>NC_080838.1:30328640-35128640 GCF_030435755.1 Ochotona princeps
TGGCCGCAAGGTCACCTCTTCTTTCCATTGGGTAACGTGGATGTCAATCAGTAGTACCGCGATGGGCGGGGCTGCAGGAGGGACTGGGAGAGCGGCCTTAGCAACGTCTCGCTTGTCTGGAAGGCTGCGGCTGCGCAGTGCACAGGCGGGTGAGGGTCTGGCCAAGGGTGCAGCTGGGCGCATGGTGAGTGCGAAGCTCTAACCTTCTGCTGGGGTTGGAGCTGGGACTGCGTCGGAAGTTCCTCCACAGCGAGAAGGGGATTTTTCTCCATGAAATCCTTATTTGATAGCGTTCCACAATGCTCAGGTGTTAATTGGTACCCTCACGTGCCAACCAATGCGAGTGCCTTTTCTGTGACCCAAGGCACAGAGGGGTGACTCTCCAGTTTATACTTTGCCTCTCTCAACCACGGCAATGCCAACAGTCCAGAGTAGATTCAGAAACCTCTTTAGCCAGAGAGGAACTGAATAGAGAGAATAAAATGCTTCAAAACTGATGAAGGCTCGGGAGCGGATTAGTCGCAGCCTCCGGGAATCTTCAGCTGTGGAATACTGACAACATGGCCAGGGTGCCCCTACTTTGCCCTGCTGGGGCGGTCAGGATTGGTGGGGGTGGGGGCTGCACCACCCCAGCGGCAGTTGCAGCCCAGGGGTTGTGACTCCACAGCGGCCGTGACTAACTCTTCATGCAGGTAGAGTTGGCAGCTTAGAGCCACAGGGCAGCAGAAGAGCCCAGCTGCTGCCTCCCCCAAGCTGGAGACAAGATTCCGGAATAAGGCGACGTTAGCAGCCAGAGAGTAACTGTGAATTTGCTGGCTTGAAAAGAAACAAATAATGTGAATCTGACTTCCACCTTCCAAACAGCAGCGGGGATATACCTGTAATTAGGCCAACATTCTTTTTAAAAATTAATGTATTTGAAAGGCAGAGTTATAGGAGATAAAGAAGAGAAAGATCTCTCTGCTGGTTCATTCCCCAAATGGCTGCAGGGGGCAGGAGCCTAGAATTCCATTCACGTCCCCCATATGGGGGCAGGAAACTAAGTACTCAGGCCATCTTCCACGGCCTGCATAGGCATATCACCAGGGACCTGGCAGGGAGTAGAACCACCAGGACTCAAATCCGTGCCATATGAGATGGCAGCATGGTGGGCAGAGGTTTAATCCACTGTATTGCCAATGCCAGCAGCCCAACTTTCTTATCCTAGCCCCTGGAGTGGTTTTTCCCTTGGGAAAATGTCGTTTTCTCTTTTTGGCCTGTGTAATTTAGCACAACATATTAGAAGACAGTGGGAAAGTATATCATGTTCTAATCAAGCATATGGCCAAAATAAACCTATTTTATTATGATACAGTTTTGTTATAAAAGTAAATATTCCTTACATGGCTGTTTTTCAGATACACCACGTAAGACTTCCTGTATTCATTTGTAATACTCCTCACTGCTCTGCCATTTCTTTTTTTGGACTCTTCACCCTCTCAAACAAGCATCAGTTTTAAGCAAAAGTCTAAGTGATGAAAACAAAACAAAACAAAGAAACCAGGCTTCCCACCAAGATAATAATAATACTCAAAAGCACAGAATCCATAACATAAGGCTGGGCAGACTGTCCAGGTTTATTAAACAGTTGGAATAACATACTTGAATACATTTATCATCAGTTTTTTTTTTTTATCAGTTCATTATGACTTACTCTGATTCTTCTAACTTTGTCCTAGTTGTATAGTTCACCTGTATTGTATGTATGTTACAGGCATCCAGCTGTGGCACAAGTTCAGACTTACGGAATCAAAGAGCAGAAAAAATTGAACTGAATGAAATTCAAAAGCAAGAGATTAAAGAGGTCTTTGATCTATTCGATGTCAATGAGTCTGGCACCATGGATCTGAAACAACTGAAGGTCTAAAACGATTTCCAATTCTAAACTTTGTAAGAAAGTCATTTATGACAATCATTAAAACTTTAATACTAGTCTCCTGAAAGCTTGATATAAAGGCTCATTAGTCATACATTTGCCTTGAATTAACAAAATAGTATGCTGCTATGAATTGCAGTTGTGTTTTACAAATGAGTAGGGCACAGTTGAGGGTGTCACGGTGCCACACCATGTGGTACCCTCAGACAGGATCCCAGGCCTGCTGACCAGATGTCCCGGGTATGTGCTCAGTCTATGGTCACAAATAGCTATGCTGTTAATTACTAAGTAGATATAAAGCCTTATTAAAATTTATTTCCCTCCTATTTCAGGTTGCAATGCAGGCCTTAGGATTTGAACCAACAAAAGAAGAAATTAAAGAAATGATAGCTGAGGTCGACAAAGGAGGACTTGGCACCATTACTTTTGAAGACTTTTTTGCTTTTATGAGTGTAAAAATGGTATTGTTGATTTTCAAAGAAATACAGCAGTAGATTTCTATATTTTGGGCTAGAACAATCAGATTTCATTGAAGAAGAATTGAAACTGTCTTTATAGATGAGTGAAATTTAAATAGACAGGAATCCAAGGTTAATGATGCTTATTGAAGCCTGGTGTGGAGGAAGGGTTTTTGTCGGGAAGAGTGGAGGTTATGTGGCGGGATCCAGAGAATGGAGCCTGAATTTTGAAGCCTTGCGATCCACTAATGCATATTGACTACCCGTTTTTGCCAGGTACCACTCTAAGGTTCACGAGTAGGACAACCTTTCTGTTCTCTTGGAGCTTGTGTTTTTAGTGACAGAGATAAATTCACAAGAGATTCATTCTCTTAAGCACCCTGTGCTTCTGCATCAGTAAACCCTGAATTTATCTGGCTTGAAGGATGAGTGTGACTGCACTGCTATAACTGCTAGCAGTCTCAATAATGATAGTAATAATAATAATAATAACAGCAGCCACAACTCTGTTACTCTTGACTTCAATGACATTACACATCCAGCTTGATAGCATAAATAAGTGAAAGCCCAATGACAATTGTTCTTTGATTTAAAGAGCAAAAAGGATGAAAAGGAAGAAATATTAAAAGCTTTCAAGTTATTTGATGATGATGATACTGGGTGCATAACACTCAACAATATCAAGAGAGTTGCCAAGGAACTAGGAGAAAACTTAACAGATAATGAACTTCAGGTAAATCTGGTTTATTCCTATAATTTGCATACTATACGTTTAAAAAAAAGATTTATTTTTATTCAAAGTCATATATATATATATATATATATATATATATATATATATATATGGAGAGAGAGAGAGAGAGAGAGAGAGAGAGGAGAGACGAGAGACAAAGAGAAATATCTTCTCTCTGATGATTCACTCCCCATGTGCCTGCAACGGCCAGAGCTGCGCTGAACAAAGCCAGGAACCTGGAACTTCATCTGGGTCTCCCATGAAGCTGCAGGAATCCAAGACTTTGAGCCATCCTCAGTTGCTTTCCCAGGCCGCAAGCAGGGAGCTGGATGGGAAGCAGGGCCGCTGGGATTATAACAGGCACCCATAAGGGATCCTGACGCATGCAAGGCGAGAACTTTAGCCACTAGGCTATCATGCCAGGCCCTGCATACTATACTTCTAATGTTAACTGTATTTATAATATATAAAATAAACCTTGGTTTTGACTTTGCATTTGAATACTAATTCATATCTTTATTCATTAAAAGTCAAACATCTTTTGAGAGAGAAGCTGAGAAGCATGGTCTCCCAAATCGTTAGTTTTGGCTCCCTGCCCGAATACCTACATTCTAGGTCTTCCATATGGGTGCAAGAACCCAGTAACCTGAGCCATCACCACTGCCTCCCGGGGTTTCTATTGGTGGGAAGCTAGAATCAGGAGCCAGTCACTCTGACATAGGATCTAGGTATTTTAATCACTAAACACATACTCCTCATTAATCTCTAATAGACTTTATGTATTTATGTTTTGTTTTACAGGAAATGCTCGATGAAGCAGACAATGATAGAGATGGAGGAATAAATGAAGAAGAATTTTTGAAAATGATGAAAAAGGCCTCTCTTTATTAATATTGTTGCTCTTTCTGCAGAGTTGTCAACAAATTTGTATTTATTGTATAGCTTAATGGTTTAATGTCTCATGTATTCATTCTCAAGTTTTAGTTTATACGCGTAAATTGATCTCTTGATATCTAGTCCATGTGAGAAGTTGTATATATCCACTAATATGTTATTGAATCTGTAACATCGAGAAACAAAAAATATAAGAGCTTTGAACCATGAATCTAAGAACATTATTCTTATTTTAAAGCTGCAGAATCTAAAAGGCTTAAGAAATTTTAATAGGCTTAATGAAATTACCCTCCGATCCAAATGAAGTTAACAAGTAAACTGTCACTTTGTTACTTTTCTTTGGTGCAACTAAAAATAATGAGCATTGCTTTATAGTCATTTTTCAAATATGTAAAGTGTTAAATAAAATCAATGCAAAATCAATATTATTTTCTAAGATGCTTATTGTTATTGCTATAGTTTTAATGTGTCCTCTCCAAAATTCAGGTTTTGCTAATGTGATGGCATTAAGAAGTAGAATCTTCTTAGTAATTGGTATGTAGGATATGGTAGCTGCTAACTCCTAAATGAGATCAAAGCCTTGTTAATTATTGTTAATATTTATATTTATTCGGCAGCCAGAGAGATATAAATCAGAGAGATTTCCATCCAGGGGCTACTGCTCTGCCACAACTGGTCCTGAGACCTGAAGTCAGTCTAGGTCTCCCACATGGCTGGCAGCTACCCACATTTGGACCATCACCTGCTAACTCCCGGAGTGCACATTGGCAGAAAGCTAGAATTGGAAGTTGAGCAAAGACTTTTTTTGAAACTTAGATATGGAATTTGAATGTCCCGGGTACGGTCCAAACCGACACATAAATGTTCCTCTCAGTGTCTTTTTATTTTTTGGTTTCACATAGTGAATCTCACCCTTCTAACATCGGCTTGCATGGGAGAAAGCACTAATAAGGCCCTCACCTGATCAAATGCTGGTGCCTTAATTCATGACTCTTCAACTTCAAGAACTGTGAGAAATACATTTTTATTGTTTAATAATGACCCAGCCAATGGTACTTTGAAATAGCAGCAAGAATATACTAAGGTATAGATATCAGGAAATCATATTCATTCAGATATTTTGGAAGCTTCCTGCCATATTAGCTTTTATTGTCAGCCAACTTAGGGACAATATGATCCACAGCACTTCGTACCTAGTAAATAACCCAAAATATCAAAATGCTGACTACATGTGATAAAATGATTTTCTTTTAGTGCCCATAGGTATTTAAGCAGCTTTCTTATTTTAACCACCTCTATGACAGCTTCTTAAATTGCCCACACACTGTTGGATTTGATCTTGCTCTGAAAAGAGAAGGAGAAATATTGAGAACTAGATCAGTCTGAATTGTTTGGAGAGAAGATAATGAAGTTAGCGTTTTACTAAAATGCACTAAACCTCATCTGATGATCACCTGACCTTTCCTACCTTTATCATAAAATAATCAGAACATCTTTTCTGTTTTAAGTAAAATTTATAAATCTCAAAAATGTTTTGAGTAAGAAAACATTCTGAAATGCAAGTACCCTATCAATTTTCATCTTCCATCCTAGAATACCATGATTTTAAAAATCCCTTTTTTATCCTCAGAATTAAGCTGCAGTTTGATGGAAGAATAAATACTGTTAGAAGATGAAACATGGTCATTGTGTTGCTACACAGTTTGAACATCTGTGCAAATCATATCACAAAATAATTTTTTAAAGACAAAATCAAAAGGGAAAAACAAATGAGAACATATAAGATGATGGACTTTCTGCATATAAAAATTTACTACAAATCAACAAATTGGTAAATCCAATAGATGGGCAAAAGACGTAAATAGATAATACATAGAGAGGAAAAGATATATTCTAAATAAGAAAAGAGACTCAATTCCTCCCACAATGTTCATATGCAAATGCTGTGCTGGCTTTAGCTGAACACAAACATCTTATGTTGGCAAAACAAACCTAAAACATTTAGCCTTCATTTCTGTTGAGTTAAAAGGAATAAGATGAAGCCATTAAAGTCACATTTTTAAGAATAAATTTCTTCTTTAAAATAGCATAAGTATACATTTTAATTTGAATAGGTTTCTTTTTATTTTGTTTTCGTTTCTAATTTTCATTCATTATTTGGCTATAAATGTGTCTGCTTTAATTTCCAAATAAATGGAGACTTTTCAAGAATTTACTTCATTTTTAGAAAGAGAGAGCCAGAAACATCTTCCATCCTCTGGCTCACTTCTCAAATGTCCGTAACAGCTGGGTTTGGGTTTGGGGCCCAGATCTCAGGAACCTGAGTTGTCACCCTCTGCCTCCCAGGGTGTGCATTCATTCCCAGGAAGCTGGAATTGGGAGCCAGCAGAGCTAGTGCATGAACACAGGGACTCTGCTATGGCATGTCGGTGCCCCCACGCATGTTTCAACTGCTGAGTCAAACTTGTGCTCTTGAAGAATTCATACATGCTGCTTTTAGATAATGACCTCACTGTTATCACAGAATGTGATCCCATACAACAGTTCTTCAAAATTTCTTGAAACATTTTCTGTCCTTCTGAAGCATATCCACTTTTTTTTTTTTCCAGAAAAATCTAAGGGAACCCATGTCACGGTCTAGCAGTTTAAGTTGCCACCTACAATGACAGCATCCCATATGGGCACCAGTTCATGTCCTGGCTGCTCCACTTCTGATCCAGCTCCCTACTAATATTCCTGGGAAAGCAGCAGCAAATGACTTGGGCCCCTGCAGCCCAGGTGGGAGGCCCAGATGGAGTTCCAGGTTTCTGTCTTCAGCCAGGTTCAGCCCTGGCCATTGCTGTTGTTTGGAGATTGAACCAGTATACGGAGGCTCTTTCTCTGTTTCTCTCTTTCTGTAATTGCCTTTCAAACAAACAAAGGTGATATCTCATTCTTTGCTAGTTCTTCAGTCCTGCAACAGCTGGGATTAGGCAGGGCCAAATCTAGGAGCTGGGAACTGTCCGAAAGTTCCCCATGAAGTGGCAGGGACCCAATTAACTGAATCACCACTTGAAACCTTCCAGGGTCTGTGTTAGCAGGAACTCAAAGGCAGGAGCCAGAGCTGGTATCTAACTCAGGTATTCTAATGTGGTATATAGGACGTGAGCATCTTAACAGGTATTTAAGACCAAATGCCTGCCCCACAAGTTCTTTGACATTCCTTCCACTAACAGATGCAATCTTAATGCCCTTTCCTTGAACATGTATGAGATTTACCTAGCTTGTACTCCATAGAATCATGGAGAGGGCGCTGCCTGATATCTGAAGATAGGGTAGCAAAGATGATAAAGTTGCTGGCTGACTGGTTGTCTTTCCAAGCACCCAACCCTGAAACTGAGCCACCATGCTTAGGCGGCTACACAGAATGATCACGTTTAGGTGTTCTGGGCCTAATGTCAAGGATGATTCAGCCAACAGCTTTCATCAGCTACCAGACAGATACATTAGCAAGCATTTAATTAAAAAAAAAAAAATTGTTGAAAGGCAGAGTGACACAGAGAGGGAAGAAGGGAGAGAGAGAGAGAGATCTTCCATTCTATGGTTTGTCATTCAAGTGGCCTCAACAGCCGACACTGGGCCAGGCTGAAGCCAGGAACCAGGAACTCCATGCTGATCCCATGCAAGTGCAGAGGCACAAGCTCTTGTGGCATTCTCTACTGCCTCTCCAGGTGAATTACCAGCTGGCACCTGAAATGGCAATTCTCATATGGGATGCTGGGATAGCAAGCAGCAGCTTCCCCTGTGTGCCATTTTAGCCCCTAGTAATCCAGCTTTAGACGGTTCTGGCAACCATGCCTTGAGCCCCCCTAGTTGATCCTAGCTAGGGTAGAGAAAAACTGCCCTAAATTGAGTCCTTCCTAAATTAAAGATCCTGGAGCAAAACAAATGTTGTGATGTCTAAGACCAGTATAATACATTTTGGGATGATTAGTTAAGCACCAGTAGAATACAACATACATCCTCAAATTATTACAGTTCATCTTCATCACTTCTTATTAAAAAATTTATTTCATTTATTTGAAAAGCAGAGTTATGGAGAGAAAGGGATACTAGAGAGAGATAGAGAATGAATGAATGAACAAATATCAGTGTATCAGTCTTCCATCTGCTGGCTCACTCCCCAAATGGCCACAATAGCTAGGGCTGGGCCAGACCAAAACCTATAACCAGGAGCTTCTTCCAGGTTTCCCATGTGAGTGCAGGGGCCCAAAGTTGTAGGCCATCCTCTGTTGCCTTTCCGGGCACCTGAGCACGGAGCTGAATTGGAAATTGAGCAGCTGGGATTTGAACCAGGGTTCATATGGGACGCCTACACTGCAGGTGGTGGACTAATCCACTCTGCCACAATTCCAGACCTCTTCCCCCACCTCCCCACCCACTCTTTCCTGACTTAACCCCTTTCTTACTACTTTTAACAATTCCCTAACATGGAAGATTTTAGTAAGTTTTTCTCCACCTGTTTCTCATCTTTTGCACTGCTGTCTGTATTTTACTTCTACATTTATTTACATACCAACAAAACCCATACTTTGTTGTGATTCTAAAGCATTCGGTATTCAATTAGCTCCTGACATAGTTATCCCTGCTGGTGTTCTGCACTGCTTTTGGCAGGTCTGTGGTCCCACACAGGGTAATTTTCTTCAGTCTGAAAAACTCTTTTACATTTGTTGTGGTAAAGATCTGCCACTGATAAATGTGCTTAGCTTTTGTTTGTCTGACAAGACCTTCATCTTTGCCTTTTCTGAATCATATTTTTCCTGGGTATAGAATTCTAGTTGAAAAGATAGGAAGATTTTTACTTCTTTGATCATTTGATGTCATTCCATTATGCTCTGATTCCCATGCTGCTTTGGGGGTCATGGGTGGTGTTTCCCACCCCACCCCCACCACAAACACTTTTAAGCTTTTTTTTAATTTGTCTTGGTTATTAGCAACCTGACTATGATGTACTTAGGTGTGGTTTTCTTTGTGCTTTTTTCCTCCATGTGGCTCACTAAGTGTCTTGATTTTGTGGTTTGATGTCTTTAAGCAACTTTGCAGCATTTTTAGGCAGGCACGTCTTCAAGTGTTGTTTTTGAATTATCACATCCTCTCTGTTTCTAAGACTCTACAAACATGTTCTCTATGTGTCTCCTATCCTTTGTATTTTCCTTTTCCAGAAAAAGTTTTACTGGTTTTAAAGACAGAGAAAGACAGAAATATGTTTCATCCACTGGTTCGCTTCCCAAATGCCTGCAACAGCTCTGCTGAACGAGATGGAAGCCAGGAGCCTGGAACTCAATCTGTCTACTCAGTCAAGGGGTGGCAGGAGCACTTCCCCTTCAGGTGTGCGGTAGCAGAAAGCAGCGACGAGAGGTGGGGACTGGACCTGAACGCAGCCGTGGAGTTAAGAGATCCCGGAGTCCCACGAGGTGCTCCTAACTGCTGGGCCAAACGCCTGCTTCCCCTTTTCTGCATTTGCTCATTTTCTCTGTGCTTTCGTGCTAGACTTAGTTCACTGTCTTGTTTTGCTGAAATTACTATTATTTCCCCTGCTTTGTTGAACACAATGATTATATTCAAGTCACTCTTATTAATTCAATATTTTAGCTATCTCTAAGTCTACTCTTCTCATCCTCTCAAAGTTGTAATTTTAAATTATTTGATCCTTTCAATCAGAGTGTAGATAAAAAATGAATGAGTCTATCAATTCTGTTGTCTTCCTCCAAAGAAAGTTTGGAGGAAGTTTCAGCAAACTGATGAGATGGGAGTACAGGAGAATCACTTTGCTTCTCTGGTGTGATGATTTCCATCATTATCAAGGCTTTTGTAGTTCAGATTTGCTCTTACTCCCAGGACACATGAATTCTGAAACCCCACCATGTATTTTCTGCCATCACCTCACCCCCACCCACTTCATCATGTCTGGTCTTGAACTCCAGTTTCTACATTTGCAGCATAGCATCTGTGCAGTCAAACATTTCGCTAAACTTATTCTCTTAGATCTTGTTTTCCGTTGTATTTTTTTGTGTGTGAGATCTTACCATTAGCTGGTGACGTCAAAGGGGAATGAAATTAGTTAACTTTTTCATGTCAGCTCACCTTGATTCCTTTGCTCTCTGAGTGTCAAGTTCTAGACACTAGGGCCATGCCAAGTTCTGAGCAAAATCAGATTTCTGTGTGCTGAAGTTTTGTTTTGTGAGCTGGAATGGCGTGGTGCATCATGCTTACCTCCTGGGCATCTTCTCTGTCAACGACCAGAGCCGTCGTCCTCATCCTGCCCACACTGGGTGCCTCTGCATCCCTTCATGTTGCTGTTCTGTATGTTGGAAGATTAGTTCATCATGACTGGATCCAAAAATGTCAACATTCTTTGAGGAAAAGAAATCTGACTGACGGCAGTGGATTGGCATGGGTACAGATTGCTGCCGAGAGCCCAACTGGGAGCCACTGCGATCATTGAAAGAAGGAATGGTGAAGACCTGACCAAAGAGCATTTGGGTTTGGATTCAGATGTTGAATCCAAATAATTCCGATGTTGAATTCAAATAATTCACCCATGGTTTTTTTTTCTCCTCACTCTGATGCAGCAGTAATATAAGTAGAGGTTGCTGGGTGTTGGTCGTGTGCTTGCATGGTTTCACTATTCCAACAACTTCCTTGTGTATGCCTTGTGCCTGCTGAATGCAGTTACAGTTCTGGGTTTACAGCTGAGAAAGCCGAGCACACTCAGATGATTCACTCACCACACGTCCAGGACATGGGTCTTCTGGTCTTTGGAGGCAGACCTGCTGGCTGCAGCCTCCAGGATCCTCTTTTATCACTACACTCCGCCGTCTCGTCAAGGACTAGAACAGAAGTTAAATTGCCCTGAGTGAGAGGGGCCCAGACCCCGCATTCGCAGGAGACAACAAGTCATCTGTTGTTCCTTGAAAAAGTGAATGAAGTCATAGTTGAATAAAGTGATAAATTTGGAAAAAAATGAAACAAGAAAACTATAAAACTTGTTACATATTCATTTTAAAATATCTACTTATTTGTTTGAAACTGTTACTGTTGGGAGAGAGAGAGAGAGAGAGAACCACAGAGAGAGAGAGAGAGAGAGGAGACAGAGAGAGATATTCCATCCCTGGTTCACTTTCCAAATAGGCCCTGTGTTGGACCAAAGCCTGGAATTCCATGTGAGTCTCCCACCTTGGGGGCAGGGCACAGACACTGGGGCCACAGACTTCACTCTTTGTCAGTTCAGCAGTTGAGAGCTGTCATGTGGCCCAGGGTAGGCAGGCAAGACAAACAGATGCTTGGGACAAAGGAGACTAAGGCGCCATTGTGGTAAAGTTGTCACTCCATGTTTTATAGATGACCATTCTGTCTCAAATGTCTTGGTTCTGGTTTATTTTAACTTACGTTCTTTCTAAATCAAATTTAAAATTCTTGTTGGGGCCCGGCGGCGTGGCCTAGCGGCTAAAGTCCTTGCCTTGAAGGCCCCGGGATCCCATATGGGCGCCGGTTCTAATCCCGGCAGCTCCACTTCCCATCCAGCTCCCTGCTTGTGGCCTGGGAAAGCAGTCGAGGACGGCCCAATGCATTGGGACACTGCACCCGCGTGGGAGACCCGGAAGAGGTTCCTGGTTCCCGGCATCGGATCGGCGCGCATCGGTCCGTTGCGGCTCACTTGGGGAGTGAATCATCGGAGGGAAGATCTTCCTCTCTGTATGTCTGGCTGTAATAAAAAATGAATAAATCTTTTAAAAAAAATAAATAAAATAAAATTCTTGTTGAACAAACTAAGGAGGGAGTAGAATTCCCAAAGAAACAAGCTGGAACCTTTTCCTTAGTAATGACTTCCATTGCTCCACCTTACCCACTCACTAGAATCTGGGAGTTGATCAAATCACCAGTTTGAAATGTGGAGCTTTTACCACTAGAGGGCGTTGAAGTCTTGGCTCTGGCTGGTGAATGACGTGTAGTTTGATTTACGCTTGTTGCAAGTTTGCTATACATTCGGATGTGTTTAAAAGACCAAAGTTAAAGGTATAATTTATCTAGTACAATTGGAGAAAAAATACAAACCCGTGTATTATTCCTTAATCCACTTCTTTGGTAACCATTTGCTTAATGAAAAATGAAGTTAATACCAACTCCGATGCTCTGAAAAGCAGCCATTATATTACCAGGGAAAAATACATTGTTTGACAATTAAAAAACATTAAAAAACATTTTCCCCTTGAATTCAACTTTGAGGATGGGTGTTATTTTTCTCTATGTGAACTGGAAAATCAAATGTGTTATGTAAAAGTAACACCGTTCTTAGTGATGGTTAAATCTAAGAGCGGAAAGTGTGATTGGGACAGATGCTGGCTTTTGCTTTGCTATACAGCATCTGAGTGACATCACTAAGCACTAGTAGAGACAATAATAAATAAAACACAACACAAAGTCAGAAAGGAAGTGACTTTTGTTACAATGTATACTTATGCATCTCTTGGGTTTATCTTGGGGTGGTCACTTCTGAGCTTTGAGAAAATGCTCCAAATGGAATTTATCTGATTTGGTGTAACCCCAAACATACAGTTTACTTGACAATGGAGTACCTTTTTCTTCCCACGTAACAAAAGAGTTAGTAACAGCTCAATAGAACTTAATTTGACACATATAACTAGTTCTTTTGTGCAAGTCAGTTTTTCCCAAATTGAGTTCCGTATGTCAAAGAAACAGTTACAGTAAGAACACATTATATTCTAGGACATGGTTCTTTTCATTGATTCTAAACTAAAGAAAGAATATATAGATATTCTATATTGCATCATGTCCTTTTTTCTGTTAGAAATAACATATATTTCTCTCAGAAACATGTGCTGTCTAATCAAATGTCAAGCCATATACAAATAAAAGATGTCAAAATGTAGAAAGGCAAGCAGTGACTCCGAGACATCACCTGCTGAATACCTCGGAGCTACTCTGAGGAGCATTTCAAAGCAAACCTCCGGAAGCCTCCTGTGCTCACTGCTAAGCCGAAAGAAAAGCCTCTCTTCTGGCCCAAGGCCTGGAGTCAGCCTTCGCATCAGCCCAGGGAGGGAAGGCAAGGAGGAAGCCAACCAGAGAACACAGAACAAATTACAGGAGGAGCGTCTCAAGATAGGAATGCCAGTGTGTTCTGAACAATCAGACAAGCAGGAAGAGACTGGCCAATTTTTTTTTCCAGATAGAGTTCAGAGCTCTGATCTGAGGATGAAAGTAATAGATGAGAATAGTGTGGGAGATACTAGCAAATCAACAAAACCTGAACAATGAAAACAGCACCCCATTTGTACACAAACAGAAAACATTTTCTTATTCATGCTGACAAATATGTAGTGATTGTGTGTGTGTGAGTGTTTGTGAGAGAGCAGGAAGTGGGGGGGGGGGAGAAAGAGAGAGAGAGAGAGAGATTCCCAAATGGTTGCAACAGCCAGGGTGGGGCCAGGCCAAAGCTAGTAGCCAAGAACTCCAGGTGTGTCTCCCCCCTGGGTGGCAGGGGCCCAAGCACTTGAAGGATTAGGTGTCCTGTTGCTTTCCAGAAGAGGAGGGGCTGTGTTCCAAGCTCCACTGTGATGTGAGAGGCAGGCACCTCAAGCAGCAGCCTGATCTACTCTGCCCACTTCACATGTTCTATGGTAGCATGACAGAGCTGCCTTTCACAGCTTGATGTTTCTGAAATCGACTTACATTGATGTCGACTGAAGAGTCCATTCACTGCAACTGCTGGGTAGAGTTCTGTTACTTGATTGGCAGTTAATTTAACACCATCTGATGCCCCCCTCTAGTTCGCTTCACAAACCAGCCTCCTACTGAACGTCTGTTCAACATCAGGGCTAACATCACGCCTTGGCTAACATGATCCTTCTCATGCCAATAAACGCAGGTTCTACCTTCCAGCGACAGTACTAATATGTGAATTAGGGATCTAATTAGGAAAAGAGATCTTTAAAAAAATGTCTCGATTATGTAGACAGTCTGTGAACCAAAAGGGATTTTTCTTTTTTTCAGGGTGAGCTGCTAAATTCTATTTTCCTTCCTATATGTGTCACCATTTTCCTGGAAACTCTTACTTATTAGGTAAGACTTAGGAGTTTCTCTGACAGCTCAATCACGGATCCCACAGCCAGGCCAGAAAGCAGAGAGCATTTGCTGCTCTCGTTTCCAAGGTAACCATCTAAAGCGCCAAATATAGGATCATTGATTCACTGAAGGACCCAGCAAAAGAAGAAACTGAGTGGTGAGGAAAGCCCCTTTTACTCAGAAATTTTTCTTTAGGAGGTCAAGACCTTTAAAAAAATTAATGGAAAAGTACCAAAGAATACCTCTACGTATTTTTCTTAAAAAAAAAAAACAAAAAAAAAAAACAAATGCTGCGCTGTTCTGAACTAGGGATTTTACATTTGTGTCATCAGTCCATTCCCTGTTGCTGCCCCCTGCTCCTTTCTCATTTCCACGTCTGTCCGTCTGTCCATCCTTTGCTATTTCCGCAGTGACGTGAATGAAGCCTGGGCTACCAAGTTACCAAGTATGAAAAATGTTTAACAATTCTTGTGCATGTTTGTGTGTGTGTGTGTGTGTGTGGAGTCTCTTAGCAATGAACCAATACGCATTGTCCCAGTAATACAACGTTCCTCTGTTCACTGGTGAGGACAAGTTTCCTGCATAAAAGTCAACCCAGGGAAATCCCATCTCTGCAGTCTTATCTTAATGAATGAATCTCAAAGACTGAATTTTTAGAGCACTTCTTGTCAAGTACAATTGTAAGCTATCTTAGAAACTTAAGTGAGGTTGTTTTTACTTAATTTTTAAATTATCTACTATCAAGGATCCTGAAAAATTCACCCCTTAAAATGTCTCTCCCTGCTATCTCTTTAGGGGAGGAAGGTGCGGTGAGGATGCGGCACTGTTTACATGCATAAAATGCCATTAAAACCTTAGGTTTAAGGTTGTTGCAGCTTTCTAAAGAAAATAGAAAAAATGTTGAGCATTTCTATATGTGCATGGATAGATTTCAGATTTTTTCTTTTGTACCAAAATAAGCTTTTAATTCTGTTTCCCAGGAGCTTTTTGAAATATTTTCATATGTATCAGGCTGTTGATGGCCACACATTCATTAATACTATCCTAAAAGCTATATTATAGAAACATATGTACATAAAACAGCAAATAAGCATCCCTTATATAGTTAGCAATTAAATTGTGACACTATTTTTATCAAGCTTACTCTTAGGACCTATTTTACAAAGACACTGAGTTATTGTTGGAATCTGTGTCATTCATCAACTGCTTTATCAGATTCAGAGTGACCCAGACAATCATGTAACTATCCAATGACAGTAAAAACCCTTATTTGTATTATTGCCACAAAATTGTCTTTAATCTTTGTTTTTAGCTCCCATTTATTTTTCCTTGGTGCTCATTTGCAGATTTATGTCCTTCAATTTACAACAAGTCTTTTAACAACACAAAGTGGGGATAAGTATCTCACTCAGCAGTCAAGGTGCCAGTTAGAATGTCCACATTCCACGTCTGAATATGCAGATGCAGGCCCTGGCTTTGGCTCCGAGCACTTCCTGCTCACGCACATCGGGGTGGCAGTGGGGCTGCCTCAAGTGAACTGGGTTCCTTTCTCCCATATGGGCGGTTTGGATTGAGTTCCTGTCCCTGATTGAGGCCCTGGACCAACCATTTGGGGAAGTGAGCCAGTGAATAGGAGCTCTCTTTCTTCCTCTCTGTCTGCCTTTTGAAAATAAAAAATCAAATAAAAAATATGTAAATTCTGTCACTTTAAGTCTGGAAGAGATTTTCCTATACAAATTAGGCAGAGGCATAAATTTGGCAAAATTATTCCTCAAAGTTATCTTCTAAGCAATTATGCATTTACTCATTTGAAAGAGTGAGAGAGCGAGAGAGTGAGAAAGAGAGAGAGAAAGTGGGAAAGACTTCTATCTGCTGGTTTCCTCCCTAGCAGCAACAGCGGAGTAGGCAAGGGCTGAAGCCAGGCGATGGGAAAGCAATCCAAGTCTCCCGCACAAATCACAAGGCCTCCAGTACTTGAGCCATCACTGCTGACACGCACACACCCATGAAACTGACTGTGATTTCTTGGTGGTGTTTTGCTTCCTTGGGCATGTGCTTCTTTGTTCATGGCTTTCCCCAAAGCAAAGGGTACGTCTTGTTAATTTTGTTGATGGTAATAAGAAAGTTTTAGTCTAAAATAGAAATATTTACTAATTGACAGCTTCTCTGTTATTGCTTTATGCCTTCTTAGAGAAATTATTATCAGTATTACTTTTTATTGACAAATCACAATTTTATATAACATAGGGTAGAATACCAACTTTGGATATCTGTATACAACTGGCATGACTAAATCAAGATAATTAATGTATCTCTCACCTTGCTTATGTATCATTTATTGTCTCAGTGACAATTTACACTTTCATCACATTATAGCTAAAACATTACAAGAGGCTTTGCTATGATTTAGAAACTATCACTGTGTTATAGTTTTGCAATGATTTCTAAATGAAACCATGCATGTCATGTGAAAGTAGAATAGTGGTAGGGCTACCATGTCCTCCCCAGCCGAAAAACTTAGGGTGATAGACATCTTGGATGAGCATATGCTGATGTCCAGGAACCACACAGGAGCTTAGCTGGAACTTTGCACTGGCCTTTCTCTAATGTGTCCTGACAATTGTTGGCTTTCTGATTGCAAGCTCAGAGTGGCTGAAGGAGATCTCACACACATCTACAAAGTGGGATGAGCCACTGCCCGTGACACCAGCATCCCATGTGAGTACCAGTTCAAGTTTAGCTGCTGCACTTCCCATCCAGCTCCCTGCTAATGTGCCAGAGAGAGCAGCAGAGGATAATCCAAGTCTGTGGGACCCTGCTCACGTGAGAGACCTGGAGAGAGTGTCTGATTCCTGACTTGGCTCAGCCCTGATGATTGCAGCCATTTGCAGAGTGAACCCGAGGAAGGAAGATCTCTCCCTTGCTCCCCAACTTCTCTCCTTCTCTATCTATCATTGTAACTGCCTATCAAGTAGATAAACATACATTTTAAAAAAGAAAACAAAAAAAGATGTGCTTGATTTGTTTTAAAGAGAATTTTTTTACTCATAATTTTGGGGGGTGGTGATGGCAGACATATTTAGCCTTTGAGCAGATGTAGGCAGGATCAACATCTGCCAGCACTTTCTTGCCCCTACTTTTCTTAGAGCATTCACATTTTTCCATAGCAGAGCAGGCACACTTCCTTCACAAAGGAGAAGTTGGCCTCCTACCTCACCAGAGCCTGCTATCTTAACCCACCATAAAGTAGAGCCAGAACCTGTGGCCTGGCTAGGGGTGGGGCTTCCGTTAGCCTTGTGTGGGTGGGTGTAAGCTCAGAGGTGCTCAACAGTCTGTAGTATTCCTGAGAGAGTTTTTGAAGTGTTTTTGGTTAAGTCATCAGAATTGATTTGTAGGAGGGCCTCATTTAAACTGTAAAGCCCCTCCTTGCTCAAGTTCCCTATTATCTGAAGATGAGGGCTCACAGTGATGTTAACAATATTTGAACTGAGTGTAGGATATGATACACCGATTGAAACCACCTAGTAAATATCATCTATTTTAAAGGAAGACTGGAAAAATATTAAGGAGTTAAACCATTTCTTAATCTTTTTTTTTTAAATATTTATTTATTTTTATTGCAAAGTCAGATATACAGAGAGGAGGAGAGACAGAGAGGAAGATTTTCTGTCTGATGATTCACTCCCCAAGTGACCACAATGGCCAGTGTTGCACCAATCTGAAGCCAGGAGCCAGGAAATTTCTCCAGGTCTCCTACACGGGTACAGGGTCCTAAGGCTTTGGCCCATACTCGACTGCTTTCCCAGACCACAGGCAGCGAGCTGGATGGGAAGTGGAGCTACCGGGATTAGAACTAGCATCCATATGGGATCCTGGGTGTGCAAGGTGAGGACTTTAGCCAGTAGGCCACTGCGCTGGGCCCTGTTAATCTTTTCTAGTTAAAAGTCATCTAGAATTGTAAGTGACTACTGTGTTGGCTGTACAACTTGTAGGAAAACTAATTAAACAATAATTTATGTGGCATTTTTAAGGCTACTAAAATGCAAAGTATAGAGAAAGAAATAGCTTTCTAAAGAAAAGTCTAGGAGGCTAGCATTGGGGTGCAGTGGGTTTAGCTTCTGTTATCAATGCTGGCATCCCATAGCGAAATACCAATTCTGGTCCTGCTGCTCTCCTTATGATGTAGCTCCCAACTAACGCACCTGAGAAAGCAGTGGAAGGTGGCAATGCTTGGATCCCTGCAGCATGCAACTATTGGCTCCTACCTTTGGCCTGGTTCAGCTCTGGCTGTTACTGACATTTGGAGAGTGAGTCAGCAGATGAGAGATCTCCCTGTCCTTGTCTTGGTCTCTCTAGCTCTCTCTTGTTCTGCCTTTCAAATAAAAAATGATATATTCTTTAAAAAGAAGAAAAACGTACGTACAAGAAGGAAGATCACTTGTCTATACTAAATAGTTTGGTTTTTAAAAATATAAGACAAAGCTAATAAAATGTTAACTTGATGAAAGAATGATAGTTAAAATAGGGATGTTTTTGAAGAATATTAGAATTTCTTATAAAGGTGATATTAGGAGTTTATAGCAAAACAAATTAGTGGCTGTCAAATTTAGGGCCAGGAAAATGTTGATTCTTTGAATTTGGAAGAATAAGTTAATGTATTTTTTGAAAAAGATTGTTGTATTTATGTAAGAGGCAGAATTACTGAAAGAGAGAGACAGTAGAGAGACTTCCACCCCTAATGGTAGCAATAGACTATGATTGGCCAGGCTAAACTGCATTGGGGTCTCCCACATGGATGGCAGGGACCCAAGCACTTGAGCCATCCTTTGCTGCTTCTCCAGGCACATCAGCAAGGAGCTAATGTGCTAACTGCACCAAACAGTGCACATAGGGTCAATGCCTACAACTGCTCAACTGGAGCTGGTTGAAACCAGGAGCCCAGAACTCAATCAGAGTCTCCCAAGTGGATGGTAAGAACTCAAATACTTTATCTGCTGCCTCCCAGGATATGCCTTAGCAGGAAGCTGGAATCAGCACAGGCAGGACTTGAATCCACACACTCTGATATGGGATGCAGGTGTCTTAAATACTATACCAAATGCCAGCCTCACATTAATATAATGTAATCTAATCTTGAAAGAACAGGAATACACAGATAGTCTCTGCTACCTCTCTTAATTTCTCTAAAATCAACTCTTCTAATAAAACATGCTCATGACTCTTCTGTGAAAGAAACTTTGAATCTTTAGATTCATCCAGAAGTTAAGCCATTCTGAAATGGACTCATATTGAAGGTGTGACAGAAGATTGAATTCAAGATTAGCAGTTTCCCTCAGTAGGAACAAACAAAGAATGTCTGCAAAGGAATGGTGAATAGAGGAGAGTGGGTCTTGGCAATTCCAAACACCAGTGACCATTTGTGCCTCCAGCATTCTAACCACTGCTGCACCCAGGATCACTAGCTTGCTCTAGTTAAGTTCTATCTCTAGTTAAGTAGCACTGTGGCACAGTAGGTTAAAATGCTGCTTGCAATTCTGACATCCCTCATTGAAGCACCTATTCAAATCCTGGCTGCTCTGTTTCTGATCTATGTCCTTACTAATGCACCTGGGGAAACAGCATAGGATGGTTCAAATACTGGGGCAGTTGCCAACTATGTGGGAGACCAGGATTGAATTCCTGGCTCTTGGCTTTAGTCTAGCTCAGCTCCAGCCACAGCTGTTGTGGGCCAATTGGGAGAGTGAACCAGTGAATGCACAACTTTCTCTTCCTTTCTGTCCCTCTGCCTTTCAAATAATTGGTAAAATTCTACCACATCTGTTCACTGTACTAGAGCAATTACTGTAGAAGGTAGCTAGTTAGCTTCTGATACATTATAAACCTTGAATGTTGAATGGTTCATGTGTCTGTGAACTGATGGAGGATGCTCATCTGGCAGTACTGTGTTCAGTTTTGTTTCTGGCTAGGTGTGGACTCAGGTTTGCCTCCCATGTATTCATTCAGGACCCGATGGACAGCTGAGGCAATGCTGGGATACATGATAGGCAACAAGGTGAGAGGCATCTTAGGGTCTAGGCGCAACCTGGTGCATTGTCATTTCCACTTCATCCTATTGTCAAAAGCAAGATCCATGGTTGAATTCAAAGTGTGGGGAAATATGCTCCATTATTGGGAAGAATTTCAAGGTCTATAACAAGGAGCATGCACACTGGAAGGGGCTGACTTGATGGGTGAATTCCTGGATGGTTTGGAATTGAAACTGGTGATGCAATCTGCCACTGGGACCACTGGTACAGTGAATTTAGATTAGATCTACTCCTTCAAGATTCAGGTGTCTATGTCAATATGTGGGGATTAAAAGTCAGGGAAAATGAAAAAGGGTAGCTTTTGAGTGACATGTCTTGTGAAGACACAATGCCTATGTTTGCCACTTAAAAGATTTAAGCCTCCCCCAGGCCCCCAATCTGAGAGGATTTTTCATTGTTCCTGCAGAAGTTTCTGGAGCCCCTCTTTCTCCATTTCAGACTTGTGACAAATGGAGTTAATCAGGAACATTCTCCAAAACTTGGGTAGATGGGAGATGGATGCACAATGGAGGCAGGAACACGTGGGGGGGCGAACAGATGCCCCTTCTCCTCTCAGCAGCTTTAACAAGGCTGGATTAACTGGAAAGGCCAAGAGAAGGGCTATGCTGGGCTGGAGAAAGGCCTCTGGTTCACTGTCGTGTCAGGATTACATAGGAGAAAGAATGATAGAGTAACTGTCTTGCTG
This sequence comes from Ochotona princeps, assembly GCF_030435755.1. NCBI lineage: Eukaryota > Metazoa > Chordata > Mammalia > Lagomorpha > Ochotonidae > Ochotona > Ochotona princeps. Next base: position 30,349,534 of record NC_080838.1, read on the forward strand.
ACTCTCTTTACCTTTTATTGATGGGCTATAAACATAAAATTTCAACATTTCTTTATACTGGCAGCTGTGCTAAAGGAGGACCATCTACCAAACTTGTCTAGTAGTGGCTTCCTAAGCAATGCTTTGGTCAGCGTTTACAATTTTTCAGCCCATGGAGGATACTGGAACAACCTAATTGCAGCATGTAAGATTAAATCCCATGACCAAACTTGACTGAATGTCTGAGTGTTTTGTGGCTTGCTTTGTGTCTACTTTTCTTCACTTTTCTAGCTATATTTCCAGTTGGGATAAAGAGAAGAGATAAATATGCAGCCCTCTTCTTGGTTGGCCATTACTGCACTTCTGGTTGTCCATGGCTACATTCTCAAATAGGCTAGCGAGGGAACCGCAGTACCTTTTCCCAAGGAGGGACTTGTACCTGGCAGCCCCTTAGGCACTGGCTGCTCATTGCAGCTTTGGCCCCCATAGTGCTGATGTTTCTTGTCAACATCCTCTTCCCCAATCACTCACATTCTCTCTCTCTCTCTCTCTCTCTCTCTCTCTCTCTCTCTCTCTCACACACACACACACACACACACACACACACACACACATTTCAGACACTGCCCGAAGCAATAGCCCCAGTCTTCAGTTCTCAGCAAACTGCTAGGTTAGCAGCTGCCTATGAGATATGTGTCTTCTAACACAAAGTGACAAATTAAGGTCAGAGCAGTACCCAGACCTCATCATGACCTCTCCCTGAATGGCTTGCCTACTCAGGTTGTTTGGGACCTAAGCAACATGTCCACTCTTGAAGCAATCTATATAAAAATTCTGATTATTATATAGATAAAAAATTCTGCCATCCAGCTCTTCAATTCTGTCTGCCGGTTGGTTTCCCCTCCGAAGAGGGGGAACTATACCTCTTTGTCCCTCAGTCCTCTTAGGGCAGGGGAAACAGAGGTGGGAGAAACACAGGATACAGAGGACAGACTAACTGTGCTGCTTTATGGTCCATGAGAGGCTGGTTCCAGATTCTGGTGGGTTTCTGATTTTAAAATATGGAGGTAATCACTGGTTTGTGGCTTGAGTTTGTGGTCTCAGCTACAATGCACAGAAAGCAGGAAAAGTCATTTTGCACATCTTACTGGTTTTGGAATCAGGCTTAACTTGATTCAAAACTGGGGCTCTGCTACCTACTACTATCAAGTCTCATTTTCTTCACTTGTTAAAGCATGTCACTGATGCCTGCTTCTCAGGGTCACTGCACTGATGGAATAAGTGAAAGTTACCTGGTTCCCACAGTGGAGGTGTTATTCACTTTTTATGCTCCTCTCTCAGCCCTGCCTCCTCCCTGGCCACCTCCTGTAGCTGATGTGCAATCAAACACTTTGGTGCATGTGTATAGCTCTGTAAAAAGACATAAATCTGTGTGTGTGTAAAATCTGAATGCTAAATATCTCCTTTTGAGTCCATAAGCTAAGTTATTGGTACAAGAAAATAAACCTATTTGGGATGTAAATCTTCAACATTTAGTAGAATAGTACTAAATTCTTCTATGACTCATCAAGTCGCAAGTTGCCAGGATATCAGGTATGGACCCTGAATTTCCTGCAGCACATTGTGTAGGTGTCTGATTACCAGAAATCCTCCCCAATGCTACCCACTCATTTCAGTCTCTGTTTCTACAGAAATGACTAGGATGAAAGAAAAAAAGTATTGAAACAAAGAAATGTGATTGTTTTTATGTTTTACCATCAAGAATATCCCTTTAGTTAAAATGAGATCATCCAAATGAGAATAAACAAATTTAAATAAAAAAGAGATGTTCATACTGACGTCTAAACTGAACAGGATTTTATCTGACAAGAACTACAAAACACAATATTTGTTCCCAAAAATACCAGAGGGAAAGGTGTTTGACACTGTGGTTAAGATGGCACTTGGGCCACCCACATGCCCTGCCGGAGTGCCTGAGTTAATCCTGGCTCTGCTCTTCCTTCCAGCTTGCTGTTGATGCTCACCCTGGGAGTAGCAGGTGATGTGTCAATATTAGGGTCCCTGCCACCTATGTGGGAGACCTGGGTGTGGTGGGCAGTAAACCCAGAAGATGGGTAATTTCTGTCTCCCTCTACTTTTCAAAATAAGTAACAATAAAAATGATTTCCAAAAAGATTTATTTTATTTGAAAGTCAGAGTTACAGAGAAAGAGAGAGAGACAGAGATGAGAGAGAGAGAGAGAGAGAGAGAGAGAGAGGGAAATATCTTTCATTTCCTGGTTCACTTTCCAAATGGTCGCAGCAGCCAGAGCTGGCATGGTTAGAAACTGGGAACCAAGAGCTTCTTTGCATCTCCCATGTGGATGTAGGGGCCCGAGATTTTGGGTCATTCTCTTTCTCAGGCCATTAGCAGAGATCAGAATTGGAAGCAGAGCAGCCAGGACTCAAGCCAGAACTCGTATGGGATGCCAGTGCTGCAGGCAGAGGCTTAGCTTGATATGCCACTGCGCCAGCTCTTACAAAAATAAATCTTAAGAACCTTTTAAAAATCATAGTTCAGTTACTTCCTATTCTTGTTTGCTACTCAGCATTGGCCTTAACACTTCTAACACCACTTTTTGATATCCCAACAGTAAAGTGGGTTCACTGTGAACTGTCTAGCCCCTTGTTTGTGCCCCATGAGGCAGAGCACACACACACATATACACACATACACACCCCCCGCCCTACAAGTGACAGGAGACAGGCTGTCACTTCTGCATTGGCAGCAATGGACAACAAAAGAGAAGGCACTCTAAGCTGGTGCCCAAGTCCCAAAGAAGCTGCCCAGGGCTGGATGGAGTGTTGACAGTTTGTGCTCTGCTTGCACTGCTGCTGAGGGACCCCAAGAGGCAGCTTGCCTCAAATTCTACATCCAAGTCACTGAAATCATAGGCTAGAGTTTTGAGGTATCTTGGAGGACCAGATCAGACCTTGGGAAGTTCTGGCCATCCCCTGCTTAGCTTATAAGAATGCTGTATTTTCAACACATTCTATAGTTAATCTGAGAATCCCAAGTGAAAAAGGGGGAGAACTGAGTCCACCCAAGACCACCCAGAGAACTCTGTGTTGATACTACTAGGACTGCTTCCACTCTCTCAAGGAAATATTGAGAAGATCTGTAATATTTGCCCTACAGAGGAAAGTCTAGAAGAATTAGGGAAGTACTGATTGAATTGTTTCCCCAAAGCGGATCATCCCCAAGTGTGTACCATGCCACCCATCCAGGTAGCCTGGATGAAGTTCCAGGCCACTTGCTTCCACTGGCCCAGCTCCAGCTGTTACAGATACTCAGGAAGTGAATAAGTGGATGAAAGACCCTCCACTCTCCTGCTCTGCCTTTCCAACAGATAAATAAGTAAATAATAAATCTTTTAAAAAGATTTCATTTATATGGAAGAAGAGAGGGAGGTTGAAAGTCATAATCATAAAACTATTTTGATGGAGCATTTCACAAAATATATGTTTGGAAATGTTGGTGGAGATGAACTTTTTTGGGCCTGATGCTTTGGTGCAGTAAGTTGAGCAGCTGCCAGCAGCACCGACCTCCCATATGGACACCAGTTCGAGTCCTAGCTGCTCTACGTTTGAGCCATTTCCTTGCTAATGTGTCTGAGAAAGCAGCAGAGGATGGCCCGACTTTTTGGTTCCTGCTACCAACATGGGAGACCTTGATGAAGCTCTTGTCTTTGGTCAGACCTAGCTTTGGCTGTAATGGCTATTTGCAAGTGAAAACAGCAAACGGAAGATCACGCTCATCCCCTGTTCTCTCTGTAACTCTGCCTTTCAAATAAATACATCTTTTGAAAAAGAGAAATTAGCTACTTTTCACAGCATTTCTCAACCAACAGGGATTGGTGTTCAAGGCAAACCATTGGAAATACCTGGGAACCAGTTCCAGCAAACTGATTTACTATATGCCCTGACAGAAGAGTGTAGCATTCAGGGGAGACTTTTGAGTTTAGCCATTGTATAAATCCACAAGAAAACAGATTGTCTTCAACTACCCATTTCCCTAAGCACTTATGTAAGAAAACACAACTGTGCTTTCTTCTCTGCCCCCTTTGACACGTGTGTAAATCTTTTAAAAACTAGATAAATCTCTTGGCAGTTTTACAACCCACAAATGCTTCTCCAGACATCTGGAAGCCATCTTCCTGGAATGCAACCATGCAGAACATGGAGAATCCCATCTCCTGGGCCTTGTGGCAAAAGGAATCTAACTGTAGCCTGAAGTGCCTGGCTCCCAGTTGCATAACTGTTCCTGCCATCAAGAGGCGAGAAGTTTGTTTTCCTTTTGCATAAAATCAATTAGCAAGGGCCCGGCATGGTAGCCTAGTGGCTAAAGTTCTTGCCTTGCACACCCGGGATCCCATATGGGCACCAGTTCTAATCCTGGCAGCTCCACTTTCCATCCAGCTCCCTGCCTGTGGCCTGGGAAAGCAGTCGAGGATGGCCCAAAGCCTTGGGATCCTGCACCCACATGAGAGACCTGGAAGAAGTTCCTGGCTCTTGCCTTCAGATTGGCGCAACTCTGGCCATTGCGGTCATATAGGGAGTGAATCAATGTATGGAAGATCTTCCTCTCTGTCTCTCCTCCTCTCTGTGTATCTGACTTTGCAATAAAAATAAAAAACAAATCTTCAAAAAAATCAATTAGCAAGTAAATTGTTCATATTAAATACTAGGTGAATTTCAGATAAGTATGCTTGAAAAATAGTGTTGTCAAGTCTACCTACTTGAGCACTAGTCATTGTTTATCTTGGAAATGTGTGCGTAGTGGGTTGTACCTGTCTGGCTAAATGAAAGGGTAAGATTTATTTTGCAGTTTCTTGATGAATTTCCTGGGCTGTACATCCTATATGCTTTATTGCTTATTAACTAATAAGACTTTTCCTTCCATTCTAATCTAGTGGAAAAGTTTTCTTGGTTGGCAGGTGACTTTTTAAATTTATTTCTCCAACACTATGCTTACATTCATTCTTAATTTGTTATCTAGTATGTGCTTAGTTTATATGATAAGGGAAATACATTCCAATATACTAAAAGCATGTAGAAACAGGATGGCTTCAGTGTTTCAATCTCATTCAGGACCCACATTTTCATCTTTCCATCATCCTCCACATGTTAATTTGTTCTTGAGATCGTATTTCTCAATGTTATAAGATGGTAAAAGCTGTTCTTTGTGTCATGTTCAAATTTAACCATATCAAAGGAAAACATAAATTGTTTCCCTTTTAAACAGCAAAGCAACTTTTTCAAGAATTTCTCTGACTTGCATTTAGCTGGCTAGAAGTGGGTTACATGCCCTTTGCAAAACCAGTCACAGACAAGAGAAATTAAGTGATTGTAATAGGTTCAAGGTTGATCAGAGTCTACCCAAGTAATGGTAGAGAGGAGGGAATAGCTTTCTACCCCTACCTAAATCCAAGATCAGGCTGCAAGCGCTGGGAGAAGCACCAATAAAATGCTGTTTGCAATTACTCTGCTTCTCTTCCCTACAACACTGATTATTATATGCAACATGTGAATTCTTTGTCTATATAATCATAGACACAAAATGTTTGTGTCTCTTCAGAATTCTTATGTTAGCCCTAAAAGTTTTTACTGAGCTTGCAATTTTGGAGGCTGAAAATCCTAACAGCACAGTGCAGGCTGGATGACCATGATTTCGTGAAATCAACACATGACAAAAGGTATGTGGCAATGGAGGAGAAAGCAAGGGGCTGTACCTTGGGCCCCAGGAGAGAGAAGCTGAATGGGACAAGCTTAGGTTTTTGGAGCAACTTACAATCCTCTAATAGGAGCTCCATAAGAGTAACCTTCCAAGGGCTCCTGTGCACCCTACCTCCAAGTAGTGACACCCTAGGCACCAAACCTCCAGCTGCATGACACAAACAACATCCAAAAGAGCAATTAGTTGCCTATGATGGACATAATAAAATATCATAAGCAGGATCACTTAAGACAACAGACATCTGTTTCACTGGAGGCTAGAATTCATGAAATCAAGGTGTCAGCACAACACTGTTCTCTTAAACACCTGTCAAGGAATCCTTCCTTGCTTTCCTTAACTTCCGATGGTTTGCTGGCATCTGTGATATCCCTTTTCTTACAGCTGCATTTCTCTAATCTTTGCCTTCTTCATCATGTGTTGTTCTCTCCTGTCCTTGACTTATTAGACGTGTTCTCATACTGACTTCAGTCACATTGGGTAGGTTTTGATCTTGCTCTTATGATTTCATCTTGTTCAGTTGTATCTACAACAACCCCATTTCCACATAAGCTCACAATCTGAGGTACTGGCTCAGGACATATTGTTTTGGTGTGGCACAATTCACAACCCACAACACTTAACAATCTAAACGTATCTTATCCAGCTGTGCCAGGTATTAGGCAATATTTTATTTCTAGTTTATTTTTTAAGCAATAAAATTCTTCCCCATCCAAATGATGAAGTAATACAAAATGAATATAAAGGAGTGGCTGGCATTTGGTGGCAAAACTTAAACTTCTTTTTTAAACTTTGTAAAAAAAAGAATCAACTTTAAGCTTTTATTTGAAAGAATTACAGAGAGAAGGAGAGATAAAAAGAGAACTTCCATTCACTGGCTCATTCCCTAAATGGCCTCAATGGCTGCAACTGAGCCAATTCAAATCCAGGAGTTAAGAGCTTCTTCTGGGTTTCCCACATGGGTGCAAGAGCTCAAGGATTTGAGCCATCCTCTGCTGCTTTCCCAGGTTGAAGGCAGGGAGCTGGGTTTAAAGTGGAGCTAATGGGACATGATCCAGCACCTATATGGAATTCTAGTTCCACAAGCTGAGGCTTGGTCTACTATACCAAGGTACTGTCCCCCCAAAACTTAACCTTCTTCAAACTGAGCTTCAAAGTTTGGGCTGGAGGACATGGTTGCTATATGCAGGTGGTCTTTCTGATGCTGAAGCCCAGAATTCTATTTACTCCAGCAGAAGGACAGTTAGACCACATGCAAAGATTGATCTTCATCTTGATATTTGCCTAAGGAGCTGATGGATAGACACCGATTTGCTCAGCACTTTCTACATCTCAGGGTATATGGGTGGAGCAGTCAGTTATTCATCACTGTAAAGATCTGACATATGATTTCTTTTAAAAGGAAGGAACTTGTACTTTGGTAATGTTTTAACAACTCACAGTGCAACATTGGGAAGCTTGTTCATCTGGCATCTGATGAGGCTATAGGGTGGCAGGTCAGGTGTGAAAGAAGGAACAAGTTGGGTCAGGAAGGTAGACAATACATCTGGACCCATAGCAGCTTTATCTAAGCCATTCTCTCATAAGAACTGTATTACATATACATGTCCCAATGATTTGGGGATTTTTCTGGTAGCTCACCTCTTGAATGTCATAATTATATTGAGTTTCCATACCTGGTCCCATGAATTTATGACTTCATGCTTTAAACATCTGCGTGGTTTGGGAGCCAAATCATGCCCAGATTATTACAACGAATGATCCAAGTAACATGATACCAAAGGTTATCAACATAGACAATCAGTTTAATAGCTGTAGTCACAAAACAATAGATGCAAAATTGTGATACCATGTGGATTTATCATGGACCTGAATGTTCACTTGCAAATTATGAGCAAGTTGTGCACATTGAATTTGTGTTAAAACTTCCTTTCAGGGGCTAACATTGTGGTGTAACAGTTTAAGTTGCACCTGCTACAGCTTGTAGCAGGTTAAACAGCACTAGCACCACATATGGGCACACTTGCACCTGGATGAAACTCCTGGCATCAGCCTGGCCCAACCAGGTTGTTGTGGCCATTAATGCAGTCACCCAACAAATGGAAGATCTCTCTGCGTGTAAATCTGCCTTTCAAAATAAGTCAAATCCATTAAAAAAAATCCTTCCTCTCAGATTCTGGTAAATTTCAATGGTGGATGTAACATAGCTTTTAGATATTCCTGTATCTCCATATAAAATATAGACAGACATTACAAAATTTGTACATTACATTGTGCATAAAATATAGATGGACATTATAAAATAGGGGAGTGGATATTTAGCCTGGTGGTTAAAACATCCTTTTCCCACATCAGATACATAGGCTGGACTTCCAGTTCAAGTTCCTGACTCCAGCTTTCTGTTAATGCAGACTCTGGGAAGTAGCCATGAAGACTTAAGTACTTGGGTCCCTACCACCCATGTGGGAGACCTGGATTGAATTCAGAGCTCCTAGATCTGACCCTGGCTCATCCCCAGCTGATGCAGGCATTTGGTGAATGAACTCCAGATTGTAGAAGTTTTTTCCCCCCCTCTCTTCCTCACAAAAAAAAAAAAAAAAAAAAAAAAGATAACATTTTAAAAATTAAGTGGTAAGACAGCCAACAAACTGCAAAACTGAAAGCTCTAAGAACTCCAAGGCCTGTTCCTGGCCAGCAGTCATGCAGGAGAAAGCAGAGGGAGTTGCCAAAGTGGTCAGCAGAGCCTGCGGAGAGGCTTAGGGCAGGCAGCAGCAGAGGCAGCAGGGGAGATCAGAGTCCAGTGAGCTGGACAGCACCAATTTTCTACTTTCCACCTGACAAGAATCCCCACACGTACACAACAGTGGGAAACATGGAAGATGGAGATTTAAAGAGTGGGTCCAGATAAAAGAGATTCAGGAGAATAGAATAAGAAAAATACACCTTTTTTCTTCTTTTAAGCATTACATGTGAATAATGAACTTGAACTCTTGTCCATGCACCAAAGCAATGGCTCTACTCATTGTGCCACAATGTTAGCCCCAAGGTGGGCAGATTTTTTTTTCTCATTACTCATTTCCTCCCATGGTCACAGGGCTGATCAGTTTTTTGTTAATAAGAAAGGCTGCTGACCCATGACAGCCCCCACTGATTTGGGTTCTGATGGATAAATAGGAAGGCAGTGGCTAAAGAGTCTGGGGAGTTGCAAGGCACGTGGATAGGCAGCTTCAGCGGGCAGCAATGGTAAGTGTTCCCAAGGGATGTCTCTGTGGCAGCCAGGATGTTTGCTCAAAGCTGTTCCAGTTCTTCCCTCTGGGAAAGCCTGACATTCACCCAGCAGTCCTAGGCCCAGGAGCTGGAACTAATCTGTCTGCCATGACAGGGCCTCAGCATTATAAATGCACCCTCTCTGAGCTTGTCCCTTGATTCTGAATCAAGTCCAAGGGCAAGACAGAAAAACAGAGACTGAGAGGGAAGAGTAAAGCCAGTTATGAGCCTGTTGCAGCAGGCTCTCCCTGTAGCAAGCTGGAGGGAAGAGATGCCCAATGAAGCTCCAAGTATTTGGAGTTGGAGGGGTGGACAGGCAGGAATGTCCCAGAAAGTTCACCCCTCCTACTGTTTCTGTTCCTTTTGGTGGACAATGCATTGGCTCCTTCCCCTTCTCACTCTCATTTCCCTCCTCCTCTTCTCTCTAATTTCTCCTCCTTCCCCCTCCTTTTCCTGCTCCCCTTCCCCTCTGCTTTCTTTGTGAATGTCTGGTTACTATTCACTGTGAAACCTGGGAAGAATGACTGTGATTGGATTTAACAGGTACATCCCCCACATCTCAGGGACCAAGAGGTAAACTCTTTGTTTTCTGCTACTCATCACTTTTCTTCTGACAACAAAAGTGGATTTCCTGCACACTTATGAATTTCCCAATTCTCTCTCTCTCTCTCAACACTCTCTCTCTCTTTCTCTCTCTCTCTCAACACTATCCCACTGGATAGCCTATAGTCTGGACACCAGACTCCTGGAGTCAGGCAGATCACACAGGTGAAGAGGCAGTCCTGCAGCAGTGACTGACCCGCCTTTGGATGTAAGTCACAGTGCTTGGCCCCTGGAACCTCTATTGCTCAGCATCCAGAAGCTCTTCTAGACCTGTTGCTTGCCTTGGCATCTTGTGGAGGCTCCATCATGCAGGCATGGTGGATATACTCAAGGCTTGGGTGATTGAATCCAATATCCATCTATTTTCCTTTCCCTGGGAGGTGTGATTTGAGTGTGTGTAGGCATAGGGAGAGGGATTCCAAGTCTCTAACCATATGGTTGTTTCCTCTGGCAACTAGCTCCATCCTGAGGGTTCCAGGCCCTAGTCATCTCAATGACAAACAAGCAAATGGAAAACAACCAAAACCATCATACTACTCCAAAGACTCTAAGGGTTGTAGAAGCTCTTAAGAGACCCTTATAAGAATACATGTTACAATGAGTGACACTCTCATCAGTTAGGAAGTTACTACGGCTCTAACCATTCACAAGTTATTGTTGAAAGGCAGAGAGAGCGAGCTCTTCTAGCCATTTGATCCACTTTGCAAATGCGCACATTAGCAAGGGCTGAAAGAACAAGCAACCGAAGAGACTGTAAATGACATAAACCTTACACATTACTTACTTTTCCAAGGGGGTTCAGAGAACTTGAAAAAATTCAAAACAAACAGCCAAACATATGAAACAGGTCAAGTGAAAAAAAGATAGTTTCTGAGGAATACATGCTTTTCAGAGTGCTTGGGTGATCTCTTACCTCAGCAGCATAATTTGATTATTTGCTTTCCTTAATTTAAAAGGCAAAAGCGTTAATCAACTTTTTAAAAGAAAGTACGTTTTTTTTTTGTTTTTTTGTTTTTTATTTCAGACTAAATCAATCCTGGTACAAAATTCAAGCCATATCTAACAACCTGCGATCCCTTCCAATAAACGGGCATGGAAGCTCAGCCTCCCACTCGCTGACTTCCGCTGTTGGGGGCTCTTGCGAGCCACTCAGGGGTGTGTGAGGTGTTCTGAGTTGTGCCTAAGATCTTAGATGCTGCCAGTGCTCTCTGAGCACTTCCTGATGGCTCATCCCGCACCAGTCCTGGCTGGGAGGCCAACAAGGAGAGCAAGTCTGCATCAAGTGGGCTTGATCCTCTGATCCACTTTATAACTGTGGGCAATCTCTGGGCTCCTGCCTGCTACCTGGTGGGCATGGCGCACCACTTACCTGCCCATGCCCTTAAGCACAGCTTCCAGCCAAACACTTGGAATGTGACCTCTGACATAACTAGAAGCTCAAGGGGAACAGACTTGCCTTACAGCCAATTACAGCATCTTTGGTGGGCAGAGGAACTGCCGGAAGCTGCCCTCCTGTCCTCCCCTTCCTTAACCTTTAAAACGTTGTAACTTGTGCATAATAAAGCAAACATTCCTCAGCAGCAGGTCTCTGGTGGTTCTTTGGCTTAAGAACATCACGCCCTGGGTGACCTTAGGGCCTGCTGGCAGGTTCAAACTCCTGAGATAAAACCAATGACTGATTTTTTTTTCAAGAGATTTAATGCCCCCTGATTTTTAATTTAATTTTCTATGAAACGAATATAATAATTGGAAAATATAAGTGCAAAGTACCCAGTGCAGTGTCTGAAAGGTGCTAGGTGGCAATAAATGGCATTGCTAGTTTTAGTATCCTAGATTGTGCAGCCATTTAAAGGATTAACCATTTCCCATAAAAAATGACAGTACAAGATTTGCTAAAAATAAATGCAAAGAATCATTCAGTATTTTAGCTCTCAGGGTTGTACAATGCTTTGAGAGAGAATGACAGCCTATTTCAATATTTTTTCATTTTTTTACACATTCAGCAATCTGTCTTATTTTAGTGGACTGCCTGGGGAAAGACAAGGCCAAAGACAGAAGTACAGAGGAAAAAGGGAAAAAAAAGGTAGAATAAAAAATGCAGGAAGAGAGGAGAGATGGGGACGGTTTGGGACAGAGGGGAGGGAAGAGGGAAGCAGTTGTGTAGTAAGACCCATACCATCTGTGTTGTGAGTTTTCATAAAACCTACTAAAATTTCAAAGATAATTTCTTTTACACTTTTTGTAAGTATGCTGTAGGCTTGACTATGGAGAGAATCATGACTTGTCCTGCTTATAGTAATAGACTCCTTACCTTTGTGGGATTACTTGAATGACAAGAAATATTCTTTCTTCTCTGGCTTCTTTCACTGTGAAATCTTCAATTATTTCCATGGGTCACCTTTGGAAAAATAACAGATACTTTATGAAATAAAAATGTATGAAATAAATTTCTTTTTGTATTCCCTTGTATATTTCTCCTCTCTCCCTTTTCTGGAGATACCTATTGCCTAATAAGTTTAGAATGGTTTCTGTGGAAACGAATGAGAATAGAAGCTCTAATATTCTACTAATAAAACCTAATGTGGGAGTTAGGTAGGAGACAATAGTTGCTAAACCCAGGCTGCAATAAAACACAAGGAATGTATTTAATTTCAGATGATAGAATATCTTTAGGAGATAGAGAGCTTACCTTCTATTTGGTCATGAGGCTTGCTGACTTAGGAATAGAGAAGGATATTTATTTATATACTAAATGACTTAGTGTCCACTATGTTTTGAACATCTCTCTAAGAAGTGAAGATATAGCAAATCAATCTCAGAAGCAAGCATCTTTTGTCTAGGAACATTCATACATTGGTGTGCTGCGAGTCTGGGGAATGGCTCTGTGGTGACTTATTTCCTAATTTCACGGTGCAATCTTCCCATTATGGCTGATTTCAAGTTACCAACATGATATCACCAATATGAAGCTATACACCTAAGCCTAAATGTGTGATAAAGCTATGTGCGTGCGTGTGTGTGTGTGTGTGTGTTAGTGAGAGAGCGCGAGAGAGAGGGAGATAGAGAGTTGCAAATTCAGAATTATAATTGTTTTTAGGGGAAAAAAAGGAGAGAGGATAAAAGGGAAGCACAGGGTAAGTACAAGTCATTGGCAATGCTTTAATACCTGGGTCTGGTGGAGGCTTCATGGTGTTCATTATGATCTAATAAATGAACAACTGAAAACAAAAGGGGACATGTGAGAAACCAGCACATGTAATACATAATAAACCCCAAATCTCAACAATTCCAATTCTGTGTAACTGAGGGTCATCTAACAAAAGTGACATGGAGAATATAAAAAAGTTCATGACACCTCCTTTCCATTGGCGCAAGTGGAAAGGAGACGAGCCAGAATGGGTGGGTAGAGGTGAGCATAGGACGGATGGGCAAGTCTCTGTCTTAAACACCTAACTGAATGGATGCTTTGCAACCGTTAAAGCAGGTACAAGAAAGCCCAATCAGGGAGTAGGACTTACCTTCCCAGGAGATCCAGGGAGGAGCCATGTCAGTTGCTGAGTGATGGTGATTCAGGAAAACCATGCGGATTCACAGAGGATTTCCTGGGACTGGGTATTTTCATTATGACCCAGTGTAAAACTACAGAGCCGTTGAAAGTGCTGGGAGACTGGTTAATTCCAGACACGGGTAAGGAGGTTGCAAGGAGGTTTGACACTATTGGAAAATGGTGGGAAACATAAGTTTTGGCATGCAAAACCACACAGGCTGGTTGCACTTGATGGTCAACATTGCAGGAAACACAAACCAGCTATTTCATAATAGAGACCATTGAGGAGACAACACTTTTTCTTTCCAAATTCCTGCCAATGCTCAGAACTTGGTTTTGGTTTCAAAAAAGAGGTGTGGAGAGGGGGGAAGAAGAAAAGAATCATGGGACCAGACTATTTATTTTGACACTGTTGAGAACAGGATATGTGGTAATGATTCTTTCCAGGGAGCAACAGGTCATTTACGATGATTAACTTTATGTGTCAACGGTCAGGACAGCCATATAATCATCATTAAAACAGTATTCTAGGTGTTTCTATATTGTAAGAAGAGAACGGATCTGCAATCAGCAGTTTAGCAAAGCAGATTACCCTCAGTATGGGTGTGCTTCATTCAATCAACTTAAAAACTTTAATCGAAGCAGACTGATTTTCCTTGAAGAATATGCAACTCTGCCAGTAGGTTGTCTTCAGACTTCAACTACAGCTTTGAATCTTCCCTGGCTCTCTGTCTTTGATGGCTTATTCTGCAGAATTTGAACTTGTCATTGTCCACAATCACACATGAGACAGGTCTTTTAATTCTTTCATTCATTCTCTCTCTATCTCTCTCTCCTTCTTTCGATCTACCCAACTGTCTTCTGTGTCCTATTGATTCTGTTTCTTTGGAGAATTCCCAAGGAACTGCAGAAGTTAATAAATTTCCCTGATAAATGAGTTCATGATATCTCACCACAACATCCCTGTTTCCTAATATGTTTATCTCCCTTGGAGAAAAAGAATAGAAACTATTTGCAGGCAAGCAGAAGGGACAAAGGAAATAAAATGTAAAATCTGATAGATATTAATTTTGTAGTACATTATGAAACTTCCTCAAATAAATGAAATTTTTAATACTCCTACAACAGAGTGGAGGACATAGAGAAAGTAATGAGAAAGAAAAGAAGGAAAAGGAGACACAAGATTGGTCAAATGAACTACGGTTCTTTAAAAACGTAAAATAAAAAATGGCATCTATCCAAGATGAATCAATTGTTGGTCAAGCCCTTTTCTAGTAAAATAATATTCAGTTGTAAGAAAAAAAAAACCACAAAGAGATTTTATTTTTTTCCTCTGTCTCATTTTTAAAAAAGTATATGATTTGTGCAGTTATTTCAAAGTATCATTTAACTGTCTACATTGAATCACTCCCATTGTACAATTTCTTAGTAATGATAGTGAATCATTCTTTCAAATGTTTTTAAGTACTTGATGTTCCTTAGCAATCAATATTTGATAAATATACTGTTGCTGTTTATGAATAAACATTCTCTATGGAAGTGAGAAATACATATTAATTTTTATTAAAGAAAAATTCCATTTATTCATTTCAGAGGCAGAGATGGAGGGGCATGGGGAGAAAGAAGCAGAGAGCGAAAGAGAGAGAAAGCACCCATTCCCCTAGTTCACTTCACTCCCCAGATGCAATGAGAGGACTCACAGGGCTGACAGGGCTGAAGCTGGAAGCCAGGAACTCAGTTGGAAGCAGGTTCCCAACTCCTTAAGCCATCACCTCCTGCTTCAAGAGGGTGCACAATGTCAGCAGGCTAGAGTCAGAAGTCAGAGCCGGTTATCAAAGGCAGTTACTCTGATATGAGATGCTTATCCTGCTTATCCTGCTCCCAAGTGAGTATTTAAATTAGATAAGAAAGAACAGTTTCTGTTGCTCAAAAACAAGAATAAGATTTAAGAGTTCACAAGATTAGGCAGCAGAATATAGTAGTACACAATTTCTAAAGTTGAAATCAAAAGACCTAGGTCTTCTTCCCAATCTTAAATAGCTGGGTTGTCTTAGATAAAGCTATGTGCTATCTCTAAATCCCAGGCAACACCTTATCTATAATATCTGAGCATTGATATGAGCTTGAGAGATATTGTTCTATGTGTAAGTGTTTGGTAAAGAGAGATTCCACTGTTTTATTGTGATTTACAGAGGTATGGTATAAATTATGTCTTTTGTATAAAAAAATGCATGGTTGGGGGTAACAAGAGAGTTAAGAGGACATTGTAAGGTATTGGCCTGGGCCAAGAAGGATCGGATAATCCTCTGGTGTGACAAGAAGACCTAGAATTATTCCAAGGGTATTCCCTCATCCCAGTCTTTGGGGAGGTTCACGGGAAGTATGGTCACAGAATGTAGCCAAAAGAATGAGAACTGGTTCATGTTCTTTCTGAAGGTTAAGACAGAATGATCCCTGCAGAGGAGGAACCTGAGGCCTGCAACACAGGAACATTCAGGAATCCTGCTACTAAGACAGTACTAGTTCTTTCAGGAACATTGTCTTTGGAGGGTTGGTTCTTGTTATTAAGAAAACACACATTTCTTTGAATTGTTGTTGGGATAGTACACATAAAGGACTCACCACCATGCTTGGTGTTTAGCAAGTATTCATGATTATCAACATGTTTACTGATAGTATTATAATTATTAAGTGTGGGAAGGTGATGATCAAAATTAAAGTTCCTGGAACAGGAGGACTCTGGAATTATTTCTGAATATAAATATTGAAATGATTCAGAAATATTTTGTTTTCTCTGGATGATGAGTAGAACACAAGCATAAACTGACTGGAGCTCAGAAGATTCATTATGATGAGAGGTACGGTAGGGAAGTCTAGAGGTGTGAAGCTTCTAGAAACTGCTGGAGGTGGAGGTTAAACGGCCATACAGGTGCATGCTCATCCAACATGGGAGGCCCGTGTATGACATGTGTGCACTTAGAGACAAATGGATGACGGTCAAAGCATTTGAAGTAAGAAAACTAGAAAGGGATTCAACAAGGTCTTCTGCAATCTTAAAACTCACCTCGTTTTATGTATTACTTGTGACAATCTTTATAAAGCTAAGTATAACCTTATTCACACTTACTCAGAAGACAGAGGTGCAGGCAACCTAACTGAACTTTCCCAGCTGAGATTGGAACCTGGGTGGCCAGTACTGGAAATCCCTGCGTTTTCCCCAGACCCTCTAGCTTTGGTGGCTTCCTTTCCTTGACAGCATTTTTTCCTAAGCATTGCCCTATTTGGAAACGATCTGCATTCTACCTGGTGCTTTGCCGTCAGACTGTCCCCTGGCGAACTGACCTAAGTTTTTGAAGTGGTTTCCCTGTGAGTGGTTGCTGTCGCAGCTACTTCTGTTGAGATAGGTGGTTGCACTCATCAAGCATTTCCAATTGCTGCAACTAGTTGGCCTCCACATATAGACGAAACAAAGGGGAATCAGGTATACAATAATGGTACAAGTGTTCAATGGCCAAAAAAAAAAAAAAAAAAAATCAAAATCTCTCATTGTACTTGATGGCGTATGCTCTTCTAAAACATGGTCTTCCTTGATGTTTGATGTACAGGTGGAGCACACTTCACAAGCTAAGCCTGTTTCCTGTTCACTAAGTGGGACTTTTTTTGCATTTAAAATAATGTATTTAAATTCGATGTGATGTTAGAACATTTGCTGTAACACTGGCGATTTCTCTAATTCTGTGTAATATGAAAATACAACTGAGAAGGAAAAAAATAGATTCTGGTTAAGTTGGCAAGATTTGCATCCTTTTCATAAGTGAAGACGAAAGTTAAATTTGGATCTTCATATTTCTATTTTTCATTAATTCTTGTTTCAACATTGTAAGATTTAATTGGAAAGAAAGCATCCTGGAAGCATTCTGCCATTTCAAACATATTATCTTTAATTTAAAATATTTCCAGTTAACTCAAATTAGGTCATGCCAAACTTTCCAAAATATTCTACTTAAATCTTTGGCTGACTTTTGACATCTCCATTATGTTGCTGTACAAAAAGAAGAAGAATCTTTATCAAACACTTCAGTCACTTTTATTCAGAAGGTTCCCAGTGCACTCTTCACATTCACAAAATAATTACTGCTTGAGAGAAATGTTCAGGGAGTGTATGAGTTGTTTTGCAGGCAATCACCCTCTCCTTTCTCTGATGGTTAGGAACTTCAGCATTTCACAAGTGGAAACAAGCCATTATTCCTGGGGTAAGAACCTGGATTTTGAATATTAAGGCTGCACACAGCAGAGATTGTTGTTTCAAGGTTAGAAGCCAAAAACCATCCTGCCACCTTCCTCTTCAGTTACTTCCCACCGCTTTGTTCACTGGTGGTGATGCATGTGCTATTGGTGTCCGCCTTCACAACTTTCCACTGCGTGGAATTCCATCTGTTTAATCAAACTGAAACAAAAGGTAGTGTCAGGGTCCTTCTACCTTAAAAGATTTCCTTCCTGATACATTATCTTGTTAACCCATTGCATCATTCAGAAGAATATATACCCAGCTCAGCACACAGGAAATGTAACAAAAAATAAAATAGAAAATATTAAGATATATTTATATGAATGTCACACATACATACACACATATATGTGTGTCACCCACACATTCACATACACAAGATATATGACTCATATAATAAAAAGGATTTAGTAAATATTAAAACGACATTGGCCTACTTTGCTTAAAATTATAAACTTTGCCAAATAAGAGTTGAATTTGGGGGCAGGTGTTCAGCTCAGCAGTTAAGATTCGTACATCTCACAGTGGAGAACTTGGGTGAGATACCCGGATCTGGTATCTTACTCCAGCTTCTTGTCAGTGCAGATGCAGAGAGCTCATGGTTAGTGACTTGGACCAAGTTTCTAGCTCCAGGCTGTGTAGCTGTTTGCCTCTCATACAAACAAAGCCTTTAAAAATGATTTTTCCCTCTTTTTCACAGAAAGGGATAAATGATACAATCCTGAATTTGTGGTAGGGTGTAAAGTAGAAAAAAACACTGTAGCAGGGTTTCAAATTCACATATAGCACACTTATATATGCAACGAAAACATAGGTTCTTTATTTCTTGCTGCAGATTTCGTCCTCCTAGAGTCATCAACCTATATGAAGGCAGGGGGAGGAGGAGCACTTAAATATAGCAGTGAAAAGTTGACTATTTAAAGAGTATCTTTTTGGTTTAAGTTTCAATCTATTTAAATATAATATTAAACCTTGTATCAGGGCCCATTTAAAGGGTTTTTGTGGGATTCAGTTCTTGAGTAAATGCTCTGACCTCCAGAATCCTGTCCTTTTGGGGTTATGGGAGAGAAGGGATCTGGTGAGCCCATGAGGGGCAGTCAGGGCATCCCTGGTTGTGAACTGGCTGGTGTCTTCCGAGATCTGGCTATCTGGCTTGCTCCAGGGCTGTGTCGCTGCTGCCTGCTCCCCAGGTGTAGGCCAGTGGTCTCTCTGGTCTGTGCTGTCTCAGGGTGGTCTGATCACATGGCTTCTCTCTGGCCACTTAGCCTCCTGAAAGTTGGCTGCAACTTGGCTTCAAGAACTCTTTGCTCTCAGTTTGGGTGTTTCTACCAAAATGGACAGCCAATGCCACCAGTTTCCTTTAGCAGCCCTCAGGGTGCCAGCAGGAACTTGTGAGCACTGTGCTGATTGTACCAGGGGCAGCCCAAGAGGGCTGGCTCAGTATCTACCTTGCTGCTCAGTAGCTCAGGAGGACAATGCAAGACTGTTTTTGCCCATGATCCCATACAGGGCAGGGGTGCTTAGCTTGCCAAGCACATGGGACCTCTCTGGGACCTGGCCCAGGGGAGGAGGTTAAGACTTGGTGGCTCCTTGCTTGCTCCACTCACACCCTTTCACAACTTCTTTCCACAGTCCTCCCACTTCGTAATTAACTCTCCTTTTCTCACTCCAAACTTCAGGATCAAGTTACAGTCCAGTTTCTTCTGATGTAAGCAACATAGCACAGTGTTTAGAAAAATTGTTTTAGTTTTCATTGAAACTGAGTCTTAATGCTTCAACAACAAATTCCTGTTTTGATTTGGTTTTACAGATGCTAACAACGCATTTTTTTTTTCCTTTCCTTCTCAAAAAGTTCCAGCCTACTCTCCACCTCCCCAGTGTTAAATAAGAAAGCACAGTGAATATGTTTCCAAAATATTTTATTTCCATTCCATGTGTGAAAGGATCAACTTCAGGGTCTTTTAGGTCAAGAAATCGATAGAGTTGGCAAGCCATAAAATGAGATGTCTTTAAGTATACACTTATTTCAGCATTTACAGTGGCAGCAGTAGAAGCCATTTAAAAAATCTGACATTTGCTGGAATCACTGTTTCTACTTAGATTATAAGATTATTCCCTTTTACTTCCTATTTTGGTATCCTAAAACAGTTTACTGACCTAGATTAAATATGGCACACTCCACTTTGTCATAGATTTCTTTCAATCAGGAAGACTTGAAGATAACTCAGTGTTTCACATTGCATTTGGGAAATGATCTCATACTTTAAAATGTTTTTTTTTTTTAAGATTCATTTATTTTTATTGGAAAGGTAGATTTACAGAGAGAAGGAGAGACATAGAGGGAAAGATTGCCCATCTGTTGATTCACTTCCCAAATGGCCACAAGAGCCGGACCTGAGCCAATCTGAAGCCAGGAGCCAGGAACTTCCTCTGAGTCTCCCATGCAGGTGCAGGGTCCCAAGGCTTTGGTCCACCTGCCACTGCTTTCCCAGGCCATAAGCAGGGAGCTGGATGGGAAGTAAAGCAGCTAGGACACAAACTGCCACCCATACAAGATGCTGGCAGTTGAAGGTGGAGAATTCGCCTTTTGAGCCACAGTATCAGTACCAAATACAACTTTTGCATTCATTATTTTGACCTCAATGTGGGGCTTTAGGTGAATCCCACAGACACTGTACATAATTTCCTTGTTAAAAAAAAAACCAAAAGTGTCAAAACAAAACTGTCATTTGAATGTCTACACAATCTCTGAATTTAGGAATGTGTTAAAGAGTTCCACTAATTATATACAATATATTATATATGTTTTTTAAATTATTTATTTATTCTCATTTTATTTTTAAAGTCAGAGAGTCAGGCAGAATGAGATCTTTAATATGCTCTTTCACTCCCTGTAATGGTCAGGTTGGACCAGGCCAAATTCAGAAGACCAGAACTCCATCCAAGTTGATGGTAGGGATCCAAGTACATGAGATACTTATCCATTTTCTCCCAAAGTTCACATTAACAGGAAGCTAAATCAGAAGTGGAGTAGATTTGATAGGAGATGCAGACATCCTAAGCAACATTTTAACGCTGCATCAAATGCCTACCATTGTATCTATATTTTCAGAGAATAGAAATCTATAGTTATTATCAGCTTATCAAATCTGGGATTTTGATTTCAAACAAATCTGTTTATTTCTTTGATGTATGCCTAACTCTATTCAGTGACCAATTATGTGCAAGAAACAGAATATAAATGGTTAATTCTATTTCACAATGAGATAAGTAGGCAATGAAAGTTCTTATTATAAATACACTATTAACCCATAAAAAGTAAACAATCATTTAATTATACAAGTTTTCCTTCACAAAGGATGCAAAATCAAATGAAATCATTCTCATCTTCCTGGTCCTCTTACTGGTTACTAGGCAGATTCTACACTCATTGGTTCACCCCACAATGCCATTTACAGATGGATCTTGCCCAGCCATTTTAGATTTGTCATTGTCATTTTGTTATTGTTCTTATTTCAGCCAAATTGAACTACTCACATTCTCCTGTTTCATTCATTTTAAGCCTCTTTGCATTTGCATTCACTGTTCTTTTTGTTCAAAACCTCTAATAATTTCCTACTCATCCTGCATTGCCTCTTCCTCTTCCCTTTGCATAGTCAGTTGGCATCACTGCAGTCCACACATGCTTTTGCTATCATAGTCAACACAATGTCTTGTAGTTATTTCCACATCCTTATCAACTCTGAACAGTGAAGACCTTGATGGCTGGGACAACATCATATTATATATTCCCAAGACTGAGTACATGTTTCAGTCACCCTTGTTGTCCCAACAAAGACTTCCCACTTCAAAGAACATTTGTTGAACAGTCCTGGAGCCACAACTAGCACTTAACACAATTTCTCACCTGGGACACCTCCACTGGCCATGTGGAGAGGTAGACGCACTTTCTTCCTGAATCCGTTAAGAGCTTCCTCTCTTCTAGACATCATCTGGAAGAACTTTGTTGATCTTCAGTACTTCTAGTTCCCTCTTTTACTCAACTGCTTTTGAACTGTCAATTAGAGCAAGCCATTTGGTGATTTCTATCATTGGCATTTGGGGTTATTCGGGGGTAGGAATGAGGGCAACTCTTTCATGTTCTGAACCATTTATGCAGAAGCTGAGTAATCTTTGTTAATGCTCCAGGAAGGAACAGCCTAGACACTTGTAGGAAGCATGCAGCGCAAGAACAGAATAAAGTAATGAGAGAACAACAACAAAAACAGAAAGTAAAGCCCAAGAACTTCACCTCCATAAACTGATGTACACATATTTTTTTAAAAGATCTTGTTTTATTTATCTGAAAGGCAGAGTTACAGGCAGAGAGAGAGAGAGAGAGAGAGAGAGAGAGAGAGAGAGAGAGATGGATCTTGCACCCACTGGTTCATCCCCCAAATGGCTGCAGTGGCCACAGCTGTGCTGGTCTGAAGCCAGGAACCTGAAGCTGAATTGGGGTCTCCCAGATGAGTTCAAGCCCAAGCAACTGTGGCACCTTCTGTTCCTTTCCAGGCACATTAGCAGGAAACCAGATCAGAAATGAAGCATTCAGAACTTGAACCAGTGCTGATAAGGGATGCTGGCACCTGCAGGTTTTCTTTAAAATAATGAATCAGTTGTTAAACTCTGGCACAAGAAGTCTTGAATGGAACACATCAACAGGAATGTCTGTTTTTGACCTTTGTGGTATCATGGAATCACCTCAACCTCCTAACCTGTGCACAGGTCAGTGAGAAGGAGGAGTGGAAGCGGAGACACAGTAACCAGCCTGGACACTCTGAGGAGGTTCCAGATGGTATACTTGTGATGCTTGTCCTATGTACACATATGACAAGAGCAGAAATCATATGAGTGTAGATTTTGACCCAATTGAAGGAATAACTCACTAGTGTAAATTTCTCCAAACGTGGGAATGGGCCACTTTACAAGGTGAGTAATTCAATGCGAGCAGAAAGATTTGAATCATCCCACATAGAAGAGTGTGTTAACTGACTCCCAAGTTTTCAGACATCTCTCACAAATATGATTCTGTGACTGATTGATTGCTCAGAAAAGTATCATGAAATTCCCAGGTTGGGGGAGATTTGGGAGTAGTACCATCCCACAGAAATTTGTGTAGTGGTTGAAATATTCTGTCTGTGCATCCAACATGCTAGTCAGGAGCCACATGGGCCTACCAAGCACTTGTATGAGTTAGGTATTGAATCTTAGATTTAATTTAATTCTTATTATTTAAATACACATATGTGGCAAATGGTAACCTTATTGAATGGTGCTGCTCTAATCTCTCCCAACAGTAAACTTCTATGATATTTTCTAGCTCTTATTATCACATAACTTTCACATACTGTGTCCTGGACATTGTGATAAAATTGCTCCATTCAGAATTCCATCTTTCTTTCTATTTATTTGAAATGCAAAGGGTTGCTAATAAAGAGACAGAGAGAGAGAAAGGAGATTGATTTTCCCTTATTATTTCATCATTATTTAATTTCTAAAAAGCTTGCAACAGCAGCTGGGGCTGAACCAGGCCAAATCTAGGAGCCTAGAATATTATTCTAGGTCTCCCATATGTGTGGTAGGAATTCAAGTACTTGAGCTAGCATGCTACTTTTTAGGGTATATATTAAAAGGAAGCTATAATGAAAAGCAGAGCTAGGACTTGAACCCAGATAATCCAATCTAGATATGGATGTCTCAAATAGCTGCCTAACTACTGAGCCAAACATCCAGCTGTGAACCTTCTTTAGAGGAGGTTGTCAACTGAAAGAGAATAGAATTCATGTAAAAATATTCATGTGGGAAGCTATAGCATAGCGGGTAATATTGCTGCCTATGACATCAGCATCTCATCCTATGTGGGCACCAGTTTGAGTCCTGGCTGTTCCACTTCTGATCCAGCTTTCTGTTAATGTGCCTGGGAAATCAATGGAGGATGGCCCAAGTGCTTGGGCCTCTATGACCACATACGAGACCTGAATGAAGCTGCTGGTTCCTGGCTTTGCCTTGACCCAGCTTCAGTCACTGCAACCATTTGGGAAGTGTACCAGCAGATGGAAGATCACTAATGGGATGACAAATAAGAATATGTAGCAAATAGGACCTAGATAATGCTCTATGGTTAAATCCTTGGCTTGCATGTGCTGAGATCCCATGGGGCACAATTTCATTTCATGACTGCTCCATTTCCCATCCAGCTCCCTGCTTATGGCCTGGGAAAGCAGTAGAGGATAGACCAAAGGCTTGGGACTCTGCACCTGCATGGCAGACCTGCAGTACCTATAAAACTGTGTCACATAATGCAATGTAATAAAAAAAAAAAAAAAGAAGAAGCTGCTCCTGGCTTCTGGCTATGGATCAGCTCAGCTCCAGATGTTGTGGTCATTTGCAGAGTGAACCAGGGGCTGGAAGATCTTTCTCTTTGTCTCTTTTTCTTTCCGTAAATCTACCTGCCTTTACAACAAAAATAAATCTTAAATAAAACAATATATAGTAAATAAACTATAAGACATTTTCAAAAACATGGAAAATATACATTATCAAAAAGCAATGCATTGATTCCATTTTTTGCACCAAAATAAACTTATCTTAAAAAAAAAAGATTTATTTGAGTTCAGTGTGGTAGTCTAGCAGCTAAAGTCCTTGCCTTGAATGTGCCAGAATTCCATATGGGTGCCGATTCTAACCCCAGCAGCCCTGTTTTCCATCCAGCCCCCTGCTTGTGGCCTGGAAAGCAGTCGAGGACGGCCCAAAGCCTTGGGACCATGCATCCGCATGGGAGACCTGGACGAAGTTCCTGGCTCCTGACTTTGGATCAGCACAGTTCTGGCCATTGAGGTCACTTGGGGATTGAATCATTGGACAGAAGATCTTCCTTTCTGTCTCTCCTCCTCTCTGTATATCTGACTTTACAATAAGAATCAATAACTTTAAAATTTTTAAAATATTTTTAAATATTTTAATATTTTAAAGATTTATTTATTCTTAAATAAATGAATTGTGCCAGGCCCTAAACTTGCTTTTTAATTCATACATTTTTTAAAAAAGCTTCCAGGATTCCCACATGCATGCAGGGTCCCAAGGCTTTGACCGTTACCAGACCACATGAACCAGTGCCCATATGGGATTTTGGCATATGCCAGGTGAGGAGTCTAGCCACTAGGCTACTGTGCCAAGACCTTAATTAATTACATTTTCAAATGAGCTTTTTGAAGCTCTCTTTATATTGCCAAAATGGAAGAGCACAGAGTCACAGATCTGTTGTAAAGCCACAAGGAAACACTGGTGCTTCTAAGAAGTGTACAGGGATGAACGGCAGTGCCCGCCTTCCCTCTGTTGGGGCAGGAGGGTAGCAGCTCTGCTTAATAATCTACTGAAGTGGTGTTGTACTGATCGGAGGGTTCTTCCTTCAGCCGGCACACGGTGGTTTGCTGATGCTTTCCTTTATCTTAAGAGTCTTAGACATTTAAAACAGTGTTAAAGGAAAACTTGAAGCTTCACATTACTACACCAGAAAGTTAGTTTTGGAATCAGAAATATCATTCAGGATCAGAAAGAGACCTTGGAGATTAGATAACCAAGTCCCTGTATCTCGCAGAGAAGAAAACCCAAGTCTGATACCCAGAAAAGAATTGGTACATACCATGATCATGGGGTAATTTAGTAGTTTCATGTGTATAAATAAACTAACATATAACAAATAATAAATAATCATCAATCTGAAATGAAACCTTTTCTTAAAAACAAACCATAGGGTTTGTGCTGTGGCACCACACATTAAGCTGCTGCCTGCAGTAACAGAATCCCATATGAGCACTGGATTGATTCCTGGATGCTTCAGTTCTGATCCAGCTCCCTGCTGATGGGCTTGGGTCCTTACACTCACATGGGAGACCCAGAAGAAGCTCTGGGGTCCTGGCTTTAGTCTGGCTCAGCTGGCTGTTGTGGCCTTTTGGGGAGTGAACCAGCGGATGGATGATATCTCCTTCTGTCTCTCCTTTTTTTCATACTCTGTAACTCTGCCTTTCAAATAAATTAATACATCTTTTAAAAAACCCAAACAAAAAACCCCACACCAAGATACTGCCTCCTAAGGGTGTACTAGGATTAAAGGCAAGCCTATGGAGTCACCCAGTTGCTTTCCTATGAAATGATTCAGAGCTCTGTAGATGTTCAAGGGAAAAACAGAGACCTTTCCTGGGGACCCGGTTTGAGGACTGGGAATTCAACACACTGCCTTTCCAGACTTGGTCCAGAGAATAACAGTAACCCTCCAATCCAGAACAATATTCTCTCCAAACATACCTCTCAACAGCAGTTCCCAAGAAGACATTCCTCTCCCTAGAGTTCACTGAATATCCTTGTAACTCTCCCAGAGAATGGCAAAATCTAAACAAACAAGTTCTATTTTCAGTTTGTCTTCTTGAAACCACATTTCACCCCCCATGAAACTGGCTAGCATGCTTCAAATGCTAAAGGTTTCTAGGTACTTTCTGAATTTGCCTCTGACTCATGCCTTACTTACATATCCATCCTCTGTTTAAAAAATAAAACAAATCAGAGAAATGAGGACTCTATTTCAATGTGGGTTATTTGATTCTTCCCACAGCTTAATCTTTTCTCCATTACCACACAAAACTCATTCTTTTTCCTTGAAATGGGTATAGAATTCAGACAACTTCACTGTTTGGAAGATTTTTTTTTAAGTGCAACTAGAAGACATTAAGTGTAGCAATTGGGGGTTGGCACAGTGGCTCAATAAGCTAATTCTCTGCTTGCCGGTGCCAGAAATCCATTTGGGTGCCGGTTCCAGTCCCACCTGTTTTACTCTCAATCCAGGTCCCTACTTATGAGATCAGGAAAGCAGTGGAGGATGGCCCAAGTCCTTGGGCCTCTGTGCTCACATAGGACACCAGGAAGAATCTCCTGACTGCTGGCTTCAGATCACCTCAGTTCTGACTATTGTTGCCATTTGGGGAGTGAACCAGTGGATGGAAGATCTCTCTTCCCTTCCCCCTGCAAATTTGCCTTTAAGATAAAAAATGAATCTTAAAAACAGTGTATCCCTTTAATAAAATGCAGTGTCATGCCAAGTGCCATAGTTTAACCATATTTTTTCTAAAAATGACTAGGATATTTTCATAGTGCTCATAATTGGCTTCCTACTGACATTCCTTTGAATTAATGTGATCCTAAAGCTTTTTTTAGGTGGGTTTTTCTTTCTACCACGATCCCTCCTCCAAACTCCTTGTGTTTATTTTCCTCTTCACGGCATCCTTGCTTAGCATTTTATACCTCATGCCTGTCACTCTGGACCATCATGCCCTCCAAGAATGGACTGGAAGTTGATTTTCTTAGAGATTTTCCTCATCAATTCCATCCAAGATTTCTGTTCCATCATTTGTCTGCTTTAAGAATCACTTTGTGGTTTTTTTGCATTGCTTCGCAAATAGCTTTAAAGATCTACTTATTTATTTGAAAGTCAGAGTTATGCACGGAGAGGGTGACAGAGATTCACAACCTGGCTAGCCACAACTTGGGCCATCTTTCATTGCTTTCTCAGACCATTACCAGGGAGTTGGATCAGAAACGAGGCAATAGGAACTCGAATCACACACTATGCCACAATTCTGGCCCCTACAAATATCTTTGCAGCTGGGGAGAGGAGGATGAGGGAAGACTGCACAGATATCTCCTTATCTAGATAAGGAAACTGGGGTTCAGATTTTCTGAGTGATTTGTCCCAGATCACACAGGATTAGAAGCCACAACTCCAAGACCATGTAATTTTCACCACACCACATTGCCTTTTAGTTTCATGTGTGTCATACTAAAAGCTGAGAAAAATGCAAATAGTATTGCATAATGTATATAGAAGAATGTGCAACTGCATTGTAGCACTGTTTGTGTGCCCATTATTGAGAATTGTGGTTAATAAACAATTTTTAAAGATTTATGTATTCATTCAAAAGAGTGACACACAGAGGGAGGGCAGATGGGCAGAAGGAAAGAGGGAGGGAAAGAGAGAGAGAGAGAGAGAATGAATCTTTGCTGTTTCACTTCCTAAATGGGCTCAGCATGGCTGGGCCAGGATATAGTCAGGAGCCAGGAACTTCATTTTGGTGTACCCTATACAGGTGGCAGGAACCCAAGTACTTGGGCTGTTTTCTGCTGTTTTTTGGAATCATCAAAAGGAAGCCGATTCAAAAGTGGAACAACTTGGTCTTAAGCCAGCACTCTGATATGGACTGCTGGTATTGCAAGTGGTCACTGAACCTGTTGTGCCACACTGCTGGACCCATTTTTGATCACTTACTGTGAGGCAGAAGCTAAGATAATTACTTTAAAAGAATTGACTAATTGGCACGGGTGTCAGAGACTCCCAGAAACAACGTTATCCAGGTTCTCTACCAGTTAGATGCAAGCGTGGTACTGGATTCTGGCCAACAGAATGGATGTAGAAGCAATGTATGCAGCTTCCATGCTTGGCCATTAAGAAAAAAAAAAACTCCTTTGCAAGTCTTCTTCATGGTCTCTTATTTGTCTTTTTAATTTTTTTTTCACCATACATGTCATTTACTATTGAAATAGTTAAGTAGATGTGTTAATTATATAGTATAGTTAGAGATTAAAATTTGAAAAAGAAGTATTACTTGAAAAGCAGAGGAATCTTCCATCTTCAACTTCATTTCCTAAATGCCCACCACAAGGCTAGGCAAGGCCAAAGTCAAAGACCCAGACAATCTGAATTTCCCATCATTGGCTGCAAGGTGCAATCAGGAGTGGAACAAGGATTTGAACCCATGCACTACAATGTGGGCATCTCAAGTGATGTTTAACCACTGTATCAAATGCCCACCACAAGATGTTAGAAAGAAAAAGATTTTTTCAAGAGAATAAAAGCACATGAAGTAGATGAGGTTTTGCCAGAGTGGAGGAGCAGTGGATAATGATAGGTTTAAATCATGTCAGCAAGTGTTACTGAGCAAAGATCTGTAGGCACTGAGAGGGCAAGCTCTACAGACACCTTGGGGAAGAGCAAGTCAGGCAGAGGGAGCGGCAGTTCCTCTCCCCGCCCCCCCCCAACGCTTTTTGATGAATCTGGGCTTCATGGTGACCTTAAAAGTCCAAGTTGAAGATGGTGGATCCCTAGGGTGAAATGAGCTTAGTTTCATCTTCAAGAGCCCTAAGATGGAGAGAGCTGCCTGGTGTTCAGGAGGCTCTACATTGGTTTGTGATATGAGCAAGGAATAAAACACCTGTGTCTAGGTCAGTGAAATTTTGAACAACATACATATAATCTCTCGTGCCTTTGTTACTAAGTTGTTACATACTTATGAAATTGATGTTACCTTCATTTTACAAATGAAAACCCAAGGATAAAAATTATCATACTTCTTGAAGAGGCACAGCCAGTTATATCTGGCTCCACATACCTACTCTCTCCTCCCTCTTTTCCTTCCTCTCTCCCTCCTTCCTTGTTTCCATCCCTTTTCCTTCCTTCTCTCTCTCTCCCTCCTTCCATCTGCCCTCAATTACTGATGTTCCTAGGATGCACAACAAGACATTCCTAGATATGGACCAGCAAAGTGTATCTTGTTAAGAGTGTCCCGTAAACACTTGTGCAGAAATATATCAATTCTGTCCATTACCAACAGATGGCAGCAGCAGCCACCCATAGTTTATCACTTTGCAATTATGAATAAATGATTTAGGAATATTGTGAAATGCAACATAACACTTACGTGCACAAAGGAGTCCAGAATGTTCTGCTGCCTTACCTCTGATGAGGGGTGATTTTATCTTTTTGTCAATTTCCAAGTTATTCAAACTCCTGGGGTTTTATAGTCCCCTCCTCTGAAAATGAAAAAATTGGTCTAGAATCATTTGATGGTATGTCCCCTTAAAGCTCTGATATTTTATTGTGCACACATGAAAATATATCGAGAGCTGGACTCTTGTAAGAAAGTGATGAACTGGAGCAGGCATTAGGCGCAGTCATTCAGCTGTTGTTGCTTAGGGTGATTGTAGCCTATATCAGAGTGACTGTGTTTCAGACCAAGCTCTGCTTCCCAAAGTGGTGAGTAGCAGCTCAAAAACTGTTTGGGACAACCACATGCTATTCAGAGTGCCTGGCTTTGAGTCCCTACTCCCTCGATTGCAGCTTCCTGCTAGTGTACCCTTGGAGGAAGCGGCTGATATGTCTCTGTGATGCATATGTGAAACCTGGATTGAGTTCTGGCTGCTGGCTTTAGTCTTGTGTAGCCATGGCTGATATGGGCACTTGGGGAATGAGCCAATGCGATGATATTTCACTATCTGTCATAAAAAATAATTAGCGAAAACAGCAAGAATAAAAACACCAAACAAGCCATGTAAAAGATGTATTACAATGAATGATAAAGAAGAGCAGAGTGGCTGTAGAAATGGGATCGAGACCATTATATTCCAGGGTTCACAGCTCTACTTTACCATTCCTGTAATTGATTTTAATGAAACTTTCACTCTTACTGAGATCCGGTTTTCCCATTTATGAAAAGGAGGACAGTACAACACCACAGGACTTTCACAGGATAAAATACAGTATAGCCAGAGGATCTGGATACAGAATGCTGGGATGGTAAGAATGAAGTGGGTAGGCTAACACTGAGTTCCACTGATAACAACATCACAAAGGGCAGTTACGTGTGAATTACTTTCTCTCACCATATTGTTAATACTCAAGTTATTTTCTTCACAACAGAAGTCAGATCATATTTTTTCTCATGCTTGGTTTGTGGGTATGGAGTGTAAGTCAGTCAAAGATTCTTAAGTATGGGAATTATAACATCTTTATGGCTCAATTTATAATCATTAACTTCTGATTTGGCAAAACCATTTTTTTCTAAACTTTCATTTATTTGAAATACACACACACAAACACACACACCAGGGAGATACACAGAGAGCAGTCCTATCCCTGGTTCATTCTCTAAGTTTGCAAGACAACTGGGACTGGACTGTTGTCAAAGCTAGGATCCGGGTTTGCAATCAGGTCTCTCATGTAGTTGGCAGGAATCCAATTACTTGAGTGATCACTGCTGCCTCCCAGCATCTGTGGTAATAGGAACCCAAAGTCCAGAACTGGAGCTTGGAATTGGGCCCAGGGGCTTCAATGTGGGATGTGGGTGTTTTGACTGCAGGTTGAACTTTTGTCTCATATGGCAGTTTTTATAGCATGACAGATGACTGTGAAGAAGCAGGAAAGAAGGTCAAAACAGGATGCCCAGCATGCTGTGAGGATTATAGGTCTGTCTTGAACAATACATAGCAAATCACTACATGTGACTATTTAAATTTATGTTTTTAAACCAGTGAATGCAATAAAAATGCAATTCTTTGTGGTAGCCATATTTCAAATGTTCCATGGCCACACGTGGTAAGTGGCTACCCTAAAGGACAGAAGATATACAGTATTGCCTAGAGTTTCATTGGATGGAGTGCTCTAGAATTGTATACTGCCAGCTACCACGGGCATCTGGGAAAGGAACCAGCAGATGGGAATGCTTTGTCCTTCTGCCTCTCAAAAGAGCTCCCGAAAACAAAGAAAGTCCTATTGGAGACAGAACTTTCATGTCAAATACTTCCTATTGCCATATTCCTTTATTTAAAAAGTAAAAGCCAGCCATACAGTGTACTAATGGTTGTCGTTTGTTGAGTTTGCAAGACAGAATGCTAAGCACATCGTACACATCACTTATATAATTCTCACTCTCTGAAATGTAAGCACTATTAACTATGGCGACTGTCACTACTTCCAAATGACGATTGGTATTAAATTAATCACTATTAACTTGATTTTTTTCTTTTTTAGAAAACAGAGGGTTGAATAACTTGCCTGTGATCTCATAGTTTACATGTGGTAGATGCGGGCTTCAGGCTCAGCTTTTATCTGACTCAATCATCTCTGTGCTTCCCCACCATGCTCTACTGCTTTTCCTCTTACCACACTTTCCTAAGGCATACGTTAGGAGATGGGGAGATTTGCAAATGTGTGAAATGTGTGAAATGGTCACTGAGTTCAAAACTTTTTCCTTTAGTGTGGAAAATAAATGTACACACACACACACACACACACACACACACACACATATTCTATAGTACTGACCCATGACTTCATCCCAAAGGCACACCAAAGCAACCCATACAGAAGTTCTAAAACCCTCCTGAATCCAGAGGGCCTGCCTCATACCCTCAAGGAAGGGACGCTGAAGACTCTGGACAGGCTTTGTTGGCTTTCCCCACCAAGTCCATTCACACTCATGCCTATGCAATGGAGTCTCCAGGAAACTCCAACAGGACAGGACTTGAGAGTACCTGGAAGGTTGAACATGGGCAGGCTCCTGAAGGGTGGCTCCTGGGTTCTTCCATGCCTTTTCCATCCATTTCCAATGCCTCTTCTCATCTGTTTGCTTTGTAACATCCTTTAGAACAGGGCAGTAAATATAGTGTTTTCCTAAGTTCTATGGGTCATTCAAGCAAATTAATCAAACTGGAGGGGTTAGGGTTTGGGAACCAGGATTCACAGCTGGTTGGTTAGCAGCACTGTAAGACAACCTGGGGTTTGTGATTGGCAGTCATGGGAGATGTTGTCCTCACACAGGTAATATCAGAACAGCATTGCATTAGAGGATGCCCAGCAGCTGACCACACAGTAGCACTTACTTGCTTCTTGGCAGAGAGATCTGCACAGACATTCACGTTAATTGTGATATGAGAGCATAGCTATTATTCAAGAACTATGGATTTGGGGAGACAGGAAAAGAGCGTTGTGGTTACCATTCTCCAAGATGACCCACTCTATCAAGTGATTGTTAACTCCTGGTATTCGAGTCTTGGAAAGTCATTCTCATGTCAGAGATGACCTGTGCGATCAGGGAAATGGATTGGAAATGATGGTGTGAGACTTGCAAGGCTAGGTCACTAAAGACTCCTGCTTCATCCTGCACTTAAATTGCTTAATCTGCAAGAAACTATTTCACTCTAGAAGGTCTGCTGTGAGGTTCACATGGTGATGAATCTGTGAGATATGATATATGGTTATTATCTTTAGCCACAAAGTCTTAGAATTATGACATTGGCAGTCTCATTTCTTCTCCTTAAGAAAAAATAATTCTTTGCTCTTAGGATAGTTCCCTGGACTCCTTTCTATTGTCCAAAATGCAAATGGGAAGCAAATTATTATGCAGCAAACCAAAACCAATGTAAAAGGCCTCAGATTACTTTGTGATTTTATGCTTATATGATGGTGGTATTAGTTACCCTTTTCTTCCTTTCCAAATAAAATCCAGAGGGATGCATTTAGTGTAGTGGCTAGCATGTCTGCATCCCACACTGAGTACCTGGGTTTGATTGCTGGCTTTGGTTCTGGACTTCAGTTTCATGCCAATGCAGATTCCTGAAGATGGTAGTGAAGTTGCAGGTAACTGAGTTCTTGCCCCCCATGTAGGAAACCTAGATTGTGTTCCTGACTCCTGACTTTGGCCCTAACGTAGCATTGTGCAGTGTAGGTTTTTGGAGAGTAAACCAGTTCTCCCTGTCTGTAATTCATAGAAGCAAGTGACTTCACAATCCAATTTCACAAGAATTTTCAGGCAAGGAAGCAACATCTTGTAACTGAAAAATAAATAAATAGTTTACACCTTCACGGCAGTCTTTCCTGAGAGTGCCATAGAAGGGTGCCTTCAAAACAGTTAAGCTTCTTTGGAAAATTTTTTTATTATCTTATTCTCAATATTGCCTTTATACAAAATTGGATCCAAAATCCACCTCCGAGATTAAAAAAAAAAAACAACCTTGAACTTAAGCCAAGTAGGCTTTGATGCTTTCTTCTCTGAATAGAGTTTTACTATGCAAATCTGTATTAATCTTGGTATTCCTCATTATTTGTATTGTGTACAATAAAGGGGAGGGCACAAACTATGTTGAAAGCAAAGAATTTTTTTTCTGGAGGGATGAGTGCATGACAGTGCCATATAATAACAATGAATGAGCAACAAAAATTAATATATATATGTGTGTGTGTGTGTGTGTGTGTGTGTGTTTGTGTTCACCTAAGAAACCAGAAGTAGGAGGCAGCACTCTGGTTCAGGCCAGTCCACTGATTCTCTGGGTGACAGCATTTCTGTATCTCAGTTTCCTCTTGCAAAATGAGAACATCATCTGCTTCCTGGCTTGTTGGGAGGATCAAATGAGACACATACAGTGCCTCCTGAAGTGCCTTCCATGTTGGATGTTTTCAATGGTTATTAAAGTCTGAATGCATTGGAACCATTGGTCATTCAGTGTCCTCAAGAGCTATGTACAAAGGGTCACTGATTTAAGATGCTTGGACTTGAGTTTTCCTTCTAAAATGTTCTTTGATTATTGAGATTCTTCTATCATTGTCCAAGCAATGAGGCAGTTGCAATCTTGGTGTGGCAGTGAATGACATCCCTCTCCTCTGGATAGAAAAGCTGTCAGTACATAATTCTGAATTATAGCATGAAATATATGGGCAACAACTTCTATGACCATGTCTTCAGTTAATCATTTTGCACACTCTTCCTGATTCTGAATATATCACAATAAAACCCATTATACTACACACATTGAGTGACATAAACATTTGGATTGGCCCCATAACTACTGAACTCTTACTACATGTCAAACACAGTTTTAGGTACCTTGGTTTCATCAGTATACAGTGCTCTCATATTTATATTATAGTTGGAGAATACAGAAAGTAAATAGTAAACATAGCTTATAAGCAAGCTGTCTGGGTAGTTATTGCAGTGGAAAAAAAAGGAAAAAATAGAGGAAAGAGGATCAGGGAGCTGGTAGAGGTTTGTCACATCACAGGGCTGTCGGGATAACCTTACAGAGAAGCTAAGATTTGTACACTGTTGAAATAGGCATGTAGCCGATTAAGTGATCCAAGTAAAAGGAATAGCAAGGATGTCAGTGTACATGGGGAGGAGTGGGACCAGAGATCCAACAGGAGCCATAGCAGATGGGGCCTACTGGCTATATATGGCTGTAGATTTTATCTGTAGCAGCCTCCTACTGCTCATCCGCTATACTGTCTATCACGTTATGCTCTCCTAGGATGGGAGGGAGAGATTTGAGAAATATGCCATGAAGAGAGACACTGCGTGTTGTCTGATCCATGATTTAGAAATGAGGCACAGTAGAGAAAACTACTGAGGAATTTGAACAGAGCAGAGACATTATGAATTAAAAGAATTCATTTGGAATGAATGTTTTCATTTGGAAAGAATGTTTTCAATAAATCGTAGGGAGCGAGGATGGCAGAAGGAGACCATTTAGCAGGTGCCTGCAATGGTCCAAGAGACAGACGAGGACCTGAACAGGATGTTGCAGTGAGAAGAGGCCAGATGACAAAGATGTTTGCTTTTCCCAAATAAGTAACTCAGCTCAATTCACACCTCATTTAAATGCTTTCAAAAGTCTTCTGAGGTTAGTGGACATGAATGTACTCATTTGTTCTCTGGTTTTGTAGATTCCCCTACCAAAAAAATTTGGCTGATTCTCAGATAATGATCAGTTGACCAAACAACTTTTTTGATACTCTAGGAACAAAGTTACAATACTGGTAAATTATTCACATTTGGAAAATGCTTACACACTCTAGGGTCACACCTAATCAGAAAAACTACCTTTAAACACATACTATGGTTGTGAATTATGCCTCATTTCTAAATCAGGGATCAGACAAAACACAGTGTCTCTCTTCATGGCATATTTCTCAAATCTCTCCCACCCATCCTAGGAGGGTATAATGTGATAGACAGTATAGTTGATGAGCAGTAGAAGGCTGCCACAGTATATTTGAAATGGATCTTGAAAACATGCTGTGGATTTCAAATTGGGCCACTAAACTCTTCCTAGAAAATCTGCCTACCTTAAAAATAGGAATGAAATGAGAGCTTCCTTCCATTGCATCTTGTACCTCCAAAATGCACAATAAAGGTTAGTCTCTCTATGGTTACAGAGTGACCTGCTATATATTCTGCAAGTCTTTTGCATCATTTTTAATTGTTGGAGCTGCAACTGAGAGGCATGTAGGAAGAAAATGAAACCTATCGGGGTGAGCATGTGGCACACTGCTTAAGGTGCTGATTTAGAGACCTGCATCCTATATCAGAATACCTCATAACCCCACCCGCCCCCCCGGCTCTACTCCAGGTTTCATCCACAATAATGCCCAACCTGGAAGATAGTAGGGATGGCTCAAGTGGTTGGTTCCCTTCCTTTCACATAGGAGATCTGGGTCCAGCTTTTGGCTTCTGTTTGGCCCAGTACTGGCCACTGTAGGTATTTGAGGAGTGAATCAGTGGATGGGAACTGTCTGTTTCTCTGCTTCTCAAAAAAAAAAAAAAAAAAAAAAAAAACCCTAATATTTAAATGTATCACAAAAAAAATAGTGACATAGATCACTGATAAATACTTTGGACCATTATTTCTACAAAGACTTGTGATCTGCTATATCCAAAGATATGGCATTCAGAGATGATTCTTTTTTTGCAACAGTCAATGAGTAGAGTTGATGAATCTATGACTTAGAGGTAAGGCCTTGATGAAAGTGAGCTCCAGGTGAAGAGAAGGTCCCTACAGCTCTGAGTTCTTTACATTAATCCAATCTTTTTCCTATTCTTATGAGAACCATCAAGCAGTCTTTTCAGGAACTGCAGGTATACAACTCCAGCACCTTTCAAACATTCTTCATTTGTGAGGGCATTTCAGAACAGTCATGGAAAAATAAAATTAAAATATAGGTTTATTTTGGAGCAAAGATTTTTGAAGCTCTTAGCATGCATTTCCGTATTTTTGAAGACCTTTTTACACATCTACTCAGTCCATCTTTCCATCATCTCTCTTACTCCCAGCAATCAGAAAGACTGCCATCAGAGAAGCAGACCATTGTGCAAATTACGGAAGAAATTTATTGAAGGCATTCACTCTTATACAATTATGAAAGGAACTAGGGAAATAAAAGCCTAAAATGATTAGGTCATAGCTACTCACCATTTGCTGAAGAAGCTGGTACTGACATCTGTGGAAGGTGCCTGGGTTAGTAGTGACAACTTGTGAATTCTGGTGAATCACCTGGTGGTAGCCCTGGGGTTGCCCTTGGTCAGGAAGGCTGGCCAGAAGGAGCAAAAGCTGGACATACCTTGTAAAGGGTGAAAAAAGACTGGAATGATGTGGAGAAACTAGAAACCATAAGGAAGAATTTAAACTCATGATTGCCACTCATAATATTAAAGCCTGATGGTTAGCAGTGAAAGCCAGGACCATAGGTCTGAGAAGGGCAGAAGGAGCCCATGGATGGGAGCTAGCCAGGCTATGGGCTAGCCAGTTCCCAGGGGATCCAGTTCACCAGTGACTGCTGTTTCCCTTCTACCTTCTAGATCATATTTAACTGTGTGGCCACTTCTCACTCAGAATTGCATTGATAGGTAAGTCCTGGAAACATAGCTTCAGTCTAGTTAATAAAGTACACAATCCACACACTTCTTGCTTAGCAATCAATTTTAATCCCTACTGAGCTCTTATTTATTTAAAAATTTTGTTGTTGTTGTTGGAAAGACAGATATACACAGAGAAGGAGATATAGAGAGACGGATCTTTAGCCTGCTGGGTTCATTCCCCAAGGGGCCACAAAGGCCGGAGCTGAGTCAATCTGAATCCAGGAACCAGAAGCTTCCTCCATATCTCCCCAGCAGGTGAAGGGTCCCAATGCTTTGGGCCATCCTCTGCTGCTTTCCCAGGCCATAAGCAGAGAGCTGGATGGGAAATGGAGCAACTGGGACATGAACCAGTACCTATATGGGATCTTGGCACATGCAAGGAGAGGACTTTAGCTACTAGGTTATTGTGCCAGGGCCACTACAGAATTTTTAACTATACTCATCCCTTCCTTTCATTCTTGTACTACCATTACACTAATTCAGAATCTTGGCCTCTGCTTGCTGGTCTCTCAGCAGAGTAGAGTTATAAACATTTGATAAGCTTTGGGTCCTGATTTCAAGCACTTCGAAAAGCCATCTACTATTTCAGGAGCTGATGCCCATCTAACTCTTTGGAGTACCCAAAAATATCTGGGACATTCTTGACATTGCTTGGCAAATATTGCAAGCGTGCCCACTGTCCCCTGCATTTATATATCTGTTAGTACTATGCATGTTGTAGTACTTGAGATTGTACATGTATCAGAAAACAGAGGGGAAGCAGGTATATCAGCCAGCACCTATTGTGCTGGGTCTCTTACTGTGTGCACTATCTCTCATCCTCACCACTGCATTTTCACTAGTATCTCCAACACAGTGAAACGAACGCTAAAGTTCACAACAGGTAAGTGAACTACTAGTAAATAGTTAGGCCCAAATCCCTTCACTGGGGTGCTTATTCCCAAAGTATCTGCTTTTTATATCATATCACAGAAACTGAGAGAGCCCAGAATCCTTGGTTGCCCTTCTTTTTCTTATAACATCAACTGGTTAGTAGTTTATCTCTCTGGGTTTGGGTTTCCCTCAATTTGGCCCTACAGTCCATATGTCATAGTTACAGACAACTGCCCAATACAAATGCATATATGAGCAGGGAGAATACTATATATGAGTGAAGAGGCAGGTAGTTGGGGTGAAGAAGAATGATGGGGACTGTTGCAAAATGCAGAGAACCATCCTGTGTAAGGCAGACAATACTTAACTAACTACCAACTGGTGATCTCCTAGATAGAATGTGGACTCAACATTACATAAAAGAAGTTAGAGTATCTTCTAACAAATATAGTTTCAATATTTTTATTAAAGAAAGGCCTTATGTTGGCTAAACAGAATACTGTCCAAAGGGATGTGGGGGATACTAATTTGAAAATTTCACTGTGGTGTGAATTGTCTTGGATTCACTTCATTGGATTTCCACATGTCATCACAGCTCTTCAAAAAGTTGGTCCAAATACTACTGAGCAGTGGAGCAGGTCAAAAGTCACTTCAGTCATGTGGTTGGTTCAGCTGCTTTGGACAGTAGGAAGCCTACAGACCTAAGGCAACTACTTCTGAAACAAGCAAGAGCACAGAACCAAGGCATTTGGACAGAAATGGACACGCTAGGAGTGCAGAGGGAGGGATTGTGTGAGTGATTGTGAGAATGTGAGTCAGTGATTGACGTGTGGGGGTGAGTCAAGTGTGCAGGTGTGGCTGACACAGAGGACCACAGCAGAAAGAGGAAAGAAAAGGAGTTGCAAAAGGAAGGGAGAGAAAGGAGACACAGGGAGATGCTTCATACACTTTCACCCAGCTCATTCTCAGACTTCTCTCAACCAATGTTTGTTTTTCCCCTGGCATGTAAAGGTGTGGCTGACAGTTACTGTTTATTAAGGCAAAGAGAAGCAGTTAGATGATTAACAGAGATAACTTCAAGGATTTTGTTCTGGTTGTGCTAACTGTTTAGAAATGCCATGGGCTTGGTTTGGGCACTTCAGAAACCCAACTGAGAAAGACAAGGGTGGCTAAATAAAGGTGAAGGCTATAATGAAAGTACACGATTCTAAGACGTTCCTGTCTTATTATTCCAGGACAAAGACCTGTAATGAAAGAACCAGGACCATCAAATCAACCTTGGGAAATATTTTGTTAGTGAAGCAAACAAATTTACCAATCTTTGTATACTGGTGGCCTAGTTTGGCCTTGAAGTTAAGGGCCAAGAGAGTCAATACAGCAGGCAAGCAGGCTGGCATGACAGCACAGTTGCAGGTGGGCTCTGTGCACAGGGCTCTTGGACTTTAATGACCCCATTCTTTGCTTGTTCCCACAGAGGGCCAAAAGAGGTTGAATGCATATTCTGAAACTTCTTTTTTCCACTTTGTGAGAGTAAATTATACAATTTGAGGTAATGTTCAAATGGTGGATGTGCAGTTTTCATAATACAAATGCAGGTGCTAAGTGAGCCTGGTGTGTGCAACACTCCTACGCAGAAACCAGCAGTGAGAGAGAACCCCGAGTCAGTTACCTCAGCACCGTTTGCAGCTTTAGAAGGTGGGAAGAAGGAAGGACAGAAGCCATCTGGGATGTTCACATTAGCTGCCCAGCACCACACCTTTAAACCTGGATGATCTGGAAAAGGCACTTGCAAGTTTTATTTAATTTGATGTTCTGCTTTCCAGATTTAAAAACAAAAAACAAACAAAAAAACCATCCCCCTTCCTATTTCCTTCATCCATTTCCATTGAAGATTTTTAAAAATTAACTAAATGTCTTAATGAAAAATGGAATTTCTTTTGTAAGAATATCACATTTAAAAATTTTTATTTATCTAAAGGGCTGGTTCACTCCCCAAATGCTTTTGATAGCTGGGGTTGGGCCAGATTCATGCCAGGAATCCAACTTAGGGTCAGCTCAACGATTTAAGCTGTCATCTGCTACCTCCCAGGGTGTGCCTTAGCAGGAAGCAGGTAGGAAGTGCAGGCGGGACTACATCCAGGCACTCAATCATGTGGTACTGGCATCCTGCTAAGCCATAACCTCTGCCTCAGGGTTTCCTCCTAATTCTATTGGATGAGGACTGTTGTCCAGGCTATACTGAGAAGAATAGATTATCCTGCATGACAATGCATAAGTTCACAAAGACAAAGCTCTTCAAATTCTTCCTTTGGACTAGTGGGCAGAATGTGAGCTCATTAATCACCTGGAGAACTTCATAATATACAAACATCTTAATTCCGTCTCTGAACAATTACATCAATAAGCCAGGGTATCATTTTTAAAAACTTCTTTAGGTCATTCTAATATACACTGCAGGCTGAGAACACATGCTTACTGGTTGAACACAATAAAGAAAAGCAAATGAGAAAAGAAAAACAAGACAGAAAAAGTTATAAGCACAAAAAAGAAAAGAAAACCAACACAAAATATTCATCTAGATTATGTAATTGGGTGGCTGGCATTGTGGTGCAGTGGGTTAAGCTGCCTCCTCGGTGGAGGATGGCCTGAGTGCTTAGGCCCCTGCCACGCATGTGGGAGATTCAGATGACATTCCAGGGTCCTGGTTTGCAGCCATTTGGGGAGCTGCTAGCTTTGTTTTACACTATTTTTGTGTCCTTGATCCTAACGTATAAGACACCTGCTTTGAACTGTATACCATAAGGCCCATATTACACCACTTGTCTGTTCCCTCATTCCTTGAAATTTTAGCTCTTGGCTAATTGTCACCTACTTTCTTGAACACTGCCTTTGGCCATTCTTGGTTCTTTAAATGTTCATCTAACTTTTTTAATATTCTGGACAATCAGTTCTTTGATTTCAAAGACTTTACATCATTCTCTCCTCCTCACTTCTGCAATCAGACCCTACCAGACTTTATCATTGTAAATTGCTTTGATCCTTTTAAAGTCTCAATACCAAGCATCAAATCCTTCAATAAATACTGCCCATCTTTCCAACTTCATCGAGTGCCAGTAATCTTTCACTCCATCACTACCAACTTGCTGAGGATTTGACATGAATTTTCCTTACTCCATTGTCATGCCATCACAACTCTCTTTATGTGTCATTTTGCCTTCTTTGTCACTTCATTGTCCCATTTGGCAAGAGTGTAACTTGTTAAATTTGCCTTTCCACCACTTACATGTACAAGACAGAGTTTGGCAGGGGAAATACATCTTCTGTAACAACTGGTATCGCTCAAGATGTATGACTACCAATCTTAAAAGAGCCCTGGGACTGCCTGATAATCTCACCAGATTCCCTAGTCCACTCACTCTCATGAGGCTATTTCACATCTTATCCTTTCCACGCTTCCCATCTCACTCTTCCTTATCTATTGCCCACGCTTCCATTCCCCTGCACAGCGAGAAAACAGAAACAATTGCAGGTGAACTTCTTCCGCCCCCATCAATGCACTGACTAACCTGCTTGCATCTATGTCTGTAGAGTAAGCTTCCTATTATGTTGGGGCTACTCTGTTCTAAGGACAAGCCCTGATTGTACAGCAGATCTCAGCTTCACTTGATGACAGTCGTGCATCAGTTTCTTCTGTTGTCATTCATTTTCTCTGTTCCAATGGCTGTTTAGCATAAAAACCGATGATTATTTTTTTCTATCTTAAAATGATTTTAACAGCTCAACCCTCGTACTACTTCATTTCTCTGCTCCTATGTGCATTCCAAACTCTTGGAAATAATTATCTCTTCCAGTTGTCTATATTCCTTCCATTATCTGTTAGACCTACATTCAACGGACTTTTTTTTGTCTCCACTAATTCACCGAAATAGCCCCTTCTAAGTTCACCAATGG
This sequence comes from Ochotona princeps, assembly GCF_030435755.1. Taxonomy (NCBI): domain Eukaryota; kingdom Metazoa; phylum Chordata; class Mammalia; order Lagomorpha; family Ochotonidae; genus Ochotona; species Ochotona princeps. The sequence goes on from NC_080838.1 coordinate 30,391,364, forward strand.
CTTTGACCTTGTTACATCCAGGTCACTCTATGGACATTTTCCTTAGTCTATCAGTATTCTATTGGGTTGGTCACTGTTTCCTCTTTTGGTTTCTGTTCTCTTAGATTTTCTTCCTTTTACTGACTACTCCTCATCAACTATAAACTGTGAGGTGCTTACCCTTAGAGGCTCAATTTTTAAACCTTTTGTTTTTATGATCTACTTTGATGAACTCAACAACAGCTCAGCTTTGAACTATTAAGGTATGCTGATCACATCCAGTTTTATGTTTGCAGGCTCAGATACTCTCCCAAAACACAGACTTGCTCTCAGGCCCCTGTCCTGAGCATTTCCTCTTTATTTGGAATTTTCAGAAGATATTCTTGGCTATTCCTTTTCTTACTTGTCCATTAGGTCTTCCTTGTGCTCATCAAGAAGAACAATACCTACTCACAGCACCATATCCTGTCGCAGCCAGCTGAGCCGGTATAGTAGGCACAGCAAATGTCCGAGGGTCACACGGAGACCCTGATGGTGGTAGAAGTCTCTCTCAGGCCTCTTTATTACCCTAATTTATGCTCTTTCCCCCAAGCCCATTAACAGGACAATAGGACGCCAATGAGTCTGAAAAGGCCAGGTGCTACAGCTGCAGGCTCAATACCTGAGTGCTCAGCTTAAGGAATGTAAATCAACTCCTTAGCCCACAACAATATCCCAAGTCTTTCTCTTTAGAGAGAGAGTTCTTCCATCTGCTGGTTCTTTCCTTAAATGCGCACAATAGCAGGGGTTGACCCAAGCACAGCAAGGATCCAGGAACTCAATCCATTTCTCCCACATGGGTCATATGAACCCATTTACTTCAGTCATCACCCTCTGCCTTTCTAGGCTCTGTCTCAGGAAGCAGGATCAGAAGTAAAAGATAATGATGTAAATTTTAATGATGTAAATTTTTGCTGATGGTATGTTGGAGCTTTCAATTGACTGGGATGATACTCTGCTGGCTCTGTCATCAGACCAGAGAGGGTATACCTAAGAAGCCGTTGAACTTGACGGGACAATAAGATGCTGGACTCTATGTTTGGTATACGCTTGCAATGGGGAAATCTCAACTGAACTTGAGCTGTGGTTATGCAACAAGGTGGAGGAATCCACCATGGTGGGAGGGTTTGGGGAGGGGTGGGGAGAACCCAAGTATCTATGTAACTGTGTCACATAATACAATGTAATTACTGAAGTTAAATAATAAATAATTAAAAAAAAAAAAAAAGAAGTAAAAGAGTCATGACTCAAACTGGCACTCCAATATGGGATGACAGCATCCTAAGAGGTGGCTGAACCTACTAAGCTACAATGCTGGGCCTTGCTTTTCTTGTCTTCAGCAATTACTGGTGTGTAGGATTATATATTCTTTATATTCCATGATATTACCTATTTCTATCTATCAGAATCTGAGCTTTATGAGCACTGAGATTCTTGATCTGTTTGTGTGGCATAAAGTTTGTGTTCAGTGAAAATTTGTTGAATGAGTGAATAATTTCAGACTCTATATTATGAAAATCAATGGGAGTAAATATAGACAGTGTCTATTTCCATGCCAGGTCATTCAAAAGGCATCCAGAGGCCTACATGTAACATTTGAAAGTCAGCCCTTTCAGAGATGGCAACCTGGTCACAGGAAGATTGTTCTATTTAGCAGCATCTCTTGGTGGAGATGTTCCATATCTGTGCTGGGATGTGCCTGTAACAAACTGTACAAGGATGTATCTGGAGCAAATTCCCAGAGTGCGTTCTGTAGGGTTTGTTCCTTTCACATTCGACACATTCATGTTGAATGTGAAAGAGTCTCTACAGTCATTTTACTCTTGGAAAGTGTGTCACTCAGTTTTTTATTATGATGATGAGGCCTGGGAGGTAGACTACTTTATAAAGAAAGGAGATTAATGTTGGCCTATGATTTTAGAGACTCATAGTCCAAGATGGAGAGAGCCCTATTGATTCTGCCTCTAGTAATGGGTCTTTTACTGGTTGAATCCCGAAGTGGCACAGGACACTGCACAGCAAAAGACAAATAATACACATGTCTGTCTATGGCTGTCTGATTCTTGTCTCTCTTCTTAGAAATTCATCAAGATTCAATCATCAGGCTCCACTAAAATGAACTGATCCAATGCAATTATTTCCTAAATGCCCTACCTCTAAACACTGTAATAAAAGTAAACACACAGTTCCTTAATGCTGCTAATCCAAGACTTTGGTGTTTCAATTCTTGTGTGAGTACAGAGACTATGTCATAATCAAACTTCAGTGGATAGTCACAGACTTAATAGCATATCAAACAGGAAAGCCTTGCAATAAAGGAGCCTGAGCTAATTCTTCCTTTGCATATTTAACCAGATAAAATTTCCCATTCATAGCTTCTCAGTGTTTAGCTAAAATGTTCTTATAGAAACCCCAAATTAGAATAGAATGAAATAACATAGGAAGCAAAGATGTAAAGCAGATAAGGGATAACCCTCCTCTATTTGCTCTCTATCAACTCACCTCAGAGACTTCTGAAAGAATACACATAGATGTGATTAAGGAAAGAAACAAAACAAGAGGGAAAAGACTACAAGGAGTAGTCCAAAGCTGAATACTGTTGGTGTTAGAGTACTCATCAAAACATTTAGAACATTACACTGTTGGAAGAATGACTTACAACACTCAGGTTTTATATTTGCTTGCACTACCACTAGTAGATTCATCATGGATATTGGTTATCACCTGGGATCACTGTGGCTGGTACAGTAAGACTGTCTGAGGGAAAATCACATTGTCTGTTGCATTTAATTCATAAGCTGTCTCCTGCTACTTTTTTTTTTTTTTACTAAGGATTAATTGGTAAGGCTCATTAGGCACATGCATCCTGAAAAACCTGTGGAAAGAAGGAACGTGCCACTCTCTTTGCCTTGGTGAGCAAAGATGAGTTAGTTATATGAGTATGAAACCTTCATGACTTTTTGTTTCCATACTTGCTTCTGGAAGCCTCCTCTTGTTCCTCCACACTCCACCTCCTGAGTCATTTTTTAGCCACTTATCATCGTAATGTGGGGAGAGAGGAAGTCTGAGGGGGAAAAAATGTAGGGCCTGGGAACTGTCCCAATTTACTAAACTCTGGGCACTACGGTCACCACATTTAAGAGTAGGTGTGGCAAGGAGCTGGTGGGGGCGTTGAATGGGTATTACTATTGGAAACTAGGTTCTGTGAAGACATATCAAGGCAGTTTTGAAAAAAAAAAGAGAAAATTACATACTGTCTTCAAATACTCTGTAGATGTGAATAATTGTATTGCTACGGTAGAGCTTGTAACACACAGTAAACTAGAAGGTCCCAATCTTGAGGATGTTTTTGCATATCCCAGAGTTAAGACCCAAATGAGAATTTTAAAGGAAAAGGTGCACTTTGGAGAATTCATAGGTCATAATGACTATGGTCTTGCAAACCAGTTGGAACTAGAAATTCATGTCCTCTGTAACCTTCGTTCATATGCATATAACCAATTGTGAAAGAAGGAATTCATCTGCCACACTGTCTTAAGTGACATTCTCTAACAGGTGGTTGCACTGCATAACTCATCACTTTAGTCTTACTTCAATGGGTTAAACTCACATAGAAAACAATCTATTTTAAAATAATTTTGCTAGCTAATTACTGAAAGTCCAAATTAGGTCATGAAGAGAATTTGATCAAGACTGCATGCAATATTTTTCCACTCTTTTTTTCTTTTTAAATGTTTTATCTATTTTTATTGGAAAGTCAGATTTACAGAGAGAAGGAGAAACAGAGAGAAAGATATTTTATGTGCTGGTTCACTCCTCAAATGGCCACAATGGCCAGAGCTATGCTGAGCCAAAGCTAGGAGCCATAGGCTTCCTGTGGGTCTCCCACTAGGGTGCAGGGTCCCCAAACTTTGGGCCATCCTCTATTGCTTTCCCAGGCCACAAGTATGGAGCTGGGAGGGAATTGGAGCAGCCGGGATATAAACCAGCACCCACACGGGATCCCAGTGCATGCAAGGCAAGAACTTAAACCAGTAGGCTATTGTGCTGGGACCCACTCTTATTTTTTATTTCTTTGATGTGGCAAGTCATTTTTCATTTATTCTCTTAACACACAAATGATTCCAATTCCAGAGAGCGTGTGTGCAGAGCAGACAGATGCGGGGTACCGCTCCTAAGAGCTTGTCTGTTCGTTTACTTTCTGTTCATTTTCTAATGTGTTTTTATTCAGGGCACACAGGTGATGAGGACAAGCTGTTTAGCTTTTGGCAGATGCTAGTTACAACTCTGTGATGACCTCTGCTCCAAAGACTTGACTTTTAAGCTGTGTAGGGAAGTCAAACACATTGGGACCAATGTGGTGGCATAGCAAACTGATTCTCTTTCTGTGGCTTTGACACTCCATATGGGTTGCAGTTCTAGTCCAGCTGCTCCACTTCTGATACAGCTCTCTCTGCTTATGGCCTGGGAAAGCAGAGAGGATGGTTCAAGTTCTTGGGCCCCTGCACCCACATGGAAGACATAGGGGAATCTCCTGGATCCTGGTTTCAGACCAGCTCAGCTCCACAATTGCAGCCACTTGGGGGAATGAAGTAGTGGATGGAAGATCTGTCTCTCTGTCCTCTCTGTAAATCTGTCTTTCCAATAAAAATACATTAAACAACAACAACAAACCACAATAAAACTGTTTCAATCACTTTATCTCTGGATTTGGTACTGTTTTTCAAGACAGCTCCTTTGACTGAAATAAGAATAAACCTGTGTGTGCATATAAATTGTAACACTGGTTGAATTTCGAAGCGATGAAACGTATACTAGATGAAATTATAAGCCAGAAACATTTAAAAGCACTGTTGACTGGGTGTCATAGAACACCATCATCACACAGTGTTTCATATCTTCTTCTGTTCTTACTTTTCAGTGACACCCTTTCATGGTAACTCTGATCTTGACCATGTGATTTTTTTCTCTTTTTTTTGACACATTACTGAGATCAGCACAATCAAAGACTTGAAAAAGAACTTGTTTTCTTTTTTTTAAGATTTATTTATTTTTATTGGAAAGGTGGATATACAGAGAGGAGGAGAGACAGAAAGGAAGATCTTCCGTCCGATGGCTCACTCCCCAAGTGACCGCAACGGCCAGTGCTGAGCTTATCCGAAGCCAGGAGTCAGGAACTCTTCCAGGTCTCCCATGCGGGTGCAGGGTCCCAAAGCTTTGGGCCGTTCTCGACTGCTTTCCCAGGCCACAAGCAGGGCTGTCGGAATTAGTATTGGTGACTATATGGGATTCGGGCGCATGCAAGGTGAGGACTTTAACTACTACGCTATCACGCTGGGCCCGGACTTGTTTTCACTTTGACCCCTGTCTGAGCATGGGCAGGCTAACCATGTCAAAGTCATGCTAGGTCATGATTTAAATCATGTATGTCTTCTATGAGAGTCACCTTAAACAGAATGGAGTTTTCCCAGCCATGGCTAGCATGCCGCTGACCATAGATGCATGAACAAGCCTGGTCAAGATCAGTCAAGCCTTCCCTATATCCAGGGAGCTATCAAGCCAGCACATGGACTCATGACAGTAGTGATTGTGTTTAACCATGAGGCTTTGGAGTTATTGGTTGTACAGCAATGGCTGACTAAACATTGTCTTCTTTTTAGATGTTAGGATTTCATGCAGGGGTTGGGAGTATCTGGCCTGCAGGCTATATTAAAACTGTAAAATCATTGGGTCTGGTCCTGCCAAAGCAACTGAAGATGAGCCTCAATATTCAATAAATCCACATCAGCCTAATTTTTAAATAGATAATTCTGTATGGCCTACAGATTATAATTATAATATAAATATTCAGGTGGCAGAAAAGTTCCCCCACCTCTGATTAGTGATTACTTGTTTTTAAAAAATTATTTATTCATTTGTTTATTTATTTGAAAGGCAGAGTTTTAAAAAGAGAGGGGAAAGCAGAGAGGGAGAGAGATCTTTTGCATACTGGTTCACTCCCCAGATGGCCTGAACAGCTGGGGCTGGACCAGGAAGCTAGGAGCCAGTAATTCATCTGTCTCCCACATGGCAGGCAGGGTCCCAGGGACTCAGGTGCCTTATCAGGGAGTTGGAGTGGAAGTAGGGCAGATGGAACTCAAACTGGTGTCATATGGGATGCCAGCATTACAAGTGTCATCTTAAATGTTATGCCATACTGCTAGCTCCAGGGGATCATTCCTCAATCTGCACAGATCATTTTTGGAAGCATGTGAGGGTATCAGTAAAGGACTAATCATCTGATTTAATCAAAGCAAAATCTTCTATTTTACTTTACCCTATAAAGACATCAAGTATGTGCAGGGGTGTGACAGTAACTTCAGAAGCCTGAGCAGTAGATTAGTCAAAACTTGTACAATAAATACTCCTATTTGCTATTGGCAAGGCACCTGAGTGTGCTATAATCGGGGAAGTGGCAAATGGATAGGCTAATGAGTGACAGTGAGGTGTGTGATACCAGAGCTCTGTTAGATGAGAGATGGGATTGGCTGCCCCTGGCTTTCTGCAGATACAGAATTACTTTCACTAACTACATTGTAATAAGGATGAAAATAACTAATGACTATTTTTTAAAATTTTATTTTTGTTTGTTTGAAAGGCAAGACACAGAGAGGATGAAATGAGAGAGTGAGAGAGCGTGAGGGAGAGAGTGAGAGAGCGGGAGAGAGAGAGAGAGAGAGAGAGAGAGAATATTTCATCCACTGGTTTACTATCTAAATGGCCACAACAGCCAGGGCTGGACCAGGCTGAAGCCAGGAGCCAGAAGCTTCATGAAAGTCTGTCACAGGACTGGAAGGGACCCAAGCACCTGAGCCATCTTCCACTGCTTCTTCAGGCAAGCAGGGAACTAGATCAGAAAAGGAACAGCTGGAGTCTTACTGGTGCCCATAGGGGATGCTGGAGATATTTATCTGCTATGCCACTACATCAGTCTTGATAGATAATGGTAATTAAGAACTCACCAAATTCCAGTCATTGTACCAAAGGCTTTACATGCATTATATCATTTAATGCTCAGACCAAGTGGATGAACTAAGTACTAAGCACTAGGGTTGTCTCCAGTTTATGAAAGAAAAAACTGAGATGCAGGGAGTTTTTATTTAATTTATGCTTCACAAATTTGTAAGGTTTTATAAGATCAGACTGCACTTAAGTCAAAGGGCCTCAATTGAGGCTCAGCAGCATTACTCCTAAGTCTGTGTTCTCGGTCTCTCGCTTAGACAAGAAAATACTGTTTTTAGGAAAAGAAAATGACTCTAGTTCATTTTCTTATTTGTCCAGTGGGACAACTGGGAAGCAGTGGAATAGAGATTCTTCATATGGCAAGGATTGTAGGAATGTTCAATACTCTTTGGGACTCCAAGTAAGGCCGACCCCCACACAAGGAAGGTCCCAGCTGTATTGCAAAGTGATCTGCAGGGAAAGGTGGGATGAGGGCACTGCCATTGCCAAGCCCTGTGCTCTGGTGCTAGTCTTCCTCCTCTGAGTCAGGAGGCACTTTTGAAAATAATTCTTTTGCAAGAGAGGGAGCTGTTTTATTTTTAGTTGCTTTGTGAGAAGCACTATAGTTGTTAGGAAGTCTGCTAAAACACTTGCAGGTCTTATGCAATAAAACAGCAAAAAGAAGATCCCATCAGTTCCCATTTATAAGACTTTAAGAACTTGGTGGCAAAGGGGAAATAATAGGTTCATTTTGGTGAAAACATTTTTTAAATCCATGCAGTTTTTTCATGGTATGTAGATCCATGAACTACATGAAGATTTTTCATATGCACAGACTTCAAAAAATTTTAAACCAAAATATACTTATCTTTTAATCCTATCTTCCATGAAACTTCTGAAGTATCTATATAATGGGAAAAAATCAGAAAAAAGTGACTAGTTGGTGCATAATAAATGTTGAATGAATGAATTCTTTTTAAGATTTATTCTTTAATTATTTGAAAAGCACTATGACAGCTAGACACAGATTGTGTGTGTGTGTATGTGTGTGTGTGTGTGTGTGTGTGTGTGAGAGAGAGAGAGAGAGAGAGAGAGAGAGACAGACAGACAGACAGACAGACAGACATTCTATTTAATTGCTGGTTCACCTCCCAGATGCTGGCAATAGCTGGTTCTAGGCCAGACAGAAGCAAGGATTCGGGAACTCTACCTGGGTCTCCCATGGGAGTAGCACAGACCCAAGTACTGAGTCATCATCTGCTCTATTCAAAGATGATGCTGAATTAAAAGCAGGGACAGAATTCATCCTCAGGCATTCCGCCTTGGGATGTGGGAGTCCCAAAAGGCAGCTACAACACTCGCCCTGACAGGATGAATTTTACATGAATAAAGAATTCTCCATTAACTACAGACATATAGGAATCAAAACACCTAGGATACTCAATTTTGTAACTGGAACCCAACTCTATGGAATCAAATGTTCCAAGGGAAGTGAATTACACAAACTAATTGCTGCACACTTTTAAGTAATAAAACATAGTCCATACCACTGATCTCCTGGAACCTCACCTAACCTCCGTCATCCAGGCTTTCACAAAGCCAAATTCAAAGACTTTTTTGAACTGTATTATTCCCCATCTGAATTTATGTCCAAGCAACCTCTCTCTTTTAGACCAAAAGAAACTCATCCTCCTCACCCAGTGAGACAGCTAGCATTACAAACTGAAATGCTTCACCAGAAACCCAGGCAAGCCAATTGCTTCTTCCATTCTCACATCCTCCCCCACCGTGGCCCACACCTCTGCTGACTGCAGCAATCTGAACTGAGTACTCCACGGAGGCCACTATTCTCTGCCTCTAATAACCCTGTCTGACAAGCATGGTGAGTAATTTCCTTACCGCTTTTGTTGTTAACAAATGCTAATAATGCTGCACGATACAGATCAAGTGCAGCGACTGAAAAAGAAACTACACAAATTAATTTTTAAAGTTATCATCAAAAGAAATGCTTTTCTGCAGGAAACTTTTTTTTAACCGCTCAAGGCGTTTGCCTAGCTCTGCTCAAGTTGATCGCTTTTTGATTAATTAACAAATGTGTCTGCTTCATGAATGGAAACAGTTCATTTTACCTATGGCATACTTGCCGGGTTTTGTTTAGAATGTAATGGCAGAGAAGTCACCAGCATCTAGTCTCTAGAACTTGTGCCATCTATTTTCATGACTAGCTTAACAGACTGTGGTGGTCTCCTCCCACTGTGGTGACTGATAAACCTTATTCTAATTGCAGGAAACAGGGTGGAGGTGATGACTGGTTTCATATCAAATCTATCCACACTTCCTGTATATGATGATTACCAGGCAATCAATGAACTAATCCAATCAATCTTTCATGCAGCAAATATTTATCAAGGGTCTTTCTGAATCAGGCATGGTCCAGGCTGTGGAAAGGTAGGATCTTTATACTATGCTGTAGCAAGAGGTATTTATTTTGAGGTTTTCTTATGTAAAATCAAGAAGAAAAAAAAAATCACTAACTTAATTCAGCATTAACAGGATACATTCTAGCACAAGGCCTCATAAAGGAATGCCAACAAGTTCAATGTTAAAGCTCTTATTCTATATTTTTTTCTCCTAATGAATCTTTTTAGATAAATGAATCAAAAGTAGTAAATATTGTCATGATTTCTAAGTCTTGAAAGTTTTTTACACTAAAATTTATATTACAAGCCTTCTTCCAAATTCATGTGAATCTTACTGCTTTTTTTTTTTTTTTACTTATTTTTATTAGGAAGGCAGATATACAGAGAAGGAGAGACAGAGCAAAAGATCTTCCGTCTGCCAATTCACTCCTGAAGTGGCCACAATGGCTGGAGCTGACCTGATTCAAAGCCAGGAGCCAGGAGCTTCTTCCAGGTCTCCCACACAGATGCAGGGTCCCAAGGCCCTGGGTCACTCTCCACTGCTTTCCCAAGCCATAATTGGAAAGTGGAGCAGCTGAGACACACACCTGTGCCCATGTGGGATCCCGGCATTTGCTTGGTGACGATTAATCAATCGAGTCATTGTGCTGGGCCCAATAGTGTACTATTATTAGTTAAAGCCTATGCTTTGTTCATATTACCTTAGTTTTTGTTTTGTTTTGATTAAGATTTATTTTATTCTTATTGGAAAAACAGATTTATCATGAGATAGAGACAGAGATCTTCCATCTGCTGGTTCACTCCCCAAATTGCCACAGTGGCCAGAACTGAGCCAATCTGAAACCAGGATCTAAGAGCCTCTTCTGGGTCTCCCATGCAGTACAGGGTCCCAAGAACCTGAGCCATCCTCTACAGCTTTCCCAGGCTGAGAAGTAGAGCAGCCTGGATACGAACCTGCACCCATGTGGAGTTCTGGTGCTGGCAAGGTGAGGATTTAGTCATTGTGCCATTACACTGGGCCCCCATCTTGATTATTTTTACTGAAGCTTCAATCATAGTTTGATGCTAAAGTGTTTGCTCATGATTTTAATTACTATAAAGCCCTCAAAGACAAAAACTGCTCTATGGGGGGCCAGCATTGTGGTTGTCGTACAGCACATTAGCTGCCACCCACAATACCAGCATCCCATGTGCAAGCACTAGTTCAAAAGCCTGGAGCTCCATTTCTATCTAGCTTCCTACTAATACAGCTCAGAGAGCAGTGGATAATGGTTCAAATGCTTGGATTCCTGCTCTCCAAGTGGCAGACTTGAATATCCTGGCTTTAAGCTTCACAGTGGCTTAGTCCTGACTAACCAACATTTGGGGAGTATATCAGCAAATGAAGATTCATTCTGTCGTCTTCTCTTTCTGTCATTCTGCCTTTTGAATAAATAAATGTTTTTAAAACCTATTTTATGGGCCTGGCATGATGTCTCAGTGGCTAAATCCTTGCTTTTAATGCACTGGGATCACATATGGGCGGCATTTCGTGTTCCAGATACTCCACTTCCCATCCAGCTCCCTGCTGGTGACCCAGGAAAGAAGTGAAGGATGGCCCAAAGCCTTGGTACTCTGCACCTGGGTGGGAGACCTGGAAGAAGCTTCTGGCGTTGGATCAGCTTAGCTCCAGTTGTTGCAGCCATTTGAGGAGTGAACCGGTAATGGAAGATCTTTTTCTCTGTTTCTCCTCCTCTTTCTGTAAATCTGCTTTTCCAATAAAAATAAATAAATCTTAAAAAAAACTATTTTATGATTAATGACCATGCTTGTACCTCTTGCTAACAAAAATCAGGATATGGGTCACCAGTAATAAATCTGTGACAGATATTACATGAAGAAAACTCAGTGTGACTAAAAAGAATCACAAATATCTCCTGGTCTGCTCATGACTTAGTGTCACTTCACACATAAAGGCCTGTTGTATGCTTTCATTTTCTCAAGCACATATACAATTATAGTTTTACTTGGGTCTCCAACTGAGCAGTGATCTGATACCATCTAGAGAAATACCAAACACACACAAGTACAATAAATGTTTTTGATGATGTAATGCTTCCTAGTAATTAATTTAAATAGCCATTTTCTCTCTCAGACTGGTATATTTCTATTTTACCTGCTGAATAAGGAGTTAAAGAGTTCTTAACTTACAGTTAAAGAAAATTCCTTGAAAGCAGTTTTGTCACCTTACCTCCTAATTTTCAGAATGCTACTTAAACATACAGTTGAGTAAGCCTTAGGGAAAATCTTTTCTGTTGTTATGTCAAGGAAAATGTGGGTGGAGGGAGTGAGGTTGGCTTCGCGTCTTACACGTTAGATTTGGACTGTCAGACACAGGGGAAAAAGGAAATCTCAGGCCTCCCCAGGTAGGGATATGACTTTGCTTAGAATTCCATTTTTGGGGAAGTCCACTATCAAGGTGATGTCAATTCTCAAGTAACAAATTGACTCCATATGTTCCTAACCCACAGACCTCCTGGGTGACATATACTGAAGACAAGTTGCTTGCCCATTTGCTCGTTGTAGGTGACAGGGAGATCGTGTATTTTCCCCACCCCATACTCACACAAGGCGGAAGTACACCAAGCTCCCCGTTGCTCTTGTTCTTAATCATGTTTCTAACAACTAATATATTCTACACCTGACTTTAGCTATGAATTTACTTTCTGTTCACCTCTCCACCGTGGTATTTTAGTGATCTTAAAATATTATAGGTAGTCCTGCTTTGTCCAAAACACATTATCTTATTTGTTATGTAGTTAGGAAAACTGTTTTAAATATTACAATTCTGTAGAAATCAGCTGGGATGGTAAAAGTTCTAACTACAGGATTCCCCCAAAGCTTATGCTCTTATTTGGCAAAGAAATGTAACAGAGTGACTGCACCACTATCACAAGAATTACAAGAAAGGTTTTTGTTTGCTTTTAATTTCCAAGAAAAGGCAGCAAATTAACATTTCCTGATTCCCCTAATGTATCGCTTCAAGGAACAGTTTGAATGGACTTGCATGTGTGCTATTATTTAAGGAAAAAATGGTCTTTATTGAGAAGAATGAAGTCAGGTAGGACAGAGTTGATGAAATGTGCAGAACTATGCGTCTCAAGCTTCCTGTTCTCAACAAGGTACACATAATTCTATATGATGTGGTGGTTGGTTTCTCTTCTCATCACAGATGCCATAGGGAATCATGCATATTCCCAATGCTGGCAGCAGTCAGTCCATGTCACCCCCTCAGCGGCTCACTAGCAATGCTAGCTAGCATCATGGTAGTCATTATCAGATCACCACTTAGAAATATGACCTTGGGAAATTTTCTTACATTCTTTTTGCCTTAGTTTTCTGTAAAACGGATGGCAATAGTAGTTACTTCACAAATATGAAGATTAAGTAGTTTACTGTACTTGAGTGAATTTTAACTTGTCTTTGATTGTAACAAGTGGTCTGCTTTTAGGGAGTACTAATACTTACAGAGGAACATGGTATTTAAGAATTGATGAAAAACAGTAATAACCAAAAAATGCCTAAGAATGAAACAAAACTAAGACTAATGGCTAGGCCATTATGTATGGTCCACTAAATGTAAACTGTGATTATCTATTAGTAACTCATGGTCACAATGTGGATGTGGATTGCCAAGCGTCCCATTAGCAGTGTGCTTCCTAATCTGAGGAGGGTGCCTGCAACCTGTCCTTGTTGAGTTAGCACCCATAGGTGCCTTCATACCCTGAGGCTCTGAGGATTAGGAGATTGAAGAGTCACTTCAACACATTTTTATTCTAAAAGGGAAACATTTTTTAAAAGAATCATTAATTTGTTGGAAAGTCAGGATCACAGAGTGACGGAGAGACGGAGAGACAGAGAGATCTTTCATCCACTGGTTTACTCCTCAAATGGCCATAACAGCCAGGGCGGAGCCAGGCTGAAGCCAGGAGCTTTCATCTGGATCTCCCCATGGGTAGGGACCCACATGCTTGTGCCATCCTCTGCTGTTTCTCAGGACACTGGAAGGGAGTTGGACCGGAAGCGGAGCAGTCAGAACAGTGGATGCTGACACTTTGGGCAGTGGCTTACCTCACAGCACCATAATGCCTTCCCCTTCATCCTGAAGAAACATTTTGTTGCAAATGAAGTCTCACAAAGGATCCAATGTGAACAACAGATAAAAGAGGATTTGCTCTCAATAATACAGGGGTGGAAGGGCCTGGAAAACTGCTCATCTTCCCTTCCCTTTACCTGCAAGGAAGCTCCTCCAAGACTTTTTAGAGCAGTAACATCACCTTGTCATCATAGAGAGTGAGACTCCTAAAGCTCTACTAGTGTTTGTCAAGTAATTGCTCCAAATCTTACCATGGATCACTTACCTGTAGACTTAGTCAATACCTACCTAATGTGCACAGTGCACTGAACACACTTTCAGTACACTTCTCCTGTTTTCCTTCCCTTTGGTTTCTAACCCATTTCATGTAACTGAGGACGTACTTCCATTTTTATTAACTCATCTCATTACCAATCCCACATTTAGCTTAATGCTTTCAGAGGACACAACAGCAAGGAAGCTGAACTCTTCACTCCACACAAGGTTTTCTTCTCTCTAGAACTCTATTCCAGTGTCTTTCCCTTGAAACTCTTCCTTGAGCTCCAACGCATGAAGCCTCTTACCCCAAAACGAATTCAACTCAGCCATTCCTGCAGATCAATTATTAATTCATAGAAAACAAAACAAACCACACAGCCTTCTTTTCCTGGATTATCTACATAAAATTTAGCAGATACATGAGTATGGAAGTATTCTAATTGGTATCCCACATAATATTACATGAAAATTTACTCCCTAGTGATTCCTCCTGGGCTTTTGTGTTTGAGAGGGACTCTGATTTGGTATGTACTATGTGCAATACAGTAGCTAACTGCAGGTTAGTTCTCACACAGGTTAATAACAGGGGCAACTCAGAGAGCTTTGAACACAAGAGATCTTAAAACACAGAGAAAAGTTTGCAATGAAGTTAGCTTTCTGAAATAAAATCTCTCCTTTCCTCTCAGAAAACAGACATAAGATATTCCCAAGTCAACCTTTCTCTAACTAAACGGAATTGCCTCTTCAGAGTTTCCCTTAACTTACATTTCTGAAACCAGCAGAAGGTAACAGTGTTACTTTTGTATAAAGAAAAAAGTGATTTCAAAATAATTGTTGATTCACAAGAGGGCAAAAGAAAACAACAAAGACTTCCTACTACACATCATTTAACAGAGACTTTCTCTACTCTTTAAAGAGAATGCAACATTCAAGTCATTCTACTTGGAATACACATTTAAGGCAGGGGCTAGAAAGCTTCAACAATTGCAATTAAAATAAGCTTTGGTCTCACAGTATAAATATGTGAATAAGAAACAGGCTGGGATGGGAGAAAACAAAGCATGAGAAAGAAAAGAGGAGAATAAATCTGAAGTGAATGATTACCCAAAGAAGGGAGGGTAGAGGTGTGGAGGAAGAGGGAGAAGGGGACTGGACCCCAGGGCTGTCCTCAGTTCTGTGTTCCATGGGAGGCTCTGTGTGTTGGTAGTTGAGCTCAGCGATCTTTGATGGCGTCCAGCGCTCACCAATCCTTTTACTTCTAAGGCTTCAGTGCTCCATGAATGTATTCTCCTCACACCCCAATAATCACAGTAGTGGTGGTGAGAGCTGGATAAATCAAGTCAAGGGCCAGAAGCTCTTTCATCCCTGCCATATCATTAAGATATCTACACAGTGCACATACTGATGGCAGATACTTTGAATGGGTTCTCTTTATAAGCAGGTTTCTTTTGTCCTTCTCATTTTTCTTTTCTTTCTCTGCACTGGTTTTCCCCCTTAATGTGTATTTTAAATTTCTGAGAAGCAACTAGAGCAAAAATTAAGTGATTTTATCATCATGAAAAGCATTGAAAAATATGGAAAATAATCAACAATTGATTAAATAAATGTAAATGAACCACATTTTTTGTCTTTTAGGTTCTCAAGATAATTGATTTTCTGATAGGTTTTGTTTGTGTTATGGAAAACTCAAATGATTTCAGAAGTTAATGCATTTGTTTCTCATTTTAAGGCTATCAGATACTTGATATTTGTTATTAATTTTTTAAAGATTTATTCTATTTTTTCTTGGAGAGGCAGATATATATAGAGAAGGAGATACAAAGATCTTCCATACTCTGGTCCACTCCCCAGGCAGCTACAGTGGCTGAAGCTGAGCTGGACTGCAGCCAGGAGCTTCTTCCAGGTCTTCAGCATGTGGGTACAGGGTCCCAAGGCTTTGGGCTGCCTTCTACTGCTTTCCCAAACTACAAGCAGGAAGCTAGATGAGAAGTGGAGCAGCTGGGACACGAGCTGGTGCCCTTATGGGATTCTGGCAGATGCAAGGCAAGGATTTAGCTACTAGGCTATCATGCTGCCCCCTCATTTTTAAACTAATTCTTATACCAGAAAAGTTGTCACTGGATAAAGTCAATACAAGAGAGTCAATTGGACGTTTCAGCTGAGACTAGAAACTGATTATTTAACACAGACAAGATACACATTTGAATTCTGGGTGACACCAAAAACAGTTTTTCAGAAGGACCAATCTCCTTACCCCAAATCCATGTAACAGAAACATCTTTACTGGGGGTGAGCCCCTTTATGGGGTGCCATGAGCGGCGCAAGCTGCACTCCTGGAATCCAATGATGGCATCAGTGGAGGTGGGTTCCTATCATGACAGAAGTGCTCAGACCTAGGCAGCCAGCTCCTCCAGTCACTCCAGCCTGTTATTTTACTGCTCTGTGCTTTGGCTTCCTCATCTGTAAAAAGGGATACACAAATTAGTTAATTCTCACGTTGTTGCTGTAGATGAGGTAACGTTTAGAAAATGTATTATTGTATTTTTTTAAATGTTAATCTTGTGATCAATTAAACACAAATTCATTAAAAAGTACTCTGGAATTCATTATTGCCCCTGACATTGGAATCCCTTAATCAAAAGAATACTAAAACCAAGTGTTACCACTTATTGTTTTCAAAATGAGACTTTTTATATTAAATTGGAATCTATCCCATAAAACGAAAGATTCTCAGTTATAAAAATTAAAACCTCTTTTGAGCCAAAAATAGCATAAGGAAAATACCTTCAATATGTTTAATGCATCTTTAATAGCAAAAGAACCCTTACAAGTTATATTACTTAATTTTTCATTACTATAATGAAATACCCAAGACTGAGTAGCTTGAAAATATCTCTTTTGGCCATGGCTCTGGTGCAAGGTTAAGGTCTTCTGTTGATGACACTCATGCTGCCACAGTACTAAAAGTCCATGAACATCACATGGCAAGAGACAGGGAGTGTGCATGTGTGTCTATTCTGTCTCTTTTTATGGCCACCAGTATTTAATTGAGAGGGTTTAACTCTGATGACCTCATCTAATCCTAATCATCTCTCCAAGGGCCAATGCTTAAATACCATAGCCAGATTCAGTTTCTACCACCTTACCATCTCAAAATGGGTATTGCATTTTTCAAAAAGATTCATTCATTTATTTATTTTTTGGAAAGGCAGATTTACAGAGAGGAGGAGAGACAGGAAGAAAGATCTTCCATCTGCCTGCTCACTCCCCAAGCAGCCACAATGGCCAGAACTGAGCTGATCTAAAGCCAGGAGCCAGGAACTTTTTCTGGGTCTCCTATGTGGGTGCAGGGTCCAAAGGCATTGGGTCATCTTCTACTGCTTGCCCAGGTCACAAGCAGGCAGTTGGATGGGAAGTAGAGTATCTGGGACACAAATTGATGCCCATATGGGAAATCAGAACATACAAGGTGAGGATTAGTTGCTGGACCAGCACACTGGGCCCTGGGTATTACATTTTAACACACAAATCCATGGAGGACACATTCAAACTATACCCAAATGAAAGCATGACACTCTTGCTTCCTAAAGTTCATGTCATTCTGACAATGCAAAATACAATCACACCACCCTCAACGATCCTAAAGCTAGAATTTCTTCCAAAGTCCAAAGTATGACATTTTATCTGAGACTCAAGGTAACCTCCTTGATACATACCTCCAAGTGACATCGGCAGGACAGGTATACAGGTTAAATATTCCTATTCCAAATGGAAGAAATAAACAGAAAGAAGCAATCAGCTCAACACAGGCCCCAAACCTAGCAGGGCAGACATTAAATTCTAAAACCAGAAGCCTGGCATTCTGTGTACACTGCAGCAGGGGATGGGCCTCCAAGACCTGAGGTGGCCTTCCTCGTATGACTTTGATGTTATTGTATTGGGCTGTTGTTTCCCACTGTCTGTTGTTTTCCTCAATGAACACAGCACATTGCTGGTAGCTGGGCCTTTCTGGGGCTCTTGTTGGAGTTCTACTCTCACATATCCAGTAGGCATTGTCCTCTTTGATTCTATGACAAGCTTCTCACCAGTCTCTTAGGCTTTCCTTAGAAATATGTGACAGTCACTACAAGTCTTAACTCCTAACAATCAGTACACCAATCAGAACATAAGTGGATGTCAAAGCCTGCCACTGGCACAAGCTGTAGCTGGGCTTGCTTGAACTAAGGGTCTAGTGTGCAGTACTTAACCAGCTAAGAGCATAGATATACATCCCCCAGTAGCCCTGGATGTCAAAAAGGATAAGGCAGCCTAAGGGTCCTTCTGTGAAACAATTTTACCCTTAGAAGGTCTCTGTGTCTGTGATGGGGTGGGGGGAGGAGTCTTGAAGATTTTTAAAGTGCCCTTTTACAATTGTCCAAATGCAAAGCAACTGGCACCCTTTAATCTGCAATATTCTTTTTAGCAAGTACTTTTTCAGCAGAATCCTAACTTGCCTTTTTTTACTTCTTCCATAGCTAAACTGAATTTTCTAATATATTCAAATCTTTCTTCTTTGCTGACCCTTTTTTCTTGATTCTATAGAAATATGACTAAAATTGGCTAATAATATTTTTGCTATACTTTGTATGCTTTGCTGTTTTGAAATTTCTTACTATGCCTTACTTTTTAAATATTTACTTATTTGAAAGGCAATTAGACTTAGAGAGAGAGAGAGGAGAGAGTGTGTTTCACCTGCTGGTTCACTCTTCAAATGTTCACAACAGCGAGAGTTGGACCAGGCTGAAACCAGAAATCAGGAACTCCATCTGGGCTCCCATGGGGTAGCAGGGTCCCAGACACTTTTCCTATCTTCTGCTGCCTTCCCAGGTACATTAACAGGGAGCTGAATCAGAAGTGGGGCCACTGGGACATGAACGAGCACTTTTATGGGATCTGAGTACTACAGACCATGGCGTGACTTGCTGTGTTGCAACACTGACCCTAGTCCATCATTCTTAATTTGGTTCTTCTTCAAATTCTGGGAGCATGGACACAGTGCAGCCAACTTCTTTGCCACAGTGTAGCAATATTGGTCTTTAGCCTATTTTCTGATAGAATTTTTTTCATTTGAAACTGCTCTCCTCCTTTTTTTTAAAAAAATATTTATTTTTATTACAAAGTCAGATATACAGAGAGGAGGAGAGAAGAGAGGAAGATCTTCCATCCGATGATTCACTCCCCAAGTGAGCCGCAACGGGTCGGTGCGCGCCAATCCGATGCCGGGAACCAGGAACCTCTTCCAGGTCTCCCACACGGGTGCAGTGTCCCAAATCTTTGGGCCGTCCTCAACTGTTTTCCCAGGCCACAAGCAGGGAGCTGGATGGGAAGTGGAGCTGCTGGGATTGGAACTGGCGCCCATATGAGTCCCAGCGCGTTCAAGGCGAGGACTTTAGCCGCTAGGCCACGCTGCCGGGCCCTTTCCTCATTTTTTGATCCCTCATTGGAACTGCCCACAATGCTCTGCTTACCAGCTTCTCATAGACTATTCCTCCAAATCTTGTAACCTCTACCCATCACCCAGTCTAAAATCTTTCCACACTCAGGAATTTGCTATTAGCAACAATCCCACTCTTGGGACCAATTTTCTGTCTCATTTTGTTGTTGTTACATAATGAAATACCTGTGTTTGCAATGGTTTATAAAGAAAAAAGGTTTGTTTGGGCCTATGACTCTGGTCTAAGGTTGAAAGCCTGTATGTAGGATGGCTTTGTTAGCAAAGTCCAAAGATGATGCAGGACTTTACATGGCAAGAGACAAAGAGTGTGTGTATGAGACAGAGAGAGAGAGAGAGAGAGAGAGAGGGTTCTGGTTCTTTTTCTTCTTACAAAGCCACCAATATTCATTCATAGGGGCTCAACCCTGATGTTCTTTTCGAGTCTTAATCACCTCCAAAATGTACTACCTTAAACACCATAACCAGACTGTTTCTATTTTATGTCCTGAAATGGGAGTAAAATTTCAACACACTTGGAGGACACTTGAACCTTAACCAAAACACAGCACAGGAAAACAAGAAACAACAGAAAATATGGAATAACAAGGCTGTTAACAGAAATGAAATATACTCATGAAAAGATACCAGCTGTAACTATCGATCAAAGAAAGACACCATGACAAGATACTGTTTTTGTTCTGGTATACAGGCCAATGTTTGAAATATTCGTAATCTAAAGTGATGAGGATAGAATGTAAGGATTCTCTGAATTGTTGTGGGAATATACATTGAAGTGACACGTCAGAGAAAAATCCAACAGTTTCTATAAAAAATTTTAAAGAATCGTTCCTTCCACTAATAACATGTAATTCAGATTACACATCTTTAGATATAATCCTTAAATATATTTCAGACATTCTTGGAGATATATATATATATATACACACATATATACACACACACATGTAATATATGCCTACTAATGTTCCCCAATGTTTCTGACATAAAAATAATCAATATAAATGTCTATCAATAATAGAGTTATGAATGTATAGGTTATGGTATAGTTAAATAATGAATATTAATCCAGTTATTACAGTGAGTTATTCCTTTGAATGAATACTGGTCAGCTGGCTGACCCTGACACAGGCTAAGTGAAAAGGAATACTATAGAATAATGTAATGGTAAAATTAAATATTTGTAAAATTCCCACATTTTTCTATGTATATGTATCTCTACTTTTTGTGTCTCTGTTTAGATACATAATTATCTTTCCTTCAACATGCGTAATATCTCTTTTATATATTCCTTTATTCATATGAAAGGAAAATAGTCCAAATGACATGCAATAAACTCTCAAGAGTATTCATGGGAAATGAATTTAGGGAAGAAAAGGGAGTAATTTTTGTTTCATGTGTTTTTAACTTACCTATCAAATGTTTTTAGATTTTTTAATTTCATGATCATTGTATTTCTTTTGTAAGTAAAAGAACGAATAGCAATTGTTGTCCAAAAGAATCTTCATTCAAAGAAATAGAAATACTTACTTCAGAATGTGGGTCACTGCTATGATTTGAATAGAAGACAGCTTTCAAACTTGTGCTAAACTTTAATTTTTTAGAAAGATTTATGTATTTGAAGAGCACAGTAACAGGGAGCAAGAAAGAAACAAAGAAAGAGAAAGTGATTTTCCATCTGCCAAATGCCCACAACAGCTGAAACTAGGCCAAACTGAAGCCGGCAGTTAGGAGTTCCATCTGGGTCTCCCATGTGCATGGCAAGAATGTATGTGCTTCAGCCACCATCCACTGCCTGCTGGGTGTATTCTCAGGAAATTGAATTGAAAGAACAGAACAGCATGGACTTGAACCAGGTGTCTGACACGAGATGCCAGCATGCCAAACAGCAATTCAATCTTCTGCACTACCATATCCATTGTTGCCCCAAAATTACAAGTAGATGGCACTGAGGAGGCAGAAGCTTAGCACCATTCTGGTGTTTATGAGGTGGACCAAGTGGGAGGTCTCTAGGTCACTGGGTGCCCTGGGAAGGTAGTTCTTGTGAGAGGGTTAGTTACGGCAGCCTGAGCTCGCTGTTTCCTTGCTCCCAATGTGATTACTCCTCTACAGATGCTCTGCCACTGCCATTCTCTGGCCTCACCAGATGACCAAACCAGTGCGACTGCCTGATACAGGCCTATTAGCCTCTACAACTATGAGCCAAAATAAACTTCTTTCCTTTGGAAATAGATTCTTTCCAGTGCTTTGTTATATGAAAAAAAGCAAATACAGCCATAACTGGCTATAATCTCTTTAATATCACAGTGCTGCTGCTTGGGAAAACCCAGGCAGAAGGTTCTTACACTGGGGATTAGTGCAGGCTCAACAGATAACTTCAACAGAAGATGCCATGCCCAGTGCAGTAGCCTAGTGGCTAAAGTCCTCATCTTATATATAGCAGGATCCCATATGGGTACCAGTTCATATCCTGGTAGCCCCGCTTCCCATCCAGCTCCCTGCTTATGGCCTGGGAAAGCAATAGAGGACGGCTCAAGGCCATGGGACTCTGCACCAGCATGAGAGACCCAGAAGAGGCTCCTGGCTTCTGGCTTCGGATTGGTGCAGCTCTGGCATTGCGGCCACTTGGGGAGTCAGTAAATGAATGGAAGATCTTCCTCTCTGTCTCCCTCCTCTCTTTACATCTGACTTTCAATAAAAATTAAAAATAAATCTTTAAGAAAAAAAGAAGATACCATGGGGCTAATATTGTACTGTTTTATTTTTGTGACTATCATTAGAATGTGCTACAGGATCAAAAACAAGAGAGAAACTGTTACAGTCACCCATCACCCAAAAGAAGGCAACAGAGGCAGTTCTTGAGGCAGAGAGCGGAATTTCTCTGACCTAGATAGGCGGCCAGGACAGACTGATGGATGCTCTTTCAACTTGTAGTGTGGAAATTGGGTGGAATCAGGTTGAAGAGTGTGGGCCTTCCACTTTTTTCTAACCATCCTATATGCCTGGTGACCTTAGACTAAGTCACATCTGATCTCTAGCCTCACTGATGGATGTCACAGGATAGGACTGGGAATGTTAGACTCCAGACCTGGGGAGAGGGCAATGGTGTAACTGCTGGAAATTCTCGAGAGCCAGCACATCAGCAGCAGGAATGTGCCTCTAGACATGACCATGCTGTGAGCTCAAAGACCAGTTCCCAAAGATCCTGGGCATGCAGGATCAGAGAATGACCTGCTAAAAATGACTACCAGAATACAGGTTCCCAGTCTACCAGAAAAGCCATCAGCAGGATGAGCTGCAACACCCTGGACACCTGACCCCAGGACCACCAGTGATACCAAAGAGACTACACATGAGTTACAACACAGTGGCCACACTCGGGACCACAGTGACCAACACTGGCCCTTTGGTCCACATAAGTCCTTGTGGCCTTCTTGAAATTATCTTGACAGAGAGGATGGAAATATTATGGAAAGAAATATTGTCATGAGGATGTGCAGCAGCAGTGATTTGGAGTCAACAGAATTCTAGAAGAAATTGTTATGAAAACGTGGGTTGTACACACATAATGTTACACACATGTTATATAAAGGAAATCAAATCGATGATATAATAAATGTACTGAAGTCAGAGGAAAAAGAAAACAGTATAATAGGGGAGTATTCAAGGCAGGAGTACAGAGAAGAGGTTAGAAACTCTGTGAGGACTCTATTTCTTGATTTTTCTCCCACAATAAAAAGAAATTAAGATGTTTTCAACTTCTACTTGAACACTGTTGGAAAGCACACAGTTGCTGTGAACTATCATAGAGGATTTTTTCTTCCAGTTAAATGTAGATTTCAACAAGCTTTAAACCAGCCCAGAGGTAAGCCACCCATCCAAATACCTGTTGCTGGCAGAAGGGGTACATGTTGTAACTAAATATCCCTCAAAACAGAGGGCCCTCTTTCCAGAGTTTTCCATGAAGACTATCTATTTATCCCTATGGAGGCCAAAGCAGGTGCAAGTAGAAAGGGCATGTTGGACACACAATGGTCCCAAGGAAGAGCTAAGAATACAGGGCATAAAGGGTCTGGAACAAATGATATCCAGCACAATGTTAGACCTGTGTGGGTTTCCTTAGGCACAACCATTCACTTTCAGACCTCAATGCCTTCCATAGGCTGCTCTCACCTTCAGCTTTTATTCAGCTTCCTTTCAGCCTCCTGGCCATGTTTCTGTTGTGACCAGATGTTCCACAGGCACAGTCCTCAAAAGAAAATTATTTAGTCCTGGAGAGAACACATGTAGTAAGTCATCACCTCGCTCTAAGGTCCCAAGTCAGCC
Source organism: Ochotona princeps (assembly GCF_030435755.1). Classification (NCBI taxonomy): domain Eukaryota; kingdom Metazoa; phylum Chordata; class Mammalia; order Lagomorpha; family Ochotonidae; genus Ochotona; species Ochotona princeps. Next base: position 30,414,993 of record NC_080838.1, read on the forward strand.
GTGGAGTTAAGTCCAAGCAGTGCCTTTGTCACACCAGCATGGCTTCTCCTATGCAGACATTTTCAAGTTACACATCCCTGAGCTTGTGCTGAAGAAGCATGATCATGTGGTCCTTCACCGAGGACCCTGGGCAATGGAAGATAAAATCAGCAGTTGCATGATATTTCCCTTGAGAATCTGATCAATTTCAGCTTTCTTTCACCCTCAAAACAGAAGCACAAAAGTTTGCACATAAATTGTCTGGAAGCTCCAGAACACCTGATGCATATTGATAGGATGCTGGGGAAAACCGGACTACAAGTGAAGCACCTTATGTTGTGGAAAGGGCCAAGGCAAGAGAAAACACCAGAAGTGTTAGAAAACCAGGCACAGATGGGCCTTGTAGCAAAAGGAAGAAGATATTACAAAATGATCTCTTCCTTTCCTCTGCATCCTCCTTTTTTCTTCTATCTTGAATTCTACATTTTAGTCTTGATTTTTGAGCTGAATATAACTAGTTGGTGATGAGGCTTACGTGCAACCCTGGCAGGTAAAATACTATCAGTTCTGCTATAATGTGACATGTTTCTAGAAATCTGTATACTGTACAATATCACACAATACAAAACCACAGGCTTAGAGAGAAAATGAGGTTAATGTACCTGAGGTTTTCTCATAGAAGTGAATGTTAGAAGGATTGCAGCTTGTGAACTATTGAAAAGTATCAAAGTAGTGATGTAAAACTATATTGCCAGACATGGCAACATTTGGTTCATCATCCACAATGTGAGCTTAGTCTGCCAGGAATTTTGTGCATTTATATGGCTCATTTCAGCAGAAAAGAATTTTCTGAATTCATCTAACATTTCTTGGAGATGAAACTGCAAATCAAAAAATGTAAAATTCTTGTTATACTCATTGTTCTCATTTTCTAAACAAGCATTTGAGTAGGGCTGACTGCATTGAGATCTTGAAACTGACGATAATTTAAAGATTAAATGCCATTAAGACCACAGTGAAACAAAGTTGTGAAAATAGCAGTAAGATTACTATTTCTCAGCATGGAAGAGCCTGCTTTGTTTGTATGACTCAAGGAAATCTGAGCACCCTGCACCTATGTGAGGGGCCAATTTGACATAGTGATAAATTCAGATAAAGGTAAACTGGGCTTCATAACTTTGAAACATCGTGTCAATGCTGAGTGAAAGCAGTGAAGGCTTCTCAAGGTTGAGAGAAGTTGCTACCACACACACACACACTTCCTGAAAAGTCCTTGTTACACCTTTTTATCTCTCAAGTTTCATCCTACATTGCAGCCATACTAAACTTTTCTTCATACTTCCTCCAACCCTCTTTTTGTATCACCAAGGCACAAAAAAATTCCAGCATTTGCTGCCTCTCTCCTCATCACCCCTTCCTCTATTTTCCACTCTTTTTTTTCAAGAGTAAAGATTCCAAATCCAGGTATGTTACTCTTGCTACTTTAACAAAGTACTGTAAATAAAGTGTCTTTAAAAACTGCAAGTAGTCATCTTACAGTTCTGAAGATCACAATTGCAACCTAAGCTTTTTGGGCTGGTTGGTGGGGTATGGGCAAGGCTGTGCTTTTCTGGTGACTGTAGCAGACAGAATCTGTTCCTTGCCTCCCCTCGCTTCTAGAAGCCACCTGTCATTTGTGCTTCTGACCTCACTTCACTCCAACCTCTGCTTTAGTCATCACATTTTTTTTGATTTTCACCCTCTTACCTTCCTCTTCCAAGGAAACTTGTGATTACAATGGGCCTCTTGGTTAATGCAGGATAACTTCACCTCATCACACCTGCAGAATCTCTTTGTTACATAACGAGATATATTCACAGGTTCCAAAGGATCAGGATGTGGACATTTTGAGGGAGGTCATTGAAGACAGTCTCTCACACCAGGGATATTTTTTTTTTAAGATTTATTTATTTTTATTACAAAGTCAGATATACAGAGAGGAGAGACAGAGAGGAAGATCTTTCGTCTGATGATTCACTCCCCAAGTGACCGCAACGGCTGGTGCTGCACCGATCCGAAGCCGGGAACCTGGAACCTCCTCCAGGTCTCCCACGCGGGTGCAGGGTCCCAAAGTTTTGGGCCGTCCTTGACTGCTTTCCCAGGCCACAGCAGGGAGCTGGATGGGAAGTGGAGCTGCTGGGATTGGAACCGGCGCCCATATGGGATCCCGGGGCGCGTTCAAGGCGAGGACTTTAACCGTTAGACCATGCCGCCGGGCCCCAGGGATATTCTTTAAAATGCTTAAATAATCGATATACTTCTCAGGCAAGAACTTCGGGTCTGTAAGGCCACATGGCTTGACCACGGCCCTGGAGATTGCTGATGTGCTGGGTGATGCATAATATATACAGATGAAGGATCTCAGGGAGCATCTCGGACATCTGGCATCATGGGGAGGCATGACAGAGCTGATCTCAGCGGTTCTCTAAGCAATACAAAAAACCTTCAGCTTTTATACCCCTGGTACAGCCACCCCGATGCATTTGGCAAAACACCAACCCTTTTGTGTTTTTGCTTCCATGGGTTAGTGCAGCTTCTTTAGGCGTCTTCAAGTTCTCTGAAGTCTCAGCCAGAGTCAGCATGCAAATCTCCTGGGATTTTATTGCATGGTATACCTAGCCCTTTTTTCTTGTAATATTTAATTTTAAGTTTCATCCAAACTTCATAATTGTGGTCTATAGTTGTCTTTCTTTACAATAACATGTATTGTTGGCTCATATACGTAATTAGTTGTTGGTGCTTGGGTTTGAACTCAAGTGCTTTCTTTAGAGGTTGAGCTCTTAACCACTGTGGTTAGTGTCTTCAAATAGACACACATCTATTTAGGTAGATAAGAGAATAGGTATAAAGTCCTTGCAGGCAACATTGAGGTGCCAAGGAGCAATGATTACTCCAAATGCATTCATAGATTTACAAACAGTTCTCCCCTATAGAATTTAGTGCTCTTGGGGACAACGTTTTGATCCCATTATAAGAGTTCTTATCTAAGGTATGAGGTCAAATCTATAAACTCTTAAGTTGATATTTTATAAGAAAAGGTTACAATTTTCACAGCAAATAAGTCTAAACCCTAATTTATCTTGGCTATATAAAGTTCTAGAGTAAAGGATAGCTGTAAGCATATAATGGAAGAGATGAAAAATAAATTAATAAATAAAACTTATGGTAAGAATTTTATTTATTAAGTCTAAATGTGGTATATTTCCTGGCTAAAATAGCATATCCAACTTTCTCAAATGGGCAAAGAATAATAGGGACAAGAGAAGCAGCAAAGAGAATGATGAGCCAGCTTCTGGAGTTTCTAGATCGGCATTAAGTTCTGCCTGGCCATAGGTGCAATTAGAAATGCGTTGCTCAGACCCAAAAGAATCATATGCAACAAAAATAAGTTATATTACCCTAGCGGAAAAAGAATCAAACATGTTGGTTTTTTAATTCTGTTATTTCAAAATATTTTTTGCTTTGGGGGAAGAATGAACTTTAACGTTTTTTTAATTCATTTAAATGACACATAATATAGAAGAAAAACCAGAAAATTTTCTTTGCTTTTTAATGAAGGTGGAAGAAGATCTTAATGGGGGGATGAATTTTCCATAAAAACTTTTTGAGTCCTGTACAATATTTACAAATCAGACTGTTAATGAAATGTCAAAAGCCAATAGCAATTTTATTTATAGATGCTTTGGTAAGTTGAGAGCAAAGTCTATTTAAACTCTTGAAACCTAGCAAGAACCTAAATCCTAGTTAGGAAAACACTCTCTATTCAAAATTTCCTGAAAGGTAGTCTTTCCTCCTACCTTTATGATGGAATACTGGATGACTTCAGTCAAAAGATACAGTCATTACTATCAGAAAAAAAATCTACAAGAATTTGTTGCCACTTTACTCATTATTGAAGTGCCCTTATGACTATCAGAAAGATCAGGTAAGATGCCAAGAGATGCAAAGAAAGACACATCAAAGTGTTTTTGTTTACTTCTTTGAAGTCTTGTAGTACCTACTGTTTACCACACATACTTCTTGATTCAAGTTGAAAATTGGAATTCACCCATTTCTCTCTTTTTCCTGTCTAAGGTGCAGATGGGGCATATTTCGTTGACTCCATCAATCCCTGCCCCCACACTTAGCACATGCACACGTATACCTAGCCAGTGGAAAAGAAAAAAGGGTTACTCACATTCATCCATTTTACAAAGATTTCCAGGCTGCAATGGGAGGGCTTTACTTCTCCTTGAAGGATGAATAAATAGGTAGCTTTTCTGACAACCTGGTCACACTCAAACTGAAGCAAAAGCAAGCTCAAGGTCTTGCTCCACTACTGGCCTATAACATTCAGTGCTGGCAACATGGAGAGGATAGTCATCTGTCTGATGGTCATCTTTTTGGGGACAGTGGCCCATAAATCAAGCTCCCAAGGGCAAGATCGTTACATGACTAGAATGCGTCAACTTATAGACATTGTTGATCAGCTGAAAAATGATGTGAATGATTTGGTAAGACCATACTTGTCACAATGAAACTTTATACTTTTCAGTTCATATAAAAATATCCTTTTGATTTATAAAAATAACTTACGACTAATTTTCTTTTGCTCAGGACCCTGATTTTCTACCAGCTCCACATGATGTACAGGTAAGATTACTTGAATTTATTTCTAAGAATACATTTGATGCAAATCTTTAAGCCCAGAAAGAAAGGCAGTTGCATGGTTATTTAGTAATATGCTCAACAGGAGTATAATTAATTTAGTATTATATTAATTTTAATGATTTCAGGAATTTAATAATTGGTAAAATTTTTATTTGTATTTTTGTCAGGTATTCATTTACCAATCAAAAAAGGAAAATAAAAAGAAAAGAAGCTCTATTACATTCTGCATCAAATATCTGTTCATCTTTAAGCATCTCTTAGAGTATACCTAAGTTAATGTTGAGACAGAATGACAAAACTAACAACACGTATTAGGAGCAATTTTGAATACTAAACAGCTAGTGAAATTTTAAGAATCTTGGAAGCATGAAAGCTCTCGTGCTTTCTTTTTAGTCTTTATAACAAATATAGATACATACCCAAAGAAGCAGAGTTCATCCTTTAATAGCAAACTAAAAAGAAAGGAAATAATTAGATTGCAGGGACAGCATGGAGGAATGCTACTGTAGTAGTCAAAACATCCCTTCATAATGCAATCCCCATGTACCTTGGCCTCAGTGAGTCTTGTCTTTGCTTTCAATAAGGTCTTTTGAGTCCATATCTTGAATCATTTAAATCCACCAGCATCCCAGGGAGAAGAGGCCTGCCAAATAGTTGAAGAGTACTGTGTGCTGATCTTTTGCTCAAGTAACTTCTTCGATCTGATCTTCTGATTCAGTCTCTCAGGGTATAAGAGCAATTGGGAGATGTTTCATTGTGACAGTCTTTTAACTGCATAAATTAGGATAACGATGAAAGTGCTAACCGTAATTAGGACTGCAGAAAGGGGGAGACTTATAAAGAAATATTGCTAAGAAAACAACTACCGTAAATGACTATGTGTAAAAGTTTAGAAAGTGAGTGAGTCACAACTATTGCTTTTCTCCAAAATTCACTCTTTAGCTCTCAACTTAATCACTCTCATTTACCAGGTCCTTTTCTAATAAGCAGCATGTAAAATGAAAGTAGCACATTCAGCTTATTGGAAAGGTTTTGCCAATAAGTGAGAATATTTCTTACACAAGATTCCTGATTATCAAAACATATATCTGATTGCACCATGTTTAACTACTCTGGTTAGGATCTTTTACAGAGTTTCCTAAAGGAAATTTAGAGCTTGCAAAAGAAGAAAAAAACAAAATATCCCATTTTTCTGACTGGAAATGATGTTATGGACACTTTGTACATTTTTTTTAAGTGAAAGATCTTACCTCACAATGAGAGTAGTTTGTCTCAGTAGTACTGTATCTGTCTGATGATCTGCCTACGATACAAGTATTGGTATAACTACGATCGTGAAGTTATACTGGCAGGCAAGCTTAGGAAGAAAGACAAGAGTTCAAGGACACATTGACATTATAATGAGCTTTTCAGGGCTAGCATCAAAGTTGTGTCTCAGAGATTTTTTTTTAAAGGATTGAAAAATTTAATGAAAATAAAATTACTTAAAATTACTAAGGTTTTTGCTTGGCCTTGACAGCCATCAAGTGTATCTCAACTGGCGCTGATTTTGCCCTATAGGGGAGCTTTGGACATTGTCTGGATAAATTTTTGGTGGTTATAATGGGGGGTGGGATGAGGATGTTACTGACACATGGTAGTCAGAGGTCAGGGATGCTGTTTAACTTTGCAAAGGCACAGGACAATCATGACAGAGAGAACCGTCCATCCCCAAACGTCAAAAGTGTCATTGTTGAGTAGCACTGATACAAAGCTATTTAGTGTGAGACAAAGGGCATTTTGCCAGTGAGCCAGATTTCTTAGTGTGAATGGTTAGGGCTCTCCTTGCAAGAGGGTAAAAAAAAAATAGGATAAAAATAGGCTTTAATTAAGCAACCATTTAAAATATTCACATACAAAATAAGAAAGCCAGCTGCGTGCCTTTGAAAAGCAACACTTGACTAGTTTTCTAGCTAAAGAGAGGAGGTGTTTTTTATGCATGCTTTTGACTTCCTTACTGCTCCTTCTAGTCTGCACCACTAATATAGGACAAGAAATTGCTCATGTTCTCATATGTTCAATGATGAGGGCAACAAATCCTTGCCCTGGGGATCTGCTATGATTTAAACAGAGCAAAGGGAAGCAGTGGTTATGCTCCCAGACTGTACTAAACATGAACCTGGGCCATCCTAAGGCTGCCTCTTCAAGGTTAGCCTGTCCACTCCTCTTCTCAACACAACCTTGGCAGTTAGCAGGAACAGTATCTTCACATCTTTTCCTCTCACAGGCTGCCTTTGATGTACATCTAACACTAGATGTGTTCCAGATCACACACTGCCAGGGACAGCTCTACTGCTTGCAGAACAAACAAAAACGAAACAAAACAAAATAAAACAAAGCAAAACATGGTTGCCTTATAACACAGGGGCACTAGGAAGACTGGGAAAGTGTATGCAGTCATTTGATAAGGGCATACACATCCAGATGCCATCCAAAGCCTTCCAGAAAGGCACATTGGTTTTGACCATTCCTGGCAATATTGTTTCCAGGGCATTGGCTCTGTAGGGCCTTTTTACTTCTTTGGAACCTAATTTTCTTTCAACATACACATGAAAATGTTAACTCAGCAAAATGAGCCTCTGTGAGAAATGCTGGTTTCTCAGATCATCACGGCTGAAGCAGTTAGTGTTTTCAGTTTCAGCTGGAAAATTTACCTCTTTAAATATGAATATTATTTTTTTCCAGTAAGTTAAGCCGGTTGTGGTCAAAAAGAAGAGAAAAGAAAAAAATTTCAACAAATACGAACATGTGGTTTTCAAGGAAAAAAAAGTGCTATAATTAACATTTATAAATAGTTTCTATTAAATAAGCGTTTTGGCAATCATATGGAAAGGACACCACCTTGCCCTGTGAGACGCAGGCTGCCCTGATATAAGGAAACCAGATAAGCTGGTTCTCGGCTTGCGGCTGTGTATGCAAAGCAAGTCCTATGGGTTTGTGTCTTATATATGCATGTTATTAATCAACATTTGTGTTGGGTAAGCATATGGGTTGGAAAATGCAAAGCACGCTAGATGCTATTTTCAGAAGGTTGTCCATGGGAAGGAAGATTCAGGTAAGCTTGTTGTGTATAGAACAATCCTTGCAGGAATTGGGAGGCACTGAGATTTCTAGTTGGTTATAAGGTAGCAGCCTTCACACAGATTAATGAAAGGAAAATACTCAGAACTTTAGGGAATACACAGTATCACTTATACACACTGGTTCGAGGGGAAAAGTAACTTGGACTCAACAATGGGCTTATAAGCAACTAGATCAGCATTAAAAGGTCTTCAATGAGTCAGTATAAATTTTGCTCTTCCAATGAATTTTAGTACTTTTTCATTCTGACAGTTAAGACACTGGCTTATTCAGCACTCAGTGGTTATTTGACCAAACTAAAAGACAAGTTTTGATCCTTGTTCTGCCCTCTTGCTTATTTCTTGAAACTTTCTTTGCTTTTCCATCTAAGAAATGGTGTTCCTTCCCATTGGTTGGATGAGTCTCATGTTTCGTTCCTCGACAGCTTGGTTGTGGCTGAATACAACCCTAACTGACCTGAGACTGTGAATGGGATTGTGGGAAAGTCATGTGTGGTCTATGACCAGTGTATTGAATATTAGAACATACCAACAGTTAGGTACTCACTTCCTTTACCCGAAGGGTCAGGTTGGAGAGTGCTGTAACTCATTTCCTCTGTTCACTCAGCATCTACTGAGCATTCTCTCCCTTAACAAGGCACCATGCGATATGCTACAGAGAATAACGTGTTGTTCAAATCATGTCTTTGATAGTTACTCTTCTGTATATAAAGACACAAAGCAACAATTGACAATGATTCTTAATTAGCCTACAGTATAATTTATCCAAAGAATACACCAATCACAATGATTTTTAGAGCCTCATAATTCTGCAAATGGGTTCTTAAAGCAAACTATCTCTTCCTTGTAAGACACAGAGGTTCTGTCATCATCTAGACCTGAAAATGACTTAGGAATAAAGGACTGTGAAAAAATAGAGTAGCCTTCCGTGTGGCAGAGAAACGTCCCTCCCTGTCAAGGACACTTCTGTCTGCAGCCAAATGATGAAACAGGAGGTGGAAGCAAACTTCACTTGTCTGCTGAAGCGAATGTGATCTTGCACTGCAATGCCACAGAAATAGGACAGTAAGGTGATTTCTTAAACTTTTCGCAATGAAGGTTGCTAACATTTACAAATGATTTCTTTTTCAGAAAGGCTGTGAGCTGTCAGCTCTTTCATGTTTTCAGAAGGCCCAACTCAAGCCAGCAAAGGCAGAAGACAATGGAAAAAGAATCAACTTACTAATTAAACAGCTGAGAAGGAAACCGCCGAGCACAAAGTTGAAAAAAGCACAGAAACACAGACCAGTAAGACTGTCATGCATTATTTCATTTGTACTTAATAACCTTATTTATGATTACTTTATTAAGGTATATTACCTTATTAACTGTTATATTACATGCACATTAGATACACACACACATAGCTTGAGCTTCCAATGACTTCCTTGGTTATGTCTTATTATAAACAGTGTCTTTTCAGAATTGTACTTCTTTTAAGTCACAGACTCAAAAGTGCCCAGCAACACAATTACAACTCAGAAATAGATCTTGGAAGTTAGACTATGTAATATTGCTTCCCAAGGTAAAGAAGTCACCAGAGAATAAATCCAATTGTGATTTGGTGTTAGAAAATTTCTCCTTTCTTTAAATGGTCATATATAACTTATATTCTTATGGACAAGAGCTAGATTCTAGTTTTCTGACAAGAATCTATGAGAGACCAAGATAAATCCTAGACTTTCTTATCAACTCTTGCTGCACATACTGTAGCAAAGTCGGTGCAGACTTTACTCAGGTAGGCTGCTCTTCATGGATGGGGACTTTTTTTCTTCCTTTCTTCCTTCCTTCTTTCTTTCCTTCCTTCCTTCCTCCATTCCCTTCCTTTCCTTTCCCTTCCCTTTCCTTCCATCCCCTCCCTTCCCCATCTCCTCTCCTTTCCTTTTCTTTCCTTCCTTCCTTCCTTCCTGTTCTCTTTCTTTCTTTCTTTCAAGATTTATTTTATTTTTATTGGAAACACAGATTTACAGACAGAAGGAGAGTCAGAGAAAAAGATCTTTAATCTGTTGGTTCACTCCCCAAAGGAGGCCTCAATGGCCAGAGCTGAGCTGATCTGAAGCCAGGAGCCAGGAACTTGTTGTGGGTGTTCCAGCAGGGTGCAAGGTCCCAAGGCTTTGGGCCATCCTCTGCTGCCTTCCCAGATCACAAGCAGAAAGTCACATGGGAAGTAGAGCATCTGCATCTGGGACACTAACTGATGCCCATATTGGGTCTTGGCACTGGAGGGGGAGGATGAGCTAATTGAGACACTGCACTAGCCCCAGGGAATTTCAATAATCCGTGTTTTTTGGGGATTCTGGTACCTTCCTACCTAACTGTCCTTAGGCAAACTCACAAGCAATGATATTACTCATGATCATGAGTAATTTAAGCATCAATCAAAAGCAGTGGACAAGCATAAATACTTTTTAAAAAAATTCTCCTTTCTCTAAGGAGCTAAGGAATTCTACGTGTGATTCAAATGAAAGCTTACTTATATTATTAAGATAATTCTTGTTTCTTTGGTTACTTGGCCAGGTTAGCATGTGAAAAATACCCTTCTGAAACTCTCTTTAGAAAAGCAGGAACTGAGTGTTAAAGTCAAAGGCTGAAGCAGTAGTCAGTGTTGGCAGGGAACCATGGAACTGTCCGGTTCCACCTTTTCAAGGCATAGACAAGGCAAACCAGGCCTACCACATAGGTCAGGCAACCTGTCCCACATTCCGCAAACAATGTCAGAATGAGAACTGGAACTATTTTGCCAAACACTTTCACTACAACATCAAACCAGCAATTAGATGCTAAATACCAAGACAGGGTGTAGTGTTTGTTATTTCAACAATAGGGATAAAGAATATAAAGCAATATTTTAAATAAAATTTTAGATAAAAAGAATACAAGAAAAGAGGCAAGAGAGAGCATATGTAGTCCTATTAACACTCTCCCTGGTTAAAAATTTTAACAACACTTAATAATAGTAAGGGTGTTCTAAGTGAAAAAGATAAAAACTTCTTTTATTTTTTCAATTTCTGCCTCAAATGCCTTAAACTTCTCTATTCCTTTAATTTAGTAGTTCTAAAATTTATTCTAATCAAGTGAAGATGTATATTTAAAAATTGCTTATAGGGCTGTTCTTTGCAGTATTACATATAGAAATAAAATGCTAGAAGCATATTACATATGTAAAAATTTGTAATAGTTTTATTCTATATTAAAATAAAAAATAATCATTGTATTTCAAACTTTTGAAAAACCATTTAATACTTAGGAGGTGCTTTAAATCTGTTAGATGTACTTTAAAAAAGCAGATTATCAATCAAGGTAAGTAACATAAGTTTAAAACAATAAAACAATAAAAACAATAAAAAATACCAACAAAAGGATATACATCAAAATACGGCAGTGGTTATCTCTGGATATGAGATTACAAGTGATTTTTCCTCTTGTTACCTTCTGAACAATTATATGTATTTCCCAAATGTTCTCTAGTGAACATGAACTGTGTCTTTAACTGGGGAAATATATATAATCATTTTATTCAATGGGGAAAAATGGTTTTAAATAGATATGTTGCTTGCTTTTTCATTTATTTCTAGACATGCCCCTCATGTGCTTCATATGAGAAAAAAAAACCCGAAGAATTCTTAGAAAGACTGAAATCACTTCTCCAAAAGGTACTCACCTTAAATAATGGTTTATTTACTATTTCATTTTGTTGTTTCAAAATTGCTTCTTCTGTATGGGATATTAACAACGTGTTATTTCCACAGATGATTCATCAACATCTCCTTGAACATCAGGAGTAAGAGGATTCCTGTGGATCTAACCTGAAGCTGGACACTATACTACATACTCTAACACCATCATGAGACTCGCTTCTTGATTTTCCAAGTGGAAGAGTCCAATATATTGGTGATGGGGAAAAACTCACAGGAGTGTAGAAAGTCAGGATTATTTTCCTCGATTTACTATGCAATAGTTTATTCCATCCACATTCTCTGTGATTGGCCAACTTAAAGAAACTTTGCACTAAGTTTAGTCTAATTTCTGTGGTATAGATTTCTATTATTTCTGACATTAACCCTTTATTTTGCTCCCAAACTTATGACATTACTTGGTTGGAAAAAGTCAAAATTTTTAACTAAAAATCTTACAGTATTTTTGCAGAAAATCTTGATCTTAATCACTGCATGAAAGAGGTTTATTAAGGTTATACTTAAAAGGTGTATGCTTCATTCAAGTTGAAAATACAGAAGCACACATATAAAATGAAAAGTCAAAATATTTATTTTCTTAAGGAAATGGAAATTGAGTGTCTAGACCTTACAGTTGAAGAGTTTACTTTTTATCTCAGAATGTCTATTATCTAAGTATGTAATTTACTACATATTGGGGAATGGTTCTACCACATATTTATAAAAAATGCTTAACTTCTTTAGTGAACTTTTCAAAATATGTAAGTGCTATAGATATGAATGTATTTATAGCTAGGCTCTCTTAATCTTTTTGCAAGTGGTAATAGAGTATGAATAAGTTGATTTAGGATTATCTTCTCATAATTCTTTGTCCCTGAATAAGCTAACATTTTAAGCTTGTAGAAATGGCCATTAAAAGCTATAGAGGGACATATGTCGGATCATCTTCTGGAACCTGAGTTCGAAAAGTTTCATAACTCTCTTTTTGAATTGCTATATGATAAATGAGCCAATAACTCAAAATGACTGTCTTCTTTCTTCCTTCTTTTTATTCCATTATTTTAAAAATGAAATTCAAGTATGAAGAAATTTCAAAACATAGCATTTTAGACACTTTGTATGTTTTTGATAAGAGATATCCACTCATTTATAAAAATCAAAATTGGATTACAAATCAAGGGACCAGCACTCCTGTCCCAATTAAAAACAGACTTTTATAAATACATCCCCATTTTCCAACCATGGTTAGTAAAAACAAGCAACCAGCTGTAACTGCTGCTTCATATCAACTCCAGCAGAGTTTGTTTAAATGTGAAGTTTAAACACTCTAGAAAAATAAAATTTTCGTTAGAATGGTATAAGCTATTTGAGAATTGGTTATTGTTAATATGACTCTGAGGGCGCTATAAGATGTGGGTTGGGAAATGTTTTATACTCTGTGAAGAAAATTTACCTACTTCAAGTGTTTTTATAACAAATACAGACTGAACATATGGTCAAATCTCAATGATTAAAAAATTTACAATATGTGCTTATAAAGGAATCATGTAAGCATGTATCTAATGGTGATGATATACTTAATTGTCAAATGGTGCAAGCACAGGCTGCTGGGCTATAAGTAGCAAGCAAGCACAAATGATGACTTGGGAAAGAAACAGAATGTATTCCTTGTATGGCTTTATAGTTGTTCACTTCCTTAACATTGTGATATTTTATTTAAAATAATGTATTTATTTTGGTGTGCTTATTGTTTAAAAAAACTTTGTTATAGTCCTCTTTCCCAGGGTCTCTATCTTAAAAGTAAAAACAACTTAATGAGGAATTGGAGTCTTCATTAAATAAAATTTTAAAAGTTAGGAGAAGCTCACTAGGACTGCAGGAAATGTAATGCACTGGAATGAACAAGATGAAGATTGAAGATGTGAACAGCTCCATCTTTGCTGCTCAGTGTTCAGGACTTAGCCAGTTCTTCAAAGTGGCAGAAGGATAACCCATTATTACTCATCTACAGATGGTGATGTTGGGGACCTGAAAGATTTCCATTTGATAATCTGTAGGGTGCTGGACTTAAATTCTATATCTACTCTGTTTTTCTTTCTTTTTTCTTAGTTTTTAGAGCTCTATATGTCTGTAAGTCTATAAAGTTTATGATACTCTTCTAAAAACATCTGACCATTAACTCTGAGTAAAACTTTCTACTGAGTCAGATGTTATGTTGTTCAACATTATTCCAATAGCATTTGTAGCAATGCTAATTGCAGGAACAAGGGAAATGTTCCAAGGGAAGAAGGCAAGAAAGAAGGCTGGAGGGCAGGCAGGAAGAAAAACATTGCTGTAGGATGTGGGAGTTATGAGAATTCAGAAAAAATTAATCATCTTTATTGTTTTAGTTAAAAGTGTCTTCTTGGGACACTTGTATAAAATTGTAGCATTATTATTCTATATTATTGCTCTGTTGCATTTATATTTGCATCTGAGAATTTAGTTTTTATATGAACTATGTACCTTATAACTTAATGATTATTTATTATATATTTGGTTTTAAATGTTTATTTTTATGACTTCTTATTTAAGACCTAATCACATTAAATACTATCCAGTCAGTACAACTGTCTTTTGTGGTTCCCTGTAAATCCTTAATTCAGTAGTCCTAGAAAATACAGGATGGTCCTTAGGTCTGGGAGCACACAGTTTTGTGGGTATGGTAATATTGACCTTTTCTCCTTACCTGCTTCCACTGAAATGGAACTGTCCACTTCCTGTCCCTGCTCCAGGTTAACACTTTTGCAGCAGCTCTCCTAAATGTACAGCAGATCGACGAGCAGTTGAGAATATTCTTCCCAATGCTCACTTCTACCATGACATGCCATGTGCAAAACTCCCTTCTAGGTTCAAGTTTACCCTTTCTAGCTTTTCTGTCCTCTTATTTTTACTAATGATTTGTAACACTTGGTCACTCTTTCATGTTCACTGAAGTCTTAAACTTGTTCCTTCCTTTGGGTCCAACTTCTGTCACCATCCTAGATGACTTCAGTGTCCACAGGAAGAATTTCATGAACCCGCACATTCTTTTTTTTACACCATGTTGTCATCCTCACACATGGCCAGACCCCAGACTTTAATCATCAGTTACCTCACTTTCTTGTGAAATCTTCACACATATAAAACTGCCTGCTTCTTTTAGCTGTCAAACTACCCTACTGCTAATGTACCTGTCCTGACACCCTGAAGCCATGTCGTCATCTCTCCACATGATGATTAGTTTTATTTCCCTTCTAAGTGAACCTGCACCACTGATCAGTCTCTTGAGCTACATATTCAAAAACAAATACCACATCTGCCCTTGCTCATTTGTCTAGAATGTGTCTACCAATTCCCTCTCTAGATATCCTCTCCTTGGCACCTCTTCAGACATGGGCTTTAGTCCCTCATATTTGGGCACCCTTTCAAGCCCCCAAAGGGTTTACTGAAGTCATTTCCTTACTTCTCATGGATTTAAATATCTGCCACAACTTTGGACAAGAGACTTTTTCCACTTAGTGAAGTACCTAGTCAGCCAACACATGGCTTCACCTCACGTTGAACAAAGGGTTTGTATATTTATGAACCAAGTGCATTAAAAGATTAGTCTAGACATGTATCTATATTCTCTCATCCCTTGTTCATTCATCAGGCTTTAACAATTTGATTCCTACCTATCCTTTGCCCTATTACTGCATCAAAAATTGCTCTGTCAACAATTACCTCCTAATTACTCAATTCACAGATGTCAATGTCCTCATCTTACTTGATCTTGCCATGGGTTTTGCTAACTTTGGCTGCTCTCTCCTTTTTCCCTCTTTAACACTGGGGGCTCTTTTTTGTTTGCTGATTGTCTCATCTCTCTTACCCACACATCCTCAGGGTGAGTTACTGACTTGCTTCACTGTCCTCTCCTTAGAAGCTGATGTTCCGGAGGATTCTGTTCTTCACCACTTCTTGGCTAAAACTTACTCCCTTAATCATCAAATGTTTTAAATGTTCCCCCATAGAGATGACCCCTAAATCTATGGTTAAACGCAAAGTCTCTGCTAATTTGCAGGGCTAATTTCTCCCTAAAGGTCTCTGTCTTCCATGCCCTTCACCTTAACATGCCAAAATCCATCTCACCACTTTCCTACTTCTTCATCTTTCCTGTTTTTTTGATAAGATTTATTTATTTTTATTACAAAGTCAGATATACAGAGAGGAGAGACAGAGAGGAAGATCTTCCAACTGATGATTCACTCCCCAAGTGAGTGCAACGGCTGGTGCTATGCCGATCCGAAGCCAGGAACCTGGAACTTCTTCCGAGTCTCCCACATGGGTGCAGGGTCCCAAAAGTTTGGGCCGTCCTCGACTGCTTTCCCAGGAAACAAGCAGGGAGCTGGATGGGAAGTGGGGCTGCTGGGACAAGAACCGGCGTCCATATGGGTTCCCGGGGCGTGTTCAAGGCGAGGACTTAATCTGCTAGGCCACGCCTCCGGGCCCCATCTTCCCTGTTTTTAAGAGTTGTTTACTATGACAATGGTATCAAATATTTCCAGCCTCCCACAGTCTGCCTTCCCCTTCACCATCATACCTAACTGATCACTGGGACTTTTAATCTATTTGAAATCTTTCTCTTTTTTCTATTCGTACCCTGCTATCACCTTGATGCAGGCTCTCAGTTCTTGTTTAAGTGGTCGCAAAAAACATACAGTCTGTTTCTAGTCTCTCACCTTGTCCTCCTCTAATCAACTTCTGTGTGCCCATTGGCATGATATTTTATAAAACTTAAGTCTGATGGCAACTTTTTCTTATTTAACACCTTTCACTAGCTCCCTTTTAGAACAAAGTCCAGGACATAAGCAGAGCATGTAGCAGTCTTTAATATTTGTTCTGCTGTAACTGTCAGGTTTTTTTCAACTTGCATTGTAGCTAAACCAAACTATTTCCCAGTTCATAGAGACAACATGCTGCTTCATTCCTCTGTGAATCTGAATTTTAAATAATCTCTCCCTCTCTGGAATATACTTCTCTCTCCATCTGCTGTTGCTCATAAAGTCTTCATGGGTTCATCAACATCATTTAGTCACATCTTTAGGATTTCCATCATCACCATGTTACTCTATCTCTGTAACAGTATTAATTCCTTTCCACTTTCAGAATGTGAACATATTTTAATTGTTAAATTTAATACAATTTGCATGTTTTGAATTTTATAACATTTCTTTCCTTTTTCAGAGTGTTTACTTCTTGGCAAAAAAAAAAAAAAAATCACATTTTGCCAGCAGTCTCTTATATGAAGGCATTTAAAAAAGTTCATGGAGACATTGAATTAAAATATTTTTTGGGGGGAAATGTTTTAAAAAATCCATACATAGTTTTTCATAATACACATTATCATGAACTTTTTGAAGGACCTCATATTAAATATTAAATGAAATATACTAGAAAAATATGCAAAACTGAACTGAACTAAACACATGATTTGTTCACTTAAAATCCTCCTTTACATATCTTTCTTTTATATATGCTGAATCCAATTACTACCAAAGCCAGTCAACTGTGTTTTTAAGACATCTCTAGAACCAAACAACTTGTCATTACTTCAAGATTCTTCTTTATTTAAGGCTCCACAATTCTCACTGAAGTGATTATAAAACTTCCTAAAGAGTTGTCCTGCTACTATACCTGACTCTCATCAAAATCTACTTGCAGCATAGCAGTCTTACTAGTTTCTTTAAAAACTTGTCATACTATGTAATCTCTAAGGGGGCCCGGAGGCGTGGCCTAGCAGATTAAGTCCTCGCCTTGAACGCCCCGGGATCCCATATGGATGCTGGTTCTTGTCCCGGCAGCTCCACTTCCCATCCAGCTCCCTGCTTGTGGCCTGGGAAAGCAGTCGAGGACAGCCCAAAGCCTTGGGACCCTGCACCTGTGTGGGAGACTCGGAAGAGGTTCTTGGTTCCTGGCTTCGGATTGGCATAGCATCGGCCGTTGTGCTCACTTGGGGAGTGAATCATCGGATGGAAGATCTTCCTCTCTGTCTCTCCTCTCTGTATATCTGACTTTGTAATAAAATAAATAAAAATCTTATTAAAAAAACTATGTAATCTCTAAGAATAAAACCCTCCAATGTTTCACACATCACTGTGGGTAAAGTACAAATTCTACAATACGGGCAACTGGTTGTATCCTTTCCACCTCCTTCCTTTCTAACCTCATTAACTCTTCTTTTAAACTCCAGCCACAATGGCATTCTTCCTTCTTCCAACACTCTAGGAACACTCCCACTTACAGCATTCACACCTAAATGATGCTTTTTTTATTTGAGAGGCAAATACATGTGTACATGTACGCATGCACTCAGAAAGAGTGTGTGTTCATCCACTGGATTATTTTCCACTTCTCCTCAGTGGACAGTTTCTGTCTAGGGTAAAAGCAGAAACAGGAACTAAAGGATGACAGGAACCCAAGAATCTGAGTCCTTGCCTGATGCCTCCCGGGCTTCATAGTAACCGAGAGCGGAAATTTGGAGCCAGGATCTGAATACAGGCTCTCCATACAGGGGACTGAACGGATGTCCACAGCATCTTCATTACTGGCCAAATGTCCATCCACACTTCCACTTTCTGTTCCCTTGCTTTGAATGGCTCTCCTGTAAATACACACATGGTCTTTTCCCAAATATCCTTCATGACTTTCCTTAACTGTCATTTTCTCTATCAGGTCTTCTCACTGCTGCCCTGTTTTAAATTTCAATACCATCACCCCAAATACCTCTGCAGGATTTTTCTGCATAGAAGTTACCACTACCCTTAGCTTATATACTTTAAAACCATTTCTGTATTTAGAGCCTGGTGCAGTAGCCTAGTAGTTAACTTCCTCACCTTGTACACATTGGGATGCCATAGGGGTGCCAGTTCATGTCCTGGCTGCTCTACTTCCCATCCAGCTTTCTGCTTGTGGCCTGGAAAAGTAGTCGAGGATGGTCCAAAGCCTTTCGACCCTGCACCCACATGGGAGACCTTGAGGAGGTTTCTGGCTCCTGGTTCCTGTCTGCAGATTAGAGCTCAGCTCCAACAGTTGTGGCTACTTTGGGAATGAACCAGCTGATAGAAGGTCCTCCTCTCTGTCTCTCCTCTCTGTAATTCTGACTTTCAAATAAAAATAAATAACTCTTTAAAATATATAAATAAAATAAAACCATTTCTGTGTTTATTGTCTCCGTTTTCCAGTATGGTGTAAGCTCCCTGTGGTCAAGATGTTTGTACACTTTATTCATTGCTATATGCCTTGAACATAGAAAATACTCATTTAATGTCTGTAGAAAGAATTGGCAGGGACTGCCTGCACTGGCTGGGAATAAGAGTTTGCCCATAGGGCTTTAATTCCCAACACACGGTTTGCCTTTTTATTGTATAATTTCAGCCCATGTGGAAGGCCTGGAAGAAGCTGCTGGCTCCATTTCAAAACTGTTTTGCTACATTTCATGAAAATTGAGGTTCTAATTAGTAACTGTAAATTCTTCAATGCCATAAGAGTCACACACTGGCATCTATTCCTACAAAGTTTTTGATTCCTGTTTTTACCATCTTGTGATGCATTTTTATTTTAGTAGCATGTTTGTTAACTTCACGTTGATGAAAACTTACTGTTTTTACCTCAATATGGACTGTGCTCACTGGTTCCTTAATTTTGATAATATATAATGGAAGTGCAGCAAAGACTGGTATGTTCAGATATGGAGACAAAGTGTTGTATGTCTCTAAGCATACAGACTTGAGATGGACTCCCAGTGAAAGAACTGGATACATCCTAACAGTAAGATGATGGACTCCCTGACAATGTCCATGCCTACATTGTTGGGAAACACTTCAACAACATGATGGACTTGTGACTCTTCATAAAAGATATCCATTGTAAAACTAGAGAGGAAATCAATGTGGGTGGAGGCAGGGGAGGGCGAGGCACCTTGGAGAAGAGCACGGGCAACCTCAGAACCTATGGAACCATACCATAAAACAAAATAAAATGTTCTAAAAAAATAAAAATAAAAAAACCCTACTGGCTCCTTGCTACAGATTAGCTCAGCTCCAGCTGTTGCATCCATTTGTGGAGTGCACCAGCAGATAGAAGCCTTCTCTTCTCTTCTTTCTCTTCTTTCTCTTTCTCTCTCTCTCTCTGTCTACATAACTCTGAATTTCAAATAAATCTTTCTTAAAAAAGACAAAGTATCATTGTATTTGTGAGTGAATGGATGGAAAAAGTACTTTTTTTCCCTTGTTTCAAAATGGATATTGTGAAAAAAGCTTTTCACAGAAGTTACAAAAATGTTTTTCTAACTTTATCTTTGCTTTACTCATTTATTCTCAACAAGATGGCAAAATACTATATGGAGAAATGTGGTGGAAGAGAGGGGCTAAAAGACACTGATGAGCAGAGAAATTTAAAATAGGATGAAAACTTGAATACATGCAATGATGTATTTTGTTTAATTCCATTGAGGTTAAATAGCGAACAATGCAAAAGTCAGGAATAGCCACATGATTACCTCACATCCCTCAAAGTCTGAAGCACAATTCTTTCATACTGGATTGAAATCAACTTGAATCCAAAAGAATTATCTGGTAAGTGTGAACAAACTGGCAAGTGGTTCTCAGCCATCTGGAGGATTTTATAAAAATACTGCTAATTAATGAATTAAAATAAAATCAGATTGTCTTAGGAGAGAGCCCGAGCACTGGGGTTTACATAACTTTCAGGTGATCCCAGGGCACAGCCAGAACCCAGAGCCACTGAGTGAACCAAGGCAATGTTGACAAATTATGACTGAGAGAACTCTGTAGTATGAACTTATGAGTACATGGATGTACTTTCACAAAGTCATTTCCTTTTTATTTTTGACAACAGTTTAATTCCTTGTAAGCCCCTCACACAACGATCACAGTCAACAGTATTTAGTTTTTATAATAGAAAGACAGGGGGTTTAAATAAATGAATTACATATTTATTTGAAAGGTAGAACAAAAGACAGGGAGAGGGAGATAGAGATCACAGCTCATGGGTGGTTGCTGGGTTTTCTGTTTTCTGTAACACTGCTCCACCATCGTCACTTCTTCCCAGTGTCCATGGGTTTTCCAGGTACCTCCCTGTTGGCTTCCTGAACCCTATCTTTTTCTGTACTTCTAACATTCCAATACTGTTAGTTCCTTTTTTTAAAAATGGAAATGTTATATAAATGGATCATTCACTGAGTATTCTTTCATTTTTACAATCTTTTGTTCAACAATATGTGAGAACCAGCCACACACATATATATATAGCCCATTTATTTATTGCTGTGCTGGATTTCATTATCTAATAATTCCAATAGTAATTCCATTGTCCTTTAATCTATTTTGAATCCTTTTTGAAATAAGTAGAATTAATCTTACTCAAAAATTCCCAAAGGGGTAGGAATTGTAGCATGGCAGATAAAGTCATTACAGCTTGGGATGCCCATATCCCATATGTGAGTGCCTGTTCAAGTCTAACTTCTCTGCTTCCAATCAAGCTCCCTACTAATTTGTCAAGGAAGCAGCAAGTGGCTTAAATTTAAGTACCTTACATTTTGACCACCCATATGACAGGACCAGATGGAACTTCTAGCTCCTAGCTTTGGCCTACCCCTGCCCCGGCTATTGTGCCACTGAGACTGTCATGGAGTGAAGTTAGAAACCAAGAAGTCAAAACACCCAGAAAGACTTGCAAACCTATGGAGATTGAATAATATGTTACTAAATGAGCAATGAATTGGAGAGGAAATCAAAGGGGAAATTAAAAAATTGCTTGAAACAAATGCATCAACACAACATGTCAAAACTTACGGGACACAATCAAGGCAGTGTTAAGAGGAAAGTTCATCTCAATCAATGCTTATGTTACGAAATTAGAAAGGCAGCAAGTAAATTAGCCAACCTTACAATTGAAGGAACTAGAAAAACAACAGCAAAGCAATCCTTAGTTAAAAAAAAAAAAAAAGAAAGAAAGAAAGAAAGAAAGAAAAAGAAATCATCAAAAAATAGGGGAGGAAATAAACCAAATAGAGACAAAGAAAACGGCACATAAGATCAATGAATCAAAGAGCTGGTTCTCTGAGAAAATCAACAAAATAGATTCCTCATTAGCCCAACTAATCAAAAAAAGGAGGGAGAAAATACACATCAATAGCATCAGAGATGAGAAAGGAGATACAACAACAAATACCTCAGAAATACAAAGAACCATCAGGAACTATTACAAGCAACCATACGTGAACAAATCAGCAGACCTAGAAGAGATAGATAGATATTTGGACACACACAATCCACTCAAATCAAATCAAGAAGCAGTTAACAATATAAATAGACCAAAAACATGCACTGAGATTGAGTCATTAATTAAAGCCCTCCCAACTGAGAAAAGTCCTGGACCAGATGGCTTCATTGCTGAATTCTACCAAACGTTTCAAGAGGAACTTACCCCAATCCTACATAAGCTTTTCCAAACAATAGGAAGAGAGGCAATCCTTCCAAACTCTTTCTATGAAGCTAATATCACCTTAATATCAAAGCCAGATAGAGAAACAATAGAAATACAGAACTACAGACCGATATCTTTGATGAACATAGATGCAAATTTCCTCAATAAAATACTAACCAACAGGATGCAACAACAGGTCACGCAGATCATTCACCTAGACCAGGTGGAATTCATCCCAGGCATGCAGAGATCATTCACCATTTGCAAATCAAAAATGTGGTACATCACATCAACAAATTTAAAAATAAAAACCATATGATCCTCTCAATTAGATGCAGAGAAGGCATTTGATAAAATCCAATACCACTTTAAGCTGAAAATCCTAAGCAAGATAGGCATAGAAGGAACATTCTACAACAAAATCAAAGCAATTTACGATAAACCCAATGCCAGCATCATACTAAATGGGGAAAGACTGGAAGCCTTCCCACTAAAATTTGGAACTAGACAGGGATGTCCACTGTCACCACTACTCTTTAATATAGTATTGGAAGTCCTTGCCAGAGTTATTGGGCAAGAAAAAAGAATTAAAGGAATTCAAATTGGAAAAGAGGAAATGAAATTATCTCTATTTGCAGACGACATTATTCTCTACATAGGAGAACCAGAACACTCAGTCAAGAGACTATTGGAACTCATAAGAGATTTTGGCAGAGTAGCAGGATACAAAATTAATGAACACAAGTCGACGGCACTAGTGTACACAAGTCACTCCATGGATGAGGAAGAAATTGTAAGTACAGTCCCCTTTAAAATAGAGGACAAGAATCTTAAATACCTAGCCATTAAGGTAACTAAATATGTGAAAGACCTCTAAGACGAAAACTATAAATCACTAAAAAAGGAAATAGAAGAAGACCTTGAAAAATTGAGAACCTTACCATGTTCCTGATTGACAGGATCAACATCATCAAAATGACCACATTACCAAAATAATATACAGATTCAATGCAATCCCAATCAAAATCCCAACATTCTTTTCAGAAATAGAGAAGATGATACAAAAGTTCATCTGGAATCACAAAAGACCACAAATAGGCAAAACTATCCTGAAAAATAGAAATCAAGCTGTAGGAATCACAATTCCAGACCTCAAGACATACTACAGAGCAGTGGTTATCAAAACAGTCTGGTACTGGTACAGAAACAGAGAAGATTAATGGACTAGAATAGAAACACCAGAAGGGAGCCCACACATGTATAGTCAACCCATCTTTGACAAGAAAACTAAAAACAATCTAGGCAAAAAGCCTGGTCTATTCAACAAATGAGGTTGGGAAAACTGTATAGCAGCTTGCAGAATTAAGAAGCAAGACCACCACCTGTCACATTATACAAAAATCATATCTAAATGGATCAAGGACCTAAATCTACATCCAGAAATGATCAAACTATCAAAGGAAAACATAGGAAGCACATTCCAAGATACAGGAACAGGGAAAAACTTCTTACAGAACATGCCAAAAGCAAAGGCAATCAAAGCCAAAATGAACAAATGGGACTGCATCAAAGTAAAAAGCTTCTGTACAGCAAAGGAAACAATTAACAAAGTGAAGAAGCAACCAACAAAATGGGAGAAAATTTTTGTACACTACACAAGTGATAGGAGAGTAATATCCAGGATTTACAAAGAGCTTTAGAAACCCAGGGACAGAAAAACAAAAAACAAAACAAAACAAAAAAACCCCTGTAACAAAATGGGCAAAGGAAATGAACAGACTTTTTTCAAAACATATTCAAATGGCTATCAGACTTATGAAAAGATGCTCAGGCTCCCTAGCCTTCACAGAGATACAAATGAAAACCACATCGAGGTAAGTTCAGGTACCACTTAAATCCAGTGAGACTGGCCTACATTCATAACTCAACTAACAACACCTGCTGGTATGGATGTTGGGAGAAAGGTACCCTCCTTCACTACTGGTGGGAGTGTAGGTCAATACAACCACTGTGGAAATCAATATGGAGAGTACTTGGTGAATTGTGAATAAATCTGCCATATGACCCAGCTATCCTGCTCCTAGCAATATACCCAATAGAAATGAAATCTGCATATGAGAAGGGGATCTGTAATACTATATTTACAGCAGCACAACTCACAATAAGGCATGGAAACAGTCCAGATGTGTGTCAAAAGAAGAGTGGTTAAAGAAACTGTGGTACATTTACTCCACGGAATATTATTCACTATTAAGAAGAACGAAATTATACTATTTACAACCAGGTGGTCCTCACTAGAGACCATTATGCTCAGTGAAATGAGTCAATCACAAAAGAACAAATACCATATGTTCTCGCTTATATAAGGAAACCAGCATGGAAAGTGTAACTTTAATATCCAATTCATACTGGTTGTTTTCTGTTTCTTTTTTGGCTGCATCCCATGCGCTTTGATGTTTTTTATTTCAGTTTTATTTATTCCAAATACTTTTTTTTCTCTTGTCAAATTCATTGCTGGCTCATGGATTACACAGCAGCACCATTTTCCCAAGAGACTTTGTATTTCCTTTTTGTCACCCATGTGTTGGTTACTCAGCGGCGCTTTTTTTTTCGTGGTGCTGTAATTTGTTGTTGTTGTTGTCGCTGTTGTTGTTGAGGCTGTTGTTCTAACCCATACCAGTTGCTGACCTTGTTTCATGGCTTCTCAATTATGGAAATGTATAATGATGGAGTACTGGGGTCTACCATATCCAGATGTGGGGGTATAATGCTACATGCATCCCTGTTTCCAGAAGAAAGATGGATTCCCAATGAAACCGTTGGACATGTTCAGACAACGGGATGCTGGACTGTCTGAAATTGTCTGTACCAGCAATGTCGGGGTACACTTAATAAGAGACTGATGGAATTATGATTCCTTATGAAGGACTATATCATATAGTAAAATGGGTGGGAGTTTGGGGGGAAATCCAAGTCTATATCAAATTGTAATACATAATTCAAAAATTTAAAATAAAAATATATTTAAAAAAAGAATGGTAGAGGTGGTTATCTTTCAGAAGAGGGCATAGTAATTGAGAAGGAACATGCGGGTTATGGCTTGGGGAATCCACAGCTTTATATTTTCCTGACCCAGGCGGTAGTAGCAGTCACTGACTTGAATATTTATGATTTATGTAATTTTTCCATGTACACTCATCCAAGAGAAAATTCAAGTTAAATGATGGAAAAGTGGTTTTCAAAAAGCTCTATTAAGTGAATGACACACATCATTTTAAACATGCAGAAGCTGGAGATGGGTATGGAAAGGGAGAGAGATTGGCTAGGAGACCACAGGGAGAAACCACATGGTTTAAGTGTCCTCAGCTGCTGAGCTTCAGGATAGTGGCAAGGCAGCTGTAATGCCTGAGGATGAAAAGTAGAGCCCAAATCAAGAAGTCAGGTGCAGGAGATTTACTAAGATTTATTAAAAAAAATGTTTCCAGAGAAATTAGTGAGGGAGTGAATAAAGCAGGACTAGGCAAGCCACAGCTGAGTGTAATGTCAGGTGAAGCCCCCAAATTCAACCTGATCCAGTGTGAAGCCCTGGAGCAAAAATTACACCTTAGAGTTTAGAATTTTTAGCTTCATCTGCAGGCAAAAGTACTGGGTAGGTCTACTCCTGGCCCAGCTGTTTCTATTTGTTCAATTTCAGGAAAGTAGTGAGGCAGTTGCTTTGCCTGAAAAATATCCTCTGAATATCCCAAAGAGCAGAACACTCTTGCCACGGTTTAAAGAAGATGAGGAGGTGGCCACATTGAGCCTGATTTTAAAAAAAGAGCCAAGATCTGCAGGGGCACCAGCCATGTCTGCTACATTAGGAATGACTATTTTGTGAAATGGCTATTTTTAAAATAAGAGAAAGGCTTAGGGCAAAGGTTAACTTTATTATATTTGTATAAATGAAGTCATGTAATGCAAGATTATACTTCAGGATTGCGTGGAAAATGGAACTAAGAGAAATAAGGTACATTTAAAATTATTTAGCTATTTGAAAGGCAGAGTTACAGAGAGAGGAAGGAAAGTCAGAGGAGAGAATCTTCTATATCCTGGTTCATTCCCCCAGAGAGCCCAATAGTCGGGTAGGTCCGACCAAAGCCAGGAACCTCGAGTTGCTTCTGGAGCACAAGGATTCTTCAATAGGCACAAGGATTTGGGCCATCCTCCACCACTTTCCCAAGTCATCAGCGGGAAGCTCGATTGCAACTGGAGCAGCCAGGACTCAAACATATGGGGTGCCAGCACTTGAATTGGCGGTTTAACTTGATGCCTCACAATGCTGGCCCCAACAATGCACACTTTCCATGAATACCTGTTCCATGTATTTATTATATAACTTAAGGTGGATATATCCCTTCTTGGAAACAACTACATTGTCTTTAAGTGCACTTAGTGTGAAGGAGCTCAGTGTTTGCATGAAAGTATAATTGCAGCCCTCAAGAGGGAGATCATGACACTTATGCAGTGCATCACAAGTCCTGCACACCAAAAGGTCCTACTGCCCTCTCCTTATCAACTCACTTCCTCCAGGGCAGCCATCACTCCGTGACCCAAACTGAATTCCCTGGCAAGCATATTCATTTTCCTAGGAACACAGAACAATTGACGGTTACTAAGCTCCTAGTAAGTTTTGGAAAGCTTGGTTGACTTAGTTGGCTAAGTTCCTAGTAAGTCTTATTTGACTTTAGGTGGGGTCCCTTTGGAAAAAGTACATTGTTGATAAAATTAAGATACTGACATCTGTTGATAGATAAATCCATCCTGAAAAGAGATTGGACTGGTGACATTATAGAAGGCAGAGAAAAAAAATGGCAAGGAGTGAAATAGAATCATCACAAGTTAGTGTGAGAAAGGGCTTGACATTGCTTTGTGCTACACTGAGACCTTGATAAGGGAATAACTAAATCACACTGGAGTTTAAAATGAAATGTCATGTCATGATACTACTTTTGTCCTAAAGTTATTACTGATTAATTTAAGTGATCCTGTTGAAGGATTCAAGTTATGGCCATGAGCAGCATACACATGGGCATCACAGGGAACATTTACTATTTTCCTTTTTTATTATAGTCCCTTTGTCATCTAACAGTAAATGAACAAGTTCTTTCAGAGATACCCTTTAAAGGAGAGGACATGCTGCCACCTATTGAAACAACACAGATATGTACCAACATGAAAGTTCTAAAGAGGCCAGAGAAAAGCAAATGGTATAAATTCCTAACGAGTTTCTCAGCAACGTCAGTCCTGGACTTTACACAGCTTTTAATAACTGAGTTCTGTTCCAAGAGGACTCTTCATATTGCCTTGAACCCATGAAATTCTGTGTGAAGAAGGTACACAGAAACACTCAACAGCTGTTTTTCAGCTGCAGCTAGCCTGCAGATAAGAGATGCCAGGATCCTGACGTGGGCAGAATGCCTGGCCATTGGCTCCAGGGGTCCTTTAGTCAGGAAGTCATCATCTGTCACACTTTTTTTGGCATGACGCCAGAAGTACCCTACAGATTTCCTCATCTGTTAGAGGTGCAATAATTTGAGTCGCCATAAGATCATAGACTACACGGAAAGATAATACTGGTAAACTGCCTTGTCATGTTTTTACTTTCAACAAGGTGGAGCTGGCTCTCGGGGTTACTTTGACTCTAGTGACAATAGCTTGTTCTGGAATCTCACTCATGCTATCTGAGTTAGGACATTTCTGTCATGACCACCTGTCTCACTTTCAGGGCCCAGCGCCTAGTGGCTTTAGCCTAGTGGCTAAGGTCCTCACCTTGCAGGCACCGGGATCCCATATGGGGGCCAGTTCAAATCCTGGCTGCTCCACTTCCCTTCTAGTTCCCTGCTTGTGGCCTGGGAAGGCAGTAGGTGACGACCCAAAACCTTGAAACCCTGCATCTGTGTGGGAGACCCAGAGGAAGCTCCTGTCTTCTGGCTTCGGATTGGCGTAGCTCTGGCCATTTTGGCCACTTGGGGGGTGAGCCAGCAAATGGAAGATCTTTCTCTTTGTCTCCTACTGTAAACCTGCCTTTCCAATAAAAATAAATAAATCTGTTTAAAATGTTTTTCAAGCTGTATTTTCATTGTGTTTGAAGGGAGAAACACATGTTTTCTAAAACCTTGTCTCATTGAATTATATTTTACTACATACCTTCCTAGTGAACCAAATCTATAAAACTATTCCTAGTATTTGCTGCAGAAGAGATTTGAGGTTGTATTATTTTAATTAAACACATCAAGCAAATCCTCTGTATAGCTGCTTCTGATCACATCTGCTCTTTCTACAAGTTGACCATTATGTCCATGCCCAACTTCCAAGCTTCAAGGGTAACAGCATAACATAAGCCAGTGCAATGGAAAGTCTTCCTGTGGCTTCTGTCATGATCGGAGAGGAGTTCACTTTCAAGTTCCACTGTAGCTGCTAAGCTAACAGGAGCTAAGCTAATGGGAGCTTAATAATGGCCATCATTGTCACTTGAGGAGCTCTTTCTGTTTTATTTTTAAGCTATTTTACCTTTAGAATTCAACAAGTTTTTAGCATTTTGCCACGTTTATGTAAACATTATATACATACAAGTATATATTGTATTTCTTGAAGACAGATTAATATCACTTCATGACAATGATCACAATCTGGGGAAAGAAGGACATGTGCATGATATGACTCAATGGAGCAATATTTATAACTACATACCAAATGATAGGACCACCACATGACTTTTATAAATCTCTATATTAACTTTCAGAAATAAGAAAATGCATGATATTTGTCCCTCTGGGTTTGACTTATTTCACTTAGCACAATGATCTCCACTTCTATCCTTTTTGTTGTAAATGTCAGAATTTCATTATCTCTACGGCTGAGAAATTTTCATCATGTACATATACTATATCTTGTTTATCCAAACACTTGTTGATGTACATCTATGCTGATTTTGTACCTTTCTTACTGTGAGCTGCTATGAACATGGGAGAGCAGGTATCTTTTTCATATGCTGACTTTATTTGCTTTGGATATATCCCCAGGAGTGGGACAGCTGGATTGTATATATCTACTTTCAGTTTTCTGAGGAATCTTCACACTGTTATTCACTTCAATTGTACTAATTTCAGTTGCAAGAGTGTACTGAGGTATCAATTTTCTCCACAATCTCGACTATTTTTGACTTTCATGTAATAATCACTGGTATCGAAGTGAGGTGATGCCTCATTTTCAAGTTTTCATGGTGGCTAGTGATCCTGAGCATTTTTTCATGTGTTGGCTATCTGTATAGACATTTGAACAAAAATGTCTATTCATCTCCTATACCCATTTGTTAACTAAATTGTTTCATTTTTTCTTGAACTTTTATTTTCTGATATTAATCACTGATTGGATATTTTCTCCCATTCTGTTGGTTGTCTCTTCACTTTGTTAATTGTTTCCTTTTCCTTATGGCAAATCCATCGCTACATTTAAATGAATATCCATATTGTTTTCCAGAGTGGGTGTACTGAGTTACATTCTTAATAACAATATGCAAGTGTTCACCTTTCTTTACATTCTGGTTAGCATTTGTTAGTTCGTGCTTTTTGGATTTTACCCATTTTGACAGGGTGGGGTGATATCTCATTGTGGTTTTGTTCACCTTTCCCTGATGGCTGGGGATGTTGAGTATTCTGTCATATATTTATTGCTCATTTTTAAAAAGTTTTTTTATTATTATTTTATGATACAGTTCCATAGGCTCTGGGATTTCCCCTCCCCATTTCCCAATACCTCTCCCTTTATTATTACAATATATAGCGCTTCATGAACAGTCTTAAGCCCAACCTTTTGTTATTTAAGTGAATATTGATACTTTAGGTATTGACAATGTCAGAGAGTTCTATTGTCGAGAATCTCTACTCAGGTCCTTTCACCATTTATTAATGTATTTTGTTGCTTTTTTGTTGAGTTTTAAAATTTGTTTAGGAAGTCTTGATATTAATCCTGGACCAGATAGGTAGTTTGCAAACATTTCCTATTCTGTTGCTGTCTCTTCACTTTTTTCATCATTTCTTTTGTTATGCAGAAGCTTTGGAGTTTGATATGCATAATTTGTTTAGTTTTGCAATGACTGCCTGTGCACTAGGCATTTTGTCCAAGATGTCAGCCCCTACACCAATGTCTTTGTGTTTTCTCTATGTCTTATTCCAGCAATGACATAATCTCAGGTCTTAAACATAAATCCTCTATTCACCTTGAGTTGATTGTTGTACATGGTGAGTGGTATTGACCTAACTTAATTCTTCTATACATACATATCCAATTTGCTGGCACCATTTGTTAAAGAGATCATCCTTACCCCACTGTATGGTCTGAGCATGTTTGTCAAAAATCAGTTCACCATATAGATATAAATTAACCTCTAGGCTCTCTATTCTGCTCCATTTATTTATGTATTGGTTTTTATACCAGTACCATACTGTTTGAATTACTACAGCTTATAGCATGTTTTGAAGTCAAGTACTGTAATGCCTCAGCTTGATTTTTCTTGCTCAGGATCACTCTGACCATGCTGTGTCTTTTGTGATTTCATACGGATGTTAGGATGGCTATATCTAATTCTGTAAAGACTGTAATTGGTATTTTGGTTGGGTCGAGTTTGTAGATTGCTTTAGACATTTTAATGATGGTGATTTTTCTGATACATGAGCAAGGAATATCCTTCCATTTTTTGTATGTGTTCTTGATTATTTCTTTCATCAATGTTTGATGATTATCATTATTAAGATCTTTCACTGTTGATGTCTCTGTGAGAATTTATCACTGGCTTGTTTTTTGTATGTTTACTTTGTAATTTGTTTTTCGTATTTTTATTTTGTAATCTGGAACTTTACTCAATTGTTTGTCAGTGGTAACATCTTTTTGTGGCATGTGCAACACCTGTAAAAATGGAGGATTTGACTTCCTCTTTTCCAAATGTGATGTCCTTTATTTCTTTCTCCTCCCTAATTTCTCTTGCTAAAACTTCCAGTACTATATTACACAACAGGCCCAGTATAATGGCTCAATTGTTTGACTCTCCTCCTGTAAGCACCAGGATTCCGTATGAGTGCGAGTTCATGTTCTGGCTGTTCCACCTTCCTGCTTTTGGCCTGGGAAAGCAGGATGGTCCATAGTTTTGGGACCCTTACGTGGAAAACCTGCAAGAAACTCCTGGCTTTGCATTGAGTCAGCTTCAGCTATTGCAGCTATTTGGGGAGTGAACCAGCGGATGGAAAATCTTTGTCTTTCCTCTCTGTGGGCATGACTTTCCAATAAAAGTTAAATCTGAAAAAAAAAAACCTGATAAAAGTTTAGATCCAATTTTTGTTCCAGATCTGCAGGGAAATGCTTTCAGCTTTTCCCAGTTCAAAATGACATTGATCATTGATTTGTGATATGGTTTTAGATCAATTTGCTAGCATCTTGTTGAGACTCTTTGCATCCATGTTCTTCAGGTAAATAGGTTTATGGTTTTCTTTTCATGTCTTGTCTTTGGTTTTGATATCAAAGTAATGTTGGCTTCATAAAAAGTTTGGCAGAGTTCCATCCAGTTCTATGTTTTGGAATAGTTTGAAGAGTACAGAAGTTACTTCCTCTTTGAATGTTTTTTTAGAATTCAGTAATAGGGCCCGAAGTGGTACCCTAGCAGCTAAAGTCCTCTCCTTGTACACGCTGGGATCCCATATACGTGCTGGTTCTAATCCTGGCAGCTCACCTTCCCAACCAGCTTCCTGCTTGTGGCCTGGGAAAACAGTAGAGCATGGCCCAAAGCTTTGGGAACCTGCACCTACATGGGAGACTTGGAAGAGGTTCTGGGTTCCTGGCTTCAGATCAGCGCAGCTCTGGCCATTGTGGTCGCTTGGAGAATAATTCAGCTGATGAAAGATCTTCCTTTCTGTCTCTCCTGCTCTCTCTCTATATATCTGTCTTCCCAATAAAAAATGTAAGTAAGTAAATAAATTGGTAATAAAGCCATCAAGCCCCAGCTTTTTCCTTGAGGGAAACTTTTGATTATTGTTTCAATCTCATTGCTTGTTGTATGCCTGTTTAGGTTGTCTGTGTCTTCTTGATTCAGTTTTGGAAGGTTATATGAATCCAAGAATTTATCCATTTCTTCCAGGTTTTCTGGCTTATTAGCATATAGTTCTTTACAGCAGTTTCTTACAACCCTTCGTATTTAGTGGTGTCAGTTCTTTTTTATCTCTAACTTTACTTATTTGAGTTCTTCTTTTTCTTTGTTAATCTTACTAGAGGATTATTTATTTTGATTATCTTCTCAACTATTTTTTTTACTGATATTTTAAAATTTCATTTATTTCTGATCTATGCCTTATTCCTTGACTCCTGCTAATTCTAGTTCTTGTTTTTCTAAGTCTTTGAGAAACATTATTTGATCTTTGAAACATCTACACTTTTAAAATGTAAGTACTTGGGCCTGGCATGATGGATCGATTTGCTATTCCTCTCCCTTCATGAACTGGTATCCCATATGGGCAACAGCTGGTGTCTTGGCTGCTCTAGTTCCCATCCAGCTCTCTGCTTGTGGCCTGGAAAAACAGCAGAGGTTGGCCCAAAGCCTTGGGACTCTGTACCCACACAGGAGACCTGAAAGAAGCTCCCAGCTCTGGCCATTGTGGCCACTTGGGGGATTGAACTAGTAGCTAGCTGGAAGGACTTTTTCTCTGGTTCTCCTTCTCTACAAATCTGCCTTCTCAGTAAAAATATATTTTAAAATGTAAGCACTTAATGTTATAAACTCCCCTCTTCAAACTGCTTTTGCTATTTTCCACAGGTTCTATACACTGTACTTTAATTTCTATTTTTGTTCACTGCAAAAAAAATTCTGATTTTCTTTTTAATTTAATGACCTATTGATGATTCAATAGCATGCAATTTAATTTCCAAGTATTTACAGGTGTTTTACTGCTTTTCTGTCCTAGGATAGACCATGTTTTTGGCCACAAATCAAATCAGCAAATTTAAAAGAATTGAAATCATCATGTATCTTCTCAGACCATTCAGGATAGAAATCAACAAAAAAGAACAACTGAACACTCCAATGTATCTTTTTTTTTTTTTTTAAAGATTTATTTTATTTTTATTACAAAGTCAGATATACTGAGAGGAGGAGAGACAGAGAGGAAGTGGAGCTGCCGGGACTAGAACCAGCAGCCATATGGGATCAAGGCAAGGACCTTAGCCACTAGGCCACGCCACCGAGCCCCTCCAATGTATCTTAATTGACTTTTTGTCTGGATAATCTGTACATTGATGAAAGTGCCTGTTAGAGTCATCCACTTTTTTTTTTTATTATTTATTTATTTATTTTTAAAGATTTATTTATTTTATTACAAAGTCAGATATACAGAGAGGAGAGATAGAGAGGAAGATCTTCCGTCCGATGATTCACTCCCCAAGTGAGCCACAACGGCTGGTGCGCGCCGATCCGAAGCCGGGACCCCGCAACCTCCCCTGGGTCTGCCACGTGGGTGCAGGGTCCCAATGCATTGGGCCGTCCTCGACTGCTTTCCCAGGCCACAAGCAGGGAGCTGGATGGGAAGTGGAGCTGCCGGGATTAGAACCGGCGCCCATATGGGATCCCGGGTTGTTCAAGGCGAGGACTTTAGCCACCAGGCCACGCTGCCAGGCCCAAAGTCATCCACTTTTAAGGTCTTGGTAGCTATCCCTCCATTTAGGTCTAATAGTATTTGGTGTATACATATCTGGACAGTATTGACCAGGTGCACACACAGTTTGTAATTATTATTTCTTCTTGCTGAATTGAACCTTTTATCAAGGTAGAATGTCCATCTTGATTTCTTTTTACTGTTTTCACTTAAAATTTGTTTTATTTGATATAAGGATAGCCACACTTGCTCACATTTGGTTTTCTGGTTCCTGTTGTATCTTTCTCCAGCATTTCATTTCAATCTGTGTGTGTGTTAATAATAATAATAATTACTATTTTACAATGTGGCTCTTTAGGTTCTGGTGTTTCCCCTCCCCAAGTACTCTTCCCTTACTGATTTCCCCTATATTATTACAGTAATATAGTCTTTCACAAAAGTCATATGTCCATCATTCTGCTATGTAAGTGTGACCTTACATTGTAGATATGGCATAGAGCCCAGCATCCTATTGTCAAGACATATTGGAGTTCATCTTTGGTTTGGAAATAGAGATGCATACTACATTGTACCTTAAACACTTGTTATGACAGTTTCTATTACTCTGTTACTTTACTTCCTCTTAAACGAAAAACCATAAACCAAAATCAACAGCAGAAACAGAAATTAAAAATTTACAATAACCTGAACTTAAATAATATGCTACTGAATGACTAATATGTCACTGAAGAAATGAAAAAGAAAATCAAAAACCTTCCCAAGGAAAGCAATGCAACTCTATGACCTAAGTGTCATTGAAGAAATTACTAAGACAAAACTTTCTTGAAAATATGAAATTAAAAACAAAAATATCAGATACCATGAGATGTAGCAAAAACAGTATTAAAAAGGTCACTTATTTTGGTCTTGACTGCCTGTGCTTTTGATGATTTTTCTACGAAGTATTTGCCTATGTCTACGTCTTGTAGAGTATTTCCTATATTTTCTTGTAATAGTTTGCTGGTTTCTGGGTGTAGGTTTAGATCCTTTATCCAGTTAGATTTGATCATTGTGTGTGGCTAAAGGTGAGGGTTTTCTTTCTTTCTTCTGTAGACTGCTATCCAGTTGTCCCAAAACCATTAGTTGAAGAGACCATCTTTTTCCCCTGTTTTTGTTGTTGTTGTTGTCTTATCAAAGATTAGATGACTGTATTTGTATGTCTAGGCTCTCTTCTGGTGTTTCTATTCTGCTCCACTCATTTTTCTTCTATTTCTGTACCAGTACCAGACTGTTTTACTACTGCCCCGTAATATGTCCTAAGGTCTAGAATTGTGATTCCTCCTACTTAATTTTTTTTTCTTAAGGATAGCTATGACTATTTGTGGTATCTTGCATTTCCAGATGAACTTTTGTATCATTTTTCCAGCTCTGTGAAGAATGTTCTTGGGATCTTGATTGGATTAGTGTTGGGTCTGTATATTACTTTTGGTAATAAGGACATTTTGATGATGTTGACTCTACTCATCCAGGAACATGGTACATTTCTCCAATTTTAAAAGTCTTCTTCTATTTTATTTATCAATATTTTGTAATTTTCCTTATAGAGATCTTCAACATCTTTACTTAAGTTTATTCCAAGGTATTTAAGTATCTCCTCTTCTATTTTGAAAGGGACCACACTCCCCAGAGACAAGAAGAAATGGAGAATTAGGAAGCAATGATTTCACCCATTTTTCCCTGATGCTATATCCTTCCCACAGTGGTCAACCCTGTAATCACCACCAAATATATATATACTTTTAAAAATTAAGGAACCATTCTGACTAGTTTCTTCTCAGCCCTGGATATTTTTTTTTTTTGTACACATGAAGGTTGATTTTTTTTTTAAAGATTTATTTTATTTTTATTACAAAGTCAGATATACAGAGAGGAGGAGAGATAGAGAGGAAGTGGAGCTGCCGGGATTAGAACCAGCGACCATATGGGATCCTGGCGCATTCAAGGCGAGGACCTTAGCCACTAGGCCACGCCACCAGGCCCGAAGGATACTGATTTAGGTTCATATATTTTGTACCCTGCCTCCTTACCAAACTCTCTTATAAGTTCTAGCAATCTCTTTATTGAGTCTTTTTATTCTCCTATATATAGAATCATGTCATCTGCAAATATACATAGTCTGACTTCTTTTCCAATTTAAATTCCTTTAACTTCTTTTTCTTGCCTAAAAACTCTGGCAAGGACTTTCAATACTATATTAAAGAGTAGTGGTGATAGTGGACATCCTTGTCTAGTTCTACAGGTTAATGGGAAAGCTTCCAATATTTCCCCATTTGGTATGATGCTGGCATTGGGCTTTTCATAAATTGCTCTGATTATGTTGTAGAATGCTCCTTCTAAGCCTATCTTGCTTAGAGTTTTTAGCATTGAAGTGTGTTGGATTTTGTAGAATGCTTTCTCTGCATCTGCTGATACTATCATGCAATTTTTGTTCTTTAATTTCTTGATGTGATGTATCACATTTTTGATTTGCATATGTTAAATCATCCCTACATGGCAGGGAAAAATTCCCCCTTGTCTGGGTGAATGATTTGCCTAATGTTCTGTTGTATTCTGTTAGCTAGTATTTTGTTAAAGATCTTAGCGTGTGTGTTCATCAGGGCTATTGGTCTATATTTTTTTCTTTCTCTGTTGTGTCTCTGTCTGGTTTTTGTATTAAGGTGACGTTGGCCCAATAGAAAGAGTTTGGAAGGATTGTATCCCTTTCTATTGTTTTGAATAGTTCATGAAGAATTGGGGTCAGTTCTACTTTGAATGTTTGGTAGAATTCAACAGTGAAGATATCTGGGTCTGGGCTTTTCTTTGTTTTTGGTGGGATTAATTGGTGATTCAATCTCTACACAGAGACAGTTATTAAGTCTATCTAGGTTTGCTCTTGCTCCAGGACTCAGTTTTGGTAGGTGGTGTGTGTCTAGGGATCTATCCATTTCTTGAAAATCTTCTGATTTGTGGCATATAGTTGCTTGTAGTAACTTTTTATTATTCTCTGTATGGTCATGTTATCTGTTGTTATATTCTCTTTTTCATTTTTAATACTATCAATTCTTGTCTTCTCTTGCTTTTTTTTCCCCTCAGTTGGGCCAGTGGGGCGTCTATTCTGTTTATTTTATTGAAGAACCAATTCTTAGTTTATGGATTTTTGTGTATTGTTCTTTTGGTCTCTATTTGGTTTATTTCTTCCTTTATTTTGATTATTTCTTTTTTTGTTATTGATTTTGGGATTATTTTGCTATTAGTTTTATAGCTCCTTCAGCTGTATGCTTAGCTCATTTACCTGGTGTCTTTCTTGTTTCCTAACATAGGTTCTAATTGTGATAAATTTGCCTCTTAATGGTGCATAGGCAGAATCCCGTAAGTTTTAGTATGTTGTGTTTGAGTCTTCATTGGTTTCAAGGAATTTTTAAATGTCTTCTTTGAGTTCTTCTCTAATCCATTGTTTGTTCAGTAGCCTGTTGTTCAGCTTCCAATAATTTACAAATTTTCTAGAGTATTTTGATTTACTGGCTTCCAGTTTCACTCCGTGGTAATCTGAGAAGCCTCATGGCATGATTTCAATTTTTAAAAAATATTGCTGAGGTTTGTTTTGTGAGCTATAATCCTGGAAAAGGTTCCAGGTACTATATATACACATGTATGTATATATGTATGTGTGTGTGTGTGTGTGTGTGTGTGTGTATATATATATATATATATATATATATATATATATATATATACTGATTAGATGTATCTCTTGCAGGCAAAAGATTGATGGATCCCGGTTTTTGATCCATTCTGCTAATCTGTGTCATTTGATTGATGAGTTCAAGCCATTCACATTCAAAGTTAATATTAACAGGATGTGATTTATTTATTTTTATTTTAAAGGCAGATTTACAGAGAAAGAAAGACGCATCTTTCCATCTGCTGATACATTCTCCAAGTAGCCACAACTGCTGGAGCTGAGCTCTGATCTGAAGCCAGGAGCCAAGAGCCTCCGCAAGGTCTCTCATGTGGATGCTTTGGGCTATGCTCAACTGCTTTCCCAGACCATAAGCAGGGAGCTGGAAGGGAAGTGGAGCAGCTAGGATATAAACTGGAATCCATATGGAATTCCAGTGGATGCAAGCTGAGGACTTTAGCCACTATGCTATTGCGCCGGACTCTGGTCATGTCATTCTTGTTCTGGGATCTCTGTTTAACTTTGATTTCCTTTGTGTTCTTTAATGGGGAGAACTTCCCCTTTGTCATTGAATGTGGCTAACTTCTTTTCTCTGTCTTCAGCACATTTTTGAATACAATTCTTAGAGCTGGCTTAGTGTTGACAAAGTCTTCTAGCTTCTTTTTACTGTGTAAATCCTTCATTTTCAAACACAAATGAGAGGTTTGCTTGATATATTATTCTGGGTTGACAGTTTTTCTGTTTTAGAATCTGGAAAATGTCACTCCATTCTTTTCTTGCTTGAAGGATCTCTTCTGAAAACTGGTAGTGAGTCTAATTGGTTTTTCTCTATATGTTATTTGATCCTTTTTATATGCTTCAGTATTCTTTATGTTCAGTAGAGAGAAGCTTGACAATGATGTATGTGGGTGAGGATCCTTTTGGATTGAGTCTGTTTGTGGTTCTTTGCCATTCCTGCATTTCGCTTCCCTTGTGTTCCCAATGTCTGGGAAGTTCTCTTATATTTTCATCGAATACTCCCTGCATTTCTACCTCTTATTCCATACCTTCATTAATTCCTATAATTCTGATGTTCGATTTTCTAATGGTGTCATTCAGTTCTTCGACAATTTTCTTAGCTTTATTCAGATTCTCTTCCATATGTCTGAGCAATTGTGTGTCCATGAATAGGTCATTTTCCAGTTCTGGTATTCTTTCTTCTGTTTCACTCATTCTGTTGGTAAGGCTTTTAGTGGCCTTTTTATTTTGCTCTATTTTATTCTTTAGTTCAAGTACTTCAGTTTGGATTTGTCTTATAGTTCATATCTATGTTGTGATACATTCCTTAAATTCCTTGAATTCTTGTCTTTGTTTCTCAATGTCTCTAAAGAGTTTTATAATGATTTTTTGGTAGTCCTTGTCTGGGAAATCCTTAATATCTTCATCATGTAACTCTAAATTTGAGATATCCTTATGCTCCTTTTTGAGAGAAATGCTGGTTTTTTCACTTACATTTCTTGCTTTTCTGTTTCTCTTTCCCATGATTTTTCAGGTCTGTGGGCTTTCTTTTCAAGCTAATTTTTGTCTAACTTGTGTTGTGGCTTCCTAATAATTGGATAGGGAGGTTTCAGCCTCAGTCTCTGCAGTCAGTGCTGCCCTGGCTATTTTCCTTAGGCACTCAGGCAATGTTCCTCTCTGTCTAGTAACATCCACAGTTTGTACAGCAAGTGGGTCTGTGGATGTATTGCTGATGTCTGCTAAGACTGTTGTTCTGCTCAGACAGTTCTGCCCATAGTTTTCCAGTTACAAAGATACTGGCGATTGCTCAAGTGCACCGTCAGGTGGTTCCTCCTGCAGGTGTATGCTTTCCTGTGGATCTTCACTCTCCCAGTACTGGATTTTGGCTGTTGGATTAATGCTCGCCCAAGTGAATGAGTCTGAGCTTTTCTTATGTTTCACTTTGAAATTTTTGTAGTTGATCCTGACCTAGTATCTGCCAGCTCCCCCCCATCCCTTGGATCCA
Source organism: Ochotona princeps (assembly GCF_030435755.1). NCBI lineage: Eukaryota > Metazoa > Chordata > Mammalia > Lagomorpha > Ochotonidae > Ochotona > Ochotona princeps. The sequence goes on from NC_080838.1 coordinate 30,454,370, forward strand.
GCATCTCCCTATCTGTTGGCTCTGGTATCCTTCTGGGGGCGGGGTTTAGAATACCAGCCCTCCAGGTGAAGGGTAGGTACTATCTTCATTCTGAGTCCCACCCTCAACCAGATCAACCTCCGACATCCCCAATGGTTGGCTCCCTAGTGGCATGGCTGTTCCAATCTGGGTTGCAACTGAATGGGTGGGCCTATGAGCTTTTACTCAACCTTGATTCCCCTCACCAGAGTTTTGTCCTATGGCTTTTTGCCTCACACTGTCTCACTGTCTATTTGCCGGGCGTGGGCAGGCATTCCTGCTGAAAGTTACCTTTTCCTGGCTCCAAAATCACCAATACTTTGTGGGTTGGGATGCCCTCCTGTAGATCACCTGGGCTTATATTCCTCCTGGGCTGCTGACTGCAACCTCCTGCATTTCCAACAGCTCTTCTTTGCCTGCACAGCTCCACTTCTCTCCAGTGGCCTACTGGGAGCTTCAGTCACCCAGCCTGGAAATTTTCTTTTCCAGCTCTGCACTCTACCTGACTTTGTCTTGTGGCTCTCTTTGCATGCTCTGTACAGCTTCCTAGTCTGATCAGCCATCTTTACTCCTCCCATGTGTTTATCTTTGTGAAATGAGTTCTTATATGTGGCCCATAGTGAGGTCTTTTCTTTCTTCAATCTATTCAGCAAAATTAAGTCTTTTAACTGGTGAAATTAATTCATTTACATTCAAGGTTACTATCTGGTGGTAGTGAGTTGCCTCAGTTTTTGTTTATGTGGAATATACCTTATTTTTCCTTCACTTTTAAAGATTATTTCATTGGATATAATAATCTTAGTTGGAAGGTTTAAGAATTTGAATATAATATCATCCCACTTTTTTCTGACCTGTAAGGCTTCCATAGAGAGGTTTGATGTTAATCTAATTGGTTTTCCTTTATATATAAATTGATTATTTCCATTTACTGTCTTTAGGATTCCATTAACATGTTAATTCCATGTCTTTAACACTAGACAGTTCAATGACAATATGCTTTGGACAAGACCTTTTTTGTTAGAGTCTTCTTGAGGTTCTCTGAATTCCTTGTATCTGACTGCCCATGTCTCTTTCAAGACCTTGGAAATTTTCAACTATTACTTCATTTAGCAGGTTCTCATTTCCATTACCATTTTTTTTCTAGTTCAGAAATATTTATAAGAATCTTTGGTCATCTAATGGTATCTCACACTTTGTGTAGACTCTCTTCATTAAATTCCTTTCTCTTTATTTTTGTCTGATTGGGTTATCTCAAAACTCTTGTCTTTGAGGTCAGAAATTCTTTCCTGCATGTAGCCTGTTTTGGTGTTAAAACTCTCAATGATATTGTTAAATTCACTGACTGAAGATTTTATATCCAAAATTTCTATTTGGTTCTTCTTAATGAGTTCTATCGCCTGGTTAAATTTCACTTCTGTGACCTACTGATTTCTTCACTTCTTCAATCTAGCTGTCTTTTCTTGCTGCTGAGCTTCTTTACAATCATTATTTTTAAATTCTATATCTGTCATTTCAAAGATTTCTTCCTGTTCAGGATCTAATTCTGGAAGATTGTTCTATTCTTTTGGAGGCATCATGATCCCTTACCTCTTCATGTCTCTTGTTGAAGTCTGTCTACCTGCTGGGGTCCGTGCAGTAGGTATGAATAATGTGAAGGTGTGAAGAGAACAGCTCTCCTGCTTGGCAGGGCCCGGGGGAGCTTCCAGCTGTTTGGCAGGGCCTGGCAGATTTCTTCCTGACCACCTTGACACAGTTTCAGCCCTTTTCACATGGACACTCAACCACCCCACTAAGAATTTTGTAATCTATTGAGGCATTGTTTGCCCCTGTGAGATGGCTTTTGCAACCAACATGAGCTTGAGAGTTAATGTTATTGATAATGTCTTGGTGAGTGGGCCTTTAACTGCATACAGGAGTTCAATTAAGCCCAAGCTGTTTCTAGACACCTTATTGTGTGCCTACCCATTGCCATGAAATCTGGCTCAGACATTTAGCATGCTTTCTGGGAAATTACTTGATAAGAATTTTACAAACTAATGGAAGTGATGAGAGTATGGGCTGAAACTTCCATAACAAAAAATATAGTTACTGGGACCCTAAAAGCTATCCTGTTACTGGGACCCTAAAAGCTATCCTGTTATAACTACTGTGACCCTAAAGGCTATCCTGCAATGGCAAAAAATGTAGTTACTGCGATCTTAAAGGTTAGCCTGTCTTTGCAACTCTTTAGAACATAGAAAATGTAGTTGCTTTAGCTGCTTTCATAATTTTTTAACTAGAGGAAATAAAGGGTGATTTTGCTAACATCATAAAGATATACTTTTGATAATTGTTTGATCATTTATGAGGTTGTAGAGCCTGCAGTTGTAGAGGGATTTAATGTTTGAAACTTTATGTCTTAGGTCTTTATGTTTTTTCTCTTTTGATGTATTACTCCCATTAAGTGATGGATAAGTTGTAGAATAAGAATTGTAGTAGGAGTGTATTACTGAATAAGATGTGTTGTCTACTGAGAAATTCTTGGCTGCAACGTCAGAATGGATAATGCCCTGTCTTAAGGTGAAACAATTTGTAGAATTATCTTTGGAAACATTCACTAGTCCATTGTAGAGTTGAAACTTAAATGGAATAAGCATGGCTCATTGCTAATTGCAATTCTTTCTGCTGTTATAACCCTTGCTTTACTTTAGTTAACAAACTGTGTGAGCTTGCAGGCCTAGTGGCCTTTAGTGCCAATGACCCTTAATCCCCATAAACCAAGACCCCAGACTTACTAACCCATACATAATTCAAGGTAGGGGTCTGGTTGTCACAGGTGTGCCAAGGATAGAACCCAGACTTGAGGAGAGCAGGTGGGGGCTGGCAAGATAAGCAAGGAATGTGGAATCCTTCCTCACTCACCTCTCAAGTTATTGTAAATTGTGCCCCCCTTGAAGCTGTGTCAAATTGCCCCTAAAAGAAAATTGTGTACTGCTTCTGTATAAATAAAATGGACAGCTTTCTCGCATTGTCCACAATGATCATGGAATCTTAGTGGTCCGTCTATTTTCTTTACGCCTCATCCACGCACCCTTCTCGAGTTCCGAACTCAGCTGGAGTTGGGCTCCGGCAGCTATCCTTTGGCTATTAAATATGGTGCTTTGAGAGACTGGGGAAGGGGGATGAAGCAAGTGGGCTTCCCTCCTTCAAGCATGGCAGCTTCTCAGAAGCCAGTCATTCCCCCAGGCTGAAGTAAAAGTCAGTGGGTGACTGTGGAATTCCCTCTCAGCTAAAACTGAGAACAACAGAGTGCATGGCAATTTCTTCCTGCCTCAATGTGGTAAGATGGCAGCACACAGCCAACAGCTGGATATGCTGCATGACTGCCTGCAGCCCTGCCTGTCCCTGTCTTCTCTTGTCCCACAGAATTTTCATTGGTTTTTCAGTTCCTCACAGAAAATTTCTGTCCACCAGACCCATGGAAACATGGTCCTTTCTCTGTTGTTTTTATATCCCAGAGCAACTTAAGTTAGTGTGCTATACTCTTTCCAATCATCTTGGATCTCCTCTAGGTATGTTCCTTCTAAACTCACTTTTTTAAATCATTTTTTCAATTGTTTTGTTTTTAATCATGAAAAGTTATTGTATTTTGTCAAATGCTTTTTATGCATATGGTGGGATAACCATTTGGTAATTAGTCATTTTGTTGATGTGATATATCATGTTTATTAAATTATATATGTTTAGCCATCCCTGGAATAAACCCCACTTAGTCTGGGTGGGTGATTTTTTGATGTGCTGTTTGCTTTAATTTGCTGCTACTTTATTGAGTATTTATGTATCTTAGTTCATCAAGGATATTGGACTATAGTTTTCTTTCTGCTGCATATTTCTCTAGTTTTGGAACTAACATAATACCTGCCTCATAGAATGAGTTTGGAATAGTTTACTCCCTTTCAATTATTTTGAATAGTTTGAGAAGAACTAGTGTTAGTTCTTCCTTAAAAGTTCAACAGATTTCAGCAATGAAGTGATTTGGTCCTGGGTTTTCCTCTGTTGGGAGGCTTCTGATTGCTGATTTAATCTCAGCTTTGGTTGTCTTATTCAAGACTTCTTTGTCTCTATATATCAATATTGGCAAATTTTGCATCCAAAAACCTACTAATTTTGTCTAGATTTTTCAGTTTGTTGGCATCTAATTGTTCATAATAATTACTAAATCCTTTGTGTTTCTGTGATATCAACTGTAGCACTGATGTTTCATTACTGGTTTTATTAAATTGAATCTTCTCCATTTTTCTCTGGGTTAGTTTGGTCAATGGCTTATTAGTTTTTGTCAATTTTTTTCAAAAAGCCAGCTCTTCATTTTACCGATATTTTTATAGCATTTTGGTTATCTATTTTGCCTTAATTATTCTGTAATTTTTATTATTTCTTTCCTTCTACTAATTTGTGATTTGGATTGTTCCTGTTGTTCTAAATTTTTCACATTCACTGTTGGATTATTTATTTGATACCTTGCTAGTTCTTTGATGTAGGTACTTGCTGTTTAGAAACTTTTCTTATAATTCTGTTTTGGCTAAATGTCATTAAATTTCACAACAATTTTCACTTTTGTCAGTTTCGAGGAATATTTTATTTCCTTTGTTATTTTATAACCCATTGTTCATTCAGAAGCTTATTATTCATTCTTCACATCCATATCATGTACTGATTTCTTAATTTTGTTTAACCGATTCTCTGTTTCTTTTTTTTTTTTTTGGTAGCTTAACAATCGTTCTTTTAAATTCTTTTCAGTAATTTTGTCAATGTCCCTTTGTTCATGGTGCAATATTAGTGCATTATTGTGTTCCTTTGGGGGAGTCACACTGCCTTTCTATTCTTATTGTATTTCCACATTGATTTATGTACTTCTGAGGGATCTCTAGCTACTGTCACCTCTGGAATTTTTTGTTTTTTTGTTTTAAATTGAAGGAAGGCTTAATTCCTGGAGATGTGTCTCTGGTTGTTGGTTTGATAAAGTGCTTTATCTTAAGTTTTGGTTAGATTGTGTTGCAGATTTTTCCTGCCTTTATTTGCTATAGTTTATGGTAGTTGTTTCAGGGGCGTGGGGCTCTTCCTGCATCTGGGTAACCACTGAGATTCCTGTTATGAATGGCTCTAGCCATATCTTGAGGGAGAGTCTATTGTAATGAGTGTCTCAGGTGTTGGTAGTAGGCCCTGTTTTGAGTGGGCCTGGCACAGAGATTCCAAGTCAATATCCAAGTTAGACCATTAAGTTGCAAAACCACTGCTGGCTCTGTGAGCTGATTGGACTTAGGAGACTCCCTACTTCTGCCTACATGCAGAGTTCTAAGAGTTGCATCAATGCTGGGTGGAGGAGGAAAGGCCCACAGATGATGTCTGAAAGAATGGTTGACTTTGACCGTGTAACAGCAAGACAAACTGCCTTAGGCTTCTCTCTGGTGTGCTGTTTACTGGTTTGGGTTGTGTACGGCGACCTCAGGGCCAAGCATTGAGTCGGCAGTACTGAAACTCTGGCAACTTTTGTGGGAGGAGCTAGAGTGTATCCTGTGCTCTACCTGGGTCTGGGTTAAATGTAGATCCTGTGGCCAGAGATTCCCGCAAGTGCATGGGATAGCAGGTGTAATCTGCTACTTTTCAAGTGGTCTGGGAGGGCAATCAGTGGAGAAAAGTATGATTTCCAGTTTGGATGGAGTGGGTCTCTATTTCTATAGTTCTAGAGGCCTCATACTAGGTACTCTATCACCACTGTTCAATGCATAGTAGAAAGTGCTGTGTGGGTCTGGGTTCTGGGGCTACTCCTGCCTGGATAGGTCCACGTGGGCTATGGGGCTCAGTCTGCTTGACTACAATGCAGGAATTTCTTTCCAGGCTGGACTTAAAGCCAAGACGGACTATGGAATTCCCTGTAGCCATGACTATTGGTTCATATTTCTGGAGGGGATTGCAGTGCATTTTACCTTTTTTAAGGCAAGATGACACTCTAAGCTGGCAGCAGGTAAGGCAGAAGCTGAAGCTGCTGGCATTAGTGGCCACATCAGTGTGTCTGTCCTCTCTGCTGGTTTATGGAGTTTCTATGTTGTTCTGTTACTACTTTACTGGTCTCCTTAATCCTGTAGAGGTGGTTTGGCATACAAATAGCTCTTCAAATAGCTGTCTCTGGGAAAACAATCATTGGAACTTCTTTTCCAGTTTCCATATTGCTCTCCTCAATAGGGACATCTTTTGAAGAAAAAAGAAAAGCAGAGCAATAGACAGGAAGATAGACTTCCTGGAGGCTCACCAGTAACCTAATTATGTGAGTCAATATTCTGTTAATTACAATTGTATTTCTGTCACCAATAGCTGAAGAGTTTTGAATCATTATACTTCATAATACCATACTTTAAATCATCTTAAAAATAACTTTTATAAAACAGAGAAAGGATTTCAATTCCACTGAAGCCCAATTTAAACAAAGTTGAAGTGTGAAACTCTTTCTAACTGTGTTTATTTCTGGCTAATCATCTCTAGCAAATAAGAACACAGAATTTACTCCCATCTTTGTAAAACAAGCCTAGTTAGGGTACAAAGCCCACAGTCAAGTTTGAGTATTAGCTCTTGATGGAAGGGTGAACACCTGCAGGTTACTGAGACAGATGTATGGTCTATATCCTGCCAGAAAACCTTACAGTAGGGAACCATCACCATGCAAACAGCAGAAAAGTCCCAGAAAAGATTCTGAGTTCCCACAATTATCTGTTTATATTTCCTTTGAGAGTCGTGAATTATCACTTTGTCAAGTACTGACTGGCATTATATTAGAACAAAAGCCAGGGAATGTTCTCCAATTATCCAAGTATCCAATTATCCTCTGCTATTCCATGCAACAGGGAAGCATGTATTTGGTCTGGACTGATCTTCTTATATTCTCTCTCCCTACTCTCTCTTGCAAGAGTGAACAGCGTCATGGCAACCACCTCTGCTATTTCATCTTTCACCTACTGGTTTACTCCTTAAATGGCAGCAACAGCCAAGAACTCCAAATGGGTCTCCCAAGTAGTAGCAGGGATCCAAGTACTTGGGTCACCATCTGCTCCCTTCCAAGGAGCATTAATAGGGAGCTGGAGCAGAAATAAAGCAGCCAGACTTGAACTGGCACTCCAGTAAGGAATACTAGTATCACAAGTGGCAGTTAAATCCACTGTGCCCAACACTGGATCCTTAAATTATAGACAATGAATTTTTAAAATCACATTACAATTAAATTAGAAATCATTAATACTAGGATATCTAGATAAGCCCTGCTACATTTGAACAGAGTAGGATGCTGACCTGAGGCAAACTGAGGGTGAAACCTCCAAGGTTCATCCTGGCATTATTGCCTCAGCAATGTCTGGAATGCCCTACAGGAACCACTCAGGCCTTGTTTCAGTGCACCAGGATGAGTGCCTAGTGCTATGGATCACTTGGAATGTGAAAACCAAGAATCTGCTGTCTTCTATCATCCCCCCTGCCTAGGATGTATAAAAACCCAGTGCTGTATATCCTGGGCAGCCATTTCCCTCACGTGGTCACCACCACCATGTGGAAGTGGTCCCAAGTCATCTCCCAATAGGGAACAGTCCATCAGACTCTCCTCTAACTAATAAAACTGCCTGAACTAAAAGCTTCTCTCTCTCTATCTCTTTCTCAATGACCTCTTAACCTAACAAGCCATAAGTACTTGGAAGTCAAGCAATTTGTGAGAAAGAAATAATCTATAGAGCTAAGAAAACCAACTGAACACCAAAAGGAAAATCAATCTCAATCTCCATTGTATTTGTGGGGTAGGCAGCTAGTTCAGGGTCATGAGCTTGGCAGCCATACCTATCCCCCCCCCCCACACACATACATGCCCCCTTCTGCCTACCGGTGACACCTATCATCACCTGGAACCCGAGGGGGCAGCATTGCAAGCCCCCACATAAAGGCCCATGATAGGGAAGGGCTTGCTCTCTTGGTTGCATGCTTCTCTTGCTCTGGCATTCCAACTCTTGTCCTCCCCAGTACCTGCTTGCTCTCTGGCTTCCTATGGACAAACTCTGAGGACATGTAACCCTGAACATTGCCCCTGCAAGTCTGTATTCCTCACCATCTGTTCACTGCTTGGGCAGAACAGTAGATATTAATGCAAAGATGTTTAGTATTTAGTATATGTTTAGTAATTTGTGTACTTTCAAGAGTTACAGGAAAGGTGAGGCTTAGTAGTAATGGAGTGTGGGAAGAGAAGCCAGGAAATCGTGAATGTCTGAAGTTTTGTGTGTCCAGGTTCTCTGCTGCTCGCTTCTTAGGCTAACTTATATAGCTGGAGAAGATGGAACTTGGGGCTTCAGTTTAACAGATGGACTTTAGGGTAATGACCATTTGTTCCTCTCAGGGTTTTGATTCAGATCGGATTGCCATATGGTATTGTCATTTGCTAATTTCTAATGGGCCCTGTTATCCCTGTTATCACCAAGTGTGGTTAGTAAAGACTCATTAATACATTCTAGACGTGTCTGACATGATCTCTCTTATACCCCACAACACCATATAGTAAATAATTTGAGGCCAATCATCAGCCTAAAGTTAAAAGCATAAACTTTTTACAGAAAACACAAAAGAATATAAATTACTAGGCAAAGACTTTTTGGAACACAAAGAGCACTGATCATAAAAGAAAAGACTAATTAAACTTTATCAAAATGAAAAGATTTTTGCTCCTCAAAAGCTAGCTCTAGGATTCGCTTGTGTGAGGTCCCGGGTTCATTCCCCGGCATCTCCAAACAGCCGTAAACTCCGGGCTTGGCAGCGTGGCCTAGTGGCTAAGGTCCTCGCCTTGATCCCATATGGCCGCTGGTTCTGATCCTGGCAGCTCCACTTCCTCTCTGTCTCTCCTCCTCTCAGTATATCTGACTTTGTAATAAAAATGGAATAAATCTTTAAAAAAAAAAAAAAAAAAAAAAAAAAAGCTAGCTCTAGGAATCTGTAAAGGCGACTTCAGACTGGGAGAAAATTTTGTCCTAGGGGAAAATATTCTTAGTATTCTTACTTGGCCAAGAAATTGTATCTAGAATAGATTCTACAAATAAATAACAAAAATATAATATTAAACCCAATTTTTAAAACATTTATTTAAAAAGTACAAAGAAAGAAAGAAGACAGAGACACAGAGAGATACTCCACTTGCTTGTTTATTTCCTAAATGCCTGTAACAAGTGGGGCTGGGCCAGGCTTAAATTAGGAGCCAGGAATTCCATTTGGGTCTCTGATGTAGGTGACAGAAACACATGAACTTGAACTATAACCTGCTGTTTCCCAAGGTATGAATTAACAGGAACCTGAATTTGTAAGCAGAGCAGGAACTTGAACCCAGGCATTCACATATGGGATGTGGGCTTTCCACACATGATTTTCCTGCTGCATGAACTGCCTGCCCCGAACTCCAACAAGCCATTGAATTTGTCTGGACAATAAGATGCTGGAATCTATGCTTGGTATATGCTTGCAATGAAAGAGTATCAACTGATCTTGAACTGTGGTTATGCAACAAGGTGGAGGAATCCACCATGGGGGCAGGGTTTGGGGAGGGGATGGGGGAATCCCAGTACCTATAAAACTGTGTCACATAATGCAATGTAATTAACTATAAAAAAATTTTTTTAACAGACAAAAGACTTAAATAGCTGCTTAGTGTCTGTTCTTTCTCCCCTCCACACACAGAATAATACATTTATATATGACAAACATATACATATGCACAATAAACAATAAACAACAAATGATTTCAACATGATGAAGCACTAAGGAACTATAAGTGAAGGCCATACAACTACACCAGAAAGACTAACAGTGAAATAATGGCAAAATTTGGAGCAACTGCAATTTCATATACTATGTGTGTGTGTATATGAAAAAAAAAAATGAAATAATATAATCACTTGGGAAAACAGCTGGTACTTTCTTAAAAACTAAACACACTTTTACTGTATGACTTGTCAATTCCCCACAATGTTAGGAATGGTTGTAGCAGGTTTTATCCTTGATAGCCAAAATATAGAAGTAACTGAAATGCCTATCAAAAGGGAATTGATCACTTAATAAAAATTGTAATCATTTTCATACAATAAATTATTTTCAGCAATTGATAGCAAGTAAACAACCAACACATAAACACGAATACACAGAGGTTAGAGGAATTCCTTCTTTCCACTATGAAGACTTAAGTCCTTAAATCTGTTCAAACAAGCTGGAAATAGCTTAAGAGTAGGAAATCATTCAAAGTTATGAACATGTGCTTGTGTATGTAAGCCATAACAGATCTGAGAACCCAAAAAAGGGCTGGACACTGGAAATATAAACAACCATATCATAGGCAAGAGGGTCTCTGGGCAGGGGTTATAGGCAACTTTAGAAAAGGTCAGTAAATGATGTTTAGGAGGAATGAATGGGCCCATATAACTAAGCTCCTTTGGACTCTCGGGTGTGGTCTTTGATTTCCAGTCTGTTCTCTGGTGTTCATCCTAACAACTGCTTTAGTTCTGAGAAGCAACTTTACTTGGATAAGAGAACTTCACAGATGACTTTTCCTTGTACTTCCAGAAAGAGGATCAGAGCAGGTGATCAGGACCAGGTTCAGGGCTGGGGTGGGAGAGGTCAGAGAGGGGTTCTCAGACTGTTTCTGTAGCACACCACATCCAAGCACCACACCCATGGGTAGCAGCCCTGAGCCTCAATAGATGATTTCAGCAACATTACGTTAAGCAAAAGTGAACAGACACAAAAGGGCAATATTCTATAGGATTCCACTTATATAAAGTTCAATAACAGGCAAAACTAATTTGTGGTGATAGAAATTAGAGGGGGTTGAGGAGATATTGAGAACCAGTGAGCACAAGGGAATTTTCTGTTTTGTTTTGAATAGGTATTCAATGGATGTGTACAAATTTATTAAAACTTCTTGAATTATACAAGTAAGGCCTGCGAACCTCACTCTATGTAAATTTTCCTTCATAAATAAAAGCTACAATTGGAGCCTGGGGAGCAAAGAAGGTTTCCTGGAAGAAATGGATGTTTGAAGAAGAAGGAGGAGTTAGCTAGTAGTGAGAGGAATGAAATTTGAAACAGAAAGTGTGACACATGAAAAGGCTTAAATGGGGAGGGAATGGAAGACAGAAAAGCTTGATAAAGTAAGGACCAAAATGCAAAGAATCTTGTGGGTTAAGGAATCTTAAATTCATCCTGAAACTAGGAGAAACCATGGAGGCATTTTATTTTGGTCAGATCAAACTGAAGGCACAGTGTGTGTGTGTGTGTGTGTGTGTGTGTGTGTGTGTGTGTGTGTGTGTGTGTGTGTGTCCATTCAGGCAGACACGCATGTGTATGTAAAAGGAAACTGCTCAGTACATTGGGAATCAGCCTCTGAAGAGCTACCATGCAACAAATGAGAAGGGTCCCAGCCGTGGTGCAGAGCACACTTACCAGGAAAGAGAAATGTTCGGGAGTAAGATGCAGAATCTACAAGTTGAGTGCAGACATGGATGCTAGGAGGGGACAGAGGGATAAGCTTGATGGAGGGAATCTGCATCTCACTGGACTCATTCCTTCTCTCATGAGCCTGTCAGTAATCTAGAGTTGGTGGCACACAGGGCACCACGACATGAGTTCTGAGTGAAAAGTGGATGAGATCTCGGTTTTTCTATCTATTACATCAATTAAGAGGACAGACATAGAAAGCAAAATATGTTTGCCTTGCAAAGATCAAAGATTTTACTAAAGTGAAAGAAAAAAACTTTTTTGTGATATAAAAAAGTCCACTATACCCCCAAAACAAACTTCAACATTCCTTGAGTATTTGCTTTGTGTCAGGCTCTATGTTATGTACATCTTATTAATTCCTGGCTTCTCATTATTGCATCCTTCATAGTACAAATTGAGTTTGCTCATGTTTGCAAGTGGGAGGCAGGATCCCGCAATGGATTGATACTTACCCTAGTTCATGCATGGAAGGATGTGAGGTCCAAGATTACAACAGGTGATTTTTTATTTGCTGATGTCACAGGCCCTCAGTGATTTGGAGGTAAAAAGTGGAGAGATTGCTGAAGAAATGTCACTGTCGGGAAGGAATTAGGCAGGTGCTTTCTCCACTGAAACATCTTCTTTGAAACCTGATTCTCACAGTATTACAGAAGATTTCCACATTCATCTGCCTTGGTTGGATTATGCCACATCCCCAAGTTCATCTTTTCTATCCCTAATCCCTAGAATCTCAGACTGGTTGTACTTGGAAGGTCTTTATAGGCTTGTGTAAAATAAATTGAAGTGCTAAGTTAGGGGTTGGGGTGGATCCTAATCTGATTTTACTTGTTTCCTTATAAAAATGGGAGATTTGGATGCATAGAGAAAAGGCAAGTGAGGACACGAGGAGAGGACAGTGACTAGCAAGCCCAGGAGGGAAGCTTCAGAAGAATGCAAATCTTCTAAGTTATGGTCTCAAAGTTCTAATCTCTAGAGCTGTGAGAAAATGAAATTTTTTTTACAAAGAATTTCTTTATCTTCATTTTATTTGAGAGAGATAGAGATCTTCAATCACATGGTCCAGTTCCCAACATGCAAGGTACCAAAACACTGGAGTCATCATCTGCTGCCTCCATTTGCAGGACAATGGATGAGAAGCAGAAGACCAAGACTTGAACCAGGCACTGTGATACCAGATGAGCATGTCCAAAACGGCAACTTCCCTGCTGAGCTAAATGTCTTCTCCACTGGTTTCTACCTCTTAGACACTACTCTCTTCCAGACACTCCCAAATGTCTCCAGAGCGGAAAAAGTCATCCCCCAGTTGATCTGGAGGATGGTTACTGAGTCATGTACTACACTTTTTCCACCAGAAGCCTTAGAAGTATAAATCAGAACTATGTAAGTAGATTCTGAATTGAGAATAGGGAAGGACAAAGAATAGCCAAGAGGGATCTCTGGTGGACCCCCGGGGGTGTATGATTATGAATTGCATATTAGAAGGGATGTTCTCAGAATTCAATGTGGATGCACATTACTTGGAAATCTTATGAAAAGACAGAATTTTGTGTGTAGATATGTGCAGAATTTAAGCTTCTGTTTACAAAAAGCTCCTGAGTGATGTCCCTTTGCTAGTTTAGGACTAGCTGAGAACTAATGGAGAATAATGTCCTTTTCTTTGATTTGTGCTTCATTATGTTGGCATTTTTGAAGGGTTTAAGACAACTAATTTGTAAAATACTTCTTAATATGAATATTTCTCTACTTATTTCCTTTTCATTAGAAAAAGGATGTCTTGGGGGCAAGAATACAACATGGGTGATCCAATCCCTCTCTCAGTATATTTCACATTAGAAAGCATTTGATTTTAGTAGTTTTCAGTGTTATCTTCCTATCTGTGTTTTTCCAAGCATCTCACTGCTCACCCTTCCCTCCCACAGCCCTTCAGCAGGACTGATGTCAAAGGTAGGCTAAGACTTGGCCCACAGTTAGGGCCTGCAGGGTGCTATGGATGGCAGGCTTGGTAAAAAATGAATTGGAAAGTTGAAAGTTCCTTGAGACAATATTATTTCATCTGTCTCCCTAATTCAAATTCCAATAATACAAAACAGCAAGAGTCTTGTTTGTGGAGGTGGTTCCCATACTAAAGGTGAATCACTGGTTTCAGACAAGTTCTGTTGCCAAAAATACCTGATGTAGGATGTCACATCAAAAAACAGAAAGAAAACTGAAGCCAGCAGAGAAACATCAAGGGTGTTATGACAAACCTACAAAAATCCTTTGAAGATAAATATAGGTAACAGGATTTGAGCTGCTCTGGAAAATAGCAAATAGTTCAGCAGGCATCCTTGGTTCACTTTCAAAGACAATCTCTAAATAGAATGAGAATGTTTAGGTGTAACAACATATTCAGAACAAACAGAACCCATGGAACTGCTCATTGAAGGCCAAAGTTAAGGGTACATGATTTCTGAGATGAAGGAGACATTAGTTAAAGTTGAACAATCAGAAAACAGTTTGCTTATTTTATATTTTAAAGGGAGAGAAGCCCTTTGAGAACCATCAAGAAAGAGGTGGAAAACTCTGAGAACTCTATCCTCCTGATTCTGTCTCTACAACTTCATTGTTGGAAGGGACAATTTAAAAACTGTGAAAATTCTGTGATTTTTCTTCATCCAGTTTGCCCCCTATGCTTGCTGTGACTTCTCTGAAAGCAGGGGTGTGGGCCCACACTTTCCTGCCTGTGTGCTGGAAGGCAGCTGGTACAGAAAAGACCTGCTACCCCCAGATGACTGGGAAGGTCAGTGTTCCCCAAAGAGGGGCACACTCTGGACCCCACTGTCACAGTGTGATATCTTAAATGTGCTGATATGTTCAGACACAGGTTCAGCCAAAACACTCCGTCATTCCACCCTGGGAACACAGTAAAATGAGAGAGTTTACATAGGACCCTGAACTTATTTGTCAGGTTGATGTGTTGTTAGTAAGCAAGGGTCATTTTTGGGAGCAAGGAGAGTTAGAAAGGGTGTGATAAGCTGCACTAGTGGTAGGAAACATCCATAAAATTTGCCAAGGAATGGCCCAACCACCTTCCTTCTTTTGTTCCACGTCTTCTGGGTTCCTGTGGCACTGTGTGCCTTATCCTGTTTCTAGCATGGTGTTTCTAGTTTGCTTGTTCCATCTTTACCAGGCTCACCTAGAAACAGCCTTTTCCTAGGAACTCCTTCTTCTCCCACATCTGCAATGCTGCGTCCTCACATTCTGTGCCTATGGTAACAGCACGTCTGACTTATCTATGACATTCTAAGCACCTGCAAGGCACAAATCTCAAATTGCTATCTTTTGAAATTTCACCTTATAGTCTTGTGCCTGGTACCTGGTATTAATAAATTAGTGATGGAGAAGACCTGCTTTTCACTTGCCAAGCACTTCACTATGTGGCTCATAATGATCACTTCATATTATATTCCTGCTACTATGGAGTATACCTATTTTACAGTAAAAGGAAGCACAAAGTGTTTAGGTCACTTGTTCAAAGTCTCATAACTAGTAAGTGGTAGGTTCACAATTTGAACCCAGTTATTTTGGTTCTATGCACTGGATAGTGTTCTTAAACCCTAAACTGCTTCTCTCAACACCACTAGATAGAACACTGGTGAATGGAGATGATACATGTAAGGACAGATGGGTACATGAATGGATGCCTGGATCTCAAATCAGGTAAAGAAAGTGAGAGCGGTAGAGGAAAGCGTCCACTGCTGGCTTCTTTTAAGAAAGACTCAATTAAGTACCAACTTTTAGGCTTAACTTATTTCACAGTAAAGCAAGAATCAGTTTCTTAATGGACACACAGACACACAAAACAGAGAGAAAAGAACCCATGGACCGAAACAGACAGAAAGTAGACCAATAACAAAAAAGAAAAGAACCCATGGAAATAGGACTAGATTTGAACCACGGCTCTGTTAACTTTATCCTGTGAAGTTTGGGATCAGTCATTTGTCTAGTATTACCCACTTTATCTGTGGAGTATATTTAAATGCCCAGCAGAATGCCTGGAAAATAAGAACCTCCCAGTAAACTTTAGTTTCTTTCCTGGACAACCTGGTTCTGATTTATATGAAGTAGGAAAATGCTGAGAAAAGGAATGGAGGAGCTGACTCCATGGAAGACATCCAATTCTTTCTTGCGAAACAGACACATAAGTCTTTCTTTCCCAAGGCACAATGTTAAGGTTGAATTCTGTTTTTGGAAAACAATTTTGTATTATAAACATATCATGATAATAGGAATAAAGGTGAAAAGAAGAAAATGCAAATTCATGGCCACTTAAGACAGTCTGTGGAAAATGAGATTAAAATACATGCTTATTTTGGTACAAAAAGTTTTGAAAACTATGTGTATGAGAGCTCTTTGGAAAGTTAATGGACAATGCAAATTATTTTTTTAAAGTATGCATGAATTTCAAAGATTTTCTGTACCAAAACAAACAGAAATTAATTCTACTTTTCCATAAATTTATTGAGATATTCTTGGGTACCTGAATGTTCACATAAAGTTTAAACACTAAATATAAATTATATATATAAGAGGAAGCCTTTAAGGGTTTCTTCCTAGAACTTAATCTACATGGTTTTAATTGATCAAGGCATCTTAAAACATGAATGCAATGAATTTTTGATAGAATTTTTATATTCAATCGTCTAGTTAATCCAAGACAAAGTGAAAACTACCATTTTAATTCAATGAGACTATTAATTATAAGACATACTATTTAATAGCACCCTGAGTAAGATAAAATAATGTCACATTAAATATATGCACTTAAAAAGGTTTCCAGAAAATTTAAAATTTGAAAAACACTTTCTTAAGCACCAAGGAACTATGATTGTATTAGCCCCATTTTACTTGAGAAAAGAGAAGGAAATGGAATGCCTTACCAAGAGAATCAAGTTTTGAATGCATGTCTCTTTGTTTCCGTGCTCTTAGACGACAGACAAGTTTGCTAGAGCAAAAAGTGAGTGAAGAATAGTTTAAAGTCTGAGGCTGAGTCTGTCAGAGGAGATGAGGGCCTGGTAGGGTGGGAGGAAGCAGCTGAAAGGTCATGCCACAAGCTTGACAGACTGTCCACTTTTCGATTTGCTTCTGGCTGTCCGGTTTTTCAGCACAGATTCTGGATTCTATTCCAAACATTAGACTGCAAAAAACTGTCTTTATGGGCCCGGCGGCGTGGCCTAGCGGCTAAAGTCCTCGCCTTGAACGCCCTGGGATCCCATATGGGCACCGGTTCTAATCCCGGCAGCTCCACTTCCCATCCAGCTCCCTGCTGTGGCCTGGGAAAGCAGTCGAGGACGGCCCAAAGCTTTGGGACCCTGCACCTGCGTGGGAGACCTGGAAGAGGTTCCAATTCCCGGCTTTGGATTGGCGCACACCGGCCCACTTGCGGCTCACTTGGGGAGTGAATCATCGGACGGAAGATCTTCCTCTCTGTCTTTCCTCCTCTCTGTATATCTGACTGTAATAAAATGAATAAATCTTTTAAAAAAACTGTCTTTATTTTTTATTCTTCTTTACCATTTTATTATCCATTCTTGTACCCTGCCCCATCTTTAGATACTCACCATTTCTCCCATTTCTAACAGAAATGTCCACCAGAACATACTCAAAGGGAGTTGAAAAGAGTTTTGACCCAAATAAGTGAATTTTGAATGCTACATTTAGACATTTAGTCACTATAGACATTTTTGGCTATATACTCAAATTTATATTATGTCTACAACAAGGGTACTTCAAAAAGTTTATGGAACATGGAATTAGTCTGTGGGGGTGGGCAGGTGACTTACTGGTTATGTTACAGCTTGTGACTCTTGCATATCAGAGTGCATGGTCCAAGACACACTCACTCCACTTCTGATTCAGCTTCCTACTAATGCAGATTCTAGGGGCAGCAGGCATCAACTGAAGTAGTTGGATCCCTGATACTCATAAGGGCGTCCTGGATTGACTTCTAGGCTATTGACGTCAGCCTGGGTCAGCTCTGGCTATTGCAGGAACTTGGTGAGGGAATCAAAAGACAGATTCCCCTCTGTCTCTCAAAACAAAAATGTTTAAAGGGTTACATTGGTTTGGGTCAAAACTTCTTCTGAAGTCCATGTATACAGGAGGGCTTCAAAAAAATCCATGAAATATACAAATTATGAAAAAATTATGCATTGATTTCAAAAATTTGACACCAAATTAAAACTTAAAAAATTTTATTCTTAAAAGATTTATTTTTAATCTGAAAGTCAGATAAACAGAGAGAAGCAGATACAGAGAGAAAGATCTTCCAGCCTCTGGTTCACTCCTCAAGTGGCCACAACGGCTACATCTGAGTTGATCTGAAGCCAGGAGCTAGAAGCTTCTTCTAGGTCTCCCAAGAGGGTGCAGGGTCTCAAGGCTTTGGACCACAAGCAGGGAGCTGGATAAAAAGAGGAGCCGCCAAGATATGAACTGGCACCCATATGGAATCCCAGTGGATGCAAATCAAGGATTTAGCTACTAGACTGTTGCACCAGGCCCAAATTAAAACTTTTTAAACAGCATTTTCCATGAGCTCTTTGAAGTACTCTTATACATACATTTAGAGTTGTAACTAAAAACAAACTGGTTGTGACACTGGTACCTTACCCAACAAATATACCAGTCTGTCTTTGGTATGACCCTGCTGCAAAAGGGGAGTATGAGAGGCTGTATAACTTTGCTAGTCACAGTGCTTTTAGGTTTGGAATCCAGTTGCCAATGCCTTTGTCCTCAATCAAGGGCATTCTGGGTCATTGAGTGCACAGTATTGCAAGGTTTAGGACCTCCTCCAGGAAGCTGTGCCATCCCCATTTTGGGGTCCTCATGGCAGTGGGAATATTGGCCACTGACAGGTGACAGTCACACTGGCATTTATGAAACATCTTCAGCACTTCAGAGTTGGTACAGGTGATAAGGACAACTGAACAAAATGTGATTTTCACTGTTGCAAATGCTTTCCGGATTTACTGCCCAACTTCCTCCCCTGCCTCCTGAACGCATCAAGAGAACAGAGACCCGCTGTCTGATAAAGTTCTTTCTTTTGCCCACATGAAAGGAGTGTGTCTGCTCCGAGGAGCAATCACGAGCTTGCTGAAAAGCAGCTATCTGTGGAAACAACTGCAGCCTGTGTTTTTGGGCTCCAGGGCCCACGGGTGCCTTTCTTCCTAACAGCCGTTAGAGCAGGAGCAGAAACCTGTGCCAACTCCTAAACTTCAAATGTGTCATTTCTCAGACCACAAGTCTCTTCAGCTTCCTGAACAAAGTTGGGGTGGGAAGCCCTAAAGTGCTCTTGGGCCTCCTGAAAGCACAGATCTGATCACTGTGCCAAATGCAGAACAGCTCAGCACGCAGAGCCTTCCTTGGATCACGGTGCCGGCAGGCTTGGAGGGTTGGCCTTCTTTGCTACACTTAGTGACAACACCTCCAGCCCTTGCCAGGGATGGTTTACAACTTTTTCAAGCACAAAGACTTACTTGTAATATCAATATTTTAATAATGTCTTGTTATTAGAATCTAAGCAAGAACATATCTAGTCAACAAGAACTGTAGTGTGAATTCAGCAGTTCTCTCACACACACATGCATTTTATAGTTCTGGCCGTCCTCATATTTTTGAAAGATAGTGCTTTCTCTACACAGAACTTTTTTTTCACTCCAGAAATGACACATCCAGAATGTTGATTCAGAGACACTTTGCAAAAACTCCATAGCCCACTAGAGGTCTCACCAAAGGCTGAGAACCACCCTGCACACCGTGTACCTAACAAGTAAAGGATCATATGGAAGAGCATCTACCATGCAATCAGATGCCTTTCAAGTCAGTGCTTGTTTTGAGGGTGGGGTCTAAGAGTACTGAATTAAGTTACTCTTGGAATATAACCCCACCCCACAGCCCATGAATCTTAGAAGGATATTTGTAGTTTTCTAGCTCCAGGGAACACAAACTACAATTTTCTTTTATTTTCAGCTTTCTTTTAAGCTATTCTGAAATTCAGAAGTAAATGCAATGCTCAGGGATGGAAGTTTAGCTTAGTAATTAAGAACTTCACACCTAATATCAGGATATCTTGGTTAGATACTTGATTCTGGCTCCTTATTCTAGTTTCCTGCTAATGTGAAACCCTGGAGGGCAGTGGGGAAGGCTCAAGTAATTGGGTTCCTGCCATCTATGTTGGAAATTCAAACTGAAATTTTGGCTCCTGGCTTCAGCCGTGGTTGTTGGGAGCACTGGGAATGAAACAGCAGATGGACTATAGGCTCATATGTTCTTTCTCCTCCTCTCCCCTCTCACATACGTAAATAGTAAAAGAAATGTTCGGCTGTGGTAATCATGTGCTGCAAAAGTCTCTGTACTGTCTCTGCCCAGTGAATGTAATAGCTATTTTAGTCTCTGTCTCGTTGTAACTTCATCAGAATACATTATAAACAGACACCACAGCCCTCAGCTCTCTGGGAATCACCACGGTGGTTAAATGGGGCTTCCTCTGGCCCACTGAGCGATTCTGCCAACATCTCCTCTAAGCACATGCTGTGTACTAGGTGTCATCAGTTTCCCATGTTCCATTTCTCTAAGCTTGGGGAGTGCAAGACATAATGGTGGCTGAGCAGTGTAACTCAGCACAACGCCTACCCTGTACAGCAATGCAAAAACAAAGCAAAGCAAACTCTCGTGGGCCAGAAAAAACTCGAGAGATGACCATCACAGATAGCAGCAAAGCAACTCCCACAGGTGTGAGGGACCCTCAGCTGCCTTGGCACCCTCACTGGAGGTTCTCCTGATGACTCTCTCAAGATGCAAGAGGCTTGTTTCTCTCCTATTTTATTTATTCTTTCATCTGTTACCTTGTTCCAGCCTCTCACTGTCTCCTTTCCTTCTAAAGACTAATTCCACATTACCACTAGAGGGCAGAGCAGATAAAGAAACTGGGCTTGTGATCCCATTTTAATTTTTTGTATAATCATTCTCTGCTTTACACTTCAGAAACTTGTCTTAATGACTTTTTTCTCTCCACTTTAAAGCTCACATTATTGTGTTCATCACACTGTTCATCACACTTGTTAATATATATTCTTATTGGTACTTCTATAAATAGGCTGCCTTATGGCTGGTGTTTGGTGCAATGGTTAGGATGATATTTGGAGGGCTGACTTTGTGGTTAAGTCAGTGGTAAGTAGTAAGCTTAACAGTAGGTAAGACTGCTGGCTGCGATGTTTGCATCCCATATGAGCACTGGTTTCAGTCCTGGCCATTGCACTTGCTGTCCAGCTCATTGCTAATTTAACTAGGAAAGCAGTGGAAGATGGCACAAATGCTTTGGGCTCCCGCACTCACAGAGCTGACCTAGGTAGAATTCTGGGCCTGTGGCTTTGGCCTGAGCATCTATTTGAGGAGTGAACATGAGATCTCCCTTCACCTCTTTCTCTGACTCAAATAAAGCAAATATTTTTGTTTGGAAGACTCTGTTTTGGCCACTTGCATCCCACACTGGAGTGTCTGGGTTCTATTTCTGACTCTAGCTTTTTGCCAGTGCAGACCTTAGGAAGCAGCATTGATGATTCACATAACTGGGTTCCTGCCCCCCATATGGGAGATCTGGATCGACTTCTGAGCTCCTGGCTTTGGCCTAGCCCAGCCCAGCTGTTGGGGGTATTTGGGGAACAGACAAGCTGAACTGATGAGAGTTCTCTCTGTCTTATAAATCAATAACAATTTTAAAAATAGGCTTTCTTCAATTTTTGTAAAGACCTACCTACCTACAATAAAATATAACTTCAAAACATGGCATTATATGATGTTTATCAAATCAGAGGCCTCCCCCAAGATCATTATACCAGGGTTATGTTGTCCTTTGGCCATAAGCCATAAAGTTATGATGACAAGGTATTCTTTAGGATTAACCCTTTCTACCAATGTTGGGAGAAAACTGTAGAGTAAGGGCATCTCTGATTTGAAAGGAAGCTACTCTCCTATAGGAAAGCAGCCAATACATAGTCTATTGGCCAGTGTACAGTCTGTCAGTCAATATAGACTACTGGCCTATGTATAGTCTATCGAGTTTTCCCTCAGTGTTATAAAGACCCTTGGGAGATGACCAGCACATTGGGAGTCCTTGCTGGTGTGAGCCAGACTGCCCAAGTAGGTGTGCCCAGGTATGTTCTGACAGGCTCCATTTGCTGTGTGGAGTGAGATCACTCTACCAGGCCCAGCAGGAACAGCATGTGCCTTTTCCCATTGATTTGTTGTAAGTGTCTGCTCTTGTACCGTGGATATAGTATTTGCTCTGCTCTGCTTTTCAGAGCTTGACACTATATATAATGCTACTGGCCAAGTAGTCTATGACTACTGCTCAGTCTTTAGTGAAGACTGCGACTATCATTTAATCCTTCATGAGCTATAGAGGCTTACTAGGCACTTTCTATGACAGAGATAAGAATGGACCTAAACTGTTGTCTTTGGAGGAAAAAAAAACACCAGTGACCACTGAGGAATTTCTCAAAAAGGACCTTGAAGTGACCAAGATAATTGCTTTTTCACCAGCATAGGAGGTTCCCAGAAAAATAAAATAAGGATGGTCTGATATTCAAGTATTGTAAAATCTTATAGTACCTTAAATTGGTCAAAACATCCATTAAAACAGAAAGGACAGAACTGCTAGGTAATATAGAGTAGAACAGAGAAGATATGTTAGGATGGGGTAAGAAGGAAAGACAAATTTGAAGAGGGGTATGGGCACTTTGCCAGGCTTTTAGCATGAATTTGTGTAGCCATTAGATCAGGCAGGTATTGAAGCAAAGAAGGCAAGTGATTTCCCACAAATTTCTGGTGGAATTTGAATCCAGATCATGTTCTACATTGCTGCCACATCTTTCTAATTCCGATGTGTCTACACTCTTAACCACAACACAGGTTTCACTACCAGTAGGTTCTGTAAATACAGAACAAGTTGAAGAAAAGCAGGACAAAGGGGTAAGGGTTAAGTTTCCTCCTGGGATTTCATCGTGGAGGGCCTGGGACAGATTCAGACCTCCACTTCCATCCAGTTTCTTGCTAATGCAAACTTTGGGAGGCACTAGATGATGGTCGGGGTTCCTGTTACCCATTTGGAAGATCTGTATAGAATTCAAGATCCTGGCTTTAATCTGGCCTAGCCCCAGCTATTGTGGGCATTTGGGGAGTGAACAAATCAGCACACAGGTATCTCTCCCTCTCTATGTCTCGCAGCCTCTCTGTTACTGTGTCTATCAAATAAACAAAAATAAATAATAAAGTTTACACTAAATATCCTTAAAAAGAAAACACACACACATAGGACAGAGTTGCAGTGGAGGTCATCTTGAATTTAGCTTCATAGCATTCCTGCAACAATGACAGATTATCGTAAATTACTCTTTCTGGCAATATATTTTTATTTCTTTGTTTTAGGACTGTGTGACTAGGCATCCTTCCATCTAGCCATAAAATTGCTATTTCTCAAGGAATCCAACTCCAGTATAGAGAAATCATTCAATGGATATATTGAGTTTTGCATCATAACTTGGGAATAAGGAAATCTATGAAAACTGGTAGCAATTTCACCTTTAGGGACTAAGATAAATAGCACCTTCCCTCTTGTTGCTCAGACAAAATTACTTAAATAAGGCTACATGCATTGCAGAGGAAGGCAAACATACTGCTTAGTAAGACGTAAGTGTTGGGAGAATTCAATGTTGGAAACAACTGTAGTGATTCAAAATTGGTATCAGAAATTCCAGAAGATGTACACAGTACTGAAGAAATCTCAAGAAACATAATTAGGTAGCTATTGGTTACAATAAAACCCTAAAATAACATGGTAATACATTGTTTTTAGTAGAGTAAAATTTATTTTAATTGGAATAGTGCAAAGTTAATATAACACTAACTGACCCAGAATCATTGTCATGAACATAGACCACTGGGACATGTGAACTGTCTGTTCTGACTCTTTTCCTCCCTTTGCCTTAACTTAAATTTTGTGTCTGATTTGTAAATTTTTTTCCTTTCTCTTGCTGCTGACAACATACAGTGATGTGTTTATCTCTAGTAGTTAATGTCTGTGGTAGACACATGTGTGAAGGGCAATTCTTTCCTGACACACAGAACAGGATTCTAGAAGAAATGTTTACTTATGATGACCTGTCCCTGGGAACATGTTACTGTATGAATGGGAGGCACCTGCATCCAACTAGGCTAATCAGAGGTCGTTCCTAGGTAATGTATCATCTGGAAAGAGATTAAACTGTCTGTGTGTCTGCCCTTGCAACATACAAACTTGGGAACAATGAGAAACTGTCTTCTGCCCATCACATGGCCTAGACATTTTCTTTCTAATAAGGCAGAAAAGTAGAGATTTTAAAAGGAGGAGGAGTGAGATGAAGGAACAGGTGCATTAAGAATTGCCAATGGACATCTCATTACTGTTCCCATTCCTTCCTGAGACTCAGGCATCTCTATCCAGGATCCAGAAATTATTTACATAGCTCCTTGTTTCCCCCATTACATTTACTTCTTCCTTCTTAAAAGCTTCACAAATTTCCAGTTACATGTTTTGGGTGGAATTTACCCTAAATCTTCAGCGCAGGCCAAGGTGGAAGCTGGGACTGCATTCCATTCTTTTAGGCAGGGTGTTTGGTACAGAAGCCAGCACATGTGCTGGATTGAACTGACTGAGCTATTAGGAGAATTTTCTGGAAGCTTCTGAGGTTTGCTTTCTCATCCTTAAGTTAACAAAATGATATCTGCTACGTGCAAATAAGGAAATGTTTAAGTGTTTTGTACTTCTGTTAGATACTTAACAATTACATGGAAAATCAGATTTAAATCAACATCCTCAAAGAGAGAGAGGAAAGGATGGGAGGGAGGGTGAAGGGTGAAGGCAAAGCAAAAAGGAAGAAACAAATGAATTGGATCTTTAGTGAGAACTTGAATCAAGCTTTTTGGAAGTCATATAAGATACACCACTTACATGGACGATAATTTTCTTTAGCTTCAAAAATATGAGTTAGATTTTAGTTGCTGTAAATGAAAAGCATCCTAATTGATAACTCATGCTAGGGTTATTTTTGATATTTGCAATACAAAATCCCCACTAATTCTGTTGCATTTAATACGTTAAATCAGCCATGAGTAGCAGTGGATGGAAAGGTCAGAGTAGGCAGACAATGGAGAGACCCAGGGGAGTTTTTGGTTAAGTAAGACACTCAGATGTGTGTACATGCACCTGTGTGTGTATTTAAATATGATTTTTAATTGTTTTCTAAGGTCTTTTCAGATTTATGCTATCTGATTTTCTTTCTAAGCAAGATGATCAAATAAAAGAGTATTTCAGAAAAAGGTGGGCATATTTCAGCAGCAGAGGAGCTCTCTGAAAGATGAACTAACATTTATACACAATTGGGCCTTTGTATCAGTAGACTCTGTTTCTGTTGAGTCAGACAAATCCAGACACAAATTATTCAGGAAAAAATGCATCTATACTGAACTTGTACAATTTTTTTCATAGTTGAGTGCTTTATTCATCTAGCTCTGATTTAGAGATAGAACTACACTGAGTGTGAGCTCAATCAGTATTGAGCAATCAACTTGGTGTCCTTAAGACTGTGGTGGCTGTCTTTTTTCTATTCATATTCTTATCTTTTATTAATCATAAATATTTGTGGAGTATAGTGTCAAAATCCATTAACTTCAGTGAAGATCATATGAAGTTGGTTAGCATTTCCATCTCTTAATATATTAAAAAATGAAAAGTAACACTTTTACATATGTATAGGTTTCAGTACATGTATATAAGGTAATGCTGCGCATGTCAGAGTAACAAACGCCTCCCTCTCCCTGTCACTGCTTCATTATTAGAGTCCTCAAGCTCTTCTCTGTCAATAGGCTACTATGAATAATAGTTACCCACTGTGTTGTACAACATTAGGAACATATTCCTTCCATCTTACTGGGCTTTGGTACTTGTTATTCAGCTTCTCTCTAGCTCCTCCCCAACTCTCCCACTATCTTGTATTCACACTTGAATGTAGAGTCTGACTTTTTATCTTCCACATTTGAGGAGACCAGGTGGTATTTGTCTTTTTGTGTCTGGCTTATTTCTCTTAATAGAATATCATCCAGTTCTATTCACTTTGCTGCAAATGACAGGATGTCATGTTTTTAAAATTGCTGAATAATATTACAAAGTGTATACCACATTTTCTATATCTGTTCATCTCCTAATGAAGTCTTTGGTTAATCCCATACCTTGGCTATTGTGACTAGTGTTATGATAAACAGTACAGGTATATATTTGACATAATGATTTAATTTCTTTTGGATATACACTCAATATTGGGACTGTTGAATCAAATGAAAGCTCTGTTTCTAGATTTTAAAGAAATATTAGTGCTATTTTCCATAGTGGCCACACAAACAGGTTTTTTGTTGGCCATTATTGCCTATATAATACAGCATAACTAAGACCTACCTAGATAGCAATTACATTGTTTTAGCTATTTTAAGTAATGCACAGATAAGAAGATGTGCATAGGCTATATGAAAAATGAAGCTATTTTACATAAAGTAGTTAAGAATCTGAGGACACTGGTGTTTTCGGGGGTCCTGGAACTGATCCCCCATAGAAATTAGGGGACACTTTCAATTCATCTTTGCACACCATTCATGAAAATCATTGCATATCATCAATGTACTAACAGAATTAAGTCTTTTTTAAATTTCTAGAAATTTAAGTTGAAATTACAAAGCTGAATGTAATAGTGAAAAATAGCTCTATCACTTTCAAAAATCATTAGGGATAACCTGACATGACTTGCTGAAAAGTATCCAACCTGTAGCCCAGTGGCCTTTAACCATACACACTGCATAAAAGGAAGCTATTCCCTTGGGAGAGGAGGTTCGACACAGAGATCACAGGAAAGAAGATAAAAGATGGGCAGTATGTATGATGGAAAGAAAGTCAAAAGAAGGGATGCAGTTATCTTCCAGTACTTGCTGAACTCTACCATGGATTGGCACCCCTAATACACACAAGGAATTTTAGAGTAAAATGTAGATGCACTCCTAGGTGCTTAGGCGCACATGTAAAGAAGAAACCACAGTAGTTGAAGAAAGCAGGGCAAGGGGGGTAAGCAACAGTAGGACCTGGTAGGGTAAGGATACGAAATATTTCCAGGCCAGTTCTGGATGGACAGGGAGTAGAGGGACCAGACGATGCAAGAGTTTTTCGTAAAGAGCTCTGAATTCAAAAGGCTGTCAAGTGGGATAAGAACAAGACTATATAAAGCTATCACTGCAGACAGGAGTTAGCAGGTGTGTCACTAAGTTATTTGGAGAGGAAATCACCCAAGTCAAGGTTTTGGGTGTCTTTGAAGAATTCAACAATTTAAAAATTCTATCATAGAGTCAGCATCTGGACCCCCATAATCAATAGCACTGACTAATGGAAGAATCATCCTCTACATAATTATTTTCTCAACTGCTCCTGGCCCTGAAGGAGATGTGTGTGTCTATGAAGTGAAGAAAAAGGAGAGAGAAAAAAACCAGCATGGTATTCCCTTTGCCCAGGACTAGTTTACAGTCACGAGTCAGTTTCTGAGCTGATAGGTAAGAGAAGGAGGAAGCTTGAATCACAGGAAAATTTAAATTATAACACTGACCTGGGTTGTCCTTCTAAACAGCTGAAAGTAAGATTCTAGTGGAAAATAAGAATTCTAATGGAAAAGGTTTGAAATCTACCACACATAATATCCAGGTTGGCAAAGGGAGAGCAAGTATAGTATTCAGAGGCAGTCGCAGAAAAGGAATAAAGCTGGCTAGATTGTAAAATATATCCATAATCATGGTACCATAAATATAAACGAACATACAGCAACCTTGTATATTTAGGGGAAAATAGTACCAAGTTAAGAAAATAGAAGATGTGGTACTAACAATGCACTAATTGGCAATATTAGTAATATAGAACCCCTACGAGTAACATGATCTAACAAGAACAGTATCCTGGATACATGCAACAAATTATAAGTCCCAGCAGAGAAGATTCACTGCACAAGCAATAGTTGAGATTCTTCTTTGACGGTGCCAGCATCACTGCCATGTGAATATCATTTCTCCTTACCTTCATTTTGCCCATTGAAACAGAAGTCTGCCATTGGCTCACCAGTCTCTTTGCCTATATAGAAGGTTCTGTTGGGGTTTTGAGATACTACAAGTAATGATATCCAATTCCACAATTATGAGCTAATCGGTAACTTTTGACCATATTATGCAAAAGAGAATGTGTAAGAATCTTGTCCATAGTTATGAGTAGGAAAAATCAATAGATATTAATTTGTTAAAATTATAATTCTTGTACTATGACATTTTAAAAAACTCATCCCCTTCACATCTTATATTTTAAAGGACTAATTTTTGTTTTATCAATTCACTCTCATATTAATATTAATAATATTAATATAGGTGTGTGTATTATAAATCTGTCTTTTACTTTTCAGGGTCAAAATTCCTTACCTATAATACAAAATCTTGATTCTAAGGATTGGATTTCCATTCCATTCATTTTACAGCTCCTAAAAGGTATTCCCAAGGCACTGCAAAATAAGCATTAAAAGATGAAATTATCAATATAGTGTATTTCCATTAAAAAGTCTAGAGAACATACATCTTACAAAGCCTCTAACAATAATGAAATCAAAAGGCTTTTGTTTAATCTTGTGTGGCAACATTCACTTAATTTAAATATTTTATTTTAAAATACTTTCAGCTTAATATGCTTCTAGAGCAAGGTCATTATTGGTATAATGGCCTTATGTTACTCCAAGTTAACTGAAAAATAAGAAAAATAATAATATGAAATTATGTATAGGCTTGGTGATTCAGGAGATTTCTAAACTTCATGTCTTTGTTCTATACAGCATTTTATCCAATATTAACTTTTAAGTGGCTGTGAACTGTTCCTTAATTGAATTGTGTTCTATGGGGCCAATGTTGTACAAAGCAAATTAAAGTGCGTGCTAGGTCAAATCACAGTCACTCCACTTACTATGCAGCTCCCTGCTAATGCACCTGAGAAAGTAACAGGTGATGGCTCAAGAACTTGGGCCACCACTGTTCACCTGGAAGACCCAAATGTAGCTCCTGGATCCTGGCTTTAGTCAGGCCCAGCCCAGTGACTGTGGCAATTTGTGGAATGAAACAGAAGATGGAAGATCTCCCTCTCTGTCTCTCTCTCTCTCTGCAACTGTTTTTTATATAAACAATAAATAAAACTTAAAAATTAGAATTTTGCTAATTATTCACACTCATCTTAATGTATGAACAATGTCAAGGAAATTGACATAAATTTCCTTTTGCAACAAAGAACATGAAAACAAAAAATTCAGTATGATCATGTAGTTAAAAATGCATTAACGATCATTACTACTAATTAATTTGGAGACTTATGAATTTTATTTTTCACAGTGTTTTTTCCTGTCCTCTTTGTTATTGTCTATTCAATAACCTGGTAATTACTTCCAAAATTAAACATAAGCTGTAATTTATGAAGTTCTATGACTCAGATTAACCTCAGATGAAACAGAAGGAAGTGGACTACCTTCTTGGAACTGCACCTGTGGAATGCACAACACTTTTTTTCTTCATGTTAATAATTTTTTTAAAGAGATGTATTATAAAGTCCTTTAGAATAAAAAATTTGCGCCACTATGCTTTATGCAACATCAACTAAATGCTTGATTCAGTATGATTAATAGCTTTCTTCTTTATCATAGGGTACCATGCTTACAAAGAAATATAGACATTTGCTCTTCCCTAGTTTAACCAGTTGTTCTCCTTCCATTTCTCCTGCCTCTTTGTATTCTGATAGACAAAGGTCTGATCTTTTGACCTTTTTGATTAGACCTTTTTGCTTTGTCTTTTCTTAAAAGCACTTCCTGTTTTTACCCTGTGCTTGTGGTATATTAGGTCCAGCTAAAAGTAACAAAGATTCCACCTCAGTGGTAATTCAACGCAAGGATTTATTTTCTCCAACAAATTTATTCTCTCCAATAAAAGAAATCTTGTTAGATGATGCCCCCAGAGACCAGCTATAATAACCCCACAAAATAACAGAATTCAAATTTCTACTCTTTGAACCACTAACTGTGGTTTTCTCAAACCTACCGCTGGCCACCATGACTGCTAACCATTCCCTCTTAATTCTAACCATTAAGAAAGAGAAACTGACAAACAGAAACTAATGTTTCTTCCAGAAGTCCCATATGACACTTCTACCAATAAATAATTGGCCAGAACTTAGTTGTGTGGTCTAGAGATGTATGGCAGACTGGCAAACAGGAGTTTTTATATCAGAAGGTGATATGTTTCATTCAAAGTTAGTATTCATTACACAGGAATAGGAAGGGATGAATATCAGGTGGGTTGCAAAAAAAGTCTGAGCAAGCCTTTCCTTCTATTATTTTTTTTTCTTTTCTTATTGTATGTTCTACATTGGCAACCTTAACTAGTTCCAAAAGTAATAGATGCCCTCTCAAATAAATCTCTCAGTTTCAATTTCTCTTAAGCCTTCTTTTACACATTTATTTTTAAAGATTTCTTCCTTCCTTCCTTCCTTCCTTCCTTCCTTCCTTCCTTCCTTCCTTCCTTCCTTCCTTCCTTCCTTCCTTCCTTCCTTCCTTCCTTCCTTCCTTCCTTCCTTCCTTCCTTCCTTCCTTCCTTCCTTTTCATTGGAAAGGTGGATATACAGAGAGGAGAGACAGGGAGGAAGATCTTCTATTCGACTGTTCACTCCTCAAGCAGCCGCAATGGCTGAAGTTGTGCCAATTCGAAGCCAGGAGCCTCTGCTGGGTCTCCCACATGGGTGCAGGGTCCCAAAGTCTTGGGCCATCCTCTACTGCATTCCCAGGCCACAGGCAGGGAGTTGGCTGGGAAGAGGGGCCACCAGGATTAGAATTGGCGCCCATATGAGATCCCGGCAAGGACCTTAACTGCTATGCTATTGTGCCAGGCCCCCTTTTCACATTTAAAACTTCCTGGGAGGCTCTTCCATCCAAATATTCCTCATGATTAGAATTCCAAATTCAACATACCTAGACTAAGCCAATAAATACCTTAGTAAGACCCCAAAACAACTTCTGCTTAGTTCTCTGAAGCTTAAGGCTCAAATGTACACAAGAAACTGACATTGCATAATGCAGTTTTCCTGAACCTCTCAGTGAGCCTTCAACAGCTCACTATCATCCAAATCACACTTCCTACCACAATTGCTGATATTATGTGATCCTCATGACTGTTCTATTAAAATTTTTTCAGGCTTTTCTGGTCATTTTTTTTTCTGCCTCTAGCAAAGTCTACCCCAAGATGCAGGCTTAGCCTTGTTATGTGATTTAAAAAAAAAAAAGATTTACTTATTTATTTTTATTGGATTGTCAGATTTACAGAGAAGGAGAGACAGAGAGAAAGATCTTCCAGTCACTAGTTCACTCCCCAAGTGCCCACAATGCCAAAGCTGAGGCAATCCAAAACCAGGAGCAACAAGCCTCTTCCAGGTTTCCTACGCAGGTGCAGGGTCTCAAGGCTTTGGGACATCCTCTACTGCTTTCCCAGGCCACAAGCAGGGAGCTGGATGGGAAGTAGAGCAACTGGGATATGAACCGGCACCCATAAGGGATCCAAGCACATGCAAGGCAAGGATTTAGTCACTAGGCAATTGTACTGGGGCCCTATTATGTGATTTTTGTTGTTTTTATAATGTCATTACAAAAGCAAAATAATCAACCCTATCTGGAAGAGTCTAAAGCAAGTGATGTAAAATATGGCTTTGCAACATGTCTGGCTTTCTATCAATTTGTGTTTTTAATTAAAAAAATTTTTTTGTGTGCTATAAAGCCTTGTAGAAGGAGCAAGTGCTCAATATGGATACTTTTTATGTTTCTTAGCAAAACTTAGAAGCTGTCTACTGTCTCAGAGAACTTAGATTCAGATATGAGCAGAGAGTCTTTTTTTTTTTTAATCAGATTTTGCTTTGCAAGTCAGTCAAGGAAACTTCTCCTACTTGGTAAACAGAACTGTGGAAGAGGAGAGAACAGTAAAAGCTCAACAAAGAAGGCAGAAAGACAACAAAATGTTTGGAGAGAAGGGAGACAGAAAAATGAAGAAATCTATTTCTGGTGTCAGAAGAAGCTGGTATTGTAAACACAGGCTTTAGAAGCTAGTGTCATGGGTTGACTTTGATGGCTGCTGATCAGACAAGGCTTGTGGTGAGTAAAATAATAGATTTGATGTCCTTTGTCCATTCTGTGCTGAAATTGCTGTGTCTGCAATTGTTGATGCTGAGTGTGCTTGTCCTTTATTCATTCTACCTGATCTCCCTCTACTCATCAACCCTCCCCCGCCCCATTTTAGTATTAAGAACTATGCATGATATTTTCTCTGAACACCTCCCCCTTGGCTCTTAAGGATTAAGACACCATTAAGATGGTGGAATATGGAAAGGGCATGTTTAAACAGAGAATCATTAGGCAGAGTGAAGCAGAGGGGGCACACTCCAGGAAATAGGAAAGGACAGACTGACAGTAGATGGGTACCTGCAGAATAATGGACACAGGAAAGCAGTGGACACAATGGTGTGGTGTTGCAGTGACCAGACAGCAAGCAGCATTCAGTGAGTGGTTATCTGAGATCCATCAGTGGCCAGAGCTCCACCAATAGGCAACTGGAAGGGGAGTTCATCAGGAGATCAGCAGGTGAACCCAGGCAAAGAACTGCCTGTCCTGCTGATTTGTTTGATTTGATCAGGAGCAGAGAGAGCACAGCAGATCCCAAACAGGCTGTGTAGGATCAGGGTGAATTTCACAGCCCATATCCCCCTCAGAGCCACATTGGGCACCATTTTGTGTAGCAAAGCAAAGGCTATGGAACAGAACTGCACATGCACTAACCTGGGAGAGAATTCATTTCTGGCACAGTGCATTGCACCAATGTAACATCCTATACGTTCCATCCAAAATAGGTCTGGGTAGCCCCAAGACCTAATGGCCAGCAGATCCAGAACTCCATGAATGGCACATCAGTCACCAATTTGTACAGTGTGGCAAAGACTTTGATACTGCAGGGACAACAAAGCTGAGTATGTGCTTGTACTAGCAGCAAACTCACTTCCAGTTCAGTGCATTGCACTGGTCCTACATCAAAAATAATACCAACTTTGGCATCTTACAACTCAAAATAGGTCTATGTGACCCTCAGACCTATAGGCCAGTAGGTTCCAACATGATTAACAGCAATAACAACCCAGCTATTTAGAACACCTGGTGTCTCCCTAATCCTGGGAACTGCTCAAATCATAAGCAAGAGAAAGGTTGTACAAAAGATGTAAAAGCCTCAGCACAGGATCACAGGAGGTGGAGACATGCGAGCCTGGAGCTGGGGCTACAGAGACTGTGGTGGAAGTCTAACACAAAAGCTCAGATCTGGAACTCACTAAAGGGAGTGATACAAGTGACTGCAAACAAAGAATCAGGTACCGGGCCTGGAGTGGTAGCCTAGCAGCTAAAGTCCTCTCCTTGCACGTGCCAGGATTCTATATAGGCACCAGTTCGAATCCCGGCAGCCCCATTTCCCATCCAGCTCCCTGCCTGGGAAACCAGTTAAGGCCAGCCCAAAGCTTTGGGATCCTGCACCCACATGGAAGACCAGGAAGAAGTTTCTGTCTCAGGCTTCAGATCAGTGCAGCTCCAGCCATTGCAGTCACTTGGGAAGTGAATCATTGGACAGCTCTGTGTCTAATCCTCTCTGTATATCTGACTTTGCAATTAAAAAAACTAAGTCTTTGAGACTCGCAAGATGGCCGACATAGGAGGAAGACTGTGAGAGAGCTCACAGACAGAGAGGGCTAGAACGCGACAAAAGCGTAACTGGAGCAGCATAGAACTACAGGGAGAAGAACGTGAAGTTCCCTGGACAGTGTGGAACCAAAAAATCCACACAATTCGGAAGAGCAACCAGGGAAAAACAAAATGAAGGGCAGGGAAGACGACTTTCCGCTCCTGACCTGCTGAGTCACCTTTGAATGCAGACGCTGAAAGCCGCCAACTGACCCGCAGACGCTGAAAGCCGCCAACCGACCCGCAGACGCTGAAAGCCGCCGACCGACCCGTAGACGCTGAAAGCCGCCGACCGACCCGCAGACCTTGTGGCCGTGAGGACCGGCGGTGATCGGGACCTGCTGGCATCTGCTCACCCTGGTCACCAGGACCCGCCAGGACCTCCGCCTGCTGTGGACACCAGGACCCTGAGTCACCAGGACTGCCGGCATCCGCCCACCCTGGTCGCCAAGCCCCGCCCGGACCGCCGCAGCCTCCAGGTTCCACCCGCCTACACCCGCCGGGACCAGCAACGGACGCAGTAGCCGGGAGACGCATCTGCGGCGAGGGTTCCCACCAGAGGAAGAGGCAAACTGCAAGAACCTGAGGTTTGAGTGAGTTGGGTGGGGACAGTGGTGGGTTGGAGGCTTTGGGAGTTGGCCCCCCAGGAGCATGCACAGAGCCTGAACACAATTGGTGCTCGTCTCCCCACCCCTCCCCCCCCGAGACTCCAGCGTCTAGAGACACCGGGAGAGTGCTTTGAAACTGCCAAAGCTGTGTCTGGGAGAAAGGCAAAAGGCACACTGAATACTCCCCCGTGCCTTTGCGGTCTGGCACTCAGCTGGGCGGTGCTATCCCACAGGAACCCAAGCACGCCTCTGGGCTGGGCAGTCCCGTGCTAGCGCTGGGGCGGTCGGTCCCCTGCAAGCGCTGGGGTGGGCGGGCCTGCGCAGGAGGCGCTTCCAGAGAGCACCTGGAACACCCCACGCCCTATAGTCCCGTGCTTGGGAGACGAACCAGGAGAGCACTGCGGACCCGCGTGCAGGAGGCGTTCCCAGAGAGCACCTGGAACCTCCACGCCCTGCAGTCCCTGGCACTGGGGACACACCGAGAAAGCACCTAGAATCCTCTGAGCCCTGTGATCGCGCGCACAGGGGGCGCGCACAGAGAGTGCCTTCACTCCCCCACGCCCTGTGGTAGCATACCTGTAGGGGACGAGCTGAGAGTGCGCTTTGAATCCGCTGGGCCCTGGAAGTGGCGCCCTGAGGTCCAGTGTTCTGGAGACGCACCAAAAGTGCCTTGAAAATTCCCACACCCTGCTACTCCACGCCTGCAGACTCCGATCTCTACAGGATAGTGCTTGGAGACCCCTCAGCACACTGGTGCCTAGGTCTCTCAAAAAAGAAACACTAACACAATGGGAAGAAATACCAGAAAAGGTAATGATCCAGATGAGAGTGCCAACACCCTACCAATAAAGGATCAAAAGCCAATATCTATTTCGGAGATGGGAGATGAAGACATAGAAGATCTACCAGACAAGGAATTCAAAAAAATAATGTTAAAATATGTCAGAGACAATGAGAAGAATTGGGAGGACTTCAAGCAATTCAAGAACCACATAGCCTCAGAAATACAACAAATCAAAAGTAAAATCCTTGACTTAGAGCACAAAATTGAGAGCCTAACCAACAGAACAAATACAGCAGAAGAGAGGATCTCTGAAATGGAAGACACACAAAACGAACATACCCAGTTCATTAAACAGCTGGAGACAAGTCTGAACAAAGCCAATAAGACCATACAAGAAATGAAAGACAACCTCAGAAAATCGAATATTAGGATTATTGGCCTTCCTGAAGGAGCGGAAAAAGAGTCAGGAATGCAAATGGTGCTCGACGAAATTATACAGGAAAACTTCCAAAACACTTGGAACATGAACCCAGCCCAAATCCAGGACGGTCAGAGGACTCCCAGTAGATATGACCCAAAGCGATCTTCACCCAGACATATGGTGCTCAAGTTCCACTCCAATGAAGACAAAGAAAGAATCCTGAGACAAGTACGAAGCAGAGAAAAGAAGCAGAGAAAAGATCACATACTGGGGAAAACCAATCAGGATCACTGCTGACTTCTCTGAAGAGACTTTACAAGCAAGAAGAGAATGGACAAAGATCTTCCAAATCCTGAATCAGAACAACTGTCAACCAAGACTATTGTACCCAGCAAAGATCTCATTCGTATTTGAGAACAAAATCAAATACTTTCACAGCAAAGAGAAATTAGAAGAATATGCCAGCACAAAACCAGCTCTACAAAATCTCCTTAGAAATGCACTAAATCCAGAAAAAAAGGAGGTGAATCATAAGCAAAGATGGCAAACAGGAAGGTCTCCCCACTAAAGTCCACACAAAGAAGGGCAATTACACAGATATCAACACCCACAAAAACAAGTATGGCAGGGCAAAATCACAACCTCTCAATTTTAACTCTAAACACAAATGGCCTGAACTCACCAATCAAAAGGCATAGATTAACAGAATGGATTATCAAACAGCACCCAACTATCTGTTGCCTACAAGAGACACATCTAACCAGAAGAGATTCGAAGAAGCTGAAAGTGAAAGGTTGGAAACAGATATTTCATGCCAATGGACGAGAAAAAAGGCTGGGGTAGCTGTCTTAATTTCAGATGATGTGGACTTCAATCTGACACACATCAAAAAGGACAGGGAAGGACATTATATATTGGTAAAGGGACTGATCCATCAGGAAGTAATTACCATTGTGAACATATATGCACCAAATTCAAACGCACCTAGCTACGTGAAGCAATTACTCACGGACTTAAGGGGAGACATAGATATGCACACAATAATAGTGGGTGATCTTAACACCCCACTAATAACAATAGACAGATCAACAAAACAAAAACTCAACAAAGAAACAACAGAGCTCATACAAACAATAGAACAACCGGACTTGGTTGACATTTATAGAATTTTTTACCCTAAGGCCACAGATTATACATTTTTTTCAGCAGTGCATGGCACCTTCTCCAGGATCGACCACATGATAGGACACAAAGCAAACCTAAATAACTTCAAAAAGATAGGAATCATACCATGTACCCTCTCAGACCACCACGGAATGAAGCTGGAAATCAGCAATTCAAAATGCCCCAGGAAATACAGAAACTCTTGGAGGCTGAACAATATGCTATTAAACGAACAATGGATCAGAGAAGAAATTAAAGATGAGATCAAAAAATTTATGGAAACCAATGAAAACTCTGACACAACATTCCAAAATTTGTGGGACACTGCCAAAGCAGTGCTACGGGGTAAACTCATCGCAATTGGAGCTCATGTCAAGGCCCAAGAGAGGCGCCAAATACAAGAACTAAACACACACCTCCAGGAATTGGAAAAACAACAGCAGAAGTGCCCCACACACAATAGGAAACGAAATCATCAAAACAAGGGAGGAAATCAACCAGATAGAAATAAAAAAAACCATACACAAAATCAATGAATCAAAAAGCTGGTTTTTTGAGAAGATAAACAAGATAGACACCCCACTGGCCCGACTGACAAAGAAAAAACAAGAGAAGGCAAGAATTAACAGCATCAAAGATGAAAAAGGCAACATAACAACAGACACCGCATCCATTAAGGCCATAATTAGAAATTACTACAAAGCACTGTACTCCAACAAGTCAGAAGATCACCAAGAAATGGAAAAGTTCTTAGACTTCTACCACCTGCCAAAACTTAGCCCAGAGGCAACAAACGACCTGAACAAACCCATAACTGATGTAGAGATTGAATCAGTGATTAAAGACCTCCCAACAAAGAAAAGCCCAGGCCCAGACGGCTTCACTCCAGAATTCTACAAAACATTCCGAACAGAACTGACCCCAATCCTCTACAAACTCTTCAAAACAATAGAAAAAGAGGCAACCCTTCCAAACTCATTCTATGAAGCCAACATTACCTTAATCCCAAAACCAGACAGACAACTAACAGAGAAGGAAAACTACAGACCTATCTCTTTGATGAACATTGATGCTAAGATTCTCAACAAAATCCTAGCCAACAGAATTCAAAAACACATCAGACAGATCATTCACCCAGATCAAGTAGGATTCATCCCTGGAATGCAGGGATGGTTCAACATTCGCAAATCCATAAATGTGATACACCACATCCAAAAACTGAAAAACAAGAATCACATGATAGTATCAATAGATGCAGAAAAAGCTTTCGACAAAATCCAACACCACTTCCTACTAAAAACCCTAACCAAGGTAGGCATAGATGGAAAAATCCACAACATAATTAAAGCCATATATGAAAAACCCAACGCCAGCATCATACTGAATGGAGAAAAGCTGGAACCCTTCCCACTGAGATCTGGAACAAGACAGGGATGTCCACTTTCTCCACTACTATTCAACATAGTCCTAGAGGTACTCGCTGAGGCCATAAGACAAGAAAAAGAAATCAGAGGAATCCAAATGGGAAACGAAGAAGTCAAACTCTCACTATATGCAGATGATATGATTCTTTATGTAGAAGAGCCAAGAGACTCAATACAGAGACTGCTAGAACATGTACGAGAGTTTGGTAGAGTGGCAGGGTACAAAATTAATGAACAAAAATCAACAGCCATAGTGTATGCGAACAGCCCCAAGATGGAAAAAGACTTAACCAGCAAAATACCATTCAAAATAACAGAGAAAAGTATGAAATATCTGGGAATAAATCTAACCAAAAATGTAGGAGACTTATTTGAAGAAAACTACAAACTACTTAAAAAAGAAATTGAACAAGACCTTAAAAGATGGAGTAACATCCCATGCTCCTGGATAGGTAAAATCAATATCATTAAAATGTCTATACTGCCAAAAGCAATATATACATTCAACGCAATCCCAATCAAATTGCCCAAAACATTCTTCATGGAACTGGAAACAATGATCCAAAGGTTCATCTGGAAGCACAAAAAACCACGGATAGCTAGAACCATCCTGAAGAACAGGAAGTTAGCAGGGGGAATCACAGTTCCGGATCTATGGACATACTATAGGGCAGTGGTTATCAAAACAGCCTGGTACTGGCACAAAGATAGAGAGGAAGATCAATGGAGCAGAATAGAAACACCAGAAGGAAACCCACACAGATACAGCCAAGTAATCTTTAACAAAAAGACAAATGACAATCCAGGCAAATGGGAAGGTCTG
Source organism: Ochotona princeps (assembly GCF_030435755.1). Classification (NCBI taxonomy): domain Eukaryota; kingdom Metazoa; phylum Chordata; class Mammalia; order Lagomorpha; family Ochotonidae; genus Ochotona; species Ochotona princeps. Next base: position 30,493,091 of record NC_080838.1, read on the forward strand.
TTCAATAAATGCTGTTGGGACAACTGGTTAATAGCCTGCAGAAACAAAAAAATAGATCCACATCTCTCACCATACACTAAGATCAGATCTAAATGGATAACAGATCTAAACCTACATCCAGAAACCTTCAAACTTTAGGAAGAAAATGTTGGAAACACACTGGAACACTTAGGGGTAGGCCCTAACTTCCTAAAAAAGACTCCAAATGCAGTAGAAATCAAGACCAAAATAAACAATTGGGACCTCATCAAACTAAGAAGCTTCTGTACAGCTAGAGAAACAATCAACAAAGTAAAAAGGCAACCCACAGAATGGGAGAAGATCTTCGCACACGACATAGGTGATAGAGGGCTGATCTCCAGAATATACAAAGAGCTACAAAACAACCAAAATGTCAAAACAAACAAGCCACTCAAGAAATGGGCACGGGAAATGGGCAAACACTTCACAAAGGAACAAACCCAAATGGCAAATAAACATATGAAAAAATGCTCAAGTTCCCTGGCAATAAGGGAAATCCAAATTAAAACATCAATGAGGTACCACCTAACGCCAGTAAGACTGGCCCACATGAATAAAAGCACCAACAACACTTGTTGGCGAGGTTGCGGGGAAAAGGGAACCCTACTCCACTGCTGGTGGGGCTGCAGGCTGGTACAGCCTCTATGGAAATCAGTATGGAGAATACTCAAACAACTCAAAATCAACATACCGTATGATCCAGCAATAGCACTCCTAGGAATATATCCAGAACACTTGTTTTATGAGAAACCAACATGCACTCCTATGCTCATAGCAGCACAATCAGTAATTGCAAAAACATGGAAGCAACCAAAATGCCCATCAACAGAGGATTGGATAAGAAAGCTATGGTTCATCTACTCCATGGAATACTACTCAGCTATTAAAAAAAACAAAATGCAGTTCTTTGTGGCCAAATGGGCCAAACTGGAAACCATAATGCTAAGGGAAATGAGCCAATCACAAAAGGTTAAATAACACATGTTTGCCTTAATTTAAGATGATATGATGTTATGTATAACATGTTATGTTTTGAATGTTATATGTTGTGTATAAACTAAAATTGAAGTGTAGGTGACGTGGTCATAGAAGGTGGCTGGGAACTCGCATTTACTTTTAACATATTGGTTACTCATTATTATGTCAATTAATTCCATAATGATGTAAATTTTTGCTGATGGTATGTTGGAGCTTTCAATTGACTGGGATGATACTCTGCTAGCTCTGTCTTCAGACCAGAGAGGGTATACCTAAGAAGCCGTTGAACTTGACTGGACAATAAGATGCTGGACTCTGTGTTTCGTATACGCTTGCAATGGGGGAATCTCAACTGAACTTGAGCTGTGGTTATGCAACAAGGTGGAGGAATCCACCATGGTGGGAGGGTTTGGGGAGGGGTGGGAGAACCCAAGTATCTATGTAACTGTGTCACATAATACAATGTAATTAATGAAGTTAAATAATAAATAATTAAATTAAAAAAAAAACTAAGTCTTTAAAACGAAAAAAAAAAAAAAACCCACAAAGAACCAGGTATTAACCACAATAAATAAATCTAACTGTTTATCTAGGATTGACACAACTTAAAAACTGGCCCTAGGAGAAAAATCTGCTAACCAGAAGAGACAGCGGCACCATGAATATTACTGAAGACTCTCCTGCAAAGAAGTGAAAGCCTTTGCCAACCTCAGAGTTAACTGAGGAATACATAGAGAAAATGGAGGCTACAGAATTCAGAAAACTGATTATAAGTCTTATCAATGAGAAGCACATACAGGGGTTCAAGGAATTTAAGAAATACGTCAACAGGAAATAGCAACACTGAAACAAAATCAAGCAGAATTATCAGAAATGAAGATTGCAACAGAGCAAATTAAAAATTCAGGGGAAAATCTCAATTATAAAATGTAGGAAACGGAAGAAAGAATCTCAAAATTGGAAGATTATTTCCTGTCTCAATGAGGAAACAATCAAAAAGCTGGAAGCAGAGCTGGATCAAGCTAAAAAAAAGTATTCAGAATTAAGAGACACTATTAAAAAACAAGTATGAGTTATGGGAGTCCCAAAAGGCGCAGAAAGAGAAGCTGGGTTAAAAAATCTATTTAGTTTAAAAATAAGGAAAATTTTCCCTAATCTAGAGAAAGAATTGGGAAACAATATCCAGGAGGGCAAATAACTCCCAACAGGGTTGACTAAAAGTGATTTTCACCAAGTCACATGATCATCAAGCTCTCTTCAAACGAACATAAGGAAAAGATCCTTAAATGTACACGTGAAAAAAAATCAATCAATTGAGTATGGAGGAATGGCAATCAGACTCACAACTGAGCTCTCACAGGAAACTCTAAAGGCCAGAGGAAAATGGAGTGACATATTTCACATCATAAAAGCAAAAAGTTGTCAACCCAGGATAATGTACCCAGCAATGCTTTCCGTTGACTTTGAAATTGAAATAAAATTCTTCCACAGTAAAGTTAAAAGACTATGCCTCTTCCAAACCTGCCCTACAAAAGATGTTCTCTTAACAGAGAAAAGGAATAGCACTCACCAAAACCAAAGGCAAGTGTGAAGAACATCCAAATAAAATAATAACAGAAGACTAAATCAATGAATAACCCACTGCTAAAATGACAGGGCCAAATTGCCACCTATTCACAATAACTCTGAATATTAACGGCTTAAAGTCATCAATGAAGCATCATAGATTAGTGGAATGGCTCAGAAAACAAAATTCATCTATCTGTTGCCTACAGGAGACACAGCTCATCAACAAAGATCAGTGGAAACTATAGCTCATGGATTTTGATGTTTTTGTTTTTATTTTCATTTCTCCAAAACAGTTTTTTTCTCATTAAATTCTGCACCGACTCATAGGTCATATATACTAGCATAATTTTCTTTAAGAAGGTACTTGATTTTATTTTTCATTTCTTCAGCGACATATTTGTCATTTAGTAACATGTTATTTAACTTCATGGCATTATAAATTTCTAATTTTTTCTTCCTGTTGCTGATTTTGTTTTGTGGCTTTTCATTTAATATGAATGCAGCACCCAACCAGCACACATGAGATCCAGGAAGGAAGGGAGGGGCAGAACTGGCGGGGGGGGGATTAAGGGGCTGGTTCCCTCGCCGGACAGCTACTCCCAATGGAGAGCGTGGGCTGGGATAGAGACAGACTAGACTATGCAAGGCTACAACGCCTGTGCACTGCATGTGGACTAGATCAGGGAAAAGCCAGGCTGGGCTGATTATTCCTGCTGGTGCAAGCATAAATTAGAGTGGGTGAGGGATGTTTGGACATAGCCGCAGAAGCTGGCACTGGGGACCAATTCTGTCAAGTCAAATCACAGAACCACCTAAAGAGTGCATAAACCGGGACAGAGAGACCTGGGAGGGAAAAAGTGGGTTCCCCCTTCTTGGGTCACTATTCCCGTGGGAGGGCATGAAGACTGGGACGGGGGCTGGGATGGCTAGATAGAGAGGCACTCAACAACACCCGTGAGGGCTGGATGGTTGAGTTGGTTAGATAGAACTAAGCTTTAATACCCATTGACACGTACAAGAGTCAAACGGGATGGGGGACAGACTGGTCTTCTGCTACACATACTGGCAAACCAGGGTAGGGGGCGGGCCTGGTGGGGGTTATTGTGGGTCACCCCGACTAGGCTGCAGCTCCCACTGGTTTGTGTGAGGGCCGAGTACGTGCTGGGCAGAACCAGACTGGACTGCAACACCCATTGGTTCCAGTGCAACTCGGGACTGAAAACAGAACCAACCCAGCAATTGCAACCACCAGCTGATCGTGGTGATGGACTGTGCCGGGCCCTGTGCTTGCTAGAACATACAAGAAACTAGTCTGGGAATACCTCAGAGTTTCTTTGGAGATCTCCCTAATCGAACTGCTGGACTCAGAACTCTAATCAAGAAAAGACAGAAGACAGAGCAGATCAATCATTCATCTCAGCTATATGTTGGCAGCGATATATGGGGCAAACGGAGACTTTATGATGGACCATATCAATCAGTGGACGACCTCATCGAGCGAAACTGGCAGCGATTCATAACCGGAGAACTATTAACACCACTCGAGCACATATCTCAGAGCATGCCCCACATCCGGGACTCGGGGTGGGCGGGAAACTGGGTGGGGCTTCCCCCTCAATATCCCCCTTTACCTCAGATACAAGATGGAAACAATGTGGACATAATAGTATTACCCACTTCCCTATCCCCCTGAACCTTTTTTTTTTCTTTTCTTTTTCTTTCTTTAACTGTAATTAACTATGTAAAGATTGTCAACAACACAATAAAATAGATTATTAAAAAAAAAAAAAAAAAAAAAAAAAAAAAAAAAGAGAATGTATAGTATCTGTGTACTGGAGATTATCATATCCAGATGTGAGGATACAATGTAGTACATCTCTACTTCCAGCTCAGAGATGGATTCCCAATGAAATTGTTGAATATATCTTAACAATAGGATGCTGGAATCTTTGCCGTTGTCCATACCCACAATGATGGACTTACAACTGTTTGTGAAGAACTATACTATTATGATAATATGGGGAAAATCAGTAGGGGGAAGTTAGGAGGGGGAGGATGTAGGGGAAATCCCAGAGCCTATGGAACTGTATCATAAAATAATAATAATTAAAGAATTGAAAAAAAAAAAAAGGATTGGGCCCTGTAGCATGGTCGAGCAGCTAAAGTCCTCGCCTTGAATGCACCGGGATCCCATCTGAGCACCGGTTCTTATCCCAGCAGCCCCATTTCCCATCCAGCTCTCTGCTTGTGGCCTGGGAAAGCAGTCGAGGATGGCCCAAAACCCTGTGACCCTGCACCTGCATGGGAGACCTGGAGGAAGTGCCTGGCTTCTGGCTTTGAGTCAGCGCATCTCCGGCCACTGCGGTCACTTGGGGAGTGAATGATTAGACGGAAGATCTTCCTCTCTGTCTCTTCTCTCTATATATCTGACTTTGCAATAAAAATAAATAAATCTTAAAAAAAGGATTAGACAAATTTAATCTGATTGTTCTCCAAGCTCTCCAGTGAGCACTCCTCACTCTCACTATTGGTTTTGGTTGTTTCTTCTTCTTCTTTTTTAGAATTTATTTATTTTTATTAAAAAGTCAGATATACCGAGAGAGAACAGACAGAGAAATCTGTCCGCAGTTTACTCCCCAAGTGGTTGCAATGGCCAGAGCTAAGCTGATCTGATGTTAGGAGATTTCTTCAGGTCCCCCACAGGGGTGCAAAGTGCTAAGGCTCTGGGCCATCCTCTACTGCTTTCCCAGGCTAAAAGCAGGGAGCTGAATGGGAAATGGAGCCACTGGGATATGAACCGGTGCTCATAGGGGATTCCAGTTGATGCAAGGCAAGGGTTTAGCCACTAAGCTACTGTGCCGGGACCGGTTCTTATTTCTTAATCCATTTAGTACTCCTACTGTTTCCTCAACTTCTTTTTCTCTATTCCTGCTGATCAAATTTATTAATATAGTTTCAACTTTATGCATCAATGATTCCAAATTTACATTTCAGCCTCGATTTCTTATCTGTTGACCTATGTTTCTATCCACTATCTATCTCCTCCTGAATAACTTACACACATTTTGACCTCCCTGCTAACATATCTTCGCTTTCCAATCCCTGTGAACAGATGCAAAAGCTAGGCTATTCCCCTTGCTGAAAATTCCAGGCAATACCAAGTGATATCTTAGCAACAAGATATTAGAGAAAAGTTGTTGAAGCTAAACCTTCTCTCTGCCCCTCTATTATAGTTTTAAATGAGCATGCATGTGATTTCTGGAGCTGTGATGCCCATCCTGAACCATGAAGTGACAAATGAGAAAGAAGGCAGTCCTAACAGATACAGAGGCACATCAAATTCCAACAGCACTGGGTCAGCCTCCTTAAGCCTAGGTCTGGCCATGTTGTGCAGGAGGCCTCTGTGTACTATTTTACCTACATGTTTCCTTTATCAAAAGGTAACCAGTACAAAGGAAATGGCTCACTCTACTTTCAAGTCAAATATTCTTGCACAGTCCTGGGCAATGCATTTCTTAAACCTAACCTTGAATTTTAACAATTCATCACTCTCTCCTCACCAATCCATTTTGTCTCCATAGCTGTCTTTTTCTCAGGATCTACTTTGTTTCAAGCCTTTAATCTCCTGTTATCTGTGCTGGGTAGTTCTCAGTGCCCTGGGATTTTGGCACTATATCTTAGTCTGCCTCCCTGCTCTTTGCTGGTCTTAACTGTCTCACCTGTCCAGCTCTGGTTGCCCACTTTCACCTCCACTCAGCTCATCTCAAGTTCTAGTTAGAGTGAAGTCCTTCATCAGCTTCCTGAAACCAGTAGTGTGTTTACAAACTGCTTGAACCACATGGAAGGAGGGGCCCTAGGTCACAGGTTCTGTTCTTTGCAGACATGGAGCTGTGCAGTTGAAGTAGAAATCTGTGTAACACAGAGTATGACAAGTTTCCTAGGTACTACCTTTTGAATAACCCTGATTTTTTTAAACCATGATCCTTTTATGCTATATCTGTACAAACAAAATTAAAAATTAAAATAATTAGGAGTGGGCATTTGGCACAGCAATTAAGATGCCACTTAATTGGGATGCCAACGTATCATACTAGAGAATCTCAATCTGAGTTCCTACTCTGGTTCTGATTTAACCTTCTAGCAAATGCACATGTTGCGGGAGGCAGAGGGTAATGACTCAACTAGTTGGGTCACTGCCACACGCAAGGGAGAATCAGATGGAGTTTCTCACTACGGGCTTTGGCCTGTCCCAGGGCCAGCTGTTGCAGGTGTCTGGGGAGTGAGCAAGTGGATGGAAGATCTATCTGTCTCTCTGCCTTTCAAAAGATAAACAAACTATGGAGCTGGCACAGTGATATTACAGGCTAGCCCCCCATCACAGGCTAATCTTCCACGTGCAAGTGACAGCGTCTCATATGAGTGCTGATTTATTTTCCAGCTGCTGTGCTTCTGATTCAGCTCTCTGCTTATGGACTGGGGAGGCCAGTGGAGGATGGCCCAAGTTCTTGGGTGTCTACACCCATTGGGAGACCTGAAGGAGGCTCCAGGCTGCTCCTGGCTTTGGATCAGCTTAGCTCCAGCCACTGCAGCCATTTGGGGGGTGAACCAGCAGATAGAACACCTCTTTGTCTCTCTTCTCTTTCTATAAAAATCCACTTTTCAAATAAAATAATTTTAAAATTAATAAACTTGAGGAATAAAAATATCCTAAACTAAAACTAAAACAAACAAAAAACTCAGCAGTTATTGTTTCATCTCCAGGAGAGACCTCCAAAGTTACAAGCCAAGAGTCAGTCCCTTTTGAATCAATCTTTCCATCTCCAATACGGCCTTTTCTCCTCGGGAGCAAACTTTTTGAAGGCAAAGACATGGAGCTTCCATTTCTTCTGTAATACATACACAGAGAACCTAGAACAATATAGTTTACATGATAGGAAATAAAGGAAGCATTAGGCAGCACGTGGCTCCTCCTTTGCTTGAGTCCAAACACCTGCCACTGTGATGTTGCTACTTGTTAAATGGCAATTTTCTCAGATAAGGATGGAAAACTCCTGTTCTTGGGTGTTTCATGGGTCATCATGAAATTAGATGGTAGGTGGTTTCTGTTGAGTTACTGTAGACTGAAAACTTCTCTTTCTGAAGACCTTACTTTTTACAGTAATTAGCACTCCCGGTATTTTTGGTTGGCAGGCTGAATGACTCACAGAGGTCTCAGGTTACATTCGAAGCAGGTTTTAAAACCACATGGGGAAAACATTTTACCTAAGGAAATTGAAGCATGTAACTCTCAGTCATGACATCATTACCTATCAAGTCTTGTATTTGTTCAGCATACAACTGAGCATCTACTAGGTGCTAGGTTGGTCACATATGCTAGACACTGGCGGGGAATGATGAATGAGACAGGTTGTCTCACTAGCATATAGTCTAGCAGTAGATACTAACGCATAAATAGGAACTCTCAATAGAGTATAATTGTACTACAGATGACAGGAACTATATCTATATCATCAGGGCAAATTCTGAGAATGCTTAGTTAAAAAAAAAAAAAAAAGAGGACTATGAGCTACAAGTAGACCACAACACAGTGAACAGTATTTCCCCAGGTACTCTAATTCCTAACAATCACAGCAACAATTCTTATTTGCAAAGAACAAGACAAGATGTGCTGTGTATACATTATGTCATGCACATAACAACCCTGTGAAGAGTCTTTTCTTACAAACCTTTACACTGATAGACTACTTCTACATTTTAAAGACAACAGTTAGTATTTTGTGCCGCATTCAACACAAGCACATTCTGCATAGAATTACTATTTGATCATTATCATTGTTTTTTTAAAGTAATCATCTATATTCATAAATACAGCAATAAATATTTCTTATTAGGTAAAGGGGCATGATTTACCAAAGATTAAAAGTGCTTTATGAGAAATGACTTGGGGACTGTGACTAAATACCCAGAACTACTTAGAAATTTCAAGTCTCACTTTCTTTTATCTTGGAATTCTTAAGTTTCTCAATTTTAAAATGTTCCATTCTCTCCTACATGGGGAAAAAGTCACACCTGTCTTTCTATTTGAAGTTTGTGAAAACACATTCAAGGATCGTTTACATCTTAGTCACTAGTCTCAGGCACACCATTAGCAGCTAATGGCCACTTCAGCCCAGATCGCACTACTGGAGAATTCATTATAGCAGACTTAATTAAACTTCAGACGTAACATTGTATAAATATAGTGAAATCCAATGTATATACCCTTTAAATGAACTTTTCTTCAAAGCATTAAACTTTTTGAAGATCAATAAATTCTATTTTTGATATTTTGTTTATAACATAATTCCATCAAATCCCATACATTCATGCATACTGGTTGTAGTCCATATGCTTTCTAATTCCTTGTCAAGATTTAAAACATTTTTTTTAAAGATTTATTCATTTTATTACAGCCAGATATATACAGAGAGGAGGAGAGACAGAGAGGAAGATCTTCCGTCCTATGATTCACTCCCCAAGTGAGCCGCAACGGCCGGTGCACGCCGATCTGAAGCCGGGAACCAGGAACCTCTTACGGGTCTCCCACGCAGGTGCAGGGTCCCAATGCATTGGGCCGTCCTCAACTGCTTTCCCAGGCCACAAGCAGGGAGCTGGATGGGAAGTGGGGCTGCCGGGATTAGAACCGGCGCCCATATGGGATCCCGGGGCTTTCAAGGCAAGGACTTTAGCCGCTAGGCCACGCCGCTGGGCCCAAGATTTAAAACATTTTAAAAATGAATTTAATGTTGTTTTTCAAAAGTAACAAGTACCCCAGTACTTGAGACATCACCTGGTTGACAACTATAAAATAATTTCTATAATTTTAAATGTTTTAATTCATCATTACAAACGTGATTAGCACTTTAAAAAGAAAAAAACCCTTTAGTTTTAAGAAATAAATAATTGGGCCCAGTGCAATGGTTCAATGAATAAATCCTCACCTTGTAAGTGCCAGGATCCCCAAGGAGGACTAGTTCATGTCCCAGCTGCTCCACTTCCTATTTAGTTCCCTACCTGTAACCTGAGAAAGCACTGGAGGATACTCCAAAGTCTTGGGACCCTGCACCCACGTGGAAGACCCAGAAGAAGCTCCTGGCTCCTGGCTTTGGATTGGTCAACTCCGGCCATTGTGGACACTTGGGGAGTGATGCAGCAGAAGACGACTTTCTCTTTGTATCTCCTCCTTATCTCAATAAATCTTTCCAATAAAAATAAAATAAAACAATACATTAGTTTTCTAAACCTATTATCACAATGTCTGTGAAATCATACACTTTTGAACAAGAGAAGATTGTTATATTTGCTTATTTCATCCAATCTTTTCTAGAGACATTTATTAGCTTGCTTCTATTTTCTGGGCAATTCTGTAATAAGCAAATTTCCTATTTTAAAAAATATTTTGTGGCTGATTTATATCTTCTGCCTCCTTCTTCTTGATTAGTTGGGCTAGTGGGGAATCTATTTGGTTGATTTACTCAAAAAACTAGATCTTTGATTCACTGATTTTATGTATTGTTCTTTTGGTCTCTGATACATCTATGGTATGGAATACTACTCAGCCATTAAAAAGAACGAAAATCTACTATTTGCAACCACATGGTCCCAATTAGAGACCATTATGCTCAGTGAAATAAGTCAATCCCAAAAGGACAAATATCATAAGTTCTCTCTGATATAGGACAACTTCCTTGTGAAATACAAGATAAATAGCCCTTTCAATGATTTTTTTCTATATCTCATAGGTTTTGATATTTTTGTTTTTGTTTTCATTCCTTCAAAATACTTTTTTTCTTTTATAAAATTCTTCATTACTCATAGGTTATACAGTAGCATCATTTTCTTCAGGATTTTTTTTTCATTGCTTCAGTGACACAATGACCATTCAGTAGCATATCATTTAACCTCATATTGTAAATTTTGTATTTTCCTCTTTGTTATTGATTTTGTTTTATGGATTTTCATTTACAGGGATGTACAGTAACTATATAATAGAGACTATTTTATTCAGATGTGAAGGTGCAATGCAGGATGTATCTCTACTTCTCAATCAAGGATGCACTCTCAATGAAACTGTTGGATATAGCTTGATAACAGATGCTGAACTTTCAGCATCGTCTGTACCTACAATGTCAGTATTCACTTAAATAGCTACAAGAGGGACATATGGCTCTTTATGAAGGACTGTACTAGTAGTCCTTATTGTAATATGAGGAAAATTAGTGAAGGGGAGAGGATTTGAGAAAGGGGAAGGAAAAATCCCAGAGCCCATGGAATTGTATCATAAAATAATTTAAAATTTTTTTTAAATTTTGTTACTTATTTAAATGAGAGTTACACAGGGAGAGAAACAGAGAGAAAGAAAGAGAGAGAGAGAAAAATCTTCCACTTGTTGATTCACTTCCCAGATAGCCATAGCAGCCAGGGCTGGGCCAGGCTGAAGCCAGAAGCCAGGATCTTCTTCCAGATCTCCTACAAGGGGGTTAGGGACCCCAAAACTCAGGCCATCTTCTGCTGCTTTTCTGAGGCTGTTAGCAAGAATGTAATGGATCTGGGCTTGAACTGGCACCCACAAAGATGCTAACAGTGCAAGTGGAAGTATAACTCACTATGCCAAAATATTGGTTCCATAAACTCCCATTTTTGAGGGATGAGAATATTAGGGCATAAGCCTGGCTTTAAGCAGACAACGCAAGTTCTAATTTTTCTCTACAGCTTTCTTACATTTTATGTCACAAAAGCATACCATGCTGTGCATTTACTATGATGAAAAGGTTATCCTCAGTGCTTCTTACTGAAACTAGACTCCCAAGGTGCTGGGGCACCTAGCAATGCATTCACATGGGCACATGCTTCTGTGCCTGTCAATTCACCCTCTGTCACATTTCCCCAGGGCAAGAGGCATTGGAGTAGCAAGAACATTTTGTGGGATTTGGCTGAAGCATATTCTCTAAATTGCTCCAAAAGAGGGAAAAAATTAGTTTTATTTTCCTTTTCCTTTCTTTTCTGTTCATTTTTTTTCTTTCTTTGCTTTTTTTGATATACAAAGTACACATAGTTTAAATATTCAACATGCTTGTGGCATTAAAATTTTATGAAAGCATAATTAGCAAAGCAATGCAGAAGTATTTCTGGAGGCTCACAGACCACAGCATTGGCAGGGTCATGTTTACTATGAATGCTGTGGGTAATCCTTTCTTGCCTCTACCCAGATTTGGGTAGTTTGTTGTCAGTCTGTTTCCTGGCTTACAGATGCAAATTTCAATCTCTGCCTATATCATCACAAGGTATTTTTCCTGCACATCTGCCTTTATGACATAAAGGATGCCAGCCATGTTGGATTAGGGGCTGACCTTATGTAGGTATGATCATCTATTAACTGGTCAGATCTGCAGTGACTCTATTTCCCAATGAGGTCACATGATGAAGCACTAGTGGTTAGGACTTTGATATTACTGTTTCAGGTGGGATCCAAAGCAATCTATAACACTTAGTGTCACACAAACCAGCTGATTCATACTGAGCCACATATCTCCCTGACCACTTCCTATGCCAAGGAAATGTCCTATTTTAATTGCCATGAACATCACACTAGGAAACTGAGATCATATTGAATATATATGATATATTGTTTGCTACACATAAATGTTTTAGTTATGGTTTTTCTCTGGTATAGTAGTTATTAGATGTGGACTCTGCTTATCAATACATTTTGTGAGGAAAGTGATGAATAATATGAAAAAACTATTGAGCTAGCACTATTTTAGGCACTTCAAAATTATTTATTCAAAAGGCAGAACACAAACACACAGACTGATTCCATCCACTAGTTCACTTTCCAAATGCCTTAAACAGTGGAGGTTGGGTCAGGCCAAAGCCAGGTGCCAGGAACTTCATTCTGCTCTCCACAGGGACCCAGGTGCTTGAGCTATCTCTTGCTGCCTGCCAGGTGTGCATTACCAGGAAGCTAGATCAAAGTCAAGATGGGACTAGAGCCGGTATTCTGAAATGGACTGCAGACATCTCAAGTGGTAGTTAATCCACTGTAATACATGGTCCATCTTTCTAAGCACCTTAGACACAGGGTCTCTTTAACATATACCACACACAGGAGCCCAGCACATTAGCTTAGTGGCTAAACTCTTCACTTTCAACAAGCTGGGATCCCAAATGGGCACCGGTTCTAATTCCAGTAGCCCCACTTCTCATCCAGCTTCCTGCTTGTGGCCTGAGAAAGCAGTCAAGGATGGCCCAAAACCTTGGGACCCTACACCCACATGGTAGACCTGGAAGAGCTCCTGGCTCCTGGCTTTGGATCGGCACAGCTCCAGTCATTGCGGTCACTTGGGGAGTGAATGATTAGACAGAAGATCTTCGTCTCTGTCACTCCTCCTCTCTATATATCTGATTTTGCAATATAATTAATTAATTAATTAAATATTTTAAAAATATACACCACACAAAAGGAAACTAGAGGAATATATTGGTAGTACTCAATCTTAAGCACTGAGAGATGAATTGACCTAAGATCATAAAATTAACAGGAGGCTAAACTGGATCTAGAACCAGGCCAGCTGTCCCCAGTCTATTCTTCTAATCACTATTTTATATAAACAATAAATAAAATTTAAGTTAAAAAAATCACTTCCTTTAAATAACCAATATTCTCTTTTGTGAAAATCAAATTATCTGGTGATATCTGAATACTTGGTAGCCTAAGGCTCATAAGGAAACAGAGGGCAAATTTCAGGAGAATCTGTGGCCATAGTGCTTACATCTCAAGGAGAGATTAACGAGCACCTCCCCTGAGGCGCCTGGGAATGATGGGCCAGCAAGCTGAAGGCCTCACAGATTAGAAAGAGTGCTGTGATTTGGATATGGAGAAGGGATTATCGTGCTCACAAAATCCCAGTTAAGTGTCACAAGAGATTGTTTAAAAAGAGTGAGCTTGACTCTTTCTGCTAACTGACTGCCTCACCATGTGATCCCTCTAGCATGGACACCCACCACAATGACATCTTTCTTAAGGCTCTTGTCAGAGTTGGTGCCATACTATTTGGACTCCAAAACTGTGACTAACGTAAACTTCATTTCTTCATAAAGTCTCAGACATTTTTTATATCAATGGAAAAATGGACTAATGGAGGGGCTGGAAAAAAATAAACTCTTGACCATGGTTCTCAATCACGCCTACACAATTAGAAACATATGAGGCACTTATAAAAGATACCTGTGCTCAAACTGTATTCTCAGATTTAGCAATTTAATTCATCTGGGATATCTTAGCCATTGGCATTTAAAAAAAAAAAAGAAAAGGTCCTTATTTGACTCCAACGAACAGTCAGGTTGAACCACTAATCTAGAACCTGTGAAATTGCTTCCCATTGCTGTTTTTCACTTCCAGGCTGTGGATGACTTGAAGTCCAGTGCCATTTCTTTTTCTTTTTCAATGTCACATACACATCCAATTTGAGTGGTAATAGAGTTCTCACAGAGTCATAGCAGGATGAATACAGAAGGACCTGGGTAGTGGGAGGAACCACTGTTCAATCAGCCAGAAACATCTAAGACCATGGACAACAAACCTCATTAGTTTTCTTTCAGGTTAGCTCAGGCTAGAGTATGCAATGGCTCAACACTTGGTACTAGTCGACCATATCTAGCTAGAATTTAGGCTCTGCTTGAAAGCTTCATGAATTTCCACCTTAAAAGTTATTTTCTAGGTGGGCATCAAGCCTGGTAGTTAACACATAGGTTAGGATACCACATCACACATTGGAGTGCCTGGGTTTGACATCCACATCCAGTTCCAGACTCCAGTTTTGTTTTACTGCAAACCCCGGAAAGCTGCAGTGATGATTCGAGTGTTGCAGTTCCCATCTCGCATGTGACCACATGTGTTGGGGAGGAACCTGGATTGAATTCCTAGCTCTCAGTTTTTGCCCTTAGCAATTGTGGAACTTAGGAAAATGCGCACAATGGGTGGGAGCTCTCTCCCTTTCCTTCTTTGTCCTCTCAAGTAATTTTTTACGAAGTCATCTTCTGACAGGTATAACTTTTAAAACCAAAACTCTGTGTTAAAATCAATCCAACAACATGTAGTTACACAGCTGTCGTACAGAATATAGGTGATCAGGGTATGAGCACAAAAAGCATAATTTCCAACAACAAAAAGGACCTACAAAGTCTTGAGTGGGGGAGAAGACAACGTTTTAATTGTGATTTAACATTTCTTCTTTAAAATATTTCTTATTTATTAATATTATCATTCTATAATACAGTTTCATAGGCTCCTCGAATTTCCCTTAACACCTAGTTCCTCTATATCATTACTAAAGTATAGTTCTTCATACAAAATCATATGTCCATCATTGTGGGCATGGACAATGACAGAGAGTCCAGCATCCTATTCTCAAGATATTGTCAATAGTTTCATTGTAAGTCCATCTTTGTCTGGAAGTAGAGATGCATACTACATCGTATCTTCGTATCTGCATATGTTAGTCTCTATTTCACAGTTACTGTACATTCCCTTAAATGAAAAGCCACAAAACAAAATCAACAATAGGAAGAAAAATAGAAATTTGCAGCACCATGAAGTTAAATAACATGTTACTAGATATTACAGTCTCCATTACACAGCTACTGTACATCCCCTCAAATGAAAAGCGACAAAACAAAATCAACAATAGGAAGAAAAAAGAAATTAGCAACACCATGAAATTAAATAACATGGTACTAAATGACTAATGTGTCACTGAAGAAATTAATAAAAATCAAGAACCTTCTTGTAGAAAATGATGCTACTGTAAGATCTATGAGTCACTGAATAATTTAATTAGAAGAAAGTGCTTTGAAAAGATGAAGAGATGAAACTAACAAAAACAAGATCCATGATACAGTTTCCGCTGATTTTTGTTGGTGAAGTGTGTCTCTTGTAGACAAAAAATAGATGTGCTTTATTTTATAATCCAGTCTACTAATCTATGACATTTGATTGAGGTTAAGTCATTTACATTCAGGGTTAATAAGAATAGCTGGCAATTTGGTTCTGTCATTTTAGGAATGGGTTGTTCATTGGTTTAGTCTTCTGTTGTCATTTTAGTGGGATGTTCTTCACATTTGCCTTTGGTCTTGCTGGGTGCTATTCCTCTTTGTCAAGAGAACATCTTGAAGTATCATTTGTAGGGCAGGTTTGGCAGAGGCATATTCTTTTAATTTTTCTTTACTGTGGAAGAATTTTATTTCATTTTCAAAGACAAAAGAAAGCTTTGCTGGATTTGTTATCCTGGGCCGACAATTTTTTCTTTTAGAATCTGAAATATACATCGCTTCTCGGCCTTTTGGCTAAGATCAAGTGTAGAATCTGAAATATATCACTCCATTCTCTTCTTGACTGTAGAGTTTCCTGTGAGAGATCTCCTGTGAGTTTAACTGGCATTCCTTTATATGTCAATTGATGTTTTTCACATCCACATTTAAGGATCTTTTCTTTATGTTCGATTGAAGAGAGCTTGATGATCATGTGTCTTGGTGAAGATCTCTTTTGATCAAGCCTGTTGGGAGTTCTGTGGCCCTCCTGGATGTTGTTTCCCAATTCTTTCTCTAGAGTAGGGAAATTTTCCCTTATTATTTCATTAAATACATTTGTAAAACCAGCTTCTCTTTTTGCACCTTTTGGGACTCCCATAACTCTTATAATAGGCCTCTTAATAGTGTCTTTCAATTCTTGAATACTTTTTTTGACCTGATCCAGCTCTGCTTCCAGCTTTTTGATTATTTCCTCATTGTGACAGGAAATATCTTCCAATTCTGAGATTCTTTTTTCTGCTTGCTTCATTCTATTTTGGAGACTCTCCACTGTACTTTTTTTTTTTTTTTTAGATTTATTTAGTTTCATTACAAATTCAGATATACAGAGAGGAGGAGAGACAGAGAGGAAGATCTTCCGTCCGATGATTCACTCCCCAAGTGAGCCGCAACGGGCCGGTGCATGCCAATCCGAAGCCGGGAACCAGGAACTTCCTCCAGGTCTCCCACGCAGGTGCAGGAACCCAAAGCACTGGGCCGTCCTCGACTGCTTTCCCAGGCCACAAGCAGGGAGCTGGATGGGAAGTGGAGCTGCTGGGATTAGAACCGGCGCCCATAGGGGATCCCGGGGCTTTCAAGCCGAGGATCTTAGCCACTAGGCCATGCCACCAGGCCCTCCACTGTACTTTCAATATGCTCTACTGTGTTCTTAATTTCTGATATATTTGCCTTGGTTTGCTTTCTTGCTGCTATTTCTTGTGTAACATATGCCTTAAATTCTTATGTGCTTCACATTGTTGATCAGAAGCTTTAGAATGAGTTTTCTGAATTCTGTGTCCCCCATTTTCTCGATGTCTTCCTCAGTGAACTCTGAGATTGGCATAGGGCTTTGCTCTTTTACAGGGGAGGCTTCAGTAATACTTGTTGTGTCTCTGTCTCTTCTTTTGCTCTTGGTCATTATACTTCTCATTATCAGATCCTTCTCCTTGGGGCAGGTTTCTAAGCCGTGTCACCCACAGGTCTACAGTTCAATTTTGCTTATTTCAGTTGGTACACAACTCTTTGCTTGCATCCAATTGTGCCACTCCCTCCAGAGAGCTCCAGGTCTGGGTTCTTACGTTAGATTTCCACCATGGTCTCCCCAGCTCCAACTCCTGGCTCACCACTCTCCACCTCCTGTGCTACTGTGCTGAGGTTGCACTGTTGTCTCTGCAACCTTTGTCCCACTTTCTGTTGGAGCAGTTCCCAGGGTTAGGGAGACACCAGGTGTCCTATATAGCTAGGTTGTTGGTGGTGCTGATCTTGCTGGAACCTGCTGGACATTAGGTCTGGTGCTACATGGACCCAAACAATGCCACAGTGGGTATTATTTTCCTGTGGGACTAGTGCAATCCACTGAACTCGGTGAGTTCTCACAAGCTCAGCACATGCTCAGTTCTCTGTGGTCCCCTGCAGTCCTAAAACTTTTACCCCACTGTACAAAATGGTGCCTATGTGCCACTACTGGAGTTCTTGATCTGCTGGCCGTAAGGTCTCAGGGCTACCCAGACCTGTCTCGGGTGGAACCTGTAGAATGCTACAATGCTGCAGATCACTGAGTCAGAAAACAGTTCACTCCCAGCTCGGCGCATGCTCAGTCCTCACCCTTGCCTTTGCCTCCTTAGGCAAATGGCACCCAATTCGGCTCTAGGGGGCTGACTAGGCTATGAAATCCACCCTGTTCCCACACCACCTGTCTGCAACATACTGACTTGTGTCTGCTCCTGGTCAAATCAAACAGACCAGCAGGATGGATAGTTTGTTGTCTGGGTTCACCTCCCAAGCTCCCAGTGAAAGTCCCTTCCTACCTGATTGCTGGTGGAGTTCTGGCTGCTGGTGGAGTTCAGATCACTGCTAGCCAAATGCTGCTGGAGTATCAGTCACTGCAACACCACAGCATTGTTTTTGCTGCTTTCCTGTGTCTGTCAGTGTCCAGGTACCCCTCTGCTGTTGTTCTGTCCTCTCCTATTTCCTGGAATGTGTCCTCTCTGCTTCATCCTGATTAAATGTTTCTCCATTTGTGTAGATGTGTGCTTATCCTATTCTGACATCTTGATTTTCTCAATTTAACTTATTTCCATTAAAGAATTGGTAATGAAGAGTCAGGGTTGGTATTGTGGCATAGCACATTAAGCCACATCCTGCAGTGCTGGTATCCCATATGTGTGCTGGCTCAAGATTCAGCTTCTTTCCTTTGATCCAGGTACCTGATAATGAGCTGAAAAAGCCACAGAAGATGGCCCCAGTCCTTGGGCCCCTGCCATTCATTTGGAAAATCTGAAAGAAGCTCCTGGATCTTGGCTTTGGAGGTAAACCAGTAGATGGAGGACCTTCATCCCTGTTTCTTTCTCTCCCTCTCTCTGCAATTCTGCCTTTCAAATAAATAAAATAAATCTGTAAGTAAATAAAGAGCAAATCATGAGAAAAAAAATTACAATTGCGGGAATGTTAAGACCTATAACAAAATAGAGGCCAAAGGTCTACTGGCTGATGTAGGTTTTCCAATCTTAATTATAGAGACTTAAGGTGAAGAGGGAAAAAAAAAAAGCTACAGAAACTGAAGGAAAACAGGTGAGATTAAATAATGACTGATGGTAGTTTAGAATATGTAAAATTCTTTTAGCTGTTTCTGCTCTTAGTTATTCATCATTTTAGTATTTTTCTAACAACATTATTCATCTAGATTTATGTTTTTGTTTTGTGTTATTTATATACATTTAAAATTTTGAATGGTAAAGGAGATGTTTTTCTGTGACTCAGACCTACAGTAAGCCTAACTAGTTTAGATCACCTGTTGCATTATTAATATTCTGACCATTTTAGCCCTGTCCCTGTGCTCAAACACTTCCTTCTCATTGCAGAAGTTAGATTCGAAGGGAATAAAAGGCAGGTCAAAGAGTGGAGGGCACTGTGAGGAAGAAATTACTTGAACAGGTCAGGGAGATGTCTTTGTTGATGATTCTCTGTCACTCAGTTATGCTTTCTGGTTCTACACCAAATCCATGTAGCATATTCCTGGCTGGGGCCTCAGTATTTGACAATGCTTTTTCCTAAAGGATGCCTTGTTATAGATTTCAGAACACTTATTCTAAACTTTTCCTCTCTCATGTCATAAAGTGACTACTGAATATTCACTGTCAATAAATAGATTTTACACTCAATTTTATGTGGGCTAAGGCCACTTAATATAACTCTTACATTTTTACAACTTATATTTTCATAGAACCTCTGTATTCCAACTCTTTCTTCTATTTATATTCATTCCTGACCCCTCTGTAAAGTGGAATACACCACATCTTATGCCAGGAATACAACTTTGAAAAAATGTTTTATTTCCCTCTTATTTCTTTTTCATTTCTTCCAAATCGCCATTGTCCCTTCTATCAATAATATGCTGTAGTACTTACTACTCTTAATAAATACACAAACAAGAATACTTAGTATTACCACTTTCATCTGTGCTTAAGTAAATGTATCTTTTTAAAAGTTGTTTTATTTTTATTGGAAAGCCAGATTTACGAAGAGGAGAGACAGAGACAAAAATTTTCTGTCAGCTGATTCTCTCCTCAAGTTGCCTAAACAGCCAGAGATAAACTGATCCAAAGCCAGGAGCCAGGAGTTTCTTTGAGGTGCCCTCATGCAAATGTAGGATCACAAGGCTTTGGGCTGTCCTCCACTGCTTTTCCAGGCCACAAGCAAGGAACTGGAAAGAAAATGGAGCATCTGGGACACAAACTGGCATTCATGTGGGATCCTGGTGCTTACAAGCTGGGGATTTAGCCATTGTGCCCTTGCTCCGGGCCCAAAGTAAATATATCTCATGTTCATTTTAAGAGTATACGTTCTTTTGAAAAATGTCTGTTCATTTTCTTTGTCCATTTTTTCACAGGGTTGGTTTTGTGGTGTTTTTTTTTTTTTTTTTTTTTCTGTCTCTGGGTGTCTGAAACTCTTTGTAAATCCTGGATATAAGTCCCCTAACACCTGTGTAGTGTGCAAAGACTTTTTCCCATTCTGTTGGTTGTTTACTTACTTTGCTAATTGTGTCCTTTGCTGTACAGAAGCTTTTTAATTTGATGTAGTCCCATTTTTGTGTCTATGAGTACCTGTGCTTTTGGGGTCTTCTCTGAGAATTGCAAATAAACCTGACATATGACCCAGCTATCCCGCTCCTAGAAATACACCCAAAGGAGATGAAAATTGCATATGAGAAGGGGATCTATAATCCTATATTTACTGCAGCACAATCTACAATAGCAAAGACATGGAAATAATCCAGATGCCCATCCGATGAGGAGTGGTTAAAGAAAGTGGTACATCTACTCCATGAAATATTACAGCCATTAAAAAGAATGAAGTCATACCATTTAAAACTATATAGTCCCAACTACAGACCATCATCTTCAGTGAAATAAGTCAACCCCCAAAAGACAAATACTGTATATTCTCTCTAAAATAAAGAGCCATCATGCAAACTAGGCTTTTGTGCTTTCTTTTCGTCACCTATGTGCTGGTTATTCAATGGTGTGTTTTTCGACTCTATGGTGCTGTATTATTTTTTCTTTTTTCTTTGTTTTAACTTCATATCTGTTTTGACCTCTCACTTAAGGGAATGTATAGTGATGGAGTAATAGAGACTATCATATCCAAATGTGAAGATACAATGCAATATGCATCCCTACTTCCAAATCAAAGATGGATTCCCAATGAAACTGTTGGACATACCTAGACAATGGGATGCTGGACTGTCTCACATTGTCTGTACCAGCAATGCTGGAGCACACTTGAATAACAGACTCATGGAGTTATAACTTGTTATGAAGGACTATACTATTATAACAATATGGGGAAAATCAATCAGGGGGTGGGAATTTTTGGGGGTGGATCCCAGACCCTACATAATTATACCACAAAATTCAAAGAAAAAAAAGAGTGTATGTTCTTTAAGCCCATGAGATACAAATCTAAATGTCTTGGCATTTCCTCCAAAATCTAGCACTGAGCTGAATATGAATGAATGAATGAATGAATGGGCGCTTCATATGTTTTAAATCTAGCTAAGTTATTTCTGGGCTTATCCCTAATGCCTAAAACCAACATTAGGGAGTTCTCTGAGTTAAAATCAGTATGAATGCAAAAGAGTTGAGAAGGATTCATGATGAGGAACACTCTCTCAGTTACCTTCTAGGTACAATATATAACTTCATGGTCATTCTGTCAATGCTTTTTTATTTTATCTTAGCCAAAAGGCTGAGTTTGTATTTGGAGTGCTGCTTTGAATCCTGCATGTTCTACTTTGGTTGCATTTCCTGGCCCCTGGCTTCAAACTAGAACAGATCTGTTCAAAATTCCACTGGAGGTAGAATTTTGGGGAATGGACCAAATGTGTCTTTCAAACCTGGGAGACATATTACATTTAGACTGGAATGAACTGTGTTTTTCTTATATTGGACTGAATATAATAGAAAGGAGAAGAGAAATATTGCCTTTTGTCTAGGAGAAACAGCAGCATGATGACAAAGCTTTGGGTTCCTGAATATATACTTCTAGCAGCCTGGTGTGCAGTCCCAGGGAACTCACCGTAGTTCTCCACACCGTCCTGTCGTCTCATTCTCCTGTTATGTGATCTGAAAGTTCAGAGGGTAGGTGCTCTCCTGGACCCAGAAAATAGAAGTAAAGACACTGGCTCCAGGAGGCAACAATTAAAGTGTAGTTAGAAGCTGGCTGGACTCCTGCTTCAGTCCTATTTCTGCCATTTAGAATCAGAGGAATGATTTTGATCTTCAACTGCTACTGGATTGCTCTGACTCTATGAATAATGGTTGTGCTTTCCAAAAAGCTGTGGCAGTTAATGATTTCAGATATTTTTTCTTTTAATTCTCTGTGTTTTCAAACATAAAATAGTTCATATACTTCTATTTCTGAGAAAACAAAAAATCAACTATCTAAAGCAAAACAAAGGATCCATTGATTATAAGCTTTGGGGGAGGGCAAGGAAATATCTTTGGGGGCAGGCAGTCTTTTCATCATGTGAATTTTGGTGAAGAATATTTTCTATAGTATATAATTTAATAATCAGACCTGTTCTCCATCAATTCTTAATCATAAAAATTCAAGAAAGGTTGAAACAACTTAGAGAAAGAGAAGCTAAGAAGACATACTGATGATAAATGAGTATGTTCTTCACTGTGTATAATTATTTTAGATACTAAACCCTGACTACTCTCAATACATATACCCATGTGTGCACACACAGTCACAGAGAGGGGATTTTTTATTTTAATGCTATAGGCTTACTTTTTAAGATTTATTTATTTTTATTTTAAAGGAAGATTTACAGAAAGAAGCAGAAACAGACAAAAACAGAGAAACAGAGAATGAGAGAGAGAAATCTTCCACACTGATTTATTTCCAAATTGGCCGCAATGGCCAGGGCTGAGCCATCTGAAGCCAGGAGCCAGGAGCTTCTTGTGATTGTTTTAGGTCTCCTACATGGGTACAGGAACCCAAGGTCCTGAGCCATCCTCAAATGCTTTCCCAGAGTATAAGTAGGGAGCTGGGGTGCGAATGGAGCAGCTGGGACATGAATCAGCACCCATATGGGATACTGGCACTTGCAGGCAGAGGATTAGCCTGTTATACCACCATGCCAGTCCCAAGAGGGTATTTTTGAGTTTCTTAACCCATGTGTGAATCTTCATCATCAATTTCAAAATTACTGTGCCCTCACTCTCAATTGCAACATTCCACCTTCCCCTCAAAATCGTTCAGATATTTGTGAGTATCCATGTACTTCACACATGCTTGTTCTGGATCACTCACATTTTCCACTTTGTCTGTGGTCCATGGGGTCTCCGGAAAAAGCATCCCTGTGGCCTCTCAAGGTCTGTGCCAAGGGTACTTTTCTAGTGTTCCCAAAGCTTACAATCCTCAGGGCATCATGGCTACATTGAAATTCAATAAAATGAGCATTCTTTTCTATAACTTCATACATACTTTTCCACTCTGCCTAGCCAAAATACATGGCCCTGAAGTCTGGCTTGCTCCTTCTTCTCAATCTAAAGAGTGCAGAGGACAAGTACAATTTCTTTTCTGTTAACTAGAATCACACCAGTTCAGACAGTTGGGTAAGGAACAAACGTTATATCCTTCCTCTATTCTCCTAATGTCTTTTTTTATGCTGTGTCCAGACGCAGGTGTGTTCACCCTGCCCCTCCTGGCTTTTCAGTGGATACAAGAGATTGGGAAGATTGGAGTAAAAAGAGAGGGTGTTATCTAAATTGGAAGGCTCAAGATATGGTCAGTTATTCAAAGGCTCAAATGTAATCCAAACATTTGACTGAAGTGTACCCTTCAGTCAATAAATTATATCATAAGACAAGTTAAGACGATAGTTCTGAAATCAAGAATTTTGTATCATTAGTCAATAGTCAAAACTTACATCCAACCCAAATCCTCATTGTAAGCTGGAAAATCTGATCAGGCTATTTCCAACATTCTTCCATTTATGGGGGAAAAAACTGAGTTTTTACAGATCCTAGCAACACCACTTTGGGGACTCTCCGCCTGCTTAGGTCTTTACCACTAAACTTTCCACATCTATTTAGATGCATTCAGTGATACCTCAAATTAATGCCATTTGGCCTCCAAGCCTTTCCCCAAACTAACAGTGGACTTTGGAAAGCAGCATCAGAATTTTCCATGAAAACTTCCAAGTAGTGCTGCTATATAAGGTTTATCCAGCTGTGATACCCTGATAGGTCTAGAGATTTTGAATTTACAAAGGAAACAAACTGAAGTCTCTGACTTTGACTGACTGCTTCCTATCTGCTTTGTAAATGAAACGAGCATGTTTTGCCATCCACATTCCATCTGTGAATTTCTTAAAGAATGAGGGTGAAAAGGAATGGGATAATAAGAGAAATGCTTTGCAAAAAGAAGATACAGTATAAGTGTGAAAAAGAAAGAGAAAGTGAGAAAAACCTGTAAGACAAACTATCTTAATTTCATGGTAGAGAGGAAGTGCTGCTAGAAGTGCTGATTCAAGCTCTCTGGAACTACTCTAAAACACAGTACTTTGTTTCAAAGACAGCTCTGTGAAAGCCAAGCTTTCCCTCTTTCTTTGTTGCCATAGACATGAAACTCAAAGGTAAAGTAATAAAGCTCTACATTCAAATCACTCTACAACCAGACTTAAACAATTCCATGAAGTGGGTCTCTTTAAATACAGCCCTGAATCTAAAGATATTAGTCAATAGTGTAGATGCAGAATCCTTTGAGCGGTGGTTAGCTTCTGGGATGAACTGCTCTTGGCTTGACTCTTAGCTTTTTGCAGGCAATGAAGTTCACTGATGCAAAATGGGGCTGGGGATCTTGCTTGTGGTTAAATAAGAGGTTTAATGGGCATTTCTTTATGAATGAAAGTTGCTAAGTTGTAATAAACACCCACAGATCTCTGAGGCCAAATATGAATCAGAAGGTTATAAATACAGAAGTTATAAAGCCTGATCATTTCCTTTTCTGTTGCTACATAAGAGGTGAATAGGCTAGCTCATTTCAGAGTTTAAAACATAATAGCATATAGAGACTTGAGACCTATTTCTTGCAGAAAATTCAGCATTAACCTGGACCTCAAGGTCATCATGCTGGGGATGATTCTCAACCCTTACATAATGTTTTCTAGCCCTAAGACAACATGTGGCAGTAAAGACAGAAAATCCTCAATGGGAATTTAATAAGAACCAGTCCACATTGTGACTGCTGGGTTTTGTCCAACGAGAGTCCTGAAAGGAGCCCAATATGGGTTTTCATTCTTTCCAAAGTGTGCTGACGACTCTGTGGGAACCTAGCATTTTATAAATCACAGAAATTTATTTTAAAAGGTTACACTTCTGGTTGTAGGCATGACATAGTCCCACTGTTTTGCTAAGACTTCAGGTCTTTTAGTTACTTTCTTCTTTTTAGATTTACTTATTTGAAAGGCAGAGTTATAGAGAGAATGAGAGGCTAGTTCACTCTCCACATGGCTGCAAGGGACTAAACCAGGAGCCAGGAACTCCATTAGGATCTCTCATGTGAGTGGCAGGGGCCCAAGCACTTGGGCTATCTTCCATTGCCTTTTTAGGCACAATTAGCAGAGAGGTAAATCAACAGTGGATAAGATGGGATTTGAACTGGAGTTCATATGGGATGCTGATATTGCAAGAGGTGGCTTGACTTACTGTGCCACAATGCTTGCCCTTACAGGTATTTTCATTCTCAACACTACTGCATAGTGTGACCAGAATTGTGTGATCACAGGCATAAAGGAGTTTACTCCTTGTATGTAAATACAATAGGTAAATAATTCTGAAGGGTGACATCATCAAGTTGGCCAGGACTTTGTTCTCTCTGCAGCAATTCAAGAGTGAAGGCAGCTATTTTGCTGTTCATTAAGAGAGCGATAAATTTCAAAGTGTATATGCTTTCTGGAATCTTACTATTATCATAAGTTTAGTTACTTTCTGGAAGTTAGAGCCAGTGTTGGAAATAACCAAAGTTTGCTTTGGGGGTCATTATCTGGTAGATTAGTCTGTGATATGCTGTAAAACTAAAGTGAGCTTTCTTTGATAGAATCAATTATGGATGTGAATTCTCATTTAGTCCATTTCCCTTGACCATGGGGGTCTCAGAGAGAATCATGGCTTATCATTCCATATAGAATATCACTCCAGTGCCCCCAGAAACCTATTCTTTCACTTCATTGAGTCAACTTCAAGATAGGAGTAGTTTAGTTGGAGTACAATGAAATACTTCTCTCTGATATCATTTTCAACTCAATTTCCCACCCTCCCATCACTCCCTTGACTTCGCCTAGTTTGGATGTGTCTTGGGCATTTTGTTTTCCTTTGGTTGGGGTGTTTGGTGCTACACAGTGTATCCAGCATTAAAATACGCTTCATTCATTTGATCAGTCAGAATATTAGAGATCTAAAACTTAAGGACTTAGATAATTTCTCACTTTTTCTGTTATAACAAATCTCCACTAACTTAGAGGAATGCCCATTATATGATACTTCTTCCTACTACAAACTAAAGGCAGGAAACCACAAATTATATAATTTTGCATGTTAATCTGGGCTCTGACTCACTTAGAAGATGTGATAATCACATAATCTAAATCTTGAAGGGAACAAGAGGTCATCTCACTGACAGTATGGCAATCACAGGGTAGTTTTTAAATTTCGTTTTAGTTACTACCTATTGATTTATTGATTCAACTCATCAACCAATCATCACAGATTAGTGGACTGGATCAAAAACCAAATCCTATCTCTCTCTTGCCTACAGGAGGCAACTCACCAACAAAGATATGTGGTAACTGAAGTAAAAGAATGGAAAAAGATATTCCAGGCTAATGGAAAGGAAAAAGAGCTGGTGCAGCTATTCTTATATAGATGATATAGGCTTTGATATGAAAAATATTTAAAAGAGATGAAGAAAGACACCACATAATGACCAAAGGACCCATTCAGCTGGAAGAGATCACCTTGCTAGTTTCTTACAATGTGTTTTTTCATCTCTAACTTTACTTGGTTTTTCTCTCTTGCTTTTCTTTGTCAGTCTGGTTAAAAGTTTGTTTTGCTCATCTTCTTTAAAAAAGTGGTTCTTTTCTTGTTGCAATTTGTAGTTTTTTAGTTTTAATTCCACTTATTTTTTTCCTGTGATTATTTTATAATATCTTCCTTTCATTTTTAATAAGTCCTTGAGATGCACTATTAGATCATTAATTTGATATTCAATTTTTTGTAAGCATATATTATAAATGTCCCTTTCAATACCATTTTTGTTGCATCTAATAGGTTTTGATATTCTTGTTTTTATTTTCATTCCTTCAAAATACTTTTTTTTTATTAATTTCTTCACTGACTCATGGGTCACACAGTAGCATCATTTGCTTCAAGAAGGTTTTTATTTTCTTTTTCATTTTGTCAGCGACACATTGGCCATTCCGTAGCATATTATTTGACTTCATCTTGTTGCTAATTTTCTATTTTTCCTTCCTGTTGTAATTTTGTTTTATGGCTTTTCATTTAAAGGGATGTATAGTAACTGTGTAATAGAGACTGTCACATCTGGATATGAAGATAGAATGCAGGATACATCTCTAGTTCCAGATCAAAGATGGACTCCCAATGAAACTGTTAAATATATCTTGACAATAGGATGCTCGACTCTTTGCTATTGTTCATGCCTACAATGTCAGGATACACTTAAGTAGCAGAATGATGGACTTATGAGTATTTATGAAGGATTATACTAATAGCACTTACTGCAATAATAAAAAAAAAAGGGAAATAAGAGGCAGGGAGGAAGCTTGAAAAGGGGGAGAGGGAAAACCCAGCACCTTTGGAACTGTATCATAAAATAATAGAAACAAAAACAAAGTTCCTTCTCTCTGCCCATTTCAGAGTTGCAAATGTTATAGGTTAGACTTGGAACTCCTGTACTTTTAGAAAGTTTCCTGTTTGGTTCAGAGGATTGGCTCAGTGTGTGATTCACTGTGGAGGAATATGTGCTTTAATACCCAGAACCATTTGTGACAAATCCATACCATGTAGCAGAAAAAGAAAATACGGCCTTTGGAATGACATCATCCTGAGAAGGGTACAGCATGACAATCTGGGCTCTAGGCAGCACTCATGGGGACAGCTGTGGCTGAGGGCTGGTGTGAGCACAGCCTTGTGACTGCTGCCAAAGCACCTAGGATTCTTATATCAGGGAGAGAAGATGGATTTGGAAATGAGTTAACATAAAAATCAAAATACATTTATCCAAATCTGAGCTCTTACTCAACATTAAACTTTGCCAAGTAAAGCAAAAAGGGATCAAGAGACATTGAAGGTGGTTCACTAGGTCTCACCTCCCCTCACCACACAGGGATGCTGCAGTCCAGAATAAAAAATTAGTCACCAAGGGAAATTTAAAGGGGTTCTCTCACACAGGAAGGGAAGCATTTGGTCATAAACTATGTCCATTTTTACATAAAAAAATAACATGGGCCATGGTCCATACATACATCCATCTCAGGTTATATCATCCTAATTTAGGGACATCCTGATAAAGGCATTCAACAGATGAAATCTTTCCTACTTAAAAATATTATTATCTTATGAGCTCTCGGATCTGGTTGATAAGGGCATTAGATTGGGTTATTTCTCTTCTTCTCTGTCTCCTATAGGTCACACCAAGGTAAAGGAAGTGAACAGATCAGTTGCTATACTTTCTTTGTCCATTGTAAACAGTGACTGAGAAAAGACAGACTTCTGAGGGGGCTGGTCCTGGAGCAGTGTGGGAATTCCTGAACAGTGGACCAATGCCATTCCTCAGTCTTGAGTTATACTCTGCTTCAACAGAATCTTCACTTGCCTGAGATTATCTTTGAAAATTATCAAAATACCACCTTATTTTTACTTTCCCTTGAAGAGACAATTAACATTTTATACACATGCATGTATAAACAAAAGAATGCCTATACATTGTGTTGAAATTGAACTCTCTAAAGTAGAAGCAGCACCCATCCTCTTACTGCTTCCCTTAGCCCAAGGTGTCCCTGTCTATCCTTTGCCAAAAGAAATTAGCTGACTTGAAGGAGGATCCAGCTAGCCTTGTAAGGTTCTAATCACCACATTCAAAGAGTTGCTTGCTTCATTATAAATAAAAAAAAAAAACCTTGATGGCCAGTATTGTCTTGGCGCGACTGGTATGGGGGAGTTTCAGGTCTGAGAAGAATGTAATGGGCCACTTTCACATAATCCCCAGGCCAAGTGGAGCCCATCTTTTCATAATAAATCCCCTAAAGAGTACAACATCACTGACCAACCAAAGGGAGTTCATAAGCATTACTGACCAATCAGGAGGCTGCAAAAGAGCCAATCACACCTCTCATTCCCAGTTTCAACCTATAAGAACCTTCATGCCTAACCCTCACAGCGAGCCTAGGAATTAATCAATACCTGCCTAGCTCCTTGTTCTGCACCTTGCAATAAATACCGACTTTCCTGTATCACACTGATGTCAGTGATTAGCTTTCTGAGTATCAGAGGGGAGAATCCAATTTAGGAGTTCTACAGCAATATCTGCAACTAATTTGGGTATTATTTGGCAAGAGTATTGGCTGTCTGTACCAATCCCACAGGCTAGTGCAGTGATTCTCTAGCCAGGGTGATAGCACTGGCCCTAGAACTTCTGGTAGCCATAATAACCAGAGGGACACTGCTAGCACTGAATGGGATATAGTCAGCAATATTGCACCATGATGAACTGTCTCACCCATCATGCCAGTAAGTACTCTGTTGAGAAACCGCTTCTTACAAACTCACAGTAAGTGTACCAGTTTACCAGGTTCAACCCATGTGGCTGTGTGTAAACTGAAAGCATCCCAAAGCAATAGAAAGGGAGATTATGAATGGCTACACACATATACAATCTTTGAGATGATTCTGAAGAGGATTCTGGTTTTCACTTCTTCATTTATTAGATTCATGATAGCACTGACAATTCCTGTAGGAGTTATACTATTTATTCCTACCTAAAAGAGAATCTATGATTTAAATTTTCCACTGTTTTTACAGATATTTTCAGAAATGATTCTTACCTCTTGAGGATTGGTTGAAACACAGTATGATTAGAAGATAGATAGTAAATAGTAACAGTAAGTAGATAGATAGATAGAAAATAGACTGGTCTTCCAAAGTCCCTATCAGTTCCTCAGTCCTGAAAATATATTAGCTGTACAGCATCCTTTACAGCAAAACTTTCTACTACCTGTCAAATTCAAAAAATGCTTCCAGTACATTCATGGATTGAAAGGATCTAAAAATAGTGGTTTACTTTTCCTATGACTTCAACAGTTTGCATTTTTAGCATTTTTCTGAAGTCATAAAAATAGTCACCACAAATCCCACTAAACCCGAAGTGTTAATTTTCTAAAGGGAGTACTTTTGGCCACATGCAGTGGACTAATTTTAGCATAATTATTTAGTGTAGAATTTAGTTCAAGTAAATAATAATGACTATTTTTTCTTTCCATTCATATTAGGAACATATAAAAATATTGAGGCAAGTTAAAAATACTTTTTAACACTAAGAATAAATTTTTTGAGTTTTTGAAGATATCTGTAATACTAAATAAAATACATAAATCAAAGCAAAATCTAAGATAAAGAGAAAACATAATATATTCTTATGTTTTCATTTTTTGAGTATCTTTTAACATATGTTAACATATTTATGCTACGTATTATAACATATTATGTTGATATAATCAATAATTAACATATAATTAATGATTCATTAATTCAGTGAACATTTCCACAAGGTTTCTGGCATTTTCATGAGAAGAAGGATGGAACATGGTAGGAAGACTTCCCTGAGGATAAGCTACTCAGATTATTCAACTAGAAACCACTAGCATAGCCTCAACCTAGAATAAACAAAGCAAACCAAAAGCAACATTGCTTTTCTTGGGAAGATCACAGAAATTGGTGTCACTGCTGAAGACCTGACATGTGTAGGGGAGTCGTAATAATTCCTTCCACATCCCCATTGGCCTTATCTCTCTGGCCCTTTTAGAAGACAGACCGATCTTGTAGAATAAAAGTAGTTTATAAAAAGCTTAAACAAGTAGTAACTTCAGTCACAGATACTGTCCAAACATAATCCTACTGTTTGAGGAAAAATAACATATCCTCAAATACTTAGTGTGCAGCTATTCATCTGGCCTCAGAGGTAGTTTTATTTTCACTGGCAAGGTTAGCAATAAACCTTCACTGTCCTACCTCATGGGGTTATAAACTTGCCAACTCTGTCTTAATTTAGCTTGAAGGCTCTTGATGGACTTTCTCTTCCATAAGGTATCACTGTTGTCCATCACACTGATGATATATTCATTAGCCCTAGTAAGAACAAAGTAAAAACTAGACTTATTGGTGAGACATTTAACACCAGAGGGTAGAAAATTAATACAACAAAAATTCAGAACCTCTAAATTGTGGAATCCCTAGGGGTCCAGTGGCGTGGCAAGCAATTAAAGAAACATTAACTCCTTCTCCAGAACAGAAGGTAAAGTCTTGAAACAGTGTTAACTCTTCTTTTGATATCCCATAGCTTAAACTATGGCATAAAAATTATGAACATTTAAAATTGATAGAATGCCAGTACATCCTATATTACACGATGAGGAAACAAAACATTATGCACACATATGTAAGCAATACACAAGGAGGAAATGCGCAAGGCAGGAATCCCTCCTTTCTGTAACTCCATGGCTCAAGGAGTTAAAGGTGCTATTATACCTAGATTTTCCACTAGCCACTCTAGATTATCGTTGCATTCAGCATGCATACCAACTAGCAATGGTTCTTCATTAGTGGGGTAACTCAAACTTCCATTGCTAATCTGGGTCATTAGTAATCTCACCAGGAGGAAGCGCCAGGTTCCTGGCTTTAAATCAGCTCATCTCTGGCCATTGTTGCATTTGAGGAATGAAACCAGTGGATGGTTCTCCTTCCCTCTGTAACTCCATCTTTCAAATAAAAATAAAATGAATCTTATAAAAAGCATCTTCTTGTTATTCCTGTGGCCTTATGTGCTTCTGGCCTTGATGTCTTAATCTGAAAGGGAGGAATGCTTTTATTACAGCAGGAATTTTATTGAACTGGAAACTAAGATGCTATCCGGCATTTTGGGCTCCTCATGCTTCTGAATCAATAGGTAAATAAGACAGTTACTGTGCTGATTGGGGTTATTGATCCTGACTAGTAAGAGGAAATGGAACTCTGTCACAGTGGAGATGAAGAAGAGCATTTCTGAGCTGATTCAAGCAGGCTCATCTAGACAATCTCAACTTGGAATCAGCTAACCAGAAACTTGATTGCAGGAGTGGCATCTCTTCGTATTCAAGAGAGAAAAGACTACAGGGGTGAGTACCAAAGGCTGGAAATCTTAGAGGTATCTTATAGTTTTTTTCCATGACAATTAATGGGTACACAAGGTTCATTACACCCCTGGGAGAACAAAAATCAGCCACAACCACAAAGCTAGGTGTGGGGAAGCACTGACAGGAAGAGACACACTCTCTCTCCTGAGAATTAGTACCACAGATCTGCCTTCACGCTAATTTAGGATGCACTATATTTTTGTTTAGAACTTTCAAATGAGAATATAAAAATAGATTTCATGTGCAATATACCTAGAACAAGAGGCAGGAGTAAATGCAAACTTGGGAGAGATAAAAACATGCATGGCACAGAAAGGATCCTTACAGATTCTGTGCAAGTTAACTTTCAAAATATTAAACTTCACAATATTTGTATCAAATATTAGACTTTTCAGGTCAATATTATTAAATCAAACTTGTTAAAGATGGCAAAAAACTAAAAGATAAGAACAGGCAACATTTAAGAAACCAATCCATGACATATACAATAGTATCAATTATTCAAGTTTTTGAATATTGATTTCAACTTTACCAAATTAATGTAATTTGTCACCACCTTAGCCAAAACTACTGAAAACTAAAGAAACTAGAGCTTCCTAGGCTAAGTACCAAGCAAAGGTGAAAATGGAACTATTTCCCCATATTCTCAGTTATTTGCCCAGAAGGTAAAACTACAAATTAGCTTAGCTTTATACACTCAAAACTTAGATACTCCCAAACTTCTGGATTGAGCTGCAGTTATTCTGTTGGTTTAGTTAATCTTTTCCTTCGCAGTGACTAAAAGAACAGTAAAGTAATAATAATGATGCTAATCTTAAATAGAATTCATGGTGTGCTAAAAAGCTTTATTAAATACCTGATATACATGAACTCAAGCTCAATTTTATAGTTGGAGCACAGAGGGATCGATAATCTGCCGATCATTGGCTTAGAAACCAAGACAGCCTGACAGTAACATCTCCCTTTAGTGACCATGTCATATCAAATTTCCAAAAATCCACAGGCAAATTTTTGAAATATCTCCTTTTGCCATAGTGTTATTTTTGCTAAAGTAAAAATGTATTTCCTGGGTCTGGAGCCAAGTTGTAATAGGCAAAGCCTCTGGCTCTGGCACCTCTTTCCCATATTGGTGCTGGTTCAAGTCCTAGGGCCATAAACTCTCAAGGGAGAACCACAGGAAATTCCTGTCTCTTGGGTTTGAATCAATTCAGTCTCAGCCACTGTAGCCATTTGGGGAGTGAACTAGTGGATGGAAAATATCTTTCTCTCTTTCTCTCTTTCTCTCTCTCCCTCCCTCCCTCTCCCAACCCTGCCCTGCCAGTGTGTGTGTGTGTGTGTGTGTGTGTGTGTGTGTATGTATGTGTCACCGTCTCTCTGTAACCTGCCTTTCAAATAAAAACTAATAAATCTTTTTAGAGGTTCTATTTCTCCTTACTTTAAATGTATGACTGTATGTGGAAGGATGGGAGAATAGAAAAAAGCTGTATATTGAAAAGGATTTTTTCATTAAAAACAGTTAACAGAAAAAGTGATTAGAGAAAGGGTCTTTTTACAGACACAAGACTTCTAGGGAGAGTATAATTTATGTCTCAGCCTAAACATCTATATTTCCACTTTTACACAGATTTATTTTTATTGGAAAGGCAGATTTATGGAAAGAAGGAGAGACAAAGAGAAAGATTTTCCATCTGCTTGCTTATTCCCCAAATGGCCGCAATGCTGGTGCTGAGCTGATCCAAAGCCAGGAGCCAAGAGCATCTAGGTCTCTCATGCAGGTGCAGGGTCTCAAGGCTTTTGGTCATCTTGTGCTACTTTTCCAGGCAGCAAGCAGGTAGCTGGATTGGATTAAGTTCTGGAAACAGCCAGGTCACAAACCAGTGCTGTATAAGATAGCACTTGCAGGCGGAGCATTAGCCAATTAAGCCATCATGCCAGTTTCTATCTTTCCATCTTTTATGATTTTTTTAAAAAGATTTCATTTAGAGTTCTGATTTTCATTGAAAGTTTCCTTTCTTGACTAATTTTGTCATTACTGTAGTTCAGACCTTCAAAATTGTGTAGTCAAAAGCAAATATTATTCATTCATAATTCACGGTTATCAAAACAATAGTTCCTCAAACAACCAGAAAGTAATTTCTTACCTTCTTTTCAAGGACTATACTATCTTTATTAGGAAACTCAAAATGGTATTGAGGGTCAGTTTGGTAAACTTGTAAATTAGAAATGCAAACAAATATACTTGTTTTCCTTTTGAAAACTGTTTGCTCAGTGGCTAGTTAGTGTAAATAAGGAAGAAAAGGATAAAGAATAGAAATCAACCAAATATAAAATATGTTGATACAATAAATGAAATCAAGAGCCAATTCTTTGAAAAATCAATGAAATTCATAAACCTGCACATATAATGATCAATAAAAAAATTACAAAGCTCCAACTACCATTATCAGGAATGGAAAAGGAGACACTAGTACATATTCCCCAGGTATTAAAGGGTAATTAGAAAGTGTTACATAAAGAATGTTATGCTGAAGAAATTGATAAGCAGATTAAATTAACAAATTCCTTAAGAGACAGAAATTACAAAGGTTTTTCAGTAAGAAACAGGAAATTATTTAGTGGAAACAGTCTTATTTCTAATAAGGAAATTAAAATCATGATTATAAGCTTTCCCAGGAATAAAACTGGAGGCTCAATATTTCACTGAAAACTTTAATGAAACATTTAGCTTCATAATCTAACTATCATGAAATCTAAACCATAAATCTAAATATCATTCAGAAGACTGAGAGGGGAATACCTCCAACCTAATTATATAAAGTGAAGAGTGACACAATTATTTTGAGAAAATACGTGCTATACTGATGTTTATTGGTAATACATAATGAGTTGCTCAATAGTTTTCTGACATATTACAGGAAAAGAATGTATCTGACATCTATTCATTCTCCATTGCAGAAGTCTGTGATATTTTTCTTTCCCCACTGAGATAATGCCAAAGCACTGGGTAAACACTCTGTCAAAAGCTATTTGATACTTATAACATCATTCATTGGCTAACAAAATCGTCAACTTAAAAACTGGACTGCTATACACTTTTTAACTTTTAAGTCCCACCTGTGTTTGCCATGGCAAACTCAGATCAAATGACTTCACAGGTCTTATACAGCCTATAGGTGAGACATTCCTAACCTTAGTAGCTGGATGTGTTATCCTCCCTCAAGATTATCTAAGGTGGGTATAACTCCTGCTGCTTTTATTATAACTCATTCTTTCTATCCTTCTCTTTCCTACTCAAGAGAATACATACAAGAGAGTCAAATGAGGATAATCATCTTTTAATAGATATAAAATCTTTGCATATGCAAGTTATTTGTAATACTCATTAGCATTATTTGAGTGAAGTACAATGCATAAGTATCTAGGCGCTGGAGTTCTCAATTCATCTTCTGAATAAATATCTTTCCTTTTTTTAATTTCATTTTTCTTAAATATAAACCAATGACAATAGTGATACCCAGATTCTGTGACAATTAAATAAATCTATCTCTGGTCCTATCAGTGAAAACCACTGAGATAGAAAGTTCCTAGCAAATATTAAACATTCAATAAATGTTAGCATCACTAGGTAATTACTTGTGACTTTACTTATTAATGGGCTATTGACATTCAATTCAATTTAATCAATACAATAAATAAAACCTTTTTAAAAATTTTATGATGCAGTTCAACAGGTTCTGGGATTTTCCCTCCTTCCTCTCCAAAACTCCTCCCCTCACTGATTTCCCCTATATTATCAGAATAGTATAGTCTTCATAAACAGTCTTAAGTCCATCATTGTGCTATTTAAGTGTATCTTGCCATTGTAAAAACCTGTTGTTGTATAAGGAAAGTTAAATCTATGTATTTTCACCTTGCCATTCTATTTTCTTAACAAATATTGTAAATATTTTCTTTATAAAAACTGAACTACAATATTAAGTTGTATAGATTGTAATCTTTACAATTCAAATATTATCTCAGCAAGTTATATTAAAGTTCCATAGGTAAGATCTTCAGTCTAATTTATTTAAGATCTAGGGTATTCTGAGTTCTTTATCTGCAAGTTTATTCTGGAGTTTCAACTAGTTTTATTCTCAATAGATAGGGTAACTTAAAAATGGGAAATTACCAGAATAGTATGATGGATCTGAGAATCATGGATGAACATGAGCTTATACACAGGTGTGGGAGAGCTTCACTGTGAGGTTAGATAGTGTGGGTGTGAACAATAAGTTCTCTAAGTGGGTGTTTGTCTTTTTCATGCACTTGTTTGCTTCTATAGCACAGGTTCTCAACTGTGTAAAAGTTGTTCAGTAACAGCCACACTTGGGGAACCTAATCACCTCCCTGCCGTTTATTGTTAGCAGCAGCAACATTCTTCAATTATCCTAGGGCAGAAGTCCTGGAGTGGCTCTTGTTTAAGATCCTTTAGCACTCAGTCTGTCACTATGTTCTCCAGATTACCCAGGCCGTACTCTGTACAGTTATTTTTAAGAACTATTTCATTTTCTTAAAAAAAAAAAAAGTTGAAGTCATCTGTTTTTGGACCTCTCTCCAGCACTGTCTTCCTCTCTGTAACCCAGCATCTATCCCAGAACTTTCTCACTGCAACTCCTGGGCACTTCTGCTCTTCAATCTTCTCTTCCGATTTCTCACACTCTCCTCTACATGAAACACTAGAAACAGAAGGCCCAAGTGAGTTAGAAGCTTAATACAGCAGAGCTCATGGCCATTCTCTGTAAAAATATCATTGCTCTAAAGTCTTACGTACCTCAACTACTTGCAAGTTAAACTGCTGTTTGCCCAAAATATTCAAACAAGGGACATGCTCAGCAAACATTTTGGGTGTGAATGTGAGGGAGGTATACAGCAGTTTGAGAAGCTCAGCTTTGTTTTTTCTTGTGTTCATCTCATGGGTCAAATTTTCTCACACATACTCCATATATGCCTCCTGCTTCATTAACAACCTGAAGACCTTCCTTGTCTCTCTTCATTAAAGTTCAAACTCCCCAGTCTAGTTCATAAATGCCTACTGCCTCTTTTGTTTCTGTCTTGGAGAGTACAGACCAGTTTGTCTGCTCATTGTCTCTTAATTCATATTCAATTTTATCTCTGGAACTCTGTGCATTTTTTCATTGTTTGTCTTGATGTTCTGAAGACCAGCTCATACAACTTATCCTTTAAGAAAAAAGTCCACATCAGCTCAGGGATTTTTGCCCCTTCTATAAATTGTTAATGTAATCTCTTAAAATTCTCAATGTTTAAAGTATTTCCTCTATCCTTTCAGCTATTCATATTACACATGTGGAACATGTGGCATGGCCTATTCCAATGCCAATGAAAAGACTGAAAAGAAGGGTGAATGAAAAGAAGGGTGATCCAAAACAATCACCAAGGCTGAGTACTTTAAGTAGGACAGCAGATCCCAGCTCCTTCTGGGTTCACCTTGACACACATGATACCTGAAGAGATGGGATTTAGTCTGGTGGCAGTTAGGTAGTTAGTTGTGAGTTAGGATCTTAGGAAAGCAGATTTTCCCTTAATTGTGTTTTGATGGGGGTGAAGTTCATATCAAGACAGATTGTCTATCAGAGTTCCTTTCTTCTGCACTTCCAACTTGACATAACTGATGTAAGACAATTAAGTGGCTTGATTTACTTTTAAAGGTCTGAGAAATAAAAGTGAAATCTATCAGTTCTTACAAAGGAAAGTAGCACAGTATCCTAGAAGCTGACGCTTCGAAATATGCTTAAGGAGACTGACGTGCTAGGTCACAGGTTGGGATGCTCACACCCCATAACAGAGGGCTGGGTTGAGTCTCAGCTACTCTGCTTCCAATCTGGTTTCAGCCGAACACATTCTGCAAGCACCTGGTCCTAGTCACCATATGGGAGACATAAATGGAGCTCTGGGCTCCAGCTTGACCTTGCCCTGGCTAGTGTGCTCATTTGGGGGACTTGGGAGGGGAAGCAGCAGATGAAAACCTTTCTCACTCTCTCTTGCTCTGCCTTTCAAACAAATGAAAATAACAGACTTTTAAAAAGGAATTGGATAAAAAGTCGAGGAAAATGTTAAGACACTTCACTTCTATTTCTTCCCTTTTTGAATTTTTTTTTTTTATTGGAAAGGTAGATAGAACAAAGAGGAGACAGAGAAAGATCTTCCCTTTGCTGATTCACTTCCCGACTGGCCACAATGGCCACAGCTGAGCTGATCTGAAGTAAGGCTTCAAGTCTCCTCTGGGTCTCCCACAGGGGTGCAGAGTCTTGAGGGTTTGGGCCATCCTCTACTGCTTTCTTAGGCCAAAAGCAAGGAGCTAGGAGGGAAATGGAGCACCCAAGATATAAACCAGCACCCATGTGGGACCCCTTTGTCTGCAAGGTGAGGATTTAGCCACTAGGCTATCTCACCAGGTCCTTCAATCCTATTTCTAGTGGAAATGAATTTTGTGGTCCTAGACAGGATTCTTGATTATTCTGAGACCTGAATTAAATTAAACATTAAGTATTTACAGAAATTAATAGTTCTCTCTTCCCTTGTTATTTTGTATCAAATTAAAATCTGAAAAGTCCCTAAAACTGTAGCGGAAAAGTGAGAGAAAGTACCTAGTAGTCAAAAGAGGAAAAAAGGAATTGCTGAAGTACCTGTTAGTATTAAGCAATCATGAGTCAATAAACAGAGAAATCCATGAGTCAAAATGAACATATTTTTACCTGAATAGACTTTCTATGTTTTGTGAGCTTTACTGTTTCATTAATTTCTACTTCGCTGAAAGGCTACTGAACATACCACACAGTGAAAGCTGTAACACTATGTCCTTATTTTTGTTGACTTGTACCTAACGTATGTTCACAAGAGGATGAGAGCTTGGGATCAATGCCTTGAAATGTGGTCAGTAGGTTAATTTAATAAGAATAATTTTTAAAGGGCATTTTTTTCTAACCTAAAAAGATCCCAAAGTGATAGCCTTGCTAGCATTATAGAGGACATATTTCTTCCTGAACAAGTCTCTAACTTCTCTGAATCTCAATGTTTTCATTAGAAAATGACAACAATGGGAATAATGGAACAGTGGCCTGGTGGCTAAAGTCCTCACCTTGCATGTGCTGGGATTCCATGTGGGCACCGGTTCTAATCCCAGTGGCCCCACTTCCCTTCCAGCTCCCAGCTTGTGGCCTGGAAAAGCATGGAGGATGGCCCGAAGCCTTGGGACCCTGCATCCACTAGGGAGACCCAGAAGAGGCTCCCAACTGTTGGCTTTGGATTGGCACAGCTCTGGCCACTGTAGCCACTTGGGGAGTGAATCAATGGATGGAATATCTTCTCTGTCTCGCCTTCTCTCTGTGTATCTTACTTTCCAATCAAAAGTAAGTAAATATTTGAACAAAAAATTTTAGTAAAAGAAAATGAGAACAATAACACAATTATAATGCTTACATGATAAGGTTAAATGAGAAGACAATGGGTCCTGAATTCATATCTACATTAATGGACTTTCTGACAGTGTTAGTGAAAGTAAGTACTGCTGATTATTAATTTTGTAAAATATTTATGAAAGATTTATTTATTTTAATTATAAAGGCAGCTTTACAGAGAGAGAAGCAGAAAGAGATCCATCTGCTGGTTTGCTCTGCAAATGGCCACAATGGTCACATCTGAGCTGATCTGAAGCCAGGAGCCAGGAGCTTCTTCTGAGTGTAGGGAGCTCAAGACTTTGGGAGCTGGATGGAAAGTGGAGTTGCTGAGACATGAACCAATTAGCCAATTGAGCTATTGCAATTATTCGATATTTTACAAATTATGCTAGAAAGGAAAAAAGAAGAGAGAATTATTAAGAAATAGTTTCAATCTGCTGGCTCATTTGCCAAATGCTTGGGGTTGGGCCATTAAACCTGGAAGCTGGAAACTCACTCGGGGTCTCCCATATGGGTACCCAGAATCCAATTATTTGAGCCATCACTACAAACTCCAAGGGTCAGTACTGGCAAAAAACTGCAGTTGGGATATAAGCCCCAGGATATAAGACACGGTTATCTTTTCTTTTTTTTTTATTGATTATATTGCATTATGTGACACAGTTTTATAGGCACTGGGATTCCCCCTACACCTTCCCAAGCCGCCCCCCATGGTAGATTCCTCCATCTTGTTGCATTACGACAGTTCAAATTCAGTTGAGATTCTTTCATTGCAAGCATCTACCAAGCATAAAGTCCAGCATCTTATTGTATAGATAAGTTCAACGGTTTCTTGGGGAGATCATCTCTGGTCTGAAGGTAGAGCCAGCAGAGTATCATCCCGATCAATTAAAAGCCCCAACATTACATCAGTAACAATTTATAACATTATGGAATTAGTTGACATGGTATTAAGTAACCAATATGTTAAAAGAGGAAAAAAAAAAGAATGTAAATTCTGAACCACATACTGTGACTTCTACATTGACATTTCAATTATTAGTTTATATACAACCGGGTTCTATACACCTTAAAATGGCTATAGATTACTATTCAGCTGTCTCATGTCTATTTTAATTTTAGTATTTAGCAGTTTATAGCGTTGAAGCATGATTTTGCTGAACCTGGCTGTTTTTCGGGTAGTCTAACTCTGTAACTCTAACAAGACATATGTCAACAGTTTAGGTGAACAGTTTTAGGAGGGGTGTGCAGAGAAATCTTCAATACTCCAATGAGGAGTAACTAATCTTTGTGTCCCACCCAGTGAGTTACAAGTGCATCCCCGCTGACCATTTCCTGTCTGTTTCTAAGCTTTTCTTGTTGTTCTCTATCTATTCTAGTTTTTTTGTTTGTTTGTTTGTTTGTTTTGAGGGGTTTCTGGACCGATCCTGATGGTCATTACAAGAGAGGGTGGGGACCCAAAGTCGGAACCAGGCGAGGACCAGAGAAAGCTCCTCTCCCTAATCCCCAAGGAAGTTTATTCTTGTTTCTGTGGACTGCTCAGTGCTCCTGGTTGTCGTTCTGATGACCTTGGATCATGTGGTAGATCCAAATGGGGTGGGTGACCTCAGAGTTCTGGCCTCCAAAGGCACTCCAATTCCCCGTGGTCTCCTTGGCAGTTGGGATGTAGTCCTCGGTGGTTGTACTGATAGTCCTTGGTGAGGATCTGGGAGTCTTCAGGGTTGGGATACAAACCTCCTCCTGTCCGCCTGCTCCACTCTGGGGTCCCCCCCTGCTCTGTGCATATGACCTCCTGTTATAAGGTTGTTAGGCTCGCTCCTGATTCCCCCCATGCCTTTGTAGTTTTACTATAAGACACAGTTATCTTAACTGCTAAACCAAACATTCACTCCACTCTGCTATCACTAATTTTAAATTCTTACCCACAGTCACAACTTCAACTTCCATGTTAATAGTCATAATTTTCAATGATTGATCAATTATTGCTACCAAACTTTACATTATCATAGATTCTTGTGTCGCTTCCCACAGAATATTCAGCCACAGTTGTGGCCTGTTTACTGGGTTCAATAAACTCAATAAATTGTTTGTCTCATCATACCTCCCAAAGTTCTCCCCTGGCCTTGCACCTTCCTCTCTGTTCCAATATATATATATATATATATTTTTAAGATATATTATTTTTATTGGAAAGGCAGATTTACAGAGAAAAGGAGAGACGGAGAAAAAGGTCTTCTATATGCTGTTTCACTCCCCCAGATGGTCACAATGGCCAGAGCTGAGTTGATCTGAAGCCAGGAGTTTCTTCTGGATCTACGTGGGTACAGGTTCCCAAGGCTTTAGTTCATCATCAGCTGCCTTCCCAAGTCACAAGCAGGGAGCTGGATGAGAAGTGGGTTAGCAAAGACACAAACCAGCCCCTACTGCATGCAAGATGAGGATTTAGTCACTAGGCTATTGAGCTAGGGACTCTGGCCCAGTCTTGTAGCCCCATTTGTTCTGACCCTCCTTACCATATGCAGTGGAGCACAACAATGCATGCAATTCTACAACTATGTCTGTGTTTGCACTGTTTCACAAGCCTGGAAAGACCTTTTTCTTGATATAAACAAATCCCCCTCTTTCTTTACCATCTTCAATTCCATTCACTCTGCAACTTTATTAACTGTTGCAGCACGTTCTCTGCTACTGAATAAAAGGATGATTCCCAATGAAACTGTTAAATATACCTTGACAATATGACACTATATTTTTAACTTCACTTATGCCTACAATGCCATAATACACTTAAATAGCAGAATGCTAAATTTTTAACTGTTGGGCTCGGCAGCGTGGCCTAATGGCTAAGGTCCTCGCCTTGATCCCATATGGCCGCTGGTTCTAATCCCGGCAGCTCCACTTCCTCTCTATCTCTCCTCCTCTCAGTATATCTGACTTTGTAATAAAATAAAATAAATCTTAAAAAAAAATTTTTTTTAACTGTTACTAAAGGCTTACAGTACTGTAATAATATGGGAGAATGATGGGAGGAGAAAATGGGAAATGAAAAGAGGAGGAAAAGGAGAAATTTCTGTACCTAAAAACTGTAACATGGAAAAGAATACATTTTAAAAATAAAAAAATATATCTTGACTGTAACAGTTTGGTTTTTAATTACAGTATCCGTATTTGTGTATTCTCTTGCTATTTGAATGAAACTTTAACTTTTCCAACCAAGTTGAAGACTTGCTGAGATTTAACCCTAGCTTTAATGCTTTTGTCAGAAACACACGGAGAAGCCATACATATCACTTGATTTGATAGAATCTCCACTGGAATTGCTTTGTCTCTGAAAAATCACAGAACATGATGTGAAGACGAACTTGGGAATGGTAAAGATCTCTTCTGTAATTTCTGAAAACTCTACTGCAAGGTAACAACTTATCTCATGTACCAGATTAACAACTTATTCCAGTTACCAGATTCCACACAAGACCAAAGTATAAATACATCTTTCCAAAATACAGTATTATTCCTATTTTCAGATGAGAAAATTGAAAGGTAGATTAAATTTCCTTAGGAGACAGAACTTGAAAATCATTATCTTCAAGCAGGTAATTGCAGTTTCACTAGATAGAATTACATACCATATGAACTAAATTTTTGTATGAACAGTATAACAAAGAGTTTGGTTTATACTTTATATATGTATATATGATATTATATGAATGTGTTTGTGCATATAAATATTTATAAGCATATATGTCTAAAGTAAACATTTCAAAAAAGATTATTTCAGTTGCAAACCTGCTTTTCTATCTTCTTTTGAATGAATTCAAGTTAGATGAAAAATTTAATATGAAAATAACCATTAAAATACTGAGGAAAGCATATATTAGCAATTTTATACTCTTAGGACTCTGCAATATTTTTCTAATACTTCACATCTAAAAATTATAATTTTTTAACATAATAAAGATTAGGTCCACTGCAATGGCTCAATAGCTAAATCCTTACTTTGCAAGCACTGCTTTCCCATATAGGTGCCAGTTTGTGACCTGGCTGCTCCACTTCCTTTCCAGCACCCTGCTTGTGGCCTGGGAAAGCATGGAGGATGGCCGAAGCCTTGGGACCCTGCACCTACGTGAGACACTTGGAAGAAGCTCCTGGGCTCCTAGCTTCGGATCAGCTCAGCTCCAGCCATTGCAGCCACTTGGGGAGTGAACTAGCAGATGGAAGATCTTTCTCTCTGTCTCTCCCTCTCTTTGTGTATCTGCTTTTCCAATACTAATAAATAAATCTTAAAAAAATAATGAAAAACTGAAGGAAAGAAACTGAGACCAAGCAAAAGCATAAAGGAGGAGATCAAAAGACACATTAAGAAAAAGAATGCAATCTGTAGGACAACAAATGCTTCACTGCCTCTGATAATATACAAGAAAGTCATCAAAGTCAGAAGCAAAATCATTTCATTTCCAGTGAAAAGGAAATTAGAATTCATAATTCATAGATAAAAATCTTAAAGTGGCAAATAAACATAAAAAATACATTAACTCACTACTAATTAAAGAAGTTCAAATAAAATAAGATACTGTTCTTACCCATGCTATTGGAAAAGATTTATAGATCACTGATGTCCATTACTGCCACTGGTGTGGAGAACAGGCACTCTCTACATGCTGGTAGAAGTATAAAATAGTGCGACCTTTAGAGAGGGCACCTGATAACCACCATTATAATTTCAAATATTTCTTTTCTTTTATCTGATGCTTTTACCTCCAAGGAATTTATTCTATACATTTTAAACATGTGTCAGTGAAAAATATTTATTTTAAAATATATGCCATGGAGAAAACTCAAAAACAAGTTTAAGTGCCTATATCAGTAAAATACATTAAATGTATTATATTATAGCCTTATATTATGTAAAAATCACAGGAAGAATGAGGTACAGTTATAGAAACAATATAAAGTATACTATTAGATAAAATGTATGAGTGTCTGTATATGTTTTTAAGATTCATTTCATTTTTATTGGAAAGTCAGACATACAGAGAGGAGAGACAGAGGAAGATTTGTCTGCTGATTTACTCCCCAAGTGGCCACAACGACTGAAGCCAGCTGCCCAGAGACTCTTCCAGGTCTCCCAAGCTGGTGCAGGGTCCCAAGGCTTTGGGCCACCCTTGATTGCTTTCCCAGGCCACAAGTGGGGAGCTGGATGGGAAGCAGAACGGCTGGTATTAGAACC
Organism: Ochotona princeps; assembly: GCF_030435755.1. Lineage (NCBI taxonomy): Eukaryota > Metazoa > Chordata > Mammalia > Lagomorpha > Ochotonidae > Ochotona > Ochotona princeps. The sequence continues at coordinate 30,537,921 of NC_080838.1, forward strand.
AGCACCCATATGGGATCCCGGCACGTGCAAGGTGAGGACTTTCGCCACCAGGCCACCAAGCTGAGCCCTATATATATATTTTTAAATTAATTATCTTCCTTTTATTTGAATGTCAGAGAGAGATAGAAAAAGATCTTCCATCTTCTGGTCTACTCCCCAAATGCCTGGGTTAGGCAGAAGCTAGCAGCCTGGAACTCCATTCAAGATTCCTGTGTGGGTGGCAGAGACTCAAATACTTAAGCCATCACCTGCTGTCTCCCAAGATGTACTTTTGCAGAGAGCTGCATGGAACTCAAAAGAGGCACTCTGACAGAGGACACAAGTATCCCAGGCACTGTCTTAACTGTACACCTAAACCAAGCCCTTGTGTAGACCTTATGATCCCATTTAGACATAATTATATGTTAATACATGGAAAGCTAGGATTCAAATGGACTGTTAATAGTGATGCCATAAATATGCTTCTATTTTTAAAAATGACTTTTTCATTTATTTCAAATGCAGAGCACAAAGGACAGAGAAAAGATACAGAGAGAGAGAGTCGAGAGAGAGAGCTCTTCCATCTGCTCTTGATACCCTAAATAGCCATAAAAACCAGACTGAGGCAGGTGGAAGCCAGAGGGAAGACCACCTGGTTTCCCTCATGAAGGGAGAAAGGCTGCTCTGGCCATTATTTGCTGCTTTTCCAGGTATATTAACAGGAGCTACATCAGAAGCAGAGCATTCAAGACTTGAGCTCTAGCTCTGCTGCCACATGTAGGTGCTGCACATGTGGCTTAGCGCTGTGCCACAATGCTGACCGAAGATAAAGAGTTCTTGATAGTTATGGCTAGATAGCTCCAAATGGTTCCTTTTCGCGTCATGCTAAAGATCTAGTGTACTGTGTTATGTTTTTAGTTTAGACTGGTTTTCTTGGTTGAATGTAGAAAATTATACCATGTCATTCAAATTTAGACTTTAAACAATATCATGTTCAGTTGTCCAAAACTAACTTAGCAGTGTTGTGGGGAGAAAACCATAGAATACAGAAATGAAAAGGCAAATTTCTTTGCAGGAAGGGCAGGAATGAGAGGTGGGGAGGAAGAAAACACGTTTGCATAAACCCCAACCCTGTCTTCCTCTCAGTTTACTCAGTGATTTCTCTAAAGATAACAAGTACACTCGTCTTTACTGACTAACCAAGAAAAAAAAAAAAACCAAAAAACTTTTCAGGTTTGAAATCTTAGAAAGCTTTTGTAGTTTGATAATTCTTGTCAGAAGAAATCTCTTGGAAACACAGAACAGACCTAACTTTAAAAGCCTCAACTCAATCATTTTATTTTAAAATCCCTTCATGATTGAGTGTATGAGACAACTCTTTGCATGACTGAAAATACCGGCTACAGAGAAGAGATTGTTTTTGAGTATGACCAGGGGATTCCTGACATGATCAAATCATTAGACTGTGTTTTCTTAGGTTTGTGATTTAAGAAGGAATTTCATTTCCTCCACACTGAATTTCCTTGCCTTTGTTGGTTACTTTCAATCTTAATGCCATTAAAAAGTGAGTTTTTTTTTCCTGAACGTGGAAAAACAAATTGCTTGCTCATTCTCACTTTCGGTGATGGAAGGTATGAGTACAGTCGTTGTGATGCACACAACTCCTTTGCTTTCAGTTTTTCCCTTGTTAAGATCTAGAAAGTAATAGGCAGTAATTTGAATAAAGGTGGGAAGACCAAGTCTCAGGCAAATTTCTCCATTGCTTTTGCTTATATTATCAGCTTGATGTGAATAAAAACTCCAGTCTGTTAAGGTAAAAGTAATGTCAGGATTTCAGCATGTGTTTCCATTATACTAGCTCTCTAATCTTCATCTTTCCCTTCTCAGAAGGGGAACTACATACCAGCATTTGACGCTGGGCTGTGTTAACTCATTAAACTTTTCCATTTTTCACAAGGGTTTAGCTTTTTAAAAACTACATTGCCATGACTGACTGAGCATTTGAAGGTGGGCTGTGAATGCTCTGGGGGAAGAAATTCACATGTGATTTGAAGGGAATTATTTTTTGGAGAGGGGTGGTATGTGCATCTCAAACACTACAGCACCAAAAATAGCGTTTGTTTCTTAACTCCTCATATGTGGTAGGGACATTTATTTCAATCTTCTAGTGTCACAGGTAAAGAAAAACACACAGTATGGAGAAGCTTAGGAAGACCAGCCCCAGGATGGGAGACTACATGTTACTGTAAATACCTTGGCCTCTAATTTCTGATCTTCCATTGATCCCTGTTCAGAACAGGGAAACTGCTCCGGGAGCAGAAGTTGAGAGAAGAAGGAAGTTGGACATTGGGGCCAGGTATGATGGCTCAGTGGCTAAATCCTAAGCTTGAACATGCTGGCCCTTATCCTGGCTACTCCACTTCCCTTCCCAATCAGCTCCCTGATTGTGACCTGGGAAAGCAGTAGAGGACAGCCCAAAATGTTGGGACCCCACACCCACATGGAAGACCCAGAAGCTCCTCGTTCCTGGCTTCAGATCATCTCAGCTCCAGCCACTGCAGCCGTTTGGAGAGTGAACCAGCAGATGAAAGATCTTTCTCTCTGTCTCTCCCTTTCTTTGTAAACCTTCCTTTCCAATAAAAACAAATATATCTTTTAAAAAGATGAGCATTTACCAAAGTTCTTCCTGGAAAAAGAATAAGTCCACATGACTGGAAAGACTAGTCCAGAATAGATGGTCAGTCTGGGAAGACTGTGAAAACAGTGTGAGCTCTGATCTACAGACAGACTCAGATCAAAGCACCAGGAATCAATGGCAAGAACAGATGAGTGGCATCAGACAGATGGTCTCTATCAGTTCCAAAGACTGAATGGCTGGGCCCTGCTGGTTCAAGAAACAGAGCAGGGCCAGTAACCATGTTAATACCTACTTTAAAAAGCAATGTTGGGCCCAGTGCAATAGCGTAGCTGTTAAAGTCCTCGCCCTGAACACACAGGGATCCCATATGCACGCTGGTTCTAATCCCGGCAGCTCCACTTCCCATCCAGCTCCCTGCCTGTAGCCTGGGTATGCAGTTGAGCATGGCCCAAAGTTTTGGGATCCTGCACCTGTGTATGAGACCCGGAGGAACCTCCTGGCTCCTGGCTCCTGGCTTCAGACCGGCTCAGCTCCAACTGTTGCAGCCACTTGGGGAGTGAACCATCTGATGGAAGATTTTCCCTCTCTGTCTCTCCTTTTCTTTGCATATCTGCCTTTCCAATGAAACACAAAAATCTTATTTTTTTTAAATAAAAGCAATGCTTATGTAATATTTTAAGAATTAAAGTATAAATCTGCAGTGGGCATCAATCTCAAAACAGCAGGTGAGTGAGCCTTCACTCTGCTAAAATAATTCACATAAATGTTGCTTTATAATTCAAGTGCACAAAAAGTGATAGAGCCATAATTTTATTTCATTTTCTATAAGAGTTTTCAATTGGGTTTTCTTTTTGAGAGGAAGAGAAAAAGTGCTTACATTTAGTGGTTCACACCTTAAGAATCTGAACAACTTGAGGCTAGGCAGGGATCAGAGTCAGGAACTCAATTAAGATCTCCCATATTCACTGGAGAAATCTTCTAAAGGTCTGTATTTGCAGGAACCAAGTCAGGAGTCAGAACTAGCAACTGAACCTAGGCATTCTGATATGGGATGCAGGTATCTGCCCATTCCATGGTGCTCCAATTTTAGCAGTCAATTATTTTAGCCTTACAAGAATATATATCAGCAAGTATAGCAACTTAAATCTTTAGCTCCTCCTACTTCCCGTGATACCTAGCCCACATGGGTTGCCAAAAAAGATATCTGATCAGTTCAAGATGGTCAGTTTTCATTTCAAGTTCCAGGTAGCAGCTATTCTTGCTCTGGTTGTTGCTATAGGTTCCTTGCATGCCAACAGATGGGTATTCTCAGTTTCCCAGATTTTACTCAGGCCAAGACACTGCCATTCAGGCTTTTCAAGGGTGCAGTGATTTTAATGTATTTCCCCAAACTCATTTATTGGAAATTTAATTCCCAGTGAAACAATATTGGTTGTGGAAATTTGGGGGGGCATATTTAGGTCTAAAGGTCTCTGCCATATGGAAAGTCTTGTTGTGACAGTTCTTACAATATTCTACAGGAGTAATGCATCTTTTTGAAAAAACACTATTTGCAGGGGTAGGCGTGCAAACTAGAATTTCCACTCAATTGGCCGCTTTTGGCTGATGGGCGGGAGGATGTAGCCTAGCTAGACTGCTTAAAAAGCAGCAGGCACCATCTGACTCGGTCTAGGAATGCAAACAGGAAACTCTATTACATTGGTTGCTTTTGGCTGATGGATAGGGGACATAGCCTGGCCTGACTGCTTAAAAAGCAGCTGGCGCCATCTTGGCTCAGGGGATTTAGGGGTGTGGGATTACTGACTAGGGATGTCCATGGATAAGGCCGCTGTATCTGTAGGTGAGGAATGAATCCTGAGGGACTCCCAGTGACAGGGCCACTGTACTGAGGGAAAGTAGGAGACTGAGACCTGGTGGTTTGGAGGGGAGATATTCAAAGATCTGTATGGGTCAGATTGATACACCAGCCCACATGGGAGTCCTGAGATGGACTTGATAGCACAGAATATCGCTCACTGCCACATGCCAGCCCACATGAAAGCTAGGGTTGGGGGCCTGTCTAGAAGAGATAGATCCAATACCTAACTGAGTGTCAGAACAGGAGATGGGCCACATTAGGCAGAGCCATGACACTAATCAGCACACGAGAGAACCAGGTCTGGCAGTAGATTCTGCGGGGAATAACAGGGCCCATGCCTGTGGAAATACAAGTCCTGTTGGTTAGCTTAAGAGTTGGGGTGGTAATGGGCTGAGCTAGATATGATCATGGAATCTGCCAATACTCACGGATACTGGGGCTGAGAATAGCCTGGGCAGATCCAGGCTGCAGCACCTGCATGTGCATGATAAAACAGGGTGTGGGGTGGGCTGAGCCACAACATTCACCAGCCACACAAAGGCCAAGATGGAGGGGTAGGTTATGGCCTAGCACCAACTGGCATGCATGAAATCTGGGAGTGTGCTAAGTGGGGGAACTTGATAACTGCCCTACAGGGTCATAGCTCCCACTGGTGAGCATGTTGTCCAGACCTAGGTTTTGGGCAAGCTGGGCAAGGCAGCTACATCCATTGGCAAGTGTATAGGTTGGTTTTGGAAGGGGACGGACTGGACCGGGCCGAGCAAAGCTTACCTCACTGGCAAGTACAGAAACCAGATTGAAGTACAGGTCATACCAGGGGTAGGTTGTCACACCTGCCAGTCTGCATGAGCCAGGGAAGGGAGCAGACTGAGTAGGGCTAGCTTTCAGCACCTACCAGGGAGAGTTGGGAGTGGGGACAGGCTGGCTCAGGCCAGGCTATAGCATCCAAAGCAAAGGCCAGGACAGGTGAGGCGCTATGCCAAGCTGGGTCAGGGCAACCACTGGCACACAAGATCTGGTGGCCGGGAACAGGCCTGGTTGCAGACCTAAGGGGACATGCTGGCTAGGCTGTGGTTCCCACTGGCTAAGTGTGAGGGCCATTGTAGGGGCTGCTGTTGGGTCTGGACATGGCTGCAGTATCCCTCAACACAAGTGTGGACTGGGTCTAGGGTGGCCAGACAGAACCAGACTCCAGCATCCACTGGTGCTTGTGAGAACCAGGGTGGATTTAGGATGGGCTAGGCTAGGTCTCTGCCTCTGCTGAGCGCTGTGTGAGCTGTGTCTGGGTGTGGACCAGGCTAGGATGGGCTACAACACCCAACAATAAAAATCAGAATGGATGAGGTCCGGTCAGCAAAGGCCATTATTCCTTCTAGGACAGGAGGTAGTCTAAGTAGGACTGGCCATGGACCCACCAGTATGTGCGAGATCTGGCATTGGTAAGGTTCTGCTGGAGGAGCTTGGGGAACTCCTCTGCTGGGACACAATCCTACAGGTCAGCACAGGAACCAAGAAATGGAGCAGCACAGACCAGGCCAGGAAATGGCACCCACCGACACGTATTTGGCTCAGGTCTATTGCAAACCAGGCTGGGCCAGTTCATATCAACTTCTGGTGAATCTGAGCACCAGAATGGAGAGTGGGTCAGGCCAGGTCAGCTCTCAACACAAGCCAATTCACATGAAGGCTCAGACTGGGGTCCAACTGCACTGGGATAGACTGTTGCCCCAACCAGCATGAGTTGGAATTGGTGGTGGGCCGGGTTGGGCCGGGCCAGGTTACAGACCCACTGGCAAATGCCAAGGTAAAGCAGGCCATGTCAGACTGGGCCATAGAACCCAAGCAGCACATGTAATACTGGGGGTGGGGGATGAGCCCAGCAGGGGTTCTGTTTGGGGCTCCCGTGCTGGACCACCATTCCCACTAAAGAGTATGAGAGCTGGAATGGTGGCAGACCAGGCAGGTCAGGGCTACAATACCTGTTGTCCTGCATGTGAGCTGGATCTTGGAAAAGTCAGGCTGGGCTGACTGCTCCTACTGGTTCATGCACAAGCCAGAGTGGGTGTGGGTGGTTGGGTTTTGCCACAGCATCAGCTGGCAGATGCTGGTATGGGAGGAAAACTCTGTGAAGATAGATTGCAGAACCACTTGGAGAGTGCAAGGTCCATGAGTGGGAGTGGGCTCATTAGGGAAATAGTGGACACCTCCTTCTTGGGTTGCTACTTCAACTGGGGAGTATGAGAACCAGGACTGGGGCAGGAATGGGTAGACAGAGAGTGGCACCTGCCAGCACATGTGGGAGCTGGATAGTGGGGCTGGTTGGGTTGAACCAGGCTTCAGTGCCTATTGACATGGATGAGAGTTGAATGGAATGTGGGACAGACTGAATCAGTCTGCTGTACATACTGGCAAGCACAGGTACCAAGGCAGGGGGTGGGCCTGGTGGGGATTGACTAGGCTGCAGCTCTCACTGGTTTGTGTGAGGGTCGAGCCTGTGGTGGGCAGGATCAAGCTGGGCTCCAACACTCATTGGTTTGCATAGAAGACGAGGCTGGAGATAGAACTGACCCAGCAACTGCAACTACCAAGGTGTGAGACAGAATGTGCTAGACCCGGTATTGGCAAGTACATATAACAATCAGGTCTGGGATCACCTCAGATGAAGTTTTATGGGGATCTCCCCAACTGAATTGCCAGGTTCAGAACCCCAACCATGGAGAGAACCACAGGTTGCCTGTGGAATGTATGTGTCAGAGCTGGGTCTCCACAGTGGACAGCAGTAGACAGCATATTCAGGTGCACAAGGAGGATATGGCAGTACATTGGAGCCTGCAGAGGACACCTGGTACCATAACAGAGGACAGAACAAATTGATCAACTACCCCAGCCAAGTGTTGGCAGTGAATGTCTAGGCAAACAGAGACTCTAAGGTCAACTATGTACAATAGTGGATTCTGTAAAGATTTCATCATGCTTTGAGTGACAAGATTGGCAGTAATCCAGAACTACTGAACTATCAAAACCTCTTGAGCAGCACCCTTGGAGCTTACCCACATCAGGGACCCTGGGATGGCATTGGGTGGCTGTCCTCCAATCTAAGATATGTAGGTGGGTGTAAGGCTGGGTGTAGCTACTCCCTTTGTGTCCTCTTTCCCCCCAGATGCAAGAAATTAAAAAAGAGAGAGAGAATGTGAAAATGGTGGTCTCACCCACAGTCCTGTAGCCCTTGACTTTTTGTGCCCTAATCAACTACGTAAAAATCATCAAAAGTAAAGATTACAAAATGCTATTGGCAATTCACTCAAATGACTGTTTTGAAAATGATAATCTCTGGTCACACCTGTGCCAGAGAAGTGCTAGGCATTTTAGGATGCTGCTGGTTCTTATCTTTCCATTCCACTAAGCACTTTACTACATCTAGAACCCCAAGACTAAATTCACAGAAAGCACAATGTATTTAGAACTTAATGTCACATTCTCCTGAGAACTCAGGTTCATTTAAACATGTTTGGAAGACCAGCAGCAGACCCATATAAAGAAAGCATATCTTCAAGATTAGATAAAAAAACAAAGGAGTGGGTGTTTAACAACTGAACACCTGGGTTTAATTCCATGCTCTTGCCCTGACTCCAAATTTAAGTCAATACAGATGTTGAGATGCACAAGTGATGACCCCAAAGTAGAGTTCCTACCACCAAGGGAGACTTGCATTGAATTCTCATATCCCTGCTTCAGCCCTGGCTATTGGGGGTGTGAACTGGCACTTAGATGTTGTATTGATCTTTCTCTCAGATAAATAAGTAAATAAATAACTTTTAAAAATACACTCAGGCCCAACACAGTAACCTACAGGCTAAATCCCATATGGGAACCAGTTCATATCCTGGAGGCCCAACTTTCCATCCAGCTCCCTGCTTGTGGACTGAGAAAGCAGTCGAGGTTGGCCCAAAACCTTGGGACCCTGCACCCGCATGGGAGACCTGGAAGAGTTCCTGGCTTCATATTGGCTCAGCTCTTGCTGCTGTAGCCACCAGGGGAGTTAATCAGCAGATGGAAGATTTTCTTTTCTGTCTCTCCTCCTCTATGTATATCTGACTTTCCAATAAAAATAAATAAATCTTTAAAAGAATGCACTTGAGGAGCTAGCCCTACATCATAGTGGGTAAAGCTGCCGCCTGCAATGCCAACATCCTGTATGGGCAATTTGAGACCTGGCTGCTCCATTTCTGACCCAGCTCTCTGCTAATTTAGCTGGGAAGGCAGTGGAAGACAGCACAAGTTCTTGGGCCACTGTACCCATTATGAAAGATCTGAAAGAAGCTCTGCCCTCCTAAATTTGTCATAGTATAGCCCCAGCCATTGCAGCATTTGGAGGTAAACCAACAGACGGAAGATCTTTCCCCCTTCCCCTATCCCTGCTATGTTTTTCTCTGTACGTATGTATATATATATTTTTTTCTTTATAATCTTGTCTTTCAGATAAGTTCCTGTTGTTATTGTTGTTTAAAGGTGAAGTCTGTCTTTTGGGAGAGAAGAAGATTAAGGGAGGAAATAGGTCAATGTGTTCACCATTCACATTGTCTTTCAGTAAAAACCCCATGGAACAATGTGAATGGTGAAGACATTGACCTAAGACCAAAGAAGAGGAGCTATAATAAAGTATGAATAAGTGTTATGTATTCATTCCTGTGGCTCATGGTTCTACCATGTGGAAATCTTTGAGAGTATTTGCTGGCAGGTTTCTTTTTACAAGAATCTATATATCAAGTCCTGAGTTTACATGTTTTCACTGATTATAATTTAAGCCAACGAATTCACCTCTTTCCATGATGTTCTTGCTTAGTACATTTCCCTTTATGAAGTGCTATTTGTACTTTTTTTTTTCTATTCACCATTTATTGAGTAATCATTCAGAAGACTACACAATTTTTTATCTTATTTTTTCTTCTACTTTCCTCTTGTAAGTGAAGAACAGGAAAAAGGAAGAGGAGCATCAGATATGGACACAACCCACAGCCCCAAAAGGAAGGTTAAAACGGCTTCTCTTCTCAGAAGAAAACAGTCTTCATTTGTTGCTATCACAAGGGTCCTACTATCGCTTATGTCAAGAACTCAAAAAATACAGAGATAAAATGGAAAAGAAAAACTGCTCCTAACTAGAAGATAATCACTATTAATATTCAAGTAAACAACTTACTTATAATTACAGAGTTGTGTATTACATAAACTTATGAAAATACATAGACTGAAAGAGGATTTTTACGTCCCCCAAGCAGGGTACTTCCAAGCAGGGCATCAAGCATGGTACTTCCTCTTGATCCAGCACCTAAATGCTGTCACCCAGGGCAGACAAAGAGATAAGGAAACCCCATGTTTCAAAATTACCCATAACGCAGCAGCTATACTGATCAGGTTAACCACACAGGACATCCCTAAAGACAGTGCAGGAAAATTGCTAGAACCACATTGTTATCTTGTTTCCAAGAGCAATTCAGAACATCTGTGAGGAAATTCACAAACTTTAAAGCACTTTGGTTGACATACATTGGTACCTGATGGGATCAGAATAGCCAAGTGGCTCAAAGTCCTACAGGAATGGTGAGCATTTTCACACAGGAACAGCCATTTAACTCATCTTTCCTGAATGTGACACTGAAAAACTCTTAATTTACCTTTGTTTAGGGATAGGCATTCTAGAAAAACTCTTACTCAGACTTTTGGAATTCATCAGTTGTTGGTCCATGGTTTTAACTGCGCTATCTGTTCCAAAGTTTTACACCACATGAAATACCAGCCTTACTATTTTTATGACAAAACACGAACATAGGTGTTGTGGTGCATCAGGATAAACTGATGCTAGGGATAGCCACAACCCATACTGGTGTGTACTGGTCTGAGTCTCGGCTACTCAGCTTCTGGTCCATGTTTTATGTGAGAGACCAAGAAAGTTACTGGCTCCTGGATTCAGATTGGTTCAGCATTAGCTGTTGTGAGCTTTGGGGGTGAACCAACACATGGGAGATCTCTGTATCTTCCTCTTTCTCTGTCATTCTATCTTTCCAATAAATGAATAAAATAAAAATTTAAGTAACAAGAACATAAAAATAAAACAACACAAACAAAACTTTTATTAATGAGGAAGAGGACTAGTGCTTGCATTATCCTCCACAAGACTTTTCAGGTAAACAATAGTGTGCTCTCTTAGTGGAAAAGTAGAAAAAGTTAGACTTAAGGGCTGTATACTTCTGAATCAAACCCTGTTTGTTTGGGCTGATATATGCATCCCGTGCAATGTCTGATATATACTTTGATAAACATTTATTACTTAACCAAATTCAATTTTAACTGGACATTCAGTGTTTTGTTAAATCTGGCAACCCTTCACCTTCATAAGGCACTGCCTTTTACGAGGTATTTTATTTCTCAGAGCATCCAGCTGTACATAAGTGAGATTATAAGGTAACAAAACCCATCCCTCAGGTTATAGGGAAGCATGTGTCATTCATTCAGCAGATATTTACTGAGTGCCTGGTCAGGAGGGGACTCAGGCCTAGACCAGGAAAACCACCCCTGTGTGCTGAAGATTACATTAAATTTACCGTAAGTTGTGATAATCTCAACAGAAAAGAACAGGGTACTATAAAATGGGGACTTCTGACCTGCAACTGGTCAAAGAATTATTTTTTGATGGGTGTGTTCATTAGGTCAACTGTTGTACTTATTTCAAAATGTGTACATATATAAAAACATAATTCACCAGAAATGTATATAACTTATATTTGTCAACTATCCATCAATAAATATGCGAAATTTTTTTTTGAAAATCTAAAACTTGAACTTAGTTGCACACATACAAATATGTGTTCTTGGAGTCCTTGAAACTCAAATGTCTAAAACTAAACTTAGTAGTTTTCCCCCTGTAAACATGTCCTCTGTTCTGTGTTTTTAGTGTCAGGTAAACAGGCACTGCTCATTGGTTGCCCAGAAACTTGGGAGTTATTCTGAATTCACTCATCATTCTTTGTATCAATTCTTCCCTGAGTTTCACGTTTATCTTCTGAATATTCCTAAAGTCTGTGTTCTGTCTACATTACAGTATTGCTTGGATTGGCATTTTGAAGGCGTAACAACCAATCCAATCCTGGATTTGGATTGGCTCAGCTCTGGCCACTGGAGCCGCTTGTGGAGTGAATCATCAGAAGAAACATCTTCCTCTCCGTCTCTCCACCTCTCTGTATATCTGACTTTCTAATAAAAACAATTTTAAAAAAAAGCAAATGTTAGAAAAAGAAAGCTAATATGGGACCAGCATGGTGGCACGGTATTTTAAACTGCCACCTGTGTTGCTGATATTCCATATGGGCAGTAGTTCAAGACCTGCTGTTTCCCTTCTGATTTACCTTCCTGTTAATGTACCTGGGAAAGCAGTGGAAGATGGTCCAAATTCTTGGACCCCTGCACTCATGTGGGAGACCCAGAAGAAGCTCCATACTCCATACTCCTTACTTCAGACCAGCTCAGCTCCAGCCATTGTAGCCACAAGGGAGTGAACTATCAGATAGAATATCTCTTTCTTTGTCTCTGTGTCTCGTCTCTGTAAAATCTGCCTTTCAAACACACCTGTGTAGGAGGCCCAGAGGAGGCTCCGGGATCCTGGCTTCAGCTCAGCACAGCTCAGGCCGTTGTGGCCACTTGGGCAGTGAATTAGCGGATGGAGGATCTTTCTCTCTCTCCTCCTCCCTGTATATCTTTCAAATAAAAATAAATAAATCTTTAAAATGCACTCAAAATATCTTTGGAGGAAGAGAAGTAGCTGTATAGTTCCTTATATGTTTTATAGAATATGGAACAAAGCACTCAATGTTTCATGTGCTTGAGCATGTTAACTTGGGGCTAGAATTCTGGCATAGTGGGTTTAGATGCTGTCTTCAATGCTAGAATGCCATATAGACGCAGGTTACTATCCTGCTTGCTTTGCTTCTGATTCAGCTCTCTGCTATTGTACCACAAGAAGTGGTGAAAGACAGTCCAAGTCTTTGGGCCACTGCACCCATGTGGGAGATCTGGATGGAGTTCCAGGCTGCTAAATTTGGGTTTTCCCAGTCTGAGCTGTTGTGACGATTTAATAAGTGAACCAATGGATGGATGATCTCTGTCTTTTCCTCTTGCTCTATGACTTTGCCTTTAAAATACATAAATAAAGTTTTAAAGTTTTATTTTACCCCATAAATGTGTACAATTCTGCATCAATTACAAATCAATATAACATTGAATTCTCAAATAAAAATGTATTAGTTTCATTTCAACCTGCCTTCTATATGAATAAATAAATTAAAATCTGCCCAGAAGAAGAAGGCTTATCAGGCGAATAACTAAATAAATTATGGTATGTCCATTTGATGAAACCATTTCAATAGCTATAAAAGACAATTTTGAAAAATACTTATTTGGGGGTGATCAAGATGGCAAAACAGGGTAAGGACAAGTTTAAACAGACAGAGAAATATTAGCCAGCATGAAGCAAAAAGGCCACATTCCAGCAAATAGGAGATGACAGAACAATAGCAGAGGGGTACCCGGAGACTGACAGACACATGAAAGCAGCAGAAACAATGGTGTGCTGTTGCAGTGACAGATACCTCAGTAGCAATAAGCAAATGGCAAACTGAACTCCACTGGCAGACAGAACTCCATGAGCAACAAGGTGGGAAAGGAGGGTTACCAGGAGCTCCAGAGGTGAACCCAGACAGAGAATTGCTTGTCCTGCTAGTCCATTTGATTTGACCAGGAGCAGAGACAGAGCAGTATGTCTCTGGTGGTGTGGGAACAGGGTGGATTTCACAGCCCATCTGCTCCGGAGAGCCAAATTGGGCGCCATTTTGTTTAAGGAGGAAAAGGCTATGGGGCAGGAATATGCATGCACTGAGCTGGGAGTGAATTCATTTCTGACTCAGTGAACTGCAACAACATGGCACCCGAGACAGGTCTGGGTGGCCCTGAGACCTGACGGCCAGCAGATCAAGAACTCTAGTAGGGGCACATCAGGTGCCATTTCTCACAGTGTGGCAAAGAGGTTAAGACTGTAGTGACAGTAGGGAGCTGTACATGTGCTGAATTTGGCGAGAACTCACTGAGCTCATTGCATTGTACTGGTCCCACAGGAAAATAATACTGACTACGGCATGGTATGGGTCAAAATAGATCCATGTGGCACCCAGACCTAACGGCCAACAGGTTCCAGCAAGATCAGCACCACCAACAACCTAGCTATTTAGGACATCTGCTGTCTCCCTGATTACATCTGTAATCCTGGGATCTGCTCCAACCGAAAGTGAAAGAAAGGTTGAATAGACAACAGTACAGCCTCAGCACGTTATCACAGAATGTGAAGACAGGTGAGCCAGGAGCTGGGGCAATAGAGACCATGATGGAAATATAACATAAGAACCCAGACCTGGAACTCACTGGAGAGAGTAGCACAAGTGACTGCAAATGAAGAGCCGTGTACCAACAGCAATAAGTAAAATCAAACTGTAGATCTGTGGGTGACACAGCTTAGAAACCTGCCCCAAGGAGAAAAATCTGATAATGAAAAAAAAAAGAGACAGAGGCACAACAAATATTACTAAAGACTCCCCTGTAAAGGAGCAAAAGCCTTTGCCAACCTCAGAGTTAACTAAAGAAGACATCAAGAATTCAAGACACTTGTTATAAAATTTCTTACAAACAACAAGAAGCACGTAAGGCAGGAGTTAAAGGAATTTAAGGAATATGTCACACAGGCTATGAATGAAATGAAAGCTGATATCTCAGAAATTAAGAATTGAATGGAGCAAATTAAAAGTACAGTGGAGAGTCTCAAAATAGAATGAAGGAGGCAGAAGAATCTCAAAATTCGAAGAAAATATTTCCTGTCACCAGAACAAAACAAGCAAAAAGCTGGAAGCAAAGCAAGAAAAGTATTCAACAATTGAAAGATACTCTTAAAAGGCCTAATTTAAGAGTTTTGGGATTCCCAAAAGGTGCAGAGAGAGAAGCTGAGTTTAGAAATGTATTTAATGAAATAATAAAAGAAAATGCTCCTAATGTAAAGAAAGAATTGGTAAACAACATCCAGGAGGGCCACAGAACTACCAATAGGACATTAGGAAAAGATCCTTAAATGTGCATGTGAAAAAAAAATCAACTGACATATAAAGGAATGCCAATTAAATTCACTGCTGACCTCTCACAGGAAACTCTACAGGCAAGAAGAGAATAGAGTGAATTATTTCAGATTCTAAAAGAAAAAAATTATTGCCCAGGATAACATACCCAGCAAAGCTTTCTTTTGTCTTTGAAAATGAAATAAAATTCTTCCACAGTAAAGAAAAATTAAAAGAATATGCCTCTTCCAAACCTGCCCTACAAATGATACTTCAAGATGTTCTCTTGACAGAGAAGAGTAATAGCACCCACCAAAACCAAAGGCAAATGCGAAGAACATCCCAATAAAATAACCACAGAAGACTAAGTTGATGAAAAACCCATTCCTAAAATGACAGAAGTAAATTACCACCTATTTGTATTAACCCTAAATGTAAATGTCTTAAATTCATCAATCAAATGTCACAGATTAGTAGACAGGATTAAAAAACAAAATCCATCTATTTGTTCACTACAGGAGACACATTTCACCAACAAAGATTGGCGGAAACTGTATCTCATAGATTTTGATTTTTTTTGTTAGTTTCATCTCTTCAAAGCACTTTCTTCTGATTGAATTCTTCAGTGTCTCATAGATCATACAGTAACATCATTTTGTTCAAGAACGTTCTTAATTTTACTTTTCATTTCTTCAGCAACACATTAGTCATTCAGTAGCATGTTATTTATCTTCATGGTGCTGTTAATTTTTTTTCCTTCCTGTTGTTGATTTTGTTTTGTGGCTTTTCATTTAACAGGATGTATAGTAACTCTGCAATGGAGGCTATCATATCCAGTAGCATGTTATTTAATTTCATGGTGTTGCAAATTCCTATTTTTCTTCCTGCTGTTGGTTTTGTGTTGTGACTTTTCATTTAAGGGGATCTATAGTAACTGTGTAATGGAAACTACCATATGCAGATGTGAGGATACAATTCATTATGCATGTCTACTTCCAGACAAAGATGGACTTACAATGAAACTGTTCACTATATCTTGACAATAGGATGCTGGACTCTCTGCCATTGTTCATGCCTGCAATGATGGACATACGCCTGTGTATGAAGAACTATATTATCATAATGATATAGGGGAACTCAGTGATGGGGAAAGGAATTGGGGAAGGGATAAGGGAAATACCAGGAGCCTAAGGAACTGTATCATAAAATGGTAATAATAGAAAGAAGTAAAATTTTTTTAAAAAATTACCTTCAAAAAATAATTATTTACCCCAGAAAATAGTTATGATATAATGTTGAGCAAATGTAAAACACAATAAAAAGTCATCTATATGGTTATAAGCCCAACTTTTTTTCAAGGTTTTATTTATTTATTTATCTTTTTATTTGGAAGACAGATTCGCAGAGAGAAGGAGAGAAAGAGAGAAAGGTCTTCCATCCATTGGTTCATGTTCCAAGTAGCCACACAGGCTAATAGTTCAGCTGTTCTGAAGCCAGGAACCAGGAGCTGCTTCTGGGTCTCCCATGCGGGTACAAGTTCCCAAGGCTTTGACCCCTCCTCTACTGCTTTCCCAGGCCAGGGAGCTGGATGAGAAGTGGAGCACCTGGGAAACAAACTGTCCCCCATATGAGATCCCAGCATTTGCAAGGTGAGGATTTTAGGCCCTAGGGCATTGCTCCAGACACTAACCAAAAATTTTTAAAAAGATTTATTTATTTTTATTACAAAGTCAGATATACAGAGAGGAGGAGAGACAGAGAGGAAGATCTTCCGTCCGATGATTCACTCCCCAAATGACCGCAGTGGCTGGAGCTGTGCCGATCCAAAGCCAGGAATCAGGAACCTCTCCCGGGTCTCCCACATGGGTGCAGGGTCCCAAAGCATTGGGCCATCCTCAACTGCTTTCCCAGGCCACCAGCAGGGAGCTTGTGGAGCTGCCGGGATTACATCCAGTGCCCATATGGGATCCCGGCACGTTCAAGGCGAGGACTTTAGCCACTAGGCCACGCCGCCGGGCCCTCTAACCAAATTTTTTAAGGAGCATGAAAACACGTGAATTGGGAATGAGAGAGAGATACTGATCTTTCTCCTACTAGTTCTCTCCCCAAACACCTGCAACCTGTAACCCCTAGGGCTGGGACAGGCAGAGGTATAAACCTGTTTGAGTCTCAGTTTTATAAACCGTTTAGGTATCATCTGCTGTCTCCCAGGATGCATTAGCAAGGATCAGAAGGCAAGATGAGTAAGCTGGATATAAAGGCATAAGTGAGTATCAGTATTGGATATGGGCACCCCAAGTAGTTGTTTATAGTCTACTCTGTCACCAATGTTCAATTTCCATCTGTGTATCTCATGAATGTTCAGTTTCAATCAGAAAATGCATAGCATTTCCCTTTAAGCTCCAACTGTGGAGTGCTATTAGCCAGTCCTCAAGACTCAGATATCTAGAGTAATTTCCCACTACTCTTAGCCCTGAAACAGAACCACCACTTGTATGGATGTGGAATGGAAGGTGGATTCTGTGGCAGAATTTCAGAATGGAGTTTGTGTGCAGGGGCATAGTACGTTCATTTCTGCAGAGAAAAGCTAACAACTGCAGATAATAAAAGACAGTTACCCTTGATTTGCTGTCTGGGACTTCAAAGATGCATGACTATTTTTGTTCAATGCTCTATTCAGAGTAGGGCTAGACAGAGGAAGGAAAGAGTTCCTCCAGGTTTGCCTTATTCTGAATCCATATCCTAGATTTTCTGGGAACAAAACAGGACACAATGAAGACCAAACTGAAGTTCCCTTTACTCTAATGCTTTCCTGCTCATCTGCGGCATCACCTCTTCCTCCCAACCCCACCCTGTGTCTGCCCAGTTCCTTCTTCTACTGAACTGCAGAGCTGAGGCAGGAGAAGCATAAGAGAGGCAGATAGGGCAAAGAAGCAGATGGCTTTCAAGACTAAGGTAGGAAGGCGGAATTCTCTCAATAGTTTTTCAGAACTAAATCCAAAACAGCAAAGGCCAACTGGAAGTATAGAGCAGGGGAAGAAAGAAAGCTTTGATTTCTCATACTGGACACTATGAAGAAATCAGAACATAAGCTATGACAATAGGCTATTTGTGAGATAACAGGAAACCAGGTCAACCATGGCTTCCGACATCTTCTGTTTTGACTCATTACTCCAAATCAACTGAATTTCTCTGGGCAGGAACTAGGAAGCTGGTTTGAAAACCACAGAGTAGGAGGTGGCCATGGACACAGCACACAGCCTGCTGGGCCCAGGAAGCTGCCAAAAAGCAGACATCAAAAGCATTCCTGTAGGATGGAGTACCTAAAAATTACATATGTACAGGCTTTTTTCCTTCTCATTATTCACTAAACAACACAGTATAAAATTATCTGCATAGCATTTATATTAGTATTATAAGTAATCAATGACTGAAAATAAATAGGAGGATGCTTAGAGAGTATATGAAAATACCATACCTTTTTATACAAGGTACTTGAGCATTGGCAGATTTTGCTATCTACAAGGAATCCTGGACCCAAATCCCTACAGTTTTAGAGAGATGACCATATTGTGAAAGAAGTAAGAAGGGAACCTATGATTTTCTGGTTCTGATCACAGATATGAATAAACAGTGCAATATGAGCATCCAGGTTATACCTTAGTAAGAAGATAATTCTGTAGAAAACAAACTGGAAAGATGGAAGACTGAAATTGATCCCTTGTGAATACCAAGGGCTGTGACTCTACCAATCTCCAGACTTCCTTTAACTGATTTCTTTACTATCTTAACTATTTTGATTCCTCTTACAGTCAAAAGAACCCTAACCCATGCTGGTCGCTAACATTCTTTTCTTATCCTGTAGTGAGGTAGGCAGCTAGTTCAGCCTCACAAGCTTGGAAGGCACTCCCCCACCACCACCTAGGTGTTCCCTCCTGTCCACCTGTGACTCTCACCTATCACCTGAGAGGGGGGCAGTATAGAATTATTCTGTAAACACTCCCCTCACAAGCCCCTGATAAAAGCTCATTGATAGGGAGGGGCTCAATCTCTTGGTCATGTGCTTCTGTCACTCTAGCACTCCCACTCTTGGCCTCCCCAGCACCTGTCCTCATAGGTACTGAAAAGGCCATGAGTTGGGGTGCCTGGCTTTCCATGGACAGACTGTGAGGACAGGTACCCCTGAGCTTGACCCCTGTATGTCTGTATTCCTCACACTCTGTTCACTGCTTGGGCACAACAGGGAAGATGGCAATGCTAAGATGCTTTGTATTTTGGGAGTTCGAGGAGAGGTGAGGCCTAGCCTTAGCGGAATGTGGGCAGAGAAGCCAGGGAAAGGTGAATGTCTGAAGCTTTGGAAGTGTGTCCAGGTTGTTCACTGCATGTCTCTTAGGATAATTTATATTGCTGGAGCAGCTGGGACATAGCTCTTCAGCTTAACAGATCGACTTCAAGGTAATGACCATTTGTTTCTCTTGGGGTTTTGATTGACTGGATTGCTACATGTATTTGTAATTTGCTATTTCTAGTGGGCCCTGTTATCACTAAGCTTGATTAATAAAAACTCCTTAATAAACCTTAGAAATGTCTGGCATGATCTTGCTTGTACCATGCAACAATTCTTCTAGAGGAAAAAAATTATTTGTCCCCTACTCATAGTTCATTGGTTAGGGACTGCAAATTAGACAGACAAAAGATGAACTAACAAGAGAAAAAACAACATAAGTTTAACAAAGGCATTGAATGTACAGGTGGGAGCACTCTGATGGGTACTTCAAAGTGAGAAGGTTATACAGCACTTAATAACAGAAGTATAAATTCACAGAGAAGTGGGCCAGGCACGGGGACCTAGTGGCTAAAGTCCTTGCCTTGAACGTGCCGGGATCCCATATGGGCGCCAGTTCTAATCCCGGCAGTTCCACTTCCCATCCAGCTCCCTGCTGGTGGCCTGGGAAAGAAGTTGAGGATAGCCCAAAGCCTTGAGACCCTGCGCCCGTGTAGGAGACATGGAGGAGGATCCTGGATCCTGGCTTCGGATCAGCACAGCTCCGGCCATTGCGGTCATTTGGGGAGTGAACCATCGGAAGGAAAATCTTCCTATCTCTCCACTCTGTATATATGACTTTGTAATAAAAATAAATAAATCTTTAAAAAAAACAATTTCTGATTCCTCTTCATTAAAAAAAATTTACAGAGAAGTGAGGAAGACAAATAAAATGGACTCTGAGATCCTAGAGAGGGCAAAGGAACTTAATGGAAGATAAGGAGTGATTTTTGCAAGGTTTGACATGCAGATTTCTGATGGCATTGCAGAGCTACCTCTGATCTAGTGTTGCCTCTACTTGTTAATTTCTGTCCTTTCTGGTAGAGATTAAGAGGCACCTTTACTAATTTAAGTCCTGCTCTCAGGTAATTAGAAGGAGGACAGAAAGCTTTTCTATTTTCTGCTTTTTCTCTATTGTATTGTTGAAAATAATCCTTGTACTCAAATGGTATATTTAGGGATGGTGTATTCTGCTCTCTTTCATTCTCTAGAGAGTCATATTTCATTTCCCTCATATGCTAGTAATGACTGAAAGCATGTGCGTCCTTAGAAATTGGATTTGGGAGGCATGGCACGATAGCCTAGTGGCTAAATCCTTGCTTTGCAAATGCTGCAAATGCTGGAATCCCATATGTAGGATGGTTTGTTTCCCAGATGCTAGACTTCCCATCCAGCTCTCTGCTTGTGGCCTGGGAAAGCAGTCGAGGACGGCCCAAAGCCTTGGGACCCTGCACCCGTGTGGGAGACCCAGAAGAAGCTCCTAGCTGTTAGTTTTAGAGTGGCTAAGCTATAGCCAATGCAGCTACTTAGGGCATGAACAGTGGATGGAAGACCTTTCTCTGTCTCTCCTTCTCTCTGCTAATCTGTCTTTCCAATAAAAATAAACAAAATTTTTTTAAAGGAAATTAGATTTTGGGGTTGAAATGATAGTGTAGCAGGCTAAGTTGCGGCTTGTGATAACACTGCTGCATATCACTGCATTGCTAGGTCCAAGTTCCTCTGCTTCTGATCTTGCTTCCAGCTAATGCACCTTGGAAGACAGTAAAGAAATGGCCCAAGTACATGGGCCCCTTTCGCCCATGTATGAAACCTGTATGAATTTCCAAGTCCCTGGCTTTGGCCTGACCTATCCCTGTCTAATGCAGCCATTTGCGGAATGAACCAACAGATGATTTTGCTGCTTTGTACACAGATAAATAAATCTAAAAAGAAAAGCAAACCACAATAACATACCACCTCACACCTGTTAGAATGGCTACTATCAAAAACACAGTACATAAGTGTTGATTAGGATGATAATATACTGGAAAACTTGTAATTATTGGTGGAAATATAACGTGGGACAGCCTTTAAGGAAAAATCAAAATGAAGACTATCATATACTCTAGTAATCCCACTTCACAGCATATGTCCAAAGGAAATTGAATTAAGTTATTAAAAAGGTAGCTTCATTTCAATTTTATTCAATATTAGCCATAATCAATGGAATAATGACTAAAGAAAACGTGATGTAAGCGGGTACTTAAAAATCCTGTGAAGGTCCTGCTGCAGCAGTCTAGGGGCTAACCTGGTGGGAAACCTGGAGAAGCTCCTGGCTCCCAGCTTCAGATTGGCTCAGCTACCTGGGGAATTAATCAGTGGATGGAAGGTCTTTCCCTCTGTGTTTCCTCCTCTCTGTATATCTGACATTCCAATAAAGACAAATAAACCTTAAAAAAAAAAGAGAGACTGGAAAAGTAGAATTTAAAGATGTTTATTTTGTTGTTAAAATTTTGTGAAATCATAGTTTTAAAATAAAACTAGTTCAATCACATTTTTCAAGGATTTATTAAAGCACCCCCACATACATACACACACAATGAAATATTATTCAGCTTTATACAAGAAGGATATACCACCATTTGTAAGAACATATGTGAATCTGGAGGACATTATGCTAAATACTTAGACACAGAATCTAAAGTAGTCAAACTTCAGGAAGAATATCCTAGATGCTGTCTGTTAGGAGTTGTGGGAGGGTGGGAAAAATGGGGAGATGTAGGTTTAAGGAAATAAAGTCCCAGTCATACAAGATGAATACATTCAGAGATTTAATGTAAACACTGGTGGAAAGGAGGTGATACTCTATTGTATACCTGAAATTTGCCAAGAGGGTAGATCTTAATTGTTCTTATCACACGTACAAAGAAGGTTATAATTATGAGAGGTGATGGATATATTTATTAAACTGATTTCAGTGATCATTTAAAATGTGTACATATATGAAAACATCAAGGCCCATCTATTATACATATGTTCATTTATTTATCATCATTATTATAATATTTCCACAGAGTGGAAAGAAAGACCTTCCTTGGCCCAATGGTCAGGCTGACATTACAGATTTCACAGAAAAGACCAAAGTGATTCATATAGGAGTTTTTAGTTAAAAGTGCTATTTCATTATTTTTTTAAAAAAAATGAGTAAGAAAGAGAGAGGGCAGATATTGCTCGCCAAATATGATAAAAGATAAATTGGACTTATAAACATGTAACATTTTTCTGAAGGTCACAAGGCAGGTTAGACTTGCCTCAAAATTTTGGATCGTAAATCCAGATGCCTGAAAACTCAGACACATGAGCAAAGTGGTCAGTTTTAAGTGCACATGTAATCACTATATTAGGGCATTTATGGAATGTAATGAAATTTCCAGGTTCAGCAAATGACTACCTGCCAGTGCTGCAACATCTTCGGAGTTTTCATGAGAACTTGAAATCCAACCTTTTGGGTTAAATCTCCCAGTGATTAAATATTGGCTTATTTGGGGGCTAGTGTTGTGGTGCAGTAGATTAGCCACCACTTTGTGATGTTCAGATTCCATATGGTTTGAGTCCTGGCAGCTTCAGTTGTTAATCCAGCTGTCTGCTCAAGTGTCTGAGAAGGCATCAGAAGGCAACTCCAGCTTCTTGGGCCCCTTCCCTGCCTCTCTATTTCTCTCACTTGCTCTCTCTGTCTCTCCCCTCCCTGTGTATCTGTCTTTCAAATCTCTTAAAAAAGGTCAACTTACTTAGAAGATAAAATAGTAAACACTGCAATGGTGAAACACAAATAGATCACCATCTGCACCTTTAATGTTGGTTCTCTTTTCCTACCATAGTTCTCTCCTGCTTAGTGTACCAGTCAGGGCCTGTGATGATCAAATGTTTGGCCTATCTGCTTGTGCTCAGAGAAAAATGCTGTAATACTAAGGATGTATTTTAATTTACTACTCAAAGAAAAAAAATTGTTTCCATGTCTTCAATATTTAGGATTTAGTCAGGCAATGCTAAGTAGTAACAGAAGTCATTGAAATTCATGAAATATCTTCTACTACTTAACAATGGAGATATTTTGAGATTCTGGCACATTTATTTTATTCTCCTTAATCATAATAATACAGTTTATATTACAAAACATTTTGATACTGTTTTTTTTCTTTTTTTTTATTGTATTGTTGTTGACAATCTTTACATAGTTAATTACGGTAAAAAAAAAAAAAGGTTCAGAGGGTATAGGGAAGTGGGTAATAGTATTATGTCCATATTGTTTCCATCATGTATCCGAGGTAAAGGGGGATATTGAGGGAGAAACCCCACCCGGTTTCCCACCCACCCCAAGTCCCTGATGTGGGGCATGCTCTGAGATCCTTGCTCAAATGTTTTTTTTTTTTTTAAAGATTTTATTATTATTGGAAATCCAGATATACAGAGAGGAGGAGAGACAGAGAGGAAGATCCTCCATCCGATGTTTCACTCCCCAAGTGAGCTGCAACGGGCTGATGCACGTCGATCCGATGCCGGGAAGCAGGAATCTCCTCCGGATCTCCCACGTGGGTGCAGTGTCCCAATGCATTGGGCCATCCTCGACTGCTTTCCCAGGCCACAAGCAGGGAGCTAGATGGGAAGTGGAGCTGCCAGGATTAGAACCGGCGCCCATATGGGATCCCGGCGTGTTCAAGGCGAGGACTTTAGCCGCTAGGCCATGCTGCCAGGCCCTCAAATGGTTTTAATAGTTCTCCAGTTATGAATCGCTGCCAATTTCGCTTGATGAGGTCGTCCACTGATTGACACAGTCCATCATAGAGTCTTCATTTGCCCAGTATTTCGATGTCAACATATAGCTGAGATGGTTGATTGACTTGCTCTGTTCTCAGTCTTTTCTTGGCTAGGGTTCTGAGTCCAGCAGTTCAATTGGGGAGATCTCCAAAGAAACTCTGAGGTATTCCCAGACCAGATTCTTGCATGTTCTAGCAAGCACAGGGCCCAGCACAGTTCATCACCACGATCAGCTGGTGGTTTCAATTGCTGGGTTGGTTCTGTTTTCAGTCCTGACTTGCACTGGAACCAATGGGTGTTGCAGTCAAGCCTGGTTCTGCACAGCACATACTCGGCCCTTACATCAACCAGTGAGAGCTGCAGCCTAGTCGGGGCGACCCACAATAATCCCCACCAGGCCCGCCCCCTACCCTGCTTTGCCAGTATGTATAGCAGACTAGTCCAGTCTGTCCCACATCCCATTTGGCTCTTGTACTTGTCAGTGGGTATTAAAGCTTAGTTCCATCTAACCAACTCAACTCTCCAGCCCTCACGGATGTTGTTGCGTGCCTCTCTGTCTAGCCACCCCAGCCCCCGTCCTAGTTTTCATGCCCTCCCGCGGGACTAGTGACCCAAGAGGGGTGAACCCACTATTTCCCTCCCAGGTCTCTCTCAGTCCCGGTTTATGCACTCTTTAGGTGGTTCTGTGATTTGACTTGACAGAATTAGTCCCTAGTGACAGCTTCTGCCAGCTGATGCTGTGGCTAAGCCCAAACATCCCTCACCCACTCTAATTTATGCTTGCACCAGCAGGAATAATCAGCCCAGCCTGGCTTTTCCCTGATCTAGTCCACATGCAGGGCACAGGTGTTGCAGCCTTGCTTAGTCTGGTCTATCCTCATCCCAGCCCACGCTCTCCAGTGGGAGTAGCTGTCCAGCGAGGGGACCAGCCCCTTAATCCCCCTGCCGGTTCTGCCCCTCCCTTCCTGGATCTCACGTGTGCTGGTTGGGTGCTGCAGTCAAATCCAGTACAGGCAACCTCACCCTGGCATTCTATAATGTGTACTGGTTTTGTCGCGACCAAACCCGGCTCAACCCACACTCTGTTCTGGTGTTCGGAGTTGCCAGTGGATGACATGAACTGATTCAGCTTGGTCTGCCCCTGACCCATGCCAAATGTATGCCAGTGGGAAACTTTCCATGGCCTATTCTGAGCTGTTTCCTATCATGCTTCTTGCGCTTACCTGCAGGGACTGTGTCCTGCCAGAGGAGTTGCCCAGGCTCCTCCATCAGAACCTCTCCCAATGCCAGATTTTGCGCATACCAGGGGGTCCATGAGCCAGCCCTACTCAGTTCACCTCATGTCCTAGCAGGAACAGTGGCTTTTCCTGGCTGGCTTTCACCCCAATCTGGTTCTTGTTGTTGTATGTTTCAGCCCAGCCATGGCTCGTCCATACCTACATACAGCTCACACATGACTCAGAAGAGGAGTGAGACGCAGCCTAGTCAGTCCCACACCCACCCTGGTTCTCCAGGACACCAGATGATGCTGGGGTCTGGCCTGGCCTGGTGCTTCCAATCCCAGCCCACATTAGTGCCTCGGGATATTGCAACTATTTCCTAGATAGAATGCAGCCCCCATTCCAGCACACGCGCCCCTTGGTGGGAACCTCAACCCAGTTAAGGTGTCCCCTTACCTCCCCAGCTGGGCCTGTTCCTAGCCGTAGATCATGCGCCTGCCAGTAGTTGCTCTGACTCAGCTTGTCTCAGTCCCTCACTTGTCCTGGCCTCTGCCTTAGACAGTATGGCTTTCCCAGGCCACAGGCAAGGAGCTGGGTGGGAAGTGGAGCTGCCAGGATTAGAACCGGCGCCCATATGGGATCCCGGCACGTTCAAGGCAAGGAATTTAGCCACTAGGCCACGGCGCCAGGCCCTCTACTCTTTATTCATTTATTTATTTCATTACAAAGTCAGATATGCAGAGAGGAGGAGAGACAGAGAGGAAGATCTTCCATCCGATGATTTACTCCCCAAGTGAGCCGCAATGGGCTGGTGAGCGCCAATCCAAAGCTGGGAACCAGGAACCTCCTCCGGGTCTCCCACGCGGGTGCAGTGTCCCAATGCTTTGGGCCATCCTCGACTGCTTTCCCAGGCCACAAGCAGGGAGCTGGCTGGGAAGTGGAGCTGCCGGGATTAGAACCGGCGCCCATATGGGATCCCGGGGCATTCAAGGTGGGGCCCGGCGGCGTGGCCTAGCGGCTCTATTCAATTTTTTTATCTACTAGATTGTCCCTACGTTAATAGATCCTTTTAAGTCAAACAACAATCCCTTGCTTGAAAAAGAATTAATATTCTGAAGAATCATTATTTTTTTAAGATTTATTTATTTTTATTGTAAATTCAGATATATAGAAAAAGGAGGAGAGATAGAGAGGAAGATATTCCGTCCAATGATTCATTCACCAAGTGACCACAATGGCTGGAGCTGTGCCAATCTGAAGCCAGGAGCAGGAGCTTCTTCCAGGTCTTCCATGTAGGTACAGGGTCCCAAGGCTTTGGGCCATCCTGGACTGCTTTTCCAGACCATAAGCAGGGAGCTGGACGGGAAGCAGGGCAGCCTGGACTAGAACTAGCACCCATATGGGATCCTGGCATGTGCAAGGGGAGGACTTTAGCAACTAGGCCACTGTGCTGGGACCAAAAATTATTATTTTTTCTTCTTGCTTTATTCAAAAGATTTCGTCGAGCCCAGCATGGTAATCTAGCTGCTAAAGTCATTTGGGGAGTGAATCATCAGACAGAAGATATGCCTCTCTGTCTCTCTTCCTCTCTGTATATCTGACTTTCCAATAAAAATAAATAAATCTTTTTAAAAAAAGTAATACACAGGGCCTGGCGGCGTGGCCTGGCGGCTAAAGTCCTAGCCTTGAATGCGCAGGCTTCCCATATGCACACTGGTTCTAATCCCTGCAGCTCCACTTCCCATCCAGCTCCCTGCTTGTGGCCTGGGACAGCCCGAAGTCTTGGGACCCTGCACCCGCATGGGAGACCTGGAAAAGTTCCTGGCTCCTAGGTTTGGATCAGCCCAGTTCCGGCCATTGCGGCCAGTTGAGGAGTGAATCAATGGACAAAAGATCTTCCTCTCTGTCTCTTCTCCTCTCTGTATATTTGACATTGGGATTATAATAACAATAAAAAAGATTTTGTCATCTCCCTGGTCCATGAAGGAATCAAGCTACTTATAGTTGCTGTATTTGAATCTCAATGGAATGTATGTTCACTTTTGAAGGTTTTTCATGATGCTACCTCCTGAAGCCCATACTCATACTCAGAATAACAAAATTATAAGGACATTCATTGTACTGAAAACATCTAACATGGTTTCCAAATTTACCAAAAAGAAGGAAGAAAAAAGCCCATGGTGATTGGTCTGTAAACAACTTTGGCATAAGGGGTGAAAATGTCTGGGAACCCTGATAATATCTGCTGAGGGATCCAGGGTTGCTCACCTAAATCTGTGGGAATAGCTTGATCCTAAAGAAAATGAGATGCATATTTATAAGCTTTACAGAATCATAATGTAAGAAGCAAAGTAGGTTTTCTTTTTTTTTTAACAGCAAAATGAAATAAGATGTGATATGAGGTAAATGAAATAGAAAGTGCTTTATAAATTTAAAGTGTTTTGAAAATCTATTACTAACATTGTCAGAAGATTATTGCATTCTGCTTGTAATAACTGCTGTGTGACTTGTTACAAATTCTCATATTTACATACATTTATTCCCATTCTCATTATATATAAATAGTACGTATATCTTGGCTGCCAATGAAGATGATTCCTATAGTACTATGTCCACATCAGCCATAGAATATTGTATTCCTAAAAGGCACAGTGTGGCTTTAATCTACAGGGGATCCAATCAAGTCCCTACTTCACATATGGAAGAAATGTTAGAAAACATTTCCTCAGCGCTTTTAAAAGGCTTCAAGAGGAGATTAAACCAAGCTTATATAGCTACTGTGTGAATTTAGCTCCCCTAAGTTCTTAGAAATCCTAAAGCTGGATGTTACAAAGAGCAGAGAATGCTTCCTAACTTCAAAGGGTGCAACTGAGTCTTGAAAATCAAGAGCCCTTTAAAGAAATTGAGAGGATATGCATTAACACACACAGGTTTATCAAGCTCTTGGCTAAACTAAGACAGATGATCAGAAAGAAGAAATTGTTGGGGGAAGCAGAGTCCTTGAAAGTGAATTTTGATAAATGCAGCACAGCACATATTTGTGCAATTGGGAGACCAGCTTTTCTGGCAGGTCTTTTCAAGAACCTGGTCTATCTGCTTCTAAGAGGCTGAGTCACAAACAATGCTAAGTAACTAAAATAGCTTTATGCTGAATGGCAAAATTTTGCATGGCAAAAGAAGAAGTAAAGGGTGTGACAAATGTGGTAGTTAGTAGTTAACTGCTACTGTTATGACCTTGAGAGCCCAGAAAAGCCAGCTGATGTGTCAGACATGTTAAAAAAGGAAAGTGTGCCACAGAGCTGGCAGCTTTCTCTGCTGCAAATTCAAAAACAAACTTATGAAGCCAACTTCTGTAATGGTATCTGTCAGTTAATATAGGGAAAAGCAAGGGGCCCAGGAACTCAGTTTTCTGTAAGGTTCCAGAAATGCTCCATTTTCAAACGGAAATAGCAGGAGAAATAAAAATACCAAGACTGTAGAAACATCAAAGAGCTCATTGGAAAAGCCCCCGCACAGGAAAACGTGTAGGCTTGAATTCTTCCATTCTGGAAGGGGAAAGGCCTGAGCTGACAACGCTGGGATGAGATACTGAAAGTGTTCAGAAAAGCTAGAGGATTATACTACACTTGACACACACATCACTAAATAGCCTCCCCCTTACAGTATGCTAATGTTGTGGTTTTGATTTGAAAGGTACAGAGAGATGCTTTGCATTTTTTAGTAACAACAAAAAAAGATCATGAGATTTGTCCCTAATTTTCCCTTTCCTTCCATTTTTTTTTCCTTGCACCTGAGGAACTATAGCTTATGTTTAAATTCCATGAAGATGCTTTACATTCTTCAGCATATTGCTGAACACAGAGAGAATTACTGAATCATTTTTCTGTGTTCTTTGAAAGAGACTACATTTTAGAATGCTTACTCTGTCTTGCCTACCCATCCTCTTCCATTGAGGGAGCAATCACCTTGAACCTAGGTCTTTCCCCAGGTTCTCTGAGAAAGAATGTAAAGAGTAAGAGTAGATTTTGAAGTCAGAGCATTCTGGTTTCAAAGTCTCATTCTATCTCTTACTGATCTATATTAAATTATCTGAAATCTAGAAGTCTTAGTTATCTAGTATGCATGAAGGAAATCATGGGTTCACAGGTTTGTTGAAAAGCTTAAATACAACCTTGTGCATGCACATTTTTCTGTTGCTTTCTTTTCCATGTACCTGAGGGAAAAACTGGTGCTTGACTAGATGAAAACTGAAAAATACAGCAAAAATGGAGGCATTCTGAGAAAGGATCTTCACTATTCTCCCAAGTTTCAAACAGAGACATGTATCTCTATCATTCAGTGAGTTGGCAGGTAATATTGAAGACAAATTAACATATACACAGTTTTTCAATTAAAAAAGTATGGATCTAGACACAGTTTATAAATACTATTATTATAACCAAGGTAACAGCTGCTTTAGAGGATAATTCAGAATATATTCAGGAGCCAAAACAAACAAACAAAACAAAAACAAACTACAAATATGGGGCCAATGCAATAGCTCAACTGGCTAATCCTCCACCTCTAAGTGCAGTATCCTTTATGGCAGCCAGCTGCTCCACTTCCCATCCAGCTCCCTTCCTGTGGCCTGGGAAAGCAATGGAGATTGGCCCAAGTAATTAGGACCCTGCACCTGGAAGAAACTCTTGACTCCTGGCCAGCTCAGCTCACTATTGCATTTGCGAAGTAAACCAGCAGATGGAAGATCTTTCTCTGTGTTTCCTTCTCTCTGTAAATCGGCCTTTCCAATGAAAATAAATAAAAAAAAAATTTTTTTTAAAGAGAAAACTAGAAACGTGGAATTTTTTCTGCATGTGACAAAAAGTCTATCGTAAGCCAGCATAGCAGGCTCAGAAGCATGTTTCTGCGCATGTTAAACAATATAACTTTAACAAAAAGTACAAAAGTTGCCACGAAGTCTAAACAGATATATAAATGTGTTCACATTTAAACAAAGTAGTACCTCAAGTTCAACAGTGGTTTACGCATTCTAACCCTAGTATTTGACTGCTAGTATAAGAAGTCATCGATAGCATTATATGCAATTAGTTCATGTGTAGATAAAAAGGTTAAAGCCATCCTGAAACAGGAAACCAATATTCTTCCTGTTTCATCAACAAATCTAAAAAATTATTCTTTTTATCTATTTACTCTTACTCTTATCCACAACACACAGCTCACATGTCATCACAGTTTTATGACAAAGAGAAAATTTTCATGAGTTACTTTTGTATCTCCACCCCCTTAAAGGAGGAAAAACTGTTTCATACAGAAGGCGTTAGTTGCATGAATTAGAACTGCCACCAAGTGTGGGCTAATGTAACCAAGAGGGATTTCACCTACATCCATCCAGTCAGTATATGGGGGTTTAAAGAAATTCCAAAGAGTCATCAGAGGAGGAAAAATAAAGGTAATACTTTTTGCCACACAGGTAGAGCCTTTGAAAATATGTGTAATATGTAAAACATTTTGACACCCCCATGATATTTTTCCAGAATTAGCAGTATAAAATGCTTCTCTTGCTTAAGAGCTTCCTATCACACTCTGTAATCACTACTCACAGTAACCTCAACTCTTGCCACAATGTTAAAGGTGCAACTTTTGTCTTGCATTGCACTAACTCTTGTACTCCTCACAAACAGTGCACCTACTTCAAGTTCTACAAAGGAAACACAGGAACAACTCGGTCAACTACTGCTGGATTTACAGGTGCTTTTGAAAGGAGTTAATGTAAGTACATTCCTTTTCTAAGATTTCTACATTTTTCTATATGGATTTTAGCTTTTAATAACAGTATGTTATGCTTTCTTAGGATTACAAGAATTCCAAACTTTCAAGGATGCTAACATTTAAATTTTATATGCCTAAAAAGGTAAGCCCAAGTTTTGATGTTTCATTTATGTTTTAGTAAAACCAATTTGTAGCACCTTACTTGAGAAAAAGAACAAGTAACTTCAGCATATATATATTTTAAAATCTGATTAAGGAGCTTGTATTTAAATGGCTTTACTTATATTTACATATGTGTGTGTGTTTTGAGGGAGGGTGTAGAAACAAAATATAAGGATAACATGCTCATTTTGCTACGCAGTTTTAAAAGATTGTTTACTTTTTATTTAACGATGTAAAACTCTAGAGATATTTGGTTATACCATTTTAGAATGCAAAATGTTGATATTGATTTGAGAGGAGTCCTCTTTAAAATATTCTTGTTTTAGAAAAGATGTCCAATAATCTGTCTTTGAGAGGCAGTACAGCACAGTAATTAATAGCACAGACACTTTGGGAGCAGAACACCTGAAGTGCAATCACAGATCTCACCTGTCCTAGCTTTTGTGACCCTGGGTTTTATCTACTGTCTTTGTCACTCTGTTTCTTACACACTTACACGAAAAATACTTGTGTGTATTTTACATAGTTTTACATTAATGAATTGATGCAAAAATTCACCTAAAACATTTAGAACAGTATTTAGCATGTGGTAAATATACAAACATGAGCTAGTAGTTTAAAACTAGGAAGATAAAGACAGTTTTAAAGCTAGTAAGATAAAATTCTCACTGGGAGGTATCAAGTAAGATTTTGAATATGCATGCCTTTTTACCAGCAGAACTAAAGACTTACAATGCTATATGACTTATTTTATAAGATTAAAAATTTCATTTGTTTGTTCAGAGGATTCAGATGGTTAGAATGATAAGCAGAAATTATTCAATCTGCTTGAACTACAATATCAAGTTTCCCCCAAATTGGGCTAGTCAACAGAATATGGGCAAAACTATGGACTCAAAGAAAGCTTGACCTAGGTCTAAATCCAGTCGCACCCAGAAGAAAATATGATTTAAGGAGACAATCTGTTGAGCAACTTTTACTGACTTAGGAAACTGCTTCAAGCTACTCTTTTGAAAGATAAAAAACAGCTTACTGATGCTCCTCTAGTTTAATTACAGTCATACAACTGCTAATCTCAGTGTGTTTTCTGAAGGAAATAGTTCCAAATTGTTCATGCCAAGAACTTAAGCCCTGACTCTACAGAAATTGTAGCAGTTGGTTGAAAGACAGGAGATGGACATATTAAAAGAGGTGTATGTGTTGGTCTGTCCTACTTTTCCCTCTAAGATTATTGGAGAGATACCATGAAATGATATCCCTAATTTGGATAGCAGTATAATTCTTTGAAATCTAAGTTTCTAAATGACAAGTCAAACTATATTTGAAACCAAAAGTAATGAGATACATTTAATTCTTTAACCACCATTCCCTGCCTACAAAGAAATAAAAACATTTAGTGCAACAGATGCTGTGTTAACGGTATAATGAAAACTAACTGAATCCTGTTCTTTACTATTTATGTGACCTCAGGAAAGTCACACATTCTGAGATTTCGCTTATTTGTAAAATGGGGATAACAGCACCTCCCTGTCTACATCAGAAGGTGGCTGTGAAGCTTCATGGGCTTATTTAGGAACAAACATTTATGAATCA
The DNA here is from genome assembly GCF_030435755.1 of Ochotona princeps. NCBI lineage: Eukaryota > Metazoa > Chordata > Mammalia > Lagomorpha > Ochotonidae > Ochotona > Ochotona princeps. The sequence continues at coordinate 30,570,403 of NC_080838.1, forward strand.
TGTAAGAATGAAGTATTGTGGATAGAAAGGTATATAAGGAGGTCTATCCAAAAATCCTTCAGATATTCTGGCCTTTTATTTGGTTGGGACAAATAATTTTTAAAATTTATCTTAGTTATTATAGTTATTATAAAAAAGTGAAAACTCAGCTGTAGCTCAATCTGCCTTGTTCTAGGCTGTATTAAGTGTCATAACTGCATGTTATTACTATCCCTGCTGTACAATGCTGGAACTGTGATAAATGGCACCCAAGGACTTCTGTCCCTTAACACTCTGTGATTCTCAGCTCCTAGATAATTAAATACTAGGATCATACTATGTGATTTCTACTGTTTCATATTCTGACTGCTGTGGCCCTAATGATTTTCATGCAGGTTGGAAAACTACTTAGCCTGTGCATCTGGTGTGGGAATGTTGACTTTTTATAATGCCAAGTTGTTGATCTAGTGACACTTTAGCTGTTAACTCACGGTTAATATTGGACATAGGTACTTGAACCCTAGTTCTTCCAATTTTTAAATGTAAACTGTATTGATCAATCTTAACAATACTGACAAAAGGGAGAATGGGAAAAGCTACAAGCTACATCTTTTAATAATATAAATTGGAGATTTTCTGGTTTGGGTTTTTTGTATAAGGGAAATGGTGGCTGATAATTATTTTTATTATCATTTCAGGTCACAGAACTGGAACATCTTCAGTGTCTAGAAGAAGAACTCAAACCTCTGGAAGAAGTGCTTAGCTTAGATCAAAGCAAAAACTCTCATTTGAGAAATATTAGAGAATTAATCAGCAACATCAATGTGACAGTTCTGAAACTAAAAGTAAGGCATTACTTTATTTGCTCTCTTAGAAGTAAAATAAGTAAAAGGGAAAAGTACTGCATTTTATAATGTTATCATACTTTTTGGTATTTGTGAGGTATCCATGTATTTAAAGAGCCAACACTTTTAGTCCTCTGTAAACATGAATACATACAGGCCTGGGAAGTATGAGATGGAAGATTTCCATTGAACATGTACACAGAGACAAGCCTCAGTTCCCACAGTTCAACATCTCTCACATTAATATAGAATTAGGAGTTAAAAAGCACTGAATTGAATTTCAAAGAAAGATTTCATTACATATTTCTCAGTTCTTTCATTTCATCTACCATAACAGCTAACACTGATAACCTGAGGAACTTTTCCAATGATGTTATCCTACCATTAGTTGAAAGAACTAAACTTAAAAGAACTGTTTCTGAAAATTGGCAGCCAGTAAAAAGACCATGTATTAGAATTAAATTCTTCTTTAGAGGCTAGTTTAAGTATAAATGCACAGGAAATATGAATCACCTCTCAAGTGATAAGGAAAGGATCCATAATTCTCTGTTCTCATTCTATCTGCCATAGTATCTGCATTAGTCAGTAAGTATCCTGAATAAGCAGTCTAATTTTCATTACAGTAGAATCAAGCTTCTAAAAATATGCAAGTCTAGTGATTTCCAAATAAGGTTACTTTATTAGTGGATTGTTCAAGCTTATATTTTAACATATATTTACAAATTTAAGTTTATATATGCTTATATATATGTTATTTATCTATATGCAGAATTAGTGAGATCCATGTCATCCAGCCATTGACATATTCAGCTTCTTAATTATTGCTAAGAGATTTGTTCTAAAATCATTCACCAGTATCAGAAAATCTACTTTCAACTCTTAATACAAATTTAAAACTAGGTCAAAATCAGAGTATTATTTAAAAAACCAGATGCATTTCAAAATGTGAAAGAAACTCAAGATTACAGTATTTAATCATTATGTAACATTTCCTTAAAGGAAATATTCATTAACTGTCTTCACAAGTTCATGGAAATGAATTAAAATGAAAAAAGTTGTAGAGGTTTCATTATTTTTTTCACAAAAAGAAACATATCCATGAATTCACTTTTTTCTATGAACTTTCTGAAGTACCCTCTTATTTAAAGGGAATACCCCAACTTACTTGGTTTCTATTCCTAGGGCAGGAATTCAAATTAGAAAAATCTCCCTCTTATATCCCAGTATAAATCCAGTTCTGTTTTAAAAAAAAAAAACCAGAATTTCTTTCTTGGCTTAGTAGAGGTATAACTGAAATAGTTTCTTTCAGGGTAGCAATTTAATTGAGAAGGTTTTTTGGTTAGATCTTTATTGATGCGAGGGTATGCTATGTGAGTATGAATATTTGTGAGGCATGAGATATTCTCGACATAGATTTTTCCCAAACAGAAGCTTGTCCTTACTGTGAGGTAGCTCTATCCTGGTTTGGGGGAAATCTGAGAAGATCCACTTATGTAGAGAAATAGGAGTCTCTTAAGATTTAAGAAGGAAGAAAACATAATGTACATATCACTTCGTATGTTTAACATACATAAATACAAACCTGGAGAAAAAAAATCAAACACCTTTTTTTCACATGAGGCATTTAATAAAATATTTTCCTTTAACTGTTTTTAAGTATTTTCACTCAAAGAAGAAAAACAAATCTTGTGTCCACTAACAAGAGATATAACAATTAAGGAGAAGCTCAGCCTTAACATAACTTTCCTTATATCATAACGAAAGATAATTCTGGTATATTATTTTGATTAAGAAAATGTGGATCGTTAATGTTTAATGAGCTTAAAAATAAAGATCACAAGCTATAAGACTTTAAGAGTAATTATATATAAGGTAAATTACTTTGAATTACAAACAACATTTTTCTCTCGCAGGGATCTGAAATGACATCCAGATTTGAGTGTGATGATGAGACAGTCACTGTGGTAGAACTCCTGAACAGATGGATCACTTTTTGTCAAAGTATCATCTCAACACTGGTTCATAATTAAGTGCCTGCCGTTCAAGACAAATCAGACTATTTATTTAAATATTTAAAATTTATATTTATTTTTGGATGTACTGTTTGCCATCTTTTATAACTATTAATCTTTAGATTATAACAATGGATCTTTTAAGATTCTTTTTGTAAGCCCTAAGGGCTCTAAAATGATTTTACTTATTTATCCTAGAGTATTTATTATATTGAATTGTTAAATATAATGTCTATGTAGATTAGTTAATAACATTATTTAATAAAGTTGGTGGAAATAAGTCATCCTTGTTATTTTTATTTTGTAAGCAACATAAAGTGAGCACTGAAATATTTTTGTTGTATTCCTATGAAATCTATAATATCTAAGATGCTTGGAGTGCCACTCTTTCTCCTGGAGGAATATTCAGAATATAGACAAGGGCTTCTCAGTGTCCCAGTTTCTCTTGCAATAGCTGGTCAGATTCTCAGTTCTGGGCTAAGCAGACCTTGCCAGATGATAACGTTTCCAATTTTCGCAAAATGCCAAACACAAGCATCCTTGAAATTATTCACAAAAAAAGAAAAGAAAAAGGAAATTATTCACAGAGCTGGTACATCTCCATGTCCATTCTTTAATGGCTTACACCTTGCTCTCTGCCCTGAAGGGACTCACTTGTGTGTTTTTTATCAAAAGCCTCCCACCCCTTCTGGTTTTCCAATGGGTGCTGCCACTGGGGAATCATGACAGGAGTTCTAAGGGACAGAAGAGATTTCCCTAACTCTCTCTTTGTAAAGCAGCCTTTTAATGGCTATCTCTTTCAACCAAAAAGCCAGCTATGGTGGCACTTTAGATACATCTCCCTTCTTGGGTTTGGTCTTCTTTTTTTTTCCATTTCTTCCTTTAATCTAACAATTCTGTAGTTACCAGCTCTAAGGTACATGTACCATCTTGCAGTTTCCCTGTATCTTGATCGTTTTGTAAGTCAGCCTTTTATTAGATTCTAATTTAATACGCCATCTTTTTCCATCCAGGCTCAGAATTAGTATTTGTACCACAACTAACCTCAGAAAACATGATGGTATGTCAAAAAAAAAAAAAAATCTGTGGAAAATGGAATTCAAAAGAAGTTAACTTCAGTGAAAAGTAATTTTAAAATCAGCACAGGTATTTGGCCTAGTGGTTATGATCCCACTTTGGATGCTTGTATTCCACAATGGAGTACCTGTATTCAAGTCCTGACTTCTCTTCTGACTCCAGCTTCCTGCTAATGTGTGCACAGGAAGGCAGGAGGTGATGGTCCAAGTACTTAGGTTCCTGCCACTCATATAAAAGACCTAGAGTGAGTCAGGCTTAGTATTAGCTACTACAGCCATTAGGGGACAAAAACCAACAAATACAAGATTGCTTTCTCTCTTTCAAATACATATATTTAAAAGAAATAAAACTCTTTTTAAAATTCATACGTAAGAGGTCTTCCAAAAATGCATACGAAATGTATATTAAAATAGTATGAATGGACTTCAGAATTTCTTTACTCCAAACTAAATTTACTTCAAAATTTCATTTTCTATGAACTTTTGAAATACAAAGATCATCCAAATAGGATTATGAGGCTGTGGTTTTCATATGTTTAAGAAATATAGTGATTCATACTACATGGGAAATAAATGGGCAGTGGTATCTTTAGAGGCAGCATGGATAATGTACAGTGAGAGGGTACAAGAGGGTATGATATTTTGAGATCAGATCACTGTGACATTGTTGCTATAGCAATACTGATCATAAAATTCTTATTTTTGATTTTCTGGTGACTCCAGACAAAGCTAAAGAGAAAAAGTAGAAGTTATGAATGTATACTTAAACAGGGGTAACCAGAAGGCATGATAGTTCAGGAATCTCTCATCTACAGATACTACAAAGAACCAAGCTGAAGTCTGATATAATGTTTGCAAAGATGCAGTCTAAAAGTTGATGCCTCCAGGTCTCTGTATTTCTGACTTTATTGCCAAGGCAGATTTTCCACAGAGACAGAGAAAAATCTTCCATCTGCTAGTTCACGTCCCAAATGGCTACAATGCTAGAGTGAGCTAATCTGAAGCTAGGAGCCAGGAGCTTCTTCTGGGACTCCCACAAGGGTACAGGGACTCACACATCTGGGCCACTCTCCTCCACTTTCACAGTCATATATATGGAACTGGGTGGGAAGTGGGGAAGCTAGAATACAAACTGGCACTCTAATGGGATGCTGGCACCATAAGCAGATAATTAACCTGACAGGCCTCCAAGCTGATTTCAAGTAAATTTTAACATGTCAAGTTTGTGAGATTCAAGATGTTTAAATCAAGGGAGTCATGATTAGGCTCATGAAGAAAGCCACTATAGAATTCTAGCTCTGAATGTGTCCTCACCGTCCACACCCCCCACCCTCCCACAAAAAAAATGAAGTTTCTAAAGGTCTAAAAAGTTTCATGAATGTTATGTGAAAACTTTGGGGAATAAAACCCTGCACAGTGAATAGTCCATTACAAAGGAGTGCAGAACTTATTAGGCCTCTGGATTTAGAAAGTATCTTATTCTGACACATTTTCAGAGCAGTTCATAACACTGTCAATGGCTGGTGAGGCTCCCCAACAAGAAGGCTCAATAACAGTTCCAGGACTCAGTATCACCTGCTCAGGTACTTGAACTGTATGACCCAGTAGAACCAGTGGTATTCAACCACAAAAATCAGAAAAATCAGAAAAAGCAGGTGGGAGACAGACTGAGTAGCATTAAGAAGTTCCAAGCTGGAGTTGAAGCTCTGCATGGGGGAATGGTGTAATGAACATGTTAGGATTTAAGAGAAGAAGTGGGCCAATCCTGCAGGGGTACAAGATAAATCTTCGGAATAACGACAAATCTGAATATACAAACTCTAAAAGTGTGCAAAACAAAGTTTCAACAGGATAAAAGCAATCTTCCAAATTCTGTCTGTCATCTGAGGAAAGCAACCTATTTTAGATAATCTCATCCAATGACTATACAATACCTCATTTACACATTACCTCAGTTAGAAAGAAATGAGTTGTCAATACACACACTAGCATACGCAAATACACACTAAAAATAAAGAGGGACAAAACCCAATGAATATCTCCAAGGTAAGATTTAGTTCTGATAATATACTTTAAAGCCATGACATAATATATTTGAGAAAAATAGAGCATGAGTTCTAAACAATGTTTTTTCCTCAAAACTTCTAATTTATTTTAAAGACAAATGAACATTCTAGAAATGTGTATCTAAAATTAATAAATCACTAGAAATGGTTAACAGCATATTGGATATATAAAATACCAGATTAGTGATCTAAAGATGGTACTATAAGTAACATACAAATTGAAGAAGATTAAAAAAAAAAAAAAAGGTTCCCCAACCCTTCAAAAAAGATCAAGGAAATGTATAACACAGTAAAATCTAACTTAAAGGCAGTTGGAATCATAAACATAAGAGGAAAGTAAGGATGAAGTATGGATAGCTAGTAATTTTCATAACTAATGAAAAATCTATAAACATATTAAAGAAACTCGGTAAAAGCTGAGGAAGATAAATATAAAACACCAAAAGAAAGCAAACTTACAAAACCATACCTAAGCACATCACAGTTGATTTTTGAAAAGCAAAGAGAAAAGGCAGCCAACAAAAAAAAGGCATCACCTTTAGAACAATTTTTATAATTTAGTAAACTTTTCTTTAAAAAAAATTATTTATTTTTATTGGAAAGTCATATTTACAGAGAGAAGAAACAGAGAGAAAGATCTTCCATCTGCTGGTTCACTTCCCAAGTGGCCACAATGGCCACAACGGAGCCAATCTGAAGCCAGGAGATTCTTCCAGGTCTCCCATGTGGGTGCAGGGTCCCAAGGTTTTGGGCCACTCTCTACTGCTTTTTCAGGCTAGAAGCAGAGAGCTGAAAGGGAAGTGGAGCAGCCAGGACACAAATTGGTGCCAATATGGGATACCAGCAAATGCAAGGGGAAGACTTTTGCCACTAGTCTACTGCAATAGGCCCAATAAAGTAAAATTTTCAACAAAATACATAAATTTGAAACAAAGAGAATGGCATCTACTTTTTAAAACCTTTTTGCACTCTAAAATTCTATACCCAGAATTGCTCAGAAATTAAGGTGAAATAGACATTTAAGCCACAGTACTGCAATAATCCACACTTCAGTGTAACTTTACACTAAAGGAAAAAAGTCCCAGGAGGAAGCCCAAAATTGTAAAACAAACAAACAAATAAATAAATAAAACAAGTAAGTAAGTGTCAAAGAGGGCTGGCGGTAACTAAGAAGACAATGTATCCAGTTGCACTTCAACATACGCAAAAGCAAAATAATTAAGACAACAAACAAAATAAAGGCAAAAGATTAGAACAACAAAATATTAGAGGAGTTTTGCATTGTTTGGGAAGTGCTAAAGGAGACTTAGCACCTAGTAAGGCCCAGAGTCTTCTGTCTCCAGGCCAGCATTTATAGCTGAAGTCACTAGACCTGCCCTGGTGTCAGGATCACATCTGACCAGTGGGATGAAAACATTCCAGCACATCTCACCATCAGTCTCCATTGAGCCTGCATGCACACTTGGCACTTTGTGGTGCCAAGTGACTGAGACTCAAGTGTGACCCAGCCTAGTGGTAGTCTTGGCAGAGAAGAGGTTGCTTCATCATCCTTCTTCAACCTTGACCAGACAAGCGGTGAACCACAGCACTGTCTTAGCACTCAGTGTTGGGCTGGTGAAACTCAGCAATGCAGGATAGCTCCTAACATTCCTCCTCCCTAGGCTAGCGCCTGTGAATTGAAGTTTTACACTTGTCCGCATATCAGGTGGTGACTTGCACCGTAGTATGATGAACTTGCCTCAAGGTGCACTACTGCAAGCCTCACATGGGCCTGATAAGCACACTCAAAACTGCACAAGTCTGATAAAGGTGGGATTGGGATATAATGCATCTCATGTCACTTGTGCATCTGAGGAGCTATTATTACTATCCCTCTTCTAACCAAGGGCAGACACAAGAAACCACAGGACTGAATTAGGACTCAGCCAAAAACCAACTAAGAAACAACAGACTTAAATTGCACTCTAGATAACATAGAACTAACAGACATCTATAGTGTCTTCCATATGACATTGTGCAATGCCCATTCTTCTCAAGAACATATATAGAGAACATTCTTCAGAATAGAGCATGTGGTAAGTCACAAATCTCAACAAATCAAAAAAAGTAACATCATATATCTATTCCATGATGCAAACAAAACAAAAAAAAACCAAACCAAGCCAAACCAAAACCAAACGAACCCAGAAATCACTATCAAGAAAAGATTTGGAATCTACATAAATATATGAAATTATGTAACTGGGGCCCAGCATGATGGTTTAATGGCTAAATCTTCACCTTCAAGTGCCAGGATTGCATTGGTCATTGGTTCACATCCTGGTTACTCCAGTTCCTACTCAGCTCCCTACTTATGGCCTGGGAAAGCAGTTGAGAATGTATAGGTTATTGCCTCAGGCCCATTCCCTGATGCCTGGAGGGCATGGCCTAAGCCTAACCTTCCCCATGGCCTGAGGCACAGTGTGACCTCCAACGTGGCTACAAGATCAAGGGGAGTATACATGGAACATTACCTCTTATATGACTGGAAGATCTAGGGAAATGGACGTGTCATACAGCCAATTATAGTGTCTTTGGTGGGTGTGGGGTCTGCTGGAAGGTTCCCTCCTGCCCTCCCCTTCCTTACCCTTTAAAATCTGTAACCTGTGCATAATAAAGTGGACATTCCTCACCAGCTTGTCTCCGGTGGTTTTTGCAGTCAGCCTTACCCTTGGTAAACTCTGGGCCTACTGGCAGGCCTAAACCCCCGAGAAGAATTGCCCAAAGCCTTGGGACCCTGCACCTGGCTGGGAGAAGCTCTTGGTTCCTGGCTTCAGATGTGCTCATTTCTGGTCACTGCAGCCATTTGGAGCCTGAACCAGCAGATGGAAGGTCTTTCTCTTTGTCTCACCTAATCTCTATAAATCTGATCTGTCTTTTCAATAAAAAATAGATCTTTAAAAAAACAAAAGCAATTATATAACTGACTATTGAACAACTAATGGATTGAGAAATTAAAAAATAGATTTTAAAATTCTTTATTTTTATCCTTAATATTGTTCATATAGTTGAGAGGGATGAATGCCATGTGGGCCTCTGATGTGGGTGGGGAGGGTCAGGTATGCAAGAAACTGAGTGGTTTTTTTCCTCCTGTGTTCCCAGGGAAGGAAAGAAAGGAGTGGCCACTCTTTACTATCAAACTGTATCAGTGTCAGGGGTTAGGGGACAGTCACTTGATGACGCCTTAGAGACCCCCATATGGAGAAGAATGTCCCCAGGGTGTTACTTAAGTGGTTTTAATGGTTCTGGAAAGTTGTTAGTTTCATTGCTACAGGGTTGAGAAAATCTTTCCAAACTCTTTTACTTGACCAAGTCCACTTTAGTGTATCTATACACCCAAACACTTGCTGCAAAGCTTGGCCAGAAGAGTTGTTCAACCTGTTCTGCTTTCCATCCTTTAATGAGGAAGCTGACATGATGAGAAGAGCTGGCCGTTATGTCTCCCATGTGCATCTGGGCATTCAGTCTACTATACAGGCATCAACAACTGAGGCGGCTCAGACGCAAAACATGCACTCTAAGGCTAGATCACCATCCTTTGATTTTCCCTGTGGCTGGGGTCTGAGTAGAGTGGTCTTGTTGGGGAGTCCTATGAGATACCTCACCTGGGGTGACCTAAGACTTGATTCTCCTGTGCACCAGCTAGTGAGGGTCAAGCTTGGTCCATCACCAGCACCAGCCAATGCACGTACCAGTGGATTAGGCTTGCCTTGTCAGTTCTGCCCCCAACCACATATCAAATGAACCAACAAGGGTGCTGCCGCCTAGCCAGCATATAGCCAGTCCTCAAACATACTATCAGTCCTTGTGATCTAGTTTGCCCATCCCCAGCTATCTTTGTATGTGCCAGCCTCTGCTTCAGTCCAGCCTGATCTAACCTGTATCTCATGAGGCTCTTGTGCTCACATGTGGGTGCTTGCAGCTTTGCCCAGCCAGCCTTGCCACCAAATCTAGCCTTCATGTATGCCATGTGTGCCACCACCATGACCAGGCTGGCCTGCCCAGAGATCTTGGTTCTTGTGCTGACTAGTGAAAAGTATCACCTACCAGGGGAGTGTCCATAGTTTCCCTAGTAGGCATGCTCCCAGCCCTGGATCTTATACCTTCCAGGGAGTATTATGGTCCAGCCTGACATGACTCACACACAATCCTGGCACTTATCAGCAGGTGCTGAGGCCTTGCCTGGCTGGCCTGCTCTCAATCCAGCTCTCATATACACCAGTGGAAGCAGTGGGCCAGCAAGGGAATCCCCAAAGTTTCTCTACCAGAGTTTCTCCAAGTCCTCAGTCTTTTGTGTGCCAGCAGGTTCTGTGGCCCAGTCTGAGATGACCCACCTCCAAGTCCCAGGTCTCACTGGCAGGTGTGCAGCCTAGCCCAGCCTGGCCCAGTCTAAACCCTCATATGGACTAGCAGGTGTTGTGATCCAATCTGGCCTGGCCTACCCCCTGTCCTGGTACTCTTTCTGCATTGACACTGCCAGGAATGCCCCTAGACCTAACACACACATATGCCAATGGGTTCTGCAGTCAGCCTGATCTGGCTTACTGCCAGCTCTGACTCTTGTGCTCATTAGTGGGAGTTGTGCCCTACAGAGGAGTTCCCTAAGTTCCTCTACCAGGTGCATTCACGGCAAAGGATCTCACGTGTGCCAATGGGTGTTGCTGCGCAGACTGATATGGCTGATCCCAGTTCTTGCACTCACTAGCAGGTACTGCAGCCTAGCTTAACTTGTCCACACTCATTCTGGTTCTCATCAATGGGTGCTACAGCCTAGCTGAGCCTGGCCTACCTCCAGACCCAGCTCTCAGGTGACCAAAGCTTGGCCTGTCCCACACCTTTTCTGGTTCTTGTGAGCACTAGTGGGTGCTGAAGCCTAGCCCAGTTTGGCCTGCCTCCAGATTCAGCCTACATGCATGGTTTAGCAGCATAGCAACGGAATCCCCAGAGTTCCCATATCAGGGCCCATGACCAACCTCAGATCTTAGCATGCTGGTGACTACTCTGATCCACCCTCACAGGTCCCCCCTCAGTCTCAGCTCACCGACAAATGTTGAAGCCTAGGTCAGTTGGGCATGCCTTACACTCTGTCCTGGCTCTTGTATGTGCCATCTGGTGCTGCAGTCTGGCCCAGCCTGGCATGTTTCTAGCTCTGGCCTACATAAATGTTGATAAGTGCTGCAGACTTTCCTGGCCTGGCCTGTGCCCAAGCCCAGTTTTTTTGCTCCCTCCCCAGTGTGAGCTGCAGCCTAGTAGGGAGTTACCCAAGGTCCACTACCAGGCCTGCTAGTGGCTCAGGATCTGATACATGCCAGCGGGTGCAGCAGCCCTACCTAGCATGGTCTACCTGCAGTCTTAGCCTTTGTACGTATTAGTGTATCTACAGCCTTGCCCTGTCTGGGCTCCTACCAGTCCCAGCTCCCACAAGTGTCAAGTGGGTGAATTCTGTGGTTCAGCCTGGTTCAGCATATCAGCATCCTCAGCTCTCTGCACAAACTGGTAGGTGCTGCTGCCCCACAGAATCTTGTACAGCCCATAAGTCTCCTACAGAATCTATCCCCAGATCACGTTCTCTTGCATTCTGGTGGATGCTGTAGCAGAGCCTGACATGTCCCACCCCCTGCTGGACACTCATCAGCAGGTGCTACAGCCTAGCACTGCCAGGAATCCTGCCCAGCTCCAGTTTTTACGTGCAACAGTCGTTACTGGGTGACATTATTTAGCCCAGCCCAGGTCTCCCATGTGGGTAAGAGAACTTGGGAAACACCCCTGCTAGGCTGCAGCTCCTGTTGGTACTCAAAAGAGCTGGGGTTGGGGGCAGGCTAGCCCAGGCTTCAGTACCCATCAACATAGGTGGAAAGACCTGGTGGCATGCCACGCTATGCCAGTCTGCATAAGCAAGAGCCAGAATGGGGTACAGGCGATTCCAGTTGTAACAATTGCCAGTTCACATGAGGGCTGGAGCAGGCTGGGCTAAGCCACAGCATCTACCAGTGAGAGCTGGGACTACGGGCAGGATGGGTTGAGCCAGACTGTAGTACCTATAATTTTATTTATATTAGCACAAAATCAGAAACAACTCAAATGTAGTTAAATGGCTAAAGGGATAAACAAGTTCAATAATGAATACAAGGGGATTCTATTCTGCAATAAAAAAGATCAAATTATTGATGCATGAAATCACTTGGTTTGATCTCAAGATTATGCTAAGTGAAAAAAGCCAATTTTTATAGGATTCCTGCTTTAACTATGGTTTGAATGTGCCCAGAAGGACTCATATGTTAAAAGTTTGGTCCTCAGTGTTTCAGTGTAGCCTTTATGGAATCTGAAAAGTAGGGTCAAATGGGAGGTCCTTACATTTTGGGGGACACAGCCATTTGGAAAGAATTATGGAGTTATCAAAGGTCTCCTGTTTTTTCCCATGAGAACAGGTTGTTAGAGGATAAGGTTTGTTCAATTCTCTGGCATTTTCCTAACAGGTTTTCTCTCCTTTTCCTATGAAATCCAGCAATAATGCCATAAATCTCACTAGAAGCCAAATAAATCAGGTTGTTTTATTTTGGATTGTCTCCAGAAAGTTGTGAGCTACATAAACTTTTTTGGTTTATATATTTTTCAGTCTCATGTGTTTTATTGTGGCAACACAGAAAATGCACTTGTATAATTCCATTCATACCACATTCTCAAAATGATAAATTATTCAATAAGATTTCAAGTTAATGGAAATATAATTACAAGGTTAATAAGTTCATTTTGCAAAGACTTTTTAAAACCCACACAAACAAGACAAATGTAGAAAAGTTCATGAAAAATATGTTATGAAAAAACTTTGTATTTCAAAAAAATTTCTGTACAAGAATACTATCTTTTAAATCTATTCTCCACATAAAGAGAGAACAAGTCAATGGTTTCCAGAGTTAAAGAGAAGAGTGACTTCAAGGGGATGGTCAAGGATTTCTTTAATGGTGATGTACCACTGAAAGATGCTGAGTGGTGAATAAACAGAGCATATCCATACTACTTTTGCAAATTCTTTTAAGCCTATAAATACTTCAAAAGAAATGTTTTTTTTTCTGAGATAAAAATAATTACTTCATTAAAAAGAAACACATTAAGATTACCTCTATTTCCCTTAGTATTCCAGGAATATTTGGGCTTTGAAAATTATAAGTCATCTTAGTAAGCATAAAGTTATACAGGAGTAAAGTCAGCATTTCTGCAGTAAACAATCACAGAAACTCATTTTTAAGAAAATAGGAAGGTATTTCAAAAACTTTGTGGAACAAATGCAATTTAAGTTTATCTTGCTGTAAAACAATTTTATATCCATGTATAGTTTAGTCATAACACATACTCTATCAACTATCTGGGGACCTGTTGTATGCATGGATTTTTAATAAATTTATTTTTAATTCTATTTTTCCATTAACTGTTTGAAGTTACCTCATATATTCTAAGAACACAGACTATTTTTTCAATTTTTATGTACAAAAAGGCAACACATTTCACCTGTTTAATACGTACTTTGCATTTTCTAACATATTGGTCATTCAATACCATGTCAATTAATTCCATAATGATGTAAATTGTTGTTGATGTTATGTTGTAGCTTTTCATTGGACGGGATAACATTCTGCCAGCTCTGCTTTCAGACCACAGATGGTCTCCCCAAGAAACTGTTGAATTTATCTAGACAATAAGAAGCTGGACTCTATGACTGGATTTGAACTGTAACACTGCAATAAGATGGAGGAATCCACCATGGGGGGAGAGCAGGGGGAGGGGCTGGGGGAATCCCAGAGTCTATGAAACTGTGTCATAAAATGAAATAAAAAAATACATGTACTGCCTTTAGAATATAATGGTACTTCCCACTTTATACCCTTTTTGTCCTTTGTTGCCACTCTTCCTCTTCCTTCAATTTTTGTAATAAAAATATTTTTAATTTACTTTATAATCAAAGCTTAATCCTCCACTAAATAAAGAATTCAATAAGCAGTTAGTAGAAAAACAACTGCATCTTAAGAGTCTAATGGACAAGGACAAATAATGCTTTGGTACTCAGAATACTCCTCTGGTACTACCAAAACTGTTAGTAGTGAAATTAATAAAGCCAAATGTGAAACATCTATTATAACAAATGACAGACGAGTAAGATATATTTTAAGTCATTTCAATGTGTAGAATGATATCTGCATCAAAAGGTTTCTGAAAAGGAAATCCAAATGCTTCCTGTTTACTTAACAATATTCTTTCTCCTTCGTCACATCAAAGAACAACTGTCTTTATCTAGCAACCATCAATTTCAACTCAATCTCAAAGAAACTTTTATTTGAAAGTCATGATGTTCCTCTATTATCCTTGTGTTGAAATTGACAACATAAACATTCAGTCTCCATCAATATTCTTAAAGTATCTGTATATATTTCATGTACCAACTATAGTCATGTTATTTTCACAAGTTTTATCTGAAGCTGGTTTAAAATAAGGCACAATCGGGTCTGCAGAAACAGAACAGTAAACTTCCTTCAGGACTAGGGAGAAGAGCCTTCTCTCATCCTTACTTAGTTCCAACTTTGGATCCCCACCCTCTCTTGCAATGACCATCAGGGTCGCTCCGGAGCCCGCCACTCAAAAAAAATTAGAATAGACAGACAAGAGAAATACAGGGAAAGCGTAGAACCAGACAGGAAACAGTCAGCGTGGATCCACATATACCTTACTAGGTAGGACACAAAGATTAGTTACTCCTCATAGGGTATTGAAGATTTCTCTGCACACCCCTCCTAAAGCTGTTGTGCATCTCAACTGTTGACAAATGCCTTGTTAGATTTATAAGCCAGTTTAGACCTAAAATCTGCCAAGTTCAGCAAAATTATGCTTCAAACTGCTAAATACTAAAATGAAAATAGACATCAGTCAGCTGAGTAGTACCCTATAGCCACTTTAAGGTATATAGCAGCCGGTTCTGTGTATAAACAAAAAATAAAATGTCAATGAAGTAGTCACAGGATGTGGTTGAGAACTTACATGGTTTTAACATATTGATTATTCAATACCATGTCAATTAATTCCATAATGTTGTAAATTGTTGTTGATGTTGTGCTGGGGCTTGGGCTTTCAATTGATCGGGATGATATTCTGCCAGCTCTATCTTTAGACTAGAGATGGTCTCCCCAAGAAACTGTTGAATTTATCTGGACAACAAGATGCTGGACTCTATGCTTGGTACATGCTTGCAAAGAAAGAATCTGGACTTAATTTGATCTGTAATACTGCAACAAGGTGGAGGAATCCACCATGGGGGGGGGAGGGGATAGGGGAATCCCAGAGTCTATGAAACTGTGTCACATAATGCAACATACTGAAAAAAAAAAAAAAAAAAAGAAAAAAGAAAAGAAACAAAAAGAAAATAAGGCACAATCATGTCATTTTACTTCACACAAAATTAAATTTATGTACATCTTGAAATAATTTCCAACTAGAAAACTTTAAGTTTCTATGGCAGGTACTGAATATTCTACCCTGTACAAGTACAGCCTTAATATATAGCTGAGCCAATTCAAAGACAGGAACCTGGAGCCTCTTCCAGGTCTCCCACGCAGGTGCAGGGTCACAAGACTTTGGGCCATCTTCAACTACTTTCCAGGCCACAAGCAGGGAGCTGGATGGGAAGCAGGGCTGCCAGGACATGAACCAATACCCATATGAGATACTGGTGTGTGCAAGGTGAGGACTTTAGCCACTAGGTCACCACGCGGGCCATTTTTCCACCTTTTCTTTCTAAAGATTTATTTATTTATTTTTATTGGAAAGGCAGATATATACTAGGAGCAGGAGAGACAAAGAGGAAGATCTTCCATCCGATGGTTCACTCCCCTAGCGGCCACAACGGTTGGAGCTGAGCCAATCCCAAGCCAGGACCCAGGAGTTTCTTCCATGTCTCCCTCACAGGTGCAGGGTCCCAAGGCTTTGGGCCTTCCTCGACTGCTTTCCCAGGCCACAAGCAGGGAGCTGGATGGGAAGTGGAGCTGCCGGGATTAGAACCATATGGGATCTCAGCATGTGCAAGGCGAGGACTTTAACCTCTAAGCTACTGTGCTGGGCCCTTTCCACGTTTTTTTAAAGGTACAGTTACAAAGCGAGAGAGAGGGGAGAGAAACAAATAAAAAGATATTCTATCCACTGATTCATTCCCCAAATGGCTGGGCTGGAACAAGCTGAATCCAGTAGCCAGGACCTTCTCTCAGGTTTCTCATATTTGTGCAGGGACCCAAGCACGTGGGCCATCTTCTGCTGTATTCCCAGCAGCAACAGCAAGGAGCTGGATGGGAAGCAGAGTAGCTGGTGCTCCAATCAGTGCGTATGTGGGATGCCATACCTGCAAATGGAAGCTTAACCTGATGACCACAATAATGGGCCCCTTCCTAATTTTAAATATATGCCACAGCACTAATTAATTCATGCTAGCAACAGACTGGAAAAGAAGGAAAAGCACAGGTGACACAATACAGGACTGAGTTAAATCTCTAAGGACCCAAAGTCTGCAAAACACATAAACACAATTTTTCCCTTACTTGGTGAAACTGTTTTACTTCCACTTAATTCTTCTCTTTACTCTTAGCTTATTTCCCCTATTTGGCTTCAGTTATTTCAGTAATATAGCCATATCATCCAAACTAACCACACCTGACCCAATTACCACTGGGCCAATTCTGATCTGCTTAATATCCCCATGCCCCAAAGCAAGCCATAAACTTCCATTGTGTGGCTCAAACATAGGTTTACACATACTCATGCAATCTCCCCAAATTTATAAACAGTGGAGACCATCCACAAGATAGTCCTCATGACCAAACTCCTATGGAGACTAGAACGCATCCGCTGTCTTCAAACTATCTTTCCTTATTGTCAGTTTTAATTGAATCACCACTATCTTAATATTGTGTCTGGTGCTGTTTTTCCAAGTGCAATCAAGGTTGGCAAAAGAGAGATGTCTCACTGATTTCAGCCACACAAAAACACCAGAAAAACAAAGAAGGATCATGTTCCCAAAGGACTGACTCAGATTTTTAGTAGAGAACAGAAAAGAACACAGACCCTATGGAACATGACAGAAGACACACACAGACACTGTCTGCTGCTATGAACAACTACTTAATTTCATGGGCACCACCAGCCAAGAGTGTCATCTTCCCAGGCAAGATGAGGAGACTGTTACATCACTGGCAGCTTTGACCGAGAGAGTTTCAAGTTCCTCACTGACTTTGAGTCTTCTGGGAAGTCAAGGAGGTGGGGGAAACTACTATATTTTTTTAAAGATTTATTTATTTTTACTGGGAAGTCAAATACGCAGAGGCTCAATGGCCAGAGCTGAGCCGATCCAAAGCCAGGAGCCCAGAGCCTCTTCTGGGTCTCCCATGCGAGTGCAGGGCCCCAAGGCTTTGAGCCGTCTTCGGCTGCCTTCCCAGGCCACAACAGGAAGCAGAACCACCAGGATTAGAACCAGCATCCATATGGGATTCCTATGTGTGCAAGGTGAGGACTTTGGATGCTAGGCCACCACGCAGTGCCCAGAAAGCTACTATTGAGGGATACCACAATGCTTCTTTCCCCTTTGCTAAGGCAAAGGTGAAGCCATCTCTGTCCTGATTCATGAGCAGTAGGTAACTCACACTGGGGATGGGGCACCATACAGGATTTCTAGTGGATGCCTATATATCTGGTGACTGAGAGTTCTGGAAGAGGCCAAAGAGCTGAGAGAGACATGGGTTGCGGCTGGACTCATGTGCATGGTCTGACAGCAGAATCTCAGAAGTCCCTGCCAGGTGGAGATAGATCCTATGAAAGGCTCAAAGGACACACCACAAAAGTCAGTCTTTTGTATGGCACCTGTGCTTAGGTGAGTGGGGTTTAAAAGCATAATCATTTCAATTTAAGTTGTGAATCACCTGATTTACTCTAGCATAGTATGAAAGGGCAGGAATTGGGAACATACATGGTAACTTCATCCCCTCACCCTACTAACTATAGCCAGAGGAGCTATACCACATCCAACTTGGGTGCCAACACATGTGCCAGGAGCTCAGGACTCTGGTGGGTGGGGAGAGTCTCAGATCAGCATACCAGCTGCTGGGCTTTTGAAGGCTGGGCTGGAGAATCCATGTACTCCTGGGTCCAAAGATTGGGGATTGAATAGTGAAAGAAGCAAGGGGATATGGGGTAGGGAGGACTGCTGTGGGAGTATCTTGCAGGTGAGGAATGACACCTGAGGGACTCCCAAAGACAAGGCCAATGTACTTGCAGGTAACTGAGAGGACTGAGACCTGGTGGTTTGGAGGGGAGAGACTGGAAGACATTTAAGGGTCAGACTGTTGCACCAGCCAACATGGGAGACCTGAGCTGGGCTTGTTAGCATGGAGTATTGCTGACTACCACACAGCAGCCCACACGGAAGCTATGGCTAGGGGCCTGTCTCGCAGGGTTAGATCCTAGCACTTGACAGTGAATGTCAGAACAGGGGATGGGTCACATTAGACTGGGTCATGACACTAATCAGCATGCAAGAGAACCAGGTTCAGCGGTAGATTCTGTGGGGGATAAGCGGGCCCAAGCCTGTGCAAATACCCAAGCCTGTGCTAGCCTGTGTCCCCCTGGCTAGCTTGAGTTGGGGTGGTGAAACCCACCGATTCTCATGGGTACTGGGGCTAGAAACAGGCTGGGCATGTCCAAGCTGCAGCACCCACATGTGCACAATATGTCAGGGTGTGGGGTGGACCAGCCCATACAAACTAGGATAGGGAGGTAGGCTATGCCAGGTAAGGTCCAAGTCCGCACTGGCATGCGTAAGATCTGGGTCTGAGAGTAGGCCAATCGGGAGAACTTGGGAAATACCCCTGGTGGGTCACAGCTCCCTCTGGTGAGCACGTGGTGCACCAGGGGTGTTGGGCAAGCTAGGCAAGGTAACTCCATCTGCTGGCAATTGTATGGGCTGGTTCTGGAAGGGGGTAGACTGAGCAGGTTCAAGAAAACCTTAGCTCACGGGCAAGTGCAGCAAGCAGACTGATGTGCAGGTCATGCCGGGCTAGGCTATCACACCTACTGGTTTCCATGAGCCAGGGATAGGAGCAGACTGAGCAGGGCCAGGTTTCAGCACCTGCCAGCGAGAGTTGGCATTTGGGGGCTGGCAGGGTCAGGCCAGGCTATAAGCAAAGGCCAAAAAAGGTGAGGGGCTATGCCAAGCCTGATCAGAGCAACCACTAGCATGTACAAGATCTGTGGATGGGAACAGGCCTAATTGGGGAGCTAACGAGATGCCCTGGCTGGGTTGTGGTTCCCTTTGCTGAGTGCGAAGGCCAGAGTTAGGGCTACTGTTGGGTCTGGACATGGCTGCAGTATCCCTCAACACAAGTGTGGACTGGGTCGGAGATATGCCGGACTGGGATAGACTCCAGCACCTACTGGTGCTCCTGAGAACCAGGGTGGGTTTAGGATGGGCGAGGATAGGTCTCTGACTCTGCTAAGCCACACATGAGTAGTATCTGGGTGTGGACTAGATTGGCTGGGCTGTAACACCCAACAACACCAAGAATGAAATGGGTGAGGAACAGTCAGGAAAGGCCGTTATTCCTTCTAGGACAGGAGGTAGTCTAAGTAGGACTGGCCATGGACCCACCAGTATGTGCGAGATCTGGCATTGGGAGAGGTTCTGCTGGAGGAGCTTGGGGAACTCCTCTGTTGGCACATAATTCTGCAGGTGAGCACAAGAACCAAAATAGGGAGCAGTCCAGACCAGGCCAGGAAATGGCACCCACCGGCATGTATTTGGCTCAGGTCTAGTGCAAACCAGGCGGGGCCAGTTCATATCACCCTCTGGCAAATCCAAGAACCAGAATTGAGTGTGGGTCATGCTGGGTCAGGCCACAATACCAGCCAGTCCACATGAAGGCTCGGACTGGGGGCAGGCTGGGCTGTGCTAGGTTGTAACCCATACCAGCATGAGTTGGAACTGGGTGTGGGCGAGTCCAGTCCAGGTCTGGTCAGGCTACAGAATCCACTAACAAATGCCAAGGTGAGGTGGGCCATGCCAGACTGGACTGCAGCACCCAACCACCACCAGTGAAACCTGGGGGTGGGATGGGCAAACCCAGTATAGGGTCTGAGTGGGGCTCCCCCGCTGGGCCACCATGCCAATGGAGCACATGAGAGCTGGGACTGGTGACAGACCAAGCTGGGCAGATATAAAACACCTGTTGTCCTGCATGTGAGCTGGATCAGGGTAAAGCCAGGCAGGGATGACTGTACCTTCTGGTGCATTCATAAGCCAGAGTAGGTGTGGACTGGCTGGGCTTTGCAGCAGCATCAGGTGGCAGAGGCTGGCACAGGAGCCAAATTCTACCAAGCTAAATAGCAGAACCTCCCAGAGAGCACAAGATCCAGGAATGGGAGTGGGCCAATAAAAGAAACAGTGGGCACCTCCTTCTTGGGTTGCCACTCCCACTGGTGAGCATGAGAACCAGGACTGGGGCAAGTGTGGCTAGACAAAGGGTGGCACCCACCAGCACAAATATGGACTGGATAGTGGGGCTGGTTTGGCTGAACTAGGCTTCAATGCCCATTGGCATGTATGAGAGCTGAATGGGATGTGGGACAGACTGGACCAGTCTGCTGTACATATTGGCAAGCATGGAAACCAGGGCAGGAGCGGGCCTGGTGGGGGTTATTGCAGTCGCTCCAACTTAGCTGCAGCTTTCACTAGTTTGCATAAAGGCTGAGGGTGTGGTGGGCAGGATCGGGTTGGACGTCAACACCCACTGATTTATGTAGAAGACAGGGCTAGAGGCAGAACTGACACAGCAATTACAACCACTAGCATGTGCATAAACTGACTGGGGCGATGGACTGTGTTGGACCCTGTTTTGGCAAGCATACACAAGAATCAGGTCTGGGATATCCTCAGATGCAGTTTTCTTGGGGATTCCCCCTGAACTTAACCACCGGACTGAGAACCCCAACCATGGAGAGAATTGCAGGTTCCTTGGTATGACTGTGGAGTGCATGTGTCAAAGCTGAGCCTCTTTGATGGCCTAGACAGAGCACTGGACAATTTATCAAGATGCACATGCAGGATATAACAGTATATTAGAGCCTGTAGAGGACACCTGGTACCACAACAGAGGATAAAGGAAAGAACAAATTGATCAACTAGCCCAGTGAAGTGGTGCCAGTGAATACCTGGGCAAGTGGAGACTCTAAGGTAAACTATGTCAACCAGCAGATTCTGGAGAGATTTTATCATGATTGGAGTGGCTGGATCAACAGTAATTCAGAACTGTTGAACTATCAAAACCACTTGAGCAGGACCCTCAGAGCATGCCCCAGATAGGTGACCCTGAGAAGGCTGAGAGGCTGGGTGTGGCTTCTCCCCTTATCTCACTTCCCGCAGATACAGCAGATACAGGAAGGAAAATGTGGAAACAAAGGTTGCACCCACTTTCTTCTAGCCCTTGTAACCAACTCTGTAAAAATCATTAAAAAAATAAATAAAAAATTTAAACAGTAGAAAAAATTTAAAAACCAAGGTGATTTATTAACCAAGAACGCAACACAGCAAATTAAAAATCCAGTACAAAGCCTCAACAGAATGAGTGAGGCAGTACAAAGAACCTCAGAATTGGAAGACACTTTATGTAGCAATGCTGGAAAAGTCAAAATGAAGAGAAGAGACACTGACTAAAGCTGAGAAAAGCACCCAACATATGGCTGTAATCTTTCTTGGCATGTGGACTGGGTCTGGGGAGAGCCAGAGTGGACCAGTTTCCTGTACCCAATAGTACTTGTGAGAGCTAGGGTGGGTGTAGAAAGAGCTAGGTTAGGTCTCTGCTCCTGCTGAACCATGTGAGAGCTGTGTCTGGATATGAACTAGGTAGGCATGGCTGGGCCGTAACTTTGAAGAGTAACAACCAGCATGGGTGTGGTCCAACTGGGTAAGGACAGTGTTCCTGCCATAACAAGAGGTGGACTATATCAATGAGCCAAGTACCCATCAGGGTATGCAAGATCTACCACTGGGAGGAGACCTGATAAAGGAGCTTTGGGAACTCCTTTGTTAGGACACAGGCCCTGCAGGTAAGTGAAGAACCAAGGCAAGGAACAGCCCAGATCAGGGCAGATTACTGTATCTGCCAGCACACATGTGGTCAGGTCTGGGACTGGGCCAGCCTAGACCAGTTCATAACATCCACTGGCAAATCCAGCAACAAAGACAGGGTGTGCAATGGGCCAGGTTGGACCACAATACCAGTCAATCAACATTAGGGCCAGGGATGAGGGCTGGCTGGACTGGCCTAGGTTACATCACCCACCAGCAGGATCAGGAACTGTAAGTAGGCTGGAATGAGCCAGACTGCAGCATCCGCTGGTGGATGCCAAGGTGAGGCTAGCTATTCCAGTCTGAGCATGGTAGGTGCCAGGCCCATTAGCTCTGGGGCGGGGAGTCCGATAGGGCCTGGGTCACTTGAGCCATTCCTTGCCCACATCTCCACAGTGGGTGCCAGATCGAGCTTTGGGGTCAGGGGCCCGTTCTGGGCCTGGGTCCTTAGGCTTGCTTGTACAGTAGGTGTTGTATCTGTGAGCCCCCGCAGTAGCACCAAATGCCAGAGTACCTTGCTATATGAAAAAAAAAAATCAATGGATTTAAAAGGGGAAATAGACTCTAATACAGTAACAGTGTGGGATTTTAATATCCCACTAGCTTCAATGGACAGATGGATGAACTCCCACAGGAAAAAAAAAGAGCTAACCCAGACAACAGAACAATGGACTTAACTGATATCTAAAGAACCTTTCATCCTACAGATGCAGAATATACTTTCACCAGCACATGGAAACTTCTCCAGGATTTATTATATAATAGGTCACAAAACGAGTCTTGGAAAATTTTTAAAAAATCAAAATCATGCCATGCATCTTCTCAGATCATCATGGAGTGAAACTGGAGACCACCAAGTCAAACAACTCCAGAAGATATGCAAATACTTGGAAACTGAACAATATGATGTGAAATGAAGGATGGGTTATAGAAGAAATCATGGAGGAAATTTAAAAATTGCTTGATACGAAGGAAAGCATCAATACAACATATCAAAACTTAGGAGACACAATCAAGACAATGTTAGAAGGAATGTTCTATTCAATCAACACTTATGTCAAGTAAGTTAGAAAAGCACCAAGTAAACAGACTAACCATTTCTCTGAAGGAGCTAGAAAAACAACAGCAAAAAAATCCGAAGAGTAGCAGGAAAAAAGAAATAACCAAAATAAGGGAAGAAATAAACCAAATAGAGACCAAAAGAACAATACAGAAGACTAATAAATCAAAGCAGTTTTTCTTTGAGAAAATCAAAAAAACAGATCTCACACTAACTTGATTAATCAAAAAAGGAGGGAGAAGATACAGATCAATAGAATCAGACACAAAACAAAGATATATAATAAACAGCTTGGACAAACAAAATAATCAGGGACTGTTACTAACAACTAAACAAAACATATCAGAAGACCTAGATAAATTTTTGGACACAATCACCAAAATTGAATCCTGAGGCAATTAGTAACCTAAATAGACCTATACTAGGACAGAGACAGAATCAATAATTAAATCATTCACAAATAAGCAAAGCCATGGAATAGATGGCCTTACAGCTAAATTCTATCAACTGTTTGAAGCACTTACTCCATCCTCCACAAAACAACAGAAAGGGAGCCAATCCTTTCAAACACTTTCTATGAAGCCAACAGCTCCTTAATATTAAAGGCAGACAGACATACAAGAGGGAAAGGAAACTACAGGCCGATATCTCTAATGAACACAAATACAAAAATTCTCAAAAAAATACTAGCTGACAGAATTCAACAATACTTCAGATAGATTATTCACCTGGACCAGGTGGTATTTATTCCTTGCATGCAGGGATGGTTTAACAAATGTATCAATAAATGTGATATATTACATCAACAAACTAAAGAATGAAAACCATATAATCATCTCAATAGATGCAGAGAAGGCATTTGATAAAATCAAATACATTTTCTTGCTAAAAATCCCTAAGCAATAGGCACAGAACAATGTTCTATAAACAACTGAAGCAATATATGAAAAGCCCAATGCCAGCATCATACTGAATGAGGAAACATTGGAAGATTTTCTATTAAGATCTGGGATGAGACAAGGATGTTCCCTTTTACCACTGCTATTCAACATAGTATTGGAAGTCCTCACTATAGCCATTAGGCAAGAAAAAGAAATTTAAAGAATTAAAATAAAAAATTATCTTTGTTCACAGATGATGTGATTCTACACACAAGAGAACCATAAAGCTCACTCAAAAGACAACTGGAATTTTTGCAGGACAGCAGAATACAAAATTAATGAGCACAAATCAATGGCCCAAGTATACACAAATAACTTCATGGCCGAGAAAGAAGTAATATGTATTCCCTTCTAAATAGTGGAAGAGAATCTCAAATAACGTGTAATTAACCTAACCAAACATGGAAGATCTCTTGCAGGAAAATTTCAAAATACTTTAAAAAAGAAATTCAAAGAAGACAGATGGAGAAGCTTACATGTGCCTGAATTGGCAAGATCAACATTATCAGATGAGATTGGGTACATTCATGGTAGTATGGCCAAAGACAGGATCAACATTATCAAAATGTCCATTGTACCAAAAGTAATATGTAAATTCAATGTGATCCCAATCAAAATCCCAACAACATTCTTCTCAGAAATAGAAAAAATGACAGGGATACTTATCTGGAAACACAAGAGATCCAGAATACCCAAAGCTATCCCGAAGAAAAAAATAAGCTAGAGCAATCACAACTCTAGACCTCAAGACATCCTACAAGGTACTGGTGATCAAAACAATCTGGTACTGGTACAGAAACAGAGGAACAGATCAATAGAACATAAGAAATCCCAAAAGGCAGCCCACACATGTATAACCAACTAATTTTCAAGAGGAGTATTGGAAATAATCCAGTGAAAAAGGTTGTTCTCTTCAACAAACGCTGTTGGGACAACTGGATATCAGCCTGCAAAAGTAAGAAGCAAGACCCTCACATTTTACTTTATAGAAAATAAGATATAAATGGATCAAGGACCTAAGTCTATACTCAGAAATAATCAAACTATTAGAGGAAAACATAGGAAGCATTATATAAGATATAGGCATAGGTAAAGATTTCTTAGGAAAGACACTAAAAGCACAAGCAGTCAAACCCAAAATAAACAAATGGTACTACATCAAAGTAATACACTCTGTACAGCAAAGGAAATGATCATCAAGGAGGCAACCAACAAAATGGGAGAAAGTTTTGCACAGTGCACAACAGATGATGTATTAATATATAGGATTTACAAAGAGCTTTAGAAACTCAATGACAGCAAAACAACCAACCCTGTGAAGAAATGCACAAAGGGAATGAACAGGCATTTTTCAGGAGAACAAATTCAAATGGGTACTAAACATGAAAAAAATACTCTGGCTCCCTAACTATCAGGAAATTATAAACAAAAACCGCTTTAAAAGCTAATTCCAGTCAGATTGGCCTACATTTGGAACTCTACTAACACTTTCTGGTATGAATGTGGGGAGAAAGTAGCCCTACTTTACTGTTGGTGGGAGTATAGGCTAGTAAAACCACTATGAAAGTCAGTATGGACAGTGCAGAAACTGAAAATTGATGTACCATATGACCCATCGTTCCCACTTCTGGGAATATACTCAAAGTAAAATCTGCATATGAAAATGTGATTTTTAACTTTATAATTACAGCAGCACAATCTACAATAGCTGAGACATGGAAACGATCCAGATGCCCATCAGAAGAGGAATGTATTCAAACTACAATGTTATCTACTCCTTGGAATACTACTTGGCCATTAAAAAGAATCAAATTGTATCATTTGCAAGAAAATGGTGTCAAATGAAGACCACTGTGCTCAGTGAAACAGCCAATCCCCAAAGGAGAAATATATGTTCCCTCTGATATAAAACAACCTCATAGAAAATACTAGCTCAATAGATATATAAGTAAACATGTATATATGTATATTCACCTAGAGGAACTGTATGGTGCAGATTAGCATAACAAGAAGTGAAAATACATTGCAATATGCATCTCTATTCCTGCATAAATGAAAAAACTCCCAATGAAGCTTTAAATAAATCTTGACAATAGGATGCTGAATTCTCTCCCATTGGCTATACCTACAATATCAGGATACACTTAAATAGCAAGATGGACTTGTGATTGTTGCTGAAGGACTACACTCTTATAATAACATGAGGTAAAAGTGTGATGGGGGAGGAAATGGAGAGAATGGGAGGGGAAATCCCTGAGCCCATGGCACAGTATAAACTATGAAAAACATATTAAAAAAAGACACAACTGGGCCCGGCGGCGTGGCCTAGCGGCTAAAAAAGTCCTCGCCTTGAAAGCCCCGGGATCCCATATGGGCGCCGGTTCTAATCCCGGCAGCTCCACTTCCCATCCAGCTCCCTGCTTGTGGCCTGGGAAAACAGTTGAGGACGGCCCAAAGATTTGGGACACTGCACCCGTGTGGGAGACCTGGAAGAGGTTCCTGGTTCCCGGCTTTGGATTGGCGCGCATCGGCCCATTGCGGCTCACTTGGGGAGTGAAACATCGGATGGAAGATCTTCCTCTCTGTCTCTCCTCCTCTCTGTATATCCGGCTTTCCAATAATAACAACAACAACAACAAAAAGACACACCTATATGGTGCCTAAGGAATCACACTTCACCAATAAAAATCACACACAGAAAGTAAAATGATGAAAAAACATATTCTATGCAAATGAAAATGAGCAGAAGTAGCAATTGTAAGAATAGACTAAACACATTTCAAGTGAAAAGCTGTTAAGAGACAAAGAAGGTCATTACGTAATGAGTAAGGAATTAATTTAACAAAATGTGTCTATATTAAATGTGAATTCACTCAATAACAAAGAACTGATTTCATAAAATAAATGTTAATTGTTATAAGGGAGATATAAGCTCAAATACAATAATAATAGGGGATTTTAGCATCCCACTTTCACAAATGGACACACCAAACAGATATATAAAAATCAATAAGGAAAAATAACTAACTTATAATAAAGGCCAATGGGTCTAACAGAGTACTAGAGTGTTTCATCACACAGTTGCTGAATACACATTCTTTTTTATTAGTACATAGATCGTTCTGCTCATAGGATAGACTATGTACCAGGTTATAAAACAAGTCTGATCAAATTATATTAGGTCATAAAACAAGCCTTATCAAATTATATAAAAAAATTAAAATTAAATATATTGTACCATAATGAAAAGAACTTGGCAATTAACAGAACTCTAGAAAAATATATAAACACAGACCGAACGATATGCTCCTGGATGAATAATGGGTCATAGAAGAAATTAAAAAGGAATCTAAAAAATTCCACCAATTAAAATTAGAACAGCATATCAAAATGTAGGCTTACTCTTTTTTCTTCTTCTAGGTTTACTTTTAAGGAAATGTTGAGGTAAGCTCACAGTGATAAGTGCCTACCTCACAAAATTGGGAAGGTATAAAGTAACTTATCTAATAATGTATCCCAATGATACCAAAACCTAAAATTGTAAGATGAATGATAATAAAAATTAAACAAGAGAAATTCACTGTACAAAAGACCAATGAGCTTTTTTTTCAAATAAAAGTGATAGACCATTTTTTCAAATTAATAAAATCAGATATTCAAAAGGAGATGTTACAATTGTCAATACAGAAACATAAAGAGTAATTACAAATTACTATAAGCCAACATATTAGAAAACCTAGAATAGATGGATTTCTGGATACATATAATTTTCCAAAATCTAGGCGCAAAAACACACAAAGGCTGAATAGACCAAATAATCAAAGCTGAAAATGAATCTGTCATAATGAGCTTTTAAACAAACAAAAGTCTATGAAAAATTGTTCCACTGATGAGTTTCAAAAAATACATCCTGAATCTACTAGCACATCAAAAAGATCACTCATCTGAACCAAGTGGGATTCATCTTCGGGATGCAGGGAAGATTCAACACATGCAAATCAGTAAATGTGATACATTACATCAACATGCTGATGGATAGAAATCATACGATTATCTCAACAGAGGCAGAGAAAGTATCTGATAAAATATCATCTCCCTCATGATAAACAAGCCTTTTTAAAAACTGAGTATTAGAGGCAGTTGTGATGCCCCAACTGGTTAATCCTCCATCTTAAAGCACTGGCATCCCGTATGGGTGCTGAAGCAGCAAAAAATGGTCCCAGAGCTTTGAGATCCACACTCATACAGGAGACCAGGAAGAGGCTTTTGGCTTCGGAATGGATCAATTCTGGCCATTGCAGCCATTTGGGCACTGACCCAGCTGATAAGAGCTTTCTGTCACCTTTTTTCCTCTCTAAATCTATTTTTTCAGTAAAAATAAATAAATCCATAAAAAAGGAAAAAACGGGGCATATGGGGACTAATCCTTCACTTGCTAGGGCCAGCATTCCGTAAGAGTATATTTGTATCCTGGCTGCTTCACCTCTTTTTTCTTTAAAATTTTTAATAGAGATCCAAAGACTCATTAAACATTTAATAACAATGTAAGTTTGAAATGTTGTATGTTGGGGCCAGCAAGGTGACTCAACAGGCTAATCCTGACTTTGCAGAACCAGTATCCTGTATGGGCACTGGTTCTGCTCCTGGCTGATCCACTCTCAATCCAGCTCCCTGCTTATGGTCTGTGAAAGCAGCAGCAGATTGCTCAGGTTCTTGGGTCCTGCTATCCATGATCTGGAAGAAGTGCCTAGCTCCCAGCTTTGAATCAGCTCAGGCTGTTGTAGCCAGTTGGGGAATGAACCAGCAGATGGAAAATCTTTGTCTCTCCTTTTCCCTGTAAATTTGCCTTTCCAATAAAAATTTTAAAAATAAACAAAGGAGACAATCAGGATGGCAGAATAGCATAAGGACACGTTTAAGCAGATGCAGAAACATTAGCCAGTGTGAAGAAAGGGCATTCCAGTAAATAGGGGGACAGAACAACAGCGGAGTGGCACCTGGAGACTGACAAACACGGGAAACCAGCGGACACAACAGTGTGGTGTTGTAGTGGCCAATATCCCAGCAGCATTCAATGAGTGACATATGTGCCCTGCACTGGCAACCAGAACTCCAGCAGCAACAAAGTGGGAAAGGGCGCTTACTAGGAGCACAGAAGGTGAACACAGACAAAAAAAAACACCCTGCCCATCCTGCTTGTCTAATTTGATTTGACCAGGCACAGAGACAGAGCAGCATGTTGCAGACAGGTGGTGTGGAAACATGGTGGATTTCTCCGCCCAGTCTGCCCCTAGAACTGAATCGGGTGTCATTTTGTCTACAGAGACAAGGGCTATGGGTCAGGACTGAGCATGCACTAACCTGGGTGTGAACTCATTTCTGGCTCAGTGAATCGCAACAATATGGCATCCTACAGGTTCCACCCATTATAGGTCCCAGTAGCCCTCAGATCTGATGAGTAGCCCTCAGACCTGACAGACAGCATATCAAGAATTCTAGTAGGGGCACATCAGGTGTCATTTCTCACAGTGTGGCTAAGAGGTTAAGACTGTAGTGACAGTAGGGAGCTGCACACGTGCTAAGCTGGGAGCAAACTCACTGAGCTCAGTGGATTGCACTGGTCCCACAGAGAAAATACCGACTTTGGCATGGTACAGGTCAAAATAGCTCTGTGTGGCACCCAGACCTAACGGCCAACAGGTTCCGGCAAGATCAGCGCCACCAACAACCTAGCTATTTAGGACAGCTGGTGTCTCCCTAATCCTGGGACCCGCTCCAACTGGAAGTGGGAGAAAGTCTGAACAGACAACAGTACAGCCTCAGCACGTTATCACAGAATGTGAAGACAGGTGAGCCAGGAGCTGGGGCAATGGAGACCATGATGGAAATATAACATAAGAACCCAGCTTTTTGCACCAAAACATCATTTAATTTCATTTCCCAAAGCTTTAAAAAGTATTCTTGTATTGCAAAATTTATGTGCGTTTATGTCTACTTATGCTCAGTCTCAAGGATGGAAGGAATTGAGACAATAGCCAGAACTTTCTACGTATATCAAATATTGTAGACCTGCTGCATAGCTTCAATATGGTGAAATGGAGATAGTAATACTAACTGAGGTTGTTCTTATATATGAAAAACACAAAGGACTGTGTATCCAGAAGTCTGATATAATCAGCGAAGAATGAAAAGAAAAAAGTAGAAGCTTTGTGGAACATGAAAACTGAGCTTGGAAATGTCACTTGCAGTTACTATGTAGGACAGCCAGCAGGAAGCAGTGAGCTGCAACTCAAAAGCATCTCAAGTAAGAGATAATGTTCCAAAGATTGAGGAAGACAGGGGATTTGGAAAAATATGTGGAAAACGGGTCAACTTTAAAGAATGATATAGAATCAACTAATTTAGAAGTGTAAAGGAATGAAAACAATTCCGTTTCTATACCAACTACACTCCAGGTGATCAATTTGTAAGAACACAGTTTTTGGCTCAGAAAAATTCAGCATCAGCTGCAAACTCCATTGAAATTAAGAATGCAGGCAAAGATCAACAATGATTTGTAACAACAAAAGAAGATAACTCAGATGCTGTTTCCTCTGACAAAGGTATACAACAGTGCCCATGAGGCATTTTTGCTAGATAACCTGAATTTGAAAGCATTTAGATTTAACTAGAGCAACCTGTTACGTGAGATCATGGAAACAGAGGCAACAGAATCAACACTGTGAAAGATGACAAAGGACTTTTTTTCTCTTTGTATATACAAAGAAAAACACAAAACATGAATTAACAGATACTTAACCCATAAAGCCCAAAACACTGATGCAATTTTGGTCCTGATTTAAACAACCAACAGTTGTTGTGAGATAATAAAATTATTACCATTTTAAAGATGTGCCAATTAAACTGCGTTTTTACTCTCAAGTATTTTAAAGTGTAGTTATATTTTAGATACATATATTAAAACACTTTCAGATACAATTATACATTTTATATTTGCTCTAACATAATCCAGTTTAAGGAATTTTACTCAAATTTAATAGCTTTGAAGCGAAGAGGGGTGTGTGTACCTGGGGAGTCATTATGCTGTCCACCTGCATATACCACTTAGATACGTAAAAAAAGAAAATGTTGCAGGATGGTATTTTAATGCATCATTTACCTACACAAGCTTCTGGGAGGGCTCCTTTCTGTTTCTCAAACTGAGAATATCTGCTAGATTTAACTTTCAGTTTTTCTAGCATTATACACAGTAGACCCAAATATCACAATGTGTCTAATTTTGCTTTATTATTTTCAAATGGAATGAAATCTCTCAATTCACCCTCCCAAGTTTACTCATCCTTCAATGCCTGTCTCACAAAACAAAACTTTAAATATTAAAAGTAGTATATATAACTAGTTCAGTGATGTTTAAAAGTGAACGTATAGAAGCCTGAATTCATAAGTTTGCCTTAAAACGAACCATTTGTCAATACAAAATACATAAAAAGAGGTTAAAATGTATAGATGCTTTTGATGAAAGGAAGCCTAGAGCTCCTCCCATCAATCTTCCATCCCCAGACAAAACCAGTGGTATCAATCTCAATCTCATCCTTGCAAGAGATAAAGAATTGAGCTGAGAGCAATTAAACAATTTACAATAGCCGCAATCATAAAGGCAAATGTTAGGCTGTATTTTTATCTTATGAAACTTGTAACAACTATCTTCTGCTAGATGACATCTCTTTAGTTCCTTATAAAATATTTTTAAAGATTTATCTATTTGAAAGGCAGAGTGACAGAATGAGTGAGTCGAAGAGACATCACCTATTCACTGGCTCACCTTACAAATGGCCACAGTGGCCAGGGTTGGGCCAGGATTCTGAACTCCATCTGGTTTCCTACATGGATTCAGGGGCCGAAGCACTTGGACCATCTTTTGGCTTTCCCAGGGACATTAATATGGAGCCATATTGAAAGTGGGGAGAAAAGCTGAGACTTGAACCAGTGCTTAAATGGGATGCTGGCATCACAGGTGGTGACTAAACCTATTGCACATAATGCCAGCCCCTATAAAGTCTCTCTTAATTCCTCCCTAATGCACACAGTGGGCAGGGCTCTGTCAGGCCAAAGAGAAGCCTGAAACTCCATCCAAGGCTCCCACATGGGTATCAGGGACCCAAGTAATTGGACTGCCTTCCCCTGCTTTCCCAAGCACATTGGGAGGAAGCTGGATTTGAAGCAGGGCAGCCAAGACTCAAACCAGCAATCTGTGTGAACCCTGGCATTGAGACTGGCAGTCAGACCCACCCAGCCAGCAATGCCCCCCAGCCCCACCACACTTCTAACCATTTTTCACTGTAGAAGGATATTTTGTTAATTAGCAGAACTTTCAGAGATAAGTATTAATGACTTAGTGCTTTTTCCTATTTAAGTGCCATGGAAAAGTAGAATACCTAAATTACTATTTTTATTAACATTATTGAATATGAAGAGCGCAAGGTTAAAAAATTTATATTTTCAAAGATAAATTTAGTATGAAGAAG
Organism: Ochotona princeps; assembly: GCF_030435755.1. Taxonomy (NCBI): domain Eukaryota; kingdom Metazoa; phylum Chordata; class Mammalia; order Lagomorpha; family Ochotonidae; genus Ochotona; species Ochotona princeps. The sequence goes on from NC_080838.1 coordinate 30,603,093, forward strand.
TAAAATAACGGAAATAAAACTTGGAAATTTGCTACTGTGAGGCAATAAAAATATTTCAGAAAAAATATCAAAGAAGAAATAAGTTATCATTGATTGAGACGGAATTTATTGGTATTTATATTGATCCATACAAACTGTCCATTTTCTTTCTACAATATGGCAATTTCATGTGGTTCAACTTAAAATTATTATGTATAGAGTCTAGATTTCTGAAAGACATATAAATGTCTTTCCAGAAATGACTTCAATGCTCACCAAATTCCTCCAATTTTTTTTAAAACTTATTTTTATTGGAAAGGCAGATTTACAGAGAGGAGATAGAAAGATCTTCCATCTTCTGATTCACCCTTCAAGTGACCACAACGGCCAGAGCTGAGCCAGGAGCTTCTTTTAGGTCTCCCATGTGGCTGCAGGGTCCTAGGCTACAACAGGGAGATGAATGGGAAGTAGAGCAGCCAGGACATCAACTGGAGCCCATATGGGATCTTGCCGCTTGCAAGGCAAGAGTTTAGCCACTAGGCCATCACTCTAGACCCAATGGTTCAGTTACAGTGAGCATAAGACTAATAGTTTATTAAAGATGAAACCTAACAGGGACAAACTAAGAAAATCAATAATGCTTAATACCCATGTGGATGACCCGGAATATATGCTCCTGGCTCCTGGCTTCAGATTAGCACAGCTCTGGCTATTGAGGCCACTTGGGGAATGAACCAGCAGACGGAAGATCTTTGTCTCTCCTTTTCTCTGTAAATCTTTCTAATAAAAAATAAGTAGCCATAATATATATAATATATATTGTCAATATATATTATATATATTATATATAATATATCATAATATATATAATACATATACACACACTGAGAAGAAATAAAGAAAATAAGAGAAACTCACAATGGATAACTCAAACTTTAAGTTTTTCATGTAATCACTACATGAACCTAATCTTTTATTTATCTGTAAAGTATTTATTAGCTATTATAGGACACTTGAAAATAAGCAATCTTAAAACATATTAGCCCTCTGTTAACTAGAATAATTTATTAAACTATTCCTTAACATTTTAATATTTTTCTGCAATCATATGTGTAGTTTGCATTCATAAACTCCTGACATGAAAGTTTTTTTTAAACACTATCACCTAAAACATTGACTGACAAATACTACACACTTTAATGCCTGCTGAATTATTTAAGCTATTTTTATTACGATTTTCAGTTCAAAGAATAACCAACCTTAAACTACCATGATGCAATGTTCACTATCATAGTATACGGGTAGCAGTGAATCAAAAACTTGCAAGAAAACAAATTTCTTTTTAAACTACAAAAGGGTAAATACTTTATAATCAGTGAAGAAGGAAAATGCCTACACATTGAATCAGACAATTATTTTCGAAAAAATTCAAAGTAAAAAGAATCCTGATGTTTTAATGTAAACTGGCAAGAATTGTTTATAATCCTAATTTGCAAATTTTCAACAATTTCCTTTTTAAGACTCTCTTTTTGAAAGTGAAAACCTCGAATATTTTAACATTTTTACTAGTCAGCACACACCAAAAAATAGAAGATTTTTATTATGACAAGGGATTGCTTAATTCACATACTAAATTGCTCTATACAGGGAGATTTCACAATCCAGGAGCCATAGCCGTGTTGCTGTAGGTAGGCTTTCAACAAAGTTTTAGCTTCTTGATAGGATGCAGACATACACTAGAGGAGGAGAAAAATGGAATTGTATAAAACAGGTAGAATTAGACTTATGAAAAGTAGTCCTATTCTTGCTTCTTTAGCTTGACCTTTAAAAAAACAAGTCACTTTTGAATTCCTATTTAATATTACTTTTGAAGAAAAAATGTTTTCTTCCAAATAAGCCTTAAAGGCAATTTTGATGGTTTTAAACTCTATAATTACAAGAGTAATCATACTCATTAAAAAGATTTGAAAAACACAAATTATAAATAAAAACTACCTGCAAAACTCCAAAACCGCAGGGAACAACTCTTAATATTTTGATGTATTTTCATTTAGAAAAAATCACATGAACTTTTTAAAAGCTAGTGTTACTAAAGTATAATTCATACACTATAAAATTCACCCACTGTAAATAGTTTTATCCTTTTCAGGTAAGTTGAGAGGTATGAAAATATCACCATACTTCAACTATAAAACATCTATCACTCCAAAAGTTCCCACGCTGGCCACCTATAGTCACTGTGTATTCCTGTCTTAGCTCCAGCCCCTGGCAACCATAAATCACTTTATGTCTATACAGTTTTGCTTTTTCTAGAAATTTTGCACAAATTGGTTAACAGAATCATATACCCTATTACATCAAGCTTCTTTTCACTAGCATATTCTTCAATCCTTTCATGTTGTTTCATGTATCAGCAGTTTGCCCCTTCTTATTGCTAGCATTTCATCATATGCATGTTAAAATTTTGTTCATGTATTCATCAGCTGATGAATATGTAACCTGCTTCCAATATTTATTACAAATAACATTTATGAGTCTTTGTATCATCATAAATTTTAGACTCTCCTGGATAGCAATGGCACCATAGGATAATCGGTAATTATAAGCTTTATTTTGCTAAGAAAATGTCAAATTATTTCCCTAGGCAGTTATATCATCTTACACTTCCATTAGTCAAAGCTTGGGGGGAGGTGAGTTCCAGTTTCTCCAATTCTTCAGTAATACTTACTATTCTGAGTTTTTGGATTTTAGTCAGTGTGCAATTGGTCTATTACTGTGTTTTTATTTTTCATTCCTAAATGAGGTTGTATGTCATTCATGTGTTTACTAACCACTTGTATGTATTCCTTTTCCTTGCCACTAAAACAACAACAAAAAAATACACTTTCCCTGTCCTATACTTTTATCTTTATTGTGTTTTTCACATATTTTATCTATTGTTTGTCAGGTACATGGTTCTGTGTCTGTGGCTTGTATTTTAAGTTTTCAAAAAGTTTGTATTTAATTAAAAGTGGAGAGAGCAACAGCAAGTGAGAAATAATTCCCACATGTCTATTCACTACCTAAATGTCTGTAACGGCCAGAGCTGGAACACAGGTTGAAGCCAGAACTGGGTGGCAGTCACATCAGCTATCTTCTAGGACATACATTAGTAGGAAGCTGGACTGGAAATGGAGGTGAGATTCAATCCCAGACACTCTTACACAAAGCGTACATGTCCAAAGCAGTGACTTCACCTGCTAAGCCTGATGCCTGCCTCACTATCTTCACTTTTTCCATAACTGCCTTTGACAAGCAGGTTTTAATTTTGAAGCAAACTATTACTCTTTCTATTGCACATTTTAATTCTAAAACTATTTCTTCTCAAAGGATTCATTTTCTCATGTTTGACATATTGGAAAGTAACAGTTTTCTAATTATTGATAGATTACTTTAGGGCAAGTCAAATTTATTTGACCATTAAGTATTACCTCAAAACTCAAAGTATTGTAATACATCTACCAGGGAGACCTCTTTCCTTTTTATTCTGGATTTATTCTTTAGTATTATTTTCCATGATACAGCTTTATAGGGATAGGGATTCCCCCTCCACTTGCCCTTCCTCCCTCCCCATTCTACCCCACCACCACTGTTTTCCCCCATACTATTACAATAGCTCAGTCCTTCAGGACCAATCACAAGTCTAACATTCTGCTATTTAAGTGCATAATGCCATTATAGGTATCGGCAACGATAAAAGTCTAGCACCTTATTGTCAACAAGGACCTCTTTCCTAATGGAATTTCTCTATATGAGGTTTTCTGAGCTTTTCCTAGGATTTAGAAATCTGTAATGTGTGCTATCTCAAAGATTCTCTGACATAATTATCAGTAGCTGCTACTATCTGAAGAGATGTAAATTTGCAAATATTAAACAGTCTAGTTTTCCAGTCTTTCCTTTCATCCATCATTCCTAGGACAAATATAGAAGAGACTGATCTGTTGGTGACTGCAAAAATCAGTTCCCTCTAACAGAATGGTAAGTTAAAGGGCAGATGTTCACAGACAAGGCTTACATTGCAAATCTCAGGAGAAACCTTGCGACAGAACTCAGTCAGCCAACTTACTACAGACAATTTTCCTCAAATCTTTTTCTCACTGGTTAAATTCTGAAAATAAGAATGTAGCTGCAACAAGAAGTCTGTGCACCCATGGCCTTAATCTGTTTCTTCCTTCTGGTGAGCTAAATGCACGGCAGAACAGAGGCATACAATTGTTGAGACATTAAAGTGTGGGAACGGAAAGAGCTGTCTAGACCCAGGGGCCTTAAAGATAATGTGTCTGGGAACGAAGTGGACTGTTTACACCTGGAAGCCCTAAAGATGACGTGTCTGATTGCTGTGTTTGAATTGGCACAGGCTATGATGCATGTAACGACTGAAGGGGCCTATATAATTTCTAGCCTTTTGCTAGTTCAGGCTCCGACCCCTCCTTGGCAGGCCTGCGTGCCCCAAGATCAGTCTGACCCCAGCATGCTGGCACAATAAACTCTGCTTGCTTTTGCATTATCAGTAAGACTCTTTGTCATTCATGGGAAATTGACAAAACCGGACCATAACAGCTGCAGCTAAGGAGCCGACCATTGCCGAGCAGAGATTCAAATAAGCAATCAGAAACTGCCCAGGAGCAATCACTGATAACTCAAGTCCAGTAGAGGGATGCAGCCTTGGCACCAGAATGGGGACTGTGTGACAAATGAATGTGCTGTGTTACACGGCACCCTTGAGAAGGTCAGTCAAGAAGAAATGCTGAAGCATGAGCAGGTCTCACCATCATGTTTTGGAGGAACATGGCTTGACCACTCAGGGCAATACAAAATTTACTTTCCCTTTCCATATTACCTTTTTGTGTGTTATCTAGGAGCTCTTTCCCTAATATTTTACCCATGGATACTCATGATATTTTAGCACCATTTGTTTAAAAAGACTCATGTTTCTCTGAATCACATGATACCTTTTTACAAAATCAACTGACCACAGGTGTGTTTGTTTCTGTTCTATTGGTCTACAGACCTATAATTATGTCAATATATGATCTTCACTACTCATGTCTTATATAAGCATTGCTTGTTTTATTGTGATTTTCTTTATTTTGCTGAAAAGCACACAAATGGAAGCTTTCTAGAAATTATGATTTTGGCACGTGCACTGGTTTTCTTTTATAAACAGCATATGCTCACACAAGTCTGCATCATTTTGATCATTTTACTACATTTTAAACTTTAATCATATCTGCTATGGTGATGCATTAATGTTATCATTGCAATTGTCTTGGGACACCACAAACCTCACCTAAACAATAACTTCATCAATGTTGTATCTATCCCTACTGTTCGGTCACCTAGCTGTGTCTAATAGTCCTTCCTTTGGCCTCCTAAGTCTCTGAAGTTTCTAATACTGAAATTAGGCCAATTAATTATCCTATAATTGTCTCTAAATGCTCATGTAAAAGGAAGATCTGCCTTATTTTTGTCTGAAAACAAAAGCCAGGAATGATGTTTAAATGAATTTAGAGAGGAAGGTAGGTTGGAAGGCAGGTTGAAAGTCTATACAGGCTAAAAGTTAGGCCTCTTTCACCATCCAGTTACATTCAAGTTGTGAATGCAAAGGCAAATTTCTTGAAGATTAAAAGTGCTACTCCAGCAAACACACAAGCAACAACAAAGTGAAAAGAGAAAACTGTTGATATGAACCAAGTCTTTCCAAATGTGTGAAGTCAGAGAAGTGAACAAGCTGCAGAAGAAAGCTTAAAGCTAGCAGAGGTTTGTTCATGAGGTTTAAGAAAAAGAAGCCATCTCCATTAACATGAAAGTGCAAAATGAAGCATAAAATGCTGATGCAGAAACTGCTGGAAGCTACCCAGAAGATCTAGATAAGATAATTTGATAAGCATACTTTAAACACCAGATACAAATGCAGACAAAACAGCTTTCTGCTGCAAACAGATGCCATCTAGGGATTCAACAGTTAAAGAGTAAAAGTCAATGCCTCTACAGCTTCAAAAGACATGCTGACATGCTTGTCAAGAAGTAATGCAGCTAGTGAATTTAAGATACAGTTAATACTCATTCATCTATCAGAAAATTCAAAGCCCTGAAGAATTACACTGCTTCTGATCAGCCTGTGCTTTATCAAAAAAAAAAACAAAGCCTGAAAGATATTACAGCTGTATACAACATGGTTTCTTGAGTATTGTAAACCCATTGTTGAGATATGCTCAGAACAAAAATTCCTTTGAAAACATTACCTCATATTGACAACGTGCTTTGTCTTCAACAGTTCTGACAAACATGTATAATGAGATTAATGTGTTTTTCTTATTTCTTATACAACATTCATTCGGCAGTCCAAAAATCAAAGAATAATTTTGATTTCTACATTTTATTTAAGAAATATATTCTGTAAGGCTATAGCTGCCATAGGGATTTATTTGATACAACTGGGCAAAGTAAAATGAAAATCTTTTATAAGTATACATGAATCTAGGAGCTATGAAGAACATTCATGCTCATTGGAAGAGATAAAAAAACTAAAACATCAGTAACCTAGAAGCAGACTGTGAACTTCATGAATGACTTAGGGCATTCAAGACTAGTGGAGGAAGCTAACATGGTGGTAGAAATAAATAGTAAGTGAACTAAAAGTAGATCCTGAGGGTGATACTGAATTGTTAAATCCCAAAATACTCACAAGATGAGGAGAAATGAAAGTGGTCTTGAGATGAGAATGTATTTCTAGTAAAGATGCTATGAACACTGTCGAAGTGGCAACAAAGAATTTAGAATATTCCATGAATTTAGTTGATACAGCAGCATTCAGGTTTAAGTTCTATTGTGGGTAAAATTTTATCAAATCACATCATATACTACAAAGAAATCTTTCAGGAAGGAAAAACATCAAGCAACATGGCAAACTTCATTTCTGTCTTAAGAAACTGGTCTGGACATCTAAATCTTAAGTACATACCACTTTGATCAGTCAGCAGCCATCAACATCAGGCAAGATCCATCTGTTTAGAGCTTCTACAATTTCACGCAGAAACGGTTTCATCATTTCCAGCATACAGCTATTACACCTCTTTCATGTGTGCATTGTGTTAAACAACTACATGAATCTAAAATATTTTTGCACGAAATTATTTTAAAAATAAAATTTCTATGACTTCCTGAAGTACTCTTGTATTTTTACTATTTAATTTTGTTACTGGTTTCCAATTTAATTCCAAAGTAGTTATAACATGCTCTGTAGAGTTTTTATTCTTTGAAACTTATTAAGACTTGTTTATGGCCTCTCTGATCTCTGCTGGAGAATGTTTCATGTGTACTTCAAAAGCACATATACATGGATACTTCAAAAAAATGGGTACTTGCAGAAAAACAAAATTAAGATTCATTTTGGTGCAGAAAATTTTTGCAATCCTGCAAAGTTTTTTGTTAATACACATTTCCCATAATGTTTTGAAGATTTCTTGTATATAATCCCAAAATTTATTTGCACCAAAATGTGTTATCCATTCTTTCCATTTATTTATTCAAGGATACATTTGGAAATATCTCTTTATATTACATAATTCACTTCATATTAATATTACTTTATAAAATATAGCAAGCTTATTTAAACATAAGTCCATTTTCTCCATGACTTATATTGCCATATATTACATCTACGCTTTTATGTCATAAATTCAACAATATAGTATTTAAATAATTTTAAGCTATGATTTTGAAGGAAAATAACACTACACATATGCACAGAAAGTATTTATCCACATGATTATCATTTTCAGTTTTATTCCTTTATGCCTTTTTATTTTTCATGGAATAATCTCTTCTAAATCTCAAGGACTTCATTTGGACTTCCTTTGGACCTCCTCCTTTAGCAAAGTGCCACTTGAAAAATATTTCCTTAATTCTTATTTACCTGAGGATTTTTTTATTGTGATTTTATTTATGAAGGATTAGTTTGTTAGATAAGCTTTCTTGGTTGCAAGAATTTCTCTTTCAAAATTTTCTTTTTCAAGATTTATTTGAAACGCAGACTGTAGAAAGGTTTAGAAGAAGGAAGAGGGAGAAAGAGGAGAGGGATGGTAGGGTGAGTGGAGAGGAGTGAGGTAAGGAGGATACAGAGAGATATACATTAAGGCAAAACACAAGAGAAGACACAGGAGAGACGATGACAGAAGAAAAGAGAAGGGAAGAGAACAGACACCTTCCATCTGCTAGCTCATTACAGCCTAGCCAAAGCCAGGAGTGAAGAAATTCATCTGGGCCAACCACACGGGTGAGGAGCCGTGTACGAAGCCATCTTTAACTGCCTTTTCAGGCACATTAACAGGAAGCTGGACCGGAAACAGAACAGTTGGCATATGAACTGGAACACTGACATGTAACTATGGTGTTGGAAATGGCAGCTAAACCTGTTGCACTGCAATGAGGACTTCTCTTTCAGCACACTGAGCCTGCCATTCTATTGCCTTTTGGCTTCACTGTATTATTATTAACAACTTTGTCAAAATAGAATTCATATAAGACCAACTCTTTTTAAAGCACACTACTGAGTTTTAGCATATTCATTCACGTGTGTGGCTTCTTTCACTTATGCTACAATTCTATATCAATATATCACGGTTCATATGAATAGAATTATATATTTAAGCTTTTGTGATCAATTTATTTTACCTCATTAGCATGCTGTTATCAAAGTTCATGCATGTTGTAGAATAGTCCAATGCTTAAGTTTTGCTTACCACATAATAATCCACTATACAAATTTGTCATATTTTATTTATTCATCAATTGACAAAGATTTGGGTTGAGCTCCAGATTTTGGATATTATAAATCCTACTGCTGATGAATACTCATACACAAACTGTGTGGAGCTCTGCCCTCAAAACTCTAATATTTATACCTAGGAATGGAATTGCTGAGATGGACTGTGGGGATACACAGTAACTCGACAAGTAATTTGTGAGGAACAAACTGTTTTCCAAAGCAGCTGCCATTATTTACATTCCCACCACTCTAATATATGAGAGCCAGATCTTCCATTAGTTTGTTTATTCCTCTGAACAACCACAATGACAAACATTGGGCCAGGATAAAATCAGTCTCCCATGCGGCTGATAGGGACCAAAAATACTTGAGCCATCTTCCATGGCTTTTCCCAGGCAACCAACAGGGAGCTGGGTCAAAATTGGAGCAGTCAAGACTCCAACAATTTCCCTTAAGGGATGCTGGTATTGCAGGCAACAGTTTTACTCACATACCATAACACCAGTCTCAACCCCTATAATTTTCATTTGCATTTCTCTAACAACGAAAGATGCTGAGTATCTTTATGTATACTTGATATTTCTGTATCTTTTTGTCATTGTTGTTGGCCTTTACTATCTTTTAAAATATTTTATTCAAAAAAGTTAAGAGATCCTCCATTCAATGGTTACTCCCCAAATTGCTACAACAGTAGGGGCTCTTCCAGGTAGAAGCCAGGAACCTGGAACTCCATCCTAGTCTCTTACACAGGTGCAGAGGCCCAAGCACTGGGATCATGTTCTGTAGCTTTCTCAGACACATTAACAAGAAGTATCACTGGAAGTGGAATAGCAAGGGACTGGAATGATTGCTCATATGGGATGCTGACAGTGGCCTATGTGCCACAATGCCAGCCCCGAGATTGGTTGGTTGGTTGTCTTCTTAGGAGGAATGTAAATTCACATCCTTTGCTCATTTAAAAAATTGATTATTTGTCCTCATAACTGAGTTGCAAGAGGTTTCTGTATATTCTGTATACACATTCCTTATTATGCATAAAATTTCTAGCAGCTGTGGCTTGTGTTTTAATTTTCTAAATGACTATTCAAATTTTTAATGTTAATGAAGTCTAAAAAGATTTTCTTTTCTGGGGCTGGCATTTTGGTAAGCCACTGCTAGTGATTCCAACATCCCAACATGAGCTGTTGCGGGTTCAAGCTCTGCTGCTCCACTTTCAATCCAGCTCCCTGCTTAGGTACCTGAAAAGCAGCCAAAGATGATTCAAACTACTGAAGCCCTGTCACCACATGGGTAGCTCAGATGGAGTTCCAGGCTTCTGGTTCAGCCTGGCCCACCCTTGGCTATTAGAGCCATTTGGAAAGTGAAACAATGGATAGAAGATCTGTCTGTCTCTCTCTGACTTTACAGTTGTGCTTCTGTCAAAATAAGTACATATCATATTGACATGGCTACTTCACTGGACAATTTTTGTATAATCAGATGTGAAGGAAGTGTGGTCTACTTGGAATTCTACCTGTGGAATACAAAAATCTGTTCTCTATTTTAATAAACATTTTAAAAATTATTCTTACTATTATATGGTAGTAAGTTCAAAAACTATTCAACAAACTTTTGCTAAAAAGAAATCATCCTAAAAATAATGATTATTATTACCTTTATTTCTACGGACAACTTCATTGATTTAAGAACTTACCTTAGCTGCATGATAGGTACTAGCTTCAAGTAAATCTTCCTTTTTAGCTTCTTTGGCAAGCAGATTAAATCGACTTAACATTGCAGCCTTACAAAGGCGACTTGCCATTGACACACCACTTTTAAATGGGGAGCTAAAATATAAATGAATGAAACACTGATTGTTATTAAATTATGTTGGTAATTATGGAGACTAAAATCAATAGTATACTTACTGATTTTGATTATGTATAATGTTTGCAGGAAAATTTTTGTACATGAACCTTCTGAACGTTTAATTCTTTCTGGAGGTAATTTAAATTTCAGTTAACATTTTATAGTACTACATAAAAGCTAATGTGTACGTTTGATATTTGGGACATTTCTATTTGAAGCAAAATTAATCTATTTATACAAAAACAGTGATTTTACCTGAGTGTGGCAGAAATGGAAAAACTTTTCTGGGATAATAAAAATGTGTCCTCTTTTGACTGGGGTAATCACTGCACATGTATATATCAAAATTCATCAGCCTGTACTGCACATTTCACTATATATAAATTTTAACTAAAAAAAAACAACATATATGCACCCACTTTACAATCCTTCATACACATGTGTGTGCTTGTATTTTTTATATTTCTTTTAAAGATTTTAGTTATTTGAAAAGAAGTTACTGAGGGGAAAAGAGGCAAACAAAGATATAGAAAGAAAAAGAAATAGAAAATGATTGAGAGAGAGAGATGGGCTTATCTTTCATCTGCTGGTTCACTTCCCAAAAGGCTATAATACCTAGACATAGAGATGAGACAGGACAAACTCAAAGCCAAAGCCAGAAGCCAGGAACTCCAGCCAGTTCTCCTTCATGAGGGCAGTGTCCCAAACAATTTGGCCATTTACTGCTGCTTTCCCAGGCACATTAACAAGGCGCCAGCTTGTGCCTTGAAACTACAGCAGCCCATATGTGGGATGCTGGCACTACAGACAGCAGTTTATCTACAACGCCATTCTCTGTATTTGTGTGCAGCTGTACACGTAAATTGTTTTCAATGAAAGTGGTCCACTGAATTTGAATTATTTTGCTATTCTTATTTCCTCCTTCTTACAGTTTCTCGTGTTTTGCTATTTTTCGTTTTTTTTTTTTTTGATAAACCATGAAAATTGCTGGATACCTTCATTTGTGCTGGTCTCTGCACTTTGTGCCTTTTAGAACCTCCCATTAGTGTGTTATCCTTCCTTAGAATTTGTCCTTACCTTGCAATTTGTTTCAGTGGACAGAATAAACAGCATGCCAAACACTTGGGCCACAGCCAAGCTGTATTCCAAAGTCAACCAAACTTAGTTTTATATGACCTACAGGGACTATAGATTCAAGTAAAAGACTACTCACACTCAGAAAAGCCACTCATCTAAACTAAAAATAATTGCAATAGGTATTATGTGGTTGTTGATTTAAGCCACTGAATTTTGGAGCAGTTCTTTTGTAGCAATAGTTACCAAACACTCATGTTTGTGAAATCTATTAATCTCCATAAATTCATTTTCCACCACGACTTTTTTTATAGATTTTCAGAAAATTTTCCTGAATTTTCAGGTACAAATGACAGTATCTTCAAAGAGAGAATTCTTTTGTTGCAATATGTTAATGAATGCTACCAGTAAAATGCTAAGCCACAGTTTTTTTATTATTTTTTACATTATTATCATTTTATGATACAGTTCCATGGGTATTTCCCTTATCCCAGTCCCAATTCCCTCCCCCCTACCTAGTTCCTCTGTATCATTATTATAATTCTTCATACACAGTAATATGTCCATCATTGTGGGCATGCACAATGGCAGAGAGTCCAGCATCCTATTGTCAAGATATAGTAAACAGTTTCATTGTAAGTCCATCTTTGGAAGTAGACATGCACACCGCACTGTATTCTCACATCTGGATGTAAGTCTCTCTTTCACAGCTACTGTACATTCCCTCAAATGAAAAGTCATAATACAAAATCAACAATAGAAATAAAAATAGAAATTTACCACGCCATGAAGTTAAATAACATGTTACTAGATAAGACAATTTCTATTACACAGCTACATTACATCCCCTTAAATGAGGAGCCACAAAACAAAATCAGCAGCAGAAAGAAAAAAGAAATTAACAACATCATGAAGTTACACAACATGTTACCGAATGACTAACGTGTAGTTAAAGAAACGAAAATCAAGGACCTTCTTGAAAATGGTGCTACTCTATGATCTACGAGTCACTGAATGATGTAATCAGAAGAAAGTGTTTTGAAGAGATGGAACTAACCGAAAACATCAAATCCCATGCAATGAAGTTTCCACTCATTTTTGTTGGTGAGGTGTGTCTCTTCTAAACAACAAATAGATATATTTTGTTTTTTAATCCAGTCTACTAATCTATGACATTTGATTGAGCTTAAGCCATTTACTATCAGGGTTAATATGTATGAGTGGTACTTTGGTCTTGTCATTTTAGAATGGGTTGTTCATTGGTTTAGTCTTTTGTTGTCATTTTACTGGGATGTTCTTCACGTTTGCTTTTGGTTTTGGTAGGTGCTATTCCTCTTCTCTGTCAAGAGAACATCTTGAAGTATCATTTGTAGGGCAGGTTTGGAAGAGGCAAATTCTTTTAACTTTTCTTTACTGTGGAAGAATTTTATTTCATTTTCAAAGACAAAAGAAAGCTTGGCTGGATATGTTATCGTAGGCCAATAATTTTTTTCTTTTAGAATCTGGAATATGTCACTCCATTCTCTTCTTGCCTGGAGAGTGGCATTCCATTATGTCAACTGATTTTTTTCACATGCACATTTAAGGATCTTTTCCTAATGTTCGATAAAGAGAGCTTGATAATCCTGTGTCTTGGTGAAGATCTCTTTTGATCAAACCTGTTGGCAATTCTGTGCCGCTCCGGATGTTGTTTCCCAATTCTTTATCTAGAGTAGGGAAAGTTTTCCTTTATTATTTCATTAATTATATCTGTAAAACCAGTTTCTCTTTCTGCATCTCCCATAACATTTTTTTTAACTGTGGAAGAATTTTTTTTTGTCAATACATTATCTCTTTTTAATTACATTGAATTATGTGACACAGTTTTATACGCACTGGATTTTCCCCCATCCCTCCCCAAACCCTTCCCCCATGGTAGATTCCTCCACCTTGTTGCATTACAAAAGCTCAAGTTCAGTTGAGACTCTTTCATTGCAAGCATATACCAAGCAAAGAGTCCAGCATCTTATTGTCCAGAAAAGTTCAACGAATTCCCATAACTCTTATATTAGGTCTCTTAATAGTGTCTTTCAATTCTTCAATACTTTTTTTGGCCTGATCCAGCTCTGCTTCCAGCTTTTTCTTTGCTTCCACCTAGTGAAAGGAAATATGTTCCAATTCTGAGATTCTTTCCTCTGCTTGTTTCATTCTGTTTTGGAGACTCTCCACTGTACTTTTTTTTTTATTAATTATTATGCATTATGTGACAGTTTCATAGGCTCTGGGAATCCCCCCACCCCTCCCCCCTGGTGGATTCCTCCACCTTGATGCAGTATTACAGTTCAAATTCCATCAAGATTCTTTCCTTGCAAACATATACCAAGCATAGAGTCCAGCTACTTATCGTCCAGATGGGTTGAACAGTTTCTTGGGGAGCTGGTAGAATATCATCCCAGTCAATTAAGACTCCAAATATAACATTAACAGCAATTTGTAACATTATGGAATTGACATGGTTTTGTGTAACCAGTATGTTAAAAAAAAAACAAATGTATCAGCCTTGATTTGCTTTCTTGCTGCTGCTTCTTGTGAAACACACTCCTTAAATTCTTTGAACTCTTGTATGTGCTTCTCATCGTTGATCAGAAGCTTTAGAATGAGTTTTCTGAATTCTGTGTCCCCCATTTTCTCGATGTCTTCCTCAGTGAACTCTGAGATTGGCATAGGGCTTTGCTCCTTTACAGGGGAGTTTTCAGTAATATTCATTGTGCCTTTGTCTCTTCTTTTGCTGTTGGTCATTGTACTTCTGGTTAGCAGAGTCTTCTCTTTGGGATAGGTTTCTAAGCCGTGTCACCCACAGGTCTACAGTTCAGTTTTGCTTATTGCAGTTGGTACACAACTCTTTGCTTGCAGCCAGTTGTGCCACTCCCTCCAGCGAGCTCCAGGTCTGGGTTCTTATGTTAGATTCCCTCCAAGAACTCGGTAGCCCCAACTCCTGGCTCACCACTCTCCACCTCCTATGATACTGTGCTGAGGTTGCAACCTTTGTCCCACTTTCTGTTGGAGCAGTTCCCAGGATTAGAGAGACACCAGGTGTCCTATATAGCTAGGTTGTTGGTGGTGCGGATCTTGCTGGAACCTGTTGGACGTTAGTAGGTCACACGGACCTATTTTGACCCATACGATGCCACAGTGGGTATTATTTTCCTGTGGGAACAGCGCAATCCACTGAACTCAGCACATGCTCAGCTCAGCACATGCTCAGTTCACTGTTGTGCCCTAAAGACCTAAACTTTTGCCCCGCTGTACAAAACGGCACCTGACATGCCCCTACCACAGTTCTTGATCTGGCCGTCAGGTCTCAGGGCCACCCAGACCTGTCTTGGGTGGAACCTGTAGAATGCCACTTCGATGCAGTTCACTGAGTCAGAAATGAGTTCACTCTGAGCTCAGCGTGTGCTTAGCCCTTTCCCTTGCCTTTGCCTGCTTACGCAAAATGGCACCTAATTCGGCTCTAGGGGGCTGACTGGGCTGTGAAATCCACCCTGTTCCCACACCACCAGTAGTTTTACTATTGTTTAGTGCCACTTTGAGTCTGTTGTCTATGAATTACCAGATTTGATCTTGATAGGCTATATTGTACTTTTTCCTCACTCTTTTTATGGTCCTGAAAGACTTCCCTGCACTCCCTCCCCATTACAGGTTAACATAGCGTATTGAGGGTATAGTAGGTTTTACAGTTTTTCGATGTAGATCTTAAGTATTCTGACATTAATTGTTGGTTTATAGATTATATCGCATTATCTTATTGCATTGGATACAGGTTGTTAGAGATTGCACTAATATTACAATATACAGGTACTATCTTCCAGGTTGTCATCTTTTCATCTCAGATTAAGGCAAACATGTGGTATTTAACCTTTTGGGATTGGTTCATTTCTCTTAGCATGATGGATTCCAGTCAGGCCCATTTGACCACAAAGAACTGCATTTCGTTTTTTTTAATAGCTGAGTAGTATTCCATAGAGTAGATGAACCATAGCTTTCTTATCCAGTCTTCTATTGATGGGCATTTTGGTTGCTTCCAGGTTTTTATGATTGTAGATTGTGCTGCTATGAACATAGGTGTGCATGTTGGTTTCTTGTGTAGGAGATCTTTTGGATATATCCCTAGGAGTGCTATTGCTGGATCATATGGTATGTTGATTTTCAGTTGTTTGAGTATTCGCCAAACTGATTCCCATACAGGCTGTACAAGTCTGTACTCCCACCAGCAGTGGAGAATGGTTCCCTTTTCCCCACATCCTCGCCAGCAAGTGTTGGTGGTATTATGTATGTGTGCCATCCTTACTGGAGTTAGGTGGTACCTCATTGTTGTCTTCATTTGGATTTCCCTTACTGCCAGGGAACTTGAGCATTTTTTCATATGCTTGTTTGCCATTTGGATTTGTTCTTTTGTGAAATGTCTGCCCATTTCCCGTGCCCATTTCTTGAGCAGTTTGTTTGTTCTGGTGTTTTGGTTTCTCTGGAGATCTTTGTATATTCTGGAGATTAGCCCTCTATCTCCTATGTAGTGTGCAAAGATCTTCTCCCATTCTGTAAGTTGTTTTTTTACTTTGTTGATTGTTTCCCTAGCTGTACAGAAGCTTCTTAGTTTGATGAGGTCCCAATTATTTATTTTGGTCTCGAGTTCTACTGCTTTGGGAGTCCTTTTTAGGAAGTCAGGGCCTACTCCTAAGTGTTGCAGTGTGTTTCCAACATTTTCTTCCAAACGTTTGAAGGTTTCTGAATGTAGGTTTAGGTCTTTTATCCATTTAGATTTGATCTTAGTGTATGATGAGAGATGTGGGTCTATCTTTTTGTTTCTGCAGGCTATCAACCAGTTGTCCCAACAGCATTTATTGAACAGACCTTCCCATTTGCTTGGATTGTTGTCTGTCTTTTTGTCAAAGATTAATTGACTGTATCTGTGTGGGTTTCCATCCGTTGTTTCTATTCTGCTCCACTGATCTTCCTCTCTATCTTTGTGCCAGTACCAGGCTGTTTTGATAACCACTGCCCTATAGTATGTCCATAGATCCGGTACTGTGATTCCCCCTGTTAAGCTCCTGTTCTTCAGAGTGGTTCTGGCTAATCCTGATTTTTTGTGTTTCCAGATGAATCTGTGTATCATTTTTTCCAGTCCAGTGAAGAATGCTGTGGGTAATTTGATTGGGATTGCATTGAATGTATTTATTGCTTTTGGTAGTATAGACATTTTGATGATATTAATTTTGCCTATCCAGGAGCATGGGATGTTGTTCCATCTTTTGAGGTCTTGTTCTATTTGTTTTTTGAGTGTTTTGTAATTTTCTTCATAAAGATCTTCTACGCTTTTGGTTAAATTTATTCCCAGATATTTCATGCTTTTCTCTGTTATTTTGAATGGTATCTTGTTGGTTAAATCTTCTTCCATCTTGTGGCCATTTGCATAAACTATGGCTGTTGAACTTAAAAAGTCAATTACTGTCTCTAGAACAGTGTGTTTGTATTTTTCCTCTTCTGTAATTTGTTTTAATGCTTATATTGTGCTACTTTTTTCACAGATGCTCATACCATCCCAACTTTCTCCCTTCTTGGTATAAAGTATTCTCCTTTTTCTCTCTATACTGCTTTTGGTGTGAAAGAGAAAAGTAGGGTTAATGCTTTTCTGCTTCTGTATCCTGCTTGGCGAGATCAGATAAGGGGTAGGGGAATGGCCATGCTGGGCCTGACAATGGGAAGAAGGCCTAAGTTTCTATCTCCTGATAAGTAAATTCCTTAGTCGGAGGAAATGAGGCTGGAGGACCCTGAGCTGGCGCCAGACTAAGGTCATAAAATTTGTACCAAACCCAGCAGGTGTGCTGAGCTCGCAGTATAAAATGTCTGTACCCCTGGACATCGGGGCTCTCACTCTGTCATAGGAGTGGGGCCCGTCCGCGAACGTGAATAAAATTCCTCTTGCTATTGCAGCCTCTGACCTGGTTATTGGGAGCTCTCGGGCGGCGACTCCTGGGGCCCACACCTGTTAAGCCCCCACGGTTTAACAGGTGAATTATACTATGTCTAATTTAGAGTACATCTTACGCAGTTTTTCTGTTTATAATCACTTGACAAATATTTGGTTATAATTAAACTCATCTAACATTTTCTAATTTCATCTTTGTTACATTATTATTCTTGTTTTTTAATGTCTTTCATACGTGACCTTTGGACTGTATCTGTGTAGAGCTTGTTATTAATAGCTGGACACTTATCTGATCAAAAGCATAATAGCATAATTTGTCCTTTGTGAAATACTGTGTTTTATGTTTGACTGAATTCATACTAAGAAATGATTGTAAGTTGCTTTAAATCTGTCCTTCATAAAAAAGCAATTTCAAGAAAGCATTTAAATATTTTAACCTTATCCATATTGTCATTATAAGTATTATGCTGACAATTAAAGATGAATTCTAAGTTTTTATTTGACAATCAATTCTAGGAGTATTAATTTTTATTTATTTTCATTTTATATTAAATGGGGAGGGGGCAGGAAGAAGGGAGAGAGGGAGAGATGCTCTATTTGCTAGTTCAATTTGTTAGAGTATAGGTAAATGCTATGATAGTATATTAGTATGCTAGAACAGAATATTTTTGTTGGGCAGTGCGAGATTCCCTTGTGCTGGAGAAAACTGCTATTTTGCTAGGCCAGGAAGCGCCCGGACTTTGGGAGGATTCCGCTTTAGCAATAAACCTGTTCTTTGCTGCCTTGCAACTTTGTGAACCCAGGTGCGAGGGGGGGGGGGGGGGGAAGGACGCAATTCTTCTCTGGTCCCAGGAATAGGAGGAAGATAAGGGTATGAGAATGGGATGAGCCATAAAGATAGTAAGGCCATAAAAATTTAACATGTCTAAGGTTGTTACTTTTGATGTATTTCCCAGCCCAAAAGGGCCTATAAAATCTTCTGTCTTGGGCTTGTTTGGGTCCAACTGCCCTGCTTGGCTGGCCTATGTGCCCCAGGTGTGGTCTGGCCCCAGCATGCTGGCGCAGTAAACCCTGTTTGCTGTTTGCATTACCAGTAAGACTCTTTGTTGTTCTCTGGGGGGTTGACTAGCTCACACCCTGACGTTCGGGGGCTTGGCCTGGACTCTAACAAATTCTGCCTACAACAGTCAGAGCTGGGGCAGCATAAGGAAGCTGAGAACCTATCCAGATCCTAGTTACCTGCTCACAAGCTGGTGTTTCCAAGCGTGTGCCTTAGCAACAATTAGAAGCAGAACTGGCACTAGAAACCAGGCACTCAGACACAAAATGTAGGCATTCTATTAACCATTGTACCAATGCCTGCCCATAATTTAAGGATATTACAAAGAAATGTATGGAACATGGAAACAAAATGTCCAGACAGAATGCCAGCTATGTTACTTAGGTAAAATGGTGAAGATAGTTTAAAATTGCTTGTGAATTTGTAAAAGATCAGTATCATTGAATATGTAGGATTATTAGAAAGCAGTATAACATAATAGTTCTTACACTTAAGTATACATTATATAACATTTTGAAGAACACATTAAAAATACAAATTCCTAAGCAAATATCCAGAAATTCACACTCAGCAGGTGAAATTGATTTTTTCAAACAAATTCTGATTCCAGTACTAATGGTCTTAAATGAGAAATACAGATTATACAGCCAGATAACTAGGGTCTAAATACTATCTTCACTGCTAATTACAGAACTTCAGTAAGCTGTGTAATTTCTTCAGGTCTTTTTTCTTACAACAAAAAAAAATTTAAATGAGTACATGCCAGCAAGATAGTAGTCACGTTCAATAAATGATAATTATTACCGCCCAGGGTCCAATAAATGTTATTTAAAAAGTAAGAATTAAAATTATGACAAAATCTCCTTTAAAACATACTTTAAAAAATTAATGATTCTAACCTTTCAGTGATCTTCCCACTTAGGCCATCCACAATCTCCAGAGAAATGTCTCCTTGTGCCCAATTCAGACTCAGGAATTTATAATCCAAGTTCATTTGAAGTGGATATGCAGAAGGTACCAAACTAATGTGAGGTCTATTGACCAAGTAAAACATTGGAAGTTTCGAAGTAAGTGCATCATCAACACGCTGTTTTATAGCAATTTCTAAGCCTCTAGTATCACTGCAATTCCCATCACCTTGACAAGCAAAAACAAAATAAACATTCAGAAATTCAACAGCAACAGACTAATACAAAAATTCAGTTTCTGACAACATTCCAAAGCCTCTTTTTTCTTTGCCTTTCAACCATATCATTTCTCTTTCTGTCTCATTAGTTATTTCCATGTTTTTCACCCAAACCAGGAAAAGTTAACAAAATTTTCAGACTTTTACATGTAGAGAAAATAAGGAAGAATAGTCCTAATTAACAAATTTATAACTCGTACTAACTTAGGGTTAGTAGAGTTCTGCTAGAGAGAACTGCTGTAGTCTGCGTTGATTTCCTCTGATTGTAGTATGAAATAATACATTATACTGTGTATTAACCCAGCTGAGAAATAGCTGGTAATAGTGTTACTTTCCCACAAGTTAAGGGCATCAACTTACAAATGCTCCATTTTCACAGCACAAAGTAATTTAAAGTATGACCATTTCTAGTTAAAATATAGTCAATACCAAATATATGAATTTTGAATTATGTTGAAGAGATTTCAAAAAAGATGAAATGTCACTAACATAAATGGTAAGGTGCATCTATAAGTTAGAACAGTCATTTATATTTTAAGATAATAATTCTATGGACCTGGTATTAGCAAATTAAGATGCTGTTTGCAATGCCAGGATCCAGTATCAGAGTGCTAATTCATGATCCAGCTACTCTGTTTCAAATTCAGCTTCCTGTTAATATGCCTGGGAAGACAGGAGAAGATGGACCAATTGCTTGGATCCTTGACACCCACGTGAGAAACCAAGATTTCCTGGCTCCTGGCTTTGGCCTGGCCTCACCTTGGCCATTACAACCATTTGGGAAATGAACTAGCAGATGCAGCATCTTTCTCTGCTACTCTGCCTTTTAAACAAACAAACAGAAAATAAGTCTTATTTAAAAATCCTATACATTTTTCTCCTTAGGTGGTCAGAAAATTCCGAAACAACAGAATCTTTCCATATCTTATATGCAAAGTCTAGCTTTCATATCACTGACATTTCTAAGATGGTTAACAGTATTCAATACTTATTATGACTCTTCAGGCACTATGTTGTAAACAGGGCATTAACTGCTTTTGACATTCCTTTCCTAAGCATTTTCTCTTAATCTTCCCAATCAGGTAGTAAAGAAGGCTACTAAAATTACAGATATAATGGAGCACAGAAAATGCTTGAGGAAAGGTCTGAGGAATAATTATTGTATCTATAATTAACAGAAGGCATGGTCGAAGGAAAATGTATTCATTACATTCTGCAATTTAATGATGACAGGAGTTACACTTCAGGGGAAAAAAACTCCCATAACTTATACTACTAAGATTCCTTAAGCATCACTGGACATACTAATGACAAGGTTAAAATTTTAATCTAATGAAAAACAATAAAATGTATTAACATTTTCCTAGAAAGTTTCCTGCTTTTCTCTTTATATTTGTAGGTTTTAATAATTCACTATAACTAAAGAATAATTTTTATAATATCTTAAGGCTATTTCTAGAAAAATATGTCTCAAACATGATATATAATTTGGAAATGTTTAATTAATTCATTCAAAGTTATCTGAAAATAACATAAAACTCAAAGGTTAAATATAATTAAAGGCTACAGGTGATTTGACCTGGCATGAGCAGGAGCATGAGAAGTAATAAAAATTGCATTACATTCTAGGCTTTATCAACAAAGTAACTGAATGACTGCAACCGTTTTAACATTCTGAAGCTTGTACTTCTGATCTGAAAAAAAATAGGACTGAATAAAAGAATTCCTAAAATTAGTAAATGCATGTTAAAAATCCATGAATTAAATTTAAAGTAGATTCTGTTCCATCACAAAGGAATCAGCAGTTATAATCCACTCTATATTTTTAAAGGTTATTTTTAAAAGAGTTATGACAGATTTATACAAAAATATATCATTACTATAGTGTTTTAAGGAATTCCTTTTTCAAAGATACAGAAAATGACACATTTATACAAAGAAACTTCACATAATGAGGAGTGTGAGGAAAATCTTTATATGCTCATTTGGAAAACTTCCTAAGCTACATGTTTAAATGAAAATAGCAAGGTGTATAGAAGCCTTAAAAAAATAACATGAAAATAAAAAGTGTGAAGAAAAATAAACAAAAAATGTATACCACTACTTTTCTAAGTAAAATCTATCTTTAAAAAGAGAAACCAGAAACTTGTAACAATGTGTGCTTCTGCAGAGGTTAAAAACAGGTGCCTAGAACACTAGGATGGGAGGGAAAATTTACTCAATAATCTCAAATTGTGATTCATGACCATTTCCTATACAAATGAAGGTAATAATGAGACAAAAACCAACTTACTTGCCCCTCTTAGCACAGATTGCTCACTTATTAAACTAAAAATTACACCTCCAAGAGAAATTCCTAAAAAATAGCTATAAGATAAATTTAAAAAATTTAAAAACACAAAAAATTTACAAACAGGACCACCTAAAAGCAAAACATTTCACATGTCAGAGCTAAGGACTGCAAATGTATTCATTTCCAAAATTAACAGTAGGCTCAGAAAAGCTAAATAATGGTAATAAATTTCTTTACAAAATCTAAAGCCATGACCATGTGAAACTGACAGAAAATGAGCCTTCAGATCTTTTGCTGATGAGACCATGTCTATCCACAGCTATCGGTCTTGGATGCTACTAATCTGCTCTTTACTAATGCATCTGAGAAAACAGGCAGATGGTCCATGTACTTGGGCCACTGCCACTCACATGGTCGCCCTGGCTATCCCTGGCTTCTGCCTGATCCAATCATCTGGGCAGTGAACCAGGGGATGGAAGATCTTCATTAGTGTCTCTTTCATTCTAACGCTGTCTTATACATAAAAAAATGTTTTTGTGTTTTTTTTTTTTTAAGAACTGGAAAGAGATAAGGGTGAGAAAAAAATTTTAAAAAGCATTAAGAAATTTATTTCTGCAGACCTAGTAGAAAGCATCTCCCAAATGGAAGGAAAAATTAAATACTGTACAAATTAAGTGTAAGTTTAAAACACAAATAGAATCAGCTAAATTATACTAAGCCTGACTATACATCACTGTGAAATGAAGACCTTAACAAAAAAAAAGCAGATCTATGTTTTAATTTTTTTTACTTATGTTAAAGATCACTATATACTGAAAAATAAAATACACAAAATTTATTTAGTGAAGGAGGCCAGGAGGTAATGAAATTCCACTCACCAACAAGTATACCGCTGATATAAACTGGCTGTATAAAGTGACTCAGCAATGCTCCTTGTACACCAAGCACTTCCCATCTTGTCAATTTATCACTTGAGGACATACTGCTTACTCTGTTAACAACATCTGCAGGACAGTAAACTGTCAGATAAATTTTGCCTTCAACAGCCACATGCAGACTCAGTTCTTCATTGGCTTCAAATGCAGATATAGAATGTGGATTAAGACGTCTAAAGGAAAAAAAAAAAGTATTCTTTTAAAAAGCAAATTGACAAAGCAAACCAAATGAACAGTTTTTAACATGTTTCACTTGTCAGTATACATTTAATTCCAGCAAGAGAAACAGCTGCAAACACAAAATAAGATAGGAATGGAGTGACTATCGTACAAAATAAAGCAAAAATTAACCATATTCAGAACTTCCTGCATAACTTTCATATTAACATTCTTTATGCCTCTCGATACATAAAAAAGTTAATTGTCCCTGTAAATTTCTGAGTTATTTCCTTCTCCTAGATGGAAATTTTAGAGTACAGTAAGGAAGAATGAAAAAAAAATCAACTCTCTTAATTCAAGTCTCATCTACAATAAGAGATGTCATAAAATAAAAAATTATTTTCCAAAGATTTATTTTTTACTGAAAAATCAGATTTACAGGAAGATCTTCTGTACGCTGGCTCACTCCCCAAGTGTCTGCACTGGCCAGAGCTGAGCTGATCCAAAGTCAGAAACTTCATCTGGGTCTGTCATGTGGGTGCAGTATCCCAAGGCTTTAGGCCATCCTCTACATGGCCTAAGCTACATGCAGGGAGCTGGATGGAAGTGGAGCAGCCAAGGTACACACTGGCACCCATGTGGGATCCCGGCACTTGCAAGGCTAGGATCAGGCCATTGTGCCAGGCCCCAAAAATTATTTTTGAGATTTCTCTAGGGACACTGAGCTTATTTTCAAAAGTGTTATTGTAAATATATTAATGAGAATAATACCAGCAGCTCTCCTAGCATTGAGATGAATTTTACTTTCTTCATTGTATTAATCTGTGATGTTTAAGTTGTATCTACATGATATTCTACACTGCTGCATCAAAGCAATAAATTTGGGCCACAGGGTTGAGTTCAGTTTTCCCTAACTTCTTCATTTGCATGTGAATGGTGTGTGCATGCACACATGCTCACATCTTTACAGTTTAGGACGTCTTCTATGTACAAAGGGCTAAAAATTTTTCAACAGCATAGAATATTGTGAAGTATATGAAATTTTTAAGTAGTAGTAATAGATCAGGCTGAGCAAAAGGGAGATTTAAGTGGACAGAGAATACAGTTAAGTAACAATTTATTTGTCCTGTCTCTTATAGCAACTCAGGGTACATGGTATTACTATCTTATGTAGTACTAAACACCAACTCTGTATATACTTACAGCTGGGACTTAATCTGGGCTGATCCTTTAGGCAACTGGTTCATATAGAGGTAAATGTTGATATTTTGTTTAAGAGTGAGAAGATTAGAAGCTGGTTCTGTACAAAAGATTGACTTTTCCATCATAGCAGGATTTTTGCTATAGAAGAGCAGAAGTTGTCTATAAAAGTACCTAAAAGAGATGTCATAATGTGTCAAGCATTAGTATTTATAAAATAAGCATCTTAATGAGTATCCATATGTATCATAAATAATGTCCCTGAATATCAGAAGTTTTTAAATTGATAAGAACTCATAATGATCTTATCATAAGTTAATGAAAACATACGCCCCTTGGAAAGTTCTCAACTGGAATTCAATCTGCCTTATAATCTATTCCACCACTGTCACTTCACTTCCAATTCATATCTGAGCCTTAATCTACCATACCATGCTAAAGATCCTTCTCCCTATTGATTCCTCTTCACTTCCGCTCCCAGTTTCTCAGGTAAACTTTTGGCCTTACTATTATTTCCCTTGCTCTACCTAAGCGAACAATTGTGGTTCATGCTCCTTAGAATTAAAAAAAAAAGCAGAAGAGAATAACAATAATTCCTCAAACTCTATAAATTGCATTAAAAATGTGACACAGATCTCCTGAAAGATCACAATTAATTTCAGCAGGGGTAGGTGCTATTTTGCCTATTCAAAAATTATGTTTTTATGGGCTCCCTCAAATTCCATCAGAATTAGGTAACAGAAAATTAAGTATGTCTATAACAACATCAAGCATGAGAAACGGGAAGAAATACACATAAAGAAGGTAATTTTAAAGAAGTCACAGAAGATGGTTAGGAACTCGCATTTACTTTTAACATATTGGTTACTCATTACTATGTCAATTAATTCCATAATGATGTAAATTTTTGCTGATGGTATGTTGGAGCTTTTAATTGATCAGGAAGATACTCTGCTGGCTCTGTCTTCAGACCAGAGAGGGTATACCTAAGAAGCCGTTGAACTTGACTGGACAATAAGATGCTGGACTCTATGTTTGGTATATGCTTGCAATGGGGGAATCTCAACTGAACTTGAGCTGTGGTTATGCAACAAGGTGGAGGAATCCACCATGGTGGGAGGGTTTGGGGAGGGGTGGGGAGAACCCAAGTACCTATGAAACTGTGTCACATAATACAATGTAATTAATGAATTAAAAATAAAAAAAAAAAACAAACAGAAAAAAAAAAAAGAAGTCAAGTGATTCTGTAAGCACCAAGTGAACAGGGTGGAGGGAGGCAACAACAGTGAGTTGTATTACCCTCAGGGACTTCTCCAATAACTTTTAGGATTATAGAATCCTTTCTGTATTATTAAGAATCTGTACTTACCTTTTTTGGTTAAACATATATATATGCAAATTTATTTTAATATATTCTAGCAAAGAACAGGAAAAATAAAAATGTAGAGTAAATAGCAAAATGATAACTGAAACTGAATGATAGAATTTATTATCCTGTTATCCCCTATATGTGTTTGGAAACTGCTATAATAAAAAAATGATCAGAAGTAAACTCAATGGCTTGAAAGAATGAAAGGTTTGTATACACATTTCCCACATTTGATACAAAGAGACTTTGAAAGTGTACTATTTGTGGTCTCTCTCCCCTCTGCCATTCATTCTCCCATTAAATCTTTTTTTTTTTTTTTTTTTTTTTTTTTTGAATTTGGAAGAGAGCGGAGAAGCAGACCTCCTGGTTAATGTCCCAAATGACTGAAACAGATAGGGTGGGTGCAGACTAGAGCCAGAAACCAGGAACTGCATCCTGATCTACATGGGTGGCACATGGGTGGCAGCGGTCTGAGTACTTGCACTACCATCTGTTGCTTTCCCATATGTCCAAAATGGGATGTCAGAATTGTAAGGATGTAAGCAGGGGCTTACCTCACTGTATCACAGTGCTGACCCCTATTAAACTCCTCTTGCAAGGAGCACAGTTGACTGATACTTTGGAAAAAAGATACTAGGTGTACTCACCTCAGTTCTTTTCTCTCTGAGATCTGTCAGCCTGAAAAATATCTCTATCTATATGCTATCCATATGGAATACTTTGCACGTACTACATAAATGAACCCATTGCTTCCTGGTCCTGCCAAAGGATAATATGCCTCATTCAAAAATAAGACCAAGGCTGCTTTATCCAGATCTAAAGCCATACTTCTCAATAACTTAAGTAAGTAAAATCATGGTATTGTTTAAAAAGTATTATAGGACTCTTAGAAATGAATTCACAAAGTCTTAACTAATGGAGGACATTAAAATCCACAAACTCGATATTGTAGTTAACAATGATAAATTTTCCAAAGACAATTTTAAAAAACACAATTATTTGACTTGGATGAGCAACTCTCATATTCTTGGCTTAATGATCAGTAAAATTCCATCTGTGAATACATTCGCATACACTGATTTTGGTCTGAGAGCATTTATATCTGGAGATACTAAAAACACTTGGTCACCTTACCTCAGGAGAGACCTTCTTGCTGTAACTACACCATGGGTGTCATGTAATACTCTTCCATTTGGTTTAATGCACTGACTGTAATTGTATTCACCTGTGCCTATAGCTACAACTTCATGATGTCCAGCTGCAAGGAAAAGGTAAACAGTAGCAGGTTACTCTTTTTTTTTTTTTTTAAAGATTTATTTTATTTTTATTACAAAGTCAGATATACTGAGAGGAGGAGAGACAGAGAGGAAGTGGAGCTGCCGGGATTAGAACCAGCGGCCATATGGGATCAAGGCAAGGACCTTAGCCACTAGGCCACGCTGCCGAGCCCTACTCTTTTTTAAAAAAAATTTTATTTATTTGAAAGGCAGTTAGAGAGATTGCAATGCCAGAGCTGGGCTGTTGCCAGGCTGGTCTAAAGCCAGCAGCCAAGAGCTTCTTCCAGGTTTCCCATTTGAATTTAGGGGTCCAAGTAGTTGGCCATCCTCTTCTGCTTTCCTTGGCACATTAGCACAAGGGTGAATCAGAAGTGGCATGGTGTCCAGGTACTTGGGCCATCTTCTGTTGCTTTCCCAGGTACATAACCAGGGAGCTAGATTAGAGAAATTCAGACTCAAACTGCTGCCCATTTGGCATGATGGGTAGTGGCTTAACCCACTATGCGTTAACCCCAGAAATGTCATCTTGTGAATGCTGAACTTGAGTAAATAATCAGGTGTGTAAACGTTCTTTGTATGGAATTATGTAACAGTATCAATATAAGTTCTACAATAAAATCGTGATGTAAGTTCTGAGTTACAAAATGCTAAAGCAGGGCCCAGCGCTGTTGCCTAGAAGCTAAAGTCCTCGCCTTGAATGCACCAGGATTCCATATGGGTGCTGATTCTAATCCTAGTGGTCCCGCTTTCCATCCAGCTCCCTATTTGTGGCCTGGGAAAGCAGTCAAGGACAGCCCAAAGCCTTGGGACCCAGCACCCGTGTGGGAGACCCGGAGAAGCTCCTGGCTCCTGGGTTCAGATCAGCACAGCACTGGCCATTGTGGTCACTTGGGGAGTGAATCATCAGATGGAAGATCTTCCTCTGTCGCTCCTCCTCTCTGTATATCTGACTTTGCTATAAAAATAAATAAAAAAATAAAAGAAACAAAATGCAAAAGCATAGCCAAGATTTCAAATCTTTCTCAACTTTGTAATTCAGTCTGCAATACTTCATAGAAATACTGTAGTTTAAGAAGAAAAGAAGAGAAATTTGAAAGAAAGAATAAATAAAAATGCGATAGGAGAGGAAATCAGAACAAAATCAATTTCCATGTAACAAATATCACTTTTCCACTTTCCGAGAAGAGAAAAATGTATACAAATGTAGGAGAGGTATTTACATTTGGAGGCAATACAGACAGCAATATAGGATCACATGGGTGTCTTACAGACCCAAGTAAAATAAGTTTCTAAGAATATATTTAATGTGAATTACATATAGATTGCTTATGTTATATACCTATATCAGAATGTCATACTGTATTTTATAAATTCATGATATTATTATTATGTTAAACATTTTAATGTTTTCCAAAACCATGGTTATAAATTTTGGAAAAATATTACAGGGAGAATGTCACAAAACACAAAAGATAAGTTTAAGATTACTTGCCGTATAAAATTTCATTACATCATGAAAAAAAAAAAAAGAATATATTTAAGATGTTTTGATCATTAAGATGTTCTTTAGAAATGTTCACTTAATTTCACTCAGGTTTTCCCATTGCATGAACATTTGTCTTCTAAAATCATATTTATTATTCTTACTTATATTCTTCTTGACTGAACTTCAGCTGACTTCCAAAATACCTAGGCACACTGAAGCACTATTCCTTTAAAGTGGAGAACCCAAGTATCTATGTAACTGTGTCACATAATACAATGTAATTACTGAAGTTAAATAATAAATAATTAAAAAAAAAAAAAGTTGAAATGACAGTATTTCTATTAGTCTTACTTTATCATTTTCTATTTCATCTTTTCATTTTTTCTTTTTTAAAAAGATTTAGTTATTTTTATTACAAAGTCAGATACACAGCGAGGAGAAGAGACAGAGAGGAAGATCTTTCGTCCGATGATTCACTCCCCAAATGACCACAATAGCCGATGTTATGCCGACCTGGAGCCAGGAGCCAGGAACTTTCTCCAGGTCTACCACATGTGTGCAGGGTCTCAATGCCTTGGGCCATCCTCCACTGCTTTCCCAGGCCACAAGCAGGGAGCTGGGTGGGAAGTGGAGCTTCCGGGATTAGAACCAGCGCCCAAACAGGATCCTGGGGCATTCAAGCCGAGGACTTTAGTTTCTAGGCCACTGTGCCCAGTCCTTCATTTTGTGTTCTAAAGCAGGTTTCCCTTCCTGTGCATGTCTACCAGAATACTAAAGTAGGCCCTCCCTCATAACATCTACCTAGGGTATCACTTCCTAACCCAGGTTCTTCCCCTGTAATTTTTAAAAAAAATATCAATTGCTACTTAACTTTTCTTCATCCTAAATGTAATTTATGCTATGTGCTGCATTTACGTTACCATTTAATCCTAAAAAGTCCATGAAGTAGGCTTTCTTTTTTTTTTTTTTTAGGAAATGAGAGCAAACAGTGAAGCCCAGAGATGATGCGAAAGTTAATTAAGTAGCAGTCCTGAATCTGATGTTCCCAACAATTATGGCACATTGTCCATACTTAAAATACTTCACAGTTTATCAAAAATTGTATTAAACAAGTTTTGACTAGTTTGTAAGACTGAATAACCTGGCACTATCCTATCAATGTAAATATAAAAAACACCAATTTCGTAAGTATAAATATAAATATAATGTAATATCAGTGTAAATGTAACAAATATCACTGCAAATGTAAAAGATGCCAGCACAATGGCTCAATTTGGCCAACCCTTCACCCTCAAGTACAAGCATCCCATATTGGCACCAGTTCATGTCCTAGCTTTCTATTTCCCATCCTGCTCCCTGCTAATGGTCTGGGAAAGTAATGGAGGATGGCCGAAGTCTTTGGAACCCTGCATGCACATGGGAGATCTGGAAGAAGTTCCTGGCTTCAGGATGGCTTAGTTTTGGCCTTTGATGCCTATAGAGAGTGAATAAATGGATGGAAGATCTTTATTTCATTCTATAAATCTGCCTTTCCAATAAAAATATTTTCTAAAGGGATGCCAATTTTTATAATCTGCTGTTCAATGTTTCTTACAATTAGGATGAGATTTTGGGATAGTGGTAGTGACAGAAGATCTATGGGAAAAATAGTATTTCTATTATAACATAATTCTCCATTGGTTCAGTATCAGTCCTTCTCTGATTTTGGGAACCTCTGGGTTTAAAGACCTATACATACATACAAAGAGCACTACAAACCACAACCAACAAAAGCAAATACAGTTAACTAAAATGTTATTGCTGTATAGACCACCTCATTAAGGTATTAATCCCTAATATTTGGACTTACCTCTTTCTATTATGAAAGCAGCCAATGAACTGCTACATTTCAGATATTCAGAATTAGAAATCAGCTGGTTAAATGTTTCTTCAACGATCTTTGAAAACTTTGCATTCTGTACATATCTTCCTTCTACGTAAAAAATAATATAAATTTGAAGAACATGCTTTCTTTGAAGATGTCTTATAACTGTCATATATCCAAATTAGTCAATAATTTATACAAATATATGAAAGCAAATTTATTACTGAAATTTAAAATGTATTTAACTCTAAAAAAACAGAATTTGCTAGGCCTTTACTCACAGTTCCTTATAAACAAGTATGCCCACATTACACACTGGAGGATTACTTTACACTTAAGTTTAATGTGATCAGATATACAAAAGTGACATATTCTTAGTGACAAGAAAAAAAAAGTGACAATTCTTAGTTGTATAGCACTGCTGCACACAACAGTGCAAACTGATCAACATTCCACTGAATGTTTGTAGTCCTCTCCAAGCACTGTGACAAAGCACACCTACTATGTGAGCTGTTAAGAACCTCTGAAGGGCCCGGCGGCGTGGCCTAGTGGCTAAAGTCCTCGCCTTGAAAGCCCCGGGATCCCATATGGGTGCCGGTTCTAATCCCGGTAGCTCCACTTCCCATCCAGCTCCCTGCCTGTGGCCTGGGAAAGCAGTCGAGGATGGCCCAATGCATTGGGACACTGCACCCGCGTGGGAGACCCGGAAGAGGTTCCAGGTTCCTGGCTTCAGATCAGCGCGCATCGGCCCGTTGCGGCTCACTTGGGGAGTGAATCATCGGACGGATGATCTTCCTCTCTGTCTCTCCTCCTCTGTGTATATCTGGCTGTAATAAAAAAAATGAATAAATCTTTAAAAAAAAAAAAGAGCCTCTGAAATCAACAAACCAAAACAAAATTCTCCACATGTTGACATAATTTTCCATAAAATTGGTATATTTACTTAAGTACATATTACACCTAGCAATTATTTTGTGTTCTGATATAATGTGGAAAAGTGCACAACTATTACTGACAGAATAATTATTTGGTGCGTGGCAGTAAAACACCTTATTACACATGAATAATTTCAAATACTTGAAAACCAACGGTTTATCAATATATCTCTCAATATTTATTAAAAGATAATGGGGCCCATCAAGTAGCCTAGTGGCTAAAGTCCTCGCATTGAACACACTGGGATACCACATGGGCAACAGGTCTAATCCCAGTGGCCCCAATTCCCATCCAGCTCCCTGCTTGTGGCCTGGGAAAGCAGTTGAGGGTGGCCCAAAGCCTTGGGACCCTGCACTCATGTGGGAGACCCAGATAAGCTCCTGGCTCCTGGGCTCAGATCAGTGCAGCACTGGCCATTGTGGCTTGGTGGGGAGTGAATCATCAGATGGAAGATCTTCCTCTCTGTATATCTGACTTTGCAATAAAAATAAATAAATCTTTTCAAAAAATATAATGATTATAAGTATAATAAAATCTTAGCTATTAAGTGTATCTCATCTTGTGAAGGAATGAGAAACAAGTAAAAACTTTTCCCTATACATATGTGCTGGCTGTTTGGGAACGAATTCCATAAATTTCTGAAATTGAAGGATGGAAAAAATAAACACAGACCAGAGGTCAGAGCTGTGATTTTAGCTGCCACATTTGAGGCTAGTATACCAGATAGGATTGCTGGTATGAGTCCTGGAGGCCTGGGGACAGCCACATGGCAGCAGAGCTGCTGGCTACTAGGTTCAACCTGGCTCAGTTGTGGTTGATATCAACATTTGGAGCACAATACAGAAGATTGAAAACATTTCTTTCCTTCTCTTTCAGTAGCTATGCCTTTTACAAAAATAAATCTTTAAAAATTGAAACAGGATATAGATAGTTCCCATTACCACAATTTCTTGAGTTTCAGCTTGATAATTTCAAGTGATATTTGGTATCATGAGTAACTAAAACCTCCCTGCAGAATCAAAACAGCACTACTTTTTGAGGATATGGTCCAGTTGGAAACATGAGTAGACAGGCTTTCAAATAGTAACTACTTCTATAACTAGCCCCACAGGCATGTAGAAGTTTTTTGGGCCTCATTTTTAAAAGTTGTAAGACACGTCTCCTGTTTTTACCAAGGTGTGAATGATGACATTTCTCTCCCTTTTCTGTCACTTAACTTCTAACCTTATCCTATTAAACCTAATTCTGATATTCAGTTCTTCTAAGATGATGCATTTTCCCGGGTAATAGAAATGTATATTGATGGCCAATTCTTTACTTGCTATTCTATCCCACTTGTCATTAAAGATGTCCACAGAGACCGAGAGACAAGACAGCATTCTCAAAATATGAGCTCAATGCTATGAGACTGATCCCTCATGGTTCTTTTATCCCTAAGTTCTTAAAACTGTTATGGCAAATGATTCCATCAAACTGTTAGTGGGTTTTATCTTTAAACATATTGTTTACTCTAATCTGATGCTTTTACTCCAAGCAAGCATGGAAAAATTCAAGATAAAAGCTGAATGGGACTAATAATCTTCAAATGTTAACCTCCAGGCCTGGAAAAGGAAATGAAGAAAAACTTTCTTTTACAAATAAACTTTAAAATCTGAAATATGCCTACAATATGGTCAAAGCAGAAACTTAGAATAAATTTCTGCCTTCTAGGAGATTCACAGTGTAACATAAATATATACTAACTACCACACAATGATGAATGTGATGAAGTGCTAAAATAATCAAAGGTTTTGTTAGTGAACATGTACTATGTACCAGGCTCTGATATAATTTAATTAATCCTCACTGCAATATGAGGTAATTACTGTACCAGCCAGTTTACAGATGAGGAAATTGGTCCCAGATGATATAGCTAGTAACTTCATCTGAAACTGAAGCTAACTGGGGATTAGCAACTAAAAAGTGAACAGATTGTTTGGATAAATTGACAATGACCATAAAATACCAGAAAGCTTTCATTCATAACAGGCCCACGAAAGTAAAATATCCTCTTAAAAGCAAAATATATTCTCTTAAAAACAACTATATAAAACTGAAGAATCATCTCTTTACAGAAAAAAAATAAAAGCAAAAACTTTAATTTTTTCCTATCCATTCCTTATTGCTCTCATCTCCAGCTTAGTAAGAAGGAAATTCTCACAGAAGTGTGAGAAAGTTTCAGTGGTAAAAAGTATAGTGTATACTTTAGTATATGTTAATTATGTCATTCTAAATTTTAAATAAGTTACCCTCCTAACAAGGACGATTTCAAAGCTCTCCTACCATAATGTACTTTGGAAACATACGATGGCTCAGGTGTAGCAACTGGTTCTGCAGGTATAGGAGGTGGACCTACAAAAACAAAAAAAAAATGTAAAGAAATACCAGCTAACACTTCAGGCAGCTAGTATCTTATTATCCTATAATAAAACAGCAATTTGACGACCTTTTGTATAAATTTCTGCCATCTCTTCCTCAATAAACTCTTTCCTATTTGATCTCGGCCTCAACAGATCTTTTCTCTTTTGAAATAACAGATGCAATTTTCTGAAGTCACTAAAGTCCTATTTTAGAAAGGTATGAATATTTTTCTATTTATAAAATCATAAAACATTTCAAAATAATACCTTAATAAAATTTAATGAGCAAAAATGACTATTTTAAACACTATTTTTACCAGACTGTTTTCCAGGAAAATCCTACATTCAAAGTTTTTCATATTTGAAACTATTTTCCAGTGTGGCCTCCAAAGTTAAGGAATAAAGGAAAAACAACAAAATAACACAATAAACCTAGAGGATAGAAGAGATCAGGAAAGCTTAAACAAAGAGACTCCAGAGTTGAATTGTGAGTGACACGGAGACTGCTTCAAGATCCAGACATGAGTACGGAGACACTAGAACCCTGGGGCTGGTATTAGTAAAGAAAATGCTCTAATAATATTTATAAATACCCTGGTCTTCAGATAAAAAGAACTTTATAAACTCAGAAAAAATATATTTGTATATTCAAATAAGTTTGGCTGAACAGAAATGAAACTTAATTTTATTAACAGATGATTTTAACAAGAAAGAAAATAAGACTGTACAAGATTGATTGCAAAATACAATCTTCCAGTGGCCAAAATAATGTTGAGAAACAACAACAAATTTGAAGGACTTAACACATGCTGATTTCAGAACTTATTCAAAGTCACAGAAATCAAAACAATGTGGTGTTGACATGAAGACAGATACACAGAATAACAGAATGGAAAACTTGGAAACAAACCTGTGCTTATGTGGTCAAATGAACCTTAATACATATATCAATATGCCTAAACACAGAAAGAGCAATTTATCAAACATATGAGGCTATTAAAATTGGATATTCACATGCAAAATAATGATACTGGACCCCTACTTTTGCCATACAGAAATACTAATTCAAACTGGATCAAAAACCTAACATTAGAACTAACAATATTTTAAAAAATAGAAGAAAAAAGAAAGAAAGAAAAAGAAAAGAAAACCTCCTAGGAAAAAAATGCAGGAAAAAAAAGAAAAGCTTCATGACGTCAGATTTGGCAACAATTTTGATTTCAAGGGCATGTGTAACAAAGAAAAAAATAGACAAAAATTTCATCAAAACTAACAACTTCCGTGTACCAACTGAGTTAAATTGTACCCAATGAGTAAGTGTAAGTCAGTTGATAAAAACTTGATATGCTGATTTCTTCTTTTTTTTTAAAGATTTATTTATTTTTACTGCAAAGTCAGATATATAGAGAGAAGAGGAGAGACAGAGAGGAAGATCTTCCATCCGATGATTCACTCCCCAAGTGGCCGCAACGACCAGTACTACGACTATCCAAAGCCAGAAGCCAGGAATGTCCTCCAGGTCTCCCACATG
Organism: Ochotona princeps; assembly: GCF_030435755.1. NCBI lineage: Eukaryota > Metazoa > Chordata > Mammalia > Lagomorpha > Ochotonidae > Ochotona > Ochotona princeps. The sequence continues at coordinate 30,638,463 of NC_080838.1, forward strand.
GGTGCAGAGTTCCAAGGCTCTGACCTGTCCTGGACTGTTTTCCCAGGCCACAAACAGGGAGCTAGATGGGAAGCGAGGCTGTCTGGACTATGGGATCCAGGCATGTTCAAGGTAAGGACCTTAACCGCTACACTATCAAGCCAGGCTGGATATGTGGATTTCTACAATGTAACAATAAATTCAGCAACAAAAACCAAACACCTAGGGAGTAAGAGCATAAACACTGGGCAAGCATCCCATAAGTAAGTACCTATGTTCCATTCCTTGCTCTGGCTCATGACTTGCTTTCTGCCAAAGCAGACCCAGGAATGGCTTATGCAATGGGATTCACATCAGTTATGTGAGGGACCTAAACAGCTTCTGACTTTAGGTGCTGACCTTGGCTGCGGGGGGCATTTGGGATGTAAACCAGTGAATGGAGTGCTCTCTGCCTCTCAAAAGCAAAAGCACTTCACAAATCAGTCACCTCACTGAAAAATGAGCAAAGAATACCTTTCTCTCAAGAAGACATACAAATGAACAAAACATGAAAAAGAAATGCAACATAAAGAAGCTATCACCTCATTTCCATTAGAATGACTACTACAAAAAAAAAAAAGGAGGGGGGTCCAAAATACAAGAAACAAACTCTATAGGCATCAAGACAGAGTGTAGAGTGCTAAAAAAATTTCCTACAATCTGACAATCCGAGCTCCGGGAATAATAAAGAATTGAAACAAGGGTGTTGAAGAGATGCTGTGTACAATGATAGCTGCATTATACACAACAGACAGAAAACAGAAGCAACTCAATAGGCATAAACAAATGAAAAACCGGAATCAGGATGGCAAAATAGGGTAAGGAGACGTTTACACAGATGGAGAAACATTTAATCAGATGAAGCAGAGAGGACACAGTCCAGGAAATACAAGACAGAACAACAGCAGAGGGGTACCTGGAGACTGACAGACACAGGAAAGCAACGAAAATAATGGTGTGGTGTTGCAGTGACTGATACCCCAGCAGCATTCATCTAACAGTGATCTGAACTCCACCAGCAGCCAGAACTCCACCAGCAACCACATGGGAAGGGACTTTCACTGGGAGCTTGTGAGGTGAACCCAGACAAAAAAACTGCCCATCCTGCTGGTCTGTTTGATTTGACCAGGAGCAGAGACGAGGCAACAGATGCCAGTCTGGTGGTGTGGGAACAGGGTGGATTTCACAGCCCAGTCAGCCCCCTAGAGCCGAATTAGGTGCCATTTTGCGTAAGCAGGCAAAGGCAAGGGAAAGGGCTAAGCACACGCTGAGCTCAGAGTGAACTCATTTCTGACTCAGTGAACTGCATCGAAGTGGCATTCTACAGGTTCCACCCAAGACAGGTCTGGGTGGCCCTGAGACCTGACGGCCAGATCAAGAACTGTGGTAGGGGCATGTCAGGTGCCGTTTTGTACAGCGGGGCAAAAGTTTAGGTCTTTAGGGCACAACAGTGAACTGAGCATGTGCTGAGCTGAGCATGTGCTGAGTTCAGTGGATTGCGCTGTTCCCACAGGAAAATAATACCCACTGTGGCATCGTATGGGTCAAAATAGGTCCGTGTGACCTACTAACGTCCAACAGGTTCCAGCAAGATCCGCACCACCAACAACCTAGCTATATAGGACACCTGGTGTCTCTCTAATCCTGGGAACTGCTCCAACAGAAAGTGGGACAAAGGTTGCAGAGACAACAGTGCAACCTCAGCACAGTATCACAGGAGGTGGAGAGTGGTGAGCCAGGAGTTGGGGCTACCGAGTTCTTGGAGGGAATCTAACATAAGAACCCAGACCTGGAGCTCGCTGGAGGGAGTGGCACAACTGGCTGCAAGCAAAGAGTTGTGTACCAACTGCAATAAGCAAAACTGAACTGTAGACCTGTGGGTGACACGGCTTAGAAACCTATCCCAAAGAGAAGACTCTGCTAACCAGAAGTACAATGACCAACAGCAAAAGAAGAGACAAAGGCACAATGAATATTACTGAAAACTCCCCTGTAAAAGAGCAAAGCCCTATGCCAATCTCAGAGTTCACTGAGGAAGACATCGAGAAAATGGGGGACACAGAATTCAGAAAACTCATTCTAAAGCTTCTGATCAACAATGAGAAGCACATACAAGAGTTCAAAGAATTTAAGGAAGCAATAAAGCAAATCAAGGCTGATACATCAGAAATGAAGATCACAGTAGAGCAAATTAAAAGTACAGTGGAGAGTCTCCAAAACAGAATGAAGCAAGCAGAGGAAAGAATCTCAGAATTGGAACATATTTCCTGTCACTAGGTGAAGCAAAGAAAAAGCTGGAAACAGAGCTGGATCAGGTCCAAAAAAGTATTCAAGAACTGAAAGACACTATTAAGAGGCCAAATATAAAAAAGTCTCAGAAGGTGCAGAAAGAGAAACTGGTTTTACAAATATATTTGATGAAATAATAAGGGAAAATTTCCCTAATCTAGAGAAAGAATTGGGAAACAACATCCAGGAGGTCCACAGAACTCCCAATAGCAAAAGCAATTGATCAAAAGCAATCTTCACCACGACATATGATCATCAAGGTCTCTTCTATCGAACATAAGGAAAAGATCCTTAAATGTGCGTGTGAAAAAAAAAATCAGTTGACATATAAAGGAATGCCAATTAAACTCACAGAAGATCTCTCACAAGAAACTCTCCAGGCAAGAAGAGAATGGAGTGACATATTCCAGATTCTAAAAAAAAAAATTATTGGCCTACGATAACATATTCAGCAAAGCTTTCTTTTGTCTTTGAAAATGAAATAAAATTCTTCCACAGTAAAGGAAAGTTCAAAGAATATGCCTCTTCCAAACCTGCCCTACAAATGATACTTCAAGATGTTCTCTTGACAGAGAAGAGGAATAGCACCTACCAAAACCAAAGGCAAACGTGAAGAACATCCCAGTAAAACGACAACAGAAGACTAAACCAATGAACAACCCATCCTAAAATGACAGGACCAAAGAACCACCCATACATATTAACCATGATAGTAAATGGCTTAAGCTCAATCAAATGTCATAGATTAGTAGACTGGATTAAAAAACAAAATATATCTATTTGCTGTTTAGAAAAGACACACCTCACCAACAAAAATCAGCAGAAGCTATTTCTCACGGATTTTGATGTTTTGCTTTTGTCAGTTTCATCTCTTCAAAACAGTTTCTTCTGATTAAATTCTTCAATAACTCATAGATCATAGAGTAGCACCATTTTCTTCAAGAAGGTCCTTGATTTTCTTTTTCATTTCTTCAGCTACACATTAATCATTCCTGTTGTTGATCTTGTTTTCTGGCTTTTCATTAAAGGGGATGTATGATAGCTGTGTAATGGAGACTGTAATATCTAGTTACATGTTATTTAACTCATGGCATGGTAAATTTCTATTTTTCTCCCTATTGATTTTGTATTGTGGCTTTTCATTTAAGTGAATGTACAGTAACTGTGAAATGGAGACTAACATATGCAGATGTGAGGATACAATGTAGTATGCATGTCTACTTCCACACAAAGATAGATTTACAATGAAACTATTGACAATATCTTGACAATAGGATGCTGGACTTTTTGTCATTGTCCATGTCCGCAATGATGGACATATCTCTGTGTATGAAGAACTATACTTTAGTAATAATATAGAGGAACTAGGTGGTTGGGGGGGATTTTAGGCAGGGAAATAAGGGAAATCCCTGAAGCATATGGAACTGTATCTTAAAATGGTAATAATAATAACAAAAAAAGAATGTTAAAAAATGAAAAACCAAAATGTGGAATATATACTAAGTAGATCATTCTGCCTTAAAAGGAAATTCATTTTTTATATTTTAATTTGTTTTTATTTTTATTGCAAATTCAGATATATAGAGAGAGGAGAAGAGACAGAGAGGAAGATCTTCCTTCTGATGATTCACTCTCCAAGTGACTACAATTGCTGGTGCTGTGCCGATCCGAAGCCAGAAGCCCAGATCCTCTTCCAGGTCTCCCACACGGGTGCAGGGTCTCAAGGCTTTGGGCTCTCCTCGACTGCTTTCCCAGACCACAAGCAGCGAGCTGGGTGGGAAGCGGGGCTGCATGGACTAGAACCAGTGCCCATATGGGATCCAGGCAAGTTCTAGACAGGGACTTTAGTCACTAGGTCACCACACCGGGTCTGGAAGGTAATTCTGATACAGGCTACAACTTGGATAAACCTTCAGAACTCAAGCACTTGCACCATGTTTGATTGCTTTCTCAAGTGCATAGGGCCAATGGAGCTGCCAGGACTCAATTAGGCATGCATACTTGATTCCAGTGTTGTAGGAGGCTTTTAAACCCATTATGCAAAAATGTACATTTCAGTTAAAGTTATACTTGGGATTCCAATACTGTAGTGCAGCGGGTAAGGCTGAATGCCACCTGCAACACTGGCATCTTATATGGGCATCAGATAGTCTATCAGCTGCTCCATTTCAAATCCAGCTCAGCTCCTGCCGATGGCCTTAGAAAAGCAACATAAGACAGTCCAAGTGTTTGTGCCCCTACCACCTACATAGTAGACTCAGATAAAACTCCTGGCTTCAATGTGGCATTTGGGGAGTGAAAAAACCAAACCAAACCAAACCAAACCAAACCAAACCAAAAAAGCGGATGAAACATATCTACCTCTGTGTCTCTCCCTCTGTAACTGATTTTCAAATGAATAAATTTCAAAATTTTAATTAAAATTATTAAAGATTATACTTGGGTCCAATGTTTAAGATCAGTAGATTAAGCCCTTCTACAGTATATATAAGCACGAGTTTGAATACATGCTGTTTCACCTTTGAAGTGCCTAGGAAAGAATAAAAGATGGCTCTAGTACTTGGTCCTTTGCCAACCATGTGGAAGACTAGGGCAGAACTCCTGACTTCAGGCTGAATCATCCCCAGGTGGTTGCAGCCTTTTAGAAATGAACTAGTAAGCTGAAATGTTTCTCCTACTCCATCACACTCCCTCTCTCTGTAACTCTGACTTTCAAATAAATATTGAAAGATATACTTCAGAGATATTCAAGATGATTGCATAGTGAGAAACTCCACTTGCCTCAGCCCAGAAAAATACCACAAAAGCAAAGGAAGGATAGTGTTTCCAGGGAGCTGACTGAAAAGAGACTCAATGAGACACCAACAGAGGACAGATATGTGGCCTGCTGCTGCCAGCTTCAACACCTATGCTTTCTGCTCCAACTTGGAGGGTGTTATCTCGCTGGGAAAAGGTAAGAATAAGGTACTGTAGCTCCTGGCACTGGCAACTCTAGGAGAATTCAAGAGTCTCCACTATTTTAAGTCCAGCCTGGGAATGACTGGGAGCTAGTGGCTACTGTGCATTGAAAATGGAAACCACATAGCTCTGTCCTCACAAAGTACTCAAATTAATGTGCCATGATAGAGCCAATACTTTACACTGTTCTGACTTAACAGAGGCAGTCTTGCTCCCAACAGAAGCCACCACACTGAGATATGCAGCAGAGAGACCAGAACACTTTCACCATGTGACTGTGCAGTTTGTGGTATAAGCCCTGAAGCTGTGATCATTCATTTTGCACAATCCAGAAAGGTTCCCCTCAGCTTCTTGGGGGCTAATTTCAGCAGTGGCCCATAGAATAAGAGGACCAGACTGGAAGACATTTCCTCTACACCAAATTTTAGTTCACAGTGCTGGGAGCCCAGGGAATAAATCACAGGATCACCTTTACATGCTAAATGGGAAGTAGGAGGCAATCTTGTATTTTGCAGAGCTGGGTCTATTGATGCTATTAGTGTTGATGTTATTAGTGTGGAGCAACTCACACTAAATAGTGGTATCTGGAGACCTCTATCTGCATTGCTCTGCTTTAGGCAAGTGACTTTCTCCATCCCCAACACAACTGGCCCTCTCACTGGGAGATCTAGATAATGACTCTATTGCATCCTTCAGCTCTAGGACTGTGAAAATTACTACTAATTTCCTCAGTTTACCAGGAAGTACCTTGTGAAACCTAGGAAAAAAACCTGCCTACATTCCACCCTCTGGATTCACACCTACCAGTTCAAAATCTCCAATAACACTATAATACTGGAGCAGTGTCCCTTCCATACCTCCCAGTTCTGAAACTAGAGCTTTTGGTGCTAAAAGTCCTAGAACCAACCACCCTCTCCCAGCAGGACCCTTCCTTACTTACTATTCATATTATATATTTCTAAGGCAATAACTATTGGTACCATAAGTTGGACAAGGGAAAAGTTCCTTGGATTTAACACAGCAAAAATTAACAAGGCTCTGGCTTTCAGAAACCCTCATGTGAGTAACACCCAAGTTGCTGGGGACCAAAGATATACACCCTAAGAAGCTCACCTCTACCCAAAATTGCATTTCCACCTCCATGAAGTGCTGAATGGTAGACAAGTGTGTCACTTACAGACACTGACTGCAGCAAAATAAGCCACTCATACTTCATGATTCTCCTAGAAATGACATCAAAGCAAAAAGCCAAGCAATAGCTAGCATTCTATCTGAACAAAAAACTTTCCCAACAAAATCTCAATGAAGGGACTATTACAGCATATGTACATCAACAAAAGGACAGTGGAAACAGGAAGATTCAAGGAAGCATAATATCTCACAGAAAACAAGATAGTTCTCCAGAAAAAAATACTCATGTGAAGGAAAATTGTGAAATGTGTAAAATAAAACTCAAAATAATGATTCTCAGGAAAATAAATGGAGGAAACAGTTTAAAGAAATAAGGAAAATTCCAGATGACATAATAAGAAAGTCTTTAAGGAAACAGAAATCATTAAAAAGAACCAAACAAAAATCTTGGCACTGAAACCATCAATTAAATAAATAAATACCTCAGAGAGCTTCAACAGCAGAATAGAACAATCACAGGAAATAATTTATGATCTGGAAGGACAAGAGTTTGGAACAGCTCACTCAGACAAAATAAAAGGAGTGAAGAAAGCCTAAGGGGAATATAGGTTGCCACTGAGCAATCAATATTATTACAGAAATTCCTGAAGAAAAAAGAGAAAGAAAGGGTACTGATAACCAGTGACTAAATAATGTAATAGTTGCAAACTTAAGTTTTGAGAGACACATGAACAATTACATATAACAAAATGAAAGACAACCAAGCAGATTCAACCAACCAAAGCCTTTCTCCAAAGAATACTATGGTCAAACTGTCAAGGATAAAGCAAGAACCTAAAGACTCAGAAAAGTGTCAAAGTTACATAAAAGGAAAACCAATTAGACTAACAGCAGGCTTCTCTGCAGGAACTAAAGTAAGGTGATATATTCAAGGTCTTGAAAGAAAAAAATATTTCTTTTTAAAAAATTATTGGTTTTTATTGGAAAGGCAGGTTTACAGAAAGAAGCAGAGACACAGAGAAAGATCTTCCGTTCATGGTTCATTCCCAGGTGGCCACAACAACCAGAGCTGAGCTGGACTGAAACCAGGAATTTCTTCCAGCTCTCCCACGTGGGTTCAGGATAAAGGGTCCCAAGGCTTTGGGCCATCCTAGACTGTGTTCGGAGGCCACAAGCAGGAAGCTGGATGGGAAGTGGAGCAGCCATGACACAAACAAGTGCCTATATGGGATCCCAGCACATGCAGGGTGAGGATTTAGCCACTGAGCCATGATGCCAGGCCCCAATTTTAAGGTTTGACATATGACAATAAAAAGATTTTAGTGACAAAAAAGATCTAATCAAAAACACTTCAGGACAGGCAGGTTGCACAATGATTATAAGGTTGCTCAGGAAGCTTGCCTTTCTTGTCTTAAGAGTCCTGGTTTGAATTCTTATGTGACTGTATGGTACTGTCCACAGCTGGCTCTCTGCAACTGTGTGGAAGACCTGTATGCAGTTTTGGGGCCTTGGCTTCAGCCTTGAAAAGCTCTTTTTGGTGTAGATATTTGAGATATGAGCCAAGGAATAGAAGCTCTCCACCTAGCTCCTGTTTCTCTTTCTTTCAGCCTCCCTGCTTTCCAAATGAAAATAATAATAATAATAATAATAATAATAATAAAAACGAAACTAAAATGTCTCTTCTACTTAATTTAACATTGCCAACGAATACATATAATATAATCAAAACTTTCCACTTAAAAAAATAGAATACTACAGACTGGAAAGGTGGTTTTAAGGACCAATTAAGACAGTAATATAATCTAACAATATTCCAGGCAAATCATAGGCACTCGAAAAACAATGCTGTGCCATGGTCTTTCATTTGTTTAACAAAACCTATCCTCCATTCAGCTCAAAGTGAAGACTGAGCCATTGAGCCACCATGCTCAATGAATACTATGCCCAGTGAAACTATCCTTTAGAAATGGCAAAAAATAAGATATTTCCCAGAGAAGCAAAAACAGAGACTTCATCCACCCTGATTCCCCAGACCAGCCTTTTAAGATATTCTGAAGGGACTCCTACTATAGAAGTAAACATGAAAACATAACCTTACATTTGAAGGAGCTAGAAAAACAATAGAAAAGCAATCTCAAGATTAGCAGTAAAAAAGAAATAATCAAAATAAGGGAGGAAATAAGCCAAATAGAGACCAAAACAATAGATAAGATCAATGAACCAAAGAGCTGGTTCTTTGAGAAAATCAACAAAATAGATTTCCCACTATCCCAACTAATCAAAAAGAGGAGGGAGAAGATACAAATCAATAGCATCAAAGATGAAAAAGGAAATAAAACAACAGACACCTCAGACATACAGAGAATTATTAGGAACTATTACAAGCAACTATATGCCAACAAATCAGAAGACCTAGAAGAAATGGATAATTTGTCGACACAAGCAATCAACAAAAAATAAGTCATGAGGCAATTAATAATCTAAGTGGACCTATAACAAGACTTAGATCGAATTGGCAATTAAATCCCTCCCAAGCAGGAAAAGCCCTGGACCAGAAGGCTTCACTGCTGAATTCTACCAAATGTTTCAAGAACTTACCCCAATTCTCTGCAAGCTTTTCCAAATAACAGAAAGGAAGGAAATCCCTCCAATCTCTTTCTATGAAGCCAATATCTTCAAAGCCAGATAGAGACACAACGGAAAAAGAGAAATACAGACTGAAACCTCTGATGAACATAGATTCAAAGATCCTCAACAAAATAACAGCCAACAGGATCCAACAGCACATCAGGCAGATCATTCACCCGGACCAGGTGGGATTCATCCCAGGCATTCAGGAATGGTTCAACATTTGCAAATCAATAAATGTGATATATGACATCAACAAACCGAAAAATCAAAACCATATGATAGGGCCCGGCAGCGTGGCCTAGTGGCTAAAGTCCTCGCCTTGAACGCGCCGGGATCCCATATGGACGCCGGTTCTAATCCTGGCAGCTCCACTTCCCATCCAGCTCCCTGCTTGTGGCCTGGGAAAGCAGTGGAGGATGGCCCAATGCTTTGGGACCCTGCACCCGTGTGGGAGACCTGGAAGAGGTTCCAGGTTCCCGGCTTCGGATCGGCGAGCATCGGCCCGTTGTGGCTCACTTGGGGAGTGAATCATCGGACGGAAGATCTTCCTCTCTGTCTCTCCTCCTCTCTGTATATCTGACTTTGTAATAAAAATAAATAAATCTTTAAAAAAAACATATATCACCTCAATAGATGCAGAGAAGGCATATGATAAAATCCAACACTACTTCATGCTAAAAACCATAAGCAAGATAGGTACAGAAGGAACATTCCTGTAACACAATCAAAGCAATTTATGAAAAACCCAATGCCAGCATCATACTAAATGGGGAAAGACTGGAAGGTTTTCCACTAAGATCTGGAATGAAACAAGGATATCCACTCTCACCACTGCTATTCAATATAGTATTGGAAGTCCTTGCCAGAACTATTAGACAAGAAAAACAAATTAAGGCAATTCAAATTGGATATGAAGAATGAAAATCATCCCTGTTTGCAGATTACATGATTCTCTCCACAGGAGAACTAAAAGACTCAATTAAGAGACTATTGGAATTCATAAAAGACTTTGGCAAGTTGCAGGATACAAAATTAATGAGAACAAATCTATGGCACTAATATACACAAATAATTCAAGGGTTAAGATAGAAATTGTAAGTATAGGCCGTTATAAGATAACACAGAAGAATCTTAAATTCCTAGGAATTAATCTAACCAAATATGTGAAAGACCTCTATAACAAAAACTATAAAACATTAAAAAAAATACATTAAATGATGAAGAAACTTACCATGTTCCTGGATCAGCAGGCAGAATTAACATCATCACAATGTCCATACTACTAAAAGTAACATACAGATTGTGATCCCAATCAAAATCCCAACAACACTCTTCTCAGAAACAGAAAAGATACAAAAATTCATCTGCAAACACAAGTGATCACGAATAGCCAAAACTATCCTGAAGAATAAACATCAAGCTGGAAGAATCACAATTCCAGACCTCAAGACATACTACAGAGCAGTGGTAATGAAAACAGTCTGGTACTGGTACAGAAACGGAGAACAGAGTAGAAACCCGAGACGGGAGCCCACACGTGTATACCAACTAATCTTTGACAAGAAAACTGAAAACAATCCAGGGAAAAAGCCTGGTTTATTCAGCAAATGCTGTTGGGACAACCGGGTAGCAGCCAGAAGAATTAAGAAGCAAGAACCCTACCTGTCACCCTACGTAAAAAAAAAAAAAAAAAAGGGTGAAAGACCTAAATCTGCAACCAAAAACCATCAAACGATTAAAGGAAACATAGGATGCACTCTCCAAGATACAGGAATAGGGAAAGACTTCTTTAAATTTAGTCACCAAAAACACACCAGTCAAAGCCAAAATAAACAACTGGGACTACATCAAACTAACAACCTTCTGTATAGTAAAGAAAATGATCAACAAAATGAGGAAGTAACCGGAGAATGGGAGAAAATCTGCACACTATGCAACTGATAGGGACTAATATCCAGGATTTACAAAACGTTTCAGAAATCCAGTGACAGCAAAACAAACAATAGTGAAAAAATGGGGGAAGGAAATGAACAAACATTTTTTTCAAAAGAACAAATTCAAATGCCTAATAAGACATATGAAAAAATGCTCAGGCTCCCTAACTGTCAGGGAAAAACAAATGAAAATTACACTGAAGTTTTTCCTAATTCCAGTGGCCTATATTCAGAATTCTACTAACAACACCTGCTGGCATGGATATGAAAAGGTATCCTCTCCTTCACTGCTGGTACAATCACGATGGTACAATCACAATCACAGGCTAGTACAATCACGATGGAAGTCAGAATGGAGAGTGCTAAGAGAACTGAAACCTGCAATATGATCCAGCTATCCTGCTGCTAGGAATATATCCAAAGGAAATGAAATCTGCATATGAGAAATGGATCTGTAATCCTACATTTACAGCAGCACAAACTACAATAGCAAAGACATGGAATTAACCCAGATGCCTGTCAAAAGAAGAGTGGATAAAGAAGCTGTAGTACATCTACTCCATGGAATACAACTCAGCCATTAAAGAATGAAACTATACCATCTGGAACTAAATGGTCCCAACTGGACACCATTATGCTTAGTGAAATAAACCAGGCAACCTCCTTGTAAAATATAAGATAAAAAGCCCTTTCAATACTGTTTTTGTTACATCTTAAGGGTTTGACATATTTTTATTTTCTATTCTTCAAAATAGTTTTCTGTTATTAAATTCTTCACTGACTCACAGGTCATACAGTAGCATCATTTTCTTCAAGAAGTTTTTATTTTTTTCATTTCTTCAGCAACACATTGATCATTCATTAGCTTGTTACTTAAACTCACGGCAGTGTAAATTCTCTATTTTTCTTCCTGTTGACTTATTTTATGGCTTTTCATTTAAGGGGATCTTATGCAACTGTGAAGCTACAATGCAGCATGCATCTCTGCTTCAAAATCAAAGATGCACTCCCAAAGAAACTATTAAACATACCTTGACAACATAGTCTACACTCACAACGTCAGAATACACTTAAATAGCAGAATGATGGATTTATGACTGTTTATGAAGGACTATTTTACTATAAACAAAAGGGAGAAATAATTGGCAAAAAGAAAATTAGGGGAAGGGTTAAGGGAAATCCCAGAGCCCATGGAATTGTACCGTAAGATAGTTTTTTAAAAATTTAAAAATAAAACTGTAAATAAAGAAGCAAACATGAAAACAAATGACACTATAGAATTTTTGAAGGATACAGTCACCAATCACCAAAATGACAGGTGTTAACTCCAAATGTGATTGGATTAAATTTCCCAATTAATGGCAGCATAAATCGCCTTTATCCTTACCTTATGCTGATATCTTTGCATGTTATTAAAAAAAAGCAGTAATCCAGTGACTTCATTGTGTTACAAAGTATATAAACATTTTTCCATTTTTAATATTTTATGCTTTATTATAACATTTAAAATTTTCATTATGCGCAATCCATCACTTGGTCATATGTTAGTTATCAGGCACTGGTAAATGGCTTTGTAGGCTTGCTTTCTTTCCTTTCTTTACCTCCTTCCCTCCCTGTTCCTCTCCTTCAGATTTAGTTATTTTACCTGAAATAGTGAGGAAGAGGAAGGAAGCGGGAGAACAGAAGCTCTTCCACCCACTGGTTCATTCTCCAAATGATTACAATGGCCATAACTGGGCCAATCCAAAGGTGAGAGCCTGGACTTCAAAGTCTCCCACATGGGTGTAAGGTGCCCAAGGCCCTTGAACTATCCTCTGCTGCTTTTCCAGGACTGTAGCAAGGAGCAAGACTGGAAGGATGGCAGGGAGACTTCAACTGGTACCCTTACGGGATGCTGGTGCCTAAGGTGGGCGGTCAGCGTGCTATGCCACTGTACCAGCCGCATGTAGCCATTATTTAATGTCAATGACATTTACAAGAGGAAGTTATTATCACTGACTTCACTGTCAAATAAAATATGGGTTTAGAGGGTAAATGACTCATTTGCCCAGGATCAATATTTTTTTTAATTTTTTAAAATATTTTTTTTTTTAAATAATCATTAGGGTCCAGTTTAGGGAAAATTGGGTGAACTTACTGCTCCCAAATTTGCTATTTCTTCTTGTTGTTCCCGGCGGAAGGGGAAAGACAAAGAGGGAAACCATGCATGACTTTCCACATATCCCAGTACCCACAGATGAGGAAACACCACCTCATATAAACCCAGAGTCTCGGTGTGGATAGTTCTGAAATGCTGCTGATCTCACTAATCCAAGGATGATGTCACCCTCCCAATTCAGGATTAATACTTCAACCTAAACAATCTAATTGTGGAGTTGATGCTTTAAAATTTTTGATAGGAGCTGGTATGTTGGCTCACCAGGCTAATGCTCCAAATACCAGCATGCCGCATGGGTACAGCTTTATGCCCCTGCTGTTCCACTTCTTATCCAGCTCCCTGCTTACAGCCTGGGAAAGTAGTAAAGACAGTCCAAAACCTTGGGCCCCTGAAGCCATGTGAGAGAGCTAGAAGAAGCTCCTGGTTCTGAATCAGCTCCCTCTAGCTTTTGCAACCATTTGGGGAGTGAGCCAGCAGACGAAAGATTTTCCTCTCTCCTTCTTTCTGTATATCTTCCTTTCCAATAAAAACAAAATTTTTTAAAGTGTTATTTTGAGAGATAGCAAGAGATTGAGAAAACTAGAAAGCTCCCAACTTCAGGGACACTGATCAAATGCTGCCAACAACACAGGATGTGCCAGCGCGAAGCCAGCAGTCCAGAAACTCATCTTTGTTACCTCCATCATCTGCTGCTTCACAGAGAGCAAAGAAGGTGGGAATCAGAAGTCAGAGCTGAGACAAGATACTTGACTAACCCATTTGTATGCTGCCTTTGGCCATTACTTTCTCAAGTAACTAATGAATTTAACAAAGGTGAATTTCACAAAAAATTGCATTAAACTTCCCTAAATATTAAATTACAGTATGTAATAAAAATCTCAGAAATTACACAGAAAACCAGAGTTCTGGACTGAATTCACTAACAGTCTCACAAGTTATCAGATTGTTCAGCAACATTGTATTTTTTGATGCTTCAATATGCAAAAGTACATTACTTATATTAAGGGTCAACAGACATCAACTAAAGGCAATTATTCAGATCTGAGCTTTATCTTGCAACTTGCCAAGTGACTTACCATTAACAAATTTTACATATGATTCCATTTGAGGAACAATACATTTTTAGAAACACTGAGTCAAGAGAACTTACCTGATGCTTCTAGGACTCTTGGCTCAGGTTCAGGTTCATCCAATTGTAGAAGCTCATCAAGTGCTAATTTTGCGGCATTGGATCTGGACTCCTTTTTATTTTGTCCCAATCCAGTCTTATATTGAATACCATCCACCACAGCGCAAAAAGCAAAATATGGTCCCATAACATTACCTTGAAAATGAATTTGGAATTAACACTAGAGTAATTTACAGAGTATTCTTGCAAACAATATTAGTACACAGGAAAACATTCCACTAGAAAAATTCTGGAAAACTGTTTACTTTAAAATACTAATTTCTCAAGCCTTCTTGTAAGGTCAATAAAACTAGAGCTAGACAGGTCACTGAACTTATTCTGAGGATTTAAATAGCCAGGTTGGTTGCAGATTCATATGACAAATAACATTAGCTTCAGAATACAGGCCATACTCAGAATGACAGTATCTAGAAATGGTAAACACCAAAATATCTACCAAATGATCAATGACAGGATAAAATGTTGCTGAAAACATCACCACAAGAAACCTGAATGTCTCCCACTCTTGGATTGCTCTACTATGCTTAATAACTTCAGAGCATAAGGTCCGTTCTGAAGAAAACCTGTGATTCTACCAGGGACATGGTAAGCAATTTAATCCATTATAGCTTAGGGTAAGTTAGTCACAGGGTTGGGGGGACAAGGAGAATCAAAATAGAAACAATAACAAAATAAAGATCCTAAAAAATTAAAATTAAATGTCCCATCTTCTTAAAATCCTAGCAAGGTTAGATTAACAGAGGTTTTACTTAGCTTTCAGTTTGCTGATGAAAATGAAATACAGTAACTTCCTAAATTTACAACTCAAAGACTTTTTTTGTTTCAAATTTACCTTTGTGGTACACTTTAGGAGACTTGGAGGATCCAAGTTGCCAGTCTCTGGCTCTGGATGGCTGGGGATAATGTCACTGCACATAAACCCCACCATCTTATTTCCTCACATAGTGAGAATCATACTACACTCCTTGTTAAACATTAAGGTTTAACAAGCAACTCCTGACGGCATCTTGGGAGTTTTCTCCCTATCAGTTAAGACTTACTCCAGGTATCCCTCCAGGGAGGGATCTAGGCGGAGAGACAGGCTATTCCAGAGTCTCCCCCACATGCCAATGAGCTGTCTCAGGGCGCAGGCTGCTGGGTGGTTTGCCCATGGGCAGACAAGCCACGGAAAGGGCACCCTGCAGTAAAGCAAATGAGAGGCACTGTGGCAAGGGAAAGTGAGCAGCTGCCCTTTGTTGGCAGTCAGTGATGAGGGCCCTGCGACGCTGGCTTCCATTGATCACCAGGCCACCAACGTGTCAGCCGCTGGCACTGGAGGCCTTGAGGACTATCCACCACTGGCTCCTGGATAACGTGGACCTGATGCTACCCGAGAAGTTGAGGCCATTGTTCAATCACCTGGCAGATCCCCAGAGAGTTTTCTTCTGAACCTTGATTACAGAATGGGGGTTGGTGTGTGCTTGACTGGCTCAGCACAGCTCACATTCTTCTGTTTTGATTGCTACAGGGTTTATTTGGTCAAGATATTCCCTAGCAATTATTCCCCAAAATTGGAGTCTGTTTGCAGTTAATTTCGTTGTGGGAGCAGTAAGAACCTCTCAGCTTTCACATGTGGAGATAATAACCAAGAACTAAAAGTGAAAGCAAATCAGTAAAAGAGTTCCTGAACACCTGAACAATCTAGATGTGGACATAACCACTGGGAACTATTTGATTATTGATAAGGCACTGCTAACTGCTATACTTTTGACAGCACCAAAAAAACAAACAAACAAAAACAAAAACAAAAAAACTAACTATAACTGTAAGCTACTGCTTGATTCAACAGAAAAATAAAGAAAAATTTTAACAATATTCTCTCTGAATATTCTCTGAATTAATTTAACTCTGCATGTCAGTAGCACTTTTTTTCTATCATTTATTCAGAATAAATCATAATTGGTCATACATTAAAAAAAAACTTATTTCCCAATTGCCTTCATTCATGACCACTTGGGTTCAATTCAATTTTACTAAACCAGAGAATGGTTTTAACAAGTGGCTAAGAAAATTCTTTTGTACTATTACACCTCTAAATGGTTATATTGTGTGCCAGAAAACTGAGGCCTTTAAGCTGCGGTCTGAGTAACTGCAGTTCTCAAACTTCATTACTGATATAAATCACACGAGGAGCTTGTTAAAAATACTGAAGTAACTTTAGTCTCAGTACCACCTGAATAAATCAAATTAGTTGTCTATAGTTTAAATATAAAATGAACACCATCAACAGCCGATGGGTCCTGTGCTTTAGTATTTTGTACTGCAATGAGTATTTGTCCTGATTATTAAAAAAAATAATGACTCACAGCTTAGATTTTTCCACTGATAGGGTTAAAGGAAAGCTAATGAGATACGTAGCAAGTACGTCCATTCTCACATTAAGGAAAAACCACTTTCCATAGTCTCTCTTTTCATCACTTGCTAATATTTCATCAAAAGTAACAGACTGAAACATGCTGTTCCTGTGGTAATCCTTACTAACATGTTCTCTTCAAATTCTTTACCAAAGGTATAAGCTTTGAAATCCATACTGACAAGTTATTGATAGGAAATTTTAATACACCAAACTACTTAAGCAAGTGTAATAACACACATCAAGGGTTTTTAAATGTTCTTTTTGGTTGTTATTTTTAAGTTGCCAATAACTTTGTAGCATTTATTCTGTCACTTTCTGAGATTTTTTCTAATCATTGACCATAATGTGAATCAGAAGCTGCTTTCTGCAATTTACTCAGCTCTGCTACTATAGTCTTCCACAGGTAAAAGGCAGACAAACAGCCTTCTGGTTTGGGGTAGGTTGTTAAAAGGGGTTAAGGTTGAATGAAGACATTTTTGACAGGTTTACAGATAGACCATCAACTGCAAGAGCCTTTTTCACATCTAAGATTTGGTCCTACAAGACAAATTTAACTTCACGTTTCAATGTGGCATCTTCATCTCATAATCATAATCCAAGTATTCAACATCACTATGAAAACAAGTTTATTATGCAAGCATTTACACTCCCCCTTCCCAAACAAATGCATGAGGCTGGTTTCATTTCAGTTCAGCTAGGCACATATAAAAAACTACAATGAAATAATTATTTTAAACAATGTTATGTCTACATCTGAAGAGGCTCAAAAGGTTAAGAGCTATATAAAATGTTTCTATGTATATATTTTTAAAGCATACCAGCAGTCATTTAGACGGTCAAATTTAACATAACTACTCTCTTTCAGGGGGAAAAACACTGTTTTCTAGAATCATAAAAATCAGACATAGCTTGGTACTTGCCTGTTGTTACGGTTTCCTTAAGGTCAAGCTGAACCCGTTGCATTTGTGCAAACTGGTGCAAGGCTGACACAGGATTTATCTCTCCACGTTTGTACTTCATTATAAATTCCCTAGGTATTTTTTTTGGAGGAAGGACAGGATTTGAACTAGATGAAAGACCTTTGGAAAGCAAAGGTTCTGGAAAATTACCTAAAAATAAATGTTTATTTTGGTTAATTCAGTTTAAAGAAAAAAAAAAAAACAGCAAAAGCATTAACTCTATCCCCTAATTGGAAGCTCACATGAAGCTAGCCAGGTGCATCTTTCAATCATTTCTGCTATGTAATTTTGAGACCCATAGCAAGAACAACAGCAAGTAAAAAAATTACATTGCAAATAAGCGATATAATCGCACACTTACTGACATGAAAGTGTCATGGGATTCTGGTATCAAGGTCTTCAGAAGCTAAATCATTTCTACAGGTTAAGTCACTAGGCCCAGAAATAAGAGACATTGGTTCTAGAATCTTTTCAGTGCCCGTCCCCCAGCTCCGGGGTTTTCGAGTACTCTTCACACAGAAATTAACTTTTAGTTAAATTATTCTGCCACTGTTAACACTATGCTAGAACCCAGCAAAATCCAGGCCCTTTTCTGAAGTCGTCTTCCAATGAAACAGCTAAATCTACTCTGGCAGTATGAAACTAGATTTTCTATCTTTACCTCTACCTAAACTGCCATAATACACTTAATTAGGATGCTGAACTTGTAACTGCTGCTGAAGAGTTATATTACTGAAATAAAATGGGGAAAAATGGAGGGAGGAGAAAATAGGGAAAGAAGAATCTCTATGCCTATAAAACTAGATCGTGCAAAACAATAACAATGTTCATGACGAAGGAAGAGGTGAACAGTTAAGCAGACACAGAGTAGCCGAGGCCGATCCGGGGCCGGGTGGGACACAGCCACTGGTGAAGCCTTCCACAGTGTGACACGCCAAAGACCGAGGCCCAACGGAGCTCACTCAGCACCCCGGGCCCTCACATACGCGGGACATACGACAAATGAGACCTACCCGTCACTGGCGTAACCTTGGAGGCCATATTCGACAGGCTGTAACTTTCCGCGGCATGGCCTGCCGATGTGGTGACCTTCTGGGTTGACGGCTGAACTGGCAGGTTCTTTTTCAGCATCTGAGCAAAGCTAGGGGCCCTGGAACTCTGAAACCAGTCACTTTTGGCAGACATTTTCTCACCTGCAAAGGACAACACCGACGATGAAAATAGTAAGATAACTCGAAGTTTTCTGCGAAGGGGATGAGGAAGGCAAAAAAAAAAAAAAAAAAGCCACACACAGTTTCATAAATGGTGTGTCCTTTTCCTCTTCCCCTTACCGCAGCCCACGGTCTTTTATCTGAGGACTGCTTCATGAGTTTTCACATAAAGTTATCTTCTGGATCTCTCCCCTAAAGTTCACACACAATGGCGGAAAGAGGCCTTCAAGTAGGCCTTACATCCCCCTCACCCCGGAATCAGGGAGACAATGGCAAGGTAGTGGAGAGGGAGCAGCGTAAGACACGAAAACATGAACCTGTCCGAGCCCACCCACCGAGGCTGTCCTTTGTGCCTTCCCGACTGCACCCCGCAGCCAGCCGGCTGGCCAGCGGCAAGCCTAGCCGCAGGCCCGGCGCTCGACGGCTGCCGCCCGTCGCCACCGTTGCGTCCTCCTCCCGGCCTCAGCCTGCGCCTCACGTCTCTCGGCGCGAGGCCCACGCAGAGTCGCGTCTTTCAAACGCGGCCTCGGGCTGCCCCTGCTGCCGACGCACCGCCCGCGGCGTCGGCCTCGTCCAATCACCAACCGCCTCCGTGGCCCGCGCGCCCGCTGCTGCGCATGCGCCCGGCGCCCTGCGACGCCTAGGGCAGACCCGCCGAATGTTCTACACATTCGAGGCGCTGGTGATGGCTGCCCTGTTTTCTGGGCTCTGGGGTTTGAGCCCACTGGCCTCCCACTGTGGCGGAGAGATGGAGTAAAATCGTTGACTTCTGTGTCTTGGTTTCTTGTCTCGTGCTCCTTACAGGCCTCAGAGCACTGTGTGGATGGCGGTCTACACAGCAGTTAGCTGTAGAAGTGCCTGGAGGCTGCCCACGGTGTGCCTTGTGATGGTGAATTCAAGGAAGCCCCACAGGAGCCTGTGAGCCTTGGAAGTGAATGGCTGTAATAGCTCATATCAGATCCAATGTGGGTATTTTCGATTATTTGCTACCAAGTAATTGGAGGTGGCCCCACTCCAGATATTAGCTAATAGAACCGGTTTTCAACAGAACATCAGTCATCAGGTTTTGATTGCCACCAAAGAAGAAATCAGGTAACTCAGTTATATTGTTGTCACAAAATTTCAATGTAATTTGCCATGGGCAAGTTGGAGGAAAATGTCCCATCCCTCTTCAAAATAAAAAACATTTAAGTGGTCTCTTCCCGGTCTCCCACATGGGTGCAGGGTCCCAAGGCGTTAGGCCATCCTTTCCTGCTTTCTGAGGACACAGCAGGGAGCTAGATGAGAAGTGCAGCAGCCAGGTTCCGAACCAGCGTGCAAGGTAAGAACTTTAGCCACTAGGCTACCGTGCCGGGCCCTCAATTTGATTTTTCCTGAACTTTTCATCATACCGTCTTGTAAAAAGTCACCAGGTTGTAAAGTGGGAGTCCAGGATCAAAACGTGTATCAGCTGATGATATCATCCGTTTTTCAAATTCCTTCTGGCCTTTTCCATTATATTTGAGCCCCAGTTTACATGCTGTTTGGCACATGAAGACTGGAGTGATATGCTATATTTTGGGCCCTATGTTTTTACTGATTAAAATTTTCACGCAGCCACAGCCTGATATATTTCAGTTGTAATTTACCCATTTAGGCTCTGAGACAGAAGATCCATAATTTGTATAACAATTCCCAATGAATTATAAAAATAAAACAACGTAATAGTGTTGGTATGTTAGTGTCATAGAATGACTAATATTTTGAGATTATACTAGATGCTATATATTAATTTTAGCAAACTGTCTCAGATATAATACTGTATAAATACCAGTATTAGCTGATTGCCTTGTGAAATATATTGGAATTTAAATGAAAATACATCACATTTTTTTTTCCAAGATTTTATTTTTTTTAATTGGAAAGGCAGATTTAGAGAGATCTTCTGTCTACTGGATTATTCCCCAATTGGCCACAATGGCCAGAGCTGAGCCTATCTGAAGCCAGGAGCCAGGAATTTCCTCCAGGTCTCCCAGGCCCGTACAGGGTCCTAATTGGCTTTCCCAGGCCATAACTAGGGAAGGCAAGTGGAGGGGCTGGGGAACAAACTGGCACCCATATGGATCCTGGCGTTTGCAAGGTAAAGATGTAATCATTGAGCCATTGTGCCGGGCCCAATACACCACGTTTTAAACACTCATTTCCACTTATTTCTGAATACTGATGTAAATTTAACAAAATATTATGTGACCCAAACTTTACCATGTTGCCTGCAGGACATTTTGGCAACTGCTGAGTTACACTATCTTCTGTTCACTGGTTCATTGGTCAAATGGCTACTATGGATGGGGCCAAACCAGGCCAAAGCCAGGAGCTAGGAACGCCATCTGGTTCTCCTTTGTGGGGGCAGGGAGCCAAACACTTGCTCCATCTTCCACTGATTTCCCAGGCAAATTAGCAGGGAGGTGGATCACAACTGGAGCAACTACGCCTCCGAATGGCACCCATATGGAATGTTGGTATCCCAGGCAGTGGGATATGTGGTGGTTGTGCCACAACACTAGCCCTAGAATAATCTTTTAGACATAAAAAGTATGAGGGGGACTTTCAAAGGTTTGTAGAGCAATGACATTAAAAATACGGTTTATTTCTTATTATAAACCCCTATTAAGTTCAAAATACTTTTTGAATCAATGGTAACACCCATTTAGTCCATCAATGAAGAAGTGAGTCTTAGGGAATTTATGTCAATGCTTCCTGCTCTCTCTCTTTTTCAACGTTATTAACTGATGTAATGGATTTCCTTCAAGTTTTTTTTTTTTTTTTAAGATTTATTCTATTTATCCAAAAGGCAGACTCACAGAGAGAATGAGAGGTCTTCCATATACTGGTTTACTCCCCAAACAGCCAAAATGGCCAGAGCTGGGCTGGTTTGAAGTCCCACACATGAGTGCCAGGGCCCAAGCACTTGCAGCCATCATTACTGCTTTCCCAGGCCATTATTAGGGAGCTGGATCAGAAGTGGAGCAGCTGGGACTCAAACTGGTACCAATACAGGATGCCCACTGTGCAGGCTGTGATTTTATTTGCTACATCACAGTCTACCCAAACCCTACGGATTTTAAAATCACAAAGCTGAAAAAAAAAAAAAAAAAAAAAGAAGGAGCAAAATCAGCACGGCATGGCAAATTCTTGATTTCCCATCAAAACTCTAGTAAAATTACCCTTGTTCTATAAAAGCAAAGAGCCAGTATTGTCAATGTGAAGGACTCTGGTTTCCTGAGCATTTTCCTGCTAAAGCTTTGTTGTCTTAAAATAGTCACTTAATAAGCAGATGCTTTTGTTTTTTGATCATCCAAAAAGTCAAGAAGCAAAATGCCTCGAGACTCTCTATTGTCATGATTATGTGGACTCCTCATTCAGTGTAACAGTCTGTCAAGGATTGTGGAAGATTTAAAATTTTACTTTAAAAGCTTTAACCTTAGCCTGCCCCAATTTCATGGATGCTGCCAGAGGTAAGATGCTTTTGTCCGGGACAAAAGACTTGATGATGCACAGCTTGGGTATCTGTATGTCTGCTTGTCTCCAGCTCCCATGGAGGCAGCACATTTAGGACCGCATACACATACACACACAGGATTGTGTTACATCAGAAATCTCAGTTTGGAGAACTCCATAACTTTTTGTAGTAGAGGGAGATAGCACATCACCCATGAATGTAATGAAATCTCTTATTTGCTCTAAGGTAGGGAACAAATTTCTGTTAAGATTGTTCACTACACAAATATTATTGAAAAAACATAATCCCAAATAAGGGACAGTTACTGTTTCCTTTGGAAGATGCAGAGAAGTTTGTGAGACACATGGAGAAGCTCTTTCAGTGGAATATCTAATACTTCTGAAGTTTCTGCTGTGCCTTTCCCTGACTGTATTCTCTTGAGCTAATTTTTCAAAATCACATATTTTATATAATTCGTTTCAGATATTAACCGCATGAAAATATTTGATAGCTATAACAGGATAGGTATCCATAAAATTAAGCTATGAAAGGTGATAAAAATTCAAAAATAACAATAGACTGAAACCATTATTACTTTATTACAATAGTTACAAACAATATTTTAGTGGTATGTGATATCACAATTGCTCAAACTATATACAAACATATTTATACAAGTCTAAAAAAAACAACAGATCACATTATCAATAAAGTTCTCTTTCTAAAAGTTATGGCCAGTAACCAAAAAATTCACAGTAATTCTGCAAAATTTTAAAGATGCAGGAATCATATTGCACATAATACAATTATAAACCCTAATAAGCAAATTTATATATATTAATATAGTTTTCACAAAATTTACATTATCATGCAACACTTCACTGTACACAGAATGGTGGAACTAAAACAGGGTAACTTACAGACATTTCTACAAGGGCCACAAAATTAGAAGTATTTTAAAGTTAAAATTATACTAAAAAACACATCCTTGTAATAAAACTTAACGGACACAATCATTTGTTCACAGTTTTTTACTTTTTAGTGTTCTTCTTTGTCTTTTCCTTTCTTTTCCTTCTCATCCTGTAGTGCAGTACCAAGCTTTTTGATGAGAACTGATAAAACCTTGTCCAGTGGGTCCATGACCCCTCTCTGAAGCCATTTAGGAATAGTTGTTCTGGCATGATGAAAGCCCAATTTTTGAAGAATGTAATCAACGCCTACTGGATCAATTTTTCTTCCAGTCCAAGAAATAAGTCTGAAATAGCAATTATAACGAGTAATTATTCGATTGTATAATGCCCTAGCACTATCCTGATGGTAGCTCTAAGAACATCATCGGAACTCCAAAAAATACTCAGTAGGTATACTGGAACTATTTTTAGGAGGTGAATTTGAATAATTAAGCCTGTAATTCCTGGATTATCTATATAGTAATAGCATTCCAAAATAATAAAGATGCAGCTGTTAAATGTTCTTGAGAGCCTACAGAGCAAGTGTTTACCAAATATCAATTCTAATTAATTTCAGTCCTGAAGATATTTGATTAAGTTTCAAAAAGTTTGAGCATATGGCAAAGTAGGGGGTGGGGAAGACTTTAGCAGGCACTACGATTTACACAGTGCCATGTGCCACACAAGGACACAGGACTAAGGAACAGCTAGTAGGGAAACATTCCTGGCCTCTCAGTCACTGTATTTAGCAAAGTTAACAAAAGAACAAAGTAGTTTGGTTCAGAACTCTACTCCCTACTTTCTCTTGGGAACCGCTCATTTTGGATTATTCTACCATGACATAGGCTTTTTAAGGGCACACACTCAAACAAAATCTTGTTATTAGTTTCATCAGTTCTAAATTGGCCATTTTAATTTTTAGTTGCCTTTTATCATTTAAATTGGTGTTAAACTCAGGTAGGGGGGTATGAAGCACTGACATCCTTAAACTGAAATAGTTATAAGTATTTTACATCAACTCCCACTCCAAACCTTTTATATGGGGCAGGATCATCCAGCTACTGTTAAAGCTGGGCTTGGAGCCAGAGTTTTACCCTGCTTTGCACCTCTATATCATGTTACTTAATTAAAAAAAAAGGTTACTCTTGCTACTTTGCTAAAAGAAAAAGGAACATAATAATTATTTTCAATATACATTTAAAACTAAATTCATTTTATACTCAAATATTAAGGTGCTTCCAAAAGTTAGTGTAAAAATTGATTAATTTGGATATGAATCAAGTCCCAGCTGCTTCTCTGTGATCCAGCTCTCTGATAATGTCCCTGGAAAGCAGTGGAACATGGCCCAGGTACTGGGACTTTTGCCACTCAACCTGTATAGATTTCTGGGCTCCTGCCTTCAGTCTGGCCCAACCCCAGCTAGTTTCTCCTTTTCTGTCACTCTGCTTTTCAAATAACCAAAATACTTTTTTTAAAGGTAAGTTTATTTTGGTATAAAAATGTTTGTAATCCATGGATATGTAGGATCTTCAAAATCTCATGGAAAGATGTATCATTAAAACATGATGCATGGATATCAACAATCTTCCATACCAAAATAAACTTATCCTTCAACTCAATTTTTTTGTATCTTTTTGAAGTACCTGTGTCTGTGTGTGTGTGTATTCAGACTATAAGATACTTAGTCAGTATTATAATTATTTTCTTAGGAATATAAAACAAATTTTCAAATATTTTTCTGTTAATATCTCTTAAATATTTTAGTATCATTCCTGAATAATGGCACCGTTAACATTTCTCATACCGAAGTGTTTTGTTGATTTGGTTACAAAAATTTCTACTACAAGTTACTAACACACAAGTCATTTCTTTTTCCTTATTCCAGAGTCACTGTATAATGGGTTGGGTTTTATTTTGGAATAATTTTATAGCATAAATATGTTCATTAACCTCATCTAAATAAAATGAACTATTTTTGCAGAACACTGAGATGGAATATATAGAATTCTTTGAATACTGCTATTCTATGCTCATGTGATCAACAGAACATCTGGGAGTAAAGAATAAGATGTGTATGAGCATTAATCACAAACAAGAACAAACAAAACAAGTAAACACTAGTTGTGGCAATCATGGTAACTAGAATTAAAAGATATTTTTAACATTTTTTAATGAAAAGTTGAGGTAATTTGGATCATGATTGTAACAACGCAACTTGATAAGCAGCCTGAATCTGACAACACTAAATTTGGTATTTTTGTTATAAAATTTACACTGCTTAATACGTAGATGGAAGCACACTGTGTGGTTGTAGGTTCTATTGCATTGTCCTAGCACATACTTTGTGAGAAAGTATAATGGTTCCACAATCCTGATGTATGACATGTGCATATTTTGGCTGTAGCTATGTCAAACATGTAAAAATACCATCATGGTGAGAAAGTGAAAAAATAATACCAACAGCAGAGCAGAAGTTACTTTTATGTTTTAGGAATTAACTGACAGAATATCACACATTCTGAGTATTTGTTGTTTCTTTCAGAATAGAAACTCACAAAGCAAAAAAAAAAAAAGCAGTCAGAAGCTTAGTAAGTTTTAAGTATCTAATTTTTAAAACATTGACAACCAAATTTAACCTGCACTATTTATGCCCTGTTTCTCATAGTACCAATCCCTTATGATATGGGTAAAATAAATGTACCCATTGCTTACCTAAGAGTGGGTTCTAAATGCCATGTGTTGCACATAAAATCTCTCCAGTCGACAGTAGTGTATGTGATACCATCTTCTCTGTCAGAGGCATTATCATCATGTATAATAACTGGACTTTTCTGTCCTGGTCGAGTTGATAAAATACGAGGTGGAAATATAGCTGTAATGAAAATAAGAAATTGATATTATATACAATATTAATTGATTTCAAATCATCTTAAGAATACTCAGTTGTTTCCATTTTTCATTTTTATGATCTGGTCAAAGTCTCAATTACATTTCCAACAAGTAATACTTCAAAATAAGCCATAAATAAATACTAACTAGTGTTTACTGGATAAAAATAACATCAACTCTAAAGATAAAGAATGTGGGGATCATATATTTGACTGTAGACTTAAGAGCACTGAAACCATTTCATATTTCCTAAAAAATAACTCTAGGTAGATTCTCTTATACAATGGCTTGTAATTTAGTGCCTTTGTTCCTTTGTTGTTGTTCAATTTAAATCATACAGGTGTGTGTGTACATATATATGTGTGTGTACATATAATTTACTCCAGAGGAAAAGAGAGGAAGCTTCCATCTGCTGATTCATTCCCAAATGCCTGCAATGGTCCACAGTTGGGTCCAGGACCAGGAGTAAAATCCAGGTTTTCCACACAGACTGCAGGAACCAAATTACTTAAACCATCACCACAGCCTCCCAGGTTCTGATTTAGCAGGAGGCTAGTCATCTACTTAGGATCTAAGTACTCCCAATGTCCACATTTTTTTTTCAAAGATTTATTTATTTTTATTGAAAAGGCAGATATACAGAGAGAAGGAGAGCAGAAAGATCTTTCGTCTGCTGATTCACTCCCCACATGAGTGCAAAGGTTGGAGCTAAGTCAATCTGAAGCCAGGAGTCAGGAGCTTCTTCTGGGTCTCCAATGTGAGTGCAAGGCTTCTGCTGTACTTGACTGCTTTCCCAGGCCACAGGCAGCGAGCTGGATGGGACGGAGGGCTGCCAGGACACAAGCCAGCACCCATATGTGATCCCGGTGGATGCAAGGTGAGGACTTTAGCCACTAGGCTAGTACGTTGGGCCTCCAATGTCCACATCTTAACTGCAGGCTAAATATCTGCTCCTGGATGACTTTTAAAATGAGTTTGATATATAACTCAAATATGATACAATTCATACATTTGAATGCCTTTGTATGTTAACAGTGAAACATACATATTTTAAATATGTGGTACCTACTTAATTTCATTGGAATGTCAGATTTACAAAGAGCAAGAGAGACAAAGATCTTCCATCTGCTTGTTCATTCCCTAAAGGGGCGCAATGGTTGGAACTGAGCTGATCACAAGCCAGTAGTGTCTTCCAGGTCTCCCACATGGGTGTAGAGTACCAAGGTGTTGGGCCATCCTCCACTGCTTTCCCATGGCACAAGCAGGGAGCTTGATGGGAGTGGAACAACCAGGACATGGACCAGTACATGAGCCCATAAGTGATCTTAATGCTTTCAAGGGGGAGAATTAGCCCATTGACCCATTGTGTTGGGCCTGATTTTTTTTTTTTAAAGATGAGTCTCTTTGGCCACTAGGCTCCAGCACTGGACCCAAAGTGCTCACCTTACATATACCAGAATCCCATACAGGCACTGGTTCATGTCCCAGTTGCTCTGCTTCCCATCCAGCTCCTGCCTGTGACCTGGAAAAGCAGTTAATGGTGGCCCAAAGCCTTGGGACCCTTGTGGGAGACCCACAAGAAGCTCCTGGCTCCTGGCTTCATATTGGCTTAGTTCCATTCTTTGTGGAGTAAACCAGTGGGCAGAAGATATTTCTGTATCTCCTCCTCTCTGTATATCTGTCTTTACAATAAGAATGAGCAAATTATTTTAAAAAATGAGTTTGTTTAAATTGGCTCACACAAAATTTAATTTGTGGCTTTCATTTTTTAAAAACTTAATTGGGAATAAGCCTAGTTGTGAAGGTGCAGTATCAACACTATGCTGTGTTTTAACTATCCCTAGGTAGAGTGCTAGTTTGTCTTGCCAGTCTATCAATGTTAATGCTGGTGTAGGATTAAATACTAAGATTTTTCTTAGGGATGCCTATGCTTATTTTGGCCAAGACAAATTGTTTCTAGTTTGTTATAATAAACATACCTATAGGTATTACAAAAGCTTTATTATTGAAATCTCCATAGATAATAACACTTTGATATTACGAATCCACTCCTTTTCCAATTAAAATAATATGAGAGTTTACTGGAAAAGCTTTCTTATAAACACACATAGTTCAAGGCAAAGGTTTCATGTCACACCTACAATAAATAAATATGCCAGACTTTCAAACTGAGATACATCAGAAAATAAAATTTGAAGATTACAGGTTTATCTAGAATGTATTTTTCTACATTTAGTTTGTTAAGGCAAAGAGTAAAAATAAATGTATTCCAGTGTCTGATATGTTGGTGCTATTTGTGAAGACTGTATCTACTTATAATTTAGAATCATTTAGTATATAATACTGCTTATTATGTTTTTTAGTCATTTTTATTTGACATTTCAACTCTGGTATGACATGTTTTTCCCAGCCATTGTTATTGATTACATTTTCTGACTAAATTTTTTGGCATATCCTGAGTTGACAGAACAATTCAACCTATACTATGCTACCTGTGCACTATTTCAACATGCTCTCTGGCTAATCTTTTATTTTTACAATACCTGCAAGAAAGATTTTTGGTTTTTTTATGAAATCAGTATTTATAATGTCACTTGAACAAATTAATTTTCACAAGCTCTTTTTAAAGAATTACACATGTTGCCTGAACACTGCATTTTCACATTTAAACAAATATGTGTTAGTTATGAAATCCAGGGCCCTAAACAATGGCTTGAATGCAGTAGCTGGATACCACCAGCAGGTGGTCCCAGCCACTTCACCTCCCTCCCTTGGCTTAAAGTGTCCTTGTAGTGCCTTTTAATAGCACTAAATGAAATTCATTAGATTGAGAGACTGCTACTGGCAACTCTAAAATATTCTAATCACTGGACTCCTAAAGCCATTTACTTCTCCAACAGGTAACGGCTTGATGCCTGGACTGTCCTTAGGGTTTTTTTTTTTAGGTGACTTCCAGGTACAGGCAGGGAGACTCTAAGCTAAGGGCAGAAAGTAACTGTAACAGGCATGTAGTCACCAGACTGAGCCCACTTGCCCATCCTAACAAACTGCTAAGAAGTATGGCACAGCTGATCAACCATGAACTTGAATAAGTGCTGGATGCTTCCTCTCACAGCCCATCATTAATCTCTAAGAATATTCATTCTTTACCCCTCAGGGAGCCTGGGAAGTAAGTAATAGCTGTCCAATTCCTTGCTCTGTACATTGCAAATAAAACCTGTTTTCTTTCACCACCCATAGCAGTTACTGGCTTTTGGTTTGTGAAGGAAGCTGATCCAGTTGGGGTTCTATAGCAACTCCTGCAACTAGTTTGGGAGGCTTGTTCTGCAGCAAACATGCAAGGAATAGTTACTGAATTAGTAAGATCCAAAATTATCATTGCTATTAATGTTGAGTCATAGAAGTTTCCATATTACTATATTTCAAGGTACCTAATTCTTTTAAATAGATATGAAATAATATAATAAACATATAATTAATTCCAGATAGAAGGGTTATCATTTTTTTATGGATAAACATTTATGATTCTATTGAGTAAACCAATGTTAGCTAGTTCATGAAAACAAAAAACCACCAATGATATTCAAATAATTCACCAATGTTCTCTGCAAGGGTCACCACTGGGAAAAGCTGTCACCTGTGATGCCAGCATCCAATACGGGTGCCAGTTTGTGTCCCAGTGGTTCCATTTCTGATCCACCTCTCCGCTGATGGCCTGGCAGATATAACATTGGCTGGCCCAAGTGTTTGGGCCCTGATTACCCATATGGGAAGCTTAGAGGAAGCGTCTAGCTTTGACCTGGCACAGCATTGGCCATTAGGGGAGGCCAGTGGATGGACGATTCTTCTGTATCTCCTTCACTCTCAGTAGCTCTTTCAAATGAATAAATAAATCTTTTTTAAAAAAGCTTTTTGTATTCCAAATAAATTTATCTTTTTTTATTTAATTCAGTTTTCCCAATTAGGGCTTTTAAAAACACAATTAAAAGATAATGTGAGTTTCCCATGAACTTTCGGAATTCTCCTCTCACAAAACATGCTACCTTTTTTTTTTTTTTTAAACATAATTGTTTCTTTAGTCATTTCACTTAAACATGCAGTATTTCCTCACATTTTCCTATTTAACAAAAATCTCCTATAAGGCCTAATTGAAGGTATACATGACATAATGTATAGTAAAATACTAGAAGTAAAAACATCAGGAAGTGTGAAGTATGATTAGCAATAGAGTGCCATATATCCAACAGATATTCAGGTCGTCTGTCACACAGTATGTTTAATGCTATTTACACATGCTAGCAACTCAGGGAGGAAACAGTATTTTACATTCATTTTATCATTAGACTATAAAAATCCATAAATGACACATTTCCTGCAAACTTGAATGGAAAAATACACCACATACCTTTTTCTTTTTCTTTCAGATAAGCTGACACTAGATCATGTAGAAACATGATGAGCTCAGCATCCATGGTCACACAAATGTGGTCAGTGAACTCTGTTACCACACTGCATTCCACCTTTGGCTTCAGGTTGACATCTGCAATGATTAAGTTCTTTTATCATGAAGCATTTACTGCTAAGATGAATATTCTAATTAAGATTTACAAAGGTCAATGCAGATGTATCCACTTGAATTGTAATTATGGAGAAGTAAGTAACCTCTGTGTGCTTTCTAGGATGACAGTTTATACTAACTAGTATATGCCATTTAGTCCTTATACTAGTACTAAAGATGAAGATGAATTAAAATCCCCCATTTTCCTTGTTTGAAAGAGTAACAAATAGTTACTTTGTCAAAGGTCAGATAAATGGAAAAACACAAATTAATTTCACGTTGAAAATAAATTTCATTTGGAGATGTTAGTATTACAAAAATAACTGAGAAGACATCAGTAATCTGAAGTGCCTTTAGAGTACTGTTAAGTGATTGGGGAAACTAGATTGTTTTTCCACATACCCTGTAATGAAGGTTCCTGAGGTTCTTGAACATGAATAGATTTAAAGTCAAGCTGCATCCTTGGTAATGCAAAGATAGTCTCTGTTTCATGGTTATAGCTGGAACCTCCTCTGAATCCACTCAACAAACTGGAATTCTTCACAGTAGTGCTATTTTCCGTGTTATTAGCATCAACATTACGAAGTAAATTTAGTTCTACAGATATAACAAAAAAGGGCAGCATTAGCCAAATGAAACCAACAGGTACGGGTGTGTCTACTGCCTTCAATGCACTATAACACACAGAACTTTAATCATTTTAGAAGCTGGAAAACATTTTTAGAAACACAGCTGAAAGTATAGGTATAGGGACCAGTGTGGTGCCCTAGTGGCTAAATCCTCGCCTTGCATGTACCAGGGTCACCTATGGACACCAGTTGATGTTCTGGCTGCTCCATTTCCCATCCAACTTCCTGCTTGTAACCTGGGAAAGCAGTCGAGGATGGCCCAACACCTTGGGACCCTGCATCAAGGTGGGAGACCCGGAAGAAGCTCCCGTCTCCTGGCTTCGGATCCGTTCAGCTCTGGCTGTTACGGACACTGGGGACGAATAAGTGGATGGAACATCTTTTTTTATCTCCTTCGGCCTATAACCCTGCCTTTTCAATAACAAAAAATCCTTATAAAAATCCAATTTTAAAAAATCCTTACATAAGAAAGTATAGTTATAGATACCACAGTTTTCAAGATCAAAGCTTTGTAATATGGGTTTAGGTAAACACAATACATTTTGTTTTTGAGTTCTCATACTTTAAAATGAATATTATTTTTTAGTGAATTCATGTTTGAGTTTCATTAAGCCCAAGGGTTTCCAAAGATTGAACACTTACTCTGAAAGAATGTAGAATTAAATATGATCATGATCTTGAAATCAAGGATTACTCATTTTCCCAAAAAGATGTGCTATGAGTACACTATAACTGTCTTACGAAAATTATTATTTTTTTATTTACCCTAGTACTATTTAACCTATTTACCTATTAAGTAGTCACTTTGGACCATGCTACTTCAAGAAACGCTCCTTAAATCTGTATTTGGAAAGTAAAATAGTTAAAATAGGCATAATCTTCTAATTTACTTTCTCATTCTCTTTTGCTCTCCATTATTAATGTCTGCTGTTGTCTATCCCATGATAATTTTTTTCGCAGGGTTCAAATTACTTTGTTTTCCATTGAAATTTGGACACATTTAAGTTTAAGGAAATCAAGCATCCACCTCGTCAGCTTTCTAATACACATGAGCTGACTGACCTCAGAATGACCACAAAGTGTCACCATGACCACACTTTCACAAGTCTGACGTATATGATCAAATGAAAAGAAACTCATCCCAGTATTCTCTTTATACTTCCCTAAACCCTATGTTTGAGACATTCTGTTATTTACTTATATAACAACTTTTTCAAATCTTCAATTGTAAGTAAGCATTACTGTAAAAATATTTTAACAATATTATTTTCCAAACAATTTATAATTTTTCCGTATAATAAACTTAATGTATTTAATGCCAATTTTATTTTAAATAAGTTCAGTTTCATCTAAAATAATTTGAGTCTATGAGATGTTGCACTGTCAGGATAGTGAATCATGTACCAAATAAGCACTACTTGATTTAGCAGGAATAAGATGAAACTTGTTTAAAGTGTAACTGCACTTAAAATCGAAAGTCAACAGAACCCCAAACACAGCAAAGTAAATGCTCGAAAAACTCAAAATTTTGACCTTCATTCCTTGTGGCTGTAACATAATTGAACCATTCTTTCACACTTGCCACTCCATGGGGAGGATTTTCATGGCGACGCCGTGTTATCTTGGTTATCGTTGCCATAGGACTTTCTAAAGCACCACATGGCTTAGTAACCATGGTATTGTGACCAAGATGAAAATCCAGTGTTTGTACAATATAGGTGGAATGATCGCTAGAACCTAGAACACAGAAAAACAATTCTTTTTTAAAGTAACAAACTATATCTAGATCAAATAAAAGAGCTGTCAATTCATACTTATATTTAGCTAAGTCATGCAGATAAGGAAGACTGAAAAGTGAATGAATAGAAGTAGATCTCAGAAATATTATAAATAAAAAAATATGAGAAGAATCATGTTATTTATAATCATATCACAAGACAGAATAAAGTCAAAGCTGGAAATATGTCAATGTACCGTCTTCCCAGATTTTTTGAGCTTCAGTCCAAAAAGCAATATTTGGTTCCTCCAAATGAAAAAGGGCCCAGGATTTGGAACGGAAATTTGGACCATGGAAACAAGCCAGTGTCATATGATTTCCATGTAAGCTCATTGATCCTCCAAACTGCATTCCATCTTCAGGTAAAGGAATCTGAAATAAGGATATGTGGCATCCTGATACCACCTTTAAGACTCCAGGCCAGTGTCGATGGTGAGCTGCATCAAGCACTGCAAGGAAAAGACAAGATCGCCATATGTATGTATCCTCTGTGAGCTTTATGAACTAAGTTGAAAGGGTATGAAGGTAGCAGGGTCTACTTCCTACAACAAGTGAGTCAGAGATTAAAATAATGCACTATATCTGGCTTACCTGAAACAACAGCTAATAAAAAGTTTGGGAAATGTTGCTGCATGAGGATAAGATCTAAGGAACAGTGATAACTTATTATTCAACAATAATTACAGCTGTCACTTCCGTAATGGTTAAAGATTCACAAAAAAATGCTTATGTGAAATTTTACACAAATCCCATGGTTACTCAATTCCATGAACCTGCTGTTTACCTTAACTCTTTGACACACAGCAGAACAGAGGAGTTAAGACCCAGATCCCATTATTTTTAAGTACTATTTTTTACTTTTCTTCCTTCTGCTACTCACAAAGGGAAGTCAGAAGGCCAGTAGCATCAGCATCACCTAGGATGTGTCAGAATCACATATGCTCAAGTCCACCCCACACTTCACACTTAAGGAACCATAGTCTGCATTTCAGTAAGATCTCCAGATGTTTCAAATGTTTTAGAAGCATTCATCAAACATGTAATTCACATTTACAGTTTCCATTCATTCTAGTAATGTCCTGATTTTCTCATATCAAATACATCCAATGATCATGCACTATATTTAGCAGGCATGCTTATTTTTAAACCTAAAACAACTATTTAAACTCACTTTTGTGTGTGTGTGTGTGTGTGTGTGTGTGTGTGTGTGTGTGTGTGTGTAATGACCTTTCTGAACAACCAACGTGAGGTGTTTTGTGGAATATCTGTTAATTTGTATTTGCTCGTTAACAATTCTAGCTTAAAGGAAATACAGGAGCTTGAGGAAGTAGATAAGTGACACAACAATGCAACTAGAAAAAATCTGGGCATGCTGCAGGACAACTGGCCGGGTCTTTTCAACAAGTCAGATCATCTAAGGGGACTTCAAAAATTTTGCAGGAAAAAAGAATTAAAAGATTATTTCAATGAAGAAAAAAATAAAATTCAGATAGTTTTCTTGTAATATATTTCATGAACTTTGTGAAGACTATACAAAAATAACTACTTTGAAAGAGTAAAAGAACAGAAAAGCATCTTACTTGTATTGGAAACATTACTGTATTGGTTTGGATAACCATTTTGATTCATCTTTTCATCATTCTTACTGTATGGTCATCCTCTCATGGACAGTTAACAATGGAAGTAAGGAAGCCACTGCAGTAGTTGCCATTAACAATATAGTTATATTATTACTGTAAGGAGGTTACTACCAGAGTCCAGGCAAAACGTGGTAGTTTTATCTAGGGTACTAGAGGTATTATTTTTTACAAACCAATTGTATAGTATACCGTAGGCCAATTATGGACAACTGAATATACTCTGAATGTAGATGAAATAAAAAATTCGCAAAAGGAAAATTAGAGACTATTGGCAGGAAAGGGGTAGTATTTTGAGATATACATATATATATATATGTATGTACACACACACAAATACATAAAAAACCTGGGATTATACATTTTAAAAGATCTACAGTGATGATTTCTGGATGAAAAGTGATACTTTAAGTTTTTGTTTGGTAGTAGTTTCTAGCTTGTACTCAGTATGTGTATATTTCATATGTGAATGTTGTTACTAAAAGCTATGCAACCACTTCTCCCCATTTTGTCTTCTGTCACTCTATTTAAATCCATCAACCTGTCTTGCCTGGTTTCTTGTACTGGCCTCCTTACAATAGTATTGTAACTGCATATTTAACAATGGTAATAGTAGTTACTTCAATGGCTTCAGTAGTTTACTTTATCATCATCCACAGTGCGTTATACACAATAGTCACAGAGATGTTTTAAAAGATGTATTTCATGAAAATCAAAATTGTATCTAGCCAGAACTTCTCAAAATCTGTCCATTGCATTAACCACCCTATCTGTTGCCTAGGTCTTAGAACTGACTTCCAGCATTTGCCTTCTTGCCCTTCTGGCTGAAGCCGTAGTGAGTACTGTAACGATCCTCAAACAAGCCACACAGGTTCCTACTGTGAGAACTTTGTATTCCTCAGTGTCCCCCCATGCCCTCCTCCTACCCACTCCAGCCTGGAACTCTTTTCCCCTACATCTTAGCCTAATTATTACATTTCTACTGAAATGTTATTCCTAAAAATGGTTCTCTGCTCACTCTTTCTGAAGTAGCTTTTTTGTTTTTTAACCATCCTTCTCTTCCTTTGTTACTTTCCTCAAAACATCTCTCTATCTGAAATTATCACATATATATGCTTATGCAGGCAATTAAAGTCAGTCTCTTCAGTTAGAATTTAAGCTTCAAGAGCGTAGGAACTTTTTCACCAATTGATTTCTCATGCCTAGAATAGTGCCTTAAGCATATGATTACATCTTAATACTCAATTAGTGAAAATAATCTGCCTAATAAAAGGCAATAAATATAAATTTAGATTCTGACTTCACAGTGTATGCAATTAAGCAGAACACAATACTGTTGTGAACAGCTGTCATGGCCATGGAGTGGACATGGCTGCAGAGGAGCTGTGGCACAGAGTGGAGGCGATAAACGACAGCTTCCCCAGTGATGGTCTTTGGTGAGTGAATCAGACATGCAGCCTACAGACCTAAGCCTGTGAGTATGACATACTATACTCATCTGTAAATTAAAAATACAATAAGCTTATTGAAATATAAGGCACATATAAAGGCTCAATTCTTTTTCTTACATTGTTCTTGTGAATTTCTCTCCAGGTTGTTCGTCATTGTCTTTGGTGGCAGATAGGGAACTGGTCCCCACGTAGACAGAGCTCGTTTGCTGGTATCAAACTGTTGGGTGAAAAATTCCTGGAGCTTCATTCCTATTTTTATCAGATCTGGTGTGGTGGATCTTGATATCATTACTTGGAAAATATCCCACTTCAAATCTCCATGGACAAAAATCTCACTGCAGTATACAATAAAATTTCATCACACATCTTACAGAAAAGACCAGAGTACAAGAAAAATTCTCTTCCCCATCCAACTTTTTCATTCATGTAAATTCTAATTTTAAGAAAACGAACTACTTATATTTTCTCATTAGATAGAAAATATCTTAAGAGGAGTCATGTGAAGTGTTCAAAGTAACACCTTAACAAATACCTTTTATCAGTTATGCTTGATTCCAGTGTATTAAACAGGTTTACTTTCCATTCATCCTGAAGCTTAAGATCAGCATTACTGAAGATGCCCATGAGGATACTTGAGCCCATGTAATCAACACGAGCCTCAGTAGAGCCCATAGTAATCTGGATTTTGTGACTGGGTTGCTGATTTGGGTGTTCGGAAATATGTGCTAAAACAAAAACAGTAATTACTACTCACAGAAATGTCTATGGGAAAAACTAATCAATTTTCAAAAGCCTCCTTTCAGTGTAGTTTTTAAAGATAAATTAGATTAGCTGTGAAATTTAACATACCAACCATCTCCAGAGCATTGACATCTATGGTTCCTCCAACTACTCCTCCTTTAGAATCTAACTGTGATCTTCCCAGACCAACAGACATGCTAATCTCCCGATCCCGATTACTTCCCACTGACAGACGGCCCTGGCTCTTCAAACCACTGGTTGTCCAACTAAAACACAGAACAAAGCATTACTAATTAGGTTAATGGCTTCTAATGTGAGAATTGAAAAACACAAAGTAGATTATTTAAATAAAATATTAAGATTGACAATGAAATACATCTTTTTATAAAAACTATGTGGTGAATGCCTGTATTATCAACACTAATCATGGTTTCTTCCAGCCTAGGGTATTACTCTTTAATTCTTTTTTTTTTAATTTATTTATTATTTTTAATTCATTAATTACATTGTATTA
This sequence comes from Ochotona princeps, assembly GCF_030435755.1. NCBI lineage: Eukaryota > Metazoa > Chordata > Mammalia > Lagomorpha > Ochotonidae > Ochotona > Ochotona princeps. The sequence continues at coordinate 30,675,960 of NC_080838.1, forward strand.
TGTGACACAGTTTCATAGGTACTTGGATTCTCCCCACCCCTCCCCAAACCCTCCCACCATGGTGGATTCCTCCACCTTGTTGCATAACCACAGTTCAAGTTCAGTTGAGATTCCCCCATTGCACGCGTATACCAAACATAGAGTCCAGCATCTTATTGTCCAGTCAAGTTCAATGGCTTCTTAGGTATACCCTCTCTGGTCTGAAGGCAGAGCCAGCAGAGTATCATCCCGATGATACTCTTTAATTCTTACACTGTTCCCCCCTTTTTAGAAAAGGTATTTCATGCTGCTTTATTTTGATATATCCTAAGGATTACACTATTTCCAGGCCAAAGCACTTTGCATCTTTTATTTACTCCTATAATCTGAAACAATTCAGCATTAATAATAAAGGTCTCCAAATGTTTTACTACAATAGAAGGAAATTACAAATTATGATTAGACACATTTTCTTTGTATCTGAGTAACTTACGTTGTATTTCCCATTACATTACTCATATTCATCTGAACATTCAGTTGCTTTAGGTTGATAGCAAACACAACAAGTGTTTCCCATGGGGTCCCTTGTTGGCTTGCTGCTTTGTTTGATTTGTTAACAGGGGTTGATGTTTTTGAAAGTGAATCTAAAAAAGGAAAAAAACAAGCACTTACTCATTCACATAAATGGCAAGCCAATTACAAAATAAAAGCCATTCCTATTTCTATAACCTAAAAGGTAAAAATACAGTGTTTTTCTATTAGAACCTGATGTTTAATATTGCCATACTGCTGCTAAAATTACAGTTAACATGTACTGATCACTAAGTGCCGGCAACCTTACTTCTTGAAAGCTTGTAAAATTAAGGCCCCCATTTTATAAGGGGAAATCCAGTGTGCATGAGATACAGCCACATAAGCTACTTATTTTCTTTTTAAAAATATCTGAGAGAAGGGGGAGAGAGTATGAGCATGCTCCCCACCTCTAGTTCTCTCCACAGATGCTAACAGCCAGGACTGAGCTAGGCTGATTCTAGGAGTCAAAAGACTCATCGCCAGCTGTCCCTTGGTGGTGGCAGGAAACCTAGCACTTGAGCCATCACCTACTGCCACCCAGTTGTATCAGCCGGAAGCTGGAAATTGGAGCAGAGCTGGCTCAGATTCAAACCCACATTCTTGTGTGGGGTGGATGTATCTCAGCTGGTGTATCTGTTCCTCTTAGGATTTCCTTAAGAAAGGAGAAAATCCATAAGGTGCTGCTGTAACACAGAAGCAGAGGTTGTCTGCAGAACCAATATCTTGGGCTTTTATGGACTCAGCTTATAAATTGAATCCTGCAATAGCTCTTTATATGTTAAAACCTTACCTTTTAACAGAATAATATTTGTTTTTATACATTCAGCCAGGCCAAAGTTAGGCACACATAAGAGCTCAGAAAATGCTAAGTGGAAGAATGACTGAATACAAAGATTGACATTTCCAATATCAAAGCATCATTTGGTACATTAACAATATCTTAGATACAGTTCTAAAGTGACCAATTCAGTAAGCCATGAAAAAAATATGCCAATTCCTCTCAGTCCCTTTCCCTTTGCAAAGCTAGTAGCCATCTATCTGTACTCTCTTCTGGCAAAACTCTGAAGTGTCTATTATTACTTCTGGTTTTTGTGAAAAATTTCAAGAGTATTAACCTACAGCTGGGCAAATATTTGGGAATGAATAAAATTTTTATCTTGGAAACACAGATGTGTATTTATCTTGGAAACAGTAGTATCACCTCTTCGAGGAACTGAAGAGTCAGACACACTCCTTGATCGTATGGAAGCTGGGGACTTCAGGCTCTGCGCTGCTGTCCCTGGTGACATGGTACTGTTTGTCATATGTTCATTGAATACATGAGGTGACTGAGGCATGTGTGTGAAAGAGGCTGACTGACTTGGCTGCTCCCAGGTCCTGCAATAAGCTTTTCTTGATGATTCAGGGGAAAGGTGTTGGTTCACTCCTTCAATGGAATCAGGTGTCCCTGGACCAGATGCTAGCAGAAAAGTTTGAAAAACAAAAACAAAAGTGACAAGGTAGTATCACCATGTGGAAAAATAATTATTCTCAAAAAAATTACTTCTCAATTTGGCAAGAGTATGGCAACTTACAATTTTCAAGGAACCTTCCAATATTTCATTTTATTCTCATAGACACTCAATGAGAGAGCCATGAGAGAGCTAAACAGGAGGTAAATACTACTATTTTACATATGAGAGAACAGACCCAGTTCTAAAATTTCCAACATTTTCCACTGTATCATGCAGACTCTACTTTTCTCTTTCCACAGTTATCTCCTGTGCACAGTAAGTCCATGAAATAAATGAAAGCAATTAGGTCCCCAACATATTGTTCTGTATGCTTAACCAATCGATTAACTTCACTGAAATGTATCTCAGTATTTCAGATTTAAGATTACAATGTAATCATTATAGAATACTAGGCAAAATGTAATTTCTCAGAAGGTAAAACTTGACTATGTCCCCAGTGCTAATGTATCATATGAGAGACTCAAAAGACAATTATCAAATAAGTGAACAAATCACATGGTTCAATCTAACCAAGTGAAACAACCTTGTATTATCAATCATGGATCTTGCTATTCTTACAACCAAAACTAAAAGCAACATAATTATATAAGAAACTCACTTGGCAAATTTATAGTTTGGTCTCCAAGGAACAAACGTCTTGCAATACTTCTCCTGTACCAGGCTCTTGGAAATGCCAGAATTTCACTGAGTCGGCGCATATCATATTTAAAGGAGGCAGAGCCTATGTCACAAACAGCTGAGAAAAACAGATTTGTTAGAATTTATATTTCTAAAACATTTAGCATTTTCATCTGGTAGGACTTAGACATCACACTTCTACTTCCATTTACAATTCATGAAATATCAAATTAAGTTTGATTTTTTAAAATATTTATTTTTATTGGAAATGCAGATTTAACAGAAGGCGAGACAGAGAAAGATCTTCCGTCCATTGGTTCTCTCTCCAAATGGTAACAATGACGAACTGAGCCAATCCAAAGCCAGGAACCAAGAGCTGGGTCTCCCACATGGGTGCAGGGTCCCAAGGATTTGAGCCATCCTCCACTGCTTTTCCAGGCTCTTAGCTAGGAGTTGGATGGGAAGTGCAACAGCTGGGACATGAACCAGTGCTCATGGGATGCTGGTGTTTGCAGGCAGAGGATTAGCCAGTTGAGCCATTGTGCTGGCCCCAGAAATAGCACATTCTAATACAGCTTCTGTTTTGTCTTTGAGTTGATGGCAAACCGTAATCTCACATCTTTTTATTATAAAATCATTGGGTTCAAAATTTCATTTATGGCCAGCTTTCAAAGCTCTTCTCAAATATGAAAAATAGTTTAAGGGTTATATAGGATACAGGCTTCCTCAAAAGGAACTGAAAATCAAAGAGCTTTGTAGCAATCTCCTTTTTTTTTTTTTTGCAATCTCCTTTTTAGGGGAGAAAAAAAAAAAGACACAAAACAGTGTCTTTCAGACAATAAACGTTCATTGAAGCCCTTCTGCAGAGAGCATGCTCTGAGGAGTCTTCTGCTCCCGTTTTATGTGCTCTTCTATTCTTGTATCAAAACTTCACTGGAGTTCATGAGCCAATTTTCAAAGCTACGGTTTCTGTTTCATCCAGAATTCGTGGTCACACAGACCATCAGCCAACACAATTCCTTATTTTGTTTATTATACTTAACTAAATTAATGGCCTTACTACTCCTTTATTCATCTCCTGAGAAAGTCTGGGGGCATTCTTTTCTCCTTCAGTGCCCTTCCATAACTTGTCCTCAAGCTTCTGGACTTCATTATTTCCGCCTTAAAGCCATTCTCTTTTATCCTTGTTTCCTTATTATAATAATGAAGACCTCCACTGGTTATTGTTGAATCTATTAATGCAGCCTCCTCAAGCATCTTTCCCACCTACTACTCTTTCAGAAAAAAAAAAAATCTGAGGCATCATCCTTAAAAATCTCAAAAGGTTTCTCATTCGTCAAAGGAGCAGACCTGGATTCTGTAGATTTGAACTCAAATTCATCCACAGCCTGGTCCTATTCTATTTTATCAGTTTTTTCCTTCAGCCCCACCTATTTATACAACCAACTGAATGTCTAGTTATTCCCAATGCTTCAGTCATGGTTAACCAAAGATCCAAAAGCACACTGGTGATTGTTCTGTCATGGGATTCTATGTTGTTATCTTTAAGAATATTTCTACTGAATTTCCAATATCTGATCCAAACATCATTTCCTCATGAAGCCTTCTCTGATGTATAATGAGACAGAATTTATTGTTTTGTCCCCTTTACAAAAGTCCCCATTATAGCAAAGCTATTTATTTGTCTAGAAATAAGACCTTGCCTTATTCATGCCTGCTCTCCTCAGACATCTAGAAGAGTACCTGGCAAAATTTCACTATCAAAACATAGGCTGCATATAGATTTGCTGATGACTCTTAGGTAACAGTAAATATATTATATGAAGGTACCTGAAAAAGTTTGTGGGAAAATGGTTATTTAAAATATATGTTTTTTGGTGTCTTATCACCCTGAATCCAAGTATTTTTTTTCCAAAATACATTTTTTCCCACAAATATATGGAAAATCTCATACTCCTGGATTTAAAAAAGTTTACAGCAAATTCATCTTTTAATTCCATTTTCCCTAGTTTTAATTAAAATTACAGAAATTTTCACTCTGTATGCTGAATTCTTCAGATGTTTAATATGCATTTAGTTTTATAAAAGTGCTTTGTTCAGTATTACATAGCTAATTCTTTTTTTTTTTTTTTTTTAAAGATTTATTCATTTTATTACAGCCAGATATACACAGAGGAGGAGAGACAGAGAGGAAGATCCTCCGCCCGATGATTCACTCCCCAAGTGAGCCGCAACGGGCCGGTGCGCGCCGATCCGATGCCGGGAACCAGGAACCTCCCCCAGGTCTCCCGCGCGGGTGCAGGGTCCCAATGCATTGGGCCATCCTCGACTGCCCTCCCAGGCCACAAGCAGGGAGCTGGATGGGAAGTGGAGCTGCCGGGACCAGAACCGGTGCCCATATGGGATCCCGGGGCTTTCAAGGCGAGGACTTTAGCCGCTAGGCCACGCCACCGGGCCCTACATAGCTAATTCTTACGGTATAACTCAGGATATGTTATTAAGTAGAAATTTTTAATGTCACATCCCTTTTTAGCGGCATTTACACTTTAAGGTCATACAAAAAGAACTGTTATTAATTCATAGTGAAAAAGAAGTGAAGAGAAGAAATAATTCAATTAGGTCTGTTTAACCTTTTGGTGAAAAATCAATCTAGAAACAACTTTTCTAACACTGATTATTGGCACTGAGCACAGTAAGCTGTGCTGTCACTCTTCTGCTTTATTGTACTTATCCCCAAATCTTATTAAGGGAACTAACATTTAAACATTGTTAAAAAGAGGCCATTATTTAGTTCAGGAAAATAATATTTTAATTTAAAAACTATAAAATTGAATACCAGATATATTTATTAATGTAGTATCCATTTTGTTTGAAGACTTGTTCACAGTCTGACTTTCAAAAAACGAGGCACCTCCAGAACGCCTTATCCGAGACAAACTCACTTTCACAAATTCAAGGTTTATACTAAGAGAGTCTTTTCGGCCAGTGACTGAAGTGGGTTCCTCATCCACATTCCCTAAAAGAACATAACAAGGATTTCCACATTAGTATACATACATACATACATATATCACCATCTTGATGACAATTATCCAAGGAAATAATGCTTAAGTGAAGCAAAATTTAAGCAGATTAACTAATGACTATTAGCTTACCTTTTTTATGCTAATAAATATAACTGGTGCATTTTATGACCCTTCAACAACAAACTAAAATACTCTTGTAGTCTGTGTCTCTGTTAATGTCCAAACATGGTAAAGAGATGTTCACTAATAAGATATTATGCATTTTTAGTAGTTCACCTGCTAGTGAAATTCAGTTTCACTAACTGAATGTCATTAATAGTCCTGTTTTGAATAAAAAAGCATGCTCTACTTTAAAATTTTACTTTAATGCATTATAAATTTTTTACATGAATAGATTTACTAAAACATTTACACATATAAGTAACAGATCTTTGATATTCAAAAAGGTTGTTACATTTATTACTTAGAAAATATTTTGAGTTTTTAAATTCTTGAATAATTTACTTGAATTACTTGCTTCATATTTATATTTATTATGAAGAGACAAAAAGATAATATCAAAAGGGAAAATCAAAGTCCTGTTTTGGTGTATCTCCATTGTTACAATTATTATGGTTTAACAAAAGAAAACTTGAAGAGTATGAGAAAGCTTGAAATAATCATACAAATTTGAAAAGCTGTACATCTGAAAAACATACCTAATCCTCCTGATCCAGGTGTAAGGCCAGAAACAGCAGTTTTTTGTTTCCCTGCTCCATATGGATGAAAGACATACAGGGAAAAATCAGACATGCACGCGGTGAAGCTCAAGCCAGATGAACTGCTGCTGGCAGTGGTCAGATCTGACTGACTACTACTATGTCGACTTCTGCCAAGAGGGCTGCCCAGTCCTGACGGACCTACAGTGAACACAGACACACAAAAATATTCAGCAACCACAACACAGTTCTAAAATCCAGCCAGGAGACTCCAGCAGTTTCCTGTGAAATGGAATTAAAACGTAACTTTTATTTTGGTTCAGAAATTTTGAAATCCTTGTGTATGTTTTTCACAAAGCATAGCATTCACAATTCACAATGCTCTCAAGAAACAAGTATGACTTAAAAAATAGTAAACATTAATATTTAATATACTATATCAATAAAATTGAAATAAAGACTTAAATGTTTTCCAGTTTATTTATTTTAAAACCAGTGTTGAATACTCTTAATGCAAATAATTATACACACACACACACACACACACACATTTGCCCTACTACATGACTTCCCATTTTTCTCCTTTGTATCACTGAAAGCACCCAGTAGAAAAGGCCCCCCAAATGGTTCAGTTTTAAGGGCAAGAACAAGCTATAGAAATATCCCTATCATGTAGCTGAAGGCATTTCAGCAGTTAACAGTGGATGCAATGCAAGGTATGCAAATACGGAAAGTGAAAGATTTGTTTCTGTTAAGAGTCAAATGTTCTAACTGATAACATTCAGTGATGAACAGGTTAATTTTAAATGTTTTAAACATAAAAAATATGAGGTCATCTTAATACAGCCTTGTAAGGTTTTTGCTGATGATCCTAAAATATATTTCCAGTAAAGATCTCCTTTGGACTCATATATTACAACTACCTATCTGACCACCTAATAGGATGTGTCAAGCATTTAAAGGTTACCATCTCCAAAACTGAACTGAACTGAACTCTGGTTTTTCACCTCCAAGTTTTCCCCATCTCAAAATGACATGTCCATGCAAACAGCTACACCAGAAACTTGGGGAATTTTTGTCATCTAATGTGGTTAGCATGTAGTTTGAGTGTACCTCAAGACTTAATGTGTTGAAATTTAATTGCAAGTGTGCAGCATTAAGGGGCTAGAAACTGAATTGAACTATGGTGCCCAGAGGTGACCCCTTTGGTCATTAGGGTGGAGCCTTCACTACTAAATTCTGGAGGCAGACAACACATTTGTGGCCCTGCGTTACTTCAGCACACAGCCAGTGAGAGGCCATCACCATAGACCAAGCCAAGAGGGCCCACTCTGAACAGGGAGAGTCTGTACTATGAGCTTCCAGAACCATGAACCACAATAAAGCCTTTTCCTCATTATATAACCTGCCTCAAGTTTTCTGTTACTGCAATGAAAAGTTGCTTAATATTGTATCCTTTCCGCTTTCAACTCTGCTTGCATTTATCGACGTTTCATGTCTACCACACATAAAGGATGTCTAGTTCTCTCTCTCTCACATTACTATTTCAGCTTAATCAGTTGTCAATTCAAGTACTATTAAATGGCCAACTACTCTCCCTGTTTCCTTCCACTCCAAGAAACTGCTGTACAGCAGCTAGACTGACATTCTTTTTTTCTTTTTTTAAAGATTTATTTATTTTTATTGGCAAGGCAGATTTACAGAGAGGAGAGACAGAAAAACATCTTCCATCTGCTGGTTCACTCCCCAAGAAGCCATGTGGGTATAGAGTCCCAAGACTTTAGTCCATCCTCTACTGCTCTCCCAGGGAGCTGGATGGGAAGTGGAGCAGTCGGGACCGGAAATGGCATCCATGTGGGATCCTGACACTTGGCAAAGTAAGGAATAAATCACTGAGCCATCATGCCAGGCTTTAGGCTGACATTCATAAAGCATTAATTCAGAATCACATTCACTTCCTTGCTTAAGCTTTCAGTGGCTTGCCCACATCAGCTGGCTCGTTACCCACATTATCTGCGTCTCTCCCATTACGCTAAACCTTTTCTATGTCAGACTATCCTCTGCTAACCATACTTCACACATACTGGATTTTGTCTTCCTCTGAAGTCCCCAAACTCATTGCTGCATCATGAATTTTTGTGTTCTAACATGGAGTACTCAGTTTCTCAGTTCTCTGCTTGGCTAACTCAAACACACTCCATGTTTCCACTTCAAATACACTTTTTTTTGCTTGGCTATTATGCTTTCCTAAGTGCCACATTAGAATGACCATGTCTACTAGCTAAGTTCCTTACTGTACACTTAACCTCTAGCACTGTGCTAGACAACATAAACATTCAGTGAAAATTCTTTGCAAGAATGGATATTATAATGACCCATTATGTTTATCCTCAACATGATTCCTTTGTGTTCCTATAATGATAAAGGTTAAGAATTAGTTTTATTTTTGTTTCTTTTTAAAGAACCATAAATGTGGGTAATAGAGTTGTTCATATTATATTCCTTTCATGACATATTCCTAGTAGAGTATACACACACACATACCTTTAAATATTATACTATCACTATAATAATTCAAGTACTAGTAATTGGTACACTTTTGTCATAAAGAGGTGATTCTTCCAAAAGAGAAATAGGCTTAGGTAATGTAAATTCTTGTATTAATACACCTCTTTTTACTCCATCACATGGACAAGAGCTTAAAAATACATTTAATGTTGTGTTAAAAACAGTACCGTGAAATTGGAGGTGATGAAACATACAAATCTTATAGTCTCAACAGACAGCAAAATCCTTGCATTATTTAAAAAATGTTTGTTTCATCAGATGGCCAGATTCAACTATAAACAACATATCCTAAGAATATCTTCATTTATAATATTACATACAAAGATGTTCAGTTTAGTATTATTAAAAAAATTTTTAAATTCGCAAAAATTCCAGGTAATCTAAAAGTATGATAAAATTATGGAATATCACATAACCATTAAGTTATTTTAGAAATGTAATAATTTGTGGTACTACCAGTGATGTTTCAAAAAATGCTAAAGTTACTAGAAAAAGGCAATCTGAACTATGAAGAATGATTATTACACAATGTAAAGGGTAGACGTTAGATGGACAGAAGGAGTTTGCTAATTAGTAATATTATATATTAGTAATATATTCTGCTGTTCAGTGGCACAGTGGGATGATTTAAGTACACAATTTCATATTAAGTGGAAGAGAGGAGCTGTTAACCTCAAAATATAAAGAAAATATAAGAAAGTGAAAATGCTAATTATGTGATATGATCAGTTCAGGCTATATATGTGTATTGAAATTTTGTACCCAAGGAAATATATTGCATGTCAATTTAAAAAAAAAAAAAAGCTACATAATTCAAGAGATCATATTTGATTTTTCTGAGGAAATAAACTTCACTATAAAATTCTACAGAAAACTGAAAACATTGATTAGCTATAGGAAAATATTCTCTTGTTCATTGAACTTCCAATGTTTTTATTTTCCAAATTTTCCATAATGAATAATAAATTCTTAAAAATATTTCTCAAATACATTAAATGTTGCCCTCCAAACTTATTTGAAAACACGTGTTAACTATCACTAAAATTTTTATTTAAAAATATTTGGCTTTGTTGAACTTGACTGGACAATAAGATGCTGGACTCTATGTTTGGTATATGCTTGCAATGGGGGAATCTCAACTGAACTTGAACTGCGGTTATGCAACAAGGTGGAGGAATCCACCATGGTGGGAGGGTTTGGGGAGGGGTGGGGAGAACCCAAGTACCTATGAAACTGTGTCACATAATACAATGTAATTAATGAATTAAAAATAATAAATAATAACAAGAAAAAAAAATATTTGGCTTCACACCCTAGGAATTAAAAATTTTTTTTCTGTACCTGGTATTCCAGTTTTGTTAGTAGAGGTCTTTGTTCCACTCTGAGTGGTGTTACATCCAGGAGATAAAGTTTCTACCGGATATGTAGTCCCCAACGTCTCCAGCTCTCCTCGATTTGAAGAAAACACCAAATCCAGGGATGGCAGCTTTAGCATGCACTCCACTCTTGATACTGGCAAACAACTAAACTTGATCTGTGAAGGCTAAAATGAACAGAGCCAAAAACAGGTTTCTAAAATTGGTTAACTTCTTACTGCATTCCAAAAAATACATCTAATTTTCATTTCAGTTTTTAAGCACCAAATTTATCTTGTCTACTCATTTGACACTTAAAAAGGATTTGTTTAATATCCCAAGTTTTCTTTTTTCTCCCTCATGATTCAGACTTTATCTCAGGAGGCAAGAGTGGTAAAACATACAGACCACTAAACAGAACATATAACCAGAATGAAGGACAAAAATCATTCACTCATTTCATAGATGAAAAAGGACCATTTGACAGTGTCTAGCCCTGTTTATGATAAAATTCCTCTAGAATTACAGAAACAACACATTTTGAGGTTGATGATGTGGCACAGCAAAGTAAACCACTGACTGCAATGTGAACATCCTACATAACAGGGTCAGTTCATTCCCAGCCACTTTCTTATCTTACTTCCTGCTACTTTGTCTTGGAAAGCAAGGAAGAAAGCCCCAAATACTTGGATCCCTGCCACCCATGGGCAAACAGGAGGGTGCTTTTAGTTCCTGCCTGCAGCCATTTGGGAAGTGACCAAGGTAACCAAGTAACTGAAGGGGTGTGTGTGTGTCCTTCCCTTTCTCATTGTGACTCTGCCTTTCAAATAAGCCTTTTTAAAAAAGAAAAGCACATGTTAACACATGAATGGTTCCTTATGCCAGACCCACAGCCAACATTATACTGAATGGGAGAAAAGCTGAAAATATTTCTTCCAAGATCTGCAACAAGACAACATTCTTTCATCATTTCTGTTCAATACAGTTATAGAATAACTTAAGAGAATGAAATAAAGAGCATTCAAGCAGGAAAGGAGGAAGTAAAACTATCTGTGTGTCCACATATAAAAACCTGCATTTTACACATAAAAGAACCTATATTTTGCTAAAAAAAAACAAAAAGACCTGCTAATCTGCTAGAACTGATAAATGAGTTCAATAATGTTGAAAAAAGTGAAATCAATTCACAAAAATCAGTAATACTTTTATACATCAATGATGAATTTTCAAAAACAAAAAAAAACCCCTAAGTGACCCCAATAAGAACAATAGCTACAAACAAAATACATACGAATAAATTAAGCCAAGAAAGCAAATGATCTGTACAATAATAATTACAAAAGACTGACAAAAGTACTTGACGAAGTAACAAAAAAGGTTCATAGGCAGGAAGAACTAATATTATTAAATATTCTTCGTAATCAAAGTAATCAACATATTCAATGGGACTTTTTGGTAGGAATGTCCCTGAACAAAAATGTATTAACAGGGGCTGGTGCTGTGGCATACATATTAAATTAACTCTTTGCATGCAGTGTTGGCATCCTTTATGGGCGCTGGTTCGAGTTGTGGCTGCTCCAGTTTTGATCTGGCTTCCTGCTAAAGTGCCTGGGAAAGCAGTGGAAAGAGACACAAATCCTTGGGCCCCCGCACTCATATGGGAGGCCTAGAACACCTAAGCTCCTAATTTCAGACTGTCCCAGCCCCAGGTGTTGCAGCCATTTAAAGAGTAAACCAGCAGATGGAAGACCTTTCCCTCTGTAAATCTGCCTTTCAAATCTATCAACCAACCAATCAATAAGCTTCAAAAAGATATTAATAAAATGATATTAAAAAAAACTACAGTGTAGTGGCATAGCCGGTAAAGCTGCCACTTGCAACAGGGGCATCCCATTGGGCACCAGTTCAAGATTCAGCTTCCAATCCACTTCCAATCCACCTCTTTGCTAATGCCCAGGGAAAGCAGTGGGAGATGGCCCAACTGTTTGAACCCATATACCCTCTTAAGAAGCCCTAAGGCTTAAAGAAGACCTAAAGAAGACCTGTGTCGCCGCGCTCTCCCCCCTCCTGGCGTCCACCCCCGCGGGGGTCCCCCCGCCAGTGCTGGGGGGGCCGGGCAGCCCCTCCCACGGCGCAACCGCTCTCCCAGCACCCCCGCCCTCCCTTCGCAGGGAGGGTTGCGGGGCGGGGCGGACTGTCCCCAGTGCGCCGCGGGCGGGTCGCGCCGTCCGGCGCGGGGTTTCTCCAAATGGCCGCAAGATGGAAGAAGATCTAACCAACAAGCTACCATTCAAAATAACAGAGAAAAGCATGAAATATCTGGGAATAAATTTAACCAAAAGCGTAGATGAACTTTATGAAGAAAATTACAAAACACTCAAAAAACAAATAGAACAAGACCTCGAAAGATGGAACAACATCCCATGCTCCTGGATAGGCAAAATTAATATCATCAAAATGTCTATACTACCAAAAGCAATATATACATTCAATGCAATCCCAATCAAATTACCCACAGCATTCTTCATCGAACTGGAAAAAATGATACACAGATTCATCTGGAAACACAAAAAACCACGAATAGCCAGAACCACTCTGAAGAACAGGCACTTAACAGGGGGAATCACAGTACCGGATCTATGGACATACTATAGGGCAGTGGTCATCAAAACAGCCTGGTACTGGCACAAAGATAGAGAGGAAGATCAGTGGAGCAGAATAGAAACAACGGATGGAAACCCACACAGATACAGTCAATTAATCTTTGACAAAAAGACAGACAACAACCCAAGCAAATGGAAAGGTCTGTTCAATAAATGCTGTTGGGACAACTGGTTGATAGCCTGCAGAAACAAAAAGATAGACCCACATCTCTCACCATACACCAAGATCGAATCTAAATAGATAAAAGACCTAAACCTACATCCAGAAACCTTCAAACTTTTGGAAGAAAATGTTGGAAACACACTGCAACACTTAGGAGTAGGCCCTGACTTCCTAAAAAGGACTCCCAAAGCAGTAGAACTCGAGACCATAATAAACAATTGGGACCTCATCAAACTAAGAAGCTTCTGTACAGCTAGAGAAACAATCAACAAAGTAAAAAAACAACCTACAGAATGGGAGAAGATCTTTGCACACTACATAGGAGATAGAGGGCTGATCTCCAGAATATACAAAGATCTCCAGAGAAACCAAAACAACAGAACAAACAAACTGCTCAAGAAATGGGCACGGGAAATGGGCAGACATTTCACAAAAGAACAATCCCAAATGGCAAACAAGCATATGAAAAAATGCTCAAGTTCCTTGGCAATAAGGGAAATCCAAATGAAGACAACAATGAGGTACCACCTAACTCCAGTAAAGATGGCACACATACATAATACCACCAACACTTGCTGGCGAGGCTGTGGGGAAAAGGGAACCATTCTCCACTGCTGGTGGGACTGCAGACTTGTACAGCCTCTATGGGAATCAGTTTGGCGAATACTCAAACAACTGAAAATCAGCATACCATATGATCCAGCAATAGCACTCCTAGGAATATATCCAAAAGATCTCCTACACAAGAAACCAACATGCACGCCTATGTTCATAGCAGCACTATCTACAATCGCAAAAACCTGGAAGCAGCCAAAATGCCCATCAATAGAAGACTGGATAAGAAAGCTATGGTTCATCTACTCTATGGAATACTACTCAGCTATTAAAAAAAACGAAATGCAGTTCTTTGTGGTCAAATGGGCCCGACTGGAATCCATCATGCTAAGAGAAATGAACCAATCCCAAAAGGTTAAATACCACATGTTCGCCTTAATCTGAGATGAAAAGATGACAACTTGAAAGATAGTACCTGCATATTGTAATATTAGTGCAATCTCTAACAACTTGTATCCAATGCAATAAGATAACGCGATATAATCTATAAACCAACAATTAATGTCAGAATATTTAAGATCTACATCAAAAAACTGTAAAACCTACTATACCCTCAATACGCTATGTTAACCGGTAATGGGGAGGGAGTGCAGGGAAATCTTTCAAGAGCATAAAAAGAGTGAGAGAAAAAAAAGTACAATATAGCTTATCAAGGTCAAATCTGGTAATTCATAGACAACAGACTCAAAGCGGCACTAAACAACAATAAAACTACTATACCAATGCATGAGGGGGGAATCGGGTGCGATCCTGACAACTTCTTAACAGGAGGTCATGTGCGTGGAGCAGGGGGGCACTCCAGAGTGGAGCAGGTGGTAAGGAGGAAGCTTGGATCCCAACCACGAAGACTCCCAGATCTTCAACACAAACTACTAATACGAGCAACAAGGACTATACCCCAACTGCCAAGGAGGCCACAGGGAATTGGATGCCCTCGGAGGCCGAGTACTCTGAGGTCACCCACCCCCAACCGGAGCTTCCACAGGGGATGGAACAAGTCCAAACACTACCATGCAGAAACCAACCTCATCGGAAAGACAACCAGAAGCCCTGAGTGGTCAGCAGACAGAGAAGAACAATTAATGTCCTTCGGGACCAGGGAGGAGAGCTTTCTCTGGTCCGAGCCTGGCTCCACCTCTGGACCCCCGCCCTCCCTCGCAGTGACCATCGGGATCGCTTCGAAAACCCCTCACAGCAAACAATCATACAAACTAAAAAAAAAAAAAAAACCCTAAAATAAATAGACAAACAACAGAAAGTAGAGCTTGAAATCTGACAGGAAAGAGCTGGAATGGATTGGCTCATGCCTTGCTGGGTGGGACACAAAGATTAGTCACTCCTCACCATGGTGTTGAGGATTTTCCTACACCCCCCCCCCCACAAAAAAAAAAGAAGCCCTAAGGAAGTTCCTGGCTCCTAGTTTAGGTCTGGTACAGCCCATCCCCTGTGGGCATTTGGGAAGAGAACTAGTGGATGGAAGATCTCTTTGTGTCTTGTCTTGCCATCTCTCTTTGTTACCCTGCCTTTCCAACAGAAATCAATCTTAAAAAAAGGAAGAAGGGAAATAATGTAAAAAAAAAAGTTACATACTTAAAGAGCCATTTCTGGGCAATAGTAGATAGATATTTTCGAATCCTGAAAATGTTATCATATTTTACTTATATATAATCACTTACTCAAAATGACTGTATTAGTTACAAAGGTTTTATAAACCCCCAAGCTCTCACACATTATATGTTTTTATCACAGCCTCAGAAAAGCAAGTACAGAACTCCAAATGATCAGAATGAAGCATTTCTGGCTAATTTGCTTATAGAAAATAGCTGAAATGGATGTTCATTAAAATTTTTTATGGCAATAATTAGAAGATATCAACTGAAGTGCAAACAAGTAGTTTTCTTTTTTATTCTTTTTTTTATTTTTTAAAGATTTATTCATTTTATTACAGCCAGATATACAGAGGAAGAGAGACAGAGAGGAAGATCTTCCATCCGATGATTCACTCCCCAAGTGAGCCGCAACGGGCCGATGCGCGCCGATCCGAAGCCAGGAACCTGGAGCCTCCTCCAGGTCTCCCACGTGGGTGCAGGGCCCCAATGCATTGGGCCGTCCTCAACTGCTTTCCCAGGCCACAAGCAGGGAGCTGGATGGGAAGTGGAGTTGCCGGGACTAGAACCGGCGCCCATATGGGATCCTGGGGCTCTCAAAGCGAGGACTTTAGCCGCTAGGCCACGCCGCCGGGCCCAACAAGTAGTTTTCAAATCAATTCTAATCTTTTGAGATCTTTTGAAAAGTCTGTCGATAATATTATAATTTAGGAATACATAAATTAAAAACAACTCAGCAGAAATTCTAAAAAAGGTACTATAGTGATTTTATATATCTCGAACTTTTTAAGTGATCAGAAGAAAAACAGTAAGAAATAAAGGTATAATTAATTTAATTCTTAAAAAGGTTTTAATATATATTGCTACTTTTGCTACAAAAGCGTGAGACATACATTTTGAAACTACAAATTTATGAAAATTCTCAGCACGAAGTGAGAGTTGCAGGCAGTCTCCAAGCTATCAAAGGCATGCTGAAGGTTTGCAAACCCAACAAACATAAAGAACACTGAGTGGGAAATACTGCTAAACCTCAAATACATTCAATAGTAATATTTTTTCCTAAAATAAAAAGAAATAAGTGTATCACCTGAACTCGTACATAAACCACAACATCTACAGGGAAGGAAGAGTAAGCAGATGTTGAAGATGATACTAATGATGTTGTTGATTCTTCCATAGGATCTGGTATTTCAAAATGCCCCATGTCTTCATCTTGCGAGCTGACAGCTGTTAAAAAAAAAGTAGTTTCAAGTTTTATTGCTAGATCAAGTGGAAATTATTAAATGACCCTTATATCTTATGTTAGTATTGAGACAGGAGGGATAAACAACCAGAAATATTTGCTACTTGTAGGCCATCATTCCATACACCTTTACCTATTCAATTCTTTGCACATTCCCACAAACTCCAATTTATTCTTGCTATTTCAAATACTGTACAAAGAAATTAGTGACTATACCCTTGCCTTTGAGGCAATTCCAACTGAACAGATACATGCAGGACTGAAGAATGCTAATTTTGTCATTATAACCAACTATAGTGATGAAAAAATTGTATGACCTCACTAAGACTTACCATCTCCATTTGTAAATGAGGGTTAGATGATCTCTCAAGTTCTGTAGTTCTGTAATCTTTTCTGTATTTATAACTGACTACATTGTACAACGATGTAAAATATGATTAAGAAATCCTTCTAAGGAGTAGGATGTCAAAATACTTGTGATGAGGAAGTAAATACATAAGAATGCTTACTTGTATAATTCCTTTCGATTGGTGTGATAGGGATAGTTTCCAGAGCCTTTTCCAGAAAGTCGAGTAAGCAAGGACTAATAACCATTTCTTCTGGCAATGACTGAAGTGCTACCCAGGCATACAACTTGGCTGTTTTCACTCCTCCGCTTCCTTTTCCTTTAGCTAGAGTGTTTACAAATGTGATGTGCATTTAATGAAGTTTAATAAAACGTTCCAAAAAGCATAAGACAGCTTTGTGAGAGATTAGAATTACATGAGTGTAATCGGGTGAATGTTATACTTTAGACGATACAAGAAAGCAATATAAAGAGCAGACTGATAGAAATGATCCATTAATATTTGAATATGCAGATGATTATTCCTATTTGCTCTAAGTAACAAACTTGGATCCAATTTTTCAACATAACACTTCTGGAAAATCATTAACATTCATGCTTTTTTCTAAGAAGATACAAAGAATTCAGACTATTTAGTGGCAGGTGAGGCAAAACATCATTCTTTTCAGATTTTCCTAGGTTGAGCTTGCATAGTTTTGTCATACTGCCCTAAGTGGGGTACCATCTCTCTTTTTTTCGACTTATGAAGTTAGGCTTAGGTTTCCAATTCTAACATTTATCAGATACTTGCTTAAAAACGGGAAAGGTGTTCAACTTCTATAAACCTTGGCTTTCCTCACTTGTCAAATGGAATAATAACATCTGCCACTGCTTAATGGATGCAGATGTATCTTCAACTGAAAAAATGATATTAAAAATATTACACATTATCAGGGCTAGCACTGCAGTACTGCAACTTAAACCTCTGACTATGAATTTAGCATCTCATACGTGAACTGAATTCAAGTCATGCCTGCTTTATTTCTGATCAATTCCCTGTTAATACATCTGATGAAGCAGTAAAATATGAGCAAAGTGCTTAGGCCCCTGTCATCCATGACAGAGACTCAGCTGGAATTCCTGGCTCCTGGCTTTGGCCAGGCCCACCCCTAGCTCTTGCAGCCTTTGAGTGAAACTGGGGAATGGAAGATATTGCTGTCACTCTAACTTTCAAATGAATAAGTAAATGTTTTTTAAAAATCTTGGACATTTTCATCAGAATTATTTTTGAAGATATATACATTAAATTCTACTCACAAATGAAATGTTTTTCTAATAATTTTTGTCCAGTTTAATATTCCTTTGGTTGGAATTGCTACCATTTATGTAAGATGTCAGTCATATACTGTGTTAGCAAGATTCCAACATAGCTCAGAATATTCCTTGGCTCCTGGTATTCACACCCTTGTGCAAGTGCCTTTTGTGCTGCATTGAATTATCAGTAAGACATCGTGGCAGTGATGGTAGGCAACTCTTGAGGCTGTCATTAGCAATATTGCAGTTTTGGCCATATAGATTTATTTGCATCAGCTTCCATGGCATGAAAATATGAAGTGGTTCAGTGCAAGGACCCACATGCAGCCAGCTACACATTTAGTGCATGATAAAAGCAGATTTTACTAATATCAACCACATATTCTGATGGCTGCAGACCTTGCCAACTTACAACCTCACAAAAGATCACGAATAGACTAATCAAGCCAAAATGCTCCTGCATTTCTGATCCTGTGTCTGAGGGCATTAAATCAATAAATTTGGAGTAGTCTCTTATAGAGTAATAAACAATGAATAATTGTGGCTGGATCCAATGTACTCCGTCTTAAATCTGTGTAAGCTCCCAAATTTCAACTACCTAAAACTACTCCTTTCTAAATGTACACTGATGTAAAAGTGTAAGTATACTACTCAGTATACTAAATTTGATAACTAATAATCTGAAGTAACAGCAATTTAATAAACAGCCACATTTGGCCCACACTTTACACAGGAATCTTTCATAGTCATTATTAACAAGCTTATGTCCTTTTTTTTCTAAGCACATGATTCTTAAAGTCTCAATAGAGCAAGTAGGTGATGATTACAAATTAAGAAAATAAATGACAAACAATAGAGTATATTCTTCAATACCTGAGGGAATAGGTGGGGGTTGGGGAGGAAGTAAGGTGTTAGTCTTGTTCTGGACAGTGCAAGGTAAAGGAGGAGAAGGAGGAGATGTTGCACTATCTTTCATACCATACAGCTTGGACTCTTTGGAAAGCGTTCTTGGCAAGGAAGATCCTCTGGAGGTATTAGGTGATTCTGTCTTTAAGGTCTTGGAATTGTAATGCAACTGTATTGAAAGAAATAAGCTTTCAAAATTAATCAAAGAAATGAGAAAAATCAAGAAATGTAGAAAATGTTAAAAACACAACTCCACGACTCCCAAGACTGGTGTCTAGCTTTTACAAGTTAGTTCTGTTATCTTGGCAAGACTGTTTGCCTTTTCCATTGGTAAAATTAAAAACTTAGGGGCATTTTAACATTCTTGTGTAGTGGGTTAAGTTGCCCTGGTCCGACACGGGAGTATTGGCTCGAGTCTTAGTTACAAAGCTTCTGATCCAACTTCACGCTAAATGGTCTGGGAAGGTAGCAAATATGGTGCAAGTACTCGTGGCTCTGCCAGCTCATATGGGAGACCAAGATGAAGTTCCTGGCTCCTGAGGTGGTAAGGAGGAAGCTTGGATCCCAACCATGAAGACTCCCAGACCTTCACCACAAACTATTAATACGAGCAACAAGGACTATATCCCAACTGCCAAGGAGGCCACAGGGAATTGGATGCCCTCGGAGGCCGAGTACTCTGAGGTCACCCACCCCCAACCGGAGCTTCCACAGGGGATGGAAGAAGTCCAAACACTATCGTGCAGAAACCAACGTCATCGGAAAGACAACCAGAAGCCCTGAGTGGTCTGCAGAAACAGAAGAACAATAAACGTCCTTCGGGACCAGGGAGGAGAGCTTTCTCTGGTCCGAGCCTGGCTCCACCTCTGGACCCCCTCTCCCTCGCAATGACCATCGGGATCGCTTCGAAAACCCCTCACAGCAAACAAACAATCATACAAACTAAAAAACAACAACAACAACAACAAAAAAAAACAAAAAAAAAACCCTAAAATAAATAAACAACAGAAAGTAGAACTTGAAATCTAACAGGAAAGAGCTGGCATGGATTGGCTCATGCCTCGCTGGGTGGGTCACAAAGATTAGTTTTACTCCTCACCATGGTGTTGAGGATTTTCCTGCACACCCCCCCCAAAAAAAAAAATGTTCTGCACCTAAAATGTTGACATATATCTTGTTAGAGTTACAAGCCAGTCTGGATTATCCTAAAATCTGCCAAGATCAGCAAAATTTTACTTCAACACAACAACTGGCTAAATACTAAGATGAAATGGACACGAAACAGCTGAATGGTGCCTTATGGCCATTTTAAGGTATAGAGCAGCCGGTCCTGTATATGAACTAAATTGAAACGTCAATGAGCTAATCATAGGTTGTGGCTAGGACTTGTTTTCCTTTTTTTTTTTTTTTTTTTTTTTTAATTTATTTTTTTTTTCTTTTTAATACACTGGTTACTCAAAACCATGTCAACTCCATAACATTGCAAATTGCTGTTGATGTTATATTGGGACTCTTAATTGACTGTGATGATATTCTGCCAGCTCAAACTTCAGACCAGAAAAGGTCTCCCCAAGAAAACTGTTCAACCAATCTGGACAATAAGTAGCTGGACTCTATGCTTGGTATATGTTTGCAATGAAAGAATCTTGATTGAATTTGAACTGTAATACTGCATCAAGGTGGAGGAATCCACCGGGGGGAGGGGAGGGGGAGGGAGGGGGGGATACCCAGAGCCTATGAAACTGTCACATAATGCAAAATAATTAACAAAAAAAAAAAAAAAAAAAAAGTTCCTGGCTCCTGGCTTCAGCTAGGCTCAGACCTGGCTGTTGGAGTGAATCAGTAAATGGAAGATCTTGCTATCTCTCCTGCTCTTATGCTTTCATAAGCTTTCAAATAAGTCTTAAAATATAAAAGTAATTTCAAATTATTTTAAAAGTTCTTTCTAGCTTAATAGTCTGATTTTAAAATTCTAGAATCTAAAACCAAGGTTTTTAAATGAATTTTCCCCAAAATTTACCAAGTATGATCTGAAAATCAGTGAATAAAAATGAAAATGAACTTTTTTTTGCCAAACTTTCATGGCAACAGTTGTTTAAAATACATGGCAAGGGATTCTTATGCTCAGGATATGGCTATATTAGACGAAAAAAGCAGAAAGCCACATCTCTAATATAATGAGATAACAAACAAAAGAAGAACATATATGGGAAAATACACACTACTACTTATGGACTATTTCCTTACTTTATCCTATCCATTTAGGTTTTTACCTTTACATCAACTCCAGGAATATAAAATACTGTTGTTTCTAAGTCACTAGGTTTTGTCTGTAGAGATGATGGCACTTTCTTGCCAGTCATTAAATGGGTGGTAGAAGCATAATTAGTTTGAAATTTCTTCTTTTTTGAAGGAGACTCTTGATCTAAGCTTCTTGAACTTCGATCGTAACTCCTATGAGAAGAAAAAACATGTTTTATTTCTTAATTTGGCACATTAGTCTCATCTTTGAGTTAAAAGTAAATTTGTATTTATATAGTGAGTGGGATTTAATACTTATTTGAAATATTGGAAAAGTGAAGCTCATTAATCTCTAGCTATCCAGTTAATGCCTTGTACAACTGACAAGATGAGAGAAAAGCAAAACAAAATTAAAAGAAAAAAAATGTTAAGTCTGTTTGCTTGATCATTTAGTTGGATGATAAGAAATGGTAAAGCTCATAGTATATCCTGAACAACTCTTCAGTTGGCTGAGGCATCAGTGCACACCAATTTCCCAACTGTTATTTCTTTATGAAATCAAAACCATAAATGATCCAGACACCTTGGAACGTTGAACTGTTCTTTAGGACAGAAATGTGTCAATTCAAGGACAAAGACAGAAAAAGTCATGTATGTTAAAAGTAGAGTTCAAAAGATGTAGCTATTTTAATGGGCAAATTTCCAGTCTAAATCAGACACCCATTCCCAGCAGCTGGAAAATATTAAACACTTGTCTAAATAAATTGAATATTTGCAGTTAACCACTTGATCATTCCGACTGTGCTCATCAACTAGAAAAATTTGCACTTTGGGATTAGAAAGGAGAGTTATATTGTAACTCCAGTGAGTTATGAATAACATTTCTAAAAGATGAAACTACATATATTCCTTTACAATGAATTTCTTACCTTCTCAAACTTATATCATCATGTTCTTGTAAAAGGGTTGTTGGGTGAAGTACACATTTTCCACTATCAATTTCAACTCGTATATCAAGCTCAAAGTCAATATTTCTCTCCGTAGCTGTGCCACTAAGGCTTCGGTTGACAGGTGTAGTTGGCCAGCGTTCTGTAAATAGTTGATGAACAGCAGCAAAGCCTGTTGCTTTTTTACGAGAAGTATGTCTATGGAAGAAACAACAGATTGTTACATTGCAATATAATGGGAAGTCTTTTGAACAATCTCTGACATGCTGTGTGAGAAATAGCTTGTACTAACTATTTTATAAATGTACTCTTATTTTCAAGTAATTCATATTAATTGGTTTTCTTTAAGTTTAACAAAGTCACACTTTAACAATTATAGAGTAAGAGTGTTATTTGTAAGGCAACAAGCTAAACAAGGTTAATCATTGCTGTGTTGGAGTTTCATTATCAGTGTATGGATGACATTCCCTGTGTTACGAGAGATTTCACTTTCTTAAATTATGATATTTAAACATTATGTGCAGAATTTATTAAAGTCAGATACACAGGGTAAGAAAGTAAAACAATGCCATATCTTCTGCAAAAAAATGGCAGTGGTAAAAATTGGATAGTCACTTGCAATAGAGTGGATCTTGACCCTTCCACAAAAATAAATACAAAACAGATTAAGGACTTAAATGGTGAAGCTATAAACTGAAAACTCTTTAGAAAACAGGTAGAAAAAGCTGTATTATATTGGTTTTTACAGTGGTCTGTCTCATGGATATGACATTGAAACCAGGCAACAAAAGCAAAAATGGGTAAGTGGAACCATTCAAATTAAAAAGAAGTCTGATGGAACAAAGGAAACCAACGAAGAGTGACAAGACAACCACAGGAAGGGAGCAAATCTTAAACCATAATCTGACAAGAGGCTAATTTTCAAAATACATAAGCAACTCATACAATTCAATAGCTTAAAAAATGAACAATCTAATTTTAAAATGCATTAAAAACTTAAGTGAATATTTCCACAAAGAAGACAAAAACAACAGCCAACAGGTATATGAAAATTTGGATCACCAATTATGAGGGAAAATGCAACTAAAATGGTAATGAGTTGTCACTTTTACCTCTGTCCAGATGATTGTTAGAAAACACACACACAAGTGCACACAAAGGACAGCTAGTGCTGTTAAGGAGTGGAGAAATCTGAACTCCCAAACACGGTTGGAAAGCATATACAATAGTGCAACTACTAGGGATAGGAGTATGGAATTTCCTTAAACAATTATAAATACAACTACCATATAATACAGAAATGTAACTTCAGGATATTTATCCAAAGATCTGAAATCAGCATCTCAAACAGATATTAACACCCTTGTGTTCATTACAATATTTTACAATGTAGAAACAATGTAAATGTTTACCAAGTATCGAAAAAATGAAATACAAAAATGTTATATACACATATGATGGAATCTTACTCAGAAGGACAAATACTGCATGCATCCTACATGAAATATCTGAAACAGTCAAAATCACAGAGGCAGAGAAGAGAATGGGTGTTGCCAGGAGTTGCCAAGGGTTGAGGAAAAGGAGAGCTTTAGTGAGTAGCTAATCAACAGATTTTAGTTATGCAGGATGAGAAAATTTAGGACTATGCATATGAAATAGTATCAATAACTGTATTATACACTTAAAAATCCGTTGAGTACAGTGCAAAGAACACTACAATTTAGCAAATTACAAAAATTATCTAAATATATATATGAAAAAGATACCATACCTTAATATAAGCTATATCTCAATAAGCCTAACTTAAAAAATATATATATATATTAAAAGATAGGATTTGGTGTTGTGACACAGCAGGTAAAGCTTCCCCCTAAGACATTAACATCCTAGCCGCTCCACTTCAATTCAGCTGCCCGCTCATGCCCAGGGGAAAGCAGAGGAAGATGACCCAAATGCTGAGGCCCCTGTCATCCACGTGGGAGATCAGGATGAAGCTCCTAACTTTCGGATTTGGCCAGGCTCAGTTCTAGCTACTGTGGCTACTTGGGGAGTGAACAAATAAATGCAAGACACAAGCTCTGCCCCACCCCACCCCCGCCTCCTAACTCTTGATCTTTAAAGAAATAATTTTTTTTAAATAAAAAAGGGTAATGTACAACATAAAAGATACACCATTTACACAGAAGGACATAGCTATGATCAATACTGAAAAGAGAAAAGATAAAGGGAAGAATTTATCCAAATTGAAAATAATGTTTCTTATTGCCAAATCTGAAATTTGTGTTTAAGAAAAACTAAAATATTTTATAAAATTGTTTAGAAAAGATTCAAACCTGGGCATATCACTGCAGAAATTAAATAATATAAAGATAAAAAGCCCTTAAAAACATTCCAGGATAGAAAACAGACTATAATTACAAAAAATACATACAAAAGGAAAATAAGAAGGTCACATTTAGAGAATTAAAAAGGATACCCAACTAACATGTGGAAAATACTGATGCCAGGGGGCAGCACTCTGGCACAATGAGTTAAGCCACTGCCTCCAGAACCAAAACCCACATGGGTACCAGTTTAAATTCAGGCTGCTGCACTTTTGGTCCAGAGCCCTGCTACTATGCCTGAGAAATCAGTGAAAGACAGCCCACGTGCTTGGGTGCCTGCATCCCATGGAAGGTGTGGGAGAAGACCCTGGATCCTGGCTTTGGCCTAGTGCAGCACCTGATGTTGTGGCCATGTGAGTAATGAAGCGGTGGGTGAAAAATTCTCTTTTCTGAGTCTGTCTCTCTCTTCATAACTGTCTACAAAATAAATAAAATCTCTTCTAAGATATTGGTGCTGGGTAAAATGGAACAATTGTCTTATTCAGACCAGAATTCTGTACCAAATAGTCATACATGGGAATGGCTAAGTTATCTTGGACATGAAAGAAATGAGTAGATATACAAAGTTATTTGAAGATATACTCTGTATTAAAAAAAATATTATTTCTTTCTTCCAAGAAGTCCACTGAAATAACTCACCGATTTTATAGAATGATTACTTATTTACCTGAAAGGCAGGATTAAAGAGAAACAGAGCTCTTCTATCTGCTGGTCACTCATCAAATGCATGGAACTGCCAGGATTGAACTGTTCCAAAGCCAGGAGCAAAGAGCTTCTTCCAGGTCTCCCATGTAGATGCAGTGGCCAAAACACTTGGGCATTCTCTGCTGCTTTCCCAAGAACAATATTAGGGAGCTGGATAGGAACTGGAGGAGCTATGACTCAAAGTGGTATCCAAATGAGATGCTAGCACAGCCGATGGTAGCCTACTGTGCTGTACCACAGCACTGGCCCCTAGGTTGCTAACCTCTTTCCCTTTATTAATTTCTTTCACTATACTTCACTAGTATGTGCCTCCTTGTAATTTATTACTTTTTGTTTGTTTGCTTGTTTTTAGTTATTTTTATTGGAAAGGCAGGTTCACAGAGAGAAGGAAAGACAGAAAGATCTTCTATCCACTGGTTCATTCTCCAAACAGCTGCAATGGCTGGAGCTGTGCCAATCCAAAGTCAGGAGCCAGGGGCTTCTTCCAGGTCTCCCATGCAGTG
This sequence comes from Ochotona princeps, assembly GCF_030435755.1. Lineage (NCBI taxonomy): Eukaryota > Metazoa > Chordata > Mammalia > Lagomorpha > Ochotonidae > Ochotona > Ochotona princeps. Next base: position 30,701,907 of record NC_080838.1, read on the forward strand.
CTGCTGTGCATGGTCCCAAGGCTTCGGGCCTTCCTCCACTGCTTTCCCTGGCAACATGCCCCTGTACTACTTTGCTGGGCCAGTAATTTGTTACTTTTAATGTTAGAAGAAATACAATTTTCTGCTTTAAATCATAACCACAACTTTCTTCCCATATTCTTGAGAGAGATTCACAGGTAACCAATATTAAGTGATTTGAATGAATCCATTTAATTTTTCAAAAAAAAGAAAAACACGGTGGCCCTGGAGCGATGGCTCAGCAGCTAAATCCTCGTCTTGCAACTGCCGGGACCTCAGAGAAATCCCATTTTGTGTCCAGGCGGCCCAACTTCCCATCCAGCTCCCTGTTTGTGGCCTGGGAAAGTAGTCAAAGATGGCCCAAAGCCTTGGGATCCTGCACCTGCGTAGGAGACCTGGAGGAGGCTCTGGGCTTCTGGCTTGGATTGGTTCCAATCCAGTTGTTGTGGCCATCTGGGGAGTAAATCTGCGGATGATCATCTCTGTCTCTCCTCCTCTCTGTAAATCTGCCTTCAAATAAAAATAAAAACTTCAAAATAAAACCCACTGTAACACGAAACTCAATTACAATAGTTATGCTTTTTAGTCTTCCTGAGGCCAGGCACACTTTGCAGTAGTCAGGACTACATGATGCAATGGGTACTATTTGTGACTCCAGCATCTTTTATTGTAGTGCTGATTTGAGTACTGGCCAGTTTTTCTGCTGATACATGTGGGAAGGGAGCGAAGGACTGGCCAGGTGCTGGGACTCAGCCCAATCAGGTGGGAGGCTCAGACGGAGTTCCAGGTTCTTGGCTTTGGCCTGGCCCAGCTCTGGCTGGGATAGATCTGGATGGAAAATCTCTCTCCTTTTCTTCCTCTGCCCATCAAATAACCAGTTTTTCTTTCAAAGACTTTTTGTTTAAATTAAGTTTGATATAACAGTTGGTTTCAGTTTTACATTGTGATATTATACGTAAGGGTCTTAAAAAAGCTACTCACGAAGGTTTCCTGTAAATGTAAAACCTTTCCCTATCACGATCTTCATCCTTCTCGTCCTTCTCGGATTCCTCACTGGAAGAAGACAGACTGTCATCCCGCCGGCCCTCTTCTGCTTGGAAAGGCATGCCTGATGAGAAGCTGCCTGGAGTTTTGGGAGAACTGAACACTGAACATGACCCTTCACTATTTGATGAGTAATGGGAAGGACCTTCAATAGTCACTGACAAAAGGTCCAGTTCAGTCTCTTCTGGAAACTTAAAAACAAAACAAAACAAAACGAACAAAGGAAAAAGAAAACATGAATCAGGTTTAAAATCCCTTCTCAGTTGCAAAGAGAAAATATGTAAGCTTAAACATCTAAAACATTTTACTTTGAACTAAAAAAATGTATGAACATTTGAAAATCAGGTTAACTTGACTAACAAAAAAAGAAAATTATACTACTAACACACTAAAAATCAGTGCAATTTTACTTACTATATACATTTCATTTATATTTGCTAGTACACATTATAACTCTTTAGCACAGAGGACAAACATGTGGAAGCAAGACAAACACAATGAACTATAAATCCGAGTGGCCAGAGCAATTAGTGACGGAACAGCATGCAGTGTCAATCCAGATAATCATATCATCATGCTTGGAAATGCTTTTTGTGCATATATGGTTTTAAAAATAAGCTCCTAAGTGGTCTTAACACATGTAAACAGCTGACTGACGTATCAAGAATGCTACAGCTTATTTTTTCAAAATTTATGTCTGTCTGTATGTACGTAGTTTTTGGAAAGGCAGATTGCAGAGAAAGAAGGAGAGGGAATAAGATTTTTCATTCACTGGTTCACTCCACAAACAGCAACAATGGCCAGAACCCAGCTGGTCTGAAGCCAGTAGCTTCTTCTGGGTCTCCCACGTGGGTGCAGGGACCTAAGGACTTGAGCCATCCTCTGCTGCTTTATCAGCCCATAAGTAGGGAGATGGATCAGAAGCGGAGCAGACTCTAGCACTCTTTAAGAGATGCTGGAGGCCCGGCGGCGTGGCCTAGCGGCTAAAGTCCTCGCCTTGAAAGCCCCGGGATCCCATATGGGCGCCGGTTCTAATCCCAGCGGCTCCACTTCCCATCCAGCTCCCTGCTTGTGGCCTGGGAAAGCAGTCGAGGACGACCCAAAGCTTTGGGACCCTGCACCCGCGTGGGAGACCTGGAAGAGGTTCCAGGTTCCTGGCTTTGGATTGGCACAGCACCGGCCGTTGCGCTCACTTGGGGAGTGAATCATCGGATGGAAGATCTTCCTCTCTGTCTCTCCTCCTCTCTGTATATCTGACTTTGTAATAAAAATAAACAAATCTTTAAAAAAAAAAAAAAAGAGATGCTGGAATGGCAGGCAGAGGATTAGCTTGCAACACTGCCTTGCTGGCCCCAAAACTGCTATATTTCAGTAAATATCATGTGACTCATTTAGGATTTCATATTAAGTAGCAAAACAATCAAAATTTCCTATGATCTAATATCAATTCCTAGCTTTTCAGAGTTGCCTTATCATTTGAGAATAAGCCTTTGTAAAGTAAAATGTACGCAATGATGTAATTAAAAAAGTTGTTAAATGCCACTAGTGATTGCATTGTGGAATCCTGCTCTCATAAGCATATCAGGAGTGAGCTCTTGGTCTAGAAGGGAAGCCCCAAGTTGGGACACCCATTTCCCAACTGGAGAGCCAGGGATGACTCAGCTCCTGATTCATGTCTTGCTAAGACAGGCTCTAGGAGGCAACAGGTGATGAATTCAGTGACTAGGTTCCTGCCACTCACATGGGAGGCCTGAACTGAATCCCTGGCTCTGGAGTCAGCTTGGCCGACTTCTGGACATTCTTTGCGTTTGGGCAGTGAGCTTGTCAATGAGAGCTTCATCTGCCGAATTTTTTGTCTCTGCATTTCAAAAAAGAAAAAAATACACTGAACTTCTATAGAACTCAGGTAATATTCACTGTACACATGGGGGTCTTCAAAATACTCATAGAAACTGTATTATGAAAAAAAACTGGATTCTTAAAAATATTCACAACAAAGTAAGCTTAAGTTTTAATTTCACTTTCAATACACTTTTTGAATTCCCCTGTGTAACACACATGCTACTGAATAAATAACTAATGAGATTTATTGGCTGATCTTGGCAATATTTTAAAACTGTGGTCAGAGTTTTAAATGATCAGTTTTCTAATTTAGAATAAGCTCCTTGCTGTTATCTAATTTATAATTCTTTATATTCTCTATTATTAGAAGCAGTGGCCGACACTACCATTTAAATAGGAATTGAATCATTTCAAATAGTAACACTTGTTTTCTTGTATTTTTTTGGAAAGGCAGATTTACAGAGAGAGAGACAGAGAGAAAGGTCTTTCATCCCCTAGTTCATTCTCTAAGTGGTCTGAATGGCTGAGGTTGAGCCAACCCGAAGCCAGAAAGTAGGAACTTCTTCTGGGTCTCCCATGTAGGTGCAGGTTCCCGAGGCTTTGGGCCAACCTCTACTGCTTTCCCAGGCCACAGACAGGGAGCTGGGTGGGAAGTGGAGCAGATAAGACAAGAACTGGGGCCATATGGGATCCCAGTGCATAGAAAGTGAAGGTTTAGCCACTAGGCTATTGTGTCAGGCCCTCAAATATTAATAATTTTAAGAATCACATAATCTGTACAATACATTCAATTCCTCTAATTATATGTTTTCAAGGTTTTTATTTTTAGGAGAAAAATCCAACTTTCTGTATCTGATAATTCTAAAACAAAATCTGGTTTCACTGAATTCAGTATAACCAAAGGGTATGTCAAGACTCAAGAGAGAAAAGGGAAACAGAATGATTTTGGAATTAATGCCTGCTTTAATGTAACTTGACAGAAAAAACTCTATATTTTCAAAATGTATTTTTACTTTGATTATGTATTTTGGGACAATATGTAGTATATTAAAATGTTAATTTCATTTGTGTTTTTGTAGCACACTACATTGAAAATAGAATTACCAAGCCACATAGTTTCGTAAATGGTCTTTTATACAAGTGTTCCAAAACAATAACATTTAATGATTAGTTTGTTAGTTTTGAGTTCCTAATTCTACATTGTACTATTTACTCTTCCTTATTTCCAAAAAAGATTCATTTTGTAACTGAATATAATAAAAAAGGGATTAGCAGATGCCTAATAAATTGAAATTTGGGATATACAATTTGATTGGGATGATTTGTTAAGCTGATTTAGTTTAATTCTGAAAATCAAAATTAGTATTAAACTATTCATAAGCATAATATATACATGCAAGAATTTATGAAATATATATAATAAGGAACTTAATCATAAACATTCATGTAAAATATTTTTGAGGAAACGAGAGGGAGATATTTTGAAAGCAGATTTTTCAAAGCGGTTAATCAGTTAATCAGTTTTAAGGAAAGGTTTAGGTTGCTTTTAATAAGTACCTGAAAATACCCTTCCCCAGGACAGCTGGACTGTGGTGTACTTCCCCATAACGTATTTTTCAACTTAATTAAAATAATAAGAAAAGAGAACTCATGAAAAATAAAAAACAAGCAGTGGTTTTAAGGTAAATAAATACACAACAAAACCAAAACAAACATTTTAACATTCTCTGAAGCTGATCCTCTTTCTGTGGTTTCTCCTATAGATCTTTCAGTCTACCTACCTCTCTATCCTGAACTAAAGTGTATAAGAAAACACAAATATTTCATATTTACATCTGTGTAACAACACAGTAATGACTATTCTCAAGTGAAAGAAACACTTTCAACAGCAAACCTCCTGCCTAAAAATAAGCATTTTTGGAGTCTGTTGGGCAAGGAAAGCAGGAACCCCTGCAGCACGGCTCTCCAGTGACAGCCTGAGACAGTGCCCCACGAGTTGGTCATGTACAGATAATTCAACCATCATGATGCACACTTTTACTGATGCAGAAGTTTGAATTGTGAAACTGTACAATACCATAATTTTGTAAAAATTGTAAAAATTTAGCAATGATAAGTAATATCTTTCTTACTGTATCCTGGATATTAAAAGTTACTCTGGGTCCAGGAGACGCTGCATCCACACGTATTTCGGGCAGCTCCTCAGTTTCTCCTACTCGAGAACTGCAAGTAAAATACAAAGTAGTAAAACATTAATATTCTCAAAAAAAAAAAAACCTAAAAAAAACCATTAATATTCTCATTCAGAAAATATCACTATACTTAATACAAGGCTGATTAATGACACTGGTGTTCTAGTTATAAAATAGTTAATCAGAGGACTGAATTTTGGTACTGCATTTGTTAATTCAGTATTTTGTAAAAAGAGTTAATGTTCACATTATTTTCTACAATTAAAAAAGAATTTATAGTAATTAGTTGATAGTGCTTAATTTTACTTTAGTAATATGCACAATTTCTATTTTTTTAATATGCTAAGTTTATATACAATTAAACCTTTTCTAAGCACACATGTTGACAGCAGCTGCTAGTGGTATGCACAATTTCTTTTCTTCGCACAGTCTAAGTTTATACATAAGAATGTATAAATAGATATACTTTATTACTATAAAGCAACTCTACATTCTGATACAAACATGATAGGGAAATTCCTCAAATTTGTAAGGGTGACAGTATCCACTGATTTCAATTTTACTCATAAGACATATTCTGCTACCGGAATTTTATAATTTCTCCAGTTAGAATAAAAATGTAGTGGGCCTTAGTGAAATAATTACATGTTCCAATATATTTCAGTGGTTGAAAATTCTATTACCTTGCTCTTTCCATTCGTTTAAGAGGTGGTCTTCCAGATGCAGAAATGCTTTTTGATCGGTTGTAACTTGGTTTGTAACCCAAACCCCACTTATCCTTTAGAGATGCAGCCTAATAAAATGAGAGAGTAAAAAAGGTGATTATTTATTGTCACATTTCACTTCTCTCCCTGCCTCTAAATCCCGCTCACACAAACTTGTGATGAGGATGCTAGATGTCAGGCCTGGAAATCTAAGAGTTTGAATAAAGGAAAATGTGAGGGAAAAGGTGAATGAGAAAAGCGTTAACAATAGAGGCATAGTTTCAACAATGTCTCAATAATTTCTTTAAGTCTAGTTTTATTTTTAATACTCAACTATCAAATATAAACTACTTGGCAAACACTCATACTTGTTGTATGAGTGTAACAAGCAAAAACTGAGCAAACTTCAAAATCAGCAACTCTTTTTGGATCTCTAAGACAGGGAGAACACAATATAGACTGCTTCCTATGATTAAAAAACACAGGTAAAATACAAAGTTACAGCTTCCCAGAACTATCACCCAGTGCTGGGATGGGACAATCTGAACTGTAATCAATACATTGCTGTAGGCTCAGTGAAGCCACGTGTGAATAATTTTTAAAAACTCCAGGGGGTTCCAGTCATAAGGTGCCCCCACAATTTTGGGAGATTTTTCCTCCAGGACTTTGACCAGATGGCCACAGAAAAATCCCCTCAGTGCTCCAACAGCAGGTAGGGATAAGAAACCATTCTGAAAAACCCCAAAATGCAGTCACCCTTCCATATCTGTGGGGGAATTGTTCAAGCCTTCCATGCATATTGCAAATGCGCAAGTCTTACATAAAATTTCAGTATTACATCTGTAATGTACACCAAGTGCAGTCTCCCCTGTACTTTAGATCATCTTTAGATTTTTATAATAAAAGAATATAAGTGCTATTTAATCAACAGCTGAACTGTTTATGAAATAAGAACAAGTGAAAACATGTTTAATAAATATGCAACTTTTTATCTCCCAGATATTCTTAATCCAGGGCTGGATGAGTCCTTCGATGTGAAACTCACAGATAAAGAGAGCTGACTGCAATCTGTTTTTAAACAGGTCTGTCCTCAGAAGGACTTAGTGTATCAAAACCATATCTGCTCTGGGGTAATTGTAAAGACAGAAATGATAGGGAGAAGAGTTGGCTCCAATCATCTTGCCAACCTAATGTGGGACAAAAATACTGACAAACACTTGTGAAGCTCCACTTTCAGATCAGAGGACAATAAGACACTTCCCCGGTACATCACTAAAGAACGGTTTGTGGAAGTTCTTTTTATTTGTCACATTATGTCTAGAGCATACCAAAAGGTAAAACAAAACAAAACAAAGAACAATCATGAGAACCAGACACATCAAGAATGGTAGAATTGTCAGATCACAGATTTATAATACTATCATGAATATGCTAAGGGCTCTAACTGGATAAAGATGACAATATGCTAGAGACAAAAATCTTAAAGAACCAAAAGCAAACATTACAGACCAAAAATATTGCAAAAACAATGATCTGTCACTCTATTTAGTCAGTTTACTAGCAGACTGCAGTTGACTGAGAAAAGAATCTCTGAGCTTAAAGAAATATCAATACAAATCTAAAAACAGAAAACAATGAAAGACTGCAGTGAAAAGTCTAAGGGTATAAAGAATTAGACACCTAAAATTCTATATGCTGCTAAATTATCCTTAACAAATGAAGAGATAAACATCTTCTCAAAGACAGAAAATTTGTAGCCAGCAGGTGTGCTTTGCAAATGTTTAAACAAGCTCTATAGACAAAAGGAAAATGATAGAAATCAGGCATTCAGAAATCTATAAAGAAAAGGAAGAACATTAAGGAAGGAATAAGGTAAACTTAAAACTTTGTCATTCTTAATTAACCTAACAATTTGTTCAAAGTAATATTAATAATGGGCTTAATTATATGTGCTTATGTATATGTCTTGTATGTCTATGTATTTGAGGATATAGCAAAAGGTTTATAGTAAATGGAATTAAAAGATTGCTTATTCTGAAGCCAAAACTGTTTAAGTCTATGCAAAGTATTTTTATAATACCCATTCTCCATGAGCTTTTGCAGAACATCTCCTACATATTTACATGTATTTTTATATATAAGAGAAATGAGTGATACACACACAGGGAAAGAAGAATCAGAATTTTTTCTTTTACAAGGTACTTAATCACTCATGAAGCAGGAGAGAGTTAACTAAAAGAAAATTTGGATTAGTTGTACATCTATATTGCAAACTCAAGTGCATTTGATATGCTAAGAAGGAAAATGGGAACATATAATGTTCGATTAAAACTGTAAAAATATAGAAAGAGTGGAAGATATGATGATAACACAAATGATAAGATGATAACACATATGGTGATCATCAGGCCTGGCACGATGGCTCAGCTGGTTAATCCACTTCTGCAAGGGCTAGGATCCCATATGAGTGCTGGTTCATGTCCTCGATGCCCCACTTCCCATCCAGCTCCCTGTTTGTGGACTGGGAAAGCAGTGGAGGATGATCTAAAGCCTTGGGACCCTGCACCCACAAAGGAGACATGGAAGAAACTCCTGGTTTGTGATCATGCCATTGCGGCCCTTTGGAGAGTGAATCAGTGGATAGATATTTTCATCTTTTCTTCTCATTGTAAATATTCGTTTCCAATAAAAATAGAAAACTTAAAACATATGGTGAGTATTAATCCAAGTATATCAACAACTATCTTGTCAATGATCAAAAATGTCTTGAAATAGAAACTGTCAGGACAGAACAGAAAATAAGACCCAATTACACACTGCAATTTAAATATCAAGAATAAAAAAATAAATGGACATACAGAATAAAAGTAAATGAATAAACACAAAAGAAAAATAAATGAATGGAGAAAAACAAACCATGCCAACAATATTTGAAAGAAAGCAGGAATGTAGGCTTGTTTTGTGGCCCGATGGGTGAAACAGCCTCCAGCAATGCCAGGATCCTATGGGTGCCAGTTTGCATCCCAGCTACTTCACATTTAATCCAGTTCCCTTCCAGCGGTCTGATTATGCAGTGGAAAATGACTGAAGTGTTTCAGCTCCTGCCACTACATGGAAGACCCAGATGAAGCTGCTGGCTTCAGCCTGGCTTAGTCCTGACTTGCAGTCCTCTAGAGAGTGAACCAGCTTATAAAAATCACTTTTTCTCTTTAACTCTTTCAAATAAATAAATAAATATTAAAGCATATAAGCAATCAGGAGCAGGCACATTAATTTCAAAAGGAAAGACTTTAATAAAGTGATCACTTCTACATAAAGATATAATCCTTAATAAATATGTACCTAACAGAGTATCAAATTATGATGCAAAAATAGAAATGCAGCAGAAAGAGATAAATACATCATTACAGCTAAAGAATTCAATGTTCCTTATCTAAAATGGACAATACAACACACAAATGTGTAAGAACACAGCTGAACTCAGGAATCAACATTCACAGAACACTGCATTCAACCACTGTAGAATAAACACTCTGAGTTACAAGACAACTCCAAATTTTAAAGGTGAGATACTATACAATGCATGCTGCAAAATCACAATGGAATTAAACTAGAAATCAACAGAAAGATCCCAGAACATTCCCAAATGCTTCAAGATTTACCAGAACACTTCTGAATAGCATGTGGGTCAAAGAAGAAATCCCAAGGGAATTTTAAAATCTTTTAACTAAATGAAAATAAAAACACAACTCATTAAAATGTATAAAATAAAGTGAAAGCAGTATTTAGAGGAAAATTCATTGAACTGAATACATATATTGGAAGAAAGAAAACATTTGCAATCAATCATCCAGGTTTACACAATACAGATTAGAGAAAGGAGAGCAACTAAATTTAAATTTCAAAGAAGAAGTAATAAAAGTTAAAGAAGAAAAAGAAACCAAGAGGAAATCAACAGAGAAAAATTAACAAAACCAAAAAGTTGGCCTGAAAAAAATCAGTAACAGAGCCCAGCACAGTAGCCTAGTGGCTAAAATCCTCTCCCTGCACACTGGGATCCCATATGGATGCTGGTTCTAATCCCAGCAGCCCTACTTTCAGCTCCCTGTTTGTGGTCTGAGAAAGCAGTCGAAGACAGCCCAAAGCCTTGGTACTCTGCACTACATGGGAGACCCAGAAGAGGCTTTGGGCTCCTGGCTTCAGATCAGCACAGCTCTGGCCATTGTGGCCACTTGGAGAGTGAATCAACAGATGGAAGATCTTCCTCTGTCTCTCCTCCTCTCTGTATATCTGACTTTCCAATAAAAATAAAATAAAATCTTCAAAAAGTCAATAATATCGATAAGTTTTTACACAGGCTAAGGAAATAATACATTAATATCAAATATTTAAGCGGAAATACAACTACAGACTTGGTGAACAATTAAAAAAAGAAATACTGTGAATAACTCTATGTCCACAAATTTAAGAATTGATAAAATTGACCATTTCTTGAAAGACACAATTTTCCAAAATTTACAAGAAAGACAATCTGAATATGTCTATTTCAGTTAAAGAAGTTGATTGAGTAATAAATTGCCTTACAAAATGGAAAACACCAAACCCAAATGGGCACACTGGTAAGTGAAAAAATTCTTACCATTTAAAAAATAATACACAAATATTCTCCACAATATTTTTCAGAAGAGCAAATGTTCCTAACTTGCTCTGAGACTACCTGACAATGACAAGCAGAAATGAAACCAAAGATATTCCAAGAAAACTACAGAGCAGTAATTTTCCTGAAAATACATGCTAAATCTTCTACCACAAAATATTAATAAGTCAAAAATGTATGAGAAGTGAAGAAGGAATGAATAGGGGATCACAGAGGATTAGTTATGCAATGTACTACTCTTCCCGATATCATAATATCTTGACCTTATACATTTATACAAACTGACGAATACACAACACCAAGAGGAAACCCTAATGCAAACTGTGGACTTTGGATGATAATGAGCAGGAAAGAGAGAAAAGAGTTCTTAAAAATTGCTTTTAACTATTAAGACTTTAATTCTTGCGGGGGACAAATAAACTGGGAAAATGGAAAGAATAGCACTGAGAGGTAAATTCTGATCACAGAAAATGGGATAGTGAAAGAATGGACATTTCAAAGATTTCATACCATTTTTCATACCTTTTTCTTTTATTCCTCATTACCATTCACAATTAGTGACTAGAAAGCAAGTGTGACTTAATGAAACGCAGCAAACATATAAAAGCCAAAGGCATAGATTGCACAGTTCTACTATCTGGGTTTAGTAAAATTCTTCAATGTTTACTCACTCGCATACTGGACCTCCGCAATTTTTTTCGAACATCTCTTCGAATGTCATTCACAGCCACAGACTCTAACTGTTGGTAACGCTGAATTTCCTGGTTTATGGTTCCTTCGCTTGCACCTAATTTTCTGAATGTAAAATAAATATCCTATTATTATAAACAAGCAACAAAGTGAGTAACATTGACTTTTACTTGGCTGCTTCCTAATTCTCTAAACTGTCAGGATATAAAAGTATCACACATACCAAACAAATCAATCCTAAGTTTAACACTCATATCTAGCAAACTATATTAAAACATATCATCAGGACCCGGCGCCGTGGCCTAGCGGCTAAAATCCTCACATTGAACGCCCCGGGATCCCATATGGGCGCCGGTTCTAATCCGGGCAGCTCCACTTCCCATTCAGCTCTGTGCTTGTGGCCTGGGAAAGCAGCTGAGGACGGCCCAATGCATTGGGACCCTGCACCCGTGTGGGAGACCCGGAGGAGGTTCCAGGTTCCCGGCTTCGGATCAGCGCGCACCGCCCGGTGTGGCTCACTTGGGGAGTGAATCATCGGACGGAAGATCTTTCTCTCTGTCTCTCTTCTTCTCTGTATATCTGCCTTTCCAATAAAAATAAAATAAATCTTTTAAAAAAAAACATATCATTAAATATTTGAGAAAATGCTCTCTAAACACTGTTTTATCAGAAGTCACTTTGGTAAACTCATAAAAACAGCAGAGTAAGTGCAGAAAAATGTACGTAAAACTATACATCATAACAAAGTTTCATGTAAGATTTGCTTCGTCATTTGTTTACCCTGAGAATAAAAGTCAAATTGTAACCTAAGTTAACAGAATCATGTGAGTCACTGTAAGAAACCTGACTAACATGTTCTGGCAACATTTTTCATTTTTGCACAAAATATATATACTCATATTTGTGTAAAGTCCTTGAATGTATTTTAAAAAATTCCAAATGTAAAGGTTTAAGATCAGGAAAAATGAGGCATAACTATCACTTTCTGAGAAGAAAAAAATTTCCAAGATCATCAAGAAGAGTAGCTATTCTTACGTAAGAAGTATTACTTAGTGTAATCCAGAAAAAAATTTACTGATGAATTTATGATCTCAGGCAATTTGTAAAACTTCTTTGGATATTTGTGATCTCATTGAAATACTAAAGAGTTTGCATTAGGTCAAATAAAATTTCTTCCACATTCAACATCTCATGATTCCAATATTAAGGAACACTACATTAAAAAAAATTACTATACATACTTAAGGTCATCTATTACTTTGGCCTGTTCATTCAGTTCTCTGATATCCACTAAACGCTTCACAATTTTTCTTCCTCTAAGTTCTCCTGGCTGGCTAGAAGATGCTGTTTGTCTTCGATAATCTACAGTTTCCTAAAAAAGCCGAAAGTGAATTATGTCAATACCACTCTCAATTCACACAGCAAATCTATACTACTACAAAATTAACACCAGAAATCAAAGTAAGCATGCAATAATCAAAGTCTTCTAGATTAAGTAAAATAATCGCCAATTTACCACTGATTTAAACCCTTATTTTCATGAAAGGAAACTACTAAATTGCTACCTACATTTCCCCATGAGTGTGCTCTGCATGCTTTCAAATGGGACTGGCTAGACTTAGGGGATCCCCACATCGCTGAGTCACACAGATACTCTGCAGGAACAGAATAGCGCTGATGTGGGGGTGTCAGGCCTAGGAGGTGATTTACAAGTCGCTGCCCAAACGTAAGCTTGTGGCCATCTCCACCTACTGTACTTCCATCTGAATTCTAAATAATAAACAGCAATTTAATTGTGAAAACATGTTTGCAAAATAAAACTTTTTTTTTATTCATTGATTACATTGTATTATGTGATACAGTTTCATTGGAACTGGGAATCACCCTACCCCTCCCCCCACATGGAATATTCCACCTTGTTGCATATCCATTGATCAAGTACAGTTGAGATTCCTTCTTTGCAAGCATAAACTAAACATAGAGTCCAACATCTTATAGTCCAGTCTAGTTCCTCAGCTTCCTGGGGAGACCCTGTCCGGTCTGAGGGCAGAACCATCAGATTATCAACCCGATCAATTAAAGGATCCAACATACCCTCAGCAACAATTAACTTTGTTGTATAACTAATAGTTATAGTATTGAGTAACCAATATGTTAAAAACAATTGCAATTTCTTAACCATCTTCTGTGATCACCTCATTGTCACATAATGCTAAGGGAAATGAGCCAATCCCAAAAGGTCAGATACCACATGTTTGCGTTAATTTAAGAGGATATGATGTTATGTAAAACATGTTATTTTATGTATATTATGTTATATGTTGTGTATAAACTAAAGCAAAACAAAACTTTAAAAAATTTAATTATCATAGTGAAAATCAAGAGTAGCTTTCTCTTGTATGCCAAATAACTTGATACATTAGGGTAGGGATCTTTTATCTGCCAACATTCTTTCATGGCCATACAAAATTAGCCTGCTATACATTTACTGAATTTTGAGTCCCCTGCTACAGTTTCTTTGGCATGCCCAAACCAAATAATTTTTTTAAACCAAATAATTTTGCATAAATTATCTGAGCCACAAACAAGATGATCCGCACCTCTTCCAGGTACATTAAAGATGGAAATACACATTTTTAATGTATACTATGATTATGTATATACACTTTTCATACTTATTGAGTTACTGCTCACTTAAAGTAAAATTCACCCATTTTATATGTACATTCCAGTGGTTTCAACTACATTCACAAACTTGTGTCAACAGTTATCACAGTTTCAGTTGGGAACATTTTCAAAACCCAAAAGAAATCCCATACTGATTAGCATTCTCTTCCTATTCCTTTTCTTCACACATGCTCCACCCTCCCAGCCTCAAACAATCCTTAATCCAATCTCTACATCTACAGATACGCTTGCACTTCACTTTCAATGCTACAACGTTAGTTACAGGTTAAGGTACATGTTAAATAACAGCTACTGTAAATGCAACTCAATTAAAAGACAGTATTATGAAACACAAACACAGGAAATCACCACTCCCTTCCCTATCTCCAAAAACAGGAACTATATAACATGACAAAAATACCCTCTGAATTGATGCCTTTACTCAGGATAAAGCCAGCCCTGAGAAGTTCTAATAAAGAGTTTACTTACAGTATGGATAGTGGGAGACATAGTATCAACTTCATCCTCATCTGACAGGTCAGCTATGTTTACTGAATTTAGGTCAGCAATGTCATCTATATCTTCCTCCCCAGTAAGCGTTGTTAAGGTATTGCCCAGAGCATTAAGCCTTTTCCCGATGTTAGGATCCATGTGGACATCAATTCCACACATTTTCCACAATACATTGAGTGTCCAGGTTCCAGCACTACTACTTTCTGTTTAGTAAAAAGAGATATTTTAGTAAAATCTGAGTACAAAAATTTAAATCCTGCACTTAAGTAATGAAATGTTACGTAGGCTGTATACAACAAAAGCCTCTCACAGTAAGATTTGTTGAAGATAGTAGACTATGAATTTACTTTTCCCCAAGTGTAAAGCATGCATCTAGTTTACTGTACAGTACACCCTTGTTTTTCTGTGAATTATGGATTCCTTCCCTCCCCTCCAAAATAAATTTACCCTCCCATGGCTATAGTAATTGCCATGAATTTAGTTCTTTAGCCAGAATTAATCAGATAGTTAGTCCAGGTGAAAGTCAAAGCTGGAAAAAGAAGAATCTTTCCTTGGTAGACAAGTTGACACAGGACCAAGAGAATTGTGCTGAAAGTTTTGATCTGGTCCCATTAGTTCCTGGTTCTCTATTCCCCAAGACAATCTTAATTTTAATTGTAATTTACAAGTATCCTTTTAATAAAAACCTGTTGGTTAAGCTAATTTGAGTGTGTTGTTATCACCCATTAACGGTCATGTCAAGGAGTTTTTTGTTGTTTTTTAAGACATTACTTTTTTTTGGAAAGGCAGGTTAAGATTTACAGATAGGAAAAACAGAAAGATCTTCCAGCCTCTTAGTTCACTCCCCCAAATGGCCATATTAGCTAGTGCTGAGCCAATCCAAAGCCAGGAGTGAGGAGCTTCTGGGTCTCCCCGGTGGGTGCAGGGTCCCAAGGCTTTTGTCATCCTCCACTGCTTTCTCAGGCTTTAACCAAGGAGCTGGACGGGAAGTGGAGCAATCAGGACACATAACAGCACTCACATGCAATTCTGGCACTTTCAACAGGAGGATTTCGTCATTGAGCCATCACGCCAGGTCCATGTCAAGGATTTTAATGTGACATCTCCCAATATATGTTCATTACAGTTACTGCCATTTCTTTTTAACATTGCTACTGAACATTTCCTACTGAAAGATACCTCCAAGTTTTTGTCTGACTAATGTTTTGTTTACCCTTTAAATCCCTATTTAAATGCTTATTCTTCTCTTAAGCATTCTCTGATCCAAGCACCCTCCCAAATATTTTATAGTGTATCTTGTACACATTAGGTATCTAACTGATAAGGAACAAATGTACATTTGCTAATATTACTGCAAAATAATTTCTTAAAAAAAAAAAAAACAGTAGGGCCTGGCGGCGTGGCCTGGTGGCGTGGCCTAGCGGCTAAAGTCCTCACATTGAACGCCCCGGGATCCCATTTGGGCGCCGGTTCTAATCCCGGCAGCTCCACTTCCCACCCAGCTCCCTGCTTGTGGCCTGGGAAAAGCAGCTGAGGACGGCCCAATGCATTGGGACACTGCACCCACATGGGAGACCCGGAAGAGGTTCCAGGTTCCTGGCTTCGGATCGGCGCACACCGGCATGTTGCAGCTCACTTGGGGAGTGAATCATCAGATGGAAGATCTTCCTCTCTGTCTCTCCTCCTCTCTGTGTATCTGACTTTGTAATAAAGTAACTAAATCTTTAAAAAAAAAAAAAAAACCAGTAAACATCAGAAGTAACTTTGTTAAATGACTCTCTGGCATTAAAACAAAGTCAGAATTCTCTCTGACTTGTGAGTATGTAGCCATAAGTAACATCTCACAAGTACCTACCAGCCGCTGCTTGTCCTGTGGTCCTTGAACAGACTTCATAGGTGCCATCTGGAACCACACCTGCAGAAAAATCACCAGCAAACGTTTTTAATAAAAAGATAGTTACACTTGAATATTATACTTTTACTTTTTTCCCTAAGATTATCTAAATGCAAACAGTATTACTAGCCTTTCCAGGTTCTAGTTTCTAATTAGCATAAAATGGTCACCACACTGACATGCTAGATCTGTTTCATATCTCACAGCATTTTATTCCATTATCTTAACAATTTATTGTGTCAGCTCCACTTTTCTGCATGTGATTCCCTGATCTGAGTGACCACACCTGGCTGGCTCTGAAACTGTAGGCTGCTGTTCACCAATATCCAGGATACTACAACCATTCCTACCATCATGAATGAATGAATGGCATTTGGGCAATGCTAATGATTTTAAGATGATTTTTGATAAGATTAGTTAAGGCCTGAGGCATGATTCACCCACTTTTTCTTCTTTTTCTTTTTCCAGAGATGGAACACTGTATGAGAAAACATATTGACTGCTATGATAGCTATGGTAACTATTGTAGTGCACAAAATCATGAATCTATCCATAGAAATATCTGACTCACTATGAAACATTATCACCTAGTTTTAATGTGGTAATTTCAAAAATGAAGGTAAATTCAACAGTTTTGAAGTATTTTTTAAAGTCAATAAGCACAGCTTTTTAAAAAAGTAAACAAAGTCTGAAACAAAGTACAAACTCTGAAGACACTATTATCTTTCTCAATAACACTCAATGGAAACAAAACAGCAATTTAAACTAAACAGTAGATATACTTTAAATGAAATATCCTTTCATAACTCACTCTGAATCCTAAATTGTTATCCAAATGTTACTTAAAGTTGGGCTTGGTATTAGTTTTCTGGGTACTTTGTAATTAAATTTCTGTATTTCCCTAATCTTTCTCAAAAGCAAAATACCATTCCAGCTCAGATGTACTATAAAATAGCCTTGTGAGAGAGGATCTATTTTTATCCGCAATTTCTAATTGTTGTATTCTTTTAAAAATACAATCAACAGCTTAAGAGAAAACAAACTTTGAAGTAAATGGTATCTGTATCTCACAAGCAATTTCTAAATTAATAAAGAAGTAGATCGATTTTTGGAGTAAAGGATTGCTCGATTCACTGTTACAGGCATGGCTGCATATCACAACAAGCAAAACTCATGTTAGCTTTTCAAATTAAGTGAAAAAGAGTGAAAAAGAAATCGTAGTAGAGTTTGAGTAATGTAACTGAAACAAGTGAAAGCAGGAGTTATGAAATAGAGCTAGAAAACTTCTAGGACTTCTCATCCCAAGAAATGAGACAATTTTTTAAAATCCAATTTTAAAAACGCTTTAAAACTTCACAGAGTATAGATGATAAATTAAAATTAGAAAAGAATATTAAGATTTCTAGGTGTATAAATGACTCCTGAAAACGATGAATAAGAAATCAACTGGGATCCTCTTGCAGGGAACATTGTTCCCGAGTCAAGAGAAAGATGTTGACTCGGCCAGTTTCTAACTGAACAGAAGAGGGAAATATTTCTATTCTGATGATCCAATACTATGAAAATATTAAAATGGAGCTTGAAATTTTTTAAACTTCTAGTTTACATAAATATAGATACATAAAGCAGGTATTATCTTTCCTAGTTATTAACTTGGTTCTTTGAACTCTTCTTATCGATTCCCTGCTCGAAATTTTACTACATGTCCCTCCCAAAACAACTAGGTAAAGTCATTTTTCAATAGGATACTATTTTTCCTAAGACATGCTTTAAAAATGATTTGCAAATTATAATCCTATTATTCCAATTTCTCTGTTCTATACTCATCTTCTTCCCCTGCCCCAAATTCTAAATGGCAGTTAAATGCAAATACAGTTAAATCTAATAAAAGCTACACACTAGTAACTCACCTATTTTATCATCTGGCATTCTTATAATTAAGCCAACAGAACAGCTACTCTGCTCCTACTCTCTGATCTTTGCCCATAAAATCCAAATTATAATCTAATCTTATTACAAAAGCAAGTCATTAGTATTCTCAAAAATCCAAAATAACTTATTATGACTATGAGTATCAGCATGTTAATATTCTCCAATGTTGGCTGAATATATGCTGAAGCATTAGATTATTATTTATTTAAGATTCATGTTTTTAATTTTGAATCACAGTTGTATTTTTTTTCTTTACATATGTCCTTTAAGATAAACTGTTAAGGGAATTTTATACTTACTTTACTCCCAAATATTGTACTGAGCATAATAAAATCATGGCAATGTCATCTTTTTTTTTTTTTTTAAGATTTATTCATTTTATTACAGCCAGATATACACAGAGGAGGAGAGACAGAGGAAGATCTTCCATCCGATGATTCACTCTCCAAGTGAGCCACAACGGGCCGATGCGCGCCTATCCGAAGCCGGGAACCTGGAACCTCGAACCTCTTCCAGGTCTCCCACGCGGGTGCAGGGTCCCAATGCATTGGGCCATCCTCAACTGCTTTCCCAGGCCACAAGCAGGGAGCTGGATGGGAAGTGGAGCTGCCGGGATTAGAACCGGCGCCCATATGGGATCCTGGGGCTTTCAAGGCGAGGACTTTAGCTGCTAGGCCACGCCGCCGGGCCTGGCAATGTCATCTTAATAAAACTCAGATTTAAACTTACTCTTAAGAAATTTCATCTTATTAAGAAAAATAAAAATTTATATTTTTTATTTTTTATTTCATTTATTTTTTATTGGAAAGTCAGATATACAGAGAGGAGAGACAGGGAGGAAGATCTTCTGTCCACTGATTCACCCCCAAGTGGCCACAATGGCCAGAAAATTAAAATTATTTTTTTAAGAAACATGCAAACTATTTCATCAAATAAAAACTGATGAAGGCTATCTTTAATCTTCTCAGATCTGGGTAATAGACATGAGTATTTTGACATCAATTCCTCACAGTCACTTGACATAGTTCAAGGAAATTCTATCAATTGTCTAATTGTAAAGTACTTAATGAAAACTAGATCACATATCCCCAAATAGGGTGTATTAAACTGAATACGATTAGCTGGAAAAAAAATCTGGAAAATGTCAGGTTTAGAAGTCTCTAAGCAGGTCCTTAAGCTAATCACTGTGATAGGTGCCCTTCCTACAAACCGTGAAAGGAGAATCCCTACCGCTGAAGATGAAGTGACAGTGGAAAAATATAAACCAACAGGCCTTGCTGAATGCCCCCTGCTTTACCACCTTTAGCTCCTAATCTCCACCCCAACCCTACTATACTGTCTTTCCCAACAAATCCAGTATAAAACAACCAGGTATGATTACTTCTTTGCATCTTCACTTTTTAAAAGGGCTTCCATGTCACATAAAGCTTACATAAATTTGGATGCATTTTTCTTATCAATCTGTCTCAAATTATAGGGACTCCAGGACAGAAATTAAAAAGTCATAGAAAAACATATTTACTTCCTTATATATTGAAAATAAGAATTTTATATATTTTTTGTTTAAATTTCAGATAATACTGTAAGCTAATGCTTCAATTTTTGGCATAAACATAATGAAAAGTTTTTATTTGTAAATGGAAACCAAGATAGCAAAGATTTTCTTCAGTGGAAAGGAAGGTAAATTGCATAAAAACAGCATTCTTCCTTTTAAAAAGTAACTTATCAGACTGGCTGAGGAATTGTATTTCACAATCTATTAGTTCCTCAATTATTTATTTCACTACCAAAATTAAAAATGACCAATTCTGATATAGCATTTAAGACATCTAATAGACATAAATAAAAATCCTATAAGTGGCATATAAACTCAGCTGTGGTTGTATCAATCCTTGAGCAACATGAAATTAGAGAAAATCATACATTACACTCTGCATTCCTAAAAATCCAGATGTGTGGATTTGCACATGTTGATTAAGTCTGGAGTTCTTGGTCTTGGCTATTTACAGGTGTTATATATGTTATATGTGATGAATTAGATCACATTTATTACTTTCTTAAAGGTACCCATTGAACAAAGCTGTTTTCCTCAATCATTCATGATCAATTATCGGAGAAATTGGCAATGAGGAAATCTTCTACTGCAGCAGCAAGCCTGCATGACCCACTTGTCAAAACTACTAAAGGATGCAGTTTCTCACAAATAAATTTTGTTATTTTTTTAAAATTAGAAATAGCTCTTCATAAACTGGAAATTGTCATATGTCTGAATGGTTTTATCTTTGGTTTTACAAGTGAAGAATTTTCTAAAATTTCAAAACTTAACACAGAAAAATAATCGACACTCACAGGCATTCATTACCAGATCCCCTCGGATTTCTGGTTTCCAGTCATCCCATGATGTCTCAAAGCCATCAGCAAAACGGATACAAAAATTTTTGAAATGCCCTTTGCTAACCAGAGACTCCGAAGAGCAGGCAGTGATGAGAGTACTTTCAATGGTGAGTACCAAGGCAGAACCAGTGTCGAGGTCTCCAGTATGATTGGACTGAAAAATATATTCAAGAGGTCAGATAGAGGTGATGATGGTTTTACCTTTAGAAATCCTCACAGAATAAACATCTGGAAATTCCATTTAAAAATAGCTTAGAAACATCTTTTAAAAATTCAACTGCTCAAGTCAAACACTAGTCAGATGTGTGTTCAGGGTAATTACTTTTCCAACGCCTGTTTTAATATTAGGTGTGCTTTCACTAGAACAGTACCCGTGGCGTGTATGTACAGTCTTCCTAAGGCATCACATAATCATGCCATGAGAAATCATGAAATTTTAGTTCCTGACATAGCAGCATATTAATGCTGCCCATGATCAACCCCAAGGATTTTCTTACCAGAGACCTGGAAGATAAATTCACTCAGCAATTGGTCATAGATTATTTAAGGTAAACTAACAGTAAAATACAGACCTTTGTATGTGACTGTTGTAACTATTAAATCCTTGCCCTGCCCAGTATTCATAGCATTTTCTCTTTCACACACATGCTCATGCAAATTTGTATTCCTAAAAACTGTTCCTGAATTAAGAGAAAATTCTCATTTGCTTCTCTGTCCTATTATACATGGAATTATTAAACAGTATTACAAAAGCCTTTTTGTTTCTTTTACACTCCTATACCAAAGATTTCTTTGCTAAAGGAAAACAAAAAGATTCTGAATGTCGAGTTTCTCATTTGTTAAGGTAAAAACTAAGAGTTACCAGATGGATGTCAATCCTGAGCTCTATCAGAGTGCTTCAGAGAATAGTTTCCTAAGAATCAGATTCAATACATTACAGTTGAGGAACTGCTGTAGAAAATCAGTTGTTCTGAAATAACTCAAGAAATAACTTTCTTGAAAAATCTGTTATAACATTCTTCAGTAGCGAATGCCCAGTCTACAAGCCATGTATGTCCTGTGAAATCACTTGGTAAGCTACTGCCAAAGCAACTTCAGACAGCACTTGAAATTTAAAAAATCCACAGCACCCTAATTTTTAAGTTAACAATTTTGTATGACCTTTGAATAATGTAATAAATATCCAAATGGCCACTGAGAGGAGAAATGTCCCTTACCCCTGCACACTTAGTAACGAACAGTAGCAATGTCTGCTTCCTAATCTTGGAATACAATCGATCTTAACGTACCTGAGCAGTATTTGTAATAGGTAGGCAAATACCAAGATCATTCACAGTGAGTTGTAGGAAGAGAGTCCCAAAGGCCTGTGCAGATGTTTGCTGGATACCAGGTAGCATATCTACTACTTCCTTTGTAGCCATATGAATATCCTTATGTAAAGCCATTCTTTGTTCATTCCAGTTGTCATAGGCAGCCTTATAATTCAGCCAAAACAGCACAGCTTTTGTGAATTAAGCATGACAGAAAGAAAATTAAACTCACTGCTGCAGTTTACTATAACAAGTAGTTATCAAATCTTATTAATAAAAATTACATCAGAAAACTGTAGCATTAAAATTAGAAAGGATCTAAGGAACAACCATTAGTGCTTCTATTGACAAATGAAAAAAAAGGCAAATGCATAATGGCAGAAATGAAAAAATCCAGATCCAAGGATTCATTCAACGAATTATTTGTGAAATGCTATTTCTGTGTTAGATACTGGGCTGGAACAACAAATGAACAGACATGGTCACTGGTCTTGTCTGTACAGTTTACTGCTACTATGTTGTAAAAAAAATTAAGATTTATTTATTTTTATTGGAAAGACAAATTTACAAAGAAGGAGAGGAAAACACTGTTCACTGGCTCGCTCCCCAAATGGTCACAATGGCTGGAGTTGAGCCAATCCTAAACCAGGAGCCAGGAGCTTTCCCCTGGCCTCCCACGTGACTACAGAGTCCCAAGGGCTTGGGCTATTATCTGCTGCCCTCCCCGGCCACAAGCAGGGAACTAGACAGAAGTAGAGCAGCTGGGACACAAACCAAGGCTCATCAAACCACGGTGCTGGTCCTTACTTTGTAAAATTGTTGAAGAACATGTATGGAATACATATTAAGAGGAATTGATTTAGAAAGGTCAAAGAATTAGGGGTTCAACAAGCAAGAAACCTTAAGGAAAACCTTCATTTCATAGTGTTACATAGGGAGAGGAGACTAACAGCAGAAAAAGATGTGAACTCAGATGGTGCTGGTCATGTGGTCCATCAAATTGAGCCACTGTTTACAGTGACTGGAGTACTTTTTTTGCTTTCCATTCACCTTCCTAAAAATGTACCTGGGAAGGCAGTAGAGAATGTCCCCAGTACTTCAGGCCATGCTATCAACATATAGACTAGGATGCAGTTCCCGACTCCGGTGTTAGCCTGCCTGGCCCAGACCAGGTTATTGTGGTTATTTGGGGAGCGAATCAGAAGATGGAAGAACTCTTGTCCTCTCTCTTTCTCTGTTACTTTTCAAAAGGAAGTAGGAAGAATAGCAAGTATTGTGTCACGGACAACAAGAGTGGAAAATACTTTAAGGACAGGCTGGCATTTTGGTACAGAGGCTTAGGTCACTGATGTAATCAACACATTCCACATCAACACTGGTTCAAGTTCCAGCTTCTTTAATTCCAACCCAGTTTCACAATAATGTGCAGCAGAGACAGGCCTGATCACCCTATGGAAGACCTGGGAGGAGTTCCAGGTTCCTGATTTCAGCTATTTTACCATATGGGAAATGAACCAGAGAACACAGGGGTGTGTGTGTGTGTGTGTGTGTGTGTGTGTGTGTGTGTGTGTAATTCCTTCAAATAAACAAATTACCACAATTTTATTAGAAAAATATTTTAAGGAACTGTTGAGAGATACAATGAAAACTATATATAGGATTTAAAAAAATAAAATGTTATCTGTAGAGGTGCAAAAGGGCAGTTTTCCAGCAGATCTTACCACAGTCCTATGACCATTAGCTGCCTTCTTAAATGGCTTCAGAAAGGGTTCATGCCTCTAAAACACAATTCAAGCATATTTGCCCAATCTGCACATTTAAATCCTATCTACCTGCTATGTTTTCTTTCCTATTTTCTTTATGAAAGAGGCTGCTATGCTTTGAAACTCTTGTGCTCATATCTTCATAGATCAATTCATACTCTTCCATTTGACAAAAAAAAAGTTACTTTATGTTAAGGACTGCAGTAAGTCCCAAGACACAAGATAAGAGCCACCTGCACATACTTATCTCCCTGGTCAACTACTAACTCAAAGTTGAAATTGAAGTTTCTCCTCTAAGATGCATAGGCATTTTTAAGGACTCATTTACATCACAGAACTTACTTCTCTAACTCCACTTAGTACTCTATAGTTGGTTTCTTTTCCATTGGACTAAGAGTTTCCTGAGTACAGAGATCCTCTGGTCCATCTTATATTGTGCTTTTATTCTACACAATAAATATTTTTTTTAAAGAAAATAAATGAATAAATACATCGAAACACAAAGGAATGTAACTGCTATCCAAAACAAAGAACTTGACATCACAAAAAATGGTGTGAATCAGATACTCATGTATTAACGTAGAAAGCAAAATAACTTTAAAATGTAACTGAAAGGAATGAAGAAGAGACTAAAAATGCTCAAATCTCAGATTTCGGAAACATTTAGCTGTCAAATATTTAAATCAATATGTGACAGATGTTTTTAAACTAGCATCACCAAAACATTTCTAGTTTGTAGCAAACAGAAATCACTGAATTTATCATACCTCTATCAAAGGCCACAGGCTGTGCATAAACAATTGGCCTATTCAAGGTAATAAGCACGGCCTCCCGATCCGAGGAACCACTGATTTCTTCTCGGAGGGCATTTCTTAATCCAATTCTGGTTTTAAAATATGCAACTTGATGAAAATCAGAACCAGCTTCTTCATAAACCTAAAGAAAACGTGAAGGTTAAAAAACCAAATAAAAGAAAATTTCTTTTAGAATTTTAGAGAGAGAGATCTTGCATCTGCTGGTTCATCACTCAAACAGCCACAATGAACAGGGTTGGATCATGTCTAAGTCAGAATCCATAAACTTCATGGAGGTCTCTTATGTGGGTGGCAGGGGCCCAAACATGTGGGTCATCCTCGATTGCTTTCCCAGGTACACTAGCAGGGAGCTGAATCAGAAGTGAAGAGCCAGGACATAAACTGGCACCTATATGGTGTTCTGGCATCACAGACATTAGCCCAACTTACTGTACCACAAAGCCCCTGAAACAATTTAAAAAAAAAAACCTGTTGTAGCATTTTCATCAAAAGGACAACAGTACATTTTTCTCAATTTAAATTGTTTATGAAAGTTTTTGTACTCAGTGCCAGAAATACTTAAGTATTCTATATGAACCATCCTATAAAAGGTAAATACAAAGTCACAAATAAAACTAATACAAAAGCTCGGATGGGGACTAGCATTGTGGCACAGTGATTAGCCAGTTAAAATACCAGCATCCAATTCTAGAGCACTGATTTAATCCCACCTTCCTGCTAATGTGCCTGAGTAAGAAATGAAGTAGGGACCAAGCACTTGCTACTCATAAAGGAAAACTGGATGGAGTTCTAACATCCTGACCTTGGTCAGAACTAATCCTGGACAGTGGCCATTTGCTGAATACACCAACAGATGGAAGGAAATCTTTCTGTCTTTCCTCTGTCATTCTGCCTTTCAAATAATTTTTTTTTCTTTTTTTAAAGCTCAGGTGGGCCCTCTACATTGGTTCATTGGCTAAATCCTTGCCTTGCGTGCACTGGGATCCCATATGGGCACCAGTTCATGTCCTGGCTGCTATACTTCCCATCCAGCTCCCTGCTTGTGGTGGGAAAACAGTGGAGGATGGCTCAAAACCTTGGGACCCTGCACTCTTTTGGGAGGTCCAGAAGAAGCTCCTGGCTCCTGGCTTCCAATCAGTTTAGCTCTGCCTTCAGAGATACTTGGGGAGTGAACCAGTGGCTGGAAGATCTTTCTCTCTGTCTCTCCTCTCTGTAAATCTGCTTTTCCAATAAAAGTAAAAATAAATCTTAAAAAAAAAAAAAGAAAATAAAACTTAAGATGATGTTCACAATCTGTAACGCAATGCCAAACAGAGTTTAGTCCTCTTTCCAAAGTGCGGACCCTTAGAAAAAATTACTTTGTGCTCTAGAGATAAGCAATTTTTGTTCATTTTTTCCCCACCTACTCTTTGAAGCTAGTAATTCAATGCTGAAACTGATTGGCACTCTTTTAATTGGTTCTTTAAATAAAAAGGGATAAAAGATTAAAATTACTACAATAATTTTTGTGAAACAGAAACAATGAAATCTCCACAGAGCTATCAAAATTACTTTTTATAAATCAGAGAAATGTATTGACTGCTTTACAAAACTATACATTTAACATTAATATTTGCAAAAACTAACATTCTACAGTGAAGATATAAACTTCACACTGTAAGGATGTCATAACTACTGTTACTTCAAAGCATTGAAATAAAAACAATATATAAGGGGGCCCAGCAGCGTGGCCTAGCGGCTGAAGTCCTCGCCTTGAAAGCCCCGGGATCCCATATGGGCACCGGTTCTAATCCCGGCAGCTCCACTTCCCATCCAGCTCCCTGCTTGTGGCCTGGGAAAGCAGTTGAGGACAGCCCAATGCATTGGGACACTGCACCCGCGTGGGAGACCTGGAAGAGGTTCCAGGTTCCCGGCTTCGGATTGGCGAGCACTGGCCCATTGTGGCTCACTTGGGGAGTGAATCATCGGATGGAAGATCTTCCTCTCTGTCTCTCCTCCTCTCTGTATATCTGACTTTGTAATAAAAAAAATAAATAAATCTTTAAAAAAAATAATAATATAAGGAAATTTTTCAAATTACAAGCAAATTTTTACCTAGATAACAGATAAATTTCATGCAATTTATTCTATTCTAACCATATGATAGAACAATATTCAATGATATGTCAGGGTAAAATTGTAAAGGCCTTCTTTAGAAACCTAAATAATTTTCCAAATACTGCTGAAAATAAATTGATTGTGAAATTTAAAAGCTACAATACTATTATCAAAATATTCTGTATTCACCTGATGTTTGACAATTTGTCCTAATGCCAGATTTAAATCTACCTGGCATTTACCAAAGAGTTTGAGGTAGCTGCTACTTCCTGGTGAAGCTTTGGTCTGAAGTCGATTCGAAAGTTCTAGTTCAATCAAACCAGTTTCAAATCTCACAGCTCTCATTGATGGAGTTGTGGCTGTTACTTGAATGCCCTAGCAGATTATATGTTAGGAGAAAGAAAAGACTTTTAAATAAACAATGTACACATATTGAAATTAAATCTTTCAACATACAAACATGATGTTTTAAAATATGTATAGGATTTGTAGTAACGAGCTCATAAAGCTGCCAGCATTGTGATTTCTCATGGTTAATAAGACATTTTTGACAATAAGACTTCATTTCAGTCCTATTTATATATTTAGAGTGTTCACTGGTTAAATACATTAAACAAATATTTGGCAAGAATTTTAAGAGCACTAATACCTTAACTACTGGAAATATTCACATTCTTATATAGTAGTACTTGAAAAGTAGATGTAATGTTTGCTTATGAATAAACTATAAGAGCAATAAATAAGAATAAGAAGCAAAATACTCACCAAAACATTAATCAAATAAATTGCTACAATGGTGAAACAAATTACAGTATTTCAATAACATGAAATTGATCTTTATTATGACTTCTGACATGATTATCATATATCAACTAGTTTGAAAAATACCTTTAAAGTAACACTGTCATTTAAAAGTTACCTTGAACTGCAAGTTCAGGGAATAAAGGAGAATTTTAGGCTTATCTCCATCTGCTGTTCCATCATGTTCATTCCAGAGAGGAATGGGCTGCTCTCCACCTAAAAGTAAACAAATCAGAGTTAGGGTAATGTTGTTAAGAGAGAAACAAACAAACAGCTCTTTTGTACAATAAAAAAGTTCTAGACAACAGATAGTTTTTTTTACAAAGGCTACCAGCCACAATTAGTGGCTATTCTGGTTTCATAGTTGCTTCAACAGTCAAGGAGAAATGGCTCAGGGAACATATCATGCCAGTGAACAATTTCGTACAGAATCAATGTTTTTTACCCTAATTCCTCTTAATATATTATCTCATGATTTAAAAGTCAAATATTTTTAATCAAGTATCTATATTTCTGGACAAAATGTAAAACAGTGATTAAGAAATTCAATTAACCTGCTCTTGAGACATAGCAAAAATAAACAGCACCATAGATGATTTAGCATACAGATGGTATATAGCCACCATACAGAGCAGAAAAAGGTTTACAGTCTTAATAGCTGCCTAACCCTTTGTTCCTAAATAATTTGGATTAATTTGAATAACTTACTTAAGCTTGCTTGCTTCCTTTATTTATTTCTGAGTGGAGCAGTAAAGAAGCTTTGAAAATGTTTACACTACACATGACTAAAATAATTAGCAAACACTTCACAGGTGGGTAAGCCAGAAAAAGGATACATAACTTCTGAAGACTTAGCTACAGTTATATATATAAATGATCAGTACTCATCCTGTAGCTCACTAATGAGAATAAAAACCTGCACCTGCACCAAAGGACTCCCAATTATCTTACCAGAAACTTTCTGTATTACTTCATTAACTTCCTTCATGAACACTTTCTGCACAAATACCAAGTGGTTCAGAAGATCAGTTGTGAGATTATGTTCAAAGGAGCCAACCTGACCAAAAAAAAGCCAAAGTTTTATATTAACACTAATGACTAAATTGTAGTTTTATCCCTTTTTGCTCACAAAATTCATCTATAACGCTGAGGGAATAATTACATACAATTTGAACACAATTTATTGAAGAATGTAACAGAATCTGTAACACTTCCAAGCCAGACACTGTTATGGACTAAACTGTACTCCCCCCACTAGTTTCTCTTTGGAATAACAGAAATCAATAAAATATAAGAAATACTTAAAAATTATGTAGCCAGCTAACTTCAAAGTTGGAATTTTGCCTATTGTCAACACTTATTTTAACGGCCACTTTTATAGACTCAAAAACAAGCAAGTATCACTGTAAGGAAAAATAAATTTATCCATTTATTAAAATATTTATTGACCTTGAACTCCATGTACTTCATGTATCAGGAACTCAGGATACAGGTAATTAGCAACAATTCTGGCAAATGACACCCTACCTAGCTTTAATATAATATGTATCCCTTTTTCAGTACAAGATGATAAATTTCTGAAAAATGGATTAAACAGAAAGCAGCCCTTAATTAAAGCTGAATACATAACTATGATAGATTTAACCATATCTGTATTAAGTCAAATGCTTCGTCACTTACTACACTGCTACATTTCATATCTTGCTTAAAAATTAAATAAGAAATGTGGATTTGGCAGTCTTAAGAAAGAAGTTACCGGAATTTTAAGTTTCTCTGGGTACTTATATTTGGTACAGTGTAGTATAAAAAGTGTGAAGATGATTTTCAGGTGCTTTCTTTCAAATAAAGCGCTAATAATATTGCTCATATAGAGTTTGGGCTCTTAGGTTTCAGAACAGAAAGCACAAATGAAATGCACTTTAGATATTTTAAGGCAAATCTTTGTCTTGTTAGAATGTGCATGGATGTGTGTATACACTTATTTTCACATACAGTAATCAACTCTAAGGCAGGTGATAGAGCAAACCGCTTTTAGAGAAGGTAAATGAATTATGTATATAAGTAGATTGAATTATGCTTACAAGTATATATATACACATCTAGTATAAATTATATATATTACACTTGTAAAATTCTACAAAGAGCTCAAATATTTTCTTACAAATGAGTTAAGTTTTGGAGATCAAAATTTTGAAACAAATAGCAAATCGCTTTCTAACAAAGTAACTACATTTTCTGGCATTGTTGATAAGGATAAGAGCACAGGTGCTTGGAGGCAGATCACTAAGGTATGGCTCCTGTCTCTTGACCTGATGATCGGAAGACTTATGGAAAGTCTCTTACTTTCTTTTATTTTCAATATTCTTTTATATCAACTCATGATAGTAACAGATGCAGTGGTTAATATAAATGAAATGAAAAATATATGTCTAAGTGCTTTTTAAATTTTTGACAGATATTTAGATATCTGATTAAAAATTACAAATTAGGCTTGCTGACTTCCAATTTACCTTAGTGAAGAAATTAGAGTGTGAATTACTTTCACCTTTCTATAAGACACTGAGATTATCATAAATAATCATGTATACCTGTATGAAACATATAACCTCCCTAAGGCTCAGTTTCCTTCCTTACAGAATGAGAATAAGTATGTGTACCTCACAGGGTTGATTTAGGGACTGCGAAAGTTAATACACACAAATCACAGAATGAATATTAACTGGTAATCTCTTTTTATAATCAAATGAGCCATGATATAATGTAGAAATGGACATTAAATCACATGTAAATTCAAAGATGAATAGGTATGTGTATTTTGTATGTGTGCATGTGTGTGTACTTACAGCATGTTTAAATAAGCACAGGATGTTAGCTCAGTGGTTCAGATGTGTGTGTCCCACATCAGTCTGTCTGGGTTCATCACTCAACTCCAGTTCTAGCTCCTAATTTCAGCTTTCTGCTAATGCCAACCCTTGAAGGCAGCAGTAATTGAGTGCCTGCCATCAACTCTGGAATCTTTAATGAGCTTGCAGTTGCCAGCATTAGCTCAATGGGCATTAGCAGGGTGAATCAACAGATGATTTTCCCTGGCTTGCAAATAAGCAAAAATTTAAAATATCAAAAGACTACATTACACAACTCTAAAACTGCGCCATGTCTAAATAAAACAACCAAGACAGACATGCAGACCTGGGATTCCGTATAGAATTCTTCTACAAAACTAAATGTTTTAATGTTTTGCCTTAAAGGTTTAGAGCATTACATATTTCAGTATACCTAGATCTTGAAGACTTAAAAAGAGAAAGAAAATTTAAAAATACACTTACTTCTGCCACACAACGCAGGTAATTTCCCTGTAAATAGTACCCTTGTTTAGAAGGCAGTTCATCGATACTCCACACTTGATCTGAGTAACTATCATGTTCTTCCATAATGTATTTTCCTGACATAGTAACAGGTGGAAGGTTAAGGCTAGCAGAAGGAGGAATGGTTGACAAATCTGTGGCAGAAACTTTTGAAGTAAAACGCAATCTGTGATTTGGCAGCTCAAATGTAAATCTTGTCTGTGCACCTGTAAGAAAATTCACTGAGTAGGTCAGCACTCATCCTTACTTTGACAAAACAATGACTAAATTAAAATATATGGATATCCTAGAATCAATCTTGAAATATATGAAAATTTTTAAACTGGTGATATATTTCCTATTTTTAAATACACATATTATGACTGAAGAGTTAGTCAGCAGGGTTTATTATGTTTGTACATAAAGAGTAAGCCTAAAGATATTTATTAAGGCTATTTCTGTTCAACATCCTCTTACATGCTAAAAATCCACATTCTTTATTTCATAGATGGCAGAATAAAGTCATTAGTATTAAGGAGTTAGAAAAAGAGAAATACATCAAATTAAAAAAAATCTAATCCATTGGGAGATTTATTCATAGAAAATAGCTGACAGTTAACGTCCCCTAGTCCTGATAAACTGCAAGACGAAACAGTAAAAATCATCAAATCAACTACAGTCATGGAAAACATTCACGAATGTAAAGTTACACATCTCTGACCTTAACCATAATTACTAATGCTACTGTATATCACATAAAGATATGTTATTTATTTTATTGTTGACTGTAAACACTTGATTTTCTAATGAAACAGCTGTTCAAATAAATATAAATGGAAAGGAAGAATAGCAGAAGGGTCACAGAAACAGAAGTTATTATCTTAAATAAATCAAATTATCCAAACTTGCACTAAGTGCACTCAATGCGAAAATCAAGTTATTTTTACAATGAGACTATAAAAAGTATAAACAGATTCATTTATTCAACTTAAGGTTAAATTACAGAAATGACCTCAAAGCTTTCAAAAATTTAATTTTTATTTATTTGAAAGGCCTTCAACAGCCAGCGCTTAGCCAGGTGGAAACCAGGAACCCAGACCTACAATTGGGGACTTCCATGTGGTTGGCCTGACTGAACCACTGTACTCAAGTACTCAAGCAGTGACTTGAGCCATCACTGCAGCTGGAAGCCAGGAAGCAGCAGAACAAGGACATAAATCCAGGAACTCTTGATTTGGGATATAGGTATATTAACAGATAAGTCAAATGCCTACCCCAGCTGAAACATTTCCAAGTGTTCAAAGCAAGGTCCACACTGCCCATTCAAAAAGATGCATTGGTATTTGCAAGACTGGAGAATATTACTTTTGAAATGTAAAGGTTGTGATCAAAGTTATTTAGATTTTCATATAATATCTATAAAACCAAATTCATATTTTCACCAGAATATTACTAATTTGTGAAACAAATTGTCAGTTTTAAGAGAATCAATTCAAAATTCTACCTTACCTGTCATTCCATGACTTCTCATTCTTCCCATCTTGTATTCTGCTTTTAGAGATGGTAACAGTGCTGCTCCAATGGCTATGCCATCTAACATGGCACTGAATTTAAGAACAATAGGTTTCTTTTCTAGACCTTCTGGTAGCTGAGGAAATTCATTTGTTTCAACAGGAGTTTGATTAACGCTTGTTGGAGTTTTCTCAGAAGGTAGTGGAGTTGCAATATCTTCTTTAACAGGCTGTGGGCTATAAACCCCCCCAAAATTAGAAAAAAATATGAATACCAATCACTTTATTACATAATATTTTAAGGTTTCTCAGTGAAAAACAGGAATCATATTGCGCAAATAGGTATTTTCTTCCCAGTATCAGATCACAGTAAAACTTTCCAAAGAAAGCTATCAAGCAGATATGTTCTAAAAAAGTAGATACCCAGAATTAGTAACAACATCAACTCCTGAATGTTATATTGCCAACACATTTGTATCATTAATGTGAAATAGGGATTCCAAATTTTATGACAATCATTATGGAGTCTACTACTGAGTGCAGTAGTGCAATGTTACTCTAATGTTATGTTACTGTAACTAATATTACTATCACTATTAATAACCAACAATGAAAGTAATTATTTGAGAGCCAGGTACTATTCCCAGTGTCTTAGATGTTTTGTTTTTTTATATAATACACAGAGTCCTTAGAATAGGTATTATTATCTCCATTTTGCAAATGAGAAAGTATAGCTACAAAGTAATGAAACCAGGACTTGAACACAACTTGGCTTTAGTGGGTGATTTGTGAACTACCATATCCCTCTGACAAAAAGGTATAAAAAGGAAGAATTTCATGCCATATTTTGAACCTAGGTTTAACATATACAATCTAGATTCCATATTCCATTCACAGGATGAGAATATTTAAATTTTTACTTCTTAGTCAATTTCAGCCCTGATAGTACATCATGGTTAAACAGCTAGATAGAATGGGAAAAATCACTGCTTTTGTACATCATCAAAAGGCATATTAATGTATTTCCACTCTGTAAAATGGGGAAAAGAAATAGGGTCGTGTTTTTACATTTTACATATATTTTTATATTTTGTTATCAAAATGTTTTAAATACCTAATAATTTACTGTAGTTTTTATTTAGTGGTAGCTTTCAGAGGCCAGGAATAAGGCCTAGCAATGCAGAAATGAAAAAAGGCTATATAAGGAATAAACGCTATAGGAAATAAAAAAAAAAGTATGAAATTTTGATTGCCTTTTAAAATATTTACATGGCATTGTCAAATCCTTTTCTGAATCATAAGCAACAATTTCATATAGATTATAACACAAAACCATTCATGGGATAAAAACAAATATCGTGATTTTTTTTAAACCCATGCAGTTTATAAATTGCAATGAATTTAAAGGAAACAAGGATTGACTAGAGTTCATCAGTTTTCATTCTACTGGTGTCTATTTCGATGCCCTCAGATCTTTAGCATTCATCTAGTCTCATTTTGGGAAAATGACACAACAACAATTTCATGTCTGACATGGTATTGCAATGATATTCACATGTCCCATTCACTGTCCATAATGGTCAGGACTATGAAGTAATCCTGCATTTTCTCCAAGTTTTGTTGATGTAGCAAAGAACACCCTTAGGTATTGTACATAATCACAAAATATCAGCAAATGGAAAGCTTACGCTGTGGAAGGCTGCCTGATGAGGTCTGAGATTTGTTTAGACAGTTGGTGAGAACTCCGAACCATCATGCTATGTAAGGTGGCAGGGTGCTGAGGAATATTGATGCTGATAGCTCCTACTTTGAACACAGCAGCATTGTTTGTCTTCAACCCTCTCTGAGCACTATAGAGGGCCTGGGATTTGGCAATACTACATTTCACTACCGTTCTATCAACAGAAAAAGAGGACTGTTAGAATACAGAATATAAAAAAAGTTTTGAAAAGAATTAAAAATGAGACACTCAGTCAAATCATTTAATGAGCTAGGATGACAAGATTTTTTCATGTGTTTGAATCATACACAGAAACATATTCTAAAACTGTTCAAATATTTGTGGGCCCGGTGAGATAGCCCAGTGGCTAAACTCCTTGCTTTGCATGCAACAGGGTCCCCTGTGGATGTCAGTTCATGTCCCAGCTGCTCGAATTCCCTTCCAGCTCCCTGCCTATGGCCTGGGAAAGCAGTCAACAATGGCCCAAAGCCATTGTGTCTCTCTCACATTTAGAACTCTTTCCTTTTCCAGCATATTCTAGAGATCTGTACAACTACAAAGAGGGACATGCACTAGATACAAAAAGAAAAAATGCTCATGCTATTTCAAAGGTCTAGGAGTTAAAGAAATCACTCTAATAACTACTCTGTTAAAAGAAACTGACCTCTAGGCCTTGACCCTTTGCACACTAATCGAATATGCAAAGATCATCAAAAGCAAAAAAAAAGTTAAAAAACAAAACAACAACAAAAAAAACAGAACAAACAAAGAAAAAAGAAGTTGAAAGGCTGCCCTGCCTTTAAAGTCCTCTTTCCTGGACTCAAGAAGTGAGAGAAAATTGGTGCAGGTCTTGTCTGAACAGGCATGGTCCCTGGAAGTGAGACTCACAGGGCACTTGGAGATCTTCTGAATCACAGTTAATGAACATTGTCATTAGTTTTCTTGGTTACTTGCCATGAACTTTTCATGTACAATAAGCAGGTATTGCACGCTACAACTTTATGTACTCATTTTGGAGACATTTTGATCACTTCTTTCTTGAGTAAAAATATACTGCATAATGTGTGACTCAAGTCACTCAAAATATAAAAGTGCACACAGTGAAAGTTTAAGGTAAAATTCAGCAGTGGAGCAGTAAACTATCTCACATTTAAAGAAATGTAAAGTTGAGATACAAAGGTGCTTTGCTGTTAGTGTTTGAAGGATTATTTTTGCAATTAGTGAAAATTATTTTGCAAAGTGAACAATTTTAACTTTTTTTAAATAAGCAATAAGATTCTTTTAAACAATCATTTGTGGCAGAAATTGTAATAGCATGATAAAGAAAAAAGCACAAGAAACACCCAACTATAATGTTTAGAACCTGTCAATAACAAAAAAGGTATTAATTTTCAAACATTAGCTCTTATCTGTGTTTTCCTTAAGTTTTAATATTTAAAAGGCTCTATGTTAAAGCTTCAAATTAATAACTACATATATTTAAATCTTTAAGATAATTTAAATATCTATCTCTAAAACAAGTACTATGTTAATCAGAAAGCCATTGAAAAGAATAATATGACATACAGAAACTCTTGTTTGGCTGTACTTGTAGGAGATGTAGGAAAATCCTCCAGTCTATAGATGAAGATTCAAGAGAGCAGCAAACAAAAAGGAAGCACATCAATAGGCATACATCCATTAGTTACAACAGGATCAAGAAAACTGGAAAGCTTTTCTAATTTCTCATTTCTAAAATTTTCCTTCAAATTTTAGACACTTTTGCACTTTATTTTTAAAAACTCTAGCTCCCTTTAATTGCAATTAAAAATGAAATGCTAAATACTCATCCCCCCAAATATTACCATTTGAATTTGGCAGTGACTAGTGAAAAGCAAGAAACATCAAATTTAACACTCTTCAATAGGTTCTAAAAGCAATATAATTTACAAGAGATTCAAGAGCATGGACTAATAGAATACTTGGGACATCTGAAGAGATTCACTTTTTGAACAGGGTAGAGTAACTAAGGTAGGCCAAATTTAGAGTGAACAAAGGCATCAAGGACTCTCAGAACCTGAGGTGACTTTCTGCAGAAGCATCAGGAAGAAGTGGAAAGAATATGGTTTCATGAGTCTTGTTTAATTATATGATTTTAAGAATTTAAGCAAATGTTTTTCATCTTTCTTAATCTCAAATTTCTATAAAATGGAATAAAACCGCATCAGTTTTCAGGATCACAGTAAAAGGTAAATAAAATAGTCTAAGCGAGGATCTTGGTAAAGAGTTGGAAGTTTGTAATTTTTATAAATAACCCAAAATTATTATAAATAGCCAAACATCTATATTAGGATCTTTCTCAAAATCACTAGAATTTACTGGTCTTTCTTGAAAATACTAATAAGGAAATAGTGACCTGAACTCTAGGGAGTTATTGTGAAACAAAACAAGAGACAAACCTGAGATGGTCTCAAGGAAGGTTTCAGATATATGCTGGGGTTACTGATTTTAACCAAAACTTACTGCAGAAAGCTACGGATCATTTATGAACATTAACAATATATTTCCTAAGAAAACTTTGCACATATGATCAGAGCTGTAATTTGTCATACTTCTCAGTTAATTTATGACGAATAATTAATAAAACTGAACCAAATCCAGTATTTAGTACCTAGAATAATGGATATGTTACAGAACAACTGCATCACAACATTAACATTAGTAATATTACCATATTACAATATTATTACATTAGTAATAATATTAAAAAGTAAAATCTCTAAGCCCAACTTATCAAAACACTCTGAAGTTACAGTATGAAACTGATCCACAGGGAAAAAAAAATTAGGAATGACAATATATACAACTAAAAGCATGAAAATGCTTTAAGTAAAAGTGTTAAATATATCAATAATCGATCTGAATATATGTATGAAAGTAATTATTATCAGAGCATTTTGGATCCAGTAGAAAACAACTTCAAGGAAAAGGATAAAAGAACAAAAATAAAAGCCTTACGCATACTACCAAAGATTTCACTGGTTTTATTGTTAATCACATAGAAAGTGAAGACAAAGTTTTAAAATTCAGTGTGAGTATGGTTATTGATTATTTAATATGAAATTAAGAGTTCATATTCCTTGACTATAAATGTTTTTATTAACTATTTAAATTATGTGAACATATGCTTCTTAAATGTTGAACTGAAATTGTGCCTTGACCATTTTTCTTGTTAGACAGTCCTACAATGAGAGTTGCCATATTTTCAGGGAGGAAGGCAGTACAAGTTCAAAATCAAAGAAAAAAATTATTTTTCTAAGAACATTTTACTGTCTCATGTTACTGATATTCAGAATCTCATTCTGAGCAGCTATAGTTTATACAAAGACCTTCAGCTTTCTATTTAATAGTAACAAATATAACGAAATAAAAATGAACATAACATACTTACTGTATATTTGGTGTGATTCCTTCAAGCAACACAATATTAACTCCACCAATATGAGCAGTGGCACATGTTTCCGTCATCTTTTGATGTAAAACATCTTAAATAGGAGAAAAATAATTATTTGAATTCTGAAAATTAAATAATGGTAGTTCAATCTAAAATTGCTTTTCCTTCATGAAAAATTCAACAACAAAAATAATTTAGGATCTGACATTGTGGCACAGCAAGTTAAACTCTTGCTTACAATAACAGCATCATTTTTGAAGGCTAGTTATAGTCCCAGCTAATCTCTGCTTCTTCTTCTTTTACAAAGGGGCTCTTTAAATTTATTTTTCATCTAATAATTGACTAGTTTAGAAAATCCCCATTTCAATGTTAATTCCATCTCTTAATCTTTTAAAAGTCACTAAAAGGACAAAAAGTCACATAAAAATACAATCTGTATCTGTTTGATATTTACAGTCGCCATTAAAGGCGCAGATTGATTAAAGTCAACATTATTCAAATAATCCAAATATTCTGTGCATCACTCTGCATTATGACACCAATATACTCCATGTACTGTAGTGTCATTCCCTTCACTGCACTGAGAGAAAGGGGGAACAATAACTTCCAGTGTTGTCTTTTTGTTTTATTTTTTCTTTATAGCCACCTCTTTTAATTTAAGTGGAACAGTTTTCTCTTTGGCATGAAATCAAAGCATTGTTCCTAAGACCTCTGCCAACTTCACTGCAGAAACATTCCTCCTGTTCCAGATGCACACAAAAGGTAGAGTGCCAGGTCAAGGGTTCCAACCATTTCACGTTTCTATTATGAAGGTCTTATTAAGAAAGACCAAAATACTGAGTCGTTGAACAGGCAACAAGTCTGGAATTACTACTTGTGCTAGGAGGTAAGAATAACACATTACTAAAATCAAACAAACCAGGGGAGTGCCACATGATCCTCGAGATGTATGTGCACAGGGTGAGTCACTGCAGTAGACCTGAATCCTTCAGCACGCAAGGGTGAGCGCAGGGATGGACAAGCCCCATAGTGCCGGTTCTGTTTCAGGCTCATTGTCTATGGAGGTGAAGGTCACCAATACTATTTGGTAAAGGGAAAATTCTGCAACATGCAAAATCTCTCTTCAATTCATGCTCTTACTTTAATGACAAGATTGAG
The DNA here is from genome assembly GCF_030435755.1 of Ochotona princeps. NCBI lineage: Eukaryota > Metazoa > Chordata > Mammalia > Lagomorpha > Ochotonidae > Ochotona > Ochotona princeps. Next base: position 30,740,406 of record NC_080838.1, read on the forward strand.
CCATGGAAAAACATCAGGCAAATATTTCTCATCCTAAATTTATATGAAAGTCCCCAATTGTTGTGTATACTTGTCTAATGCCTATGGCTTAAGAACAAGGACAGTGGTTTATGTTCATGTAACATGTCTTGACCGCTGGACACTAGTCACTACAGTACTGATCACTGACGTTTCCTATGGAAAAGTTTTCCAGAAAATTAATACACACGGAAATAATATTGCTTTGAGTAAAGAAAGGCATTTCAGTAATTTTTCTTCTTTCATGGACTAAAAACTCCATAAATGTACAAGAATACGTCTGAAAAGATCTAGGCAACAACTTTACCCAGTTTCTTGGACTTTCACAATTTAAGATTTTAACAATGAATCTAGCCATTTCAAAAGTCTTTTTATTCCCCCACTCAAAACTCAGTTACCTTGATGAACTGTCACTCGAGATGCAAAGCCTTTACAGTCTGACACATGTCTCCTTCAAACAGACTGATTTGGTTTTGGGTAAGTCTGGTGACCACACAGAGCATGGCCAATGTGTGCCTGGTATGAACTACAATCTCTCTTTATAATGGCAACAGTGCTGTCTTGTCAGATGATTACTGGTCTTTTTAAATAAAGTGAAAATCTAGGACTGCTTTTCATTCTCTACCATAAATCTCTAGCAAATATCAATTTCATCAATTATGTACTATATTTTTATAATATCTAAAAATAAGTTTCATATAAATAATATCCTTCAATGGCAGTATACACTTAAAACAGCCCTTTGCTTTCAGACAACCACTGAAATTATTTTAGCAATACAGGCAGCAGCTAAATATGATCACCGCAAAGAGTTAATATTGCAAAATTCATCTGGTCTCTCTTCGCACCTGTTATCATGAACTAAGTTCACTGCTAAGTGCCCCTAGGATACTGACATAAATGAATAAGTTGGTCCAGAATCCAGTGGACTCACATTTCCCAAAGGCACAGAATATTCTGCAAAAACCAAAACAAAACAAAACAAAAAAAACCACTTTCTGGTACTGCTTTAAATAATTATTAAGCTATCTCAATACTTTACACAGTTCTGATTTCTTGTCCTGCAAAAATTCTTTTTGTCTCCCTCTCATTTTTATGTCACCTGATGTACTGGTACAGATCAGATTTAGTTATTTTTCTGGCTGCATTAAATTTTTATTTGAAATAGTACTGGACACTAGTTTCTTTGCAGCTAATATCTTCTAAACAAGATCCCTGATCATGTGTTTTAAAAAGAAAACAGAAGACAGTCGAAGTACTTGGGCCTAAGAACTTTAGGAGACCAAAATGGAGTTAGTTCCTGGAACAGTCCCAGATGCTGAGGCCATCCATGGAATAAACCAGTTGATGGAAGAGATCTCTTTGTCTCTCTTCTTTTTAATTTTCAAATAAATAAATCTTTAAAAAACAATTTTTAAATTATGGTAAAGTTTATTCAATTATCAGAGAAAGAAAACAAGAGTTTGGAATTCCATCTAGATCTACTGTATGTGTGTCAGTGGCCCAAGCACTTGCATCATGTTCTACTGCTCTCCTGGAAGCATGAGCAGGCAGCTGGATTGGAAGCAGAGCAACTGAGAATCAAACCAGTATTCATGTGGGCTGCTGATGCCTGCAGTGGCCTACCCTGCTGATGCACAACAGCAAGTCCTCCGATATTGCTCGCAGACTTGGAACCATTGAGTCAAAGAATAAATATGCCTTATTGACATAAAAATATTAAATTAACCTTTGAAAAGGTTAAATTCATTTGTATTCATTTAGAAGTGAATGAAAATATCTATTTCTGTGTTTCTAACCAAATACAGATATTAGCATTCTTAATTTTTGGTAAACAAACAAAAAAATGCTGGTAATTTCCTTTCAATCTTTAAAGGTGAATAATTTTTGCTCAAATTAGCCATCCAAGTGAACATTTTACAATAAATGAATATTCATTTATTTAAAAGGCAGAACAACACAGAAAGACAGTAGAGAGAGGCAAGGGTGGGCAAGCCAGACAGAACCAGAGAGGCAGGGTTGGGAGTGGAGATCTTATCTCTACTGGTTAACTCCCCAAATTCCTTCAATAGTCAAAGCTGGTCAAAGCCAAACTCAGGAACCAAGAACCATATGAACGACAGGGCCCCAACTACTTGGATCACAATGTTTAGCCTTCCCAGGCACATTGCTGGAAGATGGATCAAAACCCAAGACTGGAACGGGCACTCCCATTTGCGTGCCTGGTTCAGAATTGGTGGCTTAACTCATTGCATCACAATGCCAATTCCTAGCTGTCTGAACTTTTGTATATTTTTATGTCATTTATATATTTTTCCACGTTTATATTTTTTAGTAATGTATAATCCACTCAATTTATACAGAGAAATCTTTTTGATGGTATTTAAGTTTTAATTTAAAATTAACTTTTTAAGTATTAAATGTTTATAATATAAAACAAAACAGGTAAGAAGAGTATTTGATGAAAAGAGCTTCACAACTCTTGATTAAACTTTACATATTTGGCAATCTCAAAGTTAACAACAACAACAAAAAAACCCATGATTCATGCATTTCGTTTTCTCCATGGAGTACAGCCTGATGGCTTTATCAGAAAGAGAAAAAAATCTGCTCTGTGTCACTTATCAACTGATTCTAAGAAATTTTTAGCATTTCTGAAGCTGGGATGTATTTTATAATCAGTGGTATTTAACACTGTTATGGGAGGGATAAAACAACAATGGTGCAGCTTCAAATTTATTATTGGATTGTTTTTCGCCTTGGATGCAGCGGAATCCCTTATGGGCGCCAATTTGTGTCCCAGCTGCTCCAGTTCCAGCTCCCTGCTTGTGGCCTGGGAGGGCAGTAGAGGATAATCCAAAACTTTGGGACCCTGCACCAATGTGAGACCTAGCAGAAGCTCCTGACTTTGGATCAACTTGACTCTGGCCGTTTTGGCCCCTTGGGGAGTGAGCCAGCAGACAGAGGATCTCTCTCTGTCTCTCCTCTTTGTGGATCTGACTTTCCAATAAAAATTTTAAAAATAAATCTTTTATTTAAAAAGCAGCAGCAAATATTTCACAAAATTCATTGTTTTGTTAAATTTCCAACCATTCAGGCATGTTTTTAGCTGTCAGCATTAGATAGACAAAGAACAAGTGACACTAGGCATTAGGTATATTACCTTAATATCCTTATTCCCAATCCATCAAAACTACCTCAATCCATTCATCCTCCAGTGCATGCACAGTTCTTGGTACTCTACTCCAGAATCAGGAAGTCTTATTTTCTGAAGAAAAACTGGTAAGTGGAAACTTTGGGGATACAGCATGGATTCTCTTCAGAAAAGTGGGTTATAGTATCAGAAAATGGCCATACCTTTCATTTTTTCCTTAAGAGTAAAACTGCCATGGATCCTCTTCAGCTCTGATTCCATCGTTAGCCCTCCGATATCTGCCTCTAGGTGTGTGCGGTTCACCATGCCAATCCCAAACACTATCAGAGTAACGTATTGAGGTTCAGAAGTTACCAAGCTACGCTTCCTCTGTGTCTTGGTCAAACTTACGTTGTCTTGTTCATTCTCAAACACAACTTTACATGTTGGCTCAGTAGGGCTCCGAACTCCTATGTAAGTAAATACAAAATAGAGCTTTAAATATGACAAATGCAAACCAGAAAGATACTGCAAACTTCTGCCTTTTCTTATACACGCCCAGATTTCTCCCCTTCCCCACAAAAATTGTTTTAAAATTCTTAAATATTTTCCCAAGTTCCTACTGAAAATAATAGTGGAGTCAGATGTTTGATATCAAATCTGTCAGAACCCTCTGAAGAGCATAGTAATAGTTGGAACAAATTGTAAGCAACAGGGTGGCAGGATATCCAAATGGCATAACCATTTTTTCTCTCCTTGATGATAACCAGTTTCTCTGTATTCCAATTACCCAACTGCAAATTAAGTAAATATGATGAGCCACCCTACTTTCTCAGTATTACTGCTATTCTAAATAAGAATTTTAAATCATAAAGATGTCTGTTACCTGCTGGTCCAAATGTTTCTGAAGATTTTTCCAGTATTCCTGTTGGATCAGAGATAAGTGAATAGAAGTTGAGCAATTTATACATGTTCTGCCAGCACTCGGCAGAAGGCTCACTTTGTTCGGATACTGTAATCGAATCAGAGTCATCCATGTGAATGGTCATGTGATCCACTACATCTTTTGAGCCTTTCCTGGACACTTTCGAAGTTCTTCGTTCAGATCTTCCTAATGAGTTTTTGTTTCGAGACTCCTTTTTGTTATTCTCATTGTTGGCCCGTTTGTTCTTGGCATTGTTTACTCTATTGCCACCATTTAGACTTCCTCTAGAACTGCGGCTGAAGTCTGAGGAACGAAAATCTCGATGTTTTCTGGTTTTGAAGGTAGGCGTTGGGGACGCTGAGCCAGCTGTGTATCTGCTGAGTTTAATGTCAGTCTGAGTGGCTTTAATGTCATCTATCATTGTACTGAATTGGTGAATGAGACGAACCAAAGCCATATCGACATGCTGGCTTATTGACTGACAGGAAATAGTGAAATTGCAGTGAAAGGTATTGTAATAACGCTTGTTGAGATCATGAAAAGAAAGGGCATTGGTAGAGTTTTGTGGTGTGCACACTGATTTTTCCATTACAACAGCACTGATGCTAAAGGTTTCCAACATTAATGCTGGTTTGAACTCCAGTGGAGGAAGATTCACATGGCCTTGCCTAGAATAAACAATAAATAAAAAATGAATAAATGAGAAGGTAAGATTTTGTTTTTAGAACTGCACATCTTTATTAACTTATAGAAAAAATAATCTCAACGGTAGAATCACTTAAGTATTTTTACAGAAGATGGGTACTTCTTCTAGACCAGATTCTTATAAGTTGGGGGTTGAATCTTTTATGTCCTCCCTCCTGATCTCTAAAACAAGTGAATGTTACTTTTTACATTTTATGAAATGATTTTAGTGAGGTATTGAAACAATTTTCCCCCACATTCTAAGACACTTTCCCCTAAAGGACTGGTATACAGGCTCAATTACACAGCAACTCGGCTATCTCTCTTAACCATCCTCTCTCAATATAAACCGTGTATTTGATGTCTTCACATTATGATTTTATTTGTCACTAGAAAGAACATTCTTACAGGATACTCTGCCAGATTAGAAAACAGGAAAAACAACTGAAACCAAAATAAAAATGCAAAGAAAATTTAAAATCTTATTTAAAGATTACTTTGGCAAAAATTCCTTTCTGAAGAATTTCATATAAGAATATTACAATTAATTTTAATCTTAAAAAAGTCACTGTCTCAAATTTCTCCAAATCAACTACCAGTACCAACAACCACAAATACTTAAACTGTAAAGTAGTAATTTCTCCTCTTCATCCACATATATTATGAATGTACACAGTCACAAAGGTCAGGTTAAACATAGGAATTTTTTCTGGTTTAAAATAAAAAAACAAAAGCTACTCTGATAGTCTCAATTTAACTTAAAAAATCATAATTACATATCAGCAATGCCTACACCAGCCCCATAATGTTTGACAAAGAAAAAAACTAGACAACAAATAAAAAAAATGCATAAATCATTTCTTGCTTGGTGGAGATCAAATTCAATTGAACTATAAAACAAGCCATAGAAGAAACGGCTGAGGCATGTGGTTAGCTTAGTGCTAAGACAAACGTTGAATGCTAGTGTTCTAGATTAGAATATCTGGGTTTTGTTCCCAACATCAGCTCCTAACTCCAGCTTCCCACTCAGGCAGACCCTGGAGGGCTTCAGTGAAGGCCCAAGTAATTGGCTTCTTGTCACCCATGAACTGACTGAGATCCTAGCTCCTGGTTTCAGTTTGGCTGAGCATTAGCCAGAGAAAACCTCTGCGGGGCGAACCAGTGGACAGGAATGCTTATTACTGATTAACTTACTTTCTCTTTATTTCTCTCTCTCAAGTAACTAAATTTAAAATTATCAAAAAGCAGCAACAGCTGATGAAGGAAACGTTATTCTCACTAAGAGACTAGATATGCAGCCAACAAAACTCAGTGGAAACACATTTATTGATATAAACAAAAAGGTGGCTATCACAAAAGGATGAAAATACCCCAGATGAAGTGATGGTGACAAAAAAAAGGAACTCAGAGCTATTTCAGAGCACTGAAAGGACAGAGCATACCACCTGGAAACTATTCCATATTTGTTTCTTTCCTCAGCACAGAAAAGATGCTACAAAGGGAAAGACTTATCAAACTATCCTTTAGTACTAAACACTAGTTTTACTGTTTCTTCTCTTTTCCTATATATTTATTATAGATAAGAAAGTTTTTTTTAACAACTTGGTAAATGTTTTCAAGTTCATAAAAGCAATTATTCCTACTATGATAATTAATTCACAGTTTTAGCTTCAATATTCTTCATCATGGTAATGACTATCAACAAAACCAAGGATTCGCTGGATTTAGCAGAAAAAAAGTCAATGTAGTTTATATCTCTGTATATACTGGAAAGACAATGCAATTTCCTATGCTACTCTGACACTAAAAAAAAGTTCAGATATTTGAATATGAAATAAAATGTTAAAAAGCTATGTTGTCTATACATTATTTCATGGAATTTTATAAAAACTATTACTTTATTAAATTGCTTAAACTTTTACATAGAATGTTTAAAATGAGAAATACCTTAGCTAGCTATATATTGGAAAAAAGTACATTTCACTTAACGTCACCTTGAAAATGCACTAATAGGATGAAACTAAGAATGTTGCCAGGTATGTGCATACCCTGTCTGTTTAAAGAAGTCCCGTTCAAAACAAAATTTCAGGTTTCCTAAAGATTAGTTAGATCCTGTTGGGGAGTAGTATCATTACCTTTGCAAGCAGCAAGGAAGCTGAAAAACTATCCACAACAGTACCTTACAGTAACAGAAGGTTTCAATTTGATCTTGCTACATTTAATTCCCTGTGTATTTGATTCTGATGGCTATTGTTATTCCATTCACTTATTGTTTATAACCATTGTCTACACTCCAATTAAATTAGGCTCTTTTTGCCTTTCACTTGCTAAATTCCTTATCCAGTAGAGTAATAAGCCCTTTCTTAATATAGCGTAAATTCAAAACAATTATCTTGAAAACTAGAAAAAAAAAAGAGGGTGGAAGTGAGGGAGGGAATATCTCTATATTCTTTGAATTGTACAAATCACATATTCTTTATTAAAAACTAATTTGAAAATTTAATTATTTGAGAAAATTGGCTTCTTCTCTGTTCCTGATACAAACATCATCTATTCAAATTAACTTAGAAAGGAAGGGAGTAATAACTTTCATCCCACATGAGAATGGCTCCAAGTCCTGGCTCTACTGACCATTCCAGCTTCCTGCTAATGTGCCTGCTGAGGGGCAGCAGGTCATGGTTCTAGCGGCTGCATCTCTGTCGCCCATTTAGAAGACCTGGAAGAAGGCTCTGGCTTCCAGCTTCAGCCTGTTCTCTGGCTGTTGTGGGCATTTGGCAAATCAGTCAGAGGACAGGAGCTAAAGGTCTACCCAGGTACATACTTCTGTGTGCGTGTGTGTGTGTGTGTGTGAGTGCACACGCATGTGTTCTTAAATCACAAAAGGAAGAAGGAAGAAAAAAGGAAATAAAACTATTTTTATTAACTGGAAATTATCCTTAAGTCCTTAAGATACTAAAGTTATGCTCTCAGAGAAAATAAAACCAAAAAACAACCATATGTTAAAATTCTCGTGTAACATTTTATATAAAAATGTAAATACCTCCGTGCTCTTTTGCCTTTTCTATCTTTGGCTGTGTCTGAATCCACAATATCTGCTCTCAGACAGTCCAAAGTTCCTGAAAATGAAAGGTGTTCTCCAAAATACATTCTGTAGCAGAGAGGCACTGTATCCTGTGACTGGATTCCTGTGTGACTAAGAAGGGGTTTGAAAACAACCTAAAAGACAAATCAATCATATTAACACAATTTATAGTTTCTTGTTTACTAGTTTGTTCTTATTCTGGCCAGTGCATGATATTGCTACACAGTGAAGCAATAAAATGCCTTGTATAACTGGCTCTAATTTTACTTAAAACAAAGATTACTTGACGCTAACCAAATGTCTGAAAGTACAAAAACTATAATCATGGTTTATTTTAAATATTGCTTTTTAAAGAGGCATGAATTTCTACTATTTGCGTCTGAACAGATAAAATTAGTTTCACAAAGTGGTCTATGATAACCTTTTGTGTTAAAATGTTTTTAAACATCTCAAATGTTAAGAGTATCTACCCTATTTTATTATTATTACTCAGTTGTGAGTCTTTTAATATTTATTTTCTGACAGAGAAGTTCTTTTAATAATCATACATGCTTACTGAAACATCTTACACTGGCTAAATATCTAGTCAATTACACAGATACATGTGTTCAATTCCACAGCGTTATACTCATTCAAACTAAGTGCTCACTCCAATTAATGTGTTCTCAACTGTGTACTTGCTTTTTCTCCTGTCACGTTCCAAATACAGATGGAATCCATGCATTTCCTGGTACTCTTTCACTTTAATGATCCTTTTCTGAAGTTTTTTAAAAAATCATATTGAAATGAACAGTGACAATTATTTGATGATGCCACGTCCACTACTGTTCTGGATCACTTTGTTTTGTTGCGCTAGTGAAGGCAGGCCACCTTACAAAGGTCTGAAGGACTTGGGGATAAATTTTACTACAGACTAGAACTTTAGCAAGAAATTTGTTATCACTTACTTACTTGTTTCTTGTGTTTACTTGTAGTCTGATTTGTTACTTCATCCCAATGTAATATCACTATTCAAAGTTCAAATCATTGTCCATTCTCCCCAATCTTTTCTACCTATATATGGTCAATTCTTCATATCCACCTCTTGCTTTTTGACTGACTGTGTTTTTATTTTTTAATCTCAATTTATCATACTGCATGACATCTCTGGCCATGCAAATGACAACTAATACTCTAGCTCCAAATACATGTGACTTCTATGTGCCCCACTACTTCGCTTAAACTCCATTCAGCAACTTTCTAGACTCTATACCCATTATCTCATTTCTTTACCCCATTTTTCTTGCTAACTGTGCTTGAAATCAATCTTCCTGTACTTCAGCAGCTGAGCTGCTAAGGACAATGGGACAAAAGTATATAAACCTATTTACTGATAACTTCAATACTAATACTCAGCACTATTTGGTAATTCTGCTAGGGGTCTGCCATGACCTCACTTTCCTACTCACTCTGACTTTTATACAGGTCAAAACATTCTTATAAAATTTAATATTCATATTTCTGGCAGATTCTTGAGTCTTAATATGCAACATGGCATAGCCATCACTAAAAATATGTATTGAATGCCAGTGAAACCACTAATTTATTAAACGTGCCAAAGAGTAAAAACTTGTTTTCTCACTTTTTAAAAATACGTAGGAGTCTTTTAAAACTACTTCAACTTATTAGAGGAAAAAAAGAATCTCATGAAACTTTAAAGTGCCTGATACACTTTTTTTTTCTTAACATTTATTTACTTGTTTGAGTTACAGAGAAAATACAAAGCTACAGAGAGGGAGGGTGAGACACAAAGGGAGAGAGATCTCCCATCACAACAGCCAGGGAAGGGCCAAACCAAAGCCAGGAACTAAGAGTTTCATCTGGTCTCCCATGTGGATGGCAGCAGTCCATGGAGCATCTTCCACCACCTTTTCTAGATCATTAGCAGGGAGCTGAATGGGAAGTGGAGCAGCTGCAATTCAAACCAGGGCACATATGGGAAGCCAGCATCAAATGCAGTGGCTTTATCCGCTATACCATAAAAGGCAGCCCACACAATTCTTAATGTTACATTACCTGCTTTTGTAAGACACAAACTGAAGCAATCTGCACACCCCCTCTACTGCTATTAATTGTACCTGCTGATGTTCCAAAACTTGTCAGCAACAAGTGTATTCTATAGCTAAAAGATCTCTACATTAGGCTCTAAATTCTGATACTCCTCTTTTCTTTACAAATCGTATTATATCCACTAATCCTTCCTTCTTTTTTTCATCATGACATCCTATTTCCTCATAAATATGTTGGAGACTCTTCCTATTTCCTACAAAAATAACTTCTCAAGTGTCCCTCTAAACTATTTCTCTTCTGGTCACTCGAATTACAAAGTATGTTTTAGAAAATTCTGTTCTTCGGTCTGCAAATTCAACCAATTAAAACAGAACTCCCACAATATTTCTGCTTTACCTTTCAAAACCACAACCATCTAAGCTTAGAGTGTCATTACCACTGATGTGAACTATTTCAACAACTCATCTTTGATGTCCAGTTCCTATGCTTCAGTCTACATACGTGTGTGTGTGTGTGTGTGTGTGTAGTTTTGGATACTCTATTTAGATACTCCATCCCTCCCTACTGTTTACTAAGTTTTAACATAGCACTTAGGGAAGAGATGTTTAAATTAAACTTTCCAGGTATTTAACTTAGCCATTTTTTTCACAAGTATATTACTGTAAGACACTACTGATTAATGACTGATTTGCACTTACAATTTACAAGTACCTTTAAAAGGGTCCTCCTGTTTCAAAAGAAAGTTTTAGACAAATAGGCACAAAAAATATTCTCTATAGAATTCTGAGGAGCTTTACTGCTTGACAGTTCTAGCTGCCAATCAGGCACTATTCTGAATGGGGAAAAAAAGGCTGGCTCACCTGTGCATCAGCAAGCTGAACTGCAGGAAAGCCTTGGTTGGCTTCTTCCACACCTGCCACATCATCCTGGCTAGTGCTATGCTGAGAATGTGTTCCATCCAAAGTGTTCTGATCACTGGACAGGGCAGTGTTGAAATCTGAGGCTGAGGGTATTGTTGGAAGATTGGGTGCAACACCTAAAAGAGTAAATTATCAAGAATGAAAATGCAAGTTACTGGAAACAGAAAAACATATAGGGCCCAGCAAGCTAATATTTTGAAGCCTGTATTATAACCTCCACACAAAACCATTTAAATTAAAAAAAACAAAAAACAAAAACGCACTTTACGTTACTTCACATACATCGCTATCAATGAAATATGGATTAAATTTCACACTGATATAATACCAGTTATCCTTATACATATATTATAACCAGTAGTATAAAATGTAGGATTTGATGGCTAAAAGATCTGTAAAAAGCAGAGTAGCAGGGCAAAAGCTACAGATGCCACAGAATCATAAGCTTTCCTGTTAAGATATAAATGAAATGGCACTTTTTCCTTCTCTATTTCTTTCATCATTTAATTCCCCCCAAGGAATTGTCCCTTTCTCATTCTCTTCATTTTTAAACTAACTGCACTCTGTGTAGTAGCTGAACTAAATACAAAAAGGTGCTAAGAGCTAATAGAGGCACTATCCTTCTTTCTAAAAGCCAATGGCAAGACCCAAAATGCAATGAAAATTATGCAGTTTGATTCAAAGCTATCCACATGTCAGCAAAACAAATCTACATAATTACATAACAGTCATATTTATGCTTTCATTTTTTTGTATGAAGAGTTGTCACACAAATTTTAGCTGTCTTTAATAATCAACACAAAAGGCTAATCTCATTTATCCTTTAGAAATCTATTATATATGAATTATATATTATATACAGAATATATATATTATAAGCTACGGTTAGTAAATGTAAAGAAATATAAAACAACAAAAATAGAAAAGGTTGTTAAGCCACAATTCCCTCTTTAATTAATTTCCTGCCACTCTTCCTACGTTTTTTGGCAAAGATTTATTTTTTTTTTATTGGAAAGTCAGATTTACAGCGAAAAAAATTTTCCATCCATTGGTTCACTCCCCAAGCAGCCACAATGGCTGCAGCTGAGCTGATCTGAAGTCAGAGAGCCAGGGGCTTCTTACAGGACTCCCACATGGGTGCAGTTGTCCCAAGGCTTTGGGCCATCCTCCACTGCTCTCCCAGGCCACAGGTAGGGAGCTGGATGGGAAGTGGGACTGTCGGCACATGAACCGGCACCCATCAGGGACCCTGGTGTATGCAAGGCAAGGACTTTAGCCACTAGGCTATCACACCAGGCCCTATGTAGCCTCTTTTTAAAATAAATAGCTCTCACTTGTTTTCCTTCTTAAAGAACAAATTTTACTTTATTTCTTATAGTAGTCTCTGAGATTTGGTTACATATTTGTTATGACCATTATAAAGATGTAAGAAGATAGATATTATGTCTCAGAAGAATCTGGATGAACTAAAAAAAAAAAACATTTTCAGCACCACAGGGACATGGGACATGGTATCACAATTACATTTTACACTTAACATTTTTTTCATTTACTCCCTTTGATGTTTTAAAACATACACTAGTCACATTAAACTGAACCTTTAATCTCTTTACAGCAAATAGACAATCTCATATTTGACATATTTTTAGAGGAATCCTGAGTGCTTACTACTCTCAATTGCACCATTACTAAGGACTTTTATAAATGGGCCAATTTCAATGCAATAGTAGTTAACACAATAGAAAATCAAAGTTTGCTATACCTAAGTGTTCATCTTAGGTAGTAACCAAGAATGTATAACTTGATACCTGTTGGAAGGCTATTGTGTCCTGATTTTGTAACAGGAGATTCTTGCACCACACTTCCACGGTTACCCACAGCATTTGACATCCAATTATAGAAACTCACAGACGATGGTTCAGATAGTAACGGGTGTTCAGATAGCATATCAGTGGCCACTGTGTTTCCTGAAAATAAAGTGTTACTGAATATATACTACATATAAACTAAGGAGCTCAAAATGTGATTAATATATAATTATTTTTGAGAAGTAGATAAAATGAATTTCTTTGTAGAAGGGTTAATATCCTCCCTCCATGATGCTGTTATTTGCATATTAAGGCATTTCTAAGTACCTTAGTCTTTCTGTACCAGGAGGACATTCTATGTTGGCTGGTATAGAAAGCACTCCACTCCTAACGCCTAGGTGGATACTAGTGATGCAAATTAAAAGTGTAAAATAAACACAAGAAGAGGCGAAAAGTTACAACTGGTGCCTAAAATATTTTCCCAAACGTGTAAGGTGTAGTGTGAAAGATTAGTTACGTAACCAAAGTACACATTTGAAACTCAAATTGTATCTTCTGAATTTTCGCATAAAAGCAAACCCATAGTTGCCAAAGCTGGAGGACGCACCTGTTCTCGTTAAGGAGCTGCTTTTCACAGCTGCAGTACTTCTCTGAGGAGTCCCTTCCAGCAGGTTGTGCAAGCTTGGGAAGCTTCCGGTCAGGTAGCTAAGCAGGCTCTCCTTCCTGGGACTCTCCTTGACTGCCATCCCAGCACGTCCCATGTGCACAGGAGAATCCGTGGCAGTGTCTCCACTGGTATAGCTCAAAGAATGATATGGATGAATGCCCTATTAAAGGAACAACACATGATTCATGTTTACGTATATAAGAATGACTGTGAAAAGCTACAATTACGACTATTGTTGAAACAGCTAGTGATTCTGAAAATTAATATCAAAACTGATCCTGTATACTAAGATTATTATAAATCTTGAGGATTAAAAATACTTTATACGATTATTATAAACCTTGAGGATTAAAAATGCTTTACAACTTTAAATTACAAAGAACACTCACTCATTTTAACCACCAATCATTAATTTCCATCTAAATCTGAAGAATTTTCTGACAAGAGATACAGATCACAAAACAGCAGCTTACAGAAAAGATTATGGCAAATAGAGAAGAGCAAGAAATAGAGTTTATTCAAGAGCAAGAAATAGAGAACCAGAATTTCAGAAGCGTATGGATAGAGCATATGTAGGAGTGCTAAAGAAATATAAGCAGCTAAAGGAAAAAAAGATGTAGTCTGAAAAATTCTTTGCATCACCATTTGTGTACTGAACTAGTCAACAGACAACCAGATACAATCTCTTACATAAAACATTCCCTCAACATTCTTTAAAAAATAAATGCATTGAAAACAACTCATAGTATGACTGATATCATCCAAAGTCAAGTCTCATTCTTGTTAGAAACTAGAGAAAGTAAGTTGTCTAGCTTCAGCAACTTTCACTGGAACTTTCTATCACAGTCAAATCATTACCTGTTGCTTTAAATGCTCTGAAAAGAAAACTAGCAAAGTTTAGAAATACAATCCACAAAAACATGTATTTTATTGTAAGATACTCTGTCCTAAACATTTTTCATATAGTAACTCAGTTATTCCTCACAACAATTTTCTAAAGAAGGTTACTTTTCTAATTTCCATCTTACAGGTGAGGAAAAATTTTAGTCACATAACAACTAAGTGGCAAGGACAGCATTCACTTCCAAAACAATCTAGTTTCTAAGGTGGAAATCAAATTACAGTATCATCTGTCTCTTACCAAACAATCATTACATTTCCTAAAATGAAACAAGTTAATTAAAATGACAGAAAAGTCAAAAGCGAGGTCAGGTGTTTGTCCCAGAAGTTCAGACACTGGTTAGGCACCCATGCCTCATTGCCACAGGGCCTAGGTTGGACACCTGGCTTTGGCTCCAGCTTCCTGCTGATGCAGATCACCGGGGGAGGTGGGGATGGCAGAGGTGATGTTCAAGTAATTCATTTCCTGCCACTGTTGTTGGAAACCTGTGTTAAGTTCCTAACTCCTGGCTTTGGCCTGGCCAAAACTCAGCCTTTGTCATTTGAGCAATGATAGGGATGCTTACTCATTTTTTTTTCAATTCAATAATTTATCTTGAAGTCTAGTGCAAACCATATATTGTCAATACATTCCTTAAAAACTTTTTCATTAAAATTGAAGATTATAAGATATGCTACATTTTCCATTATTAAGCTTTATTAAATCAATATTATAATATAAAGAATAGACTACAGCTTGGTAGTTAGTTTTCATTTACTATTAACTGATGAGGTACATTTTTAAACAAATGTGTCCAATAAAAACTATTGAAAACGACTTCAGCATAAAAATGTTTTTTGACTATTTAGGAAATGTAATATTTAAATTTGAGGAAATTTTATACAGTTTCTGTTTAAGTAACTCTAACCAAAAATAGCAATAGATACCTTTATTTTTAATGCAGAGTCACTATGAGTATGAGTTTTAGAAAGTTTTCTCATTATCTCAGCTCCAGTTACAGGTCCAGAGCTACCAGGTGGGGGCCGGTTAGCTGTTCCTTCTAGTAGCATTGTGTGTTCACTAACCGTGGCTGAAAAAGTTCAAAAGAATGTGTGAGCGATAGATTATCATGCATTATCTTAAAATATCAACCCCAGGCTTCAATGTCACTTAACTATATTAAATTCAGATTCCTTGATAAATTAGGTATGAGATTTGCTATAATATTTACTCTTTCCTTTTATACTCCACAACCTCAATCCTCCAACTCAGTCACAACAACAGCTTGTATTCAATCTTTCACATGTGCCAAGGAAATGATACAGCAACCCAAAACCAATTCAGCTAAGCTTAAGAAAGTATGTAATGTTCAAAGATTTTTATTATAAGCATCTGCATACAAATAAAAAGTAACTTCACAGGTGCAATGCCCTAAAAAGTAAGCTAACAGCCAGAGTCCCATGTGGGCACCTGGTTGGAGTTGCAGCTGCTCCACTTCAATCCAGCTTCTGCTTATGGCCTGAGAAAGCAGCACAAAATGGCTCAAGTTCTTGGGTCCCTGCACTCTTGTGGCAGACCCCGAAAAAGCTCTTGGCTCCTGGTGCTGGACCGGCTCAGCTCTGACCACTATCACCAAGGGAGCGAACCAGTGGATGGAATATCTGGCTCTAATCTCTAACTCTGCATTCCATATAAAAATAAATAAAGGAACTTCATCACACTATTCTTTCAATTTTTATATTCAGTTGAAATTTTCCAAAAAATAATTGATACATCATACAGGAGAGGCACAGAACTCCCAACACGGTTGACTAAAAGCAATCTTTGCTATGACATATGATAATCAAGTTCTCTTTGGTTGAATACAAGGAAAAGATCCTTAAACATGCACATGAGAAAAATCAGTTAACATACAGAAGAACCCCAACCAGAGGCACAGTTGACCTCTCAGAGGAAACTCTAAAGGCAAGAGAATGGAGTGACATATTCCACATTTTAAAGAGGAAAAACTGTCAGGCCAGAGTAACTTTCCCAGCAAAGATTAACTGTACTAAAAAAATAAGCTATCAGAACTCTGTAGAGTAAGAAAACACACTCCACAGAGGTTTGTAAAATTACCTGCATCAAATTCAAATTCTGCTCCATCAGCACTGGTATCACTTTGAAGACCACCCCCATTGTCCAGCCCAAGTCCATCTTCATGCTCATGGTCAATAGCTATTGGAGGCTTCAGGGGCTGAGCTGGTCGATGTAAGCTAACTCCTTTAAAAGCTGGTGTCACCACAATAAATTTCATCCACTGCCTTGCCAATGCAACTAAACCTTTCTTTAACGTTACCAAAGCTGGAAGCCCATCACTCTGTAAAAACAATGATATGGTTACAAGCAGCCTAGAGTAATAATAATAGCTACTATTGAATCTTTTGCATATGCTATGCTTGTTCATTTAAATCTTACAATCTCTATTTAGATCTGAAAAAACTAAAACGTACACGTTAATTTATCCAAATTTACTCTAAACATCAGAATTTTAAGGTAATCTCTGAACTCCATCTCTTAATATCATATCAACTTTCTGTCATAAAATAATACAAAAATTGGGGTTCTTGTTAACAAGCACCTAATCGGTTTATTATTTTGCTCATGTAAACAATTAAAATGTATTTGAGGTAGTGGAATGATGACTGAATAATGAGGAAAAAATATTTCCTTCAAATATTAGGTAACCACCACCACTTTAATAATTAACAAAATTAGATATCTAAGTTAAATGCTGGCTATTTAACTGATTAGTAGCTGCCTTAAAAATCAAACATGGGGCCCGGCGGCGTGGCCTAGCGGCTAAAGTCCTCGCCTTGAACGCCCCGGGATCCCATATGGACGCCGGTTCTAATCCTGGCAGCTCCACTTCCCATCCAGCTCCCTGATTGTGGCCTGGGAAGGCAGTTGAGGATGGCCCAATGCATTGGGACCCTGCACCCGCGTGGGAGACCCGGAAGAGGTTCCAGGTTCCCAGCTTCGGATCGGCACAGCATCGGCCGTTGCGGCTCACTTGGGGAGTGAATCATCAGATGGAAGATCTTCCTCTCTGTCTCTCCTCCTCTCTGTATATCCGGCTTTCCAATAATAAAAATAAATAAATCTTAAAAAAAAAAATCAAACACATCACCTTCAATATTTACATGTTATATCTGACACTACATGGCAATGACTACAAGAATTTTTTTATTATTTTACTCTTAAAGTCTTAGACTTTAAGTCTTAGAGACTAATTCTTTATCCTCTTTCTTCCTCCCACTTTGCACACTAGGAGATCTAAGTAATTTGCTTAGAGAGATATGATTAAATGCATTTACTTTCAGAGGGGCACCAGCTCCAACAGCCTGCCCTTGTATCCCCAGACTCATAAGGAGGGACGTCTGTGCTTCCTCATCTGAGATGTAAAGCATGTCAGCAGAGCACCAGTCCCTGGGAAATGCCTGCCATACCTCCTGTCCTAAGCTCTCTTCTTGTTGTTACATGAGAAAGTGCACAGTCACCCATCTAATCTTGAACTCCCAGGGAAGAAGTAGAAACCACTACATCAGATTCAGATTAAGCATTTTCTCAAATCTACCATTTTATAAAGATTGTTGACCTGCGTGGCTAATGGTCTGACAGGCAAGTGATAATACTGAAACAACTTTTTCTAATTTTACTAAATATTTTTGCATATTAACCAGAACTTAGAGAAGCAAGATCCTCAAAGCTCTAGAACTAGCATCATTATACTTTATCTCTTTTTCCAGATCCAGAAACAAACTGTATTTATTTTGTACAATCATATATTGTGGCCTCAATCATAAATTAATCCCTATTTCATAAATCATCACATAAAATTTGACACTTGTGATTACTTCCTTGTTTGAAACTTCTCATACCTTTATTTTCTAAGACATAACTCTCCCTAGTTCTCCTACCTAACTTTTCCTTCTTAACGCTCTATATATGTCTATTTAATTTTCCTATTTAATTTGTACATTCTTCAGGATTTCATCACTGACCTTTCTCACTAGACATTTCATCCCTGAAATCTAATCTCATTTAGGTCTACAGTTTTTATTTCCACCTTTCTGCTGGTAACTCTCAAAGCACTAAGTACCCTCCTGACTAATAAATTTGTAACCAAGTTTTGTCTTCGGACTCCCAAGTGCATTTCAAACCCCCGTAGGTCATTAGTCTCTCAATACAAGAGGGCTTTCTTTAAGTGTAACATATAGCTTCACTTACTCACCATTGTGGCATCATCAATGATAGAGTAATTTGCTTGGTGTAAGTAGTGGTGAAGTATATTACACAGTAAACATGAAGGATTTTCTTGGAGAAAGCGGGCGACTTTTGTAAGTCTGTTGTACTTACTTCTTAGGGGAAAATGCACACTTTTATTCTGAAATCAAGCAAGAACACAGACTAAAAGGACAGGTATAAAACATCGTACAAACGAAAGATATCTAGCAATTAAGAACTCGCAGGTCAAATATTTTGTAAAGCCGATTAACAAGGGGTCATTTTAACATTAGATTTATAATACCGTACATTTTTGAAGACATACCTCTAATGCTTCAGTCATTATGCATCCCATAACAGCACAAATTCTCAAGGTTCCCTCAGTTTCTAATTTGTTTAAGGATGATTTGAGTTGATCAATTGGAACAAGCCATGCCCCAACAGCTGGAGTTGCAGTGCTCAAAAGATTCAGTTGCCTTTTAAAGTTAAAAATCGCAAAAACAAGTGTCAGAATTACCAATTTCTCATTTTTACTTTATTCACTGACAATTTCTTTCAAGTAAAAATACAATCTCTACCTTTTGACCATTAGTAAATTAGTAAATTATAACAAGGAAAGGAAAATAGAGCAAAAATGCCAAAAAAAAAAGGTTGTCAGAGGTGAAAAGAAAAAAAAAGTCTAAGGTAGGAGTAACATGATAAAGACAAAACTAAAGCAATAGAAAAAATAAATCTGGTAAGCACAAAGAAGGAAGTATGGAAAAAGTTCCAAATCTAATATTAAGTGTATCAGAAAAATATTCCCCAAACAGATGAACCAAAAATGCATACTATCTTAAATGCACAATACACAAGTAAAAACACTATAAAATTTCTTACCTAGAAAAGGAATGTGTAGGAGATCTAACATTAGTGGGAGCTGCAAAACTAAACCAAATTTCTTTAATGGTTAACTTCATGCTACATGAATCTGGAGGGGGAGGCATAAGAGGTAGATCTTTTTTCAAGTCATCAGATTCAACTCCTTCATCCTACATAAAACAGAATGACAAAAACTTATTAATGGATAGTTCTTTAAAATTACCAACACAGATATTCACTAATGTTTCAAGCACAAATCTTTCTATCAAATCAAGTTTTATAAATAACACCTTTATATACACCAGGCAATTCCTAATAATGAGACATATCTAGAGGTCATTGATGTGCCAGAGAATAGATTTTTAAAAAGCCACCTCAGCTGGCACTGTGATTCACATGCTAATGGTCTTTCTGAAGTTTCAGCATCCCTTATGGGTGCTAGTTTGTGTCCCAGCTGCTGCACTTTCAATCCAGCTTCCTGTTTGTGGACTGGGAGGGCAATGAAAGACGGCCTGGGTCGTTGGCACCCTACACCCATGTGAAAGACCTGGAGGAGCCTCCTAACTTTGTATCAGCCTAGCTGTTGCTGTTGTGACCATTTGGAGAGTGAATTAGAAGGTGAAAGATCTCTGTCCCTCCTTTCTATAAATTCACCTTTCAAAAAAACTTTAAAAAGATGCACCATAAACCATCTATCAGAAATTTTAGAATTAATGGGCTTTGATAGATCTCTTCACTCAATCACAATTGTTTCATGAAGCTGAGTGGTACCTTTCCCAGAAGAAAAGTGAAGAAGAGATTCTGTAACATTTCACAGCTCCTTTAATTATAAAGTTGAAGAATGAGTAGCAGAATTAAGAGCTCTGCTTTCTACTATAATCTGATTTCCATTTTTTTTTCATCTGTTGGTTCACTCCCCAACGCTCGTAACAGCTAGAAACTGTGTTCGCAAAATCTTAGAGGTCACCCAACCACTAGGAACCCAATTACTTGGTCACCATCATTTCATTCAAGGGTCTAGAATCAGGAGCCAGAAATCACACTCGGGTCTTAACCTCTAGGCTAAATCATCACTTCCCTGTCCCTTTTTTTTTTAAAGATTTATTTATTTTTATTGGAAAGTCAGATATACAACAGAGCAGGAGAGACAGAAAGGAAGATCTTCCGTCTGATGATTTCACTCCCCAAGTGACCACAATGGCTGGAGTTGCACCGATCCAAAGCCAGGAGCCAGGAACTTCTTCCAGGTCTCCCAAGTGGGTGCAGGATACCAAGGCTTTGGGCCGTCATCAACTGCTTTCCCAGGCCACAAGCAGGGAGCTGGATGGAAAGTGAGCTGCTGGGACACAAGCTGTAGCCCATAGACCACCGCACTGGGATCCCCCATTCCATTTTAATAGACTACTTCAACTACCAAATACAGTCATTGAGTGAATCTGGCAGAAGCAGATTAGGTCGTGACAGCATGACCCTTAGAACAAATGAATATGGCAGTGTACAACTGGAATGGCAGGTAAGACACCACTTGGGGATGCCTGCACCCAACGCTGAGGTTAAACTCTCAGCTCTACTTCTGATCGCAGCTGTAGGCGGTGGCTCCAACTGTTAGGTTCCTGTCTCTCACAGAGAAGCTCTGTATCAGATTCCTGGCTCATGGTTTTTGCCTGCCACAGCATAATTTGTTGCAGGCAACTGGGAAATGAATCAATGGATAGGATTTTGTTATTTCTTTTGTTTTTGTGAGGGAGGGAGAGGTCGTGTCTCTGTCTCCCTGCCTTTTAAACAAGTAAACACCTAAAATAAATAAACAACAGAAAGTAGAACTTGAAATCTGACAGTAAAGAGCTGGCGTGGATTGGCTCATGCCTCGCTGGGTGGGTCACAAAGATTAGTTACTCCTCACCATGGTGTTGAGGATTTTCCTGCACACCCCCCCCAAAAAAAAAATGTTCTGCACCTAAAATGTTGACATATATCTTGTTAGAGTTACAAGCCAGTCTGGATTATCCTAAAATCTGCCAAGATCAGCAAAATTTTACTTCAACACAACAACTGGCTAAATACTAAGATGAAATGGACACGAAACAGCTGAATGGTGCCTTATGGCCATTTTAAGGTATAGAGCAGCCAGTCCTGTATATGAACTAAAATTGAAATGTCAATGAGCTAATCATAGGTTGTGGCTAGGACTTGTTTTGCTTTTTTTTTTTTCTTTTTAATACACTGGTTACTCAAAACCATGTCAATTCCATAATGTTGCAAATTGCTGTTGATGTTATATTGGGACTCTTAATTGACTGTGATGATATTCTGCCAGCTCAAACTTCAGACCAGAAAAGGTCTCCCCAAGAAACTGTTCAATCAATCTGGACAATAAGTAGCTGGACTCTATGCTTGGTATATGTTTGCAAGGAAAGAATCTTGATTGAATTTGAACTGTAATACTGCATCAAGGTGGAGGAATCCACCGGGGGGAGGGGAGGGGGAGGGAGGGGGGGATTCCCAGAGCCTATGAAACTGTCACATAATGCAAAATAATTAACAATAAAAAAAAAAAGAGTTAAAAAAAAAAACAAAAACAAGTAAACACAAATTTTGACAAAACAAAAAGAAATGAATGTAGTTTTTGCAAGACTGTATTAGTTCTCTAGGAGCGGGTTGTTATAAGGCAAGGCCACTTCATATGCTTAGCCCCTCATCTGTGGCCATTTCATTTTCTACTTCTCCATCACCTTGTGACACAGCACAAAAATAGCGGTAGGAACAGAAGAGGGAATCAGCAGCCCTAGCCAAATGCTGCTCAGTCATTCTAGCCAAAAGCCTTGTAAACTACATCATAGTCTTCTATATATTCGTACATACTCATACTCTTCTATAATTTAATCATAAATTATGAAATATGAAACAGAGGTGGACAAAACAGCAATAAGAGCTAAGAAAAGGATCAGGGGAGAATGCCTACATTTAAGAAGAAAAAAACCACTTTCATGAGGAAATACACCCCAAAAAAGTCTTACTTCAAAAACTGTTCAGCAAGAAGAGTAGAATTGGGAGAGGCCCAGGAAGTTGCTGCAGTATCTGACATTTTAGTAGATGAAAGAAAATACACCTAGGTTTTCCTTAGCTCTTTCATCCCATGAAAAGCTACTATATTTTTAGTTTCCAAAAACTGCTAATCCATCCCCTATAATACCTTTACAGACTTCACAAAAGCATAACAAACAAAAACAAAACTACCACAGTACTTAATTGCTTAAACTATCCAATAAATAAAAATGAATGCTTAGAAAAAAATCCCCAGGAATATGGGGTTCAGAGCGAGTATATCTGTGAATATTGGTTATACATGTCATGTTTCTTAATTTAAAAAGTAGAGTTTTCTTGGAGATTTTAAAACTTCCTCTTTCACTGATATAACTTTTTAAAAGTATCAGAAACATACATACATAAGGATAAAACGATCAGAAGTATAAATATGTAAGTATATATAAGACCAACATTTATAATATTTTCATTATGTGCAAGGTCCTGAGTTAGGTCCTTCATATGTATCATCTCCTCAATCTTCATAGGTCTATCAAGCCAATACCACTATTATATGTATATCACAGGTGAAGAAATTTAGGAGACAGATGCCTAAGGTCAACAGTTAGTAACACAACTTTCCTGTATCTCTAATTTCATGGTTTTTGTTACTATACATGTCGCCATGAAACTCTCTAGCAACAAAAAATTAGTGAGTTGAATATATTCAGAATAACTGAGATACGCAGAAACTAACAAAAATACTTAGAATTTACATGAAGTATTACCAATAAAAACTAATAACTAATTTTCTAAATGTATTCCATATACATAGTCTGTTTCCCTTAAATCCAATAATTCATTAATTCAGTAAATAGATATTAATTATATGAGCAAGATATCATACTAAGTCAATACTATATATATATGATATATGTATTTAGTAGTGTGTAACACCAGCATCCCAGATAGGACCTGTTCATTTCCCAGCTGCTTCACTTCCAGTCCAGCTTCCTGTTAATGCCTTGGGAAAGGCAGTGGAAGGCACACCATGTCAGGCAGTCCTTGACAATCATACGATGGATCGGGACAAAGCTCCTGGCTATGGCCTGGCTAAGTGCTAGCTCTTGCAGCCATGTACGGAGTGAAGGAGCAGATGGATGATATTTTTCATTCTCTCTTCCCAAAGAGATTTTTTAAAAATAATAAAAATAAAATGCAATTCTAAATTGAGACTATAGTAGTCTGTGTCATTTTTCAAAAATTTGAGTATTATTAGAAATTCACCAACTTGTTCATCTGAAACAGAATTTCCATTGATGTCTGAAGAAGGACTTGTCCGATCACAAGGAAGATTATCATCAGAGACATCAGTATTATAACCACTGCCAGTTGGAGAATCAGAAGAATTATTAGATGTCAGCACTCCACCCTTCTCTGTGGCACTAGCTTTACCCATAACTGCAAAACTATTATATAACACAGCACCAGACTGTCTTCCTCCTGTAAAAACAAAAGAATGTATTCATTAAAAAAGGGATAAGTGTCTCAATACTGTACTCTATGATAGCACAGAAAATTTCAGAGACTAATTTTTTTCTCATCAAATCTACATTTATTTATGAAATAGATAACAGAATCACCAGGTGAATAAATGTAGGCATATGCAATTACTGTTACTACTGAAGTTACTGTATATGACTAAATCTAAAAGTCTTATATACAACTCAACCTTTTCATAAAAATTATTCCAACAATGTTTAATAAATTTACAAGTTTGTATTTTTCATTGAATAAAAGATTTACAACATTAATATCCCATTAAATAGCAAAGCACTACTAATCAGAGATACAATTTCAACAGAAGTAAATTTTATGCTTGCTTTTACATTTTATTTGGGAACTTTTACTATATCAGGCACTGAAGTATAGCACAGCTGGATTCTCTACATAGTTCTGAATCACAAAATGGAGAAAACGCTTCACTGAAGCAATCACAGTGGAACGCCCAGTTCCTGGGATACAACACCAGCTGGCACATTTTCTACATTATAACTTAGGTTACTAAAACACAATTTTTCAATTTTCCCCATAAGCAAAATTCAACAACAAAATGTTCACCTTTTATGGTCAAATTTTCAAGTCCACATTCAAACATAATCCAACCCCATTTTTCTTGGCTAGGACCTATTCGAGTTACATCTGGAACAGCTTGCTGGTCTGTTTCATCCACAAAAGTAAACTCATCCAGTTCCTCAAGAGTAAACAGCACCTTGGACTTCTCAAAAGGAATGGCAGTGATGGCACAGGTTCCAATGTCTATTATCAGAAAAAAGTCACATGATCATTTGGAAAGAAAAACGCTTACATTTTAAAAATTAAACATTCAGCACAGCGGCTGTCTGACATCTTATTATTCTGTTTTCTTAAAAGATGAGAAAGTAAAATAAACAAATGAACCAAATTTAGAGTAATACTAGCCAAGATGGGTAAGATTCCATAATTAGAAACTTAACTGCTCAAAGGTAGACTGAATGAATTTCAGAAAGGTTAAAATATTCTAAAATGTTGTGGCATTGTGATACAGCAGGCAAAGCTAACCCCAATGACCGCAGCACACCACCTGGGCACAGATCCACTTTTAATCCAGCTCTCTGCTAGACCTGGGAAAGCAACAGCAGATGTCTCAAGCGCTTGAGCCCCAGCACCCACAGGGACCTGGAGGAACTCCCAGCCCCCAGCTTCAGCTAGCCAGCCCTGACCACTGCAGCCATTTGGGGTGCTGACCAGAAGCTGGAAGATTTCTCTTTCTCTCCATTCCTCCTGTCTTACTGCCCTTCTTTTCCTCTTATCCCTCTCCCTCTCTGTAACTCTGCTTAAAAAAAAAAAAAAAACCTTTAAAATGTAAAATGTCGATGCCCATTTTAAATAATTCACCTTCATATTAAAACAATTTTAAATACCTTTTGTTTTACAAAACAATTATCTTAATTACCCATTTATAGGAAAAACTACTTTATAGGAAAAACAGTTTTTCCTAGAAGCTAATTTATCACAAATAGTGCTATAACTCAACTGCTCTTAGTTGCAATATAAGTAATATACATAACCAGAAGTCTTTATTTCACCTTCCTTTTTCCCCCTCATTCTCTCTTGCTCTGATTATGGCCAACAAATACAGATATGCAAACAGAGTAACATTTTATTTTATTATTTTTTTTTATATAAAGGCAGATAGACAGAGAGGAGGAGAGACAGAGAAGATCTTCTGTCCAATGATTCACTCCCCAAGTGACCGCAATAGATGGTGCTGCGCCGATCCAAAGCCAGGAACCTCCTCCAGGTCTCCAAAGTGGGTGCAGGGTCCCAAGGTTTTGCATCATCCTTGACTGCTTTCCCAGGTCACAAGCAGGGAGCTGAATGGGAAGTGGAGCTGCCAGGATTAGAACTGGCACCCATATGGGATCCCGGCATGCTCAAGGGGAGGACTTTAGCTGCTAGGCCACGGCGCCAGGCCGTTAACATTTTCTTAAGATTTATTTTTATTTGGAAGGGAGATTTACAGAGAAAAGGAGAGACAGAGAGAAAGATCTCTCATCTCCTGGTTCACTCCCCAAAGAGCAGCTGAGCTGGTCCAGTCCAAAGCCTGGAAACAGGAAATTCTCTTCGATCTCCATGTGGGTTTAGGCGCCCAAATACCATGGGTCATCCTCTGTTGCTTTCCCAGGCCATATGCAGGCAGCTGGATTGGAAGAGGATCAGCCAGCACACAAAATGGTATCTGTAAGTGATGCCAGCACCTGCAGGGGGAGGATCAGACTACTGAGCCACAACATCAGCTCCAAAGAATATTTTTAAACTGCATAGATATAACTTGTGTATATCTGAAGTAAGTTCCAGGCCTTTAGAAATCATTTGAAAACCTAGCTTTGTTTCTCATCTTCCAAGTGTAGTAATTTCCTCAGGTCATTAAAATTTCCTCAAACATAACACTTTCATTGCAATCTAGATAAAATATTCTATCATAGGAAAATAACTTTCTTTGTATTTACGATCTGAAAGCCTTTTTCAGAGAGCAAATGTTCACCACTTTTTCCCGTATTTTTCTACTCTTTAACTTCTTTTATATTTGTCTTTAATCTTGTGAGCTCTTCTGATTTCAGAGTATGAGCTAAAGATTTTATTTGATTTTCATTTAAATGTCTTGAGAAGGTACTATATTCACACAGATCAAAGCCGTAAAAATGACTACAAATCAAGTCTCCAATATCATACATGGGACTACCTCCATCCCTCTCCATGCATAACACATGTCTTAACTTTACACATGCCTTAAGAGTACAAATGTCTAATGTACACATTTGATCATTTACATTTATTCTAAATTTTTATGCAAATATCCACTTGAAATTTCACTTAGAGTTTTTCCTCTTTCATAAAACTTTACCTGGATGATATACCTTCCAAAATTACCTAAAATACAGTGTATGAACTGTGAGAGTACCCAAGTGCAAACTGGCAACTAATGCAAACTATAAGAAAAAGGCTTCTGTTTTTTTGGCTTTTTACTTAAGCCATTGTATTTTATATCAGGTAATTCTGAAATCTTTAGGTCAAATATTTTGGTCTCAGAAAAAAAGAGGGTGACATAAATATTGAGAAAGTTACAGCACTTAACACAAACCCATAAAGTACACAAGCATCATCCATCTTGCAGAAGCTACAAAATATGAGCCTAATGAGCAAATTTTAAAAATTCATTTGTTTATTCAGGTTTATTCATCTGTCTCACAAAGCTATTTTAACGCACTAATATTCTTTACATAATTTCTCAGGATTCATTTTCTGGTAATATGAAATAATTTATGATTCTGAATAACAATATGCTATAAATTGGGTTACAATATATCACAATATGTATCTCTTTTGTTGAATAAAAGATGGGACTTCCACAACAAAACACCGGATTTTCTACCATTGTTTATACCTACATGTCATCATACACTTAAATAGCAGAATGATACCCTTGCGACTGTTGCCGAAGAACTATACTATTGTTATAATGTAGGGGAAAACTGTACGGAAAACGGGAAGAGAAGGATGGAAGGGCAAACTTCTCAGATTAAAGAACTGTATCATGAACAATAAAAATATATAAAATGTCTGAAATATTGAAATGATACATAAATCTACCCTCTGACTTTATTTATTTGCAGACTGATGGGCAAGGAGAAAGTAGTATGGGGAAAAAGAGGGTGACAGATCTTTCCATTCACTAGTTCACTCCCCAAACGGCCACAACAACCAGGTCTGGGCTGAGCTGAAGCCAGGAGCCTAGAACTTCTTCCAGGTCTCCCATGTTGTTGGCAGGGTCCCAATTACTTGAACCACCCTCTGGTGGTTTCCCACATACATTAACAGGAAGCTGGATTAAAACCAGGACTTAAGCTAGTGTTTTCACACGGGATGTCAGTGTTGTAACACCAGCTTAACCTAATACACCACAACACCAGCCCCTCTCCTTTTTTCTGTTTTGCCACCAGGACGTTTACAGGATGTCTACAGCTCACAATGAGGATATCTGAATTTATCAGTGTTGTAAGTTACCATTTTTTAACAAAGTTTTATAAACAAAATGATTAAGAATTAAAAAAAAAAAAACAAAGGTTCATGCAAAAGGCACGAAGAAAACACCTGAGATACAAGCACTTTCTAACTGAGGGTCAAAGAGCTATCTTTCATACCAACCAAGTCTACTTGACACTTTGAACAGACAGTGAGTAAAAACTAAATACCTTGTGTGTGTAATCTATGTAGAAATATCTCTTTCTTACAGAACACGCAGATTACACAAGATACAAAGGAAAACCTGTCCTCCAGCAAAATCCTTACATTGATGTATGCCAGGAAAACTCTAATTTGTTGTAGAATCTCACCTGTTGTATCAAGACCCCTGAGTTGCCCGTGAACTCGATGAATGTTTAACTTGGCAGCCATTTCTTTGCCTTTTTCTGCTCCAGCATTTGACCTGAGGGACCCAGATGACTGAGGCTGCATCTTGGTGGCATGAACATACTTATCAAAATGTGATGTTCTCCCAGGTTCTGCACTGTTTGAAGTCTCTTCAACCACACCTCTATATGAAGAGAAATAGCTTTTTAATAATACAGTTCAGTAAAAAGTTAACTAGATGGTTTACTTTTTAAAAATCTACCATATTACTCTAATTCAACCAATCACCAATTCTTCAACATTTACTAAAAGAAAATATTATGAATAAAAATACAGGCTTTTATAAAAAAATTTATGAATCCAGAGTAAGATTTAATGTTTCAAAAACAATTTTAACATTACAATGATCAGAACTATATGAAAAATATTATCAAGGTCTACTTTAATACTAAGGTAAGATAAGCATGACTCAAAGTAATTCTTTCTTACCTGTTCATACGAACTTGTGTGGCAATTCTGTCAAAACACAATGCCACTAGAGAAACATGAGTCACACTTCTAATAGGAGCTGCAGTTGGAGATTCTTCCACTGAGGCTTGTAGCAAGCATAAGTTTACCTAACAGACAGAATGTCACAAATTTCAGGACTAAAAAGTAAAAACTGACCACTAAAATATGCAAAAAATGAGAGAAACTTCCATTAAAAATGGCATATCAACATATCTGAGTAAAGATAAGACTTACAAACATAGACTCTCAACACAAGCATAACTGATTTATTTACTGGGTGAATATGGAATGTTTTATTATTTATTAACCAAGATTTTAATTAATCATTGCATCATGGTAAAGCTATAATAGATCATCAAAAGAATGAAATATTTTTTATAGTTGCACACAATTCCACCAGCATTCATTTTGGTAAACACACAGATTCAAAAACCAAAGAATGTTCTCCTCTTTCATGAAAATACTTTAATCATTGAATGCTTACCTTTGGGATGCTAACATTAGCTTGAAGACCTTTAATTGTCACATTATCTTGCTTAAGGGTAAGATTTGTCTGTGCTTGTCCTTGATTAGTCGTTCCTATAGTAGGGTGCTCAGTTTTTGTTCCACGAACATCTTGTTTGGAAGATAACTTAAAAATATTAAAAACAGAAGTGTTTCACAGGCCTTTCATAACTACCACATCATTCGCAACAGCAACTCTCCTGTCCACTGTGCTTAATGTGCCAACTGCTATCTGGTTTTACACTCCACCTTAAAATCCAAACTTTAGAGAAACTAGGAAATACATGGATAGCTTCAATGTTGAAGAAAGTAATATGCATTAAACTGAAATTAGTCTACAGAGAAACAAACAGAAAAAAATGATGAAACTACAGCTGGATTTTTTTTTAAAATCACAGAACTCCAGGGATTTGAAGGCCGACTTAGCTTCTGATCATTGGCTCCTAATTTGATGGAAATGCTAAAAACAAACTTCTATTTGCATTCTTCTGTCTTAAGTACCTAACAAACGAAATGTCAATATATACTGAAAAACTGGTTCACTAAAAATTATCACCTTCTGGAACAGTGTTGTGGCTCATCAAGTTTAGCTGCTGCCTACAATGTTGGCATCCTATCTAAGTGCCTGTTCCAAACTGGGTTGCTCTCCTTCCAGTCCAGCACCCTGCTAACCAACAATGGACCTGGGAGAGCAGGACAGGATTATCCCCAGGCCTGGCCTCCAGCTATCCACATGTGAGACTCAGAGGAGTTCCAAATTCTTGGATTCAGCCAGTCTCAGTCACAGCCGCTGCAGCCATTCTAGAATGAATCCAGACATGAAAGGTCTCTCTATTTCACCTTTCAAACAGAGAAACAAATCTTTAAAGAAAATAAAGAACTAGCCTCACTTTCACCTCTCTGCTGGTCGTAATGCAAACATGTTTCATAAAATTTCAAAGTCAAATGGAAAGTCACCACAACAGCATATGAGTTATGCAACTGGCTTTGTTACTAGAATTACAGCTTGAAATAGAATACCATACCACACAGGTGGTGATTTGAGTCAGAGAAATGAATAATAACCTCAAAAATAATATTAACATACAAGTCAAAAGAGTAAAGTTTTTTTTTAATGAGCTTCTTTGATTTCTTAGAAAAACAAGGTATAATCATTTAATTACGGTCAATGCTCTTTAGAAAAGGGCTGGAGCTAAGTTACTTTTGCAATAACAAGAAAAAAATAAAGCCATATCTAAAAACAAATGTTAACTGCTGTTTCATATTACATTACATATGATATTTTAAATGGAGACAACCAGATATAAATGCTTTTCGAACAAATCCATGTATTCAAATTTATTTGGTAAAGAAAGTTTGATAGAATCAATGTTTGAAATTTGGGCATATGATGAATATACAATCTGTTATGAAGACTAAATTTAAAATTAAAATTTTTTAAAATTTAAAATTAAAATAAAAAAAGGTCTCACATTTTCTGAGAAGGTAGTCTTGCTATTTTGGACCGCTTCTCTAAGGACTTTAACATGCAGATCATCCACAATTGCAGCTGGATGTCGGGTACTAGCACAATGAACCATTGCTTCAATATATCTGAGGAAAGAAAACACAATAAGCAAAAAAGTTAAGCATCAGTTTACACTATGACCTAGTTTATCTAAACCTATTAGAAAACAATATTCTCACTTCAACTTGAAATGAGAACACAAACTCTAGTTTTTATTAAGAGTCATTTATTTACATGAAAGGCAGAATTAGAGAAAAAGAGGGAGAGACAGACAGAGCAAGAGATCTGCCATTAGCTAGTTCACTAACCAAATGGCCACAAAAGTAGGGGTTGGGACAGGCAGACACCAGGAGCTAGGAGCTTATTCCAGGTTTCCCACATGGGAGCCAGGGTCTAAGCACTTGGGCCATCTTGCTTTGTTTTCCCAGACACATTAGCAGGGAACTGGATCAGACGTGGCAGCCATGATGCAAAATGGTGCCTACTGGGGGGTGTCCATATGGAATATAGGCATCACACATTCTGACTTTACACACCATACCATACAGTTATGGCAACTGTCTTTTCCTTTACAATCTCCTGAATATGATCTCCTGTTTTTCATTTGTGTGACATCTAATACAAATCTGTTAGAAAATTACATGCCTTTGAAGTAAAATGAAGAATTCATCAAAATTCAGTCCTCACCTAACTGCATTCATTATGTTCCATTATGGTTTCTATTTATTTCAGTTTTGTTATGCTTATAGACTATAAGCTCCTTATAGCAAAAAATATCTATTTCCCTATTCCCCTTTCACTAACAAAACAGTGAGAGTAAGATGAGAATTTGAAACAAAATAATTATTTCCTAAGTACAAAATCATTTTATGCTCATTAATGCACAGCCAAAAATAGAATGCCAATTCTATTTCATAATCAAAATTACTATTCAGACACAATGAAACAAATGATCCTGAAACACAGACCTCTTTAAATGTACTTTCATATTTATTCAATCAATAATCTCCTATTAAAACGTTGCCAGATATATAATATGCATCATTTTGCAAATTAATATCTGTATTTTTATACAAAATTAATACCTGTCTAAGGCTTCAGCCACCAGGGGAGTCAGAACAACATCAATGGTTCCTTTTACTTCAACTATGGCTGTTGTCCTGGTTTGGGAGACTGGTTGATCCAGAGTCCACTCTTCTGTCAAGGTTTCATCATCTGTGTTGTCAACAACTTTCTTTTCCAAAGGAGTATATGGGGTGCTATACAATTTAGTAAGCAAAACATATATTAAAAAGACCATAAATAGAAATTGGTATTTCCTTAAGATGAGGGAATGTTTATATTTATTTTAAGCAAAAATTTCATAAACTTAGAATTGGTATTTTTTCCCAAATATTTACCAAAGACAGACCAAAAGAGGAACTATAATGTAAATTGATCAAATATGGCTAATATATCACTAAGAGAAAATAGTTTTGATATGTTTACTTGATTACTTGTTCCAACATAAGAAAAATACAAAACTGACTTCATTAGTCCCAAATTCTGACCTTTCTGCAAAGCATGTTTGGTAAATAAACAATTTGGTACATAAACAAATAAAATACTGATTGCTTGTAAATGTACCTAACACCACATCAAACAACCATACTATGTTGGCAAATTCATTTATTTTAATTTTTATTTTTGATGATTACATGCTTGGTTGGGGTGGGAAGGAGCAAGGGTTAAGAAAAAAGTGGGTGAAATCATTGTTTCCAAATTTTGTATTTCTTGTTGACTCTGCAGGAAGGGGAGACATAAAGGGTGGAGCCACACCCAGCCTCTCAAATATGCCAGTATCCAGGGATGGGGAATAGCTACCCGACATCAACCTAGGGTCCCATTGTGGGGCATCTTTCGAGGGTTCTGAACAAGTGGTTTGGATAGTTCTGAAATGCTGTCAATTTCACCAAGGGTACGGCAACCCTCCCAATGTCCATTGGCTGACACAGTGGACCTCAAGCCTCCATTCACCCGATCTTTGTTGTCATCGTTTGCTAGGGAAGTTGTCCAATTTGCTCTGTTCTCCTTCCTCTGCCACGGTACCAACTGGGCTGCCATATTCTCCATGTGCATCAGGATCTGTGTCCACTGCTCCACCTTTTTAACTTGCAGGCAGTCCCAAGGACACAGGCCAGGCAACAAAATCCCTGCTGGATCCCCCGCCCTCAGATCTCAAGAACCTGGCAGCACCCTTGCAGGTGGGCCCCAGAACCCAGGCCCGGCGACCAAGCCCTGCTGAATACCCCGTCCCCAGGGCTCACAAGGTTAATTTATTCTTAAATGTCTATGCATAGTGAAGAATAACTATTGCCCAGAATTATGCCCATCCCATAATCAAGAAAGACAAGATTTTTAAATTTTAAATGTATACGGATTTTGCTTACTTTGATGTTGATCCTAAAAACTGCATGCCTCGGTCTAGCAAAGAATTAGCTGTGAGACCCTGTTTGATAACCTAGAATATAAAACATTCCTTTCAGTTTACAATTTTAGTATTGTCCAAGTTATCTTATCAAACAATATTTGCAAATATTTCAATTATCTTGTAATCAATATTTATCACATATATATTAAAGAATCATATATGTTAAAGAATATCACAGGAAATAGTTGGCAAGTTAGTGAGGGATAAGCAATGAGAATAAAGTACTACAACTAAAACGTAAAACCATATGTTTCAGATGCCTTTCTTCCAAATGTCTGTCAAACTGAACATTTTCCAAGAAAATTTTAGGCTTTTCCTAGCATGTGCTATTTTAAAGTAGCAAAGAAACCTAGAGAAACATTAAACTGCAGGAAACTCCAGAATGATCATTGGAAAATAATAAATAACCATGTCACTCTAAACTGAATCTTTTTAAATGCTAGTAGATTTTTAGGATTAATGGTTTTATTACTTCCAATGTTCTACTTTTGAAATTGTATAATAAGGATAGAATTCTTGATCTTCTCAAAAAATTTGCCCAAACTAGAGAAACTTGCCTAAACAAACTAAAAATTATTTAAAACACCAAAATAACTTTATCCTTTCACGTACTATCATACAAAGTAATTGCTATTTGCTTTTGTAGAAAAGTCATACAAACTTATTTCAACAAGGAATAATTAGAACATCTTATAACCTCAATATGGGTAATTTATCTTGAGTAAGAAAACAAGGAAAACTGCAACCATCTCTAATGCTGCTTCTTTTAATATATGTTACCAAATTTATCTCTATACAAACACTCAACTCCATTTATCACACTTCTACCATAGGCAACTATTATCTTTAATCCAAGCCCATCATCTCACGTATACATTGTACTAGCCGTCTAGATCACCACTTAAGTTCCTTCATTGCCTATTGCTAATTCAATTTTACTTTGGGAAGAAAAACATACCCATGCTACTATAACAGGCATGCCCCTCCCCTGTTTTTCTCTATCCAACATATTTTTTATTTTCATAAGTCTCAATCTGTAACCATACGTTTGCCTGAATGTTTAATTTCTTTCACTTAGTAAATTGTAAGCTGCATATTTGCTTCCCTCACCACTGTATATCAAACATCTGACAGAGTAGTGTATATTAAATATTTAAATTAAGAATGATTAATGAAGTTTACACTTTTTACTAGTAATTTGTACACAAGTATTATAAACTATATAAATTACTGAACATTATTATACATAAGAGTTTATACACTTAATCTTTAATATCAAATTTTTTCTTGTAATTTATAATTTTAAAGAATTTTCATGTTGGCTATTGCCAGGAAATTTATTTTGAGATATTTTTACCTGCATTTTAAAAAGGCCATTTACGGAAAATATTATAGGTATGGGCAATAACCAAATTCATCCTAAATTGTAGTAAGTCAAATGTCAAATGAGTGGAACTCAATTTGCCTGGAAGCTTTCATTGATTAGAAAGAAGCAACTTATCAAAAATATTTTTAAAGTTTTATTTTTAAGATACAGATGAATTCATAGAAATTTGGTTCCAATCTTAGGATGGAATAGAGACTATGTGCTGCTTAGATCAACATGACAATAATCAAAACTTGAACCACTCGTTTTACTTGCTTATACTGATAATACTCCATAGCCCCGATCTTAAATGTCATAAATGAAGCTATGGCTTTTAAAAGTCTGCCTGAACAAGAGTAATTTTTATGACAAAGCCTAAAATGTCTATTTTTCTAAGTAAAAATAGCAGTGGAAATTAATGACTTAATACCTTAAAAGTTGGAACAGAGAGCTGTTCAAAGGACGAAGAACTTTCTTCACTAGTTGGTGTGTCCAGATCAAGGGGTCTATGCAATGAGGACTTGGAGGTTCTTTTGTTGGTTGGGTGCTTAACTGACCAATTAATAACCTGGAACTGAGTAAGGTAAGTCTGATAACAACTCATCATGGGTTGTTGGGAAGTAATCTGTTCATTCTCTACTACTTTCTCACCTTCTACAACATATAGATGTTCTATAACATCTTCTTCTCCACCTAATGCAGAAACAAAAGAAGCCTGGGAAGGATGAGTTTTAAATGGCACAGTTCGGGGATCAGGAATGCTTTCTCCATGGCCAGTAAGTGGTCCTTCCACACTATGATATATGGAACCCCTGCTATAGTCAACCTGCTGAGCTTGCTTTTTCTTCTTTTTTCTGCCTGGGTAAGTTCCAGGCCCTTCATCACTGCTAATGGGCTCAAATTCCTCAGCTGCAGAGAAGTAGGCTTCACTATCAGCCATTGACATGCTGGAATCCATTGATCGATATTGATGAAATGAATTAGAGTCAGCAGATGGTGTGTATGGAAATGAACCAAAACTTCTCCTCTGCTTTGGAGAGTCCAGCACATTCTCATCACTTCTGGAGACATCACTACTGAACTGCACTCCAACTGTAACAGGTTGCTTGTCCCCATAAAAAGCAGCAGTAAGACTCTTAGTGCTTCCAAGTCGGGTGGAACACACAGAAGCTTGTCGTTTCAGGGGAGATCTAAGAGGAGACTGACCGACTGATTTCTCTTGAGTATTAGGAGATACAGGGCTATTTCCTGAGATTTCTGTAGGAACACTAAGAAAGAAAGCAAAATTATTACCAATTTCTGTACATCACAGAATTAATTCTTAGCAAAAAGATGTTTCAGTAATTTTAATAATTTAGTTTAGAAATAAAATTGAAATTTTTTCAAAGATATTCATTTAAAGAAGAATAGAACAGTATGTGTTCATACCTCCCATACTGTTCCAAAAATATTTGAAGCTGATCAAACTAAAACTACAGAAAACTAGAGAACAATCTCGTTTGCATAATTCATGGACACCAATGCACTTAAAGTTCCTTTGCATATACTTTAACAATTCCAACAAAATATACCATGGGCAGTTGACTAAGGGAGAAAGATTGGAGGAGAGGAAAAAG
The DNA here is from genome assembly GCF_030435755.1 of Ochotona princeps. Classification (NCBI taxonomy): domain Eukaryota; kingdom Metazoa; phylum Chordata; class Mammalia; order Lagomorpha; family Ochotonidae; genus Ochotona; species Ochotona princeps. The sequence continues at coordinate 30,776,648 of NC_080838.1, forward strand.
TCATGAAAACCACAATATTTCTGACTTTAGCAATGGGTGTTAGTACCAATGACTGAGGCAAAATAAGGTGAAAATTGCAGGAATGAGGTAACTTGTTATTCCTCAATCTTGAGTTCTCCATGACTCCAAATAGAAATACAAATTAGATGGCTAACCTTGTAAGGAGAAAGATTTTGGCGAGAGTTTAACAAATATGTTAGCTGAAGACCATAACAAAAATGAACAGTTGTCAAGACTATACCACCAGATTGGAAGGATAATATCAGAATTTTGGCTAGCGCTTACTCTGAGTGGTGGGACACTGATTATTTTTTTTACACATCTCTGTATTTTCATGTTAGGTACAGTGAATATTTATGTATTATCCTTAAAACATAGTTCAAGATATGTTCACACATGAGAAAAAAGCATACTGAAGTGAGGAAACATGGAGAAAAGTTCTTCTTGCAACTATCATCCTATTATGGCCAGGTTTCAAACACCACCTGAACACTGACCTTGCAGGGCCATCTTCTCCTTTGCTGCCATGCAACAACTCTTTTTGAACCAAATGGTCATCAGCAACAGAAGAGGGACTTTCCTTTTCACCAGCCAATAAAGGCTGAGCAGCACTAGAACTGCTGTTCTCTTCTGAAGAAGAGGATGAACTATGAGATCGTAGCGGGACTTGAAGACTAAGATGCTGCGTTTTTCTCTCTGCTTCTACGCCCACTGACTTGTTTTCCCATTCTTTCCTCTTCATGCCATTCATGTTACCTAAACAAAAGAGTGGATTAACTTAAAAACTCAAAGGTAATTTACATATATATGTAAAAAAGACAATTCCGTTTTCAACTATACTCACCTGAAAAAAGTACAAGTATCTACATCCCCAGTAGAAAGTACAGTACTATGGGAAGATATCTACACAGGTATGAATGCAGAGTTCACAGGCAGCTAACTTTTTCAATAAATTAGAAAATTTTAAACTCATGGAAAACTTTACATGCCACCAAGAATACCTTTTATCTTTTACTCAGATTTTCTTATTTTAAAATTTTGCCACATTTGTTCTGAAAGTTCACTAAGACTGTATTTTTAATTTACTAATGTTAATTTCAAAACCTAAAACAATGTCTGAAACAGAAATCATTCAATAAATAATTCTGCAAGTAAATAAACAATGACTTCATAGCTAGAGTGGAGAAAAACTGTCAGAGCCTGTTACTTGTTACATAAATGGGGAATTGAACAACATAATAAAAAACAGAGTTCTATAGCTGTCTAGGTAGGCAGGTAAGTAGGTGAATTAGTAAATAAATAAATAAATCTTGCTCGATTTCTCCTTTCAATTATTAAGATGCTACCCAAGAAAAAGAAACCTGCTAATCGAAAAAATCATTTTCCTTATAAACATAATCCTAGTTGGGACTCAACAGGTAAGAAAGCTCAATAACTTATAATATTTACTTCCAGAACCACAAACATAAAACAACACAAGTCAAAAGATAAATAGTTTTGATTCACTTCCAATAGGAGCATTCCAAACAGATCCTAATTCCACCAATGTGCTTATTTTGACTCTGTCTGGGACACTGTATGTCTACATTCACTGCTTGAAAGACTCAACATTCAGGGCCCGGTGCGATGGCTCAGGGGCTAAATCCTTGCTTGCTACATGCCAGGATTCCATATGATTGCCGGTTCATGTCCTGGCCACTCCATTTCCATCAGGCCCCCTGCTTGTGGTGGGAAAGCAGTTGAGCATGGCCCAAAGCCGTGGGACCCTGCTCCTGTGTGGGAGACCTGTAAGAAGCTTCTGGCGGGCCCGGCACAGTGGCCTAGCAGATTAAGTCCTCGCCTTGAATGCGCCAGGATCCCATATGAGCACCGGTTCTAATCCCAGCAGCCCTGCTTCCCATCCAGCTCTCTGCTTGTGGCCTGGGAAGACAGTCGAGGACAGCCCAAAGCTTTGGGACCGTGCGTCCGCGCGGGAGACCCAGAAGAGGTTCCAGGTTGCCGGCTTCGGATCAGTGCAGCACCAGCCATTGTGGTCACTTGGGGAGTGAATCATCGGACAGAAGATCTTCGTCTCTCTGTCTCTCTTCCTCTCTGTATATCTGACTTTGTAATAAAAAATATACAAATCTTTAAACTTGCATTTTTTCTTTTAACATATTGGTTACTCAAAACCATGTCAATTCCATAATGGTGTAAATCGTTGTTGATGTTATGTCGGGATTCTTAATTGACTGGGACGATATTCTACCAGCTCTACCTTCAGACCAGAAATGGTCTCACCAAGAAACTGTTCAACTTATCTAGACAATAAGATGCTGGACTCTATACTTGGCATAAGTTTGCAATGAAATAATCTTGATTGAATTTGAACTGTAATATTGCAACAGGTGGAGGAATCCACCATGGGGGAAGGGTATGGGGAGGGGATGGGGGAAACCCAGAGCCTATGTAACTGTCACATAATGCAATGTAATTAATAAAGATATATATCTTTTAAAAAAACAAGCTTCTAGCTCCTGTTTCAGAATGGCTTAGCTCTGGCCATTATGGCTACTTGGGGAATGAACCAGTGGACAGAAGATCTCTCTGTTTCTTCTTTTTTCTCTAAAATCTACCTTTTGAGTAAAAATAAAATAAACCTTAAAAATGAAAAAGAAAGAAAGGTTCCACAATCAGAAACTTAGCAATGAATGCTGAGGATAATTCCAATTTCCCCTGGGCAAGAAACTTATGGTAATTTAACAATGGCCACTCATTACTGACAGATTCCCCAAGAGGTTTGAAGATTCTCCATTATACATTGTAAGAACTGGTTTTGTTTGGTCAATTGTGAGAAAGGTAATTTACTTCTATCCTCCTTTCATATTTTTCTAAGTTTCCTACAGGTTTCTTCCTTGAGTTTGAGACAGCTGTCTTCCTAATCAGTGTCTACTGTAGCACAGTAGAAACAACATGAATGTGACTTCAATGGCTCTTATTCCAAGTTCTCAAGCAGCTTTGCACACTCACTCACTGATAATCCTTAGTTTCCTTATTGTAAAATAGGGTTAACAGTCACTCCACCTGGTAGCCCATGTATTAGATCACACAATTCTACTGTAAACCACTGAAAATGAAGACTTATTCAATGAAAAAAAAAGTAATTTTGTAAGTAGTGTACATAGTTCATCTGCTAGCTTCCTTCTTATACTTACAGCACAGCAATAAAAGCAATAAATATATTACTGAACTTGAACTGCAGAAAAGCACACAGAAAATAGTCAAAGGGAAATCCATTTTGAAGTTTTCAGAGAAAGCTTACGAAAAGTTTCAAAACTGAATACACTTTAGACCATCAGTTACTGCTCATACTACACAAGTGTTTCGTAAAGTTATCCTAAAGATTCTAAACAAAAGCCCTATTTTTCCTCTTGACAAGTTAAATTGTAGCAATAAGGTAAATACTTGAGAAAAAGCACTTGGAAAAAAGATGACAGTATAAATATTAATATTTACTATTATAAATTATCAGTAAGTTTTGCTAAAAAATAAGCTGGCAAGACAACTGTTATCTTAAAGTACAGCTCTGTCTAAGTATATATGGAAGACAGATTACAGAAAAATAACAGATAAGGAAATAATTAGAAATAAGCTGCGTTGGGGAGGCCAACCATGTCCCTAACAGGCAATCTGAACAGTATACATAAATTGGCCAAGGTAACTCCGAAAATCATCAAAAGTCATACCTGTCTTTAGTCAAGTCATCCGCAAAACAAAGGCAGATTATACTAAACCCTACCCATCAGCCTATTCCAAAATCAGCTGAGTGAAAGTAATATCAAACTTCTCTCAGAATGGTACAGGAACAAAGACAGTAAAAAAAAAAAAACCCACAAAAGTGACAACATATCTTATTACCATCTATAACTTTGGGAATCTCTTTAGTAACAATCCATTCTCCAGGTTGTAGCAGAGACTGTCCATAGTACATATCAGACTCAGCACTTGTGCTTGAAAATGCAGAGCTACTGGAAGGTGTCAATTCTTCAAGTTTGAAGAAATCAAGGCCAATTACTGTGCCACCAAAGAACCTGCAGCCACCAAGACAACCACACTTGTTTCTACACCTTTTATTCTTCAAGGTATCATCTGGCCACAAAAACCACAACCTAGACAGATCCAAAACAAAGCAAACATTAAAAACTCATTATTAAGTAAAAATATGGAGTAAAAACTTAAATACAATCATTAATGTTTTCAAAAGACAAACATTAAAGCTTATTTCTATTACAGTTTATGTTTTAATTATCTTTGCTTTCATAAAAAAATAGCCTAGTAAATGTGATGGAAGTAAGTAGGAGCACTAATAATAGAGACAGCTTACATTAAAAAGCCTAAAAAGCAAACATATGAATGCTGTTTTAAAACAGCAGCAAACACTCTTAGAGAACTAGGATTTTAAAGCATTAATAAAAAAAAACTGACAAAACAATCAGTATAGATTATGACTAACAAGTAACTCAATTAGTTTTCATTAAGACCAATTTTACACTATAAAGTCAATGTCACACAAAAATATTACAAATTAAGGATAGGAAATTATTCTGCAAAAAACTAAAATAATGTTTCTTTTAAAAAAAATCCAGGTCCATTCACCTCTAATAAGATTAAGGCATTAAGAATATATGCAGACTTGTTCAGATTCAGACAGTGTGAGTATTCTATCCTACATATAAAATTGTTCTACAAAATTGACACTTCTTTTCTTAAATAAAATTACCTCATACTATCAATTTGTATGTTAAATATAAGGGTAATGACTGAATTAAGCATTTTTGTGTCTTTTCGATGGTATATTATTTTCTTAGAAGTGTCTTTATAACATTTTTAATTACATAGGCAGTTCCTTAGGATGTAAGTTTAATAAAACAAGTAAAATTTATCAGAGTAAGTACAGGATGGTTTCAAGTGTAAGAAAATTACACCTAAAGTTCTAGAAAGCTAAAAAAACAGTATTTTATATGATGGAGTTCAGACCATTATTTTTCCTTGTTTCTTAATAGCGTCCATATTTTTAAAGATTTATTTATTTTTATTGCAAAGTCAGATATACAGAGAGGAGAGACGGAGAAGATTTTCCATCCGATGAATCACTCCCCAAGTTGCTGCAATGGCTGGAGCTGAGCCTATCTGAAGCCAGGAGCCAGGAACTTCTTCCAGGTCTCCCACACGGGCACAGGGTCTCAAGGCTTTGGGCTATCCTCAACTGCTTTCCCAGGCCACAAGCAGGCAACTTGATGGGAAACGGAGCTGCTGGGATTAGAACTGATGTGCATATGAGATCCTGGTGTGTTCAAGACAAGGAATTTAGCCACTAGAACACAGTGCCGGACCCATAATGTCCATATTTTTAAAATAAGCATATATTAACTATGTAATGGGGAAGCTTTGGATGACAAAAGACAAAGCAGCACTTTAAAAGGAAATGATTCAGTGACGAGCGTGGTGGCATAGAAGGTAAAGGTGTCCCCTGTAACACTGGCATCCAAGACAAGCACTGCTTCTAATCCCAGCTGCTCCACTTCCAATCATGCTCCTGATAAAGCAGGGGAAGTTGGTTCAAGTGCTCAAATGCCTGCAAAGATCCACACAGGAGACCTGAAAGAGGTTCCTGGTTCTTGTCTTCCCATTGGCACAGCTCTGGTGGTTGTGACCATTTGTGGAGTAAATCAGTAGATGAAAAATATCTGGTAACTCTGTCTTTCAAATAAATAAATAACTAGTCCTTTAAAACAAAGAATGAAAAGTAAATGGGGAAATTATTTAGTCAGGGGCCATAGCAGGATTTTAAAAGGCAGATAAGATTATGCCTTTAGAACTCCTGGAAATAACTGTATAAGAATTCCTAGTCCTCCTTGTGTTTTCCCAAGTCCACAAAAGGAGGAGCTTTGTAAGTCACATGGTGATAGGAGGTTTCCCAGAAATAATGAAATAGAAGTACAGGACAAGGGTGACAGAATGCAAAATGCTATTTGGGGAACAACTAACAAATTTAACTTCACTGCTGACACAGATAGCATGGCCTCAGGAACATATTAACAAGAAGTGTTTCCAGCAACCACACTATAACCAGAGATGATACCTGATGAATTTACTTAAATTCTACCCATAACGAAAGAATCTGCTCTGCAAGTACCTAGTAATTTATCAAAACCTGACACAATGCCATTCTTAAAATTTTAACTTACCTCTTAGTTCTAGCATCATGAGTTTCTAAGAAATGTCTCTGTGCCTCATGTTTAGAATGATGATCAGCAGCTAAGGCAATATCAACAGTGATGAGTCCGAGACTGGCAGACCCAGCTTCCAGCCAAAAGGCTCTCCGTAGTACTGCAGGCTGAAGTCCAACCCTACAACTATTCACTTGCTCTATATATTGTCTCACTTGAAAATCTTGAATTGCAGCACTTATTCCTTCTCCAACTGTCTGATTGTGGAGGTTACAGTTTGCAACTCGAATTGTACCCATCTGAAAATGAATGAAGAGAAGCACACAAACTATGATTTCAGTAGCTTCACCAGAAGTATAAAATGGGTAATAATTTTAAAAGAATGAAAACCAAGTGAAAGAAAGGGTAGACTAAGGGAAAGAAACAGAATAACAACAAAAAAGGAAACGGAAAATATAACAAAAGAATAAAATGTAATACCAGAATAAAAAGACATGCAGTGATCAAAAACAGAAAAAAGTTTAAATTGAAACGAAAACAAAATGAAAGACCCACAGACACTCAAAATGAAATCTTTTAAAATTAGTAGCAGTCTACATCCTGACATAAAAATCAACCTACAAGTTTATACCCCAAACAAAAAGCCATTTTATATTCAGTTACATTAAAAACAAGTGTTGAAGGTATGCACTAAAAATAATACTGAGGAGAGGGACAGGCATGGTAAAGCAGGTAAAAGGACCACTCAGGACGCCAGCATATTGCACCAGAGTGACTAGCATCTAGTCTGGCCCTTACTTTTGAGCTAATTTCCTGCTACTGTGCATCCAGGGTGGCAACAGTAGTGCCAATACTTTGTTTCCTGTCACCAACACCATGGACCAGATGGACTTCCAGGCTCCCAGCTTCGGCCTGACCCAGGCCACTGTTGTTAAAGGCATTTAGGGAGCAGAACAGCAGTAGGAGCATGTTTCTGTCACTCTGTCACTGTGCTTTTCAAGTAACTACACATTAATAATACCTTAACAGAATATAAAGGAGTTAAAACTAGAAAGTTAAATTCTAAAGTTTTGTGATACTCTGGGATATGACCGGCTGTAAATATGTGCTGCATTTCAAGAAACGGAGATTTAATTAAGAACAAAAAGAGAAAAATAGATATACAGGCCAACAAAAATACTAATGCTTACCTTTATATTTGTAGCACAACCATGTTCTACAATATAAATATCAGCTCCATCTACTGCTAACCGAGTCATAGTGTATTTCAAATCATCTGAAGTTGGACAAGGTCCAGGAATACAGCTCAACTAAAACAAATAAAAAGGAGTACAGATTTAATTCATTACTATCAACTATTCATTTTTTGCACTTAAGTAAATCTCAAGTAAGCAGAATTCTGGCAATCCGTGTTTTGCAATAACAAATGAAATAATCAGCAACTAAAGTACTGACACCTAGAGAAACTCATAAAAAGCATGTGCCATTATTATTCAAGTAGAGCAAATGGCAAATCTAATAAACATACATGAGAGCAATTAAAAATGTTAACAGAAAAATGAAATTAAAAGATAAGCTCATTTTGATGGAAAAAAAATTTGAAATCCATGATTCATTTTCTCACACTATGTGGCTTTCATCATTCTGAAGACTCCATTGTGTTTGGGTTTCAAATTTTATGCACCAAAATAAATGTATCTTTCAATTCCATATCCACATTTTTTTCAAATATCTTTGTCCAACTTCCTACGCAATCTTAAAAAGAATAATAATTAAACTACCAAAACAGTGTCACAGCTTTACAAGGAACTGTACAAGAATTAAGAACTACAAAATTTTCTTCTGATTACTACACACATACAAACACTGTAAGTTTTATGTTGATATCTACAACAATACACACAAACCTAATTTTTACTCCTAAAATAGACTTGCTAGTGTTTAGGGTAAAAGAAATTGCATGTATCATCAATGTCAATGGTTTCTTGAATAGGGTGTAAGTGATCAGCAGTGGCAAAGCCAGGATTAGGAATAGGTGTTGAAACTAGAGACAATGGATATGGTTATACATTTCTACCAGGGAAAAACAGACCTCAACAAATGGATCTGAAGTGACAGACGTAGATCAGTGATCACCTGGGATTAAGGTTGACTGCAAGGGGACATTAAGGAATCTTCTATGGTAAAATAGCCCATTATCTTCACTGGTGGCAACAGTTACAAATGTGCACATACCAGTTGTCACAACTCAAGCTACATGACTTTAAAAGGGCAACTTACTGTATTTAAATTATGCCCCAAGAAGGTTTATTTGAAAAATTTAGGGTGGGTGCTGAGGTACCACTTGTAGTTTAACTCCCACATACCACATTGGAGTACCTACATCAAAGCTGCTACTCCACTTCCCATAGGGCTTCCTGCTAATGCACACATTAGGATACAACTGGCTATGTCTTTTTTACTTGGTCCTCTGCTACCTACATGAGACACAAATGAAGATCCAGTCTCCTGGCTTTGGACTGGCCCGGCTCTGGTTGTTGCAGGCATTAGGTGAATAAACCAGCAAATGGAAGATCTCGCTCTGTCTCTGTATCACTCTTTATCTCTGCATATCAAATAAACACATCTTTCAACAAACGCTGAAAATCATTGAAACATAAAAGCTTTCAGCTGGAAAAAAGGCAGGGACACCTAACAACATAGTGAATTATCTGAAAGAAACTTAACTGCCTGACATATGACTAAGGGACTAATTCCCTTGGCCTGGTATGTGTTTATAAGAAGAAAATAATCTTGTCACAAATTATAGCTTTTCTCTGTTTTGTCAATGAACAGGATTTGGTTACAGACTTTTATGGACATATTAAAAATTAAGTAAGTCACTTTCAATTCACAGTAGGACAGCAAGCATAATTAACACAGCAGAAGAAAAAGAAAAAAAGGAAAGGCATATAGGAAATGACAAAGGAAAAAATTCACTAACAGTTGTCTTTGTTATAGAATTAGGGGTATTTGTTTCTTCCTTTTAGAAATTGTTGTGCCATTCAGACTTTCTGAAACAAGCATACTTCTAACATGGAAAAACATGCACACACCCCCTCAAATTCCTAAGACAAAATATTTATTGTACAATAACACTCTTTTTCATAACCATTGCACATGGTTTGGGGATTATCATCTATATTTTATAAACTGGTGAAGGCAATGGACTCAGTGTAAGCACTGCAATGATGTAGGAACAGCATAATAGTATCTGAAGTCAAGAAATCTGGCAAATATCCCACCATGGCTGAGTACATTACAAAATAGGAATGTTCCAGACTGTAAACAAAACCATGTTATCTCTGTTTCAATTTCTTAAACCTCTGACATAAATATACAACCATATCCCAAATCAGCTTACACAGTAAAATACTGAGACATGAACTTCAACAATAAAAATGTAAAAGATACAGCTTTTGTACTATTTCTAGTTATGAATAAGCATGTTTTTAAAAATTACCTCATAGTCTAAGTAACTAGCTAGGAATTTGCACACTTCTATTAATTTAAAAAAGAAGCTGAACAGTATTGTTTCTTTTGTGACTAAATATATTTTAAAGACAATACTTCATAGCTCTAATTTTTAAAAATCTCATATATGTTGCCAAGACATCTGTTAACATACCTTAGATTCACAGAATCGGCGATCAATTCCATGCTGACAAATTACTACTGATTTTGGTCTTTCCAGTTCATATTCCCGACAAACAACATGAAAAACAAATGTCTGTCCCCATTCCAAGAGGCATGCTAGCTGCAGATAATCAGTGACAGGTTTACAGCAGTTAGTATTCTAAATGGTGTTCGGAATTCAAAAGCTTATGAAGAACATCATAACAAACTCCAATGCTAGAATGTGCTACTCTATCATGTACTTGCTAGCCAATGACTTTTCCACTCAGACATTATTTATAATCTTGTGTTATTTTTCTTTGTGAATGACAAAATGCAAAATGGTCCCAGTTATTCCCCTTCCAATAAGCTTCCTAACAAAGTGCTAGCAAAGGCAATAGACGATAAGCCAAGAACTTGAGCTGCTATCATGTGGGAGACCAAGAAAGTTTCTGCCTTGAGACAAATCCAGCCCTGCCTGTCAAGTTCCCCTGAGGACTGAACCAGCAGATGGTAAATTTGCTTTTCCATCTCTCACTGTGCCTTTTGCAACAAATCAATCTTAAAAAAGAAAAAAAAAAAGGGAAACTGATTTCAACTAAAAAATTCTTTCAGCTGCTTCTTTAAAAAAAACTGTTTATATAAAAGTTAGACTTACAGAAATAGGAGAGAGAGACAGAGAAGGAGAAAGATTTTCTAACTGCCAGTTCACTCCCCAAATAGCTGCCAAGCCAGGGCTGTTCTAGGGTAAAGCCAGCAGCTTCAATGGACCCTCTCACGGCTCACATGCTTAGGTTATCCTCCACTGCTTTTCTAGGTCACTAGCAGAGACATGGACTGTAAGTGGAGAAGGTAGGCCACAAATTGGCCCAAGCAGGCAACAGCTTTACCTGCTTAACAATAATATCGCCCCCATTTCAGTACCTTCCAAAGCTACTTTTTTTTTCCAGGTTATATCTTTCCTCTCATGTAGGTTCACTGAAATCCTTTGCATACAAAAGTACCTAAAACAATCTCACAACAAATAAAGTCCAACATAAAATTTTAAAAATCTAATAATACTGAGCTATAATTTTAAAAACTAGATATTTAGGAACAAAGCAAAGCAAAGAAAGCATGTATCAATTCTTCAAATTTTGAGTTAAACTTAATTGCATAATTAAGGTTCTTTACAATAAACATTGAGGATGTATACACGTGACATCAACCTCTTCCAAAGAAATATATAGTTTGAACCAGAAAACATAATTTAACCCATTAAAACATACAAAAATGCAATAAACATAGAAGCATTTATGCATTGATGAACAATGTAATAAACAGTGATGTAGGATTCTAACAGAGAAATATTTCTTTTATAATAAGGATAATTCATAAACACACAAGATTCTAGCAGTCCTTAGGATCAAACAATTGTACAAGGTACTAAAGGTGAGCACTGATTCTCCCCTGCTTAGGGAATAAGCTAATCTGTTACATGCTTAGTTTATAACTGTAACTTTAAGGACCGCACACATAGGATATATTAAGAAAGGAAAGTTACAAGTCTAGTGAGCACTCAATGTATTTTTTTCAGACATTTTCATAAATATCATCCTAATTTCTAACATTTTCAGAAGTCACTCAACCTCAAAACAGCCCTTTTAGTTACATTCATTTTACCAATATTTCTAGAATATTAATATTTGGTGTCCTCTCACAATTTTCTACAGGAACTGATTCCTTATGTTTCATATACATTCTGGAGCTTTGACTAAGCTTGAGTATCTAACCTTCAAAATGACATGCATTTATATTACTATAAATATGTAACAGAACAGGCAAAATGTTACAGTAATATCCCTATTCAACTAAAAGTCAATGGTCTATTTCTACAGCTAAATAATACTTAACACCTCTGAGCCTTCTGAGAATTAAGTGTGACTACATCAAGGACTGTAGACCAGAGTTACCAAAAAGTACACTCCTTTTGACTTTTTTATACTAGTATGTAAATCACCAATAGTAACAATAGATGATGTTATGTTGCTTTGGGGAAATGACAAGCATAGAAACACACTACCTATTTCTTAAAACCATAAAGGCTCCTTTAACTCTTACTTAAGAAATACATAAGTCAAGTGTTTAGTCCATATACTAGAGAAAAAAATTCTTCCAATAATGGAGGGTCAAGGAATAATAAATTTCATTGATGAACTTGATTTCTAGATCAGGTCTCATTCAGAATTTTTACCAATAAATTAATTTCTTGGAAGTATTATACAGGACTACAAACATTATAACACTGGCTCAGAAAAGAAAAACTTGTGAGTCCTGTATTGATCAGAAATTGCGAAGAGCAAGCATGACTTCTAAATACAATGAATGTTCAAAGAGGCACTTAAGTTATTCTTGAGAAGGTGAGTAAGGAAAGCACAAAAGAAACAAGTCAACATATTGTGACAATCCTACCTGTGGTGCCGTCACCTTAGCTGTAAGGCTACCAGCCTGCACATCAATTAGCCATGCGTATTCTAAGGAATCACTTCCCAAAGGGAGGCCTTCTGCTGAGAACATAGCATGTGCTCTTAGCTGGAGACCTGACAGATTGATGTGACCTTCCTTAAGGACTTCATCCACAGGCGGTCGCTGCTGAAAACAACAGAAACACAAAACAATCCTGTTACATTGTCTAGGTTGCTACCCATCTTCTGCCCCCCCCCCCCCCCCCCCGGCCAACGTGAACATAAATCATGCTATCTGAAAAATAAGTTGAAGTGATACCGGGTGAAACCAGAGGTACTTACCAAGACCAGAACTCATCCCTGCTGAGGTGCTCCCTTTTCCCTTTACTAATTTATCTAATATCTGAATAAAGGATATGAGTTTCCTTTCCATACACGCCTCTCCCAAGATAAAAAATGACCAACTTTAATGACCCACTTATTATATTAACACAGGAATTATTTTTGAGGTTTCTATCCTATTTAAAACATGCAGAAGAGGTGCTAGTAAAACAGGTCAATTGGTTAATCCTCCACCTTCCAACACCAATATACCATAGGAGTACCAGCTGGTGTTCCAGTTGCTCTACTGCTGATCCAACTCCCTGCTTTGGCTTATGGGAAAGCAGTGCAGGATGGCTCAAATCTTTGGGACCCTGTACACACAGGCGTATTCCGGCTCCTGGCTTCAAATCAACTCAGCTGCAGCCATTGTGACCACTTGGGGAGTGAGCCAGCAGATGGAAAATTGGACTTTCTGTAAATCTGCCTTTCAGATAAAAATAAATAAATCTTACAAACTTTAATATTGTACTATTCTTACGTAAAATGTTATACTGAAGGGAAACAGTGAAAGGCACACACAAGACTTCTCTATTTTATTTCAGTCACTGCCTATGAATTTAAATTATGTCAAAATAAGAGCTGTACAAAAAGAAACATTATATGGCAAAAAAGAGATGACTAGCACATACTGTTAAGCTTTACTTACTATGATCTAAGCTACATCAAATGTAGGCCTGGAAAAACAAGCACTCTATGAAAAAATACAATCAGCTATGGTGAAGGAGTTAAAAAGAGGGTACACTATTTTAACTAATATTATCAGTTACTACAAATAATCCATAATAGATAATCATCCATTAATGACTTGGAAGCATCAGATTCAGCATTCCACTTTTGTTTTACTTTGCCTTAAGTTTAATTTATTCACATTTCTAAGTTATACAACTTAATTAAAAGTAGGGAATGGCTCTAAAGCAGTGATAAGTACCAAATATTTCATATGGCATTTGAAAAATAAAATAATCTACACAGAAATGTAGTTATTTTCATTTGATGACTGCAGTGATTTTCTGCACAAAGACTCACAGTACCTTGAAGGAATTTAAAAAGTGCTATGCAAGTATTTCAAATGACCATGAGTAGGTCACTCACCACGTACATACATATGATTTAAAAGACTACAGGTTAGGTTACCATTATGTCATGATTTTTAGCAAGATCTGGATAATTTCCATATAAGAAAGAATTTCTATTTCTGAAAAGATATAATATCTTTTCAGGGGCCAAAGTGAGTTCCACCTCAGGGATTGGGTGGACGGAGGTCCCTACAGTGTGGCGGCTGCTGAGGGTACCTGAGTCAGGTCAGACTCAATGCTTGGGGCCCTATCACCAGCCACCAGGTGGTGGGCAAATCCTGAGCTTGCCTTGCAGTGAGCTCAGGGATCTATGGGTATGGAATTACTGCTTAGGGACATCCAGGAATAGACCACTGGACATGTAAGTGAAGAATGAATCCTGAGGGACTCCTAACAACAGAGCCACTGTAATTTCAGATAAGTGAGGGTACTGAGACCTGGTGGTTTGGAGAGGAGAGATTCGAAGATCTGTGTGGGTCAGATTGATACACCACCCCACAGGGGAGTACTGAGTATGGCTTGTCAGCATAGAACACTGTTGACCACCACACACCAGTCCACATGAAAACTGGGGCTGGGGACCTGTCTAGCAAGGTTAGATCCCAGTACTTGACTGAATGTCAGAACAGGGGATGGGTCACATTAGGCAGGGCCATTTCACTAACCAGCATGTGAAAGAACAAGGTCCAGAGGTAGATTCTGTGGGGGAATATATGAGCCAAACCCTGTGGAAATACAAGTCCTATTGGTTAGCTCAAGAGTTGTGGTGGTGATGGGCTAAGCTAGATGTGACCTGGAACCTGCCATCACAAACAGGTACAGGGACCAAGAACAGTCTATGTAAGTTCAGCCTGCTGCACCTGCATGTGCATCCTAAAACAGGGTGTGGGGCAGGCTGGGTCACAAATTCCACCAGCTCATACAAGGCCAAGATAGAGGAGCAGGCTATGCCGCGCAAGGGCCTAGCACCCATTAGTATGCATGAAATCTGGGTCTGGTAGTGGGATTCTACCCTAGTGGGTCAAAACTTCCACATGGTCCAGGCATAGGTGTCGGGCAAGCTGGGAAAGGTAGCTCCAACTGTTGGCAAATGTGTGGGTTGGTTTTGGAAGGGGGCAGACTGGGCAGGGTCAAGCAAAGCTTAGCTCACTGTCAAGTGCAGAAACCAGGTTGGTTATGCCAGGCTAGACTGTCACACATGCAAGTTTGCATGAGCCAGGGATGGGAGCAGACTGAGCAGGGCAGGATCTAGCAGCCACCAATGAGAATCAGGACTGGAGGGAGGTGGGGCAAAGCCAGGCTGCAGCAGCCACCGGTAAAGGCCAAGACAGGTGAGGGACTATGCCAAGCTGGGTCAGAGGAACCACTGGCATGTGCAAAATCGATCGCTGGGAACAGGCCTGGCTGAGGAGCTAAGGAAACAAACTAGCTGGGTTGTGGTTCTCACTAGTAAGTGCAAAGTCCAGGATAGGGGCTGCAGTCTGGTCTGGACATGGCTGCAGCGTCCCTCAGCACAAATGTGGACTGAGTCTGGGATGCGTCAAACTAGACTCCAGCATATACTGGTGCTCATGAGAGCCAGGGTAGGTATAGGACAGGCTAGGCCATGTCTCTGCCCCTGCTAAGTCATGTGTGAACTGTATCTGGGTGTGGACCAGGCTTGGCTGGTCTGAAACATCCAAGAGTAAAAACCGGAATGGATTGAAGGCCAGTCAGGAAAGGCCACTGTTCCAGCTAGGACAGGAGATGGATTAAGTAGGGCTGGCTCATGGACCCAGAAGGATCTTGCATTGGGAGAGGTTCTGAATGAGGAGCTTGGGAAATTACTCTGTATTAACAGTCCCTGCAGGTGAGTGCAAGAACCAACATAGGGAGCAACCCATACCAGGTTGGGAAATGGTGCCCATTGGCGTACCTTTGGTACAAGTTCAGGGAGAACCAGGCTGGGTCAGTTCACATCACCTGCTGGTGAATCTGAGCACCAGAATGAAGTGCAGATCAGGTCGAGTTGGGTCACAACAAATGCTTGTTCACATAAGGGGCAGGACAGGGGGCTAGCTGGGCTGGGCTAGGTTATAGCCACGACCAGTGTGAGCTGGAATTGGGGGTGGGCCAGATCTGGTCAGGCTACAGCACCCATTGGTAAATGCCAAGGTGAGGCAGGCCATGCCAGACTGGACTGCAGCACTCAACCAGCACATGTGAGATTTAGGGGGTAAAGAGGTGAACCTGGTAGGGGGGGGCTGCATGGGGCTCCTTGCTGGACCACCACTCCCACTGGTAAGCTTAATAAATGGGATGAAGACAGACCAGGCTGAGCAGGGCTACAACACCTGTTGGCCTCATGTGAGCTGGATCAGGGGAAAGAAACGCTGGGTTGACTGTTCCTACTAGTGCATGCACAAACCAGAGTGGGACTGGGTTGGTTGGGCTTTGCCACAGCATCAGCTGGCAGATGCTGGCATGGGGGGCTAATTCTGTCAAATCCAACTGCAGAACACCTGCAGAGTGCAGGATTTGGGAGTGGGAGTGGGTCCAGTAGGGAAATAGGGGGCACCTCCTTCTTGGGTTGCCACTCCCATTGATGAGCATGAATAACAGGACTCAGACAGGCATGGCTAGATAAAACAGTGGCACTTGCTGGCACATGTGTGGGCTGGAACATGGGGCTGGATGGGTTAAGCTAGACCTCAAGGCCCGTTGACATGTATGAGAGCTGAATGGGATGTGGGATAGACTGGACCAATCTGCTGTACATACTGTACATGCTGTACAAGCATGGGAACCAGGGCAGGGGTGGGCCTGGAAGGGTTATTGCAGATCACTCCGAATAGGCTGCAGCTCCCACTGGTGTACGTGAAAGCTGGGTGTATTGTGGGGAGGATGGAACTGGGCTGCAACACCCATTGGTTTCCGTAGAAGACAGAGCTAGAGGCAGTACTGACCTAGCAATTGCAACCAGCAGCATATGCATAAGCTCATTGGGGTGATGGGCTGTGCCAGACCCTGCACCGGCAAGCACACACAAAAATCAGGTCTGGGAGCAGCTCAGGTGAAGTTTCTTTGGGGATTCCCCCAACTGAGTTACTGGACTCAGAATCCCAACCAAGGAGAGAACTGCAGGCTCCAAGGTCTGATCATGGAGTGCATGTATCAGAGAAGGGCCTCCTCAGTGGCTAAGATGGAGCAGTGGACAGCATGTCCAGGTGCATGTGGAGGATATGGCAGTACATTCAGCCTGCAGAGGACGCCTGGTACCACAACAGAGGATGGAGCATAGAACAAATCGATCAACTACCCCAGCCAAGTATTGGCAGTGAATATGTGGGCAAGTGGAGACTTTCAGGTGGATTCTGGAAAGATTTCATTGTGCTTGGAGTGGCGAGATTGGCAGTAATTCAGAACTGTTGAACTACCTAAAACTCTTGAGCAGGACCCTCAGAGCATGGCCCATACCGGGAACCCCTGGATGGTGAGGAGGCTGGGTGTGGCTTCTTTCCTTATCTGCGTCCTTCCCCCAGATACAGGAAGGAAAAAAAGAGAATGTGGACATGATGATATCACCTGGCAGAATACATTTTATGGGGCAGCTGGGAAAGCAGAGGCCTGTGGGATCCTGTTGAGAAGACACCAGGAAAGAGGCGGTGGAAGGCCTCTCACCCAGAGTGCACTCTTGCCCTCAGTGAGTCCTTGGATGTGCTTTCGTATTTCTCTGATATATAGCGAAGACCTGTGCTTAGTTAGCCAATTACCCTAGACAAATTAGAGTTCCTTATCAATATCTCACACCAATGGTGCTTTGATCCTGCTGCCTTGTTAGCGCTCTGGAACTGCCTGCTCACACACGTGATGAGAATTGTATATCAAACCTGGTAACTGTAACCAATGTCTGAGCTGAACTGTTTGAAGTGCTGCTTTGCTGAATGTATATAAACTGGAACCCTGGAAATACACTTTGTCAGTTGCCTAAGAGAGCACTGTCCCATTTCTTCAGGTCGCATCTCCTTCCCAGGAACCCGCAAAGTAAACTTGCATTCACCCACCATCCTGTAGCCCTTGACCCTTTGCATCCTAATCGACTATGTTGCAGGGCCCAGTCTCCCAAGGGTTAACTCCACAGCTTAGCTTGTTTCTCCAGAGATAACAGGATGTGCAATCTTGGCCTGATACATTTAGTCCCTGGCTAAACTGAAAGTTCCTGCTTCCCTACTTCAAGATGCCCCCAGTGGATCTTAGGAGCTGCTTGAACATTGGAAAAACACTGAGAGGAACTAGGCAGAGCATAAAAAGGCAGGCTAGAGTTTAAATAAACAGCATTCTCTTTACAAGAATGACCCAGTGCGTGTTGTCTTCTTTTCAACCCTAGTCCCTCCACTCGACTCGGGTACACAGTGATGTGGGCGTTGCTGGCACTATGTAAAAATCATCAAAAAGAAAGCTAATTTGAAAAAATAAACAAATCTTAAAAATATATATGTATATATATAAAACTGGTATTACATAAATACAAAACAAAAACAAGTTTCTTTGAAATAACTGTTAAACATGAATACACACTTACAAAACTTAAGACCAGTTAAATGTTTGTAATTCAAAGTTACCTTTTTATGCACAGAAGGTAACATTATCTTACACAATAAAAATTAATAAACCTCCAAACCTCTACCTCTCACTTTCGTTATTACCTGATAGTTATCACTGACGAACACATTCAGAGGTGACAAGACAAGCTGTAGCATCGTTTCTCGAAATCCTTTTTTCATTTCAAAACACAGTCTTTCTAAGAAAGCCGTAGGACACTCCGGACCATCTGTAGTTCCATGCTGTCATCAAGCAAAATACCATAATTAAGATATGGAAAAAGGCAATACTAAGGCAGTATAGGAAATAGAAGTAACATTTTATCATGATTAAGAGAATTCAGTTTTTTTAAAGGGGGAACATTGCTTTCTAATTAAAATACCTATTTGGTAATGTCTTACTAAAGATGTTAGCCACACCAATCCAACAGCAGGACACATGACATGGAGCCAGTATGCAGCACAATGTTACCTCCCTCTTAATTGGCCTTGCTCTAATCTCTGAGTTTTGGGGGCAATATATCTCGTTTCAGGTCAGAAACAATGGGCCAAAGGAATACCTTTGTAATGAACTGCAATCCTGAACTGGAACTAAACCTTTGTGCAACTGAACATCCAGGATCAAGGCAGACACTTAATACTGTAATAGGTCCACCATAAAGCCCTTTTGGCATCTGGGATTTGGACACAAATGCCAAGAAAATGTAAATGTAGGTTAATGATAAACCCAACAATGAAATATTGTGACAAAATAACCTGAAGTTACAATAAACGACAAACAAGGAGATAACGTAAAAGAAAAACTGTAACATTATAAATGGTCAAGTACTATTATAAAAACAAGTTGTTATTACAATACAAGGATAAACTTAAGTTAGCTCATGAGTTTTTTTTCATTATGAGTATGATGGGCATAGGCACACACTTTCCTATGCTAGGTGAATGCCACAATACATTTTAGACTACTTTGATATATAAACACTTACAACAGGAAGACGCCCATGAACTTTGTACAAATTAACAAGTACTGTAATATCCCAAGGACGCAATGTGAGTGGATGGATTGACTTGGCTGAACTTTCATTTTCCTTTCTATCATTTTCCATTCCAACAGCAGTCCACCCAGAGCTGGATGATGTTGAAAGGGACAAAACTGGACTTGAAATAACCTCTTCAAAATCCATATACATGTCATCTTCCCCAAAGTAGTTTTCCTGAAAACATTAAAAGAACAACAACCCTTTAAAGGAGATAGATAATAGATTTTTACCTATGACCTCAACTCTACAAAGTACACATCACTTTTATTATAACCACCAATTCTATTTCTTCAAGATAAACAAATTAGGCACCAATATGGCCTTTGAAAAGGTCACATAAAATAAACATTTTGAAAAACTTGTGCAGGAATTTCAAAAATTTTTTAAGCAAAATAAATATTTCCAATATAATTTTTCACATTTTCCAAACCCCAAACCAGAATAAAAGCAAGTGTATTTTGGTACTTAAATAAAAACCTTAAAATAAATGTGTGAGGAGTAATGCAAACACCAGCACCAAACACTAATGAGACCCCACCACCACCATTTTATACCAACCACTGCTTTAAATAGCTGTTTCCTTTAGGCATCCGCTCCCTTTGGTTTCAGTCTAGGTTTCCCTTAGGCTTTTAGTTCCCTATTTCAGTTTGGTTTCCAGACTCTTTAGGTCCACACCAGTTTTGTTCCCAAACAGCATATCGAACAATCCCTTGTGGCCCAGTATCCCTGGCCCCACCTATTGCTACATCTACCAATCAATGAGACCCTGTACTCTCAGTATCCGCCCCTATGCCAAAAAAAAGAAAAAAACATGCTTTCTCTGTTTTATGGCTCTTCTCTCTGCTCCTGCTTCTCTGCGTGGCCACCTGTCTCTGAGAAAATAAAGGCTCTTGGTCCTCGGCTTTCCCTGGTTCTTGGCTCTTGGCCTTCTCTCCTGCTGGCCTCCCTCGAAGCCACCTCCTGTCACTATGGCAGGAAACCTTCTCTCTCTCTGCCCTCTTCTTCTCTCCCTTCCCATGGCCATCTTCCTCTGCCCTGCTTTGTCTCACTTCCCTGTGGCTACCTCTCCCACTGGAATAAAACACTTCCCCGTGGCAGCCTCTCCTGCTGGTATAAAGATCTCCTATGTAACTTGCTGCATTTGGCATCTCATTTAATGGGGAAAATTCCTAACAACATGTGTACAGTTAAGTATATGTGAGACACACATAAGATGCTTAGGAAATATTTTAGAGCAAAAAAAAAATATATATCCCACAAAAAGTTACAGAATCATATGTTAAACTTTCAAAATACCATCCTCCATTATATTGACATCTTACAATTCACTTCTTCAAAGAGGCCTTTGAAGTTTTGTATGATTCCGCAGTTTTCAATCTTTGCTTCTCATTATTCTGAGGCAGTGGCCAGTGATACCCTTTAGGGGTAGTAGGCTAACTGAAAACCAATTTGGCCAAATACAACTACACAAACATAATAATTCACATATTCAATTTTGAATAATCATCAGAAATGTTTGAAACTTTAACAAGAATGTCCCATTTGAGTCGCTCATAAGATAAAGTTTGTGTTATCAACAGTCAGTACTCTTTCAGGACACCTCATCTAGCATTTCAAGAAACCAAGTAACCTTGGACACCTGCATCCCATTTAAAAATGCCTGGGTTAGAGTCCTGGTTTTATTTTTTACCCTAGGTTCCTACTAATGTACCGCCTGGGAGGTGGGAGATAGCAGGTGAAGGCCCAGGTGCTTAGAACTCTGACACCCATGTGGAAGACCACAACTGAGTTCCAAACAATTTTATAGCTGAGAGAGAACCTGTAATATCAATCTGATCTCAAAATGGCAAAAAGAACATTAACTACCTTGGAAATCTACCCAAAGATGTGAAGGACCTCTAAGATGAAAACTACAAACATTATAGAAAGATGGAGAAATCGTCCACGCTTGACGATAGGTAGAAACAACAGCATCAAAATGCCCATATTACCCAAAGTAATCTACAGATTCAACATGATCCTAGTCAACATCCCAACAACATTCTCAGAGCCAGGAACAGATGAAAATTTCATATTGAAACATAACAGACCCCAAATAGCCAGGGCCACCTTAACCAATAAGTCTCAAATTTCAAGATGTACTACAGAGCAGAGGTAATCAGAACAGCTTGGTACTGATACACAGGGAAGAGAATCAGTGGAACAGAAGAGAAATCCCAGAAGGGAGCCAGTACATTTACAGCCTACTAATCTTTATCAAGAGAAATTAAAACAATCAAGGAGAAAGGTTAATTCGTTTAACATACGCTGCTAGGAAAATTGGATATCTTCTTATAGAAGAAACAAGAACCCTATCTTTCATTCTATACAAAAATCAGCTCTAAATGGATCAAGGATCTAAACCTACACCCAAACACCATCAAATTAACTAGAAGCAAACACAGAGAAAACCCAACAAGGAACAGGTACAGGCGAAGACTTCTTAGAAAAGACACCAAAAGCACAGGCAGTTAAAGCCAAACTACATCAAACTCTTCAGCACTTCTTGTCATTCTACTTGCTCCCCAGAATCATACCTGTCAGTACTTTATGGGATTCCTTGTTATCTAAAGATTCAAAATTAATCTCTAAAGTTGTGAAACTGGAAAAACAAGTAAACCGCATCAAAATTAGTCCCACACAAACATCATTCACACAACTTATTCTACTGCTCCATATGTTAGTGCTTTGAGAACAAATCAGTCTTTTATTATCAGAGATAATAAACTTTCAATGAAAAAATCATAAGTAAGATAAATTTGCAAAATCCTGCAAAATTGAAGAATTTCATTTAGTTGCTCAAAGTAATATCAAGAAAACAAATCATAGACAAAGCTATTCGGAATAGGCAAAGATGTAGAAGGATTAGGTTGTTACATAAAGTAAATTAATAAGATTTCTTGAAATACTTTTTCCAAAAAAATATCTCATCACAACCATACTACAGATCTTAACCTCAAGAGTTACTATACTGTACAATCACAATCGCATCGCAACAATCTTAACAAATTCAACATTTGATTTAGTCATTGTTCTATGTAATGCATATGTACTTAAAATCAAACTTAGCACTAAGCAAAATTAATTTTTCTATATTTCCTTAAAAGTTTAAAATAAAGTTCCAAATATTTTATATTTTTTAGCATGAAATCTTGCCATCCTTTATTAACAGATTCACTTGAAGTGAAGTCTTCAAGTATGAATTATGCTAACATAGTATTTCTACTGCTGCATTAATTAAACAGGTCAAAATCTGACGATCTCTGAAAAATATCTAATTTCTAGTAATTACTATCACTCCTGTACATACTCAATGCTTAAAAAAAAAAGCTAAACTGAAGCGTACTATTTTTCCTAAACAGCTCTTTAACAGAATATAAAACTGTAAGTCCAGTCAACATTCATAATATAGCCTCAACACTAAATCTCCCAACTGTTTTTTGAAATGGCATCAATTTTGAACTACCTTTTTTATTTCTTAGCCTACATTTACAGCTACATGGCTTCCCTCTATAATCATACCTTTATACATAAGAAGGCATTTAGCAGAGGTCCATAAAGAGTTATCTGAGAATCTGGGGAAAGTTCCATTTCCACATGAAGTTTATCAGGTGGAAGTTCTGAGGGATCAACAGGAGGGCGTGAAGAAGTAGAGGGAGAAGAAACAACTCTCTCTGATGTTTTCTGTGATGGCCTCAAGACAGATAGCATTGTTTCTTCCATTTCTGACACTGAGTTTTTGAAAAAAAAAATAATAAATGTATGTTTGAAGGAGTAAGGAAATGATCTCTTAGAAATTCACCAGAGAAATATTCACTAAAAAATTTTACATCACAAATATTAAACCAACTAATTCTGATATATCACTATGGATTACCACAAATCTTAAAGACCAATAATTAAGGGAAGAAATATTATAAACTTTACCCAACTATGGAAAGAAATATGCACATCACCATGCACAAAATCAATGAAAATTTCATTAATACAAATAACCTGCTCACTGAATTCTTGCAATATAAATTTGTGTCACAATTAAGCCTTAACTTCACTTGGGCATTAAGCTACAAAGTTACTTTTGCATAAGTATATGTTAATATGTAACAAAAATTTTAACCAAATAACTATAACATTACCAAGCCACCATACATAGGAATAACTATGAAAACTATTATTTGAAATTGGATTTACTAGAAAAACAGAAAAAAAAACTTAACTAATTGTTTTCTGACTCTGGTAATAACAGAAGTTATGTTTAAAAACTTATAAATTACAGATTTCTCAAAATACATTAAAGAAACTAACATTTCACAAAATTAAGTACCTTAAATACACAGATTCAGCAGTGGTTGCTCAAGTAACTGTGTTCCTACAACCCACATGGGAGACTCTGCCTGCATTCCTGGCTCCTGTCTTTGGTCCCAGCAAAGCTCTAGTTGTTAAAAGCTTTTCTGGATGAATTAGAAAATAAGAGTTTTTCTGCCAGTCTCTCTGACTCCCAGATTTAAAAGATAACCTTAAAATCATAAATATTTTATAAAATTATTATGGTGAGGATTAAATGAAGTAACGTATCAGAAAGATGCTCAGTCTAGTATTTACTGCATAGTAAATATGCAATAAGTCAACTACAATTAGTCATACATTTAATAGATGATAAACGCAAAAATAAGAAATGCATTTCCAAACAGCAGCTGCTTCAAAGTACAAGCTACATTCAAACACTTACATGACTGCTTTAGCTGCTCATCTGCTTTCTGTGGATAAATTGGATGCCACGTATAATCAATTGTAAGCATGACACTTGGAACTGTCCAGCATTCAACCCATCCAGCCCTTTGAGTAAGAAGAAGTAAAATTTC
This sequence comes from Ochotona princeps, assembly GCF_030435755.1. Lineage (NCBI taxonomy): Eukaryota > Metazoa > Chordata > Mammalia > Lagomorpha > Ochotonidae > Ochotona > Ochotona princeps. The sequence goes on from NC_080838.1 coordinate 30,800,936, forward strand.
TACTCAGATAATATTCCTTTAATTACACACTGAAACTAGTTACAGGTAAGCAAACATTTTTTATTTTTCGAAAGAATGAAGCAGACCTTTTCTGGCATCAATAATCCTAAGCACAAAATATTTAAGTTGCTGATTGTTAATTTACTTACTTCTCCTGAGTAATGTTGCGCCATTTTGGTCTCACTGTCTTCTGGCCACTTTGACATTCAGCAGGAATACCAGCATCATGAATCACTTTACTTGAATGGCAATTCTTTACCAGCATAAATAATGAATATTTACTAGGATGGCAATCAGGTAAAAACAAATGAAGATCAACATCTTCTCCCTAAAAAAACATAAAAAGTATAATATTACAAGGTAATAAAGTTGGCATACAGCTATGTTAGCCTATTATTTACAGTCAAATCAATATACAAAAATCTTGACAACTAGGAAGAAAAAAAAAAACATTGTATATACCATATTTTACATTGCGTAGTTAGATAAGAAAAAAATGGACTAAATGTAACTGACTGAAAGAAACTGCAGATTGAAAAAGTTCAAGTGTTCTATTGCATAATAGGATACTACAGATAGTGATAACATAACTACATATTACTCTTAAATTGCTAGAAAAAAATTTAAAAGTTTAACATAAAGAAAAAGTTAAATATTTGGTTAAATAGATTTGTTCATCCTTACTGGACATTATACAAGCCATATATGAATTATAACATCATATGGTAGCAAGTTAATATGCACAATCTTAGAAAACTTTTATTCATTCTCCTTTCTTAATTTGAAAGGCAAAGAAAGACAGAGGCAGATACAGCTCCTCCACTTGCCAATTAATTCTCAAAATGATCCCAACAATCAGGTCCACATCATGCAAAGTGAGAGGCCCAGAAATCAATCAATGAGTGGCAAAAATTAAAGTAGCCAAGCTATTAACTGCCACCTGACTGGGTTCATAGTAGGAAACTGGAATAGAAACAGAGGCTTTCAAATGATGATGATGATGATGATGATGATGATGACGACGATGATAATAATAAAAAGTACTCTGGTTATTCTCTGAATTGACAGTAGTACTTAGGAATCAAGGGTCGACACCGTGGTGCAATGCATAAAGCCACGACCGGTAATGCTGGCATTCCATATGGGAGGCGGCAGCTTGAGTTTTGATCCAGCTTCCCACTAACGCACTGAAAAAGTAGCAAACAGCGGCCCAAGAAAGTGGGCTCCTGCCACCCATGTGCGAGATCAGATGAAGTCCCTGGTTCCCAGCCTCAGCCTAGCTTTTGCCGACATTTGGAGAGCAAACTATCAAATGGAAGATCTCTCTCTGACACTGTCACGCTACCTATCAAAGAAATAAACCTTTCCAAAAAATCCTTCATAAATGAAAAACCAGTAAGGAGTGTGAAATTAATTCATAGACAAAAGCAAGCATTATAACTAGCCAGAATTCTTAAGAGAACATGTAATTATAAATCTCAGAGATCAAAAATAAGCTCTAACAAACTTTTCAACTCAGAATCTGGATTCTTTTAGCCAGTTTCTTAAGGGCTCACAAAAAAGAAACAGCAGGGACTTTGTGACTCTACAGTTAGTAGGCATAAAGAAAAGCTAAAATACCTGAGAACTGAAAATGGGATAGGCAAAGGACAAAAAAGATAAGCTTTGGGAAATCAAACTTACTAATAAACCTGGTGGAATAAACAATGCATCCAATTATACGTACTCTTAAAGAGAACTTGGTATTACATGTTGCTGGAACGAAATCCGTAAAAGGCAATGAAAAATCAATGTTTAGTGTTTCCCCACAGGCTGCCAGATACACTACAAAAAATAAAAAGTAAATTTACTTTTACACTTACTAAAATTTAAATATAAAAACTGCCTTAAATATGTATCTAAACAAAATTAAAGACAATATGTTTAGTCCAACACAAACTTGGAAATACTCCTCTGAGAGTCTGACAATATAATGGGGAAAGAAATCAATTCTAGTGTCTTTTAAAACAAAAAATCAATAGTAATTATCTTTGTTTTTATTTGTCTTAACAAGAATATTTAACTTAATTTTTAAGTTTCTTACCATTTTCTTGTTGCTTAGTAGAACAGTCAATCCAATTGTGCTGATTAGCAGCCCAAATCATTTCAAACTGATGAAACATGATCTTAAAATTCCAAGTATATGGAACAAATGAAAAAATGTCTGGAGCACTATCACTAGACCAGTCCTGAATTAAATCTAAAAGTATCGGGGCAGAGAACAAAAAAGTAAAGTTAACTGAAATTCAGAAAATAAAACATACAGATTCTCTAAAATACTCAAAAATAGATTTTCCCTTTGTACCTAAAAAGAACTTTTATGCTAGAGTAAGTAAAAAGTGATTAAGATACAATTAAATTATTTGTCAGTATACAAATGTTTACTTCCATAATTCTAAACAGGAATAATTTTATGCATTTTTATAAAGAAAGTTGAGTGGGCATCGGGACACCTGAGAATCCACTATTCACATATCCAACACTACTGATACATTTCCTTTTAATTATCTATTTAGACATTTATTCTACTCTACATACACATTCTTTTCATGGAACTCATTTTTCCATTATTTGACACGTGCTGATATAAATTTTGCAAGATAATTCATTAAAGAGATTTGCCAGGATTTACATAACTATTTTCTATATGTGGAAAGTCTATTCAGATTTATGTGTTATATATATAAATGTACAGTTTTGTACAAGATATTTTACACATTCAGGATCCTTTTGTCAGCTCACAGTCCAGAAGTGGAACCAAAAAAAAAAGCTGAAAAATTAACTCAATACTATCATAAATTACAGAACTAAACCTATTCATACCAGAAAATGTATTCTTGACTTGTTATTTCATTGGATCCTTTCTGGTAATATATTTCCTTCTACCTAATAATCTTCCTATCTTTTTTTATTTTTATTGTGTTGCTTGGGCTGTGCTGGGGTGAAGAGAGTCTTGATATTTTGTACTGAAAAGTAGTATCTCGCTACAACTAGATCCCTTAATGACATTTTTCATGTTTATACATCCTTAAAAAGCCTACTGAGTATCCACTGTGTTTTATACTCTTAATTAGAATGATGAACTTTCATTAATTGACTTGGTCTCTTAGAATTCATAATCAATCATTTTTGTTGATTATGAATTTGTTACACACTTCAACTGCTGCCTCTTAAAATTTTATCAATATATTTTGGTTTTGGATACTTCATTTCTTAATCTCATTAAGTAAAATCTTTTTACATCTCTGATCTTCCTTATGGTATCTACAACATTTTCTTCTGGCTCTGTATCATTTACATGTCTTATACATAATCCCAGCATAAACATCTGCTAATACTATATATCCTTACAGATGTATCAAACTTACATTTACAGTACAATGTTCTGTATAGAAAATTACAAAGTATCTGTAAGAAACAACTGGAAGAACTACTGTGATACCAAAAACTCAGACCTTACATAGTCCTGATCTTAAATTCTGGTTTTAATAGTTCAATAGCTATGTAATTATGGGAAAATGACTTGAGTACTACAAATTTATTCTTTCATAAAACGAAGACTGGCACTGCCAGAAGTGTGGTGTAACAGGTGAAACTGCCACCTACAAGAGTATTACACATGGGCAACCGTTTGAGTTCTAGCTGCTTCACTTCAATTCAGCTCCCTCCTGCTTGAAGCCTGGGAAGGCAATGGAAAAAGATTTAAGCGCTTCAGGTCCCTGTCATCCATATGGGAGACCCAGAGAAAGCTCCTGGTTCCTGATTTTGGTCAGGCCCACCCCTCAATATTGAGGCAGTGAACCAGCGGACAGTGGATGTCACTCTCTCTTTCTCTCCCTACTCTGCCTTCCCAATAAATAAACAAACCTTTTTTAGATGTGAAAAGAAAATCAAGGTTTATTATACTAATTGAGATATCTGAATGGCACTTCAGTAAACAGCAGGCAGTAATTATTCTATAAATTTGTGAAAGATATTATAATAAAAACAGAATACTATAAATATTAAATTTTAAAGGGCATCTTTAAATTGAAAAATAAAATGACAGATTCTATAATGAAAGTAAAAATATATTTATGTTACATAAGGGATCAGTATTTGATGTTATGTCAAATTTAATATAGATGTGTTAACTTAGGTTAACAGGTACCAAACACACTTCCTCTAACAGACTGCCAGTGTAGGCTCCTGGCTAACTTCTGATTCTAATTGAATGCTAATGCGCAACCTGCAAGGTGACAAACCAAGTACTTGGGTCCCTGGAATCTACACAGGAGAATGCAGATTGGAGTTCCAAGCCTATGGCTTCAGAATGATCCAGCTCCAGCTGCTACAGGCTTGCTGTTTTCTATTTCTCTCTCTGCCTCTCTATTTCCCTCTCATATTTAATTATTTCAGTATACTATTATAGATGTAAATAACTGAAATAATGAAGTCATGCTAATGTTTAACTAAAGAACACAGAGAAACTGATTCATTGTCCCCATTTTAATCTCCACCAGAACAGTAAAAAGTAACAGCTTATCTGAATTCTTTAATTTCCTTATAAACTCAACTTTTGGTTATTGTTTTTGAGGAGATTATGAGAAAACACAAAACATCTCCATGAAAATAGTCAATTTGTTATTTGCAGCAGAAAATGAAGTATAAAAGTATGAATCATGAGAGTAGCACTGTGGTATAGTTGGTTAAATCGCTGCCTGCAATGCTGGCAGCCCACATCAGCACCAGCTTGTATCCCAGATACTCCCTTTACAATACAACCCCCTAGTAAAGCAGCCAGGAAAGCTGAAGCAACCCATGTGGTTGGACCCCTATAACCCTGCCTGGTGATCCAGATGGAGTTTCAGGCTCCTGACTTTAACCTAGACCAATCACAATCATTACGAACATTTAAAGAGCGAACCAGCAGCAGATGGAAGATCTCCCCTCCTTCTCTATTTCTCCCTCTATCTTTGGTAACTCCTCCTTTCAAATAAATAAATAAATCTTTTATATTGAATATGAAAGCAAAACACTGAACATAAATAAGTTATACATAATAAATCTCATATATATAATAAAGAACAGTATATTTATACAATACTGTATATTAGAAAATTACCTGTAAAGAAGTTCTTCTGTGCAAAGATGAAATGATAGGTGGCTTTATAAACTTCTAATTCACACTGCCAGGTCTGTGGCATGTTCCATATTCGAGGATAGCTGGCATTGATATGGAACTGTAAAATAATCATTAAATAAAAAATGAAAGAGTTCAAAATGTGAAATCGTGAACAATATGAGAAATGAAGCCACATACATTAGTAGTAAATTAAAACTTATTTTCCTACCATGAGATTTTAGTACTGCTTTGACTAAAGGTCAATACCCACTATTACATTCAGCCACTTGAAATATTAACCTATAGTATTGCTAGAAAACAAAACAAAAAAAAACCAAATTAGGTCATAACTCTGACACTGTACTGTCCCTAATTCCTCTTTAAGCCTCATCTGTTCAGTGATAAGCTCAGTTCAGTGGACAATCAAGTGCCATGTATACCATTACACAAAGTGACACTGGATTCCTGCAAAAGCAAAAGTTACCACCCAGGAACAGTACTGTTACATACCTCAGTACTGTTACTGGTACCTCAGCAACAACTCAAGATTTCATTGAAGTGTTAAGTAGCCAGTTTAGTGTATACTCAAATTATGGCATTTGTTTTATTCTTAGTAATTAGTAATTATAACATTTTCCTCTTAATTTACACACAAATATAAGATGTATACTTTGGTTTACCTACTAAAGACCTTATGTAACCATCTTAGATAAAAGAATCTTCTCTAAATGTCAACCATTCTACCTGTTGGCCATTCCTTTTATTGTTGTTACTGATACTGTCCTCAGTTTTTAAAAAATAATAATAATCCACCTGATTAATGAATCTTCAATCTGTACCTATAATCATGGACATTTCCAACTTTATCTGTTTCTAACCTGGAGCAATCCAGGGTATCAGTACATTTCTCTCTGTATATCTTGCTCATTAACAGTACAATGGATTATATTATGTAAATCCTGAAAAAGAATCCAATGGGACTAGAAAATATATGCTTAAAAATTCTCTCTCTGTATTTTTATCCTATATGCATGGTGGCATACAGAATTAAGCTGCCACTTACAATACCAGCATCCTATATAGGTGCCACTTTGTGTTCTACCTACATCACTTCTGATCCAGTTCCCTGCTAATGGTCTCGAAAAAGCAGTGAAAGATGTGTTAAGTATTTGACCCCTATCACCCAAATGGAAAATGGAAGAAGCTCCTGGCTCCTGGCTCCAACCTGGCCCAGCACTGGCTATTGCAGCCATCCAGACAGTAAAACAATGGATGGAAGCTCTCTCTCTTTGTAAGCGTGCACGCACTTTTGTGTGTGTGTGTGTCTTTGTCTAATTTTCACTATCAAATAAAACAATTAATTTTAAAACTTTCTATACAATTGAGATATTTACTCCATTCTTATAATGAAGTTTACAAACAATGCTCTAACGGCTTTTCTTATTTTTCAAAGGTTAATACCTTCGCTTTCTATTCACTTCTCCACACTAGCAGAGTCAAGTGAAATACCAAAGGAGGAATTCTGAGCACTGGAACTCCTTCCCAGATTAGAATCAAGAGCAACTGATAATTCTTGAAAATGACCATTAGACTATTTCCAGTTTTATTATTTTCTATTTAAACTGAAACAAAATCCAAATTTCATTACAAATATTACAATCTAGACTTACTGCAAACATTTCTGCTTCTAAAAGGGTCCGATACTGCATGCTAGTTGTAGCATCAACATGCAGGAGTTGTCCTTTAATTGCAGGGGTATAACCTAATAGTAAAAGATAAAAATCAAGAAACAAAAGAAAATCACACAATTGGAAAATATGTCACAACCAACTCCTACCATCATCCAAAGAAGGAATCACTGAGAAACATAGCTCACTCACTATCTGAGCACACCTCAATGACAGGCTACTTTCTAATGTAACAACTGATTATTTGTTGTTTTTTTTTTTCCATTTGGGGCAAGTCTAAAGGAACTAAGTTTTATCTTCATATAACAGGTAGCTTGACTTTACCTTCCAGCATAATCTACATATCTATTCTCTAAACAATAACTTTTAAGTATGCAAGGTGAACCCATGCTTTTTCCTCCACAGACTCCAGTTTACGTGTGTAATTTCAATTACTCCTAATTAAATGACAGTTTCTGAAACATATTATTTATGTAATGGCAATTTTCCAAAAACATAGTCCATTTCCACCCAAGTCAGAAATTAACAGTATTTCCTTTCTTGGTAGGGTTAATGTCTGTTAGTAATCATTTTTTAAGAATAATTTATTTTTATTGGCCAGTCAGATATACAGAGAGGAGGAGAGACAGAGAGGAAGATTTTCCATCCGATGATTCACTCCCCAAGTGACTGCAATGGCCGGTACTGCGCCAATCCGAACCCAGGAGCCAGGAACCTCCTCCAGATCTCCCACGTGGGTGCAGGATCCCGAGGCTTTGGGCCGTCCTCAACTGCTTTCCCAGGCCACAAGCAGGGAGCTGGATGTAAGGGGAGCTGCCAGGATTAGTACCGGAATCCATATGGGATCCCGGCACATCCAAAGCAAGGACTTCAGCCACTCGGCCATGGCACTGGGCCCATATTTTTATTTAATTTTATTGCAAAGTCAGATATACAGAGAAGAGGAGAGATAGAGAGGAAGATCGTCCATCCAATGATTCACTCCCCAAGTGAATACAACAGCCAGTACTGTGTTGATCCAAAGCCGGGAACCAGGAGCCCTTCCTCCGGGTCTCCCACGTTAGTGCAGGGTCCCAAGGCCTTGGGCCATCCTCGACTGCTTTCCCAGGCCACAAGCAGGGAGCTGGATTGGAAGCAGGCCTGCCGGGATTAGAACTGGTGGCCATATGGGATCCTGGCGTGCTCAAGGCGAGGACTTTAGCTGCTAGGCCACGGCACTGGGCCCTATTAATAATAATTCTTAAACCACTGTGTCATGATGTTAGCTCCTACTAACACTAATTCTATGATTATTATCAGGCAGCTTAATTGATTCAACATGCTGCTGCCCAGTCCCACAACCCCAATCCTCAAAACAGCTGAATCTCTGGAAAAAGTTTTAAATTTATTTGGAGTTATATATTGTTCTTGCCTAATACCTAAACCCACTTTCCCTTCAGTCACCTTAAAAGCTACTTAAGAACCCGACTGGGCTTTCCTTAGAACCCTAACTCACCCAGAGCTCCACAACCAGTTTACTGAAGCACTTGCCACAAGTGTGTAATAGGTATGCTGGAGATACCAATCCTCTTACTCACAAGTGGCCCCATCAGTGGGCCAACATTCACAAATTTTTGTGCAGTAGTATAAGTATTATTTCCCAAGTGTATCACTTTTAAAAAGATAAATGTACTTCCTCCTCATTTAGAGAACAATTATCAATACTACACAATCTGTTTGTACACCCGTTCTAGACCTATAATTAATGCTTTCCTAAGATAAGCTGCTTCTTTCCAACTGCCTGCACTGAATTAGAGAATTTTTAACCCCCAGAGAATTTTAAGCATCTCCATCAAGACTTAGGATAATCACTCTTTCAAAGCTATCTAAGGTTTACTGGTCAGGAAAACAACCACAAAGTTACCAGTAAAAGACAATATGTGATTATCAGCTACTTTTTTAACAGTTTGTTTATCCAAGCAAGTTATGATTTTATGTGAGCTAAAGAATCTAGTCAACGCAATTCTTTGCTCTTTAGTCACAATAAAACCAAAGTGACAAAGAAATGAAAGATATAATTTTTAAAAAGAAAAAAATTAACCAAACACAGTAACAGTAACACTGCCAGTATATTATTTAAAAATACAAACAGGTTGCTACTCCCTTTACTCTTAGGTAAGAAAACAAAGGCCAAAATTACAATATAGTCAAGAAAGCAACCATGTGTGATGCCAGCTTCCCGTAGGGGTGTCTGTTCCTGCCTTGGCTGTTCCACTTAGGACCAGCTCCCTGCTACCAGCCTAAGTATAGCAGAGGAGGACAGACCAAGCGCGTGAGCCCCTGCCACTCATTTGGGATATGTGGATAAAACTCCTGGCTCCTGATTTCTGCCTGGGCCAGCCTTGCCATTAGAACCATATGATCTCTCCTTCTCCATCTCTCATTTTATTTCAAATAAAATGTATCTTTTTAATAAAGTAAAAAAAAAATTCATCTCAACTTCATTCAACTACAAATGTAATAAGATGATGGCAGTAAGCAGACAGAATGAAGAGACCATACAACAATCTGATAAATTTTTTAAAAAGTATGTTTCATGTTACTAATTAACTGATCTGGATATTTAAATTTTCAAATGTACAATGAACTTATATAATAATCTCAGCTAAGAAGAAACAGTAGCTATGAAAGCATTATTTTTAATAACATTTTAATTATTTTTAAATTACTATTTGCTTCTTATAGCTATGATGTTCAAAGTGACTAGCTTACTCAAAATCTACTAACATAGTCCAAACCAAATCCTATTAGTCACTCAATTGCTATCCATGTACCAGGTATTAGATTCAACACTTGAAATATACCAGTAGCGACACAGCACTTTCTAACATGGTCCAATAATCTAACACAAAAATCATACATGAAGAAAACTATAAACAATTCTCCAAAAGAAATGTACAGGATCTGATAAAAGCACAGAACTGTAAGACTTAGTTAGGAAAAAAAAATACGTTCCTTCTCTTTAGGTGATCAAATAATTTATTTCTGTAATATATACCCTTAATAGCTACAGGTTTACCAAATTATATTAAAAATAAGCTCTATTAATGGTACCCAAAAAGGATTAAAAAACATTAATTACCTGGACAATCATTTAGAAGAGAAAATAATGGTAACTTACCATTTTCTTCAACTGTCATTGGAATATTAATTTCTAAGTATGAACCAGCCCCCACATTTACATGTACAGCATTTGTTTCCTACCAAAAGACAAGTTATACAAAGCATTCAGTATAACTTCATTCAAATCATACTTTTTCAGTTATCTCAGAAGAAATACAATTATCAATGTACTAAATACATATTCAATGTCCCAAAGAACAGAAGATCAGATATATATCTAATACACACTAAAACAGATTAGCCAAATAGAGAGGAGGAAAGAAAAAATACAGTGTAAACATCTATTACTACTTAGTTCTTTCCATTATTTGGCATTTAATAAAAGCATGATTAAAGGAACATACTTCTCATTCAAGGGGAGAGTTCACAAAAATTAACCTAACGAAGACTAATCACCAGAAAAATACTCTAGAAAATAACACTCAAATCCTAAACAATATTTTCTACTATATTATTATAAAAATTACCCTGTTTTTGGTAAACAGCAAATCAATTGTAGCATCTGCAATAATATTCATTCGTAGTTCAAAAGCAAGTATCTGTCTTGGTCTCCCAGGTTGAGCAATTTCAGAAACTTTCAAAACTTGGTAATCAGGTGGAAAGAAAAATTTCCATAAGCAATCTCTAAATAAGAAGGTCGAAAGAATAACAGCATGTTAATCAAACAAAATTACCATTAATAAGGGACCAAACCAGTATATCCATATCATGTGACAAATAAAAATCCTTTCTCCAATATTTTAAACTTCTAGAGATAACTGAGCTTAGAAATTTAACACCTACAGTATTACAAAATTAGATATCAGTAAGACCAAATCTGCACTGCTCAAGTGTACTACAAGAAATTAAAGACACTCGACAAGTATTTGAAGAGTTAAAATGGCAAAGAAAGAACTGATTATCCACTCAGGACAATTTATTTAACCTGAAAAAACCTGACCTCCTTTCTGTTGTATAACATGAAAATAATCTAACTTGTCTGAGACAATTAATGGCAACATTATACGGAAAAGACTTGGTAGTATACACAGAAGTTATAACTATTATTTCCACTGTTAATATAATCATTTATTCAATATCACATCAATAAGAAGTATGGACATCGAAGAAGCATGTAAGCATATAGAGATTGAGACTGTCATATATTTGCCTTCCCTGATCATTTCATACGTTTGAAAGAACACAAGAAATTTTCAAATCAACCTCTCATGTGAGCCCAAGATTAGTGTAATATCATGTATAAAAATTTCAAGTGATAAACCCACAGTAATTAATTAGCAGTGTCATCTCCTAAAACATTTATCCTTTTTTTGTGTGTGTGTTGGGAATCTTTGGACCCTCTCTGCTAATTCTCTGTAAAATATATAACAAAGAGCTGTAAACTATAATCTTCCTATTGTACTACAGAACAGGTTCAGAAATAGACTGTTTTCCATTAGCAGAATATCTGCTAAAATAAGCTACTGAAGTAAATTCTTGTTTCATACTATTTTAGTGTCATGTTTCCATAACACAAAGACTATTTCCAAAATAAATACAACTGTATAAGAATTTTAGCTGGGATTTTGTATAAATATATACCAGTAGTTTTTAAAAATGCTCAGTGAAATTATACGTAGTTTTACCAGAATTACTTTATTCAAGCATAACGTAATCTGTGTTTGTATCAAACATCATTCTAATTGTTACTCTCAAAATATGTAATAGGCCTTTCAATCAAGAAAAATAAATTTTTCTTAAGATTTCCGAACTTAAGTGAAATGGATTTAATCTGTTACTTAACCCTCATTTTCTGTTGTCATGACTATAACGTGATCTTGTTTTTAGGAAAAATTGTACAAGAATTTAAATCCAGTAAGCACTTGCTTTATGACCAAAAATTTTAATCTCTATTATTTTCAAGTTTATTAAATAACCTAACCAAGAACATAGTGAAGAATTTTACTACTGTATTGCAAACAACATTCATTTATCACATAGCTGGCTTGTTAATTAGTTACTTAATGTGGCAGATATTTCTAAATGCTAAAGATACCAACATTATAAAACATACTACTTGAAAGCATACATAATTATTCTAATAATGTTAGATAGGCAGCACTCTTTTAAAATTAATAAAGTATAAGTAAATCCAGTATACAAGAGTCAGTACCAGCCTCTTTCATTGATGGATCTATGGTCCAGCAGTATTTGCTTTAGCAAATGTATCACTTAGATAAATTCACTTTGAACAATGTCCACCTACATGAACATTTAGATGTTCCCTCATGATGAGTTGAAAACGTCTCCAACTTTAACATTTTTCTATAGAAAGATGGTGAATTAGTTCATTATTTCTCTACCAGTAAGTTTACTATCTGGATCAAAATATTTAATGATATTAATCTTTCCTTTAAAATGCATAAAAATATTAAACTAGTTGACTTAAAAAAGAGGCAAAGAGAGCTACTGGTTCACATCCCAAATACAAATGTAAGTCAAGGTTGGGGAAGAGCTGAAGCTGAGAGCTGGGTCTTTCTCACATGTACAGCAGGAACCCAATCACACGAGCCAATACTGCTGCCTCCCAGGTTCTGCAGTAGCAAAAAGCTAGAGCAAGGCCTCAAACAGAAGCACCCCAATGTAGGATGCAGACATTTCAACCAACAGGCTAAACATCTTTCCCATGATGATATTCTACATTTGAAAGATTTATTAAAAATGCAAATACTCAAGTACCTCTGCCTATCGGCCCACGGTCCATAATTAAAATCTGTTCCTTTACCACAAACTATATCCAGACCCCAACAGGGAGGCAAGTCTTGCAATTTGCAATCTTCACTGCTTATTTCTCCTTCAACATTTTCTTCTATTTCTTCTGGCACAAGTCCTAAATTCCAAAACATAATATAAAAACGTAGTTACATTAAAATGACTACTAAACATACAATAAAAAAGGTAGTTACTTTAAAATGACAAATAAAAATTTTCCACAGATCAGCAATTCTGAAGTTGTTTGGTTTCAAAATACTTTAAAAAAATTAAGAACCCACAAAATTACTTTTGTATTATATCTGTCAAAGTTAACTGTGTTACCAGACCCAGGGGGCAATGGAGACCCCAGGTTAGCAGCCATGGGGTCCACCTCAGAGTCGGGCTAAGGCCTGAGCTCCACCCTGCTCCAGTTAGGCAAGAGCAGGGTACCTCGGGTGAGTTCCATTTTTAGGGAGGGGGCAGATTGAAACCTTGGCAAATTTGTGGTATGCCTGGGGGTGCCTCTATTCGATGGAATTCGGCCGCAGAACGGCGCCAAACCCCGCAGGCATGTTCTCGGTTCCCCAGACCCAGGGGGCAATGGAGACCCCAGGTTGGCAGCCATGGGGTCCACCTCAGAGCCGGGCTAAGGCCTGAGCTCCACCCTGCTCCAGTTAGGCAGGAGCAGGGTACCTCGGGTGAGTTTCATTCGCCAAACCCACAGCAGGGAGGCTGTGGGCGAGTACTCTGTTCTGGGCAGCCAGTGCACCAAGCGGTGCCAGGCTCTGCCTGCTGGCCGCCCGGCGGCGAACCCAGAGGTTTTTCAGATGTGGAAAGCTATTTGGGGACACCCATCAGTAGGCCCAACATTGGTATAGGGGAGACAGAATTCCTTGCAATATCCAGGTACAGAGGCTTGAATTTCTAGGACAACACACCCCAGCCCTCGTTGGACGGTGAACGGGATTGAGAAATGGCACGATCTAGGGCCCGGAGGTTCAAACCTCCAGCAGGTGGGAAGTTGCCAGGGGGATGCAGGATGAGGCGTCTTGCTCAGATCCTGACTCCAGCCACCAGGTGCTCGAGGCGAACTGTGCCCGGGCCTGCCAGGATGGAGCACAGGTCAAGCTAGGTTGGGCCATTGCACCTGCTACTCTGCTTGTACTAAGGATCCGAAGCCATAAAGTCTAGGGCTGAGGCTAGGACAAATGAGGGAATGTAACAAGCTGAGTCAGAGTAACCACCGGTAGGCGTATGATCTACGGCTAGTAACAGGCCCAGGGTGGGAGCCAAGGGGATACCCTAACCGGGTGTAGGCTCCCTCCAGGGGGAACGTGTGCTGGAATGGTGGCTGTGTTCTAACCTAGAATCAGTTGTAATCTCCCAAGGTGCCAGTGTGGGCTGGGATTGGAGGCACCGGACTGTGCCGGACCCCAACACTGTCTTGTGTCCTGGATGACCAGGGTAGACATGGGACTGGCTGGGCTGGGTCTCAACCCCCTACTGAGCCACTTGTGAACTGTATGTGGGTGTGGACAAGCCATGGCTGGGCTGGGACATCCTATAACAAGAATCAGAATGGGGTGAAAGCCAATCAGGTTAAGCCATTGTTCCTGCTTGGACAGGAGGTGAACTGAGAAGAGTTGGCTCAAAAAACCCCTGGTATGCGCATAACTTGGCAATGGGAGAGGCTCAGAGGGAGATGCCTAGGCAACTCCTCTGGTAAGATACAGACCCTCCAGGTTAACACAAGAAGTACAATAGGAAACAGCCCAGAATAGGCCATGGAAAATTTCCCACGGGCATGCATTTGGCATGGGACGGGGGCGGACCAGGCTGGGTCAGTGCATGTCATCCACTGGCTAATCCAGGCACCAGAACAGAGTGTGGGTTGGGCCAGTTTTGGTCGCGACAAAACCAGCGTACAATGTGGAATGCCAGGGTGAGGTTGCCGGTACTAGATTTGACTGCAGCGCCCACCCAGCACACGTGAGAACCAGGAGGGGCAGAGCCGGCATGGGAATTTAGGGGCTGGTCCCCTCACTGGACAGCTACCCCTACTGGAGAGCGTGGGCTGGGCTGGGGACAGACCACACTAAGCAGGGCTACAACACCTGAGCGCCACATGGGAACTAGACCAGGGAAAAGCCAGATTGAGCAAATTATCCCCTGCTGGGGCAAGCATAAATTAGGATGGATGCCAGCTCCCTGCTTGTGGCCTGGGAAAGCAGTCGAGGACGGCCCAATGCATTGGGACCCTGCACCCATGTGGGAGACCTGGAAGAGGTTCCAGGTTCCCGGCATCGGATTGGTGCGCACCAGCCCGTTGCGGCTCACTTGGGGAGTGAATCATCAGACGGGAGATCTTCCTATCTGTCTCTCCTCCTCTCTGTATATCTGACTTTGTAACAAAATAAATAAATCTTTCAAAAAAAATTAGGATGGATGGATAAATAAGGACTTAGACGCAACACCAGCTGGCAGATGATGGCTCTGGGGCCAATTCTGTTAAGTTAAATTGCGGAACCACCCAAAGAGTGCATAAATCAGGAGAGAGAGAGATCCAGGAGGGAAACAATAGGTTCCCCCTTCCTGGATCACTACTCCAGCGGGAGGACATGATAACATGGAAGGGGCCCGGGGTGGTTAGACAGAGAGGAACTCAACAACATCTGTGGGGGCTGGATGGCTGAGTTGGTGGGTTAGAACTAAGCTTTAAAACCCAGGGACAAATACAAGAGCTAAACGGGATGTGGGATAGACTGGACTAGTCTGCTATGCACACAGGTAAACCAGGATAGGGGACGGGCCTAGTGGGGATCATTGCAGGTCGCCCCGACTAGGCTGCAGCCCCCACTGGCTGATGCAAGTGCTGAGTGCGTGCTGGAGAGAACCAACCCGGTCTGCAACACCCACTGGTTCCAGTGCAACTCAAGTCCGAAAACAGAACCAGCCCAGGAACTGCAACTACAAGCTGATTGAGGCAATGAACAGCTGGACTCAGAACCCTAGCCAAGAAAAGACAGAGGACAGAGCGGGTCAATCAACCATCTCAGATATATGTTGGCAGCGAAAAATGGGCGAATGAAGACTCTATGATGGACAGTGTCAACCAGTGAACTCAGCAACAACCTCATCGAGCTGGGAGTGGCGAGACTGGGGTGGGGCGGGTCCACCATGGGGGAGGGGCATGGGGAGGAGTGGGGGGGAGTCCCAGAGCCTATGAAACTGTCACATAATGCAAAATAATTTAAAAAAAAGTTAACTGTGTTAAAAATTAAAATTTAGAAACTCAAAGCATTCTTCCTTTTTAAATTTTGCAAAATTCAGATTTTTACACTAAAGTTTAAAGCAATCTCTAATTACTCCTTTAAATAAAACACATGCTCCATGAAAATAAAGTCAGTGGTTCAGCCTACACTTCAATCACACAGTATTTTTTCTGAAAGACACTAGAATACTTTGGCACACAGCAGAAGTACTTTATGTAACTTCTGCAACATGACACACCTAATTCTAAGAAGACTTTACTGAAGGGCCAATATTTGATAAAATTAGTAATTTTTATTGCTTAGCTTTTAAATGGCACTACAACTTTTCTTTTACTGTGAATGTATTGCAGTGAAGACACAGTGACTACTAATATATTTAGGACCCACTGCCTTGGTTCATGTGAACATACCAGCAAAATGCACAAATGTCAACAAGGTAAAAAGACAAATAGCATCATACTTTTATGAAAATACTTTGGCCCTGCAAGTCCAGACAGGCACAAAGGGATCAGAAATAGGGAAAAAGATTTTTAGAAGCTGTTATTTAATATCTTGACAATAGGATATTGGACTTCTTACCACAGTCTATATGTACAATGTCACAATACACTTACACAGAATAATAATGGACTTGTGACTGTTGCTGAAGGACTACACTACCGTAATAATATAGGAAAAAGCAATGGGGGCAGGAAGTATGGAAAGAGTGAAAGCGAAAATCCCTGCACCCATGGAACTATCATGAAAAATAAAAACATTTCAAATTGTTTAGATATTATAAAATGTAAATCATCTGTCAGCTCTATAACTAGCTAGATTTAAAAACATTAAATTTTAAGCCTCAAATCTAACATGATGAAATAATCTTTCTAAACCAAGCTGAACTAACTTAACTATTACCACATTTCCTAAAGGTTTTTACTCATAGCCATTTGCATTTTCAATTTTTGAGGTGTATCTGTGAAAACAGAAATTAAAGGAAAGATTACAATATTATTTTAGTCTAAAACACTGATTCAACTTTTGAGAAACGACAGGCATTACGTAAACACGTTCATATCAACATTCCCCATTTATTGATATTTGCTTATATCCTAAATAAGTAGGTTTAAAATATTATCAGCACTTCAAAGAGACAGAATTGCAGGCTATAAAACATGTTTCAGAAAAATAATACCTGGCTCATCCATGTAGTAGTAGATATCAACGTCATTTGATTGCATCACTACAAAACCTTCTCCCATTAACCTTGGAGGTCTGCAAAAAGGACGGGTAAGAGCAAAATACAACTGAAGAATATAAAATGCTTAGTATCTTAGTGCTGAGAATAAGTGAGCACTTAAAAAAATAGCAAACGCAAATATCACTTAGAAAGGGGAAAACATTTTTCATATAGCTAACCGTCCTAATAAGTCATTCCATAAGTGTAACCTATATTAGACCAAACAGTAAAACAGTACAAAATTGATCAGTAAAATAGATCAAGAAGTAAACATTTGCCATGTTTTTCATTTTAAGTTCAGAATTCTATAAATCAATTTAAAATAAACTTCAAATTTAAGAAATGCTCTAACAGAATAATCATTCTGCATTTACAATAAAATTAAACCATTTTATATTAATATCTCAAAACTAAATATGTATTCTGTCTGTATAATAAAATGTAAACACTCAGAAACACTGTCATTTTTGTCTACAACTTAATATAACCCATGTCCAAGTATAGTTTATCACCTTGAAATAAACATCTTGAACTTACACTGTAGAACAGATGTTTCTCTACTAGCAAAATTAACTTCTCAATCATTATAAAATAATATACCACTAACAAACTGAAAAGTTTCCTTTAAAATATATATTCTAATAGAGGTTAATGCTTAACTTCATGGTTTAATTTCTATATTTTAGAAAAGTGAAAAATCTAATCTTAAATGTCTTTACACAAATGATTAACAGAATACCTTTCCCCTACTTGGTAGCAAGTTTTAAACTTCAGATTTATTCAATATACAACTTACTATAAAAATGATTAAATAATTATGTATATGTCCCACACTCCAGAAAATGCTTAAACAAGTCCATGCTCTTGTGAACAGCAAGATCAGGTCGACCCTTAGCACCATGGAGCTCAAAAGCAGAACAACCATGCTCTACTATTCTACTCAATCCCTAGAAAACTCACAGCGAGCTAGTAGAGACTTGGAACAGATGAGAAGCAATCCAGCTTCTCAGAGGAGACCAGAGTCTCCTGAAGAAAAAACAGACGGAGGAAATCCATCATCCTACCCACAAAGGTAGTTATGAATCTACTGTTCCCTCCGGTTCCTCCCAGGCACTCCTATACATCAACGTGAATATAGTGTGCGTCACGCATCAAGCCTCTTAAACACAATCAGCTACTTCACAGAAGGGAAAAGAAATCTGGGAAACTAAGTGGAAAACTAAATATCATTTTTGTGGAATCGCCTAAAGAAATGTCAAGTGGTATTAAAACTGTACTATCCTAAGTTCATCAAGTTTTTCAACAAAATTTTTATTCAATTTTAAACTTGTACTAACTCGAGAGGCACACCATAACAAATTTGATCAATTTACTATTTAGTCATGCCTTCAGAAAATAACTATGTGTCATATGCATTTCCTATCACAAAAAATGATTTGATTTAATTGCCCAAAATAAGTTTCTAAGATATAAGAATATCGACAAGGGGAAAAAGCATAGAAAAATTGTATTTATAATCACACAGGAAAATACTGAAAACTAGTTTACCAGTGCATCATACGTCCATTTATACCCTAAAGCAAGATTATCTAGGATTATGCAATAGAGACATACTGTATACAATATATACCTGGTTATTGCATAACTAGCGGCAAAGAAATTAAAAGGACAATGAAGGGTTAAGCTGATATCTGCTAAAAATAACTTATTTGCTATTCTTACAAAATTTCCTTACTCATCATTTTGAAGGCCAACATATCTTGGACTAGGAACAAGCATGACTCGAACATTTTCAAGCTTTCCTTTCACAATATGCATGAATTGATCAAGATGACTTGAAGGTGGTTTTGTAGTGTAAGTTAAGAGGGCATCATCAAAGTTGATGCACAGAGTTTGAGGTTGGTAATGATTTCCAAATGCCAAGCGTCCCTAAAAATAGAAAGATATTACACCACCATGCTATTACATCTGAGTGACTGAGTAACAATTTCAGGCAATAGCTAAATGACTCTACTTTAATTACAGATGCTATTTTAAGCAAGTATTTAGAGATATTTTAAAGGAACTTTAAATAGTCATAAAAAAACAACCTTTAGAACCTAATAAATGTATCTTAAAGCAATACTGGTGTCAAACCTCACTAGGTTCCTCACAAGCGACTAAAAATACTTTTCTTAGAAAAAAACTGTATTTGCAAAACTAAGTTCTACATTATTAACTACCAAGCATTAACTATAGTAAGGCTTTACTTACTGTGCTCACATTGACCTTTATAACTGGAATAAGTGATCTCCATGAAGATGTGGGGTCCTGAGATTCTGTTTTTACTTTTACTCTGAAAGAAAAAACATCAAACACTTAAGCACTTGGGGAAATACCTGATTTCCTTACAATATACATTACTACCATCAGCTACACTTTACCAACATTTAAACACCACTCCATCAAATAAAGCAATGATCCTATAAGGCAATTTTTTTAAAATCTTCATACACTCAATGCATGTTTTGAATTATCACAGTATATTCCATATGTAAGGAGTTATTCCAATACCTGGCGCCATTCCTTCTTCCTCACAGCTCACGAAGTTCCTGCCGGCCTAGCTATCCACCAATCGGATGTAACCTGGCATTCCACCTGAGAATCCCACCCCAATCTTCCAGCCTCCTCCCCAACTCCGCCCACTTGCCAATCATCCCTAGGCATTCACCTGCAGGCACCAATCCCCTGGGGGCCTGGCCTCAATCCCTCCCAATCTCCACCCCCTACACCTAGAAGACAAAAGGCTCCCCCAGGTGCAGCTCGCTCTCTTATCCCTCCCTCTCTTACCCCACTCTTACCCCTCTCTTACCCCGCTCTTATCCTGCTCTTACCTCTCTCTTATCCCTCTCATCCCTCCTCTGGTCTCTGTCTCTCTGCTCTGTCTCTTATCCCTCCCTCTCTTACCCCGCTCTTATCCCGCTCTTATCCTGCTCTTACCTCTCTCTTATCCCTCCTTCTCTGGTCTCTGTCTCTCTGCTGTCTCTCCTCTCCCCTCTTTTCTCCTCCTGATTTTCACCACCTCTACCCGTTCCTGCCCCGCTGGAATAAACCTCCTAAGATACCTCGTTGCGTCTGGTGTGTTTCAGCTCGCGGTAAAGAACCAGGTTGTGGGAATTAGCTGCGCATAATAATATCGTAATAATATAGTAATATCGTATGGACTAGAACTCTGCAACCTTTTTAAATAACTAACACCATAAATATGTACAACTAAAATAATTATAAATGGGGTGTTAGAAGTTTAACCTAGGGGTTAAAATGGCCAAATCATGTATCACGGTAAGCTATACCTCTGATGCCAGAATAATATGAGCACCAATTTGAGTCCTGATCACTCTACTTCCAGTCCATTTTCCTGCTAATGCACCTAGGAAAGGAGCAGAAATGACCCAAGTGCTTGGGCCACTGCCACCCAAATGGGAGAGATGGATGAAGTCCTGGCTCCAGATTTCTGCCTGGCCCTGCTCTGGCCATTGGAGCCATTTGGGAAATTAAACTGAGAATGGAAGATTCATTCATTTTTTTGCTCTTGCTCTCCCTCAGTACCTCTTTCACTCTTTCCTTCTCTGTTAACTCTGCCTTTAAAATATATTAATTTTAAAAAATACTCAAGAATCAATTTAACTAAGGGGTAAAATATCTATACACTGAAAAGTATAAATCATTGATTAAATAAACATAATATATAAATAAATCTTGCATTTATGGAGTGTAATGATTGGATTAATGTCAAAATGGCTATTATAATTCCCCATCAAATCTCAACAGTAACTTCTTTTCAGAAATGAAAAATTCCGTATAGAACCATGAATAGAACAATGAATAATTCTAAACTGTGATTAGAACCATGGGGGGGAACCTTGAATATCTAAAGTACTCTTGAACAAAACAAAAAACACAGAGCATGAGCCTCCTACAATGATTGCAGCACCTGACTTCAAATTACACCGCAAAGTAATAGTAATCAAAACCGCATAGCCCTGTCAAAAACAAAAACAACAACAAATAAAACACATAAGCCAAAGAAACAGAATAGTGCTTCCAGAAATAAATCCACACACTTATAGTTAATTGATTTTTAACCAAGAAAACACACCATGGGAGAAGAGTCATTCTCTACAGTAGTGTTGGGAAAGCCAGATATCTATAAACAGAGGGATGAAATTAGACCTCTACCTCAAACTATACACAAAAATCAAATCCAATATTTATAGAGTGAAGCTATGAAATTATTAGAAGAAAACATAAATCAAGAAAAGGATTTTTATAAAAATCTAAATGCACAAGAAACAATCCGTGTATTACGCGATAATCCATACATTAAGTAAAAATATTTGCAAGTAATGTATCTCATAGGAGGTTAAAATTCAAAATTCAAAAAATTCAAAATTCATTTTCAAACTCTTCTTTCTTTTTATTCTCCACATCATTTACTATTGGTATATCTGGAAGCAATCTACTCCTCTGTCCTCCCTCTGCTACCAACTACTTTGATAATAAGCTCTTGCACCAACTGTAACAACTTGCTTCCATCTGGTCTACCTGGCTCCCATCCCACCATGTCAGACGACATGGAGCCATTACTGTGCTGCAAGCTGGGGGCAGGAGCGGAAGTGGTGAAGTATAAAGTCACATCTGCATGTTAGCTAAAAATCTTGTTTCTTCAATTTCAAATTTTATTCAAGTTGTTCTTTATAAAACTTGGATTCCCTTGCCTTTAATCATTTCTCCATCAATTAACATGTTCAGGACTATTCCTTACACCCGTAAACACAAACTGAAGAACAAAGCAATTCCTTAATCATTAACCTTTAACGTAAACATCTCAGTTTTTCATTTTTCTGTAAACCATGGAAGTCAAGTATATGAAAGGGAATCTAAACTATTAAGCACTGACCCATTCTAAATCATTTTATCCAAGCATTTTTCTTCAATGCTTACAAAAGAATTCTCTAGTGAACTCTTATCAGTGAAATCTAATTACCTTAAAATCATTTATTCTGGATTATTTAATAAACTACAACATTATTTCATCACTGAATTCTGGAAAAAATCTGAGGTGTTTTTTTTTTAAGACTTATTTATTTACTTACTACTTATTTATTTGAAAGGCAGAGTGACAGGTAAAGACAGAGATCTTCCATCTGCTGGCTCACTCCCAAAGTGCCCACAACAACCAGAGACTGACATTAGCAGTCCACAACTTGGAGCTTTAATGGGAAGCTGAATCAGCAGAGGCAGCTAACTGAATCTAATAACAGACGCATCAACAGCATCATCCATCAGGACCAAGTGGGATTTATCTCAGGAATAAGAGATGGTTCATTATATGCAAATCAATACATACAATATATCATATTAAACTGAACAATAAAAATCATGATTATCTCTACAGATGCAGAGAAAGCATTTGATAAAACAGAACATCCTTTCACAATAAAATCCTTAAGTAAATTAATATTAATTAATTAATTCAATTAATACAAAGAACACATCTCAACACAATCGAAGCAATAATGACAAACCCGCATTAAACTGAACAGGGAAAAGCAGGAAGCATCTCCACTAAGAACCAGACCAAAAAAGGAATGCCACTTTTCACTACCACTGTTAAGTATAGCTCTGGGATTTTTGTCAGACATTAAGCAAGGAAAATGAATTAAAAGGATAAAAATTGGAAAGGAGTAAGTCAAAGTATCCTTGCTTATAGCTGACATGATCCTACACACAGGGGAACCAAAAGATAACACTAAGAGACCATCAGAATTCAAAGAGAATTTAGCAAAGTTGCAGGTTATATCAACAAACAAAATCTAATAGCATTTGTAATATGCAAACAATGCTATAGCCAAGAACGAACTTTTAAAATCAAACCCATTTATGATATCTACAAAAAATCTAAATACATCGGAATAAAGTTAACCAATGCTAAGAAACAGCGATAGAAAACAGAAAAACCAGAAAAATATTTCATGTTTGCAGATTGGAAGAATATCATCAAAGCGTCCATATCACACAAAGCAATTTACAGATTCAATACAATTCCAATCATAAGTAACAAAGACACTCTTCTCAGATCCAGAAAATGATTCTAAAATTCATATGGACCACAAGAGGCTCCAAACAGCTAAAATAATCTTAAACAACAAAAACAAAGCTAGAGGTGTAATACCAGATTTCAAGTTACATTGTAGGAACTTAAAATAGCCTGTTTATTTTTGCACAAAAACATCGTGAGAATGTTGGTGGGCAGGTAACTAATACAACTAAAACAAATCTACCATATAATTATGCCATCCCACTCTTTGGAATTTACCCAAAGGAAATGAAATCTAGATATGAGAGAGTCACTTGCACCCCCATGTTTCTAACAGTTTAACTCAAAATAATCAAGATGTGGAATCAACCTAAATTAGCTGATGACTGATAAAAGAACGTGGTATACATACACTATGACATGCTAATCAGGATAAAAAAAAGAAGGAAATAGTGTCTTTTGCAACAAAATGGATGCAACTAGAGGCCACCATGCTAAGTGAAATAAAACAGTCCCAAAAAGACAAATACTATGTTTTCTCTGATACGATAGCTAATACAGAATGCACACAAAAATGTAGGAATGAAACGGACATCTTGTGATTTATTGTTTATAGCCATTGTTTATATTCCAGTGGAACACTGTCTTTCTACTTTTTACTTGTTGAACATTGTGCACTAAGCCTGTAACACAAAGTAAACCGAACACATGTTGCTGTAAACATTAAAGGAGAAAATAACAGAAGGAAGTAGGGGCTTTGAAGAAGGGAAAGAAGTCACTATAGTTAATCTTCCTAGAATTTTATCTATTAAACACATGAAAACCGTCCCCTCGGTATTAATAAAAACAATCTTTTGTTTGGGGGGATTTGTTATTGTTTTATTATTTTCCATGATACCATTTTGCATTTCTACACCTATGGGGAGACATGCCTCCCCCTCTTCTTTTTCACTCCTCATTCTCCCCATCACCATTTTTATATCACAATAGCACAGTCCCTTAATTCAAGTTACAAGTATTAACTTTCCAATATTTAAATGTTTCATAACCTAATAAAAGCAAAGGTAGAAATCTAGTATTGTAATGTACAGATGAATCTGTAAGTTTCATTGGTAGTCCTACTTTTATTTGAAAGTACACATGCATATTGCATAATAGTTTTACTTCCCAGTATATTAGTCACTTCCTCCACATTCCATTCTAATGTTCCTGGGGCCAAAGTTTCATCACTCGCACTGTATGTCAACCAACTCTCTTCAATTTTTTCTCATTTACTCTATACCAGCAGCCAGTAAATATCTTTTTTTGTAAGAGCCGAACAGAAAATATTTAGGATCTGCGGTCCATATGATCTTGGCCCCAACTATTCAACTTTCAGAGCATAAAAGCAGTCTTCAATGATATATAAACAAATGTGTATGGCTATGCTCTGATAAAAGCTTATTTACGAAACAAGCAGGCACTAAATTTGACCTGTAGGTTTAAGTTTGCTGATCCTGTTTCAGCATAATTTTTAAAATAAGCTAGTATAATATACACAGATAATCATAGGTAAAAAGCTTAGACATGCCACTCATTAAAAGTGAATTACAGAGTAATACACACCAAATATGGTCATAAATGAATTTAGAAGCATAAAACTCTGTACAAGTACCTTTATTATATATGTTTGACTATATTTGTGTACATGCATTCAAAAAATGTAAGAATAAAACTGCTAACAGCATTTATTACTACAGAGGGAGAGAGCACTGAGGAGCACAGGTGGGCAAAATGCAGACCAGGATTTTACGCTGCATCTTTCTGTAATGTAATGTAATAACACATTACATTATTCTGGATTAGATTTCTAAAAGAATCATAATTATCTATTACTAAAACTTTTAATTACAAATCTAAAATTTGTTTAGGATAATGGCGAATATTTAAATGTTCGAGTCAACAAAATCCCAGTTTGTACCTTTCAATTTTTGACTGAGTTCTTGTTCTTCCACTTTCTGAGGTTTTATCATCCTCCTTCTTGGGTGGAATTATTGTTGGCTCCAAACCAAATAATTCTTGAAGGCGCCCATAAAGATCCGAACGATTATAGACATGAAATTCAAAATCATTAACTGTGATGTGTAATCTGGTTTCTGCCTTTGGATCTAAAGATATAAATCACAAGAACATGTTTCAACAACTTCTTAATTAAAGGACCTGAGTCAAAGTATCTAGTCAAATCTTGTTCACAATTAAACTCAAACAAATTTGTTTAAAATAGAACATTATAGTAAAGACAGACATTTAAAATACATGTAAAATACTAGTTAGAAGAAAAAGAAAATAAAGCTGATGTTACTAATGTATTTTAACGTCACACTAATATATCAACCTGAAGTTCTGGATTCGGGTAACATAATGATAAAATTTTAAAATATTTATGCTAATAACAAAACTATGATTTAAACAATAAAAGTGAATGCAATTCTAAGCATATATTAAAATACCACATAGCAAAATATTTAAATTGTCTTTTAATATTATTAGCATTTGAACCATGGCATCATAAAAAGTAAGATTTTTCATAAACAGTACTTTAGAAATAACTACATAACTATAAAATGAATTTTTTGAAGATTGGGCCAAATACAATAATCTCAAATAAAAAACATTATTGTATTAAGTATAAATAGCAACAGCATATTTAATGTATCTATCTTAAATGATGGCCTGGACACTACTATTTACTGAGGAAATAATCTAAAACAGTACACCAAAGAAAGTAAGAAGAAAGGAACCTGAGTTAATTCTTGATTTTGTTAGGAAAAAAATCACACACTTTCCGAGACCTCTTTTTTAACCTTTATCCATTTTTACCTCTACTAAACAAATTTAATTGAAATTAAAAATCAAAAACTTTAATGCTATAAATCAAGTGAAAATAACTATTATTAGCTTTTTAGTAGCTTAAATTGTGATTTAAATAAGAGGTATATACCCTTTGGTAAGCTATCAATTTTTGCCAAAATGAACAACTGCTTCAAGTGATTTCAGAAAGGATTTTTATTTTTTTTTTTAGAGATTTTTTTTAAAGATTTATTCATTTTATTACAGCCAGATATACAGAGAGTAGGAGAGACAGAGAGGAAGATCCTCCGTCCCATGATTCACTCCCCAAGTGAGCCGCAACGGGCCAGTACGCGCTGATCCGAAGCCAGGAACCAGGAACCTCTTCCAGATCTCCCACACGGGTGCAGAGTCCCAAAGCCTTGGGCCGTCCTCGACTGCTTTCCCAGACCACAAGCAGGGAGCTGGATGGGAAGTGGAGCTGTCGGGATTAGAACCGGAGCCCATATGGGATCCCGGGGCTTTCAAGGCGAGGACTTTAGCTGCCAGGCCACGTCGCCGGGCCCCAGAAAGGATTTTTAATTGACACATATTCCCCAACAAAATGTGAATTTCAAATTTAAAAAGCTAACAATACACTGTCACTCATTTTTAAGTATAATTTTGAAAGCTTATTTGAAAAAAACAACAGCGGAGGAGATAGAAATACCTTCGGTCCATTGGGTTCTTTTGTATCACAAAGATTTTGTGCAATTCCTTTCAGATTTTCTTTCAGCCTATACCCAGAATACAACCACTTCTCATTACCCTGATCCAAAAGACAGCAATAGCTCGTACAGGCATTATCTAAACCTCCTAACCGTGCTATACTTAGCACATTGGAAATATCTTCAGCAACCCTAGGTAATTCTACCCTTTCTACTTTACAAACTGTCGCTGGCTTCCATTCACATTAATAGTCTTTGAAGTGTTTGATAAAATCTGAGGGGATCTGTAGTGCCAACACCCAACACTTAATCTTTGACTCCCATTCCAAGAAAATTAGCCTGTCAGTGTAATGAAATAGCAACAAAACTATTCAATGCTTCACATAATTACTGATAATAACTGATTCCCTTAGTTGTTTCATGCTTCTATCCTTTACCAATGAAGACTTCCTTCCTGACTTCCCACAGTAAACCAGTACACTCCCCACAACCAGCATGCCTTATTCCACTGACTCTGCTTTTATTGTCTTCAATGCTACTTCTGTACTCAAGCATTCCCAATACCATAATATATGCAAGAGTATTTCAAAAAGGCTGTGGTGAAACATAATTAAAAGATTTTGGTGCAAAAAAAGTTAAGACTCAAGCATTGATTTTTACCTTTAGCATATTATCCATGAATCTCTTAAAAGTTACTGATATACTTATTTATTATCTGAATCCCCTCAAAAGGAAAGTAACAGACCCTAAGGGATGGACTTTTTTTATTCACTGTTGTTAATAACCCTGATACCCAGAACAATGTTTAATAAAAAGAATTTTTTCTAATCCCAGAAAGACTTTTACAAGTATGAATTTGTGATATTATTCTTTAAGGCAATAAAAAATTCAATGTAAATTCACCTTAAAATTCAAATTTAAATCACTTGTTTTCAAATTTGCTTATCAACAATTTACTAATGATCCTGAGTACAAACGCCTTGATTATCAGGAATGCGCTATTAACGCTGATCAGTGAACCACAGAAGCAACAAAGGGAAGTCACTTGCCCCTAATGAAATCAGCAGTGATGAACACACAGTGCTTGGATAAAAACGGGAAGGGGATTAATCCCAATTTCATTTCTACCTTGTAGAACATGCACACAGACTCTTTTTTCAACATAAGAATACAGCTACAGACGTGATTATGAAGACAAAGATTTTCAGTTCTAAATTATTTTGACAACACAGATCAACACTAAGTCCAAGCACTAAAATACTAAAGGATCCTCCTGATATTCCCAATTTTATGTTCTCAGTATTTTTTTTTTACATTCCACTAGGCTGGAATGTAAATACCATCCATCCTTATCCCAACATAGAGATGCAAAGAAACTGAAGGCCTAAAAAGCATATCCATATGGGTCCAGCACAAGAGCCTAGTGGCTAACCTCCTTGCCTTATATCCTCCAAGATCCCATATGGGTGCTGGTTTTCATCCCAGCTGCTCCACTTCCCATTCAGCTCCCTGCTTGTGGCCTGGAAAAGCAGTCGAGGATGGCCCAAAGCCTTGGGACCCTGCACTTGTTTCTGGCTCCTGGCTTCAGATCAGCTTAGCTCCAGTCATAGCAGCCACTTGGGGAGTGAGCCAGCAGACAGAACAGCCAGATAAACAAGAGCATTTTCTCAAAGTGAGTATGTCACTTCCCAGAGAAAAGCATCCGTTCAAAAGACAAAGTGGCAGTTTTCCCAAAGTAGCCCTCTCCCTCATATTGACATTCATGCATGCACATATGGATAAAGAAACCATGGACTACACCTACTCCATGGAATATTACTCAGCCATTAAAAGAATGAAATTCTACCACTTGCAACAAAATGATCCAAGCTACAGACCATTAGCCTCAGTGAAATAAGCCAATCCCAACAAATATCACATGTTCTCTTACATAAGGCAACTTCAATGCAAAACACTAGATACATAGGTAAAGAACACTTAAACCTATATATGTTTTTTTCATAATATTCATTATCCAGATTTTTCAATACTTCATATATACCATCATGTTAAAAGCAACTAATGCTGTCATTTAAATGCTTTCTAAAAGAACTGCTTAAAATCAGTTATCCTGACAACAAAATTGAAATCTTGACAGACATCTAATCCACCTTTAATTTTGAAAGCCAGTTATAGCAGATCACTAATTTCATAACCTAGGGAACATTTTACAGGCAGTTCTATGGTACACAAATCAGATATGCTCTGGTTCTTTTCCTGTTCAAACAGTTATACTAGACCCCTAACAAATGTAAATATGCTACTGGCTAAAATTATCCCACCAAACCATAGGGCACAGAATTTAGGCACTGGAACACCACTCTTGTAACACATCTATTATAATACTTTATAATGAAAATCTTGGGCTAGCCACAAACAGCTCTCAGTTCATCTGCCTGAAAGATAGGGTGACCATCTAGTTATTCAGGTAGATCCATCAATCAGGCTTCTAAGTTTTCTACCAATAAATGTCAACCATCTCAACCATGTGCAACAAAACAGATGCAGCTGTTAACCATTACGCTCACTGAAATAAGCCAGTCCCCGAAAGACAAATATCATATACCGATATTGTCTCTGATATGTGAAAACTAACACACAGGAACAAATACACACAACTATGAACTCTACTAGAAAATTACAATGAGTAACAGCATATGTCTTTACTATCAAATAACAACAGAATTCTTATTATTTTTAATTGTACTTTGTTATATTACTTTCTTTTGTTCCTTTTCCTGTATTTGTAATCTAATGAAATATTTATATATCCAAAAGTTGAACCTGCAACAGTAAAATGAATGACTGTGCCACTGTAATAACTTGGGGACATGTAAGAGGGGCTGTAGGGAAGGAGAAGGGGAAGGGAGACAGAGAGTGATGATTCCATACACAGGTAAATCTGTATCAAGGGAAAAAAAAAACAATTATACATTTAAAAAAAGATAATGCTGACTGCTTTTAAAAATGGAGCTATTCACCTTCATCTGATCTTATGCTTCCAAACCCACCTATAACCTTCTAGAAGACTATCCTCAAAGTATGATAAGAGGACCTTTGAAGGAGTCCCAAGATCTTTCTCAGAGTCCAAAATGCCAAAACTACATCTATATTATTCATTTATTCTGCTTTTTCACAATGATTCTCCCAGGAGTGGACATTTTAGCTTTTAAATGACAGTATGACATATTGTTATCAACAGGACTGAAAACAAAAGAATCATAAGATTCCAACTTATTTTCAAATTAAGCCAAACATTTAAAGATTTGCAAAATACAAAACAATGCACTCATTAAATTTTATTTTGCTTTAGAAAATATTTTTCACAAAATACATTATTTTGGTACTAACAGTATTGTTAATGAATTGAGAAATCTTTCTAAATTCATCAGGCCTAATTTCTCATTCAGAAAACACATATAAGCCCCATAAATAAAAGCTGTTTGAGGACTTCAATAATCTAGGCGAACATAAAGAGTTACTGAGATGTCTGATAACCATTAAGTAAACTCAGTGACTCCTTCCTAAAGCCATCGGTATGGTAAATGAAGAGCAGGAAAGTCAGGGGCAGAAATTAGACAACACTTCCAGCAACAAAACATGATGTTAGTTTAAGCATAAAACTCTGAGATGACAAAACGTAAGGCTCTTATGATGAAAAGCACACCCAAGAGTAGCCTTGCACCTATACTGCCTCTTTTATCTCCATCCTTATCCAGTAAATGAAGTCTGTAGTGGCATCAGGTAGAAGTATGAATAAAAGGCATAGAAGCTGAAAAGCAGGTAGCATCTAAGATCAGAGTGCTATGGAGATCATATTAATCACAACTAGGGCGAGGTCCACAGATTAACAGAAGAAACTAGTAACGGAGGTAGAGGTCACACTGAAAATAACCTTGAAGCCAGGAAGCTGTTTTAAGTTTTTCAAATAAGCAGTTGATAAATTTATAAATTCCAAAGTTTTAAAACTACCTATGATAAAAAGTAAAACATACAAATACCCATAAAGAAAATTTTGATTATATAACTAAACGTTTTAAAAACATGAAAAAAGAAAAACTTACCATGTTGCTTCTGTTTTGGGTTATACATTTTCCACCACCGAAAAATGATAAATCCATCCTGTATTCTAAATATAATAAATTTTTAAAATGAGAATCTATGATTACAATTTACTTAGGCCATTTAAAAAATATTTATTTATTTGAAAGATAAAAGGGGTCAGCACACACATACAGGGAGACAGAGACACAGAGAGAGATAAACCATTATCCATTGGTTCTCTTGCCCAAACAGCCACAACAGCCAGGTCTGGGCTGCAGCAGCCAGGAGCCAGAAACTCCACCCAAGTCTCCAAAAAGGTGGTAGGGACCTAAGCACTGGAACCATCTTCTGTTGCCTTCCCAGGCCCGTTACCAGCAAGCTGAATCACAAAGGGGCAGCCAGTATGGGATGCTGACATCCTTAAGTGGCAATTTAATGCGCCACAACCTCACCAAAACTTCACCACAGCATAACCAGTCTCCTAAGGTCATTTCTTAATTAGTTGCTACCTAAAACAGACAACTGATAACAAAAAAATAAGGAAAATCCTCAAAGGACACTAGTATTCACAAATTTACATCCTTCTAAGAATTATAAAGTGTGACATATCATAATTTTCCAATTGAAAAAGAAACAAGATTTTGTATAGCTCTAAATTATACTAACAATTAACTAAAATATGTAAGGCAAGATGTTTGAAATAAAATTTTCTTAATTAGGTAACAATGTGAAAATAGATTAAATTTAAAAGGAAAATGAAGAGCTTAATATAAGAACCTTTTCCTTTCTAAATAATTATTTTTTAAAGTAAAAATAATTATATAAATAGGAAATCAAATCTTGAAAAAGGTATGTTAGAGCAAACTTTTAAAGATATTCCTTCATCTTGTAAATGTACCTTCTCCTCATACCCCAAAATATGCACTTACAAATTCTATTTTCCACAACTGATTGGGAAGTAATTTTAGGCTGATATAGAAAGTTGTGTCTCACAATTTTAAGTGGAGTGCGAGTGCTGTCAAAACCTGTAACCTCTCAATTAATTAAAAACACTGCTTAAATTGTGAATTTTAAGAAAACAGGAAAAAAGTAGGCTTCTTCTTCAAGACCTACAAACATGAAACATTCAAACATGCTAGGGCACCAGTTCAAGTCCCAGCTGCTCCATTTCCAATTCAGCTCTCTGCTTATCACCTGGGACAGCAGTAGATGATGGCCCAAGTTCTTGGCTTCTTGCACCCACATGACAGGCTGGGAAGAAGTTCCTGTCTCCCAGGTTCAGATCAAGTTAGCTCTGGTCATTGCAACCATTTGGGGCATTAAACTACAGACAAAAGACATCTTTCTCTGTCTCTCCTTTTTTCTTTGTAAAAAATCTTTCAAAGAAAAAAAAATCTTAAGAAAATTTAAAGTTGCAAACAAGCACTAAACTTACAAATTTATTATCTCAAGTAGGAAATTAATGGATGAGTGTTAAACATTCTCAAACCTTCTGTTATGTAACTGACCACCATAAATTCTCTGAAATTGGGAGATAATTTAAAATTTTTTTCTTCAATTTTTCACCCAGAAACTAAATGACATTATTCAATTCTATAAACTAATATCTGATCAACTTTTTGAAAATCTAGTCTTAGATAAATAAGCCTACTAAAAAAAATTTCTTAAAATTCAGTTAACACAAAAACCAGTTCATAAGGTGTGACTTGCTAAAAGTTTTTTATTTGCAATTTTATTTGAGTAAGTCACATAATCAAAACATTACTTCAAGGACGTTTAAAATGGATCCTTTTTAATTTTTTATTTTGTTACCTAATAGACATGTCTTCTGTAATGTAATAGATTTCACGAACCATGACTTTTCCAGAAAGAACAGAGAAAGAGAAGGAACCTGTTGCAGGGAAAAACAAACAGAAAACAGCAATTAATGTAGTTGTTTTAATACATAAAAGCAAATAGACCTAATAATCTTTATTTGATAACTAAATCATCTCTTCCTACTCACTTCCTGATATTCTTGTAATCTTACAAATTTTTCAACATCCTTTCCCTAATATAACAAAAAATACCATAAATATCAATATGCTTCAAGCTACTAAAGATCCTATCAGGGAATTTCTTTAAGTCACTGCTTAGTACAAATAATTTTCTTTATAATGCACTCTTTATGTAAACCCAAAGCACAGACTAACTCATCATCTGTCTCTTTAGGTCACTGCTGGAACCAGCCACCAACACTAATTAACAGAAGACTGCTTCTGATTCGGGGATGTGTGTGTGTATGCGTTTATTTATTTGAGAGACAAAGATTTCCCAAATGTCTGAACAGCCAAGCTGAGAGGCGAATCCAAATCTGGCACATGGACTCAACTATTTAAGCCACCATTGGCTGCCTCCCAGTGGTATGTATTAGCAGAGCATCAGACATGATGCATGGAAGCTCCCTGACATGGGAGCAGGGTCAGAACATGAGCCTGGAAGCTCCCTGACACGGCAGCAGGGTCAGAACATGAGCCTGGACACTCTGATGGGGGTTGTGGACATTCCAACTGGTATCTTAACTGCTAGCCAAATGCCAGTTCCTACTGACATCTTAGGGAAGTCTGACGAAGATGAGAATAGTTCTATCAAGTCATTCCTCCCTGTACTCCGGGTTCCAAGCAGTTTAGGGATTTCCAAAGTAGAGACTCCTAATATACTTCCCAATCCATAAACATTCAACTTAAACAGCTGTCAGAAATCAAATCAGTAAAGCAAACTGCAAAATAAAATATACAACATGATTCCAAAGTATCAGATTGCCTTTCTTAAGAGTAACAAAAACTATCAAGCATTAAAAATTTTCTTCAGACTATCTAGAATTACTATTTCTATATTTTATATATGCCTAAAACTTTCAAGTTATTTTATTAGCAACAGAATAGTCAAAAAGTTACTGTAAAAGCCCTTTATGAAATAAAAACATGGCAAAAGATGTAACTAACTGGTAGTTCATCTCCAGTCGTGAAGTGCTTTGTGAGCTAAATCCCAAGCCATTATTTAAACCTCCATGATACAAAGGTAAACCTCTAAATCAATTATTTATTTACAAATGATACATTTGTAATACACATCTCAAGATGTTAAGAAACAAATCCAGAGTTACTTAAACTTACCAATATGGATATAGCCATGCTTGTATAATCTATTAAGAACTAGAGTTAAAATAAGACCAACATTTCGAGAATTGTAATATGTGAGGTAAATAATCCATCCGCAGGACAAAATGGTAGCTGTCGGAAAAAAGAAAAATGAAAGATAGGATTTACATCCATATGATAATCTGTCCTCTTACAATTTAATACCTGGATTTAAAAACCAGAGATTAATTCTACTCTATCCAACTTTTCTTCCTGTTCACTCATTAGCTAGAAAAGGCAGAAATTCCAATGAGATCAATGTTAGCAAAGTTTCTAATACAATTCCTTTACTCCTGTTTCCTTTCTCACTGCTTTGCTTTGTAGCTTCAGTCGCTAAACATAAATAAATATGTTCAAGGAAATCTGTAATCTCTTAAATTTTCTGAAAAACACCAACTTTTATTATGCAGAAACTTCACACACAAGTTCATTCTCAAGCTAGTAACTAACAAATAGCCTACTTGAAAAGACAATTTCTTAATCACAGAAATTACATTAAATAGGCCTCCATTTACTAGAAACTTTGGTGTAATTGTTAAGTCATTAATCTACCTGTGAAAAATATCACTGAATATTTTCTTTTATTTATCCTTCTCAAATTATAACTATTTGGGGTTGGCACTGTAGCACAGTAGGTAAAGCTACTACCTGTGATGCCAACATCCAATATGAACACCGGCTTCTGTCTTGCCATTTCTGATCAAGGTCATTTTTTTTTTATTAATTATTTTGCATTATGTGACAGTTTCATAGGCTCTGGGAATCCCCCCACCCCTCCCCACGCCCCTACCCCCTGGTGGATTCCTCCACCTTGATGCAGTATTACAGTTCAAATTCAATCAAGATTCTTTCCTTGCAAACATATACCAAGCATAGAGTTCAGCTACTTATTGTCCAGATAAATTCAACAGTTTCTTGGGGAGACCATTTCTGGTCCAAAGTTAGAGCTGGTAGAATATCATCCCAGTCAATTAAGAGTCCCAATATAACATCAACAGCAATTTGCAACATTATGGAATTGACATGGTTTTGAGTAACCAGTATGTGAAAAAAAAAAAAGAAGCAAGTTCTTAACCACAACCTCTGATTAGCTCATTGACATTTCAATTTTAGTTTATATACAGGACCAGATCGGATGCTATATACCTTAAAATGGCTATAAGGTACCATTCAGCTGTCTCGTGTCTATTTCATTTTCGTATTTAGCCATTTGTTGTGTTGAAGTATAATTTTGCTGATCTTGGCAGATTTTAGGATAATCTAGACTGGCTTGCAACTCCAACAAGACATCTGTCGACAATTAAGGTGCAGAACATTTTTTTGGGGGGGGTGGGTGGTGTGCAGGAAAATCCTCAACACCATGGTGAGGAGTGACTAATCTTTGTGTCCCACCCAGCGAGGCATGAGCCAATCCACGCCAGCTCTTTCCTGTCAGATTCCAAGCTATGCTTTTTGTTGTTTGTCTGTTTATTTTAGTTTTTTTTAGTTTGTATGATTGTTTGTTTGCTATGAGGGGTTTTCGGAGCGATCCCGATGGTCATTGCGAGGGAGAGTGGGGGTCCAGAGGTGGAGCCAGGCTCGGACCAGAGAAAGCTCTCCTCCCTGGTCCCGAAGGAGGTTTACTGTTCTTCTGTTTCTGCGGACCGCTCAGGGCTTCTGGCTGTCTTTCCAATGACATTGGTTTCTACATGGTAGTGTTTGGACTTCTTCCATCCCCTGCGGAAGCTCCGGTTGGGGGTGGGTGACCTCAGAGTACTCGGCCTCCGAGGGCATCCAATTTCCTGTGGCCTCCTGATCAAGGTCACTTCTAATGGCCTGTAAAAAGTAACTAAGGATGGCCCGAAGCGCTTGGGCCCTGCATCCACATGGGAGACTAGAAAGAAGCTGTGGGTTCCTGGCTTCAGCCACTGCAGTAATTTGGGGAGAAAACTGGTGGACTGAAGATCTCTTTCTCTCCCCATCTCTCTTTTACTGTACTTTTCAAATAAATAGATCTTGGCGGAAAAAAAAAAAAGACATACAGAGTATGAAAAAAGTGACAGAAGTTCTAGGGAACAGAAAAAGGACCATCTGCAAATAAGGACTAAATCTGCCCTTAATTAAACCACAGAGTGAACTTCAATTCTGCTTTTCCTACTAATGCTAGGCATTTTATTTTGTATGGATTCACTAACTATAATTTACACTGGCTGTTTTTACTAAATATGCAGAACTCAAAGTTTACCTGCTAATCCAATACTGCTAATAAATCACAAGGTATAATTCTTTCTCAATATACTTTATCTCTACCCAAATCCCTACCCACCACACCCTACTGTGCAATCAAAGAAGCACAAGCATACCCTCCAAAAATACCAGCTAATGTACCCACTGTAAGATACTTAAGCTCCATGGGCCTCAACTGCCCAACATGTTAAAGGGAAAGAATAGGGCCCAGTGCAGTAGCCTAGCAACTAAAGTCCTTGCCTTGAATGCACAGGATCCCATATGGTTACCAGTTCTAATCCCAGCAGCTTCACTTCCTGTCCAGCTCCCTGCTTGTGGCCTGGGAAAGCAGTAGAGCACAGCACAATGCTTTGGGACCTTGCACCCACATGGGAGACCCAGAAAAGGCTCAGGCTCCTGGCTTCAGGCTGGCTCAACTCCAGCTGGCTCACTCTGGCTGGCTCCTGGCTTCAGACTGGCTCAACTCCAGCCACTGAGGCCACTTGGGGAGTGAATCATCGGATGAAATATCTTCCTCTCTGTCTCTCCTCCTCTCTGCATATCTGACTTTGCAATAAAAATAAATAAATCTTTAAAATAAAATTAAAACTAATAAAGGAAATGAATAAAACCCACCTTCACAAGATTACTCTGAGCACTAAGTGGGACAACACATGTAAAATGTCTAGAATATCGATCATACAAAAGATGATCCACAAATCTCCTTATCCTCCTAATGTTCCTATAATTCTCTCCAAATTTCTAACTCCTTTGCCAAGATTCAAACTGTTTTTTCATAGAAGCTTTCTGAATAGTAACAGACTATGGTAATCTCACTCTTTCCTAGTATAACTTATCTATTTCTCCTCTTTATTCATAGACATTCATTATTCATTCAGATGCACACTCTCTCTCTCTTCATCCAAACCCGATTTATGTCTACAGTTTTGAACTATTTGTATATACCAGAAAATGTCTGGAATATTATACCAAAAAGATAACACAAAAGCCTATTTCCAAACCCAGCACCTTGGCCTAGTTACTAAAGTCCTCACCTTGAACGAGCCAGAATCCCACTTGGGCACCGGTTCTAATCCCGACAGCTCCACTTCCCATCCAGCTCCCTGCCTGTGGCCTGGGAAAGCAGTCGAGGATGGCCCAAAGCCTTGGGACCCTACACCCGTGTAGGAGACCCAGAGGAGGATCTGGGCTCCTGGCTTCAGATCAGCGCAGCACCGGCTGTTGCAGTCACTTGGGGAGTGAATCATCGGACAGGAGATCTTCCTCTCTGTCTCTCCTCCTCTCTGTATATCTGACTTTGCAATAAAAATAAATATTTTTAAAAAGCCTATTTCCAGACATACAAGGAGTAAAGACATTAAAACTGATGTCTTAATACATGTAACATATTTCACCATAAAAATACACTATGAGGAATTACTACTTTTATAATGGAAGAAACCTCAGGATTTTGGGCCAACAGAGAGGAAAGGTGACCTCAAACAGGAAAAATAGGACAAGGACATTGTCTTTCTGGTCTTCTCATCTGCTCTAACTCAGGTAAGTAAGCAAGCCTACAAAAAAGGAAAGAGTATTCCAGAGTAACTCTCACAAAAATATTTAAGACAGATTGATAAAAATCTTCTTTCCTTAAAAGAAATAAATGTTTCTGTAAGCATCACAACTTAATCAACCATTGTTTAAAATATGACAGTTGTTAATCTATCCATAATACACAATAAAGTGTAGGGAAATGCATTCCACTTACCAACAAGGAGCCAAACAACATTGGAATTATGCTCTGTAAGAAAATCTTCTAATTGAGTGATACTGGGGACAATACTGTCGTTCTTCCTTTGATCCATTACTGAAGTTTCCCCAAGATGGCATCTAAAGTACTAAAAGAAACAAAGACAAAATTCAGAATTAACAATTTATAAAATAACAAGAGAAGTCACATAAAGGAGAAAGTTTTACTAAATTATTTTGTCCCCTTCAGTGATAAGGATATAAGCATAAAGGGGCAGGAGTTTGGCACAGGAGCTAAGGTGTTTCTTGGGATGCCATTTCTGAATGCCTGAGGTTAACTCTTCGTTCTGCACTCATTTCAGCTTCTGCTAACGTGTGCTCTGGGAAGTAACGGGTGATGGTGCAATAGGCATGCCACCCACATTTGTCGATCGGACCGAACATCAGGTGTATGTGCTTTTGGAGAGGGAATAAGCAGATGGGAATCAATCTGTATTTTAGTTTATGTGCACACGCACAGGCATGTCTGCTTTTCAGATAAATAAAAATTTAAATATGGTATACACATATATAAAAAAACAAACACATCAGAAATAATTCTGAAATGTAACATCCTGAGTTCATCACCCTAAATACAAGCAAAGACTAAGGATCAGTTACTACATTCTTGAACAAAAGAGGAAGAACATGATTATTTTCAAATCTAATCCAAGTGACTATCTCAACAATAAGGGAATATATACTAGTCATCTACATGAACAAAATCATTAAATCTTATCCCAAAGCTGCCTTTTAATAATTTTATGTGCCTATTTAGTTAGCTACATCCATCTACCCATCTATCACCTTTGGGTATTCCTAACTGTTGGATGAGGAAATCCATGTAGATGAGACTGACTCTGAGGGCTATGAAGACTAAGCAGCTCTGTCAATAGATGTTCAGTATGACAATATACTGTCAAATTGTGACCAAACTTGACAAATGTGCTCATAAACATTCCTGTGTACACACTGGCGTGTCCTTCCCCCAACACACACACACACACTGGCAGGATCAGTGTAAAGATTTAGATGACCGGACCCGGCGGCGTGGTCTAGCGGCTAAAGTCCTCGCCTTGAAAACCCCGGGATCCCATATGGGCGCCGGTTCTAATCCCAGCAGCTCCACTTCCCATCCAGCTCCCTGCTTGTGGCCTGGGAAAGCAGTCGAGGACGGCCCAATGCTTTGGGACACTGCACCCGCGTGGGAGACCCGGAAGAGGTTCCAGGTTCCCGGCATCGGATCGGCGTGTATCGGCCCGTTGCGGCTCACTTGGGGAGTGAATCATCGGACGGAAGATCTTCCTCTCTGTTTCTCCTCCTCTGTGTATATCTGGCTGTAATAAAATGAATAAATCTTTAAAAAAAAAAAAAAAAAAAAAAAAAAGATTTAGATGACCTAAGAACGAATTAAAAAAAAAAAAACTAGAATTTCTTGTTCTGTGATCCAAGAAACAAGGAAAAAGTCCTGTAAGTTTGCTATCTGACTAACTGAACCAACCAAAGACAAAAATTGTACAGTGAGCAGAAAAAAGGGGGGGTGAGAAGGTGAGACTACTCACAAAAAGAACTGCATACTTTAAGACAAAAAAGTATAGGTCATTTTTACCAAAACAAACAAAAAACCTAGAAAAACAGCAATTTTTTTTTTCTGCAGTCACGAAATATGAGGAGAAAACTACACCCGACAGGGAATTTCACTCCAAAACCCTTTTCTGACTAAAAAGAACCAGGACCACCCCCCAGAAAGGGCTGGTTCTAAACAACCAAACAGAATGTCAAAAAGACACAGAGGTCTTCTCTGTTAAAAACAGAAACCTAAGGGCCCGGCGGCATGGCCTAGTGGCTAAAGTCTTCACCTTGAGCACGCCAGGATCCCATATGGGTACCGGTTCCAATCCTGGCAGCTCCACTTCCCATCCAGCTCCCTGCTTGTGTCCTGGGAAAGCAGTCGAGGATGGCCCAAAACCTTGGGACCCTACACCCACATGGGAGACCCGGAAGAGGTTCCTGGCTCCTGGCTTCGGATCGACACAGCACTGCCCGTTGCACTCACTTGGGGAGTGAATCATCAGACAGAAGATCTTCCTCTCTGTCTCTCCCTCTCTCTGTATATCTGATTTTACAATAAAAATAAATAAATCTTTAAAAAAAACTTTGATATACAATATTTTCTGGTAGTCAATAAAAGAAATTCAGAAATGAATTCAATAACTATTTTTATAAAAAGTATTAAAATATGAGCTACTGCCAAAGATCAGTAAACACATCCAATATATTCAGCACACAGACTCCTAAATAATTTTTTCTTCAACAAATTTTGATTTCCATTTGCTAGAATAAAGAATATTTGATATTCTTTTTATTATTATAAAGATTTATTTTTTCCCATGATACAGGTTTATTTTTTTCCCATGATAAATATTTATTTTTTTTCCCTCTTCAACATTTTCATGGAACGACATCTTAATGTAGCAAAAACCAAATGAAAATTTTTTTATTAAAGAATTATTTTTATTGGAAAAACAGATATACAGAGAGGAGGAAAGACAGAGAGGAAAGATCTTTCGTTTGTTGATTCACTCTACAAGCCTGGAGCCTCTTCCGGGTCTCCCTAGTGGGTGCAGGGTCCTAAGCTTTTGGGCCTTCCTCAACTGCTTTCCCAGGCCACAGCAGGGAGCAGGATGTGAAATGGGGCTCCCGGGATTAGAACCAGCACCCATATGTGATCCTGGCACATGCAAGGCAAACACTTTAGCAGTAGGCTACCACACAGGGCCCCTCAAAGGAAATATATAATCACACTTAAATCCCTCATGCAACAAAAACTCAATTTTCATCATAAAAACTATTCACATTATATACTAAAAGCTTTTTTAATTATATATTAAAGTTTTCTGGGTTTAATCACAGTTCCCTTTGTATAATGGAAGTTCCATAGATTATAAAAGTTAGACTATAGATCAACTTTATATCTCTCCTTTCAAACTCCATCAATATTCACATTGTCTACAATAGCAAGATTATGCAGCTATTAACACAGCTGTGCACACTAGTAGTTGTATGCTAGAAAATCTGTGGTTTATGTGCTGTATTCAGTTGTTTGGTTTCTACACATACGTAATAAATAATCAAAGTAACATTGTAGAGTTTCCAATTTCAAATTCAGAAATCAGACAATGGAACCAAAGATATCAGTAAATTTCAGCACAAAGGAGCGCTCTGCATAGACTGCTTATCTTACCAATGGCCTAAAAGCATCCCCAAACAAAATTTGGAGCTGGTACTGTTGTATAGCAGTTAAAGCCAAACCTGGGACACTGACATCCCATACAGGCACCACTGCAAGTCCTGGCTGCTCCACTCCCAACCAGCTCCTTCCATCTACCCATGGAACAGCAGCACAAGATGGCCCAAGTTCTTGGGTGCATACACACACATGGAAGAGTAAGTCAGAAAAACTTTAGGCTTCTCCCTTTGTTCTGGCCCAGCTCTGGTCATGGAGGCCATCTGGGCAGTGAATCAGTAGGTCAAAGATCTCACTCAGCTGCTCACTCATGGTCTCTCCCTCTCTCCAACTCTGCATTTCAAAAGAATAAAATAAACCTTTAAAAAAAGAATACTAAATCAATGGAGCCTATGTTGTGGCATAGTAGGTTGAGCCACTAAATGTGACAATGGCATCTGAAAAATATAAGAGCACAAGTTCCAGCTGCCACACTTAAAATCCAGCTACCTGCTAATGTGCCTGGGAAAACAATGGAAGACAGCCCAAGAATTCTGACCCCTGTCAGCACTGTGAGAGACCTGGATGAATTCCAGACTCCTGGCCCGGCCTGACTCAGCCCCAGCTATTGTAGCCATTTAGCAAGTGAACCAGCAGAGGGAAAATATATCAATCGATCTGGATGATCTGAGAAATCTCTCTGCTTCTCAAATAAATAAGAAATATTTTTCAAGTAAATTTAATATATATATATATATATAGGGCCCAGCGCAGTAGCCTAGCAGCTAAAGGTCCTCACATCGTATACACAGGGATCCCATATGGGCACTGGTTGTAATCCAGGCAGCTCCATTTCCCATCCAGCTCCCTGCTTGTGGGCTGGGAAAGCAGTCGAGGATGGCCCAAAGCCTTGGGACCTTGCACCCAATAGGGAGATCCGGAAGACGCTCCGGGCTCCTGGTTTCAGATCAGCTCAGCTCCTGCCATTGCGGTCACTTGGGAAGTGAATCATCGGACAGATCTTC
Organism: Ochotona princeps; assembly: GCF_030435755.1. Taxonomy (NCBI): domain Eukaryota; kingdom Metazoa; phylum Chordata; class Mammalia; order Lagomorpha; family Ochotonidae; genus Ochotona; species Ochotona princeps. The sequence goes on from NC_080838.1 coordinate 30,843,277, forward strand.
CTTTCTGTCTTTCCTCCTCTCTGTATATCTCATTTTACAATAAAAATAAATCTCTTAAAAATATATATGTTAAAGGCACCAAAATATACATTTTTATCATAAATGAAGACTCCAGTAGTATTTCACTTGTCTGCAGTTTCTAAAGTGACAAAAGCAGTTTTACCACTCAAACTGAAATAGCTTGAAACAACAACTTTGTAATGTTCTTTCTAACTCAATAATGCTATACAAAATATACAGATTATTAAGGTCTAAAATTCCACAAACCATTCTTCTAAACAGGATAATTATCTATAATCGCTTTTAGAATACAAAGGTAACTTTATAGTATTCCAATATTATCATTAATCATTACCATTAGTAATGTTGAGTAATTCTAAAAACACAATTTAGTAGCAATGTATATTCAATCAAAAATAATAAAAATGATCTGAGGTCCTAGAAACAGTAGGTTGCAAAGCCAGTTTCGAAATAAAAAGTTTAGTTCACCACATTCTTTTCCTCAGTTATAAGATTTTTTAATGTATGTTTTTAAACTATTTTATTGACTGGAAAGGCAGAGAGACAGACATAAAGACGGGAGGGGGGAGGTATCTCTGATGTACTGAATCACTCCCCAAAAGGGGCAGTTACTGAGTTACTGGGGCTGGACCAGGTTAACGTCAGTGGCCCAGAACTCCATACAGGTCCCGCCCTGGGCGGCAGAGGCGCAAGCACTGCTGTCCACCCTCGGCTGTAGGAAACAAACTGCCAATAGAACAAAAAGAGCTAGCCTGCATGTCCGTAAATCTAGAAGAAATCATGACTTTTAAATATTATCCTCCTTCAGTCGTACTACAAATATGCTCAATAGATAATATTCCTTCATACGATCAGTAATACAGACTTCCACAGATATTACCAAGAATAAACGTAAACTTCTATTTCTACACTCCATAAATTTGCTAATTGTGGTGCTTCATTTTTATACTGTACTTTCATTACAATGTACTAGCTGATAAACACACTCTGCAAGTTTCTTTTAATTAAAAATCTATTATATTCCCAGCTGCAGGCAACTGCAACACTGCTGGGAGGAAAGCAGCCAGAGAGGCATTCTGGACCTGGTTAATGCCAAATTTGTGTTAACTATATCTGTATGCCAGTAAAATTGCTTATTCTATTTTTTTAAAAATTTATTATTTATTTTGGAAAAGCACATCAGATTAATGGAGAGAAGGAGAGACAAAGATCTTCCATCTGCTGGTTCACTCTCTGGATGGCCACAACATCCGGAGTGGAGCCAATCCAATGCCAGGAGCCTCTTCCAGGTCTCCCACATGGATGCAGAGTCCCAAGGCTTTGGGACGTCCTCAACTGCTTTCCCAGACCACAAGCAGGGCTCTGGATGGGCAGTGAAGCAGCCAGGACACAAATCGTGCCCATATGGGATCCTGGTTCTTTGCAAGGTGAGGAATTAGCCATTAAGCCATCTAATTTTGTTTGTTTTTTAATATATTTGGGAAATGCAGGAAACATCAGGCCAGGACAAGCCACCCCAGCCATCAGGTGAGTTGGGGGGGAGGGGCAATTTGGGGGCGAGGGCAGTTATGCTGCAGAATGCCCAGGGAAGGCAGTCTGTTGATGTACTGGAGTGTAAGCAGCTGAGAGCATGTTTGCCAGAAGGGGAATGACTTCTGGGATCTTCCAAAGACTAGGCCTCTGCACTCACAGGTAGGTGAGGGGGCTGAGACAGAGTGGTTTATAGGGGGTACAGTGGGCATATCTGCACCAGGCCAAGCCACCCATCCACGTGGGAGAGACCTGGGCAGAGCTAAGTAGCATTGACATTGCCCACAGGTGTACACAAAAGCTGGGTCTTGGAGCAGACGGGCTGGGCTAGGCTGCAGCACTCACTGGCATGTACAAGCATCAGGACAGGGTATATGCTTTGACTGGCTTGGCTAGGCAGCAACAGCCACAAGAATCGGGGCTAGCAATGTACCTTGTAGGGGAACTTCAGCGACTCCCCTGGTAGGCTGCAGCTCCCACTTGTGAGTACAACTAGAGCTCTTTATTATGAAAAAATGATTTTTTTTTCCCAGCAGCAAGATTCTGGCTATGGAGATAACACAACTGGTACTAAAAATCAAGTTTTGGTATAAAAAAAAATCTTATTGTGCCCACAATACATTTTTCCTAGAAAAATCCTCCATTAAATCAGAGGTCAGCAATTGCTCTTTCTGAATAACTACAAGAGGTAACACATCAAGCAATGAAGCCTGATCAGCGGCAATAGAGGCCAATTTGTGAAGTTAGCTAAATCCAACCATACCAACTCACCACTTTTTTGTACCTCCATCTTACCACCTGTTCAGAAAGACTGTAATTACATATTTTTAAAGATCTTATTTGCTCCCAAAGAAAGTAACAATTGGTAAGTCTTTGGTAGTTTTAAATAATGCCACAAAACTCTTGGATATTCCTCCCTTTAGAAGACAGTTAAATTCCTATCTGAAGTGTGGACTGGATTTAGCAAATTCATTTCTTAAAAGAATATGGTAGGGCTCGGCAGCATGGCCTAGTGGCTAAGGTCCTCGCCTTGATCCCATATGGCCGCTAGTTCTAATCCCGGCAGCTCCACTTCCTCTCTATCTCTCCTCCTCTCAGTATATCTGACTTCGTAATGAAAATAAAATAAAATCTTAAAAAAAAAAAAAAAGAATATGGTAGAAGCAATAGTATATGATTAATGTAAAAAATGAAATCTCTGCTTTCTCCTTGCTGTTTGGGATCACTTGCTTCAGGAAAGTCAGCGGACTTGTTAGGATCTCTAAGAAACTCTCGGGAAAGCTCTACATTGTGAGAATTTGAGGTATACAGCCAACAGCCACATGAGTGAGCCATCACTTAAGCACATCCTCCAGCATTGTTTGAGACCCTAGATGATTAGCCAACATCTTCATTATATCCACATGAAGAGCTGGGAGCCACAAACCCAGTTTTGTTCTTACCCTGTTCCTGGTTCAGACATTTTGAAGTAACTAATGTTTTTCATCTTAAACTGCTACATTCTGGGAAAAGCTGTTACTCAGTATAACAGATAACAAAAAGTATGAACAGGTAATATTGCAGCTGATCTTCAAGGTATCGCTATCCTAATGATTCACATCTATTCGCTTAAACCAAACTACTCTCGTACTTACTAAAGGAGCTGGAGTCAGCAATACCATACCAAGAAGGCTACCAATTAATGAGGGGGCAGTCTCCTCTCAGACAATCTCTGCTCTGCCTCATACAAACTCATTTGTATCCACAATCATCACTGACCTCTTTACCTCTTCCCTTGGGACAAGTCAACCCAACATACCCTCGACCTGCACCTTTCTGTTCCACCCTTCCCAACTTGTTCAATGGCACAGCTTCATCAATTATTCAGCCTGAATTATCGTATCTTCTTTTTGATGGATTTTTACCCTTGGCAAATAAACAGCTTAAATGTGGTACAGCCATCATACCCTTAAAAACTGAAACCAAATTGTAAACTCCTATGTCTTGCTATAGCCCACTCTATTTCATTTACAATTAAACTTTCAAAGAGTTAAAGAAGTCATTTATTTCAACTTCCTTATTCTTGCCCAGTGTGCACTGGTTTTATCTGAACCAACAGTTCTTGCTCAGGTAACTGACCACTTTCTTAACATATCCAATGGACAGCAGTAATCCTCTTCCTATTTGGTGATTTTAGACATCTAATACTCTTTTTTTTTCCAAACTTAGTTTTTCCACCAATTTGTGATGCTACTGCTGCTACTACTTCCCTGCACACTGCCTCAGGGTGTTTTTCTTCTACCTCACTGTTACATGGTAGTGATCACCAATCCTATAAGGGTGCCATCTTGACTCCCAGCTGCTGCACTTCCAACCCAGCTCCTGGATTTGTGCCTGGGAAAGCAGCTGAAGATTGCCTGAGTCCTTGGGTCCCTGCTACACACGTGGAAGACATGGAAGAAGCTCCAGATTCCTGATTTTAGACAGGCCCCAACTCTGGCCATTGGGAACATTTAGGGAGTGAACTCACTCTCTTTCTCTTCTTCCCTCCCTCTCTCCCTCTTTCTTCATCTCCTGAAATTCTGGCTTTCAATTAAAGAATCTTTTAAAATACATATATATATTTAATAGTTTGCACTGAACTGCAATCATGTTCTCTAATCACTCCTAAATTCCCTACTCAGTGAACAGTCCCAGACTCCATTCAGGCAGATATCATAGAACTTATTCATCCCATAAATATTAAATAGGAATTATCTGCATGAACAAGCAAGTGGTTAGAAATTTCCCTGACTTCACTTTCCTTAAAGCCCACCAAATCCTATCAATTCCATATCCTTTGCACGTCTTCAATTCACCTCCCATTTGAACTTGTCTGGGTTCTCAATGCCTATCTGCATATTCAGTAGCCCAACTGACTACCATGCTTCCATACTCAGCCTCTATTTCATCGTCCACACTGCTGCCTATTTGTAATGCATAAATTCCCTGAAACTTCCTCATAATAAGGACTTTATTTGGGGGGCGGAGGGCAGCTCTGTGACACAGCAGGTAAAGCTGCTGCCATGAATTCTGGTTCTATTCCCAGTTGCTTCACTCCAAACCAACGCCCGGCTAACACACCTGGGAAGCAGCAGAAGAGGGCCAAGTACTTGAGCCTCTATACTCACATGGAAGTCCCAGAAGCAGCTCCAGGCTCCTGGCTTTGGCCTGGAACAGCATTTGCCATTGTAGTCATTTGGTAGATGGAAGGATCCTCTCTCTCTCAATCTCTACCTCTTTGAAATAATTTTTTTAAGTTATTTTTCTTATATTGCATGGAATTTGAAATTCTGTCACTATATCTGACATGAAAAAATAGGACGCTAAAATAGTCTATAAGAATCCTAATTTTTGGGCCTGGCACGGTAACCTGATGACTAAAGTCACTTTGCATGCACTAGGATTCCACATGGGTGCCAGTTCGTGTCCTGGCTGCTCTACTTCCCATTCAGCTCCCTACTGAGGCATTGCAATATAGGATGGCCCAAAGCCTTGGGACCCTGCACAGTGTGGGAGACACGGAAGAAACTCCTGGCTCCTGGTTTTTATTCGGGTCAACTCTGGCCATTGCAGCCACTTGGGGAGGAGTGAACCAACAGACAGAAGAATTTTCTCTCTGCCTTTCCAATAAAAAAATAAATCTTAAAAAAAAAAATCCCAATGTTCAGGGATGGCACAGTAGCCAAGTTGCTAATCCTCTGTTAAGTACCAACCCCCCATATGGACACCAATTTGTGTCCCAGCTACTGCATTTCCCATCCACCTCCCTGTTTATAGGCTTACGGTCTGGAGAAGCAGCAGAGGATGACCTAAAGCCTTCAGACCCTGCACCTACATGGGAAACCTGGAAGAAGCTCCTAGCTCCTGGCTCCTGGCTTTGGATCAGCTCAGGTCCGTGTGTTGCAGCCATTTGGAGAGTGAACCAACGGATCGAAGATCTTTCTCTCTGTGTCTTTCCTTCTCTCTGTACAAATCTGCCTCTCAATTCAAATAAATAAACCTTCAGAGAAAAAAAAAAACTCATATTTTCCCACTTTACCGCAAAGCAGTACCAGTAGAGAATCCTGCTCTATTAACTAAACTATTAAAGATTTATTATAAATACAAAACCATCTACTGTGTGCATAGTGCTCATCTGCTAGTCTTTTATCTAAATTAAAAATACTCTTAAGTACAAAGTCAAGAGAATATATGTGCTCACTATAATATTGCCTTCTCAAAAAAATTCACTACTCTATTACACTTCATGGTCATAATGATCACCACTCTCTCATAAGAATCCTGGAATGCCTGTTATAGGACATTCAGTAAATGCTTATCAAACCAATTAAACTGCCACCTAATCATGTTAAACGTCTTCTACCATTCTCCATAGAATTCATAATAAAAAATTCAAGACTGAATTCAGCCAAGCAGACATGGGAAAATTACAGAGCAAGTAAAAGAGAAAAGAATGTGTATACTTCATAACTGAGTCAAGAAGGAGTCCATGGCTTTCTCCTGACAGTGTGAAGACTGAACACATGTCAATCAGACATCAACAGTTCAAAACTCAGATGAAATGATCCACAAGTTGCATTATTCACCACCACTAACCCACCCCTCTCCCTGGCCACATCGGCAGGCTAAGCAACAAACGAAGCATGAAGTCAGATTTCCTCTGAGCTTTAACTAGAAACAAGATTTTTTAAAATATTAACAGAAAATATTTACTCAAGGTTTGTTTCCAGAATCTGCAATTTCCTGGTTTTTCTCCTTTTCTTCAGAAAGCCTTTCTGCAGCACTTCATCTTAAGAAACCTAGAAAGAAACAGCATGGCAGGCAATTATGTGACTTGTTCCGGCTTCATCAGTAACTCAGTAGTTTCAGACCAAATTCTTAAAATACATAGCAACACACATAAGGAAACTCTTTAACGTGACTCTAGAATGGCATTTCCTTGTTTAAAGTTTCCAAATAAGAAATACTCTAAAACCTAGAACAGCAGCACAATTTCCGAACAACAGCCTTCCAAAGGTTTCAAAATCCCCACGCTAAGGGAAGAGCAAGAGTTTGGTCACTGGAGAGTTGTGCGGATAAAATTCTGCTTTTAAAACAGACTCAGCATGTGATCCTGGAAAAATACTTTGCTCAAGTTATTGGGTCCTTGATAATAAGAATTTCTCCCTGTTCCCAGCACACTTCTTCTCAGTTGAAAATCACCCTGCAAACTCATTAAGATGCTTGGGAGATGATACAGCTCACACAGATTAAGCAGCCATAGAGTCAGGTGGGGCTGCCCTGACTCACAGTTTTAACTTTGGGCAAACCACCTGGTAGGGCTATTATGCTATAGTTCTCTCAGGTGTAAAGGAAATAACCACTAGACTTTACATGACAGCACTGCTATCATTAAAGTGAGAATAACAGAAACACAGCAAGTATGTACCACTCGATTGTTGGTAAATTCGCCTATTGTTACACTTCCTCAAGTTAAGTCAGAATAAATCAACTGTATTTTATGCCGAAAGAGTAACCTGAGACCAGTCCAAACATACACGCTCAGTTACAGAACCCATTACTTCTTTACAGAGGAAATTTACAAGAACTCGTTCCCTTTTATAAAAACAGCGTCTCTAACTTTCTAATGTGAACACAACGCAGGGGGAAGTGGGGGACACAGAACAATCTCAGGAAGGAAAATCAACTTCTCTTCATGTCCCTTTGCTTAAAAGGCAATGGTTTATTGTTGTTGTTGTTTTGCGGAAATGTGCAATTCCAAAGCGAGGTGCAGCAGGCACCAATTCAGAAACACCCCCAAGCCTGGGAAGGAAAACGGGTGCTGGAAGGCTTCGCCCAGTTAACCAACCGTCCCTGTCCACACTAAGTAACGTGGGGTCTCCCGCGGGTGGTCAAGCTGAGTCCCAGCCTACTGGGTGTGCGGTCCTTCCCGCGAGGCCCCCTCCAGCCAGTGCAGCACCGCCCACTCGCCTGGTCAGCACCCGCAGGGGTCACTGCTGCAGAAGAGCCCCCAGTCACGCACTGTCATGGCCCCTCCAGGCCTTCCTACTCACCACGGACTCCCAGCCAAGAGGTGCTCGCGCAGCCGGTGACGACGGCCAAGAACCCTCTGAGCCGCCGCAGCCGCCACGCCGCGCAACCTCTGCGACTCCCACCCGGCCGGCCGCGGCCGGGACAACAAGCCAAAACAGAGTGCGGCGCGCTTCACCCCGGCCTGGCTCCCACATACCGGCCCCCTCACCTGCGCGAGCGCCGAGGCTGCCCGGCAACACTCTGGCCTCTCTGCCCGGGCGCTGAGGGCTTGGGGCGCCGGCGGCCGGAGCCCGACGCGCCCTGTCGAGCTCTGCCTGCACACGCACACACCCTCACCCCCGCCGCCCGGGCCCCCCGCCCCAGGTCCAGCTCCCGGCCGCGGACACTGACACCCAAGGGGGCGGCGGAGCAGGGGAGGGGTCGGAGCTGAAACCCGGAGGCACTGCGGCTGCGTCAGCCGGCAACGTCACACGTCCGCGGCGCCGGCGACTCCAGGCACGCCGCCCGGGCCCGCCCCTTGCCCTTCCTCCCCTGGGCTGTGGGCGGAGCCTGGGCCGGCAGGCCGACGGCAGGTGCTCGTTGGAAGATGCCTTCGCTACTCCCGCGAAAGGGAAATTGCTGTCCTCTCTGAAGGCTGATAGCAAGTGGTAGGGGAGCTCAGGCAGGAAAAGCAGACTGAGGAAAAAAGATGGCTGGGTTCATGACCTATTAAGCAAGGGTGCTTGGTTGTGTCATAATGCTACCACGCAGAAACTAACATTATTGTTGTGTTAATAGAATGTTAGAGAGTCTCTTGACATTACTCAGAGGATGAACCAAAACCAACAGCTTGCTAGAATTAGAGGATTTTCAGATGTATGACTTTACACGTGCAATTTATGATCTCTAATGAGAAACGTGAAAATAATCTTAGCTCTCAAAGCACTTGATGCAGATGCAGAATGTACACATCAGACAAGAACAAGCAGCAGTATATAACAACAGCAAACAGTATTTGGCATAGGGTTACTGATTTGCCTAATGCTTCCAAAACCTCCTAATGGAGATTTTCATTATCTTTATTTATCTCTGCTTCATAGATTGAAAAACTAAGCCGCAGAGAAGTTAAATAAGTTGCCAAGATGAAGTACCAAGGATAGAACTAAACTTACGTGGCTCCAAATTCATACCGAATAAAAATTAGATGATAGGGAGTCAGGCTAATCCTCCGCCTGCCACACAGGTATCTCATATCTTTGCTGATTCTGTCCAGGCCGCCGCATTTCTGACCCAGCTCCCTACCTGTGCACTGCGAGGGCAGCAGAGGATGAATAGATGTTTGGGTTCCTCCACCCATGTGGGAGACCCAGGGGAGGCTTCTGGATCTTGGCTTCAGATTGGCTCAGCTCCAGGAGTTGCAGCCATTTAGGGAGTAAACAGGTAGAAGATCTCTCTCTCTCTCTGTCTCTCTGTCTCTCTGTCTCTCTTCTTTTCTCTGTAGATTGGCCTTATCAAATTAAAATAAATAAATCTTTTTTATGAGTATAGTTTGTAAGCCATGCTTAAACTTTTCTGTTATTTTATGTATATGTCATCAATTTGAGGAAGCATGTGCAGATACATAATTTTCTGGGTTTGTCAATACAATATCAATTGTGTACTTTCTTCAACTTTTACTATTTGCATTTGCCTAGAAACAGTCCATGCACTGAAGATCTCGTGTGGCAGAAGAAATGAGAACTTCAGATTCCTTGAACAAATAGTTAGGAGCTGTTATATCAACATTTTCTGAAGCCATCACTGCCTGCAAGTACAGTGGCCCTGTAGGGATTCCCTCGGGATGCATTCCTCAACCCCACGTGTGCTAGCCTTATACATTGATATCTCTAGGCAGTAATTCCACTCCCTCATGTCCCCAGAGCTTGTCGCTGAGCAGCCAGCGGACCCAGGCCAAGATGGCTCCAGCTACCTCTAAGCAGCCAGGTTTGGCTGCACACTGCACCCCACCAGCCAAAACAGCCAGTGGGACTGAATGGCCCGTTCGTGTGCCCAGCCCCATAATCCTTTTTAAAAGCTCACATATACAAAGTAGGCATTCTTAGACAACTTCAAAAGAATTTTTTAAAAATTACATATACATTAAATAAATACATCTTTTTTTAAAAAAAGACAAAACAACCATTTCTGTCTGTATGCAAGCATGTTACACTTACATTGCGTTTTTTGATACTTGAAGGTTTGTGGTAATCCAGCACCAAGCACATCTGTGAGTGCTATTTTTCCAATAGTTCACATGATAGCATTTATAGCAACAGTTTTAAATTTAGGCAGATACATTGATTTGTGCATGTAGTATTATTGCACATTTAACAGACAATTGTGTAATATAAACATAGCTTCTAAAAGCACTGGGGAAACCAATAAATTCATGTGACTCACTCCATTATTGCAACATTAGCTATATGCAATGATCTGAAACCCAACACAGAGTATCTCCAAGCTATTCCTGTACATCCTTTCAAGTTCTAAATATCTTGCACTCTAGTTCTAACTCCTTCTAGACTTTATTGCACCTCCAAGCATTTAAACAAGGAGGTTCATTCTTACATCAAAAGGAACAGATACAAAAACAATTTTAAGACAAAGTGGGAAGATGTATTTAGCATAGGAATTAAGATGCTTCTTGGGATGGCCATGTACTATGTCAAAGTGCTTGGGTTGGAATCCAAGCTCTGCTTTTGATCCAGCTTCCTGCTAATACACACCACAGAGGCAGCAGGTAAGTGATCTAGTGCTTGGGTCCCTGCCTCCAAAGTAGCAAAAAGTAGATTTTCTTGAGGAACAAAGACTTCTGCTAATTAGGAGACCCAAAGGTGAGTTCTAGTAAGGTCCGAGTGCAGCAGCTTATACAGGTAGTACAAATGATTAATTCTGCTACATAGCTCCAGTCTCTGAAGGGGAGGAGGTAGGTTTTTTCTGTGTGTCTCAAGAAGTGGTCATGTTTACTAACCAAGAAAAATATCACCTTGCTGACAACATGAGAAATGTGAAAGTTGAGAAATGTTGCTTACCTGATCAGTTAAGCAAGGTTATGTTGACCTCATTGATTGCTACAGACATGTTTCTTTGTGGTGTGGTGTGGTTTGGCCTGGTGCCATACCCTCATTTTTCATACGGGACCCATTATGTTCCCTACTTCTCTTCCTGTTATTTCTCTTACTGTCTCCACACACTGCCTCCAGGGTGTGTATCAAGATGGAGCTAGAATCAAGAAATGAAGCCAGAAGTCAACCTCAGTATTCAGATGTGGGACACAGGCTTCTTAACAATTAGGCCCACTCTAACTGAACAGTTATCAACACAATGGTTTCCTTCATGCTGCCTCTTCATATGCATACCCAGTTAACCCTGGCAGCCAGTAAGCTGTCTTCCAACTTTAGAATTTTATCAGTTTGAGAATATGGCATAAATGAAATCATATGCTGTGTAGCTTTTACAAATCAAGTTTTTTAACTCTATCTAATGCTCTTGGTGTGTATTCAAATTGTTGCATTTATCAGTAATATCTACTTTTGTTGCTTAGCCAGTATTAAATGATATGAAAGTTGCACAATGTAAATCATTCAACCATTGTGGGACATCTAATCCTTTGCACTTTGGAGCTTTTAAGAATAAAGCTATTATGAGCAAATGTAAAAAAAATTTATTGGTCTAGTGATTTAAAAAAAGAAAAAGAAGGACCAGCATTGTAGTGTAGCAAATTAAGCCACTGCATATGACACTAGTATCACATATGGGCACAGGTTTATGACCCAGCTGCTCTACTTCCAATCCAACTTTCTGATAATGGCCTGAGGGGGGAAAAAAAGCAATTGAGGATAGGACAAGTACTTGGACCTCTGCCATCCATGTAAGATGGATGAAGCTCTTGGTTTCAGCCTGGCCCAGTCCTGGCATTGTGGCCATCTGTGTGGAGACTCAGCATGTAGAAGAGTCAAGATAGGCTTCAAGTTAAGGCCCTATCATGCCACTAACATCCCTGGAGCCCACTATGCAAAAAGAAATAAATCAATAAGACTTCTTTTTAAGCCAAAAGTATATTTTAGGAACACAACTCTATTTTAAAGTTGATCTTTTAAAAATAAAGTGAGAGAAAAGGAACATCTGTGAAGCAGCAAGTTTTGTACATCTTGTGACATACTAGAAAAGGCCAGTTTTCTATTAATGAGTTGAACTTGAGAAAAAAATGAAATCCCACAAATCAACAAGCAAAACCAACAGCTCAATCAGCAAAAGATATAAACATTTAGTTCACATAAAAGAAAGCACAACATAGTTTAACACATTATGGACGATGCTGTTCATTCTTACAATAAGACAGAGGTAAAGCTATAATTAGGTGAATTTCTATTTCACTTATAAAGTTAATTTTAAAAACAACTGGTGCTAGAAAGACTTTGGGGAAGTAGATAACCACTTCCCTTGCTGATTGGCATATGAACTGATGAAGCCCTGGTGTGAACTTGACAGCAATAACTTAACAAACTTTTCAGTTATTCCTGTCTTGACACAGCAAGAGACAGACTTATAGAGACAGATTATCTTCGATTATCTTTGATTAAGGTGCTCAAGTTATCCATTGTTACATTATTCATAAAAGTAAAAAGATTTTCATCCTGAAAATGTTTATTTCTAGAAATTAGCTCAGAAATCATGGAACATCTGCAACTCGGTAAAAAAGAATGTGATAGCTAAAATTATGTCAATATTAAATGTTCTTAAATGTTTATCATAAATCAAGTGAAGAGCAAAACACACATATATGTGTGAAAAATAATTCATGAGCAAGTCAGCCAAAACCAACACATTGAAAATATACTAAATGGGAAAAAGTTAGAATTTCCTATCAACAACACATAGTACAAAGTAATGTAGGGTTATTGAGACATCATAAAGCAACATAAAAGGAACTTTGAAATATTTCCATTTGGTAACCTGAGGAACTGAGATAATGTGACAGGTGACTAATGAACTACCAAAAGACAAACTGCAGAGGTAACAAGAAGCATTGATTTGAGAGATAAGAAAATGGCCAGCACACATGTGAAGTGTAGGCTTCTTCAATACTAAGAAATAAAGGGAAAAGAAAATCCCTACCCAGCAGCCTTTTATGGAACATAAATGAGACCAAGTGACAATTTTTAAATTTTGAAAATCATTATGCTTTTTTAGACAAATAAAAATGATTGATACATGTAATAGTAAGAGTTTTAAAATAAGGTATGTAGAGTATATGGATCTAGGAATGTTAGAAGAGTAAAAATGAGATAACTTTAGGAAATGACATATTTAACATGTTTTGGATTGAGTTCTGTCCTCTTAAAGTTTATTTTTTTGCAGCCCTAATACACTTAAGAAATCTGTTCCCCCCATAATACCAGGAGCTTCTTCCCAGCTTCCCATTTGGGTGCAAGGACCCAAGAACTTGGGCCATCCTTCGCTGCCTTGCAGGCCATTAGCAGAGAGCCAGATGGGAAGTGAAGCAATCAGCATACCAACCAGCACCCATATGAGAAACCGGCACTCCAGAGTGGAGGATTAGCCTGCTGTGCCATCATACAATCCTCAAGTGTTTTCATGTAGCTTAGCTTGGATTGAATCTCCCCAAATTTAAAACAACAGAATGCAAATCAATGTAAAACTATCATCTATATACACAGTAGTATTTGGGTGTTGAAAGCTGATTTTATCCAGAAGTTTACAATGGCCCCTGAAGCAGAAAATGTTACAGGGCCAGTTAAAGTTATTATGATTTTCAAAGGGAAGAATTCTTATCAAGAGATGCAAAACAAGAGATAAATATTTTCATTTTCTAGAAGCATTCACATCTATTAAAGGTAATAAACTTCAAAGCCAGTAAAATACCAAAATAAAAAAAAAACAAAAACACTATTTTCAATGCAAACTGGCATAATTATCACATTTCTCCTTATAGCTTTTCTTCACTGTTACAGTGATGTCTATATCTGCAAAATTTTAACAGCTTACTGACATGGTAGTTTTTTTTTTTTTTAAATATTTGTGTATTTATTGGAAAGTCAAAGTTACAGAGAGCAAAGGAGAGGCAGAGAGAGAGAGAATATGAATCTTCCAGTTTCTGGTTCACTCCCCAAATAGCTATAATAACCAGTGCTGAGCCAACACAAAGCCAGGAGCCAAGAATTTCATCCAGCTCTCCCACATGGATGCCAGGGGTCCAAGCACTTGGGCCATCTTCCACAACTTTTCACAGTTCATTAGTAAGAAACTGAATCAGAGTTGAACAGGTAGGACATGAATTGGCACCCAGATGGGATGCTGGCACTACAGGTAGTGGCTTAACTGACTGTGCCACAATGAGACAGGTTTTTTGTTTGTTTGTTTTTAAAGATTTATTTATTTTTATTACAAAGTCAGATATACACAGAAGAGAGACAGAGAGGAAGATCTTTCATCCGATGATTCACTCCCCAAGTGAGCCGCAACGGGCTGGTGCGCGCCGATGCGAAGCCGGGAACCAGAAACCTCTTCCGGGTCTCCCACACGGGTGCAGTGTCCCAATGCATTGGGCCGTCCTCGACTGCTTTCCCAGGCCACAAGCAGGGAGCTGGATGGGAAGTGGAGCTGCCGGGATTAGAACCGGCGCCCATATGGGATCCCGGGGCTTTCAAGGTGAGGACTTTAGCTGCCGCTAGGCGACGCCGCCGGGCCCTGTTTGTTTTTTAAGTAGCTGCCTGTAGGTATCCCATTTGTCTAAAACATTTTTCTTGCACATGACATGCGGTATCTACACTCTACTATCCAATGATTATGTAAAGTGTTGCCACTGGGAAAAACTGCTTGAATGGTGCACTGAATTATGGGTACTATTTTTGCAATGTTTCCTACATCAGTAAATTACACCTTATGCCAAAGCCTAGGAAGAAATGGAAGACAGACAGCGAGAAAATCTGGAGAACTGAGGGTATTTGGGCAGAATTAAGAAAATAACCTTGTGTAAAATGGGAGAGGAGTAGCAGTCTAGAAACAGGGAGAAGCACAGCACAAGTGCTGGAACCTTGGTATGCAGAAAGAATTGACAGAACATCCATTAGGCTGGGGAAAAACAAAGGAGAATAGAAGGAGATAGGTTGATGAGGTAGGAAAGGCTCCTGGGTGTTTTTGGGGGGCATTATAATTAGCTAGAGATTACTTTTTATTGATTTATTTACTTCTTAGGATTTACATGTTTTATTTGAAAGCAAGATCTGGGCCTGTCTAAAGCTGGAAGCCAGGACCTTCTTCCAGGTTTCCCACATAGGTGCAGGGGCCCAAGGGCTTGGGCCATCTTCCACCACTTTTCCAAGCCACTAGCAGGGGGCTGGATTGGAAATGCAGCAGCCAGGACAGGAATTAGCTCCTACGTAGGATGCTGCTATCACAGGCTATGCCACTGCATTGGCCCAGTATTTCAATTTTAAGCCTCAAATCTAACAATATAATAACTTACTTTTTCTATGCTAAACTAAGTATCTTGGCCATTACTAATCATCTAAATCATTCATTTATGATCATGCATGCCCCATGCTCCTCACATTTTGACAAGCATACACATACGAGGGCTCTTAAGGTACTAACAGGCTCTGATGTAAGGACTGTGATGGTATCTAAGATTGTATATTTTCAACAAATCCCTCAATGATACTGATGGTGCTATTCCTTGCACCAGACTTTGAATATCAAGATTGTAGCCTGGGGTGAGACCTGTGGAGTTTAGGATAAGTTCACTAAGAAATCATCGACAGACTTTACAAAAAGACATAATCCAGTTTGTTTAGTTCTGTGCCTTATTTCTCCAAGAGGCTCATTGTGCTCTTAGTTCAGGCTGCTCGTGTCTCCTCCAGCAGGTGTGTAATTAGAAGGCTCTTTAGAGTTTCCAGGTCACCTTGCAGGTACTGTTTCTGTTTTGTTCTCTTTCCCTTTGTACCAAGGGGCTTATTGCCAAGTGGGTAGCTTCCCCAGCTAAGTCAGCTAAATTTGTGTCAGTGATCTTTATTTTGTTCCTGTAATTCCCAAAAGGTTTTGGAAAAACAATATAGCTCACCATATATTAATTTTCACTTAAACTTAAATCATTGCAAAGGCTACAATCTTCAACTCTATTGTAACCTCTTGGATTTAAAGAAACCTTCAACATCACTCTTAAATGTATTCAGTGGGATGTAAATACTACACAATTCACTTAAAAAAAAATGGACAATATTTTCTTTAGTAATTTCAAATTTTACATTTTGTTTTCTTTCATAGAATGTATTTCAGTTACAATATTTAACACTTTCTTGATCATCCATCACTTTATTGGCAATAAAATATGAAGATAAGTATCAGTTTCTAGTTGCCATAAAATTGTAAGAGTTAATTGTTTTTCTCCTAAGCTGAATTTTATAAGTCACTTAACAAGTTTTTTAATAAATAATGATAAAAATTATTAAACTAGCAATAAAAAATTAGAACTGTGTTACTGAGAAAAAGTGTTTCTTTTCAGTTATTTGATATATCTGTGATATTAATCTCATGAAATGCTTGACAGAGAGCTGATTATTCTTGATGTAGTCTCCAAAACAATGTCATTAATATAAACAAAGAGACAGGGATAAAAGCAGTTTTATTATTCCAATATTAATTCTCTGAACCTCTTCAGGTACATGATAAAAATTATACTATGTTCTATTATCAAAAAATTATTATATTTGGATTAAATTCTTGTAACACTAAGAATTACAGAATGAATAAAAGATCCTTGGTTGTAAAATCATTTATTAGCTGATTAGTCATTTATTACAAATGGAATTATGCTAATTATGCCTATATATGACCTTTAGAAGAACTTCAATTCACTGTACAAAAGGAGAGTTAGGAAATTTGGAATATTTTTCCATATAATATGTTAGATAAAATGGGTTCTTTTTTTTAAGATATTTATTTTTATTGGAAAGGCAGATACACAGAGAGGAGGAAAGACAGAGGAGAAGATCTTCCTTCCAATGGTTCACTCCCCAAGTGAGCCGCAATGGCTGGAACTGAGCCAAGCTGAAGCCAAGAACCAGGAACCTCTTCCTGGTCTCCCACATGGGTGCAGGGTCCTAAGGGAGCTGGATGGGAAGCAGGGCTGCCGGGATTAGAACCGGCACCCATATGGGATCCTGGAGCGTCCAAGGTGAGGACTTTAACCACTATGCTATCGCGCCGGGCCCAAAATGAGTTCTCAAATCATGATTTAACCATGGTTATAGTTTTGTCAAACCAGAGCTGCAGGCTAAGCTTATTTATGACAATTGAACTCAATTAGCAAATTCAGTCTTCCTTGTTAGACCAATTAGCCAAAACGATATTCATTCTGTGGGGGAAAAATGTTTGATGCTAATTTTCAATTCAAATAAATATGTTAACAAGAGCTTAAGGCAGAAGATTAGTGTACGTGCTTGACCAGGAAGCATGAGTAAGAAAGAAGAGTGGGAAATGGAACACATATGAATTTGGCCACTCTGGTTCCTTAGCTGCACCACAGAATCTCGTGTCTCAAAACCACTTACCTTGGGGAGAAGATGAAGAATCATTTTTCTTTGGCCCCTTCCTGGTAGGTGATGAGGACTAACTTTGCTGTGTGGTTCTTCCAGCTTCCCTTTCATTTACCACACCCTTGTGCCTGTTAAAACAATGGAGCTGGAGTGAACGATAAAGTAAGGAGTTCAGCAGATCCTCTCTCCACAAAAGCAATTTAACTGGTGAAAATTACAAAATCAATCACCTAAGGTATTTGAAAATCTCACTAAGGACATATAGGAGAGTTCCAAAAGTCATGGATTTCAACATTTTGCACCAAAATAAACTTATCTTTTAATGTTGTATTTCCACAAACTTTCTAAAGTACCCTCATACAGCAAAAGAAGAAACACTGATTCAAGGAAATACAACATATCTTTGGGAAGATCCAGGAAAAGCTGAGACATTCGAGCCACAGTCTACCCTATCATGGCCTCCATGAGCACCGCATGGCACAGCATAATAAAATGTTTATCTCAGGAATCAGCAACCCTAGAGAACAGGATTTCCTCACTCCCTCTGATTCTTTCACCTGCTCCTGTTCTGGTCTGGGGTTATGCTCACCATAACAGGGGCAGGGAGCCGGTGTTTCTCCTCTTGCTTGACCTCCATGTTATGAAAGGCCTAGGTGAGCATCAGAAGGCAGGAATCTCCCCCAACTGTCTCCCTTCAAGACTAGAAATCCAGCCTCAGGTTTGGCAGTCTGAAACTACTAGGGCTCCATGTTCCTCAGCCCAGA
Source organism: Ochotona princeps (assembly GCF_030435755.1). Classification (NCBI taxonomy): domain Eukaryota; kingdom Metazoa; phylum Chordata; class Mammalia; order Lagomorpha; family Ochotonidae; genus Ochotona; species Ochotona princeps. Next base: position 30,861,221 of record NC_080838.1, read on the forward strand.
CCAGCCAGGTGGGAGAGGATCCTACTCTGGGAGGAGCTAACCAGGAAAACCAGAGTCCGTACACCCAATACCCAACAACGTACAGGGGCAGATGGGAAGGAAGTCACTCCTTGCCTAGACTTCTAATACAGTACCGCAGGAGTTCTGCCTGGAAAGTAAGACAGGCCACGAAGACAAGCAGCTGAGGCCTGTATCTTCCTTTTGAAAAAAAAGGAAAAAAAAGATAAGCAAGTAAATTAAAAGTTAAACAACTAATACAGATGAAGAAAGTTTAGGAGAGAACTTATTAATGCAAGAACCAATCACGCTTTTTCTATTTATGATACATTAATAACTATGCCAACTAAAATAGTAAATTCTACAGGCTTAATTTTTACATCATTTCAGCTGATCAAAGGAGTGACTCAAAATTGAGACTCAAAGATTGATGAGATCCCCACCATTTTAGACCTGCGCCTGCTGTAAAAAGCTGCTTCACTTAGAGTTCAGTTCCCCTAAGTTTTGGTTTCAGTTTCATTTTTAAAGCTTCACACTAGTTAGGTGCCCAGTTTTATACCTGACAGCCCTATCCACCAACCTCTGTGGCCCTGTACTCCCAATACCCGCCCCTATGTTCTCTTTCATTTTCTCTTTCATTTTTCTCTCTCTCCCCCTTGCGTTCCTTTGAGGCGCTCTCTCTCTCTCTCTCTCTCTCTCTCTCTCTCTCTCTCTCTCTCTCTCTCTCTCTCGTGCTGAGCTCCCTTGGAGCCCCACTTCAGTCACACTGGCAGTAGTCCCCACTCTCTCTCTGCCCTCTCTTCTCTTGTTCATTTCACCTCCTTCTGTGTGGGTACAGTTCCTTTCTGCTTGGAATAAATATCTCCCATGTGGCCCGCTACTGTTTGGTGTATTAGGTTAGTGGTGAAATTCCTTAACAACCAGAGTCAAACTACCTTGAGTAAACAAAGAGCTGCCCAACCCACTTCCCTCTTTCTCTTCTTTTCTTTCCTTCTATTTTCTTTTCTTCTCTTTCTTTCTTTCTTTCTTTCTTTCTTTCTTTCTTTCTTTCTTTCTTTCTTTCTTTCTTTCTTCAGTATTTATTTTTATTGGAAAGGCAGATTTATACAGACACAGAAAGATCTTCTATCCATCTGTTCACTCCCCAAATGGCTGCAACAGTCAGAGCTGAGCTGACGTGAGGCTAGGAGCAGGAGCTCCTTCCGGGTCTCCCACATGGGTGCAGGTGTCCAAGGCTTTGGGCCATCCTTTACTGCTTTCCCAGACACAAGCAGGGACTTGGATGGGAAGTGGCACAGCCAGGACATGAACCAGCACCCATATGGAATCCTGCCACTTGCGGGGATTAGCCAATTGAGCCATCATGCCAGACCTCTAACACTCTTCTTTCTATAAATGACACAGGAAGCTAATACAATTGTGCCTAAATTTGTTATCCTGGAACTGCATTTTTTCTCCATTCTAATCATATTCAAATGTTGAAATTTTGGATTATTGCCAAAAGATTTCAGCAATAGATAACAATTTTCAATAGCAGTTTTTGTGGCATACACTAACGTCAAAATCACAGAGCAAGACGCCAGCTCCTTCATTAGAATGAAATATTGTTATTTATTTGTTATCATACAGAGGGAAGTAATTCTCCTATGTACACTTAAACTCTAATCATGTTTTCTTTCCTGTAAGCTCTCACTGCAATAACCTGTAATGGGATTATTACCCCAGTCAGACGGCTATCATAGGCAGTCCACTGTCACTTTCCCCCCTAAACTATAACAGTAATTCTTACAGAAACCAAGAAATTGGACCATGATTCATCTCAGCTTATATAAACTAATTGTGTCCCAGAAGCCAACACAAACATTGTTGAAAGACTAAAATCAGGCTGTGTCTGTTTGTGTCCAAAAATACCTTGAAAGATCCTCTTTTTTTTTTTTTTTTTCAGAAAGAAATATCAGCCTCGGGAAAATCTGAACAGAAGAAGCACGAAGCACTTCAAATGTACAGATATGTAGATACACAGTTTACACAAAATTCCATATAATTTAATTTTGTTAAATGGCATTTTTTTTTTGGATACTGGGGACAAGAAAACTAGGATGACCCTGAGCAGGGTGAAATTGAAGAAATAAACTTGAGCGTGAGATTCCCTGTGGAAGGAAACAGACACAGACATGGACAACCTTTTAACACTACCTTCGTTTTATAAACATAAATGCACTACAGAAATGAATTCCGTTTCAATAGTACTGATATCTCAAGACTTTTGAAAAGCAAGAAACTCTAGCACTGTTTTTGGCAGGTGGATTTTAAAGTCAGTCCCTGATCTAGTTGAGGATAGTGTACGTGGGTTTTGGGACAAAGATAAGCACCGTATTGAACAATCTCTGAGGCTCCCTGTAACACCCCACAACCTTCCTTTTCATTTTCTGCGTTTAAGCTAGTGCTGAAATTCATGTTTTAATGAGAAAAAAACCTCAATGCCATGTTTTTTTTCTGAATGAAATAATTAATATATACATATATAAGAACAGCAACAAGATGTTCACTGAGGTAGCAATTACTATACAAAAATGTGATATAAAATTGGTGATTTATTTTCAATCCTGAGAACAAGTAGGGGAATCTTTTTTTTTTTTTTTTAACAAAATCTACTGCTCTGTCCAATCATGGTTTGCCCTTTTACTTACTCTTATAAAACATACGACCTTCATGACTTTTACAAAATAAGATTTATTTGAAAATTAGAATTACAGAGAGAGAGAATTAAGGAGAGAATTAAGGGGAGAGAGAGAGTGAGAGAGAGAGAGGATGTCTGCACCAGTCAAGAATGGGCCAGGTAGAAGCCAAGAGCTTCATCCAGGTCTCCCATGTGGTTTGGGGCTCCAAGTACTTAAGACAAATTCTCTGCTGCTTTCCCAGGCCTTTAGCAAAGAGCTGGGTCAGACGTAGAGTAGCTAGAACTCTAATCAGGCACCCGGTGTGGTAGCCTAGTGGCTAAAATCTTCGCCTTCCATATGCCAGAATCTCATATGGGTGCTGGTTCATGTCCTGGTTGCTCCATTTCCCATCCATCTCCCTGCTTGTGGCTGGGAAGGCAGTGGAGGACGGCTCAGAGTCTTGGGACCCTGTACTCACGTGGGAGACCTGGAAGAAGTTGCTGACTTCAGATGGGGTCAGCTTTGGCTGTTTTAACCAGTTGGGGAGTGAACCAGTATGTGAAGGATATTTCTCTTTCTGAATATCTGTCTTTCCAATAAAAATAAGTAAATCATTAAAAAAAAAAGAACTCTAACCAGCACCCATATTGTTTCTCATTGGAAATAAGGAGATGGAGAAGTTGAAATAGGAAGTAGAAACATCAAAAGAGAAAAAGAGAAAGAGGAAGTGATGTTACAAGCTTGCCAACAGCACATAAATATCTCTCTTGATTTATTTTCTCATTTCAGCGATGATGAGTCCAACACAGGCCAGTAAAAAGAGAAGGGAAACCATCTGAAGATAAATAAGACTCAGCTAAAACTTGGGCAGAAACTCATCGACAACAAGGAACCCTGGGCTATGAGTCTGTGCCAACACTTGGTCAGTGTCTTCTCTGAGGATACTTATGATACACACAGTGTCAAAGGAATGCAACTGGAATCACCACAGCCAGTGTGTAATTGAGTAAAAACCTCAGAAAACTGATGAGATGGTTTCTGAGTTATACAGAGTGCTTCATTTTCCTAAAAGAGTTGGCAGCATTGTTGGAAGACCAATGGTGAAGTATGTGTCAGACCTCCGATGATCAGGCACTCAGAGATCTGCTTGGCTGACTCCGTTCTGACTTCTTGAGAAAGAAATCATGATGATAAGGAAATGATGTTTGTGCAATGGGGGAAAGTATATTAGAAGTTGATTGTATCATCTTGTCTTTCCTGTATGGAGAAAGCTCTACAGACTTCTGAAACTTAATTCCAAAATTACATCTGTCAAGGAAAAGCTGGGTTGCTAATAATGGGTCTCCGATATCCAATTCATGCATTGCTCCTATCTCAGAGCTGGTCTTCAGGACTGTGAAACGAAGATATTTCTATACAGCTCTAAGAAAGAAAGACAAAAAAAGGAATGATCCTACAATTTCTGGCATTTTTTACTGGAATTATGTGTTGTATAGAAAAATTCCATCAAGGGGTAGGACTCGGGGGTAGGACTCACATTTGGCCTAGTCCAGGTATTTGGAGAGTGAACCAGAGAATGGCAACTCTCTGATTTGTCTGTCTCTGTTATATTTCCAATAGATTAAAGGGGGGTGGGGAAAGGCCATGAGACAAACTGAGATCCAATACGACCTCTGAATCAGGTCCCATTTACAATGATTTTCAAAGGCTTTATAAACAGACACTTGAAAAAGTTCATGAAAAATGAAATTTGGATAGGCTGATTCTAGTGCACAAAGTTTTGCAATCCATGGAGCTGAAGAAGTCTTCAAAACGTTCATGGAAAATGAGTATTCTAAAAGATAAACTCTGCATGGATTTCAACTTTTTTATGTTAAAAAAAAAACTTACCTTTTAATCCCATTTTTTGCAAGAGCTTTTTGAAGTCCCCTGGCATTTTGAATGTGTGTGAGTATCATTTTCCTGCATTCATGTAGGGTTGAGGAGGAGCAGACATACTGACAATGGCAGTGACTTAAAACTTCCTCATTTTGCCTTGTCCTTCCTGTCAATAAGGTTGTCTCACTTTGCCTGGGAAAATAGTTTAACCCTTTAAAAAAAGCCCTTTTAAGACCATTTTCTGCACATTACTTTACAACCAGTTGCAGAATTCCTGAACTGCAATGGAGCTTCTCACTGTTGATCTTGTTATCTTTTCCATATTCCCTGGGACTCTCGTAAACATTTCCTCCACGCCAGTCATTTATTTTTCTGCTCTATTATGTGTGTTGTTCTGAATTAAGTTATTTCATTTACACATGCTTCATTTTGTGTATTAATGGACCTAGATAATGTTGCCTGCTTAGTGCAACATAGTGAAAAATGGCATCTCTGGTATTAATAAGTAAAAGTGTGATCTCTGGGTCAAGATTGCGTCCCCCAGAGGTCTCCATTATGAAAGTACATCTTTATTTCTCTCTTTATAATTAATAAATCATCTGTAGGATGATATTTGGAGACTGTGTGACCATCCATTCTCTAGTAACTTTTTAACATTGGATTGAGCATCCATTAGTGATTCCTGCCTATATTAGTTGATGCTCTCAAAATAATGATTCTTTTTTTTTTAGAAAGATGTATTTTTATTTGTTTATTTGAAAGGCAGGGTAACAGTGAGGAAAAGAAAAGAGGAGTAAAGGACAGAGAGAGGGAGAGAGGGAAAGAGAGAGAGAGAGAGACAGAAAAAGAGAGAGAGAATATTTCTCCCCTCTCCTCTGTTGGTTCATTTCCCAAATATCCACAACAACCAAGGCCAGACTAGGCAAAAGTTGCCAGGAATGCCATTCCATTTTCTCATATGAGTGCCAGGGATCCAAAACTTTGGCCATCTTCCACTGCTTTCTCAGGTTCACTAAATAAGAAACTGAATTGGAAGCAAAGGAGGGGGGATTCAAAGCAACACTCTATTATGGGATGTCATCATTACAGGCAACAGTTTAATCTACAGTGCCACAATGCCTATCTCAATTGTGATCTTATTTATCAATTCCTGTATCTATTAGCTCATATCTGTTTTGCAGGGATAGGTTTTTCTATTCTTCCTTATTCCCTCGTTTTAAAAAAAGAACACTGTAGGGCCCGGCGGCCGTGGCCTAGCGGCTAAAGTTCTCGCCTTGAATGCCCCGGGATCCCATATGGGTGCCGGTTCTAATCCCGGCAGCTCCACTTCCCAGCCAGCTCCCTGCTTGTGGCCTGGGAAAGCAGTCGAGGACGGCCCAAAGCTTTGGGACCCTGCACCCGCGTGGGAGACCTGGAAGAGGTTCCAGGTTCCCGGCTTCGGATCGGCGCGTACCGGCCCGTTGCGGCTCACTTGGGGAGTGAAACATCGGACGGAGGATCTTCCTCTCTGTCGCTCCTCCTCTCTGTATATCCGGCTTTCCAATAATAATAAAATCTTTTTTTTTTAAAAAAAAAAGAACACTGTAAACTTATTGCTGTGTTTCTATTCAATGTGCTGTAATTTATTTTTAGCATTCTTTGTCCTGACACTTAAATTGTCCCAAATTCAGCCAGTGGAAACTCCTCCGTGCTGGCACCTGTGAGCACTGGAGCACTTTCATACTTTTTTGGCTATATAAATATGTTCTAGCTCCTGTTGTACTTATCATCTCCCAGACCCAGAATCAACCACGTATCCAAAAGGATGTTTTCTTTTAATGAAAATTGGTGTTTTCAAAAATCAAGATCCAAAAGTGGGAGCAAGGTTGTACAGACAACAGTGCTGCCTCAGCACAGGATCACACTGTATCAATCACAACAAGTAAAATCAAACTGTAGACCTGTGGGTGACACAGCTTAGAAACCTGCCCAAGAAGAATGCTAACCAGAAGTACAATGACCAAGAGCAAAAGAAGAGCCAAAGGCACAATGAATATTACTAAAGATTTCCCTATAAAGGAGCAAAAGCCTTTGCCAACCTCAGAGTTAGCTGTAGAATACATCCAGAAAATGGGGGATACAGAATTCAAAACACTCGTTATAAAGCTTCTTATCAATGAGAAGCATGTAATACAGGAGTTCGAGAAATTTAAGGAGTATGTCACACAGGAAATGAATCAAATGAAAACTGATATATCAGAAATATCTTCACAGTGGAGCAAATTAAAAGTGCAGTGGAGAGTCTCCCAAACAGAATGAACGAGACAGAAGAAAGAATCTCAAAATTAGAAGATATTTCCTGTCACCAGGGGGAAGCAAACAAAAAACTGGAAGCAGAGCTGGGTCAAGCTAAAAAAGGTATTCAAGAATTGAAAGACTATCAAAAACCAAATATAAGAGTTATGGGAGTCCCTGAAAGTGCAGAAAGAGAAACTGAGATTAAAGGTGTATTCAATGAAATAATAAGGGAAAATTTCCCTAATCTAGAGAAAGAATTGGGAAACAACATCCAGAAGTGGCACATAACTCCCAACAGGCTTGATCAAAAGTGATCTTCACCAAGACACATAATCATCAAGCTCTCTTCAATCAAACATAAGGAAAAGATTCTTAAATGTGCACATGAAAAAAATCAATTGACATGTAAAGGAATGCCAATTAAATTCACAGGAGACTTCCCACTGGAAACTCTACAGTCAAGAAGAGAATGGAGTGACATATTCCAGATTCTAAACGCAAAACATTGTCAGCCCAGGATAACGTACCCAGCAAAGCTTTCCTTTGTCTTTGAAAATGAAATAATATTTGTCCACAACAAAGTAAAGTTAAAACAATATGCCTCTTCCAAACCTGTCCTACAAAGGATAACTAAAAATGTTTTCTTGACAGAGAAGAGGAATAGCACCCACCAAAACCAAAGGCAAATATGAAGAACACCCCAGTAAAATAATAACAGAAGACTGTTAAAATGATAGGACAAAATTATCATCCATTCATATTACCCCTGAATGTAAAAGGCTTAAACTCATCAATCAAACATCATAGATAAATAGACTGGATTAAAAAAACAAAGCCCATTTACTTCTTGCATACAGGAAGCATATCTCACCAACAAAAATCAGCAGAAACTGTGTCTCATAGATTTTCTTTTTTTTTAGTTTCATCTCTTCAAAACACTTTCCTTTTCATTGAAGTATTCACTGACCCATAGATCATAGAGCAGGATTGTTTTCATCAAGAAGATTCTTGATTTTCCTTTTCATTTCTTCAGCAACACATTAGTCATTCAGTAGCATGCTATTTTACTTCATGGCATTTTGAATTTCATCTTTTCTTACTGTTGTTGATTTTGTTTTGTGGCTTTTCATTTAAGGGGATGTATAGCAGCTGTGTAATAGAGACTCTCATGTCTAGTAACATGTTATTTAACTTCATGGAATTGTGAATTTCTATTTTTCTTCCTGTTGTTGATTCTGTATTGTGGCTTTTCATTTTAAGAGGATGCATAGCAGTTGTGTAATGGAAACTATCATATCCAGATGTGAGGATACAATGCAGTATGTATAGCTACTTCCAGATCAAAGATGAACTCCCAAATGAAACTGTTTACTACAAAAGGATGCTGAACTCTCTGCTATTGTCCATACCCACAGTGATGGACATATTACTGTTCATGAAGAGCTATACTATAGTAATGATACAGGGGAACTCAGTAGGTGGGTAGGAGACTTGGGGAGGAGGAGAAAAATCCCAGGGACTATGGAACTGTCTCATAAAATGAAGCTAATAAAAATAAGTAAAATAAAATGAAGAAAATAGATACAAAAAAAAAAAAAGAAGTGGAACAGCTAGGAGATGAACTGGTGCCCATATAGGATGCTAGCCCTGCAGACAGTAGCTTAATCTGATGTGCCACAGTGCTGACTCTGGGGGTTATTTTTCCAACTTATAGGTTCTAAAATCAAAGTACGTAAAAACATATTAAAGGAGGACTCATTTTCATCACCACCTTATGCATTACAGAGAACCGTTTTCTTAGCTATAACAATTTTTTGCCTGAATTTTTGTTTTTACAAAAATAAATATGCATATACTGTCTCCGTTCTTAAGCCTGAGGCAGGCTGGAAACCTGGAAACTTAAAACCAAACTTAGTGCTGCTGTCTGAGCATTTCTTCCTTTCTAAGAAAACTGCTTTTGTTCTTTAAAAGCTTTAAGCTCTCCAAGCAACTAGACGAGTTCCATTCATATCAGAGGGTTTTCTTCTTAAAGGCAACTGATTGTAGATGTCAATCATATACATCTGCAACATGCAAGATACAGCAACATCTAGAATATTGTTTGCTTACATGAGCTGATATTACAAACTAAACTCATGCATAAACTAGCCATCACATGCTCCAAATTTGTTCAACTTTGCTCTGCCCTAAAATCTGTGCTCTCTGATTATAGAACGAATGGCTTCCTTTATCATTTAGGTCTATGTTTTAAAATATTTGTTTAATTAGGCAGTGAATTGCTCATCTCAAATATTTTTTCTTTCATTTAATCTTTTAGAAAGTGATAATAGCTCCTATTTGTTGATGCATTCTCCCAAACGCTTGCAATGACCTGAGCCAGGACTGCGAACTGGCGCTAGGAGTTCAATCCATGTCTTGCACAGAATGGCAGGTACCCAGTGATTTAGGGTCCCAGGGTGCAGGTTTCTGCTGCTCTGAAACATAGACAAACCCTGTTACCAGTACTGATGTTTGCAGAGGCCCCTGGTGGCACAGAAGAGTGATACACATGAGATCTTGGCAAGAGATTTGCCCTCAACACTTCAGGCATCTTTGAATTAGAAATCTCAAGCTCTTCCTTCCCCAGTTTGCTTAGTCAGTTTCGAGAAGGTGGGTACCGAGTTCTGTACTAACTATGCTTACTGTGTGCTTCCTCCAATTGGCTGTTTCCACTTGTAATTGCTGCTGGGTACCTTTGGGGCTGGTATTAGACGATAGCAGGAGCTCTGATGCCAACCTGGTATCTATGATATTACTGGTTGTATCACAGGAGATTAGTATTTTCTTCCTGATATTTCAATTTTTATTCACTTCATTACCTATTAGAGAAAGATTACTTCTGTAAACAGAAAATGTAATGTCTAATTCTTAGTTCAAACTAAATTACTTTTGTACAAAAGCAAAAATAAACTTTTATGACACACGATAAATTTCTGCATCATAGTGCATAAAGTAATAACTCATGCATAAACATTCAGAAGGTGCACGTGTTATGTGATTTGAGGCACATTACTAATCTCTCTGAAGACTCAGGATCATGGCGAGAAACAATGTCTTAATACAGGGATACTTTAATGACTGCTTGTTGGGATAAGAGTTTTGCATGAGTAGAGAAGACTCACCTTTGATATATACGCCATAGACCCCTTTGTCTGAGCTTGCAAACTGCTTATAAACCTGTTTTTGGAAAACATACAATACACAAAATTTCAAAGGAAGTATGTTAAACATAGTTATCAGCATTGATTTCAAGCAAATCTATAAGATATGTACCATTTTATTGACACACCAAATGGCAAGACTTAGTGGAAAGTCTAACAACTACCGTAAATATTACAGTAATATACATTCTACTGTTGATTTGAGGTACTGATAAGTACAAACATTGCTTTAAACTATCAACAACAACTCTAATGCAATATGAAAATATCTGTGATTTTATTGGTAACAAGTTCACATGCACAGCTAATATTTTCAAGACTTGTTGCTTATCAATAATTGAAGAAATTACTACATTTTCAGCTGAAAGTAGTGAAAAAAAAAGTAATTTTTCTTACTTGAGACAATGAACTCCATATAAAGGTTCTCCATTTGTGGAGGTACTTTTTATTATGACAATATGTTTCTGCTTTCAGTTTCCTTACCCATGACTATTTTTCATTTTATTTGAAAGGACAGTGTGACAGAGAGATAGAAATATAGAAAAATCTTCCATCTGTGCTTTACCCAACCCTCCAAAATGCTAGCAACAGTCAAGCTTGGGACAGTCAAGCTCCTGGGCTGAATCCAGGAGCCTAGACCTCTAACCAGGTGCACCTAGAGGAGGCAGGGACGCATCTATTGGAGTCATCAATTGTGGTCCCTCCCCTCCCCAGTCCCTATACCAAGTATGCACAGATTGAAACAGGAGAAGCCACACTTCAAATGGACCCTTTGAAATCAACCACTGCACCAAATGCCCATACCACGGCTGTTTTGTCAGAAGTCTGTGAAATACTTATTGCACCTGGTGCTTTTCACTGCTGTTTAATGTGACAGTTACATAGACCGATTCTCTGCTATCCTTCAATTTAGCAGGGAGAGTTGAATGTGGACGTAAAACTGATTAAAAGCATCAAATCAGTGCATGACCCAGTACATTATAAATCCAAAGACAAGTCTGAAGAGGGTGAAGTGAGACAAGTATATGTGAGAGTTGTAGGAGAGAGCTTCTCATTTGCAATGGGCAGAGTTTGAGGAAGCAGTCAGGGGTGAGAATAAGGCAGCCTATGCTTATCTGCGAGCAGAGCAATTTCCTTTCCCTGCCAGAATGAACGTACTGTTATTGGCAGATAGGACTGTGAGTATGCAAAGACATTCATCATCCACTGCCCTTTCCTTAACCCATGTGGCCAAGATTCTCTTTGACTTGAGCAGTGTTTGGGAGGAGACTGGGAAGTCCTGGCTGCTATCCTCTAGCCAAGTCTGCACACATAAGGCCCCTGTCTCAGGACAGTGCCAGAGTTCTAGTCATTTCCTTCAGATCTCCCTTCACACCTTTTTTCAGTGCACAATACTTTTCATCTTTATTTAGCAGACATTGACTCATTAAGTGCCTACTACTTACTTGCCTGGCAGTATTCTAGACAAGGAGAATCAACAGAGAATAGCAATGACAACTGGATGGTGGCCAATAGGTGAAAGACAGGCATTAGAGAGATAGCAGGATGGAGAAAAATGATGATCTAGTAAAAACCAACAGGATAGTAAAACTTTCAATGGCCTAGTAAACATCAGTGACTTCTGCTAAGCAGAGACAGCTCATGAGCCTGTCTTCCCAGACCAAATCCTCACACAGCACCAAAATCCCTGGTGCTGTTCTCAAGAGATCCAAAAGTGGTTGCTGCCATCTGAGTTCAGCTGCTCGGCACTAGAAATCCTGACATGGCTGATGTTCAGCTTGCCTGGATAAAACAACTAGAATTTGTCAGAAATACTGAATTACGTTGATAAAAATTGGAGCATAACTGATGCTTCCTGCATGTGCATCACCCTTGCTGCGACTTCCTATGGGCTTTTTTAAGACCTGCCTACAGTCAGCAATCAAGGTATCAGTGCCTGACCTGGCAGGTACACTAAAGACCCCACTTGTACATTGTGGAACGGGTGCCACAATGTGGCAGTTATAGGACCCAATTAAATGTCATATCAGTTTCTGAATAAGTCTGATAACCAAACCATGAGCCATTGGAGGTCAAAGAAAAAAGGCTAAAGGTCAAAGTTGTGCTGAAAGAATGGCAGTGTCATTGTGAACTTTTTTCTTCTGGTTGGGGGGAGAAAGCGCTGAGAGGTCCTTGGGAATATTCAGAAAATCTCATTTTCAAAGCTAGAAATCTAGCTTCTAGTAGCTTCTAGTAGCATCATCTGGGAAGTTGATGTTCCAGGTGGTCTATTTGTAATCAACTGCTTTCCTTTCTCGTGGTCAACCGCAATGGATACTCTGAGTGGTAAGGAAGCTCAGCTGGGACTGACGCAGGCTCATGCCTGAGTTCAGCCTTGCCCTTGTCTCTCTCCAGATGTTCTTGCTCTTCAGTTCAAAGTGGGTATGCTGATAGTACACGGCAACCTACATCTTTTTCAGTGACTTTCCTCTTCTTTTCCTTTAAAATATTATTTTATTCAGATATTAACATTTTATTTTAATTTTTATTTTTAAAAATGTACAAATACATAGTATGAAAATTTCGATCGTTCTATGAAGTCTACAGTGAAAACAGTAGGCTCACTCTCTTCCTTCTTTCCTCCTGTGGCAACTGATCTTATCTTTCAGGTACACCACCTGGTATTTATGGCTACATATCTAAGTGTTGTGCATATTTAGCTTCTTTCTGAGTGTTTAATTTCAACCATTTTCTATAGGCTTCCTGAAATGGAAGTTGAGGATTAAGTCTCTCCTGCCTCTGCCTCCAACCCTTTCTCACACTGATCTCGCCACTTACCCATTCCATCTCATTCTTATCCAATATAGTTATGGCTTCATTTTCAAAAGCATTGTATTATGGGGAATCCTGACCTTGCTCACAAAAAATGCACATAATGAGTCATCATGTACTCATTGCTGAGCCACAATGACCATGAACCTATAGCTCACCCTGTGCTGTGCACATTTCATTTCTATCCAGCCTCTCCTGCGATCAGCTTATTCTATTTTGAAGCAAATGCAGACATCTGGTTTTTATGATTACCTCTTAATAGATTAACATTCAATATTTATCTTATTCTCTATGTTATTTACAAGTGAACTATGCAGCAGACTGTGATTACATTTCAATTCTTATATAATTGAATCTCGTTTTGACATGAGATGGGCAGGGAGTCAGGAGATAAGAGTTAGAAGATATTCCACAGTTTCCCTCCCTTGTTGCATGCCAGTTCAGCACACCCACTATCTAGGGATGCACCTGATCTCCTCCAAAATGAAGAAGATGCAGAAACAGCTTATGTGGCTGAGTTCCAGGTGAAGAGACTATGGAAGTTTCCCAGGGGACATTGTGTGATACACTGAACCCTATTCTGACTCCTCCTCCTTCACATATTCGATTAGGGCCCTGCCCCCTACCCAGTAAGGGAGACCACTGAACTTGGGTGACAGCAGTAGCCTGCATTCACATCTAAATCCTTCCTTCTCTCTTTAAAAAATAGATCTTGCTCCCATTATCACACTTCATGTATGTCTCTGCCTTGAATTTTTATCTCCCATGAGGAAAGAATCTGGAATACATTAACTAGGGACCATATTCCTACAACAACTTTTTATTTCCCCATATGACAATTATTAACTCCTTTCTCACTTAACCTCCATATATTTCTACATATAGATTCATATGTGTATACCTTTTCTAGTCTGAGTCCCCAGATCTGGAGCCCTTATTCTCCTGCCCCACTGTGACCTGGTAACTGTCCAGCTCTGTTAAACAGCTGGATCCTGAACCTTGTTTCAGCCTCATCCCAGGAGTTCCTGGCAGTACTCCCTACACTGCATACTTCCCTGGGTTCTGGCCCTTTTCTTTTTTAGTTTATTTTCCTGTTTAGATGTAGTACTTGCTATAAGCCATCTCCCACTGGTCTGCGTAAGGACCGAGTACGAAGTGGGTAGGATCGAGCTAGACTACAACACCCATTGGCTCAAGTGGAAGACAGGGCTGGAAACAGAGCTGACCCAGCAGTTGCAACAACCAGCATGTGCATAAGCTGATTGGGGCGATGGACTGTGCCAGACCCTGTACTGGCAAACTCACACAAGAATCAGGTTTGGGATCATCTCAGATGAAGTTTCTTTGGAGATCCCTTAAACTGAACTGCTGATCTCAGAACCCCAATCATGAAGAGACTATGTCAGCCAGTGGATTCTAAATAGGTTTCATCGCGATTGGAACAGCGAGATTGGCAGCAATTCAGACCTGTTGAACTATCAAAACTGCTTGAGCAGGACCCTCGGAGCGCGCCTCACATCGGGGACCTGGGATGGATGGAATGCTGGATGGGACTTTTCCCTTTGTTTCTCCCCTGACCCCAGAGACAAAGGAAAAAAATGATATTAGTTTGGAAACAATGGTATTACCCACAAAAAAGTTATAAAAATGCAAATATTTTTGAGTTCTTGCATGTCTAAAAATATTCACATTAATTTGTGGGCAATCACCCCAGGCTCCTGCCCTGCTGCCTAGGGGTCGTGGCTTAAGCCTAACCTTCCCTATGGCCCAAAGCACAGCCTTCAGGCCTACACGTGAAGTGTGACTTCCAACATGGCTACGAAGTCAAAGGGAGTATACCTGAACATGACCTTTGACATCACCAGAAGATTTAGGGAGATAGACCTGTCACACAGCCAATTACAGCATTTTGGGTGGGCGTAGGGTCTGTGGGAAGGCTCCCTTCTGCCCTCCCCTTCCTTACCCTTTAAAATCTATAACCTCATAAAACAATTGTTCTGGATATATTCCTAGGAGTGCTATTGCTGGATCATAGGGTATGTTGAATTTGAGTTGTTTGAATATTCTCCATACTGATTTCCATAGAGGCTGTACCAGCCTGCAGCCCCACCAGCAGTGGAGTAGGGATCCCTTTTCCCCGCAACCTCGCCAACAAGTGTTGTTGGTGCTTTTATTCATGTGGGCCAGTCTTACTGGCGTTAGGTGGTACCTCATTGATGTTTTAATTTGGATTTCCCTTATTGCCAGGGAACTTGAGCATTTTTTCATATGTTTATTTGCCATTTGGGTTTGTTCCTTTGTGAAGTGTTTGCCCATTTCCCGTGCCCATTTCTTGAGTGGCTTGTTTGTTTTGACATTTTGGTTGTTTTGTAGCTCTTTGTATATTCTGGAGATCAGCCCTCTGTCACCTATGTCGTGTGCAAAGATCTTCTCCCATTCTGTGGGTTGCCTTTTTACTTTGTTGATTGTTTCTCTAGCTGTACAGAAGCTTCTTAGTTTGATGAGGTCCCAATTGTTTATTTTGGTCTCGATTTCTACTGCTTTTGGAGTCTTTTTTAGGAAGTGAGGGCCTACCCCTAAGTGTTCCAGTGTGTTTCCAACATTTTCTTCCAAAAGTTTGAAGGTTTCTGGATGTAGGTTTAGATCTGTTATCCATTTAGATCTGATCTTAGTGTATGGTGAGAGATGTGGATCTATTTTTTTGTTTCTGCAGGCTATTAACCAGTTGTCCCAACAGCATTTATCGAACAGACCTTCCCATTTGCCTGGATTGTCGTTTGTCTTTTTGTCAAAGATTATTTGGCTGTATCTGTGTGGATTTCCTTCTGGCGTTTCTATTCTGCTCCATTGATCTTCCTCTCTATCTTTGTGCCAGTACCACGCTGTTTTGATAACCACTGCCCTATAGTATGTCCAGAGGTCCGGAACTGTGATTCCCCCTGCTAACTTCCTGTTCTTCAGGATGGTTCTAGCTATCCGTGGTTTTTTGTGCTTCCAGATGAACTTTTGGATCATTGTTTCCAGTTCCATGAAGAATGTTTTGGGCAATTTGATTGGGATTGCGTTGAATGTATATATTGCTTTTGGCAGTATAGACATTTTAATGATATTGATTTTACCTATCCAGGAGCATGGGATGTTACTCCATCTTTTGAGGTCTTGTTCAATTTGTTTTTTAAGTAGTTTGTAGTTTTCTTCGAATAAGTCTCCTACATTTTTGGTTAGATTTATTCCCAGATATTTCATACTTTTCTCTGTTATTTTGAATGGTATCTTGCTGGTTAAGTCTTTTTCCATCTTGGGGCTGTTCGCATACACTATGGCTGTTGATTTTTGTTCATTAATTTTGTACCCTGCCACTCTACCAAACTCTCGTACAAGTTCTAGCAGTCTCTGTATTGAGTCTCTTGGCTCTTCTACATAAAGAATCATATCATCTGCATATAGTGAGAGTTTGACTTCTTCGTTTCCCATTTGGATTCCTCTGATTTCTTTTTCTTGTCTTATGGCCTCAGCGAGTACCTCTAGGACTATGTTGAATAGTAGTGGAGAAAGTGGACATCCCTGTCTTGTTCCAGATCTCAGTGGGAAGGGTTCCAGCTTTTCTCCATTCAGTATGAACTCCTATGCTCATAGCAGCACAATCAGTAATTGCAAAAACATGGAAGCAACCAAAATGCCCATCAACAGAGGATTGGATAAGAAAGCTATGGTTCATCTACTCCATGGAATACTACTCAGCTATTAAAAAAAACAAAATGCAGTTCTTTGTGGCCAAATGGGCCAAACTGGAAACCATCATGCTAAGGGAAATGAGCCAATCCCAAAAGGTTAAATACCACATGTTTGCCTTAATTTAAGATGATATGATGTTATGTATAACATGTTATGTTTTGAATGTTATATGTTGTGTATAAACTAAATTGAAGTATAGGTGAGGTGATCACAGAAGGTGGCTGGGAACTCGTATTTACTTTCAACATGTTGGTTACTCATTACTATGTCAATTAATTCCATAATGATGTAAATTTTTGCTGATGGTATGTTGGAGCTTTCAATTGACTGGGATAATACTCTGCTAGCTCTGTCTTCAGACCAGAGAGGGTATACCTAAGAAGACGTTGAACTTGACTGGACAATAAGATGCTGGACTCTATGTTTGGTGTATGCTTGCAATGGGGGAATCTCAACTGAACTTGAGCTGTGGTTATGCAACAAGGTGGAGGAATCCACCATGGTGGGAGGGTTTGGGCAGGGGTGGGAGAACCCAAGTATCTATGTAACTGTGTCACATAATACAATGTAATTAATGAAGTTAAATAATAATAATAAAAAAAAAGTAAAAAAAATAAAATAAAAAATAAAATCTATAACCTGTGCATAATAAAGTGCACATTCCTCACCAGCTTGTCTCTGGTGTTTCTTGCGGCTGAAGGCCACCAGGCCACAGTCTGCCTCACCCTCGGTGACCTTGGGGCCTGCTGGCAGGGCCAAACCCCGAGATTAATTTTGTATTCAATTTGTACTGGTGAATGACCTTCAATCTAAAATATTTTCCAGAGAAAGTGTTATGGCATAACAAGTTAAGCCGCTGATTGGAATGCCTATATTCCATATTAGCATGATGGCACCTGGTATGCTGCCTCTGATTCAGCTCCCTGCAAGTGTGCCTGGGAAGCAGAGGATGATGGCTCAAATTCTTGTGTACCTGCTATCCATGAAGACCTAGACTGAGTTCTGGTCTGCTGGATGCCTAGCCCAACCCCAACTGTTGTTGCAGGCATTTAGAGAATGACCCTGCAGATGGAAGACGTTTCTCTCTCTCCCTCTCTCTCTCTCTCTTCCTCTGACTTGAAATAGATTTTTCAAAAGTCAACTGATTCACATATTCCCCATAGAGTTCTGATAAACATCACCTTGCAAATGCATGTAAAATGAGTTTCTTCTGCCCTCCTCCCATGTCAGCTTACTTCATCTACACTCTGTCTCAACATCCTGTATGACCCAATGAAGTGGCCCTGCTCCTCTTCTGCACCCAATAATGGCCTCTGAAGTTAATTATAGTTTTGGTTAACTGGCTTCCTCATATCATTCTTATTTAGGGAGCATTTAAGGGCAGATGAGGAAAGGCTGAGATTCATTTTATAAAAGCTGAGAGAGGGACAGATATTTCTTTCTCTGCCTCAGTATCCATAGATCAGGCAAATCTTGCTGAAAGTGGACAATCAGATGCTCTGTCTGGAAGGTTGGATTTTAATGAACTGATTGAAAAAAATGAGATCAGGAAGAGGGCTCTTTGGTGGCCAATTTGGAACCCAGAAGCCCGTGCTGGGGTTGGGAGGAGGGCAGAAAAAGCTCTGAGGCGACAGAAACAGAGGTCATGTTTGAAGCTATTATGGCTAAAGTTGATACCGATTTTGCCATATCTGTCATCTTGGGGTCCTGCCCAGTACTTTTCCCCAGGCTTTTCATCAATTTTATGTGTAATATTTACCCTTTTCAAATAGACTTCTTCCCCTGTTTAAATTAACCAAGGTTGATTTCTGATGCAATAAAAATCAAGACATCTTTCCATTTCAGAGCTTTTCTCTAATCTGCTAAATCACATTGTGGTTCAGTAGTGTAGAAAGCTATGCAAAGAAAATGTAGGAAGAAATTCTAACACTGGAATTCGTAACAAAATTTTATCATACTGCTTTAAAAATAGTCACAAAAATATTTGTAATCCTATATTTGTAGCAGCACAATCTACAATAGCATAGATATGAAAACAATCCAGATGTGCATCCAAAGAAGAGTGGTTAAAGAAACTGTGATACATCTACTCCAAGGAATATTATTCAGCTATTAAGAAGAATGAAATTATACTATTTACAACTAGGTGGTCCCAACTAGAGACCATTATGCTAAGTGAAATGAGCCAATCACAAAAGAACAAGTACCATATGTTCTCTCTTATACAAGGAAACCAGCATGGAAAGTGTAACTTCAATAATCCGATCCATACTGTTTTTTGTTTGTTTGTTTGGCTGTATCCCATGTGTTCCAATGTTTTTTATTTCAGTTTTGTTTATTTCAGATAATTTCTTTTCTCTTGTCAAATTCATTACTGGCTCACGGATTACACAGTAGCATCATTTTTCCCAAGAGACTTTTGTGTTTCCTTTTTGTCACTAATGTATTGGTTACTCAGTGGCGTATTTTTTCATGGTGCTGTAATTTGTTCTTGATGTTGTTGTTTTTGTTGTTGTGGCTGTTCTAACCCATACCAGTTGTTGACCTTGTTTCTTGGCTTCTCAATTATGAAAACCAGTTGTTGACCTTGTTTCTTGGCTTCTCAATTATGTATAGTTATGGAGTACTGGGATCTATCATATGCAGATGTGGGGATATAATGGATCATGCATCCTTGCTGTTGGAAATGTGTGGACAACGGGATGCTGGACTGTCTGACATTGCCTGTACCAACAATGTCGGGGTACGCTTAAATAAGAGACTGATAGAATTATGATTCCTTATGAAGCACTATACCATGTAGTAAAATGGGGAAAATCTGTTGGGGGGTGAGAGCTTCGGGGGGAGAATCTCAGTCTGGATGAAATTGTACTGCATCATGCAAAAATTCAAAATAAAAATACATAAAATTAAAAACAAACAAAAATAGTCATAAAATATTTACCCAAAGTCATGTCTGGAACATTCTCTATTCTATATAGATGTAAGTTGGCACGGTGACAGAGAAGAAAAGGATCCTTTACCATGCCTGCATCAGTGCAAGGCAGTGCCTACCTCTTTACAGAAAGAAAAGTAGAAGTCACAGAATTAAGGTGGTTTTTGTGAAAGTTTATTTTGGCTTAAAAGAGAGTAAGAGAAAGCGAGGGATCTTCTGCTCATTGGTTTACTCTCCAAATTCTTGCACTGCCAGGTTTGGGCCAAGCCAAATCTAACAGCCTGCAACTCCATCATGGTCTCCCACATGGTGGCAGGGGCCCAAGCACTTTGGTATCTTCTGTTTACTTCCAGGATGAATTAGCAGAAAGTTGGATCAGAAGCAGAGTGGCCAGAATTCAAGACTCCTAACCAGATATGCCATAATCCATATCCTTGAATTATTATTTTTTCCTAATCATGGTGGCAGTATTTATCTGTTTGTTTTGAGGGAAAACAAATAAATAAATCCCATATATTCAATATATTTTTATTAATTAAGAGCTTTTATGGGAAACTGTATCAGATACTGTTGTTGGGGCTATCTGCATTCAACCTTTCTTGCTCGATAGATGTTGGGTGTTGTGGCAGGTTGACAGTTTTCTTGCAGTAACATCTACCCACTTTTTATGCACAAATGAGTATTTTTCAATGCTCCTGGCCACTCAGAATAAAGGCTGAATTTCCAGGACTAGCGCCATGGCTCAACAGGCTAAACCTCCACCTGCAAGCATCAGCATCCCATATGGGGTACCAGTTCATGCTCGGCTATTCCACTTCTGACCCAACTCTCTGTTCAATGCCTGGGAAATCAGTGGAGGATGGTCAAAGTCCTTGGGACCCTGTATCCATGTGGGGAGACCCAGAAGAGGCTTCTGTCTCCTGGCTTCATATTAGCTCAGCTACAGCTGTTGTAAGGTCATTTGGGAAGTGAACCAACAGAAGGAAGATCTTTCTGTCTCTCTTTCTATAAATCTGCATTTCAAACGAAAGTAAATAAATATTTTAAGACCATTTTTTTTTCAAAAAAGACTGAATTTCCCACATCCCTTTGCATAGCCACGCGACTAGATTCTGGCTTGCTAGATACAAATGTGTGACTTACTAGCTTCTGAAAACGTTCCCTAGAAGATACCAGACATGTTGTCCACTCATTTGTTTGTTCTTTTGCTCAGTCTGCAACCTGGAATGCAGATGCAAGCCACTATCTTAAACCAAAAGGACAAAGATGACACTCTATGACCGAATGGTAAACTAGAAATAGTAGAGTCACTGCTGTGCCAGATGGGTTTGTATAAAGAACTTCGTGATTCCTACACAATGTTTCCAAGTTGACTTTACAGCTATGCTCACCAAGTAGTGGAGTCTCCTCGCACCTTGCCTCTGGGCGTCGGCCAACAGAATGCAGCAGAAATGGCCATGTGTCAACTTCACATCCTAATCTCAATCACCCTTGCATGCTTTTGCTTTGTTTAGTGGACCAACGCCTGCTTCCACTGTGAGCACAGCTCTGGTTGGACTGCCGGCAAATGAAAATTCTAGTGGAGAGCAGCTGAGGGCTCCCAGCCAAGCTCCAAATGCATGGTTATGTAGTCAAAACACAGTTACAGTACTAGATGAAACACCCATGAGAGAGCCGCACAAACTATTTACAAACTCATAAACTAAGTACTGTTGTTGTTTTAAGACACTAAGTTTTGGGTAGATTTGTTACACAATAACAGGAAGCTTTGTAAATTCTTGCACCCTCCCCTTCGCTAGCATTAGAATTTATATACTAAGTAAAGGTTTATCGTTTTAAGACACTAGGTGGCAATATCTAAATACAATAATATTTTCATGTGGGTAATTGTCTTTTTCATTTAATTCTCAATAATTTTGAGTTGTTTTTATGCATGACCAAAACTATGCTGAACTGATGTAGTTGTTCATCTTTGCCCCATGACCCCAGAATTAAGTCCTGATTGGTCAGATTAATCATCGGGTTATATTTGCCTTGTCAGTGATGGTTTAATGGAGCAATCTAGTGACCCAGCTTCTACAGACAGGAATGTGGGGGACATTTTGACAATTTTTCTTTCAGAATGGCAGGTATGGGAGGATGTGGCCATATAAAGCATTAGACTTTGAAGTATCTGCATGTAATATCTGGCAATTTGTAGTCATCTTTCAATCATGAAGGGATGTGGCATCTTAACAGTGCCGACCTTCCTAGAGTGCAATAATGAAAAAATGGAGACAGTTTAGGTTTTTGTTTTTTAATTTGAAAAGTAGCGGAACAGAAAGAAGTGTATATATGGAGAGAGAAGTGGTAGGTGGAGAGGAGGCATAGAGAGTCAGGGAGAAAGAAAGAGATCTTCTATTTACTGGTTCTCATCTCAAATGCCTTCAACAGCTAGGACTGGGTCAGGCAGAAGCCAAGACCCTGGCTCTCCATTTGGGTCTTTCCTGTGGATGACAGGACCCAAGCACTTGAATCATCATCTGCAGCCTTGCTGGATGCATTATCAGGACAGTGGATTGGAAGCCGGATGTAGAGAACTCAAACAGACACTTGGATGTACTAAGCAGCAGCTTAACTTTCTGGGACACAATTCCCATGCACAAGTGAGATCTTTGATAATACAACTGAACTACGTAATAATTCCCCCTAACTCTGCACTTCTTGTTATATACCACAATTTGAGATAACACACATCCCAAATTGCTTGAGCAGGCTAGAATAAATTTTCTGTTAATTCCAACTGAAAGGATACTAAACAGTATAAAAATTTCCTAATTGTTCAATACAATAACAGCTGGGGAAGGTCCTTGAATCAATGAATAAAATGTGCAGCTTTTGTTATCTAGGATTTTACAATCTGGTGATAATGACTGCCACAAAATTGAATGCAATAAACTGCTCATTAGTTACTCAATAAGAAAAAGTTATTCTTTCAATATTGATGAGGAGTTTTGGGTCCCTGTCAGATTTATCTACCTGCTAAAAATAATTTTCTTAAATGCTTGTTTTTCTAGAAGAATGTGATCCTTATGTAAAATACTCCCTTTTTGGTGTGCATGATATTAAATTATGATGTTAGGGAGTTTATATTTTTATTTTCATTCTGTTCAATTCAGAGTAATTTTGCCTTGAAGTACTAGGGTATATTTATATTTATATTTATATTTATATTTATATTTATATTTATATTTAAAAGGTAACAGAGAGACTTTATAGCACAGGGTGCTAAGGCCTTACTTGGGACACTTGCATAATGAAGAGCCAGTTCAAGTCCCAGGCATTCTTCTTTTAATCCAGTGTCCTGCTGAGGCATCCTGGGATGCAGCAGGTAATAAGTGTCTGGGCCCCTGACACCCAGACTGGGACCTGAATTTTGTTCTGCACTGTTGTTTCTGCCTGGTCCAGACCTAGATTTTGCAGACATGTGAAGGAATAACCCCAGCAGATGAAAGATCAATCCCGATCTCTCTCTCTCTCTCTCTCTCTCTCTCTCTCTCTCTCTCTCCTTTTCAAGTAGACGAAAATAAAACGTAAACATTAAAAAAGCAGTAAGTAGTTGATTTAATATATTTTATTAGTGACACATATGCACAACAGCCACAAGTTTGAGTAGTATTAAAATACTAATTTAGCAGTAAACATTCTGTGTTAGCTTGAGAACTGACTCTTGATTCCTCATCTTGCTCAAGCATTTTCATGATTTTAATTTTGGAATGGGCACAGTCAACTCACCCAGTTGCCTTGGCCTCAACAGTTCTTAGGGGTTTGGCAGAAGCAGGAAGAACTACAACAACATTGAGGGCTCATTTATGGGCACCCTCAGTTAGATGAGGCCCAGCAGACTTAGTTTGGGATTCGGTGGAAGATTCAGTCTCCCAATCTCAGAGACTTTGCAGTGGTAGCTGCATTTTCTGCACATGCAAAATCTGAGCCCTTAGTAGGTTTTTTTTTGAGTTGTTTTTCATAAACACACTTCTTCCTGCAGTGTTTTTTATAGCTGCACATGTGCCGTGTCCATTGTGTAGATCACAACAGGAATTGTTGCTTCAATTCCTCACAGTTTGAGGCATTTTTATGTTGTTAGTTCCCTGCAGTGATTTGTTTCTAATTCTCACGAATATCCCTTTGCAGTCTCAGCCTTGGAAGCTATCACTGTGTTCCAGCAAAGCGGGAGTGAGACATGTTCCCATGGGGGGAAGCGAGGACTTGGACATGTACACCTCACATGTCCCTGTTGGCAGTTCTCACCGGGGACTCGGGCCATGGAGACATGAAACTGCAGCTGTAGAGGGGGCCTTACAGGCACAGGCTAAGTGTGGGAGTATGTGTGCCACAGAGCAAGAGGGGCCTGACAGCCATTGGGAACACAAGGAAAGTTCAGTAGCACATCCTAAATGCTACATGCTGATAATGTAATCCAGGAGTTTTTTCACTCTCTGTGAATTCTTATTCTCTATCACCCACACCTATATAGAGGGAACATGAACAGTAGGGCAGAGAAAGACAGAGGCTATATGGGCAAAGCAAAAACTCCAAAACTATGTTAGGAGAAGAGATCAACAGTGAGAAGAGAAGCCTTTGCTTGCACTCCCATTGTTTCCCTGAGAAGAAGCTGAAGGATCCAAAAGATGATTCATGGTTGGAATTCCCTGGTCCTCATCAGGATAAAGGACTCCAAGGTGATGCTGAAATTCCCAGAGAGAACATGAGAAGCTACTATTGAAAATGATCATTTCTGGCACTCTAATTCCATGTGCCTGTCAGATGCTCACATCAGGCCTGGGATAGGATGTGTATTAAGGAGAGGATAGGATTGGCTGGAGAGGCTAACTTGATTGTTTACACCTACAAGGTTCACTTTTATATGTCTGAATGAACAGCTTAAAAAGTTTAAAGTAGTCTTTAAAAATGGCCTCAAAAATATTCCTGCCAAGAAATCTCAGATCAAAGATAGAAATAATACAACAAACATGGGACAATGAAAAGAATAGGACAGAGATAAACCTTTTGTCATGGCACAAGATTTGAGTTATTTTAAGAGGCCAAAGAGATTACACCTGATCACATCTAACTGCAGCATTTACTTTAGAATTACTTTTTGTATTTTTCATAATTAATTTAAAAGGCAAGTTTTATGCAGAGACAGAGAGAGGGAGAGAGAGAGAGAAGAAAAAGAAAGAAAGAAAGAAAGAAAGAAAGAAAGAAAGAAAGAAAGAAAGAAAGAAAGAAAGAAAGAAAGAAAGAAAGAAAGAAAGAAAGAAAGAAAAGAAAAGAAAAGGAAAGGAAAGGAAAGGAAAGGAAAGGAAAGGAAAGGAAAGGAAAGGAAAGAAAAGAGAAAAGAAAAGGAAAGGAAAGACCGCCTATCTTCTTGTTCACTCCCTAAACGGTTGCAATGCCAGAGCAGAACTGATCTGAACCTGGGAGCCAGGTGCTTCTTCCAGGTCTCACACTTGGGTACAGGGTTCTAAGGGCTTGAGTCATCCTCTACCACTTTTTCAGGTGATAAGCAGAGAGCCGGATCAGAAGTGGAGCGGTCAGGACACAAGCTAGCACGCGTATGAGATATCACACTTCAGGGTGGATGGAGAATTAGCTTGCTGTGCCACTATGCCAGTATCTTAAAATTACTTTTGCTTGATACATGCCATCAAATCAGAGGTAGTGATTGAAAAAAAAAAAGGAATAAGAACTCCTTTTGAAAGAGAGTATTTTATAAAGATATGAAAAAGATATGTCACTTCATGTGTTTATAGACATTTTGGGCACGTGGTAGTAAAACAAGAAGTGGGGGTCAAATGCTGTGGCATAGTGGATTAAGCAGCCATTTAATCCCCTATTGGAGTGTCAGTTTGAGTTGATTACTCTTCTTTTTTTTTAACTTGTAATTTTTATTTTTTAATAATGATTGCATGGTTGATCCGGGTGGGAAGGATCAAGATTTAAGGAAAATTAGGTGAACTCATTGCTTCCAAATTTGCTATTTCTTCTTGTTGTTCCTCTGGGAAGGGGAGAGAGAAAGGGGGAACCACTCCCTACTTTCCACACGTCCCCGTACCCAGGAATGAGGAACCGCCATCTCGTATCAACCCAGAGTCTCAACGTGTACATATTCCGAGGGTTCTGTCCAAGTGGTGTGGATAGTTCTGAAATGCTGTCAATTTCACCAATCCAAGGATGATGCCACCCTCCCAAAGTCCACTGGCTCTATTCACCAAGATTTTTTGCTGTCATCGTTGTTGGGGCCAGTTGTCCAGTTTGTTCTGTTCTCCTCCTTCTGCTACAGCATCAAAAGTGCTGCCATAGTCTCCTTTCACAACAGGACCTGTATCCTTGTTCCATCTTTGTTATTAAGTAGGACATGTTCTTGCAGGCAAGTCCAAGTACCTGGGCCAGGCATCCCAAGCCCTGCCAGATCCTCCACCCCTGGGGCTCATAAATCTGGCACCCACTTTGCTGGTAGGCCCCATGGCAAAGGCAAGGCAACCTGAGCACTGCCAGGAGCCAGGAGCTTCATCTCTGTATCCCATATACGAGCAGGGGCCAAGCACTTGGGGCATCTTCTGCTGCCTTTCCCAGGTACATCATGCTGGATCAGAAGCAGCAAAGCAGGACTCAAACTGGTACCCGCATGAATGCAGGCAGACATTTAACTCACTGATGCTAGCCCACAGAGTTAATAGCAACAAATAACATAGTTATACAAAATCGTGCTAGAAAGTAAAAGATTAGCAAGACAGAGTCACATGGAAGAATCAGGGAGAGGGTAACATGTTAATCATACCATCTGTCCACCTAGAAGGCAGGCCTCAGGATCTGGGACAACTGACCCAAACCCCACCAGTTCCCCTGTCCCCAGGTCTCAGGAACCTATTCTCCACTACACAGGTGAGCCCCAGGACCTGAGCCAAGCTACTGGAGGCCTGTTAGATCCCAGTCCCTGAAATTCATTTACTCAGCCCCCGCTGGGCCCAGGCTGGCATGACTTGCCTTACCTCAGCATCTGCAATCTTACTGAGCAGCCTGGCCTAGTTTAGTCTGGTCCCTAGTCCAGCTCCTGTTGGCGGGTGCTGCAGCCTATTCCAGCCCAACCTGATTGCTGTCCCGGTCCTAATGGATCTGTCTCCAGAGCTGACCCTTATGTATGCCAGCAGGTACTGTAACCTGGCATGGTCAGGGATGCTTCTTGCACTCACCTGCAGGGACTGCACTGCAATGAAGGAGTTTCCTAAGCTCCTCCATCAGACTGCTGTTCTTTGGATCCAGTTTCCTGCTAATGCACCTCGAAAGATAGTGAAAGATGACCCAAATTGTCAGGCTTCACCACTCAGGTGGGAGATAGAATATATTTATGGCTTTGGCCTTGTCCAAACTTGGCTGTAGAAGCCTTTGGGAAAGCTAAAGGATTCCTTTCTCTCTCTCTCTCCCTTGCTCTCCCTTTCTCTCCCTTTGTTGATATTGCTTTTAAATAAATAGATAAATCTTAAAATAAGACATCGTCTCTTTTAAAAAGTTTTACCTTTATTATTGCTTACATTTAGGCAACATTAATTCTGAAGTTAAGAATTAGATTAATCTAATTCTTAATTTCTATCTGTGTTGAAGCTATACAAGACTTTATTTTTATAGAATTGTCTGAGGAAGTACTGCAAATTCAGTTAAATATTTTATTCATAGAATTTTAACTTCTTCAACTTTTCTGGAGACAGCTATGAACTACTCTGTATAATGGAAACACCACAACACTTGATGGTTAAAAAAAAAAGATGCATTGTAGAGGTTACAGACTAATTTAGATGACCTGATGCTTCCTGTAGTTGGAACAGCCAGGAGGAAAAGTGTTGAATTCTCTTTCCTTCAAAATGGTTTTTGATGTTGGGCACAACATCTTAGTGCATTTGCTTTGGTTTATCCTGTCTGCGGGAGGGCCTGTCACATTCCAGACAACAGTCTGAGTGTATAACCTGGCACAATTGTTCAGAAACATGTAAGTAAGGAGAATTAAAAAGACACTTTTTAGAGATTAACCCTAAGCTAAGGGTTAACAAGAGTCACCTGTAAGAATAAAGGGGTTAACTGGACAGATGGTATGATTAACATGTTACCCTCTCCCTGATTCTTCCATGTGACTCTGTCTTGCTAATCTTTTACTTTCTAGCACGATTTTGTATAACTATGTTATTTGTTGCTATTAACTCTGTGGGCTAGCATCAGTGAGTTAAATGTCTGCCTGCATTCATGCGGGTACCAGTTTGAGTCCTGCTTTGCTGCTTCTGATCCAGCATGATGTACCTGGGAAAGGCAGCAGAAGATGCCCCAAGTGCTTGGCCCCTGCTCGTATATGGGATACAGAGATGAAGCTCCTGGCTCCTGGCTCTTGACTTCAGCCTCACCCTTCTCTGGCTGTTGTGGCTGTTTGGGGAATAAACCATGAGTAGCAGATCTCTCTTCCTCTCCCTTTCTTTCTTTCCTTCTCTCTTTGTAATTTTGTCTTTCAAATAAGTAAATATCCAATTAAAAAAACAACAACAAACCTTCATTATGATTTTTTAAAAATCAACTTACGTATTTTTGGCTGGCTCTGAGTGTTCTAGCCAATCTTTTCATTTCTTTATTAGAAAAAGCTTCTGCATAATGTACAGCACAAATGTTTGACCAGATAAGCATTCAAAAACGGGGTGAGCTGCAGGAGGATTTTAGGGCAATGAAATTACTTGGTGTGAAATAATAATGGTGGATGCATGTCTATACATCTGTGTGGATCCATAGAATGCACAACACCAGGAGGGAACCCTACTGTATGCTGTGACACAGGATGTAATAATGATGTGACTGTGAAGCTTCAGTGATTATAACAAAAGTGCCATTCTGGCAGGGGTACTGAAAATGGAGGCTGGGTAGGTGGGGGTCGGGAGAGAGGAATGTGGCAAATATTTGTATTTTCCTCTTATATTCACTATAAACCTAAAACTGTTCTTAGAAATAAAATATTTGGGGGCCAGGAAAATATGTTACCACAAAAGCCCGGTGGGTTCTTTCTTCAGCTTATTGTAGAAATAAAAAGCCGGGAATCTGTTGCAGATAGTAAAGTTTATTTGTGAAGGGATCGGGTGAGCAGGGAAGGGAGAGGGAAGAGGAAAAGCACCTCCCAAGAAAGCCAGGAGGTGGGTTTAAAACCCCAAAGATCCTTATTGGGGTTTTAAACCTTCCTTGACCCATCCTTGTTGGGTGGGAACCTACAGGAAAGATGTTCCCCATTGGTGGTTTCTTAATCAGTTAAGAAATGGGTGGGCAACGCTCGTGCTGCCCACTTGAAGGTGTGGCAGAGACCTCCAGCAGGCCTGGATGTCTCAGACAGCATTATTGAGGAGTGCCTAATCTGGTCTCTGAGATGCCAGATAACATGTGGGCCTTTGTTCACATCCTAGCTACCCCACTCTGATCCAGCTCTGGGCTAACAGTCTGGGGAAGCATCAGAGAATGCGCCCAGTGTTTGGATCACTGCCAGCCACACAGGAGACCTGAATGGAGCTCCTGGCTCCTAGCTGTCAGACTACCTGGAGTGAATCAACAGATGAAAGATCACACTGTGTATCTTCCTAACTCTGCCTCTTAAATAAATAAATTGTTAAAAAAAATATTGAGAAGAATGTTTGCTCCTTCTCTCAACTGTTTACAATCCCAGTGGTGTTTTTCCCTTTAATGTCAACACGTGAGACCCAGTACCAAAAAGAGAAAGTAATGCCTACAAAACAGTGCTGGTGCTAGGACAAGACAAGTGGGACACTCAACCCAATACACTATCTGAGAAAATAACACAATTTCAAGAAGCAAGGCAAACACTTTGATAAAATAAAAATTATTGCAGAAGTTCCATGATGAACAAAGTACCAAAATTTAAAAATAAAGACAGGATCTAACCCTGTATTTGTGAACTCTGCCTCATTGACTTCACCCGTTTCAGCCCTGTTAAAAATCCTAGAAATTACTTCAATGTACATATGTTTTTCATCTTAAGCTTTCCGGGAAATAGGAAATATCTTCACTGAATCTGAAATTTGCACATCCCAATTCAGCAGCACCCTTACTCCTCTCAAATTAGCACCTTTACGTGGCTTGCTTCCTTCCTGCCTCCCTGTCTGCCTATTCAAATTTGGTGCTGTAACATCTTCAGAGTTGCTGTAAGCTAATTTACCCAAAGCTTCTCTACTCTCCTGACTTTGATGTAGCAATTCAAACTTTCTGTAGTTTCTGGAATTCATCTGCTTCTGTTCATATCCAGTCCTATGTCACAGAAGATTAAAACTTCTTTCATCTTATTTGGAACATAAAGAGATGGAGGCAAACAGATCGAGATCTTCTGATGGCTCACTTCCAAATGCCCAAACAGCAAGGGCTGGACCAGGCCAGGCCAAAGCCATAGCACAGAACTCAATCCATGTCTCCCACATGGCTGGCAGGAACCCAGGGCTTGAACCATTACCTGCTTTCTCTCCAGGATGATATTAGCTGGAATGGAAGCAGAGTGTGGGATATGGGTGTCCAACGGGGCAACATAAGCTATGACACCAAATTCTAGCCCCTGTCCAGATGGATTACAAATAAGCAAATCTTTCAAGGCTAAAGTATTTACCTTGGTTATCTTGGGAGCATTCACTGCAGATTCTTTCAGGTGATTATCTTTCTCCCAGAAACTCATCTTACACAAGAGATTCATTATACAGTCACAGCAGAATCCAGAGGAACATGGTACACAGATTCCCTGCTGCAAAGCAAAAAGCTATGATTAATGGCAAATAAAGCTTGTGACTACAGAGTGGATTAAAATATGGCTGTGCAAATACTGTTGAAGAGGTTAAAGGGACAGAGGATTATTGTGGGTGGGAAAGAAGCAGGGAGGAAGGAAGTGTGACTGTCTTCTTGAGTTATACATATGGAATGTATAAAATATGTTATCTTTACATTAATAAATTGTTTAAATTCTTAAAAATGTGCTGCCTTTCTTTTCTTTTCACTCTCAGATCTACTCCCTATTTCCTGTATACCGCTTCCTGTCAATTGTTGACATGCTGGACATATTAATGCAACCCTTTCTTACAAAGATGAACATGTCCATTAACAGAGATTGTTGGCTTAAGAATTTGTCATTGGCTTAGCCAAACTTTATAGAATTTCATGGATATCTGAGAGTCTATTGCCCCTCAATGTTCTTGGCTTCAATCTTGCTTTCACAGGTGGCAGATCTGTGTCATCACCTGAAGACTCTCCTGTCTTCTCCCTCTCCCTTCTATGCTTCACTTGCATTTCACCCAATAAACTTCCTGCATGCTTGCTGTATGCTCCTAGAAGAGCCTGATATGTGCATGACCTACCCACTTGCTTATCTCTCTATTCTCTTGAAAAAGTAGGATTATTATTGTGCTCAACTGTTATTAACATGCTGTATGTGCAATCAGGTCTCAATACACACCAGAATGCTGCCAAACTCAGACAGTAAGATGGAGAAACAGGTGAAGACACGTTAAAACAGATGGAGAAGCAAGGATTAACTGAAGAGAAGTAAAGAGGGTGCCATACTGGGAAATAGGAGAAGACAGGCTGATGGCAGAGGGACACTTGGAGACCCACGGACACTGGGAAGCAGCAGAGACAGTGGAGCAGTAAACAGAGCAGTGATAAGAGTTCCACTGGCAGTCAGGTGGGAAGGAGAAAAAAAAAAGAGGAATGCAAGAGGGGAATCCAGTCATATAATTGTGGATGTTGCTGATTTTTAAAAATCTGATCACAAGCAGAAGCAGAGTGGTACAGCCCTTTCAGATAGGTGTAGGAACGGGGTTGGTTTCATGGCCCAGATGTCAACCAGTGTCACATCAGGTACCATTTTGACTTTTTCAGCAAAGCCCCTGGTGAGTGGGGAGGATGTAACAACAGTAAGTGTTGCATGTAGTAAGCCTGGGAGAGCTCACTTCTGGCACAAAGAATTGCACTGGTCCCATTGCGAAAATAACACCGACTTGGCATCCCATAAGTTCCATCTTAAATATGTCAGGATTGTTCTGGCATGGTGGCCCAGGGACTAAATATTCACTTTGCATGAGCTGGGATTCCATATGGGTACAGGTTCTTGACTCAGCCTCTCAACTTTCCATCCAGCTCCATGTTTGTGGCCTGGACCAAAGCCTTTGGACCCTGTACCTGCATGGGAGACCCAGAAGAAACTCCTGGCTCCTGGCTTCAGATTGACTCAGCTCTGGCCATTGCAGCCATTTGGAAAGTGAACCTGTGAATAAAAATTCTTTCTCTTTGTCTCTCCTTTTCTTTGTAAATTTGCCTTTCCAGGGTTCATATCGACAGCTCAGTGGCTCAGTTGCTAAATCCTTGCCCTGCATGTTCTGGGATCCCATATGGGTGCCAGTTCGTGTCCCAGCTACTCTGCATCCCATCCAGCTCCCTGACTGTGACTTTGGAAAGTAGTAGAGGATGACCTAAAGCCTTGGGACCCTGCACCCACGTGGGAGACCCAGAGCAAGCTCCAGGTTCGAGGCTTTGGGTTGGCTAGGCTCCAGTTGTTATGGCCATTTGGGGGGTGAACAAGTGAATGGAAGATATTTCTCTCTGTATGTCTTCTCTATAAATCTGCCTTTCCAATAAAAATAAATCTTTTTTACATTTTATTATTATTATTATCATTTTATGATACAGTTCCATAGGCTCCTGAAAAATAAATCTTTTTTAAAAAAGGAAATTCTACCATTTGCAACAAAATAGTCCCAACTAGACACCATTACACTCAGTGGAATAAGTCAATCCCAAAAGGACAAACATCATATGTTCTCTCTGATATAAGATAATATTCATCCAAAATGCAAAACATATATGTATATGTCTATACATATATTTTCATAGATGAACTATATAATGGAAGTTAGCATAGTGGAAAGTAAAGATAAAGATAAAGTAAAGTAAAGTACGCATCTCTATTCCAAAATAAAAGAGGATTTCCAATGAAACTGTTAAATACACCTTGAAAATACGATACCAGATATTTTTACCACTGCTTATATCTACAATGTTATGATACACTTAAATAGCAGAATGTTGGACTTGTGACTGTTGCTGAAGGACTGTACTATTGTAATAATACAGGAGAAAACAGTGGGTTAGGGATTATGGGGAAGGAGGAGTAGAAGTGGAAGGAGTAGTCCCTATACCCAGACAACCATATTGTGAAAAGCAAACAAACAAGCAAAAAGAATGTTGGTATATCATTATTAGGCATATTTCATTCCTTTTGACCTTCACAATCATGTTATACTTCAAAACCTTGAAACACATTCTTTTCTTTCACTCTGACTACAGTGAGAAAACCAGAGTTATTCAGGGTAAGCGTTAGCCTTCCTGTTTATTTTCACTCATTCTTTTCACCTGCATTCGAGGTAGGGTAAGTTTTCTGGCTAGCTAAAGGCAACTTTTGCAATGATCACCTTGTGCCTTTTTATGTCCTGTAGACTAAAGCACAAGTTAAGCCCTCCATTCTAAAGGAAAATCTTGTTTTTTTCAAACTTTCTAAAGATAGGGACTTTGTACACCCTTAAAACTTCTACTTGCTCCCCTGTAACTTGACATGTGTCTATATGGTCTTCTGAAAACAGTTCTCCTATGGATGGCACAGTCTGACTTCATTTCATCCTTCATTTTATTTAACTGCAGTATTTGGCTCCATTTGCATCTTCTTTCTTCTTCAATTTTTAAATCTAGATTCTGATAACATATGCAAAGATTATCAATATTTGTAATTTCTAAAGAGTTTCCTTTATCCTCCACCACTGGCATTGTCATTGTAGGCATTCCCTAAACTTGGCCCTCTTTTCTTTGAATTTGACTTCACACTTTTGCCAATGAGTTCACTTACTTCCTGAGCCTCTGTCATTGACAATTCCCGAACTGAGTTCCTTTCTCTTATTTCTTTTCTGAGCTACAGGTCTCTATTTTCAAATACTTGAAAGAATGGAGCCTCCCAAGCTTAAAACAAAGCATCCTGTACCCATTTGCAACCTCACCCCTGCTTCTAGAGGGTTTGCTCTGTCTGTGGCCCTATTTCCTTCGAGTTATTCAGATTAGGACCTATTTTCCCTTGATCTCTATCCTATCTTATCCTAACAATTCCTATTGTCTATGCCTCTTAGAGTCACTATCATCCATTCTGTCTTTGTCTATCAATGCTTGCTCTCTTCAGCTCTGATGGTAATCTGAACTTGTGACTGCTTATGTTTCTAAAGTGCCTTCTACAGTGCTACCAGAATTACCCCATGAAACACAGCTCAAGTGACCTTATTGCCCACCTCAGTCATCTGTAGCAGGGCTGCCAAAGCCAAAACTGCAATGACTTGCCCTTCAAAATAATCAATGGTGGTATTAGTTTATAATGAACGGAATTAATACAGCAATTCATGAATCTATTCTGACATAATGATGAGAAGGCATGAACTCTTCATAGAGTAACAAATGTAGGACTGATGAAGTTAGAAAATCACCATTTGCCAGCTTTCATAGTAATGACTTTTCCATGTAAGAACCACAAGTGTAGGAAACAATTACTGGATGCAAATCTAATGAGGAAGAGAACATTGCATATCTCAATTCTGCTTCATGTAAGAGATTTATTAATGACAAAGTAAAAAAAGTTATGGAAAATATATGGAATATATACTAGATACTGCATAATTGGGCATATAGCTATTACATACATCTGGTAGGATGCACCAAAAAAGGGCCAAACATCACCTGCAGCATACCTACCCTAAACACACAGTGTGATTATCACCAGGAAGACATATCAGAATGCACAAACCAGGAAGTATTCTTCGAAATAAATGGCCTGCTCTCTCCAAAACTGTCAAGGTAACCAGACTGGAGAGTGCACAGGAAAAAAAGTTGAATACAGAAGAACACTAAACGCAAGATGAGCAGCTAAGTTGAATATAAGGACAGAATTTTCTTTCTTTTTCTTTGAACAATATCTTTCGGATCCCTGAATTTGAATGTGTGTAGATCAAAATGACTTTCCTGATTTATTGTACTGAAGTTAATTTCCTGATTTTGGTGGTTATCCTGTGGTTATACAAAGGAACGCCCTTGGTTTCAGGAAATACACACGGACCTATGGCATGAAAAATAAGCATCACAACTCCTAACTTAAAAGTTGTACAAAACATAATTGTATCTATCTGTTTAAAAAACTACCACTGCAAAGGTGAGAAGTTAACATCTGGGGAATCTGGATGCAGGGTATATGGAAATGTTTATATCTTTGTTGTCAATCATAAATTATTTCAAATGAAAACTTAAAAGGCAAAACCTGCAGTGGCAGGACACACAACAACTTACTTTGTACAGGATTAGGAGGGTTCCATGATCTGGTGCACATTTTAACTAAGGCAGGCTCAACATTTTCTGAATTCCTTCTCTTTACTCTTGATTAATTACTAGCTTGTTAGAGAGTTCTCTGACAGCCTGGTAGACAATCAAGCCCAACATAATTCCAAAGGCTTTTATTAGTACTGATAATGATGATGAAATAAGTTGCCTGATTACCATAATGCTTAAAGATTTTCTAATTACAGCATTTATGTACTGTGCCTTATTTCTTAACAAATGTATTAAGAACAGTAACATGTAAGGCATATCATAGTACATGAAGGCCTCAAAGTCTTAATACTCCAAGTAATATTTGAAAAAGAAGACACATACCATATTTTCTGAATTGACAAAGTTCAATTAATTCTTGGTTGGGATCATTAGCACTGGAATGGGAGCTCCAGGATTAGGTGATTTTTAAAATTGATGTATATATTTACATTTGGATATGAACATGGTTATGTTCCTGATGATTTACTTGAAAAAAAATTGGATACCAAGGTCAACACTGTAATATTTGGGAAACTGCCCAGGTTGACCTCCTTGCTTCTGAATTTTACTCCCTTTTGAGAACATGTGGCTGTTTCCTGGGTTACGTGCTTTGGTGCAGAGCAGGTGCATCTTTGAATTTCTAAAACATTTGTACATGGTATGCAAAACAGACAGTGTCAGTAACAGTTAAAATCTCTTTTTTTTTTCCCTGTAGGGACAAGCCACTGATAAGGTGTGATGTCAGGATGATATTTTTGGCCTCTATCCGATAATATACTATTTTGATTGTCCTTAGTCAAAAGAGCACCAAGGGGTGTAATACTGTTGATAAGTATTGCGGCTGAGGTCAGGCTAAGAATAAGTCCCATCATGGCACTGCTGGGAGGGATAAGCTTCCTGCAGGTGACACACTTCAGCTCTGAGGACTTGGGCCAGAAGAGTGGAGCTGTCTGATTAGAGATGAGGATGAGGTATCTTCAGCAGCTGCACTCAAGAGGCTGCATCTGCAGAGTTTACACTCACCATGTTTCCATAATTGAAGCTGCTCACAGTTGAAATTGATGCTAAGCAGCTTGGCAGCCCCCAAGATGGCTCTGAAGCATAAACACATTGCTCTGTGTGCATACACTTGCAAAGCAGAAATGTCTACTCAGGGAGCCTTAGTCAAGGAATCTGGATTCAAGTTGAAAAACCTCACCCTAAAAGTTGTATTTTAAGTATAATACTCTTTCCTTGCTCTGCAACCTAATGGATTAGTAATAGATACAACAGAGATCCAATTTTATTGTGGAGGTCCTGTAATTCTCCAAGTACAAGGTTCTTGGTAACACTGGATTAGAATTCCTTGTGTCTAAAGCCAAATGGACTCTTCCTCAGAATCAAAGATTGAAATATTGTAAGAAAGAATTGATCTGATGGACTAAGATGAGGGCAGAAAAAAGTGCAAACCCAGCTAGGTATATTGGCTTGCCTACTTATGGAGGCTGGACACACAAGGTGAGCCTACCTAGCTAAAGTGCAAGTGAGGATAGGAAGAATGATAAGAGAGAATGGGAGTGGATTCAGTGCCAAGTACCAACAGATAGGGATTTCTGATTGCTGTCTGCCTGTTGACACCATGTCCTAAATCCTGCTACTCAATACACTCTAGAAGATATTTTCCAGTGCAAGGTTAGTTCGCTACTTGCTTGCTTTACAAACTTGCTGAACCACATTCAGATGCAAAATGAAAAGATTGAGATCAATACATTAGGAGCTAATATCCCCTGTGATGATTCTCAGTCAATGCACAATGCAGCTAGTTGGAAATGGTCCTCTTTCCTCTTCTCTTTTTAAAAAAAATGCAGAATGCCCCATGTGGCTTTGCACTAGGTCTCCAAAAAGATTAAGTGTCTGTAGCCCCCAGTTGTAATACATGTCAGCTAACACACCTCTTCCTGTCCTTTCTTCTTTCCTTGCTGCAGCTTCTTCATTTATTCGAAAATTTTTCCTGACCTTGGGACCTAGCTAAATTATCTGCCTCTAGGACTATTTGCAGAGTCTGTTCATAAGTGTTTATACACACATGTATATACATGTGTGTGCAATGTATATATGTATGTGCATCTGCATACACATATATATGTTTGTATATTATAGTCTATTTAGAATATGAGCTCTGCAAGGACATCATATACATGCACACATTACATATTACATAATTTGGGATTAGTGAGAAACAGTTGCTAATAAGTCTAATTCATATAATGCTCTTCTTGTTTACATGAATATCCGATTTTATTCATAGCATCGTCAGATATTTCAGTTAGAAAAATATTGTGTAAATGAGACTGTGAAACAAAAGTGGTAATTGGATTTTTTCTTCAAGATGTGCACATACCAGCAAAAGATTTCAGTCACAATATCAAGTACAAGACAGCTGTAAGCCAAAGCACAGTTTCTTGTGAAGATTTCAATCTTGCTATATGACTGATTGAGGAAAAGATACAGAAAATGGAAATAAAAACATTTTCATTCTAAAAAAAGAGAGAGTGGGAAATAAAGAGGAAGGGAGGAGAAAAGAGAGAAGAAAAAGAAGTGGATGAAGGAGAAATGAAGAAAATAAGACAGCACGCAAATAGGCTGGATTGCTCAATAAACCTTCCTCTTGACAAGATGGCCCAAAGAACAACAGCCAGTTAAAGAATAGAGAAAATCTGCAAGCAAGTCCCCACATCAATACTTCCATATTTCAAGAGACAAATGGTGGCCAAGCTGAAGAAACTTAAGAAAGGGAAAATAAAGATTTCCTCCTCAGTGCTGGATGAGAAATGATGAATAGGTAATTCGGCTTGTTTCTCAGGTGGTTTTAAATTGGGAAACTGGGGCATTGTTCCAGATTGTGGGGACCCCCACACTCTGAAACCTGGGGAGTTATGTAGAGTTAGTTCTGACTTGCACTATAAAAGAATGAGTAAAACAAGCTGGATATTGATGAGACTGGAAATGATGAGGCTGCTGCAATTTGATGGAAGGAAACTCTGAGATTTTCTAATATTAATTTAAAAGGTGGAGGATGGAGTGCAGAAAAGACATGGAAGTTGACCAGTTAATAGCTGCTAGTGAAATGAACAAAAAGATTCTTTAAGCCTGAATCAAATCCTATTTCAGGACCCATTGTGATAGCCTACTGGCTAAATCCTCACCTTGCAAGCACTGGGATCCCATATGGGTGCTGGTTCATGTCCTGGCTGCCCCACTTCCCATCCAGCTCCCTGCTTACGGCCTGGGAAAGCAGTTGAGGATGACCCAAGGCCTTGAGACCCTGCACTTGCATTGGAGTTCCAGAAAAAGCTCCTGGCTCCTGGCTTCGGATCTCAGTTCCAGCCATTGTAGCCACTTGGGGAGTGAATCAGCAGTTAGAAGATCTCCCTCTCTGTCTCTCCTCTCTATAAATCTGCTTTTCCAAGAAAAATAAACAAATCTGGTTTTTTTGTTTGTTTGTTTGTTTGTTTATCATGTTTCACAGCTCTATAGGCTCAGGGATTTCCCCATCTCCAATCTCTCTCTCCCTCACTGATTTCCCCCATATTATTACAATAGTATAGTCCTTCAACAATAGTCACAAGTTCATCATCCTGCTATTTAAGAGTATGGTGGCTTTGTAGGTATAGACAATGGTAGAAAGTCCAGTGTCTTACTGTCAAGATTTTTCAACAGTTTCATTGTCACCATATTTTATTACAGGACATCCAGCTACCTTCTATCCAGCTTCCCATCTATCTTGTATACGCCCCAAAAGCTATCTCATTCATTGGCTTACAGGCCCATCCTCAGGAATACCCACATTTCCTCTTCTGCTCTCAGTGGGTGATGTATGCTGTACCTGAGTCACTTGAACATGACTGCCATTGCTGCTATCACCACAGTTTGTCAAAACAACGCTCTGCTAACATGCAATCCTGAAACCATATTGATTTTCATATATATATATATAATATACACACATGCATATATACTATGCATATTTTATATGTTATAAATGTATAATAGGCATATTATACATTATATATTACTGTATATTTTATATATAGTAATATATACATAGTAATATATATATATTACTATACTCCTGATGCATCCGTTTTCCTGATGTGCCAAAAAACAAAACAAAACAAAACAAAAAGAATTCCTATTGCAAGCACCAGGACTGTGGTCACCAGTTTACATAGAATCTTTCCTGTTGGTAGCTATAACCAATCCTGCCACTACAACTCCCTCTCCTCATGGACAGTCCTCTTATCCCAGGCTTTCCCCAGTTCATGTTGTCCCACCCCATCCTTCTTATCCATAGATAATGTGGTTTCAGTGTAAATGACTTACACTTCCCTATCCCAAATATGCAAAAAATATTCTTAGCTCTGGGTGTAGCAGAGATTCTCCAACTAATGCCCAACCTTGGGGTTGAGAGGCATTAGTTTCTTATGCCAGGACCTAGTCCTTTCTTTATCTGTTATTGCTCAATGCACCCTTTCATTTCAGAGATCCTTTGATTTCAAAGGAAAGGAGGCAGAGGCAAAGGAATACAAGGTACAAGCTCACTCTTGACCTGTGATCCTAGTGAACTTTGCTCATGTGGTCTTTTCCTGATCCCTACACACACATTTTATTTATTTGTTTGTTTACATCTTTAGTATGTGTTGCCAAAAGAGAGCCTTTCATAACATCACTTAGCAGAGGAATAATTGAAGTTTAAAAGCAGAAAAGTGGCACAAAGAATTGCTTGCGGAGGATTAGCTGATGCAATTGAACTAGCTGGATTGTAGTGAAAGGGAATGACTGGAAGCAGAGCTACTATTGAAAGATTAGTTTAGGTGAGAAGAGTAAGACCTGGACTAGATCTTTATCTATTACAATTTCAAGAGAGGAAAAGCTTTGAGATACACTAAAAAGAAATTTGATTTCACCAATGATGGGGTTTTGGATAAGAGGGAATGAAAGGAGTCAAAAATAGCATAATGATTTGAACACAGATAAATTGTGGAATAATGACACCAAAAACACTAAAAAGAGGTGGAAGGGGTGGGGACAGTTACTATGGGGGAGTACTGGAGTTTGTTTCAATTTTAACCATTATGGTTTCATAATATCAGAAGAGTATACATCTTTTTTTTAGGGGATTTGGCATCTGAAGAAAATTGGGATATAAGGCTGCAGATTTTGTATAATTTATTAAGGTGACAGTTAATGGAGTGGCAGGGCCTCAAACACGCGGCCTACCCAGTATTCCTAATTCCTCACTCAGGATGATAGTTTTGCAAAAATATTTTTAAAATACCATTTGAAATTTGAATGCCTTTTGTAGGCTGTGACCTTTCTGAGAAATCACAGATTATACAACTTCCTATTACCCTATGCCTGATCTGATTAAAATATTGACCTTAAGCAAGCTAGAAAGTATAATTGAGAGTAATGTCTTGCCCCAATTGCTTGCATTAAAATCCCTGTCCAGGTATCTGGCTATGTGACCTCGGGCAAATTATTTAACTTTAATGGAAGGTGTTAGAAAAACTGCCCAGCATGGTACATTGCAGTGCTCAACAAGATACTGGGTATTTTCATTGTTAGAGCTTGATAATCCAATATAGGGAAAGACAGAGAAGCCAGGACTAAATCTTATATTTCCTACAAATTGACAAGAAGATGGCAAAACCTATTGGCAGAGCCAGTGCACCTAACAGAGAATTGGGTGGGCAAGCACACAGATAGCTTGAGGATATGTGATGTTTGGATATTCAAAAAGTTTATACTGAATGTCATGTATTAAGAGAGAGTTTTTTTCCTCTACCTTAGAAGTTTAGTGTTTGGGGACTTGCAGATTAAACGGATACAATACATGACAAGAGAACTGACAAAATTTCATCACAATACATTCAAGAGTCTACAAGAAAATGAAACTCAATGAGAAGATTAGGAAGTAGGACTTTTAATGCCATTTTAAGGGGGAAACGAAAGGGAGAGAAGGGACACTTAAACACAAATGGCCTTGGGCCCGGCGGCGTGGCCTAGCAGCTAAAGTCCTCACCTTGAAAGCCCCGGGATCCCATATGGGCGCCGGTTCTAATTCCGGCAGCTCCACTTCCCATCCAGCTCCCTGCTTGTGGCCTGGGAAAGCAGTTGAGGACGGCCCAATGCATTGGGACACTGCACCCACGTGGGAGACCTGGAAGAGGTTCCAGGTTCCCGGCATCGGATTGGCGCGCACCAGCTCGTTGCGGCTCACTTGGGGAGTGAATCATCAGACGGAAGATCTTCTTCTCTGTCTCTCCTTCTCTCTGTATATCTGGCTGTAATAAAATAAATCTTTAAAAAAAAATAAGTTGACTTTGAAAAAAAACAAACAAACAAAAAAAACAAATGGCCTTTAGGCAAGATAAATGGGCTCTTAGGGAGAGCAAATGGGAGATAAGATGGTTTTGTGATAAAGTCTGTTCATTTCACCATAGACAGGAGCCCATTTTCCCTGGTCCCAAAAATGTCCTGGAGGAGATATAAGACAATGGATTTCCTTAGGGAGCTTTGCTTTTAGAAAGCAAGTTCAGGAAAAAAGCCTCTTACCAATGCCTTGAGCTAAAAATTATGGATCCTTTCACCTATGTTTTATTGAAATTTTTCTTAAAATATAAAAAAAAATTCTGGAATAATGATAGAAAGTGAGATTAAGGTCTTCAGCATTTCCAACAGTTTTGAAACAGTTCTCAACAGTTTCAACAGCTTCAATTTTGGAGGATCCCTAAGTTGAACTCTAGAGCTGTTGCAACTTTATGAGTAGTTCAGTGGATATGCCTTGCCATGATTTTGCTTTTAGTTGCTGAGAGTGACTGGAGAGCCAGCAGTAAGCAAAGGGCACTGAATCAGGAAGATAGGTAGATGTAAGATGAGGTGTCAAATGTCCAGTAGAAAGTACCTGAATCCCAGACAACTAAAATGATTCAGTCATACTGGAAAGTTCCAGGCTCAGAATATTGTACATTGCAAAATACAAGAAAAGTAGAATGAAGGAATTAGCGCAGCTTTCTCAAGAGAAGATTCTAGAATTTCCTTTTTTAAGAAAACATATGAAGGATTCATTTTAATCCTTTTTATTACTATCTTGTTTTAATTTCACAGTTTATAGCATATAAGAGACTATAAGAGAAGTTTCAAAAAAGCTCATAGAAAATGAAATTAAAATGTAAGTCTAGTTGAGCACAATCATTTTGGAATACATGCCTATTTTTCGTAATATCCATTTTTCATTGACTTTTTAAAGTACCTTCGTATAATGCATAGGCCTCATTTGAAATTTCATGATCTTCTATTGGTTCTGCCTCTGAGTGAGTGTTCCAACATTTTAGTCACGAGGATTTTTTTTAAAGATTTATTTATTTTTATTGGAAAGTCAGATTTATACAGAGAAGGAGAAGCAGAAAGATCTTATGTCTTCTGGTTCACTCTCCAAGTGGACCCAACAGCCAGAGCTGAACTGATCCAAAGCCAGGAATCTGGAACTTCTTCTGGGTCTCCCACATGAATGCAGGGTCCCAAGGCTTTGGGTCATCCTCTACTGCTTTCCCAGGCCAGAAGTGGGGAGCTGGATGGGAAGTAGAGCAGCCAGGATACAAATCAGCATCCATATCGATTCCAGCAACTGCAAGGTGAGGATTTAGCCACTATGCTATTGTGCTGGGCCCATGAAAGTTATTTTTATGAAAGGATCACACTTGGTATCCTGCCTCGTCCACTGTGGCTTGCAAATAGTTTCTACCCTGATGGTTTGTGTTGTTGACTTCCTTAGCATGCTTCTCTGAGCTCTCCTTCTTCACACTCCTTTCTGTTTCTTTCATGATTTCCTCCTTACACTCCTTCCTGCTTTGCTTGCTACAAAGCAGAGCTGCTTTATATTCTATCTCCTTCTCTCTCTCTTCCAACTCCTTATTCTCGATATAGCAGTTCTCTAAAGTATATTTTCTGGCCTGCCACTTTATTTATAAATTAGATAGCAATCAAGTGACAGAAACGGTTAACTCTACAAGAGCGGAGGACACAGGTATGAACAAATTAATGTGTGGAGGAGAGAGAAATTTAAATTTTTGACTGGCTTGGGAGGTATCTAGTAAATTATATCTGAAGGATTGAATTCATGCCCTTCAAAAGAGATGACAGGGGCAGAAGGTTGAGTGCAATATCTTTGCCACAGTCAGCGTTTGGGCATTGAAAAGATCTACTTGGTTTAGTCTCTTTTTCCATCTCTGTTGACCTTGGACAGAAGGCTATTTCTCCATGGGCTGCAGGCTTCTGAATCTGGTGATGAGAAGTGGACTCTTGCGAAAACTAACCAAACACATTCACAACATCAGTGACCTCAGCATGGGCCTTTTCCCTTGGGGATAAATTTCTAAGCAGTCCACATTTTTCTCATGGTTTTAGGAAACAAACAGACTCACTCATGTTTATTTCCTGGGTAATATTCCAGCTTCATGGGAAATGGAAAGTAGGAAATAGATGATTTTGTTCAACTTGGCCCTCTTTCAGGGTAGTGAAAAAAAGATTAATTCTTCCCCAAGACTGTCTTACTTTGTAAGATAATAGAGTGACCTTAAACTAATCAAAATATATTGTTATACTACATGTGGTTAAGCATATTTGGTGATTACTTGCATTCTATTTAAGAAATGTTTTAACTTAAAATTAAACCTCCACTCCTTTGGGAGAGGTCGGAGAGAAAGCATTCTTCCATAGTTAATATCTGAAAACCAGTTCTCTATATTCTCCTTCATTGTCATTTCTGATATTTCATCAAGGTCAAGCTCTGACGGAATAATAGTTTCACATAGTGGGGGGTGGTAAAATGAAAACAGATTAATTAACTCAGTCATGCTTTCAATGCATTTAGATAGCCAATTTCAATTCATTCAAACCAGAGAACACTAGGTGAAACTTATGACACATGAGTCAACATCCAGAACATTGATAATTGTACGAATAGAAGATTAAGTGGAAAATTAGCAAGACAAGAAAGGGGAGGATGCAAGCATGATACATTCAGATTTTTTGAGTTAGTTTTTCATGCTGTTACAACTCAGCCCAAAGCAGAGACTCACTTTTGTTTGGTTGATTTTCCCCTCTGTCTTTATTATTCCTTAGAAATGTGAGTGGAATTTTAGATGCTTAGACTCTGATGGAATATATGTCCGTACTGCTTCATTTCATCAGTATGAGAATACTTGTCAAGTGATATTTCATGTTTTTCTAAGAAAGACAAGCTTATCTTCTTTACGTGGTAGGAAAAACATGATTAGAGGAATGCAAATTGTATGGGTATGGGATCTTAGGCAATCACAGTATATTTGCACTTCCTACCTGGAGTGTGTTGAAATTGGAGTCCATCTAGACAAGCAAGTAGGAGTCAGAAATTTTTACATTCACTTGTTCATTCATTCTCCAGTGAATTCATTAGCTGAAATACATGGAAATTTACAAAACAGACTCAATTTGAGTGGCAGGTAAGGCCCAGTGCTCCATCTTTAAGGTATTCCTTTTGCCTTGGGCATCATTGTTTTTCAGGACATCTATGTTCAGAAAACCAAGCAGACTACAGTGATTTCTATGGTTGTATTTTTCCAAATATTTAGTTAGGGAAAATTTCATAGCTTTATAGAGAATATACAGGCATCAGTCACCACCTAGATTCCCTTTGGCTGTAATTTAACTCCAAGCCTGATGAGTTATGAGGCAAGATCAGAAAACATATTCTAATATAGGTCCCTCAGCAAATAGTGAAATGGAGCAGAAATGTCCCAAGTTCTCACTCTCTAGAATAAAGCAACATAGCTGCAGGTATTGTTGTGGGGTGT
Organism: Ochotona princeps; assembly: GCF_030435755.1. Classification (NCBI taxonomy): domain Eukaryota; kingdom Metazoa; phylum Chordata; class Mammalia; order Lagomorpha; family Ochotonidae; genus Ochotona; species Ochotona princeps. The sequence goes on from NC_080838.1 coordinate 30,906,036, forward strand.
GAGCGAGACCATGCCAGATGTGTCTAAGGTTTATTAAGAAGTCTTTATTAACCAAGTTTGGTGATAACAGGGTCCACTAGAAATCACAAGTCCATATGGCAATCCAATCAATTGTAACCCCAAGAACAAATGGTCATTATCCTCAAGTCCCTACATTAAGCTAAAGGCTTATGTCCCAGCTTTCCCAACAATATAAGTTATCCTAAGAGACATGCAACAAATAACCTGGACACACTTACAAAGCTGCAGACATTCATCTTTCCCTGGATTCTCTGCCCACATTCCACTACTGCTAGGCCTCACCTCTCCTCGAACTCCCGATAGCACACAATTTAGAAATACAAAGCATTTTAGCATTGCTATCTTCATTGTCCTACCCAAGCAGTAAACAGAGGGTGAGGAATACAAACACACAGGGGTCATGCTCAGGGGATACCTGTCCTGGGGTACTGGGGAGGCTGAATCAGAGGGCCAGAGCAATGGAAGCACACGGTCAAGTGAGTGAGCCCCTCTCTATCATGAGCCTCTATAAGGGCTTGTGAGGGGAGTGGTTACACAACAATACAATGCCTCCCCCTTTCAGGTGATAGGCAGGACGAACACCTAGGTGGTTGGGGAGTGACTTCCAAGCTTGTGACCCTGAACTAGCTGCCTGCCTCACCACATTATTACTATGGAACCCCTGAATCAGGGTCCACTTGCCTGATGCACAGAAAGTCAGTCACTGAAACTAGGGTACTGAAAGGAAGTAGGAGTTCATTTGCAAAGTGCAGAGTAAAGCACTGGGCAGCTATTGCTCAATTCCCAGGCTCTCTGAAGCGTTAGGGATAAAGATTCTTATAAACTGAAAGTGGGGCTGAAAGCCACATATGTAACTTGTGTTTGAGTTTCGGGTAGGTCAGTGGTGCTCAAGTCCTTCCTTTGATTGGTCAATTATTTATGTTCCTTAGGAAATTTTGTGATGTCCAAGTGGGTTTCAGTTAGTCTTGGTGGGTTCCATGTAAGTGGTGGTTATAAATAACCTCTGCCTAACCTGGACTTTCCTAGCCTGGAGCCCAACACAAGTCCTGATGCCCTGGATAATATTGGCCTACAAGGCATTGTCTATTGGAGTTGCAAATGACTTATTGCATCTAGTGATGAGAACCTTGTTGGGCCAATTGTATCATACCCTCAGTTCAGAGTGTTCCTTTTGAAAAAGGACAGGCAAGGACACTCTGTGCTAACAGACACAGATTCCTGCCTTTGCAGTTTAGGGGTTCAGTCTTGAGCTCTATTAGCCGTTATAACCAGCATAAGGAAGGGACTTCCAGATTGTAACAAAGCCTTACAGAAGGATGAACAACTTAGAGACCCACTTAATATAATTGGCATCCAAAGCAGGGAGCAGTCCTGCGGAAATGAGCCACACTAACTTGGGATGAATGATGTATAAATTTAGGATGAATAATGTCCAAATTAAGTCAAACTCTTGAACAGAGAATCAGAGAACTGCTTGAAGTAGAAAAAATTGTACATTTTGGTGTCGGATGTGTTGTGAGTAGAGAAGCAGTTTTCCTTTAATGCCCTACTTCCGTCAGCATGGAGATAGTGTCACACACAAACTGTGCAGAATTCAGTTACATTCATCCCTTTACTATCCAGACTTGACTCCCAGCTCTGCTTCCAGCTTCAGCTTCCTGCTGTTGCACACACAGGAGGCAGTAGTGATGCTTGGGGTAGCTGGATCCCTGACACTTACAAAGGAGACCTGGGCTGATTTACCAGTATTTGAGGAATGAACTAGAGGAGGGAGACTATTTCTCTTTCTGTCTCTCAAATTAAAAAAAAAAAAATGATGACATAAATGAAGTAAAGCTGTAACCAGGTTGACTTCAAGAACAATGACAAGTAAGAGTTCAGCCCCCTACATTGTTTTGTTCCTCTCAGCATCCACTGTCTGAAGCAAAATAATAAGGGACCCTTAAGCAAGATAAATGTGACTCTAGCATCAAGTGCTGATGTCTTAAAACAGCAGCCTCTTCAGGCTGGGCCATTAGTGTTAATGTCTTGGCAGGGAGCTTGAAGGTCAGCACATTAAACTCCAGGAACTTTTAGAACTTTCCAGGGTGGCAGAGTAAATATACAGAAGAGCAACCTGAGAGAAACCCAAAAGATGAAAAAAAAAAATCTGAGTTAATTCAGGTCAAATCTGAAGACTTAGAAACTTGCTGAAATTTAATTCATGGTCATGATTGTGCATTTTAAAAAGTCTACTATGTTTTATACTGTGGAAATTATGCCTAAATTGAAAAAAATTGCTCACATTTTGCTTAGAGCTGAAGTAGCCAAGGATAAAGGGGAATTTTGTTATAGGGATAAATTTTGTCTAAAGGTTTCAACCTGCATTACTCCTGAGTAGGCCAGCCCTCCAATCCCTGCAAAGGTCTTTGCCCCTGGCTGAGGGAAAGGGAACGAGCAAGACAAACTGCAAAGGTAGTTCAGTGGCCCAGTCATTTCTTTAGCTTCAGTCCAGTGTTGAAGTGGACACATTTGGTGACAGCGGCTCTGTGTCACCATTTGCCAGCGAGACCCTTGCCTTATTTCCCAGTACCCAGGACTTCCTCTTGTTTCAGCACCATTCTTTCTCGATGCTGGAACCTGGAATCTGCTTTAAGCTTTCAGTTTTCTATATGATGATACCTAGGCTCCATGAACTTAGCATGTTTGTCACTGATTTTTGCTTTGTTCACTTAAACTTTAAGTAAAGGATCAAAAGCATTCTCCCTAGTAAGAGAAGTAAGCCTCACAAGTAAAAGTAAATTCTGGTCAGAAAAATTAAGAAAAGCAGGTTGTCCCAAGAAGGAAATGCTAGAAATTCATCATTACAAAAACAATTGTCAAATGTGTTTTTCTGCTCATTTTTCCTTGTTAAATCTAGGAGCTGAGTCATGTAGAATTAGCTCAAAAGTTGGAGAGACGAGAATAATGCCAATGTGTGTTTGTGCTGGCCATTGTTTTCCCTGGCATTGAATCAGGTTATGAATGTCAGTGTTTTTTCCAGCAAGATAATTGTACCAGCGACCATCCATCCTGGGTGAATTATCATAAATGAAACATAAAACTAAATGGCTACAGTAAGCACACACATCTATAAAACACTTGTACTGGGGGAATGCAGAATGGTTAAGTGGCTGGAGACCAGAAATTTTCTGGTGTAGGGATCTCAATCACAGGCCAACAGAATTTAATTTAATATGTGTGCCTGTCATGCAGAGTTAGGCACACATTGCTACAATAAATAAACAGGATTACTTTGCCTGTGGGACAAATTTGAAATTCTGTGTGTCTATATTTTGTGACTAGCACTAATGATGTACAGTTTCATTGCCACTACTAAGGACTTTTTCTTTCTTGTGTGTGTGTGTTTTTCTTTCAGAATGAAACAATAGCAAATTTTCAAAGTATTTTCAAACTTTTTTAAAGTTGCTAAAGTTGATTTAAAATATGTCTAGATTTTAAATTGCAGCTTGTAAAGTAGTAAATTCCCAATTCAGCTCACCATCTGGCATTAGATCATTTCCCTTACATTCCCCAGGCAGCTCCCTATTTCTCTTCCCACACTACATTCTATCTTTTGTCTTTCCTTCTTCTCACTCTCAAACCCCACTTTCAACTGATTAACTAATGCATTTGACGTTTCTTTGTAGGGTATATGTCAATATACCATGGGATCACTAGAATTTATGCAGAGCGTGACAACCTATAGTTTCATGCTTCTGGTTTTCCCCCCATTTTTGCCAATTTTCTGTACCATAAACAAAAACAGCCTCCACTGAAGTCAGTTTCTGAAGTAAGCCAGCTCAAATCCTTGGATCTCTAAGAAGAAACAAACAGCAAACTGGATACTGGTGCATACTAATTAGGTATAATGTTTTAATCCTTTGCTTATTAATTAGGGTTAAATATTATTCTCAATTTATATGAAACCATTCTGTCATTTCCTAAAAGTATCAGAAGATCCACTCATTTGTTCATGGCTACTTAGCTGTGTTAAGAACTAGATGGATGTGTTAAGGCCAGCAGAGATGATCAATGCATGTATAGAGATGAGGAATCATAGAATGGATAAAAGTTCAAGATAAAAAGTAAAATAAATGGATCACTTTGCCTGAGGTGATCTGGAAAAGCATTATTACGTCTTTAGCAGAGCTGGGGGAGAGGAAAGCAGGAAGAGAGACACTCCAGGAGTGGTGGTTTTCTTCATGAGTGTCATGTATTTAAAAAAGGATGGGCAGTGAGATGGATTGAGCTTTAGACGTGTGGACAGGAGGGGTAGACCATAAACACACTGGAGCCAGATCATAGAGGCCTGAGAAGGTGAAACTTGAATTGGTAGCAACTAAAAGCCATGGGAGTTTGGCCAAGTCCAGTGACAGAACTGAAGTGGTGCTTAAGAGGATTAATCTGGTGGCAGATTGTTCTCTAGGCCTCATTCTGGGATTTAATAACAAGCTACAAATTCTGTTAGAATTAACCTATCCCTCTTTCCTCACATTCAGTCTTTATTGAAGGTGATGAACAGTTGGTTAATATCTTCTGAATAATAAATTATAGAATTTTAATTGGGGCATAAAGGTGTCTTTGTACAATTTGGCCAACTCCTCGGGAGAAGAAATGGACACTTGTATATTGAGTTGGCGAAACATTAGAACTTCTGATGCCTGATGATTTATTTATCCTCTTTTTTTGTGATTCCCCAGTTCAAATGACCTACTTCCCTCAGATCCCACCCCAGCCTGTCCAACAGACTTGGCATTCAGGTGGAAGATTGTTGAATTCTCCACAGAGGAATGGTAACTCCATTTCTAAGATTCCTGACCAGGGGTGACAGCACCATTCTCCTGGCTCTCTTTCTTCCTGGACATCTTTTCTTCTTCATTAATCTTCATTACTCTTGAAGACTTAACCTGAGTCAGCCCAATTACACATAATTACTCCTTCGTTTTGTGTCCCCTAAGTTCTTAGCAATGAAAACATAGATGCTTTGTTTTCTGACTTTTTGAAGGAATATTCTGTTCTACAAAAGGAAAAAATGTAAAGACTCAGGCTTATTTCTTGAATTGTCAAAGGTTAACCAATGGAACAGTTTTTAAAGATAAATTAGATCTGCCATTTGCTCAACCTTTTAAAAATACAGCCAAGTCTATTGAATATGATTTTTTCTTAATGTCAAAGCACTCTCATTAAAAATATTCCAATATTTCTATTCAAAATGCCCATCCCACGGTTTTTCCCATGTCATTTCTTAATAACAGCATGTCTACAGAAAAAGGGGGAGTCACCCTTCATCCCTCCCTACCTATCACTCCCCATTTCTATTCAATGGTAAATTCCGAGTGCTCTACCTGGAACACATACGCAGAATCTGACCAGTTCTCACCAACTGTAATCTATTATTTGAAACTCCAACAACCTGGTAAACAATGTCACAGGTTCCACATTTGCCGCCTATCCCAGTCTGTCCTCTCAGTAAGGCAGACAAAACGATGGTTTCAAAGAGAGCTAGTTCATGAGACGCCTCTGCTCAAACCCTTGCCAGTGCCTTTCTTTCTTTCTCAATACTAAAAGTCAAAGTGCTGAGAATATTCAGAATTGTGTCTAAATAAGATGATTCTGGTGATGTGCATATACTAACTTGCGTTTTCATTACTCAAACTGTTCTGCATATTCAGGATATATGACTGTGTTCCAGTGTTGAGATCCTTAGATAGATGACGGTTTGATAAGGTGTAACTCTATATTAATTTGCACTTTGTATATTGCTTTGTAGGCATGCTTCTAATTTCGTTTTTCACTGACTCCCTCTGCTGCTGGGCTGTTTTTAAGTAATTCTTTACGTCCCTTACTGTATAATGCTTAATGGCGGGAATGGTGGATGCTGCTGTGGTTGACAAATAGACCTCATGGTTGGAAAAGAAAAATTAAAAGAATCAATGATTCAGTGGCTTATAATTATGATGCCAGAAATGACTGGAGAGACTGTTTACCTTCAATTTTCCTTTCACTTGAAATAAGCCAGATCTGAACTGGAGAGCATTTTGTGCTTCTTCATGCTAAGGCTATCTTCCTTCTAGGAAAAGGAACTGGATTGGTGAATTAAGATATTGTACAAACATGGAAGGATTACTCCCACAAAAATACCATTTCCTATAGCTAAATATCATAAAGTCCACATTTGGTTAAATTTTACAGATATAAAATCCATTTGCAGGACAGGTGCTTAATAGATCAATTAAGATGCCAGTTAAGCTACCTGAGTTCCGACACAAAGATTGGTTACTCCTCACTAAGGCATTGGAGATTTCTCTGCACACCCCTCCTAAAACTGTTCTGCTCCTCAACTGTTGACATATGCCTTGTTAGAGTTATAAGCCAGTTTGAACTATCCTAAAATACGCCAAGTTCAGTAAAAATTATGCTTCAACATTATAAACTGCTACATATTAAAATAAAAATAGATGTGAGACAGCTGAATAGTTCCCTATAGCCATTTTAAGGTGTATAGAAGTCAGTTGTTTATAAACTAAAATTGAAATGTCAATGAAGTAGTCACAGGATGTGGTCAAGAACCTGCATTTTTTAACATATTGGTTACTCAATACCATATCAATGAACTCCATAATGTTGTAAATTGTTGTTGATGCTATGTTGGGGCTTTTAATTGGGCCGGGATAATAGTCTGACAGCTGAGCCCTCAGACCAGAGATGGTCTGCCCAAGAAACTGTTAAATATATCTGGACAATAAGATGCTGGATGCTATGCAGGGTACATGCTTGCAATGAAGGAATCATGACTGGATTTGAACTGTAATACTGCAATAAGGTGGAGGAATCCGCCATGGGGGGAGGGCCTGGGGAGGGGTTGGGGGAATCCCAGAGCCTATGAAACTATGTCACAAAATGAAATGAAATAAAAAATAAATAAATAAAACATTAAAAAAAAAAAAAGATACCTGAGTCCCATATTGGAGTAATTGGGTTCCTGAACTGATGTGGGTTCATGACACCACAAGTTAGGAACTCTGGGTATTAATATTGACTTTGAAATTAACTTGCTATTAGAATCACAGAATATCCTAATTTCCTAGTTCTTAGTTCCTCAACTAAAAATCAATTGATTTAATAAAATTGGCATTGGTAATACATGAATAATTCTCACGCTGATATCCATAGTATGTATAACTTGTCAGTCAAGGAGGGACTGTTACCTCCTGAACAGATTTGTCATCCAAATCATTATTAATATAATGCCTTAGAAATCACCATCAAACAACTAAAGCTGGGGTATTAGATTAAAATTTTTCTTTAATGATCTTTTTGTTTAAAAAGATTTATTTTTATTACAAAGTCAGATATACAGAGAGGAGGAGAGACAGAGAGGAAGATCTTCCATTCAATGATTCACTCCCCAAGTGAGCCACAACGGCCGGTGCTGTGCCAATCCGATGCCGGGAACCAGGAACCTCTTCCAGGTCTCCCATGTGGGTGCAGTGTCCCAATGCATTGGGCCGTCCTCGACTGCCTTCCCAGGCCACAAGCAGGGCGCTGGATGGGAAGTGGAGCTGCCGGGATTAGAACCAGCGCCCATATGGGATCCCAGGGCGTTCAAGGCGAGGACTTTAGCCGCTAGGCCACGCCGCCGAGCCCTAATGATCTTTAAGTTTCTTAATTTATTAGTCTCTATAGTTACAGGAATGATAGTTTTCCAGGAACCACTATCCCTTTGGAGAAATGAAAGATTTAGGATGTAAGGCAAGGGAAGCACAAATACAGCGTGACTGGAATCTCGGGTGCCAGGCAGCTGCCAAGTGTGCAGAGCTCAATGAAGCCACATCCGAAGGATACCAGAGCCAGAAGGAAGTGCTGCCCACTGACCCCTGACCCCATCTGGGACAGTTTCAGCATCAAAAATAAAATAATGGCAGTGGATTGCAACACTGAATTTTTTGTAAAAAAAAAAATCACAAATTTGTGAACATATTTGGGCAGGATAGGAAGAAAAAGGGAAGGTTCTTTATAATAGAATGGTAGCTAATAAGTATGTGTAGAAGGAAGGACAAGATTAGAAAAACCATCATCTTGTGATGCATAGTAGCTGATTTATGACTGATAATTAATGAAGGTGATGTCCTGGGGTACAGATTTATTGAGGTACAGAATGTCTATGTGATCTCAGATGATCACCCCACAAGCTACTTGCTAATTACCAGAAGGAAAAATGTGCTTTAATAATGAGAGGTGTTAGTAGTGAGTGGACAGCCTGACATCAAAGTGTTCCATACCTCTTGATCGACATGGGACAAATGAGACATCTCAGTGGTTGGTGTTCATGCAAGTAATGTTTCATGAAGAACCAGAATGTGGCCGAATTTCCCAGAACAAATGGCCTGGGCTTACAAAAGGATTTCATGTTATGGGGAAAAAAAAAAACAAAGAAGGTAAAAAACCCTTCTGAATTTAGGAAACAAGAGATGAAGAAAGTTACATTCAATGCAGGAAGGTTGATTGATTCTGGAAGGTGCTGGGGTAGGAAAATTTTAATGGGCTTTTAAATAAATATTTAGTGAAATTTGAATATGATCTATATGTTGAATAACACTAAATTCCCATTGGTTTTTCTTATGTATAGTAATAGTATTGTAATTTGTTATGGGATATTCTTTTCTTTGGAGGTGGATACTATGTAGTCCCCGGTTAAATGATTTTTCAGAAGGGAAATATGTAAGAGGCAAATGGGGGAAGAAAATGCTGACAGACAGTGACTCTATATGGCAAGTACATGAGGGTTTTTTGTTTGTTTGTTTGTTTGTTTGTTTTTCTAAATTCAGGTCTTAATGCTGTGAAAACTCATGTTCTTTCCTTTAACTCTCATGGTGTATATTTGTTGAACTAGTTCATGTACAAAGATAGCTTTTTACTTCAAATTAGTGATTACTAAAATTTCTAAATATGAGGCCCCTGACACTCCAGCCATTAAAATGTAATGGCATAATTATTTTGTGTTACCTGAGGGCAAATTTTCTCATTTTAAGTTTAATAGGCTGATGAAAAGGAACCCCAATTGTTCTGTGGGGCCCTTTTCTTGCTGTACTTACTAACAAAGTTTCTGCTGTAGTTCTTTATTATTATTATTTAATGACTCCAAAAGTCACCCACTTCTCTAATTATCCAAGATAAGCACAAAGTTGTTTATTCACTAGTTGATAGGCAGAAATCAAATAAAATTTAATTATACTCCTATCCACATTTAAGAATTGATATACATATATAAGAATGCTAAAACCCAGATGACTCAGGCTCCTGTATAAACAATACTTCTCATTGACATTTGTGTAGAAACTTCTCATTCAAATGTCCTTAGTTTTGTGGCTAGTCAAGGCACAAAACGAAAGATCTGGATTGAGTCATAGGGGCTGCGAGATAATACACAGCGTGCTCAGTTAAACTGGAATTTCTTCAGAGGAACACTTTTAAGTATGTACCACGAGAAAAGACTTAAGCTAAAAAGAGATTATACCCTGCATATACAAAATGAAAATGTAGGGAAATGGGATGTGGAGTTGTTGGTTAAAGCGGACAGTTTTATTGTTGTAAATTGAATCAGTTCTAGAAATCTAATGTATAGCATGGAGATTACACTTAATACTGTATTATACAGTTGAAATTTTGTAAGAGAGAAGGTCTTAGGCGTTCTCACCCCCTTCCCCTATACACGCAGATAACTGTATAAAGAGATGGATATATTAGTTTGGCTGCACTCAATTCATTCACTGTATATCCATAAACCAAAACATCATACACGCACATTGAATAGGCTTAAAACTTGAAAAGAACTAGTGTGGCAGGAGTCACAATTTACAGCCATGGTCTGCCTTATCTCCTCACTTCTCACAGGGTGCAGCCTCTTTGGCAGACTAGATTTTCCAAGGTTTGGTACAGGGTGTGGTATGCAGTGTGGTCTGGGGTAAGGGATGCTCCTCTGGGGTCCATGTACTCAGCTCGTTGGCCAGAGGCAAGGATGGCAGGTGTAATCTCAGGAATTGAGGAGTGTGGATCATAAGACAGAAGAGTAAGCCCCATTTCTGAACACCTACAGTGTGCCAAGTGCTGTGCTAAGTGCTTCATGTTTTCTATGCCATTGAATCTGCTCTGTTGGGAGACTAGGGTAGAAAATTTTAAGAACTGATGGTTTGAATTTTGCTGCTGTTATTATTAGTGTGATCTTTAGCAAATAACTTAACCTCCAAATTTCCATTTTTTTTCTTCACGTGTAAAGTGGGCATGATAATACCTTCTTGATAGGTGTTGTTAGATTTCAAAGTGAAATAATGTAAGATATATGTTTAACACAAAACACCTTCTCATTGTAATTCTTAGTAAATTGAAATTCATTTATTTAGATACAGTTTGACTAAGGAGCTGGGGCTGAGCAGAGAGTGGGAGAATTTGTAATTTGCTGCTACAGTTGGGTAAGGTTTGAGTGTGCCACCCAACAATTCATGTGCTGGAAACTTAGCCTCCAGTATAACAGTATTGAGGTGGTGCATCTTTGAGAGGCACAGATTAGTGGCAGGAGATTGGGTAGGAGGGTGGGAGTACTAGCCTTAGATTACTGGGCTTCTTGAGGGACCCGCTTGGTTGCATTAGGGTGCAATGTTGCAACATAAGCTTTGTACCTCACCTGCATCTCTCTTCAGCACACAGCCATTTCTCTTTCTGCTTCTTGCCGTGTTGTGATGTAGTTACAGGAACTTTTTTAGAATTTGACTTATTAATCATGCTTACTTATTTTATATTCATTTGTGAAAATGTCTGGTTTATCTTATGCTTAAGTATTTTCAACCTTTTTAAAGACAGAGCAACATACAGAGACAGGGAGATAGAGACAAACATACTTAGAGAGGGATCTTCCATCCACTGGTTTTCTTCCCAAATGCCTGAAAGGCCAAGTTTGGGCCATGTTTTTTTAGCTGAAGTCAGATGGAATTGGAGCAAGTGAGACTCAAACCAGCACTCTGAAATGGGATGTGGGTGCCCCAAGCAGGAGCAGTCTAATTTACGATGTAACAACACCTGACCTCACTTTTTGCTTCTTTGAGGGAGGGTTGTTTTTATTAGTTATGCCTCATAAAGTGAACTTTGTGGAATTCCACACTTATCTATGTTTTTAAACAGTTCTATGAAAAAAAAGAACTATAGAGACAAAAAGAACTATACATAAGATCAGTGAATGAAAAAACTGGTTCTTTGAGAAAATCAACAAAATAGACTTCCCACTAACCCAAATAATCAAAAAAAGGAGGGAGAAGAAACACATCAATAGCATCAGAGACAAGAAAAGAAATATAACAACAGATACCTTGGACATACAGAGAATTGTTAGGAATTATTATAAGCAAATACATGCAAACAAATCAGAAGACATGGATAGATTTTTGGACACATACAATTCAACAAGGTGGAGGAATACACCATGGGGGTGGGGGGAAGAATCGCAGGGCCTATAAAACCATGTCACATAATGCAATATAATAAAAAAAAAACCAGAAAACTGTAATACAGCAACAAGGTGGAGGAATCCACCATGGGGAGAGGGTACGGGGAGGGGTTGGGGCATCCCCAGAGCCTATGAAACTGTGTCACATAATGTAATATAATCAATAAAATATATATATATATTAATAAAAAAAGAAAAATTAAAACAAACAAAACAAATTGAATCAAGAAACAGTTAACAATCTAAATAGACCAATAATATGGACTAAGAATGAATCAGCAATTAAAGCCCTCCCAACCAAGAACAGTCCTGGACCAGATGGCGTCACTGCTGAATTCTACCAAATGTTTCAAGAGGAATTTACAATCCTCCACAAGCTTTTCCAAACAACAGAAAGGGAAGCTATTCTTCCAAATTCTTTATATGAAGCCAATATCACCTTAATACCAAAGCCAGACTGAGAAACATTAGAAAATGAGAACTACAGACTGATATCTTTGATGAACATAGATGCAACGATCCTCAACAAAATACTTGCCAACAGGATCCAACAGCACATCAGGCAGATCATTCACCTGGACCAGAAAGGATTCATGCCAGGCATACAGGGATGGTTCAACATTTGCAAATCAATAAATGTGATAAATTACATCAACAAATTGAAAAATAAAAGCCATATGATCATCTCAATAGAGGCAAAGAAGAAATCTGATAAAACCCTACACTCCTCCATGCTGAAAATCCTAAGCAAGATAGGCATAGAAGGAACATTCTATAAACAATCAAAGCAATTTATGAAAAAACCCAATGCCTGCATCATTCTAAACGGGGAAAAACTGGAAGCCTTCCCACAAAAATCTGGAATTAGACAGGGATATCAGCTGTCACTACTACTCTTCAATAGAGTATTGGAGGTCCTTGCCAGAGTTATTAGGCAAGAAAAAGGAATTAAAGAAATCCAAATTGTAAACAAGCAACTGAAATTATCTCTATTTGCAGATGACATAATTTTCTACATAGGAGAACCAAAAAACTCAGTCAAGAGATTACTGGAACTCATAGGAGACTTTGGCAGGGTAGTAGGATACAAAATAAATGAACATTAATAGATGATACTAGTGTACACAAATAATTCCATGGATGAGGAAGAAATTATAAGTACAGTCCCCTTTAAAACAGTGGAGAGGAATCTTAAATAACTACAAAATAAGCTTATTAAATACATAGAAGACCTCTATGATGAAAACTATAAAACATTTAAAAAGAAAATAGAAGAAGACATTGAAAAATGGAGAAACTTACCGTGTTCCTGGATTGGCAGGATCAACATCATCAAAATTTTCATGTTAACAAAAGTAATATACTGATTCAGTGCAATCCCAATCAAAATGCAAACAACATTCTTCTCAGAAATAGAAAAGAAGATACAAAAGTTCATCTGGAAACACAAAAGATCATGAATAGCCAAAGCTATCCTGAAAAATAAAAATGAAGCTGGAGGAATCACAATTTTGCCAGGCTGGGCTAGGCTGCCGCACTCTCCTGCAAGATCGAGGGTGGGAAGGGCTGATATAAGTTGTAACACCTGTAGGCAAATGTCAAGACTGGGTGCAGACCATCTCTAATAGGAGTGAAGCATTTGCTGGGACACACACGGCCTGGTAGGGGAACTTGGGGCACTCTTGCTAGGCCACTGGTGAGTGTAAGAGTTGGCACTGGGGGGTGGGCTGGTATGGAGTAGTTCAGATTGGGCTAGGCTACCATGCCCACTGGCACACACAAGAGCCAGCATGAGCACAGGCAAGAAGGCCTAGGCAGCAGTACCTACTGGCAAATACTAGGATGGAGGGTGAATCATTTCAGGCTGGACCACAGTACCCTCTGGTAGGTATAAGATCTGGGGGTCTCAATGGGCATGTTAGGGGAACTGTGGGCACTATCCTGCTGGTTAGCATGAGAGCCAGGACAAGGCTGGTCTGTGCAGCAACACCTGTCAGGACATGTGTGGGCCAGGTCTAGCTGAGCTAAGCTGCACGGGAATGTACAAGAGCCAGTTAGGATGCTGGATAGATCAGGCTAATACACACACATGCCAGCACATGCAAAAACCAAGGCAGATTGCAGACCTGGTGCGAATTACTGGGACTGCTTCAAGTAGGCATGGCATCCACTGGTATGTATTAATACAGGCCTGTGGCAAGCTGGATTGAGCTAGGCTACAGCACCCATCAGTCACTTGAAAGATGGGGTTGAGGGTAGAACTGACCTGGCAGCTACATCCACTGGTATAGTCATTGGCTGGTGTGTCTAACAGATCAAACCTGACTCTGCACTAGCTGGCACACACACACAAGTCAGGTCTGAGGTCACCCCAGGCAAACAGTCTTAGGGGGTTCCCCAACTAGATCACTGGACTCAAATGATGCTTACAGAGAAAACTGCAAAATACGTGGCCTGACCTGTGAGAGTCTGTGTTGGGACTGGGCTTCCTCAATTGCGGATGCCTGTGTAGTGGACAGCATGCCCAGATGCACAACAGAGGAGAGGACATGACAACCAGCTCATCTAGGCCAGCAGAGGATATGCATGCTTCATCAGAGGATGGAAAACAGAAAGCCATACAGGTTGGAAAACTCTCCTGGCCAAGTTTTGTCACAATAGTCTGGTTCTATAGATGCACAGTGAGTTGGACTTGGTCAGCCAAGAGACCCTGAAAAAATTTTTCTCAACCCTGGTGCAATGAAGTCTACAACATCTCAAAACTATTTTAAAAAAAAAAACCCACAAAAACTTAAGCACACCCTCAGAATACTCTTCCACATACTGGGTTCTTCAAGGTATCATCAAATGACCATTCCTCATCCTTGGGTGCTGTTGTAGTTTTCCAAAAGCGGTCCATACACTTTCCCCGTTGTAGACACAGGAGAAAAAACATTTGAAACATTTGTCCCACCCACCTTCCTCCATACCTTGACTATCCCCACTTTAATCCTTTAATCAGAGACCCACTTTAATCAGAGACCCATATCCCTCTCAACTATGAAAACAATATTTAAAGATGAAATAAAATTATAAAAAAACAAGAAAGCAACACATTTTTAGTTGGTTCTTCTCTACCCCTACTTTCTTCCATCTTAATACATTATATTAGTTTTGTTGTATTCAATAAGAGTTTTAAATTATTAGCAATATGAGATATCTATAAGAATTAGTTAGATAACAAATATTTTGAAATCCTGACTACTAAAACAGAAAATAGTAATAGATGACTTGGACAGAAAAACAGACACAACTGAAGAATGAGTTAGTCGGGCTCGGCAGCGTGGCCTAGTGGCTAAGGTCCTAGCCTTGATCCCATATGGCCGCTGGTTCTAATCCCGGCAGCTCCACTTCCTCTCTATCTCTCCTCCTCTCAGTATATCTGACTTTGTAATAAAAATCAAATAAATCTTAAAAAAAAAAAAAAAAAGAATGAGTTAGTCAAAGGCACAACTATCTCAGAAATCAGCAAAGGGAAGCTATGTTAAATCTGAAGTACAACACAACAAGTAGAACCCTTTCTGATATTGCTCTACTTCTGTATGTATGGGAAAGGGCAACATGTAGGCGTAAAATGATCTACCCTCAGTCTAGTTGTAATTCCAGAAACAACAGAAGAGGAAAACAACACCCAAAGGAAGAATATAAGAGACTTCCTAGAACAAAAGGAACACCTGTAGGTGCTCTTTGGATAAGAGAATGCACTGGCTAACAAGTACATTTTAATTCCAAAAATAACACGAAGCCCCATTGCCAAGAACAAAACCCTGATATGTACACACATTGCCATGAAATTTTAGAGCATCAAGAAATAAGAGAAAATCATAACAAGTGAAAAAAATTGTCCAGAGGAAAAAAATTTTAAATCAGGACCAGAAGTGTGACCCCAAATTTCTCATCACAATGGACTATTTTGTATAGCTGCTATTATGATCACACACACACACACACAACATGAAAGGGGAAAATAGGCCAACTACGTTTATGCGTACAAATACAAAACTTCATAATCAAACACCACAAATCCAAAATGAGAATCTATACTATAACTAATACATACCAAATCCTACAGACGGAAAAATTTAGTGTTTTTGGTTAATTCCAATTCAAGGTTAGTGAAACCATTGAATGTTGGAAATTTTTGGTAGGACTGTTCAGTTGCTTCCTGGGACATCTACTTCCTGTATCAGACTGCCTGGTTTGAGTCCAGGCTACTCTGCTTCCTATCTGTATTCCTGTTAAAACATTCCCTAGAAGACATCAGATGATGGCTCAAATGCTTGGGACTCTCCCACTCATGTGGGAGACCCAGACTGGGTTCTGGGTTACTATCTTTATCCTAGTTGACTTTGTCCTTGCTCCAGGAATGAAACTAACAGATCAAAGATCTTTTTCCACCTGTTCTCTTTGTCTCTATCCTTAAAAAAAAAAGATGATACTTCTTATGAAACAAACTTGTTTTACTTAATAATGCTGCAAAACAAATTAGTATTATTTAATAAGGTTAAAGACAGGCAGACAGGAGCTAAAAATGTGTGATGAGTACAGTTCATGAGTGTTCATTAATAATTTAGTACTTTATATAATTTTATACTTTATAATTTAATGCCTTTTAATTCATCATTATACTTTTGTTACTTGGAAAATCACTATAAATTAAATATTAAGCATATTATTTCTTTTCTACACACACATATGTACACAAAAATAAATGAAATAATACATTAATTAAAATTTTAAATGGGTCTGAAATAAAATGACATTGACCACATTCTATGCTTGAAGTGGTAGCAGTAGTAATATATTCAAGCATATTGAGTATCAGTAAATGTATTATCTGCAGAACCTCCCAAGAGAATTACTAAGTTATGCACTCCGGAAAAAAAAAAAAAAAACAAACAAAAAAACAACTGAAGGGGCAGGCATTGTGGTGCAGTGAGTAGAGCTGCTGCCTAAGATATTCATATCCCACACTCGAATGATTCACATCCCAGCTACTCCACCACCAAAGCAGCTCCAAAGCAGCTCCCTGTTTATGCTCGTGGGTGGCAAAAGATGATGACTCAGGTAGCTGAATTCTTTTCACCCATGTGAGAAACCAGAATGAAGTCTGTGACTTCTGGCTTCACCCTGGTGTTCTAGCCATTGCAAAACTGAATCAGCAAGCCGATTTCTCTCTCTTTCTCTCTGTGTCACTGTATCTTTCAAATAAACAAACAAATACATCTTTGGGGGAAAAATGAAAGGGGAAGGGAAAATAATCAGGTGTAAGAGGCAATATGAGCAGATATTGATGAACAGCCATGGTCAAATGTAAATACAATGGAATTAGGGAAGCTAACTCTCTGGAACCACTAGTCAGGTGGAATCATTATAATAGGTGAAAGAGGGAGTAAAATGAAGAAAGAGTATATTGAATATGTTTTAATTGAATGTAATATTAATGTCGGTTTTAATTCTTGGTGTACTGTAAATACAATGAATAGAACAGATGTACAACTTGTTAGACCACTAGAAGAAAACAAGTCAGAGGAAACAGCCTAACAAAAGTCATAAAACCATCTCACTTTCCTTTTCCTAGTAGTTCACTGTCAACGATTTGTCAAGAATTCTGTTACCGAATAATAATAATAATTTCATTGATTAAGATAATAGCTATTTACTGAATTAATATTATCTCCCAAAACATTAGGGAAAGTGCTGTTATGTCACCATTTTCCCACTTAATAATTCTGATAACTCTATCTGCTAAATTTTACAAATGCTAGAATTTTATAGATGAGAAAATTGGAGTATAGGCTACAAGCTTTTTGCCAGAAGAAATGCAGCTAGGAAAAGGTGCACAAGGCTTTAAATCCAGGTCCATTTGACTGCTGCCTGAGCCTGGATTCTTTGTAATATGCTTTATATCATGAAAGTTTTCAAGGGAAAATAAGAATTTAAGTGTTCTAGTCTCTTTTCTTCTTCTGGAATACCACTGATTCAATATCTCACAGTTGGATTATACATCACTCCCCCGTTGCTTTTCTGTCTCTAGTTTTTCTCTTTGTAACTCTTCTGGTATTTCTAATGCTGAAATATCATATCACTTCCTTCAAAATTTTGAGCCTATTAGACTACTTTCCAAGCTCTTAAACTACCACATCCCAGTGTAAGATGATATCATTATCCAGTATCCACCTTCCCCCTCTAGCTCTATAGCTTACTCTTTCCTGAGCTTCTGATTGCTGTGTGTTTGTTATAAGGTTGGAGTTCCCTCTCCTTCCAACCAATTGGACAGCCAATTCTCTCTCCTTCCAACTCTTGGATTATCACCCTGAGAGTGTGCCACTCTTTCCTGTACTTTGATAGCCCATTCTATTTTTCTGTTCTCTAGATCCCTACTGCATTTGTAAACCATTCTGTTTGATATTTTTATGGTAATCTAGAGCACACCTTAAAAAAAAAGGCTAAAAACATAGAATCTCAAAAAACAGGCTAAAACCACAGAATACCTCACTCCAGTTAGAATGACCATCATACAGAAATCAGAGAGCAATGAACGCTGTTGAGGGAATTGGGGAAAAGGTGCTCTAATCCACTGTTGGTGGGAATGTAAATTAGTGCAATCATTATAGAAGATAGTATAGAGATTGATCAGAGATCCAAAAATAGCATGTGACCCTGCCATCACTCTCCGGGAAATTTATCCAAACAAAATGAAATCAGTATATTAGAGTCATTTGTAGCTTCATGTGTATTACAGTTTAGTTTATAATAGCTAAGATATGGAATCAACTCACATATAGTATATATGCGCTGTGAAATATTACTTTGCCATAAAAAGAATGGAATCCTGTGCACGTGTGTTTTTGCCCCAAAATGTATGCAATCAGAAAACATTATGCTTAGTGAAATATGCCTATCTCAAAAAGACAAATATTGTACATTTCCCTGATCGGTAATACCTAATACACAGAGTACAACAAATGTAATATATATGAGAAACATCAACATTTTGAGATTTGATTGTTGTTTATAGCCTTTGTCTATACTCTTAAGGAACAGTGGAGCCTTTTTTCTAACTTGCTATTTTTCTAAATTTTGCCCAACAAAGTATTAAACCCACATTTGAGAAGTGAACTAAAAGTATTCTATTGTAAAAAAAATTTAAAAATAAATAAAAAAGGAACGTGTGATGAATGCGGGCAGGAGATGGGTAGGGCAGGAAGCATCACTATGATCATAAATCTGTATTTTGAAACACATAAGATTTGTTCACCTTAGATCAGTAATTTTTGAAAAGTAGTCATGGCAAGGTTGTACAATTTTAAAATGTGCTGTATTGATTTCTGCATTTCATCTATGCATATTATTTCTCAAAAAACAAATGTTTGAACAGTAACAAAAAAGTAGCAATGAACTTGAAGAAATAGTTTGGCTCTTTGGTTTTTAGATTATATTTGGAAGTCCTGCAGCCTGGAGCCTGCCAAGTCTGAAGTGCTCAGACAACACCAGTGCCTATCACTGCAGAATTTTCCCTTTCCTTTCTGTATTCTGTGGACACAAGGAAGCAAAGATCCTAAAGGCATAGGAGTCACAGATTTCCTAACAGATCCGGAAGGATCTGGGGCTCCTTGTTAGTGGATGAGAGGAGAAATACCCTTTCAATGGAAGAACAGATGAGTTGAGAGTCATCCTTAACCTTGCTCTCATCCTGAACAACTGCCCAGAGTTTAAAGTTAGAGGTGCCAAACCCCTCCCAAGTGCCTGACTCCCAGTGAGGGTGGGGAATGGGGAATGAGTCCTACAGGAAAACACCTGAAAACCTTTCTGTAAACACAAGCCCCTCCCCTCCCTAGACTCTGCAGCATTAAATGCTCAGAGCCTGGTGCAAGTTTGCTGCTCTCAAGAATTGCCCCACAGCAACATGGCACACTCACATCACTGGATTCCATCAGCAGAATGAAGCTACGGCCAAAGGAGCCCATCCCTCCTGAAACTAAGGGGGTCTAACTGTCAGACACACAAGATACAGATCTTATTCCAACTTTGGAGACTAGAGGAAGCAATGTCAAGTCATTTTAGAAAAATCATCTGTCCCAAGAGATCACAATAGTAAAGAGAGGGCGCTTTAATATCATTTAGAATTTCACATTGCAACATAGGTATTTTATCTTGCATGGCCAATTTTTCATTTTTCTTGAAAATTCAAATACCCAATTCAAAGCCTGGCATCTATGGTGGTCCAGGTTCATTCAGTGCCAGAGACCCCTGGATCTGCCCACCCCCATACTTGCCATTTGTGGAATTCAATCTTCTTTCTTTAACCCAATGTGTATAAACACTATACTGGAACAACTCTGGCAATGCTTTCTTGCTTATTCTCTGATTAGGGAAGGTGGTTCTGCACAGAATCTGTGCACTTAGTTACATTTCTCTGGACTGGAGCAGACTGATGGTGACAGGGTGAACTAGGAGGAATATAAAAGGCAGTGATGCAGACTTCAGATTCTGACTTTTACTCACAGCACTCCAGAGACCGCTGAGAGCTGCCCTTGGCCTTGGAGTCTGGTCCCGTGTCCTTAGCTCAGGCATTGGCCAGGAACATGGTCTAGTACAGCAATATGCTTAGAGAGCTTTAAAAAAATCTTCTGTACCTTTTCTCTGGGGTTAAAACCATTTTTAGAAAGGTTCTGCTTCTGAGTTTTGAATATATTTAGCATCAAATAAAGGCCCTACATAGACCCTTTGGTTACATGAAAAAAAAATCACTGGTGGTAGCTCATGGGAAAGAGGTGGCATTGATAACTCCCACAGAGCCGTGTTTGCAGTTCTGTCTTCTGAATTGTTTCTTTTTCCCCCACATTTTGTTGTTAAAATCCACATTTTAAACTTTTTTCTGATTTTTTTTAAAATGTAAGATTCATTTTTGGAAGGAGGAAAATTTTCATTTGGTTTTGATTTTCTAGGTTTTTTGTTATACTTTGCTTTAAAATAAACCAGTTTATTCATTTGAAAGGCAGAGCAAGACAGACAGAGAGAGAAAGAGAGGGAGAAAGAGAGAGAATCTTCTATACACTGATCTAATTCTTAAATGGCTAGAACAGCTGGGTTTAAGCCAGGCTGAAGCCCAGAGCCTTGTCTCCCATATGGTGGCAGGGGCCCCTTCACTTTAACAGCCAGCTGCTGCCTCCCAGGCTGCACATTAGCAGGTAGAATTCAGAACAGAGTCAGCACCTGAATACAGGTCCTATAGTGTGGGATACAGGCATCTCCAGCAGTGACTTAATCCTCTGTGCCACAGTGCCCAATCTCCATTCTAGTTCCCCATAAATGTCTGTAATTATTCAGTGCTGAAATAATGTTATTATTTTAATATGGAAGGACAGTGACAGGAAGTTACAAAGATGTTAAATGATTGCATATTTCTTTTTTAGGTTCCTGGTCACCCAGTTCACTTCATGAAGTTACGGAAAACTTATGTTTCACAAAAATATTTTTAGACACTATATGTATAGAAATGATAAATGGGTTTGGTGACATTGGTTGAATTTCTCTCCTTTAAAACATATATGTTGCCAAGCATGTGAACATGTGCATTTGGCAAAGTCCAGGAAGAAAGCAGAATACCACAGCATAGAAAGATGGCCAAGAAGAAAAAGCTAAAAACCTCTTTACTCAGGAACTGGGTCCCAAAGTGGCAGAAGAAACACACAGAAAGGGAATGAGTTGGGCACAGCGCGGCGGTCTAGCAGCTAAAGTCCTTACCTTGAATGCACCAGGATCCCATATGAGTGACGGTTCTAATCCCAGTAGCCCCGCAGCTCTGGCCATTGTGGTCACTTGGGGATCATCGGATGAAAGATCTTTCTCTTTGTCTCTCCTCCTCCATATATACACACACACACATATATATATGACTTTGCAATAAAAATAAATAAATCTTTTTTAAAAAGAGAGAAAGGGAATCAGTGCTTGGGCTTCTAAGTAGCAGAGCTGTGAACAGCCTTGTCTCATGGGACAAGACAACAGTAGAAACACTTCTGCGTCCTTAGCATGAGCTAGCATGATGCAGCTTCTATGGTCATGCAGATCCAAAGAAAGGTCCTACCGGGCCACACCCTTTTTCTCATGTTGACTTTGCAAAGGTCTACAGTACGAAACCCAATCCTGAGAAGAAAAAAAAAAAAACCTGCTAGGTTAAAGGTGCTGCTATCCAACTGGAATTAGAGGCTAAAATGCAACCGTAGTTCAGTAGTCAAAATCAAATACAGTTTAAATTCTTGCACCAACACTTATGACTGTTGTTGAAGGACTACAGTATTGTAATAATATAAGGGAAACAGTGGTGGCAGGGTGGCAGGGACAGGTTGGGGAATGAGGGAATGGAAGGGGAAATCCCTGTGCCTATGGAACCATATCATTAAAATGAGAGAGAGAGAGAGAGAGAGAAAGAGAGAAAGAGAGAGTGTGTGAGAGAGCAAGGGAGTAACGGAGAGGAAGGAAGGAAGGAAGGAAGGAAGGAAGGAAGGAAGGAAGGAAGGAAGGAAGGAAGGGAGGAAGGAAGGAAAGAAGGAAGATTCTTGCACATTGAATTTCTGGCCTGAGGTTTACACCAACTGTTTCTTGAAATAATATCCTTTTAAATGAGTTAAATTTTAAGTGCGTATAAAGATTGGGTAGGATGCTGTATACTCAAAAATACAGGGAACTTCTTTTTCTCATTCTCCATTCTTCTGAACATAATAACAGTGCCTGATGTATTTCCATACTCGACAGGTATTGAATTAATAAGCAAGTTAGGTAAATAACCAATTTCACAAAAGCAAATATATCTTGTAAAGAAAATAATCATGTTCAAATTTATTTCATTTTATTTTTCTGTACTAGATTTTCCTGAAGTGATGTATGCCTAGTAAACAGCTTTCATTTCTCATATAAAAAGGAATAATTTATGGTGTGACAACAACTGAGAGAAGGTACATGAAAAGCAATTACATGCATACATTATTGCTGTTACGAAGACAGTGCAAACACCAGCAAACAACTTGAATTTACTTTTTCCCAATTTGACATATATTCTCCCTTTATAAAATTATCCTGAAATTCCAAGTGATAAAGTTAATGATTCCTATTGACAAAATGTTGGTGAAGATGATAGCCACATATTTTCAGCGCAGAACTATTTTTAACTCACAAAGATTCAAAGAGACCAAAGAGATGACACTGGCTAGGTTGTTTGAAATGAGCACAGATAATACCATCCACTACCACCACCTTTCCTCTCACTGCATTTGGAGCTGAAAGCAACAAGGTTGGTTTGATTTGTAGCAGCCTCTTGATTCATTAACTCCTAGTCATCCATCATTTGCATGGGGGCATTTACTAGTAAGGCCCAAATAAAGTGGTAATGATGTCACTTAATTAGACAGATGATGGAATAGGTGCAGACGAGTCTCTGTATCTTAAAATATTTCAGCATAGAGGAAGTAGATATCAGGTGATATATGTTGTTTTACTATTATTGATTTGGCAGAATAAAGGAGTAGAATAATTCATGAAAAGTTTGTGCCTTCAAGAGAATAGCTGACCCAACAAATAATAAACTTAAGTGATTAAAAATGTCAGTTGGGTCCCTGCAAGTTAAAATTGCACTTTAATTGACTCTTACAGGAACTGATTCATGGTTTGCTGACACACGAAATATATCTAACTCTAAGTCCATTACTATTTTATAATTGCAATCATTTTAATCATCTAATTGCAAAACGAGGGATTTGTCCTTAGCCTGGTTGGTTTCACATTATTTTATCTAATTTTGCAAGAACGTCTAGACCTATAAATTCAAGTTGCATGTGTGAGGTTATTCCAAAAATCCCATGGAACACAGAATTAAAGGTTAAGTTTATTTAGTCACAAAAGATTTTGAAATAGATAGATAGATAGATAGATAGATAGATGATACAGTCTTCAAAAATAGAAAATGCATATTATCAAAAATGACATAAGAATTACAATTTTTAAACCCCATTTTCCATAACATTTTGAAGTATCCACATATCCTGAGTAGATTTAGCCTTTACAGGACACAAAACTGGTGGTCAAGAGTCCTGAGACCCGCTCACCCATAAAAAATGTACACGACTTTAAGGAGCTTTCCTAACCTTCAAGGGTTCGACTGTCAAGAAGGCAGTGAATTTGTGTTTAACTTAGTTAAGCAGCAAACATTCAGAACACATTTTACAATTTGGCTCAGAGAAAACTGAATTCCATCTAGATGCCATCTGTCATGTCATGGAAAACAGATGAAGACGCAGTTTGAGTTTCTATGTCAGTCTGAAATTAGTGAGAGATACTCCGTGTAGAAGTGGTTGAACATCAGATGATATGTTTATCTTTGAGTCTTTAGTCATGTATCTTAATATTTTTAAGCACTATAATGTTCCAGGCATTGTTCTATGTACTTTATAGTTATTAACTAAATCCATCATCAAATCACTCCAAATGATAAATACCTTAGTCTAAGGAAATTGAAGTTTGCAGGAATCAAAGTTAACTTATTCAAGATCATCTAATTAATAATACTGAGGGCTATGGAAGTTGGTGCTAATCTCTGCTCTTATTAGCTCTCCAAGTTAAGCAACCGTTATTATAGGTGGGTAATAATAACAAAAATATATGATCAGGTGGTAATGGACATTAGAATTGTCTAGTCCATATGAGCCTTATGTTTATTATTGCTAATTGTGCTTCAACTGTCTATCTGCTTATTCTGTTATTATAACAAGGAATTTCTACGCTGAGAAGTAGTTAAACATATGGTTGGGAAATTTAAAAAATGATTTATCTATTTATTTGAAAGACAGACTTACAGAAAGGAAGAGAGAAGCAGAGAGAGAGAGAGAGAGAAAGAGAGAGAAAATCTTCCATCTGCTGGTTCACTCCCCAAGTGGTGGTAACAGGCAGGGTTGGGCCAAGCTGAAACCAGAATTTCATCTGGGTCTCCCATCTGAGTACAGGAACCCAAGTACTTGGGCCATATTCTGTTGCTTTCCCAGATGTATTAGCAGGAAGCTGGATCAGAAGTGGAACAGCAGGGATTTCAATCAGTGCCCATATGTAGTATAAAGCATCAAAATAGGTGGTAGCTTAAATTACTATACCACAACACCAGACCCAGTTGGGAATTTTTACTTGTCCCAAAGCTTTTTAAAAGCTTTTTATCCCCCTATACATTCTGGAGATCAGAAATCTGCTCTCTGAACCAAAATCAAATTGGCTCCTCCCATCATTGAGTGTCAGGCTGGAAAGGCCTACTAATGGGATACAGTTACCCATATAGTGCATAGGAAAACATTCCCAGTAACTTGACAAGTCTTCTTTTCATCTTGTATCAGGACATATTCTCATTTCATTCATTAATTAAAATAGGAATATTAAACAGACATGCATTGGTCCAGAAGGATCATTATCTCCATTCAGCTGGGTGCTGCTTTTCTATTCCTATTATATCATGTATAGATTTTAATCAATACTTTAATATTTTTGGTCACATCAATGCTGAAGTCTACTAATACCGCTAGGCCTTTTATCATATGAATTGCTATGAAACTGGACCTGCATCCTGTATGAGTTCAGTATTTTCATTTTAATCCTAATGCAGGATGTTACAGTTAAATTTTATGTTAAGCCCTAGCTGTGGGAAACTTTCTAAGTTGCCTTATGCCTAAGAAGTGTTACACTTCTTGAGAAGAGTATTCAGTAGCTGGCAGGCATTCTGGGCCTGGCTAATGCCAAATTTTTGTCAATTATACCAGTGTGTCAGCATAGTTGCCAGCTTTTTCTTTTCTCTTCTTTTCTTTTCCTCTCTCTGTTTTCTGCTCTGTTCTGTTTTGTTTTCTTTCTTTCTTTTTAAGGCCTGGGGGAAGGTATAGAACATCTGGGGCAGATTCTGTAGGGGACTTTTGTGCTTGCCTTCATGGGACTGCAGCACCCATCAGTTTCATCAGAGATGGGGTTGAGGGCAGAACTGACCTGGCAGCTACATCCACTGGTATAGTCATTGGCTGGTATGTCTAACAGATCAAACCTGACTCTGCACTAGCTGGCACACACACAAGTCAAGTCTGAGGTCACCCCAGGCAAACAGTCTTAGGGGGTTCCCCAACTAGATCACTGGACTCAAATGATGCTTACAGAGAAAACTGCAAAATACGTGGCCTGGCCTGTGAGAGTCTGTGTTGGGACTGGGCCTCCTCAGTTGCGGATGCCTGTGTAGTGGACAGCATGCCCAGATGCACAACAGAGGAGAGGACATGACAACCAGCTCATCTAGGCCAGCAGAGGATATGCATACCTCATCAGAGGATGGAAAACAGAAAGCCATACAGGTTGGAAAACTCTCCTGGCCAAGTTTTGTCACAATAGTCTGGTTCTATATACGCATAGTGAGTTGGACTTGGTCAGCCAAGAGACCTTGAAAAGATTTTCTCAACCCTGGTGCAATGAAGTCTACAACATCTCACAACTATATAAAAAAAACACTAAAATAATGCCCTCAAAACATTTTTCTCCACATCAGGTTCTTTAAGGTATCATCAAATGATCATTGCTCATCCTTGGGTGATGATGTTGCTTGACATCTCTGCAGACACAGGAACAAAAAGAACTGAAAACATTTATTTTAATAGTTTTGCCTGGAATTATGCTCTGCCAAAATTATTTGGATCTTAGAATTTCATGACACTGTGGAGTTGACAGCTTAAGGTTTAACCATGGGCCTCATGAAACCAACATGAGTTGAGGAGGAAGCAGTACAGGTGAAGATGCTCCTGCAGGGCTGGGCTAGCCTGGCAGAAACATTTCCTAATGAACTGGTACATTGCTGGGAGCTCCTGGAAGAGTCAAAGTAGAATCCAGGAATAATGCAAAAGCACAAATCATTTTCAATGGCCTTAACAGAAGCAGAGAAATAGTGACTTGGATAAAGGAATGGCCTGTTCTTTTTCCAAACATATACGGTAATTGTTATAAGGAATTCAATTGTGAAAAAAAGATTAGCCCATGCTAGACAATTTAATTTTACAAATAATCAATTTTAAAAATTAAATTTAATTAATTAGAGAGACAGAGAAAGCATGAGATACACAATCATACAGCAAGCTCTCTTGTTTACTGGTTCACTCTTCTAATGTCCCCAGTGGCCAAAGCTGGGTTAGGCTGAAACCAGGAACTGGGAATGCAATCTAGGTTCCCCACATAGGTGGCAAAGACCTAACTACTTTAACCAACAGTTGATGTCTCCCAAGTGCACATTAGCCAGAAGCAGAAACTGGGAGTGAAGCCAGGACCTGAACACAGGGACTCAGATGTAGGATCTAAGTGTTTTAACATGTGTCTTAATTGCTATGCTAAACACCTGCCATTTATCCTATTTCTTAATTCTCCTTAATGTTGAGTTCATTTACAACATTAAAGAGGCTTATGTCTGTGTCTTTCATACTTCAGATCTTATCACTAAATATTACAAGGACATTGTTTTAGGTGATCTTTTCATTTCTGGATTTGCTAACAAAAGATTAATCTGTTCATTTGTATTTGTACATAGTTATCATAATGTATTCCTGAGGCCATTTTTCTTTATCCTTTTGAAAAACGTGTGTTTCTTAAAACTAGAAGGAAAAGAACCCCTTGAACACTTTCTAGGCCTCACATTAAATATACCACTGTACTTACAGAGAACCAAGACAATCAGGGAGATTCCAGGAGCAATCCTCCCAAGCCTCTTTCTGTTTTGAGCTGGAATCTTGTGAATTTGTCTTGGAGTCACCTACAGGACCTACTGGCACACATAGCTGAAAGGTAAGGAGGATCGCTAAAAAAATTGTCTCTGATTCATATTAAATGTGCTGGGCTTCCTATGAAACTGTCACATAATGCATAATAATTAATAAAAAATAAAATAAATAAATTACAGTAAAAAAATGTGCTAGGGCTTTAATCTTTTCGCTATTTCGAAGTTCAACATTCAACAGAGTTAAATCAGGAATACTGCTCTCTCAACAGTGATTCGATTAATTTTCCACTGCTGAGAGTGTTAAAGAATCAATTCTTTACTTACATTCAATTTTTCCAATGACAGACCTACTCTATAGTACCAAAAACTTAAAAAGAATTATGTGCCAATGGAAGGAGCAGAATAATCATATAATAGCAGACTTGGAAGTGGTCTTAGAGATTATCTTGTGCAATGTCCTCCCTGGCACAGAGAAATGGGGTGAAGAAAGGAAATGACCCATGTATGGTTGCATAGAATATTTGTGTAATTCTTCCAAAAGCCAATGGAAGCAACATTGCAAAGTCTGTAGAGCAGGGCTTGTCAATATTGATGATACTGACATTTTGAACCTGATAATTCTTTGTTGTAGAGAAATGTTCTGTGCATTATTGAATATTTAGCAGATTTCCTGGCCCATACTTGCTAGATGTCAGTAGAATCCTCACAAAATTATGTCAATTAAAAATGTCTCCAAGGTAGGTATAGAGCCTAAGTGGCTGAAATGCCTACAACCCATATCATGGTACCTGAATTCAACACCCAATTTAGTTCCTGATTCAAGTTTCCTGTTAACATAGATTATTGGAGGCAGGGTTCCTGCTACCCATGTAGGAGATTCAGCTTCAGGGACCGACATGGTCCCAATGTCCACCTTGGAGGGCAGGAGATGGTATCTTAAATACACAGAGCCCAGTACCCCTGTGGGAGTCCCAGACTGAATTCTGGGCTTCTAGCTTCTGCTTATCTAGCCCTAGCTGTTGCAGGGTCAGGGATGAGGGCATTTGGGGAGTGAACTAGCAGATGGAAGGGGTGTATCTATGTGTGTGTTTCAAATATAAACAAACAAATAATTTGTAACATGATTGCAGGAAAGTTGACTACTCCATGGGAAGGGAAGCCAAACTTTCCCCTCTTGAGAGCCATTGGACTAGACATTATCTAAAAAACTGTCCTGGGACTTATTCCAGGACAAATTGAATTTCTAAAGATGGTGTTAATATAACTGTAATATGTTCATAGAAATCTTTACTACTGGAAATTGTTCACTTTAATCTTTCTGCAACTGTAGGTCATAGAATGATGAACACAGGATAATTAAATGATAGCACCCCTGCACTGTAACTCACCAGGGTATAAAAGCATTCTGAAACCTCTTGGAGAGAAAAATCCATTCTCAGCTTAGACCCTCACAAGGAAAAGAGCCTTCTTACTTAAAGGGATTTAAAAGTCCACTCCTATAAACATGAACTTACCAGGATGTGAAGTATGCTATTTGCAGCAAAAATAATACAGCTGACATGCAGTCAGAGGATATTCTCAGATTAGAAAGCTAGATATAAGAGTTCTGCACATTATTTAGTTATTATTGAAGTAAGAAACTAGCAATTTCAAAGAGCCTTTTCAAAGAAAATAAAGATTTCTGCTGACATCAGTAAACAAACAAAAAGGACCGAGAGGACTCTAAGCAAAGGCATAAACAAAGATTGAGAGCAGAGGCCTGAAGAAAGCGGTGAGGGTGTCACTGTAGTTACTGCAGACATCCAAACAAAAGGAGCCTGAGCTGGGTAGGAAGTGAGGCTCTAGTATCAGCCACTGCTTCAACAGGAGGAGCCACCAATTACAGGCAGAACCCGTGCAGCTGACCTCGTGGCCTGTCCCCTTGACCTGTGATGTCAAACAACAGCTGTGATGGACAGTTCCCTGTGACACTACCTGGAATAGAAGGCTTCCTCTGCCTGCATCGAAGCACAGGCATGAGCACTGTGACTTTAGAGGCCACCTGCAAACAATAGGGAACTAGCAACTTAAGAAATGTGCCAGCCTCCTGTCTTCAAATGGACAGTTTTGAAAGACATTCTGTATCAGGCCTCATCTTGCTCATAGCAAGTGATCTCTATATTTCGCTATTTGTATTGGATTTTCCTTCTCCCTTATCTCTTTCTCTTTCTCCTCACTCTTGCTTCTTGGAATCGTCTGCAACATAAATCTTCTGAACTAGAATTCTTTTTTTTTTTTTTTACAAAGGCACATTTATTTATTTGAAAAGCAGGGCAACAGGGAGAGAGCAAGAGGCAGAAGATCTTAATTCTGCTGATTTACTCCTCAAATCATTACAATAGCCTAGGTTAGGGTAGGCCAAATCAGGAATTTGAACTCCAAGAGCCAAAGAACTCCATCTGGCTCTCCCCCGTAAATGGCAGGATCCAAGTATTCAGGTCACTGCTCGCCACATTTCCCAGTGTGTTAAAGGAAAGTGGAATGGAAGCAGGGCCCTTAAGACTTGAACCGCACTCTGACAAGAAATGCACCAACTCTTGAACTAGGGCTCTTGCCTTAGGCTTCCTTTCAAAGGAATTCAAGCCACAAAACCCCACTGAACCTCCTCGGAAAGTATCATCATTAATCAGCTTTCTGGATGGGACCCTCCAGTGTTGAGAGTCAAGCTGGGGTTCTCTGGAAAGACGGGTACAATGAGATAGATGCATGAGTTCTTTAGGGGAAGTGGACCACGTGATTACTAAGGCTGAAAAGTTATGACAGCTTGTCTGCAAACTGGAGACATTGGAATGCCAGAGGCATAGCTTAGTCCAAGTTGGAAGGCCTTAGAATCAGGGAAGTGATGATATGACCCTTAGTCTGAAGCCACACACCTAAAAACCCAGGAATCTGAGGCCAGCACTGTGGTGGAATAGGTTAAGCCCATGGCACTATCAATCCTTGTCAGTGTCAGTTCAGTCCCCAGCTGCTCCACTTTCTATTTAGCTCCCTACTAATGTGTCTGGGAAAGCATAGAGGATGGCCCAATTCCTTGGGCCCATGCACCCATGTGGGAGACCTAGAAAAAGCTCCTGGATTCAAGCTTTAGACTGTTCCAGCCCCAGTAGTTGCAGAGGAACTAGCCCCCCCTCTAGCAAGATTTGTAGAGAGCTGGTATGATTAACAAAGAAGGAGGATGAGAGAGGAGGTGAGGGAAAGGGAGAGAAAGAGGCAGGGAGGGAGGGATGAGGGCAAAAAGAGAGAGAGAAAAAAATATTTCTTTCATCTACTGGTTCACTCCAAATTCCCTCCTGAGTTAGGGCTAGGTAGGTCACTCTGAAGGCAGGAGCCTGGAGCTACATCTGGGTCTTCCATGTGGATGGGAGGGACCAAAAGACTTGACCCATCACCTGCTGCATCCCAGGATTCACACATACAGGGAAACGAATCAGAAGAGCAGGTGGGACTTGTTTCCTGGCACTTCATATGGGATGCAGGTATCCCAAGTGGTGACTTAAGTCTTTTGTCAAATACCCATCCTGTAAACATGTCATTTATTGTTAATATGTTTTAGAGTCTCATTTCTACTTCCTTCATTTTTTTCTGCAGGAGGACTTAACTTGCTTGAACAGGTGATATAGTCTAAGCTTTAAACTGTTTCTTGCATTAAACTCAAAT
This sequence comes from Ochotona princeps, assembly GCF_030435755.1. Lineage (NCBI taxonomy): Eukaryota > Metazoa > Chordata > Mammalia > Lagomorpha > Ochotonidae > Ochotona > Ochotona princeps. The sequence goes on from NC_080838.1 coordinate 30,937,088, forward strand.
AAAATCACAATAATCAGGTGGAGCTTTCCCATTTTAGAAATTCATTGCAGTCAATGCTGTCAAAAGTTAAAAAAGAAAAGATAAATATGCAACTTCATTATCTATCTACATCTGTTTCAACCACTTTCATGACCTCATCTCATTCTAATTATCTCTCAAACGTGCCACCTCTAATGAATTTGGAGACTGTTTCCAATATGTGAAATTTTAGGGTACATATTCCATCCACTGCATCAGTAGAGATAGAATCTGAGTGACATATATGACAATAAGATTAGAAATGAATCCTCAGTAGATTCCAGACAAAACACTAGAGGCAAATGTTAGCAATTTAATCTCCAAATTCATTTGTTAAGCTTCTTTAGAGCTGGCACCTTTTGAGAAGTGATTGCAATGAAATGAAGTCCTAAAGGTGGGATCCTCCAAGACAGCATTGGGGACCGTTTAAGAAGAGGGAAAGGTAAGGAGGCCACAGGGAATTGGATGCCCTCGGAGGCCGAGTACTCTGAGGTCACCCACCCCCAACCGGAGCTTCCGCAGGGGATGGAAGAAATCCAAACACTACCATGCAGAAACCAACGTCATCATCGGAAAGACAACCAGAAGCCCTGAGCGGTCCGCAGAAACAGAAGAACAATAAACGTCCTTCGGGACCAGGGAGGAGAGCTTTCTCTGGTCCGAGCCTGGCTCCAACTCTGGACCCCAACCCTCCCTCGCAATGACCATCGGGATCGCTCCGAAAACCCCTCATAGCAAACAAACAATCATACAAACTAAAAAAAACCTAAAATAAATAGACAAACAACAAAAAGCAGAGCTTGGAATCTGACAGGAAAGAGCTGGCGTGGATTGGCTCATGCCTCGCTGGGTGGGACACAAAGATTAGTCACTCCTCACCATGGTGTTGAGGATTTTCCTGCACACCACCCACCCCCCCCCCAAAAAAATGTTCTGCACCTTAATTGTCGACAAATGTCTTGTTAGAGTTGCAAGCCAGTCTAGATTATCCTAAAATCTGCCAAGATCAGCAAAATTATACTTCAACACAACAAATGGCTAAATACTATAACGAAAATACACACGAGACAGCTGAATGGTACCTTATAGCCATTTTAAGGTATATAGCAGCCAGTCCTGTATATAAACTAAAATTGAAATGTCAATGAGCTAATCAGAGGTTGTGGTTAAGAACTTGCTTCTTTTTTTTTTTTTAACATACTGGTTACTCAAAACCATGTCAATTCCATAATGTTGCAAATTGCTGTTGATGTTATATTGGGACTCTTAATTGACTGGGATGATATTCTACCAGCTCTGACTTCGGACCAGAGATGGTCTCCCCAAGAAACTGTTCAACCCATCTGGACAATAAGTAGCTGGACTCTATGCTTGGTATATGTTTGCAAGGAAAGAATCTTGATTGAATTTGAACTGTAATACTGCATCAAGGTGGAGGAATCCACCAGGGGGTAGGGGCATGGGGAGGGGTGGGGGGATTCCCAGAGCCTATGAAACTGTCACGTAATGCAAAATAATTAATAAAAAAAAAAAAGAAGAGGGAGAGGTGTACCAGAAAGCAGAGTAAAATAGCTGAACTCATCCTTGATCTCTTCTAACACCTCTCCAACTCCTTCTTAATCTTTCTCCAGAGCAGATTATGGATAACTCCACCTCTAATTACTATTCATTTCATCTTATACAGTACAATGTCATCACCTTGGGGAGTGAGGCCCCCTGGGCATTTGCCCAGGAATAGTGCTTGCCCAGTTAGTCTCAGCAGAATGCTTTTCTCCTTTGGCCAGACTCCTGGTGGGTGCCCTGATACTTACAGGATCATCAGAATGTACTTTCCGCAACTGCTGTTGTTTTACAATGCATTGTGACATGGGAACATTCCCTAGAAATCACTAATTTGATGTTCTTTTTCCACAAGTTAATTTTGATCCATTTTCCCTACTCATATGTATTCTGCTAGATTTTCTTTCTGAATTTCTCCTCTGACAAATATTCTTCCTTAGTGCTAGTATTACTATCTCTCAGTTTAGAGGAGTTCACTATGTTCATCCAAAAAGAAAGCTTACTCTGTTAGTACAAATTAACTTTTGATTCTTGATTAAAAAGTAAAATTTATGTGATTTCCAAGAAATATGAGGGATCTGCAAAAAGTTCATGAGACTTAGTATAATGCAAAAACTACACAAATTTCATTTTTTTAAATATTCTATACCTTTAAAGAATTACTTATTTGAGAGGCACAGGGACAGACAGACAGAGCTCCTATTCACTGGCTCACTCCCTGAATCCTTACAGGCCTGTAGACTCAATCCATGTCTTCCACATAGGTGGTAAGGAATCCAGGTACTTGAGCCATCGTCATTACTCTCCAGGGTCTGCACTGGCAGGAAGCTGGAGTCAGAAACCAGAGGCAGGAGTTGAACCTAGGCATTCTGATACGGGATACAGTCATGTGAATCCGAATCTTAACTGCTAGGCTAAATGTCTACCCCCTAACCGATTCCTTTAATGGCATTTTCAAGAACATTTTGATGTGCCCTTATATTTACCTAAACTGGCTTTTTATAGTGATGGAAGCCTATGAAGTTGATGCTGACCAGCTGTTTCTTATGGAGACCATAAGGCTAGAATAATAGAAAATGATTTAAACTGAAGCTTGGAGTAGTTTAGGTTTCATGTGAGGGAACACTTCCTTACAAGTACAAAAAATAAAAATTGAAATGAGTTTCTCAGGCATATAACTTAATATTTGCTGAATGCCTTCCAAAATGTGATAAAGTCATCCTTCAATGATTAAAATAATAACCTTTTATTGTGATATAAAGTCTCAAAATCCTTTCCCTTACTAAATATTTTTGGAGGAAATAAAAAAGTGGATATAAACTACTGCAAAAATTATTAGAAGTCATTTTGAAATAAATTTTATTTTGAAATAAAAGTAACCAAAATATTCAAAAATAGATTCTGGTTCAATGCAATTTAGCAAATACTTTTAGGCATTTTAAATCAGATGACAGTAATTGAAACAAACCCTTTATTCTCAAGGAGTTCCCTGTCTGTTCAACCTGTTGGGCAGGTGTTAACCAAGGCCTTCCACATTCTGTGCGAGATGAGCATCATTCCTTCTCCAGGAAGATTTGAGACGACTTCACACAGAAGGTGGCTTATGAACAACTCATTGAAGGATGGACAGCACTTGCATGGGTAGAGTTAGAGCAGTAGGGCACATTTCTCTCAACAGGATTGAAATTAGCAAAATTCTAGAATAAACAATGTTTGGACTGGGTGAAACATATGGGATGAGGAAATTTGGCAGTAAAAACAAAGTCCAGGCAAGAGCAAGACACTCTGAACCTACATCATAGAGACACTGATGCAGTGAGGCCATGACAAGGATGCAGCTGTGAGAGTGCAGTGGCAATGTGGGAAACATCTGATTCAGAGCAAATAGATCTTGGAAAATCCATCTGAGAAATAAGCATTCTCATCAGAAAACAACATTTCAGCCAATAATCATGTGCACTCACTGTTTCTGTACCTTCTCTCTCCTTAAAAAAAATATTTTATTTGTTTTCCTTGAAAGGGAAAGCTACAGAGGGGTGAGAGAGGGCAAGAGATAGAGTGGAGGAAAAGGAGAGGAAGACAGAAAGAGAGGTTTCTATCTGCTGGTTCACTCCCCAAACAGCCTCAGGTGGTCAGTGTTGGACGAGCTGAAACCAAGAGCCAGGAACTCCCAACTGGGTCTCCCACTTGTATGATAGGGACCTAAGTATGTGGGTCATCTTCTACTGTTTTCCCAGCAACACAGTAAGGAGCTGGATCTAAAGTGGAACAGCTTGGACTTGAATTAGCATCCATTTCGGGTGCTGGTGTGGCTGGCACCACATCACCACACTAGCTCCTCTGCACCTGTTCCACCCCATCCTTTATCAGACAACCCAAGTGAGGATTCTCCGAATTTCAGGCATCCTTAGGCAACTTCATGATGTCTGTCACAGTTGCACCCTGTTGCATTAATATTTACTAAATAATTATTTTTTAATTAAGAATTCTTAGTTTAAAAACAAAACCTTAATGTTGTTACCATAAATTTTAAAATGGTAATACTTTCTGCTAAAATAAAGTAACCATAAATATAAATCCAACTAAGGCAAAGTGATATTTCTAAATACTAGCTAAAAGCCATTGTCTATTTCTTTGAGCATGCAAAAAAATTTAAATATTAGATATTAATAACATTTAGCATTAAACTAAGAATTTCTTTTAGATCAAACAGATGGGTTGAGGTCAATTAAAGATATGCAATCTATACTATTTGGTGTGATTAGCAATGACCATATTTTTCTTCTAGAAAAAAAGATTCTTTGTAACAAAATGTTCATGTGTTAGTTTACTCATGTTACTCAGTATTGTAAAATTATTCCCAAGCAGGTACTTCGTGTTTTGTTTGGTTTCTTAAGTCTTTCTGTAAATGTCTGTTTCCTTGTTGAATCATCTCACAGGACAATCCTAGAATAGAATTTTCTGATTTAATCATAATTTAAAACTCAAATAACTTTTCCACAAATTAACAGTAAATCCTTTTTTGTGCAACTTGTTACCATTACTGTATTATTACTGATAGATTAAAGATCTCACTACCTAAAACTACAAAGTGGGATATTCTTGTATTCTTTGCAAAATCTTGTTTCGTGTGTGTGTGTGTGTGTGTGTGAACGAAGAACACAGAGCTATTAGTACAGTTGGAGCACATCAACAATAAGGAATTAATTACTGTAGATGGGAAGTGTTCCTGGCACGGCATGTACCTAACCCAGTTTTGAGGAGCAAACACTCCACCTCTGTGACTGACATGCTATAGGCAGGACGAAGCAAAAGCATGTGTGGACTTCTCTGCCTCCTAAGCCATCTAGTCTCCTGCTGTGAGTTCACGGTGCAGGGCCTGTTGGGTGATACATCTCAATCCTCCCTGCCCATCCTTGGCTGGTCAGAGGCAGGGAGGTGTACTCCACAGACTTGAGCTCTGCTGATTTCCGAGGCTCTGGCGATTTCTCTGGCAAAACCAGAGAAACTGTTGGAGTGTGTTATTTATAGCCCTTTTCAGTACCTGTCAACGAAATCAGTCGGCCCCACACAGGATTTGCTGAGTTAATCAAGCCGTTTCCACAATCAACACTCTGCAGTAAGGTAATGGTCTCATATATTTTACAGTGATACGGGTTGGTTATTAGGTTTGTTCTCATTGGCCTGGAGTGGAAAGCTTCTCTTTACCTGAAAGAGGTGTTTTATCTGTTGTTCATTCCCAAATGGCCTCAATAGGTGCGAGGGTTTTCTTTCTGGTTTCCCACATGGGTGCAGGGGCCTAAGCACTTGGGTTACCTTCTGCTGGTTTCCCAAAAAACATTAACAGAGAGCCGGGATGGAAGCAGAGCAGCCAGAACTCAAACTGGTGCTCATGTGAGATAGTGCCTTCACAGGTAGTGGCTTTCCCTGCTGTGCCACAAAGTTGACCCCAATCTTTGGCTTCTTGTAACAGTATTATAGAAAGGAAAACAAAGGAAACAAAGTCCTTTTGAATAAATTGTTAAGAAATATTGTATATAGCTAACTTAAGAATGTTTGAAGTGCCAGCCTTGTGATATAAGGACTAAAGCTACTGTCTGCAATACTGGCATCCCGTATGGACACCAGTTTGTGTCCTGGTGGCTCCACGCTCCATCCAGGTTACTGATAATGGCTTGGGCAAAGCAGCAGAAGTGCTTGGCCCATGTCATCCACATGGGAAACCCAGAGTTTCTGGCTTCAGGCTTTGGCCTGGTCTGCTCCTGGTCACTGCAGCCATATGGAGAGTGAACCATCAGATGTAAAAAGTGTGTGTGTGTGTGTGTGTGTCCATCCTTTCCTATTACACTGCCTTTCAAAACAAATAAATCTTGGAAAATGAGAAAAAATGCCTAAAATATTATAAAGTGAATTTCTTTTTCTGGCTACATTTTAAATACAATGGAAATTCCTAAAATATATAAGGATAGACAAATATGTTTAAGGACAATTTGGGAGAATTGAATATATTTGGAACTTAGACACTATGAGACAATGATTTTTAATTTGAAATGGTATAAAAATAAAGTTGTAGGTTTTAGGAAAATATCTTGCTTTTTCAGGGATGCATACTGAAGTATTTAGGTGTCAAGATATTTGTAATTTGCTATAAAATACGTTAAATTCATGAAACAAAGCTGTGTCCAAGGCAACAATTATTTTTCAAAGGTAATGGATATGTGTTTGTTATGCTGCTCTTGCTACTTTCCTGTGTTTTAACTTCTCACAAAGGTTTTAATTTCTCACAATTAAAGTCAAAACAAAGCAAAAGAAAAGTGATCCATGTGAGTTTAAATTCTTCTTTCAGGGATTATGATGGAGAGAATTTAACAGGCCTGATGTTATACTTTGAAAAGTGAATCGTCATCTTGAAGGAAACAGCTCCATGGGTGCCCTGGAAAGCTTCCACTCACAAAAAGTCTTTTTCTGGTTCTGATTCAGTCTTATTTGTTTATCTTCTAACTGCTGTCCATAGAAACTCTCCCAGCAATCAGAATAATTTTGATATTTCCATGTTCTGAACCCAAATAAGCACACGATTCAAATTTTCTTTTTCTTAATTTGATGAGTTTCAAATGCGTGCACTTTCATTAAGCAGACGATTTAGAGATCAGATAATGAGGCTGCCACAGCCTTCTGAATGAGCAAAAACACAGCATAATTGAAGGCAGCTAACAGGATTTCCAGCAGGGAACGATTTCCCTGAGAGTATGATCTGATTTCCTTTGATGTTTGTATTACAGTAATAACATTAGCAACATCCCAAACAGCACTTAATGAAATTTTAGACTTGCTATACGTGAGGACTCCTCTGTCATCAAATGGGGACTGTTTGCTATACAGTTTCTTTCAGGTATACAAGCTCAACACTTGGGAAAAGCAGAACAGGAAAGGACCCATTCAAGCCTCAAATTCTTTTTAATTTTTGTTTATAATTCTATCTGGGATCTCTGCCTAAATTTATTCAGATCCTGAAGTGAGTGTGATCAGTGTCAACTAGGCACAAGTATGGGATGAATGACTGGGACAAATCCTGCTAATGGCTGGTAGTGATGGCACTTTTATGTACAAGGAAAAGCATTTCACATTTACAGATAATTGTTATGTCACTAAGATGACTGAAGAAAAAAATTAACAGAGCCAAAACAAGAAGTCAAGGACTCCAATTATTACTTGCAATTTTATTAACAGTGAGCCAGTAAAGAAATATTGAACTGTGTCTTTAAAAAGCTTTTCAATGAATAATTAACACTGAGAGTGGGAGAGAGATAATTTTCACTTCACTGTCATATAAATTTGTCATCTGTAAAAGCCATCTCTCCCGTGAAATGTTGGAAAACCAGGAGCACAGGTTCTTGCTGTCTGTGAACTCGATCCTAACCGTGACTGCTAAGCCATAGGAGTGAACTGCATGTAAGTACAAAATTAAATCTGTGTCTAAGATTTTGAAGGACTGATGGGGAAGTTTTATTCTTCAAATATCATTGAAAGAGAGTCCTAGACTCTTAATTCAGAACTAAATGTGGGAGAGAAAATGGTGGGAATCAACGATTGATTGATGAGTTAAGTATATGTTTTAATGATTTTAAGAACTGAAGTTACACTAAAACTAAGTAATAATTACAAGGTATGAAATGAATAAAAAGTAGGCAGCCATTGACATTTACTAGTAAAAAAAAGGAAGGCATTTAGCCAGTTATGAGTCCTATTCATGGAGTTAGGATTCATTTTATCATGAGCTCAAGTTGTAGAATTTCATGACTAAGCATACGAACATTCTATATTCTGATAACCTGTGCTTATTTACAATATTCATGAAGAGCAGTTCCAACAGTTCACTGAATAAAAATCAGGGGTATGTTGATGTAATTTGGCTGCATGATTTTGGAGTGTAACAAATAGTATGTTGTGGTCTAGGTTTCAAAGGTGAAATGAGTTCTAATTCACTACAAAGGGTTTTTAAGGGCCATATTAATTTGAAAGTCTGAAAATCACTTTAGTTTTCCTTTGGTTAATGGCAACCCAGTGGCTACCTCATCTCAAAAACTCACTTTGCACCTGGATTTGTTAGCCGAATAAGAAAGCATGGCTCAAATTTGGCTCCAAACTAGAAGATAGGTTATAAAATCACTTCAGAATTTTCTCCCACAGATTCATTCATTTTGGCCAACATTTATGGAGCCTCTCCATAAGTTAGAAGATGTACTTGGTGGGTATGTATAAGTCCAAGAGCCCAGGAGACAGTCCCTGTTCTCTAGGTGATCTTGAGTTACAGCCATTCACTGATGACTTGCAAACATTTAAAAGTACATCAAACTATTTCCTACTTTTTGCTAAGTCAATGACAGATTAACTCTCACATAGTAGCTTATCATGTATCTCTAAGAGCATTTTTTAATGTTTCAGATGGGTGTAACATTAAAAAAAAAAAAGAATAAATGCTCCTGAGCACCAGAGGGTAGAAATTTGGGGCTTGAATTTGACCTAGTTTTCTGGAAGCCTGGGTGAAAAAAAAAATGGCCATTGATAATTTCTTATTATTTTGTTGCTTTCCTGAGGGAAAAAAAAGAAGTATCTATGTTCATCTATGTCAGCATCTTCTTACTAGAACATAACTTCTACAACTCATGAATAGTAATAATTTACATGCATATCTTATAAGTGTCATCTTTACCAGCCTAAGGGAAACTTATTTTTGCCTCAATCAAGTATTTTGGTAAGAGATAATAGCCAACCAACATCATGCATAATACAAGTAGTGATTTTTACTACGTTTTGTAGAATAAGTGGCTGAATCTAGTCCCAAAGATTTGAGATTATATCCTTTTATTATTCTTCCAAGGTATCTTGGTTTTCATTATTCTGATAATTGGTGAATCCATAGAACAAAGGGTGTTTTGCTTGTTTGAGATTGGTTTATATTTACATATAAACAAAGATCCACAAGGAAATACTTTATGACTATGAACTGTAATGTGTTCATAAGGGCTCCCAGTCTTATTGTCAATAAAAGCTCGCATCAGATGATTTCCTAATAGGATATAATGGTTTGGCTGAGTTAGTCATTCAATGACTTTGCTACTTCCTGTTTATTTAGAGAGTGAGCTATGAATCATAAGAAAATGTAAGCTGCATTATCATGTAAGCTGCATCTGAGATAATGTTGCAAAATAAACTTCAGTGTTTTATAGTAAGAGAAATAGATGATTTCCTTAATGATCCAAGTCATTAAAAAGATTTATGACATTAAAATAATGTGATTTTGTGAATTCTACTTTGTAACTGATTTTTATATTTTAATTTTTCTGATGACATGTGGAACAATGAGGTAGCCAAATGACTTGGTTGGCTTTAGCTAAAAAACATGGCATTTTTTTCATAGGTATAAAAATGTTTGGAAATTGAAATTCTTCATTAATCAATTTGACTTAAAACACTGCGACTGCATAGATGCTATTCTTTGTAGTATAGAAATATTGGTTGTCACTTGTGACTGAGCATTCATCCAAGTAGTAGATATTTAGTGAGTCTTCCTTTTACTGTGTAAAGTACTGGGAATGCAATAGTGAGTAAAGCAAACACAGTCTGCACTTCATGGTGCCTAAAGCAAACATTAGCCAGAACTTCCTACAAGTAGAGTTACAAGTTGTAAGAAGTGCTGTAAAGCCACTTCTATGATGTAGAATACATAATGAGAGTGTACAATAGATGCACTAAGTATAATTGGGGGGCAGGGAAGGCTTTCCTGAGGAGGCGGCAGCTTCACTTCTATCTGAAGCATCAGTCTGCCACTTTACTGTGAAGAACTGGGTCAGGGAAGCATTTCGGGCAGATGGAGACACATATTCAAGAGCCCTGGGGTACAAGATGCAATGAAGGAGCCAGAAAGAATATTTTAAAAGGCCTGTGGAATTGGATCAAAGACTGTGTGAGGAACATGGAGCAAGATGGAACCAGGGGGCAGGCACTGCTTTCTATGAAGATGCTGGTTTTGATTCTAAGACTTACAGGGATCCTTTCAACTATTTAAGCAGAGCATGACATGATCAGATTTGTCCTTTTGCATTTTAGTTGACCAACTCATCTTGGTTTGATTGGGCCTGTGCCAACTTAACATTCAAAGTTCTACCTCCTGGGAATTTTAAGTTTTGGGCATACTGGATTATTAGATCCTATCAGGAAGAAGAAATGATAGTGTTTTTTGTTTTTTTGTTTTGTTTTGTTTTATTTTGCTTTTGGTTTGTTTTTTGTTTTTACTAGAATGGACTGTGATGATGAAGGGAAATGGATAGATGCAAAAAGTAGTTGGGAGATACAAATCAGCAGATCAAAATGATGCATTAGCGAGATATGGAGGGAGTTAGGAGGATGCCAAGGCATCCGGCTAGGATTCTGGCTTACTCAACTGTTAGATAAATGGTGCTGCCAACACTGGTAGGGAACCTAGTCTGTGGAGAGTGACCTTGAATTCAGCCTGGAACACACAAATACAACTCTTCTTTGACACATTTGAGTGGTGTTGTCAAATACATATCCTCATATAGCCTGGAGTCTAGATAACAGGTCTAATTAGAAATGCAAAATATGAAACACTGGCCAATAATTACACAAATTTTTAAAGTTGTGGGCTTGAATGAGGACAGAAGGATCTTATTACTGAACTTAAATGGAAGTCTCTTAACTGACTGTTCAAGTGTTTTCTTCATAGTTTTTGTAATATGTAAGTCATACTATTTTAGAATAAGAGCATCTATAGAATTTTAATATTTAAATAGTACTTTATATGAGAATTTGAAAACCACTTTTGGGATCCAAAGTTGTGGGACAGCAAGCTATTCTGCCACTTGTGACACTGGCATCCCATATCAGAATTGTAATCCCTGTTGCTTTGCTTCCAATCCAGCTCCCAGCAGCAGATGACTGCCTAAGTACCTCGGCCCTTGCCATCTGTGTCGGAAATTCACATGGAGTTCTGGGCTCCTGGCTTCTGCTTAGTCTAGTACCTGCCATTGCAGCCATTTAAGCAGAGAGCCAGAGGATGAAAGACACATCTCTCTCTCTCTTTCTCTCTCTCTGCCCTCCCACCATGTGTCACTGTGTCTTTCAAATAAGCAGATAAGTGAATAAGTAATAAATCAATCTTTTACAAACAAATGCATAAAATGATTTGATTTCATATTGTAAGAATAATATCATCTCAAACTCCCTGTTAAATTATGATTTTAATGTGGCATATCAACTCCATTAACTTAGTAGATTAATAAATTATTTCTACCTACTTTATATAAAAAATACTCATCACAACATGATAGGAAGAAAGTTATCTGAAAAAATTAGCATTAAACATGTCATATTTCTAAGGAGTCTGGCTTGAATGGCCTGTCTGAAAAGCTACTGCTTGACTATTTCCACATCTAAAATAATTTCAAAACTGAAATATCACTGATTTTTGAAAGATGCAGTTTATATAAAGAAACAAAATCATTTTAGTGTAAAGTTGCAAAATCTATATCATAATCTAGGAATGTTATGGCATTTAAATGAATGTGATTTCTAGATTTCCTCTTCTCCAAGACTCATAGAATGGACCAACATCTGAATCTTAACAGTGCTAAGATTAGCAAAATGTGTAGCTAAATCTTAACAAATAATAGAGTTGCTAAAAGGAAGGGGAGGGATCTACAGATCTGACAGTCTGCAACAGAGAAGGGCATGAGCAAACACCCGAGAGGTATAAGTGAAAGACAAGGACTGAAAATGCAAACTATGAATTTAAAGAAATATGCTTTGAAATAAGGATGTGCCACCAGAGAACAGAATGAAGAGAACCTGGAACTGAAGAACACAAGATAATTGGGAAAACTTGGGTGACCTCACCAAGTACATGATGTTTGTTCTAGCAACTAGGAAAACATACAGGTCACATGACCTAGCAGACCATATCTGACATTAAGCACTTACAGCCACAGTTCTGGAAGCAAGATTTAAACATGCAGTTCAAAGTTCTTAGAAATGTATTTCATTATTTTTTTCATTTTCATACTAAAAGAAGATGCTGAAAAGTCATACAGGTAGAAAGAATTTACAGAAACTGTCCAGGAGAATAAAGCCCCATCTTCAGTTGCAAAAGGCTGGTGTCTCTGACAGGTATTTGTTTTTCTGCTGTGGTGGCTCAGAGGCATATCTGTAACATACTACGTTATGCAGACTGCATGGAATATATGTGGTGTCTTCTGAGAGCCCTTGTGCTCTGAACTGTTTTCTAATTTCATCCTGCAGGACGCTAATACAAAGATGTGACATGTTTAAAGCAGAGTAGTGAGAACGTCCTTTGTTCTTTCCAGTGCTTTGAATACTAGCTTGTTGTGATTATTACTTGGTGTTCTTTTTTCCTGTTACCCACAGACTTCCAACATAGTATAAATTTACATACAATTTATTCATTGTTTTATGCAATGAATGGAAAACTTGACTATGATCCAAGAGATGCTGTGCATATAGTCATTTAGCCTGTTTCAGGCTTCCTTCAGAATCTGCTGTGTTTAAGGCAGGGAAAACAGGATGAAAAACTTGGGAGTGTATTCAGTATACAGGTAGTTGCATCATTGACCCTACTTTAACCGACTGATTTCACTGGGCAGTAACAACTGTTTTTATGTAAGCTGTCCATTTCCATAGGAACTAAGATGAAATGCTTCTCTCCCCAGCCTAATTTTCATTTTGGTTAATGTTAGTAATTTTCCCCAACAAAGCAACCAATGAATTGTAATTCTAACGAGAGAGACCAGTTGATGCATCACTTGATGAAGCACTCAAAAAAGAAGTGTGAAAGCAGCAGTTAACTGGGCTGAGCGTCCCAATCTTTATTACAGCTGACCTCCTTTTTTCTGCTGTTCCCTGCCACACTCATGCTGATCAGATCAAATCGGATCAAAAACACCAGATTGCATTCATTCTTGTGTCTGTGCCTGTGTTCACACAATCTCCTTTTTCTCCTTAATGTTCTTTTAATATTTTTATTAGGACATACTTTCAATGTATAGAAGAAAACGGAAAATGAAATGTATAATAACTGCATATATGCAGGTTTGATAGGCATTAATAGCTGCTTTCATTTACTTTGGTCTTCCCACTATTATTTTTTTTTTCAAGAAAAAAATCTTATTCAGGAAAATGTTTCTGTTATTTTTAACCTAATCTAACCATTTGCTTTTATTATTCAACAAGCGTTTTTTTATTAAATATGTACTACACAAAAACTGTGCTATCTTGTGGAAAGGTGGCAAGACTGTATGAAGCATCTCATTTTTTGAAGAGTTCACTAGGCAATGATCTTCCCTCATTCCAATGCTACATTCCCCAGAGTAAGGCCTCCCTAATCGTAGTGTGGTTGATGGGCTTCTGTAGTCCAGACATCCAGGACACATACTATTCCCAAGTACTGGAGTTAGCTTGTGAGAATTTGTGAGCCATGACTGTGAGTCTCTTTTTCAACACCACATTCCATGATACTCGAGGGTGGGAGGAATATTTACACCTCAGAAATTGCCAAAAAACACCTTAAAAAATTTTTTTTGCTATTTTATTTCTTTGGGAGAGCTGATTTACCAGCATATCACTGCATGAAAACTTACTCATTCAGAAGCATGCCTGTTACATACCACTAAAATCTTCTATGAACAAATCTTAAATATAAGTCCTGGAATCTCCTTTAGGGACATATTACTTAAAACCCAAAGTATTCGCTATACAGAGGGTGTTACCAGAGAAAGATCACTGGGTTCTTTCCTCTGCTTAGTAAAGGAATAAAAAGTCAGAAATAGGTTGTAAACAGAGAAATTTTATTTGCAAAGTGAACAGGTGAGTGGGAGAGGAAGAACAAAAGACAAAGCACCTCCTGGGAGAGAGCCAGGAGGTAGGATGCCTCTTGAAAGGAGACAGGGAGAGACACCCAAGGTTTTTAGAAGGGTCTTGGGGTTTTAAGCATTGCCTGATCACCCCTTGTCTGGGAAGAAACCTATGGGGAAGTTGTTCTCCACCGGTGGTCTTTCAAACAGTTAGGAAATGGCTGGGAAAGTCTTGTACCGCCTACTTAAAAATGCAGCCAAGATTTTAGCAGGATTGGATGGTCCCAGAAAGCACCGCATAAATACTTTCTGACCACTTTAGAGGAGTGTGCTCATTACACCTCTTTCTGCAGTGATTCATTAGTGACATGCACTTTGTGTTTTTGTTACCTTGAATTTTACAATGCTGTTGTTTGACATTCCTCTGATAGTCAAGTGCTTTCCTCCCTTCCTTTGAGGTAATTTCATAAATGCCAAAATATCAAACCCTTGAAGCCTGGAAGGATACATCCTGGGTAATGACAGCCTCCATGGTCTTACACACCTCTGGCACAGCCAAACTATAACACAAGCCACCAGCTCAGTTTCCTAATTATTGTAGTCTGCACACTCGGTAGCACACAGCAAGTTTCTTTTGGAGACCTCACTTGACACTACTTTGTTACTAGGAATCTTGAAGAGCAGAGGGGCTCTGTCAGGTACTGGCTCTGGTTCACCCAGGAGTCCCCAGCAAGGACAACAGGATCTATCCCAGTAAACTGTAATCGGATGCTGTCAGTAACAATCATCCGCAGGTTTGCCAGAGTCCTGGCCTTTTCATGTCTTCATTTTCTTAATCCTCCCATTAGACTGAAGAGCTCATTTTGGAGAATGATATTTGCAGTGGTCTCATTTGTAGACTATGATCAGGATTCCTTATAATCTTATGCAAGGGCAAGAATGGTGATGGATCTGGGATATGGTGCTAAGCAGCTACAGTATGAGCTGTCTCAGGGATTCTTTCACAGGTCAAGGGAAGATGAGTTTTGTTCTTGCTTGGCCTCTTTCCTCAGTAAAACACGCTAACATTCACTCTATTTTTATTCTTTATGTTGATTTCCATTGATTGAGAAAAGAGAGACAGAGTGGGAGAAGGAGAGAGACTTCCCAACCACTGGTTCACTCCCCACATGCCCACATTGAGTGGGATTAGGAGAGGTCAACTCCAGAAACTAGGAACTCAGTCCAGGTCGCCCAAGTGGATGGCAAGAACTGAACAACTTTAACTGTCACTACTGCCATCCCTAGAGTTGGCACTACCAGGGACCTGGAGTCAGGATTCAGAACCAGTTACCAAAGCTGATACTCAGTTATGGGACATGGAGACACCAAATGGGACATGGCATTTATTTTTATTGGAATGGCAGATCCACAGAGAGAAGGAGAAACAGAGAAAAAGATCCTCTGCCTACCACTCTACCTCCCAAGTGGCTACAATGGCTGGAGCTGAGCTGACCCGAAGCCAGGAGCCAGGAGCACCTTCCTGGTCTCCCACAAGGGTGCAGGGTCCCAAAGCATCAGGCCATCCTCCAAAAACAGGGAGCTGGATGAGAAGTGGAGCAGCCAGGACACAAACTGGCACCTACATGGGATCCTGGTACATGCAACGCGAGAATCCTAGCCACTGGGCCACTGTGCCAAGCTCAGTCACTAGCTTTTTTCACATCAACCATACAAGCATTTATGTCTTGTAATAGGATTATTTATTTGAATTTATGTCCTATTTGTCTTTGAATCATCATCTACTTCCTTTATCCATCTTGCAAGAATTCCCAACATCCAGACCATCTGGCTCATTGTCAGTCTAAAGAGTTTCCTCAAATTCATTTCCTGTTTTTTGCCCTTTCCAGTGGCCTTTAGTAAACACTAAATCCTAAAGCCAAAAACAATCAATTTTTATCTATCTGGCTTGTTAAATGGCTCCAAATACCTCAATTTGTAAAGAAAAGAGTTTGTACAGGTGATTTCTTTCTTGTTGCATTAATGACAGGTTAAGAAAAAATGCACCCCTCCTAAGACACCACGCCCAGTGTGCCCAGGTGTACCCCAGCTAGTTTCACCAGTCTACAGAGCACCCATCGTTTTCTAGCAAATGACTCACACTTCTGGCTTCTCTGGGCCTGTGAGGCTGTGACAGCTTCCTATCTCTTCAGAAATAGCAATCTGTAAACTTGTAACAGGACTTGAACTTTCTCATTGGTTATTATATAGAAACTGATTTTTATCTCCACCCACTGATATGCCTCTAATGCTGAAACAGAAGGATCAGGCAATATCCATCTTCTTGAGCCATTAATTTATGCAGAGGCTGACAAGTCTCTTAGGGAAGAAAACTGAACATTCCAAAGTCTGATTCTGATCTGTGTAACAGATGAGGGACATGAGAAGCTAGAGTAGTAATTCTGAGCATGATGAAAGCTGCCAAGAGGAAGTTTCCAACAAAGGAGAAAATGGAATTTGCAAAATCAACCCAGGTCCATTGACTGGACTCAAGCCATAGTTATTTCACTATTTAATTCAGTAAATGTTTACTGGAAGTCTACTACATGCCAGAACTTACACTAAATATCAACCTTCATTTTACACATTACATCATCTGTGGATAGAGAAAATAACTATACTGATACATTTAGAAACAAGGCAGTTTTGCACTTATGATTTTAATATCCTTAGAAACTATAAGGGAATGATTAATCTTGGCAAATGATGTTATTATATTGAGGCTACAAATAGTAATTTAAATTTTTTCATCCTAATAATTGGGCATATTTCAGGGATTCAATGTGATACATGTATACAATATGCACTGATCAAAACCAAGAAATTAGTATTTCTTTCTCCTTAACAATTCATTATATTTAGAGCTATTTAGCTCCTTTCTCTTTCATTATAACATAAATAATGGGTTGTGGTAAATAATGGTCACCCTATCGGGCTATGGAACACTAGTTAAAATGTATTCATCCCATCTAACTTTATTTGGGGACCCATTACGCAATTTCTGTTTATTCCCCCTCCACTCTAGGTTATCTTTTAAATGTTACCTAATACTACCTGAGCTATTTGGAATGAGAACACTAAAAGTGTTCCACATCTTCGGAAGAAAAGTTATGAATGTAATAAAATAATTTTCATATGAAATGCTGTGCATACTTTTCAAACATTTTGGAATCCCATCTGATGTGGTTTCCTGACATGGCAATTTGCTATATCTTCTACTTAGATTTGATTGCATCCCAGAATACATTAGTCAAACTATAATGTCCTATTTAAGTCTACATGGAAGTGTCACAAGTAACTGTGCTTACATGCCACTCTTTCTAACTCCCAGAACATATACTGAAAGCATGGGCTAGAAACTTACAAATCACATTTTACCCTATCCCAAATTTGACCATCCTGCTTTGGTTCTTAAGATAAACAGTGAAGTGTGTTACTGGTGACACTGCAATTGCAATGTCACAAGACTTTTTCTATATCAACTTCTGCTTGTGATGTACTTACAAAAGAACAAGTATATGATGAAAAAGATGTAGAGGAGAGTGCATCGCCAGGCACATGTGGTCTGGAGGGTAAAGTTATATAAGGGGAAGAGTGAGTTGAGTGTAAACCACCCACATGTGGTGCTCATATAATCTGAGAGAATATACTGAAAGTTATCAAGACTCTATGGAATCTTAAACACTTTGGCATCCTACCTCCTCTGCAGCATTGTAAGCAATAACCCTAGGCTGCTGAAAATTTCTGCTATGGAGCATGTGCAAAAAAAAAATTTAAAGAATTAATATAAAGACTGCATGCATAAGAAACCTCATACATTGCTGGAAGCAAATGCCAGGACGGAAGAATTTCTCCCTATTAGAGTTTGAATATGAATATCTCTGTAGTGCTGGTTCAATATAAAAAATAAGAATCTGGGCACCAGTGTGAGGATGAAAACTTCAAAACTACCCACCACTTCTCCTTGCTCTACACCTGAAAACACTTTCAATCCATGTCCTGTGGCTGCTTCTTATGCCTCCAGTATTGGAATTTCTTCCTGTTGCTTAGGTAGTATCAACTTTCAATGCTCTCTGGGACAGTCATATCATGCTAAGGGAAGCCCAATTGTCCATGAACTATTTCTAGGATAAATGAATTTGACATTCAGATTGCTGCCAATACATTTCCACTATTGTTTGCCTAATAAAATGATCTGCTTCCAACAAGAACAATAGATCCTACTAATAATAGCTAAGAAGAACAGCACTGGGAATTCTGGTAGCTGATATCATTAGGCCTATGAGATCTATTGAAAGCATCAACAAACCAAAACTGGACAATTGAGGTCCCAGGACAATCACCTCTGAAGAGAAATATCTACACTGGAACACAAATATCAATTCATTATTTACTTAGTATAGCAATTTACATCACAGATGCCAAAGGTCATGTGCTGGCTACTGAGTTTTGTTAATCCATATTAATGTGTAGGAAAACAAGAACTACTAGTTTACAGCATAAGCCAACATTCTTCAAAGCTTTAGGAAAAATCAAAAAAGGAATTGGAAGTGTCATTTAATGGTACTTTACAGTACCCCGATCATACAGCAGTTTAAAGGTATCTTGCCATTTTCCTTTAAAACTTTCCTAAACCAGTAGCCAACATTGGCAGCGCTTCCATTGCTTTCTCCATCTACCTGAATCACATGCGCCAGTCCCTCTTGGCCCTACTGATATTTTGTAATATTTATTCAACAAATTGCCACCAAATCTACATATTCCAAATCCCCTTTGTTTTATAGAATGTTTACTTATTTGAAAAGCAGTTATCTAAGAGAAAAAACAGAGAGAGAGAGAGTGCTTCCTTACATGGCAACAACAGCCAGGACTGGGCCAGACCAAAGGCAAGAGCCATAAACTCCATCCAGGTCTCCCACATGTGTGGCAAGGATTCAAACACTTAGGCCATCTTCCATTACTTTTCCAGACACTTTAGCAGAAAGTGAAGTCAAAGTAGAGGAGCTGGGACTGGAACCAGTGCCCACATGGCATTGCAGGCAGAGTCTTAATTTGCTGTAACATGTGCCTCTCAATTTCTAAGTGCTTAAAACCCAGACAGCATTACACATATTCTAAGACAGTTTTGAGTACTTCCTGGGTGAAATTTTGTATGTCTTCAAACTTTAAGCATTTTTCAACTTTTTAAAAAAATGATGACGGGCCCGGTGGCGTGGCCTAGCAGCCAAAGTCCTCGCCTTGACCACACCCCCGGGATCCCATATGGCCGCCGGTTCTAATCCCGGCAGCCCTGCTTCCCATCCAGCTCTCTGCCTGTGGCCTGGGAAGGCAGTTGAAGATGGCCCAAAGCCTTGGGACCCTGCACCCGCGTGGGAGACCCATAAGAGGTTCTGGTTCCCAGCTTCGGATCAGCGCAGCACCGGCTGTTGTAATAAAAATAAATAAATCTTTAAAAAAAACTAATTTGGTAAATGAAAGAAAAATGCTAATTTTGTTTTATCCCTGTAACTAAAATTGAAATTTTATATATAAATATTAAAATTATTTTTGATAAATCAGCAAATTTTGGCAAACTGGCCATTCAATGAGTTGAATTTTGTTTTTCAAAACACTGATTTTCAGTGCATTGCTTTGTGAAAGAAATGGTAAGCCATATCCTTGCTTACTTTGAATAACTTCCGCAGGATGCAAATATAAGTTGATATTTCTGAAATGTTTTGCCTACAATCAGATCCCTGATGGAACGCATACACATCAAAACACATAATTTATGATGTCAATGATCAATAAAGAGACAAGCCTTATTTGGACTCAAGCAGTGCAATGCTTTTATCACAATCCCATACAGAATTTATTAATAACTAAGAAGGCTTGAGAATCTGTTTGTATGTTCTGTTTTTCATCTAGGAATATTGTGATATTCTGCTGCAACTTTTGTGTTCTTTTGTATCTATGATCCCTTAAACGAACTTTTGTCTCACTAGATAAGCCCAACTTGTTATCAGGGTCCTCCTTGTTAAGAGATATAATAACAATTATTGCTTTTATGGTACTAAAGTGATAATAAAATATTATGCATTGTTATTTTTATTGATAATGCCATAGCCAGATACACAGGGAAATTTTATATAATAATATAGGACACTTCAATTCTTTAGCTAAAATCTTAGTGTACTGTGCATTCAGATGCGGAAGTCTGGTTGGCTGCAGAACACGTTAGAGGCCAACAAGCCAGTCAGAGCCAAGCTCCCTCTCCCCAAACCTGGTTCAGCTTTGGTATTTACGCCTTCATCACAACTAAATTACAGTACCAAGGCAGCCTGTCCTGGAACCAAAGATGATAAATTCAGGAAGAATTATTGTGAAGGAGACTAACAGAAAAAAAGAGAGATGATTAGAATGATGCTTTGACAAGTTCAGGAACCAACAGATACCACCAACACAAACTGGATAAGACAAAAAAGAAAAGGCAATGTTTGACTACAAAGTCAGGGAATAGCAAGTGTGTCTATATACTGAATTTCTCTTCTAGCATACTTAAAGTAAAGCTTTGCTCCAAAGATGCCCCAGTCAGCCTTGTCCCTGCCAGGCTCAACTGTAATCTATTCCTGAAAGCAGTGCAAGGACTCACTGACCAATCTTTAGATATATTGATATTAGTGACCAGAGTGATTAGTATCCTCTCCAAATTACAGTAACTTCCTTGGACACAAACTGGGCACAAAAACTCCACTCTGATTATAATACATGATATAAAATGAATGAGGAAAGTCTCTGGACACTGAAAACCAAAATAGCCTTGTAACTGTTTTTCCTAAAATAGGTTATATGAAACCTCTTTTTCCAAAGAGATAATTGACTACCATAAATAGCATAATAAAAGTAGTCTGTTTCTGCTATAAAAATTAAAATGGATTTGTGATAAACAAAAAGACTCTGAGTTCTATCTAACCTTTGCTTTTCAATGCTTAAGTCATTTTTAAACAATAAAAATGTTTAATATATATAGTTTTTAAGCTAGATATGAGTTTAATATCAAACAAGTACCTGTGTGAACATAGTTAAATGACATACTTTTGAATATACTCATTCACTTAGTAATAAAGATTGCTAGTTTTACTTTAGCCCATATTATTTATAAATGATATTTATTATTATTTAGCCCATATTATTTATAAATGATAAATAAATGGTAGATTTATTTGTGATAACATGCCTATATATGAAGCAGAGGTTATTATCTTGGGACATAATTTTTTTCCTGTTGCAAAATAACAGGTGAAACACCAAACCCTAAGTCTTGGAAGTTTTGTAAATGATGGGGAATCCTACTATCAAAATAGAAAATGGTGGGGCTTGTATCAGCATCTCATGATGGGTTTGAGACCCAGCCCCTTCACTTCTGACCCAGCTCCCTGCTCCTTTGCCAGGGAAGTCAGTGGAGGATGGCCAAGTGCATGTGCCCTTCCAACTATGTGGTAGAACAGGTTAGAGTTCCCAGATCTTCGTTTTGGCCTGACCCAGCCTTGGCCATGATAGCCACTGGGGAGTGAATCAGCATTACAAATTATCTCTCTTGTTTTCTTTCACACTCTGGAACCCATAGTTTGTGTGTGTGTGTGTGTGTGTGTGTGTGTGTGTGTGTTTAATGAGCCAAATGGCATCAAAGCAACCTTTCTGTCTTGTGTTTTGACATCATCACTACATTGTCATTGGAAGCTCTGGGAGTTCAGATCTCTTGTCAAACGCTGAGTGATTAAAGACATGATGACTGCAATTGGAAAGATGTGAGAAGCTAGTTTTACCCAGTTGGATACAATTATGATGCTAAGTAAGGAGAAATACAATTGGACATATTTGAAGTGGATCTGATTGGCATTTGGAAGCCTTTTTCATTTTATATGATAGTGGTAAAAACTATGTTGCATGTGAAGCACAAACTAAAATGGGTAGGAATGAAGTCCAGAAGACCAGCTATAAGAGGTTGTTATGGGCAGAAGTGTGAAGTGAGGAGGCCAGTGATTAAAGTGGTAAAGATAGAATTAGTAAGACACTAAAGGGCAAGTACTGAGTGAGGTGATATGACTGATTGGTAAAAATAATAATAATACTAAGAGAGAGTGTGCACAAACAGAATTCCAAGATGAATTCCAAGGTTGGAAGCGTAAAGTCCCAGGAGTATGTAGAACACTTGGCATAAAGATTTTTAAAATATCTGCAAATTTGAAGAGCAGATGCAATGGAAACAGAAGATAGAAATCATTAGTTTGGAAACTAAGACAGTATTTCATAGTAAGGAAAAGTTGTGCCATGTCAAAATATCAAAGGGAAATATTGTAAAATATTAGAGCATAAGGAAGAATTCCCACTGTTCAGGAAACTATTATCAGGCTAATTTACTCAATGAGATCATTATGAAAAAGAGAAAAATGTAATCTTCATAGAAAACTACTCTCAAGGGGAACTGGGACCAGAAAACCTGAAAGGCATAAGAGGACTTTGATGGAAGGCAGGTGGGAGCAAGAAGATGATGCCAGATGATGTTCCCCATGTGTCAGACTTTTGAAGGTGTGCTACTCTATCCTATAATCTTATTCGTGTGCCTGTACCTTCCTTGCTCATTCATCCATTCACTTAACCAACCAAGGAGGTACCTAGTGTCTAGGCGGTAAGTACTGAACTATGAAGATACATAAAGTAGAATCTTTGCCTCTGAAAAATTTACAGACCCACAGAAGTGTTATTGGGTAGCAAAGAGACAGACATGACTGTAGCTCATGCTCTGTGAGCAATCATCTGGTCTGTGCTCACCTTGAGAGCACCAAGGAGGTCTCAAATAATTCTGAAAAGAAACTGAGCAAGACTTCTTGGAGAATGTCAGCAAGTTGTAAACGGGAAGATCACTGAGACACTTTTCAGTAAGTGGTATGTACGAGCATGTTCACAGCAAAAGATTCTCCAGCCTGAATCTATCCAAGTATCCATTAATAGTAAAACAGATAAACTTGAATATATCACATAATGAGTAAGAATGATTAAATTACAAGTATTCACAACGATGTAGATGACCCTTACTAATACAGTGTTGTATGAAAAAAATCAGACACAAAGTAGTACGTGCTGTATAATTCCACTTACATGAAGATGAAAAATGGTGATGTGAAGCTTTGATGTTGGAAGCAGGAGAGATAATTTGGCAAGGTGGATGGTGGAGGTTAGTGATCAGAAGCAAGTATAGTGGGGAGACTTCAGTGGTGTTATGAATGCTATTGGCATGAATATGCTGAGCTTGTAGAAATTCCTCAAGCTATGCACTCATTATTTATATACTATTCTGCTTATGTCTCACAGTTCAATAAAAAGTGAAATACAGCTTAAGATGAGAGCCCTGAAAGTGCTTCCCTCTCGGTGTATATATATTAAAAGAGAGAGAGAGAGAGAGAGAGAGAGAGAGAGAGAGAGAGAGAGAGAGAGAGAGAGACTTAGCCCTTTGAACTCTGTGGGGTATAAATCAAGGACATGATAAAAGAACTGATTCTTCTCTGCTTGTTCCTATTCATCTTTCCTCACCCTTCTTTGCATGACTGCTCTGGGTTCAACTGCGGCTCTTCAAAAAAAGACATATTGAAGTCCTATTCCCCAGGACTCTAGGATGATCTTATTTGGAAATGGGGCTGTTGCAAGTGTATCTAGTTAAGATGAGATCATCCTTAATAGCTTGGAGTCTTAATCGCACATGCTTGATGTAATTAAATGAACATGATGATGTGAAGACAGACAAAATGAACACTGTAGCAATGAATAACTTAAGTGATGCCTCTATAAGCCAAGGAATGCAAAAGATTTCTGGAAAACCAACAGAATCTAGAAAGATGTAAGAAAGACTCCTTTTTACTGTATTTTGTTTTTTAAATCTATTTATGGTGTCAGGTATTGTGGCAAATAAGTTAAGCTGCTTACTGCAACACCAACATCCCAAATGGGTTCTTATTTGAGTACCAGCTGCTCCACTTCTGATCCAACTTCCTGTTAATGCACCTGGAAAAACTGCAGAAGATGGCTCAAATGCTTAAGCTTCTGTAGCACATTGAAGACCCAGATGAAGCTCCTGGCTTTTGACTTCAGCTTGGCCCATTCTAGGCTGCTGTGGCTATTGGGACATGAACCAGTGGATGGAAGATCACTTTCTGTCGCCGTCGCCCAGCAGCGGCGACACTAAAACGCTAAGTCATATTCTTGAGGGTCCGGGAAAAGCCAGAACCGGACCCCTCACTGCCAAAAGTGGCTGTGTTTAAATCTTTCTCTCTGCTGCACCTGTCCCCATTTGTCTAAGCTTTTCTCTCCGCTTCTTCCCATTTTCTGCCACCTTTCTTCCCACATTTCTTCCTGTACTCTCTGCTTTATTCCCCAGTCTTTCTCCTCGTCGCCCCCCAGTCTCCTCATCACCCCCCAGTCTGTCTCTGCGTTGCCCCTGTCTTTCTTCATCGTCGTCATCTGTTCCGTCCATCCATCCCTCGTCCCTCCCCTGTCATCCTCCTAGACTTTTATATAGTTCTCCACCAATCACTTCTTCCTGTGGGTCCACTTGGCGCTACATGATACACCAGCAATCGCAGCAGGGGCATTAGCCTATTCCTGTGACTTCCTGTTTACCTGCTGGCAAGACCAGCTCTGCCTCCTGGCCCTGGGCCAGCCGCCATCTTGCAACGGCCCCTCCCAGTCCCAGGAGTGGCTTTAGCACCCTGATCCCCACAACTTTCACTCTTTCTCTCTGCTCCTACCCCCGTAACTCTACTTTTAAAACAAATAAAAAAATAATTCTGGGCCCAGCATGGTAGCCTAGTGGCTAAAAGTCCTTGCTTTGAACATGCCAGAATCCCATATGGGCACTAGTTCTAATCCCAGCAGCCCTGCTTACCATCCAGCTCCCTGCTTGAGGCCTGGGATAGCAGTGGAGGATGACCCAAAGCCTTGGGATCCTGCACCCACATAGGAGACCCGGAAAGAAGTTCCTGTCTCCTCGCTTCAGATTGGCTCAGCTCTGGCCATTGTGGTTACTTGGAGAGTGAATCATTGGATAGTGATCTTCCTCTCTCTTTTCCTCTCTGTATATACCAGACTTTCTGATAAAAATCATCTTAAAAAATAATCCTTTGGTAAATAAATAAAACATTCATCTTCTATCTTCTAGTTCACTTGCCAAATGACTGCAGCAGCTAGGACTGGGCCAAGAAAAACTCAGGTGCTGGAAACTTCTAGGTTTCCCATGTGGATGCAGAGACCCCAAAACTTGGGCCATCTTTAGCTGTTCATTCCAGGAACATTAGCAGAAGCTGAATTAGAAACAGAGCCGGGCCCGGCGGCGTGGCCTAGCGGCTAAAGTCCTCACCTTGAACGCCCTGGGATCCCATATGGGCGCCGGTTCTAATCCCGGCAGCTCCACTTCCCATCCAGCTCCCTGCTTGTGGCCTGGGAAAGCAGTCAAGGATGGCCCAAAAGCTTTGGGACCCTGCACCCGCGTGGGAGACCTGGAAGAGGTTCCTGGTTCCCGGCATCGGATTGGCGCGCACTGGCCCGTTGCGGCTCACTTGGGGAGTGAAACATCGGATGGAAGATATTCCTCTCTGTCTCTCCTCCTCTCTGTATATCCGGCTTTCCAATAATAATAAATCTTAAAAAAAAAAAAAAAGAAAGAAAGAAACAGAGCAGCCAGGACTTGAACCAGCATTCACATGACTTAGTCAGCAACACCAGCCTCCAGTCCCCTGCAGTTTTAATTGGAAGCATGGCCCTTCTGATATCTTTAGATTTTCATTTCTAGAATCATGAAACAATAAAGTTCTATTGTAGGAAGATGTCTCGTTTGAGGAACTTTGTTACGGTATCCAAAGTAAACAAGTACACTTGATCTGTAAAGATGGCATCAATAGACCAGTGGGAGGTAGCAGCAGGAGGTACCCTAGAGGTGGGAGAAATGACAGCTGTGCAGGCAGCTGCTGCATTGCTCTGCAGCATTGTTCTACCAAAGGTTCTAACTCTCTCTTTCCATTGCTTCTTTCTCCTGCCTTCCATGTCCAGGGCAATGGTGAGCCTACTGTTGCCACAGTCTACTTCCCCATTCCCTATATCTCTCCCTTTACCCAATCTATGCTGTTATAAATAGTCCTTCCAATAAATTTTATAAATAGACCTTAATTGCTCTGTTTGAGCACCCTGAATTATATAAACAAGGCAACTAGCACTTCCTAAGTATTACCTACATACATATAATTATTTTCAAAACAAGCCTGATAGAATGATGGCCAAAAAGCCTTCAGAAAAATCCTACACAAGCGGTCTAAAAGCCTCTGATACAGACATGTGAAGACTTCATTTTAGTGGTGAGAGAAGGGATGAACATGTGGCAGGTATTACTTATTGCTCTTATGTGTGTCACCTTCCAGAACTCAACTGTATACTTACAACAAGGGATACCCTTGGACCTTTATTGAACCACGCCTATTTTTTTTCTTTCCGTGAAAAGTTAGAGGGGAGAAGAATTTAATTCAGTGTTAAGTCAAAGGAACTTTGTAGCTGGCTGCACTGTGGCTCATTCTTTTTCTCCTGGAAAAGGTTGGTTGTCTGCATGGGCATGTCAGAGGCAAGCTACAAGACATGAAAATGTCCTTTGTCTTCTGTTCATGAATGAACGAACCAGCTTTACAGTTCAGAACCAATCCTCAATGGAGGCAGTGTGGGCAGCAGGCAGATAGTGTTTTATACTGTGTTTAAGAAAAACAAAACAAGTGAAGGAAATTTTATGTAATTTCTGTCTTATGATAAAATGAAAACCGACAAAACTATGACTATTCTGGTCCAAAAAGGAAAGTAGCACCAAGCTGAGAAAGAGGAGTAAAGACAATTGTAATGACAGAATTGTGTGCCAGACAAAGCAATGCACACATTTATCTCTCCAACTCCATAACCAAAGTACTATTACTACTCCAGTTTGTTGATAAGAAAACTAAATATTAAAAATGTTAAGTAAGTTACCCGAAGCTATATGGCTCTTAAATATTAAAGTTTATGAATCATACTCTGTAAGACAAATGTCAAAGTCCCATTGAATATTCACAGAAATTGAATACTCACAGGTTTTCCCCCCTCCCCCGCCAAGGTGTAAGACTTGGGGGTAAGTGAAAAATGGGTTACATTAAAAACAAATGGCTTTTCCCTTCAGATTCTGAATTCTGGCCTTGAGAATCATGGCAAAAGTGATACCCCTATTTTACGGCTAAGAAAGCCAAGCTCCTTGTAATTAAGTTACTTGCTTGAAGTCTCACAGCTGTTTTCTAACACACAACAATAACCCAGTCTTAGCATCTTAATATGAGTAAAATGTCCATTATGGATTAAGGCTGGCCCTTCACATTTGGGAAGCTTGTGACTACTAAAATAGGAAATGAAGATACAGATCACAATAGAAAAGGTCCTCTCCAGAAAAAGACTCTTTTATTAACTGAATTAACAAACCAGTTCCAGTGCCTCAGGGAAAATACCTTGAGTAATCAGGCTTGATCTCTTAGAAAACTGTGTCTGATACAGTTGGCAATGTGAGTAAATACCTAGAGACTAGCTCCAAGAGGCCCAAGATCACTCAAAAACTAAGGAGTCAGGTTGGATTCGGGGTGTAAGGAACAACACATGTGGTCACTACAGAAAAGTGGTCAAACCCAGGGGAAGTTGGTTAGATCTGAGCATAGGTTGTTTGGCACAAATATTTTAAGATTCACATTTGCAAATTTTATGTAACGTGCAGATGATGTTGATTGATAGTCCAAGCTTGAACACATCTTTAAAATACATGAAAGACATTAATACAAGATGGCCAAGATAGTAGTGAAATAATGGAAAAGGCAATGAAGTGTTACAACACAGCTAATCATTTTTCTCTAGTCCCAGCTATGCCCCACTGGTCCCATCAAAGTTTCCTTCAGTAACAGGTATTTTGAACACGTGTCCTAATAGGACAGTAATTGAGCTCAGCAGTTCTCAAACTCCAGTGAGCATTTGAAGCATCTGGAATGTTTGCTGAAACACTGCCCTAGGGTTTCTGGGTCAGCAGGTCTTGGTAAGGGCTGGACAGTTGGCTTCTCCAACTGATTTCCAGTTGATGCTGATGCATTGTTCCAGGCACCACACTTTCAGAATATCACATCTGGGGGCCAGTGTTGTGATGTAGCATATTAAGCTACTGCCTGCAAAGTTAGCATCACACATAGGTGCTGGTTTGAGTCCCAGCTATTCCACTTCTGATCCCTGTTAATTCAGCTGGGAAATCAAATAAAGATTGAGTCTTTAGGCCTCTGCCTTTTGTATGGGAGACTTGAATAAAATTCCAGGCTCCTTTCTCTGGCTTGCTAAAATTCCGGCCATGTAGCCATTTGAGAAGCGAATTAGTGGATGGAAGATCTATCTGTTTTTCAAATAAATATAAATCTTAAAATAAAAACTTTAACTGCATAGGTTGATCTGTTGCAATACATGGAAGTCACCTGGGAAGTCTTTTCCTCCACTTGCATTTTCAATAGTATTGTCTTCACACAAATAGACCAAGTTAGAATTCAGATTTGAAAAGGGCACAGGTTTGGTATCTCTATTCTCAACATAAACATAGAAACCAATAAAATACTGTAAGATTAAAAAAAAGCCAAATTAAAAAAAAAAATCCATCCCAACTCTCCATATGACTGCAGTGTGCTACCTGAACACACTGTTTTAAGATTGAAGAGGAAGAAAAAGCTAGTTCAGCAGAAACATGAGAGAGCAGCTTTATTTTCTTAGCAACTGATAGAACTGAGGACTGGAATAGCAAGAAATCATCATTCAAGGGATCAGACAAAGGGAGGGCAAAAAAAAAAAAATTAAGAATTGCGCCTATGACCTATACTGAACATCCTAAAAACCCCACAACCACTTACCGGAAGCTCTGGCTCTTAGATTCTGTGCCTTCTGCAGCATGCATAGTAACAGATGTGTAGACCAAAGACATTCCAGCTGAAATGAAAAGAGTGTGAGGTTAGAGTTTGAGTTCTGAACCTGAACCTCCTCTGTGCACAACTACATCAGCAGCTTGATTTGCATTTCTTCCATACCACAGCTTTGTTTCGGCAAACAATAACAATTCTGTGTTGCAAAATTAAAAGTACTGTTATGGGCAACATTTCTTAATAATTTTCAATTTTTAAATCAAGTTGTTACACCCAGAGAGATAGGAATTCAGAGTGGAGACAAAAACGCTGTGCACAAATGGGAGGAAGATTTATGTTAAAGTGAGAGAATGAATATACATTCCCACAGGATAATGGAAAACCCTGTACACAGAGCTAACGGCCATGAGTAGGCCAGAGAGCTGCCTCTGAGAAGAGAAAGTGAGAGGAGGTGAGAGAAGGCCCCAAGGGCATGATCCAAAAGCCAAAAAAACAAACAAACAAAAAAAAAGGGGGGGTGTTCCTACATCTAACAGTCACTTTTATAAAATAGGGAGTGGTGCCCAGTTGATTATACAAGTTGAGTCAGGTCTGGGCAGGATTTCATGTCCATGAGGTTTTCTGGGGGTTTTCTGGCCTACACATGAAGCTTAGCTTCTCTGTGGCTAGAATGGTATCTCCTCCTTCCCTATCCTGAATGAGACACAGGTGCATCACGGGGAACTGGGCCTACTGACTGAAAGGTCAGGGGTGGAGTTACAACACAGAACTAGAGTCACACTTTTGATTTTCTCTCAGCCTATTTTGCTTCTAAATACACAATGTGTCCTAAATAAAGAGCCAAACAAGTAAAGCAAAAATACTTCTATTTCTTACTTCTGATGCTAAATGGCATGTGCTAGAATTGCACTTGAATGTAAGATCAAGTCAATATTGGACTTGAAGAAAGATTAAACTGAAAATGAACAAGCAAAATCCAACAGAAGATTTGACTGAGGCACGTCCTATAATACCAGATTATCCCATAGGTTAGCTTTAGGCTAAGCAGTCATCTTTAACCTTTGTGTATCAGTCACACAGTCCATGGAATTTCTGGCCTGCACTAGCTAGCATGCTAGATTGTGTGTATTCCTGCTTCATTTGGAGAAGTTCTAGGTCAATAATACCCAGATCTCAACTTTCAAATGGCGTATGGCTATTGCATTTACTAACGTATTCCCAAACCTATAGTTTCTGGGTTAGAATTTCCATGAGACTATGAGCTCTGCAGTCCTTCCAGTTAATGGGGATAGCAGCTGTGGCTCCAGAGTCCCAAGAATGGCCTAGGGGCTTAACTGTGAAGCAGTAGAAGCAACATGGTGACCTTTGTAAAAAGACCCAAAATAACCAAGGGCATGCTGAGATGAGACAAGGAAAATTCAGCCTGAATTAGCATCCGTGATATACAGCAAGAAAAACAAGGATTACTTGTCTCTACAGTCTATGTTTAGTAGAATGTGCTCCTTTGAAAGCTGGAATGTGTAGCTGTTATTTATAGAAAACACCATACACAAGCCCAGGACCTTTCTGTAGTATTTTTTTTAAATCTATAACAAACCACGGAGAGAAATTTATTGTTGATGTTAATAAACTGTATTCCCAGTGATAAGGATGTGGTTTTGCAAATGATGAGGCTATTTCCAATCAGTCTTGGGTGCATGTGGTAATTCAAAGCAGTTACAAAGGTAGAGATGGAGGAAGGAAGCATTGCAGTAAAAAAATTTCCTAAATGTTAAAAGAAGTGTCTCATTCTTCTGATGTCCTTATTTGAAAAAGAAGAAAAACAAGAATAAGCTTAAAAATCTAGTACTGTTGACTGGAGCAGGCAGAAAGTAGTCACCAGGGGCTGGTGCCGTGGCCTAGCGGCTAAAGTCCTCGCCTTGAGTGCGCCGGGATCCCATATGGGCGCTGGTTCTAATGCCGGCAGCTCCACTTCCCATCCAGCTCCCTGCTTGTGGCCTGGGAAAGCAGTCGAGGATGGCCCAAAGCCTTGGGATCCTGCACCCGGGGGGAAACTCAGAAGAGGTTCTGGGTTCCTGGCTTCATATGTGTGCGACCGCTTGGGGAGTGAATCATCGGACCAGAGATCTTTCTGTCTCTCCTCCTCTCTGTGTATCTGACTTTTCAATAAAAATAAAAGAAATCTTTAAAAAATGTTCTTTAAGGCATGTGGTATTACTTCCCTTTGATAGGTTATCAAGAAAATCACTACCTTTTTTCTGGATAGTCTCTGTTCAATAAGCACTCATCTTAATTTGTATTGGAATGTGTTCCTTCTGTTACTTTTTTTTATTTTGTGTTTCCGGAAAAAAGTCCCTTCATTCCAAGGAACTTTAGGTCACAAGCAGTTCTGCTTAGTTTATCGTGGGACCTGCCTCGAGTCTGAGGAGACAGCTTCAAGAGCACATGGCTTGGGAGAAGAGTGGATGTGTAGCCTCAGGTGTCAGCAGGCAAACTGCACAGCTGTTCTTAGTAGCCTGCCTTCATAGAATGAAGCTGCTCCAAAAAAAGTTATATATGAACTGAACAGATGTGAACTCATTATGACTTGTAGTTTCTCCTTGAGGGGAGGTTTTAATAAACTGTCAGGACAGTATCATACTTTGAAGCCAAATCCTTGCAGCTATTTGCATAATGTATGCTTTGTAAGATGAAGAATTTTCTGCTAATTATGCTTCTTTACACAAATAAAGAATTAATCAATATACTAATCATTCATTATACAATAACTTTATAGTGAGTTAAATTCAATTCAGTTTCTAGAATGACAAATAACCTGTATTTGTGCTGTAGAGTTCTTCAGAGTAAAATCCGAGCTATCAACACAGCCTATAGAAATATGTGTTGCCCAAGGTGGAACATTCCACAAGGGGGGAGGGTGGGGGAAGGGGTGGGGTGATTCCCAGTTCCAACGAAACTGTTTCACATAATACAATGTAATCAATGAATAAAAAAAAAAGAAATATGTGTTGCCATAACTAATTTATTTCTTGCAACTTAATGGTCAGGAAAATTCTTCAGTATAAAAGTCTTAACAGTTGGCAAGACTATCATTTGCAAGTTGTCCCCCAAAATGTGTTCCTCTGCTCTGTCAATCCTCACCCTTACTCTCCCTTGTAGAGCTACCTTATCCACATTTAGAGATGGAAAACTAGCCATGTGCAGGGATCGAATACAAAAGTGTTTCCTCTTTTCCTTCAGGATAAACATGAACTCAATGTATCAGAAAGATATGTTTCTTTAAACTTACTTGTTTACTCATGTATTGGAAGGGTACAAGATGGGGGGAAAAAGGGAGATAAAATCTCATCTGTTGGGGTTACTCTTCATCTGTCTTCAGTAGCTGGAGTCAGGCTGGGCCAAAAGTGGGAATGGAGAAATCAGTTTGGGTTCCCCATGTGTGAGGCAGAGACCCGACTACCTGAGCCATCAGCTGCTGCCTCCTAGGGTATGTTATCAGACAGCTATGATCGGAGTGGAGACAGGATGTGAACTCAGGAACTACTGTATGGGAAATGGGTGTACCAAATAATGTTTCAACCACCAGGCTCAGTACCCACCCAGGAGAGATTTTTTTTTCTAAGTTCACTATCAGAATTATTTTGGTTGGAAGTGATTAAGCCCAATTTACATTGATTAAAACCTTGCAAAGGCAAGAGAGAGGTAAAACTTCAAAACACCAGGCCTCAAGCCAACCATTCTCACTTTCAGTCTCTTCTACTAGTTCCCATTACTCAGTATCTTGGTTTCTGTAGGTAAGCTTTATAGTCACACATTCTTGTGAAAATGTGCCCACCACCCACTAACTCACTGAACATCTCTGAGTTTCACCACCAGAGGGAGACTGAGACTAGACTCTTGTCCCTAGTTTTAACATGAGGGAGGAAGCTTATTATTGGTGTCACTCCTGTCCATCCTAACTGGATCCAAACCTGTTTCATTCAGCTCTAAGTGGGATGTGGTTTATTACCATTAGGTGGGCCAATCAGAGGAGGCATAAAAATAATCTAAGTGAACGGCAGCTCCTTATTTAGTCTTCCACTTATGTCCCAACTCATAATTAGAATATGGAAAGGAACATTTCTGTGCAGTTGTAGGTAAGCTCTGGCTCCTTATAGCAAGTATCAGTTGAGCTGACAGGCTCCTTTTTATTCATTCAATCAGTGCCAAGTTATTGAACACTTTTTTACATCACAAAGGAAGTTTGGAAAGCATGAAATCTTATGGCATTTAGTGGCAAGATGCTGATTGACTAAGAACTTGTGCTCTGAGTACACACCCATGGATTCAAATGCCAGCTTTTCAACTTGGTGTCTGGTTTTGGCTGTTATTGAGCTTCAAGGGGCTCAATTTTTATACTCAAAGACCATACAATAAACACTAAGAAATGAGAATTACTATTGGTCAATAACATATCAAGATGATCTTATTGTCCATATTGTGTTTATAAGACAGTGGGACATCTAGATGAAGACCTAATACAATCTGGATAAAGTACAGATTATTTTATTTGGGTGGCACCATTGGTCCCTGTTCTACATAGATTATATAAGTAGCCCCAGCACAAACCACCCCTTACCTCAAAATAATTGACCCTCATTGTGGCACCTTGTCCCAAATTTTCATGTGTCTGAATTTTGTCTCTTCCTATTTCTTTTCTGACACTTGCCCACCTTGAAGTGTGTGTGTTTCACATCAAACCTGACATACCTGTTGTTTCTAACACTCTCTACTTTCACCTTTCTGACACTTGTTCCTGACTCCCCAGACAAGTGAGGCCCAGGTGCTCTCTATAGTTACTGGAGTAACTCTCTATATAGTCAGAAACACGTGGAAGGGGTTTCAGGGGAGCAAAACAGAAAATATGGAAGAGTGAGTGAGGATACCAGATACAGGCATAGAATTTAAGCAGGCCGATAAAGCCACTATAAAAATAGAGCCCTACATCCAGGAGACAGTGAGAAGCTAAACCTTGATGGCTAGTGAGCATGAGCATTTTTTCATATATCTGTTGGTCATTTGAATTTAATCATTTGGCTTATGTGTCACAGTTAGGTTTTATCTCAGCCTAGTGAGAATGGTCATTATGGAGAAACCAGAAAGCAATTAATGCTGGCAAAGAGGTAGGCGGATAATGTCCCCTTATCCACTGCTGGTAGGAATGTAAACTAGTGCAACCATTATGGAAGACAGTATATGGACTCCTCAGATATCTGAAAATAGATTTACCATGTGACCCTGCCATTCCATTCCTGGGAGTATGTGCAAATGAGATGAAAACATATGAAAAAGTTGTCTGTGTCCCCACATTTACAGCAGTGGCTAAGAAATGGAACCAATCCAGATGCTTACCAACTGATTACTAGATAAAGAAAATATAGGATATACACACTATGAAATACTACCCACCCATGAAAAAAAAATAAAATCTTGCCTTTTGGAACTAAACAAACCCAAATGGAAACCATTATGCTTAGTAAAATAAGCCAGTCCCAAAAGATAAATATAATGTTATCCTAGATAACTAGTACACAGATTACAAAACAAATGTAATCTGTATAAGTGAGATTGACATCCTAGGACTTGATGGTTTTAAAGATTTATTTTTATTGAAAAGGCAGATTTTATACAGAAGATACAAAGATCTATCAACTGGTTCACTCCCCAAATGGCTACAATGGCCAGAACTGAGCCAATCCGAAGCCAGAATCCAGGAGCTTTTTTCCTGGTCTTCAACAGGGGTGCAGGGTCCCAAGACTTTGAGCCATCCTCTACTGCTTTCACAGGCCAGAAGCAGGGAGCTTGATGGGACACAAACTAGCACCCACATGGGATCCCAGTGCTTGTAGGATAGAAGATTAGCCGGCTGAGCCATTGTACAAGGTCCAGGATTTATTATTATGCATAGCCTTTATTTGTACTCCTGAGTAATAGTAGGGTGTTTTTTTTTCTACCTGGTGTATTGACATCTTTACCCAGTAGACTGTGATTGTGAAATTTAATGAAAATGTGTCAATGTACAAAATTAAGGGGGAGAAAATAAGAAGGAACAACATGGGTAGGAATGCAGACAGGAGGAAGGGTAGAGCAGGAACTATTATTATGCTCCTAAATCTGTATTGTGAAATTTGTCCACTTCATATAAATGAAAAACAAAGAAGAAGCTAAACTTTAATGATAGTTTCTGGAAGGCAGTTCAGGATCTCCTTCACAAAGGAGTAGGGAAGCCCAATAGATAGATAGATAGATAGATAGATAAATTAATAAATTAATTAAGTGAATACACACAAGGCCAAAAAGCATGTGGAAGGGAAGGATTATTAGAGTCTTACTAACTTCCAAGGCAGCTCTGGAAGACCCAGTAGAACCAACTCCAGAAAGGTCCCTGCAGTTTACAGTATCTTAACAGAGTTTGCAAAGTCCTTGTGTTCCTACTAATTCCCAGCAATTTTTTTCTCCTTGATGCACATAGGAGAAAATCCTACATGTTGCCTTTTGAGAAAAGAAAGCTTTTTCTGCAAAGTCACCTGGCAAGGAGACAAGAAGTAAGGCTGAAATCTGCCTCATGATCCTGGAGTCTGGGGGGCAGGTTTTATGGGATAGGCAGGACAAGCTGGTCTATGGAAGTGTGGTAAGAGACCCCTACTTCACCTGTTAACAAACAAAGCAGGACCACCTTCAGGTGGTTCACTCTAAAAACCCAGTAAAACTGATAACAAGCAGAACCCTGGGCTGCTGGGGCCGCTGGGGCCCTGAGTCTGTGGCAAAGCCAGTTAAGCACTGCCTTTGACTCCAATATTCCATATGGGTACTGGTTCAGACTGGATGCTCCACTTCTGATCTGGCTACCTGCTCATGCACTTGGGAAACCAGCAGAAGATGGACCTACTGCTTGAGTCACAGCTACCTAGGTCAGAGATGTGGATAGGTTTCCTGTCTCCCAGCTTCAGCCTGGCCCAGCCCAAGCCATTAAGGCCATTCAGAAAGTGAACCAACAGATGGAAAAGCTTACTCTTTCTCTATATCTCCCTGTCTTTGTTGCTCTGCCTTGCAAACAAACAATTTTAAATTTTCAGTGACTCTTTTTTCTTTAGCTTAAAATATTTCCATCATCATCAAACAGTAATGTGTATAAAAATGTTAGAATATGTACTTATTTCAAGATCTCATAATTCCTAACTCTTCATATTAGAGTTTTTCCCAAATGTTACCCAATTACAAATTGATATAATGACTACGTAAAGATTCCCTGAATGTTATCCATTGGCAGCTCATCCTGTTTAATGTGTAGGATCAGAAAGGGAAAAATTCAGAATATGAAGAAGTGCTTGCTGTTATTTAAAAAGCAGACTCAAGATTCATCAACAATTATGCCAAATCTACCAACTATCATTTAAAATGAGAAGCTAAATAAGGTGAGAGTAAATCTGAAGTGTGGGAAATTTCAGAAAGACTGCATTCTAATCCTTCCTTTAACAATTTGGGGTATTGTTTAATATGCATTTAGAAGATAAGCTTGGGAAATGCTTACATTAATTAGCTCTTGAGGAACAGAGCAAATTGAATGTATTTCTGAACAGTTCATTTACATATAGGAATTAATTTTATCTTCAGAGAATTACTTGTTGTACCTGTAAACCAGAATGACTGGGGTTGAATTCTTATATTTAGTGCATGTTAGAATAATATTGTGATAATTATAGGACATTTATAAGTCTTCTATGACTTCTGTCTTTTCATTTCTGGTGTATCACCCGCACTGGTTGGTGATAATTGCTTTGGGGAATCAATAGTAATATTTTTTTCCAATTGGGAATTTATAGTCTAATTTGAAAGCACACACACATAACGCATACACACAGACATTACAAGTTAAAAAACAAAGTGAAACAGTACAAATTTAAAATATGAGTTGAACATACAGTACCCTCAGATTGTAAAAAGAGATTTCATCATAAATTAAAATTTAGACATTTGTGGATCAGGAAGGACTTGAACTGGACAATTAAATATTAGTACCATATTTATTAGCAATAAACAAACAAGTAAATAAGAGAGAGTAAAAGTTTAGGCAAGAGAATTTCTATGCCCAATATTCCAAACTTGAGTCAGGCACATGGCTTAACATTTAAGACACAGCTTGAGATGCCCACATGTTACACTACACTGCCCAGAGGGGAGTCTCAGCTTGGCTCTTGACTTCATCTTCCTCTTAATGCAAACCGTGACAGGCAGCAGGCTCAAGTATTTGGATCCCTGCCACCAACATGAGAGATCTGGATTAAGTTCCCAGATGCCAGCTTTGGTCTGACAAGCCCAGCTCCAGTTATTGCAGAATCTGGAGACTATGAACCACAGAACCCTCTCTGTCTCTCAGACATGTAAGCATTCATTAAAATATTTAAACTGCAGTGTCCTAACCAATCAGTCTTTATATTCACTCATTGCTGATGTGGTGGGAATGAGAACTGAAAGAGAATAAGAAACCCACCCCCATCCCATCATTCAGATCCTAGGCCTATTCCATCTCTGGATGTGGCCCTTCGTACTGCATGTGTGGCTCGCAAGGTTAGCATAGAAGGAATTGGGTGTGTGTGGATTGTGTGTGGGAGGTTCCAATTGCCAAGCCTCACACTGGTGGACATCACTTCTGCTCACATTCCACTGACAGACCACAGTCAGCCACCTGACCTAACTGTATGGAACTTGGAAAATGTAGTTTTTCTGGATGCTTGAGAGCAAACTTAACATTGTTGAACTAGGTATAAATTTTGGCTCAGGGAGAATGGAATGTCGCAGTGGCAAATTTCAGTGGTTATTGCTTGTCCCCTCCCTCAGACTCATCTCTTCCCTTAATGTTGCTTTAATTTACGAACTGTGTGTACCTCCATTGCTTTAAAGGATATTAACCCTTTACACACAGCTAGAAGAAGAGAAGTTCAAACTAGTTAAAGATAGAAAGTTGGAAGCCTTTGCAGATAACTAACATCATAAAAAATAATGCTGTCAATAATGGTATAAAGACTGCTTGGAAAGAAATCTGAAAAGAAATAATATCTACATGATATTGTTAACCATATTTTCTTTTTCATGGGTTTTTTATAGAATCTCTTAATATTGCTAGACAATAAGATTCTGGATGATTGCTCTGGGGAACAGCAAGATAGAAACCACCTAGGAAAGGGGAAAGATGCCAGGGTGATAGGTCAGCATCAGAGAACTTAAACAGCCTCCAGGGAGAAGGGGGAGAATCCAGAATGGCCAAAGCTAAATGTTAAAGCAACTAGAACAATTAAACAGAGTTCTTTTAACCAAAATAAGCCAAGTTACCGCAAATAGAGTAAGTGCTCTCCCTCCCCTTAATTGCAAAACAAGAATGGAAACTTGAGCCTCACCACTGCAAATACAATAAACAATTTTACTCGTTGCATACTAAAAATATATGTTACAGCCCAGTTAAGAGGTGACTTAACCTGGATATCCCCAGGAACCAGACCCCTGAGACAAGGTTTGCACGCAGGTAGTTTGTTGAGAAGTGATCTCAGTGAACAACAGTGAGAACTGTGTAGATGAAACAAGAGGGGAAGAAAGCCAACATAATAATGAGCAACCACTGTGAACAACTGGGGTTTGACACCCATAGCACCATTTGCAGACCATATAGAATGAGCTCACTTCTGTCCACCCAAAGGATGGAGGAGTGTAAAAAATACACTTTAATGAACATATCATAGTGGCACATCTTTATAGTGTTCATCCAATACATATGTTTACAATGAGTCAACTCATTTACATTTATCATTGCTTTGTGTCGCAAACATTCACAACCTCCTCCCTCTACAGGCTGTTTTGAAATATTCAATTGCTTGTGGTTGACCATAGTTTTCCTACCAGCTGCACCCCATCCTTTCTCTTTCCCTCCCTCACCCATAACAATCCCAGGATCTGGTAACTATCCTCCTATTCTCTATTTCTATGAAACCAACTTTTTAATTTCCACATATGAGTTTAAACATACAGCATTTATGTATCTATGCCTAGCTAACTTTACTTAACAGAATTGCCCTCTACTTCCAGCCACATTGTTGCAAATGATAGAATTCATCCTATTTATGGCTGTATATAATTCCACTGGGGATATCATATCACATTTTCTTTATCTACTGATCCATCATTGAAATTGACTGCATATTTTTTTTGTCCTTTCTTTGAAAGGCAGATAGAGATGGACAGAGAGAGATCTTCCATCCACTGGTTCACTCACTAAATAAATGCAGCAGCCAGGGCTGGGCCAGGAAAAAGTCAGAAGCCAGAAACTCATTCAAGATCTCCCAGATAGATGGCAGGGACCTTGGACCTGATACCTACTAGAGAGTGCCTTAACAGGCAACTGAACCAGAAGCTAAGTGTCTGGGACTCAACCTGGGAACTCCAGTGCTGGATGTGGATGTCATAAGATGTACAACACAAAATGCCCATCTACTACCTTCCAGGTACAGTAGTCAGAAACTGATGGGAAGCAGAGTAGACAGGACTAAACTGGTGCTCTAACATACAAAAAGGGTTAACCTTCTGCACCACAACTTCAGCATAGTATCTGTTATTATTTGTCTTTTTGACGGCTGGATTGAGATAATCCATGGTGGCTATGATATACATTTATCTGAAGATTAGTGATTCTGAATATGTTTACATACTTATTGATCTTCTGTATTTCTTCCTTTGAGAAACATATGTTCAGAATACTTAGCTGTATTTCAATCAAATCATTGTTTTCCTAGTGTTGAAGTACCTGAGTTCCTTGCATATTCTGGAAATTAATTCCTTGTTGGATTAGGTTTGCAAATATTTTCTCCCATCTTGTAAGTTGTCTCTTCATTTTGATGATCGTTTCCTTGGATGTGCAGAAGCTTTTTAATTTGCTACAATTACACTTCTTAATTTTTGCTTTTGTTGCCTGTGCTTTTGTGATCATATGTATAAAAACCACTGTCCAGACCAATGACTTGAAGCATTTCCTCCTTTGGTTTCCTCTAGTGGTTTCAAAGATTGAGGTTTCAGTGATCTTTGAGTTGATTTTGCATGTGATGACGAACAGTTTATGGATAACCAGTTTCAGTGCAGCCTGAAAACCTACAAGCAGGAGGGTCAACCCACTGGTATCCATCCCATGAAAGGCATCTTGGATAGCCTTGAGCATTAAGGGAGAGATGCTTCAGGTACCACTTCCCTGGTGCTGCAAGGTTGCCCTTGATTGTTACCCTTTCCCATTCTGTCATCAGCAAAGCTGAAAAACACAGTAAAGGCTGCAGTAATGGGATTGAGGGATGGAGCTGAGATGATGGGGGCTTTTTAATGCCGCTGCAATGACCTGTTGTAGCAGAAGGGATATAGGAGCATGGGCCAGGAGACTAAAAGAAGCATAAAGAAGAGACTTCTTGCTGCCCTGACCTTTTACTTTCAGGTCTCATCTGTCCTTTTGAAAAGCGAAATCATCCCAGCTTTCTAAGAAAGCGAGATTTGGTTCATAGATTTTAACAGGCATGTGCTACTGAATGTAGCCTCTGAACAAACTTGAGATGAAGGAAAGGCTACCAACTTCCCTTTCAAAAACAAATGCTACTAAATTATACTTCAACACAACAAATGGCTAAATACGAAAATGAAAATACACACGAGACAGCTGAATGGTACCTTATAGCCATTTTAAGGTATATAGCAGCCAGTCCTGTATATAAACTAAAATTGAAATGTCAATGGGCTAATCATAGGTTGTGGTTAAGAACTTGCTTTTTTTTTTTTTTTAAACATACTGGTTACTCAAAACCATGTCAATTCCATAATGTTGCAAATTGCTGTTGATGTTATATTGGGACTCTTAATTGACTGGGATGATATTCTACCAGCTCTAACTTCGGACCAGAGATGGTCTCCCCAAGAAACTGTTCAACCCATCTGGACAATAAGTAGCTGGACTCTATGCTTGGTATACGTTTGCAAGGAAAGAATCTTGATTGAATTTGAACTGTAATGCTGCATCAAGGTGGAGGAATCCACCAGGGGGGAGGGAAGGGGGAGGGGAGGGGGAGGGGAGGGGGAGGGGTGGGGGGATTCCCAGAGCCTATGAAACTGTCACATAATGCAAAATAATTAATAATAAAAAAAAAATGCTACTAATAAAGAAAACCTGGCAACAGGGGTATTGTGCCCCTAACACACTAGCACCTTTTGATAGCAAATTGTGGTTTCCCAGGAGGTGAGTCCCTGACAAATGTATTTATCCACTTTTCAATAGAACCCTCTGATTTTTTTGCCATTCCACAGGAAAAGCAGCTAAAACAGTTATGTCCTGCACTGACCTCTTCTATGTTGCCCACTATAAATGAAATGTTTTTGGCTGATATCCACATTCAGAAAAAACCAGATAACAGCCCCTGGGCACTGAGTATCTTCCTGTAAAGTGTTTCCCATACTGAAAGAAACATTCTCCACACTCCTTTTACCTCTGCTGGTTTGCACAAATGCATGTTTTTGACATTGTCATTGTGCTGATGGTAACAGTAATGTCATAATTAACAGACACAATTTTACTGCACATCTACACATTTACTGCAGTTTGTAAGAGAAAGGATTTTTACATAAAATTAGGATAAAGAAATGTCAGGATGGAATACTCTGTTAATCACTGCACTTTCAGGTTTTTTCTGATTCCAAGAATCCATTTAGCTAGCAACACCTCTTTGAAATGATTACAACTTCAGTTATCCTGATTGAAACACAATTTCCATGCTGAGTACATAAGACAGAAAATTACAGGCAAGCTGTGCTTCTATAATGCATTGCTAATTCAGTAGTTTTTAAAAACTGCATTAATATGAGGTGATTTCAAGTCAGTGTTAATACATCTACCCATTTGGCATCTACTAAGGGGCCTTGGAAGGTGCTCTGGATTCAAATTTAAGAAAATCCCTGCCCTCAGTAATTTATGAACTAGTAGGTAAAACATAAAAATAAGGACCTACAGAAAATGTCATAGGAGGAGCCTATAATTGATCAGTCAAAGAAAACCTGTAACTCCACCTCTGTGTCCAAGATGGGAGCAAGTAGGGAGGAAGACTGTTTTCCAGATGGGTATGTCACCAGAGGAACACAAAGGGGAAGGCAAGTGGAACATGTGACAGCGAAGTTGATCAAGGCTTATTTGAAGAGCTTGAAGACATAAAGTCTGACTGGACAGGGGGTACAACTGGAGAAGCACAAAGAGGTATGACTGAAGATGAAGGATTCTGCAGTGATTAAGCTGTGCCTTCTCTCCAAGCCCTGTGGAGACATGGGGTTTAAGCAGGACAAGCAGAATCACGTTTGCATTTCAGAAAGAAACCCTCAGTGATTGTGTAGGAGATGGATTTCTGAGTGTTGCATGGCCAGGAAAAAGGTGATAAGGGCTTGATGTGAGCACACAGAAAAGCATGTACCTGTCAAATTATCAGTGTGTCACAGGTCCCATATCGCAAAGAGGAGGGCAGAGTGAGGAAGTGGAAGAGGGTTTAGGCTAACAGTACTTTTTTTTTTCCCTGCTGGTACCAATGCTCCTCCCTACAACTACCACCTACCCTGTTGCTGAAAATTCTGCCAACACAAGCAAATCACTAACAAGATAAAAATCATGTTTCAGAATGACAGATGCCTATTTTAAATATACTTGCTGCGGTATTATCTTCTGGCCTTTGGCCTTGGATGCAGGATGGGCCATTTTTAGTATTCAAAGGATAATCAAGCTTGCAGTAGAATTCTAGAATAAATCATTGGAGTTGACATAACTTTGCAGTTTACAAAACAATCTTTCCTAAGTCACCTTCTTTAAAACTCAGAAAAGCAATTGAAACAATAATGCT
The DNA here is from genome assembly GCF_030435755.1 of Ochotona princeps. NCBI lineage: Eukaryota > Metazoa > Chordata > Mammalia > Lagomorpha > Ochotonidae > Ochotona > Ochotona princeps. Next base: position 30,979,994 of record NC_080838.1, read on the forward strand.
CTCACTATCCCTGTGTCACCAATGAAGTAGCTGAGACCAACAGAGTTTATGCCATTTGCTGCAACCCACACAACTTCTAAGGATCTGCCTCAAGCAACCCCACTGTTCTCATTCCAGAACTTTACAGTACCCCACATTAGACAAACATTTTGGTTTTCAGTTTGCATGCTCACATTTTTTAAATTTCTATCTTAATATTTATCATATCTACTCAACTTCATTATGATTCTCTTAGGGCCAGGAATTGGGTAATTGCAACTCCTTTTCCTTCTACATGGACTAACTAGGTGATCAATAGCTGGTGCCAATAGTAATAATTTCTTTTAAAATTCGAACAAAGTAGGAATTTGGAGCAGCATTTAAAAAGCACTTAATTATTTATACTGAAGGAAAGCAATGTAAGTCAAAGGAGTATCATCTAGCACTAAAGAGCTGATAGGAATCCTGGGAAGGTGGAACAGATTCTTACCTATGAGTTCCAAGTCCATGGATTTAGCCAAATAAGAATTTAAAATATACTGAAAAGAAAATCATCTCCATTTTGAATGTGTACAGACTTCATCCTTGCAGTTATTCCCTAAACAATACCATAAAGCAATTATTTACATGGTATATACTTTGTCATTAGGTATTGGGCATATCTAGTTATGATTTAAAGCATATAGGAGGATGTGCATAGGTTATATGCAAAACCACATAATTTTACACAAGGAATTGAAGCATCCCTAGATTTTGTATCCACAAGGAGTCCTGGAATCAACCTTCCATGGAAACTGAGGAAAACTGTCTAAGCTGATGGTTGAGAACATGGGCTTTTGTGGTGTGCAGCTCTGTTTACCCTTTATCTTCAGCATTTATGACCCTAGGCAAGCTAATGTTAACATGTGTCAATCTCTCCATCTCAAAGAGGAGAAGTGATAGAACCATATGGAAATTGATGCAGGGAGTACATAAGGGATTACATGTAAACTCCTTTTCTGAGTCAGTAAGCATAAAAGTCATGACTTTTATATTCAACCGTGATGTGAACTCAAAGCCCTATACATTTCTTCCTCACATTTTTTTTGCCAAACTATGGGGCTCCTGTCTCACTGAAGTCACGTTTCCATTCTCTGATCCACACTATCAAATTGGAAGAATTGAGGTGTTTTTTTTTCCTACAGTCCAACCATACTCTGACCCTCAAGAAAATTACAGAATGTATTTCAAATGTGTAGCCAAAATTTTAGAAAGGATTCAGTGAATGGCTACAGGGTCTATTAGAGACGTCCAGGATAGACAACTTAAAATTCCTCTTACGTGTGGCTTAATTTTAAGAGATATCAGTTACCCATGGACAGCTACATTCCAAAAATATTGAATAGAAGATTCCACAAATGAAAAACTTCATAGGTTTTAAAATTTAGTCATTTTCAGGAATATGATGCCTCTTTCCTTTTCTATTCTGTCAAGTCTGGCATGAAAATCGTTTCTTTGTCCAGCTGCATCCACACTGAATAGGCTCTTTGACCATTTGTCTATCAGATAAACTATCAAGGTAGCTATTGTAGTGCTTGAATACAGGGCTCAGCACCATGTCTGGTTACAGGCATGCTCTGGGATCTAGAAACATTTTCCTCTTGAATAAGGACAGGCTGCTGTGAAATGTTAACCATTCTTCCAAGAACCCTTGTCTATTTCACTAACTCCTGCTTCCCACCAACATGTGGCTTAGCTTTTGCAGCCACAGAAACTGAAATACTAACTATGCTTCTCCCCACTGCCAACTGGACTTGACAGAACACTGATGTTCTCTCTAATCTCTATTTTCCAATCCAGGTCAAGTCTCCTCTAGAGAGACCAAAGACTCTAAGAATGATGGATCCCTGCCAAGGTCATTCATTTCTTGCATTCTGCACAGTCTCTCTGTGGATTAAGAACCAGTAGTGAGATTTATTTCTCCACTTAAATTAGTTATGACACTTCTTCCTTATAAGGGAAAATCTATCTACAGTCAATTTTAGTTTTGGATACTTTTCTCCCCTTTTAATCACATATTATTATGGTACACTGTGATGATGGTTGTGTCTGCTCAGTAAGATGTAAAATGATGATAGTATGTGACTTGGGTTTTGTTTTTGTGTTAGATGTTTCTTGATTTGGTCAAGGGCTTCACTCCCATCTCAACAGTTGCCATCTGCCCTGACCGTAACATTGCACAATTCATCAGGTGATAACTTAAAAAAGGAATCTGGTTTGCATGAGATACAAGAAAACTCCTTGCAAAGCAATGCCATAATTTTGACTCAGATAAACCACCTCCTAAATAGCTAATTTTTCTTCAGCCTTTGGAATAACATGGTGTCTTACCATTACATAGTATCTATAAATTATCCCAATGTTTTCAAGTTACCTCTACTTGAAATAAAGGATGTCTTGTTATTTTGGGACAAGAAACTAATGTCTTTGTCTTTTGGCCAATGAAAATTAGGCAATCTCAGATTCATGTAGATCTGGTTTTTAAAAAAGTGAATTCTCCAAATTTATGTTAAATGGAAAGCGCAGTTAGAAATCTGAAGCACAGGTTCAGTGCAATGGCTTAATGGCTAAATCCTCACCTTGCATGTGCCAGGATCCCATATAGGCACCGGTTCACGTCCTGGCTGATCTACTTCCCACCCAGCTCCGCAGTATGACCTGGGAAAGTGGTAGAGGATAGCTCAAAGCCTTGGAACCCTGCACCTGTGTGGGAAACCCAGAAGAAGCTCCTGGCTTTAGATCAATTCAACTCTGGCCATAACAGCCATTTGGGGAGTGAGCCAACAGATGAAAATCTTTCTGCCTCTCCTCTATATAAACCTGAATTGCCTTTCCAATAAAAACAAATAAATATTTTTAAAAGGATAAATAAAAACAAATCTGAAGCATGTCCTCCATTTTACAGAATTCCTTTCTGGAATTTTGCCTGTAATGCACCATATTTGACATTCTGTGACTTGAGGCTTTCAATACAAGTTATTTCAGGGAAAGGATGAAACATGGTGTTAATTCTTCATGTGTGATGTCAACTCCATCAATAAATTGTATTTTCTAGTAAGCAATCAGAAATGTTGATACAAACCCAATGAAAGTTATGTGACTTTATATCTGAGCTTTTTAATTGTCACTTTGATGCAGCATACTACATTGAATCTTGTTTTGTTATCTCTTATCTATCATTGTTTTGATTTAGTAATATGAACGTTTCCCTTTTCAACTTTGGGTTTATACATATTGAATTTACAAATCTCTTTCAATTTAGAAAGAAAATGAGCTTTTGGAGTTATTAGACAAAAGACGGAAATCTTAACCTAAATTTCATAACATGCCTGTTGTGTTAATAACAAATATCTTAACTTCAAAATAGATTGGACCCAGAATTCTGACTTCTGAGGAGTATTTGCCTTTCCCTAAAACACTTGCTATTAATAAGATAACTTTTCAACATTAATTCATTGCACAATAATTATAATGTAGTTATCAATTTGTACTTGCCCAGAATTCTCATCTCTGTTTCGAAACAAAATCCATATTCTCTTTAAGAAGCTACTGTTGAGGCTGGAATAGTGGTGTAGCGGGTAAACCAGTCACCTGTGATGCTGGCATCCCATAGGGCACAACTTTCAATTCAGCTCTCACTAATGGCCTAAGAGAAAAAAAAAAAACATAAAATAGTTCAAGAGTGTGGGCTGCTGCTGCTCTCACATGGGAAACCTGGATTAATCTCCTGGTTTTGGCCTGACCCAGCACTGGCTTTTGCAGCAATCTGGAGAGTGAACCAGCAGATGGAACATCTCTCTCTCTCCTCTCTCTCTCTAGCTATCCCATCGCTGCCCAACCCAGTCTGTAACTCTGACTTGAAAAAAAAGGGGTGAAACTCCCAAATATTCCTTCTTTCACACTCATATTAAATGGCAGGGGTGGGTGAACTCCTGGTGCCAGGGCAGAGCACATGAGGTGAACTGCCCAATCAAAACATTATGTCTCTTGAGGATGGATAGAGCCAGGAGACAAAGAAGAAAAGAACCTTCATTACTCTGAGCCCAGATCCAGCTGGCCCAGAATCCACTCTACCTTGGAGTGCATGATAAAGTAAGCTTAAGTCAGCTTGAGTTACTTTTCCTGTTACTTACAATAGACAAGAGTCCTGACCATAACAAATAGCTTCAGAATGTATTTATTTGGCATTGTCTCAAAAAAGATTTCCCGTTAGTTTATTTCTGTCCTGCTAGTAAGTTTCTTAAGCTGCATATAAGTCACATAAGATGGTAATTTCAAAGGTGATCCCCCAAAAAAGTACATTCAAGTGTTTCTTGTTTCTGTGTGTGGGTTGGTGTCTCTTACTCACATATTACCATCAGGAAAACTTATTTATTTCTCAAAGTTTCTATTCTCAGAACTATTTCTGAAATATGGTTCAATATTTCACTGAATATGTTCTGCAACTTTTCTTTCTGTTTCTAAACTTTCCTTGTGCCTGCTTTAGCATCTCATGAGAGAGAAGGGAAGTGAGTGGCATGCAATGGGACATCTTGCAGGAGATAGTACCTTCAAGAATCCTTGTGCCCCTGATTATAACATAATTTACATCATCATCTTTTTAAGTATGTATATTCCTTTGTGTCAGAGTCTCCTTGATTATTAAGATACATAATTAGGCCACTTTTGGCTATAAACAAGAAAATTTACTAAAAAAAGAAAAAGAAAGAAAGTTTACTTTTCCATATATGAAGAAGCTGAAGTGGCATGCTGCGTGGCTAGTTAATTCAACAACTAACTGATGAGTTCCTGCTCTTTCCAGTTTTCTGTCTTCAGGAAGGTATTCCTCCCTTAGCAAGAACATTGTAGCAATCCTAGTCACTACTGCACAGATGATGATTTGTAGAGAAATGGAGCTGTTTCTCATGTGTCCTTTTAAAAAATCACTTCTTATTATTGGAGAGACAGAGATGGACAGAGATCTATTGGTGGCTCATTTTCCAAATGTATGCAATGGCTGTGGATAAGTCAGATGAAGCTGGGAGCTGGGACCACAGTCTTGTCACCCACATGGGTGTCAGGAAATTAAATACTTGAGCTATCACTGCTGTCTCTCAGGATGTGTATTAGCAGAAACCTGGAGTTGGGAGTTAGAACCCTGGTATTCAGTGTGGGACACAGGTGTGCTAACCACTAGATTAAGCAACTGTTTCCAGCCACTGTAAATTCTCATCAAAGATGGAACCAATTTCCATTGATCAGAATTGTATCATGTGTTCTAACTTAAACCAGTTGCTGACAAGGGGACTAGGTATATGCTCCTGGAAAAATCCACTCTCCCAAAGTTGAGGATGGGACCAGCATCCTATAGAAAGATGTTCACAAGAAGTACTATCTGAAAAGAGAAGTTGGGAAGGTAACAAAAGTTCTATGTATTGCTGGCTTCCTGGGTGTATGTCTGTTTTTAGTTAAATGATCCATCATCATGGAATCCCTAATAAATTTTGAATAAAGGGCCTTGAAATTTATGTGTCCTGTCTTAGTCCTGGCACATTAAATAACTGTACCAGAGTCATAAGAGTGTCTTCTTCATCCTTCCATCTTCTTTCTTTCTTTAGAAGAAGGTGAAGTAAAATTGTGCTGTATAAAGTGAAGAGAAAGAACCAAAAAAGACAGAGGACAGGAGCTGCGGTGGAACAGGGAAGCCGTTGGCACAGATGTTAGCACACAAAACAGGAGGGCTGGAAAGCAGAAGGCAGAAAACAAAAAGATGAGACGTATACCTGGGAAAGGGCTAAAACAGGGAAAGAACTCTTTCTCAGGGGTTTGCACCAATGGAGATCATACTCTGTAGATCAACTGGTCTCAGAAAATATTATGAATAATTTTCTGCTTTTTAATGATCCATATATTTGCTTAGTTTGGGTTTATTTTCATCTCTATCATGTTCTCTCTTCTCAACCGCCACTCCCTTTCTGACATTTCCTTTTTCTGCTGTCTCTCCAGTTTTCCTATTTGAGAGCTGCTTTCCTCACATAAATTATTGTCTCGGACTGCTTTTCAAGAATAGATTCTACTGTGAGGCACCAAGGGGACTATCTAGCTACAAGTGGAGAGACCTAGTAAGAATGCAGGGCTTGAGTTGAGCACAGCAAACCCTCCGACCTAACCCAGGACCATGGCACACAGATCGGCTGTTGCTGTTCAGGCAGTGACCCCCACAGCCAACCTGCTTCCAGGAACACACACATGGGATAAGCCTGGTCTACCCTGTAGCTCAGTCTCTTAGACTCACTGATTATTTTAGAACTGGCTATTGTCCTCGGCTGCTTGCTTCATAAACAAAATTTAGTTCCAACATATCTGTCTGGACAAATGAGAATGAGGCACTCATTGTTTTCTGGTGTTCAACAACTGTATCGAAATAAACGGTTTGATGACCCTTTTCTCATGAGTTGTTCAGGGCCTAAAAAGAAGAAATAGAAAAATCAAGATGGCAGAATAGGGTAAGGACATGTTTAAACGAATGGAGAAACATTTAATCAGGATGAAGCAGAGAGGAAATAGGAGAGGACAGAACAACAGCAGAAGGGTACCTGGAGACTGACAGACACAGAAAAACAGCGAACACAACAGTGTGGTGTTGCAATGACTGATACCCCAGTGGCATTTGGCTAACGGTGATCTGAACTCCACCAGCAACCAGGTGGAAAGGGACTTTCACTGGGAGCTTGGGAGGTAAAGCCAAAGAACTGCCCGTCCTGCTGGTCTGTTTGATTTGAACAGGAGCAGAGACAGAGCAGCAGATTCCAGATGGGCTGTGCGAGAACAGGGTGGATTTCATAGACCAGTCAGCCCCCTAGAGCCAAATTAAGTGCCATTTTGCCTAATGAGGAAATGGCAAGGGAAAGGACTGAGCACACACTGAGCTGGGAGTGAACTCATTTCTGACTCAGTGAACTGCAGCAACATGGCATTCTACAAGTTCCACCCAAGACAGGTCTGGGTAGCTCTAAGACCTGACGGCCAGCAGATCAAGAACTCTAGTAGTGGTACGTCATTTTGTACACTGTGGCAATAGCTTTAGGACTGCAGGAGACAACAGTGAGCAGCACATGTGCTGAGCTAGCGAGAACTCACTGAGTTCAGAGGATTGCACTGGTCCCACAGGAAAATAATATCGACTGTGGCATCATATGGGTCAAAATAGGTCCGTGTGGCACCTAGACCTAACGTCCAACAGGTTCTGACAAGATCAGTACCACCAACAACCTAGCTATATAGGACTACTAGTGTCTCCCTAATCCTGGGACCTGCTCCAACCGAAAGTGGGAGAAAGGTTGCAGAGACAACAATGCAACCTCAGCACAATATCACAGCAAGTGGAGACAGGTGAGCCAGGAGCTGGGGCTGTGGAGACCATGGTGGAAATCAAACATAAGAACTCAGACCTGGAACTTCCTGGAGGGAGTGGCACAATTGACTGCAAGCAAAAAGCTGGGTACCAACTGCAATAAGCAAAACTGAACTGTAGACCTGTGGGTGACACAGCTTAGAAACCTGCCCCAAGGAGAAGACTCTGCTAACCAGAAAGAAGTGCAATGACCAAGAGCAAAAGAAGAGACAAAGGCACAATGAATATTACTGAAAACTCCTTCACAAAGGATCAAAACCCTATGCCAACCTCAGAGTTCACTGTGAAAGACATCGAGAAAATGGGGGACACAGAATTCAGAAAACTCATTCTAAAGCTTCTGATCAACAATGAGAAGCGCATACAAGAGTTCAAAGAATTTAAGGAATGTTACACAAGAAATAGCAGCAATAAAGCAAATCAAGGCTGATATATCAGAAATTAAGAACACAGTAAAGCAAATTAAAAGTACACTAGAGACTCTCCAAAACAGAATGAAGCAAGCAGAAAAGAATCTCAGAATTGGAAGATATTTCCTGTCACCAGGGGGAAGCAAATAAAAAGCTGGAAGCAGAGCTGGATCAGGCCAAAAATGTATTCAATAATTGAAAGACACTATTAAGAGGCCTAATACAAGAGTTATGGGAGTCCCAAAAGGTGCAGAAAGAGAAACTGGTTATAAAAATATATTTAATGAAATAATAAAGGAAAATTTCCCTAATCTAAAGAAAGAATTGGGAAACAACATCCAGGAGGGCAAAGAACTACCAACATGCTTGATCAAAAGAGATCTTCACCAAGACACATGATCATCAAGCTCTCTTCAATAGAACATAAGGAAAAGATCCTTAAATGTACACGTGAAAAAAAATCAGTTGGCATACAAAGGAATGCCAATTAAACTCACAGGAGACCTCTCACAGGAAACTCTACAGGCAAGAAGAGAATGGAGTGACATATTCCAGATTCTAAAAGAAAAAATTGTCTGCCCAGGATAACACATCCAGCAAACCTTTCCTTTGTCTTTGAAAATGAAATAAAATTCTTTCACAGTAAAGAAAAGCTAAAAGAATTTGCTTCTTTCAAACCTGCCCTACAAATGATACTTCAAGATGTTCTCTTGACAGAGAAGATGAACAGCACCCAACAAAACCAAAGGCAAATGTGAAGAACATCCCAGTAAAATGAAACAGAAGACTAAATCAATGAACAACTCATTGCTAAAATGACAGGACCAAATTACCACCCATTTATATTAACCCTGAATGTAAATGGCTTAAGCTCAATCAACCATAATAAATTAGTAAACTGGATTAAAGAACAAAACCCACCTATTTGTAGTCTAGAAGAGACACATTTCACCAACAAAAATCAGCAGAAATTGTATCTCATGGTTTTTTTTTAATGCAGATTTTTTAAGGTTCATTTGTTTTTATTGGAAAGGTGGATATACAAAGAGGAGGAGAGACAGAGAGAAAGAGCTTCCGTCCGATGGTTTACTCCCCAAGTGACTGCAATGGCTGGAGCTATGCTCATCTGAAGCCAGGAGCCAGGAGCTCTTCCAGGCCTCCCACGCGGGTGCAGGGTCCCAAGGCTTTAGGTCATCTACCACTGCTTTCCCAGGTCACAAGCAGGGAACTCCATGGGAAGCAGGGCCGCCAGAATTAGAACCAGTGCCCTTATGGGATCCCGGCACGTGCAAGGCGAGGACTTTAACCAGGCCCTATTTCATGGATTTTGATGTTTTGTTTTAGTTAGTTTCATCTCTAAAACAGTTTCTTCTGATTAAATTATTCAGTGACTCCTAGATCATACAGAAGAATCATTTTCGGCAAGAAGGTCCTTGATTTTCCTATTCATTTCTTCAGCGACACATTAGTCATTCAGTAGCATGTTATTTAACTTCATGGTGTTGTTAATTTCTTTTTTCTTCCTGTTGTTGATTTTGTTTTGTGGCTTTTCACTTAAGGGGATGTATAGTAGCTGTATAATGGAGATTGTCAAATCTAGTAACATGTTATTTAACTACATGGCATTGTAATTTCTGTTTTTCTTCCTATTGTTGATTTTGTATTGTGCCTTTCATTTAAGGGGATGCACAGTAGCTGTGAAATGGAGACTAACATCCAGATGTGAGGATACAATGTAGTATGCATCTCTACTTCCAGACAAAGAAGGACTTACAATGAAACTGTTTACTATATCTTGACAATAGGATGTTGGACTCTCTGCCATTGTCCATGACCGCAATGATGGACATAATGACTATGTATGAAGAACTATACTTTAGTAATTATATAGAGCATCTGGGGGGGTGGAAACTGGGGAGGGGATAGGGAGATCCCAGGGTCTAAGAAACAGTATCATAAAATGATAATAGTACAAATAAATTTTAAAAATTATAAATAAATGAAAAAAAGAAATAGAGCTTAAAGAAGGAGAGATATTTTTTAAGGATTTATTTATTTTTATTGGAAAGGCAGATATACAGAGAGGAGAGAAAGAGAGGAAGATCTTCCATTCGATGGTTCACTCCCCAAGTGACTGCAACAGCTGGAGCTGAGCCAGTCCAAAGCCACGAGCCTCTTCCAGGTCTCCCACATGTGTGCAAGGTCCCAAAGCTTTGGGCTGTCCTCGACTGCATTCCCAGGTCACAGGCAGGGAGCTGGATGTGAAGCGGGGCCGCCGGGATTAGAACTGGCGCCCATATGGTATCCCTGGCACGTCCAAGGTGAGGACTTTAACCGCTATGCTATTGCACCAGGCCCAGATGGAGAGATTTTTAATGGCATCGTTTGAGCATTTGAGTTCAGGTGAGCCTGAACTCTCAATCCAATGCTATGAAATCTAACAAAGTCTCTTTAATTTTAATATAGTTTAATTCAATTTAACTCAAGGACATTTGACTTGATTCATATCACTACCGCCAGATAAATGTGTATTTTCAGCTACTTTTCAGGAAAATATATGTTCTCAAGATTTCTTTTAAATTTACAACTGCATAGATATTTACAGTCCTAACACCATGTGTTCTTGGGAATATGCCCTCTGACTGCTCAGGGCAATCACATCGGGGATTCTGCCTCTGAGAACTGAGTAGGGTCTGGTCATCAGTTGCTGGGAGAAGAGGACTGTTTGCCTCTATAAGTTAGCAGGACTTGCCACTTGACACTTAGTTAACACTCAGATCTGTGGAAATTGGATTACAACACAAATTGTTTGTTTACATGGCAGGCATTGCTTTATGAAATGGAGATGGTAAAAGGAAACAGATTTATAAGCAGATCATGAAAAAAAATCCGGACAAGCAGACTTTAGAAAAAGAAATGTTCTCCCTGTAGGATTTGCACATATCCCTCCATTTCACCTGCTGTTGATTCCTGGCAATTAGCCTTACTAACTAGAAAGACTTTTTTAAAGGCAAATATATTTCTGGATTTCATACTTTATGTTAGTATTACCAAAATCCTAAATTTCAGCATTTCAATTGTGTAAAGAGCTCAAAATTCAAGAAAAAAAAATCTTTCTATGGTATTTCACAAAAACCTAATGTATACAAACTCCCAATCTTTTTCGTTTTTACAGACAAACTTTTCAAAACTTTCTTTTCACATGCAATGACCATTTCTACAATTTCCGATTCTACTTCTGTCCAGCCTGACTCATTCATAGGACCATGAAAGAGAATTGGAAAATTCGACTGGAGCCCTCAGAAATTCCCTAGCTTCTCTGTGGCGGTTACACCTGCCTTCCAGCTCCCATCTCGCGAGCTTGCTCTACAGTTCCTGCTGGCACCCTTTGGAACTTGGTTTCACTATGGCTTGAAACATGGTTGTAATCTGATTCCCTTCCTCTTTCAACTTCTCTAAACCCAAAGCTCTTTTTCTGCTCTGAGGAAGAACTTCTGCCCTGAACTTCAGTGCTAAGGAACCTACACCCTAAACAACACAAAAGCAAGTTAGAATGAGGCAGCGAGTGTGATGCATGAGCAGGTGGGAAGGAGCAGAGAAAGTAGAAGGAATATGAATCTGACTTTGAATTCACTTGAGCATCACTCTAAGTCAACAGCGATCTACTAGTCAAGTTTCATGAAAATACTGCAGAAGTGAATTATAATGCACTTCTCTGGATATTCTAATATTGCAGATAATGTCACTTGACCACTTTTCTCAATTAGTACTTCTACCCCCGCGTTAGATTCTAGAAACTTACCCCCTCCTGCTTATCTTTCCCTCTAACCACCCCCTTTTTCTTAGCTTCCACGGTTCTGCTTTTACTCCTCTTTTTTCACTTCATTGAGCATCCTGAGTCATTTTACGCATTCCCTTGACTTGGACCCACACCTACATACACGCTGACATTCAAACCAGGATCTGTCCTGGACAAATCGACCTAAGCATTCACCGGTTTCTCCTTCAAAATGTCCTAGATATAACTCAACATCTTTATAACTTACATCCTTCCCAAGCCCTTTGCTGTCCAATTTTTCTTCATGCTGAAGTCCCTATCTTAATGAATGATGCCACATTCTATTGAGAGTCATATTCTGACACCTAATTCAACATTGTAGCATAGCTGATAAAGATACTGTGGGTGGGGCCCGGCGGCGTGGCCTAGCAGCTAAAGTCCTCGCCTTGAACGCACCGGGATCCCATATGGCTGCCGGTTCTAATCCCGGCAGCTCCACTTCCCATCCAGCTCCCTGCCTGTGGCCTGGGAAAGCAGTTGAGGACGGCCCAAAGCTTTGGGATGGATACCAGTTTGTGTCCCACTTGCTCCACTTGGGATCTAGCTTCCTGCTAGTGGCCTAAGAAAAATATTGGAAGATAGCCCCAAATATATGGGCACCTGCATCCTTGTGGGAAACCTGGAAGAAGTTCCTGACTCCTGGCTTTGGTCTGGCCTAATCCTGAACATTGCAGCCATCTGGGAAATGAACCTATGAATGGAAAATCTCTTTGTCTCGCTCGCTCGCTCTGTGTCACTCCCAATCTCTCTCTCTCTCTCTGCTTTTCGGCAGATGCTGCTGCTGGACTTTCCTATTAGAGAACTTCCTTCTTTCCAAATAAATGAAGTAAATATTTTTAAAAAATCTAAATCCCATTGACATCCTTCTCCTAGCAACGCATCTCCAAAAAATCTTTCCATCTGTTCCCTTCCCCTATATTGGGCTCTCATTTTCTTGCCTTTTTGTAATAACTTATTATAATGGGATTCTGTGTCTCTAATCAATTTTCCTTCCACCTCACTGTACAATTGGCTCTGAGTTAACTTAATAAAACAAATACTTATCACATTACTCCTATGCCGCCAGGCTGTTGATCATACTCTATCAATACTGAAGAGGAAATTCTCTAACAAGAAAGTCCAGCATCATCCTTGTTTTACTTCTCCATGTCTCTTGATAACCTTTTCACTTAAAGGCGGCTAGTCTTAAAAGATGACATTTCATAGCTCAATTGTTTCACTCAAGACTTTAACACTGTGTTTCCCTAAAGGAAATAGGATTATTGCATTTGGTTTCTTGATATTCCAACTTCATTACTTTCTAAGGACAAGATGCTTCATTAGCAAGAATTGCAGGCATAACAGAAGTAAAACGAATAGAGCTGATCATGTGATATTTCATGTTCTACTCATTACTTCACACAATTCTCTTCACAATTGGGTCCTTACCACCCACAAATCTTCTTCTCTTGCTACTCCCTCTCTTTGTTCTATATTTCTCCCCTCTCAAAAAATAATCTCAGGGTTTTGGCCCTTCTTAAATTTTTCTTCATTTAATTAACTGGAATAGATGGATAGTGACACACAGAGAGAGAAACAGAGTACCCCAAATATCTAACAGCTGGGACAAAGGCAGGCCAAAGCTGGGAGCCAAGAAATTAAAATCCAGGTCTCTCACATGGGGGCAGGGTCACAGTGCTTCAGCTACCACTGCCAGCAAACCTAACATCCAAGATGAGTGCCAGTTTAAGGCTCAGCTGCTCCACTTCTGATCCTAACATGCGAACATTCCAGGGAAAGCAGTGGAAAATGGCCCCAAGTATTTGGGTCCCACTGTCCACATGCATATACCCGGTTCCAGACTTCTGGTTGGAGCCTAGCCCAGCCCTGACTGTTACAGACAGTGATCTGCGGATGGAAGATCAATATCTCTCTATCACTAAGCCTTTTATATTAATTAATTAAAAATATTATATGGGGAAGACTTCAGATATTATTTTTTCACATAAACTGACCTACTTTCACTTTATGCCTTCATGAGATTAAGTCAAACTGATGTCTTTATACTAAAAAAAGTTTAAAAATCTATGAACTTAGGGCCCGGCGGCGTGGCCTAGCAGCTAAAGTCCTCGCCTTGAAAACCCCGGGATCCCATATGGGCGCCGGTTCTAATCCCGGCAGCTCCACTTCCCATCCAGCTCCCTGCTTGTGGCCTGGGAAAGCAGTCGAGGACGGCCCAAAGCTTTGGGACCCTGCACCCGCGTGGGAGACCCGGAGGAAGTTCCTCGTTCCCGGCTTCGGATCGGCACGCACCAGCCCGTTGCGGCTCACTTGGGGAGTGAATCATCAGATGGAAGATCTTCCTCTCTGTCTCTCCTCCTCTCTGTATATCCGGCTTTCCAATAATAATAAAATCTTTAAAAAAAAAATCTATGAACTTATTTTAAATATTGTTTAAATAGGTAAATATGAAAACTTGGAGCTTATATTATACTAGAAGAGGTAACAATAAAAGTAGCCTAAAGGAAATTGATAAGGGGATATGACAATACTAGTTACAGTATTACTATTACAAAAACTAGTATTTTTTAATGCAGTTTCAAACTTTTAAACTTATTTGAAAGGCCCAAAGGGAAGGAGAAAAGGTGGCAAGGAGGGAGGATAAGAGGAGAAAGAGTTTGAGGTGAAGAGAGATCTTCCATCTGCTAAGTTTATTTCATAAATGCCCACAACAGCCAGTGATGGCTCAGGCTAAACTCATCTGGGTCTCTGACATAAGTAGCAGCAACTCAAACACTTGAGTCATCACTCCCTGTTGCCTAACAGAGTACACATTAGCAGGAAGCTAGAATCGGAAGAAGAGCTGGAACTTAACCCAGGCACTCTGATATACCATGCAGATGTCCCAAGCTTCATGTTAACTGCTGTGCTCAGTGCCCACTCCAGTTAACATTAATTGAATAAATACTATTTGCTGGCACTATTCTTTACACAGAATCCTGTAAAGTAGATACTATTATTATTTTATGGTTGAGGAAAGTGAGGCAAAAAGAGGTTCAATAATTTGTTCAAAGTCTTACATTCATGAAGTAATAGAGTGAAGATTTAGTGTAGCAGTTTCCCAGAAGAACAATAAACGTCCTTCGGGACCAGGGAGGAGAGCTTTCTCTGGTCCGAGCCTGGCTCCAACTCTGGACCCCAACCCTCCCTCGCAATGACCATCGGGATCGCTCCGAAAACCCCTCATAGCAAACAAACAATCATACAAACTAAAAAAACCCTAAAATAAATAGACAAACAACAAAAAGCAGAGCTTGGAATCTGACAGGAAAGAGCTGGCGTGGATTGGCTCATGCCTCGCTGGGTGGGACACAAAGATTAGTCACTCCTCACCATGGTGTTGAGGATTTTCCTGCACACCACCCCCCCAAAAATGTTCTGCACCTTAATTGTCGACAAATGTCTTTTTAGAGTTGCAAGCCAGTCTAGATTATCCTAAAAGCTGCCAAGATCAGCAAAATTATACTTCAACACAACAAATGGCTAAATACGAAAATGAAAATACACACGAGACAGCTGAATGGTACCTTATAGCCATTTTAAGGTATATAGCAGCCAGTCCTGTATATAAACTAAAATTGAAATGTCAATGGGCTAATCATAGGTTGTGGTTAAGAACTTGCTTTTTTTTTTTTTTTTAAACATACTGGTTACTCAAAACCATGTCAATTCCATAATGTTGCAAATTGCTGTTGATGTTATATTGGGACTCTTAATTGACTGGGATGATATTCTACCAGCTCTAACTTCGGACCAGAGATGGTCTCCCCAAGAAACTGTTCAACCCATCTGGACAATAAGTAGCTGGACTCTATGCTTGGTATACGTTTGCAAGGAAAGAATCTTGATTGAATTTGAACTGTAATGCTGCATCAAGGTGGAGGAATCCACCAGGGGGTAGGGGCGTGGGGAGGGGTGGGGGGATTCCCAGAGCCTATGAAACTGTCACATAATGCAAAATAATTAATTTAAAAAAAATCAAAAAAAAGTGTAGCAGTTTCCTACATAAGGCAAGCATCATGGGAAAAAAAAAAACCTTCTTAAGATTATTAATGAGATAGCAAGAGAATTTTTTTTAAGCCAAAAGGAAAGGGGAAATAAGAACTCCTGATGGTAAATAGATAAGGGGGAAGTGGGCACAGATACTTCCTGGCTTTGTAGGCATTTACCAGTCTGGGTAAGATAGAAGCTTGTGGCAATGGCTTCTGTGGGCTAGGAAGGGATTCAGGTAGAAGACCGTCACCTTGTAGACTGGAAGTTCCACTCCACAGTGCTGAGCATGCAGGAAGGCAAGAACCAGGAGTGGAATAGCCCAGGATAAATGGAAGCCCTGGTATAATTTCTACCTCAATATTTAAACTTCAAGGTGGAAGTGCTCTCAGAAGTTTAACAGAAGCAGACAGAAATTCTCCCTGGAGATTAACAGGCCTTCAGCTGTGGTTCTCAAAATGTTCCTTAGAATAAATTTTCAAACACAAGGTCACACACACAAAGAAAATCAGGAACACAAGTAAACTGTGAGCAAGAACTTACAGAAACAATAAACAGAACCACAAAGATTCCAAATACAGAAAATAAAGGAGCTATGCTGACTTTGTTGAAGTAAATGATAGTTGGGGATATGAAGTTATTTGATGGGTGTTAGAATGAGGGTCTCAGTTTCAAACTAGCCATTGGCCATGGGCCACTCTCATTCCCTCCCAACATGGGCCCCTGACACATGGCAACCTGCTTCATCCAAGCTTATCAGGACAAGCCTACTGACAAGACAGACATCACATCACTGTTCTAGTGACCTAATCATGGCAGTGACTGCCTGCCACACTGTGCTTAAACAACACAAAGATGTGTTCAAGGGTTGGAGAATCAGAGGTGATGGTAGAAAAGAATTTAAAACAGTCACATTTTGACAACCTGAAGTACGATACTTTTTTGAACAAAATCTATTATACGGAAAACTACTCTGAGAGACTTACAATTCCAATACCAAAATCTGGCAAATGAGCACAAAAAAAACCAAAAAACAAACAACAACAAAAACGAACTATAGACCATTCCTAAAAAAATAAATAAATAAATAAATTCTTAATACTAGCAAAGAGATTCATCAATACAATAAAAGAATAATAACCATGATCAGATGTGCTTCTTTCCAAGAATGCATGCCAGAAAAACTCAATGTTAGAAAATCTAGACTTTGACCTCAGTCACAGAGTAGCAGGACTGATGGACAATTTGACAGGTTCCAATGGACAGCATTCCTGTAGTATACTGTCTTTTCCATGTGACTTTATGGTTGCTACAGTCTAGAGGTAGAGTCTATTTTTCATGTCTTAACTCTATGTCACCCTGGTTAATGGTTTTCGCAAACAGAATGTAGCAGAAGTGAAATCTTGTCATGATTAAGCCTAGATTCTGAGAAGCCTGGCACACTTCTATTCTCTCTCTGATATTCTTGCTTTCACCTTTATTTAGCACAAGCCATAGCTAGCCTGCTGCAGGATAGAAAAATCAAATGGAGCAGACCCAAAAAAGCCCAGATGAAAACCAGCCACACCATGAAGGCAATGTGCAGAAACATCCAGCCAGGACCCACCAGCATAAATCGCCAACTTGGTGTGCAGTATCATGAGATAAACAACTGGTTGTCCAGTCATTAAACTATGAGATATTTTGCTATGCAACAATGCCTGATTGTTACAACTAAGTCTGAAAAATCCTCCACCAGTTTCCTTGGTTTGGGATATGGTAATTTCTGGTTCAGATTACATACAATTTAGTATTAAGTTTCTAAATGGTAACAGAGAAGCAAGTAGCGAAGCTACTATTCTACAAGATAGGAACACTTACTGATTTTCAGTTCATACCCAAAAAGTGATATTTCGCTAGTTGTCTCTTCATTACTTTATTTCTTAAGAATGCCTTGATACATTTAAAAGATATCTGGTCTGAAAAATATTTTTATCCAATTTATGCTTTATTTCCTTATCCACATCATGAAATACAGATCCCTATGACAACTATTTAGGATTCTTATCCATCTTTTTTTTCCTTTTTCTTTTGCCAAAACGCTCTCTATAGATTACAACACTTTAAATCTCAGAGTGAACTTCCAGAGGCACAATATTACCTTCATCTTTTTATTCAAACTCCATCTATTTCAAGTTTATCTTACAGCAGTTGAGAACTTCTCCTCCTTGTTGTATAATAAAAATACAACTTTTGCATTTACATTTCTTTTTAGAAAATGTTTGAGGGCCCGGCGGCGTGGTCTAGTGGCTAAAGTCCTCGCCTTGAAAGCCCCGGGATCCCATATGGGCGCCGGTTCTAATCCCGGCAGCTCCACTTCCCATCCAGCTCCCTGCTTGTGGCCTGGGAAGGCAGTTGAGGACGGCCCAATGCTTTGGGACCCTGCACCCACGTGGGAGACCCGGAAGAGGTTCCAGGTTCCCGGCATCGGATCGGCGCGTATCGGCCCGTTGCGGTTCACTTGGGGAGTGAATCATCGGACGGAAGATCTTCCTCTCTGTCTCTCCTCCTCTGTGTATATCTGGCTGTAATAAAATAAATAAATCTTTAAAAAAAAAAAAAAAAAAAGAAAGAAAATGTTTGACATTTCCTATGTAATCAAATGCTAGCATTGTAAGAATGATTATTATTTAATACTTTTCATTTTTATTATGTGTAGTGAGCAATTTGCATTCAATATCCTTTCCTCATCTAGTGCAGTGAGAGATATGCTAAAGAAAAATAAAACTCAAACATTCCAGATTACCCTTGGATAATTAATTGTTCATTCTAATGACTATCTAATGACTATATGACATAAAAACTGGACCTCTATATTACACAAAGCTATGGAAATTTTGGGACATAAACAGTCTACTTCACTGCCAAAGTCACAATTAAGACATCATTGTGACTCTATGCTGGGTATATGTTTGCAAGGAAAGAATCTTGATGGAATTTGAACTGTAATACTGCATCAAGGTGGAGGAATCCACCAGGGGGGAGGGGTGAAGGGAGGGGTGGGGGGATTCCCAGAGCATATGAAACTGTCACATAATGCATAATAATTAATAAAAAAAAAAAAAAAAAAAGACATCATTGTGACCTCCAGTCTCTTCCTGAGGAAGAACCTATAGGCCTTGGGCATCCTTTATGATTTCCCAATGATGCCCCGAACACAACTTCACTGAGAGAATGGAGAATTTAAAATATTCTTGGAATGTTGAACTTGAGATTTCCCTGTAGCCTTACTCCCTTTTTAAAATTCAATCTTTAAAACTTTTTATTTGGAAGACAGAGTTACACACACACACACACACACACACACACACACCCCACATTGAGATCCTCATGGCCAGGACAGAGCAAGGCCAAAGTTAGGAACTGGAAGCTTCCTTCAGGTCTCCCACTTGAGTGCAGAATTGCAAGCACTTGGACCAACTTTCACTGCCTTCCCAGGCATCTTAACAGTGAGCTAGATCACAAGGGTAGCAGCTGGGACTTAAACTGGTGCTCGTATGAGATGCTGGCATCACAGGTCATGACACAGTCCCAGCCCTTGAGTTAAACCTTAACTGAGTGAACCAAAAATCCTCTTAGGAGTAGATACCTTTCCCTACTATTTTTTTTCTGAACATCTATTTTTTTTTCCCAATTAATTGAGTGTAAAATGGGCTCTTCCGGCACTATGACTTTAACATTCATATCACTGCTCAGGCGTTTCTCATCTTACATTTTTAATTTTTGTTAGACTCTTTTCCCAATGTTTATTTCACAAATATTTGTGAATCATTGGACGTGATCATGACAAAGGCCTTCTGACAAAGGGACCCCGAGGAAAACCAGCTGCAGAAGTGATTTTCTTAGCATCACCCCCTGGAAGCTTTTACCCCTGTTCTGTAAGGGCTATGTTTACAACCTCCTCTCTTTAAGCTTTGACATGGCGTTCTTGAAACCAATGTAATTCTGGCAGGTTCTAATGGCGAATTGGGAAGACAAGGTTCAAGGAGCAACAATAAAACCTCTCTTTACTGCCACTGGGATGCACAGTTTGCTTGGTCAAAAACAGTACTATTGTTAACACCCATGAGAGGATGGAGTCTGTTTCAGGAAAATTCTTTTTACACATAATCCTTTGTCTTCTGTTGATTTAATTCTGCTACAAATATACTCTCTAAATAGCCTGCAAATTGGGAATTATTTCATGGATAAGATGGTTATATGGAAAATGTAACATGATGTGAAAAAATTGCCAAACCCTGGGACTAGATTTTATGACAATGTTGCAGTTCCTCTTAATCATGCTGTGCTAACACCCAACCAGATATCAGCTCATGCCAGGCTCACCTCTAGAAATTCTCCAGTTTTCTGCAGAGTCTATCACCACAATCCTATTTCAGGCCTCACTTCCTTTCCGCTGGTCTATTGCTTTTGGCTCTAACTTGATTCCCTTGCCTCCTGTCTTTCCTTATCCTATTTTAACCTGAATTTAATCATTTTGAGGCAACTTCAATCTACCTTTGAAATTTATATTCATTTTATTTGAAAGACAAAGCAACATCTTGACTTCTCTGGTTCACTTTCCAAACAACCATAATAGCTATGCATTGGAAGCACAAGTGGATCTGGGACTCAAACTTAGGAACTCACAACATGGGAAGTAGGCATACCAAAAGACAACTTTACTGTATCAAACACTCTCCCTGGGCCCGGTGCAATAGTAATACCAAACGTAGTGGCTAAAATCCTCGCCTTGCACATGCCAGGATTACATATGGGTGCCAGTTCTAATCCCAGCGGCCCCGCTTCCCATCCAGCTCCCTGCCTGTGGCCTGGGAAAGCAGTTGAGGACGGCACAAAGCCTTGGGACCCTACACCCGTGTAGGAGACCCAGAGGAGGATCTGGGCTCCTGGCTTCAGACTGGCTCAGCTCCAGCCGTCACAGGCGGTTGGGGAGTGAACCATCGACGGAAGTTCTTCCTCTCTCTCTGTCTCTCCTCCTCTTTGTATATCTGCCTTTCCAATAAAAATAAATAAATCTTTCAAATAAAAACACTCTCCCCAATACCAATTTCAATTTTAACACTGACATAATTAAGATCTTTTCATTATTCTCTGTCATTTACATAATGACATTCAAACCCTTTACATGGTGCTCACAAAATTGTCCAGACATGTTTCTTTCTCTAACCCATCATCACACATCCTCTGGCTGTGTGAAATTGATCTGCTCATTTCTTTCCCTCTCCATGTACACTTTCCTGCCCTCTGCCTTGGTATACTTTCACTTTTCTTTATGAGAAACATTCTCTTCATCCCCTTAAGTATAAATTCCATCCATTACTCACAGGTCATACCAAATGCCACCTTATTCATATCTCTCTGATATCCCTGTGTAGATACCATTGACCTGTCCCACTGCTGCAGCATGGAGGAAGAAAGGACTTTTGCCCTTGTAAATCCAGAGTAAGTCACCTTGAGTTCTATCTTATACAACTTCAGGGCATCCTCCCCCCACCCCCATAGAATATTTTCTCAACAATGTCTCCAGCATGCTGGCAATGGAATTACTTTCATCTCCAAAAAGAAAAAGAAAGAAATAGAAAACCTGCCCCACCAACCTTCCCTGTCATTCTCATTATGCTGTTGTTTAAGGCAAAACCCTGTATCTGGTTATCCCTGTGCTGCCCTCATGACCTTTCCTTGAGAACCACTGTCACTATGCACCAAAATCATAGCTTACCAGCAGGTGCGATCCTACTCCTCTGGGAAAATACTCCTGCGCTCTCAAAGTTGCACAACTGTCTGTTGTAAAGAAGTTTCCCTTCCTAGAAGGACTGAAGGAAAAGCCCCTCTCCCTGCAGGTACGCGAGGCTACCTTCAGCCCCTGTCACTCCTAATGGAACAGTTGTTCAGTTGCTTGGTTCCTCATATCAACAATGTACACATACAGCCTCTGCTACCCAGGGTACTACAAACAGCACCAGAGTCACTCACATGTGAAAATAACCTCACGTTGTAGCCTCAGCCCTCCATCCTGTGCCACTCCGTCACATGTTGCTTGACTTGCATCACATTCCCCAGGGCAAAGCATCACTTACCATTGAATTAAATGTACCTCCCAGTTTATTAACCAAATTTTTACATGTATCAGTTGCAGCGCCTTCAGTTGTGTTCTTTTAATTCAAATAATAATGGAATCTGCCGGATGACATAACTAAAAACTTACAGGTAAGACAGGTTTGAGGATAACTTAATCCAGCAGATAGATCTAGTTCTTCATAAGTCTTGGCTCTGCCTTCCACTTAGCATTGACCTCACCCTCAAGGCTGGTGTCCTTACAGATCTGAGCTTCAGGCCCACATATGAGTGCAAGGAGAGTTGCCTCCACAAGTGACCTGAATACTAGGTAGAAACTATTCAAAAATCTCAGCAAAATTTTCCAGAAGCACCCGTTTAACACCATTAGCTGGAATGGAGACTCCCATTCTTGAGCCAATCTCTGACAAAGGGAACTAAGATTGTCAATCAGAATTCCAACATGGCCTCCACAGAGGAGAGGTGGGCACCTGAACAAAACTGAGTTGGCAGGACAGAGAGAAAAGAATATTTCATAGGCAATCGCCTTATTTACTAGAGAGGGAGCTCACTCGTGTCTTACACTAGCTACCTTCTTTCTGAACTGCTGACACAGAAAATGTCTCATGGACCTTGATTAAAATCTTGAATGTCATAGTAATACTTATTTTTTAAAAAGCTGGGAGGGGTGGGGGAAATCCCAGTACCTATAAAACTGTGTCACATAATGCAATGTAATTAGTAAAAAAAAAAAAATTAGATCTTGCAATTTTACAATATATTTTCAAATAAATTATTTTATAGGTTAAAAAAAAGCTTATTTCCTGGCTCCTGGCTTTGGATCAGCTAAGCACTGACTATTGCATTCACTTGGGGAGTGAATCAGTGGATGGAAGATCCTCCTCTCTGTCTCTCCTCCTCTCTGTGTATCTGACTTTGCAATAAAAATAAATAAATCTTCAAAAAAAGCTTCTTGAATCTTATAAACACAATATTGAGCAAAAAAAGACAGACACAAAAGAGAATATGATACTATATGATTCCTTTTATAAAGTTCAACTTTATAAAACACACTTTTGTCATAGAAATTAAAGAGGTAGGGCCCGGCACCGTGGCCTAGTGGCTAAAGTCCTCGCCTTGAAAGCCCCGGGATCCCATATGGGTGCCGGTTCTAGTCCCGGCAGCTCCACTTCCCATCCAGCTCCCTGCTTGTGGCCTGGGAAAGCAGTTGAGGATGGGCCCAATGCATTGGGACCCTGCACCCACGTGGGAGACCCGGAGGAGGTTCCAGGTTCCCAGCTTCAGATCGGCGCGCATCGGCCCGTTGTGGTTCACTTGGGGAGTGAATCATCGGACGGAAGATCTTCCTCTCTGTCTCTCCTCCTCTGTGTATATCTGGCTCTAATAAAAAAAATGAATAAAAATCTTTAAAAAAAAAAAAAAGAAATTAAAGAGGTAATGCCTGAAAAGCAGAAAGAGGGATTCTAGGATCATGTTCTGCTCCTTGATTGATCCTAGCATGAATTTGATTTGTGAAAAATCAC
This sequence comes from Ochotona princeps, assembly GCF_030435755.1. NCBI lineage: Eukaryota > Metazoa > Chordata > Mammalia > Lagomorpha > Ochotonidae > Ochotona > Ochotona princeps. The sequence goes on from NC_080838.1 coordinate 31,003,322, forward strand.
TGTGCCACACATATATGTTTCTATGCTTTTTAAAATGTATGTTCTACTTCAACCAAAAGAAAGAGGGGTGGGCATTTTGCCTAGTGATTAAGATGCTCATTGGAATGCCTGGTTTCAAAGCTGAGTCCCACTCTTGATTCCAGCATCCTGCTAATGTGAACCCTGAGAGACAGCAGCGGTGTCCTTATTGCCCATGTGGGAGATCAGGATTTAATTCTGGGATCCCAGATCCAAACTGACCCAGCAATGGCTATTAAGGGCATCTGTGGAGTGAATCCATGGATAGGAGCACTTTCTCTCTCTCTCACTGTCTTTCAGAAATGAATAAAATTTATTTTTTAAGTTCAAAATATGAATGAAAAAAGAGTATAAACTATTCTGCAAATTGTTATAGATCAAGATAAATAATACACATTCTTCAAGATTCAAAGAGTTCATAGCTAGACAAATGAATCACCTAAATCAATAATCCATTACTATACAGTGTTATGACATGTTACATATGTTTTAATGAGCAACATCAAATCCAAGGTTAGTTAAGGAGTAAGGCATCCCAGAGAGGCTGACATGTAAACAGAGCCAAGAAAAAGTCTAAATGTGAATATGCTTAGTGAACAGTAAAGAGAATACTGTGAACACACAGAAATAACGAAGTAGTAGAATAGTTGGGTATGGCTGTATCTGAGCATTTCAAAAGAATAAATGTAGAGGGTAGAGACATTGACAAAAGGATTACGGTTATAATAAGGACAGGGGCTTTATCCTAAAGACAAAGTCATGGAGGGACCATCATGACCCATTAGCAGCCACGAACATCGTTGACACCCATAGTAACAGGACCTTTTTGTGTCTAAGAGACTGGAAACAGCATCCACCCAGAGACTGGATTGGATTGGTTAGAGCTAGCCGTTGTGCAAGGCACATGATCCAGATCCTTGCCCTTCTACCTACACTCCTGACCTGCATCTTCAGGCAAGGTGGAACTGGGACAAGCAAGAAGGTGCAATGTTTTTTGTTTAGGCACAAGGGAAACAGACACATCTATTTTACACTATTTAATAATCTCATTGACTAGATCCCCATACTACAGCTCTTCTTACCACAGCTTAAGAGGGAATTGAAACAGCAGAACTGAATGTCCAACCCAGCATCCTGGAATTTTGGTGTAAGCCCTTCCTGTGATGTGACCTGAAAGGATGAAAGTACTGCTTTTTTAAGTCTGATTTTCCTCATCATAAGGTGAGGGATTTGCCCCTTGGTTATTTCCAAAGTCCTTTCTAGTTGCTTCCAAGATTCCATGCTAAAATTAGGATGCAAATCCTTCCCCTGGAGACCGAATGAAAAAGTTTGTTTTTAACACAATTCATTTGCAAGTTTTTGGTCATAAGTTACGTTCTGCTTTTATTATTTTTTATAAATAAAAAGAGGATGGATTTCCAGAGATTTCTTTCTGATTTTACGGGGGGGGGGGGGGCGGGAATTAACTTAATGGTAGTTAGGGATCTAGAAGCCTTTTAAAGCCAACGCCCACATATATTATAAAGCAATAATATAAGTAGTTTCTATAATATATCTGTAGAAAAAATTTTCTCACTTGACATAATGACTTTTCATAAATACTTAAGTATAATGGAGTACTATTTTTGGTCATTAGAGTCACTGTTGATTAATTACCTCTTCTTTATTAACTGCTATGAGCCTCACAAACTTATTCCCTCATTATATATTCCAATGCAGATAAAAATGTCACTGCAAGTATATTAGCATCCAGCATTCTGGGTATTGGAATTGAGTTGTTTGTTTTGTTGTTTTGTTGATGTCCAATGAACACTCAGTAACACAAAAAAATCAAGAGACTTCACTTAATCCTACCTTTTCATCTCTAGTAAAAGAAATGACCTCATGAGCTAATGGTTCTATGTATATAAACATTTGCATCCATGTTTGAAAAAGATACCTTAGGTCGACAGTAGTGGATCCCATCAAGAGGAAGTGGTACTGTGAAAAAAAAGGAGAAGGAGCTTTGACTTTTACTCAGAACACTTTGGTATTGTTGAAACATAGTTTTTATAACAGTTAAAGTGTCCTCCCATATTCATGAGTAATTTTTGAAAAATACCATTTTCCTAGCTTTCAAAATTCTTAAGAATTAACTAATTCTGAAAATTTGTATAGCCCAATTACAATATCTAATGCATTTCCATAATGAAATAAATTATATGTCTTACCATTATTCCTTATAACAATCATATTTTATGTTAAGCTTCCTATTTTTTTGAAGAGTTTAAACCTTATTGCAAAAGGGGAGTGTGAAAAAGGAAATATCTATATTACAATAATAGTCTCTACTAGTGCAAAGAACAAATGATACATAGGAAGCTATCACAGGGAAATGCAAGAAATCTCTAGGTGTTACCAGCAATGCCCGGTGCAGTGAATGCCTGAGGGGAGGGAACTGGGAGTTGGGCAGCTGAAACCATAACTTCCACATTTAGATCCAATTCACAACAGTTTGAGACACAGAAGAATACAATATAGTCATTCAGTTACAAATTGGCTGACTGGCCTCTACTCAAGTAAACCCAATGCTTTAGTAATCAGAGATGTTATAAGTGTGTAAAAGTTGGAGTCATTAATCTACCTAGAAAGACGTGAGCTGTGGAAGTTAGTGAAGATTTTTATAGTGGGTGATTTTTTTTTAAGATTTATTTATTTTCATTGGAAAGGCAGATATACAAAGAGGAGGAGAGACAGAGAGGAAGATCTTCCGTCTGATGATTCACTTCCCAAGTGAGTGCAATGGCCGGTGCGTGCCGATCCGAAGCCAGGGAGCCATGAACTTCTTCCAGGTCTCCCACGTGGATGCAGGGTCCCAAGGCTCTGGGCCGTCTTCAACTGCTTTCCCAGGCCACAGGCAGGGAGCTGGATGGGAAGTGGAGCTGCCGGGACTAGAACCAGCCCCCATATGGAATGTATCCAGTGAGCAAAAGGAGATAATGACGGGTACTAAAAGGGGATGGCATCTGGCCTGAGTGTAAAAGAGGACTGGGCAATGAGGCAGCATCCAGGAGCATGATGAAGGGTTTTGAGGAAATGCCTGCAATAGTGTGAGCTGTACATGCTGAGGATCTATATTGGGCCTAAGGCAGGGGTATAGGAGGAAAAAACAGGAACAAAGAAACAGCTCAGAGGTACCACTGACAGAGCTGGAAAATGACTGGGGGACAGAGAGGAGGCTGGGTGACTCACTCTTCTTCAGGAGATGATGAAGGGAAGAGAGAGGGGGCACTGACCTGGTGAAATGAAGGTGTTGGGTGCTATGCTCTCTAAAACCCCCAGTAGTAACAATCAAGGCTTTGCTACAGAGTGCTTTTCCTCCTCTGCCATTTAAGGCACACACCTGTACCTATTTCTCACGCTTCTGAGAGCCAGGGAGTACCCTGGAAAATAGTATCTTTCTTTTTTTCCCCCTCCTGCCCTTTGAAACGTAGAACTTAAGAAATTATTCAAGACTTAATAAATTTTTCAGGTAAGAATATAACAAGAATGTTCAGTTCACACAAGTTAGAGTAAAAGCAACTGCTATTTATTTTTTTAAAATTCTAAAATTACTTCAGAATGTGCTGCATATAAAAAGAATATATTAAGCCATGCCTCATGATTCTGAAGCAGACAGAAATGAGGAGAATGTTTACCAATATTCCATCACCTATTTGATTAGCAGAATTTTTCAATTTATTTCAAAAGCAGAGCAACATATATACACATACAGAAGAGGAGATCTCCCATCCACTAGAATCACCCCCCAAAAGGTACCAACAACCAGCAAGTACTGAGCTTGGCTGAAACCAACAGCCTGGAATGCCATGCAAGTTTCTCTGCGGGTAGTAGGGATGCAAGTTTCGGGCCATCATTCACTAAATTCCCAGGTCTATCAGCAGAAAGCTGGATTAGAAGTGGAACAGCTGGGATTTAAATCAGTGCTCTGATATGAGATGACATTGTCTCAGGTGGGGACTTGACTTGCTTTGGCACAATGCCTGAAGTAGTGAAATCGGTAACTTCAGGTAAATAAAGGTGTTCAATTTTATGCAAATGATAATGTATTCATTAAATACTTTCATATTGTGTAATTAGGTAAAATTGAATGTGATATTATGAAGTCATCCAATAAGATTTTTATTTTGCAGAAATAATTTTCCAATATTATGAGAAAATAGTGTTCTCATTGTTTTCTTTAACACAAAACATTTTACTTGAATAAAATATGCATGGGCTACACAAGGATGAGCCAATATTCATAAGGAATTCTGGCAACCCGGGCAGAAGTTTAGCCTATTATGCCACAGTGCCAGTCCTGCCCCCTCTTTTTTTTTTCTTTTACTTTTCAAAGGAACTATTTGAGACTTATGTGTCAAATTTTTTTTCACTTGCTATTTTTACTTACATGAAGAGCAGAAAAACAGAGCCACAAGAAGAGATTTTTTTGTGCACTAGTTTACTCTCCAGATGCCAGGAAGTACTTGGGTTTGGGCAGCTCAAGGGGTGGCTGTCAGGGACTTAATTTGGATTTCCCACCTGCGTGGCAGGGACTCAAGTACTTGAACAATCGCTGTTGCCTCCTAGGATGCCCATAAGTAGGAATGCTGGCAGGAAAAGAGGAGCCAGGACTTGAGCCCAGGTACTTTGAGAAGGCATGCAGGTATCCCAAGCCATGTCAGAACTACTGTGCCTAATGTTCCAACCCTGGATGTCTGTTTCAGTATGGAAGCTACTCTTGTTATTGTTATTCTTTTTTTTTTTTTTTTGAAGAACCATATTTGCTTTGTCTCCAGAGAACACAATTTTTAAACTTTTTGTTGAATTGGTGAAAAGACACACTCATTTTTTTAACACTGGCTGTCAAACATGTGCATGTACTTTGTCGAAAGAAACGAAGGAAAGAAAGCAAAGGGGAGGCAGGAAGAGCGAGCAGGCAGTGCTAAGGTGGAAAAAAATTAAAGTTTTCATTAGCGAGATTTAACCCACAAGTGCTGTGGGAAATGTTTATCCCCGTATCATTCTCACTTATCACACATGAAGAAATATCATTAAGGCCCTGTTACCACATCATCGTACTGTTTTTTAAATTTATCTTCGGTTTAAGTCCCCTCTGGGAGGAAAACACTCACAATTTCACACATGGTTTTGAAAATCACTACATAAGGAGCTCTGTGAAAGTCTATATAGTTAATAGAACAGTATGAATCAATAATTATTTGTGTTACTTGCCCCATAGGTAACATTTGGTAAAATTTGAACCATTAGTTTCCAGTTTTATAGATAAAAATGCTATTTTTCTTATTGGTTCCAAGTAGTTTATTGCTTTACAGTGGAATTAGCTTTAAGAAATGACAGTAATTCATTCTTAGCCTTCCTTATGGGAAGAAACAAAAACCTGGCTAAATACTGAGGGGAGAAACAATCAATTCTATAGTTGTTGTTTTCAATTTAAATTTCCTGTATCCAATCTTCTTTATTTTATGGCTTCTGGAACTGACATAATGTGTTGAGTTTTCACATTTCCTCTATACCTCTCAAGAAATAACCTTTAGACCAGTGTTGCAACACAGTGGATTAAGCCACCATTTGGGAATGCCTGCATCATATGTGAGTGTCAGTTTGAGTCCTGTCTGCTCTAGTCTGCCAGATAGTGTGCCTGGCAAAGCAGCAGCAGATAGTGCAACTACTTAGGCCCCTGACACTTATGTGGGAGATCAAGATGAAGTTCTTGTCTCCTGGTTTCAACCTAGCTCATCCTCTTCCAACTGTTTGGGGAGTGAACCAGCCGATGGAAAATCTCTCGCATGCGCTGGCTTACTCTTACTCTCACTTTGCCTTCCAAGTAAATAAATCTTAATAAACGAAAAGAGATATAAATATGCATTTACTCAATGGACTTTCTGTTTAACTGGACTTTCCGTTCTATGGCTGAAAAAAGTATATTAAGAACTTCAGAATAACAAGAGTTTTTTTTTTTTTTACCCCTCCCTCACCTTTTAACCCAGAAATTTAAAAAGGAAGAAAGTTTTACAGCATGTATCAAAAGTAAAGTCTCAGACAAAGGATAAGGGATCGAAATGCTCAATGTGTGCTGTGAGGTTCTTACAAGCTAATGAATGGCTTGAAGGCAAGGAATCAGGAAGCTCCAAACTCTACTAAACGCACACAAAGTGAACTCAAGAATGGGATTCTGATGCTGTCATCAGTAAAACACAACCAGGTTTTTGTACAAACAGGAAATAAAAAGGGCAATTAGTTAAATTCATATCATGTCAGTGTTATGGGGTGCAGCCAGTGATAACCAGCACCCATTGACAGTTGGTAAATGAAATGTGGCTCTGTCCCTCACCCTCTGTCCTGAAGGTGGGGCCTAACAGCAATGGAATATTAATTCCACTCCCCCCACCACCTAGATATTTGTTCCTGCCCACCTGTGACTCACCTATCAACTGAGAGGGGGTGGTATTGCATTGTTGTGTAACTACTCCCCTCACAAGCCCCTTTTAAAAGGCCCATAAGTGTTCCTCTTCTGGATTATGTTTGGTTGGATTATGATTGGTTGGATTGCCAATATGGACTTGTGATTTGCTATTTCTACTATGCTCTATTATCACCAAGCTTGGTTAATAAAAACTCCTTAATAAACCTTACACATGTCTGGTGTGATCTTGCTTGTACCCCGTAACATCAGATCAATTAAAATAACATAAAGCAGAGAAATTAATCATTTGTCACCTTCTCTGTCTAACTTGACTTGCTATTCAACTCTGATTTTTTTTAACACATTATATTTTTATATCCAATTCTTCAAAACGATGGCTGGATGCTCCCTTACTGCAAAATAAACTGTTTTTTTAAAAAATCTTCTGAAGGGACCAACACAGTGACCATTCAAGCCAATCTGCCTGCAAGTGGCAGGATCCCAGGTCGTGCCAGTTTGTGTTCTAGCTATTCCACTTCTGATCCAGTTCCCTGCTATTGGCCTGGGAATGCAAAGGAAGATGGATCAAGTCGTTGGGCCCCTGAACTCACATGGAGACCTGGGAGGTGATCTTGGCTCTTGGCTTCAGATCAGCTCAGTTCTGGCCAATGAGGCCATTTTGGGAGTCAATTAGTAGATGGAAGATTCTTTCTCTGTAAATCTTCCTTTCAAATAAAAATAATCCTTTAAAAATATACCTTCCTATAATTTCTAGTACTAGGTTAATATTTGATAAATATTGACAGATTTGAGTAATGTAATTTAATTTGAACAGTTAGATTAAAAATTTCTTTCTTGCTTACAGAAGAAACATAAGGCAATGCAGAAACACTGAAAAACAACAGAAAATAAAAGCCAATTTAAAAGCAATCAGAAATGCTAAACATCTTTTTCCCCTTCCTACCTCTAGAAATTGGTGGGAAATCTTACTGTGTATTTTGCTATGTTGATTTACAGAAGGAATAATGGTATAAAATTATGCATATTGACAAATTGACACTAAATGGATATTGCAAACTTTCTCATGTCAGTAACCATTCTTCTACAACACGATTTCTATAGAAGTTTAGTCTTTTATACCATGGAAAAACCATGAATCCTACTGAACATCAAGATCACTTCATTTCTAATTTTTTCTATTATAAATTATTTTACTGTTTTATATATATATATGTTTTATTAATTACATTGCATTATGTGATACAGTTTCATAGGCTCTGGGAATCCCCCCACTCCTCCCCTTACCCTCCCCCCATGGTGGATTCCTCCACCTTGTTGCTGTATTACATTTCAAATTCAGTCAAGATTCTTTCATTGCAAGAGTATACCAAGCATAGAGTCCAGCATCTTATTGTCCAGATAAATTCAACAGTTTCTTGGGGAGACCATCTCTGGTCTGAAGGTAGAGCTGGCAGAATATGATCCCGATCAATTAGAAGCCACAACATAACATCAACGACAATTTACAACATTATGGAATTAATTAACATGGTATTGAGTAACCAATATGTTAAAAAAATTCAAGTTCTTAAAAAATAAATAAATAAATAATTTTACTGTGACTATCCACGTTCATATCATCTCAGATACACATCACAATAACTAATTAGTTGTATTCAGCTCTGATAATGGTTGATGAACAGAGACAAATAATAGAATTAAATGGGTTTGTACATCATCTATTGCATATTTTGTATTTTAACATGGAAAAATTGCTAATCTCTTGAGATCTGAAGAGAGGTACTTAAATTTTACAGAAAAAGCATGCCTATCTTAATAAACTAATTTGTTCTTTGAAGTATAAAATGATTAGAGAAAATCAAAGCCTTATAGTATTTAATAGTAGGGAAAAAACCAAAAGGCTTAGTATTTATTTTCTACACAATTTGCCTTATCTCAATGATTTACTAAAAAGAAACATGGGAAATAATATTTGTTAATTCAGGAAACTTTGAAGATAAGTGCATTCTAACTTAACTACATAAACGCATTGATACTTTGATAGGTAATCATTAGAATTTCAATGTTGTGTCATATGAAGCAGCCATGTGAATTTTAAAAACTAAAATTCTATGGGCCTGCATGTTGGCTCAACCAGTTAACCCTCCATCTCCAAGCACAGGCATCCCATATGGGTACTGGTCCAAATCTCAGTTGTTCCATTGCCCATCAAACTCCTCCACTTCCCATGCAGCTCCCTGCTTGTGGCCTGGGAAAGCAGCGGAGAATAGCCTAAAGCCTTGGGACCCTGCATGCACATGGGAGACACAGAAAGAAGCTCCTGACTTTGGATCAGCTCAGCTCTAGCCATTGTAGCCATTTGGGAAGTGAGCCAGTAGATGAAAGATTCTCTCTGTCTCTCCTATCTGTGAAACTGCCTTTCCATTGAAAATAAGTATTTTTCATGTCAAACAACTCCAATTGTTGTGGACATTTTGTTGGGCTTTTCACTGGACAGGATGATATTCTGCCAGCTCTGCTTTCAGACCAGAGATGGTCTCCCCAAGAAACTGCTGAATTTATCTGGACAATAAGATGCTGGACTCTATGCAGGGTACATGCTTGTAATGAAGGAACCATGACTAGATTTGAACTGCAATACTGCAACAAGGTGGAGGAATCCACCATGAGGGGAGGGCATGGAGAGGGGTTAGGGAATTCCCAGAGCCTATGAAATTGTGTCATAAAATGACATATATATATATATATATTATAGACATGACACAAAAAAAGAAAATAAGGATTTTTAAAAAACCCTAAAATTCTAGATTATGATTACTTAATTGGAAAGTATAAGACTAAAGTTATCTGCCACATGCCAGCATTAATGCTTTCAAATAATTGCATCACTAATATAAATGATGAAAAGAAACTCAAAAATATCTCAACATATACCATTTAAGGGCATCAGTTCATGGACTATTATTTCTAATCCTTTGTACTAGTTAGGCATCTTTGTAGCTGGTGGTCTTTTTCTCCCTGTATTTTGAATCCAATATTTTAGGACTCTTTCTACAAAATGCTCTCTTGTAGTGACCAACTAACTTTCAAACTCTTGACTACAATTATTTCTGAGGAGTAGTATCAAAGTGGCATGGAAGATGAAAAAGATCATTAGTTTTTGCTCTGCTTCAAGTTTACTTAAAATTTTAGCAATTAGAATATATCCACCTACTCATTTTTATTTGGTTTGGTTGGTGTTGTTTGTTTCCTCCCTTTAAAAATTTCATTATGGTTGAGTTTCCTTCCAGCTTTTGTCCAAGATACAATGGTAGCATTACTTTAAGGGCAAAAGGTTAGCAATGAGCTTACCTTGAAGAAAAAAAGCTAAAGGAAGCAGAGATTATTGAAGCTTGAAGAATGAAGAGTTTTCCAGGCAGACATCTAGAAAAAGGGCATGTGGTTGTAAGACAGTGGATGTTTTGAACAAATAGAGTTGAGGCAGAGGGAACACTTAATAGAGTTTCAAAGGAAAGAAAATGGGAAGTAAGACTGATAACTCAAACTTGAATTTGGCACAGAAAGTCCCTGACTTTTGATGGTTTGATGAAAGATTTTTTCCACTTTAGAATGAAATTTTTTGAATTCTGGATTTTCAAATGTTTTTCCTAAGGCAACAGTATTTTAGTATGGCATGTTCTTATGATGCCAGGCAATGAGTCACATCTCCCAGTCAGTTCTACAATCTATGGATCATGAGGGGAAACTGCTGAGACAGTGCTCCATTGTGTACTATAGTCAATAGATTACATGAGAGAGTTAACACTTCAATGTAAAATAAGCTGTGTTAGATTTATTTTTAAAGGTTTATTTTTATTGGAAAAGCAGACCAGATTTATGGAGAGAAGGAGGGACACAGAAAGATTTTCCATCACTGGCTCACTCCCCAAATGGTCCACAAAAAACCTGAGCTGGTCTAAAGCCAGGATCCAGGAGTATCCTCTGGGTTTCCCGTGTGTGTGCAGAGTCCCTAAGACTTGGACAATCCTCTACTGGTTTCACAGACCACAAGCAGGGAGCCAGATGGGAAATGGAGCAGCTCGAACACAAACTGGCTCCTATATGGCATCCAGGTACTTACAAGGTAAAAATTTAGCCATTGAACCATTGTACTGGGCCCTGTGTAGATTATTTTGCCACACTGTGGGCTAATGTTAATTGTTAAGGAAGTCTGCTCCTTACTGTGATATTTGGTTGGTTACATGTATTAAATGAATTTTCCATGTAGGATACTTCCAATTTAATGATAGGTTAATGGGAGTGTAATCTCACTATTGAAAGTCACAGAGCATCTGTGTATGAGTTTATTTTACATATCCACAGCATCATCCTATGGTGCTTTCTCCTCACCAAACAGTATGAAATTATAGAAGGGGTGATGGAGGAAAGACTGCCACTGCTAGTGATGATGACGATGGCGATGATGATGATATGCTGGGAGAAAAAGTATGTAGACTCTGGTCAGGGCTGTCTCAAATGACACAATTAGGCTTAGGTTTTCTGTGTTTAAAGTCATTTTGCTAATGACTATCTTGGGATCTTAAATTTTCTAAGGTACTGCTGATTTTTTCTTACCCTGAACTTTATTTTACAACTTGCATTTATATAAAAGTGAACTTTGAAAACAGCTTTAAAGTATGAATACAGTCTTTTTCTCTGTTTTTGAACTAAAGTTATTCTAACTGAAATATTCCATTTTCCTCCCCATAACAGTTCTAACACAGAAATCCTTAGTGCACTCCCTATCTCTGCTCATTATGAGCATTTATTATTCCTCCTGAAGTCAATTCATTTCTGGATATTGGGATTTGGCTGAATCATCTCCAGAGGTGTCTTTGTGGTCATTTTAAAGCATTTGGCCACAGTATGCATCATATTTCTAGCCAGGGATGAGCTGATTATTTAAGCCCTTCAATGCATTTTTGCTAAAAATCCACCTGTGATTCACTAAGCTGACTTTACATGAAAATTGGAGCCATTTATGAGTTGGGAGCCTGCCATCCTCCTTTTGGCATGTGAGAAGCTTCTCCTTCCTTGGGGATTTTGGAATTTCAAGCTGCTAGCTGAACAGCTGAGTGGGGAAAAGTCCATAAAAAAATAAAGCATCCTAAGGAAATTACTCGTTTTTGCTATTCAGTTGCACAACTAACGTAGAACTTTTTATAAGAAAATCTTTGGTATTGCATGAATTGTTTGATACAGATATAAGTCTTTGATTACTATTCCAGGAACATGTAGGAAGTATCATCTCCATTGGATGCTGATGAAGTCCTTTGACAAGACTTCTTTTCCAAGACAGTGACCATTAAATCAATATTCAAAGATAAAAGTTTGTAGTTAAAAATTTAGACTATTCTTCTAATTTTGCACTCAAAAAAGATATAACTAATCTCCTTTTGGTTTTCAATAAAATAACATAGATCCTTATTAATTGTCCTGTATGCCTATCCTCAATTCACAATTATTTTTTCAGAATTTATTTTATTGTTGAAGAGTCAGAGTGATAGACACACACACACACATACACACACACACACAAATCTTACATTCACAGTACACTTCCCAAAGGGCCACAATGGCTGGAGCTGGGGGAGCCTGAAGTCAGAAACCAGGAATTCTATCTGCATTTCACATTTGGGTGGCAGGAGCCCAAACACTTGGGCCCTCAACTGTTACTTTCCTAAGCATACTATCAAGGAGCTGGTTTGGAAAAGCAACAGCAGGGATTAAAACTGGTATTCTGAATGGACATAACACACTGTGCCACAAACCTGGACCCCTTAACTCACAATTAAAAGTGAAACTGTGACTGGGTTGCATTCAATGCATGTATTCAAAGCTCTCATTTTCATTAAGGATTCAATTGTTTGCTGAATTTTATTTTTATGTGTTTAGCTGAACTTTCTAATCCTTGAAGATACCAGTGGTATTGGACATCAGTGCTTTCTGGAACCTTCATAGATAACAAAGTCCCTTTAAGAGTTTATTCCATCATTGAAATGAATGCCAACCTTCTTTAGAAGGAAAGTTATTCCCAGACTTGACTCATTGATTAAGATGTAAGCTTTACCATGAAATTTTCTTTCTGGCAGCTCTCTTCCAAGGAAGGATATATTGCATTAAAACATCCATAGTGGCAAGACTGCATTTAAAAAAAAATGCTTATGTAATGAAGACAGTCATGTATACGTATGAATTTTAACCAGGACACTGCAGGGGGATTCAATCATTATAAGGTGACAAGAACAGATGTCCCTGAAAAGATGTCTCAACCCCACAGAGTTCATGGCTTTCTGGACAGTATAATTTCTTCTCTTTCCTTTAGCCCTAAAATCCAGTTATATATTTATGTTTTGTGTGAATACATAGTAATTTTTAATCAAAATTTGCATTAAAATAATACCATTGAGCATCCTGGATGGGTATTTTATATGTGTTCAACATACTGTATAGATGTTCAGAATAATATAGGGAAGAGCAGAGAACTTTTAAAGTCTTTTCTCTGGTTTCTCTTTCCCTTTTGTTTTACCTTGGCATGTTTTTCTAACATTAAGTGTTAACGTATGAAGGAGTTACATTTGAGGATTAGAGACAGCTAACAGAGCATGGAAAGACAGAAAGTACACGGGAGGTTCCCAGCTTGAGATCAGCTCAGCTCTGGCCTTTGCAGCCATTTGGGGAATGAACCAGCAGATGGAAGACCTCTCTCTTTCTCTGTCTCTCCTCGCTCTGTAAAAACCTGCCTTTCAAAAATAAAAATAAATACATCTTTACCCAAAAAAGAAACTATTTGACTTGAAGCTATGAAAAAACATTGTCATCTACACATACAGAAACTGTGACCAAGCTTCACATTCTCTTAATTTCCCTCTGATTGGACTTGAGGCATCAATAGAGTAAGCCAGTCTCTCTGCATCCCTCGGTAGTAAGAAGGCAATTGTGCTTCTAAACAAAACAAAAGAAGGTAAAGTGGTTAATCACCAACTTAGCTATAGGGAGATTAACAGCTTTATTTTAGGTGTGTTACTGAGCAATTCAGACTTTAGAATGTGTTGCATTTAAAACCTGTGAGAGATGTACCTCTAATGTGGAATAAATCTGACATAAAGGGCAACGTGAGCATAACAAAAATTACGAAAATTCCACTTAGGTTTTAATCAGAACTTTTAAATATGTCCTAAAATTTCAATCTGGTTAATATGATTGTAAGAAATGTGCTTACACGTACTCAACAACAACCATGAGGGCTGGATAGTTGAGCTGGTTAGATAGAACTAGGCTTCAGTGCCCATCGACATGTACGAGAGCCAAATGGGATGTGGGACAGACTGGACTAGTCTGCTACACATACTGGCAAACCAGGGTAGGGGGCAGGCCTGGTGGGGGTTATTGTGGGTCGCTCTGACTGGGCTGCAGCTCCCATTGGTTTACGTGAAGGCCAAGTATGTGCTGGGCAGAAATAGGCTGGACTGCAACACCCATTGGTTCCAGTGCAAGTCGGGGCTGAAAACAGAACCAACCCAGCAATTGCAACCACCGGCTGATTGGGGTGATAGACTGTGCCAGCCCATGTGTTTGCTAGAACACACAAGAATCTGATCTGTGAATACCTCAAAGTTTCTTTGGGGATCTCCCCAGCCAAAATGCAGGACTCAGAACCCTAACCAAGAAAAGACTGAAGACAGAACAGGTCAATCAACCACCTCAGCTATATGTTGGCAGCGAAATACTGGGCAAACGGAGACGCTATGATAGACTGTGTCAATCAGTGGATTACTCAGCAACCTCATCGTGCTTGGAGTGGCGAGATTGGCAGCAATTCATAACTGATGAACTATCAAAACCACTTGAGCAGGTATCTCGGAGCATGCCCCACATCTGGGACTTGGGGTGGGTGGGAAACTGGGTGGGGCTTCTCCCTCAATATCCCCCTTTACCTCAGATACATGAAGCAAACAATATGGAAATAATAATCTTACCCATTCCCTATAGCCCTTGCACATTTTTCCCTAATTAACTATGTAAAGATTGTCAAAAATATAATAAAAAATCAAATTAGAAAAAAAAAAAGAAATGTGCTTAGTGCATTTCATTGAAGGTAAAAGTAGTATAACAGGGAAGATGTGGCCACACTACTTTCCCGCCTTCCTTTCTGGCAGATGACCTATTTGACCCATCTCTGTCAGTGTCCCATTTGTAGGTGATCGGTATTCTTCTCCTCCTCCCTCCAAGAAGGACAAATATAACTTTGAGGAACACATTTTTAAATAGTTTTTGGAACAGGGTTGGCAGGGATCACAAGGATTAGGATGAAGTAGAGTTGTTCTTATGACCTTGCCAAATATAGAGGCTGGGCAGATTTGATTTCTGTGTTTTCACACAGAGTTGTTGAGGAAATGAACACTAAGCATCCACCCCCCCCCACTTTTTCTTATATCTCCAAACTCAACAATGTTTAAGCCTTGAGTACTGACTAGAGTCAAGTCACTTTTAAGATGTCAATAAAAAATGGTCAGTGCTCACCAAGTCCATATCTTACTAGGTGGAGAGCACTGCCTTCCTTTGGAACTGATTTCACCAAAAATTGTACTAGCAGGCATGCAAAACAGTACTTGGGCATAGGAAAATTGATTAGTAAGGCATTTAGTCACATGGGAAAATTATTACAACTCCTTTAAGAATCTAATTTACTCTTGGAGATTTGTGCTCTGGGGAAAGACGTGAATTCTTCATCTCTAAAACGTAATAATTGTGAAGAACTATGAAGGGTCTGAAATTTTATTCTACTTGTGAGTTAACAAGGTAATCAGACACAGTTTCACAGATGCTGGCAGAAGGAATAAAACTCCTAGGCCAAAGACAAAAAAAAAAAAAATGTTGACTATGCATAGCAAAGGCAGTGTCTAGAGTATCAGCATCGTGCCAGTTCCCTGAGTCCTAATTCCCACAGAGAGACATCAAGAGGGCCAGGAGACACCTGCATATGCAATGGGTTATGTTGCAACAGGGAAAATCCAAGGTTAGGCAACTTGAATCGTTTGTAACAGTCTGGTAGGCCTGTCCAATCTTTGCACCCAGGAAAAAGCACTGTCTACTACAATGGAGCAGAAACATATTTGCTCTATTTTTTTAAAGAGGAACTCTAGCTTCCAAGGCCGCTCACCATAATTAAAAAAAAAAATCCTTGAAAAAATATTTCGGAATCAAGACAGCCACTGTCCTACTTGCAAGATATAAAGAAATGTGAGGTACTCATGGAGAATTGGCCTAAATTTCTATCTCTATTTTCTCAAGAGTGAGACTTTACTTATGGTCCCAGCTCTGCCCCTTAGCCCACTTTCCATTCCCTCCCCAAATTAAGAAGCCTTTCTTGAAATGCTATTGGCAGAAGTTGATTTACGTGGATTGAGAAACCTCAGTAGCAGAGGAAAAAAAGTCAGGGCCTCTACAGAGCAGTTAGCTCAAGTCTGACTTGCTGCTTGGCAACTCCTTCCTCCTCTCCTCCCCCAGACACATCTTCCTTTCTTTTAGTATCCACTAAATAGGGATTGATTGCTTTTGGAGGTTTTTGAACAACGTAGATGCCTCTCAGCCTTGACTGCTGAGTGTTTGCACATGTCTGTGTGACTTCACGGAAGACACTTTCCCTTGAACAGCTCTGTGGGCTAGCTTCCCTGAAGAAAGAGCAATCTTAACCTGGCAGGGGATAGAAAAGTAATTGTGAAGCAGAGAACATTTCATACAGCAAGCCTGAGAGATAACATTGTTGGGAGGATCAAACAAAATAGTGTCACTGGGCACATAGGTACCAGAGGCATACTATAACCAGATAGAAAAAGATGGAGATAAAGTAAGTCAATGCCAAAGAGAAGCTTCGCCCATTCTCAGATTTTCCCTGGACTCAGCAGTGTGACCGGTGCAGAGCAAGAAGAGTCTCTTCTTTCTCCCCCTCCTAGATCTCAAGTATTCACTAAAATTTCACAATTGTCTGCTGTTGCAACTGTCACTGCTGTTTTGATGAGTTTCTGTGCATTGAGCACTTTCTATTTGGCTAGTTTTTTTGCTACCCTGGTGTGACAAGGTCAAACAAGACAATGTTCCTAGGCCCTGAAAAAGTTCACAGCCTAGTGGAGGAAACAGACAAGTCAACCAGCATGTAACTTGGCAAATGCTGAGAGAGTGGCATGATTAGCAGGAGAGATGCTTGCTCTAGGACCCAGACTGGGTCTACTATAAGTCCTATAGTGCACAAGAGGGAACTAATGGTAGCCGATACTCACATTGCACCTACTATCTGCCAGGAATATATTTTTAAAAAACATTTATTTTTGTTTTTATTGGAAAGTCAGATATACAGAGAGGAGGAGGGACCAAGAGGAAGATCTTCTGTCTGATCACTCACTCCCCAAGCGGCCACAATCGCCAGAACTGTGCCAATTCGAAGCCAGGAACCTAGAGTCTCTTCTGGGTCTCCCACATGGTACAGGCCTGCTGGGATTAGAACCAGTGCCAATATGGGATCCCAGTGCATGCAAGGTGAGGACTTTAGTCGCTAGGCCACCGCACCAGGCCCAGGAATATTTTTAAGAAAGATATATTTATTGGGCCTAGTACAGTGGCTCAATTGCCTAATCCTCCCCTTGCAAGCACCAGCATCCCATATGGGCATAAGTTCGTGTTCCAAATACTCCACTTCCCACCAAGATCCCTGCTTGTGGCCTAGGAAAGCAATAAAGGATGGCCCAAAGCCTTGGGATCCTGCACTCATGTGGGAGATCTGGTAGAGTCTCCTGGATCCTGGCTTCGGATTGGCTCAGCTCTGGCCATTGCAGCCATTTGGGGAATGAACCAGTGGATAAAGATATTTCTGTCTCTCCTTTCTGTAAATATGCCTTTCCAATATAAATAAATAGATACATACATAAATTAAAGCATTTAAAAATAAATAAATAAATAAATGAAATTTTTAAAAAAGATGTACTTATTTATTTGAAAGGTACAGTTGCAGGAGCAGGCATTGTGGGAGGAAGAAGAGAGATTTTCCCTTTACTTGTTCCCTCACAAGTGGTCAGGGCTAGGCCAGGCTAAAGCCAGGAGCCAAGAGACTCATCTAGGCTTCCATTGTCACCTTCCACTGCTTTCATAGGACTATTAGCAGCAAGCTAGATCAAAAGTAGAGCAATCAGGACTCAAACCAGCACCCATAGGGATGCTAGCATCACACTCCAGTCAGCATTTTAGCCAATCAAGCCATAATGATGGCTCCCAGGCAGTTTTAACTGCTTTTATAGAATCCTATAAAAGTCCTATGAAAGAGGTACTCTGATGTTATCCCCATGTTTTAGAAGCTCAGGGAGATGGAGGAGGTTCCCCGAGCTCAAAGAGCCTGAATTCAACAGAGGGAGATTTGACTCCAGGCCTCTGGCCCATAGTATTTGTTACAAAATGCTTTGTGTTCCATCACTGAAACAAGTTTAAACTAATTGTCTTAGAAAAACTATCACCATTTATAACCTATTTGGATAGTAAAATACATTTTTTAATTCCAAATTTCTGACTCATGAAGAAATTTTCAAAGCCTGTAACTGCTCAGGATTTCCTTGCCCTGTAAGAGAACTACAAATATTCATGATGGCTTATAGGACTCTCCATATTCTGGACAAAAGGCACTAGATTATTAATGATCATATCATAAGTTCAGGAATGTCACATTTGAGGCTTCAATCCTTCACATACACAATTCCCATCTTGCTAATAAAATTGATGAGGTAAGGTTACTTTAAGAGAGCAAAAGCAAAGTCCACTTATAAGAGTACTTCCATTCTTAAAAGTAGGGGAAAAAATGCACTGCTTAGAACATTATGCCTGCTCCATGCTCTTGCTCGCTTGAGAAACTGGCTAAGTCTAACCTTCATGTTGTGGTGCAAGAATTTCTACTCAACACTCTTTATTATTATGTGTATTACGCACAGCCTTGGAGAAAGCCAGGGAGGGAGAGAATGAGGGCAAGGAGCAAAAGTGTTCCCTCATGTGTAAAAGATTCCAAAGAAGGGATAGATTTTTTTTATAGAGATTTAGGAGGAAATTTGGAGACCAATTCCTGCTACCAGAATTTTTTTTTAACAGATCACTTTATTTGGACTTATCACAGAAGCCATGCCTCACTAGTTTTCAGTGGTTACTTCTACTTGAAAAATAATCCATTTGAACAGCCAGATACTTTGAACATAGAAAATTAATTTTTTGTTCTCCAAACAAGATGTGCATTTTGAATGTAAGTTAAGGAAACATTTGAGTACACAGATAGCTGATAATCTACTTGCATATACAATCATATAGCCTCTTTGATTAAAAAAATAAAAATAAATTAAAATGACAAATTGGTTTATGCCAGAGAGAGAACAAATTTTATTAGATCTAAAAATGACTTTCTTGCAGATATTCTTTCCTCTGGGCTTTCTTTACCCCAGAGCCATGCTTCTTGAGAGCATAAATGTGCCAGACTTGTGCTGGAGCAGCTCCCTCCATGTGGAGGAGTGAGCGTGTGAGGCTGAACCATGACCCCACCCACTTCATATGCTGAAGACCTAACCGACTGTGACAGCCTTTAGACTTGAGAGAGCTAATAAAAGCAGAATGAGGGGTGAGGGGATTCTATTCCAGTGAGCAGTGTTCTTAGAAGAACGGAAGGTTACAACAGAAGCACAGAGGGAAGACCATTTGAAGACACAGAGAAGACAGCCATCTGTCAGTCAAGGAGAAAGGCCTCAGGAGAAATCAACCCTGCTGATGATGCTTTGAACTTGGACTTCCAGCCTCCAGAACTGTGAGAAAGCAAATGTTGTTTAAGTCATCCAGTCTTTGATACTGTGTTATGACAGTCTGAGGAAAATAACACAGGATGTGGGATCTAGTGACGCTTCTATATAGGACCCCATAAGGGCAGGCTCATGAACTTGTTAATACAATTGTAAACATCCCACAGATTCCAGGAGTTCACTCAACAAACACTACTGACTTTACTTTGTACATCAAGAATTGAGCTATAAATGGGGTGTACAACAGACTAGACCAGTCCATTGCACATGCTGGTAGGCACAGGAACCAGAGCTGGGGGCCAATCCAGAGGGGGTCATTTGGGGTCGCTCTGACTGGGCTGCAGCTCCCCCTGGTGTGAGTGCTGAACATGAGGTGGGCAGGGTTGGGCAGCACTCATTGGTTTGCAGAGGAAGAAAGGTAGAACAAATGATCAACTACCCCAGTGAAGCTTAACAACAAACTTCTGGGCGAATGAAGACTCTGAGGTGGCCTATGTCAGCCAATTGACCTTGGAAGGATTTCCTCATCCTTGGAATGGTGATAGCAACAGCATCTCAGAACTATCTAAACAATTTGAGCAGAACCCTCAGAACATGCTCCACGATGGGGAACCTGGGATGACATCAGGTACTGAGGTGGTTGGGAGGCTGGGAGTGGTTTTTCCCATTGCATCTCACCCTCCCCCAGATACAGAAAGAAGAAAAAGAAATTGTCTAAACAAAAAAAGTGCAAAAACTGATGAAGAGAAGGGAGGGAGGTAAGGGGACTGCAGGGGAGGAATCCAGGGAGTGAAGAAAGTCTGGTTGTCTTCTCGGAATTGTATGGCTATGTACATTAATAAAATGCTTAAAAATTAAAAAAATAATAAATAATAAATAAAAACAAAACCCTTGGTTTACACACACCAGCATTCCACATGGGTGCCAGTTCGTGTCCTAGCTGCCACACTTCCCATCCAGCTCCCTGCTTGTGGCCTGGGAAAGCAGTGAGGATGGTCCAAAGCCTTGAGACCCTGCACCGGTATGGGAGACCCGGAAGAACCTCCTGGCTTTGGATAAGCTCAATTCCAGCCATTGAGGCCACTTGGGGAGTAAATCAGCAAACAGATCTTTCTGTCTTTCCTTCTGTCTGCAAATATGCCTTTCCAATAAAAATAAATACATTTTTTAAATGAGCCCCCAAATAAGTCAAAATAAATAAGATTGCCAATCATTCTCCAAGTATTCACAATTAAAAGAGGAGACAGCCATATAAATTGTTCAACATAATGTGATCAGTATGCTCGCACATTCTAGCCGCAGACTGCACGCTGTGCGAGCTCCTCTGGGATGTAGGGAAGCTGCCAGTTTCAGGGCCACGCTTCATCCAGGGCTTTGGGGCACGGTGGCGGTGTGCCAGGTGGACCAGGGAACAGAGCCATTGCGGTGATCAGGACACCAAAGACAGAAGCAGAGAAGTGGGAAAGCATCCAGAACTCCAGGTGATGAATGGGAAATTCAGGTAAAGGCAGTTAAGATGTGTCCAAGGGAGGGTGGAAGCAGAGACTGAAGAATTAGGGTTGGTGAGGCATGCCAAATTTGGATTTTTAAATTCAAAGCAGCGGGGAGGCATCAAGATTTTTAAAAAGCAGCATCATGATCAAACTTGCTCTGAGCCTAGCATCTTCAGGGTGTGGCCAAACTAAATGGCCTTAGGACTGGAGGGCTGCAGAAAGACCAAGGGCATCTAATCGGAGGCAGGATGTTGGGGTGAAGGAGGTCAAGGCTGCTTTGGAGATGCTGGTGTGCAGAGGTGGGATGGATGGGGTTTTGGAGCTTACAGTGTGAGCATTTCAACACTTTCACATGCGGGAACTTTAAAAGGTGCTTCTAATTGTGAAGTACTGCTCAGCAGTCACTTGCTCCTTTGCTTTTCCTGTAGCAATGTGTAAATAAATATCACTGCTTCTTTAAACTTACACATTGCCCACTTAATACAACACTTAATATCTTATTTACTTTCTCAAAATTAACTGCAGGGCATGATGCAATGGCTCATTTGGCTGTTCTTGCCTTTGTAAGCATGGAGATCCCATGGGTGCTGGTACCTGTCATGGCTGTTTCACTTCTCACCCAGCTCTCTGCTAGTGGCCTGGGAAAGCATTGGAGGGTGGCCCAAAGCCTTGGGATGCTAGACTCACACGGGAGAACAGAAAAAGATTCTGGCTTCAGATGAGCTCAGCTCCAGCCATTGTGGCCACTTGGGAAGTGAACCAGCAGACAGAAGGTCTTCCTATCTGTCTCTCCTTCTCTCTGTAATCTGCCTTTCCTATAAAAATAAATCTTAAAAAAAAAAAACCCTTAGAACTTAAAAGAAAAGAATTAACTTGAAAAGAACTACATTTGGGAAGCATTGTGGCACAGAGAGTAAACTTATGGAACCAGCATCCCAAATAGGTGTAAACTACAGTCCTGGCCATTCAATTTCTGATCCAACTTCCTGCTAACACACCTGGGAGAGCAAAAGCGGCTCAAGAACTTGGGCCACTGCTGGCCAGTTGGAAATCTCTCTTTCTCCCTCTCCTTCCCTCCCTTTCTGTAACTCTTTCAAATAAATCCTCTTCAAAAAAGCTACATTTCCTTACCTGTGTTTTTGCTTACAGTGGAACTGTTCCTCAAAAAAAAAAAAAAAGTATAACTGCATTTAGTCAAAAATAATTAAATGCTATTTTATCTCATCCTGGCAAGTAAGGGATTTTCCTGATCCTTCAAAATCGGACTTGCAAACTCATATTTAAGGCAATAAGAAATCTCAGCGAACACAGGCCCTGAGTCTAATCTGCACTTTCTCCTTGCCTACCTTGGGTAGTTTACTCAGTCTGGCTGAGCCTCTGCCTGCTTATTTAAGGGAGAGAGAGATTCATTTGCTATCCGTAAGTTGCCTGCTAACTAAAATTCTTTCCTGTGGGAAAAATGACTGCTCTTAGATTATAAAACGCTCTTTAAAAAAGTTTGAAAAATTTGCTTAAAACTTTTTTCTTGCCAAGTTTAACCAAACTTGTCAGACGCCTTGGAGTTTCATTCAAAGAAATGACACATTGCGCACATTAAAGTAATATAAAGATCTTCAGGAAAACGACTTTAAATCTGGGAGGATTCAACTATTGCGGTGACCATCACAAGGAGTGATGCTTCCAAGAACAAATTTAACAGTTGGGTGGAGTAGCTACGACTGAGAGAAATTCACAAGCCTGTAGGTGCCCCATTTACCCTTTTTTTTTGGGGGGGGGGGGACTTGTCTCTGGATGCAAAAGGGGTGTTGGCTCCTCTGGATAGCGCAAGAGGCTCCGACCCCACCCCTCCCCACCTGCTGCCCAGCCCGATTCCCTCCTCAGCAAGGTCTGATAAGGAACTGCTTCTCCCCGCCCCCCCCCCCACGTCCCGCGCCCGCCCCCGTTCTCCTTCGCCCGGGGGTAGCAAGGCTATCCTAGCAAGAGATGCTGTCGGAGACGCGAGCCCGGCGCGCAGGAGGCAGCGCCGCCGCCGCGGGGCCGGGGCGCCCTTCCCAGCGCCAGCGCCCCGCTCCGCCCCGGGCTTCCTCCTCGCGGCCACAGCCGCGCGGCTGCTCCCAGGGGCTGATGGTGGGAGGCGGCGGCGGCTAGGCTTCGGCTCCCGCCTCTGACTGCTCCATCGCGGTCCACGCCACCCTCGGCCCTCTGCCTTCCCGCCCCGCGCTGCCTGAAGCCCCGGGCGCCTCGGGAGGTTGGGAAGGGGCGCCGCCCGGAGACCGCGCGGCTCCGGCGGCAGCGGCTGCGGAGGAGGAGGAGGCCGGCGGCCAGCAATCGGACCGCAGCCGGCGCGATGTCCACCAAGGTCAGGAAGTGCAAGGAACAAGCGAGGGTGACCTTCCCCGCTCCTGAGGAGGAGGAAGATGAGGGCGAGGACGAAGGAGCGGAGCCGCAGCGCCGCCGCCGGGGCTGGAGGGGCGTCAACGGGGGGCTGGAGCCGCGCTCGGCGCCCTTGCGGCGGGAGCCACACGGCTTCTGCCCACCTCCCTTCTCCCCGGGACCCGACCTGTGAGTACCCCGGGGCGCCGGGGTCCGTGTCTCGGCAGGGCGGCGCTTGGGCAGCGGCGGGAAAGGCGCGGCCGGGGACGCCTGAGCCCGCCAGGCACGGCGGGGGAATCCGAGTGGGGGCGACTTCGAGGGAGCCGACCTCGGCCGGGGCTGCGTGGACCTCGGGTCCTGCTCTGTGGAGGGACTTGGGGTGGGAGGTGCCGACGGCGTGGCGGGGTCGCCGTCCCACAGCCCCGCGGACAGGCGCACCGACCCCACCTGCTCACCGCGGCCGCTCCCTCGGCGAGAGCCTGACGCGCGCTGAGGAAATCGCCCGCCGGGGCGCCGGGGCCAGGGAAGGGGCGAGACGCGTGCCAGTCCCGGCGCGCACTCGAACCTCCAACTCCTCCCCGGCGTCCCGGCGCTGGGAACTTACTTGGGTCCCCTTGGTCGCGCCTGGCCGTCGGGGAGGGGACAGGGAAGTGGGGTGTAGGGAGGAGGACGGATTGGGACGAAGGGTGTGGGTTTGCCTGGATGCCTGGTCTCCCTGCGGTCCGTGCACAGGTGGAGGGAAATGAGAACCAAAGACCGCGCAGGTCTCCTGCGGCAGGAGTGGGCGACGGGTGGAGCCGCCTTGGTGCTTAGTCTAGCCGCGATTCTCTGGGTTCGGCGGCTATGCCCTTTCTTAAAAAAAAAAAAAAATTGTTTCCTTTCTCTTTTTTCATTTCCATACTTTTTTTTTGTTCCCACGAAAGAGCGGTTGGAGCTCTAGTGTGTGAGAAAGCGACTTTTCTCAATTTCTATACAGCCTTTGATTATCGGGGGCGGGTGGGTGCAAAGAAAATGAAGGGTCAGTTTGTCCGGGTTGGGGTGCCCTGTATTTCTCTTACCTTTGGGAGTTGGGGAGGTGGGGAACAAATGCATCGACTCAGGTCAGAACTTGAGGCCCAGGGGAGTTGGCGGCGCCCTCCGGCTCTGCCGGAACCCGCTTCTCCCAGGCGGGACCGAGGCTCTGCAGCGCCCCCTGCTGCCCTTTCCCGGGTCCGAGGCCTGGGGGCGACCCCAGGAGGCAATGATTCCCTGTGGGCTTCTTGGCTGGCTCAGAGCTGGCGCTGCACCTGGCTGGACTTGCCTGTAGGACACAGAAACACAAGTTGATGGCGGAGGCGATCCCCCAGGGCATGATTCTGATTTAAAATGAGCGGTACATCCCGATGTGCTTCAGTTATTACTGGAGATCTGTGAGGAGTTTAAACAGCCTTTTAGAGAAGGGGAAGAGATATCCTCTGGGATGAAAAGTGCCATCCATTCCTTTGCCTGCCTGCCTGCCTAGGATTAAGACTTGTCCGTTTTTCCTTCTGCTAAATCGTTTTTTTTTAAAAAAAAAAAAAAAACCTAGTTCCATTTCTTTAAAATTGGGCCTTCTTTCACCTTAAATGCAGGCTAAATGGGACACCTGAAAACTTGCTTCTTTCGGGAAGTAGGCCAGAGCTGAGATTACTGTACTCACATCTGAAGTTTGAGGTCGCTTACACACAGCCCTGGGTCAAGTGCTTTTGCTACCTGCTCGTAGACCATCTTTCCAAGGTGTTAGCTGCTTCACATAACTCAGCAAGTCAGTGCTGTGGCATAGTTACTGTGCACAGGCTGAGGGGCACCTGGCACTCCCAGGAGGCACACATTAATGAAAGTTCATCCCCAAGAGAGGGCAGCGAGCTCTTTCTGCTGATTTGAGGTCTCAGTGTGATAACATCAGACTAGTTTGACGTCTGTGGCGGAGATCAGCTCTTTAGCTCTTTACCCTGCCTTTGAGTAATGTCTTTATTTATCACTGTTTAAAACCACACAGGCCTTAAAATGGAGTCAGAGCAGGATACCCCAGGCTGTCCGAGTCATTTTCAATCCACAGAATAACACAGCTGAATTTAAAATTAAGTAGGATATACTTATACTTCCCCCCCCCAAAAAAAGTCCTCAGAGAAAACCATGTTGCGCACTTCAGCTGCTACATGTTCCAATATTCCATGTGGGAATTTTAAGCAGACTTTGGAGGAAGTGTGTCACTGCTATGTCATTAACAAGATTTTTTTTTTTAAGCCTCTGGTGGAACTATTGAGTCAACCATTGATTTAGACCAAGACTTTCTTTATCACAATTGTTTGCAAACCTGTAACCAAGCAGCATATCATCAGAGAGATTACCTCATTTTTGAAGTTTTTCAGTCATTAAATATATCTTATGAACTCCAAAAAGACATTTGAACAAGATATTTATGAGTTTCCATGCAAACACATTTCTCTAGCATGTATTTGTGCCAACTGGAGGCTGATGCAGCAACCCCAAAGACGAGACAACTCTTTTGCACAACAACGTAAAAATCTCACGAGGGAGAGGTGAGAATGAGATGGGGCATGAGCAGTTACTCTGTCAATTAGAGTAAAGTGTGTAGTATTAAAGATATATAGGTATAGATGTATAGAGATACACACACACATTTGGGACTAGGAGAAGGGTGAGGTGCAAAGCAGAAAAGAGAAGTAGGTGTTTGTGGTGATACCAAGGGAAGCTTTATGGGCCTGGAAGGATAGATGGTACGAGGGATTAATTATTTAAGCTCTTTTTGTCAATTCCCATCTCCCCCCTGCCATATGCCAGGTGTGTCTTCAGAATCATTCTTGAATTTTGTCAGAACACAGAGTGTTTTTAAGGAGCGGTGAGATTCGCTGGTTTGGCACATTCATGTGGAAGGGCTCCTGTGCTCAGTCAGGAGGAGAGGAAAGTATTGATTCTTTCAAACCAAGAACAATTTGATCAAAGCCTTGCTGAGAGCAGGATGGATTGAAGTTGCAATTGACAGAATAAGAAAAACAAAATTAGGAGGCTATTGTAGCTGTCCAGAGGGAGATTAGGATCATAATGTGTAGTGTGTAGTGTCAGCAGGATGAAAAGAGATTGGAAAAAGAATACACACAAAAAGAGAGTTTATGGGATCTTGCATCTCACTGCGAATGAGGGCTTTAAAGAAAAAGCAAGATCTGAGATGATTTAATAATATTGACTTGCATA
The DNA here is from genome assembly GCF_030435755.1 of Ochotona princeps. Taxonomy (NCBI): domain Eukaryota; kingdom Metazoa; phylum Chordata; class Mammalia; order Lagomorpha; family Ochotonidae; genus Ochotona; species Ochotona princeps. The sequence continues at coordinate 31,029,763 of NC_080838.1, forward strand.
ACAAGATTGTTGATATTAACGTTGAAAAGAACAAGAAATGGTTCTGGTTATTTTTAAGTTAATTCTGATAAAGGTGTCATACTAAAAATGAAAATTGAGTGTAAAGCTTAGGAAAAATTGATATTCTGCTGTTTGATAGGATTTGTTACAGAGTTGTGTGCCTGTGTGAATTTATCCAAAGAAAGGGTGTGCAGAGAGCAACTGAGGGAGCCCATGCCGGTTTTCTGGGGGGAACATTTTTGTCTGGAGAGCACTGACAAAGAACAGCCAGCAGAGTACGCAGAATAACGGAGAAACAGGCTGCTACTCAGGCCAGGCCACCTAAAGAACAGTTTCCAAAACGTGAGAAGAATTGACACACACAACTCAAGAAAGCAGGAAAAAAATTATACATCTAGTTTTAGAAAGAACAGTATGCCTTTGTATGTGTTAACATATCTGCACAAAATCATTGCATCTCTCCATGTATGTTATCTTAGCAGAAGGTTCCTAAACAAATGGATTGTGTTTATGTGTTCTTCAGAGGAAGTGTTGTTAAAGGTTAGTTGTGATTAAAGCAAGAACAGTGTTTTTTAAATATGTCCAGCTGTCACTGTGAATGTGAATCCCATGTCTTTAAAGCAGGGTTTTCAAAATGTTTATTGATTTTCATCTAATTGAAAGGCAAAATAGATAGATATGTTCTGTTTGGTTCATTCTCCCCCACTCAGTTCAGGGCCAGACCACAGACAGGATGCCAGAACTCCATGCGGGTTTCCCAAGCGTTGGGCCATGTTCTGCTGCCTTCCAGGATGCGTCAGCAGAGAGCTTGATTAGAAGCATAGTAGTTGGGATGTGAATCTGCATTCCCAGATGGAATCCAGGTATCATAAGTGACAGCCTAACCTGCCCAGCTTACCTTTTAATCGCTTTTTCCTTGAACTCTTTGGAGGGTGCTGGTACCAGAGCTTCTAATGCTCAACTCTGGGACAGGGCGATGAATGAGTTCACAGTAACATATCCCAGCTTGTCTGGCTGGATGTAAACTGCTGTGAGGCTGGCCTTGTGTGATGTTAGAGACTTGGAGGAGTTTGGCTGTGGGCTTAAGAACAATGTGAGGTATGTTGGCTTGGATATCAGACTGGAGCAGAAGGCGGGGTCTTCCCTTGCAGAGGAGTCTGGCCTTGGAGGACTGAGCCATTCTGGTGCGTTAAGGAAGAGGCAGGCTTCTCTGTGGGAACAGTTACTCTTCAAAAATAGCACAACATGGCAGTAAGCTTGAGGTTTTTAATAACCTGAAAATCTTCATTCCAATTTACATCCTGGGTGAGTTCACCATATACAGTAGTTTGTTTTAAATTATATTTATGTAACAGCGAAGGAACACATAAATAGAGTTTTAGAAGTTAGATAGTTCTGAAAGGTTTCTAAGAATCATAGCAAGTACCTAGCAGTTCTCTAGTCCTCTGGTTCCCTCGTCCTTTTTGTCTGTCCATTCTATTTTTGCTTCAATTTTAGCTTCTGCATGTACTGTGATACTGTTACTTATACGTTTTCAATGTTACCAATACTCTCAAGTAAGAATGTTTCCTCATATATATCACGTGTTCTCTCCTAATCTCCACAGCATGGCTATCACAATTTCTGGATAAAGCAGTGTGTGTATATGTGTTTGTGCGTGTGCGTGTGTGTGTTTGAGATTTTCTTATTGGGACCAATGCTGTGATACTGCACGGTAAGTCACCACTTCCTCTATTATCAGAACATCAGTTTGCATTCTTTCTTTTTTTGCTTCTGCTCCAGCTCCCAGCTATTATCCCGGAGAAGGCAGTGGAGGATGACCCGTGGGCTTGGGCCCCTGCCACCCACATAGCAGACCCTGATGGAGGTTCAGCCTTATGGCTTCCATCTGTTGTGACCGTATGAGGAGTGAACCAGATTTCTTTCTGTGTCTCTCCCTTGCTCTCTGTTATTGCCACTCAATATTTAAATAAAGAAAATAAACCTTTTTATGTTTATTTCAAAGGTAGAATGATGGAGAAACAGAGTGACAGAACGTGAGAGAGAAAGAGAATCTTTCATCGGCCTGTTCACTCTCCAGATGGTCACAACAGCCAAGTCAGGTTAAAGCCAGGAGTCGGGAGCTCCATCCTTGTCTCCTGTGTAAGTAATGGAACCAAATACATGGGCCATTCTCTGCTGCCTTCCCAGACACAATAGCAGAAAGTAGTTGGGGCTTGAACTGGCAATCTGATATGGAATGCCGGTACAGCAAGCAGTACCAATTTCAGTTCTTCGGATTTATGTCTTGTAAGATCCTTGTTATTATGACCATGTAACAATTGTGCACTGCTAAGCCATGTAATATAGTATGATTACTTTTCTTTTGTAGTCACTTGTTTTTCATGGAGTAAATATTTGTGGCATCTTGTCTTTACTCCTTTAGTTGAGCCTTCCTCAGTTTCCAACCTGTATGTTTTATTGAAGCGCACACATTTCCTTTGTAAGTGGTGTTTAAGTCTCTTCCTCAGGAAGCTTTTAGAATTGTCTCTACATGAATACTGTTCTTGGTATGGTTTTTTGTTGTTGTTGCTGTTAACATGAGTTAGACATTTGGTGCACCATTTCAAGCTGGAGATTATGTTCCTTACTGTCCTTAGGTCTTACGTATTTCATTATCATTATTCTCGTTCTTCCCTCTGGAATTCCTATTGTTTGGATTATTGTACTTCCCGGATTGATTCCCCAATGCTTATCTTTTGAGTATTATTCTTCTTGAATTGTTTTTGACTGTATCTCTCAACTCTTTCCCAGATTTTATTTCTTCATTAGCGATTTTGTTTTTCATCTTTCATACATTTTTTTTTCTTATAAGTTTTCCTTCTTTTTGTAGCCCTCTTTCTTACTTCAGAGACGGGATATTGTGGTTTGTTTTATCTTCAGTTTATCAGGGAAGGAGACTTTAGAAAGCAGCAGTACACTGCTTGAAGCTGTTGTGGAACTGGGCAGGGGTTCTCCTGTTCCTAGTTCCTGCCTTCCTCGATATTCCCAGTACCCTCACGTCTATAGCGTCTCTGTTGGGTATCTCCAGAGACTTCATAGTGTCTCGCTCTTACAGGGGTACAGATTTGCACTTGACCTTACCACTTCAGGGTTAGAAATCTGCCTGCTTCTTCCACATGTTTTCAGCAGTTCCTTCGACTTAGGTCCTCCCCTCATCTCTTATTTCTGGGATTTCTTTTGTCTTGAATGTCTGGGATTTCTTTGACTTTGAACATAGTGGCACAGTTCCCTTCCTGTTACAGTCACTCAGGTAAGACCTTCCTTCCTCCACTAAATCACTTATTTTTTTCAATCTTGTCTCCCAGCCATCTTTGCGTATTGTGGCTTGGGGTTACTAATGCCCTTGGTTTCATGGAAGATGATATTTTTGTTGCTTTTCTTTGTTCTCTTCTTTAGGGGATGATTTTACAAAGACTAGGTTAAGAAAGACTTTGTTTCTCCATCACAAAATAAAATAGCCCTACAAGTGTGTTTCAGCTGTTTACTTAAGGCCTAATGATGGCCATATTCTTTGACAGAGCCAAAAACACAGAATCTTACCAAATGTATTAAATAGATGGTAACCTACGTAGTGTGATAAGAAATGTCATCTGAAATCCCCACCTAAAACCATTTTAGTATTGGGCTTTCTAAACCTAACTTATATGGAATATTTTTAAAGACTAATATAATGTTTGAATTGGGCTAGTCTAGTCTTGTCAGGGCTCTTATTTTACGAATTGAGAAACTAAGGATGCATGTATTGTACAGCAACCTTGAGCCAGGTGAAATCCCCCAGGACTGTTAGCTGTTAGCATACTCTGGCCTCGTCCTCTTAAAAAAAAAAAAAAAAAGATCAATTTACTCCTGGGAGAAGTAACATAAGATGGAATTAATTAGTATTAATTCATTTATGAGATCCAATTAATTTGTCATTTCAACTTGACTGCTGATGGCAGAGCAAGTTGAAAAAGTTTGCAAGCTAAGCAAAAGGACTAAAAATAGAGAGAAAGAGGAAAAACACATATCTCTAGGCAGAGTTTACCCTTGCCAATACCACTCGAGGTCACCCTTGTTAAGAATTATAATTCTAGGGTTTTTTTAAACCTGTATTGGCATAGCAAATGTCTGTTTGTCTTTCTATCTCTTTCAAAAATTAATCTTAATCATTGAGTTTTCTTTTTGCCCACAGCATTCCGTTACTCTTTGTCCCCAGGTTACATTAGGCTATAGACCACCACAGAAAATGCACTGGGAGGAAAAAAAAAAACAAAAAAACAAAAAAACTGTGCCCTTGGTAAGAAAGAATGCTTTGAATTGCCTGGCTTGGATTGAGATCACCTGTCAGGGAGCATGCCAGCTAACAGTGAGTAGCCACTGAGCAGTCTTCCAAGGAGGGAAGCTCGTTGCTTGACTAGCTGTCCCCCAACAGTGTGGTCAGCACTGCACAATAGAGCTGCAGAAGGAAGCTCATGCAGGTGCGCACATGGGCGTCTAACCTAAGATGGAGTGTCTAGAGTTGTGGACTGTAGGGAGGCTCACGTCATGCTTAAGGGCTCAGCAGTGACTAGGTAGATCATTAGAGTGGCTTTAGTATGCTGCCTTGAGTTTAGCACTGAGGCCAGGGATAGTGGTCTATAATTATCTATTCAGAGAAGTTCTGTTTAAAAGAAAATGCTCCTGTTTTCTTTGCACTGTTCATATAATAATGGATAATAATAATGATCTGGCTCTAGACCTTTTTGAAGAATGAAATTTAAATGTCCACCAATGTGTGACCTGTGAAGGAAAGAACTTAGCACTGCTAAGATTTTATAGCCGTTTTGCATCTCTAAATACACTTTGTCAAATAGAACTGATGTAGATTCTCTATTGAAATGTGGGTCGCAGTGCGATGAGGTAGACATCAATATTTAAATCCTGACTTTTGACTTCAAATATAGATAATAATGCAAGAAAATCAAATCCTTTTGCCTCTTACATTAGAGTTTGAAAGTATTTATAAATGGTAGTGACTAATATATTCAGATAGCCACATATGACCTTCTCTTGAGCCATTTTTTTTTAATTTGTTATTTGAGTTCATTTTCTCTCAATTGTTATTCAGTCATAGAATGAATTAATGTGACTCTTATTTGTATAGTTTGAATTTTTATATTTTCATTTCCTGAAAGGCAGAGTAGCAGAAAAAGAGACAGACAGAGAAATGTTCCATCTGTTGGCCAGTGTCCGAAAGCCTGCAGCTGCTGGAGCTGGACCAAGTGAATCCAAGAGTTCAGAATGCCCATGGGTCTCCCATGTGGGTAGCAGGGCTCCAAGATTTTAAGCCATCATCTGCACCCTCCCATAATGCATTAACAGGAAGCCATATTGGAAGCTGGCACTCTGAAATGGGATGTGGGTATCCATAATGGTGACCTAACTTGCTGAGTTACAATACTACCTTTCGTAGACTTTAATTTGATTGCCTCCAATCATTCTAAAATAATAAAGACTAACTTTTAAAAGTACTATAAAGGGCCTGGCTCAGTAGCCTAGTGGCTGAAGTCCTCAGCTTGCATGCACCAGGATCCCATACGGGCACAGGTTTGTATCCCTGCTGCTCCATTTTCCATCCAGCTCCCTGCTTGTAACCTGGGAAAGCAGTCGAGGACAGCCCAAAGCCTTGGGACCCTGCACCTGCATGGGAGACCCAGAAGAGCTCTGGGCTCTTGGCTTTGGGTTCACACAGCTCCAGCCTTTGTGGCTGAGTGGGGAGTAAACCAGCGGATGGAAGATTTTTCTCTCTGTCTCTCCTTCTCTGAAAATCTGACGTTCCGATAAAAACAAATAAATAAATATCTTTTAAAATAAAAAGCAGTGTGAAAATTAGGCTGTTTATAAAACAAGTATTAATTATTAAGGACTGCTAATTGTAAAATTCATGCCTCGTTTGTGCTCAGATTATTCTGATAAATAATATAGGTGAGAATCAAGAAATGTATAATTCATTGATTTTTTTGATTCAACAAAGAATTGGATGTGATTAAGTAGAAATCTGCACTTGAGTTTTTGATTGAAATATGAATTACTATTTACATTCCTTTAATTTTTGATCAGTTATATTAAAATACTCATGATTTTTAAAATACATGGCTTACTCTAATTTCCCTTCACCACTACTTTCACATGTTACCTTATGTAACCAAGGGTATTTTTTGATCTGGAAGGAAACATTGGCAGAAATTATTCCCCGGGTCTTTGATTTTGTGGTTTATGTATCCGTGCATTTATGCATCCATCTCTCCAACAGATTCTCATCAGTCTTATGCTAAAAGTCAGGTATGTGCACAGAAGAAGAGGTAGTCTTGGCTTTTGGACATCAGTGTCATTGAAGAAATAGGCATAGAACAGACAATTAGAAAAAAATGTGCTGTTTGGTTTTATGGAGTTGCACACTAGCAAGGGTCTTGGAAGCATAGCATCGAAATTCTAGAAGGCATTTGCCTCAGTATTTTCAAGGGCACGTAAATTTAACAAATATTACCCTGAAGTCATGTAGGCAGTGACTCAGGGTGCTCATTCCTTCCTATGGGCTTTTCTGCTGTTTGCTGTTGAGGAGTCTGGCTGGGAAGCCTAACGAGAAAGTGATGATCATGTGAAATGAGGGCTTGCGTCCTTCAGCAGACAGCTTGTTTCTGGCAGTCGCTGGGGCAAATACCAAAATTAGCATACATCTGATTGATCTGTTAGCATGATACAGGAAGAATTCTGAATAGAACACAAGCCAACAGATACTCTTGGGGTCTTTGTAACTTGTGTAATCGCTCTACCTTGTGATGTTTCTCTGGAAAAATGTCTCTTTAGAAAAGAAAGTGGTACTCCTGGAGAGCTTTCTGAGGCCATCCAGCTGCTTCCGTGACAGGGCATGATTGAGCTGGATGCTGTGTGGGTGGATGTGGGCCTGGCAAGGGGCAGCGTGGCGTGGTGACACCCGAGGCTCAGCACTGGGGCACTGGGCAGTGCCTCTTACACTGCCTTCCTCTAGCTTTGTGTGCTGGCATGTTTAGGGGACACGGAGCTCATCATGACACCCACTTGACTTCCTCCTCACTGCAAATACTTATACACTTAGGAGATTTTTCAAAGAGGGAGGTTTGGTGACATTATTGAGGCTGTTTGTCATGTTTCCTCTCCTGCCAACTACACACTCAGGTGTCTCAGGAGGCAGCTTCATTGACTGGCAGCTGGGTTGACTGACAGCTGCCTGCTGGTGAGGGGCACTGTGGCATTTGCTATTTTTGGACTTTCCATCTCTGACCTTTCTTGTCCTCTGTCAGTACCTGCTGCCTGCCACCCTCATTACCACTTCCAATTATCACCATCTCCAGTGCTGGAACTGACATGGTGTTTGATCTCTCACACTTTTCCTCCCCTCCTCTGCGCGTTTCTCATTACTAATCTTCTGGGGCTCCTTCTGTCCTTCTTGTCCTTCACAAAATGACAGGCTGGGCTATGGCCAGTTGGCTCTGTCGTTGTTGAGTAAGGTGAACTAACCGTCAAAACGTTGTGGGTGTTACTGCCCTGGCTTTGCCCACACACAGAGTGTTATTGCTTTGCCTGCTTGCCACATGGATTGAGTATTTAGTTAATTCTTCACTTCATTGCAATTAAAGGATGAGGATTGCATTTTTCAGAGTGTTAGTTTTGTAGCTGAAGGCTTAAGTAGTTTGTGGTTCAGACCTAAAAGTCAGTTTAAGAGTTGTTCTTTGTAGAATCAAAATGTTCCAACGCGTAAGTTCAGCCTATCACCTGTTCTTCATTTATTATTTCCTGTAGACAGCATGGGAAGGTAGGGGCAGTTTGGGTGAAGACCTGTGAGCTCTGACCTTTTCCTTCTGTAATACTCTGTGAATTAAAGGAAATCACTCATGTGTCACTTAATGGTGGAGGTACTTTCTGAGAATCCTAGATAGTTTGGTCCACCTCATACCTAGGTTATATGGCCTCTTCCTGGAAGTGGATTTCATATATCTAGGGGGCAAGATGAACAAAACACAAGATCCAATCAAGCACAAGGAGAAAATCTTGCAATCAAGAAAGTTAGTAAGCATGAGACATAGGAGGTTGCTGTAGGCCTAACATGGTAGGCTGTTTTACAGTTAACATTTTTACAGGTAGAAAGAATATACTCCAAACTAACAATTAAAAATAGAGCATAACAAAGGTATAAATTAATAACATTTATTTATTAGCATTCTCAAGTCCTGTGTTCTACAACTAATTGAATTGTTAGACTTTTATACAACAGGCAAGATAGTGGATTTACTTATAATAGCATCACCACATGGGTGACATGATGTTTGATCTTACTATGACCATCACTAGGTGATAGGAATTTTTCAGCTGCTTCATAAACTTATGGGACCACTGTTATACATTCTGTTGTCCTTGATGGAAATGTCATTATGCAGTATGTATCTGTGCTTACCATTCTAATGAGGTTTTTTAAATATATAGAGTTAGTTTAATCTGATAATATTTTAAAACTTTAATATTTTAGTACTATAAACACAGCATAAAGAGTATATCTTTAAATAAGCATAAAGCACTTAAACTCAACAGACTTGAAGAAATGTGTCCTAGAAATTAAGAGATGCAATAAAATTAGGTCTCCAGATTTGTGGGCATACTATAAAACGAGGGGTAAAGTGGTCAGGAAAAGCTTCAAATGGACACAAAGTCTTCATACTTCAGAGTGAGAATCCTGCAAGTGTTCCGGGCTTCACCGGGGAAAACTTGATCTTGTGTTTACAGAGATGTGATGTAAATTGGGTTGTGAACTGGCGAAGGCAGAAACAGTAGTGTGTTCGGGGACTGAAACAAGAGGAGCTTCCAACAGGCAGGTACAGCAGGGTCAAGAAATCAGAGCAACTTAAATGACCAATAACATGTGGCCCCTGTGATCTGTTTATGGCATTTCCTGAGCCTTCCACTTGCTCGTTGGCCAGGAACAAGAATTAACCAAGTGCTAAAACGCAATTTGGTGGTTTTTTTTTTCTCTTACTATACATATTTATTTAACAAGTGAGTTAATGCAATGGGGGTAAGCTGTTTTCTTCAATTCCAGTATCCAATATGAGCACTGGTTCAAGTCCCAGCTGTTCTTTTTCTGTTCATCTCTGAGCATTTGGAACTTACAAGTCCCTGCAGGTTGAAAGTTTGGGGTCCTCTGACTCTTCTGGTCTCTGGGCTGTGTTCCTTGCCTGCTTGGATGCTGCTTGTCAGTGGAAGTAACTTGATCTTGGCTGACTCGCCTTTGCTAGGAAAGCAGATGTGTTCCCTAGTGTACTTGGCTACAGCTCAGTTCCCACGGCTCTGGAGCCAGGTACCTGCGACATCCTCCATCTAGCTTACAGCACCAGTGACTTGTCCGGCTGTGATGCAGGCTCCTGGCTGTTACCACAGGGCCTATGCCATATGGGCCCTGAAGGTGCTTAAGAAAGCTCTTGGCTCGTACTGTACCACTGCTAACCAGGACCATGCTGTCCCAGGCCTCTGATAAAATAAATTTGGCAGGAACCCTCTACCCTCAACACGTTTCTTCTCTGTTGAGTCCACAGCTTGGTCTGTAGTTCCCTTCTGTTATTTCTTTCTTTTCCTAGGACAGTAAGTGTCACGACTTTGATGTGACAGTTGTCCTGAGTGCGTGATGAGAGCACTCGGTGATCAGCTTCCTTCAGAGAAAATCAGAGAAATAATGGAGTTGAGCAGTCTTTCCTTAAGACAATATTTGTTTCCCCAAATTCTACTTTCAAAAGCCCATTTTCTGGGAAACATATGAACATTATCTTGGCCTTTTTCTTTGCACATCTACTTTAAAATTTATCTTCTTCACTTCGCCCTAAACACACTCACACAAATGTGCTACAACTGCAGCCCCAAAACCCCCAGAGAGAAAGATGTCTGAAGGCAACCAGGCAAAGATCTTATATTTGGAAAGGTAGAAACAAGAGGGCCTTAATATATTTGCAAAAAAAAAAAATATCATTGATACCAGAGGAAAACCCGTGGTAGTACAGCAATAAGTAGAATCATGTGATTACAGGACAGTGAAGGAAGAAGCTAATGAGCAGGGGAAGGAAGGTTTTTTAAGCAGAGTGAGACAGATTGTGAGCATCCCTGAAGACAGCCTCAATGAAAAAAGCAGTAGGGAGCCTAAGAGAAATGTGACATGGTAAAAGCAGGATTTAAAAAGAGCTGACGCTGCACTGGGTGTGGTTATAAAGAGGAGTCAGGAACAGCATCAAGTGTCGGAGAGAACTGGAGAACAGGATCTAGGTTGCATCCCAGTTCGGCCTTTTGTTGTCTGTGCTGCCTTGCACAGTTTCCTGAGTTCTGCTTTCCTATTTATGAAACCGGGGGAAAGAATGCCTGCTTCATAGCATTGTTACGAGAATTAAATACAAGAGTGCATTGAAAATATGATGTCTACCAGGGCTCAGGATGGTTTAGTTGCCTTTCCATTTGCCATCTGTGTTGAAAACTCTTATGATCACCAACTCTGATTTTATAATCATCTGGAGGATGGTACTGGCAATGAGAATTGGAGGGAAGGGTCCAATATGACCAAGATAACCCATTTTTATGTTACTTGAAAACAAAGAAAAAGGACACTTTGCATTGACAGAATCAAGACAGTTGAGTCATAGGTGACCTTAAAATTTCTAGGCCTGAGATACAAATGTTAGGAGGGGGCTCATCTAAAGGACAAAGTAATTTGTAGTATTTTAGTGTGATCAAGGGACAGATAATCATTCTGGTGGGATCTGAGGAAAGATGAGAAAATGGATTTGGGAATTCAGCTGAACAGATGCTTATTGAATCCCTGCTTTCTTTGAGACATTGGATTGGACCTTGTGGGTAACAATGAATGCAACCTTCCTCTAAGAATGGATGCAGTAGTGACACATAAGAGGAGGGTGTTTCTTAATGTTCTGGTATTCTAAAGAAGCGAAAACAGTTTAGAACACATGGAGTATAGGAGAATTGATGTAGAACTTATAGAAGAAATCACTTATAAGGAGAGAGACAATCAGAAATCTGAGCTAAAGTATTAATAAATGGTAATTCAGCACTTTGAGGTCCAAAATAAGTTCCTGGATGCACTATCATCTCCCCTCACACGCAAACACACACACACACACACACACACACACACAAAGTGAGGATTATATCATGCGCCTTACTCTTATTAAAGGACAAAAAGTCATCTGGAGAGAGAGGCTTACTGGGACACACTTCTGGGTTGATTTTTGGTACCTTACCCTTGTAAAGGGTACAATGATTCCTATAAAGGATGATATCTTTAACTCTTTAGTTGCAATTTCAAGAAGATACAGTGATTTTAAGCAATATTACTTGATGAACACCGGAGTGTGACATTCAGTGGTCAATAACAAAGGCACTTCTATAAAGGGTGCTTATTTAGCTTATTTACCATGACACAGAATCTTGGCTTCCTGCAGATCACATTTTAGATTGTAACAAAACATATAACTAAATGAATGCTATGTCTACTTACCCCTTATCCTGTGCTGCTCAAATATGTCATTTCAATTTCACTTTTGGCAAAGGCAGTGTGCCAGGTGCTTAAAGAACTCCTAAGCTGGGGCTGTTTGACCCAGAACAGCTTAATTGTTTTTATCTTGAAGGTTCCCAAGGTTTGGTGTGTGGGGAACTGATGGTGGATGCTCATTTACGGCTATATTCTAGGACCCCACCTCTGAAAGCTTGTGATCTATTTCCCCTGGCTGGCACACAGTCCCCTGCCATTTTAACAGTCTCTCCAGGTGATCTTGAAGCTAGTGGTCCACAGCCCAAACTCTAACACTGGTTCTAACAGATCTCTAACATTGTTAAAGATCAGTTGACAATCATGTTGTGAAAACCAAGGGGTGTTGCTTGTATTTTTGCCTTTGAATATAGTGGAACAGACAATTTTCTATGGAGACATCAAACTATTTCTCAGAAGGAACTTTTCATCTAATTAGCTGTTTAGACAAATACAAATGCTCCAAAAGCGTGAAGAAACGTTTTCTAGGAAATCTATGGTCAGTGTCTTAGCTTGGATTGCCTTAAGAAAATACCATATACTATATGTTTGCAACGAAAGAATCGCGACTTCATTTGAACTGTAATACTGCAACAAGGTGGAGGAATCCACCATGGGGGGAGGGCATGGGAAGGGGATGGGGGGATCCCAGAGCCTACAAAATTGTGTCACATAATGCAATGTAATAAAAAAAAAAAAGAAAATACCATATACTAGGGAGCTCAGAAGCATAAATTTGTGTTTTTGCAGACCTGGAAGTTGAAAGTCTGAGTTCCAGGTGCCAGCATGCTCAGGTTCTGGTTCCTTTTTCCTTCACCAGCCCTGGCCTGCAGAGCTGCCTTCAGAGGGAGGGTTGGGGGTGGAGAATAAGGATGAGTTTTCTTTTTTGTTTCTTTAAGGTTTACACCTCTGTCTTCGCAGGCACATTAGCAGGGAGCTAGATTGGAAGTGGAGCAACTAGGACTTAAACTGACCTCCAAGTGGGATCCCAACATTGTAGGCAGCAGCTTTTCCTGATACACCACACTGCTGGCCCCTGTCAGTTCTTAAAAGGACAGCAATGCCAACATAATGGCCCTAACTCTTGACCTCATCTAAAACTATTAATTTCCCAAAGATCTTCCCTCCAAATGCTCTGATGTCAGTTTTTTGGGCTCCAACATGTGGATTAGGGGCAGGAGGCAGCTAGTGCTTTGACAAAAGAGATTCTGCAGAATGTTTCTTTGGGTGCTGAATGCATCGACTCTGTGGAGAACTGAAGGTGGGAAGTGCCCAGAAGACATCATTTTGTTAGCACTGCTGCATCCATTCCCCTCAAATTCCTTGCTTGCTTCTCACATTTGTGCATTGTAGGTGAGTTGCATGTTGACTCAGATTATTTTGTTAGTCCAAATCATGAAGGTTATCTCAGCACTATAAGGGAAGTTGTTGTTTTTTCGGTAAGGTAACTCACTATTGTGGAGTCACCACAAAGATAAGTAGCAGTAAGTCAGCTTTTTTATTTTGAAATAGCAGTGTAATTTGTTCTAATTGAGAAATCTGATTTCACACTTAACTCAGTGTTAGAATTACTTTAAGACAGAATAAGAATGACTCATGTGACTTGGTGTAGTACTAAAATCACAGGTTTTAGTTCAGATATATGAAAGTAGAAAAGCATTAATAAAAAACTTAAAACACTAAGAAATGTAGTCTAAAATGGAGACTCTATAATGGACTATGTTAATCAGTGGATTCTTCAACGGCCTCATTGTGCTTGGAGTGGTGAGATTGGCAGCGATTCATAACTGGTGAACTATCACAACCACTTGAGCAAGTATCTCAGAGCATGCCCCACATCGGGGACCTGGGGTGGGTGGGAGGCTGGGTGGGCTTCTCCCTCAATATTCCCTTTACCTCAGATATATGAAGGAAACAATATGGAAATAATAGTCTTACCCACTTCCCTATAGCCCTTTTACCTTTTTACCCTGATTAACTATGCAAAGATTGTCAAAAATATAATAATAATTTTAAAAATAAATAATAAAATAAAAATTCATACAAAAAAACAAAAAAATGTAGTCTATTAGATACTAAAATCATACTATGCTGAGATTCAGGCTAAATAAATATATTCTAGCTACTGTTATAACACACACACACAAAAAAACTGGTAATTATTCAAAGTGATGGATATGTTATTTGTTTCATTGTAAGAAATTTTGTACTAGTTATATATGTCCCATAACTTCATGTTATTTAAAACAATACTAAGAAACACCAAGAAAAAATAATGGAATAATCATTTTTTAGTATTTCAAGTCTACCTCTTCTTGGAAAAAATGATGAGATTTTTATAAGTGGTTTCCTTTCTAGGTAGCCATCATTAAATTAAAAAATCCTTTTATTCAGATGTGACATTTTAATAAGAGTTTATTTTTCCAAAAATAACAATCTGAATATAGATTGTATATTCTCCATGTATACTCTCCATGTTAATTTTCTATTGACATATTCTGTAATTATAATTAATATCAAAATATTATTTTAATGATAGGCACATAATTAACATTTTATGCAAGATGGCAATTCTTTGTGTAGAATTTGAAGTGTAACAGTTTGTAGCTCAATAATAGCTTTGAAACCCAATGGAGTCAGGACCATTAGTGGTCATGAAACATACTTATTACAATAAAATTTATAAGGTCTGCTTGACATCCTTATCATAGATTTTGGTCTTGAAACAAATGTCTTTTTTATGTAGTTCAGGGAATGGTATTTCCCAGTACACCTAAAAATCATCATTATACCAACACAAGTACTTACACTCAGTCTTGCACCCACATTCCCTCACACACCACAGATTCGTATCTCACTAACAGCAACCAAGCATGGGACTTTTATTAACCTACAGAGGGATTATATTGTAGAGATGGCAACTGCGCATTTGTATTTTAAAATCTTTGTCAATTAAGTGATTACAAAAGACAGAAAAACCTTAATTTAAAAAGCCCATCCAAACTGTGATTAAAACTACTCAAAATATACAGAGAAAGGTATAAGTGAAAAGTAAAAATCCCCCTTCTCTCAGGCGCCTTGGGGCCGCTCCTCTGAGCCCAGGTATCACTACCGTTGTACACGTCTTGTGTTGCTGTCTAGAAATTGCCACAAAACGTGTATGTCTGTCTATGTATGTTTATCTGCATACATATGGATGTATCAATGTATGCAGTTAGTATTTTAAAGTCAGTCACCCAACACTATCTGGGCATTAGATTGGGGTGCAACTCACAATACTTTTGGCTCTTGAATAAGTTAACAAACTACTTTAGGGAACTTTGGTTCTTTGCACGGTTGGTCTCTGTCCTGGAAACCTGGCAGTAGCATCAGTGCTCCTTTTATTGGGGCCTTTAAGTGGAGACTGAGGATCACCTCTGATACCTGGTGCTGGACCAGCTCCCTAGTTCAGTTGTCCATCTCTCTCCAGTGAGGGTAGCTTCCTCTCTAGTCCATATTCAACCTCTGACTGTATACATGAGATTTTTCTCTATGGGAGAAAGTGTTTCTAGAACATATGGTAATAAAGCATTTTCTTTCTCATTCACTTTTATCCTTAGCTATTTTGTTCTTAAAATCCATGATGGGGAAAAAAAAAAAAACCCTTTATCTGGCATCTTTGGGTGCAACTAATACCCTTCCCCAAATTGCATATGCTTTAAAGGAAGTGTTTTTGAGTGTTTCAATCAGTAAGAATGTTGGAATTTGGAAAAAGTAGAGGTACAGTTGTACAATACTTCAACAGCCACTGAGCTATTGTGTAGATTACTGAAACATTACTGACAATGACAATGTTAAAATTACATTGTTCAGCATTGCTCTTTCAAGACTCGATTCTTTTAAGATATATTTTTTTTGTTTATTTGAAAAACAAAGAGGAGAGAGAGCATAAGAGAATCTTTCTTTTGCTTATTCACTCCCCAAAAGGCTGCACCAGCGAAGGATGAGCCAGGCTGAAGCCAAGAGCCTAGAGCTTCTTCTAGCTGGACTTTGCGGGTGCAGGGTCCCAAGCATTAGGACCATTGTGAGCTGCTTTTCCAGGCACATTAGCAGGGAGCTGAATCAGAAGTGGACTGGCACCCATGCAGGAGTTGCAGGTGGAGGGTTAGCATTCTTCTCCAAAGCCCACCTGGAGATTTTTTTTTCCTGAAAGAGCGTCTCATCATGAGCTCATGGAGAAAATCTGAAGAACAGTATCAATTCCTGTTTTTACACATGTAGTGCTGAGTCACATGGACATGAAAGTATTTGCCCAATATGATAGACATTACAGTGTGAATGCAAATCACTGCACATATATAAATGAATGATTTGAAGTTTATAGTAACAGGTAACTTTCAGTGAATGTGGTTGGTGCTGGGACTCCGGTGCACATGGTTCTGGATATGCAGTCTGCGCCCAGGTCTTTTCATTACAAATAAGGCTTGTGGTTTTTAAGCCATGGTCAACTTTCAGTTTCAAACAGTTCCTAATGACAAAGACATATTTATTTTCAACAAGATGAATCTAAATTGATCCCCAAATTCCGAAATTGCTTAATCTAAGTCACTGAAAATAGGAATCCTGGGAATTGAGCCTGGGATTGGCAAGAGAAGGAACAGCTAAGATCCCACAAGACGATTCTCCTAGGTCTAAATGCTAGACTTTTATTTGGGTGGATGGCAGGAGGCGTCATTGATTTTATTTAGTTCAAGTAAGCAGTGATTATGAGATTTGTGTTTGGCCTAATTCTGGAAAAACTTATCTTTGCTTAGCCCTCAAGCCCAGTGTTGTGCCAAGTGTTTGCTAGCCTCCATTTCTAAGAGAGCTGGATTTTGAAGGTTCAGGAAGGTTCTGAACAGGTGTCACGAGGGCGTGGGTGTGTGGAGATTGCTTCTGATGGTAGGACTCCATGTGAATGCTGTTTGCTAGAGAGCAGGATCTTTTGTGCCAACGGGCTACCGAATGCTGTCAGGGTGCCAAGCTGCCAATGGGTAGCAACAGGAGTGAATTTCCTGAGTCCTTTGCACGTGAGCCAGTTTGCCCAGCAGCCACGGTGTCTGCAGTGGGTCCTGCTTTCATAGGGACCCCTTGTGTGGGAGGAAGCAGTGTGCGCCAATATCCTACAGCTGTTTTATCATCACCGCTGCCTAGGTCCATGGAGGGAAGCCCGTCCTTAAGACGTATGACGGTGATGCGGGAGAAGGGCCGGCGCCAGGCCGTGAGGGGACCGGCCTTCATGTTCAATGACCGAGGCACCAGCCTCACCGCTGAGGAGGAGCGCTTCCTGGATGCGGCCGAGTATGGCAACATCCCCGTAGTGCGCAAGATGCTAGAAGAGTCTACCACGCTGAACGTCAACTGCGTGGACTACATGGGCCAGAACGCACTGCAGCTGGCAGTGGGCAATGAGCACCTGGAGGTGACTGAGCTGCTACTCAAAAAGGAGAACCTGGCGCGCATCGGCGACGCCCTGCTGCTCGCCATCAGCAAGGGCTACGTGCGCATCGTGGAGGCCATCCTCAACCACCCGGGCTTCGCGGCCAGCAAACGCCTGACCCTGAGCCCGTGCGAGCAGGAGCTGCAGGACGACGACTTCTACGCCTACGACGAGGACGGCACACGCTTCTCGCCCGACATCACCCCCATCATCCTGGCGGCTCACTGCCAGAAGTACGAGGTGGTGCACATGCTGCTGCTCAAGGGCGCCAGGATCGAGCGGCCTCATGATTACTTCTGCAAGTGTGGGGACTGCACCGAGAAGCAGAGGCACGACTCCTTCAGCCACTCGCGCTCCAGGATCAACGCCTACAAGGGGCTGGCCAGCCCGGCGTACCTGTCCTTGTCCAGCGAGGACCCGGTGCTTACTGCCCTGGAGCTCAGCAACGAGCTGGCCAAACTAGCCAACATCGAGAAGGAATTCAAGGTAAGCCCGCGCTGCTGCTGCGCTCCCTGGCGGCCCTGCACTCACCCTCTCTGTAGGCAGCTGGCGGGACCCGCGGCTTATTCTACTCCTTATTTTTGGCCCCAGTGGACGTGGTGAAGTCGGGAGGAAATGGGGGGCGTCATTCCGAGGTGGACCCCCAGCGATGGTGCCATGATCAATTCAGTTTGGACCGTGCGTGCTTTAGTTATGGTGCCTCTCTGTGTGCTGGGTACAGAAAGTGCAAACTTTTTCCACTTAGGAGGTTAGACCTGGGACTCATTCCTCCGGTTTTGTTGTTAGTTTTAGTGTTTTAGTGTTAGTTTGGTTATTACCTTGACAGCGTGCATGGTAGGTAGCTGAAGGTGCCCCAGTGCCAGATCCACACCACCCACTGTACCTCTCTCAGCACTATTAGTTGTGAGTGCCCTGTTCAGTGACCCAAGCATTTTTGTATCCGTTCAAAATCAAAAGTCAAAAGATCAGTGTAAGATGCTATTAAAGTAATTCCTCTAATATGATGAAAATTCCTCTCCTTGAATTCTACTAATGCATATTCAGAAGGGTGAGCCTTGGCTGTCAGGTCAACACAGAAATACAGGACAGGAAAGTGGTCTGCTTTTATGATTTTTTTTTTTTTGATGAGTAATGAGTAAATGTTTGTTTTACGT
Source organism: Ochotona princeps (assembly GCF_030435755.1). Classification (NCBI taxonomy): domain Eukaryota; kingdom Metazoa; phylum Chordata; class Mammalia; order Lagomorpha; family Ochotonidae; genus Ochotona; species Ochotona princeps. Next base: position 31,047,989 of record NC_080838.1, read on the forward strand.
CAGTATCATCTCCATTAAGCCATATTATTTTTTATAAATTTACAAGTTAGTGATAGACCATTTTAAAATTTGTTCTCTCTTGCTACATTTTCCAGTGTATTTTTAAACAGTTCTAGTTGTTAAATCTGGGGCAAAAATGGTATTTCAATGTTATGGTGAAAATTGGTCCGACCTTTTCACAAATTCTACCTAAAAAAATTATGATACTTTTCTTTGAGCTACTTTCTGGATGCTGAAAATCCTAGTTCAGGCTTGTGGTATCAGATTAGGGAAAGATTACTCCTTCACTTACATGAAATTTACACAAATGCAACTAGTAATGTAATTCAGGAAAATCTATTTTATTCTAAGATTGCAGGAAAAGAGTGAGTAAGTACCACTCCCCTTCCACATCTGTAGTTCTCTAGGTATTCGTCGGCCTTTAACTTGTCCTGCTGGAGATCTAGGCTTAGTTTAATTTTATTTGTGAATACATTGTACATTTTTTCTGAAATAAGGCAATATACTTATGGTAAAACTTCAGAGAAAATACAAATACTAAGTACCCCTTGTATTTGCTTCCTTTGAAGAGATTAGTTATGTAGTATCTAAGAAGACATATTGCTTTGAACCCAAAATGGAGTTTAAAACAGAATTCATGTAGAACAAGTTAAAAACTTCTAATTCTGCTCAGAGAGTAGAAGATAATCAAGTAAAATAAATCTAAATATCGCACCTCTGAGAGTCATGAGATGATAAGTCTGAATTTATTTACTTCTCACTATTTTAAACTTCACACAAACTTTTTATGCATTTTTGGACATATGTTGGAAGTCTGCAAACGAGATTCTATAAAAGGGAATATTTCTGACATATTTTAATGATTTGCTAAAGATGGTGATGTTTGCAAGTCTGCCCAGTCAAGTCGTCTCCAGGAAGTGATGGCAAGAGAATTTGTTATTCATAGTTTCCCCTGAAGTTGGCTGAAAACATATCAGTGATGCTTAGATCACCTTTCCTCTGTAGGAGGGTTAACTTTGACAGCCTTCAAAGGTGGGGAATTGTCATAAGAGGGGAAAAGATGAGCAAACACAACTGGCCTGTGGAGGACATTCCGAAAGCTGCCGAATCTCTAAGGAATTACAAAGATCACCTAAATTCCCAGTTCCCACTTCTGGATCATTTAGCCAGCATGATGGAACTTATCCTTCTCTGGACCACAAGTAGGACAGTTCTGAAGTTCCAGTGCCCCAAAAGTGCAAATCTCTCTGCCTAAACTGAATGTGTTTTTTCTTTGCCATTTTACTGACCTTGTTATTCCTTAGTAGATGCCTTCCTTTCACCTCTTAGCCCTCTCGTCTCATGTTCATGTCCATCTGTCAGGGTTTAGACAGAGAAAATAGGGCTTGCTTAGCACTGACCCAGGACCTCTGAGTTTTGCAAGGACAGTGGAAGTGAAACTCATCTCTGAGGCAGCTAGGTAACCTGATTTGCCCTGTTCCACAGCCTTTACCGGAGGGACTTAGAGCTTCAAGGACTAGCCTTGAAATGAAAAAAAAAAATTAGGTAATATGTTCCCTGGTGAAATAGAGGTGATATTTTTTCCCCTTGTCAAATTCCTGTACCTACTTAATTTTGTCAATACCCTGGAATATCCAGTATCACCTCTCCAACTGCCATGGGTTACGTGCCCTGGAAAAAAATTGTCAGCCCCATGCAGTTCTCCAAGTTCCTTGAGTAACCCAGTAGGCATGGGGCTGAAAATACATGAAGGTCATTATCCTAAGAGGCTGGACATTCTAGGATATAGATACAGATAAATTAATGGAGGACAGCTAAGTGACAGGTTATTAAAGAAATATTTTGGATGTGCAAATGCTGCCTGGAACTATTCTGAGAAATAGAATATTGGACAGGATGGACTGGAGGTCTAATCATCCAAATGTCAATGGCAAGGAAGTCAGTCATTTATTAAGTTCTGCAACCTCAAATTGAAATTCCCTAATTCTTACTAAGTCAATGATGTACTTTTGTTGTTGTTGCTTATAAAGAAAAAAAAAATGATCCATTTGCCTCCTTTCCTGTGCCTCAATTTTCTTCTTGTAACTGAAGAAAAGAAATTTTAAATTATGTCACAGTATAGCTAAAAAGTAGAAGAAACTGAATAGAATCCAAAAGCAAAACCTTTTCAGGCAGAAAGATACTCCAGGAATCAACTGATCATTACCAATCTCTCATTTTGCAAATTAGAGTCCCACCTTTTAAGCCTAGATCTTAAAGTCTTGAGTCCCAGTTCTAGATAATATACCTCTTATAATGTACCCGGTGTTACATAAACACTTCACTATTTAACGTGTACTAAGCAAACTGAAGCATTTAATTCTCATAGCACCCATATTGGGATATTCTCATTAGAAAGAATCGGTTAATTCCACAAGATTATTCAACTAATAACTAGTAGAAGCAGTCATTGAATCCAAGAAGTCTGGCTTTGAATTCAGTGCTCTTATTTTTAAAATTATTTCATTTTATTTTTAATATTGTTTACAAAATAGAGAGGGATGCATGCCAATGTGGACCTCCAATTAGAGCAAGGATGGTTGAGGTGTGGAGAAATCGGGTGAGACAAAATGTTTCAGTTTTTTTTTTCTCCTACATCCACTAGTGGGGAGGCAGAGGAAGCTGCTCCCTGCTGTCAAACTACATCAGCACTGGTGCATGGGGAACAACTGATGACTTCTTGGAGACCTGGATGTAGGGAAAAATGTTCTGAGGGTGTTACTTGAGTGGTTTTGATAGTTTTGAGACATTGTCAGCTTTGCTGCACCAGGGATGAGGAAATCTTTTCAAGGTCTAATGGCTTACTAATTTCACCTAGTGCACCCACAGATTCAGACCCTTGCTGCAAAATTCGGCCAAGTGAATGATCTAACCTGTTCTGCTTCCTATCCTCTGAGGAGGCACTCAGCATCCACTGCTGCCCTAGATGAGATCCGTGTGCATTTGCGCACGCTCTCCACTGTACCAGCATCAGCAGCTGAGGAGGCCCAGTCCTGTTCCATGCACTCTAAGATTGGACTGTATAGCGATTTTCCCTGTGGCTACAGTTTGGGTCCAGCAATCTAGTTGAGGACTCCACCAAGAAACTTTTCCTGGAGTGACATCAGACTTGACCAAAAAAAAAAAAGTATTTGTTTTTATTGGAAAGGCAGAGTTACAGAGAGAAGGAGAGACAGAGAGGAAAAGATCTTCCATCCACTGGCTCACTCACCAAATGCTTGCAATGGCCATTCGGAGCTGAGCCAATCCGAAGCCAGGAGCTTCTTCCAGGTCTCCCACACAGGTCCCAAGGCTTTGGGCCATCCTCCACTGCTTTCCCAGGCCGTGAGCAAGGAGCTAGATGGGCAGTAGAACAGGTGGAGCATGAACTGGCTCCCATATGGGAGCTTGGTGCTTGGGAGGGGAGGCATAGCCAATAGAGCCATTGTGCCGGGCCTCAGACATGACTCATATATGTTCCAGCTAGTGCAGGGTTAGGATCAATTCATCACCTGCACCAGCCGATGCACATACCACTGGATGCAGCCACCTGGTCAGTTCCACCACCAGCCACCATTCACTCCACTATATTGCCCCTTTTGCTATTTGAAAAAGTTCCTGGCTGATGTAAGCCTGCCTAGAGTTGAATTTCCATTTTCTTCTGATGCATTAAAAGGGATTATGATGGTGATTAAACCATGCACATCAAAGGGAATATTCAGAAACCTGCAGACAGGCTGTGATGAATACTGAACTTTACTGTTCTTCCTCTGCCTTGAGCAGGTTTTCAGATTTTACATTCCTGCTTTATGTGTGCAATAGGTCACCTGGTAAATGGGCAAGGCCATGGTAATGGAAGGACAGTACAGCAAATACAATTAGATAATGTTGACCAAGCCAAGTGTCTAGGCTATGAAGTAATGTGAGCTAGTGTCTCTTGGTGGAACTAACAGGCTATTGAGACTTCAGATAGAGTTGCTCTTTTGACTGAGAACAGGCCATCTCCTAGCCTCTAGTTTTCTTTCACTGGACTTTTGCACAGAGGGGTACTTCAGAAAACTCACAGAAAAATGAAATTAAAAGGGGCCAGCGTGTGAATCAGTGGTTTGAGCCACTGCCTGCAATACTGGCATCCAGTATGACCGTTTCCCTGGGAAAGCAAGTGCTGGGGCCTCTGACTTGGGGGGCCCAGAGGGAGTTTCTGACTTGGACATGGCCTGGCCCCAGCTGTTGCAGTCATGTGAGGAGTGAACCACCAAGTAGGTGGAAGATCTCTGCCTTTTTCTCTCCCTCTCTCTTTCTAAATCTGCTTTTCAAATATATCTTAATTTTTTTCATTAAAAAAGAAAATAATTAAATGATAAGTTTGTTTTCTTGCAAACATTTTGAAATTCATGCATACGTGGGGTCTTCATAAAATTTATGGAAATGCCTAATGTGCAAAAATTATGCATAGATTTCAAGGCTTTTTTGCAGAAAAAATAAACTTGCCTTTTCATTTCATTTTCCCACAGACTTGAAGCATCCTAGTATATTTAAAAGATGGCATCCTGTGACTGCAAGAAAAAAAAATCATGTTTTCTAACGATCATCCTTTTCTGTACTTGGGTTACAAACTTTGTGCAGCAGGAAATGTTCAAATTATTATGAGAAGCATTGTTATCACAACTTTTGTGATTACTAGTTTCTTGTTTCCTGGCTGATCTTTCAGCGGATTTGAAAAAAAGTAGTGTTCTTTAAAAATAGTCTGCAGATTGTAGTTTCACAAATAATGAGTCGTTATTCAGGTATTTATGCATAAGCAGGTGGTGAGGTTTCTTCGAAGTACGCAAAGAACCTCTTTTGTTTCAGATCAGTGGAGAAATGGTCATCGTATGTTGTACCAGATTGCACAGAGCAGTCTGGACTAAAGAATAATGGGAGGAAATTTCATCTAAAAGTGTATTGAAAGAGGAGCTTTCTGTAGAAACGAACATGGCTTTAATACTTCTTCTGGGTGCTATAATAAAGCATTTCATTAGTCTTTCAGGAATGGAAGGCAGATGGATATTTAACTGATACTCTGCATAGAAACCAGAGGCTGGACATCTTATTAATTTTATCAGTTGCATGGTGCCAACTTGAATGGAAACCAAAGATTGATGCTTTATTCATTTTATCTGTTCCCTTTTGAGGGGAAAGGATTAACTGTAACCGTTCTTTATCTGGATTTTTGATATCTGAAATGGAAACTATTCTAGTCTGTGTAGCCTTTAAACAATCCCTCTTGTTTATTTTAGTGGCTGACATGGTTTTGCCCATCAAATCAAATTAATTCTTTGAGAGAGAAAAAAAGAATTCTTGTGTTTTTTTTTTAAATATAATTTTTTTTGGAAGCAGAGAAAGTCTGTTCTGTTAAGTATTACTTAGTTATGTCAACAAATACAGCATCTCAGAGTGGATTGAAATGAGTAATTCTGTTTTTCTCAAGTGTACCAAATTAAATTCTCATCAGGTTAACGTTCCTAATGAGCTGGAATGTTAGTGAAAGTCACAGAAGTAGAACTGGGGCTGCTGAAAGTGAAACTTTTCCCCAAGGGCGGGCCATCCACACCTTGCCTGGAACCAGCGGGCTAGAAATAGAGCTTCATTCAAAAGGTAGCAGGGAGTGCTACCAACAGTCCGTGGCACTATGTAAATATGCAAATGAAATTAAAGAGTCACAGATTATTTTTAGCAAGGTGTTACTTCCAGTGGCCTAGAAATTTTTCTCTCAGGTATTGATATTCTGTAACCCTTCAATTACATATAATCAGACAATTCTTTTTTTTTCCAATTTTGCAGGGCATGTTGATATGCCCTTCAGACAACCAAGAGGGAACAACACTAACAAAAAAAACCCTAGCTTATCTGTCCCTAGCCACCTCTTTGCATTCTGAAATGTCATTCTCAAAAGTCCACTTGCATCAATCACCAGAGGGAGTATTAAGTTACAGGTTGTTTAGGCTTTCCTCAATTTCTAAATCAGTACCTCTTAGATAGAAGCTCAGAATTTCTAGCACTTTCCCAGGTGCTATGCCTGCTGCTGATTTGAGCACTGGAAAGGCTTGTCTCCAACAAGGCAGGGGATAATAAACTGGGCAAGTTATTTTCACAAATATCCCATCTTCTGTCATTTTAGAAAAAGAAAAATTGTCTAATAAAAATGATCTTGCTTAGGCCTTAAAAGAACTAAAGATACCAAACTTTTTGATCTTTTGGTTTTTCAGCATTGACATTTGGCCAGTGTCACTTAACATAAGCTTTTATGCCTAGCATTTTTCAGAGCAGCATTATAATTGACAAGTAATTGTGTCTGTCTATATTTATGGGGTACCATATGGTGTTTTGATGTATGTATATTGTGATGTTAAGACCAAGCTAAAATATACTTATCACTTCACTTTGTCATTTTTGGTGAGATATTTGGAAATCTACCCTTAGCAATTTTGAAATATATAATGCATTGTTACAGCTAAGGTCATTGTGCCTTGCAATAGATCTCAAGAACTTATTCCTCCTGTCTAACTGGAACCTTGTACTCTTTGATCAGTAGCTCTCCATTCTTTTCCTAGTCTCTGATAACCACCGTTCTATTTTATACTTCTATAAAGTTGAGTTTTTTAGGTTTTCCACATATTAGTTAAAGTCATGGGCATAACACTTCCAGAGCTGTCTCACATGGCTGAGCAGATTGTCAAAGGGGGTTCGGAGAGAGGTGAATGGAGGAAAATCCAATCTGTAGTTAACTCAGCAACCCTTGCATCCAGCTAGCAAGCTTTCCTTCTCAAAGAAAGAGCCCCTGTACAGTTTACATGGTTAGAGCAAATTTCCTATATTAAACAGAAAACCTCTTGTTGTAGAATGACTACCGGAAGCTCTCCATGCAATGCAAAGACTTTGTAGTGGGCGTGCTGGATCTCTGCCGAGACTCAGAGGAGGTCGAAGCCATTCTCAACGGAGATCTGGAGTCAGCAGAGCCTCTGGAGGTTCACAGGCATAAAGCTTCACTGAGTCGTGTCAAACTTGCCATTAAGTACGAAGTCAAAAAGGTGAGTGGGCCTGTGTGCATACAGCATCCAGCACCATGTCAGAATAAGCATGGAATACCACCTGTGCCGTAACACCATTTCTAAAAATAAAAATAGTGAGAGGAATTTGAAAAGGGGATTGTGTAATGTACCTTTCCAAATCTTGAACTGTATATAGAAACTTGGGATTCTGAAATTTTTTTTAAAAAGAGGCTATCTGTATTAATTTTTTTGAAAATACAGTGTTCTGTCAAACTTTGTATTAAATCTTTGTCAAATAAATTGATGGAATTTTTGTGCTATTTTATTAATGATTGTGTATCTACTTTAAAACTTTATTCACATAAATGAAGTTGAGTATCTTTTGCTCTGGTTATTGTACATAGCACTTGTCTATTTTCCTGCTGGACTGTGGTCTTTTCTAAAAGATGCTATATATTCATTTGAAAGTTATAATTTTTTGGGTACAGAAAGAGATCTTCCATCCATTGGTTCACTCCCCAGTTGGCCACAATGGCCAAAACTGGGCCAGGCCGAAGCCAAGAACCAAGAACCAGGAACTCATTCTATGGCTCCCATATGAGTGGCAGGCACCCAAACACTTGCACCATCTTTTGCTTTTCTCAGGCCATTAGTGGTGACCTGCAATGGAAGTGAAGCAGAAAGGACCAAACTGGTTCCCATATGGGAATTCCAACATTGTAGACCTGATCTTTTTAATTTGACTAGGTGAATTCTTTATTTAGTAAGCCATTGAGCCTTTGATTACTATGTGAATTTAAAATGTTCTGTAAAAAAATAATAAATACAATATTAAGTTTAAAAAATAATAGAGGATATTAACAAAACTTTTTTTCTTCATGAGAGAATCAGAATCATGGTAAGGTTGGAAGTTAAATGTCTAGATCTTTTTTATGAATTGTGAAACCTTGAAGAGTCATGAATCTTTAAATTTCAATTTCCTCACATAAAAGGAGAATTATTTCTCTATTTCAGGGCTTTAGTGGACTATAAATAGATTAAGATATGTAAAAGCATTCTGTAAACTTCATTTTACTATAACTGGTATACTTTTTGTAAAGCACAGTAACATAAATTTTCATGTAATCCTTGCAACAAGTTTATGTTTTTATTCATTGCATTTATGAAGTGGGTTAAGAATGATGATGACATTTTTATTTTACAAGGAAACTAAAGTTCATCAAGCTTCAGTGACACATCTAAGGTCACACAGCCAGGTAGTTAAGTCATGCAGATGCCAGCAATGAAATTGTTTTTCCTGCAACAAACCCTCATCTGCTTGGAAAATTGTATGAGGCTTTTAAATAAGTCATGAAAATTTTAGTCATGCTGTTTCACTATGATAAAAATCTCATTCAGAATATGAGTGTCTGTAAACTCTAGATCAGGGAGATTCTTGGACTTTGAAAGAAGTCAGTAAATCACAAGGAAAGCTATTGTCATGAATGGATAGTTTTACAAACTGGGAAGTCTGTCAACAGCCAAGCCTTCTGCCTTCCTGCTGTGTGATGTGGTGCTTGAAAGGACAGGTACCAGAGTCACCCTGCAGCAATTCACTCCTGATATTACCATGTGTTTCCAGGATGACCATGACTGTGAACAAGTCATCTAGACCCTGGTCTGCTCATTAGTAAAGTATAAAGGAGACAATCTGAGTGCCTACTTAACTAGCTCTTTGAAGTTTGCATGAGATAATAGATGTAATTGGCAGAGGTTGATGCTTGGTGATTATTCAATAAGTATTAGCTAATGTCATTATGAAAATTCACATTGATGACTCCCAAACAAGGTCAGTCCTCAAAGATGAATGTTGTAACCCATGTAGATAGGAAGGAATTTTCTAAGTTCACAGAATCATAAAAAGTGAAGGAAGAAACTTATCTAAGCTGTGCTTCTAGAGTTTTACCCCAAATTATGCGCAGAACTAATTTAATAAGAAAATGTATGTGGTCCAAACAGAACAATTCTGCTTCTACTGTAGATGGCCAGCTCCTGCAGAAAGGATGGATGCTCTAAATCTATTATCATTTGACCCCTCCCACATCAGAGACCTGCACATGCCTCTGACCAGGGAGTGGCTCTCAAGCCAGTGTTTATATTTTAGGAGATAGGGGCACATGAGAATGGAAATCTCTCCTCTCTGCTGTGTAACACACATCTACTACAATGTAGAAAATTCTCAACTGTCATGTCCACAAGATTTTGGTCGGCCACTAATGACAAATCTCCCCTCTACTTAATAAGATAGTCAAATGTGAAGATTCTCAGTAAATTAGCTTTTCAGAGAAATTATCATCTACAAGATAATTAAATTGTCTAGACTGCCTCTCTTTCAGAGCATTCTTGCTAGTTGAGATTTTGGTAAATGGGGGGAGTAGATATAATTTGGAGCAAGATTGATTGTGAACTATATTTAGAAAACTGTCTGGGTATATGTTCACAGATCTTGTACTATGCATCCTTCTCTTTGACACCTGAAAGGAGAAAATTGATTTTGGTTGTCACAGGTTTTTTATCATTGCTTTGAAAGTGTCATATTAGCAGAGACAGCTCATCTACAGATGTGCTTCTGTTAACCAAACTGTCTTGCAGAGTGAATGCCTTCCTGCATGTTAATTTTAAGTAAATCAGTGTGTAGGCTGCAATGTGTAGTGTCATTAATAATAAATCTACTATCAATCAACAACCAGCAATTTAAAAATACAGTATTTATAACTGAAAGGAAATTTAGGATTTAGCAAGTGTTTCTGAGTTTGTTCAATGCTGTAAAAGAAATATTTCTTTGGAATTTGAAATATTCCTTGGATTTGTAATCTTCAGTTAGTAAATGTATGTAAAAACACGATTCTGGAAAGCCTCCAAGCATTCTAACCAGCATCTTAACTACTAGAACAAATGAATTTATAATCTTTTGTTTTTAAAGATTTGTTTGTTTATTTGAAAGATTGGAAAGTGAGAGAGAAAGAGAATCATTCATTTATTGGCTCACTACCCAAATGCTGCAACAGCTAGGGCTGGGCCAGGCTGAAGCCAGAAACTGGGAGCCAAGAGCTTCTTCTGGGTCTACTACTTGTGAGGAAGGGGACCAAGTACTATGGCCATCTTCTACTGCGTTTCCAGGTGTATTAGCAGGGAGCTAGATTGGAAGTGGAGCAGCCAGGACACCAACTGGCACCAATTTGGGATGCTAGTATTGTAAGCAATGCCATAGCACAAGCCCCCAGAATTGATATCATAAATACCCAGTCAACCCAAAGGTTTTAAGAAAAACATTCAGAGCTCTGTAGAAAAATAATAATAAAAATAATAATAAATAACATTTAAAATGTTCAAATCCTGTTATGATAAATGTGTCTTATATGAAGATACCATTTTTCTCCTCTGTCAAAGCATCAAAAAATAAAACATTGCAGTTCTCAATGCTGTTTGTAGAGCAGGCCAGCATATTCCTCTCTCCTTTCTAACAGGGAGTAGATTTGGAAGATTATTCATTCTAGAATCATGTCTAAGTGTTCCACAAGGGGAATTATAAAACTGTGAGGATAAAAAAATACTATCGCTATCTATAGAGATACCTGCATTATCTTACAAAAGGAGAATGAACCAAAGGGATATGAAATTCAATTAGAAAATAGATACAAAAATGCAACTTTTAGGCAGAAACACTAATTTTGTCCAATTTGAGTAGTGAGCTATTTGCCTCCCCGTACCCCTTGAGTTGTGCTTTTCACTGTGCCTCCCTTGTGCTGTGTGCTTTGAAGCTGAACATCAGTCCTCCTCTCCCATCTTAGAAATAACAATTCTACCTGCTTCACAGTGAGCTGTGTCTGGTGTGAAAGATTTCTCAACAGATGGTTCAAGAACTGAGTGCTGTAGCGTATAGACTCCAGTCCTGACTGGAGCACTAGAAGAGTTAACATAACATTTTTCTCTCAGTTCAAAAATCTGGAAAATCTGTATAATGTAAGCATGTTTTCTTTTTAAGATTTATTTATTTTTATTGGAAAGGCAGATATACATAGAGGAGGAGAGACAGAGAGGAAGATCCTCCATCCGATGATTCACTCCCCAAGTGAGCCTCAACGGCTGGTGCTGCGCCAATCCAAAGCCGGGAACCTGGAACCTCCTCCAGGTCTCCCACACGGGTGCATGAACCCAAGGCTTTGGGCCGTCCTCGACTGCTTTCCCAGGCCACAAGCAGGGAGCTGGATGGGAAGTGGAGCTGCCAGGATTAGAACCGGCGCCCATATGGGATCCCGGCGCGTTCAGGGCGAGGACCTTAGCCGCTAGGCCACGGTGCTGGGCCCTATAATGTAAGCCTGGTTTTATATTCAATGATTTTATGAACTTTAAAAAGAAACTAAATTGTGTAATTCCATTCACAAGAATATTTTCATTTTTAAAGATTTATGTTGTTGGTTTGAGAGGTAGAGTTACAGAACAAGAGGAAGAGACAAAAACAGAAAGAGAGCAAGTAAGCTGGGATAAGACCAAAACCCAGAATCAGGAGATTCTTCCAGTTCTCCCACATGGATGCAGAGACCCAAGCACGTGGACCATGTGCTGCATTCCCAGATGTGTTACCAGGAAAAGACTGGAAATAGATCAGCCCAGGAAAGAAGCAGTGCCCAGATGGAATGCTGGCACTCCTGGTAGTGGCCCTACCTACTGCACCACAATACACACCCCAAGAATGTTTGAAAATGTGTGAATTGTATCACTGACACTACTATTAAAAATGAAAATAGATCTATTCCTACTAAGTATTTGTACAAAAGTGTTCCCCTGAAGAGACTTCCTTTAACAGCTGATTTCATGAAAAGACCATGGAGCATAAATTTTAAAATAATTATTGCTATTTTCCATAATGCAGTTTTGAAGGTATAAGGATCTCCCTTCCCATTTTCCCCCTTTGCTTTTTCCTACTTATTATCACAGTAGCACAATTCTTTTTTTTTTTTTTTTTTTTTTTTTTTTTTTTATTAATTATTATGCATTATGTGACAGTTTCATATGCTCTGGGAATCCCCCCACCCCTCCCTACACCCCTCCCCCCTGGTGGATTCCTCCACCTTGATGCAGTATTACAGTTCAAATTCCATCAAGATTCTTTCCTTGCAAACATATACCCAGCATAGAGTCCAGCTACTCATTGTTGAGATGGGTTGAACAGTTCGTTGGGGAGACCATTTCTGGTCCAAAGTCAGAGCTGGTAGAATATCATCCCAGTCAATTAAGAGTCTCAATATAACATTAACAGCAATTTGTAACATTATGGAATTGACAAGGTTTTGCGTAACCAGTATGTTAAAAAAAACAAAACAAAACAATACAAAACAAAAAAGAAGCAAGTTCTTAACCACAACCTATGATTAGCTCATTGACATTTCAATTTTAGTTCATATACAGGACCAGCTGCTATATACCTTAAAATGGCTATAAGGTACCATTCAGCTGTCTCGTGTCTGTTTCATTTTAGTATTTAGCCATTTGTTGTGTTGAAGTCTAATTTTACTGATCTTGGCAGATTTTAGGTTAATCTAGACTGGCTTGTAACTCTAACAAGACATTTGTCAGCAGTTAAGGTGCAGAACATTTTTTTTTTGGGGGGGGGGGTGTGCAGGAAAGTCCCCAACACCATGGTAAGGAGTGACTAATCTTTGTGTCCTACCCAGCGAGGCATTAGCCAATCCATGCCAGCTCTTTCCTGTCGGATTTCAAGCTCTACTTTTTGTTGTTTGTCTATTTATTTTAGGTTTTTTTTTTAGTTTGTATGATTGTTTGTTTGCTGTGAGGGGTTTTCGGAGCGATCCTGATGGTCATTGCAAGGGAGGGTGGGGGTCCAGAGGTGGAGCCAGGCTCGGTCCAGAGAAAGCTCTCCTCCCTGGTCCCGAGGGACGTTTATTGTTCTTCTGTTTCTGCGGACCGCTCAGGGCTTCTGGTTGTCATTCCGATGACGTTGGTTTCTGCGCGGTAGTGTTTGGACTTCTTCCATCCCCTGCGGGAGCTCCGGTTAGGGGTGGGTGACCTCAGAGTACTCGGCCTCCGAGGGCATCCAATTCCCTGTGGCCTCCTTGGCAGTTGGGATATAGTCCTTGTTGCTCGTATTAGTAGTTTGTGGTGAAGGTCTGGGAGTCTTCATGGTTGGGATCCAGGCTTTCTCCTTGCCATCTGCTCTACCCTGGAGTGCCCCCCTGCTCCACGCACATGACCTCCTGTTAAGAGGTTGTCAGGATCGCACCCGATTCCCCCCTCATGCATTGGTATAGTAGTTTTACTATTGTTTAGTGCTGCTTTGAGTCTGTTGTCTATGAATTACCAGATTTGATCATGATAGGCTATATTATACTTTTTCCTCACTCTTTTTATGGTCCCGAAAGGCTTCCCTGCACTCCCCCCCAGTAGCACAATTCTTTAGGAACAGTTGTAAGTTTAACATTTAAGTGTATCAGGGCATTCTAGGTATAGACAGAGGTAGAAAATCTAGTATCAACTTGTCAAGGTGTATATAACTGTTTCATTGAAAGTTCTCCTTTTATTGAAGAGTAGAGATGCATGCTATAACATGTCTTCACTTTCTGGTAGGAACATAAATTTAAAAAATTTTTAAATTTAATTTTAACTAGTTTTAACAGATTCAGCCCTTTCTCCCTCTCTCGATGAATATATGTATATTTTAAATTGTTTAAAATTTTAAAAATTTTATATTTAAAATTATTTGTTTTCCATAATTTACACTTTTTGTTGGTTCAGTTTATGATCCATTAGTCATTGGATAAGAAAAAAAGTTTGTCCTGAAGTGAAGTGAATATAAAGTTGTGATCACTTTGTTCCATTGATACGTTGAGACTTTCTTGTGTGTCAAGCATTCTTGCTTAAATCAGAAACCCTCAAATAGAGTATTATTTTTGTAATGAGTTTGATTTGCTGATCCCCTGAAGTTGGGAAACAGCATACAAATTTTATACAGATGGTTTTGACTGGTATGGTAGCATGAGATTTTTAGAAAGTAAAATAGTTTTTAAGAGATAAAGGTCCTTGTCCTATTCTAAAGCTGTTAAAATGAGAAAAACTCATCTCCTAGAAGGATTAGTTTGCTTTCCTCTCACCTGCTAATATTCTACTGACTATTTTCACTTTAAAATGCTCTTTATGGAATTGGATTAGGATTTTAAGTCACTGGAGGGAAAACTGATTCTATTAAAAGAAAGCAATTGTCATAAGGTGCCACATTGTTATCTCAAATAAAAAGGTGGCATTTTGTAGTACATGGAATGTGCTTGTTGAACTATGTTTTGAAGTACAACAAATGATAAACGAACACCACAATTTTGGCTACTATTCAACATATGGAAAACATTTGTACTGTGCCATACAAATCACAGTAAGTCAAAGATTGATCATTACATCTATGCCACATAGTAAAGAACAGTTTCCACAAGTCTTTCAAGTTGTGCAACTTTAGTGCAGGTATAATCGATGCTATAAATCACATCTTTAGATTTAAAGGTTAGCTCAAGGAGCAGGATTACAAAAAGGGAGCATACTACAAAGTTACTATTTCTGTCTTCAAGCATTTATAGCCTAAGACTAATGTTTCCGTTCATCTGAGCTGCTAAAACAGAATACTTGAGACTGGGTAAGAAATTTCTTTTCTTTTGGAGGCTGGGACATCCAGTATCAAGACTCTGACAGGTGCGGTTGTCTGATACAAGCTATATTTTCTGGAAGGGAGGGACACTGGGTTCATAGTTCTTAGCAGAGGAGTGGAAGAGCAGGCTAGCCCAATGCTGTGTGAATCCTGCATTGGAAAGGCTTTAATCCCGTTAGTGAGAAACCCTCTTGACCCATTCACTTCTTAAAGAGGCCACCTGTTAATACTATCATTAACACTTGAATTTTGGAGGTAACATCTCAAACCATAGTTGCCCATCAAATCATATAGACAGATGTTCACCAATCTTATAGAAACCCTTGACATATAAAAAAGTTCATAGTTGACTTTCCAGCTTTCTAATCTAATGACATTTCGTATAACACCTGTAGCTTTTCTTGCATGTACCTTTCCTGTCCTTAAGTCTAATAGGAGTCCCCTGCGCTGCCTGTTTTGGTTCTACCCCTTCTAAATGTAGATCCTTCAAAAACTAGCTATTGGGGCCTACATCAAAATACTGATTAACTTATTATTCTTGAGCACTGTTAGATGATTTAACTAACATTAAATACATTAAATTAATATGTTAAGCAAATATTGAAATTAACTCATTGAATACTGATACGTATTTAAATTGTAATTCAATTAAAATTCTCATCTTAGCAAGTATTCGACGTTCAAGTCTCTATTACAATAGCTTACTTGCATTTACTGGGAATTTTCTGTGTGTACCAGAATAATGATAATACTCAGTGTCACGCTGATACTTCTATTTTTGTCTTATACCATGTCCAGCACAGTGCCTGACTCATAGAAGCTCAGGGCATTTTGATAAGTGAATAAATGGATGAATGAGATTGACCTAGGAACTGAAAAGGGAAATGAAACAGGAAGAAATGATATAAATATAGTACAGGGACAGAATGTAAGTTTGGCAATGTTCTCAGCAAGAATCCTAGGACATCATCTCATGTGTCCAGGATGCCCTCACCTTTAATTAAATCCACACCTGTTTTCATGAGTTTCGGTAATAACTGCATTTGCCCGTGAGATACTCTTCAAAAAATGAGAATCTTAAAAGAGCAACTGAATCTTGTTTTGGAAAGATCTGATACACACTTAACAGCTAGCAGTGACTGATGAGCATCAGGATCTAGGATTTTGATAGCTGAATTGAATGGAACTTACAGAATAATGCGTCTTAGTCTAGGCTGCTATAACAAAGTACTATAGCTATAAAAACAGTAATTTATTTCTCACAGTTCTGGAGTGGGGGGAGAAGACTACGATCAGAGTGCCAGCATTGATGGGTTTGAGTGAGAGCTCTCTTCTGTG
The DNA here is from genome assembly GCF_030435755.1 of Ochotona princeps. Lineage (NCBI taxonomy): Eukaryota > Metazoa > Chordata > Mammalia > Lagomorpha > Ochotonidae > Ochotona > Ochotona princeps. The sequence continues at coordinate 31,064,066 of NC_080838.1, forward strand.
GTTGCAGAGTGCCAGCTACTCAGTGTAACCTCATGTGGCAGAGAGAGAGAGAGCTAGAGGAGTCTCTGGGTCCCTGTTACAAGGACACTTATTCTACAGGTCAGGGCTCCATACTCATGATCTCATTGCCTCTCTAAAGCTCCACCTCACACTGTCACATTGATGTTAGGATTTCCATGTATGAATATGGGGACTATAGACTGAAACAGTCACCTGTAGCAATATGCTTTTTAAACATTGATTCATCAACCAAGAAAAGATAGCATATTTCTCTTAGAACTTTAAATCTCTCCTACACTACTGTCTAGTATTACTGTAAAGTATTCAGGCATTCAAAAGGTATTCAGCATGTTTTAAATCTAATATTTATGCATGCATAATACATTCTCGCCACCTCTGTCCACGGTTGCCTGAGTCCTGCTGCACACTGGCATAGCCACAGCTGCCAGAGCAGTCAACAGTGGACTTCTCCAAGGATGGCTGTGCACTGGGGGGTAGGAGCAGGGCTTTTAAAAAAGAAACTCTGCATCTGCCACCTATGCTGAGAGATAAGAGTGTGGTTTTCGCCAATGGGAAGGTCTGCATCACTAAGTGGAAACCTGTTCATTGACTGGTAAATGATAACTTGAAGCATATCCCAGAGTTAATATGAACCAGTAGGAACAGTGGCTGCTCTCTTTGCCTCTCAAAGTTTGCTGAAAACAGTTTATTGACATTTTCTAACAGGTTCTTTGTTACTGTTGATCCTGCTTTTTATAACACAGGGAGTGATACCTTAACTTCTGTGTTGCTGAAAGTTTTTTTTTTTTAAGAAAAATATGTTGTGTAACTCATAGTTGATTTTAAAGTAATATTTAATAATTCCCAAACCTAGGCAAAGCATGTGTGGCTAACAAAAGTCATGTCGGACCCGGCGAAGTAGCCTAGTGGCTAAAGTCCCTGCCTTGCATCCACCAGGATCCCACGTGGGAGCTGGTTCTAATCCTGGCAGTCCCACTTCCCATCCAGTTCCCTGCTTGTGACCTGGGAAAGCAGTCAAGGATGACCCAAAGCCTTGGGACCCTGCACCCATGTGGGAGATCCAGAAGAGGTTCCTGGCTCCTGGCTTTGGATCAGCACAACTCCGACCATTGCGGCCACTTTGGGAGTGAATCAATGGATGAAAGATCTTCCTCTGTCTCTTCTCTGTATATCTGACTTTCCAACAAAAATAAAGTAAATCTTTTAAAAAAAATTCGTGTCTAGCTGCAAATGGGCATTTTTTTGGGAGGGAACTTTTCATGGACTTGAACACAAATACATTCTGCTACCCATAGAAGGGCATATCAGGAAAGAGGGCCCAGTTCCTACAAATGATGTCAGCAAATTAAGTGACTTAAGAAAGTCACATGGGAAAAAATCTATTAGCAAGACTTAAATAAGTATAATTTGCTCATTTTTTTTTCCAGAATAGTTTGTAGTTATAGAGGACCTATTAGTGGTAAATGACAGAGGGAGAAATAGAGAGGAGAAGAAATCCCTAGATTAGGAGGGAGCAACATTGGATGCCAGTTCCTGGACACAGGTCCACTGTGAGCCCAGCAGAATACCCACAGATTCATTAATTATTTTTCTATGCAGATGTACAAATTTTAAATAATGGTACATGTATGAACATAGGGCATACCACATATGAATTTTACACATATAGCATTTTAGGGATTGCTCAGTAAACTCAGTAACATTTCTCTTTCAGTTATAATCCATAATAAACCAATTGATTTTGTTTTGTTTTGTTTTCCACTTTGAACTGAATGAAAATAAGCCATCAGATAGCAAGAGGAGATGCATTTGCACAGCAGAGACCAAGAGTCTCCTGATTCCACAGAGGGACTAGTGAATTATGGAGGGTTTCTATAGGAAAAAACTGACTAAGGAGAGCATTACTTTTATCCTCTGGTTTCCACTTTAGTTCTCATAATTATGAGGCAGTTTTGAAAAATGGAAGGAAGGCAAAGTCACATGTTAGCAGAATTCCCTGTGCCTCCATTGTGGAAGAAGATGTGTTGATACCTGGGATTTACATGTATCCAGTAGCTGGACTCTTGATGATGGTATGGTAATTTTTCTCTCTCTTTCTCTCTCTACCCACCCCTAATAGTTTGTGGCTCACCCCAACTGCCAGCAGCAGCTTCTGACCATCTGGTATGAGAATCTCTCGGGTCTGCGGGAACAGACTGTGGCCATCAAGTGTCTGGTTGTGCTAGTTGTGGCCTTGGGTCTCCCATTCCTCGCCATTGGCTACTGGATCGCACCTTGCAGCAGGGTATCGGTTTTCAACACCTGTTTCACTCTGAGTTTTCGTCTATCCCATCCCTTTGAGATGAACATAGGAAGAGCTTTGTAGTTAAGGCTCTTATCAGTTTTACCCTGAATGCTAATTGACTCAAGAACATGGATTCTGCTTTCTAGTGGTTGAGTCAATTTGAATAAGAGATGAAAAAGCAGTTGATACCAGTGGGACAGATCACATTTGCAGGCATAGTATACATAGGCTTGTGAGATAAGATCCCCATGGTAGACAGACAGGAGGAAAAGCTGCTGGAGTGAAGCAGCGGTTAATGCCAATTCCATTGACAGCTTAATAAGAATGTCATCTGGGCTGCCTCTGGCAGGGAGGAGGAACAGATAGCTCTGCTGCAGTAGAACTAGGAGACAGTTAAGAATTTGGGGGCAACTGATTTGAACCTTTCAGAAGCATTCTAAGGCTGAGTGTCTTAAGTATATTTGAGAATAGTAGCATTATCCAGAGTCTTCAAGAAAGGGCATGTCAGCTTTCTCTAGCCCTTTGTTCCTTTAGAAAGTTCTAAAAAATGTAGAATTGGGGTTTGAACTTTGGTATTATTTTTATAGTTTTTTTTGGCTCACTTTGTTCACAACCGTTATTCACCAGTGCAATCAACTGATTGTGCCGAAGAGATCTCCTAAGCCAGATGTGGAAAGGAGTACAAGGCATGCTAACAGAATCTGTGATAGGTTAATAAAGGGCAGAGCTGAAGAGAAGGAGCTGCTTTGAGTTTCTTTAATCCTGTTTTTATATTCTGAAATCCGGTTTTGTTTAAATCAGGGCTATTTCAGGCAAAGTGAGCCAAGGTCACCTACAAATGACCCTGAAAATCAGTCAGCTGTCTGGCTCAACACCCCTCTCCCTTGTTACAACCATAGGTTCTCTTCTGCAAGCACCATATGTGTGTGAGAATATTCATCCATCTTACTTCACTCTTGATTTGCCTGATGCAATTTAAGGCAGAGAGTTTGTCATTTTGATCAATTTTGATGACTTAACTAAGTTCTTTTGTTATGGATTGTGGAAAACTACTTTCAAATTATTCAAATTCATAAGCACTGAAGACTGTAAGCTATAAATAGTATGAAAAATCATGCAACAAAGCAAAGATCATATCCTACCCAGTTTCCTTTCTGGAGAAAATACATTGGGAAGTTCAGGTTTCCATGTCTTTAAGGGCAGTTAAAACATTGCAAAATAGAGCCTGCAAGTCAGGTTCTGTGTTGGCATCTTTGGGTCCATTCCCTTTTTTCTCTTCATTTGCAAAAGTGTAGCTCACAAAGTGATGAACTCTGCTTAACTCAGAAGGGACAATGGACTGGGCCATTTCTGGAGCTCCTGTTTATAGCTGCCCTGTAGCACCTACCCTACTGTTGCAAAACAATCCTTGGTCAGTCATGATATGTTCTTTAGGGGATTTTCATGATGGCCAGGTGGGCTTCAGTTGGTCTAGTTGGGGATGGGATAACATGTAAATAATACTTACCTTCTGGCCCAGACCTGGAATTTCTCTGCATGCCTGGGTTTGGAATGTTGCTACAAAAATCCCTCTGGGCAGTGCTGATTAGGACGGTTTTTATTATTGGAAAAACGAATGTCTTGGCATGTCCAATGATTAGAACCCTGTAGGGCAGCTGCACCACTTGCTCAGTTCATTGGATTCCTTTTGTCAAAGGTCAAGCAAGGACATCTTCACCTAAGGGAGACAGAGGATAGTTGAGTTCTTCCTTTACATTATAAGGAATGGTTCTCACTACAGTGACTATCAGTGTACCAGGGCTATTCCTCAAGTATCTCACCTTTGAGATGAGTGTGCTGCTCTCTTTTCCAGTTATGTTACGTTTTCAAAGAGCAACCTTTAGCTAAAAGTGACTTGGCATGTCCCAACAAATAACTGGGCAGGAGATTAGCTACCCCAGAGGCATCCACTTGCAGCTGGATAACAGCAGAGTGCTGTGTAAATACATAGCTATTTTTCTACGTATAACATGAAAAATGTGTAATTTGTCTTCCTGTATTCATGTTCAATCTCAGAAGTACTCGACCTTCTTTGATCATGTTCTGACATCCAATTAAGTTTCTGGACATGCAAAGTGCTTTGTTTGACACTACAGTCTCTTAAATGTGAACCTCTGTACTTTGAGTTTAAAAGCCAGGTCTGAATATGTAGAGAACTCATTTGACAAATCTGCCAAGTGTGCTTAATTCTTGGACTGTGGAAGCCCTTGGGCAGAAGAACTTGTTTTTCATTTCTACTAGAACATGAGATTTTTTTTTAAGATTTATTTTTGTTTGAAAGGCTCATTTACAGAGAAGGAGAGACAGAGAGGTTTTCCACCTGCTGGTTCACTCCTCAGATGGCCACAACATTTAGAGCTGAGCTGAGCTGATCCAAAGCCAGGAGCCAGGAGCCTCTTTTCAGATCTCCTACATAGGTGCAGGATCCCAAGGATTTGAGCCATTCTCTGCTGCTTTACCAAGCCATAAACAGGGTGCTGGCTCATAAGTGGAGTAGCCAGTGCACAAACCAATCCCTATATGGCATGCTGATACCACAAGTGGAGGATTAGCCTGCAATGCCACTGCACTGGCCCGCTGAAAATGAAATTTTTAAAAGCATTGTATTAAGGGGCTTTGTTAAGGAGTCACCCTAAAACATTTACGGACTGAACTTTAGAAGTGTTTTTACACTATTAACACAATTTTCCCAACTCAGAGATGACTTTTATGCAGTTTGTCTACTTAAATATTTTGATTATGGTATATTTCTTCTTATCGTAGAAGTAGCAAATAAAATAATTTATCTCAATTGTAATATTTTATTTTAATATAATATAAGACATGACTTGATTTTTAATATTCAGAAGTGAGAATTAAAATGTATATGTATGATAGTCATTTATGTTTTAATATTTAAAGGGTTTTGAGGTTTTACATAATTTTATAAGCTCATAATTACATTTAAAATATAAAGCAATAAATAAGTTCACAGCACAAATATTAAATTAATTTTCCTAGAAATTTTTTTCTTAGAAAAAACTCTGAAAACATTGACTTTGAATAGTTTTTCATATCAAGCAAGAATCTGGAAATATCCTGTGATTCCAAGAAATGTGTGTGGAGCCCGGCATGATGATTAAACCGTTAAATCCTGTCCATGCAAGTGCCAGGATCCCATATGGGCACCAGTTCGTGTCTTAGCTGCTCTACTTCCTTTCCAGCTCCCCACTTGTGGCCTGAGAAAGCAGTGGAGGACAGCCCAGAGTCTTGGTACCCTGTACCCACATGGGACATCAAGAAGAAACTCCTGGCTTCTGGCTTCGGAACAGCTCAACTGTAGCCATTGTGGCCATTTAGGGAGTAGGCTGGTGGATGAAAGATCTTTCTGTGTCTCCTTCTTTCCATAAGTCTAATCTGCCTTTCCAATAAAAATAAAATACTTTTAAAAATATAGGTAAAGAAGTATGTCTGTAAATGCAGTATATCCTAAGACAAAGTAGACCTTTAGAAACAATGAATTCTGAAAACATATTAAATTATGTTTGGAAAAAATATACCCCTAAAAAGATTAGTTTTCAGAATGTATAGCTCTTCAGAAACAGAAATATAATTTTGTAAGTGTTATTTCACTTATTTAAACTTTTTTATAGATTTATTTTCATTTCATTTAAGGCAGAGAGACCTAGAGAAGACAGAGATCTTCCACCGAATGTTTCACTCTGTAAATGCCTGCAATAGTCAGGGCCAGGCCAGGTCAAAGCCAGGAACCAGGAACTCAGTTGAATCTCTCAAGTGGGTAGCAGGGACCTAAATACTTGAACTGTCTCTTGCTACCTTCCAGGGTACACATCAGCAGGAGGTTAGATCAGAAAGTCCTGGCTCAAACCCAGGCACTCTGAAATGGGATGGAGATGCCTCAAGCTGCATCTTAAATACTGTGCCAATTGTCCACCCATATTATCATTATTAATTATCATTATTACTATTCATGGTAATTATTATACATGGAAGGCAATTTCCTAAATAAAAATTTTCTTCTTTTTTTTTTTCCTTTGTCTTATTACAGCTGGGGAAAATTCTGCGAAGCCCTTTTATGAAGTTTGTGGCACATGCTGCTTCTTTCATCATCTTCCTGGGCCTGCTTGTGTTCAATGCTTCCGACAGGTTTGAAGGCATCACCACACTGCCAAATATCACAGTCATTGACTATCCCAAGCAGATCTTCAGGGTGAAAACCACCCAGTTCACATGGACTGAAATGCTCATTATGGTCTGGGTTCTTGGTAAGCCTTTTCTCTTAAGTAACCTAATTTGTACTTTAAAATATATGAATGATTGAATTTTCTATGGAAAATGTTATTATACCTTTTGTTTACTTCATTCTTCCCATTTCATTATTATTATTATCAGTTTATGATACAGTTCCATAGGCCCTGGGATTTCCCTTAACCCTACCCCAATACCTTCCCCCCTCACTGAGTTCCCCTATATCATTACTATAGTATAGTTCTTCATACACAATCAAAATTCTATCATTGTGGGCATGGGCAATGGCAGAGTGTCCAGCATCCTTTCAAGATAAATTTAACAGTTTCATTGGGAGTCTATCTTTGATCTGGAAGTACAGATGCATACTGCATTGTGTCCTCACATCTGGCTATGATAGTCTCCATTACACAGTTACTATACATCCCCTTAAATGAAAAGTCTCAAAACAAAATTAGCAACAAGAAAAAAAAAATTAGAAATCTACAATGTCATGAAGTTAAATAACATGCTGCTGAATGACAGATGTGCCAGTGAAGAAATGAAAAAGATCAAGAACCTTCTTGAAGAAAATTATTCTATGCTATGATTTATGAGTCAGTGAAAAATTTAATATCACAAAAAAACTATTTTTGAAGAAATGGAAACAAACGCGTCAAAATCCATGAGATATAGCTTCCACTTATCTTTGTTGGTGAGATGTGTCTCCTGTAGGAAACAGATAAATGGTGTTTTTTTTTTAAATCCAGTCACTGATCTATGACGTGTGATTCATGGTTTAAGCCATTTACATTTAGGGTTAATATGAATAGGTAATAATTTGATCCTGTCATTTTAGCAATGGGTTGTTCATTGTTTTGAGTTAGTGTTCTGTTATTATTTTACCGGGATGTTCTTCGCATTTGCCTTTGGTTTTGGTGGGTGCTATTTTATCTGTCAAGAGAACATCTTTCAGTATCATTTGTAGGTAGGTATGAAAGAAGCATGTTCTTTGAGCTTTTCTTTACTGTGGAAGAATTTTATTTCATTTTTTAAGACAAAGGAAAGCTTTGCTGGGTACATTATTCTGGACCAACAACTTTTTGCTTTTAGAATCTGGAATATATCACACCATTCTCTTCTGGCCTGCAGAGTTTCCTGTGAGAGGTCAGCCTTGAGTCTGATTGTTATTTTTCTATGCGTCAATTGATTGATTTTTTTTCATGTGCACTTTTAAGGATCTTTTTCTTATGTTCGACTGAAGAGAGCTTGATTATGATGTGTCATGTTGAAGATCAGTTTTGGTCAACCCTGTTGCAAATTCTGTGCCCCTCCTGGTTAGTGTTTCTCAATTCTTTCTCCATATTAGGGAAGCTTTCTTTTATTATTTCATCAAATGCAGCTTTTTAAAATTTAATTTAATTTTTATTGCATTTCATTTTATGACATCGTTTCATAGGCTCTGAGGTTCCTCCAACCCCTCCCTGTGTCCTCCTCCCATGGTGGATTACTCCACCTTATTGCAGTATTACAGTTCAAATCCAGTCTTGTTTCTTTCATTGCAAGCATGTACCGAGCATAGAGTCCAGCATCTTGTTGTCCAGATCAATTCAACAGTTTCTGGAGGAGACCATCTCTGGTCTAAAGGCAGAACTGGAAGAATATTGTTCCAGCCAGTGAAAGCCATAACATAACATCAACAACAGTTTACAACATTATGGGGTTAATTGACATGGTATTGAGTGACTGATATGTTAGAAAATGCAGGTTCTTAACCACATCCTGATCCTCATTAAGGACTATCAGTACGGGCACCAAGGACTACATCCCAACTGCCAAGGAGACTACAGGGAATTGGAGTGCCTTCAGAGGCCGAGAACTCTGAGGTCATCCACTCCCATTTGAATCTCCCACATGTGATAGAAGTCCAAATCCCTCCTCACAGGGTCCAGTGTCACCGGAACAACAGCCAGGAGCCCTGAATGATCTGCAGAAACAGAAGAACAGTAAACTCCCTTCAGGACTCGGGAGAGGAGCTTTCTCTGGTCCTTGCTTAGTTCCAACTTTGGGTCCCCATCCTCTCTTGCAATGACCATTAGGGTCGCCCCGGAGGCCCCCTCCCCCAAACAAAACAAAACAAACAATCAACAACAAAAGGAAATTAGAATAGACAGAGAACAACAAGGAAAGCTTCGAACCAGACAGGAAACAGCGGGGACTCACATATACCTTACTAAGGTTACTCCTTACTAGGGTATTGAAGATTTCTCTGCACACCCCTCCTAAAATTGTTCTGTGCCTCAACTGTTGATGTATGTTTTGTTAAAGCTATAAGCCAGTTTGGACTATCCTAAAATATGCCAAGTTCAGTAAAAATTATGCTTCAATACAATAAACTGCTAAATACAAAAATGAAAATATACACAAGACAGCTGAATAGTATCCTATAGCCATTTTAAGGTGGATAGAAGACAGTTGTATATAAACAAAAATTGAAATGTTAATGAAGTAATCACAAATACAGCTTTAAACCCTATTTCTTTTTTTGCGCCTTCTGGAACTCTCATAAGTCTTATATTTGGCCTTTTAATAATGTGTCTTAATTCTTGAATACTTTTTTTAGTTTGACCAGCTTCACTTCCAACTTTTTGATTGTTTCTCCTTTGTGGCAAGAAATATCTTCCAATTCTGAGATTCTTTCTTCTGCTGCATTCATTCTATTATTGAGACTTTCCACTGAATTTTTTATTTGTTCTATTGCATCCTTCATTTCCTATAATTTGATTGATTTTGTTTCAGTATTGCCATTATTCCTTAAATTCCTTGAACTCCTGTATGTGCTTTTAGTTGTTAATATTAAACTTTATAACAAGTTTTTAGAATTCTGTATCCCCCATTTCCTCTATGTATTCCTCAGTTAAATCTGAGTTTGGCAAAGGCTTTTGCTGCTTTGGAGGGGAGTCTTCAGTAATATTCCTTGTGCATTTGTCTCTTCTTTTGCTTTTAGTCATTGTATTTCTGGTTAGCAGGTTCTTCTCTCTAGGGCAGATTCCTTTTTCTAAGATTTATTTATTTATTTATTACTATTTTTTAATAATCTTACTTAGTTGATTAGGGTACAAAGGATCAAGGACTACAGGAAAGTGGGTAATACCATTGTTTCCAAACTAATATCATCACTTTTTTTTCCCTGTATCTGGGGTCAGGGGAGAAACAAAGAGAGAAGCCCCACCCAGCCTCTCAGCTATCCCAGGTCACTAATGTGAGGCACGCTCTGAGGGTCCTGCTCAAATAGTTTTGATAGTTCAACAGTTCTGAATTGCTGACAGTCTCGCCGCTCCAATAATGATGAAATCTATTCAGAATCCACTGACTGACATAGTCTCTTCATGGTTGGGGTTCTGAGATCAGCAGTTCAGTTGGAGGGATTTCCAAAGAAACTTCATCTGAGGTGATCCCAGACCAGATTCTTGTGTGTGCTTGCCAGTACAGGGTCCGGCACATTTCGTTGTAGGGCAGGTTTCTAACCTGTGTCACTCACAGGTCTACAGTTCAGTTTTACTTATTGTGTTTGGTACCCACTTCTTTGTTTGCAATCACTTGTGCCACTCCCTCCAGTGTGTTTCAGGTCTGGGCTCTTGTGTTAGGCTTCCATCATGGTCTCCAAAGCTCCAGCTCCTGGCTCACCAATCTCCACCTCCTATGATCCCAACTGTGGTTACACTTTGTCTGTACCTTGCTCCCACTTCAGTTTGAGCAGTTCCCCACTATTATACCTTATATGGTGGTAGTGTTACCCATTACCTCTACAAGATATGATCAAATTGATCTTGTTTCAGTAAGCAATAAAAAAAAAATGTGATAACTAGGGCCCGGTGGTGTGGCCTAGCAGCTAAAGTCCTCGCCTTGAACGCCCCGGGATCCCATATGGGCGCCAGTTCTAATCCCGGCAGCTCCACTTCCCATCCAGCTCCCTGCTTGTGGCCTGGGAAAGCAGTCAAGGATGGCCCAAAGCTTTGGGACCCTGCACCCACGTGGGAGACCTGGAAGAGGTTCCAGGTTCCCGGCTTCGGATCGGCACGTACCGGCCGTTGCGGCTCACTTGGGGAGTGAATCATCAGATGGAAGATCTTCCTCTCTGTCTCTCCTCCTCTCTGTATATCTGGCTGTAATAAAGTGAATAAATCTTTAAAAAAATGTGATAACTAGATAATGCTGGAAGATATCTATTAGCATCAGATACGTATTTGATATTTGAACATCAAATATGAGTAACATGAACCTAAATTTTAGTGACTGAACAAAATGTCAGTTTTTAAATGTGACTCACTTTGATGATCGATGACTTAATTAAAATATTTGTGAAACAACCTTGTGGCTATTAACTGATATCTGAAGAGTTTTCATCTTGCTTATTTTCAGAGATTTTTGGAGAGTTTCATTTTGGCAGAGTTTCCAAAAGTCTAATTTCATTATTGTTCACCTCACAATAACCTCTTTTGAATTCAGCTGCATTAAAGTAAACATTTTTAAGTTATGTGAGAAAAAAATATTTTCTTTTTGTTTGTTTGTTTCTTCATCCTGGCAAATGGAAGTGGAAGCCATGTGTCTTCTGGTTGCTAATCCAGAATCATTTTTCTACCCTTGACTGTTTCATTCAGTTTATTTCCTGACCTGTTCTCATTTCCTGAATCCATGTGTTGGCCCCCTTGTCCTTTTATTCCTGTCACCTCATCCTTGGTTAAACAATTATAGAATGAATTTTATTTTGTGCCATTACATTTCTTTATAAAAATTCCACCATGCTAGCAGGACAATATGTTAAATCAGTATATATTGTTCTTCTCCCCAGAATGACCTTTTTTTTCCCAGTTTCTTCCAAGTGTCCTAGAGCCTCCTGGTTAAGGGATTCCTCTTCCCTAAATGATGTTCTCCATCCCCCCAAATTTAGCAGAAATGAGGAGAGAGGATACAGGATGATGGGAGTGCTCCTGGATGATTGGGAAAATGTCCTCACCAGAAATTTACAGTCAGTTTCTCATGGGAGGGCTTATTTCTTTAATAATTACTAGAGTTTTATTATTTTCCTTTGTACTTTTTTTTTCTCCTCTGCCTCCTAAATCTCATGGGGGCAGAAATCTTTTGACCTGAAGAACCTTCTTTGCTTATTGCTTTCCCTCTTCCTCTGCCCACCACACCTCACCCTTCTACCCTTCTCCACAATGAGTATGCAGTTTATAGTACCTAATATAGAACCCAGTTTCTCCCAATTCTAACTTGGTGAGGTAATCATTCCCTTAGTGGAAATTCTTCCATTTTCTCCTCTTCTATCTCTGTTTCACTCTCTCTCCTCACCCATCCCTTTTCACAATTTCTTGAATTTAACTCCAAGTAGCCCCATGACCCCATAGTCAGTCAGTGCTTTAAGGCACCTACTAAAGCCCTTTGCCTATGGGATATTTAAAAGACGTGACTTGAGGTTGGACAAAATAAAAGCTTCTCCGTAGGGGCTGTCGGATCTCACCTGAACTCTCTGTGTGTGTGTTGCAACAGGAATGATGTGGTCTGAGTGCAAGGAGCTGTGGCTGGAAGGGCCTCGGGAATACATCTTGCAGCTGTGGAACGTGCTTGACTTTGGGATGCTCTCTATCTTCATTGCTGCATTCACGGCCAGATTTCTGGCTTTCCTGCAGGCAACCAAAGCACAGCAGTATGTGGACAGCTATGTCCAGGAGAGTGACCTCAGTGAAGTTACCCTCCCTCCAGAGATTCAGTACTTCACCTATGGTAAGTTGCTAGCTGTAGGGTCTGCTTAGGTTTCAGGAAGGGTATTAGAGTCACATTAGAGCCTCCAGTGGATGCCTGAAACTGTGGGTAGTTACAAACTCTGAATGTGCTATGTTATTTCTTAGGCATAAACACCTATAATGAAGTTTAGTTGTTTACATTAGGTACTGTAAGAGGTTAACAGTGCTAAACAGTAACCAGTAAAGACAGGTGTAACAGCCTTCAGTAAAAAAAGAAAAAAGGATAGCATCACCACTCTTTTTTTTTTTTTTTTTAAGATTAATTGTGTTTGTTTGAGAGGCAGAGTTACAGAGAAAGAGAATTAGAGAGAAAAAGAATCTTGCCTCCATTGGTTCACAAGTGGCTGCAACTGCCTGGCATGGGCCAGGCCAAAGCCGGGAACCAAGAGCTTTATCCAGATCTTCCACAAGGATGTAGGGGCTCAAGCAGAGCATCTTCTGCTGCTTTCCCAAGAGGGTGCATTTACAGGGTGTGGGTTCCAGTCCTGGCTGCTCCACTTCCAATCCAGCTCCCTGCTAATGTTTCTGAGAATGCAGTGAAGATGGTCCAAGTCCTTAGGCCCTGGTACCTATGTGGGAGACTCAAAGAAACTGCTGGCTCCTGCCTTCAAACTGGCTCAGCTCCTGCTGTTTTGGTTTTTTGAGGAGTGAACCAATGGATAGAAAAATCTATCTCTGTAAGTCTTTCCTTCTCTCTCTCTCTCTCTCTCTCTCTCTCTCTCTCTCTCTCTCTCTGTCTCCTCCTTTCTACATCCTTCCCTCCTTCTCTGTAAACTCTGCCTTTCAAATAAATAAATCTGTTTTAAAAATGTTCAAGCCACCTTTCCACTGTGAAAGGTGGAACTATCGGTGAGATGGGGACTATTGTGCGTTTAGTGTGAATGGAGTGTTGACTGTTTATGAACAGTAGAGAGAGCTTCAGAGCTCTGCCAAACTGGCTTCATATCTAAGCTATGATATTTGACTTCATTCAAGATAACTTGGTTGTGTGTGCCTCAGTTTCAATGTCTATAAAAAGGAGATGGTGCAAGATAGGATAAAATTGTCTTCAAGGCTAACAACATAATAACTCTTACTGCAGGAGACTGTCTTAATTGGGGAGAAAAAATAGCTTGATAAACTGCTTAACATAAAGGTGAGTCCCTAAGAGCAGGGGTTTGAAGAGAAAAGATAAAAAGGTGCTAAACTGCCCTGCAGGCTGAGTGAACATTAATTCAGAAAAGGCAGAAGTAGGAACTAAAATGACCTTGAGAATGTGAGCTTTGGAGAGCCCACAGAAACATCAGGGAGGATATATTGTATTTTTCTTATGGCATGGAAAGAGGTTCATCCCACGCTCTTCTAGATCATGAAGAACAGGGAGACCCTGCTGATATCAGTGTGAATGGATGGCAGTGTGCCTAGCACAAGGCCATGTTAACTAATATCAACTTCCCTTTCCTGGAAGCCAAATTGAGAAGTTGCAATTAGCAAATCTTCACATAGTTGTAAAAACCTTAAATCTGGGAAAGACATGATTCTCCAAACCTCACTTTACAGGTTGGAATACTAAGGCACAGAGTTTAGAGGTGTCTAATTGTGAAGAATTTCTATAATTGCAATTAGGGCTTACATTGTGATGAGTACAGGGAGCATGCTGACATTGTAGAAGATTTGACTTCCATCTGAAAATATGTGAGTATCATGCATTGTGAAATTTAAACACATTATCTCTTGTCAGCAAAAGTAAACATTTGTGTGTATCAAGGAGACTCATTTGAATAAGAAAGTCACCATCAGCAATGAAAAAATTTAGATCATGATATTTCTCGACTTTTTCCTGTAACTTATTTATTTAACTTTATTCTTGTGCGTTGAATGACTCTTTTCTAGAGGGGGAGATGTGAATTCAGGCCTCTCTGCTTCTGGATGTATGGTTTTGGTCAAATTTTTCACTTTTCTGAGTCTTGATTTCAGCATCTTTTAAAACATGATAATAATAACATTGACCACATAGGGTCATTACAAGCAGTGTCTGACACATCTTCAGCATGTAGTTCATTTTTTGTTGATGTTTGTCAATATCTATAATGCATCCATTCTTTTGGGAGTGACCAGTTTGTGCAAAATTAACCATGTAGTTTTTCTGTTAGAGAAATGGGTTTGCTGCACACTTAATAAGTGACCTTAAAAGTGTTGCTATGAGTTCTCTTTCAGAATCAAAATCCAAAATGTTTATAGTGAAGTGGCATTTTCCATTTTCCGGGAGCAAGTTATATCACATGATCAACACCACTGTGATTCAGTGACATTTTCACTCCTCACCATATGACATTTTACTCGCATCCACTATTTGATGAACGAATTTCCCCACAAAATGTGGAAGAGAATTTTTGCTGCAGTAATGCCTATAGGATGACAAAATAAGTGGTAGATAAATCTTATAACCGAGGGAATGAATCAGTCCAGTAAGCTATTTATCATCCTGAATACTGTTTGTTTAATGAAGTGTTTTAACCTCTTTCCTTCTCTTTTATATATTATTCTGTTTTCTGTTCAACATGAAATCAGCCAAATGCCTCCAAAATAGTGTTTCCTATGTGGAAAGTAATGTAAGATTCATACTTCTTGCTGAACATGAAAAACCGGGCTTGGGCAGTTCACTAAACATAGAGTGGTGTCAACTGGGATAATAACCACCCACCTACAATACAGATCCTGTTTCAGGTATTTGCTTTGCCTGGTTGGCAATGAATAAGTTTCATTTTTAATCTCCTTCTCTCTTTTCTCCAGCTAGAGATAAGTGGCTCCCTTCTGACCCTCAGATCATATCGGAAGGCCTTTACGCCATAGCAGTTGTGCTCAGCTTCTCTCGGATCGCTTACATCCTGCCTGCAAACGAGAGCTTTGGCCCCTTACAGATCTCACTTGGAAGGACTGTAAAGGACATTTTCAAGTTCATGGTCCTTTTTATTATGGTGTTTCTGGCCTTTATGATTGGCATGTTCATACTTTACTCTTACTATCTTGGGGCTAAAGTAAATCCTGCTTTTACCACGTAAGTAAAACGTCTTATTCAAAAGCTGTTGATAAAGAGACATTTAAATAAGTTGAGATGAAGCAAAGGAAAACTGTCAGTGAATTAAATGAAGATTTTTTTAATAGCAAAAAAAAAATCCACCAGAACCAGTGCTTGTATGTGACTGTAATACTCCGCAGGTTCTTCTGGTTGTGCCTTATGTTTGGCCACAAAATAGATTAAAATTTGGAAAAAAACAAAATCAGATGAAACTGGCTATTTTTTTTAATTACGTTGCATTATGTGACACAGATTCATAGGCTCTGGGATTCCCTTATCCCTTCCCCCTCCCCTCCCCCCATAGTGGATTCCTCCACCTTGTTGCAGTATTACAGTTCAAATTAAGTCAAGATTCTTTCATTGCAATCATATACCAAGCATAGAGTCCAGCATCTTATTGTCCAGATAAATTCAACAGTTTCTTAGGGAGACCTTCTCTGGTCTGAAGGAAGAGCTGGCAGAATATCGTCCTGATCAATTAGAAGCCCCAGCACAACATCAACAGCAATTTACAGCATTATAGAATTAATTGATGTAGTATTGAATAATCAATATGTTATAACAGTGCAAGTTCTTAATCACCTCCTGTGATTACTTCATTGACCCTTCAATTTTTGTACTCAGCACCGGCTGCTATACACCTTAAAGTGGCTATAGGGTACTATTCAGCTGTCTCGTGTCTGTTTTCATTTCAGTATTAAGCTGTTTATTGTGTTGATGCATAATTTTGCTGAACTTGATAGATTTTAGGGTAGTCTTAAACTGGCTTATAAATCTAACCAGGCCTTTGTCAACATTTCAGGTACAGAACAGTTTTAGGAGGGGTGTGCAGAGAAATCTTCCATACCCTAGTGAGGAGTAATTAATCTTTGTGCCCTATCTAGTAAGGTATATGTGGATCCACTCTGATTGTTTCCTGTTTGGTTCTAAGCTTTCCTTGGATTTCTCTGACTATCCTATTTATTTATTTATTTTTATTTTTAAAAAAATTTTTGGGGGGGCTCCGGGGCGATCCTGAGAGTCATTGCAAGAGAGAGTGGGAATCCAAAGCAGAAACTAAGTAAGGACCAGAAGAAGCTGCTCTCCATAGTCCCGAAGGAAATTTGCTGTTTTTCTGTTTCTGCAGATCTCTCAGGGCTCCTGGCTGTTGTTCCGATGACCTTGGGTCCTGTGAGGAGGGATTTGGGCCTCTTCCACCCCATGTGGGAGATCCAAACAGGGCTGGGTGACCTCGGAGTTCTCGGCCTCCGAAGGCACTCCAATTCCCCGTGTTCTCCTTGTCTGTTGGGATGTAGTCCTTGGTGCCCACACTGATAGTCCTTGGTGAGGATCCGAGTCTTCAGGGTTGAGATACAAGCCTCCTCCTGTCCACCTGCTCCACTCTGGGGTCGCCCAGCTCTGTGCATATGACCTCCTGTTAAGAGGTTGTCAGGATCGCTCTTGATTCCCCCTAGATGTCTTTGTCATTTAACTATTGTTTAATGCTGATTCGAGTCTGTTGTCTATGAATTACCTGTTATGTTTCTAGTAGGTTATACTTTATGTCTTCCTCACACATTCTAAGGAGATGGAAGATTTCCCTGTTCTTCCACCCCATTTCCGAGTAGCTTAGGGTCCTAAAAGTATATTAGGTTTTACAATTCTTTGATGTAGAACATAAGCAGTCTGATTCACATTAATTGTATGTTCACTGAATACATCACAATATCTTAATGCATTAGATACAGGCTGTTTGAGGTTAAAATAATATTACAATATATGGGTACTATTTTCCGGATTGACATCCTTTCATCTTATATTAAGGCAAACATGTGGTATTTAACCTTTTGGGATTGGCTCATATCCTTCAGCATAATGGTTTCCAGTTGGGCCCATTTGGCCACAAAAAACTGCATTTCATTTTTTTTAATAGCTGAGTAGTATTCCATGGAGTAAAAGAACCATAGCTTTCTTATCCAGTCTTCTGTTGATGGGCATTACTGAAAATCTGTATACCATATGATCCAGCAATAGCACTCCTAGGAATATATCCAAAACACTTGCTACATGAGAAACCAACATGCACCCCTATGTTTATAGCAGCACAATCAATAATTGCAAAAATTTGGGAACAACCAAAATGCACATCAACAGAAACTGGCTATTTTAAAAGAAAATGGGAATACAGATTTCTAATTTTGGATGCTTCTTATCTTGTGTATAACAGTAAATTTAGTTTTATCATTCTGTAAGCAATACTAACCTTTGAACAAAAGAAGCATCAGTTTCATGTATCCATTCAGCAGCACAGGAAGCTCACCAAGGGGAAGTTGTAGTGAACTGATTTGCAGTCCCTGGAAAGGTAATCGCATTTCCTTCCTTCCCCTGGCAGTGGTGCTTTCTACACTGCAGATTCACTTTCTCCACAAGTCTCCAGTTAAGCTTCCGAAGTCATTGTGCCCTTCTGGATCCTCAGCATGGAAACACGCAGGCTGAGAGGTCCTTCGTCACTCAGTGGTTTGTGTTGCCTGGAGAGGGGAGGAGCCTCTTTCTGTATGACAGTCTTTCCAAGTTGGGATGTCATAAAGTACCTTCTAGTTACTCCCTTGTTCTCCGTTATGCTCCCACTGGAAACAAATGACCACTTCAATAAGGCTAAGGCAGCATATGAAGCACTTGCTGGCATCTAAATTATTCTAAAATGAAGAGCAAGACTTAGAGGTAAAAGGAACCTGAAAGTCACTTGATTGTAGTAAAGAAGAAAAAATCTGTTTGAGCCAGTAGGGAAAAGACAGATTCTGTACACAAACCACTCCGGCCTTTACTCCTTTTAACACTGTAACTGGTGTTTTCCATTACATTTCTTTACCGTTTCAATGTAGTGGGAAGAACAGAGGCCAGGAAATCAGTCAAACCTAGATTTGAATTCAATCTCTGCTGTTTCCCAGCTCAGGCATTTAGTTAAGTCACTGGGAATTTTGCTGTGTCGGCTTCCTTCTTTTTAAAATAAGCGCAACAAGGTTTAAATAAGGTCATTGTGCGAATTATGTAAGGCAAGTTATATAAAACCTCTTGCCCACAGTAGGGACCCAGAGCTGCCAGTTTCTTTTCTGTTTTGACGATCCAACTTTCCCTACTCATCTACTCCATGTAGGCTTAAAGAGAGGTGGCAGGTGAAATCAATGGCAAGAAAAAGAGATTGTAATTTTTCATGGTCTTTATCTGCATGTATGCCCATTAGTATTACATCACATAATAACGTTTCATAATAGAGAATAATGATAGGAAATTTCCCTGCTCAATTATCTTCTCCAAGAATCTAGCAAAACTTCTTGAGTATAATGAATAGGTACTCCATAAATATATGTTGAATAGGTGAATGGAATAAGTAAACTAGTATTTAAACCGATAAAACTTCAGAACTTGTTATTTGGAATCAGTTACAAGAAATGCATAAGTTTTTTTCATATGTCTTTCTCTGGATAAAGGTTGTTTTTTTAAAAAGATTTATTTTATTTTTATTGCATAGTCAGATATATAGAGAGGAGGAGAGACAGAGAGGAAGATCTTCCATCCGTTGATTCACTCCCCAAGTGACCTCAACGGCCAGAGCTGAGCCAATCCGAAGCCAGGAGCCAGGAATTTCCTCCAGGTCTCCAACGTGGGTGCAGGGTCCTAAGGCTTTGGGCCGTCTTCAACTGCTTTCCTACGCCAAAGCAGGGAGCTAGATGGGAAGCGGGACCGCCGGGATTAGAACTGGAGCCCATATGGGATCCTGGTGCATTCAAGGTGAGGATTTTAGCTGCTAGACCACTGTGCCAGGCCATAAAATGGTTGTTTTTGAACCCTTCTTTATAATTGTGTAAAGCTGTTTAGTTTAAGGACTACTTATTCACATATCAATGATGACAACTCAGTAAGTAAATACATGATGCTAAAAAAAATCACTGAAGGACAAAAGTGTGGTGAGGGCCTAAATGGTAATTATCAAGGTGGAACAGTAAGTAGACTATGTAAATTAAGGGGAATGAATAGAAATCTTCCATTCTGTGTAACCTCTTCAGTTACAGTTAAACATTATTTCTAATGTAGTACCTGTCAAACATTAGCTCTAATACAGTTGGCCCTCGGTAACTGTAGGATTACATTTGTGATTCAGCCAACTATGGAACAAAAATATTGGGGAAAAATTTACATCTGCTCTGAGGAGGTATAGCCATCCTTGTTGTCATTGTTCCTTAAATATACAATCATTATTTTCACAGACATTGTACTGTATTAAATATTACAAGTAACCTAGAGATGACTTGAAGTTCACAAGAGAATATGCATAGGTATATGCAAATTATGTGTTATGTTACAGAAAGGACTTGAATATCTGAGCATTGTGGTATCTGTGAAGATCCCAGAAGTTCATGATCAGCAAGGGATGACTGCCCAAGGGGTGATTATCCATTCCAGTGATAAAAATTCAGGTAGAGAGGCAGTTACGGTGCAAGGCTTGTGTTTAAGACACTGGACATTTAGCTGTGTCAACCTTTTCCCACACAGGTTCTCCAGTGTCTAGGTCTTCTCTGATTCCAAAGGAAATGGCTTCTTTTGGATACTCTCAGAGACTTTTTTTTCATAAACAAGAATATAAGGATTTATGCACCCTTTTTCTTATTGAGGTGATAGACTATTTCATATTTACCATATCTCATTTTTACTCAATCTTGGATTTTATTTTCTAAACATTCCTGAAGATAGATCTGTTTCATTCTCTACCTGATTCCCCACCCTCAGCGATATCATGACATCCCTTATGCAGAATACCAAATTGTTCAGCCTGTTTCCTGTTGATACTTGTTTACATTATCTTCCTTCTAGATGCAAATGATTTCATTGCAAATGATGCTACAATAAATGTGTTCATATGTAGTTTTTAAAAGTAGAAATATAACTTGAGTCCCAACCCTAATCTACTGCAGAAAACCAGACTTAAATTTCTAAACCACCAAAAAAAGTCAAACTACAAATTTTCACCATGGATGAAAGGAGTGTCATGACATGACTTCAGCTTTTCCCTGCTCAGTTCACAGGGTTTTCACTTGATGATAACATCATGAAAGCTAGGCATTGGTTTCTATGCATGTAAATCTATATCAAGGGGAAAAAATAAATCTTTATGCATAAAAAAGCTAGGCATTGGTCCCATTTCATCACCAGTTCCTGGAAACCGAGGAGAATAATTTCTATTAAGCAGCATAACAAGACCATTCTTCTCTTAAAGAGTTTATTATGATGGTGTTTTACATCTATATAATATCAGATTATGACTTGCTTTTAATTTTGATCTTTTACTACTAAGACTTACTGTGCATCTTATTTTTCCAACAGTGTAGAAGAAAGTTTCAAGACTTTGTTTTGGTCAATATTTGGGTTGTCTGAAGTGACTTCTGTTGTGCTCAAATATGATCACAAATTCATAGAGAATATTGGATATGTTCTGTATGGAATATACAATGTGACTATGGTGGTGGTTTTACTCAATATGCTAATTGCAATGATTAACAGCTCCTATCAAGAAATTGAGGTAAGTCTGTCTCCTTGCCACCCCATTGTGAAGGCATGTTGTGTCTGCCTCAGTGCCCTGTGGTGGATCTCTTGCTCACATTTCAAACAGGTTTACCTCCAAGTGGACAACTTGGACCCTCCTGTGTTTTCCACCTGTATAGGTGATCACACATTTTCCAGAGTGTTCTAGGAGAATAGCAGAGGTCTCCGTGAATTTATCACCACACTGCCTTCATTCAGGGTATAGCTTGGAGGTTTTGAAATTAGTATCTAAAAGAAGTATTGACCAGGGGAAAAGTATTCTCTCCTAGGTTAGCAGCTCACCTTTCTTCCTTGGGGAACAAACTTTAGATAGCTGGCAAACCTTTAGCAAGTAGGAATTTATAGTGTTCTAGGCATCTATTTTTCATTTTGTGGATTTCATCTGGTGCTATTCATTATTGTATATACACTTTGTGTCCTCCAGTTTAGTGTGCAAAATCTTTTTAGTGCATGCCGTTTTTGAACACTACTGAATCTCTGTGAGTGCCTCAGAAACTCGTAACACAGTGTTCTTAAAACGGGAATTAGGTCCTCCATGCATGAGAACTTCAGCAAGCTGAAGGCCTACTTACTGTGGTAACGGCAGTCTGGGCTGTGTGAACTGAGTCGACCAGGTTCCTCTACTTGCATACTGCACTAATTTCTTCTGTCCGTTAGAGTGTCCATGGTCATGGGTGTAGAACTGCGCTGAGAACGGAAAGAGTTAGGAAACAGCTCTCAGCTGCCGAGACACTAATGAGACATTTAAGAACATGAGGCAACCACAAAAACTTCAAGAAGCCTTGACGTCTTTTCTTTTTTCCCTTGTCCTTACCACACTGCAACCTTGCTTAATTGAGTCTAGGAGAGAACGGAGGGTGGGTGGAGTGTAAAACTATACCCGAATGTGCAGAATTGATGAGAGTTGTGGGTTGAGGGGGCGGGAAATAACCACCTCTTCCTTCTTTGGCTTTGATTTTTCTTGTCTTTTTTTTTCCTTGTATTTTGTTTTTGCATAATGCTCAGGAAATTCTGGTTAAATTTCAGTGCTCACGGGGCCACGTATTTCAAAAATGAGTGTCGATTCACTTAAGAACCTATTGGTATCAGTTACTGGAATACTTAATTTTTAAAACCAGGTACATCTTTTCTGTCTTTGTGACTTAGGATGACAGCGATGTGGAGTGGAAGTTTGCCCGTTCCAAACTTTGGTTGTCCTATTTCGATGATGGGAAAACCTTACCTCCACCCTTCAGCCTAGTTCCTAGTCCAAAGTCGTTTGTTTATTTCTTCATGAGGATCATTAACTTTTCTAAATGCAGAAGGAGAAGGCTGCAGAAGGATCTAGAAATGGGAATGGGTAACTCGAAGTCCAGGGTAGGTATCAAAACCTTATCGAAACCTTAAAATAGATGTTTTTGTCTTTTTCTGCTTGTCTTTGAATGTTTGTTCAGCAGTTTTTATGTGTGAGCCTAGAAGATGTTCTGAGTAACCACTCATTCCAGAGTCTTTCACAGACAAATAGTCAGTATCAGCATAATTTTTTAACAAGTCCCTTAGTCTATACCCTGTTTTTGATCAGAACTTGATGTAAGCTACCAGATTAAAACAAAAGTTCTTTAACTTGTTAAAAGTAAACAGAAAATTTATTGTTAGTAAATGCTTTCTTTTTGTGTGCTCCATGTTTCTCAACTGTTATTCTGAAGTTAAATCACTTTAACTTCAGATTTCTTCTTGGCATATATGTCCACCACTGTGTCCCTTCCCCCCCCCCCTTTTTTTTGGTAAGGAATACTTAACTGCACTAAATAATGCTTTTTGTTCTAGTATCATAAAATGGACACAGGCCTAAGAGCAACCTCCCCAGGCAACCATAAATACCTCCTTTAATAGCATGGATGGTTTGCCCCTGAGCTGTCCCAGCTGAGTCACAGTTTAACAAAGAAGATGAGTTATAGCATTACAGCATGGCACTTTAATTCCATGTAGTTAATTTTCAAAGATAGAATTGGCATAAAAGCCGAAGTTATAGTCAAACCTCAAATCATGGGGAACAATGCAGATGGGGCAAATGGGTCTTGCCTAAAATTGAGAAAATGGTCTGTAGCTGGAATAATCTAGAAGCCCACAAGACGTTAACGATATCTCCATAAAATATAGGCTTTCTTAAGCAGAGGTGGATATTTTTTCTTGGTTAAAACTTGGGGGAAGGGATTGGATACAATTTAATTTCTCACATTTTAAGATATATAATAACTTCCAAAATGTGAACGAACCCTGGACCATTTATTCATTATGAAAGTGAGTATTCAAATCTTTTCAAAAACTTACTTGACCTTACTGTGGGCCCTTAATGCTTTTTGATTACAGTATAATGATTGACTGTAATATTCCATGATTTAAAATATATATACAGTAAGAAACAGTATTATGTAAGGAACAGGATCTTGGCATTAGACCTGGGCTTGAACTCTGCTTCATAAAACTTACAAGCAAGTTTTACAGGTAACTCATTCACCATTCTGAGCTTTAGTTGTCTGAACTGAAAAAGAAAACTGGGCAGAATATAGTGAGGATTATTGTGAGATGTCGAAGTTCCAACCTCTACAAATATCAGTACCCTTCCCTATTCACAGTTTATAAAGTGTTTTGTTGCTCATTTGAACCTCATGCAACACGGTGAAGTAGGTATGACCACTAATCCCATTGTATAGGTAAGACAAC
This sequence comes from Ochotona princeps, assembly GCF_030435755.1. NCBI lineage: Eukaryota > Metazoa > Chordata > Mammalia > Lagomorpha > Ochotonidae > Ochotona > Ochotona princeps. Next base: position 31,087,782 of record NC_080838.1, read on the forward strand.
TGAGACCCTTTAAAGAACTCATTTATACAGGGTCTCATGAGTTAACCAGTGCTTTGGGGAGGATGTGCAAGTCAAATGTGCTACCATCAAACTCACAGCTCTTCTGTGGCACTTGGCTGCCCTTTCAGCTGAGAGCTTAAATTAGGCTAGGCTAGGCTCCTACCTCGTTCTTCCCACAGGGTAGCTAGTCATTAAAAGGACCAGGCTTAAATTGTCATCCTGGGCACCTTCTGTTAACTGCTGAAGTTGATTTTTTTTTTTTTTTTTAAGAAAGAACACAGTTCTGGGATTTATTAACTGAGGCTTTCTTATTAAGAAGGATGCCTCTTCGGTGTGTGGGCTTTCAGTTCTTGCATTCGGGAGAATATTCCCAGAGCTTGCTTCCTAAAGGGAACAAATCTCATAAAGTAGAGACACTGAAACTCCTGCTGGAAAAAAAACAAACCAAAAACCCAAAGGACTTACCAGCTGGGATGAGCAACTCTGAGTTGCTGTGGCTACCGAGAGCCCCCTAGCGGGAACTCAGCTTACTTGCAGGAATCGGTAGCGTTTCATGCTGTGTTTTCCCTTCTGCCTTGGTCTCACCCTTGGCAAGAATGATACCTTTTCTCAGGGAGGACACTGGAAAGGAAGGGAAGTGGAGCGCAGACGTCTTGGAACGTGCTCTTTGTGTCCTGGTTAAAACGAACATTTTTATTTTCTTAATAAAATTGCACAGAGCTATTTAAATGTTCCTAGAACTATTCTTTGCATACTGAATTTAGTCCAACGTTGGATAAATTACGTTTTTTTGTTTCTCTTTTTTAGAAAAAAGAGCCCCAAGAAAACTTCCTCGCTAACCTGTACTGCTAACCCCAGTCAGCAGCCAGCACTGACCTCCAGTGGCAAATGGGAGAATTTCCTTTAGTTAGAGGAAATTTTTTTGGCACAAAAGCAGAATCAGGAGGGTGTTTGCATACCAGTGCCACTCCCTTCCTCCCTAGCATCCCTCTCTGTATAGTATACAGAGCAATAATGGTGAGGAGTCAGGTGGTGGGTAAATACATCTTGTAGGGTGGGGACTCCACCTTTGAATAACATCTTGCCGAAGGCAGCTGGTGCAGGAATCAGAAGTGGGCCTTGCTTATACATGTGCTGGAAGCATAGACAATACCTGTGTGTTTCCCTTGCCTTCTGCTGTTGCTCGTTTAAAAGCTAAACGCTTTAAAAAGAGAAAGGGAGAGGAAAAAAATCAAAGCCCTTTAACCCGTTTCTCACCAAAGCTATGAGCCTGACTTGATGTGAGACCAAAATGCCTGGGAAGACCTGTTATTTTTGGCTAACATTTTAAGGCTGCAAAATACCAGATAATTCCATCTGAATTTCTGTTCAAATTTAAGAGAGGAACGTGGCCTCAGGAGTCACCTGGAATGCCTCTATAAACTTTGCCTTCTCGATGCCATGAACACATTTGTATAAAGTATTCAAGACCCTCAGGAAAAATTTTGTCTAGTGTGAGCCATCTTTGTAAAATACATTCAGTTAAACAGTCCTGTTTCAGTATATCATGTCAGTATTTCAATGAATGAGAGCATATTGCTCACATTAGTTTTTGCCTTCCAGAATACAGTAAGTCACTTACAAAATCCATCTTCCAGAAAGTGTTCCTTGGAAATGTTGACTCCGGAAATGTTATCAGAGAGAATAAACTGGATTATATTTTTATTCCAAATAAATGTATTCTAATTTACTAGGTTGATTGTATTTTTTCCTAGTTAAACCTCTTCACTCAGTCTAACTCAAGAGTTTTTGAATCACACAGTTTTAACAGCATTCTCAATCAGCCAACACGTTATCAGGTAAGCATTCATTGGACATACCTTCTTGTATGTGATTCCATTTGTGTCTCAGTGTGTGTGTGTGTGTGTGTGCACAGTGAATAGAGTTGTATCATTCACTCTGCCATAAGGATGGTACAGAACAGAGAAAATGAGAAAACTGTTAGCAGGGGGATACTTTAGAAATCAGAGTCCAAGTCCTTTACTTTTTTTAAACTGAAGATTTCCTTTTGCAATGTTGAAAGCAAAGTGTTGCTACAACTGCCAAAGAAATGTTTTATGTACTTTTAACTGGAAAAGGAACTTCATCTAGGCTCCTAGTTAGGGCAATTTTGGTAGCAAACCAGTGAACAGGAAATTTCTCTTCCCTTCTATCTGTAACCCTTTCAAAGAAAAAAAATCCTTAAAAGAACAGAGCATAGTGCCCGTATTTATCTATTCCAAGCGATAAATACTATAGTAAGTACCCTTGTATCTTTCACATTTCAAATATACATTATTCTCTGGTAGGATAGTACATTTTAATTTTTTAAACATGATCAAACTGATTTTGCATCAGTAAGATTTATTTTCCTTTAAAAGGTGAAGTTACAGAGTGAGAAGCAGAGACAGAAAAAGACAGATCTTCCATCTGCTGGTTCTCTCCCACAGTAGCCACGAGAGCCTGAGCGAGGCTGATCTGAAGCCAGGAGAGTCTTCTGGATCTGCTGTGTAGGTGCATGAACCCAGGAACTTGGGCCTTCCATCACTGTTTTCCAAGATCAGTGGTAGGAAGATGAATTAGAAGTGGAGCGGCCAAGACCGAAACTGGCACCCATATGGGATACTTGCGCCAAAGGCAGAGGCTTAGCTTGGTACACCATGGCACTTGTCCCATCAGTTAACACTCTTACAGTAAATGTATGGGAGTGCCCATTTCCTGCTTGCTTTACTAACAGTATATTACCAAATGTTCTCATATTAGCCAGATAGGCGAAACTGGTTTTACTTTGCATTTTTTTATCATGGATGAACTTGACCAAATCTTTCATCCCTTGTGATATGAATTGGGAATCTTTTCATCAGTTTCTCATACAATTTTTGACTTTTATGAATTGTGTATTACTACCCAGAACTTTTTATTTTGTGTAATTAATTATTTTTAAGATTTTTGTCTATTTACTTGAAAGGCAGAGTTACAGAGGATGGATGGAGAAACAGAGATCTCCTATCAGCTGGTTTGCTCCCCAAGTGGCCTCAATGCCAGTGTTGGGCTAGGCTGAAATCAAGAGCTTCCTCTTGGTTTCCTGCATGGGTATAGGGAGCCAAGCACTTCGGCCATCTTCCACTATTTTCCCAGATATATTAGCAGGAAACTATATTGGAAATGGAGGGATCGGGACTAGAATACACACCATAGTTGCAGGTAGCTAAAGATTTTTAAACATTTATTTGAAGGAGTTACAGAGGAGTAAAGACACACACAGAATCTTCCATCTGGTTCCAATATTCATTGGTTCACTCTACAAATATCCAATGCCAGCAGTGACCAGGACTTACCCAGGTAGAAGCCAGGAGCCCAGAGCTTCGACTGGATCTCCCACATGAGAACAGGTGCCAAAACATTTGAGCCGTCGTCTGCTGCTTTCCCAGGTGCATTAGCAGGGAGATGGATCAGAAGTGGAGCACCCTAGACTCAGGCAAACACTCATGTGAAATGAGAGCATCACAGGCAGAGGCTTAACTTGCTATGCCACAAAACTGACTCTGAAAAAAATCTTTTTGTAGCTTCAAATTTCCTGTCCTATTTGGAAAGATCTTCTCCCACGTGTGTTTATATAACAATGTTAACTCATATTTTTTATACATTCAATTCCTATCTGGAAAATATTTTATTCAAATAGAATATATCCAAAAGCTTCCTCTGGGTCTCCCGTATGGGTCCAGGGGCCCAAGAGCTTGGGCCATACTCTGCTACTTTCCCAAGCCATCAGCACATAACTGGATCAGAAGTAGAGCAGTTGGGGGCCCGGCGGCGTGGCCTAGCAGCTAAAGTCCTCGCCTTGAACGCTCCGGCATCCCATATGGGCGCCGGTTCTAATCCCGGCAGCTCCACTTCCCATCCAGCTCTCTGCTTGTGGCCTGGGAAAGCAGTCGAGGACGGCCCAAAGCTTTGGGACCCTACCCCCGCGTGGGAGACCTGGAAGAGGTTCCAGGTTCCCGGCTTCGGATCGGCACAGCACCGGCCATTGCGGCTCACTTGGGGAGTGAATCATCAGATGGAAGATCTTCCTCTCTGTCTCTCCTTCTCTATGTGTATCTGGCTTTCCAATAATAATAAATAAATCTTTAAAAAAAAAAAAAAAAAGAAGTGGAGCAGTTGGGACTCAAACCAGATCCTATGTTGGATGTTGGTGCCATGGGTAGAGAATTATCTTGCTACACAACTACACAGCTCCTTTGTTTTCTTCTTTAAGAACAGAATACCTTTTCTTCAGTTCAGATCCTCCTTTGTCTACTCAGCATCATCTTAAAGTTGTCTTTAGATTTCTCATATTAATTGGAATTATCATGGTACAGCACATTCAAAACCACTAAAATGCTAAAGGAAAGCAGAAGTTCAATTCTCTGTCATGTTAGAAAGATAGGAGCTGGTCGTCCCAGAGCCCCTAGTATGTCCTGAACAATGTCGGGGAGGTGGCCTTTTCTATATACCTGTCATGTGTGCCTTTCAGCCTAACATTATCTTGTGGTTCAAGAAATGTACTGGGCTGGCTATTGTGGTGACATGAAGGAAAGTTCCTGCCTGATAAAGAACTTCTGTAAAGTTGCACAAGCTTTTTATGTGCCATGGAGGCTGCAGAAAAAGTTCTAACTTCAGTTAGCTGTCTGCCAGACTGAAAACCTGGGGGAAAAAGTTGTTGGTCTCTCCTTGATATAAGTTGTGTCACTTTTCTTGGTGCTTACCCTTATGCCTTCAGGTATAGTTGTGTCCTTCTGACTTGAAAAATATTTTCCTCTACTCTCTTACTTTAGTACCTAGGCCTGCCAATCAAAATAAGAAAAGATGAGTTGTCTGTTTTTCCCTTTCTCTCAATTGTTCTGTCTTTCAAACAACATTCTTAAAAGCAAAGAGTCTAACCAGGAGGGAAAGATCAGAGATAAATGTACAGTGCCCATTGGGAGAATTCAGTGATGAATAGCTGAAAAAGATGGTTGTAGTTTGGGACTTACTGCCGTAACAAAGGGGGATAAAGTTATGGAGAAGGAAGAACACGTAAGAAAAGGGGCATGAATAACTAGGAGCAATAAACTTCAGAAGGGTAAATGTATGGAAGAAATTAGTGGAAAAGTTACATTCATAAGGTTTGTTTATGCAGACCCATCTTGGTGCCAACTTTCTGTTGCCAATGACAGTGGTTGTTTTTCCTCCATCTGGTGTGAGGGAGGAGAGAAGGCCTTCATGACGGAAAATTTATGCTCCCCTTTTAGGGAGATGGGAGAAGGCAGAGAACCCTTTCTGTATTTGGTGATTTTTAGTTGCTGTATGGCTAAAATAATCCTTATGTCAAAGTGACGTATTTTATGATGGTGTATTCTGATCCTCTTGACTACGGTGGTCAAGATTGTAACCCACGTTTGTTTGGTGCAATTCACACAGTTAAACAGAATCAGCGTTCACCACTGGTTTCTTTTTGCCATAATTCTCCATTAATCTCTGTCAGTTTAAGTTTCTTGTAGTTTCTTCAAGAAGAGCTCATAGATACTTTGTCGTTGGTGTTATTTCTAAACCAGTTTCTACTTTCTAAATAATACATTTGCTAGCTATAAAATCCAGATTTAAAAAATATGTTTGTAGACACTGTTATACTGTCTAGCTGGAACGGAATGTTGATAGTGTAGAGTTTGAGACCAGTCTGTTTTCCTCATATAAATGACCTGAGGTGTTGATTTGACTGCCCCAAGTTTTCTTTATCTTATAAATCCAATAACTGGCTAGTGATGGCTCTGTGGATGGAACTGCATTAGTTTTTCCTGGCACACAGCATGGCCTTTACTATGTACATTTAATTTTATTTTATTTATAACAAATTTATCTTGAAATTTTTTTTTCTGCTCCATTATTCGGTGTCTCTTCCTCAAAGGCACCAATTGATGTCTCTCCTAGCTACCACTTTGTTTCTGTTCCTTTTGAATTTTTCATCCATTTCCTTTTTTAACTCCTTTTTTGTCAGAATCTGTTTTATTTTTGTCTGTTATCATTTGTGCTCCTTCTAATTTATTTTTTTTAAGTTTTTTTTTTAATTGGAAGAACAGATTTACAGAGAAGGAGAGTCAGAGAAAGATCTTCCATCTACTGATTCACTCCCCAAGTGGCCACAATAGCCAGAACTAAACTGATCTGAAGCCAGGAGCCTGGAGCTTCTTCTGGGTCTTCCACACAGGTGCAGGGTCCCAAAACTTTGGGCCGTCTTCGACCGTTTTCCCAGGCCACAAGCAAGGAGCTGGTTGGGAAGTGGAACAGCCAGGACACGAACTGGTGCCCATATGGGATTCTGGCACATGCAAGATGAGGACTTTAGCTGCTAGGCTACTGCATCAGGCTCTACTTTACTTTTTATTTCTTTGCTTTTTCCTCTCCTCTTTGCAAAATTTATCAACTTATATGTCTCCCCTCTTTGGCTCACCACATTTTCCTTCTCTTTTAGAAAAATGTTTCTTTTTCATTTTATTTATTTGAGATAGCAGAGAAAGTGATCTTCCACCTGCTAGTTCTCTCCCCAAAGGCCTGCAACCACCAGAGCTGGGCCAGAGTGATATTAAGAATCCAAAAATCAATCCAGGTCTTCCACATGGGTGGAAGGAATCCAAGTGCTGGGCCATCATCCGCTGCCCCTGGTGCATTAACAGGAAGCTCTATTGAAGACAGCGGCAAGACTTGGTCCCAGCACAGTGTATGGGATGCAGGCAACCCAAGACATGGCTTAAGCCAGCCACTATGCCATAGTACCTCGTCCTCTTTGACTTCCTTTTGGATCTTATCTGAAAGACATGACTTTGACTTGCATGTTAAATATGGTAATATGTTTATAAAATAAGTCTTAGGTTTAATTAGTCAGCCTTTCAAAACCAGAACAAGGTACCAAGAGAAACTGCTTAGGTTTATGTTTACCTCTGGGTTTTGCAAGTTGATAGTCCAAGATTGAGTGGGCCCCTTCGATTGGGTGATCTGGTAGGGTAGACGATGGCAATAGCAGAGCATATGAGAATAAGCCATCACCTCGTGGACCAGGAAGCAGAGAAAATGGCTTTTCCCCAGACTGCCTCCTGATGCACACCCCCAAGGATGAGCCAGCTGTGTGTGAGTCCTCAGACCCAGTCACCATAATTGGGTTTCCACCTTCTTTGTACTACCAACTTGTGTGACTTTGGGTTGAACATCACATGAGTTTAGAAGCCATATCTTGTCCAAATCATACACATGTGTTCTCATTTTTTCTTTAACAGTATCTTTGTTATATTACAGTTTTGGAGACTTGAAGTCTAAAATCAAGGTGCCAGTGACTTAGTGTCAGGTAGAGGCCTGCTCCCTGAGATCTCTTATTAAAGATACTGATCCCGTTCATGACCTAATCACCTCCTAATACCTTCACATAGGGTTTCGGAATTTCAACACATGAATTTGGCATTGAAAATTCAGTCTGGGAAGAGCTGGGCATTTGATTTTGTGACCTGAAGCTACAGGCCATGACTTCAAGAATCCCTCCTCTGGAGAAGAAGGGCAGTGTTGAAGGGCTTTCCTCCCTTGGAGCCCCCTCCTGTCACAATGGCAGGAGATCTCTTTCTTAAATAAATCTCGCTTTACACACTGAAAATGTTCACATGAAAATTCTCTTCCATGTGAGACAAGAATCGAGATTGCTATTGTCTTTTGTGTCACCCCCACACACACACACACACAACACTGAGAAAGCAAAGGAAGGTGGTCCAAGTCCTTGGGATCCTCTTCCCATGTGGGAGACCTGGAGGAGGCTCCTCCTGGCTCCCAGCTTCAGAGCAGTTCAGCTCTCACCATTGTGACCATTTGAGTGAGCCAGCACATGGAAGATCTGCTGTATCTCGCCTCTCTCAAATAAAAAAAAAAATCTTCCTTTTAAATAAAATAAATCTTTTTTAAAAATTAAAAAGGAGGGTAAATGTTTAAGTGAGGAAGAAGGAAAGAAAAGAAAGAAGTAGGCCGGCATTCACGTAACACTGCAATACGATTTAGTAGTATAGTATGCCTATATCCGGAATATAAATAAATGACTAAAATTAAATGAAATGGGATGGGAACCTGGAAGAGGGAGTGTTTGAAATTCATTCAAGTGGTAACAGCAGCAAATAATTCTCTTGCTCTGCACAGCGTAACTTGGAACAGAGGTTAGAAGTTAACAGCAGGCAGATTTGTGCTCAATACACAGAGGTTGTTTTCTAACAGCTACAGCTGTCCAAAAATGGATTCAACTAGCTGTCTGGAAAAAGTACCAGACTCTGAATCACAGATGTTTATTCAGGGATTGTGTAAGGTAATTTGTCAGGCAATCTCATAATGACTTGCGTGAAAATAGGGGAAAAAATTATTTCCAAGGTCCCTTTTCTCCTTATTTTTTTTAAACTTTACTTATTTTATTGGAAAGGCAGCAGATGTACAGAGAAGAGGAGAGACAGAGAGGAAGATCTTCTGTCCGATGATTCACTCCCCAAGTGGCTCCAACGGCCAGTGCTGCGCCTATCCGAACCCAGGAGCCTGGAACTTCTTTCCCGGGTCTCCCGCGTGGGTGCAGGGTCCCAAGGCTTTGGGCCATCCTCAACTGCTTTCCCAGGCCACAAGCAGGGAGCTGGATGGGAAGTGGAGCTGCCGGGATTAGAACCGGTGCCCATATGGGATGCCGGTGTGTTCAAGGCGAGGACCTTAACCGTTACGCTATTGTGCCGGGATCAGTCCGTTTCTTCTTAAAACTTCACTGTGTACTCCTGAGTCCAAACCAACCTTATCATTTCAGCTCACCTTTTTTAGGTTTCTAAAACTCATACCACAAAATCTATGCGTGACAAATTGGTCTTTCCTATACAAATAAATAAGACAATGAGTATGAAAACAACTCATAGCATTCTTAACAATTGTTAATTAAATTTGAATTAGTACAAAATAAGGAAAAGGAAAAGCTCTGATGCCTGTGCAAAGGAAAATCTCCAACCAGCTACATGGGAATTCTTTCTCTTGGTTTGAAAGTCAACTTGGTTATTTTGTATAATGGCTTTTCATTTAAGGGGATGCATAGCAACTGTGTAATGGAGACTATCATATATAGTAGCATATAATTTAACTTCAAGGCATTGTAAGTTTCTATTTTTCTTCCTGTTGATTTTGAAACATGACTTTTCATTTAAGGGGATGTACAGTAGCTGCCTTGGCCTAACACCACCCTGGTTGAGCAGGCTTTGGGGAGTGAAACAGTGGAGGGAGTGGGTGAAAAAATCTCTCTACTGTCTCTTTTTCTGAGCTGTGAAAGAGAGAGAGAGAAAGGCTCTCTCTGCTTTTCAAGTAGTTGAAAATAAGCATTTTGAAAATGGTTTGCTTTATGAAAGACTAGGTGAAAATTACAAAATAGTTATGCTGAGTAATTTACATGTAATCTACAAGGTACATTCCAGTATTTCCCTTATACAGCTTGAGGCAGCAGGATTCCACAGCTCTTGAACCATGGACACACAATTCAAAGGGTTATTGCTGAAGTTGACATGAATGCCCAGGCTAGTCAGGCACATCAACTGCTAGGCAGCAGTAAAAAACTGTGTATTGGGACTGACACCTGGTGATTAAGTTGCTGCCTGAGACACTGGCATCCTATATGGTTGCCAGTTCGTATCCCAACTGATCCCAGTCCAGCTCCCTGCTAAAGGCCTGGGAGAAGCAGCAAGAGATTGCCCAAGTATTTGGGCCCCTGCCACCCATGTGGGAAATCTGGAATGAGGGCCTGGTTCTTGGCTCTGACCTGGCCCAGTCCCTACCTGTGCAGCCATTTAAGGAGAAAACCAGCCATAAATCTCTCTCTCTCGCTCTTCCTCTCTTCCTCCTCCACCCTCTCTAACTCTGCCTTTCAAATAAATATTTGTATTAAAATGTAGATAATTATTATTTTAATAGTTTATTATTTTATATTTAAAATTTTAATTATAGGTTATTTTAAATGCAGAGGGCTATTATGAATATCCTATAAGTCACTACCAACTTGCTTTAATGAGTGTGAACATTTTGCCCTATTCTTTGGATTTTTTGGTGCAAGATTTTTAATACAAGTCAAACACTCCATCTCATTACAATAGATTTTCTTCTTCCTCAGAGATTTTCACTATCTTGAAGTTCAAGCATTTTCTTCTCATTATACTTATGTTTACATTTATTTGTTATATAAACCTACTCATATCATAAAATAGTTTGTTTTTGAAATATATGTAAATAAACGTTGCATGTCTCGTAATGTCTTCACTTCTGTGTTGACAGATGTATCTCTCAGTTTTCATTCTAGTTTATTATACAATGTTTCATTGTATGAAAAAGCCACTTTATTCATTCATCTTCTGCAAAATAGTTAGTTCTGTGAGATTCTTGACTATTTTAAATCCTGAAATAATGAGCATCCTAGTAAATGTGGGTTTTGCTTTATGCATATTGATAGCAGTTTTCCTGGGTAATACACGCGAAGCAGGGTAATGCTTATTTCATTTTATATTTCCAGCATCAGGGTGTAAGAGTTTCTCACAACTAGTTGGTATTTTCAGAGTTCAAAATATTTATTAACTACAAAAAAGTTGGTCTGTACACTTGAAAAATTTCAGCTTCATGAAAGACAAAAGCCAAGTACCTGTTCCAGATTAAAGAAGACTAAAATATGAATTTTTTTCCCCTGGAGGACACCATAACTTGCTTTTTTTCCAGTATCATTGACGCTTCAGCCTTGAGTAGTCCTGGGGGGTGATGGGGTACTGTGCTGGGCCACCCACCTCGAGACCCTGCTGTCTACACCACCTCCCACCTCCATACCTGCACCGGCCCAGCCCCTCAGCCCGGCTCCAGGGTCTCTCCATTCCAGTTATCTTATTCCAAATTCGACTCAAGGGACCATGGATGCCGCATGCGAGAGCCCTGTCTACAACATGGAGTCGTCCATGTTGAAAAGCAGAAGCATTTATGGGAGAGGACTATGCAGAGCGCTCCTGGGTGTGGATGGGTCTCCAGACAGCCTGTCTCCATGCCGAAGCATGAAGGACTCTGAGAACTGGCAGGTCTGGGTCATCACCGCCCTCAGAATGAGCTGGGAGAGCGCCTCTGCAGCTGCTGGGACCCCCTCAGAATGAGCTGGGAGAGGGCCTCTGCAGCTGCTGGAACCCCCTCAGAATGAGCTGGGAGCGCGCCTCTGCAGCTGCTAGGACCCAGGCGCCGGGCTGGGGCTTGGCACTCACTTGCGGGGCGAGTGCAGAGTGGATGTGTTTCCCCAACTCCAGGGGGCCTCCCTGCTGGAAGTGTCCGGAGTGTAGAGGTGACAGAACACAAAGGTCCTGAGGGAGAGGGGAGCACACACCCCTCGATGTAGTAGGGGAGCAAGGTGTGGGGGAGCCCTGAAGTCCACACTGAAGGCCAACTTCAGGGGTGGAGGGAGAAGGGTTCCAATCTATGCTTCAGCCATTGGTGGAGGGCAGAGGGCAGGATGATGGCTAGAGAGGGCACCATGTAAGAATCAAGAAAGAAACCAAGGTGAGAAGCACCTCCCCACCCCTGCTGTAGTCCCTTGGCCACTCCCCTGAAACCTTTACCCTTCCTCTAAGGAGCCACCTGAAGCTGCAGGTTGGCACGGTGGCGGGGGGGGGGGGGGGGGGGGGGTGCGGCCAGGAAGGGTGTTGGGGGGAAGGAGAGGCCCAGGCCAGGTCAGCAGCAAGCTGTGTGACGCGTCTTTTCACAGTTGAGTCAGCAGTGTCCCACCAGTGAGGATGGGAATCGATTTAAATAGGTTTTCTTGATCCCGGCAGTTCAACTGCATGGACAGTAGTTACGCTTGACAGGATGATATTCTAGCACAACTTATATATTTCAAATGGACAAGAAATTGGTATCATTTACAGTATCCTTAAACAAATTGCCTTTGAATGGGAGGTTCCTTTCCAGTATTTGGAGGCCTACAAGACGAACCTAGAAAATGTACTGTGGAGCCTGCCATCTGCCTGGTGGCTGGCTTGCTGCAGCCTAGTTACTGTAGCACTGTACTTTAGACAGCTGCGGGAGCTTCGGGTTCTCTTTGCCATCAAAAGGCACCAGAGCTCCTGCAGCACGATTTTGATGATCTGCGAGTTCTGCCACCTGGCCAGCACTGAGATGGCCCTGAGGTCCACTACTCCATTAGAAGTATTAACTCTGTTCACATTAATTTTTTTTTTAGATTTATTTTATTTTTATTGGAAAGGCAGATATACAGAGAGGAGGAAAGACAGAGAGAAAGATCTTCCATCTGATGATTCACTCCCCAAATGACTGCAACGGCTGGTGCTGCACCGATCCGAAGCCAGGACCCAGGAGCTCTTCCCGGGTCTCCCACGCAGGTGCAGGGTGCCAAGGCTTTGGGCCATCCTCAACTGCTTTCCCAGGCCACAGGCAGGGAGCTGGATGGGAAGTGGAGCTGCTGGGATTAGAACCGGTGTCCATATGGGATGCCGGTATGTTCAAGGCGAGGACTTTAGCCACTATGCCATCACGCCAGGCCCCCGTTCATATTAATTTTTGTTACAAGTCATACAAACAGGTGAGAGCTTCTGGGGATATGGGTCCACATTCTATTATAAGACTGTATATTCCACTTCCGTAAATTGTTCTTGGAGGCTCAGTTATCATCCCTGGCCATCATGTAAGTGTCATGTCTTTATCATCTTCTAGACCCCAGATAGCTGTGCCATCTCCTACTTCTTTCTGGCCAATTTCGAGGTCTTCCAACAGTTGAAAATTGCAAGAGACTTTTACATCTGAGCCCATGGTGGCTGCAATCTTGTGGCACTAGAGCTCAAAGGCCGGCCTATTCTTCACCACACTTCAGTTCCCTGGGTGCTGCTGTGCAGGCTGAATTTTTTTTAAAGATATGTTTATATCTTTGAACGTGGACTGACAGAGATAAAGAAATCTTACTGTTGGTTTGCTCCCTAAGTGGCTACAAGGGCCAGGACTGAGTCTGGCAGAACCAGGAGGCAAGAATTACGTTTGGATTTCCTACATGGGTGGCAGGGTAGCAGAAAGTGGAAGCAGCCAGGACTCAAGCGGGGATTACAAGCAGTGACTTAGGCCATTGTATCACAGCATCTACCCCAAGACACATGGTATCTAACATCAGCAAGCAATATTTTGTTGAGAAAACAGAACATGGACTATGTATTAAACAATTTTTGATCGATGTGAACATTATAAACTTGATCATTGTAGCATTTACTTATTAGGAGATACACAGTAAACTATCCTAGAACAGAGGAAAATGCTATCTGAAAATTAATTTGCAACATTTCAGCAATATAACGTAGGAGAGAGAAGGAAAAGCAAAGTGACAGATTTTCAACATTAGTGAATCTAAATGAAGTGTATGCAGAGTTTGGGTTACTCCATTTCCCCCTTTTCTGTAGGTTTAAATTTTATTCAAAAGAAAAAAACTGAAAAGAAAAAAGTGTTTGTCAGACTCAATTTACTCTTCATCAGTGAGGCTGAAGAGCTTTTTGTAGTCATTCAGGTTTTCTTTTTTGTGAACTTAAGTTCTTTTGCATAATTCTACTAAGGCTGTTTGTTGTCTTTGTATTGCTTTGACAAAATCCTGGTGACTGATTCTTTCTCAGTATGTTTTTTTTTTTTTTTTTTAATTCATTGATTACATTGTATTATGTGATACAGTTTCGTTCTCTTTGGCTTGTTTTCACTTTGTGTCCTGGGTTTCTTAAGTAGTCTCTTCCTGTGAACGCATAACAATTAATTTGTTTTCACTAATTTCCTACTAACTTTTCCCAGTTTCTTCCCCTTTGGTTTTTCTAGTCTCTGGTTATTGGAAAATCTCATATTTCTAATCATTTTAAAGCTTGTCTCCAGATCAGATCTAAGGTTCTTCTCCTTCACCCTCAAGTCTTTGGTGGCTCTGGGGGTATAAGCATGAGGAGGAGCTTCATTGGATCCTCACAGCTTAGTTACAGGCTCCAAGCACTTGAGCAATTTTGTTCTGCTTTCCTAGGCCATGAGCAGGAAGCTGTATCTGAAATGGAGCAGCCGGGCCTCAAGCCGGCGCCCATATGAGATGTTAGTGTTGCAGGTAACAGCTTAACTAGCTGTACCACAATGCCAGCCCCTCTCAGTTCTTTTCTCTCCCTCATTTAATGCCTGGAAGCAAGCCGACAAGAGTAGACATCCTACTATGGATAGCATTCCTGGCTTCCTTTTTTTTCAGACAACTCTAATCTTCTCTGAGTAACCACCATGGATTCCATTCTTTCCTGGTTGGGGAACACTACCTTCCTTTCTCACAATAAGGGGAGAAAATAATCTGTTTTCTCTGAAGGACCAAGATCCCTCCTGGCTCTCATGGCTTTTCCTTGTGTGAGTGAAGAGGGATTGGGTGGTCATTTCAGTTCTGGTCTGATGAGTCTCAGGGAAGCCCTAAGGGCGAGTGGCTAGTCCCAGCTGCTAATGACAGTTTGATTCTACGAGATACTGATCATGCCTTGTTTTGGAATTAGGTTTTATCAGTTCTGAATAATCTCTGTGTTCATTAGGTTTTCATCACTGGAACGAAATGCTATAGAGAGGATGTCTTTATAAAGGAAAGAGGCTTATATTAGTTCATATTTCCCATCTGGCGTGACCTTCTTGTTAGAGTTCTGAGGTGCAGTGCAAAGCGTCACATGGCAAGAGACCGGCAGGTGTGCATGTCCGTCTTGTTCTCTCTCTGCATCTCTCAGTATAAGCTACCAGAGTCTATTCTGATCTAATTTAAGTCACTTTTCCAAGAGCTCTTCCTTCAAACACTGTAACTGAATTAAATTTCTGCCTCAGTAATGTAAGACTTTGATGGGTACAAATATTCAATACATAGCTATTTCTCTTGATATCAGGCTATTTTTCATTGCTAACCTTTATCACATTAAAGTTTAAAAATGGTCTGAATATGGATTTCTCAATTCTTTCCTCATGGTTTGTTCTTTTATATATTCAGAATTGATCTTTTTCTTTAAAATCTTTGCTTTTCACACATAGGTGTTGGCTCTTATGATTGGTGTGGGGTTGACATCTAACTTTAACTTTCCTATATGGTTAGTTCATTGCCTTGGCTTTTTTGTCTAATAGTCTTTTTTTCCTCACTGATTTGTATGGTTGACTTTCAGATTGCTTTTGACTAATGTGCATAGCTTTGTGTTTTCTTTTTATAGGAATCTGTGCACACTGTCCCTTAAACTTATCAAGATTTCTGTGGGGCTTACCTATCATAACGAATTGTTCTGTGCAGACAAGAAACCTCACTTGTCTAGGAACTACCTTGAGTACCATATTCCTGACACCAAGGAGTGTCCTGGACACAAAAGGAGATATTAGCAAATATTTGCTGAATGAATAAAAGAATTTAGTGTAAAGATCCACCCCCTCATGAGTCTGTCTTGAGGTCTAGATTCCACACAAGCCAGCAGGTTTTGTACTTTAACTGGTGAAATACACCTTTCCTGCTCAATAGCATGGGATCTCTTCTGTTGTTATTCTCTAAAACAGATTTTGAATCATCATAGACTCATCTGTTTTATTTGTCCTTAGCATCTGGTGAGTCAGTTAGGTCCATAATTTCTGCTTCCTCAAAAATAGGATATATATACTGTCCTTACTGTCTATGCAATTTCTCCTCCAGCTCCCTTTCCTTTATTGTATTTGAAATGTGATATTTGATACATGCACAAGTATGGATGTTACACGTAATAAGTTATAAAGAATAAGCAGAAGCCCAACTGTGAGATCACCATGTTGTGTCATAGATAATATCACTCATCCCCTTTTTCCACTTTTTCTTCTCCACTCCATCCCGGTACCTCCAACTTAAAAGGAAATCTCTATCCTGAAGTGGGGATTTCTGATCCTCTTGTTACAAGTGTTGTTTTCAAATATGTTTATTGAAAATATAGGTAATTGTTAAAATGTATCATACGCACTTGTCATGGAGCTTTATAGGAAGAGTTTTATCCATACTGTCTCTGTGGCTGTGGTCCACGAATGGTCCTTGGAACACAATGGCATTACATTGTGTACACTGCTCCAATTTCTTTGTTTCTTCTCCTGTATGCTATGTGTTTAAATTGTTTCAAGTGTCTGCTCTTTGAGATAGGGTTGCTATAAACATTGCATATAAACTATTATATTTCCTGCTTTATGTCTGCAAAGTTGCTCTAGGTTCTATACCAAAGAATGGACATTTTGGATAAAGGATGTACATATATTCAACTTTACAAGATAATACATTATTTTCAGAGTGGTCGGTTTACATATATATGAAAGTCTTCATTGACTCATATACTTTTCAACACTTGGCATTATCAAGTTTATTTTCCCATTATTTGATGAAAGTTTGCATATCATTTTGTTATAATTTGTATTTCCACAAGAAAAGAGTTTCCTAAGCTTATTCAGCATTTACATTTTTGCTTCAGTGAAATCTTTTGTCTATTTTAAAATTTGGTTGAGCTTTTATTCAAATAAAGTTCTTCATACTTTTGGAGACAAGTTATTTGTCAGTTATACTTATGTAGAGTGTTTTCTTCCAGTTCATAGCTTACCTTGTTACTTTCTTCATGGTATTTTAGAAAATGAATGAAATTAAATTTGTCAATATTTTCTGTTTTTATTAGAATCTACCATTTTTAATCCAACTTTATCTTGAAATTTATTTATTATTTATTAAAGAGTTCAAAAGCTTTGTCTTTCATACTTTGAGTGCATATGGAGTTAATTTTTTATTCATTATTTGAAATCAGATTTCAATTTAACTTTTTCCCTATGTATAAAAAATTATCCTGTAAGATAATTCTGTTATAGCATTTATTTAGTGAAATATAAAGACTACATTTATAAAGCTGTGGAAGGTAAGCGTGCAATATAACAGAACGTGAAATACTTTAAAATCATAAAAGGTAATACATGCAATATTGATATGTATACATAACTCAAAGATATTAGAAGGTTATACATCAAAATAAGTGAATATCTTTAGATAGTATACTTAGCAATGATTTTAGTTCTTCTGACCTTCTCTAAATATCCAAATTCTCTGTATTTGTATGTTCTTTTAAATGGAAAACATCAAGGTAAATAGTGAGTTCAAGGCAAACTATAGAGTCAGTATGCCTTAAATAAAGAGAAGCCATTCATTGAAGGAGAAACTATAAATTGAAACTTTTCCACTTAAGTTTGTTTTGAAAGCTTCTATTCCTGGAGTGGAGAGAAAAGGATGCTTGTGGATTATGCAGTGTTTCAGCAGGTGAAAAGGGTTAATTTCTAAAACCTCTGTAATTTTTCTGTTTCTAGGGACATACAGTTCTCCTCTGAGTTTGCTTTACAGGTTTTCAAGGTTCTTTAGTGATTAGGAACCAGCATCCTTATGTATATCACTGGTGATTTGATGTTTTCTTTTTGCCCAACAGCAGATAATGAAAAGACTTATAAAGCGATATGTTTTGAAAGCACAAGTAGATAAAGAAAATGATGAAGTTAATGAAGGTAAGCAGTCCCAAGATGAGAAATGTCCTTTTACAATTAACTTAGTGATCTCGGAAGATATCACACTGAAGTATATTATAAATGTGCAATCCTTTATGGCCTAGTGAGTTAAGCTGCCACCTGTGATGCAGGCATCCTAACTGGGTGCTCCCAGCTGCTTCCCTTCCACTCCCGCTGCCTGCTAATGGCCTGGGGAATGCAGCACAAGATGGCCAAGTACTCGGGCCCCTATCAGCTGCTTAGGCCACTAAAGAGTAGGTGATGGCCTTTTTCTCTTAAAATTAATTTCATTTGTTTGATGTGCTGACTGACTGAGAGGGAACGAGAGAGAAAGAGATCTTCCATCCTCTGGTTCACTGCCCAATAGCCGTGATGGCCCAGACTGGGCAGGCTGAAGTTAGGAGCCTAGGATTCCATCCGAGTCTCCCATGTGAATGGATGGATCTTCTGATGCTTTCCCAGGTTCATTAGCAGCCAATTGGATCAGAAATGGAGTAGCCAGGGCTTGAACCAACACTCCTATGGGATGCTGGCTTTGCAAGTGGTGGCTAATTTGCCGTACCACAACACTGACCCCTTGTGCATATTGTTGAGGAAGACTTACTATTATTTGGAATAAAAAAGTTTTGCCTCCTACATAGCAGAACATAGGAATTATGCTTCAATGCATTATAAAGGTAATACACTCAAAAATTTATTTTGCATGTTATTCTATTATGAAAATCTAAGTCAGGGCCCAGTGCTGTAGCGTAGTGGCCAAAGACCTGGCCTTGCACGCACCAGGATCTCATATAGGCATTGGTTCGTGTCCCAACTACTCAACTTTCATCAAGCTCTCTGCCTGTGGCCTGGGAAAGCAGTGGTGGATGACCCAAAGCCTTGGGACCCTGCACTCACATGGGAGACCTGGAGGAAACACCTGGCTCCTGACTTCGGATTGGCTCAGCTCTGGCCATTGCAGCCACTTGGGGAGTGAACCAGTGGACAGAAGATCATTCTCTATCTCCTCTCTGTATATATTCCTTTCCAATTAAAATAAATAAATCTTTAAAAAAAACAACTAAATCATGGTGTCAATGAACTATAGAATCAATTATAGGATTTAAGATAAATTCCTGCCCCAATTTTATTTTCAAGGTTGATAGTTTATCTACATTACAGTCCCTTGCAAGCGAATCCAAGCTTTAATTACAATCTGTCTATACTGGAAATACTACCAACTAAGTTACAGGGCAATGGTGTTTTAATAGACAAAACTCACATGGCCAGAGGTTTCATATCTAAACCCCTCAATTTCACTGTAGCTTGTAACTTCCGTATATACAGATCCTCTGTTGCACAAACTGTTGGTTCCTTGGCCCCACATTCATCATTGCCTTCCTAACAAGCACCCTATATTCTTTTTCCTTTCCTTTCTGTCTTTCAATATTTACTTCATCTGTATGAGTAGTATTTGCCTGTTAAATAGACTGATCATTTTTAGTGAAGTTTAGTCTGGCTAGGATTCGTTTTAATTCAAGTCATGAGAGACATTTGATGAAGATATCAAGCCCTATGACTGAAGCAAATGAGGGAACTCCTTGTAAAACCATACTCTGACTATAGATCAGCTCGGAGGATCATGTTGTGCTAAAAGTTGAGTGAGCCAAAGGACCATACTTAATGCTGAGTTTTCCCATTAATACCATAGCTGGACTATGCAGCTCTTTCAAAGATCAATATATTATTTTAGGCAGATGTTTTTAACATGTTTTAAAGAAATTGAAATGCTACCTTAGAGACTTTATGAAATACATTTACGAATTTCACTCTTTGTTCTTTTATAAATCCAAAGAACAAATTATCAACTACATGTTTATTTTTCATACAAATACTACAGGTGAATTGAAGGAGATCAAGCAAGATATCTCCAGCCTTCGTTATGAACTTTTGGAAGACAAGAGCCAAGCAACTGAGGAATTAGCCATTCTGATTCATAAACTCAGTGAGAAACTGAACCCCAGCGTGTTGAGATGTGAATGATGCTCCAACATGGAATCCTGGCTTTGACCACAGCACAAATGTTGGCAATAATATATCTGAGTATGAAATACTTGAAAAACTGTGTTGTAAAGTTTTAGTATTAACTACCTTTATCATGTGAATCTTTAAAAGTTAGGTCTTCATTGATTTTGTTTTTTTTTTTTTCACATGAAAATGCATTTTAATGGTCTGCCTTGACATTGCAAACAATACCATACTATTGTATTTAAAAGCCCTATATTACCAACATTTCTGATATTTTTGTTCATTTCAGATTATAATGTAATTCTTTGCACTACCTGCTTGCCTCCAAGAGACGGTAAACTCCTTGGGGACAGGGACCATGTCTTATTCATCTTTGTGTCTCCAGCATCTAGGACAGTGCCTGGTACATAGTAGGTGCTCAATAAATGTTGTTGAAACCAACTGAACTCCCAATAAGATATAAATAAAAATAAAAGATCATCACTATATAGCATACCTTTCTTTGTCCAAGTCCTGAAAAGGGTTTTTTTTTTTTTTTTTTTTTTAAATCTAGAAACTGAAGAAATTTTACAACCAGCTATGTCTAGGTGAGATTTTCTTAGAATTTTAGCTCAATGATAATACTAGAGCTTTGAAACCCTGAGTAAAGAACCTAACAAAAAATGAATTAGAAATGTAAAATTACATTACATGTTTAAGTTTCTTAGAATTGTTCAACACACATTAAAGATTTTTCTAAAATATATGTTGTTTGTTTTCTGTGTTAGACTTCTTTTGCTATTTTTCAATAATGTGAATTAGTCAATGGAGGGTGGGGAGTTTTATTTAAAGTTGGCTGTTATGGGAGGTTATTATTGTGTTATAACCTAATTTCTCCTCTGATGCTCTATTATAATCTAATAAGATTAAAAGCTGACATCATAGATTGCCTATTAGTTTTGGACAAGATTTTTTTGAAGATTTTTCTTAGGGAAAGAAGTAGAAAAGCAATGACTGTCTAGAAAAACATGGCCAACCATCTCTGGATGTATTCCATTTCTTTTTGAGGCATCTCTTACCATCATTGATGATAATTATTGATGTTTCTTACTTACGAATTCCACTTTCTACACAGAATACACTGTAATGCATGTGCATTTGACTGCTGACATGGCTGAGCTGAATACTGGTCACCTTCATCACCTCATGATATTAAGAAAGGACTTCAACAGCAGTCTTAAAAACTATCATACTTCAAAATCCCTAAGACCACACCAGGAAGGCAGACATGAACTACATAAAGTGGAACTACATAAAGTTTTAAGATTGTGTCTTAGTCTCTAATTTTTAAGTACAGACTGATTACAAAGACAACTTTATAAATTTTTTGCTACCATTATAGAATATTTTATTAGTTTTTGTGCTATGCTAATAGTATTTGTCTGAAACACTTCTCAAATTTTATATATTATATTTAGGCCTCAGAACTGAATAAAATGTTGAATTTTTCCATTGTTATGCTACCATACTTTCTGTTAAAATGTTAAATATATGAAATTTCTTTAATAGATGATTACTTTGTTTTGTAGCATAATAAAGATTCCATGTGTGGGAACTTTTGCTTATGGCTAGAGAACAAATATTTATTTAGTAATTTTCATATTTGGGGTTGGAAAAATGCTAAGTGAAGAAGCAGCAATTTGACTAGGGACATTTAGCCTGAAATCCTTGGAATTTGGAGATCAGAAATGTATGGAGATAATACTCATAACATTCACAACATATGTGTACACAGGCATGCCTTATTTTATTTTATTTTATTTTATTTTATTTTATTATTTTATTTTATTTTATTTTAGTTTAGTTTAGTTTAGTTTAGTTTAGTTTAGTTTAGTTTAGTTTAGTTTAGTTTTTGGCCCATGCCTCCAACAAGTGAAGGGGTGTTAACACTGGTTGTTTAATTACTAAGCTATATACAGCTGATATACAGTAGCAAGGTCCAAGTGCTGTGGATGTTACCCGTGGTCTGCCCAGATCCTTTCTAATGTGTCACTGTACCTGTTTCCTAGCTACTCCTGAACAGTTCCCAGCTAATCATCTCCCCAGGGGAATGCTCTCAGTTGAAATGAAAAGCCAGACAGACTGCAATATCGCAGCAAAAAAAAAAATAATAATAATTTTTCTTCCTCCAATCTTAAAAAAAAAATATATATATATATATATATATACATACATATATATATTTGAAATGCAGCATTAACAGAGAAAGACAAAGACAATTCCTTCTACAGGTTCACTCCCCAAATGACCCCAGTGGCCAGGGCTGGACAGAGCTGAAGCCAGGAAGCTGGAACTCCATTTAGATCTATCAGGTGGATGACAGGGGCCCAAGCACTTAGGCCATCCTCTGCTTCTTTCCCACACACATTACCAGGGAATTGGATGGGAAGTGTAACACCTGGATGCCTGTGGAATGCTGGCATTGCAGGCAGCAGTGAATCGCTCTGTGTCACAGCAACAGCCAAGAACTGGTCCCCTTGATTCAAGGCTGGGTCAAACTTGGCTTGAAATTCTTGCTTTACAGCTTGAGAAAGGAGTGGGCTGAAGCAGGATCCAAGCTAAGATGATATCTCTGTTGCCTTTTTCCCTATATTTTCCCCACTTCTCTTCTTCCTGAAAGCATTACCTCAGTGAATCACTGTAGGTAAACCATATCTTGTTAGATATCGCATAGACGTATAGCACTAATGTGGTACCACAGGGCAAGGTGAGGATTAGCTTAACGGATTGCTGTCAGAATTAATACTTCTTTTGAGGTTAAATATAGTTCTGGGCCAACAAATCCCTTCTCTACTCATTGTAAGAGATCTTTTGAGAAAGCAGAGCTTATAGAAGGTGGGACAGCTTGGAGAAGGGAGCATCTTAACAGGACCAAAACACATTGCCTAGAAGAAAGACATCAGGGTGCCTATAATTAAAAGATTGTCAAAAAGCCGACAGTTTTTCTTTCCTTGTGGCATTTTACTTTTTGCCCATTTTTCTATTCTCAGTTCTAGATAATAAAAGGAAAGAATAATATTCAAACCACTTCTTGAGCCTTCCTGTTAAACAAATTGTGTTTTGTAAAATATCTTATGGATAACATTTACTAAGCACTCTTGATTTTATGGAATTCAGTCTGTTGAAAAGCTTGGATTGGATTCCTAGACTTGAAGTGAAAGTGGGCACTGTGCAAAATGGGACCCAGTGTCTTCAAAGTGTTCTGTACACTTTAGCAACTTAAAAAAAATGGAAATATATTGTTATTACAACAGAGCTAGTACAACTTAGGATAACTGGATTGCCCAGTCATGTCCAATATTTTTATGTTTCAAAATGCCAAAGGAGGGCCCGGCGGCGTGGCCTAGCGGCTAAAGTCCGCACCTTGAACACCCCGGGATCCCATATGGGTGCTGGTTCTAATCCCGGCAGCTCCACTTCCCATCCAGCTCCCTGCTTGTGGCCTGGGAAAGCAGTCGAGGACAGCCCTAGGCCTTGGGACCCTGCACCCGCGTGGGAGACCCACAAGAGGTTCCTGCTTCGGATTGGCACAGCACCAGCCGTTGTGGTCACTTGGGGAGTGAATCATCAGACGGAAGATCTTCCTCTCTGTCTTTCCTCCTCTCTGTATATCTGACTTTGTAATAAAAATAAATAAATCGGGCCCGGCGGCGTGGCCTAGCGGCTAAAGTCCTCGCCTTGACCGTGCCTCGGGATCCCATATGGGCACCGGTTCTAATCCCGGCAGCTCCACTTCCCATCCAGCTCCCTGCTTGTGGCCTGGGAAAGCAGTTGAGGACGGCCCAAAGCATTGGGACACTGCACCTGCATGGGAGACCTGGAAGAGGTTCCAGGTTCCCGGCATCGGATTGGCGCGCACTGGCCCGTTGCGGCTCACTTGGGGAGTGAATCATCGGACGGAAGATCTTCCTCTCTGTCTCTCCTCCTCTCTGTGTATATCTGGCTGTAATAAAATGAATAAATCTTTAAAAAAAAAAAATAAAAATAAATAAATCTTTAAAAAAATATGCCAAAAGCATTTTATTTATTTATTTATTTATTTATTTTTAAAGATTTATTCATTATTTTCATTGCAGTCAGATATATAGAGAGAGAGAAAGGAAGAGAGACAGAGAGGAAGATCTTCCATCCAATGATTCACTTCCCAAGTGACCTCAAAGCCGGTTCTGCGCCGATCTGAAGCCAGGAGCTAGGAACTTCATCCAGGTCTCCCACACAGGTACAGGGTCCCAAGACTTTGGGCCGTCCTCGACTGCTTTCCCAGGCCACAAGCAAGGAGCTGGATGAAAAGTGGAGCATCAGGGATACGAGCCTGTGCCCATACGGCATCCTGGCTTTTTCAAGTCAAGGACTTTAGCCACTAGGCCACCATACCAGCCTCGGATTCTACTTATTTTTAAAGATTATTTATTTTTATTGGAAAGGCAAATTTATTAGAGAAATATCTTCCATTCATTAGTTCACTCCCCAAAGAGCCACAGTGTCTGGAGCTGAGCCCATCCAAAGCTAGGATCCAGGAGTTTCTTCCAAGCCCCACGCCGCTCCTGTGCAAGAAAGCTGGGACTGGGGACAATCTGGGCTGGGCAGGGCTGCAACAACCTTCGGCCCGCATGTGAGTTGGGTTTGGGGAAGCACCAGGCTAAGTCAGTCCACTGCATCTACTGGCTCATGCAAAAGCTAGAATAAGTGCCGACTGGCTCAGCTTTACCACAGCATCCACTAGCAAGGGCTGAGACAGGTTGCAAGTTGTGTCAGACTGGACTGCAGTAATCCCTGGGAAGTGCAAGATCTGGGACTAGGCCTAGTAGGGAAGTTGTGGACACTCTGCTGGGCTGCAACTTCCACTTGTGAGCATGACAGTGTGGGCTGGGGGTGGACCTTGCTGGACAAGGCAGCAGTATCTGTTGGCATATGTATGGACTGGGTTGTGGGGTGCAGTGGGCTGAGCTAAGCTGTAACAAGCATAGGTGTATATGAGAGCCTGACTGGGATGTGGCCTGGACCAGACTAGCCTGCTGTACATACAGGCATGCACAGGAACCGGGCCTAGGGGGAGGTCTGGCAGAGCTTAGTGGGAGTTACCCCAACTAGGCTACAGTTCCTGCTGGTGAGTGTAAGGGCCAGATTTATGGCAGGCTATATTGAGTATTCCATAGGTTTGCACAGGACATGTAGCTGGGATAAAACTAATCAGGCAACCACAATCATTGGTGTGTATGTAGTCTGATGTGGTGATGGACTGAACTGGATCCTGTACTGGCAGGCACATGCAAGAGTTGGGTATGGAGTCATCCCAGGTAAGGTTTCTTGGGGGACTCCCCAACTAGACCACAGGCCTGAAAACTCTGGCCACAGGGTAGATCATGGGATTTATGGTCTGACCTTGGACCACATGCATGTATCAGAACTGGGCCTCCTCCATTGCTGATGCAGATGCAGTGGGTGACGTGCCCTGGTGCAGATGGGAGACATGATGGCCAGCTCGCTTGGGCCTTCAGAGGACAGACAGTGAGTGCATGTCAGAAGATGGAAAACAGAGCAGGTTGGACAACTCTCCTGGCTTAGTTTTGGCAGCAAGTATCCAGGTGAGTGGATGCACTGGGGTGGACCCTGTCAGCCAATGGTCCTTGGAAGGATTTTCTATCTTGAAACAACAAAACCAACAGTGTCTTAGAACCATCAAAACGACTCAAGCAGTATCCTCGGAACATTCTTCTCCACATTGGGGTTTCTAAGAAGACATCAAATGGTCATTCTCTCATCCCCAGGTACTGATGAGGTTTGGCAGCTGGGAGCACCCTTTCTCCCCCCAAGTAGGAGAAAAAGGAAGATAAGGAAAATTGGCAGCATTGTCCCACCCACCTTTCCCTATTTCTTGACCCTCCCCATCTTAATCAGTGGTCATTATGGGCATCCATTCTTATTAACTATGTAAAATAACATATAATTAATTTTAAAAGGATTGAATATAAATCAAATCTGAAACTCCTGCTGTCTACTACAAAGTTGGACAATTATAGATTTGCACCTCAAGGTAGTCGTTCTGCTTTAACTTGAAAAATACAATTATGAAGACACATTTTAAAAATACTGTTTTCAGTTTTAATGTCTAATTGGCGATTAACCAAATATGTCACATAAACCAAAGTTGGTCTCTGAGCTCTTCAGCAGACTCGGGCGTTTGTAAAGCAAAACAAACTGCACCTGTCAGACAACTTGATCACGACACTAGCTAACTCTTGCGGCCGCCCTTTCAGCGCCAGTGTGAGGCCGGCAGAAGCCGCGGCTTCACCTCGGTGCTGCTTCTGCTGACTGATTCCCTCAGGGCAGGGCTGAGGCGGGAGCAAAGACAGCGTCTCCGGTCTCTCTGGAAACGGTCTTTCCCACCCCCAGTCCCCGGTCCTCGGTCACCGTTCTTTTCCACCTCTGATTGGATCAGGTTTACGGGGGCGGGACTTCGTTTTGCCTCGGGGCCAATCACGTGGACGTGCTGACGTCACGTCAGCGCCGCTGTTCGGCGTCCCACCCGGAGCTTCGTTGGGCGAGGCCGCTAAAACTGTTTAGTCCCTCGGAGGGGACGCGGGGGCGTGCGGTTGGCGAACCTGCGTGCGTCCTGTTTCGGTCTTGGTCGCCGGCATGGATCTGGTTTTAAATCGTGCGGACTACGTGCAGGTATATGCGAAGATGCGTTCCTTGGCTGACGTGGCTGCGGGATGGGGCTCCGGGAGCTGCTACCCGCCTTGCGGGCGGCTCGGGCGGGTCTGTGAGGAGCTTTCTGGAGGTGGGAAGGGCGGTACACGCCCCGAGGGTCTGGCGCTCGCCTCATCCTCACGCCATCCCGCCACATTGCTCTTCCCCTCGGCCCTGCCCTCGTGCCCTGGCTGCCGCTGCCCTGGGGTCCCTAACTGTCTCCTTTCCCGCGAGCCAGATAACTGTTTCTCACCGTGAGCTAAAAGCCGTGACAGCCATTGATGGAGTGTTTGCGCTAAGAGCTAAGCATGTATAAATATTTACCCATCCTGACGCATTTCAGCGTAGGTGGTGACCACCCAGGGACTCCCGAAAGGATAATAATTCTTGTCATTGGTGGAGTTGCTATGTGGATTAAAGGCGTGGACTCCAGAGCTCTTTGCTTCTGTTACACTATCATGCCTTTTAGGATTTGTCTCAGCTCTAGAATTACCTTTCCCGATTTCCTGACTTCTTCGTTTTCAGCCATGTCCTATTGTAGCTATTGCTGTAAACTTTCCCTGGAAGTTATGCTAGGTACTTCTGCTTTTAATATCTTCTGTATCCAGTCACTGCGTGCTCTGTTTTGACATCCCAAATCTCTCTTGGATCTGTCCCATTTTCTCCACCCTCTTTAATCCCAGTTCAATTTGGTCTTCCCTTGGGTAACTAGCAAAGCTGCATAGTTGCGCTCAGAGCCTCCAGCTTCACCTCCATGGCACTTAGCAGATGGATATTTCAAAACCCAAATCTTAACAGATTAAACTGTAGTACCACTTACTGGAATGCCGAATAAAACCATATTTGCATTCGTTCAGTATGCATTGTTTTCCCTATCCTCCTCCCCCAACTGTTGACCACCAACTGTTGACATTTCCCTGCTGGAAACAAACAAACAAACAAAAAAAACCGCAGTCTGGCCCTGCGTGTGACCCAGGAAGCTGAAGTCCTCACCTTGAATGTGCCTAGGATCCCAAATGGGTGCCGGTTCTAATCCCTGTGGCCTCACTTCCCATCCAGCTCCCTGCCTGTGGCCTGGGAAAGCCGTGGAGGACGGCCCAAAGCCCTGACACCCTGCACCCGTTTGGGGGACCCAGAGGAGGCTCCTGGCTTTAAATCAGCCTTTGTGGATGCTTGGGGGAGTGAATCAGTGGATGGAAGAGCTCCCTCTATCTCTCCTCTTCTGGGTTTACAATACAAAAAAAAAAGAAAAACCAAAAAAAAACCCCTCTGTCTCTTGTAAAATAATCATCATTTGCCCCAACCAGCAGAGCCAGTAAGCCAGTAACGTGGACACGGAGAGGGTCTGGGGATGAAGCACTGACAGGAGACCAGTGGTGGTAGAAGTCTCTGTGAAGTCTGCTTTATTGCTCCTTCACCTCTCCTTATATACTCTTTCCCCCCACATCCTCATTTAGTAGGATATTGGATACAGATGAGCCCAATTAGTCTGGGTGTTTTTAGCCACAAGCCCAGTTCCTGTTCCTGCCCAGGCTAAGGAGCACTATTCAACTCCTTAACTCACAACAATCATTAGGTTAGGTTTCATTGCCTAGAACATGCCTGATATCTTGGCAGAAATTTCTTTGTTGCGTTTTTGGGAACTATAATCTACTTTCTGAAGATTTTAAATCACTTTACAAAAAAAAACTTTCAGCAACTCTATGAGATTGGGAAAGAAGGTTTATAATTTTTTCTTAATGGAATACTTTACTAGTATGTCATAAATTACTTTGGCATGAGACATGGTGTACCTTTTACTATTTTTGGTGATTTCCTATGTTCCTTAGTAACATATTTCATTTGAAAATAAGTTCATTGCTGATGTTAACCGTTATATCATCAATTTCAGTGATTAAAAAGGCTATTCCCTGAATCTCATGGTCCATTTAATCTCTGGTATCATAGTTTTAAATTAGAGCATAGCAGAAGACATGCTTTGATTGGCTGGTGTGTTTCTTTAGGTGGGAGTGACCTCTCAGAAGACTATGAAGCTACTGCCTGCCACCAGACATCGAGCTACACAAAAGGTACGGAGGAGATACTGATTTCTTCGCTTCTCATTGGCTCCCACAGAAGATAGGTTCCTAATACTTTCTTATTGGTAAATTATACTTTAAAAAAATGCTAGTGTTGAAATAGTTAAATGATTAATTTGTGCAGAAATTAGAATCCAAGGGAGTTTTCTAGACATGAATTCTCATGGATGTATGTGATTAGTAGATAACGTAAGTGAACTTGCTGAAGTCTATTCAATAGAGAAGGGAAGTTCAGTGAAGCATTTAAGGCATCCCACATTGGAGTGCCTGGGCTTGAGTTCCAGTTCTGTTGCCACTGAATATCCTGCAAGGCAAAAGTGAGCTTCCTGCCATGTAGGTTTCAAATCTGCATTGTATCTCCGCTCCTGGCTTTGATTCAGCTCAGCTATGCTTGCATTTGGGGCGTGAATAACAGATGGGAACTTTGTTTCTTCCTTCTCTGTCTTTCTGCCTCTCAAATGAAAACAAACAAATAAAGCCCTGTATATCATGTTGTTATTTTGTGTGTACTAGATTGTATATATAAAGGAATACATTTTAGAAATAGAGAAAATGCTTACCCAAACTTTCTAATAATTTTTTAAAGATTTATTTTTTAATGATTTATTTATTTTTATGAATGTATTTAAAAATACATCTTTAGGGCTCGGCGGCGTGGCCTAGCGGCTAAAGTCCTCACCTTCAAAAAGCCCCGGGATCCCATATGGGCGCCGGTTCTAATCCCAGCAGCTCCACTTCCCATCCAGCTCCCTGCTTGTGTCCTGGGAAAGCAGTCGAAGACGGCCCAATGCATTGGGACCCTGCACCCACGTGGGAGACCCGGAAGAGGTTCCAGGTTCCCGGCATCGGATCGGCGCGTACCGGCCCGTTGCGGCTCACTTGGGGAGTGAATCATCGGACGGAAGATCTTCCTCTCTGTCTCTCCTCCTCTCTGTATATCTAGCTGTAATAAAATGAATAAATCTTTAAAAAAAAAATACATCTTTTTTTTTTTTTAAACAAGTATTTTTTTTTTTTTTATTGTTAGACAGAGAGGAAGATCTTCCATCCGATGTTTCACTCCCCAAGTGAGCCGCAACGGGCCGATGCGTGCCGATCCGAAGCCGGGAACCTGTAACCTCTTCCGGGTCTCCCACGCGGGTGCAGGGTCCCAAAGCTTTGGGCCATCCTCGACTGCTTTCCCAGGCCACAAGCAGGGAGCTGGATGGGAAGTGGAGCTTCCGGGATTAGAACCGGCGCCCATATGGGATCCCGGGGCTTTCAAGGCGAGGACCTTAGCCGCTAGGCCACGCCGCCGGGCCCAAAAAAAAAAAAATACATCTTTAAATGTAGAGTTTACAGAAAGAGAAGAGATACAGAAAGTCTTTCATCCAGTTGTTCACTTCCTAAATAGCTGCACTGGCCAGAACTCAGGTGATCCAAACTAGGAGCCAGGAACTTATTCTGGGTCTCCCACGTGGGAGCCAATTCGAAACCAGGAGCCCGGAGCCTTTTCTGGGTCTCCCATGCAGGTGCAGGGTCCCAAGGCTTTTGGCCTTCCTCGACTGCTTTCCCAGGCCACAAGCAGGAAGCAGGATAGGAAACAGGACTGCCAGGATTAGAACCGGTGCCTATATGGGATCCTGGTGCATGCAAGGTGAAGACTTTAGCCACTAGGCTATTGTGCCGGGCCCTCATAATTTTTTTTTAATGAGCTTTCTGGAGATGCCTCGATATATATGGATTTTTTTTAAAAAAGCATCAAAATAGACGTTACTTTCTAAATTCTTTCTTGAAGAACCTTTTGAACTAGCTTTGTATGGCAGTTACTTTCATTTTGATTCTCCATAGCTTTCTTTTTTGGTCTTTCTTGTTCTTTGAAAGATTAGTTTTGTAGAAATTGTAGAAATTGCTTTTGTAGAAATTGCTTTCCTAGATTTTCTAATAACTCTGCTTTTAAAACCATAGTTTGCTTATTGATAATTTTGCTTTTCTCATAAAGGACATGATGACAATAAGATTCTCTTCAATATATTACAGGTGGTTGTTGGAGACCATGATGGGGTAGTTATGTGCTTTGGCATGAAAAAAGGAGAAGCAGTCGTAAGTATAGCTTTTTATCAAGAGAAGAAAGCTATTCTAAAAGAGAAATGTATTGCTTATTGAACACTTTTAATGTTTGCATTTTTGAAAATGCAGACAAGGGAAAATGGGCTGTAAAGGAGGTAATTTATGAAGGATGAGGCTGCAAGTGGCAGAAGTGCCAGGTAGGTTAGTTTTCTAGACTCTCTAACAAATTACCTAAAACTTCGGGTCTTACAACAGTACACGTCTTTTATTTCATAATTTCTCTGAGTTGGAGTCTGGCTTAAGTTTCACATGGCTGCAGTTTAAACGTCAGCTGGCCTGTGTTCCTCTCTAGAACACAGCTGCTCTTTCATAGTCTCATGGTTGTTGGCTGAACTCAGCTCCTTGCTGTTGTAGTCTAAGGCTCCCACTTTTAGGCTTGGGCTTCTCCCAGCCGTTTGATGTTTCCACATTCCCTTGCCATGTGACCTCCCACAGTCCTCCACACAACTCGGTAACCTAATTATTGAAAGACAGCAGGAAAACCTGGTCAGCTAGAATGGAGTCTTACATAGCCTAATGGCATCACAGAAGCGACTATCAGGACGCTTGCCACTTCATGCAACTTAATCAAGGAGAGGATTACTGTATATAAAGTTTAGAGGGTCAAACAAGTACAAATAAGAAAATGGAAGTAGCCAAGAACAAAATTAATGCTAAGAACGAAAGAGATGAGGAGAGATTAATTTTTAATGTTCAGTTTTGAAAGGCAGTTAGAGGGAGAATGAGAGACACAGAGAGAGAGTGATCCTCTGTCTGCTGGTTCACTCCCTAGATGGCTGCAGTGGCTGGAGCTGGGTAGGTTTGAAGCCAGGTCAGGGAACTT
Organism: Ochotona princeps; assembly: GCF_030435755.1. Lineage (NCBI taxonomy): Eukaryota > Metazoa > Chordata > Mammalia > Lagomorpha > Ochotonidae > Ochotona > Ochotona princeps. The sequence goes on from NC_080838.1 coordinate 31,119,135, forward strand.
CATCTGAGTCTCCCTCATAGGTAGAGGGACCCAAAGACAGAGCATTCCTCCACTGCTTCTCCAGGACACCAGCAGGGAGCAGGAATTAGAGTAGCCAGGACATGAATTGGAACCCATATGGATGCTTTTGCCCTGCCGCAGGCGGAGTATTCTCCTGCTTTTCTATGGGACTAGCACACCCCCTTATTAATTTTAAAGAGGTGATTAAAGTGTGAAAATGAGTCCAGTTGACCTAGTTAAGTAATTTGCTGCATAAGCTTTCCTGTAGATGAGAATATTGCTTAAACCAGTGCTTATTTAATATATCTGGGAACTGTCTGGGGAATCTTGTTAAAATGTGGATTTCCATTCAGTAGATATGGAATTAGACTCGAGATTCTCTGCTTTCATCAGTTAGCAGTGTTAATGTTGCTGCTTAAGGAACCATGCTTACAAATGAGAGTGCAGTTTTTGCTTATGTCATATTGTATGTAATATATTCCAAAGTTTAAGAATATTCAACAATAAAAAACCCCAAAACAAAAACAAACCAAAAAACACCACAAAAAATGAAAAAAAAAAAAAAAAAAAACAACAGACCTGAATAGATCTTCATCTAGAGGTGTTTCTATATAGTAGGACTATAGTATTTTATAAATTTAAAATCATAGTGTATTTTAAGGTAAAAGAAAAAGGCTTACAAGAAAGAAGCTTGTGTTTTACCTTTTTCTCTCTGAATGCAATTTGCAGGCAGTGTTCAAGACTCTACCGGGCCTGAAAATTGAGCGGCTGGAGCTAGGAGGGGTTCTTAACACACCGCAGGAGAAAATTTTTGTTGCTGCAGGATCTGAGATTAGAGGCTTCACAAAGAGAGGAAAGCAGTTCCTCTCTTTTGAAACAAACCTCACTGAAAGCATTAAAGCCATGTATGTTTTTTTCTTTCTTCTTTTTACATATGTATTGATCACATTTTGGATAGATTGTAAAGCAGCTTATGAAGTATTACATCTAAAAGCTTTTGGAAAATCAAGTCGTTTAAAGTGTTTGCTAATTAAAATTTACCATAGACTCAAAATGTATTGCTTGTTAAAATGTTGTTTTCTTTTTAAAACTGTCATAATTATAGCTTACTTCAGCTATGATTCATCATGAAGTACTGGAGGATAAAAACAAACCTCTAGATATTTAGATTTATATTCCTTGGCTGTCTTTGAGAGTTCTGGTTTTGAGGAAGCAACAAATACTAAAAGGCTGGCCATCAAATTTGGTGACTCTCAGAGGAGTATAATTTCAGGTTAAGTCAGCTAAGACTCTAAGAAAAATAACTCCCTTCGTGATTTCCTGATATATGAAATTTTTGCAAAATGTTCATGTTTGACTCATGGGATGAGGGACAGGGCCGTTAGAAAGGGCTTTAGAAGTCATCTGACTTGCTGTTATACCTGCTACTCAAGAGGATCTTTTGGAAGATGAGGATGGTTTGTCCTGTCTCATATTTGCTGATTCAGAGTAATCAAGAATGGGCCTAATGTATTTTTAGAAAACAGTTCTTCATTTGAATCTGAACCAGTAAATTTGCACAGCTAGACTACTAGATTAGGAAACTGCAATCTGTAATGCAGAGCCCATGTGTAATTCCATAGAGTGCACAGTGACCTCCTGTTGTCTGAGCTACAAAACTGTGGCTTGAAAAGATTAGATCAAAATTACACAATGGCAGGTGGAAGTACTTTTAAGTGATTTAACAAGAATGTAATATTTGGATATACTCTTGTAGACAGGGCCAAAATACTTGTGAAGTACTGAAATTAAATATGTTAATTAGCATATCCCTGTGTCAGAGAGGTACAGAGACAAAGGTGTGAGGAAAATAAGTAGTTTCCCAGTAATACTTACATTTTTTAACCTTAAATATTTTCACTGGAGTGGAGTGGCAAACATTTGAGAGATCTTTTTTTTTTAAATTTTTGGAAGGTTTATTATCTTAATCTGAACATGAATAATGTCTCACAGTAAAACAAAAGTTATAATTTCAAAATATTCAGGAAAACAACTATTTTAAAAAAATAATTAATCCTTATACATCCTTCCCCACTCAATGCATTCATCTATTCCCCATTCTTGTCAATAATACTGTTTGCTTTGGCTATTGTAATGCATATTGACTTCAAAATGGAATTTCAGAGCATGAAAAAGATACAGAATGATGTAAGTTGGTAAGAATGATATTATCAAGGATCTCAGAGAATGCCCCACATCCGGGACTTGGGGTGGGTGGGAAACTGGGTGGGGCTTCTCCCTCAATATCCCCCTTTACCTCAGATACATGATGGAAACAATATGGACATAATACTATTACCCACTTCCCTATACCCCCTGAACCTTTTTTTTTACCGTAATTAACTATGTAAAGATTGTCAACAAGAATACAATAAACAAAAAAGAGAGAGAGAAAAAAAGAATGATATTATGTGGGGAACAGGCAGGGTTGGCATTTGGCATAGCAGGTAAGGCACTGGTAGACATGCCTGTGTCCTGCCTTAGAGTGCATGGTTTGAGACCCAGCTCCTCTGTCACCAATACAGTTTTCTGACAGTACAAAATCTGGGAGAAAGCAGATAGTAGTTCCTGCCAACCATATGGGAGACCCGTGTTGAGCTCCTCTGGTTTCCTGGCTTTGGCCTCCTGCACTACTGGCTTTTGTAGGCATGTAGGGAATAGATCAGCAGATGCATTTCTCGCTGGCTCTAATCCTTTCAAAATAAAATGAAAATAAATAAAAATCTAAAAGATAGTTCAGCTTGGATATTTAAAAAAAATGATATTAAGAGGGATATTTAATCATTTGTAGTCACAAAGTAGGCCCACTTAATTGAAGAGGAGAAAATCAATGATCATTAAATTCTGCAAAGAATAATGTAGTATCATGATTTTTTTTTTTAAGATTTATTTGTATTACAAAGTCAGATATACAGAGAGGAGGAGAGACAGAGAGGAAGATCTTCCGTCCGATGAATCACTCCCCAAGTGAGCCGCAACGGGCCAGTGCTGTGCCAATCCGAAGGGGAACCAGGAACCTCTTGTGGGTCTCCCACGTGGGTGCAGGGTCCCAATGCATTGGGCCGTCCTCGACTGCCTTCCCAGGCCACAAGCAGGGAGCTGGATGGGAAGTGGAGCTGCCGGGACCAGAACTGGCGCCCATATGGGATCCCGGGGCGTTCAAGGCGAGGACGTTAGCCACTAGGCCATGCCGCCGGGCCCATATCATGATTTTTTTTAAGAAAAGATTTATTCATTTAACTTGAAAGAGGTACAGAGAGATTTTTTTCATCCACCAATTCACCCAAGTCAGAGCTGAACTGATCTGGAGCCACAACCCACGAGCTTTTTCTGGGTCTTCCATGTGCATGGGTGCAGGGGCCCTACATCTCGGGCCATCCTCCACTACTTTGCTAGGCCATTAGCAGGATGCTGAATTAGGAAGTGGAACAGTTGGGACTTAAACCGACACCGGTATAGGATGGCAGCATTGCAGTTGAGGAATTAGTCTGATGCACTATAAGTATCAAGGTATTTCAAGAGGCTTTAAAACGTGGGAAATCAAGAAAACCTTGAGGTTCAGTTACTCTGTTTTGGTTTGTGGGTATAGAAAGTGAAAGATGTATTTGCACTGTAATATAATTTTTGTCAAAAATTATCAGGCCCCCACCATGTGAGAACATGATTCCTTCTAAGAATTAGAACTTTATTGTGATTGTTACCTAAATTATGTTAAGTGTAACAAATTAACTTAATTTTTCAAGATAAATTCTAATGAAATAATTTTCTGCTGTTTAATTTTTAGTTGAAAGTAGATTCATTTCAAACAGATGTTAAAGTTGTTTCATTTCAAATAAATGTGTCTAGGTGACTTAACATGTTAGAAAGCTAATAGAGAGCTAAAAGCTGTGCAATTTACTGCCTACTCCACTGTTTACTGTTACATGTTGTTGCGCAAGTTACTTAACATTTTAACATTCACCTGCTTAAAGGGATAATAGTGTTCCCTAGTTTAAGGTGATTAAATGAATTAATCCATGTCAGATCACTTAGGACAGTGGTTGGCCACATAGAATACATTCAGGATAAGTTTGTGCTATATTAATTTTCTTCAGATAAAGATTTGAATTCCCCTTATTTTTGTTTTATTTTGTTTTGAGCTCAGTTTTTATTGAATTAGCCCAAGGACTTAAGATCCTTATTTTCAGTTTTCAGTATGTTATCAAAAAAAAAAAAAAAAAAAACCTAGAAATTAAGTAGAAGAAATGAAAAAAAAAAGTCATTCTGTCTGTGATGGAATAGTAATAAACAGTTTAAATAGTTTTGTTTTTTTTCTTTTTTTGAAAGATTCATAAGATTCATATGAAAGGTAGACTTAGAGAGAGATTGAGAAAGAGAGAAAGAAAGTGATTGATTTTCCATGTGCTGGTTCATTCCCCGAATGACTGCAGTAGCTATGACTGAATGAGGGTAACATCAGGAGTGAGGAGATCATATCTAGGTCTCCAAGTAGTTGGTTGGCAGGGTCCTAATCACTTGGACCATTTTCTGTGGCTTTCCCAGGATTGTGAGTATGGAGCTAAATCATATGGTGTATCTGTTTTGGAGGTGGTGGCTCCACTTACTGTGCCACACAGTGGCCTCTAGTTTTGTTTTCATCTGAAAAAAATTCAGGAGTGACCTATGCTCACTTTTTAAAATACATGTGTGTTTAATTACTATTTTAATGTTCTCAGGCACATATCTGGCTCAGACCTCTTTCTCAGTGCAAGTTACATCTATAACCATTATTGCGACTGCAAAGACCAACATTATTACCTTTCTGGGGACAAAATCAATGATGTCATCTGCCTTCCAGTGGATAGAGTGCCACGTGTTACACCAGTATTGGCCTGCCAGGACAGAGTACTCAGAGTTTTACAGGTTGTCATTGTTTGTGTTTTATAACTTTATATTTTTTAGGTAGATGAATATTGATCAGTGTTGTGTACTTGAGATAAATTGCTTTAGTGATGTCTATTTTAAGTGTGTTACATAAGTTTTTTTCTGGAAAAAAATTTTAATGATTGATTATTTTTACTTAAAGCAAGTATGTTGAGATCTTTTATAAGTTTTTAGGAGTCATATTTGGAAGGAAAAAACTGCTTTTCCCATCTCCATCTACAATTTCTGAATTTGTACAGTCAGAATGGAATATTCCTAGTCCAAAGAACTTTTCTGAGCTTTTACAGTTGTTTTGTTGGTCTTTTTTATTTAGCAGAAGTTGTGATTGTCTCTATCAGTTGCTTCCGGTCATTGTTACTAGTCACAGTAGTTAAGACTGTGTCTTCTCGAATCTGGCTCTCAGTAAAACATACACTCTGTGAAACCCTTAAAGGCTTTTCTTTTCTTTTTTCTTTTTTATTAATATAAAGAAAAGACCCTTGAAATTTAAATGCAAATAGCATGTGAAAATGGATTAATTGAGTTAAAAATTAGGCTGATAATGGTGCAAAGTCTAAATATGGATTTCACGCCTCTGCAGACCAGGTCACTCTGTGAAACTCTATAGAAAGATGGCTGTTTCTTGGCATGAGCCATTTTGTAGAAAGAAACATCCACTGATTCTGTGAGGTTTTTTCCCCTGTATGGGCAATTAGGTAATTTTGGGGATTCATTCTGTAGATATGAATAATTATTTTTTCCCTAACCTTATCTTTCAATTATGAGTTGTTGCACAGGCTTTTAAGCAGAGCTGGAATTAAAAGTTGATCTGACTGAATTCTAGGATTCTACTTTTTTGATAAGATGGGATCCATATTTTTTTTTTTTTTAAGATTTATTTATTTTGGGCCCCGCAGCGTGGCCTAGCGGCTAAAAGTCCTAGCCTTGAACGCGCCGGGATCCCATATGGACGCAGGTTTTTTTTACAGTGGGTGATTTTTTTTTTAAGATTTATTTATTTTTATTTACAAAGTCAGATATACAGAGAGGAGGAGAGACAGAGAGGAAGATCTTCCATCTGATGATTCACTCCCTAAGTGAGCACAACGGCCAGTGCTGCACCAATTCAAAGCCGGGAACCAGGAACTTCCTCCAGGTCTCTGACATGGGTGCAGGGTCCTAAGGCTTTGGGCCATCCTCAACTGCTTTCCCAGGCCACAGGCAGGGAGCTGGATGGGAAGTGCAGGTGCTGGGACCAGAACCGGTGCCCTTATGGGATCCTGGCGTGTTCAAGGCGAGGACTTTAGCCGTTAGACCACGCTGCTGGGCCCGGGATCCATAATGTTAAAAAAAAAGAAAAGAAAAAGAAAAAGAAAAAATTTGCCTCCAATAAAGATTGGTGGAAAGAGTTGAAATCTTCTACTTATGTATACTTTTTTTACTCTCTATCTACATTTTAGTCAATCTGTTTCTCAAGAGGTTGTATGTTTTAACAGATACTTGTGTATTTTATGTTTTTAGAGTTTTATATATATATCTTTGAGTTTTAAAATATTATCTTTAAAACAAAGCATTGTGGTTTTCATATGTCATAAAATATTTTAAACATTTAATAGTAAAAATAATAAATACAATAATAAAATAGTATACTATACTATCTACAGTTTTTTAAGTTATAGTTTATTGAATTTAAAACCATGGATACTTTTCTCCTGTGAGCATAAATACTGCTACCTTATTCTCTAATAGCTTCTCAAATACTGTGTACGAGGTAGCTAGCATTACAAGTGGCAAAGCTGGGGAAAACATGTTAAATAAATAATTTGTGAATTTTGGAAATTTCCAAAAGCAAGACCAGAACTTTTCTTAGGAAGTTACTTTGTGTTTGCTTCAAATGGTAAAACTCTTCAATAGGTCTTAAAGGGACAGAAGAAATAACTTGTTCCTGAAGAGTTTTGGTAAGAAGATTTACTTATGCCAAGTTTTTAGGCACACAGTATGTTTAAAAATAAAAAGTATTGAAGATGGAGAATATTGTAATTACTTTCTTCTTGGTCTTTTTATTTTATATGTATTTTATTTTCAAGGCTATTTATATATGTTTTATAACAGATACAAATTGATAATTATGACCTGCTTTTTTCCAACAGTTTTATGTTTTATACTAGGTGTTAGTAAGCATACTGTATTTTAATATTGATGTTATCTATGTTATTTTCATTTTTAAACTGTTTTAATTTATAAATGTTTCCTCTTTAGGGATCTGATGTGATGTATGAAATTGAAATTCCTGGCCCACCAACTGTTTTAGAACTATATAATGGAAATGGCGGTAATCATAATTTCATTTTTCCAACCAATGGTGTATTATAAAAATATTAGATGAAACAGAAAATTGTAGAATGAATGAATATAAACTGGAAAGGTAACACATTTTTTTGGATAAGTTGTCAGTAATCAGCAATAATGAGTTTTTAAAAATAAATTTTAGTTTCTTCACCTAAAATTATATGAGAAGTGTCTTATCTTGCCTGTGAATAAAGCGTTCTTTCAAAAGTTGTCTTTTATGATATTAAAAAATGAGTTTTCTAATGTGAAATCATTTTAATTTGAAGGAGATATTATGAACTATAGAATGGATATAATATGTTGACTTTCATTCTAAACAGGTAACTCAGGAGAAGATATTCTGTTTGGAACATCAGATGGAAAGCTTGGGCTTATTCAGATCACTGCATCCAAACCAGTACACAAATGGGAAATTAGAAATGAGAAAAAGAGGGGAGGTATGCTTTTGTTGTAGCTCAGATTCTGAAATTTCAACGCTTAGGAATAAAGTAAATTATTATCTGTCTTTTTTTTTTATTCACATGATATAGCTCATTTAAGAATTCAAGAGCCAATTCTGAATTTATCTACTGTCTTATGTTAGGTCTAGCATGTTATTGGCATACATTAACTGAGAAATGTCAATAATAATTTGGGATAAATAGGATTTTAAAAAGTAATATGCATCATTTTATATGAAAATCTGTTTTTTATGGTTTGGAATAGGGGACTAACTAGAGTGTGGGAGCACTTGTTACAAGGCAAAGAAAAAGTGCAATTGTAGGTCGGGGCAGGGAATATTTGTATTTCCTAAAGAATACATACCTACCTAGGAGGATTTATCCCTGAATTTGTAAGTGATAAGATGTCATTTATTGCTTCAACAAATACTTGTTAGGGAAGATAGTGTAAACAAATGAATATATAAATAGCTTTACTTGGTCACCTGAAAAAGATACAATAGGAAAATGTGTTAGTGAATAATAATTAAGGGATTTTTTGGGCTGCTTTTTACTGAGTGGTTAAAGAAAGTCTCTTGGAAGTGGTGGAAATTTGAACTAAAATCTAATTGATAAGAAAATATATTAGAAATGTAAGGATTTGGGAAGAATCTTTCTTGAAGAGGGGAAAAATGTGAAAAGGACTTGGTTCTTTTAAACAACAATAGGAAGATCAGTGTAGCTAAATGAATTAACCTGGTATGAAGTGAATTGGAAGAGGTAGGGTTCCTGGCTCCTGGCTTCTGATTGGCACAGCACCAGCCATTGCAGTCACTTGGGGAGTGAATCAGCAGATGGAAGATCTTCCTCTTTCTCTCTCCTCCTCTCTGCATATCTGACTGTCCATTAAAAATAATAAAATAAATCTTAAAAAAAATAAATCTTTTTAAAGAAGATTTATTTTATTATTTTCATTGGATATACAGATTTACAGAGAGGAGGAGAGTCAGAAAGGAAGATCTTCCATCTGCTGATTCACTCCCCAAGCAGCCCCAATGGCTGGAGCTGAACTGATCTAAAGTCAGGAGCTGAGAGCCTCTTCCAGGTCTCCCACACGGATACAGGGTCCCAAAGCTTTGTACTTTCCTCAACTGCTTTCCCAGGCCACAAGCAGGGAGCTGGATGAGAAGCGGAGCTGCCAGGATTAGAACCAGTGTCTATATGGGATCCTGGTGCATGCAGGGCGAGAACTTTAGCTGCTAGGCTACCATGCCATACCCTCAAAGTCATTTTTTATATCCTGAGTTCGTATATACTTCACTATAACTGTTAGTTTTTTAAAAATAATTGTTGTGTTTCTTTCTTAAAGGTATTTTGTGTATTGACAGCTTTGATATTTTGGGTGATGGTGTTAAAGATTTACTTGTTGGAAGAGATGATGGAATGGTGGAAGTCTATAGTTTTGATAATGCAAATGAACCTATTCTAAGATTTGATCAGGTAGGTTCATTATACTTCATATGATTCTAATTCAAATTATGGAGATGATTGATCGTTTGAATTATATGAAATGAAAATATGTTAAAATCTAGTTTTTGGTTTAAGTATAATTATTTTGATGTTCTAAAAATTTCTAGTATTTGAGTAATTGACTATTGTCTTCAAGCTGAGTAATAAGTTACTGTTTCATGACACTTAGAGATTATTATAAAGCTCAAAAGCATTAGACATTTTACCTTACTTTCTTATGTTTCAACACTTAATAAGAATAAAATTTGTATGTTTTGGTAACATAAATAAGTGTTTATTTAAAATAAAGCTTAGGAATGAACATATGGACAGTGTAGGAAGTATCCTTAAAGATGGAAAGGTAGCAGTGTACTTTAGCCACTGAAAAAGGCTGGCTGTGTAAAAAAAAATACTGGATAGAGGTACTCTTAGTTCACAGATTTTAATGTAATTAAACTCATTTATGCTAGGCTATAAAGATACAAGGGAAGCATTCTAATGTAAATGTAATCTTTCATTGTCACGAGCAGTATTCTTCAAACTAGGGCTTCCCCATCTTGTCTCATGAACGATCTTTTGAGACTTGTTTTTTGGAAAACAGAGTGAGGGAAATTGAGGGACAGGTAATGGATGTAAGGTAAGATACCATTTGAGAGGCCTGCTCTCATAATGGAGTGTCTGATTTTGAGTCCTGGCTCCACTTCTGAGTCCAGCTGTCTGCCAAGTTATTCCCTGAAAGGTTTTAGCAATGAGTCAATTAGCTATGTTCCTGTCACCCATATTGGAGACCCAAATTGGGTTCTGGGGTTCTGGCCTCAGCCTATTCCAGCCCTGGCGATCGTAGGCTTTTGGGGAATAAACCAGCAGGTGGAAAAGCTCTCTGTCTCTCTCCATCTCTGTCTTTCTCTCTCTCTGCCTTTTGAAGAAATAAAGATTAGTGCATGAAATATTTTTTAAAACGAAGATGCAATTAAAAGATAAGTTCTTTGAAAAAAAAAAGCCACAAAATATACAGACAGTATAGGGATAAAAATGTTACACAGTTTATTTTATAGATTGATTTCATATTTGTTAGTCTTTGATATAAAAAGTCATCCTGCTAAGAATGTAAATACTAGTTTAGGCTTAAAATAAATAAATTTACTTATTTATTTTATTTTATTTTATTTTATTTTATTTTATTTTATTTTATTTTATTTTATTTTATTTTATTTTTTTGACTTGTGAGGGAGAGTGGGCGGGGAGGGGGAAGAGGAAGGGCTGGAGGCCCAGGGCAGAACAATAGGGGCTGGCTGGAAGGCAAGGTCCCCCACCACCCCCTCCCCCTCCCATGGGCGGATGAGGGGGTGTGGAGGAAGAAGAAAAGGAGGAGGAGGAGGGAGGGGGACAGACACCCTGGGGCAATGGTGGGTGGGCAAGGGCACAGGCTGTGGCTGCCCCTGGTGGCTTCCTCTGCTGGTCTGGGCTAGGCTTAACATTTATAATAAACTTTGTTGATGTCTGCTGATTTTTCTTAATACCCTAGAGAAATTTTTTATGTTAGACCTCAGCTCTCTTTATGATTTCTATTCCAAATGCCAGCAATGAAATAATACTTACTCTGCAGAGTTTCACATTAAGAAATCCTATCTTTTCACTCTTTATGTATTTATTTTTTAATCGCAGAGATACTGCTTTCAGCTCATTCCTAGGCTTCAGATATGCTGCCTTTATCTTGAATGTTTTCCTTATCAGAAAACCTCTTATCTCACAGTCTGACTTGGTAGCTGGTTGGATTATCAGAAAGTTAAAGTGAGAATCATAGAAAGAAAACTATACATACCTTAAACTTTGTATTTTAACTTAGGGATATGCAGTTTGCCATTTACCTTTGTGGACTCCGCATCTGTGTAGTCAACAGACTGGATAAGAAATATGGAAAAGAAAAATTGAAGTGTATTGAACATAGACAGATATTTTTCTCGCTAGTCCTTCAACAATAAATATGGTGTAACAACTATTTACAGATGATTATATTTTATTTGGTATTATAAATAATTATAGATAATTTAAACCATGTAAAAGTATATGTGTAGGTTATATGCAGATATTATGCCATTTCATACATATCTGAACATCATAGATTTTGGTCATCTTTGGTATCCTCAGGTGATCCTGGTACCTGTCTCCTGATGAGAAAAAGGGATGACTATCCATTCCTTTGCCAATATCTTGAGGACTATATCTTTTTGTCAGTTTGTTGACCTTGAGTGTCACTCTGTATTTCTTCTTATTTAAACTTATCCATACTATATTTTAAAATATTTTAACAATAATTGTACATATGTATGGGCTGCAATATCACATTTCATTACCTGTATACAATGCGTATTGATCAAAATGAAATAATCAGCATTTCCTTTTCTTTGCTATTACTTTGTCATTGAAGAGTTGGAACTTCTATTTGTTCATACATTATACATTAGGTTATAGTGAACTATGTAGTCTTCCCCATTATGCTATGCAATAGTGGGAATTTACTTTTTTGTTTGATCTGTTTTGTTAGAATTGAATCTAACTCTGACTTGCTACACGTTATCTGTAGTGCCTATGATTCTCTCCTTGCTTGCTTGCTTCATTTATTTATTTATAATATCTATTTGAAAGGCAGAGAGACAAAGAGAAAAATAGAAAAATCTAGCCACTGGCTCCTTTTCCATATGCTTGTAGCAGCTAGGGCTGAGTCAGGACAAAACAAACGAGTGCAGAACTCAAACTGGGTCTCCCAAGAGTGATAGGATCCAAGTTCAGAGATATTCTTGGCACCTCCAAGGATGTACATTAGCAGGAAGCTGGAACTGGAAGCAGGGCTGAGACTTGAAAACAGGTATTCCATAATGAAATGTGGACATTCTGAAATGCGTCAACCGCTGTGCCAAATACCTGCCCCCAGGCTTGTGTTTTCATGATTACATGAGGACACTTCAAAAAGTTTACGAGAAAATAGAATTGAAAGGGGAGTTTTCTCACAAAAATGAACTTTAAAAACTACTTTCCATGAATTCTTGAAACAGTGTTTATTTAAAAGACGCAGAGAGGAAGAGACAGAGATGGAGACAGAAAGAGGCCACAAGAGTGAGGTTTGGGCCAGGCTAAGGCCTGGAGTTAGGAACTCCTTCCTGGTCTTCCACTTGGCAGGGGCAATCATCTGCTACCTTCCAGGCACACTAGCAGGAGTCTGGACTGAAAGTGGAGCTGTTGGGACTCTAACCAGTACTCTGAAATGCTAGTGTCACAAGTGACAGCTTAACCCTTTGTGCTGATGCTGGCCCCTCTCTGTGCACTCTTTGAAGGACTACATGTAACTTTTTTTTTTTTTTTAAAGATTTAGTCAGATATACTGAGAGGAGGAGAGACAGAGAGGAAGTGGAGCTGCCGGGATTAGAACCAGCGGCCATATGGGATCAAGGCGAGGACCTTAGCCACTAGGCCACGCTGCCGAGCCCTACATGTAACTTTTTAAAATGAGCTGAGTTAGCTAAAGCTGAAGCTCCAAAGCTTTTTAATAAGTGTGTTTAAAGCACAGGAGATAGATGATTTTCATTAAAATGTTTAACTTATAAATATTTCTGAGTATGTTAAAGATGATACTTTTAGGTGAAATAGTACAAACTATACTTAATGGTCACTTGATTAACCACTGAAAGTGAAAACATGCGTGATTAGTGGGCAAAGTATCCTTTTAAAATTCAGTTGATTTGCAATTAGTTGATTTCAGTAAATTTAAGAAGGGCCTAATTATGTTGTTATCACTAACAATGCTTTTGATAGTTGGTGATACTATGTTCATCACTTGGAGGATTTTTAGACAATCTAGTTAACTTATGTAACAAAACTTCCTCTGTAGAATGAAGGATTTGTGACTATTGTTATAATATAGGGGAAAGCAGTGGGGGAGTACGGGCATGGGCAGGGTGGAAGGGGAAATCCCTGAGCCTAAGGAATTGTATCAGGAAAAAAAAAAATCGTATGTTAAAAAACAAACTCCACAAAAATTTTATTCCTTTCAAAATATTTATATGACTGTAGTTAATCGGTGCTTACATTTGTAAAAATAAAAATTATGTTGAACCCAACTTTGTTCTAACACTATGTGCAATTAATTTTATAAGACCTAACTAATTCAAAAGGAAATGGAAAGTTCCTATTTATATCATTAGACATATTTCCTGTAGAACTTTACCTTTGTGATTATTATTTACCAAAGTTTATCTCAGACATTTATATATTGCTAACTATAATTACAACAACTTCTCATACATAGAGCTTTATAATCACAAGATAATTTATATATTTTTGGTTATAGAGAAATATAAAAAATACAGAAGAATTTCAAGCATATGAGTATTTTATATTAAGATAAAAGTATGTCAGAAAAGTGAGGTGAAAACAAAAGTTCAAGGAGAGAAAAGTAACAATGTAGAATTTCCAACTTATAACAAAAGATTATTTCTTCACTTTTTAAGTCAATCATTTGTGTGTGTGTGTGTTTGTGTGTGTGTGTGTGTCTGTATCTGTGTATGTTTGTTCTGGTATTTAGATTCTCTAGGTATGATTAAAAGATATTATAATTTTATTTAAAAATATTGCTTACAACTTCCAGAAACTTTATTCCTTATAGCTATTTAAAGTAGGAATGAAAAGTACAGAAATGTAAAATATGTAAGGTAAAGTTTTGTTCAGAATTACTTGTGGAAACATGAACAAAAGATTTTTTGAAGATTTCTTGTGTTTATGAAGTAACCAGGATACTTATTAAAATTGAGCTTTTTGCAAATTATAATAAGATCTTTGCTACTTGAGTCTCTGGGAAATAGCCTCAGGAAGAATTATGATAGCCTTTTTTGCAGGATAGCTTAGAGGTAGAGAGTAGCTGACATTTTGTTGATTGGTTTGATGTTTCTGTGCATTCCCTCTGTTGCCCCACTTGAAAATGCTTCTCATTCCTTCCTGCTAAGCATTACCTACCCGAATTTCCTTTCTGGTAGTCAGAACTTAATACCGTGTTGTTAATGCATTTCTTCAGAATTTAATAGAATTGATTGGAACATATCAGAGTGTAATACTGCCTTATAAGTTGTATTTTGTTATTATTTGAACATAAGCCAGGTTGTCCTGTAGTTTATTGCTTGCTTTCCAAAAAACTTAGAAGTCGGGTCACCTAGAATGCATGTTTGTTTTTTTTTTAAAGATTTATTTTTTATTACAAAGTTAGATATACAGAGAGAAGGAGAGACAGAGAGGAAGATCTTCCGTCCAATGATTCACTCCCCAAGTGAGCACAACGGCCAGTGCTGTGCCAATTCGAAGCCGGGAACCAGGAACCTCTTGTGGGTCTCCCACGTGGGTGCAGGGTCCCAATGCATTGGGCTGTCCTCGACTGCTTTCCCAGGCCACAAGCAGGGAGCTGGATGGGAAGTGGAGCTGCCGGGATTAGAACCTGCTCCCATATGGGATCCCGGGGCGCTTTCAAGGCAAGGACTTTAGCTGCCAGGCCACTGCGCCGGGCACTAGAATGCATGTTAAAAAAGATATTACTAGTTGATTTACATGAAACATGTTTTGGAACTATAGCTTGAAAGATGATATTGTAAACATTGAATCATCTGAAAATCATAGATTTTCTTAAAAGTAGCAAATTCTTAAAGGTTCCTTTTAGGTTGTCATTATGCACCTAAAACGGTATCTGGAGAAGACACATGAGAGATTATCAGTGGAGTTCAGATAATAGACAAAAATTACTGGCAGTTTTACTTGTAATTTTTAAAAATTTCTATTTATTTTTATTGGAAAGTCAGATATACAGAGAGGAGGAGAGACAGGGAGGAAGGTCTTCTGTTCTTTGACTCACTCCCCAAGCAGCCACAACAGCCAGAGCTGTACTGATCTGAAGCCAGGAGCCAGGAGCCTCCTCTGGGTCCCCCACGTGGATGCAGGGTCCTAAGGCTTTGGGCCATTCTCCAGTGCTTTTGCAGGCCACAGGAAGGGAGCTGGATTGAAAGTGGGGTTGCCAGGATTAGTACTGGCACCCATATGGGGTCCCGGTGCATGTAGGGTGAGGACTTTAGTTGCTAGGTTACCATGCCAGACCCGCTTATAATTTTTTTAAAGTATGTGTAAGTCAACTATTTATGCTAATTAGGCTTTAACAAAAACAATGCTTATTTGTAAGGCAGACAGAGGAGAGAGACGGAGAAAGAGAGAGAAATGTTTAATCTCTTGGTTCACTCCCAAAATGACCAAACTGACCGGAGGTGGGCCAAACCTAAGCCAAAAGCCAACAGTTTATTGCAGGTCTATACGGGGACAAGAAGTACCATTTTCTGACCTATTCCCAGATTAACTAGCAGAGAGCTCTGTGGGATGCTGCCATCACAGACAGGGACTTTAATCACCGTGCCGTAACTCTGGCTCCTTTTTGGATGATTTAACTAACTGGTACACACCAATACACTAGTCATTTTTAATCATCTTTCTCAAATTAAGAAATGTTGTAATTTTATTGCATTTGTTAAAGATGTTTGTCTTTCTGATCTCAGAGTCTACATGTAATAAATATTGAACAAGAGACAAAAGATAAATTTTGTAGCTTACTTTACTGTGAAGTATCTAAGTATTAATGAAATGGTTGGTCTTGAATTTATTCCAGATGTTTTCTGAAAGTGTCACATCTATCCAAGGCGGTTGTGTAGGGAAAGATGGTTATGATGAAATCGTGGTATCTACATATTCAGGTAAAATAAATGATAACTGTTGAAGACATTAGCAGTAGCAAAAATAATTTGGTTAATTGCTTTTTATCATTAATTAAAATTAAACATTTTTTTAAGGTTTTAATTTTATTTTTTGTTGGAAAGTCAGGTATACAGAGAGAAGGAGATACAAAGAGAAAGATCTTCGTTCTGCTGGTTCACTCCCCAAGTGGCGGTAATGGCTGGAGCTGAAGCCAGGAGCTTCTTCCATATCTCCCATGTGGGTACAGGGTCTCAAGGCTTTGGACCATCCTCCACTGCTTTCCCAGGCCACAAGCAGGGAGCTGGATGGGACGTGGAGCAGTGGGAAAAAAATCAACTGGTGCCCAAATGAGATCTCATTTGATGCAAGGGGAGAATATAGCCACTAGGCTATCACATTGGGCCCTAAAAAGTTTTTATTAGTAAGTCACTGGTAACCAATCACATAAGAAACTTCATTCGTTAGAAAATAGGAAAGAGGAGTAGGTTTTATTTTAATTTATGAAATAGTTAATGTTTGAATAATGCTTTGTTTTTTTTTTTTAAAGATTTATTCATTTTATTACAGCCAGATATACACAGAGGAGGAGAGACAGAGAGGAAGATCTTCCGTCCAATGATTCACTCCCCAAGTGAGCCGCAATGGGCCGGTGCTTGCTTATCCAAAGCCGGGAACCAGGAACCTCTTCCAGGTCTCCCACGCGGGTGCAGTGTCCCAATGCATTGGGCCGTCCTCAACTGCTTTCCCAGGCCACAAGCAGGGAGCTGGATGGGAAGTGGAGCTGCTGGGATTAGAACCTGCGCCCATATGGGATCCCGGGGCTTTCAAGGCGAGGACTTTAGCTGCTAGGCCATGCCGCCGGGCCCTGAATAATGCTTTGTAAGAGTGCTTATGTCTCAGTACCATTGATATCTTTTGCTTTAAAGAGAAGAGTACTGAAGTTGATAATAATCATTTAGAATTTAACTATGAGCTGGTTATTTTTGCATTCTCACAGTACTCATTTCAGAGTTTTAATTCCCATGTAATTTCCAAGTAATTTTTGAAAGATAACTCTTTTCTTTTTCCTTTTGATTGACAAGAGATAACTCTATCCCCAAATGTCTGCAACATCCCTGTCTAGGTTGGGCTTGAACCTGGGAGCAGACATCTTAATCCAGGTGAAGCTGGCAGGACTCAATTACTTGATTGATCACCGCTGCCTGTCAGGGCTTACATTGGCAGAAAGATGAAGTTAGGAGCCCGAGCTGGAAATTGAACCCATGCACTCCAGTGTAGAATGTGAGCATCTTAACCCATATGCTGTATGCTCACTGCTGGCAGTTCTTATTTGTTGGCTTTTTTGGAACTTGCTGGAATGTATTAACTTTATCATACTTGGAAAAATAATTTAGCGGCCAGCACTGTGATGTAGTGCCTGCCTGTGAAGCCAGCATCCCAGATGGTCTTCTGTTCAAGTCCTGGCTTCATCATTTCTGACCCTGCTTCCCGCTAATGTACCTGGGAAAGCAGTGGAGAATGGCCCAATGCTTGTGCCCCTTCCCTCACTCAGGAGACCCAGAGGAAGCTCCTTGCTCCTGGCTGCAGACCTGCCCAGTGCCAGCTGAGGTATCCACTGATGGAGTGAGCCAGCTAATGGAAGATCTCTTTCTTTAGCTCTTCTGTGTTTCTCTAACTTTGCCTTTCAAATAAATAAATAAATCATACAACATTTAAAATAAGTATTACAGTATTTAGGACAAAGAAAATAGCATCCCAAAATAGTTAGTTATGTCGTTAGGTTTGAATATTTTTCAGTTTTGATTATCTGAATAGTTCTAGGGCTGAGCAGGTTGCTGTTAGTTGACAAAACGCCATATATATTGGTACTTCTGCTATACAAAGTATAATACCTCTTTTTTAAACACTAGAACCACTAACCAATGCATGATTGTGATTCGTCTCTACAGGCTGGGTTACAGGTCTCACAACAGAACCCATTCAGAAGGAAAGTGGACCAGGAGAAGAAGTAAAAATAAATCAGGAGATGCAGAATAAAATTTCTTCTTTACGGTAGTTTGTTTTTGTTTGCTTTTTAGATTTCATCTCATGAATTATATGGTTATTGCTTTTTATTATTTATATATGTGCCATATTTTATTGGAAGAAATAATCACTTTTTAAATAAATAAATAAATGATTATCACTGTATTTTTTAATGTTCATGACCAAGGTGAGGGGATTGCAGACCCACGTGGGTAATAATCACTTTCTAAGGTGAGTGTTTTGGGCTGGCTTGTGGTGAAGTAGGTTAACACACTGCCTGGAACACTGGCATTTCATTTGGGTGCCATTTTGGATGCTGGCTGCTGCACTTCCAATCCAGCTCCCTGGTAACATGTCTGGGAATGCAGTGGAAGATGGCCGAAGTCCTTGGGACTCTATACCCATGTGGGAGACTGAAATGCAATTCTGGACTTCTGACTTTGGCCTAGCCCTGACCACTGTAGCCTCTTTGGGAGTGAACCAACAGTTGGAAAAATATCTATCTTGCTCTCTCTGTTTCTCTGTCCTTGTGTTCTTCAGCCACCTCCCATGTGACTTTTTCCTTTTAAATAAATGTAGTCTTTAAAAACAAAGTGAATATTTATGGACTTGAAAAGATTAGTATTAATATTTTGAAATCATAATACTTTTTCTGTATCTTAGTCTGTATTGACTTTCTTTGATCAAGAATTGTATTTTTCATTTATTTAGCTATATACAGTTATAGTATTGTTTTTTGCCAAGATTAGAGAAAAGGCAACGCAGATAACTGTTTTCTCATTAGCTCTTGTTCTCTGTTCCTGTGGACCCTTATGGATTTTTAATTTTTTAAAATTTGTTTTCTTACTGGAACTAAGTAATGTTGGGTCCTATCCTGCTCAACCTGACATACCCTGTGAAAAAGTACCCATGACTTATGCAAGGCTGTTTCATATAATGAAGTGGCAATTACTAGAACTTTCAATGATGGCTCTCCCTCCTTCATCCCTTGCTAAACCTGCTAGGTTAATGAGGGCTGATTTTTTTTTCTTTTTTTGATGATAATTGAATACTACAAAAACTTTTAAGGCAACAGATTCTTTAAGTACTACTAGTACAAGCCATTTCACCAATGCCACTGAGAAAGCAAGCTCTAAATGTTCATACATATAAGTGCAATAAATTTTTTTTAAGATATCCAGATTCTTGCAACCAGGCTAATGATGAGTTAGTGATTGTTTTCCACATCCCCAGTATAATGCCTTTTATTTACAACCAAATCTGCCCCATTCAGATTCCACTGCAATGTGACTCTGTTATGAACTTACTTCTGATTTATTTGCTCAACCCCTGAAATAGTGTTAGATACATAGGAATAAATACATAATATTTAGCAATAAGCATTAATTGAGTGGATAAATCTTCTGTGTTTATTGCACATATCCCTCCTAAGCCCCTTTCTATTCTTTTTACCCTATATTGGGGCTGGCTAAACTAAGCCTCATGTTATTCTGTTATTTACTTCAATTATATGTGAATTTTCCCTTTATCTTGAACTACACTAAGCAATGTCTGTGCAGTCCAGTCTCAGAATACTATTTCTTTTTTTTTTCTTTTTCTTTCATGATGAGGTTCCAAGCACAGGGATTCCTCTCTCCACTGCCCCATATTCTCCCTACTATTTTCCCCACCTATTTACAGTACTAAAGCCCTTCAACAACAGTTACAAGTCCAACATTCTGCTATTTAATGTCTCATGGCATTGGATGTATAGGTAATAATAGTCTAGTATCCCATTGTCAAGATATATATAACAGTTTCATTGGAGGTCCATCTTTTATTCAGGAGTAGAGATGCATACTGCAATGTATCTTCAGTTCCTGGTATGCTGATCTCTTTTACAGGATATATATTTTTTTCTTTTTTTATAAACATTTTATTATTATTATTATCATTTTATGATACAATTCCATAGGCTCCTGGCATTTCCCTTATCCCCTCCCCAATTCCCTCCCCCCCATCTAGTTCCTCTGTATCATTACTAAAATACAGTTCTTCATACACAGTCATATGTCCATCATTGCGGGCATGGACAATGACAGAGAGTCCAGCATCCTATTGTCAAGATATAGTGAACAGTTTCATTGTAAGTCCATCCTTGTCTGGAAGTAGAAATGCATACTACATCTGAATGTTAGTCTCCATTTCACAGCTCCTGTACATCCCCTCAAATGAAAAGTCATAATACAAAATCAACAATAGAAAGAAAAATAGAAATTTACAATGCCATGAAGTTAAATGACATGTTACTAGATATGACAGTCTCCATTATACAGCTACTATACATCCCCTTAAATGAAGAGCCACTAAACAAAATCAGCATCAGGGAGAAAAAAGAAATTAACAACACCATGAAGTTAAATACCATGCAACTAAATGATTAGCCTGTAGCTGAGGAAATGAAAATCAAGAACCTTCTTGAAGAAAATAATGCTACTGTATGATCTATTGTAACTGAGGAAGACATCGAGAAAATGGGGCACACAGAATTCATAAAACTCATTTTAAAGCTTCTGATCAAAAATGAGAAGCACATACAAGAGTTCAAAGAATTTAAGGAAGCAATAAAGCAAATCAAGGCTGATATAACAGAAATTAAGAACACAGTAGAGCAAATTAAAAGTACAATGGAGAGTCTCCAAAATAGGATGAAGCAAGCAGAAGAAAGAATCTCAGAATTGGAAAATATTTCCCATCATCAGGGGGAAGCAAACAAAAAGCTGGAAGCAGAGCTGGATTAGGCCAAAAAAAGTATTCAAGAATTGACAGGATATATTTTTAATTATATTTGCCTATATATCTATCTTGTATTTTGCATGAAAGTTGCCCTATATCAGAGAGAACATGTGACATTTGTGCTTTTGGAATTGGCTTATATCACTGAGCATATTGTTCTTTAGCTGGGACCATTTTTTTGCAAATTGTAGAATTTTATTCTTTTTGATGGCTGATTAGTATCTATAGAGTAGATGTACCCTAGTTTCTTTATCCATTTCTGTTTTGATCACGTCTGGGTTGTTTCCATGTTTTCGCTATTATGGATTGTGCTGCTATTAATATTGGGTTGCAGGTCACTTTTTAATGTGCAGATGTCACTTCCTTTGGATATATTCCCAGGAGTGGGATAGCTGGGTCATATGGTAGATCCACATTCAGTTGTCTGAGCACTCTCCATGCTGGCTTCCATAGTGGTTACACTAGCCTGCCTTCCCATCAACAGTGGAGGAGGCTATCTTTCTCCCTACATCCATGCCAACAGGTGTTAGTAGATTTGTGAAAGTAGACTAATCTCACTGGAGTTAGGTGAAACCTCAACATGGTTTTTATTTGTATTTGCCTAACAGATAGAGAGCCTGCGCTCACAATCCTTTTTCAACTATTAGTAGATCTTGGGGCCTCTAACTCATGACCCTGCTTATGGTCCCAAATTGTTAATGGTCTGCAGCTTCTTTATTCTGTCTCTTCCCCCTCCTGTTGCACATGCTTACTGACTTCATGTTTTGTTTCCTCTCATATGTTCTTCAGCCGTCTTATTTTTCTATTTTAATTAGTGTAGCTTCTCCTCCATAACCAGATTCATATATTGTAAATGATTATTTGCATCCTACCTTGATACTTACAACTCTGTTAATTTTTTTGATCTGGGAACAAGTGGATGTTTTAACTTTTGGGTTAAAGATAAATAATGTGAAATCATTTAGTCAGTGATAGGAGCAAAAATTTTGCTCTTATTGGTGTTATACTGTTAGCCAAAGTTATAGAGACAAGTTTTGCTAAAGTGTCTCAAATTTATGTAGACATTATGAGGATATCAAATATTTTTGTATTTATAGATGACAAGGTTGTATTTATGTTCTTATAGGAGTGAATTGGAACATCTTCAGTGTAAAGTATTGCAGGAAAGAGAGAACTATCAGAAGTCTTCTCAGTCAAGCAAAGCAAAATCAGTAGTGCCTTCGTTTAGTATAAATGACAAATTCACATTAAATAAAGATGATGCCAGCTACAGCCTTGTTTTAGAGGTACAGACTGCAATAGATAATGTCTTAATACAGGTAATCAAAATGTCTGATTTCTTGGCTTTATGATTAGAGCTATTTTGTAAACCAGTCACACACTAATTATTGTTGAACATTTCTAGTTTTACACAGTAATATTAAATATTAAGGCTGGTTAATCTTTCATTGGGTGGTCAGTTTGCATGTTAGATATTTGAATTTTATCTTAAATTTATCATATACTTAATAAACAACAGGTGAGTAGACATAAGGTCATGATATAAAGGGGAAAAGATCTAAAAGGTAATAGAAATTTTCTACTTTGGCCTCCCTCTGAGAGAATCTCAATAGAAACATAACTTAGAAAACTTCAATATTTAATATCTTCGTTAGAACTTTTTAAAAAAAGTCTCATAGCATTAGAATGACAGGTGATACTACAGCTTACTCATTAATTCAGTAACTTCTAGATAGGCCAGTAGACAAAATAGATCACCTCAAAGGGTGAAATTTGTAGAAATAATCATGTGTAATTCCATTATCAATATATGAATATGAATTTGCAAATATTGAGGAAATACAAAAAGATTGTAGTAAAATGAAAATAAAATGGAAAACATCAGAAAATGAAAAGCTATAACTTGGAGGAAGAAGATAAGGTTTCAGAAATGTGGTGGGCAGATCAGGTTATTAGTTAAAATTTGAAGGCTGAAAATTCTTTATGGTAATATTAGCTCATGGGCTGCTATATTGAACAACTCTAGGAATAGCATTTATACAGAATATGATGCATCAAGTTTCTCCTAAGAACATCCTCCTAAGGGAAGACCAAAGATTATTTTCTGTCCGTGTTACAGGTGAAATTAAAATCGATTAAAGGGAATTGATAAAATAGCCATTATTTACAGCCACTGGTATCTTTTTGGTACTGAAAAAATAGGAAGATTATGCTTTTAATGGGGATAGAAAGAAAAAGATATTCTATGACTTCCACTAATTCTATTTAGAAAAAAAATAGATGATTGTAAAATAATATTTTTTATTAAGTTTACTTGCTGGAAGTATATACTGTCCAGTATAAGTAAGAAAATTGATACTTTCAGATTGCAAGATGAATATGAAATAGAACCAAGGAGAACTAGTAGAGAAAACACATTTTATAAACACTTTCAGGTTTTCTCTCTGAACTTTTTTTTTTTTTTTTGGCGATAGAGTGATGTTCCAATAGATTTACTTGATGTGGATAAAAATTCTGCAGTTGTTAGCTTTAGTAGCTGTGATTCTGAGGTGAGTAAAAATATGAAAAATCTTCATGTTTTTATTTGTTATACTGTTTTGATTTAAGTGTATAAATGCTACAGGGATTTAATATTTTTTTTCTATAATCTTTTGTTTCATAAAATTTCCCTCAAAGTTGGCTTTAGTTTTCTTTCCCTGTCTTCAAATAATTCAGAAATTTGGATTCTGTCCTGCATGTCTTCTTTTTGTGGTCTGTTATGTCCAGCGAGTTACTACTTTATGTCAGTTCTATATCCTTGACTCTCATTCCCCATTTGGGCTTCATTCATGTTCTGTTGACCAGTCCTTGCCCTTCTTTTGTCTTGCCGGAACTGTTGGTTCTGTCAGTTTCTTTTTCTTCAGTCAAGCCTCTCTACTAGACAGGTTTTCTGTCTCAGTTAATTTTTCTTCACTGTAACTCAACTACTTGAGAACAGAAATTTTATAAAGAAAAGGAGTTTATTTTGGCTCCAGATGCAAAATGCAAGAATAGGTGGGTCTCCTTGGTTCAACTGTAGCAATGGTACTGTTGGCAGAATCCCAGTTTGGCACAGAGCATCACGTGATGAGACAGAAACTTGGGTACTTCTCTGTGTCTGGGTGGTGTTTATTATAATCACCAGAATTCACTTTATGGGTAACCTAATCCAATATAGTCACTTGCTAATTCTACATCTTTAATGAGCTTTTACCCTCTTAGTGCCATTAGCATAAAACTTTGGTAACTGAACTCCTGAGTTTGGTTGAAGGACAGATACTCAAACCATAGCATCTATCTAAACAGAAAATGTCACTGTATCATGTCTTCAAAACCTTTTAAATTTTCCTTATGTTCTGTTGAAAGTTAGTCTAGTTTCCTCATTCTGGCATATAAAAATTTTCGTGATGCAACTCTCCAATTTATCTCTCACCAACTGCTACCTCCTTTCTTAAGCACATTATTTCTGTCCAACTGAAGTTACTAGAATTTCTTGAAAATGCTATCGCATTCACACTTTATTGCATTTGAAAATGCTGTATTCGTTCACTCTTACTTCTAGGTTTTTCCTGGTTTGGGGAAACTCGATGAATACTTTCTTAACCTTTAACCAGTAGATATTTATTGAGTCCTTTCTAGGTGTAGAATGCTGTGATGAGATCACGTCAGTGCTTTTGAACATGCTTACTGTATTATTTCTCTTAGTACTAGTAGACTCAAAGGTAGATGTGCCTCATGAAGAGAATGGGAAGGTAAAAATAAGGCCTGGATTAGCTGCACTGGAGAAAGCAAGCCAGAAAAGGAGGAGATGGATGACTGCATTCCTCACTCCTCAACTCTCTTTGATCTGTAGCATTTTATCCAGAAATAGTTCAGTGCATTTGTTTTTAATTACATTATAATGTCCTTACTTTAATACTGATTAGTACTATTTATGAGTTAAAAAATTGAAATTAAAATATTTGAGTTTCTGCTTTCAAAATAGCATCTTTATTATTTCTTTGGTTATTCACTAGAGACAAGGTTCAAAAGTGCAGAGAAAATGAAATTAGATGATTATTATTTGCAGGGTGGAAGCAAACATTTAGCTAACAATGTGTTCAAGAAATTCATGGAAGGTGCATATTGGGGAGAATTACTTAACCCCCAGAGCTTCTGGGTTTTCATATGTTAAAACTTAGTAAAATATAGTGCTTAGAGTTGTTTGTAGCAATAAATGAGGACATGTGGGAAGCGCACCTAGCACAGATAATAAGTTACTCAAGCAAATGGCAATCGTTGTTATTGAAAGTGACGTTTCTCTTGCTGTAAAGATGAGTTCATCTTGTCTTGAACTTTGAATTCTTCCTAGTCAAACGACAACTTTCTGCTTGCCACTTATCGGTGCCAGGCAAATACCACAAGGCTGGAGCTCAAGGTAAGAAAATGTTAGAAATTATCTTCACTTGCATGTGTAAACATTATTTTTTTTCTCTTTATGTATCTTACAACAACATTATGTAAATTATTTGCATTGAATTTCCCCTTGCAGTGTGTCATTTTGGAGTCATGACTCCATTGGCCAGGTAGATCTTAATGCAGTCAAATCACTATCTCTGCTCTTTGATTTTTAAAGTTTTATCTATTTTTATTGCAAGGTCAGATATATATAGAGTTGAGGAGAGACAGAAAAGAAGATCTTCCGTCCAGTGTTTTACTTCCCAAGTGACTGCAATTGCCGGAGCTGCACCAATCTGAAGGCAGGAGCTAGGAGCAATTCTGGGTCAGCTGGATGGGAAGCAGGTCTGCTGGGATTAGAACCGGAGCCCATATAGGATCCTGGCGCATTCAAGGCGAGGACTTCAGCTGCTAGGCCACTGTGCAGGACCCGCTATCTCTGCTGTTTATGGTCAGTTAGTTTATTGTCTCTAAAAAAACAGAATTTAACATTTCTTCTAACAGAAATATTTTTCTAATTTTTTATGGAAAATTTTGAACATACATAAAAACAATCCCCATGCATTTTTCAGCTGACTTCAGCAAAGATCCACTCATAGTAAGCTTGTTTATACTATTACTCACCATCTGTAATTATTTTGAAGTGAATCCAAGATATTTAAAATTTCACTTGTAAATATTCAGTTTGTTTGTCAAAAAAACACTTTTTAACATAGCTGTAATGCTACAATCAGAACTAAGAAAAAGCAATACTCTCTTAATACTATCAGATATTTAGTGTTCAAATTCTAAAGAGGTTTAAAAAGTTTTTATTTTCAGTTTATTTGAAAGAGATAGAAAAATCTTATGTCCTGTATTTCACTCCCAAATGCCTACAGTAGGCAGGGCTGGACCAAGCCAAAGCCAAGAGCCTGGTACTCAGTTTGGGTTTCCCGTGTGGGTGGCAGGGACACAAGTACCAAAGGCATCATGTACTGCCTCCTGTAGTACACCTTAGGAAGACGCTAGATCGGGAAGGCAGTAGCTGGAACTGGAAGCACGAACTCTAATAAGGCAGGTGATGATTCAACCACTGAGCCAAGTGACCACCCCTGACTTCTGTGTTCACATTTTGATCCAATCAGGATCCCAGAAAACGAATCTAATTATTGACATTATTCTGGATATTTACTCCATATTTTCTTGCTGCCTGGATTTTGCTCATTTCATTCCAGTAACATCACTAATTGCTATTTATCCCAGAGGAAACTTCCTAAAATTTTCTTCAGCTATTTAGGAATATGATCATTTTTACAATAGAATATTCAGCTTAGCATATTAATCTAGTTATATTGTGAGTTTTTAAAAAAATTTTTTATATACTTACAATCGGTACCTTTTTTTCTTGGTGTTAATTATATTGTCAAACTAAAGGTTTTCTTTTTTCAAGAGATGGTGCTGGATCCGGCAGAATAACCTAGTGGCTAAATCCTCACCTTGCATCTGCCAGGATTCCATATGAGTGCTGGTTCATGTCCCAGCTGCTCCACTTCCCTTCCAGCTCCATGTTTGTGGCCTGGGAAAGCAGTGGACGATGGCCCAAGGCTTTGGGATAGTGAGGGAGACCTGGAAGAACTCCTGGCTCCTGGCTTCAGCTCAACTCGGCTCCAGCCATTGCAGCCACTTGGGGAAGTGAATCAGCGGATGGAAGATCTTTGGCCCTCCTTCTCTCTGTAAATCTGACTTTCCAATAAAAATAAATGAATCCTAAAAAAGAAAAAGATGCTGCTACATTTTTTTCACATCTAATTAAGAAAGGGTCTAATTAAATGCATTTTTCCCCTAAGTGGTTCAATTTATTCTACATTGGTTCTTTTAAGCATTTTGAAAACAAAAATTGAGAACCAAGATAATGTTGATTTCTGAAAGAATATACTTGAGCAAAAAAAAAAAAAAAAAAAAAAAAGACCAGAATGAGAACAAATCTAGAGCAAGGGTTTTTTTTTTTTTTTTTAAACAGGTACATGAATTAAAAATTTTAATTTTAAAATTCTGAAGAAAAAAATAAATGTCTAACAAGGGTCAAGAAAAAGTGAAGTAGAACTTTTCATAAAATCTGTTGTAACACCACCATGATAAAGATTGAAGGTTATTTTTAGGCCTAAATGAATATTCTATATAATAGAAGATTATATACAAATAGAGTTTTGCACACACTTATGGAAACTTAATGTATAATGTTTCTATTTAGAGGGAAATCATATTACATTGCTGTTTCTTCTTAAAAATTGGTGTTGAATTTATCTGGAAGCAAATTAAGTAATTCTTATGCCATTTTGAAATAAATTGAAATCATCTAGTTACTTAAAAGTATAATTATCCTCCCAAGAATAATTTATAATAATATGTATAGACAGCCTATGAAATGCTATTCAAAATACCAATGAAAAAGAAAGTAAGTAAAGGATGTGGTAGTGAATTCACAGAAGAGGGACTCCAAATAGGTAACAAAGATTTTTACCCCATTGTTAGAGAAATCCAAATTAAAACAACAAAAGAAATTTCTGCTTATCTGATGAGTTAGTAAAAAAAAAAATGTTAAGAAAGAACATTACTGTGTGACAGGACTGAGGAAAAGGACTGTCTCTACCATGGCTGATGGAAAAATAAAGTTTATAGCCATTTTGAAAAACAGATAAATAAATGATCAGCTCCATTTGGGGAATCTATTTAAGATTAAAAAAATTACAGAAATATACACTGCAGATATTATATATAACTAATTTCATTGTGTAGAAGTAGAAGCAAAATGAATACTCTCACTAATTAAATGGTTGAATAAATGACTATTTATCCATATCATTGAATAGTATGCTATTAAGAATGAGTAGATTTGGGCCCGGCAGCGTGGCCTAGCAGCTAAAGTCCTCGCCTTGAAAGCCCCGAGATCCCATATGAGCGCCGGTTCTAGTCCTGGCAGCTCCACTTCCCATCCAGCTCCCTGCTTGTGGCCTGGGAAAGCAGTCAAGGACGGCCCTGCACCCGCGTGGGAGACCTGGAGGAGGTTCCAGGTTCCCGGCTTTGGATAAGCAAGCATCGGCCCATTGCGGCTCACTTGGGGAGTGAATCATTGGACGGAAGATCTTCCTCTCTGTCTCTCCTCCTCTGTGTATATCTGGCTGTAATAAAATGAATAAATCTTTAAAAAAAAAAAAAAAAGAATGAGTAGATTTTCTTTTTTTTTTTTTAATAGAATTTTTTTTAAGATTTATTTATTTTATTACAGCCAGATATACAGAGAGGAGGAGAGACAGAGAGGAAGATCTTCCGTCTGATGATTCACTCCCCAAGTGAGCCGCAACGGCCGGTACGCGCCGATCTGAAGCTGGGAACCTGGAACCTCCTCCAGGTCTCCCACGCGGGTGCAGTGTCCCAATGCATTGGGCCGTCCTCGACTGCTTTCCCAGGCCACAAGCAGGGAGCTGGATGGGAAGTGGAGCTGCCGGGACTAGAACCGGCGCTCATATGGGATCCCGGGGCTTTCAAGGCGAGGACTTTAGCTGCTAGGCCATGCCGCCGGGCCCGAATGAGTAGATTTTCATCCATTACCATGGATGTATCTCCAGAAGAAAAATGGATATAAAATCCCTATATGTTTAGATACATGTTTTCTTTTTTAAAAAATTGTTTGTATTATTTTTAAAATACATTATTATTTTCCATGATACGGTATTGTGTGTATAGGAATTTCCCTCTCCACATCCACCTCCTCCCTTCCCATTCTTCCCCCCACCACCATTTTCCCCCATATTATAGTAGTAGTATAGTCCTTTAGCAACAGTCACAAATCCAACATTTTGCTGTATGAGTGTATCATGGCATTGTAAGTATTGGCAATGGTGAAAAATCTAGTATCATATTGTCAGAATATATTTAACATTTTCATTGGGAATTCCCCTTTTATTCAGTAGAGATGTATACCACAATGTATCTTTACTTCCTGCTAAGGTAGTCTAGCTAGTCTCCACTATACAGTTCATTCACAAGAATATATATGTACATATATTTACTTGTATATCTATTTGTATATGCATGTATGTTCCCCACTATCAGAGAGAACATGTGATACTTGTCCTTATGGGATTGGCTTATTTCACCGAACATAATGGTCTCCATTTGGAGCTATTTGGTTGCAAATTGTAGAATTTCATTCTTTTTTAATGGCTGAGTAGCATTCCATGGAGTGGATGTACCTCAGTTTCTTCATCCATTGCTGTTTGGACAGACATATGGGTTGTTTCCATGTCATTGCTAATGCTCAGGATCCCTAGCGATTAGGGGAATACTAATAAAAACCACATTGAGGTTCTAACTCTGGCTCCCATATGGGATCCCAGCACATGCAAGGTGCGGATGTAGCCACTAAGCAATTGCACCAGGCCCTGTTATTTATTTTTTTTATATAGATTTTCATTTTACTTTTATTGCAAAGTCAGATATACAGAGAGGAGGAGAGACAGAGAGGAAGTGGAACTGCCGGGATTAGAACCGGCGACCATATGGGATCCTGGCGAGGACCTTAGCCACTAGGCCACGCCACCAGGCCCCAGGCCCTGTTATTTATTTTTCCTTTTTCTTTGTAAGATTTATATTATCTATTTTTATTGCAAAGTCATTTATATAGAGAGAGTAAGAGAAACAAAGAGAAATATCTTCCATCCGATGATTCACTCCACAAGTGACCACAATGGCTAGTGCTGCAGCAGTCTGAAGCCAGAAGCCAGGAGCTGTTCTGGGTCTCCCACATGGGTACAGGGTCACAAGACTTTGGGCCATCCTCGACTGCTTTCCCAGACCACAGGCATGGAGCTGGATGGGAAGCAGAGCTGCCAGGATACGAACCGGCACCCATATGGGATCCTGGCATGTTCAAGGCAATGACTTTTAGCTGCTAGGCCATGGCGCTGGCCCCTTATTGGTCTTTCTTTAAAAACAATATTTCTAGCACATTTGCAAAAAAAATCTTAATTTAAGTTTTTATTTAGGTAAAACATTGATTTTTTTTCCTCTCACCTATGACACAAAAGGTGTGAGTCAAAATGTTAGATTAGAGAAGTTGCTTTTATAGAGGTCAGATTTTTATAACACTAGCAATGTGCTGTATAATACATTCCTTCTGAGTGAAGCTTTAGTGATTTCAAAGAATCACTTATCTTTTCAACAAAAACTTCTTGATCACAAAAATTTTTATATGAACTTCATGTATAATATACCTCTGTTTTTATAATGATGGAGTAGAGTATGAGAATGTCTTAAAGTGGCAAATGGAAATATGGTAAGGATAACTTATAGACTAATTTTGCAAATAACACCAAGTCTGTGACACAAATAGTTTTTTAATAGACATCATATATCCTTCAGGTTTGAATAGAGGAATTAAAGCATAAATGCTTGATAATTTGTGTTAAACATTTTAAAGATACACATATGTTGCTGTTTCTTATTCTTTTCTTTTGTGTTCAATCAGATTCGTTCAATTGAAGGCCAGTATGGCACGCTTCAAGCATATGTGACTCCAAGAATTCAACCTAAAACCTGTCAAGTCCGCCAATACCAGATAAAACCTCTTTCACTCCATCAAAGAACACACTTTATTGATCATGGCAGGTAGGACAAGGGAAAGAACAGTTTAATTTTACAGTATGATATAATTCAGAACAAATTGCCTTTTATACTGTAAATTCTGGAGGTTATTCAACATTTAAAAATTTAATGCTTTGTTTATTCTAATAGAAGCTGGTTTGAATTGGATTTTTGCATCTTTCCTTGTATGTTGTCTTTCTGGAATCATTGGAGTAGCAGTTTTCTCTCTTAAATACCTTTTTTGGTGGCTTTAATTTTTTAAATTGTTAATATCATTTCATGATACAGTTGCATAGGCGCTGGGATTTCCCCAATCCTCTCCCCAAAAACCCCTTGCCACACACACACACACACACACACACACACACATTTCCAATAATAATTCGGCTTGATTTTGTTTCAGTGTTGCTATTTCTTGTGTAATATAGTCCTTAAATTCCTGCATGTGCTTATTGTTGTTGATAAGAAGCTCTATAACAAGCATTTTGAATTCTGTATCCCCTATTTTCTTAACGTATTCCTCACTGAACTCTGAGGTTGGTAAAGGCTTTTGCTCCTTTGCAGGGGAGTCTTCAGTAATATTCATTGTGCCTCTGTCTCTTCTTTTTCTCGTGGTCATTGTTCTTCTAGTTAACAGATTCTTCTCCTTAGGGCAGGTTTCTAAGCTGTGTCACCCACAGGTCTGTAATTCGATATTACTTACTGCAGTTGGTACATGATTCTTTAAAGTTTGCAGTTCTTGTGCCACTCCTTCCAATGAGTTTTAGATCTCGACTCTTACGTTAGATCTCCACCAGGTCTCCATAGACGCAGCTCCTGGCTTTCCACGTCCACTTTCCACTTCCTGTCATCCTGTGCCATTGTTGCACTGTTGTCTGTATAACCTTTCTCCCACTTTTGTTTTGTGTAGTTCCCAGGATGAGGGAGAAACCAGGTGTCCTCAATAGCTAGGTTGTTGGCAGTGCTGATCTTGCCGACACCTACTGGCCATTAGGTCTAAGGGCCACATGGACCTATTTTGAGTCATACGATGCCAGAGTCGGTATTATTTTCACTGTGGGACCAGTACAGCACACTGAGCTCAGTAAGTTCTTTCCCAGTTCAGTGCATTTGCCAGCTCACTGTTGTCCTTTGAGCCTTTGTCCAAGAGCCTTTGTCACACTGTACAAATTGACACCTGATGTGCCACTTGTGGATTTCTGGATCTGCTGGCTATTAGGTCTGGGGCTACCTTAACCTATTTTGGGAGGAACCTGTAGGATACTATATTGGTGCAATTCACTGAGCCCAAAATGAGTTCTCTCCCAGCTTAGTGCATGTGCAGTCCTGTCCCACAGCCTTTGCCTGTTTACATAAGATGGCACCCAATTTGGCTCTACTGGGGGTTTGGGCTGTGAAATCCACCCTGTTCCCACACCGCCTGTTTGGGATCTGCTACTCTGTCTCTGCTCCTAGTCAAATCAAACAAACCAGTGGAATGGGCAGTTCTTTGTATGGGTTCACCCCCTGAGCCTCTGATGAATGTCCCTTCCCACTTTGTTGCTGGTGAATTACCAGAGGCCAGTACAGTTAAGATTGCTGCTGGCTGAATGTTGCTGGAATGTCTGGTCACTGCAACACCACCCTGTTGTTTCCATTGCTTTCCTGTGTTCATTGGTCTCCAGGTCCCCTCTGCCTTCAGTCTGTCCTCTTCTATTTCCTGGAATGTGCCCTCTCTGCTTCACATGTTTAAATGTGTCCTTACCCTATTCCTCCATCTTGGTTCCCCTCCTTGAATACCTATTGTGAGCAAGTACTGTTTAGCATTTAGATTGTCGAGTAGTTGTCTGTGAATCATGCCTCAAACATTAGTCTCATTACTTCCTTTCGGTTTCTTTTCAAAAGATAGCAGCAGAGTGATTGGTTGTGAGAGCCCCTGTTATTTTTTACTTCCTTTCCAACTGAAATATCCTATTTGTATTTTTTTCTGGACAAGAGAACACAGACTTAAATGAAATAGAAGGAAAAGAGATGAATAGTTATTGGATAGCTTGTCTCTGCCACATACTGTGCCATAGAAGGCATAAATATTATTTAATTCATAGAGCAAAACAAAAGTGATGTCTCCATTTTAAAAGTGAGAAATGGAGATTTGGACAACAAAGTGACCGATAAAAACAAACAAACAAAAAAAAACCAGAGCTGAGATGTTAAGCCAAAACTCTGTTGTAGCTTGTAACTTAAAAGATATGCAATTTAAATAAGATACAGGGAAGAATATTCTTAAGGAGATATCTGAAAAAACATTTAAAAAGCGTAGATTTTTTTAGGGTGTCTTCCTGCATAAAAAAGTAAGGTTGGCATAAATGGAGGCAGTATGGTGTGCTAGAAAAAGCAAAGTGGAAGTCAAAACACTGGAATTATAATCTGTTCCTGTGCAATTTTGAGGACATAATTTTTGTGGATTTTGTTTTTTTTCATCTGCTTATGAGAAGATTAATTTGGATGATCTCAAAAGATCCTTCTTGTTTTTAACAGTCTTTAATTTTGTGTCCTTAAAGTTCCCTTTGAACTTTTCATGCCATAAAGTATTTTTTCAACTCTTCATAATTATCCATTTTAATTTATTTTAAATCAGTTTGTCTTAGTTTACCGTTTTGCAAGATGGAAAGTATTATTCCATTTAGATGATACTATTTTCTTTTTTCCTTTTTTAAGATATTATTTTGTAATTTGCCCAGGACTACACAAAATAAGGTTTCAAATCTATGCCCTCTTAAAGTTTATGTAGGAGGTAAAGAGAAGTATGTTATAATGAAAAAATAAAATAGTTATATGACTTAAGTGAATAATACCTTTGATGATCATTTTTCATGAGTTTGAAATGTTCACTTTTTTGATATATAAGATTAATCTGAAAAAAGTTAAATTTCAAATAAGACTAAGTTGAGAAAAGTTAAATTTGTTTTTATATTTGTTTAGCTACAATTGCAAAAATTCTGCTTGCTAATATGTGCATATGCTATTTCTATGTGTTCCCACATAAATGTGTGCCTCTACAATGAAATTCCAGACCCATGAATACGTTGACCCTAACAGGCCAATTTAGTTTTGCTGAAGTTCACTCCTGGGTGGTATTTTGCCTGCCTGAAGTTCCTGAAAAACCTCCTGCAGGAGAATGTGTGACATTTTACTTCCAGAACACCTTCCTGGATACACAGCTTGAAAGTTTCTACAGGTAAATCAAGCTTTTTTACTGGCTTGCAAATGTTATTTTGTATAAATAGTGCTTCTAGGTTTTCATTTGTCTTAAGCAAGGAATAATCTGAAAATATGTGATTGAAAACCTATACTAATCTAGATCATCTATTGAAAAACAGGTAGGATTAAGGTGTTTAGGAAAGTGATTGAGTAGGACCAAGTAATCTAGTGGCTTAAGTCCTCATCCTGCATGCACAGGGGTCCCATGTGGGTACCACTTCGTGTACTGGCTCCTCCATTTCATCTAGTTCCCTGTTTGTGGCTTGGGAAATCAGCAGAAGACAACCCAAGGCCTTGGGACCCTGTACCTGTTAGATTTGCCGACCACTCGTGAAAGAATAAATCAGCCAAGTATAGAAAAAATGCAGGTGGCCTTTATTCAAAGAAACCACTTTTGCCAGCCTTTCTTCCCCAGTGCCAAAAAGACAGATGTGGAGGAGGGAGCTACAGAGGAATGGGAAGAGACGAGGAAAGAAGCTTGCAGGGACTTTTAAACCCCTCTTGACAGGGAAGCTGAAGTGGGTGTCGCTCCTGTTGTTATTTGGTGAGGAATATTGGCTTGTGTTCGTCATTGGTCCATCAGGGCTTTGCTGCCCTGGTGACCTGCCAGATCCCTACTGCCCCTTCCTAAGGCCCATGTGACTTGTCTGGTCTGATGCAAACTCTGTCCAACTCATGGCAACATCAGTACTGACTTGGGAGACCTGGAAGAGGCTCCTGGCTCCTGGCTTTGGATTGGCTCAGCTCCAGCCATTATGGCCACTTGGGGAGTGAACCAGCAGACGGAAAATCTTCCTCTCTGTCTCTCTCTCTATATATATCTGACTTTCCAATATAAATAAGTAAATCTTAAAAAAAAAAAAGGCAAAAGGAAAGATCAGTACCTTTCCTTAATTCCTAACAGTAAATGAGAGAATGAATTGTTTAAAGACACTCTTCTAGAGTAGCAGTAACAGCAAAATCTCACATGAAATCCATAGGAATATTCTTAATTTTAAGCATGTAGAACTCATATGTTAAAAAAACTACACTTTTATTAACATAAACGACCTTGATAAACTGATGTACTATATAGTGGCAGTTATAAAGATAGCCCCCTTTCCCTGATTTAATAAATATTTTCCTAATTCTAATGAAAATTTCAGAAAATTTCTTTATATAAACATGTGAAAAGGCTTAGAATTTCAGGGCTTAGAGCATGTAGACTCTTTGAAGCTGTCCTGTTGCAGTGTGAATGTCATACTCTTCTAATTCATCTGGACTTCCTGGTTGTACTTTTTTTTTTTTTAAGGATTTATTTACTTACTTGAAAGAGTTAGAGAGGGAGGAAGATAAACAGATAAGATCTGCCATCTGGTGATTCACTCTGCAGAAGAACAAAATGGCAGATAACCAAGTGCTTGGGTCTCTGCATCCATGTGGAAGACCAGGAAGAAGTTCCTGGCTCTGTTGCAGTCTTGAGGAGTGAGCAAGAATTCCTTTTCTTGCTGCCCCATCTTTCCCTGCAGCTCTGACTTTCAAATAAATAACCAGGTCAGTCCAAAGCTAGGAAGATTTGATTTTCTTTGTTTCATTTGGGGGAAGGTGGCAAGCTTATCCCTTCTTTGCCCTCTACCTGTTAAGGATTCTTTCTCTG
Organism: Ochotona princeps; assembly: GCF_030435755.1. Classification (NCBI taxonomy): domain Eukaryota; kingdom Metazoa; phylum Chordata; class Mammalia; order Lagomorpha; family Ochotonidae; genus Ochotona; species Ochotona princeps. Next base: position 31,154,880 of record NC_080838.1, read on the forward strand.
AGCAACTAATTGAGAATTTATTTCTGCTTTCTAGTTGAGAGTTTACTGTGCTGACTTCTGGAAACAGTAACAAACATGTAATTTTACCACAGATTGCAGTCTTTTGGGACAAAAAATCTTAATAAGTCTAACTGGTGTTAGCATCAGTTATTTGAGATTGATTCACTGTACCCTTCTGGGGGTTTGTGGTCATTACTCCTGTTTTGAAGTGCCACAGTGACCCTCGCATGTCTGTCCTAGCAGATAATTCAGCATGCGCTTGGCATATCTTTGCTGTTTATCATTTTATATATTTCTAAATTATTAGTTTTTATTTATTTATTTTAAAAGAGTTTCATTTACTTGAAAGGCAGAGTTAGAAAATGGGAGAGAGACAGAAAGAGAGGGGGAGCAGAGAGATGGAGGGTTGTCTACTTCCCAAATGGTTGCATCATCTGAGACTGGTCCAGCCCTAAGCCAGGAGCTTTCTCTGGGTGGTGTGGAGCAGCTGTGTCTCTGGTCTGGTTCCCATAGAGGATTTTGTCAGGTAGGGGTTTAAGCTGTTATGCCACAGTTCAGCCCCTATCTGAGGATCAGCTAGAGAGATAGAGTACCCATTTGCTGATCAACTCCCCAAATGTCCCCAGCACCCAGGCCTGAAGGCGGGAGCCAAAACTTAACCCAGGTCTCCCATGTGGGCAGCAGGAACCCAGTTACATGAACCACTAGCTGCTGTCTGCCAGGGTGCACACTGGCAGGAAGCTAGAGTCACAAGTTACAGTTAGGAGCTGGGAATAGAACTTGACACTCCAGTGTGGGACCACTAAGTGCCTATTCCCATTCTGTTTCTTCAAGTAATCTGTGTTTCTAAAGATTTATTTATTTGTTTTCCTATTAGTTAACTTACTTGAAAGGCAGAATGACAGGGAGATAGATATCACATCTTTTGATTCATTTCCCACCTGGCCTCAACTGCCAGGGCTGAGTCAGGCCAAAGTCAGGAGACAAGAACTTCACTGAAGTCTTCCATATTGAGTGCAGAGACTCAAGTACTTGAAGTGTGATCTCTTGTCTTCCAGGTGCATTAGCAGGGAGCTGGCTCATAAGTGGTAAAACAGATTTATATTTAAGGGATGTGAGTGTCTGAAGCAGTTGCTTAATCCTCGATGCCATAACACGTGCCCCTAAGTACCTTCTCTTAACATTCAAAACTAATTTAGCTGTCAAGGCACAATTTAACAGCTATATTTTTAAAACCTTCCTCGGTTCTTTTTTAAGTGCATATAGCATTTTGTTGTTACTTATCTTTGAAGTATAGTTTTTGTGTATGTTTGTTTAAGACTATAATGCATAGAGTCTATTTTTAATTATGTTTGCTTATATGCTCAAGTACTTTATACAAGGTTTTGCATGCAGCATGTTCTCAATAGATATTTTTCAGGCACCTGGCTAAAAATACATGTATATGGAAGTATAGTAGTATAGAAGCATTTGCTTTGGAGGCAGACATATAATAAAATCTTGGCCTTTTGGCTAAGATCAAGTGTGGAAGCAGACATACTTAGACATGAATCTTACCTCTGTGACTCACCATCTGTGTTACCTTGGCTGGTTACTTAACTCTGATTTTCAAGTTTCTTGGGCCTGGCGCAATGACTGAATTGGCTAATCCTCCCCTTGCAAAGTGTCAGGATCCTGAATAAATGCCAGTTTGTGTCCTGGCTGCTCCACTTCCCATCTAGCTGCCTGCTTATAGCATGGAGAAGCAGAGAAGGATGGCCCAAAACCTTGGGGCTCTCATCCATGAGAAACTTCTGCTACTGGCTTCAGATCAACTCCGCTCCGGGCCATTGCAGCTTTTGGAGAGTTAACCAGCAGATAGAAAATCTTCCCTTCTGTGTCTCCTTCTCTCTGCAAATCTGCCTTTCCCCAATAAAAATAAATACATCTTTTTTTAAGTTTCTTTTCTGAAGAATGGAAGTAATAATGCTTCATTGGATTATTGTGATGATTAAAAGAAGATAAACCATTTGAGTCATTCCACAGTGTTTGGCAGCCTGTGTTAATTAAATAGCATCTGTTAAGATTAAATACTAGTGAAAATGCCATGATTTCTAAAACATAATTGGGATCAAAATAGTAAGGGTTTATTATTCATCTTTATATAAAAGTAGAATCTGACTATAGCCAACCAATATAGATGATTTGTGAGTGCCAAATGAAAAGATAATGTTAATAGATAAAAGATGATAAATATTATTTAGCAAACTTTTGTTAATTATAAAAAGAAATCAAATGCCTGCAACCTTAACCAAATAAAGGAATTTATCAGCTCCTGTCACTTTAACAGTGGTTTGCCTTAGGCCCAACTTGGCCATGGTCACCCGAGGTGCAGTGAAGACCTGTTGTGGGACCAGTGTTGTTTCTCAATGGGTTAAGCTGCTACTTGTGATACTGCATCCTATATTGCAGTTCTGGCTTAATGTCTGGTCATTTCTCTTCTGACCCAGCTCCCTGATGCTGCTAAGGAGTCAGGGGAAGGTGGCACAAGTACATGGCTGGTGCAAATATTTGGGGAGTCTCTCCAAATGTCTTGCTCTACCTTTGAATGAATGAATAAATGAGTTTTTTTTTTTTTAAAGACTAATACTTTTCTATTGCTCCATTCTGCTTTTGTTTTTCTGTTTTATTAATGCATTGGCATGTTGGCCATGAGCAGCTCTGGGGTCCAACCTTGAATCTTTTCAACTGCCAAAGGATATCTTATTAGTTTCTGCGAAAATCTCTGGATTGAGTATCTTGATTAAGCCATCAACCCTCTGGTCAGGACTATGGAATATACTGCCAAAAGCTTCCTTCTGACATGCAGAAATGAAGTGAGACCAGTGCCACTGAAATTATGTAAATGGAGAAGAGGCATGCAGAGAAGCATGGCTTCCTAAAGAAAAACAGAATTCTCTAACTTCAGACTATGGCAGTAGATGCTGGGCATGGAAAAGCTCTTTTAGGTTTTAAAGAAGTTTGTTTTCAAAATGAAGCATATAGTTAATACTGTAATTCAACTAGTTGCACCAAGAAACAGTGTGTCTATAAGTAAGAAAATCTAAATGCATGTTACGTATAAGGGATTAGCTATTAGATATATGAGTGAAGAGGAAGAAAAAATCATCTTAAATCAAGAACTTACATAAATTGTGGTGTCTTTAAGAGGCATTGTCTAGCATCTTCAGTTTCATGAATATGTTCAGGAATTGAATTAAGATGGCAGTAAAAGATTATATTTTAAGTATGCCTAATATTAATAAGACACGCACAGGCATAAATTGAAAAATCAAGTGAAATATAAACACTGAATGCTAATCATAAAATGTATATTTAATGGACCAAGTCCTTCTATAGCTCTTTTTAAAAATGTTTTAATTTTATAGAAAAGGAGAAGGAGTTTTTAAATCTGACAACATTTCTACTATATCCATCCTAAAAGATGTGCTCTCTAAAGAAGCTACAAAAAGGAAAATTAACCTCAACATATCATATGGTAATTCTTTCTGATTTTCTGTTGTTACATTGGTGTTGTTTCTGATCAGTGTATTTACCTATTTGTGCCTGGCCAATTCCTTTTAGAGATAAATGAGGTGTCAGTCAAACACACTTTAAAGCTGATTCACCCAAAGCTGGAGTACCAGTTGCTTTTGGCTAAGAAGGTACAATTAATTGAAGCTTTAAAAGTAAGTATGCATGCCATGATTCACAATTTCATTATTTTTAAAGTTTTGATATTTCTCTAAATAATGTTATACTGGTTGTAACTTTGAACTTCTGTTTTTAATGTAAAATAAGGAATTGCAGGTTCATGAAGGAAATACAAATTTTCTGATACCAGAGTATCGCTCTATTCTCGAAGAGGCTGATTATCTGCTGGAAGAATACAAAAAGCAACCTGCACATCTTGAACGACTTTATGGTTAGTAGACCATTCTAGAATAGTCTTTCTGTATTTGTTTTCAACTGGCTGTTTGACAAGGATCTTGTAAGAAAAACAGGAAAAAATGAGACAAATATTAACTTATGAGGTAGTAGAGTTTAGACTATATTTTACACAAATAATGTTCAGGTTTTATTGTTATTGTGAGTTGTAACAATGCAGCAGCATTTAATAATTTTAGGTGAAATTAAATGAATTGTTTATAGTACAACTTGTAATATACCCAAAATCTTACTGCCAAAGCAAACCAAATATTGAACTATAAATTGACATATATATATATATATATATATATATATATACATACAAACATACATACATACACACATATGTATGTTAAAAACTTATTTTACTTTGGTGGTGGGATTGGTGTTTCACTACTTGTGTTGAAAGAAATAGGGAAAGAAGAGGAGGCAGGCAGGAAGGAGAAGCTTAGGAAAAAAAATTTTTGTTCTCAGTCCTTATGTAACACCTATTATGCATGACACTATTTAAACCATCTTCATAATCAAACGGGACATTTAATTCTTATCATGAAATGATCTTTATTTTTAAAAATATTGTTTACCTAAAACCTAAGACTAAACATTTCAGTTCTTACAGCTGGGCCAGGAACCAGCCAAGACCCTGGCACTCCACCTGGGTGTCCCATGTGGGTGGCAGGAATTTTTTTTATTTTGCTTTTTCCATTTTTTTTATTATAATTTTGACAAATTTTACATAGTTAATTAGGGTAAAAAAGGTTCAAGGGCTACAGGAAAGTGGGTAAGACCATTATTTCCATATTGTTTCCTTCATGTATCTGAAGTAAAGGGGGATACTGAGGGAGAAGCCCAACCCATGCACCCACCCACCTCAGGTCCCGAATGTGGGGCATGCTCCGAGATTCTTGCTCAAGTGGTTTTGATAGTTCACCAGTTATGAATCCCTGCCAGTCTCACCACTCCAAGCACGATAAGGTCGTTGAAGAATCCACTGATTGACATAGTCTATCATAGAGTCTCCATTTGCCCATTTTTTCACTGCCAACATATGGCTGAGGTGGTTGATCGACTAGTTCTGTCCTCTGTCTTTTCATGGTTAGAGTTCTGAATCCAGCAGTTCGATTGGGGAGATCCCCAAAGAGACTTTGTCTGAGGTGTTCCCAGACCAGATCCTTGTATGTACTAGCAAGTACAGGGTTCGGCACAATCCATTGCCCCAATCAGCTGGTGCTTGCAATTGCTGGGTTGGTTCTGTTTTCACCCCCAGCTTCCACTGGAAGCAATGGGTGTTGCAGTCCAGCCTAGTTCTGCCCAGCACATACTTGGCCCTCACATAAACCACTGGGAACTGCAGCCTAGTTAGAGCAACCCACAATAACCCCCACCAGGCCCGCCCCCTGCCCTGGTTTACCAGTATGTATAGCTGACTAGTCCAGTCTGTCCCACACCCCATTCGGCTCTCGTACATGTCAAAGGGTATTAAAGCTTCATTCCATCTAACCAGCTCCATTATCCAGCCCTCACAGATATTGTTGAGTGCTTCTCTGTCTAGCCACCCCAGCCCCTGTCCTGTTTTTCAAGCTTTCCAGTGGGAGTGGTAACCCAAGAGGGCGGTGCCCACTATTTCCCTTCTAGGCAACTCCCATTCCTGGATTAGGCACTCTCCAGGTGGTTCTGTGCTTTGACTTGAGACAATTAGCCCCCAGTGCCAGCTTCTGCCAGCTGATGCTGCAGCTAAGCCCAAACAACCCTTACCCATTCTAATTTTTGTTTGCACCAGTGGGAATAATCAGCCCAGCCTGGCTTTTCCCTGATCTAGTCCACATGAGGCCCACAGGTGTTGCAGCCCTGCTTAGTGTGGTCTGCCCCCATCCCAGCTCACACTGTCCAGTGGGAGTGGCTATCCAGCAAGGGAACCTTCCCATATTCCTTCTGCTGGCTTCGACCCCTCCCTTCCTGGTTCTCACATGTGCTGGTTGGGTGCTGCGGTCACATCTGGTACAGGTAACCTCACCTTGGCATTCCATATTGTGTACTGGTTTTTGTTGTGACCGAACCTGGCCTGACCCAAACTCTGTTCTGGTGCTCAGATTCGCCAGTGGATGACATGAACTGATTCAGCCTAGTCTGTCCCTGACCAATATCAAATGTGTGCCAGTGGGAAACTTTCCATGGTCTGTTCTGGACTGTTTCCCATTATGCTTCTTGTGCTTACCTGCAGGGTCTGTGTCCTGCCAGAGGAGTTGTCCAGGCTCCTCCATCAGAACCTCTCCCAGTGCCAGGTTTTGCACATACGGGACCATGAGCCAGCCCCACTCAGTTCACTTCCTGTCCTAGCCGGAACAGTGGTTTTTCCTGGTTGGCCTTCAACCCAAACTGGTTCTTACTGTTGGATGTTTCAGCCCAGCCACGGCTCGTCCATATCCACATACGGCTCACACATGGCTCAGTAGGGGTTGAGACTTAGCCTAGTCTGTCCCACAGCTACCCTGGTCTTCCAGAACACCAGACGGTGTTGGAGTCTGGCCCGGCTTGGTGCATCCAGTCCCAGTCCACACTTGTGCTAAGGGAGACTACAACCATGTCCTGATCAGAATGCAGCCCCCATTCCAGCACACGTGCCCCTTGGTGGGAACCTCAACCCAGCTAGGGTGTCCCCTTACCTCCCCAGCCGGGCCTGTTCCCAGGCATAGATCACGCGCCTGCCAGTGGTTGCTCTGACTCAGCTTGGCTCAGTCCCTCACCTGTCCCGACCCTCGCCTTAGACACTGTGGCTTAGCATCCCTGGCTCACGCAAACCAGTAGGTGTAACAGCTTAACTCGGCATGACCTGTGCTCCATCCTGGTTTCTAGTTTCTCTTGTGGGCTAACGTTTGCTCAGTCCTGCCCGTTACACCCCGTTCCATTACCAATTCACAGATTGGCCAGCTGTTGGGGCTACTTTGCCCAGCTTGTCTGACCCCCAGGTCTGGACCATATGTTCACCAGTGGGAGCTATGACCCGCCAGGGGAAGTTTCCCAAGTTCCTCCACTTGATCCTCTCCCAGACCCAGTTCTCATACATGCCAGTGGGTTTTAGGCCATGTCCCGGCATAGTCCGTCCTTCCGTTTGGCCTTGTATGAGCTGGTGAATGTTGCAGCCCGGCCCACCCCACACCCTGTTCAGGATGCACATTTGGGTGCTGCTACCTTGACCAGTCCAGACTGTTGTGGGTTGCTTTACTTGTGATTGATGGCAGGCTCCTTGGTCACAACTGCTTAGTCAATCACCACCTTAACTCTTGAGCTAACCAGTGGGGCTAGAATTATCACAGGGTTTGGCCCACACATCCCCCACAGAATCTACCTCTGGATATGGTTCTCTCGAGTGCTAGTTAATGTCATGTCCCTACTTAATGTGACCTTTCTCCTGATCCATCATCATGTCAGGTAATAGGATATGATCCTGCTGGACAAGCCCTGAGCCTTAGCTTTTGCATGGACTGGTGTTCAGTGGTCAGCATTGTTCAGTGATTACAAGTTCTTCAAAGGAAGAGTTACTGTCATTGGGAATCTTTAGGATTGATTCACATCTCAGAAGCACAGTGGGTTCAGCCTGGAGCTACCTAAGCAGCGATTCAAAGAACCAAAACCCCAGAGCTCCTGGCTGGGCAGCCAGCAGGTGGAGCCTGGCGCCAAATGGTGCACTGGCTGCCTGCGGACAGCTCACCACGTGCATGCAGTGGCTGGAGTCAGGGATCTCAGCATGGAGACACCCTGGCCTAAGACCCCCAGTAGCCAGCAGGCTGCAGGAAGTTCCAGCCCCCAGGCCCAAGGTCATGCCCCTCCCCAATCTCATCCACCACTGAATGAAGGCGGCAGGTCGGCCCCAGGCCTGCCCAGCCCCAGAGACTCCCCCCGTTGGTGTACTCACCCGGAAGGGAGCAGCCCCTGGAGCCCAGGCAGGCCCCTGGACAGCTTAACACATGCACGAGGCGGCTTGAGTCAGGGATCTGAGCATGAGACGCCCTGGCCTGAAACCCCATGAATTCTAATGTTTGTTTTGTGTTCCACTGCTTTGCATGTGCATGAGCAGGGAGCTGGAACATATGCAGAGTAGCTGGAGAAGAACTGGCAATCTGATATTGGAAGTCAGCTTCACAAATGGTTAATATGCCACAATGTAAGCCCTTAAATATTGTGTCTAAAATACCAACCATTTTAGCTTCATGCAGTGGGTGGGACCTCAGTGCTTAGAAAAAGATGATTCAGACAGGTTGTAATGCAGTAGATTAAGCCACCACCTGTCATGCCAGCATCTCTTAGAGGAGTAGTGATTTAAGTCATTTTTCTGCTAGTGTTACTGGGAAAGCAGTGGGAAATCATCTGAGTGCTTGGGCTCCTGCTATCCACGTAGGAGATCCACATGGAATTGTGGGCTCCTGACTTCAGCTTGGGCTTGGCCAAGCCTGAGCCCTTGCAGTCATTTGGGGTGTGAACCAACAGATAAAAGATCTTTGTCTCTTGGGGCTCAGCACCATAGCTGAATGGCTAATCTGCCTCCAACTGCCAGGATCCCGTATGGGTACTGGTTTGTGTTCTGGGGACCCCCACTTCCCATCCAGCTCCCTACTTGAGGCTTGGGAAAGCAGTAAAGGATGGCCACAAGGCCTTGGGACCCTGCACCCGCGTGGGAGACCCGGTAGAAGCTCCAGGCTCCTGGCATTGAATAGGTTCAGCTTTGGCTGTTGTGGCCATTTGGGGAGTGAATCAGTGGACAGAAGATCTTCCTCTCTCTTCCTTTCTATATATCTGACTTTACAATTTTAAAAAATTTATAAAAACAAAATGTTTCTTCTCTCCCCACCTCTGTCACTCTGCCTTTCCAATCAAAAAAATGCAAGATGATAGTAACACAATTTACTTTTTCTTTTTTTTAAATTATATTTTTGACAGTTAATTAGGGTAAAAAGGTTCAAGGGCTACAGGAAAGTGGGTAAGACTATTATTTCCATGTTGTTTCCTTCATGTATCTGAGGTAAAGAGGGATTTTGAGGGAGAAGCCCCACCCAGTTTCCCACCCACCCCACAATTTACTTTCTCTAATAAAAATTTATTTGTCTGAAATGCAGAGTGGCAAATAAGGTGGAGACAGAAGGGGAGGACATGGGGATCTTCCATTTGTTGGTGGTTCACTCTCAAATTGCTGAAACAGCTAGAGCTGGGCCAGGCTGAAGCTAGGAGCTAGGAGCTTCATCTGTATCTCCCATTGGGTGCAGGACCCAAGTACTTGGGCTATCCTCTGCTGGTTTTCCAGGTGCATTAATAGGGAGCTGGATCGAAAGTGGAATTTCCAGGACTCACGCCCATACAGGATGCCTGTATTATAGGTAACAGCTCAACCCATTATGTCACAACACCAACCCCAGTAATGTCAATCTTTTTTTTTTTTTTTTAAAGATTTCTTTTTATTACAAAGTCAGATATACAGAGAGGAGGAGAGACAGAGAGGAAGATCTTCCGCCTGATGATTCACTCCCCAAGTGAGACGCAACGGGCCGGTGCGCGCCGATCTGATGCCGGAAACCTGGAATCTCTTCCGGGTGTCCCACGCAGGTGCAGTGTCCCAAAGCATTGGGCCGTTCTCAACTGCTTTCCCAGGCCACAAGCAGGGAGCTGGATGGGAAGTGGAGCTGCTGGGATTAGAACCGGCGCCCATATGGGATCCCGGGGCGGTCAAGGAAAGGACTTTAGCTGCTAGGCCACGATATCCAGAGCTCGGTGTGATAGCCTAGTGGCTAAAGTTCTCACCTTGCACACACAGGATCCCATATGGGCACCAGTTCTAATTCTGGCAGCCCCGCTTCCCATCCAGCTCCCTGCTTGTGGCCTGGGGAGGTAGTTGAGGACAATCCAAGGCTTAGGGACCCTGCACCTGCATGAGAGACCTGGAGGAGGCTCCTGGCTCCTGGTTTTGGATCAGCTTAGCTCTGGTCTTTGCAGCCGCTTAGGGAGTAAGTCAGTGGATGGAAGATTTTCCTCTCTGTGTCTCTCCTCTCTGTATAAATGACTTTCCAATAAAAATAAAAAATAAATCATAAAAAAATTTTTTTCCAGGCGATTACTTACTCAGTATGCCATTAAACAGAGCTAAGTGACAGGACATTTTCATTTTTCTTTGTAGGCATGATCACTGATCTTTTCATCGATAAGTTTAAGTTCAAAGGCACCAATGTAAAAACCAAGGTACCTCTTCTGCTGGAGATCCTGGATAGTTACGATCAAAATGCACTGATTGCTTTCTTTGATGCAGCGTGATGTGTCACCAAGGTAAAGCTCCAAAGATGTAGTCTTAACAGAAATGCCAAAACAGAATTGGAGGCCATACATGCTTCTTACTGCAGATGCTTTTTGATGTCAAGTAATTTATTAATGTATCACCTAAAAATGTGAGACAGTACTTTTTAGTAATACTTCTATTTTGATAAATGAACATTTTTTTAAAAATGCATTTTTACTTTTGAAGCTCAAGGAGAATGGTTGTGAGGGTTTGCTTTGTACATTTTACTAAGTGAATGCTTTTATTTTCAAATTGAGAAATAATATATGGAAAATTAAAATGTATTCAAATTTTGTGCAAGCACCTACACACTTAAGTTTAAACTACTTTATAGGTTTCTAGGCATATTTTTATGTATTCCCTTGTTTCCACAGCTGGTGTGTGATATGCTGCCAGACTGTGCCAGCTCCCTGCTTCTGTTTGTGCTGGTGGCTGGGGTTGATAGGCAGTGTGTGATGTGCTACACAGCGCTGTAAGGTGTGGCCCCAGAAAGAAGCCCGGCTCCAAGCCTGGGGCAGGCTTCCCTCCTGCGGCATCACGGGCAGAGCTCTGAGGCGCCAGTAGGAAGAGTGCAGAGTCTGGCCTCGTTTTCCTTCGGCCATAATTTCCTTTTCATTTTCGTTGGAGCAAAATATTTTGTTCATTAATCCTGACTCAAATGTATTCATGTCAAATGTCAGGGAAATATTTGGTTTAAAAGTTTTTGCATGGTGCCAAGATCATGGAAAATAAGCTCGACTTTATGCTTTCAGGAAGGGCCAACTGATGAGTTTGGCAGAAAATTGCTTTGTTATATGCCATTATTTATTTGCAAACCTTGTATCTTAAATGTGAAAATGTGTTAGACACATGCAGTTAAGAGTTTTGTTGTAATAGGGTCGTATTGCTTTTGCTGCATTTAAACAGTCTTCATTTTAAATGGAACACGTAATTTTATCTCAGTCATTAGAATTCCAGTCCCCTTTCTATTGGCTGCCATAGGTTGGCAGAAACATTAAAGGTAATGACTTGTGACTGTCCATTTCTGGTTTTTTGTAATCTGTTACTGCTTACCTGTTATCAACGATAGTTCAGTGTGTCACCTTGAGTTACCTGCATCTTCATTAAGAAAAATAAAAAATGCTAAGAGAAAGTTCTGCCTCCTTCACCTTGTAGTCTGTCATTTTTAAGTATTACTATGTGAACTGCGTGTTAAAAGGTGGATGCACGTTACGTAAGCCTAACAACCCCATGACCTCTAGAAACTAGTTCCATTTAACAGATAAAACAAAGAGTTTGAGACTTTGAGGCCAAGACCACTTAGCCACCGGCAGCCGCTGCACTCCTGCAGGGCAGCTCCCGCAGGGCAGCTCCCGCCTTAAGGCTGCACGCCCTCCAGCCCCGGCCTCCGGCCCCGCGCCGTTCCGCGCAGGCGCCTTTCCTCCAGCCCGTGCTGGGCTCGCTGCGCCGCCGCCTTCACTCTGCTGCGACCCTGTCGCATCCGGTGACGTGGCGGGACGCGGCCGCTCTCATTGGCCCATTTCAATAGTCGCGGGATACTTGAACTGCATGAACAGCCGCGGCGGCGGCGGGCTGCTGGCTGCATCTGCGGGCGCACTCTGCGCTGCACGCCCGCCAGGCCTTGCCTCCGCCTCTCGCAGCCTGCTCGAGCCGAACGGGCCGGAGGCCGAGGAGCGGCCCGGACGCCTGGCAGGACTGGCCCTGGCTGCGGCGGCGGCTCCGTTTGCAGCGCTCCTCGGCGGGATCGGCGCCTTAGTCGGCCGGGCGGAGTGCACGCTGCTTGGCTCGGCAGCTGATCCCGCCGCCCGCCGCAGGGAGCAGCGATGTTGGGCAACTCGGCACCGAAGGCCGCGGCCCGCGAGGCGGGCTCGGCCCTGCTAACGCTGCAGCACAAGGCGCTCCACGAGGACCAGGAGAACATCAACCCGGAGAACGCGCTGCCCGCCCTTCAGCCACGGACCCAGGCCGCCCTGGCGGTACTGAAGGCCGGGAACTCGCGGGCTGCAGCCGCACAGCAAAGGCCCAGGACGCGACGGGTAAAGGGATGGTAGACGTCTGGAGGGCGGTGGGCCGAGCGGGGGTCGGGCTTGGGCTGAAGAGGAGGGGAGGAACCAGAAACAAACTCGGGGCCTCGCACGGGAAGCCAGAGGCGGGAGCGGAATTCCACTTGGTCCCCGCTGCTCCTGCGTGCGGGGTGCCGTTATTGGCTTTCTTCCACTCAGCAGTGCATGCGTTACCGGCGCTGCGGGTGCTGCCTGTCTGCCCTGGGCGGGCTCATTTCTGTGGATCCTGAGGTCAAACCTAACCCCACAACCAGGGCCTTGGCCCAGCTCCACGCCTTTCTTCCACTTTCAAACCCCAAGCACTGTCCGAGGAACCGGGTCCCCTCCCCCCCTCACCATCTGGCCATGCGTCCTTGTATTTCAGAAAGGGATGTAGAGAAAAATAGTAATAACCTGTAGCTTTTGCCAGTTCGGCCATTTTGGCCGAATTGGCTATGTTGTTCCACCCTGGGGCCAAAGTGCTGAACCAACACTATAAATCGCCTTCCTCAGCCTGTCAGGTCTGCCCACCCCCCGTTTCATTGTGGCTTTGGTCAGGATTTATACAATTCTGCCCCGGTTCTGCCTTTTTAGGTGCTTTCATAAGAACGTATGTGAGACTGAAATATCCTTCTGTCTTCCTTGCCTAGACTTACGAAAGTTGAATTTTCCTGAATACTGAGTCTTGGATCTCATAGGGGGAAAGTGATAAAACTCAAAGCCAGCTATTAATGTCCTTTTAGGTTGCACCTCTAAAGGATCTTTGTGTAAATGATGAGCATGCTGCAGTTCCTCCTTGGAAAGCCAATGGTAAACAGCCGGCCTTCACCATTCATGTGGATGAACCCGAACAGGAGCCTCCCAAGAAGCCCAACGACTCCAAAAAATCCTCCCCCAAGTCTGAGGATGCCTTGGCTTTTAGTTCAGCAATTGCTTTACCCGGACAAAGAAAACCACTGGTACCTCTTGATTATCCAATGGATGGTAGTTTCAGTGGTGGTAAGTTTCAACGAAAATATGTCATACTAAGATAATGATAGCTATAGGGTTATAGGTAATTATTTCACAGCTAACATTTGACCTAGCCACTGACAAAAGGACCTCAATCCTGATCACATCAGTTTATTTAGATTTTCAATGCTGATTTTAATGTGACCCCATAACTGTTTGCTTCTCTGTGAGCGTAATTTCATTTGCATGTAAGCAGTTAGTACTTTTGAATGGTGATATTGTGATCCCCAACATCTGCAGCTTTAGCATTTTGGTTCTGTGTCATCTGATACCCGAGTGGGGATGCCCTGGTGCAGGTCTCCAACACAGCTGTTTCTGTGACAGCAGCTGCTGCAGGGCTGTGTCTGGGCTGTGCCGTTTGTTTGCCGTGGACTGTTGAATCACTGGATCTAATCCGATTGTAGTTTTAGTTGGGAGAATAATCAGGGAAGGATCTTTGGAAGTAATTTATTTTTATTCCACTTTTGCAACAAACTTAACCACAAGGTGATCTTTCAAGTGAAATAATAGTATTTGGTTCAAGATAGCATTACAAAAAATGAATAGTTTATTACAGTATTAATCTGAACTGTGCATTGATAGACTTAACGTCCTCATTAACACTTGTTGGTAGAAACCAGTTAGCTCTGATTCTAACTGCTACGTAAGTCTGCCTTGAATATATCAAGACTGTGGGTCTGCAGTCTTTTAGGGCAACTCTTAAGGATGTTAACTGTGCCATCTCCTGTCCCATAGGATATGATGCTTTAATAGAATACTCAGGCTTCATTTTCTGTTCCTTGCCTGTTTTATTTTTTATTAACTGAAATTCCAAATAGTTAAGATATTCTGAGTACTTCATTATAAGCAACCATTCTTACGGATGAAATAGACGCTTTGATAGTGAGATTCCTTATAACAGTAGTAATTTTGAACTGTTAAACACAAAACTTTTAACAATTAACTTGGACATTTTTTTATTGTTTCAGAATCACCAAATAAGATGGACATGTCAATTGTATTAGAAGATGAAAAGCCAGTGAGTGTTAATGAAGTTCCAGACTACCATGAGGATATTCACACATATCTTAGGGAAATGGAGGTAAAGACTGAGTCCGCTTTGTAAATGTAATTCAGTAAAACAATATAAACTGCTTTATCCTAATGCTTTACTTAAGTTCACAGTGTGCACATCTTTGTTAACACAAGTAAACTTTTTCAACAGCTTAAATGTAAACCTAAAGTGGGCTACATGAAGAAGCAACCTGACATCACCAACAGTATGAGAGCTATCCTCGTGGACTGGTTAGTTGAAGTAGGAGAGGAATATAAACTACAGAATGAGACCCTGCATTTGGCAGTAAACTACATCGACAGATTCCTTTCTTCAATGTCTGTGTTGAGAGGAAAGCTTCAGCTTGTGGGCACTGCTGCCATGCTGTTAGCCTCGTAAGTTCAACTTGCTTTGCCTGATTGAAAGTGATCACTGCCTTTTTGCGTAGGGAAGAAGCTACATTAAAAAGACACCCACTGGCGTTTTAGTGTGGTACCGGACAGAGCATCAGTGATTACTTTAGGGATGATGGTGTGGTGGAAGTTGGGGTTAGAGGAGCTGAGGAGGAGTCATTGTCAAAGTTTATTTTCCCACGACTTAACATTTCTTGAAATCTTGGCTACTTGGAAAATTCTAGTGTAGTTCTCTCCTTGGGCAATATCATCTCATTTCTTTGAACTGGGAGAAATGTCTCAGGAGTCCTTTCAGTTTGGACCCTTTGATTACTATTCATATATACACTGTTAGAAATGATGGTCAGGAATTGGTAGAACTGCATTTTGTGGAGTGCAGGTTTTGGATTCATTCCAGATGTTCTACTGTGACTTCAGAATCAAGATTGATTATCTAAAAACTTTCATTGTAGGAAATTTGAAGAAATATACCCTCCAGAAGTAGCAGAGTTTGTGTACATTACAGATGATACCTATACCAAGAAGCAAGTTTTGAGAATGGAGCATCTAGTTTTGAAAGTCCTTGCTTTTGACTTAGCTGCACCAACAGTAAATCAGTTTCTCACTCAATACTTCCTGCATCAGCAGCCTGCAAACTGCAAAGTTGAAAGTTTAGCAATGGTAAGTTATTTAAATTTTTGTTGGAGTTTTATGTAATGATTGGTGCAAGTCACACTTTAATTGCAGTGCTTTTTGGTTAAGAGACTGTTCCGGGGACAGGTGAATGCTACAGAATGGAAGAAGGCTTGCCAGAGATAATATATAATATGTACTGAGAAAGCATTGGGATTGGCAGTATGAGGATTGTGATTGGGACATGGCAGTCAGAGGGGTTGTTTCTAAAATACAACAGTGGCACAGAAATGGCCAACACTGGTGGCAGGCTAACCCTTCTATGGCATCAGCATCCCACACTGCTGCCAGTTCTTGTCTTGGCTGTTCCACTTCCCATCTAGCTCTCTGCTAATGGCATAGGAAAGCAGCAGACTATGACTCAAGTCCTTCCACCCCTGCATTCATGTGGGAGACCCAGGAGCTCCAGGCTCCTGGCTTCACATTGGCCCAGCTCTAGCTGTTGGCGGCCATTTGGGGAATAAACCAGTGGATCAAAGATCTGTGTCTCTAATTCTGCCTTTCAAATAGAAAAAATTTTTTTTCTAAACGGGGCAGTACACTTTATGTATTTAGAGATGAGGTTGTGAAATGTTTTCTGGAACTGGTACAAAATAAAACAGGTCAGAACTTGAGGCTTGACTTAGAACTCTTCTGATCACAAGGTATTTTTCATTTCAGTTTCTTGGAGAATTAAGTTTGATAGATGCTGACCCATACTTAAAGTATCTGCCATCAGTTATTGCTGGAGCAGCCTTTCACTTAGCACTCTACACAGTCACGGGACAAAGCTGGGTATGTATGACATAGTCTTCACATATCTTCCTTGTGTCAATTAAGTTAAATAATCATCCTGTACAAGTGATGGTAATGTAAATGATCTGTCGTGAAGAAAACTGTCCAACCATATACTCTGTTTAAGACATCTCACTTGTTGAATAACATGTTGTTAGACTGAAGGCTTCGTTGTAGAATTTGAAGAAAGGTGGCCTTCAAGAATTCAGATTCTATGACCTGCTGTTGGCAGGGCAAGTCGTTAAAATGGGATTACGCGTGAGAAATATGGAATAATGGCCTAAGAAACTAACACATTTGTTAGTACTGAAATGTAGCACCAACTTTTAACTGCCTACTATCAACAACACTGGTTCTCTGCTCCTTTCCCATAGCCTGAATCACTAGTCCGCAAGACTGGATACACCCTGGACACTCTCAAGCCTTGTCTCATGGACCTTCACCAGACCTACCTCAAAGCACCACAGCATGCACAACAATCAATAAGAGAAAAGTACAAAAACTCAAAGTAAGAGCTAACTTGGATTTTGAATAAACCTGTTTTTCAGGCTGTGCTTCAGAAATCATTCCGATTCCCATTTTACCTTTAATCTGCCTCAGCCTCCACAAGCAGCTGTTCTGGCTGCTCATTTGTTTGGAGGCAGCTGTAGTTAATGCTTTTTTATCCTGCATCTGGAAGAGGGAGAAGTGAGGAGGAGGTATTTTGGGGATCAGACATTCTTCAATCCAATAGAGGTTCCTAATACATATTGTATTATAAGATTTCCCTCATCCAGTGATATTCACTAAAACTGGGTATTTTTCTGCTTACAGGTATCATGGCGTTTCCCTCCTCAACCCACCAGAGACACTAAATCTGTAAAAGCAAAGACTGCTTTTGTTTTCTAAGATGTAAATCACTCAAACTATATCGTGTACAGATTTTAGCTTAGGTTTTTAATGTTAACGATCATTTATGAATACAGAAGTATGGACAAAAACAAATTATGGTATCTATTACTTTTTTTAAATGGTTTTAATTTGTATATCTTTTGTACATGTATCTATCTTAGATATCTGGCTAATTTTAAGTTGTTTTGTTGAAAGTATTAATGATGCCAGCTGTCAGGATATTGAATTAATAAATTCGTTTGGAAAATTTTGCAAGTCAAATTTAATTTGAGTAAAAATCTGGCCAACCCACTAAAGCAGACCCTATTTTTTTAACGCCCATTTTCCTAAGCAACTGGATTAGCCTGCTAACTTCTGTGTACTTGTTCTGTGTTTATTTACCATGTCAGTGAAGATCTTCATTCTGGCTTTTTTTTGTACACACAGGTCAACCTATGAAGTCATTTTAGTCCTTTTACAACATTTTACTTGGGTTTTTAAATGACAAAAACAACAGTTCTAGAAAGTTCATTTTAATATAAAAAAGGAACTATTAAAAATATTGGGCTGATAATGGATTTGTGAATAAAAAATACCCAGGGCTGTTAGCACTGAATAAATAACCTTTTAATAGTTATATACAAATACTCAACTAGGTTGGCTTTAATTAGCAGCTCTCTTCTTCTTTCTCTTTTTCACTGGCCTTTTGCCTGGTGCTTTTTCTTGTTTCTCATTGGTGGCTTGTGTTCTGTGAATAAAGTAAATGAACAGTTCACTAGCCATGCTTGTTAAATTTTGGATAAAAAAAATAGATCTGTGGCAGCTATGAAAGTAAATACAGGAACCTGAGAACTAGGTGAATATCTTAATGTAAAAGGGATGTCTTTGTAACAGTACTGTAGAAGAGGTAGCCTTCGGAAGGCTGCTAAGTTATGTGTACACATTTCCAATAAACCAGAACTTTGTTACCTTATTTTCTTTGGATTCTTGTGTGGTTCTGGTTCTAAAATGATCAGTTCTTCTTCTTCACTGTCTGAGAGCACTATAGGGGCATCTAAGAAAGTTGTAAGAAAGCAATATTGGTAAGTAATCTCAAATTTCACATGGGTGTCACAAGTTCTAAAGCTTCCATTACACAGCCCTAGCTACTCTTACTGATGAACACTGTCAATAGACTGTCAATAGAAAAGGTAGGGGAAAACGCTTTCCAAGAACCAATTATGGCCGCGAGGAAGGCCCCACAGTTTTCTCTGAGCAGAACTGCTGGGTCAAAAGGCACATTCATTTTAAAAGATGTTTCTGCCAAATCCTTCCACAAATATTCACCTACTCTTCAAGAAGCAAACAGCCATTTTATATATCCTCATCAGTGCTGGTATTTCTTATATACATTGCATTATGTGACAGTTTCATAGGCTCTGGGATTCCCCCAACCCCTCCCCTTACCCTACCCTCATGGTGGATTCCTCCACCTTGTTGCTGTATTACATTTCAAATTCAGTCAAGATTCTTTCATTTCAACGGTTTCTTGGGAAGACCATCTCTGGTCTGAAGGCAGAGCTGGCAGAATATGATCCCGATCAATTTAAAGCCACATCATCACATCAACAACAATATGGAATTAATTGACACGGTATTGAGTAATCAATATGTTAAAAAATGCAAGTTCTTAACCACATCCTGTGACTACTTCATCGACATTTCAATTTTGGTTTATATACTAACGAATGTTCTAAAATGTTGCTATTCATTATACTTTGAGTACTGATTTGTATCTGCTCACTATTCGTAAACATCAATCAAATAGGTTGCATATCAGTTTTTTGCATTTTTAGCTTTCACTTATGTCTTCATGAAACAACTTTCAGATCATTAAGACTGGTTAAATCTGTTACATTCAGGGCTACATTATTCTATATAGCACTTTTAAGAATAATATACATTCAAGAAAAAAACACAAGAATTTAGCTGGTAGCAAGAGTTGTAAGTACTGGGAAATTGGAAATTATCAAAATGGAAGTATTAAATTACTGAGAAAGTTGAACAAGGGTTATCTACTTAATTTGAATAAGTAAAACAATTGTCTGCTGACTGGGACCCTTGTTCAACTTTGTCAGTAATACTTCCGTTTTGATAAAATGAGTTATGCAGTGCAAAGATCCCCCTAAATGGTATCATCATCACTGATCCCTCCCTCAGCCAGATTTAGTATTTTAGCATATTTTCATCCCTTCATCTAATTTGTTGATCCTTACATCAGTCCTGCTTTTAACAATTCATAGTTTGTGCGCAAGACTAAAAATTTCTAAATTTATCATTCGGCTCCTTCATTATACAATCCACACTTAAGGTTTTCAAAAGCTACATGGGGTTAGATGATGCTGTATTGGGTATCGCAGAAAGTTCTACTAAGACAGTACTATAATGACACATTTCAGCCTATCAGTTTAAGATGCTTGACCTCTCCTGTTGGAGTGCCTGCGTTTGACTCCAGGCTCTGCTCCTGATTCCAACTTCTTACTAATGCAGAGCCTGGGAAGGAGCAGGAACAGCTTAGATAACAGTTCCTGCCACCACAGGACTGATTTCCAGGCCTGGTTTTAGGACTGGCCCAGTCTCAGCTGTTGAAGGCACTGGGGTATAAATGGTTTATACTCATGCTCACAATAAAAAAAAATCATTTACATGCCAAAAATAAACATCGTTTCAGAAGAAAATTGGAGGCCAGTGTTGTGGTAAAGCCAGTTAAACCACTTGTGACACATACTGTATTAGAATGCTGGTTTGCGTCCCAGCTGTCCTGTTTCTGATCCAGCTTCCAGCTACTGTGCCTGGGAAGGCAAAGGAGGATAGTCCTTGGACCCTGTCATCTTGGTGGGAGACAAGGATGGAGCTCCCAGTTTCTGCCTCTGGCAGGGCCCAGACCTAGCTATTCCTGGTATTTGGGCAGTGAAACAACAAATGGGAAATCTCACCTTAGTTCCTGTCACTACAAATATATCTTCCATTTTAAAATGGGGCAAATAAATGTGTCAAAATAATGGTGCTGGCACAATGGCTCAATTGGCTGATTCTGCCTACAAGTGCTGGCACCCCATATGGGCACTGACTGGTGTTCTGGCTGCACCACTTCCCATCTAGCTCCCTGCCTGTGAACTGGGAAAGCAGTCAAGGATGGCCCAAAGCCTTGGGACCCTGCACCCACTTTGTAGACCCAGAAGCTCCTGGCTTTGAGTTTCTTCCATGTCTCCCATGCAGGTATAGGGTCCCAAAGCTTTGGGCCATCCTGTACTGCCTTTCCAGGACACAAGCAGGAAGCGGGATGGGAAATGGCGCATCCAGGACACAAATGGTTGCCCATATGGGGTCCCAGCACTTACAAGGCAAAGATTTAGTCACTGGGCCATCGTGCCAGGTCCTTAAGCGACCATCTGTGACAGTGGCAGTTCCAATACCAGTTCCACTCAACTGCTTCACTTAAAATTCAGTTCTCTGCTAATGTTCCTGGGAAAGCAGCAGAAGATGGCCGAAGTGCCTGGGTAGCTGCCACCCACATGGGAGACCCAGATGGAGCTCCTGGCTCTTGGCTTTGGGCTGGCCCAGCCCTGACTGTTGTGGCCATTTGGGGAGTGAACAGTGGGCAGAAGGTATTTCCCTCCCTTCTCTGAAACTGCCTTTCAAATAAAATTTTTTAAAGAAATTATTGTCAGCCTTAATAGTTTTAAAACAAAAAGTCCCCCTAAAAAGGATATACATTTATGTCTATAGACTCTTTAGATAGAAATCACTACCTATGCACATGCAGCTATTTCATATATATATATATACATAATTTACTGTATTATCCATATAATGAAAGACACAAAAATAAAAGCTATAAGGTATCACTTACCTTGGCTTCCAGAATCAGAAATTTCGATTCCAGTGTCCATTTTCACACTGTCAAGAATGACAGCTTCATCACTGCCACCTTCATCCTCATCGTCCTTCTCAGAGTCTTCAAGCTCACCCCAAGCATTTTCTATTCCCTCTCCAATTTGGGCAGTTCCAGGAGTCCATAGAACAGGTTTAGAAATACTTAGCAAGTTAAGAAAACAGAATATAAATATTGCTATTTGACAGACTGTTGAAAAAAAATATTTTTGTAAGACTGATTCAAATGTTCCTCCAAGAGGAAAAAGAATTTTTTTTAGAGCATTTGTTATTTCAATAACCTGAAGCTGTTCTGTTACCTCTGGGCTCTCAAGAGGAAAAATAATTTAATACAGCTAATACTACAGAGAAAAATAAGGCGTGTAACTCAGGCGAGACGTTACAGACATACAAGAGAACAGAGGGAACTGGCTTAGCAGTTCACGCCTGCATCCCACCACTGGAGTACCCGAGCTTGATTCCTGGTTCTGACTTTTGACCTGCCTCCTGCTGGTGCACACCCTGGGAAGCAGTGTTGGCTCAACTTACTGGATTCCTGTTTCCCATGTGAAAGACATGGATTGCATTTCTGACTTCTGTCTAAAACTCCAGTCCAGCCCTGGGCAATTTCTTAGATAACTCTTTTAAGTTTTTATTTTCATTTTATTTGAAAGGCAGAGATCACCATCCACTGGTTCCCTCCCTCTAACAGCCAAGGCTGTTACAGTGGAACAAGGATGCAGCCATCGTCTGCTGACTCTCAGGGTATGTGTCAGCAGGAAGCCGAAGCAGAACAGCTGAGATTCAAACCAGCTGTTCCAATATGGGATGCACACACATGTTCCAGGCAGTGAGTTAAGCACTGAACCAGTGCCCACCCCAAGAACTTTGGTTTTTGCAGAATAACTCAAAGAACCTAGGTGTTATATCAATTGGAGTAAGTCACCACCTTGCATCTTTAAGCTTTCTCCCTAAAAAAGTGTATCTTTCAAAGAGTCTTAACAATACAGAAGTGTTACAAATCTCCTTGTTACTGCTAAAACCACCCCAAAAGATACACATCTGAAGGAGGCTCAGCTTCAGCAATGATTTCTTCTGCTTTCTCCTCAACGTCTGAGGTATCCACAGAGGCCTTTTCCATCGTAAACGCTGTGATCCTCTGATTTGCTATAGACTCTGCAAAGCCAAACTTTCCACCTTCTTTCCTGTGTATGGTGTTTTTGGGAAATAAAGTGTTTAAAGATGGGAAGAGAACACACAAGAAGGCAAAAATTTATTTTATCCTCTGGTGGATGAGAAATACTAAAATACAATCAGTTTGATCAGCATAACCATACCAGTTTGTTCAAATAATCAAGGGACATTACAAAAATTGTAATTTTAGGCATCTGAAGTTTCTTCAGCTCTCCCATTTTCCAATCAGTCATACCGGTTAGACATTAACCTTCCAACTTACAAAGGAGCACAATGAAGTATTGGATCATATATCTTACATGCTCAAACAAAAGCAGAGTTGGGAGTTAATGCCAGCTGAATTCTTTTGATTAACTTGAATTATCAGATTTTTTTTTAATCTAAGAAAATGTTAACACATAAAGAAAAATCTTATTAAAGATTCATGTGGCTTTACAATACAGTTTAAATTGAAATAGTTAAGTTATCTTTGAAAAAATCTATATCATTTTTAGGAGACATTATTAATAAGAATTAACTGAAAATTAAAAGTGTGCAAGAGCCTTAACAGAAAAAAATTTGTGTCTGAAAAAAATTAACTTACCTAACTTTCTGATCATTCTCCAAAGCCTTTTGTATTAGCTCTGTAATTTCTGCTACTTTTACCCCAGCTATTTTGCTGCATCTCAAAACCTATTTATAAAAGTGAATCAGTTATTTAAAGGCAACATAAAACTGAAACAATGTTACTAGTTTTTCTACTTTTAAGCCTGACCTTTTTCCCCCGCCCAAGCATGAAAATAATACAATGTAAATACAATTTAAGGCATGGAACTGTTTTAAAATGTCTCAAAGACCATCACATTAGGTGGACAGACTCAAAAAAAGGCCTTAACAAACAATAAAATACCAGATATTTGGAGGGGTCTCACTAACTTTCTGAAGTAGCTGCATATGTACATCCATGTGCTACTGTCCCTTCTCTGAGTAATCAACAAAAGGGCTCTGGGTAGTAGTTACAATACTGTTAATGACAATGACCATGAAAACACAAGCACATTGCACATTTCCTTTTTTGTAGATACCTATTATCCTTTCATTCTAATAATGTCATTAGTGACATCACTCCCCATGAACAGGAAGAAACAGAAATCTACACACAGGTAACATGTTGCCCGTGGTCCATTAGTACCTGACAGGGAGAGCACAATGCTCTTAACTGCAAACACTGTATGTTATAGAAGTCTGCTTTCTAAAAGTCCTCATGTGAATCTGGCATATATCTGATTTCAGAACTACTACCTATTATATCCAAAATCTTCATTTTTACTTGAAAGCTAGATTTACAGAGAGGAGGAGAAATACAGAAGAAATCTTCCATCTGCTGATTCACTCCCCAGATAGCTGCAATGGACAGAGCTGAGTCGATCTGAAGTCAGAAGCCAGGAGCTTCTTCTGGGTCTCCCGCACGGATGCAGGGCCCCAAGGCTTTGGGCCATTTGCTGCTGCTTTCTCAAGACATAACTAGGGAGCTGGATGGGAAGTGGGACAGCCAGGACACCAACTGGCACCCATTTGGAATGTTGGCACTGCAGATGGAGGATTAGGCTGTTGGGTAACCATGCTGGCCCCTATGCCCAAATCTTACAAATGAAATTAACTTTTAATGCCCCCCCTTTTTTTTTAAGGAATAGGAATCTTTTCATACAAAAGAAAACATGTTCTAGTTGGAAGGGTCAGAGTCTGGAAGACCACACATGGAGACTAAATGGGAAGAGAGAGGGTTCCTTAGAGCTTCCAGCCAAAAGGACAGAATGACGGTTCTGAAACCAGATTCAGGCACATTCTAGAATCAATCCTTAAGAATCACGTTCACTAGATTTGGGTTAAAAGAAAAAACATTCTAAAGAGAAGTGACCTATTCTTAATCAGCAATTAAAGTACTAACTTGATCTTTGAGCAGCATTATCCCACCACTGGACTGGATGGTACAAATCTCTCGATGCTTGTTCATGGCAATCACCAGCAAGCCATCCATTACTCGCTCTTCTCGTTCACTGGGATCCACCAACAAATACATCCTGCAATGAATGTTACAAGAACCCGAGTACATCTGAGGCAGAGTTTTCGTCAGTTTTGGGATGATGGATGCTTTCTGTTTGCTTTTGAGAAACGGAGAGCGCAAGAGCGTGAGAGAACATGCAAGCATGCGCAAGCTGCTTCCGTCTACCAGGTCACTCGCCGAATGCCCACAGCAGCAGGGCCAGGCCGGCTGAGGCTGCAGGCTGAGAACACAACCCAGGCTCCCCAAATGGGCAGCAAGAGCCCAATTATTTGACACACTGCTGCTCGCTCCTAGGGACGGCGTTAGCGGGAAGCTGCAGTCCAGTCAAATAACCAATCAAATGCAGGTACTCCGGTGTGGTGCACTTCTTAACCGCTACGCCAGACTCCTGTTCCCCAAAGCAATGGACTTTTTAAAAAACAGCATCAGTAAAGACACCACAGGACCACTACAGGGACCCAAAAGACTCCCAAGTTTTTTGTTGTAGGGTTTAGCAGTGAAGAAACTACGGGACAGCTACAGGAAACTAGATTTTTCCCAGTCTTCCGTTAACTCCTAGTAATTTCTATCCCCACTTCCCCAAAAGTGAGTCTAACACACAACTGTTCTTTATATCTGTACATCTTTAGAAAATACAAGACACTATCAGTAAATCTGTAAATTTTTAAGTATGCCATTAAAAGAAAAATGGTACAAAGTGTCTTAATTATGGAAGAGTGTAATTACCAATAGGTAATGCCCTCACAGATAAAGAGAATAACACTAGGGTGCTTTAGTGTTAAAGCAGGGGCTTATTCATCCATGCGTGTACACACTTGAGTAGAGTTCCTAGCTGCATTGGTGATTCAGCCCATTACAAGGTGAGACGCACCCTTGCTGGAAGAAAGCAAAGCTGACACAAATGGGCATGTGGTGGATGCTCAGTGGCACGGGATCACGCTCTTCCGGCGTATACTGTTTCAAAAGAAAAGGCTCAAGTTAAGAACTTTTTTTTTTAAAATCATCTTATTCAACAAATAGTGAAATGAAAAAATAAAATTCCTTCAATTCCTAGTGAGCACCTAAAATCTTCTCTTACAACTATCTGTTCGAGTGCCTTATACCGGTATACCAGCCCCACAGTGCCCAGTGCTACACTATGTCATCACATGAACATATCCCATTTTGCTGATCCATTCAAGAGCTGATGGATATATGGATTATCTTCAGGTTCGGGCTAATACCACGTTCCTACAAGTTTCTAAGCAAATAATTGTTCCCACTTCACCTATAAATTCCTAGGCAAGAAACTGTTGGAAATCTTTTCTCCTAGTTCTAAACCATTGCCGACTTTAATATCAGCAAGTCATGTGTGTCGAAAAGTATACATACAGAATATATTTAACTTTCTAAACTCCCAAAATTTCCCCCAACATAGCTGTATCATTTTACACTCCCACCAATAGCTTTAGAGTATCATCAGAATTGTCAAGTCAAATAATTGTTCTACTTTAACTTCCTTGTTAGAACTGTCTCCTCTAAAAGAAAACCATTAGTACACCTTTGTCCTACCTCTAAGGCTTTAGAGTTTTGCTCTAGCTTAATATCTGAAAACAGCACTACGAATATCTAGAAAATGAGCATCTCAAGTACCCTTTTGCAACATTAAGATTATGACAACAATGAGCTTCCATTATTTTAGCATACAATTTATGTAAAGCAAAAACAACACACTCAACACGAAAGACAGAGACAACATATGTTAACTGTTTTCAAAATGTGGTTCCTGGGCCAGCAGCACTGGTATTAATTCTTGGGTACTGCTCCTGTCCTGCCTTGTGAGTGGAGCTTAGCAGTAAGTTTTAACAAGCTCTGTTGATGGTATCCATCTGCCATCTATTTTGAATAGTGAACAAAAGCCCTCAAGAAAGTCATGCATCTCTGGTTTCTAGATCCTTCTCAAGTTACTACATGCCTCTGAACAGTAAGTATCTCACTTTACTCTCAGGTATTTTTCACAAGTGTGATCCTTAAACATAATCCAACTACTTCTTTTAATACTCCATAGAATTACTCTACCTTAGAAAACCAGGCTAAGAAGCATTTTTGTTTGAAAAACAGAGAGATAGCCCAGATTTCCTGTATACTGGTTCATTCTGTAATGGGCAGGAGAGAGCTATTAGACTGGAACTCAATCTGGGTCTCCCACATGGTGAGGGGGATCCACATACTTCAGATATCATCCCGGCCTCCCAGGGCACACAACAGGAGGAAGCCAGAACTGGAACTTGAGCTGCGACTCAAACCCACATACTCCAGCGTTCCGACTGCTAAGCCCCATGTCCACCCCTATGGCCCGTTCTTACTAACAAGATACCAATACGGAAAACGGAAGAGATCTTAGGGCAGTACTGGGCACATACAGTTTTCACCTTATGAACAAATGTTAGAACTTAGCTCCTAGCCATCTATCATATGTGTTTGCTAGTAACAGGTAGCACGCACATCCAGGATACTCCTTTATTCCTGGAAGGATCCTGGCTCAGATCAGGGGTGTTTACCAGTGTCACTTCGTCTCCTTGGACTGAGACATCAGGTCTTCGGAAGTGACATAAGGCCACAATTGCAGCAATGCTGGCAGCATCAATAATATTTCCATCATGATTTAACAAATGCAGGTCAACACGGATCTGCCAAACCTGAAAGTGAATTTCAGATGAAAATAAACTGATCATAACCACTTATCAGAAATAACACCATGTACAATTTTTTTCTTGTTGTTAATGCAGTGACTTCCAGATTTTTAAGAAATATATACCTAACAAACTTTTAATTTACACAAAAATCTGAAATACCAACATTCTACTTTATTATATGAGTCATCTAGTCATCTAAACAGAATCACTGTACAATTTAAATTTAAGGTTTTCCTAATGCCAAATCCAAGTATATGTCTACTAGACCTGCTAACTTAAAAACTTCAAATTCTTAGTTTTTACATGATAGTATTTATGATAACTTTACAAATAAAGCAAATGTTCAGGTAGGGAATGTGGAAAGTGAACTGATCACTCTGGAGTCAAAAAGCTGATGTAGCACAATTCTGGGAAGCCAAAGATTTTCCAGTGTCAGCCCTGCCACTGACTGTGTATGACCACAGCCTACTCACACACATTTGGATCTGCTCACCAGTTCATCCATAACAAAGGAAAACACTGTTCACTAACTTAACAAAGAAATATATGCGACATTATGTAAAAGAGGTACAAGCTCTTCAAATGGAATGTTTTACATACAGTCAAGTCACTATTTTTCACCCTTTAAAAAGAAGATAGAAGATAGAGTATGACGTTCCAATAGTACTTAGGGAAGGACGGGAACCAGCACAAAACTTCTTCAATTAAAGCACTGAGAAAGTACAGCTACAGGAACCAACAATATTTACCCCAAGAATCAGAAGTTTGGGTGCATTTCCTCACCTTCTCACCAGCAACGACACAGAGCGATTCAGTGTCTATACATTTTGAATTTCTTAGACATCTTTCCAAGAGTCGATTCAATTTCACCAAGAGATCAGACTGCCTATGAAAACAGGGATGGGCTAACATCATGAAATGTAACAAAAAGTACATTATATACATTAAACATTACAATAACAGCTTACTGCTATTAGATTCTCCTATGGTGAAAGCAGCTTAAGAAAAAGATCTGAAATACCTGCCAGGTTCAAAAGCTGGAGCAGCCATCTGGGAGAGCTCAAGGTTCAAATAAAGAATCCCTTCTGTTGCTCTATTGAGCTTTGGAGAAACAAGTTCACAGGAAACCTGTCCGAGAACTCTGCCGAGGTCAGGGTACAAAGGAGTTAGCTACCTGCATTTCCTTGTTCAATCTTGCTTTCAGGAACACAACACACAGAATGACATTCTGAGGTAGCAGTTACATCTAGAACATACTCAGAAATAAAAGACACAGACATAGTAACATTCACTATTTCACAGGCCCTTCCTCCTAAAATCTATCAGTAAATACTGTTATTAAGATTGATCAATAGGGTCCGGCGGCATGGCCTAGTGGCTAAAGTCCTCGCCTTGAATGCCCCGGGATCCCATATGGGCGCCGGTTCTAATCCCGGCAGCTCCACTTCCCATCCAGCTCCCTGCTTGTGGCCTAGGAAAGCAGTTGAGGACGGCCCAATGCATTGGGACCCTGCACCCGCGTGGGAGACCTGGAGGAGGTTCCAGGTTCCCGGCTTCGGGTTGGCGCGCACCAGCCGTTGTGGCCCACTTGGGGAGTGAATTATGGGACGGAAGATCTTCCTCTCTGTCTCTCCTTCTCTCTGTATATCTGACTGTAATAAAATAAATAAATCTTAAAAAAAAAGACTGATCAATAAAAATGTCATGGAAACTTCAAATTTCTTAAGGGTTTTCATACAGCATGTTTTAGCAGCACTCTCTGACCAAACAGCCTCACAATTTTCAAGTGAGTATGAAAAGCAATTCTCACATCACTCAGGAAAAAGAGGAAGCTGGATACTACTTGTGACAAAAAGTTCATGATTGCTACATTCCCCATTCAGAAGTGGAAGAGTTCAGGAAACAAATTCAGTGTTACCACTGCAGGTTATTTACATGATTTGCAGTGGTCGCGCCTAACTATGGACTACTTAAAACTACTTAAAATGATTAAAAACAAAACGGGATTACAAAACCAAAAAGTCCCGGACTAAAGAAAATACCCTTATTTTTGGCAGCTCCACAAAGTCCTGTCCCGACCTGTGAGCTACTTTGTCAAGAGCGGACTCAATAAGTGTTATTTTCAATCAACTTCCTGTTGGGTCTGTATCTAACTGAAATCTTCCCTTACCTTGTCTTCCCAAGTTCCACAACGCAACACCCATAATCTGTTCCAAATGAGATCCTGATGTTCCTATAATCGTAGGTCTGCCTGCCGTCCAGCCGCTGTAAGCATATCATTCATTTTCTTATTCCTTCAAGCATCTCTTGAACAACTGCTAGCGGTCCGGCCCTGAGTCTGGCATCTGGGCCAAAGTGGGATCTGACCCTCCCCACCTCGCTGGGAAAGTGGAAGCTAGGCGCCTGCGCGGTGACAGGTGCGGGCACGACTCGCGCCTTCCGAACAAGCCCGCGGTGCAGCACCCCGCGGCAGAAGCCGGGGAACATTCTGGCTGCTTCCCCATGGGTTCCCCCGGCCCAACGCGAGCCACGGTCGGTGAGTTCACCTCGTGGGACCAGAGCACCCGCGCAGGGTGCAGTCCCTCCGTTTACCTTCTTCTCCTCGATGGCGCGGAGAAGGAAGCGGCGCTCGCAGTTGGAGAGCGGCGTTTCCTTCATGGTATCCTGAGCCCCACGGGCACCACAATCCTTGCAGACACCGGAATTCCAGACTGCAAGTCCACGCACCGCTCGCGGTGAGGCGCAGGAGATTTACGTCATCTGCATCGCTGCGGCGCCGAGCGGGGAGGCTGATGCTTGGCCTGCCGCTAGTGCGCAGACTCCAAGTAAGCGTGGGGGCGGGGCGAAGGGGCGGGGAGAAGCCAATGAGGCTGTAGGAGCCGAGTTTCCGAACACTGGATTTGGAAGTTGTTTTGATGTAAAGCGCCCAGAGGCTGAAAGACACACCCGGTAACCATCCGTTTTAGTAGTCCGCCCTCACCCTCACCCTTTCCTCACATTTTGGAATGTCCCTGCGTTTTAACTGTTACTACAGTTGGCTGAAACTAATTTCACTGTTGAAGTCATTAGGCTTGTTTTGGCGGCAGACAGAAGCCTTGGCGGGGTGGTGGGGGTGGGGGGGCGTGCTACTGCGAAGCTCTTAGCCTTTGGAGGAAACAATTGTCAAGTTGCAGTAGGAGACTTGGAGTTCCAGGCTTCTGGTTTCTGCCTGGCCCAGTCCTAGCTGCAGCAGCCATTTGGGGAGTGAGCCAGAAGATGGAATAGCTCTCTAATCTCCCTCACTTTGTCAGTTGCTCTAACGTTCATGTAAAGAAAAAAACAATCTTTTAAAAAATCTATTTATTTTTATTGGAAAGTCAGATTTACAGAGAGATTTGTCTCATCAGTTTTTTTTTTTCCCTAGCAGGGATACACTTTAGTTTTAGTTTGTACCATTTTCAGTCTCTTTCATGTACTCAACAAATATTTCATGAGGGACTGCTGTGTCCCAAGAATAACTCGAGGGCAAGGGGACAAAGGGTTGGACAAGATTCTTTCAAGGAATTTGCATATTTTCTTTTGAAGAGACAAAAACTTAGAAATAAGTAGAACTCTTGCACCTCCGGTAGTGCTAAGAATACTGATCTCTATCTCTCTGCCTTTAAAATAAATACATTTAAAAAGAAGGAAAGAAAGAGGCCCTTGAAACTTGGGTTATAGAGACAAGTGGACAATGCAATAAAAATAAAGCAATGATATTGCCTGAAAATGATGTGTTATCCAAGGGAAGCTGGCCCAGGTCAGAGAAGGTAGCAAGGATGTTGCTATGCTGGGAGTGTAATCAGTAGTGAAGACTGGGTGCTAAGGAGGTGTTTGTGAAAATCTGGAAATTGGAGTGGACTTCAGTTTGCCAAATGACAGAGCAGGCTGTGGAGAAAATTGCTTGAAATATATTGGGCAGCTGGGTTTTGAAGAGCTAGGGCCTCCTTTGAGACATTTGGATGGTTTAAATTCCAGCTCAGAAACTTACAAGCTGAGTAACCTTGGGTAATTCAAACCCTTCTGTGAAAAACACTCTGGGCTAATAATTCCTTGCCTCACAATGCTGTCAACAGGATTAAGCAAGTTAAGATGTCAAAAATGTTAGAACAAGCCTGGATTCATGTTTAGCAATAACAAACACTTAGTATTTATCCTTCATTAGTGATGTCAACACATACTACTCTCCAGAGCTTCAGTGATACATGTTTTAAAAAGGGAAGGGTGTACTTTCAACTTTGCAAACCCAAATTCCAAGTTGCTTCCCTGTATGTAGGATTCTTTTCAGATAGAGATCCAGGAGGAGCTTTGCAGTCAGGTTAGGTGTTGCGCAGATCATTAAAACAAAGTTCTCAAGAGGAGGCTGTCAGGGTTCTTTGAAATCAGCCAAGTCACACAGTTGTCTTCCTTCCCTTCCTACTTCCTTCCTTCCCTCCCTTCCTTCCTTCCCTCCCTCCCTTCCTTCCTTCCTTCCTTCCTTCCCTTTTTCTTTCTATTCCTTCTTTTCTTCCTTTCCCTCCTTCCTTTCTTCCATCCATCGTTCCTTCCTTCCTCTGATTTATTTGTATTTATTTGAAAGGTAGATAGAAAGAGATCTTCCATTCGCTGGTTCATTCCCCCAGATGGCTGCAACAGCCAGAGCTGAGCTGATCTGAAGCCAGGAACTAAAAACAGATTTCCCATTTGGGTTCAAGGTCCCAAGGCTTGCAGCTGTCCTCTGCTGCTTTCCCAGGCTGTTAGCAGGGACCCAGATAGGAAGTGGAGCAGCTGGAACTTAAACTGCTGTCTATATGGGCTGCCAGCACCATAGATGGAGGCTTAGTTAGCTATGCCACCACACCAGCCCCTACTACACAGATTTTATAGCGTCCATGCCATGGGCTTTGGCATCAGAGAGCCTTGGGTCTAGATCTTAGCTGGGCGAATGGTGGTGTCTTAGACACATGAATCCCACCTCTTGTCCTAGGCTGCTTAGGCTGCTATGACAAATACCATAGACTAAGTGACTTAAATAACAGAAGTTTATTTCTCTGATTTTGGAGTCTAGAAAAATCTAGTATCTGGGTAGTGGTCTGTAGAGGACCATCTTCCTGCTTTATCCTCCCATGGCAGAGGAGGGAATTATCTCTCTCTCTCTCTGATGTCCTGATTGCCTGCCAAGGGCCTCACTACCAAA
Organism: Ochotona princeps; assembly: GCF_030435755.1. Classification (NCBI taxonomy): domain Eukaryota; kingdom Metazoa; phylum Chordata; class Mammalia; order Lagomorpha; family Ochotonidae; genus Ochotona; species Ochotona princeps. The sequence continues at coordinate 31,186,981 of NC_080838.1, forward strand.
TACCATCAATTGGAGATAGGAGACCCAAAACTTCAGTCAGTAGCTCATGAGACGGAGTTGTTACAGTGACAGTCATATAGTTAATTCACATTTATTATGTGCCAGACACTTTTCTAAGATGTTTGCCTAATCTTTACCACCTCTTACAAATAGTTACTATTGTTATTATCACCCTATTTTGCAGATTAGCAAAATAAACCAGAGGTTAAGTGACTTTCCCAAGAGCATACAGACATTTAAGTAAAAGTGTCTGGATTTGGATATAGACCGGTTCCAACTCCGTTGCCTAAGTCACAATTCTACTATTTTTTGATAACAGTAGTTTCTATCTCATAGAAATGATTGACTTGCTTTATTTATTTGAGAGGCAGAGAGAGAGGTTCATCTATTGGTTCACTCCCCAAATCCCTCAGTTAACTGGGTCTGGGTCCAAATTGGGAGCAGGGAATTTCATTCAGATTTCTCGTGCAGGAGAAAGCAACCTAGTTACTTGAGCCCTGACATTGCCTCCCAGGGTCCTCATTCATAGGCAGTAGAGTCAGGGACTCCAGTGTGGAATAGGGGTATCTGAACTCCAATCTAGACACCCACTCCATAGGTAGGATCATTTCAGAAGAAATGGCTTTTATTTAAAGATTGATTTATTTATTTTATTTTTTTTAAAGATTTATTTATTTTATTACAAAGTCAGATATACAGAGAGGAGAGACAGAGAGGAAGATATTCCGACCGATGATTCACTCCCCAAGTGAGCCGCAATGGGCCGGTGCGCGCCGATCCGATGCCGGGAACCAGGAACCTCTTCCAGGTCTCCCACGCGGGTGCAGGGTCCCAAAGCTTTGGGCCGTCCTCAACTGCTTTCCCAGGCCACAAGCAGGGAGCTGGATGGGAAGTGGAGCTGCCGGGATTAGAACCGGCGCCCATATGGGATCTCGGGTGCGTTCAAGGCGAGGACTTTAGCCGCTAGGCCACGCCGCCGGGCCCCTTGATTTATTTTTATTGGAAAGTCAGCTATGCAGAGAGGAAGAGAGACAGAGAGGAAGATCTTCTGTCTGTTGATTCACTCCTTAAGCAGCTGCAATGTCTGGAGCTGAGCCAATCCGAAGCCAGGAGCCCAGAGCCTTTTCTGGGTCTCCCACATGGATGCAGGGTCCCAAGGCTTTGGGCCGTCCTTGACTGCTTTCCCAGGCCACAAGCAGGGAGCTAGATGGGAGGTGGGGCTGAATGGGATTAAAACCAGTGCCCATATGGGACCCTGGCGTGTTCAAGGCGAGGACTTTAGCCACTAGGCTACTGTGCTGATCCCAAAGAGATGGTTTTTAAGCACACGGAACACTTCAAACTATAAAGTAACACATTTGTTGAATCATTGACTTTGGAAAGTCAGAGTAAGTTGTATCATATTAAAAAGCAATGACATATTCAATTCTGGCTAAATAATTCAGTAATATCTCATCCTTTTAGGTTCCTTTGTGGATATCACATAACTTTCCAAATCCATTTTTGGAAAACGACCATGTTTTGGTAGAACGTTAGATTATCTATACTGAGCCCATGCTGACTCCTGATGGAGTCTTGATTCCCTTATACTTCTGAATGCTCACGGACCATCTGTTTGAGAACCAGTTTCAGAAAGTTGCCTGTAGAGTAGTGCTCTTCATATCATTTGGTTTATAGTAGTTGTCTTCTGTGTGCTTAGGAACTTCAGCAAGTTCTGCTTTTCTTTGGGCAGAAGATCTGGCTTGCATTACTGGCGTGCCTTGTTAGTAATGAGGACCATCAAAGGCTTTCTACATCACCTGAATTTTTTATGAAAGGAAGGACATGACTACATTGTCCTTGAGAAGTCTTTGGATTATACAACTAGCAACTGACTCCTATTTCAAACCATAACTGTATCAAATTGTGGGACTGATCCAATATGAAATTAGATTACTCATCTGTGAGAGGCAGAGTTCCAACGGAAAAATTTAGGTAGAACATGAGTCATATGATGTGACATTCTTCTGCCCTGTAAATATATCCTATCTAACTAAACCATATGTTTTCACAGAGCTAAGAAAATGAAAATATAAAAATTTTGTATATCTACGCTTTGATCAATGAGATTTTATACATTTGAATTTTTGAGAGTTATAGTTGGATTTTGAAAATGTCTGTCATATTCTTTGCAGCGAAATTTCCCAACTGCATGTTTTCCTAAATAAATAACTTGTGATCATTTAAATACGGCAAGAAATTAAACTGCACATGCATTTATTGCTTTTTTCCTGCCAGAAACATTACTGCTATCTGAAAAGCTAGGTGCAAAATAAGTTAGATGCATGCAAAAGAAGTCCTTTTATACAGAAAGGCTGCTCATGTCGTAGGTTTGTCAAGAGAAGTTTCATAAAACTCTCATTTCTGTAAGGTTTTTCTTTACAATTACTAATGAAAACATCCTGAAAGTTGTTATTGATGTTTTTGTGTGTCAGTATTGTCTGATGCAAAAGCTTATGGGAAAAGTCATGGTCTCCTTTCTTCAAGACTCCATTGAGTTGTTAAGAGAAGTGAAATTTATAATATTGGTTGATCGGACTAGAGTTTTATCTCTATGGCGACCTTTAAAAGAATGATAATTTGCTGCCACCGGGCGGTTTTGGTTCAACAGCTAGAATTGTGGTACCTCTGAAATGGCTTCGGCTGTGGTCACAGGGCTTTTTAAGTTGCATCCCACCTCTGTTCTCTTTCCTCTTTTGCTTTGGAGTGCTGAGGGCTGTTGATGAGTCACAGAGCGAGTACAAAGGATGGGGGCAGTGGGAGGTGAGAAACAGGAGAGAGCAGGCCTTGATGGATTTTAGAAGGACACTACCCATTTCTTGGGAATTGAGTTATGTACGAGTCTGTGCCAGTGGGTCTAAGTGGCTCTGCGTGGCTTGTGGAATTTAGTTGACTGATGCATTTTGGTTCCATCTATTGAAAACTGGATCTCTCACTTCTCTTTTCTGTGTCATTTAGTATCATCTGTATTCTATAAACAGTTTTTTTTACTTCACTTTAGCAACCTCCTTGAAGTACTTTTTCCTGTTGACGTGGATAGCTTGTCATTTTCCTGTGTTCTGTTTTCTGTTTGATTCCTTCTGCGTAGACATTCTTTCAGTACATCTGGGGGATTCTTCCTTGCCTCATCTCTTAAGTGTCAGTTTTTCATGAAATTCTGTGCTAGAAAACTTCTGCTTGTCTCCCAAATTTCTCACTTCCATGGTTTCAAATACCAGTAACCTACCAATTGCTCCCAAATCTGTTGTCCTGATCTTTGGGCTGTAGATGCTTCCAAATATTCCAAAGACATTGCAAATTTGCCTTGTCCACAACTGAACTCATTTTCTTCATTCTCCAACAAGCTCTTCCCCGTGTTCCCTCTGATGAATGGCAGTTTCCTCAGTGCCAATAGATGAATCAAGGTGCCATTCTTCATTCTTCAGTTGCCACATCCACCCGTCCTTATGAACCATGAAGTTTAATTGAGTCCACCTGCCAAGTACTTACCCCATATGTTTTCTCCATTCTCATCACCACTAGATCATTGAAGTCACTATCATTTTTACTTGATTTTATTAGCTTTTTTTTGTTTTTTAATTTTTTATTCGCTTCTGATTTAACCTCCAAACTGTGGGATCTTCCTCCCACAGTTCATTTTTCCATATTATGTATGGAAAAACTTATGTTTTTTTAAATTTTTTAGCAGTGATATTTCCCATACAACCCTTCCACAACTTCCCCTTGCTTTTTAAGATAAATTATTAAGTTCATACCACAGTTTTCAATGCTTATCATGATCCAGTCCCTGCTTGTTACTGAAGCCCCATCTTCAAATTCCTTTTTGTCTTTCTAATCTCCAGCCTTAGTGAATGATTTTCAGCTGCTCAAAGGCAGCAATTTCTCTGTTGCCTCCAGGGTTTTGGTTTAGGACTCCTTGTCTGAAACATTTCCCTCTAGGTTTTCTGTCTGGCCAAGTATTGACCACTCTCCAGGATCAACTTTTTTTTAAGATTTATTTTAATTTTTTTAATTGGAAGTGTAGATATACAGAGAGGAGGAGAGACAGAGAAGAAGATCTTGCATCCATTAATTCACTCCCCAAGTGACTGCAATGGCTAGAGATGAGCCAATCTGAAGCCAGGAGCCTCGGAACCTCTTCCGGGTCTCCCACATGGGTGCGCAGGTCCCAAGGTTTAGGGCTATTCACGATTCTTTTTCAGGCTACAAGCAGGGAGCTGGATGGGAAGTAGGGCTTCTGGGCTTAGAATTGGCACCAGTATGGGATCCCAGCATGTGCAAGGTGAGGACTTCAACCATTGCATACTGGGCCCCAGGATCAATTCTTGAAAGCAGAAAACCTTTCTTGAATCGTCTATCACTCCCCAGCTGGGTTGAAACCCCCTCTTTGTGTCCCTCAAGCATTTCAATCTTCCTCCATCTTAGTTATTATGGCCTGGGCTTGGAAGGGTTTGTTTGCCTGGCTGTGTCCCAGTGAGCTCGTTGGAGAGCATCTGTTACACTCAAGTTCTTATCCACAGCATTTGGGCTGGAATATAGAAGCAACTTAACAGATATTGGATGAGGATAAATAAAGTGAATGAGTGAGGAAAAGATGAAGTTGGTAATACACTCATCTGGAGTTATGTGTCCCAGGCACTGTTCATAGAAAAAAAAATCTGTCCATTTAATTTCCCCAACAAACTTTCACAGAGCTGGACTGTTGTATTAGATAAGTCAGGTTTACTTGCCAAATATTTATTAATTTGATGCTGTTTTTCATATTTAGCAGGGGATTTGAGAGAGCTCACTGTGTCTGACAAGCTTCAGGCTCTCTGCAGCAAACACATAAATACATTACATGTTTAAATTAGAAAAGATCATTTTGTTTTAAATAGCCAAATATATATTTGTTATGCAAAATCTGTTAAGATTTTTCCAAAATTGTCAGTCAACATTACGTAAGTTGTAGAACATTTCAATAAAACCACCTGCATTTGTTCAAAACTGCTCTGAAGCTGCCTCAAGAGGGACAGATGGTGCTTCCATCATTTGCAATAACATGAAGGACAGCAAAGCAGTTGAAGAGAGTTAAAGTCCTGGATCCCGTAGGGCCGGGCTTAAGATATAAGAGGCATGGAGGAATGTGTCCAGAATCAGGGGACTTGACAGAGTCCAAAATTCTCCCACATATCTGGTCAATGTGTATTTTACAAGCTTCTCAGTGCAGCGGCATTAATAAAGATTTTGGTAGTCAGGCTTTGGGAACTACACAGAGAAAGTGATCAATGTGCATTTGTCAATGGAGAGATTTAAAATGACAGCACCCTGCTTTAGCTGGAAGTTGATGCTCATTGGTTGATTAATATTATATGACAATAAGTACTGAAAAGAATTAGATATGCTTAAATCAGTGAATATGTTAGGGTGGTGGTATAATCCCCCTGTCCACTAATTTTGGATAGATGCTGTGTGAGTATGTGCTGTTGATAAAAATCAGGATGGGTATTTGGCACAGTGGTTAAGACACAGCTTAGGTGTCTCTTCCTGTATCAGAGTGCTGGGTTTGCTCCACTCCTGTTTCCAGCATTATGCATACTCCAGAAGGCAACAAGTGATGGCTCAAGTACATGGGTACTTGGTGCTAATATATGAGACCTGCATAGAGTTCCCAACTACTGGCTTTGTTCTGATTCAGACCTGGTCATTAGAGGCCCTGGGAAGAGAGCCAGTAGGTGGGAAATCTCTGTCTGCTTGCCTTTCTGTATTTCAAATAAGCTAAATAAATAAGAACTTAAAACAAATTGGGAAGAAATATAAGGTCTACCTACCAACTTGTGCCAGGGACAGGCTCAAGTATCTGGTTATGCCAAGCTAAAATAGGCAAGGAAATCCCTGGGGACTTTGAGTAGGCAGCTGTACCCAGTGGCCATTCTCATCAGGCTTGGATGTCTGTTTTGGCTTGAGATTTGTTTTGGCTCTGGTTAACAAGACCTCTTCTGTCCCAAGGCACAAATCAACCTGTGATCATCTGATTAAGTCATACTCTTTGAAGACACACAATAATGTGTATCTACTGGGATGTGTACATAGCATGTTCAAGAACCTCTCATGCATCCAGGGCCAGAAAAAGGTATGTTCCCTGAGACTGTCTCCCTCCTAGCTTCCAATGCGTGTCACATTACTCAGAAAGAAGTGGGAGGAACAGCTGGAGCAAAGCAGAGAAGTTGGCAGTAGAGTGTGGTGTCAGAAGAGTGCCCATTATTGGTTGCATCAGTCATACCAGGACTATTTGAGCTGCCAAAAGAGTGGTTGTGTTTGGGTAGGTGGGTCAAAGAGGCAAGGGGAATGATGCAAGCTCAGTTCAAGGAGGGGCAGGAGATAAGCGGTGAAGAAGATGCCCTCAGTCATGTGACCTGTTGGCAGCTCTTCTGGAGGTGCCACAAGGTGAACTAGGTGAGCTGCAGATGAAGAAAGGTACAGCTCTTGCTCAGGTAGCTGTGGATGAGATACTCAGTGACAGACTTCCCAGGAAGCCACACTGGGCTTTGTGGTCATGGTTCAGACACCACTCAGGAGGTTCAGAGAGGACTCAGGGCTTCTCCATCTCTACCTAAGCACAATCTTGGCACAAGAAACAACTTAGCAAAACCCAAGCTGAAGAGTAACCTTTTGCCCAGAAGAGTGCTTCCCAAATATCAAGGAGCACATTTGGTATATCCCAGGGATCCCTGAGACTTCCCAGTTTGGTGAAGGGACACATTAATATTTACTGCATTAAAAAAATATATTTGAGGCTATGGTTCCTTTTGCCTTTTTGTTCTACCCACCATTTACCCACAGTCCTCCTGTCATGACAGGCAGAAAACAAGCAGAGGACCCAAAAAAAGTAGACCATGGCCCAGCTAGAAACCCTTAAAGTATGTATTCATCTCACTTTCCTTGCAAATCCTACCTCATTCTGCGTGTTTGTACCACTTCAGTTCATAAGGTAGTAAACTTTACAATATTTTTCCATATTTTGCTGTGTGATTTTTGTCATTAATTTTGTCTGAATGTGGCCTTTTTCTAATCAGAAAACATAAGTTTCTTTTTTATTTTTAAAGATTTATTTATTTCTATTATAAAGTCAGATATACAGAGAGGAGGAGAGACAGAGAGGAAGATCTTCCATCCAATGATTCACTCCCCAAGTGAGCCGCAATGGGCCGGTGCGCGCCGATCTGATGCCGGGAACCTGGAACCTCTTCCAGGTCTCCCACACAGGTGCAGGGTCCCAGAGCTTTGGGCCATCCTTGACTGCTTGCCCAGGCCACAAGCAGGGAGCTGGATGGGAAGTGGAGCTGCCGGGATTAGAACCGGCGCCCATATGGGATCCCGGGGCGTTCAAGGCGAGGACTTTAGCTTCTAGGCCACGCCGCCGGGCCCAAAAAACATAAGTTTCTTAGGGATGAGAATATGTATTAGCTTGGGGTGCTGTAACAAGATGCCGTAGACTTGGTGCCTTAGAAACCAGACTTTTGTTTCTCATTCAGATGGAAGTCTGAGATCCAGGTGCTGGTAGGTTTGGTCCTTGGGGAGGGCCTCTCTCTGATTTGCAGGTGAATACTGTCTCAATATTTCCTCTCATGGCAGAGAAGGAAAGAGTTCTGTGTCATTGGTTTTTTGTTTACTTATTTATTAATAGAGAGAAAGCAAAAGTAGTCCAGTTGCTATTTTACTTTCCAAATACCAATAATTAGACAGGAAGTGGAAAGCTGGGAACCAGGGAACCAGGAATTTAATGTCAAGTCTCCCATATAAGTGCCAAGAGGCAGAAATTATACTTTTTGCACCTCCACACAAAAGAAATTTTAAAAAGTTCACATAGAAACTTGCACCTGAATTTTCCTAGAAACATTCTTTGTAACAGTCAAAAAGCCATTGGCTGAGAATAAACAAACTGTACTTTAGTCATACAAGGGAATGTTATTTTGCAATAAAAAGAGGATAAAGTTACTGATACATGTGATGTGTCACAACTGTATCTCAAAACATCTAAGTGCATGCACTAACAAAACATGCTAAGTGAAAGAGGCTGTCAAAGAATGATCTCATTGATATGACAAGTCAAGAGAAGGCAAATCTTAAGGTAAGTAGTGGTGTCACAGGGCTGAATGAGGTGACGAGCAGAAAGGATAGTGGTGGGTGACTGATAATGGGTACAAGTTTCTGATAGGGGTAATAAAAATATTCTAAAGTGAGTTTGATGATGGTTGCATAGTCTGCACCATACTAAAACCATTGAGCTGTATGCTTTAATGTAGTAGACTTTATGACAAGTAAGTTATATTTCAATAAACCAGTTTATGAAAAGGATGTGTCAGTTTATGCATCTAAGTTAAGATAAACTTTCTCTTAAATGGCTTTTCTATAGTCTCATCTTACCTCTCAATATTACAACTCTGGCTTAATTATATCAGTGCTTCTAGTTTCTGAATTGAGTGCCCCAACGAGTCAGATATATCTTCAAGAATCTACTTCAGAAAGTCCCCGGAAAAATGGAATTGAAATTTTGGTGCAAAGAAATTTTTGAAATCCTCACATGGCTTTTGTATCCTAAATTTTTGAGATTTTTGAAGACTTTGTATATGCCCAGATTTCCATTTTTTATGCACAAAAGCAATCTTATATTTTCATTCCATTTTTCATAAATGTTTTGAAGTACTGATTTATGTGATGATTCCTGGACCTGAAAAATATTGCACTTGTTAATTTGCTCATTCACCCAGCAAATGTTTTCTTTGTGACAGTACCAAGCATCCAAGCATAATGTAGTAGACAGGCTGCTTCCATCCCAACACCCTGGAACTTACTGTGTGTTTTTATAATAAATATGATGGGACTCATATTACATGTTCAAGGAAATCTGCATGAAAGGACACTGGGATGGTTTAGGGGTAAAAGAAGATTCTACAAAGAAAGTATCATTTCAGCTGAGAGAATGCACTGGGCAGGTACAATTAACCAAAAGTATTTCCCTTGTATCTTTCTGAACTCAAGGAAGACATTTTGATGCACATCAGTGTAAACTTGCTGTTTTCACATTTTAGTACCAGGTAATTTGCACAAGGATCTTCTTAACCTTCAATATTCTTGTACTCCAGGTTCTGATCTGCTTTTCTAGCTATTTTAAAAGTCTGATAAGGAGCCTATCACAAAATACCTTGAACTTGGCAATTTTCAAATAACTGAAATCTGTTACTTACACTTCTTGAGACTGGGGAGAGTAAGCTCAAGGTGGCAGCAACAATGGTGTCTAGTGAGGGCTCACTCTGTGCAGGAGCTGAGGGAGGGAACCAGTCAATGGAAGCTTCACTGAACTGAAGAGGGGAGAGCTTGCTTTTCATATCAACACATCCTTCCTTTCTTGATGGGCCAGTTATAATGTCACATACCCTATTATGATTTGCCTTTTTTTCAGCTGTGTTACTTGGGAGCTGTAGCTCAGGATTGTATTTTCTTCCCTAGGACAGCATCACAAAGCAGTCAGTCAATAGTCAATACTCATTCTGAGCAGAAATGACAGGTTGCCACATGATGTTTACTAAGGAGAGTCACATCCTTTGAATTTGTGATGTTTAAAGTTGAAGATGCCCTTTAACCATAGTGCTGCTATCTGTATTCTCCATAAGAGTTTGCTTGGGTTGGGAATAAGTGTGATTAATATTGAAATATTAAATCTGAGGGTCCAGGGTTGTTGTGTGGTGGATTAAGCCACCTGAGATACCAACATCCCCTATGGGCATTAGTTTGTGTCTGAGCTGCTCCATTTATGATCCAACTTCCTGCTAAGAGTCTGGGGAAAGTGGTGGAGAATGGCTCAGATGCTTGGCCCTTGCTGTTCAGGTGGGAGACTCAGATCTTCAGCCTAGCCCAGTGCTAGCTGTTGCAGCCATCTGGGGAGTGAGCCAGTAGATGGAATATCTGTCTCTCTTCTTTTTGTAACTCTGACTTTCAAAGTAAATAAAGAAATCTTTAAAATAATTTTTAAAATCTGAATTAATGCAATCACAAATGATTGTTATTTATCCTCTGTTTGAATGAAGAATCAGGAGTTCTGGATTCCAGCTTGTGTTCTGCCACTACCCTAAGTGAGCTATTTGATGTTTCTTGGCATAATTCTACCAATATGATTTCCAGATCTTTTGTGTGTGTGTGTGTTAGACTGATAAAACCAACCCTAAGGAAGTTACTTTTATTTTAAAAGTCTTCTAGAGCTTAGTAGAAAAATGTGAAAGAGGAGTATTGATGTTATTATTTTTTTTTAAATATTTTCAAGTAACTTCTCTGAATTAGGATATGTTCATCTTTGAAATCTATTCAAAAGGTTCTACCCACATCTTGTCCCATTGTTACAATTGTATTTGTGCATTTTGAAAATACCACTTTAAATTGGAAGTAATAGCTGGAAACAAATTTGATCATGTTTATGAAAAGTGACTTGATTCATCTACAGATACATGTTGTTGTTATTATTAGTGATGACAGTTGTCCCAGGGCAGCCAGGAACACACTTTGAAAGCAAGGAAGGAACTGGACCCACATTAAGGGTGCGTCTCACCCATGAGCTAGCGAGGCACTCAACTGCCACCAGCCCACAGTGCTTCTCAAACCTTAAGATGCATAGAAATTATCCAGATATGCAGATGGCCACATCGTATGATGGTTTGACTTGGGATTTTTTTCGACTTTATAATGGTGAAAGAGTGATGCCCATTCAGTTGAAATTATACTGTGAATTTTGATCTTTTTTCAAAACAGTGATCTGTGGTCTGATGCCTGTGACACTGAGCAGCTAGCAGGCCGACATCCATTAGTGAGGAGACACAAGGGAGGCCCCACAGAGTGCTTCCTTGCTGGTTCTGAAGTTGGATAGGTTAAATGTATCGAATGCATTTTTGACAGAATATTTTCAGTTTACAATGGCTTTCTCGGGATGTAATCTCATTTTAAGTCAGAGAACATCTGTATCATTAAAATGCTGCTTTTGATGAAAAAACCTGGGGTCAGGTCCGAGTGTCTTTTTTAAGCTTCTGGCTGATGCCAACATTGCTGAGCTGCGGAACCCACTCTGACTATAAAAGTTAATTAAAAAGAAGAAGAAGCAAGACAGAATAAGCTGCAGACCATACTCTTTTCAGTGTGGGTCCCTCATGATTCATGATCATAGCAAACATATGAAAAAAGAGAAAGGAAAAGATATATTTTTTCTATTTTGCTATTGTAATTTTAATCATTTTATCTTTAACTCAATCCAATTGATTACAAAGATGGCAGAAGTAACTGTTAATTTGTGTTCATGTATCACTTCTACAACTTTTGTACTTGGCACCTCTAAACACACATATCTAGTAGGGGCTGAGTAATTCCAGCCAGGAATCAGGATGGAGAAGGAGATGCTGGAGAAGTCATAGGCAGAGCAGTTGAATATTTCTTACAGGGTGCTTTAAAATCAAAAGACCCAAAAGGTTTTGGCAACATAGTATAAAACCCTTCAAATATCTCAAAATCAACCTTTAAACATTTAGGCAGTCTGGTTCTAGAAATCATAATGTTCAGTGAAACAATGTTTAATTTATGGACTTTTGAGAATTTATTTACTTAAAAGGCAGAATAAAAGTGAGAGCAAGCAAGAGGGAAATAACGGAGGTAGAAAGAGAGCTAGATCTTCCATCTGTTGGCTCACTCACCCAGATGCTTGCAACAGCCAGGGATGGGTCAGACCAAAGCCAGAAATTCAACCTGAGTCTCCCATGTGGGTGTCAGGAACCCAGGTGCTTGAGTCATCACTGTAAAGTCCCAGGAAGCTGGACTGAAAGGAGAGCAGGGACTTGAACCTAGGATGCAAGGGTCTTTACTGCTGAGCCAAACACCCAAAACCTTAGCCCAACCATGTGTTTTTCAAAAATGCTAAACAGAAAGTTAATACATATTATAATTTGACAAAGTTGCATCTGCAGTGTCAGTTTTAAGAAATGTTTATTATCTTCAGACAAGTACATAGAAATTCTTTCTTCATTTATCAGTTCACTGAAAAAGCTAAGTATTATTATTTTACCTTTATCTATTTCACTAACCGGAGAGTATAATTTTGACATTGTTTCAAGGTTTAGTTGACAATTTAATTTCATAGCATTCAAAAACTCACAGGGTGCAGAATAGTTTTAGAAACACACTGCTGTTATGCATGAATTATCTTACAAATATGATTATCAATAGTTTATCATAGAAGGGTGAACAAGGCAATTCTCCTTTACATTAATATTCTGTTTGTGTTGAAGCTAAGAGCAAGTACTGTGACATTACTCTTTTGGAAAATCTGCAAACCTCATTAGAAATGTATGAACCAGAAGGCATATCAAATATGATAGCTTTCTAATACTGCCATGAAATGATTACTGTAATGTTAAAGAAGATATCAAAGACTGGATTGTTAACTTGCTTTATAATAAAAAACCGATTTGCTAATATTCTTTAGTGTTTGCAAAAGAGCCTTTTGTGGGGTTGGTGGAGAGGTAGAAAGCTTCAGACTTCAGCCTATACACTGTATTTTTTTTAGCGTGGTCTGGAAGAAACCACAGACTGCATGCAATAACACTGTGCATGAGATGCTGGGGTGTGATGAAAAAGATGTCTTTCTCTTTCAGTTCCTACTTGGAGATGACTTGACTTTGATCAGGGACATTGTGTAACATTTAGGGGAGAAATACCTTTTTCATTGTTGATGGGACAATTAGTTGTGTACTGAGGCCATTGTATTTGAAAGAGAATTTGATAAACCTGCAGGGAAACTATCTAAAGGGAATTGGTGGGAAGGAAAAAAAAGCCCTCTCAAGTTAGTTTTCAGGTTTGTTGCAGAGCAAAAAAAAGCAAAAAAAAAAAAGCAAAAGTAGAAGTAAAAGCTTTGTTGGTGGAAGGAAGGGTTACAAGAAGAGCAACTCCAGGAAATTTTCACACTGTTCAGTCTTGCCAGAGGAGTATTTTCTCCCTTCAGGAAATGTCATGTTTTGCTGAGTCTTGCTTCTTAATTCAGTGAGAAAGTGGTTAATTTAGGGAGGAGCAGATATGCAGGCTTCTGTGAACACTCACTGAAAGTGGAAGTAGCCATGTCCATGACTGGCAGGAGTAGTGATTAAGAAACCCCTTGTGGAGCAAATTCCTTTCCCAAAGAAAGGCGCTCTGGGTTCCAAGCCCACTCTGTCATCATGGAAGCTGGCAGTAATTCACCCAGTTCCTTGCAGCCTCCTACTAGCCCTGGTGTTTGCAGTTAAAATGAGAGCCATTTCAAGTTTGGATCTAGGCAGGATATGGAGATAATTACGATTAATCTCCTAATTGAAGAATAGATGAGACCCTGGTAGCTGGGCATAGTGAGAACCTCTTAAGCTTCCAACCACTGCCCTTCACAACACCAGGAAATCCCAAGAAATTTGAAGATGAAGAAAAAACGTCTCACAACAGTAAACAGATCCATGGCCTCCACAAAATGTTGAAACCAACACATAAATGTTTGCCTCTTACAAGAGACTTTCTTCATCTGACAAAATATGTAAGATAGAAGAAAATATGAAGCCCAGAAAGCTAAGTTGGGAGCAGGTACTGAGTGTTTTAGGATGAACTTCATGGGCTCCTGTCTTCTTGGAGTGAGAGCTGGTTCAGCCACAGCTGGGGTGAGTGGAGAGACGTAATTCTTGGTAGTGTGTAGTGGAAAGCACAACCCAGCTGCTCAGCCATAAAACACATGAAGGGCTGGTGATTATGAGCAGCTACACACAAGAGCCAGATGTGTGCCAGCTGACCATTTTCTCCAGTTGCCTCAAGGCCTTGTTTCCATTACCGAGTGATTGCTGTAACATCATCCCTCGTATCTGTCACGGAGCAAAAGAAGACTTCAGATTGCCATCTTTGTGGGCACTCTGAACATTTTCTTTTTCACAATGTTTTGAATGTTATAAAGAAAATGATAGGACTCTCTCTTTATTGCTAACTTTATAACTTTTTTTATGTGTAATGCTTGAAAAAGTGCTTTAAAGTCCACAATTTCTGTGGTGCTGGTATCTTGGTTTGTGGGTGTGCAGAGCCACTAAACTAAAATAAAGTGAAGTCATGGAAGAGTCCTTTCTTCTCTGTCTGAAGCCAGCAGCCACTGGTCTAGGGTGTACTGACTTCAGGGGGTAGGACTGTAAGGGTCCTTGGATGGATTCGCAGTAGCTTACAGATGGCTGTTGCAAAAGCCGGGGGAGCGGTTGGTGTGAGCGGTTGTTTGTTGGCTGGTGTATGTGGGGATGGCAAAATGAGTATCTGGATAGATTTCCAACTGGAGGCCTCAGGGTGTCTCAGCAGGGGATTCTGTTGATTCCAACTGGTACTCATGACAACAGGACTTTCTGATTATAGAAGCAGGAACACCCAGACTACAGCTTATAACCACTGTGGGATTTGCTTCTCTAAATATGAAAGATCCCATGCTATGGCTGGGATGTGGCTTGTTCTCTAAGGGTTCATGTATTGGATGCTTGTCTGTCAGGATGGGGATGTGAGAGGTGTTAAGGTCTAGTGATGTGAGATCTTTAGGCTGTTGGTGGGTGCTGTCCTCCAAAGGGACTGTGTGGGATTTCTTAGTTCTCACGGGAGCCAGCTGTGGTAAAAGCCCGAGGCTGACCCCCATATCATGTTTTGGCTTCCTGTCTGTTCCTGTCATCCCTTCCTTCTGCTTTTGTTTCCACCACAGTAATCTCAACCACCAGATCTCAACCACCTTTTCACCAGAGCTGAGTTCATGCTGGCAACATGCCTTCAAACCTCTGGAGCTGGAAGCTAAACAAACATTTGTTCTCAGAGTTACCCAGTTTTAGGTTCATTTTGCTTTAGGAGGGAGAAATGAGACTAATACACTTTGAGTAATAATACTGTTCAACTGAGCCAAGCAGGAATATGACTTTTTTACTGTTCTTATTCTTCAGGAGAGCCATGTCTGTGCCTTCCTATGACCTTTAGCCTGGTAACTTATTTTCATGTTTTCCAGCTGATGGAAAAGCTACAGCTTTACTAAAAACCTATCTACAAGAGAGGTGTGTACATTCAACACGATATTTGCTGGTCAGGGTTCTCAAAGGAAATAGATCCAACAAAATAGACAGATAGATAGGGATGGATAGATCGATGGATGGGGTAGGTAGGTGATAAGAAATGGGCTTATGTGATTATAAAGGCTATGATGTTCTGGGATCTGGGTTTAGCAAACTGGAAGTCCAAGGGAGCCAACAGTGTGCCTCAGTCCTGGAGACTCAGAGCTTAAGTTTCAGACTGAGTCTGAAGGCAAGGAAAAAACAGGTGCCCCAGCTTGAAGGCATTGAGCCAGAATTCCCTCTTAGCATCAGGAAGCTCATTCTTTCTATACTATCAAGGGCTGGAAGGATTAGAGAGTGCCTCACCAATTGCTGTATTCAGTCCACAAATTCCATTGTTAACTTCATTCAGAGGCAGTCATAAATATGTAAAAACATTTTTTGTATAAAAATTAAGAAAATTAAGAATAAATTTGTATTGGTTTTATGGCTAGTGTTAGAGTATAATATACCAATGCTGTTACATTAAGAGTTATATGATTCTTTTAAGAAAGCTTTTATTTTAAAGGCAGAGAATGAGAATGAGTGATCTTTTACCTACTGATGCACTTCCCAGTAGCCAGTACTGAGCCAGGCTTACGCCAACAGGCTGGGATCAAATATGGATTTCCCAGTGGGTGGCAAAGACCTAAGTACTTAAGCCATCACTGCTAGATCCCAAGGTGTGTATTAGCAGGAAGCTGCAATTGGAAGTAGAGCTAGGACTATACACCTGTACGGGATGTGCATGTTCTAAGTAGATCTTAACCACTGTATCAAACAGCTGTTCCTGATGTTTGATTTTCAAAACAATCCTTCAAAATTTTATAGTTACTATTAAGGAAATTTAGTGTCAGAGAAGTTAAACAGTTTTCCTGAAGACACACACACAGCTTGCCTACCAGAAACAGAAGTAACTGGGTGGAGTATGAATCAGGAGTCTGGTAGGAGACAGAAAATACCCAAAAGGCATACTCAGGGGATAGGTATTGTGGTATAGCAGTTAAGTTTCTTCTGAGGTATCTGCATTCCATATCAGGGTGCATGGGTTCAAATCCTACCTCCATTTCCCATTCAGCTTCCTGCTAATGTGTATTTTGGGAAGGCAGCAGGTAATGGGGTCGGGTACCTGAGTCCCTGTCACCTATGTGGGAAAACTGGATGAAGTTTTGAGTTTCTTGCTTGGGTCTGCTTTAGCTATTGGAAGCATTTAGGGGAAGATCAAAGAGATCATTAATAGATAACAATTAAAAGTAAAATATCTTTTTTTTTTGAAGAAGAAGATGACATGATGGTAACTTTATCTATTCAAGCTGCTTTGATAAAAACACCCTATACTGGGTGACTTAACATTGATTCTTACTGTTCTGGAGACTGAGGGATATAAGATCAAGGCTCCCTTATATTAGGTAATAAGGGTCTGCCTTCTGATTCATAAACAGCCCTTCTTTCACTGTGTCCTCACATGGGAGAAGCAGTCAGGGGCTGTTTATGGTTTCCTAAAAAGAAAAAAATGTAATCTGTTTTGTTTATTTGACAGATGTTCATTTATTTGACTAGCTCACTTCCCAAATGACTGTGATGGCCATGTCTAGGCCACACTGAAGCCTGGAGCCAGGAGCTTCTTTTGGGTCTCCCACACGGGTGCAAAGGTTCAAGGATGGGCCATCTTCTGTTGCTTTTCCAGGTGCATTAGTAGGGAGCTAGATTAAAAAAGAGAAACCTGAATACAAACCAGTGCTCCTAGAGGATGCTGGCATCACAGGCAGTGGCTATACCTGGTATGCCATAACATCTGCCCCTGTGGTTTCTTGTATGAGGAAACTTCCCACTCATGAGGGCTCCACCTGCATGATCTAATTATCTTCTGAAGCTCCCTCGTCCCCATCTCGCTGTCTCCTTTGTGTTGTGGATTATGATCTAACATGATTTGTAAGGGGACACAGTTTCATCTTAGTCTGTTTTTGTGCTGCTAGGATACAATAACTACGATTATGTCATTCATAAAGAACAGGCATTACTTTCTCACACTTTCAGAGGCTGGAAAGTCCAATAAGCACCAGACTCGTTTGCCTGGTGAAGGCTGCATCCTCAGAAGGAACGGGACAGAGCACCTTTACATGGCAAAGGTGGAAGGGCAAGAGCACAAAAGCCCAGTTCCCTGGCAATAAGGGAAATCCAAATTAAAACATCAATGAGGTACCACCTAACGCTAGTAAGACTGGCCCACATGAATAAAAGCACCAACAACACTTGTTGGCGAGGTTGCGGGGAAAAGGGATCCCTACTCCACTGCTGGTGGGGCTGCAGGCTGGTACAGCCTCTATGGAAATCAGTATGGAGAATATTCAAACAACTCAAAATCAACATACCGTATGATCCAGCAATAGCACTCCTAGGAATATATCCAGAACAATTGTTTTATGAGAAACCAACATGCACTCCTATGCTCATAGCAGCACAATCAGTAATTGCAAAAACATGGAAGCAACCAAAATGCCCATCAACAGAGGATTGGATAAGAAAGCTATGGTTCGTCTACTCCATGGAATACTACTCAGCTATTAAAAAAAACAAAATGCAGTTCTTTTTTTTTTTTAAAGATTTATTTATTTCTATTGTAAAGTCAGATATACAGAGAGGAGGAGAGACAGAGAGGAAGAGCCTCCGTCCAATGATTCACTCTCCAAGTGAGCCGCAACGGCCAGTGCTGCGCCAATCTGAAGCTGGGAACCAGAACCTCTCCCGGGTCTCCCATGCGGGTGCAGGGTCCCAAAGCTTTGGGCCGTCCTCGACTGCTTTCCCAGGCCACAAGCAGGGAGCTGGATGGGAAGTGGAGCTGCCGGGATTAGAACCGGCACCCATATGGGATCCCGGGGCATTCAAGGCGAGGACTTTAGCCGCTAGGCCACGCTGCCTGGCCCTTGAAGCCTAGTTCAACCCAACCAGCTCCACCACCCAGCCCACACACATACTGGCGGATGCTGTTCTGTCTAGCCACCCCAATCCTGGTTTTCATGCTCTTCAGTGGGAGTGGTAACCCAAGAGGGAGGTGCCCACTATTTCCCTCCTAGGCCACTCCCACTCCTGGATTATGCACTTTCCAGGTGGTTCTGCTGTATAACTTGACAGAATTAGCTCCCAGAGCCAGCTTCTGCCAGTTGATGTTGTGGCAAAGCCCAACCAACCCTAACCCACTCAAATTTATGCTTGCACCAATAGGAACAATCCACCCAGCCTGGCTTTTCCCTGAACTAGCTCACATAAGGCTCACAGGTGTTGTAGTACTGCCTGGTCTGGTCTGCCCCCATCCCAGCTCACACTCTCCAGTGGGAGTGGCTGTCCAGCAGGGGAGCCCTCCACATTCCCTCTACTGGCTTTGACCCTTCCCTCCCTGGTTCTCATGTGTGCTGGTTGGGCGTTGCGGCCCAGTCTGGTACGGCCCACCTCACCTTGGCATTTGCCAGTGGGTGTTGTAGCTTGGCCCGGCCCGGTCCACCCCCAATTCCAGCTGATGCTGGTGAGGGTTATAGCCTAGACCAGCGCAGCAGGCATTCAGTCCCAACTGTAATGTGCACTGGTATGTGTTGCCACCATACCCAGCCTGACCCACGTTGTGTTCTACTGCTAAGATCCGCCACCATGTGATGTGAACTGGTTCAGCCTGGTCTGCCCCTGACCTGTGCCAAATGTATGCTGGTGGGTACCTTTCCCTGGCTTTGTCTGGGCTGCTCCATATCGTGATTCTTGTGTTCACCTGCAGGGACTGTGTCCTGCCAAAGGAGTTGCACAGGCTTCTCCATCAGAACCTCTCCCAGTGCCAGATCTTGCACATATTGGTGGGTCCATGAGCCAGCCCTACTTAGTCCACCTCCTGTCCTAGCAGGAACAGTGGCCTTTCCTGACTGGCCTTCAACCCATTCTGGTTCTTACTGTTGGATGTTTCAGCACAGCCAACGCTTGTCCATACCCAGACACGGCTCTTACATGGCTCAGTAGGGGCAGAGACCTAGCCTATTCCATTCTACATCTACCCTGGTTCTCCAGGGCAGCAGATGGTGCTGGAGTCTAGCCCGTCCTGGTACGTTTAGTCCCAGTCCACATTTGTGCCAAGGGAGACTGCAGCCATGTCCAGACCAGAATGCAGCATCCACTCCAGCCCCTGCTCTCACCAGTTGGAACCCCAACCCAGTTAGGGTGTCTTCTTAGCTCCACAATCAGGCCTGTTCCCAACCATAGATTGCGCACATGCCAGTGTTTGCTCTGACCCAACTTTGCATAGCCCCTCACCTGTCTTGTCCTTTGCCTTAGTTGCTGTAGCCTAGTAACCCTGGCTCATGCAGACCAGTAGATGTAAGAGCCTAGCTTGGCATGACCTGTGCTCCCCTCCTGAATTCTATTCTTCCTTGTGAGTTAAGGTTTGCTTGGCCCTGCCTTGTCCACCCCCTTCCAATTGCAGCTCAGCATACCCCACATCCTGTTTTAGGATGCGTATTCGGATACTGCTGCCTTGACCTGCCCAGACTGTTGTCGGTTCCTTTTCCCATAAGTGATGGCAGTTTCCATGGTCACACCTAGTTCAGCCCATCACCACCCCAAGTCACGAGCTAACCAGTGAAACTTGTATTTCCACAGGATTCGGCCCACACTTCCCTTAGAGAATCTACCCCTGGATCTGGTCTCTAGAGTGTTGGTTAGTGTTCTGACACTACCAAGTGTGAGCCATCCTCTGTTACGCCACTCAGTCAGGTACTGGTACCTAGCCCTGCCAGACAGACCCCCAGCCATAACTTTCATGTGGACTGGTGTGTGGCAGTCAGTGATGCTCTACACCAACAGCCCATCTCAGGATTCCCATGTGGGTTGGTGAATCAGTCTTGCCCAAATAGATCTTATGGACTTTCCCCTCCAAACTGTCAGATCTTAGTCCCCATGTTTGCAAGCAAGTTTTGTGACCTCATCGCTAGGAATCACACAGAATTCATCCCTCACCTACACTTACACTAGCCTTATCCCTGGATGTCCCTTTGCAGCAATTACATACCCTAAAAACCTTAGAGCTTGCCACTGGGTGGTTAGCAGGCAGAGCCTGGGCCCATTGGGCACACTGGCTGCCCAAAGCCTAGGACTCTTTCATTATGTGGTGATGGTGCCCATGGACCGTGTCCCAGGCATTTGGTCTGACCTGCCCAGGTACTCTCCGCAAATGGGTTGCCACCACTGTGGAGGGCTGCTGTCACCCAAGCTGCCAAGGTCGAACTCCAAGAGAAAACTCTTACTCAATATGTGGGTCTTGTGTACTTTCTGATCAGACAGTGTTTGGGGCATTTCGGTCTTGTTTTTGCCATTTCCACCAGCTTGCTGTCACATAGTTTCCCATGAGGTATTGAGAGCAAGCAATGAGCATGTCTGGAGAAGAGATTGGCAAGCCACTTGGGTTGGTGGAAGGAAGACTAAGGGCAATGAGTAGTTGAATGTGTCCCAGACAAGTTCAGTTCCTGCTGGAAGAGTCAAGTTTCCAGTAGTAGCTACAGCAATGGGTGCTCCAGTGGCCTTCCTGACACAGTGATTGTGGGTTCTGGGGAAGGCTGTTATGGTTCTGTGTGATATCTCTTCTATCTTGCTCCTCTAGACAGTAGGGGATGGGGGGCTATGACTTGGTGGTAATTTCCTTTTGCTACTTCTACCCATTCAACCACTTTGAAACAAATTTTTCCAGTCTAAACAGTATGAACTTGCCTTGCTTTAGATACCTTTTGTGATTTGTTCTCATTTTTGCATACTGATTGATATACTTCTGTTAGATTAAGTTAGTTTAGGCCATGTGCTTCTTGCTAAAACACGCCATTGGGGAAAAAAAGCCACAACACAACACAGTGTCTCTCTCTCTCTCTCTCTCTCTCTCACACACACACACACACAATTACTTGAATGGATTTTCGACTACTCAGAACACAGTTGTCTAATAAGAAAAAAAAGAGCAGAGATGCTTGGTAGACAACTACCTAGGTGTAATGCTATCCTGTTAGCAAGATGTGGTCAGGACACATGCATATCCACAGGATTCTACATACCTTGCAGCAACCCACAGCATTATATAGCATAGAACCAGGTGCTGGGTCTGGCACTGGGACAGGGGTCCAAGCCTGCCAAGGATCAGTCTGCACTGTGGTGTCTTACTTTCTGTATTTAAAGGGCACTTTGGATAGTCAGCTGCTGTTTCACTAAGGAAACAGTGGTTGCAGACTAAGTCTGCTTTTCTCTCGTTCTTTCCCCTTGGGTCAGTTCAGTTTCAGCGTTATGTGTGCATTTGTGCATGGGAGCCACAGCTCTTAAACATTACCAGCTCATACAGGAGTTTGCTAGACCTCCCCTTAGTGGCAGTTGTCTCCCCAGTGTTGTGAAGGTTGTGCCGAATGAAGGATCTATTACTTGGTAACGCTCAGATTCTTTATTTTTGCTGCATGACATAGCATTGATCAAGCCTAGAGTCAGCCACAGTTGCATTAACTTTCTCTAATGTTCCTGCTAACTTACTGGCAGAGTCTAAATTAAAGAAATAATGTTTGACCATGATCACAATCTGTCATTTAATTTCTTTTTCCAGTAATGGATATACTTGTGCTCTTTTGTTGTGTTTAAGGATATTCTAAACTGAGGACAGAATTTAAAGTGCTTTTCAAAGGACTATTCTTAGTGTGAATTCTGCATTTTAAAGGCTACCCACATAGGATAATCTCCCACATACCCCTCAAATACATAGCGTTTGCTCCCTTCATCCCCCTGCTTCCCTCCCTCCCTCCCTTCTCACTGGCTACATGGGATTTCAGTAGCTTATCACATATATTATACTTGTTTCCTGAGGAGTATCTTGTTTTCTAAGCATTGTGTAGTTGCTTAAGTCATTTTTTGAAATGGAGTGAGGAGAAAAGGAGGCAGGTAAAGCAGATCCTGTTGTTCAGAAGTTAAAGAAGTTGATGGTTAATGTAACAGCCTCAGGTAGACAATTTGCTTTTCTTTTATCCTACAGTAAACGGTTTTTCTAATTCTGAGCTAGAGAGTTATTGGGGTGATAAGGAGTATAAATAAGGGATCATTCCAAGGAAACTCAGTTTGGATCTCCTAGAAATGAAGGCTGTGCTGTGACTGTCAATGGAGCAGGAGCAAGACACATCGAGTGTTAGAGACACATAGGTAGTAACTTTGGTAAACTGCTCGGCTATTATGAATCGCCAGAATCATTGAAGCTGATTCAGGCTTTGAGGAGCTAGATCAGGGTGTCCTTGGGCCTGGAAACTTCTATACAGTATGGACCTCATTGCCTAAGCATGAGTGGGTTATTTTAAAAGACATTCTTTTCAGGGGCTACTGCAGTGGCATGCTAGGCTAACCATCCATTTGCAGTCCCAGCATGTGGGTGCTGCTTCATGTCCCAGCTGCTCCACTTCTGATCCAGCTCCCTGCTAATATACATGGGAAAGCAACAGAAGATGATTCAGGTCCTTGGGACTCTGCACCCACATGGGAGACACAGAGGAAGCTCCTCCCTCTTGGCTTTGGATCAGTTCAGCTCCAGCTGTTGCAGCCATTTGGGGAGTGAACCAGAGAATGGAATATCTTTGTCTCTCCTCTCTCTGTAAATCTGCCTTTCCAATATAAATAAATAAATAAATAAATAAATAAATAAAATTTAAAAAGAGATCCATTTTAAGCAGAAACCACTTGTCTATAACTCATTTTTTATGACTCACAGCACCTGGTAAGACATATAGTTACCTATAACTTCAGTCTTACTGCTCATGATCAACAACATGGTTGAAGTCCAGAGCATGGTGCAAAACATCTCTTCCATTTCTTTTGAGTTCATTTTCAGGCCAAATTGAATCACTCTTACAAAGTGCTTGGAAATCTCATGTCCTCTAGTTTTCTATCCGTAACCTTCACACCCTTTTACCATTTCCCTACTGCAGGTGACCTTGTTAGGTAAATCCAAGTAAGTTTCAAACTGGGATTGTGGCAGAAGATTTTTACAGCCTTTTCTGGGTATTTCTTTAGGTATTTAGACTCTTTAAAGAAGCATATTGACACAGTGAATAAACACTTCTATTCTATAATAATAACACCACAAGACTGGGATATGTACCAGAACTAGGGAAGGCTGTGGAGGACACATGGTGAGGAGAGGATAGTTAATGGGTACAAGGATCCTGTGGGGAATGAGGAATAATAGCTAATTTGGTATAGCACAATAGAATAACTGTAGTTGACAATAATTCAATATTTCAGAAAAGATAATAAGACCTTGAGTACATGCAACACAAGGAGATGATAAAAGTTTGAGATGACAGGCCAGTTAACTTGATCATTGGTCACCATGCATTGCATGTATAGATATGTAACAATGTGCTTTATAAAAACGTGCAGTTACTGTGTCAACTAAAAATAGAAATATACAAAAATTGTAAACATTATGCAAATGTACCTGTGATGCTTGTTTTGACAAGAGACTCCTCTCTACTAGAAATGAAGGAGGAGAAGAATGAGGCAGGCAATGGGATGGGAACCCTGCTGTGTAACATGCCGTGGAGGTCCATAGGCCAGGATCCTGCACAGCCCTGGGGCATCATCCAGCTGATTTGAGACCCATGGTACAGAGATGGAGGGGTTAAAATATTCAAGTGGTTTTCTTACTAGTGGCACGTGTGGGGTCTGCTCTCTGGGGCAGGGCATGCATTGGGGAGATGCAGTGTTCTTCCTTCTTCATCTTTGTGCCATGAAGGCTCCTTTTCTAGCTGCTGGAACTAGCCAAGCTCATATTAAGTGAGTTTCCTTTCTGCCTTTGAACATTCTTGGGGCTTAAGGAAGAGAGGCATTGTGCCTTACTTCTACAGAGTCGTTTATTTATCATAAACTTGTGAGGAAATATAAATATGACTAGAGGCTAAAATGCTTCAGGAGCTTCTAATAAATGTGATATGCTGTTTTTCATGGTAGAAATGCTATCTTGAATACAAATTTTAAGAGAGAATATTAAGATTTATTAGCTAATATTTATAAACCCATTTAAACTGCTGAGAAAAATGAATAATCCAAATAGTTATGGTTAGGAGAAATAGAGTAGCTTTGCGATTGGAGACATAAAACCTATATCCCTATTTCCTCAATATTCTGCTAGCAAATATTGACTCATCTGAAATGTTGACCTTTAAAACTTTGAAGATGCATGTGTGCAGGAGGTACATTTCTCAACTTGTTTTTCTTTACCTTGATATCCAAAAGACAAAAAAATGTAACCATTAGCTTGACAGCCATGCAAAGAAATGTGTGTGTGTTTTCCTTGTGAGGCAGACTTTCATGGGGTTTGGGAGTGCAGGTTCTCAGGGTTGGTGTCCTGACTCTAACACTTGCCAGCTTTCGGGGTGGTGGTAGGGTCTTCGGTGCATAACCTGACTTCTCTGTGCTTTCATTTCCATCTGTTGTTGATTTGGCTATCCGCATGGCAATACACCAAATGGCTGCACATTTCTACCTAGTATGTTGTTATGATGCCTAACATGGAAGCAATATTTTTTTAGTCACCAGAAATTCTTCTATTTGTCTGCAAGAGTTTGTCCTCAGCCCCTCCACCTGGCTTTCATAAAACTCTCCAGGAAACCAGCAGAAGCTTGTAGAAGGCAGAAACTTGCCTGTGAAGAGGATGCTGTGGAGGCAGGCAGCAGGGGGCAGGCCCACACCACTTCCTCCACCCCCAGATCTGTTCTGGTCCTCACTTTGCCTCTGCAACTGGAATGCACTTAATCCCTCCAAACATTCTGCCTTATTCTGTCCGCTCCCAAGCCACAGAGTCCCACAATCAAGGATATTTCTGGCATGGCTCCTCTTGCTCATCTTCCCACATTATATCAGAGGTGGGTAAAAGATGATTCCTATCCCTTGGGTTCTGTAACAGGAGGTGGTGATGGATTGCAGGCACTGGTGACCTCTTGTCAAGATGACCTAAGATGCAGAGTTCCACCAGTAGAGGATTGTGATGCCCCCAGTGGAGGTGCTTAGATTCTGGGGTGTCCTCCATTCCCATCCACCCCCACCTCCGCCAAACAAATAAACAAGCAAACAAACATCAGAAATCTCTACTGAACTAGAAGACTTCAAATTTCCCTCAACAGCAGTAGTGCACTGGCCAGTCTTCAGCAATTGGCTAACTGGTCCTGAGTTGTAACAGTTGCCTGTTTGTTCTGACAAACACGGTACCTTGGCTCACAGCTTTTCCCACACCCTCCAGTCTCTTTGGACCATCCTGCCTCACTGGGACAGGCATTTAGGGCAGGCAGCCCTCTATATCATCTAGGATGTTTTTGTTAGATTTCATCTGCAAAACAGCCCAGGAAGCTCAGATATGTTCACACAGAGACGAAGCCAGCTGGAGGCCTGCGTCACAGACAGCTACAACCTGCTGCCTTCGCTACCATGGAAGCCACATGGCCCGCAGGCTCTTTACCTATCATGTTTATGTCCTTGGTCTTCTACCCTGAACAGGGCTGAACCCTGTGACCCACAGAACTTTGCACAAGTGACACTGTGTGACTTCTGAAGCTAGTAAGAAAGGGTGCTATGGCATCTGCTTTCTGCTCTCGGATCCCCTTTGCTACAAGACTCCAGCTGCTGTGTTGTGAGTGCCCAAGCAGCCGTGTGGGAAGGAACTGAAGCCTTCTGCTGACAAACTGCACTGCTCCCCAGCACGAGTATTCCACCTCAGAGGTGTGCCCTTCAGGAGTTGGCAGCTCCTCCCTGGTTGGAATTCTTTCTTTTCAAGATTTATTTATTTAATTTTATTGGAGAGTCATATTTACAGAGAGAAGGAGATACAGAGAGAAAGATCTGTCCACTGGTTCACTCGCCAAGTGGCTACCAATGGAACCAGGAGCTTCTCCCAGCTCTCCCACATAGGTGCAAGGTTCCAAGACTTTGGGCCATGCTCTACTGCTTTCCCAGGCTACAAGCAGGGAGCTGAATGGGAAGTGGTGCAGCTGGGACATGAACTGGTGCCCATATGGGATCCCGGGGCTTTCAAGGCAAGGACTTAGCCACTAGGCTATCACGCTGGGCCCTGGTTTGAGTTCTTAGTTTCTGATCTCAGCCTGGAATTTGGGCAGTAACCTGGCAGATGGGAAAGCTCGGTGTTTCAGGAAAAAAAAAATAGTGAAGAAGGAAGCAGCCCTTTCCATCCCAGACAAATCTTTACGAGAGTGCAGCCCTGGCTGACATCTGATGTACCCTTTTAAGAAATACCAAGCCACTAGCACCACACTAAGCACCCTCAAATTCTTGACCTACAGCAACTTCAAGAAGTAGTGTTTATGTTGTTAAGCCATTGAGTTTTGGGGATCATTTACTCTACAATAATCTAGAAACTACATTTCTTTCCAAACTGCACCATATGGGCTATGAGTGATGTCAATCCAATAAAAAATATTAGGGGCTTAAAGTAACACATTGAGTGGATTTTATTTTCTGCTCATCAAGGAAATTGAATTTCAAGCCAGCGCTGGAAAGCTTTGTACAATCCAACTTTGGAAACACTTTTTATTTTGAATGCTTTTCTTACTAACCTGTGCTTAGAGCGCATCTGCAGCTGGGAAGGGAGAGGCAGCTGGGACTGGAGTCTAGGCAGCCATCGGTCATGGGGGTGCCCCATTTTCATGGTCACCTTTAATCGATGTCACCTGCTCTTTCAGAAAGCCAGAACGGGTGAAATTAAAAAAAAAAAAAACAAAAGAAGAAGAAAGAAAGAAACTGATTGGGAAGGGAGGGAGTTAAGGACCTTCCTGGAGGTTGGGATTGGGAACTTTTAGATCCTTTGGAGATCACCAGCTCCCTGGGAGATGGCCCACTGAAGTTCACTCCGAGAAAAATCCGCTCCTGTCTCCTCAGCGCACGAGAGGATCTTGGTGAGGCGGAGGCTCTGGTGTCTGCTCCAGGGAGTTGGAACCAGAATCACACTCAGCTCCCGGGCGTGTTTCCTACCAGCCGGGGAGGCAGAGCCTCGACCCGCGAGTCGGGGGCGCCCTGGCGCGGGGCCGCAGCGGAGTGGGAGGTGGACGCGCTGGCGGCGCAGCTCGCCGGCGCCTCCAGCATGGAGTGGGAGCTCAACTTGCTGCTCTACCTGGCGCTCTTCTTCTTCCTGCTCTTCCTACTTTTCCTCCTGCTCTTCGTGGTCATCAAGCAGCTGAAGAACTCCGTGGCCAGCACAGCCGGGGCGCTCCAGCCGGGACGCCTCTCGCTGCACCGCGAGCCGTGGGGCTTCGCCCACGAACAAGCGGTGTGAGCCGCCTCACGGGCAGCAGTCCCGGCTTTGATTATCCGTGCCTGTGGCAGTCCAGGTGCGTTCAGGGTGAGAGGGACCCGCGGAGGGATTAAGGCTCTGCATGGCCACAGGAGGCTCGAGGTTCGCTCACACTCAGGGGTCCGATTCCGCAGGCACCGGGTCCGGGCTGGCTCTGCTCTCCCGGAGGGACCCTGGGGTTTTCTAGGGCGTGGAGGGATGGAGAAAAGAGCTCAGCCTCTGGAAGTAGCATGGCTTTGGGCAGCATTCGGGTACCTTGGGGTTTCTAAATCCTCAACACTCTCTTTTCTGGTGCAATTGTGTTTTATACCTGTGGGATGGAAAACCGAATAATTTGGATATCTCATTCCAGCCACTTCCAGACATATCAATGTCAACATAAGCATACAGATAATCAGAAAGAGTGTGAGCTTTGGAATGAATAACAGGAAAACTGGACACCCTTTAGATATTAAAAAGTTCGTGACAAGTGACATTAAAATCCTTGTGCAGTTTTTTTTAATTTAATTCATTTCCATGAACTTTTTAAATGCATGGATTTCAAACTTTTTTTTAAACCAAATAGTCTCAGCTTTTAACTCAGTTTCCATGAACTTTTTGAAGTAGTTTGAAATTGCTTTAAATTTCTTTGCACTTTGGGAGACAGTGATGAAGAGAGGAGTCAGTGACCTATTTTGCAGAGGAAGTCTCTTCTATCCTGATTCAGGTCTAGCCACCGAGTAGGTGGAGTGCGGTGCTGGGTGGGTTTAGACTGCTACAGTGGAAGGGAAACATGAGAGTGAGTCCTTAGAAACATGCCTTTGGCTCGGCTGATGGTGACCTTTTGGGTGATGGCCTGGGAAGTAGGCAACAAGAAGCAGAGGGCAGGATCACGTCTATGTTTTCACACTGACTGATTAAAGCTGTTGCTGGAAGATGGATGGGCATGAATGCATTCATCCATGTGTGCACCCCAGCATCCTGCAGTTGGGGAAATAACAAGTGCATCCTCCAGATGCTTTTTTTGCAGGTTGATGCTGTCTGGAGTCAAGCGCTGCTTTTGGCTGCTGTGCCTAGGACCCGAGCTGCGGTTGCAGCCTGCAGACTGCAGTGAGAAGGCTACAGCAGTGGGAGAAGGAAGCTTCTCGCAAAGGGTAAATTGAGATCACTCCTGCTTTCATGTCACACCCCTAATGGCTTCCTGAAGATCTACGGCCTACTGATACAGTGAAGTCAAGCTCCTCTCCCACTCAGAATCAGTGTCCCTCTCCAGGAGCCAAGAAAACAAACTGATTCCTAACTCAGTGCAGGAAGCTGTGTCTAGTCTGAGGACTATGGGAATTAGAATGAGACATAAAGAGTGTTTGCAATTTTAGTAATAATTCTGCTCTTTGAAAAAAAATAGTGCAGGAGCTTTTGGATTGAAACACGTGATACTGAAATCATTGTCTTCCACAGGGGTTAAGTCTCGTGAGGGTGGAGCAAACTGTCTATGGCACTATTGTATTATTGAAAATGCAAATTTTAGACACAAGAAAAGTTCACATAGAGAGCCTAGAAAAGGAAACACTACTTTTTGCATAATTGATAATGTAAGCCTTAACTGAAAGATAATTGTTTTGATAATTCAAAGGAGGGGAAAATCATTCTCAAATGAATAATTATAGAAGCTGTTTGGCCTGAGGTATTCAGATAATTTCCCACATGTTCTATTTCACTTTACCAAAACAGACTTGTTTTTACTGAAGTTCGGCGTGGTTTAATTATTATTTTCTGGGCAGATTCTCACCTCTCTCACACCTTGTTTAGAGAGTTATGGTAAGACTGGATTTGCAGCTGTGAACAATAGTGCTCTAATTGGTATCTCTGCAATGGCATTTAACTGCAGGTTGTATGGTTAACAAGGACATTGAAAATGAATGTGGGAGTAATTAATTAAATATTAAAACTATTTATAGGGATGGAAAATAGCCATTTCATACTTTATAAACAGAATGCGTATTGTTCAGCCACCTGCTTGGCTTCTTGATTTGCAATTTTTTATTTTTCCTAGTGGTGCCACTGAAGTCCATCCAGAAGTTTAACCTGCCCCTGACTCTTCAGAAAAAGACTTCAAACAACTCAGTGTAAGTAGTTTGTTGCTATCCCCGTATTAAGGCAGCCTCTCTGGGTATGTACTCTCAGGAGCCTACAACATGAGTGCCTACCTGTCCTTTCTTTTTTATGTTCAGGGACATTCTGTAAGCTCTTGATAAACTAATTCATTAACTAAGTTCCCATTTTTCTAAGGCAAAATGGAAAAAAAATATTTAGCCTTATCGCTGAATCTGTGCTTGGAAGTTGGCTCTAAATTCTAGGAATTAAGGCTCCTCACATTTGCTCTCAGACCTGGCTGATGTTTGTCCCTACTGGTATGATGAAATCCCGGTCCTTTCCCACTCAGAATCAGTGAGATTTGTTGTTGACACTTTGACACCTGCACATGAATTGTTTCTATTCATTTATTTAATAGTCATTTTTTTCAAGATCAAGCATAGATTGACCTTCCAATTCAGAATTTTTGAACTCACATTTTTTGACTGTGGTTATGAATTGTTGGCTTAAATTTGATATACCCACAATGCTCTAATTTCCAGGCTCCTACATATTCGTGATTCTATCCAACAATCATAGCCTGTTTCTAACAATCACTATGTCAAGTGTATTTTTAAAGATGAGATAAATATAAACTAGATTTAAAAGCATTTGGAAAGTCAGGAACATTTAAAATAACTACACTTTGTGTAACTTAATTTAAGATTCCTATGTTTTATTTTTAATAAAACATTTTCAGTGATTCTTCAGAGCCAAATTGAATTTCTTCTCTATAAGGAAATGAGCCATAATCCTATAATGTATTGTTAATGTTTTAAGTGTTTCTATTTTATTATTGTTTCTAAATTTCAGCAGTTCAAAATGGCTTCAAATATTATTAGAACATGTAGATTGACCAACTTCCCAAGTTATTAGTGCAGTGCAGTTCTGGTTGGCATGATAAATCATTTGAAGTTGAATGAGAAAGATATCACAGTCACACCTGCAAAATCCTAAGTGTCTCATAAAATAGATTCCTACACTTGAACTTTGATTTTAGGGCACAGCTGTAGAGCAGGACCAATGCCATCTGGTGTGATTCTACAGAAAAGAGAGAACATTTACCCACAGTGTGCCATGCACTGGCTTTTCTGGGAATGACAGGGTACCAGGATGTTTTTAGTTCCCTTGCAGGGGCGGAAACTTGGAACTAGGTGAGTAAAATATACGTAATACCCTATTTTTAGTTTGACATTCCATGTTTCCAATTTTGTCTATAGTTTCAAAGTACAATAAAGTTAAATTTTAAATGGCCAAAATGTTAGACCTAGTAAGTGGTTAAACTGCTGAAAATGGTGGGAAATGTTTATTATCTTTTTTCTAAGTTACACTTACCAGCCTAAGGACTTTTAGAATGCTTAGGACATTGATGTAGGACAGGGAAAGTATCTTCAGATTACTATACTCAATTTTTTAAGTTTTATAGCCATTGTGAAGTATTTGCGCTTATTCAAGCTAAATACACAATTAAAACCATTAGATTGTGACTGTCAGATTGCTGTTCCACAAAAGGGAAAGCTAAGAAATGAGCTATGGTTCTTCCATGTAGATATTTTTGTTTTAATCAACAAAACAAATTCATTAATTCTCCATTTCCTATTTTGTCTACACAAGCTGGAGTTTTAGATTAAATAATTTTCTGATTAATGATGAGTAGTGAGCATCTCACTATACAGGGAGTGAACGGGGTAATCAGGAAGAGCAAACCTGTGTTTAGAACAGTAATCAGAACATAATAGGCACTCAGAAAAAAGATCCTGATGAATTGAGCTAAAAAAAGCCTCGATTTTCTTTAATAGCAACTACTTTATATAATGATTCTAATCATTTCTGCCATTCCTGGTCTATATAAAACGATTCTGAAAACATGGATGGGTTCAAGTTTAAAATCTTTAAACTCTCAATTTACGTTTTACTAGTATGGCTCTGGGAAGCTAATTGAGTGTAGTGAATAGGTACAGGTTCTTCAGGCAAGATTTGTTGTTTTCCTTTCAGATTGGAAATCAAAATGGATGGATATCTTGATAACAGGGTGGGAAGTCACTGGACTGAAGAACAGCTGAAACAAATTAGAGGTTTTGCTCTTTGCTCATGAAACAGGGAGGCGGATGTAGGCAACTGCTGGTACTGGTTGACCTGTTCACTGATGTTACACTCTGTGGCTCTAAGCTTCCCTGGGCTTTTTCCTCTAGGCTCCAGAGTGCTCCCTGCAACTTCCTACCAAAAGAAGGAGGAAGCCCAAAGGGAAAACAGGGCATGCTGGTGGGATCCTTCTTCTTTCCAAGAGTGTTCCTGGCAGCCCACCGATCTTTGCTTACATCTCATTGATCACTACTCTGTCCTTGGCTACTGCTCTCTGCAAGCTTGCCTGGGAAATGTGGTTCACGTAGCAGGATGTATGACTGCGTTCAACCAAGATCCAAGTACTCTTGATTAGGAGGAAGATGGTGGTGGATTTTGGGTGGATAGTTGGCAGTTTGTGTTCTGGTTACAAAAATACAGTTGTAACATCATGCTTCAAACAGATCAGAATTGTAGTTGCTTCTCAACTGGCAGAACTCCAATCAGTGCTGCACAGTGAAGCACATGCCAGATTTTCTCAGGAAATGCTTGACACAACTGACCTTCCCCTCGGTCAATCTGCTCATCCTGCAACAAGGTCTCCAACAGGAGGACCCTGGGGACCTACATACCGTCTTGCTGGACATCATATTTTTTTAGAGAAGTTTGGTGTAGGATAAACATTTTGTTCCACTTTGTTTTTTCATTTTTTTTTTCTCCCAGAGTCAATTAGATTTTGATTTTCCAAATCTAGATTTGGAAAGTTGATTCTCACAGAACATCCCTTTCCTACACAGAGGAGGGTAATCTATGCAAAGAAAGGCTGTGTTGCTCCCTTCTGGGACTCCACCACCAACCCAGGAATATCCTGAGAGAAGATTGCCTTTCAAAGAAGCTGCTTCCACAGGCAGCCTACATCCTGGCCAAGCAAAGGGAGAAGAAACACTTCCCACATCTAGAGCTGTCCAAAAGAACTTTCTGTGATGATAGAAATGTTCTGTGTCTGCAGGATACAACATGGCAGCTACTAGTCTTCTGTGACTAATAAGCCCTTGAAATGTAGCTCATTTGGAAGTGCAAGTTATATCTTTCCATTTACTTTCATCTAACTAGCCACACGAGGCAGTGGTTATTGTATTGAACAGCACAGTACACATCCTTCTCTTTCTTGGGTTTTAGAACCAGTGAGAGAGATGGGGATACGTTATGTGCTCTTCTGCTTTATCATTGAACTTGTCCCTTAACAAAGGGGACAGCTGGTATTTAGAACTAAACCCAAGATATTAGCTTGACATGTATCCATGTATACATAATACTCTGTACATATAACTGTGATAAATGGTATAGTCTCCTGAGTATAAGTTTTGTGATGAATTTTAATAGTATATGTGTCCCTGTATGTATTAAGGATAACACCTGGATAAGCTTACTGTAAGTTGAAAATACTGTAAGTTGAAAATACTGTAAATTGCAAATGCATCTCAATTAACCCATCATAGTTAGCAACATGGTACAACTGGAGTCTTGGATATATACCCACAGGTGGTGTGACTGTGCACTGTACTGCTCTGTATCGTGAGAAAGTATTTTGCAAATTCCCACCCTGGGGGTTAGAGCAAGATCTGAATTGCAAAGTGTAGTTTCCACTGAGTGTGAAGCACTTTTACACTCTCATAAAGTTAAAAAAAAAAATCGTTAGTTGAGCCATATGTTGGAGACTGCCTGTAGCTGCTGAGAGATGAATGGCAGTGCTGGGCCAAGTCACCCTGCTATGACCATGATGTGCGCCTCGTCAGAGTGGCTTGCCAGGGACTGCTTTTGTTCTGTTCTGCTATTCACTCTATATCATTGTATTTTTGTAAGATTATGGCTGCTATATGATAACTCCGTATGTTTTTAAAAATATTTAATGGTTTATATTTTAAAAGACTGTGAAATAAAAAAGTTACATGTAACTCGTGTGTGTGTGTGTGTGTGTGAGAGAGAGAGAGAGAGAGGGAGAGAGAGAGAGAGTGTATACTGGTGATCTGTTATTATCCAAACTTTGGTAAGAGTTTGTGAAGATAAGATTAATGTATAGAAGAAAATATTAATTTTACTTTTATCGTTTGTTACACTTAAAAATTGTTATTAGATAAGTATGCTATAATTCATTAGAAAAGGATATACATTATATTAATTAATTTTTCCTGTGGGCATATGAGTTCAGAAATTTTACTTATTTGACAGAAGGACTGAGACACAGAGATGTCTCATCTGCTGGTTCACTTTTCCAAATGCTTGCAGTCCTGGGATTGGATGACACTGATGCCAGGAGCTGAGAACTCAGACCAGGCCTTCGGTGTCTGGCAGGGATCCAAATACTTGAGTCATTTCTGCTGTTGGTGTTAGCAGGAAGCTGAACTCAGGAACAGGAGCTGGCATCCTGATTTAAGTTGGGGGCGTCATATCTGGTGTGATAGCCTAAATGTCTTTCTCCCTTATTTTTTTTTTTTTTAAGATTTGTTTGTTTATTTTGGAAAGGCAGATATACAGAGAGGAGGAGAGGCAGAGAGGAAGATCTTCCATCCGATGATGCACTCCCCAAGCGGCCACAACGGCTGGAGCTGAGCCAATCTGATGCCAGGAGTCAGGAGCCAGGAGCCAGGAGCCAGGAGCCAGTAGCTCTTCTGGGTCTCCCACACGGGTGCAGGGTCCCAAGGCTCTGGGCCATCCTCGACTCCTTTCCCAAGCCACAAGCAGGGAGCTGGATGGGAAGCAGGGCTGCCGGAATTAGAACCGGCATCCACATGGGATCCCGGGCGTGCAAGGCGAGGACTTTATCCACTATGCATTGTGCCGGGCCCCTCCCTTTGCTTTTTAAAAAGGTTTTCTTCCAGTAGTTATAGGAATTCTCACTTAGTATACAGTTCAGAATAAAACATATTTAAAATATAGGTAAATAAACGCAACAAGCCTGCACTCAGGTTCTAGCTCAGGATCAAGATTGGTGGGGCATCCAAGCTAAGATGTAATGTAGGTGACTTTCTTACCTAGAGTAAATTTAATTTCGATTTCATTTAGCCTGCTTTATGGAGTGAATGCTGGATTGGTTCTGGAGATGCCCATTGATTAGCCAGGATGAAATGGTCAGGAATATCAGCTGATCTCCCCTAGTGATTGGCACAGATTTGAGAAAAAAGTGATCATAAGAAATTTATTTAAAAAAATGATATGTAATGTGGAGAAGCTGTGTAAGCATAGTAAGCCAAGCCTCTGCATGGGCACCAGCATCCAATATAAAAATTTGTTCGAATCCCGGCAGCTTCACTTCCAAACAGCTCCCTGCCTGCTGCCTGCGGAGACAGTGAAGGATTGCCCAAAGCCTTGGGCTCCTGCATTTACAGAGGAGACCCAGGAGAAGCTCTAGTCTCTTTGCTTTGGGTTGGTCTAGCCATTATGGCCATTTGTGGAGTGAACCAGAAGGTGGAAGATCTTTTTCCTTGTCTTTTCTTCTCTCTCTGTAAATTTGCCTTTCAAAGAAAAATAAAGGAATCTTAAAAAAAAACACCCAAAAAATAAAAAGCAAATGCAAATGATAATGAAGCTAAATATCTAGGTAATTTCTTCTGAAATAGCTGTAATTTTTCAACAGGTTTTTCTTTTTACTTCTATTATTATTATTCTAATTATAATTATTATTGTTTTATGATACAGTTCCATAGGCTTTGGGATTTCCCTTAATCCTCCCTAAATCCCCTTTTCTCACTGAGTTCCCCTATATTATTACTATAGGATAGTTCTTTACAAACAGTCGTATGCCCATCATTGCAGGCATGAACAATGGCAGAGAGTCCAGCATCCTATTGTCAAGATATAGTGAACAGGTTCAGTGGAAGTCCATCTTTAGTCTGGAAGTAGAGATGCATACTGCATTGTATCCTCTCATCTGGATATGATAGTCTCCATTACACAGTTACTGTGCATCCCCTTAAATGAAAAACCACAAAACAAAATCAACAACAGGAAGAAAAAAAGAAATTAACAACACCATGAAGTTAAATAGCATGCTAAAGAAAATCAAGAACCTTCTTGAAGAAAATGATGCTACTGTATGATCTATGAGTCAGTGAATAATTTAGTGAGAAAGTGTTTTGAAGAGATAAAACTAAAAAAAATCACAGTCTATGAGATATAGTTTCTGCTGATCTTTGTTGGTGAGATGTCTCCTGTATGCAACAAATAGGTTTTTTTTAATCCTGTGTACTAATTTGATGTTTGATGAGTTAAGCTGTTTACATTTGGAGTTAGTATGAATGGGTGGTAATTTAGTCCTGTCATTTTACCTTTATCCTTTTATCCTTTTAAAAAATATATTTGTTTCTTTTAAAATGAGAATTTTTTTTAAAGATTTATTTATTTTATTACAAAGTCAGATATACAGAGAGAAGGAGAGACAGAGAGGAAGATCTTCCATCCGATGATTCACTCCCCAAGTGAGCCGCAATGGCTGGTGCTGCGCCAATCCGAAGCCAGGAACCTGGAACCTCCTCCGGGTCTCCCATGCGGGTGCAGGGTCCCAGTGCATTGGGCCAGCCTCCACTGCTTTCCCAGGCCACAAGCAGGGAGCTGGATGGGAAGTGGAGCTGCCGGGACTAGAACCGGCGTCCATATGGGATCCCGGGGCTTTCAAGGCGAGGACTTTAGCTGCTAGGCCATGCCGCCGGGCCCTAAAATGAGAATTTAACTATCCTAAGAAAGCATATAATTCTCAAAGCATTTTAAAAAGAATCAAATGTTGAGAGATTAAATGATGATGACTTTATTTATAGGAACCAAACTCTTCATTTTCCAGTTAACGCCTTAAAGTTCTCCTTACATAGAGTTTATCCCTTAATCATGGTATTTCCACAAATAGTATTGTATGAAAATGTTACAATTCAGTATATTTTTGTAACAAATGTCTAAAACTAACAGCAAACCTTATATGGGATAAACAGTCCTCCGAGTTGTTTGTGAAAGCTGGTCAGTCCTAATTTGTAACTAAGTGTATATTTTCCCTATTTTGCAGCTTGATTCCTTGCTCTTTATTTTTTAATTAAAACTTTAAATTTATATAAAGTGAACAAATTTCCTGTATCCTTCTTCCCACCGTCGCTTCATCATCCTGCCTCCTTTCCTTTTTTCTTTTAATTTTTACAATGATATATTTCAGTTTATCTTATAACCATAAGATTAATATCATTTCTCCTTTTAGTGAGAAGATCTATGTGCCAATTAACATTACATTTTAAATATAGTAAAATATTTTTTCCAATATATTCAGAATTTGGGTACAGTGAGAGAGTGGCATGGTGATTGGATTAACTCTTCTCAAGTAACTTTCACACAGAGCATCACATGAACTTTATTTCTATACAGATTCCCTGTTTACCTTGCATATAAATAAAATAGATCTTAAAAATAGGGTGAGAAAGAACGGGTGACACAGAGAGAAAAAGAAATCTCTCATTTGCTGTTTAACTTCCCCAGTGCCATAATGGCAAGGGTGGGCCAGGCTGACACTGGAGCCTGGGTCTCCATCTGTGTCTTCCACATGGGTGACAGAGACCCACATATTTGGGCCATCTTCTATTGCCCTCCCAGGTGCATTAGCAGGGAACCATACTAGAAGCAAAGCAGCTCTTGTTCAATACACTCTTGTTCAAGTATTAAACAAGTGATCTGGTATGGGATATGGTGTTCCAGGTTGTGGTTTAACCCACTGTGTCAGAACATTTACCCTAAATGTCCTGCTTTGATTGTCTATATTGTATTATGGAGTTGTAGATAT
This sequence comes from Ochotona princeps, assembly GCF_030435755.1. NCBI lineage: Eukaryota > Metazoa > Chordata > Mammalia > Lagomorpha > Ochotonidae > Ochotona > Ochotona princeps. The sequence goes on from NC_080838.1 coordinate 31,224,476, forward strand.
TCTGGCTACATCCTAGATACCCTTTCCCATTTTTTTCCCTCAAGTATATGCTTTGAAACATTTTCTCCCAGTTTATCCCTGACTCACTCATTTTTTTTTTAACAATGTCCTTGATTTTCAAGTTTGATTTATTATCAACTTCTTTTATCTGATGGCTTTCGCTATCCTCTCTGATATACTTTGTCAGGGTCAGTTCTGTGATGTGGTGTATTGAGCTGCTGACTGCTGCACCAGCATCCCAAATGGGTACTGGCTCAAGTTCCTGTTGCTCTACTTCCGATCCAGCTCCCTGCTAGTACACCTGGAAATGCAGCAGAAGCTGGCCCGAAAGCTTGACTCACTGCTCGCATGTGAGATGCGCAGCAGGAGTTCCTGGCTCCTAGCTTAGGCCCAGCCCAACTCTGGCTGTCATGGCCATTTGGGGAGTAAACCAGTGTATGGAAAGTCTCTCTCTCCTCCCTCTCTTTCTGGAACTATACCTTTTTTTTTTTTAAAGATTTATTCATTTTTTTAATTACAGCCAGATATACACAGAGGAGGAGAGACAGAGAGGAAGATCTTCCATCTGATGATTCACTCCCCAAGTGAGCCGCAACGGGCCGATGCGCGTCGATCTGAAGCTGGTGCCAGGAACCTGGAACCTCTTCCAGGTCTCCCACGCGGGTGCAGTGTCCCAATGCGTTGGGCCGTCCTCAACTGCTTTCCCAGGCCACAAGCAGAGAGCTGGATGGGAAGTGGAGCTGCCGGGATTAGAACCGGTGCCCATATGGGATCCCGGGGCTTTCAAGGCGAGGACTTTAGCTTCTAGGCCACGCCGCGGGCCCGGAACTATACCTTTTAAGAACTAAGTACATTTCTAAAAAGAGATTTTTTTTTTGTCTACCCCTAGGTCACCAAAAATATTCCCTTGTGCTTTCTTTTAAGCTTGCAACTTCATTGTTCATTTTCACCAAATCTATTGTACATTTTGAATTAACTTTTTGTACCAAATGTAGTAATGATTGAGGACTTTTATAGTTTTTTCCAATTCATTGAAAAGACTTTCCTCTGGATTACTTTTGCATTTCTGTCAAAGCTTAATGACTTTGTAAGTGTGGGTCTAAGTTCTCTATTCCAGAGGGTTTCATTATGCCATTCCCATATTCTTTCTCTTAGTGTAGTTTTATAGTAAATTTTGGTATCCATAATAAAATGTAATGAACCTTTATAATGAATTCCCCCTCAAAGACCATGGCCACTAAGAATCTTGAATTGGAAATGGTTAAATTCAATCAGAAAGTCTCAGCTCTTTTATTTATTTCACTTTGTTATTATTACCTTATTATCATTGCTCTCTCTGCGGTCTGAATAGAGAGATAGGTTTTGGTAGTGCTTGTCAAGATGGATGCACTCATATTCCTACATGACATAGAGGAAACGCCCTCTCTGTGTATAGCCACATGGTTTGAATGTAGCCATAGTTTGGACTGTTTGGCTCCAGGATTAGACATCATTTCACTTCTCCCACTCATTCCACTTGAGTGAATAGATACTGGATCGTGTGTGTTCAGAAGTTAATCTAGAAGTGATGTGGTTGTCATAAATCATTCTACTTACATGCAACTTCTTAAATATACTGATTTGTATCCCTTACACATCTTAGAACTAATTGCCAAGTCTTGTCCCATAGTGGAAAAATTAAAGGGCTTCTCCATCCCCCACTCCTATAATCTTCTTTCCTCAGAGTTAGCTCTTGCAACAATTTGATAAATATCTTTCAATGGGAGTTTCCACGAGTTTACCTGCATAGTTGCGTAGTCACATTTATTCACATTTGCATCTACATGTGCAAAACATATTTTTTTCTTTTTAATATAGATACCATTGGGGTGTAACTGTTACACAGTTTCCTTTCTCTCTGTTATGCTGTAGCAGGTTCTATTTTCAACAGGATAGCTGCAACAGGATCGCCAGTATTATAGCCTCCTACAATGTGACCTTGATGCTTTGACATTGAGTAGTGAGGTCTCTATCTTCTCCCCATGCACCTGGACAAGCCAACACCAGAATGAAGCACAGGTGACACTGTATGACTTATGTGGCTTCATCAGGAAGAGGAATGAAGTTTCTTCACTGTCAAAGGGAATGTGCACTATGGAAGATGGTATTATTCTGAGATTATTTAATCATCATTCCTCTGAGAAAGTCTCTCACTCTCTCGGTGGCCCCAGTGAAACCCCAGCTGGCAGGGCTAACTTCCAAGGGGTGAAAAAGACTCCAGCTGATGAACAGTCCTAGTTCCACTACCAGTGAAGCAATGAAGTGAGGTCTCACTATGCCCCTTCCAAACCCAGATTTTTGTTTTGTGGCCAAATTGGATTTGCTTGTTATAACAACAGTAACTAAAACATATGTCTCCAAAAATTACAACAAAAACCAGAAACATTTTTATTACCTTATTTTGTTGTTGAGTGCCCTCAGGCATTTATTTAACAAGTATGTATTCTTGATGGGCATTAAGTTTGTTGTCATTTGTTTAACAATTTGTTTTCATAAAAGTAGGATTACTGGTTTAGAAATCTTAAGACTTGGTAGATGCCAACAATCCCCTAATGACTGTGTTAACATTTATCCATCTGCCCATCTATTTCCCCACGCTTAAGTTTTGGCAATTATGAATAAAGTCACTATAAACTTATGCAGGTTTTCATAGAGCTAGAATTTCTAAACAGCAATTTGGGTAAAAAAAAAAAAGAAGTACCATTGCTGAGTCATATGGTAAGAGAAATGTTTAGTTTAGTTTAGTTCTGTTTACTGTATTCTTCCTGACACTTATGTGATTACCAATTTAAAAAGTATTTATTTTAATTTTATTTTTGAAAGGCAGAGAGAAAGAGGGAAAGAAGGAGAGAGGGCGGAAAGAGAAGAGAAGAGAGAACTTTATTTACTGAGTCACTCCCCAAATGTCCAACACAATCGGGATTGGACCAGTACAAAGCCAGGAGTGCAAAACTGTCTGGCTCTCAGGACTCAAGCAATTGAGCTGTCATCTGCTACTTGCTGAGGTGTGTGCTAGTAGAGGAACTGGATAAGGCACTCCAGTATGGGTTGTGGACTTTACAAGTAGTGATGTAACCACTGCATCAAATGCACCCCGCTTTCTTTTTGGCAAGGCATTGATGAACTCAATGCTTCTTTGTGTATTTTGAAGATTTATTTTATTTTTATTGGAAAGGCAGATTTTTAGAGAGAATTAGACACAGAGAGAAAGATCTTCCATTTCCTCCCCAGATAGCCACAGTTGCCAGAGCTGAGCTGATCTGAAGCCAGGAGCCAGGAACTTCTGGTCTCCCACATGGGTGCAGGATCCCTAGGCTTTGGCCATCCTCTACTGCTTTCCCAGACTATAAGCAGGGAGATAGACAGGAAGTGGAGCAACGGGACACGGACCAGTGCCTGTATGGGATCCTGGCACTTGCAAGGAGATGATTAGCCAATTAAACCATCTCTCTGCCTCCTTGTATTTTGAATATTAGATCTTTATCGCAGGTATTTTGCAGGTATTTTTTTTTTATCAGTTTGTGATTTGCAATTTCAATTTTGTAACGATGTGATTTTAGTGAAATCCAATTTACCAATTTTCTTCTTTATTTCCTCTCATGGATAATGACTTTGGAGTTTTTAGATTAAAAAATCATTCCCAAATCAAAAACCAAACAAACTTTCCCTTAAATTACCTCCTGGGGATTTTTAGTTTTGAAGTCCTCATTTAGGTCCATTATCTATTTTTGAGTTAATTTTTGTTGAAGATTAAATTTTGTTTCCACTTTCATTTTTAAAATATGTCGATAAGCAGTTGTCCCAGTATTATTTGTTTTAAAGACTTCCTGAATTTTAAAAGCTAAATATGTCATCAGAAAGTTTTGGAGGATAAAGTTAGGTTTTAGTGACAGTAATTGTTTTTTTTTTTTTCAATTCCAGAATGGTACATCACTTCATTTTATGAAATAGAGAGTCCATGGGCCCAGTGGAAAAGATTGGTTTTACAGACAGAGAAGGAATGAAGAAGAGACAAAGACAAGCAGGTTGATCATTCTCAAGATTCTTTCACTGTAAGGTGAAGTCAGTGAGCCAGAAAAATAGAGAATAAATGGTTAACATCAGACTTCTGACTACCTTTTTTTGTTTGTTTATTTGTTTGAAAGAAGTAAGATAAAAGGAACTCCATCCTGCCAATTCAAGTTGTTCTGTTTGAGAATTTGGCTGCTAGTTCACTCATCCTAATTTTTCTTGTTATTTTTATGAATATATTTTGTAGCTATAGGGATTCCCCCTACCTCCCCTTCCTCTTTCCCCATTCTCACCCTGTACCATTTTCCCCCGTATTATTACAATAGTGTATTCCTTAGCAACAGTCACCAATCTAATATTCTGCTATTAAGTGTATCATGGCATTGTAGTATTGGCAATGGTGAGAAATCTAGTATCATATTGTCAAGATATATTAACATTTTCACTGGGAGTCCTCATTTTATTAAGGAGTAGAGATGCATACTTCACTTCCAGCTATGCTAGTATCCATTATACAGTTCGTCTATGAGCATATATGTATATATGTGTTTATGTATTTATTTATGTTGTATTTTGCATAAATGTGCCTTATATCAGAGAGAACATATGATATTTATCCTTTTGAAATTGTCTTATTTCACTGAGCATAATAGTTTCAGGTTGCGATCATCTTGGTTTTCAAAGTTTTTGCAGACACCCTAGCTTCAATGTGATGAAACAGAAATGTGGAATGACTGACTCTTTTATGACTTTCAACCTGGTCTGTTGGTAGTCTAAAACAAAGACCTCCTGTCATTTTTTATTTAACAAGGTGAATTCTTTATCTATTCATGGTTCACTGTCATGCTTGTTGAATTGGTCTATTTATAATTTGTTTGCTCAGTAAAAACTGTTGGCATATTCTGAATCTAATACATTTTAAATCCCTTTCTTAGACTACCGGTCCTTTTTACTTCTCCTCTGCCTTTGGTTGCATAAGTGGTACTGGGGAAAAGAAAAAAATGAAACCAGACCCCATCTCTCACTATATATATATGTGTGTATATATAGATGTGTATATATATACATACATACACAGACACACACACACACACACACACACACACATACATTAACTCAGAATATACTGACAATTTAAATGTGAGACCTAAAATCTACAAATCACTTCAGGACATTAGTATGGGCAAAGGTTTTTTTGGATGTGATCCCAAAAGCTCAGTAACAAAAGCTAAAGTTGACAAATTGGATTATATCAAACTAGAAAGCTTCTATAAAGCAATTGAAACAATCAATAGAGTAAAGAAACAACCTAAAGAATGGGAAAAAATATTTGTAAACTATTCATCTGGCAAGCAATTAATAGCAAGAGTACATGAAGAATGAAAACAAGAGCAAAAAGATAATACAATTTATTTATTTAAATTTTTAGTTTTATTTTTAATATTGTTTACATAGTTGAGGGTGATGTATGCCCATGTGGAACTCTGATTAGAATGAGGAGGATTGAGGCATTGGAGGAAGGTGGGTGGAACAAATGTTTCAGTCCCTCCTGTTTTTTTCTCCTGTTTCCACAGAGGGAAGGAGAGGGAGCTGTTCCTTGCTATCAGACTACATCAGCTCCTGAGCATGGGAGATGATCATCTGAAGAAGCTGAAGTAGGTCAGAGTGTTCCAAGGTGTTACTTGAGTAGTTTTGATAATTTGAAGATGTTGTCAGCTTCATTGTACCAGGACTGAGAAAATCTAAGTTCTATTGGCTGACCAAGTCCACCTTAGAAGACCCAGACATTTCCTGCAAAAATTGGCCAGGAGTGTTGTCCAATCTTTTCTACTTTCCATCCTCTGACGAGGCACTCCACATCCTCCGCTAGCCAAGATGAGCTGGCTGTTATGTCCCCCATGTGCATCTGGGCATGCTGTTCACTGCACAAGAGTTAGGCATTAAGGAGGCCCAGTTCAGATACGTGCACTTCACTGTCGGAACACATATATTGTGACTTTTTCCTGTAGCCAGGGTTTGAGTCCAGCTGTCTAGCTGGGAAGTCCCCCAAGAAACCTCACCTGGGGTGACCTCAAACTTGATTCTTGTGTGCACCAGCCAGTGCAGTGTCAGGTTTGGTCTGTTAACCACACTAGCTGTTGTATTTACCAGTAGATGTAGCTGCCTGGTCAGTTCTGCTCCCAGCCCCATCTCTCATGCAAACTGATGGATACTGTGGCCTAGCCCAGTCCAGCTCACCACAGACCTGGTCCTCACACACACCAGTGGGTGCCACGGCTAGTTGGAGAAAATCCCAATATCCTCCACCAGGCCTTTACCCAGCCTCAGTATTTTCACATGCTGACATGTACTGTGTACTAGCCTGGCCATCCTGCATCCCATCTGGCTCTTGTACATACCGTGGGTGCTGAGGATTAGCTCAGACCAACCCCCTCCCTCCACCCTTCCTCCTCCTACCCAGCCCTGCCTGCACACATGCTGGCAGGTGCTACTGCCCTGTCCAACCTGACTGAACTCCAACCCTGGTCTTGTGCTCACCAGCAGGAGCTGTAGCCTAGTAGGGGAGTGCTCACAGCTCCTGTGTCAGGCCCACTCCCAGCCCAGGATCTTGTGCCTGCCAGGGGGACCAGCCTGACATGAATTACACTCAATGCCAGCACTTGCCAGGCCAGCCTGCACCCATTCTGGCTCTTGCAAGTGTCAGCAGGTGCAGCAGCCTAGCCCAGCCTGGCCTGCCCCCAGACCGAGCCCACATGGCAGCTGATTGATGCTGCAGCACTGACCAGATCAGCCCATGCTCAGGACCAGCTGTCCCGCTCATCAATGGAAATAGTGCCCCAGTAAGAGTCCCCAAAGTTCCCCTATCAGGCTTGCTCCCAACCCTGGGTCTTTGCATACTGGCAGGTGCTGAAGCTCATTCTTAGATGGCCTGTATCCAGTCTCAGCATTCAGTGGTAGGTACTGCAGCCTGGCTTACACTGGCCTGCCCCCAGTCCCAGTTCTCACTGGTGGGTGCAGCAGCCTAGCCCAGTCTGGCTTACCCCCAGCCCTCATGTGAATTGGTGGGTATTGTTGCCAAAACTTCACCTGGTCCTCTCCCCATCCCGGCTCTTGCTTATTCCAGTGTGAAGTGTGGACTGACCTAGCCTGACTCACGTCCCAGACATGGCCCACATGTATCTCAACAGCTGCTGTGGCTCTACCTGACCTGTCTGCCCCCAGTCTCAGCTCTCACACTCACCAGTGGGAGCTGTAGTCTAGCTGTTTCTCTTCCAGGCTTGCTACCAGTCCTGGATCTTGTGTGCTGGCGGGTGCTGTGGACCAGCCTGACATGACCTGCTGATAGTCCTGGCACTCAGACAGCTTAACTGGACCACATCCATTCTGCTACTTGCTGGTGAGTGCTACAGCCTAGCCCAGATTGTCCCATAGCCATTTCTGGCTCTTGTGAGTTCCAGCAGGTGTTGGGACCTAGCCAAGTCTGGCATGTCCCCACACCCAGTCCAGAAGCATGTGGGTGGGTGCTACAGCCTTGCCTAGCCTGGTCCACCCCTAGCCCTGGTTCTTGCACTCACCAGTGGGAGCTGCAGCCTAGCAGGGAAGTTCCTTAAGTTCCTCTGTCAGGCCCGTTCCTAGCCTGGATCTTGTACATGCTGGTGGGTATTTCAGCCAAGTGGGGCATGGTCCATCTCCTGTCTCAGTTGTTGCTGGTAGGTTTTGCATCCTAGCCTTGTCCAGCATTGGCCACACCCTGTCTTGCCCCTTGCAAATACCAGCAGGTGCTATAGCCTTGCCCAGCTCACCTGCCCTGAGGTCTGGCTCCTGAGCTCTCCAGTGGGAGCTGCAGCCTGGAAGGGGAGTTCCTCAAGTTCCTTTACCAGTTCCACCCCAAGCCCTGGATCTCACATGTGCCAGTGGATGCTGTGGCCCTGCTTGGCATGGTCTGCCCTTGGTCCCAGTCTTTGCATGTGCTACAGGTGCTGCAGCTTGGCCCAGTCTCGTCTTCTCCCAGCCCTGGTTCCTGCAAGTGTTGGTGAGTTCCATGATCCGTGCTGGCTTGGCCTGCTACCCCGTTCTCTCGCAAACTGGTGGGTGCTGTGGTCCCACAGAGGCAATCCACAAATTCCCTGTAGAATCTGTCCCCAGATCCAGTCTTTCACATTCTGGTGGGTGTTGTAGCACAGCCTGAGTGGCCACCACCTTCCCCTACACTTGTGGGCTGGTATTACAGGCTAGTCTAGCCAGGCATGTCCCCTTCCTCCCCTCCCCCCCCACCACCCCAGCCCTAAGTTTGCAAGCAGTGGGCAATGATACTGTGCCTGGCCCGGGTCTCTTACATGGGCAGATACATTGGCCAGACACAGAAATACTTTTTGGTTTCTCCCTTCTAAAGCACTCCATCTGAGCTCTCTTGTGTACCTATGGGTGCAGTGGCCTGGTCTGTAGAAGCCCCCCAAAGTCACTCCTTACCTGTTAAACATGCCCTCAGTGTCCTCCACTCTAACATAACCCCAGACTCTCTTCCTTGGGCAATCTGTAGTCCTCTCCTCTTCCCTGCATGGCTGTGTGGTGTGCCTGGGGGACTGGGTGGCATGACTCAAGATCCCCTGTCTTCCCCACATATCTTAAAAAAAAGAATAGGTAACTACGCTGGCACACTGGTATAAATTAACACAAATTAACTAGTAACTGCTTTTATCCCAGAAGTGTTACACTTTCTTAGGTACAAGGCAACCTAGGCAGTTGCCTACAACTGGGGCAGGTAATCAAATTTAAAAGTGGGAAAATGACCTTGCATTAATTAGGTTTTCATTACTTTAACTATGGTTGAGAAAAGCAGCTTAGCAAGATTTATTCTGGCTCATAGAGGAGTCCAAGGTCAGGTGGCCCATCCATCTGGCATCTAATGGACACAGATAGTGGCAGTGTGTGTGTGTGTATGTGTGTAGGAACAATCACATGGTGAATCAGGAAGCTAAGACACTGGGAGTGCATTTTTCTGCTCTCTGTGTGGTCTTTCTTTGGAGTCATAATGATTAAATCATGGTCTCCACCCTCACAGCCTAACCCAATCCACAAACTTCTCAAAGCCTTCATCTTCAGGAATCATGATTGAAATGATTCTTCCTAGTCCATCAACCATTAATCCAGGAATCTCTGTGTTTCTTTCTCTTTTTTAAAAAAAATTATTTATTTGAAAGACAGAGTTAGAGATGGAGAGACACACATCTTCCATTCACTGATCCACTCCCCAGATGGCTGAAATAGCTGGAGTTGGGCGTGTCTGAAAACAGGAACCATGAGTTGGGAGCTTCTTCTGGATCTCCCACTTGGGTACAGGACCCAAGCACTTGGGCCAACCTCTGCTGCTACCCTCGGTGTATTAGCAGGAAGCTGAATTAGAAGTGGAGCAGTAAACTCTGGGGATAAAATTTCTGCATGGGTTTGGGGAGCCAAATCCTTTTCAAAATATAACAGACTCCAACAGATATTTCTCAAAGAAGAAATACAAATGATCAACAAGCATAGATACGAAAAATATCATCACTGGCATTAATCACCAAGGAACTGCAGAAGTTAATGAGGCATCATTTCACCCCATGTAGAACATCTATTATCCAAAAGACAAAATAACAAATGCTGACAATGATGTGGAAAAATGTAAATCCTGCATAGTTTGTAAGAATGTAATTAACACAGATATTATGGAAAACAAGAATGGAAATCTTTCCAAGAAAAAAAAAACCTACCATATGTTCCAGTAATCTCCATACTGGGTATACATACGGTCAAAGGAAATATAATCAGTATGTAAAATGGACACCTGCACTCCTCTGTCCCTTGTGGCACTCTACACAATAGCCAAGATTTTGAGTCACTCTAGAAGTCCATCAATGATCAATGAATAGAGAAAATGTGTTCAACCATAGTGAAACGTTTGGTTCGAACCAGAAGGTACTGTGTTAGGCAGAGAAAGACAGAAGTGGTTACCCGCATCTGTGGTGGTTGTAGGAGACAGGGGATGGACAGACGATGGTGAACTGGAGTGCTGTTGAATAGGATGGAAAACTGCTAACACCTTACAGCACAGCTGGGTGATCATGGTTGATAACAATTATTTTTTATATTTCAAAGTAGGTCATAAAAAAGATTCTGAATATTCTCTAAGCAAAGAGATAATAAATGTCTGAAATGATGGATAACTGATATGATTTTTGTACAAGATACACATGTATTGAATTGTCACCCTGGACCCTATAAAATATAGGTATATCAAATGAAAATTGTGAAGCAAGTTCTTACAAAAGGCAAAGTTGTTTCCCATTTTCCTTCCTGCTGCCTAAAATGACATGACCATGATGGCTTCAGCTCCAGTCGACCCTTTGGGACCTCAGCCTGCTGGTACTAGAGGACCCTCACGCTAAGAACATCCAAGAGAAGAAGAGGAGAAAGAGTAGAAAAAGGAGGAAGAGGAGGAAGAGACTTGCTTTTTGACCCCAAGGGTACAGCCCTACCTGCTCTGGGTCACTCTGCTCTGAACACATGGTGTCAGGGTGTGACTATGAGGGTGCTGCTCTCTCCCCCAGAAATACTGTCCTAGTTACACCCTGACATGATATCTGGGCAATCTGTGATCCAGTTGAGTGACACATAAAATCAGCTGTGACAAGTAGCCATTGACAAGCCAAAGCTGAAGTCTTCAGGAGAAATCAGCTTTGCTGGCGCTTTGCTCTCACACTGCCAGCCCTCAGAATAATGACAAAATCCATTTTGGCTCATTAGACACCCAGTTTGTGGTGCTATGTCATGCCAGCAAGAGGAGACAGAACCGAATCGTTTTCTAGACTCAGCTCTTCTGGAAAACAGAAAACTGTTTTCAAACAAATAGAAAAGAGGACTTTAGTTACCATGACCAGTGTGGAAAGGCATGATTGGATGGAGTACTTGCAAGATGAATGCTAGAAGTTTTTGCTTTGTTTATGCTTATATGTACAAGTAAAGTGGGCAAAGTCTATTCATTTCTGATGTCTCAGGTAACAAATGCCTAAATTATTCATGACATTTATTCCTCCTACATCCTACTATGCATAGATATTTCTGAAAGTTTACTATATCAACATTTGAAAAAGATGAGCTTGTAATCAACATGGATGTCAGCTGGATACCCATTTTATGCTAAGATTATTTTACCACTGTGCGCATTTTTATAGAGGGCATAATGGAAATGGAGGATTTTGAATGAATCGCTCATATATATCCCTAAAAGCATAATATGCCTTGATAAGAATTGTCTAAATTTACGTCATAATATGCTTAAGTGGTTTTCTTAGTCACATTTACTGAGCTCCAAATGCTGTATGGTAAACGTAATTAGGATCCAGACAACTCAAGGACTTCTTGATGTCCTTAAGTTTCTGGGAAATGTATTGGTTCCTCAAGGAGAAAAACTCTTTCATATCATTCCAGAAGAACAAAGGATGAAATGATTAGTGAGGTGCAATTCTTTAGGATTAGACAATATAGCAAGAGCGGGTCTCAAAATGCAAATTGGGCAATAAATGAGTTTTTTTTAAATGTTTTCCTTTTGGTGTTTCACAATGAGCTTTAGAATATATTATTTGTGTCATTATTTCTATTTTGCTAACTATATGCATTATCTAAACTGCTCTTTTAAACATATATTTATTGGGCCCAGCGTGATAGCAGAGTGGTCAAAGTCCTCGCCTTGCATGCCCGGGATCCCATATGGGTGCAAGTTCTAAGCCCAGAAGCTTCACTTCCCATCCAGCTCCCTGCTTGTGGCCTGGGAAAGCAGTGGAGGACGGCCCAAAGCCTTGGGACCCTACACCTGTGTGGAAGACCCGGAAGAAACTCCTGGCTTCGGATTAGCTCAGCTCCAGCTGTTGTGGCTGCTCTGGGAGTGAATCATCGGACGGAAGATCTCCCTCTCTGTCTCTCCTCCTCTCTGTATATCTGACTTTCCAATTAAAAATATATATGTATATTCTCATTCCTTATAAGTTCATTTCCACAGATTTATAGAATATCATGGTGGCCAAACAACAGGATATGGCAAATAAATCTTTACCTCCAGACCATAAAATATGTTAGTAGCACAGGCTGCTTAAATTATCCTTTATTTCTTTTTTTTTTTTTTTTTAAAGACTTATTCATTTTATTACAGCCAGATATACACAGAGGAGGAGAGACAGAGAGGAAGATCTTCCGTCCGATGATCCACTCCCCAAGTGAGCCGCAATGGGCCGATGCGCGCCGATCTGAAGCCGGGAACCAGGAACCTCTTCCGGGTCTCACACGCGGGTGCAGTGTCCCAAGGCATTGGGCCGTCCTCAACTGCTCTCCCAGGCCACAAGCAGGGAGCTGGATGGGAAGTGGAGCCGCCGGGATTAGAACCGGCGCCCATATGGGATCCTGGGGCTTTCAAGGTGAGGACTTTAGCTGCTAGGCCACACCGCCGGGCCCAAATTATCCTTTATTTCTAAGAAAATAATTTACTTAGAAAGTACTGCTAAGAATATTTCTGGCCCAGTGGCTAAGATGTCTTGGGGCATCTATATTCCTAAGCTGAGTGCCCATGCTTGGCTCCTGGCTCCAGCTCCCAATCCTGCTTCCTGCTAAGGTAGACCCTGGGAGGCAGCCATTGCAGTTCAAGTATTTATGTCCTTGCCATCCATGGTGAGAGACTTGGATTGCATTCCTGGCTTCTGGCTTCAGCCTGGCCCAGCCCAATCTTCAAATTTGCAGCCCACAGATTCACTTTGAGAGTTTAATGAGCACAAATATTCCTTCACTATGCTTACTCCTCACATCACATGTATATAACAAACCCAGAAAGGACAGTGTGTTAGTCAGGACTGGCCAGAAAAACAGATGGATGAAATATAGATGGACAGATGACAGATGAGCCAGGATTTGTTAGGGATATTGGCTCTGGTGATCCGAGACTTCCCTTGACAGGCTGTCTGCAAATTGCAGACCCTGGGATGCTTGCAGTGCGGCTCAGTATAGACTAGGAGGCCTTCGATCCTGAGGGGCCCATGGCCTCACTTCTAGTCTGAAGTGGAAGCTCTGAGAAGCCTGGGATGTGTTGCGGAGCCCTGGATTCCTGGAGGCCTGAGGTTAGAGAGCCTGGAGTTTTCATGTCCAAGGATAGGAAGAGGAGGGTGTGTCCTGGTTCCAGGAGAGGAGGCCAATTTTCTTTTCCTCATTTTTGTTCGATCTGGGCTCCCAGCAGATTGAATGGTACCTGCCCATGTTGAGGGTGGATCTCCCCCTCTTGGTCCACTCCGTTTCACCTGCTAACCTCCTCAGACACACCCTGAAATAATGCTTCATCAGTTCTCTAGGTATTTCTTAATTCAGGCAAGTTGACACTTAGAATTAATCATCCCGAGTGGACACTGGATTTTTCACCAGTATAAATGAATCACTTTGGAACTTTTACTAGCTAAGTTATGTTGCATGTCCTTAATTATTTCCTTAGGAAAAATTTCTAGACTAGATCTGTGACTTAGAGCATATGAGCATTTTCTATTTTAAATCATTGATTGATTTACAGAAAGACTATAATCATTCTCTATCCGACAGTGCATTAAAGTATTAATTTTCTTACATTTTTTTCAGAGCTTTCATAAGTGCTTTATATAAATATTTCCCAATATGACAGATTAAAAAGGTCTTTTTTGTAGTTAATTATTGATGAGCTTGAATATCTTTTGATGAGTTAATTAGCTAGTAGGCAATTTTTATCTAGTACATATCAACTTAATATTGGGGTCTAATAGCAAAAGAAAAAATAACAAATGAGAAATTGTGACCCATTGCTATAATTATCTCTTTTTTTTGCAGTTTATTTAAACATTTATTTACACATTCCTCTTATAATTATCTTTAGAGATGAAGTCAGCTTCCTAGCAAACGTGACATAAAAAATGATTATTTGGTGGCCTTTTGGCCCTTTTGTCAGCACACGTTAGTGTAAGCCATTAGGCACTTTAGGAACCAGACATGTCAGTGGCTTCAGAACCAAGTGTGATTCACCTTGTCCTGGGAGTAGGCCTGGGCCTGCAGGACTTTTCCAGCACTAGGGGATGACGAAGGAGAATTTGAAGTCTCTTTCACATGAGAGCTCTTCCTAGGTTACACACAGGGTCCCAGAGTCTGTATTTGGTTCATTTGCCTCTGGAATCCTGCCAGCCAGACAATGATCCACTTAAAAAGAAATGTTGTTGATGTGGCTGTGGGTAAACAAGTCACTGGGGGAGGAGTGTGGATATGAATGGATTCATTGGAGGACAATTTGGTAATAGAATACAGAGAGTGGGGTGAGTTGGGGACTTGGGGCCTGGTGTCTGGGGTCTGGAGTGTGGGTCGTGGGGTCTGAGACCTGGAGGCTGGGGACTGGGGTCTGGGACCTGAGACCTGGAGCCTGGGGACTGGAGTTTGGGGCCTGGGACCTGGAATCTGGGGATTGGGTACTGGGGACTGGGGACTGGGGTTTGGGGCCTAGGGAAACACTTGTGGGCCATGGTGTAAACTTTGTTTTTTTATTGTGCTTGAAATGGGAGCCATTGCTTGGAGGGAATCAAGCACAGAAAATATGTGCTTGACCTTCCAGTTTCAGAAAAAAAAATGCTGTTTTATGTTGGAAAGAGACTTCAGGAGATACAAGTAGTATCTAGGAAATGGGTTAGGAGGCCATTTCAGTCACTCAGGCCAAAGTGATAGCTGTGGGGTCAGGGTAGGGACAACGTAGGTTGGCCAGGTCTTGTCATTGACAGGTCCCCTCTTCTGCATTTTGAGGACTTCCCACGTAAAACTTGGTTATAGTTTTTGCCTTTTATATCTTTACTGGGTCTTTGGTAAGACCCTTGTTCAAGTTAGGATCAGTTCAAGCCTCATGAGATGCTAAGCACTCCCTCTAGTCAGCTTGAGTTTCCTACAGCTACTTTGAGTTAAACTTTCACTCAGTTAAAAAGGCGCCCAACTCGCTTATCATCCGGATCACACCTCCTCAGCTTTTTGTTAGCAAGTCGTGATGCCAGGCGAAAATCACGTTTTGCTGTGTCTGTGCTGTGGTATGGCATTTCCTTATATGATTCAGGAGACTTAGTTTGGGAGGCAGGAAGACAATGATGTCTACTAGGAAAAGGAAATTGGATCCTCATGAGAACTGGGTACAGAAAGTACGAGTTGATTTAGTCCAGCTTTACCCAAAGTGGGGTTCAAAGTCAGGTGGTGATTGAACTAGCATGCATATTAGATGGACATGCATAGTGAGGCATGATGTGAGCTGTGCAGACAATGATCAACATTGTGCGTTGGGGTAGTCAGTCAGTTTACAATGGGTCAGAGCTGGAACTAAGGGAATCTGGACCCACTGGAGCTGAGCAACGGGTAGCCCCCAGAACAAACTGGTTCTGGAAAGTAGGCAGAGGAACGGAGTCAGAACCAGCCTCACAGTCTGGGTCTGGTAGAAACAAGCTGTGAGAATCTGACTTCAGGTTCACTGGACAGCAGGACAGAGACCAGATTCCTCACCACCCAGAGATGGCTGCTGTGCTTTCTAGACTGTTGGGCAAAGTAGAGTCCAGCCGGGGAAGACTAGAGTTGAAGGAACTAGAATCACTGACTCGTGGCAGAAGATTTTCTCTATTTCTACAAAATATGACTTCTGTTCCATGGTCACAAATTATGTTTTTAAATATAGAAGTTTGACCTGCATTGACCTTAAACTTACTGTTTCATAATTTCCAGACTCTTCCCGTTCCTACCCCTTTGCCAGCTTTTTGCCTGCTCCTCTTCTTGTGCTTTCCAGGTTATTCTCTATGATTCTTCCAAATAACTTTCAGCTTTAGCCAGAAATGGCCTATCCTAGCCTTGGCTTCTTTGAACTCTAGCAGAAGAAGGGAGGGTGCTTGTTCCACAGCTTTGCTAGTGACTGGAATCTCCAGTAATTGGATTGTGTATATGAGCTATTCCTCAGAACTAGACTTAATATAGCTGGTGCTTGGTCCAGATACCTGTCTTTTAATAATCTATTATTTTTGGGAGGGAGGGAGGGAGGAAGAGAGAGAGAGAGAAAGAGAGAGAGATTGAGCTTGCATCTGGTAGCTTACCCCTCAAATGGCAGCAGTGGCCGAAACTGGTCTGCTCTGAAGCCAGGAGCCAGAATCTTCCTCTGGATCTTCCATGAAGGCACAGAAGTTCAAGGAGTTGAACCATCCTCTACTGCTTTCCCAGGCAACATACAGGGAGCTAGATTGGAAGTGGAGCAGCTAGGACTAGAACCGGTACCATGTGGGATGCCAGCACCACAGGCAAAGGATTAGGCTGCTATACCACCACGGTCGCCCCCTACATTCTTACTATTTGTCCCACCTAATAATATTTTCTTTCATCTAATATGACATCCATCTCCTTGTGTTAAAGTTTCAAGTTCAGGGTAGGTGTTTGGCCTCATGGTTCACATGCCTACGTTCCACTTTGGTGTGCTTGGGTTTGGTGCCTGCCTCTGGCTTCCTGCTCATACAGGCCCCGGGAGGCAGCACTGAGTGGTGATGGGTCCCTACCATACATGTGAAAGACCTAGATGGAATTCTCAGCTGTCAGTTTCAGCCTTGGTTCCCCCTGGCTGTTTTACACATTTGGGGAGTGAACTGGTAGATAGAACTCACTGCTTCTATCTATCTATCCCCATCTGTCTATATCTATGTATCTATCTATCATCTATCAATCTATCATCTATCAATACATCTATCATCCATTTCTGTCACTGATCTCTATATGCCTATTAAATAAAAAAATAAAATCTTTTATAAAGTCTTGATTTACTCGATTACATTTGTAATTTAGACATAGTCATGTGAGGTGGTGGTATTGCCCTGGTCTACTCCCTTGTTTTCTGCCGAAATTTGTTAGTCTGTTTCCAACTGTGGTTGTTCTTAGCTGATACCTGGTATTCTTTGTATGTGTATAATTTTATCTGTGCATTTTTTCTTCCCCACAGATTTCAAATGAGCACCTTCTAAACAAAAATCCTTGTTCTATCCCCTGTAGAAACAAGTTACTCTCTGCAGGAGTCTGCTCTCCCAGAAACCCTCTTTCATCCCTAGCTACGGAGAAAGCCAGCTGTCATTTCTGACACCCTCCTTTATCTTGGAAAATTGCAGCCTTCTCTATGGGCTCCTTCTGCCTCCTGCCCAGAACTCCAAAATGCACTGAGAGATTTTCTTGAGAGTTTTTACTATGCTCTGCATACTCAGACGAAATATGAGCTGTTAGTTTGTAGCAGTGGGGTTTCATGAGTACTGACTGACTTAAGGACTCAACTTAGACACAATCAAGTGCCAAAAACACACAGATCATGAGTGTCTAAGTAGGTATGGAGGAGAGACATAGAGGGATGAACTCCAATGTTTACAGCATGAGCTGTCTGACATTCAAGGAGAAAAGAGGGCACCTCACCATTGTGCCTGTGGGGTGTCTGTGTGCCCAGAAAGGCTGCAGACACATGATGAAGCAGGGATCTGGCTAGCATGCATCCAGGGTCAAAGTACATCTCCCCCTCCAGTATGTGTTCTGTAGAAAGATTAAGGGGAAACAGAGTATTCTTGAAGGGTTATATGTGCTCATTATACTCACAGATGCTGTTCCATGTTGAGAGTCTGAATTATAATAGGAACTATTCCCAGGGATCATCGTAACCAGGTCTTGTCTCCTGTAGGGGTTTTATGTTTAACAAGATGTGAGCTCAGACCCCAGATGTGAGTTTCTCTCCACATATTAAGCTGCATTAAGTTCACATTTATCTCAGCATCTATCCTGCCAGCAGGAGTCTACCTTTACTATTTCATCTTACCTCTCGGATTTGCCCTCAAACATCATGGTTCTGTTCCAAAGCAGATGTTTGGATGTCTTGATCGCTTCGTCTGCCTCCCACAGCCTTTCATCTGTGAGTGGTGGTGAGAAAAATGACTCATTACGTTGGGCACTTAACCTGCGGCTGGGCCTGTGCTCATGGGCCCTCAGCGCACTTCAGTATTGACCACAGCTCTGAGGAAGGGCTGCTCTCATGTCTGTACCTGTCTCCCCACACCCTCCTTTCTTTCCATACTTCACAGGCCCAGCATGTTGGCCCCCTTAAGCTTGGGCTCTGAAATCACCTACTGTGACCAGAGGACTCTGCCGCCCTAATTTGGGCAACCTGCACCCAAACCCAATCTAAACTCTCTGTTAGGCATATGAGCATCTGTGACCACCAGGTGGGAGTATGGAGATCGAAAAGAATTTTCCACTACCTGAGTGATTGTGAGTGCAAAATCTACCTCTGCCTAGGCCACTTGTGAAGTTAAGCCTCTTTTGCAAAAACACATCTGAGTGATTTCATGATACCAAGGCTTGGCACATCTCCATAGATTCTCCACTAGAGGGGCGGTAAAGAGGAACCCATTAGCTTTCACTTCCTGCTTCCCAGACCCAGGTATGCCACCTGTTGTGAGTTCAGCCACTGTGTAAAATCATGGGTTGTGGAGTGCTTCCTGCAGTCAGAGGACTGCTGTTGCTGCACCCTCACATCACTTTTGCTGCTGAAGAACCACAAAGCAATGAAGAGCATGGGGAGTGCAGGCTGAGAGGGGAAAGGTTTACTTAGGGCTCACAGGGTCAGCCTCACTTGGTGGTGGCTGAGTAAACATCAAAAGAAAGAGAGAATTCTGGGGGAAGATGGCTCCAGACAGGGGGCTGCAGAAAGCACAGTGACCCTCTTTAGGAATGGTTCTAGCACACTCAGTGAGTTAGGAAGCATTCAGCATGCCAAGAGCAAAGCGAGGGAAAGGCACAGTGAAGATGGGGTCAGAGTAGAGACAAGTGACTACTCTATGGAGGACAGTCTTGGGTGAAATGGTACAGTGTTTGCATGTATTCTAAATGAACTGAGAACTTGCTGGGAAGTTCTGGGGAATGATAAGGCTACGATTGGTGCTTTAGTATAATCTATGTTGCATTGTGCTGATACCAATGGGGCAAGGTAGAAGCAGAGATACTAGTATAAGACTGTTGGATACCTGGGCATGAGATGATGGTGGGTAGGCCAGAGTGTGACACTGGAGGTACTGAGACTCACAGACCCAGAGCTTCCACAGGTGTCATTCACACCTGTTCAATGGCAGTGGGGCCTCTGAGTACTGTGTAATCTAGCAAGGCGTGGTGAATCCAATTCGGAAATCTACATTTTGAGGCAGAGACAAATGGATTTGTCAGCGCATAATGAGAGAGGAAGAAACACAGCCAATGAAATGGCCAGGATGGCAACAAGGTATAGACCTGAGGATTTGGGACATTGGGGTTACCGTTCATTGAGGTGGAGAAAACAATGAAAAGAGGAGATTGAGTGGGTGGGGCAATAATAAGGTCTCAGCTGTATACCCAAGAAACTTGTGTTCAGAACTCTGCATTACAGAGTCAGTAATACATAGATGGAATCTGAAGCCCTAGAAATGAATGAATGAAATCACTTAGCAAGTGAGTGTGTGGGTGTCAAAGAGATCACTCAAAGAATAAGTGTAAGTAGGAAGGGTGGGATGGGCGGGTAGAGAGAGAGAGAGGTGTTGCGGTATGGCCGATGAGTCATCATCTGTGATGCCCCACGCTGTACTGAAGTACCTGGTTCATGAGCCAGCTCCTCTGCTTCTTGTTGGAGTGCCTCCGTGGAGGCTGCAGGTGATGGCTCAAAGAACTGGGTCCCTGTCACCTGTGTGGGAGACTTGGGGTGAGTTCCCAGCTCTTGGCTTCAAACTGGCAGCTTTGGCTCTTGTGAGCATTTGGGAAGTGAACCAGCAGATGGAAAATGTCTGCCTGCCTGTCAGTCTAATTCTTTCTGCCTTTAGAATAAAATAAAAAAATGTTTGGAGTTACACATTGTGATACAGAAGATTGAACTGCCACTCGGGATACCTGTGTCCCACGAGGGTGTGAGTCTCTGCTGTGAGTCCCGGCTATTCTGCATTTCACATTCAGCTTCCTACTGATGTGCCTGGCAAGATAGTAGGTGGTGACTTGATGCTCTTCCATCACTTGGGAAACCTGAAGACCTGGATAGAATTCTCAGGTCTAGGCTTACCTACCCACAGCTGTTGTGAACATGTTGGGGGTCCCAAACACACTGGTGGCAAGTTTCTTCTCTCTCTCTGCCTTTCAGTAAGTAAATAAATCTTAACCAAGAAAAAAAGAATTTTGGCATGTGGAGAAGATCCAGTAACAGATGAATCCAGAGCAACCAGAGATGTGAGAAAGGCAGGCCAGTCGGCTTTCCCGGGGGCCCAGTGAAGAAAGCCTTGTGAGGAGAGATGCAGGGGCTAGCACTGTGGCACAGCAAGTTTCGCTGCCTTTTGTGACTGGCATCCCATATTGGAGTGCCTGATTCTGGTATTGCAGTGGAAGATGGTCCAGGTTGGAGTTCCTGGCTTTTGGCCTTGTCCAGGCCCAGTCCTGGCTTTGGAGGCCATTTGGGTAGTGAATCAGATCTCCATTTTTCTTTTTTTCTGCATCTCATTCTACTTTCTCATACTTTGTCTTCCAAATAAACATGTCACATGAAATCTCAAATGCAAAAAAGAAAAAAAATGCCAAAGAAATGAAGCAGTTGAGCAAGGGAATTTTTCCAGAATTTGTGGAAATTGTGGCTGTTTGGACTGCATTGATCACACCCACATTTACCAATGCTTTAGCTGTGGCAAAGGAGGGCTAGAGGACAGTGGCCCCTTGGCCCTTTGGCCCTCTTGACCTTGAACAAGAACAGTCCTGTCCTTGACTTCCAAGTCAGGCTTTCTTGAGGAGGACCACTGGTGATGGAGAAGAGATTTCCCAGCATTCCATCAGAACTGTGGTTCTCTCATTTTTGTCTTTCAACACTGATTTTAACAAGTTGCTCTGGCGTCTTGCCTGGAAAGCTAAAAACAGCCATAAGCTGGCGGTTGCTTTGCTCACAGCCCAGCACGGCAGACAAGGAGAACGTGTGAGCATACATTGCCGGATTCATAGTGCGGCCTCCTAAGACCATGCTCAGAAGCAGCAGGGAACAAAAATAACTTGGGTACACTGTTTATTACCAATTGACTTTGAGAAAACATCTTTATTTTCTTAAATAAGACTTGTAAAGAGGGAAGCAGCGGAGGCATTTTTAAACATGAATATTTTTCAGAAAATGAAAGGATTGAATTGGTTGTTCATGGTATCAAGTAGAAATGTGAAAATCATTTTAAAATGTAGTGAAAAATGGTCCTTTTCTTGATAAAAAGATAAAATATTGGAAGAAAATATGTATTGGTTTTCTTTCCAAACGCTTCTTCCTGAATGGCGTCATATTCAACAAATTCTACATGACTGCACCCATTTCAACCAGATTAAAACTTATTCATTTGTTTAGAAGCAAAAAGAGTGAGAGTGAGCAAGAGCGAGCGAGAGAGCGTCCGACTGCTGTTTCATTCCCCAATGCTCGCACATTGGCCAATGTCTAGCTGGGGCAGAAGACAGGAAACAAGACTTCAATTTTCTCTCCCATGTGGGTGCAGGACCAAGACCTTAAGCCATCACCTCTGTCTCCCAGGAGCTGTGTTAGAGGGAAGCTGGGGTCAGGAGCAGGAGCTGGGCGGGGGAAATCCAGGAGCTGTGATGTGAGGTGTAGGCATCCTAACTGGAGACTTGACTGGGAAGCTATATGCCAACCCTTCAGTGAATTTTTAAAACAGCGAAACACAGAGAAGGAATCACATATGTGAATATTTGAAACAGTTTTACGCAATGAAATTTTTTACTTTTTAGGAAAGATTGATTTTATTTATGTGAAAAGCAGAAAAAAGAGAAAGAGAGAAGAGAGAGAGCACGAGAGATCTTCCATCACTTGGCTCACTCCTCTGGTGACCACAATGGCCAGGGCTGAATGACCAAACTGAAGCCAGGAGCCTAAATCTGGGTCTCCAGGGTGGATACTGGTGCCCCAAGCACTTGGGCCATTCTTTGCGGCGAGCTGGATTAGAGGCTAGAATCTGAAGCAGCACCCATACAGGATGTTGACAGTCCGCTAAATTTCTGTGAGAAACCAAACGAAACCAAACCTACGTTATTCCTCTCAAATTTAAGTGTTATTCACAGCAAAGCTACCTCTGAATGTATCTACACCTCTGAACATATTTTTCAAGGTAAGGGAAACAAAAGTTTTGACTTGCTTTTGCATGGCTTCTGATCAAGAAACAGTTTTGCTCAGCCATGTTCAATTTTCAATATATTTTGGATAACATTTCAAGAAAATGAATCGCCACTAATTTCTTCAAGCTCTACATTGAAAGTTAGCAGAAATAACTCGATGTCCCTGGTCTAGCGCTCCCCTCAGCACGGCGAAGGCTCCAAGCCCTTTGGTCTCAGGGTTGTCCCATGCCGAGCCTCCGAGCCGCCACTTGGGGGCGACGTCGCCCCGCCGCCTCTGCGAGCTGCGCTGGGGCCAGCAGGCGGCTCCCCGGCCTCCTGCCGGGTCAGTGCGCCTTCAGCTCCGAGGCAGCTCGGCGTGGGCCCGGCCCACAGTACCTCTGGTAAAAGCAACGCTTTCTCCCGCTGCTGGAAGCTTCTTTCTCCTCAGCAGGACTCCTCCGAACCGACCGCTGATGGGTTATGAAATCAATATCGTGAGGAAAATGAGAGGCGGGTAATGGGAGACAGGGACTCCAGCTGCCCACCCGGGTTGTCCTGGACAAACAGGGACTGTGGTTACTAATGAATGCAAGAGGAACGGTGGAAAACACGAGGTGGAATGAAGAGGACTAGCAGAAACATCACTGTTACCACAGACGGAAAGTGTGAAATGAACTTTCTCTAGGGCTAGGACAAACATTGCTTATCCGGTTAAGGATAGAGCATTTGAAAACCATGTTTATGCAGGACTGGGTCTCAAGAGCGGCCTCTGGGAGAAGTCCCCCTCCTGTGGAAAGCCCTAGAACAAAGCGGCTCTCACAGTCAGACCAGTGGTGATTGGCTCTGTGTCCTGGCACGCAACTGGCTCAAGCCGGGTTCTAGAAACATCATTTCTTGTCTGGAGGCGCTGAAGGAAGTAAGGTAACTAAATCCAACATCAGGAAGCTGAATGTTAGCTTGGTGTTAAGAAGCTGATGTAATTTGTTTTCCCTCTCTGCAAGCTCCGTGAGGAGAAAAGCCTTCAGAGAAAATGACGCCAAACGCCGAGCCAGGCCCTCGGTGCTTATCGACTGTGCTGGCCTGTGGGTTACATTTTTTTCTTGCTGCCTACTTTGGTGATAAGTGAGAATTGTATGTTGGTTTTAATTTTTGAAGTTCTTAATGTTTCGAAGATTTATTTACTTGTTTAATTGGAAGGCAGAGCTAGAGAGAGAAAGAGCATGCGTGCATGCAAGAGAAAGAGTGCTCCAGTCGGCTGCGTCACTTTCAAATGGCTTCACTGGCCAGGGTTGGGCCAGGCTGAAGCCAAAAGCCTGTGTCTCCAGTGTGAGTGGCAGAGACCCAAGCAGTTGGGTCATCTGCTGCTTTCCCGGGCCTCAGCAGAGAGTTGGATTGGAGGTGGAGCAGTGGGCACTTGAACTTGTATTACTTTGGTATGCTGGCATTGCAGGGGAAGGCTTAGCCCACTAGGCCACAGCACCGTCCTCCCTCCTGTGTTGTTTTATGAATGGCAGATCCACTGTCATTGTGGTTGCTTCAGGGTTTCCTATCATAGGAAACATCAGGCTGCAGGAGGAGAAAATGTACGCCGTGGGAATTCTATTGTAATGGAGAAGCTGGGTGAACTGTTCCCGCAAAGTAGTGGGCCCCATTGTGTGCTCAGTCAGTACTCAGTCACTACCTCCCTCCAGGCTGGTGGTGTTTCTGTTGAGTAAACTCATCTACAGAACTCTGGCCCTGTGTCACTTTGTGGAAGGCATGCCTTTCATGTTTAGCTTGGTGGTAGGCAAAGCACAAGTGACGCTGTCAGTTCGCAGACCCCTGAACTTCTTGCTTTTTGTGTCATCCCTGGGGTGTTTCCTTCCCGGGTAAAAGAGAGTCTACTGTAACTAAATGGTGAAGGAAGAGTGAGGTCAACCAGCCCAGCCCTGAGTCCTCCGCAATCGCAGCGTCCGTGTCTGGTTGGGTGGGTGTCAGGGTGGGGACTTACTCTGGACTTGGCTAGCGGCCTGCTGGAGATTCCAGGCCTTCCATGCAGGGGAGCAAGGGCTGGCACGTTGGGCTGGAGACTTCTTGGGCATTCCTTGTGGGATGCTGGTGGCATTCCTGGTCCCTGCTCACCAGATGCTGGGAGCACCTTTCCTCCACAAGCTTTCTCCTAGCTTGTCAGGTGTCCCCTGGAATCCAGTGGTCTCCAGTCAAAAGACACTGGGCTAGATCAAAGACTAAAAGTCAAGAGGATCCTCCTCAACTACAACAGCTTTTATTTATTTTATTGCAAAATCATATATATGTATATATATGTATATATATATATACATATATATATATGTATGAGGAGGAGGAGAGACGGAGAGAAATATTTTTGGTCCAGTGATTCACTACCCAAGTGACTGCCAATGCCGGTGTAGCACTGATCCAAAGCCAGGAGCCAGGAGCTCTTCTGGGTCTCCCACGCAGGTGCAGGGTCCCAAGGCTTTGGGCGGTCCTCCACTGCTTTCCCAGGCCACAAGCAGGGAGCTGGACAGGAAGCGGGGCTTCTGGGATTAGAACCAGCACCTATATGGGATCCCGGGGCATTCAAGGTGAGGACTTAGCCACTAGGCCACAGCGCCGGGCCCACCAATGCCATTTCTAAAACAAAAATATGGGAGGGGTGCATGAGTGCTTTTCCTACTTTCAGCACACGAGGAGAGCAAAAGGAAAGAATGGGATATGTGAGGGTATGGCCCCTTAGAAGGGAGCCAGTTGCCTTGCATTGGTGCTGTGAGAAAGAGGTCCAGAGGGCAGCTCAGAATGGCACAGTGGTGTCAGGATGCTGTGATTGGGTCTGTCCAGGGTCATGTTGGAATCTGGTTTTCTAGAACTGTGCTCTCTGCAGCTGCAGCTAAGATTCAAGCAGGCCCAAGTGCAGCTCGTGTTGGTGGTAGGCCTTCCTGTTCACCTGCTGTTTCTTTTGCAGACCCACAGGATACACAAGTTGTGGGGTCATGAATGTTTCCATGGAGATTTCAAAGGAAAGCCTGGGAAGCCAGGGGAAAATTTGCAGGGGTTTGGAGCCCCAACAGAATGCTTCACGGGGAGAAGGCCCTAGAGGCGGCCTGCGAGTGCCGCTGCAGCAGGAGCCCCAGAAAGGCAGATTCATCAACAGGCAGGCAGGCAGCAGCCACCACACGTCCCTGTGCCCCGTGGCCAGCAAAGTCCCTGGGCCAAGCTCCCTGAGGCCTTGAGTGCCCACCGCACACCACAGCTCTTCAGTGTGCACAGAAAGCTGGACTCAGGGCTTGAAGATTTCATGCCTGCCCTGCTGGGTTTTGATTTTGCTTTGGGCTGGTTGTTCCTTTGTGCTTTACTAGTTTTCCCTTTAGGAATAGAACATTTTTAGTTTATACCTGTCCCACCATTGTATCCTGGAAGTATATTACATATATATTTATGTACATATTTATAATACATA
Organism: Ochotona princeps; assembly: GCF_030435755.1. Taxonomy (NCBI): domain Eukaryota; kingdom Metazoa; phylum Chordata; class Mammalia; order Lagomorpha; family Ochotonidae; genus Ochotona; species Ochotona princeps. The sequence goes on from NC_080838.1 coordinate 31,250,187, forward strand.
AGTATGTATATGTATGTGTGTGTGTGTGTATACACAGAGGCTTGCAACTGAAGGAGTTTGTCTTGAGTCTCAAATAAGATCTTGGATGTAAACTTTCAAGTGATGCTGGTACAAAGAAAAACTTCAGGACCAGTGGGGATGGAATGAGGGTGTTTTTCATTGTGAGACATGCATGGACTTTGAGAGCTTGGGGTGGAGATCTGTGGCTTGAATAAGATCTGAGTGTGTTTCCTAAGCCTTCTTGTACTTTGTTCCTAGTGTTTACACTGAGTCCCTGTCTCTAATGCTTTTGATATGGACTTTATTTGGCCCCAGGGTCCCTTGTTTAGTTTGCAGTTTCCCAGTCTTTCCTTTGACTATGACAAATCAACCCCTTTCTAAAAATGCTAAAGATTAACTTGCTAAATTATGGGAGTGGTGCAAGGATAAGTACAGCCCTACATACCTCAATCATAGAGATTCAGAATTCAGTTGTTAACATCTAGACCAGGCTCCTTTTTGAGAATTTCTCAAGAGCTCACAGGCCCTGATCAAACAAAGTAATATGGGCTAATCCATCCAGAGGCCCAGAGGGCATTTGCTATTACAAAAGAACCATGCTGGTCTCCTGTCATTGTCCAATCAAAGGCAGGCCAGCACTATGGAACAGGTAGATCACTACATGAGCTGAACATGCTCTGCTTGACTCACTTTAATATGTAAGATTCTCTGCTTTTAATCCCTTGGTTGAGTTCAGGAATTGAGCAATAACTGCCTAAAGCTTTGCTTTGTGTCTTGAAAAACACCTTCTATCAACCTGTTGTCAATAGTTGGGTTACTTCAGGTTAGTATGAGCAGATTCAGTTTTGAGGGTCCTCTAACAATTCCTTCCATGAATTTTGGGGATGTTCTATAGTAGTATGATCTTATTAAATTGGGATGGAATCTTGGGGCCTGGCGGCGTGGCCTTGCGGCTAAAGTCCTCGCCTTGAACGCCCTGGGATCCCATATGGGCGCCGGTTCCAATCCCGGCAGCTCCACTTCCCATCCAGCTCCCTGCTTGTGGCCTGGGAAAGCAGTTGAGGACGGCCCAAGGACTTGGGATCCTGCACCCGCGTGGGAGACCTGGAAGAGGTTCCAGGTTCCTGGCACCGGCCGTTGCGGCTCACATGGGGAGTGAATCATTGGACGGAAGATCTTCCTCTCGGTCTCTCCTCCTCTCTGTATATATGACTGTAATAAAGTGAATAAATCTTTAAAAAAATCAATAAATAAATTGGATGGAATCTTTAAGAAATACAGACTACTGGGTGGTCCTTGGGTTGGTAGGGAGTGCTCTTATATGGAAGTCCGCCTTTGGCTTCCTTTCTTGCCACATGCTCTCCTGTGACAGGTGCACCACCATGATGTGCAGTGGCCACAGGGTCCTCACCAAATTTGGCACCATGCTGTTTGCTCTTTCAGTTCAAAAAGTGTTAGTGAAAGGAAACTATTTTCTTTACAAAGTAACCAATCTCAGATATTTCATTAAAGTAATAGAAAATAGACTAATAAAACTACTTAGTTATGACTTGTTTTAAATAAACTGTGTACTTCAGTTCCCAGAAATGTACCTAGATGGCTTTGATTAGGGTTGGAGGAAGGCATAGATGCTACCATCATTTGCAATTTACTACTTCCATCAACTCACTAGCACCAGAGACTGAGGGCACCAGGAAACACTGGCTCACACCCTCATAAATTGGGCAGAACTCTTTAGCTGCTTGTCATCCTAGGATGAATCTCTATTGTGCATGCTGTATTGGAGGCGACTTGAAACAGGAAGATCTTGAGTTCTGGGGCCAGCCTGATAATCACCTGTTAGTGTGCAATCTTTGTTTAAACTATTCGTGCCTCATTTTCTTCATCTTTAAAAAAAGAAAGGGAATTAAAAAATTCTTTTACTATTGTTTTGAAAATGGAATTTATGTATGTAGATAAAACATCAAGCACATGTCTGGCACATGGTGGATACTTGCTCAGTATTAATTGTACATTTTTCAGGGATGATGATGCATTTAAAAAATTAATTTACTTTTTATTTTACTTAAACATTTTAACACAGAAATTGTGCATATTTATGGGGTACTATGTAGTGTTTCGTATGCATACATTTTATGTAATATCCAGTTTGGGTGAATATATTTATCCTTTCAAGCATTTAACATTTCTTTGGTGAAAGCATCCAAAACATTATCTTCTAGGCAGCAGGTACATTGTACGTGCCATTCTGCTATCCTTCCACCATTTGGTAGATATCTGGATTTGCCTCCTGACTCTCATATGTTCTGGAACAAAGAACTGTAAATTTATGTATAAATTCTTCCGTTATTGTTAATTGGGGTTTAATATTACCAAATAATGCTGATCACGTTAATAATAACTTAGTGAGCATTAGCATGCCCATAGTTTCTGTTGTACTTCCTATGCAGTAAGGCAAAAACTCCATGAAGGGAGTCTTGTGTTGCATACCTCTTACTGACTGTGCTGCATGTGGTTATGTAGCTTCCCAGGGTCACTCAGTTGGGGAGTATGAGTTCCAAACATTGCCACCAGAGTGCATCTTAATAACTCAGGTGACTACTTGCTTTACTCAGTAAAGGCATATAATGATACTTTCAGGTTGGAAAACAGAATAAAGTTTCTTTAGGGGCAAAAGCATTTGAAATCCATGCTTGTTGGTTCATCTTTTGCATTTCCACAAATGTTTGAGCAGCTGTTGCACTTCAGCCACTAAAGCTCCTAAGATGGATAAGATGCATTTCTAGTCTTCGAAGAATTCACTGTCTAGCAGGTGAGACAGTCATGGGAATAAATGGCTTGCATGTAATGTGATAAGAACAGCAATGGAGGTAGGTGTTAGAGACAGTGGAAGCACCCACTCAGACGTACTTGATTCTCTTGCTTTGTCTGAGAGATGCAGGGACCCCTTGAATGAATGGAAAAGAGGCATGGCCCTGCTACAGGAACGAAGACCCAGGCCAGATGCAGTAACTGCTGCTGAGCCTAGTCTGAAGGCTGCTTATAGGCAATGTTTTCATTGCTCGCTTGGCCCATTCTCCTAAGTATCTGGCTTACCTTTTCTATCTGGGAGAAAAAGACAACAAAATATTACGTGACTTAGAAGCTAGGTGGTTGCTGTGTTGTATCAACACACCTGATAAACTGGGAGGCAGATATTCAATTTGTGTTGCAAAAATAAGAAACACTTATATTCTGTGGTGAGAATGTGTTTGCAGGATTAGACTTCAAGATGGTGCTCTTGAAGCTTGTCCTGAGCAGAAAAATATTAGAAAGAATGTTTTAGATGATGCCTTTCCCCCATGAGGCTTATTTTCCGAGTCATTAGGGAAAGTGTAGCAGGGTAGGGCTTCTCGTCTGTCCACCAGGCTTGGCTTTGTGTATTTCTCATTTCCACTGATGGCAGAGACCTGAAGACCCAGCAAGCTTTTCCAGGAACGCCCATCTGTAATGCATTATGGCTTTCAAGCACTTAAGACGTAGTGCCTGTGGTTTCTGTACAGAGGCAAGAGAGTCACCTGCTGTTGCATTGTGGCAAAACAGGCCTTCCTCCTCCACGAAGTGCTGTGGGTTTACAGGAGGTTGCTTCCATAGATCTTCAGTAAAAATTAGGATGAAAATGTGTACAAAGAATTTCCAGCGTTTTAAAAAAGTTGTTCCAGAGCCAAAAAGAGCTAATTTCAAGTCTGGTGAAATTTCCTTCTTTATGAATCAACTTCTGGTCCTCTGAAAAGAGAGATGTAACCATGGAGTGTGTGTGTGTGTGTGTGTGTGTGTGTGTGTGTGTGTGTGTATCATGGGGGTGGGGTTATCAGGACTGAGGCTTCCTGTAGTGTCTGTTGTGCCCACAGGCCCCTAGCACGGTGTGGGGCTATCACATGATACAGGTCAGTGCTTACCAACTGTTCCTCCTTCTGCCCAAAATACCTGAGAGAAACCATATAATCTTACTGGAGCCAATTGCAGAGTACTGGAAACTTACTTTGGGCTGAGGATGCTGGGAGAGGAGATGCGTTGCAGGAAGAGGAGGGAGAATTGATCAATTTGAGGGGTGGCAGTCATTCTCTGCCATGGAATCACTGGCCCAGTGAGCCGGTCTCTGGCTCCTGATCGATGTCAACCACCCTGCTGAGGATGGGGGTGGTTGCTGGTTCAGGTTTAAGTCTCCCCTCTGTGCTGTTGGCCTTGGGTTTGTTTCTGGAATGTCTTATCCCTTCTCATAGGAAAGTCTTTCAAATATTTGGAGACAGGACCCTCCTAAGGCTTCTTTTCCCTAGATTAAACTTCAGTTGTTCTTTTTTGGCTTGTTCTAATTTTTAAGATGGATTTTTAGGTTAAGAACATGGTACCATTCCATGCCACCTTTGAGTCTTGTTGTTTGAAAAGTTTCAGGGACCCAGCTGAAAGTCCCAAGGTCAGAAACTTGTGTCAGAAATAAAATCATCCCTGTAACATTTTAGAGGTAATTTCATTAAGATTCAATTCTCCTAGTGTCTTCCTGGGTTGAAATTTAAATCAAGGTCATTAAAACAGGTGTATATGGGCCCAATGCAATAGCCTAGTGGCTAAAGTCCTTGCCTTGAATGCACCGGAATCCCATATGGGCACCAGTTCTATTTCTGGCAGCCCTGTTTCCCATCCAACTCCTTGCTTGTGGTCTGGGAAAGCAATTGAGGAGATCCCCAAAGCCTTGGGACCCTGCACCTGTGTGGGAGACCGGGAGGAGGCTCTGGGTCTTGGTTTTGGTTTGGCTCCACTTCAAATGTTGCAACTGCTTGGCGAGTGAATCAATGGACAAAAGATCTTCCTCTCTGTCTCTTCTCTCTGTATATCTGAGTTTCCAATAGCAATAAAAATTTAAAAAACCCCACATCTATGTAAAAAAATCATAGATCTTTTCAAAATTCAGTTGTTTTTAAATCATGAGAATTTGATGAAGGAGAATACAAAGTATTTATTTTGCAGACTAAACAGGAAAACTCCCCTTTCCAAACCAGACTAAGGGAAAGATAATAAGTTTTCCTGATAACTTCAAAATTTAAAAGCAGATTGGGCAAATGTGATCCTCGTGTTTGATCCTTCTTAGAAGGGCATAGCTTTCCTCATGGGCATTGTCTTAGCTCATGGGGAAAAGAAACTATCAGAACATACCCATGATTGTAGACTTCTTTTTTAAATCAGAAGATGTCTGTTATTATAGATTAATTTTGTTAAAAAATATTCATTTTTTGAAAGAATTACAAAGAAAGAGGGAGAGACAGAGAGATCTTCCAACTGCTGGTTCACTCTGCAAATGGACTTTCATAGCCACAGCTGAACTTTATTCAACTCTCCCACATCAGGGGCAAGGGCCCAGACACTTGGGCCATCCTCTGCTGTTTTTGGAGGTGAATTAACAGGAAGCTGGATCAGAAGTGGAGCAGCCCGGGCAAGAACTAGTGCCCATATGAAATGCCAGCACTACAGATAGTGGCTTAACTCACTTTGCTACAGCCCCAGTCCTGTTACTACAGATTTCTAGTTCAGGCCATCAAAGATTGGGCATGGGACTAAGCACCCCTTTGGTTGACATCCTAAAGGCTGCCTTCGTGGTCTAGCTTACCAGAGATCAAGAGAAAAAGAGCAAACAAAACAGTAGGAGTAAGGAAAGATAGGTGGCAGGCTGATTCATATCAGCCTTACACAGTGATCTGCCATCAGCGAGACCCAGCATGGCCAGACCACCCACAGATGTGAAAGCCAAGGCTCTGGGCCAACAGCTGTCATGACAGAAGCAAGATTTCAGAGAGCCCTGTGTGCCCTGCAAGAGCAGTGTCTTGCTCGAAACAGAACTGCCCTGAGATTGAAAGACTCCCAAGTCAGAACCGCATGTCCAGTTGGCTCTAAGACTAAAAGCCCTTAATTCTGCCCAGCTTCCTTAGTAAGTGCCACTAGTGAAGGATGGCCTAGCTCGCTAACACTCTAGGCGGGACTGTACATTCCCCCCCCTTTTTTTATTCATTGATTACATTGTATTATGTGATACAGTTTCGTTGGAACTGGTAATCACCCCACCCCTCCCCCCTACATTTCCTTTTAAAGATGAGCCTATTCTAACCTCCTTTTCAGGCTAGCTTCTTTCTTAGGCCTTCCAGGTAGTGGAGAGGCAATGAGATGTCTTTGCTAGTCCTTTGCAGTACTGTGTGTGAAGAGATGGGCAGGTCTGGACCACACAGACCTGGTATCTGACCAGGTCTTAACATCCACCTGATTGCTATCAAGCCCTTCCTGTCCGTTTCTATTTGTTTCTCAATGGGAAGGCCTTCTTCTGGTTTGGAGGTTGTCTTTTTTGTTTGTTTTGTTTTTAAAGATTTATTTATTTTGATTGGAAAATCAGATATACAGAGAGGAGGAGAGACAGAGAAGATCTTCCATCTACTGATTCACTCCCCAAGTGACCTCAATGGCCGGAGCTGAGCTGATCTGAAGCCAGGATCCAGGAGTTAGGCCACAGCAGGGAGCTGGATGGGAAGTGGGGCTGCGGGCACATGAACCTGTGCCCATATGGAATCCTGGTGCGTGCAAGGCAAGGACATGAATCACCAGCCTGCTGTGCTGGGCCCTGGAACCTGTCTTTCCAAGGTTTTCTAATAGTGTCCCTGTCCTTTGCTTTGGATCTGTGTGTTTAATCTGCTTGTTAAGTCTGTTTCTTCAGACTTTGAAATGAAAATCTAGATGAGTGTGCACATAAAAGTTCAGATAGAAACAGTTTCTGCTAGCTGGTACTGCAGTCCCTTCAGACGTTGCTTCCTGCTGGAACCCTGGTTTGAGTGCAGACCCCTACTTTGCCCGTGTGGGGTCTGAAGAAGCTAGAGTGGTCATTGCCCTAACTCCTGTTGGTAGCAGGGTTTCCATAAACGGAGGAGGGAAAGAGGGGGGCCGGACTAGATTCAGGTCAGACTAATGCCATTCCACAGCCTCTTGCCAGCACGTACATACTAAACAGAGTACAATGGGAGTTCCTTCTAATAGTATTTGCCAGTGAACAACAAACTTTAGGTTTTGGCAGAAATAAGTTAAAAAAAATTAAGACTGCCTCTGCCTTCACTGTTGTTAATGTATTACACTGCAATTGCTCTTTTGAGCTAACATGATGAAGACATATGAATACCCCTGTACTGTGAGACCTCAGCAGTTTGGTCTCCTTTCCAGAAGCTTCTCCTCTTTGTGGGGAGCCTTTCTGTTCCTTACTTCAATAAAACTTTGTTTCTTCTACTCGCACTGTTCTGTCTGCTCTCACCAATAGTCATGGTCATTGGGACTTGAACCTGGACTCATTTTACTATTTCGCTGCAACATTATGGTCTCAGTAAGTGGTGAAAAAGCTACTCTGTCTACAGCCAGGAAACAGGAAGAAATTCCATCCAGCTTGGTACAGTTTCTCATTTCTACCTGGAGGAAGGTGTGGAGGTTGAATGTCATACTTTTATAGGTGTGCATAATATAATTTATAAAGGAAGAAAAGAGAGCGTAAATGCCTGTGGTCTTTGTGCCAGTGCAGACAGTGGGCTTGTGGGGACCTGGGGGTGTAGGCTTGCAGAGAGCTTGCGGTATCCCTGCAGGGGTGTGTTGGGACGTGGGCACAATAAGCCTGTGGATTTCCTCACGTACTTGGTCCTGGGTGAGATAGGGGGAGTGGAGCCCCAGGTTAGCATGCTGACATGGTGTGCCGGTGGGCCAGGAGTGAGGGATTTTGAATGGGCTTGGATCTTGGGTGTGTGGAAGGGTAAAGTTCCAGGCTAGCAGATGTGCCAGGAGCTTGGAACCATGGTGGGCGGGCAGAGCTCCAGGCCAGCATACCACCACTGAAAGACTGGACTTCCCAAGACTGAGCTAGGGAGCCCATGCACTCCTGGGCACAGGGACTGTGGATTGCTCAGAGGAGGGGTTAAAGGGATATATGGGAGGGAGGATTGCTGAGGGAGTGTGCTGCAGGTAAGGAGTAACTCCTTAGAGACTTCCATCAACAAGGTTATTGTACTTATTGGAAAGTGAGGGGGCTGAGAATGAGTGGTTTGGAGTAGGGAAGCTGGAGGACTTTTATGGCTCAGACTGATACACCCACCCATGTGGGAGACCAAGCATTAACCACTGCCAGCCACCACCCACACAGTGCACTCTAAAGCTACGGCTGGGGGACCTGCCTGGTAAAGCTAGATCACAGTCCCTGCCAGTGAGTGTTTTATCAGGGGCTGGGTAATGTTAGGGTGGACCATGACACTAACCAGTATATGAGAAAACCAGGTCTGGGGGAAGATTCTGTGAGGGATGTGGGCTCACCTCTGTGGAACTGTAGTTTCCGCTAGTGTGCTCCAGAGCTGGGGTAGTGAAGGCCTGAACTAGGCATGACTGTGGAAACCTCTGACACTGGTGGGTACTGGGATTGGGAACAGGCCAGGCTGTCCAGGCTGTAGCACCTGCTGGTGCACTCAAGAATTGGGTGTGGGTTGGGTTGGACCACAATATCCACCAGCACATGTAGAAGCCAAGACAGAGGTGTCAGGCTATGCTGGGTAAGGGCTTAGCACCTGCTGGCACATGTGACGTCTAGATCTGGGAGTAGTCCTGGTGGGGGAACTTGGGAAACTCTCCTGGTGGACCATAGTTCCTATTGGTGAGCATGTGAGTCAGTACTGGGTGTTGGCCAGGCCAGGCAAGGCAGCTCCATACATCAGCAAATGTGTGAGTTGGTTCTGCAGGGGAGGGTGGGTTGGGGGAATGTGGAGAGAGGCAGGAGGATGGATCAGGCATGGTCAGGCCAAGCCTTAATACACTAGCATGTGCAGGAGCCAGGCTAGAATGTGGACCATGCTGGGCTGGGCTATCATACCTACTGGTTTGCATAAACTAGGGATGGGGGCAGGCTGGGCCAAGCCAGGCTGCAGCATCTGATGGATGGCAAAGGCCAAGCTGATGATTGAAAATGTCAGGCTGGGTCAGAGCAAACACTGTCATGTACAAGATCTGTGGCTGGAAGCCAGCCTGGTTGGGGAGCTAAGGGGATGCTCCAGTTAGGTTGTAGTTCCCACTGGTGAGTGTGAGAGCCAGAATGGGGGCAGTGATCTGGGCTGGGCATGACTGCAGTATCCCTTGGCATGGGTATGGACTGGGTTTGGGGTGTGCCAGACTGGGCTAGACTCCAGAACCCACTGGTGTTCATGAGAGCCAAGGTAGGTGTAGGATAGGCTGGGCTAGGTCTTGGCACCCACTGAACCAAGTGAGAGCTGGGTCTTGCCATGGACTAGGTGTGGTTGGAAACTGGAACGAGTGTGGGCTTGTTGGGCAAGGCCTGGAGGTAGACTAAGGACAGGAGGTAGACTAAGTCAGTGTGAGCCAAGGACCCACCAGTGTGTGTGAGATCTGCCACTGGGAGGAGACATGATAGAGGAGCTTTCCATCTGCTCTGGATCCTTCAGAAGAAAATCACTACATATAACCTGTACCTACAGAATAAAGGGTTAAGTTTTGTCTTCTATGATCAGTTTTGAATCAATTCCTGTGAAATTACATAGGCTAGTTTAGTTTCTTTTTGCGTATTCCAATTATTCTGATTTTATTGTTGGAAAGAATACTCTTTCTTTGTTGAATTGCCTTTGTCAAAAATCAGTTGGCACTCTGTGTGGGATTGTTTCGTTTGATTTTGACGGTGATTGCTGAGATTAATGGAGTTTCATTTTATTGCCATTTTTTTGTGCAATTTAATTGTATTAAAGTCTTTTTTCCCCTCTTCGCATGTAGCTGTCACCTTAGCCTTTGAAACTATTATCTCTTAATAAAACAAACAAAAACCTTCAGCTTCCATGTCCTCTTCCAGAAGGAATATTAGTAAAATATTAAGGTGAGGAAGAGAACTTGAGCAATAGTGCTTATTTCATGAGAAACGATGAGATGCTGATGAATGAGATAGTCAAGGTCAAATAGTAGCTCAGGACTACAGCCAGTACTGGCACCCTATAAGGCATTGCAGTTAAGCCTTGGGCGCAACCTTTTCAGATCCCTCTTTCCAGATTCACTATTTCATTGATGCACAGTCTTCTTGGGTGTCAGGAAAAAACTGGTTTGATTCACCAAGCTAACTAGAAAACTAACCCCAAGAAATCATTCTCTAGGTTGGTTGGAGTACAGTGTTCATGAAGCAAGCTTCCAAGTTCTTGCATCTCAGGAGCCAAGTTGTTTTAGATTGGTAGCCAAACTGCAATTATAAAATCTCTTTACAAACTTGGAAAGGCTTACATCCAGTCACAAAAGGAACTTAGTGGGAAAACACGGGGGTTATCTGAGTGTATACAATCCACTCTGTGATTGGAAGAATAGATCAGTGATAAAATCTCATGACTACTGTGTCAAGCAGATAATTCTCATGTCAGAAAAACAACACTGCACCTAACTGTGTGTGGGAGTCTTAGCATAGGTGACAACATTGCTGTTTTCACAAGTAAGGAGATATGATGAGAGAATGGATCACTCAATGAATGGATAAACCTGGCATTCTGATTCCACAATGTTTCTTGAACAGATTTGCATGTCTATGACTCTTTAGGCTTGACTGCTAACCAGTTGAGTCACTAGATGTTTTCCAAGTCTTTTGGAAGATGTTTTACATCAGCAAAAATAATATTGGACAACAACAACTTTGATTTGAAGATTTTTTTTTCTTTTATTTGGAACTAATGCCATATCATCTTACTGGTTCTTTTGATAGAAAAAAATATATATATATACACATTTGACACACACATAATATATATATATATATAATTTTGACAAACACACACATATATATACTTTTTCTATCGTTGTCAGGGTCACTATAATGAATTACAAAAGCCATAATTTATTGACCAAATAAATGTGCTTAAATACTTTCCTAAGCACTTTTTAAAAGATTTATTTTATTGGAAAGTCAGAGATATAGAGGAGGAGAGGCAGAGAGGAAGATCTTCCATCTGTTGATTCACTCCCCAGGTGACTGCAATGGCCAGAACTACACCGATCCGAAGCCAGGAGCCAGGAGCTTCTTCTGAGACTCCCACGCGGGTGCAGGGTCCTAAGGCTTTAGGCAATCCTTGACTGCTTTCCCAGGCTACAAGCAGGGAGCTGGATGGGAAGTGGAGTTGCCGGGATTAGAACTACAGCCCGTATGGGATCCCGCCAGATGCAAGGTGAGGACTTTAGCCACTAGGCTACAGCGCCTTTCCTAAGTACTTTTCAATACTCATTATTCTCAAGCAATCCTCATGGTAATCTTTCAAGGCAACTTCTATTCTTTTTATTTTGTTGTGATTAAAAACAAAAAAAGGTGCCAGCATTGTGGTTAAAGCTGCCTCTTGGGATGCTTCACTTTCTAGTCAGCTTCTTGCTAATGCTCCTGCGAAAACATTGACCAGAATGTGGCCCTTCTATTTTATCACCTACATGACAGATCTGGACGGAGTTCTAGACTCATGGCTTCAGCTTGGCTCCACTCTGGCCACAGTGGCCAATTGGAGCATGAAATGGTGGATTGAAGATCTTTTTGTTTTGTTTCTCCTAATGTCTGTAACTTCATCTTTCAAATAAATAATATATTCCTTTTAAATACCCCCAGAAACCCTGAAGCTTATATTCAAATATTGCACTGGCTTTTAATTACTTCATTCCAACCAGAAGTCCAGCTTCTTTATGTCTCTCACCACAGGTAGAGTCTCTGATCATGAGATCCAGTAGACTCGTTCGTTGCTACTAGAGTAAGAACGATGACAAAGGATTGATTTATGATTTACATAGAAGAGGAATCCAACCCATTGGCAGATTTTTCTGGCAATGGAAATACGTTGTTGGGAACAGGGAGTTGGGGGGGCGAGGTGGGGGAACATGGAGTCAGCTGTCCTTTCAAGCACATTTCTGAAATGTTTACCCAGGGACATGGCAGACCAGGTATGTGAGTCTGTCAACAAGAACTGTGTGAATCAGAGGAAGATTGTTTATTCACGGAGTCCTGCCAGAGAGAGCAGCGACCTGCATGTGTGCTGGAATTCTCCAAGTTCCCTACTCTGCGAGGAGGATAAATGGACTAACTGTAGTTCGTGCAGCTCAGACTCCATAGTGGCAATTATAATAATAAGAGAGCGTCTAAGACAGTTTGCACATGTAACATACGTGGTGATTAATCCTGAGCACTATTTTTGGTTATTTTCACATACTTATTTTTATATCTTTTTTAAAAAGGTCTATTTAAAATTAGATGTTTCTTCTTAGTCTTTCGTATTTCTTGACAAACATTATTGGACAGCATAAATTATAAAATACATTTATGCAACTGAGGCTAACTTATATTTCACATTCTTGGGTTTTGGGATCATGAGAGAATGGACATTTTAGTTGTCAGTATTTCTATGTCTCTTTAACCAAAAGAGTGTATATCTGTGATTTTTGAAATGTTATATATCATTGTAATTAAGTTAAAGTGAGGTTGGAATTCAAATCCTAGTTCTTTCCTTTATCAATCATTTGATCATAATACTTATTTAGCTATCTTGCATCTCAGGTTATTATTTTTAGGATTGTTATGAGTATTTGAAGATTCAGTTAGCACAGTTCCTGGTGTAAAATAAGCAGTCAATAAACATTCACTGCTTCTTAAAAAATTGAAGAATAAAAATGTATCAATCTTTTTCTGAGTTTACTTATTTTTAACGTTTATTTGAAAGGTACGATCACAGCATGGGAGAGATTTCCTATGCTCAATTTCACTCCCCGAATTCCCACAACAGCCAAGTCAGCAGCAAGGAATTCTGTTCGGGTCCCCCTTGTTGGTGGCAGGGACTCAAGTACTTGAGCCATCATCTGTTACCTCTCAGGGTGTGCGTGAGCAGGGGGCTGGATCATAAGCAGAGGTGAGACATGATCCCAGACATGCCCATGTGGGATACGAATGTCCTAAGTGGCAGCTTAGCCCATTGTGCCATGACGCCTGCTCCAATATTTTGGTATATGTTGTACTCTGGCACTTCATAACCATTGTTAGTTTAGAGAATGATATTAATCCTTTTCATCTATTTTCCTGAACACATTAATTACCTGTATATACTTAATTTATATTTAGTTATTTAAGAAGCAGAAAGACACAGAGACAGAGAAATCTTCTATCCACTGGTTCACTCGTCAACTGCCTGCAGTGTCTGGGGTCAGGGCCAGAGTCTGGAGCCGGGAACTCCATCCATGTGCCCCAGGGGTATGGCAGAAACCCAAGTCCTTGCCTATCACTGTTCCTTCCCAGTGTCTGCATACACAGAAAACTGGGCTGAGCTGCCAAATGCAGGGATTGATCCCAGGTACTGGCGTGAGATGCAGGCATCTCAAGGAGTATCTTCACTAAACATTCACCCATTATGGTCTTTTTTTTTAAACAAAAATATCCAGGAAAATGTGTACATTTTGCTATTTTCCTCTTGGTTTTAGTAATTGTCTCTGTTGGAATTGCTGGCAAATTTTTCCCCAGAGAGAGCTTGAGTTGAAAAATGATAGCAGCTTTGCAGTGCCACCTTTCTCTGTCAGGGAGCAGATTGCCTTAAACCAATCAGAGACACAACCATTCCAGGCTTCAGTCCTGGATTTTCTTTCTTTCCTTTTCTTCTTCTTCTTCTTCTTTGGAGGGGTCAGCGAGGCCTTGTTTTCAGGAAAGGTTTAAGTTTATAGCAAAACTGAGGAGAAAGTACAGAGAATTCTTCTGCATCCCTTGCCCCCATGGCCACCCCTGCCCCGCTATCAACATTCTGCAAGAGAGGCATAGATACGAGGACTGACGAACCTGAGGTGACACATGCTTATCACCAAGAGTCTACAGGGTCCATCAGGGTTCACTTTTGTCCTTGTTCCCTCCGAGGGTTTTGTGTGCGGATGTGTACCCACCATTAGAGTATCATAAGAGTTTTTGTTGCCCCCAAACCTGATGTGTACAATCTGTTCATCCCTCTGTGTAATTTACCAGATTCAGAATATGGTCACTGTGGTCAAACCCTGACCAAGTTGAGCTGGGAGGTGAGGGAGATCATTAAGGTGGGGGGCTCTCATGCATGAGATGCACAGTGACAAGAATTATCAGAGAAGAGTCTGCCAGAATCACGGCCTTGCTCCAAGGCTGCCATATGCTCGTCCAGAAAACACTTTTCTGAAGGATGTCTGCTTAAAAATTGCCCATCTGCCCTGGGACTTATGCCACTACTGCTGTTGATCCTCATAGACAAGGAGCATGGATTCAAAAAGCTTAGGTAAGGCTTCTCATTTTTGTCTCAAAGAGGTCTCCTTGCCCAGCCTCTTGGAATACACCCAAAGTTTAGGATGGCACACGTACTCCTGCTACAGTGCTCTTCCTGCCCAAGCTTGCTTGGCTCTGGACACTGCCTCTCAGAAGTTTTGATACTTTTCTAGCTCAAGCTGCAGACAACTACTGGTCCTTTGTTTGTTTCTGATTTTGCCATTTCCAGAATGTCCATTGGAGCACTCTTGTTTTTCAGTTGCTTTCTTCTGCCTCTGGCTCATCCCTGTTTTTCTGGTTCCTTCTGAGTCCCTGGGTGTTCCCTGGAACCCTTTCCTACTGGTGTGTTTTTGGAAACTGTGACCTTTGTCCTCTGCTTTCCAGGGCCATTCTTGTATCCTGTTATTATCTTGTTACTAAATACTCAGCTTACTAATATCCTGTCCACATGACTAAAACTAAGATGAAAATACTGAAATGGACATGTCAGATTTTGGCAAATGTCTGCAAGGTGGACCAGGTCAAGAGTAAACCTCAGCCTTCTTTCTGCTCACCCTTCTCACTGAGATCCTGATCTCTAGAATCCAACTTCCCAAAGCCTAGACTGCTTTTTCCCCCTTAGAGGTCCCCATTTTGTATAAGACCTAAAGTACTCTCCTGCTTGCAATTCTGACCTCTTACCCACTCCTTCATTAGCCAATGCCCCAAAGGAAAACTCCATTGCAAAATGTCAACTTTTATCTACAAGTTTCCTCCTTCTCCAGAATCTTGCTATTCAAGCCTTAGAGGCCTTAGCAGCAACCCCGGGCCTTCAGACAGGCATGATGTTTTGTCTGTTACTGGTCCTCTTGTCATCTCGTTTGAGTGACGGTCTCTCCTCAGCTGAAAGCTGAGGCCCTGCCATGCCTTACCCTCTGATGTTTGTGCATTTTTGTACTCAGCCTACTAAGATGAACAAATAGTAGAAAAATTTTAGCCCCCAAATCTACCTGCTGCACTAACCACATGTTTGATTTTAGGTGTGATCCATCATTTGCACGTATAAATCTGTACTTCAATTTAGCAGGTTGATGTATTAACTTATTTGATCATTTGTTGAGTAAAAATTTTTGTATCAATTCTCAAATTGTGTAGAGTGTATGGAATTCAACTAACTAACCAATACAGATCTTGGGATAAAATAATATATTTTAGAAACATTTAATTTTATATTTTAAAAGGGTTTATTTTATTTGTTTGGAAGGCAGAGTAACAGAGAGGGAAAGAGCAAAAAAGAAAGAGAAATATCTTCCATCCAATAGTTTACTGCCTAAATGGCTGTAATGGCTTTCATCCTGAAAGGAGCAGAAACTCCACCTGGGTTTCCCAAGTGCATAGCAGTAGTCTGAGTATTTGCTGTCTTCTACTGTTTTCCCAGGCACATGAAAGGGAGTTGGATGAGAAGCAGAGTAGCCAGGATGGAACTGGGATGCTGGTTCTTACCCTGGTGAGCCATTAATGTCAGCTCCTGATAGTATTTTGAGTTTCCACTTCATTTGGGTGACAGAAACTTAACTTCAGTCAACTTGGAGATTGCCCTAGGACTGTATTCAAGTACCAAGGGGTTGTACAGTGCCAGAGTGTCAAGGCTGGGGAAGGACCTACTACTCAAAGTCATTTGTCTGTGATGCAGCCATTGACATGGGCATCATCCCTGTCTTTCCCTCAAATGGGTCATTCTGGCATTTCCTGACTGTCATTCTTAGCTATATCGTCCCTTTAGTTACCCTGCCTTACTCTATTAATTGTGTGTGTGTGTGTGTGTTTTTTTTTTTGCTATGGAGTGCAAAAAAAATTTTATGTGGTTCCTGAGCTAATTTTGGGGAGGGAAGGAAATTGTCCCAACTGTGGAGAAACAATCAATTTGCTTTTTCTATAAGACTTTGCTGCTTTCCTGCAGCTCAGCTTTTACTCTGTCGGATCTGCCTTCTGGTTCTAGAGGAAGAATGTAGGTTTGTGTCACAATGTTAACATCATGTTTGGCCCCAATATTTTGTTTATATTACAGGTCCTTCCAGCATTCTTAAAGGTTTAAGCTTTAAACATTTAAAATTTAGGAATAGTGTTTTTTCTTGTCCTCTATATTCCTTGGAGTAATAATATCAGATCAGCCAAGTTGGAAAGGAAGAAAATGAAATACCAGAGAGAATTGCAAACTTAAACACTGCTTAACATTTAAAAAGTATCAGTGTTCTATATGTATCAATCCACAAGCCCTTGCTTGTTGAGCCCCTACTATGTATCAGGCATTGCCCTAGACACATCTAATGATGAATGTTAAAAATTTCACCTCAGTTAGGTTCAGATGGAATAGGAAATATATGCATATAAGAAAAGAGGCAACTTTAAGACTACTGGCTGAACATGGCTGAGTGAACACATGGTTGAGCAAATCCTCTCTGCCAAAATGTACCTAAGAGACAAAAACAAAATACTGGCAGGGGGTACTTCAAGGCAGAGTGGATGGCAGAAGTGGAATTTTCAATCTGGAAAGCAGATGGGCTAGTGGTAAAACTGATTGAAGCCAAAGAAAGTTGACACTGTAGCCGGAGTAAGGAAAGCCAAAGGAGAGTGACTCAACCATAGGATTTCATAAATGTTCAGGATGGTGGGAGGATTAAGCTGCAAGTCTGTGAGAGACAGGAACTGGCCAAATCTTTGCTTACTTGGTGGGAGTGCAGTTGGGTGCTAATTGGTAAGTTAACTGGTAGCAAACGAAAAACAAGGAAACAAACAACTGTTGAGTAGTCACGTCCCCAGTGTCTGTGCCAGTCAGTTTAAGGCTGGATAGGGAGCCAAGGATCATCAGATGCTCAAGACAAACTTATGTTGCTGCAGAAAGAACCATGTCCGGCTGAAGCAGAAGACAACTTAAAAACAAGCCAAGAAACCCTGTTAAATTTCTCATGAGAGCAAGAAAAGATACTATAATTGGAAGCCACAAGAGAAGCCACAAAGAAAGTCTTCAGGGAGCAAAAAATCAGTCTTTAAAGGTTGACATAATAAAACATTTTAGAAGAAAGACTGGAGATGGATGTGAGGAATTCTTAATAGTCAACCAAAAATAAAAACAAAGGCAATGGAAATGGAAATAGTGGAGTTCTAGAAGGAAAGTGTTCTAGAATGAGAATACAGAATGATAAGCTAAGATAGTCTTAAGGAAATAGGAATAAATAATTTTCCAGAACAGAAAAGATGACTATATAGATTGAGAGAACTCATGCAGCATCTTAAGCAATATATGAAAAAAATGCCACAAACTCACCCTCGGGCATGTTCCTTTGAAACTGTAGAATCTTAGAGATAAAGAAAACCTACAAGCCTCTAGGGATGAGAAAGACCAAGTCATGGAGGTGCCAGACTTTCCACCTGCCAAGTGGGAAAGCTGGAAGTTTGTGGAAAAATCCTTAGAAAATTAAGAGGAAAAGTTGTTGCAAATCTTCATTTCTTTTCACTGCCCCATTCACTAACCAATATAAATAAAAGACCCAACTTGCAAATTTTATTGCTTTTTCACTCTTTTAAAATAAATACTGGAGAATGGGTTGCACAGATCAGGGAAGTAAATGAAGATGGCAGAGGATCCAGGAGAGGGAGAGACTGGCCAGGCAAGTTGAGTGGTGGTCTTGGTTTGCCGACCCTGACAGGTTGCCAGATTCAGGACTCTGAGTATTCAAATGAGGATAGTAACTGGGGAAAGTGCAAATGTTTACACACACACACACACACACACACACGAGCAGGGCCCTTTCAGAAGTTTGTAGAAAAGAATGCATTGAAAGTATGAGTTTATGTTAGTACCAAATGTTTTTGAAACCCAAGCAGTTTTTTCATGACATTTGTTTTCCATGTATCATGGAGAACAGTTTTCTACCAAAACATTGTGCACCCAAATAAACACAGATTTTTTTTCTGCAAACTCTTTCCAGTTCTCTCATATTTAATGGCTAGATGCTCAAATCCTGCACAAAATGACTTTTCCCCTACTTGAAGCCTTTCTGCTTCCCAGAGCCAACTGCTTTTGCTTTCTCTGACTTCCTCTTTGGATACTGGAGTGCCATTTCCCAACTGCTTTTCTCTTCAGCTATGAAGGCCCCTGCCCCTCCCCTGTCCTGGCTAAGAGCATCAATCAATTGCTGCTTTTCTGTTCCAGATGCATTTCACATCAGTCACTCAGGCAGCCCCAGATGGAAACGGGAAAGGTCTTGTCAATATTTCGTTTCCCCTCGAGTCTCCCTTCGGTGCCAAAATCCTCCTCCTCCTCTGGACTCGTGAAATTCCTGGACTCTGAGTCACATAGATGGTTCTAGCAGGCTCCTCCCCTTCCGCCTTTCCGCAGCCTGGAAGGCTCCCTTCCTGTGCAGCAAGGGCTCACCGTGTGTACAGACTCAGAAGAGAGGGGTGTGGCCTGGTGATGGGCTCAGTCAACTCTGCTTGGAGAGAGACGGGCTGATAATTAAGAATCACTGAGTGCATTTCACGATTCTGACAAATGAGCTTTCCTTTTCTGGATGCTAATATCTGAAAAATATCTGGAAACAACTTTGTTCATTTGTGTGATACAAAAGTTCTATTTCTATTGGCATTCTGAATACGGTCTTCTAGAAGAATGATTCTCCTTTTGGAGTAATAAACTATTTTTTAAATGTAATTTCTTTTAGGTTGAGATAAAATTTAAATAAAGTGAAATGAACATAAATGTACTGATTACTGCATTTTATAAAATACAGTATATATTTGGCTCAAGATTTTACACTTTTTATCACCATCAGAAAAGTTTTTTTTAAATTTATTTTTATCGAAGAGTCAGATTTACAGAGAGAAAGAGAGACAGGAAAATCTTCCATCTGCCGATTCACTCCCCAAGTGGCCACAATAGCCAGAGCTGAGCTGATCTGAAGCCAGGAGCTGCTTCCGGGTCTCCCATGTGGGTGCAGGGTTCCAAGGCTTTGGCCCATCTACTACTGCTTTTCCAGGCCACAGGCAGGGAGCTGGAAAGGAAGTGGAGCTGCTGGGATACAAACTGGTGCCCATATGGGATCCCAGTGCACACAAGGTGAGGATTTAGCCACCAGCCTAAACCTCCCTGGGCCCAAGAAAAGACGATGTTTTTACTATTCATTGGTTTCATTGATCCTTACTTCCTCTTTTTTGGAGGATTGATGCATCCTCCAAAATATAAAATTCAAAAAGCCAACAAAGTATTCTGATATTTACACCTTACTTTTCCTGTTCCTGATTTTTGTATAAGTGAACTCAAGTGGAATGCATCTTTCTTGAGTCTTTCCTCTTTCATTCCAGATGTTTTTGAGATTGTTTTATGCTGGTTTTTAAAATTTCTAGCACTCCAGCTTCTGTCTAAATCATAATATATTTATGTATTCTACATCGAACACTTCAGTTGTTCCTACAAGTTAAATTTTACTCATTTAAAAATTAAAATTAAAAATTTACTTACTGTAAAATGAGAAATAACTGTATAGAAAGATTCAGAGCTTTTCTAAGTTCAGCTTATTAGTAGTATATCTAAAAAAATGGAATTAGAGTCTAATCACATCATATAAATTCTAGAGTCTGCAAAGTCAGAAACTTGAATGTCAAAGATCAGGTCTTGGCAGTATGCTCTCATCCTGAGACTTTGAAGTCATCAAGGAGCTAGTGCAATGACTCAACAGGCTGATACTCAACCTACAAGTGTGAGTATCCCATATGGATGCCAGTTCCTGTCCAAACTGCTCCACTTCCCATCCAGCTTTCTGCTTGTGGCCTGGGAAATCAGTGAAGGATGGCCCATAACCTTGGGACCCTGCACCTGTATGGGAGACCCAGAAGAAGTTCCCTGGCTGCTGGCTTCAGACTGACTCAGCTCTGGCCTTTGCAGCCATTTGGGGAGTGAACAAGTGGATGAAAGATTTTTCAGATACAAATATTTTTAAAAAGTCATCAAACAATAACTGGGGAGAAGACGCCGAGGGAGTTTAGATAACTGGCACCAAACACAGTAATAGGCTCTAGTGTTTCACATCACAGTGCAGGGACGTTAAAAAATAAAAAAAAAATTGAAAATCATAATGGAAATTGGAACATATATTTTTGCATATTGGTTTGTGTGCTTCGATTAGATAATCCACTCAAGCATGCTTCAATGTAGTTAATTTTATAATGCTTTAAAATGTAACAGGATCCTTTTTTTACTTTTTTTACTGCATTTCATTTTTTTAAAATTAATTACATTGCATTATGTGATACATTTTTTTATGCACTGGGATTCCCCCCCGCCCCTCCCCAGACCCTCCCCCCCCACGGTGGATTGCTCCACCTTTTTGTATTTCCATAGTTCAAATTCAGTTGAGATTCTTTCATTGGAGGTATTTGCCAAGCATAAAGTCCAGCATCTTATTGTCCTGGTAAGTTCAATGGTTTCTTGGTGAGACCATCTCTGGTCTGAAGGTAGAGCCGGCAGAGTATCATCCCAATCAATTAAAAGCCCCAACATAATATTTTCAACCATTTACAACATTATGGCATTAATTGACATGGTATTGATTAACCAATATGTTAATAGGAAAATGCAGGTTCTCAACCACAACCTGTGACTTCTTCATGGACATTTCAATTTTGGTTTACATTCAACCGTGTTCTATACACCTTAAAATGGCTTAGATGGCTATTCAGCTGTCTCATGCCTATTTTAATTTTAGTATTTAGCAGTTTCTAGCATTGAAGCATGTTTTCGCTGAACCTGGCTGTTTTTCAGGTGGTCTGACTCTATAATTCTAACAGGATACATGTCAACAGTATAGGTGAGCATGTTTAGGAGGGGTGTGCAGAGAAATCTTCCATACCCCAGTGAGGAGTGACTAATCTTTGTGTCCCACCCAGTGAGTTATAAGTGCATCCCCGCTGATCGTTTCCTGTCTGTTTCCAAGCTTTCCTTGTTGTTCTCTATCTATTCTAGTTTTGTTTGTTTGTTTGTTAGTTTTGAGGGGTTTCTGGAGCACTCCTGATGGTTATTACGAGAGGGGGTGGGGACCCAAAATTGGAAGCAGGCAAGGACCAGAGAAAGCTCCTCTCCCTAGTCCTGAAGGAAGTTTACTGTTCTGTTTCTGCGGACTGCTCAGGGATCCTGTAACAGGATCCTTGAGCCTACCCATGCAGTGGGTGCCATGTCTGTGAGCCCTCAGTATGAAGGGGCCTGGGTCTGGCAGCCTGGGGTGCCCATGGTGCTGGGGGAAGCCCACTAGCAGCTCAGGGGCATGTTTGTAGGGATTTGGTGTGTGGGTTTCCAGGGGTTCAGTGGGGGTGGCACAGGTGGGGGCGTATGAGGACCTGATGTCTCACATGTAGGATTGGTAGTCTGACCATGGATTTCACATATCAGAGCTGAGTCTCCTCACTGGAAAATATGGAGCAATGGATGGCAAGCCCAGATGGACACAGAGGATGTAGCAGACCTCTGGGGCATGTAGATGACATCTGGGACCACAGCAGAGGAAGAAGGACAGAACAAAATAGACAACTACTTCTGCCAAATGATGAAAGCACATGTCTGGGCAATTGGATACTGTAAATTTGACTATGTCAGCCAATGGACATTGGAAGTGTTTCCTCATTCTTGGATCAGAGAGATAAATAGCATTTCGAAACTATTGAAACCACATGAGCAGAACACTTGGAGCATCCACCACATTGGGAACCCTAGGTTGATATCACATGGCCGTTCCCCATCCCTGGGTACTGGGGCAGTTGGGAGGCTGAGTGTTGCTTCTCCCCCTTTTTTTTTTTTATTGTATTGTTGTTGACAATCTTTACATAGTTAATTACAGTTAAAGGAAAAAGAAGGAAAAAGAAGAAAAGGTTTAGGGGGATAGGAAAGTGGGTAATGCTATTATGTCCATATTGTTTCCATCATGTATCTGAGGTAAAGGGGGATATTGAGGGAGAAGCCCCACCCGGTTTCCCGCCCACCCTAAGTCCCGGATGTGGGGCATGCTCTGAGATATGTGCTCGAGTGGTGTTAATAGTTCTGCAGTTATGAATCGCTGCCAGTTTCGCTCGATGAGGTCGTCCACCGATTGATATGGTCCATCATAAAGTCTCCGTTTGCCCCATAATTTGCTGCCAACATATAGCTGAGATGAATGATTGTCTTGTTCTGTCTTCTGTCTTTTCTTGGTTAGAGTTCTGAGTCCAGCAGTTCGATTGGGGAGATCTCCAAAGATACTTTGAGGTATTCCCAGACTAGATTCTTATATGTTCTAGCAAGCACAGGGCCCGGCACAGTCCATCACCCCGATCAGCTGGTGGTTGCAATTGCTGGTTTGGTTCTGTTTTCAGTCCCGAGTTGCACTGGAACCAATGGGTGTTGCAGTCCAGTTTGGTTCGGCCCTTACATTGCTTCTCCCCTTATATCCCCGCACTTCCTGGTACAAGAAGAAGAGATAGAAAATTTGAAGACAATGATGACGTCCACTTTTCCTTGACCCTTAATCCTTCCCATTCTGATCAACTATGTAAACATCATCAAAAAGGATATGTATATATAGATATATATAACATGGTATATATGTGTTCATGTGTATGTATGTATATGTATACGCATGTATATGCATGTATGTATATATAATATATGAATATATATATAACTGGAGAATGAAAGATGGGGTCATGGGTATTATCCAAAACCCAAAAGCTGATGTTGTAGCACAGTAAGTAAACTGCTGCCTGTAGTGCAGGCACTTGTTTATGTCCTGGTTGCTCCACTTCTGATCCAGCTCCCTGCTAAAAGCCCAGGAAAGCAGGAGGTGGCTCAAGTACTTGGGTCCCAGCCACCCATCTGGGAAGCCTGGATGAAATTCCTGGTTCCTGGATTAGGTGCTGGCTGTTGTGGCCATCTGAGAAGTGAACCAGAGGGTGAAGAATCTCTGTAATGATTTAAAAAAAATCATAAGGGGAAAAAATGAGTTAGAGAGAGAGATAGATAACTTTTTCCACACAATTAGCAGAAAGCTAGATCAAAGTGGAGCAGCCAGGAAATGAACCCATGAACCAGCTCTCCTAAATGCCAGCATCACAGGTGGTGGTTTTACTTGCTTGCCATTTCACTGGCCCCAACTCAGCGTTTCAAAACAAACAAAGACAGAAATAAAATAGATAAACAAAAGTTTGGGTTAGAAAAACGAAATCTCCTAAACCTGAAATTTTTGTGTTTTCAGTCATGTTTTTCTGAAAAAGTAACCCATGACCGTTAGTCACATCTGTTACTCTTTAACAAATTGCTCCCAAATTTGGTGGTTTCCAATAGCAATTTCTGTGGCGTGGCAATTCTGGGTGGCTGTGAGTCCGGGTTTCTCATGAGATTGCAGTCAAGATGTCAGGACAAATCATCATGAAGAGCCTTAAGAGAAAAAGTGAAAAAGGTATCTGTAGTAGATCTTGAAGCAGGAGAAGAAGTTTGCTGGGTGAACTGAGAGAAATTAGGGGAAGGTCTTTGAGCAGGCAGGTAAAATAATAAATGCAAACTAGGGGAATTAAAGTCATGTGTGAGCAAGTGTTGGGAACAGGCTTATTTACTACTCACAACAGTTGGGGTTGGTTCAGATTCAGATTCTCACATGGGTATCTGGGACCCAACGACTTAAGCCATCACCTACTGCTTCCCAAAATGCACATAAACAGGAATCTGGGAGCAGGACTGGAACTGGGATTTAACTAGGTTCTTCAATGTGGTGGTATATGTGTGTCCCAAACAGTGTCCAACCACTATGCTAAACGGCTGACCCTGATTATCTTCCGTAAGTAATATGAATGTGCTGAAAATCGATTAATTTTAATCATGGGATAACATGGTAAGTTTTTAATTTAGAACAAAATGAAATCTTAAAGAATCTGAATGGCAAGTTTGAGATAGAGGGTGACTGACAGCATACCATTTGCAGTAGCAAATCTATAGATGAGAGCTAATGTGAGATTGGAATGGGATTTTAGGATTTGAGGGAAGGGATGGTGAAGGAAGGTAAAGTGCCCAGAAACATTGCCAGGATTCTGGTCTGAGTGATAACTGTGTTCATTTTTTTGCCAGGATAGGGAATGTGGAAGAAAATGGTAGCTTTTGGGGGAAAACGATGAGTTAGCTTTAGGCATGTTGGTTTTTAGTTAGCTGTGGGATATCATGGGAGACACAGATTGCAGAAAGGTAAATGCATTAATTTAGAACTCAGGACAGAGGTCTAAGATAGAGATGGGGATTTAGACATTTTACAGCCCTTTTGTAGCCTGGGCAAGGAGTGGATGGATCACACACAGGAAGGAATGGATCATAGGACCACGATACTGAAAGGAGTCCTTAATATCCACCAAGGTTCTCACACAGATGATTTTTTCCAGAAGATAGTTGGCAATGCCTGGAGGCCCATTTGCTTTGTCAACTGGAGAGGGAGGGTGCTACCGGTGAGTCATGCATAGAAGCCAGAGATGTGGCTGAGCACCCTACAATGGACAAGGCAGCTCCCTGGGTCCCCCAATGACAAAGAATTATCCAGACTCCAGTGTCAATGGTGCTGTGGCAGAGAAGCCTTGATTTAGCAGGAAGGTCCTTTCTTTTAAGAAATGCTCCATCAGATTAGGTGTCTCTTGTGGGGTGTTAGTGGGATTGTGAGACTGCTGCTCCGATCCAACTTTTCCAAATTGAGCTTGGGGCAGGCTTTTAGGAACTAAAGGGATGTGGCCATGTTCAGGGAGCTGGTATATAAGAAAGGAACTGCAAGACAAGAGAGAGCTCTGAACATGGCACCAGTTATCCTTTCCCTATATTGGAATTTTTATTTATTTTTGGAGCTTAATATGCTAAAGAGGATTCTACTTCTATGAGTCTGAGGCTAGAATTCACCTCCCAGGACTTCTTGGAGTGGGGATGGCTTATGATGAAGTTCCACCAATCAGAACCAGCTATGTGAGGTTTTGAGTGAGGAGATGGTAACCTGGCCAGGGCTGACCCAGGCCCTGCCTTCCTCTGTGCTCCTGGGTTCTAAACATTGCATATAATTTCACAGCAATTGTGCATCTGGCAGGAAAGGACAAAGGAACAGGCTCATGAGAATGGCAGAGGGGTAAAAGAAATATTTAGGATCTAGAGGTTAGATCCTCATGGTTTGTGAAGTTAACAGTGCAGTTACTGGTTTCACAATAACATTGCTCGGTCCTGACCCTTCATTGACAGAATACCATTTCCACCAGCTGAGGCATGACTTGTAGGGATAAGTTATTACATCTGCCAACTCACAAACTGATCTCTCTCTTTTTAGAAATGTATTTGATAGAGTGATGTATTTGGTAGAGCATAGGTCGGAGAGGGACGACAATGTGATGGAGAGAAAGAAAGAAAGATATCTCACTCATTGGTTCATTCCTCAAATGGCTGTGATGACCAAGCTGGAGCCAAGCTGAAGCCAGCAACTTGTAAATACTTCTGGCCTCCCATGTGTGTGGCAGGGGCCCAAGGAGTTCAGTCACCTTCTTTTACTTTCCCAGCTGCACTAGCAGGAAACTGAATTGGAAGTGGAGCAGCAAGTTCTGGAACCAGGGCTCCAATATGTGATTTGGGGGGCGTAAATTGGTAGTAACTTGCTGTGCCATGATGCCAGCCCCATGATATCTCATTCATATTTTTTTCCCTAACTCCAAGATTTATGGAGCAGTCTTCTTATTTTTTGCCACGTCAAATAATTCAGGGTTCAGTTACAAGAGAAACCACTTTGTACAGTACAGCTGTGAAAAGTTACAATATCGGATATGAGAGGCTTAAGAAACTTCTAGGAAAGCTGGGGAATGAGGTCTGGGAAGTTCAACCTGCAGCACCAACAAAGGTACTCCAGAGAACACACAACTGATGCAGGAGCAGCAGGGGGCTGGAGGGGTATGTGAGGGGGTGTTGAGAACTGGCTGGACATAGGCAGGGCCTCCAACAGTAGGACAGTGGATTTAGAAGGACATAATTTTGGTTTCTGAGTGGGATGGATGGAGACTGAATCATGACCATGGAAAAGAGGGTGGGGTATTGTGGTGAGACTTTGTGGAAACAGAAAGACAAGGGGGAAATTGAAGCTGCTCTTCCTGCTATTTTTTAGGTATTAAAGAAGTCAGCTGCCTTAATCCTAACTGCCATCCCAAATAAGAAAAAAATCAAATCACTGTGATCACAAAACCAAGCGCTATCCAGCTGGGGATGAGTCTTTTCCAGAACTCAGAAATTGTCTGTAAGTATACAATTATTCCTCCAGCAAAATCCTCTCTCTCTTTCTCCCTCTTAAAAAAGATTTATTTGTTTTTATTGGAAAGTCAGATATACAGAGAGGAGGAGAGACAAAGATCTTCCTTCTACTGGTTCACTCTCTAAGTGGTCACAATGGTTGGAGCTGAATTAACCTGAAGCCAGGAGCCAGAGGCTTCTTCCAGGTCTCCCGCAAAGGTGCAGGGTCCCAAAGCTTTGGACTTCCTTGATGCTTTCCCAGGTCACAAGCAGGCAGCTGGATGGGAAGTGGAGCAGTTGGGATATGAACCGGTGCCCTGTGGGATCCCTGCGTGTGCAAGGTGAGGACTTTAGCCACTAAGCTATCATGCCAGGCCCCCAAATCCTCTCTTGCATGGTTTTGTTGAACTTCTTCTCATATGTCATGATCATTTCAAATATCAGTAGTTTGCAGTTAATAGCAAATCTTTAAAACAAAAACAATCCTCTACTACAATAGGCTCACCCATCCATCCATCAATCTATCCATCCATTCTCTCACCCATTGAAGATGGTTAATGAACAGTTACTGAAGTGTTGGGGGTTCAGAAATAACCATGAGGCCGGATGCTTATCATTTCATAAATAGGTTCAGCACTTTCATTGCTTCTTTTACTAGCAATTTTGCGATTCTTAATTGACCCTAAGACATCCATTCTTTCTGAAAAATCCTCATGGGATATCCTAATTGTTTACCCATGACTTTTATTAAGAAGAATGGACTTGTATCTTCCTAGACAAATACAAATATGTTGAATAGAAACAGTGGGAGGAAATTTAAAGCTAAATGTGTTCTGAGGGGAACATGTGCTTTCATCTTCTGGGTGAGTAGACGGAGCACAGTAGGGATGTTAGCACTGTTGGCTCAGGGTGAGCTTCTGGAAGTATGTCTGGGTCTGTCGCTGCAGTCTGAATAAGTCCCTCCCACATGCATGTCCCATCCTCCAAGGTAATGCTTTTGTAAAGTAGGGCCTTTGCAGGATGACTGGGTTTTGAAGGCTTGACCTTACAGTTGGGATTCATGCTTTTTGAAATGAGACCGTCGGCTTCAGTACGATGGCTCAATTGGCTAATCCTCTTCCTCCAAGCATGATGATTCTGTATGGGCACTGGTTCACGTCCTAGCTGCTCTACTTCCAGTCGAGTTCTCTCTTTGTGGCCTGGGAAAGCAGTGAAGGATTGGAACCCTATACCCATGTGGGAAACCTGGAGGAGGCCCTGGCTGTTGGTTTCAGATTGGTTCAGTTCCAGCTGTTGAGGCCATCTGGGGAGTGGGCCTGTAGATGAAAGATCTTTCTTTCAGTCTCTCCTCTCTAAAAAATTGGTTTTCCAATAAAAATAAATGAATCTTAAAAAATAATACCTTGGAGATTCAACCCATTCCTTCTGCTATGTGACATCACAGTGAGAATACACTGCCTATGGGGGAGGATATGAGGACCAGACCTGAATTTGCTGACTCTTGGTCTTAGATTGCTAGGCCTCCAAAACTATGACCAACAAATATCTATTTCTTATAAGCTACAGAGTTCATGGTATTTTGTTATTACAACTTGAATGGACGAAGACACCTGTTTCTTTATAGGGAACTGTAAGCTTACTAAATCTAAAAGGAAGGGATGGGGAGCCACTGGAGTAAAGCTACATACGTGTGTCACTGCTAGGATGTAGAGGTCCACGGCCTGAACTCCACTTCTCATCATGGGACTCCGAGGCCAGTTGGGGGACTTGAATTAAATCCAGCTGAAGCTTTTGGAGTCCTTACTGCCAGCAGATGGAGACCAGCAGGGATGCCTTTAGAGAGGGGTGTAGAGGGTTGCGGTCTGGACTAGCTGTGGGTTGATGACAGCCAACAATGGAAGACTGGCTGAGGAAGAAGAGAAGGGCAGGAAAGGGGGTGGCACCAGCAAGTATCAGCTTGGCACCCCGAGTTGGGCCTGCCAGTCCTGTGGCTGGCTAGTAATGGGAAAGGGGAGGTGCTGCAGTGCAGTAGGGAGGGAAGTGGAGGTCAAGTTTGCTTTTCATGAATGTGCAGGAGGAATCTTCCCCATGGAAGCTGAGGGCTGCAGCGAGGTTTTAGATGGGAGGAGAGGCAGGGCAATGACATCAATCTTTGTACAGCCAGTTAGATATTTTCAGAAATGAGCTCTTTTTTTTTAGGATTTATTTATTTTTATTGAGAAGTCAGAGATACAGAGAAGGAGAGAGACAGAAAGATCTCCTGTCTCTTGTCTACTGATTTACTGCCCAAGTGGCCACAATGGCCAGAGCTGAGCCAATCTGAAGGCAGGAGCCAGGAGCTTCTTCTGGGTCTCCAATGTGGGTGCAGGGTCCCCAGGCTTTAGGTCATCTACCACTGCTTTCCCAGGTCACAAGCAGGAAGCTGGATGGGTAGTGGGGCTGCCGGGAAATGAACCAGCGCCCAGGCACAGGCAAGGTGAAGACTTCAGGCACTAGGCTACTGTGTCAGGCCCAGAAATGAGCACTTTTTATTTGAATTATCACTCCAGATAAGGAAATGAAGGACAAGAGAAATAACATACTTTGTTCAAGTCACATAACTAATCAACTGGCTGCGTAGATCTGACTCTAATTCTCTGATACGGGAAGGTGACTTTCCAGCTGTTAACTCTCAGCTCCTCTCTCCTTTATCCTCTTACTCCCTCAACTCATTTTCCTGTCATATTTGCAAGAAGCATGTTCATGAAATAAAATGAAATTTAAAATTAGACTAATTGAAAATTATATCTACATATGTATTTTTTTTTCTAAAAACAAGACCCAAACGCTTAAAAAATTGGGGAAGCATTTTATTCTTAAAATCTGCAACTTATTTTCCATCTGGATCAATATAGTCAAGGAGACTATGGTGCTGAAAATAAGATCTAAAAATGAATTGAGACATGCAGGAACTGCAACATGTGCAGGTCACTGCCTTATCTGGAATGAATTGATTAGCTCCTGAGTGAACCAAATGAGTGTAAAATAGAGGCTATTTCAAATTTACCAGTAAATACAGTTTCAAGGTGTGTCTGACACTTGGAATGTTTTCTCAATAAAAGGAGAGTTGATATGATTTGGTTATCTTATAGAAGAGAGCTGGGAACTATTATTTATATGGAAAAACAGTGAAACAAATCAAGTTAGTACATAATATTTATACATCCACAGAAGGATAATATACTGAATCAGAAGGCCTTAAATTTTAAATGCATGGGAAGAGAAAGATGAATTGGGAGAATGAAAGTTACTTGGAGAATCTGGTGGAAGTCTGAAGGTGACCTTTGATTTGACTAGAGACTTTGGGTGATGAAGGTCAGACACTTGCTTTTAACAGGTATAAAAGCTGACTTCCGAAGTGTCCATTATTTATACCACCCAGCAGTTAAAAGCATCAGTTGTTCAAATGCATTAGTGAGGGACAGCATTCAGAATAGCATCCCCATGTGGCATTCTGTGTTTATGCACCTACCCTCTCAGCCACTTTGGAAAGGTCAGCTCACACAATACACAAAAAGGCACTTCTTTTGCTTTGCAGTGTACTTAACCAGGCCACACTTACTATCCGTTGTTACCTTATCAAATAGCTTTCCTCAAAGGCTAATTTGAAGAATACAAATATCAGATTTGTCAATCCCTGGACCAAACTCTTACACATTTACCAGCTGTGCCTCAGTTTTCGTGTATGCATACACACCCGATGTATAACATGAAGGTGTGTGCTCTCATGCAAGTCTTTTCCATAGGGGACTCTGTACATAGTTGTCAATACAATGGAATCAAATCCCTTTAGTTTCTGCTCAAGTCTTCCTAGAAATACCTTCAGACCGCTTTTGCATAACAGAACTCCCGTCTGCCATTCTGTAGTTTTGTGTTACTTTATTAGCAACACAAAGATCTAATAATTCGTCTGTCCTGTGACTATTCAACTGCAGGCCATGGAGCAAAGGATTCACTTCTGATGACATAATTTTCCTAGGAAATCAATCATATTTAGAGGATGGGATCGCCGGCGTTTCCGTTGCTTGGAGTGGGCTGGGAGCGGCTGTCCAGATCCTTCTCTGCCGCGGGATCCCTGCCCTGCCCTTGCGCCACTGGATAGTGCTTCCCATTTCTGCGGCAGTAGAGAGAGGGGAAAGGAGTTCAAGCAGATGGGGGGCGGGGGAGAATTTTTTAGGTGAAAGAGAGAAGCTGGAAAAGTAGGAGGAACGGAGAAAGATGCCAAAGAAACAGCTGCTATGCATGACCGTGTAAAAGCACCTGGGACAAGTGCTGAAACGAGGGGCCCAGGCCAGGTGGAGCCCAGGGCCTGGTGGAGCCCAGGGCCAGGTGGAACCCAGGGCCAGGTGGAGCCCCGGGCCAGGTGGAGACGGAGCTGGTGCAGAGGACCACTGGAAAGGGGACAGGCTTCCCCGCGCCCTGCGCGGCAGGGACCAGTGGCCAGCTCCAGTTGCTTTGCAGCTTGTGGTCCCTTGTCTGCCTGCTAGTGCTCTGCTGAGGCTTTGTCAGGGCCCCAG
This sequence comes from Ochotona princeps, assembly GCF_030435755.1. Taxonomy (NCBI): domain Eukaryota; kingdom Metazoa; phylum Chordata; class Mammalia; order Lagomorpha; family Ochotonidae; genus Ochotona; species Ochotona princeps. The sequence goes on from NC_080838.1 coordinate 31,281,343, forward strand.
TAATGTGGCTGACATGTGGAAGCAGATGGTGGCATTCTAACCAAGGCACCACATTCTTTTGACATTTATACTTATTCTTCCTCATTCTCAAAAGACGACTAGCTCCTTATCTTTCATCCCGTGTCTCATCCTGGACTCGTTGTGTCTAGACCACGGTGCCTGGTGTTGCAAGCTCCTTCTGTTATCTCGTCGCTTGCCCTTCCCTGACACAGCAGGTCTGAGGGCACCCTTCTACACTTCTGCCTTTCCATCACCAGAGGAACACAATTCCCGGTAGACAGGCCCTCAGCGCTGAAAACCCGCCCTGTAGGTGCAGGTATTTCCCGTGGAACCATGCAGGGCCACAGGGCCAAATCATGTTAAAATTCTGGGTTAGTTTTGAAAATACAAAGTAGTTCCAGCCACAGGCTTTGAAGGAGCTCACTTAGCCTACCAACTTAACTATTTAAAGATGGCCTAAGAAAAACACTTCAAAAACACTTAACAATTTGGCTTACAAAGCCTCACGCTATTTCTACACCAAGGTCAAAGTCGTGCTGTCCTTGGACTTAGCGGCTACGCCCACGCCCGGCTCTGCCGGGGCACTCCAGGGAGGGCACAGCTGCTGCGGCCCCAAAGATCTGAAACCCCTAAGACCTGGATAGCTCCCCACGCCCTTTCCCAGGGCGCTTTCAGGGCCTCAGCGGATCGGCGCCAGGTCTTAGGTGCAGTGGAGCCGCAGTCGGGCCCCACCCAGACCCTGGACCCCGCCGGGCATCCCACGGATCCGCGAGAATGGACCGGGGACAAGCCGCGCCCGACGCAAGCGCGCAGAGGCCCCAGCGGGGCGGGCCGGGCGCAGGGGCTGGGTCCCCGGCAGGCAGGGGCGGGCCGGCTGGCGGGGTGGGGCAGAGCCGGGGCGGGGCCGCTGGCGTTTCCGTTGCTTGGAGTGGGCTGGGAGCGGCTGTCCAGATCCTTCTCTGCCGCGGGATCCCTACCCTGCCCTTGCGCCACCGGATAGCGCTCAGCAACTCTCTCGGAGGTTGGAGGCCCTGGGTCTGCGTGAGTGGGCGCCACATCGGGGTGCAGCGGGGAGAGGCGTGGCGCAGCTAACCCCCTGGAGTTGCGGAGACGGCGGGTTCTTGAGTCCTGTACAGCTGTGCGCTCTGGGGAGGGCCGGGGGCTTGGGGATGGCTCGCTAAGTTGGAGGTCTCTCTTCTCTTGCAGTCCCGCCTGTTTCTTCTTTCTTGAGCAGTCGCCATGGCACAGGTAAGGCAGTGGGGCCCAGGAGCCGCTCTGGGATTTACCAACTCCGTCAGCTGAAACGAGACAGTCCTAGCGCTTGTCTTGGAAGCCAGAAAAGTTCCGGAGAGAAGAAACTCTGTCCCTGGACCACCCCTTACCCCTTCCTAACTTCACCCCTACTGCCTGCCACTTTCCCCTGTCCTTTCTGCTTCCTGCCCAGCGTTCCCTGGAACCTGCCCCCTCGCGGAGAAGCGTGACGTGGCCGCTTTTCCGCGCGCTCTGAGTCCGCAAGAGAATGTGTAAAAGGGGAGCTTCCCCAAAATCTGGAGAGTCGCTAAAATTAGAGTCAGAGCTGGGACAGCTCATCGCAGTCACGTGAGACGGATGTGCACCCACCCTCCCCTGCTTGGCTCCTTTATCCACACCCTCTCCCCCTTCCCCGCACAAAGTTTTCTGTATTTTAATCTGTGGGTGGACACTAGATTTATTCCAGTTGAGCTTCAGTGGAGCTCTTTTTCCATGTGTTCAGCCCAATATTTACTTAAAGCAACTGTTGGTGTTTGGCAGTGATTTTTTTTAATGCCAGAATGTTGGAAGGGCTGTTTTTTTAAGTTGTGAACTCGTGGAACAAGTTCTGAATTTGCCTTGAGATTATCTCTCAGAAGTTGGTCAGATGATAGGAATACAGATCCCCCAGCCCTGTCATTAATGTTTACTCAAGGTGTAGAAAAGAAAAGTAGTAGTCTTTAAAAGTTTACCATGTGAGACAATCTTTGTGACCATCAGCTCCTAGAACACCATTCCAAACCTAACTTCACATATTGCCCTAAGTTGTCAAAGGCCAGATGCAGATAACATTTCATTTTCTTTCTTTCTTCCTTCCTTCCTTCCTTCCTTCCTTCCTTCCTTCCTTCCTTCCTTTCTTTCTTTCTCTTTCTTTCTTTCTTTCTTTCTTTCTTTCTTTCTTTCTTTCTTTCTTTCTTTCTTTCTTTCTTTCTCTTTCTTTCTTTGTTTCTTTCTCTCTGTCTCTCCTTCCTCCCTCCCTTCCTTCCCTTCCTCCCCTCTTTCCCTCCCTTCTTTTCGTTCTCTTTCTTTTTACTAGCCACAGCATTGTGGTGCAGCATGCTGATCTGCCATTTTTGTTACCCATATACCATATGAGCACCTATGGGAAACTTGAGTCCTAGCCTGCTCCACTTCTGATCTTGCTAATGCACCTGGAAGGCAGCAGATGGTTGTCCTAGTGCTTGGGCCCCTGGCACTCATTTGGGAGATCCTCATGAAATTCCAGGCTTCTAGTTTCTGCTTGGTACAGCCCTGACTTGGGTAGTGAACAGTGGTTGAAAGATCTTTTTCTGTTTCTCTATTTATCTGTAATTAAAAAAAATTATTTTGCTTATTTAAAAAAGTTATGGGAGGGTGAAGGAGAGAGCAGGAGTGTGGAAGTGAGAGAGAATTCCTGTGTTCTGTCCCCCCACAAATGGCTACAAAAGCCAGGACTCTGCTAGGTAGAATCCAGAAGCTAGGAACTCCAGTTGGATCTCCCAAGCAGTTGGCAAGAATCCAGATAAGCAGATCATCCTCTGCTGCCTCCCAGGTGGATTAGCAGAAATTGGATTAGAAATATCAAGAAGCTGGGAGTGGACCCAGAAACATTCATGTGGGATTTGGGTTTTCAAGTTGGGCCTTTATTTTCTGGGTTACAGTATCTGTACCCAGCACCCCCAAAGTTTTTTTAAACAAATGTTTTAACTGCCCGAACAATGCTGTTTCTCACTTGTACTTCATTTTTTTCATTAGGCTGGTTTTTGAAAATAGAATAAGGCTTCATGGTCTTTTCCAAGAAAAAAATGGGAAGATTGAGGCAAATTGGCAATCTTCATTAAATTTATACAGTGGGCCCATTCTTTCTTCCTCTGTTAACGCTTGCCTGTTAGCATAAACCAGCTCTCATATTACTTCAGGTGGAAAGTTTGGTTTAGGTTCTTCCCATGGAAAAAATACTTTGTGTGGAATTAACTTTCCTTCCTAGAGGAATATCTTATCTGGAGGTGCTGATGTACATGATGATTTAGCAAGCATCAACGAATGTTCCCTTTGTCCTTGCTCATTTGGTTGTTTCTTGGATTTCTTTGCAGGTTTCCCAGTGATAGCTGAAGTTTTTCAGTCAATTCCTTTTAATTATGTGGAGATATTACCCAGGATGGCAAAAAAATTGAACATGTTTTTCAGTTATGGGTGTTAACTTTCATAATTTTTTTTTTATATGTGGCAAAGAGCCACTCTTTTTTTTTCTTTTTTAAGATTTATTTTATTTTTATTACAAAGTCAGATATACTAAGAGGAGGAGAGATAGAGAGGAAGTGGAGCTGCCGGGATTAGAACCAGCAGCCATATGGGATCCCGGCGCATTCAAGGCGAGGACCTTAGCCACTAGGCCACGCCGCCGGCCCTAACTTTCATAATTTTAAAGAATGATGATAGCGTAAAGGCCTGTAGAGATACAAAACCTGGGAGATTAGTGGCTTGAGTTATAAGATTAGGTATTTGATGTCTATCACCCTATAACACCAGGACTGTTTTTGTATCAGAACCACAGTTTTTAGTTATCATGAAAATTACAAGCAATGTTTAAGAGAGAGTGTTGCATTTTGTTCCTGTTTTGTAATCACTTATCCTTGGAAACCATGAAAATGACAGTATTCTCTTTTTATTTGCAGTGTTCATTCTGATGGCTTTACATAGTTTAAAATAATACCATCCCTGTTATGATAGCATTAGTTTTGCAAAAATGAGTAAAGATTTTGGTTATTGGATCAGTAACATTTTTTACCATGTTACATTTGGTATAGCTAGGTTACATTATGTAGTTAAGAATTGCCGGACAGTTGTTAAAAGTTGCCTGAGTTATCTGTCTAACTTTCTAGTAAAATGTTTTGAATCCTCTTGTATTTTTCTGACTACATATGAATATGAATTTTTCTTTAGGTTTTTGGGTCATTTCCTCAATCATGCTTACCGTATTTTGAATTGGATTTCTCGAGAAATTGTTTTATGTCTTAGCTGGCTTATGTGTCTGTTTCATCCTACTTGGCCTGAGTCAAATTTCATTATGTATTTATTTAAGTATTTAGAAGCATGCAGATGTGTAGTGTTTGATTTGCTTGGTTGAATTTCATAGATAAATGATCCTTTTTAATACATCTTAATCTCATTTAAGAATTTATGCTATTTCTTTTTAAGATAGATTTTGAAAAATTAAATTTTTGATAATCTGAACTGAATTTTATTTATATTATTTTATTTATCAGGTTGTTTATGAAAAGTTAATATAGTCAGGGCATTAGACGTGGGATGAAGGAACACTGGGTTATCTAATTATTCACTTTTAAAGTCTCATAAGTATCAGAGGTATCTCCATAATATGTGTTTAAACTGTCTATAATATGCTTAGAAATTTTTTGGTGAGTTTGAAATTATTGTGCTTCACTAAATTACAGAGGCCCTGTGCAGCGTAAGCAGAATGGAAGCATGAGTAAATGTGAGATGAGGCTCATTGTAGAGGGGCTGACTGGATATTGGTTGCGTCTTTTTCACTTTTAAGTCTTGGTCAAATCTGAATGTTTCACAATTGGGATATTAAATCAGGACTATCTGTTTGCCCATAGCCTGTGCTGCTCTGGTCCAGTCTTTTTCGATACCTAATCATTTTGACTCCTGTTCATGTTGGATGCTGAGAGTAAAAAGCAGACCCAGGACTGATTGGTTGCTTTGGTAGCCATTGAGTAATTCCTTGGCATTCATCAAACACCAGCTGCCCTGTCTGGTATCTGTTGCCCTGAGGCTGTACAGGTGAATGAAGCTAGTTAGGGACAGGCAGTCTGTGGTTTTCTTCTAATAACTTAGAAGTTTAGCAAGGTAGAGATCCATTTCTGAAGTAAATTTTGTTCATATAAGCATCATAATGTTCAGGTATTTTACAGAGGCCTCCATTGATTTATTTTTTTTAATGAGTGTACGTAAAATTTTGCTTTAAGACCTCAGCCTTTTGAATTAGTCTTTTTAGAGCATGTAAACGTAGAAGCAGTTTATGAATAGGAAGGAATGCAATCCCAGTTGACTTCATTACTTTACATTTTTTTTTTAACTGGAAAGGCAGATATATATAGAGAAGGAGAGACAGAGAAAGATCTTTTGTCTGCTGGCTTATTTCCCAAGTGGCTACTCTGGCCCGAGCTAAGCTGATTCAAATCAGGAGCCAGGGGTTTCTTCTGGGTGTCCCAGGCAGGTGCAGAGTCCCCAACGCTTTGGGCCATCCTCTACTGCTTTCCCAGGCTACAAACAGGGAGCTTGATGGGAAATGGAGCAGTTAGCACTCAAACCAGCACCCATATTGAATCCCAGCACTTGAAGGCAAAGTGTAATCAAAGGATGCTTGTTTTGGTGTGGAAGATTTTGAGATCTGTCACTTTTTTCATAATGTGCATTTCCATGAAATTTTTGAAGATCTGTCATAATAGCATGGATTTGAAAATCATTTTGCCAAAGATAATCTAATTTTTAAATAAACTTTTATCTATTTGAGAGAGAGAGAGAGATAAAGATAGAGAGAAAAAGTCATCCCATCCACTGCTTGACTCTGCAGACACCTGGGACACTGGGATTGAGCTAAGGGAGCTTGGGGCTGGGAACACAATTCATGCAATTCAAGTCTCCTGTGGTGGCTAGATTCCAGTTAGCTGGGCCATCCCTGCTACTTCTCAGGGTCTGCTTTACCAGGAAGCTAGAATCAGGAGCCAGAACCCAGGCACCGTGGTGTAAAACATGAGTGTTTAAATCACTAGACCAAATACCCATCCCTCAACTTTTTACATGTTTTCTGTGAACTTGTTGAGATCCCCTGGAATGATGAAGATTTTGCCTTCCTGCTCTATGTCGGGTATCATTATCTAGGAAATAATAAATGAAACTAGTCTTCACTGATGTAATAGATGTATTGCTCGGTCCTTTGTATGCATTATTTAGTGCACACAATACAGTCTTGGAGGTAAGTGTTACTATTTCTGTTTCGTAGAAGATCAAATTGAGGTTAGATGGCTGGGATGAGTTGTGGGGGAAAAAGGAGAGAAGGCATTTTACTGAGAGGGTGCAATAAATGTCAACTCTGAGGGGTGTCGGTGTGAGGTCCAAGCCTGAAGGTAGCACAGCAGTGCTGGAGTGAAGCTGGGTAAGGGAGATCATGGAGCCATGACTTGGAAAGGGATGCTGGCTGGGTAGACAGGAGCAGAGCTGAAGAAGATGAATCATTTTCTAGATAATGGAGAGCTACCAAAGGGTTGCAAGGGGTTTATGTGTGGCATGCTCACATTTGTGCTTGACTAAAGATTAGCCTGTGGTCAAGGAGGTAGTTGCCTTTCTGGAGGCATCAGAGGAGTGGCAGCATGGAGGTTTGTGGAGATGAGGAGAGGGAAGCTGGACATTGAAAGGGCAATTAGTATTGTGTTGCAGTAATCCCAATGTGAATCTAAGGGCTCAAAGTAGATAGTGACTGTGAGCTTATAGATAGGAGAGATTTCAGAGAGAGAGAGAATATACAGAGGGAGAGAGAGAGCGAGCGAGCATATATAGAGGGAGAGTGAGAGCAAGCAAGAGAGCAAAGTGAATGCACAAGTGGGGTGGTGGTGCTGGCGAAAGGTCAGACAATGGTTGAGATGACTGGCTTGCTTGACTGTTTTCCTGGAGGATGCGGATTAGAGGCAGGGAAGAGTCAGATAGGAGGTGCTGAGTTTGCATTCCCTATGAAACATTTCAGTGGCACTAGCACTGTGTAGTAGCCAGCTGGGTAGTGTATGATCTCGGAGTCCTCTTTTCATCTGTATGTCCATTTGCTTCTGCGTCCTTTTGTCTCTTCCTGCAACTACAGAGGATCTGAAACTCACTTTTCTTGCACTGGCTTTGGGTCAGTCAGGTTCCTAAGGTTTATGTTCCTTGTTTCCAGTGCAAAAGGAAATGCAGTGGTGACTCTGTACACTATTCTCTGCCTTGAGGAAGCTGTTACTTGATTGTTCTGTGGTGCACTGGTGTGAATGAATTGGTGCCTGATACAGCTTTTCAGGATGCATGAATGAACATTTAGCAAGGTGCCCCCTTTCTTTTGACTTCAGTGGGAATTCATGGATGGCCACCCCTACTTGGTGGATCACTTTAACTCACCCAGTGTCACCCTCTCATTCCTGCTTTTGGGCAGCTTCTAAGGGCACCCAGATTTAGCTTTCTGTTTTGTTGGTGTTTCCCTGGGGAAGAAGACATTTTTACACTGGCAGGGAGATTTAAAGAAGCAACACATTAAACACACAGCATTCAAGACACAGCAAATATTTAAATCATGCTTATCAATTTTTATTGATTCTCAACTACTTGCTTTCTACTAGTGTGCAAATAAAATATTTTACTGTTAGTGGGTTGCTGTTGTCTCCCTGCCGCCTTATCCAAGGTTTTTTCTTTCTTTGGTTTTGATTACCATTACATCAACAATGTTCCAAAAAATATTATGATGGTATAGTGAGGAATACAGATATTTTGAGAAAGAGAGAAAAAACATTCATGTAACTTATTACAGTATATTGTTACAATTGTCCTGTTTCATTATTAGTGTTAATCTTACTGTGCCTAATTTGTAGATTAAACTTTGCTATGGCATGTACAAATAGGGCAAAGCGTAGTATGGGATTCAGCACTGTGATTTCTGGTATCCAGTGGGGGCCTTGTAACGTATTCCTCTAGGGGAAGAGGGGGATTGCTGTATTTATTTATTTATTTTTATTTTTGAAAGGGACATTTACAGAGAGAAGAAGAGACAGAAAGATCTTTCACCTTCAGGTTCACTTTCCAAATGGCTGCAGTGGCTTGGGCTGAGCTCACCTGAAGTCAGGAGTCTGGAACGTCTTCCTGATCTCCCATATGGGTACAGGGGCCCAGAGACTTTGACCATTGTCTGATGGTTTCCCAAGACATAAGCAGGGAGCTGAACTGGAAGTGGAGCAGCTGGAACAGGTGCCATGGGTTGGAGGATTAGCCTGTTCAGCCATGGCACGGGCCCTGGGAATGCTGCATTTAGACATTGTGGAAGGGAGCAAAACTAAACAAGAAGCAGCACAAAAAGTACTTAAATAAGCAAGAGGCCCATTTGAGTTTAAGGTTTTAAACTGTAACGTTCATCTTTTCTGATGGGGTTGTAGCAAGGGTAGGGATGGTCATAGAGATCTTCTGCTCTGATGTGCTGGTACCGCTCAATCTTCCAGGGTGGTTCTATTTTTTCCCCAATATTTAATTTAATTTTGAGCTACAAATATAATCTATCCTCCTTCTTGACTTAATCTCTTTGCTATAGTGAATATTTTTTTTTCTTTTTAAAAAGACTTCTTTGAAAGGCAGAGGGACAAAGAGATGATCTAAGTGCTGGTTCATTCCCTAAATGGTTACAACAACAGTTGTAGACCAGGCTGGGAATCTGGTGCCTGAAAGTCCATCCTGGGAGGCAGGAGCCTGGACATATGGGCCATCTTCCGTTGCCTTTCTAGGCTCCTTCTCAGGGAGCTGGATCAGAAGTTGAGCAGCTGGGATTGTAACTGTGCTCCAATATCGGTTGCTGGTGTCGTAAGCAGTTCATACATGGGCCCTTAACTTTTTTAGTGGGGCCTGTTATCACAGGAAATAGTATCAGGTGTGTGCATCAGGTGAGAACTGAGCTGCTCTGTCCAGTGAAGGAGGCAGATTTTGCCCTGTGGTCTCCGGCTCTGCCTATCATTCACTGGGGCCCTTTTCTGAAGCCTTTGGGAAGCTGAGCTGCTGTGTCTTTGCAAAACACCGCCCAGCTGCGTGGCACTTGCTCACCTGTAGCGGTTTGCGCCATGGTTTCTGGCTCCTGCTTAGCATCATGTGGGATGTCAGATAGATTGTGATAAAAAAACTGATCACATAGAACTGAAAGACAGACTTAAAAAAGGGTGCAGTCCTCGCCTGGGCCTCCAGGGAAAACTTTGTGTAAAGTATTTCAGGTGTGTGAATATTTTGTCATTCAAACCTGAACTTGTTATTCATGTATTATTTTTTTAATTATTTATTATTTAACTTCATTAATTACATTGTATTATGTGACACAGTTACATAGACACTTGGGTTCTCCCCCCCCCCCCATACCCTCCCACCATGGTTCATGTATTATTGTCTTGTGTCTTTAAATTCTGTCTAGAACGGCAATGCTTTGGTTGATTTTACTCATTTTGCTTTGGCATAACTGGTTATAAAGAACTTTTTAATAGAGGGAGAAAAAAGCCAATGGAATTAAAGAATGGATATTTTTGAGGCTGTGAGTTGAAAGAGTGAGTTAGATGACTTGGCCAAGTGTTGTCTAAGAATATATGATAATCCTCCTGGGAAAGTACTGATGAATTGAGGACAGAGTGAGGGTGAGTGAAGGGACAGAGTGTGTCTTGGGGTGTGGTTAGCCTAGTAAATGTGGGGACTCAGGAAACAGGGGAAGCCCTCTGTAATGAGTCACTTCAAGTCCTGTGGGCAGACAGAGTGTGTGGGTGGAGAAGGGGTTTGGGCAGGACGCCCATGCAAGCGTTCTGCCCTATGACTCACATCTGTGTGTCTCATTTGGTCCCTTGATACTGCCCCATGGCTTGCGGAGCTTTGGCATCTGACTCTGACGACTGGGAATGTAGCAAAAGTGTTTCACAATTTCTACAAAGCTCTCCAAAAGTATAACTAGCAGTGATTTCTTCCTCCTAGCTAAGAGTTTAAATTTTTCAGGACTTGCCTCTTCTGTTAGCTTTTATTAGCTTCCTTTGGTCTCTTAGGGTCAGAAAATTCACTTTGCTTTCCTGCAGATCCTTCCTGTCTTTTGTATTTTTAACCTTCCCCCCCGCTGTTAACCTTTTGCAGTACCAGCAGTTTCTTTGTAGCCTAAAAAACTAGGTCAAGGTCTCCTTTAAAGTGGATTTTGAAAAGTGTATTTTTACAAATAGTTGTTTGTAAAGTGGGGTACCATGGAGATGACCCGCTTTTTGGGTCACTCTCAAAGATCCCACAGCCAGGCTATTACTGCTGCCAGAGACCTGCTCCATCTGTGTCCAGGAGATCCTTTTATTCTTATCACTTACTGGACTTCTCTGTCATGTTAGATGTTGCTTCCTTTTCCTTTCCTCTCGAAACATCCCGCCTCTTCCCTGAACCCCACTGTGCACCACCTTCTTTGGATCTTCCTCTTGTCCTTGGGAAGAAGTGAAGTATCATGGTTACCAGTCCATGTAAGGAGTTATTCCAATATCCCTCCCTGGACCAGGCGCCATTCCTTCTTCCTCACAGCTCACGAAATTCGGCCGGCCTAGCCATCCACCAATCAGATGTAACCTGGCATTCCACCTGAATCCCACCCCCCAATCTTCCAGCCCCTTCCCCAACTCCGCCCACTCACCAATCATCCCTAGGCATTCACCTGCAGGCACCAATCCCCTGGGGACCTGCCCTCAAGCCCTCCCAATCCCCGCCCCCCATACCTTGCGGGCCTACCTGCATAAAAAGGCCCCAGGTGCTTTCTTCCCCCCTTCTTCTTCTTTCCTGATCTGCACCACCTCTACCCTGTTCCTGCCCCGTTGGAATAAACCTTCTAAGATATCTCCTTACGTCTGGTGTTTTCGACTCATGGTAAAGAACCAGGTTGCGGGAATTAACTGCGTGTAATAATATTGTAATATCCTATGAACTAGAACTCTATCATTGTTTTAAATAACTAACAGTCCATTTGCTATAGTCCTGGGTGGCTTGAGTCCTGGCCCCAGCTCGGCTGCTAGTTTGCTTAATGGTCATGTAGATGCTTTACTAAACCTTTCTAAGCCAGAGATTTTCTTCATCTGTACAATGGGTTTCACTGAGATGACCCATGGGAAGCTCTGAGCACAGCATCAGGCTCACTGCCACTAAGTAGACATTGGCCACCTTCTGGTTGTAGTTCCTGGCCTTTCCCTTCTTTTCTGCTTTAACATTTTAACAATGAGTGGTAACCTCTTACTGTGACGCCAGATTCCACCAATGTGCGCTTGCAACTCACAGGCTGCCTTCTCTTCCCATGTACCGATGGAGAGGAAGTGCAAGCTGCCACCCCTTCGCCATCTGGCAGTGGAATCATCCTCAGCGGTAGTTCCATGTTTTGCCCTTCCATTTTGATTGCCCTGCCTTTCTTTGGATTTTCTTTCTCTCCATAGTGTAATTTTTAAGTAGCCTTAATTGCCTCCACTTTTCTAACAAATACTTACTTTAGTTGGAAGGCAGAGTTAGAGGGAGAGACAGAGCAATCCCCCATCTATTGGGTGAGTTGCCACATGGCTGCAGTAGCTAGGCTAGGGCTGGGCCAGGTTGAAGGCCGGTTGAAGCCAGGAGCCAGAAACTTCATCCAGGCCTCCCTTTTGGGGAGTAGGGGCTGAAGTTCTTAGGCCATCTTCTGCTGCTTTTTCAGGCACATTAGCAGGGGGCTGGATCAGAAGTGAAGCAAATGAGATGCCAGCACTGCAGATGGTGGCTTAATCGACAATGCCACAGTGCAGGCCCCTTGTTTCCTCTTTCGTCCATTGCAGCCAGGGACATGTATAGTGCAGGGTTGCTCTATTGTCCCCAACTCTTCCATCCCTGAATATCCTCCCAGGCGTCTCCTATTGCCTGCCGGATGATGTCTGTACTTCATAACATGGCTTGTGTACTCCTTCTCTCACTTTACCATGATTCCCCTTGTTGAATTGTCTTTCTAACCTGACTGCATTTTCCCATTTGTTGAACTACTTAACCCTTTATCCAAATTACCAGATCTTTTTTTTTTTCCTCCCATGTTTTGTTCTTCTATGAATGCTAAAACAATACTCTACTCCATGACTCTGCTTTCCTGAACCACCTGAAAAAATTGCTGGCAACTTTCAAGATTTTTGGAAGTTTTTCCAATTGCTTCTGACCCACCTTTCTCAAATCAACACCCTTTTTGTGTGTTCACCTGACCCTGATTCAACCTGAGTGCATACTGACTGCACTTGATTATGAACATCCTGGCCATTTCCTCTTTGACTTAGGCATCAAGATATTTTTTTTTCAAGGCTGAGTACGATGCTTGGCATGTTGAAAGGCATTCTAAAATAGTTAAGACAGGCATTTGGCACAGTGATGAAGTTGCCACTTGGGATACCTGCATTCCACATTGGAGTGCTCCCTTCAGGCCCTGGCTCCCTCACTTCTGATCTAGCTTGCTGTGAATGTACATCCTGGGAAGGAGCAGATACTTGATAAGTACTTGGGTCCTTGTCACCCATATGGGAGACCTGGCTGGGGTTCCAGGCTCCTGGCTGCAGTCTGGCCTGACCCTGAGGAGTGAATCAGCAAATGGAATACAGAAAGTCTATGTCTCTCTTCCCTATTCCAAATAAAATGCACACAAACACACAAAAATTAAGAAGTTCTTGAGTGAATGAATACATAGGTGAACTATAAGAACAGCCATTCCTAAGTGATCATATTTAGTGAACTTGTGGTATTTATCACTTTTTCAGTGGGCATTTCCAGTGTTGTCTTTTTAATAGATTTGAAGTGTTCCCACTAAAGAGAAAGTTGGATGAGAGAAATAACATTCCTAACCCATGCTGAGTCTAAAGTACCTTCTTCTAAAGTAAATTATCAGTTTCTCTCCTAATCCTAGGTCGTTTTAATCATCTTAAACCATAAGAAATTATCAGTATTCAGCCATTCAGTTTCATATGACTCAAGGTCTAGAACTCATAGAAAGGACTTCACGCTTCTTTAGAAGGGCGAAAGTAGAGGCTTGCCGGGCTGTGGATGGATTTCCCACTTGGTAGAATGAACTGCTCCAGTTTGATTTCATGATTTCTCCATGAAATAAGTAGAGAAGACTCTCTCTACATTTCCCTTATACTCTTCCCCCCACATTTTTTTCCCTAGTTGATCATGGTTCTTTGTTTAGCTGAGGGACGGAGGGAATGAAAGTTTCTACCAGTCAATAGCCTTGGCAGGGGCAATGTGGGCAACATTGCTTCTGCTTTTGGATTGCGTCCATTTGGCTCATGACTGTAATACATAACCTGTGTTAGTTGAGGTCATGAGGAACTTTGTTAGGTTAGGTTTAACTTTGTCAGGTGCCTGTTGAGGGGGAAAGAAGAGTATCTCTACTCCTTGAGCAAGAAGAGAGGATACTGTTAAAGAAAAAAAAAATGATTCTGACACTTAATAGCCTATTTGTGATTATATTGTAAGTCCTGGTTATCAAACTGGAGAGAGAGATAAGACTGGACTGTGAATGGACTGTGAATACAGCCGGGATATCTGGGGATTCATCACTGATGAGCAATGTGAGGGGACATTACCAAGGGGAAGTATCAAGAGCAGGTGATGCTTGCTAATCTGAGTTAACAGAATTCCTGCTGAAGGCAAGCCTGGTGATCACATGTCTGGGATGGGGGTTAAGGGCAGTGCTTACATGTCATGTGGGGGCTGTATGCCACTTGGGCTGCTGTCACAGAACAGAAAGGGTGATGTATATAAAAACATAAATTTATTGTTTACAGTATTGCAGACTAGAAGCAACAGAGAGGACATCAGCCCAGTTGTGTTCTGGTGAGGGCCTCCTCCTTGGGAGTGCTACCTTCTTGTGGTGTCTTCAATTGGTGATGGACAACAGCAAGAATCAACCCCCTGAATAGTCTTACAAGGACACTAACTATGTCATGGGCCTTGCTCTCTTGACCTCATCTTACCCCGATGATTGCTCAGAGGCCTTACTTCCTAATACTGTCATATTGTGGGGCAGAGTTTCAATATATGAATTGTGGCCAAACATTCAATCGGTATTAGAGTGTGACACCCTGTGAAGTGTATGTGGTATGTTCTCTTCACTGACCTAGCAGGATTCTTGCTATCACTGGGCCAGGCAGTCAGAGCAGGTCCAGGATGAGAGCTGCTTGATAAGAGGGTTCCCAGGAGCCTGTCCCAAGTTTGGCCGAAGAGGGTCTGTCACTTTTTCCTGGAGTCATGAGTGTGAGGAAGCCCTTGCGGAAAGATGCTCACTGAGCTGACCTTTTGTGCTGTGTCCTGGGGAGATACTTCCCCATGGCTCTCTCTCTTAGAACCTGACTGATGTTATGAGGTTGTTGATACATGATGTTATTGAAGGCCAATGTCCAAAAGTGACTTTTCCCCTTAGAGGCGATTGTGTTTATATGGGTGCATAAGAAAACACTTGACTGTAGGACCAGAGGCACATTTTAAACCCATCTATCCTTTAAGCTGTTGGCTCAATTTTAGATGGTATCTTAACAGGAGTTTTGAAAGAATTAAAAAAGAACTTATTAATAAAAGAAAATGCTGGGAGCCTTCTTTTATAAGAAAAAAATGATGGCTTAGTGTTAAAAAACTGTTTTGACTACATACATAATGAATTCTGTGTGACAGGAGACCTTAAAAAATCTTGCAGTTTACGTTTATGAAGTCCTAACTTAAAAGATTTAGATTCCTATGGCACATAAACTATCAAACCTCTTTTCAGACTTTGCTGAGTTAACTGTGATTGAAAGATAAGTTTATTTTTGTACAGAACATTTTTGGACTCCATGATTTTTTATGGTATATTTTATGACCTTTTTCAAGACCCTTTACATGCTTGGATTTCAGAAATTGTTTTGCATCAAGATACACTCACTGTTTATTTCCATTTTTTTCATGAACTTCATGAATTGGCCTCATCCAGAAGCCGAGGACGCAGGTGGTCATCTGCACAGTGAGGGTGTTGCTTAGATGTTGCGTGCTTAGGGGTGCAGCATCAGCTTTGCAGACGCTCCTTCCTGCTAGGCTGGAGTCAGGAGGCAGACCTGCAAGGAAGCGCCTGTGTCAAGTGAGAGGTGTTGCTGGGACATGATCGCAGGAGCGACGCCTGAGGGAAGGGGAAGCCAGCCTTCCCACTAATGGTGCTATCAAGTGGGATGTGGCAGCGCCACCATGCGCTGGCCCACATGGTAGAGGGTTCATTTCTCCTTTCCACTGGGGTTAGGAGTGTTATCAAGTGACATGTGTGTTTAAAAGCAGAATGTGGCCCACCACAGTGGACTTGCTGTTTCTATGCTGTGTGTTGTGTCCCGCTGGCAGTGCCGTGAGTCATGCCGCTCCGTTTCCCCTGCAGGCTCTCCGAGGAACCGTGACAGCCTTCCCTGGATTCGATGCGCGGGCTGATGCAGAGACTCTCCGGAAGGCCATGAAAGGCCTGGGTAATTCAGCCTGCTTTTTGTTCTAAAGAAATGTGATAATTTGATTTTTTCTGAACACAAAGTCTTTGATTAGGGTAGGAGGAATCTTGGCATATTTGGATCTGAAAGTTATGGGAGAAAACAAACATGAAAGTGAAAAAAAAATACTGCGGCCATCCCTCATATTCAGTTTCTAGAACAAGACAGGAAGTAGAATTCGGCCTCTGTGCTGTTGAGCTTGTCACCCTTGCACATGTGGCAGCCAAGGGAGTGTGTGAGCTGCAGTGTTGCCTCTGCGCTGTTGGGTACCAGTTCTCCCTCCATCAGTATCTTGCGTACCACTGGTGTCTCTTCTGGCCTCTCATCTACAGGGCTCCCCCATGTCCCTGAATCTCTCCTTTACTGTTGGCCATGTGCTTGTAGGCTTCCTGGGGGCCTTGCTCAGTATCCTCAGCCCCCAGCTCTCTTACCTGCTTGACACCCGTGCTCTGATGCAACCGGGGTGGATTATCTGCTACTCGCAAATGACCCGTGGGAGGCATCTTCACAATGAAAGATCAACCTGTGCCTGGGTTGCAGAAATGGTTTGCAGTAAGAGGACCACATCTGTGAACTGTGTGGCTCTGTGAACTCTGCAGATCTGCCTTGGATGTTTGCCATGTTGAGCTCCTTCCGAAGGCCCTGGCTGCCTGCCTCACCTGGCCTCGCTCAGCCTTGGGATCTGCCGAGACTGTGGAGTGTTGCTTTCTCCTACAAGGTTTTTTGGAAGCCCTTTCTTCCTGTCAGCCATGAGACCCTCCTGGAACCCTGTGGAAGACCTGGACTTTTCCTGAGGCTCAGCTCACAGCCACTTGTGTGTTTTGAGATTTCCTGGCTTACATTGTAATCCAAAGCCAGAATCTCTTGCTCTGCTCTCAGTCCTCTTGAAAACCCAGCACATTGTGCCTTGTGAATTGCTGTTTATTTGAGTAGCTATTTGGTGCGTGACAAACGCCAGGTGCAGTTCAGGTTGCTAAGTCCAGGAATATTTTTTTCCACCATACTGCACAATGCCCATTGCAAGCACAGCATTTCTGATGTATTGCACAGCGCCTATGCTCCATACGGTACTCAGTAAGACACTTGAAGTGTATCTGAGCTGTTCACGGAGAACGGGTAGGGGTGTGAGTATGGGTGCGTGGAGTTGGGGGCTCACTGCGCACTGTGAATTTCAGGCACCGATGAGGAGAGCATCCTGACCCTGCTGACGGCCCGCAGCAATGCGCAGCGCCAGGAGATCGCTGATGCTTTTAAGACTCTTTTTGGCAGGGTAAGACTCTCCTGGAAGCGGAGGGCAAACGTACAAGCAATTGCATTTTCCCAATTCTCTGAGAATCACTTAGCAGTCTGGGGTGAATGGGATTTATTGTGTGATCCTGATGTCGCTGCTTGTCTGTCCTGTGCTCACCCCCTCAGCCTCCAGTATACTTGTCTTTGCTTGTTTCTCGCTGCACCCACCGCGTGGCCTCCCGGGCCCTGCCCTCTCCCTCCGCCTACCAGTGAGGTTGTTTCTCTTTGGCACTGTCTCTGCCTCCGTCTGTGTTGCAGTCTGCTCTGTTGTGGCAGTCACAAGCCCTGGTTTTATTGTAGGGATTTTGACGAGTTTTTAGTGGATTGACTTAGATGCCCTTATTGGATTAATAATTCAAAGTAAAAAACTAGTATCTGCATGAAAAACTCCAAATGTAGTCTTGTTAAACTGAAAATTTGTACCTGTCATTTGATTAAGAAGCAAATGCAGACGGAAAAAAAAAAGGGCAGGTGTGCCAAGCACCATTTCTAGTAGCCTGATGGGAACTGAGCTGATAGGAAATACTGCTTTTCATTTCATAATCCATAACGTCCCCTTGGTAACGGATGTCTCTCAGTACTCAGGAGCATAACAATAACCATGTCTGTTAGGTTAGAGCCAATGAGTAGCTATTGAGTGATAAAAGAATTTTCATGTTTAGGAATGACAGATTACATCTTATGCTTCGTAAAAATGCATTTATGAAGGCTTTTTGGACTTTAAGATACATGGATGCACATTTCTCAGAATATTTTAAAAATAAAAAAAACATTTATTTATTTTTATTGGAAATGCAGAGTTATGGATAGAAGGAGAGACCATCTGCTGTTAACTACCCAGATGGCCACAATAGCCTGAGCTGGGCCAGTCGGAAGGCAGGAGCCAGGAGCTTCTTCCAGGTCTCGCCACATGTGTGCAGGGACCCAAGGGCTTGAGCCACGCTCTGCTCCTTTCCCAGGCCACAACAGGGAGCTGGAGGGAACCAGTGCTGAAGGAGAGGCTCAGCCTCATTTGTCATGGTGCTGGC
This sequence comes from Ochotona princeps, assembly GCF_030435755.1. Lineage (NCBI taxonomy): Eukaryota > Metazoa > Chordata > Mammalia > Lagomorpha > Ochotonidae > Ochotona > Ochotona princeps. The sequence continues at coordinate 31,299,218 of NC_080838.1, forward strand.
TCAGGAGAACATTTTTTAAATAAACTATTTTAAACCCACTTTTTCAGGGCTTTTTTTTTTTTTTTTTTGACTCTTGAACTGAAGAAAATCATCTTTTAAAAAGAAGCACCCTCATGAATGAGTAACTTTGCTTTTACATGAAATTTAGCAAAAGTAAATCATAAAAATATGAACTTTGAGGAGATATTTACCCTGGTTGAACATCATATAGTTTTATATGTGTATCAACACATCACATGGCATACCATTTTTATATGTGTATTAAACATTTAAAAAGGTAAACAAAACTACATGATTCAGGGCTTCGGGGTCTTTTAACTGTGGGCTTTCTACTTGGAGAGTGCAATGTAGCGTTTAGGAGAACCTGCCTTTTGTATGTAAGAAGCTCCTCTTACACTTTCTGGCTGGTGAACAAGTTTGTGTTTTCTGTGGAGTAGGATCTTCTGGATGACCTGAAATCAGAACTGACTGGAAAATTCGAGAAGTTGATTGTGGCACTGATGAAGCCTTCTCGGCTTTACGACGCCTACGAGCTGAAGCACGCTCTCAAGGTAAAGGGGCTGAGCAAGGCTGCTCCCACTGGGTAGTTATCAATCTCACCAGTTGTGTGTGAACATTTCCTTTCACTTGTTTTATTCAGGGGTGCTTAGAAGATGAGAAGGCGGCAGGGAATAAAAGTAAAGCAGGAGAAAATGATAAGTGTGCAATTGATCTTTTTGCATGCTTGCTTGACCTCAGTGATCCTGGTTACTTAAAATTTTATTTTTAATAGCTTCTTATGTTTTGTGTTCATGTCTGCCTTCTAATTTTGAGAAGTATTGAAAAGTGTCACAGAGGAGATATTTTCGAGGTTGAAATAGAAAGCTGCCTGATTAAATAAAATAATTAAATAGATAAGAAATGGAGTTTTAGCAAATTATCATGAATAATATTAATGATAACAAGTAAAAGTAAAAATTAGAATTGGCCTGTTATCATTTGAACTGTAATCAAAAGTAAGTGTGTATTCTCTTGAATGGTATTTGGAATATTTTGTAAATATGATTGTATTGAAAATATTTGTTTAGGCGCATGTGATAGGCAATTTGAGCAGGTTTTAAAAGTTTGTTTTTAAAGCATTTAATTTTTTTGAAAGACAGAGAGAAAGGGAGAGAGATGCCCAGAAATCTTATCTGCTGGTTCACTCGCTACAACTGGGGATGAGATTTTTTTAAGTATCAGTGCGCCTTTGTATATTTGTATGTGAAGTTTTCAGTTTTACTATTTCAGTCCTTTGAAGTGATTTTTTGGTTTCATTAAAATGCTTTGCTTTTACATTGAAGTAATTGATCAAATTACAAATTTATAAATTTATATAACCTGTGGCCTACAGAAGATCTTAAAGGAGTTCGTAGAAGCTCCATATTCTGAAAAAACTATGCATGATGATGAATTTCAGATTTTTTTATGCCCAAATCAGCTTGTCTTTTAATCCTGTTTTTTGATGAAAATTTTGAGATCTGCTTGTGTATGTGCACACACACATATATACACACTCATATAAAACATGTGCATATAGGAAACATAATTTTCATTAGGCAAAAAAGGCTAAGGCTGTTTTTGGAGAGGCAATTGATTAAAATTTTTCCTTTTTAAAAATGTATTTATTTATTAAAGATTGATTTCTTTTTATTGGAAAGTCAGATATACAGAGAGGAGGAGAGACAGAGAGGAAGATCCTTCGTCCAGTGGTTCACTCTGCAAGCGGCCACAATGGTCAGAGCTGAGCCAATCCGAAGCCAGGAGCGTGGAGCATCGTTAGGATTTCCCATGCGGGTGCAGGGTCCCAAGGCTTTGGGCTGTCTTGGACTGCGTTCCCAGGCCACAAGCAGGGAGCTGGATGGGAAGTGGAACTGCTTGGATTAGAACTGGTGCCAAAAGGGGTCCGAGTGCATTCAAGGCAAGGATTTTAGCTGCTATGCTATCGTGCTAGGCCCAAGATTTATTTATTTATTTGAAAGGCAGAGTTAGGGAGAGAGAGAAAGAGCAAAATCTTCCATTTGCTGGTTCCCCCCCCCCCCCCAGATGGCTAAAACAGCTGGGGTTGGGCCAGTCTGAAGCCAGGAGCCAGAAGCTTCATCTGGATCTCCCACGTTACCACTTGGATCACTTTCCCCTGCTTTTCCAAGTGCATTAGCAGGGAACTGGGTTGGAAGTGGAGCAGGTGGGACCCCTCCTGACTCTCACACAGGATGTAGGTGTCAGTTGGTGATTGAACTTGCTATAGCATAGCAAAATCCAGCTCTCTGCCAGTGTATGTAGAAAAACAATGGAAGGTGGTCCAAGTACTTGGCCCCTGCCACCTATGTGGGAGATCTTGGCTCCTGGCTCTGGTCTAGCTCAGCCCCTGCCCCTGCAGCCATTTGCGGAATAAACTCGTAGACAGGAGATATCTCTCTGTTTGTCTCTCTTTCCCTCTCTGTATCTCTGCCTTCCAAATAAGTAACTCTTTAATATCAGGAAGTAAATCTTTAAAATAATTAATTTTCTTACCTTTATGAATGATAGAACTTCCATATGGAGAAATCTGTTCTGTTGGATACATATATGCATACATATACATACATACATATATACATTATGCAATTTGAGTAACAAATATTCTGGGTGAGTAATTTTCTTTTAATCATATTGAATTTTCCCTTTTTGAAAATAAATAGGGTGCTGGGACAGATGAAAAAGTACTGACAGAAATTATTGCTTCAAGAACACCTGCAGAACTAACGGCCATAAAGCAAGTGTATGAAGAAGGTAAATATTTAGAATTATTATTCATTTATTTCCACCAGCACTGTCTTCATTTCTTCACCATGGATGCAATTCGTCATAGACAAGGGAGGCAGGCAGTACATGATTGTTGAACGATTGAATGAATGAATGAATGAGCTACAATTCAAGCATTTTTTCTTCACTAAGGGAGGGAAAAAACCCTGTTTATTTACAACTATTTTTATAGTTTTTATGAAGCTGCCTGTGAAGATATTTGCTTTCCAACTTTTACACAACCAGACAGCCTTAACTGTAAGGTGTATACAAGAGGTTTTTCTTCCTTGAAATAAATTCAGCTGACTTAGTAGAAGTTAGGAGTTACCTCGAAGGCATTTTGGGAACCCAGGAAAAGAAGCCCAAGCTATTATGCAAATAAGTGTTGCTAAAAGCTTTTGAGTAAACATATGCTATTTCAGCTGGCGGCTAGGCTTGAACAAAACGCTGTGCATTTTGACTTTTCTTTTTGATGTGCCTTACCTTTCTTTTGAAAACAAAATCTGTGTATCAGTCTGAGAATGTTCTGTGAAAGAAACAAGAAAATGAAATAAAGAGTAAAGGTAGAGAGACCTGTTCTTGCCAGTTTTGCTGTAGAAGACACTTTCCCATACCTGCACGAGAAGGGCCAGCACATCCCAGCCAGCAGATTCCAAACCTAGGGCCTTTGGCTAGGCAGATGGGTCTCTGTTGCTCTAATCTTTGCAGTCGTAATCCAGTAAATCAGAACCATCTGCATTTTAAAGCAGCTGAATCATGCCATTCAGAAGTGTAGCGTCTCTCATTGTTGCTTCTGTTTTTAAGTTCAGATAGATCACATCACTAAAGACAGACATGATTCCTTTATTTATTTATTTATTTATTTATTTATTTATGCCTGTATCTTACTTGGAGCTTTTTTTTTAAATATTCATTTATTCATTAATTACATTGTATTACATGACACAATTTCATAGGTACTGGGATTCTCCCCCCTTCACCCCAAACCCTTCCCCCATGGTGAATTCCTTCACCTTGATGCATAACCACAGCTCAAGTTCTGTTGAGATTCCCTAATTAAAAGCTCACACCATACAGAGTCCAGCATCCCACTTGTCCAGTTCAAGTTCAACGGCCTCTTAGGGAGGCTCTCTCAGGTTTGAAGGCAGAGTCAGCAGAGCGTCACCTCGATCAATTAGAAGCTCCAACATATCATCAGCAACAGTCCAGGTATGATGAGGCTGGTGCAGAGTCCACTGATTGACATAGTCCATCTTAGAGTTTCCCCTTGTCCACTTGGAGCTTTTGAGGTAATACTCCAAGGTCACTTTCAGGATGTCAACACTGATGAGCAAGGCATTGTGACTTGTGTTGCTGTGCCATGGGGACATCATAACGTTGAGCAGTCCATCCTTCCCAGCCATGTTGTTCAGCACTGGCGGTGTGACCACAGTCCGCTGGCTGGCATGAATGACACACAGGTGTGCACAGCACAGCTCCTGTCCTCCAGGAGTTTACCTGCAGGCTGTTTAGGGGTGACATCATTCACGATAATAGTTAAATTTACACTGAAGTCAAATACCCACAATGTTTAGTGCAAAAGCACCCAGGGAAAGGACGCCATGGTTCTGGTTATTAGGGAAGGCTTTGTGGCACAAATGAGGCACTAAGAATTTCAAGACTAGATGGGCTTATGAATTGTGTATCCATGCATAAATGGCTAAAGAAAGTAGGAGATAGACAACTACACACACACACACACACACACACACTAACACAATGGACTGATGTTCTCCCTGAAAGAAAGTCTGCCAATTTTAATAACATGGTTGAACCTAGAAATCATTATGCTAAGGAAGATAAGCCAGGCGCAGAAAGACAAGCACTGCATCATCTCACACCACATGGAATCTAAAAAAGCAAGACTCCTTAGAAGCAGAGAGTAGAATGGGAGTTGCCAGGGGTGCAGCAAGGAAATGGGATGAGAAAGGAAAGGAAGAAGGTGATAGAGTAATGCTGGTCAAAGGGAATAAAGTGTATGTTAGGCAGGCTGAGTGTGTTCTGAACGTCCAGTGCATGGCACAGTGACCGTGTTAACAGTACTGACATTTGCTAAGGAAGTGCATCTTATTTGTATTCTGATTGTGTACACACATCTCTGAGGTGATGGTGTTATAATTAGATTGTGGCAATTTCCCAGGGTATGTGTGTGTGTGTTGTATGCATATCAGAACATCTTGTTGTATACCTTAAATATATAGAATTTTTAATCATGACTCATAACTCAATAAACCTATGGGAAAAGATGCGTTTTGGGGGAAGTGAAGCAGGTGTTTCCATCCCTAGTGTCCACTGTATTCAATGTCATGGAGACAAGGCTGAGGAGAGCTTAGGGGGAGAACAGTGTGAACCTAACTATGATGAAGGGTATGCATGCATCTTTTAGCAGTGGTGACATGGATAAGCAAAGCTGGGTGGAATTATGGTCACAGGTGGTTTTACATCACTAGATGAGGAATTTGATTCAGAGGCATTGCACATCCTAAAATGGTGGTGGAGTGTTGAAGAAACATTTGTGGAGGTTGGAATCCTGAGGCTAATTACATTTCTGTGTATGGGGAGGTAAGTTAGAAGGTTTTTTTTTTTTTTTTTAAAGATTTTATTGTTATTATTGGAAAGCCGGATATACAGAGAGGAGGAGAGACAGAGAGGAAGATCTTCCATCTGATGATTCACTCCCCAAGTGAGCCACAACGGGCCGGTGCGCGCCGATCCGATGCCGGGAACCCGGAACCTCTTCCGGGTCTCCCACGCGGGTGCAGGGTCCCAATGCATTGGGCTGTCCTCGACTGCCTTCCCAGGCCACAAGCAGGGAGCTGGATGGGAAGTGGAGCTGCCGGGATTAGAACTGGAGCCCATATGGGATCCCGGGGCTTTGAAGGCGAGGACTTTAGCTGCTAGGCCACGCCGCCGGACCCAGAAGTTTTGTAATTATAGCCAAACTTAGGCTGATGGGCGGACAAACAAGAAAGGTATTTTATAGAATTTGATAGCATAAACACTCAGTGTCAAAGGAATCAAAAGATATCTGAAAGGCTTTGTATTTGGTTTCCTGGTTGAGATAAATATATAACTCTCTTGAGTTTGTAAAATAGAAGTTTCAGAAGACTTTTAAAGTTGGCCTGTGTTCAAAGAATGACTCAATATTTAAATAGCTTAGAGTAAGATTTCCTTTCATTTAATAGCTGAGTGACAATTAGTGAGAGTGAACAGAGTTCTGTCAAGCCCAGTTCTTCCCTTTCCTAGGGCCTGTGGTTGGACAGCTGGAAATAGACGTGGAAGGGGACATACGCGAAAGTGCCAAAGTGCCACTGCTGTGTGGCAGGGTTAACTACGTTTGCACAGAGAGGGGGATAGCTCATTCAGAGAAGGCAAGGACATACACAAAGGAAGAAAACTCAGAATATTTGAGGATGGGAGACGTTCGAAATGAATCACTTGGGACATTTGAAAGAAAGCAAACCAAAGTTCCAACTCGGGATTGATTGCGTTTAAGAGGCTTTCTGGGCCCACCCTGTGTCTGCAGATTCATAACTAGGTTGGTTGGGAGAACCTCTGTTGTGGGCTTGACACTGTACGCTTTCGCAAGACTTCACTGAACAGCCTCTCGGCAGCATTTGCCTGTAGTCATTGGAGCACTAAGAGAATCTGTGTAACTACAATGCAATATTCCTTCCCCTATGTCTCTGATTTGACTAAGGAGCACGCTAAATTCTTTTAGTTGAGCAAAGCTGTAAATAAGTGTGAAATAATTCTGTTGCAGAATATGGCTCAAGCCTGGAAGATGACGTGGTGGGGGATACCTCAGGGTTCTACCAGAGGATGTTGGTGGTTCTCCTTCAGGTATTGGGTGGAGACTAATAGTTTGATTAAAAAGTTTGAACTGGGACTGACCGGAATCTAGTGAAGTCAGGCCAATTAAAATTCTCTTAATAATGTCTAGTAATTTGATGCTTCCAACTGCGATGATTCTGGGTGTATGTTTGTGCTTGTTTGTGTTTCAGAATCTCTAACTTTCCCTAGCCACTTTCTCAATCTGCCATAGAGAGCAGCACATAGCCTCTGTGTTTTCATCGAGTTGCAAATCAGGAGGCTGAGATTGGTTTGGTACAGTGCTGGGTGATACTATGAAGTATTGTAGGGATCATATCATCTCATGAAAGCCTATTATTGCCAGGAGAAAAAGCTTTATAGGCATCGTGTCCGGTGGGATTCCTTTCCCTTTGAGTGAAAATGTCCTACACTTTAGTGATGTGGTAAATGATCTTTTATAGGCGAATAGAGACCCTGATGCTGGCGTTGATACAGCGCAAATTGAACAAGATGCCCAGGTGAGTGATGCCCAACATTAAGTGACTTTATTTTGACCTAGAAATGAACTTTTGCAGACAACTGTCTGTGTAGTATGTGGCTTGTAAACTGGGAGCCAGTCCTTGGTGAAGTAGTGAGGAGATTGGTAATGATGCCCATGCCCCATGGTGGAGTACAAGAGCTGGATTCCTGGTTCTGGCTCCCGACTCCAGCTTCCTGCCTTTGCAGGCTCTGTAAAGACATGAAGGCAGCAGAAGATGGATCTGCAAATATCTGTAACCCATATGGGAGTCCTGCATTGAGTTTCTTGCCTCAGCCCAGCTATTATGAATCCTTGGGGAGTGACCCAGTGGAAGGGAATTCTCTGTGTTAGCTACTCTGTCTCTCAAAGAAAGAAAAAAAAAATAGAAAGAAAAGCTAGCCTGTGTGTCATGTTCCTATTTTTATACCTCTCTAGTGGTGCCATTGAGGCAGTGCCCAGTTCTTAACTGTGGTAAGGAAAGTCTTTAATTTTCTGTGCCTCACCCATGTAAGTTTCCAGCTTCTCATCCTTTCTCCTTCTCTTTCACTTTCCTCTCCCCACTCACCTGACTCATTTCTCTTCAAAGCTCAGTCTTCAGCTCAGGTGCTTTTCAAGATAGGCTTGTCTGCCCCTCAAGGTGTGAGGCAGGTGCTCATAGAGGGAGAAGTGTAGCAGCCAAGCTTCTTGTTCCAGCACTTGATGCTTCCCATTGAAGCTGCCTGTTTACTTGTCTGCCTTCCCAAGCATGCCGTGCCGCAACTGAGTTGTAGCCTCAGCCTCTGGCATCTGGTAGTCACTCAGTAAACAACTGTGAGATGAATTAATTAGTAATGGAATCTAGAGGAGAGGGGGAAGTTTCCCTTATATGGGGTGGAAAACAAGCCCATGGCCACTACTGAATTCGTACTCAATTCCTAGCCCGGCCTGAGTGCCTGCAAACCCCTTGCTTTCACTAGGCAGCAGTCTCAGTGCTCCTGACTCATGGCTCCTCCCTCCCTTGCATGGTTAATTAAATATAGATGAGCAGCTCAGATCTAGTTTAACTGCACCAGCTTGTGGAAAATGGGGTGAGGGCAGCCTTACCCAGTGTGCTCCAAGGATGTGCTTTGTTACCTGCTGAGAATGACCTTACTGCTTTCCAAACACTAATTATTTGTGGAGTTTGGAGGAGGCAGTGCCAATTCGCTTACTCCCAGGAGTTTTGGAAACTTTTCAGCGGTCACAACGTTAGAAGCCAAGTCTCGGGTGACTGTAGGGAGGCCTGCATTAACAAGCCCTGGGCAGAGTGCCCAACACAATCAGTGATGCAATGAGAGCTTGGCTGTAGCCTGAGACTCTCTAGGGGAAAGCGGTGCATTTGAAAGCTTGCTTTGCATTGACGTCCCTCCTCCTAGCTCTCCCTGAATCTCCAACTCTCACCCACATGGGAATTGCCTACGGACCTTGTCAGGCTGCTACAGTTTAGATTCTGACGCTTTGGGGTTGAGTGGGGTCTGCATTCTTGACACAGTCCCAGGCGATGGTGTGCATGTGTCCTTTGTCATGTAGTGGGGTAGTCATCCAGAACCCCCAAACCAGAACCTTGTACATGTAGTTGCTTTACAATATCCCTTGGGGGGTGGGGCATCCAGGCTTCTGTTACCTCTCTGGTGAACAAGGACAGCACAGAACAAGCTGCACTGGCCACTGGTTTCTGATTTGGTAAAATGTCTCATTGCTAATTCGACCTTTTGAAAACACTCCTTGGAACATTCTAAGAAGGAACACTTCTCTATATCTGGTATTAAGGGCAGTTGGGCTGTTAGCACTCATATGAATGTAAGAGTTCTTGACTTGGAGTAAGCTCATACAGCTAGAGGGCCCTTTTGTAAGCTTTTAAATTTTTCACTGTTGATACCTGGTATTGAGAGAATTCCTGTTGTTTCACGGGGCTGGTAAACCCGAGTGAATCATTCACTTGGGAATTGGACATTTTGAAGCTAGTTCACTCTGCTGTTTTTTTAATTGTAAATGTTAAACTGACCTAACATTCTTACTGTGCTAAAACTGATTTCACCTGCTAAGTCCTTGCATTGGTTCTTTGGAGGCAGAGTTAAATTTTTTTTGATAAAAACATATAATTAATTAATTTGAAAGTCAGAGTTAGAGAGAGAGAGAGAGAGAGAGAGAGAGAGAGAGATCTTCCTTGTGCTGGCTCACTCACCAGTTAGTCACAATGACTAGAGCTGGGCCAGTCTGAAGCTAGGAGCCAGGAGCTTCTTCCAGGCCTGCTGTATGGGTGCAGGGGCCCAAAACCTTGGGCCGTCTTCCACTGCTTTCCCAGGTGCATCCACAGGGAGCTGGATGTGAAGAGGAGAAGCTGGGACTCTAATTGTGCAAATGGGATCCTTGGGGCTATAAGTGGCGGCTTTACAGGCTTTGTCACAGCACCAGCCCCAGAGTTTAATTGTTTCTTCTTCTGGTTTTTAAGTTCCATTCATTTTTTTTTTTCATTTAAAAGGCAGACTTATAGATAGAAGGAGAGATACATAGAGAGAATCTTCCATCTGCTGATTGATTCCTCAAATGGCTGCATTGGCCAGAGGCTGAGCTGATCTGAAGCAAGGAATTAGGAGCTTTCTTTGGGTCTCCCACGTGGGTGTAGGGGCTCAAGGACTTGGGCCATCCTCCGTTGCCTTCCAGACCACAACAGGCTGCTGAATTAGAAGTGGAGCAGCCAGGACTAGAATGGGCACCCATGTAGGATTCTGGCACTGCAGTGTGGAGGATTAATATGTTAGACCACAGCACTGGCCCTCCAGAGTTGAAGTGTTGAGAGAAGGAGAAGAGAGTCAGTGTGTATTGAACACCTGCTACTCTTTACCTGACACAAGGATGAGGATGAGAAGTTTTCAATTGTCTTAGCCCTCAACATACTGACTTCTATAGTGACTGCACTAGGCTACACTCTCACCAACAATGGAGTATGGTACTAGCATTTTTAAGCAATTGTATGAACAATGGAAAGCATACATTGCCTGTCAAAAATTACATCACTCAGTGTTCTATTCAACTAGTATTTATTATATACTGGGACCTGCCTACAGTTCTGAAAAAAAATTATTGTGGGGGCAGGTGTTTGGCACAGTAGCCTAAGCTGCTGGTTGAGATACCTGTATCTCAAGTGGGAATGCTTAGGTTTGGGTCCTGACACCAGTCCCCATTCCTGCTGCTTGTTAATGTATACTCTGAGGGGCATCAAGTAATGGGTCATGCACTAGTATTCCTGCCACCTGTGTGAGAGACCTGGATTGAACCTGACCCAGCCCTGGCTGTTGTAGGTGTTTTGGTAAGTGAGGCAGCAGATGGGAGATCTTGGTCTTTCTTCCAAGTAAAACATCTAAAAAAAATTATTGTGGCCCTTTGGAAATTGACAACACTTTATAGTTAGACTTCGTTAAACTGTGAAGAGAAATTATAGAGTTGACTTTTGGTCATGTGTTCCTAAATAGCTACAGAATGTGCACAACCAAAACTTGCAGACAGCTTAACTGCTGGTTGCATCCTACTCTGTCAGTGGATCCATCACAGTGAGATGAGTGGAAGTGACAGTAGACAGTTTTGGGAGCCTTTAACCTTGCACCATTGCTGTTATGTGGCCCTGACCCATTATTCTGTGTCTAAGTGCAGTGGCAAGCTCCTCAGTAGCCCCAGTCAGTTTCAGAGTAGGAAGCATTTGAAATGGAAAGTGTAGGTGATGAATTATGCCAATGAACATTCAGGGAGTAAAAAGCAAGGAATGGTGAAGAGCCCGGAAATGAGGGGAAGAACAGATTACTAACTGAAGTGGAAATGTTTGCAGACCTTGTTTCAGGCTGGAGAGCTTAAGTGGGGGACAGATGAAGAAAAGTTCATCACCATCTTTGGAACACGCAGCGTGTCTCATTTGAGGAGGGGTGAGTGAAAGATTACTGCAGGGGTGCGGCACTTTGGTTTGTTCTGGAAGTGACATGAGTAGTTTGCTAAAGTACCTGCTCTAAAAATGGGCAGTTACGGAGTGGATCATTTTTGTGTTTCTTTTCTGTTTCCTGGAGAAATCTCTTACTTTTCTTTGCTACTATTGAAACTTCTATAAAATAGAGGTCTGTCATCTACCCTTCACTCTCTGAGGGTGACGAGGGAGAGCAAGCTTCTAGATTGTTCCCTTCAGAGTCACAGGCAATCAGAAGTCACTGTGTAGTGGTTCATTTCGGGATTTTCATCAGTACCTGTGGTATCTGTTGGGAACAAGTTTTGTGGCAATTGGCAGAACACCTCCCTAGCAGGCACTTCTGCGGATCATTTCTATAAGGAGAATCCCATGATTGATGTGCCAAACACTGTGACCTTTTCTGTTTTCTAGTCTACTCAGCATTTTGGTTTTCTTTTTTCATGCCTATTACTTTGTCATCACAGGACAGCTGCTGAGGCTCTAAACGAACCATTTTCATAGCTGGAGAAATGTTTTTTTTTTTTTCTGTTTATTTTTATAACAAAGCAAATTCCTCAGAGTGCCCTCAAGCAGAGGTGCCCACAGGCCTCACTGGCTATAAGTGGCAAGGGGGGCTGGCAAGTCAGTGAATTGGGAACACTTGCATCTGTTGCTTGAGGTGTGGCCCTTGGAGGCTCTGATCTCTGTCTTTGATGGGAGGGACATTGCCTGTGCAGAGTAAATACCTTCTTTCTGGAAAAAGTCATGCATATGGGATTCAGAAATCGTTTTTGTTTTTCTCCCTAGTGTTTGACAAATACATGACTATATCGGGATTTCAGGTTGAGGAAACCATTGACCGAGAGACTTCTGGCAATTTGGAGCAACTGCTTTTGGCTGTCGGTAGGTGCTTTTGCAATGTATGGTAGTATTTATCATGGTAAGACCAAGATGTTTTGTACTTGAAGATAACCACCTATTATTTTTTTTATGAGAAGAAGAGCTTGCATAGTATTTTAGTAGAGCAGACTGCTGAATTTCCAATTTAAAAATCTATATTGATATTGGAAATATGTGTTCATCTGCTTAGTTTCTTTAATTGCAAGGAAACACGGAAAGAATTGTTGAAAGTCATTTGGAAGCTATGTTGTTGAAAGGGTTATTTCTGGAGGGTGAGTAGTTGGTTCTGTGCTGACTGTGCTCCTGGTAGGGGGGCTGAAACCATATTTCAGTGTCTGTTTCAAGTCCTGGCTCTGCTTCTCATGCGGCTTCCTGCTAATGCATGCTGTGGTAGGCAGCAGGTACCTGGGCTCAAGTACTTGGGCTCCTGCCATCCCTGTGGCAGACTGAATTTGACTTCAATTCTTATGGCTTCTGCTTGGCCCAAGGCTGACTGTTACGGATATTTGAGGAGTAGCCAGTAACTAGAAAACTTTTCTGTGTCTCTGTCTCTTTCTGTTTGTCTTTCAAATAGATTGAAACTGAATCAAGCAATTTTAAAATTACTGCTTCATAGTGAATTGGAAATGTTAAGGACATTTTAGAATTGTTTTGAATACCATTCTCACAGCCTTGAGGCAGACTAGGAAATTATTATCTGGTTTAGGAAAGGAGTACCTTCAGTGTAACAGAAGTTGTGATGCCTTTCAAATAAACACCAATTTTTAAAAAATAGATTTTAATTTTTAAAATATTTTTATTCATTTTTATTTGAAAGGCATGTTTTTACACAGAGAGAAGGAGAGACAGAGAGAGAGGTCTTCCATCCACTGATTCAGTCCCAGATGGCTGCAGTGGTGAGAGCTGAGGTGATCTGAAGCTGGCCTCCAGGAGCTTCTTCCTGATTTTGCACATTGTAGATGCAGGGGCTCAAGACCTTGAACCATCTGCTGCTGCTTTCCCAGTTGCAGCTGGATTAGAAGTGGAGCAGCCAGGACATGAATCATGGGATGCTGCCACTTGCAGGCTGAAGATTAGCCTGCTAACCCACTGTGCTGGCCTCTTGAGAGTGAATTTGAGCTTTGACTGGACAACTTTTACACAGTTCCCTGCATAATTAGAATAAATGAATGAAAATTATACTTGCTGGCAGCTGTGTTTCTTCAGCATTGGGAAAGGGAGAATTAAAAAAAAAAAAAAACCTCTACAGTTCCAGGGTTGTTATCTTTGTATATTAAGGGCCTTCAAATGATAGGCTTTCTGAAGGCCCAGCAAACTGAAGTCTGAGAAGCCTCAACTTAAATTGCACAAGTAGATGTTCAGAGACTGACTCTTCTGATTGCACTTGATCTAAGTGTATGGAAATGTCTGTTTCACCTTCCTTGTGTAAATTGTGAATTTGGAAAACTAGGAGGAGAGTATAGGAAGCTAGTCCCAATTATCTCAAACATCAGATAGAGTAGTAGTCTTGTAATATGGGCTTGGAAGTCTTGGAAAAATTGGAATCAATCTATGCGTAATATTTTATAATGCACATTTTTTCAGTGAGTTTTTCTGAAGAGTTGTGAGAAGCAGGCAGCATCTGAGTTTTGGTTACTTGATTATTCTCATGCTAAAATAGTATCTGACCAGTGCCTTCCTTTCTTAGTGAAGTCTATCCGAAGCATACCCGCCTACCTTGCGGAAACCCTCTACTATGCTATGAAGGTCAGTGGATCCCTCTAATCTTCTCTCTGATGATTGTCTTCCTGCAGCTTTGATTGTGTTTTAGATAATAGATGTCTGGAGTTTTTCTCTTTCTTAGAACATGTAAGCTGTATCTGAAGTTATTAAATAATGTGTTTCTCTCTTACCATTTCCCTAGGGAGCTGGGACCGATGATCATACTCTCATCAGGGTCATGGTGTCGAGGAGTGAGATTGACCTATATAACATCAGGAAAGAGTTCAGGAAGAATTTTGGCACCTCTCTTTATGACATGATCAAGGTAGTAGAATGCTTCTTTAAATTATGGCTAGAAATGTGAAAAAGACTAAGTGTACAAGGCATGGATGGGAGAATTCAATTCTTGTGTAAAGTTGAGAGTGTTAGTGATAGGATTAATGTTTGGTGCAATGTTTCCTGAAGTAGAGATAATGGCTTCCGAGTGAAAGCTTGGGGATTGGTGTGTCTGAGGCTGTTGGTGAATTTAGAAGCATTATTCAATAGTGGTGACAGGTGACTCAACAAATGCCACCCCTTGCCATGACATGAATGTGTTCTTTCTGTCTTGTATCAGCTCCAGCTGTCTTTATTACTTCTTTTCTTTCATGTCAGTGTTTATTTTGTCTGTTATCACCTTGCTCCAGCCTCGGCTCAGAGTTCAGAAGAGAGCCAACCAGGCCATCACTGGGATCAGTAACTGCCTCAGGATTACTGTCATGTTTGTCCTTTTGAAGCAATGTGCTCTGGGTCCTATAATTAAATTTGACTTAAGATCTTTGGACTCTGTGTTGGTAGAGACTTGTATGGGTTACGTACAGTGCAGGAATGTAGTTGAGTCAAAGTCATTTGTTCATCGTGTAAGGGGACTTCAGAAAATATGCATGATGAAGAAGCTGTGAATGGATTTCCACCAAAATCAACTTGTGTTTTAATTCCATTTCCCTCAAAATTCTTGAAGTATGTTTGTTATGTGCAATGTAACTAGGCTGAAGGGCAACAGAGTGGAGCCATGAAGCGGAGCCATGAAGGCAGATTGGAAATGCTAATAGATTCTGCATGTCTATGTGTGAGAAAGGCAGACACAAAGTGTGCTTCAGCGTTTGGTCTTTGAGACAAAACCATAGCAGTAAACGCCCTCATTATTGCCATCCCTTAGCCAGAGACACACCACATGATAGAGACGTTGAGTCTGTTTAACAAGCTTGGCTTTAGTGCAGTGGTTACACTTCTCCTGACCTCCATGTTACTAGAAGGCAGAGTGTATGTACTTTTCTTTCTTTGAGAAAGTGTGCCCTGAAGGGCGAAAACTGGAGTTAAACCCAAGTTACATTGGTTGGAAGCTCTGTGGAACATTCTTGATGTGAAAGTCACATAGAAGATTACTCACTTGGGGAAAAAGTCACAGGGATAAAGTTTGTTGCCAGATAGTTCTTGGATCTTTGATGCCTGTGGCTTGGATGAGTCATGGAAGCTAACGGAGTACATTTGGTTTCAGGGTGACACATCTGGGGACTACAAGAAAGCTCTCCTGCTGCTCTGTGGCGGAGAAGATGACTGATGGTTGCCCCCCCATGCTTGCCACACCACCACCGCCTGCCTTCTGCACATGCAGCCACACATAGATGCTAGTCCTGGACTACTGCCTTATGCTAACCAGAGTGCTAAGGACCACAGCTCGAGAGCCATGCTGCCTTCCGATCTGCCTCTTTGATTAGCATACTTATGTTCCTCAGCCTAATGTCTGCATCATTTATATCTTCCTTTAAGAAGGCAGACTGCTTTTAGCCCTTTTTTTTTAAAATAAAAAAGCTTCATTTATATTACATGAATAACCTTATCACCATAATCAGAAACTTAGCCTTGAAATTGTGAACTCCTGGAAGTGTTATTGATCAAAGTAAGCCTGGTACTGATTGTACTCGAAGGATGAATGGAAAATAAACATTTCATTCCCCTTATATTATATGCTAATGTGTATTTATAATGTTTAAGTATCTGTTTAATAATATCCTTCTTCAAGCTAGTCAGCTGATTAGGTGAGATCTTAATTTACAGTTGGTCTGTTTGAATAATTGGAAATGCAACAGCACAAACTATGAATTTCCTTCCTACCATGCAATAAGGGTGAGGCAGCAGAGTCTCTGATTTATCTGCAGAATATATATTTAGGTATCAGTGAACACAATACTTGTGCTGTTACTTGCTTAGTACAAAAGCTTATTTTAAAGCTTAATCTAAAAATTCAAAATACTACCTGTCTCTTTGCTCTTTCTAAATTTGTTTTTCGCACTTACCAACTCCCACCTTTTTTGAGATAAAAAGATGAGCAATCCATTTTAGAAAGGAGCAGTTTCCTCATCTGTTTCAGTATTAGCCTTCAGGTTTGTGCTTTCCAGCTGCCTCTTTAGTGTTGTTTTTCTATATGTGCTTACACCTGTTTAGGTAACATTTTTTTAAAAGCAAATTTTGGCAATCATAGGAATAGCATTTTTATTAAATGGACTATTCTCCCTTCAAAACTTTAAAGCAGTGTTAAAGTCCTTTTTACACCTTTGATATTCATTGGAGAATTCAGGGGGACTGTAGGAATTGTGTGTGTGCATATGAAATTGAATCCCAGTAAGAGTTTTTGGAACTAGACAAGAGGATTTTAATTTCCTTTTGAATTGAGAAAAAGAGCAATGGAAGAGCACTAATATTTGCACAAGCAATCTTTAAAAATGGAAAGATGATTAGCTTCATTCTTAATAAGGAGAACTAATTCAAACCGCCCTGATATTTCTTTCTTCACTAATTAGATTATGAAAAATCCACAAATCAGGCAGCATTCCTCTCTTGGCCAACCACAGTGAACTAGGAACTCCCAAAGATGGCTAGTAGGAGTGAACAGGGATATGATACTCCGGAGGGTAGCTCAGTAATATTTATCAAAACCTTAAATGGATGTGTCTTCCTACCCAGCTTGGTACTCTGGGAGTACCCATCACCTACGTACTTATAAAATGAGGTATGCATAAGGTTAATATTACAACACTGGTTTAGCAAAAGGTTGGAAGTAATCCAAGTATTCATCAGTAGAAGACTGGCTAACTAAACTATAATATGTATAAACAATAGCGTACTATCACCACATAGTACAGATGAGGAAGTCCTTTGCATATCTTAAGCAAAGGTCAGTTAAGCCTCTAGTGAAAATAGCAAGGTCTACGGTGGTCCATCTAGTTTCTTTTAAAAAAAAAAAACCTTATTTTATTTCTTTGAAAGGTAGGGTGACAGAAAGGGAGAGATAGAGGGAGAGACACTCCATCTACTGGTTCACTCCCCAAACAGCTGCAATGGCTGGGGGCAGGCCAGGCTGGGCCAGGCGAAAACCAGGAGCCAAGAGCTTCCTCCAGGTCTCCCATGTGGGTGCGGGGCCCAAGCATTGCTCTCCCAGGTGCAGCAGCAGGCAGCTGAATCAGAAGTGGAGCAGCTGGGACTCTAACTGATGCCCACATAGGGTGCAGAGACTGTCTAACCTGTATATGCCGTAATGTGACTCTTACATGTAGTTTCTTAACTAGTTTGTGGACATAGGGATTAAGGGCATATGTTTCTCTTAGCCTGTTTTCATATGAAGTTATGCTAGAAAGGAAGTGAGGGCATTGATGAAAGTAGACAGCTATAGGTAAGAAGATTATAAATTCTAGAATGCCCAAAGCAAAGCCGTTTGTGTCTGCCATTGTGAATAATTGTAAGTAGCATCACTTATTGATCAAAAGAGCTTTATCCATGATAAATTATAGAGTTACAAATTATTGGTCAGGCAACTAAAGGAAATGGAATCAACAGATGTGGCAACGGTACAACTATCAATGTGTATAACCATGGAATTGTTTTCATGTTTAAAATGCCATACATTACCTGTATTCCAAAGAAGAAATTCAGTAGAAAAATGAGGGTGGGACATTCATATCAGCTGCACCCTATGAGAAAGAAAATAATCCATAGCCTTGGAAGTGTATTTTTCTTTAGCACATATATAGGCTTAGATTTATTTCCAAGGGGCTGACCATTTAGTATGCTCTATCAAAGTGCTTTACACTCAAGTTCCAACAGGGACAGCATTGTCCATGTGAGTAGGCCGAAGAAACCATACTTGGAGGTGTGCTTAAGGTCCTCCCAGTGTGTGTCCTAAGGGGGAAAGATACTTGAGCTAAGGAAAGGCATGCTATGGTACTGGATAAAGTCTCACCATCACAAAAATGTGACTGCCATTAAATTCATCTGAACTGGTAATGTGCTCCTAATGAAGCAACTAGAGAAAATAGGTAAAATACTAAGGCAATTTGTTTAAAAAATCAGGGAGCTAGGGGTTAGATGTAACAGATATTAAGGTAGGATTTAAGACTATACTCAGAAATGTGGTTCTTGTATGGTACTATACAAGACAGATTAACAGAGTACAAATGCCAAAGCAATTTTAATACATGGAAACATGGGTTAAGATAAAAAAAATTCTTTCAAATTGGTGGAGAAGATAGAATTGGTGCTGGGATCCTGTTCTACACAGCTTCTCAAAGAACTGAGCTGTGTGTGACTCCCATCTCATGATGCTCAATGATTTATCATGGAAAAAAGATGAAGTCACACACATATTAAAACACTTGCAGTATCTAACATCCAGATGCTATGAAGCAAAATACCAATTATCTTTAACTAGAATTTTATTTTCATTTTATGTTTTAAAAATTTTATTTATTAATTTATTTATTTTTAAAGAGTTATTTGGTTTTACTGGAAAGTCAGATATACAGAGAGGAGGAGAGACAGAGAGAAAGATCTTCTGTCCGATGATTCACTCCCTAAGTAACCACAATAACTGGTGCTGCTCCAATCCGAAGCCAGGAACCAGGAACTTCCACCAGGTCTCCCATGTGGGTATAGGGTCCCAAGGCTTTGGTCTGTCCTCAAATGGTTTCCCAGGCCAAAAGCAGGGAACTGGATGGGAAATGGAGCTGCCAGGATTAGAACCGGCACCCATATGGGATACTGGCGCATTCAAGGCGAGGACTTGAGCCGCTAGGCCACTTTTAAAAAAAGATTTATTTTTTATTGGAAAGGCGTATTTACAGAGAGGAGAGAGGTTGTCTTCCAAAATCGTCGCAGTGGTGGTGGGAGCTGTGCCGATCTGAATCTGGGAGCCAGAAGCTTCTTCTGGGTCTTCCATGTGGATGCAGGGGCCCAAGGACTTGAGCCATTCTCTGCTGCTTTCTCAGGTCATAAGCAGGGAGCTGGATTGGAATTGAAGCATCTGGGACTGCAACTGGCACCCATGTGGGATGCTGGCACTGCGAGTGGAGGATTAGCTTGCTTTGTTACCACGTTGACAGGAAAGATGTCTGGTCTGATAATAAGAATAATGCAAAATAATACCTGCCTGGTGACGTAAAATTTTCCATTTAGCAGTTTAGTGAAGACGGCTGATAATAGCCTCAAGTGTTTTTGTTTTTCTTGGCTTAGCAAGAATGGGATTTGTGGCTTTTATAGTAAGTTTGTAAGTCACTAACTTCTTAAGAAATTGGTAAGTGATTTCCTAAAATGGAGCCATTTGGAATCTGTCAGTGTGTGTGTGTGTGTGTGTGTGTGTGTGTGTGTGTGTGTGTGTGTGTGTGTGTGTGTGAAAGAGAGAGAGAGAGAGAGAGGGAGAGAGAAGAGAGGGAGAGAGGGAGAGAGGGAGAGAAGGAAAGAGCGCACTTTCGTGGTAGGTACTCTGAAGACTCTTGATAGATAAGTCTGGCCAGTGTCTTGTGCCCAGTGGGTGGCGCTGTAGGCACAAGATTACCTTCATCTTTAAACTAAACATATTTACAGTAAACTTTTATAAATGTTTATTGCCACATATGACCCTCCAATAAAGTTTTCTTTACCCTAACATTCAGACAAAAAGTGAATCTAAACTTTAATCCCGTGTTTGGCTACTTATTTGCCACTGGGTGGTTTAGAATCGCCTATTTTCCCAGGGAGGACAGTTTCATTTTTGGAGGTTCCAGTTTGTCTTTTCTATGACGTGCCTGTGTCCTGATTCCCATCTCCTCTCTTGCCCCAGATCTTCCACAGAGCATGGATCGTATCCTTCTCTTTTGCAAAGACTTTGGATGTGTCTGCCAACAGTCTACTTTTCTCTCCATTTTTTCTTACCTGGAGACAATTAGATATAAGGCCACAGTTACACACTAGGAAAACATCTCCTTCCGCAGGTACATCTGCTTGCTTAATTCTAAAATTTGAAATGAAAAAATGTTTCAAGTGAAATTTATTGCAACTGCACTTATCACACTTCCTGAAAGTAAGTATATACTTCCAAACTCCTTTGTTGGACTGTGCCTCAAATCCTTCCACTCATCTAGATTTGAGAATGTTTCTCATTCTCATTCCTTGTTGTTTGCCTTAACTTAATGCTCCACCCCTGTCTTTGTCTATCACACCTGCCCTTCCTCCCAGTCTCATTGCTCCTCTGTTTCTGGAACCAATTACTGCATTGTGCCTGCATAAACTTTTTTTTTATCACAGGAAAAATTCCTGTTTTAAAATTAAAACAGTAAGTACACATGCTTAAGAAGTTAAATCGTGTTAAAGTGTCAGCAGGAAAAGAAGCACTCTATTGTCTTGGCACCCCACACTCACTTGCAATCACTGTTTGGCAGGGTGGATCTTAGAAAACTCCCAACTATTATTTTCTGCTTCCCCCCACCCCCCGCCGCCCCAGGTGGTTCCAATCCTATTTCTGAATAGTATGAACAAGCGTGATTTCCTTATTCATTCCTTTACTCCAAGATCTTCCCCTCTTCCCTTTTAAAAGGTTTGTTTTTTGAAAGGTAGAGTGAGAGGGTGGGGAGAAGAGAGGAGAAGAGAGAGAGGGACAGGAGAGAGAGAAAGAATTGTCCATCAGCTGGTTTACGCCTTAAACATCTGCAACAGCCAAGGCGTGGCCAGGCCAAAGGACAGGAGCCTGAAACTCAACTTGGACCTTCCTGCTGTGGGTGTGGCAGGACACAAGCGCTTGGGTCATTACCTGTTGCATCAACAGCATAGATCAGCCAGGACTCAAGCCAGGAAATCTCATCTGGGGTGTGCTGGTGATGGTTGTCGCAAGCAGCAGCTTAATGCACTCTGCCACCACACTGCCCTTCAAGGTTTCTGTTGGATTCTGCTCTGACAGGCGGTGCTTGTTCATTCACACCACTCCCCTTCTATCTTCTCTCTCCCTTCCTCCAGCACTTCTGTGACTCTTTTTAGTTCTTTTCTGATTACTTATGTAATTTTCTTTTTAAAATTTTAATTGAAATAGGAACACTTTATATTATTTGTTTTCATTTTGTCTGAAAGATAGAGAGAAGGAGAGAGGGAGGGACAGAGAGAGGACGAGAGAGAGATCTTTCATCTACCCCAAATGCCTAGCTGGGGCTGGGCCAGGTAGAGGCCAGGAGTCTAGAACTCGTTCTGGGTCTTGCACATGGGTGTCAGGGCCGCAAGAAGCAGAGGAGAGGAGCTGGGGCTGCAGCCAGGTGCAGCCAGGTTCAGAACTATCTGAACTGCTAAGCCAGCAGCCCATCTAAACCCAGGTGAATGTAAGTAATATGTTGATATTTTAATTGTTATCTCGGTGTTGGTGCACTAGAAAGGCCACCTGCTGTCTTGCTTGTTCCCCCTCAACGCCTCTTAACCACAGGCCTGCGTTTGAGTTGCTGTCCTTGAGGTCGTTTGCATTCTCTGAGCCTATTCCAGTCTTGATGTGCTTTACTCAGGCGCTGATCCTGCAACAGGGAAATTAAAAAAAAAAATTAGATGACCAGCTAACGGTCCAGCCAGCTCTGTCCTGTGGTCTCATTGCCTTGCTGGGTCCCAGCCCCTCCCACCCTCAGGACATCTGTCTTGAATGTTTCTCAAGTGTTTGCAATAGCAACTTCATGGGCAGTCAACGGCCCCTCCCCTGGAGTGTGTTTCTGAGATTTCTTTGGTTAGATTGATTTCTTTCCAGGCCTGCTGCTCAGCCGTCACCCCGGGGCCCCTGCATGTCTGCAGGAGGGGCTGTGGCTAAAGGACATTCTTTCTTTCCCTCTCTCCCTCTGCTCCTGCTCTGTTCTTCCTCTCCTTTTCTGTTCCTTCCCTTTTCCTGCCTCCTTTTCTTGCTTCCCATTTCTTCTCTTCCCCTTCCTCTACTCTTTTCTCTTTCTCCTGCAGCTGGGATTGAGAGTCAGTGAGCAGGGTGTTCTTAGAACATGGTTCTGATTATACTGTGTGCATTTTTCATAGCCAGGTTATCAGTGAACTGCTCTGCTTCAGGGTCTGCGTATTCTTTTCACCTGTGTGCGCCTGGAGACCTGTGAGCCCAGAGCTTTCATGGGGCACTCCAGGACAGTCTTTCTCTTGCTTGCTGCCTGCGTTGGGTGTGCTCTGGGGCAGGGCTTCCTTAGCCCTGCTTCTTCAGTTGTCCACTTCCCAGAAATTCGATGGCATCTCTCCTGTTGATGGCATCCCTCCCTTCTCTCTGATGTAAGTGTTTGAGCGCCTTTATCTCCTGTTAAAGGAATCCAGGATTCATGGTTGTTCCCCATCGTGGGTCTTGACTAGAATGTTCCCAAAAGATTCCTTGAGTGTCCTTTTCAGCCCTTGACCTCTGCTGCTGTTTGCTCTGCTATCATTGCCTCATTTCCCATGCCTTAGTCATCCCCGGTGTATCTGCTTTCTTAAAGACACAGCCTGGTGTCTATTACCACAGCAATGCAGCCAATTCAGCCACTCGTGACAAAGGTTGTATTTAAGCCTCTTTGGGGTCTCCCTCATGGAGGAGCATCAGGAATTGTCTTCCAGGGCTGCTGCCCTGGTGCTTAGTGCTCCCCTCTGCTCCTAGATTAACGCCTTGCTCACGGGCTCTGATGCTCCAGACTCTAGACTTTACTTCTGCTTTGTTTCTATTTCTAGCACCTCTGTCTGCTGCAGTCTCTACCTGTTATGCATCTCATGGGCTGGTCCCAGTGCAGCCTGTGGGTTACAGGTTCTGAGCACCTGCTGAGTCCCTGTGACAGCGTGCTGGGTGCCTGCTGGGGACCTCACAGCACCTCCTAGAAATGCAGAACTCTCCCAGTCCTTCTGGTGACCCTCCTGCTGTTAGCTCAGTACGCTTTCCAAGCTGTGCTCTCACCTCGCATTTTTGCTTTCTGCACATCCGTGTCTTTTCCCCTCCCTGCCAGTTGTGGATGCTGCTAAGAATGCAGGAAACACGCGGTATCCACAGTGCTGATTCATTTGCTCTGCTGTGATATGAACACTGCATGTCCCTGGACTGTAGGTGGATTTCCTAACCTCCAAGTGGATGGTATTAAGAGGAGGGGTGTTTTGTTAATGCCCTTGTAATACAGGCCCAGAGAGTCTGGTTACACCTTCCACCAAGCAAGGAAGCCGTGAGAAGACCCCACCCACGAACCCCAGGAGCTGGGCCTGCACTAGACATTGGAACTAGTGGTTCCTTGATCTTGGACATCTCAGCCTCTAGCAAAATAAATGTCCCTCATTTAAAATCTGCTCAGTGTGTAGTGTTTTGTCACAGCAGCCTGAACAGATGGACACTACCTCTGGTCCTGCTCACTAGTCTATGGTCTCAATGCAACATCACCCCTAGGAGGGTGAAGATTATTTTTGGGCACTGAGAAAAAAATATCTTATAGCTTCTATGAATAGATGGATATATGCAGTCCATCAACTGACATTTGGTGTATCTGGGAGTATGAATTTCACAGGAAGGGGTGGAGAAGCGGCAAATGATACAGAAAAATAAGTGAAAAATGCTGCTGTCCTCTTTTTCAGTTTACTTTCTTTTTTTTAATTGCATTTCATTTTATGACATCGTTTCATAGGCTCTGAGGTTCCCCCAATCCCTCCCCATGCCCTTCCCCCATGGTGGATCCCTCCACCTTGTTGCAGTATTAACAGTTCAAATCCAGTCATGATTCTTCCATTGCAAGTATGTACCATGCAGAGTCCAGCATCTTATTGGCCAGATAAATTCGACTGTTTCTTGGGGAGACCATCTCTGGTCTAAAAGCAGAGCTGGCAGTAAATCGTCCCGACCAATTAAAAGCCACAACATAACATCAACAACAGTTTGCAACATTATGGAGTTAATTGACATGGTATTGAGTGACTGATATGTTAGAAAATGCAAGTTCTTAACCACATCCTGTGACTACTTCATTGACATTTCAATTTTAGTTTATGTACAACCAGCTTCTATCTACCTTAAAATTGCTATAGGGTACAATTCAGCTGTCTCGTGTCTATTTTCATTTTAGTATTTAGCAGTTTATGGTATTGAAGCATAATTTTTACTGAACTTGGCATATTTGTCCAAGCTGGCTTATAACTTTAACAAGGCATATGTCTACAGTTGAGGCACAGGACAGTTTTAGGAGGGGTGTGCAGAGAAATCTTCAATTCCCCAGGGAGGGGTAATTTATTTTCATGTCCTACCTGGTACAGTATATGTGAGTCCCCGCTGACTGTTTCCTGTCTGGTTCTAGGCTTTCTTTGTTGTTCTCTGTTGATCTATTCTAATTTTGTTGTTGTTTTGTTTCTAGGGGGAGCTCCGGGGCAACCCTGATGGTCATTGCAAGAGAGGGTGGGGACCCAAAGTTGGAACTAAGTAAGGACCAGAGAAAGCTCCTCTCCCTAGTCCTGAAGGGAGTTTACTGTTCTTCTGTTTCTGCAGACCATTCAGGGCTCTTGGCTGTTGTTCCAATGACATTGGATCCTGCGAGGAAGGATTTGGGCTTCTTCCATCCCGTGTTGGAGATTCAAATGGCAGTGAATGACCTCAGAGTTCTCGACCTACAAAGGCACTCTAATTCCTTGTGGTCTCCTTGGCAGTTGGGATGTAGTCTTGGTGTCCATACTGATAGTCCTTGGCGAGGATCCAGCAGTCTCCAGGGTTGGGATACAAGCCTCCTCCTGTCTGCCTGCTCTACTCTAGAGTACCCCCCTGCTCTGTGCATAGGACCTCTTGTTAAGAGGTTGTCAGGATCGCTCTTGATTCCCCCTGTATGTCTTTGTGGTTTTACTATTGTCTAATGCTGATTCGAGTCTGTTGTCTATGAGTTACCTGATATGTTCTTGATAGGTTATACTTCATGTCTTCCTCACACATTCTAGGGAAATGGAAGATTTCTCTGCTTTCCTGCCCTGTTACTGAGAAGCATAGCGTCTTTTTTTTTTTCTAAAGATTTTTTTATTATTATTGGAAAGCCGGATATACAGAGAGGAGAGACAGAGAGGAAGATATTCCATCCGATGTTTCACTCCCCAAGTGAGCTGCAACGGGCCGGTGCTGCACCGATCCGAAGCCGGGAACCAGGAACCTCTTCCGGGTCTCCCACGTGGGTGCAGGGTCCCAAAGGTTTGGGCCATCCTCGACTGCTTTCCCAGGCCACAAGGAGGGAGCTGGATGGGAAGTGGAGCTGCCGGGATTAGAACTGGCGTCCATATGGGATCCCGGGGCGTTCAAGGCGAGGACTTTAGCTGCTAGGCCAAGCATAGCGTCTTAACAATGCATTAAGTTTGGGCCCAGTGCAGTGGGCTAGCGGCTAAAGTCCTCACCTTGAACACCCCGGGATTCCATATGGGTGCCAGTGCTAATCCTGGCAGCTCCACTTTCCATCCAGCTCCTGCTTGTGGCCTGGGAAAGCAGTCGAGGATGGCCCAAACCTTTGGGACCCTGCACCCGTGTGGGAGACCCAGAAAAGGTTCCTGGTTCCCGCAGCACTGGCCATCGCGGCTCACTTGGGGAGTGAATCATCGGACAGAAGATCTTCCTCTCTGTCTCTCCTCTCTGTATATCTGACTTTGTAATAAAAATAAATAAATCTTTTAAAAAAAAGTGCATCCGGTTTTAATTCTTTGATGTAGATCATGAGCAGTCTGTCTCACATTGATTGTTGGTTCACTGATTACCAGTTTACCTTCCAAATGTCTTCTCTGTCATGTCTCCACTTGCCCAAATCCTTCAACACTCAGGAGCAACTGTATAAGGCCCCAAGTTCTCCAGTGCTTCATATTTTGCCCCAATCTGCCCTTCTAGGCTGGCTCTCACCACTCTCCTTGTATGGATGAGCTGCTCCAGTCAAATTGACATTTATGGCCCCAACCCCAGACTCTGTGCCCTTCTCTGCTCTCCCCAGTTTGTTCCCGAATGCCTTTCTCCTTCTCTTTGTCTATTATATTAGTAAGTGTTTGTTGTTGTAATAAAACACTTGGGGAAACTAACTTCATGAAGAGAAAAGGCTTATTGACCTGATAGTTTCAAAGGTTCAAGTTCAAGTTTGAGCAGTCTCTCTGACTTGGTCTCTGGTGAAGGTGGAAGATAGCAGGGAGGGAAGAATGCGTGCAGGATCTCACTGCAACCAGGAAACGCACCAGGTAGCTGGACTCAAGCTGAGCTTTATAACAAGCTTGGAACTAATTTTTTGAAGGTCCATTGCTAATGGCCTAAGGAATTCATTTGGGTCTACCTACTAAACACCTCAGTTCTACCCTTTTAGCACCATTACCTTACTCTTTTGAAGTTTGAAACTGTGTGGATTGAGAGCCAAATCACAGTTAAACCATAGCATCTATGAAAATCCACTCACTATTCCAGATCCAGCTGATTGCGCCGTCTGAATGTCAGACTTTCCTAATTTCTTCAGACAAGGGGTTTTTCTTTTTAAAACTTTAGTGCTTTTTTCATATTTATGTGATATTAATACAAATTTTTTATTTACTGCCCTAATGGAACTCCCCACAATGAATCTGCCCTTCCTTGGACTCTGTTCCTGGGCTATGTGCCTGAGCATCCAGGCAATTCCATCCTTCCAAAATCTAAGTAGAGACAGCCATTCCCCTTCCCCCAGTTCACGTATTCTGGGTCAGTGGAGATGGCACTCGATGGATGTGCCAAGGTTTACTGTGTGTGCGATGGAGGAGCCACCAATGCAGCCCACACTGCAGCTGGGCCTGAAGGAATCACACCTTGGGTTCTGCAGTGGAACACATGTGACAGAGAGTTAGCATCAGGCAGCAAGTGTGAAGGTCAAACAAAAATTCAGATCAGAGCAGTCGTTTTATATTTTTTGACCTGGGAGATGGCTACCTATAAGATTGTTTTGTGTTTATTTACTAAATTCTACATATATACGATACGAATTTAGATGTAGGTGCTATATTTTGTGATAAAAATATCAGGAAGATATTAGAAAGAAAATAAGTTAGTCAAAATAATGTCTCTTAAAGGCTATATTATTATTAAATTGTATCTCTATATTTTACTCTTTTTCAAATGTCTACAATGCATAAATTTTCATGTGTCATCTGAGAGTGACTCACCTAAAAGCAATGAAAAATCATTGCTGCAAATCACTTTCTTACTTTTTGGCAGGTAAGAGGTAGACAGTAAAATTTTCAACAATTCTGAGAATTCCAAAGGGATTTCAGAAGACAGTTAAGGAGAGAATGAGGGCAAGATGGAGTTTTTTGCTAGTCAGGTAAGTAAGACATGAGAGTGTCAGTGCTTGGAGTATAAATATAATGGTGATTTCATTCTTTAATGCAGCTTGCTAAAATCTGGAGCACACAGGTTATACAACCTGCTGGCTTAGATTGTTTCTTTCCAAGTAGTAGAAGTTAATTCAGGTTATTTTACACAGAAAAGGAACTGATTGGAAATATATTGCATGTAGCAGTTCATTTGATTTAACCAAAGTAAAACCACAACTGTATCTGGTTTGATCATGATTTCAAGTAGGAAGAAGTATAGAATAAACAGAACAGAAGTTCTACAGCTGGATATTTGAGTAGTTCAATCAGAGGATCTCCTTCCTCACCCTTTTATTTCCTAGACTCTGTTATTTTTGTATTTTTTTACCCTCTACTCCAAGACCTTGTGTTTGATGTTCAAGGGGTTATATATCTGTGATCAGGCTTATCCTTTTCTCTAGGCCTTATGCTTGATTTAGAGATGGACATGAAACCCATGCAGCTGTAGACACCATCCTTTTGAGGATTTAATATGGACCCCAGTGAAAAGAGGTTTCTTCACTTTTTAGCTCATTCTGCCTCTCTACACTCAGGCTAAGTAAAAGCTGGAGAGAAGGTTGAGGGAAGCCTAGACAAAAATTCTCTGTGATGGAAAAAGCTGTTTTTGTCTCAGGAGTTTTTAAGAAATAGAATATAATATCTCTAAACTCATGTCAAGAGAGCAAAGCAAGAATTGTAGTGTAGTGATTGCTGTACCATGGTGTTGGCAGGAAAAGGCTAACAGAAGGACTGATATTGCTGCTGTCAGAAAAGCCTGCTTGTAGGATTGGCCTTTCAATGGCATCTGGGAGCTTTGCTTTGACATGACTCTTACTGAGCCCAGAACTGGTAAGAGTGGCGCACTACACCTGTCTGAACAAATGCTATGGTTCACTCAGAACACCCGCTTTTCTGCTGGGTCTCTGAAATTTTGGTAACTATTAGGCAAAGAGTTCCCATGTGATCAGGCTTCTATACAAACCTTGATATGTTGTGTCTCTAATGAGGTTTTTGAAAACTCATTCCTAAGAATATTAGATGCATTCTGTCAGATTCTACTAGGAGAGGATTCTTAGAAGTTTGTGTGTAAGATTTCCTTTGGATTTTGCTCCAAGGGACTTTTTCCTTTGATGATTTTGCATTGTATCCTTTTGCTGTAATAACTTTTAGCTTCATAAATAGTTATGCTAAGGTGTGTGAGTCCTCCTAGAGAATCAGTGAATCAGAGAAAGTCTTGGGGACCTGAAAACAATGTGACTACTAATTTCTCTTATCCCTTTGGTTCTCATCCATTTCCTCTGTGCAAAGAGGACGATAGGAGCCTTGTTGGCAGAAGATGGCCAGTGAGGCTTAATGTATGTGGAGGAAGTAACACAGAAGCCATCTGTGCTGAATTCTTAGCTAAACTGAAGTGTTTCTCAGGATTTCCTTCCTGGATACATTGAGGTTGGCATGGATTGTGAGAGATACTTTGTACAAAACTTGGAAGGCCAAAGTGGAGCAGAACCATCTTAATTTTTCTGCTCCAAAGTTTAGTAAGTCACTATTTTAGATCATGCATTTTATTGTCTATTAGTTGCTGGCTCACCGGGTTGACACTGTGTAGAGGCTGGCTATGAATCAAATGTAGCTCTTGCTTCATATTCCTTCAGCCTCCCCAACTCCTGGCCCAGTTGTGCATTGTGCTTTATGATGAAAAGCATGTGTGTCTCTTGAAGGGTGTGTGCTCATCACCCAAGCTGGAGACTTGGAAATGATGAGAGATTGAGGCATAGTCCTTTCCATTTTTTTCTATGGGTTTCAATTCAGCCCCATAGATACTGGGAGATACATTTTACCATGAGCTCTGAGCATATGCCAATGTTTTTGATAAATAGGCCAATTTACTTGGGTGATTTTCATAGTTATATTTACAGCAAGCAACTTGAAGATGAAATATCTTCCAGTTGGCCAAAGTGAGGTTTTCTTACTATTTAACAATGGAGCAGATGGGCTCTCCAAACTCAGTGTTTGTCAGCTGTGATGCAAACTTCTTTTTGGGGCAGCATCTGTCTGGTATCCTCCAGATAGCCTCTACTAGAACTGGGTTCAAGGAGTGCCATGACAAACATGATATTCTATACTGTTGCTGTGCTGAGTATCTCTGACACAGTTCATGAAACTGTAGAAGGACAATCCATTTGCTTGTAAGTAAGGTAGAATTCTAGCTAGCCTGATAACAGGCTCTGTTTTGTTCTTGCTTTCCCACATTGTGTCCATCTTCTTTTCTCAGCTTTCATGCCTTTGGACTTCTAATATCAGACCAAGAGACCACAGACTCATAGAGATTGCTTAACCATAATCTACGATTGTGTACCATTTGCCACAATAGATGCATTTATGTATATTTCCTAGTGTCTGTGCTTCTCTGCTGAAATGCTAACAATTACCATTCCCTTAACAACCATTTTTCTGAAATTCCAAATTGCTCTAAGTTCTGCAAAATCTCTTAATAACAGCAAAATATCTCACATTGATTAGACTAGACATAAATTATATATCTGGATTTTTTTTTTTTGCACAAAATATTTGAGCAGTCTGGTCAAAATCTAATAAGCAAGGGAATTTGAGAGGTTGAATTAAATTTTGAAAATAGCCCTTATCTTTTGCAGTATTAATTTTATATATGTGTTCGAATACTTCATTAGGTAATATTATGGTATTTTTATTTCATTTGTTTAGATCTAAGCTACCTAAACTCAAGCTTGGGAAAGGAAAATTGGATGAACTGGTTTCACATATTGGAAATAAGTTCTTGTTTTTCAAGAAGAAGGATACTGAAATAAGGGGGCAAATGAAGCCAAGTTCAGTTAAGGCCTTCTATATCCTCCTATAATATTTCTGTGGTTTGAATAATAGTGTGTCTGTTCCCCAAAGGTTCACAAACTAAAGGCTTGGTTACCAGCATAGCACTATTAGCTAATGATGCAGTCTGTATGTGATGGGACCTAGTGGGAGATCCTTAGTTTCTTGGGGAGGATTAGTTTCAAGATGGAATTGTTGGTTCATTGATGTTTACCTCCTGATTGTTCCTTCATATGTACTCCACCATCAGCTATCTACCATGGACCCTTGCCAGGGGCAAAGCCTTTTCTAGGTTGTTTGGACTTTGAATCAGTCTACAAAACTGAAGGTTAAATATTCCTCTCGTTATTTCTTAAGGAGTTTGTCTTAGCATTTCGTCCTAATGACACAAATTTAATGAAAGCACTTTCATGTATTTATTAGCTATAGGGGTTAATCTTAAAACATAGCCTGCAGAGAAATAGCCTAAGTCTTAAATGTGAGGTCACGTAAAAATGGACTCAGTGACAAATGGTATCTTAACTATAAAGTCCAATTGATTCTTTTTCATTAAATGTCATCTTTGACGTAGGAGAAAATCTTTATGGGATTTCATGGCAATGAGAGTGGCTATTATGTTGCTCTGTGCAAGCCTGCTTTTGTGAAGGAGAAACCTTTGCTATGGTTTGGAAGGGGAAACCTGCGGTATGGCCCAGTGCCCCCAATATAAAAGATTATTAAAACACTAGGTCATAATGATACTGTTACTGGTTGGAGCAGATATTATATATGAGATGAGATTCCTACTAAATTTGATATGAAGACTGTGACCCAAGGAATATATTTTCTACTGAGAAAGGAATGGAAGTGAGAAAATCAGACAGCATGTTTATTTTTGGAGAAGTGATTACAATAATTATTCATCCTTAGGACCCAACCAGGCATAAAGAAAACACTTGGGCCTGTACTTGGGCCACATGGCTGCCTTGGGGGAGGGGCGCTCGTGGCAGGCCTTCAGGACCCCCTGCTTGGAGGCTTTTCTAACCAGTGCAGGTAGGTACAGCTGAGCACACTGGCTCCCTGCAGGGAAGGGATGCTTAGTGGGCTTCTGAGACCACCCCATCCTGGAAGTTATTTCTTTTGACCTGCGCAGGTGCCTGTAGCCAAGCCACATGGCTCCCCTCCCCCACAACAGGCCCGGGTGGCCCAGGTGCCAAAGGTGCTGGGTGAAACCCCTTGGGCTGCCCAGTGGTGCACCCTCATGGTTTGAGGGAATCTTGATTTACAGGGGAATGATGGGATCGTACAGGTGGTAGTGAGAGATGACCTGTGGTTTTTATGCCCAGGTTAGGAATTACAGCTCAGGGACTTCCATAGATAAGCCCACAACATGTGTATGTAAATAGGGGACTGACACTAACCTGGTTTGGAGGGGAGAACAAGAGTAACAGAAGTGGGTCTGATAGCAGAATCTGTGGGGGAAATGTGGGCTCACCTCTTTGGAACTGCAATCTCTGTTGGCTCACCCAAGAACTGTGGAGGGGGTCAGGCCTTGCTGGGGAGCTAAGGGGTTACCACAACTGGGTTGGAGTTCCCACTGGTGAAGATGAAAGTAGGATTGGAGGCAGTAGGCTTGGCTGTACATGGCTATAGCCTGAACTGGTATGGGTGTGCACTGGGATTGTGGAGCGATAGATTGGGCTAGACTCCAGCCCCCACTGGTAACATGAGAGCCAGGTTGAGTGTAGAGTAGGCTCTTGACTACTGCTGAACTTAGGTCTTGACTACTGCTGAACCATGTGAAAGCTGTGTCGGGCTGTGGACCAGGTATTGCTGAGCTACAACACCTAACAACAGGAATCAGAATATGTGTGGCCAGTTGAGCAAGACCACTGTTCTTGCCAGGGAAGGAGGTGGACAAAGTCAACCTGTGCCAATGACCCACTGGTGTGAATGAGAACTGCCACTGGGAGGAGACTTGATGGAGGAACTTGGGAAACTCCTTCATTGGGATACAGTCCCTGCAGGTGAGTGCAAGAACCAAGGCAAGGAGCAGCCTAGTCAATGCCAGGTTACAGTACCTACTGGCATACATGTGGGTCAGGTTTGAGGCCAGACCAGTCTGGGCCAGCATATACACCCATTGGCAGTTCTGAGAAGCAGGGCAGGGGGCAGGAAAAGTCAGATCAGGCTGCAACACCAACCAGTTCTCCTTAGGGCCAGGAAAACAAGCAGGTTGGGCTGGAATAGGCTGCAGCACCCGCCAGCAGGAGCTGGAACAGGGGGCAGACTAGACTAGGCCAGACTGCGCAGTAAGATTGCAGATGCTGAGCGAGTCATGTCAGCCTGGGTAGAGGGGGCACCAGGTTTGTGTGTCCCAGGGATGGAGGAAGTGGTGGGGCTTGCGTTGCCTAGCCCACATTCTGGGGCCTGCCTTTTAGGTGGGTGTCAGGTTCATGAGCTCCAGGGGTAGGGGATCTGATGGGTCTCAGGTTACCAATCCCAGGTCCTAGGGCCTGCCTGTGAAGTGGGTGTTGGGTTCTTGAGCCCTGGGGGTGGGAGATCCGGCAGGGCCTGAGTCACCAAGCCTGGGAGCCTGGGTCCTTGAACTCGTCTGCAAGAACATATCCTACTTAATGAAAAAGGCAGAGCAGTGGACACAAAGGCCCTGTTGCAAAAGGAGAATAAGGCAGCTCATTTGGTGCTATAGAAGAAGAACAGAATGAACTGGACAACTACCCAAAACAAATGATAGCAAAAAATCTCGGTGAATGGAGCCAATGGACATTGGGAGGGTGACATCATCCTTGGATTGGTGAAATCGGCAGCATTTCAGAACTATCGACACCACTTGGACAGAACCCTTGGAATATGTACACATTGAGACTCTGGGTTGATAAGGTGGCAGGTCCTTATCCTTGGGTATTGGGACATGTGGAACGTCATGAGTGGTTTCCCCCTTTGTCTCTCCCCTTCCCCCAGAAACAATAAGAAGAAATAGCAAATTTGGAAGCAATGAGTTCACCCCCAATTTTCCTGAAACCTTGGTTCTTCACACCATGATGAACCATGTAATTATTATAAAAAATAAAATTTATATTAAAAAAGAAAGTACTTGGACTTTTTTTTTTATTCAATGAATAAATGAGGAGAAAGAGTAGGAACAAGATGAATTCCAGAGAGAGCAGAATCTTCTTGAGAACTTCAGATCCAACTAAATTCCTGGATTTGGGGCTTAATTTCAGCAAGGATTCATCAGCTTTTTAATTCATGATTCCCTGAGAGCAATGCTTATGATTTTGATTTATCCTTCTCTGTGAAGGTTACTTGAAAAATGTTTCCCAAGGTCTAAGCATATCTGTGAATGTGTTTTTATTGTTTCCCCCATGAAAAACAACTTGGTTGGACATAAAACTTGTTTTTGTTCAATAGCTGTAAATATTTCTTATCTAGCATTATAGAAAAAAAAGGAGGTCAATCTGTGTAACTTGCTTGCTTTGATCTCTCCCCATCTATCTGAAATTTTATATGATTTTTTAAACTAATTTATTTAACTTGGGTCTGGCCTAGCCCTGGCTGTTAGGAGCGTTGGCAGAGTGAATGAGCTGATGGAAGATCTCTGTCTCCTTCTGTGCCTACACATCTCTCTCTGTCACTCAAAATTAATACATCTGTCAAAATGTTTCAGATGTCTTTAATTATGGTTTCTTCTGGTTTACTCTCCCCAGAATGAAGTGAACTGTTTTAATCTATAACCATTAGATTCTTTTTAAAGCATTTACGGAATTCTGTAATGATAAGTTTGCACTTTTTTTCAATTGTTTCAGCCTCTTCCTGGGGGAAAAAATATAATTCTTAGGTTGCCTTTTTCTGCTCTGTCCTTGGTTTTCATTTCTTTATCATTTTCCCCTAGGCTTTGAAACTATGTCTCAATTTTGTCCTTTTTCTCGTGTTCTCAAGTTACATAATTGAATTCTGATCTTTTTTTATTTCAAGATGTATTAGAAGTGTCATTGTAATATTTGATCTTTCTGTAATCTTGTCTTGTTTCTTTCCTTTCTTTCAGTTTTACTCTAGGATGCAATTTCTTTACTCTACTTGTATGTTTTTATGGAGGATGTGCAGTCTGATCTCTTGGAGAGGATGCCAGAATGATTCCAAGTTACCTTTGTCTTATATTGTTGTTTTCAGAAGATTTCTAAATCATACTCCTGTGAACAGGAAGTTAAATTAAGAAAGTAAATGGCAATTACATAAAATTACTCCTTTCTGATTTTAATCTTGTTTCATCTAAGACATGTTGAATGAATGTTTTTAATGCTTTGTAGAAACATACACATGTAAATAAACATATGTATGTTTCAGTAGAGTCTAATCATTTAAATTTTTTTATTTACTTGAAAAGCAGAATAAAAGAGGGAGATAGCTTCCTTCTCCTTGTTCGCTTCCAAATGCCTGCATCAGACATGGATAGGCTAGGATAAAACCTGGAACCCAGAACTCCATTCTGTCTCCTTCATGGGTGTCAGGGGCAAGTACTTGGGCCATCCACCTGCTGCCTTCCAGGGTGCACTATTAGGAAGCTGGATGTGAAAGACAAGCAGTTGGGCCTTGAAATGACATTTCAAAAAGGGACGCAAAGTGGTGACAGAACCCACTGTGCCATATGCCTATCCCAAGCCCACTTCTAAAATAGAGGAAAGAACAGGAAATCAATGGTGTTCTTGTAGCTATTAATATCTGTACATTGTTGAGGTCAGTTCAAGAAGTAGAGAAGAGATTTACTCTTGGGAAAGTTTATGGAGTCTTCCTGAATAGAACAAACTTCAATTATTTATCAAGGATACAAGGTTTAGTCCTCTGTGACAGCTAGAGACTGTTGATTTTTATGTGACATTGACAGACCGAATGTGGGGGTAGCAACTGGCTAAATAACTGAAATCTGGATGGAATTCTATTTAACTGATAAGAGTCGAAGACTAGGGGGTCAAATGCTACAAATACATAGTGATTTGGGTAAAATTGAATCCAACTACCAATTTCCCAAAGCTTCTAAATTTCTTGAGCTTATTATGATTTCTTTCTGCAAATATAGTGTCCTTATTGTATACCAGAGAACTTGGTGACCCCATTTGTCCAACATACACAACGAGACAGTTTACAACCTAGCAGCATCTACAATAACTCTTCTACTCTGAGCCACTAACAGCATAGAGTTGAGTGCATGGGCACTTAAGAGAGAATTTGTGGAGCCTGTTATGCTGAGCTATTGTGTTTTTCCTGTATTTCCAAAATCATATGAAATAATGATACATGATATCAATAAACTTTTGTTATTTTCTCCTTTTAAAATATATTTTAAGGATAGACTGTTTTGGAAAATAATGAAGGGAAGCAAAGCAGAATAAAAAGTCACTCAAACCCATATTAATCAGAATTAACAACTGCTGATACTTTAAGTATGTAATATTTTTTTGCAATAGCCATATTTTTCAATGTAAGCAGCTTTATGAAGCATGTTATATAGTAAATATGTCTCTTGTGTTTCTACATGTGTGATTCTTCAATTTTGAAAATTGCAACTAAATTATAGCTAGGGATAGGGCAAAAATTAAGATTACACATTATTACTATCCATGGAGCATGCTATCATTTGATGATTTATAAATTCAGGGTATAAACATTATTATATAATTTATATATATCCATAATAGAAAATTAGAAATCATGAGAGAGGAAAAGAGGTCATTAGTAATCCCAGAGTTAACTGTGACTAACATTTTAATATTCTATCCAAAGTATATGTCCTTTTGAAATTTGTGTATGTGGGCTCACACTTCACAAAATGTATTGTTTAATTTCCTCACATGTCAACACACATATTTCAAGTAAATCACTTTAACAACTGCAAGCTGTCTTATCATGTGGTTACATTATAATTTATTCAAAATATATGTTTAAATTGTTTAAAATATTTAGTTAACAAGACTAAAAATAGTGTCTTCTTCATGCATTTTCCTTGAGTTTCAAAGCAGTGGGCCATATTTGTCATATCCAGCAAGAATCTGTTTAATGATCATGTGTTAAGGTGGTTTCATTCCTTATGGAGGAATACTTGAACATTGTTAATCAAGTGTTATAATGATATTCAATAGATTAATCATTTATACAAAGACTTCTCCTGGCAACTATTTCATGAGTCCCTCCAAAACATCAGTCAATGTATCTCTGACCTAAAGTTTAAATCTGATTACTCTTTTAGTTATTACAGTCTGATTCATCAAAAGTTATTATACTCTGCAATATAGAGGCCAGCTTTGAGATTTAAGCATGTGATTCTTATGATACAAGAAGAAAAATGACCCTGTAAATCTAGTAGAGAGAAATAAATGTAGCGTGCATATCTTGCTTAAGATGGAACTGTCTAACCAATGTGATAGAATCTTTGAAGCAGTAAATTAAGAATATGGAATAGTAATGAGTTGTGTCAGATCTTAGCATTTTGCCAGGCAAGAGTCAGTCAGTCAGGCAGAAATGAGCACATCTGAGGAACCAGAGTCTGAATCTAGACTCTAATCCTGAAAATGAGGTACCATATGAAGTGGTGAAGTGTCTGAACCACAACGCATGAACCAGAACGTTGTCATAATATAGGGGAAAATAGTGGTGGGAGAGAGAAAATGGGGAGGGTGGAAGGTGAAATCCCTGAACCTATGAAACTGTATAATAAAACATAAAAATTAAAAAAGATTATGGAAATAGAATTATAAGAATGAGTTTATTTTGGTGCCAAAATCTATTTTGAAAGCATACATACATGCATACTTTTTCATAATACATATTTTCTACCTGTTATTTCATCAAAATAAACTCATAATTTTTACCTCATCTTATGTGACGTTTTCAAAGCATCCATATACATTCCTTTAGTATGAAGTGATGAACGTGGGACTTGACCTCTGTGGTCATACTTCTGCAAACCTTGGCTCCAATCATGAGAATTGTCAAATGGAGTCCAACAGAGAGCATCCTATAAGATGCCTTACCAGTGTCTGCTCAAACTTCTCAAGATCATCAGGAATAGGAAAAGTTTAAGAAATTGTAACAGCTAACAGGAGTCTATCAAAACATGGTGAGTAAAAGTAACATAGATTTCTGGACCAGATAAAAGTTACTAGGTAAAAGTTAAGAAAATCTAAATAAATATCTGACATACCTTATGAACAATAAATATTGGGTTCACCCATTGTTTCAAACCAGTATAAGATGCCAACAAAAGGAGAAATTGGCATAGAGTGTATGAAAACTTCTTTTATTATTTTTGCTTTTTTTCCCCCTATAGCTCCAGTACTATTTTAAAGATAAAAAGCAATTAAAGTATGTTAAAATGTGGCTAGAAGAACCATAGTTAGGAGTGGTTCATGAAAACTAGTCTCTGATGAGATGATGAAGTGACTCAGTGTAGAGTGATTGTCATCCATGTATGTTGGTTACTTAAGAGTTTTATTTGACAAGTGATATTAATGGTTGTCCAAAAATTTTGAATGTAACATCACTGTAACAAAGCAATTTTTTTCTGAAACTATTTTAAGATAATATAATTATATTTTATTAAGCTTTCATATTGGAATGAGAATGGCCCATTTTGCTAACTTCATGAGGTTTCTGACTTTTGTTTAAGCATTTCAGGTACTTAAAATTATTATTTGCAAGTAGATAAATGGCCAAGAAAAGGCTTTAAAACACTAAAAATATGTACCTGTATTGAGTAAACACATACAAATGCACGCACAAGCACATACCTTTTTAGTCTACAAGAGCCCTTACTTTCTACCAAAAAGCTATTAAAAAGCCCAAATTAAATAATGGTTAAGGGATTGAGTATACAAGATATATATATATATATATATATACTCACACACATAATATATACACACATAAAATATATATATGCTTCTGTCTGGACTTTGTTTCTTTGTTCTTAGCATACTGCAGGTTGGAGACTTAGAATCTTTAGCACTTTCTTTCCTCTGTCTCTTCTTCTCTCTCTCTTCATCATGGTGGTACAACCATGTGGAGAAACTTCAGATATCCAATCAGGACACATAGAACTGCATAGGACTACCAATTCCCACTTGTGCTGGTGGAAAAGGGCTGCTTTCTCCACGTATCTTAGGTTATTTCATGGAGTCCCATGGTGTTAAATGTCACTGAGATGCTTTCTCTGTTTCCAAGTCTGACCTTTCCACTGGGTTGAAATCTTTGGTCCAGCTGCCTACTTATTGCCATTAAATCCTTTGCTGGGAAACTGTTCCGTCTCAGTCATTTTCAAGTCTTTAAAGTAGCATTCACACACCTGTTTGTTTTCATCCAGCATGGACCAAAGTGATTGTTTCTTAAGACTTTCAAAATACTTTGTTTTTTGCTGAATTTAAAAATTTATTATAGAAATATTTATATTAAATATTTGATTAGATAATATCTGACTGCTTATTCATTCATGAATGGTCTTTGCATGACTGTTGCATGTCGAGTCTACAACTTAGTGGTGATGGGGTGTTGACAGATTCTTCGATTTCTGTTTGTTTTGGATGATCATTATTTCACTTTGATTTATAAATGAGAGCTTTGCTGTATAGAGTATTCTGAATTTTTTTTTTTTTTAATTTGGGCTGTGTCTCTCCATTCTCTCCTAGTCTGGTCTGACAAAATAAAAAAAAATCAGCTGTCTACCTAATTGGAAATTGTTGGAAGGTAAATTGATGTTTCTCTTGAAGAAGTTTAAGAATTAAAGTTTTAAGAATTTTTGCCTCCAGTGCTGCTTAAACTTCTTCTGTAGCTTCCTTTAGGTTTGAATCTCAATTTCATTTACATTTTCAGTAACATTTCCAAAATCCCCCTTCAAAGGTTTCTCTTACCTCGCCCTTGTCATTTCACTTTGTTATGCTTATCCCAACCTAAAATTATTTGCACCACTTTTGCTTTGTAAACAACCTTCACTTTCTGAAAGCTGCAAAATGATTTACGGAAAACTGTAAAACACCAGAAACCAAGAACAAAGTTATCCACAATCACCAGCAGTTGAGTTCAACATGTCCTTCTGGGTTCCCTATGTGCCTCGCAGCATCTGCTTTTACACAACTGAGATCGTGTGGAGTGTATATTGAATAGTGCTTTTTTATACTTCATGATTATTTACCACTTCAAAATCCCAAAGCTGTATGAATATTCTAATAACCTAGAATACACTACACCAATTCACTCTGTTAGGAAAAATGTAATTCTGATTTTCTTGGAGACAAAAATTGTGTAAAAGACAGAAACAACTTTATTCCCTTATTGCCTGATTTAAAGTAATACAGACAGCAACAGTATACACTGACTGTAGTGTATTTAAGAGAATTCATTATATTGCTATAGAAATATTAGCAAGAAGACATGTTTACATTCAC
This sequence comes from Ochotona princeps, assembly GCF_030435755.1. Taxonomy (NCBI): domain Eukaryota; kingdom Metazoa; phylum Chordata; class Mammalia; order Lagomorpha; family Ochotonidae; genus Ochotona; species Ochotona princeps. Next base: position 31,338,843 of record NC_080838.1, read on the forward strand.
TTAATATAATACAGAGACTAGAAATGCATTTCCATCAATGGCTATTGTCAAAATGTAAATGTGGCACATCTGTGTACACTTCTGCCTTTACACCCCCTTCTGCCCCTGAGCTGTCAGCCCATTGAGGAAGTCCTGATACACACCGCTCAGAGGTGGGTTAACAATTCCAGGGCCAACTTGCATTTTTTCAATCAATTACAACAAAAAGATGCAACAAATGGGCTAATTCACCAGCTCTACGTTCTGTTATGTACGGCAACTTTAGCACATCTATAGAGTGTACAGGTTGTAAAGAATGAAGTCTGGGGGCTGGTACAAAGATGAAGCAGGCTAGTCCTAGGCTTGTGACACCCGCATCCCAGTTAGGCACTTGTCTATGTCCTAGTTGTTTCACTTCTGATCCAGGGACGTATTGATGGGTTGGGAAAGCAGTGAAGGGAGACTTAAGTACTTGGGCCTCTGCACCCGTGTGGAAGACCTGAAGATGCTTCTGGCTCCTGACTTTGGATTGGCTCAGCTCCAGCCATTGCGGCCATTTGAAGAATGAAACAGCAGGTAGAAGACTTTTTTCTCTGCGTTTCCTTTTCTCTCTGTAAAATCTACCTTTCACATAAAATTAATCTTTAGAATAAAATGAATTAAAAAAATTTTGTGATATGGTTCCGTAGGCACAGGGATTTCCCCCCCTCCACTGTTTTCCCCATTAGTGTTGCAGTAGTATAATCCCTCAGCAACAGTCACAAGTCCAACATTCTGCTATGAAATATATCATGGCATTATAGATAATGGTAGAGAGTCTAGTTTCCTATTGTCAAGATATATTTAATAATTTCATTGCGAGTCTTCCTTTTATTCAGGAGTACAGATGCATCTTGCAGTATATTTTCACTTCCCAGTATGCTAGTCTCTATCATATATATAATATATAATGTATAGTATATTTATATATATTTATATTTATATTATAGATAATAGATTTAGATTATTTAATATATTACACTATATACTGTATAATATTTCTCTGGCTTAATTTTTATTCTTCAGGATAGTTTTGACTGTTTGTATTCTCTTGTGTTTCCAGATGAACTTTTGTATCATCTGTTCTATTTCTGAGAAGAATGTTGTTGGTGTTTTGATTGGGGATCACACTGAATCTGCATGTTTTTCTTCCGGTAACATGAACATTGTGATAATGTAGATCTATTGATCTTGGAACATGGTACATAGTATCTTTTATTTCTTTTTTAAATGAATTGTAATTTTCATCATAGTGGTCTCCCATGTCTGGTTAAGCTTATTTCAGTGTTCTTAAGATTCTTCTCCACTATTTCAAAGGGAATTGTACTTGCAAGTTCTTTCTCAGCCATCAAGTCATTTGTGTATATGAGCACCATTGATTTGTGTTCATTAATTTTGTATCCTACTACCCTGCCAAAATCTCTTATGAGTTCTAGTAGTCTCTTGATTGAGTTTTTTGTTTCGCCTCTGTATAGAATCATGTTGCCTGCAAGCAAGGATATTTTTAATTTCTTGTTTACAACTTTAATTCCTTTAATTTATTTTTCTTGCCTAATAGCTCTAGTGAGGACTTCCAGTAATATGTTGAATAGCAGTGGTGAAACTGGACATCCTTTGTGGAAGATCGCCACTGGATCTCTACCTGCCTAGCCCATATGGGAGGCCATAGGCACATGGCACACTGTGCCCTTGACGAACAGACCCTAACATGGCCTGTTCACTGGGCATGCTACAGGAGTGATGGGTTGTACCTTACTCTGCTGGGATTTCCTTTGTAAACAATACTAGGAAGTCAAATGTTATATTCATCCAGCTTTAATGAGCCTGCCCTGAGATAAAATTTCCTGTGCTTACTGACCTTTAACTTCATTGGAGGGTCCAAAAGAGATAAACGTATTGTTAGCCAGTCACAGTGTTGTACTGTCAGGACTGTCTTTCTGCCTGCCCCTACTGTTATAATGAGCTACCGATTTGTCTCCAGTGTTCCTGCTGCAGAAGAACGCTGTCGCCTCACCCCTTAGTGACTTCAGAGCCTGCTGGACAGAAAACCCCCAAGAATCCTTGTCTGTTTCACGATCTTAGTGGAAAAGCTTTCAGTGTTTCACCATTCAGTATGATGCTGACATTGAGTATTTTGTATATTCCTGTGAATGTGTTGCAGATTGTTCCTTCTATGCTTATTGAAATGTCAATGAAGTAGTCACAGGATGTGGTTAAGAACTTGCATTTTTTTAACATATTGAGTACTCGATACCATGTGAATTAATTCCATAATGTTGTAAAATGTTGTTGATGTTGTGTTGGGGCTTTTAATGGACAGCAGGTTTTAAAGCTGTGCTGGCATATTTCAAGAGCCACACCATCCATCAAGTCTCACTCTCACAGCGGATTTTACAATATAGTTTATTGACAGAAATTACAGTGGTAAATTTTGTTAACATAATTAACTTGATTCAATTTTGGGAAAAGCTCCATCTGCTTAGGTAAGTTCTTTTATTTTTTATACAAACAAAATTACCTAGATCTATTCACCTTCTTCCCACCGTTCCCTGCCCTTTCCTGTGTGCCCATCCATACTCAACTTTGGGAGGGTTACTCTGGCCTCATTGGCCTGGTCAGGCAAGAGAGCGTACAGCTGTAGCAGTAAACCTCCTCTGGGACCTGCAGCTCCAGCCAGACCAGGCCCTCTTTCAGCAGGTACTCCTGCAAGGGCATGCTTGCTGGGTCTCCCATTTAACACCACCATGATTTCACTGACAGTCATGACAGCAAGTTCCTTCCACAGCTGCACTAGGGTGGTATTCACACTGAGTTCAGCTGGACAAGAGCCGTACTGAGTGCCTCGAGCTTCTTGATAGCCCTGAGGAGGTTGTATTGGCTGGCATCCTGCATGAACTGACCTGTTTTCACACCTGTTGGCATGGTTCTTCCAAACCTTCATTGATAATCTTGACGTTCAGCTCTTAAAAGAAGATCTGCTACATCCAGCATCTTAGCCAAAAAGCCATTTCCAGAGGCCAGAGAAGCTATCCCAATGGTTTCACATGGGTCCCAGAAACTGCATCAGGAACTCAGGAGTCTTCCAGACCTCCTGCTCCTGTTTGCTGGCAAATTTCTTCAAGTTGGTCTTGAACACATCTAACTGCTTTGTGGTCTGAGCCAGCCTGATGCTCTGCCAAGACCATTTCTCATACCTTGTGCTTGGCCTTGGCTAGCTTCTTGGCAGTGGCATTGGCTCCCACCCTGCTGCAGTGTATCACTGAGTTGTGTTCTCAAGCCCCCTGCTGTCCAGTATTCAATCTCCTGGTCTGGGATTCTTCTCCTGGGTTACACATGGGATAGATTCTTTTAACTTCCTTCTCAATAGGGAGAATGTTTGCCTTTGCCTGTCATAATTTCACATAAGTCTATCGAAATTTAGCAGAATATTTGCACCTAATTAGCCCTTCAATAGCTGTTATCCAATTGGGAATTACAAACAGCTGCTGATAGGAGTTGTCCAAACACAGAAGTTTAAAGAAGGTGAGCTGTTTCCCTCCCACACAGTACGATGGTTGGGGTGGGTCGTGATTGAGATCTCAGCCAGCCAGACTCCTGTCTTGTTCCTCCATCTATAATCTCAGTCATTCTAAGATGTGCAAGCAGCTCTAGCTTAGCTGGTATGTCTGCCTTCTAGAGAAATGCAGGGGGAAATACAATGGCTTTGCTTTTCAGACATCTCATTTCCATTTAAGCAGCTTTCCTAGAAGTGTTTGTCTACCTCAGGCTTAATCAGCAGGGGTATCTAGGAGATACGGCCCAGTGATTAATTTTTAGCTGAGCTCATTGCTGCTGTTACAAACATTTTCAGACCTTTCTATAAGATTTGGATTCTCAAATTATTACCATTGTGTGTGTGTGAAAAGATATGCCTTTGTAAGTTTTTCTTCTGGAATATTTTCATGAGAGGAAATTATTTCTACAATCTTGTTAAGAGGTATGAAACAGTCTGTAAATGAATACAGTCTCCCACCTCCTTTTTTTTTCTGTCGCTCTCACTCTCAAAATAGAGGGGATTCTACTTTCGAAATGGGAAAATAGCTATTGGGCAGTCAGGAGCCTTTTCCATATAGCCTAGATAGCAATAGGATCCCAAGAACCTAAGATATTTCAGGCTTTGTGTAGCTATAATGAAAGAAAACATTATTCACCTTACTAAATTCTAATTGACTTTCTCATAATCAGTTTCTATATTTTGTACTATAATGCACAGTGTCATAAAGCCATTTTTTTCCCTTTGAAATCATATGTAGGCCACTTAGTTGCTTTTTTTTTCTTGGTAAAGACTTGCTTATTTTATAGGAAAGTCAGATATACAGAGAGGAAGATCTTCCATCCATTGATTTACTCCCCAAACGGACGCAATGGCCAGAGCTCAGTCAATTTGAAGCCAGGAGCCAGGAGCCTCTTACAGGTCTCCCACGTGAGAGCAGGGTCCCAAGGCCTTGGGTCATTCCTTGACTGCTTTCCCAGGCCACAAACAGGGAGCTGGGTGAGAAGCATGGCTGCCGGGATTAGAACCTGTGCCCACATGGGATCCTGGTGCGTGCGAGGAGTTTAGCTGCTAGGCTACCGTGCTGGGCCCCACTTAGTTGCTTTTGCTTGCTCTTTATTTATTCCTAAACCTATCTTGAATTTTTTAGGTGAATCAGCTAAAGGCAGGTTTCTGGGGTTCTCATAGTACTAGTGCGATGTGTCTAAAAGTTAGGTCAATCAGAGATCGAGTCAGTATAAAAATAAAACTGGACTTGAAGTACAGAACCTCTTGACTTTTAAATTCCATTGAGGCTTAGGAAGCAGAAAGATTTTCTTTTAAGCTTTGTTAAAATCTAATTAAGGTTTTTCTGGGCCCGGCACAGTGGTCTAGCAGCTAAAGTCCTCACCTTGAACGCCCTGGGATCCCATATGGGCGCCGGTTCTAATCCTGGCAGCTCCACTTCCCATCCAGCTCCCTGCTTGTGGCCTGGGAAAGCAGTTGAGGACGGCCCAAAGCTTTGGGACCCCGCACCCATGTGGGAGACCCGGAAGAGGTTCCTGGTTCCCGGCTTTGGATTGGCACGCACCAGCCGTTGCACTCACTTGGGAGTGAATCATTGGACAGAAGATCTTCCTCTCTGTCTCTCCTCCTCTCTGTATATCTGAATTTGTAATAAAAATAAATAAATCTTTAAAAAAATCTAATTAAGGTTTTTTTCCCCCTTAAGTCTTGCTTTCCTTTTTGGGACAGGGAGGCGCAGGAGAAGGCAGAGCAGATTTACGGAGAGAAAGAGAGACAGAGAAAGATCTTCCATTCAGTGGTTCACTCCCAAAATGGCCACAATGGCTGGAGCTGAGTCAATCTGAAGCCAGGAACCAACTAGCTTCTTCTGGGTCTCCAACACAGGTGCAGGGTCCAAGTCTTTGGTCCATTCTCTATTGCTTTCCCAGGCCATAAGCAGGGAGTTAGCTGGTTAAGAAGTGGAGCAGTTGGAACATGAATTGGTACTCATATGAAGATCCCGGTGTTAACAAGGCGAGGATTTAGACACTGAGCCATTATACCAGGCCAATATGTTTTGAATTTTGAGAAATGTTTTATTTTTATGTAGAGGCAAGCAAGACAGGTAGGCTTTCATCTTTTTGTTTATTCTCCAAATGTCCACATTAGCCTCAGCTGGACCAGGCTGAAGCCAAGAGTTGGGGACTCAATCTGGCTCTCCCACATGGGTAGCGGGATCACTATTCTTTGCTCTATAACCTGCTGCCTCCCATGATGTATTAGTAAGAAGCTGGAATTTGAAGTGAAGCTGATACTGAAACACAGGCACTCCAATATATGCTGTGGGCATCCCACATGGCATATTAACCACCACACCAAATACCTGTTTCATATATTTTAAATTGGTGTTAAATGATTCTTTCCCAGTCCATCACTAGGTTGGTGACCTAAGAGTACCTACAGTGGCAATTTTGGGACTGTTTTGTTATTTTTAAGGTAGCTATCCCAGGTAACCTTGGACAGTTATTTTTATGAATTGTTGTCAATCTTTTCTTCAGGTGGAATCAAGAAGGTTCAAAGTAAAAATATACTGACTTTCTGTAGGTTTCCCATGTTCCTCTTTGGAGGCCCTACGTCTCTTTTCTGCTACATTTAGATGATTCTGGTCAACAGGCTAGAACAGTGGCAAGATCTTTGTAGAACTGCTTCGTCTTAGTCTTCCTTTCCTGAGTTTTACTGGCTTTTAATCCTTGGGAGACTTCTTCCACTGTTGATTCTGCAGGTTCATCCTGAACTTCCACTGCCTCAGGCTTGTTCTAACTAGGCCTCCACTTTCTGAATAACTATTCATGGATAATTAGTTTGCACTGTAGGTCTCTTTGAAGGTCGATAGGAACTATGGATTTGCTTCAGTACCTGCTTTCTAGATAGCACAGTGAGTCTTAATCAGGACTGTTCCTTCGCAACCTGGCCCCACTTGGCAATGTCTGGAAATAGTTTTGATTTGTCATTACTAGAGAGGGTGTATGCTGCTGCTATCTCATGGCTACAGGTCAAGGAGAATGTTGCTAAATTTCCTGTCATGCATAGGTCAGTCCTCCATAATATGTAATTATATAGCCTAAAACATTGATACTGAAGTTGTTGAGGGACCTTGACATAACAAATGATTTACTGATAGATCAGGAGCTGTCCAAGTTTCAGCTCCCACTGCTTCAGCAGTAGATGGCTCAGGGGGGAATATTCCTACTGCCCATTGCTGCAACAGCAGAATCACAGAGGTGAACGTCCCTGCAGCTGTCCAGTCTCCAGAAGAGGTAAAAAGTTGTTGCCGGAGTTGATACGTGGCAAACACAAATCCATTTGCTTCAATATTGAAAGACTGTTTGGTGGGAGAACAATGGACCAAGAAGTGTTTTACCTTTTTGGGAAAAACAGAGTCAAAGAGATACAGAGAGAGGGCTAGGAAGGGGAAGAGGGAGGGGGAATGAGAACACTCTGATCTGTTAGTTCACTCCCTAAATGCTGGGTCTGGGCTGGGGCTTGAAGCGAGCAGCAGGGAACTCAAGGTTTCCCATTGCCTTCGGGATACACATCAGATGGAAACTGGGATCAGAAACTGGAGTCAAGGCCCAAGCTCATGCACTCCAGTGCAGGATGAGGGTGTCCTAACTGGCATTGGATTTTTTAAAAAGTAAGATTGATTTTAGTGTGTTCCATATGTAGCAAAATCACTGGTTTTTTTTGTTTGTTTGTTTTACAAATGTGTGGCAGTCACATGTGAGCTCAATGCAATGAGGTTATAGATACTTCTATCACTACAAAATGTTCACTTGGGCCTCATTTGTAATCAGTTTCTTTCATATGACTTTGAATTTCATCTATTCTCATAAAAATTGTAGGGGTTATTCTTAGTTCTTAGATGAGGAAAAAATATGCCTTGGGAAATTTAGCGATGCTTGTTCCCAGGGTCACACTAAATGGTTAGTAGAGTTGGGATCTAAATTTCTGGCTCCATCTTCATTATCCATTTTCACTAAAGATCAGAATGTTAAGGGTGAAATCATAGTTGTGTACCTATACTCATACTATATATGTATACATATATATATATACACATATATATGCACATATATACACACACAGTGTTTTTATAACTTATCTATGGAGAATATTGATCTGGATGCTAGATTAGGACTATGTCATCAGATGGGGTTGAAGGACTGTTCCAAAAATAAGGATTGCTTGCGTTAAGATTCAAATATTTAATTAAAATTCCCCTCTTCCTCACTCCCCTACCACTTAGGGTATGTGGGTTGGGCCATGAGGATACTTCCAAAAGCTTGTGGAAAACTGGGAGCTTTTGATTGACTGGGATGATACTCTGTTGGCTCTGTCTTCAGACCAGAAAGGGTATACCTAAGAAACCGTTGAACTTGACTGGACAATAAGATGTTGGACTCTATGTTTGGTATACGCTTGCAATGGGGGAATCTCAACTGAACTTGAACTGTGGTTATGCAACAAGGTGGAGGAATCCACCATGGTGGGAGGGTTTTGGGAGGGGTGGGGAGAACCCAAGTACCTATGAAACTGTGTCACAAAATACAATGTAATTAATGAATTAAAAATAATAAATAATTTAAAAAAAAAGATACACTTATTTTGGTGCCACAAGTTTTGGAATCCAATCATAGATCTTTTTTCCCCAATAATGTTCTTATTACACAAACTTTTTGAAGCCCCTCATATTTAATTAATTTATTTTCTTTTTATAAAAATATTTATTTTTATTTTTATTATAAAATCAGATATACAGAGAGGAGGAGAGACAGAGAGAAAATCTTCCGTTACTTCCCAAGCAGCTGCAATGTTTGGAGCTGAGCCAATCCAAAGCCAGGAGGCAGAAGCCTCATCCAAGTCTCCCACGCAAGTGCAGGGTTCCAAGGCTTTGGACCGTTCTCTGCTGCCTTCCCAGCTACAAGCAGGGAGCTGGATGGGAAGTGGGGTCCCTGAACCGGCGTCCATATGGGATCCTGGGAGTGCAAGGCGAGGACTTTAGCTGCTAGGCTACCATGCCGTGCCCAGCCCCCTCACATTTTAGATGGGGTAACAAGTTGGGACTATTTCACTCCTTGGTAATAAGTACTTTCCCCTCTACTTGACAACAGTTGCTCTCAAGCCTTGAAAGATTCACAGGGTCAGGCCCGTCTTGTTATTAGCCCTGCTGATTTGAGTGTCAGCTTTGGGAACTACCTCTAGAGATGGATTGATTTTACTCAATCCTATTATCCCTTGGGTTGTTAAGCTTTTTAAAATTACAGATACCGGTGAAAGTTTATTTTACTTCATGCATTTTTTATTCATATAAAAGAGAAGATCTTATGTGTGCTGTTAAGTATAGCTCCGAGAAGACAATCGTACTTCCCTTGTTCCCCTGCTTTCTCCCAGTAACCCCCTCTCTCTTTCTTCTCTAACAGAATTTGTGCAGATCTAATATTAATTTACTGTGTATTCAGGGAAGTTTTAATGTTTCCTTCTGGATTTTCTATATGCTAAAGACATCGAGTCAAAAATAAGTAGTGAATCAGAAAGTGCAAGACCTCATTTCCATCATTCAAATATATCTTAAGACATGTTCCCTTGTGTTATGCTGCAGAGTTTAATAAGTACAGTGAGACTGAACTTGCTGAATAATGGTTTGTGTTTTAGGACCTGACCAGGCTGTCCTGGACCAATCTTCCTTCTTTTGTGGGTAATTTGCTAAGACACACATTCTCTGTTCTGCTGCTGAGATCTTCCATTATTCCTCTTTGAGGTTGGGTGTGGGGTGTCTTTGATGGTTGCCAGTCGTTGATGTTTGGGATGCTCTAGTCTGTAGTTTGGAGGGAACTTTATTCATTTCCCTTGAGTTATCTCTTTGGAACCACCATGTACGAAAAAGGCATGACCAACTGTTCAAGTGCAGGGATGCTTTTTAAAATGTCCTACTTTTCAGAAGATGCATGAAAGCAAATCATTTATTCCTTCAGAACTAGCATAATGTGATGTTGGTGGACAAGCTTGTATTCAGCCCTGACCCGCTGCCCCAGCCTTAGCCTTGCCAAGAGCAACACACTAACAGTGATAGTGTTGGGTCTGTTCCGTTCTCTGCCTGGGTTATTCTAATATACAGACATGCAAATGTGAACTCTCTGCAGTGATGCTGTTTACGGATTCTTTGTGAGTATGTGACCGGAATTTTTTCTTGAAAACCGAGTGTCCAAGTTCTTGCTTAGCTGCTGAAGGTCCATTTCTGTCACTTGGACTCTGGAATAAGGTGTGTGTGTTTTTTTGTTAACATTAGATCATGATCTAATGTGGCTCAGCATTTGCTAGATCTTTCTATATTGTTTTTTTTTCCATGAAAAACTACGTAACACTGATGATTTAGTAACATTTTTTGCAAGAGATGAGAAGTAATTATGAGGTATTCATAAACTCATCGATTGCGCAGTAGTTATGGATCCTTGAAATTACTTTATAGTTACTAATTAAGCATTATCATTTGTTGGACAAGAATAATATTCAGGTTATTACACAAAAGTAGAAGATATTGCTGGTTATTCTACCTATAAATGATAATCTAGGCATTATTGTATTCATTTTACAATTTGGTGATTAAGTCCCTTTAATCTTGTTTAGCAAAGTTAGTTTATTGGAATTTCAGTTATACAAAGAGGAGCAAAGAGAAAGATCTTCCATCTGATGATTCACTCTCTAGTGGCTATGATGACCAGAACTGAGCCAATCTGAAGCCAGGAACCAGGAACTTCTTCCAAATCTCCCATGCAGGTGTAGGGTCCCCAGGCTTTGGGTCTTCCTCTATTGATTTCCCAGACCACAAGCAAGAAGCTGGATGGAAAGTGGAGTAGCCGGGATGATTAGAACTGGTGTCCATATGGAATACCGGGGGATACAAGAGTAGAACTTTAGCCACTAGGCTACCACGCTGGGCCCAAAGCTAGCCAGTTTTACAACGTCCCCAAATATTGCTGTTTATGGAAATTGTAACACTTAAAAATGAGTGGTAGATTATCTCAGAATTCTAATGGATTTTTCAGAGAGTATAGAGCTGTTTAATTGATTTTGTGACTTTTTGCTATTTTTTTCACCTTTTTTTATTTGGACTATTTCCCAACTCCTCTGATTTTATTCCTTCTTTATACCCTACAAATTCTTACAATATCCATTTTCTCCTTGAAAGGAAATGAATAATTTTTTTCTGAAAAGATATATAATACAATCCTGTGAAAAAGGAATTAATTCATAGGTATAAATAAACCTTGAAAAAATAGAAAGAGCATATGAATACTATTCATAATGCTGGGAGTTGAATGCAAATTCTGTTTTTATTGTGCATATAAAAATTTCAGTATTATACTATAGAAATGAATGAAAACAAACTTTAAACTCCACACTTTAATGTTAGTTTAAAAATTTAACTTAAAACATCTAAATGTTAACACAGTGTGCAAATATCTGTTAAGATGATTGATGCCAAATGGTGGCTGAATATTAGGCTTAGATTTAAATGAAAACGTAACTTTCTCCCTTGGAAAGGAGATAAATTTGAGACATTAAAAAAATATTCCATGCCTTAGAGACTTGGCCAGGGCTTCCTCATATATATGGGTTGATGTGATGGTTAATTTTATTTATTTAAAAGGATGAGTTACACAGAGAGAGAGAAAGATAGAGATCTCCCATCCTTTGGTTCATTCCCCAGATGAGTGCAACAACCATAACTGGGCCAGGCCAAAGGCAAGAGATTCATCCAGGTGTCCCTTGTAAGTGCAAGGGGTGAGGTGTTTGAGTTATTTTCTGCTGTGATCCCTGGTGTATTAGTAGGGAGCTGGAGCAGAAGTAGAGCAGCTGGAACCTGAACTGGTAACCATATGGGATGCTGGTGTTGCTGATGGTAGCTTAGCATGTTACATTGTAATTCCAACCCCTGTGATGTCAACATGTCAACTTGGTGAGGTGTTTGAGTTATTTTCTGCTGTGATCCCTGGTGTATTAGTAGGGAGCTGGATCAGAAGTAGAGCAGCTGGAACCTGAACTGGTAACCATATGGGATGCTGGTGTTGCTGATGGTAGCTTAGCATGTTACATTGTAATTCCAACCCCTGTGATGTCAACTTGGCTCGGCTGTGATGCTAATTGTTTGGCCTAATTACAGTTGAGATATTATTGCAAAAGAATTCGTTAAAAATAATGATTACAGTTTAAATCAGTAGTCTTTGCTGAACACAGATTATCCTTTAGGCCTCATCTAATCAAGTTGAAGGCCCAAATAGAGCAGATTGAGGTTTCTCAGAGTAGAGGGCATTCACATTGAAATACAGAAACTGCATGAATTCTCATTCTGCTTATAAAGAATATAGATCCAAGTAACCTCAACTCTTATCTAAATCTTTAAGCTGCTGGCCTGTCCATCAGACTTCAGACTTATCAGCTCTCAAATTGCATATGCCAGTTTTTTCCTTTATCTATCTCTCTATTTATGTACTTCAAAGTGACTATGGAAAATATAATTAAATGACTAATTTGTTTTGATGCAATTCATTTGAAATGCATGGATAGTTTTCTTTATCATTGTGCTTTTCACGAAGTTTTGAACACATCCTTGGTTATACCTTATGATGTATTTTTCCAGGGACTCCTAACTGAAACAGTGACATGGGAAATGGGAAGTGGTAATCCTTAAAGTCTTTGGAAACTGACTCTGGGCCTTTTTTATTATTATTATCTTCAAATACAAATCTTGATTGCCTTGTTACTGTGTTTAGGAGAAACTCATTGGTTATACCCATCATCAACCTCTCACTGGACTGAGTGACCACCTGTGGCTTTGATACTGCAGTGTTGGAAGCTTTTAGAAGAATTTTCTTGCACTTTATATTTTGTCCTGATGCCATGTATCACAGTCATTTCAGGTTAGTATGACAGAATGACACAGACTGAGGAGTTAACACAGCAGAAATGTCTTCTTCTTGTTGCTGGCACTTGGGCGTTCCAAGATCAAGCAGCCAGTGGATCTGATATATGGTAAGGGTCTTATGGTAAGGTTTACAGGTGTCTAGCTTGTTGTTTCCCTTGTGGCAGACAGCAAACACTACGAAATGCGTTTTCTTAAGTGTTCTGATAAGGGCACTCATCAGTTATAAGGGCTCAAACCTCAAAAGCTAATCAGCCTTAAATGCCTTGTATCTGAATGCATTTACATTGGGGAGTTAGGATTTGTACATACGAATCTGGGGAGACACAAACATTCAGTCTGTTGCACCATAGCACTTGGTTCTCCTTAGTTACAGCAAACAAGGTTCTATGGTGTAGCTAGGCAAACGTAAGTGTCTGAGGGAGAAAGGGGGTTAGATTTAATAGCAGCTTTGCATATGGACATGCTCTTTTTTTGTGCTTTTTTTTCTAATTCTATGATAGGAGGTCACCTTCTGCATGCTATTTGGTAAGTTGTTTGCTTTTTCCTAAGCTGTCTGAGTTTCGATGCATTGTTATTTTGTGCTGTTTTAATATGGCACACTATGGCAATGAACTATTCCTTGGCTTCCTTGGTTATCCTGCAAGCTTCCTGGAGACAGGAGCAATGACTTTTTTATCTTTGAATTTCTAATGTGTCACACAGATCTCACAAATTGAAATGTTCAATACAAGTCGGAATGAATATTTATCAGTAAAGTTGAACACTTCACACCATGTTGATTGGAAATAAATAATCTGAAGTGTATGAATGCCATTATTCACTTGAAGTCTTCTTATTTCTCAATGTCTGTTTAGGGAAACCCAATTCAAGAAGTTGAAAGGAAGAGCAAAGGAGTTCACAAGGAGTCTGATTTATTTCCTTTTATATTGAGCAGTCTGCAGATGCCCCCCTCTATTTTATTTCCATCTTTTTTTTTAAGGTGGGTTCTTTTTTTTAATTATTTATTATTTTTAATTTATTAATTACATTGTATTTTGTGACACAGTTTCATAGGTACTTGGGTTCTCCCCACCCCTTCCCAAACCCTCCCACCATGGTGGATTCCTCCACCTTGTTGCATAACCACAGTTAAAGTTCAGTTGAGATTCCCCCATTGCAAACGTATACCAAACATAGAATCCAGCATCTTATTGTCCAGTCAAGTTCAACGGCTTCTTAGGTATATCCTTTCTGGTCTGAAGACAGAGCCAACAGAGTATCATCCCAGTCAATTAAAAGCTCCAACATACCATTAGTAAAAATTTACATCATTATGGAATTAATTGACATAGTAATGAGTAACCAATATGTTAAAAGTAAATGCGAGTTCTTAACCACCTTCTGTGACCACCTCATTGATATTTCAATTTTAGTTTATACACAACATATAACATACATAACATAACATGTTATACATAACATCATATCATCTTAAATTAAGGCAAATATGTGGTATTTAACCTTTTGGGATTGGCTCATTTCCCTTAGCATTATGGTTTCCAGTTTGGCCCATTTGGCCACAAAGAACTGCATTTTGTTTTTTTTAATAGCTGAGTAGTATTCCATGGAGTAGATGAACCATAGCTTTCCTATCCAATCATCTGCTGATGGGCATTTTGGTTGCTTCCATGTTTTTGCAATTACTGATTGTGCTGCTATGAACATAAGAGTGCATGTTGGTTTCTCATAAAACAAGTGTTCTGGATATATTCCTAGGAGTGCTATTGCTGGATCATACGGTATGTTGATTTTGAGTTGTTTGAATGTTCTCCATACTGATTTCCATAGAGGCTGTACCAGCCTGCAGCCCCACCAGCAGTGGAGTAGGGTTCCCTTTTCCCCCGCAACCTCACCAACAAGTGCTGTTGGTGCTTTTATTCATGTGGGCCAGTCTTACTGGCGTTAGGTGGTACCTCATTGATGTTTTAATTTGGATTTCCCTTATTGCCAGGGAACTAAATGAACTAGAGAATTTAACCTTGTTCTGGAAGCCCAACTTCAATTTGATGATGCTTAGTACATATAAGTTGACTTCAAAGTGCCATTCAAATATCACTCTTTACGTTGTGTTTCCTTTGTTGTAAAACTCAGTAGATGCAACACAAATTAATTTTGTGTTACACATAGTTTTTTATCTGTAGCGATCCCAGGGAGACATACATAATATAAACTTGATTTCAGATAATAATTAATGGGCAAATTGCTATAATAGTTATCTTGTTGGAGAGATGAGAATTTGAAAAGAAAGAACTAATTTGGAACAAAACCGTTTCTTCAAATAATTTTTTTTGTAGTTAAGTGAGTGGAGCTGGTGGATGGGCAACAGTCAGACACACAACTAAGAATCTGAACCAATCATAGTCAAATTTCACATTGGGCCTCTCATAGTTTCTTAAATATCCGCTCTCCAGTCATAGAGGCAGACAGTATTGTAGAGTCTGGAGGAAAGTTGTTGATTGTTAGCGGCAAATAATATATGAAAAATAAACCAGGAGGTGGGATTTAAGCTAGTCAAGATAATCGGGAACACAGGAAAATGAATAGGAAACTAAGTAGAGAAAGAAAACATTTAATAGTCTGCATTATATCCACAGTGTTACAATAGCAAATGTCATACTTATAGCACGTACACAGCTGTAAGCCAGCAGGACAGGCTGTTCACTAGGAGCTACTGATCTAATCAGAGCCCTTGGGAATGGCACTGGGTAGGCTTCAGATGATGACTGTGATGTCTTGACAGAATAAATAAGGATGTATTTCTCTTAGGCATTTTGGAATCCCCATGGAGACCTGGAAAGATCGCCATTCTTAAAAGTGTGACAAATTGAATACCAGCATGGATCCAAAACATGTTCTTACAGAAAACAGTCAACAAAATGAGGACGGGGAAAGGAAGAACAGAAGACTTGAGCTGTTAAGTAGCATGAAATAAATTGAAATTATAATCAGAATACTTCCAGTTAGATGTTTTTAACAACAGATTCTACTGATTTTTCAAGACAGATCAGTTTCCTTCCTTTTTTTTGTATAATTCTAGAAATAAAGAGGAGCTAAGTACTCACCCTTTTATGAGGTGGCTGAAATTATGACTCCAAACTCAGATAAAAGTAATGCAAGAAAATTATAGATCAGTTCACTTACAATTATAGTGGTAAAATTTGTGAATATCACTCACTGAATCCAATTCTGTACACCACGCAACACCATGAACAAGTGGTCCTTATTTCAGTAATACAAATATGATTTACCCCAGAAATCTTACCAATATAATTTACCATATAAATTATTGATCGTGAAAACTAATAATTATCTCAGTTACACATAGCACGCACTTCTGATATGGCACAACATGTATTTAGAATAACTATTAATATTAGGAAGTTATTATGGTAAAGGTGTGTATCAAGACCCTATAGCAAATATTATACTTTCAACATCATAGATAAAGCAAAATTATATGACCAGTTTTCATTTTCATATTCTAATATAGAGTGACAGGTTCTAGGTAATTCAACAAGGAAAAAATAAAAAAGTCTATATTTACAGAGATAAAACACTTTTAAAAACTTATTTATTTTTATTAGAAAGGCAGAAATTACAGAGGAGATAGAGAGAAAGACCTTTCATTTGGTGTTTCACTCCCCAAAGGGCTACAGTGGCTGAAGCTGAAGCTAATCTGAAGCCATGACCCAGGAGCTTCTTCCAAGTCTCCAACGTTTGTACAGGCTCCCAAGGCTTTGGATCATCCTTTGCTGCCTTCCTAGGTCATAACAAGGAACCTGGATGGAAAGTGGAGCAGTTGGAACATGAACAGGCACCAATATGGGATGCTGGCACTTGAAGGTGGAGGATTAGCCTGTTGAATTCTGATGTCAACCTTGATAAAACATCTTTCTTTTTTTGCAGATAATATGTAGGAAAAGTAACAGAGGGCCTGGCAGTGTGGTCTAGCAGCTAAAGTCCTCACCTTGAACACGCCAGGATCCCATATGGGTGCCGGTTCTTTTTTTTTTTTTTTTTTTTTTATTATAAACTATTTATTTGAGTAAGCAAACAAAAACTAATTTTTCTTGGCAAAACAAATGCAATTTTCAATTATTTACACTTAAGTATTCAGATAAAAACATCCTCCAAAGGTATGAAAGTATACCTATTGTTTTTTTTTTTTTTAATTATTTATTATTTAACTTCAGTAATTACATTGTATTATGTGACACAGTTACATAGATACTTGGGTTCTCCCCACCCCTCCCCAAACCCTCCCACCATGGTGGATTCCTCCACCTTGCTGCATAACCACAGCTCAAGTTCAGTTGAGATTTCCCCATTGCAAGCGTATACCAAACATAGAGTCCAACATCTTATTGTCCAGTCATGTTCAACGGCTTCTAATCCCTGCAGTTCCACTTCCCATCCAGCTCCCTGCTTGTGGCCTGAGAAGGCAGTCAAAGACAGCCCAAAGCTTTTGGACCCTGCACCTGCGTGAGAGACCTGGAAAGAAATTCCCGCTCCTGGCTTCTGATCGGCGCAGCACCAACCGTTGCAGTCACTTGGGGAGTGAATCATCGGATAGAAGATCTTCCTCTCTGTCTCTCCTCCTCTCTGTATATCTGACTTTGTAATAAAAATAAATAAATCTTAAAAAAAAACATGCATACACATTTTTGCATGAAAATACATCATTTCTCTGGAGTAAATTTCCAAGAATACAATCGATAGATTTCATAGTGAATCTAGATTTAATTTAGAAAAATAGTGACTGCATTATTTTACATTCTCACCAATAATGTATGAGTGATGAGTTTCTCAACATCCTTGCCAGTATTTGATACTAGTGCTAATTTTCACTGTGGCAATTCCAATAAATGTGTGGTAATATCTCATTGTAATTTAACTTTCATTTTTGCAGTGTCTAATTTTGAACATATTTCCATTAACTTATTCATATAAATCTGTATACACATTTGGGTGAAATCACTGTTTGTGTCATTTATCCAATGTCAAGTTCTTGTTTTCTGAATGTTGGGTTTTTAAATTTTAATATATTCTAGATATAAGACTTATGCCAGATAGGTCGCTTGGAGATGTTTGCTCCCAGCCTATAATTCGTCTTTTTTATTATTTGACAATGTAATTCACACAGCAATAACTTTTCGTGCTGACAAGTACAATTTATCCTTTTCTCCTTTTAACTATCATGCTTTAGCTGTCAAATCTAAAAGCTGCCTGGTTTTAGGTCCTAAAGACTTTTTTGGGTCCCAAAGCTTTGGGCCGTCTTTGACTGCTTTTCCAGGCCACAAGCAGGGAGCTGGATGGGAAGTGGAACTGCCGGGATTAGAACCGGCGCCCATATGGGATCCTGGCACATTCAAGGTGAGGACTTTAGCCGCTAGGCCACTGTGCCGGGCCTTGTTATTAGTTGTTAATTACTGGTGATTCTGTTACTGTTCTTTTTTTTTTTTTTAAGATTTATTTATTTTTTTATTACAAAGTCAGATATACAGAGAGGAAGAGAGACAGAGGGGAAGATCTTCCATCCGATGATCCACTCTCCAAGTGAGCGCAACGGCCGGTGCTTGCTTATCCGAAGCCGGGAACCAGGAACCTCTTCCAGGTCTCCCACGGGGGTACAGGGTCCCAATGCTTTGGGTCCTCCTCGACTGCTTTCCCAGGCCACAAGCAGGGAGCTGGATGGGAAGTGGAGCTGCAGGGATTAGAACCGGCACCCATATGGGATCCTGGCACGTTCAAGGCGAGGACTTTAGCTGCTAGGCCACGCTGCTGGATGCCGTATGTATGTTTGAGTTTTATTAATGAGAAACAAAATCTGCAGACAATTCAAATATCTTTCAAAGGGTGAGCATTTAAAAACTATAGCACATTCATTCCACAGAATTCTACTCATTTGGGGCATCATGTTGAGTGAAAAAAGTGATTTCAAAGTATTACACATTATAGCATTCAATCACATAAAACAAACAAACAAAAAGACATTCTGACTATCAAAGAGTAACCAAACAATGCTTCAGTATTATAATATGAAGACAAAGAGACTGATAAATGCCTGAAAGTGAGTGGGAAAAAATGCTCAAAGGATTACTCAGAAGCACACAGAATCAAATTACTGAGGTAAAGAAATCCAAATATGATATGATAAATATTTTGCAAAGAAGTTGAGATTTTGAAATCAAACTGAAGGATTAGAAATGAAGAATTAACATGGCAAAAAGAAAATACAATGGAAAACCTCAATAACAGACTTGTTAAGACAGAAGAAACAATATCCCAGACAGAAGACAAGACATGGTAACATCTCAGTCTGATAAACAAACATAAACAAAAATGAGAAAAATACAATGTTCAAGATTTATAGGACACCATCAGACAACCAAACATATGTACCTTGGGAGCTTATGAAGATACAGAGAGAATGGATTAGAAGGCCTATTCAATAAAAATAATAGCAGAAAAATTTGCTAATACAGAGAAAGAAAAGGACATCTAAGTACAAGGAGCACAAGAGCCTCTAAATAAGCATGAGCAGAAAAGACTGTCACCACAAGATATTGTAGTCAAAATGTTCACAGTAACATGTAAAGATTCTGAAATATGCTTAAGATAAATGTGATAACCTTCAGAGGCTCCTGTTAGACTGGTGGTTTCTCATTGGAAATCCTGCAGGGTAGGAGAGAATAGAGACATATTGCTCAAGTCCTGAAAGAAAACAGAAACAGATTGGTTACTAAGATGGAGATTGAGTTGGTAATGAACACTTTCCCAACAAATACAACCGAAGACTGGGTGGTTTCACTGCTAAGTTCCAGAGGAAGTAATTTCAATTCTTCTCAAACTATTCAAAACAATTGAAAGTGAGGGAATCTTCCAAAACTCCTACTGCAAGATCAGCATTACCTGAAGTACCAAACCAGAGAAAGATACAACAGAGAAAGAGAACTATTGACCAATGTCCCTGAACAACATAGATGCAAACATCTTGAACAAAACATTAACTAATTGAATCCAACAACACATCAAAAAGATTCATTCATCCAGAACATGTGGATTCACCCCACAGATGGTTGAACACACACAAATGAATAAATGTAACACATTACTTTAACAGGTGAAGAAGACAAAAAATGACTACCCTGATAGATGCCGAGAAAGCACTTGATCAAATACATCCTCTCATGATGAAAACCTTAAGCAAATTGAGTGTAGAAGGAACATTTCTAACACAATCAATGCAATATATGAAAAAGCCATAGCCAACATTATACTGAATGGGGAAAAGTTGAAAATATTACCAGTAAGATTCAGAACCAGACAACGATGGCTGATCTCACCACTGCTATTCAATATGGTTGCAGAAGATTTAGCAAGAGCCAATAAACAAGAAAAAGAAATCAGGGGCCCGGCGGCATGGCCTAGCGGCTAAAGTCCTCGCCTTGAACGCCCCGGGATCCCATATGGGCACCGGTTCTAATCCCGGCAGCCCCACTTCCCATTCAGCTCCCTGCTTGTGGCCTGGGAAAGCAGTCAAAGATGGCCCAAAGCTTTGGGACCCTGCACCCGTGTGGGAGACCTGGAAGATGTTCCTGGTTCCCGGCTTCTGATCGGCACAGCACCGGCCATGGCGGCTCACTTGGGGAATGAATCATCGGATGGAAGATCTTCCTCTCTGTCTCTCCTCCTCTCTGTATATCTGACTTTGTAATAAAATAAATAAATCTTTTTTAAAAAAAGAAAAAGAAATCAAAAGAAAGAAACTGGAAAGGAGGATGTCAAGATATCACATGATTCTATAAATAGGACAACTAAAAGATTCTGGGAAGATACCACTGGAAATCATATAAGCATTTGATAAAGTTGCAGTATATTAAGTCTAGCCTTTGTATGCACAAACAACTCCAAGACTGAATTGTTGTTATATCATAATTTATTATATCAGTCTTAATCATGACAGATGCAAGAAAATTTAAATACCTTGGAATAAATTTAACCAAGGATATGAGGTTTTCCTATGAAGAAAATTATAAGACGTTAAGTAATGCAATAGAAAAAACACATAAAATGAAAAAAACTTCCATATTCATGGGTTGGCACAATTATTATCAAAATGTTCTTACTACAGAAAGCTCCTTTACAGGTTCATTGCAAACATAATAAAAATACTTACAACATTCTTCTCAGATCTAGTAAAAATGCTGCTAAAGTACAAACAGAAACACAAGACAACCTGAACAGCTGAAACAACAGCAAAAATGAAGCTGGAAATATTATATTACCAGACTTCAAGATGTACTACAGGACAATTGTAATCAAAACAACCTGACACAAATAGACATGCAGATCAATGGAATAAAATAGAAATTCTGGAAGAAAAACTCATTTCTACAGCCAACTAATATTTGACATAATCACTAAAATCAGTACAGGGAGAATGGTCAGTCTCTTCAACAAACGATTCTGAGAAACCGGGATTTATGTGTGCAGAAATATGAAACAAGACCCCTACCTTACAGCTCACACAAAATCAACTCTAACTGGGTCAAGGACCTAAACCTAGGACTTGATACCATCACATTACTAGAGGAAAACATCAGGGAAACTGTAAAACACAAGCACAGGCAAAGATTTCTTGGAATAAAACCCAGAAACATGGGTAAGAAAAGCAAAAATAAACAAATGAGATTTCACCAAGCTAAGAAGGTTATGCACAGGATGGAAACTGTCAACAAAGTGAAGAGGCAACCAACCAAAAGACCAAATAACAAATTGGACCAAAAGAAAAAGATCTAGAATGTGAGAGATTTAAATTCAAGCACATTAGTAGCTTAAGTGTGAGTTCTCACACATGAGAACCAGTGGCGGGGAGGTGGGCAAAGCTGGTAGGGGGAATATGAAGGGCTCTGATGCTTGACCAACTCCCACTGGAAAGTATGAATTGGGATGGGAGCAAACCAGGCCAGGCAGGGCTACAACACCCATGGGCCTCATGTGAGCTAGATGAGGGAGAAGCCAGGTTGGACTGACTGTTCCACTAGTGCAAGCAGAAATTGGAGTGGGTAGTGATGGATGGTTGGGCTTTGCCTCAGCATCAGCTGGCAGAAGCTGGCACTGGGGAGGGGGGTAATTCTGTTAAACTGCAGAATAACCTGGAGAGTGCCTAATCCGGGAGTTGCCTAGAAGGGAAATAGTGGGCACCGCCCTCTAGGGTTACCACTCCCACTGGAGAGCATGAAAACCAGGACAGGGACAGTGGTAGCTAGACAGAAACGCACCCAACAGCATGTGTGTGCTGGAAAGTACAGCTGGTTAGGTTGAACTAGACTTCAATGCCCATTGACAGTATATAAGAGCTGAATGGGATGTGGGACAGACTGGACTAGTCTGCTGCACATACTGGCAAGCACAGGTACCAAATCAGAGTAAAGGGCGGGCCTGGTTGCGGTTACTGGGAGTCGCCCCATCTGGGTTGCAGCTCCAACTGGTTTGTGTGAAGGCTTGACTGCAACACCCATTGGTTCCAGTGGAAGACAGGGCTGGAAACAGAATTGACCCATCAATTGCAACCACCAGCACAGGCATACGCTGATTGGGGTGATGGATTGTGCCAGACCCTGTACTGGCATTCACGCACAAGAATCAGGTCTGGGATCACTTCAGATGTAGTTTTTTGGGGGATCTAACAAACTGAACTGCTGATCTCAGAACCCCAATCATGAAGAGAATTGCAGGTTTCATGGTGTGACCATGGAGTGCATGTGTCAAAGCTGAGCCTCCTCAGAGGCCCAGACAGAGCAGTAGATAGTATATCCAAGTGCACAGGGAGGAAATGGCGGTCCATCGGAGCCTGCAGAGGACACCTGGTACCACAACAGAGGACGGAGGACAGACCAAATGGATCATCTTTCCCAGCCATATGTTGGCAGTGAAGATCTGGGCAAATGGAGACTCTAAGGTGGACTGTCAGGCAATGGATTCTGGAGAAATTTCATCATCCTAGGAATGGTGAGATTGGCAGCAATTCAGAACTTCTGAACTATCGAAACCACTTGAGCAGTGCCCTCAGAGTGTGCCCCATGTCGGGGACCCTGGGATGGGGTTGGGAGGTTGGGTGGGGTTTCTCACTTTATCTCCCTCCTTACCCCAGATACACACACATAAAAAAATGTGGAAACAATAGTCTTATCCATTTTGTGTAACCCTTGACCCTTTGTACCCTAATCAACTATGTAAAGATTATCAAAATAAAAGAAAAGGAAAAAAAATAAGCGTAAGTTATCTAAATATCTTTTAAGAGTAGAGATTATCAGAATATGGAAAAAAGTCAAAACCCAGCTATGTATTGCTTCAGAATCACTTTCTTTTTTTATTATTTTATTTTTTCTTTATTTTTTGACCATCTTTACATAGTTAATTAGGGCACAAAGGTGCAAGGGCTACAGGAAAGTGGGTAAGACTATTATTTCCACATTTTTTTCCTGTACCTGAGGTAAAGGGGAAATAAAGGGAGAAGCTCTACCCAGTCTCCCACCCATCCCAGGTTCCTGATGTGGGGCATGCTCCCAGGGTCTTGCTCAAGTGGTTTTGATAGTTAAAGAGTTATGAATTGCTGCCAATCTCACCATTCCAAGCATGATGAAGTTGCTGAAGAATCTACTGATTGATATAGTCCATCTTAGAGTCTCTGTTACCCAGTTTTTCACTGCCAACATATGGCTGGGGTTGTTGATTGATTTGTTCCGTCTTCTGTCTTTTCATGGTTAAAGTTCTGAGTCCTGCAGTTCAGTTGGGGAGATCCCCAAAGAAACTTTGTCTGAGATGATTCCAGACCAGATTCTTGTGTGTACTTGGCAAGTACAGGGACCGGTACAGTCCATCGCCCCGATCAGCTGGTGGTTGCAATTGCTGGGTTGGTTCTGTTTCCATCCACGTCTTCCACTGGAACCAATGGGTGTTGCAGTCAAGCCTGTTTCTGCCCAGCACACAATTGGCCCTCATATAAACCAGTGGGAGCTGTAGCCTAATCAGAGTGACCCACAATAACCCCCACCAGGTCCGCCCCCTGCCTTGGTACCTGTGCTTGCCAGTATGTGCAGCAGACTAGTCCAGTCTGTCCCACATCCCATTCAGTTCTCATACATGACAATAGGCATTGAAGCCTAGTTCAACCTAACCAGCTCCACTATCCAACCTACACACATTCTGTTGGGTGCGTTTCTGTCTAGCTACCACTGTCCCTGTCCTGGTTTTCATGCTCTCCAGTGGGAGTGGTAACCCTAGAGGGCGGTGCCCACTATTTCCCTTCTAGGCAACTCCCATTCCTGGATTAGGCACTCTCCAGGTGGTTCTAGGATTCAACTTGACAGATTTAACCTCTAGTGCCAGCTTCTGCCAGCTGATGCTGAGGCAAAGCCCAACCATCCATCACTACCCACTCCAATTTCTGCTTGCACTAGTGGAACAGTCAGCCCAACCTGGCTTCTCCCTCATCTAGCTCACATGAGGCCCACGGGTGTTGTAGCCCTGCCTGGCCTGGTTTGCTCCCATCCCAATTCATGCTTTCCAATGGGAGTGGCTGTCCAGCAGAGAACCACTTTCAATAAGCAGACACAAACAGATTAAATGTAAAAGGATATAATAGATAAATAAGGCTAATACAAATATAAATAAGTCTGGACTCATTACACTGATATGAAAATGTAGATTTTAGAGCAAAATTGTCATAATTAATAATGAGGACCTTCTCTTAATGATAAAGGTGTTTATGGATCTAATGCCAGAGCTTCAAAGTACACATAACAAAACAAAAAGGAGACAAATGCAGAGAGATATAGATGAAACATTAATTATAGTTGAAGATTTCAACGCATTGTCTCGATGATGATAGAATATAGAGATAAAACAGATGAGATAACATAGAAAAGCAGTGAGTAAACAGAAGACATAAATTGCACTATCAATAAACTTGACCTAATTGACATTTGTGGAACATGTGAAATAAGAACTGAAGAAAACACATTCTTCTCAAGCGTACATGGAATATTTACTAAGACAGGTCATATATTCAGCTATGATGAATGCAAGTCTCAAAAAACTGGAAAAACATTAAAATCAGAAAAATGTGTTTCCTGATTATAATGGAGTTAGATCAGTAATTTATCACAGAAGCTTGTCTAGAAACCCTTTAAGTATTTGGAGACTACATAACACACTGAAAAGTGAAAGCCCAATATATAGAATTTTCTGGATTGGTTTTATTGAAAGTACTATGTAAGGGAAATTTAATGCTGTATTAAAAAAAAGGAAATCTCAAAGCAAAAAAGTGAGTTTCCAAGTTAAGAAACTATAAAAACAGCTAATGAAATCCCAAGCAATAGCGAGATGAAACAACAGTCATCAGAGCAGTAATCATTGAAGCAGAGAAGAGGGAGTGATGGATGTGTTTATTACGCTATAATTTCACACACACATACACTTTTGAAGACATTAACTTGCACACTTCAAATACACAAACTTTATTGAATTCAGTTTCACTTCTGCAAAGCTTTTGAAAACTAAGCCTGAAGGATAAGCATTGGCATAGTGATTAAGATGCTACTTGGGACACCCACATTTCACATCAGAGGTCCTGTGTTTGAGTCCTGTTCATTTCCAGTGCTATTTCACGGCTAATGTGCATCCTGGGATGCAGCAGGAACGCCTCCCCTCACCAGGTAGGAGACCTGGGCTGGCTTTTCAAATCCTGACTTCAGTCTGTTGTGGGTACTTGGGGAGTGAATCAGCACATAAAAGATCATTATTTTTCCATCTCCTCTTACAAGTAAATGAATGAATTAAAATAATTCTGGTTGATGCTCAGTGCTACCAGTGATGGGGAATTTAGGAATCCTCATGCTCCAACAATGACAGTGTAACGCAGATGTTCTAGAGAGCCAAACAGCTTTGTGTAATAATCTTAAATACGTGTGATGTTTAAACCTACAGTTCTTCCCCTATACTTTAAAGAAACATCTAAGCATATTTTATAGGAGATGTGTGTTAAAATGTTTCTTATAGCACTATTTGAGGTACTGGGGAGTTAGTGGAAACTGGAGAATTACTTTTGGTAGAGGGGATGGGTACAATGTGGTAGGTGGAATGTTATGCTCCCATTAGAAATTGTGGATTAAATGCATGCATAGGAGTATGGAGGAATCCTAAACCATAGTGTAGGCCTCCCAAAGAAACATTTATATGTGCAAAGAGATAATGAGTAAAATATGTGTATATGCATTTATATATCTCAAATTATAATTTACATAAAATAAAGTCATACATGGAAGCAAAGTTTGCATTTTGACAAGAACATACAGCTGTACTTTATACTTAAAGAAAATGTTAACAAGTGGGATTGAGGGATTTGGATTGAGAAAGAGGTTTAAAATAGAATGAAAAGTTGATTTACTTTTTGTTATAATCCACATGCTGGGACTCTTCAGGGAATTCTGAACTGCTTTGTATACTATGATGGAATTCAAAACTTTTTTTTTGGTTTTGAAATAACTTTTATTGGATTTCAAAACTTTTTAACAATGTATTTTTATGTGTCAAATTGTTTTTGACATTGTTTGCTTGTGAGGATTCAATTCCCCCTTTTCTCACTCACCATCTTTAATTGATGAGTGTAGGTAAAAAAAAAAAAAAAACTCACTAAAATGTAACTCTGGAGAGAGGTCTTTCAAAATCCAGTTTTTGAAACTTTCCTTAAAATCCTGCTGCATTCATTGTTCAGGCAGAGTAGGTTTCATTTGAGCATAAAGTTAGACTTTCAGTTGAATAACATTCTGGAAATAGGATAGTTCAAAAACGATCTAACACTGCCACTGTTTGGAATGTCATAGGTGGCATTAGTGTTAATTGATATGGACATGAAGATGAACCAGGAGATGTGTGTTATTCATTACTTTAGTGTCTTGGGGACAGGGCAAGTGATATGATTTGGATATGACATGGTTCCACAATTCTTTGAACACGAAATCCCTGAAATGCTATGATAATAGTATGGAGAGGGTAGAAATTTCAGTCCAGTTATGGTGTGGAGAAGGTGGTGCTACTGGAAAGTGCTTAGGTCAGTGGTGATGTGCCCTAAGATAGTAGTCAGGTACAGTCTTTCTCTCTTCTTGCCTTGTGAGCATTGCTTCACAAACACTTCTTCATTACTATCCTTCTCTGCCCTCACCAGCTGTGAAACCAATAGAATTCATTTGATCTTAGAATGTGAACCTCAAAAATCACAGCCAAAAATTCTTTCCTTCATAAGTGTATTTTTACAGATTTTTTTATTACAGTAATGAAAAAAATGACTAATAAAGAAAGTATAAACATAAGTTCTAAGAATTGTCATTAGAGAGCCTGGGACAATAGTTCATAGAGTGTGGGCATGAAACAAAAAAGAGTTTCTGATCCAGTCAGAATGGGGAGCAACATGAGGGTTAGAGAAAAGTTTCAGAGAGTAGATAATACATGAGTGGAGTCTTGGATTAAGGTATCTGGGGGAGGGGATGCCGATGATAGAGGCATCATTTGGCACCAGTGAGCTAGGGGAGGTGAAAGCACCACATAGATTTGAATCCTAAAGTGTACATGGTAGAAGATGTGGAAAAATGAGACTGCAAGCTTCAGGTTTTCACATTGATAGAACTCAAATATCCAATATCCTCTTCCTCTATTTTTTACTTTGTTTTCTTTAAGCTGTTTTCCTTTCTGAAAGTCTTTTTTTGTTTGTTTATTTCATTTTATGACATAGTTTTATAGGCTCTGGGGTTCCCCCAATCCCTCCCCCTGCCCTCCCCCCATGGTGGAATCCTCCACCTAGTTGCAGTGTTAACAGTTCAAATCCAGTCATGATTCTTCCATTGCAAGCATGTACCATGCAGAGTCCAGCCTTCGCATTGTCCAGATAGATCCAGCAGATTCTTGGGGTGACCATCTCTGGTCTGAAAGCAGAGCTGGCAGAGCATTTGTTAACAATAGAGGTGCAGAATAGTTTTAGGTGGGGTGTGCAGAGAAATCTTCACCTCCCCAGTGAGGGGTGACTCATCTTTGTGACCTGCCTAGTGAGGTGTATGTGAGTCCAAGCTGACCTATCCCTGTCTGCTCTAAGCTTTCTTTATTGGTCTCTGTCTATCTAATCTGATTTTTTTTGAGGGGGAGGAGAGATGGGGTCTCCAGAGCAACCCTGATGGTCATTGCAAGACAGGGTGGGGATCCAAAGTTGGAACTAAGTAAGGACCAGAGAAAGCTCCCCTCCTGGGATCCTAAGGAGGTTTCTTCTGTTTCTGAGGACTGCTCAGGACTCCCAACTGTTTTTCCTATGTCATGAGGTCCTGTGAGGAAGGATCTGGGCTTCCTCCATCCCGTGTGAGAGATCTGATAGGGAATGGATGACCTCAGAGTTCTTGGCCTGCGGGGGAACTCCAATTCCCTGTGGTCTCCTTGGCTGTTGGGACACAGTCGTTGGCGTCCTTACTGGTAGTCCTTGCTGAGGATCTGGGAGTCTCCAGAGTTGGGGTACAAGCCTCCCCCCCGTCCTCCTGATCCACTCTGGGGCTTCTCTCCTGCTCTGTGTGCATGACCACTTGTTAAGAGGTTGTCAGGGTCACTCTTGAGTCCCCCTATATGTCTTTATAGTTTTGCCAAAGACCAGTGCTGACTCGTGTCTGTTATCTATAAGTTACCTGTTATATTCTTGATAGGTTATACTTAACATCTTCCTCACACTTTCAAAAGTGGTGGAAGATTTCTCTGCTCTCCCGCCCCATTATGGAATAATATGGGGTATTAAAAGTATATTAGGTTTTACAATTCTTTGATGTAGAGCATAAGCAGTCTGACTGAAAGTCTTTTTCAATTTAGTTGTAGAAACTGATAAAATTCTTTATAATATTCTACACATTTCAGGAATTCCAACTTATTTGTATACCAAAATATTATTCTTCAGATTTATTTTTAATGTTAGAATTTATGGATAGCATATGATAAAGGTCATTAATGTTCTTATAAACATGCAGCCACTTAACATGTTAATGAGTTCTGAATTAGTTTTCAGATAGAAAGTGAAAATTGTCTGCTCCTTTATGCTAATTTTCATACCATTCAATCTTTTAAAATACTTCATTTGTTTTCATCGATGTGTGATAGTTTTATTACCTTAGATTTGAAAATTTGCTCAGGTTACTAAATGGTAGTTTTAATTTCTTGTGGTAAACATTACAGAGGTATGAAATGCATACGGAAGAGCAGTTAAGCTCATAAATAATGAATTCTTCAGAACACACCTATGTAACCACCCCCTGGATAAAAGCAGGTAACATGATTAGCACCGCTGAGGTTCCCAGCATACTCTTCCAGTCAGTGTTCCTTCAGAGGTACCATTCTTGCACGTTTTAATGGATTCTATCTGTGTAAGTTTGAACTTTTGCTAAGTGGAACCATTATATGTTTATTTCTTTGGGTCTGGTTTCTGTTGTTTAATACAAGGGTGTTTCAGAAAGTTCACAAGGAGTAGAACCAAACGATAAGCCCTTTTGGGTGCAAGAATTTTGAAGTCCATACATCCAAGGGGTTTTCAAAAAGTTCACAAAAAAATTCATGTTGTGAAAAAAAAATGTGTATATTTCCAACTTGTTTAGCAGTCAGCTTATCTTTTAATTTGATTTTCCAACAAATTTTTGAATACCCTCATTTGGTTTGTAACATTCATCTAAATTGTAAATCACAGCTAATGTTTGTTGACTCCTGCTGTTGTAGATTGCCTCTTGTAAGAATTCATACTTTATTTATACATTTTATTTTAGGTGGATGGTTTGGCTATTTGCATCTCTCTCAGTTAACAGTGATCCAAATATGTGATGATAGAAATATCCAAACTGGGTGTGGTAGCCTAATGGCTAAAGTCCTTACCTTGCATGCTCCAGGATCCCCCATGGGTGCCAGTTCTAATACCACTGCCCCGCTTCCCATCCAGCTCCCTGCTTGTGGCTTGGGAAAGCAGTGGTGGATGGCCCAAGGCCTTGGGACCCTGCACTTGTGTGGGAGACCCAGAGAAAGCTCCTGGCTTCTTGTTTCAGATTGGCTCAGCTCTGGCCGCTGTGGCCACTTGGGGAGTAAGCCAGCAGACAGAAGATGTTTTTCTCTGTATCTCCTCCGTACATCTGCCTTTCCAATAAAAATAAATAAATCTTTAAAAAAATACCCAAATCAGAGGAACTATTTCCCTCTTGTGATGAGGGAAGGATTATGTAGTGACATTTCAACATTTTAATCAGAAATCTACACCCACACCTCTTTGAGAGCCACTACCTGTGTTTGTGTTTCCTACTGAAAACTGGCTCCCAATGGCTAAAAGCAATCACCTCCTGAGACAGAGACCTTGTGGGAGAAGAGAGACAGGCCACACTGTGAATAACAACAGTAGCACAAGTGATTTTTCTCAGGAGATCTATTTTCAGCATAGATTACAAACCTTCGAACCCCTACTTAAAAGAGTTTAAGACCTGTCTGCTTTCCATGGTGACCAGGACTAGTCAGGAAGGCCTGCAATGGGGAAGAGGAATACAGTCATGCCAGGTTTGGGAAATGTTATGAAGGCAGAAATAACATGGGAAGCAGGAAGCATTTCTTTCTGACAACATGTTGCATGTAAGGGTAATTTTGTTTTGTCATCTGGTCTCTACCAAGAACATGCCTGGTGTACCATGGATAATAAATGCTTCAGAATGTAGATGGAATAGAAACTGAGCCTCCTGCAGAACACTGACTGATAGATGCTGGTTCCCCAAATGTCTGGCATATGGGCATAAGCAAAGACTAAAATAGTAAGGATGAGATTCCTGGAGCTACAATTAACTACCTGTAGTGTACACAGCAGAGCTCACAGTGCTAGGCTAAATTTTTCCGCATCAACGCAGAGTGTCTGGGGGAAGAGAAACAAGATCTCCCATGTATCTTCTTTCGGCTGCACTAGCATTCACCTGGGGGCAGAACTGGAGTCAGCTCCTCAGATGGCAACATCACGGAGTCTGGAATCACTGAGCAGCAAGGGCTTCACACTTTGTCTTATTTAGGGTGATGTGGCTTTCAAGGTCTATGGTAGCCCAGGAAATTCCTATGCTCATTCATAAACGATGCATAGCCCTGGAGTGACACAATTTGGTATATATCTGATAATTAAACTTTCAAAAATAAGGAATATTGTTCTGATATTTTGGAAACTCCCAAGAGTATTGGAACAGTGACAAGAGAAAATGAGGAGAGTTCTTGAAAGCAGCTATCTCTAAGCTTGCACAGCATGATAGGCCAAATAACCAAGGAGCAGATCAGTTGTATATTAGGAGCCTTGTTTTTATTCATCTGCACCAAGTAATGGACCAAGGAGCCAGTGGTTGTTGCAAAATTTGCCCATGAGTGAGGTGACAGATGCAGGAACCAGGTTCCAGAAGATGCATGCAATACTTCCAGAAAAGTAAAGGAGGGAGTTGAAAATACTGTTTCTTAGGATGTGATTCCACAAAGATTCCGCTCAGAAAGTGCTGCTTCACATGAATTGGCAGGATTTTAGTGAAATAGCAGAGTGCAACCACCCAGGTTCAATTCTGGCTAGACTGTGCTGAGAATGTGCTAACGCTCGCTCACACATAAACATAGCATGTAGAGGAGGCTGAGAGTGAATGCCTTTCTTTGTGTTGACTCTTGGTGACTATTAGCTTTTTGAAACTACTCCATTTTTAATTATTGCTGTGTTTTAATTGGGAAGGTATAATTAGAGGTCACAGAAATGATTGACATAATGTAACTTCAATGTGTATTTAACTATAATTTCATTTTAGACGACCAGGCATTTGAAGGTGTGAAATAAATACTAGCTGTATGTATGTATTCCCAGGTTAGAAATTCATCTGTAAACTGAAAGGTCAATCTTTCTTTCCTTTGGCCTTCTGATATTAAATTTGGGGAAAGATGACTTTTAAAGAGCAATTAATTTTGGGAACTAAGATACAATTTGTAGATTTCTCAAGCCCACCTTGTTCATCCATTATTTTGATCCGTATTCTGGATCTCTCTTTTGACAGTTTCTCCTTTTGAATTTATCACTTCCTGGCTAGGAAGGAAAAGAAGGTAACATTTATATTATTTTTTTTGCTTATAAATTCTGAGTTTTGGATGATGAGATCAATGTTAGAAGATGACAGCTTATATTTTATTTAAATGTTTTTATATTTTGTAATCGGTAGTATATTCTGGGTTTTTTTTGGGGGGGCTAAGTTCTTAATAGCTTTATTCTTCTGACATTATAATACAAAAATCCACTGATTTCCTTGGAATATCATACAAATTAAGGAAGTAACAGATTGGAGCCCATAATGATAAGAAGCACTTTATCTGACCTTGCTGCTGGCATTATTATCATGGTTATCCTCTATTGTTTTCCGATGTAATTAGCAGGGAGCTGGATTGGAATTTGAACATCTGGAACACAAAATTGCCCATATGGGATTCTGGAACCACAAGGTGAAGGATGTTATGAGCCATGGTGCCAGCCCCTGCTGTTGTTTTTAACAAATGTATGGGCCCTGTTTCTAACAGCAATATTGGATTTACAGTAAATTTGAACAAAACCTGCAGAAATCCTATATATTCCCTGTCCTTACCCCTACATCCTCCCTTACCCTAATGGTTTGTTTTGTGTGGAACATTCGTTACAGTGATGAGCCCATTTGAGACCTTGTTATTGACTCAATTCCAGAGTATATATCAGAGTGCATGCTGTTTCACCATCCCATTGACACTGACAGACGTGTGATTGACATGTATTTGCCCTCACAGGGTTACACAGTCTTACTGCTCCCAAGCCCTTGTCCATTCTTTGTTCTTCCCTTTCTTCCCTCTGACAATAACTTATGCTTTCACTGCCCCTGCTTTACCTTTTCTAGAATGCCATATAGTCAAAATCATATAGGACACAGCCTTTTCCAGACTGGCTTCTTACATTTAGAACTCGAATTCTTCCATGTTTTTTTTTTTTTCAATGGCTTAACAGCTCATTCATTTTTACTGATGAACAAGATTCCAGTGGACATACATACTGTAATTTGCTATCCTACACTATTCTTTTCATGCCAGCATGTGGAGTCTGATTATCAGTGGTATGTTTCCTGAGAAGCGTTCCCTAAAAGATATCTGGGTTCTATTATAAGTAGTTAGATGGCAACAGCCAGGTCCCTGGTGAAATGAGAGAAAGAGGCACCTTTCAATATCTGTAAGATCTTGTTTCTCTCCTATTTTACTCCTTGGAAAGGCAAAATAGCGAATTCCTCCTTGGTTTTAGTTTCATACTGAGAATAGCAACTGTTGGGTAGTTAGGTGGAGCCCTCATTGGAGTATGAATCCCATTCCTGAGTTTTTTTTCATGACATTGTCAAGGAGGCAGATTTTAGCTTACCATGAGAATGAAAAGAGCAAGTTACCAGTCACATCCTCCTTATGGCTTTTTGTCTTGACAATTTAGACAAGATTACCAAATGCGTGCATTTTGCAGAATTTTGTGCCCACCCTTTAATTGATCCATTTTTTTCCCCCAAAATTCTGTTTAAAAACTTGACCGCATGGGCCTGGTGTAGTAGCCTAGTGGTGAAAAAATCCTTGCCTTGCATGTGCTGGAATTCCACATGGGTGCAAATTTTGTGTCCTTGCTGCTCCTCTTTCCATCTAGCTTCCTGCTTGTAGCCTGGGAAAGCAGTTGAGGACGATCCAAAGTGTTGGGACCCTGCACCCACCTTGAAGAAGCTCCTGGTTCCTGGCTTTGGATAGGCTCAACTCCAGCCGTTGTGGCTACTTGGGGAGTGAACCAGCGGATGGAAGATCTTTCTGTTTCTCTTTTCCTCTATAAATCTCATTTTCCAATAAAAATAAATCTTAAAAAAAAACCTTGACTTCACAAACATTTGTGTCTTTTTTCTCTTGGAGCACCCCCCACCCGATGCTGCAGTACAAGTCTGTTATTTTTGATAAATCTTGCTTTGTTCACTGAAATTGTCTGCATGATAATTCTTTCGTGTAATACAAGAACCAAATTTGTTTCCATTATTTGTGTTGATTTCCCCATAATACCAATGCCTGACACCTATCACTATTTTCCAATACAGCAAAAAAGTGCTTTGCACATGAAACTCTGGAGGTGGCACGTTATCCTGGACTATCCTAAATGATTTTTCTCAGTCCAGGCTTCCCAATTACATGAAATATAGTAAGTATACTATTATACTTTCTTCTGATTAACTCATTCAATCACTCGTAGATCATGCAGTGGCATCATTTTCTTCAAGAAGGTTCTTGATTTTCATTTCTTCAGCTACATGTCAGTCATTTAATAGCATGTTATTTAACATCTTGGTGTTGTTAATTTCTTTTTTCTCCCTGATGTTGATTTTGTTTTGTGGCTCTTCATTTAAGGGGATGTATAGTAACTGTGTAATGGAGACTGTCATATCTAGTAACATGTCATTTAACTTCAGGGCATTGTAAATTTCTATTTTTCTTTCTATTGTTGATTTTGTATTGTGGCTTTTCATTTGAGGGCATGTACAGTAGCTGTGAAATGGAGACCAACATCCAGATGTGAGGATGCAGTGTAATATGCATTTCTGCTTCCAGACAAAGATGGACTTAAAATGAAACTGTTCACTATATCTTGACAATAGGATGCTGGACTCTCTGCCATTGTCCATGCCCGCAATGATGGACATATGACTGTGTATGAAGAACTATATGTTAGTAATGATATAGAGAAACTAGGTGGGGGTTGGGGCTGGTCTAAGAGAATATGGAATTGTATCATAAAATGATAATAATAATAATAAAATGTAAAAAAATAAGTATACTGTTAAATGAGTTTACAAAGTGAGTTTTTAGTCTCATTAAACTTGACCTAATTTGCATTATGTGCAGCATGAAGTGGTTGACCTTATAGGTTTGCTTGTTTATTTATTTATTTGTTTTCATATTTTATTTTTATTATTATTATTTTTTTATGTGGTACATTTTTTTATGCACTGGGATTCCCCCCTCCCCTTCCCAAGCCCTCCCCTCACGGTGGATTGCTCTACCTTGTTGCATTTCCATAGTTCAAATTCAGTTGAGATTCTTTAATTGGAGGTATTTACCAAGCATAAAGTCCAGCATCTTATTGTCCTGGTAAGTTCAATGGTTTCTTGGTGAGACCATCTCTGGTCTGAAGGTAGAGCCGGCAGAGTATCATCTCAATCAATTAAAAGCCCCAACATAATATTTTCAACCATTTACAACATTATGGCATTAATTGACACAGTATTGATTAACCAATATGTTAATAGGAAAATGCAGGTTCTCAACCACAACCTGTGATTTCCTCATAGACATTTCAGTTTTGGTTTACATTCAACAGTGTGCTATACACCTTAAAATGGCTTAGATGGCTATTCAGCTGTCTCATGCCTATTTTAATTTTAGTATTTAGCAGTTTCTAGCATTGAAGCATGATTTCGCTGAACCTGGCTGTTTTTTGGGTGGTCTAAATTCTATAATTCTTTTTTTTAATTTTTAAAAAAATTTTGTTAAAGATTTATTTATTTTATTACAAAGTCAGATATATAGAGAGGAGAGACCGAGAGGAAGATCTTCCGTCTGATGATTCACTCCCCAAGTGAGCTGCAATGGGCCGGTGCGCGCCAATCCAAACACAGGAACCTGAAACCTCTTCCAGGTCTCCCACGCAGGTGCAGGGTCCCAATGCATTGGGTCCCAACTGCTTTCCCAGGCCACAAGCAGGGAGCTGGATGGGAAGTGGAGCTGCCAGGATTAAAACCGGCGCCCATATGGGATCCCGGGGCGTTGAAGGCGAGGACTCTAGCCGCTAGGCCACGCCGCCGGGCCCTAAATTCTATAATTCTAACAGGATATATGTCAGCAGTTTAGGTGAGGTTTATTTATTTATTTATTTATTTATTTATTTATTTATTTTTATTGGAAAGGCGGATATATAGAGAGGAGAAGAGACTGAGAGGAAGATCTTCCATCCAATGATTCACTCCCAAGTGAGCGCAATGGCCGGTGCTGCACCGATCCGAAGCCAGGAACCTGGAACCTCCTCCAGGTCTCCCACATGGCTGCAGGAACCCAAAGTTTTGGGCCGTCCTCAACTGCTTTCCCAGGCCACAAGCAGGGAGCTGGAAGAGAAGTGGAGCTGCCGGGTTTAGAACCGGCGCCCATATGGGATCCCGGGACTTTCAAGGCAAGGACTTTAGCTGCTAGGCCACGCCCCCGGGCCCATTTATTGATTTTTAATATGAAATTTTTTTACAACACCAGCTCCCAGGAAATTTTTTAAAGATTTATTTTTTATTTGAAAGAAAGATTTTTCTCTTTTTCCAGAGATAGAGAAGGTCTTCCATCTACTGGCTCACTCCCCAGATTGCTGCAATAGTCAGAGCTGAGCTTACCTGAAGCCAGGAGCTTCTTTCAGATGTTCCACATATGTGCAGAATTCCAAGGTCTTAGGCCATCCTCTGCTCCTTTCCCAGGCTATAAGCAGTGAACTGGATCAGAAGTGGAGCACCTGGTCCAG
This sequence comes from Ochotona princeps, assembly GCF_030435755.1. Taxonomy (NCBI): domain Eukaryota; kingdom Metazoa; phylum Chordata; class Mammalia; order Lagomorpha; family Ochotonidae; genus Ochotona; species Ochotona princeps. Next base: position 31,375,047 of record NC_080838.1, read on the forward strand.
GATGCAAAATGGTGCCCATAACGGATGCCAGTGTCAAAGGATGGAGGATTAGCTTGCTGCACTGTTGGGTTAGCCACAGACATTTTTAAAAGCAGATTTATTTATTTATATTTTAAAGGTAGGCATGACAGAGAGGTGAGGAAAGAGAGAGAGAGGTCTTTCATCCACTGGCTCATTATTAAAAATGTGCTTTTGCTATTGTGTAGGAGGTGGCCCCTATAAAGTCCCCTGTTGCCCCAGGAGGTTCTTTAGTTCTGTGAGACAGAAAATTAATTGCAATCCAACAAAATGAAGACAAGGAGATTTTATGGAAGAAAAAAGCAGAAAGGAGGTTAATCCACAGATAGGGCAGCCTGTGTGTGACTGGGGTTTTACTTTCATGGGGTCTAGGAAATGTTAATATCTGGGTGGAATATTCATTTTATTTCTGGGAAAGGGTCCCAGGAATTAGGCATCAACTGCTTTTCTCTCTTTGTATGATCATTTTAATAGATTGTCATGGCAGCTGCAAACTATCACATAGTGAGTGGAGGAAGTTTACTATGTGTTATAATCATGATATGATCAAGCTAGGATGTAGGTAGCGGTTAATCTGGTTGCCATTCTAGATCCAAGTGACCAATGTGAGCCAGTTCCTTTGCCCAAATCTTGTGGCTTTTTTTTCCCCCAGCTTGCTTAATGATGGGTTGTGCTGGAGCTTGCCACACACTATCTGACTTTTCTGAAACTTTTCTGAAGAGATCTGAGTTTAGGTTTTCAGTTAGGGAACCAAGCCGAGGACTCATCATCATGGTCCATTTGTTGGTGTTCTTGAGTGAATTTGTTTCTTGAAGTTTCTAAAGTAGTCTGAGATTTCTTTGTCAAAGTATCCAGACACACAGAAGAGAAATATATTAATGATTCAGGAAATCTAGGCCTGGACTGCTCATTATTTATCTCTACAAGGCCAAATTACTAGAGCCAAGAATTGATGCAAGAAAGCAGGTTATTTGAGAGGCTAGAAGTCTTGAGGGGAACAAAAGACTTCTAGCAGTATCAAAGAGTCTTTCCTGTGGTGCCAGTTACAAGAGCACTTGTTAAAGGACAAGTAGAAAGTTAGGGGAGGTTAGGGAGGATGAGACATTTTGAAACTAGTCAGGATGCATGATCATTTTGATTTAGGACTTGGCTGTTTTGAATTCAGCGCATAGCTCCAAGTTTGATTAAATGGTGGTTCTTTTGACACTAGACTAGCTGGTTGGTTGCAAATTTTTTCCAAATTCTTTCCTTGTCTGAAGTCTTATGATTCTAGCCATTTCCCTGTAGACAGACCCCGGAATCTTAATCAAGCATTGCTTAGTTGTCAGATATAGGTTTAATTAGTCACAACATCATCAATTACCTCTTTTTGAGCAGAATGTGGAAAGACAAGAGAAAATATATACACTTTACCTAGGGTTGCAGTAGCAGGCCCATTTCTCCAGGGCCCATTTCTCTATTTTGGCTTCGAAAAGTTCATTCTCAGTTCCTTAAAGGTATCTGGTCATTTCTGAAAATAGAATATTCCAGGCAAATTGTTGGTAATGTAACCACTTTTAATAATCTTGCTGTTATCAAAAGAATAGATTCTCATTGAACCTACACAAATGACTACATTACCATAGAAATAAAGCGATCACAGTTTTGAATTCTGAGGGATGAGTTTTAGTTGGAGAGATGTTTCAGTTCTGCTCACAAATGTGCTTTATCATACTGCTGTGAGCTATAGCTAGGCCAAAAAAAAAAAAAAAAAGACCCCTCCCCTCAAAACAAAAACAAAAACAAAAACAAAAAACCCCCAAACCTAAATCTGGAAAATAAAACAAAAGAATCATAAATGTCTCATAAAGAGCCAAACAAATGATCATCCTCATCATTCAGTCTCATGTTATCAATTCAGGCTTTGATATTGGGTTAGCAGTTTTATGAGTGCAGCTTTCAGGTTCTGGCACTCTTACTCAGGTCACTGATACGGTCTCACAATGACTAGAATCCTAGTATGCTAGTTAGGATTTGTTTTATCTTCTTTACAAGCTTCCTTGAAGAGACAACACTTTAGAATTATAGCTGCTTACAAAGACCTTCAAAAGAAGCATCAGGAAAAGCATTTTCTTCCTTGGAGGGCAAGACATAAAATCTACATGGTTGAAGATCTACTGAGTCCATTATAGCTAGCAATCAAAAAGGAATTTTGCTTATTTCTGTGGTGTATAACCTAACCAGAGTGCTGACTATTTTGAAACACCTGTTAATAACACAGTGATGCAAACTATTCCAAAGAGCTAAACATCATTCTTACTTGAAAATGCTTCCCATATAATCTGACATATCAACTAAGCCCAATTATTTTATTATTTCTCTTGGATTTTCAGAGCCCTCTAGAATTCCTAAAGCCAAGTCCAAATTGGTATCAAAGTCCTAATTGCGATTTTTCAGTCTGTGAAGTGTCAATGGTTTATAACACTTGATCAAAATAGGATTATAGGTCACTATAAAGTAACAATCATACATCTAGCCACAATGAAATTTAAAATATTTTTGTGTAAGTATATGAAAATACAGAGATGAAGAAGAGTGTTGTGACTCCTTAATAGAAACCTCAGTTTTCTCAAGAAAAACAAACAAAAACGGAAAGAATAAGAAACTGTCATGGCAAGCTCAAATCTTTCCTTTTGAAGTTTATTCAATTAGTGGACAAGATTTTTAATTGTTTATTATGCCACATCAAATTACATTTAAATAAAATATTCTTTTATAACAACTATACTTTTGATATTGAAGTCAAACTTAAAACCCTTTATAATGCAATCATTTGATTCTAGTCAGCTTAACCATTTGTGTGACAGCAACGCTTTGAATACAAAAGCCAAGCTGAAGGAGATTCCATCTGGTTTGAACAGAGCTTCTATCTGGATAGAAGAGCTGATTTACAAAGGACTTGCCATGGCTCTCATCTCCTGGCTCCACTATTTAGGACAAATCACATGGAAGGCATAAAGCGAGATCAAAATCATCTCAGCAAAAAAATAAAAACTACAGTATTCTCACAGAAAATATACCAACATACCCACATGAATTTTATTCAAAAGATTAGCTCATATAAGTATTTATCTTTACCAGTCTAGATTAGAAAAAAAGATATGTGCAAAGATACACATTCACCACGTATCTGACTGGATTCCACAGGCAGGAACCACAGAGATTTACACAGAGCAAAATTTCTCAGATGTGCTTGTCTTTTTAAAAAAGATTTATTTATTTCTTATTGGAAAGGCAGATTTATAGAGAGAAGGAGACACACAGAGAAAGATTTTCCTTCTGCTAAGGTACCCCCCGAGTGCCCGTACCAGCCGGTGCCCATGTGGGATCCTGATGTGTTCAAGGCAAGGCTTTAGCTACTAGGCTGTCATGCTCACCCAGCTGTGCCATGTTTAACCAGGCTCCAGGGAGCCTCGCTGAGGTCTGTAAAATGAGCAGTGAGCAGACTGAATTTATCATTCTGCTATGGTTGACCGAACGTTGGGAGTTTTAAATCTTGTTTCCTTCAGAAGATTCATTAAAGTTTGTGTATGAAATAAACTGACAAATGTACATTCACGAAAGCAGAGTCTTACAGGAAGCATGAGACTCACAGAGAAATGAGGTGGTTGAATCTTGATAGGTTTTAGTGATGACGCAGGCTTGGGCTCTGGGGAGAAATGAGAAGGTGCATCCCATGAAAGGTTGGGCGGAAGAGGTGTGAATGAGCAGAAGGTTGTCTTGCTCTACGGGTGAAGTCTCCCAGGTAACAGTCGACTGTTACTTGTTGGCTGGGCCAGAGGTTAAACACTGAGCAAGTGAAAGAAAATCTTTCCTAGGGAGAAGAGTGGGAAGTCAGCAGATAAAAAAAGACCCTGCATCTGCTATTTCCTTTACTATTGTAGAAATAAATTTCTTTCCACAAACAACAACATTTCAGGGCATTCTTGTATCTGTAAAGTTCTACAGTTTCTCTAAAAAATAAACTTAAAAATGTGCCAACAAAACTTATTTGAGAATGGTTATATCTCCCACAGATCCATAGGGGAACTGACACTGTTGCTACCTCTCACAAGGATTAGTTTGGTGGCTCCTACTCAAGGTATTCAGCTGGGGCGATTGGAAGCCGCTTTCCCACCCTCACCTCTGAATGTGAACTGGAGCAGTGGGAAGAAAGGTCTAGGGATACCTAGAATTTATTCCTCAATGTTGTGAGTATAGCTGCATCCTTATCATAAATTCACTTACTACTGTATGTAGTAAAGAGTTGCTTTCTCTGACTTATAGCTAAGGAATTCTTTTTAGTTGCACCGGAATGTTCTTTTATGTTTTGAATGAGTCAGTGTCTGATGGTGCTCTGAGTTCAATGTTCGGTATTCAAAATGAGAATTTGGCTGTTACTACTGTGTCACTTTCTGAAGGCAGAAGAGATGCCTAGATCAATCTGCGCATGATTTCGTAGGGACTTCTAGGAATAAGGCAGTTCTTTTAATTTGTGACACCAAAAATATCAATAGCATTCTTTTTCAATTAATAGTGTTTATTTTAAAAAACAAAGATTTGGGATAGAGAAGAGACAAAAGCATGTTATAAAATTTGACAATTCAGCTTTAATTTTACCAGTTTTAGTATTGTATGAATAAAGATTGCTTTTGCGGAGAGGCAATAATAACATACGTTGCTTTTGCCAGCATTCATTTCAATAAACATCAAGCTGTGCCAGTTTCTGGAACACTGAAGGAACAGAGGCTTAGGATGAGCCCCCAGTGTCGGACATGCATACAATGGATGCTCAGTCATTATGTGCTGACCAATAACTGAATGAGCCAACACGATTCAAATGAGCAGGCACCAAGGTGAAAGTTAGCTTAGTTACACCAGGATTGTTCCTAAGGGCTTGCCTGTATACACTTGTGTAGGAAAGTTGTGAGTCATTAGCATTCTATTTTATTGGTCTGCAAAGTGGTAGAAAAGATCAACGAAAGAAAAAAGAACATTTTTCCAGCCTTATATTATAATAGGCAAAGCAATGAGGCAAAATCATTCCCCTCGGTAGCATCGCAAAGCAGTGATGACTGGCTTATGTAATCTACAAAGGAAATGTTTATTTGAGTAACTCTTTAGGTATGCCTTTAATGTTCAGAAGGGCAAAAATATAGTCCATTATGGAAGGACCTCAATATTCAGTAATAAGTACAATGAGGAAAATGGACAGTTGTTTTTCTTTTCGACAGTTGTAGGCCATTCTCCTCATCAACTTCAGGCAGGCACTGCTCTCTCTTCCCTGAATGCACCATCAATCCAGGGTTTTTAAATCTTTGTGCACACATGTTGTTATGGTCCTGCCCCTCATCTTCTCAGGTGTGTTGGCTTGAGCCGTCAATTGAAAGCTCAGTTTGGCTTTTTCCTGGAAACAGCTGGAGAAGTGATGGTTCAGATGTGACAGGTAGGCGAAGAGAACAATTAAAGCTTAGTTTTCTTAGTCCAACATTTCGGTGACAATGGGAGCAATGTTCCCTGGCTTTGACTGAGTACCTTTTAGAGCCCAGCCTTGGTGTCTCATGGTGACAGGATCTTTGTCTTCTTTCTTTGATTTGCCAGTATCTACCATGATTGCTTTTTTTTTTTTTTCTGCAGAATTCACTTTTGTATTATTTAAAATTTTGTCAGTGCTACATCCTTTAGAGATTTTATGTTTAAAAGGGTCTGCTGTTTTTCTTTGCCTTACACCTGCTTGTTCTAGCAAGAGATTCTTTGTGGAGGAGAGGGTAAACAGGTACAGGTATAATGTGATTTGCAATATGATGAAAGTCCCATTTATTCAAACAAACATATTTCTTGGTTTCTATAACTTTTGTTATTTTTTGTATTAGTGTTTTTTTTTTAAAATCTAGTGTTGTTTTAAAGGAGACATGCATTTTATGCTAGCAAGAAGTGATTTTCATGATGACTCCAAAGGATGGTCTTTGGGGAGGGAGACACAGAATGGTTTCTTTTAATAGAGAACAGTAAGAATAGAGAAGGAAAGGCCAAGAGCACCAGGGCAGGGCCTAATGTAGCCAAGTGGTACCAATTTACTGGTTCATTATTTAAATGGTTGTGACAGCCAGAGTTTGTCTAGGCTAAAGCCAGGAACCAGGAATTCCCTCACTTCACCCTCGTGTCCCATGTGAGTAGCAGGAGCCCAAGCACTTGGCTCATCACCACTGCTTTCCTAGGTGCATTAGCAGTGAGCTGGATGGGAAACTGTGTAAATTGGAACTCTGATAAAGGATGCTGGCACCATAGGCAAAGACTTAACTCCCTATAATGCAACACCATCCCTTTTATCTTTTTATTTGTAAATAACTTCAAACTTAAAAAATTGGTAGGATTTATAAAATTGTGGATTTATAGAGAGAAATGAGAAAGAACTCCCCAAGTGGCCACAACATCCAGGACTTACCTGATCCAAAGCTTGGAGCCTTTTGTGGATCTCCTGTGTGGGTGCTAAGTCCCAAGGCCTTGGGCCATCCTCTACTGGTTTCTTAGGCTATGCAGGGAGCTGGATGGGAAGTGGAGCAGCCGGGACATAAACTGGTGCCCGCAAGAGAGCTCGGATTTTGAAGAAGGATTAGTTACTTGAGCCAATGTGCTGGAACCCAAAATTGAAAGTATTTTAAGAAAGAATTTGTCTTGGTATAATAAGTGAAAACCTCAGGGAGGAGAATGTTGAGGAGGTGTAGACAAATTTGTTTCTTTGTATATGGGGGTTCTAACACTGTTAAGATTGGAGACTATGGAGAGTAATCTGCTTCCCCTCAGGCATCTCTCTTTTCCTCTTCCCTTACCTCTCTCATTTTCCCCTTATTCCCTTTTCTATCCCCTCTTCCCTAGTCTTTCCTTTACTTCATGCACTCATCCCCCCACTTCTTCCCTGCCTTCATTTTATCTTCATCTTTCCTTCCTTCCCTTATGCCTTTTCCTATGCCCCCTTCTATTTAAAATCCTATTGAAATTTTGTATAACTGTTTGATTCTCAATTTTTTAAATTACAAAATATGACTAAAAAAGATCACGCACATGATAAAGTGAGGCATATCCCTGGGATGCAAGGGTATTTCAATATACGTTCATCACATGACATTATATATTACATTAACAGAAAGACAAAAACCACATCATCATTTCAATAGAAGTGGAAAAATTGAAAAAAATTCAGTATCCTTTTGTGATGAAAATTCTCAGCAAATTAGATACAGGCAGAATGTGCTTCAGCACAATTAAGGCCATACAGGACAAACTCCCAGTCAACATTATTCTCAAGAGTGAAAACACGAAAACTTTTCCTCTAAGCTCAAGAACAGACAAAGATGCTCACCCTTGACACTTTTATTATTCATCATACTGTGGGGCATTTGTGTTTCCTCTATGCACAATGTTTTCTTAAAAATCCTTGTATCAAACAATATGTTTGCTGATAAAACTTGTAGCTTATATTTGCCTTAAAAGTTATTTTCTTAGAGTTTTTATTAACATCTTTTGACATTTCTAAAATTAACACAGAAAGAACAGATTCCACGTAGCTCACAGATGCAAATCTGAGGATATAATGAAGCCTTCCCTCCTTTTACCTCCCTTCCCCCCTTTTCCTTTATTTCTTTCATTATTTTTATGATTACATAATTTTAATTTACTTTATAATCACAGACTAAATGCTTCATTTCATAAAGAGCTCAACAAGTAAAAAGGAAAAAGACCATTGTTTAGCAAGTATATGGACAAGGGCTGTACACAGTAACCAAATACTGAGGATGAAATTCACGTTACACTTTTTATATTCTGTGTATTAACGAATACCGATAAACAAAAACATGGTGTTTGTCTTTTTGGGTGAGGTTTATTTGCTAAACATTCTTTGTATATTACTTTTTAAAAAAAGATTTATTTATTTTTATTGGAAAGTCAGATATACAGAGAGGAAGAGAGACAGAGGAAGATCTTCTGTTTGATGACTCACTTCCCAAGTTACCGTAACGGCTGGAGCTGAACCAGTCCGAAGCCAGGAGCCAGGAACTTCTTCCAGGTCTCCCACAGGGGTGCAGGGTCCCAAAGCCTTGGGCCGTCCTCCACTGCTTTCCCAGGCCACAAGCAGGGAGCTGGATGGGAGGTGGAGCTGCCGGGATTAGAACCGGTGCCCATATGGGATCCTGGCACGTGCAAAGTGAGGACCCTAACCGCTATGCTATCACGCCAGGCCCTATATATTGCTTTTTGATAGACAGAAATATTTATTTTAAAGTCATATTTATGCATTGCACTATTTTTTAGTTTTATCGAGTAAATTCTTTTCCTATGTAGTGAAACAAAATATTCACTTAGGTTTCCTTCTAAGTGGTTCAGAAGTTTTGCTTTGATAAATAATTCCATACAAAATCGATCACTGTGTTTAATCTTTTTCCATATTGATGATCAATGATCGCAGTGGCATTTATTGAATAAACCATTATCTTATAAGGATTTGTAATGCCAGCTCTATCTGAGCGTGAGTTTCCATGTATCTGCGTATCTGTTTCTGGTTTTTCTATTCTAGCCAATAGTTCTCTTTATTATATATATATATATATATATATATATATATATATATATATGAAATATATATATATTTATTGCATTTCATTTTATAACATCGTTTCATAGGCTCTGATGTTCCCCCATCCCCTCCCCATGCCCTCCCCCCATGGTGGATTGCTTTACCTTATTGTAGTATTACAGTTCAAATCCAGACTTGTTTCTTTCATTGCAAGCATGTACAATGCATAGAGTCCAGTATCTTATTGCCCAGCTGAATTCAACAGTTTCTTGGGGAGATCAACTCTGGTCTGAAGGCATAGCTGGCAGAATATCGTTCCGACCAATTAAAAGCCATAACATAACATCAACAACAGTTTCCAACATTATGGGGTTAATTAACATTGTATTAAGTGACTATATGTTAGAAAATGCGGGTTCTCTTTATTAAAATCAAAATCTACACTGACTTAATTACTATGATTTTTTTGAAATAAAATTTTGTAAGTAAGAGGATAAAATTGCTTGTCTTGAACCCGTACTTTTCTTTCGTTAGTGTGTTGTCTAAAGGCGATGTTTTGCAGCTCAGTATAAATTTTGTTATAAAGTTGTTCTATGAAAAATGTTTGTTTGAAATTCTATTTATCTTATATATATCTTTGCAGCCAATTAACATTTTTGCAATAAAGTGTTTCCTCTCAATGGATATTATATATTTACTTAGGTCTTTAATGTTTTTAAATGAAAATGTACAATGTTTCATGACTTTTAAAATATGTTTTGTTATATATCCTTCCACTGGCATCCTGAACAATATTTATTTGTAAATCACATGGTCTACTTTTTGTTGGTGTGGAGGGATGCAGTTTCTTTTTTAAGGATTCATTTTTTTTTTATTACAATAGCAGATTTACAGAGAAAAGGAGAGAGAGAGAAAAAGATCTGTCCACTGGCTCACGCCTCAGGTGGCTGTAGCAGCTGCAGAGCTAAGCTGATCCGCAATCAGAAGCCAGCAGCATCACCCTCGTCTCCCACATGGGTTTGGGGTCCTGAGTTCTTGAACCATCCTCCACTGTCTTCCCAGACCACAAACAGCTGGCTGGATAGGAATAGGAGCAGCTGGGACATTAACTGGAGCCCATATGGGATCCTGACTTTTGCAAGGCAAGGACTTAGCTACCAGGCTATGTCGCCAGCCCCTATCTACTATTTGTTGATTTGTAAATCCTCATTCTTTAATTCCTGTCATTTGACACTCTTTAATGTTTACATAGGTTTTCTATAGAGAGCACAATTTTTTGCAAATAATGAAATTTTAGTCTATTCTTTTCTGGTTATAATGTGTTTTATTTCTTTTTCCTGATGTATCTTGCTGGCTAGAGCTCTATGGTATATCAAAAGGAAGAAGTGGGTGCTTTTTAAACTCATTTCCTACTTTTGCTAAAAATTTTTAATGTGTCATTACAAAGTGTGAAGTTCATCATTTTTTTTTAAATACTTCATTTATTAGATGAAACAATCTTTTTCTGGAGGCTAAGAGTTTTGTCAGGGTCCTAATGTGGAATTTAATTGAGGATTTTTGGTATCTATAGAAATTATTTTTCTGATTTATTGCCTTAATTTTTCTAATGTGATGGGTTAACAGCAATATATTTAACATTAAGTTTCCAATGCAGGCCTAGGCAATCTTGACAGTGTTATGTTTTATTTATTTATTGTATTTATTGTATTTTTAAAAACTTTTATCTATTTGTTTTGAAAGAGTTACAGAGAGAACACACACACACACACACACACACAGAGAAAGAGAGAGAGAGAGAGAAACGATTTTTCAGCTGTTGGTTCACTCTCCAAATGGCCACAGTGGCTGGAGCTGACCCAGGCCAAAGCTAGGTTTTGGAATTTGGAACTTCTTGTGGATCTCCTACAAGCACTCAGGAGCTCAAGAACTTAGGTCATCTTCCTCTGCAGGGAGCTGGATCAGAAGCGGAACAGCTGGATCTTAAACCAGCTTGTACAGAGAATGCTGGCAGTGCAGTTGGTGGCTCAGTCCACTGGGCAACAACTCCAACTCCCGATTTTCAAATATTTTGATCAGGACTTTTATATCTATGTTTATGATTTGACATTTCACTTCTTCTGTTGTCTTTGCCTTGTTTTTAGTTTGAAGTTTATACTTACTTAATACAAAGCAAGAATTCCCATCAAATTAGAATGATCTGTTATACATCTTCTGGGCCTATTATTTATTTTTTTGAAGAAAGATTTCTTTAGTAGTTCTAGGTTTATTCGTATGTAAGAATTTTAAATGTTATCTAAACTTTCAAATTTATTGATGGCATTTCATAAGGTTTCTCATTAAGAAGCAAAACACCGAGTTGGATAGATGGTGTTTATATTAGGTTATAAATTTCTCTAAAACCGCATGATACTTTACTAAAATTATGTGAAGTACATTATGTATAAAATAGTCTAATTTTTTTTTTTTGCTTCTATTTGGAAGCTTGTCAAAGCTTCATTTTTCAAGCAAAGAACTGTCGAGTTAAATATTTTACCAGGGTGGAGAACTTTTCCTGATTTCTTTTCTGTTACGCTGTAATTTACTAAGCCTCATAAATTATCTTAGCAAACTGCCACTTATGTCGTTTAAAATTACTTATGTGCTTTCTTGCTTTGGCACATATTGTGTTATAGTAAGAACCACATTTAATCATGATTATGTCGTATAGTTTCTTTCTCATGCATTATTTCATTTGATCTCTTAATAGCTTTGTTTTGTTCTTCTGTTTAAAATTCACAGAGGTTTGTGAAATCTAAAGTTATTTTGAGGAAGGTCTCTGGAGTATCCTCAAAGAACAGTTTGCTGGAAGCACATTCTTACTAGAATCAAGTCATTAAGTCCCTGCCTGACCCCTTAAAGTTTAATTCCTTAGACTTCAGAATGACCTATGCCAAGCCTTCGTGATACTGAACTCTGTCAGTGGTCCACAGTCATTCAAGAAAGGATGCAGGGAAAAACAAACAAACAAACAAACAACAACAACAAAACTGTGCCTTGCCCAAACTTTATCTCTGTGATTTTGAGAAAACAATTCTTTGTTCCTTTGCTTCTTCTATAAAATAGATTAAACAGCCTTACTGTTTATAAAGCTTTTATGTGGTTTTGTCAATGTATGGTTGTCTTTATACTTCTAGGTAGATATGTGGAAGTACCTTCTGTTCCCACAATGGCACTATAATTCAATTATATCCACTTAAGTATTTTCCGTTTAAGTTTTAAAATATACTTTGCTTTTCACAGTAGTTATATATTCACAGAAGTTATGAGTATCTCTATACCGTATCCCCTACACACCGAAGAGGTAGGCTTGTTATAATCGGGATTATAACAATGGTACCCAAAGTCTATATTTGATATCAGGGTTCATCCTTGGTATTGTGCATTCTAAGAGTTTGATAAATGTATAATGGCATGTATTTGACATAATAGTATCATATAAAACAGATTCACTGTTCCAAAAATCATCTGTGCTTCACTTGTTCATTCTTTATCCCCCAATTCATTTACTTAAGGAAACGTTGGGCGTCATAGGAAGTAGATAATTATTGCCTCATTTCTTATCTAATTGTGCAAGACTGAAAAATAAATCAGAATGAGGATTATTCCAGATAATTGGTTCTCCAGATCAATATGCATAGGCATTGTAGGAGGTCATGGGATAAATGTCCAGATGTACAGATATCCAGGGTTAGACATCTTTGGGAGCAAATGATAATATAAGATTAGCTAAAAGACTCATGGGAGTTAGCTAAGATAAAAAACATTGGCAAGACTGGGAAATCTGAAGCCATGAAAGTTGTATTTTTCATGAGAATAAGAGGCACAATTTGGGGAAGGAGATGAAGATACAGACCTAAAGGTAACCTCACCAAAGTCCTAGAAACCATGTTAAAAAGTTCATATGTTGAATAATTATGCAACTTTCAGATTTCAAGTAAGGGAATGAAAATACTAGGGTTTCATTTTAGAGCCTGCTGGCCTCAGCAGAAGCATGAAAACGTTGCTATGAAGCATGTACAGATTGGGCGTGGTTGACTGGCATTTCAAAACCCTCCTGTTGAATCCTTTTGTATACCTCCACCAACTTTTCCCAGATTCCTTCCCAATGAGGGCATAATCTATGGATTAAGACCCATTATAAGTATAGCCAAACACACACAAATTATATTACCATGTGATTCCATGTTGTTGAGACAGAAGAACACAAAGATGATGCGTTCTGGTGCAGAAACTGTTATCCAAGGGACATCCCTCATAACAGCTTAGCCATTCAAGTCAAGGATACATTGGAGAAAAGGCAGGGTGCAGATGAAAGTCCCTAGAATGACCGAGTTTTATGTCAGTTAATGAAGTCAGCGTGCTATTTTTTTTTAGCTCTCCAACAATTCTGTGAACAATTCTTGATAATTTCTTTCTGCTTCACTGAGATAAATATATTTTATCTATAACTATGGATCTTCATCAAAATGGTGAGAATGTAAATTGAGGGATCAATTATAAAATTTTGTATACAATTCACATGAAATCATTTTATATTTATATCCAGTTATATGCCTTCTCATGGTAAACCAAATTGCCAAAGAGAAAATTGAGCCCGGCATGATGGCTCAGTGGCTAAATCCTCAGCATGCAAGTGCCAACATTCTTATGGGCACCAATTTATGTCTTGGCTGCTCGACTTCCCATCTAACTCTCTGCTCATAATCTGGGAAAACAGTTGAGAACAGCTCAAAGCCTTGGAACTCTGTATCTGCATGGGATACCAGGAGGAAGCTCCTGACTCCTGGCTTCAGATCAACTCAGCTCTGGACATTGTGGCCACTTGGGGAGTGAACCAGTGGGCAGAAGATCTTTTTTTCTCTCCTTCTCTCTGTAATCTGTCTTTTCAACAAAAATAAATCTTAAAAAAATGAGAGATAATTACTACTGAATCTTCATCTTGGCTCAGAAGGACAGATTAAATGCAGAGTGAGCTTTCTTTAGGTGTCATTTATTTGACACAAAATCATAATGAGTTTTGGATGTCATAGAAATGTAAGCATTTGTGTAGCTCAAAGATGTCAACAAATGCAGAAGAAAAACAAAAATTATTACCCTTTGATAGTATATAAAATGACTCATACAGATGATGAATAGTAAATAAGTTTTACTTTATAATTCACACAAATAAACAAACCCAAAATGTTGTCATTAAAAACCCTGTAAAGTTGATGTGCCAAGGACACTGACTAAGATTTATTGGGTTATCATGCAGAACATGTATGCTTGTATGATTCAATTCAGACTAAACAATAGTACTGATTTCCCAACATGAAGATGAATATGAATAACATTCAAGAAATTTAGCTTTTAAAAGAAACGATCTGCTATCTGAGAGGGGATTATTTATCATTACTGTAAAATAATACTTACAATACGTGTTCTTTGGAATCAAGCCCAGACACATGGATGGTGGGTTACAGGTGACCTAACTGGCATGTTAGTTGCCAACCCAAATACCATTTTCTAAATCACTTGTAAAAGTAGTTCTGGAGTGAAAATTTAATGCCGCAGAGACCATGGTCTTTAGATATCATAATATTAATTGATTTACTTTCAAGAGTACAAATTTGTACATTAAATGTAGAGGTGCCTAATTTAAAATAGTCAGATACAGAATAGCTTATAATATTAATGATATATGGAAGGAAAATGCTAACAGATTATTTTCAGATACTGGTGTTCATATGCTTCACCTTTATGAAGCTTCAGAGCGATCTTGCTAATATGATTTTTTAAGTTTAAATCTATTTTGTAAAGAGAACAAGGAATCTCAAAGGGACAGGACCAACTAAACAGACCTAATGCATGTGTGATCTTTTTGTAAATAATGGAGAGCCATTATTTTGGAGAAATGATGAGAATGAGTTTACTCAATGTGAAATAGGTTCAAGGAGGGTTGATGTTCAGATTTTACTTGGAAAGAAAAAATAAAAAGGTAGCAAGAAGAAAACAGGATTTATTGTTGCAAACAATAGAAACCAGATTTGGATAACATTGGGAGAAAGGTTTTTTTGTTAGATTATATTGGCTAACTTACAGAAGCATCAAGCTTGAGAATGAGTCAATAGCCAAGAAGTCTGGAAGCTGAAAACACAGCCGAGTTTGCATCTGGTCAAGTGGATTGCCATTACTAGATGCCATTTGTTGCCATTTCCATAACCACTCAACTCTACAATCCTCTAATGAATAATCAGGTACCTTTGCATACATATTTAGCCTTTCAAGTCTTGTGTAGGAGCCATACAAGGCAGTAAGGCCACATGCTCTGACAACAGCTTCTAGGGACCCTTTTGGCTTTCATGGTGAAAATTTCAACCTTACTATAAGATCTGCAAAGAGAGATTCCATCCCTCAGATAGAAGGTATGATTAGATAACATGTGATTAAAAGCAATGACATCAGCCTTTACAATTATCCACCACTTGGTGGTTAACAGTCCTTTGCTGTGAGAAAAATAATGAGAATTCATGCTCCGGTTTTCATTGGTGCGGCTTGGCCTGAAGTGAAGAAGGACATCTGCATCAGAGCCTACCTAAGAGAGGCAGACATCTCCCCTGAGCAATGTGGGTGGTCAAAGGGCTTGGGTGAGTCAGGAGGTGACTGATACAAGTGTAAGAGGGCAACAGTAGGGTGAAAGCAGCCAACAGTGTGAGGTCAGCCCCTGGCTCCCATGTGAGGAGCCATTAAACCTCTCAATGATGCCCTCAGCCATTATCAGCAGTGCAAGCCACGAACGCAGAGGAATAATGAGGATGCTGGGATTTCAGAATGATGCTGGCTGTGGGTTTTATTGCCAGTGCTGTATCATACAAACCTCTTCAATTACCACTGGGCTAGTAGTGGCCAGGCATATCACCCATAAAGCTTTAGTTATTTCTATTAACAAATGGTACTATAATTCTCAGAACAGTGATTGATGCAATATTAAATGTTCAGGCAATATGAAACAGCCCACAAAAAAGTAATCTATCATTCTAATCACACTTTCTGGAAAAAAAAATTAACACTTGGTAAATATTTTGTAAGTCTTATCTAAACATCTTTTTATGTACATAGAATGCTAGAAATAGCCATGTACAAGAAAGAATTTTAGAAAAATACAGTATTTAGGTATATGAATTAAAAATTTAAAAAGTGTTTACCTGAACAAAGTCCAAGAGTTAGTAATTACAAGAATCAATGGACTTCTGTGTGTCTTTCTTTTGTCATAAAAATACGATGAGTTGGGTTAGAGTTCTGGTATAGTAGCCTAAGCAGTAGTTTGTGATGCAGGCATCCAGTTTGTGGGCCAGTTTGTGCAAAATGGCTTCATTTCCAGAGAAGCTCCCTGCTAATGTTTCTGCTTGAGTCCCTGCCACCTATGTGGGAGACTTGGAAGAAGTTCTGGCTTCTGGTTTGACCTGGCCCAACTTTGACTGTTATGACCATCTTGGGAAGATATACCAGAAGGATGATCTCTGTCTCTCTCTTTTCCTATACTTCTCCCTTTCAAATAGAGAAATTACAAAAAATATTTTGAGTAAAGTTTTTCTGTGACAAAGTATAGCTTTATAAGTTTTTATAGGCTTATTTTTGACAAGATACTCATTTTTGCAAATGAATATACCCATATAACTTTAGCCCAGTTCAAAATTTAGAATACTTGCTGTCTCTTGTTTCACTGTTGTTCTCTCCTAGGTAAACATTGTTCTCTTTGTTTGAGTTTCAAGTAAATAAAACTCTGTGATGTATTTTCTTTTCTGTAAGGCTTCTTTTGCATACTACCAATGTCTTTTGAGATTCAACTATGCTACTGAATATAGTCATAATAAAATCTTTCATATTACTCTACAAGTTTCCAACTTCTGGCCTCATTCCATCCTTTGCTAATGTACACATTTCATGAGCGAACCAATGGATAAACATTATCTGTCTCTGCCTTTCAAATGAACATACAGACATTTTAAAAAACTTTAAAAAACTTCCCCAAACACAATTTTATACTGTTTTTTGAACATATGCATTTCCTTTGTTGGATATATACTTGAAAATTGGAATAATTGGACTGTAGGCAGTGCATATGTTTGTCTACTACTTGGTGTATAAATGTGTAAACACACACAACATATATACATTTACATTTATGTATATGCTTATGGACAAATACCTGAGAGTGGCATGGCTGAGTTGCAGCGGGTGCATGTGTTCATTGTAGTAGATTCTGCCAGTTTTAAAAAGTATATGTATAGGTGGGCCTTCCTACAAATTCTGTACAAGATTCAGTTGTTCCATAACTTTGCAGACACTTGGTAGTATGTGAAATGTAAAACTGGTGAGTTGTGCTGTTATCACATTTTGGTGTAAATCTGCAATTCTTTTTTTAAGATATTTATTTTTTTTTTTGTAAATGCAGATAAAATTTACAAAAAGAAAGAAAGAAAGATCTTCCATCCACTGATTCACTTCTCAAAGGGCTGCAACAGCTGGAACTGAGCAGATCCAAAGCCAGTAGCTTCTTTCTGGTCTTCCGAGGGGTTGCAGATCTTGAGGTCATGGGCCATGTTCCACTTCTTTTCCAGCCCATAAACAGTGAGTTGGATGGGAAGTGGAACAGCTGGGACACAAACCGGTGCCCATATGGGATCCCAGTGCATGCAAGGTGAAGATTTAGTTAATGAGCCATCATGACGGGCCAGAAATTTATGATTCTTATGATCAAAGTTGTTGAGTGCCTTTACTATTCAAATGGCCATTTGCATGTCATTTTTTTAAAAAAAGTATCTTTTCATATGTTTGGCCTCTTTTTTATTTTAAAATGTAATCTTTCATTTTTTTGTGCTCCATAAATTCTGAATATAAATCTTTGATGCATGGTTGAATTCAAGCCTTTTTCATATAACTTTCAAACGTCATCTTTACAGCATTTTATAGGAACCTGGAACCAACAATTTCATTTACAGTTAAGGAAATAGATCTAACAAGTTTAAAGATTTGTCCAAATTGCTATGGTGAATTAGAAATAATAGGATTAGCTTGTCTCTCGCTTCTTAAATTCTAATTCTCACCCCATTTTAAACCATTAAAAGTAAGTATTAAACAAAATTTAAACCATTTACAACAGAATTCAGCATGAAGGCTACAGATTTGGGGATCTATTTAAAAAAATGATTGGCTCAGATCGCAAGGATATCATCAAATTTACTTTTAATCCTCTTACAGTGAAAGCAGAGTAACCTTTCATTTTCTAATGGAAGAAAATGACAATTTTAGAAAATAGCTCTTGAATGTCACTTTCTTAATCATTGCATGAAATAAAAGTTTTCTTAAACCATAACATCTGTTTCAAGCCATGGCTGGGTAGTTTGTATTTGACAGTGCTTTCTCTCTACAGGTATAGTTTTCAGGTCTGGAAACTTGCTCAGGAGTTGAAACAGACTTGGGTACACAGTTAAGCAAGATCTTCTCCCCTCAAAAAATCTGACATCACCTTCTTTGCTTACTCTAGAAGTTTTAACTGGGTCGTCTGTAAGACCGGAAAATGAGGATGTAGAAAATGAAGATGAACACACATGGAAACACAAAAATCAGAGAGGGCCAACTTTGACCTACTGGTTCCATCTAAAATGTACATCCTGAGGAACTGAAAGGACTAAGCAACTGTGAAAAACAGCCTGAGGAAAGAATCTGACTATATTCTGTAGAGTCACTGATCTGTGTCTGGCATAGCCCTGGTTGTTCTGGCATCTGGAGTGTGAACATTAGGCCATCTTATGAGTGGTTTGATGGCAGGAGCCCATGCATGCTGTGTTGGTAGTTGGTAATTGTGCTGGTTGGTAGTTTTGTTGATGCTCGGGGGTCATTGCTCTTGCAAAGTCATTTCTGCAGAAGATTGACTTTCATCACAAAAGTTCACCAGTTGCTTAGTCAAGGGCACAGATATTCTATTCTGCAGGAAAAACAAAACAAAACAAAGCAAGAAACAAAAAACAAGGTGGCTGAGATGACCCCAGTGGCAGTATTCTGTGGAGCACTGAGGCCGCTGCTTCCATCCTGATGCCCAGCTGCAGACTGATACGCCCCATCTGTAATCAGAGATAGACTGAGGTCACTTACATATTGGTTTAAAGTAAAGGCAGTAACATTCAAAGAGTTACGTTAATGATTGCTTTGGCCTGGATCTTAGAATTTCAAGGTTGGCCATTGCCATAAATAGCCTTTGAAAGATTACTCTAAAAAAGCAATACAATATTTTTCCAACAAAAATATTCAGATACAGCATAAATTAAAAAGAAAGCAAAGCAAAATACACTATCTAAAAGTTTAAGGAAATGTTTAATTCTGTTTTATACAAAATTTCTGAAGATAGAGTCCTACACAGATTCAAGAAAATGCAATGTCTCAATTTAGATGGAAATAAAGATTAGATATGCTCTAGAAACTGTACGAACTTGAAAATGCTGCTGGTGATGACGCGAACAGTGATCTGAAGACTGCGCATGAACAGCTGGAACAAATAGCTCATGTGGGGCGGGCATTTGGTCTAGCGATTCAATTACCACGTCCTGTACAAAGTATTTGGGTTTGAGTCCTCACTGGTTTCTGATTCCAGCATCTTGTTAATGCAGAACCTGGAAGGCAGTGTTGACGGCTCAGGGAGTTAGGTCTCTACCCTTTCCCTGGGAGACTTGATCTGAGTTCTAGCTCTCGGCTATGGCATTCTCAGTGTCAGTTTGGGAGCTCTGTGTGTGTGTCTCTGTCTTAGAGTTTTACATTAATGTAAGATTTAAAAACATGTGTCTAACAAATTAGCATATTTTGTGCCTATGGATTTTTACTTTTTGGACTAACGTTTTATATTTGCCACTATTTTCTACTTGGGTATATAATCTTTCTTGGTCACTTTTGTGCTTTTTAGAGTCCAGAGAAAAGTATTCCATTAAGGTTAGTGTTTAGAGTTGCCACCCTAGGTCCAAAGACAATAAGGAAATGCTTTGTCTTTGAACTTAAAAACAATAGAACAACAGATAAGAATATGGACCTTCTTGTATAATTGCCACAAATTGATATTTCTAAATGATAACAGTGTTAAGCATCTACCTCTACCTCATGTTACTGGCACTCTTTAGGTTATTGAAGAAATGACACGAGAATTTCTGAGAACAAAATGTAGATGATTATGATAGGCACTTGTTTTTAAGTCATCTTTTTTTTTTTTTTTTTTGCCAGATTGATACCAGAGTCAGTAAATTTTTAACTGCAAAAACCACTGGCATGCTTTTTCTGTCACAGGGTGAGTCCTAAAATGACTTGTGGATTTAAACTTTAACGGACTCTGATGTAAGAGTCGTGATAGAAAACGCCTGGACTTCACCCAGAAGATGTTCACTATGGTCTTGTTATCCCTAATGAAAGCAATAGAAAAGTAACTTACCTGCCTCAGTTGTGGGAGGTGTTGTCCAAGCTGCCTCACAGGACTCAACAGCAACATTTTCTGTTTTATTTTACATGCCACATAGTTTGTGCTTGACATTCCTGTATGACTTAATTTTGAAAACAGTTCTTGCAAATCTATTCCTTTATGTTATCCCTGACCACCTGTTTTCTTCTGGATCTGAAGGGAAAAATCAATCGATTTCACAGAGAATTTGTCCTCAAAAGACATTTGATGTTGCCACTGAAACTGGTACATTTTTTTTAAAGATTTATTTATTTTTATTGGAAAGGCAGATAAACAGAGAAGAGGAGAGACAGAGAGGAAGATCTTCCATCCGATGGTTCACTCCCCAAGTAGCCACAACAGCTGGAGCTGAGCCAATCCGAAGCCAGGAGCCAGGAGCTCCTTCCGGGTCTTCCACGCGGGTGCAGGGTCCCAAGGCTTTGGGTCATGCTAGACTGCTTTCCCAGGCCACAATCAGGGAGCTGGATGGGAAGCAGAGCTCCTGGGATTAGAACAGGTGCCCAAATGGGATTCTGGCACTTCGAAGGCGAGGACTTTAACCACTACGCTATCGTGCCAGGCCCAACTGGTACATTTTTATAAATTCTTACGTATGTTTTTAAGAGAATCATCCATCCTACATTCTACACTCTTGTAGTCAGAATGAAAGCTCATTTTATCACCATGAAAACCAAAATCTATTACAGATATTAGATCATTGTTAGGAAAGATGGGAGAATCAAACCTACCAATCTTGGCGAGCATTTATTTGGTTGTCTTTTTCCTCAAATTTATCTAAGTTTGGGCATATATGAGCCCAAATTTAAATTTCTAATTTGGACCTAGGAGCTTTTATTGTATTGACCACAAAAGAGCTATCCCTTGGATCTTTTAACATATTGACATCATCTGATGTGCAAACATTAAGTTACATCAATCTAATAGGGATAAAAATGAAGATCAACTATTTTAAGACAAAAAGCAGACAGCCAAGCATGGTGATTAGAACAGACTCTTGACAGATAGTCTGGTTCCTATCTTTAATCTACTTCTTCTTAGTTGTATCTTCAGCAAGTTGTGAAGCCTCTTTGGGCTTTACTTTCTTCAACTACACAATGAGGAATACAATCATTCATACCTCAGGGAATTGTCTTGAGAGTCAAATAAGCTGCAAGATGAAGAGTATGGAGAGCTGTGCTTAGAATGTAACAAATGCTCCATACAGCTTTGATACGGCTTTTATTATGGGTTATTTGTAGATAATCTTGCCGAACAGATTTAGAAATGGGTGAAAATTACTGTATTATGATTACAAATTTTGTAGAGGTGAGTGATGGGAAAAGGATCCCAATGCTCAGGTAAATGGGAATGCTGAGTGGATATAGGAACACTAGGAGACCAAATGTAACTGAATGTTTCTACAAGATTCACTGAAAAAAATGGTGGGCATTACAGAAAAGATAGGGTTACAGAGGCTACATATGCCACTCATCAATTATAGCTGAGATTTGAAGTCTCAGGAATGATAACTTGATAGGATAAAGACGAAAAATGATTCTGGGAAAATAATCCTATCAATGTATATCTTCAATAAGTAGAAACCAGACAAGGGGAATGAGAAGTGTCAGAAAACAGACAAAAAACAGAGATACATGATATACCACAAGCCAGGAGAGTGGTGAGGTTGGCGCCCTCTTGGGAGACCCAGAAGAAGTTCCTGGCTCTTAGATTGTTCAGCTCCGGACAGTAAGACCATTTGTAGAGTAAATCAGCAGGTGAAAGATCTTTCTGTCTGTCTCTCCTTCTCTTTGTAAGTCTGATCTGCCTTTACAATAAAAAATGAATCATCTTAAAAGGAAACAAAGCTCTTACGATCTCAAAACCTGCAGGATTTGAGTTTGTTTCCCTTTGCTCTGATAATCAGACCTGCTTCCAGGACCAGGCTTGCACCAGTTTAGGAGGGATAAGGATGACCTAGATTGACCTGCAACTCATTGTGTGCACATTGTCATATTTCAGCATGCTAAGTAACACACTTAGCAGCATAGGATAGCAAGCATTGGACCATGTAAGGAATGGCAAGGAATGGCAGCTAGGTTCCAAAAAAATCTCCAACTACTTCCCAGAAAACACCATAGCTATTCCTCCTTCTTATTAACCTCAGTTGAGAGAAGGGACCACTCCTCTCTGAGAAGGACTCCTGTCTGTGGAATGGGTAGTTCTGCTTTCTGAGTAACACTCTGCTTGCTATTCACTGTTGACTAGTGTTAATTTGTTTCTGAATTCCTTCTTGCAGTGAAGTCATGGACCTGGGTATCGTGCAGCCCTTGTTATCTGTTGCCAGGATT
Source organism: Ochotona princeps (assembly GCF_030435755.1). Classification (NCBI taxonomy): domain Eukaryota; kingdom Metazoa; phylum Chordata; class Mammalia; order Lagomorpha; family Ochotonidae; genus Ochotona; species Ochotona princeps. The sequence goes on from NC_080838.1 coordinate 31,397,500, forward strand.
AAAAGTCATAACAGATTTGTGGAAATCAGGTTATCATAAATGAAGAGGAAATGGGAGATGAGAATGGACAAGAAAAAAAGGAAGACTATTGTAGCCAGCCATGTGGCAATTACAGAAATGAAAGAAAATAACTATTCCAAGAAAAACTGCTATGTGAGAAAAGAATTGCTTTGTACTCACTGAATTACTTGCTTCTTATGATATGGAAGCTTGAGTATGTTTCTAACACATTCCTCATGAGAATTGACAGGGTCAGGTGGAGATGAGGAGGTGTTAGCCTTTGCACAAGGAGCTTTTGGGAAAAGGATGAGGATGCCAAGAGAATGCTAACTTCTGAGACAAAAGAACATTCACACTGAATGCTGGCATCTAACAACTCTGAAAGGTAGGGAGCATGTTGTCCCAGCCAGTGAGCGGGCCAGGGACGGCCTTGAAAAGAGAATTCCAGTTTGGAAAGAACAGTTTTCTTCTGTTTTCTTCTGATGATAACAGAGCAGCACCAAAATGGGAAAAGAAAGGTTGGAAAGTGGACCCAATGGGCATAGTTAAGTCATAAAAAAGGGAGTATAAAAGTTAAAACCAGCCAACCAACCAAATAATCAAACATAGGAACAGGAGCAAGCAGTAAGTAGATTTAAAAATATGCATTTCATGGACACTTGAAGCAGATTTATTTTAAAACCCAGACAGTGTGAAATGCAGAACTGCCAGTTTGCTTATTGAAATGGAAATGCCATTGTGGCAGCTAACAAACAAAATCAAAACAAAGACTAGATGTGGCTGTAGGCAGGGACCACATAGGGCTGGCTCCAGAAGGACACATCCTTTGAAGGATGGGTTATAATGAACCATAGCAGACTCCACTCTGGAGCTAATCACACCTCACTGGTGGGGAAACTTTGGGCAGCATCCCCATACAGCATTGACAGATAGGCAGAGCTTCCATCTGATGATTCTCTTCCCAGATGCTCACATGTGAACAAAACCAGAAGCTCAGAATTCCACCTGAGTGCCCCATATGAATGGCAGAAATGCAAATAATCCAGAGTGTCTATAAACAGGAATCTGTAATCAAGAGCCAAAGCAGGGACTTAAAGCCAGACATTCTGATGTGGGACTGATGCATCCTAACATCAGGGTAAGTTCCTGCTTCCCTGACTTAAAAGCATTATTTTGGCAGAAAGGGCATTTGGTGCAGCAGTTAAGACACCACCAGCGACGCTCACATCCCATATTGGTTCAACTTTCAACTCCTCTGCTTCCAGTACAGTTTCTGCTAACAAGAGCCACAGATTATAGATGACTTAAGAGGCTGGATCCTTGCCACTCATGTAAGAGTCTTGTATTCAGTTTCTAGCTCTTGGTTTTAGCCTGACCCACCCATGCCCGTTGCAGGCATTTGGAGTTTTGGAGTGTGAACCAGAGGATGGAAGGTATTTTTACACACACACACATACACACACACACACACACACACACACACACACACTTTCTCTCTCTCTCTCTTTCAAATAAAAATGCATTAAAGGCTTTTAAAGTATTATTAGGAATTTCTACTCATATTGTACCCAAGTGTAGACAATTCTTAGACTTTCCATCAAATAAACCAGTATGTTCTCATTTTTTTCCTTGCAGTAAGTTGTGTTTGGTTTCTGTTACTTGCCTTGAAGGAATCCTGAATAAAACCAGAAGTGATTGACAAAGCTGAGTCGGGGCATATTTAAATCTTCTCCTATGATAAAACTTCTACAGTCATTAGAACCTCACTGCTATAAACAATGTGAGCCTTTTCCATTATGTAAACATAATATTTGGCTTAAAAGTAAAATAACACTTTCTGGAAGAGAAGACTGTGGTGCTTGGGAAAGGGTGCTAAATAAAGCTGGGGATTCTTCCCCCTGGTAAATTCCAAGAATAGAGACTTTGGGGATGGTTTAAATGCTATCCTGTCCAGAAGCAGGAAGGAGATTGGAGCAGGGCATCCTATCCCAGCAGTGCCAGGGGTTACACACCGCTTTGCAAATATGTAAAGCTGCTTAGACCACAGTGAGAGAAATTTGCAGTCAACTACATGGCCATTCCTTCTTTCCCTTTCTTTCTTGGATTTTGGTCAAGAATTTAGACATTCTACTTATGTGTCTTATATACTCTTGAAAATATATCTCATATCATCAGTTACTTAGCTTCAGATGGAATAAAAACTCAAACCAAAAATTTACTGAATACTTATAACAAGTTGGATATGCTTCCTGAATGATTTGACTAAATTTTTTTTATTGTGTCCATTTGAAAGAACAACAACAGCAGCTTTCAGATGTTAAACTTATTCAGTGTCACATGGAAGTGCTGGGATTTTAACTTAAATTTGTCTTTTCAACCTTTGTTCTTAACTGGTAAGCCTGCTTGTATTTTAATTCCCATTATGTGTCAAGGCACACAAACACTGAAGTAATTGTGAGTATTCTTAACTTTCCCCCCATATTTTCAAGATTACCTATTTCTTAAATGTCTAAAGTAATAATTCATTTCTCATGCTTCTGCAGTAAACCAAGTATTTCTGACAACTTTCAGACACTCTTGACATTTACCTGATTGTCACTTGTCACTTCTTACCTCATACAGCAGTTTATTTTTTCTTAGCTTCTCTTTACAGTTACTATGTTTAGGGGACAACTTGAGACCCATTTCTTTTCCCCAGAAGGAAAACTGACACATTGGCTTTCAGAATTAAAAATTCTATATGTGCATAATAAGAGAAATAGAACCCAGGGCAATACATTTTATGGTTACTTTTCTAATTCACCTTCTTTATAGTGTCTGCCCCAAACTGTATTTTCAAGCTTTCCAGAAAAAAACTAGAAATCTCTTAAATTATTTGAAATGGTATCATGTCCTCACAGGGCAGTCTTTCATATTACTAATATTTTTGCCTAAGGTATCTGTCTTTGGATTACTTCACTCAAATCCAAAGTTCTACCATCAACAGGAAAGAAAGACTGTAAATATCTAATTAAAGCCCAGCATTCACCAAATCAATCCCTGCCTCCACTCAGAATTTTGCCTATTAGAAAAATCATTGCTGCAACATATAGTCCACAGCAAACATAATTTTAAGGGAAAAAAGTTTGAATCACCATTCTGTTCCTGCTTCTGATTGGTATATATTCAGAAGTAGTGTGATCCTACCCACAAGGAGACTACAGTTTTGGTAGATGACCAATATTTGAATCTTGTGGTCTTTTTATTTGAGAGGTAGATTTACAGAGAAGGTCATACAGAGAGAGAGAGAGAGAGAGAGAGAGAGAGAGAGAGAGAAGAATCTTCTAACGTTGGTCATTGGTTTACTCCCCAAATCACTGCAGTGGCAGAGTGGTCCAAAGCCAGGAGCCAAGAGTGTCCTTCAGACCACCCACATGGGTACAGGGGTCCAAGGGTGTGGGCCATATTCCATTGCTTTGTTAGTTCATAAGCAGGGAGCTGGACTAGAAGTGGAGCAGCTGGGACATGAACCAGTACCCGTATGGGATGCCAGTGCCACAGGCAGAGGAATGGCTTGTTATGCTACTGCACCGACCCGAGGCTATAGTTTTTCATTGATTTGGAAAGCAGGGTATACGTGAGTGTGTAAGAATATTAATGAAACTAGAGATAGTACATGAAAAGACTAGGCCAGAATTTCAGTGTGACCAGGGTTGATTGCGTTTATCAGAGAATTTCAGAGCTTATCAGAAAGACACTATTCAGAGGAAGGTTAGAAACAACAGCTATTGCGCAGGAACAGATAAATGCAGGGAACTCTTCATTTGTTGGGAAGCCCATCTTACACATATAGTACATCTTCAATATCGCAACACAACAAAAGAGGAGTTAATCAGAGATTACCAATGAAAATAAAACAGAATGACTGAAAAAGCCCTGTAGACATTCACTCTTAACAGTAGCTTGGCAACCACATACTTCATATTAATTTTTTCCCAGCACATAGAAAATGAGAAGAAATGTCGTAGTATGAGGCACTGTATCAAAACTGGGCTATTGTGCTTGCTAATAGGATATGGTACATGTTCAGTCATGTGGCTTGTTTTATAGGATGAAGACAACCCATTTTGAACACATGAACATGATGCAATGGTTTTGTCATCCTTCATCAATTCTCTTTTAAGCTTAAGAATATGTATTTTTGTAGTTCAGGTAATATCACAGGACTGTATGTTGGTAGTTAGGATGCTGGACTCTCTGCCATTGTCCATGCCTACAATGTAGGGATATGCTTAAATAGCAGAATGTGAACTTCTGACTAATTATGAAGGGCTATACTGTTGTAATTATATAGGGGAAATCAGTATGGGGTTTGAGACTTGGGGAGGAGGAAGGGAAATCCCAAAGCCTATGAAACTGTACCATAAAATAATAAAATAAACACATTTAATACATGAAATATGAAATTTGTATTTTGTTTTGGGGTAAGACATGATCACTTGTCTTAAATTTACCTTTTTTTTTTAATGTGGGAAGGCTGTTTGGGTATCAGTGCTCCCTCTCATTTTTCAGATTTGCGATTAAGAGAAGCTCTTTCTGCAAGCTACAGTGGCTGTTGATTACCGAGTCATGAACTCTATACCTAAGGAGTTCTGTCTCTCACATGTCTCCTCTAACTATTTCTCAGATTTCCATGCTAATTTTTTCCAAGCAGTAGCTGTGAGTAAGTTTCAATTTTCCTCTGTTTGATTTTTTGCTCTTCAAAGCTCTCAAACACGGGAGACAAGCCCCCATCTTATGTTCTAGTCTTCTGTGAAAGGTGCTTGTATTTACACTGCACTTACTCAAATGACTATTCTCAGTTACCATGTCCCAGGGCTTGAGCTGGCTACTGTCTGCATCATGGTGCTTGAAGGACAACCCAAAAGTGGTCAGAGGAGTTGCTTTAAACCCCCAAACCTGGGTCTGCTTGCCTGACATACAGCAAGCATGGGGAAGAAGGCAGATGTTCATTGCAAAGCACAGACTGAGGAGTCAGGCAGTTAATGCAGAATTCCTGAGCTCCCTTTGAGGTTACCAAGGACTCTAATAATTCAAATTAGAGGATGATTCTAGCACTATGGTCAAGGCAGAGTGATCGCAGTGTTGAGGTAGAACAGGCAGAGAATCAAGACACAGGATTTCTGGAACTGGCCTGATGAATCCTTTGATGAGATTGGCAGTATCTTGCTGTTTGGCAGTGTATTCAACAGCACATAAGGACAACTTGCCCCAATAACTGATAAAACTTTTGAACTACCTGAATGTCAAGATGAAGACATGTGGAAGTATGAATATTTCAGGAAATTCTGTCTTGAGCTAAATGGATTTACTGTCAAACATCAGAGTGAATGTTCTCCAGATGCTTGCACTGAAATAACAGCAACTAAGCAATAGGTTTTTCAGTGTACAGCTCATAAAACTCCCAAATAGTGTCTGCTACAGACTATACTAGACACACGCTTGATGGTACTGCATATCTTCTAAAAAGCAATAAATATTTTTCTTGCAGGGTTAGCATAAAGGAATCATGAACAGCAAAACTGGAATCAGTACGCCGCAGGGTTTGCAGAGTTTTTTCACATGCTCATTTTCACCACCAGCAGATAGTTAATCAAAATTAAAATGAAAAAATTTTGTTATTTTTTACTAAATTTGTAATGAAATACAATTTGAATCTCAAGGACAAACTACCAGTTTTAGAAGAAGTTCAGGATTTAGTTTCTGATGAAAGTGAATATGAAGAGAATCATTCAGAAAAATGTATTGATCATATAATTAACATTACTTAAATGTTGTGTTTAAATCGTTTTGACACATTAGTCATGCATTCATATTATATAGCTTTTTGGTCTAGAACAGGTTTTTTTTAAAGATTAATTTTATTTTTATTGGAAAGGCAGATATACAGAGAGGAAGAGAGATAGAGAGAAAGATCTTCAGTCTGTTGATTCACTCCCCAAGAGACCGCAAGGGCCAGAGCTGCACCGATCCGAAGCCAGGAGCCAGGAGCCTCTTCTGGGTCTTCCACCTGTGTGCAGTGTCCCAAGGCTTTGGGTCATCTACCACTGCTTTTGCAGGCCACAATCAGGGAGCTGGATGGGGAGTGGGGCTGCTTAGATAAGAACTGGTGTCCATATGGGATCCCGGCACGTGCAAGGTAAGGACTTTAGCTTCTAGGCTACCATGCTGGGCCAAAGAATAGATTTTTAACTTGGGAAATATTTTTAAAGCTACAAAAGAGCTGTATATTTACTGTTGTGGCACTCATATTTTTTAAAATAAGATTAGTATTATCTGTTTATAATATTTGCTAATGAAATAATTTATAATTTTTTAGAATTTCTGCTAAACAGTTATTGAATCTTAATACTCATAAAATATATCCATCTGTTAAAAGATCTGTAATCTTGAGATCTCACACAAGCCATGTGCTAAAGAGATGGTAATGCTTTCCTTTAGTTTTGCCCTGAGTTTTAGATATTCTGGAAAATGCTATAAACATAAATGACAAACTTTCCAAAATGAGAATAATTGTTTTAAATTTTTTATTGTTTTTGATAAGCAGTTATGGTTATGTATCTATCCAAATATAAATACAAATGAAGTATGAGCAATTCTTATATAATCTTACTATGCTATGCAAAGTTTACTTTAGGCCAGTATGCTTGGAAGGGATATACCTTTTTTCAACAGTATACTATTACATACAAGTTAATGCTAATGATGAGGCATACAGAAGATATTCCCACTGGAATGCTCTATTCACCCCTTCCTTCTTCCTCTAATCCTGTCGTCAAATACTTTGGCTGAGACGCCTTTCACTAGATTTATCTGGTGGGACTTACACCTGTTTATGCTGATATTTAAGGGAAGAAGAGACAAAGAGAAAGATCCTCCAACCACTGTTTCTTGTAGGTGGAGTATCAGCCAATTGAGTCATCACAGTGGCTCCAACATATTCACTTTGATTATCCTTTCAAATTCAAGAAAATTCTTTATACCATATTATGAGACAAGTATGCACAGAAAAAAAATGAAGGAAACTGTTGCATACTGACTGTGTATAAACACGATTTATGCCTTTCTAAGGCAGCCAGTCATTTTGACTTTGAACAGTACTATCCCGAATCCACAGTCCTAATTGTATCCCAACTTACAACTGTGTTTTAGAAGTTTTATGTTCACAGTGAAAGGAATGTAATTTTTGAAATTGTACATTTACATTAATATCACTATAATAGTATAAAATAGTATAATAGTATAAAATAGTATTTTTGAAATAAAATTGCTAAATATTGAGAATTCATATACTGAGTAAAGTTTTATGTTTAGCAGTATAGCTTGTCTCATCAGTTGCTTTCTCATAATGACTTTCTGTTATTTGACTGTTTTTCTGGTGAACATTTGAACTAAGGTAGAGACTGGGATTGGTTATCTGGGTAAGGATTATTTTTTAAGATTCATTTTGTTTTTCTTGGAAAGACAGATATAAAGAGAAGAGAGACAGAGAGAAAGATCTTCTATCTGGTGGTTCACTCCCCAAGTAGCTGCAACAGCCATACCTGAGCCAATCTAAAGTCAGGAGCCTGGACCTTCTTCTGGGTCTTCCACATGGAAGCAGGGTCCCAAGGCTTTGGGCCATCCTTGAATGCTTTCCCAGGCCATAAGCAGGGAATTGGATGGGAAGTGGAGCAGCCAGAACATGTACTGGCATCCATATGGGATCCTGGCGCTTGCAAGGTGAAGATTTTAGCCACTAGGCTGTTGTGCTGGGTCCTGGTTAAGGATTTTGAAACACATTTTGAATACTATGTCTTAGTATTGACGGGAAGATACAAATTTCTTTTTCTTATTCATCTTCCCTGTACTGCTTCGAATTGATCATAAAGAATCCAAAATGAAAAAAAATAGTTGAATATGAGTAGTGTGTGCTGAGCTTGTGTGTGTGGCCTTCCTTTATTGGTCAGTAATTGGGGTCAGTGTGTTTCTTTCAGATTGACTAAGATGAGTTCCAATCTGTCTTGGTCTAAGGGCAGATTTACTTATTACTTTATTTGATCAGTGCCTTGAAATCTTGTGGAGTTCAACGATAAAGGCTAGCACTGAGATACTATGGGGCCAATTCAGGGTCTCAGCTCTGGCTTTACTTGTGTTTCTCTGTTACTGGGTTAATTTTTGCAGAGACACTACTAGCCATGGAAGAGATGTGGGGCTTGACAAACTCTCCATAAAAAGCAGCTTCAAGGTGAGTAATTCAGAAATAGTTCTGCTTAATCCAGTAGGGGTACATATGTTAAACAAATATATGATTATAAATAATGGACTATTCTAGGAGAGAAAAGTAGAAAATATTTTGGAAGAAATGATAGAGAGACCTAAATTATTGGGGCAGGGGAAGTAAAAGTCTTTGAGAAATTATTTAATGTGGGATTTGAATGTTGTAGGTCTTGTAAAAAACAAGCGCAGTTCAGTGGTTTAGTAAGAAAGGCTAGCATGTGTGTGAGAAGTTCATAAGACAGAGAGCAGCATAGCATGTTGCAAAAGGTGGTAGGGAGGCTGTCTGAGGGCTTCACTTGGGGGGAACTAAGAAGTTTGAAGTGGGATCAAGCAGATGAGTGGCATTCAGAGAAGCGTTGGGAGGATTTGTTCTGCTTGTGGAGATGAGCTATTTGGTAGTTTAACTTCTTTGATAATGTTTATTCTTTTATTTAAACCTTGTCTTATTCATAGTAAGATGTAAGAAAGCTTCTTTAGTACATCAAAGCCTTGGCTGCATTTTTAAAAATCATTTTGTGATGCTGTTTACATGAAACAGAGGTAAGGCTGTCTATTGACTTAGGGTCATGACTTGGATTAATCTGACTTCTGAATTTTCTTCTCCTTGATTTCTTGTACTTCATTTTGCCTTCAGTCTAAATTCTACTCAATTGCTGTGCATGTCCAGATCTATATGAAAACCATAGTATGGAAAATTAAACTACAAAGCCACAGCAATTGAGGTGAAAGAACAAAGAAATTAGTTTGATTAGCATGTTAGCTTGCACAAAATTCTTTAAGGAGCTCTATTTTCAATTTAGTCTTATATTAAATAACTGAATGAGGACAAAGTAATAGTATATATATATATATATATATATATATATATATAATTGTTACTGATTCTGTAGCTTTATTTTACTTGAGTATTGATTTTAATTTCTTATAATATTATATGCTAAGTGGGGACAATAGAGGGCTGTCCTGGGGAGCCAGGGTGCAAGAAAAGCCATGGGTTCATTGGCTGCTTCTGAGAACAGAGTCTCCAGCTAATGGCCCACTGGAAGGAAAGGGTTTCTTGGAAGATGGGTGCCTTTGAATAGACTTATTTGTCTAATTCCATAGGATTTTGACTGGCAGTGGCTGGAGAAAAAAATGTGCGACCATGCTGACAGATCTGTCTTTAATCAGTAATTTTGGGTGGATATAGGAGGTCGTTCGCTGTCCTGCAGCGATGGACTTGGTGCACAGTGCTGATAATAACATTCATAGACTACCATGATGGTCAGATAGCTAAAGTTTATTAACAGCAATGGACTTTTCAGGACAGAGGTCACGCAGGCATCAGGAGGGTTGAAGCATTTATATTTCAACAGCAAGAGACAGTCTGCTAATACACAACTTGTTCGTCTAACAGGTTTTTTCCCCTGGATCTGTTAACCTGCGGAGTAGGGAATTTTCTGTCTATTCATTTTCAACTATCTCTGGCTCTGCATGGCAAAAGATTCACAATGTCCTTCCAACAGGAGAGTTCAGAAATTCTGTCACATTTCCACACACATTCATTTTTCCTCTCTCCATGTGTTTCACGCTGTTCCTTCTTTTCTCAAGTTTTAATTATTTCCCATTTCCTCTTCCTTCACATTTAGATGTGGCTGTTGATTGTACTGAGAAATAGTAGCAATGAAGAGAGAGAGAGAGAGAGAGAGAATTTGCTTTTTCACAAAAATCCTTCAGTCTCTGGACCCAAATGTCTATGCATGTATTTATCTATTTATTGATTTATTTGAAAGACAGAGTGACATAGAAAGAGGGAGAAAGAGGGGAGGGACAGACTGGAAGGTGTACGTGGGGTTGCTTTCCATCTTCTGATGTACTGCCTGAATGTCTGCAACATCCAGGGCTCGATTGTGACAAAAGCAGGATCCTGGAACTCATTCCAGGTCTCTGAGGTGGCTGGATTGTAGAAACCCAAGAACTTGAGCCATTATCTGATGCCACTAAGGCACACTGGCACAAAGCTGAATTGAAAGTGCGGAGTAGCCAGGTCTGTGATCAGGGAGTCTGATAAATGATGCAGGTGTCAAAGCAGCAGCTTAAAGTACATGCCATGACATTCATTCCCAGATCAGTATTCTACACTGCAATTGAAGTGAATGGCCTATATGAGCTTCTTTCTATCACCAACTCTATCTATGTACTGGGTTCCATCTCCTCTTGCCTACACGTGTGTATTACCTTGTAGGTGCACACATTTCAAGCTTGGCTGCTAGTCCTTTAGTACACAAATTACTCATCAACAAAAGTCACGCAACATGATCAATGAACCAACATGTCTGTCAGTACTTGGTCACTGAGTACCTGATGGTCATTTTACACAGAGAGAACAAAGCGTGTGGCTGTGCAACCTTCTTTCCTTCCAGTGTTAAATCTGTGATGCGTTTGACAAAATGGGTAATTCAAGATGGCAGTGAAATTGCGTATGTGGAACAGAATGTGATCATGGTATAAGTTCATTTCAAATTGTATACAATGAAGTTAAGATAAAGTTGTTGAGCATGGAAATGTTGACATTTCTGCTGTTTGGGAAACTCAATAGCAGAGCTCAAAGTAAACCTAGGTTAACTTGGGGATGGAGTATTGAGTGGAAATGTCTTTAAAGAAGTGATGCTGACAAGAACTTTACACTGAATGAATTCTTGGAAATGTTTCATGATATTGAAAGCACATAAGATAAAATAATGAACAACGATAGAAACTTAGAAGTATGGTGATTAAGGCAAAGAAAAGATAGTAGATTATATACGTTCAATCTATTCCTGTTTTGAGTTTTACAAAGGAGCGAAACAGTTTAATTCTGTTTCTGTTGCTTTGAAGTTCGAGTAATTCCTTTGTGTGATTAAATATGTTTTTCAGCTTTGTTATGTTTTACTTCACAATGTATCTGTAATAATCAATAAATAAGTTTTAAAGTTTTTTGCAAGTTAAAATACATTCCTTTTTAGCAACACTATTGAAAATTCTTGGTAAATAATACTGAAAATTTAAAGATATACAGATCAAAACAAACAAGACTTTGCAAAAGTACGGCATTGAATTGAATGTCTAAATTTGTACTGTTTGCTAGATTAAGTTTCAGTAATGAAATATACAAAGGATAAATTTTTAAAAAAAAATGGGCAGTGACACTATTTTATCCTCAATAGTAAATGATTTTTCTAAGCTTTGGGAGAAAACCTATAATCACTGGTAGAATTGCTGAACTTTGTTGTTTTTATTGTTTTTCTGAGAACAAATTTTGTTTAAATTGACAAGACTATTGCATCATTCATAGCAGTGCTAACATCAATGATATTAATATTGATTAAAAAAAGCAAGTACTGCAAAGTATGATCGGATTTCCATGTTTTGTCATGAGCGTGGGAATGGCCATAAAATTCCTCCATGCCTCACGGAGTGACAATCACACCTGAAAAAATGGGGAGCTAAAAGGGTTCCAGACTTTTGGGCTTTTTGTGGTAATAAATAGCTATCACTCACATGTGACCACACACACATTTTTGAAACAAACTACTATAGAGTGAAAAAGGCAGTCAGTTTTGTGAGAAAGAAAAACCAACTCAGGTTACTTACCAAGGGAAGACAAGAGTGAACTCCATCTTGTTACTTGCAGTGATTCAGCCCCATTTGGTTTCAGAGAACTGCCTGGCACAGACGCAGAGGGGTTATGGGATAATGGGTCAAGAGGGTTTACAATTGCTATTCATGGCAGTTGTAACCCCTCTCTTAACTGGTCATTTGCTTCTGTAAACAGCTTGTTACACTCCCTTTCCAGCCTTGACTACTGTTGGTTAATATATGATCCAATGGCATAGTCAGCTATAACACCTCCTGGAGGCCTGTGTCAAACACAATGAGGTTTAAACCTTTAAAAAGCCTTTGCTTTACTGGGCAGTAGTCTATCAGCATCTTGCTGTGCGGCTGTCTTCCCTGGCTGGTAAATAAAGGCTCTAAACTTTAACCTCTCTGTATCCCTTCACTTGTCAAGGAGTGAAGAAATAGCTGCACTTAAAAAGAAATGGATTTGGCCCCCAAACCTTCTTTTGAAAGCAGGTCTAGATACCACCAGATCCTGATCTCCGAACTGTCCTCCTTTAGCTTAACTCACTGACTTAACAGAATGGTGCAGCTTGGCCCTAAAAGATTCATTCTAACCCTAGGACTCGGGAGGTCATTTGCTTTGCTAATAGAAACATTTTGATGATCTGTACTGTTAAGAGGTGTATTTCAGGGGAATTCCAGGTCTGAGGCATTCCAAGTCTGGGGCAGGCAATAACTGTCAACTGCATGTAGCCCCCCATTTGGCCATCACAACAGCAGAGCATCTTGTTGATATTATAGAGCTAGACTTCCTACTTGTCTGTGCCCTAAGGCACACACTGTCTTGTTCCTTAGCTCAACTTCTTTCGCAGACAACCAGAGCATGAATCAGAGGAGCAATGTACAAGCCTTGGTGCTCGGTCCTACACCAGAGGCTTGGGACTCCAGCCTCCTTCTTTATATACCCTAAAACACCTTCATTCAGCAAGGCAGTAGTTCTTGAGACCCAGAATTCTACCCACTCATCTGTCAAAAGTTTAAATGGTCTCTTTGCTTCACACCCTGACTTTGTCATTGCTTTTTTTTCTTTTTATTTTTTTATTATTTTTTAAAATTTATTTTATTGTATTGTTGTTGACAATCTTTACATAGTTAATCATGGTTTAAAAAAAAAGGTTCAGGGGTATAGGGAAGTGGGTAATACTATTATGTCCATATTGTTTCCATCATGTATCTGAGGTAAAGGAGGATATTGAGGGAGAAGCCCCACCCGGTTTCCCGCCCACCCCAAGTCCCGGATGTGGGGCATGCTCTGAGATATTTGCTCAAGCGGTTTTCATAGTTCTCCAGTTATGAATCGCTGCCAGTTTCACTCAATGAGGTCGTCCACTGATTGATATGGTCCATCATAAGGTCTCTGTTTGCCCCATATTTCGCTGCCAATGCATAGCTGAGATGAATGTTTGACCTGTTCTGTCTTCTGTCTTTTCTTGGTTAGAGTTCTGAGTCCAGCAGTTCGATTGGGGAGATCTCCAAAGAAACTTTGAGGTATTCCCAGACCAGGTTCTTGTATGTTCTAGCAAGCACAGGGCCCGGCACAGTCCATCACCCTGATCAGCTGGTGGTTTCAATTGCTGGGTTGGTTCTGTTTTCAGTCCCGAGTTGTACTGGAACCAATGGGTGTTGCAGTCCAGTCTGGTTCGGCCCAGCACATACTCGGCCCTTACATCAACCAGTGGGAGCTGCAGTCTAGTTGGGGCGACCCACAATAACCCCCACCAGGCCCGCCCCCTACCCTGATTTGCCAGTATGTGTAGCAGTAGACCAGTCTGTCCCCCATCCCATTTGGCTCTTGTACTTGTCAATGGGTATTAAAGCTTAGTTCCATCTAACCAACTCAACCATCCAGTCCTCACGGATGTTGTTGCGTGCCTCTCTGTCTAGCCACCCCAGCCCCCGTCCTAGTTTTCATGCCCTCCCGCGGGACTAGTGACCCAAGGAGGGGGAACCCACTTTTTCCCTCCCAGGTCTCTCTCAGTCCCGGTTTATGCACTCTTTAGGTGGTTCTGTGATTTGACTTGACAGAATTAGTCCCCAGTGCCAGCTTCTGCCAGCTGATGCTGCGGCCAAGCCCAAACATCCCTCACCCGCTCTAATTTATGCTTGCACCCACAGGAATAATCAGCCCAGCCTGGCTTTTCCCTGATCTAGTCCACATGCAGCGCACAGGTGTTGCAGCCTTGCTTAGTCTGGTCTGTCCCCATCCCAGCCCACGCTCTCCAGTGGGAGTAGCTGTCCGGTGAGGGGACCAGCCCCTTAATCCCCCTGCCAGCTCTGTCCCTCCCTTCCTGGATCTCACGTGTGCTGGTTGGGTGCTGCAGTCAAATCCAGTACAGGCAACCACGCCCTGGCATTCCATAATGTGTACTGGTTTTGTCGCGACCAAACTCAGCTCAACCCATACTCTGTTCTGGTGTTCGGATTTGCCAGTGGATGACATGAACTGATTAGCCTGGTCTGCCCCTGACCCATGCCGAATGTATGCCAGTGGGAAACTTTCCATGGCCTATTCTGGGCTGTTTCCTATCATGCTTCTTGCGCTTATCTGCAGGGACTGTGTCCTGCCAGAGGAGTTGCCCAGGCTCCTCCATCAGAACCCCTCCCAATTCCAGATTTTGCACATGCCAGGGGGTCCTTGAGCCAACCCTACTCAGTTCACCTCCTGTCCTAGCAGGAACAGTGGCTTTTCCTGGCTGGCTTTCACCCCATTCTGGTTCTTGTTGTTGGATGTTTCAGCCCAGCCATGGCTCGTCCATACCCACATACAGCCCACACATGACTCAGTAGGGGATTGAGACCCAGCCTAGTCAGTCCCACATCTACCCTGGTTCTCCATGACACCAGATGGTGTTGGGGTCTGAACTGGCCTGGTGCATCCCCTAGTGCCTTGGGAGACTACAACTTTTCCTAGATAGAATGCAGAATGCATTGCTGTTTTGACATGGCACTAGGGACATGGACCCAGCTTTTGGTAATAGGAAAATAGGCTATAGGCTGTAATGATGCCTGTTGAAAAGTACTTGTTTGGAAAAGCTTCCAGCATGACATAAATATAATTAATACCCAACACTCCATTATTTACACACTCACAAACAGAATTTTTAACTTACTGTAAAATCTTTTGAACAGATTTCTTCTTTCTGAGTAGATGTCCAAAAATAGAAAAATGCAACACTTTCCAATAATTTTTGCAGGATAGATGTTAAAGAAGATTAAGTTTACTAACCAAATTCAAATAAAATTTTTGAACCTTGGAGGAAGTGATTTAAAATGCATTTTTACGATTTAGCCCAATCATGGATGTACTTATTGCATTTGGATATATAAAATCTTGTAAGGTTTCTTTTCTAAAAAAAATATTTTTGCAAGCATTAAAAGCAAGAATGGGGCCTGGCGCAATAACGTAGTGGTTGGGGTCCTTGCCTTGCATGCCAGGGATTCCATATGGGTTCCAGTTCTAATCCCGGCAGCTCCACTTCCCATCCAGCTCTCTGCTTGTGGCCTGGGAAAGCAGTCGAGGACGGCCCAAAGCTTTGGGGCCCTGCACCCAGTGGGAGACCCAGAAAGAAGTTCCTGGCTCCTGGCTTCAGATTGCCTCAGCTTCAACCATTGTGGCCACTTGGGGAGTGAGTCATTGGACGGAGGCTCTTCCTCTCTGTCTCTTCTTCTCTCTGTATATCTGTCTTTCCAATAAAAATAAAATAAATCTTAAAGAAAAAAAAGCAAGAATGAGAGTAAATTGAATTTGGAATTTAACCTTCAAGGTTATCATTTCCCTCACAAAAATCAATTATTCCTTTATATAATTAAATAACTACCATTTGGTGTTCAAATTTCCAGTGGTTTAATAAATGTCTAATTTTTCAATTTGTTCTTTTTAAAACATATTTTTAGTTTTATAAAAATACATTTATTTACTTATTCAACGGGAAGAGTGACAGAACGAGAGGGAGTGAGAGGGAATGAGCGGCTTGGGGAAGCGAGGCAGAGGTTTCAAAGAGAAGTGTGGGGGGGTGCTGGGGTCTTTAATCTACTGGTTCACTCCACAGTGCCAGGATCCAGAGCTGCATCCAGATGTTCCACAGAGTGGCAGGGACCAAAGATTCTGAACCATTTGCTGCTCTTTTCCCAGACCTATTTACATGAGACTGGATAAAATAGGAAGCAGCAGTGACTCAAACTAGCACTCTACTATGGAATGCTGACATGGCTAGCAGCAGATTAGCCTATGAACCACAACTCTTAAAAAAGGGGTCTGACACACAATAATTTTATGTGTTTATGAGTCATATGACGTTTCAAAACATGCCTACAACTTACAAAGATCAGATCAGGGAAATTGGTGTATCTCTCACCTTAAACACTTATTATTTCTTTATGTTGGGATCATTCAAGATTTCATCTACTGTTTTGAAATATAAAATTGACTGTTGTCAACTACAGTTACCCTACTATGCTATAGAATGCTAGAAGTTCTTTCTCCTGGGTCTGGTGCTATGAAACATTAGAAGTTATTTCTTCTGGAGTCAATGTGGTAAATTAGGTTAATTCTATGCTCTTTCTTTGCTCAGTAGCCCATACGGGTGTTAGTTCACGTGTCAGTTGCTCCACTTCTGATCAGCTCTCTGCTTATGCCTGGTAAAGCAGTAAAGGATGGCCCAATTCCTTGAGTCCCTCACCCATTTTGGAGACACAGAATAAGCTCCTGGCTCCTAGTATCAGATCAGCTCAGTTGAGGAGTGAACCTGTGGATGGAAGACTTTCTCTATCTCTCCTCTTTCTGCAAAATCTGACTTTCAAATAAAAATAAATTAAGTAAATCATTTTGAAAAAGTTATTTCTTCTCTCCAACATTTCTCATGTACCTGTTAACCATCTTCTTTCCATCCCTCCCTGCGATTGCTCTGGTAACCATTATATTCTTTATTTCCATAAAATCCATTTTAAGGCTTGTCCATGTGCACAGTAAAATTTTTCTTTAAATGATGGACTTATTCCAACTTCAGTACTATCCTCTAAAAGATCCATATTGCTGCAAATGATGAGTTTTTATTCTTTGTCATGCCTATGATATTGCATTTCATATATTTATAGTACATTAAAAATCCATTTATCCATTCCGGATGTCTCAATTGATTTCACATTCTGGCTACTGCAAATAGGACTGCAAAGGAAAAGGCATACAGATATCTCTTCAATATAACAATATTATATTTTTTAGATATATATGTAGTAGTGGAAATGCTTGATCATTTGATAGTTTTATTTCTCACTTACTGTGGAAACTACATGCCATTTTCTCTAATGACTGGTCAGATGTTTATTGCTACCAGTACTGTATGACAGTTTGCTTTCTCCACATCCTTACTAGTATTTACTGCATTTTTTGGTCTTTAGGGCAATATTCATATTTCATTTTTTAAGGAATTTATTAATGTATTAGATTCTCAAGGTTAAAGTAAATGAGTGATAATTACCTTTCACATCAAAAAGATATTAATACAAAGAGAACAAATTCAATGTATTTACTATTTGTCTCCCTCCCTCCTATACATACTCTTCCTCCTTCTTTTAGATTTTGAGATGACATAGATTTTTTCAAATTTATGTTCTAATCCAGTGCCCAGTGCTTTTTTGGCAATATTTGTGCCAATTGGGTTGAGATGCTATATCTCTCTTTGATTTTGACTTCTGTTACCCTGAATACTTCCTTGTGATGTTGAGCATTTTTTCTTTCTTTTTTTTTTTTTAAGATTTCATTTTTATCACAAAGTCAGATATACAGAGAGGAGGAGAGACAGAGAGGAAGATCTTCCGTCCAGTGATTCACTCCCCAAGTGAGCGTAAAGGCTGGAGCTGTGCCGATCCAGAGCCAGGAGCCAGCACCTTCCTCTTCCAGGTCTCCCACACGGGTGCAGTGTCCCAAAGCATTGGGCATCCTGGACGGCTTTCCCAGGCCACAAGCAGGGAGCTGGATGGGAAGTGGAGCTGCCGGGATTAGAACCGGCACCCATATGGGATCCCAGGGTGTTCAAGGCAAGGACTTCAACTGCCAGGCCACGCCGTGGGGCCCGAGCATTTTTTCATATGCTGAACAATTTCTACATATTCCTGTGAGAAATGTCTATTCAGGTCATTTGTCCAAGTAGAGTGGAGCTGCTTCCTGACTAGAAGTTGGGTTGGACTTGAGAACATCCACAGTTGCAACAGACTGGCTGGCTATGCCACAGGGCCATCACTTGGCTGGCTGTCATATTAGGTGAGGCTTTGTGAGTATTCTAGGGTTGGCTGGCTATGGGATGTGCTCACCAGGGCTCTGGAGCAATTGCCCAGCTGGCTGTCAGTCTGTGCACAGTGGCAGACAGATCAACAGCTGTGTATTGGCTTCTCTTCAGGGCAAGACCATCTGTTCCATGGGAGGTAAGCTAGAAAATGATCTTGGAAGCTGAAGTCTTGGAATTTCTGTTGGACCTACACTCTGAGCAGCTGGCGCTGTAGTGCTGCTGCCATTACTGTGAGCAGGATAGAATGGAAATGGAGAAACATTGTGGCCTGTAGTCCAGAAGGCAGGATGCAGTCCAACAATGAACCTAGTTTTAGCAAGGAAGTGAATCACAGCAGTTCAGCTGTGTGTGATACTGCAGGCTCCTACTTTGCCAGTACAGCTCATGAAATTTGAGCAGCTCCAAACTGCATTCAGGGACCGTGAGAACAGGAGTCTCCCATGGAGTTGTTTGCTGCAGTAGAGACCAC
This sequence comes from Ochotona princeps, assembly GCF_030435755.1. Classification (NCBI taxonomy): domain Eukaryota; kingdom Metazoa; phylum Chordata; class Mammalia; order Lagomorpha; family Ochotonidae; genus Ochotona; species Ochotona princeps. The sequence continues at coordinate 31,416,190 of NC_080838.1, forward strand.
TGGGCATCTCTAGCTTACTCTGTTCTCATAAGGAAGAACTCATTTTGGCTCTGATCTGATTCTGGCTCTCTTGTTTGTGATGATCTCTGGTTTCTGTGCTTCCTTGGAATCTTGCCACTTTCCTGGTCTCTATCACATTCTGCTGGTCATTTCAGTTGTAATGGAGTTGCTTAGTTTTTGCTCGGTTCCCTTGCTTTGGGGGATGAGTGACAGGCAGCTCTTTTCAGCCATCTTGCTGACATCACCTGGTTTGCTCAGTTTCTAAGGTTTTGACAAAACAATTCCAATTGTGATTTCATGCATCATTAGAAAACACACAATGCAATCAGAAAGACAATTAAGAACAAGCTATTGTATAATGTAGAAAAATATTTTGAAATGCAAATGTGAGAAGCCTGGAAGCTGACAGCAAATGTTCTTAATCTTTTTTTAAAGATTTATTTATTTTTATCGCAAATTCAGATATACAGAGAGGAGGAGAGACAGAGAGGAAGATCTTCCATCCAATGATTCACACCTCAAGTGACCACAATGGCCGGAGCTGTGCCAATTTGAAGCCAGGAGCCAGGAGCTCTTCTGGGTTACTCACATGGGTGCAGGGTCCCAAAGCTTTGGGCTGCCCTCGATTGCTTTCTCAGGGCACAAGCAGGGAGCTGGATGGGAAGTGGGGTGGCCAGAATTAGAACCGGAACCCACATGGGATCCCGGTGCTTTCAAGGTGAGGACTTTAGCCACTAGGCCAGCGCGTTGGGCCTGGCTCCTAATCTTTTTTTTTTTTTAAAGATTTATTTATTTTATTGGAAAGGCAGATGTACAGAGAGGAGGAGAGACAGAGAGGAAGATCTTCCGTCCAATGATTCACTCCCCAAGTGACTGCAAAGGTTGGTGCTGTGCCGATCCGAAGCCAGAAGCCAGAAACTTCTTTCTGGGTCTCCCATGTGGGTGCAGGGTCCCAAGGCTTTGGGCCATCCTCGACTGCTTTCCCAGGTCACAAGCAGGGAGCTGGATGGGAAATGGAGCAGCCAGGATTAGAACAGGTGCCCATATGGAATCCCGGGGCACATTCAAGGTGAGAACCTTAACCGTTATGCTATCAAGCCGGGCCCTCCTAATCTTTTTGATGGAAGAACAGTGTCACAAAAAAGTGACTTACAAGCTAGATGCTGCAAGTGTGAATACAGATGTTGTAAATCCTCCTTGAGGTTGCTGGAAGTATGCCAGTCTAATCTTGGGAGCTATAACTACTGTTGCCTTTGTTGGCCACTAATCTCATATCTAGGAAGTCAATTTATATATTTGATCATCGAACAGTTTTTGAGCAGTGCTATGAATAAACAGTACCCTGAGTTCAGGGCAATCAGCTGCAAACCCATTGGGCAAAATACTTTTCTCATGGTAATTGTAGTCTAGCAGGCAGAGAATTAATAAAAAACATATATGTTGTGTACTGAATGAAGCAGAGCAGATGATAGACTGCTTTTTCTTGTATGTGTGCATGAATGTGTGTGATTTCATTATTCTAGTTAGATTTAATTTTTAAAATGAGATATATTTTAGCTAGCTTTATTGAGATATAATTTATAAAATGGAAATTGTATATGCTTAAGGTATGCAATGACATGCTTCAAATGTCAAGATTTTTTAAAGTCCTAGAATAATTCTACCTTTCCCATGATTATTAAGAACTTGCTTAATTTTGCATGATTTCAGTGTGTACGATCCTATTAATGTTCCTGTGATACTATGCAAAGTAAAAGCCACCTGTGCTCCCCCTTGGACCTGTGCAGTCTGAGGGGCCTTTCAAGATGCTTGCCTGATCTCCCTCGAGCCATGTTGGATCCATGACCCTCCTCTCCTAGTCAGTGCTCTGGGTCCTTGGGACTTGAGAATTCTCTGACCATGACTGCCCTCATCCAGCTTCTTGAGCTTCCTCCTTGGCCAATGCTGTTGCCATATCAGCATCTATGTTCTTGGCCTGAGAGGTAGTGAAAAGACAACTGTGTGGATGAAGGATTTGGGGAGCTCCCTGGAGGACCCACACGGACATGTGTGGTGTGGGGGAGAAGGTAACAGGTGTAGGACAAGCACACAGGTTGACCATTGGCCTGGGACCTCCCTTTGAACTCTTGCCTTCAGCCTTGCAATGGTTCCATAATAAAATCATTTAGATCCAGACTCCTAGTCTTCTATCTTCTTTGCTACTCAAGTCCTGTCAAGCTCTCATCTTCATCACTGAAATAATTCATAAAGAACATGATGCCCTTCATGCTGTCACAAATTCTGTTCTTGGGCCTCAAGTCTCCTGGTACCTAAGGAAAAGTGCCTGTTGATTGTCGTCCCCTGCTCTTGGCCTCAGAGGCCTTGACCCCACCCCCTTGTCCCTTAAATATCTTCTCCACTAGTTTAATCTCAAATTTTTTCCAGTGGTTTCTTTTGATGTCCCTTCTGGTCATCCTGGTGTTTCCCTAGGATCATTTTTAGGATTTATTTTCTCTTGTTCTTTTCTTGCTGGTCTGCTTAAATCTCCCAACTTTCAGAATTATTCATAAACTGATAACTCTACTGTTCAGTTTTAGCCATGACTTGTCCCTAGGGACAACTGATGTCAATCTAATTGTCTAGACTCTCCAGGTAACCACAGAATTTTGATTCTGTCTTTAAAATGTATTTGAAATCTGACTTCAAAAAAATCACTGTCATTGCTACACCTTAGAGAAAGCCAACATTTTTCTTGTCATTTTAACAACATAGGTGGAAACGGAGGACATTCCATTAAGTGAAATAAACTGGGTACAGCAAGACAAATATGTATGCTTTCCCTCATGTGTAGAAGCTAAACAGTTGATATCATAGAGGTGGAGGCAACAATAGCCACTAGACCCTGAGCGAAGTAAAGATAGAAGCCAAAGTAATTTTGGGATGAGAGGGTTAACAGATACCAAAATGCCAGTGGAGGAACATGTTTTCATCTTCTACAGCTCAATAAGGACTTTAGTTCACAGAAATTTATACATATGCACACACCCATTCAACCTCCCCCTCCATACACACTCTTATATAGGTATGTACATAAAGATTCATTTAATTATAGATATTCCAACTGCTGATTGACTCCCAAAATGGACTCAACACCTCAAGTTGGTTCAGGCTGAAGTCAGGAGCCAGAAACTAACAGGATCTCCTATGGGTTGCCAGGAGCCCAAGTAAGTGGGATGTTTTCTGCTGCTTTACCAGAAGCATTCATGATCAGATGAATCAGAAATGGACCAGTTCTGTGGAAGAAAATAAGAAGATTCCTTAGATATCTGTAAATAGATGTATTCCATTTCTGGGATTTATCCAAATGAAATGAAATTAATGTATGAGTGCATTATCTCTATCTACATGTTTACAGCTGCTCAATTTATAGTAGCTAAGCTATGGTATCAACACAGACGCCCATCAACTCATGACTGGGTAAAGAATACATGGTGTATGTACACTATCAAATACTACTCAGTCATAAAAAAGGATGAAATGTTGCCTTTTTGCAACTAAGTGAATCCAATTGGAAAGCATTATGTTTAGTGAAACCCTCCCACCCAAACAAACAAACAAACAAACAAGCATTCTGCTTTGCCTGATCTCTGGTAACTAATACATGGAATATAAAATGTAATCACTGATGCGGTGGCGTATTAGGCTAATCCTCCACTTGCAGTGCCTGTATCATATATAGACATGGGTTTGTGCCCCAGCTCCTCTCCTGATCCAGCTTCCTGCTTATAATCTGGGGAAGCAGTGGAAGGTGATCCAAGTACTTGGGCCCTGTACTTATGTGGGAGACCTGGAGGACCTGGTTCAGATTGGTTCAGCTTTGGTGGTTGTGACCTTTTGGGAATGAACCAGTGGATGGAAGATTCTCTCTCGCCTCTGTAATTTTTCTTTTCAAATAAAAATGGGTTTCAAAACTGTGATCTATGTGAGTGAGGTTGACATCCTAGGGTTTGATTGTGCTTTGAAACCTTTGTCCATACTCCTGAGGAATAGTTTTATTTTTTTCTACTTGATGTGTGTTGATATCTTTACCTGATGGAATATTAAGTTTGTGATTGTGAAGTAAAATTAAAACATGCCATTGTAAAAATTATGAAAAAATAAAGAGATCGGTTGTAGGGAATGTGAATGGGGAATGGTAGTGTGGGAAGTATCGCTATGGTTATAAATCATGAAATATGTGAAATATGTGAAATTTGTTCACTTTATATAAATAAGCAAATAAAAATAATATACATAACAAACACTAATTGGAGCAGCTGGAACTTGAACTGGAGCTTGGATATGGGATGCTGGCATTTCAGGTGGCAGTTTAACTTACTATGCCAAAACATAAGCCCAGATTTTATTATTATTATTATAGATGATGTTTACATAGTTGGTCAGTGTGAGAAAGATTCAGGATTATGGAAAGGTGGGTGTGATGTGTTATCATTGTTTTTTTTTTTAAAGATTTATTTTTTTTATTTTTATTACAAAGTCAGATATACTGAGAGGAGGAGAGACAGAGAGGAAGTGGAGCCGCCGGGATTAGAGCCAGCGGCCATATGGGATCAAGGTGAGGACCTTAGCCACTAGGCCACGCTGCCGAGCCCGATGTGTGATCATTGTTAACATACTTCCTATTTCTTCTTTCCATTTCTGTGGGGAGAGGAGAAATAAGTGGAGAAGCCTTACCCAGCCTCCAAACCACCCCAATACCTGGGGATAGGGAAGAGCCATCTGTTATCAACCCATGGTCACCATGTGGTGGACGCCCCTATGGCTCTGCCCAGATGGGTGTGATAGTTTTGAAATGCTGTTGTTTTATTGATCTAAGGGTGAGGAAACCCTTCCAATGTTCATTGGCTGACGCAGTTGACCTTAGTGTTTCCATTCACCTAGATTTTTGCTGTCATCATTTGGCTGGGATAGTTGTCCCAAGTGTTCTGTTCTCCATTCTCTGCTATGGTACTGGATGACCTCTGCAGGCCCCAATGGGCTACCATAGCCTTTTTGTGCACCAAGGCCTGCCATCCACCACTCTGTCCTTTACACTGAGGAGGACCAGTTCTCACAGGTGGGCCTAAGGACCTGGGCCAGAATACCTGGGCCCTTTTGGATCCCCTGACCTCAGGGATCACAGACCTGGCACCCACTGAGCATGGGGCCCAAGGACCTGGGCCAGGCAATCTGGACCCTACCAGACCTCCTACCCCTGGGGCTTATGAATTCAGTACCCACCTTAAAGATGGGCCGAAAGACCCAGGCCAGGTGACCTGGGCCCAGCTAGACCCCCACCTGCAGGTTTGCAGGCTTAGCATCCACCGTGTAGGCGGACTCAAGAACCCAAGTCTGGTGATAACTGGGCCCTACCGACCCCACACCCTTGGGGCTTATTGATCCAGCATCCATCTACCAGGGGGGCTGAAGGTTTTGGGCCAGATGATCCAGACCCCGCTGGACTCGCCGCCATCCTGGGGCTCATGGACCCAGCACCAACCATGCAGGCTGGTTTAAGGACCTGGGCCAGGTGACCTAGGCCCTGCTGGAACCTCTAGCTCTGTGAGTCTCAATTTTCTTATGCATTTTACATAAAGAAGGGTCTGGAACTTCCCATCACGATGGAATGACAAATTCAAGGAACCACCCTGACTCAATTGTTATACTTTGTATGCAATCATCCAACTTTAAGCATAAATATGTACTACCGCTGAGTGTCAGGTTTTAAAAAACAAGTGATTCCATGTGGGTTATTGTAGTGTCCTCTTAACATTTTTTTCCTGTAATTAGTTTTCAAAGTGACATTTAAAATTTTTTAATTAAATCATGTTGCTCTGTTGTATGTAATACTTGCCTCTCTTCAGTTTGAATAAAATATAAGACCTTAACATAGCTTCTGTGAGGCTTACATACAACGGTACTGTATTTGCAGAAGAATGTTGCAAAATCTTTTGGAAATTGATACAAAGTTGTTTCCTAATAAACATTTCTGTGAACATTTTGAAGACCCCTGTGTCTGATTCTGGGTAACTCCTTGACATTATTTCCTGCTGTTTCCTTTTGAAGAGTGAGTTAAGGTTATCTTTTGTGAGTATGCCAAGGACTTGTGGCCTCAGGTACGTATAGGTGGTATACATTAGACAAGTAACTCCAAAAGGTTAAAGTCAATGGCATTTAAATACAAGGAAAGTTTATTTTTATGTAGCTCATATTCTATTGGAGTTTGATGATGGTGGAAAAGCAGGTGCATTTGGCTTTTTTCCTCACTGTCAAATAGGACAGAGACTCCAAGCACACCTTTTGCACTCCACTGCTGCATCCTTGGAGTGTGCTTTCTATTCAGCCTATGTGTGAGCAAAGGCAAAGATGGAAACCTGTATAGAGTGTTTATGTAGGACATTCCACATGTTGGAAATTGTCCCATTCACCACCAAACACAGGCAGGAAATATAAATAAAATTTTTGCTGGGAAGAAATGTTTATTTCAGTCACTGATGTATTCTCAATTCTTAGAAAAGTGCTTAGAATATAGCAGACACCAAATAATATTTGCTGGATGAATGACCTGGAAATTTTGGCAAGACTGAACCTTTGGTTAGAAACTGAGATGAGCCTTAAAACAAAGAGGCTAGTGTTGGGAATGCCTTACTTTGTCTCAATCCTTTTCTATCTTTTTATGGATAGATAAGAGTATATCTCTGATATTATCTAGAGTCACTCTAAAATTCAGAAGTTGACCAAGAAGGAAAGCAGAAGACCTGTATTTCCTTTTCACCTTAACCATTCTACTCTTTTTCTCCCTTTATTTTATCTGCATCAGATACAGAAACAAAAATGAAAGTAATTTGCATTCAGGCATCATCTTAAGGGTGAAGTTTGGTATAAACTAGTAGTGGACAAGGATTGTTGAATCACATTTTACACACATGCGCATCATGATACATGAACATAGATGTACCAATCTCATGTACCCAATTCAGAGCTACTATAGTCCATTCACAGAAATTAGCTCTGCTAATAGAGAAAAATATTGTGCAAATAAACAGAAATACAGCCAAATAATTTCAAGATTTCTGAATAAGCTCCAAGTTGGTTTTGCAAATTACTTTCCTATTCATTCTGGAATAATCTATTTTAATCCTTGGCTCCCTTCCAGTGTCACAGAGTTTTGTGTTGATAGGGTTTCTGTAGCAAGCATCATATTCTTTCTGATGTCTGCTTTTAAGTGCTAGGCTCTTAGTGTATTAAGTCTTTCTCTTTTGCTTTCCCACACATCCTCTCCTCTTTATTACTGCAACCATTGTCAATGCATGCAGGGCTTTCTCTTCTTTCCCATAGGTTTCTACAGTAGTCTTGGGACTTTTTGTTCTGTCTCCAAGGGCTGCCCCATTTCCCATGCATTCTTCTTATGTTACCAAAGTGATTTTTCTAAAGCGCAATCAAAGATGGATTGGAGTCTGGGACTTAAAATTTTAATGTCATGAACAGAAAGAGGAATTCTGGGTGAGACATGAAGAGACATGAGAAAATCCATCTTATCCCTTGTCCTTTGAAAAAGTATCACAAGCTTGTTTGGAGCCACAGCTTTTTGTTGAATACATTTTTGTCCAGAGTGAAGACATATCTCATTCTCATTTATAAACAGAAGTTGCTATTGACTAAATTTTTTACCACAAAAATTCTGTGTAGAAAAGTTCTATGGTACTTCAGGAAAGGCCATTGAAAGAAAATACTGCTTTCCTCTATGGAGTTGTCTGATCCAGAAACAGAGTCCTTCTACAATCTTTCTTTTTTTCATTTCTCCAACCATACCACTACCATGTTTATCAAAACCATCAAATGCTTACTGATTCTTTACTGGGGCTTTCTGTATCCTATTGCTCATATTTCCATATTGTGTGACTTACACACAGCTCTCTGACTTCACTCTGATACCCTGTGTCCTATTTGGAGGGCATCAACATATTTGCCAGGGCAGACAGATGAAGTGACTTTAACTGATAGTGAGTTCTCATCCCTGTAGGATGGTAGGGATTTTTTTTTGCCCAATGTTAGTATAAGCAGAGAGAAACATTTTAAATTTAAAAACTATTTATTTGAAGAGCAGAGTTAATGCAGAGTAAGGGAGAGAGAAATGGGAGAGTAGGAGACAGGTGAGTAGGGACAGAGTGAGATAGAGAATGAGCCAGGGTGAGACTAGAGTGTAATTATTCCGATGGGCATGTTGTTATTCCTTTAGATGTGCCTGCCAAAGCATGGAAAAAAGGTTTATGAAGTTCCAGCTGTAGAAATTCAAATGAGTCGTTTGATCGTATTCACTCTCTTGGTGTCTAGGGGAGTCTCAAGACAGAATTGGTGGCTACATCTCTGAATGTTCCCACCCTAGATGTCTAGTGTAGATTGAAAGGGAAGAGAAACTCTCAACTATGTAGCTCTTTGAACATTGCTCTGGTAAATGAAGTGTGAGGAAGTGTCAGCCATGCCCAGACTGGAAGATTAGAAATACTGGTAAATGTTGAGAACTGTTACGTTCTATAAGGTTATGGAACTGAGCTTCCAATTACACGGTAAAGTTAGTTAAACTTTTTAAAGATTTATTCAGTTTATTACAAAGTCAAATATACAGAGAGGAGAAGAGACAGAGAGGAAGATCTTCCGTCTGATGATTCATTCCCCAAGTGAACTGCAATGGTCGGTGCGCGCCGATCAGACGCCTCCGATGCTGGGAACCTGAACCTCCTCCGGGTCTCCCACGATGGTGCAGGGTCCCAATGCATTGGGCCGTCCTCTCCTGCTTTCCCAGGGCACAAGCAGGGAGCTGGATGGGAAGTGGAGCTGCCGGGATTAGAACCGGCACCCATATGGGATCCCGGGGCGTTCAAGGCGAGGACTTTAGCCGTTGAGTCACGCTGCCGGGCCCCAAAGTTAGTTAATTTTTAAATCCTAGTAGTTTCATGAGATCTCAGCCTATGATCTATGAAAGGAGATTTTCTCCTGAAAGGACAGTTTTTCAATTGCCTCATAAATTAAACGATTAAAAGTGTTCATTCACTGAATTCTTTAAAGAGGTGAAGGGAGTTTTTGCTGTGTGTGTTTGTCTTCAGTCTTTTGCATGCAGATTCATCACATAGTCCCTGGGTTTACTTTATAAAATCGTAGGACACCCAAATTAGAAAGTCTCTCTGATCACTACAAATCCTCCTAGAGGTAAACTTCCTACTCAAGGAAGTAATTTTGTTTTCCTGTCTCCCTTGGGTGAACCCAACTGTTTCAACTGGTTCATCTGAATGATCAGGAGCCTTGTGTTATTCCCATACTTTCTTGGTGTATGTCTTGGTTTCCAGTTCAAGACTATATTCAATATGAGATTGTTGTCTCAATATCTGAAACCATGACTGCATTTGCTTTAATTGTTCTGAATGCCACTAGAATACTGGTTTGTAATAACTAGTAACCTATAATCTGGTCTTCCAGATGTCATTACCTTTTTTTTTTCTACTTGTGAGCTGTTCACTCTTCTGTTGAGCCCAGGATAATTTAATCATATTTGCCTCAGGTCATTCCAAAAATCTGACTTAGAGCTGACAGGAGACCAGTATGTGTCCTTTTAGTCATCCTTAGCAGGAGTAGGCAATCCTTTTTTTCCTGCAAAGGGCCATTTGGACATTTGTAATGTCATTTGTTGATCATATAAAATTATCAACTTGAAAATGAGCCTGTTACAGATTTATTGAATTTCGGGTCACACCTGCAGTTGCCATGGCAGGGACAGGTCAACTGACTTCTTAGGCTTTTAAAAACCTCATTTCCATAGAGATGACCCAGAGCAGATGAACTATCAGGCAGCCTGTGTGAAAATAAGCCATGTGGCAGCCCCGTACTGGCCCACGTCCATTTCTGGTGGCCTCTCAATAGCTGGTAAGGCTGCCAGTGGAAGACAGGGAGATTGGAGGAAATATGTTTCAGTACAAGTTGGGTTAATTACTAAACAAACAGAATGTGGGTGGCTGCCGTTTCTCTCTTACTTAGCAGCTTCATTTTCATTGTGGTGGTCAGTCATCAACCTCTGGGAAGTGCCTGTGCCCTGGGCATTGGGCTTCCTGCCATAGACACTCATGTTGTAGACACAGCTGGAATGCTACAGAAAAGAGCAGCTCTGCACTCTGGTTTTTGCATTGGGAACCAGGATGCTTCTGGCTCCAGAAACATGATACTGCCTACTCGTTATCTGGGATGCCCTTCTGTAACATGCATGGAGTTGTGGATGTGGAATGGCTAAAAGAGTCAGACATAATTGATTTGTTTATGACATTCATTAATGTTTTTCGGGATGGTTTTTTAGCTGTTGTCCACAAGCCTGACCTAAACTGAGAATCACAAGAGGGATTGAAGTGCTTGTCTCAAGATTCAGATTCAGTGATTCTTGGCCAGATACTGGAAATCTTTGCCCTCCTTCACTGTCATGGGGTATACATGGCCATGGCATGTGTCCTTCAGACATACTATCCATAGTATATAGTTTACTATGGGTTTTAAACATACTGAAATTTGTTTACAGAACAGTAGAATAGATATAAGCTCTCTCCCGCATTCATCATAGTTTCATAGTTTCCATACCTGGAACATTTGATTGTTGGATGTGGCTACAACATTCTCAAAATGTTTTGCTTTAGGACTTCAACAAATTACTTTGGAACACTGTGGGCACAGTGTGGAGGTAGGTCAATTTTCCTCAAGATTCTTTCATTACTAAGCTTGGCAGAGAATTAAGGAATGAAAACAGCTGAAGTTCACAGTTGAGATTGAGACAAATGAGTGGTAAGAAACTGAAGAAAAGCCAAAAAAGACCAGGCAGAAGGGCTGTAGAGTGGACAATGAATGAGCGGAATACAATTTGTCAGGGTAAATAGGTAGATGAGAGCTAGAGCTGCTTTCCACAGTTTCTATCTCACAATGCCTATTTATTTTCACAGACTTTAAAGAAACTTGTGGACATACATATGGATTGCAAAGCTGCCAAGGCTTGAAATAACATCTCTGTGACCCAAAGGAATCCTCATGAAAAAGTTGATGACTTGACAGCATAGAGATGTCTGGAATTTGAACATGAGGAATACTAATAGTTGCCTCGGGGAAACAATGGATTGATGTCTTAAATACATGAAGGATCTTGCAAAGCAAGGGTGTGGAATACACCTCTATGTTTTCTGTTCTGCAGCACAATCCCAGCATAGGAGAAAAATCTCAAATGCAAGCAAAATGTCTTGGCCAAAAACAAAACGAGGATTTTCTGAGTTCAGAACATTACATGCTCCTTCTTGGAAGGTAGGAGCTACAGGGAACAGTGGGCTTGGTCTGAGGTAGAGTGAAGAAGAGGCAACCCTTGGAAGAGGCAAGACAACATTATGAGTCCAGAAGCTAATGGGAAAGAAGAAGCTTTGAAGTAACTAGTTCAGACTTGGCATCTGCCTTTCATACAGAAGGAGGCCCTCTAAATCTAAATCCTATATACAGGTTCCTGATTTGGAAATTACTATGCAGTCCCAAAGAGACTTTCATGACTCATTGGTAGGACTAGCATAAGTGCCTAAATGGAGATCAGATTGCACTGGCCTTTAAAGATGAATGCTCACCTTCTCAGGCGTGTTGGTGTGTAAGAGTTGCCATGACAAATAACCACAAGCCAGGTGGCTTGAACAACAGAGAATTGTTGTCTCATTGTTATAGAGGTCAGAAATTTGAGGTCAAGGTAATGCTAGCCTGGGTGGCTCCCTACCCGGTTCCTGAGGCCTTGTAGCAGCTTCTGGGATTTCCTGGAAACCACTGATATTTGCTTTGTCCTCCTGTTGTCTACCCTATCTTCTTATGAAGTTGTCTCTGGGCAGGTCTCTGGGTCTAAAGGTCTAAATTTATATCCAAAAACATATGATGCAAATAGTGCTACCACTTCTTCGAACAACTGAACCCATAACTTCCTTGCCAGGAAACCGGTTGCAGTTTTCCCTGCCATTGAAGATACATTTTTGATTTTCAGCTAAAGGAATAAATTATTCATGAATAGACCATTATTAGCATCTGGCTGCCAGAGCAAGTGATAATTTCAAAGTTCAGGAGAAATGGAAAGAAAGGATGAAAGCAGCTCTCCCCCTCTCTACCACATTTTCCTGCCGCCCTGGTGGTGAGATTAGGTTTTCCCTAGAAAAGGAAGAGAAGACCATTAAAAGGACTTCAAAGACCGGATGATATGGAAAGGAGAAGAAATTAAAGGGAGAAAGAAGAGAGATAATGCATTGGAAAAGATGGACTAGTCACGTGGGAGACCTCGGAATCCTGGCAGGTTGTCAAAGAAATGTTAAGCTGGGTTAAGTTATATACCTCTGGCTCAGAGGCAGGCTGACACAGCATTTGTTGGTAAGATTCTTTGTGTTTCTTCTTTACTGTCCTGAGTGCTGTACAGGATTTAGGTTTCTTCCTCATCTTCCTCATGTTAAGCCCGTGGTAGAGCAGAACAGCCCCAGGCAACCAGCACAAGTGCAGATACTAAGATTGAGCCCTGAGAGAGAACATGAATCACTTTTCAAGCCAGCAACATGTCCTGTCCAATGTGCAAGGTTTTTGAAAACTGAAGTGATCATTCCAAACATTCAGCTGAGTCCACTGAGGAATGAAGAGTAGGCTTTCTGCAAGGTGAAACAGTTCTGAACTTTGATCTTTGGACTTCAAATGAAATTTGGACCTTTTGAAGTTTATAATTCTTTCTCAACGGACAGGAAATGAGGAGTAGAAATTTTTAAAACATTTTTGAAGAAATGGGCATAAAAAAGCTTTCATCAGACAATATTTTGATGATTTAGATGTAACTGTGTCACAGAAGCTTTTGGTTTGAAAGCAACTTTTGAGATTCAAAAACTAAACAAAAAACATTTTTGAAAGTGGGAGAAAGACAATAAGGCTAATGTCAATGGAAATTATCCAGATACATTTTGCATTTGTGTATTTTGTGTTTTTGTGTATCTTATCACTAAATTTTCTGACTTACTATTTGCTTTATTCTTTTTTCTTTCAAAATAAAAACACCTTGTGCTTGTTGTATGTAAGGTATACATGCATGGATTTCTATGTAATTTTTAAGCTGAAACTCATGAACAACTTTGAGAATATTTAATCATGGAGTAGGTATTTGTTCCAGCAATTAAGATACTGATTGACATTCCTGTTTTCCATATCAGAATGTCCAGACTCAATACCCATCCCACCCCCGATACTAGTTTCCTGCTGATGAAGGTCTTAGGAGGAAGTGATGATGGCTCAAGTCACTGGACTTTTGTTCCCCATGTGGGAAAAGACTGAGTTCTGGGCACCTGACTTCAGTCTGACCCAGTCCCAGATGCTGCAAGTGTTTGGGAAAAGAGACAGTGGATGGGAGTTCTCTGTTTCTCTCTCTGCCTCGCAAGTAAAACAGTTTTGAGAAGGCTGTGAGCATTTAGTTACACTGTGAATACCTTAGAGTAAGTTCATGGTCATCATCCTTGCTTTTAAGAATGAAGAGTGAGCTTGGTGGTGCTGGTGGCTAAATCACCTCTTACATTGTCTGCATCCCTTATCAGAGTGCATTGGACTGAATCCTTCCTCCGTTTCCAATCTAGCTTCCTCCTAAAATACCTGGGAGACAGGAGATGTAGACCTGAATGTTTTAATGTCTGCCTCCCATTTGGGATACCCAGATTGAGTTCTGGGCTCCTGGAATCAGGCTGGCCTAGGGCAGCTGTTGTGGATATTTGGGGCGGGTGGTGAAACGAAGTGAAAGGCTTTCTTTCTCCTTGCCTCTCTACTGCTATGCTTTTCAAATAAACTTCTTCAACTCAACTTTTTCTTATCCTTTTCCCTTTTTTTTTTTGAAAAAAGTAAATAAAACATCTAAAACACGGAAACAATATAAAAAATAGGAGCAAAGAAGAAACTTGAAACATTATTATCGCTGTCGCTCTTTCTCTGCTTCAAGATTTCTTTTGTATATCTCAAAGCAAGAGTGACAAGAGGGAAGGTGGGAGAGCAAGTGTGAGAATGAGAGCGAGTGGCAGGAGTGAGAGCGAGAAAAATCTTGCCATCTACTGGTTCATTTCCTACATGACCACATTGCTGGGGCTGTGTAGGATAAAGGCAGGAGATAAAAACTCAACATTTGCTGCCCCCTCTCTTACTTGCAGGCCACAGATTACTCATTGGTGGGAAGTTTTATGAGGGGTTGAGGTATGCTTATTCACTTTGGCATCACTGGTCTTTAGTACAGTACTTGGGATGAGTGTGCCTCAGAAATACTTGTTCAAAGAATGAAAACCCTTGATAGAGTGGGAGACAAGAATAGGATACCTCAAAATGTCTCACTTTGAAATAAAGATTGTTTGGAAGTGAAGGCAATTAAAAAGCCAGTTGTAGGAAAATTCTCTGTCCTCCTTCTGTTTCTGTAACAGGAGGATATAAATTTAGACAAACAAAAGGTACTTTTTTTTTCTCCCCAACAAGGGAGAACAAAGCTTAATCTCTGAAAAGATCTCTGGACCTTTGTGGTCTGGAGAAAGCAACAAAACGATCCACAAAGACAAATTTCCTAGACTTGTTTTTTGGGTGCCATCTATTAATCTCCCCCTAAATTGCTCCCCTAGAGACTCAAAGTCATTTCACATTTGTCGAGTCATTTCTTGTTCTCTACTGCTGCTGCTGTATAGGTTGGGGTTTACGGCTACCTCTTGGAGAGCTGCTCATCCCGTCTCACCTCCCATGTATATATACATGTTAATAACCTTAGCCTTGCTTCAACTATGAATCCATCTGGAATTACAGTAACCTTTCCCAACAAAGAACCCATGAGGATTGAGGAAAAGATTTTCCTCTCCTAGCTTCTCTGCACAAGACAGGCAGCAGGGACAGTTTTAAACTTCCTCTCAGCAAGGCTTGGGCAGGGACTCTGAATGCATTAGAGCTGGCTTCCGAATTTGTGATGAGAAAAAAGTCTCTTTCCCTACCTCCCTCTCTCCCCATTCTTAGGAAGTAATTTTCTTTTATTCAGTGCAGGAGAACTGAGCATATACATATGGAGGACACATGGAATCCCTATGAAAAAGCTCATTAATTTGTGTTGTTTGTGCATGTTCAAATGCATTACTTTCATGGAGTATAGTAATTGATTAAAAACTACAATGTTTATTATATGAAAAGAAACTGAGTTATGAAAACATTGGAAACTTTTGTTTAAAATTTAAAATGTTGCATAAAAAAATTGCGTTTATTATAATAACCATGCCTCGTCTCAGCTCCTGCCTCAACCTTCTGTCACAATCCTCTTGCCTGTGTATTGGTGCCATGAATACATACATCATTTCATAGGGGACTACGAAAACTGTTAAAGCATCTGGGTCCACAAGTTGTTAAAGTCGTTGCCAGGAGCTCTGCATTGTGGGTTGGAAGGGGAATGAACTGTAGTTTGTGTCAAGAGAACTGCACTAGTTCATCCATTTAGTTTATTCTGTGTATTACTTTGTGAGGGCTGCTACAACAAAGGACCACCAACTGGTAGCTTGAGATAACAGTTTATAAGTTCAAAATCAAAGTTTTAGCCATGTTTATTCCTCTAGTGCTTTTGAAATAGACCTTTTCTTTCTAACTTCTGGCTGTTGTCGGTAATTTCTGATATTTCTTTGGCTTATTGTGAATCACCTCAACCTATATCTTCATTTCACATGGCATTCACCTTTGTGTGCCCAAATTTCCTTCTGATAGACTCACCAGGCATGATATTAGAGACCAAACTAGCCCGATTTCAACTCTATCTTCAAAGACTCGAGTTCCAAGTAAGGTCCAATTTGTAGGAACTAGAGGGTTAGAATTCAGCTTATATCATGGGGAACACAATTTAGCCTCTGAAAGGCAGGCCAAGAGCTGGTGATGGATCTGAGAAACAACAAAGTGTTAGTCTGGGAGTGTAGGAGGGAAGGTTTCTAGGGAAAATGATCCAAGGGCCAGATTTTGAAAGATGATTAGCTAAATACACATAAAGAACAGTAAAAAAAATGTTTCATAAAGATTTTCTGCCAGGCAAGTGAGGTACCATTGTCATTTGAGAAGTATATTGGGATATGTAAAAAACCATAGATTTTGGATAGTAAAGCAAAGATTTTGGATAGTGAAGAATAGAGCATGTTAATGTTTTGTAGGTAGAAACTAGAAAAACATGTTGACACCAAGTTATAAAGGGCACTAAACAACTATTGAAGAACTGGGCTTCATCCTGAAGAGAGTGGGGATCTTCCAGGTTACAATGCAGGAGAAATGGATAATCAGATTTGTGCTTTAAAGATGCCTTTGTGTTACTGAAATTACTGGGGGACCAGAGAACAGTTCAGAAAGCTCATTTGATTACACTGCTACTGTTGTTATTAGGTGACATGAAAGAAGATAGTGAGACCAGGATGCTGGAGACAGAGTTGATTGGACTTAAAGAAGAAGTGAAGATCTGCCAAATGTTCTACATTGGGTAACTGGGTAGATGTTGAGGTTACTTTGGTTGACAGTGGCAGAGAAAGTAGGATCTTTGGTGAGAAAACGATAGATCAGTTTTGACCACATTGAATTTGAGGAGCTCTCAATACTTTCCAGGCGTAGGAAATATCTGTCAGTTGTTATATCCTCACATTTGTTTATTTCTACCTTATCCTGTGGGTATTCTTCATTCCTTCCTCCCCTAATTTTGGTTTGAATGGTGGGGTAATATGGACAGATCTTCCATCTGCTGAATAACTTCTGAGTTGCCCGAATTGGCTAGGATGGGACCAGGTCAAAGCCAGCAGTTGGGAACCCAACACAGGTCTCCTCCATGGGTTGCAGGAATACAATAATTGAACTTTTGCCTTTCTGACTTCTAATGTCTGGATTAATAGGAAGCTGGCAAAGAGGAACTGGCTAATTCCAGGCATTGTATCCCAAGACCCTGATAGTAGGTACAGGTGTCCCAACTAGAATCATAATCATTAGACTAAACATCCACTCCACTTTGTTTTTCATTGGGCCTCTGGCTGGTTGTTTCTGAAATTTCCTGCAATTTTCTCTTCGCTTGCCATTAGATATAATTTTCTCAATTAAAAAAAAAGAGATAATTAAGTTGTAGTGGTAGCTGTTAAAGGCAAGTAAAAGATGCCTGAAACCTTCCCACTAATGCAAACAGAATAATCTAAGAAAAAATTAATGACAGTAGAACTTTGAGAAGACAATGGGCAATGGGTAGGTAGGTGCTCCAAATCTGCTGGTACTGCCCTGGCTGCTAAGATATGTGAGTATTTTAAGTAAACCATGGTTTTCAGAACTTTCAAAACCTTTTAGATCTAACACATTCTAGAAAGCGAAACAGAACTTGTGAATTTAACAAAAAGTTGACTTTTGACAAAAATGGCTACTTGGAAGACCCATTGCAGAGGATGATTTGATGAGATGCAGGTAGCTCAAGAGAAAGCGTATCCATGATTGTGAATATCCATGATTGTATCCATCTTTGCTTTAAGATTTATTTTCATTGGACAGTCAGATATACAGAAAGGAGACACAGAGAGGAAGAACTTTTATCCACTGATTCACTTCCCAAGTGACCGCAATGGCTGGAGCTGAGCCATACCTAAGCCAAGAGCCCAGCGCCTCTTCCAGGTCTCCCACGTGGGTGCAGGTTCCCAAAGCTATGGGCCATTCTTGACTTCTTTTCAAGGCCACAAGCAGGGAGCTGGGTGGGAAGCAGGGCTGCCGGGATTAGAACTGATGCCCATGTGGAATCCTGGCGCATGCATGTTGAGGAATTTGGCCACTAGGCTTTTGCACTGGTCCCTCCAACTCCATTTTAAGTTGTATCTTAAAATCTCCCACCAAATGCTTGCATCTGTGCTCCAAGATTGTATTTCTGCTTTACAGGATCACAAGTATGTCCATCTCTTAATGAAACACAAAGACTTTCTTTGTATTATAATTTTATACCTCCTGTTCTTACTAATTACACACATACACACAATATGAAGCAATATCAAACATTTCATTCTATAAGACTCCATTAGGTTGTACTGTCCTCCCAGAACAATGCCTATCTTTTCTTAAAAATATTTATTTATTTTTATTAAAAAGCAGATTTTCAGAGAGAAGGAGAGACAGAGAGAGACGGTTTTCCATCTTCTGGTTCACTCTCCAAATGGTCACAATGACCAAAGCAAGCTGATATGAAGTTGCGAGCCAGGAGCCTCTTTTGGGTCTTGCAAATGAATGAAGGGGCATGAAGGACTCCTGCTGTCCTCCACAACTTTTCCCAGGCCACTGGAAGAGGAGCATCTGGGGCATGAGCCATTGCCTATATGTGATGCTGGCACCACAGGATGAATGGCTGGCCTGTTGATTCACAACACCATCTCCAATGCCTGTCTTTTGTCTGTAGAGTGTTTATTTCTTTTTCTTAAAAAAATTATTTTGTTTTTATTTGAAAGACAGATTTACAGAAAAAAGGAGAGATGGGTATAAAAATCTTCCATCTGTTGGTTCACTACCCAAGTGGATGCAACAGCTGGAGATGAACTGATCGGAAGCCAGGAGCCAGGAACTTCTTCTGGGTTTCTCTTGTGGGTACAGAGTCTCAAGACTTTGGTCCATCCCTACTTCTTTCCCAGGCCACAAGCATGGGGTTGGATGGTATGTGAAGCAGCCAGGACATGAACTGGTGCCCAAACGGAATCTCAACACCTGCAAGGCAAAGATTTAAGACACTAGAGGCTACGGCACAGGGTCCTTGTTTGTACTGGGGCCACTTTTTCAGAGTCTTTGGAGTGGCTTAGTGTTATGTGTGGGGCATGTTACTGTTTTCTCTTGTCCTTCAGCATGGAAATGTGATTTAAAAATGTGAATCCTTTTCTTTTTGTCTGCTTAAATTCCCTGCTTGACCTCAGATCCTGGCCTAGGAAGACCTGAAGCAGATGCGGCAATGAATTTCATCAAATATTCTTCCATTTCATCCTGGTTCCCATGTACTGTTTCCTGTAGTGGGAGTAGCCTTTCTATTTTGATAAGGTCACACCAGAACTAAGGTTGGAGCCTTAATTGGAGTCAACTGAGGAAATGATGAAGCATGCTTTACACAGTGTTAATTTTTCTTGCCTGAAATCGTCTTTGCTTGGGTAATAGCTTATAGCCCACACTGGCTTTTTGTACTTGTACACTGAGATGTGGAACCCAGAGTCCCAAAGTGTGTAGTTGTGATTTATTCCCTCTTCTTTTGTAGCACCACAACTGCTGTTAATATGCACAATTTACCATGTGTTCCCAGGAGCGAGGACAGATTGACAATGATCATTCATATTTTCTTTTGCCTTATTTTTATTTGTTTAGAAATTGTTCCAATGAAAATGCATAACATAAAATCTAATTTGTTAAAAACTTCCTCAATGGGTTTTATGGTAATTACATGCACATGGTTGTACAGAAAATCTAGGATTTTCAGTTTGTATTACTGGAAGGCTTTTCTCACTGCACAGCATGAGCACCTTGCCCCTTTCTGCCAGCCTCTGGAATCACTGTTCTATTTTCTGTTTCTTTGAATTTAACTACTTCATACATTTCTATAAGGAAAGTCATGGATATTTGTCTTTAATAGCTAACTTGTTTTGTTTAGCATAATGTCTTTCAGGTCCATGTTTTGTATATGCTAGACTGTTTTTAATGCACTTATGTTCTGATGGGAATTTAAGTAGCTTCTATATCTTGGCCACTGTGAATAATTTTGCCGTAAACAAGAGAGCGAAAATGTCTTTGTGAGATTCTGTTTTCAATTATTTTGGATAAACAGCAGTGGAATTTCTGGGCCCTATAATCATCCTGCTTCTAGTTTTTAAAAGTACTTTGTTTATTTATTTATTTATTTACTTATTTATTTATTTACTTATTTATTATAAGATTTGTTAATTTTATTTGAAAGGCAGATTTCCAGAAAGAAGGAAAGGCAGAGAGAAAGATCTTCCATCTGTTGTCCCACTACCCAAATGGCCACAATGACCAGAGCTGAGCCAATCCAAAACAAGGAGCCAGGAGCTTCTTCTGGGTTTCCTATTCAGGTGCAAGGTCCCAAGCACTTGGGCCATTCTCTGCTCTCCCCCAGACCACAAGCAGGGAAATGGATGGGAAATTGAGCAAATGAGACAAATCAGTATCCATATGGGATGCCCGTGCTTGCAGGTCTAACCACAGCATCTACTCTGAACTATCTCATGGTTTCCAAAGCAGCTATATCATTTAATGTTCCCATCAATAGTACACAAGGATTTCATTTTTCCATGTCTTTGCTAATACTTGGTATTTCCTATCTTTTCTATTTTTTTCTATTTTAAAACAATTTAGTGGTTACCCCAGCCAATCTGAAGAAATATGTAGTTTGGATTTTCCTTTCCCTGATAAGTAGTGACATTGACTGCCTTTTCATAAGCCAGTTGGTGATTCTTTTATCTTTGAAGAACCATATTTTCTTGATTGTCTTGATTTGTAAACTCATTTGTAGCAACTTGTCTCTGCATGTGCTTCACATGTCTTCTCCCATAAGGAACATTAAACTTTCGTATCTTTTTATAAAGTTATAGAAACATAAAATTCAGTATTTTTAGCATAACTGACTACTTTAAGATCCAAAACCTTAACCATGTTACTCTCAGGACTCCCAAATACCTTAGACTTAAGATGTATTTTTGGAGAAAAAACTTGAAATACAGAAAGTCAGCAGCCTGGACACTAAATTGGAGAGAAAAAAAATTACATATTTACTCCACCTTTACCAGGGAAGCCTTGCTGAAGTGGTCCTGCAGGCTAGTGATTGTCTTCTCCGGAATAAATACTCATTTTGTGCCTTGCCTTGCTAATGTTTTCTTCAAGAGCAATGGTTTGCTACCTTGTGTTCTAGTACAATCTCCCTGAGAGTTTCATGAAATTCTGATAACAGTTTGTACCCACAGCTATGACATCATCTTCGCTGGTATGACCTTCAAGTAAACAGTTGTCAAAATTTCTCGATGATTCTTCTGTGAAGTCATGGTTGAGAATCACAGCAATCAAACCTGTTCATCTTGCTCATATACTTCTGTTTTTTAAAGATTTATTTTATTTTTATTGGAAAGTCCGATACACAGAGAGGAGGAGAGACAGATAAGGCTTTCGTCTGTTTATTCACTCACCAAGCAGCTGCAACAACTGGAGCTGAGTTGATCCGAAGCCAGGAGCCCAGAGCCTCCTCTAGGTCTCCTATATGGGTGCAGGTTTCCAAGGCTTTGGGCTGTCCTCGACTGCTTTCCCAGGCCACAAACAGGAAGCTGGATGGGAAGTAGAGGTGCCCATATGAGATCCTGGCACGTGCAAGGTGAGGACTTTAGCTGCTAGACTACCACACAGGGCCCTGGCTAATATACTTCTTAAAGATTATCAAACGAAATGGATACAGCACATATGCACTGAGCTGGAGGTGAACTCATTTCTGACTCAGTGAACTACAGCATCCTACAGGTTTCACCCAAGATAGGTCTGGGTAGCCCTCAGACCTGATGGCCAGCAGATCAAGAACTCTAGTAGTGGTACAAAAGGCACCATTTCATACAGTGTGGCAAAGAATTTAAGACTGCAGGGGAAAATAGTGAGCTCTGCATATGCTGAGCTCATCGAGAACTCACTGAGCTCAGTGATTCCACTGGTCCCACAGGAAAATAATACCGACTATGGCATTGTACAGATAAAAATAAATCTGTGTGGCCCTCAGACCTAACAGCCAAAAGGTTCTGGCAATATCAGCATTACCAACAACCTAGCTATCTAGGATACCTGGTGTCCCACTAATTCCAGGACCTGCTCTAACCAGAAGTGGGAGAAAGGTTGTAGAGAAAATGGTGCAGCCTCGGCACGGTTTCATAGGAGGTGGAGACTGGTGAGCCAGGAAATGGGGCTACAGAGACCATGGTGGAGGTCTAACATAAAAACCCGGACCTGGAACTCGCTGGAGGTTGTGGCACAATTGGCTGCAAACAAAGAGCCATGTACCAACTACAATAAGTAAAATCAAACTACAGACCTGTGGGTGACACAGCTTAGAACCTGCCCAAAGGAGGAGAATCTGATAACCAGAAGTACAATGACCAAGAGCAAAAGAAGACACAGAGGCACAATGAATATTACTGAAGATTCCCCTGCAAAGGAGCAAAAGCCTTTGCCAACCTCAGGGTGCACTGAGGAAGACATCAAGAAAACAGGGGATACAAAATTCAAAACACTTGTTATAAAGCTTCTGATCAACAATAAGAAACACATAAAGCAGTTATTCAAAGAATTTCAGGAATATGTCACACTGAAAATGAATCAAACGAGAGCTGACATATCAGAAATTAAGATTAGAGTGGAGCAAATTAAAAGTACAGTGGAGGGTCTGCAAAATACAATGAAAGAGACAGAAGGAAGAATTTCAAAATTAGAAGATATTCCTGTCACCAGGGGGAAGCAAACAAAAAGCTGGAAGCAGAGCTGGATCAGGCCAAAAAAAGTATTCAAGAATTAAAACACACTATTAAAAGGCCAAATCTAAGAGTTATGGGAGTCGCAGAAGGTGCAGAAAGAGAAGCTGAGTTTGCAAATATATTTAATGAAACAATAAGGGAAAATTTCCCTAATCTAGAGAAAGAATTGGGGAACAACACCCAGGAGGGGCACAGAACTCCCAACAGGCTTGATCAAAAGCAATCTTCATGAACCACAGGATAATCAAGCTCTCTTCAGTTGAACATAAGGAAAAGATCCTTAAATGTGCACGTGAAAAAAATCAGCTGACATATAAAGGAATGCCTATTAAACTCACAGGAGACCTCTCACAGGAAACTCTCCAGGCAAGAAGAGAATGGAGTGACATATTCCAGATTCTAAAAGAAAAAATTGTCAGCCCAGGATAATGTACCTGGCAAAGCCTTTCTTTGTCTTTGAAAATGAAATAAAATTCTTCCACAGTAAAGAAAAGTTAAAGGACAATGCCTCTTTCAAATCTGCCCTACAAATGATACTTCAAGAAGTTCTCTTGGCAGAGAAGAGGAATACCACCCAACAAAACCAAAGGCAAATGCAAAGAACATCCCAGTAAAATAACAACATAAGACTAAACCAATGAACAACCCATTGCTAAAATGACAGGACCAAATTACAACTCATACATATTAACCCTGAATGTAAATGGATCAAACTCATCAATCAAATGTTATAGATTAGTATACTGGATTAAAAACCAAAACCCCTCTATTTGTTGCCTACAGGAGGCACATTTTACCAACAAAAATCAGTGGAAACTGTATCTCATGGATTTTTATTTTTTTGTTTGTTTGTTTTTGTTAGTTTCATCTCTTCAAAGCAGTTTCTCCTGATTAAATTCTTCAATGACTCATAGATCATACAGTTGCATCATTTTCTTCAAGAAGGTTCTTGATTTTCTTTTTCATTTCTTCAGTGACACATTAGTCATTCAGTAGCATGTTATTTAACTTTATGGTGTTGTTAATTTCTTTTTTCCTTCTTGTTGTTGATTTTGTATTATAGTTTTTCATTTAAGGGTATGTATAGTAAATGTGTAAAGGAGACTGTCATATCCAGATGTGAGGATACAATGCAGTATGCATCTCTACTTCCAGACTAAACATGAACTCCCACTGAAACTGTTTACTATATCTTACGATAGGATACTGGACTCTCTGCCATTATCCATATATGCAATGATGGATAGTATTGATATAGGGGAACTCAATGAGGGGAGAGGGAATTGGGGAACAGATAAGGGAAATCCCAGGGTCTATGGAACTGTATCATAAAAAGAAAATAATAAAAAGAAGTAAATTAAAAAGAAAGAAATTCACATGTAGTTATAATCTATTCATTGTTTGCACTTGATGTGATTGATAATCACACATAAATGTATCTTGTTGAAATGTGACTCTATGTACAGACCTACCCTGTTAGAAAAGTGACCAAACTGAAGCTTGACAAGCAGCCATTTCAGAATAATTCTAGGTTTACATCTCAGTTTGATTAACTCAGCAGGGTCTGATTTATTTTCTGCTATCAGACTTGAGTTACTTTAGTTAATAACCGACTACTGTATGAGAACTCATTTTTTTATGATTGTGGACATGATCAGAGACAGAATTAAGTGTGGTACTCCCGTCTTTATATGTTTTGATTGATTTCACGGTTTTTTTGCTTGTTTGTTTCTGTTTAGTATTTACTGACAATCATGTTAGAACAGAGTCTGGTGAGTTTTCCTCTCTGTAGCATAGTGTGATTCGTGTGATTCTGTGAATTAGTTTCTGTTTCTGATTCTTTTCTTTCTTTTTTTTTTTTTTTCTTCTTTGAAAGATGGAGTTTGAGAGAGGGAGACTCGTACCGAGACAGAAAAAGAGAGAGATCATTTCTCCATTGGTTCACTCCATGAATGGCCAAAACGACTGGGGCTGAGTCAAACAAAAATCAAGAGCCAGGAACTCTATCTGCATTTAAGACAAGGGTGAAAGCGTCCCTACCACTTGAGCCATCTCCTGCTATTTTCCCAGCCAAATTAGCAAAGGAGCTGGGTAGGAAGTAATGCAGCTGGAATTAGAACCAGCATTCATACAGAATACTGGCAATGCAGGAAGTGGTTTACCCCCTGTATACAACACTGTTCCAGGTTTGGTATTCTTAACTTTTGTTTGGTGTTTTCTTAGGGTCCCTTTTTGTCTGGCAGCATTTGGAATGCTAATGATTATGCTTGCTGGATTTCTTGGTGGGTATAATTCTGGGATGGGTTTCTTAGGCAGATGTAACCTTAGAAAATTAATTCTGAAGTAGAATAAATGAAGAAATTTGTTAGGAGAGATCACACAGTTCAGAGGTGGCAGCTTTTCCATTTGGCCAGTGATTTCCTTTTGTCATGATTCCAGAGTTGGCTGCTGTTTCCCTCTAATTGGCTTGATTTGTGGTGTGGTGTTTGGAGCCCTTGCTGGGCTTGTTTCTGCAGTTAACTCAATAATACATAAGCCATGTATTAGCTAGTAGTTGATCCTCCGTACTTAAACAATCCACCATGAACTTCTTTAATCCTGACAGTGCAATAATCAATTCCAATAATGGCACAGATCACAAAACTTAAGGAAATATACATGTAGGACTGATTTTTGATCCCATTGTATTTTAAGGCAGTAAGGATACTACTTATCAGAGAATGGAATGACGGAAATTATAATGTTTCATAAAAAATGCATCTACTTAAGTATCTGAAATGAAGGGCACATTGAAACAAAATGCCTTTGGTAGAATAAGTGGTTTCTGAGACGACTCATTGTGATAAGAATGAGGAATATAAGGAGGGTATTGTTGGCTGTATGTTTCTAATTCTACTAAAGAGCTATTTATTTAGTTTTACTTATTTTAAATTTTTTTTGAAAAAAATTTATTTTTATTGGAAAGGTAGATCTACAGAGAGAAGGAGAGACAGAGAGAAATATCTTCCATCTGTTGGTTCACTCAAGTGGCTACAATGGCTGATGCTGAGCCAACCCAAAGCCAGGAGCCAGGAGCTTCTTCTCGGCCTCCCATGCAGGTGCAGGGTCCCAAGGCTTTGGGCCATCCTTGACTGCTTCCTCATGCCACAAGCAGGGAGTTGGATGGGAAGTAAAGTAGCTGGGATACGAACCAGACCCATATGGCATCCTAATGTACTCAAGACAAGAGCTTCAGCCACCAGGCTACTATTCAGGGCTCTTTGACATTTTTTTTTTTAATAACTATGCCAAGGTATTTTTTTCAATGCATAATCAGACAATCAGAGAGGTTTCATAATTGTACTGAGAGATCTCCTATCTCTTTTAGTTCAAGAGTGGACATACGACTTAAGTCAGATGCAAAACCTGAGTTTGCTGAATTAATGTGCAGGTATAATTAAAAATCCAATAATTAGAAGTGTACAGGTAGGTGGTTTGCTTAGCAGTTATGACACAAGCTTGGATGCTCTCTGTGGTACTCAAATCCAACATTTGAGTGTCTGATGTTGAGTCCCACTGTTTTGTTTCTGATCCAGGTTCCTTCTAATGTGTCTGGGAATCATCTTCTGATGGGCCAGATGCCTGCATCTCAGCTACCTATGTGGGAGACCCAGATTGAGTTCCAGACAACTGGTTCCAGCCTGATCCAGATCTAGCTAGTGCAGCTATACTGAGAATGAACCCACAGATGCAAGAGTCCTCTTTATCTATTCCTCCCCTCCTCTGTCATTTTGTTTTTTAAATAAAAAATAATAAATGTGTTTTTTAAAAATGAGGCCAAGAGTAATAAACTAAATTCAACATTAG
This sequence comes from Ochotona princeps, assembly GCF_030435755.1. NCBI lineage: Eukaryota > Metazoa > Chordata > Mammalia > Lagomorpha > Ochotonidae > Ochotona > Ochotona princeps. The sequence continues at coordinate 31,442,610 of NC_080838.1, forward strand.
TGCAAAATGAACAAATAACAACATATGTAGAAATTTCCGCTTTAGTGAATAAAGAGTAGAGAAAATCTTAAAAGCTGGATCTAACTCCAGGAAAAGTTTTACCAATGCCTGATGCGGTGACTGATTTGTGAGGATCGGTATTTGGTACAGTGACCAAGTTACTTTTTAGTGTATCTGCATCCCAAGTCAAATGCCTGGTTTGAGTTCCTGCTGCTCTTCTTTCAATCCAGTTTCCAATAGCTTTCCTTTCTTTCCCACCCAAACAAAGCTATGTGTGTGTAGTGGGTTATGTTGCCATTTTCCAATGGTGGCATCATTCCAGTCTCAGCAATTGCTTCTGATTCAGCTCCATGCTAAAGTTCCCAGGAATGCAGCAGATGATGGGGAATACTTGGGTTCCACTATCAGTGTGGGAGACCCAGACACAGCTCTCTCCTGGCAGTGGCTTTGCCCAACCATGGCTGTTATTGCAGCCCTTCTGGGGAGTGAACCAGAGGGTGGAAGATCCTTTCTCTCTTTATCTTTCACCCTCTCCCTGCTGCTCTGCATTTCAAGAAAGTTAAAAAAAAAAAAAAAAAAGAAAAAGAAAAAACAGAATAAACTTGTCTTTTAATTACATTTTCTGTGAATTCTTTGAAGTACCTTTATAATTTCTAAAGATAGTGCCATAATGTTATTTGTAATATTTCATTGTTACTATTTTAATTTCTGCTATGTCGATAGGTACATTGGCTTTGTTATCTCTAGTATTTTGCTTATGCTCTCTTTTTTTTTGGTTTGTTTAGGGTGGAGGAAAATTGGGAGAAATTTGGTTATTTTTCTGTAAAAAAGAAAACAGCATCAACAGATAATTATGAAATAATTAGAGAAGAGATAATTTCCATGACTGAAAATTCACTAGTAACGTTAATTATGTTTTCTCACCTCCTACCCAGGCTAGTGTTAATTTGTAAAGGTTTTATTTTACATATTTGAGTATGGAGCCAGAAAAAATTATGCATGTGTTCTATTAAATTTTGTCTCATTAAAATTAGCACGAGCAATCCTGTAGAGGCTTCATATCAGTTATGTAGAGACATACTATTAAAATAGAATTAGAAATTAGAACAAATTTAACTAGGTACTATCAAACAAGGTTACTAATACTCATTTATCTATGCAATGGGTTGTCTATTATAACTGTATTTCCAGCTAAATATATGTATTATACATATATTATATCTGTATATATGTATATATTATGTACATGTTATATATTATATACATGTATACATTATGTATATATGTATATTATGTATATATATATATAAAATGTGTCTTGTTGGGTTCATATGTGGTACATTCAAGTAAGAGTAGAGGTGAGGAAATAGTAATTAAAATTGATATTTGGATGAACTTTGTTAACATTGTTTCTATCCACTACATTTTTTTTTTTAATTTAAGTGAGAGAACCTGTGAGAGATAGAGAGTGCTCCCATTCACAGATTCACTTCGAAAAGGCTCCAACAGCCAGTACTGGTCCAGGCCAGTATCAGCAGGCTGGAACTTATTCCAATTCACCACATGTGTGGCAGGAACTCAACTTCTCAAGTCAACACTGGCACCTTCCAGGATTTGTGTTGCCAGGAATCTGGAATTGGAATCATAACTGGGACTCTAACCCAGGAATTCCAGTATGGGATGGTGGCATTGCAAGTAGCATTTATTGTTTGTTAAACATTAGGTTACAGATTTTTGTTTAGCAGGCATGTGAAAGATACAAGAAGGTATAAAATGTCAGATCCCTTTCTAGTGCCATCACAGAAAGTAGGGAAAAATGATGATATGGACTGACCAAATACTTTATGTACAGCTTTAGGATTTATTATATAAGATCAAATTAAAGTCCAATGTGACACTGGAATTTTGTTTCTAATATTCTTTTTTTTTTTCCTGGTGCGATAGCGTTTTTATTAAACTCAAATCTTTTTTTATACACTTTATTATTGTTCTTATTATTTTATAGTACAGTTTCATATTCCCTTATCCCCTCCCCAGTTTCCTCCCCCCCCAGTTCCTCTATATCATTACTAACATATAGTTCTTCATACTCAGTCATATGTCCATCATTGCGGGCCTGGACAATAGCAGAGAGTCCAGAATCCTATTGTCAAGATAGAGTAAACAGTTTCATTGTAAGTCCATATTTGTCTGGAAGCGGAAATGCATACCACATTACATCCTCACATCTGAATGTTAGTCTCCATTTCATAGCTACTGTACATCCCCTTAAATGAAAAGTCATGTTTCAAAATCAACAATAGAAAGAAAAGAGGAAATTTACAATGCCATGAAGTTAAATGACATGTTACTAGATATGACAGTCTCCATTACACAACTACTATACATCCCCTTAAATGAAGAGCCACAAAACAAAATCAACAACAGGAAGAAAAAAGAAATTAACAACACCAATAAGTTAAATAACATGCTATTAAATGACTGACATGTAGCTGAAGAAATGAAAATCAAGAACCTTCTTGAAGAAAATGATGCTACCGTATGATATACGAGTCATTGAATGATTTAATCAGAAGGAAGTATTTTGAAGAGATGAAACTAACAGAGAATAACAAAACGCATGTGATACAGTTTCCGCTAATCTTTGTTGAAGTGTGTCTCCTCCAGACAATAAGCAGATGGGTTTTGTTTTTTAATCAAGTGTACTACTCTATGATGTTTGATTAAGCTTAAGCCATTTACATTCAGAGTTTAATATACATGGGTGTTACGTTGGTCCTGTCATTTTAGGAATGGGTTGTTCATTGGTTTAGTCTTCTGTTGTCATTTTACTGGGATGTTCTTCCCATTTGCCTTTGGTTTTGGTAGGTGCTATTCCTCTTCTCCGTCAAGAGAACATCTTGAAGTATCATTTGTAGGGCAGGTTTGGAAGAGGCATATTCTTTGAACTTTCCTTTACTGTGGAAGAATTTTATTTCATTCTCAAAGACAAAAGAAAGCTTTGCTGGATATGTTATCCTGGGAGACAATTTTTTTCTTTTAGAATCTGGAATATGTCACTCCATTCTCTTCTTGCCTGGAGAGTTTCCTGTGAGAGATTTCCTGTAAGTTTAATTGGCATTCCTTTATATGTCAATTGATTTTTTTCACGTGCACATGTAAGGATCTTTTCCTTATGTTCAATTGAAGAGAGCTTGATTATCCTGTGGTTCATGAAGATTGCTTTTGATCAAGCCTGTTGGGAGTTCTGTGCCCCTCCTGGATGTTGTTTCCTAATTCTTCCTCTAGATTAGGGAAATTTTCCTTTATTATTTCATTAAATACATTTGCAAACTCAGCTTCTCTTTCTGCACCTTCTGCGACTCCCATAATTCTTAGATTTGGCCTCTTACTAGTGTCTTTCAATTCTTGAATACTTTTTTGGCCTGATCCAGCTCTGCTTCCCCCTGGTGACAGGAAATACCTTCCAATTCTGAGATTCTTTCTTCTGCTTGCTTCATTCTATTTTGGAGGCTCTCCACTGTACTCTTAATTTGCTCCACTGTGTTCTTAATTTCTGACATACCAGACTTAATTTGCTTTATTGCTTGCTTAAATTCTTTGAACTCTTGCATGAGCTTCTCATTGTTGATCAGAATCTTTAAAATGAGTCTTATGGATTCTGTGTTCCCCATTTTCTCGATGTCTTTCTCAGTTAACTCTGAGATTGGCATAGGGTTTTGCTCCTTTGCAGGAGAGTTTTCGGCAATATTCATTGTGCCTTTGTCTCTTCTTTTGCTCTTGGTCATTGTACTTCTGGTTAGCAGAGTCTTCTCCTTGGGGCAGGTTTCTAAGCTGTGTCACCCACAGGGCTACAATGCGGTTTTACTTATTGCAGTTGGTACACAACTTTTCTTGCAGCCACTTGCAAGTTCCAGGTCTGGGTTCTTATGTCAGATTTCCACTGTGGTCTCCACAGTCCCAGCTCATGGCTCACCACTCACCACCTCCTGTGATACCGTGGTGAGGCTGCACCATTGTCTCTGCAACCTTTCTCCCACTTCTGGTTGGAGCAGGTCCCAGGATTAGAGAGACACCAGGTGTCCTATATAATTAGGTTGTTGGTGGCGCTGATCTTGTTGGAACCTGTTGGACATTAGGTCTGGGTGCCACACGGACCTATTTTGACCTGTGCGATGACACAGTCCGTATTATTTTCCTGCGGGACTAGTGCAATCTCCGACCTCAGCAAGTTCTCGCGAGATCAGCACATGCGCAGTTCATCCTGCAGTCCCAAAGCTATTGCCACAGTGCCAAAAATGGCGCCTGCCATACAACCACTAAGGTTCTTGATTTGCTGGCCATCAGATCCGAGGGCTATCCCAGACCTGCCCTGAGTGGAACCCATAGAATGCCACGTCATTGCAGTTCACCCAGACAGAAATGAGCTCACTCCCAGCTCAGCGCATGCTCAGTCCTCTCCCTTGCCCTTTCCTCCTTACTCAAAATGAAGCCCAATTCAGCTCTAGGGGGCTGACTGGAGTGTGAAATGCACTGTGTTCTCACACTGCCCGTCTGAGATTGCTGCTCTATCTCTGCTCCTGGTCAAATCAAAAGGACCAGCAGAACGGACAGTTCTTTGTCTGGGTTCACCACCCGAGCTCCCAGTGAAAGTCCCTTCCCACCTGGTTGCTGGTGGAGTTCCGGCTGCTGTGGAGTTCAGATCGCCGTGCTGGAATATCAGTCTCTGCAACACCACACTGTTGTGCCCGCTGCTTTCCTGTGTCTGTCAGTCTCCAGGTACCCCTCTGCTGTTGTTCTGTCCTTTCCTGTTTCCTGAAATATGTCTTCTCTGCTTCATCCTGGTTAAACGTTTTTCCGTCTGTATAAACGTGTCCTTACCCTATTCCGCCATCTTGGTTCTGTTTCTAATATTCTATCATATGCTTAGTGAAAGAAGCTAGTCCAAAGAGATAATCATATTTTCCCTCTGATGTGTGGTAATTTGTGTACTATGCAAAAAAATATGTAGGAGTGAAATAGACATCTTGTCATTTGATTATTGTTTTCAGCTCTTGTTTATACTCCTGTAAAACTGTAGTCTTTCTTTACTTGTTCAGTATTGGTGCTACTAGTACATTCAAACTTGTGGTTATTGAGTGGATTGAAATTATGTTTTTGCAAAGCTTAAATGTAAGAAACATAGGAAATTGAGATAGAAATTGAAAGAGGGAGGGAAATATTTTTATTATTATAAAGTTAAATCCATAAAATACATGAAATCTCTTCAGAGTAATAAAGAGTTTTAAATAACGAAAAAAAAAGGGAGAAAAAAATCTAAAAAAAGATCACTTTTATTTTCTATGATATGTATTGGGAACTTAAAAATCTGTGGGTTTTTTTATCACTAGATGTTTTTGCTCTTTAGAAGAGGGGGTTGCAGAGCGCAAGAACTACTCTAGTTTCTTATGTTCTTCAATGTAAGAAAATATCTTTCCTTTCTGGTGGGAAAAAATTGGAATCTAGGAGCTCATTACCCAAATCATGGCTGTTTAGTAGGCAAAAGAGAAATCATGTTTGATAAGTACGCTGATGGAATACATACCAACTCTTCTGACAAATGGCAGGCCTGAACGAATAATCCTCCTGATGCTCCCACTGACTAGAGCATGCTGAGAAGAAGGTGTTAGTTCCTCTTAACCAGGTACAGCAGGTGCTTTAGCTGACTGAGTGTACAAATGGTGTAGTGGATAACTTCTGTGCCTGCACAGGTAGTAATAAAGAGGAGGTCAATGTCTTCTCTCTGCACCTTTTTGATGCTACGTGAAATTGCTCCTATGAAAATATTCTTGACATCACCTGGCTGGAAAGAAGTCAGGATAACAGGAGATAGAGCTATGCCTAGAGTACACTGTAAAATCTCCAGTAGGGCTGTGGTTTGGAAGAATTACAAAAGCTTTTCAGTTGAATAATGTGGTAACTCCCTGTAGCCAAGCATGCATGCATCAGACCAACCGCTATAATCAGCTAGCCCGCTATCACTATCATGCTGCAGATGACCAGCATTTTTATACACATATGATGAATTTGCCCAGACAACCAACAGAATGGGAAAACATATCTTTAAGCTACTTGCCCTAGCAAAAATTATTATCAAGAATTATATGCACAACTCAAAAACTCAACACTTAAATTCATCCTGTGAATAAATGGGTAAAGAACCCCAATAGACAGTTCTCAAAATGTGAAATACAAATCCCCAAGCAATATGTGAAAGGAATGCTCAAGATCACTGTCTGTCACAGATACGCAAATCAAAGCCAACTTACCCCTATTGGAATTGCTATTATCCAAAAGACAGAAAGTAATAATTGCTGGTGTGGATACATAGAAAGCGGGGCTCTTATACACTGTTGGTGGGAATGTAAATTAGTGTAACCACTGTGGAAAACAGTGTGAAAATATCTTTAAAAACTGGAAGATTGTTATCAAAATATAAAAGAAAATGAAATTCTACCATTAGCATAAAAATGGATTCAACTGGAGGATATAATATTGAATAAAATAAGGTGGTAATAGGAAGACAAATGTTGCATGTTTCTCCTTACACATGAGAACTAAAAAGAAAAAAGAATTTAAAAAATGAGAAATGCATGTGTGTATCTGAATTGCTGCATATACAGGTTTGTCAAACTTTGCTTTACAGCTTTGCCAAACCAGTTGTTAAGAATGAATACTATCATTTTACTGATTTGTGAACTTTTAGAATTATATGTATACTATTATTTGAATTTTCATATGTTATCTATTACTGTTTATAGTCTTTGCTGAATTACGGAACTTTTACTTTGTATTCTTTATTTAGTGTACCATTAAACCCTTGAATATAATCCAAATTAACAATATTTTATATTAAAATTCAAACGAAAGAAGGAAGAAGGAAGAAGGGAAGAAAACTATATTTTGTAATTGTATATTTGAATTACATTGAATGTGTTCTCTTTGTATTAATATCATGTTAACGTAAGAATTGATGAGAATTGTGTTGTAGTAATTAGCATGCATTTGAGATAACCATGAGAATCTAATGTAGCAACAAATTTTTTTCTAAAATAGTTCAATGAGATGAATAGCTACTTTGGGACTAGTTTCAGTTTACTGGCTTTGTGCAATCAGAATCATTTATAATGGCAGTAGAAGTGGCAGAAGAAGTAGCCTGATTTCTGAATCGCAGTTTACCCTGGGGTATTTTTGGAATAAATAGACATCTGTGCCATCCATAGAGGAGTAAAATTTTACCCGTTGAGGGCACACGTGGCTGTATGACCAGTAGCAGATTCTGAGATAGATATAACATATCACTTTCAGTCTGGAACATTTATTCAACTCTCCTTTTCTTTCATCTTGGGCATAGCAATTGTGGAAGCACATATTAAGATCCCAGATGACTAATGAGCACATCTAGCCCTTGACTTACATGTAACAGGAATAGAAAACAGATTTGTTGTTTCAGATCTCTCGATTAGGTTGCTCTGCTTCCAGTGCTTCTGTTTTCGGTGCTGACCCCTGACTGACACATCACCACAAGTAATTGTAGGAAACATAAGCTCACAGACAGGTATTTTGACAGTTTTTCTAGCCCAACTGAGTTTTGTAGCAGTAATGACTTCAGAGCCTTGAAGAAACCACTAACGATATCATGCAGTGTCAAATATTCACTTAAATTATTACCTATGGTTGCTTGGAATTTGGCAAACCTATATGTTTTTGCATTTTAATAAAAACAAAGAACACAATACTGAAGAATGCGTTGAATATTTCTGATAGCTCCTAATGATGGGTTAAGGATGTAAAATTATTTATCAGTGAGGTTGTCATAAAATGTGGGAATCTTTGTGATTGCCCTAAAATCTAATTAAACATTATTTTCTTTATTTGATAGTTACAGAGAGAGAGAGAGAGAGAGAGAGAGAGAGAGAGAGAGAGAGAAGAGAGAGAAAAGGAAACTTGTATCCACTGGTTCACTCCCTAAATGGTTGAAATGGCTACAGTGGTTAGGTCTGGACCAGACTGGTGCCAGAGGCTGGAAACTTCCTGCAGTCTCCCACCTGGGTGGCAAGGGATAAAAAATCCTGGGCAATCTTTGTACTGCTTTCCTAGGCATAGTAACATAAGTAACAGCAAGTGGAGCAACCAGGACTCCAACTGGGGCTCCTATGGGATGCTGGCACTGCAGGTGGTGGCCTAACCCATGTAACACAGTGCCACACCCCTAACATTGAACTTGTGTAGCAATAGTGCCAGTGTTGCCAAAAATCGGATTTGGAGCACAATTTTCTGTGGTAGTATCATGGAAATGCTGTCCCATCACTATTGCTGTGCCCTGTTTGTTAAATTAAGTTGCATGTCCAGTGTGCTCTCAAGGGGATAAGGAGTGGATTCCACAAAGATGTGAATGCCAGTAGGTGGGGACTGCTGATAGTGTAGAAATAAAGGAGTCCCTTCCTGCCCCCTTGCAAGTTCACTCATCATGCCTCTCCAACAGACAATAGAAAGAATAAACTGACAATTCAAAGAACAAATGTATTTAAGAAGTGTTCACATATGTCAGCTACATTTTCAGTATGAGACTTGAAGTGGCAGTATGACTAAAGCAAGTGTATGGAATTTAACAAAGGGACGGGGCTTGGCTCTGGGGAGAAAATAAAGTGACTCAAGCCATGGCAGGTCGAGGGGAGGAAATGCCAGTGCAAAGGGGATGTCCTGTCAGGAAATAAAAGTCTCCCAGGCTATACTCACCAATGGGAATCTGCCTGGGGTCTACGGTTGGACTCCCCAATCTCTTCCTGTGATTTTTTTTCTCAGCAGAGAGGAGGGTATCTGAACAGTCCCTCATTACCCAACATTATTACTAATATGAACAGAAATAAACATTTTTTTTAATGAAAACACAGCTTTCAGATCTGTTCTTGTGCTGACAAATGTCCGTAATTTCTCTGAATAACAATTTCAACATATGTTGAAAATATTTTTCAGGGTGGCATATTTTGGGGTCCCACAGTATCCATGTCTGAAGTTGCTCTCTGCAAGAATATATCAGAATTTCACACAAAATTTATAACCTAAACTATTAGCAAAATTTTACATAGAGTTTTAAAAAGCACATGTTGCTAAGACTTGTTTAGAAAAGCTATGAAGGAAAGTCCAAGATTTAGGACAGTCATTAGGAAGAAAGGCAACGCCAGGAAAGGGACTCTCACTATTCCCGTGCCTCTCAGCACTGTAACTTTGTCCCATTCTATTTCATTGCCAGTGAGGAATACACAGGAGTGGTGATTTATTACATTATTCCTTGTGTCTGAAATACAAAACATTTCACAATAAAAATTTTAAAAAGAATTGAATGTACTTTTCTTTTTTAATCCATAGTCACGAGGGAGGACACCACCATAGAGGTGGTCACAATGTCTACTGAAACCCAAAGACCCAGTCTGTAGCGACCTACGTGGGATACCTGGTTTGAGATGTGGATTCCTGCCTTCATCCTGGCCCAGTCTCAGGAGTTCAGGCATCTGAGAAGTCAAGTGCTGAATTGACGGTTTGCTTTGTTCTGTGGCTCTCTTTTTCTGCCTTTTAAATACAATGAAAAATATCCGAAGTTAGAATCTCCTGATCTTTGGCAATGCCTTCTGGACTTCTGATAGCCCAACACAACTCTTGCAATAATTACTCATGATTTGAAGAAGAAAGAATAAGTATGAGATTATAATCCGAATTATTTTAAATGACAATCATATTATACAAATTTTTGTCTCAATCTTTGAGAGTTCCAGGGATCCTACTAGAACCCTCAAAGTCATGAGATTTGGTTTACAACTCTGAAGAATTTAGAGGTCTAAATGAGTTAAACAAAAAGTACCTTTAGCATTTAAGTGAACATGTTAACAAATACTGTACGCTAGACCTAATCTATGCCAAGACAACACTGTGGAGTTTAACCCTTGGGAGACCAGGCCCTGCACTACTATGGACCTAGAGTCTGGTGCTTTAACAACCAGCTTAGTATTGGAGCTCATTGAGGTTGGTTCATTGTGGCTCATAGTGCAACTGGGAGAACACTTAGCTTTCTTTATTTATGTACTTCCTTTATTTATGTACTTTCTTCTGGTGCTAGAATCTTTACCCTGAATTGTCAGTCTTGTGAAAACACTTTTACATATAAATAGTTGTTCACATTTATGGTTGTACAAAGGAAGGAGCACTGGTAAGATCTGATCATTTTATTGATGTCATTCCTGAAATATTTTGTCTTTGTATGTCAGTTTTACCAAAGCAAGATTCAATAAGGTTTATGAAGACATGGAATGAGATTAGAAAAAAAAAAATAAGGAAGAAAGTAGGGATCTAGATGAAAAGGAAGGGAAGCCATAGGCGAGTTCATTTCAAAAGGTTAATGTTAAATTATTGGCTGAGGGGTACATACAGGGTCTTGCTTTTTGTTTTATTTGCTTGCAGAAGTCAACACAAAGAGAGAAATGCTACACTAAATTATTCATTATCCACAAAGTAGTAATAGAAATTACTGTTGGACAGAAAAAAGTGTAACTTTTTAGTAAATAGATCCAAGAAATTACAAATACGTTATCTCTAGAGTGATCCATCTGATATAAGAAAAGTCAGGCATATGATGCAGTACTACAAAGGAAGCTACTGCCTGCAACAATGGAACCCCAGACTGGAGTGCTGGTTGGAGTCCTAGCTGCTCTGCTTCTTATCTAGCTCCTTGCTTAGGTACCTGGGAAAGCAGTGGAAGACTGTCCAAGACTGGGCCTCTCCCACCATCCCACCATCCAGCTGAGAGAGATCTGGATGGCACCCTGGGATCCAGGTTTTGGTCTGGATTAGCTCTGGCCAATTAATCATTTGGGGAAAAACTAGTGGATGAAGGATCTCCTTCTCCATCATTTTCCTGTTTAAACAAATACATTAATATTAAAATTGTTATAAATTTAGTACTATATTACTCTAGAAGATTCACACTTTTCTGTATTAAAATTTTTGTTTGTTAAAAAAAGGAGATCAGAGAGAGCGAGAGAGAGAGAAATTCCGTTTGCTGATTCACCAAGTGACTGCAGCTGCTAGAACTGTCAAGGGCAGAGCCAGGAGAGGGGAACCCCACCCAGGTCTCACATGAATGGCAAGGACCCAACTAGTTGAAGCATTACATGCTGTTTCCAGGAGCTCCACTAGCATGAAGCTGGAATCAGGACCTGGAGCTAGGAATTGAACCTAGGCACACTGATGTGTGATGCAAGTATCCTAACCAGCATTTTCAACACTAGGCTAAATATTTGCTATTTCTTGGAAAAAAATCTTTTTAAGCATCCCTTATGTTTGACTATATCTCACATTCAATGGAATCTTACGTTATCAAATACGTGGATTGAGTTTCATTTAGAGGCCCAGGTGGTATTTTGTGTATTGTTCAAACCTAGCTTTTACTATGTGCAAATCTCAGTGTTTTAAAATTTCAGTTAAAACAAAGCAGGCATTTGTCTTTCATTATGCACAGGCATATCACGTAAATTTAAGTTTCACAATCTCCTAGAATACAATTTGTATTTGGGGTTTTGAACACATGCTTTGTGTTTATCTGTGCTGATTGCTGCCTTGAGTTAATACTGAATTTGGTTGGCATTTTTAAGGCTATAGGGAAGAAAAATGTCTGGGAGAGTACTGGCTAATGATGTTGTTTGGAATGTAAAAGAATACGTACAGGTAATGTATCAGGAAATTGACAATGATTACGACAGAAAATTTCAGTTGTTGTACTGGAGTACTTAATTTCCCTTCCTCTGAATGAATAAACAGTGATGTTTATGAATGCCACTGCACTTTTATATAATTTATGTGAAGAAACTAGCCAGTTAAAGCTATCAAAAGGCTCCGGAGGCAGCAAGCTAAGTTGATAAATGCAGTTCTTGTAGGGCTGAGGCCAGGAGGCCCTAAAGTCCTTAAAATGTTAGTACCCTTTTCAAAAATGTTTTTTGATTTAAAAACAATGTGGCCTGGGAGAGGAATACTCTGCTGTGAATATAATTTGCAATTTTGTTTGACAGGGCTGATTTTTCCTTGTGTTATCAGTACCATTTATTACAGACAAAGTAACTATGCTTCACGTTTGTGCAGACTGAAAAGTCAAATGAAGCTGTTTCAAAATGAATTCCATCATAGAGCTTAGGAAAAGTGACTTGGAAAAATAAATTTTCATTTTAATAACTTTCTTTTTGCTTGCAGCAAGGTGCGGAGGCCATTTTTTATATGCACATATGTATACATTTGAATACACAATGTTCTTTAGTCAAATATTAAGTTCAACAGAAATTTAAAGTTGGAAGAAACATTGCATAAAATAATAGGTCTCATGAATTTAGTGTAAATAGATACATATTTATAAATGTAAATAAATATGTATATATACACACATATATGCCAAATTGACTTTTCATTAAGAGAGCTAGCAACAGATGAAAAAACTCATCAAGAAGAAATTCTAAAATAAAGATCTATATTGTAGAATATGAACACATTATCATCACCTTCTTTTCTGTAGTTTAGAGGCAGAAGTGATCTAGACAGCCCACTTTGAGTCCTTATTTTATCCATGTTTCTCAAACAGCTTTCTTTATTTTTATAGGGTATTTTTTTATTAATTACATTGCATTATGTGACACAGTTTCATAGGCTCTGGGATTCCCCCAATCCCTTCCCATACCCTCCCCCCATGGTGGATTCCTCCACCTTGTTGCTGTATTACATTTCAAATTCAGTCGAGATTCTTTCTGTGCAAACGTATACCAAGCATAGAGTCTAGCATCTTATTGTCCAGATAAATTCAACAGTTTCTTGGGGAGACCATCTCTGGTCTGAAGGCAGAGCTGGCAGAATATCATCCCAATCAATTAAAAGCCACAACATAACATCAATGACAATTTACAGCATTATGGAATTAATTGACATGGTATTAAGTAACCAATATGTTAAAAAAAATCAAGTTCTTAACCACATTCTGTGATTACTTCATTGACATTTCGATTTTAGTTTATATAGTACCGGCTTCTATATACCTTAAAATGGCTATAGGGTACTATTCAGCTGTCTTGTGTCTATTTTTTTAGTATTTAGCAGTTTATAGTGTTGAAGCATAAATTTGCTGAACTTGGCAGATTTTAGGATAGTCTAAACTGGGTTATACTCTAACAAGGCATATGTCAACAACTGAGGTGCAGAACAGTTTTAGGAGGGGTGTGCAGAGAAATCTTCAATACCTTAGTGAGGAGTAACTGATCTTTGTGTCCTATCTAGTAAGGTATGTGTGAGTCCACGCTGACCATTTCCTGTCTGGTTCTAAGCTTTCCTTGTTGTTCTCTGTCTATCTATTCTAATTTGTGTTTGTGTGTGTTTGGGGTGTGCTCTGGAGCGACCTTGATGGTCCTTGCAAGATAGGGTGGGGATCCAAAGTTGGAACTAAGTAAGGACCAAAGAAAGCTCCTCTCCCTAGTCCTGAAGGAAGTTAACTGTTCTGTTTCTGTGGACCGCTCAGGGTTCCTAGCTCAAACACTTTCTTATCTGGCTGTTCTCTAATACATAAAGTTTGAATGATAATACTGTACTCTTTTAAGCCTTGTATGATAATTAAATGAGCTAATGGGTTAATACACAGAAAATATTTAATTAGGACAGTGACACATGGTATGGAGTCAATATAGGGAGCAATTGCTGTTATTTTGAGATGGTAATTTTTTGATGCACATTGGTAAGATATCAGAAATAGAACTTTATTCAGAAACCTGTAAGAGTCTAGAAACAATGCCTTATCATACAGGGCCTTACAAGAAACAGGCTCATGCTAATATTTGAGCTAAAAGAACACTAAGAATTATCTGGTAAACTCTGCATATGGATAAATAGTTGTGGGTGAATGTCTTCCTTGGTATCACAGGGCTCATTCAAAGTCTAGAACCTCCAAATATTAACAGCTAAACCTAACACTGAAGCATTTCAAATTAAAACTTAGTGGGAAAGGTCACCAATTGAATCTGAAAGGAAAGAAAATCAGACTGAAGTTGATGTTTACTTAGGTAAGGGAGAGCTGAACTGGTTAGCATCAGCTCATTAAACAGATTAAATTACTGGCTGTGCATAGGACTTGGAAGAAACCTGTGTTTAGGGCACTAGTTTCAGGGACAATAATAGGTTGATGTTAGCTCAAGAGGGTGGTCAAGCTGCATTTATAGGACAGTGTTTTGACAGGAATGTGTTTTCCTCAATCCTCAAAGTTTGTTCTCTGGAGCAAGTCTGCTGCTGCCTGGCTGAGTTCCAAGTGTGAAGATGTCAGTAATTAGTTGCTGTTCAGAGGCAAATTCCATTGATTGACAGCTTAACCTGACTCTGTTATGCATGTATTATTTAGGCCTTTAAAACAATAAATATGCTCCTAGAAGTGGAAGATTTTCTTGTGCTTAAGAGAGTCATCCAGTAGAAAATGTTCAGGATGGGGAGTAAGTAATTATAGCAAATATTTTGTTTTGTGTTCTGTAATATAGAGGCACATGGAAAAAGAAAATAAATCTACATAGAGAAGATGAATGGGGATTGGGAGAAAGGATGTTCCTCCCCAGAACCAAAGCCAAAGCCTGCTTTTCTCTCGCTTGTAGTGTTCTGTTAAATAGAAGGAAGAAAAAGGACCATCTTATTGTCCAGATTAATGAGATTAAAATATTTTAATTGATCCAGGAATGAGCCTTTCTAATCTTTCTCTTGAATGCATACTCCTCTCCTGCCCCTCTTGGGGAATTTCTTCCAGAGTAGAGCATTTTACCCATTCTTTGGGGGCTGATTTTCCATAGGTCTTAATAGTGCGATCCTGACTACAGAATGTTTGGTGAATCAAAACACATTTCAAGAGCAGGTGACTCACAGGCATATCGAGCCATTCCCACAGTTTGTCTCTCCTCCTGACACATGCATCACAGCTCACAATATGTTGTACTAGATGTACTATTGATCTTACGAATAAAAATAAGCAAGGAGAAAGGAATGCAGTTGTTTTTTTTTCTAAAACTTCATCCTATGTAGGGTTGAATCAAGCATCTTGCCAAGTTGTTAAGTCAATATCTCTGATTTGTTAAGACCTGTTATGAGCATGTTTGAGTTAGTCATGTGTCTTTCTCTTCCTATCAAGAGTTTTTCTTTCTTTTTTTACACATTATTTTATTTTTCACATGTTTACCATTTCATTAGATAGCAATGACAAATTATAAGCAGAAATTAATAACAATAACCAAGAACATAAGGATAATACGCAAACAAAGAATGAAAATAACCTGCTGTCTTTCAGGTGTGTGAACAGATGACATCTACAATAATCAAATCCCCGAGTATGACTTCAGTACTTACAGGTTACATTTATTTTTTGGTATTCTATGAATTTGTTATGCCAGATCCAGGAAAATATATGATGTTTGTTTTTTGATGGACTAGCTATTTCCCTACACACAATGGCTTCTGTTGCATCCATTTAGTTGCATAACACGATTTCATTCTTTCTTGAGGCTAAGTAGCATTCCATAGTGTATATATGTCACATTTTCTTTATCCCATCATATATCGTGAGTTTTATCTTTGACTCAGACCAGCTGTTCATGGAATCAGTACCATTTCTTTCCCTTCAAACTGCCTTTCTCATGAGGACTGCTATAAATTAAGATGACTTTATTGCTAAGGCTAGAGCTTCAACTTGGCTACTCCCCAAAACAGGTCAAATGATTCTTCAAAGATTTAAAGCTTTTTATGAAATATTCTAAGATTGGCTCTCCTTTCCTATTTAGTGCATATAATTTCTCACTTCTTACATAGATATAATGAAGGTTACAGGCTTCAGCAAATGAATTTGTGTGCATGTTGATGGCTGGGAGGAACATGCATACAGTCCGTATCAGAAGACTTGGGAAATTTTTCATTTGTTCACCTTGTGTCAGCATATTTGAACATCCTGGTCACTCAGTTCTGAAGGATACTGGCTGTGTCTGCTCTTGTTACATGGTGTCATGAGAGCTGAACACTGGAGTTTAGAAACCTTGGGGGTCATAACCTCAGTATAACCCCAGACTCTAGAATGGTAGCCTTGCATTTGTTACTGAAGATGGAGCTGTGTTCTGGGAGTATTGTCAGTGCAAGGTGTTGTGTGATTTTTTTTTTTATCATTTTGTTATTTGAATATGTAGGTAATGTACCTCTTATTGTTTTGTCAAGACTATTGAAAAATAAGCAAATAGAATGCTATTAGGTTTCAATGAATTCATCTTTTATCTTAATTGTGTTTAGTCTTTTTTTTTAATATAAAAATCCAAAATTTTAGACTTTCTTCCACTAGAAATGAAAAATAATTATGGACTTGAAAAGGAAAGTAGAAGAGTATAACAAATTACTATTTTGGAGTGCCATGGAAACATTTTTACCCAACAAGAGCCAATTTGACAGTTCTTCACAAGGTAATACTTCAAAAAGGAGGATGGGGAGGCAAAAGAGAAAGAAAGAAAAAATAAGTAGGCAGACTGAGAACTGGCACCCAGTAATTCACTCTCCAAATGCTGACAATGCCCAGGGCTGAATCAGCTGGAAGCTGGCAGCTGGTAATTTTATCCAGATTTCTGACATGCATGACCAAGACCTAAGTACAGGAGCCATCCTCCTGTCCTCCAGGAAAGTGGAGTCAGGCACCTGAGGCGCACACTAGGTAGCACTATTAAGGAAAGCAGTCTATAAACATAGATAAGATTAGAGAAGCATTTGTAGATTCTTTCCACAAGGCTAATGAGCAGCTTTGCATTTCATTAACTATATAATCCATTGACTATGGAGATAATTATTGAAATGAGGGATGATTCTTTAATAAACAAATTGTTAGGAAATATGATGGGTAATTAGTCACAACAACTTGTAATAGCTTTTTTTTTACTGCTATAATGAAATATCTGAGGCAAGTAACTTCATAAAAATGAAATGTTTATTAGCTCATAGTTTTTGACATTTAAGTTGGAGGTCAGGTGGCTCTTAGTTTGACCTCTATGAGGTTGGCAGATGGTAATGGTGGAGTGTGGGCAGAGGAAGGGTCACACGGACAGCCAGGAAGCAGACAGAATGACTAGGCCCAATGCAGGCTTCCACAACTGCCCTCACTGACCTAAGGACACTCTCTTAGACCTACCTCCTAAGCAGCTTAATTACATTAAGTTTCCACATTTTAAAAAGATTTATTTATTTTATTGCAAAGTCAGAGAGGAGGAGAGACAGAGAGGAAAATCTTCCGTCTTTTCTTGGCAACTACATAATGATGATTCACTCCTGAAGTGAACACAACGTCTGGTGCTGTGCCAATCTGAAGCCAGGAGCCAGGAATTTCCTCCAGGTCTCCCAGGTGGATGCAGGGTCCCAAGGCTTTGGGCTGTCCTCAACTGCTTTCCCAGGCCAAAAGCAGGGAGCTGGACAGGAAGTAGAGCTGCCAGGATTAGAACCAGTGTCCATATGGGATCCCGGCATGTTCAATGAAAGGAGTTTAGCCACAAAGCCACCACGCCGGACCCTAAATTTCCACATTTTTAAGACCAAAAATTTATAGCTTTACACTTTGAATATTAGCATGAATTAAAGGGTCAAACTCTAGCAATTTTGATAAATGATTATGGGCAGGTGTTAGCCTTCTGTAGTTCTTTAGTTTCCTAACCATAACTTGAGGGGTGAACTGGAACATGTGATATTTTTGGATTTATGATTCCATGACATGATTAGGGGTTAGGAGAATTTAAGTACAAAACAACAAAATAAGTAGATACAACAGCGTCCCTTAACTGGGTGGCTCTCTGGCTTCCTCTTGCTGTTTTCCTCGCTGCCTTGCGTGTTAATACATTTAGAGTAGTACAGACAGTGGCCTGTATTACCTGATGTGCTCTTGGTTCTATGTAGGTCCATCCAGTAGTCACTCTACTATCTCCAGTAGCACTTGATCATTGCCAGTTTCCTCTGAACCCCCTCTTTTCTTGGCACCTATAGAGTCACACTCTTCTCTCTGGATTTTCTACTATTTATTGGATTGCCTTCTGTGTTAGGAGCCACAGACTTATGGGCCTTAGACTTGGCATGCCTGACAATCTGTTGCATTGCAAAGCCTGCCTTGGGCAAGCAGGGCCACAGCAAGCAGGATATTAGGCCAGAACGTCCTGTGTAAAACAAGGAGAATAGAACCCCCACCCTTGTTCCTGTTCAAATGATTAGCTCCTCCCCTGTTTCAATACAGATGATCAGTTCCTTCCCTGCTTCAATGAAGATAATTAGTTCCAGGAAACCCCTCCCTTTCTCCTTCTCCCCTAGAGAAGAAGGTATATATATGAGGAGTAAAATAGAGAGGCACTCTTTTCCACCAAGTATGTGTGTCCGTATGTTTCTTGGGCCAGCAGCCTGGGGGCTAGCAGCTCGGCATTCCCAGTCCACCCTCAGGGTTTGAGCATCGTGTCTGGCAGGTCGGGACACTTCTGTTCTTGTTGTTCTTGTTATTCCTTTTCTGATACGATCTCCAGTAGTTGATGCACACGGGGGCTCGGTTCTTGTTCTACTCTTCATTGGATCTGCTCTGCCAATTGGCCTTAAAAGTTATTTGCATGTTAGTGAACTCCACAGTATATTTCCATTGCTGATTTCTAGTGCCAAATGCCTGGTTAACACTTTTAATCTCGAAACCTTAGCTCTCTCATGATTTTCTCACTCAAAAAATGGTGCTATCATCAATCCATCTGATGAAGCCTTTAAGTTTAGATCTATCCGTAATATCTCTGTATTTGTCATGTTCCAGGTAGAGTTTGTTACAACTATGTGCTGCTCCATAACAATTAAAAAAGAACTTACTTGCTTGAAAACAGCTCTCTATTATTTCTCATGATTGTTTGGCCTGGTTTGGAGGTTCTGCCAGATTGACCTGAGCTTCCCCATGTGGCTAATTTAGCTGACAGGTTGATTGGGCTGCAAGGACCGAGCAGGCCTCATTTGTTTGTGTGGCGGTTGGTGCTGGCTAACAGCCGAAATGCCTTTTACCTGTCCAGAAGATTCCTTACTCTGTAGCGAGTTGGATAAGCTTTCTAACAAGGGGATATTTTGGCAACTCTAAAGAAAAAAAAAGTAAGACTCAGCAACATCTGAATTGAGTTGGAAATTTGCACCAAGACACTCCACCCACCTTTCCATTTTGTTCTATTGATCAAAGCAGGGCATGGATCTAGTTCGGATTCAAGGGAGCAAATCAATAGACCTCATCCATGCATGAAAGGGACAAAAATTGATGGAATAAATCCATGGACACTAAATTATCAAAAAATCCATGTACGTATCTTGTGATCTTTAATTCCAAAATGCATCCTCATTCTAACCACTTCTTCTTACCTATGTACAGCTGATATTACCTACTTTGCTGCAATGGTATTTTTTTTTATCAGCTTACCATGTTTGCATTTTACTATCTCCTTGTACCTGCCCCTGTCTGTGCACTTACATGTGTATAACAGTCAGAGCAATCTTTTAACAAAGCACAGTGGGTCATTTGCACTCTAAGAAACACTTGCAATGCCTTTCACTGTTATGAGAATAAAATCTGAAGTCTTTATAACAATCCAGAGGCAGTATACCATGAAGCTCTTGCTTATTCTTCCAACTGCATTTTTTATCACATTATCTTTGATCACAGTGATCCTGCCTAATTTAGCTGAAATCTAGTGGGAAAGCTTACTGACCATTGTGTCCTCTGTGATTTTGAGTCTTTGAATATGTCAAGATATTCTTAAACTTCCTCTCACTTTGAATGTTCTGTACTCAGTCATCCCCTTATCTGACTCTATTTTTCATTCACTTCCTACCCAGATCCTATCAGCTCTTTTCTGATTATCAAATATTTATTTTCTCCAGTAGTGCAATCTCTCATTTTTATTTTTTAGGTATCTATTTAGTGATTTGAAAGACAAAGTTAGCAAGAGAAACAGGAAGAGAGAACATCCACCAACTGCTGTATTACCCAAATAGTCACAATGGCCAGAATTGGGCCAGAAGCGAGGAACCAGGGGTTCCATCTGGATTTCCCATGTGGCTGGCCATGGCCCAAGCACTTGGGCTATATTCTGCTGCTTTCCTGGGCACATTTGTAAGGAACCAAGTTGGAAATGGAGCAGCTAAGATTTCAACTGCTGTTCATATGGGACGCTGATTTTGCAGGTGACAGCATAATTTGCTGAGCCACGCTAGTCTTATTTTCATCAAAATTGTTTTCACCAACTATGATTAATCTATGTATACATCAACACACTTTCTTATTCCTATCTCTGTTTACTAAAAACTTACAACCTTTATAAAAGAGTAGGCATTTTTTAACCCTTTTCCCCAGGCATCTTTTTAAAAATTATTCATTTATATGCTTTTAAAGCCAGAGTTACACAGAAATGGGAAGAAACAGAGATCTTCCCTCTGCTGACTCACTCCCTGGATGATCACAATGTCAAGTTCTGGGCTAGGCTGAAGCCAGGAGCCATGAGTTTCATCCAGGTCTCCCACATTGGTGGCTCAAACTCAACCACTTGTTCCATTTTTAGGCTGATATTCCCAGGCTGTTAGTAGGAAGCTGAATTGAAACTGGAGCAATCAGCTAATGAACTGCATCTAAATGGGATGTCATCATCACAGGTGACCTCTTCACCTACTCTGCCATAATGCCAGCTCCAGCACCCAGGCATCTTGATCTGTGCCTGGTACATAGTGAATCTTAAAGGGATGTTTACTCAGTAAATGGGCAAGTGAATTAGTATAAGGTAACAATTTATAGTTCTGCATCCCAGAATCAAAGTGAAGTCAATGTTTCTTCCCATGGCTCAGACATCCCTGCTAATACAAGGAGTGGTGTTAAGGATCAGGTTCTTCCATTGTTTTTCAAGTATGTGAAGCCAGTTAGCTTCTCTGTAATCTGTGATTTCTCCAGCACATGATTTGAAGTCTTTAATCTGCTATTTCAAGAGAATGAGGTAAGCATGTAGTGATATAATTTTTAAAGCCTCTTAGACAAAAGTCACTGTAAACCAGACATTATGTGATTATTTTCTATTTGTTTTTATATAATTGGTTGGAAAATTGTTTTAGAGCCTGACAACTTGTCTTAGAGAGAATGGATTAAGGCCATTGTGTTACCCTGGAAGAAATACATGTAGTTAATAGGAACAAATATAGGAACAACTATAATGTTACCTTAGGCACTCTAATATTCTTCCTGGATTTCTCTGGTTCATTGCCATATGGTCCTTGCTGAGTATGGGTATTGACTGTTCCTCAAGGCTCATAGGTTAGAGGTTTGGTGCCTATGTTGGGAGATGGTGAAAACTTAAGGAGGTGGAGTCTAGTGGGGCATCCCTTGGTCACTGGGCATGTGCCCTTAAAAGGTTGTTCTCTCAAGAGATTCCTAAGAAAACCAGAGTTGGCCTCACACAGCCTCATGGTTTTATAATTCCCCATCCTCCCTAACTCTCTGCCATGTGCCATCTGTTGTGGTGTGTTCTTTATAGCCTGCCTCATGCTGTTTGGACTGCTCGCCTCTAAAACTGTGACCTAACAAACTTCTTTCCTTTCTAGGTAGCTTAGCTTGGATATTTTGCTGCAGCAATGAGAAGCTGATTAATCAGAAATTGATACCAAAGAGAGGTTGACACCCTGGTATACTAGGCTAAGCTTCTTCCTATGGCACTGGAGTCCCATATGGGCGCCAGTTCGAATCCTGACTGCTCCACATCTGATCCAGCTCACTACTTATGGCCTCGCAAAGCCTCAGATGATAGTTCAAGTCCTTGGTCCTCTGCACCTACGTCTGATCCATGGAGGAAGCTTCTGGCTCCTCGCTCCTGGCTTTGTAGCCCATTGCAGTATCCCCTATTGCAGCCATCTGGGGAATGAACTAGCAGATGGAAGATCTTTGCTTTCCTCTCTCTCTTTTTCTATCTTTTGAATAAAAATAAAACAATTCATTAAAAATGAAAATTGATATCGAGGAATGGGGCCATAACTACATTGAAACACTGATTTTGAAAATTTTTTAGGATTGATTTACAGGAAGGGTTTGGAAAAGTTTGGAGAAGGCTAGGAAAGCCCAGAAATTTGCAAGCAGAGCTTTTTGGGCAATTCTGGTGAAAGATCTGAATACTAGGATTTTGACAAAGTATGTATAGATGAGTTTTCAGGTGGAAATAAAGATTCTTTGGGGAATTGAACAATAGGTTACCCTGTTACACCAAGGCCAAAAAAAAAAAAAAAACTGAAAAAACAAACAAACAAAAAACCCCAACAAACTTGAATACACTGTGTCTGTAACTTGCCAGTTGTGGAAAGTTAACTTAGAGGTGATGGACTAACTTATTTGCTGGAGGTGATTTAAAGCAGCAAAGCATGAGAATCAAAGCAAAAAGGATCTGAGCACAAAGATTTGGAAAATTTGCACTCTAGCCAGAAAAGGAGCATAACAAGCTTGTAAAGGATGTTACCAAGGAGGATATAGTTGATTGACGTCCATAGAAAGCTTTGCATCAGGACAACAGGAAAACATCCATGACTGCAACTCATAAATTCTTTTGAAAAGATTTACTTGTTTATTTGAAAGACAGCATGACTGTCAGAAATGGAGAGACAGAAACGGAGCTTCCATAGCTGATGAATTGAATGACCAGGTCTAGGCCCCAGGCCAAAGTCAGAAGCCAGGATCCAGGAACTCCTTCCTGATCTCCCATAAGACTTGCAGGGCTGTCTTCTGCTGCATTTGCAGGTACATTAACTGGACTGGAAGAAGAGCCACTGGGACTGGAACCAGTGCTATGATATAGGGCATTGGCGTTATAAGTAGTGACTTCATTGAATGCAACACAATACTGGTATCTTCTCAAAAAATATTTGAAGTCACAACAACTCTGGTCACAGGCTCAGGGTTTTTGAAGAGCAAGTTTGTTTCAAAGATCTTGCAAGGCAGAATTCTGGGGAAAAGTCCAGGGACATGTCCTGGTTGCTTAGGACAAGCAGCTATGGAATGTGGTTTTCTGAAGAATCTAAATGAGTACAGCCAGGGCCAGATGCAGGTTGAGCTGGTGGAATTCCTTAGTGTTTTCCACATGATGCTTGTTTTGCTGGTGTGCAGAATTCATGAGTTGCAGGAGTTCCTATCAAATTTTCAAAAGAGGGCCAGAGGTTCTAAGCAGCGTTGTGTTTCAGGGTTGGAATCCATACATGGAGTGCTGCCTGGCAATGCAGTGAAAATGAAGCTAAGCTGACAGGAATTCCAGCAAGGCAGTGACTGGCAATATGGCACAATAACTTTGTAAAGCTGCCGACATCTGTGTGCACTACAGAGCACTGTCATATGGGCCACAACTAGCAAAGCAATATGGGCCAGGCTGCTCAAGCCCTTGGAAACCCAAGTCTCCACAACAGCATGCCTCAGAATCTAGAAGTGGAATTTTAGGGTTTGCTGCTTGCTTTGGTGATTTTTGTCTTGCTCTGGACTAATTCATCTTACCTTCCTTTTATATATCCCTTCTTTCAGATGAGCACTGTTTCACATGTTTGCCTTAAATATGTACCTTGCTTTTGAGTGGTTAAAATTTCTACTTATTTATTTGAGAGACAGAGTAATACATGGATGAGGGAGAAGGACAGTGAGAGAGAGGAAAAAGGAGGGTGAGGGGGAGAGGGCAGGATGGAGTGAGAGAGAGAGAGAGAGAAAGAGAGAGAGAGAGAGAGAGTCAGTCTTCCATGCACTGGTTTACTACTTACTTGAAAGAGTAAAACAGCGGCCAGGACTGGACTAGGCTGAAGCCAGGAACTCCACTGGCACTACTACATGTGTGTCAGGAGGATCCTCTGCAACCTTTTTAGGTGTGGCAGCAGAAAGTTAGATCACAAACAGGGCACCTGGGATTCTGATATATAGGATGCTGGCTTCTCAAGAAACAAGTCAACTTGCTGTGCCACAATATTGGTCCCTTGGTTTTGATTTATAGGACTCCCAAGTTAGGAATTTTGCCCTGAGTCTCAAATGCAATTGAATATGGGTTTTGGGGAAGGGCTGGAATACTAAGGCTTTGGGATACTGTATGAAGAAATGAGTGCATTTTTCGTTATGAGATGGATGCGATTGGACAGCAGGATGAAACGTTGTGCTTTACATACTGAATGTCCTAAAAAGTCATGCTGCCTTTACTGATGTTATTGAAAGGTGTTTGAACCTTTAGGAGGTGGCGTCTAGTGGGATTCACATACCTAGGTCACTGGAATTGTGCCCTTGGATGGAAGATCTTGCCCAAAAACCTGTTTGACCATGTCCACTCTGCTTTCTGACTCATTATATGAAGTTTCTTCGATACCACTGCAGTCTGCTATCTGTAATCAGGGGCTAAAAGGAAGGTTCTCTAGTGCCTATTTCTTCGTTGAACTCTGTGTAAACATGTGAACTAAATATCCCGTCTCCATCACAAGTAACTTTTCTTAGATGTTTCATTATAATAATGAAAGGCAGGATAATACATCCTACTCACCAAATAGGAAAAACTGCAATAAAAAATGAAACATTGTGTTGAGATACTACTTTAAAAAATCCGTTTATGTTTTAAAGTGGCTCATTTTTATTTTAAAAGGATGATGCATTTCTTGTGTTCATGTTTGAATTCTGAATGTGTTAGAATAACACATTGGCTCTATGTGTCATGCTTTATGAAAAGCAACTTACAGATGATCTTGTTTGCATGCTCATTAACACTTTAAAGCTTATGCTATCATTATTCTCATTTTAATGAGAGACATCTGAGGCTTAGACAGATAATTTAAGTTATCCAGAGTCACACAGGGCATAGCAGAATTGGGGTTTCACATAGGTTGATCTGAGATGATTAGAAGCCACAGAAACTGATTGCTTACAGGCTTTCAGACAACAGAAATATATTAAGCCTTTGTGTATAATATAAAGGGAGTAGCAGGTACTGTGGCTGACCAGATGGCATACAGCATTGTCAAAGGCATTCTGTTTTAAAGTGAACAATCAAAATGAACAAAAGCACCCACAGGAGCAAAAGTCAGGAAAACACTTGGAAACCTGTTACATCAGAATTGCTGTAAAGTTAGTGTGAGTCCTTGGTCATCATCGCCTTTTCACTGACAAGAAGAGTGTAAGCAGGCACAGGGTAAGTACCAGGTGAATGTCGATGAATGACCACAGAGCTTGTTCCTGTGCTCTCAAACGCAACATCGCTTATTCATGTTAGAAATAACTGAAACCTACTCTTGCTGAGCACTGTTATGTTTTGGTTGCTGTCGATGATGTCTGGTATTTCTATCAGTACTTTAAAAATCAGAATGTTCATTATGAAAAGTGAAGAGCTCTTTTTAAGGAAACTGATAAACTATTGGCCCAACTAACCAAAAAGTGGAAGATCAAAATTAAAATCACAGACGATAAGGAGATGTTAAGGGGATGCCAAAGAAATAAAATGAATCATCAGGAATTTCCTTGAGATGCACTCAAACATTGTTTCAGAAGCTGTTTCTTGAATTTTTATTTCCTTTTTATTTATGTAGCTCTTTTTATGTTGTTGTTGGTGGTGGAAAGGCAATTTATAGAAAGAAGCAGAGGCAAAGAAAAAGATTTTCTATCCACTGGTTTACTTCCCAAGTGGCCACAACAGCTGGAGCTGAGTTGATTCAAAGCCAGGAGCTAGGAGCTTCTTTTGGGTCTCCTAAAAAGGTGCAGGGCCCCAAAGCTTTGGGTCGTTCTATACTGCTTCCCCAGGCTGCAAGCAGGGAGCTGGATATAGTGAAATAGCCAGGATATGAACTGGCAGCCATATGGCATCCTGGTGCATGCAAGGCAGGGACTTTAGCCACTAGGCTATCATTCTGGGCTTGAGTTTTTATTTCAAATGTAATCTTTTTTAATTTCAAGAGCTCTTTTTCTTGAATGTTTATTTTTTTCCATTCTGCTCGTGTGTGTATCTGTGTGTGTGTGTTAGCGTGTAGAGGTGTTTTGGCTTTTATTGTCCACATTAAAAGCATTACCCAAGTATCCAGTAGCCCTTGGGTTTCAGATTCTGATGCAGGGTGCAGGACTGACATGCTGATTGCAGTCTTCTGAGAACATCAGTGAGGGTCACAGATTTGGAGTATTATTACAAATGTAATCCTTTGCAGACCATCTGGAAGGAAACTTCTAGTATTGCTCTTTTTAAATCTTCCCTTTTTGAGTTGTTCAATTCCCTAGAAAAGAGTCTGCTATCTCCAGTTCAAAGAGGAAGAATCTGGCTGTCAATTTTCTGACACTGAAGTTGTATCTCTATCGTTGTATCAATTATTCATGAAGCCACTAAAGCCACTTCTTCTATGAGTAAGTTACTCACCCGCTCTACTTAGAGAGCTGTTTTGGCATTTTACTTTTTGTTTTAACTGCAGAATAGAATTTAAGTCTTCTGACAGGCTGAGAGAGGAATCATTATACACCACTATATAGCGGCTGATAAAATTAAGGGATTTAAAGACTTTTTAAACAGCTCATACATGGACCTTCTATTTCAGACCCCAAATCAGTCTCCAGGTTCAGAAGTACCAGGCACTAAAAATTTTGGTTTTAGTTTTGCTTATTCTCTAATTTTTGTTATTTGTTTTTTCTAAATAGTTTTGAGTTTGTTCTTTTGTTGTTTTTACAAACATTTTATCTGTAAATGATTTATCTGTAAGTGATTTATAGTTAAGTAATATATCTGAATGCTTTTCCAATTTCTTGTTGTAGGCAGTGATTGCTACAAACTTTCCTCTTAATACTGCTTTTGCTGCATCCCATATTTTTAAAAAGGATTTATTATTTTTACTGAAAAATCAGTTATACAGAGAAGGAAGAGAGACAGAAGCAAAGATCTTCCATCTGCTGGTTCACTACCCAAGTGGCCATGATGGCCAGAGCTGAGCTCATCCAAAGGTAGGAGCCAGGAGCTTCTTCCAGGTCTCACATGAGGGAGCAGGATCCCAAGGTTTTGAACTGTCTTCTGTTGCCTTCCCAGGCCACAAGCAGGGGTCTGGATGGTAAGCAGAGCAGTAGGGGCATGAGCTGGCACCCGTATGGGATTCTGGTGCACGCAAGGCCCACCCTATGTTTTGATATGTTGTGTTGTCATCCTTGATCATTTCTTGAAATGTTTAATGTCCCTTTTGATTTCTTCTATGATCCATTGTTCATTCAGGAGCGTATTATTCACTCTCCATATATTTGCATATTTTCTGGAATTTCATAAGTTTCTATTTTCCTGCTTCATTCCATAGTGGGTGGAAAGCATGCATACATGATATATGATTTAAAATTGTTTGAATTTGTTGAGACTTGTTTTATGGCCTAGCATATGGTCTATCATTGAGAAAATTCCATGTAATGATGAAAATAACGTGTATTCTACATCTGTGAAATGAAATAATCTAAAACTCTCAATTAGGTTCCTTTGGTCTTTAGTGTAGACTAGCTCTGGTGTTTATTTGTTGATGCTTGGCTTAGTGGATCTGTCCATTGATGAAAGTGGAGATGCTGATGTCCTCCTTTATTATTGTGTTGTAGCCCATTTCTCCCTTTAGATTCAGGCAATATTTGTTTTAAAACAAATATACTTATATACTTACTATATTCACATTTGCCTGTTGAATTGATCCCTTACTCATTACATGATGACCTTTTCTCATCTTTTAACATTTTAAATACTTATTTGGTTTATTTGGAAGGTAGTATTATAGAGAGAGAAGGGTGCGAGAGAGATAGAAGAGGTGAAGAGAGTGAGAGAGAGAGGGGAGAGAGAGGTCTTCATTATGCTGGTTTACTCCCTAAATGGTGCAATAACTTGGGCTGGCCAAGGCTGGGGGTGGGGGCTGGGCAGACCCAGGCTGAAGCCAGGAGCTTTATCTGGCTTTCTTCTTGTGGTTGCAAAGGTTTAAAGACTTGATCCATATTCTACTGCTTTTCCAGGTACTTTAGCAAGGTACTGGATACGAAGTAGAGCAGCCAGGACTCAAATTGCTGTTCATCAGGGGTGCTGGCAAGTCAGGCAGCAGCTTAATCTTCCATGCCATGGTGTAAGCTCCTTAACATTTTTTTTCTGTCTTAATGTCAGTTATGTCTGATATTTGGATAACTTCTTGTAAATCAGAAGGCAGAATCTTTGATCATTCAAAGAAAATGAAAATTTATTAAGGAGCAGAGTGGCCACTACCTTGCAGGATAGTGCACTGAGGGGAAGGCAAATTTAGAGTTTTTATAGTTTAAAATGAAAACAGAAAAAATACTGTGCAGAACAGCAGAATGGTCACTGTTAGCAATCTGTTAATTCTCTCTCTTTTTAATTTGTTTCATTTTTATTGCAAATGTAGATATACAGAGAGGAAGATCTTCTGTCCATTGATTTACTCCCCAAGTGGCAACCACAGCTGGAGCTGAGGCAATCTGAAGCAAGGAACCCAGATCCTCTTCTGGGTCTCCCACGCAGGTGCAGGATCCCAAGGCTTTGGGCCCTCCCTGACTGCTTTTCCAGGCCACAAGTAGGGAGCTGGATGGGAAGTGGGGCTGCTGGGATTAGAACTTTTGTCCATAAGAGATCCTGTGAGTGCAAGGCAAGGATTTAGCCCTAGGCTACTGCACCAGGCTCAGCAATCTGTTAATTCTAAGAACAATAACATCTCAAGCAGGCAAAGCAAAAGTTACTGAGGTCAGCATGCGTCTGAATAGACAATAACATTAAACAAGCTAGAGGCTCTCATCATTTCAAGGACCTTGCCCGGACTAGCACTTTTGCAGAGTTCAAGGTTGGTCTTGTCATTTTTGTCTGTTTTAACTGATCCATGTCACTTCTACTTCTTTTTTTAAACTTTCATTTACATGCAATATATTTTTTCCATCCTTTCAACTTCAGTCTGTTTATCTTTGTTGGTGAGATTTATTTCTTGTAGGAAGAAAATAGATAGGCCTTGTTCTTTAATCCATTCAGCCAGCAGTATCTTTTAGTTGGAATATTTAGTTGTTTACATTCAGGGTTATTATTGATATTACTATATGATTAGCAATGCCTTGGTACTGCCATTTTTCCACAAATATTCCTATTGTTTGTCTTTTATTTCCTTTGCACTTTCACCAGGTGTTTTCCTACCTTCACATTCTTTCAAGATGTTTGCTGTATTTCTCTGTGTTGCACTTCCTTATGTATCATTTATAAGGTTAGACAAATGGTGACAAGTTCTTAGAATTTCAGATTTTTTTGAAGGTCTTTATTTCACCTTCATTTGTGAATGAGAATTTCATTGGGTATAATATTCCAGATTTGCAGTTTTTTTCTTAAAGGGACAACTTTACTGAGAATATATACTGGTACAAAAGCTTGAATTCCTTGATGAGTTAGATGTGGTGTGTGGGAAGAACTAATTGGAAACGAGTCTAGTTTTGGCACAAGCATTATGAAACATGCAATTATTATTTCCACCTAATATCTGGAGAATTAAATTTGGAACAGACTTATGAGGATGAGGGAAATGTTAGAATTTCACCTTGAACATTTGAATTTCGTAAATTCATTAAAAGTCTCACTGTAAATATCAAGCAAGTTATGATTTGGGAGTCTAAATGAGATTATCATTATTAACTTCCCCACTACTATGGTCTTATGCTAGTAAACTGAGGACAAAAATTCTGATTTAATGTGCATTGGGTATGCCCTGAGTTGTGGTTAGTGACATTTTTAATCTCCTTTCTTGCCCACTGCCTGAATTCACAGATAAGACACTTTTTTAGCCCCACAAAGCTTCTCTGTCCTGTATTTTTCCTGGGGACTGGTTTGGCATGCTGAACTTAGAAGCTAAAAACTTATGGCAATCTATTCTTCATGATGGCTCTTAATGCAGATATCCAATATGCAGTTCATAATAAAAGATAATCCAAGTTCAGGACTCCGTGAGTTCCAGGACTCAGCCATGCACTGGCCACTAAATTTCCCAGAAATGACAGAGAAACTCTAAATGAAGCTGAAAAGTGACAACAACGGACTGTTGTTCATTTTTCTATTGGGAGCTTTGATCTGATGGTAGCCACATCACAATTTCTTACACAATTGAATCTATACTTTCTATCCAATAGGGGAAGAAAAATCAGATTTTTAGATGCTCGGTAAAACCATAAGTAATAGCAAAAAGTAATTGGAATGCAATCATGTTAGAAATTATTTCCTAAATACTTGAGAAGGGGTACCTAGGTAACTTTTAAGGTATTCATCTTCCTGTGTTTCCACGGAGATGGCATCATGGGTGGTCATCTTTTCACGAATATTTGGCTTTATACAATCATTTTATATGTTCTTTTCTATGCATTATATACTTTCATTACAATAATTAAATTTAAATGTAACCAAAGAAACATAAAGGAAGATAACTACCTAAAAATTTGAGAAACCAATCTATGACAGTGAGAAATCTTCACAGTGAATATGTACAATGGCCACTGTGATTCAGGAACTAGTCATCCGAAAGTGTTCTAGTCAAAGTTATTTAATTGAGGACAGTAGGAGAAAGATTAGGAACACCATGGGGAGCAGAAAAGTGAATTGATTGATTTAGAAAATATGTTTTCTGTCTCTCCCTGAAATATGTGGAGTAACTGGTCATATACAAGTTTGATTTCTAAGGAAATCAAATGATTTATTTACTGGAATATAGGACTTGGGTCAGGGTCTCACCACCCAGAATAATAAGATTCCATGCTTGTCATTTAGGAGTAGATAGGACGAGTGTATAAATCAAGAAACTATTTCCAATCTTTGTGACTCCCAAATTTGTGTAAAATTAGAACCATTTGTTTAACTCATGATTCTATGGTTGTGAAAATTGAAATTGGCTTATGTAGTTGATTCTTCTGGTCTTTGCTAGACTCATTCCATATCTATAGGCCAATGATGGAGCAACTGAGGGATGGATGAATTCAGATGTTCTAAGGTTGGTGTCTCATGTTTACACTTCATGTTTGCTTTCCTCCTTCTGGCTATTCTTGCATTGTTCAGATACAGTTATATGTACTTCTAAATAAATGAACACAAGCTTGCCAGACTCCTTGAGGTCTAGGTTGTGTCACAGGCAAATCTATTGTGTTTTATTGAACCAAGAAAATTACAAGATTGTTCAGCTTCATGGGGTAAGAAAATCGACTTCTCTTGATGGGAGAGAATTTAGCATTATTTGTAAGAGATGTACCTACAAGAAAAAGAGTGATTGCTGTAATTTTTTTTTTTTACAATAAATCAACCATAGAAGTATCTACACATTCCCTGATGACTTCCATTTGTACCTCCAAAAAAAGAAGCCATCCAATAAATTTGTCCTAAGCTTGACTCAAAGTCCACAGTCACACTTCAATGAAAAAGAGACTATTGTGGAGAAAATACTGAGTTCAAATAATGGCGAAAGAAACCAATATCTTTTTTGTATTTAAATCAGTATTGCTCTTATTTGCACTTATGCTAAGACTATCAAATGTTTAAGCAAAATCAGTAGCCATCTCCTTACCCCAAAATAAAACAAAGATAAACAAATACTTGACATATTATCAAAAGAGAAGAAGCATTGCCTGAAATAAAAACCTCCAATTTCTTTTTAAGGAGATAGTTGTTGGTAATTTAACAATGTTAAGTAATACATAAATGTATGTGTATTCTAATTCAAATTTCAATAGCTCCTTTTGTAAGCTCAAGTCCCTCTTCTTTTCAGAGATGATCCCTATTACCTGTGTTTAATAAGTCTTCCTGTAATATTGCCTCAGAGACATTTGAGAAACAGAATAACAATATTCTTCTATGAGCAAAGATGAATGAGAGAAAAACCAAGTATTTTTTTAAAAAAAATTTTAGTGATAGGTAGCCAAGAAGTGAGTAGGATATTAAGTGAGCCAATTTTTCATTTTTTATTGTAAGAATGTAATTGATTGATGTGGTTCAATGTTATTTGTCAGCAAACAGAAATATGTTATTGTTTTAGAGTTACTGACATTCTTCCAGAAAAACTGAAAATCAAAACAATTGAATGGTCACTTTACCTCTAGAAGGACTTGTATGTGGAAAGTGACAATATTTATTAGTCCCAGTTATAATCTTACATTGCTTGCTTTTTATTGTATGTATACAATAAAATATTTTCTTAATGAGCATACTTAACTAAAAGTTGTTTTTTGTTGGAGACATATATCTTATTGCTTTCATTTAAAAACACTTCACAACGAATAAACTTGAAGTGACTCATGATTTTCATTACCATCATTCTGTTAAATTTCTGTGTTTTATTAAGAGAAGTTTAGGTCTTGCTGTGAAACCATTCTCAGTCTAGACAAACACCACTGTTTTATTCTTTGAGTTGTTATGATGTCTTGTGCCTCCTTGTATATTTCTCGAAGCAGTTATCCTGTCTTGTTTCCAATCTGCTGTTTCTTCGTCTTGTTTCCCACACACCTCACAAACCTATAACACCCTGCCTGAAGTAATTAATCCCTGAACATCTAAAGGGCGTCATATCTTTCTATTCCCTTATACAAGTCTTCATTCAAGGACAAAAAATTCTATTTACCAGAGACTCATTTATTTCAAGTCTTTGGACATCCTGTTCACTCTTTGGATGGCCAAATTTGGTCTGTGCTGCATTTAGGAGTCTCTGTGATCTTTAAATAGTTTACTGGCTCACTGTTTATTCACACAGTAGTGTCCTTTATTTAGCAGTCTGGTTTAGCAGTAGCTTAAATTGGTTCATGAAATGCAAACGTCTAGGAAATTACAAAGTGAGTTATATAGTGTATATCTGACTTCCATTTTTCAATTATGACTGCTTCTTTTTGATGACTGACTTTCAGTTTGGAAAATTTCTTACACATACACAACAAAGAATAGTATAATGAATGGAAGCGCCTGTCATCTAATTTTAATAATCATCAATAAATGGATGATCTTGATTCAGCCATACGCCCACCTGCGGCCTTCTCAAATGATCTCAAGGCAAATTTAACAGTTTGATAAAAATTACCTATAAGAAATAATGTTCAAAATATGAGTATCAAGTTTTGTAATCAAATACATAGCTGATGTTTACATTTCTCCAATCATATTCTGAATGTGTATGTGTGTATGTGTTTTAATGATTGAAAAACAGCTTATAGAGTGATTTGTTTGTGAATATCATTTTAAAATTTCTATTTCTTTTTGTCTTTTTACAAAGTGAACAAATTTCCACAGTACAGTTTAGAATCATATTGATACATTCCATCCTACACTGTTAATTTTTACTTGAAAGACAGGGAGGCAGAGACACAGAGATGCTGAAAGAGAAAAGCTAAAGATCTCCCACCTGCTGGTTCACACCCCAAAGGCCTGGCTGAACCAGGAAGGAATCAGGAATAGAGAATTCAATCTGAATCTCCTGCATGGCTCGCTGGAACTGAGTTATTGAAGTCATCACCTGAAGCCTCCCAGGGAGTTTGTTAGCAGGCATTACAGTCTGGACACCAACTTTGGCATTCCAAAATGGGTTATAGCACTACCCCAACTATGCCAAATGCCCACACCTATAGATATTGATTCTCTTTTAATCTATACATTTCTTTCTTTCAATTACTTTTTCTTTTCTTTATTTGTGTTGTTTTCAAGTAGCTTGCTTTTTCTTCTAATAAGATTCCCTTAGTTTGGTGTTTGTTATTGTATGATGTAGATGTATTTATTTACCCCTGAGTTTCTGAACTAGCAATCAGATTTAGAGGATTAACAAGATTCAGGTTCCAATTCTTATTCTTTTGCAAGGCTACCTCAGAGATGATGGCTGGTACTTCCTTCAGAAAGTATGTAGTTTCGTAATATGCTTTGCGATGTTATTAGGCCTTTGTGATCATGTGTACACTCATCAAACTGTTAGAAGTTGCAAAATGGTAGTGTTATTTTCAGCAGAAGGAGAAATGTTTAGAAGCTTCTCAGTTACTGTGATATTCAGACTGAAACTGTAGGTATGAAATGCCTGACTCTTTCCATTTACATGCCAGGTTTTTTTTTTTTTAATTTATTTGAAAAGCAGAGCAACAGAAAGCGAGCAAGAGAGAGACAAAAAGAGAGAAATTTACCATCACCTGGCTGCTTCCCCAAATGGTAGGGGGCTCAGCCAGGCCACAGTCAAAAGTCCAGGGGTCCATTCAGGTCTGTGTGTGTGTATGTGTGGTGGCAATGGCCCAAGCTGGGGCCAGCATCCACTGCTTTCCCAGGTACATTAGCAGGGAGCTGAATTGCAAATGGAGCAAAAGGACTTTCACTGTTGCTCAGTTATGGGATGCCAGCAATATAAACAGTGGCTGAACCTGTGGTATCACAACACCAACTCCTAAACTCCTGTTTCTGTAGTAATAAATGATATTCCACTACAATTAAAACTATATTTATTTAAGAATAAGACATTTGATGTGCATTTCATTGCACTTCAGCTTTTTTCTCACAATAAGTTAAATCATTCATCTTTACTCAGTGGAAACTCAGACTGGCTACTGAGCCCAACATGAAACCTAGTTTCAGCCTTTTTCTTTGTGTTTCAGGTTCATTTGGTATGTTCCCTGCACAAACTCAGATGCAGTCATTTCTCTAAAACGCTTTAGCTTGCAGTGAAAATAAGAGTTATGTACTACGGGTTTAGGTGTTGAGGGAAGACACATATTTTCGGTTAATGGGCTTAAACCTGAATCATCATGACCTGGAATGAGTAGGAAAGGGTTTGGGAATCATACTGATTCAAATTACAACTTCAGCACACAGGCTTAGAAAAATTTAGCCAAATTATCCCCTGTGGTCTTCATTTTCATTCTTCTAAAAATAGATTGTAAGGTGACCACATGATTTATTGTCCAAGTCACAATACTTTTGAGAGTGAAAACAATATTCTTCAAAATTGCACTGAGATGGTACGTATATACCAGGTCTTCCCCAGAAAACTGGTGCACGTGGTTTCTCAGTTCTAGAGTGTGGTAACGGTTGGAGTGTTATGGGGTGCAGCCAGTCATGTCTTACACCGGCTTGACAGTGGACCCCGCCCTTCCTACATCCCATCTCATGATTAAAGACCAAGAAGGATGCCTGGTAACAGCTATTGTCTTGGTTATTGATTAATGGGTACCTCATATTCCTGCATTCAATGTTTCCTAAATGCAGGGAGCAGCAGACAATAGGGTTGTAAATTTTTAAAATATGAAGTCCAATTATTTTTCCTGAAGTGGTGGTAAGAGGTAAAGCTTGCTTTCTGTTTCCTCTGAAGGTCCAGCAGATATTTCCTGGGTCACAACATTTGTTGAGAAGTCAGGCAGCATCTAAATTCGCACCGTCTTCAAAGCCCAGTTTGTGTCTCTGCTGATCCAACTCTTTGTAGTCACCACCTGCTCTGAAACCCACACTGTGAGTAAAGGAAATGGTTTTATGAATGCCTTTAAGAATCATACTTCTTTAGTAAATAAATAATGTGTATTTTCTAAAAGATGGAAAATGTTTTTAATGGCAACATTTGGGCCTTCAATTAAATGCGTTAACTCAAAATGTGACTTTCTGTTACTTTTAAAAGACCATAGGCACGGGCTTGGCGGCGTGGCCTAGTGGCTAAGGTCCTCGCCTTGATCCCATATGGCCGCTGGTTCTAATCCCGGCAGCTCCACTTCCTCTCTGTCTCTCCTCCTCTCAGTGTATCTGACTTTGTAATAAAAATAAAATAAATCTTAAAAAAAAAAAAAAGACCATAGGCATATATTCTAGGAGGAAGCTAATACCATTTAACCTTTTTTGTGAGCTGATGAAATAGCTTCGAAAAGATACGGGGAGAATCAAGATGGCAGAATAGAGTAAGGACACATTTAAATGGATGGAAAAACATTTAATCAGAATGAAGCAGAGAGGACACATTCTAGGAAATAGGTCAGGGCAGAACAACATCAGAGGGGTAACTGGAGACTGAGAGACACAAGAAAGCAGCAAAAGCAATGGTGTGGGGTTGCAGTGACTGATACTCCAGCGGCATTCAGCTAACAGCAATCTGAACTCCACCAACAGCCAGAACTCCACCAACAACCAGGTGGGAAGGGACTTTCACTGGGAGCTTGGGAGGTGAACCCAGACAAAGAAATGTCCGTCCTGCTGGTCTGTTTGATTTGACCAGGAGCAAAGACAGAGCAGCAGATCCCATATGGGCAGTGCAAGAACAGGGTGGATTTCACAGCCAAGGCAGCCCCCTAGAGCCAAATTGGGTGCCATTTTGTGTAAGGAGGCAAAGGCCAGGGAAAGGACTGAGCATAAACTGAGCTGGCAGTGAACTCTTTCCTGACTAAGTGAACTGCAGCAACATGGCATTATAGAGGTTTCATCCAAGACAGGTCTGTGTAGCCCTCAGACCTGATGGCTAGCAGATCAAGAACTCTAGTAAGGGAACATCAGGCGCCATTTTGTACAGTGGGGCAAAAGCTTTAGGACTGCAGGGACAACAGTGAACTGTGCATGTGCTGAGCTTACCAGAACTCACTGAGTTCAGTGGATTGCACTGGTCCCACAGAAAAATAATACTGACTATGGCACGTATGGGTCAAAATAGGTCCATGTGGCATGAGACCTAACAGCCAATAGGTTCCGGTAAGATCAGTACCACCAACAACCTAGCTATATAGGTTACGTGGTGTCTCTCTAATCCTGGGACCTGCTCCAACTGGAAGTGGGAGAAAGTTTGCAGAGATAGCAGTGCAACCTCAGCACAGGGGGTGGAGAGTGGTGAGCCATGAGCTGAGGCTGTGGAGACCACGGTGGAAATCTAACATAAGAACCCAGACCTGGAACTTGCTGGAGGTTGAGGAACAAGTGAATTCAAGCAAACAAAGAGTTGTGTACCAACTGCAATAAGTAAAATCAAACTGAAGACCTGTGGGTGACACAGCTTAGAAACCTGCCCCAGGAAGAAGAATCTGCTAACCAGAAGTACAATGACCAAGAGCAAAAGAAAAGACACAAAGGTAAAATGAATATTACTGAAGACTCCCCTGCAAAGGAGCAAAACTCTATGCCAACCTCAGAGTTCACTGAGAAAGACATCGAGAAAATGGGGAACACAGAATTCAAAAACTCATTATAAAGCTTCTGATCAACAACGAGAAGCACACACAAGAGTTCAAAGAATTTAAGGAATATGTTAAACAGGAAACAGCAGCAATAAAGCAAATCAAGGCTGATATATTAGAAATTAAGATTACAGTAGAGCAAATTAAAAGTACAAGGGAGAGTCTCCAAAAATAGAATGAAAGAAGCAAAAGAAAGAATCTTAGAATTAGAAGATATTTCCTGACACCAGGGGGAAGCAAAAAAAAAGCTGGAAACAGAGCTGGATCAGGCCAAAAAAGTATTCAAGAATTAAAACACACTATTAAAAGGCTAAATGTAAGAATTATGGGAGTCGCAGAAGGTGCAGAAAGAGAAGCTGAGTTTGCAAATGTATTTAATGAAACAATAAGGGAAAATTTCCCTAATCTAGAGAAAGAATTGGGGAACAACACCCAGGAGGGGCACAGAACTCCCACAGGCTTGATCAAAAGCAATCTTCATGAACCACAGGATGATCAAGCTCTCTTCAGTTGAACATAAGGAAAAGATCCTTAAATGTGCACGTGAAAATAATCAGCTGACATATAAAGGAATGCCAATTAAATTCACAGGAGACCTCTCACAGGAAACTCTACAGGCAAGAAGAGAATGGAGTGACATATTCCAGATTCTAAAAGAAAAAATTGTCGGCCCAGGATAATGTACCCAGCAAAGCCTTTCTTTGTCTTTGAAAATGAAATAAAATTCTTCCACAGTAAAGAAAAGTTAAAGGACAATGCCTCTTCCAAACCTGCCCTACAAATGATACTTCAAGATGTTCTCTTGACGGAGAAGAGGAATAGCACCTACCAAAACCAAAGGCAAATGCAAAGAACATCTCAGTAAAATGACAACAGAAGACTAAATCAATGAACAACCCATTGCTAAAATGACAAGACCAAATTGCCACCCATACATATTAACCCTGAATGTAATGGATCAAACTCATCAATCAAATGTTATAGATTAGTATACTGGATTAAAAACCAAAACCCCTCTATTTGTTGCCTACAGGAGACACATTTCACCAACAAAAATCAGTGGAAACTATATCTCATGGGGTTTTTTTTGTTAGTTTCATCTCTTCAAAGCAGTTTCTTCTGATTAAATTCTTCAATGACTCATAGATCATACAGTTGCATCATTTTCTTCAAGAAGGTTCTTGATTTTCTTTTTCATTTCTTCAGTGACACATTAGTCATTCGGTAGCATGTTATTTAACTTCATGGTGTTATCAATTTCTTTTTCTTCCTGTTGTTGATTTTGTTTTGTGTCTTTTCATTGAAGAGGATGTATAGTAGCTGTGTAATGGGGACTGTCATATCTAGTAACATGTCATTTAACTTCATGGCATTGTAAATTTCCTCTTTTCTTTCTACTGTTGATTTTGAAACATGACTTTTCATTTAAGGGGATGTACAGTAGCTGTGAAATGGAGACTAACATATCCAGATGTTAGGATACAATGTAGTATGCATCTCTACTTCCAGAGAAAGATGGACTTACAATAAAACTCTTTACTCTATCTTGACAATGGGATGCTGGACTCTCTGCCATTGTCCATGCCCGCAATGATGGACATATGACTGTGTATGAAGAACTATACTTTAGTAATGACATAGGGGAACTCAGGGAGGGGTTTGGGGAGGGGATAAGGGAAATCCCAGGAGTCTTTTAAACTGTATCATAAAATAATAATAAAATAATAATAAATTAAAACATTTAAAAAATTTTAAAAAATAAATCTTTGGGAAAAAAAGCAAACTGGGGAAAAAAGAGAAAAGAGCCTACAATTGTGATTCTTCACTTTCACCAATATCCTCAAATCTGTGGGCAGTTAGTATTATTTTTCTTTTTTCCAATCATTCTAATCATTTGAAATTCAGAATTACACAGAAAGAAAAGAGAACTAAATCTCTTAGCCACTGGTTTAGTCCTCAATTGGATGACTCAGGGTTGAGCCCAACTGAGCCATCTGATTCTCCTGTGTGAGTGACTAGTCCCCAAACATTTCGGCTATGTGCTACTGCTTTTCTGAAGCTGTTACCAGGGAACTGAATTTGGAAGTGGAAAAGCTGGGACAGGAACCAGTGCTCATTTGGAATCCCAGCAATACAAGGAGGCAGCTTTCTTGCTATGCCACAATATCAGCCCCTTGTATCATTTTTAATCTCACCACCCAGCCCTGGTTTATGTGCATTTCCATTTTCTGAGATGAATATTTTTCCTCCTCATAGCCCTTTCCCTCTTCACCACTCTCAACTGATGATTCATCCTGCTACTTCTCTGAGGATAATAGGATTATTCAAAAGAAGCAATGCACTAGTCAGTGCATCTCTACAAATATTAACTAATTTTCCAATTCCTTCCCTTTGAAAATAAAATCTTTTCACGGCCAATCCTTCGAATTCTGTGTGGAACTTTACCTTCTCCTGGATTCTCTACAGTGATTTTCTTACCTGCATTTCCATTATAAGCTTCTCTTTTTCTAGTAAGTATTACAATTCAGCTACAAAGTTGTCTATTATCTGTTGAAAATCCATCCCTTGACTTCAAAGTTCCTAATTGCTACTGCTCCACTCATCAGATTCTGTTACAGCAAAAAAGGTTTTTTTAATGTTATTTTTCTTTCATTGTGTACTACCATGCCTCCTATATTTCCTGCTCATATTCAGAATAGTCACCCAATGAATTAGCAGGGAAAGTTTAATATAAAATATTAAACCTCAAGAAGAGTAACAATAGGATCCTTTAAAAGTTGGCATGATATTCTAAGACTGATGGATGATGTCATTGTCCATTGAAATTACTCTAACAAAAATACAGCAGACAGGAAGTTGATATACAACATAAATTTATTTTTTGAGGTTTTGGGGAATGAGAAGTTCAAGGTCAAGGTGCTGTGAGATTTAGTGTCTAGTGAAGACCTTGCACCGTGCTCACAGACAACGGCTGAAGGATCTCAAGCCTCTTCCATAAACATGCTTCCATGACTTAATCACTCCGCTAAGATCCCCATATTCTACTATCATCACAGTGGGGAGTTAGAATTTCAATAAGAATTTTGGAGGGACAAAACAGAGAACACCCCAATTAGGATGAACTTGGGAGGGATCAAGTTTAGGCTTGTTGGAAAAGGGCAATGCAATGAATGACAGAAATATTCGCTGGTTCTTCTGGAGGCTAGGTTCGCAGATGTTCTGAAGGAGCGGAACTATCAGAGTAGCAGGAGGCAAATGCTGCATATCCTGACTAGATGATACCCTTTACTGAGAGAGCTTATCGTTATGTTCATTAGAAAGACTTGTTTAAAGGAACTCCATCTATTATAGCAGAACGAACACTGAAAAGTACATTTGGAGCTAAAGGGCAATGCAATGAGTTATTACAACTCCTTACTTTGTTCAGGATTTAGCGCACCTTTTTTTCTTTTCTTTTCTTTTTCTTAAAAATTTGAATCTTATGATAGGTACGATTCCATAGGGCCTGGGACTTTCCCCCATGAAAATTCCTACCCCCTGACTGATTCTCCCCATATTATTGCAATAGTAGAGTCCTTCATAAGCAGTCATAAGACCATCAGTATGTTATTTAAGTGTGCCCTGACATTGCTGGTACAGGCTTTTAAAATTTACAAATTGATATTTTTTCTGTTATGGAAAATTCCCATTATTTTTTCAGGTAGTACCATTTATTCATTAAATTTATGCTCTCTTTTTAACACATAGATATTTTACCCCTTCTGTGTTTTTTATTTCATTCTTTCTAGGTGATGGAAGGCAACACAGTATTAGATCTAGAATTTACTTATCTATTAAAGAATTCTGGTTGTACTGCTGTATTCATTTCACAGGATCAGATTCTTGAAAAGACTCACAGCATGCCACAGGATCTGTTCATGTAAAACTCTCATAAACATAAGGTACAGAGTATACTGAAGAACAGTGAATGTGTTTATCATTTCATGTCCTACTGATGCTGGATGAGAATTTCACTTGCCTTATATTCTTGCTAACATTAGGGAAATTTAAGAAATGGCACAGGGAATGTGAGAGAACAAGCAATAAAGATGTGTTTCTGCTCTGGTCACTGCTTGGTTCCAAATGCCAACTGTTTGCTCACTCTCAGGAGTCTTTCTTCCAAGTGTGTACTTCATCTCAGGGCTGTTTGTCAAATAGGAAGAAGAATCTTTTCATCTAGCCTGAGGTAGGTAGGGATAGGACTCGAATTGTGAACCAGGAGCCAGGAATGCTGGCCATCGCTGTTGCCTCCAAGTATGGTTCATGGATTAAAGTCTGCCAAATAGGAATTAACCCTGTTCAACGTTGCTCGTTATTCTGCATGGAAACTTGATGTACTCTCTCTCACCAGAACAAGGAAGTGCCAGCGTAGAAAGCAAAGATTTCACAGCACAAATGGTAAGTGAGGTACTGTCAGGCTATGTTGCCTACAGGGGTGGAAACATATGGCTCAGGATCCCAGACACAGCTGATGTGTAAGTGCCAAATGCTATGATTTAATTTTGGAGGGTCTGATGTTGAAATATCAACTTCTCAAGCACTTCAGACTTTCTGGAAAGCACAATTATCTCCTCTACATAAGTTCCTACTCTTACTAGTTTATATGTAGCTACATGAATTTTCCAACCCATATTTTTTCAGGAATACCACATGCCAAACACTGTGCTGGGTGCTTGAGAATAAATAAATAATAAATATCCCACTGTTATGGATCTTTTCTCCAGGGAGAAAAGTGGAAGTAATAAAAAGGAAAAGTTTGGGTGCAGTGTTCTTGTACAGTGGATTGAATTGCTGCTTTGGGATATCGACATCCCAAATCAGAACCCCATTTTAATTTTGATTGCTATGTTTCCCATCCAGTTTCTTGCAATTGTGCCTAGAAAAGCTGTGAATGATGACCCAAGTATTTGTATCCCTGACACTCATGTGGGAGAACAGGATGAGTTATATCCATTGGGGAGTAAACCAGGAGATAGAAAAAACTGCATGTGGGTGCTCTCTCTTTCTGTCATTTTGCCTTTCAAATAAGCAAAAAAATATTTTAGATAATATAATGTCACAAAATGTTTAGAGAGACACAGTGGTGAACATGACAAAGATATTAGCT
This sequence comes from Ochotona princeps, assembly GCF_030435755.1. Taxonomy (NCBI): domain Eukaryota; kingdom Metazoa; phylum Chordata; class Mammalia; order Lagomorpha; family Ochotonidae; genus Ochotona; species Ochotona princeps. The sequence goes on from NC_080838.1 coordinate 31,485,011, forward strand.
GAGAAGGCAATTGTAATTTGAACTAAGAATTTAGTGACAAGATAAAACCTGCCATGTGGTGACCAAGGAAAGCACAGATCTAGGCACAGACAATGTTGAGGATACAGGCCCTAAAAGAGGAAGCATCAGTGTAATTGATATGAAGCATATTTGGAAGTTTACACAGATTCCTGGAATATGGGCAGATGTATAGGCAATTGTGTTAAACTTGAGCTTATTATAAATATAATGAAAAACCATTGTAGACTTTCATCAGGATATGGCATAATGTGATTTATCGTTTTTATTTTAATCATCCTGACTTTTTCAAGAATAAAGATCATAGAGCAAAGATTTGAGAAAATGGCTAGCCCCAAACTTTTATTAACTTGTTGGACTCAGGGTCAGTTAAATTGGTGTGGAAGAAAATGTTAGACAGCTGGATCTATCAGAGTAGACTGATAAGGATTTATGCAAGTGATGGCTTTGGGACAGGAGAATCATGGGAATGTTAGAATGAATATGGAAAGATTATAGGGATGATAGCTCAATGTTGGTCTCAGAGAAAGATCTCAAGATCCAGCTTTTGAACCTGACCCAAACCCAGTATAAAGTGGGAGAAGGATCTTAACAACATTCTGTGAGATGCTGAAATGCAGACATCATTGTTTGCTGCTGGGGGAAACAAATGTGATGTTGGGACATTGACATTCTCTCTGCTTTCTTCAGGGGTGCTGAGTTCTCTTCTTTAAGAATGAACTTGAGTGATTCTTTGGGCAAATACAGTACACCTCAAGATGGTCTCTGAAAAATGCCCAGTGAGAGAAAGGGGGTGTAGAAGAGCATGTTAGAAACTGGAAACTGAAATCCATCTGACTTCTAACATGGCAAATCTAGGGAAGCTCTTCCATGACCCCTCACTGTACTTGGGCCAAAGACTAGGTTTTTATCTTGCCTAATGGAGTCCCCACTTACCTCCTCTCCTTCATTCTGCCTCCTTTAAACTGCATGAGGATGTTTCAAAATGTTCATGCAAAAATGGAATGAAAAGTAGGGAGTCTTCAATGCAAAACAGCTAAAAAAATTCAAATTCTTTTTATAAGGCTTATTTTCCATGAACTTTTAAAGGACCCTTGTGTGCATGAATTACAGTTTGGTTACTGCATACAAATAAGCTTATCTTTCAAGTCTATTTTCCTGTGAAATTATAAAAGTATCGATACACAAACCAGCTATATGGATTCTCTGCTAGTTCTTCATATGCAACTGGCTCTTTTTATTTTAACCAGTCATTTTTTGATATGTTGCCTCTTCTACCCAGATACTCTTTCATTTCTGTCTTTGTTAACTTCTCCTCATTGCTTGAAATTTCACCTTTGAGGCCGCTTTCCCAAGGATGAGTTCTTCATGCATCATACTTTGACGTTACGTGTTCCTTACATATGCTTTCACAACAGCTGAAAGAACTATGCCCTCACAATACCTAATACATTGGAATTGTGTATTGCTTAGTTTCATTCCTAGTAATGAAAGCTTCATTCAAGAGCAAAGGTTGGATCTGTGCCTTATTCCCCATTGTATTCCTAGATTTTGCCTTAGTTGTTGGAAATTAGCAAATGTTTAAAAATATATATGGAAGAAAGCGAAGGTAGAACACTTAAAAAGGATGGAGGAAAAGAGGTTATATTCTAGGAGTGAACAGCAAACAAACAAACAAAAAGCAAAATGAAAGTGACTCTTCCCCGGGTATACAGGATTCTTGCTAATGAAATGACTTTGCCATCTCTTTGATTCAGCTTCCAGTAGTCCCCTTGCTCATGTTAAAAGGAGCTAGAATGGTATCTCCCCTGCCCAGAGGAAGCCTAGCTGAAGGATTTATCATTCGTGTTTTCAAGCAATATTTCTTGAACATTTCATTTTGTGGAGTCTGCTCTGTTTAGTAGAGGAATAAATAAAACAGCTTCTGCCCTCAAATGGCTAGGAGTTTAGTTATGAGGAAGGAACACATAAAAATGTAGCTTTAAATGATTCAGTTTGTTAAGGGATTGGCCATTACATATAAATTGTATGTCTTCAAAACAAATAAAATATTCATTTAGATCAGTCATCAGCTTTTCTCCCTCCCTACACATACACAACTAATTTCAGGTTCTTTTTGAAGTAACCCTAGGAAAATATGTGCACATTCCTTGGGAACTGTTACATTTTTTTCTGATTCCTTTGTATCTCATACCGTGGATCTTCTTTAGTCCAGGGAAATGTAAACCCTTTTACAAACTTCTCTCATATGCTTTCTTCATAAAACCGCCTTTCCCAGCTACATTTGTACTCGATTATGAGGAATATTTGACTTACATTCCATTCAGTGCTCCCATCTTAATTAAATATCAACTTTAGATGGAATACAAGTTAATCAAATTACCACACAAACCATATACATAAAATACATAAAATAAAGTCAGACAACAACTGTTGGAAAGGATGTTAAAGCAATTGACTCCATCCTAGTTTGCTGATGGAATCACAAAATATTGCAGCCACTTTGGAAGCAGGGTTGATAGTTCTTCAAAAGGTAAAATTAGTGTTACTGTATTACTTAATGATTCCATTCTTAGATGTATACCTACCAGGGCATTCACATGAAAATTAAATGTTAATGATGGAACTATTATAATAGCTAAAAAAGCAAACAAGTGATGAATGTGAGAAAATTTTGGAGACTCACATAATGGAGTATTATCTGGTAAAAAAAGACTAAACTGGTAATAACTGCTGCAATATGGATGTAGCTTGAAAAAGCATGCTAAATGAAAGTCAAAATACCACATATGGTAGAATTCCATTTCAGTAACAATACAATAGATTCTCAGTTGTCAGGGATAAGGGAAGAAGATATGGAAAGTGATTTTCATGTGGAAGGATTTCTCTCTATAGCGGTGAAAATACTCTGAAATGGAATACTGATGTTGGTTCCATAACTGTGAAGAAACCAAATCTCATTGAATTATATGTCTCCAAATGGTAAATTTTATGATATGTGAATTCTGTCTCAATAAAGTTGTCACTTAAAAATGTGGTAATTGTATCTTGAAATGCAGGTGCAATGTTGAATTGGCAGAAGTGAATAATTGCAATTCCTTCTCTAATCAAGCAACTATGGTTTCCGACTTCATGATGGCTGGGTTCTGGAACACCACATGAATTTCCCTGACATCTTTAAAAAAAGTTAACGTTGTATTGTTTCTCATGAAATAACTCAACTCTAGTTAAACGGATGAATCATATACAAGGAAAAATCACTATAATTTCACTACCAAAGATGCTCAATTTAGTTTTCAAAAAATGAAAATGAAGTTTAAAGATTTTTTTTTTGAAAAATATGCTGCAGCAATCACAGAAGTTTTCAGTGTAACACTATAAAACATTTTGTGTATATATGGAGTTGGAGTGGCAATACATTTAAAAAGTACATTTATCTGTAAAAACAATATGGGGTATTGATAATTTTATACAGGTTCAGTATGTACAAGCAAGGATACAGTGTTTGTAGAAAGACAGCTGATGGGAGAAAGCATGTTGTACATGTTGAATACATTTATTTTTTCAAATTCATCAAGATCAAGGTAAGGGAGCAATTCACATGTCCTAGAGAAGAAAATCACAGGGCTGGCATTCTTAATGGATTGATATTCCTTCTTACATATGTGGTCTTCACATAACAGTAGTCAGACTTACATTAAAAACAAACATTGTCATAATCAAATAACATAGCAAGTAGAAGTAAAGATAAAATTAGGGAAAATGGAATTCAAGGGAAGAGAGTAAAACCAAGGTAGAACCCTGCAGAGTTCAAACACAGTTTTGCATATGGTTATTGTTAACAAAACTGACTGAATGAAGATATAGTCACATAACATGGCATTAATGATTTTTAAAGTTATATTTAAGTGCTTTTGGGAATGAGGGAGAGTCAAGCAAGGTTGTACGGGAAGGCACAGAACTACTTATACTCGTCCCAGATGTATTGATTTTTGGATTTGCTCCCTGAACAACTAAATAAGCGACTGAAGTGTGGGCACTGCAGCAATGAGGCTGACAGTCCTGCAATCGTCAACCGGTAACTCAGCATTGATTCTCACCAGTATCTAGTGCAGCTTCCTATAGTGCAGGGCCTGAGAAATCTTTAATCAATACTTTATATGTTCTAAATAAGCCTGGATTCATGATGTAAATTGATTTTCATCATTAAATGCACTGAGCTGTGATAAGGAAGGCAGAAAGGAGGCAGAAGCCATTTCCCTCTTGTTTTCTGTTTGTTTACTTATTTCTCAAATCTATAATGGTCTTTCATTGCATAATTACCATATCACAAATTAATACTATAATCTGCGATCTTATTCAGTAGCTGCATAACTCTTAGGGCTTACTAATCAGTCTGGTACACTGTTAATTTTTGCATAAACAAAGATACCATCCCCAAATCTTCTGATACCATTGGTTTTATCTGCTGTGACTTGTTGAAGCCAATAAACTAAATCTGAGGCACGTTCAATGTCATTCCCTTCAAGTTAGTTAATCTTTCTGGGCCTGAGATACTGAACAAGCAACATTTGATCTCATCTACACTCTGCAAATATATCTTGCATTCAAGATAATTTGGATTTCAACCTGATGTCCATTTTCCTAAATAACCACCCTGTCGAAGAAATGAATGCCCATAGGCCTCATCTGATAATGGAGCCCAGTTCTGTACTTAAGTAGAGACGGCATTGTTGGTAACTGACTTCTTTCCATTTGTGCAGAATTTATTAACCAGGACCTCTTTTTTTTTTTCCCTCAAGGAAACTCACTTCTACCTTATTGTGACTGAAGTTTCTCCACAGGGCGTTGCCAGTAACTGTGCTGATGTCAGTATTTATGGTTGCCGAGAATGATCTTTACTTCCTTAATAGACAAGATAATGGTAGTTCCTGTGGCCTTTTTTATTTGCTAACTCTCTGTCTTGTAGCGATGTTTTTGGAGATGTGGGACTTCCACCATAACTTTGTGGTTGATGGGAGATAATTTGACATTGGGGAATTTATGGCTTTATAATTCTGCTTTCTCACTGGTATTTCAGCTACAATGAAATATTTTGAATCCTAATTTTTCCATCAGTAGCTTCCTAATTGTTCACCTGTGGCAGAGGTAGTAGCTCATACGTGCATTGCTTCTGCAGTGTCCTGGAGAGTCATTTTTGGGAGCTTTCAGTCAGTATCTAGAGCTGGCTCTTCTAAAGACTTTGTAGGTATTGATTTCCAACTTTAAATTCCTTTACACTTGAGTTTGAATTGCTGCATATAACACTCATATGTGGATCAGGACAAATGATTACTTTTTTAAAAAAGATTTATTTATTTGCATTTGAAAGGCTGATTTGCAGGGAGAAGTAGAGAGAGCAAGATCAGGAGTGATAAAGTATGCACTCAGCGACTGGAAACACCCTCCACTGCTTCCCTAGTGCCTAAGCAGGGAGTGTATGGAAAGTGGAGCACCTGGAACACAAAGTGACACCCAAATGGGATGCTCACTCTGCAGGCAGAGGATTAGTCTGCCACAATACTAACCCCAAGAGAAGTGATTAATTTCACAAAATGAGGCAGTGTAGTAATTGCTGATTGTCACTTAGATTGTACCAATCAATGTAGAGAAATGATTCAAGTTTCATCTTTTTGACTCCAGAGAAAAACCCTACAGCCCTCAGTAACATAGCCAGAGGAAGAAAGGTGGATTTTGTTAGGACTTAACAAATTTAATTGAGTGCAAATCTCTTGAATGTGTGGGTTTAATTTGAAAGTGCTCTTCTCATTAGCTAAGTTTTTTTTCAGCAAAATAACCTGCAAGCTTAGATTGACAATGGTTCTACTAAAAGAAATTTCATAGTCTTTGGGTGGAGTCATAGAAGTAGATGTGAAAAAGAGAAGAGATAAATCCTATTTCTTTCATGTTTCACAAAGGATATGATAGAAGAATGCTGCAGATCAATTAGTTTAATGGATATTATGTTAACTTGTATATTATTGGGGGGTTTAGAAAAATTTGAGAGATGTTATATTTACTAAGATTATTTACTAACATAATGTAATGACTGGTGAACTTCTAACAGTCTTCCTCAGAGTGCTAAAGTGATAAATAAGAATAAAACTACAGGCATATGGGAAGCCATTTAGACTAGACATGAGCTAGTGAGGCAGAAGGAACTTCTGGTTCCTGACCTTGAATTGAGTCAGCCCTGGCTGTAGGGATATCTGAGGAGTAAACTAGTGAATGAATGATCTCTCTCACTCTCTGTCTCTTCTATTTGTAACTTTACCTCTCAAACAAAACAAAACAAACAAAAAACTTGTAAATACTATAAAATGATGCTAGATCTCCCCTACAAAATTGCAAGTTTAAGGGTTTAATTTCCTTGAAGTCTTGCAGTACAATTTAATATTTTTAAGATGTCACATATGAATAATTTAATGCCCCTCCAAAGCAAGCTCAGTTCCTTATCATCCATTTATCTTGTTCTTTATTGTAAATTGGTTATCCAGCCCTTATTCCATAGAGATTATTGTTATCCATGTCATCATGACTGTCTGATGACTAAGTTCCGGGGCTATTTTTATGTTATTCTAATTCATTTGTTCATTTACAACGTTTTATGCTTCTGACACTTTTATTCCTTATGCTCTTACACTTGTCTTCCTCCTACTGCATTTTTAGAACTATGACTTTTTTGTACACATTATTTTAAAGATGAGAACTGAAGAAAAATGTAGGTTATAGCAAACATTGCAGGAATATATGGAGATGAAAGTAAAATAATAATTTGCAAATCTGACATGAGCATATACATTAATAAATTCTATGACCATTATTTCAGACAGCTCTGAATGAAATTGCATCAATACATAAACACACTGAAGAGTTTATTTACAAAATTTATCTCTACTGTGTTATTTCCTCTAAAAGTTATTAAATGTGTTTTATGCATGGGAGGAAAGAAAATTCAAAAAGATGATTGATTTTTAAATAGGATTTAATCGTAGGTGATTGTAATTCTTATGAAACGAAAGTGATTAATGAAAATATTGGTACTCAAGGTTTTTTTTTTAACATGTTAGCTGACTTAATATGAAATGTTTTGATCCTGCCAAAAAATTGAATAAATTGGTACATTTATTCTACCTTCTAACTACTCTCATTCACTTAATTTTATTATATAATATGTTTGGAGTGTTTAGGCTTATAATATTTTATTCTCTTATGTCTAAATAATTGTCATATTTATATAATTTTGAATCTATATTTGAATTCATCAGATACTCACCCCAGTCCTTTTTTTAAACTTTTTCCATTTTTTTAAATTATATATTTTTACAATCTTTACATAGTTAACTAGGGTAAAAAGGTTCAAGGGCTACAGGAAAGTGGGTAAGACTATTATTTCCACATTTTTTGCCTGTATCTGGGGTAAAGGGGGAGATAAAGGGAGAAGCCTCACCCAGTCTCCCACCCACCCCAGTTCCCAGATGTGGGGTATGCTCCGAGATTCTTGCTCAAGTGGTTTGATAGTTCAACATTTACGAATTGCTACCATTCTCGCCAGTCCAAGACGATAAGGTCATTGAAGAATTCACTGATTGACATAGTCCATCTTAGAGTCTCCTTTTGCCCTGTTTTTCACTGCCAACATATAGCTGAGGTGGTTGTCTAATTTGTTCTGTCCTCTGTCTTTTCATGGTTAGGGTTCCAAGTCTGGCAGTTCAATTGGGGAGATCCCCAAAGAAACTTTGTCTGAGGTGTTCCCAGACCAGATTCTGTATGTACTAGCAAGCACAGGGTCCTGCACAGTCCATCACCGCGATCAGCTGGTGGTCGCAATTGCTGGGTCAGTTCTGTTTTCAGCCCTGACTTCCACTGGAACCAATGGGTGTTGCAGTCCTCACCCCCCAGTTCTTTACTGTGATTTCTAAATTACTGGTGTCTAATTTTTTCAGCTGAATAGGTTTTGTCACCAGGTTTTTGCTTCAGAATGTCAGCTGCATTTATCCTTGAAGATAACTTGTTGTGTTAAATTGCAAGGACTATTTTTTCCCTCGAAATTCTATAAATATTCCTCTTCTATTTTTCTAGGGAGAAAGTTTAGCCAAATCTGATATCACCCAATAATTACTTGGCTTATCTTTTTATCTAAGTGGTTATACTTTTTCTTTCACATTGAGATTTAATTTTGTCAGCAAGAATTTCATTTTTAAACATTTATTTTTTAATTATTTGAGGAAAGAATGGAGAGAGAAAAAATGCTCCATATTTTGGGTACTCTTTAAATGCAAAGACCAATAGTTAAAGCTTGGAGTAAAACTCAATACAAGTTTCCCTTCACCAGTTGGAGGAACTCAACATCTAGGTCATCTTTGCTGTCTCCTAAGGTCTATACAAGTAAGAAGCTGGAAACTGATACTAGAGTTGAGAGCCTAATCCAACACATTCATGTACGATGGATGTATCCTAAGTAACAACTTAACTGCCAGACAAAATGCTGGGGATGATTTTAGAGTAATTGTGTAATTTTTTAAAAAGAACAGTATTAACACTTTGTGTTTGGGTGTTTTTCCTATTTCATTTTTAAAAAAATAACTAAATTTCTGAGGACTTCAAGGTGATCTCCAAAGGTTTTCAATAGATCATATTGAAATTCACACATATGACTGCACATGATGTTGGAGAAGGCTGTGGAAGCTGTAATGCTGGCAGTAGAGAACAGAAAGGGTGGTGTTTCTAAAGCAGAATGTGGATGAATTCCTTTTACATTAGTATGACCTGGAAGCTAGATGGGATATTTTGAAGTGAAGAAGACAGAGAAGCACCACAGTAGAAGACAGTCTTTACCATAAACAACAGTAAATTTAAACCATAAACAGAGAGTAATGAAACTCTGAAGTAACAGAATAACCAATTTGGTGAAAGAAATTTTGAGACAATATTCAAACAACTCAAATTCAACATACCGTATGATCCAGCAATAGCACTCCTAGGAATATATCCAGAACACTTGTTTTATGAGAAACCAACATGCACTCCTATGCTCATAGCAGCACAATCAGTAATTGCAAAAACATGGAAGCAACCAAAATGTCCATCAACAGAGGATTGGATAAGAAAGCTATGGTTCATCTACTCCATGGAATACTACTCAGCTATTAAAAAAAACAAAATGCAGTTCTTCGTGGCCAAATGGGCCAAACTGGAAACCATAATGCTAAGGGAAATGAGCCAATCCCAAAAGGTTAAATACCACATGTTTGCCTTAATTTAAGATGATATGATGTTATGTATAACATGTTATGTTTTGAATGTTATATGTTGTGTATAAACTAAAATTGAAGTGTAGGTGAGGTGGTCACAGAAGGTGGCTGGGAACTCGCATTTACTTTTAACATATTGGTTACTCATTACTATGTCAATTAATTCCATAATGATGTAAATTTTTGCTGATGGTATGTTCAATTGACTGGGATGATACTCTGCTGGCTCTGTCTTCAGACCAGAGAGGGTATACCTAAGAAGCCGTTGAACTTGACTGGACAATAAGATGCTGGACTCTGTTTGGTATATGCTTGCAATGGCGGAATCTCAACTGAACTTGAGCTGTGGTTATGCAACAAGGTGGAGGAATCCACCATGGTGGGAGGGTTTGGGGAGGGGTGGGAGAACCCAAGTATCTATGTAACTGTGTCACATAATACAATGTAATTAATGAAGTTAAATAATAAATAATTAAAAAAAAAAAGGCTTGCACTGTAGCTTCCAGGTGTGAATCTTGACTGCTAACCATGTGAGGTTTTCAGTAGATTGGCCAATAAGAACAAATTTCAGGGATATGCACAAGGAGATGGACATGGGCACTGAGAAACACATGTTGTTTGGAAAACGTAACCAAAAATGGATTAAGACTGTATGCATCATGACAGAACTTCTAAATACATATTATGAAAAATCTATGCATGCATTCAACAATTTTTTGTGTGTCAAAACTCTCTGGGGTCGCCCTAATGGAGACTGGGACTAGAGGTGTGACATCTGTGCCAAGAAGAACTTTGGGAAACAGGGGGTGCAAAGGTGAGATGAATCAATGCACACTTTATTGAATTTTTCTGGGATTCTTTTTTTTTTAAAGATTTATTTATTTTTATTGGAAAGGCAGATATACAGGGAGGAGAAGACACAGAGAGCAAGATCTTCCGTTCAATGCTTCACTCCCCAGTGGCCACAATGGCTGGAGCTGAGCCAATACGAACCCAGGAGCCAGGAGCTCTACCAGGTCTCCCATGTGGGTTCAGGGTCCCAAGGTTTTGGGCTGTCCTCAACTGCTTTCTTTTCTGGGATTTTTTATACAATTTTTTTTTGCAAGGCAAGTGGGTTGGTAAAAGTTATAAGTTAACTGAACAATGCAAACTACTCTAAGGATAGATCACAAGGGATTAGGGAAACAATCACCAGGCTCCAAGCAGTAAACATGAGTTACAGAAATCAACACCAGTAAAGAAATAAATCTATCTAGAACAGGAATCGAACAGAACTTTGTAATCAGATATGTTTAGGCCATAATCATTAAAGGAAGAGCAAGATAATGAAGATACCTTGTGCCTCCCCAGGCAGGTTAGCCAGCAAGGTTTATCCACAGTAATCCCAGCAGAGATTCTGCTCCCTGCAGCATTGTCAGTCTGCCAAAAAAGGTTGAAATTCAGAGGCCTTGGGCATGGTGATCTGGTTTTTTTGGGGGGCAGATCTCCACAATTAATAAATCTTCACAAAAACAAATACTAATATGTTATAACCTGTGAAACATGATCTATTTTGAGGTACTAAGAAGGATAAAAGCATCTGTTTAAATAAGTCACTAGCAGAGCAACTGAATTCTGATGTAACTGAAGCAATGAGACATCCAGTTTACAATGAAGCTTAAGGGGAAGAAAGATTTAATTATTGATGCTTTGTGACAGTTTGTTGGGATGACTCCCCAAAGATATGAGCAGTATATAAGAGTAGCTTTCTTTTTAAGAAATGATGAAGATGAAGCCTACCAGAACAGACTATCCAATTTTCAAGAAAAAAATTTAATCTTTCTCATGCCCTAATTGGAGAGTATTAACAATTAACAGTATAAGTCATAGCCTGCACCACAGATATCTGCATTAGCTTAGCTTATACAATTTCTAAGTAAAAATTAAAAGTGTAGCAAGATTTCTGTTCTGTGCGTACCAAAACTATTGCAGTCAAATCAGCTAAACAAAGATAAAGCTTTCAATGGGAATTTTCAGCAGGAGAGATGAAGACTCTGACGTATTTCTTTAAACAGTTATAATGGGAGATGAAACATGACTTTACTATTACAATCCCAGGGACAGTGTACAATTAAAGCAATAGCTCCTAAGTGGTAGAAATAATTCCATCAAATCAAAAGCAATATTATGGCAACAGATTTTCAGATTCTCAGAGAATTTTGTTTGTTGACTTTCTGGAGGGCTGTGGGTAAACATATTATGAAACTTTGCTAATAAATTGAGTAATGCAGAGAATCAACAAAATGTCCACATGGCAGTACTCTCACCCTATATTACAGAAGAATTTGTTATATTGAAGATTCCCCCAAATGAAGAGTTTAACAAGGTAATTGTTTTCTTCTTACTTATCTAGGAAATTATGATTCTCAAATCCATGCTAGGCAAAGCTCAGGCTGGCAGTGTGGTAGTGGCTACAGCATTCCTTGTGTTTGAATATTGCTGCTCTTTGCTTTGGGAAGAAGAAGCAGAGATGTAAAATGTTGTTCTGGGACCTGATCGAGATTAATAATGAAAGTGCACATTTCTCTATGTTGTGTCATACCCAGCTGAGCGTTAAATCCTGAGTGTAAGAGGAATCCCCGCGTTTGAATAAATTGGGGTGTGTGTATGTGTGTATGCGTAATAATGAGAGCCATTTATGGCAGGACTCAGAGAATTCTCTTTCCTGAAACAGAAGAGCACATAAAAAACATTCAGAAGCTGTCCTTAAATATAGAAATACAAGGCCCATCCAGAGTCCACTTTATTCAGCATCATATTGTCATTCAAAATAAAATCCATAATGAAGAAGTAGTTTTGGACTGACTGACAATAACTGAAGGTTCAAATATTACTATTGACAAAGTCTCACATAATTTAAAAACTAAAGCTTGCGTAAATTACATGTGAGAGTTAGCCTGAAACTGTGACAAAGAGACCACTTAAGTAACTGTGGAATTTTCCCAGTTACTGACAACACTTGAAAAATCCAGGTATCTTATTGATTGAAAACTTGACTGCTAGTCTGATGAGGGTTTTGCCTGATTGTTGTAATAGTGGTCCAGGATGTGAGTGGAACGTCTGAACTGCCAATGACATGGAAAAATGGGACAGTCGTACAAGAATGAAGTGGGAATCTTACATTTCACTAAAAAATAACCTCAAAATAATGAAACATCTAAGCTTTAAAAATTCCTAGGAGAAAATGATACAAGTTAATGATTAGTGAATCAAGGATGAAAGTTTATTCCAGTTCTCATATCTGAAACTTGGGCCTTTGGAAGGTAATTAAATAAAAATGTTGTTCAACTATAGCCTCATCATTGTATACTGGTGTTTTGTTAAGGAAAGGATATGTAGATACGGATAAGCATGCCCTCTGTCTTTCTGTTTCCTGGCTCATCAATTGGTCCACCTTTTTGTCATACATTCTTTTAATATCTGATATTGAATTTGACATCAATATAGTTGTCCAAACTTGGACTGTGAACCTCCAAAACCATAAACTTGTGGGCTCCTTTGTTCACAAGCAGCTTCTCTTAGATCTTTCCTCAAAGTAATGAGCAGATTACAAATGCAGCATATATATCTAGCAAAGATAACAATCAAAACTTGAATAGGCAAAGATAGCTGTATCTATAGTTTATACTGCATATATAGTAAGACTTATAACTCAATAGATATGTATGTATCAGATGGAAATTTATCTGTAGCAATCAATAAACCGAGCCTATATTGTGGCAGCTTTCAATATTTCTGATAGTTTGGATTTTTTGCCCTGCATACAACATCAATTATCTATGAACCTTTCCTAAAATTCTATCATTATGTATTTTGTGATCATATCTCCATGGACATGAAGCATTTTACCAGGAGTTGGCACCTGATACCAACTATCCAATTCAATTTTACCTCTAATGAATTTGGAATTTAAAATGAGAAACACTAAGTATATCACGCATTGAAGACTCTTCAGAATATAAATGTAAATGTATATTTGATGCTATATATGGATAAAGTAAAAACAGTAGCTAATGAGATTTCAAAACATTCTGTGTTTCATACATATGCCACATTCTGTGGGGATTACTTTAGATTTATTTTCTATATATAAATCCATTCAAGTAGGTGAGTCTGATACGCTGTTCTGTTTTCTCACTGAATTTAAAAAATTTAATAATCAAATGTTTCACATGTAAATATCTTAAATGATTTTTTCCAAATTCATCTTTTGTATTACAACAGGACCCCTTTCTCCAACTCCATGGTTCAAATCTCTGCGAAGACTCCTTTCTCACCTGAGTTTCTTGCCCCTAAGGATTCTCCTTTCTTTGAAGCTTGCCTAAATACTGATTTTTTTCCCTCTTATATGTGTGTTGAGTTGAAAGGTACTTCTACCTTAGCTTGTTTTGTAAGTGGTACCTGGAAGAGTGACTAAGTTAGTAGATGTGTGAATCTCCTTGGGCTATCATAACAAAGTACTACAAACTGGCTTAAAATGAAATGTGTGACCTCCTAGCTCTCAGGACTGTGGCTCTAGAGGAGCCATGTGCTGGGCTGTGCTCCCTGTGGGGAGGAATTCATAATGCCTCTTGTAGCTTCTGTTGGTTTCCAGCTGTCCTTAGTGATTCCAGGCAGGTGCCTGCTTCAACTTGGTTTCAGCTTCCATTGTAGCATGGTGTTCCTCTTAGTGTATGTTGGTGTCTGACGTTTCTCTTCTTGTAAGGACTCCAGTTTGGTATGACCTCATCTTTGATTTTCCTTGCAACAATTCTATTCCCAAATAAGGCTGCATTTGCAGATATTGGGAGAATAGAATACTATTACATTTTCAGAAGGCACAACTCAAATTTTAAAATTAATTACTCTATAGGTAACAAATAATTTGTAATTTGCCTCACACTCATTTCATCAGCTTATAGAATTAGTTTTAAATAAATTAAATTAGAATTAAAAGGATCAGTTAATAAAATTAGTAAACAAATGAAAACCATGACTTCTGAAAATCTAATAAGATTAAATGACTCTTATTGTATTTAAGTGATATATATAGCCACTTGCCATCTCAAGTGTGTATATTATAAGGTTTGAATAGCAAATGCATGTTCATTCAAGATTGCTTTTATTCTTATTTATTCTTTTAAGTTAAGGAGATATAGATTAGCAGAAAAAAGAGTCTTATCCATTGGTTTACTCTAAGACTACCTACAATGGCCTGGATTTAATTGGATGGTAGTTCGGAGCGAGGAACTCAAACCAGTTTTCCCTAGGTTAATGACAGACACCCAGTTACTTGAACCATCTAGGCTGCCTCCCAGAGTCTACCTTAGCTGGAAAACAGAACCAGGAGCAGAGTCAAGAACTAAATCCAGGAATTCTGTAGTGTTTTAAGAGCTAAACCAGGTCACACGATGGGTTAGTTCTATGAACACCTAGCAATCTCACTCCTGGGAATCTTCCCTATGGAAGTAAAATCTGCATATGAGAAAATAATCTACAATCCATTTTTATAGCAAGACAATCCACAATAGCAAAGACAGAAAGAACCCAGATGCCCTCCAAAAGAGGAACGGATGAAGAAACTGTGGTACATCTGCTCCATGAATGATTATTCAGTCATTGGAAAGAATGAAATTCTTCCATGTGCAACAAAATGGTCTGAACAGGAGACCATTCAGGTCAGTGAAATAAGTCAATCCCCAACAATCCACAAAGGACAAGAATCAAATGTTCTTTCTGAGATAAGATACATCATGCAAAATATAAGAGATATCTATATTAGAGATATATGTCTCTTACATATTTATCCCAGATGAACTGTATAATGGAGACAAGCATACTGGGAAGTGAAGATACGTTGCAGCACCCACTTCTACTCCTGAATAAAAGGAGGACTCCCATTGAAACTTTTAAATATACCTTGACAATTCAATGCTAGGTTTTCCACCATTGTCAATACTTATAATTATAACACACTTAAATAGTAGAAGGCTGGACTTGTTACTATTGCTGAAGGAGTATACTGTTGCAATAATATGGGGAAGGTGAATGATGGGGAAAATTAGAAGAGGTAAAGAGGAAGTATATGGGAGATTCTCCGTAAGTACAAGACTGTATCATGGAAAATAATACTAACAATAAAAACCATTAGGTCACATAAAAAAGAGAGCTAAGCCAAGTGTGTGCATCCCTACTCTCATTTAGTTTTATCACGGATCACAGATTTTTATATTGAATGAGAGTTTCTTTGTACATAAAAGGTATATTCATGATGTCTTTTTTATATAACTGTGACTTCTCTGTTGAGAATTTATTTTGCTAATACAACAATGGAAAGGAAAAAATATTAATCCATGAAGCTATTATCTCACTGACATCTATTTTGTTTTAGAGTCCAGAATGATAACATTGTTGGAACAAAGACTGAACAACTTCTATGCTTTTGGTAAGAAACACAGACTGGTTTTCAGGGTTGTGGGTCATAGCAGTGGAAGGTTAATAATAATAAACTAAAGCAATACTGTAATAGTATAAGTGCAGAAAAGAGGTATGCTAAAAAGATAGCTTGTTTTTCTTTAACTGTGGTTACTTGCGAGTGTTAATTGCATTAATGCCTTTCCAAATAAATGAACTATACTTTTGGTAAGACTCTGGAACAATAATAAATATTTAGACATCTCTACAGAAACTTCTAGAAGACAGATGAGCTTTTTGTTTTATCACTTTCTGTGGCTGTTTTTTTCTTTCTATTTTATTGTGTGCATATTCATGATTTTGTTACCCTTAATGTGTTGTAGTTGCCTAATTGAACTTCAACATCAACTGGCCTATTGCATTGCCACAAAACACACACTTTTTGCCTTGGAAAGGGCCAAATGATAAAGGACAAAATATGAATTTGAGTTGAAAACCTGTACCTGAACATAACTGACTGCTGGTGATTCTTTTTTTGTTTGTTTATTTGGTTCCCTGGTAATTCTTTTAAATAAGTTTCTAAAACCAGTTGGGACCCCTTAGGGGCTTGTTATAAGCGTAACTTATCTGTGCACTGCCAGCTGACTTGGATTTGAATAGGAAACAGGTGGCTGGGGAAATGAAAAGTCATACTTAAAATTTTCCAGTTCTTAATTTGAATTCTGCAAATACTGTTTTATCTCTCTAGGGGCCAACCAGGTACCAGGGGTGATGCCATGTGAACATTTTTTGTACTTGCCATCACATTTTTGCTATACACAGATATTTTAGATACATTTCGATGATGATACAACCATTCAAGGGGGTTAAGTAATTTACCCAAGGTAAATTATTGTGTATGGAAGGAAAATATGTTTAACTATACTGAACAAAGCATGGGAGCTTGAAGTGACGGGTTACCTTTTATTGTTATATGTGAAAGCACTAGAAGGAACTATGGATGGAATACAGCACCCCTCCTCTTTTTTTTTTTTTTTTTTTTTAGATTTTATTTTATTGGAAAGGCAAGAATACAGAGAGAGAAGGAGAGACAGAGAGAAAGATCTTCCATTCATTTGTTCATTCCCTTAGTGGCCACAAAGGCTGGAGCTGAGCTGATCCAAAACCAGGAGCCAGGAGATTCTTCCAGGTCCCTTATATGGGTGCAGGGTCCCGAGGCTTTGGGCCGTCCTCGACTGCTTTTTCAGGTCAAAAGGAGGAAGCGAGAAGGGAAATAGAACAGCTGGGACTTGAACCAATGCTCATATGGGATCCCAGCACATGCAAGGAGAGGACTTTAGTTGTCACGCCTGACCTGTTTGCTTCTTTTTAGATATAGTATTTGGAATTTCTCTTTCATTACTTATCTGAAAAGAATTTAAATTTATTTTAGCAGCTTATTTAAGTCAAGAACAATGCATGCATCTGATGGCATCTTGGAAGAGGAATTCAGAAAGCTTTATCCAGCAACATGGATAGGCAGTAATAACAGAAATGGAAATGACATAAAGAAGTAGCTTGACTGATTACAGCTCAGCATTTACCTTAATTTGGCAAATAAATGAGGACACATGCTTTTTATGAACATGGCCTGATTATTTGCATCCTTTAATGAGCTGATGCTCACATGCTGTGATTGACCTAGACTTAGCTCTCTGTTGTAAGGATAAATTGTTAATTAAGTTGTGCTTAGCTCTCTATTATAAGCATATATTGTTAATTAAGTTGCACTTTGTTTACACACTAATAGACTGCAGATCACTATGTAGGGAGACAGATTTAAGCTAAATTTATTATTTAACGCTTCTCTTTGTTCAGCCTTGTAATTTTGAGAGATTCATCAAAATCTGGGCTACTTGCACCATTGTATATCTAGTATCATGATGAAATTTTATGGTCTCTATGGAATTCATAATATCAAGTCAGTTGAATTTTTTTTTAAAGTTTTATTTATTTTTATTGCAAAGTCAGATATAGAGAGAGGAGAGACAGAGAGGAAGATCTTCCGTCCGATGATTCACTCCCCAAGTGACTACAACGGCCGGTGCTGTGCCGATCCGAAGCCAGGAGCCAGGAGCCTCTTCCTCTGGGTCTCCCACGCAGGTGCAGGATCCCAAGGCTTTGGGCCGTCCTCTACTGCTTTCCCAGGCCACAAGCAGGGAGCTGGATGGGAAGTGGAGCTGCTGGGATTAGAACCGGCGCCCATATGGGATCCTGGCGCATTCAAGGCAAGGACTTTAGCTGCTAGGCCCAGGCCTGTCAGTTGGATTTTTAATGTTCTCTTCTTGCTTTACCATTCTAATTGTAATGAGATCATTTGCATATCACTATATATGATTATTTAAGACTCTTCGGATGATACAGTGCAACAGGAAAACTAACATGGTAGAACAATACTAAGACTATTTTCCATAACTGAACTGCCTTTCACTTATGTCAAACCATAAAGATCAAATGTATCAATGACAAGCCAGAAAAGAAATATGTTCTAATTTTCATATTGATTTCTTGAGACTAGGTTTCTAACATACAACAAATATTTATTCAAGGATGATGAAGATGTTAGCCACCTCACACACTCATTATGTTTGGATAATGTTTGGATAGTTCAGGGCAATAAGATGAACCCAAACAACTAACATAGAGAATTTAAGGAAGTGTGTTGAGAAAGTATAGCCTTTGATGTGGAGGCAGCTACAGGAGATGATATAGTCTCTTGCACATTTAAGACAGGTCAGGGGAAGAACATTCTCCTTTGAGATAGATATCCCTATGGGATGACTTCTGCCTTCTGACACATTCCGCAATGCCAAGTAAAAGATGTAGGCCCAAGTTTCAGTTTCCAGTTGAATGTGGAATTCTCATGGTAGTGGCGGAATTTCCAACTCACGTTGGTACCTTATTTTCCACTTATTGACACATAGAGTTGCCCACACACACAGTTGGTCATTAAAACCAGCACAAATAAAATCACACTACATAGGAGCACAACATCTTGGACCATCTTGATAGTGTGATGCCTACTACTTTTTTATTGTTCAAGATTGCTTTATAAATATTTGAGGCTTTTCAAACTCTTAAAATACTATTACTGACATTTTGATGTGAATTATATTGAATCTGTAAATTGCTTTGAGTGTGAAAACTTCGATAATATTAATTCTTCCAAACGATGAATATGGGAAACCTTTCCATCTGTGCTTTCTTCATTTCATTCATTAGCATCCTTTATTTAAATATGACATTTTTTAGAAATTATTCACATTCTGATTAAATTTAATCCAAAGTAATTATTTCTTATCTATTGTGAATGAGATTGCTCTTACACATTTTTTCTTAACAAGATCTAAAAAAAGGTGGTGATTTTTGAATGCTGATTTCTGTTGAATTCGCTTGTTAGTTCTAATACTCTCTTGGTAGAGTTTTGTTATTCCATATATGGAATCATGTCATCTTAAAGATAATTTGACTTTGTCCTTTCTTACGTGTATCCTTTTGTTTGTTTTGTCTACTTGCTCTGGCTAAAATATCAACATCCTTGTTGAGTAGCAGCGAGTGGTGTAAATAAACATCTTTGTCTGGTTCCTTATCCTCATGAAAATGAAAATGCTTCCAGATATGCTCCCATCGATATGCTTGCTGTAGGACTATCATATTCATGTATGAACATATATGTATATATATGTATATATATGTACATATACATATATATATATGAAAAAATATATATATTTATTTCACTGAGGTGCATTCCATATATATACATATATATATATATATATATATATATAATTTGTTTAAGGTTTTTCTCAAGCATTTGCATTGTATCAAATGCTTCATTGCATTTATTGAGATAAAATATGACATTTCATTCTATTTATTTGGTGTTTTATATTTATTGTTTGGCTTATGTTTAATTTTTATTGCTCTTTGGGATAAATCCCTCCTGATTGAAGTTAATGGTGCTTTTTGATGTTAAATTTGATTCCCTAGTATCTACAAAATCTTCTCTTTAACTTTTTCTACTGTTATATTTAAATAATGAATCTGAAATCATGAAGTTAAAATCCTAGCAGTACAGAAGGGCAAGATGCAATACTCTGCATATTACAGAACTTTCTTTTAAGGTAAAGCAAAGGCCCTCTAAGATCATGTAAAGATTTAGGTTTAGTGTGACATGGCCAACATTCAGCTAAGGTTTTTTGTTTGTTTTTGAGGAAGGTGTGGATTATGAAGTCAAACCTGTCACATTATCTTGTCACATATAAAGAGAAAATATGTAGAGGTAAAATATGAAACAGGTCTAAAGTATGGTGAATTTAGAGGAGAGAGGACATTATTCACGATCTTAGAAGGGTCATTAACATCCATGATCTCATCTGCTTTTGATGAGAAAATCCTCCCAATCAACTCTACCTTGAATGCTCTAAAACTGTGCAGTTCCAAGTGTCTGATGAGGCACTTTTAAGTTAAGAGAATAATTTTATGATCCATTCCAGTGGTGTCTAAGAGCAATATTTTGCTGGTGTGTTTTCTTAAATATCCAATCTTCAGATTCTAGACCATGGAAGGTCTGAGTGTCATCAGTTGGTAGGTCATTTGTGTCTTCTTTTACCTGGCAAAAAATACTTTTGCATCATGAATTATCATAGTCTTAGACTAGTGATTTTTCATGTCCACAGAAGATACATGAAGTTCTATTATTATAAGCATAGACTTTCTTGAAACTATGTTAAAGGGAGACCAATTCATTTCCAGCTGGAATGAATCTAATTGCCATCCATTGGTAATAACTCTGACCTAGATAACATAATTTAGTCAGTTAGATTTACCTATTGCCATCACATTTATAAGACTTTTTGTATGTACTTTACAACTTTCCCACTAAAACAAATGCTTCTTTAGCTGGACTTCTATGGTAATGTCCTATATGAAACACAACTTTTTCCAATATACTTTACGCTTCCATTATAGCTTCAGTCTCCTTGCACAGGATATCTTATATACAACCAGAAAACATGCACTGAAAGATGGCAATTGAATAACGTGCATCCGTAAGAGTTCACATGATCCAATCAATGTTGGAAATATAAAACATGAAGGTTTTTAAAATTATTGTCTTAGCAGAACTATGGCTTTGACAAGCAAAATAAAGTGGTTTATGCATTACTTTAAGAATTTTGAATAGGTACTTCAGCGGTTTTCTTCACAATTTGCTTCATTTTTGTCTACTCTATGATGAGTCATAGAGTAGCAGTATGTTATTTATTTTTCATTTTACAGATTTAGAAAGTTGGGGCAAATCTCTTGGGCTCTCTATCTCCATGTTCAATACTGAAATTACACATTTTAAAATACTGCTTTTACTTCTCTAATTCAGATGCATGGCATTATTTCTTGACAAAGTTAGTATGGATAGTTTGACTTGGGTCAGTCTTCTGAAGTTAATCAGGCTACATATTTTGACAATTTCAGCACTGGGTAATCGATCATGAAAAATCTACTCAAGCATTACTTTAATTTTCAATTAGCTCTTTTGATGCTTGATATTAAGTTAGTAATTTTGTGAAATCAACCAGTTCCTTCATTAATTCTAGGATTTCTTATCCAATCTAATGGTATTTAAAATCATAATGGAATGATTTTAAAGTTATCTGTTTAAACCATTTGAATCCTTTTTATGAAGGAAATTCCATGTACTTGAAAATGAAACATGTTAGATTTATACTTGCTTTGCAATAGCTTTTAGGAAAGTACCAGTATAAAACAATTAAATTTGGGGATAATGCGATTTAAAATGGCCAAAGATAAACATGAAAATCCTTTATAATCATGATGTAATTGACAGAGATTTAATTACTTCTGAGGAATACAATATTTTCTTATAATTCCTAGAATTATGATTGGTAGAACACCAGGATTATTGTAATTCTAAGAATTTTATAAACTTTCTGAAACACAACTATGTGAACATAACTTAAAACAGGCTTAGAATTATTTGACAATGCTTCAGACAAAAACTATAAAATATAAAATATTAATTTGCTTGATATATTTTTTCTTATAGGCAGTCTTTTTGAAAATGTTCCAATAATATATCTGAAAAATTGTAAAGTTAATTCAAAGTTGATAAAAAGATTTACTTCATAGCTAGCATGAAAAGATTCTCAAAAACATAAAGAATTTAAAATTGTAATCAAAATAGCATCATAGGCAGCTGTAAAGACCAGTTATTGATTTAATCAAAGTGAGAACAATTATTTCAAGGTGAAATGCAAATAAATTATTTGGTTGTAAATTCCCTTAGCTCTTTTAAAAGCAATGACTCAATCAAGCCTAATGTTTGTATTTTCATATTCAACTGTTTGAAAGGCAGACAGAGAGAAAAAGAGAGAGAGAGATAGGGAAAGGGAGCGAGAGTGCACACTTCCATGTGCCATTTAATACGCACAGTAGCCAGGATTGAGCCAGGTTGAAACTGGAAGCCTGGAACTCCATCCAGGTTTTTCACATGGTTGTCAGGACCTGCTAGCCAGGCCTAGATATAGCATTGTGTCATGGGATACAGGTGTCCTGAAAGCCAACTTAACCCACCCCATCTTAAGTGATCAAAAACTTAATAAAGATAACTTGAAGGACAGATATTTATCTGGAAAAATACAGAATATTTTTGGTAGGCCAAATACTAAAAAGGTAAAGAAAAAATCATTTACAATTTCCTGTTAAGTGTAGACCAGTACTCCAAGAAAGTCTTGTTTTAGTAAAGGAGACCAACTTTTATTTTTCAATTGTGTAAATTCATGTTAAGTTCCATTTTTAGCACCCAAATGTGTACCCAGAAACCATCAATCTATTAGAGGAAAACATAAAAGGCACTAAACAAGATATAGGCATTGGTAAAGACTTCTTAGAGAAGTTATGAAAAACAAAAGTGTTGAAAGCCAAAATAAGCAAATGGCATTAAATCAAACTAAGATGTACCTGTTCAACAAAGGAAATAACCAACAAAGTGAAGAAACACCCAACAGAATGGAAGAAAACCTTTGGACACTACACAACATACAGGGGATTAATATCCAGGATTTACAAAGAACTTCAGAAACTCAACAACAGTAACACAAAAAACTTTGTAAAGAAATGGGTGAAGTATATGAGTAGGCATTTTTCACAAGAACAAATTCAAATGAATAATAGACATATGAAGAAATGCTCAGGCTCCTTAGCTATTAGGGGAATACAAATGAAAACCACATTGAGGTTCTCTCTAATATTACTGAGATTGACCTACATTCAGAAACCTATTAACAACGCCAGCTGGCATGGATGTGGATGGGGGGAAAAGGTACCCTACTCCACTGTTGGTAGGAATGTAGGCTACTATGGCAGTCAGGATGGAGACTGCTCAGACAACTGAAAATGGATCTACTGTATGACCCACCATTCCACTCCTGGGATGTGAAATATGCATATAAGAAAGTGATCTACAACCCTATATTTATAGTAGCACAATTCATAAAAGCAAAGACATGGAAAGAACCCAGATGTTCATCAAAAGAGAAATGGATGAAGAAACTGTGGTACATCTGCTGCACGAAATATTACTCAGCCATTGAAAAGAATGGAATTCTTCCATTTGCAGCAAAATAGTCCCAACTGGAGACCATTATGCCTAGTGAAATACATCAACCCCCCAAAGACAAATGTCATATGTTCCTTCTGATGTAAGTCAATAATCACGCAAAATATAAGATAAATAGGTGCTGGGCTAAATACCGGAGACCAGCTCTGGCTGACTCAATAGCTTGTGAAGGATGTGTGGATCAGCAAGGAGATCAGAAGGAGGAGAGGCAGAGGAGGCATGGACCATTACAGCAAGATGCTCATAATGGACAACTCAGAAAAGTTGCCTTCTTTATTTATATACAAATCATCATAAGCTTTTGCACAATATCCAACTATTTCATTTTTACTTCATTATAAAAGAATGGTTACAAAATCAATCATAAAAAACATTATTATTTTACTTCAAAGAAATGTTTTCAGCAAGCTATTACTCATTCAAACCTTCAGTGACCTGGCTGAAGCCAGGAACTCCACGGTTGGCAGCACATGAGATTACATAGTGGTAAGTGGTTTATTTATATACAAAATCAATTTTCACTAAACATAAACTAATATTGCTTAAAATATCAAGAGTACAGAATTAAAAGCTCATAGATAAAAGGAATTTATAAAAGCATATAACAGATTCTTTATTAAATCTTATAATCAATCATGCATTAATTACCACCACCTTCACCTAGTACTGATTCAATTGTTTTTTGTTGTTTTGTTAAAGGGCAGTGAAAGCAATCAGGGCAACTCAGCTTTATTATAAATAGAGGGCCTTTCCAATAAACTTCCTTTTATCTTTATAAACTGTATTTCCTAAATATTAGTGCCAAAGTAAGGTAGAAATTTTAAGCCATTTTGGGAGGGTTCACATTTGTCTCCATTTAGAAGATGCCCCATATACTTTCTGCTTTTTGTGGTGAGAAACCAAAATGCATCATATCATGTGTTGTAACAGTTTGAGGCGCATGATAAACAGACTCTTTGTACCTCCATGATTACCATCTGTTCCAAGATATTATCAAGTCATTTCTTCAGGAAAACATTGCTTATATTAGGGCAAGCTTCAGGACAAAGGTGGGCACATAACAAGATGTTTGGAGACATTGTGAGCTCAGTTGTACTACTGTATGCTTTTAGCTGTGTCTCATTGCCTTAAGTTGCTAAAGACACTTTTACCATTACATGATTGATCAATTTGAGGTGTTATACCAGTTACAGGAATCATCTCACATTTGCAGAAAAACAGCAACAACACTCTCAGGAGAATTTTATGAAACATCTGAGAGGTGATTGAGTGTCCATACAGTGGGGTGAGGCAGCAATGAGGTGCATCCAGAAACTCCTTGTAGCCTTGCTAACCGAGGAGTGGTGCTAGTCACACCCTTGCTCCATCAGTCCCAACTGCATGGCTTCCCACATCCATGGCTTCCCACAGCTAAGCATGTATCTACACATATTCTCATAAATGAACTATATAATAGGCTAGCATACTGTGAAGATACATTGCAGTATGCATCTTTACTCTTGAATAAAAGGAGTACTTCCAATGAACCCATAAAATATGTGTTGATAATAAGATACTAGATTTCCTACCATTGCTAATGCTTACAATTCTATGATGCGCTTAAACAGCAGAATGTTGGACTTGTGACCTTGCTGAATGACTACACTATTGTAATAATATGGGCTAAAATTGTTGGGGGTGGAGTAAATGAAGATGTGGACAGTAAAAGTCCAAATACCTATATCTACTAAGACATTCAGGAAATTAAAAACAACAAAAATACAAAAAAGTTATGTTTTTAGAAAACTTAGAAATAATATACCTGTTAAAAACTTTGCTTAAATTTTTATTTCCTTACTTCAATGTCCTTCCTTCCATCCTCTTGTGTTTTTTAAATTTTTGCAATAATGTAATTTTAATCCACTCTATATCCACAGACTAAATGCAACACTTGTTATCATATTCAAGTAGAAAAATAGAAAGACCACAGCTTAACAGGAGTATAAATCAAAGATGAAAACAACATTCAAATCTCAAGATGTCTTTTTTACTTCAGTACTTTTTCTGGTATTCTATGTTAATTACCACATATGAGAGAAAATATACGATAATTTTCCTTTTGAGACTGGTTTATTTCACTAAGTATATGTTTTAAAGTCACGATGTCCTTGGGAGGAATAACTTCTCCACTGGCAAGAGGAGAGAAGAAAATGCATCCAACCATACAAGTTCCTCGAACTTGTTTCTCGTGTGCTTCTTGATGCTCTGGCCTTACCAAATGTGGTCGCTGTTAATGCAATGTCATCCCTAGAGCTTTCATTCCCAGACACCACACACTGGTTTGTCTCATTCCTTCTTTGACTGCTGATGTCTTTCTCTAATAACTTCCCACATCTGAACTTGTCATTTTAAGAACAGCACCTGCACCTGACGGCTTTGGCTTTGGCTTTTGGCTGTCTGCTGCATTGCAAGCAGAGCCCTAGCAGTTGTTGCTAAAACACTCAACTCCTGTCTGCAGCATTCCTCGAGTAAACTGACAACATCAGGTCCTAGTTTTTGAACTTTTATCTGTTGTGAGTTGATTTTTATATATGGGTCCTCTTTCATACTTCTGCAGGCTGAGCTTCAATTTTCCCAACATCATTTATTGAAGAGACTATCCTGTCACCAAAGATTGATTTTAGTTCATTTGTTGTGTGGCTTACGTTCTGGTGTTTCTGCTCTGTTCAGTTGATTCACATGTCAATTTTTTGTGCCACTATAAGGCTGTTCTGATTAGATACCTGTAGTATGTCTTGATATCTGATATAGTAATGCCTTTAGTCTTATTTTTGATGCTTAAGATTCCTTTAACCACTTGTGGTCTCTTGAGATTCCATATGAATTTTAGGATTATTTTTTTCCAGATTTGAGAATTTTCTTGGTATTGGGTTGCATTGAACTTATAAATTGATGTCATTCATTTTTCCATTTCATGAACCTGGACAGTTTTTAAAATTTGCATTCTGTTCTATTTATTTTGTTAATGTTTGTGATTTTCTTTGTGGAGATAACCCCCATCTTTGGTTAAATTTATTCAAAAATGTTTCTTTTTTGTAGATATTGTGAATGTACTGATCTTGCAATTTTGTTTTCAGCCTTGGCACTGTGCATATGATGACTATTAATATTTGTGTGTTGATGTTACATCCTGAAAGTTTCCCAAACTCTCTTAGGAGTGGCAATAGTCTCATGGAGTCTTTTGGTTCCCCAAATAAAGATCATGTTATCTGCAAAAAGAGTTAATTTGAGTCCTTTTCCAGTGATATTGTTTCTTTTTTGTCTAATCGCTCTCACTAAAACTTCCAGAACCATACTGAATAATAATGATGAAAGTGAGTGTCCTTGTCTGCTTCCTACTGTTCCCTACCCAATATGATGATGGTTATGGGATTGTCATAAATTGCCTAGTTCCATGCACTGATGAAAAGAATGTGCATTTTGTAGTCATAGAACAAAACATTCTGTGGATACCAATTAGGTCTATTGTTTTCAATAGTGTAGATTAACTTTGTTGTTTTTTTTGTAGATTTTTGTTTGTCTAGTTGATCTATCCACTGATAAAAATGGGTGCTGAAATCCCCATTTTTTTTGTATTGGGGCCTATGTTTTTCTTAAAGGTCCATTAACTATTCTTGTTTTTAATTATTAACTGCTCTAGCATTAAGTGCATACACATTTATTATATTCATATCTTCCAGTTGAATTGATCACTTAATCATTATATAATGACCTTCTTTATCTCTTTGGCAGTTTGTGCTTTAATGTCTTTTTTGCTTGTTATTCTTTTTGATTTCAATTTGTGTGCAGTATCTTTTTTCGTCCTTTCATTTAAAATCTTTTTTGGATGCCCATATATACTTAAGGGCAGTATATAGGTGGGTCTTTTTAAAAAAATGTATTTAGCTAACATGCATCTTTTCATTGAAGACCTTGACCACATTACATTAAAGGTTATTATTGCCAAATGAATAGTTGGTCTTGCCACATTTTTCTGTAAATATTTCTGTTTGTTTTGAATTTCCTTTGTACTTTTGTTAGGCAATTTCTTGACTTTATACTATTTCATAGTGCTGGATAACTTTATGTCTCTATATGTAGCACATTCTGAAGTTTCATTTATAAGACTGGGTAATGAGAAAAATCTTTGGATTTGTCAGTTTTGTTAAGGTATTCATTTACCTTTCATTTATGAAAGAGAGCATTGCTTGGAACATTCTGTATTGTCTTTTTTTTTTTGATTTTATACAATAGCCTTGTTATCTCTTCACCTTAGAGTTTCTGATAAGAAACCGTTATGAAATCTTATTAAATCTAATATTTAATAAGAAAACCTCTGAAAGCAATCTGCTATTTCTCTCATGCACACTTCAGAATATTTTCGGTATGTGTTTTACTTTGGAAAGTATAGATATGATGTGTTGTGGTGAAGATCTCCGATCGTGCTTATTTGGGTTTCTATGTACTTTTTGCATTTGGATCTTCTTATCTTTGTCCAAAATTCTGGAAAATTTCTGCTATTATTTCTCTGAATAATTTTTCTAGATCATTCTGCTTTTACAAGCCTTCAAGAATGTCTTTGATGGTATTGTAACAATCCTGAACTGGTTTTTTTCATTTTTGTCAATCCTTTTTTTTTTTATTTTTTCCTCTTTGTTGTCTTAGTGTGATATTTCAAAAGTATTGTCTTCTATCTCATCTTTTCTTTCTTCCATATTACTGAGCTTGTTGGTCAGGAGCTCCACTGTATGTTTTTTTTATTAATTTTTCTCTTTTTATTGTATTGTTGTTGACAATCTTTACATAGTCAATTACAGTTAAAGGAAAAAGAAGAAAAAAAAAAGGTTCAGGAGGATAGGAAAGTGGGTAATGCCATTATGTCCATATTATTTCCATCATGCATCTGAGGTAAAGGGGGACATTGAGGGAGAAGCCCCACCCGGTTTCCCGCCCACCCCAAGTCCCGGATGTGGGGCATGCTCTGAGATATGTGCCCAAGTGGTGTTAATAGTTCTCCAGTTATGAATCGCTGCCAGTTTCGCTCGATGAGGTCGTCCACTGATTGACATGGTCCATCATAAAGTCTCCGTTTGCCCCATAATTTGCTGCCAACAAATAGCTGAGATGAATGACTGTCCTGTTCTGTCTTCTGTCTTTTCTTGGTTAGAGTTCTGAGTCCAGCAGTTCGATTGGGGAGATCTCCAAAGAAACTTTGAGGTATTCCCAGATTAGTTTTTTGTATGTTCTAGCAAGCACAGGGCCCAGCACAGTCCATCACCCTGATCAGCTGGTGGTTTCAATTGCTGGGTTGGTTCTGTTTTCAGTCCCGAGTTGCACTGGAACCAATGGGTGTTGCAGTCCAGTCTGGTTTGGCCCTTACATCAACCAGTGGGAGCTGCAGCCCAGTCGGGGCGACCCACAATAACCCCCACCAAGCCCGCCCCCTACCCTGATTTGCCAGTATGTGTAGCAGAAGACCAGTCTGTCCCCCATCCCATTTGGCTCTGGTACTTGTCAGTGGGTATTAAAGCTTAGTTCTATCTAATCAACTCAACCATCCAGCCCTCACAGATGTTGTTGAGTGCCTCTCTATCTAGCCATCCCAGCCCCCGTCCTAGTTTTCATGCCCTCCCACGGGAATAGTGATCCAGGGAGGGGGAACCCACTTTTCCCTCCCAGGTCTCTCTGTCCCGGTTTATGCACTCTTTAGGTGGTCCTGTGATTTGACTTGACAGAATTAGTCCCCAGTGCCAGCTTCTGCCAGCTGATGCTGCGGCCCTGATCTAGTCAACATGCAGCGCACAGGTGTTGCAGCCTTGCTTAGTCAGGTCTGTCTCTATCCCAGCCAACACTCTCCAGTGGGAGTAGCTGACCGTCGAGGGGACCAGCCCCTTAATCCCCCCGCCAGCTCTGCCCCTTCCTTCCTGGATCTCACGTGTGCTGGATGGGTGCTGCATTCATATCCAGTACAGGCAACCACGCCCTGGCATTCCAGAATGTGTACTGGTTTTGTCACAACCAAACCCGGCCCATCCCACACTCTGGTCTGGCGATCGGATTTGCTAGTGGTTGACATGAACTGATTCAGCCTGGTCTGCTCCTGACCCATGCTGAATGTATGCCAGTGGGAAACTTTCCATGGCCTATTCTGGGCTGTTTCCTATCATGCTTCTTGCGCTTACCTGCAGGGACTGTGTCCTGCCAGAGGAGTTGCCCAGGCTCCTCCATCAGAACCCCTCCCAATGCCAGATTTTGCGCTTGCCAGGGGGTTCTTGAGCCAGCCCTACTCAGTTCACCTCCTGTCCTAGCAGGAACAGTGGTTTTTCCTGGCTGGCTTTCACCCCATTCTGGTTCTTGTTGTTGGATGTTTCAGCCCAGCCATGGCTCGTCCATACCTACATACAGCTCACACATGGCTCAGAAGAGGAGTGAGACCCAGCCTAGTCAGTCCCACATCTACCCTGGTTCTTCATAACACCAGATGGTATTGGGATCTGAACCGGCCTGGTGTATCCAATCCCAGCCCACACTAGTGCCTCGGGTGACTACAACTGTTTCCTAGATGGAACGCAGCCAACATTCCAGCACATACACTCCTTGGTGGGAGCCTCATCCCAGTTGTGGTGTCCCCTTACCTCCCAGTTTGGGCCTGTTCCTAGCCGTAAATCACGCACCTGCCCGTGGTTGCTCTGAGGACCATTAGGTGCAAGCCTCAAGTTCATTTGGGATTTCCTCATTGCCAGCATTCTGTTTGTCCATTTTGATTGAAGGGATCCCCAAAGAGACTTTGAGGTGTTCAGAGATCAGGTTACTAGCAAGCACAGTGCTTCACGCCCCCAGCACTGTGGGTTCAGGAGGGAGCCTCCCAGGCAGCAGGTCAATGAACCAAAAGTCAAAAACTCTCTGGCTGGGCTGCCAGCAGGCGGAGCCTGGCGCCAAATGGCGCACTGGCCGCCCTGGAGCAGCTCCCCACGTGTACGTGGTAGCTACTGTGTGTTCCCAGGCTTGAGGCGTGGCCATCCCAAGGCCCCCCAGCAGGCAGCAAGGTAGCTGCCTGCCGGAGGTTCAAGTCCTTGGGCCCCTGTCCCACCCTTCCTGGCTCCTCCCCCCAGCTCAAGTCACATGGCGAGCAGTAGGGGAGGCCCAGACTCGCTACACAGACCCCCGGGACTCACCCAGAAAAGGGGTAGCCATCGAGGTTCCAGCAAATCTGGGGAGCTCCACTGTATTTTTTAATGTGATATATTGGATTCTTCCTTTCTAATATTTTAATTTCATTAATAGTTTGATTTCCCAGCAAAATTTCTCATCCATGTAACTTTTCAATTTCTTAAACTCATGTAATTGCAGGTCTGTGTTTTTGGGTAACCTTGCCATTAGCCTTTAGAATGACTTTTCTTTATTATCTTCATATTCAGTGTCATAGGTAAGGCTTATTGTATTCCTTTTGGGAAGTCATATGGGCTTCCTTGAGTTCATCTGAAAGTGACCAACAACAAGAATGAGGATTCACAACAAGCTTCAGGCCAGGCCAACGCCTCTGTACTGACTTCATTTTATGTGATAAGGCATATGAGGATCAACTGGAGAGTTTAAAAATGTTGTTACCTGGATGCCATCCCTGGATATTTTGACCAAATTGGCTAATGAGTGGCTCAGCATCAGAATATTTGTATTATTCTTACATGAAAGTATTTCAAAAGGTTAATTTAAAAATTGAGCTAAACCATAAATTTATTAAGGATGAATTTTCTTTGAAGTTTTCCAATAGTTTTTCTATGTACCATTTGAAGATATTTTATATGCAGTCAAGATTAAGAACTGCTGAAATGACACCTAGGGCTCCTTCTAAATAGCACAACATCCAGCACACACTTAACTTTCAGGCCTTGTCTTCATCCATAGAAAAAGACAGACGTTATTCAAATTTAGAAATAATAGTAACAAGAATAATTAGATATGACAGTCCATGAACATGTATGATATGCCAACTACAAATCACACTAAAATTCCCATTTAATTGCTGGAAAATGCTATAGAGTAAGTGCTGTTATTTCTCATGTATATATGTGAGATACATATGAGAAATACGGAAATTAGAGGGATTAGGTGACTTGCTTGCAACCATAGCCGCATAGCAGTTAAATTGATAATGTGTAGACAACACCAGACAAACTAATGCAAAGTAAGTCTGCTTATTTACTAATTTAATTGGTGCTTTTCAATAAAGACAATGGATAATTATTTTCTCCAGGAAAACTCCTGGAAACAAGCTTGTAAGCTCTGAAATGGGACTTGAATACTCTAAAGAGAAGCTTTCCATACCAATCAGGTCAGCACATCAGGGAATGAGAAAAATATACGCTGTTGAGTACCCCTATGTTTTTATTCGTATGGAACAAAAGTGTTTAGGCCTCCTCCAGACCATTCTACTACTATCATTCAATCTCTTCTCAGGTGAGATTCCCAAAGCTTTTCATTATTATTTACTTACAGGAAAGAAATGCACTTGATTGATGATACGGTACAGGCTGCTTCTCTGGGGTCACTTGGTCCTGCCAGACTCAGGCATTTGTTCACTTCATATTCTCAACATACTGCAGGGGTGCTGCTGTTGATGGTGTTCCTGGGACCTGGTGTGGATGGTGAGGAATGGGCATACCAACCTTACCTAAGCAGGCACAATGCCCACTGCTCCTCTAGTAATTCCCACAGCACTGCCGCCCAACACAGGTCAGGCATAAGAATTGTAACCAACCAAGACTGTAGGTTCTCTGTAAAAAGGGGGACACCAGAAGCCCAGTAGAGAATCTGGTACAGTTTATTGTTCTGAGATTGCCTGTCTGAGGATGTCCCAGGTAAGCTCGTCTCGCTATACTATACTCAGAGGGAACCAGAAAACCACCAACAGGGAATATATAGTCCCATTTTCTACAGGCAGTCCCTAATTCTGGCTATAAAAACCCAGGAAAACTGCTTCTGGAGGATGCAATTCCTTTATGGGAACCATACCTTCTCATTGTCTCAATATCACAAATAAATCACCCTTTCCTCTTAACAACTCCTACTTTAGACTGATTGTTTGATGACACTCCAGGTGAACTCATCCATTGTGTCTGCTAATTAAATCTACCATTACCAGTTAGTAAACTGGTCACCAGTTATTGACGATAACATGGACTTTACAACAGAACAGAAAACAATGTAACACTTGATGCTAAACATGGTTGCTTCCCAGAAGCCAAAGGAAACGAAAATGGGAACGTTTATGCAATATTCTCTCCTGGACATATCCTCTTATTTAAGCCTTGGGATCCAACTGTTGGATCTTGCCCAGAAACATAATCTCTTCATTTTCACAGAATGAAGTCCCAGCTTGCTGCAGGGTAACCTCGGGGTCTTACTCTGCATCTCTCCCTACAGGTATGCCCTTTCCTCTCACTCCTCATCAGGATGGTAAATAATCAGTAACCTCAGGTAGTGCATTTCCCTGAAGTTTCCTTACTATGTTGAAACCGCGGCTGCAAGTAGAGGAGGGACCTTTGGCGATCTGGTGCAGCTCTTTGCGCCCCCTGCTGGAGAGGGTTGAGAAAACGTCACTTGGGATCCAGTGAATTAATGCCCTGAGTGACATAACGTTGTGTTTTTTATTGGTTTGGAAGTTCTCTTAAGTTTAAAGAAGGTTTTTCTCCCTGTTATATTACCTGTCAGCAAAGTTGTTCTGTAGTTACAAAATGCATTGGCTCATTGACCATTTTTTTCATCATTAAGAGTCTGTGCCTCTAGAATTTTAAATGTGGTAGAATTTTTGAGAGCTTCTCATCCAACTGTGTTGTGTTATTGATGAATAAACACACAAAAGCTAATTAACCTGCCCAAAGTCCTACATGCATCGTTCATATTTTTTTTTCTTTTCAAAAAAATATATTTATTTTTTATTGGAAAGTCAGATATATAGAGAGGAGGAGAGACAGAGAGGAAGATCTTACATCTGATGATTCACTCCCCAAGTGGTTGCAACAGCCACAGCTGTGCCAATCCAAGGCCAGGAGTTTCGTCCAGGTCTCCCACTTGGGTGTAGGGGACTCTGGTCTGACTCCTATTCCAGAGATTTTTTTCTTTTCAAAAGAGTTTAATTCATTTATTTTCATTTTTGTTTGAAAGGCAACAAGAGGCCAACAGACAGATGGAGAGAGATCTTCTATACACTGGTTCACTCCTCAAGTGCCCCTGACAGCCACAGCTGGAGAAAGCTGAAGCCAAGGACCTGGAACTCAGTCTGGGTCTCCCACATGCATAAGAGTGGTCTGACCCCTTGATCCATCATTTGTTGCCTCCCAGGGTATGCCTTAGCAGGAAGTTGGATAGCAAGTGAAGGAGCCAGGACTAGCACTAGGCACCCTAATGTGGGACATGAGCATCCACCAAGTGGGGCTTAAATACTGTGCTGACTGCCAGGTCCCAGAGCTTTAACATTTTAAAAATTTACTTACTTATTTGAAAGGTAAATTATAGAAAGGAATAGAGAGGGCAAGGAGGGGAGAGACAGAGACTTTTTCATCTGCTGCCTCAGTCTTCAGACAGTTATAATGTTTAAGAGTTGGACCAGATGGAAGCCAGGAAGCTGGAACTTCAATCAGGTCTCCTCCTTGGGTGGCAAAGGTCCAAGCTAATGGATCGTCTTCTACTACTCTCTCCTACTCATTGGCAGAGCTGCTGGGTCAGAAATAGTCCCAACCAGTGCTCAGACAGGATGCCTGCTCAACCTGCTGCACAACACCAGCAACCTCATAATTGTGATGTTTATGTTGTGTTACCTCTGGCTCTGCAGGTGCTATTGAGACAAGACATGAGAGTACTTAACACGAAGTCATATTTTAAACAAAAAGAGTATTTTCACGTCTAAGTCTACATTGCCTAAGTTTGACAAATAAGAATCGATATGTAGAGGTGATTTTTATTTCCATTTCTTTAAAAAAGATTTTATACCTATTAAATTCCTCACTGACTCATAAGTCGTACAATAGCATTGTTTTCTTCAAGAAGGTATTTGATTTTCTTTTGCATTTCTTCAGTGACACACTGGTCATTCAGGACAAATGCTATTTAACTTTGTGTTGTAAATTTTCTGTTTTTCTTGTTGATTCTGTTTATGGCTTTGCATTTAAGGGGGTGTATAGCAACTCTAATAGAGACTATCGTATACAGATGTGAAGACACAATGCAGTATGCATCTCTACTTCTAAATCAAAGATGGACTCCCAATGAAACAGTTAAATACATTTTGACAGTAGGCTACTGGGCTTTCTGTCATTGTCTATAACTACAATGTCAGGATACACTTAAATAGCAGAATGATGGACTTATGACTATGCAGGATTATATTATTATAATGATATAGGGTAAATCAGTGTGGAGGGGGAGGGGATGAGTAAATGGGAAGGGGAGAAGGGAAATTCTAGAGTCTATGGAACTGTATCATAAAATAATAAAATTTAAAAATCTGTAAAAAAAGAATCAATGTGTAAGTAAAATTATCATATCTTCTGTGATTTGGTGAAATTATCATTGTTCTATTACTTCTTTTACCTAAATAATTTGAAAACTTGTAACTTTGATAACATTTCATCCTCTTCTGAGTTAAAACAAAATCCAGACTTCCATTCCTTGGGAAGAAAAGGTGGAATTTCTACTGTTTACCCAGGGAAAGCATAAATTTCTCCAGTGATTCAGTTAGAGAAAAAATATCAGCTTCCTGGATATTAAATTATATTCAATACTTAATTTTAATATAACAAAAGTGTCCCCAGGCTTCCTCGAGCAGAGGTTACCAATGAGGCTACATTAACATTCCAGACTTGAATGTTCTCTGTTCTTTCAAAGCCCACACATCTGCTTCCTGGACTGCAGCTCGTCTCTGTGTCTTCTCAGTTCTTTCTTCAGAGTGGGGCTCCATTGATCT
Source organism: Ochotona princeps (assembly GCF_030435755.1). Classification (NCBI taxonomy): domain Eukaryota; kingdom Metazoa; phylum Chordata; class Mammalia; order Lagomorpha; family Ochotonidae; genus Ochotona; species Ochotona princeps. The sequence goes on from NC_080838.1 coordinate 31,520,412, forward strand.
GGGCACCACACCCTGCTCACTGATGCCCTCTCCACCCGGCTCATCTCAATGCACCCGGCAGAGCCCCTTACACACACACTTGAGTTTTATTTTTCTGAGCACACCTTGATTTTCCCCAGTGTGACAGAAACCTTTTGGAAGCCTATTAACTTTTGCTATTTCTCTCTCTCGTCTTGTGAAACTAAAAAGTAGGAGTGGGGCCCAGCGCGGTGGCCTAGCGACTAAAGTCCTCACCTTGAATGTGCCAGGATCCCATATGGGCACCGGTTCTAGTCCCAGCAGCTCCACTTCCCATCCAGCTCCCTGCCTGTGGCCTGGAAAAGCAGTCGAGGACAACCTAAAGTCTTGGAACCCTGCACCCGTGTGGGAGACCCAGAGGAAGAAGTTCCTGGCTCCTGACTCTGGATTGGCACAACACTGGCCATTGCGCTCACTTGGGGAGTGAATCATTGGACGGAAGATCTTCCTCTCTGTCTCTCCTCCTCTCTGTATATCTGACTTTGTAATAAAAATAAATATTTTTTAAAAAATCAGGAATGACTAGTTTTCTCCATTTTTCAGTCTGCCCAACTTGATAATAATCAGGACAGGTCTTGCTAGAATGCAAGAAATCAGTCCACCTGGATAAACATGAAGAGGCCGGTACCCTGAACCGGGAAGGTGGGACTCAATCCTCTGGTTGGCCAGAACTGTTTTTCTGTACTGAGGTCAGGAACCACTGACTGATTATCATGAAGATAAATGGGTTGTAAGTGACAGGACTAGCAGGAGGCTGCCCTCACTTTAATTTAAAACTAATATTGTTTAGCAATTGCTGTCAGAAGAAAATAAAACTCTGCTAAATAAGGAAGATTAAAGCTACCTAGCATTTTTTTGAAAATGCTTGTTTTTTTATTTGAAAGGCAGAGTTATAGAGAAAAAGTGAGGGGAGAAGCAGGTGGGAAAGGGGAGAGAAAGAAATATCAATTTTTTTCTTTTTTTTTATTGATTACATTGCATTATGTGATACAGTTTTATAGGCACTGGGATTCCCCCCTCCCTTCTGCAATCCCCCCCATGGTGGATTCCTCCACCTTGTTGCATTACCACAGTTCAAATTCAGTTGAGATTGAGAAAGACATATCTCAATCTGATAGCTTACTCACTAGAAATGTCCATAACTATCGGGCCTGGGTCAGGTGGAAGTCAGGATCCTGAAACTCCATCCAGATACCTCACACAGGTGTCAGGGGCTCAAGTATTTTGGCCATTATCAGCTGCTTGCCTCCTAGGCACATGAGCAGGAATGTTGGGCTCCAGGTAGGATAGCCCACACTCAAACCAGTGTACTGATAGGTTCAGTTCCTGCCATCGGAGCCATTTGGAAAGTGAACCGCAGATTAAAGATCTCTCTCTCACTCTACCTTTCAAGCAAATAAATATTTTTTTTAAAACGCTTGTCCAGGTTACCATCCAATTCCTCTTCACAGGTATGGTAGCATGTTCTCAAATATGCCAACAGGTGTGAAGAAAAGATTCAGAAGGATCAAGGCATGCTTTGATTAGCAGTTTAATTTACAGTCTTTTTGTGCTCATGATGACAGGATGTACACTAAAATGTACAGACTTTTGGGCCCTGTGCGATAGCCTATTGGCTGAAGTCTTCATATTGCATGCACCAGGATCCCATGTGGGTGCTGCTTCATATTCTGGCTCCTCCATTTCTCATCCAGCTCCCTGCTAATTGTCTGGTAAAGTAATATAGTATGGTCCAAAGCCTTGGGACTCTGCACCTGCATGGGAGATTAGGAGATGCTCTTGGCTCCTGGCTTAGGATCAACTCAGCTCAAACTGAGAAAGTAGGTATGAACAGAAGTTGTTTAAAAGACAGGCACACAATCAGGGTCTGGGATTCAGGGAAGACTGTTCAGTGAGAGTAATTTGTAACTAGAGATCTGAGAGTTGAATAGGAGTTTTCTGGCAAATGCAAGAGAAAATTCAGGAGAAAAACGGTGTGCTGAGTTCCAAGGGCTTGTGTTGAACTCACATCTGTGAAAAGAGTGTAGTATACCTGTGACATAGATGGTGAGGGGTGTGGCAGGAAAGTGACAGGACTTGTGGAATGTTTGGGAAATCAATTTTGGGCATGGAAAGCAAGGAGAGAGCATATTGCTTCAAATTTCTAGGAATCAAAGTGGCTTGACCTGGAAAAGCAGCAGTGGTGTGCGCAAGCAAGTGGTGTCAGTAGATTGCACTAGAGAGGTTTCAGCAGAAGGATGGACAGGATTTAGTGACAAGCTCTCCACGTGGATGAGATGGATTTCTTGGATGGCTTGTGTTCCTGGCATCAACAGGGAGGTAGATGCCTATTCTTTTTACTTAGTCAGGGAAAAGGAAAGAGGCGGGGTTAGGTTTTGAATTTAGTTTGAAAGATGTTGAGGTTTGGGACAGAGGATCTTAAGCGGATCTGGATCTCAGAGCTAAAAATGCAGATTTGAGAATTAGCAACATCAGTACAGGTCTGCAGTTCCTCATTCACACTCCAAACTCTCAAAGGCTCCAAGCATAAAAGGTACTTTCATTATATGTGTGAGTTTCATGCAAATGTACTCAAAGAAAATCCTAATATGAATTGATTTAAGCTTTATTAGTCTTTATTTTAATAGTATAATTACTTACATACCTTGCTGTAGGAAAACTAATGTGTTTGGTTAAAGGATGCTGCCCAAATTCTGTTTAATGTTAGTGATACACAGTAAGTCTAAATGTTTTAGAGAATTCAGATTCTAAACCATGTAGCCTCAAGTGTCTGTGAAACTAATGTTGAGGTCCAGTGAGTGGTATGATACCTAAAAAAAGCATTTATGATGGAAGTGGTGAATTGTCACCCAGTAGCCAAGCAAATCCCATCATATTACAGAAATCAGAAAGTCAAGGACTACATTTTCCACTGGAAGTTGCAGTTTGTAAAGTGTTTTCTCAAAGAAGATGGCAAGATGGCAATTTCACAAGATTTGGAATGAGGGAAGTGCAGTGGAGGTTGTGCTCCTGCAATTGCTGCTGACAGGCGTGCTCTTAGGAAGCGGAAGTTAATGTTTAGTGCTGGTGTAGCAAGCTTAATGCTTCTTGATCAAGGGAGCCTCCTGAATATGGTAGTGCAGTAGGTTACAGTATCAGCTGCAACTTCATGAATGGCAGCAGAAATAAAGAATGTGGCAGAGATTCGTTTTCATTATTTTCTCCTTCTTTATCTCTTTCTTTTCTTTCTTTCCTTTCTTCCTTCCTTTTCTCATTCTCTTTCCTTTCTTTGTTTTTTCTATTTCTTTTCCTTCTAACTATTGGTTTCATTTTCTTCCTTTGTTTCCTCTATAATATATTACGTACTGGTACTTTCCAACTTATAAAGTTCTCTGTAGGTACAGGATGTTAAACAGTACTGTGATGAAGTAGAGAATAATAGAGTGTCTTCCAGGATGGATTCAGCAATCACTGAGGTTTTTGGCTTTATTTCTTGAGTATCAAGTGGGAGCCTGTTGATGTTCCCAGTTTGGTTAAGTACGGGTAGAAAGATGTGCCTGGTGGCAAGCAGCCAATTAGATTCAATCCATTCTGAACTAGTATGCCATTTTTACTACACAATTAGAGTTCCAGGATTGCATTTCCTGTATTCTCTTGTAGCTAGGATTCTGAATATAATTCAGATTCTATGAAATGGGAACCCATATATGAGATTTGGAAAAAGAATAAAATGTGGGCAGCTGAGCTGCTGCAGACGCTGTTTCTGTTACAAGCATTATCTAGGATGGTGTCTTCCCATGATGTACCAATGTTGTTGTGAGATGGTGCCTTCACAGTTTGACAAATAGATTCCTGATTGTAAGGTCTCCTTCAGTGCATTAGATGTTTCTGAAAGCTCAACCTTGATTTCTTAAGCATTTGGAATGCTGTAGGTCATTAGCAATTTATTAATTTTCAGCCCCTATAATAAATCCCTTCTTACTTATGCTTGCTTGAGCAAATTCTGTTTTCTGCAGGGTATCCTGAGTGACAAATGTGCCTAAGGCAAACCTTCAGGAAAAACAATTTATGTCTCATGTTTGGAATGGAGTCTTTCACCAAAATGAGCTGGAGACAGAAAGAAAAAATATACAGTGCAATTTCATAGAAGACAATGGGAAAAGTTTAGGGGCAATTTTAAACATACCTCATCGTGGCAGGTAAGAGAAACCTAGCCTCTAGCACTCTATCAGAATGAGAGCTGAGGGGATAAGGCTATTTTTTTCCTTTCTGATGTTCTTAAGTATTTCTGATGAATCTAGGACAATACACAGCCACAGATAAATACGATAGAAATCAGAGGGAAACCAATGTGTGGAGCCCTTCCTTTGAGTTAAGGGAAGCAGTTGCTTCCAGGGCACTGAGGAAGGATGGAGGTTCCAGAGGCCTGCTGTTGCTGGGACCATTTAGGTTCAGCCAAGTCCTGACTCTGAGAAATGATTGTTTAACCTTCAACATCTTCTCCCAGAAATAGTTATAGATAGCCAAGTGTCAACTTCTGCATCACCCAATAGTCTATGTGTCACCTCAGTAATAAAAGTACACTATAATAGTTGCCAGTTATTAAGTTGCAGTTACAGTGGGGACTGTCATAGTTATTGTGGAATTTACAGGTAACTAAGATGATATATTATCCACTGTTTTACATTTCTAGCATTTAGAATAATGTCTAAGCCTAGACAATGCATGTGAATTATTTAGTATCCTTATGGCTCCCCTTATGGAAATCCACTTAGCTTCATGGTGCATCTGTTTGGAAATTGCTAGTTTGTTCTTTATTTTTCCAACACTTTGAGCCTAAAAATATCATGCTTTTTGTTGTATTATTCCTCTTCTCAACCATCTATACAAATGCCTTTAAAAAGAAATGGCAGATTATGTTCTTTAAATGAATAATTGAGAAAGGTAGTCATTTGTTCTTTTCATTTTCTGTTTATTAGACAACTAGAATTCATGATTAAAATATCACAGTGTTGATTTTAAAAGACGACCTTTGTTATGAAGGCTTGTCAAATTTTTCACTGCAGATGCATATTACATAGACTGGCTCTCACTTGCCCAAATGTTTATTCAAATTTCTAGCATATCAAAATAGGCATCTTGGAAACAGTCCATTGCCACTTACTTGTTACTTTAGATAAATGAAACTAAATAAGTCTATTAAGTATGACACTCACAGAAATAGATGAAAAACAGAGGAATGTCATAGCAATGGCTTTATTTTGGTGTGTACCAATATGTGCAGTACCCATGTTGTCAATTATTATTCAGAAAGCAAAACAAAACCAGAATGATGACATTTTTGATACACTGAATATATCTCAGCAATTATAATTACTGAAAGCTATAAAGTGCCAAAATAAGAACACTTTAAACAAAGTCAAATGATTGCACTAAATCATCATGCTTTTTTTGAATATTTATTTTCATTTTTAATGGAAAGTTAGATATACAAAGGGGAGGAAAAACAATAAGGAAGATCTTCTGTCCATTGATTCACTCCCCAGACGGCCACAGTTGCTAGAGCTGAGTCAATCTGAAGCCAGAAGCCCAGAACTTTTTCCAGGTCTCCCACATGGGCACAGGGTCCCAAGACTTTGGGCTGTCTTTGACTGCTTTCCCAGCCCACAAGCAAGGAGCTGGATGGGAAGTGGGCCACTGGGATTAGAGCCGGTGCCCATATGGGATCCTGGCACATGCAAGGTAAGGACTTTAGCTGCTAGGTTACCGTCCTGGGCTCCATCATGCCACTTTAGAACAGCTATTTTCTTTGATAATTGAAACTTCTACAAAATAAGCCTCCAAATACTATACCCCAACGTTCCTGCCTGACTTTCATTTTCTGCTTGCTCTAAAAGGCTTGTTGGTGTTGATGATATATCCTTTATGTTAAAAAAAAAGACAAAAAGAATTGACAATGATTTTTTTTTCTGTCATAGGCTGGAAAAGTTATTCAGGCTATAGATTTGCATCAGTAAGAATGCATACTTTCATGAAGGCACAGTCACAACGACACACACAAACACACACACTTGCATCATTCCCTCTGCACACATATACATTACCTCTCATCTGATTCTGAAATCCATCCAACCTCAATGCCAACCCTGCAATTTGCTGACCTATCAGGAGACTGGGTGTCATGTCATTCCAGGGATTTGCTTGTGATGTACTCCACTGACATTGGATATTTCCTAATCTGAGACTCTAAGGACCATTATCTCTTTACCATTGATGTTCTTCCAGTCAGTTGTAGATCTGAATCCCCATGGGTTCATCATACTGAAATATGGCACCTTCATCACAGGCTTTGTGGAATTGCTCAGCGAATCCTGGTCCTTTGCATGGGCCAACATTGTCGGTAAAGAGCCTTAGTGTACCAGCTTTTATGCACACCTCCTACCTGCTCTGTTTTGTCAATTCTTAGAAGAGAATCATTCCCTGGTGGAGGGGAAAGTCTTTAGTGACTGGGCCCATGGAATGGCTCGAGGTTACTCAGCCTGAGTTTAATTTTCTGTCTGATTGTTTAACCCTGATCAAGACTTCCTACCTAAAAAGCAAAACACAAAAAATAAACAAACAAAAAACCCAGAAATTTCCTGACTCTACTTTCTTGCCTGTTCGGCTCTCACAAACTTTTAAAATGCCTTCTTCCATGTCCTCTCATTTTATACTATGATTTCAGGGAAACAGCCAGCATGGAGCTTCAATTATTAAACATTAGGAAAGCCCTAGTTTTTGAAGAAGTGATCCAGCTTTGATGGGTTACAGGGTTAAATAAGTGCTCAAAGTTGGACAAAATCCTGTTCTACTCTAATTTTTGGCTTGTCTTTAATTCTCACCAACGTTTCCCATATTTCAGTCACAATCTTTCGCTCTTTCCTGTGTTGCTACCACAACCACAATTTTAAATTTTCTATTCGACTCATATTTTGCAGTAAAGTTAAATAACAGAGAGCTCCGAGCATTATGAACTTATATTAGTACCACTAACCAAGTACAATGTAACTGATTTTAATGATAGCATGAACTTGATACTCTCTTCACAAGAGTATCAAAAGGATTGAACGTTTACTGGAGGGAGCAAAAGTGAAGGATTGAATCAGCATCTGAATAAATGTTAAGGTTATGCAAGTCCAGGGACACCACAGTCATCTCATCTGTCTCGAGAAATAGATGGTCGGGGTGGTGGTACAGCAGGCTAATCAACCTACCTGTGGCCTTGGGCTCCCATGTGGCTGCTGGTTGGTGTCCTGGCTGCTCTTTTTCTGATCCAACTCTCTGTTTATGATCTAAGTAAGCAGTGGAGGATGGCCAAAGTCCTTAGGACCCAATGCCCACATTGGAGATCCTGAAGAGGTTTCTGGCTCCTAGCTTCAGATCAACTCAACTCTGACTCTGGCAGTCATTTTAGGGTGTAAACCAGTGGATGGAAAACCTTCTCTTTATCTCTCCTTGTCTCTCTGTAAAATCTGCATTTCAAATAAAAATATAAATGCAACTTCTGATTTTTAAAAAACATTTTAATCATTATTTTGCATGATACAGTTTTGTAGGTATAAGGTTTCCCCACTCCCCTCTCTGTCCTTCTCCATTTTCCCCTCCTACCATTTCCTCCCGTATTATTACAGTATAGTTTTTAATAACAGCTGCAAGGTTAACATTCTGCTACTTAAATGAACCATGGCATTGCAGGTATAGACAAGGCCACTAGGCCACTGTGCCAGGCCCAAACATAGAAAATTTAAAGTGATGTTGTCAAGGTATATTTAACTGTTTCACTGGCAGTCCTCCTTTCACTCAGAAGTAGAGATGCATGGTGTAGCATATCTCACTTCCTATATGCCAAAAAAAACTTTAAAAAAAGGAATATATGATCAGTAACTCTACGAAGGACACCACCACATTTCTAGATTGTGTTCTTCCAGTCAAATTTAATTCACAAATGTGGACTTTAAACTGTATCTTTTCGCTTCTCTCTAAATTGAACTACCATTGGTGACTATCAACTAGGCATCGCCTTGCTGTCTGCTCACATATTTCTGTGCATTTGCAGGACTGCCTCCGATTACAGAATGCTAACACAATGGTGTCCAAGTAGGCTTATCACACAAATTCTCTTCATGGACACCTTCTACTTAGAGATTTTTCAACTACTAGAAGAAGCCAAGCCATGTTACAGTAAAATAAAGTACTCTTTATCAAACGAATTACTCCCATTTGAAACAAACACCATTTTAGAAAATATTTTTTTTCCTCAGCAATTCCTAGTTATCTTTGGCAAGGAAGACTTTAAGGCTTTGGAATAAACTCTATAGACTGCTTTAACATACTTTCAATGGAAGGCTGAACCCTGTAGGATGTCGTCTGATTTTGTGCAGGAGTTCTTTACTTCACTGCCTTTCAGATATTTTATTATCCTGTAAATTGTAGATGGCTCATAATAATGCAAATTATTCTTGTCCTTAGGCTTCCAAATACATTTTGTCTGGCAGATAAAGCTAATTTTGAGTCCGTTTGTGAATTAATTCAACATTTCCTTACTCAGTATAAAGGATACCTTAATTTTTCCTTAGAACAGGCAAAGCATTAGTCTTGCACTTATTAATTAATGAGTTATATAAAAATTCTTATAGTTTAGGAAAGTTATAATTTTATTATCCTCATTAAAAATTCTTTTAACTCACCTGTATAACTACTTGAAATGATAGCTTAATTTTGAAAAAAAATTTTTACTAGTATTTTTTCAATGTAAACTGCAATAATTTGGAAACACAGCTGCTAATATGCACTTAATTATGCTATAAGCACACAAATACAAAAACTGGAACTAATTTGACCTGCTGAGAAATAAAATAAATTTTGTATGAGTGTTGCAATTAGTGGTTTAATTGTGGCTTTTTGGGGCTTGTCTGTTTTTGAGAAGCTTGAGGGTTGAGCGATTTTCTTCCTGGTTGTTTATATTTCATACAGGGAAACCTTAACCCACTGCAAGCTATGCTGTGAATGTCTCAGCAGACCCTCCCTGATGGCAGAGATCATTAAAGACAGAATAGTTAGGGGACGCTGCTTATCTTCACATATTTTGCTTTGTATAGCATCAGCTATTAATCTTCTTTTATCTTCAAACAGATCCCTTTATTTCCTCCTTTTAAAATATGTATTTATTTCATTGAAAAGCAGAGCCACAAAAGGAGAAAGGGAAAGGAAGGAGGAGGGAGAGAGATTATATCTTCCATTTTCTGATTCACGTCCTGTATCCCAACAGCTAGGGCTGAGTCAGACCAAAGTCGCGGGGTGGGGAGAGAGAGAGAATCAATACTCTACAATATAGGAAGCACCAGGACTGACTAAGTCTCAGCTGGTAGCTGCTTTATGAAGTGACAGGGACCTGAGGCATCAAGTGCTGCCCCCCATGTGCACACAGCAGAAAAGTGCAATTAGGATTTAAGCTTAGAGTCTGATGTGGGATCTAGATGTTCTAAACATCACGCTAAACACTTGCACCTCCATGAGTTTTTGAAGTACTCTCAGGTTCAGCTCAACTTGTGTGCCTTTCTCTCCTCTTCTCACTTGCGGCATTTACAATCGTAACCACCAGGCTACACACCCTAATTTATTTCTTTTTCTTCACAGTAATCCTGGAACATAGAAACTATTCAGAAAATATTTTTTGAACTTAAAACTATAATGTGTTTTATTTGATTCATAAGCATTCCATTTGTGGAATATTGTGTAGTCATACATGGCCAAATGCATCATGATTTTCCAAGTCTGTCCTTTTCTATTATGGCCCCTCTGCATAGCTGCCATTTCCTTGTACTTCACCTTCTCTCTAGCACCTGGTATGTTTTAACCTGTTGCTCAACAGTGTCTAAGAGACTGCTGACTAACCATCAAGGTATTAAAGATAACTCCTAATGTCTACCTCCATCAGGCATCTCTGACATAGTGTGGTGGAGGAGAACTACTTCATTATTTCTCTACCTTAAGAGCTCAAGTTTGTGGCAGAACCTCCTCCTAGCTAATCAATCTTTCTTTCTTTCTTTCTTTCTTTCTTTCTTTCTTTCTTTCTTTCTTTCTTTCTTTCTTTCTTTCTTTCTTTCTTTCCTTTCTTTCTTTTCTTTCTTTCTTTCTTTCTTTCTTTCTTTCTTTCTTTCTTTCTTTCTTTCTTTCTTTCTTTCTTAATAAGGTCATTTTATTTTTGATGATGCTTACATAGTTGAGAAGGATGTGTACCCATGTGGGCCACAGATTAGGGTGGGGAGGGTCAAGGAATGGGGTAAGTGGATGAAACTATCACCTATCACCGCCAATCTTTTTTTTTTTTCTTCCTATATCTTGGGAAGTGGGGAGAGAAGGGGAGAGGGTCACTGCCAGCAGTTCAACCACACAGTTTCTGTGGGGAATGACCACACAATGTCAACCTAGGATCCCTGATGTGGAACATGTTCTAAGGGTAATACTTAACTGGTTTCAATAGTTCTGAGATGCTGTCAATTTTGTTGTTCCAAGGTTGAGGAGATCCTTCCAAGGTCCATCGGCTGACATAATCCACCTTAGATTCACCGAAATACTTGCTGTCAAAGCTTGACTGGGACAGCTGTTCAATTTCTTCTGCCCTCCATAGTACTAGATGTCCTCTGCAGGCCACAACAAACTTGTTGTCATGTTCCCCATGAGCATCTGGGCATACAGTCCACTGCACAAGCTTCAGCAACTGGGGAGATCCACGTTTGACATATGCATTCTGTGTTCAGACCAAAAATCCTGTGATTTTCACTGTGGTTGGAATTCTGAGTCCAGTGGTCCAGTTGGTGTGATTCCCAAAGAAACCTCACCAGAGGTGATGGCAGATCTGACTTCTGTGTGTATCAGACAGTGAGCAGTCCAGCTCAGACTGTCACCCACATCAGCCTATGCACATATCCCTAGCCCCATCTCATACACAATCCAATGGATGCTTAAGCCCAGTCCATCCTTGACCATAACACACCAACAGGATCTGCAACCTACTGGAATGACTCTTGATAACCCTCCAACAGGATCTCCCTAACCCTGGCTCCTGTGCATGGCAGCATGTGTAGCAGACTGGTTCAGCCTATTCTGCATCGATTCAACTCTCATGCACATTAATGGGTGCTGGAACCTAGCTCAGTCAAATCGATCCCAGTATCCATCCCACTCACACTCATGCCAGTGGATGCCACCTCCTGTCCAGCCACGCCCACCCTCAACCCTGTGTCTCATGCTCACCAGCGGGAATTGCAGCATATCGGAGGAGTGCCCACAATTTTGCTACCAGACCCATTCCCAGCCCCAGATCTTGCACTTTTCAGGTAGCTCTGAGCTGTAGCCTGATAGGAGTCGCCCCCAGTCCCAGCTGATGCTGTGGCATGGCCCACTCCTAAGATTAGTAAATACAGACATATGGGTAAAACATATTTTTAAAAAAGTGAAAAATCATGTATAGTTCATAAATAAATAAGGTGAAATCTAGATGGAATTTGTGTTTTCTGAGTGAAATATACTGAAAATTAAATTTGGATTATTAATCACCTTGACGCTTCTTACTTTTGTGGAATGGATTTTAAACATCCTCACAGTTCATATGGTGAGAGAAGTAGGCATATGTAATTACTGCTTATTATAGTATAAACATGAGCTGAAGTGAGGAATGAAATGTTGCTCCAAAAATGACTCACTTAATTGAAAAATTTTCCACATCTTACAAAAATACTGAATCAGGAAAAGATGATGAATTTTTTAAACCGAAGTTTATAAAACGCAGTGAACAATGCGTCAGCTATTGGTCTTTGCTCTCAATATAAATTAATTATTCTCAACAATAGATCAGAAAAGAAGATTTTGATTGACTTCGTGCAACAATTGTGTTTTTGTATTCTCAAACTATTAGTCAAAGTTTTATCAGATTCAAGTCTTCTACATGATAAAATCAGAGGTTACATAATCACAGCATCAAAATCTTCCTGCTGAGCAAATGAAAGCATTTAATATAATTTCTGATTATTATTTTAATATTTGCCACTGCTTTAAGTACAGTGGGAATACATAATTGAAACTCTGATTGGCAAATATTTTAAGAGAAAACTAATTGGTTGATATAATTGTAGATACTCATGGCATACAGTGTGATGCTTCAAAACACGAATAAAATGTATAACAAATTTTAGCAGTTAGAATCTTCATCACCTCAAAAATATACCATTTTTTGTGGGGAAAGAAAATGTAAAATCCTCTCTTCTATCTATTTTGAAATATATTTTTGTTAAATATATTCACACAGTGATGTAATAGAACACTAGAGTTATTTTCTGTATGTAACTTCGTACCCATTGTCCAACATTTCCTCTTTCCAAAATCCATTCTACATGCCCAAGCTTCTTGTTACCATAATTCTACTTTCTATTTTGATGGGATCAAAATTTACAGATACCTCAAATGAGTAAGATTATGTAACATATGTCTTCCTGTATGACTTACTCCACCTACTATGGCTCCCTTTAGGGTAATAAATATAAATGATCTACCATCAGAGTACACAAATAATATGAAGCGAATATTAGATCAAAAGAAAAATAAGCTGTAGTACAAAAATACTAGGGAACTTTAACTCCTCACTTTCTGCAATGGACAGATTATCTAGGTAGAAAATCAGCAAACAAGCATCAAATTTAAGCTGTGCTCTAGACCAAACTGACCTAACAGATACTGACAGGACATTTTACCCAACAATTCTCTGGAAACATTCTTTTCAATACTGCATGGGACAGTTTCCAGGATAAATCCAATGTTAGACCACAAAACAAGTCTTAATAAATATAGAAATTAAATATTTCAGTGATTTTTTTATCATCATGGTATATAACATGAAATCAGTAACATGTGGACTTTCTGAAAGTTTACAATTATGTGAAATTTAAATATGCCCTGGAACAACCAATGCCAATGAAAAAATGAAGTTAAAATAAATAAATAGATAAATAAACAAACAAGCAGATATATTAGAATGGAGAGTGGAAAAAATAGAGACAGACTGGAAATAAAATACACTAAATGCTATGACATGGTAAAAGTAATTGTAAGAGGGAAATTTATAGCAACAAACATATACATTAAAAAGGAGAAAATTTCCAAATAAGTAATTCAATGTTGTGCCTCAAGGAACTAGAAAAACTAAAACAAACCAAATTCCAAATTAGTGGAAGAAAAAAGTTAATGAAGATCAGAGCAGAAATAAGTAACACAGATCAAAGATGTAGCATGTAAGGTCAATAAAATGAAGAGCTGGCTTTTTGAAAAGCCAAAGAACAAACCTTATGCTAGAACAAGAAAACAAATGGAAGAGCCAATGAAGAAAAAATGGAAGAACCAATGAAGAAAAAAAGGATACAAGTGACACAACAGGAATTTGAAGGGTTATTAGAGATTACTATGAAGAACTACATACCAAGAAATTGGAAATCTTAGGAGAGTTGGACGGATTCTTGGACCACACAGCTTACCAAGATTGAAACATGAAAAAATAGGAAGTATGAATAGGGTGGACAATTGGCACATTACTTAAGATGTCTGCATCCCATTCTGGGATACCTGAGCTCAGCTTTTATTCCAGCTTTCTGCTAATGTGCATTTCATAGAATGGTAAACTCTGTGTCGGTTCTATAGCCACTCTAGAGAGCTTACAGTATTTAACTAGGCAAAGTTATACCTTTTCAGTTCAGTTTTCTAGTTGGACATTTTCTGGTTTGTCTAATACAGAACATGTTACCACTCCTGGGTTAATGAGAATGGGTGGTAATTTGGTTCTGTCATTTTAGCAATGGGTTGTTCCAGTGCTTCATTTATTCTTCTGCTGTTCTTTTCCTGGGATATTCCTCACATTTGCCTTTGGTTTTGGTCAGTGCTATTACATTTCTCTGTCAAGAAGACATCTTGAAATATCATTTGTAGGACAGACCTGGAGGAGGCATATTCTTTTAGCTTTCCTTTACTGTGGAAGAATTGTACTTCCTTTTCAAGCACAAAGGAAAGCTTTGCTGGGTACATTATTCTGGACTGACAATTTTTTTTCCTTTTAAAATCTTGCTCCATTATCTTCTGGCCTGTAGAGCTTCCTTTGAGGAGTCAGCTGTGAGTTTGGTTGGCATGTCAATTGATTTTTTTCACGTGCACATTTAGGGATCTTTTCTTTATGTTCGATTGAAAAAAGCTTGCTTATCATGTGTTGTGATAAAGATTGCTTTTGGTCAACCCTGTTGGAAATTATGTCCCCCTGCTGGATTCTGTTTCCTAATTCTTTCTCCAGATTAGGGAAGTTTTCTCTTATTATTTAATAAAACACATTAACTCTGAATGTAGGTGAATTAAACTTGTCAATCAAACATCATAGACTAGTGGACGGGATTAAAAAAACAAAATCTGGACCTGGCATGATAGTTTGTGGTTAAAGTCCTTGCCTTGCATGCGCCAGGATCCCATATGGGCACCAGTTCTAATCCCGGTAGCCCCGCTTCCCATCCAGCTTCCTGCTTGTGGCCTGGGAAAGCAGTCCATGGTGGCCCAAAGTCTTGGGACCCTGCACTCGCGCAGGAGACCTGAAAGAGCTCCTGGTTCCTGGTTTTGGATTGGCTCTGCTCCAGCCATTGCGGCCACTTGGGGAGTGAACCACCAGATGGAAGATCTTCCTCTCTGTCTCCCCTTCTCTCTGTATATCTGCCTTTCCAATAAAAATAAATAAATCTTAAAAATATCTATCTATCTGTTGCCTACAGGAGACACATCTCACCAACAAAGATCAGTGGAAACTATGTCTCATGGATTTTGATGATTTTCTTCAAATTTTTTTTTTCTGATATTTGATTCTTCACTGACTCATAGGTCATATAGTAGCATCATTTTCTTCAAGAAGGCTTTTGGTTTCCTTTTTCACTTCTTCGGTGACACATTAGTCATTCAGTAGCATGTTATTTAACTTCTTGGCACTGTAAATTTTTTCCCTGTTGTAGATTTTGTTTTGTGGCTTTTCACTTAAAAGGATGTATAGTAACTGTGCAATGGAGACTATCATGTCTAGATGTGAGGAAACAATGCAGTGCGCATTTCTACTTTCCCTTTTGCACACTTATGTTCTAAATCTGTACAGTCTTTGAAGGTATCTGTAGTCAGGCAGAAAGATGTCTGGTGAGCAGGAAAGATTCATTGAATTGCATTTGTACCAATTAAGATCATTCCCAGAAGTCACAGGCCTTTCTGGGCTTCCCCTGTCTAATCCTCTATCATCTTCTTTCCCACTTATCCTCTGAGTAGGAGAAGCTGTGGGGCAAGTGGAAGAGTGATTTGAGGTCTCATAAACCTGGGCTGAGGTTACATGCTTCTACTTTGATGGTTGGGTTATGATATTTGGTTTTCTGACCCAAAAAGAAAACAACATTTTTTTGGCCTAAGGCAGAATGAATGTACGTTAAATATATGATATGTTATAGATACCCACTAAGTGACAGCTGTTTTATTTGCACATAAAAGACACTGCCTTCCCCATATCCTGTACTTTTGAGTAGCCCATATTCCCACCTCAAGATTGCCAGTTTGAATTGTCTGTGTACCAAAATTCCTAACATTCTTTCATTCAGTTAGTATTTAAAAATATTGCTGAATCTCTAGTAAATGCTTTTGTGTGGCATTATTTAGTAGGATTCTACCGAATAGCAATCAAATTTCTGATAAACTAGAGTTTCTCTGTCTTTTCCTTAATTAATGTACATGCCATACTTAAATATCTATTGATTATCTGAGTTCAGTGAATCATAGATCTTATTGTCTTGAGCCAGAAAATGATGAAACACCTTTTTGGAAGACAGAGGAGTATAGATGCTTTTTATTCTTTTAAGACTATAGAGCAAGAATAAATTATTTTAAAACACTTTTCTTTCTTTAAGATGTGGAAATGTAAGCCTGGGGAGCTCAGTTGTCTGGCTCACAGTTTCTTGCCACAGCCAGGTGACCTGACCTTTAGTTTGGCACAACTACCAGAGTTCCCTCAGCATCATGCCCTTTTCTTCTGCCCACTGTGGGTGGCTCTTACCCTGTTTGTTTGTTGAAAGAAGTTTCCGAAGTATGATTCAGAGAACAAGATCAGAATAGTTTCTAGTCCATCTCTGAACTCAAGCTTTGCTATAAGCTTTAATACTCCACAGAGCCGCCTTTCCCACTGGAGAGTCAGAGATCTGCGGCCGGCCTTTGGGAAATCAAGGAGTTCACTGATGTCCTTGTCTCTTTTGGGCTCTTTATTTGCTGCCCTCGCGTTTATCCATGGGTGTCTAGTTTGTTCTAGCCAAATGTATCGTGTATGCATACTAATGAATAAGAATGCATATTTTTACTTCTTACAACAAAGGGTGGTTTTACTTGTTTTAATTATTTACTTTTTTTTGTTAGTGGGCTATCAGGCCTAAACTGACACTCCTTTACCTGCAGAGTTTCTGTAAAAAAAAAAAAATCACAGTTTCTTAGGGCAAACATACAAGCATATGTATTTTCCTTTATTCTGTGCCACAGGAGGTTTATTATGTACTGTGAGTTTGACATCAAACCCAATAAATAAGACCTCTTTAGTTCACAAAAATAAGAACCACAATAAAAGAAATGTTATAGTGAAATGCAAGACCTAGGCTCTGTTATTAGCTTTCTCTATAACTTTCTCTTTTTCTTGTGAAACATCTAAACTTCAATAATAAAACAAGGTGACTAGACTTGAAAAACTGTTCTCAAACTTATCCAGAGAATAAGGTTTCTGAAAATCAGTGTAGTTTTGTTTTTGATTTTTCTAATTTCATCAAACTAATATGTAATGCATTTATTAACAGGAAAGACTACATTATGTAATAATCAATCATAGGCACTGAAAGCAATGTAAATAATCTATTATATTAGTCATAGCATAACAGTAGGTTTACCAAAAGATAAAGAATAATAGTTATTTTCCTCAAATTTAAAAAAACAAAAACAGAGAATCCTTCCAAACTCTCTCTATGTTTGTAGTGTAACCTTAGTGGCAAAATGAGACAAGGATACAGGAAAGAAAAAGCTACAGACCACCCATGACTAAAGAAATAAAAATTTTCAAAAATTGCAAATCTATCAAAAATGATCATTCACTGTGCTCAGTTGGTATTCATCACAAGGATGCAAGAATGGTTCAGCAAATAAAAATCAATAAAGGTAATACATCTCACTAGAAGAATAGAGGATAAAAATCATGATAATCTAAACTGATACTAAGAAATTATCCATGATTAAACCCTTGAAAAATTTAGATGTAGAAGAAACACATATCAACACAGTTAATATTACATATGACAACCCCAAAGTCAATAGAAGTTGAAGCTCTTTGCTCTAATATTTGGGATTAAATGAGAGTGCCCCATGTCATCAGTTTTATTTAACTTAGTGCTAAAATCTTAATCAGAGAAATTAGGAAAGAGAAAGAAATAAAAGTACTACTAACAAATAAGGAAGCAAAATATCCCTGTTTGTAAATTATCTGATGCCATATGTTAAGAAAGTTAGAGATGCAATCAAAACACTGTTAGAACCAATAAAAAATATTTAGTGAGCCTGTAGGACAAAGAGCCCTTGTAAAAAAATCAGTAGTATATTTTTTAAAGATTTATTTATTTTTATTGCAAAGTCAGATATACAGAGAGGAGGAGAGACAGAGAGGAAGATCTTCCGTGCAATGATTCACTCCCCAAGTGACCACAATAGCCGGTGTTGCACTGACCTGAAGCCAGGAGCCAGGAACCTCCTCCAGGACTTCCACGTTGGTGGAGGGCCCAAGGGTTTGGGCCGTCCTTGAATACTTTCCCAGGCCACAGGTAGGGAGGTGGATGGGAAGTGGAGCTGCTGGGATTAGAACATATGCGCATATGGGATCCTGGTGAGTTCAAAGTGAGGACTTTAGCTGTTAGGCCGCTGCACTGATCCCAATCACTAGTATTTTTAGACACTAATAATGTAGTCACTGGGAGAGGAAAGTCTCAATCACTGTAAAAACCAATGGAATGAATTACGTTGGAATAAATATAACCAAGGAGATGAATGGTTTGTGTAAAAGAAATTTACAATGACACAAAAGATTAAAGAAAATGGGACACACAAAATGGAAAGACCTTCCATAAACATGGGTTGGAAGACTTAATATTATTAAAATGACAATATTCATTGAAGCGATTAACAAATTTCATGAAATCACTATCAAAATATCAATGACATTATGTATAGAACTAAACAAAAAGCTTGTATTCATTTGGAAACATGAAGGATCCCAAATAGCATAAATAACCTTAAGGAATAGAAAAGCTGGAGATACCCCAGTAACTGATAATAGCTGAAGTAGCACGGCATTGGTATAGAAGCAGACATAGAAGTCAATGGAACAGGATGTAGATCACAGAAACCCACACATACATGGGTAATAATCCTCAACAAAGGCTCCCAAAATATAGATTTCAGATTAGCCTCTTCAGGAAATATTGCTTAGAAACAAGAAATTTATGAGTGACTGTAAAAGTTTAAGCAATTTTTATTTATTTGAAAAAGAAAGAGACTGAGAGAATGACATCTTTCATCTGTTGATGAACTGCTCTCAGTAGTTGAGGCTGGGTAAGGCTGAAGACAAGGGCAAGGGCCCAATTATTTGGTCCATCAGGTAGAGCCTCCTGTGGGGAGCATTGTCAGGAAACTGGAATTGGAAGTTGAGTTGGGACTCAGACTCAGGAACTCTCTCTGGGATGTGGGTATCCAGAGCAGGTTGACCCTATGCCAGGTGCTTACTCTCAGGACATTTAATTCAAACTCTACCTTTCACTCTATACCAAAATCAACATAAAATTTATTGAGGGTATAAACATAATACTCAAAAACATTGAAACTACTAAAAGAAAATATAGAGGAAGCACTTCAAGTCAGACTAAGAAAATGATTTTACATAGGATCCTAGAGGCACAGACAAAAATCCTAGAATAATTAGAACACATCACACTAACAAGCTTTTATATAGCAAAGAAAACATTCAACAGAGTGAAGAAGCAATTACAGAAATGGCAAAAAGTTTTGCAAGTTACTCATCTGACAAAGGATTCATATCAAGAATCTATAAGGAGCTCAAAATACTCAACAACAAAACACCAAACAGTCTAATGTAAATTAGGTGAATTACATGAACAGGGACCAGTGCGATAGTGTAGTGACTGGGGTCCTCTCCTTGCGTGCACCGGGATCCCATATGATCACCAGTTCTAGTCCCGGCAGCCCTGCTTCCCATCCAGCTTCCTGCTTGTGGCCTGGGAAAGCAGTCCAGGATGGCCGAAAGCCTTGGGACCCTGCACCTGCTTGAGAGGCCCGGAGGAGCTCCTGGCTCCTGGCTTCAGATTGGCTCTGCTCCAGCCGTTGCGGCCACTTGGGGTGTGAATCATCGGATGGAAGATTTTCCTCTCTGTCTCCTTTTCTCTGTGTATCTGCCTTTCCAATAAAAATAAATAAATCTTTAAACAAAAAAAGAATCTATAAGGAGCTCAAAAACTCAACAACAAAACACCAAACAGTCTAATGTAAAGTAGATGAATTACATGAACCAAATTACAAAAAAAGAACCCCACAAAAAAAAAAAAAACAGGGGTGAGTATTTGGCACAGCAGTTAAGATTACACAAGCGGTACCGTGCACTATGTCAGAATACCCTGGTTCAGATCCTGGCTGTTTGCAATTCCAGCTTCCAGCCAAGGTGCACCCTGGAAGAGAGCAGGAGCTGGCTCAAGTACTTGGGCCCTGACACGCACCCCTAAGGGAGATCCAGATTGAGTTCTGTGTTCCTGGCTTTGACCTGGCCCACCTCTGGCTATTATAGACATTTGGAGAGTGAACCAGATGATGGAGGAACTCTGCCTCTGTTTCTCTGTCTTTCGAGTAAGTAAAAAGAAAAAAAGCAGCCATGACACTAAAACTCAGTTGTGCTTCATTGAAGATTTATTGATTTATTTATTTTTATTGGAAAGTCAGATATACAGATAGGAGGAGAGACAGAGAGGAAGATCTTCTGTCTTCTAATTTACTCCCCAAGCTGCTGCAACAGCCAGAGCTGCGCTGATCTGAAGCCAGGAACCTCATCCTGGTCTCCTACACAGGTGCAGGGTCCCAAGGCTTTGGGCCCTCCCTGACTGCTTTTCCAGGCCACAAGTAGGGAGCTGGATGGGAAGTGGGGTCACCGGGATTAGAACCAGTACCCATATGGGATCCTGCTGCGTGCAAGGTGATGTTTAGCCACTAGATTACCGCACTGGGGCCCTGTGGTGTTTATTTTTTAAAAAAAAGAATTCACCTATCTAAACTTATGAAAAAAATACTCAACATTATTACCCATAATGGACACATGCAAATCAAAACTGCAATGATATATAATCTCACTCCAGTTAAATGGCCATTACCAAGAGATAAGGAATGATAAATGTGGACATGAATATAGACAAAAGTAAACAATTACAAACTGTAGTTGAAATGTAATTTAGTAAAGCCATCATGGAGGACATTCTGAGGTTTTTCACAGAAAGATAAAAATAGATGCAACATCTGATGCAATTATCCCATTTCTGGTATATATTCAAATGGAATGAAATCAGAATATGAAAGGGACACCTGTGCTCGCTTGTTTATTGCACCACTCTTCACAATAGCTAAGATCTGAAATCAAGTTAAATGCAATCAACTGATGAATGGATAAATGTGAAATGTGTGTATGTGTGTGTGTTATTCTGCTTATCAAAGGATGATATGTTATCATTTACAGAAAAATGGATGAAGTTAGGGTAGACAAGCACTGTGTATGGAAACAAAAGTCTATCTGAATGTAGAGTAATAATTATGGTGGTTATATAAGGATGATGGATTGCCACAGGTTAGAGGAAGTTTGGAGAATGAGCACTGAAACATAGAGTGGAGAAGTAAGTTCAACTGTTAAAAGCACAATGAATGGCTACAGTTGGCTGGAAAGTGTTACAGGTTTTTCTGAAGACTTAGCGAGGAGCTTCTGGTATCCAAAATATAAGGAAATGAAACCACCACACTGATTTGATCAGTACACATCATATACATTTATTGAAGTATCGTATTGTACCCCATGAATACATACAATTGTTAACCAAAACTTACTGAAAAATTAAGGAGACAGAATTGTCAATTACGCTTTGGTAGACCTTTATACACTGTGTACAGATATTAAATTATCACACCTCCTAAATAAGAGCAATTAAAATCAGAAGAGTGGGCACAAAGCGCAGCAGCTGAGATGCTCCTATCCTACACCCGGAGGGCCTAGTTTCAGTTCCCAGCTCCACCCTCTTAATTCATCTTGCTGTCAACACAAACCTCGAAGCAGCAGTGACAAATTAAGGACTTGTGTTCCTGTCACCCACATGGGACAATTTGATTTAGCTCCTGGTTTGTCACTTTGGCCTAACCCAGATTGGGGCAATACAGGTATTTGGAGAGTGGGCCAGCAAATAGAAACCATGTGTGTGTGTGTGTGTGTGTGTGTGTGTGTAATTATGTGTGTCTCTCTCAAATAAAAAAGCAAAATGATAATGATAAGCAATTTTTAAAAGATTGAAAAAAGACCTTAAGATGCTGGACTTGCAACCTCTGATTTTTTTTCTTTATTTTGAAGGCAGTGATAGTGCCTTCCATCAGGTTTTAAACATTTAAAAAATGTGCTAAAAGCTGAAATTCTGAAGCAGTATAATTTGAAAACCTTTGGACCATATCTCCTAGCTCTAAAATGTCCATCTTCTTGGTCAAATGTTCCCTTTTCTGATTTTAATTGCTTTTTTTTTTATTTGTAGGCACTTTAAAACCTTCTGCAAATTCAGGCTGAAAGTTTTGAATGCAATAAGTATTAGAAATTGTGCTCTGGACAGAAGTTTCTGGAACCCAGCTCTGTCTTCCAGTGCTGCTAAAGCATCTCCATGGAAACGCTCCTTCCTACAGAGGAGAGCAGAGCAGCACCCCTTTAAAACCTCAATCTTGTCTTTATAATTTTTTGAAGAACTTCTTAGAACTGTTTAATATTTTTAGGAAAAAATGAACCACAGATGCAACTGTTCCAAAACTATAATCATCTTTTTGTAATAGGCTATACCCCTGGGTGACAGGATTGGGGTGCAAATTCATAGGTTTTCCAGTCTCACCTCATATTTGGAGCTCTTTTAATCTGTCTGACACAGACCCATCACAAATATGCCACTGTTAGGTCTGAGAAAGTTTTAATGTCCCTACCTACAACGAGAATACTGGTGGCCTTGTTACAGACTAAGTACTGTGAGCAGTGAAAAGTGAAGATAAGGCTGCTAAATGTCAGGTTCTCTGTGGGCATGAAAGATGAGGCTGTTTGCATTCAGGTGTTGATTTGGTTCTTAAGTGCCTAGTTACAGAATTATAAGATCATTTTTTCAATAATGAAAACATAAACTAAATTTTTTTAGACAAGGAGAAGCCTCTCTTTTGGGCTGCCTGTGATGTGATGTGATATGAAAGGAAACTAGTAAAAGACAAAGGAAGAGACAGTGATACATATGAATGAAAAATGATCCTCTTTGGCAAGACGTACTGAAGAAACGGTTAAAGATGACAAAACTCCAGTTCTAAAGATAGTGACGCACTGGGAGTAGAAAAGGAACATGGAATGCCAGTGAGCCACTGGGGCTTCATAGAAAAGTAGTTGGGAAAAGAGATTAGGTCAGACAACCTACAAAGCGTGGTCAGAGGGGGCCAGGTATAAACATGCTGTTTGACCAGCAATGTGAAAGAAGCATGAGAGAGAACCCATTGGAGATCTAAGGAAAGATGCCCCTGTTGTAATAAACGCATCATGGCTAAGACAGTGTGTGTATGCTGGGTAGGAGCAAGAGAAGGAATTGGAAGGCTAGGATGTGTCCAAACCCTACTCTCACTTGGAGGCCGCTTTAGTCCATGATGGTGCTATATAAAAATTTCATAGTCTGGGTAATTATTAAAGGAAAAATGGTTGGGTTCTGGAGTTTTTGAATGCTGCCAGTCCAAAATCACAGCTTATGTTTAGCATCTCACGAGGATCAAGTATAGCTTCAACTCAAGACAGGAAGCAGAGGGCAAATGAGCACATGAGGAAGGTAACATGGAGTTGATGGCTTCAATACTTAACTCATTGTGTGAGAAAGGCATTAGTCCATTCTTGAGGGCTCTGCTCCTGTGACCCGCAAATCTCCAAGTACATCTCACTTTTTAATGATGCCACAGAGAGGAACTCAGGTTCTACTATGTGAAATTTTGGGGTCACACTCAAACTATAGCACATGTCTTTGATGAGGACTTTGCATGGTTTTAAAGATTTTATTTTATTTTATTTTGAAAGGTAGAATTACACAAAGAGGAAAGGGAGAAAAAGAAAAAGATTCTCAGTCTTCTGGCTCCCTCCTCAGTTGGCCACAAGGGCTGTAGCTAAGCCAGTATGAAGCCAGGAGTATCTTCTGAGTCCTCTTCATGGGTACAGGGGCCCAAAGACTTAGCTATACTCTGCTGTTTTCCCAGGCCGTAAGCTGGTAGCTTAAACTGAAGTATAGCAACTAGGATATGAACTGGCACCCGTATAGGATGCCAGTGCTGTAGACGGAAGTTTACTGTAGTTGCCATGGTGCTGGTCTTACTGAGGTGTTTTGCTTTTGTTTTTGTTTTTGTTTTTTTGGGTGAGTGTGAATATTTAAGAAATTTAAGGAGCAAAGATTGTGATTTTATTACATTTCAAAATATTTGTTTATTTAAATTAAAAAATTTTATTTTCACAGAGAATTGATTACAGAGAAGCAGAAACAGAGAGACTAGTTAAGGAGTTGTGTAAAGTTCAGTGATGGTGGTTTGAACTGGGTGAAACACTATGAAGATAGGAAATGTGTGGGTTTGATATGTAGTTGGAAGTGGAGTCTAGGGATGGTTGATTGGAAGCCTCTAAAGGAAATATGTCCTCATTTTATTCCCTGGATTTGTGAATATAACCTTATTTGGGGGGGAAAAAAGGATGCTTGCAGGTGTGTTTCAGATAAATGAGATCACTCTGGATTATCTGGATGGTTCCTATTTGTTGGGCGGAACAGAAGTGACTCCTGAAGGCACTAAATGCATCAGAGGACAAGGAAACTTATCACAAGCCAGAAACACCTGGTAACCTTGGCAACCAAGCAGAGAGTGAATCCCTCTGGCCATAAACAGAAGAAAGCTCCACTAGCCTCAATGCTATTATTGCTGAGGTTAAGTAGATACTCCTATCCAAAAACATTTGAAATGCCGAGTCTGCACAGAAGATCAACACCAACCATAATGACGCATCACAAGAATGCACAAATTAATAGTTAATAGTTCTCCGGTTATGAATCGCTGCCAGTTTCGCTCGATGAGGTCGTCCACTGATTGATATAGAACTATTAACACCACTCGAGCACATATCTCAGAGCATGCCCCACATCCGGGACTCGGGGTGGGCGGGAAACCGGGTGGGGCTTCCCCCTCAATATCCCCCTTTACCTCAGATACAAGATGGAAACAATGTGGACATAATAGTATTACCCACTTCCCTATCCCCCTGAACCTTTTTTTTTTCTTTTCTTTTTCTTTCTTTAACTGTAATTAACTATGTAAAGATTGTCAACAACACAATAAAATAGAAGAAAAACTGGAAAAAAAAAAAAAAAGAATGCACAAATTGAGAAACTGCTGCCTTCTCCCAGCCCCCACACCAGAGATGTATAAAACCCAGTGCTATATACTTTGGTTGGCCATTTCCCACATGGGTTACCCTGCAATGTGGAATTGGTTCTGGGCTCTCTCTCTTCCCCCTATTCTCTCTCTCCCTCTCCCTTTCTTTCGTGTGCTTTCTCTCTCTCCCTGCATCCAGCTTTTTTGCTGGAATAAAGACCTCCTGTGTGACTTACTGAGTCTGGCTTTTCAGGTATGTAGCAATTACCCTATTGCCAATAGCATCTTGCTGTAAGAAATACAAGGGAGAAGGAACTGGGGGAAGCACGCGAAGAGGAAGCTACAGAGCATAAGGGCAGGAAACAGTGATGCTGCTACAAGCCAATGAATGTCTGCAGTCACCAGAAGCTGGAATACACAAGAAAATATTATTTCTCCTTACCCTCCAGAGGGTACAAAATCCTGCCAATGCCTGGTGTTCCGGCTTCTGGCCTCTAGAACTGTGAGAGAATGAAATTTTTCATAGGCCACCAACCTTCTGGTGATTTGCTATAGCTGTGTTAGAACACAGGGTAAAATATGATGTAGTGTGTTTGATGAATTCAGTTCAGTTCAGGGAAAAGCCATGACTAGATTATTTATTTAGCAACATCTCAGTACTTTTAAAGCTATAGCTCTAAACATAATCAGTCTGGAATCAGTGTAGACAGAGGAGTGAAAGAAAATCATGTCTATTTCTGGGGTACTCCAGCTCCAAGAAATCAAGAAGATGATCTCGCAGAAGTGTAGGGGAAGGAGCAGCAAGCTATGTCAAAGGAGAACTAAGAATAATGATGCCATTCAATCTCAGGAAAGGTGGTGGTGGTGGGTATATAGTTATCAAATGCTGCCCAAAAAAGGCTGGGCTTTGTGACAAAGAGGGTTGAACTGCCACTTATAGTGCCAGCATACCATATGTAAGTGTTGGATCAAATTCCCAGTACTCTGCATCCAATCCAGCTCTGTGATAATGTACCTGTGAGGCCAAAAGAAGAAGCCCAAGAACTTGAGCCCTTTCCACCCATGAAGGAAACTGAGATGGCTGGAGTTCCTGGCTTTGCCTGTGGCTTGACCTAACCCTGGCTGTTGCAGGCATTTCGGAAGTGATCTAGCAGGTGGAAGTTTCTCCCACTCTCACTCCTGCTCTCTGTGTTCCAAAGCGATCAAATCAATAGACCCATTAGTTTTTTTTTTAAAGATGTATTTATTTTTATTGCAAAGTCAGATATACAGAGAGGAGGAGAGACAGAAAGGAAGATCTTCCGTCCAATGATTCACTCCCCGAAGCCAAGAGCCAGGAGCTTTTCTGGGTCTCCCACATGGATGCAGGGTCCCAAGGCATTGGACCGTCCTCGACTGCTTTCCCAGGCCACAAGCGGGGGAGCTAGATGGGAAGCAGGGCTGCTGGGATTAGAACCAGTGCCCATATGGGATCCTGGCACATTCAAGACAAGGACTTTAGCCACTAGGCCACTGTGTCCGGGCCCCATCAGTCTTTTTAACAGTGTGCTGCCAAAGATCACATGACGTACTGAGACTTTAGCACTGGAATGGCCTCTGCAATCTACCAGATTTTCCAAGGAATATCCCTCTTGGGTATTCCAGAACTAGAAATGCATAAAGGCTCATAAAGCACTCTGTGTCAGTGTAATGAGCTAATGTGTCAGCATACTCAGAAAAATGTAATATTTGGTGAAAATCTTTTCAGTTCTTACATCTATCTTAATTTCGCCCTGTTTCTTCTGATTCAGATTATGCCTGAACAGCTAAACCAAAGGTATTCTGAAAATTGTACATGCACCTTTGCATGACCTGTTAACATATAAAATGTTTTAAAATATGTAGCGTGTTTTAAAAGACATACAGATTTTCTATGTTGCTATCCCAGATCTATTTCTACAGGGCCTCATTTAAAAATAAGATATATAAAGGTCATGGTAGTTGTACATATAGCAATATATAGATAATCCCTATTTCAATGTGAGATTATCTATCATGTATCTATCTATTTATCTATCTATCAACCTACCTACCTACATATAATCTATTTTTCTGGCTGTCTATGGTCCAAAAAGAATTATTGGTGCATAGCTAAGCTGTTTGCAGCATAATAAAAGCATAACTCATACATTTCTAGTTACTTTTATTAATTTTTTAAAAGATGTTTTTTATTTTTATTGGAAAGGTGGATATACACAGAGGAGGAGAGTCAGAGAGGAAGATCTTCTGTCCGATGATTCACTCCCCAAGTGACCGCAACGACTGGAGCTGAGCCAATCCAAAGCCAGGAGCCAGGAGCTCTTCCAGGTCTCCCACGTGGGTGCAGGGTCCCAAAGCTTTGGGCCATCCTGGACTGTCTTCCCAGGCCACAAGTAGGGAGTTGGATGGGAAGTGGAGCTGCTGGGATTAAAATTGGTACCCATATGGGATCCTGGTGCGTGCAAGGTGAGGACTTTAACCACTAGGCTATCGTGCTGGGAACTCTAGTTACTTTTAAAAGGTGAATCTATCATCCAAGAGAAGCTTAGTTGATATTAGAGCTGAGAGAATGAAGTCAAGTGGAGGATGACATAGAAAAGAGGCAAACAGCATCAGTTGGCAGAGGCTGACACTGGGGGGCTTGTTCTGTCAAGTTAAACCACAGAACCACCTGGAGAGTGTATAATCCGGGAGTGGGAGTGGCCTGGGAGGGAAATAGTGGATTCCTCTCTCTTAGGTTACCACCCCCCATGGGAGGGCACGAAAACTAGGGCAGGGGCTGGGGTGGCTAGACAGACAGACACCCAACAACATCCGTGAAGGCTGGATAGCTGAGCTGATTTGATGGGACATGGTTCTCATACCCATTGACATGTATGAGAGCAGAAGGGGATGTGGGACAGACTGAACTAGTCTGCCACACATACTGGCAAACCAGGGGAGGGGGCGGGCCTGATGGGGCTATTGTGGGTCACTCTGGCTGGGCTGCAGCCCCCACTGGCTTAAGCGAGGGCCGAGTATGTGCTGGGTAGAACCAGGCTGGACTGCAAACACCCATTGGTTCCAGTGGAAGACAGGGCTGAAAACAGAACCAACCCAGCAAGTGCAATCACCAGCTGATTGGGGCGATGGACTGTGCAGGGCCTGGTTCTTGCCAGTACATACAAGAATCTGGTCTGGGAACACCTCAGAGAAAGTTTCTTTGGGGATCACCCCAAGCGAGTTTTCAGACTCAGAATGCTAACCATCAAATGACAGAGGACAGAACAAGTCAATCAACCACCTCAGCTATATGTTGGCAATGAAAATACTGGGCAAACGGAGTCTCTATGATTGACTGTATCAATCAGTGGATTCTCCAACGACCACATTGTGCTTGGAGTGGTGAGAGTGGCAGCAATTCAGATCTGTTGAAATATCAAAACCACTCTACCAGCTCTACCTTCAGACCAGAGATGGTCTCCCCAAGAAACTGATGAACTTATCAGGACAATAAGCTGCTGGACTTTATGTCTGGTAGATGCTTCCAATGAAAGAATCTCAACTGATTTTGAACTGTGGTAATGCAACAGGGTGGAGGAATCCACCATGGGGGGAGGGGTTGGCGGGTTTGGGGAGGGGTGGGGGAAATCCCAGTGCCTATAAAACCGTGTCACATATTGCAATGTAATATATATATATATATATATATAAAAGAAAAGAGGCAAATATAGGTATAATGTGCTCATGGTAGAAGGGCACGGATAACACATTAGGATTTGCTTCCTGAGAAGGTCCACATCAAGTCACAAAATAACGCAAAGTGATTTCAGCTCTGGTAAACCTGAACACAGTCTACTTGGGAAGACTTAGAAATAGAAGAAACAGGGCCCAGCTAGATGGTCTAGCTGCTAAAGTCCTCATGTTGGGTGCACTGGGATCCTATATGGGTGCCGGTTCTGATCCTGGCAGCCCTGCTTCCCATCCAGCTCCCTGCTTGTGGCCTGGGCAAGCAGATGAGGCTGGCCCAACACCTTGGGGCCCTGTAGCTGCATGGGAAACCTGTAGGAAGTTCCTGGCTCCTGACTTTGGTTTGGCACAGATCTGGCTGTTGCAGCCACTTGGGGAGTGAATCAATGGACGGAAGATCTTCCTCTCTGTCTCTCCTCCTCTCTATGTATCTGACTTTGCAATAAAAAAAGTTAAAAAAAATGTAAGAAACAAGAGACAGGATTCTCAAGATACATGGTAGATTTTCACCAAAGATAGCTTTAGCAAATATACAATTCCCAATGCCTTTTTGTAAATAATGAGGCTATTTCCTCTTTCCCTTTAGTTGGTGTTGTTTTGAACCTGATTGTACACTGTGACTTTTCTCTGAGCAATAGCTTGGGGTAGAAGTGATCATTTAAATCTGGAACTAGGCCTTAAGAAAACCCACAGTTTCCATCTGTGCCCTGTAGAAGCCCAGAATCACCATACAAAAAAGTCAAACTACCCTTCTGGACTATGGTAAGATTAATAAGAACCTGCAGTGGCAAGGTCCTGAAAAGAGAGAATTCCTGGAGGATAAAGAATTTATAAGAGAGAAGTCTGAGAATCGAAGAGACCTTGGTTAAGGGGCCAAAACATTTTGTATCTTGTAGCCTAAACTGCATTTTTTTCTTCTTTATGTTATTATTTTCCATTGTAGATAGAGGGATTTCTCCCTTTTCCTCCATCCCCACTTTTCCCTTTTCATCATTCACCCCCATATTATTACATTATTATAGTTCTTCAGTAACAGTAATGAGTTTAACATTCCACTGTTTAAGTGTACCATGGCACTGTAGTTATATGCAACGGTAGAAATCTAGTACTGAACTCAAGGTATGTTTAATTATTTCATGTGAGTCCTTCTTTTATCCTGAGATGTATACTGCAGCATATGTTTACTTCCTGGTGTGCATCTATGAGAGTGTATGTATATACATGTTAAGTATATATCTAATTGTTTTGTATTTTGTGAGATGGTTGTTTTCTATCAGAGACAACATTTGATATTTGTCCTTTTGAAACTTCCTTATCTCACTGAGCATAGTGGTCTCTAGTTGGGGCTATATTGTTAAAATGGTAGAATTTCATTCTTTTTAATGGCTGAATTCTATCCCACAGAGTAGATGTACCATAAATTCTGTATCTATCCTCTTCTAATATGCATTTGTTGTTTCCATGTCTTTACTGTTGAGGACTGTGCACATAAAACATTCTCCTGGAGTTATATGGAATGTCATTGCTTTTTATTTGCATTTTCCTAAGAGCTAGGGAGCTTGAGCATTTGTATGTCTATTATCCATTTGAATTTGTTCTTTTGAAAAATGCCTGCTGATTCCCTTTGGCCATTTCTTTACAGCATTATTTGTTTTACTGTTGTTAAATTTCTGAAGCTCTTTGTAAATGCTGGATATTGGTCCCCTACTGTTCGTGTAGTGTGCAAAGATTTTCTCTCATTCTGCTGGCTTCCACATCATATTGTTGATCATTTCATGGCTGTAGAGAAGCTCTTAGCTTTGATGTGGTGCCACCGTGTTTTTTGTTTTTGTTTGTTTTATATGTTTTTTGGCTGTCTGTTCTTTTGGTGACTCTTCCAGAAAGCTTTTATCTTTGCCTATATGTTGCAGAGTTCTTCCTACATTTTCCTGTACTAGTTTGATGGTTTCTGTGTGCAGATTTAGGTTGGTCCTTGATCCATTTAGAGCTAATTTTTGGATAAAGTGAAAATTCGGGGGTCTCGTTTCCTATTTTTGCTGGCTGATATCCAACTGTCGCAACAGCATTTGTTGAAGAGACCAACCCTTTTCACTAGATTCCTTTAGTTCTCTTATGGAAGATGGTTGTACAAGTGTGGGCTCATTTCTGGGGTGTCTCCTCAGTCCTATTGAACTGCTTGTCTGTTTTTGCACCAGAACCAGACTGTCTTGGTTATGACTGCCCTATAGTATGACTTGAATCACCAATCTCCAGTTTCATATTTATTCTTCAAAATAACTTTGGACATTTGTGGTCTTTTGTGTTTCCAGATGAATGTTGTATCATCTTTTCTGTTTCTGAGAAAAATATTATTGAAATTTGGATTAGGATCACATTGAACCTGTGGATTATTTTTAATAGTATAGACATTTTGATAATATTGATTCTACTGATCCAGGAACACAATAAATTTCAATGTCTTTTAATGTCTTCTTCTATTTCTTTTTTTTAAATGATCTTTATCATAGAGGTCTTCCACATCTTTAAGCTTATTCCAGGGTATTTAAGACTCTTTGCTGTCATAAAGGAAAGTGTACTTACAAGTCCTTTTTCAGCCATCAATTGTTTGTGTGAACAAGACCATCAGTGTTCATTGATTTGTGTATAACATTACCTTGCCAAATTCTCTCATGAGTTCCTATAATCTCTTAGTTGAGTCTTGTGGTTTTTCTATGTATAGAATCATGTCATCTGAGATTAGAGATAATTTC
Organism: Ochotona princeps; assembly: GCF_030435755.1. NCBI lineage: Eukaryota > Metazoa > Chordata > Mammalia > Lagomorpha > Ochotonidae > Ochotona > Ochotona princeps. The sequence continues at coordinate 31,551,740 of NC_080838.1, forward strand.
AACTCCTTATTTCTGATTTGAATTCCTTTAATTTTTTTCTTGCCTAATAGCTTTAGTGTTATGGTTTTTTTTATCGTGTTCCTTTTTGCCTATTTTGCTTAGGGTTTTTAGCAGGAAGTGGTGTTGGAGTTTATCAAATGCCTTTTCTGTACTTATGGAGATGATCTTGTGGTTTTCATTCTGAATTTTGTTGCTGTGGTGCATATATTAAGCCCTCTCTGCCTGCCAAGGATAAATCCTGCTTAATCTGAGTGAATGATATGTCTGATGTATTTCTGGATTCTGTTGGCTAGTATAGTTGCTTGTAATTGTTCCTGATTATTCCATGTATGTCTGAGCGATTTATTATTTTATTTCCTTTTTATCCAATTCTACAGAGTCATGTCATCTCCCTTTTTTTATTAGTTGTGCTAGTGATATATCTATTTTATTGATTTTCTCAGAGAATCAGATTTTGAATTCATTGATCTTATGTATTGTTCTTTCAGTTTGTTTTTTTCCTGCTTTATTTAGATTAATATTTTTTCGTGATCTTGAGTTTATTTTTCTGTAGTCTTTGTAGCTCCTTCAGATGTACAGTTAATGCCTTTACCTGGCGGCTTTCTGGCCTCTTGACATAGACACTGATTGTGGCTAACTGCCTTGGTTGTGTCTCACAAGTTTTGATATGCTGTGTTGATGCTTTCATTCATTTCAAGGAAGTTTTAAAAAAACTTCTCTTTGATTTCTTTTATAACTCATTGTTCATTTTGCAGCATGTTATCAATTTCCAAATTTTTGCATATTATTCAGTGAATTTTGACTTGCTGGTGTACATCTACTCATGGAGTGAGTAGATGCATTTGTAAACTGTCTGAGATTTGCATTGTGGCCTATAAAATGACCAGTCCTCAACCATCTTTCATGTATTGATGAAAAAACAAAGTGTATTTTGCATCTATAGGATAAAAAGTTATGTAGATATCAATTGAGTCCGTTTTTTCTATTATCTGTGTTCCATTGTTCCTTTGCTAAGTTTCTGATTCATTGATCTGTACTGAAATTAGTGTGGTATTAAGGTCCCCCACTATTATTGCACTGACATCTATATGTCTTGCTAAGACTATTAACATTTTTTTACATATTTAGCTGTATATAGGGCATTAACATATATTTTAATTATTTGTTCTTACTCAATGGCTCCCTTAATCATTATGTTTTGTTCTTTATTTCTTTTAATTCTGTTAATGTCAAAGTCTTTGTTATCGGATGTTGACATGGCTACATTAGCTCATTTTTCCTTTTTTACTAGCCTGGAATACCATTTTGTATTATTTAATGTTCAGTTTCTGTGAATATTTGTTTGTGAGATATGTTTGCTGTAGGCAGCAGATAGATAGGTCCTGATTTGGATACAATCCACTAATCTGTGTTTTTGATTGATGAGTTTAAGCCATAAGGTTAATAGCCACAGGTAGTGGTTTGGTTTCCTCATTGTTTGATTTACCTTTTCTTGTGGTTTTGTTGAAATGTTCTTTGGTTGTGGAGGTAACATTTTTGTTTGTTTATTTGTTTATTTATTTGTAGCACATCTAAAAGTCACACTTTAGGGTTTCTTTCAGTTTTTGTTTGCTTTGAAAGCTTTTAGTTTCATTTTCAAATATAAACGAATGTTTTGTTGGGTATGTTATTATAGTGGAAAGGTATTTTTTTTGTTTTGTTTTGCGTTTTTTGTATTTTGTTTTTCTCTTTTTCAGCTGTGAGTCCAGTTGGGATTCCTCCGTAAGTTATTTGATGTTTCTTGTGTGCATATTTAAGTATCTTTTCCTGATACTGAAGAGAGCTTAATTATGATATGCCACTGCTAGGTCATCATTTCTGGTTGAGGGTAATGGGGTTTTCCTCTCCTCATATGTTTGGGTTCACTTTCTTTCTCCATGTTGGGGAAGTTCACATTTACTATTTCACTGAATGTATGATTCAAAGCAATTTCTCTTTCCATTCCTTCAAGAATACCTATGACCCATATTTTTGGCCTTTTGTAGTGTTACTTAATTCTTAGATGGTTTTCTTAACGTTTCTCAGTTCCTATTCCAAATGTCTGATTGTTATGACATTTTTGCATGTGGTTTCTTCTAACTCTAATTCTTTGTTCTGCCTCATTCATTCTATTACTGGAACTTTCCATTGTATCTTTAATTTACTCTATTGAATTCACGCCCACTCTAGTTTAATTTTGTTTCAATGTTGTTGTTTCCTGTGTAAAATGTTTCTTAAATTCCTTGAACTTCTGTAACTGCTTCTTGCTGTTTTTGAAAAGCTTTTAATTATGTTTAAAAATTTTATCCTACAATGCCTCGATGTCTTCATCAGCTAATTCTTAAGCTGAAATAGCCTTTGACCCTCTGTAAGGGAGGTGTCAGTATCTTCATTCATGGTACTTATGATCTCTTCCACTTAGCTGAATGCATCAGTGGACAATGGTGCTATTAGCAAGCCAGGAACACCTGGGCTTGTGACTAACCTTGGAACACCAAGCAGCAGACTGATGCTCCTGGTGATGTCTGTCTTTTGTGTCTCCCTATGGTTACAGATAATAGAAGAGGGTGTCCCTGGCCTCAATACGATCTCTTTTTCTTTACGTCCTTGTCCATGAGTTACAAGTAATGGACCAAAGCATACTGAGACTGTGTCAATGTCTTCTCCCTTACTTTTTTTTTTTGAAGTTTTGCTAGCATAAGAAAAGCTGTTCTATGAATTGCTAGCTTCTCATAAGGATTAATGAAATATTTGTATGACACCTGTATTGTTTCAGGGTATAAAAAGCTGTGTATTCTTAGACTAAGTCTTTTTCCTGAAAGTGTGGACACTGGCTGCAGTGTAGGTTAACAAAATCATTTCTCTGTTAAGCATCTTTTCATTGTCTGTTCAATTAATCCTGACACATTTGGACATTGTAAGTTAGATTAATGGATTTTCCTTAGTTCAATTTTGTCTTTAAGCTGTGTCATCCACAGGTCTGCAGACAGGCTTTACTGGCTTACTCTTCAATAAACTCTTGTTATGCTTCCTTTCATTTGCTCATTGACTTCCTGGGATAAAACAGATTCCAGATCTCAGAGGTGGCTATATGTTAATCTATTCAACCACATTTAGAATTTGGAAAGGTTTTTTAGCTGTGTCTCCTCCTGCCACGTGAAAGGAAAGGATGACTTCCCACCTCTGGTAGTTGTGGTGGCAAAGGAAATAGTGGATAAACAGAGAATGGGTGCCAGGCAGCAGCATGGAGAGTATTAAAAGAGGAGTCTTGTGACCATGGGCAGAGAGAGGAAATGAATTCTAAATTGATTTGTGTGAAGGGGCCTAATTCAAACCATAAGAAACAGAGACAAGTTGTCCCAAAGGAATGCTTCACCTCTAACCCACAAAGTTATGATCACATAGTGAATTGTATATAACCATTATACTTGAGGGTAGTTGGGTTTGCTATACTAGACAGCTATCTTAAGAAGGTATCTGTTCTGTGATAAGCAGGCACTGTAAATTAAGGAGATAGCTCTGAATAGTGGTGAAGAGCAAAACAAGGTAAATAAAGACAAAGGATCTTACTGAAGCAAGATAAAATTAAAACAATAAAAATACAAAGCAGAGATTAGAGAATACTGAATAATAAAAAGTTGGACTGAACTTAGCCAAGAGATGGGTAGGGAGGAGGGACATAGTAACAAAGGAAGGACTACATTTCAGGAAAACTAATTGAGTGAAAATTTCAGTGGAGGATAAACAGAACAGAACACAGATGTCATGGTTCAGTGAGGAAAGAGAATAAACCAATGCCACCAGCCACCCCTGTATATCTACATGAAGGATTCCTGGCTGGGAAATGTCATCTTGCCAAGATAAGTTAGGAAGAAGCTCTTTTCAGAGTTTCACAGTTCCAACTTACTTTAAGTCCAGTTTAGAGAGCTGACAGGGTCAGTGTGACTACTTTGCTTTGAAAATGGAAGTCATATTGGTTCCCTTGCCAGACCCCCAAGCACTGGGCTCAGTTTACTGTGGTAGAGTTTGCCCTGTACTCTTTCCTGATTCAAGAGATGACCAGTGGTCTTGCAGCTACCAGAACCCACCAGAGCCAGAGCCAGAGGCAGAACCAGAGCCAGAGCAACTTACAGAGTGGAAAACAGAAACCCTGCAACTTGTGGCTTTAAGGGGGTGATAGAATAAACTCCAAAGCTAAGAAAATTGTATGTCATAGCCAGGCTCCTTTGCACATACCCAGTCTGACCATGGTGACTCTGAGCTCCCTGCATACAGGGGATGGATCCCATATTGTGGCCAAGGGACACACTATGCAGTAAATTTGTGCTTTGGATAGAATGAATGCCTGAGAGGGTGAAGTGTGCTGACACTGTGAGCTCACTGTAAGCTAGGAATCAGCTGGTTCATCCAGACACAGAGAAAAGCTGCAGCTGTACTCCCTCCTCTCACTCTCTGTATACAGAGCACTCTACCATGTCCGTCTGGATGTCACTCCTGACTCTTGCTACACCCACAGACAAGTAGCCAGAGCTCCCGGGCTCTGCCCAATGCTTACCTGTAAAGCTCAAGTGTAAATTTCCACAAAGTACCAGAGACACATTTCCAGGAATAAAGTCTTCAGTCAAACAGAAAATCATCCCCAGAAGAGAAACAAAAGATCCCCTAGATATGCAAAAATCAATTCAGACATACAAGAAGCATGAGCAAGGAAGGTAGTATGACTTCCCTCAAAGAGCATCGTGATACATATATATTGAACTGTGAAGAGGGTGAGATTGATGAAATGTCTGCAAAATAATTCAAACACTGATATTTTTCAAGGAAACAGTTACAAAAAGGTAAGAATTCAGTACAGGACAGTCATGAGAAATTCAGGTAAGAGTATTGAAAAACAGAGACAGTAGGAATGAAGTACTCAGTGCAACTAATAAAAATATGGTGGAAAGCCTTAATAATACTTGTTGAAGCAGAAGAATGCATATATGAAAGAGCACCCGAAAAGAAAGCGTTTAAAATGAAAACAGTGTTTGGAATCTATGGGATTTTAATGATAAATATATGAGTTTCAATAGTTTCTGAAAGCATGAAAACATGGTTTAGAAAAGACATTGACAATGTGTATAAAATTGCAAATAAGAATAATCTGAAAAGATTCTCACTATGACATATTATAGGTAAAATTTCAAAAGTAAAATGAAAATGGAATATCCTAAGATTTGCACGAGAGGAACACCATAACATCTTTAAAGGAAACTCCATCAGACTGACAGCTTATTTCTCAACATAATCTGTACAGTCCTGAAGGGAAAAATGAAACAAACTAAAAACAGCCAACACAGAATACTTTATTTATTGAAGCTCTCATTCGTAAATAAAGGCATAATAAAAACCATCCAAGACAAGAACAACTAGAACAATGTGTCACAACCAGCCAACCTTAGAAACGATGCAATCCAAAATGAACAAATGGGACTATATCAAACTAAAAAGTTTCTGTACAGCAAAGGAAACAATTTAAAAAAAAATGAAGCAGCAACCAACAGAATGGGAGAAAATTTTTGCATTCTACACAAGTAACAGGGGACTAATATCTAGGATCTACAAAGAGCTTCAGAAACCCAGGGATAGTGAAAAAACAAACCCTGTAGCAAAATGGGCAAAGGAAATGAACAGACATTTCTCAAAAGAACAGATTCAAATGACTAACAAACATATGAAAAGATGCCCAGGCTCTCTAGCCATCAGAGAGATACAAATGAAAACCACCTTGAGGTACCACCTAACTCCTGTGAGACTGGCCTACATTCAGAATTCGAAAAACGACACATGCTGGCGTGGATGTGGGGAGAAAGGTACCCTCCTTCACTGCTGGTGGGAGTGTAGGCTAGTACAATCATTGTGGAAATCCATATGGAGAGTGATTGGAAAATTGCAAATAAACCTGCCATATGACCCAGCAATCCGCTCTTAGGAATATACCCAACAGAAGTAAAATCTGCATATGAGAAGGGAATCTGTAATCCTATATTTACAACAGCACAATCCACAATAGCAATGACATGGAAACAAACCAGATGTGCGTCTAAGCAAGAATGGTTAAAAAAACTGTGGTACATCTACTCAATGGAATATTATTCAGCTGTCAAGAAGAACGATATTATTCTATTTAAAACCAGGTGGTCCCAACTAGAAACCATTATGCTCAGCGAAATGAGTCAATCACAAAAGAATAAATACCATATATTCTCTCTCATATAAGGAAGCCAACATGGAAAGGGGCCCGAGAGTCAGTATACTAAGACTGCTCAGGAAATTGTGAACGTCTGTTACCAGACATTGACTGAGTATGATGAGCACTTGACTCAACTTGAGAAGGATATTTGTATGGCTAAAGAAGCAGCTTTGGAGGAAGCAGAATTAGAAAGCCTGGACCCTATGATTCCTGGGCCCTACACACCTCAGCTTCCTCATTTGTATGATACCAGCACATCCCTCAGTATGTCTCGAGATGCCTCTGTATATCAAGATGAGAGCAATATTTCTGTCCTGGATATTCCCACTGCCACTGCAGAAAAGTCAGTAATTCAGGAATCTGAAAATGGAGATGGCGATCTTGCAGATGAAGAGGAGAGAACTGTGCAACACTCTCAAGCTAGTGTCCTATATGAGGATTTGCTTATGTCTGAAGGAGAAGATGATGAGGAAGATGCTGGAAGTGATGAGGAAGGAGATAATCCTTTCTCTGCTATCCAGCTGAGTGAGAGTGGAAGTGACTCTGATGTGGGATCTGGTGGTGTAAGACCTAAACAGCCTCGTGTGCTTCAGGAGAACACAAGAATGGGCATGGAAAATAAGAAAGCATGATGTCCTATGAGGGAGATGGTGGGGAGGCTTCCCATGGTTTGGGACAGAGAATTGGGATCTGGTAGGCTCTGTGCCACATTTAACAGACCTGCTGGACAAACTACCCATTATTTTGTGATTTATTTGATTATGCAATGCCTTGTTCCTAAATGAATTCGAGGCAAATGACTACAGATTTTTGAAACCAACAATATGTGCTCTTATAATAAATGTGTTCTGTCCCTCCCCCATCCACCCAGGGGAAATAATAGGAAAATGGTAAGTTCCTTAGGACAAAATGGTAAGTTTCTTTTCATGCTTGGGATATGGTTCTGTGCATGGTAGGTACTCAGCAAATGTTCCTAAAGCATTGGTTCCTCAACAGTTAAATTACTGAGTACCTGCTCCAAGATAAACACTCCATCAGATCCTTTGGATGGAAAGGTAACTCAAAATATGTAAATGAATTACTGCAGTACTGTGAGATAAGTATAATTAAGAAGGTAGCTATAAAGTATAGGGGTAAATAGAGAAGTGATTATGTCTTGAAAAAAGTTGGGAAGTCTTGTCTTCTAGAGATCATTTTTAAGCTGATTGTTGGAAGAATTAGGGAATTGCCAGATGGAAAAGTCCAGGCAGAATGTAACATAAGGTGAAAAGGCCAAAATCTAGGAATGACAGAGTGTGTTCCTAGTTTGTTTATTTGTTTGATTGTACTGCCTTTGTTTCAGGAAGAATTTAAGGTAATTTATGTTCCAGTCTTTTCATACTGGAGTGGTTAGAGATGAGACTCAAAGATGGCAGGAAGTATATTATCAAGAGTTTTGTAATTGATGCTTGAATATGAATTTTATATAATGGAAAATGAACCCAAGAGGACTGATAATCAGATTTGTTGTGAATTTTCTGTATATTGAATGAATGAAGATAGAAATTAAAGATTAATATGTACATTTACATGATTTCATTTTTGTAAAAGGCAAAAGTGCATTTATGTGTGTTTATATATACTTGTATATACAAAGGAAAATGTTTCAAAGGATATACTTTAACTTGTTCATAGTGATAACCTCTGGGGAATGGGATTAGAGGGAAGGGGATTTATGTGGCTGTCTGTATACTGGGTGGGATATTGTGCTTTTATTTCTGTATTTGAGTTTTTAATAAATATGTATTATTTACAATAAAAAAAAAAGAAACGATGCAATCAGCATAGTGAAAGATTGTGAAGGCGGAAAGCCTCTTCATAAAAGAGCAAAGGAGACTCAACAGAAACCACAGGAATGTTTATGGGGAAATGACAAGAAAAAGTCATTACTTATCAATAGTAATCTGGATTACAAACAGAAAAAATTCCCAATTAAAAGATACAAAGTGAGGTCAGCATTGTAGCACAGAAAGTTTTGCCACTATTTGGACGTTGACCTCTCTTATATGCCTCCAGCCATAGCAGCTCCACTTCTAATCTTGTCCTCTGATAATGTACATGGGGAAGCAGCAGAAGTTGACTTCCAGATGTATGGGACACATGACAGAGTTTCTCTTGAGTCCACCGAGTCCAACCCCTTTTGTTATAATTTGAGGAATGAGCCAGCGTAAGGACTCTCTCTGTGTTATAATGAATCTCAAGGACCTAGAGGAACAACAAACTAAATCCAAAATTAACAGAATGGAAGGAATAAAAATTAGAGAATTAGTAAGCAAAATATAAAGAAAAGCTATATGGATAATCAGTGAGATGAAGAGATTTAAAAAAATAAAATTGATAAAATCATTGGCCCAGTTAATCAAAGAAAAGAGGGAAGACCAAGATTACTAAAAGAGAAGGAAAGGAGATGGTACAACAATGATTTAGGAATTATTACAAACAGCTATGTCCCGACAAATTGGAAAGTCTGGAAGAAATGAGTAGATTTCTGAATACAAAATTTACCAAAATTGAAGTATGAAGTCATAGATCATCTGAAAAGATATGAACTGTCACCCATATGGAGTTCTGGCACTTGTAAGGTGAGGATTTAGCCAAAGAGTCATCATATCAGACCTGGTATGTATACTTTCAAGAAAATATTGAATTAAAAATTATTCAAAAAGATTCTTAAGATGATAAAACACAAAGAAGTCAAAAGGAGTCAAATTACAACTGTGAGATAGAGCCCTAATGACATCAAAACTCTCACAAAATCGCCCTTGCTGGAGGAAAAGAATGAGCATGAGCATTGTGGAGCTGGGCAAGAGCTCTGTGGTGAAGCTTCCATGGTAACATTCCTGGACCTTCCAGAAATCAACAAGCAAGGTGCCTTGAAAATCCCCAGAGGGTGGCTGTGACCTTTGCAGATGACTAGCTCACTTTTCATACTAGTACCTCAACTTTCTTACTGCCTCAACTGAGATCCTTTTCAGATATGCTGTAACAGTTTAGTATTAAGTTTGTTTTCATGCAAAAAATAGAAATTAAATCCATTCATAGTTCTTTCATAATACCTCTTTTCCATGAACCTTTTAAAGACCCCCTCATCAATATTTGCTGATATTTTGACACTTTTTGTTTTATTTGTAAATATATTGATATGTTGATGTGGTTTCAATGATCCTTTAAAAATGTTGTTGATTTTTTTTCCAATAGACCAGTTGATATTTCACTTTGTTACCTGAAAAATTTCATTTTCGTAATTTGAACAAAAGTGCATTAGTTATCTTATATTTCAGTCAAAGATAATTGTTGTAACGCACTTGGTTTGTGTAGCACAAGTTTTTCACTTCATTTCACCTGTGCTAGTTTACTCTGAAAATTAGATAAAATTAAACAGAATATATTTTCAGAAAGAAAAATACAAGACAATGAAAAATGCCTTTTTTTAAAAAAGAAACTGCACCTAAACTCCTAGGCCAGTGCTGGTTTTTGAAATGGCAACACAAATAGATAGAAATGCAAATAAGAAAAAAACTAAAATTACTCATCACCTGCTAGTAATTCTAATAAATATGAAGCAGAAGATGATTACCAAAACAATTTGATGAGTGATAACAAAGAGGAAGAAAATGAAGCAGAAAAATATTAGAGCACTGCTTTCCAAATTTAATTTAATGCAATCAAACAGCAAATGATTAGTATGAAACGACAGCATAAATTATAATTCCAAAGATCAAAAATCAAAAATGGAAAAAAACAAGATAAAATATACATGGGTGTAGAATAAAATCTGTAAAGAAATTAAAAAGGGGGGAGCTGGTGCAATGGCTCAACTGGCTAATCCTTTGACTGCAAGTGCCAGTCCCCAATATTAGTGGCTGTTTCATATCCCGGCTTCTCTAATTACCATTCAGCTCCCTGCTTGTGGCCTGGGAAAGGAGTAGAGGATGGTCCCAGGCCTTGAGATCTTACACCAATGCGGGAGACTTGATGGTGCTCCTGGTTCCTGGCTTTGGATGCCTCAACTCTGACTGTTGTGGCCATTTGTGGAGTGGATCAGTGGATGGAAGGTCTCTCCTTCTCTCTATACATCTGCCTTTCCAATAGAAATCTTTGTGTGTGTGTGTGTGTTCAAATTTATCTTTTACTTCCATTTTCCATCAAGCCGTCTGCGCAACACTCCTTCTTATGCCAGGGAACTGCAGAAATCTTTCAAATAAAAAACATTAAGTATTTATTTTTCAAAAAAATCTTAAAAAAGAAATAGAAAAAGCTAAAGTATCTCCAAATAAACACAAAATGACAAGGAGGATATAGATGAAATAATAGCAAGTAATGGTAAATTTAAAGGAGAAAAGAATTAAACTTAGGGCCAGGCATTTGAGACACCAATGTGCTACATAGGAGTTTGTTGTTCAATGCCTAGATTTTCTTTCCAGTGCCTGCTTCCTGCTGATGCCAGTTCTGGGAGAAAGCACAGTGCCTATTAGGTGAGGAGCTAACAGAGGCCTGGGAAGATGGTAAGTGTTCAATACAGTTCAGCTTAATTAGTTGTTTCCTGGCCACCCATGTAAGATTTGAATGAAGTTCCTCACTGGTCACCTCCACCAGCCCATTTTGGTAGCTTCAGTTATTTGGGGAATGAACCAGCAACTAGGAACTCTGCGTGTGTCTCTCTTTTCCAATCTGTGTGCTTTTGTCTTTCAAATAAATACACAAATAACAAACAATTAAACTGTAACAAATGTCTCTTAAAAGAATGAATGTGTGGTCAGCAAGGTGGCACAGCACATTAATTCTCTGCTCTGTGGCACCAGCATCCCATATAGGCACCGATTTGTATCCTGGCTATTCCACTTCATACCCAGATCTCTGTTTATGGTCTTGGAAAGCATTAGGGATGGCTCATGTGCTTTGGCCTTGCATCCAAATGGGAGATCCAGTAGAAGCTCCTGGGTCCCAGTTCTGGATCAGCTCAACTCTGGCTGTTGCAGTCATTTAGGGAGGTAACCAATGAATGGAAGATCTTTCTTTGTCTCCGCTTCTCTCTCCACAAAATCTGCATTTCAAATATAAATAAATAAATCTTTGTAAAAAAAAAAAAAGAATGAATGAGATGGAGGTATTGAAGACAAAGAAAGATGATCTTGTTTATGTATTATATATGTAATTTGCATCCCTGAAAAGAGGAAAGATACAACTGAAGCGAATATTTAAAACTACACATTTAAAAGTAAGTGAAACTTTTCTAAAGAACATGCACACAGATTCACAAATACATACACTTACATCTGCAAGTGTCATTGTTTTCCTTAGGTAATTCTTGATTTCATAAGTTTAATTTTTATTCACAGCCTCATAAAAATATGGGACTTCACGGACATTGAAAGATAATATTCTGGACTTTCAGGAAAATAGATGAAGTCCATTAGAACAGGAAGAAAATTAAGTGGGTGTAACAATGCTAGTCAGTAGTAATATAATAAACAAGATAATAAAGTTTGTATCCAGACCATAGAAAAACATTTTTAAACACACAAGTACTCAAGGATATATTTTACTTACATAACCTTAAGAACACTAATAAAATAGAAAATGAATTTCATAAGGGCTTCTCATGAAAACTCCAAATTCTGATAATATTCATGTATGATGAAAGGAAGCAAAGGTGGGGGGGAACTTTCAACTAATAAAGAAAAAGGAAGAAAAGATGAGAATGGATTAGTTCATGAATAGGTCTGTGAATAAGCAATGATAAATAAGTTTATTAACTTTAAGCACCAGCCTTTAAAAGTAAAACTCCAAGTAAAGAAAAAGTGAGGCTAGAGAATTATACAAGAGTTTTAGGATAAAAATCATTATTAGAACAAAAACACACAGCTTCCTAAAAACTGGAGTGTTTGAAATGACACAGAAAATATAACATCAAATAATTGAAAAGATAAAATATATTTATGGTAATATATTGAAATAGATCTATTTCCTTTAAAATGTGATCTATTTAAGGCAAAATCAACTGTTTGCCACATACAGAAGACACACTTCAAAGGAACTGATACAGGAACTTGGGAGAAAAGGCATAAAAAGTGTACTGGGCCAGGGCAAATCAAAGTAGTTTGTGGTCTTGAATTTTAACCGCTAAGAGTTTGCCAATTTGTTTACAGAGATAATGGAAGACTTCTATGTTATTGATGCTCCAATTTATACTGGAGATAAAAAAAGTTGTAGATATCTATGTACCGTCTATTCACAAAATATCTATATAAAGAAAAAAATACAGAAAAAAATAGCTATGCCTTGAAAAGTACAGACTGTAAGATATTCTGTAAACCCAGGTCATGTCAAGTGGAGAATAGCAAAAATATATGAGAATATGAACAACACCATAAAAGGGGGACATTTAGTGTGTGTGTGTGTATACACACATATACATATACACACATAGTTTTGAACAATAATAAAGAACATTGCCTTCTTTTCTCATATACATGAAACATTTAAAACTTCAGCATATGGTGAAGTTATTGGGGCGGGGGGAGAGTGGAAGAAGATACTGGAAGCACCAAACCGGGCACGCTGATTACCTTTTCTAGAACCAAGGAAGCCACGTGAGAGCCCAGTGACTGACTTCAGAATAATAAGACACACCGAAAACTTCAGGAAGTAAAGAGTTTCCTGTGCCATCTACCACCCACTTTGAGTAGCACAAAATGGAACGACATGTCCCATTTAGGAGACAGGGAGGAAATTCAATCCTGAAGTTAGATTTAATACACAGTAACCGCCACATGACCGTGAAACCCAGTGCAAAGAGGACCTCGCAACCACTTCCCAAGGTCAGTTCCCACAGACTGAGCCTTTGGAACACATCTTAAGCAGGAGGGCAAGAGACTGCCTCCACCGCTCCCCACCCGACCTCAAGCAGACATCAGAGCAAGGCTTTCAATCCCTAAGGAGACTATGCCTTGGTTATCAGCACTGGGCCTACTGCAGGGAGAGCCAGATCCAGGTGAAGTGCAAAGGCTCACCAGAACTCACGGATGGAGCATCTTGACCTTCCTTAGTGGCAGGTGGAAATCTTCACCCTGATGAACTGAACATGTGTTTCAGTTTGTATCATTGCCAGTCAAGTGTGGGTCAATAGCCATGAAAATACACAGCTTTCTGTGGCACTGAAACCCTGGTGTGACCCAGGTTAATTTTAAATTGGATAGCAATGGGATTATTTCTAGTAAGCTCTCCAACCTTGAGAAGACAATTAAAAACAAGAGATGGAGATAGAGAAATTTTCATTCATGAACTCACCCTGGACCAGACCAAAGTATGGATCCAGGAGCAACATCTGGGTTTTCCACATTTGTGGCAGTAGCCAAAATACTTGGGCCATCTGCTGCTGCCTTCCATGGTTTATTAGCAAGTAGCTGGATCATAAGGTGAATTGGCACTTCCTTATGGGACGCTGGTATTGCAAGTAGCAGCTTGGCTTGCTAAGCTACAACACTCAGTCCCATTGGTGTTTTTATCTTCAAAATTTCTGTTTCTTTTCCTAGACTTATGCTCCAGGCTAAATTGCTGCCATTGAAAATAGCATTATTATAGCTAAAAGGCATTTTTAAAATCTCATACCAACCACAAAATAAAAATCTGTAACAGATATACTGAAAATAATAAGCTAGGAATTAAAATGTAATACTAGAGAAAATCATTTAATCACAAGAGAAGACTGTAAGCGAAACAGAAGCTAGACTAAAACTAGAAAACAAATCTCAACTGGGAGTGTTAAGAGCTTTCATAACACTAATTTTTAAAATTAAATAGATTAGTCTTTCCAATTAAAAGATCTAGAGAGGCTGAATGATTGAAAAAAATTTGAAAGACACACTGTTCTGCTTAGAGGAAATCCAATTCACTTCTAATGACACACACTGACTGAAACTGAGGAGATGGAAAAAGTTGTTTCATGCAAGTAGAATCTAAAAGGAAACAGGAATACCCAATTTACTGCAGATAAAAGAGATGCTAGATGAAGACCAGCAAAAGAGACAAGGATTATGGAAGGCAGCTATACTCACCACTATAACACCAACGCCCGCGGAGACAAGGATTATGATGGAGTGATAATTAGGTCAGCAAATGGCGTTTTCAAGTGGACATGCCCTCACTACCAAAGCACGCATAGCTAAGAAACAAGCTTGACAGACCTGAAGAAGAGACAGACTCCAACTAAAGATTACTAGTGGATTTTAATTCCATATTTTAGAAAAGGGCAGGTATTCCAGATAGGAAATCAACAGTAATGGCTTGGAGTTGTAACTTCTCCAGTGTTATTTGTATTCTTCAAGATATCCTTGCTGGGGGCCTGGCACCATGGCCTAGTGGCTGAAGTTCTTGCCTTGAATGCGCCAGGATCCCATATGGGTGCCAGTTCTAATCCCGGCAGTTCCACTTCCCAACCAGCTTCCTGCTTGTGGCCTGGGAAAGCAGTCGAGGACAGCCCAAAGCCTTGGGGCGCTGCACCCATGTGGGAGACTCAGAAGAGCTCCGGGATCTTGGCTTCGGATCGGCATAGCACCGGCCGTTGTGCTCACTTGGGGAGTGAATCATCGGATGGAATATCTTCCTCTCTGTCTCTCTTCCTCTCTGTATATCTGACTTTGTAATGAAAAAAAAAAAAAAAGAGATATCATTGCTGTTCATGGTCACTTGTGTTTCCAGATGATTTTCACATCATCTTTTTCAACTCAGAAGAGTGTTGTTGGGATTTTAATTGGGATTGCATTGACTCTGTACATTACTTTTGATAATAGAAACATTTTGATGATGTTGATTTTACCAATTCAGGAACATGGTAAATTTTTCTGTTTTTTAATCTCTTTTTCTATTTTTTTATGTTTTGTAATTTTCATCATTGAGATAAGCCACATTTTGATTGCTTGTTCTAAGATACTTGAGCTTCTTCTCCGCTATTTTGAAAGGGACTATTCTCACAAGTTCTTTCTGAAACATGGAGTTATTTGTGTATACTAGGATCATCAATCTATGTCCATCATATTCCCCACTAAAGCAACAGATACACACCATTTTATAGGTGAATTTGGCTGTTACTGGCCAAGCTCAGTGGGTTCTTTCCTTAGCTTATAAGGTTTAGTGTTGAAAATCCAGGAAACAAGGGGAAGCATAACAGAATCTTTATTCAAAACAAAGTGATAGGAAAGCGCTGCCCCACAATGCAGTACGGGATTGGAATGTTCAACTGAACACTTAGGGTTAGGGTTAAGGCTTTCTTAGGTTTTTTTTTTTTTTTCCTTTGCATCTCATGGAGAGGGGCATAGTGTGACCCAGGTGTTTGAGCAGATAGAGAGGTTTCTTGAATGAGAATATTCAAGTGATGTCTCGTCCTATCTGGGAAAATGGCTTATACCTTCCCACTCCTTAGGTCTGTTCAGAGAAGCAGAGGAGAAATTCCTTCTGCCTCAGTCGTCTTGGCAACCCCAAAGTTTTGTTTTGCACAGCCATCAGGTCTAGAACCTGCAAGACAGTGGACTGTCTGCAGAAATGGGCACCTCTTCTTGTTCTCAAAGGCCCTGGACCTGGCCTCGCCTGCCAGTTTTAAAGGTTGAATAATACAAACACAAACTTTTCAAGCTAAAATAAAAAGAAATAAATATCTAAATTATTTTTATTGGTTTAATTTTGATGCCTTACCAATTTTTTTTCACAAATATAGAGGAGAAAGCTCCTAAAACAGTATCTGCAAAAATAATTCACTAGTACATTAAACAATCATGAAACAAATAGTTTTATTTAATTTTGGCAAGACTTTTTAAATATTGAACAGCCTATTAATATGCTATTATAATATTAAGTCAAAAGAAAAACTATTATCCCATACATATTGAAAGTGTCTTATAGAAATTCATATTCATTCTTGATAAGTTAATAAATTTAAAAAGTGATGAACTGCTCAAAAGTTTTAATAGAAAAAAATCAGAGGACTTGGCAAGATGGCTCAGTGGCTAAATCCTCACCTTACATGTGCTGGGTTCCTATTTGGGCACAGGTTCACGTTATGTCTGCTCCACTTCCCATCCAGCTCCCTGCTTGTAGCCTGGGAAAGCAGTAGAGGATGGTCCAAAGGCTTGGGACCCTGCACCCATGTGGGAGACCTAGAAGAAGCTCCTAGCTCCTGGCTTCGGATCTACTGGGCTCTGGTCATTGCAGCCACTTGTGGAATCAGAGGGTGGAAGATCTTTCTCTCTGTTTCTCCTTCTCTTGGTAAATCTGCCTTTCCAATAAAAATAAATACATTTTAAAAACAAAAAAACTAATAGTAATAAAAAATCTAATCCACTCTAACAATTTCCAAAACACCACTTTCGGATACCATAGTTCAGTTAAATTTCATCGTTGCTCCATTAACATCAGATTCGGGGCGGGGGGGAAGGTAAACTCTTTAACTTTAGGAATTTAAAAAATAAATTTAGTAGTTAGAATTTTGCCATTATGATAGATATTAATTTCATAAATTTTACCTTGCTAAGAATAATTGTCTTTTGATAATGCCCAGATACTCCATTTCAAATGACCACAATCTCTAAGGGTTGTATGATTATGAAACTACTTTTATTCTTTTATTTCAATGCTCACATTTACATTTACTGTATCAAGGAGAACTGAAGCTTATGCAGAATTCACACACACCACACACACACACACGTATACCTTTCCTTGAGAAAAATGGTCTAACACATGTGTAAAAAAATTTTCATCATATTATTAAAGGGTAGGAAAATATTTTTTTCTTTTAGATGTAATAGAATTTGTAGAAACTCTAATAGCTGTATCATGTCAAAAAGTGTTTTGTTAACTCCTCTGTGTAGATCGATAATACTTATATGTCACTGAATGCAGTGTTTGACATTATTTCTCAGATAAAAATTAATTCAATATCCTTTTCTGCACTAAAACCTCCAATGCTGTTTCAAGGTATAATGTTATCACATGGGTCATTAAATGTTTAGAATTAGACTTGGAGAATGTAGTCACACAGCAAAAGCTCCAGTCGTTATTAGGAGAATTGAAGAATGATTGTAGCATTAGGAGTTTAACGATTGTGCTCTTTTCTCAGAATGTGACAAAATTAAGATAAGCCATTCAAGATAAAGGTGTCTGAACAGAAATGAAAATTAATTTTCTTAGCTCAGATCTATCGAAATGAGTGCAGTCATGAGAACATTACTATTAAAACTGCATCCTGAAGCCAAGGAAGCATTAACAATTATGACCTATGGTTTTTTTTCGTACAAAGTGATTTTCTTGTTCCGACAGAGGCTTGTGTAAGTGCTGTGCATGTTGTTTATCAGGAAGGTTTATTGCCAGGGTGACTGGCTGGTTTTAACAGGTCATTTTGTCCTATCTCGGAAATAAGACTAATTAATTTTCTATTAGAAAACTTATAGTCCAGCAATGGTTTGAGTATGTTGGAAATGACCACTACTAATAACTCACTGCTGTGCCGTCTAAACTCCAATTAATGAGGAAGCATCCGTCTTTCGATGGAGATGCAAAGGGTGCGCAGGATCAAGAGAGCAGCTGGAACTAGACACCCCTGCGCTGCCAATGCAGGGTTCCAGCATCAGTGGGGGAGGGAGGATGGACATGATCTTCAAAAAGTTCATGGAAAATGAGTATTAGGAAAAAGGAAAAAGCAGTGTACGGATTTCAGAATGATCTACATCATAATATCATTCAACTCCACCTTGTCATGAACTTTTTAAAGTACTCTCATGTTTGTATTCACAATTAAACTCTGAAAGCAATGCATCCTTCAGACGCCCTGCAACACCAAAAAAACATGGATAATCTGAGGCAACGTAGACCATAGAAACACTGTTTCTTTGCACTTTTCTAATTTAAAATTTTATTTATTTTACAGAGATAGAAACAGACAGATATTCCATTTGTTGATTCATTCTCCAAAATCCACAAAGATCACAGATGGAGTGAAGCTGAGAGTTCATAACTTAGTCCAGGTCTTTCCTGTGGTGAGAGGAGCCCAGTTACATGGACCCTCACCTCTGTCTCTCAGGTCAGCAAGTTTGAATAAGGAGACAGATCCTAGAAAAGAAGCTTAGAACAGTGATGTGGGACATGGGTGTCCTAACCACTATCTTAACTACCAGGTCAAACCTCCGTTCTGATTGACAGTTTTTATCCTCTTCATGTTTATGACAGAAGCCAAACTAATCCTCCCAAGTTGGAAATGTGTTACTATGTGTTCAGAGGCAATCAAAAAGAAGAAGCAACTTAAACAGAGGTTAAATACAAAAACGTAATCTAACACTTCCCACTGGGAGTGCTTTTAAAAAAAATCATTTTCCATGATACATTGTAGCTTTATGGAATCATGTTAAAGTTTAGCATTCTATTGTCAAGATATATTTAGCAGTTTCATTGGGAGTCTATCTTTGTTCAGAAGAAGAGATACATAGTGCACTTTAGCTGCAATGCATGGTATGCTTTCTCCACTACACAGTGCCTCTAGATAAATATATGTATATACATGCTTATCTCTATGTATTTATCTTCTTATGTTGTGCATGAAGGTTGCCTTATATCAGAGAGAACATATTTTTTTCCTTTTGTAATTGGCTTATTTCACTGAGCATAATGGTCTCTAACTGTAATCATTTTATTACAAATGGTAGGATTTCATTCTTTTAACAGCTGAGTAGTATTCCATAAAGTAGATGTACCATGGTTTCTTTATCAACCCCTCTTTTGGAAGGCATCTGGGCTGTTTCCATGTCTTCACTGTTGTAGTACTTTAAAGAACAAGGACAAGGTTAGAGGACGGATTTTGCTTAGAGTACAGGCCTGATCCTTCCTTTGCTACTTGAACATTAGCAGAATTGCCTAAGTGGTTCTAAAGCCAAGGGTAATAGATACCTGGTTGGAATCACTGCTGAGGAGCAGTCTTAGATGAGTGACTGAAATTGGAAGGTAAAAGAAGGGAAAGTTGAGAGAGGCACAGGTATTTCAGGACCATCAGCTGCATTCTTGTCTTCTTGGCATCCATGAGGTCTCCAGGGTCTAGAACTGTACACCAGATGTACAAAACCAGTAATGCTACCATAATAGCAGGGATAAGTTGTAGTCTAATAAATTAAGCTCTCTGTTTTCCCTTGTGTTTTCCAGCTACTCGTTTTTTTTTTTAATTCAAAATGAACTCAAATGCTTTAAAATTTTGTGGATGAATGTGTGTGTGCCTGTGCATGCAGGTATGTATGTGCACACACACACACACGCACATATGTGGGATGTTTTTATGTGTGAAAACCAGGTTTTCATTCAAAACATTTGAATTTCCCTAATGATGATTTGCATTCATCTTTGAGAGCTAATGGTTTAAACCTAGGACAATTGAAACACAGATATCTTGGTCAAGGGAAAAAAGTAAAAGACAATTCTCTTAACTTCTTTGTGCCAGGTTTCTTTATCTCCTCCTCATTCCCAGTTCTGAGCAACAATTGCTGTTAAACTTTGTATGTGAATTAATTCAACTTAGAGTTGAGCTTAAAAAGCAGTATATTAAAATCTAAGCAAGAATGTACTGCAAATGCAAGTCTAATTTTTTTTAAATTTCCATATGATTTTTTTTTTACATTTTTAGAGTACATAACAAGTGACTGTGGATACAGAATGAAGGAAACAGCATTTACACTCTGGGAATGAAAATGATGAGGGAAAGAATTGGAAGAGGAACTTGAGACTTTGTAATAAAGCCTGACTTCACTAATTAGTGTTATTACCAGCAAGACCTTCTCTGAATCTTATATTAATTTTAACCAGTATGACTAATATTTGTTGAACATGTATCCTGTATCAGGCACTGTACAAGATTTTTTAATGGACTCATTCAATATTAGTCTAAGAGGAATTTGTGACACGTAAAAGGGGACAGAGAGAAAAAAACTTAGTTATGTTCTATGGCAAATAAGTGAGATTAGAGCACAGACAGTTTGACTTTATATTTTAATAAATACGCATAAGAATATAGAGAATTTCTGCCTTTCTCCATGCTAGTAGATATGAAAACATAAATAATAATATCTATGAAAGCAAATGTTGTAAAGCATTTCATGCAGTTGAAGTATTAGATGAAGTATAAGTAAAGCTAGAAATGATAATGAATGCTAAAGATAATGGCAAAATTTTATCAGTGTGTTCTAAAATATACTGGTAGGATGAAAATATTTATGAACAAAGTAAGAAACCAATAGTGCAATTTTGCAGTGTTCTTTTAAATATTTCTACTTTGGAAAATTAAGTGAAGCACAAAATTAGGAAAAAAGTAACATTGTCTAGTGCAACTATTTTCCACTGTTTTAGTTTAAATGATGTTCTCTAAGGAAAAATGAAAATTTGCTGATTTAAAATGATGGTGGTGTGTTTAGAATCTGAAAGAAGGCAATTAATATATTATAAAAAATAATAGTTGCTTATTCCTGTCTTATCTCCAGAGGCATAGAAGCCCACTGGGACTATCATCACCAGCCTAGAAATAGACATGAATGATGATTTAAAAGGAAAATTTCATGTTTAAAAATAAGTTTTAGTAAGATCAGTTGAGCAATCTTAACACAACTTCTAACAACCTTGACTCCACGGGCTGTCTTGTTAGACTGACTGGCATTGCATCCTCAAAGCAAAGCCAAAGCAATCAATTAATCATTCATATTAAGAACTCTTTTTTTTCAAAAAATAGATAATTTTTTTGTATTATTTCCATTTTCTATATGATTATTTTAGTGCAAGTCTAGCTGAAAAGGAAAGAATAAAGACAGAGGAGAAGCCCCAGATCATGCATTTTTTAAAGTTTTACTTATTTGTTTAAAAGACATAGTTACAGAGGGTTCTCTCATCTGTTAGTTCACTCTCCAATTGGCTTCAACAGCAAGGGCTATGTCAGGGTCAAACCAGGAGCCTGAAAATCTATCTAGGTCTCTCACCTAGGAACAAGGGTCCAAGCACTTGCACCATGTTCACCACAGCAGTAGGCACATTAATAGGGAGCTATGTATGAAGTAGAGCATCCAGCATTCAAATGACACTCTTATCGCATGCAGGTATCATAGGTAGCAGCTTAACCTACTATGTGGTAACACCATCCCCTAATGCTTTTCTATAAAGGTTCCTATGTTAACTGGATCTATGCTGAGACAACTTATTGCAGTGCTTACAATCATTTTTAAAATACCCAAAATTAAAAATCATAAGGGATATAAGTAACAATGTTATGGTATAGCGGTTTGAGTTTCCCCCCTGCAGCCTATATCAGAGTACTGACTCAAGCCTTGGCTGTTCTACTTTCACCATGAAAATGTGCCTGAAAATCAATGGAGAAATGGGTCAAATGCTTGGGGTCCAGCCACCTATTTGCAAGATCTGGATGGCTTTCAGGCTTCTGGTTTTGGGTTGGCTCAGAGCTCGCTATTGTGGTGATTCGGGGAGTGAAGTAACAGATGGAGCCATGCTGTATCTCAACCTCTTTATCAGCCAAATCAGTAAAGGAAACCTTTGTTTCAAGCACATATGTGGGGAAAGGAGTGTCAATGGCATACACCAACCAAAATCCATGGTGCTCTTATGCATTCCTTTCCTATTTTGGGAAATTCAGCATCTTCTTGTTATGATATTTCTGTCATTTTTTAAGATACAGTGACAACAGTGTGTTGCTTCCACACCTTCCAAAATGGTCACTGGTCCATCAGATACTAATTATACCCAATTAACCAGGTTACTTGGGCTGTAGGTTGCCAATGATTGGCTCTATTAACATTCTGTTTTCAAGCTATAGATGCAGTTGAATCTGAGGTTTAATTGTCATGTGAAGAAGATTTGCTGGACTCAGGTGGTGTGGTCCCACCTGGTGTTGATTTATTCTTGGTGGTAGACACTGACTAATACTCAGTAGAATGAGCTGTCTGCGCACACTGAGTCTTGTGTTAGGGTTACCCTGAAAACTGAGAAAAATGCTTCTGTGAATTCATCAGTTCCTTGTCGTTTGAGGCTACATAAAAGCTGACTAACAAACCCAGAGTTCCATAAAATCATGCCAGAAAATCAACCATGCTGTCAAATGAATGTCAACACTGGACTTGGTTTCCAGGATGAATTGCATGTGCTATTTGACATTTTGGAAAGCTAAGGAAATTCATTTACAATCTACCTCATGATACAAGGCAGCAACAGGAAAATCATGTCCTTGGTTTCTTTGTGTCACTGTCATCCAGAAACCTGCTGACAGGATATTGGAAACAGTCTTCACACAGGTAGATAGAAATAATTCTGGAAGAGACATGGCTTAGCTTATTTTTTTCACTTCTGAATGTCAAGGCTGAGACTTTAATTATCATCCAAGATGTCCCTGGTTCTAGTATCACTATGTAACAGTCACAAAACGATTTCTAATATGTACTGTTGTGAAAACTTCCTTACATAAGAAGCATTTCTATGGCAGTATGAAGGTCTTCTGGGTCATTTATTAATGTGAATTTGTTAACCCTTAGAATCGTCTCTCAGGAAGAGATGTTTTGATGGGCTATATTTTGGACTTGAAGGGACTGTGTCCAAGCTTCCCTAGCTAGGGTTCAATCACACAATATCTGAATCTGATAGCTGTGTTATACAAGTGTGGTGCCTCTCATGTGGACCTGCTGAAATCGTGAATTAGAGTGTACTTGAAAAAAAATCTACAGAAAACAGGGTTTTCTGAGTTTATTTTGGTACAAAAATAGTTTCAAGTCCTAGTGTAGCTTTTCTTATAACACGCATTTTCATAAACCTTTTGAAGTGCTCTCTTGTAATATGTGATGGGCATTACCCATATAAGCCATATCGGTGACAAATGGTTTGTTGTAGAGTGAGTGTGAATTGCTTCTACTTTTCTCACTAAAGATAGTAATAGCCTGCAACCCAGTATAACTAAAAGACACATTCCTTGTATCATTGCCAGTCCAACACAATGGTTACTTTTCACTTCATAAGTCTCAACACAAATTATAGAAAATGCCTGAGTTTTGGTGCCAAATTCGATCTTTAAGCAGCATGCATCCAATTTCTTCAGAAAAGATCAATTCTGTTGAAAACATTTCACAAAATTCTGGATGAATGACTACCTTACTTACTGACCTTAGGAATTCTGCGGCTCCCTGACTTTCCAACCTGAACACTGAGCCTGCATGCTATTTCCTGGCTGTTGGTCTCTTTCAGATCCCCAGATTTTGCTTTGCTAGTTGATAAAGTGCTTTACTCTCCCTTTGTACAAAAGGCCAATTTGCTACTCTGGCTCTTAGTTGAAATCCAATTTTTATTTCTATCACACTTGTGCTTTTTGAAAAATGTAGCATCAGTAACTATCTTGTTGACAGTATCACCAGAGTGGTCCTGGGAGGAGGAGTGCTGTTTAAACCAGTCATATGTAGGCAGCAGTAACAGGAGAACATGAGCAATTATGTGTCACCTTCATCATAAACCAACCCAGAGGGATCATTAAGGTTTATGATCACAATTTTAAAATCATGTAATAATCCGGGTGAGCAGAGTTTTCCCACTTGTAGTTTCCTTGACTGTTTGCTCAATTGATCCCTCACTCCATTGGCTTGGCAACTATTCATTGGTTGGCATTATCTCACAGTTTGAGAATACACAAAACATTCTCATAGTATGAGAATACACAAAACAAGCCTTATCAATTCAACAGCATCAGCGCCCAAATTTGGGCCACAAAGCTAATTGTTTCCAGTTATTGTGTCTGCAGTTTGGTTAGCTATCATTAGTGGGTAGATTAGGCTCATTTGTACCTTTATTGTAAAAGTTATCTTTTTAATTCATCAAAAAATATTCTCATTACTTAAAGCAAGGGAGTCATTATTCACATTAGCAGTTCACAAACTTAATTGTCCATCAAAATCATCAGAGAAACTTTTACATCTGTGATGGCCATGTTGATCCCAAGTCAGTTACCTCAATGTCTCAGGGGGTAGGATCCAGCACTCATACTTGGTAAAGCTCCACATACAATTGTGGTATGTAGTCGACTTCAAGAAGTACTGGGAGATTTTTTAAAGTGGTGATGTAATTTAATGGCATAGTAAGAGTACACACTAGTGATATTCTGGCTGTTCACTAGGCAGTAGAGAGAAATATAACAAAGGTTCTTCATTATTATGTTTTTTTAACAGCAATCAAGATTTTTATTAGTCAGACTAAAGAGTGAAGAATAGCAGAGGCCTCATGAGTGCAGGCCTTGCCCCTTGTCCAAGGGACCATGGTTGGGGATGTGTTTGACCCCACAGCCATCAGGGATGAGCAGCTTCTCAGCCACCATGTCTTCAAATTCATCCACATTGAATTTAGTAAAGCCTCATTTCTTGGATATGTGAGTCTTCTGGCAACCAGGGAACTTGAACTTATCCCTGCGAAGCTTGTTGCAAATGGACATGATGACTTTGTCAATGTGAACTCTGGCTACTGTGCCTTGGGGATTTCCAAAAACACCCTGCATGCTTGTATGCAGCCTGTCAACACCAGCACAGGACAACATCTTGTTGACTTGGATGACATGGAAAGGGTGGGGCCACACTCAAATATGGAAGCCATACTTGCCACAGCTCTTCGCCATGTACTTGTTGGCACAGGTGTGGGCAGCCTCCAGGGCTTCAGAAGATAGCTGCTTATACTCATCTGAAACTGTATGGCCACACAGTGGAAACACATCTACCTCAGCTTTCTTCCAACCCGGGTCAAAGATGCGGATCTAAGCATCAGGGATACCTTGACAGAAACAAGACTTGGGGTATGGCTTGTTCTTATAATACCAATAGCATTGGGCAGGGAGGCAGCCCATGGTGACACAAGGATCTTCTAATATGGATTTAGGGACTATAAATTCATTGAGTCATCACTGTAATGTATGATACTATCCATTGTTATCTCTATGTTACAGTTAAGGGAATAAGGGGATGACATTGAATAGCTCTTCTATAGTTGCCCACATTAGAAACAGCAGAGTCATGATTTTGACTCTGCTGTTCAATTCCTCACCTCTATTTTATTTTTCCACCTATTAAATTTGTAGTTTTGAATAAGTTCTCTTTAGTTATTTGAAAGGCAGAGAAAAAGAAAAAGAGAGGAGGATAAAGAGAGAGAGGGAGAGAGAGAGAGAGGGAGAGAGAGAGAGAGGGAGGGAGAGAGAGAGAGAGAGATATTTCATCTGCTGGTTTAATCCAAAAATGAATACAATAGCTGGGTCAGGACCTGGTTATAGTCAAGAGCCAGGAATCCCATCCTGGTCTTCCACATACAGGGCAGGGGCTTAAGCACTTGGGCCATGCACTGCTGCTCTGCCAGGCACTTTAGCAAGAAGCTGGATGGGCGGTTAAGCAGCTGGGAGTTGAGCCAGCAGTCTAATATGGCATGCTCACATTGCAAGTGACAGTGTAGCTAACTGGGCCACATCAGTTCCCAACTTTGTGTTGGTTTGGTTTTGTTTCATTTTTTCCCTGTTCAGTCTGTAGATTTTATTTCGAATAAAAGAATACAATTTTAGTTACTTTGAGCCTGCCTCCTGGTAACAATGTATGCTTTACAGGATAACTACCGCTTGGATTTCCAAACTTTTCTTCTATTGCATTTTTCCTCTAAGTAAGATATACCCAGAAATAATGAGACATTGCAGAATCATTATAAGTACCCCCCACATTTTTGTGTTATTAAGCAGTGTGGTTGTTGCATCTCCAGCAGCAGGTATTCACAGAGCACTCATTATGAACCAAGTCACACTTCTGTGTACTTTGCAGAGGCAATTATTAAACTCAGAGACTTCTTGAATAACTGTCACTTCTTACTAATAATTACTGATGGGAGTGTGTCTTTTTATTGTACTTCTCTCAAAATAAATCTCTTTTCCTCTCACCTACATTCCCATTGTTAGGGAACTTGTAAATTTTTCTCTAGAAGCTCTTCCCCATGTTGTTTATATTTCTGTCCCCATGGTCATGGCCTTCCCCATATTCATGAGCTTGTTTTACTGCGAAGGTAGGGAGAGCTGTATTTGTCTCCTTTTTACTGAGAAGTTATAGACACTTCTCCATTTCTATGGGGTTATGTTCTCAGAAATCCATCATAAGTTGGAAATATAAGTTTCAGATAAGTTCACATTCCTATAGCTATCCATGGAGCAGTAGAGCTCAGTCACATAGCATGCTGCAGAGTATTGCTTGTTTCCTCTAATAGTGAGGCTGAGCGGCCGTTGTGGCCCACTCCACCCCTCTCCATCTCCTGTGCCATGTGATTAACCCCAGGAAACAGCAAAACTCAAACTTGGAATCCTGGTTTCTATTGAATATATGTCGCTTTTGCACCACTATAAGGTGAAAACTCAATTAGGCATAACATTGGAATCAGGGGCTGTGTGAGTATATACCTCCTCATAAAGAATGACTGGTTTCCTGTCATGGGACTCTCTTTGGGGCCCCACACCTGCAGCTGTTTTATGGCAGTCTAGCTGCTACCTGTGACACCTGGCTGAAGCCCCAGGCAGCTGGCATAACAGTAGTCTTTGATTATATTTTAACTTTTGGCCCACCTTCAAATAGTTTTCATATCTTAATTACTTCTGCAACTAAACACTGAAAGAGCTGTAAAAATTGACCCTATTTCTTTGTTCTTCACATTTCTCTTGCACAAGTCCCTACCAGACATGATTCTTTCTTTTCCTTTAATCCCTTCTGGACTCAGATTTCTGAGTTCCTCATTACAGCTCCCAACCTGGACTGGCCACCTGCCACTCTATCTGTCTGACATCCACTGCTTCACCTCACAGTCCTACACCTACTGCCAAGGGACTCTGATTCCTTTTTCCTATTTCCCTAGACATTTCTGACTTTACTGTTTCCCACTGAGACATGTCCCCATGACCTTCTCCATCCTGGATATGTTTCAGGGTGTTGACTTTTCTGGCTTAACCTATCCCAAGGATCAAGTAAGCCTGGGGGTTGCAGCCTTCTTTCCAATGGAGCTGGGGTTTGTGAAAATGTATGTAGTCCACATAGAATTTTGTTATTTAATGACCTATATCACAATCTTTGAGCTGGTTACTTCAACTGTCCCAGCATGGTTGGTAGGACTGCTCCTTAACAAAAGGCCCAAGTTCTTCTCAAATAAAAAAAATATATCAAAATCATCTTAAAATCAAACAGAATAAATAGACCAGAAGGTACACACTGTACCTTAGGGTGTGATTGGGTGTCATTTCTCCCAAGCACACAACCCTTCTGATCCCATCCCTGACTACTCTCCACCCCTGCACACCTCTTCTCATAGCCCTTATTGTTCAACTTCCATTCTCATTTGGCAAACATTCTTCAGGCTGTTGTGCATGTTACAGGCACTGTATCATTTTTTAATTCAAGTGGAATCTCTTTTAAGGAAGCCTGGGCATTGGTGATGTTTAGGATTCCACAGGTGTACTATAACTTTAGACACTTTACAAATTCATTATGTCTGAATTTCTGACTTAGGACAATTTAGGTATTTTTTTTCTTTTCTTTCTATCTTTTTTTTTTTTTTTTCAAATAAAGGTGAAAAGGCATTCTTTTGGCCACTTGGCGCCTGTGGAGAACTGCTGAGAGCAGCAATTCCAAAATGCAAACGTGCCTGGAAAAGAGTGATGGAAGGCCATTTTTGCTGATTAATGTGAACACACAGTACCTCTTAAAACTGAAGGTGTTGATGAACCACATAAAGCTGAATTCAGCTTGGGTCGATACGCTGACATATTCTAAACAAAGAATGCACAGTGACTCCTGGTGGCAAACCTACTGGAACACTTAGGGGTAGGCCCTCACTTCCTAAAAAAGACTCCAAATGCAGTAGAAATCAAGACCAAAATAAACAAGTGGGATCTCATCAAACTAAGAAGCTTCTGTACAGCTAGAGAAACAATCAACAAAGTAAAAAGGCAACCCACAGAATGGGAGAAGATCTTCGCACACGACTTAGGTGATAGAGGGCTGATCTCCAGAATATACAAAGAGCTACAAAACAACCAAAATGTCAAAACAAACAAGCCACTCAAGAAATGGGCACGGGAAATGGGCAAACACTTCACAAAGGAACAAACCCAAATGGCAAATAAACATATGAAAAAATGCTCAAGTTCCCTGGCAATAAGGGAAATCCAAATTAAAACATCAATGAGGTACCACCTAACGCCAGTAAGACTGGCCCACATGAATAAAAGCACCAACAACACTTGTTGGCGAGGTTGCGGGGAAAAGGGAACCCTACTCCACTGCTGGTGGGGCTGCAGGCTGGTACAGCCTCTATGGAAATCAGTATGGAGAACATTCAAACAACTCAAATACAACATACCGTATGACCCAGCAATAGCACTCCTAGGAATATATCCAGAACACTTGTTCTATGAGAAACCAACATGCACTCCTATGTTCATAGCAGCACAATCAGTAATTGCAAAAACATGGAAGCAGCCAAAATGCCCATCAACAGAGGATTGGATAAGAAAGCTATGGTTCATCTACTCCATGGAATACTACTCAGCTATTAAAAAAAACAAAATGCAGTTCTTTGTGGCCAAATGGGCCAAACTGGAAACCATAATGCTAAGGGAAATGAGCCAATCCCAAAAGGTTAAATACCACATGTTTGCCTTAATTTAAGATGATATGATGTTATGTATAACATGTTATGTTATGAATGTTACATGTTGTGTATAAACTAAAATTGAAGTGTAGGTGAGGTGGTCACAGAAGGTGGCTGGGAACTTGCATTTACTTTTACCATATTGGTTACTCATTACTATGTCAATTAATTCCATAATGATGTAAATTTTTGCTGATGGTATGTTGGAGCTTTTAATTGATCGGGATGATACTCTGCTGGCTCTGTCTTCAGACCAGAGAGGGTATACCTAAGAAGCCGTTGAACTTGACTAGACAATAAGATGCTGGACTCTATGTTTGGTATATGCTTGCAATGGGGGAATCTCAACTGAACTTTAACTGTGGTTATGCAACAAGGTGGAGGAATCCACCATGGTGGGAGGGTTTGGGGAGGGGTGGGGAGAATCCCAGTACCTATGAAACTGTGTCACATAATACAATGTAATTAATGAATTTAAAATAAAATTAAAAAAAAAAAGTAAATACATCTTTGAAAAAAGAAAATGAAAAAAAAAAAAAAAAAAAAAAAAAAAGAAAACCAGAGTAATCCAGGGAAAATAACTGGCAGGATTCGCAACAAGGTTTTCAGGAAAGCTGTTGGACACAGAATCCTGGTGATGTTGATCCCTCAAGCAGTTAAAGTGCTGAAAAGTAAATAGAAGTAGATTTGTGAAAATCAGATTGGTCATTTGGTTCTCAATATCTAATAACATGTAACATATCTCAGGAAAAAAAGTATACAACGAATTCATAAGTGGCATATGTTGAAATCCGTTTATGACTTTTTCCCAAGTATAGAGGTTAGGATTCCTGTCAACCATACACAATAAGCTAGAAAACTGAAGGAAATGTGTTACATGTTTATATTCAATAACACAAGTTTCAGCTTTTGACATTAAAGAAACACTTATTTTTGTTTTGTTTGGGAATCGCAGAGAGAGAGATTTCCACACACAGAGCGAAAGTAAGGATGAGAACACGAGCAAGGATCTGTCCTCTGATGCACTTTCCAAATGGCAGCAAAAGCCACAGCAGTATCAGGCTGAAGCCAGGAACAGGAATTTGGGCCACCTTCTCGGTCTCCATCTGCAGTTGGCAAAATGCATGTGAGCTGGAAGCTGGACCAGAAACAAGAGGAGTTGTGACTCCAACCGGCGGGTATTCCAAACAGCCACGTAAGCCACAGTGCCAAATGTCCATATGATTGACATTCTTGGTATATCTTTTCAAAAATATTTTAAGTAATTCTCTTTATGTGTATACATAGTAAAAATATGAAAATATCAAAACAGAGAAATAAATCTTAATATCACTTAAAATTAAACTACTATTATTGAATCTTACTTTCTCTACATATACATATATAATTTATATTCATGCATATATTAAGTTGAATGATATCAGTCAATGGTTGCATGAAATCCCAACCTTATTAATGTATAATTGACAGGCAAGTCAACTAAACTTGAAGAAGGTTAATTTTTTTAAACATGCTCTCAAGTGCCTAGAATTTGATTGATTTGTGTTTACTTGACAGTAAGAGACAGAAGGACAGACAGACAAGGATCTCCCATGTGCTGGCTTGTGCCCAAAAGCCCACAACAACTGGGTCTGGGCGAGTTGAAGGTAGGAGCCAATAACTCAAATCTCCCATGCGAGTGCACCACACTGCTTGAGCTACTGTCACCTGCTCCCTTGAAAGTGTGGAAATTATCAGGAAGCCAGAATCTGAATCAGAGCCCTAATATGGGGTGCAATAGTCCTAGGGAGCTTCCTACACATTGCACCAAATACCTTACCCAAGGTAAAACACTTCAGTGTAAATGCCCCCTAAAGGCACCCTAAGACTTTCTAATATTCAGTTGCAATAAGACTTTTTTGCTCCTTTAGTGATTCACATTCTCAAATAATATTTGTATTTGAAAGTAAAGTACTTTATGGGGAGTACATGAAGTTGGGGAATATTAATGAAAATTAAAATATATTTTTATTGCCTCGAGTTTTAATCTGCTAACATTCATTTAAACCTATGACCACTGTTCAGTTTGGCAGAAGAAGTTATAACAGCTAAGCCATATCAAACACTTTTTAGATGACACTTACTAGTATGCCGGCATTTTAATAGTCATTGTCATCCCCAAGTCACAATCCAGGGAACTAAAGTTTAATGGCTTAAAAAATCTTTTGGGTCTGCAGTTGATTTAACAGAGTTGGAATTTACGACGAACGAGTTGTTTCCTGAGAAAAACACTGGGTTTTAACCTAGTTATATGGTCTACCTGTCCTACAAGTGTCCATGAGTTAAATACTTGGTTCCCAAGGTGGTGCTGTTGGAATGTGATAGCAAGTGGGGCCTAGTGGGATGTCCTTTGGCTGTTGGTGACCTGAAGTATTTCCCAGGTGACTCCTTGGTAGCTCCCAAGAAAGGGAGGTCGTCTTTCAGCCCCTCCTCTCTCTCACTGCTTCCTGGGTTTAGATGTGATCACTTGTATTTATGCATGCTCCTGTCATCTGCAACCTTAGCATCCTCCAGATATGTGAGTTAAACAAACCTCTTTCTTTGTAAAATTAGCTGCCTTAGTTATTTCATTATAACAACTGATGGATACATTTAGCTGCTTAAAAAATAAGAAGTTGCTATTTTGACAAAATTTGTCCTTTTTTTCTCAGAAAATTAATTTTTTTTTGTTTCACTTTATTTATTTTTTTTATAATCTTACTTAGTTACTTAGGGTACAAAGGGTCAAGGGCTACAGGAAAGTGGGCAATACCATTGTTTTCACACTAATATCATTTTTCCCCTTGTATCTGGGGTCAGAGGAGAAAAAAAGGGAAAAGCCCCAGCCAGCCTCCCTCCCATCCCATGTCCCAGATGTGAGGCATGCTCTGAGGGTCCTGCTTAAGCAGTTTTGATAGTTCAACAGCTCTGAATTGCTGCCAATCTCGCCATTCCAATCGCGATGAAATCTGTTCAGAATCTACTGGCTGACATAGTCCCTACATGGTTTGGATTCTGAGTTCAGCAGTTCATTTGGAGGGATCTCCCAAGAAACTTCGTCTGAGGTGATCCCAGACCTGATTCTTGTGTGTGCTTGCCAGTACAACATCTAGTACAGTCTGTTGCCCCAATCAGTTTATGCACATGCTGGTCGTTTCACTTGCTGGGTCATTTCTGTTTCCAGCCCTGTCTTCCGAGCGAACCGATGGGTGTTGCAGTCCAGCCTGATCTTGTCCGCTTCATACTTGGCCCTCACGCAAACCAGTGGGAGCTGCAGCCTAAGTTGGGGTGACTCCCTATAACCCCTACCAGGACTGCCCCCTACCCTGGTTCCCATGCTTGCCTGTATGGACCACAGACTTGTTCAATCTGTCCCACACCCCATTTAGCTCTTGTACATGTCAATGGGCATTGAAGCCTAGTTCAACCCAACCAACCCTACTATCCAGTCCACACACACACTGGCGGGTGCTGTTCTGTCTAGCCACACTGTCCTTGTCCTGGTTTTCGTGCTCTCCAGTGGGAGTGGTAACCCAAGGGGAACGTACCCATTATCTCCCTACTAGGCCACTCCAACTTTGGGATTATGCACTCTCCTGGTGGTTCTGAAGTTTAATTTGACAGATTAAGCTCCCAGTGCCAGCCTCTGCCAGCTGATGCTGCAGCAAAGCCCCACCAACCCTTACCCACTCTAATTTTTGCTTGCACCAGTCGAAACAATCAGTCCAACGTGGCCCTTCGCTGATCTAGCTCACCTGAGGTCAACAGGTGTTGTAGCCCTGCCTGATCTAGTCTGTCCCCATCCCAACTCATGCTTTCCAGCAGAAGTGGTTGTCCAGCAGGGAGTCCACTTTCCCCATGCCGGCTCTGCACTCCCCCCCACTGATTCTCACGTGTGCTGTTCGGGAACTGCAACCACATCTGGTACAGCTCACCTCTCTTGGCATTCCGTAATGTGCACTGGTTTGTGTTGCGACCAAACCCGGCCTGACCCACACTCTATTCTGGTGCTTGGTTTCACCAGCGGGTAATGTGAACAGGTTCAGCCTGGTCTGCCCCCGACCTATGCCATATGTATGATGGTGGGTATCTTTCTCTGGCCTGGTCTGGGTTGCTCCCTATCATGCTTTTTGTGCTCACTTATAGGGACTGTTTCCCAACAGAGGAGTTTCCCAAGCTCCTCCATCAGAACCTCTCCTTATGCCAGATCTTGTGCATACTGGTGGTTCCATGGGTCAGCTCTCACTGCTGGCCTTCAATTCATTCCAGTTCTTGTTGTTGGGTGCTTCAGCCCAGGCAAGGCTTATCCACACCCAGACACTGCTCACACATGGTTCAGTAGGGACAGAGACCCACCCTAGTCCATCCTACATCTACCCAGGTTCTCCAGAGCACCAGATGGTTCTGGCATCTAGCCCGGCTCGGTGCGCCCAGCTCCAGTTCACACTTATGCCAAGGGAGATTGCAGCCATATCCAGACCAGAATGCAGCCCCCACTCTGGCCCCCACACTCTCCCATAGATCCTCAACCCAGCAAGGGTGTACTATCACAGCTCCCAACCGAGTCTATTCCCAGCCCTAGATTATGTGCATGCCAGTGATTATTTTGACCCAATTGGCTAAGACCTCCACCTGTCTCAACCTTTGCCTTCGATGCTGTGACCTAGTATCTCTAGCTTTTGCAGACCAGTTGGTGTAAGAGCCTAGTTCGGTATGACAGGTGCTCCATCCTGGTTTCTATTCTTTGTTGTGAGTTGGGATTTGTTTGTCCCTGTCTGGTCCGCCCCCTTCCAGTTGCAGCCTGGCCCACATCACATCCTATTTTAGGATGCACATTTGGGTGCTGCTCCCTTGACCTGCCCAGACTGCTATCGGTTCCTTTACCCGTAAGTGATGGCAGGTGCCATGGCCACACCTAGCTCAGCCCATCACCACCCCAGCTCGCGAGCTAACCTGCAGGACTTGTATTTCCACAGGGTTGGGCCCACACTTCTCCCACAGAGTTTACCACCGGTCCGGGTTCTCTCACGTGCTGGTTAGTGTCTTGACCTGACAAGTATGACCAGTCCACTATTCCACCACCCAGTCAGGTATTGGTACCTAGCCTGCCAGACAGGCCCCCATCCATAGCTTTGGTGTGGATAGGATTGCTAATTGGGCTGATGAATCAGTACGTCCTAATAGATCTTATGGACACTCCCCTCCAAACCATCAGGTCTCAGTCCCCATGCTTGCCTGAAAGTTTCATGACTCCATTACTGGGAATCACCTAGAATTCATCTCTCACTACACTAACACTGTTCTTATCCACTAATATTGTGCTTATCCCTAGGCAGCAATTACATATCCTAAAAACCCCAGAGCTCGCCACTGGGTGGCCAGTAGGCAGAGCCTGGCATCGTTTGGTGCACTGGCTGCCCAAAGCCAAGGACTCCTTCAGTGCCTTTTGGCAGTGGCTTTGGCCTGAGTCCCCAGCATTGGGTCCAACCTGGCAGGGGCACCCCCCACAGCTGCCACACTGTTGGGAGCTCTAGCCATTGCAGCCACTTGGAGAGTGAACCAGCAAATAGATCTTTCTCCTTCTCTTTTTCTGTTAATCTGATTTTTCAATAAAAATAAATAAGTGCTTACAGAGACAGGGAGAATGAAAGTTAGCAGTTGTATTTCATATGATAGCTGTAAAAATTAAATAAAAAATGCAGGTTAAAGATTGCTTAGCAGATATAGTTCATAATCATATTTGTAAATTTTCATAGTACAACTAACATAAAACTTACCATTTTAATCATTCTGATGTGTTAATAACCCTCATGTTGCAAAACCAATTTGCAGAACTGTTTTCATTTTGTAAAACTGAAATTCTTTACCCATCAAACAAAATCTTTCCATTCTCCCCTCTTCCTAGTCTCAGCAGTAGCCATTCAATTGTTGTCTGTATCATTTGATTATTCTAGACGCCCCACATTAGTGGAATCATATAATATATGTTTTTGTGATTAAAAAGGGCACATTTGTATAGCATTAGGATCTGTATGTTGATTGATGCTTGAGCATGATAGCAGAATTTTCTTTCTTTTAAAGCATTAATATTATTTTATGGTGTGTATATAATATACAACATTGTATTCATCCATGGACACTTAGGTTGCTGCCAAATTTTGACTTCAGGGAATAAGGCAGCTATAAACAAAGATACACAGATATATCTTCTGGACGCTGTTTTTGGTTCTTTTGGCCATACCTGGAAGTGGAATTGCTGTATCACATGATAATTCTATTTATTTTGCTTTTTTCAGGTAATTCCATGGCATTTTCTATAATGACTGTACCAATTTACTTTTCTTCCAACAATGTAAAAGAATTATCTATTCTTCACATTCTCACTGATACTTGCTATCATTTTTCTTTTTTTGATAACAGCCATTATAACAAATGTTAGGTGATAACTCATTGCAGTTTTGCCTTGCATTTTCTTAACTCCTGAGCATTATTTCATGTGCCACTTGGCCATTTTTATCTTCTGTGGAGAAATGTCTGTTTAACAACTTTTCTTATTTTTAGTTTAGTTTCCTTGTTGAATTATAGGAGTTAATTATATATTCTGAATATTAATTCTATCAGATAAATTATTCACCATTTCACTGTTAGATTTATGCTGTGAATCCAGATTTATTCTGTGAATCCTTTAATGGGTGGACACTTAATTTTTGTTTAGTCCAAATTATTTATTTTTACTTTTGGTGTCTGACATTTTGTGTAAGACTCAAGAACTCATTGCCATATTAAATGCAATGACAAAACTTTCCTCCTTTGATTTTTCTAAGATTTTTTATGGCTTTGGTCTGTGATCCATTTTTAGTTAATTTTTATACATAGCGTTTGGTAAGGATGTACTATTATTTTTTTGCATGTGGGTATTCAATTTTCCTGGCAACATTTGTTGAAAAGAATGTCCTTTTCTCATTGAAGAGCCTTGGAATCCTTGCCAGAAATACTTTGACCATGTATCTGAGGGTTTATGTCTAGGCTTTATATATTATTTCAGTATTCCATATGAATGTCTTTATGCCAAAATCACATAATACCACGTTGTTGTGAGTAATGTTTTATAGTAAATTTTAAGATTACGAATTGTGAAATCCACAACTGTATTCTTCATTTTAAAAATTGTTTCAGTTATTCCTAGTGATTATATATGAATTTTAGGGTGGATTTTTAAAATTTCTGAAAAAAAAATAACCACAGAGCTTTTCATAGGAGTTATGTTAAATATGGCATATTATTAAAAATCATAATTTAATGTCAAGGGTTTTATTCCTAAGTGTTTCATTCTTTCTGATGCTATCATAAAAGGAGTTGCATTTGTAACATCCTGTTCAGATTGTTCACTAATGAGGACTGAAATACACCCAAACTTTTGAGTGTTGACTTTGTTGTCTGCTGCTTTGTTGAATTTATTAGTTGTAAGATGTTTCAGGGATAATAGTCAGTGCAATTATTTTTAATCCTATGTTATCTCCAATCACTTCTTATGGTAATTTGTTTGAATATGAAAGTATCCAGTATATGTAATTATCTGATTTTCTTCTCTTTTTTCTCTATAGCTAGAGACATATTTCACATAGGCTAGTTTTTTCTGACCTTTCTGAAATCACTGTCCTTGGACGTTTTTGTAACTACACATATATCTCCCTCCTTTAAATGTATCAGTTGACTTTGTCTGTCATGATAAAATGACGTGGAAGAATCAAGATGGAGGAATACAGCAAGGACACATTTAAACAGATGGAAAAAATCAGCCAGTGTGAAGCAGAGAGGGCACATTCCAGGAAATAGGAGAGGCCAGAGCAACAGCAAAGGGGCACCTGTCGACTGACAGACACAGGAAAGCACCGGACACAATGGTGTTGTGTTGCAGTAACTGATGCCCCAGCAGCAAGTAGTGATCTGAATTGCACTGGCAGCCAGAACTCCACCAGCAACCATGTGGGAAGTGACATTTATCAGGAACTCAGGAGGTGAACCCAGACAAAGAACTGCTTGTCCTGCTGGTCTGCTTGATTTGACCAGGAGCAGAGACAGAGCAGCAGATTCTAGACAAGCAGTGCGGGAACAGGGGGGATTTCACAGCCCAGTCTGCCCCCTAGACCTGAGTCAGGCACCATTTTGTTTAAGGAGGCAAAGGCTAAGGGAAAGGACTGAGCATGCACTGAGTTTGGAGTAAACTCATTTCTGACTCAGTGCACTGCAACAATGTGGCATCTCACAGGTCCCACGCAAGACAGGTCAGGATAGCCATCAGACCTGATGGTCAGCAGATCAAGAACTTTAGTAGTGGCACATCAGGTGCTATTTTGTACAGTGTGGAAAGACTTTAAGACTATAGGGACAACAGTGAGCTGCACATGCACTGAGCTCTGCGAGAACTCACCAAGCTTAGTGCATTGCTCTGGTCCCACAGGAAAATAACTGATTATGGCATTGTACGGGTCAAAATAGGTCCGCGTGGCCCTCAGACCTAACAGGTTCCAGCAAGATCAGCACCACCAATGACCTAGCTATATAGGACACCTGGTATTTCCCCAATCCTAGGAACTGCTCAAACCAGAAGTGAGAGAAAGGTTATACAGCCAACAGTGCAGCCTCAGCGTAGTTTCACAGGAGGTGAGAGTGGTGAGCCAGAAGCTGGGGCTGTGGAGACCTTGGTGAAAATCTAACGTAAGAACCCAGGCCTAGAGCTCACTGGAGGGAGTAGCCCAAGTGACTGCAAACAAAGAGCCATGTACCAACTGTAATAAGAAAAATTGAACCTGTGGGTGACAGAGCTTAGAAACTTGTCCCACGGAGAAAACTCCAATAAACAGAAGTGCA
Organism: Ochotona princeps; assembly: GCF_030435755.1. NCBI lineage: Eukaryota > Metazoa > Chordata > Mammalia > Lagomorpha > Ochotonidae > Ochotona > Ochotona princeps. The sequence goes on from NC_080838.1 coordinate 31,589,631, forward strand.
ATGACCAAGAGCAAAACTAGAGACAGGAGCACAGTGAATATTACTAAAAACTCCCCTGCAAAGGAGCAAAACCCTATGCCAACCTTAGAGTTAACTGAGGATGACACTAAGAAAATGGGGGATACAGAATTCAAAAGACTTGTTAAAAAGCTTCTTATTAACAATGAGAAGCACATAAAGCAGGTGTTCAAGGAATTCAAGGAATATGTCACACTGGAAATAAATCAAATGAAAGCTGATATATCAGAAATGAAAATACAGTGGAGCAAAGTAAAAGTGTAGTGGAGAGTCTCCAAAATAGAATGAAAGAGGCAGAAGAAAGAATCTCAGAATTAGAAGATATTTCCCGTCACCAGGGGGAAACAAACAAAAAGCTGGAAGCAGAGCTGGGTCAAGCTAAAAAGAATATTCAAGAATTGAAAGATACTATTCAAAGGCCAAATATAAGACTTAGGTGAGTTCCAGAAGGTGCAGAAAGAGCAGCTGGGTTTAAAAATGTATGCAGTGAGATAATAAGGGAAATTTTTCCTAATCTAGAGAAAGATTTAGGAAACAACATTCAGGAGGGGCATAGAACTCCCAACAGGCTTGATCAAAAGCAATCTTCATCAAGACACATGATAATCAAGCTCTTTTCAATTGAACATAAGGAAAATATCCTTAGATGTGCACATGAAAAAAAAAATCAATTGACATTTAAAGGAATGCCGATTAATCTCACAGAAGACCTCTCACAGGAAACTCTACAGGCAAGAAGAGAATAGAGTGTCATTTTGCAGATTCTAAAGGCGAAAAATTGTCGGCCCAGGATAATGTACCCAGCAAAGCTTTCCTTTGTCTTTGAAAGTGAAATAAAATTCTTCCACAGTACAGGAAAGTTAAAAGAATTTGCCTCTTCCAAACTTACCCTACAAATGATACTTAAAGATGTTCTCTTAACAGAAAAAAGCATAACACCCACCAAAACCAAAGGCAAATGTGAAGAACATCCCAGTAAAATAACAGCAGAAGACTAAATCAATGAACAACCCATTGCCAAAATGACAGAACCAAATTACCACCGATTTATATTATCCCTGAATGTAAATGGCTTAAACTCATCAATCAAATGTCATAGATTAGTAGACTGGATTTAAAAAAACTATATGTTGCCTACAGGAGACACACCTCACCAACAAAGATCAGTGGAAACTGTATTTCATGGATTTTGATTGCTTTTGTTTCATTTCTTCAAAACTCTTTCTCATTAAATTCTTCACTGACTCATAGATCATACAGTAACATCATTTTCTTCAAGTTCATGTTTTTCATTTCTTCAGTGACACATTGGTCATTCAATAGCATATTATTTAATTTCATGGTGTTTTCAATTTCTTTTTTCTTTTCGTTGTTGATTTTGTTTTGTGGCTTTTCATTTAAGGGGATGTACAGTAACTGTGTAAAGCAGAGTATCACATCCAGATGTGAGAATACAATGCAGTATGCATCTCTACTTCCAGACAAAGATGGACTTACAATGAAACTGTTTACTATATCTTGACAATAGGATTCTGGACTCTCTGCCATTGTCCATGCCCACAATGATGAACATATGACTGTTTGTGAAGAACTATATTATAGCAGTAATATAGGGTAACCCAGTGAGTGAGTAGGGAATTTGGAAGGAGATAAGGGAAATTCCAGGGCCTATTGAACTGTACCATAAATTAGTAAGCAGAAGAAAAAGAAGAATTAGAATTAAAATAATAATAATAAAATGACGTGGAGTGAGTAGCTTGAGGATCAGGTGTTTAGTTTCTCATAATCCCAGAAGCCGGCAGTGGTTTGACTTCTGTGAAGGCTTTCCTCCCTCCTTGCTCTGTTTTCACAGGGTCTTCCTTCAGCATGTACTTGGAGTGGAAATCAATGGTCTCTATCATCTTACACCCATGTGACCAACAAGTATTGCATTAGATTCCCACTTTCATTACCTCATTTACTTTCATTATTCTAAAGAGCCTTTCTCCCATTACAGCCCTGTAGAAATCAGGGATTCAGTGTATTAATTTTATGTTGACAACATTCAATTCATGGCAATAGCTCTACAGTATAATACTTACACTATTATTTTAATGATAAAGACTAAAGCAATGATGGTGGCAGTAGCAGAGTAGATATGATAACTCCTTTCCATAAAATTTCTCAGTATCTAGAGAAATCAACTTGCATTACAAAAAAAACCCTTCTGTTACAAAAAAACCCCTTCTGTTACAAAATGGGCAGGTTAGATTCCAAAAGAAACAATTCAAATTCTTATGTTGTTGGACTTCTCTTCTGGCAGTAATGAGTGCAATCCTGTGTCTCTTTGCGTGGGGGTTGAATAAAGATCAGTAAGATGAGAACTAAATCGTATCTGGAGTCTCGTAATCTAAAATTTCAGTCTTCCAATTTTAATGAAAAACAGCTCATAATATCAAAAGCCAGCAATATTCCAGCTCCAATGCAGAAAGAGAACTAGTCAACATAAGCACCAAAATGACAGAGTTATTGGAATTAGTTGGTATGAATGTTAAATTTGCTATCATAAAAACATTTCAATAATTGTAAACTTTACAGGAAATCAAATTATAGATTTGACGCAAATAAATAAAATGTTTCAACAAAAAATAATAAAGTAGAAGAAATAAAGAAGCACCAAAAACAAAACTGAGAATTGGGAAATAAAATAATTAAAATATAAAACTCAAGAGATGGGTTCAACATAAGAATGAACAAGAAAGAGGAAAAAATGTGTTCTAAGAGATACAAATACAGAAAGTTTATGGGCACATGTTGTTTTGCATCAGATTAAGCTGCTGTGTTATATTACTGCAGCCCTATTGAAGTCCTCCTATTCTATTGTATTTGCACTCCTACCATTCTTGTGGGGGACAAGGTTGCAGTTCCTGTTTCCGACTTTGGTGTGGCACAATTCTGTTTGTTGTTGCCATTTGGAAGGTTGAAGGAAGTCATTGGTGGGTAGATGGTTTCTCTGTTTCTTTCTTTTAATTGTTTAAATAAATATGAAACTCCTTTTAAAAATGAAAAATAATAAATAAACACAGACATTTCTCAGTCTTGACAACAAGGAAAAAATAGACCTTTCCTGGTTGGGCCAAACCTCAGAAACATATGAGACCTTAAAAAATATTTAACCTTTGTGTCATCAGAATTACAGGAGAAAGGAGAAAGAAGACAGGGTTGAAAAAGTGTTTTTGGGTGAATATAGCATAAAAATTACCAAAATCTGATAAACAGCATAACTGTGGAAGAAACCCAGGAAACCTAAATCCAATAAGTCCCCCTAATTCCCAGGCCTCCCAAAGCAATACCAAGACACATCATGGAAAATTTTGGAAAAGCAGACAATAAAAGTTCCTTGAAAATGTCTTGAAATGTCTTGAAATGACATCTCACCCATGAGAAAAACCCATTGAATGAAGGCATTTCATCTCTGAAACCATGGAAAATAGAAGGAAGTAGATAAACCTTTTTCAAATGCTAAAAAGCAAAGAAAAATGAAAAGGAAAAGGAAAAAAAATCCACTCAGAGTTCTGTACCCAGTGAAAACATACTTAAGAGATGAGGGACATAAAAGGAAATAAAGTTTCTACATTTGATTCAAAGTGGTAAATGTTGACAACAGTGTATGCTGTCATGTAATATTGTCGACATTTTACATATAAAATGCAATAGCTAGAACATTTGTCAGAAAAAAGGTATAGAAATGAACACTCAAACACACAAAGGATAAATCTAAACAGAATGTTAAATGTTCATGTAATTCATAGATATATGGAGAAAAATGTCAGAGAAACAAAAGGCAGTGAGAATAAGCAGAATGTTTACATATTCGCAGACTTGAACTCCAAAATATCAATAATTAGATTAAATGGAACTGCTCTAACTCAAAACTGACATTGGCAGAGTAGTAAAACACATGGACAATGACACAGGATATGCTGCTTGTAAGAACATCACTTAAACTACGGATGGATTGAAAGTTAAAAGGGGAGGGGCAAACATGTTATGCCAATGTTAAAGTAAAACAGCAGTGGCTATATTGCTATGAGATGAAACAAACTTGAAAACAAGGAAACTTATTTTTGACAGAATATTAAATAATGAGTCAAGGCACTAAAAATGCATGTAAGTTCTACAGATGCATTCACTAGCAAAAGAACTGAAATTTATTCAGAACAAAAGTTGACAGAACTTAAAGGAGGAAAGACAAATGAATAAATACACAATAAGACCTGAACAACCCCCTGCCAACAAATAACTGAATTAGTGGACAGGAAATCATCAAGGATACTGAAGAACACAATTGCACCCTCAAGTAAAAGAATCTTTTCATTGAGTTTTCCAACTAAAACAGCAGGATACCAGAATATCTATTTTTTCCTAAATTTCAGCTGCAAGATTCAAATCATCACACAAAGTAGATCACATTTATCTATAATAGTTATGAATACAAATACAATTCCATGTGCAAATGCACCAAGCAATTGCGCTATATCATGTACTATATAATGACATTTCAGTCAACAATGGACCACATATACAATCGTCCTTCGATAAGATTTTAATAGTGTTAAAAATTCATGTTATGTAGTGACATTGTGCCGCTGGAGTTTAGTATCTTAATGCAGTTTTCATATTTTTGTGGTAATCCTGGTGTAGATAAACACACAACACTAATCACTTTTACAAAAATATATCATGCGCAATTATGTATAGTACATATTGCTCAATAACGGCAGTAGGTGATGATGTATTATGCATGATATTTAATGATGACTTATGTATAATACTTCTTCATTTTGAAGTGTATCCCCTATGTCTATAAAAATGTGTAAACCATATATATCTATATAACTAGTGTTTCATGAAGAGGCCAGATTAAAGGGTTGGCCGGTACCACCCAATAATGTGTGTATGAAAATCCAGGTATCTGTGAATACCCAGGTACTGTACAATATTTACACAATTATGAAATTCTTTGGATGCATTTTTCAGAACACATCCACATCATTGAATGATGCATGATTTTAATCAGGTTCAAATCTAACAGAATACATACTGGACTTTGCTGAAAATTAAAAATGTCTGAAAGAAATCAAAGATTAAACTACAGGTGTGTTTCAAAAAGGAATAAATAAAAAGTTGAGTTATGAAAAGATAAGCATGTTGTACTGTAAAAATTTAAATTATGTGCATAGTGTGTGTTTTTTAAATATTATGCACTTCCCATGAACTTTTTGAGGGCCCTGTGCACATGGAGAGACATTCTACTCTTGCATTTGAACACTCAACATGGTTGGGTTGTCAGTTCTCAAAAGTCCCAACAAAGACTGAAGACATTGATGAGTTTATTGTAAAATTGTATGGCTTAATGGCATAAACAAGACAAGAAACGGATAAATAGTTTCTCAAAATTAAAAATCTTATTCTGGGAAAAGTTCCTGGTAAGAGAAAAAATGTGCGACAGACTGGAATAAAATATAATCTGATTGCTTACTTGACAAAGAATTTGGACTTGGTAAATGAGAAGAACCCTTGACTTGACAGCAAATCAACCAGATGAAAGCTGTGTCACTGCCAGAGGTGCTGAGGGGTTAACAGGTGCAGGAGTTCCATTTCATAGCCATTACGGGAAAGCAGAATAAGACCCCAGGGGGGTGTCACTGTACATGTATAAAAAGGCAAAAGGAGATCACAGCACAGAATGCAGCCAGGGTGTGGAGAGGCTGACTCGGAGGCACTGCTGGCAGAATGTTGAAATGGTACAGCCACTCTGGAAAGCACCTTGGTAATTTCTTGAGAATTAAACATAAACATCTCAGGCCAACAACCAGACTTTCCCATGGAAATGAAAACTGTGGGGGCTTGCCTTGGGTGCTGACTTGCTTCCCCAGTGCCCCACTTCCAACCCAGCTTCCGTCCAATGGCCTGGAAAAAGGAGTGGAGGATGTCCCAAGTATCTGAACAGCTGTCACTCATGTAGGAGACCAAGATAGGGCTCCTGATATGATGACAGCCTGACCCAGCCTGGTCGGGTGTGCCATCCCAGGAGTGAGCCAAGGAACAGAAGATGTCTGTCTCTCTCCCGCTCTCTGTAGTTCTGATTTTCTATTCAACCAATAACTCTTTCTTTCAAAAAAGACTGTGAATACAAAACCTTGCACATAATTCTGCATAGCAGGTTTACTTGTAGCAATCCCAAAATGGAAGTAGCCAAAATGTTTGTTAAAGAAATTGTGGTGCTTTCCAGGCAAGAAAAAGCAATAGCTAGTCACGCAGGTAGTAACTGGGATGGATTTAGAGCACATTATGCTGAACGAGAAAATCAGTATCAAAGGGTTACATATGGTTTGATTCCTTTTACGTAATCTTCCGTGGAAAGGTCAGAGATAGAGCGCAGATCAGTCACTGGCTAGAGTTACGGATGATGGAAAGAGGATCAGGTCTGCCTAGAAAGGGGTTGCAGGAGGGGGACACTTGTGGCCTTGTGAGTTTTAGTTTGGATGGTAGTTACATAACATGACGCAGAATAGTGTACTCTCGTTGTACCTATGCGCAACTCGTGGCTCAGCCTTGTGCTGTAGTTAAGGACGATATAACCAGCCAGGGGGTGTCTCGGTGAAGCGTAAGCGAGACCTCAGTGTACTCCTTCTGCAACTTCCTATGTGCAATATATATAGTAATTGCATACAATAGCTGAAATCTCCTTTCTGCCTTAGGTGGCTGCGGCTCTATTATTTCTCAAGAAGTAAAACCACGAGATCCTGGAAGAACCCAATATCCAATATTTCCTCTCCTCCCACCTCCTTTATTTTTCTTGTTATCCCAGAAGCAGAAAGGAGTTGGGCAGTAAAAAGGTGGGTGTGGGGCGCGGAGGCGGTGTCCGCCCTGTGGGAGCCAGGAGCTGAGTGGCCAGAGCCCAGATCAGCCCCACCCTCAGCCGCGCCCAGAGCGAGCCGGCTCCCGCACCGCGTGGCCAGAAGCCTGGCGAACAAGAGGCGCTCCCGGGCTCGCACAGGCGCAGCTCTCGCCTTGGAGAACCAGTGGAGAACTTTTTTTGAACTGCAAGTATTTTTTTATCACTGGGTTGAGTGTGCTGTGATTTGGCTTCCCGCCTCTTTATTGTGGACTGAATCCCATCTCCGCTTTCCTGCTCCCAAACCTCCAGGTGCGTCCAGGAGCCAGGAACCCAGCACGGGAGCGCAGCGGTCTTCCGACTGGTGTCCCCACCGCACATCCCGTGCCTGGACGCGGATGGGCAGACGCAATCCAGGGTTGCAGAAGTCCCGGTGAGCGCGCGGCATGCAGGCGCTCAACATCACTCCGGAACGGTTCTCCAGGCTCCTGCGGGATCACAACCTGACTCGAGAGCAGTTCATCGCGCTGTATCAGCTGCGGCCGCTGGTGTACACGCCGGAGCTGCCCGCGCGTGCCAAACTAGCCTTCGTGCTCACCAGCGTGCTCATCTTTGCCCTGGCGCTCTTTGGCAACTCGCTGGTGGTCTATGTGGTGACCCGCAGCAAGGCCATGCGCACCGTCACCAACATCTTCATCTGCTCCTTGGCGCTCAGCGACCTGCTCATCGCCTTCTTCTGCATCCCGGTCACCATGCTCCAGAACATCTCCGACAACTGGCTGGGGGGTAAGCAGCGTGCCCCACTCCTTCTCTGGGAACTCACGCTTGGGGTCCCAGACAACGCACACAGATCACACGCTTGCCTCTCTAACATTTCTCTGCGTGTCAGATTGATCCTGTGCCCTGTCGTGGAACTTTTCTACCTGCGACCACCTGGAGATAAGATTTGGAGGGAGGGGGGCTGGATGTGGAGGGTTGCTTCTGATTCTGTCCTGCGTTTCATCCTTGTCCCTTAGAGATGCCATTTGGAAACTTTTGGAAAGTTCCCCAGAAGTGAGGTGGGGAGTTGCACCTTTTCCCTCTTATTTTAACTCCGAGTCTCAACATTGCTAGATTCAAACCCCTGCGCTCATGGCCACTATTAAATTAAAAGTAAAATAAAAATATCACAAATAACTTTTAAATGAGATTTAAAAATCCTGTTCCTTTAACTTCCCATTTGCTTGTGTGGCTTCTACAAGGTTTCTTGAATGTGCAAGAATATGTGTTTACACATATTGTTAAGAAGGGTCAATCCTTCTTAACAATCAGATGAATGGAGTCCCATGAGGAAAAGGGATGTGAAATGCTTATTCCCACTTGGTCCGTACAGTACAAGTACGTTTTGGTCTCTCTCCTTAGAAATACACCAGGAGAGAGGCTAGTTTTGCAGTTTGTAAAGAAGGGGTGTGTGGCAGGAATAGATGCTGTGTTCCTCCAAATAATCAACTCTTTTCCAGGACTGCTAAAGTGTGTCCTATTGTAATCCCTGCAGCAGGAGTTTAATCCCAACTCTGCTTCTAGAGTGCCTGGGGGAGGAGCTAGGGGTTGCACCCTATTTGTACAGGCAGGTGAATCCTTGTGGACACACCAAGATTCTCAGCCAACAGTCAGAATGTGAAATGTATTATTCTCCTTCAGGCGTTGTCATTTGCACCCCTCTTCAACTCTCAGGGAGTGCTGCTTACCCCCTGCTCAACTTCGATGGGGGAATTTTCAGGTATTTTCCTTGACATTGCTTTTTTTTTTTTTTTTTAACTTATACTGAGTCACTGATCGTGGATCCAGAGGCTAAAACTCCCGTTCCCGTCTTATCTATCATATAAGTATTTCCCAAGCATTACAGAAGGAGTGCATAGTACTCACTTGACAGTAACTCAGTGTCGCTGTACAGGACTTGTTAGGCACTCAGATGACATCTTGGCATTTGGGCATTTCAAAGTTGCCTGATGTAACCAACTTAATAGAATTAATAGGAAAAAAAAGATTTGGGGTCATTACAAAGAACTTGTAGTTTTGAGGAGGAGGAAGGGGTTTCAGTTGTGAATGTCTGTGAAGACACTGATGCCAAGCCTGTGCACCCTGCTGGCTGACAGTAGCTTCACTGGTAAAGGTGAGCACAGCTGAACAGTGGATCCAAACACCCGGTGATCTACACTGCTTTCACTGCTCAGTCAGTCAACGTTTCTGGGCCTCAGGCTTCCTTAAATGACTGGGTATTAGAGACGTTGGAGTGATGGAGGTGGATATTTAGCCACCACTTGTCCTGAGGTGAGGTACCAAGGGCAGATCACAGAGGGCATCTCAGAGGTTTCAGTCACAAAGTTTTCCTCAAGATTCCATTTCGTGCATTCTCTTTGTGCAGGACATTTCACTTGAGCTTGCAATAATCAAGAAAGGGTAGCATGTTCTTCACATATTTTGTGGGGCTAATGAGAGATAGTGTCAATTCTTCTCACAAATGTTTACCTGGAGTGTCCCGTGTTATCTAGGGCCAGATTCTTAGAATAAACAGTATTTATAAGTTGAGGGGGCAACCCTAAAAATGAAGTTCCAGGGACAAGAGAGAACTTTCAGAAAGCTGGAGTCAGCTATGAGAAGAGAATTGCTTTACATATTATAGGGTAAACTGATAACTACAAAACCACCTTGCTAAATCAGCAAAAAGCAGACAAGGCAAGGTAACTTAAGAGTGAAAATTAGTGCAACATTTATTGTTTTATAAAGCAAAACATTCTACTTTGGGAATGCAGCAATCAATAAAGCACATTTTTGCTCTTGAACGTCTCAGAGAATAGGAGATTCCTCTAGATGAACAAGAATAGATTTTGATAGAGGAGGATCTGTTTGGAAGCATCAGGAAGGCTTCCCCAAAGAGGTGGTGCTTGTTTGAGCTGTTCTTTGAAGAATAACTGAGGCTGTGCTCAGCAGAAAGGAATGGATATATCCAGGGAACAAACCGGAGGTTAAAGAAAAGAAAGAAGATAATGGGTTCTAAGAACACTATGTAAGGCGATTCAGCAACACACAGTTTGTGCCAATGGTGGGGAATGAAGTAGATGAATGTAACTGGTAGGAGAATTTCTATGAAAATTATGTAAAAAGCCCATCTGTCTTCAAGGATGATAAGAAAGAAAAAAAAAAAAAACGGTGAAGACCACCAGGTAGCAGAAGTAGCAAAAGGAAGCCTCTTCCCTTTCCATGAAGGCAGGGTGGGGCATGAGGGGTGTCTAATGTAATTGGTGTGAGTGAGATGACTGTATAGCATTCTCAGAAGTTCCCAAATTTAAAAAAGATTGCAGTTAAGTTTGAGAACCACTGATGGAGTGTAAATGCTGACAGCACTAAGATTCGGTTCACTTTGAAGACTAAAGGAAAGAGTGGACATGCAGTTTTATGTACTGTGGTGACCAACACATGTACCAACTCAGAACAGGCACTGTATTTTAAAGAGGATCAAGGGGCGTTGGAAAGTCTGGGAAGCAGATATTCCAGAACATAGCCTGATATACCTTTGCCAACACCCTTCATCTTTCTGAGTCGCCTGAATTGAATTTAGAAAGGCGTGGAAAAATGAAGATGTGTCAATATAAATATTCAAGAAAAGACTAGAAGCTGTTCTTTTGTGTGGAGCCTGAAACTCCAGTTATTCATAGCAATACCCCCAGAGTTTTGCAGCCTGTTTCACACAGAGCCTGTGACAGATGTGACTGTGTGATGGAGTAGGACATACCCCCCAGCTTCAACTCAACAGAATCCATCTCTCTTTTCAATTTTGTTTTTTTAAAATTCAAAAGTCAAATTTAGTTTTTTGAAAGATTTTGCTCTAAATGACAAATAGGTATCTTACTGGAAGAGAGCAAAGGAAGGAAAGGAAGGGCTTTCAGCATACGCAGCATGAAAAAGCAAGCATGCTCTTAGGAAGTCAGAGGTGAAAAATTGTGAAATGGGCCAGAGGAAATGGCTGAATGTTTCTTTGGTGAAAAGATTGCAATTTTCAGAGGGGGTAGTTTAGAGCAGAAGGCATAACCTGAAGTCTCTTCAGTTCTGTTTTATTGTTGCTTTTTTTTTTTCACAATTTGCAATTGTTATCCTAATTTTCCTTTTTCTGTGACATTTCACAGTTTCTGGGGAAATTCAAATTTGATGAATTTGATGTAGAATCAAAAGTACTGTGAGCCTTAAAAAAATCTTTCAGCAGGAGTGATGAAAGCTACTGATCAAGAATACTTTCTTTAAAGTAGAGAGGTATACACATATATGAAAGAAATCAAAGTGTGGCCCAACAGTGATTGAATTTTGGAAGCAAAACCAGAAATTGTGCTGCAGGGTTAGCCACTGGGTGATGTTCTGTAGAATCTATGCTATGCATTCTTTAGCAAAGAAAATATGTTGTAAGTCGTAAGAACTACTCTGTTCTCTGGAAAGGTGATAGGATGGCAATAACAAAGATGGGATTTGTGGAAAAGTTAACACTTATTTAGAACAGCAACAGTTTACAGTTAAAATAGTGTCAGGAAAGGATTTAGCAATAAGAAAGCCTGAACATTTTCATTGTACACCTGCCATAATGGTAGGGTCATTGGGGGAGACAGTAATGAGGATTTGGGGAAGGGAACCAAAGAGGCAGGGCCACAATGACTCCTACCTGGATGACCTCGACACAGTAATTTCGAGGTGAAATTGCAGGGGACACTCATGTCCCTGCAAGACAGCGGGGACTGTATAGGGAAGACTTGCTGGTCTGTTGGCAGGGGATGCCTGTGGGAGAAAGGTGCTACTTTGAGGCAGTTTCTTGACCCTGTTTTGGGGAGACTGACTGATTCTTATCTCTCTCCTTAGCTTGGCTTCCCACCTTGCTTTCGCTGCAGGCACAGCTATAGGCAGGCGGTGTACAACTGTAAGATAGCTTGTCTATAGCATACTAGTGGTTGTTCCCCATCAAAGCATCCTGTTGCTGTATGGAAATGGGATAAGCCAAGTTAATAATTAAAGTGTAACCCCAGTGGTCCTCTTAGCTTCCAAGTTTCTTGGTTACCTTTGATCGCTAGACCGGAATTTCCCTGAAGAAAGGCACATGAGGCAACCAGGTATGTTTAATGGAGTCTGTCTCGTGTTTCTATTACCCTGAATCCAATGAGCAGGGACTATAAACTTCCTGAGCTGCTTGCTTTTGTCATCAACATTGCTGATGGCCTTCCACCTGGCCAAGATCCTGAAGGAGGATCTCCCAGGATGAAGTTGAGCCTTTCATTATCTAACCTCTCTTGGTCTGGAATAGTGTGAGCATCTGCCTCTCTGCTGCCCTGGCTTTCATAAGTGGGTGCTTCAAAAGTCACATGGGATCATTGGATTTCTTCTTTTTTTAAAAGATGTATTTATTGTTTTTATTGCAAAGTCAGATATACAGAGAGGAGGAAAGACATCGAGGAAGATATTCCGTCCAATAATTCACTCCCCAAGTGACCGCAATGGCTGGTGCTGCGCTGATCCAAAGCCAGGAGCCAGGAACCTCCTCCAGGTCTCCCATGCTGGTGCAGGGTCCCAAGGCTTTGGGCCATTTCCGTTGCTTCCCTAGGCCACAAGCAGGGAGCTAGAAGGAAAGCAGAGCAGCAGTGACATGAACTGATGTGTGTAGGGGAGGCCATTGCTTGAACGTGGAAGGATATACACCTACCAATCATGCTGGCTCTTAATTCCATGTTCCCTGAACTTTCTGATGCACCTATTTTATACTTCAAGGTAGACTAACTCCCCTCATGCTGAGGTTGGGGTCCCTCTCTTCACTGAGCAGTTGTTAGCAGTATGTGAAACGGTTTAAGGGACTTCTTTGCAGTTTTTCATCGTTCTGTCTGCATCTCTAAGAAAGATTAAACAGAAGGTAAACTCATTTTTCACTGTGAAAACTAAGGTTCTCAACAATTAATTCCCAAGTACTGAAGTAACAGCTTGTTGTTTTATCTCTCTTTGTAGAATTACATTTTTTTCTCCCCATTCCTGGGTTTCTGATAAATATATTTCCTGTCATACCAGAAAGACTGTGGAGTTAGCAAGGATAATAGCAATCTTAAGATAACATGTTCTCACATCCTAGGAGAAATAGAAAGTCAGCTTAGCTTAGTGAAACTGAAAACTTATGGTGGCATCAATTCTGGGTCCTAATAATGCTCCGCTATTTCTTACTGTATTAATTTGGTTTTAAGTTAGATGACCTGGTGTCAAATCTGCTCATTAACCATTTGGTCAGAGAAATATATCTGCTGCTGCCCTCTAGTGGTCATTGAAGCAGTAGACACTATGATGAAGATGTCATTTTTTAAAGATAGATTTATTTATTTATTTATTTATCTATTTATTTATGACATTGCCTTATGTCATAAATAGGCTCTGGGATTCCCCCAACCCCTCCTCGTACCCTCTCACCATGGTGGATTCCTCCACCTTGTTGCAGTATTACAGTTCAAATTCAATCAAGATTCTGTCATTGCAAGCATATACCAACCAAAGATCCAGCATCTAATTGTCCAGATACATTCAACGGTTTCTTCAGGAGACCTTCTGTGATTTAAAGGTAGAGCTGGCATTATTATTATTATTTTTATTTGAAGGGCAGATTTTACAGGGATAGAAGAGACAGAAAGAGAAATCTTTCAACCACTGGTTCAGTCCTCAAGTGGCCATAATGGCCAGAGTTGGACTGATCCACAGCCAGGAGCCAGGAGTTTCTTCTGGGTTTCCTACATGAGTGCAATGACCCCAGGACTTGGGCTATTTTATGCTGCTATTTTAAGCAGGGAGCTGGATTGGAAGTGGAGCAGCCAAGACATGAACTGGCATTCATGTGGGATGCCAGCATGACAGATGGATAATTAAGCCATTATTGCCACTGGGGCAGCCCTGAAATGTCAATTAGTTATGTGTCAAACTGTATTTTAAGAATATTAATGCATTTCCATTTCTTATGGTATCCCATTTGATTTCATTCTGCAGTTTATGGTATTTATGAAATTTTTTACCTACAGAATCTCACTACAAAGTTCTTTTAGTGCATATATGAGAAGATATTGCAGAAGTTTTCCTTGTGGAATAGAGAAGCATTTAATATCTGTACATCTTGAAACTGGTAAATGCAGTGTAAATTTAGGACAATTATTTTTTTTCTCATCTGTAAACTTAGGGAAAGTGTGTTTGCCTTCGACGGCTGTTGTGAGAATTGATGAGACAGCATTTAGCAGGTATACAGTAAAGAAAAGCTATAATTGTTGTTTACAGTTTCAAAACCACTGTCCAAGGGTTGGTTCAGGGGCTCAACAGGCTAATTCTCCTCTGCAAAGTGCCAGCATCCCATATGGATACCGGTTCTATTCCTGGATGCTTCACTTTGTTTTTGTTTGTTTGTTTGTTTTGTTTTTGTTTGTAAGATTTATTTATTTTTATTGGGAAGGTGGATATACAGAGAGGAGGAGAGACAGAGAGGAAGATCTTCCATCCGATGGCTCATTTTCTAAGTGGCTGCAATGGCTGGAGCTGAGCCAATCCGAAGCCAGGAGCCTACAGCCTCCTCCAGGTCTCCCACGTGGGTGCAGGGTCCCAAGACTTTTGGCCATCCTCGACTGCTTTCCCAGGGCACAACAGGGAGCTGGATGGGAAGCATGGCACCCATATGTGATCCCGGCGCATTCAAGGTGATGACTTTAACCACTACGCTATTGCGCCGGGCCCAGGATCCTTCACTTTGGATCCAGCTTCCTGCTGGTGGTCTGGGAGGACAGAAGAGGATAACTCAGGTCCTTGGGCCCTGCTACCCATGTGGGAGACCTGGAGGAAGCTCTGGCTTCTGGCTTCAGATTAGACCAGCTCTGGTTGTTGTGGCCATTTGGGGGAGTGGACCAGTGGAGAAAAAGCTCTCTTCTCCCTGTAAATCAACTTTTCAAATAATTTTTTTTTTAGATTTATTCATTTTATTACAGCCAGATATACACAGAGGAGGAGAGACAGAGAGGAAGATCTTCTGTCCGATGTTTCACTCCCCAAGTGAGCCGCAACATTTGGATTTATTTCCTGTGTATCCTCATCATATTCCCTTGTGTTATTCTAAGACGGAGGAATTCAGTTGGCTCAGATTTGGGGTCCAGCATGATTGAATCAGAAAAGGGCTGGAGGGCTGTTCAAGTTAAACACTTCAGCAATGCTGATGAGAAAATGCAGTCCTTAGGTTGATGTGATTGCCATGTGACAAAGGATGTAGTTTTGAATTTCCTTAGGAACTCCTTGAACGCTGCAAAACGTACTAGGCTTTCATGGAGTTCAGAGAGGCTCATTGATGGCTTATTTTTAAAATGGCATATAATTCTGCAGTTATTACAGGAACAGTTCTCCTTGATAAGGTTACAAATTATGAATTTATTTTAATAACACTAGTAGACTTTTCCTGTCAGCTGGAGTAGTCCAAGTTGAACTTGCTGGTATCCTTACAGAGCCTTGCTTTAAATATTCTTTCTTTCTTTTTTTTAGTTGTCCTTTTTCACCCCTTCTATTTTATTGTTAATTTTAATTTTATGGCACAATTCCATAGGCTCTGGGATTTTCCTTAACCCCTTCCCAAATTCTCCCCTCACCCAACTTATTTCCCCCATATTATTACAATTGTATAGTCCTTCATAGATAATCACAAATCCATCATTCTGCTATTTAAGTGTGACCAGACATTGACGGTGCAGACAGTGGCAGAGTCCAGCATCCTGTTGTCAGGATATATCCAACAGTTTCATTGACAGTCCTTTGATTTGGATGCATCTCTGCTTCCAAACAAATGTTGTTTCTTGTAATATTTAGACTCATTCTTTTTCACAGAAACATCTAGTTCACTACCATTGTTGAAAAGATTGCTTCATTGTTTTGCCTTGACCCCTTTATCCATGGTCTGTTAACTGTCCTACTGTGCTCTTGGCTCCCTTCCATTGGTGTATTGAACTGTTCTTTCCATATTGTGCTGATGACTATAATCCACCTTAAAGGTAGTTAGGTAGCCTCAGTTTCCTTCCTTCCCCTTTGCCCCTTCATGTTGACTGTACTGAGTCTCTCACGCCTCCATATAAATTCTTGGATCCGTATGCTGATGTCCAGAAAATCCAAAACTTGCTAGCACTTTGTCTCATAAGAAGAATCGTTGAGGCAACTCTGTCTTCTCTTTGTTTTTTTCTCTGTGGATGGGTGTGTAGTAAACATATTTTTTTTTAAAGAGAACTGAATAAAAATACACTATTTCCCATCAGTTTCAGGAAATCTTAACTTAACAGATGTCCCTGACAGGTGGGAAAGTGACTATATAAGAAAGGAATTTGATATTCCTTATTTAAAAGCTGTAAGGAAATTTCTAATGGAAAAACTAATCAACAAACTTAGGAGCCCAAACTGTGTACTGGCTGTGTGGGCTCTGCATGGCTCTTGTACATTTTTGCCATCAGGCTCCGCTGTGACTTTTTTGTTTAAAAAATTTGTGATCCATAAAGTTAAATACAATAAATTGTTCTTCCATTGGCTGGTGGCAGATATCTTATTTTGTATCAAACAATACTGATTCCTTGTGTTTTGAAGAGGAAATAAGAGCTTGGTGTGGGAGGCAAAGGAGAAAGGACCTTAAGAAAACAAAAGGTACTCCTTTGCTAACAGTTTTGTTTCCAGCACATCACATCATAGGTCAAGTGGTCTGCGTGCTGGCTTGTGGCCCATTACCTTGGTGACAAAAATATTTGGGCGTAGGAAATGAAGTTCCCTAGAGGCAAAACAGAAAGTCTCTTGTGCACTTTTTTTTTTTTTTTTTGCTACAGGAGCCAGCACCATGAGCATCACATGGAACATTCTTAGATATATTCTCATCAGAAGGCAGGCATTATGTATTGACCGGTTAAATCACTGTTTGCAACACTGGCATCACTTATCAGAGCACTGGTTCAATCCCCCTCCAGCTCCCTGCTGATGCATTCGGGAAGATAGGATTGTTTGGGCTCCTCCTCCCCACATGGGAGGTCAAATGGAGTTTCGGACTCCTGACTTCAGCTTGGATCAGCCCTGGCCAATGTGCCCTTTTAGAAACTAAAACAACAGATGAAAAATTCTTATTAGTTTCTTTGTGTTTATCTATGCTTCTGTGTTAAAATAAATAAGTCCAAATTGCTTTTTAAAGAAATACTCTCTGGTAGCAAATCAGACCTAACAAATCAGAGCCTTTATTTTAACGAAACTCCCCCAGGGATCCACTTACACAGTAAGCTTGAGACTCACTGGTCAGTAATAGAGCATTGCTGTGTTTCATTTTTGCTTCCCAAGAACATAGGGGTAAATTAGCGTGACCATGGTAATAGACCACTACTGAACATTTTCATAAACAGATACACTTGGCTAATATATTTCTTTCTGATTATCTTTGTACCATATAGGCAGGCCCTGTGAAAATCAATACCTTAGGCTATTAAATCTTCTTTTCCCACTTAATCATTGTATCAAGGGAGGCACTGAATTTAGAATATGGTCATGTTTATGTGTCTGCTCAACTTATTGATGATCAAAATCTGCATGACTCACATCAAGTGGCTCAAACTTTGCTCAATGTTAATTCAGGTTTTTGAAAGCATTTATCATCATTTTCAGATTATATTTTCCCCTAATTACAGTAAAACTGAATGCTTTTTTTCTATTTCTATAGCCTGTGCCTGCATTTTCAGGTTGAAATCCTGGAATATGATTGTCCATGTGCATGCTCTGGGATTTGCTTTTAATAGAATTTCATTCATTTGCTTATGTATTTATTCCTTTACACATTCAAGTACTGCTTATTAAATGCCCAGTGTAGTCCAGGTGCTATGTTGACCTTGAGTATGAGGGTGAAATGGAACACACCATTTATTGGGTAGAGTTCTGGAACATTGACAGCTGGTTTTCAGGAAAATGCAGATGGTTCTGTATGCCTGAAGCTTGCCATAGCGGGAAGTGATGAGGGGTGAAGGTGGAGAGAAAAGACTTAGGTCAGGCAGAGCCTCAATGCTAAGGAGTTTGAACTTTGTTCTGGAGTAGAGAGCCCTACTCTAAGGCAATCTATGAGTAAATCACGAAGGCATACGGTGACTTCACGGTTTTAAAAACCTGAACAGATACATCACACTTGCATGTACGTGTGTGTGTAATGATTGTGGTCAAAAGCATATGAGGAAGTGAAGATGCATTGTAGTATGCTTCTCTATTGCTGCATAAAAGAGGACTCCCAATATAACTGTCAAATACACCTTGACAATATGATGATAGATTTTCTGTGATTGCCTTTACCTGCAATGCCATGATACGCTTAAATAGCAGAATGTTGGACTTGTGACTGTTGCTAAAGGACTACACTATTGTAGTAATACGACAGAAAACAGTGGTTGGGGAGAATGGGGAGGGATAATGGGGTGGTGGAGGGGGCATCCCTATAACCTATAAAACTGTAGCATGGAAAATAATATAAATAATAATACTACTAATGAATTTTACAGCAGTGCCACGATTTCAAGGGGAATCAGGCTATACTGGTCTGAATGATCAGAAGCAACTTAAATGCATGCAACCTCAGCAGTGCTGTGATCATGGCCCACTGCCACTCCGTATGGTGGATAATAAGCAATAGATGACATTCTGGCTGTTGGCCTCCATCACAGCTTCCCTATCGTCATGTCTCAACTCCAATGTAGCATTTTATGTTTTTGTTTTTTTCAAAAGGGATGGTTTGACTAAATTATCAATGTTTGTATTCAAACAGAACTCCTTGGAATGCTACTTTGTAATCATGTGTTTTTTGTGGGATTTTTTTTTTTTCTTTTTAGTGTCTGATTTCCTTCCAGGAAGAGGAGCAAGGAGTGTGTATTGTTTGCACAACCTATAGGCAAAGAGTCTATGAGTGAGAGAACAACTGCATACCTGAATAAGAATACACACACACTATATAAAATGAAAAAAAAAATTAGTGTGACAGACTAAGAATGTCCCCCTTCTGAGAGCTTTCAGTCCTTGCAATCAGAAGAAGTGTTAGGAAGTTTTAAATGAAGACATTCTCCCCAAGTCATTTTCCATCCTGGAACGTCTTTAGCTTTGCTGCATAATAAAATCACTTGGAATTTTTGGAACTACTTAGGCTGATGGAACACACCACAAGTTAGAATTTCCCAGAATGTGATCTAGAAATGAGTTTCTCTGAAAGCTTGTCTGATTTTTCTAACATGTAATTTGAGAAAAGTAACTAAAAGGTCCCAGAATCTGATCCTAGCTATTGGAATTCCTGGTGCACACCTGTTCTTTGAAACACAGTCTAAATATCCTTCTGGCAATAACTGCTGGAAGCTTAACTCACATGGAATCTTACCATCAGCAAGGATAGACTGGCTTCAAGTCCTGATTATAGCTGTAGAGTAAGCCCCTTTCACCTTAGCTTTTTGCAAAATATTTTGTGTGCTATTTTCTCTTTTTCCCCTGCATTCTTTATTTTCTTATTCTTGTTTTCAAACCCTCTGGGAGCTCAGATTCATGGGGTTAAATTAATAATATGCTTTTATTGTCTGAATATTAGTCCTCTTACTACACACACACACACACACACATTTAAAAATCCTCGGGCCCGGCGGCGTGGCCTAGCGGCGAAAGTCCTCGCCTTGAAAGCCCCGGGATCCCAGATGGGTGCCGGTTCTAATCCCGGCAACTCCACTTCCCATCCAGCTCCCTGCTTGTGGCCTGGGAAAGCAGTCGAGGACGGCCCAATGCATTGGGACCCTGCACCCACGTGGGAGACCTGGAGGAGGTTCCTGGTTCCTGGCTTCGGATCGGTGCACATCGGCCCATTGCAGCTCACTTGGGGAGTGAATCATCGGACGGAGGATCTTCCTCTCTGTCTCTCCTGTCTGTATATCTGGCTGTAATAAAATGAATAAATCTTTAAAATAAATAAATAAATAAAAATCCTCATTCCTGCATTGCTCTCTCCCTCCCTGCCTCAGAGTGGCTGCCAATATGTGTTTACTATGTACCTTTACTGTTTTTACATCCTTTTCATGTATGCTGTGTAGGTATTCATTTCCAGTTTGTTAGTGCTTTCTTTTCTTTTCTTTTTTTAATCTTTAAAAGAGTTATTTATTTTTATAGCAAAGTCATACATACAGAGAAGAGGAGAGACAGAGAGTATGATTTTTTGTGCAATGATTCACTTCCCAAGCGGCCACAATGGTTGGAGCTGAGCCAATCTAAAACCAGTAGCCCAGAGCCTCTTTCGGGTCTACTGTGTGGGTACAGGGTCCCAAGGCTTTGGGCTGTCCCTGACTGCTCTCCCAGGCCACAAGCAGGGAGCTGGATGGGAAACAGGGCTGCCAATATGTGATCCTGGCTCATTCAAGGTGAGGACGTTAGCTGCTAGGCTACTGCTCTGGGCCCCTTGGTGCTTTATTTTCTAAGCACAAAACTTCCAGCACACCTACAAGCAACTAATCTTTGACAATGAACTGAAATCGAACTGGAGAAAGGACAGTCTCCTCTGCAAACGAAAATTGGATCTACATGTGTGAAAGTATAAATCACGAAGTATAAACACAGTATGGAATGCTACTCCACCCTAAAAGGAATGTTATCTTTTCTTTTGCAGCAGAATGGAAGCCACTGCAAACCATTATACTTAATGAAATAAGCCATTTTTCAAAGTCATAGATGTCATGATTTCTCTCACATATGGTGGTTAAGATAGGATATAAAAAATGAATGGGAATGTCATTTTGGGATAGGATTGTTGTTTTTAGCCTTTGTTTATTTTCCTGTGGACCTGGGCTATTTCTACTTCTTGCTCAAAATTATGATTTGTACTTATTTAAGCCTGTAAATATAGAGATGATGAAATTATGTCTTAGCAAATCAGATAAAGACACAGAGGGAGGGATGGAAGGAGGAAGAGGGCAAAGTAAAAAGAGGAGTGAAGGAAGTGGGGCTTTTTTCTTGGAATTGTAGCTATGAATGCATAAATCCCTTTCTCTTTATATTAATAAAACTATTTACAAACATCTTCCATTTTTTGTTTGAAAGACAGAGGAGTGAGAGAGAGAGTGAGCAAGCCAGCAAGCCCCATCTGCTGGCTCATTACTCCAAATTTCCCCCAAAAATCAAATCTCAGCCAACTTGAATCCAAGAACTCAAGCTGCAGCTCCCACATGCATGGCAAAGACCCAGGTACTTGAGTCATCACCTTATGCCTCCCAAAATGTGCATTAATGGAAAACCTGGATTTGGAGCAGCACTGGGACTTGATCTTTGATTTGTAATGTGGGCATCTTAACTACCTCTCCAGAATTATTGTTCTTAACAATTTTGTTGCTATACTTATCTAATAATCTTATGATTACCTGGTAACTTAACCAGTTAGACACCACCTTAGAACATGTTATAGGAATCATAGCTCTTTATTTCTCCATATATAAGTACAAAGCAGCTATTCTCTATACAACCTAGAAGCAGTTAATCATTTCTCACTTACAGCATCTCTTTATTGCACACTCCCTTCCAATTGTGTGAGCTACTTTGAAACATTTCTAGAAATCTATTTCCTCACTAATAATCTCATAGAAAATGTCCCCCACTCTTTTGGCCTTTTTTGAGTTAATTTAGTTATGTATGGACTTGATCATTCCAGCTGCATTTAAAAATAATCCTGCCAGCTTTTTAAAGTAATCTACAAGGGTTTTTGTTGCTGTTATGCTAATATTACGTACTATCTTAGAGATAATAAACATATTTGCAGTAAGTCACTATGGAATATTAAATCATGTTAATTCTATGTGTTAAGACAAAATGGTCCTTTGAATATGCCTACGTCCCAGGCCCTACAACTTATTACTGTGTAACCTTACACGGCAGAGGAGACTTTGCTGATATGAGTAAGTAGTTTGAAATATCTAGGTAAACTCAGTGTGATTACAAGAATCTTTATGAAAAAATGGAATGAGTGTCTGTAGCAGACAAAGAGATGTGATGGCCATTAAGGTGTCAGGGTGATGCAGCTTCGTGAGCTAAGGAATGTGGACAACACCTAGAAACTGGAGAAAGTAAAGAAGTGGGTTCTCTCTTGGAACACGGATGGAATGAAGCCCTGTTGCTACATTTAAAATATTTGGCCTACACAGATGATACGATTTTTTGTTTTAAGATATGTGAACTAGGATAATTGTTATAGCAGCTTGCTTTGTGCTTGAGTGTGAAATAACTCACATTTTGTAGTTCTGTTTGATATAAACATGAAGCTAATTTGTTCAGTTATTGGACGAGCATTTACTTCAGTGAAGGTTAAGGCTACAGAGTTCCTTTTATATTAACTGATACATTTTCTGGTGGCGTGGGCAGAGGGGGATGAATGTGGTAAAGCACCGTTTGCGGTACTTGTAACTTGTATCACATCGCAGTGTCTCTGTATGCTGACTATTCAAGTCCCATATGGGAGAATTTGAGTTTCCAGCTCCAGACTTTAGTCTCATTTGCTGCTTACTGTTATAGGTATCAGTAGAGCAAACTAGCAAGTGAGAAATCTTTTTCCTCTATTGGTCTCTTCTCTCTGTCCTTTAAAAACACTGATGAATCTTCCTCATTGCTTATGCTGTTTGAATTTAACTTCTAGTCCATATTATCCTCCTTAATCTAGATAAAAATCAATGCAAAAAATGAAAGTTCTTTAGTTCAACATCAGAGAATTATGGTGAACATCAAGGTCTATTATGTTCAATGTCTTAAATGTGTCCTAAAATTTGCATATTTTTATCAAAATAGAAACTTTAACTATGTGTATGTATATTGATGAATGTTTCTTCTTACCATTGAATTTAATTTTGTCTGGTATTTATGGCCTTTGAAAATTGTTTTATGGTTTTTATTATATTGGTACTTTGTAGTTCATCAATATCCGTTTACAGTTCTATGTTTCACACTACCTTATATTAATTGGGAATTATCATACTTGTATTTTTGGGTAAGAAGAGCTGAGTGAATAAACTATATTAATAATTCTCTGTATTAGGTCTTCTATAGAAAATACCTTTGTAATGCATTTTTTTGCCCATTGATTTTCAAATTCAAAAAATCTTCTCTACTGCCCATCCTGACCGTTTCAACATCTTCCCTAGTTGGTAATTAATCCATCATTATTACATAATGCATGATTTTAACATTCTGAACATAATGAACTGTTATTTTTGGTTTCTTCATTATTGCTCTAATGTTTAATGTAAGATAATTTTATTCCATTATTTGAAAGTCTAATTTTGTTCTCAGTAGAGAGTGCAAAGCAAAAAAAAAGTAGCATTTTTAGTTGTCATAAAAATGAAAAATAAAAGAAAAATTTAAAATAAGCCTGATCTTATTCTGGTGAACTTGTTTTATGGCAAGTCATATGCATGGAGACAATTCTCATCATGTGATTCAAGGAAGCACTCTAAAGAGAACTTCAGAAAACTTCCCTATAAACCACAAAAGTTTTCATTTTCATTCATTCTAAATCCAAGCTTTCCTTTTGACAACTGTAGCTCATACACACAGAGCAGTCTTTGATGTTCTCCCATTCTTAAATATGCTAGGATAGTTAAGGATTGTCAGAAGAAGAAAGCTTT
Organism: Ochotona princeps; assembly: GCF_030435755.1. Classification (NCBI taxonomy): domain Eukaryota; kingdom Metazoa; phylum Chordata; class Mammalia; order Lagomorpha; family Ochotonidae; genus Ochotona; species Ochotona princeps. The sequence continues at coordinate 31,613,223 of NC_080838.1, forward strand.
TCTGAGAATAAAACAGACAGCTGAAACCTTGAATGTACATAGTATTTAGATATGAGAACTTAGAAAGAAGCTCATATCTGGAAGAAAATTTTTTCATTTACCTTCCAAGCTTCTACAATAAACACAACTTCCAACACAAGCAAAAAAAAAAGTTACTATTTATATAACAAAAATGTGTGCTTTCAACATAAGATGATGGATACCCAAAATATCAAGTGATAGTCCAAACACAGTTGATAGCACATTACGTTTACAAATAGTTGTTTTGAAAAATATGGATGGTGTTGGTCCAAGTATATGTGTTCCGTATGTTGGTGATACTTATGCAAGGGCCGCATTATTTGAGTCATTTGGGGGCCATTCTGTGAAGCTCATGACTTTCACAAGGAAGGCTATCTATAAGAAGAATTTACAGAAGATGTGGGATAACACTTTAAATGTCATGCTAAGACACTGGCAAGTACTAATATATTTGGAATATCACTCTGAATAAAGCCATACATAGAAATAATATGAAAAGCATTTAAGCAAACTACTGTTGATGAAAATATTTGTGAGCCACACAGGTACAATGATATACATTATCCTTGAACTTGGTGGGCTATGATTGCATGATGTGTTTTGGAGCAACACGCTGGGAATTCTATAAGCACAATTTGAGAGCAAATAAACCTCAACTTTACATTTTTTTTCCTTGCCTTAGCATGAAAATGATAATCCCTGCCAGTTTCTGTGCTTCATAGTCTGACTAATATTGCCCTTTTGCCACCTACCGCACCCATAACATCACCTTCCACAAGTAATGAGTATGACTGTATTTTAGCCTTCCTTTCATTTCAACTTCCTTCAGATTTCCAATCTGCTCTTTTCTCTATAAATTATAGGTTATTCCAAATAATGGTTTTGTCTTTCTAGAAAATTTTGCCTGTGTTTTTAAGCTGTATATCTTTGGTTCTGGTTTGCTATGCCGTGGGAGAAGTGTATTTAATGTGCAGCATAGAAACTATACACGTTATGGATGCAGAGCAACAAACCTAGAAATGACTTGAAAATAATCTCCTGACTTTTTGCGAACAGTGGCTTGAGTTATAAACATTCAGTATACTTAATTATAGTGTTCTTTTCTTATTTATGCTTAATAAAATCTATTAGGAGTTAATTTGATATTTGAACATAATGTAAAATTGGCAACATGTATCCATTTTTCAAATAGAGCGTCTCATTTTTCAAATAGAGCATCTCATTTTCAGGAATTGTCTGCTGATAATAAGTAGGCAGATTTCTGGGCTTTAGAAAATATTGACCTAGTAGATTAAGTACAAGCTTCTGCAAGAAGACACAGCTTAATATTTTTCTAATATAATTTCATTTTATGACACAGTTTGTTAGGCTCTGGGATTCCCCCAATCCCCCAATCCCTCCCCATGCCCTTCCCCCATGGTGGATTCCTAAACCTTGTGGCAGTATTACAGTTCAAATCCAGTCATGATTCCTTCATTGCAAGCATGTACCAGCAAAGAGTCCAGCATCTGATTGTCCAGATAAATTCAACAGTTTCTTGGGGAGACTATCTCTAGTCTCAAAGTAGTCCTGCAGAATATCATCCTGCCCAATGAAAAGCCACAACATAACATCACCAACAATTTACAACACTATGAAGTTAATTGACATGGTATTGAGTGACCAATATGTTAGAAAATGCAATTTCTTATCCACATCCTGTGACTACTCCATTGACATTTCAATTTTAGTTTATACACAACCAGCTGCTATACACCTTAAAATGGCTATAGGGTACAATTCAGCTGTCTCGTGTCTATTTCCATTTTTATATTTAGCAGTTTATAATGTTGAAGCACAATTTTTACTGAACTTGGCGAATTTTAGGATAGTTCAAACTGTCTTATAACTCTAACAAGGCATATGTCAACCACTGAGGCATAGAACAGTTTTACTAAGGGTGTTCAGAGAAATCTTCAATACCCCAGTGAGGAGTAACTAATCTTTGTGTCCTACCTAGTAAGGCTTATGTGAGTCCAAGCTGACCGTTTCCTGTCTGGTTCTAAGCTTTCCTTATTGGTCTCTATCTAATCTAATTTTTTTGGGGGGGGGGAGGTCTCCAGAGCGATCCTGATGGTCCTTGCAAGAGAGGATGCGGATCCAAAGTTGGAACTAAGTAAGGACCAGAGAAAGCTCCTCTCCTGAGTCCTGAGGGGAGTTTACTGTTCTTCCATTTCTGAGGTCCACTCAGGGCTCCTGGCTGTTGTTTCAATGACATTAGATCCTGTGAGGAAGGATCTGGGCATCTTCCATCCCATGTGGGAGATCCGAAAGGGGGTGGATGACCTCAGAGTTCTTGGCCTACGAGGGCACTCCAATTCCCTGTGGTCTCCTTGGCAGTTGGGATATAGCCCTTGGTGCCCATACTGATAGTCCTTGGTGAGGATCCAAGAGCCTCCTCCTGTCCTCCTGCTCCAGCTTAATATTCACAGGTTAATATTAAGAAAAAACTTTCAAAGTAAAAATATGGTTGTTCAAATCATACACAAATTAGAACTATTGGAAAATATGAAAAGAAAGTCTCTGTGTTGCTGGATAAAAAATTTTATGCCATCAAAAAAGTAATAATAAAGAAGAAGTGTTATCTTAGGTGAACAATCCAAGAATCACAACATTTAATTAGTAGAAGTTTCTAAAAAGATAAAGAAAATTACGGAGATTGAGGAGTGAGAAGTCTCCAAATTGAAAAGGCATGCAAAGAAGCTGTAAGAGTAAAAAAGGACATATATCTGAACACAGTCTCATGCCATGTCTAGATTCCAGTTACAAAGAAATCAGTAGACAATCCCAAATGATAAATGAGTTTATTTTTAAGAGAGCAACTATCAGTTGGACAGTATACTCATGTTAGCACTAATAGTGGATGCTGGAAGTGAACTAAGACAATTTTTAAAATTTTAAAGATGGTAATGAAATGCATACGTAGCATAAAAGTAAACTGAGAAATACAAGACATGAAATTAGGGAAATATCGGAGAAGTTCATTGCAAATGTATTTAAATCATGTAGCTGTCAGGCAGGCACTAAATGCAAAACACACACTGAATTTATCCAAATTGGGAGTTAGTGATCTTCTCAAAGGAGACATAGTGGGATTAATTGCAAGCTGTATGCATGGATAGTAGCTTTCCACTATGTTCAATACTGATGAGTTTCCTGGGATGGAAATTGCTTGCTTTGGTTTACAGTTTGCAGGCTCACAGTGCAAACAGTGGCCCCATTAATGATTTCTGCTGGGAACTGGCCACAGTAAAACAGATGCAGAAGAAGGAAGCCACCAAGAGCCAGGAAGAAGAGAGACATGGGGAGCACTTGTGGCTAACTCTCATCCAAGGGCAAGCAAGCCCCAGTATCATACTCACTCCAGGATCCACCTCCTAGAAGCCTAGTATGATCAGGTCCACAATTCAATTCTATTCACGGTTGCCATTAATTCATAGACTGTTGGCACAAGATGTTGGAGTTTCAATGTCTGCATGAGTTTGGCAAGCCAAGTCCCATTCAATTCATAACAGTATTTCACATTAAAGTTGAAATGTAATAGTCAAGATGAAGATGATAGAATAGCTAACAATAATGAGTGGATTTTCCCATAGTAGGCACTGTCCTAAACACACTGATTGGTCTCGTTTATTTATGGAGCAGGTTGTTGACATCTGTATTCTATTGTTGAGGAAACTGGAGACATACTAAAGAAAGGTGATTTACTTTCTGTCACACAATTAGCAAATGATGCATGGATCCAAGACTCAAAGCCAAACACCCCATTTTGAGCGCTCATACTCTAAACTACTATACCATCATGTAGAAAGTATGCTGCTTTCAGCTGGAAGAAATGCAACCCAAATTTAAACAAAAATATAGAAGTCATATTGAACAGAATAAGCATATTAAAATGATACAGCTTAGAGTATCAGGTAAATTAGTAGGATCTTGTCTATGAAATCAATGAAAAGGAAATGTATTTAGAAAGAAAACTATTGGTGTTGTAATTTATAATCATGGTGATGAAAATGTTGCTTATAGTTCCAATCTTTTATAGTTAAAATGTAAGCCAAGTGAAGAAAATGTTATATGATCATAGAATAAATGGAAAATCTGTCATTCTTGAAAGAACAAATATCAAAGTATCACTTTAAGAAGTTTAGGGGAGGGCCGGATGCGATAGCCCAGTAGCTAAAGTTCTTGCCTTACACACACAGGGATCCCATATGGGTGTCAGTTCGTGACCCAGAGGCTCTGCCTCCCATCTGGCTCCCTGCCTGTGGTCTGGAAGAGCAGTAGAGGATCGCCCAAGGCCTTGGGACACTGCACCTGCGTGGGAGACCAAGAGAAAGCTCCTGGCTCCTGGCTCCAGATCATCTCAGCTCTGCTGTTGTAGCCACTTGCGGAGTGAACCCGTGTATGGAAGATCTTCCTCTCTGTCCCTCCTCCTCTCTGTATATCTGACTTTGCAATAAAAACAAATAAATCTTTCTTAAAGAATGTATAGGGGAGGAAGTTAGCCAAAAAAAAAGAAACAAAGAGGAAGTATCATTATACAATAGGGACTGATTAAATAATTTGGTATTGATTAATGAATAAAGTTTTAGTATAAATTATATATAATATAGAAATAATGGGAGTTTTGTCAAAAGGGGAAAGTAACATCCAAGAATTTAAGAAATATATCCTCATCAAAATTTTGATGATTTTATTTTAGCTTTGTTTTTTTCTATTATTTTAATTTTTTATTTTTCAAAATTTTTTTATTTTTTTTTATTTTTTATTTTTTTATTTTTTATTTTTCAAAAATTCAAAGTAAAATATATTTTATGAAAAAGCCATGCATTTTAAAATGTTTGCAACAAAATAAACCTATATTTTAATTCCATTTTGTATAGATATGTCTAAGTACCCTGACAGAGCATTAGTCATGGCTTGTATAACAATTTCAGTTTTGTCTGTATTTCATGTATCAACTCTCCCACTGACCAGATGTGGTTGAGGGGATGTGAATAGATTCAAATTTGGTAAACATACTCATTATCGCTAAGATGGTTGGCACACAAGGGAATATCCAAGAAACGTAAAGAGTCGATAATAAAAAGGCATCTGCTTAAGTTTCTGGGAACTCAGCTGTTCACTGCAGATAAATCACATTCTAGAACATTTAAGGAACTTGGATATCTGATCAAGGAAACACTGCCAGTAATTATCTAAAGTTGGTTGGAGATGTTAGAAATAACAAGTTGGGCAAATGTCTGGATTTTCTGTGCAGGTAAGATGACGGATGATAGAACTGCAGGTTGGCCAACAATTCTGAAGTGAGTAACTAAACAGATGGTCTGTGACCTTGTAGACAAGAAAGCTCCCTTGTAGCATGGGTGCATTAGGTTAAGTGAGAGTGAGTAATGGAGAGGACTGAAATCAGACAGCTTGGCCTCTGGCACTCCTCCTGTCAGTTCATGGTTGTGCAGACCTGACTGTGCGATCTAACGCCTTTGAACTGCAAGGTCTTTATCTTGAAATTAAGGCAATTAAATCAGATGTCCCTTAATGCTCAGATTAGTCACAGGGAACATGTTAGCCTGTGTGCAATAAACTTACCTCAGTTCTTTTGTTAGGCTGCCTGGTGATGAGAGAGCTGCCATTTATGCGAGAGCCCATCCTATAGCAGGTGTTTTTGTCATTTTACAAAACATATCAAACCTGTGACAGGCGGATATTATTACTTCTATTATCCAACTGAGATGAGTCAAGATCAGAGTATATCTTGGTGTCTGGGAAGCAGTTAATGAGTGAATTGTGCTATTGTCACAGGCATAATAAATGTAAGAGGGACAAGATTATAATGATATATATATAAAATACATATAATGATATATATATACACACACTATAGTGAATACTGCCACAAAAATCATTTATCTTGATAGTCATACTTAAAATACATTGATATTGGATGCATGTCTGTATCATGACAAGTTTTTTTGCCATATTCCTTTAGCCTTGGGACAGTTTATCCTTTTATAAGTAATTTGGTTGGAAGAATGGAAAAATCTGACCAAATTTGCAAGAGAACCTGTGAGAGTATACACAATAGCAATTTACTCACATATTTATTTACTCAAGAATTCCACCTAAAACAGGAATTGAAGCTAGCTAATTCATTCACAGTATAACAGATATCCAAATACAGTGAGATTACTGGCATTGAAAGTAAATTCTGTCACTTGTTATCACGGCTATCTTTCTAAACAAAGGGGACAGACCTGCCAAACAGTTTGAAGGTAGTGAATTGCAGCAAAAATACCTACCAATGATACACAATAGCAAGGATGAAAACATCAAAGAGGCAGAACCTGAAGAATTCATGGTGGAAAAATTACTGGACTGATGTGTGCAGAGTGGGAATGATGAATATTTTCTGAAGAAGAAAGGCCTTCCAGGCATCAAGAATCCCTAGAAACCTGAAGAAGACTTACACTGAAGTAAACCTGAAGATTTACACTGAATAAATAGAATCATTTCTCAAAAAGTTGACAAGGAGAAAGCTAGTGTAAAAAGAAGATCTTTTTCTGAAAGCGGATCTTATAAATCAAAGAAAGGCTCTACTGCTGATAAACTATCAGGCTTTGCCGGAGGGCTTGATTCATATCAAATACTTTGTGTCCCAGACAGCAGTAGAGAATTAATAATCCTCATGAGATGGAAAGGTGAAGATGGAACTGATGTGGCACTGGCCAAAGAACCAGAGAAGTGTCCTAAGTTTGTAATGGTTATCTATGAAGGAAGATTGCTTCCGTATCCTTGTCTTGGAGATGACGAAGCTCAGTGATTTGGATTTGAGTTTTTAAATTACTAGGGTGAAGAAACAAGTGTCTTTAGTGAATATTGATTGGTATACTGATTTTGAAAGTGATGTTGGAGCAGTTTTATTTTGTATCAGTAGCACAGATCGTTTCCAACAGTAAAAAAAAAAAAGAAAAAAAAAAAAGCTTCTAAACAAGAAAGAGCCTTATCTTTGAACAGAGGTGAAATCTGGCAAAATGTAGCAGGGTATGGGAATGAGTCAGATAAGATCTTGGGCTGCCATGTGGAACTTCCAAAAGGGCTTGAACAAAGTTAATCTAGAGTGATCTCCGCATAGGTTTCCCCCTTAAACAATTGGATAGGAGGTAAGAGGATCTTGAGCTAATACAATTTTCTGTTATTATAGTTCATTTCAAACTAATTCATGTTTAACAGAGGATAACAATTTTTTAAAATCAGAAGAGGGATTTAATAAATTTTTTTATGAATAATAAGAATAAATAGTAATAAACTTCTTTATGAGGAAGAATTGCTCCTTATTTTTCAAATAAATAAAATTTTAAAATAAAATAGAACTTAAAAAGCCAGTCCTGACGCTGCTTCCAACTCCTGGGTCTCCTAATTTGCACCCTGGGATGTAACAGAAAATGATTCAAATAGTTGTGTTCTTGTCAATCACAGGAGGATTTAGCATGAGTTCTTGCCTCCTGGCTTCAGTCTGGCTGCGTTCTAGCTATTGCAGAATTTTGGAGAATGAATCAACAAATGGAAAAGCTCTCCACCTCTTCCTTCTCTGTTTCTATACCTTGCAAATGAAATAGATATCTACATTTTAAGTTAAATTTTTAAATAAAGAAATATGTTTTTAGATTCAAGAAGGTAATATAATTCTATAGTCCCTACCTAGAATACATCTTGAACATGGGGGTTCTCTTCTCTGTGGTCCAGGGAAACAGTAGGTTGGAGAAAGCATATCAAGTAAGGGGCAGCAAGCTACTAGGAAAGAATAGAGCAGTAACACAAAAATTTCTTTCACATATATGAGCAGGAGATGTTTAGGAAAGGTAATTGATCGGTTCTGAGACTTGCTGAAAACAAAACCAGAAATAGGTGAAATTGCAAACTTTCTACTCTACAATTTCCAGACCTCTCCAAAGTTGAACATGATGTTTTTTATGAATGAAAAGCCTCCTGGTCGTTCATTCTTCTTGTTTCTGTTAGTATTTATCTAGGACCTACTAGGTATCATGCTAATTTCTGGGTATAAACAAAGGAGAAAACTGCCAAAATTCTCTGTCATTGGGGTGATTACCTTTTACTAAAGCTGGGAACACTTTCAATCATGGTAAAGACTGAATAGAAAAAGAGAGATTATGAGTGAAAAAGGAATGGATGGAACAGGCTGTAGTTACAAATATTGGTGCCAAATATGTTGGCCTCATTGAAAGGGGCCTATAATCATGAGTTTGAAGGAAAAAAAAAAGAAGATAGGTAGATAGATAGATAGATGATGATAGATATGTGTGTGTGTGTGTGTGTGTGTGTGTGTGTGTGTGTGTATGTAGAGATACAGAGATGAGGAATTGCCTTATGACTGAAGAATTCAACAATTTACTCTCTTCACGCTGGAGGCTCCAGAATCCCTGTGATGTAGCCCCAGCTTAAGTACTAAGGTCTGAGAACTGGAGGAACCAATGATATGAGTCCGTATTTTAGGCTGAACACCTGAGAATCACAAGCACTGATGACTGAGAATAGAAGACGACGTTCCAGTTCAAGCAAAGAGCAAATTCACACTTGCTTTGCTTTTTGTTCTATGTGTGCCTCACTGGACTGCTTGATGCCCAACTGCATTGTGAAGACAAACTTATTTACTCAGTCTGTGAATTTGAGGGCTAATGCTTCCCAGAGACAGCCTCACAGACACACCCAGAAAGAATATTTTAACAGCTGTCTGAGTACCTGCTAGCTGGTCAGCTCGACACATAACTTTAACCTGACATATAACCAATCTGGTGACATTTGAGTAAACATTTCAGTTGAGGATGCGAGAGTGTTATTTTAGAGAAGAGCATTCTTTGTTGGAGTAAGAAGGAAAAGCAGGGCAAAGGCCCATGCTAGAAATGTGCAAGAAATTTATTTCTTTTGGAGGTGCTTGAGCTTGGGAAAGCCTTTGTGGGCGAGGTTGAAGAAAGGACCTCTGCTTCTGGAGCAAGTATGGAGTGCATGACCTGCGAGATCTCCTCGTTGTTCATATTCTCTGACTAACTGGGGGTGGTGAGCATGATGGACTCAAGAGTGGTGATGCCAGCCAGAAGTAATTCCAAATCCAAATGGTGAACAAAGGGTCTGGATAGATAGTCCTAGCATTCAAAATATTACATTCAAGTATTTTGAAAATGTTATTATATCATCTGTATACACATGTATACCAAATGGTATATATTTTCAGGCCAAATCTTGTTCTATAGCTGACAGTTTGAGATTTTTGCATTACAGTAAGTGAAATCAGTTAGGAATGTAATATTGTAATTCATAAAGGTAATCTCAGACAGTCAAAGAAGCATTAAAAACACAGAGAAAGCTGGGCATCTTTGATCAGAATTATTCTTTCATTATGATTCCACAGGCTATCAATACAAGAAAAAAAAACTAAGAACTTATTCACAGTTTTGACAGCAGGCATCCAGTTCATGCTTACTTTTCTTTTTCCTGAGCAACAGTAATATTGATTTTCAAAGCCTATTGTCAAAGACTAGATAATTATTTGCCTAATATGTCTTCTTTTGCACAAACACACACTTTTTAGAAATGTGGAGTCCAGTTAGAGAAAATGTAGTCCAATGCAACTTTTCTCAATTGTTGTTATAATATAATCATAGACTTTTGAGTAAAGGCTCATAATTTATTAACTGTGAGCATTACAGAGCTAGCTGGAAAGTTTATTCTTCCGAATGTATGAATTATCCTCTTTCTTTGCTGCAGGTGCCTTCATTTGTAAGATGGTTCCGTTTGTCCAGTCTACTGCTATTGTGACTGAAATCCTCACTATGACCTGCATCGCTGTGGAAAGGCACCAAGGACTCGTTCACCCCTTTAAAATGAAGGGGCAGTACACCAACCAGAGGGCTTTCACAATGCTAGGTGAGGCCACTGTGCCCGTGGCAGTAGTAATGCCATTCTTCATGACAGAGCACAGAAAACAACACATTACCTAACACAGTAGCTTTTTGTCTGACGTGTGGACATTAGGGTATAAACTGAGGGTTTCAGTTCTCTGCTTATTTGACTAAGATGTGTCATTTTGCATACACTTCTTCAGTTGGTGCTAAATTTTTAAGCCTTCTGTTCAGCAACTCTATGAGAGCCCATCAGTGACATTGGCACATTAACATTCATGAAAATTGACAAATGGTCCTCAGTCAAGAGATTCCAAGCTGAACAGTGATATGGGATAAGAAACAGTAATTTGAAAAATGCAGAGAATAGAGGTTCTGACCAAAGATGACCCTGGCTATAAGAGCACACGAGCTGAAGGCCAGAGTGTCTGAGGACATTGTAAACTGAATTCTAAAATCCTTGACAAGGATAAATTCCACCTGCTTCATAATTATGCTTCGGGAATTTGAGGCTTGCCAGCTTGCCTTGCTTCTGATTTGGCAAGCCATGATGAAAATGGAAAATGGAAATTTTAAGAACAAGTCCTAAAGCCTTGTACAACAAAAATGGAAATATTTTATATTCAGTAATTATAATTGAGCCATTAAAAACCTTAATGTGCTCCACAGTGCTTCAATTTGTTATACCAAATTTGAAGATTAAAAACAAGTAATACAATAATCAAAGAAAGTAATTTTTTTCTATCCCACTTGAAGGAAAAGTGAGTAAACATTGATTTATTTTGTAAGATTTAGCCAGCATTGATTGGATTTTAGTTACTAAAAGAATCCCTGAAGGCTTTGCAATGCCAAATTCATTTTATACACTTTGATGCGAATTGGTTAATCAATGGGAGAGGACATTGTTAGTGTTAGTCAGCCATTTTCAAATTTATGTCACATCTTCCCTGCAAAGAATTCAAGGATTTCTGTCCTGTTAACAATTGAAATCCTTCTAACATCAGGGCATCTAAAAATTGCTTGTGGTTGTAGATGGTAGTTAAAGAAAGGAATGCACATAGGAAAGGAGTTATTAAAAAATAAAAGAGAAGAGAAAGTTTCAACATCTAAAAGCAAATTTTTTAGTGGACTTTCAAGATAATTTCTACTCACAAAAGTGGCAGAAAGAAAAGAAGGCTGTGAAACAAGCCTTCAAGGCCTTCTGTCCTTTGTTGCCTGGCATCTTTGTATTAATATCATTCAGTCCTACAAGTCCCTATTTGTCCTTCCAGGTGAGAGTGCCTGTCCCCAGAGGTCTTTCCTGAGAGTGCAGTCATGCTCCTCTAGCTCTAGACTATCCCCAGGCAGTTATGGGCCCAAGATGGTTGGCGATGAGCTAGGCCAATTAGACCCAATTCCTCCAGAGTGTACTTGTCATTAGAAACACAAAAACATCTGCATGGCTGTATATGACAATACAGAGATGGGGTTGGGGGCAGAGAGAGAGAGAGAGAGAGAGAGAGAGAGAGAGAGAGAGGTTTGTTTCTCAGTGATTCATGATTGCTGGATCATAGTGACTTTTTTTAGGCACTGTCAATTCATGTACTTGTGATACACATTAATTCTGCTTTAGGTGAGTCTCAAAGTCCTAGAAATCCAAAATAACATGATTGTTTTCTTAGTAATCCCACACAATATAGAAATAACAAGCAGAGGAATTTCCCCCTAAATCAAAATGGGTGCGCTTGGCTCTGTCTTCCTCTTGGTTTGTAGAGATCCATATGGGAAATGCCTCTTGGAACTTGATTTCATTTTTTGTTGTTAAATTGCTTTTAATGAACTTGTAGAGGACAGAATTTGGAAAGAGCACCTAGTGTTTAAAGTAGTAAGTATTTGTTTTCCAAATAAGAAAGTAATTACAGTATCATGATGCTGAAAGTCACTTTACTTTGGATTTTTTTAAAAAGTGATCTAGGCTCCTCTGTGTCATGCTCAAAAATTTAGTCATTCAACACATATGGGTGTACTCCTGCCACAACTGGGAGTTTTCCTTGGAATATTGTTTGAAGAACAAATAATAAATAATATTGTCCTTGCCCTCAAAGGAGTTCAGAGGAAATTAAGAAAAAATGTGCCAGAGTAGTAAAATTGCTGTGCTGTTCAGCACATGGAGACAAAGAGGCAGTCCGTTCATTTGGGAAGGGTGCTGTCTTCAAGGGATTCCTGGAGAAAGCGATTCTTAGTCATTTCCTGAAAGATGAGCATACAGGTAGACAACAGGCATGGAATGGCCAGTGCATAATGAAAGTACAATAGTATAAAGCAGTGCTGTGCGTTAAGGGAACCAAACATTTCTCAGTGAAAACTGGTGTAAAGCCCTCAGGACTAACTCTGGGAGGACAGAGGCAAATGACAGTGGAGGGAATCCTCTAACCAAACTAAGGGATTTGGTTTCATCTAATAGGCAGCTTTCATATAACATTATGAAAGAGTTTTAAGCTTGAAAACATTGTTCTAGAGGTCCAGCAACAGTTTTGAAGATGGTGAGAGAATGGAATCAAGAGCCTGTGAGGAAACATGGTGCTGCCATGAGAAAGAGGTGACAGAATGCACTGAATAGAAGGAGTATTTATTATTACAGAAATAAGTGTATACATATATATTTGTATATAACATAATTATCTCTCTCTCTATATATATATATATATATAACTTATTGAATTGTATGCTAATAATTTTCCTGTTTTACAGGTGTGGTCTGGTTGGTGGCAATCATCGTAGGATCACCCATGTGGCATGTACAACAACTTGAGGTAGACCTGTGGCTGGTATTGATAACCATATTGTTGAAATATTTTTCCACATTTAATTGTAATCATTTTTCTTCCTGCATTACAAAAAAGATTGTATGACCTCCGTTGTTTCAATAATGATCTTACAAGTAGAATACAATAATTTTTGAGACTTTCCCTGTTTTAAATTGGTATTATATTACTAATACTTGAATGCCTAAAACAAAACTTTATAAAAGTAACAAAGTCACTTTCCCATTTAACTGCAAGCTGTGAAGATTTTTCTTAATGATCCTTAATGTTTTGCAATTTTTTTTAGCAGTTCAGTGCTCATCAGAAAGTGAGCTGTCAGGTAAAAGTACATTTTAAAAGTAGCTAGAATTTTTAAAAATGAAATTGGCATACTGAATGAGCTGTAAGCTTATAGGTGAGAGCAAAAGAGCAACTTTCTAATATGCCTTGCTACCTATAAAAAATGCATCTTAGGACTTCCCAATTCTGAAGATGAAACACTGTGATGAAACCTGGAGCACATTTTGCAACTCTTCTAGTCATTCATATAACAGAATTCCTGGGGTCACTTTCAGTCACTAGAACTGTACCACTTCTGTTATTAAAATGTCGAGTCCAGTGTCACACTCACATAGAGTCATACACTCAGTCACTTAAAGTTCTCCCTCCCCCTGCTGTGGTGTGGATTCCTGAACAAGGTTATCATGATCTGTTTCCTTGCCTCCTGTGTCTTTCGTTTCCTGCGACTTCCTTCTCTTCTCTATGCCTACTCAACTGGCTGCCTCTTTCTTCCCCTAGACTTGAGGAAAATGGGAAGAAGGAGGAAGAGAGGATCTTTGGAGTCAGTACCTTCTGGGTGCAGCTCATGCCCCTAACTTATTCTTGAGGTTTTTTGTTTGTTTGTTTGTTTTTGTTTTCGTTTTTAAGATAAACCCATTGACAGTGCTGGCTCCATTCTGCAGCTGCCTACTCATGAAGACATTTTGGATTCCATACACAACTTCAACCACCTGCTCCTCTCTGTTGAAGCTATCTTCATCTCCTGTAGGATGCTCCTATTAATGGAGCCTTTTCATTGCTTCAATCCAGCTTCCAATTGTGAGGCCGATTCCTGGCCCGTAAAAAAGAAATGCAATGACTTTTTAAAATGATGTAATTATATCATATGCTGTAGAAAATGTGTACTGTATAACTTAATTGGCGAAGATGATCCTCTCTCTTACATAGATCAGCCAAATCAGATTTGTTTCTTGTAAAAAAAAATTCTGATTTTGTATGCTCAAATCAGATAAATTCTTAATGTGCATCCCACAGCCAGCTTCACCTTCACACAGAGTGTTAGAGAGAGCGCAGGTGAGCATGCAGAGATCCTTATCTCCTCACCTGGATGGTGTGCGGTGTGCTGTCATCCACACCGTTCACTAGTGGTTGCTTTGCTTTGTTTTTACTGGGATCTCACCCAGAATGATGTATTTGACAATTTTCACAGGATAGAAGCAAGCCTGTGGTTATATTAAAATTGTCATCACTTTCTGTCCCTTCACTGTAGGGGGAAAATATGAATTTACAATTTCCCAATTCTTGTCAAAATGCTTTTTTTCCTAATGCCAGGATTTGCCTTGAACCCTCCCTCCCTACCAAAAAAAATATGTCAAATCAGAGAAAATTTGCAAGGCCTACCATGGGTTTATGATGCCTGGACCAAAGTAGTGTTGCAAGAAAAACCCAGGTCATAATTTGTAACATTCTTTCTTTTAGTGAGTAACCAAAAAGTTTATTTTCCTCAGTTGGTTGAAATTAAATATTAGTTGTAAAACTAAATATTGACTGTTCAGGTTTTGGGCAGTGAGACTAAAACCTTAGCAGCCATCTGGAAAACTCCAGAGTGACAAAAAGGATAGTGGTTTTGATGAATTCATTTTCATTTCTATCACCAAGACAAATGACTTGAATGTGCCTTAAATGTTTAGTTTTTTCTTTGAAATAAAGTGTTTTGGAACTTTCTGCTGTTATCATTTTTATTTTAAACATCTGAAAATAAGTCTAAACATTAGAAATCATGCAACAGAGTGATAAATGAGGAAAACAGATTGAATATCATTTGTTTGTAAAATAGCAAAATATTTGCAATCATAAATCAGATTTTGGAGCTATTGAAATTCAGGAATATTTATCTGGACATTATCAATTGAAAATCCATGACCAAGAAATATGAGATTCAAAATACTCTAAAATTCATAGTCTCTGAATGTCTTCACTTAAAAAATTTAAAGTTTTGGTAGTACTTTGGATTTCAGATTTTCATAATAAGGATACTCAACTTGTACCAAAAAGAAATCAGATCAATAAAACAAATGCATTCTAAACACTTTTAAATTGACTGAAGTTTGAATCACAATTTCTCATTAATCTCACAGCTTATAAGATGTTAATTTCATTTTTAGCATTTTCTAAGCCATCTGATCCATGCATTATGAAATGCCAGTAACAACCAATGATGGACTTTTGATACTGTTTGATTTAAGCAAACTTAAACCTCTTCAAAATTTCTCTGTTCAATAATTGAATCACATTTAACACTAAACTAGCCAGAACACCTGAAAGAGGTGTGTAATAAATGCTTCAGTAATTATTCTGTTCTTTCAACCAAGTGAAATTTGTGACTACTGGAATTAAATGTTGATAAAGATAAGTAAATAAAATGAAAGTGAACAGTTCATGAATTTGTTTCACTTAAATTAGAAAAAGAATAAAACTCTTAAGAACTCGAGCAGTCAGTTGAAAAACACATTTCACCATAAAAGAATAATCACATTTGTATCTCCTTAAAAATACACTTGGCCCTTTACATCCAGAGGTTTTACAGCTATAGATTTAAACAACCACAGAGTGAAAGTAATTGAAATAGTGTTCTATCCATACTGAACGCATGCAAACATTTTCCCTTGACTTATTCTGTAAAAATAGGACATAACAGCTGTGTTACAAGGCATTGGGTAATCATGAGAAGTATCGAATACTACTGCATGTACAGATCAAATTTTTTCCCAGCACCATTTGTAGAAGAGACCATCCTTTGTCCCCAGATTGATATGTTTGCTTGTCAAAAATTAGCAGGCTGTATTTCTGTGGGTTCATGTCTGGGATTTCTGTTTTGTTCTGTTGATCTTCATGTTTGTTTTTACTCTATTTTAAGTCTGTTTTGATTACACTTGCCTGTGGTTTGTTCTGAAGCCTGGTATTATGATACCTCCAGTTTTGTGTTTGTTGTTTAAGATTGTTTTAGCTATTCAGGGTCTCTTGTGCTTACACATGAGTTTTGGATTCATTTCTTCTAGATATAAGAACATATCACAAGTATTTTGATTGAGATCACATTAGATGATATTAATTCTACAAATCCATGATTGTGGCAGATTTTTCCATGTTTTGATGACTTCTTTTATTTCTTTATTTAAGGTTTTATAGTTTTTATGATATAGATTCCTAATGTCCTT
Organism: Ochotona princeps; assembly: GCF_030435755.1. Taxonomy (NCBI): domain Eukaryota; kingdom Metazoa; phylum Chordata; class Mammalia; order Lagomorpha; family Ochotonidae; genus Ochotona; species Ochotona princeps. Next base: position 31,629,477 of record NC_080838.1, read on the forward strand.
GGTTAAGTTTATTCCAAGATATTTATTTTTTATGACTATTGTGAATGGGACTGATCTTACAAGATTTTAATGGAATTACTCTTTTTATAAAGATTAAGTATGACTTCTTATATGAAAAAGAACACATCTGCTGCTTGGAAGAGTGGACCAGCCCCATGCACCAGAAAATCTACACCACATTTATCCTTGTTATTCTCTTCCTCCTACCTCTTTTGGTGATGCTCATCCTGTACAGTAAAATTGGTTATGAACTTTGGATTAAAAAAAGAGTTGGAGATGGCTCAGTGCTTCGAACCATCCATGGGAAAGAAATGTCCAAGATAGCCAGGTATGTCTAATGGAATACTCACCACTGTTCAAAATAGTTTTCTTCAGTTGAACTGGGAAAGATGGCTTCAAGGCATTTTAGAACTGTATAATTTAGTCAGAACATCATTCGTAAGTTACTCTGATTGCATTTGTAAACTCTTGACATTTTATTAGTGACAGAAAGAACAAGATCATCAATCCCAATTCAAAGGGGATGTGATAAGTAGAGAAACTTCCTTGGAATTTACAACTCTTTTGTATTTTCATCTATATGTAAATAGGAAATAATAGAAAACACTATGGCTAGTGTCAGAATCCTGTGGCGTGGTCTCACTGTTCTCTCAGCAGCTTATCACCATGAGATACAGATCAGTCTTGTTCCCAAGCTTCCATTTTCATTACTCATTCCAGGGAGCATCACACCCATCCTTACTTCCTCCCGCACAGGGATGGTGCCAAAATGCATGAGATGATATGTAGGAACATCCTGTGGGAGTCAGAGGATGCATTTACTTCAAATTATTATTGTTGATACACTTATTTTATTTTCTTTCTGATCATGATGAGTAAAAATTTTAAAACATAGTGTGGTTTATAATCTATGCTAAATGTCTATGATAAAAACGACCCTAGATGAAATCTAATAATGTGATGGGATCTTATTTAAGTGTGCAGTGGCCTCTAGTGTCTAGTGTGTATAAAGAAATTCTTTGTGAACTGGGGTACAGGACTGTGTTTATCTTGGGATCAGCTGCCAAGTTGGCAGTTTCCCTCAAAAATCATACTTTGAAATAAGAGAAAGTGAGTATGAACTGCTATATACTTAAAACACCATGAAAAACAAGTAGATGCTTTCTACATTTTAAATTTTCAAGAATATTGGATAAAATTAAGTGTCTGGTTATTCATGTTATTTAGGTTTATGAAGAGGATTACATTTTAACTCTACCTTGGACTTCTCACATGTCATAATTGTTGCTATTTTGCCATCATAGACATGCATGTTCCTCAAAATAGAGCTAATAAAGCTTAGCCACTGACACTCAACTGCCACAAATTCAAATTCCAGGTACATGTTTTAGAAGCCATCTTAATTTACAGGATATTAACTAGGTGTGTGCTTCAGTTTTTGCTTCTGCCAAAGGCTCATTTGGGAAAGTTAATGCCATCATCCATGCCAAACATCTTACGGGGTGCCAGACCCTCAACGAGAATCCGGCCTTACAGTACTCATGATGTAAGGTGTGGGGGGAAATGATGAGCAGCCCACAGCTCACCTAGTATGAACTTTTAAATTTGAAAACTTAGGTTTAACAGCATCGGCTCTATGTTTATTCAATAACTTTACAATCAGTTTAAACAACACAATGTTTGCTTGTGGGTCTAGGAAGAAGAAGCGAGCCGTCATTATGATGTTGACAGTGGTGGCTCTCTTTGTAGTGTGCTGGGCACCTTTCCACATAGTTCACATGATGAATGAATACAGTGAGTACTTGTCATTCTCACTTGATAGATGTTCTGATTCATTTCCTGCTAGAATCAATGGAACTTGTTGCTATTCATTTAGATAATCAAGTACCAGATACCTAATATGTTACCTTCATGTTTTCAAGAACATTGGTTCATGATGGGATAAGTAATTATGAACAGTATGACTAAATCTTTAATAATTACAGAATAAAGAAAAGCTTTGAGATTTCTCTCCCAGGTTACTCCAGTTCTTTCCAAGTTATTTAAATATTAACAGAGTTGTGACATTTTTTGTGTGTTCCATATTTAAAACTCTGACTTGAATCATATAAATTTAATCATGCGCTTGGATGTCAATCTGACCTGAAATGTTTTCTCTCTGGTAACTCAGCACTTACTGGGGTCCTCATTATGACTGTGTTTCTGTGATTCAAGTGAACATTGAAAGGTAACTGTGGTTTGCAGTTTCCAGTTATAATGCTATGCCCATGATAACTGCCAGGCTATGTTTATAAGGCTAAATTCTCTAAATCTGAAGACTCATCTCAGAAGTTATTTTTGTTCTTATATCAAATGCCTCCCCAATATGCTCTTGAGAACTTTCCATGTTTTCAAGCCCTTGTGTAAGTGTAAGTTTTTGGGAAAAACAGATAACAAACTGAAGTTACATGATATGTTCATTAAAACCAATGTTAATTCTGAAGTATTTCTTTATTTCAGGTAATTTTGAAGAAAAATATGATGATGTCACAATCAAGATGATTTTTGCTATAGTGCAAGTAATTGGATTTTCCAACTCCATCTGCAATCCAATTGTCTACGCATTTATGAATGAAAACTTCAAGAAGAATTTTCTGTCTGCGGTTTGTTATTGCATAGTAAAAGAAACCTTCTCTCCAGTACATAGGCATGGAAATTCAGGAATTACACTGATGCAGAAGAAAGCAAAATTTTCCAGAAGAGAGAACCCAGTAGAAGAGACCAAAGGAGAAGCCTTCAGTGACGGCAACATTGAAGTCAAACTCTGTGAACAGCCAGAGGAGAAAAAACATCTCAGACGACATCATGCCCTCTTTAGTTCTGAACTGTCTGAGAATTCTGCTCTAGGCAGTGGACATTAGCTGCATCAAAATCTTCATAACTAATGCTTTTCATTTGTAACTCGAAGAGGAAATTATTTTGAACAAACGTCAAAGACCATTTTGTGATGCAAATGTCAACCCCCAAAATCACTTTTCCATTGAAAGATGGCATTATACATAAATTTAAGATTTTGAAAAATTTATAAACAATCTATAGAGAAAACATTGTTCTTGAGTAACAGTTTTCCCCTGTACAGTCAATGTCATGTGATTTTCAATGTAATACAAAGTTGAATGAGAAAGTTATTTGGAAATTATATCTTCAATGAATATTGTTACTAGTCAGACATTGTACTGTCATGTTTAGTGTGCTGCGGAGTTAAATGCTATAGTCTTTTGCAAATGAATCATATGCCATAATCATAAACCCAAATGAAATGGAGAAGCAGCCAAGTGGCAGATAAATGAGACTGCATTGGGGCTCCTTGCAGCCCTCATGGTGATGGTTTCTATGACGAATGGCCGATATCTTAACCTTTTGTAAGCTTATGTATTTCTCCTCTGTTAACTGGCAGTGAACCTTCCTTTATTCACAGAATTGCTATAACAGGAACAGAGAAGCGCTTAATTTTCACAAGCACATTCGTATTCTAAAGCACTTTAAGGTCTAGAGAATTATGATAGCTGCTTGGGCTTCCTCTTTCTGCTGCCTTTTCTTTCTGAGGCTTTTACCCATGCCTGTACAGTGTCTTCCACATGCCTGTTTTGTCACTGCAATCTCTAACCAAAAGAAGGATATTTGGGAAACTTCATTTATGATTGACTGTAATGTATTTAGACTAAACTATGTCAGATGTTTATGATTATCAGCCTCTGGTTTTACTAGCGGATTGGAAGGTCCCATATATGATTAAGAGAGTAATGATTGAATCAATTTTAAGCCCACAAAATGTGATAATGCCCTAAGCTGGCCTCCGAGAATAGGGTCAGAAAGAATTCTCCATTCAAGGCCTGGCGCAATTACCTGGAGGCTAAATCCTCATCTTGCATCCACCAGGATCCCATATGGGTGTTGGTTTGCATCCTGGCTGCTTCACTTCCAAAACCAAACCTCCTGCTTGTGGCCTAGGAAAGCAGCGGAGGATGGCCCAAAGCCTTGGGACCCTGCACCCACGTGGGAGACCCAGAAGAAGATCCTGACTCCTGGTTTCAGATCAGCTCAGCTCTGATCATTGTGGTCATTTTGCGAGTGAATCAGCAGATGGAAGATCTTTCTCTCTGTTTCTCCTTCTCTCTGTATAATCTGCCTTTCCAATACCAAGATAGATAGATAGATAGATAGATAGATAGATAGATAGATAGATAAGAGAATTCTTCACTCACTTTCCTTACTCCGGTCTCCCTTAAACTCCAGGCTTTTCTCTGACATCCCAGCATCCTGGATCCAGAGGCCAGCATAACAAAATCCTCTCACTTCTGCTTCAACATTTGAGAGTTTCTGAGTTCAGTCGCAGCATCAAGATATCAAGACAAAGATAAAAGATTGTATGGTATTAGGAAAATTGTCTCTGAGACACAGGAGAAAAAACCTCAAAACAAAGAGTGGTACAAATTAGTTTGTATGGAAGTAAGCAAACTAAGAATCACTTACATGAAGTGTCTACTTGTTATGTCTGATAACCCTGTCGCCATACAATGATTATTATGAAACATTAAAGAATTGAAAAATTAATTGATTAACTAGTTTGAGTTATATGTACTCATCAGCCATGATTCTTGTGACACAGAATTCAATAATTTTTGACCAGTTAGTTAGTTTTTATTTTTTAAAGATTTGATTATTTTTTATTGGAAAGGCAGATTTACAGAGAGAAGGAGAGACAGAGAGAAATATCCCCAGTCCACTTGTTTGCTCCCGAAATGACTTCAACGGTTGGAACTGAGCCGATCCAAAACCAGGAATCAGGAGCCAGGAGCCAGGAGGCAAGAACATCTTCCAGATTTCCCACAAGGGTACAGGGTCTCAAGGCTTTTGGGACATCCTTCACTACTTCCCCAGACTGAAGTAGAACAGCCGGGACATCAATCAGTGCCTAATGGGATGCCAGAGCAGGCAGGCAGAGGATTATTCAATTGAGACATTGACTATTTAATTAATAAAGTTAGTAGCTTTCAACTTCTTAAATATTTCAGAACTTCATCTGAAAATATTGAGGTTCTGGTAATAAACTCTTACTGTAAGAAAGTCCAGACATTTTGCAAAGTACATTTTTTTACTAGCATTGAATTAATGGTGTTCCAGAAACAGAAGTAGTCAAGCATAATTTTGGTCCTTCAAATATTCTATACCTTTGCTATATTATAAAAGTTCAGAGGAGGAATGTGGTGTGACTGCTACTTAGAATTTCCTACTGTGAGACACAAGAGCTCTGAGTCCCATCTGGACACTGAATACCGGTGATGGTAGAACACAACTTGTGAAACTATCGAAAATTCACCCTGAGTTTGCCAGAGGCACCCTAATTATTGCCTTTTCCCCTATTCTTCTCACTTTTAAAAATTCTTTGAGTCTTAGAACCCCTTGACGAGGTATCTGCTTCTGTTCTTGTTGTCTCTCCATATGCTGTCACTCATTTCTTTTTTCCCATCCACTTTTCCTTTCCTGATGTTTGGAATAAGGATTGGAATGATTTCTGGGGGTCAAAGAGACAGAGTTGGGGATGGGAGCAGAAAATTAGTATTTCATTTATTAGCATTTAGATAAATATCTACAGAAGCAATAGAAAAGATCTATTTCACAGCTCAGCTCCGTGAACCTCTAAACCTGGACCATTACACTAACCAAAGTTACTTCATATAATTTCTGCCCTTCACAAATAGCATTTGCCTCCTCTCTTAAAACTTTTAATATATTTATTTATTTATGAAAGTCAGAAGTACAGAGAGAAAGATGAGAGAGAGAGTGAGAAAGAGAAATTGTTCATCTGCTGGTTTATTCCTCCAATGACTGCAATTGCTGGGCTGGGCCAGTCCAAAGCCAGGAGCTAGGAGCGTCCAGCAGGTCTCCCACACGGGTATAAGGGCCAAGATTTGGGGCCATCTTTTGTTACTTTACAAGGTGCATTTGGAAACAGTCACATTGGAAGTGGAGTAGCTGGGGTTCAACCATAGGCCGTACTATGCTGGCATTGCAGATGGCAGCTTTACTCATTTTGCCAAAATGCCTTCCCCATCTTTTTCCCCCATAGTTTGATATAGGTTATAACAGCAGCATTATACATTCTGGTTTAATTAAGACTTATTACTAGCTCCATTAAAAAAAGAACACGATTGTAGGCCACTTAATAACTTACTTGAAGTCTTATAAAAAACAAAATAATCAAGAGAGTGTATGTTGACCTTAGAACAGATGGTTTGCAAAATACAAAAGAGAAGAAATAAGAGAAGTAGGTACACAAGTATATTGTTGAATTATTTTGGTGAAGGTGACCATATAACTTAGGCAGAGGAAAAACTATTCAAATAAAAGCTTCCGAAACAGTTGGATATCCAAATAATAAAATAAGTTGTTGGTCATTTTTTTCAGATAAGCTAAAATTAACTCATAAGGCAGCATGAAACAAGCCCTTGTTCCCTGAAATAGGCAAAGATTATTTAGGATACTATAAACAGGAAGCATAAAAGAAAGAACTGTAAAAATTAACCCCATAAAAATGAATACTTTTGCTATTGAAAGATACATATAAAGAACACTTTCAACCCAATAATAAAGTTGGCAGATTATAAGGATACACAAATGTCCAGGCATATTACTGCTTCTCATCAACACTTAGCAGATAATGTGCAAAACAACTAGAATAAATGAGGTGTATTTCAAGGATGTTGAGCAACTGGAATTCTCTTATGTCACTGGGGGAATACAAAATTACATAGCTAGTAGGGAAAAATTTGTTAATAAATGAATTGTATACTTGCTCTATAAGTAAGAAATTTTGTTCTTGGTTATTTGCTTTAGGAAAATTTAAAAACACACTCATACACCTTACATGAATTTCACAGCAGTTTAAGTCATAGTAACCAAAAACTGGAAACAACCCACATTTTCATCAGCAGATGAAAGGATAAATTGTGGCAAAGCTATCCAACTCAGAATGACTTACTAATTAAAGGAATTAACTATTGATCTCATGAAAGAACAAAGATCAGTTTGGGGGGGGGGGGAAGTAAGCTATGTGAAAGAAATCAAGTGGAAAATCTTATATACTCTATGATTCCATTAATATGAAATTCCAAAAAAGACAAAACCATAGGGGAAGAAAACATGTAGATGTTCGCCAGAAGCTAGTTATATTGAAGTAAGTGATTACAAGAGGCAGGAGGAACTTCTCTGTGGGGCAGAAAAATGCTTGTATGTGGATGCTGGCAATAAATACTTGACACATTTGTCAAAACTCACTGATCTTTCTCTGTACATTAAAGGGATGTATTTACTGTGCACAAATTATACTTTGCTTTTTCAAACCACATGGGGGAATTTCATTTCTCAGTATAAGAATACCAACTCATCATGGTGTTTCCTCAACATAGCTAAAGAATTAGATTTACTATAGTAGAAAGAGCTTTGGAAAAGCCTTTAACATCATGTTACCACCATCACCAACAACCAATGCAGTAAATAAAAATCTTTTTTTCCTTCTCAAGGAGCCCAGAAATGAGTGCTGCTCTAAGACTTAATACCACATATATGCTCATACATTCTAATGTAATAGACTAATCTAGCTCCTGAATACATAATGAGCAATGACCGTAGAGATCTACAATCTTCAAGAGTCTCAGCTGAATCTTAAAGTCTAAGTTCTATGAACATTTGCTTCAGTGCATCTGAATTCATTACGTTTTGTCTTTTAGGTACCAATGTGCCTAATTAAACTTCTAATGTCAGTCTGAAGCATCTTCATTCTCTTTAGGATCTCAGCCATTGTCTTAGATCTTCGTCAATTTTAAATGTGTGTGTGAGTTCACACTTTTTTTCTTCAGTACTCTGAGCTTGACATTTCAGCTGGAACTTGCTTACTTTTATTTTTAGAAAGTTTTTAGTTAACATTTATTCAAACATTTCCTTTATTTATTTTTCTAGCATCTTAAAAAGTTTAATTACTTATATTTAATTTAAAGGAGTGACAGAGAGAAAAAGGGTGTGAGGGAGGGGGGAGAGAGAGACTGAAAGCAAGATCCCTTACTGACTGTACAGTTTCTGAAAGCTTTGCTGTAGATACCAATGATTTCCTGCCTTGGTAACAGCAACAACAGAAAGGGATTAAAACTCCACAGTGAGCATATGTTGCTTTTTGGCATAATTTTAATGATAAAAATTTCTGTTGGAAAATCACCCTTATCTAAGTCTCTAGCAACTGCCATTCTGTTTATAGCATTTTGACTACTCTGACTGCCTCAAGTATGCAAGTTGTGTGTTATTTGTCTTTCTGTAACTCACTTAGTTCCCATAGCACAACATTCATAAAGTTAATTCTTATAATAATATATGTTGATTTTTTTCTGTTTAAGCTGAATATGCTACTGTGTGTACATGCCACATTTTGCTTATTCATTTCTTCCATAGATGGGCGCTTCAGTTGTTTAACCACTATGGCAAACAATCATGAGTGAACAAACATCTCTTCACAATTATGCTCTTAACTGTTTGGGATATAAACCCAGAAGCAGAACTCCTGAATGTTAGGATAATTCTACTGTGAATTTTTGAGAACTTGCATGCTGTTTCCTAAGCAGTTGAACTATTTTACATTCCAATCAGTAGTGCTCAGTGGTCTTGATTATTTTCCACATCCCCATTCAACACCTGCTACTGTTTTCCCAGTAGGCTGAGGTGGCATCTAATTAAAATTTTGTCTTACATCTATTAATTAGTGCCTTTGATTATCTTTTCATATTGTTATTAGTGATTAATGCATCTTCTTTCGAGAAATGTCTTTCCAAGTTCTCAATAGTTTTTCATTTATTCTACTGGAATTTTCACTGTTGTCCAGTTTTAGAAGTTCTTCCATATTCTGAATTTCGTGCCATATAAATGATTTGCAGATATTTTCTCCATTCTATGGGCTGAATTTTTACTATGCGTATAATAGATTTTTTAATGCACAATTCTAAAATAAATAATTAAATTAAATTTATCTTTTTTTTTTTTTTTTTTTTGCTATTGTTGCCTGGCCTTTGGTGTCATAGTCAAGAAAATCTCACCAAACAAAGCAGTGTCAACATTCTCCCCTTTATTTGTTTCTAAAACCTTTGTAGCTTTACATCTTAAGTTTTGTTCTTTAATTCATTATGAGTTAGATTCAATTTCTTCCCTTTTTCATATGCATATCTAGCTTTTTAATCTTTTCTTTCTCATTTAGTGCTCCTTGCACCTTTGTCAAAAACCAGTGAATACATTTTTGGTATATGCAGTCCATGTCACTGGTTTGTATATTTGTTTTTATTCCAGTTCTGTATTGCCAACTGAAGAATATTAAATCTTCCAATCATGTTGAATATGCTTTCATTTACTCCTTTCCCTTTTGATTTCATTCAACAATGTCCTGTAATTTTCCATTTCCTTCACTTCCATGATTATGTAATTATTACATATTTTATTCTTATTGATGCTATTATAATTGAAACTTTCCCAGTATCCTCTTTAGATTGTTCACCTTTGAATATGTACAAGTAGTTTTCTTTATGTATTGATGCAGGATCCAGCTACTTTATGGGTTTTATTGATAGTTGTAATAGTTTTTTAGTGGAATTTAGGGCTTCATACACATATGATAGTACCCACAGAGTTACTTTTACTTTTTGCCTTTTCAATTGGAACTTCATTTCTTTCTTTTCTCTCTATTACATTGCTGTGGCTAGATTTCCCAGTACTGTACTGAATACAAGTAGTGAGAATGAATATACTTATGTTTGCCTAATCTTGGAGGAAAAATACGCAGTTTTCCACACTGTAGTTTTCCCATGTATGGGTTTTATATTGGTGAGATAGTTTCCTTCTATTTCCAGTTTGTGGAGTATCTTCTATCATAAGAAAGGTTGAATTTTTCAAATACTTTTCAAAATGATTTATTTATCTCATTAAAATGCAGAGTGACAGAAACAGGAAGAGACAGAGCGAAAGAGCTGTTTCAGCCCCTGATTCATTGCCTAAATATCCACATCACCCATGGCTTCATCAGGCCAAAGCTAAGAGTCAGGAATTCCATCCAGTTATCCCACAGAGGTGAAAAAAAAATCCAAGTCTAACTCTATAACTTTAACAGGACATATGTCAACAGTTTAGGTGAACGTTTTTGGGAGGGGTGTGCAGAGAAATCTTAATCACCCCAGAGAGGAGGATCTTTGTGTCCCACCCAGTGAGTTATAAGTGCATCCCGGCTGACCGCTTCCTGTCTGTTTCTAAGCTTTCCTAGTTGTTCTCTATCTATTCTAGTTTGTTTGTTCATTTGTTTGTTATGAGGGGTTTCTGGAGCGATCCTGATGGTCCTTACGAAAGAGGGTGGGGACCCAAAGTTGGAAGCAGGCAAGGGCCAGAGGAAGCTCCTCTCCCTAGTTCTGAAGGAATTTTACTGTTCTTCTGTTTCTGCAGACCTCAATGCTATAAAATGCTAAATACTAACATTAAAATAGACAAGAGACAGCTGAATAGCAATCTATAGCCATTTTAAGGTATATAGAACATGGTTGAATATAAACCAAAATTGAAATGTCTATGAGGAAGTCACAGGTTGTGGTTGAGAACCTGCATTTCCCTAGTAACATATTGGTTAATCAATACCATGTGAATTAATGCCATAATGTTGTAAATGGTTGTAAATATTATGTTGGATTTTTTACTTGATTGGGATGATACTCTGCTGGTTCTACCTTCAGACCAGAGATCGTCTCACCAAGAAGCCATTGAACTTACCAGGACAATAAGATGCTGGACTTTATGATTGGTCAAAACCTCCAATGAAAGAATCTCAACTGAATTTGAACTATGGAAATGCAACAAGGTGGAGCAATCCGCCTTGGTGAGGGGAGGGTTTGGGGAGGGGCGGGAGGAATCCCAGTGCATAAAAAAAATGTGTCACATAATGCAATGAAATTAATAAAAAAAAAAAAAGAAAAGAAATCCAAGTATGCAAGGACATTATCTACTGTTTTTCAAATGCCCTCGCAGGAAGCTGGACCATAAACAAAATAGCTGTGACTCAAGCTGGCACTCCTTAATGGGATAAGGCCCTCCTAAGATGTGGCTTAGCTGCTATGCCTCAATGCCTGTTCTGCTACATACTTTTTCTCCATCAACTGCAATGATCATGTAACATTTTTCTGTCGTTCTTTTAGAATGATATACTACATAGATCCATTTTAATATGTTGAGCTATAGTTCTAGTCCACAAATACATCTTATTGGATCATGGTGTATATTAAAAGTGTTAATAAATTTAGTTGGTTGGGAAATGTTTTGTGTGGATTTTTTTTTTTTGCCACAATGTTCATAAAGGGCATTCATCTGTAATTTCGGGTTTGCACTATATTTGTCTCACCTATATGTCAGGGTCATAGATTGAATTAGCAGGTGCTCCTCTTCAATTTTTTTTTGTTTGTTTGTTTTTGGAAATGCTTTGAGAAGTGTGGTTGCTAATGCTTTAAATGGTTTTTAGAATTCCCTAAGACCAAAGAACTCCAGGATTTTTCTCTGATGGAAGATTTTCTACTTGCTGATCAATCTCATTACTAGACTATCTATTCAAATATCTACTTCTTGATTTCCCTGGTATCTGTTTTGGGTTTATAGGAAATCATCTTTTTCAACAAAGTGACCCAGTTCATTGATGTACAACTATTTATAATGTTCTTCTGTTTTTATATTTCTATAGAATCAGCAGTAATGTCCCCACACAGATTGCCAGGTTTTTTTTTTTTTTTTTTTGTAAATTGAATGTTCTTTATTACCTCTCATTTATCCAGGTAAGGCTTTATCAATTTTATTGATCTTTTCCTAGAGCCAATTTTTAGTCATGGATTTGACCTTATTTTTTACTGTGGTAATGTTGACAAATTTCTCCTTAGCACTGCTATGCTTTACCTTGTAAGTTTTGATTTTCTGTGTTTTTATCAAATCATCTCTGTATTTTGTAATTTGCTGTTTGATTGATTGATTAGCACATTGTTGCATAACAATGTGCTAATTTCCACAACCATGTTAAGTTCCCAGTTGTACCTCTGTTATTTATTTGTGACAGTTTGTGTAGTATTTGTCTTTTTTATTTTGGTAAGATTTAATTGTGCATCACATATGGTCTATCCTAGAAGATGGGAGTCTGTGAAAGCCCTTGACATCTCATGGAAGCTACTTCAGCCAGAAGAGAGGCCCGAACTAAGGCAGTTAATGTGACAACACTGAACTCTCGCCTCTTTGTAACGATCAGCTGTCAGAGCACACACCTCAATATTTGGAAGGCAAGGTTCCTTCCTCCCTGCTGACTTTTACAAGCTGTGTTCAGACTGCTCCCTGTGCAGTGCGGCAGCAGAGATGGACAGATTCTACGAGGTTCGCTGAAATTAACTATTGAATAATCCAAGACTTCAACAAACATTAGGCTTACAATAAGGTAAAATAGACATGCTGCCAATGTAACTTTTGTGTAGGTGCGGAGACAGATTCCTGGTGCTTTGCTTTTCCAATTTTCTCTATGTTTTATGCTAATATATATTTGTTCAATGTTCAAATTATGGCTCACTGTTTCCCATTAGAATTTCTTAGTTTTACCGACTTTTTCTCACATCTTGCTATGTGATCTTTCTACATTCCTTATTAGTACAACAAACATAGTAAGGAAATCAATAAAAGCATAATATATGATGTAATCATATATTACCTTCATACCAGAGATGGTCTCACCAAGAAACTATTGAACTTACCAGGACAATAAGATGCTGGACTGTATGCTTGGTAAATACCTCCAATGAAAGAATCTCAACTGAATTTGAACTGTGGAAATGCAATAAGGTGGAGCAATCCACCGTGGGAGGAGGGTTTGGGGAGGGGTGGGGGGAATCCCAGTGCATATAAAAATGTGCCACATAATGCAATATAATTAATAAAAAATAAATAAAATATGAAAAACAAGTAAAAAAAAAAACCACCTCTGCTTCAGATCCAGTTTTCTTGGGAGACGGCAGGAGATGGATGGAGCTCCAGGCTCCTGGCATCAGCCTGGCGCAGCCCTGTCTGTTGCAGGCATCTGGGAAATGAACTAGTGGATCAAAGATCTCTCTTTCTGTGTTATTCTGTCTTTCAAATAAATGCAACTTAAAAAAAAAAAAGCTGATGAAGGGTTGGCACCATGGTGTAGTAGCTTAAACCTCCACTTGTGCTATCCACATCTCATATGGACCCTGGTTGAGTCCTGACTGCTCCACTTCACATTCAGCTCCCTACTTATATGCCTGGGAAAGCAGCAGAAGATGGCGTGACTCCTAGGACTCCTGCATGTGGAAGATTTGGAAGGAGCTCCAGGCTCATGACCTTGGACTGATCTACTCCAGCCCTGCTGGAGGAGAGAGCCAGCAGATGGAAGATCTCTTCTGTCTCTCTGTGTGTGTCTTTCTCTCTCTCTGAATCTGCCTTTCAAATAAAAATCTTTTTTAAAAATAAAAAAAAATCATAGCATGTAGTAAATAAATATTTAAAGTTAAATAAAGGTATAAATACTTATCTTAAGAGTTATTGTGAGGATTAAGATGTGACAAAAGGACATTCTTGCTCATGGAAGAGAGGGAAACAAAATTCAATCTACCCTGAGCCATTGCTCCCTAACTTGAGACGTTATATTCTTTAGGAAAAAGAGGAATATTTCAAGCAGAATCTTTCCATGTCAGAATCTTATATTCCTAACACATTCTGTGGTGAATAACTGGGTCAGGTCAAGGCCACAACGAAAACTGTCAAGTACTCCATTTAACACGACTCTTATACTAGAATAAATTCAGATTTAAAACTGGTCTCAGAATATATCATGACATGTTTTATCTAGTTTGTTTTATTTTCCTGTTTTTGAAACATATAGCAAAAATGAAAAGATAAATAATCTAAAATAAAGGTGCGTAAAGAATTTGAATGGATATTTTCCAAAGCAGACCCCTGGCAAACACCTGAAAAACACCCATCATCCATTTTTGCAAATCAAAACCACAGTGAAAAACCACTTTGTACCTGTGAGGATTTTTGTAACCAGAAAGGTGGAGTGCAACAGTGATGGGGAAATGGTAAGTCTCATATATTTTTAAAAACGATTTGACAGTTCCTCCAAAGTTGAATATAGAGTTATCTTCTGATCTATGCTTTCACTCCTGAGTATGAACACAAGAGAAGCAAAAGCATACTCAGATAAAAACTTGTACATAAATGTTGATGGCAACATCATTCACAATGGCTAACAACTTAAAAAATTATGTCCAGCAATTAGTCAACTGATAGAAAATGTGGTATATCCATGCATTGTGATATTATTTATAATGCTGTGAAAAAAAAATTGGAAATCCATACCTATGGCTATGAGGGTTCCTTAGACATTTCTTAGAATATCTACATTTTGAAAAAACTACACATCAATTTCAATCTGTGTAAGAAAATAAAGTTTACTTTTGTACATTTATTTATTTGAGGGCAGACAAACACAGCTCCCTCCCATCAATTGTTTTATTCTCCATCCGTTGTTTTACTCTCCAAATTTGCACAATGACCAGTTCTTAGCCAGACTGAAACTGGGAGCCATGAATTCAATTCAATTCTGTTTTCCCTGTGGGTGACCAAAACCCCCCTCCTTCAACCATAGTCATTGCCCTCAGAACCCACAGTACCCAGAAGCCAGAGACAAGAGCATTGAAAACACATTGAAATCACATGTCAGTTTTATTCTAAATCTGTGAAAATAGGCTATCATATTTCCTCGATTTTTTTTCTTTTTTTATGATTTTTTTTCTGACTGATTTGTTTTCCTGCTCGGTTGATCCTAGGTTGGCTAGGTTAAATTGGCAGCAACAGCTATAGACTATAGCCTAGGATATTTAAGCAAAATGGGCTTTAACAAAATTCTCAACTCTCTTTGGGTGGGGAACTGGTACCCTATTCCTCTGCCAGTGCTCAGATCGTAAGACTTTCTCTATGATTCATGGCCGTAGAATGAATGTCCAGATACTACGGTTCTGCAATGAAGAATAAACAAATCAGTCATCTGTTCTCTGCTATAGAGAAACCAATTGGCACTGCTTTAGTTTTGTCTGTTTTTACATCAATACCCACTCTGACACAATTAGATATTCTATTTTTTAGTGGTGTTTCTGTTACTTACCACAGGATGAACCACATAGGCATACTAGAGAAACTTAGAGAGCCATATTCTCTTAAGATGAAAACATTCTTTTTCAAGACAGATGAATGTTTTCTTTGTTTATTTAACCTTTTGTATTTTTAGAGGGTTTCTATTAGACTCCTCACATAACTCACACTTACATTACTGTTAGTGTTTGCATATTTAATTTGATGATTTAAAATTCATTTTGACCATTCCCATATATAATCATTACATGTTTGTGGGAGAAAAATACTTACATTTTTCAAATATTCGAAAGAAGAGTACCTATATTAAAATGTCTGTGACAATGAGCATATCACACTGCAGAAGAAATATCACGTTGGACACAAAAGAAAAAGAAGTTATGTGACAAGAGAGAAGAATACTGTAATCTTTATTTGAATGAATGGGGAAAGAACCAAGTGAGATGTAATTGAAAGATAATTTTTAAAACAAATTCTTATGAACTTAGTGTCTTAAAACAGCATTTAAAAATGTGTTTAGTTATTTGATTTGTATTTTATTAGAAAGACAAAGAACTAGTCAGATAGACAGAAAGAGATTATCCATGTACTGATTGACTTCTGAAATGCCCACAGCAGCCAGGTTTGTCCCTGGCTGAAGCCAGGTTTGACCTCAATCCAGGACTCCAAGAGTGGTAGATACCTACAAACTAAAGCTGTCATACACTGCCCCCAAGGAAGTACAGCGAATTAGCTGGATTGGAAGCACTGTCAGCAGGGCTCAAAGTACCCTGATACAGGTTGCAAAAGTCTCACATAGTGCCTTAATTGCTGTGCCAAATGCTTACCACCAAAGGGTAACTCTTAAAAGTTGTGCATTTTTCCATTTGAATTATAGTGTAATACATAAATCTATTTTTATTATGCTGTAAAACCAAAAGTTCTTCAATTTGAAAAGCAGTTGCTAAGGCTCAAATGTGCTTTGTCTCCACCAAAACTCATATGGAAATTTGGTCTCCAACAAACCAGTGTAGGGAAGTCATAGACCTTAATTAAATGATCATTAGCCTTTGGGGTGCACTGATGCTTTTCTTGTGGGACAAGTTCTTGATTTTGAGGAAATAGTTTAATGTGCAAAAGAGTGAGTTGTTTAAAATGAGCCTGACTTCATCTTTCAGTCTTGGCCTACATGTATGCACCCCGTTCCCTTCTGTGTTTCTGCCATGAGTTGACATGTGTCGATACAGTTAAGCAGATACCAACATCAGGCTCCAGGACCCCAGAAGTGTGTGCAGAATGAATTTACCTTCTTTACAAATTGCCCAGTCTGGAGTATTATGTTATAGCAATGGAAAATTGGTTGAAACATTAATATCCTGTGTCAGGAGTCTCAGAACATAACTGATTGTTCCTGTTTATTGTTCTCTTCTTATTACTCCAATACTCCTCTGCATTCAATGCCCCTTCTTGTCCTAGAGTATGTGAAGATCATGTTCTGGCATTATTACAATAAAATTTCTTGTTAGTCAATTTTGTATTTTTAATACGAATACATTTTTAATGTTTCTTGAAAAAAATATTTTCTATTTATCTGAGAGAGTTACAGAGAGACATGGAGCTATAGAGTGATCTTCCATCCTCTGATTTATTTTGCCAAATGACTGCAATGACCTGGGCTGGGCCAACATGAAGCCAGAAATCTGAAGCTTCATCCAGGTCTCCCACATTAGTTCAGCAGCCCAGACACTGGGACTTTCCTTTGCTTTTTTCTAAGACATATTAACAGGGAGCTGGGTCAGAAGAGAGGCAGCTGGAACTCGAACTGGCACCCATATTCAATGCTGGCTCTGTAGGTGGCAGCTTTACCTGCTATACCACAATGCTGGCTACAATCACTATAAACTGCTTATGGAATGACAACAAACAGAGGAAAAATAGGTTCAAATAGCAAAAGGTGCTGTCAACATTTTTTAAAATATTGATTTATTTTTATTTGAAAGGCAGGTTTACAGTGAGAAGAAGAAACAGAGATTTTCCATCTGCTGCTTCATTCCCCAAATGGTCAAAACAGTCAGAGTTGAGTCAACACATCACCAGTAGCCAGGATCATCTTCTAGGTTTCCTACGCTGGCACAGGTCTCCAAGGACTTAAACCAACCTCTGTTGCTTTCCTGGGCCATGAGCAGGTAGCTGGATTGGAGGTGAAGCAGCCAGAACACAAACAGGCACCTCTTTGAGATACTGGTACTACAGGTAGAGGATTAATCCACTGCGTTCTTGTCCTGGATCCAATTTCAACATTTTTATACTGATGTTAATACTATCTGTATGATTAATTATGTTCCATATGTTTTTCCTAAGTGAAATATTCCAATAAAAGTAGTTATCCAATAGTGTGTAGTTAAATATCTCAAAACTTGATCATTTTTAATTTCTGGAAGAGCCATTTAATATGTCAGAATGCCTGAAAAGCTATAAAATACCTATCTGTTTTTGATATTCAAAATTACTCAGTAATCTTGATCTGAAAAATATTTCTTTGAAATCTAAATGAATCCTCCTGGGATGTAATGTTCCTCTTAGCTCACAGTTAGGAGTCTGCTGCTTATGAAGATGAAATAGGCAGAGCAGGATCTAAGGTCAGACCTCAGGACAGAGTTGTGGCACGAGTTACGCTGCCACTTGCCACACCAACAACCCATATTGAAACATTTGTTTGAGTACTGGCTTCTCTTCCTGATCCAGCTTGTTGTTAATGTGCCTGGGAGGGCAGCAAAAGATTGTTCAAGGGCTTGGGTCTCCGCCACCCGTGTGGGTCTGAAACCATGATGAAGTTCCTAGTACTTGGCGTCAGCCTGGCTGTTGAGATGATTTAGGGAGTAAAACAATTAATAGAAGAATCTCAGTGTCTGCTTCTTTTTCTCTCCCTCATTCATTCTTTCTGTGACTTCTCCCTCATTGCTTAACCCCTCAAAACAATTGATCACTGCTTGTTTTTGCTTGTTTGTTTTTTAGTAATGTTTCCAAAATCGACAGTCTTCCTGTATCTCTGGGTGTTTGATAGAAGCATACAAGGCGAGTTTTTGTGGCACGCACTTGAACATTTCAGAATTTAGATATCATATATTTATCTTGTGTTAGAAAATATAATGACTATATATAAAGCTTATGGTTGTCCAAATTTACTTGCCTAGGAAAACATTGAAGTAAAATTATCAAATTAAAAAAAATATTGGGCCCAGTGGTGTGGCCTAGCAGCTAAAGTCCTCACCTTGAACGTGCCGGGATCCCAAATGAGTGCCGGTTCTAATCCCGGCAGCTCCATTTCCCATCCAGCTCCCTGCTTGTGGCCTGGGAAAGCAGTTGAGGACGGCACAGTGCTTTGAGACCCTGCACCCGCGAGGGAGACCCGGAAGAGGTTCCTGGTTCCCGGCTTTGGATTGGTGCAGCACTGGCTGTTGCGCTCACTTGGGGAGTGAATCACTGGACGGAAGATCTTCCTCTCTGTCTCTCCTCCTCTCTGTATATCTGCTTTTGTAATAAAAATAAACAAATCTTTGGGGAAAAAAAATAAACAGGCACTAAGCTTGACTGTGATAAATGACCGACTCAAATTTAAAAAGCACTTTTTAACATCAGCTGCCATTGGTAACCAGGCTGGCTCTGCAGAGAGTAAAACAGAATTTGGTGCATCATGGAAAGAACTTCCAGGCTGCCTGTGGGGTTAACGCTGGAACCACCAAGGCTTACAACTAACTTTTTCAGATGCATGTGAAGGTCTGCCTTTAGTGGGACCTAGCATGGGCATGGGATCTGGAAGACACAGTCTTCGAACACGATTGTCTAATTCCCATTCTAAGCAACTGTCACTTTGTAACATTTGGAGTGTATAAATGAGTAGGATGCCCATTTCCTGCTGCTTGTGTGGGTTCTGAACATCACTATAACCAACAAGAACAGATGGATTTTCATGACAGCTGCAGTAGAGGTCCCCTGACTCAAGCCTAGAATTTAAGCAATTAATTTCATTTCCATATCATCAGAGATAGAGTCAGGCTTAGGTTAACACAACAGAATCCCCAGGGTCTGGTTTTTTTGTTTGTTTGTTTGTTTTTTTGCTTGTTTGTTTACCTAAAAAGAGGTTAAACAGCAGTATACATATGACATCCTGAATGTTTGGAGGCCTGGAGGGCTGGGCTAATGGGCTGTCATGAGATGTAACTGGCCAGACAGGAGGCACTTCCTGGAACATAATCCAGAAGAGAAACATCAAGAAATCACCACCATGACTGCTGGCTTCAGAGCCCCCCACCTCATCCTCTATCAAGAACCATGCACTTTATGGATTGGGATTTGTTTCTAATTTATCTTCTGCACTATGTGTCCCTAATTTTATACAAGCTGAAATATAATTAATTCTAGAAGGGGAAAAATATTGAGGTACTCTTTATGTCAAGGTAACATTATCAGCCTACTAAAAGCATACAGAAACTAGGTTATGAAGTGCTACACATGGAACAATTTATATATATATAATTACATTCTTCCTCTGACTGCAGTCTAACAGGTGAACCTTTATCCTCCCCAACATTGCTCTACAGATGGCGCCATTGCTGCATAGAGGCAGCTCTGTTGCACTGGGAATTGGCTTTTTCTTAAAGACTATCTGGAACTCTAGCACATGGTTAGGTCAAAGCTAAGTGTTTCCAATTAACCCCTGTGACTAAATGTTGGTGAGTTATTTCTAATGTTGAAAATCAAAAATAAAAATAATCTTGGATATCACAGTCTATACGTGGATTAGGCAACAAAGAGAAGGCACAATGCTTTAATATTTTTCAGTGTTTGTTAATTTTCTTCTTCTTGACAGGCAACGGGCAGTGGAACAGAGAATCTTGCATCCTCTGGTTCATTCCTCAAATGCCTTCAACAGATAGGGCTGGGCCAAGCTGAAGGCAGGAGTCCAAAACTCTATCAGATCTCACAAATGGTTCACAAGGGCCTAATGATTTGAACCATCATTTTCTTCCTTCCAGAATGCATTAGTAGGAAGGTGGATTGGAAACAGTGCAGCCAGGATTCAAACTGGCATTCAAACACAGGATGAGGTTGCTCCATTATGCAACAATGCCCACCCAGGAGCTTAAAAGGTTATTGTGCTGACCCTTGCCAGCCCAGTTCTTACCTTGTCTTACTCTAGTTCACCCGAGTTGGTGAAACAAAATGAACACTCAAATCCTGAGTTGGTTTTAGCCAGTGGGAAGGTAAATTGGGTGAATTGCCTGGTGAAAACGACATGACAGTGAAAAAGGTGTTATACATTTTTACACGAATTTCATGATTTTTCTTCCTTTTGTGTCTAAATATCCTTTCTTTTCTTGGTTACAAAACATTGATTGTGGGCCCGGCTCAGTAGCGAGTGGCTAAAGTCCTCGCCTTGCATGCACCAGAATCCCCGCGCAGGTGCAGGTTCGTGTCCCGACAGCCCCACTTCCTGCAGGGACACTTCAGCTCCGTGCTGTGGCCTGGGAAAGCACTTGATAACAGCCCAAGGCCTTGGGATGCTGTGCCTGAGTGGGAGACTTGGAAGAGGCTCCTGGCTCCTGACTTCGGATTGACTCAGCTCTGGACATTGCGGCCACTTGGGGAAAGAATCAGAGAACAAAAGATCTTCCTCTCTGTCTCTCCTCCTCTATGTATATCTGACTTTCCAATTAAAAAAAATCTTTTTTTTTTTTTAAAAATGAGTGTGCGTCTTTCTGACTTTTGCTTTATGGAATAAATCTTTTCCATAAAACTTTATGTTTTGAAAGAAAAATTAAAGTAGGATATCAGTGATAAATCCCACATAAAGATAAAGCAGTTCCAAGATGAGTAAACCTACTCAGAAAACCAAGCAACAAAACGAAAAAGAACACTGGCTCTCATCCGTTCTTTTCAAGTCCACATCTTGTTGAATTCCTCCAACAAAATTGAAAATATGTGGAAGAACAAACTTTAGAAAATGGCAACAATTCAGATCAATTTGAGTCACCTATTTGTGAAAGTATGCAATTACATTAACCACATACCACACTGATAGGTCGTCCTATAAGATGGGCTTGTTTGGCAGTCAGTTATCAACCATAAATGGAAGAGTGCTTTCTATATTTTAAAACAAAAACCTCCTGAGCTCCATCGGTAAAGATTCAGATGATGATGATGACAAGGATGAGGATGTTAGAGCTGGGATGAGGCAGAATTAGGGAATCACTGACCTTATGAAATAGACAATGGAAACAGAAGGAAATTGAGTGTAGCTATACAATCCAGGACTTGTGGTGCAATTAAGATTTACATTTGCAAAAGCAGAAATGAATAAAATGATAGACCCAAGGTGGGAAATGAAATTCGCATTCGGAAATCCTGGAACCTAAATTTACTTTTTGCTGAAACCTAAGCAAAATTGTTGTGACCTTTAACTTCTTTTTATATCATTAGAGTAGAACCATAATTATTTTCTGATAACTTTTGACAGAAAAACAAGGTTCTTATGAAAAAAATAGTCCTTTTGTAGTTGGATTCTTCATGAGCTTGGTCCTCTTTCAGACATTGGATGCATTGCCTAATAATCTTACATCTCTTGGCTCTATAAATCTTAGTCTAGATAAAGCACAATGGTAAGGTTTTAGAAGTTAATGCACAGTGATCTATAATCTAAATTATATGGAGAACAGTAGTCCCAAATTGCAAGCATACTTCTGTGGAGTGGAAAAGAAAAGGGAGAATGGAGTAAAGAAAGTGTTATTTCTAATGGCGTATTAAAATTATATAAAACCTGCACCCCTGAGGGAGGGTGGCCCGCTGCCATTCTATACCCATGTGAGAGGGTGGCAGGTCCATGAGGGACCGGGAGTCTGGAGGATGGAGCCAGTTGGGGCAAGTGGGGACCTGGGAGCTCATGACCAGGCAAGCAGAGTGAGCCTGAGCTTTTCCTCACTTGCTTGGTCCCAGTCAGGGTAGGACAAAGGTAGGGGAGAGAACTAAATTAGTGTGCTGGCCTGGTGTGTTGGTAAACCAGGTTTGGGGAATTTTGATCGGCCTGGGTTTTGGGTGTCTGGAGGAGTAGGGTCTCAGGACAGCACATGTGCCAGGAGCTTTGGATCCTGGTGGGTGGGCAGACCTCAGACACTGGAAGATTGGGCTTATGGATGCAGGGACCATAGATTAAATAGGGGAAGAGGCAAAGGGATGTATGGGAAGGAGGACCAATTAGGTAGTGTGTTTCATGTGAGGAGTGACTTCGTAGAGATTTCCAAAAACAAGGCCACAGTACTTGCAGGTAAGCGAGGGGGCTGAGACTGAATGGTTTGGAGGGGTGAAGCCAGAGGACATTTATGGGTCAGACCAATGCACCAGCCAGTCAGGGCCACAACACCTGTTGTCCTACATGTGAACATGGTTAGGGGAAGAGTCAGACTGGGATAACCGAATATACCCACTGGTGCATACATGAGCCAGAGTAAGCACAAGCTGGTTGGGCTTTGCTGCAGCATCAACTGACAAGTTCTGGGACTGGGGGCATCCTGTCAAGCTAAACTGCAGTTCCACTTGAAGAGCGCAAGACCTAGAACTGGAAGTGAGGCCAGTTAGGAAACTGTGGGCATCTCTCTGATGGGTTGCAGCTCCCACTGATGAGCATGACAGCCAGGACTGGAGACAGCATGGCCAGAGAGGCAGTGGAACCTGCTAGCATGTGTATGGGCTGGATAGTGGAGTTCGTTGGGTTGAGCTAGACTCCAATGCTTACTGATGTGTATGTACAAGAGCTAAATGGGATGTGGGAAACTGTACCATACTGGCAAGAACAGGAACTAGGACTGGGGGTGGACCTGGTGGGGGTGATTGGGAGTTCTTCTAACTAGGCTGCAGTTTCCGCTGGTGTACATGAGAGCCAAGTGTGATCTGGGATCACTTCAGAAGAAGTTTGTTTGGGGAATACCTCCCTCCCCCAAACCAAACTGCTGAACTCAGAACTCCAACCAAGGGGATTATCACAAGATCTGTGTTCTGACTGTGGAGTGCATGTGTCACAAATAGATTTTCACTGTGGCTTAGAGCAAGGTACAGATATCCAGATACACATGGGGGGGGTATGGCAGTCCATTGGACATCTGGTACCAGTACAAAGAAAGGAGGATAGAACAAATTGGTTAACTAAGTGTTAACCAAGGTAAGTGTTGACAGCAAATATCTGAGAAAATGAAGACTGTATGTCAGCCAATGGGCCTTGGAAGGATTTCCCCATTTTCGGGTCAGTGAGATTGACAGCATTTCAGAATTATTGAAGCCACTCGAGTATAACCTTCAGAGCATTCTCCACATTGGGACCCTGGGTTGACACTGGGTGGCAATTTCCCATCCCTGGGTACTGAGGAGTTTGGAAGGCTGAGTGTGGCTTTTCCCCGTTGACAAAATTCTCCCAGACAAAGGAAGAAGAAAAGGAACACTTGCAAATAATGGTCTCATCCACTTTTCCTTAATCCTTTACCCTTCCCATCCTAATTAACTATGTAAACATAATGAAAAATAAAAATTCATATAAATTAAAAAATAAAGTTACATGAAAAATGCAAAGTAGAGCATATTTGTTCAAGCAACCTCAATCTTGCATTACAAAAATAAAATCATATAATGTCTGCATTCTTTACTGACAGAATGCCTACTTATGTGCTAGCTAAAAATATCTGTTATTGAATTCTAAAGTTCTCATTAAATATTTTATGGCATTATCTTAGAGATTATCTCAGAAATTATAAAATCAAATTGTAACAACAGTATGCCTTTACTGTTTTCCAAGCACACTTCAAAGAATTTATGATAGCAGACTTAAAATTATCCCTCTTTCCTATCCTCTCTACTACCAACATCAGATTGTTTTATTTGTACGTAATTTATTAATTCTTCTTGAACCATTCCTGTATTGGAGTCCATACATCTGGAACCTTCATTCTTTGACACAAAGAGCATCCTTTGATATTCTTTGCAGCATATATCTATCAAAAAATTGCTTTGTCAGCTTGATTATCTTAAAAATTCCTAATTCTACACTTTCAGAAGGATACTGTCATTCTGTCTAGAATTCCAATTTGGCAAATCGGTTTTGCTTTGTTTCCGTTTGGCTCTTTGATGATGTCTTTCACAAAGTATTTTTGGTCAGTGAATTTCTTATTTTTATTCCCACTGAATGTAATTTTTTTCTGTATTTATTTGTTTCTAGCATAACAAAGCTAAGATTCTCTGTGCTTACTTTGTTTGGAGATCACAGAATTTCTTGAATTTGTGTAGTATTTTTTTATTAGATTTTAAAACTTTTGACCATTCTTTCTTTTTTTTAATTCTATTTTTGCTGATGTTTACATAGTTGATCAGGGTGGGAAGGATCAAGGGTTAGGGAAAAGTGGGTGTGATCACTGTTTTCAAATTATTGGATTCCTCCTTCTGTTTCTGGGGAAAGAGAGGAGGTAAGGGGGTGAGCCATACTCAGCCTTCCCAATGCCCCAGCACCTGGGGATAGGGAATTGCCACCTGATATCAACCAAGAGTCCCAGTGTAGAGCACACTCTGAAGGTTCTGCCCAGGTGACTTCGATAGCTCTGAAATGCTGCAATCTTGCCAAGCCAAGGACAAGGAAACACTTTTAAGGTCCATTGGCTGACATAGTCGACCTTACACTCTCCATTTGACCCAATTTTTGCTATCATCATTTGGCTGGGGTAGTTGTCCAATTTGCTCTGTCCTCCTCCTTCCTTTGCTATGGCACCAGATGTCCTCTTCAGGTGCCAATGGGATACCATATTCTCCATATGCATCAGGGCCTGCCATTCACTGCTCCATCTTTTCCATTGAGCAGATCTAGCTCTTGCAAATGGGACTAAGGGCCATGGCCTGGTGACTTGGGCCCTACTGAACCCCTGTTCCAGGGGCTCACATGCCTGATACCCCCTGTGCAGGCAGGCCCAAGGACCTAGGCCAGGTGACCTGGGTTCCCCTGGGCCCTCACCCCAGGTTTCATGGTCCTGACACCCACCGTGCTCAGACTGTTATGGCTGGCTTCACCTTGGCATCCACTAGCAGATGTTGCACTGTGACTCAATCCAGCCTACTCCCATTTCCAGCTCCTACCAGTTGGTCTTGCAGCTTAGCCCAGTCTAGCCAGTGCCCAGTCTTGCCCCTAAAATGGACTGGCTGGGATTGTGGTCCAAACTGGCCCATCTGTACTCTGTTCCAATTGTCAAATCTGCCAGTGTATGTTATGAACTGGCCCAGCCTGGACCAGTCCCAGACCTGACTCTAACGTATGGTAACGGGTACAATAACCTAGCCTGGTCTGGGTTGCCCCTGGCCTTGGTTCTTGTACTTACCTGCAGAGACTAACAAAGGAGTTCCCCAAGCTCCTCTATCAGGTCTCCTTCCAGTGGCAGATCCTGCTTACATAGGTGGGTCCTTGGCCCAGGTTAATTTAGTATACCTCTTGACCTGACAGGTAAAGCATTTCCAGTTGGCCCATACCCATTCTGGTTTTACAGCCCACCCGTGCCTGGTCTACTCCCAGCCACAGATCTCATGTGTTTCAGTGGGAACCAAGACCCAGCTAAGCCTTCCCTACATTATCTTACCTCTCATGAGTACCAGTGGGTGCTGGAATCTGGCCTAATCTGGCATAACCCTGGCCCTGTCCACACCCATGCCAAGGGAGACTGCACCCATGTCCAGCCCAGACCATCACCTCCATTCCATACCCCATACTCACCAGAGGGAACCCCAACCAAGCCGGTACAACCCCTTAGTTATCCTACCAGGTCAGTTCCCAGCCACAGATCTTGTGTGTGCCAGCAGATTGCAGTTTCATAGGGGGTGAGTCCACATACACCCCCACAGATTCTGTCTCCAGACCTGATTCTCTCCCATGCTAGTTAATGTCATGGGACAGCCTAACATTATCCATCCCCTGTTCCAAATCTCTGAAGTAATGTATTAACTTGGCTGTTACTGGAACTTGTCTTTGCCTCAAATAATTTTATAAATATTTGAGTTTTTCATGATCTAATTCCTCTATGATACTTTGCAATAACCAAAAAAAGAAATGAAGACAAGATAGAGTTTGTATGTAATCTATTCACTTGACCTTATTTAACTCATAAGCCAACTAAAGTCAAATAAGAACTGCAGCTGGGATAATATTTAATAAAGCTGAATTTTTAGATGGAAATCGACAAGGAAATCACATCTCAGCAACATAACTAAAAAGATCCCACTTTCATATTGCAGAAGTTAAAAGTGCTAACAACAAAAAGCCAGAGTGACTACACAGAAGTGGAACCACAGCCCTTCAACTTCCTCAACGCTTAAGTTTCTATAAGCTACAGCAGCGCAGATCCTGCAGCCTGCAATGATGCTTCAGTCACCCCTACCAGACTGCCTACCTGTCTTGTAGGATCAACCCTAT
Organism: Ochotona princeps; assembly: GCF_030435755.1. NCBI lineage: Eukaryota > Metazoa > Chordata > Mammalia > Lagomorpha > Ochotonidae > Ochotona > Ochotona princeps. The sequence continues at coordinate 31,656,193 of NC_080838.1, forward strand.
AAACAAGAACTGTAGTGTTTGCTCCCATCAGAAACATGACAAAAGGCAATTTTAAAGGGCTTTTGTAACACTTTAATTGAAAAGATAAGCAGATGTGCTAGAAATCCTGGTCTCCCTGTCCATATAGTTTCTTTGCAAGTAGAATGCATTTGGGAGAGAAGACTGTATTTCAGAGCCTTGTCCTGCTGAGGGCCATGGTAAAGTGCAAAGCTAGTGAAAGACTGCCAGTCTGACTAGTGAATGATGATGTGATAACCAGAGACAGTCATCCGTAAGAAATGAGATGAAAGGAACATGTCTAGAATCACCAAATTTTTCCTTTTACAGTAAGACAAACTCCTGCTTTCTCTTGCACATAAGTAGAAACAGAAAAGTCTTTTCATACTGTTTTATCTCATTTTATTTTGCATTGATTTCTTACGTTCAGAAAATTTAATGTCTTTTGTACAGTTTAACGAAAGGGAGAAGTATGTGAGTAACAGTAGTAACAGTATCTTTTCTATGTGAATGGAGTGCGTGTGATTCAGTCTTTTCTTGGGAAAGAACTGCACTGACTCTTTCAGATGAAGAGCCATTTGAGGCAGAACCATTCTTTGAATATTTTCCCCCCTGCAAGAGTCATTTGTGTATATGATGAGTAATTTAAGACCCAGGGTACTGGCAAAAATTACATTTAATTTCACACTGTTAAAACTGGGAGGGTCCCTGACAGATGCACTTTATTCTCATAAGACTGTGTCAGTCACTTTTGAGCATTTGATGGTCATGCAATGCTTGTGAGTTTGTGATGGACTGAATCCTAAATGAGCGTGATGAGCCCCATCTTGGCTCTTTGAGATGGTTGTTGGAAGCAACTTTCTGAGCTTCAGCAGCTGCTGTCACCTCACTGCCTCCAGACTCCATGGAGGCATCTTAATTAGTCCTTTTCTGGTAGGTGGTTTCCAGGAGAGAGGGTTTAAAGTGGCTAAGAGACACAACCTACTCTTGCAAAGTACAGTTCAGAACCTTTGGCTTTTGAGAAATTTTGGCTTTGTTTTGGATAGATGTGCAGAGTTCAAGCAAGGTATAAAGAGCCGCATAGAGAGCTCAAGAAAATTCTGGAAAGGAAAGGGCAGAGGAGAGATTCTAAACTTTACTGTTTACAATGTGAAGTTAGGGAAATGTGCCTCACTGGGATGACATTACTCAGAAATGGCTGAAAGAACGCCTTTGGAACTTTAGTGGATAGGAGAATGACCTCAGGTGATGACACAAGGTTCCAACTGCAGAACAGATTCATGCACAAGGCTGATTCAAAACATGAAGGCCCTCTGGAGTCCACCTGAATAAAATCTCAAGAATAATTGAATAACTAACCAGGCCTGCCAAGACATTCTTCTAGGAACAAATCAGCAGTGAAAACCTCACAGGACTCAAATAGCTTTGGGGAAGGCGCTGTCTGTTGTTTGGAAAAAGGAGCCTCTTTCTGGACCTCTCTGAGAGCATATGGAAATAACCTTGAATCGCTGTATTGCAACTAAGTAAAGTGAATGTGCTAGTAGCCTGAATTGATGAGGTTATCAAATCACAAGTTAGCAACTACAATCACAGTTGGTTGAATCATTATATACCTTGCCTTAGTTCAGGTGCTTTTAAGGATTTAAGAAGTTTACAACATGGAACTTGTTTAAAGAATTTTATTGCAGAGCATCAGAGAGAAAAAAAAAAGCAGTTAAGGAATAAAATAGCAGCTGACAGCATTAATTGTGCACAACTATTTATTATACAAATGTAACACACATTAATAGAATCTGCTTTTGGTGGTCAACATATACTTTTAAAAATTCACTTCTTTTTGTTGGAAAGGCAGATTTACAGCGAGAGAGGCAAAGAAAGAGTTTCCATCTGCTGGTTCACTCTCCAAAAGGTTGCAATGGCTGGAGTTGAGTGAATTAAAAGCCAGAAGCCAGGAGCTAGGAGCTTCTTTCAGACCCCCCATGTGGGCTCAGGGTCCTAAGGCTTTGGGCCACCATCTGTTGCTGTTCCAGGCCACTAGCAGGGACTAGATAGGAAGTGGAGCAGCCTGGATATGAACCAGTGTCCATATGGGATCCTGGCCCTTGAAGGTGAAGGATTAGTCAATTGAGCCACTGAACTGAACTGGGCCCTAACATCTACTTACTTACTCAAACCTCACGACTATTCTGTTAGCTCCATTTTACAAGTATGGGTCCTGAAACTAGCAATTCTTGTTACTTGCTGAAGGTCAAATACCAGCAGGGAGAGGAGGAAAGAATGAAAACCAGAGTCTGACTCCAGAATCTTCTAATTATATCATTTAGACATTATGCATAAGTATCACAGGAATTCAGAGTGGACAATAACAAAACCTGGCACTGTAGGAAAACACACGAGAGTAACATAATATTCAGAATCAAGCAAAAAATACGTTACAGAGAAGCTGGTGAGGAGGTACAGTAGGGCAGCTTATAATACATGTGATTTTGACCCATTAGGACAATTGGACTGATAGGTGTTCTACAAGGTTAGCCTTAGAGCAGGTAAAATTTTCAGAGGAAAAAGCTGGTTCCCTAGCAGCCAAGCTGTGGGAGCTGTGGATTGAGAAAAGTGTTTCTTCACATTAATCCTATTAGATTTTTATTATCATCCCCACTCAGAAAGCCTCTGCCAGACTGTGAAGTTAATCATTGAGTGGTAAAACTAGAGCATATGTGCTATGAAAGTATATGCTCTTTGTAGTCAATCACAAAGAGGAGGAAAATGAATAAAAGGAAAATATTTTGATACCAAAAAATGGAAGAATATGAGGTATGGGGCAATACAAGCTATGAAGAACTAAGAAGCAAGTGTACTTGGCAGAATCAAGAAGGTTAGACTTAATGCATGGCTATATATGAATTGAGAGGAACATGGAGAAAAGGCAGGGTTTGTTCAGGTGCTAGGAGTCCCGGTATATAACTGAGAAGTACACAGCTGGAGCTGACACACTGTAGAAGCCCCACTCCTTCTCTGGGTTGTATTGCCTGGCAGGCCATGCACCAAGACACGACCCGGAACTTCATATAGAGTCTCCGTAGTCCCTCATTTGTCCTACTGAGATGCAGGGGCATTTCAGGACACTGGTCAACGGACTATCTGTTTCAAAACATTTCATGTTTATTTCTTAGGACCACTTGCTATATAGAAGTACTGATTTAGTGTTACTCTAGCAACTAAAAGAAATACTGCTTTATTAAATTTCATAGATGTAATTTAGACATGGACTGTGACTAACTAAACAAATGATATTTCTGGGCATATTTAAAGGTTTAACCAAAGGCAGATTGATTCCTTTAAGCTATCCTTTATAAGTGGTAAAATAAAGAATTTTTACAGCAACCATCAAGATTTTTGAACACTCCGTTCTTTTTGCCAGAGACCACCCAAAAGCAGATTAAGTTCATTTTCATTCATCTTGCTCATCATCAATCTTCCTTCCTTATGTTAATCTATTCTCATGCCAGTAATTCATTCAGCAAATATTGAAGAAGTGCTAGGGACTCCAGAATGAAGAAGATACTCTTCTTGCCTTAAACTTACAGAAGCTAACAGAGTTGAGTGGTTAGCTCAGGGTGGAGTCAGGGAAGTCTGAACTAAGGAGTCCAGGTGTTAGCTTATCCAGGGAAAAGAGGGTCAGACAAACACTCTTGGTAAAACAGAGTTTGATGCATTTTTAAGAAATAGAAGCATTTCATGTGTCAGAAAGGCTGTTTCTGTGTGGAAAGTGATTTGGGGGCCATGGAATCTGTATGATATGATCAAGATAGTACTATGAGTGTCTGTTTTGCCACATTAAGACTTAATAATTCTATTGTGATGACAGTAAAGAACTATGGAAAGATTGAAAACATAAATGCATTAAAAGCACATTTGTCTTAACAAAAAAAAATCCTAGTTATAATTTAGATGACAGTGTGGGGAAAACTGAGATGGGGTGGCAAGGGAGGTGATAAACCAGTACAAGGCTATAGTCCCAGGCAGGTATGTGATATCGAGAGCCTTGCGTTTGAGAGCAGTAGTTAAAAGTGCACGGTGGCTTAACAACCATTAAGAAAATCTATTCATGCCTATGGAATTGTATCATAAAATTAAAAATTTAATAGAAAAAAATAAATTTTAAAAAGCAAGTGACATACAAAAGAAGAAAAATTATGGCCTATGAAAATAATCTTCCTTAAACAAATGCATAGTGTAGGATAAGGGAAAAATACTGTGCTTTTTACTTGACTTAGTTTCATTTTCTTGCTTACATCTTAGGTATCGGATGCATCAGCTGAAATACCGTTGTTGGTCTGTAGACAGTTTTATTTCTGTTAGCTATGCTTTGCATATTATTCAGTGATGTGTTCTCTGTGACACTGCCAATGATTCCTACCTTTAATAAAGTCTATTCTGTATTACAGTCTTAAATTATAAATAACGGCATGTGCCTAAATTACTGAGGTTGAATTTTGAGTAATTTGTTTTTGTTTTTACTGTTGTAAACTCAAGTCTTTAGCTAAATGAATTAAATGATAATTCAAAAAAGTAAGAAAGAAAGATAGCCGATTCACTAAATCATTGATTTAGTAGTCACTGGAGCCAAGTAGGATTTCCACATTTCTGATGTGATCAGATGGGTGAATGGTGATAACGCCATGTTTGATGGGAAATGCACTGAATTTGACCTCCTGCAGGAACCTCCATATGGATACATGTGGTCTTGACTCCCCTGATCTGAAGTTGGGGTGGACATAGTGGGAAGGTGATCTCAATTGCTGTAATGAATCTGGGGATTATCACCAAAGAAATGGAAACTGAAGCCATGGAGGTGGCCGGGGCTGGAAAGGGTATCTGAATAGTGAGACTATAGTCTGTAGAAGAGCAAACATTTTGAGCTAAATGTGCCAGAGTGCCCAGGAGGCTGTCGGTGATCTTGCAGAAAGCATTTCAGTGGTGGCAATTGGAGCCCAATGGGGTGACAAGCATGGGAAGTCATGATGCAGACATGACAAGTAGGAAAACTCTTGGTAGGAATTTGGAAATTTAGGGAAAAGTTGTTGAGATGATACTTTTACTAATACAAACCAAATCCCAAGCACAAGTGATACTTCGTTAAACAATCCAAACTCATACCTGTAGACCTTTGTTGGCCACCAGTGGACCTAACTCAATGGGAAAAAAAAACATAGCAGCTCCAAGAATAGTGGAAATTCAAAGATGACTGGAAACTTGGTGTAAAGGGTTATAGTATATTAGTTTCTCTTCTTCTTATTCTTCCTTTGTTGATTCTGGGAAAGAGAGAAAAGTGACTTGTGAAGAGCAAATGAACTAAGACGAATTGGATATTTGAATATTTTTTTTTCTTCTTTATTAAATCATCTTGTCCCATCTTGTTCATGGTCTGTCTGGGCTTACCAAAACATAATAAACAATTCTTTGGTTTATTTTTTAAAAGGCCAGAATCATATTAAATATTCATAACATTTCAAGTAAAAGTTAATAACTTTTCATGTACAAAATGCTATGGATAGTTGAAAATAATTTTTTAATTGTTATGACATTTCAAAGTTTTATGAATAAATACTAAAAAGGTAAAGGTATTTTTAATTCAGGTGCATCTTCTATAAAGATATATAACTCATGTCCCTTTGCTACATTATCTATAACATGTCTTTGTTTACGCAGACTGATCTCTGCTTAAAAATAGTTACTTCCTTATTTGAAGTGTTATAAAATGTCATAAGTACAATCTCAGGATGGATTTTTCACCATGAACCTCCTTCCGTTAACAGTCTCTTACCCAGCCTTTCCTGTGCCAAAGCTTCTTTCTTTCCCACAGTGAGCCTGCTGTGGATTACATCAGCCTCCAGCATTTGCCCCATGCACTCACAAAAAATTAGGCACATTGTCCCATCATTCTTTGCTTAGATAGCCTTATTTTATATTTTCAAATAAAACTCTATGTTTGAACTTGGTAGTCAAGTATTTCCATGATTTGTTAGCTCTCTACTCATTTTAACTCTTTTGCTTAATTTGCTTAGTGATGAGGTTATATAATTAATGCAACGAATATTTACGCATGCATGCCAGGGACTGTGGTTAGCCTTAAAAGCACAATGATGAACAAAATAAGGTCTCACCATATCATAAAGGCATTTGAAGAAGGAAGTTGGCCAAATATGTTCAAGATGACACCTGCAAATTCTATTTTGGTGCAGTGTCCACAGATAAAGGAACAGAGATTTTTTAATGAGGAGAAAACTTGTAGACAAGATTGTCAGTTACCCACTGTGCTCCTAAAACTGACTCTGTTTGGACCTGTGACTTGGCAGTTTAGCAGTAGAAAATGAAAACTAGAAAGTGTTCTGCAATACTATCCACTAAGAGAAAAGGAAGCTCGTGGTAGCCACAGATTCGAAAATGAGGGACATGAGTATGGGAGAGCACCCCGGATTTCTGTCTGTTTGGTCTAAGTGGGAGGTCATAGGCACAATGTGTCCCCGGGGGAATCCCCTCACAACAGTCTTGGCTCACTCAGACCTCAAACTGACCTGACCACTGGCTCTACAGGCAACAGCAGTGGGCTGTGCCCTACTGTTTCTCTTCCCTGTCCTCAGATGTGCTGTGCTGGGCCTTTTTGATAAGCAACTCTGAGAAGTCGAATGCAACTCACAGCCTACCTGCCAGCTTCATGTGGTAAATGTGACCTGAGGCGTACCTGCCAGCCTATGTTTTATATGTGACCCACAGCCTACCTGCTTGTGTCCTAGGACAGATCTGCGAGCCATGCGTGTTGTACATGACTTGATTAGAGGTTCAGAGAGACAGGCATGCCTTCGGGCCAATTACAGTATCATTGTTTGGTGGGAGGACTGTCGGTAACCACCCTTCTGCCTTCTCCTTTCTTGGTCTATAGAAGTTTGTGCTAGCTTTACAATAAACAAATATGGTCGATCAAATTTTCTCCAGTGGTTCTAGTTGCTGAAGAATACCATGGCCTCACTCCCTCAGTGATTTTAATGGCCTGCTGGTGGGAAAGCCCTGAGACAGGAAGGGTGACCCTGACCCATAGTTTGAAGCAGAGCTGCTCCAACTGACCTGTAGATTCATAGATAGGAAATCAATGATAATGGTTGTGATCTATCCTTGCTGGTGATTATTTATTCCCTTATATGTGGCAACTGAAATGTCACTGATCCAATCAGTCTCCATCAAAATGAAGATGTATGCATTAGTATGGGATGGGAAGTGTATTCCAGGCAGGAGGAACAGACTGAGTGATTCTATGAAAACCCAGAAAGGCTTATGATGGACTGAAAGTTGTTCAACAAATAGCAAAGTGTGAGCCTGGCACAATGGCTCAGTGGCTAAATCCTCACCTTGCACATGCCAGAATCCTGTATGGGTACCAGTTTGTGCCCTGGCTGCTCCACTTCCCTTCCAGCTCCCTGCCTGTGGCATGGGAAAACAGTAGAGGATGGCCCAAAACCATGGGACCTAGAAGAAACTCCTGGCTCCTGGTTTTTGGATCAGCTCAACTATGGCCATTGTGGTCATTATGGCCACTTGGGGAATGAACCAATGGATAGAAGATCTTTCTGTAAATCCGCCTTTCTAATAAAAATAAATAAAACTTTAAAAAAATGGTAATAATTTGAGGGGGGCATAAAACATAACTGTGCTGAACAGGACTTAGAGTGTCATAACAGTTCTAAAAGGTTCTGGAAGATGAATTGATTTGAGTTAAAAATATGTGGAAGTTCAACTACAATTTTCATAACACATTTATTATACAAATTTTGGAAGTCCTTGAGGGTTTAACTTATTACCTACAGGTAATAAGAGACAACTGGAAGAGTTTATGCAGATAAATGATAGGGATGTGTTTTTAGAATGGCTAACTTGGGAACAAAGTGGGGGCCATGTGTAGAAGGTTGAGAGATGATGACAGAACATAGTAGTACCCACAAGAGAACACAGGTTCCAAGGAAGGGACCCATCACCCATGACATTATCCTTTTTTTCCTTTTTCTTATGACAGTTTTTCCATTTTAAATGTTATCAAATGGAGCTATGGAGCTCAGAAAGTTCTTTTTTTAAAAAAAGATTTATTGGAAAGGCAGATATACAGAGAGGAAAAGAGGCAGAAAGGAAAATCTTTCATCCGATGGTTCACTCCCCAAGTGGCCACAACAGGTGAAGCTGAGCCAATCTAAAGCCAGGAGTCAGGAGCTTCTTCCGGGTCTCCCACAAGGGTGCAGAGTCCCAAAGCGTTGGTCCATCCTCAACTGCATCCCCAGGAGCTGGAAGGGAAGCAGGGCTACCAGGATTAAAACCGGCGCCCAAATGGGATCTCGGCGCGTTCAAGGTGAGAACTTCAGCCAATACACTATCACGCCGAGCCCAAGGAAGTTCTTAAAAATTGCAATTTACTGATCTTTTTCAATAGATTTTCAAGAAAGCTAAGACAGAGAATGAATGATTAATCCTGAAAAATCTATCACCCTGGTGTAAATGTCTTTAAAGGCATTTTCCTAACTGGTTAATATGCTGCTACAACCATTTGGTGATAGTAGAGTGAATAGGTTAGAATAAGATACAGAAAAAGCCTAGAGGCACAGATCTCATTAAGGGATTACAGGCAGTGCTAGGTACCAGGGGACAAATAGCAGAAGGAACACGGAAGCTACTAGAAATCTTCACAGTCATGGTCATTTAGCAAATGACAGAACATAGTAGAACATGCTTCTATTCAGTTTTGAATTGTTCAGTTTAGAAGTAGATCTGAGCCTCTTAGGAGGAAAACAGTTGCACGTAGTGCTATAACCAGAGATAATTTAATGAAGAGACAATTTAGAGGTGATTGAGCAGAGTTGAAATCAATCAGGGGATGTTTGATTGAGAAAATGATGATCCCCCTTCACATGAAGAGGCAAGGCTTTTCCCTGGAATTTGTGAAAGGGAATGTCTGACAGCGATGAAACACAGCTCATTCTGCTAAAACTGCCAGTTCCCGTTGTTCCTGCAGAGCACTGGGCCCCATGGTACTTAGCTTGCCTGCAGCCAGCCCAGGAGGTATGAGAGCATGTGCATCCATATGTACTTACAAGTGTGCGTGGATGTGTTCAGGAGGGAGGAAGCAGTGAAGCAAACATGAGGAGCTTGGGCCTCTGCTGATCACAATTAGGAAAGCTCCATTATTCATTTATGTGTTATAGCATCTGATAACCACTCCACCAGAAAAAGACTCAATAAAAAGTGCCAAGACAAAGTCTCTATTCTGAGGAGCCCACAGTGAAGGTAGGAGAAGAAAAGTCATGTGTAAGTCATGCTGAATAGTAATCACATATGAGGACACAAGATAATTAAATCCAGAAGAGTTCAGAAAGCAAGGGAATACAGCAGGAGGTAATGATTCTCTTTAATTTATTATCTCAGCATTTACAAATCATGTAGTTGAACACCTTCCTTCTTTTTATTTCAGATCTAAATTTGTGGTTTGTTCTTAGGCGTTATACTTAAGATTAAGTTAGTCATCAAAAGTACATAAGCCTTACCCACAATTGCATCTTGGGTTATGGTCATTGTCTTACCCTTTGCTCCAATCATTTTTACCTACCTTAGTTATTTTTTTTTCCTTTTTCAAAAAATGTTTTTATTGGAAAGACAGGTTTACAGAGAGAAGGAATGATAGGAAGAAAGATTTTCTGTCCACTTGTTTACTCCCCAAGTGCCCACATGGCCAGAGCTGAGCCTATCTGAAGTCAGGAGCCAGGATCTTCTTTTGGGTCTCCCATGCATGTACAGGGTCCCAAGGCTTTGGGCCATTCTTGGCTGCTTTCCCAAGCCATGAGCAGGGGGCTGAATGGGAAATGGAGCATTCCGGACATGAACCGGTGCCCATATGGGATCCTGGCACATGCAAGGCAAGGGTTTAGCCACTGATTCATCATGCCAGACCCCTACTTTGTTTTCATTTAATTTGCAATTGTTAACAAGATGAGCTCATGTCATTTGTTAAATTTTTCTGAGCTTTGTCATTTGGAAAAAATTAACACAACATAATTTAGTGAGAGTTTATACTCTTGATACATAGCACAGTAAATGTGGCTTAGTCTGAAGTTTAGCTGCAACATATCTAAAAAGCAGCTGCCACTGCTGTGATCAGTTGCTAGGGGCATGATGAGCTACAGGGGCATTGGTGGGCTGCTAGGGCAGTGGTCTCAGTGAGGGCAATGTGATTCCCTGATGATAAGTTTCTGAAAATTTGAGGGGAGATTCTGGCTGTCACAGTAACCAAGGGGGTGGGAGGGCTGTTTCTGGCATTTAGTAGGACTAGAGATGCCTGATGTCCTATGAGGCATGCTCAGTCCCACTGAGCATAGCTGTCCCAATTCCCAATTAACCTTCAAATGTTCTACAAGTAAGAAACCTTTTAATTCTCTTGAGTTGAGAGCTTTACACCCATGTACATTTGATGGGACTTCAAAAAGTTAAAAGGACAAAGTAATTGAAAGAGAGGGTTTTGTTTGGTGCTCCTCAAAAAACATAGCACAGATGTTCAAAAAATTTTACACCAAAATAAATAACTTTTAAGTTTTACATAAACAGTTAGAAGTATATCTATTATTTCTGCTATACCTTTTTCCCTCATTTTATTTAAAAATCATACTGACACAGATTCACACATGCAAATATCTTCCACCTACTGATTTACTTTCTAAATACCTGCAGCAGTGGGGGTTTTGCCAGGTTGACATCAGGAGCTTGGAATTCAAGAGGGTCTGCCAGATGAGTCATCCATCAGCTGCTGCCTCCCACAGTGAACATTAGGAAGCTAATCAGAAGCAGAGCCATGTTATTTAGAAGTAGAGCCAAAGCTTAAACCCACGCACACTTTGATATGGGACACAGAGGGCTTAAGAGGAGTCTTAACCATTGCATCAAACACTTGCTCCAGCACACTTTGTTATCATTCTATAACTTTTCAGGAATACAAAAAGGAAAACTGCATTTTTGTCATTTTGGAAATTAGCCAAGATTGTGAACCCACTCTTATGATCACATAAAAATTCAAAACAAACACCTCACCATTATACTCAAAGGGCTGTTGAATCGTGCCTGCCTGAGAAAGTTTATCTATGACTAGACTAGACTAGGTTAGGAAAAGCACAAGAACTTTGTGGGTTTTGTGCCTCACTCCTAAACTTTCCTCCTGCTGCAACATATAGCCAAGGAAGCTAGACCAAGAATCAGCAGAGCAGGAAAGACAGAAGGAAATAGAGGGTTCCCAACTCCACAGTGACATGCCTTGACTAGATCAGTATATCCAGTATAAGATGTAAGACGAAAGTGTTACGTTGGACTGAAGTAGAAATTTGTTTTAACTTTGTGCGAAGAAACCAAATTTCACCTATTTCATGTACACCCTCTCTCCCTTGCTCTATTTTTTCATTATTGTTGCAGAAGGAGAAGAGATGGAGTGGGAGGAGAGAAAGAAATGGAGAGGAATCTTACGCAGTTATTCACTAGCCAAATGCCCACAATGGATAGGGCTTGGTTGATGCATGAGTAAGGGATCCAGGGACTCAAGCTAGAGTTCTCAAAAGGATGGCAGAAACCCCATAACTGGAGACATCAGCATTGCCTCCCTGAGTCGATACCAGACAGGATCCAGGAGCTGGTATTGAAGGCAAGCATTCTAGTGAGGGATACAGGCTTCTCAATCCCTAGGTCAAATGCCTGACCTTACAGTAGGAAGTTTTAAAGCTTGATACAGGAGTGCTGGTTATTGGAAAGAGGCATAACTGGAAATTATGGGCTGCATAAGAAGTGAGTTCAAGGAGCATGTGGCCTGGCACTATCTCCATGGTCGTATACTTGGTGTTCACATCACAAGAATTGAAGAAAATAGTGACCTGAGACTCATGCTCATTCCGGCCATGGTTTTGGCAGGAAGTCAGGGTACTTGTAAACAACAAAATGAAGACTTCAAAATGAAGATCTCACTGATCACAACACCAACCTTCAGCCCAGAGCAGTTCATTCTTAGAGCTTTGTTTTGTATCCTGCAGTATTTTGATGTTTCCTCTGTCATTATTTCTTTATAACCATTATAACCTAGGCTAGTAATTTGACATTCTATCTATGGAAGTAGATTTAAGAAACACATATATCAAGAGAAATTTTCTCATTTTCTTTGACTCAAGAAGCATTCAATTTTTTCACATTTGCTGAGTAGCAACTTTTTGTTTCATGTAACTTGCAAGGATGCAATTTTCAGGAAATTTTATTTCTTTGAGTGCAACTTTTGCTAAGTTTAAGAATCAACAGTTATATTTACATAGGAAAATTGTTACTGCCTAAAAAACTAATTCCTGAGAGAGCCTATTTAGAATTGACAATTGCCAAGGGTAAGATATGTGTTGATTTTAATCTGTGTCCAAGCAGCACTCCCCCTGGATTTTCTGAAGGCTCCTATACAAATTCTTTCATTTGAGTATGTGGGCTCAGGCAGTATTGTAGAACTGGACAAGAAGAAAATGGATAGCATGAATTAATGACTGATACCAAGTTACAGAGTCACATCTTGATTTGTTGTAGAGAAATCATGTATTATAACTTGGAGTCCTTCAATGATAACCTTGGGGGAAAACATCTTTCTGGTCTTCCTGTTATTTCTGGATGCATTCCTCACATCAATCTTTGAGGTAACATGTGTTTGCTTATAATTTTCTTTATTGTTTGGGTTTTTATTTTTTTTTCTTTTTAGCAATAAGCATGCAAACCAAAAATTCAGTTTTCCGGTTTTCAGGTTCTTGTGTTTAGAACACTATGGAGTGTACTTGATGAATATTCCTCATTTACAGGTCTTATCTTCTTGTTTCTTTAGGCAATCTAATTTGTGCTATCTCACTGGTTTTCGTGCCTCTATATAAGATGGCCTAAGTGAATGATTTAACAGATTTTTCTATTGTTATGCACAAGAAGATTGAAATTCAAGTACAGTTAATTTATGAAAAATGTGATTAAAAGTAATTTATTTTGGTGCAAAAAACTGAAATCAATAATATGAAAGATCTTCAAAAAACTCATAAAAAATGTGTAGTAATAAAAGTCATTATCCATGAGAGAACAACATGCATTTGACTTTCACCCTGACTCATGCCCTCCAGAACAGCTTGATTAGTAAGGCAAGCATCTATTTTGATCTCATCCTCTTGATTTCTATGACTTTCATCTGATTGGTATTGAACCAGTGTAGGGTATTCTAAAGGTCTTGTGTTTATCAAATCTCTTAGTATTCAAAATAACCATTTTATTATTCAGCTGTTTTTGAGTTCCTTATATGTTTTTGCTTTTTCCTTCCCAGCAATTTCTTTGGAAACTATGAAAAGCCTGTTTTTAAAATAAAATACATTAAGACTGGAAGACCTCAAAAATTGATAAAAGATACCTAAGTAATCAATGTAAAAATAAGAAATTGGTAAAAAATAGAATTCACTATTATCAAATCTCAGCAAAGAATTTTCTGAGTTTAAAAGCAATAGAAGCACATCTACTTCACCACTTTCGTTCACATAGTACTGACTGCTCTAGACACTAAAACAAGGGTAGGAAAGGAAATTAAAAGCATACAATCTGGAAAAGGAAAATAAGTAAAATTTATTTATTTATCAATTGGCTAATTTCTGTTCCAGTGCCACAATCCCATATGGGCACAGGTTTGTGTACCTGACTGCTCCACTTCCCATCCATCTCTCTGCTTGTGGCCTCAGAAAGCAGCAGAAGATGGCCCAAAGCTTTGTGACCCTGAACCCACATGGGAAATCCAGAAGAGGCTCTTGGCTCTTGACTTCGAATTCACCCAGATCTGGCAACAAATAGGAGCCTCTGTTCACTTGATGAAGGACAATATGCTTTTCTCAAAGTTCATGGAGTAAATGTAAATCTCGTTAAAAAAAAAAAAAACACCTCACAGAAATTTCTACAATAGTACTTGACAAAATATCTGGACTTTTGTGGCCCAGTCATGTTGACAAATAAAATTAGCACATCCGTCGTGTTCGTGGAGTGAAAAACTCAACGTAGTAAAGTTACCAGTTCTTTCAAATTGAGGTATTCAGCCTCAATGCAAGTTTTTGTCAATCTCCAGGAGGATCTTTGTGGGCATTAGCAAACATTATAAAACCTATATGAATGGACAGAGGGGCTATAATAGAAATGAGAATTTTTGACAAAGAAAAATCAAGTGATATGAACTGCCTGATGTTTAACTTTTACTGTAGAGCTGTAGAGATCAAGATAAGAGGGAGTGTTGGCACAGAGACACTTGGGGTATAATTTACAAAAAATAAAGAGTGTAGAAATAGATGCTCAGTTGACTTTGAATAAAGGTGTGAAAACAATTCAGGGTGACTCTTTCAACCATTGTTGCTGGAATAATTTGAAAGCTCTCAGCAAAAGATTGAATCTTACAACAATATCACACCTTATATAAAAGTTAACTCAAAAGGCATTACAGACTTAAATTTAGAAAAAAACGAAACTGTTGCCAATGCCATACACTAGGGAGGATGAGTAGAAACTGGTTATTGACTCATTGCTTGTGGGACAATAAAATAGTCATTTTGGAAAATAATTTGGCAGTTGTCAGTAGAATTAAATATGAGTCACAGCTATTATGTCGGCTATTATGAAAAACAACAACAAAAAAATAGAAAACAACATGTACTAGAGAGGATATGGAGATACTAGAACCCTGTGTGCATATTGCTGGTGAGAGTGGGAAATGGTGCAGTCACTACAGAAAATGATGTCACAAAACTAAAATTAAGCAAAATTAACATGGAATTACTACCTGATATGTAAGCCCTACTTTTGGCTATATACTCAGTAGAATTGAGAACAAGTTCTCAAACAGATATTGCATACCCATGTTCAAAATAGCATTACTTGCAACAAAGTACGTGACAACCCAATTACAGATAGATGGTTTACAAATATTAGATGAGATCTATGAGAGTCATTCAATTTTAGAAGGAGTAAATTTATGAGTGAACACTGAAAAATACTATGACATGGTGACAAGGAAAAAATCAGGCACCAAAGTGTAAGTAAGGTGATGAGTGTTGTTATGAAAAATAATATAAAAATTTTATGCTGATGGAGCTATCTGGATTGGACACAGGAACAAACATGACAAAATTGTGTACAACTAAATATATAAACTTCATATATGCATGAGAAAACAAATAGAATTGGGAAAATACAAATAAGATCACTGGAATTATATCCCCATCCATATTGTAGTTGTGATATAATTCCTTTCTTTTTTTATTTTTTACAATTATTATCATTTTATGATACAGTTCCATAGGCCCTGGGATTTCCCTTATGCCCCGCCCCCCAGATTTTCTCCCTGCCCCACTGATTTCCCCTATAATATTACAATAGTATTATTTTTCATGAACAATCATAAGTCCATCATTGCAGGCATGGGCAATGGTAAAAGAGTCCAGCTTCCTATTGTGCAGATATACTTAACAGTTTCATCGGGAGTCCATCATTGATCTGGATGTAGAGATGCGTACTGCATTGTATCCTCACATTTGGATGTGATAGAGTCCATTAAGCAGTGACTATACATTCTTTTAAATGAAAAGCCACAAAACAAAATCAACAACAGGAAGTAAAATAGAAATGTAAAATGCCATGAAGTTAAATAATATGCTACTGAATGGCTAATGTGCCTCTTAAAAAACAAAAAGAAAAATCAAGAACCCTCCTGAAGAAAATGATGCTATTGTATGATCTATGAGTCAGTGAAGAATTTAATGAAAAAAATTGTTCTGAAGAAATGAAACTAAAAACAAAAATATTAAAATCCATGAGATACAGTTTTTGTTAATTTTTACTTTTGAAGATTTTTATTTCACTTTCAAAGATAAAGGAAAGCTATGCTGTGTATGTTATCCTGGACCTAAAATTTTTTCTTTTAGAATCTGCAAAATGGCACTTCTTTCTCTTCTGGCTTGTAAAGTTTCCTGTGAAAGGTCAGCTGTGAATCTGATTGCCATTCCTCCACATGTCAATTGATTTTTTCACATGCATGTTTAAGGATCTTTTCCTTATTTTCAATTGAAGAAAGCCTGAGTATATCACATGGCATGGTGAAAATCGCTTTTGGTCAACTCCGTTGGAAGTTATATGCCCTTCCTGGATGTTCTTTCCCAATTCTTTCTCCAGATTAGGGAAATTTTTCTTTGTTTCATTACTACTCAGCTATTAAAAAAAAACAAAATGCAGTTCTTTGTGGCCAAATGGGCCAAACTGGAAACCATAATGCTAAGGGAAATGAGCCAATCCCAAAAGGCTAGAAACCACATGTTTGCCTTAATTTAAGAGGATATGATGTTATGTAAAACTTGTTATTTTATGAATATTATGTTATATGTTATACATAAACTAAAATTGAAATGTCAATGAGGTGGTCACAGAATGTGGTTGAGAACCCGCATTTATTTTTAACATATTGGTTACTCATTGCTATGTCAATTAACTCCATAACGATGTAAATTTTTGCTGATGGTATATTGGAAGGGTATCCCTAAGAAACTGTTGAACTAGGCTGGACAATAAGATGCTGGACTCTATGTTTGGTATATGCTTGCAGTGAGGGAATCTCAACTGAACTTAACCTGTGGTCATGTGACAGAGTGGAGCAATCCACCATGGGGGGAGGGTGTGGGGAGGGGTGGGGGAAATCCCAGTACCTATGAAACTAATACAATGTAATTAATGAATAAAAAAATACAATGTAAAAAAAATAAAATAAAATAAAAAAATTTTAAAATTTAAAAAATATGTTTTTAAACCCAGCCTCTATTTCTGCACCTTCTGGGACTCCCATAACTTTTACATTTGGCCTTTTTTAAAAAAAAAAAAAGATTTATTTATTTTTATTGGAAAGGCAGATACACAGAGGGAAGAAAACACAGAGAGAAAGATCTTCAATCTGATAATTCACTACCCAAGTGACTGCAACGGCCAGTGCTGCATCTATTCAAAGTCAGGAGCCTCTTCCGGGTCTCCCACGCAGGTACAGGGTCCCAAAGCTTTGGGCCATCCTGGACTGTTTTCTCAGGTCACAAGCAGGGAGCTGAATGGGAAGTGGAGCTGCCAGGATTAGAACCAGCACCCATATGGGACCCCGGTGCGTTCAAGGCTAGGACTTTAGCCACTAGGCCATTGTGCTGGACCCAGCATTTGGCCTTTTAATTGTATCTCTTAATTTTTGAATACTTGTTTTTTTTTTTTAAGCTTAACCCAGTTCTACTTCCAGCTTTTTGATATTTTCCCCCTGGTGCCAGGAACTATCTTCCAATTTTGAGATTCTTTCTTCTGCCTCCTTCATTGTATTTTTGAGACTTTCCATGGAATTTTTAGTTTGCTGTCTTGCACCCTTCATTTCCAGTAATTTGGCTTGATTTTGTTTTAGTGTTGCTATTTTCTGCGTGACATACTCTTTAATTCCTTGAAATCAAGGAAATCTGAATAAGGTCCCTGGAATTGTGTCAATATCTATGTTGTAGTTGTGATATCATCCCTTTCTTATAAAACATTTTTTGTTTGTTTTATAGATTGTTATCTTTAGAGAGAATTAAATGACTGATTCATGTAATATGTATTATTTCTTACACCTCCATGGGAATTTCTATTTACCTCAACAAAATTAAACACACACACTAGGTGATACAAAACAGAAAAGCTCTAATAGATGTAGTACATAAAATGTTTGAAAAATATTCATGAAAATAGTAATATGAATGTGATTTTATGTAAAAACGAAAGTTTTTCAATAACAAAAATGACAATGGTTTTATGTCTATACAATTAACCTATGGCAAGGAAATAAACCTATACTCAGAAAACTTCCAACAGGCAGATAAGAGGACTAACATTGTGGCCCAGTGCAGCAAACCATCACCAACTGTACCAAGATGTGATAGTAAGGAGGAGTAAGTAAGTGATAGAGTAAGGAGTGAGTAAAGAGTAAGTAAGTAAGTAAGGAGGAGTAAGTAAGTGATAGACCAGGAGGAGGCTCCTGGCTCCTGGCCTTTGTGGCCACTTGATTGGTGAATCAGTGGACAGAGGACAGAAGATCTTCCTTTCTGTCTCTCTTCCTCTGTAAAAAACAAACAAACAAACAAAAAACTCCAAATGAGCTTTTTGGACAACCTAGTAATTTCTCACCAGTGTCATACACAGAGAAAGAACTTTCCCCACTAATAAGCGACATGCAGGTTTCACAACATGCAAGGCCTTAAAAGTAAACTAGCTAGCACGTCCAAAATCAATACGGTCATGAGTGAGCTTCCAGAGCTCATAGCTAGGTGTTGCTGTTGTTAAATATTTATTTTAAAGTTACAGAAAGAAGAAAAAAAAGAAAAAAGTAACAGAGAGAGAGAGAGAGAGATTTCCAACCACTGATTCATCCCCCAAAGCAGCCGTAAGAGTTGGGGCTGGGCCAGGTCAAAGCTAGGACCGAGGAGCTTGCTTCTTCCGGTCTCCTACATGGTTGCAAAGGCCCAAGCACTGGACCACCCTCTGCTGCAGAGAACAGCTTTACCTGTATGAATTGCTTACTACTGACCAGAGGTTTCAGACCCACTTGTTCTCAGGGGATAAGAGCTGTGGCACTCCAACAAGTGGACTCCATTCCATTGAAATACTCTGCAAGAAACAGCTCTAATAAACTAAAGTTACAGTTGGATGTGGAGTCTTATTTTTCTTAGCCAAATGCTGACAATAAAGTCACATCTTCTCTCCACTTGACTTTCTATTTCTAGTTAGACAGCAGCATGTTCTAAGTGCAAGAAATTCCAGGCTAAACGGAAATAGAATATCGCAACAGCCTAATTAACTTTTGGGACCTTTGGTCCTCTTATCAATTTAATGGGCTGTATCTTTCAAAACAGTGGGAATTCAGGCCAAATGCTTTCATTTACGAATGTCAAGAAATCATTAAGCTGAAAACACTTTGATGACATCAAAAGAAACCCTTGGTATTAGTGTCTTGAGAAGAATTTCAGTTTGTGTCTAAGCTTTAAATGCACATGTCTTTAAAGAAACACAGAGCATTGGATTTGTCAATAATATGTAAAACTCGGTTAAATAGTATTACAGGAGAAAGGGCTAGTTATGTTTTAACGCAATTTTGACTCACTGCTCAACATAAAGAGGCCCAATCAGTGCTGTACTGAACTACTGAAAGGAACAGGTGACCTTGGAGAGGCTATTTTCTCTGTCCAATAAAAATAAAAATGTAATTGCTAAATGTTTCTTTGGCAGCAGGAGGAAGGACGGCTTGTTTTTACGTAAAACCCACAGCTTCAAGGTGCCTGTTTTGAATCACTTTAAAGTTTACAATGTTTGTTCGCAAACATCAATTCATTTTATCATCACAAGCAAGCCTGAGTTGAGAGAGCCATGTGGAAACAGAAGAGCCTTTGGCATTATAGTGCATTAGTCTTGAGCATTTTCAGCTGAGATTAGTGTCACCCACACTCAGTTATGCGGCATCAAGTCTATAAGGCAAGGGAGTGTGAAGCAAAATATCCTACAAAGCCGGATACTTAGGTTGGTTTTGTGGCCTAGTGGGTTAAGCCAACACCTGCAATCCTGGCATCCCCTACTGATTTAAACCTTAGCTGCTGTGCTTCAGGTTCAGTTTCTGCTATAGTGCCTGGGAAAGCAGGAGATTATCCAAGGGCGGAGCTCAGAATGGGCTTCCTGGCTCTTAGCATTGACTGGTTCAGATTTGTCCGATAAAGTCATTTGGGAAGTGAATCAGAGGTTAGAAAATCTATCTCCCTCTCCCTCCCTTTCTCTCCTCATTCTTCCTTTCAAATAAATACATAATATTTTTTAGAAAAAGAGCCTATATTTATTTCAATCTCTTCAAGCCTAGGAGCATCATTAATAGAGCATAAGGACCAATCCTTTCATTCAGTTGTTTTTCATCCATTTTCACTACATTGTCATTTCCCTTTTAACATTCCTCCTCCAGTGTCTCAAACAGAAACTGGCAATGACCACATTTTCTGTTTCTTTGATTTTCAAAATGGATCTTCAAATGCAGTTAGGGCTCAATGCGGTAGCCTAGGGCCCAATGCGGTAGCCTAGTGCCCAATGTGGTATCCTAGCAGCTGAAGTCCTTGCCTTGTACGTGCTGGGATCCCTTATAAGCATCGGTTCTAATCCCAGCGACCCCACTTCCCATCCAGCTCCCTGCCTGTGGCCTGGGAAAGCACATGAGGATAGCCCAAAGCCTTGGGACCCTGCTCCTGCGTGGGAGGTCCAGAAGAGGCTCCTGGCTGCTGGTTTTAGATCAGCTCATCTCTGGCTGTTGTGGCCACTTGGGGAGTGAATCATTGGACAGAATATTTTCCTCTCTATCTCTCCTCTGTATATCTGACTTTTCAATAAAAATAAATAAACCTTTAAAATTCTGTTTAACAAAAGAAACAGAATTGATCAGAAATCCTTTTGTTTTTGTGAAAAGTACTGTATTCAATTATTGCAAGATTTCTATCACACTGGTACCTCTGGAAACCTGGATTCCTTCTCCTCCCAGAAGGAAACACTGAATAAAGTCTTTTTTAGGTAGTAATAATAAACAGACACTGTATTTTGATACTATGGTCAAAGACTTCTCTCAGTAAACATAAACTTACAAAAAAACCCGCCAAAAATATCACCAAAGTTTTGTGTGTACAAATAACTTCTATCAGTTGTGATGGAGCAATTTATAGACAAGATCATGACTGTGGAAAGGCGGTGATTGTCTTAGCTGATGGCCAAATCTCTTTTCCTCCAAAGATGGAAGGAAGAATCTGTAGGTCCAAAATCCCAAATCTGTTCTCACTAATTGGATTGTTACACCCAGCAAAATTCTCTAGAAACTTCTCAAGACCACAAAGCAAAATCCATAGTCATATAATGAAACTTCAAACTTGTTCCCAATACAACAGACTATCTGAGGCCTCTCTGCCTATGAAAACAGCACACGTCTCTGGAAAATGGGACAATGATCTGTGCCTAAAAGGAGCAGTCCTGTGCAACACAAAACACAGCTTGAGAATTTTATTTTGGGCCTGTAATCCAAAATTACCTCACATAGAGAAACAAGGCAAATAAAACAAAAATAATTAGTATTATAAATTGGAGCTGAACTGGATTTGAGACTTACTACTAAGGACCACATTCTTCAAAAGAACAAAATGACACAGAGAGAAGAACAACCCAGCCAATGTCAACAGCATTGGACCTTGGCAAAGGCCATTGGTTAAGACTCACAGAAATCTAGTGTGGTCAAAAGATTAGAGCTTACATGACAGGGAAACTTTGGTTCCAATCTTGGTTTTGTCACTTCACGTTTATGTTCAGGGAGATTGTTAAATAAGCCTCTATTTCACTTCTTATTTCTCAGAATGAAAAGTATTACTATTACTGAATTAAATAAGATAGTGAATAGGAGTGAGTGTTTGGATCACCAGTGAAAACCCTGCTTGGGACATCCATATCCCGTATCTGGCTGCCTCAGTCTGACTCCCAGATCTGCTCCCAGATCCAGCTACCTGCTGTTGTACACACTGCAGTGCAGCAGGTGATGGCTCATGCACTTGTATTCTGGAGATCCACAAGAATTCTGGATTGGGCTCAAGTTCCTGGCTTTGGCCTGACCCAGTCACAGTTTTTGCTGACATTTCAGGAGTGAAGCAGCGGGTAGAAAATCTCTCTTTGGGCCAACTTTTTATCCAGACCACTGGGAAAGCAGTGGAGGATGGGCCAAGGTTTTGGATCCCTGCACCCACATGATAGACCCAGAAGAAGCTCCTGGAACCTGGCTTTGGGTAGGCTCAGTTGCAGTCACTGTGGCCATTTGGGGGAGTGGATTAGCAGAAGAAAGATATCTCTCTCTCTCTCTCTCTCTCTCTCTCTCTCTCTCTCTCTCCTTTCTGTAAATCTACCTTTCAAATAAAAGTAATCTTAAAAAAATCTCTCTGTTCTGTCATCTATCTCATCCTCTCCATCCTTGTCATCATTTCATCATCCTTCTATTCTCTGTCTCCTCTCCCTTTCAAATAAATAAAAAAGCAAACTTTTAATTGAGTTATCTTTAAGTACATGGCATATGGCAGATACATGAAAACATAGCATAGAATATCTTTTCCTTTGTCCAATCAAGCATTTTCTATGGTCGTGGTTCTCACAAATGATCCCACTCAGGACACCTAATAAAGGGAAATGTGTAGTAATCATTTTATCTTTTAATCTCTGATCTGGAAAGTTCTTACTTCCAAAGCGGTAACTCATGACAACAGGACTGAAAAAAGCAGTGAGGGGATCAAGGTGGGAGTTTCCTCACAAAGCAAAATGCAGGGCACAGATGAATCAGACAACACACATGTATGTTTTCTACACACAGACTGAAGTCTCTGCATGTGAGTGTAACTAGCAGGAGGGTCCAACCCTAATCGGTTTCTACTCTCTTCTGACTCATAAGCAGCATTAAGTAATTTCCTGCGCTTTACTGAAATGAGTTCTCTCTCTGCCTACCCCAACACCCTGTGGCCTGAGAACCTGCTCTACTGCAGAAGTTGACTCACAGCCTTTATTTTAAAGATGATTTCTACCAACACATTTCTCCATTTAGTTTCAACAATGAAGCCAGGGTGTCCCATTTGAGCCGTCTGTTTTGATCCCTGGTGCAGGTTTAATATCATGGCTGCATGTAAAGCTGACATCACAGAGTCAGACAGGTAATTTTGAGAATTCACATACTCAAAGGCAATTAGTATAAAGTCCAAACTAATTGAAAAAATACCAACATTTCACCATCACTCACAGTTGAATTTGACTGCAATTTCTGATTTGCAACAGGATGTAATGATTAATCTTGCTTTATAATGGCCTAGTAACATGTTAAATTTCTCTTGCTTTACTTAATAACAGACTTTGAGGGACTTGAGGAATAGAAATTAACAATGTGATGATTTTAATTTGTTTTTATCCCTTTTGGTTCTTCTAACTAGGGCAAATGAACTTTATTTTGCATATTCCAAATTGAAAGAAAATTTTCTTAATTGAAACAAGTCATAGGGACTTACATTGCAGCACAGCAATTTAAACTGCCTCTTACAATGCCAGCATCCTCATATGAGCTTCAATTCAAGCCTCCCAGCTGCCGTGCTTCTAATCCATCTCCTTCATGCTGGCCCGGGAAAGCAGTAGAAGATGTCCCAAGTGCTTGGACCCTTGCTGTGCATGTGGAAGACTCTGATGGAATTCTGAGCTGCTGACTGGGACCTAGTCCATTCCTGAACCATTTTGGGAGTGAACCAACAGGTGGATAATCTGTGTGTGTGTTTCCCTTTTCTTTCTTTAATAATTCCTTTCAAATAAATAAATTGTACTTTTAAAATAAATATAAGATCACAAATGAGAAATAGACATATGAAGAACAAACTTTAGCATACCATAACAAGTAAAAAGCTAATTGAGGTGAGGCTACTAAGTTTCAATATTTTAAAAAAAGTTTCAAAAGAAAGTTGCAGTGTTGAAAACAGAAAGTGTCAGGTTAGCACTGTGGTGTAGTAGGCAAAGCAGTTGCCTGTGATGCTAATATTCTACAGAAGCCCTGGTTCAAGACCCAACTGCTGGGCCTGGCACAATGGCTAAGTGGCTAAATCCTTAGCCTGTATACACCTGGGATCTCATATGAATGCAAGTTCGTGTCCTGGATGCTCAACTTCCTTTCTAGCTCCCTGCTTGTGGCCTGGGAAAACAGTGGAGCATGGCCCAAAGCTTTGGTACCATGTACCCATGTGGGAGACCTGGAAGACGCTCCTGGTTCCTGGCCTTCAATCAGCCATTGAAACCATTTGGAGAATGAACCAGTGGTTGGAAAACCTTTTTGTAAATCTGTCTTTCAAAAAAAAATCTTTAACAAAAGAAGAGGAAGAGGGAGATAAAAGGGGAGAGGGAAAGGAGGAAGATAAAGAAGGCGAAAGTGAAGAAGAGGAAGAAGGGGAGGAAGAAGACCCAATTGCTCCACTTTAGAGCCAGTTGCCTGTAATCCTTCAGGCAAAGCACAAATGACCCAAATGCTTGGTCCCCTGAACTCATGAGGGAGACCTAGACGCAGCTCTGGATTCCCAGTTTGGCCATTTGGGGAATGAAATAGCAGATAGAAAATCTCTCTCCTCTCTCTTGCCCACTGTTGCTGTCTTTTCCTCTCTGTAATTCTACCTAAAAGAAAACAGTGGAAAGTATCGTAGAGATTTATGGTAAGGGAAGCCATTGGAAGCACTTGCAATATTTATGTCTGTATTAGATAAGTTTGGTACAATACTATAACTATGGTTGGAAGCAACATGCAGCCATATCTGTATAGGCACAGCCTGACAGTCTCCTTTGAGCTCTGTCATATACCTGAAGGTTCGGCATGAAAATCCACTTGCATACATGTGGAAGTGCTGGAGCACGTTTGATAAGTAGAAGATGCAGCTGACAGCTTAAATATCTTCCAGGGACAGTTCTGACGTATTTTTATATAAGATATCTTGAAGGTCCTGCTGAGTGCAACATCAGTTGACCACAGAAGACACCAACACAGCTTTACACTGGCTTGCCTTCCACTCTTGCTTGATTTCCTGTGTTAGTTACATGCGTGATGCTATTTTATGTTGGTATAATAGAATAACAGGAATTTGATCATTTATAAAGAAAACAAACTTATTTATCTCAGTTCTGGATCAGGACATTCAATAGCAAGGTGCTGACTCTTGTGGGGGCTTTGTGCTATGTTAAGCTGAGGTGGCAGGTAGAAGGTAGAAGAGAGTTCCAGACAGCCAGAGAGCAAGAGAGGCCTAGATCTGGTTTTATAACAAGTCTACTCTCAAAACTACTCACCCATCCCCACAATACCAGCACTAATCTATTTGTGAGTGTTGTGTTCTCATGACCTGGCCACCTCTCCACATGCTGAACTAAGAATTATGTATCCAACACACAAATTATGAAAATCACACTCAAACTACAACACTATATTTTCCATGTAACAAATTACTTTAAAATTAAGTGGTTTGCAACAATGTAATTGATGTCGTGGGAAGAAGCCTCACTGGAAGGCTCTGGATTGGACCCTTTTATGAAAACATACCCCCAATGTCATCTCGAGCTAAATTCAGCAAAGGAGAACAGTAGGGCTGGAGGACTCACTTCCCAATTGACACATGTGGTTGTGATGAGGAACATTCTTCTCACCACATGCTCTGCTGCTCACATTATGGCAGGTAGCTTTCCCCAGAGTGAGCGAACCAAGGGAGAGGGCCAAGAGGGTAAGCAGCAGGAAGCCAGGGTCTCTTTTACGACCTGGTTTCATAAGGGATATACCAACAATTCCGCTGCACGTTGTTGGTGTGGTGTAGGAGGGGATTACACAGGAGTGCAAATGTTAGGAGGTAGGAAATACCAGGCCATCTTGGGAGCTGATTATTATTCATGGTCTTTGGGTAATTTCCAAAAGCTACTTTGCTAAATAGTCTTTGCCTTTCTCTCCTAACTAACTACTCCTCCTCCTTCTTCTTCCTTATTCTTCTCCTCCTCCTTCTCTTTCTTTTTTTTTTTTTTTTTTTTTTTTTGCCAGTTTTGTGAAGAATATCATGGGAGTGTTGGTGGATATGGCATTGACTTTGGAGAATAAATAGGCATGGAAACTCATAGGCATGAAAGTCTTTTCACTTTACAAAAAGAAAGAAACGATATCTGGGTGCTTAGCTTAGGGGCTGAAACACAGATGTTTCAACCACATCAGAGTGTCAAGGCTCAATGCCAGCTTCCAACAGCATCTTACCTATGCAGATCCTGAGACAGCATTGATGACTCAAGCGGTGGGATCCCTGCTATTCATGTGGTATAACTAGATTATGTTTCTATCTCCTGGGTTTAGCCCCGGACCAGTACTGGCCAGTACCAGCATTGGGGACTGCAATGGAAAATGTGTGCTTTTTCTGGCTGTCTCTGTTTCTAAATTCTCAGTCTCAATGTCACTATACCTTTTGGACAACTAAATAATAAATAAATAAAACATTAAAATTAAAAAGAGAAATGCACCAGGAAGCTTGCTTCTTCTCTCTCTTCACCATGTAAGGCATCCATCTTTAAACAGGAAAAGCATCCTCACAAGGACTGAACAGCTACAAGTCTATTTTTTAGAGATTTATTTATTTTTATTGCGAAGTTATATATATATATGTAACTTCGCAATAAAAATATATCTATATCTATATCTATATCTATATCTATATCTATATCTATATCTATAGCTATAGCTATAGCTATAGCTATAGCTATATCTATATAAAGAGAGGAGGACAGACAGAAAGGAATATCTTCTGTTTGTTGATTCACTCCCCAAGTGGCCACAATAGCCAGAGCTGAGCCCATCCGAAGTCAGGAGCTCAGAGCCTCTTCCAAATCTCCCACACAGGTGCAGGATCCTAAGGCTTTGGGCTGTCCTCGACTGCTTTCCCAGGACACAAGCAGGGAGCTGGATGGGAAGCGGGTCTGCCAGCATTAGGACCGGTGCCCATATGGGATCCCAGCTTGTTCAAGGCGAGGCCTTTAGCCACTAGGTTACCACACCGGGCCCAAGCTACAAGTCTGTGCAACTCCTCAGACTTATCATTAAGTTCTTAAAATTGTGTCTATAAATTACAGTGCATCTATTAAAAACTAATTAGAAGCTAAAATTTAAAAAACTAAAGCCTAGTAAAAAAAGAAATGTCTGCTATTTAAGCCACCTAACCTGTGTTACTTTTCTTATTATAACCTAAGTTGATTGACATACACATGTAGAAAAGTTGTTCATTACAGGCTCTGCTTATTACTGAAAACTGCATTAAAACAGTGATTTTTTAATGTAAAGTTTTAATGATGTATGCATAGGTGTTGATATGGAAATATTTCTAAAATGTTTACATAGCAGTAAATACAAAAACACAAGATGTAGAACTGTCCTGGTATATGCATAAAACTGAAAGATTACAGAAGAAACTTAATAGTGGCAAATAATGGTGATTTGAAGGTGAGAAGAAAATGAGGAAAGAAAAACTTTCCAATTTTAACTATTCTGAGAGCTATTTGAAATTTTGAAATATATTTAAAGGAAACAAAGAGGCAACTGACAGAGTAGGAGAAAATATTTGCAAATTAGACACTGATAAAAGATTAATCTTTAAGCTCTATAAAGAACTCCAAAAATTAGCAGCAAAATAAGCAACCACTTAAGAAATGGGCAAAGATATGAACAGGCAGTTTTCAAAGGATGAAATATAAATGGCAAACATATACATGAAGTCATACTCAAGCTCACAAGCTATCTAGGAAATGCAAATAAGAACCACAAGGAGGTTTCACCTTACCCCAGTTAGAGTGTCTATTATCCCAAGATAAAAATAAAAGTGCTGACAAGATTGTGGAAACAAAGGATTGTGTAAAACACTCCTAGTGGCGATTGAAATCATACTATTATGGAAAACATTAAGGAGATTCTTCAGAAATCCAAAAGTAGGTCTAACGAATGACTCAACCATCCCACTCCTGGGAATTTATCTAAACACCTAATTGGGCCCGGCGGCGTGGCCTAGCGGCTAAAGTCCTCACCTTGAAAGCCCCGGGATCCCATATGGGCGCCGGTTCTAATCCCGGCAGCTCCACTTCCCATCCAGCTCCCTGCTTGTGGCCTGGCGAAGCAGTTGAGGACGACCCAATGCCTTGGGACACTGCGGCCGCGTGGGAGACCCGGAAGAGGTTCCTGGTTCCCGGCTTTGGATCGGCGCGCACCGGCCGTGGCGGCTCACTTGGGGAGTGAATCATCGGATGGAGGATCTTCCTCTCTGTCTCTCCTCCTCTCTGTATATCTGACTTTGTAATAAACTGAATAAATCTTTAAAAAAAAAAAAACACCTAATTAGCTTGTGAATTGAGTTATCTGTATCCCACAGGTTAGCGCCACTCAATTCACCACAGCTAAGATGTGAAATCTACCCAGATGTCCATCAACTGGTGATTAATAAAGAAAATATATATATACTCTATAAAATATTATTCATTCTGGAAAATAATTATATCCTGTCTTTTACAACAAACTGGATGTAGCTTGATGCCATATGTTTAGTAAAATAAGCCAGTCCCCAAAAAAGAAACATCATGCTTCTCTGAAATACTGTGGTGAATCTAAAATTAAAAAAAGTATAGAAGTGAAACGTACACCTTGTGAATTGATCCTTGTTTTAATCCTTTATTTATATTCTGTAGAACTAAAGTCTTTCCACTTTTTATGTCTTGGATATTATGGGTAGTACTACAAGAAACCTATGATTATAGACTGGACTGAATTATTTTTGGAAAGAAAGAAAGAGAGAAAGAAAGAGAGAAAGAGAAAGAGAGAAAGAAAGAAAGAAAGAAAGAAAGAAAGAAAGAAAGAAAGAAAGAAAGAAAGAAAGGTAGGTAAGAAAGAAAAGAGAGAAATGAAGGAAGGAAGGAAGGAAGGAAGGATGGAAAAAGGAAGAAAAGCAAGGAGTGAGGAAAAAAAGGAAAGGAAAGAAAGAAGGGGATTGAAGCAGAGGGAGTATGGTTACCTTAAAATCACGTCCCTGAAATACATGACATATGTTCTCTTTATAGTGAAAAAATTACTTGGGAAAAGCATTGGTTCAAAAGTCAAGTTTCTGCCTGGAATGCCTTATGCCATGTCCAGGTGACATGTTCAAACACCAGCTATTCCACTTCCAATTCCTGTTTCTTGCTAACACTCATCCTGTGAGGCAGAAGATGTCCCAAGTACTCTGGCCCTGGATTGGGGGTCTAAGATCCTGACTTTGATTTGGCTTAGCTCCAGCATTGGAAGTGTGAACCACCAGATGACAAGTCTAACTCTGCTTGTCTCGCTGTTTTTCTTGCCAGAATTTAAAAGAATAAACTAAGAAAACAAAAATCATTCTCTAAAGATTTGATAGTTTTGGGGTGGAGAGATTGTGGATAATTTTAAACTTTGAACTACAGGCATCTATGTCCGAAGATATGTAACACTTCTTGTCAATTAATTACCGTGCTAGCAGGGTGCCTATTCTCTTAAAATGATATTAAAAAATGAAGTGAATGGAAGCAACGTGTGAATCTAAGTCCCATGAGCTTGCCCTAGTTCTTTTATTATTTTTCATATGCTTCAAATGACTATTAAACTCTCAACTCTAACACACCAAGAGCAATATAAAGCACTCGGTGACGGGTTCTATTTTTTTCTTGGGATCAAGGCAACATTGTGTGGTGAAACAAGCGATAAAGTGAAGTGGCTGCCTGCATCCTTAGCATCTTCCTAAATTAGTCTCTTTCCTATTCAAAGCTGGAGGGCTTGAAGCTGAATTGTCTGAATGCTGGACTGGGAGGGCCTGTGCTGGAAACAGGACACACAGGCAAGCTATTGTGGAGAGCTACCACCAGATGGCACCAGACTGCAAATGCGACCAGAATGGATTCAGACCTCTGCTGCCAACTGAATTCTTAGACCCGATAGTCCAGCCTCACAAAGCCTCCCACAATGTAGCCTGCGTTTTAGCTTTGATATTCACAAACTTTTACGGATGGAGTTAGGG
This sequence comes from Ochotona princeps, assembly GCF_030435755.1. Taxonomy (NCBI): domain Eukaryota; kingdom Metazoa; phylum Chordata; class Mammalia; order Lagomorpha; family Ochotonidae; genus Ochotona; species Ochotona princeps. Next base: position 31,685,937 of record NC_080838.1, read on the forward strand.
CAAAATTTTACTACTGTAAATAAAATATGCGTCTTAAGTCTCAGACTTAAGTGTTAAATTATATTAAGACCAGATAAGAACCTAACATTATTCTACTAAATAATTAAATTTGTCAGTTTCATTGAATGAGGTAGGAAAGAGAGAAGGAAACAAAGAAGTTAACAATACATTTAAAAGCCTCTCTTCTTTGTAAGGATGAAAAACACATGAATTATATGATAGAAACACCTTTTCCAATTTGAGGAACATTTCTTGGTAAGTGAGTTAATCTCCGTGTTAGTTGAAAATCCCAGTGCTTTAGAGTTTTCTGTGTTGTTAGTGAGCAGGCAGAATCCCGTGGCTTCAGCGCTGTGGCCGTGGGTGCTTCCGGCTGAGGCTATAGTGCCGTTTCTACTCTGAAACAGGGGAGCATGGGCAAGGCTGATAACCATCACCTGTCTAGGAGTGCACAGTATCTGCAATGCTGATAGAATTGGCTGATACCTATCATACAGAATCACTTTCTACTCATCAAAGTACAAATTTAGGTGTTGTGGTTGTAGGCAAAGTCTGTAGCAGTGATGTATCCAATGCAGGAGTTGGTTTCTCGACTGTTCCACTTTCAACTCAGCTCCCTGCTAATGGCCTGGGTAAAGCAGAAGATGCTCCAAATGCTGGACTCTTTGCTACCCACTCGGGATCCGGAAGAAACTATTGGCTCCTAGCTTTGGTTGGCTTATTGCTGGCTAATGCGCCCATCTGGGGGAGTGAGCTAGCAGATAGAAGAATGCTTGTCTCTACCTTTCTCTCTATAACTCTGATTTTCAAATAAATAAATTTTTAAAAATACAAATGTAAAATGTCTGCCTTTACTGACAGAAACACACAAGCATAAAATTAGAACAAAACTTTATAATGTGAAAAATTCAATATATGTATATATAATATACAATTTTAAGATTGTTTTTCATAATATGTCTAACTTGTCTCTCAGATTTTGTCCCTTTAAAAAGTTGTAGCTCCACAATGTTGCCCTGAATGGCATCTGCAAGTAGTAGGATCTACTCAGGACTAGCAGACACTGTTGAATTCTCATTTAGCACGCATTAGCCTAATGGCTCAAGATATCCTTGCTAGCCAAAGAAAGATCACCACTGTAAATTTAATTTCCATGCAAACCTACCGTCTTTTGGTTGCTTACTCATAACTTTTTTTTTTTATCAAGTTGGGCCGAGAGGCAAAATATGTGAAACATGTAAAAGATTTCGTCAGTTCCAACAGTGAGAACTCATGGACCAAAAATGGAGGGACACCTTATCTTTTCCTATACCCTTTCCCATACTGTTTGAGCTGGGAAAGACTGTGTTTTTCAAGCCAAACCATCAAAAATCCACTCTTGATCTATAAGCTATTTTCATAATCATCACAAAAAGCAACCAGAAACCCTGCTCGTATCTGAAATCTGTTGCTGAAGCAAAAGCAGGAGAACACTGTCGATGTGAACTTCCCACAGGGCGCATGATTCAGAGTTGTTCTTTGCAAAAACCTCCTAAAATTTCTTCTGTATTTAAGGATGTGGCAGCCCATCAGCTGTAGACATCAGCTTTTAATAAAAGTTCTTTTAAATGTGGACAGCAGAATCCTTATGCTCTATAGGTTTTTCTTCCTGCTTTTGGTAAATAAATCTATATTGTATTGGAATTGACTTGTGGACACTAATATTGGTGTAAGGCATAAAACACTGTCTTAGCTTTATTCCGAAAGTTTCCCTTTGAGGGAGTTTTTGTTAGAGTTTCTGCTTTGACAAACTGTGTGTACTCCCTGGAACTGTGTGTTGGCTGGCACCAGGGACAGTTGTAGAAGGGACACGAGAGCTCTGCATGTATAGGAGAGAGACTCAAGACTTCACAGAAGGGAGGTACAGAAGGTATGCAAATCACTGCCAGAGGCTGGTAATCAAGAAGAGACAGAAAGTCAATTTATTGTGATATTGGAGTACAATATCATGTGTGGTGCCAAGCAAGCTCTCCCTTGATGCCATCCACACACAATCGGTAGTAAATTTACATTGCTCACTTTTGCTTAGTAAAGAAAAGTATTCTTTCCTACTGGGAAAACTAAGTTCTGAGTCTTCCTTTAGGGTTAGTACAAGTTTGAAAGCAGTCATTGAAATCAGGGATCATAAAAGATGACAAAGGATTTCAATGATGTGATTTTTCAAGCCAAGAATCACTCTCTTATCTCAAACTCAACATCACTCATAATTTTCCTGAAGAGAAAAGCAGCATAGATTTCCTAACAACAAAGCTTTGTAATATTTTGAAGAGGATGCTGTGCTCTAGGCATGACAAGAAGCAGAGCTTGAAGAAATGAACATCTCGGTGTGATGTGTGGTGCCAGCAGAGTCTAAGCTCCTACATAGATCATTGATTTTCATTTAGGTTGGTTTGGCTTGAAATTCCCATATGTTCTGTGAAAATTCTTTTACCTCTGATGCAGCGGGTAGTTCTGAGTATTGTCGGGAGATCAAGGATGACGGAGGACACAGAGACAACCTGGTAACCAAGGCTATTGCCATCCTTTGTGCCTATCCTTCCTGGAGCTTCAGCAGCAGACTGTGTAGGAGAGAATCATCCCTTCAACACCACCTGTCCCATGTATATGAAAGACCCAGCCTACTGCAGATTTGGACATTGAGGATGGGGAGGAGTGGGTGTTTTTCATGACTGAAGGTAGGCAGGATGGGGAGAAAGAAGTGACTTTTCTGCATAAAGGGTGCACAATGACCCACTAGATTCATTCCTCATCTGAAGTCATGGGCCTTTTGCACACGTTTTGACCACTTCTCCTTGGCCTTAACTTGAGTGATCTTTTCCCACCCACTTATCTACACTTCTCCATTCATGACATTGACTGAAGTCATCTCTGCCTTTGGCCCTCCCCTATAGGTCCTTGACCATTACTTGAGTCTAGCTCCCTTGGGGTTTGCTAGGCCTCTTTCTCTAGTTATTTTTGTGGCCATAAGTTTAAATGCCTATCATTAAATTTCTCCCCACATCATTCTGCAAAAGATAGGAAAAGATAGTGTTCTATCCATCATGTTCTGTGACTAACTTTGGCCATGTATTGTCTTTCATCCCGTTTATCACTGTAAAGGTTATCCACCAAGGCTTGTGGGTGGTAATGATCAAAACTTTGCAGTGTTGAGAAAAGCTAATGGCCATGACATACCTTAGAAGAGCAGAACACAGGATTGAAGACAATCACTGGTATCAATGTTCACTTTTTCCCATTTTGAAATCTATGTGCTTTCTTCTATTTCTCAAAATCAGTGGAGGGGTCATGACTATAATGTACCGCTGGGTTAAGCTGAGCTACCAAGCCAGTTTCTGGTCTCCCCCATGTGGCATATGAAGGCCTAAGTAGGGAGAAGTCAGCAGAACAACTGAATACAAGGTTCATACCAAAAATTTCTGTATGAAACTCTTATGCTTTTTGCAGATTCCCCTCTACTGTGGCCTTGACTTTAACCCTCCAGCTGGACGCCGTTTGTAAGTCACGGAATGAAGTCTACTTTCCAGAAATCCTGTGCAGTTTCAGGCAGTTTCTGTAACTCATCAGGAGTATTGTGCAGTGGGCTGTCCCTCCTCATTGACTCATTCCCTTCTCTTGGTTTCCAGGACATTATGCTCTCTGATCTTCCTAGCTAATCAGATACCTCTTCCTGTTCATTTTCCCGGTTCCTTCTGTTCCTCATTTTATAAAATTGTAGCATCCCAGGAATCAATGACTGGATCACTGTGTCAGTGACCTCATAAAATCACAGGATTCGAGGCACCGTAAATATGCAAATATCCATCAAATTGGTATATCTGACCTGGACTTCTCTCCTTAAACCAAAGCTAATAGATAACTGCCTACTTGATGGCCCTATAGAGGTGCCTCATTTGCTTCTTTATGTAGCATATTACATGCTAAATGCTATTTATTCTTCGTTAAGCTTGCCACCCCTTCCTCATATGAGCTTCTCCATCTCCAAGAATGGTTTCCTATCCCAGTGCTCACAACAGAAACTGAGCTTATTCTTAAGTCCTTTCTTTCAAGCCACGTATCCACTCCATCAGCCAATACTGCTAATCTGACTTTAGAATATATTCCATGCAGACTACCACAACCATCAGAATCCAGATCTGAAATTGTCTCCTAACTGGTCCCCTGTTTCTGTCCTTGCTTCCCAAGAGTCTATTCTTAACATAGTAAATAAAAAGACTGTTTTGAAAACAAAAATCAGTGTGCATAGTTCAGCTCTCTGCTCAAAAACATCCAGCACTTCTTAATGGTTCTCAAAGAAGGCCCAATGGCCCTATGAAGACCTATGACTCCATTTACCCTTTTTCCTCCTTCAGATTCTTACTCTGTCTTTGCCCTGTCGCTGCAGCATGATGACTCTTATGGTATTTGCTTTGGTTGTTCCCTCTGCGTGGAACACATAGACCAGGTCCTCTCATTCACACACGTAGAACATAAATCATGTTCATTCCCTTACCTCCTCCACATCTAGACTTAAATATCACCCTCTCGATGGAACCTTATATTACTTTCAAATCTCAGATCCCTGTATCTTCTTGGTTTCACATTTCTGCATATCATTTATAGCACTATCTGACACATACTATATTTTCCTTGTTTGTTATGTTCTGTCTCTAATCAATTTTATGCTCCACCAGGGCATAGAATTTTGTCTTGTTTATTTCTGGCTCTGCCTCAAACAGTACACGGCCTGTCTGATACCTGGCTTAATAGATACTGACTGAGGGAATGAATATAAAAGATAATTGCAGTCTTCACCCTATCTCATAACTTCCCCAGGCTATCCCTCAAACAGACGCTGTTATTCATGTTCTGCTCAGTAGACAGTTTCTCACTCATTTACAGGCCTCATGGCTTTATCGCTCACATGTCAAGATATTCTTTAACTAAAAAGAATGAAAATCGATGCAGAGGGCAGCAGTAAGAGGGGGAGCTAAGGTTCCAGAAAATTAAATGCAAATAAATATTTTAAAAAGCATACAGTTAGTATTAGGTATCTGGGAGAAAATCACCGTTGGGGAAGGTGAAAATCAAATCAGGCATTTGACAAATCATCAACATGTGGGTATGAAACTTGAAATCAGGTGGTAAATTTCCTTTCTTGGTACTGACATGCTAGGAAATAATTAGGTCATAAATTTAATAGGAATTTAAAGTCAAGACTACTTTTTAAATGTTTATAAACACCTTTCTCATTCACATAAGTCCAATTGGAAAGGTTTTGAGAATATCCCAAGGCATGCAGTAAACTCTGGTGGATGGTAGAAATGCTTAATGCTTCTAATACCCACCAATTTTCTGCTAAAACATTAGTGAACTATAAGCAATGACACTGTACCAAGGAAAACTTAAAATTAAACAGTAAGTTCCTGATAAAGAATCATTTTATTTAATTTTTTTATTTATTAATTTTCATTTTATTTGAGAGAAACAGGAAGAGAGATCTTCTATGCACTGGTTTATTTCTCAAATGCCCACAACAGCCAGACAGGACTGAATAAGACACGTGTCAGGAGCCGAGAACCCAATCCAGGTCTCCCACATAGGTGGCAGGAACTCGGGTCTTGGGCTCATCCCCTGCTGTTACCAGGGTCCACATTAGCAGAAACACAGGTCTGGAAGCAGGGCAGCCAGGACTCCAGTCAGACACTGGGATGTGGGCTTCCTCAGCATAAACATAACCGTTGTGCCAAAAGGCTGCCCCAAATGTGTTGTTTTAATCAGGGAAAGCACGAAACCTTTCTTTGCTGCAAAAAAATGACTTTAAGAAATGTCCCTTATCTGCAATTTATCAGTAAATTAATTAAATCACTGAGAGTTTTGAAAGCTCCTGAAGACCTTTTTATTCTTGCACTAATGATTTGAGATTAAGGCTGAGTCCCGGAGGTCCGGATGGTTCGGCACAGGTTTAGGTTTACTACTGGTAAGCAGGATCACCTGAGTAGGCTGTCAGATCAACCTCCTCGGTTGTCCTGCTTCCTTATTACAGGCACATCTGTCAAATGTGATTTTTGTCTACCAACCAGAGATGCTGCCGACAACTCAAATTGCCCTGGGAATATTTTAGATACCTATTGCCTCCCGTGTACTTACTTGGGCCATACGTGATCTGTCCTTCCCTTTCTTTCTCTTTCCCTAACTCACTGGAGTCATATTCTGTTGAAAACATCCTTAATTAAACAGACACATAAGTGTTTTATACATTCATATCATCCTGCACACATTCTCTTTCTCTCTCTCTCTCTCTCTCTCTCTCACACACACACACACACCCCTAGATTCTCACATGTATCAGATTTTACATTAGAGTCATACTTGATGCTTCTGTAAGCACGAGTACCAATAAACTTATTTATAGTTTCTAAGACAGGAGTTGAAGATTAAATATTAATCCAACAAAGCATATAATACAGTGATATCAAATCATTAGAGAAATGTTGCTATGATAATAAAAATAATTAGTGGATTAGGATCTGATTTAGAATGTTACTTGTTAAAATTATTTTTTCTGTCATGCTTCAATTTCCTTTACCTAATTAATTTGATTAAAAGGCTTTTATCCTCTCACTTTCTTTGACAGATTCCCTTGCTTCCTGGAAATTATAGTCATCATTGTCTTTCTCAATCAACTTAAAGTAAATTAGAATTTTTTTAGCATGTAATTTGTGAATGAAAGTGGACAAGGAAGTTGCCTAGCAGTGTGTTTATTCTAAGGCCATGTTCAGGGAAGGTGTTAAGCTCAGCAGCAGTTGCACAGCAGCCATGTCAAAGATGTTACACAGCAGCCATGTCTACAACAAGCATTCCCACCCTTCAAAGGAATTGTAGACAGATATTCATATTGAACTGTCAGGTTCACTTTCCACATAAGCTTTTTACAAAACAGCACCTTTGAACGGCTAAACTTAAATGGCTAGAGAAAGAGCCTCCTTTAAAAATGTCCCTCCAAAATCATCATCCCCTTTTCACTCTTTCATGTATCAAACTGGGAGACTCACAGTCTTGCCTGAGGCTCTCCTCACATATTAGAACTGCCCTTGACACTTGAGCTGGCTGTGTCTGTTCGTGTGTCACCCGAATGCCTTCTATGGCTTTGAAACCTTGCAGTGTTCACTATGTGGTCACCAATCTTGAGAGACTTTGTAAAAACCTGAGAGGAAGCATAATGAAATAGTCATCAAAATTCTCGGTGTCTCTATAAAAGGTTGAACTCAGAGTTCTGTGAGGTACTTCATCTAGAAAGTGCCGCTATGATGTGGAGGAAATGAAATGAAAGCCATCTTTCTACATTGAGAAAATTGAGCCCCAAAGAACTCTTACAAATGCTTAGTACTTAAGTCTTTAAGTATGAGTCATGACCCATGATTAGCGAAGCGTTCCTCCTCAGCTTTCAGTAACCATCAAGGTAGTTTTTATAAAAGTAGTTTTTACTCTACCCACTAGTGATAGCTAGAAAAGATAAACTCCTACACAGAGGAGTGGTAGGCATGTTGGAGGAGGAGGTTACGATCTGCGTGGGAAGCTGTAGGTTGTCAGGACACTTCTTAGTCCAAGACTGGCTTCCTACTCATTTAGCATCAGCAATCACCAGCTCCTCTCTCAGCGTTTATCTGGCTCATCCCCTCCCTCGAGTCCAACACATACTTCAAAACAAAACAAAACAAAAACAGCTTCTGGTTTTTATTAAAACACTGAGTTCTTATCAAATGGCATTAAAACACAAAATAAATTAAGATCTCATCACATATGTTTCATTATTCAAGCTGTGTGTTTCTTTGTATATCCTGAGTTTATCCATTTTAAACTTAAAAAGCTGTGTATTGGATATAAATTCAGCATTACATTTGAAATTTTCCTAAACCTTGGGCACTGTTAAGACTTTTCACCAAGGAAATAATTTCTGTCACGGCAGTACTCAGTTTAAAATTGGGCTATGAGTAAATTTTTCTAACATATTCTCCCTCAGAAACTCTTACCATATTAAAATATATTATGCATTTCTTCTCTTAATATTGAGGAAATTAAATTTCAGATATTTATTTTTTTTAAGATTTCTTTATTTTTATTGGAAAGTCAGATATACAGAGAGGAGGAAACACAGAGAGAAAGGTCTTCTGTGTGATGATTCACTCCCCAAGTGAGCACAATGGCCGGAGCTGTGCTGATCTGAAGCCCGGAGCCAGGAGCCTTTTCTGGGTCTCCCACAGGGGTGGAGGGTCCCAAGGCTTTGGCCCATCCTCGACTGCTTTCTCAGGCCACAAGCAGATGGAAAGTAGAGCGGCCTGGATTAGAACCTGTGACCATATGGGATCTCAGCACATTCAAGGCAAGGACTTTAACCACCAGGTCACCGCATTGGGCCATGTGTCTGCCTTTTTAAGCATCTTTGGAGTTAAACCACAGATTTACCACCAAGAGGTTAAACTGCGAAATGCCTGTTTCATAGATTTCAACCTCTTACCATAATCCACAGAGAGCATTCTTCTCTAACCACAATTTTGGAACAAGCTTCTTTGGCTTAATTTCCAGAAGACAGCTCTTCTCAAAACATCATACCATTTGACTTTGAGAACCCAAGGGATGTACATCATATTTCCTCCGGGACAGTGGTCTTGAGTTGTCAGATTGCAGTTGACTGGTCCAGCAGTCATTCAGCGGTGGAGCTAGCTTGTGATATTCTTTGAACATCAGCCCTCCAGTAGGTACTCTTTCAATGACTTTGTGGGGGGTGGGAGTGTGGTCATTCCTCTCCTTAATCCCTGGAATACAACTAAGACCAAAAATTCCCTGAGAAGTTAAAGATAACAGAAAATAACATGGAAGGTAACTTACAACTGTTACTAAAGAAGAGGAAAAAAATAAAAAAGATCTTTATAGCTCTGCATAGTCTGTGATCAAGGCAAGATCTGTCACCACGCGCTTCCCTGCACCTCCAGAAAACTTGAGACATCTATACCTTGGAGTGCATGTCCTTCTTTTCTGCCCAGGCTGATTAGCTGAATGCTTGATATGTGTTCTATTTCTTTATATTCACCCTCTTCAATCCTCACAGCAACCCTGTAATAATGATAATACACTCACCATACAGGTAAGGGGAATGAGACCCATAGTAAAGAAAAGTTAGCTTGGCCAAGATCACCAAGTCAGATTTTGAAAATGCAAGTAAGTGAATTCCTGATACTTCACTTCAAGAAACCCAGGGGCAACTAAGAATCTGATTGTGTTCAGAATACAAAGGTCAAACATGCAACTTAAGAAATCCTATTATATTGGGTAAAGGAGAAGAGAAGATGCTTTACAGTGTGGAAATAGACAGAGATGGCACTCTGCAGCAGTTGAGAGGAAGAGTTGTCTTTGATGGAGGCACTCATGTGAAATCTGAGTTATCCGCTATTTGGACCTGCCTACCTCAAGTCCAGTTCAGACCTGGATACTCCCATTACCGCTTTGAACATCATGGTTTAAATGTCAATGCATTCGATACTGTGCTCCAACACCATTTCTAGGAAACACACATATACACACATACAGATTAAGAGACAAGGACAGAGAATTGTGATTCTTTTGGATGTAAGCAAAAGTTCCTTTTCATTTAGAAAAATCCAGTAATTCTACAATTTACTCTACTTGAATTAGAATTCTAGAATCTGTTCTACTTGAAATATCTTCCCCTGGGAAATTATACTTCACTTAACTTTCCAGGTTCTGACCCAAAGTAATATCACAGTGTTGTCTAACTCCAATCATGTGTGATCTCAAGCCCTTCTTTCAATGGTCAAAATTACTAATAAAGGGCAAACGGACAATCACACTTAAGGAGGGAATTTCTCTAGTCAGAGATAAGACTGTGATTTCAAATCCACAACTTCCTTTTTTTTTTTTTTTTTGTAATTTCCAGTTACATATTACACCACTATTTCACTGACCTCTTCCAAGTATTTTCACATGTATTACACCAATGCCACATTCCTGTTTACCTTGCTTGCTCTTCTTTTGGGCCATTGTATTTTTGCTGTAGAGATTTAACTATCACTGTAAGGAATCATAAAGTGTTTTCAGTTCAGACTAAAAACTGAAATTGCTGCCTAAGACTTAATATCCAAAACGGCTGTTCTAGGACTATGAAGATATACATCCAAAGACAGGTCCTGAAAACTGGATAATTCCACTCAGGGTCACTGGCCTATTCCTACCTTTTGTTGCTTGTATCCAGTAAGTCTAAGCCTCGGGGCCAATACGGTAGTGTTTCGGACTGATCCTCTGCCTGCAGCCCTGGCATCCCAGATGAACACCTTTTATTCCTAAACTGGCTGCTCCAGCTTTAATCCAGCTCTGTGCTTATGGTCTGGGAGAAGATGACCCAAAGCTTGGGCCCCTGAACCCATGTGGGAGACCCAGAAGAAGCTCCTGGTTCCTGGCTTCAGACTTGCCTATCTCTGGTCATTGCGAACATTTGGGACATGAATCAGTGGATGCAGGAACTCCATCTTTCCCTCCATTTCTATGTAACTCTTATTTTCAAGCAAAGAAAGAAATAAAGAGATCCTTGAAAACAAATCTAAGCCCCACCTTGCTTCCCACTGTGGGGTTCTGCTAAGACAGAGTTAGGGAATACTATTTTATCTGTTCAAATTTCCAGTTGTGTAGAGACAGAAAGAACAGAAATAGGTAGTAAATTTTAATATCTGTTCTCAGGCAGCCCCAGTGGTAATTTGTGCTCCTGACTCTTGGCTGATTTCAACCTGCAGTACAGAACTTCGACCAACCATTTTGAGTGCTCTGGCCTTGATTCTAATTCCCCAGGAACATAATATGCAGATTCAGTGTTAGGACTGACTTTTCTGTACTAATCACCAGTTTGGACCGCCTACCCACAGTTCACCCATGCAGCTCACAGGAGTTCAGTCATTTAAACCCACACTAAACTAGACATTTCCTGCTGGGTTTCTTGTTACTACCAGGAGAAAACTGCTTTCTGGTTTCTGCCTTGTTTTGGAAGTCCTCATTAACTAGAGGAAGTTAAGTGTATTTATTTATTAAAATTGTCATTGTTAGTGTTGTTTGTGCTGAGCCTCAACCTGTTTTGTGGTTTTCCCTCATTTGAAATTTCAGTTAGGATACATTCTTTGGTGATTCCTTTGACAACGTGTCCAGAAGAAGATATAAGCATTATTTCCTGCAAAGGTGAATGATTCAGAGACTCTGAGGCCCTCTAATTCCTTTTAGCCTCTTGGAGGGTTTTGCTTAGGCCAGATATGGAGATGTTTCTATGCAAGATCTTTGGGAGATGATCTCTTTAAGGAAACAAACCAGAAAAAGTCCCCTAAAAGGTTTTAGGCACAGCTATCATTAGGAGAGAAGAAGGACCAAAAGCCATTCTGGATCTAATGGCCACCCTGCGGCAAGCAGCGGAAAGTGCCAAGAGTCACTCCCCTGGACTGCATGGGCAGAATGGCTTGGCTATAGACAGGAAGCAAGGAGCCTGGGCAAGACTTTGCCATGCACGATTTTAATGATTTTAATGAATGGTTTCAGAATGAGGCAAAAGGACCTCCAGAGCAACAAAAGAGATGGAATTGTTAGCATCATTTTGCTTTTCTTTCTTGGAAGTAGGGCAATGGACTGTGAATTAGATACCTTTAAATGCTTTTCAGAAGAGAAATTCAGCTCTAACCAAATCTGAACATTGAATCATTACCCATATTTCAACATCAGAGGCCCATATCAATTTTTTCTTGTGCAGAAAATCACCCTAAAATTTAGTAATGTGATGAAGCAGTCATTGAACCCAAAATTCTGTGAATTCACTTCCATCTGTCCTCAGAGAGGCAGTTTTGGATTCAATTGGCAACAGATGGTGAACATGGCAGTTCTGTGTTTGGAGGTCATCTGGCTGCAACTGGAGCGAGAGTCTGGGAGGGTGGGAGAGGCATCTGGAACATGCTTTTTTCTGGAAGCAACTGAAACTCTCGCTGAGATTTCCTTCAGGAGTAGAGCCTTTTCATCCACTCCTTGACACTTCGCTGCCTTGATGACTTGCTTTGACCCATAAATTACACAGAAAATAACATTGTCCTTGAACTGAGGTTAGGCCCCAAAATAACTGTTCCCATGCACTATTGCATTTGTTTTAGAATTCTCCTAGTTAGTAATGAAATGGTAATGAAATGTTGCCGAAATTTGAATTGAAATTTGAAAGAGAATATGTGGTTGAAACTTGTGATTTCAAGTAGAGAAACAAACTTGCACAGTATTGTGCTTCTTCAATAATTTAAGGACAAAATTATTATCTCACTTATAACGTTGTATACCTGTAAGCACTTTCCACTCTATATTCTTGAACCCCTGGCTTTCTTAAGAAATGATAAATATTTGGATTGTGATTATTCTTGTTTCCATTATTACAGGCTTACGGCTCTCCTTAACTGACAGAGCCCTGATTTCTTATGGGAATAACCATTAGAGTATGACTTATTATCAAGTAGGCTTTTGAACCATGGAATAAGATAATTCTAAAATGAAATGAAGAACATAGAAAAAACCATTTCTCTAAGATTCAAAGGAAAACATTTTGAGCCTGATTGGAACATGCCAACAGAGAGAAGTTTCAGAGTCTGAGAAAGCTGACAGTGAGGTGAGAGATTTCAGAACTCAACGCTGGGGTACATCTCAGACTCAGACACATACAAACCACAGGGAATGACCTCACCATCCAAGGACAATCAATTCAGTGAAGAAATCTACTAGGAGAAACATGACTTCTTATTCCGGACCAAAGGCAGTCCCTGATCAGTTGAAAATAACATCAGAAAGACAGTTGAGGATGAAGAGCACAATAAAATGCCGGTGGGTTGTATTTGTCATGAAGGTTAGATGATAAATCTTGATATTCTCACACAGGACGAAGTAGGAAAGGATGAGTCTCCAGGGGCCTCCCAGAAGAGGGACAACAGCTAACCAGTTCTACAAAATGTAATTGATTTTGAGAGCTGGAAATAACATTAAGTTTGCATTAGTTCATAAAGTTTGACACCACAGGCAAGAATCTGGTGGTAGAAACAAGCAAGGCTCCCCAGTTTTGTTCAATCAACATCTCACACATAATTCATTCTCCAGTTCTGCACCCACCTGTCAGCCCAGATCTCACCTCTAGACCACCTTCCCTAGCTTGTCTTCATCCAGAGCAGCTGACAGCCACAAGGCAAGTAGTTGGCTTCTTCATCAGAAACAGCTTTCACGCACATTTTGGTTTCAGAGACTTCATTAATCCGCAAACTTATAAGCACCACTTAGATATAAGAACAAAAAAGAATTTGAAAGACATTTTTAAAAGAGTTATCAACTAAAAGCTTCTATCATTCATACCTGGACATAAGCCTGCATTTGTTTGATTTGTTGCGAGGGGCGATCTTACGGTAACCTGTAACGGTGAGGCATTCCCAGGGACGCAAATCATCCTTTTCACACTTCCCTGCTCACAGCTCCAAAGCGCACTCCTTGTCCCAAAACCTACGAAGCAAAGAAGAACCTGCAGCATGTGGCTGAATCTTCTCCTAAAGGCCATGGCATTGTCTAGGGACAAGAAGTGTTGAGAGTCTGCAGGTCTGGAAATAGAAGGGCTCTGGGAGCCAAGTGAACAGTGACTTCATTATTACAGAAGATGACAGAACTTACTAGAGTTTCACCAGAATTCTCAATAATCATTTAGTACAAAAGCATAGCCACAGAGAACAAAAATCATTACATTTTCAGGTTCCTTGTAAGTGAATGACCCAACCAGGGAACCTGACAGCTTTGTTGCTGTAACAGAGACAGCATACCACGTGGGCTCATTGGAGGCCTGGAAACATTCATGAGGAGTGATAAGGCAGAACAGAATGAAGTGAATAAAGAAAGTAATGGGCAGAGGAAATTGGTATCAGTAAAATCTTTCCTCTTTGGATCTGTGTAATACCCCAACTAACTCCTGATGTATTTACATAACAGTCATATTAATCACAATGTAAGGTACTGGGAAAGATAAATGCTACTGAGAACCACACCTGGAGGTTTGAATCCTAGCCAAGCGAATTATCAGCTGGAGTAATCCCCAGTGGGTACTTCACTTCGTGACAGGGCTGACACTGTATCTTCAGCTATTGATGTTCATATTGGATACCTACTCACTCTAGTTGAAATTTCAGGGGATGACCCTTGTAAGCATTTGGTACATGACTGATGGTCAAAATTAAATCTGAATCATTATGTCCAATAATCTCATCACCAAGCGTATATATGAATTGCTTCCATTTGTATTATCATGCTACACAATAACAATGTCATTAAATTATGCAAGCTAACTTTATTGTGAACTTGGATTTAAGCAATCAATGCTATCTTTATTATACTTTTATGTTCACAATTTTAAAAATCAAAGGGGATGATTATGTTAGCCACTTGGATTAATGACATCTTAAATTCTATTGTAGCAAATAAAGGAGAGATCCTAGCTTGCTACAGTACATGAAGTGACGTCAGTTTTACTCAATTAGACATTACTACTTGTTATAATACCTGGTAGTATCATAAAGTTAAGGAATATTACGCAGGCCTGGCGTGGTAGCCTAGTGGCTAAAGTCCTTGCCTTGCATTGGCCAGGATCCCATATGGGCACTGGTTCATATCCCAGCTACCCACTTCTCATCCAGCTCCCTGCTTGTGACCTGTGGAAGCAGTAGGGGATGGCCCAAAGCCTTGGGGCCCTGCACCTGTGTGGAAGAACTGAAAGAAGCTCCTGGCTCCTGGTTTTGTTCAGTTCAGCTCTGGCTGTTGTGGCCACTCAGGGAGTGAATCATCAGAAGGGAGCTCTTTGTCTCTCTCTCCTTCTCTCTCTAAATCTGACTTTATAATAAAGATACATAAATCTTAATAAAAAGAAATAGTATGCCTTATATGATTTTAGTTATATTTACAAAGATGACCAAAAAACAGAGAAATAGGCCAGATTTTGTGAAAATGGTTGTAATCTTTGGTTATTACAGCTTAATATAAGAAGTTACTTCTATATTTCAAAATTTCTCTCCTTGTATTTTTGTACTACTTTGATTTTGTATAATCCTTGTTTGGTATTTGGAATTAAAAGTTAAAACAAATAACTGCATTTGTTTTTGCCTACCCTTGACTTTCTGGAAACCTAGTCACTTCAAAGAATTAAGAAACTGCTCTTAATGTCAAATGCTTTTTCATAACACAGTGGTGTCACCAACAGACAGCATTTTGTAAGGCCCAATATTCCCTAGCATTAAATTAGTCATTTAGATATACAACTTCGTAACTGTGCTGAGAATCTAACTCCTCCTCAGTCTTGATACATCAGGTATATGTCTGACGCAGTTAGTATAATCCAATCAGCAGAATGAGCTCAGAAAAGACACAACTGTGAAACAATCTTGTCTGATACTTTGGGAATATTTTTCCTAATAATACAAAGGATCTTTACAAATAAGCAGACAAACAAACAACAAAAAAAAAGAACTACTGGTTTTGTGCCATAAAATCAATCGACCTAGAAAGATACTGTAATTTGTTATTTGAAATGATCTAGAAGGTGTTATTAGCATTATCTGTCCTAGTCCCATTTTTAGATAAGGGCACTGAAGTTTCTGAGAATTTAACGAATCTGATGTGCAATGAGATTCTTAGAGCCAATACCAGTGAGGAATAATGTGTTTATTTAAACTTCTATAAACAGATTTCCTTTCTTGGGGTACAAAATGATTTCCAATATAAGCTTTAGAATTATTTTTGCAAGTTCTAAAATCCTGGAAGTAAAATTTTACATTTACTTTATATTCTGAGGATCTTCTCTCAAACTTCAGCTCAGTAAATAACTTAATCTTAATATATCCATAAACATTACGATTTTTAGTAACTTTTTTTTACAGTTCTAAAGTTCCTGCCTATTCCCAAGTGGTTGAACCAACAACACAGCAGATCTTAATCTGAAGATCTTATGAAAACAACTGGCTGCTAAAAGGTCAAAGAAGGTGGAGATCACAGCTTGACATCAGAAGTTATTTTTCATTGTACTTGTTCAATTGAAAACAAGAAACTGTTAAAAGAAATATTCCCTCCCATAGGGAAGGGATTCTTGTAGTCAACCTGTGTTTTTGCACGATGGAAGATGTGCGAATTATCCAACAATTGTCTTACAGAAGGTAAGGCCTTGGTTCCCAAGACCTGATTTCCAAATCAACGTTCTTTGGGTGGCTATACATGTGCAATGAATATGATCAAAGACACAATTAATGTTGAAAACAGGTACGGTCCTTGAAGTTGATTGAGAAAGTATATTCAAGTGAACGAAAAATAGGAAACAATACAATTGCAGTAAAGATAAAAGCCAAAGGCTTGAGTTTCCACGTGTTGTTCCTGGACTTCCTCACTCTGTCAACACCTTGGATTGCCTTTGAAAGATCACCGCATCTTTTTGGTCCAGGGAAAAACTGGACTTCAGTCACCAACAGCTGCTTTTCTGATTTATCTGCATCAGTCGTTTGTCCCTCTCCTTCTGTTATCTTTAAGAAGGAGTTTGTGCCCATCCTCTCACCTGATCATTTGTACAACACATCTTTTTGAGGAAGTTTGCAGAAGAGTTGGCTCTAGTCCAGAGAGGTAGGGGGAGGGGAACTATGATATTGTAATGGTTTCATTATTTTGCTGTTTAGCTCTTTGCTCTCCGGAGTTAAAATTCTGTATGTTTTAAATCACATGTGCATAAAAACAGATGAAAATTAAGCCCCTTGGGTTATCTGTCCCATTAGCAAGTTCCTGCTAATACTTACTTGGGAGGCAGCAGATGAGGTCTCAAGTACTCACACTCCTGCCATCCATTTGGTAAATTTGAGTTTTGAGCCACTGGCTTTGGCCCTGTGCAGCGCCAATGGCTGTGGATATTTGGGAAATTAATTGGTGTGTGAAAGATGTCTCTCAGCCTCTGTCACTGCCTTCTTGTTAAATATAAGCAAATAAATGGTTTTTAAAGATGATTGTCATTCAATATTGAAGTCAAGTAAGTGTATTCGTTGTTTGGGGAGTTTGGAGAGAAAAAATGTCACTAATTATAATGTAGAAAAATCAATTTAACATTAAAGCTTGTTCCTTGTAAAACAAAGAAGTAGATTATCGGTTCATAATACTGGCTTTTTAGTTCTATATTTAGTCCATTTGAGGTTTCTGGCACAACTGCTCTGTCTTATAAGTGCTCCTACAGATGCAGAATTCAACTTGTAAGGAAAAGGTATTCTTTGGTTTCAATCTATCTTTGAAACCATGTGATCAACTGGGAAGCTGTGAAATGTCTTGAGTCTACAGAAGGTTCTACCCTAACTTGTTTAAGCTGCTGAAGAGACTCTATTTAAATAAGACAAGTATGGCCAGTTTGGTTTTGCTGGGTTTAGAAAAATTTCATAATGAAGCCCTTGAACATGAATTCTTCAGTAGTGACAACCATATTTCTTCTTAAATGTCCGTTAATTCATTGTATCTTATTAAAAGAGTGTGACAGAAAGAAGAAAGAGAGAGGAAAGAGAAATAATTTCCATTTGCTACTTTAGTTCCCAATGTCCTAAACAGCCAAAGTCAGGCCAGGCAGAATTTAGGAACTCCATCAGAATTTCCTGTGTGGTTGGCAGAAGCCAGGCACTGGGACCACCTTCCACTGCTTTCCCGGGTGCTCAGCAAGCAGATGGGCCAAAGGTAGAGCAGCCTACACCCCAGGCATCCTTGCAACCCTGTGTATCACAAGGCCCACTCAGGCACCACGTTTTTCTTTGTCTCCTTTCACCTTTGATTCTCACCAAGTTTTCCAATCTGGATGGAGAGAGGCAGAGAGGAAAAGAAATTTGTGTCATGGGCCTCCAGGGAGACACAACATGTGGAACCTGGCCAGAGGGCCAGCATCAGATGTGCTTCGCCTGACCTCCGTTGACACGAGAGGTGCACCCTGACACCCATGGAAGCTTACTACTGAGTGATGCAGTCAGGTCATCTACACAGATAGATTGGGTTTGCCTTTTCCCAAGGTGGAAGCCTGGAAAATTCCACATTTAGGAGTCTTTTGTATTCCTGCTGGGTAAAAGAAGACACTGAAAATGTCTACCTTCATGTTCCCAAAACTGATGTGACTGTGTCTGACTGCACCCATCTCATTTCCTGCTTTCTCCCCCTTTCCTTCTCACACTTGTATGCTTGAGACATGTGAAATTAATTTTGGATCGATCACTTTAGGCACTAGTCTTCACGTTTTATTACAAAGTTTTTTCTACTTCATTTCCTTGTTTCTCCCTGAAGGTAAATCACTAACAAAAAGCTCTTTGTGAACTATGAAGATCATTTTGTTGGCAGATATCCTGTTTCCGCTTATTGTTGATGTTAACTGTCTGAGGTGTGTACAAGAAGTAATAAGTAATACTGCACAGAATTTTTGCTTTTATTCCTTGCTGGCATTCTATGGAAGCTCTAGTTTTCTTTTAAAGGTTTGAATAGTTAGTAGTGGGCATTTAGCCTCAAGGTTAAAATGTTAACTAAGATATTCAAATTCCTGCCCTAGAGTGCCTGGGAGTGATGCCTGGCTTTGGCTCCATTTCTAGCTTTTGGCTAACACATGTGCTAGGTAGCTCAAGTAACTCGACTCCTGACACCCACACTGGAGAGCCGAACTGAGTTTCTATCTCTCAGCTTTGACTTCAGACCAGTTGTGATTACTGGAGTTTTTGGAGAATGAGCCCATAGTTGCACATTCTCTTCTCTAATTCTCCTTTTCAGATGAATGAATTTAAAAAGATTCTTTTTAGTGTTGGCAATTAAGGATATCAAATATATTCTTCCTCTCCCCAGTGAACATTTCCTCAAGGTAAGTGAAAAGACTGCCTTGTTTGGCTTCCCAGTGACTAACAGCATCATGCTCACCACCCATTCCAAAGGTTTCAACAGAAATCATCTCTGTGCTTGGATCACATTTGAATCAACAGGCTCTGGAATATGCTTTTATGTTTTAATTTACATAACCACTAAATAAAGAGAAGCATGGTTTAAAAAAAATATGATCTTTTGACACACTTTGGAACATTTCTAAGTTTTAATAACATCACTCACATCATGCATTTTCACAGCACCCTAATAGTAGAAGGATTTTCAGAAAAGGAAACTTTTAGTTAGATCTAAAAAGTCAGTCAGCAAGGGTGGTTTAACTTTTGACCTTTTTTCTGTTGGCTTATGAGTTTCTCTTTGCTCCTTTGATACCAGACTAAAATGGCATGTTCTTATGAAACATCAAGTTATTATTTTTTTTCACATGGAAAGAAATACAGGGTAAATGTCACTTTGTGTAAATTCAAGAGAATTTCAAAAGTACATGTGAAATGATTTAGGAAATCCTTAAACAATGATTTCTTATATGAAATATATATAATAACTCAGGTTAATGTCAAATTACTTACTTCCTGCATTCTGTGTTGTTCTGCTTTTAGAAGCAATATTGTATTGTGGGCAGTTTTGAATGGTTTTATATGTGTTTAATTTATTTAAAAGACAGCATTATACACACACACACACGCAAACACACACAGAGAGAGAAACAGAGAGAGTGTGTGACAGAGACCATTTATCTGCCGATTTAATCCCTAAATTGCTGCAGTAGCCAGTGGAGGGACAGGCCAAAGTTTGGAGGCTTGGAACGCCATCCAGGTCTCCAACATGGGTAGCAGAGCATCAAACAATGAGGCCATCTTCCGCTGCTTTCCCAGGTGCCCCAGTAGGGAGCTAGAATCGGGATCAGCCAAAACTAGAATCAGTGTATATATGGTATTAGGTGTCACAGGCAAGCTATGGCACAAGACCAGCCCCCAAATTATTTTAAAATACAGAACATATATAAAACATGTAACACTCATAGCTTCAGCATCCAGGACTTCTATTTGTAGGGTTTTGTGGGAAATAACTAAATAAATTTAAAAATTGTTAAAGTTTTCTGTTTCTTTGACTTTCCTTGGTGTGTTTAAATGTGGAATTATAAAAGAGACATCTCCATACAATCCTGATGTCAATTTGATCTGTCTTTCTAAAGTAACCGTAACTGAGATGCTTCAAGCTGAAGAGCTAAAGGGTAGCGCTCAGACACTGACACAGCCCATCCCTTCTAGGACACTGCCAGTTTTCTCTTTGCTATTATTTGAATCTCATGGTTCCCATCTGAAAAAAAAGATAAAAGAATACTTCCTTATAAACAAACTGTGCAGCCAATAATAATTATGAATGCAGTAGAAACAGCCAACAATGATTGTCATTGCAATAGCGTTGTACTTTGTCGTAAGATTCATTGTTTTTGAACTGGTGTGAATATCCTTACTGCGTTGAGAAGCTTTGTGACTGCTAATGCTTCTGCAGACTATTTCCTAGGAGCACAAGAAAAAAACACACCTAATCTTTACTCCTAAATTAGAAATGAAACAATTTAGAGACTAGAAACATAATTTCCAAGGCCAATATTGTGGAGCAGGTAGGACTATCACCTGTGAAGTCAGCATCATATGTGTGTGCCAGTTCATGTCCTGGCTGCTCCATTTCCAATCCAGGGACCTCCTGATGGCCTGGAAAAAGCAAATGCTTGGGCCCCTTTTACTTACAAGGGAGACCCTGATGAAGCTCCTGATTCCTGACCTCAGCATGGCTCTGCCTGATTGTTGGAACCACTTGGGCAGTGACCAGCAGAGGAAGGATCCTCTCACTGTAACTCTTTCAGATAGAAAGATAGACAATACAATTTCCCACCTAAGTAAGAAAATACTCATCAATGCCCTTCGTAAGAAAAAAGGAGAGGAGGGGGCGGCTTATTTCTGAGTTACCTTATAGGATGACTGATTAAATGCTAACATAGGTGCTAGTTTTCTCAGGGAAATAAATAGGAAGATAAAACAAAGGAACCTTCCTAGAAATGAGTGTGTGACCTATGTGGTCCTTACAGTAAATTATACTACTTTTAAAGCTTTGTTTATGTGCTGTGGCCCTATTAAGCTGATAGAACGTTTCCATGAAGTGGGCAGGTGGATTTCCTGTAGTACCCTTGATTGCCTGAAGAGGGGTGTTGTTTTCTCATGTTTCCATTACTACATAAAGACTATGAGGGAATCCTCTGTGGTATTTTTCACCTAGGTTGTGAATCTTTTATCTGTAGGTTGTATTTGTATCAGAGAATGAATATTAATAACCTTCTAGCAGCAGAGTGACTTTCTTAAAAAAAAGGGGTTTCCCTGTGTATGGGTGGATTAACCTTTCAGAATATGTGTTTCTACTTAAACCACTTAGTTACTATTTGATTCAAAGAGTCATAAAGAGACGGTCTCCCTTCTCTGTGTTAGAGCTTGTAGTGTGCTCGGTTAGAACTCAGAGGGAACTTTCAGTCTAGGACATGGTGAGTAGCAAAATGCCTCCTGACTTTACTTTCATTTCGCTGACCTGTCGGTGTTTGCTGAAACTCAGTTTCTTTAGAGAATACCTAAAGTTCGCATATTTAAAAGGCATGGATGGCTGATTGTTGGTTTGGAAATATGAGCACTGATATACGGTTTTACATGGCCCAAGTTGGAAATGAGATAGGACTTGTTGTGATGGTGTCCTTGAAGATTTGTATTTTAGAACTTTAGTGATGAGATTTGCATTTCAAAATTGTCAGGTAACTCTATGAATATTGTTTTTTTTGTCCTGTTTGTTTCATCATTCCTGGAATTATTAACTGATTTTACCCATATGGATAATTTTACTATATTTACCCTGATAGTCTATTGTAATATTTAACAATCTTGTTTAAGCAACGATATGGATACCCATTCAGTGTGTTCAATCATAGGATATATAGTTTATTGTATCCTGTGTGACAGCGTAAAAAACTTCTGGATGTTACTTGGTTTGTTTTATTCAAATTGTTAAATTTTCCAACGAAGCATGGGGAATAAACTTCCCTAGAAGTGACTGAAGTGAGCAGGCAGATTGTCCTCCAAGGTAGGACAATTTTAAAGGTCGCAGTGGACAATGGTAGGTGGGATGCCTGTGATAAACTATCATTAATCTAGCAATGTTGAATTTCTGGCTTAGCCACAAATTTTCTGCCATGAAACACTTGCGTGCTTCATTCTTTCTTGGCAATCATGGACAGTGCCAGGACTGAGACTGAGAGTGTTCTGTTCCCTAGCACTGGGCATGCATAGGAACTCAGCTTAATAAATGGCAAAAGAACAGTTAGTTGTTGGATGGGTCAATGTCAGAAAATTATTTTGAGGTACTATCTCCTCAAATTTTTTGAATTTTTTTTCTTTCAATCAGAATAGAATATACGTTTAAGGCCTGGAAAGTAAAAGAAACTGTATTTCCCTATTTTTCTTATTTCCTTTTTATTCTTTCTTTGTCTCTCTGCTGATCTTTGCCTCTGTCTCTCCCATGTAGCTTGTTCCTACTTCCTGTCTCTCCCTTCTAAGTATGCATTTAATGAATGTATTATGAGTTTCTAGTCCAGATTTCTTATTGAAATTTGCAACCAATATATCATGCTGCAATTTTAATGAGACTATTGAGGCATGTATGGAGAAGAAATGTTATTTTTAACCTGGAAACTGAATGTTAAACACAGCTTGGGATCTGTGAAGCACTGTAGAATTCAGAAACTGTATCAATCTATCAAGGTTCCTGATTGTTCTTGGTCCTCGAGTGGGCCTCCCCTGCAGGTGTTCCTGCAGAGAAGAGGGTATGCAGAGGGTGCTGAGAGAAGCTAGACTTTCTATTAACAAATGGTTCCTGCTGAGGATTCAAGCTTAGGCCTCAACCTGTTAACTTTTGAAATTTGCTTATTAATCCTTCACTCTTTAGCAGTGTAATTATTTCAAAACACTGCTTCCTCATTAAGGTTTGATAGTGAAGAATTCTCAGAGAAAAGCCTGATAGTCATAACTCTTCTCCCGTGTGTTTGGATTTGTGACAGTCTGGAACTTTCAAATGTCTGCTGCACAAAGGATGAACAGCCAAGAATAACAGATTTTCGCTTCTCAGACCTCTGTCCTCAGATCATTTAGGAAGAAGTGACAGCAATTAGCAATTGTTTAACTACTGAAACTATGCAGGGCATGAGCTTAACAAAAATCAAATGCATTTGTAAACTTATTCAAGATTAAATATTTCTGTGTTAAAAGAAAAACAAAAACAAAAATACTAAGGGTTGGGGGCAGGGAGTTCACAAAGTACAGTCCAAACAAATTTCTTGATTAATTGAACAAGGTGAAAAACCTTGTATGACAGAGATAGAGTCATCATAGGACATTTGATACACACTTAATGGATCAGTTTATTAAGTAACCCAATTTAATTATTCTCCGCCTTTGCTGATTTGATATATTCATTCTATGGGAAGAAATGACAGAGGCTGTGCTATATGACTAAGCAATTTAGTTAAGAAAAACACGTCTCATGGTAAATGACTACTTTCACATTTTTTAATCCCATCTTAAATTACAACAATGGTGGAATATTTCCTTTTAATAAAAATAAACAGATATAGTGAGTTATGGTGAGATACACACAAATGTCTTTAGAAACTTCTTGGACACTCGGTGTTTGCCCTAGTTTGTTCAACTGTTGGTCAGATTGTTCAGATCTCATGTCACATAGCCTGGGCTAAAGATTCTTTCTATTCTTTTCTGCTAATGCACGCTTTGGGGGGCAAAGGCCTTGGCTCCACTACTTGCATCCCAGTACTTGTAATTGTATGCATCTGAAAGTAGGAGCCAGAAACTTCCTTGAAGTGGGTGCATGGGTCCAAGGACTTGAACCATCCTCTGCTGCTTTCTTGGATCGTGAGCAGTAAGATGGATGGGAAGAGGAATGACTGGAAAATGAATAGGTGTCCATATAGGATGTCAGTGCCATGGGCAAAGGATTAGCTGTCTACGCCTCAGTGCCAGCTTCCTCTTATCATTTTGTTTGGAGACTTTGAGGACATTTTTTTCTAGTTCTTTATAGAGAATGAATGGATCATCATTGTGATTTCTGTGGAGTACTATATTGCCCACCATTTTCAATTTCTCATGAGATAATTAAAAATAATCCTCAATTTAAAATTTATCTCTTTTTATAGATTCGCTTTTAGTGTACTTGATATTTGCTAAGAGGCATTCCGATTTTAATGTATAATTGAATGCAAAAATTATCACTTGAACTAAATTGTAGTGTAGAAAAATGCTAGATATATTGGCTTAGACTTTATTACTCTTTAAAGCAACAGAGAACATGTTAGGAAAAAATAGTTCTGTTCATGGGAGGGTATGAATGGGGCTGGAGCTGGTTCACCAGTATTATATATAAAAGTGATCAGCTACAGGTGTTGCCTGAAGCATTTTCCTAGGAAGCAAATATATCCTCAGTATTACATCTTCATGACTTTCTGCAGAAAACCAATATTCATAAATAATAAGATATAGAGTATATATGACTTATAAACATTTTTCTACATGCTTTCTAATGTCTTTAAACATGAGACAAGATCTAAATGCCACATTTATTTATTACAGCTTCCAATTGGTCAGGCAACATTTGAGGAGTTATCTCACAGTGAGATTCAGCAGGAAGCTGCTTTCAAATGCAGTATTTGTGTGATCTTGATGTTTTTCCTTTTGAAGAACTGAAGTATTACCCTTTGTTCACAGTTGACAACATGAAGGCTCCAAGTGTTTAAACAGGTCACGTGACCTGTTTAGCATTAAGAGAAACTAGAATCCACATCTTTCAGTACTAAATCTTAGCATACTTCAAATATACGTGTGTTAAAAGTGGAATTTTTACTTGAATTGAAAAATTGAATGAAATTTTAATTTTAATGAAATACAAAGATATTCATGAAAATAGAGTTAACTAAAGACCCAGCTTCTCCTGCTTCCAAAAGAGGGGTGATTCTATAAACCACATGACCCTACTCAAGGAACAAATTTGGTCATTGGTAATATTTCAGTGGGACAAGTGCATTTAAAACAACATTGCAATAATCCTCAAATAAGCAGTTTTTATGCTATGGATTTGTTCATAGGATTCTTTGCCATTATAATTCTCAACCTCTTCTTATTTCAGGGAAGGAAGCAATGTCTTACCCAGGGTTAATCACATCTGATGATAGTACTAGTAACAGAAAGAATCGGAAATCTCCTGACTCCTAGTTCAAGAACTTTTCCAATTTTCATCCCAAATTTCAGTTTTATATGTATGTAGAAGAAAAAAGTTGCTGTGCTGTGATTGAGTTATAGAGATTGCAGTGACAAAAAGATCTTTATTGCTATAAAACAAAAAAGGTTTCTTAGAAGGAAATAGGTGATCAAAGCCTCCTGGCTTGACACCTTTCTCAGAAATATGAAATGGAAAAAAAAAAACTGTAACCCTTTGGGTATTTCTTTTGATTTCGTCAATGATGTATAGCCAAAAAAAAAAAAAATCTTTCTTTCTTCTCTCAATTTCCCTGAAAGTCATTACGGTAAATGAGAACGAGGTCTGATTTTACTCTCCTCCAGTTTATTCCACACTATAATCAAAGGTACCAAAGTACCTGTTAGCAGTAAGAATCAGATTTCCTGGAGGAAATAAATGAATGAAAATGTAAAACATCTGCTTTACTGTTTTAGAGTAGCATTATCATAATGACATTCTGAAAACTTTTAACATTTATAATTTTACATACAAATTGAATGATTTTAAGGGCATCTCAGCTTTGTGTTTGTAGAATCAGTAGTTTAGTCACGTGGTAGCTTATGGTACCTGTTTCTAGGATAAGTGGATTTCTTTTTCTTCTTTTAGTGTGTTTTGTAGATACTATGACCCATAGGGAGCATAAAGGATAAAGGTTTTAGAACTTGTAAATTGTTTATTTTATGAATAAACACTTATTTTGATTAATGTGAATAGTAAAAGATATTAACAGGAAAACATTCAAGATAGTGTGTCAAAATACTACGTATGTGTAACTAATTGGTATATTCAGCATTCTTCAATTCATTCATTCCATGTTTCTGAGGCATTTAACATATTTCAAGCACTTACATTGAGCACTGGGGATTCATTTGTGAGCAAGACAGAGACAGTCACACAGAATCACATCTTAATGAACCATTTTACCTCAGAATGATAAAATGGCAACTGTAATAAGTGCTACCCAGGAGAGGTGCATACAATTACAAGAATGTATATTGAGATAAATTATACAATACAGATGGTCAAGAATGGCTTATTTTTAAGGAGAGGCACAATCTAAAGATAAAGGAAAGTCAAAGATGATATGTGGAGGGAGCTTGGTGCTTCATGGTCTGGGCAAAAGAACAGTGTATTTGGAGTTCAAAAAAATAATTTAAAAGGGAGCAATAATATGCCTCTATAGCAAAAAAAAAAAAAGGGAATAAGGAAGCTTTTGGTTATCTTTCTTTTCTGGGAGTCAGAGGTATTAAGCACTGGGGATACCAGGAAAGTGTCTATACAACGTGGAACCCGTTCATCCTACTCCCCAGTGGCAATCTGTTTGAGAAATACAGAACCCTTTAACTCTGCTAAGGACTTTCACCATTACAGGGTACAAAACCACCCAGGATCTTCCCTGGTGAGGTGGGAAGAATGGTTATAACAATATGGAGAGCAGTCTGAAAGGAGTCAGGAGCAAGAAGGAACAAATTAACTAGGATGCTGTTGTAATGTTCCAGACAGACATGAATGTCACTGTCAGTGGCTTACAGGCATTAGAGCACCCCATTGTAAGACTATATATCATTTCTTTTTAAAAGATTTATTTATATTTATTTTTATTGGAAAGGCAGATTTACAGAGAGGAGGAGAGACAGAGAGGAAGATCTTCCATCTGTTGATTCACTCCCTAAGTGGCTGCAAAGGCCAGAGCTGAGCCAATCTGAAGCCAGGAGCCTGGAACCTTTTCCAGGTCTCCCACATGGGTCCAGGGTCCCAAGGCTTCGGGCTGCCTTCTGTTGCTTTCCAAGGCCACAATCAGAGAGCTGGATGAAAAGTGGAGCAACTGGGACACGAACTGGCGCCCATATGGGATCCCAGTGCTTAGAAGGCAGGGACTTAGCCACTGAGTCGTCCCATCCGGCTCACTAGAAATTATTTCTTACCAGTCAGCATATTAGAACATTAAGAAAAATAAAAGTTGTTGGACCATTTAGATCCTCAATTCCTTCATCAGTAGAAATCACTCAGTTCTTCAAAGAAAACCAATCCTGTACAATAAACAGCACATGTTGTTGTCCTCTTGCCTTAAGCATCAGTTCAAGGAGGATGCTCCCCCAGTGAGCAGGGCTGAGAGTGTATACTGGGCAGTGATCTTCCTAGAATTGTAGCCTCCAAGTGACTTTGGCAATGACTCAATCTGGCCCTAACTCATCAGATGACGTATACTCAGAAATCAATGGATAGAGTCAAAAATCACACATTGAGTTAAGTATTGCACTGATCCTAAAAATAAATAAAGATTCGATATGTAATCTAGTGATTTTATCCTTCTTATTTCTTTCTTGCCAATAATACCAAGGATTTTGAAGATGCTACTCATTATCATCCAATATGGGCAACAGTTATATTATTTGGAAAGTGCAAATTCAAGAAAGCTACCAAAAGTATGCAGAAGGGTTTTTTTTTAACAGCATTATTTTATTTTCTTACATTTCTTTAAAAAAACATTACATTTACTTGTTCAACACAGGCCCTACCAGCCACTTTAGCCACTGCTACATGTTAGCTTCCTGACTCCGCAGGCATTTTCCCACTCCTGACTCAATCTACTGCTCTTTGTCTAGTTTTCAGTAAATCGGCACCCAGCATGGGTTAGCCAGACTGCTTCCTCCTGTAAAACACATAGACTGGTACTCAAGGTGCACTGGTGCTTACGGCTGAGATCATCCACTCATTTCTGCCTCCCAAAAGTGGAATGATGCTTTTACTAACAGTCAGTTGTGTTTATTCCCTGAAGCTGTTTATGACAATTTCACTCTTATATTATGAAATTACATTATTGTTGTTGCTGTATAAGCTCATTTCAGTACCTTGGAAACAATCAGTGAAGGTGAATTTTCAAATTTACCTGAGGTAAATAGAAAAGATTAGACAAATATCCTTAGAAAATCCTTCTGCTTTCAAATTGTGTTGTCTTAAAATTTTTGTTCCCTGATAATGAACAGTTGAATTCATACCAGATTCATTTTGTGCCAGAGAAGAACTGTGAGCTACCCTCAGTAGATCCCTACTCAGATACAAATGATATACAAATATTTAAGTGTCACTAACGTAATATAGTTTTCATGGATTTTTTGAGTCCAGTTTTAACCAATATTTTGATTAAATAACGGTTAATCAGTAAGAAATACTTTTATGTATTCTTAAGTGTGGAAACATCATTTCCCAAAAAAAGTCAATACAAGTGAGTTTATAGATATCAATGTGATAATGCACGTCTGTGTATTATCATCTAGAATCTTTATTATTTGTCATGTATAGTTACAACAAGGGTTTTCATGATGATTTAACACTTAATGAGGATGTTTCATTCTATATGTACTGAATCCAGTCAGTATCTAATTTTGAATTTAGGAAAGGCAGACAGTGGAGAGAACAGTTTTTTTTTTTTAAGATTTATTTTATTTTTATTACAAAGTCACATATACTGAGAGGAGGAGAGATAGAGAGGAAATGGAGCTGCCGGGATTAGAACCAGTGGCCATATGGGATCAAGGTGAGGACCTTAGCCACTAGGCCACGCTGCCGAGCCCGAGAGAACAGTTTTAAAGTAAGTATTATGAGCTCTAAATTGTATGCCGCAGAGGAAAGCCTATTTTAGAAAGATAACAATCACTTGTCAACTTCTAGTCCTCTCTCTCTGCAGTAAAGTTCTTGTTTCATATCGATTATTATATTTACTTGAATGCTACAATACAGACTTGGCCAACATAGCAAACTAATATGATGGTACAACGCCTTTATTTTTACTTGATATCTTAGGCTCATAGGATTTTTGAGTCAAAAAATGATCTTAGAAATAATTGTTTATTCCAAGTTTCAAATGCCAAGATCCTGCATTAGACCTGGAGTCAAGAGGGTGAATTGATTTCAATTACGTACCTGCTCTCTATTAAAATGCCATTGGTCTAATAATTGCCAACAATGACAGCATACTAGCTATGTGTTGGTTTTACAGTATAAATTTTATACACACATACACATATTTTCAAGTTTCATCACATCTCCATGCAATATACTGTTATCTTCATTTTACAGAAGAAGAAGACAGAGCCAAGGAAAGGTTATGAGCTCGTCAGCGGAAGGGCCACGAGAGGAGCAGGGATGGTGCCCAAGTAGGCTTGCTCCCACCCTGCTCTTCTCCACTAGGCTCTTCCCCTCCTGTCCGTTTAGAGAAGAAATCCTGATAAAGGCAGCTTACAATCAAGGGAATGGAGCCAGATCTATCGTGCCTCACTCTGACTTTTTTCTTTCAACCAACAAACATTAATCCACGGATAGCTTTTAACAGAGATATTTTGTCTTTTTTTTAACCTTGTTTACTAAACTTTAATTCAATTTTTAATCAAAAATATTGAAAAGAATGTGTCAAAGCTTTTAAAATTAAGAAAATAGATCTCTGTGTTAATATTAGCTTTGTTGGAACAAAGTGGAAGCATATGCTGTCATAACTCTAATTAATGACAATATCTTTTATAAGAGTCTGTGTTCCATGGATCACAGTTATACATATTTCTGGACAAAGCAATATGACTTCTCAGATGACCCATCAGGACAGGGAGTAATTGTCAGAACCATGAGAGAAGGGAATATCTAATGCCTTTCATCTAAAAACTGTTGGGGTGGGGGAGTATAGCAGAGTCACTGTGTGCCTAAGCAATAGAAACATGACTAATGGTATTTAAAATATTTCAACATGAAGTATGCCAGAAATGCATCAGAATGGACAAAAGAGAGTCAAGCATCTGGTCTTCCTACTGGTTAGCATTCAGGTAGAATTACCTCTTAGGAAAGTCTCCCTGTGCTCAATGGCCACAGTAGTTACTGCATCTGTTTCAAATATTCAACATATATAGAAATACGAAAATGCTTTGAATTAGATTATAAAAGAAGATAGTGAACATCCTAATGAATGGTAACTGAGGCAATGCAACTAGTTTGTTGTAATAGGTGTCCTATCACTGCCTATTTGTTTATTTCCACACCAGCCCACAAATATTCAGGAAGCTAATGGACTCTGCTCCTAGCAGAATTCCCTATTTGATAATTTAATATCTATCTGAGAAGGAGATAAAGTTCAGAGAAGCACACGAAAGTTTAATAAGTCCTACAAGACTTCTGAAGTTGTTCTTTTCTTGAAGGAAAAAATTCACCAGCACTGACAATGCCTGTTTTCTGACTCAGCTTGATTTATTTACTCCCACTTGAAAGTTCTTCTATTGCTGAATATCATTTTTCTGATTCTTTGTTGCTATTTGACTGAGAAAATTCTTCTTTCTGTGGAAATGAAAATAATTCTGCAGAAATGAAGAATTGAAAGTTACCATTATGCCTGGAATATTGATTGTTCTGATTATTACTAGATGATATTTTGTTTCTTAAATAGTAAAATAAATATAAAATTCCAAACTATGAAAAGGATATCTAGAAAAGAGATACCATGGTTGGTACAATCAGGCTTTTGAGACAATACAAGTTTGTTTTCTGTGCCTCAGAAAAAAACTCTTAAACAATAGAATTTCTTTTGAATATTAATTTTTTATTAATTTAATTGCATTATGTGACACATTTTTATATGCACTGGGATTCCTCCCGCCCCTCCCCAAACCCTCCCCCCACCCACGGTGGATTGCTCCACCTTGTTGCATTTCCATAGTTCAAATTCAGTTGAGATTCTTTCATTGGAGGTTTTGACCAATCATAAAGTCCAGCATCTTACTGTCCTGGTAAGTTCAATGGCTTCTTGGTGAGACCATCTCTGGTCTGAAGGTAGAACCAGCAGAATATCATCCCAATCAAGTAAAAAACCCAACATAATATTTACAACCATTTACAACATTGTGGCATTAATTGACATGGTATTGATTAACCAATATGTTACTAGGGAAATGCAGGTTCTCAACCACAACCTGTGACTTCCTCATAGACATTTCAATTTTGGTTTATATTCAACCATGTTCTATATACCTTAAAATGGCTATAGATTGCTATTCAGCTGTCTCTTGTCTATTTTAATGTTAGTATTTAGCATTTTATAGCATTGAAGCATGATTTTGCTGAACCTGGTTGTTTTTCGGGTAGTCTAACTCTATAACTTTAACAGGACATATGGCAACAGTTTAGGTGAACGTTTTTGGGAGGGGTGTGCAGAGAAATCTTTATTACCCCAGAGAAGAGTTAACTGATCTTTGTGTCCCACTCAGTGAGTTATAAGTGCATCCCGGCTGACCGTTTCCTGTCTGTTTCTAAGCTTTCCTAGTTGTTCTCTGTCTATCTATTCTAGTCTGTTTGTTCATTTGTTTGTTTGTTTTGAGGGGTTTCTGGAGCAATCCTGATGGTCCTTATGAAAGAGGGTAGGGACCCAAAGTTGGTAGCAGGCAAGGGCCAGAGAAAGCTCCTCTCCCTAGTCGCGAAGGAAGCTTACTGTTCTTTGTTCTTCTGTTTCTGTGGACCGCTCAGGGATCCTGGTTGTCGTTCCGATGACCCTGGATCCTGCAAGGCAGGATTTGGGCTTCTTCCATCCCACATTGTAGATCTAAATGGGGGTGGGTGACCTCAGAGTTCTTGGCCTCTGAAGGAACTCCATTTCCCTCGTGGTCTCCTTGGCAGTAAGGATGTAGTCCTCGGTGCTCGTACTGATAGTCCTTGGTGAGGCTCTGGGAGTCTTCAGGGTTGAGATACAAGCCTCTTCCTGACCCCCGACTCCACTCTGGGACCCCTGCCCCCGCTCTATGCGTATGACCTCCTGTTAAGATTTACTAATTTTTATTATAAAGTCAGATATGCAGAGAGGATGAGAGACAGAGAGGAAGATCTTCTGTCCTATAATTCACTGCCCAAGTAGCCAAAACAGCCAGAGCAGAGCTGATCCAAAGCCAGAAGCTTCTTGCTAACCTCCCACATGGGTGCAGAGTCCCAAGGCTTTTGGCGGTCCTTGACTGCTTTCTCAGGCCACAAGCAGGGAGCTGGAAGGCAAGCCACACTGCCAGAATTAGAACCAGCCCCCAAATGGGATCCCTGCATGTACCAGGCCAGGACTTTAACTGCTAGGCTACCGTGCCCAGCCCAAACAATAGAATTTTTAGTTTGGAAACATACCTCTCCGCATGTCATTTTGGGTTGTTTACTCTTTGGGACAAAACAAAACAAAACAAAACAGTATCACTGCCTAAGAAACATATTTTTGTAAAGTTTCACTTGTAATATTAAAATGTTGTATACTACTTTCAAATATATTAGCATCAAAGTAAGTCTCATTTTATTTCCAACTGAACATATCATGTACATAATGTTCAATTAAAGAACAACATAAAAAATGAGGAGTCCCATGGTGTTCCGTATAATTCTAGATCAGCCACTAGTTATCTATGTCATTTCTCCTCTCTGGGATTTTGTTTCTGCTTTCACAAAATGTTGGTGTTATTATTCATAGGCTATTCAGTAAAATCATGGAACACATTTTTAAAGCCTTACTACAAAATGCATTTTACTTATTAGTCCCTTTCCAAAACCTCATTTTCTAAAAAATTACAGGAAAGACACTAATTGCAAATCCTTTATCACTAGGTAGCATGTCACTTGTCATCTTCTTCAATGCCTTTGTGGAATTGGGTATTATCTCCACAAAACCACATAAAGAAGCTCGGCAAGTTTGCAATGCTGCATGGCTCAGAGAGCTCACTAACTGGTGGTCCAATTCCTGCAACAGTCCTGAAAGGCATTTGCTTTCATCTAGTAACTGGCTACAATGGTGGTAACAGATGATTTTTAAACAGCTGCCACAAACTGAAACCAAAATGAAACAACAAACAAAAAACCACCCTCTCACACTATGTACAGACAGCTTGCCAATAGCTAAAATGAATCCTTGCTGGACCGTTTGAAAAACATACTTTTTAAATTGCTTTTACAATTGACAGGAACATACAAAATTCAGACAATCTGGCTTCATATTTCCCATAAACTCCATTCCCTAAATTTTCTAAATGGATCCCAGTAATCAGTGGTTTCAAAGTGCATTTAAAATGTGTTAATTGCTCAGTTTTTCAAACGTATGCCAGTCTTTAAATTCTTAAGTCTCTAGGTTCTACCATGAGTCTCACAAGATCCAGTCCTGTCTTTATGTGATGTTTGACCACAGTTTGGCACTTCAGTTGCCATTATTGTTAAGTGTAAAAAAAAATAGGAAACAAAAAATTCTGTCTTAAGCAATTTCTTTCTTCTCCTTCCCTTTTAATTGCCCCATTATTGTGAGTGTTGTCGAAATGAGCACTAACTATGTTAGAGAAAAATCCATGATGAATTGCATTCTAACAAGAAAGATCTTTGTGTTCTCTGGTTGTTAGACACTTTGGGGGACCTAATTATGGGACTCTGGCTAACAGAAACACAAACATATCTGTGTGACAACTTTAACAACAGTTCTGCCTTGTACGATGTAATAGTCAGCATTCTTTTTCTTGCTCCTTGACAATTTCTCCCCATCACCGAGACTAAGCCCATGTTTATACCACATTTATATCTTTGATTGAAACTAGGCAGAAAGCAACTTTGTGGTCTGTCTTCTCATAACCCGTAAGGCTGAAAATAAGACATGAGAACAAAAACATGGTTTTGAAGAAAAATGCATTTAACAAGTGTTTTTCCTCCTACAGTGACAGTTATGTTCACTTGAGACAGATTTGAGCCTTTATGTTGTTTCCTTACAGATTCCATGTGGGCAGTTCATACACAAAAATGAGAAACACCATGACAAATTGGTAATGCTCACCAATCTGCCTGAAGATTCTGAAAGGTAACAGCCTTTTATTTTAGAGGTTCTATGCCCTCATGGTTAAAATCTCATTAAACTGCTCTGCATCCACACAAGGATGGAAAGTTTATGAAGAGTAGATTCTCATCTGTCTTAATAGAACTGTATAGT
Organism: Ochotona princeps; assembly: GCF_030435755.1. NCBI lineage: Eukaryota > Metazoa > Chordata > Mammalia > Lagomorpha > Ochotonidae > Ochotona > Ochotona princeps. The sequence goes on from NC_080838.1 coordinate 31,720,225, forward strand.
AGACAAGAAAAAGCTGATAGGTGACTGTGTTGACTCTTTAAATATCTTTCATTACTGGTGAAAATGCAACAATCACTGAAAGTAATAGAGGTTATTTGATGTTTAAAGTATTTGGTAAATTGTGTTGGTACGACGTTAGAATGATTTCCCCTTAGTCATGCACAATTCCTCCAGGAAGCAACTTTATTTCACCAATAAGGTGAAAAAGCACATGTGTTTATTTTTCTGGATTTGTTTGATCCCTAGCTCAGGTGTAATGTGAGAAGTTTGCTGAGTCCCCTCTCAGAGTATCTCTTCTCACCCGCTTTCCACCTTCTGTCAAACTTTCGAAGGTTTTCTCAAGCCTCTTCTCTATTAATGGGCCCAAACGCTACTTTCTGCATGCATTTAAAATGTTGTGTTATATGTTTGTTGAAGGGAATCAGATACAAATTCTGTCCCATACCTTAGATGTGAAAGCACCAACGTATTTCTAAGAATTCTGCAGAGTAGAGTGATCACCTCTTGAAGGATGCACAGGCAATGTGCCTTGGAATTCCAAGCTGATGTGACTAGATTCCTGGATGTAAGAACAGACAGGCATGAAGACATTTGCCCCAACTTGTGATTAGAGAAGAACAGAAAGCTCTAAATGACAAGGAGAGAGATGCTTCCATCAGGAAGTTGAGAACTTGTGTTGAGGTTAGCAAGCTGTTCATTTTGATTTCTGCACCTGGTGTCTGAAAGACTAATGAAACTGCTGTAACATCTGGAGGGAGAAACTAAATAGATGAGAGCTTTTTTTTTCATTAGGCTGATGTTTGCTCTATTTTTAAAGACAATGATTTTTCAGAAAATATTTTAAGTAAAAGATCATGTAAAGCAATAACTTAAGTTTCTTCAATTAGTATTTTTCAAATTAGGGCTCTCAGAACCTGGGGTTCGGGAGACAGATGACCAGATTCTGGTGTGTGAGAATCTTTTCATTAAAAGCGGTCTGTACGCACTTCTGAATGTCATACTCCTGCTTCTCTTCAGACGGCTTAAAACTTTTGCTTTTTACAAACTTCTAAATGTCAAAATCATGACTGCAGAGAGGCAGAACTGTGAGGATTATTGAGCTAGAATTGACAAGAGGTTAGTCTGACAATGTTTACAGTTTGTCACTGGGGAGAAGGACAGAAGTTTGAATAAATGCAGAAATACTGATTTTTTCCATTCCTCTCAACTGCCTATAGTCACTATCCATAGCAAGTGTTTTAAGCTTGATTTATATATCATTCTTATATAATAGAAATTTTACATTGATTCATTAGAGAGATAAATTGGATTCATTAGAGATTAATTTATTAGACAGATAGATTAAGAGAGATTTTTTATATATAGTTATATGTCATAGGGATTTTTATTTTATACATGTTTATTTATAGTTAATAAATAATTAACAGTTTAATAAATCATTTAATACAAATTTTATTTTTATAAAATAAAATGTAATATTTTTATTAAATAGAGAAAACAAATTTCATGTATTTTATAGGAATAGATGATCATACTTCGGTTCCCCTAATTGCCCTTTCCTCACTCCCCATTCTTCCTTCCTTTCTTTTAAAAACTCTACAAAAACACAATTTTAGTCTACTCTATAATCACAGGCTTAGAGCATCATTAACCATTATATTCAACAAGTAGGGAGTACAAAGACCTCTGTTCTATTCAACAAGTAGGGATATGTATAAGGGCGAAAACCAGCATTTGAAACATAAGGTGCCCATTTTCTTCCTATATGATTTTGTATTCTATATCAACTACTATTTATTAGAAAATATAATATTTATCTTCTTGGGGCTGACTCATTTCACTAACCCTAATGGTTTCCAGTTGCATCCATTTTGCTACAACACATAGGATTTTTTATGGCTCTGTAGTCTTTCAGTCATTAGTTGATGAACATCTGGGTTGATTCCATCTTCATTCTGTGAATTGATCTGCTATAAACATGGGAATACAAATAATTCTTTATGTGATGATTTTATTTCCTTTGTACAAATTCCCAGTAGCAAAATGTCTGGGTCCTGTTGCAGATCTATTTTCAGATTTCTGAGGATTCTATCACACTGTCTTTCCATAAGGGTTATACTTGTTTATATTCCAGGCAACGTTGTATTAGGGTAAGTTTCACCCCACATCCTTGCCAGAGTTTACTGTTTTTGGAATTTCAGATGATCGCCATTCTAACTGGAGTGAGGTGAAACCTCGTTGCAGTTTATACATGCATTTCCCTAATGACTAGTGTTCCTGAGAACTTTTTCATTTGTGTGTTGACCATATGTAACTCAGCCTTTGAAAACTGCCTGTTCATATCCTTTGCTCTCTTCTTAATTGAATTTCTTGTTTTATCATTGTTCAGTTTCTTGAGTTCTTTATAGAGTCTGGATGCTAATTACTTATCAACTATACAGTTGCAAATATATTCTCCCATTCAATGGGTTATCTGTTGGGTGTTTCATTCATGTGTGGAAACTTCTTGGTTTGATGGAATTCCACTTGTCAATTTTTGTTTTTAAATGCCTGTGCTTCTGGGGTTTTCCCAAGAACTCTCTGCCTAGGAGGTATGAGTAGTATTATATACTACTCATAATTTTATAACTTTGCTATATGTATGTCTTACCTCCTTGTGAGACTTTTTAAAATCTACCTGTAGGGGAAGATTTAGCAGACAACATTGTTTTCCCCTGAACAAAGTGTACCTATAATAAGAATTTATTTATTTCATATAAAGTGCATTATTTCATATAAATACATAAGCTTACATCATAGTAGTAAGTGAAGGCTTAACTGATGATATTGTCAATCCCTAAGATACTATATATATTAACAAACATAGAAAGTGTATGATGTTGAGGGATTTCTAGGAAAGATGACACCCTGCTCTCTATTGGCAGCACATGTACTTCATAGCATAAGTATTTCACTAAAGTGAAATTTTGCATGTTATAAACAAAAACTCACAAGGGAAAGATAAGAAGGAAAGAAGGAAGGATGGAAGAAAGGAAGGAAGGGAAGGAGAAAGAAAGAAAGAAAGAAAGAAAGAAAGAAAGAAAGAAAGAAAGAAAGAAAGAAAGAAAGAAAGAAAGAAAGAAAGAAAGAAAGAAAAGAAAGAAAGAAAGACAAGGAGGGGAAGAAACAACTGATTCTCAGTAGGGGACCTTCAAAGTCAATCCTACTTTTCACAATTGTTATATTTCCCCATAACTTCATTTTGAAACATGTGGTTGTGAAAGCAGCCCCACTCAGCATGCTGTGATCCGGGGATCTTCCCTTCTAAGGGCCTCTCCTAATGCCAGACCTTTAGTTCAATTCATCCAAAGCGTACACTTTCCTGTACTAATCTTTAAGAAATTTGTTGTTCAGAGAAAGGACTATGCATTTAGAATATTACAATTATAGTGTAGCGTGGAAAATGACTGTGATTCATTTAAGCCTGAAAGACCGGCCATCTCAGAAGGAAATCAGCCTACCTTCTCACAAAACAGCCCTGATATAAAGCTCATTCAGGTTGGCTATCATTCCATCTGATGCCATCAGTTGTTTGTTACCTCTGGTAACATTATACTGGCTTTCAGATGTATGCAAGGAGCTCTGCGTCTGTATCCAAACCATTCAAGTGTCTTTATGTAAAACATTGGTGTGCTGTAAAAAATCTAAACAATAATTTTGCTTTGCTTTTTTATTCCATATGAATAGCACGCTCCCTTCCACATGTAGTATTTGGCAGCCAAACAGCTGTTGGCTATTACAACTCCTTTACAGATCCTTTTTTTTTCCCTCATAAAGAGGATAGACGTGTAGGGACATTTATGGGGTGACAGGCAGATGTTCAAGTTGGAGCAAAACAATGTATGCAGTGAGCAAATCTAAGTGATTCCTTTTATGATATCACGAACATTTTTACACCTCTTTTGGCCTTTTTGTGTTGCAACTGCTTTCTTATCTGCGTCAACGAGATGATCCCGTAAAAGCAGAGCAAGGGACCATGGTGTATACTGCAGAGCAGTTTATGCTATCATCCACTTTTTCACAAAGACAGCTATTTCCAAAGATTATTTCCTGTTGATTCATGTTGTTCAGTTAGATAGAACAGAAATCTGTTTTGAAGAGCCAGGTACATATTCTTAATGACACAGGGGACATTGTAGATCGCAATTTTGTCATAAACTTTATTTATTTATTCATTCATTTACTGGGCAAATTTTTCAAGTTTTCAGAAATTGTATTTCTTGAAATTAAGAGAACAAAGTTGAAGTTACATTACTTTTCTGACAATAGCTTTTAAACTAAGGTTCTTTTCTTTACATATGAACCATGTGTTTATATGAACTCTATTAAATGAAATGAAGTTTTGTGAGAGGAATCAATTCACAAGATTTAAGATAAGAGAATTGAGGAAACCATGCTCTCACCCATGCTCTATAAGGCACATTTCAAAAAAGTCCCTTCCCAGAACCACCTCTGGGATAAATGCAATTCCATTTTGTAAGGCTTGTGTGTGTACACAGAAGGTTCAAGGAGATAGCTATAGTATATGACTATTTCGTCTGTTTTTAATACTTCATGCTTACGTAAACTCCTGGATCGGATGCTGCAATTTCTTGTAAAGCTGTTATGATGTGCTAAGAAGTGGTCTGGGGATATTGCTGCTGGAAAGAACACCAAAGTAGAATGTTCCCAAGGAATCAATTCTGCATTTGGCCAGGAAGGACTGGTACTTCCTTTTATCATGAAATTTGTGTAACTGAATGCAGGAAGCTAGCCAGCTTTCACCTCCGTGGAAATGTCTTTGATAAGAAGCTGTAGAGGCACAGAGCTGGATTGGAGGTCCCAGGCCACAGGTGGCAGCAAGCCAGTCCAGGCTGTTCTTTCTGTGTGGAGCAACTCTGAGAGCTGCTCTCTTTTTACAGCAGGCTTCAGGGTTTGTGCTCGAACTGTTTCCAACTGAGTAATTATACTCACAGACTCTCTGTAGTAGCATGTGGCTGTACAAAGCCAACTAACATGATGGGGGGTATTACATTAGCAAAATTCCAGTTTTTAGGGCAATTTGAAAATACCAAATTTACAATGCTTTTTTGCCTGTCTGACAGGAAGTCATGCCAATATACTAAGTGAGGAAATAAAGGCAGTGGGAAGGAAGAGAGAAATAAATGAAGGAACTGGGATTGGAAAATTCAGTTTGGTTTTGGTGTAGATAGTTTCGTATGAATCGAAATTTTAAGGCCAATATGTTTAGTGAGTTAGGTTTGTGTCTCTTACAGACTTACAGTGTCCTCTGTTCAAACATAAATTTCATTTAGAGACATCAAGACTTTGAACTATATTTTTTGTTCTTTGCTTTTTTTTTAGCAATTTATATCATTTGCTAGTTTTAATGCTGACATGAAATTCTAGCCATCACTTCATATTCTAAAATGAAATATGCTGTGTTAACTAGGAATATAATTATTCAATCACATATCATTGCCAAACAACCAGAAAATGTAATTTTCCATTTTACCTGCAAGAAACATTTCCAAGCCAGGGACATTTCTGCTTTATAAACGCTATTATTTTTGTTGTTTTAGCCATGTAAATTTTTAAATTCTCTTTATATTACCAGATCAATGTTTTTAATTGTCATAAAAATATGAGCTCAATTAATAAAATGCAAAAGTGCAATCACTTAGCCATTTGCTCCCCTCAACCCCCTTTTCCAATGCCATGCAAAATTTTTATATATAAAGAGAGGCGTCTTTTATCTGTATGTTTACTCCTTAAATGGTTGCAATTGCCTGGGCTGTGAAAGGTTGAAGCCAAGATCCAGGAGCTTCTTGTAGGTCTCTCATGTGGCTCCCAAATGGGTAGCAGGCCATCCTCCACCTCCTTCTCAGAAGCATTAGCTGGGAGCTGAATGGAAGGTGGAAGAGCCAGGACTTGAACTAGTGCCCATCAGATGACAGGATGAGTGGCTGCTTAGCTCAATATGCCACCATGCTGGCCTCTCTTTGAACTTTTGGAAAGACCCTCAGAATGAAACTAGGGCACAAACAAGTAGTCTGTATAGGCGTGTTAGTCACAGCCATGGCTTAACCTGCTGCAGCACAAATATATGATTGATCGACATTTTTTTTTTACTAATCTGGATGTTTTTCTCTGCTTTCTGGAGGACTATTTAAATAATTAAAATCCTTTCATCTTTCTTTTTCTACCCCCAGTATTTAACAAGTGTAACAAACAGCCAACCAAACCAAACAAAAAACCCAAACCACATACACAAAGGCCTTCCATGACTGTTGTTTTCCAATGAGAGCATTTTTTTTTTCTACCTGACCACTTTTCTTGTTCTTAGCTCTTGGCCCTTTGGAGTCACTGCTTAAATTTATTTCGATTTTGAATTGAAAGGTCAAGGGACAACCCCATGAATACAAAATCAGACAGCCTTGTAGCCTCAGAAGCTCAGTGTATCAAACAAGCAAACACAGACACAAATTTTCCCAAAATGTACCCCAATCTAACATCTTAACACACTTAAATTAATTTGTATTTTAAAAGTCAGAATATTAATGTGTCTATAATAAATGTATTATTTGTACTTTAGTCTTAAAAATCAAACCCATAATTACACCTAACTTATTTCAGGATCAGGAAGTAACAGTAACTTTCTTACTGTGCTAATATGAGGATTAAATGAGCTGGTTCTTATGAAGTGTTTAACAAAATGTAAATACTTGTCTTAGTCTACCAGGTCAACACATATACTGAGGATGTCTAAAAGACATTCCAATGAGAGCAGAAAGAAAGAAGAGGAAGGAAGGAAGGAAGGAAGGAAGGAAGGAAGGAAGGAAGGAAGGAAGGGAGGGGAGCAGACACACAAGGAGGAAAGGAGGGAGGGAGAGAGAGAAGAAAGAAAGAAAGAGGAAAGTCTCTGTTTCAGATTTGTTTTGCTTTGGTCTTACCTATTTTAATTAAGGGAAATTTCATACCATCCAGGTGCACGGTTGAATTGAACTTGAATGTCTTCTTCAGACCCTTGTCTCTATTCTTTCCCCATCTCATTGGCTAAATTTAAATCATAGTGAGAATTCAACCTTTATTCTCCACATTGCTGTCTACCACTGTGTCCAAACTATTAACTGCATAATTTCAGAAGCTCTCTGCAAGTACCTTTTCTTGGCCTCCGTATAGGGGATAGAAACTCTAGTTGCTGAGACGTTATTGTTAACCCAGCAACTAGAATGGTCTTCCAAAATGTCATTATCACGTTATTCCTTTCCTCAAAACCACCATCTACTCAGAGAGTAAAAGCTAAAGCTTATTCAGTACTCAAAACCTTCCTTAAGTTGTCTCTCTTTTATTTCTCTAATATAATATAATACAATTGCCCTTTCTAGATCCTTTTACTTCCATCCTATTTTCTTCCTCCATGTTTGTTGAATGAATAGGCACATAATAGCCTTAGAAGTTACATTGGCTACTTTTATAGGGAATACACTTTCTCTGGTGAACCACCTGGCTCATCCTACACTTCTTGAACACCTTGTTCATATTGGTTTTCAGTGGGCCTTGCCTTTGGTCATCCCATTTAATATTTAATACAGCAGCACCAGCTTCTTAGTCTTATACCCCACAGTCTTGATCACACTTACTTTGCTCTTTAATTTAATCTGTGATACCTATTATCTGTCAAAAAGGTAACTAGACAAAGGGCTACTGCAAGCTAGAAAGAGGAAAATATTCGTAAAGGAAAGTCAGTCAAGAATGAAAGCTAATAATTATGGAAAAGAATAAACAACAAATAATAAACTCAATAAAATAAGGACAGCATCACTGGCAATCAGGAAGATACAAAGTGAAACAACAATGGAATACCCTTTATGGACAAAGATATTAGTAATTTCCAGGATTGACTTTAGATACAGAAAAGTGAAAATTCTAATTTATAGCTGATAGAAATGAAAAGAACTACAACCAATTTGCTAAACTAGTTAGAAACACTATTAAAAGGTTCAACATTCATATCATTGGACTTAACAACAACCTAATTTTGGCAAATCAGTTCCATGTAAGCCAGTAGTGAAAGAACATATCTGGACAGACATTTTATTACACATTAATTTTAGTGACATTAAAATGAAAAACAGTAGAGGCAATGTAACATCCCACTGTTCCACTCAGTATTTTTTTAAAAATATATTTGACTATTACTTAGATGGAGCTATAAATAAGAATCTGGATGAATGTTTGGAGAAATATAAAATAATTAATTAGCAGAGTCATATCTGACTCTATTTTAAAAGGAAAGAAGGAAAGAAATATCTTGCATATTAGCATATATATATGCCTATACATACACACATACCACATTTACATTTGTGTGATCTCAGAGAATAGCCCGGAAGAATAAATTAGTACTAATTATAAAAGTAGGGGCACCTGAAAGAATAATCACATTATTTTTATATTGTTTAAAATAAAACAGGTTATAATTTGAAAATACAGTGTTAAGACAAGTACATAAGTTTATATGTTAATTCAAATGACCTAAATTTTCATCTCAATGCACAAAAAATGACACTGAAAATCAGCTATGTGGTTTTGGCTTCAGAATTGGTCTAATTCAGTTCCTTCAATTTATCTATGAGAGTATCAATGTCCACGTACATATAGCAGATTTTTGGTATGTGCGTTCATCAAAATAAATGAGCAGAGTAAATTCTTGCTCAAATCACAGTTGTTGTCAGAAGGACATGTCGTATCCAGGCGTTCTGATTCTAGGTCCATGACTCTTTCCACTATGATGCGGGCCTGGGAGAACAACATGCGGACATGTGTATTGCCTGACACAATGATGTGTTTAGCCAGAATACACCTTTGAACACTATACTTATCAATTTGCCTAGCACAAATATCACAATGCCCAGCATGAAGAACCATAATTATGTGCTTTTCTCGGGAAACCTATTATTTTTGTTTTGGATGTTGAGGCTTTGGGGTTGAGTTTGTTTACCTGTTCTTTGAAGCATACAAAACAAAGCTTGGAAACGGCCTCCAATGCATAAGACAGAACACCATGCCTAGGGACCAGAATTTTTACTTGGAGCCACCATGCTGTACAGGGCGGCCAGTGAGCACGCACCATCCCCTGTGGAAGAGCCTTGTGATTTCTATGTGAGCCCTCCTCTGGTCCTTCCAGGCACCCCGTTATGCATCAACACAGCCCTGCAGCTGCCCCCTTTTGTGGAACGTTTGAATAGCACGTTTTCTGGACTTTCCTCACACCTCTAAATTTCCTTTCTTGCCCCCTACTCAGATAGGTTTATCATTCAAGTCCATTCACAAATTAACCATAGTTATTGTGGCCACCAAATTTCCCCTTGACCTTCGACTCCTACTCTCCTCCCCAGCTCATGGTTCCACTTTTGCTAAAGTTCAGGGGCTCTTAATAAGGAGTGACCTTTACTTTCACTCTCCCCTACCGATCCAGAGAGCCAGTTTCAGTTTGTGAGACTTCTCTCTGCGTTTGGTTCCACTCAGAATAGGTTATTTTCCAGTACAGTTGTGTTTGTTTTCTTAGTGCCTGGGGAGAAGACTGGAAAAAGCCAGCTAGGCTGGGGTCCCAGAAATATGCTGAAATCAAGGAATGAAAAGATCTCTGAAGAAAGTAAGACAAAAAAGAAAGTTAATTGGGGAAAGATGAGCCAAAGTTCTTATTTGCTAGCAAAAATTCTCTTATTATATTAGTAGCTTAGGCAGTGGCAGCTCTGGTTGTCTTTGAAATATGCTGTCCTTGTCTAAGGAAAAGATGTTTACCAATGTGCAGTTTGTGGATGTTCACCTGAAGCACTCAGGAACCAGAGGGTCAAGTCACATGTGCTAAGAGGACCCTTTCTGCATCTCGTGTTTGCCAGGAACCTAGCAGCTGCCAACTGCCAAGCTGCGTAAAGATGAAAAATGTTGCTAAGAGTTTGGAAAACCCCTCAGCCTGGCAAGTTCATACTAGGTACAGTTTTGAGAAATTGAATCTAAATAAAGAATGCTGAGGTCCCTCTTACAAAAGTTTTGAGAAATCTTGGACTCCAAGTATTCCTCTTCTTATGATCATGCAAAAGGTTAAGTTTGTAATTTTGGTGTTGTCTTCTTTACAAAAGTTGTAAAGATCCTAGGAAGCCCTTTGGGAAGTGCTCTTAGGTGTGGTTGGTGTTACATGTTGGAGTCAGAACAAAGGCAAGAGGAAGTTGGTTAGCATGTCTGTGTCCATTTGGAGTCAATGAAGAAACCAAGTGGAAGTGGTCACCAGTGTCAATGAGCAACCAGAAGAAATGCCAAGCACCATCCTAGCAGGCCAAGGAAGGCCAGTGGGGTTGACGGTGGTTTTTCAAAGAGGATACGGTACCCAAGACATAGCAAGCATTTCTGGTTTCTTCATGTAGCACAGAAAATAGGTATGTCCTGTTCCGGTATGCACTGCCACGGAACAGCACTGTGGGCTTGCTAAGGAGAGCATAGACTGGGACAGAATCCGAGCTTCGCTGCCAAGTCAGTTGCACCTGAACAGCAACATACACAGATCAGCTCCTTTATTGACCCTGACCAATGAGCTGCTCTCCTGTCATCTCAAACATCTGAGCTTCCATTTTAGCATGAGGGGTCTAAAGAGAGGCTTTACATGTGAACAGTGCGGATCTGGCTTTCCATCTCCACTCTGCTTCAGGACTTTCCTTAGCTATTGTAGCTTGGTATACACATTAGTTATAGCTGAGTGGGAGTAGAGGGGTATTGGGGAGATACAAATCAGTTCAGTTACAGACTTATTCTTAACATCTGTCAGTTTATCATGGGTTAAATGCTGACTTCCATTTACTTAAAGTTTATTTGTTCATTTCAGAGACAGCGTTACAGAGAGAAAGAGAGCTTCTATCCACTGGTTCATTCTTTAAATGTCTACAGAAACTGGGACTGGGCTGAACCAAAGCCAGGAGCCCAAAACTCCATCCTGATCTTTCACAGTGGTGCAGGGGCCCAGGTACTTCTGCCATCTTCCACTGCTTTCTTAACTATGTTACAGGCTCAGAAGCAGTCAACAGGGACTAAAGTGGGTCATTCCATATGGCAACACAGGGCACAGTTTAGCTCACTGCACCACATTTCTGGCCCTTGGGTTAAAATGCTTAATCAGTGCTTCTCAATTGCCAGCCCCTACCCTGGACCCCTTTTCACAGACAGAGCCTTTGGATTCTATGTTGATCCTGCCATCCACCCGTGACGGGAGGAGTTGCTAGAGTAACACGACTATTTCTTACAGACCCCAGTCTGACTTCTACTTTCAAATGAAAACTTCAGTCTCTGTAACAGTCAGTTTTACAGGCATATTTTTAAGATCAGTGCCCTATAAGGCCTTGCAGTTAATCTATTAAACATTTATATAGTCTTCCTGGCTCTAACATACATCCCTTTCTGATCCCAAATTTTCTTTTGTTTGATTTAATTTTGAACAGCCTATCTCTTCTCTGTTCTTACGCAGTACTTTCAATTGTATTACTTGGTTTACTCAAGTTTTCTTTATCCCAAAAGTATATTTATTTATTTGAAACTCAGAGTGTCAGAGAGGGCGAGAGGTCTATCCTCTGCTGGTTGACCCCACAAATTGCCGCATGGCCGAAGCTGGACCAGGCAAAAGGTAGGAGCCAGAAACTATGTGGTTGTCCCATGTGTGTGGCAGGGGCCCAAGCACTTGGACTACTTAATGGTACCTTCCCAGGCACCATATTAGTTGGATACAATGTGAAATAGCCAGAACTTGAACCAGGGCTCTGGTATAGGCTGCCTAGATTACAACAATGGCTTACCATGCTGTTCCACAAGGCTAGCAACCCAAAACTTCACTTAACTGCCTCTCAAGTTTTTACAACTCTGTATCTCTGGCCATTGAAGATCTGTACTCTTGCCAAAAGATTACTCTGAGAGGTTCCATGCTGAAGACAATCTCTTTATTATTATCCACCCTCCCGCCTCTACCCCGACCACCATTCTTCTTGTTAGTTTTTAAGATTTGAAATAGCTAAGAGCTGTTTGTATGCATGGTAGTAAAGAAGACTAAATATTCCTGTAATACCACAGATTTGGCCAGTCTCTTTTGAGGTGAATGGCCATCCTCATAACATATCCCATGAGTTTGTTAAACTTTGTTTGAACCTACAGATACACTATTTATTTACTTTAAGACAGTCGATCTTCTTGATTGATTTGCTTGGCTTTCATAAATTTTTGAGTCAGGTTTATTCACAAACTTTGAATGCAAATTGAGTTTCCAAAGGCTGGGGAATGCTCCAGTTTTTGCTGTTTTAAATAGAAAACTTTGCATATTCACCTAGTAGTGATATTTTGTTTTCATTTTGTTCATTTATTTGACATGCCAAACAATAAGAAAAGTGTCCCATAAATGATAGTAGGTGGTAGCCAAATGGATGATACGATTTTTCACTTTAAGATTTTGTTCTGTGTATGATAGCTCACTCCTCAAGTGACTGTAACAGCTGGAGCCGAGCTGACTGACAGCCAGAAGCTTCTCTCTATGGGATGCATGGACACAAGAACATGTGTGTTTCCTTCACTGCCCTCCCAGTCCATAAAAAGGGAGCTGGATTGGAAATTGGATAGTTAGGACATGAACCAGCTCCCATATGAGATGCCAATGCCTGCAGGTAGAGGACTGCTCACTTAAGCCACCTTGCCAGCCCCTTACTTGCAAGTTTTTAAAAGCCATCCTCATTATAGGAAGGATAATTGATTGTTTAAAAGAATTACTTCTCAATATCTGTTCCAATTCTTACCTGTAGCAATTTGCACACATGAGTTTAGATTGGATTTTTATTGCAACATTATGCATAGATACAATTGCTATGACGAAGTATTAAGGACCCTTGTCTACTTATTTCTGAGTATAAACATGGATCATTTATTGAGAACTTACCAACAGCAAGTCATTTACTTTCTGTGAGCCTCAGTTTCCTCTGAGACTGAGGAAATAACTTCCACATCAAGAAGGCATTCTGGGCACCACATCATGGCCCAGTGGCTAAATCTTCGCCTCGAATGAGCCAAGATCCTACTTGGGTGTTATTTTGGATCCCAGCAGCTCCATTTTCCATCTAGCTTCCTAATTGTGGCCTGGGAAAGCAATAGAGGACAGCCTAAAGCCCTGGAACCCTGCACCTGTGTGGGAGATCCGAAAGAAGCTCTTGGCCCTATCATTTCTACAAGTACAATTTGCTTTTATGTCAATCCTATATAGATGTAAGAAGAACAACAATTTTGTATCAGCAACTGTATTACTTTACAGTTCTTGTTTTGCACACTTACAACTCTTGATAATTCCCACAGGAATTCAATGACTTGATTTTGTTATTTCACACAATAATAAATGACTTCCTGTTTTTTCTTCTTACGAGCACATAGACAAGGCCCATGATTCATTGGCTTTATAGTGTTTGCATCCAAAAATGACAAATATGCTCTGCTGTGGCAAATATTCATTTACATTGTGGAAGGATCATTGCAACGCAAGGTTATGTGTTTTGAACTACTTAATTAAATCAAGCACCCTCTTGTATATACTTTATTTCTTCTGGAATCTCATTCAAATTGTAAGGACACAGGTGGTTGATTTTACAGATCAGTAGATCTTGCCCAAAAAGATTTTCAAGATTATTTGCTTTAATTAAAATAAGAAAACTTTCAGCATTTCTTCTTCTGTTGTGCCCAGAAGTGAGTGCTGAGGCACATTTATTTATTTATTTGAAAGTCAGGTTTATAGAGAGAAGGAGACAGTGAGAAAAATCTTTTGTCTTCTGACTCATTCAAGTGGCTACAAAGGCTGGAGCTGGACTGATCCAAAGCTCGGAGTCAGGCGCTTCCTCCATGTCTCCCGTGTTGTTGCAGAGTCCCAAGAGCTTGGGCCATCCCAAGTGCTTTCCCAGGCTAACAGCAGGAAGCTGAATGGAAAGTGGAACAGCCAGGTCACAACCAGCCCCCATATGGGATCCACAAGGAGAGGATTAGCCAACCAAAGCGAGCGTCAAGCTGTGCCTCTGAAGCATATTTATAAGGCACGCCTCTGTTTTCCAGTGATTTCAGCAGAGCACATTTGTTTATTCTGAAACATGCAAGGGAAGGTTCGAGGTTTTATGAGTCTGTGGTATTTTTTTTTTTTTTTTTACAATTTGGGCTTTAAATATTATCATGAGAATGTCTTGTTTTCTAGAACAGGCCAGGAAAATAATTTTATTTCCATATATGCTCTTTCTTCTCTTTGCTTTTAGGAAAACGAAACAAAATCCTAAATCAACTGTTTCAATTTGCCCTAAGCATCATCCAACATCTTAGGTATTTGTACATATGAGATACTAATCTTCTTTTATAAAATTATTCCTACATTAAGCATAAGATAATTTAAGTATTCCAAATCACATATTAATCTTTCAGTTTCATATTTTTGGTTTTTAATATTTTGGGTATTTGTACTTTAAAATAGTTTGAAACTTATAAAAATTCCTAAGAAGTATATAAAGATATTTTTTCCTCTCCATTTAGACATAAGTGAGCACAGGCTGATTTGATGTGTCTTTCCTACGTTCATGTACTTTCTTCAATGCCACAGTGCAACCATCAACATAAGAAAATGAGCATTGGTACAGTACTATCATAAAATCCGCAAACTGCTTTCAATTTCTTCTATTTAGACTGTTAATGTCTCACAGGAAAAAAAAAGATCCATTCCAAAATTATATATCATATTTAGCTTTTGTGGATTTTAAATTTTAGCAATTTGAGACAATTACTTGGTCTTTGACTTCTGTAACTTAGCAAATTTAGAAAATTATATGCCTGGTATTCTATTGGATGTTTCTCAATTTGCTTTTGGCTATCGGTTCTTCATAATTAGACTCGAATTTTCCATTTTTGGCAGGAATACCATAGATATGAAGCTGAGTCTTTTAAGTGCATCCTTTTGAATGGTTATGGTTTGAATTTTTCTCATTGCAGGTGATGTTAACTTTGATCAATTATTGAATAATTGATTGTAGGGGTGTCTGCCAAGATTCTTCAACGTAAAGTTCTTTGTTAATATTTCCTTCTAGAGCCACTAAGTATTAGAGAGGTTGGTGAATATTTTAGGAAGTTATAAAACTATCCCATTCCTCATCAAAATTATAGTCACAAGTTTTAGCTGATGCTAAACTTGATATTTCCAATTGGCAAGTATTTATTCATTCACTGTTTTGAGAGTCAGAATGACAGGGAGAAACAGAGTTCCCTTTTCTGATTCACTCCTCAAAAGATCAATTTGAGGCAGACCAACGCCAGGAGACCATGACTCCACAGGGATGGCAGTGGCCCAAGTATTTGTACTATCTTCCCCAGTCTCCCCAGACACATTAACAGGCCACTGGATTGGTGACAGTGTAGCCGAGACTCAAGCCATCACTCTGATGTTTGCTGTGATGCTGTAAATGGCAGCTTAACTGGCTGCCCTACAGTGCTATCCCAGATGTTTGTTATTTCAATTATCACTAAGATGGCTTTCAAATAGTGATTTTTAAAAGGGGTTTGTTTTACTTATTTGAAGGGCAAAGTGACATAAAGAGAGGGACAGAGACAGACATAATAGCTATGTGCTGGTTTCCTCCTTGTATGGCTGACAATAGCCAAGTCTAGGTCAGACCGTAGCAGGAACCTGGAGCCCTATCCTGGTCCCCTGTGCAGGTAGCAGGAACGGGTGTACCGAGGTCCTCTCCTGCTGCTCAGGGAGCTGGGTCAGCAGCGGAGCAGCCGGGACTTGAGTCAGCTCCCAGTGTGGGATACCAGTGTTAGAGCAGGCACTTGAACCTGTTACATCTCGATGCCAGGCCTGAATAGTGATTTCCTAATCATTTCAACTACGTTTGTTGACAGGCATTCCAATGTAAAGAGGATTTTATGTTCATTTTCAAATCTTTTTCTCAGTATAGATTAATAGTTCCTATTTTAAGTAATGAGTTATAATGCATTATCATTATTAATTTTTATTTTGAGTGTGTCCCATATTTATTTGATCAGTTCATTTTCTAATTCTTGGCACAAAAAGAAACTACAAGAATTTCATATTCATATAAACCTGGCAAAAAGAAGAATGAGTATGGAGTATTGCGCTAATAAAAATCGGCTGACTTTGTTACGACGTAATGTTCTCATCTCCGATGGCGGAGTCCTAAAACTTTCACCTAGCTGATGGGGTGCAAGGTACTTCCTGTCTGACAGCTTGGATTGGTTGTGTTAGAAGTACAAAACATGCTGAATCAAATCACAGTTTTTCAGTGTAGTTCTACATATTTAATGAGAACTATTTCTGAAAAGCCTCTACAGAGTCTACAGAAGCAAAACTGTTTGATGTGAATCTTTTCCGTAAATGTCCAACAAATATCATTTTTTTAAAATTTGGAAAGACAGGCATACATAGAGAAGGAGATACAGAGAGAAAGATCTTTCATATTCTGGTTCATTTTCCAAGTGACCTCAATGGCCAGAGCTGAAATGATCTAAAACCAGGAGCTTTCTCCAGGTTTCCCACGTGGGTGCAGGGTCCCAAGACTTTGGGCCATCCTCAACTGCTTTCCCAGGTCAGAAGCAGGGAGCTGGAAGGGAAGTGGAGCAGCTGGGACAGGAACCAGTGCCCATAAGGGGGCCTGGGTTACAAGGCAAAGATTTAGCCACTAGGTTATCACACCCGGCCCCAAATATCACTTCATAAAAGAAGCTATTAAAGAGGAAATACTTGTGCTCACTTTGGCTCACTTTGGTCATACACAAAGTAAGACTAGAACAATGATGAAATAAATATGGTCCTCGTGTAAGAATGAAGTACAGATTTGTGAATCATTCCATGTTCTTAAAAAAGATATAACCAAATAATTTTCTTAAAATATTTAAGCTAAATAAGTCAGAATAGATGAACTATAGTTATTTACATGAACAGTTCACATTCCCTGCCTTTCTCCATCTGCACCTTACGTAACAACAGGAGAAAATACTATCTGAACCGAACGCACAGTGCCCTCTAGAGGCTAAAAGAAGTTAGTGCATTATTTCCCATCAGAATGAGTTTAAGGGAGCTCTGTGGGCACAGAGAGCACCCGTAACCTCACTGTCTCTGCTCCGCTTCGGCTCTTTGGTCACACAGTCCTTCCAGGAACAGCCACAAAAGGCTTGGCACAGATACACAACATCAGTACGGTGGCTTGGCACGTCACAGAAAAGCAGAGAGGAAATAAACAGCGATCGAGCCAAGAATGCGAATTCAGAGTCATAACATAGTCCATGGTTATAATTCTCTGGCTTTTTGCTTCAGACATGGAAATCCAACTTTAAGACACTTATTTAAAAATATTAAGCCCCATAGTTTTGGGTGAAACTTTTAGAAATATGTATCTTTGCCTGAGGACTATGCTACCTTGAACATTCTCCAAGCAAACCCTTCCCCTTATGCTACCTTTAAGCTTCAGCTGCTAATCTATTTCTTTTTTAAAATATATTTTTACTTTGAATTTTGAATTATGTGGTATAATTTTGTATAGGCTGGGAGTCCTCCCCAAACTCCCACCCCCGTCAGATTTTTCCCGTTTTGTTACAATAGTGTAGTCCTTCACAAGGAATCATAATTCTATCAGTCTCTTATTTGAGTGTACCCCGATATTGTTGGCACAACATCAGACAGTCCAGCCTCCCATTGCCTACACTTGTCCAACAGTTTCATTGGGAATCCATCTTTCGTCTGGATGCAGGGATGCATATTCGGGGGTATAATGGAACATGCTAATCTATTTCTACTTATTAAAATAACGAGATAATATGATTCATTCAAAACACGTATGTAGAATAATTCATACAATGTCTTTTGTCCAAAATTAGTCAAAAACATGCTTGAGAGCCCTAATCATGATAACAAGAGATTAAACTCTTCTGCTGATTAATCTTCTGGGCAACAGCAATAATTCTGGGTCAACAGAAACTCCAAGTTCTTGTCTTGAACTTCTGGCATTTCTGTTCTAGAAGAAACTACCATCAGTGTGTCCTTGTGTCAGATTTGAAAATGTGCTTTGTTCTCCAGCCTTTTTCCTTAAAAAAAAAGACCCGGCTTACGACAGCAGCAACAGCAAAGCAGAAGATGTGCTTTGGCAGCAGACCAGGTGGGCGGAGAGGAAATGTGAACGTTAGAGGCGGAGTTAGTGGAGGCACCTGCATCCTCAGATTCTGCCCTGGCTTTGTCATCATGTTCTCTATCTTCTAGCTACCTGCAGGTTATGTCCAAGACAGTGACTACCTGCTTTACCCACTGAGCTTAGTTATTCTCTTTAGCTTCTCATTAATGAAATCACCATATCATTGTAATCATAAAAACCAAGTCTTTTGGTCTAGGATTGCACATTCTGCATGTGTCACTAATGCCAACTAGCTATCCCGGGACCTGAAAGTGCTGACACCTGGTGAGATAACATACAGCTTACAAAGAGTCAAAAACACGATTCTCACACAAATATATAACGAACATAGGTTCCAGATTTTATCTAAAGTAATTATGAGAGCCCACTTCTTTTCTGTTGCTAATTAATGAGGTATCCAGAAAGAAAAGAAGGCCTACTCAAAGGGAATTTGAAGAACTGAATGTTCCATGCAGTTTATTACCAGAATGCTTGAGTAAGATTATGTTAGATAGGAAACAGATCTGGAAGTCAGCACACACCATAACTGTTGAGATTGCCTTTCCCCCCAAACAGAATTGTGTAAATTAACAGTGTCTAGGCTCTGATCAATGAGTAGATCTTAGATAATTAAATAATCCTTGGAGGACCTTGTAAAACAATTGTGTTCAGGGATTGGCACTTTGGGTAAGCCATGGTCTGCAGTGTTGGCAGCCCATCTGGGTTTAGGTTCAAATCCCAGGTGCCCCATTTGCAATCCAGCTCCTGGCTGATGCAACTGAGGAAGCAGCAGAAAGTTGCCAGCAATACTTGGCATCCTACACCCAAGTGGAAAACGTACAAGAAACTCCTGGCTGCTGATTCTGGCCTGGCCTTTGCAGCCACTTAGGCGGTGAACCAGTAGATGGGCAATTTCCTTCTTCCCCTATTTCTTCCTTGGTTCTGTAACTCTGTTTTTCGAGGAAATATGTAAATATCTTAAAGTAACAACACAAAGGTATGTCATTGAGAATCATGCTTTATCCTCTAAATTTTTGGAGCCCTTTGTACGAGAGACCTTTGAACACGTAGTGACAGTACTAACGCTCCAAATACTTTTGAATGCCGTTCTTTCCCTGTCCGCCTGCGTTGCATCCTGGGGTTGCTAAGCAGGTTGTTACTTCCCATTTTAAAGTTAGGGAAAAAGAGTTCACAATTGTATGTAACTTAACGGAAACTAAAAAAAAAGATTTATTTATTTTTATTGGAAAGGCAGATATACAGACAGGAGGAGAGACAGAGAGGAAGATCTTCCATAAGATGGTTAACTCCCCAAGAAGCCGCAATGGCTGGTGCTGCGCAAATCTGAAGCCAGGATCCTGGAGCTTCTTCCGGGTCTCACACGTGGGTTCAGGGTCCCAAAGCTTTGGATCGTTCTTGACTGCTTTCCCAGGCCACAGGCAGGGAGCTGGATGGGAAGCAGAGCCACTGGGATTAGAACCCGCATTTATATGGGATCCCGACATGTTCATGGCAAGGATTTTAACCACTATGCTATCGTGTCAGGTACTAGGGGAAACTTTTTAAAAGTTCCGTTGTCAAGTTGGCTTAGTGTGCATCCTATTGGTAAAATCTAATTTGTGCAGCTATCACTTCTGTTTACTCTTTGTGTTGATTTATTCTTATGAGTGAAGAGCAGGAAGGTGGAGTAGCGGCAAAGGAGATTTGTGTTTATGTCAGTGTAAAACAAGCTGAGTGTAAGCCAGGAGCTCAATCTGTGAAACTGAATTTCATTTCATTCTATCACCATCATCTTGAACAGTTAATCTAAAAGTATTGCCTCTGCAATTCTCTGTTTACTTATAATTTAGTAAGAAAGCTGCCTGAAGTAAGGCTTCAGTAATGGTGTTTGATTCAAACAGTCATTTTTACACTTTTGCAATTTCATTATGAAGAGAAAGGAAATAAATGAAAGAAACCGAGGGGAAAGGCAACAAGAAATTAAAGTCTACTCTTAGACAAAGAGAACACAGTGTGATTTTTACTTTAAAGTGGTCACTTAACACAGTACCAAAAGTTGAACCAGTACTTCTTAGCTGATATTTTGTGGGTCAAGAACTTGATTGAAATAAAAGAAAAAAAAATGTCTTCAGAAAAAGACAGTATACACATGGCATGGTTTGTGTGTGTGTGTGTGTGTGTGTGTGTGTGTGTGTGTGTGTGTGTGTGTTTGATTTCAGATGACCAGGTGCTCCTGGATGCTGTCCCAGGACCTTGGTCAGCAACAATGGGCAGCCACAGGGATCCCTGTCTCCCAAGCCTCTCTTCGCAATTGACTTCATTAGTTAGCTACGTTTCAGTTGGAAGCACTGAGAGATACTCCCTAGATCTAGAGAAGAAATGCCTGTTAAATTGGAAACACAGTCTTCCATGGTCTTGCTGTACTAATGGCTCCTACAGTCGCTAACAGCCCCATGCTGTACTAATAAAAGCTGTGCGCTTTCAGAGCTGGTTCTTACCTTGTTCTTTATAAGTTAACAGACCTCTGAGAAAGTGCTTACCCTTACGGATTGTCAGGTTTTCTCTCTGAAAGATAGAAATTGTGCATGTGTAGATGATAGGGATCGTGACTCTCACCTAATTTGTGAGCAGATTTAAGGAACAAATCTTAAGTGATGGCAAAGTTACCCGCTAAAACGAGTGTAAGTGCTGTGTAGGGTTTGTTGCATTTGTGCTTAAAAGTTTACTCGGGTGATTTTGGTTTTTTGCTCAACTGTTAGGTATATTTCATGTGTAGTTATATTTTATGAGATTCTTTAATGATTTAAAGGGGAAACCAAGGTTTATCAACTGTAATTCTGTTTTATCTCTTAATTTTCATAATTGTGAGCTTTGTGGAAAAAAATAAGCTTCCATGACTTCTATTTGCTTTTGTAAAATAAATCTAAGTCAAACTGAAATTCATAAAACATGATAAATTTTACTAATTAAAAATATGAAGAAAAATATTTTCATCTTAAGTAGACTTACATTTATTAAAGGGTAATCTAAAAGACTTGCTAAGAATGTTATAAAACCAATTGTCTTTTATCCAAAACAAGGCCAGATGTTCTCATTACCTTTTGAATTAAATTAAGACTTTTTTTGCACTTTTAAGATTATTTTTCTTTTCTTTTCATCAATATACCAAATTTATGTTGGCTATTTTTGAAACCCATTTGTTAAAATGGTTGGTAATTATATCAAGCTTTTAGAAAAGCAATAATAGTACCAATTATTTTGTATTTACAGCATACCTGGCTCTTTGCTGAGAATTGTGCATGCATTATCATTAATCTCATCTTTAGTCTTATAAAGTTGTTTTCCTTTTCTTAGAAACCAAGCCATAGCTTTCACAGTTAAGGGATTTAGATTAGGCCCCACTATAATATTCACAACTGTGTCACAATCTTCGTTCACAGGTTCTGAGATAGACTCATGGCTGTAACAGTGACAATGTTCATGCAACACCAACCAGGACAGAAAGTGAACCCAAGTCTTAATGAGGGTAGAATCCGTGCAACATCGTCCCTCTCTTATCCTGATTATTCCCAAATGAATCCCCAAATGCTCTAGCCTTGTGACCATCATAGTGACTACACTATGAGGATTCACCCTCTCCGTTGGCATGATCGAAGCTCCTGACCCCCAGTTACCATCCCCTGGCTTTCTCTGTTGTTACTTCTCTGTGTAGTGAAGAAATATCACCAAGGTTGTAGAAACCATCACAGAGCTTCACTTTCCACCAAATGAGGAGTGTACCACTCCTATGAAGACTGTTCCTTTGTGGGTTGTAGCTCAGAAGGATGCTTGCTGCACCATCCTATAAAAAATTAAAAGGGAGCAGGGCCTCAACTCTGAGACTAAACCATCACTGCTTGTCCAAAAAAAGAAGGGAAGAGTAGTGCTTGGCCTTTCTACACATTCACCAGCAGAGTCAAAACAGTCATTGCTGTATGTGATTACTGCTGTGAAAAGCCAGTACTTTGCCATAATGGATATTCAGTTATTGCATAAAGAAGAACACAGTCACTCACAATTCAAGTATAGCAAAACAAGGCAACCAGGGGACCAAAAGCAATAGAGAGCGAGTGCCAATTCTAAAGCTGCTATTAGTGTTCCAACTTCATCAGCTCTGTGAATTTTAAGGATTTGCATGCATTTTATTTTATTTTTTAAATATATATATATATTGATTACATTGCAATATGTGACACAGTTTTATAGGCACTGGGATTCCCCCCCACCCTTCCCCAAACCCGCCAACCCCTCCCATGGTGGATTCCTCCACCCTGTTGCATTCCACAGTTCAAATTCAGTTGAGATTCTTTCATTGGAAGCATCTACCAGACATAAAGTCCAGCATCTTGTTGTCCAGATAAGTTCATCAGTTTCTTGGGGAAACCATCTCTGGTCTGAAGGTAGAGCTGGTAGAGTGGTTTTGATATTTCAACAGATCTGAATTGTTGCCACTCTCACCAGTCCAAGCACGATGAAGTTGTTGAAGAATCCACTGATTGACACAGTCCATCATAGAGTCTCCGTTTGCCCAGTATTTTCATTGCCAACATATAGCTGAGGTGGTTGACCGACCTGCTCTGTCCTCTGTCATTTGATGGTTAGCGTTCTGAGTCCGAAAGCTCGATTGTGGGGATCCCCAAAGAAACTTTGTCTGAGGTATTCCCAGACCAGATTCTTGTATGTACTGGCAAGAACCAGGCCCTGCACCATCGCCCCGATCAGCTGGTGGTTGTAGCTGCTGGGTTGGTTCTGTTTTCAGCCCTGTCTTCCACTGGAACCAATGGGTGTTTGCAGTCCAGCCTGGTTCTACCCAGCACATACTCGGCCCTCGCTTAAGCCAGTGGGGGCTGCAGCCCAGCCAGAGCGACCCACAATAGCCCCATCAGGCCCGCCCCCTCCCCTGGTTTGCCAGTATGTGTGGCAGACTAGTTCAGTCTGTCCCACATCCCCTTCTGCTCTCATACATGTCAATGGGTATGAGAACCATGTCCCATCTAACCAGCTCAACTATCCAGCCTTCAGGGATGTTGTTGGGTGTCTCTCTGTCTAGCCACCCCAGCCCCTGCCCTAGTTTTCATGCCCTCTCATGGGGGGTGGTAACTTAAGAGAGAGGAGCCCACTATTTCCCTCCCAGGCCACTCCCACTCCTGGATTATGCACTCTCCAAGTGATTCTGTGGTTTAACTTGACAGAACTAGCCCCCAGTGCCAGCTTCTGCCAGCTGCCAAGCCCCAACAACCCTCACCCACTCTAATTGTAGATTGCACCAGTAGGAATAATCAGCCCAGCCTGGTTCTTCCCTGATCTGGTCCACATGAGGCGCACAGGTGCCGTAGCCCTGCCTGGTCAGGTCTGCCCCCATCCCAGCTCATGCTCTCCAGTGGGAGTAGCTGTTCAGTAAGGCAACCACCCCTTATTCCCCTGCCGGTTCTACCCCCTACCCCCCATTGATTCTCACGTGTGCTGGTTGGGTGCTGCAGTCACATCTGGCACAGGCAACCTCACCTTGGCATTCTGTATTGTGTACTGCTTTTGTTGTAACTGAACCTGGCTCCACTCACACTCTGTTCCGGTGTTCGGATTTGCCAGTGGATTATGTGAACTGATTCAGCCTGGTCTGCCCCCGACCCATGCCAAATGTATGCCAGTGGACACTTTCCATGACCTCTTGGCTGTTTTCTTCCATGCTTCTTGCACTTACCTGCAGGGACTGTGTCCTGCCAGAGGAGTTGCCCAGGCTCCTCCATCAGAACCCCTCCAAGTGCCAGATTTCGCGCATACCAGTGGGTCCATGAGCCAGCACTACTCAGTTCACCTCCTGTTCTGGCAGGAACAGTGGCTTTTCCTAGCTGGCCTTCAACCCATTCTGGTTCTTGCTGTTGGATGTTTCAGCCCAGCCACGGCTTGTCCATACCCACGTACAGCTCATATATGGCTCAGTAGGGGATTGAGACCTAGCCTAGTCCGTCCCACATCTACCCTGGTCCTCCAGAACACCAGAAGGTGTTGCAGTCTGGTCCAGCCTGGTGCGTCTTGTCTCAGTCCACACTTATGCCAAGGGAGACTACAACTGTATCCTGACCAGAATGCAACTCCATTCCAGCTCATGTGCCCCTTGGTGGGGAACCTCCACCCAGCTAGGGAGTCCCCTAAGCTTCCCCAACCAGGCCTGTTCCCAGCCATAGATCACGTGCATGCCAGTGGTTGCTCAGACTCCGCTTGGCACAGCCTATCACCTGCCGCAACCCCTGCCCTGGACACTGTGGCTCTGCATCCATGGCTCATGAAGACCAGTTGGTGCAAAAACCTAGCTCGGCATGTCCTGTGGTCCATCCTGATTTCCAATTCCTGATTTCCATTGTGGGCTTAGGTTTGCTCAGTACTGCCCAGTGTGCCCGTTCCATCGCCCTTTCATACATTGACGAGCCGTTGGTGCAACTCTGCCCAGCCTGTCCGAACCCCAGGTCCGGACCACCTGTTCACCAGTGGGAGCTATAACTCGCCTGGGGAGCTTTCCAAGTTTCTCCCCCTGATCCCCTCCCAGATCCAGTTCTCCTAGATGCCACTGAGCTTTAGGCTAGTGCCCGGCGCAATCCAGCCCTATTGGCTCTGCCTGAGCTGGTGAAAGTTGCAGTCCGGCCCACACCACACCCCACTCAGGATGCACTCTCGAGTGCCGCTGCTCATCTTATGGGCACTCCCCTTCAAACCTTCAGGTCTCAGTCCCACTCTTGCCTTGAAGTTCATGTCCCTATTACTGGGAATCACCAGGAATACATGTCTCACCTACACTAAAGCTGGCCTTATTCATGGGTGTCCCTAAGCAGCTATTTCAAATCATAAGAACCCCAGAGCTCGCCACGGGGCGGCCAGTGCACCAAATGGTGCCAGGCTCTGCCTGCTGGGCAAGCATGCCTGGGAGGAAAAGAGCAGGAAAAAAATGAGAAACAATTTCAGAAAGGTGATGAAGGGCTTCAATCATTTTTGGCCTTGGCCATTGTAGCGTGTCATCTCAAACCATCCTTTCAGGTGTTTGAAATGGTTCAACATCACATTTGTCACAGAAGACAAAGTACTAGAAAATGTTGTGAACTCTTGGCGGACAAGCCTTGTTCAGAATGGGTGAGAAAACTGCCTCATGCATTGCACAGTTGAGTCCAAATTTGAATGTTACTTGGGAATCTGATTCATCCCAAAGATTTGGGAGCAGTTATTAAAGAAAATTGTTACTGTCCCTTCATGGGTTGTGAAAGCCTTAAATATGGGACAAGGAGGCAGCATGGTGGCTCAATAGGCTGATCTTACACCTGCAATCCTAACATTCCATATGGGCCCAATTCTAGTCCTGACTGCTCAGCTTCCAATCTAGCTTCCTGCTTGTGAAATGGGAAAGCAGCAGAGGGTGGTCCAAAGTCTTTGGACCCTATAAATTGGGCCACTGTAGCACCCTCCATTGTGTTAGTTCCTAGTTCCTGGTTTTGCATGGCTTAGCTCTAGCCATTGTGGCTATTTGGGGAAATAAACCAGTAAGAGGAAGATCTCTTTTTCTCTCTTTTCTTTCTTTCTTTCTCTCTTTCACTTCCTGTTCTCCTTCCCTCTATAAATCTGCCTTTCAAATGAAAATAAATGGATCTTAAAAAAAAACAAAAGTTCAAATTTCATGTTGTTCATGAACAACATTTAGGGTCGTCAGAGAGTTCCCTTAGAGTAAGAGGCCTGTATTCTCCAAAAGGGTCGGGTATGGAATAGGAGAAATAGACACTTCACAGCCTAAAAGAGACAGAGCATATGGACATGAAGGTGGACGCATCATTTAGAAATTTTTTTAAAACCACAAATAACATAAAATAAATTAACTTTTAAAAAAGTGCAGATGGATTTGAGTCAAAATATCTGGTTTAAACCTTGTTGTTGTCAGTTCATGGCTATGTGACTATAGATGAGTCATTTGGGCTCAGCCAGAGAAGGCTGTTAGACTAGAGCTTCCGGACACTTTCTGACTGTTTTATTTCCAAGGAATTCATTCTTAGGCTATCTGAGTATACATAGTAAAATAATAATTTAAAAATGCCTAAGAGACCAATTATCCTACTTATCTGAGTTAAACCTTGACCCTGCCAATGGGATTTCAAAGTTTAAGTTCATGTAAGCAATAATGCCTCTGAAACTCAAGGTATCTTATCTGTAAAAATGCAAACTGGGACTACTTAGATGGATTGTTGCACCCGTAGAACAAGAACAAATACCAAAGTACCTGGATATCCGTGGGCCTCCTTTCTTGACATTTTTTCAGACTGTGAAAATCTCTAATATTGTCTGGTTTTCAGATTGGACAAGCAAGTGTTCTTGTGGTATGGCATAATGAAAACAGATTGTGGTCAGCATCTGGAAGACTTGAGAGTTATCACGCATGAACAGCACCTCCAGATCATTCATAAGCCCACTCACGGTCTGTCCCCTTGAGTGTTTCTTGTTGCCTTTGTGAACTGTACCTTTCCTCCTTCTCCTTGGCAGGTGTGAAAGCATGGAGCTGGACAATGAAATCAGACATCTGATTGAGAGGAGTTCTTCCCTAGACCTCAAAAGGGTCACCCCAGAGGCTACACCTGATCTCAAAAGTCCCTGTTCCCCAAAGGTAAGGAAATCCCACCTTTTTACTTTAAGTCATCCTGGCTTTGACACTCCATTCACCAGGAAGAACTTGCAAGGACAGTCCCCACATCATTTACAGTCATTCATGTTCTTCCTTGACGACGGGGAGGGTAAAGTGAACCAGTTCTCTTAGCAGTCACTTCCTGTTGCTGAAGAAAACCTAGGGCAGAAGTGCTTTCCAGACTACAGTGTCAGACAGCAGAGTCCACAGCGAGGCGAGGAGTTGCTCAAGCCATGTAAACAGTTCTGAACACAGTGACAACACTTTGCGAGAGGTGATTGAACTTAGGTAAATGCATTTACCATGGGTTACTAAAATCATGTGCATGCCTGTTTTGGAGTTACTGTTTCTGTTTTGTTTTGCTTTACTTTGAAGGGAAAAAAATCAAAGCTTTACTGATGAGGAGAGTTGTTTGAATTTCCTCTTGTTTCAGGGTGTTTGTTTAGGGTGCTTTTTGTAAGCAAGTAAAATTCCAGGGGAAAGTGGATCTAGGACTTTCATAAATGACAAAATGCATTTGTAGATGTAGAAAAGTATCAAAAAGAACAAAATGAACTCTTAGGCTTTGTAATCCTTTTGATTGGAAACTGTTTTTCATGATTAACATAAAAATATCTGCAGAGAGTGTATTTGTAAGCATGGTTGGCATTAAAAAATTATGTATTCCTCCTTGCAAAAATAATGTTAGATCTCTCTAAAGTAACTCATGCTCACTTTGTGAAATACATATGGGTAAGTACAGAGAAAACTAAATTTTGTAGAGACTGCTTTACTGTGGAGATAATTGAGCTTGAGCTAACCTAAATAAACTGTTATAATCAACTTACATTCAGAAATTTGTATCATTCTCTCTTAAAGAGAGTTCCAGAATTATGTAAAACTCAGGCCTCACTAGATGTAGATATGTCTCAGAAATCACCAGGTGGGCTACTTCTAGAGTGCATTTCTTAGTACTGGGGCATCTGCCTGTTTTTCCCTTACACACACACACACACACACACACACACACACACACTTACACACACACACACTGTCTCTCCTGTTCATTCACAACAGCTTTTTTGTTTAATAATCTGCCATGGGTACTCCGTCTCTCTTTCATTCATGTAGTGAAGAATGAGTACTATGTGTCTCTTCTTAGATGTCATGGTACTTACCCAGCCTGAGAGCCCACTGTACCTTACACAGTTCACTGGGAGGCCAGAAAATATTTGCTAAGGGTCTATTGCTTTTTGCCTTACTTAAGACGGCTGTTCTTGTATCTGTTGTTTTTAATTTTCAAATGTACAAATCAACATCTGCAAATGCCTGGGGCTTCAAAGGCTGCTTTCTCCTCTTTCATTCCTCTCTTCTCACTGGAATCCTCATGATAATTACCTCCAACTCCCAGCTGAAGAACTGTTCCATCAAATGTGTGTTTTTCACCTGTGAGTTTCTTGGCTAACGTCACAGAGAAATTTCATAGAGATAATTTTATTGCATCCATTCCTTCCAGTATCCTTATGCTCATGTCCTCTGGTTATCTCCTGAGTGCTGTTCACTCGTGACTGACTTCTTCACAGAACGGTCTACTCGGTCTTGAAAATCCCTGCAACACAATAGAAGCAAGCTTACTTAGGAAGATTCGCTGCAGTCCTCTGGGTCTTATCAAGGTTCATTATCTGGATTCCTAACTGAAACTTTGTCTCCCTCCAGCATTCTGTTCCTTTTACCACCTTATTGATGAAGGTTAGTCATTCTTCAACACCTCCAGGTAAAAAGCAACGGATTCTTAGTTGATGGATTCTACCGCCCCAGGGAACTATATGAGATTTAAAAAAAATCTACAGAGAATAAGAGGTAATGGAGTTTTGAAATGTATAGAAGGGCCTCTGGAAACAGGAAGACAGAGAGACGAATAAAAGTAAAATGAGTTGTTGAGCAGCAGTGAAGGCCGCAGTTGAAACCATCTCTGTGGTAAGAACGCACACTGAACAGAATTGGGGCTCCTGTATCTTCAACATCTCCAATACCTTTTACCATCTTAAAATATATTAAAATCTGCTGCACTTTTAACACGTACTATGAGATCCTATAGTGCTTGATGAGTAATGTTAAAACTCATTTTTACACATCATAGCTGAGCTTATTGGGCACAGCCACCAAACTTCCCCTAACCTTTCACACCACTGCCCTCCCACATGGGTGCAGAGATTCAAGGTCTTGGACCATCCTTTACTGCTTTCTCAGACCATAAACAGAGAGCTGCATCAGAAGTTGAGCAGATGGTATTATAAACAGAGGATTAGCTTGCTGGCCACTACACCAGCCCCTAACAGCTATAATGTTAAACCCCAACTCCCCCCCAACCCTTTTCCTCTTGCCTCTCTTATATCTACATACAAATGTGAATTCTGTATCTTTCCTACTATATCTGCCTATCCTCACATTTTTTATGGTAGGGAGCAATTCAGTATTCAGTCAGTTACTCAGATCTGGGAGCACTGCTTTAATCCCTTCAGGACCACCAACCTGCACAATCCCAGATGCCAGCCTTCAGAGAGCAGCATCATTTTTGCTGTATCTTGTAACTTCCCTAAGGGACTAGCTATCCTACCTTCACACCATCTTTGGATTTTTTTGCCTTGTTCTTCCCCTAAGGGTCTGATTTCCCTCAGAGTCTTCCTTCACACTGTTCTTAAATTTTTATTCCGTTTTTCTTCATTCTACCAACACCAACTTAACTGATGTTTAAAAAGGTTTTACCTACATCACAATATCCAAATGCCTTTGCATGACATATATATATATGATATATGATATATATGATTTTATATATGTGTGTGTATATATATATACACCTCCTCCAACAGAGCTTCTGCCAACATTTAGAACAAAACTTCAGGAAGATCTAACATCTGTTGGGCATTTACCATAACAAATATTGGTGAATATTATATACACATATTTGGAAAATTGTATTTACAAGAGGTCAAGACAGACAGAATGAGACAGGAGAGAGCCTGACAGACAGACAGAAGAACTCCCTTCCACGGGTTAACTCTCCAATGCCAGCAGCAGCTGGGCCATGCCAAACCAAGCCCCAAATTCAATTTGTGTCTTTCACTTGAGTATCAGAAGCCAGTTACTTCAGTCGTCATGTTTGCCTCCCAGGATCTGCATCAGCAGGAAACCGGATTCAGGAACCAGTGCCAGGTATCAAATCCAAGCATCTTAACTAAGTCAGCTTCCTGAAACTGTTTTGTATGGTTTCTGTTAAAACACTTAGATATAAAACACTTTATCTTCATTTTCCAATGAAGAACTAAGGGTCTAAAAATCTTAAGACATTGCCTGAATGTCCTACATGGCACACGGTTGTAAAGGGTGAATCTCGGGCCAGCAAACCTTGCCATGCGTGTATTGTTGTGTCATGTTGTTCTCTGTATATTCCGGCACTTCTCCGAATGTACCTGGTGTTCATTAACATAACATCAAGCTTCATGGACTTCATCTTTCACATATAATCTACTCATTATGGAAACTCATGCCTCCTTGGATATCCAATCTTTCGTACCAATGCAAACCCTCCATGATATTTTCACTCATTCTTCATTGTTCTGCACATCAAACCCTTTATTGCTTTGTTCCAAATACTTACCTCCCTTATGCATCATGTACAAGCTTTATCACTTTGGCTTTATAGGCATGCATGTTAATACATGTTTTCTCTACTAGCTGTGGACTTCTTGAGGATGAAATAGAAAGATCACAAACGTGAATCTGAAATTTGTCCTTAGAATTTCTTAAAATTAGTTCTCAGAGGGCCTGGCGGCGTGGCCTAGCGGCTAAAGTCCTCGCCTTGAATGTGCCCCGGGATCCCATATGGACGCCGGTTCTAATCCCGGCAGCTCCACTTCCCATCCAGCTCCCTGCTTGTGGCCTGGGAAAACAGTTGAGGACGGCCCAATGCATTGGGACCCTGCACCCGCGTAGGAGACCCGGAAGAGGTTCCTGGTTGCCAGCATCGGATCGGCACGCACCGGCCTTTGCAGCTCACTTGGGGAGTGAAACAACGGGTGGAAGATCTTCCTCTCTGTCTCTCCTCCTCTCTGTATATCCGGCTTTCCAATAACAATAAAATCTTTAAAAAAAAATTAGTTCTCAGAGTCTGCAGAGGAATAGTGAACGTGTTCCCATAAAACCAATTTCTTAGTTCCCATACGGAAACCACCAATTGGTTTTATTTCTGTAATCTCCTATGGTTATTCCCTGATGATGATATTGTGATAGTCACCCACCGTTATGCTTCTGGATGTCTGCTGTACCACTCTCAGGAGCACCGTTGATAACACTCACTATGCCAACTGTGTCCAATGCGGGATATATCCTCCTGAGCCCCAAAGCCAACTAAATGCTACTGCTCTTGTCACCAAAGCGGACACACTCCTTACCCAAGTTTCACTATAACAAGCCAGAGCACTGTGTTGCACTTCCACAGACTGTGACATGTGTCATGTGTCTTTCCATTTTCTATTGTTTGGGGTTTAGTTGTTATCTGTGGAGTGCCTGTTCTGATCAATGCTTGGCAAAGCTCTATAGTTTAGTCGTTAATCCTTATCTCTCCACAGAAGGACAAAGTGAGGTTTAGTGCAGTAACTTTTCCTAATCCTATAACTAATGCAATTTGGATCCAAATTTCTTTTTTTTTTACGATTTATTTATTTTTATTGGAAAGGCAGATATAAAGACAGGAGGAGAGACAGAGAGGAAAATCTTCCATCCTATGGTTCGCTCCCCAAGCGGCCGCAATGGCTGGAGCTGAGTCAATCCGAAGCCAGGAGCTCTTCCGGGTCTCTCACACGGGTGCAGGGTCCCAAGGCTTTGGGCCATCCTCGACTGCTCTCCCAGGCCACAAGCAGGGAGCTGGATGGGAAGCAGGGCCGCAGGGATTAGAACTGGCGCCCATATGGGATCCCGGTTGTGCAAGGGGAGGACCTTAACCACTATGCTATCATGCCGAGCCCTGGATCCAAATTTCTATCTGACTGGAACCAGGGTCTTATATTTCCTGCATTTAATTCCCTTCCCTCATCCCAGATAATATTGAGAACTTGACCAGCACTCTGACTGGTGTGACAACTGATGCTTTTCTCAGACTCATCTCCCCTCTCTTCTCTGTGTCGAGTAAGGTCCTCAGATCAAGTCTCTGTGGCTTTTTCAGACCAACCCCCTCCAGAACAGTCCCCACCAGTCTTACTTTTTCACCCCAACAGCCCTCTCCTCTAGCCACAATTTCCTTCTGAAAATGTCTTCAAATATTTCATTCCTTGAGCAAACTTCCCTTTGTTTCAGACTGGAAAAGCTAAAATGTCTATTGAATTACTATTTACACAGTCACACTCTGAGGATGAAAATCCATACTCAGAATAAAACAGAAACATCTATAACTGCTATGCTATTTCTGATATATTGGTAGAACCAGAAGTACATATAAATTTAATTTCATTTGGGTAAGATGAAGGTAGGCCAGGAACAAAGGCTCTGAACAAAGATTCTCTTGTTTCACTTCAAATGAAGTCAGCATAACAAGAAGGTCAACTTTTTTCAAGATCAGGAAATTGATTTCTTTATGTTTTTATGAAATGGCAAAAGTACAGCTGAAAAAGAGAGAGGTGATTCAATAAAAGGGCCAGGCACAAATGTCAGGTTCCCTTTTTGCTTAACTACTGTTGCCAAAAATAAGCAAAGTAGGAGGATTATTAAAGGAGAAATGAACCGGCTGCCCTCACTGCTTTGAGGAAATTAGAAAGTATTATTGGTGAACTTGAGGTATTCAAATATGAACGTATACTTCACTATTCTGGGAGAGCTGATAAAGAAGCTAGCCAGCAAAGGTCATTTAAAATCTTGGCGCTAAGGAAACCTAAGTGTCAGAGTATGAATTACATTGATTTAAAAATTAATGTAAAAGAAGATAGACCCTAAACCAAGATGTAGTACATGAATAGAGCAATGCATGAATATTCATTTTGCACTTATGGGGCCATGTTGTGGCACAGAGGGTTGTGACACAAACAGTTCATTTAGGAGTGCTGATCTGAATCCCTGTTGCTTTGCTTCTCATTCAACTCCCTGATAATGTGCCTAGGAGAGCAGCAGAAGGCGGTGTGCATACTTGGGCCTCTGTTAATCATCTAGGCGTCCTGGATGACATTGACAAAGTGAAAATTTTGCAACCAGCAGATGGAAGTTCCTTTTTATCCTTCTGTGCATCTCTCTCTCTCTCACTCTTTCAAATAAATAGAACAAATGGTGTTATATATAATATATCATATATTATATATCATATATAATATATGATATATTATATATTATATTTGATATGTGCTATATTATATTTGATATTTGATATAACATATAACATATAACATATGTGTGTGTAATATATGAGGAGTTATGGCCCTTGTAACTACATTATACAGAAAAAAAGGAAGAGAAGGAATTAAGTTTATTCCTTGGGTAAACATATCCATTGCCAGGAATATATGGAATCAAAAATGCACCGTAGGAGTGGAAAGAAAATGCTCAAATTTTAAGATCCCCTCGATGGAATTTGCTTAAGTATTTTGTTTTGTCTTCAAAATCTACTTTTTCCTGATTTTGACTTAGAGACCATACTTATAAATTAATTTTTAAAATAACTTTGGGTATGAATTGAGAAAGGATCTTGCAATAGCTATGTATTAAACCTAGATTTGGAAATTTTCTCAAAGTAAAAGACCTGAGAAAATGTCTTAGGTCATTCATGTTAATAAACTTAAAGCATTTGACAGAAAGAAAAGGACTTTTACTTCGGGAAGTTTTCCTCAGTAAGTTAATTCATGATCCAAATTCCCTTTCCTTATTGCCTTTTTCTGAAATTCAATACTCATTCTTTGTCAAAATAAAAATTTGGTAATCAAAATCTGATTTGAAAAAAATGTAAAGTGGATTGTAACAACAATATAAGTGCTGAAAATGATAAAGCACTTTGCATATACAAAGTTCCAAAGATCATCATCATAATTTCATCATTATGTAATGCTAGTTGGATTAACTTGAGCCTAAAAATTTTAGTTAATGGTTTCATCATATAAGTATAGATTAAATCTGTTAAGGATTGGAATTGTCTCAGACTTTGGAATTTTTCACATACATGGTAAGCTTTATGGGGAAGGGATCTAAGTCTATATGCAGAATTAATTTATGTTTTATATTACCTTGTACACATAACCTAAAAGGAACTTCATGCAACTTTATTGTACCTGCATTTTGACTGTGATTTGTCACATGAGATTAACTGTGTGATTTTTCCATTTCTGGCGTCATGTTGATACTCAAAAATTGTGAATTTTGTTAACATTTCTGATTTTGGATTTTAGAATGGGAATGTTTCATGTACACTTGCCTTTTCTGAATTTATCTGATTTATTTTATCAGTCATAGACATTAAGTATTTTGATCCTTCTGAGTTTTCTTGTTGTTTTTAGAACAAAACTTTTACATCATTGTGTAAGGACCTGTTTAACTTTCTATTGGAAATATTTAACTAGCTGACTAGAAGAGTCCTGCTTACAAGTTGTCAGACAATGAGAAAGCCTCTCTCTGCTAGTATTGCTGGCATTTCTTCCTGACCTCTGCTGACAACCTGGGTAAATGACAGGAGCCATGTACCTTCTGTTATCTGTAAAATCTGGCTATTAGTTTTTATTCTTCTGATTCTGGAAGTATTATAAAACCTCAAAAAAACAAGTGGATAAAGAAGCCAAGTTGTATTTTCCCCAAAAATGTCACCATAAACTTTACTTGTTCCTGTGACAAATCTGACACATTTCTCCTTCCATTGATCACAAGGGTTTTAAAAGACTCCCAGTGAACACAAATACGGAGTATATGTTCAGGTATGTCCAACATGACCTTCGTTTTATAATGAAGAATACTACTGGACATTGCAGTAAAACAGACCTGGGTCTATAAAGTAGGAGACAAAAATTCTCCTAATTTGGGGGAGACACCCACTTATTAGAGAAAAAGTTCTCTGCAGGACGGGAGAAGTCAAGTTGTGGAGATCTAAGCTGAGGGTCCCTCTGCTAATAAGATTTTGTTTTGAAGATGTTTTCTTTCATACCCTGGAGGTAGTCTATTCCTTTACTGGGAGAATTCCCCGTCCCCCAAAAGGGGTGAGCTTTTGGCACAGCAGTGCTACTCTTGGTATAGTGTCTGGTTCTAGCCCAGGTCCTCCACTTTTCATCCAACCTCCTATAAACCCTGGGGAGAAGCAGATGATGGTCCCGGCTTCTGTTTTACCTGAAGTACTCAAGCTAATGTGGACAATCTCTTGGAAGAAATGGTACAGAAAGAATTCCATCATGAAAGAAGGAATCTCTCTGATCTTCATACTTTGTATTAAACAGAAAATACAAGAAACACATTTTTATCCTCACAGTTTCTCCTTCTAAAATAAAATTCACTTCATTGATAGAAGGGAGATAGATACACACCAGGCTGAACATTGCTCAAATACATACAACAGTCCTTGGTCAACTGCCAGGAACCCTTTCCATGTCTCTGTCTCTCACCTGAGTGTCAAGAACCCACTGTTTTACCATCACTTCTGCCTCCCAGAGTAAGAATTAGCAGGAAAATGAATCAGAAGTTGTAGTCAGATTTCAAACCCACACGCTGTGATAAGGAACAGGAGTGCTTTAACTGCCACCTGCAAAGTTAATGTCTACCCTTGTTTTTCTCATCTCTATTCTACCACATAGCACAGTTCTTGATTCACAGTCCATGAACAATGAGAATTCATAATAAGAATAGAAACATATTCATTCAATAAAAAGTATTGTTTCAGTACTCTGTACTTTGAAGGTATTGTTTTAGTTTCCATGGTTAACATAATAAATATTGACCCCACTTTCGAGAAGCTTAGAGCCTCTGAGGGGAACAAGGCACATAAAATTAATGACTAGTTTATGGTAAGTGCTGGAGCTGATGCTTTGCAAAGTGCTGTGAAGTCACCAAGGAGGAAGTAGCTGGCTCAGTTCTGGAGAACCGGGGCAGCCCTCCAAGAGGAGTTGCCGCTGCCCTGGAAGCTTTGAGAAATCTCTACACGTGGATATTTCAGGAAGTCTGCATTTTCATAGAAAAGACAGTCTAGGTGGCATTACTGTGTTGCGTGAAGATGTCTCTGAGTTCTTAACTGAAGGGGCACAAAAAATATATCAGCCTTGAAGTACAGGGTGACTGGGAAGTACTTTCTCTCTCTCTCTCTCTCTCTCTCTCTCTCACACACACACACACACACCATACACACACACACTTTTTAAAATCTCTTTATCCCCTAATCTAAAATGGAGCTTAAGTGATAGAAGAGACATCCTTTTCGAGATTGTAAGCTAGTAAGTTGAAGTTGCTGGTCTTCAAATCTTTTATAAACTTTGACATGATTAAGTTTGAGAACATGACAGATTTGTTTCAGTGTAGGAAGTGTGATTTCTCTATGTTGAGCCCTCTGTATTGTGCACAGGGATGGGTATTAAAATAACAGGCACTATTTTAGATGTGAGGGAGGTGAAATGATCACTCTATACAAAAATTGCTATCATCATGTGGACATTTGAGCTGGTAGTGCAACCACCAACTAGTATGCCTTTTTTCATGTATAAGAGCACCTGACTCCAATTCCTGGCTCCTGACTCCAGCTCCCTGAAATGGCTTTTCCTGGGAGGCAACTGTAATGGTTTAAATAATTGGGTTAATGACACCCAGATGGGAAATTTAGGTTGGGTTTCTGGCTCAAAGCTTCAATCCGCCAGCCTTTCTGAACATGTAGAATTGAATCAGCTATGGGGAGTGCTCTGTTTCTCTGTCTCTTTTGCCCTCTCTCTTTCCCTCTCCCTGTCAAATAAATAAATAAAATAATGATGATATGGAGTCCACAGGCTCCCAGTTATTAGCAATGAGCAAAGAAAACACTATAGAGCTGGTTAGATATACTGCTAGGGCAAAAGAAAACAGGAAAGATGGATAGATAGTGCCAGAGTGCCAAGAAATTTTACATTATAGAGGTCAGGTAAGTTCTTCAAAAACAGATAGCATTTAAGCCATTACTTATTAAAGACAAAGGGATGACCTCTTTGTGACATTTTGTGAAAAGGTAGTTACAGACAGAGGAAAGCAATTGCTGTGAGGTTATTGCGTGGACCAGGGTGAGGGGTCAATTGGGAGGATACTGATATGGAGGTCAGAGACATGAGCACAATTATGAAGGATCTTGCTGGCCACTGCAGGGAGTTCTGCTTTCACTCTGAGTAAGATGGGAAGGGAGGGGAGATCTGAGTAGGGAAGTGACATGAAATGACATTTGAAAAGCCTCACTAAGGCTACTGTATAAATAAAGGGAAGGGGAGAAAGTAAAAGTAGAAGGAGGAAATCCTTAAGCTATTGCAACATCCAGCTAAGGGGTAAAGGTAGTTCGATGTCAATCCAAAGATCCCGAAAACTTTATTTTTTTTAAGATTTATTTATTTTTATTACAAAGTCAGATATACAGACAGGAGGAGAGACAGAGAGGAAGATCTTCTTCCAATGATTCACTCTCCAAGTGACCGCAACGGCCGGTCCTGTGCCAATCCGAAGCGGGGTGCCAGGAACCTCTTCCGGGTCTCCTACTGGTGCAGGGTCCCAAGGCTTTGGGCCATCCTCAACTGCTTTCCCAGGCCACAAGCAGGGAGCTGGATGGGAAGTGGAGTTGCTGGGATTAGAACTGGTGTCCATATGGGATCCCGGGGCGTTCAAGGTGAGGACTTTAGCCGCTAGGCCATGCCACCGGGCCCAAGATGTTGAAAACTTTCAGAGTCAGATCAGTAGTAAGGAACAGAGTGAGAACTTGAGACAGAGCCCAAGATAAGTCAGGAAGCAAATATTAAAATCTCTGGTTTGAAGAGATTGTAGAAAGGTGTGCTTTTTTCACCTTTCCCCTCATTATGCTGGAGCGTGCCTAGGTTCTTGTGGTGATGGGTTGCTCTCCCTTTCTGAAGATGCTCAGGTGTAGTAGACACAGACTTTGAGAAAGGAGTGAAGGATGGCTCCTAAGATTGTTGGTGGAGACCATGAAAGTTCTCATTCATTGTGATGAGGAACATTGAGAATTGTGTTTGAGACAGGTAGAGAGGGAACTAGCGAACATCCACCTAGAGATGATTTGTATCCACAAGCAAATATTTAAGACTGGAGTCTGGAGTTCAGGCC
Source organism: Ochotona princeps (assembly GCF_030435755.1). Lineage (NCBI taxonomy): Eukaryota > Metazoa > Chordata > Mammalia > Lagomorpha > Ochotonidae > Ochotona > Ochotona princeps. The sequence continues at coordinate 31,758,439 of NC_080838.1, forward strand.
CAGTGAACTGACTGCTGGATATTTTGAGTGCCACAAGCTGTGGAATATTTTGAACACATACTGTGCACTCCCTGGTTTATTTCTACTAAAAATCATTTGAATCATGTAATTCTTTTGCTCGGGGTCTTTAGCAGCTCCCCATTATCTGTGATATAATGTCAACCTTTCTTAGTATGAAATTAAATCCTTTCATGATTCCATCCTTGTTAACTTTAGTATGCCCTGAACCCCTACTGTGGTAAAACTGGGCTTGTCACAACATCCTTAAGTTTGTGTATCTCCATGCTATTTACTAAGCTACTGCCATTATAGCATAGCCACTTAGCTTCCACTGTCTGTGAAAGTTCTAATCAGCACAGTATTTCAGCTGTCATCGTCTATGCAAGCCCTAACCACGTTCGATGTCCAGTGGAAACTTCAACTACTAAGGCTGAAAATGATCTCTTCCTCCTCCCAACTTTTGCAGACTTTATTGTCTCTAAGCTTATTTGCTTGCTTTCATTTACTAACTGGTTTTTCAAATGTATGTGTATGTATGTTTCTATTTGTATGTATAATTGTTATTATCTATGTTTCTTACATGTACTATTTACATGTATCTTTTATGTTCTTGTAATAGAGTTCAGCCCTTGGAAGACTTTTCCTATGATGTTGTATAAATGTGGAAACTAAGTCTTAGCAACATGAAGCATCTTTTCTTTTCCAGAGCCACAGGCAGTGATTATATTTGCTAAGAACAGATTCCACTGACCTGTCCCTAGAGCCAGGTAGGTCTTTCCTACCTAGGTATCACACTTAAACTCTTACATAAATAGATTCAGGAAGTGAAGTAAACTACTCAAAAGGATGTGATGGACAAGGCCATGTTTCTTCTACCTGCAAATTATGTCCCTAAGCATTCACAGAAATGTGAAGCTCTTCTTTTGGACTAATATTCAGCGAATAAATTGTCAAGCTGAATGATACCAGTAACTGACAGTTCCCTACCCTTTTCCTTTATTGTATTTCTCTTTGTTAGTTTTCCCTCTTCACAGGATTTTAGCCACTTGAGAAATGGAGACCCTTCAAAGTAGCCTGGGAAACACTAAGTGATGCCTCCACATCTCTGAAAGTTATTTCAGCTGGTGAGGAAACACAGGAAACAAAGCTTGATGAGATGCCAGAATCTTGAAATACATAGTATGCGTGAGAGAAGGGCAAAGTCGAGAGCGAGGAGCATATGTAATAGAAAACACACAGTCATTCCTGAGGCTGGCTTATGTGAAATTCCACTTTTCATAAATCCAACTCGAGATTCTCCAATATAATTATTGTTCATTCATGACTCTTGTGCTAATAGAAAACCTGCTTTTTGTTAACCTACATAGCAGTAGAGATAGGAACTGTAATGAAAAATGCAAAGGTTTAGGATTTCCACTTAATGGAGCCACCATGGAAAGACAGTGCATCTAGGATACTGTTACCTGGAAGATCAATAGAAAACAAGCTAAGGACAGTATTTCCTACCAAGAGAAATTTTTCTAGGTCATTGTTACCACGTCCACTGTGCTATTACTACTAATAAAAGATAAGGCTGAGGGGAATATCAAACTCAGTAAAACTATTGCATGTGTGTGTGCTTCTGGAAATAAATGTTTTTGTATTATACTTTTTTTCCCAATGAGCAGATTTTAGAGTAATAAAGCATCAGTCTCCGTGAACTCCCCTCTTCTATTCCCTACAGTTAGATATTTGAAACATAGTGTTTATTCTTTGCACTCTGAACAAGCAGATTGAGTCTCACCTATAGTCTTGGGCATGGCTTTAAGGCAACATTGTTCCCTGTCAGTGAAGCCCATCTTCAAAACAGAGAAAGAAAACAGCGGAGAATAAAATCATAAACAAACATACATGGGCACAAAGTCTGTAAGGCTAGCAAATCACTTAATTAACAAGAGAGTCATCATTTTATTTATGTAGCAAAATGTGTTGAACACCTGCTCTGATTCACACTGCTCAGAACCAGTGTGCTGTTGACACAGGAATTAGCACAGGGAAAGGTAAATAAACAATTGCAAGTGCTCTTCTTGACTGATGAGGGGAGGTCAACAAGTCAGAGGGCAAGAAAGGCAATCGCTTGGTTTTAGAGGCCACTGGGTCAGAGGGAGAATGCAGTCTTACAATGGAGAGAACAGCATGGGGGAGGGAATGGGATAGAAAACTGCTTCAGAAGACGGAGGTAGCTTCTTATGACAGGAGCACAGGGAAGAGCTGCAGAGAACTGGAACACATTAACAAGAAAAGGCTGATTCAAATCTTGGACCTCCAATCATTCACTTTTAAATAGTGTGCAATTCAGAGTTGTAGACTTTATCCTACATCCATGTGGCTATACAATAAGCAGGTCTAATAAGACTTCAAATAATTATCAATGCTGTTTTCTGCTTTCAGCAACGCAATCTTCCTTTTTTCATGTTCCACGTCTCTGCTTTCACTCCAAGTGCAGAAATAGATCTGCTCCATCGAGGTCCATTTATACCATTTCCCTGCTTTTACCTGCATTACTTTTCTTCTGTTGATCCATAATCGCAAGGCCCTGTCAAAGGACTGGCATCAACTAATGAAAATTAAAGCTAAAACATTGGTACAAAAAAAAAAATGACTCATGGGGAAGATTATGGGTGAGTTATGGAGAAAAGACAGCCTTAAACTTGAAAACCCAGTTTACCTTTCCTGCCAACATAGATTTTGTGAACAATGCTCATTTTCTTTTGTAATGATTTTTTCCCATTCTGTAAGAATTAGTTACATTTATAGAATTGAATGTGACTCATTATGTTCTACACAACTAGACTCAGATTTAGCAGATACGGCCAGAAAATCTTGCCATTGGGAAAACAAATTATCAAGCTGTCAAAAAGTCATTACCTAATTGCTCTGGGAAAGACAATGAGTTTATGACAGTTAAGCTACTGAGGAAAGAGCTGGTTTGCCCAGGCTTTCTGTGGTGGTAACTTCCTCCTCCAACAGAAACACTGCCGGTAAAGGAAGAATGGCAATTTACATACCATTGTAAGGCTGATCAGCCCCAGGTCTTTGTCACAGCCTGCCTCATTGAGACATCCTGGGAAATCCCTTTTGGAAGAGAAAAAAAGTTAAGACCCCAGTGTCTGTGCTGAGAGGCATAGATACATCATTCACATATAGAGTCGCTTCTTTTCGCTTGCACTGACAAACCAATGCTATTATTATTTTAACGGTGTGGGTTTTTCTATTTTATAATATTTGAGTTCATCCTAAAAAGACTCCATAAGGAATCTCTTTTTTCTTTTTATTTCTGCTATATAAGGTTCTAGGAGAAACAGCTTCCATGGCACATCTTATGCAGGGTACACCCAGAAGCAGTGCTGCAGAAGACTCCACGGAGCAGACAGAGGTAAGGTCACATTTCCAGGGGATGAATGGGCCATTGCCAGCACCAATGACATATCCAGCTGCTGAGTGCCTGGGGATTGGTAATAGCAGAAATGGCTAGTTTTCTTTCTTTACTGATGATCTGCTCTGTATGTTTAACCAAAGTATCTAACTGTTGCACTGCCTTTGAGCTCTCTGGCCTATGTTTCTTCTTTTATAAAATAAAAGGTATAAATATGCCTGGACCCCTTCCAGTTGCCCAACTTCATAGGATCTACACTTGCCATTTATTTAAAGTAATGTATTCAAGGTAAAAATCAGAAAATAACTGAGTATTGATGTGGCAGCAACAGATTGTACTAAAGCAATGAAGTATCTCTATATGTTCCCAACTGATAGCATAGTTTTTGTCTAGGCTTATTATTCGAATGAATGAATAAAACTGCTTTGTTATAGTTGTACTTTTTTATTTTTACTTTTTAGAAGCTAATCAAGGTATTATGGGAAACAAAGTAGAACTTTATCTGCTTTAGATATTTAGTTGAGTAGCACCAGAACTTGAATATATTAGATATTGGAATGAATGTTACAGTAGAGAAATTAATGACCAAATACTCTGAATACAGATTATGCTTTATTAGAATGATTATACAAAATTATTTATAGGGAATAATTGTTCTGTAACTAGGTATGCTTGCAAGAACCCATGGCCAAAATCTTTGTATGTATTGCAATATAAATGCATTCATTATTGACTGGAAAGCAAAACAAATACAAATAAATAATGCCCTTCCCATATCCTATGCATTTGAATTATTTTACTTCATTTGAACAGGAACTTAGGAAAGGTGATCCATGGCAAAATGCTGATTAACCTCAGAGTGACCCCTTGTGTTGCATTTGTGGCCCATGGGCAGTTCCTTTCTCTGTGTTTTCCAATATTCCCTTCCTCCCCACTTCTAATGATTACTTCAGTGCCTCAGAACTTAGTACTCTTATAGTTACTAATGAATTCTTGCATAAACTTGGTGTTTAGCTTTCCAGAAATTCGTACTGATGCAATAAAAAGTAAAACAGAAATCTTTTTCCAGAGAAAATTATTCATGGGAAAAAGAAAACACTGTTTTGGGTTCCTCAACAGAAGACAAGAGCATGCAAATGTTGGCTGGTTACAGATTTTTGTCTATATCACAAAAAGAGAAGATTTTTTTTTTTGTATGTATTTCCAAGGAAATCTAGAGTGAGCTAGTGAGCTCTAATATGAATAATTACTATCTAGGACATTTATTTGATATGGGTGGGCATTTGGCACAACAGTCAATATGTCTTTTAGACACCCTAATCCCTTATGAGTGCCTGGGTTCAAGACAGAGCTCTGTTGTACATTCCAGCTTCCTGCTAAGGTGCACACTGGGTGCGAGCAAATGACAACTCAAGTCCTTGCATCCCCATCACTCCTTTAGAACACCTAGATTGAGCTGATGCTTTGTAGGTAGCTGGAGAGTGAACCAGCAGATAGAAAGGAGAGAAAGCGAAAAAGATCTTCCATCCACTGGTTTACTCCCCAGGTGGTCACAACGGCCAAAGCTGAGCCAGTTCGAAGCAAATCTTCTTCAGGGTGTCCCACATGGGTACAGGGTCCCAAGGCTGTGGGCCAGCCTCTACTGTTTACCCCAGTCACAAGAAGGGAGCTGGAAGGAAAGTGGAGCAGCCGGGACCTGAATGGGCATCCGTATGGGACCCTGGCACTTAAAAGGTTAGGAGTCAGCCACTGAACCATCAGGCAAAGCCATGGACCTACTTTCTTAGAAGTCTTTTCCAAAAAGACAGCCCAACTGCAGTCATGATTTGCCACCCAAGATTTGATGTCACTCTTGGTGCACCAATAAACCAGGGCTTTAAGATCATTATAAATTAATTGGCCAGCAAAAGACTGTCACATTTAAAGTGAAATTTTTGTTATAACATGGAAGAATAAAACCAGGATAGCATTTACTCTGCTGTAAAGTATCATCCAACTCTAACAGGATGAGACAAAAGTAAGCACAGCAAAAAAAAAAAAAAAAAAAAAAAAAAAAAAGAAGGAATACAGTTTTCTAAATTATTTCTAATGAAAAAAATTCATGAAATCCCATGCCGATTGCAAAAGAACTACTCCTGTAAACATTTCTGACAAAAGCTTCCATCTTTTCAAAAGTATTTTAATTGTCCATGTATGTCTTTAAAGAATTTCATGACCCAGCTTGAAAATGAATACAACATTAAGGATTGAAGACATAGTTCAATTAATTGTGTTACTTTAATGACTCAGAATGAAATGGTAATGAGACTTCTGAGCTATGTTAGAGAAAACGATCCTTTACTGAAGTGAGATTTTGGCTGGTGGTAGATTTAGGCAGAGGGCAGGAATCTTCCAGAGCTTTTGGCTGTCTCTGTGTGAATACTCCCATCCTGAAAAAAAAAAAAAAGCAGCTAGCTTAAATCTGTATAATCCTTTATTAACTAGAATAGGGTTTTATTCAAAGAACTGGTCAAAATTACAAAGAAGCTGATATTCATGTTCGTCTCTTTAGCATACTTGTATCATCTTCATTGTAGTAATGTGTTAATTTTACAATCAATTTGCCTCGTTTTAGTCATGTCTGTTGGTCTTTACTCAATGTAGTTCTATTACTGATATTTGCCAGAGCCGCTCTTAAATTTTACTGACTCTATGTTCAGGGACCCTGTTACAAAACTGGCTTTTTAGAAAGGTTTACTACTGAAATATCTAATATGTGTCTGTGAAACTGAATTTCTATAAGCCATTGTAGTCTTAATGGTCATCTTTTGAGAAAAAGAATTGAAATTCAAATTCATGACGTTTATAATTTCTGTCTTTCCCATTATAGAGATATACTTACAATTTTTTTTAAAGATTTATTCATTTTATTGCAAAGTCAGATATACAGAGAGCAGGAGAGACAGAGAGGAAGATCTTCCGTCCAGTGATTCACTCCCCAAGTGAGCCGCAACGGCCGGTGCGTGCCGGTCCGAAGCCGGGAACCTGGAGCCTCTTCCAGGTCTCCCACTCGGGTGCAGGGTCCCAATGCATTGGGCTGTCCTCGACTGCTTTCCCAGGCCACAAGCAGGGAGCTGGATGGGAAGTGGAGCTGCCAGGATTAGAACCGGCGCCCATATGGGATCCCGGGGAGTTCAAGGCGAGGACTTTAGCCGCTAGGCCATGCCGCCGGGCCTGAGATATACTTATAATTTATTGGAAAATATTTTGGAAACTACTTAACTTAAGGATTCAAAATATAATATGAAGCCAGTTAAGTCTCTGTGAAGGACTTAGAATATGAAGATTGCCTTTGTAAAATCAAATGCTTATAAATCACAACTTGAGAATTGAGCAAATGCACAGGGTATCTGAATGACTTCATTTCTCATGTTTATCTTGTAGACTGTTTTGTTTTTATCATCATCTTTATTTTTTTAAAGTGTGCTGAATCAAGAAAGAACTTGACAAATTTCCTTGAACAAAAGATAAGATGCTTGGAAAAGCAGATAAAAGAGGTATGTAGGAATAAGATTTAATGTCTCAGTACCACCAATAGCATAGGGTATCACCCAGAATCTGTATTTTTAGTATTCAGCCACAATATTTTTCTCTAGAATACTGGGTCACAGTTTGAATGCAGTCGCTTTCTCCTTATCTACTTATCTCGCACTTGCTCTCCTGGTGCTTATAACTTGAAGGAAAAAATATAAATGTCATAAATATGATCATTATAATCCTAATTTTTCCTAAACTCAGAGTCTCCTCGTTGCATGGCCTGTGGCCTGCATGTCATGCAACTTGACACACCTTGAAACTCAAACCGTTAATACCTCTTATGTAATTGCGGGTGATTTTGATATTGTGAATTCCTAAATTGAGCATCCAAATACATACATTGAGGAACACAATCATTAAAAAAAAAAACTTGTTCCTAAAATAGTATTGGAAATTGACAAATACTATTTGAGTTCTGTTTTTCTGATTATAGTGAATGTTACAATTTCTTTTCTTGACAAAGGAGAGAAGCAAAATAAAATGCTTTCAGCATTCCATAGATTGTGAATGTTGTATCCTCTTTAAAAAGACATATTCTGTCTCTTATAACATTGTATTCTTTTCGAAGTGCCTTCTGCTCCTCAATATTGCATGGAATATTTTGTTATTTCAGAAAATTACTGAACTATAGTCCTAGCGAGCGTAATGATACTATTACATGGGACTATCCTTGAAATTGGATGGAGCTAAGTTGATCTGGAGCTAGGAACTAGGAGTCTCTTCTGGGTCTCTGATGTGGGTGCAAGGTCCTCAGGCTTTGGGTCATCCTTGAATGCTTTCCCAGGCCACAAGCAGAGAGCTGGATGGAAGTGGATTCTTTCATTTGGGATCCCGGCAGTAGCAAGGCAAGGATTTTGCCATTAGGCTATTGTGCCTTGTCCATACATAAATACATCTTAGTGACAACCACCAAAGCTTATGAATTTTTATCAGATCCTAATTGGACTAAACAAAAAGGATGAACAATCAAATGATTAAAAGAAATTGAAAGTTTCTGGTAAATGGTCAGAGGTACATCTTAGAGTTGATGGTTTTCCATAAAAGAAAGAAAGAAAGAAAGAAAGAAAGAAAGAAAGAAAGAAAGAAAGAAAGAAAGAAAGAAAGAAAGATTCAATTCAATTGTCCCAGCCCTGTCAGAATTTGGAGGAAGAAATACTGTCTTCACCCAAGACTTCCAAAGTTCCAGTGCCTCAAAAAGGAATTTCATTTTGGTCGTTTCCAAGTGGGTCGCAACCTTTATTGACTCACCAAATTTTACTAATTTCAGCTCCTGGAAGTTAACCGGCAATGGGATCAGCAATTTAGGACCATGAAAGAATTTTATGAAAGAAAGGTAAACACTTTTCTCCTTTATTAAAACTAGTAATTCTGAAGGGGCCAACTGGGTGAAGATTCTCATTGATTTCCACTACAAGAAGACCTGTGGGTAACCTGCTCTCAAACAAGGAAGGGTAGGCATGCTGAACATCTTAGTGTGCTCTTGGTTTGCAGGATTAATGAAGAGTGTCGGTCTTGAGCAGGGCTTCAGAAAGTTGCGATCACTAACATCCCCAGGTCTCCAGGGTTCTGTTGCAATGAACTGTCTCACAGTACCTTGTGCCCTTCCTTGGCTTCCTAGCAACCGTGGTGAGGCTAGGCTGCAGGTGAGGTGAGGAACAGTGTCAAGTTCACAACGATGCTTGCAATGCCAGGTCTGTAATTCTCCGATGAGAACACACCAGGTCTTGTCCACAAAGGAACAGAGATCCACGGGAACCTGTGAGGGGAAAGGGGGGAATTCTCTCCCTCCTCTCTGAAGCATTTTCACTCTCAAGGAACTTTGGCTCTGAGGAGAGAGGAATGTCTCAGAGAGAATCCCTTCAATAGGTAAAGGTCAGTGTAGACTCTGAAATCATTCTGTCGTCAAAAAGAGGGGAAGGAGAAAGTAAGCTCCCCTAAATAATTCAGAATTAAGAACTTCAACCACAAGGTTATACAGCAGCATTGTTCTTTCTCCCCCCTCCCATTTTGATAACTCAAAAATATCAAATATAGGAGGTGGAAGACAAGATTCCTATCCCACCAAACAATGGTCAGGCCTCTGGAAAGATCCACTCTCGGCAGTTAGGGTCTGCGAATTCTAAAGAGGAAGCCCAGAGACCATGTCTGGAATGTTCTCTCGAAAGGCTCACAGGTGTGCAAAGACATGGTGTTGGCTTTGTTTTTGGAAAAAGGGTCCTTCTCCCAGGACTGTTTCCCTGGACTGTTGTCTCCATGTCTATAATTTAATCTCCGTTGGAAGATGAAGTGCTGCACATTAGGGATACATTTAAGGCCAGGCCTGCTTTTCTATGACGTGGGCAGTTTCTTCCTGGTCTCTGAGCCTCCTTTGGGCAAGGCCGATCTTGGAAAATGAGATGACAACCCTAGAGAGGCCGGATCCAAGCTTTGATTCCCTGTGTTCACCAGGCTGCTTTTAGAATGCAAATATCTTGATCTGCATTCTGGCCAGGGGGAAGTGGAAAAGGCACTTAGGTCCCTAAGTGCTTGGGGGACCCCGCTGCGGGGGGTGGGGTGGGGTGGGGAAAGTCCAAGTTTGCCGGGGGTTTCAGAGAAGGTGTCAGCTGCACTCTCTGAACTACTTCCTCAGGTCTCAGAGATGAAAACGAAACTGCATGCGGTGGAAAGATTCCTGAGCAGCCAGAAGGATCGTCAGCTGATCCTGGGAGAGAGCCACGGACCTGGCCACTTGACCCCGGACCCTTGGCAGCGCGAAGAGGTGGGCGGGGTCAGGGAGCTCACCTCCCTGGGCCTCCAGGGAGTTGAGCAAAAGCAGCGTTGGTTTCCTGTTGAAAAAGCTACAGTTTTTGCTAAAATCAAGTCATGCTCAGCTGTGCCACTATGTGAGGATGCACGGTTATGCAAGTCCTCAAAAACCACAAATAAAGGGCACTCTCTGGTGTAAGAAGGCAGGAGAGACTCCGGCGGTTTCCGCTGTGTTTGTACATGTCATAGGCACGCAGTGGCTTGCCAGGCCCCACTAGGAAAGAGAAAACTCATCCAGAGATTTGGTCATATCTCTCCAGGTCATTTCAGGATAGAAGACTTTTGGTTTTTGTTTTTAACTTAAATTCATGTGTGTTTTTAGTTCCCAGAGATGATTAATAATCATTATCCAATTCCTTGTGTTTATACAGTAGCCTCAGCTTTACAGGTAGGTATTCTTTTTGTACTCACAAAAACGTACATTTGTAAAGCGCTTTGCTCTCATCTCATTTAATGTTCCCAGCCGGCTTCATGAGGAAAAGTGCTTCTCCATTTTTAGAAGAAGGCTGGTGACTTTGGTAGTGCTGATAAAGGAGCATGGAAGGAAATGAAGCAGGGCCCCGGAGTCCAGCTTCCGTGCCTTCTCCAATCCCTGCGATGGGACGTGGGGACGAACTGACGTGAGCGCTTCTCTCCAAAGATACTTTCCCTTCTTGGTGTCTGTTATCTGACTCCATGAAGCCCTACCAAATGAGAAAATATCTCCCATGGCCTCTCAATCACTTAGATAATGTCAGGAAAAGCAACAACAAACAACAAAAACAAACCACTGGGGAGTGAAGCCTTACAGCTGACACTGGGCAGCATTGGCAGACCTGCAGAAATGGTAAGGTGAGGTCTGGGGTCAGGGAAGGTGGTGTAGGTTCAGGCTTCCCTGTCTTGTCCCGGGGAATCAGGAAAGCAGGGCTTACCAACTACTTTCCATTACTTACCTTTCCAGTTACAGGATGTCCAGAAATTGTAGGGCTTTTCCCCTAATGCAGATGGAACTATTTTCTCGTTGAAGCAGTTTTCTCCTTAATTGTGATGAATTAGGTAATGAATGGTTCATTTTCTAATACAAAGGTCTGGTCTGCTGAAATAAAAGTAGATATGTTTTCGTTTTTAAAGAAGTGATTTCTATCAAGTAGATTTTTTAAAATTCAGTAATTGCATTGGGAATTTTTAATGATGAAAATAAGATACTATAATATCTATATTAGCTATTCTCTGATTTTGAGTTACCAAATTGCGAAATAATTGAGTTTGAATCTCAAGCTCACTGGACATTGGAGATCTGAGACACGGTGTCTGAATCCAGAGCTTGTTGGTGTCTAAGCAGCTAACCTTCAGTGATTTACAGCAGTGCATTTCTTGATAATGCTCTTAAACATGGAAGGATGATGGTGGTTGGAACAGTTTGTCTCTTCCCTTTAAAAACAATAATCAGGGCCCAGTGCGGTAGCCTAGTGGCTAAAGTCCTCACCTTGCACGTGCTGGGATCCCATATGGGTGCTGGTTCGTGTCCTGGTTGCCCCACTTCCCATCCAGCCCCTGCTGTGGCCTGGGAAATCAGTGGAGGATGGCCCAAAGCCCTGGGATCCTCCACCCATATGCAATACCCAGAGCAAGCCCCTGGCTCCTGGCTCTGAATTGGCTCAGCTCCAACCACTGCAACCATTTGAAGAATGAATCAATGGATGGATATTTCTCCTTCTCTGTAAATCAGTCTTTCAAATTAAAAAAAATTCTTTAAAAATACTAAGAATCACCATATAATGTTCAGAATAATTTTTTATAGTAAAGTATCTGCTTAGGATTTTTTCCTCTAGGCCTTGAGATACTTGGTTTTCTTGCAATGAAGATTTCCCCCCCTTCTAAGGAGTTTTCAACTACTTTAACAGACTCTTACACTTCAGCTAATAACACTCTGTGGGAATCACCTTATTCTGCAGACTCATTTAGCAGATGACTGAAAGTAAGGATTGTGAAATTCACATCTCTTTTGGGGGCAGCACAAAGTTTTGACAAAACCAATGTGCCAACTCTGTGCTCTACGCAAAGCCATACCAAAATGGAACATTCAGAGAAAACCTTGCCAGTTCTGTTTTACTGCATCTCAGGAGGATGACCCCAACTGCCTGACATCAGTTACTGAGGCATTAGGATTCCTGAAACATCATTCTTTGACATTGATTGACTTTGATGTTGTTTCTCTGCCCTTTACACCAGAAGGAAAGTGAAAGACTGAATGAAGAACTACATGAGTTAAAAAAAGAGAATAAGCTTTTGAAAGAAAAGAATATTCTTGTGAACAAGAAGAAGGAACATTATGAATGTGAAATAAAACGTCTTAATAAGGTAGGAGGCCTGGTCAAGCATGCGAGATCCAAATGAGAGGTCCGTGTATAAAGAGTGCATCTCAACAGAAATTTGCCACAAAACTGGGGTGACTAAGGGGCTCCCAGCACTGTGGCCTGGCCCAGAAGGTACTTGTTGTGTTTTTTGCAAATCGCTTTTATCTGCAGCTTTCGGCCAGGCATGGCTAAGGAGGCTGTAGGGAATTCATGTCCCTGCAAAGAACCATTACGAAAAGGAGAAACTAGGGGAAATTATAGAAGACAGCAATGCTGAATAAGTTTGAAGCTTGAAGAACCACATGAAGCAAGTGGGTGTTTCTGAACAGTAACATATGTCTTGGTCAACCGCAAACGCTTCCTGAGGAAATTAGCTGCTCGCTCTTTAAAATGATCACTAGGGAGCTAGGTGTGAGGCACGCTATATGGAAGCTTGCTCAATGCCAGAGCCAAGGTTGAGAGGCAGATTTTCTCCAGGGCAAGCCTAAAATCTGCCTTCAAGGGGAACAGGATGAGCAAAGTCTGGGCTTTTATGGAAAGAGAAGTGGTTTGATACCTCAGTCCAGGGAACTCTTCAAAGCCACAGCTTATGCATTACTGCAAAAGGGTGATGTGCCTATGTGGGTATGTCCCTGCTTTACAGACTAATTAGTTAGTTTTCTAGGGAAACAATCAGCGGCTAGTTCAGGGGAAACCAGTTATGTCCTTTGCTGTTGACTTTTCCAAGGCTGTGTCATATGTGAAGCAGGGGAATAATGTACACAAGTGGTTGAGTTGAGATATGCCTCTCTCAAGAGAGAGAATGGGTCTCCTACAGTAAGAGCTCACAAGTGACTGACCTTGAAAATATGCTCACGCTCTCTATTTGGGACTATGTGCCTGAGGTTGGAGTTCACTGGTGTTCTGAAGTGTCATTTAGAGTCTTCAAAATGTTAGGAACAGACCTGCACGTTTGGCTGGAAGCTTTTTGTTATTAGGTCTGTTTGTGCAGTAAGTTTATCCTTCACGAGAGAATGGGGAGGTGTAGAGTGAATCCATACATTTTTTTTTTCTAATAGAGAAAAACAATATCAAGAGTAAAGTCAGGGCATATACATAACCTTTCTCAGTCTCTGCTGGGAAATGAAATTACATTTGAAATCACTTCCATTCTGTAAGGTTTATTTGTTTATTTGGAAGGCAGTGACAAGACAAACACATATACTCACACACAGACATAGAATAAAGAGAGAGAAATCTTCCCTTATGGTGTATCTGTAGATGGCAAAGACCCAAATATCTAGAGCATCACCTGCCATCTCCTAGGCACATTAGCCAGAAGCCAAAACAAAACTGAACAGAGAATTCAATGATATGTTAGCCAGTAAAGGATGCCCTGTCTCAAGAGGTGATTTAATGCCCTCTGTAAAATATAGGTCTTTATATAGACATTATTTTCTCAAAGAGGACTTAAGATCATAGGACTTTCTCAATGCATTATTTAAGACAAATGTCTCTTGGGATGCCTGCATTCCATATTGCAAGTCTAGGATCTGATTCCAATTCAGATTTCTACTAATGCATACCATGAGAATAAAGAGGAGATAGCTGAAGTATTTGGGTCTCTGCCATGAATTTAGGAGACTTGAATTGAGTTCCCTGCCCCCACGTTTGATCTGGAATCATCTAACGCTTGTTGGCATTTGGGGGAGTGAATCAGTGGCTGTATGAGCAACCTCTCTCTCTCTCCCATTTAAAATAAATATAAGCTTTAATATTGAAGTTATCCATTTTATCCCTGATATTTCCACCTATAATTTTCCCCCTGGAACTTCTCACTACCTCATAATATATGGTTAGTGCCTTGTTTTTATTATCTCATTTGTTTTCTGTTCCTCAAACTTTATTGCAATCTATATAAGAGGATTTTTGCAAGGTTTACTTCCCTGTGAAGCACAATAGGCACTGTTTGATGAGCGACTCCTGAATATGTTTCAGTTCTCTTAAAATCTTCAGGAAAAAAAGTGAAGTTTTATGTTTAAATCATGTTTTCTTATATATTCACCTTACAACAATGCAGCTTTAGAACATAATTTTAAATGTATTTTTATTAAAAAGGAGCTCACAAAAGCAACATCAAAATATAGTCCTGAAGTTATTAGTTTTTCCTTTTTAAACTGTACTTTCTTGCTTTGGGGGAATAAGAAACTTTTTCTTATTTATAAAAAGGGAACAAATTTAATGCATTTCATCTATACAGTTTTAAGAGCAACGTGATACTTCCCATCCTGGCATCCGTTCCGCTCTCCCTCCCACACCTATGTGTCCCAGTTAACTCTTAAGCATGTGTTGAATGGGTGAATGGGTGAATTAGTTAGCTAGTACATAATTCGTTCAATTGCTGACTCTGGACTTGAGCTTCATGTATCATTAATTATATTAATCTGCTTATGAGAAATCAGAATAAAAAGGTGCCTGAAACTAGAAAACTTCCATCTCACACATTTATACTTTAACTTGTCATTTTAAAGCATGAAGTGATTCACTGTACATGAGATTTTTTAAAGCCACTTAGTGCATGCATTGATACTTAATGACATGAAAGACATTCTTCTTCTATTATACAGTGAATGTCTTTCTTTGTTTTTACCACTGTGACAAACAAAAATTATTTGAAATGTTGATTTGGGTATCTGATTGTGCCCGCCTTCTAGCACACCATGGAATCTGGGTCCTGTTTTGATTGCCCAAGGCAGTTAGCTGACATTTGTAATATTTCATTTCAGAAGGTGACATACACTTTTCAAATTTTGTACAGACTGTGTGCATTCAACTCAGTTAATCTGCTTTGAGGAAAATACTCAAGGGGTTTACTTTTATCAAGTTCTTTATCAAGATGTTTAACCAAGGTTAGAGAAAGTGTCTGAGTCTTGTCAGCTGGGGCCATCTACGGGTGAAATCTGTTTGTCTGACATTCCAGCATTGTGAGTATGCCTGTACTGATAGGAAATAGCTATTCCAGAATGGGTGACAAGTGTTTCCTCAAGGAAGCTGGAAAATCCCCAACATGAAATAAAGTCTGCTTGACACACTTATCGGTTATGACTCATCTGTAAAATTTCTAGAATCCTGAGTAGCATTAAATAAAGGCTGGGAAATTCAAACAATAGGATCCATAAAGACGGTCCAAACATAGGTGTGGCCTATGGAGCCAGATTATTTCATTACTGTTATTTATTTGATATTTTACATCCTTGATTTCTCTACTACCATTCACACACTTAATTAACTATTATGACACTTTTTGGAGCTTAATAAGTATAGACAAAATGTAAAATTTAAGACAAATATTGACAAAATGCTAAATTTCAAATGATTTTACTGCCTTTTGAAATTTTTCCTGCAAAGAAAAACTAAGTTCTTATCACCGTTATAACTTCTTGAGAATGCTATCCATGTCAGTGTAGGCAGTATTAATAATTCTAAAACATTCTATGAGGAAATTCCCAGACTGTCCACATTCCCTCAAGAACACAATTCTGCTTTTCCTTTCATAATATTATGACTGCATTGCATAGTAATGCAGAGGAGTGAGTTACTGCTATTACCCACTGAAGTGAGTAAAGAAACACTCGCAGAGGAATTGAATTCTTAGACCTCTCAAAAGGAGCCTTACTATGTGTACCGAGGACTGACTTGATAAGAAAAAAGGCACTCATGTTTGTAGGCTGTGGGACTATGCCAGGATGTGTTCTGTCAGAATGGTTAGTAAATTTATCAGTGAATTAAATGTATTAAAGATATGCCGTGTCTTTTATATCATCTAAGCATGATATTTGTTAAGACCACCGTAAGATAGCAAGGATGCAGATTTTGTGCTGAATATAAATATCTTCCATACTTCCATTTCACCACTTTGTGCTATGCTAAAAACACAAAGTTTTACAGTACCTCAAGAAAGCTGGGCATGCAGTCCAAGCTGCAGTGAGTTAAACAGAGCCGATGTAAGACTGTGACTGGGCCAGGTTGCATCTTGCTGAAGGATGGCAGAGGATATGAGTAGGATAACAGACCCAACAGAGAATAAATCTCATGCTGCATAGTCCTGTGGATTTCCTCTGCTGCTGGTGGGAGCACCCATAGCAAGCTAGCAAAAATACTGCTCAGAACATCACCTGAGACCAACAGCACCAACTTCTTTATTTCTGCAGTTACCTGATTCACAATCTCTGGCAGCAGTTCCCAAACCTGCGTATATTTGCTACCTTGGTGGGCTCTAAAGTTTGTGCATCAGTGGTGATGCAGACATTTGCCTGAAAAGTATAGAGAAATCATATGAATGTATTTTTTTTTAATCATTAGCTTGGTGGAGAGTGAGTCCAACATCAAAGATCCCAATAATAATAATCAGGGTTGAATAACAGCATATTGAGCAAAGACAGACATTCTGGAAGAAAATATGTTTGAGCAGAAAGTCAGAAAGAAGAAATTGACATATACATATAAGCAACATTGAAAAGGAATATCTACCTTGTGGGTGCATTTGAGACCATTGCCATAATAACAAATTAATTGATTGGGTGTAAACCTGAGACCAATAGTATTCTTGTCTTAAAATATAGGTTCTTCAGGATGCCTTGAAAATTGAGTACTCTTCATTTTCTGAGGACTCTCTGACTAAGTCCAAAGGTGACTGCAGCCATGAGGAAATGAGAACAGAAATGGAAGTCCTAAAGCAGCAGGTGAGAAGTTGGAAGTAAAATAATCATGTGGAGAAAATGGGACTCAATTTTCATGCTTCTTTGAATATTTTGGATGTCTTGCAATTAAAATTTTATCAAAGGTGTTTGCACTACTTTATTTCAATTGCCTATCCTTAAAACTGATTGAATGTAAACCATGCAATTTACTTCTACATTTTATAGAAGAGAGAATTGGGTTTCAGATGGGTCAGTTTGCCAAAAATCATACAACTAAATGAGGAGCATGTTAATTAAGCTTTGGATTAGAATCCAATAATTATGCATCTAGAGAGTTTTATGTGAACACATTTTATTTTGAAAACACTAAAAACCCAGACTCTGCAGCTTTTCAGAGAATGATAGTACTGCACTGTGTTTCTGTAGCTGCTGACCTCCAGACGTCTTAACAATAAGGTCAGATTTAAAGAGAATATTCTGGACTGATTTATAATCACTGAAGAGCTTGGTGTGCTTAGCTACTCCCACATTTGGATAGCAATCCTGATTAGTTACTTTAAATATATATTTATTTGTTTGTTTGTTTGAAAGAGAGAGAGAGAGAGGAGAGGCAGAAAAGTCTTTCATCTATTCATTCACTCCCTATATGTCTGTAATGGCTAGGAAATTCTTCCAGGTCTTCTACCATGAGTAGCAGGAGCCCAAACACTTGGAATCATCCTTCGCTGCTTTTCCAGGCCATTACCAGGGAACTTGTTTAGCAGTGGAGCAGCACTTCCTGTCCAGATCCCTGCGAATGCACTTGAGATGTAGCAGATAATGGCTCAAGTGTTTGACCCCTGCCACCAAGGTGGGAAACTCAAATGGAGTTCACTGTACCTGGCTCTAACTTGGGGAATAACTGGTTGACAGAAGATCTCATTTCTGTCTCTGTCACTCTGCCTTTCAATAAATAAATAGTTCTTGAAACCAACATTTGAAAGGATTCATGATGTAATACATGGAAACTTTGAGCAACTGTGTTATTGCTGTCAGCACTTCATTGCTTACATCGTGGAAAATATTCTGTGTAAAAACAGATCCAGAAAGTTCAGAGCACTAATTGGTCAAGTTTTATTTGCTCCTCTATTGATTACATTTGAACAATCTGATTCATATTTTGAGTCATTTAAGAGAAGGCTTCCCAAAGTTCATGGATAAGTGGAATTAAAAAATAAATGAGCACTTTCAAAGAAAATTTTGAAGCCCTCTCAAGTGCATTTTAAACACGAGCCTCTGAAGAAAATAAGTGGAACATTCAGATTTCAAAGCACTCTTGGCCCTTCAGTGTGGTGCTGACTACCATTCGTTCAGAGAAAATTTGAAAGTGAGGGTTTATTTTCAGAGACCTGAATCATTGTTGGTGCTCGCAAATAACGTGCACTACTTTGGAGGCAGTCACTCTTACACTGGCAGTATACAGTACGGTTTAGCTTCTATACGACACGATGCAGCTACTCCCTTTCTTTTTCATCATCCTCAAGAGATACCAAAAGCCATCTCCTTAGTTTTGAGGTGCTTTATTACTGACTTTCCTGATGCACACTTTAAATGCACACATTTCAAATTGAGCATCCACCACCATGATATCACCAAGTATCATAAGAAATATCCTCGTTTTTAACTTCCGAAGGAAATGGAAGTAGAATCTTGGTCCCTGCCTGACTGAAGTCACAAAGTTGCTGAAGTGTTTTGTTCTGATCAGATGGGCTTCTCCCATTAACACTGCCTCTGAGCACTGGTTTCACTGCATCTTGAACTGAACCTCAGCTTTCAAGTAAAAATTTCAAGATGCCAGCAAGCTGATGTAGGATTCTCAAAATGCTTCTGGTGAACAAAACCTTAAAAATGGAACACTTATGCAGGTGTGTGTATGTGATATGGGTGCATTGTGGCTAAATATACACAAAAGACATTTTTTCTTTTGCCTACTTTATATTTTGTTAACTTAAAACTCATAAACCTGTAGTTAAAATTTGTTCCATGACTCATAATAAAAGTTCAGTGTGCATTAAAATTAACAGCTAAAAATCTAGACACTATGTTCCAATAGACGTAGTCATTTAAATCCTGGGCTTAGAGGAATTCTTTTGCTATATTCTCTAAGTTTCGTTTGTTTTTATTGCTTTGCATGCTGGTTTCCAAGCCATCAGCCATCAACATGCTGATTAAAGACAATTCAAAGTTTGGTCACACTTCTGGAGTATTTGGAATAACCTTGGAGAAGTGTTTGAGTAAAGTAGTGTATGTTTCTTTTGACTATACGTTAAGTATACCTAGAGGGCAAAAACTTGTGAATACCTTTCAGTAACTATGCTCTGCTTTTCCAAATGCATCAGCCTTTCTATGTGCTTTGTGTTCAACCTGGACATTATAGTTGGAAACTCTGTCATGTTAGCATTCAGTGACGCAGCTATATCAGTAGATTGTCTCTTGCAACTTCAAGCAGTATTCCTCCATCAAAGCGCTGTAATGGAGATGGATGACTTGCTCCAAAAGCAGTACTACTTAACATGAGGCCAAGAATTTCTTCACTGTCATGAAGTATGTAGCAGAATAACCAGCGAAAGGACATTGTTCATAATAAATTTTTTGTTTTGTTTAAAAATTTGTGATACACATTCAAAAGTAAAAAAAAATTGAGAATTTTCATTCTGAACAAGCAGCCATATGCGTTTCTGTATCTCAGCATAAAGACAGATTGGTAAGGAGGGATAAGGAGTGGCAGCAGCTGAGACCCAAGTAGCATCTTTCCATTTCACTGGTCTCAGACAAAAGCCAGCCAGCACTACTAGCAGGCCCATGTTTTACAGGTGCGAATATATGAAGAAGACTTCAGAAAGGAGCGATCAGACCGAGAAAGACTTAATCAAGAGAAAGAAGAGCTGCAGCAAATTAATCAGACTTGTCAATCCCAATTGAACAGGCTGGATTCTCAGGTATGATCACAGACAAAACAGATTTTGCCAGAATAGGTATATTATTCATTTAAAAAAATAAACTCAAGACTTTTTTTTCTGCTTTACTAATTGACATTGGATTTTCTGGAGACATCAGCACCTGAGATGACATCATTCAGTTTTTGAAAGAGAAGAAAATGACTGGAAATTACTTTGGACTAAAGTATCTTGAGGAATTATGCACGAAATTGGATTTCAGTGATTGATATATATATATGTATATATACATGTATGAATATATGCATATATACATACATGTATATATACACATATCCTATATATATTCTATATATCCTATATATATCATATACATATATATGAAGTTCTTTTGATCATTTTTTATAGCATTTATCTTGCTGGAATGGAAGTTGAAGTACCTAGTCTTCAAGCACAGTGAAGTGGTTTCTAAATTCTTGTCATTTTTTTTAAAGGCTTATGTTGGAATGTACTTGTCTTCCAAAAAACATAGATATTTCTCAATATCATTTATGCATCTAGCGAAATAAAGAACTTTATCCAGTGGGTTGCCAAATTTCAAATAATTAGAGAAACAGTAATGAAGCTCAAAAATGGTTATCACTTTATTAGGACACATTAAATATAAGTACACTAAAATTAAGTGTAATTGAATATATTAGAAGTAGACTGAGGAAATCATCGTAATAGATAAATATTGATGTTAATGGGAAAAAAACTGTAGTTAACACAATTTTGACTGAGAAAATGAAGTGAGCCGCAGCATATTTTGTTTGAAAATCATACAATTCTTTCCAATAAATCATAAATTGTTGTGGAACATGTTTAGTCTTAGAAAAAAAATTAAGCTCTTAGCCATCCTCTTGTTAATATAAAGTAAACTGTGAATTAAATTTAATTTCCTTTCTGATTTTTCTAAGGATTAATTTGAAACTCCTAATTATATGTGGAAAATTATTTGACAGAGCTTTTCCTCTCCAACAAATTAGAATGGATAAAACAGTGATAAAATATGGTAACTTCCCAAAAATAATTTACGGATTTAATACATAATTTATATAAGCATGAATGGGAACATTTCAGATTATTCTTGGTGAAGAAATTACTCTCTCAATTTTTACTTCTTACATATAGGACTGTTTTCATTTCTCTTTTTTTTGGTGGGGGGTGCTGCTGTCTTGATGTCTTTGAAGCTGCCAGTAAACAAAGTATTTTGATTCTTGGCTTATTTTAAAAGTTTTAAAATCTTAGTTTAGTTTAAAGATAGAGACAGATAAAGAAGCAGACAAATAGAGAGGTGTATCTTCCATCCACTGGTTTGCCCACCACAGTTCAGGATAGGTCATTTTGAAGCCAGGAACCTTGAAGCCAATCAAAGTTTCCCACATGGCTGGTAGAGACTCCACTACTAGAGATACCAGTGTGTGTTTCCCAGGGAGCACCTTAGCAGGAAGTGGGGTTGGAATGAAGTGGATGACCCAAGACTAGGACCAGGCGTTCTAATACAGGGTGCCAACATCCCCAGTGACATATTAACCACTGCGCTAAGTGCCTGCCTCTCATGCCATATTTCAACTTTATTCATTCTACTATATTCAGTTCAGATTGGTAATAAATTGATTGCAATGCTGGCAATGTTCTTGATGTTACAGAACTTAAAATATATCCATTTCACTAAAACTGTTGGAATAGAACCTACAATTATTTTTCATTCAGGAATCATCTGTAACTTTTTATTAATATGAAGATACACCTATATCAAGATAGATGCAAGATAGATATCAAGATAGTATAGTATATTTTTGTTAATAAACTAAAAATAATCTTAATGATATCCAAGTGGTACTTTTTTTCTTTTAAATAATGATAGCCCAAATCAGATTTTCTCATTGAATTTCATTCACTCTGATAAAGGTAGACAGAATTCAAAAACAGATGCAGATGGGTCGATGCATTATTTATTATATTGATATTAGTTATTACATGTTACTTACATGTTAGTAGCCAATTAGTTGTAATGGTACAATTCAAAACACTTACATTATCTTAGGTAAATAAAATAACTACTTATAATCAAAACAAATTTCAAAATGAAGTTTTTGTCCAAATCATTTTGGCACTAGTTACGTGCCAGAATGTCTTCATTCTAGCACTGAGGATATTTTAAACCAATAATAATGGTAAATTGGACAAGTGGTTAAGTGAAATAAACTTAAGAAAGTTGACAATGTAAGAAGAACCAAGGGGGAAAGTTCAGATGTTCCTATCTGCTCTGATACCCAGTTGGTTGTAAACTTGAGAAAGTTATTGAAGGTTTTGCAGTTTTCTTCTCCATCTACAAAATGACCAATTGAAACCAGATTATCTACAAAATGTTTCTTCAAACCCTAAAACCTTTTTCTGTAAAAGTATGATCTGATCTTTCTCCTTATGCTCACCTATTTTCATGGACAATGAAATCTACCCTATGATTTCACAGTGGTTCTCTTGAGTTAGGTGGAGGAAAAAATCTATTAAACTCAGCTCTGGCCATGGTGCCAGGTACTTTGCAAATTTAACTTCGACTTTTTTTTCTACAAGGCATTCTTCTGTGTGCTGGGAGGGCATAAAGAATTAACAATATAGTGAAAAAGACATTTCAGGCCATCTTCATGATCTGTAAATTCTATATTTATGAATTTCCCTACTTATTAAAGAGTATTTGTCCCCCCAGACCAATAAATGAAGTACTTTTGGTGCTTCCCATAATACACTGTGCATCAGGAAATCAGTCTGCTGACATGCATGTTCCTAGACAAGATAGGATGAGGTGATGCCTGTCTCTGATTTCATCTCATGGTGCAAACAAGTGTGCTTCTAACAAGCTAGTGAGCACCATGTTTCTCACATTTGGGTGTTTTTTTGTTGGTGACTTCACTCTTCAAAATGGCTTTCAAACATGGTGTTAATGTGCTCCTGTTGCTCCCAAGTGAAAGAGGCTGTGCTGTACCTTTACAAAGAACATATCTTTGTTAGATAAGCTTCATGAGTGTATAAGAGCTAGCGAATCAATTGTCCTTGTTAAGTAAGGTGAAGGCATCTTTAAGCAAAAACTTGTAAAGCAAGGTTATGCACTGATCAGTCAGTAATTTTTTGTGGCCAAAATTTCATGTGAGATCAGGGGTTAAGTATTTTTGAATTCAGTAGTATTCCAGGTGACTTTACAGGACATGAGTACTGCAAATAACGAGCAGTGACAGGAAATGGTTTATGTTGAACTAAAAAGTCACATAATATATTGCAGCCCTGAATTTGAGTACCAAGGTAAAAGTGAACGTTTGTGATGGGCGGGGCTTCAAAAGGTTTCATTTAAGAAGGCACTTTGGGATCATGCCTCATAAGGGTATTGGACATGGAATTCAGGGAAGATGATGGCATGACCAAAACACCAAAGGAAAACTGAATACATCAGATGTGAAGGGAACACAGAACAGGTAACTCTGTCATTTGAGATGGGCCTTAAATAGTGCAAAGCCATAAAAGATAGCAGTGTAACGTTGCCCATGTTATTCAGAATCTTGTGTGTCTATATCCTCATTGATCCAATGGAGATAAACATGTTAATTATATGAGCAGTGGGAGTCAAGGAGTTATTGCATGGAAAATACATAGACAAATGTATGTCATATATTGATTGTATATGTAATTCCTTTTTTAAAAAAATCAAAATGTAGAATGAAAAAGATAGAGACAGAGAGAGATTTTCCATCTGCCAGTTTATATTCCAAAAGAACTAAGACTGGGTAAGGCTGAAGTCAGGAGCCATGAAGTCCATCCAAGTTTCTCTTATGAGTACCAGGGACACAAGTACTTGAGTCATCGCCTGACTCAAGTGTGCATTAACAGGAAGCTGAATGGGAAACAGAGCCGGGACGCACATCTAGGCACTTACATAGAATGTGAGCATCCCCAGTGAACTCTTAACAACTGTAAAAAAAATGCTTTCCCAAATGTATAATATTATTTCCAAGAACTTATTGTGTAGAACTTTAAGTGTCAGGTTGACCAATTTCAATTTCTTGTACTAATCAGTGGAACCTGTTTCTATGTCTATGTCTAAATGGGTCAATATAAAAAAAAGAATTAAAATGCTGTTAACAAGCTCAAATAATTTAGAGCAATCTGACTTTACAAATTTCATTTGGTGATTTTGAGAAGATAGCCATTTAAGATTGGAATAACCAAAACATGACCAATTTCATTTGTAATGTGTGTTGTTTCATCCTAAGGGATTATGGGAAGATCATGGATAGCTAAGTCAAAAATAGCTTTGCAGCTGATGATCTGAATTCTCTTTGATAAGCAAAAGCCTTTGTTTTGCCCACAGATCAAAGCTTGTCAGATGGAGAAAGAAAAGCTGGAAAAGCAATTAAAACAGGTATATTGATTCTTACCTAGTCCTCTTGTCATGACTCAAATGGTAACTTTCAGTTTCACCCACACATGTATTTCCACTCATACCATTTCTCATTGTCCCAATTAAAGACACATTCAAATTCTGCTATGCATGGCACTGACTGAAGCATCAATAGACAGATCATTCTTAGGAACTACCACAGCCTTTCCACCTTCACACTCATGAAAACCACATGCTTCACAGAGTATGTTACGAGCAGCTCAAGCCCTGGTGTGAGGTCACCCAAATGGAAATGTTTCCATAAGCCCACACACACCTGGGAACTGCATTTCTTTGATAGTTCTAGCAATTGCTCACCCAATTTACAGTGGAAAATGACACCAAATATTCTCTTTCCTTTTTTCTACAAGGCAGAATAGTTTCTTCAGGACAGATGCATTCTACCCCATTGGTTCTCTGGTGAACTTAAAATGAGTATTCTTTCTCTTCATTCTGAATTTCCTCCTTGGACTTCAGTTACATCTCTGGCTATAATTTATCTTTTTAAAATTATTT
Source organism: Ochotona princeps (assembly GCF_030435755.1). Classification (NCBI taxonomy): domain Eukaryota; kingdom Metazoa; phylum Chordata; class Mammalia; order Lagomorpha; family Ochotonidae; genus Ochotona; species Ochotona princeps. The sequence continues at coordinate 31,783,176 of NC_080838.1, forward strand.
TCTTTCCATGAGGACCTTCTATATACATATATCTCTCTATATATACTTTTAAAGTATTTCTAGTTTCATACAATTTCACCTTTGATAAGATTTAGACCATGAGTCACCGTCAGCTATGTCAATCATGAGTCTATATTGATACATTGAGTTAAATATATGCCAAAATAGGTTAAGCCTTTAGATTGAAACCATATCATGTTGTATAAAGTATCAATGTGATTTCCCGATTTTGCTCACTGCCAGTAAATGATCGGCATTGTTCTCCACAGATGCACTTCCCTACCTGTAACTGTGGCCTGGTTTTCTATCCACGGGACCCATGGTTATCAACCACTCCTGCAGCAGTACAGGATCAGGTGGAGCACGCAGTAAGTAAAAAGCCTTATTTCAAAAAATAAGGACTTAGTATTCTTCTGGTAGAAATCATTTTACAAGTCCTTTTACAAGCTAATGAGACCTTGGGTGGCAGACAGAAGTTAGGATTTCATGAGCACGTCTTACTTGACCCTGGTATGACACAGCACCCTGCTGAGGTCTTGGTGTTTCTCCTGTAGTTTTCATGTGATAGTTCTGTCCTTACTTCATCCCCATTTCCTTTTTTTTTTTTTTTCTCCACATGTTTGCTTACTTTATTGTCTTTACCAGAAATGTTTCTGGGAATTGTCAAACAGTGATCATCCCTGAATATTTTTTTTTCAACAGTGTCAAAGTAAATTAAGATTGTGGAGAAAGCAAAATAGAAATATACTTCAGAGAAATATTTTTGTGAAAGGGTAACTATAAAACCAATGAATCATTCAAATGCATCTCAGTGTAAAAATGGATATTTTGTCAATATTCATGTATGGGAAGGAGGCAGCAATCTGCCTTCCATCACTCATCAAACTCCAAGTTAATTATAACAGGGAAGATGGCCCAGATATTTAGTAGGCTACATTTTAGCAGCATTTAAGCAGACATTTCAGTATAACATTTAATTTATTTTTATATTCCCAAAACTGATTTTAAGAGAATTTTATGCTTTTTGCTTATCTCAAAGTCTAAATTAAATAATATGCAATTTTGTTGGTGTAAATACAGTATGCATACCATTTTTGGCGGCTCTATTGCAACATAAAACTGAGGCACATGTCACTTATCCTATGTGTTATTTGAGGCATCTAAAAATAAGTGAGAAGACACAAAACAGGTTATTTCATTTCCTCCTCCAGATTTTTCTTGGGCACAAAGGAGTCAAGAGCCTACGTGTCTAGAGTGCAGGTGAAGTAGGGTCAGATTTTACTGAATTCAGTCTTTTCGTTGTCTTGTCACGTGAATGAAATTTGGCAGCCTTCTGAATATTCCCTGGGGAACTTTCCATCTAGTTATTTTTAGGTAATAATTGGATAATAAAAGCAATGTTTTTTATTCTCCATTCTTACGGATAATAAGAAAAAGGTCTAAAGGTGAAGTCGGAGGCAGAGGTGAGCCTTCACAGCACAGAGCAGACCTTCTCTGGGGGCAGATAAAGCAGATTCAGTTGGATTCTGAGGGGTTAAGTGCAGAAGGGCAGTCTGGGAGCTATAATTTAGGCCTTTGGCTTATTATTGCTCCATGCAATTTGCTTGAATGTTCCCTGATAGCATATAGCTATTGTTAATTGGGTAGAAGCCTAGGAAAACTCTCAAGAGAAAAATCTAGCCTCTAATTTACCTTAATCTTTGATCACTTTAGAGATAAGAGTTCTCTGAGTAGTAAAAAGGGAAAGATTTTGAATCTACTTCACCATTCTGAATCTCCAGCAGCCATGACCCCATTGAAGAGCTGAAATTTCCTCCTTGAATCTCAAGAAAGCATTAAACCAACATTTTATCATTAAATATTTCATTTAATGCTTAATCAAACAAATGTCCCCGTTCTCCAACCCTCTCATAGTTTCTAGTGTGATGTTTTTAGAGGATTACTTACTGATCCTTGGTTGTTTTGTTTTATTTGTAGGCTAAAGTAAGTTTTACAAATGAGTTTATACTTCTAAAGGTACCCAAAACAGATCTGTGGAAGGAAGGAAGGAAGGAAGGAAGGAAGGAAGGAAGGAAGGAAGGAAGGAAGGAAGGAAGGAAGGAAGGAAAAAAGAAAGAGAGAAAAGGGAAAGGAAGGAGAGGAAAGAGAGGAGGGGGAATGGAAGGGACAGGAAAACAAAGAGAAAAAGAAAAAAGAAAAGAAAGGATACCATAGTTTAAAGTAATACGATGAAACCCAAACCTAGTGTGGATGCAGGAGCAGTTAGGAAGCAATGGTGTTTGTGATGAGGGAAGTGATTGGGTAGAGTGAGACTAGTAACAGAATTGGTGGAAATTACCTCTCTGTTTCCCATTCAATAAAAGCCACATAGTATAATTATAATTTAATGTCCCACTATATTTTGTTTGAAGTCCATATTGCTATAATAATATTTTATTGTTCCACACAGCCAGACTATCAGTGGCATGCTTTTGAGCAGTTTCCGGCAGATGTACAGCACAAGGCAAATGGTAAGACCACAGCCCAATGGAGCATTCTTTCATGTTTACATTTTAATGGGATCTTTTTGTGATGTTTATTCAACATACATTCACTTGTCTTTGAGAAAGACTTTGCAAAGTTGTACTGCGTACGTAAATGTAATTTAATGCACCTGGGTATAAATTGAATTGCTTAAAACATAAAGAAAATGTTCAGATGCAGGAATGCATGAATCTCAATTCTGGCTTCCGTTCCTATTTCTCTCTCAGGGTCAGAATCCCATCTGGAGTTACAAATAAAGACTTTAAGCTGAGCGGCATCCTAACAACAATAGTAAAGCCCTGGGAGTCTACTACAAAATAAAATGCACATCCACTATTCCAGGTTGAGTTTGTTAGACAGACAGATGTTTTAAATGTCACTGGCAGACAGACAAAAGAACCAAAAGGCTTAGAACTATGCTCCCTTGTGACTAAACATCAAACTCCAAGGCACTGCTCTTATTTTAGGCCAGGGTTGCCCAGGACATCCACCTTGAAACATGCTGGGAAAAACTAGACACCTCTACTCACTGATAAGATATCTGTTCTGACTTATTTTTATTTTCTTACTTTTTCCAAAATATTCTGTCCTTTCTAGTGTTTGTTTCTATGGTCTCATGAGGCCACCCGGGAGCAGATCATATAAAATGAAGTGTAGCTCAGAATCCTGTTTCTATTCTCAAAACATATGATCAAAATCCACGCTGTCTGCTACACATTTAAAGTCTCATATGACAATCACCTGTGAACCTCACTTGTTAATTTACAGAGATGTGAATCTATCTAGAAAAGGTTAAGTTTCAGGCTATGCTTGAAACCTAATCTCATTCAATTCAGAACTGAGATCCTAGAATTACACAATTATGTTTTTAATTCGTAAAACAATTTATCTGTTGATTTATTTGAATGCCAGAGTTACAGGGAGAGAAGAGACAGCCAAGACTCAAATCAGACACCTTGTGAAATGCTGCTATCACAGGCAGCAGCTTTACCTGCTACAACACAACACTGGCCCCGGAATTCTAGTTTGATGCAAGCGGTTCATTATGGTGTAGAAGTCAAGGTGCAGGAATACCACCACAGAGCCTCCAGAAGTTGGACAATACACAGCCTGAACAGCTATTCATTTCAGTACTAGCAGTTGCAAATGCCATAGCTTAGAGTAGCACCACAGAAAAGAAATGTAAAAAGTGGGACTTCTGTGTAAAATGTCCAGGTATTTATCAGAAAACTACAAGACCTTTTTTCCTCTTTGTTTTTAAATATAGTTAATGATTTTAATGAAGTTCTTGGGTTCCAGCAATAATGGAGAATTCATTAGAACAGCAGAGGGATTGTTGCAAAATATCTGTGTGTTAGAAGCATATTGATGTATAATAGGATAATTGTCACCCAATTATAATTTTCCATTTTATATTGGTCTGGAATCACTACTGAAGATATTTCCTCCCTGAGTTACAGTTTAATCACTAGAAACTTCAGCTACTCCATGCAGAATTGAGGAACAGCATAAGGCTATTTATGCTACTGCATTTGTCCTGGATCAATGTTATAGAGGCTAAAAATTATAGGAAATATTCATAGAAAGGCAGTATGACAACTTTCAGAAATGTGCAAAATTAAAGTGTCAGCCAGTGCATGAGACTTACTTAATTTTCCCATTTAGGAAAGATATAGTCATAAAATACACAATCAAGGTATTTAATGGTATAGACACATGTAAAATTATAATTATAAAACCTCTGTTATGTTCCAATATTTAATGAGACTATTATTTATCCTAATGTTCACAACAATTCTATGGAAAAAATTTATTTTATATCATGTTACACAGGAAGAAACCAAAGCTTGAAGAATTTAAGTAACATGGGTTAATCATACAGTAAAATCAGCAGTGGGACCAGATTCTTTGATAGATAAGGGTATTACAAAAAGCCTCATGAAAAATGCTTATTATGAAGAAATAATTCATGGATTTAAAAAAAAGTGAATTAAAAACTTATCTTCTAATTCCATTTTTATAAATTTTTGAAGTACCCTTGTATAGAATTCTACAACCTGTGCTTTGAATCATGGGAGACCGGGATTGCATTCCTAGTTCCCGGCTTAAGCATTAAGCATCTATTGCAGGCATATAAGAAGGTAAACCAACAAATGGAAGACCTCATGCTACCTCTCTGTATCTGATTACCACATAGGAGTGCCTGAGCTCAAGTCCAAGCTCTGCTTAGTCCAGCCTGTTAAGGGTAGGCAACAGATGAAGGCTTAAGGAGATGAGTCCCTGCCTCCTGTGTTCCTGGCTTTTGGCTTGAGCCTATCTCAGCACCAGCTGTGGTGCGAATTTGGGAAGGGAACTAGGGGATCCATCTCTCTCTCTCCATGTCAAATAAAACAAATACAACTAACCATCATTTTTAAAATCATAGATTTATAAGTCTTGTAATTAAATAGTTACATAGATTTTTTTTTGTTATACTAGGAACCCTTTTTTTTGGATTTATTTAATTTTATTTAAAAGGCAGACTTACAAAGAAGGAGAAACAGGAAGAGAAATGGCCACAGTGGCTGGAGGTGAGCCTATTAACAGTTAGGAGCCAGGAGCTAGGAGCTTCTGACAGGTGCACCATGTGCTGCAGGGTCCCAAGGACTTTGGGCCATTCTCAGCTACTTTCTCAGGTTGTATGTGGGGAGCTAGCTTGTAAAAGGAGCAACTGGTGCTCATATGGGATGGCAGAGCTTGGAGGTGGAGGATGAGCCTTTGAAACACTGCACTGGTCCCAGGAGACCAATCACTTCCGTACCCTCCAAATTTTTCATACAGTGCTGAGTTGAGTTTGTCTAATGAGCTTAAGCTCAATTCTTACATATTGGATTGGTATGTGAGATTGAGTTCTGAACAAACATCTTTTATTCTTTAAAGTATAAAAGAACAAAGCCCCACTATTGAAATTTGCCTTCACTAATGTCTAAAAATAATTAATTAAATGAATACTGACTTATTTAGTGTTCTGGAATTGCCAGAACAAAGGACCACACACTGGGTGGCTTGAGACAGAATCCATGGTCTTCACAGCTTTGGAGGCTAAAAGTCCAAAATCAAGGTGTTGGCAGACTCAGGCTTCTTTTGGAGCCTCCAGGGAAGGCTCTTTCTCTGCCTCTGCTAACTTTGTTAGCCCCAGGTATACCTGAGGTTAGGATAGCATAGCTCTAGTCTTTGCCTCTCTTCACATGGCCGTATTTCCTCTGTGTTTTAAGTTGATGCCCATCTTTTCCCCTTTTCATAAATATCAGTCATATTGGATTACAGAGGCTCATCAAGCATGATCTTAGCACAATCCAAAAAATACCCTACATATTTCAAAAATGTCATACTCACAGATTCTAGGGCTTAGGACTTAAACCTAGATTTTCAGAACACACAGTTTAGCAGATAACACTAGCTACATGCGAGAAACAATTGTAGGTGCTTTGTGATTTTTTTTATCTCATTAAAATTTATAGCAACCATAAGAATGAGTACTGCTGCTGTTCCTTTTTAATGATATGTTTGTTTGGTCAAGGTTTATTTATTTTACTTGAGTTACAGAGAGAGAGAGAGAGAGAGAAACAGAGATCTTCATCTACTGGTTCATTCTGTAAATGGCCACGATGGCCAGAGTTGGAGTAATTTGAAGCTGGAAGCTAGGAGCTTCCTTTGGGTCTCCCACATGGGTGCAAGAGCCAAAGGGAGTGAACCATTCTCCACTGCCTTCCCAGGTCATTAGCAGGAGCTGGATCAGAAGTCCAGCAACCAGGACTCACACTGGTACCCATATAAGATATCGGTGCTACAGGCTGAGGATTAGTGTGCTAGTTGTCCCTGTTTTGTAAATATGGACACTGAAATAGAGACAGATAAAATAACTTGTCCAAGTCCACACCATTAGTCTTGTCTGTGACATAGACAAGCCCAGGTAATCTGATTTCAGGAACTATGCTATGCTGTGCAGTAAGGGAAATAATACAATAGTTTGCATATAGTTTATTCAAATAAGTTGTGATCACTCATTCTAAAAGCCAGTATATTTATGTCTCCCTTTGTATCTCTTTGTAATTGGCTTTATATCTCAGCATCACAGATAATTTTTTATTAAAATGGCTTGTTGAATTCTTTCAATTCTTGCCAGTCAAAGAAATATAGGGCCTACTGAAAATAGTAAAAGCTGCTTACAAGATGCAAAAATTAGAGGACATTAAGAGACTGGATTAGTATAGTTTTCAACACAGGTGAATAAGATGTTAATACTATTTTTCTCAGTTATGTATTTAACCTAACAATCAAGGAGCTCCTACCCTATATCAAAGAACCTTGATTCAAGTTTTTGACTGTTCCCAAGTCCAGCTTCCTCCAAATGCAGGCTTTGAAAAGCTCCAACAGTCACCCAAGTGGAGCAGACTGGGATCTATTTATCAGCTTCTAGCTTTAACCTAGTCCCGCTCCTGCTGTTTCAGACAATTGAGAAGTGAAGTAGCAAATGGTCTGACTGTCTCTCTTCTTCTGCATCATTCCTTCCCCAATAGATATATTTTTAACAAATTTAAGCTTTAATAAGATTATTTCTTGATAAAATACATTTCTTATTTTTTTTACCAGTGGCTAACATAAATTACTCAAAATATAAAGCAGATAGTTTTTATGCTTATTCCTAATATTTAAAAATAAAAGTATAGCAGAAATGCCCCCTCACCCATACTACATGCTTTAAAGGGCAGTTTATCAGTGAAGTGAGTGATTTTACTACAGAAGTAATAAATAAACTTCAAGAGTTATATCTTAACATATATTAACATACAGGTTATAAATGTACTTATATGTGCATGGATTTTATAACTGAATAATAAATAGTCTAACATATGTATTATAATAATGCACAATGGAGAATATAATATAATGTGTATTTATACACACAGAAATCAACCATGTAGATTCTAGCTGGAAAAATGCGCATAAGTCTGGGATAGTCACAACTTTGCCAGATAAGTAAAATTACAATAGCTCTCTTAAATGGAAGGTAAAGATCCATAGGAAGAAAGTGAGACATATGGAATAGATTGCATCCAAGCTGGTGATGATGTTTACTGGGATTCCTCATTGTGTCTGCATTCAGGGAGGGTGATTGAGTATATGGAGAGCAGAGTTAGTGTGGTCCCTGTTTATAGCTATGCTGTATCAGTCCCCTCCCCTTTTACCATTAACAGAGTTTCTGATTCAGTTAATCCTGATGTGGAGTCAAGTCAGGTCATTTGCACCAAGTCTCTGGGTAACATTTAAGCTCATTCCAACCTCATGCTGTTTAGACTGTGTTCTGTGAGCATAAGAGGCACAGACTGAAACATAGGAAACTATCAGGGGCACAATTTGGCATTCATCACTTGTAGATCAGTCAAACAACAAAATAAAAATTAAAACAAACACAAAACCCTTTTTCTAGCAATGTGAGGTCCTGTGCCTCCATCAAGGCATTTTGTGTCCTTGTCATTATAATAACTGCAGAACCATATCACAAAACCCCCATCTGTGACACCAGTGTCCCACACGTGTATCAGTTCATGTTCCAGTTCCTCCACATCCAGACCCACTCCCTGCTAGAAGCTGGGCAAATCAATGGAGGATGGCCCAAGGTTTTGGTTTCCTGCCACCTGGAAGAACTGGGAGATGTTCCTGGTTCCTGGTTTGGGCTTGGCCCAATCATGGCCATTGGATATATATTGTTCCTGTCTCTCACCTTCTCTTTGTAGCACTTTCAAATGAGTGAATAAATATGTATTTAAATTTTTTTGGCAATTTTTATTTTTCATGATGCAGTTTCACAGGCTCAGGATGTCCTCTCCCACCTTCCCGTTACCCCCCACAACTGATTTCCCCTATATTATTACAATATTACACTCTTTTTAATAAAAGCAGTAAAGCCATCTTATTGTCAAGATGCATTTAATAGTTTCATTGAAAGTCCATTCTTTATTTAGGAGAACAGATGCGAACTGAAATGTATCTTCAGTTCTTGATATGCTAGTCTCCGTTATATAGTGCCTCTAGTGAATATATGTATATACATGTTTACTTATATATATAATATTTGTTTAGTATTTTGCATGAATGTTGCCTTTTTTCAGAGAGAACATGTGATATTTGTCCCTTTGAGTTTGATGACTGAGTAGTACTTCATAGAATAGATGCACCATAGTTTCCTTATCCCTCTTTTGACAGATATCAGGGAGATTTCCATATCTGCTATTACAGATTATGCTGCTGTAAATATAAGATTACAGGTCATTTTGTTATATGTTCATGGAAAATCTTCCATTCAAAACTTCATCTGGAAACACAAGAAATCACAAATAGCCAAAGCTATCCTGAAGGATAAAAATCAAGCTGGAGGAATCACCATTCCTGACCTCAAGAATACAAGGCCTTGGCGATCAAAACAGCTTGACTGTACAGAAACAGAGACGACAGTCAATGGAACAGAATAGAGACCATGGAAGGGAGCCCGTACTTGTATAACCAACTAATCTTTGACAAAAGAACTGAAAATAATCCATGCAAAAAGATCAAACTCTTCAACAAATGCTGTTGAGACAATTGGATAACAGCCTACAGAAATAAGTTGCAAGACTCCCACCTTTCATTCTATACAAAATCCAGCCCTAAATGGATTAAGAGCCTAAATCTGCACCCAGAAACCATCAAAGTATTAAAGAAAATATAGGAACCACTCTTCAAAATACAGGTCTACATTACACTAAGAAACTTCTTTAGAGCAAAGCAAGCAATCAACAAAATGAAGAAACAAACAACAGAAAAGAAGAAAATCTTTGCACGCTGCACAACAGATAAGAGATTCATACCCAGAATTTACAATGAGCTTTAGAGATTCAACAACAGCAAAACAAACAACCTTGTGAAGAAATAGGCAAGGGAAATGAATAGACATTTTTCAAAAGAACAAATTCAAATAACAAATAAACATATGAAAAAAAATGCCCAGGATCCCTAGCTGTTAGGGAAATACAAATAAAAACCATATTGAGATTCTACCTAACTCCAGTGAAATTGGCCTACCTTCAGAACTTTACCAACACCTGCTGGTGTGGATGAAGGGAGAAAGGCACCCTACGTCACTGTTGGTGGAAATGTAAGCTAGTATAGCCACTTTGGAAGTCAGTATGGAGAGGGCTAAGACAACTTAAAGTTGATATATAATTTGACTAACTACCCCATTTCCGGGAGTATATTCAAAAGAAATGAAACCTGCATATAAGAAAGTAACCTGTACTCTTACATTTAAAGTAGCACAATCTACAATAGAGAAGATATGGAATCAACTCAGATACCCATCAAAAGAGGAATGGATAAAGAAACTGTGGTACATCTCCTGTACGGGATACTACTCACCCATTATAAAGAATGAAATTGCACCATTTGCAACAAAATGGCCCCAAGTAGTTACCATTATGCTCAACCAATCCCCAAAGGATAAATATGTTTTCTCTCATATAAGGCAAACTTCATTCAAAAAACATCATCAATATATAGCTAAAAATGCATATACATATAGTCATCTAGTGGAATTATATAATGGAGACAAATATACCATGAAGTGGAGGTACTTTGCAGTATGCATCTCTACTCCTGAATAAAATATGAACTTCTAGTGAAACTGTTAAATATATATTGACATTAGAATGCTGGACTTTCTACCATTCTCTATACTTACAATATCATGATACACTTAAGTAGAAGAATACTGGACTTGTGACTATTGTTGAGGGAATATACTGTTGTTTCAATATAGGGGGAAACATTGTGGGAGAGGGTGGGTGGGGAGAGTGGAAGGTGAAGTCGATGAGCCTGAGGAACTGTATCATGAAAAATAGATTTAAAAAAAATCATACCTAGGGACAGGTAGTATCTAAGTACAGACTGCTTAGATCAGTGAATCATGCTTCTGGATTCAAATTTTTCTTCTCAACATATAAAATATCTTTGATTCAGCAGTCCAAGTTTAGAGCTATATGATCTTTACACATTAGAAACTAAATCATGATCTTTCTGTTTGCTTTTTTGTTACAAAATGTTAGCTTAGAATGTATTTCGTATATAACAAATGCATTAACATTTTATAAAATGATCATGAGTAAGGAAGAGAGTTTCTTCCTTAGCATTTTTATGACTATTTTTTCTTGGCTAGGAGTAAATTTCTTGAACTTGTCTCCTTGGTGATAGTAATTTGTGGTATCATATTTTGGTTCCAGTAAAATATACCAATATTCTCATACCAGTTTTTATGATACATTGTGATCTTTTCCACAATCATGTGTCTAGTTCTATATTTTTTAAAGATAGCACATTTTGCAAGCTATCTCCCACAGAGAGGTAGGTATCAAAGAAAACTCCCAAGCTACTATATTGACAACATAAATGAGACTAGGTGTAGAACATTCCTTTTCAGGTATGAATAGAACTAGGCCACAACTGATTTAACAAATTATAGTATATGTCAATTCTTAAAATAATAGCCCTCACTTTCCTGTCTCTCAATGTCTCTATAAACTTGGGCAGGACACACAAGGAAAATTATCTCTTTAGTTTCCAATATAGAAGTTTATGTTAACCCTAAGCCAGAAAAACAGAAGTGAAATTTTATTTTTCCATCTGAAGTATTTTGGTGCTGTTTTTCATAGGTTTGTCCTCAGAAAAGAAAGCCCATCTGTAGAGGCGTGGAGCCACAGAGGATGAAATGGGCTGAGAGCTTGACTGCGGGTGCTTGGTTGTCACTTTGACAGTGGTTTGTTTTCTGCACAATTGCACATCTCCTCCATAATTTCTGCCTCGTCATGTAACCTTTGCCATGAATGGAGGGAAAGACTACTGACAACTAATCCCGATCGCATCTGAGGAGCCAGTCCGACCACCCAACACAACGTCTGATGTCCTTGAGATGAGATTGGACAAGTGGATGTGTGCCACTTCTTTCTGTCTCCAGCATTTCTATATATACACACGTACGTGTGCATTTGTTATAATGATGGGTATGGCGTACTTGTTAAATCATCAAGTGGGAACAATTGTATCCTATGCTTCAAGTCCTGGCTACACCACTTCCATTTCGGTTTCCTGTTATTTTATACCACAAGAAGAAGCAGTTTCAATTGTTTGGATCCCAGTCACCCATGTGGGAAACCCAGATTAATCTCAGGGCTTATGGCTTCAACCTTGCCAAGTCTCAGATATTGTTGGCATTTGGGGCATAAATTAATGAATGGAAGATCTCTCTTTGTGTGTATGTTTCTTCCTCTATCACTCTGCCTTTCAAATACAATGAAAATAATTTTAAATAAAAATAAAAATATATATTCACTGGGAGTAAAATGTTTCCCCTGCTATAGGTTTTTAACACTGCTTCCATTTTTTTTCATAGATGCTCAGTTCTTTAGCTACTTTTAGTTCATTCAAGATTCATCATTGTTGGACTCATAAACTAAAAATAGGATTGAAGAGGTGCATTCACTTACTTAATTAAGTTAAAAGGAGGGATTCACTCAATAAAATGACAAGCTTGAAACAACTCTGCAAATGTCATTTCCTTAAGATTATAATAACCTTTGAGCTGACTTCATTTTTTAGTGAAAAGGATTACAAAGATAAAATTCTAACGAGATGGTGATGCTTTTACTATGTCCCATTTATCCTTATACGGGTAAGTCAGGGATGCATGAATTTGTGGTAAAATATATGTTTTTCTTTTTATACATTTTTTATTATTATTATCATTTTATGATACAGTTCCATAGGCTAATCCCCCCCCACCTAGTTCCTCTATATCATTACTAAAGTATAGCTCTTCATACACAGTCATATGTCCACAATTGCGGGCATGGACAATGGCACAGAGTCCAGCATCCTATTGTCAAGATATAATAGACTGGAGAATCAAGATGGCAGAATAGGGTAAGGACACATTTAAACGGACAGAAAAACATTTAATCAGGATGAAGCAGAGAGGACACATTCCAGGAAATAGGAAAGGACAGAACAACAGCAGAGGGGTACCTGGAGACTGACAGACACAAGAAAGCAGCAGGCACAACGGTGTGGTGTTGCGGTGATTGATACTCCAGCAGCATTCAGCTAATGGGTGATCTGAACTCCACCAGGAGCTGGAACTCCACCAGCAACCAGGTGGGTAGGGACTTTCATTGGGAGCTTGGGAGGTGAAGCCAGACAAAGACCTGTCCATCCGGATGGTCCATTTGATTTGACCAGGAGCAGAGACAGAGCAGCAGATCCCAGATGGGGCAGTGTGAGAACAGGGTGGATTTCATAGCCCACTCAGCCCCCTAGAGCCGAATTTGGCGCCATTTTGTGTAAGGAGGCAAAGGCAAGAAAAAGGACTGAGCACACGCTGAGCTGGGAGTGAACTCATTTTTGACTCAGTGAACTGCAGCAACATGGCATTCTATGGGTTCCACCCAAGACAGATCTGGGTAGCCCTCAGATATGATGGTCAGAACTCTAGTAGTGGTACGTCAGGCGCCATTTTGTACACTGTGGCAAAAGTTTTAGGACTGCACGGGACAACAGTGAACTGCGCATGTGCTGAGATCATGAGAACACACTGAGTTCCGTGGATTGCACTGGTCCTGCAGGAAAATAATACGGACTGTGGCATCGTACGGGTCAAAATAGGTCCGTGTGGCACCTAGACCTAATGTCCAACTGGTTCCAACAAGATCAGCGCCACCAAAAACCTAACATATAGGACACCTGGTGTCTCTCTAAGCCTGGGACCTGCTCCAACCAGAAATGATGGAAAGGTAGCAGAGACAATGGTAAGCCTCAGCACGGTATCACAGGAGGTGGAGAGGGGTGAGCCAGGAGCTGGAGCTGTGGAGATCATGGTGGGAATCTAACATAAGAACCCAGACCTGGAACTCGCTGGAGGTTGTGGCACAAGTGGCTGCAAGCAAAGAGTTGTGTACCAACTGTGATAAGTAAAATCGAACTGTAGATTTGTGGGTGACACAGCTTAGAAACCTACCCCAAGGGGAAGACTCTGCTAATCAGAAGTACAATGACCAAGAGCAAAAGAAAAGAGAAAAGCACAATGAATATTACTGAAAACTCCCCTGCAAAGGAGCAAAAAGGCTTTGCCAATTTCAGAATTAACTGAGGAAAACATCGAGAAAATGGGGGACACAGAATTCAGAAAACTCATTTTAAAGCTTCTGATCAACAATGAGAAGTACATACAAGAGTTCAAAGGATTTAAGGAAGCAATAAAGCAAGTCAAGGCTGGTATATCAGAAATTAAGAACACAGTAGAGCAAATTAAAAGTACAGTGGACAGTCTCCAAAATAGAATGAAGCAAGCAGAAGAAAGAATCTCAGAATTGGCAGATATTTCCTGTCATCAGAGAGAAGCAAACAAAAAGCTGAAAGCAGAGCTGGATCAGGCCAAAAAAAGTATTCAAGAATTGAAAGACACTACTAAGAGGCCAAATATAAGAGTTATAGGAGTCCCAGAAGGTGCAGAAAGAGAAACTGGTTTTACAAATATATTTAATGAAATAATAAAGAAAAATTTCCCTAATCTGGAGAAAGAACTGGGAAACAACATCCAGGAGGGGCACAGAACTCCCAACAGGCTTGATCAAAAGACATCTTCACCAAGACACAGGATCATCAAGCTCTCTTCAATTGAACGTAAGGAAAAGATCCTTAAATGTGCACGTGAAAAAAATCAATTGACATATAAAGAAATGCCAATTAAACTCACAGGAGGTCTCTCATAGGAAACTACAGGCCAGAAGAGAATGGAGTGACATATTCCAGATTCTAAAAGAAAAAATTGTTGGCCTAGAATAACATATCCAGCAAAGCTTTCTTTTGTCTTTGAAAATGAAATAAAATTTTTCCACAGTAAAGAAAAGTCAAAAGAATTTGCCTCTTCCAAACCTGCCCTACAAAGGGTACTTCAAGATGTTCTCTTGACAGAGAAGAGGAATAGCACCAAACAAAACCAAAGGCAAACAGGAAGAACATCTCAGTAAAATGACAACAGAAGACTAAACCAATGAACAACCCATTCCTAAAATGACAGGACCAAAATACCACCCATACATATTAACCCTGAATGTAAATGGCTTAAGCTCAATCAAACGTCATAGATTATTAGACTGGATTAAAAACAAAACTCATGTATTTGTTGTCTATAACAACACACTTCTCCAACAAAAATCAGCGGAAATTAAATCACATGGGTTTTGTTGTTTTCTGTTAGTTTCATCTCTTCAAAACACTTTCTCCTGATTAAATCATTCATTGACTCATAGATTATACAGTAGCATCATTTTCTTCAAGAAGGTTCTTGATTTTCACTTCTTCAGCTACACGTTAGTCATTTAGTAACATGTTATTTAACTTTTTGGTGTTGTTAATTTGTTTTTCTTCCTGATGTTGATTTGTTTTGTGTTTTTTCATTTAAGGGGATGTATAGTAGCTGTGTAATGGAGCCTGTCATATCTAGTAACATGTTACTTAACTTCATGGCATTGTAAATTTCTATTTTTCTTTCTATTGTTGATTTTGTATTATGACTGTTCCTTTGAGGGATGTACAGTAGCTGTCAAATGGAGACTAATATATCCAGATGTGAAGATACAATGTAATATGCATTTCAACTTCCAGACAAAGATGGACTTAACAATGAAACTGTTTACTATATCTTGACAATAGGATGCTGGACTCTCTGCCATTGTCCATGCCCGCAATCATGGACATATGACTGTGTATGAAGAACTATACTTTAGTAATGATATAGAGGAACTAGGTGGGGGGTGGGGATTGGGGCTGGGATAAGTGAAATGCCAGGAGCCTATGGAACTGTATCATAAAATAATAATAATAATAAAATGTAAAAAAAGAATTATAGTAGAGAAGATATGTACAATTATTATGAACAAAATTTTTTTAAAAAGATATAGTAGACAGTTTCATTGTAAGTCCATCTTTTTCTGGAAGTAGAGATGCATACTACTTTTTTTTTTAACATTTTATAAATATGTTTTTTCCAAAGATTTCGGTCATTTTGTGGAAAAAAATAAACAGCTCTGACTTCTCAACCAATTAAAATATAAACTGAATATATTTATGTGTTATTGCCATTAATTTATAGTGACAGATGCCAAAAAAATAAGCAGATTCAGAAGTATTACGTTTATCTACTTAATCAGGATCCTGTTAGAATCAGCTTGCATTCTTCTCTATGAAGATATATGTAACAGGGGCGTGAGTTCCACAAACACCTGTACTTCTAGAAGTACCTAAATAAAACCAAGCACATTTGCTGATTATGCGTTCAAATAGAACAATTGAGCCATGTTACTGAGACTTGCTTCAGCTTTTGGAAGTTGTGTTGCTTAATTCTAGCACATGCTATTTTTGTTTCAGTTTCAGCAGACAGTGGATGGTTGTATAATGGGAAGGTGAAAGAACCTTAGGAAATGAACCAGCTTTAGCTCCAATTCTTCAGTGCCTTAGAACATAGGTCTTGAGACAGAATTCTCCTTATCGTATATTGTTTTTCAAAAGCTTTTCATTATTCATCAAAGATTCAAATCCTTCTCAGGTAATACTTGAAAAAAGTAAAAAACAGAACTCACAAGTCAACTACATGAAACATTTTGGCACAGTTTAATATGTCCATGTACTCAGATCAGTGAACAACTCATTGTAATGTTCACTTCCAGTGGTATGTTATGTTCATCAACTGAAATGTGCTCTTGAAAATAAAAACTGAACGAAGAGAAACTGTCCTTGATAGACACTCACAGATCTATTTAGCAGCAGTGAAAAAGGATGTAGCCATCCAGTCTGAAACTACCCTATTACCAATTAGCGAGTTACCAAACATTGGCAAGATTCTGCAAATCCTGATGTAATGGGAGAAAATCCAATTTAAGTGAGACTTAATTGAATTTCAACTCCCCAAGGTGGACTACAAACGTGGGAAGAGGACCCCATGCTCAGAGTGCCATGGCCATTTCCACAAAGCTCTTACCACAAACCTGGCCTGTGGATCAGTTGGTGTCTCTTGGATCCCCAGCACGGTACAATTTGGGGATTTCTGTGCCACAACTCACTGTAAGGGTTTCATCCTTTGCTGTGGCTCTAACTTCATTATTATACATGGAATCTGTGGAAGCTGGGGAAATCGCTGTTTCCATTTGGAGACACAGGAAGTCACATAGCTTGTCTTACTTGGAAAATGTAAAATCAGGCATACTGAAGGGTTTTGGTGATCACAGAGAATGTGACCATTGTAGCTGTCACCTAAAAGATGAAGTCACTGGTTTTAAGAAGATGAAGAGAACCTTTTAAGGTGTAAGGGTAGATGAGTCTCCTTGGCTGCTCTTCAGATTTTTTGTTTTGTTTTGTTTGTTTTGCTTTTGAAACTATTTCCATTGCCATCCTAAACATTTTGGACTAAATTTCTGGTGTTAATTAATATGGACCAACTACTGATTGAATCTCTGGCATTTTGTTTGAGCTCTTTCATCCAGCAACAAGCACAGAACTTAATATTCAAGGGCAAAAAATAATGCAAGAATGGTTCTGAAGGGTTGCTTTAATCTAGCAACACTTGTAATGTGGCTCAGATACCAGTTAGAGTAGCTTCGGAAAAATAATCGATGTCCCAATTCAATCATTCGCTTTCACCATTATTGCTTAAATACCCACTTATTTTCGCAAATGTCCCAGCAGTGCATAATGCCTTATGCTGTCTCTGTTTCTGGCCATTGCTCTGGGATGAACCTGTGTCTGAATGGGAGGACAGAGCCATTCAGTAACACCAGGTTCTTCTCAACTTGAAAATCCCGTGGTCCCTGTTGTGTTTCTGTCATTTGTCTTTCCATCATCTGAGGATCCCAACAACAATAAATCCCAGGGGGTGATACAAAGTCCACTCTTTGGTTTTGCAACTGCACTATGATCTTTCTTTCCCTGAACCAAAGTTGCTTAAACTCCAAAAAGAAAAGATCCAAATAAAAATATATAGTTGCTTAAATTCCTACTTTTCAATAATCTTGGATATAATTTCTCTTTCCTAGTTTTTTAGATATCTATGTCTTCACTTTTTTGTTAATCTTTTGCTCTTAAGGAGAGAGGTGCCATGTTCTACAATTGTTTCTGTCTTTGTGATTCCATAGAAAAGAAAATCTCTGGGATAAGTCCTTGGCCTAATAGTTAAAACACTACTTAGGCCACCCACCTTCTGCACTAGAATACCCGGATTGGAGCCTCTGGGTCCTCTCTGCATTCTAGCTCTCTGCTAATGCCCACCCTGGGAAGCATCAGGCGATGGTTCAAATAACTATGTCCCTGTCACCCACAAGGGAGACCTACAATGAGTTTTTAGCTCTTGATAATGGCCCTGGCCCAATTATAACTATGCAGGTACTCAGGGAGTTGGCCAGAGGATGGGCGCTTCTCTCTCTCTAATAAACAAAAATTATTAATTAAAAATAAATTATCTAAGTCTTTAAAAAAAACCTTCCCCACACTCTGCATACCACACACGTTACATGTTGACATATCAAAAAATCTACCTACACATACACATGCCCATCCATCATACACCTGACTTCTCCCCACTTCCCTAGTTTTGCAGTAAATGCCATATATTCCTGGTTTCTCCATCTATGATAAGTAGATTCATTTTAAATTGAAGAAATCATATAATAAAGCCATATTTTCCTCTGTTTTTCTTTCAAGTCACTGTGTGTGCAATTGTCAAACTGACAAGTTCCATTCTGAGCTTCCTATAGAAAATGACAATGTTGACATGTTGCGCTTGTCAATTTTACAAGTAATTGCTGAGTCACTGGAGGAGTTTTCATGTTTGTTTTTTTGAGGGATGAGGGTAGATTCTTTGTGTGACCTTCTAATTTATTACATTCCAGTATCAGAAGAGCATTTTTTATGGGAGCATGCCATATTCTGGTGGTAAGCTAGACTTAGCCCTCAGGCTTTTTATAGTATTTAGCTTAATACTGAGAATCAACTTGCTGGGAGAGTCCATTTTCTGAATGGATTTTCCTGAGTTTGCTCCTCAGTTCTGTAAGCATCACTGTGCTTAGACAGACTTGAGGCTTCATTTCAACATGTGTGGGCTGCTCTGTTCCCACCTGCAGCCACAGCCGGGCAAACCACATCAGTCAACCGTAGGCCCACACAGAGCTCAAAAGGAAAAGCCTCTCCCCTTTTTGGTTGCCTCCGCAGGCAGGAGGGCTAACTTGGATGAAGCAGAAAACAAATGGAGAAAAAAAAAACAACTAAGGGAAGAAAACCTTTCTCCTAACGGAACCTCCTGCTTCCGGAAACAGTACATAAAAGCAGAGAAACAAAGAGAATTGAAAGTCAGTATGCATGATGACTTCCAGGAACAATCAGGCACTGGCATGAGAATATGGCCACAGGAACCAAAAGCAGAAAATCAATCCTGCTCCTGACATGTCCATATCTGGAGTGTTTTCTGAGTCTTGGTGCTGGCGAGGCTATTCAATGCACTACTGCATGCATACAGATTTGTCACCCTCAACACTACTACTCCCTTGCCCTGGGAACCTGTGCATGGTATCTCAGGTCTGGCCTGGGCTGGAATACTCTGTTTCTCTCAAGGGCATGCAAACTGGGGCAAGGCTTGGCATACAAAGAAGGAAAATATACTTTTCTGTCTTCCTTTGATTCTTTTCAAACTGTATGAGGTTTGCCCCCTGTGTTTCCAGGATGGAAGCCCTAATGTCTTCCAGCTTCCTGACCTCTCCTTAGTTTTTCAGATGAAAACCACATGTTTTTTCCCTCTAGGCTTAATTTCTTTTATCACACTGTCCTTATAGGTCTTTTAGGTAATTGAACATTCAAAAGGGCCATGCAGATGTAACAGTGGATGAAAAGAATACCATCCCCAAATTCTCTCAGGAGATGTGGTAAACCCTCCAGACCCCCAGATACGTCTCCTGGTTGCTAACAGAGTTCATCATCTCCAAATGGGTTGGTGGAATTTTCTCTTTTAAATAGAATCTGCCACCGAAATACTGGGCAAACAGAGACTTTATGGTGGACCATATCAATCAGTGGACGACCTCATCGAGCGAAACTGGCAGTGATTCATAACTGGTGAACTATTAAAACCACTTGAGCAAATATCTCAGAGCATGCCCCACATCCGGGACTTGGGGTGGGTGGGTAAACGGGTGGGGCTTCTCCCTCAATATCCCCCTTTACCTCAGATACATGATGGAAACAATAAGGACATAATAGTATTACCCACTTCCCTATACCCCCGAACCTTTTTTTTTAAACCATGATTAACTATGTAAAGATTGTCAACAACAATACAACAAAATAGATTAAAAATAAATAAAAAAATAAATAAATAGGATCTGCCACTTAGTTCTTATTTTCATTGATGAAATTCTCATGCATCAATTTTCCCAAACCAGAAACCAATGTCTTCTTCTGCCACACTTCCTCTTTGAGCTGGCTTTCAGAGGAGATGGTCAACCTCTCTGCCTATCTTCAATGTCTCTCTTCTTTCCCAGAGCTCACAAACTGGGCATTAGTCCACACTTGCATTATTTTCTTTATTATTATTATTTATTTTATGACATAGTTTAATAAGCACTAGGGTCTCCTTTATCCCTCACCAAGTTGCCTCCCCTCATTATAGTTCTCCCCTCCAGTCTTATAATGGGTGTCTTTCATCGGACAATCATTTCAATGGGCAATTTTCACAAGTCCATCATGCTTTTTCCCAGATGAATATCAGTGCTACAATCTTCAGCAAAATACTAGCCAACAGAACACAAAAACACATCAGGCAGATTACTCATCCGGACCGGGTGGGATTCATTATTGGCATGCAGGGATGGTTTAATATTCATGAATTGATAAATATGATACATCACATAAAAAATTGAAGAACAAGAATCATATGATAGTTTCAATAGATTCAGAAAAAGCTTTTGGTAAAATCAAATGCCATTTCATGCTAGAAACTCTAAATAAGATAGGCATAGAAGGAATTATTCACAACATAATCAAAGTAATATATGAAAAACCCAATGCCAGCGTCATACTGAGTGGGAAAGGTTGGAAGCCTTCCCGCTAAGATCTGGAGCCAGACAAGGATGTCCACTATTGCCACTTCTTTTAACATAATACTGGAAGTACTTGTACATTCTATTAGACATGAAAAAGAAATCAAAGGAATTCAAACTGGGATGAGGAAGTCAAGCTATCTTTGCTTGCAGATGGCATGATTCTCTACATAGGAGAACCAACAGACTCAATAAAGAGACTGCTAGAACTTACATGAGAGTTTGCTAAAGTGACAGGGTACAAAATCCCTGAACAGAAATCAACGGCCATAGTGTAGACAAACAACTCCAAGGCTGAAAAAGAACTAACTAGCATGGTACCCTTCAAAATAACAGAGAAGAGAATGAAATACCTGGGAATATACTTAACTAAAGATGTGGAAGATCTATATAAAGAAAACTATAAAACACTAAGAAAAAAAATAGAAGACACATCACTTTCATAAGGGTGACAATTACAATATCTAGGTCACTTGGGTAACCTGCTTTCACCCTTGGTTGTTCATTAACAGTGGCTCATATAGTTCTAGACACGTTGTGTGCTACTCAAGGCTAAGCTATGCAGGCCAGGTTTCACAGTTGGGCAAAAATACAAGGCCACAGAACTGTATGCTTTAAGAATATCCTTGAGACAGACACGCACTAACTTCTGTACTTGCTTCACACTGTTGCTTTCTGCTTCTCAAATGTTAGCTGCTTGATGGGGGTGGTTATTAAAGTTGGTGTGGCATCAATTTTCGTAATTTGACTCCTCAAGCAATTCAGGGAGCCTATAGGGTCATCCTCCCTTCCACTAATCAAAAGAGGAGGCTTCCTTCTGGATTCCTGTCTTTATACTTCTATATTTTACCGCTCTCTCTTCTCATTTTTAAATTGTGTGCTACCTCCCACTACAACCTGGTTCATACCATGCAGGTAGCAGTACTGCTCTCGAAGTCCACCCTCTTTCTTGAGGCTCAGCACCATCAGTGGCCAATACACAAGCCCAGAGGAATCCATGTGAGCAAGTTTCCTTCTGCATTCATTAGCACAGGGTGCTAGCTACAGCACAAGTTGCAGCACCGCCCTGGCATGTCTTGTGGGAACTGAAAGAAGTTCCTTCTGTGTTTCACAGCTCTTGGATAGATTTTGTTGGTGCTACAAACCCTGGAGTAACTGAGAAGTTTTTAGAAGAAAGCATGAGGAAACACTTCAAGACACGGGGTATAGACAGTGCTTTATTTTGGGTAAGACACCAAAAGCACAGACAACCAGGGCAAAAACTAGACAAACCTATAATGAAATGCAGAAGTTACTGCACAACAAAGGGAACAAGGCAGAGATAGCCAAGAGAATGGCAAAAACAGTGGCAAGCTACTTGTCAACACTGGATTAATATCGAAAACATACCAGAAAAATACTCAACAACAAAAAGATTTTTTTAAATTCAGCTAATAAATAGGCAAGGGATAGCAATGGACCATTGTCAAAAGAAGAAACAAATAATAAGGACATATATGGAAACAGCTCAATATTTTGAATCATCAGGGAAATGCAAATCAAAACCACAATGTGATGATACTATATTCTTGTTTGGATGGTTACTATCACAAAGACAGGAAGTAATAAATCTTGATGAGGATGCGGAGAAAGAAGTCTCACATTTTGAGGCTTGTGAATCAGTAAAGCTCCTAAACCGTATGGGTATTTCTTTAAAAACTGGAAGTGGAATTCACAAATAATCCAAAAATTCTACTACTGGATATATATTTAAAAAGCAAACACTGATTGTACCAAAGATATCTGCTCTGCCATGTTTATTGAAGTACTCTTTATTTTAGCCAAAATACAAAATAAATCAGGGAACTCATTATTAAATGAATTGAAAAAGAAAATGAGTATATGTACAGAGTGGAATGTTATCCCACCAACACAGAAAAGATAAAATCCTCAAATTTTTCATAAAATGTAGGGAACTCAACAAGATCATGCTCAGTGAAATAAGCTAAACACATCCCAAAAAACCCAAATACGGGCCCGGCGGCGTGGCCTAGCGGCTAAAGTCCTCGCCTTGAAAGTCCCGGGATCCCACATGGGCTCCGGTTCTAATCCCAGAAGCTCCACTTCCCATCCACTTCCCATCCAGCTCCCTGCTTGTGGCCTGGGAAAGCAGTTGAGGACGGCCCAATGCATTGGGACCCTGCACCCGCGTGGGAGACCCGGAAGAGGTTCCAGGTTCCCGGCTTCGGACTGGCGCGCATCGGCCCGTTGCGGCTCACTTGGGGAGTGAATCATCGGACGGAAGATCTTCCTCTCTGTCTCTCCTCCTCTCTGTATATCTGGCTGTAATAAAATGAATAAATCTTAAAAAAAAAACCCAAATACTTCATATTCTCATTGGTAAGTAGGAACTAAAAAAGAAAACAAGAACCCCTACCTGAAAATAGGATGATTCATTACTAGAGTCTGGGAGGAAAAGGGGAGGAACAGAGAGGGTCTGGGTAATGAGTTACCAAATCAGTCAGATTAGAAGAGTACAATTTTAGTGCTAAACAGCCCAGTCGGGGCAGACCATAGTT
Organism: Ochotona princeps; assembly: GCF_030435755.1. Lineage (NCBI taxonomy): Eukaryota > Metazoa > Chordata > Mammalia > Lagomorpha > Ochotonidae > Ochotona > Ochotona princeps. The sequence goes on from NC_080838.1 coordinate 31,806,460, forward strand.
CAAAATAGCTGATATGCCTAGTATGGATAAATAGGAGACACTCCAAGCCGCTAATTGGAAGGCACTCTCAAAGAAGGGGAAACACTGATCTCTCTGTTTAGATCACTACACATTATATACACATTCTAAAATACCACTTCAAGCCCAACAGTGTGTTCAGTTATGGCTAATAAATTTTTTAAAACAATCCGTCGGACAAAACTGAAAACCCATTTTATAACATTTAAAAACTAATGACCTGTAAAATGAAGGGCAAGTTCCTTCGTACGGCTTTTAAGACAATTTATAACCAAAGAGCAATTTCCAGAGAATACCAGTTGTCACATTCCTCTTTCTGGCCTAACCAAGAACTTTCCTCAAGAGAGTCTTTCCCAGGAAACTCATTCATTCCATCCTGTGCTCCACAAATTACACAAGCTTCATACATTTATTTAACCATCATATCACTAACATCGACAGCTATTGTGCCTATTTCTACCTTCTCCTAGAAAACACGAACGCTTCTTATTTTTCTAATATGCAGCACATTAAGTAGTTTCAGAAGTTAGAACAATGTATTTAGCCTCTGTGCTCCAAGAGTCTTCCTTCAGTATTTATCCCAGACAGCAGTTGGAGGCTTCCAGCCCCCTGCTTTTTCTTTTATCATCATATTAGAAACTCATAAACTGCATGTCCATCTTGATGAAAAGTTGGATTAAAAATCAAAACCTTTTGGAGCATCCACAAGTAATCAGAGCATTCATGAATGTCTTAGGGTCTGAAGAGTTAATCCTGGAGAATCATGGAATCTTGGAAGAAACCGCATGCATAGTCTTACACTGAAATTCCCTCTTTTATATTTGAATAGTCTGCCTTTCCCTCCAGCACAAGTTTATTTTTGTGTTTCTGTCCTTGCTATGTTTTGTGACTATCTAGCTTTGTGCTTCTTTTCTCCCTTAACTAGCAGCAAAACTCCTTCCCTTCTTTGTCATGAATTTGGCTGTTTTATAGCCATTCCTTGTATTTTACATGTATTTTTGAGCTCTTATCAAGAGCAGAGATAATGTATTCTGTCACCGAAAATGAAGCAAAACAAATTGCAGGGCTCCCTTTGAGACAAATTGTAATGAGTTTAATTCTCTGTAAGTACTGAGGCTTAAATTGAAGATAATAGATGCTAATATACAGGACTATTTAAATGTTGAATGGCATCAATTAATGTACATAAAAGCTTAACATAGTGGCTAGTATATATCAGGGAATCAATACATGCTTCAGTCTCTATATTTGTAAGGAAAACATCTATGTGGAAAAGGTTGACATGATAGTGTCAAAAAGCATACAGTTTCTCATATTTCATTATGTTTATGAAATTCCAAATCAGCACGCCACAATCGTATTGATGATGGCAAAAAGGAGACTCCAGGGTTGAAGACAGATTTCATTACAGCAGTGACAACAGGCATAGAATCAGCATTTCATTTTGTCTCTTAGCTGAGTTCTAAATCCCAACTGATAGAAGTGCATGAAATAGGCTGCATTGCAGCAAAGAAATCATGTGCTTAGAGAAGTCAAGTCTTCTTTAGTAGGTAGGAATCCTACCTGAAGTTTTAGAAGAGTACATTATTTTTGTCATGTTGGACATCTGTTGGATTATCTCTGAATTCTACTCACCACAAAAATATTCTTTGCAAATATTACCCAGAACAGAGATGGTCAGATCTTCTGGCATTCTTTTTTTTTTAAGATTAATTAATTAATTTACTTCAAAAGCGGTCTCAGAGAGAGTGCGAAAGACAGATATATTTCATACTTTGAGTCTTCCCTCAAAAGGTTGCAAAAGCAAGACCTGGACCAGGCCAAACCCAGGAGCCAGGATCAAGGAACTCCATCCAAGTCTCCTACATGGATGACAGGGCCAAAACACTATGGTCATCTTCTGCTTTCCAAGGTATATTAACTTGGAGCTGGATTTGAAGTGTGGCAGTCAGGACTCAAACCAGTGCTCCTCTGAGATACTGGCATTGCAGGCAGCAGGTTAACTTGCTGTGCCACAGTACTGGTTCCTGTCACAGCCTCTGTTTGCAGGACATCCAGAAATGAAAGAACTTCAAGGAAATTTCTTTCTTTCTTTTTTAAAGATTTATTTTATTTGTCTTATTAGAAAGATGGATAACACAGGGAGAAGGAGAAACAGAGAAAAAAATCTTCCATTCACTGGCTTACTCTTCAACTGCCACAGCTGAGCCAATCTGAAGCCAGGAGCCAGGAACCTCCACCAGGTCTCTCTCCAGCTCCCAAGACTTTGGACCACCTCCAGTGCCATCCAGAGTCACAGCCAGGAGCTGGATGGGAAGAGGAATAGCCAGGAAATGAACTGGTACCCAAGGTGAAAATTTAGCCACGAGGTTACCACATTAGGCCAGAAATTTCTTTACAACAGACATTTGTGAATAAAATTTTCTAAATATAATATATTCTCCATATGTCCCTAGCACTAAAACTTGGGCCAAATACAGATTAACTTCTTAATCTGTGAAATGAGAATAATTCCAAATAATAATGTGATTTAGAATATATCCTAAAACAATCTGTCACACCTATACATTAAACTAAATTATTAGGTAGTATCTTTTGTTATTTATTCTTGTTTGTATTACGTGTGCATATTCTACAGATGGTACAAAATAAAAAGATCTTTCTGGTATCTGAGAAAATTTATCCTAGTTTAATACTCCACTCAAGGTAACAGAGAAACTTGTCCTTTGCTCAGATGTCACACACCTGCCTTAATATTCTTTAGGAGAATTATCTCTTTTCCCATCAGATCTAAAGTGTCCTGTGGCCTCTTTTGGTCAAGATCATTAGGTGATCCAAACCAGTTTGACTGGATACTGCTTGGCTGGAATTCGAACTTCAAGCCAGCTGAGTGGTTTGAGGGAGCAGCGACCACTGACTCAGCTTCTTCATACTGACACATCCTGCAGGTCCCTGTCATCCCATTTGCATCCCATTTGTCTCTTCTTCGGTCAAATAGAATTAAAGAAAATCAGAATGACAAATGCGGATTTAAAAGCTCAGAGAGTTTGTGTCCATGGTGTTATGTGAGATACAGATATATCTATATAGGTATGCCTATGTAGATAGCTATACCAGGTATATCTCTCTCACAAACATAAAACATAAAATATGTTATAGATACTTCTACAGTAACTACAGAAAGTAGAACTGGCAGTAGTCTTCTCATAAAAATACTGAGTGGTTTAATCTGATGAGCTAAGCAATCAAAACGTTGCATTTTCTAGTCTAACAAAATATTAGCTTGGATAATGGCGTAATAAATTTTACTGCATTTTAAAAGTAGAAAATGCAATAGGAAAACAAAATGTAATATTTTATTTGAACTTTCTCCTAAGTTTGACAAAGCAGATAATTTAGTAAAGGGAATTGGAAAGTGAAATAAAAACCACCAAAACCTCTGTTTTGTAATTTTTTTTTCTGTTTCTGAAATGTTTACTTGAATGTGCCTGATAATTTATTTTGTAATATGTTGCTAATAAATATGTCAAGGAAGTAGAATTCCTTTCTTTAAGAACTGTAACAAGGGCATGGCGCGATGGCATAGTGGTTAAGGTCCTCGCTTTGCACACACCCAGGATCCCATATGGGCGCCAGTTCTAATCCCGGCAGCCCCGCTTCCCATCCAGCTCCCTGCTTGTGGCCTGGGAAAGCAGTCGAGGACGGCCCAAGGCTTTGGTACCCTGCACCGGTGTGGGAGACCTAGAGGAGGTTCCTGGCTTCGGATTGGCTCAGTTCCAGCCGTTGCGGCTCACTTGGGGAGTGAATCATCGGTCAAAGAGCTTTCTTTCTGTATATCCTCTCTGTATATCCTCCTTTCCAATAAAAAGAAAATAAATCTTTTTAAAAAACTGTAACAAATAAATTCTGTTGATGTTTCTTTCCAGCAAAATTAAATTCTGGAGTTATAAACTTGTCCATATTTTGTAACAAAACTTTAAATGCAGAGCAGCGACTCAATGAGAGGTTAAGGTAGCATTCCCAATGGCTTTAGACTTTTCTGTAAGTACAATTTTAATAATTCAGTCAGTTCTACCCCATTCTGGTTCTCATCTTGATCAAATGTCTATTTTGAATGTTGCTATCTGTCAATGTCATTTTTTGGATATGTCATTTCATTGAAAGAATGCTGTGCTGCGTGTACCATGATGAATGGAACAGAAAAACTTTCTATCCCTTTTATTGTCTAGGGAAAATTATTAGCAGCTGTGGGAAGATGCGTTGAAGCAACGGGATGTTGAGTCTTTTAATTTTCCCAATATTTGTTTGTCTTCCAAAAGTTCTAGCATATCATCATCCTTATGCTGTCATAATTCAAAACTTGGCAATTTAAATTAGAGGAAAAGATACTGCAATTTCCAAGCATTCCACAATTGTCTAAATTCTTCTTTTTAAATGTTTTGCTCTAATAACTGGGAAAATTTAAACCCATTTTCCCCAAAGGACAACTAACCTTTAGTTTATATTTTATAGTCTTCCTAGTTACAAAAACTTCTAATAGCATTCATCGCAGAAAATCTGTCTTTCCAATGAAACATTAAAAATTAATCCCAGAGCAAAAATTAATTTAAAAGAAATTTTACAAAAAAAAGGATTTTTAAAAACTATTGAAAGTAGGGAAATCAAGATGGTGAAATAGAGTAAGGATACGTTTAAACAAAGGAAGAAACATTAGCCAGTGCCAAGCAGAGAGGGCATATTCCAGGAAATAGGAGAGGACAGACCTATGCCAGAGGGTCTTGTAGAGACTGACAGAATGGGAAAGCAGCAAAGCCAGTGATGTGGTATTACAGTTACCATATACCCCAGAGGTATTCAGTGATCTTAACTCCACCAATGGCCAGAACTCCACAAGCAACCAAGTAGGAATGCGAGTTCACTGGAAGCTCAGGAGGTGAACCCAGAACTGCCTGTCCTACTGACTTGTTTGATTTGACCAGGAGCAGGCACAGCACCAGATCCCAAACAGGCAGTGTGGAAACCGGGTGGTTTCACTGCCCGAACCACTGACAAAGCCAAATTGGGGTCCATTTTCTTAAGGGAGTCAAAGATTGTGGGACACAACTGCTCATGCACTAAACTGGGAGCAAACTCATTCCTGCTCAGTGAATTGCAACAATGTGGCATCCTACAGAATCCACCCAAAAAACGTCCAGATAACTCCAAACCTAACAGACAGTGGATCTAAAACTCCAGCAGTGGCACATCTAGTGCCATTTTGTACAGTGGGCAAAAGCTTTGAGACTGCAGGGGGGGCCACTGCGAGCTGTGCATGTGTTGAGCTAGGAGCAAACTCACTGGACTCAGTGCATTGCATTGGTCCCACATAAAAAATAATACTGACTTTGGCATCATACAAGTAAAAAGAGGTCCGTGTGGCCCTCAGACCTAATGACCAACTTGTTCTGGCAAGATCAGCACCACCAAGAACCTAGCTATTTAGGACACCTGGTATCTCCCTAATCCTTGGAACTGCTCCAACCGGAAGTGGGAGAAAGGTTGTTAGTCCCAAGTACAAACACTAATGCTGACAGCGCATGGCTCTGATGACCAAATAATTGGTGACAAGGGCATAGAAACCTAGAAATAATCCTTAAGAAAATCTTACATGAGCAACGATGGTGTTTAATCTGCAAACTACTGAAAAAGGATCAAGCCAAGCAAATTGAAGGTTCATCTTAACCCAAGTGTAATGGAAGTCTCTAGATACATCACAAGACAATTTTGGCTTATAAGTTAATAACCATACACTGTTGAGCCCAGCACCGCAGCCTAACAGCCAAAGTCCTCACCATGCATGCGCCGGAATCCCATACGGATACAAGTTCTAATCCTGGCTGCCCTATTTCCCATCAGCTCCCTGTTTGTAGCTTGGGAAAGCAGTTGAGGACAGCCCAAGACCTTGGGACCCTGTACCCATGTGGGAGATGCAGAAGAGTCTCCTGGCTCCTGGCTTCTGATTGGCACAGTTCTAGCTGTTGTGACCACTTGAGGAGTGAATCAGCAGATGGAAGATCTTCCTTTCTGCCTCTCTTCCTCTTTGTATATCTGACTTTCCAATAAAAATAAAATAAATCTTTAAAAAATCATACACTGTTAAAAAATATTATTTAGGTTTCTAAGGCAACAATATCAGTTGGTCTGCAAAGGAAAACACAGCCTGGGAAGCTCCTAATACAAGAAGGTAATGGGGCAGAATTTGTGATAGATTTTTCACATTTTACTATGATTCTTCATTTATTTTTTCAATCATCTCAGGATTATCAGTGTGCAAAAATATATTGTGAATAAACTACACTAAATTTTACATAAATGCTTTCAGAATGTCTAAACAATTTATGATATGACAATTATTAATACCTTGTTTCTTAGATATGCATTTGAAATTTTAAAAATACATTAAGATGTTACCATATCTAGGGTTAGTTAAAATATAGCAATGGTATATTCAAGCAGCTTGCTTCCTTGAGGGAGTGTGTTATAATTTTGAAAATCTGAAGGTCTATACAGGACAAAGCTCAAAATCAAGGAGTACCAGGTCTCTTAATGACACATTGCCCATTGACCATTACACGAAATCATTTTTTTGCAATTTTCATTCTGACTTACAGTTCTTCTTAGTTCTCAAGAATTTCAAGACTTTCTGATTTCAGCATTTCCTAGTTAATATCCTTTAGAAAACAAATCATACCACTAAGGAGAAGCAGGTCCCCATGTGCAGATCTAGTGTTGGTTAGCAGTCTGGCATATGTATGGCTTTTAGGGCATTCTGTCGCTTTTCAGGCAGCCTAACAAAGTTAAACTTACGTACATCAGCCTAAGCAATGGAATTTTGGATCCTGATAATATTGCAGTTTAAAAAAGACTTCCAGCATATTCATTTTTAAAGCCATGATATCTTGATACACATGTCTAAATATATTTGCAATTTCCTAGAGACAATCAAGAAGCTTCAATAAGATACTTGCAAGCATCCTACTTTTAATTAGGTTATTTCCAAAACTGGAAGCAGAAGTAACCCAAAAGAGAATCTGAATTCATTTAATAGGAAATTACTTCTGAAACCATATACCCCAAATACATTCTATTTTTTAAAGATTTATTTATTTTAATTGGAAAGTCAGATTTACAGAGAGAAGGAAAGGCAGGGAGAAAGATCCTTCATCTCCCTAAGTGGTCACAACAGCTGGAGCTGAGCTGCTCTGAAGCCAGGAGTCAAGAGCTTCTTCTGGGTCTCCCACATGGGTGCAGGATCTCAAGGCCTTGGGCTGTCCTCAACTGCATTCCCAGGCCACAAGCAGGGAGCTGGGAGGGAAGTGGAGGAGTTGGGATAGGAATGGGCACCCATATGGGATACGGGCTTATGCATGGCGAGGACTTTGGCCAGTAGGCTACTGTGCTGGGCCCAAATACTGTCTTTTAATGGCTAATCTGTGAAAAGCATTTTTAGAAATCTCACAATTATCAAACTAAAAGTCCACACTGATCCACATGACACCTGAATGCACTCCAGGTTTACAAGGCACGTCCAGATTTACTGCTAAGGACAATATGTATGACAATTTGTAAGTCCTATCAGTCATCCAAGGAGGAATTCTTCTAAAAGTATTGGTATGTACCTACGAAAAGTTAACTACTGATATCATTTCTTATACTCTCAATGTGAACAGTGTTCTTTTTTTTTTTAAGATTTATTATTATTGGAAAGCCGGATATACAGAGAGGAGGAGAGACAGAGAGGAAGATCTTCCATCCAATGATTCACTCCCCAAGTGAGCCGCAACAGGCCGGTGCGCGCCAATCTGATGCCGGGAACCTGGAACCTCTTCCAGGTCTCCCACGCGGGTGCAGTGTCCCAATGCATTGGGCCGTCCTCGACTGCTTTCCCAGGCCACAAGCAGGGAGCTGGATGGGAAGTGGAGCTGCCGGGATTAGAACCAGCGTCCATATGGGATCCCGGGGCTTTCAAGGCGAGGACTTTAGCCGCTAGGCCACGCCGCTGGGCCCTGTGAAGAGTGTTCTAAAATAAACAAGCTTTTAGAATCAAGAAAAATAAAATGTGTTACACAGATGTATAACAATTATAGATGTAATTTTGAGATAATCTTATACTAGCTGAAGCTCTTTATGGAAACCAAAGAAGTTTTAGCTTACATTGTTTCTTTTTTTAATTTATTTATTTTTATTACAAAGTCAGATATACAGAGAGGAGGAGAGACAGAGAGGAAGATCTTCCATCCGATGTTTCACTCCCCAAGTGAGCCGCAACGGGCCGGTGCGCGCCAATCCGAAGCCGGGAACCAGGAACCTCCTCCAGGTCTCCCACGCGAATCCGAAGCCGGGAACCAGGAACCTCCTCCAGGTCTCCCACGCGGGTGCAGTGTCCCAATGCATTGGGCCGTCCTTGACTGCTTTCCCAGGCCACAAGCAGGGAGCTGGATGGGAAGTGGAGCTGCCGGGATTAGAACCAGCGTCCATATGGGATCCCGGGGAGTTCAAGGCGAGGACTTTAGCCACAAGGCCACGCAGCCGGGCCCATAGCTTACATTGTTTTTGAATGCCAACATTTGTTAAGTTAGTTGGCTATATTAATGGATCTCCAATGTAAAAATAGTATACATGTATACACACACACATTCATTGTGCAGGTATTTAATTTACCATATATTTCTGTACCTTTATCAATGGGTACACATATATTAATATATATGTTAATATATGCTCTCACCTGTCCACCTCATTAAAGAAAGCTCTAGAATTTTTGTCCTCATTCTTTTTTCCTCCATTGCACTTATGTGGTCTATAATAATCTATTTTTAAATTTATTATGTTTGTTACTTGTTCTCTGTCTTTTCCCTGATAGAATATGTGCTCACAAGGTTTAAATGTTTTGTGTAATCTCTTCACAGAACTATTCCAAGCATCCATCACACATTTTAAATATTTATGAAATAGTAATTTGTGAATACATATAACTTTTGAATACTCAGGAACATAGAAAATCACATACATAAGTAATTCATGGTGTCTCTAAAATTTCCAAGTCGTAAAATAGTAGATCTAAAAGGAGCCTGAATTTTCTTTAGTATAACAAAATATGCCTTAGCTAAATATAGTTATAGGGCAGTGATTAGTTAGAATAGCCTTCCATCGTCCTTGAAGATGCTAGTTTCTGTTACTTTATGATGTATCACATGGCAGACATTTGGCCTTTCTTCCTAGCACTGTCTTTTCTTATCAAAAAACCATGTCGGATCCAAAAAAAGAACCTGGATTATGCTGAAGCTGTAAGAGTGTGCTGTGCTAGTTTGAGTAGGACAGAGATTGAGGATCTAATACTAAGTAACAAGGCATAAGTGTACATTGATGCGCTTGGAGTGCCTTTGGGAAAAGATTCTAAGCTCTTAAAAGGAGGCATGAGACAAAGAGTCCTTTTGTTTGTTTTGTCTCTGAACATTGATCTGTGAGACTCTTGGGTTTGGAGATATTCATTTTGCAAGCCTGAAAGGCAAGACTGGTAGAACAAAAGAACAACTCTCAATTATTAATGGCATTGTTAATTTGCTGAAACAACAGACCCTAGAAATCCTCCAAACAGTCTGAAGTACCAGTTAAGTGTGGCAATAAAGTTTCCATGTTGACCAAGCAAACCTCTTTGAGTAAAAGTCAAAAGCATGTATTTCTGGAATATGGTAGGAGATAATTTGCCCATTTTAAGCTAAGCTTCATTGTTTGTAGTATTAATAAATCTTTGCCCATTTTTTGTTCTTATTTTTGCCAACAATCTATAATTTTATTTTGAGAAATAATTTGGAACTTTTGAAGTGGTTTGCCTATTGTTAATTTTTGTCTAAGCAAAGTAAAATACAAAGAGAATGTGTGAGAAAAAATATGGAGATCTAGCTACAATTCACAGCATAAACAGACTCATCAGAAATCCTATTTCAAAGCTACTCTTTGGATCTAAAATTTGGGTCTGAATTTTAATATTATTCCTTATACAGGATAGATGCATTTCAATATGTTCACTGTGTTATAAAACTAATGGTAAAGTAAAAAAAAAAAAACATTATTTCAATGTCAGAGTTATGGAGAAAGAGAGAGAGACTTCTTTTATTCCTTGATTCACCAATGGCTTGAGTAGTCAAGACTGGAACAGGATGCAGATCAAAAGTCTGTTTTGGGTTTCCCAAAGACGTGTGATGGGAGCCTGTGTACCAAGGCTATCCTCCTCTGCCTCCCAGGCTCATCAGCGAGGAGCTGAGTCAGAAGCGGAGCAGCAGGGACTTGAGTTTGCATTCCTATGGCATGCTACTGTCACAGCTTTACACACAGTACCCCAACACAGCCCCAATGTTCATGATTTTATCATTTGTTAGCTGATAAAATTAAAGGTACATTCGTATCCAAAAGTTTTTTTAAGTGGAATTGAATTTGAAAACTTCCAATCAAGGAAATCATATTTACAAGTCTGTTCAACAGACACGAGTTCATTGTTCTGTTATTTAAGTGTTTAGTGACAATGTAGGTATAAACAGTGGTACAAAGTTCAGCATTTCTACTGTGAAGATATATTTAGCAGTTTCACTGGGAGTCCATCTTTCGTACTCCTAAAAGTTAGTTTCAGAGGAAGTGAGAATCTATATTTCTTATATGAAAGATTTTTAACCTAATAGGACTACAATTTTGAGAGTTATAGAACTTCTCACATTCTCCAGATTGCTCTGACCACATGTTTGGGATTTCCCAAATGTAATAGTTTGGATGACTGTATGCCACACAAGTGAAAATCCTGAAACAATTTCCAGTGGAAAGAATGTGAAATAATAATTTTGAAGTCTTATATTCTACAAACTTATCTCTGAACAAAGATCCACAGCTGACATATTGCTTTTTACTTGTATTATTTTCTTATTTAAGATTTTCATTAACTTGTAATACTTATATACATCATGGGGTACACTGCAATACTTCAACACATATACAAGAATTACTTAACCAAACCAGGAACTAAACTTTCCATGTCCTTATCATTTATTTGCTTTGGAGCCTGCCAGCTCTTGCCCAGTTCTTTCTTGCTCCCCCCTTTTTTCTAAACTTTTAAAAGTTTGTGGTTTACATGAAAAACAGAGACAGAGAGAGAGAGAAGCTTTCATCTGCTGGTTCATCCACCTAATGACTGGAGCAGCCACGGGTGGGCCAGGTTGCTGAACTGGGAACTCAGTTTGAGTTTCCCACCAGAGTTGCAGGCACCCGAGTACTCGAGTCATCAGGTACGCATAAGTAGGAGTAGGAATTAAAACAATGCTATATCATATGCTCTCTCTGACTTCATACAAAAATACAAGATCAACAGAGGTATAGATACACATATGTATACATATACTTATCTAGAGTAACTGAATAATGGAGGCAAGTATACCATGAAGTGAAGGTACATGTGAAATACATCTCTACTTCTAAATAAAAGATGGACTGCCAATAAAATGGATAAATGTACTTGACACTAGAATACTGGACTTTCTATGATTGTCTACACCGGCAATGTCATGATACACTTAAATAGCAGAATGATGGACTTGTGACTGTTGCTGACTGAAGGAATACACTATTGCTGTAATACAGGGGAAAACAGTGAGGGAAAGAGGAGTAGAGAGGCTGGAAGGGAAATCCTTGAGCCTGTGGAACTGTATCATGAAAAATAGAGATTTTAAAACCTTAAAAACAATGCTGCAGTGTTTTAAATCAGAACACAGGGTCTTCAATCTTTCAGGGAAAATGAATTCATTATGAAGCAAGGCAGCAACTATCTCACAGGATACTGCACCAAGGGGAAGGAAAACAGGGTTTTTATAGTTAAAATGAATATACAGAAAAATCATGCTACCTGCACAAGAGCAGGGTAAAAATCATGCTTTGTGCACAACAGCAGGGTGGTCACTGGTAGCAATTTGTTCATTAAAAAAGCAATAACTTTTTGGCAGACAATACTGAAGTTACCGAGGTCAGCATGCCCTAAAACAGACAATAACATTAAACAGGCCAGAGGCCCTCAGCTTTGTAAGAGCCTGCCCTGAACTGGCACTTGTGCAGAGTTCATGATTGGTCCTGTCACCATTGTCTGTCTTAGCTGATCCATATCCCTGCATTTCAAACCAAGGCACTCAGCAATGAGATGGGGGAATCTCAAGAGCTGTCATACCTGCCGTATCAAACATTCACCCCCTTCAGTTCCTGATACAAAATACAACACATAATTCACACTGTGATCCATAGTCCCCTCACTTGGTTGTGGAATACTAACACTTACTACCTCTCTGTGCGCTGTAAGACTCCTACCCGGCCTCCCACCATCCTTCCTCTACATCTCTTCCTGAAATTACTCTTCTCCGTTCAAATCTAATTTCTCAAATTTCCTGCAACACAGAGAAAAAACATGACATTTGTCTTATTCTTTCTTATTTCTCTTAACATAATTATCTCCAATCCCATTCATTTTGCTGCAATTCTCAGGACTTCCTTCTTTTTTGTGGTTGGATAGAGTCTACAGTGTATAGAATTGCATATATTTTAACAATACTTTCATCAATGGAAACCTATCTAAGCTATTGAGAAAAGCGCCACATGAACATAGGAATGCATCAGTCTCATTCACTCATTGGCTGGGCAGGCAGTTTCTTGTCTTTCACACAGAAGATGGTTAGGCTGTGTTTGTAAATGTTTTTGCTGAAGAACCTCTGATGGCAACACAAGAATGAATGTGATTGGAATACAGACACTGTTAAAAGATCTGTATCATAGATGAAAAATTCAGGATTTTAAAAAATATTTATTTTTATTGGAAAAGCAGATATACAGAGAGAAAGAGATACAGAAAGATCTTTTGTCTGCTGGTTCACTCCCCAAGTGGCCACAATGGTCATAGCAGAGCCGATCAGACACCAGGAGCCAGGAGCATTTTGCGTGTCTCCCATGCCCATACAGGATCCCAAGGCTTTGATCCATCCTCAAGTGCTTTCCCAGGCCACAATCAGGAAGCTGGATGGAATTGGGGCAGCTGGGACACAAACCAGTGCCAATATAGGATCCCAGCACATTCAAGGTGAGGATTTAGCCACTAGAGTATCATACCAGGTCCAAATTCCGGATTTTTTTTCCAGTTTGAGTTATGATACACATTTATTTCTATAAAAAGATAAAATTGAGATGTGAAAAAAATACCACATCTTCCACCTACACATTTCTCAACAGGAGTGCATTTTATGATTTTCAAACTTGATACGTTAGGCCATTAACCCCAGCAGTTTAGACGCCTGAATCCACATCAAAGCATCCTGGATTTGATATCTGGTTCTGGTTCCTGAATCCAATAGATGTGAACTGCTCTGAGAAGTAGTGGTGAAGGTTCAGGAGGTTGAGTTTCTGCCACCCACATAGCAGATCTGGATTGTGTTCTCAATTCCTGGATCCAGAACAGCCATAGCCATTGCAGACATTTTAGAAGCGAACCAGCAAATAAGATAGGATGTGTGTGTGTGTGTGTGTGTGTGTGTGTGTGTGTGTGTCTGTGTGTGTCAAATAAAGAAATGAACTTGCTAAAAACATGACAAAATAGTGTCTGCCACTTCTTAAATGTTGAAAGTATGCTTCTAGGTATATTATACTGCAATATCATGCATTGTCAGTAGGTGCCACCACTTAACAAAATTTCCCAGAATGTGATCATATCTTAGTTCAATAGTCTGGTACATTTTAAAACTAGTGTCATAAGTGTAGCAAATGCATAGAGTTCTTTCATTTAAAACAGTATTATTTTCTATTAGGAATATAGAAAATTCAAATTCTATAATTGAATGCTACAAACAAGGCTATGTAAAATGCAGTGAAATCAAAGGAAGATAATAGATACATCTTGTCGACAAGCTACCTGTTCTCTTCCTGGAGTCTGAAACACCAAACCTCCTACTATAAAAGATAATGCATCTATTCTCATTGCAAAATTCTGAAATAAAAAGATAGGCTATTTATTTTATATTAGGTAGACATTGGCCCTGGCTCTTAGGATGCTGCGTAGGACACCCCCTTCCCATGTCAGAGAAACTGGTTTTGATTTCACGTCCACAGCTTATTCCAGATGCCTTCTAATGTACAACTGTCACGACCATGATGACTCAAGTTACCGGGTGCCTGCCACCCACATGGGAGCCCAGGACTTAGTGCCAGGTTTCTGGCTTTGGCCTAGTTTAGTTGTATGCATCTGGGAAGTGAAACAGTGGATTAAAGCTCTCTCCCTAGCTGTCTCTGTCAAATGTAAAAAGGAAAAGGTGTTTGTTCACAAACATACTAAAGCAATTCTCTGTTTCTTAAAGAAAAAATGCCACTTACAAGGGTTATGGTACAAAATACAGAAGATTTTGAAATTGAACAGAATAAAATTTCTGTTATGCAATTTTAGTCAAAGTTTTTTGTTTTTTGTTTTTAATTTAGACTCTCCATGCTGACTTCAGGGCTTACACATAGAACAGATTTTTTGAAAAACTAATAATCACCTGCCACAATTTGATATCTAAAAAAGCTATCAGCATGAATCATGTTTCTACAAATCTCAGAACATCATCAATGTCATAACATAGACATGTTAGTATTTAATATATTTTATTATAAATACTATGAGTGTAGCTCACTCTGAATGTGCTGGGGTCTCATATTGGCACCAGTTTATCATACCAAATCATTTCCTATATAACTCTTCCATTATCTGTTTAGAGACTAAAAATGTACTTAAATTCACTAATCTGGTGGCCAAATTTGAGGAGGGAAAAATGACTATTTGTTTAAAACGCCTGAAGAAATAGTACTCAGTGTCAGACCTCTGTGGCTCGGCACAGGTGCTCCTGTCCCTAGGACCTGCCGAGCTAAGCTTAGCCAGCCAAGCTAAACTGGGCCAGCCAACGTTTTCATGGATCAAAGTGCAGGTTTGGAGGAATGAACAAAGAGAACATCACCTACCTACCTGGTAAACTGTTTTAGCCTGGAGCTCTTCACAGCCTCTTTCACAAACATGGAAGAAATCCTGCAAAGGTGATAATCTCCTGTAAGGCTTCCTTTGAAAGCTTCTCCACAGACCGAGACATGACCAAACTGCCTTCTGCTACCCAGGCAGCCTTCTGCCACTCCCAGCAGGTTGTTGATTACAGCCACTGCCAGCAAAGCTAGTATGGATGATATAAAGTGTATCATCAGCATTGATGAGCCACAGCTGGGTTCTGATGCCTGTATTTCTTGGGCTCCACACAGGCTGGAAAGTTTAAATGATGACAAGGTATTATGCTGGAATTTTGGAAGCTGGAAATCCAAAAGCAAAGCATCTACAGTGGTAGGTGCTTCTCAGGACTTGAAAGTCTGTCCCTGTCTCTTTCCTGTCTTTGGTGTTTCTCTGGCCATCTTTGTGTTGTAGTGTATCACCACAGTTTCTGCCTTTAGTTTCACATGGCAGTCTGCCTATGTACACAGCTTTCCAAATACCTCCTTCTTTTAAAGGCAGCAGTCAAATCAGGTTAGGAGCCCAACCAACTCTAGTACGACCTTGTCCTGACTGCATGGAGATTATACTTGGAATTATGAGCAATTAGGGCTTTACTGCATGAACAGAGTGTGTGTGGGGGAGAGGGGGGATTAGATCAACTCTTAGCAGTGCCCCTTTTAAAAGTCCCACTTCTGCTGATGGTAGAAAAGATGGATGGCAAGCCAAGAATATGTTTTGAAAGTGAGGACACATGCTTGCTAACACTGTCTGTGTCCAGTAATTGACTAAACTCACATTGTGAAAATCCCTCACAGGCCACCCGAACAAGAAAGTATGACCTCTACATTCTAGCATTCTGAGTTTTGTCAACCCTGTTAGTAAATGCTCTATTCAGACTTCTTCTTCTGACATGTCTTTAGCAATTCTTTGAAAATGGATAGTTAAGATATTTATGCTTACAGGGAGATTTTGAAGTATAAAAACAATTGCCATATGTATACCTTTATAGGACTTAATTTTTTTAAAGGCAGATTTACAAAGAGAAAGAGATACAGAGAGAAAGATGGTTCACTCCACAAGTGTCCTCAGTGACCGGAGCTGCACTGATCCAAAGCCAGGAGCCGGGAACTTCTTCCTGGTCTCCCATGCCAAAGTATCCAAGGCTTTGGGCCATCCTCAATGTTTTCCCAGGCCACAAGCTGGGAACTGGATGGGAAGTGGAGAGGCTGTGACAAACAGTGGTGTCCATATTGGAGCTCAGTTCATACAAGCATGAATGTGGCTAATGGACCATAATGCCAGGCCCTATACAATTTCTTAAAACTTTTGTTCACAGTAAGTTTTGTGAGAGAGAGCTCCCATCCACTGGTTCACTCCCCCAAATACCCACAAGGGCTGTGCATCAGGGCCTGGAGCAGCCAGAAGCAGGGAACTCAATCCAGGTCTCCCACAGAGATGACAGGAGCTGAATCAGTTGAGTCATCACTGGCACTTGCCATGATTCATATTAGAAGGAAGATTAGCAGGAAGCTGGATCTGAAGCAGGTAGCTGGGACTCCAAAAAAGCAGTGTAACATGGGATATGGACATCTTGCCCAACCAATAAGCCAAATGCCTCTCCAGATTGGTTGGCATTTTTTATTTGTTTTGCCTTTAATTCTTGGTTTTCATTGTTTTCAGGATCTTCTTGGAACCCTTGTTTATCTTTCGCTCAGTATTTTGGAAGCGTTTTACCCGGGTCTGTTTTCTGGTGGAGGTGATGGTGAATGATGAAAGTACTCTTCTCTTCAGAGAAGTTTAGGTTTGTCTACAGGACGATTAATAAGGGTGCCTGGATTCCTGCTTAGCAGAGAATGATTCCTGACTGCCATGGTTCCCTGTATTCCTCTGAAGATGAACTGTGCATAAAATTTCTAATATTGAGCAAAAGAAAATTGAAGTGTACTTAACAATTTTAATGAGAACCTGAGGCAAATCTTTCTTCACTGAAATGCAGTTAACATAGAAGCAGAAACACATAGGGTGGCTGTACACAATACCACTCAACAAGACCAAGATCACTAGGGCCTTGTAAATGAATTGGCACCGGCTCACTGAACTTCTGGCACTGGTTGAGGACAGGGAAGAAAGCCACTTCATAGTTGCCAAACATGTGGCAAAGATTCTTGTTTGGAAAACTGAGGAGCCAATGTAAGTGTCTTGAAAGTCAATTGTCTTGTTTGATGCAATAAACAAATCTCTTTAAAAATCTGTTCAGAGCAACAAAAACCATGAAACTATGAAAGTATCCTCTGCAAATTCCATCACAGTATACTATTTCAAGCCCAGGATTCATGTATTAAAGCTTTTTTTAAAGGTTCTGTCTCACTGCTTCTGTAGCAGTCTCAAGACATTATTTGATCCAAAAGGAAGACTTAAATCTATGCACTATGTCCTCAGCTTTCCTCTTTTTGATATTCCTATAATAATGACAACCCAGTTTGGAATATGATCTTATTTCCTGGGTTCACTTACAATGACCATGCCTTATGAAGGTCAAGAAACAGGAAATCAACTGAAGACTCATAGCACGAAGAATATGAAGGTGCTGAGCTCACAGTAAGTACTTAAATGAACACCAGCTGCTTGAACACAATAGGTGAAAATGGAACTTGTCTGATGTGTACATCTGGGATTTAAGGTTACCTACTTCTGCCCTGTGTGCATTGTTGAGTGTGGCACCATCCAAATACTGACATCATGGGCTAATTGAGGTTTCTTTGTGTTCACAGCTAAATAGCACCCTACGTTGGTCTCACCATTTTACATTTATTTGGGCACATTCAAGTCACACTACATATAGCATATAACTAGATGAGGGGAAAACAGATGGATGTTTTTTCTTTTCCCAATAAAATATAAATAAAGGGTGCTGCAGAGGCTAGGTTACATTAATCTCAGCTTGTCTTTATTTTACCATCTGGCTCCTTTTCCAAAGCTCCCTCTAAAGGGATACCCCTAGCTACCCCATCAGCCCCTTCTTTCCCCTACTTCAGTCTATGTGGAAACAACAAAGGCAGTCGATTGTGTTGGTTTTCTGTGTAAGCCCCATACCAGGCTTGTTAGCAAAAGCCTCCTCCTTCACCCAGCCTGGCCAGCCTCCCCTTCACAGCCAGGAGTCCTCATTTAAGTCTCTTAATGAGAGGAACTACGAGCTAACTCAATAGTTCCAATCTTTCTCTTAAAGGAACTGCACTCCACCTCCCACAACAACTACTTCTAGCAGCATTCTTGGCAAGACTCTATAATCTTTACCTATGATACGATTCAGTACCCACTTGTTTTTATTTTCAGGTCCGACAGTGCTATTTTTCAGAATCATGTGCTGTTTTAATCTCACGTGAAATAGAACCCCTGTCACCTCCTGCTGTCCTAAATTATATCCCAAATTAGCGATTGCATCATACCAACTTATCTTGGAACATTGATCAAGGAAAAGAACCCCTTCACCAATTCAAGGTTGTTCCACTGAAGATGTGCACTGTTTATCATTTTGTTGGGTGAAACCTGCTTATTGAAAAGGGGAATTCATCAATCAAAGCAGGAAAGATAGAGTGCAGAAGTTATTTTTGTTTCAGATTAATCCAGTGATTTACTTGCAGCTAAATGAGCCTAGAAAGGCTGAAATAATTGCTTAAATAATGCATGGGTGAGGGTTCACTGGCTGAACCTCAGTGGTGGTTCTTTTGATTTGAGAAATAGCCATCTGGGCTCACAGACCTGCTTGTGGACAGCACCAGGAAGTCCATTCTAATTCGTTCTCTTTGTCCCTCTTTCCAACTGACAGTGTCCTTCAAATGCAGAATGGCACAAAGGTAGATTTAGCACAAATTTTACTCTGATTCATGATTATGGCACATATGGTCTGCCACAGCTTCATAGAACATTGTGTTACTTAATAAAAAAACTTGAGACAAACTAGTCTCTGTTTCGCACACCCACATTCAAGTGGTTGATCTCATCAGCCTTGCCTAGCACAATAATCAAACTCTCTTCCTCTAGAGTAAAAGTTCTGAAACACTGTTGTCACACTTGTCACTTTGCAGATGAAGCTCTTGCTAAGGAGACTGGGTGGAATGGCTCATCTCTTTTAGCAGTAGAGTGAAAGGTGTACACACATTACTACTCAGTGGCTTACCCAATGCTTTGTGACCTGCCCAAAAGCTATGGTTGTTGATATTTGAACACTGATTTCCTTCTGACAAGAAGATACAATGTTCATGTTACACACAGTGGTTCTGAGAATGTAGTATCAGCATCATCTGGGAACATGGATTGGAATTAGGGTTAGAAGCTCAATGACGTAGGTGTCCAGTAGTAAATTAGAACAGCCACTCCTAGAATGAAAGTACTCAATGAGAAACACTTGGATAAAAACCAGATTTCACCTACACCTTAGCTGGATAAAACAGAGAAGAGCCCTTACATTGATCAAAATCTTAACAAAGCACCAAGGTGTACACTAAAGAGTCTCCCACTCCTGGGTATTTTATTAATCACAGCTAAAGATCCCTGTTTTTTGTATGAAATAAGACTTTCGTCACTTTCTAAAATTATCTACTTATTTTGTTTGGGAGGCAGAAAGACAGAGAAATAAAAGCAGATGCAGGTCCCATCCACAAGTCACTTTGCAACTGCCTGCAGTGGCTATGGCTGAGCCAGGGCCAAAGCCAGGAGCTAGGAATTCAATCCAGATCTTCCATGTGGGTGACAGAGACTCAATTGCTTGAGCCGTCACCACTGCCTCGAGGGGGAACAGGAAGCTGGTATTCTGAGTGGAGTGAGGACTAAACCCAATTCTGATGTGGAGTACAGTGTCTCAACTGAGGCCGGAACACCAGCCCCAGCAATCTGCTTTTAATCAATCCTCCAGACAACTCTGTGGTCTCCTATATATACGCTGGCAATATTTGTTGGTTTAATGTTTGTTGCTTTTAGGAATAAGTTCATTTCCTTCTCAATTGAACTGGCATCTTAACTGTTTGGACAAACAACCTCCTCTAAATAGTATTTTTTTAAATTCCCATTAAAGATTGGCACCAGGATGGGCCATGCTGAAATTACAAATTTGTTTTTGTTCTCATGCAAGTCTATTTTAATACCTCAATGATACTATACTATACTAAAATGTCTGTTAGATTTAATGAATGAGTTAATTTCTTTTGAAACACTAAAACCTCTCCTTTAGAACGCCCTCTTTCCCTTACTAGGATACAAATTCCCTCTTTATGATGGTGGCATGGGTACCTTTTTTTCCTTTGTATATTAAAAACTATGTATTTATTTTAAAAGCAGTGTTACAGGGATAGCGAGGGAAGAGAAGAAAGAAAGAAAGAAAGAAAGAAAGAAAGAAAGAAAGAAAGAAAGAAAGAAAGAAAGAAAGAAAGAAAGAAAGAAAGAAAGAAAGAAAGAAAAAGAAAGAAAAAGAAAAAAGAAATTCACTGTTTCCCTCCCCAAATGACTACAATGACTGAGGCTTAGCTAGTCTGAAACCAGGAACCAGGAGCTTCTTCCAGATCTTCCTTATGGATGCAGGGGACCAAGTACTTGAGCTACAGTCTCTGCTTTACTTGTTCATCACCAGGAAGCTGGATTCAAAATGGAGCAGCCAGATCTTCAACTGGCACACATATCGGATGAGATATGACAGCGCTGTCCCTGGTGGAATGGGATTTAATGTGCTAATGAAACTGTTGACTTTCTTCGTTATTTCCATGACTTACCTTCTCTAGTAACAGAAACTGTGTTTGCATAACTTCATTTTTGTAGTGCCCAGTACAATGTTTGGGCTGTGATAGAGATTTAAGAAAAAAATCAGGATTATGATTTCCCATTTAGTGTCTTTGTAGCAGTGTATAAAATGCTTTACTCTTAAACCTATAGCATCATTCTATAGTAGGATAAAATATATCAAGAGACAAGTTTCATACAGTGTTTTCATTTTCTACTGCTGCCATAACAAAATACCATGGACTAGATGATGTAAGAAGCAGAAGTTAATTTTCTTATAATCCTGGAGTGTGAGACATAAAGATCTCGTTGTCAGCAGGTTTGCTTTCCTCTGTGAGTTCTCTCCTGGGTTTAAAGATGACTGCATTCTTTCTGTCTTCATATGGTCTTTTTTCTCTGCTTATGCCTCTCTGGCATCTCTCTAGATATTCAGAATCCTTCTTTAAAGGGTATAGGCGATTGGATTAGAGCCCATCCTAATGACTTCATTTTAATTTAGTCTCCTCCTTGCTCATATACGCACATCTGTAAGTGCTATGGGTCAGGGCTTTGGATATGACACTATGGCTGGGGAACAATTCAGCCCATAGCATACTGGAAAACAAAGCAATCTGCCTCCTGCTCCAGAGTGGAGTTGGGAACTGATCCTTGCCCCTTAATCCCACCCCCTTATTCAGAATAATGCACACGGTCTTTCCTGCTTAAGCTAGTGCACTATTTATTCACCCTTGTTTCCTTATTATCCATATCCAGATTTGTCTGAATTTCTGAATGCAAACCCAGTCAGAGAGATGTCTGGGATCTGTCTTGTTGCTTTCCTGGAGGTCTAATCCCTCAATTAACTCCCGTCAATACTTCTCCTGGTTTTACCTGGAATCTGTGACCATTATTCAGCTCTCATTGGCAGTAAAGCTTTCTTTTCTATTCTATTATGTTCTATTTTTTTTCATTGTAGCAAAATATGCACACACAAAATTGGCCATTTTAAGTATGTATTCCATTGTTGGTGATTACATTTATAATATTGTGTAATCAGCATTATTTCCATTATTTTTCACCAACCCAAATATAAATTATTCCTGTTAAACAGTCATTCCCCATTTTACCCCCAACCTCTGATTTCTCATAATCTCTATTTTAGTTGAGGAATTGGGCCATGATTGTGGCATATTCTCCCACTGTACCAGGTATCCCATATGGGCACCAGTTCCATGCATGTCCTCCCTGCTCCACTTCAGACCCACCTCTCTGCTTATGGCCTGGGAAAGCAGCCAAGGACATCCCAAGTCCTTGGGCCCCTGCACCCATATAGGAGACCTGGAGGAAGCCTCTGGCTCCTGGCTATTCAGTTCAGCTCTGACCATTGTGGTCATTTGGGGAGTACACCAAATGTCTTTTTTTCTCTCTCTGGAAAAATCTGCCTTTCAAATAAAAACAAATCTAAAAGAGCTAGTTGAAATACTCTGGGCTTTATAATCCTATAAACCGTATATAAATGAAATAATCAAAACATATAAAAAATGAAAGAAAAAAATCATGAAAACAAGACCCATCAATATGTATACTATGAGACTTAGTTAAGTTTCTTTTGTAAATTAATTTTATTTATTTGATAGTGATTACAGGATTGACCAGGGAGGGAAGGATCGAAGATCAGAGAAAACTGGGTGAAATCATTGTTTCGTAATTCTCCATTCCTTTTTGTCTCTGGCAGAAGGGGAAAGATAAAGGGGGAAGCCACACCCAGCCTCCCAAATGTTCCCATACCCAACCACCACCAAATAAGTCCTGCTGTAGTGCATGTTCTGAGGGTTCTGA
Organism: Ochotona princeps; assembly: GCF_030435755.1. Taxonomy (NCBI): domain Eukaryota; kingdom Metazoa; phylum Chordata; class Mammalia; order Lagomorpha; family Ochotonidae; genus Ochotona; species Ochotona princeps. The sequence continues at coordinate 31,829,129 of NC_080838.1, forward strand.
TTAAGTGGTTTCGATAGTTCTGAAATGCTGGTGATTTCACAGATCCAAGGGTGAGACAACCCTCCCAATGTCCATTGACTGCATAGTTGAGTTCAAGTCTACATTCACCCAGATTTTGGCTGTCATCATTTTCTGAAGTAGTTGCCCAATTTGCTCTGTTCTCTTTCCTCTGTGACAATACCAAATGGGCTGCCATATTCTCCATGTGCATCAGGGTCTGCGTCCATTACTATGCTTTTTTCACTCATGGGCAGGCCCAAGGACCAGGGCCAGGTGATGTGAGCCCGCTGGATCCCCCACCCACAGGCTCACAGACCTGGCACTCACCTTGCATGTAGGCCTTAGGACCCAGGCCGGGTAACCCAAGCCCCACCCCTTGGGTTCCCCACCAGTAGGGTTCACAAACTCAGCACTCACCACTCAGGCAGGCCAAGGGACTAGAGCCAAGTGACACGAGTCCCGGTGCATCCCCCACCATTGGGGCTGATGAACCCTGCGCCCACCTCGTTCATAGGCAAGCCCCAGGACCCAGGCTGTATGACCCAAGCCCTGCCAGATCCTCCACTCCTGGGGTTCACGAAACCAGCATCCACTGACCCCAGGCTGGTATGGCTTGCCTCACCTCACCATCCACTGTCACACTGCCCCAATATGAACTACCTGATGTTGTAACCCAACCTGTTTCCTCCTGCAACCTGGCCTGGTTCTCACATCTGCCAGTGAATGTTGTGAACTGGCCCAGCCAGGTCTGTCCCCAGACCTGACCCACATATACTGTAACCTGTCATGGTCAGGGATCCTCCTTCAATTGGTTCTTGCACTCTCCTGCATGGAGTGAAGAACTTTCTCAACAGCATTTCAGAACTATCCAAACCACTTGATCAGAACCCTCAGAACATGCACTAAACAGGATCTTGAATTGATATTAGGTGGTGATTCCCCATCCTTGGGTATGGGAACATTTAGGAGGCTGGGTATGGCTTACCCCTTCATCTCACTGCATCCCTACACAGGAGTTTCCCAAGCTCCTCTGCCAGATCTCCTCCCACTGGCAGATCTCATGCATGCCAGTGGGTTCTTGGCCCAGGTTGGCTGTGTCTACCTCTTGTCCTGGCAGGAACAGTGACCTTGCTCAACCAGTCAACACCCATTCTGGTTCTTACTATTGGGTGTTGCAGCCCAACCATTCCTAGCTCATGCCCACACACAGCTTTCACATGATTCAGCAGGAATCAAGACCTAGCACAGCCCATTCTACACCCACCCTGGCACTCATGAGCACCAGTGAGTGCTGGAGTGTAGCCCAATGTGTCACTCCCCAGACCTAGTCTAGACCCATGCTCAGGAAGACTATAGCCATGTCCAGCCCAGCCTGCTACCTCAATCCAACTCTTATGCTCACCAGTGGGAATCCCATCCCAGCTAGGGTGTCCCCTTTGATCCTCAGCCAGGCCTGTTCCCATCCATAGTTCTTGGGCATGGCAGAAGAGACTGCAGTTTAACAGGACCACCCCAATTCTTAAGCCAACTAGTGGGATTTTTATTTTCACAAGGTTGTGCCCACAAATCCCCCATGGAATGTACCCCTGGTTCTCTCACATGCTGGTTAATGTCATGGCCCTAACTAAAGCGATCTGTCCGCTGTTCCAATACTCAATTAAGTCCTGGGACCTAACCCTGCCAGACATGCCCCCAGCTCTGGCTTTTGTATGGACTGGCATGTAGTGATCAGCAATGTTGCATGATAACAAGCCCAATTCAGAACTCCCATGTGGGCTGGTGCATTGGTCTGACTCATACAGGTCTTCCAGTCTTTCTCCTCCACACCCAATGTCTCAGTCCCCTTGCTTATGGTGAAAGTACAATGGCCCTATTGTTTGGAATCCCTCAGGAGTCACTTCTCACCTACATGTGTGGTTGTTTTATCCATGGATGTCCGTAGGTAGTAGTTCATCACCCTTAAGTCCCCAGAACTCATCACCAGAGGGCCAGCGGGTGAAGCCACTACTGTAGGCACCCTGGCCACCAGAGTCAAAATGATGCTGTAGCAGCCAATGGTTTACATTCCTGGCTCTGGAGCTAGGCTGCTCCCCTCCCCAGCACCCACCCAACAGCAGCCAGTGGGGTGTCCTGATCATGCGCCCAGTCTGAGCCAAGATGGAGAGAGAAAGGAAGAGAAAGACCCATCTTTATCCACTGGTTCTCTCTATAAACAGCTGCAGTAATCAGTGTTAAGTCAGGTTGAAGCCAGGAGCCAGAAGTGATCCAGGTCTTTCACATGAATGGCAAGAGCCCATATTCTTGGGCCATCTTCTGCTGCTTTTCTCAGGCCAACAGCAATATGTTACATCAGAAATGTTCAGAAATTCAGGTGCCAACATTCTACCCAGTGGTTGAGATACTTATAACTCACATCAGAGAACTTGATTTCAACTCCCTGACTCAGACTCCTCCCCAATGCAGACTCTGAGGTCAACAGTGATGACTCAGGTATCTGATTTCCCATCACCCATCTAGGACCCTGGCTTGGATACCCCACTCCAGCTTTGTCTCTGGTAGACTTTTGCCAAGTGAATTAATGAATGGAGGTTCTCTCTCTCTTTCTCTCACTATCTCTCTCTCTCTCTAAATGAAAAAATATATATATATAACTTTCAAAGAGAGAAGTTCATACTGCAGGCCAGCCATTGGCTTTTAGAAATAAAGTAGCTAGAGCTAATGTTCAGCAAAATGACTTTAAAAAGGACAACCACTTGAATGTTGGAGATCAGCCAAAAGATTACTGTTTGAATGAAATATATAAATTGAGTGACTAAATTTGCTAACATGTGACAAATGAGAGCCACCATCAGAGATAGTTTTTTATAATCTCTCCAGTTCTTAGATTTAGACTACTATTAATATTAATAGGCAGCCCTTCCCTTGTGAACTCCATGATTAAAGAAACTGTCAGTACTACAAAGTGTTAGGAAGTGACTACTATAAGGGAGCCCCGGAAATATTGTCAGTTTGAATAAGTGAGTGAACTCTTTCGCTATGTATTATTGCATACTTTTTTAAATCAGATGAAAAAAAAAAGAAAAAAAGTAAACCAGGCATGGTTTTTGCTATTCACAATCACCCCAAGGTCTACACTATCAAGCGTAGCACTTACATTGATAAATTAGTTCAATTTTGAACATAGGAAAGCATATTATTTATAAGCGGATATTGATTGCATTTACAACGAAACCATTTGATTTCTAACTTCTTCATTGTAAATTTAGCAGTTTAAATAAATTATCTCTGCTGTTCTTGTTATTCTCTCTTCAATAAAACACATTAAAATCGGCCCAGCGTAGTAGCCTAGCGCCTGAAGTCCTCACCTTGCACACGCCGGTATCCCATATGGGTGCAAATTCTGATCCTGGTGGCCCCAGTTCCTATCAAGCTCCCTGCTTGTAGCCTGGAAAAGCAGTCGAGAATGGCCCAATGCCTTGGTACCTTGCTCCCATGTGGGCGACCCGGAAGAGCTCCTGGCCCCTGGCTTTGGATCGGTTCAGCTCTGACAATTGCAGCCACTTGGGGAGTGAACCAGCAGGCAGAAGATCTTCCTCTCTCTCTCCTCCTCTCTGTATAGCTGACTTTTCACTAAACAAAAAAAAAAAAATTTAAAAAAACACATTAAAAATACAGTTTCTTCGGTGGGAAAATTATTTCACTTAAAAAAAAAAAAATCTTGCTTAAACATTTGGAATCAAAGATTTGTTTCTAAGTGAAATGTCCACTAGATGGAACTATTGTTTCAAAAGAACAAGGTGGATGCCTTAAAAAGGATCTATTCATAAGTTTTTCTAGTGAAAATTACTTCATAAAATCTGGTGAAAGTTCTTCCTCTTTTATATATTTTTTCTTTTTTATAAATGACATTGTTTCTTTAAATGCATGCTATTTGACACATTCTGCAAAGTTTGCCTCTCTGTTAAAATGTTAAGATACTTCAATGCAGTTATCTAAAACATTTTTCCCTGTGTGTTTCACAGGTTTAACAACAAAAACTGAAAATAAGTAGACCTTATGATCAGACTCTTGATAACCTGCTTAATGAGTCAGAAATGAAAAATTCACAGGGCATTAAATGAAACCCTCAAGATAATAAAGATAATAAAATCCTCAAGTATGGAAAAGTACACACAAAGATTAAATGTGAGTGTCTCTTAGGTATATTTGTCATGTTTCCAAAGAAAAAAATCACTGTGTGTCTACACATTCCTGCTCAGTATACACAACTGCATTTAAAGTGCATATTTTACTATTAGCTAAGACGAATCAAATAGTAAAACTACAAGTTACATCCCTATTTGCAGTTCTGTCACAATTACAAAAATCGTTCTATTAGCTGAAATTTTTTATTTTTTATAGTTTGCCATTATTTTAGCATACTTTTTGTTTTCTTACTGTAATGTTTGTAACTAGTACTTTATGGTATTTATTCAACATCTTATAATATATCATACCTTAAAATTAGACTCTAGGAATAATTATTAGCATCATAGTTAATAAATATGATTCTGAGTAATTCATGCTCTGATGTAATAATATAAAAGCCTGATAGTTAAAAGTTGCACATTTCCAACTTGATGGCAAGTCTCCTTCACACATTGCCTTATAAGTATTTACTTTTAACAGTGACAAGGAGGAATCAATCAACTCCTTGGCAAATTTCAAGGCAGTAATTGGGATTATCAAAGAGTTTGCAATTCATAAAGCAAGTCTGAGTCACCATGATGTCACTGAAAACACTGTGGTTCTTTTTTTTCTACAAAAGCTCAGGAAGGATTTAAAAATTGGGTTGAAATAGTTAGAATATTTTCCTAAAGTTTTTTTTCAAAGTCCTCATAATTGAACAAACATCTTCAAAGCTTTGAGAGTAAATGTTCTTCCTTCCAGACTCACGAAGAAACGTTCTCAAGAACTAACATAGCAATTTCACATTATTACCTTAAGTCACTTGTCAAAATGAAGCTCCAAACGTTAGTTATTCAAAATAATTCAAAAATAATTCACACCCTGTAAATTTTACTTGTAAAAACTTTGTACTTTGAAAAGTAACTTCCAGCCAAATGAATGTACTAAAGACTTATAGACCAGTTTGTTATTAGAAAAAATTCATAATGTTGATATTTGACATAAACAGTAGAGGTGGAATTAAAGCCCGTCTGCTCATATTAATTAAGCAGTAATTGCAAGACAATGGATGTGTTTGATTCACAATCCAGAATGATTGTGCGTTCGGAGTTTGTCCAACTATCCACCAAATCATTTATTAATTAATATCTATGGGATGCCAAATATGCTTTTTTCCTATGCCTTTATTTTAATGTACTACCATATATTTCTAATGTTATTCCCAAATGTTCCATGTTTTAAATACACACACACAAAAAAGACATTCATAATGGGTGTTTGGCACAGTCATCAAGCCGCTCCTCCAGACAGTTGCATCCCATTTGCCTAGATTTGGATCCAGGCTCCAATCTCCGTTTCAGTTTCCTGCTACTGTGCCCTCTGAAGGCAAAGGATGATAGCTCTATTCCTAGGGTCCCTGCCACTCACGGGGGAGACCCAGATTGAGTTTTGGCTACTGGCTTTAGCCTGGCTCAACCCTGATTGTTGTGGACATTTGGTGAATGAAGGAGCAAATGGGTGATATCTCTGTCTCTTTCTTTTTCTGCTTTTCTAGTTAATAAATTAACTTTAAAGTTCTTCAGCATACAAATCTCTCACATTTCATTCAAATCTTATCACCATTCCCTAAATACCACCTTCACCTTACTAGTATTTTCTCTTAGCTGAAGTTCTTTGTTTTACAATGATCTGCATCTCCAAGTTCCTCACATTCTTCAAGCCACTTCTCAGATTTCACTTCTTTGATGAGATTCTGATTCATCTCCAATCAGAAACAACATTGCCAACCACTAAACCATGATTCATTGCCTTTGACTTATAAGTCTCATGGTTCTTTTATCACTTTCTCCTGAATAACATAATTCTTGGAGTATATTTCCTCTCTCCCAAATTGAAAGGGGACTGGGATCCTAACATTTTCACTTTTTCATCTTGAAAGCTCTGATTACACTACCTTCCTTACCCTGCTCAGGCTGGGCCATCATCATTCCTTCCATCTGTCACATGGGAGAAACACCTCTTGCTGTCAAAAAGGTGAACACTTCCCCCAGTGCCTACTAACTCACACCCTCCTTTCCCTCCTGGTTCTCTCCCCTCGTGAGGTCTATCCTCTCTATTGACTTCTTCATACTAGCATACAATGTTCAGCCATCTCCCACAACCTTTTTGACCTAATACACTGTTTCGACTAGCACCCTATCTCTCTTCTGTTAACCTCCTGAAGAAATTTTCTACACATGTTGTTACCATGGCCACAGCTTACACTCACTTTTCAAATCTATGTCATCTGGCTCTATTCCCATCACTCAAGTACAATTCTTCCCATTAGTCTCCTGCTTGCTAACCTGATGGATGCTTCTCGGCCTTTCTTTATTTGGCCTTTATACATCAATAATTACAATGACCATTCTTTCCTTTCATATCATCCTTTTTCCCTGAACTTCACTTTTAGTTCCCAGACATCCTCTTAGCCGTAATCCTGAATCTTAAAATGTGAACTTTGTCAGAGTTCTGTCCTTACCCATCTTCTTTCCTAACTCTACATGCTTTTTCTGAATGATCATAGCTTCAGATGTCACTAGACTACCAATTTTTGTTTCTCTGTTTTACCTCCTGCCCTAACCCTTTTTCTATCTGATGAAATCTACCAGACTTTTATTTTCAGAAGGTCCATATGCACCCAAAGTGCAGATGCCCCAAATCAAACTCATCACATTTCATTCTCAATCTAAATCCATTACATATATTTATCCCTTATTGTAGAGAAATGTGATATAATTCATCACATTGTCCAAGGCAAAAACTAAAATGCCTCTCCTCATCCTTATTTTTTGTATTTCAGGGAGATATTGAGCCTTAGAAGTTCTATCATCTACATAGCCTGTGTGTGTGTGTGTCATCCTCTCCTGTCTCTCACGAACGTGTTTATGATCTCCATCACTTCTCACCTGAATTTCAGTCACGGCTTTCTAACTTCCCGCTTTGCTTCCAGTGCTGTTTACTAGCAATCTGTTTTCTACACTGAAGTAGACTAAACCTGACAAATGCAAACTTGATTATGCTTGATTAAACACATCAATCACTCTAATGAGTTGTTGAACCAAGTCCAACAGCCTTAACAAGGTTTATAATGCCTTGTATAACCTGATGGTTACTCATTACTCCAGCCCCCTGTGATCAGACCACCTTCAAACTTGATGTTCTAACTCTTGTTCTAACTCTTGTTTGTGGAACTCTTTGAACCCCCTCTGCTTTTCATGGTTTCTCTCACTTCTGGCCGTTTACAAGTGATGTTTCCTGTGTCTAGACCACACTTGCCATTTTCCCAACCCCTGTGCAAGGCTAAGTCCTTCACAGATGCCAAATCACTCAGCTTACATGTATATCCCTCCAGGAAATCTCAGCCAATATAATGCATCTGTATCTTTCGTGGCATCCTATACTTTACAGGTTGTATTTGATTGTGACTATACATAGATGTATGAATATATATGCATTGAACACATGTAGAAACTGTGCTCACTCCATGCAAAGCCACACTGTTTGATACATATGCCTGGCACAAAACCATTACCAGTGTGTGTTGAAGAGACTAAAGATGCTCAATAATGTAGATAATATATGATGAATGTTTTGAAAGTATTAAAATCACCACATTGGAGGAAAAAAAAACCTATAGTTAAGCAGTTTTGGCTTTTGCTATGTTCTAACGTAAGATAATAATTTCCTCCAAGCAAGTCAATAGCACGGTCATAGCATAGAAGAGTATAATGAGTTTATCAAACTCTGTTTTTATGTATACATAAATTAGGCAAGTCTATACAGATTGTCATGTCACAACGTTAAGGTCATCCTGTAATACCAATACTGATATTTAGGAGGGTTGGAATAAAAGGATTGGCCAAGAAGAAAAAAGCCTATCTATTCTGTTTATGTATATATTTCCATGTTGTTCACATATTGTGATTTTTACACTGAATAATTTATCATAGATGATACTGAATGATTTGAAAAATCATCTAACTTTGCAGTAGACAACTCTAATCATTCACAAATTCAGTGATTCTGTCACTTCCAGTTATAGCTTTACATCAAATAGAACATTTTTTACCCTTCCAAAATAACATTGGCCAAAGCAAATGAACAAGTGTGCATTATTCTGAAACTTCTCCATATCAGTATCTCATTGACAAGGGCTGAACAAGTAAGGGCCATGTATTTCATCCTGTTTCCATAGAATACAAGGAAAGGAATCCCCAAAAACATGGGACCATTTTCAGATTCTCCCAACAGAGTGGCAAGTGGCAGATCTCCCAGATTATTAATAGGTTCTTCACAGAACCCACAGGGCACATGGTCTTTCTAGCCACATCATCTTTCCATTACAATGTGTTATTGCTAACCACCTTGCTTCCCCTCATTTGCTGCTAGGACAAGAAATCCTCAGCCCTACTCAGAGTTTCCAAGTCTTACAACAGTGAGAATATTTTTCAGTGATGTACATTTTCAAGCATGGTTTATAAAAACAGAAGAGAGACATTATTGAAATCTTATCTGGAACTACAACACATTAAACGGATAAAATCAACTAATAAATTTTTAGGCAATTTGAATCTTCCTGGAATGTCCTTTCAAAGGTCAAAACTATTTAGGTAACAGTTTGAAAGTCATTCTAGACAGAGAAGATGAGAGTTGGTTGTAGAATTCTAGATTTTTTCCATTCAACCGAGCTACTGATCTCCTTGTATTTACAGCTAACTTGCAGAGCAAAACATTACTTTGATACTTTTTTGTGTGTTAAATAATGATGTACCATACAGTAAATACAGGCAGCCACTAAACAATTACTACAATAAGTAAAGTCTTTCCTCAGTGCCCTAAGTGCTCCTGCAGCTCAAAGCCCTGATTTGCAGAAGCTAACAAAAAAACTACCTAAAACACGGTGTATGTTTTAGATCCTTGCCAGTTGCTGATATATTCACATTGATCTCGTCTGTCTCTCAAAGTCCTATTAATTCTTCAACATACATTTACAACCTGGGTCTTTATGAATTATGTCTAACTCATTTACATAAAATCGAAATTGCTTCCTCTTTTAGAGCTTTCTGTCATATTGCTCAGAGATCTTTTTATAAAACTTAAATTCTTCTTTAAGGCAGCTTTTACCCTATTTGTCTTCCTTGCTCCACTCCTCACTCCTCCCCTCGCTCACCCTGCATACTCCTATGTTAAAGGCAGCTGCTCTCTTATTAACCTATGCATTAACCAGGGAAGCCATCCCATAGCCTTGAAAAAAGAATGGGCTTATTTGTGGAAGCACAAATGCCAACCGTACCATTTCTCAATCTACTATGTTAGTTATGTAACTTTTCTTTTCTTTTTCTTTCTTTTTTTAATTAGTCAGATATACAGAGAGTAGGAGAGAGAAGATCTTCCGTCTGCTGATTCACTCCCCAAGCAGCTGCAAGAGCCAGAGCCATGTTGATCCAAAGTCAGGAGCCTCCTCCGGGCCTCCCATGAAGGTGCAGTGTCCCAGGGCCTGGGCCATCCTCAACTGTTTGTCCAGGCCAGAAGCAGGGAGTTGAATGGGAAGCAGGGATGCCGGGATTAGAACTGGTGCCTATACGGGATTCCAGCGCATGCAAGCTGAGGACTTTAGTTGCTAGACTACTGTGTGGGCCCTGTGTAACTTTTCTATACCTTAACATCCTAGCTGTACAACAAAACAATACCTATCTTGAAGAGGCAAGTAAAGACATCACAGAATAGTCATAAACTGTAAAGATGTGGACTATCACAACTTAATACACATTTGCTTACTTATGGCGTGAAATTTTTGCTATGCCTTTTGTTCTATAGAACACTCTGACTGAACTGTCTTTTCAGTTGGCCCGAAAGGCTATACAACCCATAGCATGACCCATCAGTTCATCTTGTTCAGAGAGATTTTATTTTTCTATCGAACCTGTTTTATGGTTCTTTGCAATTTCAGGGAGGCAGGATATAATAGAAATAATATTGAATCTGGAGGCAGAAAACCTTGCTTTTTAACTAGGCCTTAATTTTTTCAAAAGTAATCAGACACACATCTCCTCAGCCACTTTATGCATGAGGGGGCCTTCAATAAGTTCATGGGAAAATCAGACATGAATTTCGTATACTTTGGGTGGCAGAATAAATTGACTTTTTAATTCACATTTTTCCATGACATTCTGAAGTATCTTTACATCAAACGAGATTGCCTGCAAGCATCACAGGGAATTGTGGAACTGACAGCCGTTGTGGAACTGCAAAAGACAATATAAAGTTGATTCTAAGATTTGGTTATTTTCTATTTTGAACAGGTAGTATAAAAACTCTGTACGGGCCCGGCGGCGTGGCCTGGCGGCTAAAGTCCTCGCCTTGAAAGCCCTGGATCCCATATGGGCGCCAGTTCTGATCCCGGCAGCTCCACTTCCCATCCAGCTCCCTGCTTGTGGCCTGGGAAAGCAGTTGGGGATGGCTCAATGCATTGGGACCCTGCACCCACATGGCAGACTTGGAAGAGGCTGTGGGCTCCTGGTTTCAGATCAGCTCAGCTCTGCCCATTGCAGTCACTTGGGGAGTGAATCATCAGATGGAAGATCTTCCTCTCTGTCTCTCCTCCTCTCTGGATATCTGAATTTGCAATAAAAATTAACAAATCTTTAAAAAAAAGAAAGTCTAATGTTATAGTGTTAAGGTAGATTTTTTGACTAGGACTTCCACTGCTGGAACTAGAAAGGATGAGACTGAGTATCTTGACCCTGCTCTTCATCTTAGTAAAAACAAATAAAAAAAACCCCTCACCTTTTACCATATTACCTATGGATTTGTCATAGAAAATATATATCATGTTGACCTACATTCCTTCCATACCTTAGTTGTTAAGAGCTTTTTATCACAAAAGTATGTTAAATTTTATCAGATAAATTTTTCTACATATGTGGAGGTGATCATATGATTTTGATTTTTCATTCTGTTAATGCGATGTATCACATTTGTTAACTTATATATATTAAACTATTATTATATACCAAGGACAAATCCCTTTGTATAATTCTATGTGATCCTTTTAACACACTATTGAATTTCTTTCTTCAGTATTTTGTTTGGAATTTTTGCACCTATGTTTATCATGGACATGTAACTTTCTTACAATGGTAAACCCAGAATAAATAATTTTTAATTTTTCTGTCCTCTGATTTTCTGAGAGATTTAAAAGAATTAGAATTAAATTTTAAAATGTTTTATAGAATGCTTAGTCACTTTATTAATGAAATTTGTTCAATAAGAATGAAACTAATTAGAAACTTGAATTTATTTCATATAAGAAAAACTGTCCATCGGTCTTAGTCAAAAAGACAGAAATCATGTTTTATGTAAACAATTTAATGGAAACAGATATCAAATAATTAGAAAGAAAGAGGGAGAAGAAGATGTGAAGAAATAGCAACTGAGAAAGTTATGAACCCTGAGCTCGTAGGAAAGAGGAGGAACTGCTATGTCCTAGAAGTTTGCAGTTAGAAGCTTGGATGATGTCACAGAGTTGAAACTCTGATTCCTAAGACTGAGACATTATTATGCAAATACTCCTGTCTTGGAGCTGAAATAGGGACTCAGATCTCTTAGTTGTTGGGAGGGGTGATCTCCTGGGAATTTGGTGCTGAGGTCTCTGACGGTTGTGAGGAAATTGGCTCTAAAGTTTGGAAAAACTACAAACCAGGGGCATGAAATCATTCTGCAAACTCTTGCCATGCCAAGTGAAAAATCATGATTACAATGGGACAGACACAAGAAGCAGAGACAGGAGCAGGAATAAAACAAGGAACATGTGTTCATTTTCTTTCTCCACCCTCACATTCTCCCTGCACCACCCTCTGCTTGCCCAGTTCAACAGGGAGCAGCTGGCTCAGCAAACATGTGTTTCACCAAGCTCCTCACCAACATTCACAGAACAAGATATGGAGAAGTGGGTTAAGATGGTGTGAACTTAGCTGAATACTGGACATAAAATGTACAAAACATTCAAAGAGGAGACTTCATAATTGGTTAGACTTCAAAAAACTCAACAGAAAAATAAACTTCCATATCCTATATGTGATAAAAATGAAATCTCCATTGCTTTTGGAAAACTTATGAATTTCTCATGTTATGCCAATGACTCTGTTGGGCTTTTGGGCATGTGATTCTACCAATAATTTTGTATGAAAAATGAGCCAAAAATTCTTTGCAGTTCCCACCAGAGATGGAATCTGATTGGTCACTGTGTGAACTTGGACCAGCTTAATAAACTACTTTGGTCAACAAAATAAGACGGAAGGACAGGGCACATTTTGCATTCTGGGCGTTGAGGGCCCATTTCCTTAGCTTTCCCACCTTTCAGCAGCCCTACCTCAGTCTAGGTTTCAGTATTTACTGCCCACTACTCAGCTGTATTTCTTGAGATCTTTCAAGGATTTCCCACCACTGCAGAGGTTCAGGCAAGCTCTTTTGTGCTTTCCATGCAGCCTAAAGCAACTTCACAAAGTCCTAATGGCATGATATTATTTTAATACTTGCCTACAAAACATTATTTAATATGCATATAGGGAAAAACAATATAACCAGCACATGAAATATATATTGCTGTTTGGGTTGTTCATTTCCTTTATAAATAAGCTGTTTAGTAAAATGAAGGTCTACAGCTTAAACAAATCAATCAAGTAAGTAAAGTAGGACACTGTTTAAATATGAAAGACTTTCAGGAAATTCTGCCTTAAAGCAAATTGGCTCATACCTCACTTGATACAAATACAATTTTATTTTCTTTCTTTATACCAGAATGATGCTTTTAACTTCAAGATCCTTCCCTCCTCAGCTTCCTTTTGCTCAAATTACCCATGAAAATCAAGGATTTTTTTGAAGCTTTCCTGCTGGCAAAATGACCCTTCCCTCATCAATGTCATTTCTCTACTACATTTCACTTTCTTATTACATAAATACTGGCCTTATGATGTTACATAGGTATCGTAACAGAAGTCTGCAAATCACTTTCATATCATCGTACTACACCTCTCTCTGTCTCCTCTCCCCCCACTCACCTTTCCTGTCTCCCCCCACATTTACCGACAAAAAATAACACTCCTTGCTGTCATTGCTTCTCATCCTGGTGTTTAGTTGTGTGCTTTTCATGGACTTCTCAACTCCTCTGGTGTGCTTGGTCCTCACTGCTTTTCTGCTTTCCTTAGCCCTTATGTTCCCTGTGTGCATAGCTCTCTGCTGATTAGCCTTAACTTTAATGATTTTACTATTTGCTTTCCTTTCCAGTCATTATTCAAACCACTGGCATCTCTTTTCTTCACTCTCTCTTTGCTTTTATCTCCTGTCACTTATCACCCTTATTATTCACTTGACTGCTTCTCACACTGCCCTATGCACTGCTGCACTTGACCTATACTGGAGGGGAGGAGCAGATAGGGTTTGGAAATGCATTGGTGGCTGTGTAAAAAAGAAGACAATCCAGCATTTCCACTGCTTCAGATGTTCTGTCGCCAATTGCGCCTGTTCGATTTGTATGCTCTCTTTCCTTAAGAATGTTACTCAAAATAACTTTTTAAATTCTAGTCTAGAATTGATTAAATATAAGATTGTCTTTAGTTTTTAAATGAGACTCCATGTTTAACCCAAATTATATATTCCTTATAGATTGGTGGACAATTTACCACAAAGATAAGGCTTTAGAAAAATTCTTTGAAAATGATTTCTGCGTGTTTTGATAGATGTACAAATGAGTTGTTTTCAGTTTATTGTTTCAAATGACCTCTGAGTTTCAAACCTGTTTTAATTTTCATTGTGTTCTTCTTTTCTTCTAATTGCAAAAAATGCCCAATCCCTGAGTTTGTCATTTCTTCAAAATAGAAACCCTGTCCAATTTTGATCCAGGAGTTTGAATTTCATTGTAAATGATTGAATACTGCTAAGATTACCACATTAGTAAGAACTTGTGGCTTTAGAAATATTGAAAACTACTGACAAAAAGCTGGGAAAACAATAGAGAAAAATACAAGGTTTTATATTTATTATTTCTTGGAGAGAAAATGGCAGGAAAGGGCTGAACTAGAGAGGATTTAGACTGAAAATATCCAAGCTTACATTGGAGAAAAGCAAAGTTTTCCTTTGTAAAGGCAAGAGTTTCCAGATTGTATTGGTATGGAATTCATTTTCCCACAGTAATTTCAGTGGTCCACTAACAATTTATTATCCCGAAAAAATGTCTCTATATCATCAATGTCTTGAAAGAATGCAATTTTCCCCTCTGTAGAGTATAATAAGAGTTTAGAAGTTACAGTAAGAAAATAAGAACACTTTCTGATTCTCTTACATTCCACACACAGATCTTAAATTTTAACAGTAATTCGTGTTTGATCTAATTTTGTAATAGAATTTGATTTGACACAATGAAGCAAATATTACACATTTCTTACCTGAATGTAGTATTTAACAATAGAAATATAACAAAATCCAGTGTTAATTGGTTCAAAGTCATAAAAATTCAATATATTTGAGTCTAATGCACACTAAAAAGCTTAAAATCATTTTAGAGCAATATAATTCAATTAAGAAGACATTTTATTTTCTTTAGGAAAATGTTTACATGTGAAACTATTAAAAATATTTAAAAACTTATACTGAGCTGAGTGAACTTGGCTTACTATGTGTTCTTTAATTCAGTCATTCACAATACATTATAAAAATAGTGGAGATAGTATAACTGAAAGTATTGTCCATATTCAAACTTCTCAGCAAAAACTATGACAAGTTATGACAGTCTCAGTAGTCTCATCTCTACAATGAGAAACATATTGTCTGTCACTTGCTGAAGGCAGCTCTAGTTGGGACAAGTCATCAGACACTCAGCAATTAAAAAACCAAAACATTGATATGACAGTGCATTTTAAAAATAAAGAAACTCAGGTTAACAATTTATTTACAATGGAAACTGGCTGAATCAAATGTTGGCTTTAATCATTATTTTTTTGATTTTGGCTTTATGTTGGTATTAAAGCAATATACCTTCAGTATAAATCACTGAACCTTTTAATCACATCTTTCCCTGGGTGCTAAGCAGTGGAAACACACTAGCCACACACATCTTCAAGTTAGTGATGTGATCATGTAATCATGTGGGTAAGCAAGGGATACCATACACTGCATACACTGGATACCATACACTTCCATATAAAATGGGTTTGTGTTAGATCATGGGTAAGTATTCTGAGTATTTTACAGTGGACTGCAATTTTCAGTAGGTTTATTTTGTTACTTTTGACTTACAGTATTTTTAACTTATGGTGGTTTTATCAGGACATAACCAACCCCAATTCTGTGCT
Organism: Ochotona princeps; assembly: GCF_030435755.1. Classification (NCBI taxonomy): domain Eukaryota; kingdom Metazoa; phylum Chordata; class Mammalia; order Lagomorpha; family Ochotonidae; genus Ochotona; species Ochotona princeps. The sequence goes on from NC_080838.1 coordinate 31,844,686, forward strand.
GAACAGCAACTATAAACATATATCTACTTTTTTATTAGCTGCACATGTTTAGATCTTTTAAAATTGTGTTAGCCTTCCTGTCCACACAGCTTTTACAAGACAAGCCAGTTTGTTAGATGTCTTTAGGAAAGAACTCATACTGTGAGAATGACAGAGTTTAAATAGTTTTCAAATAAAAGAGAAGACTCAAGCAGCTAAATCAGTTTGGACTATTCTACCTCCCTCTGGTTTAATCTTCCAGACTTGTGACCTGACAGGTTTGCAGTTAGAATTGATGAATAGGTGCACTTTTGTGAAAATACTATGTGTGGTTAGATTTGCTCTTAGAGGGTGCCAACAAGGAGCCACAAATCAAATTCTGAGCTAAAGTTTCTGCTTGGAAAATGTTAACATGCATGACAATACCAGCAAGAGAAAAATCTGTAAAAATAATAGATAGAGGGGCTCTTAGTAAAATCTCAAATCAGCCGGAGTTGGTTCGTAGCTCAGTGTTTGGAGTCAGACAGAATGAGGTTCTACTGTGGCTTGGCCACCTGTGTTCTAAACCTCAGTTTCTTCATCTGTGTAGTGGAAATATTACAGCTTTTACACTGGATGTTCTGGGAATACTTTAAATTTGTAAACAAAACATTATTTCAGACTTTTGTATACCTTGTCAAATCTGAAATATTATGATTTTGCTTATAAGTGATTTCCTGATTAGGCCAGGTCAAACATTTTCATGAATCTAAGGGAAACTCCACCTGTGATAAAGGTTGGCAGTTATTTAGTGCCCATACTGAATCAGACACTTTAGTCAAAATGAGTAAATATTGACAATAACTATCACAGTCATTTTTTTTATTATCCCAAGTTAACCTATCACAAACAGAATCTCTGAGAGATTAAACAACTTTGTGAAGTCCACACATTCCCAGTTCCAAAGTAACTATGCAGTGCACCCAAGATCTCAGACTTGGAAAGCTAAGTCTATATGACATCTATTGCATTTGATGTCACATAGGATCACAACACTAAAAAAATAATAAGGCTTTGTGTCTGTGTGACTTTCAGATAGTATGTACCATACCACATAACTAGCAGGAACTCAAGTCAAATTTCTCACTTAAAGGAGTTTTCTTCTTTAGCTCTACAATACTGCAATTAAATGAACCCAAATTATGGGGTAATACTTATCTCACGGTCCCAGACTCTCTGGTATGGAAGCACCTCTATTTCTGTTTCTTTCTGTCCTTTTTACACTCTAAATTGGTGGTGTGTTTTTTCTCACCTCTGTGTTTTTCTGTGCACATAGCTTTGGTGCTGCACAGTACTGCTGGCTTAGGCTCGCCTTGCCTCTCACAGCTGCATAATTGATACAGTGTAGGGTTATTGAAAACAATGTTCTGTGTTGATTTAGTAAATTGACCCAGACCAGGGAGTAGTGGTGGAATAACACAGACTCATTGGCATCACTTTATTCCTTCTTCTAGAACACAAGAGGTTCTTGGGAAATATATTCTGGTTTGACATTAAAAATATTTTAGCTTTTACATTGTAAAAGCGCACACACAGGCACACACACACATTTTTGTAGAGGCAGAGAGAACTCCCTTCCATCCTTTGTTTCATTCTTCAAATGCCTCCTGATGAAGAGAGCTAGGCAAGACTAAAGTGGGAGCCAGGAACTCAGTCTGGGGCTTCTACATGGGTGGCAGGGATCCAATTACTTGTTTTATCATCATCCATTCCCAGAGTCTGTGCCAGCAAGTGTCTAGGGTCAGGGACAAGTGCTAGGCGTGGAACCCAGGTAACTAGCAAATTAAATGCTTGGATAAACTAGTGCCTGCTTTAGTATTTCTTAAAGTTAGATTTTGCCCAGTACCAGGAGGATGAAGCCCAGATGTCTCTCTGCAACATAATCTATTTAGTCTGTGTAAGTTGTGTATTCAATTTCTTTTGTTAGGAATTTCCTTAGCATCTTAGCATTTGTTACTACTTCCTCAGGTGTAGTAACATTTGGTGTTTGATGCTCTGAGCAACATTTGAAAGCCAACTAATGGGCCCGGCGGCGTGGCCTAACGGCTAAAGTCCTCACCTTGAAAGCCCCGGGATCCCATATGGGCGCCAGTTCTAATCCCGGCAGCTCCACTTCCCATCCAGCTCCCTGCTTGTGGCCTGGGAAAGCAGTTGAGGTCGGCCCAATGCATTGGGACACTGCACCCGCGTGGGAGACCTGGAAGAGGTTCCTGGTCCCGGCATCGGATCGGCGCGTACCGGCCTGTTGCGGCTCACTTGGGGAGTGAAACATCGGATGGAAGATCTTCCTCTCTGTCTCTCCTCCTCTCTGTATATCCGGCTTTCCAATAATAATAAAATCTTAAAAAAAAAAAAAAAAAAAAGAAAGCCAACTAACTTATCACCATCATGTCATAAATCCTGTAAGGGCAAAAGTAACAATTTTCTGTTTGATATAGTGCATCCTCAGGGTCTGGAAGGTGCTAGCCCTTCAATAAATACTCATTAAATGGGAAAAGGAATGAAAGAAAATAATCTAAACTCATCTTACAGATTTGTCCTGAGCAAATGTTGTATTTCAGATACTTTTGTATTTCATTCAAGAACTCAGTATGGTAAACAAATAAGAATACATTTTTAAGAATTTCTCTGGAAACTCATTCAAATTATTTGAAGTTTTGAGTAAATGTTAACCTTTTCTATTTCAATAATTCTTTTGTAAGATGTTATGTTTTGTAAGATACTATGATTAAAATTGAATATATTGAAACAGAATATTATCATGATTTTGAAATATCCCATTTTACTTCTCATGTAAACTAACACCCAAGGAAAATATGTTGATTTTACATACATGGATATAATTCAGATGACTTTTTACAGTAGTGATTAATTTTATAACATTTCCTACATATGCCAAAATCACTGATGTCCCTTTCTTCTTTAAAATCTTCATACATTTCATATCCCTACCCTAACCTAAGATAATTAACCCATTTTTTGCATTTCTCATTAGCTTGTACCTTGACTTCCCACGTCACACTCCTCATGGACTTGCATAATCTTCCCCTTTTCTGTCTTAATATCATGTAACAACTACCTCACTCCCCACTCAATGCAGGTTCTCAGGCTAAGGGACTCACTCTTTTCATTCCCAGCAGCTAGTGCCTGGCATGTAATAGGTGCTCAACAAATATTTATTAAGTGACTAAATACCCTTGGGAAGAATAAAAGATGACTAAGACTTTGTGTTTAAGCTTTGCATTAGGTAAGTGGGTAGAAGCAATCAGATTAGAGGTAATCATTAATTCTAAAGAGACTTTAGAAAACTATTTCATGTACTTTGTAACAATCTTGCCATGGAGACAGTGGGATAGGGAAGGGCTGCGCAAATGAAATAACAGACAAAACAATGCCTAGTGCTAGATAATTAAGAGGGTGTAACACTGTTGATTTAGAATTTAGGATCTGTAAGATGGTTGTCATTAGTTATCTTGTCCCAGTCCCCATAGTAGAGATGCTGACTGTAATATTCTGTGAAATTAACTTTATATGTATAACAGGCCTATTTACCTTTGTGTATGATGAGAACCCCACCGTAAAAGTACAATTAACCCGGCAGTCAATCTATAGGCACACAATTATAAGTCTTTCATGCTGTTTCAGTCTCCTTTCATGATTGTGCCTATTGCATGTGATGACCTTAAGGACTACGTTACAGTCTTAAAAGTACTGAGGACTCCAAGGAACTCTTTAAGGTTTTTATTTTATTTATTGTCTGAGAGAGAAAGAAAACTAGTTATCTTATTACCTGGTTCATTCCCCAAGTGCCTGCGATAGCCATGGTTGGTTAGACTGAAGCCAGAAGTCAGGAGATCAATTCAGGCTCCTCCAAGAATGGTGGAGACTCACCCATTTGATATATCATCTGCTGCTTTCAAAGGTGCAGTTTAGCAGGAAGTGGGAATTCAGAGCCAACCTGGGACTGAAAGTCAGGCCCTCCATTGTGAGATTCCGGTGTCCACATAGCATCTTAGCGTCTCTGCCCAACATCCACTCCTATAAGACTGAGTCTGTCAGTATTCAACTTTCCATGAATTGCAAAAAAAAAAATTTTTTTTGAAAATACTTGCTTATTATTTATAGAATAAATGTGGTAAACCTGCCACATGTTAACATTGTAACACTATTAAAAAAAACTGTTACTTAAAGAAAACAATGAGAAAATAATATCAGTTTACGTTGTTGTTAATCTGATATCTGGCTTAACAGAAGAGTCTCATATCATTTCTGCGGTCAATCCACTGTCATTAGCTCTTCTGTTTGAAGTAAATGAGGAAAATGTTACCTTACGTAGGTTAGTAGTTGAAAAATGAAGAAATGCTTTGATAATCTTTTCAGATATTTCTGCACATTTTTCTTTCACACTAAACCTAAGTTTAAGAAATTTATAACTGAGGACTAAGAAATCCTATCAGGTAATTTTTCATACCACTTAAACGTTCTTGTTGTGTTTTTGTGCTTTGAGTGCACATTGTAGGTCATTTATGGTTTAATAACAATGTAATGATTCATGAACCTTCCAAATGTTGATTCATTTCAGTGCACAATATTTAATATCAAAATAACTCAAAGGGTCAGAATTATACCAGAAAAGGCTTGCAGTACTAGAAAACTATCAAGCACATGGTGGTAGATAGGGGTTTTCTAAATTCTAGATTATTTTTACTTTAAAAGCTCATTTTTTTAAAAAAAAAAAAAACTTCCAATTGTTTACCTTGAAGTAACAAGGTCATGTCATTCATTGTTTTCAATTTTTCTTTCTAAATAGTCTCATAAATATCCTATAAATGTTCATGTCTGAGTCAACACAGTCTGTAATGTGAAAATAGCTCGTTTTAGCTCACAACTATACATACTTTGGCATGTGGCAGAAAAGCTTGAAGTGCACTTCCACTTTTGAAACAAGAAGACAAAGTTAGGAATTTCAGTTCAATAAAATGAATAATTTTACTTCATCAAAGACTGTCTTAAGTGAACCTGACATTTATCTCAGGGAAAATACAAGAATTACTAAGACAATTCAGGGACACCACCTTGATCGTGCTATGGTGACAGCTCTTGTATATTATCAGGCTAGTAAGTGTCAGAATTACTTTGAAAAGCGCTTTGACCTTGAGGTTCTCCCTTGAAACAACCTCAGGAAACCCTAGGCTTTCGTGTACCACTCTTAGAAGAGTATTGCCGTGAGACGGATGAGAACTAGGCATTCTCTTACACAAAATTAAATTATACTCATCATTTTATAATTGTTTTTGATTTCTGTCCAATTGACTGAATATTTATGAATTGCAAAATTTAAAAGTGCCATGAATAAGGAAATGTCAACTAAACCTTAAAAACCTTGCACTAGCCAATCCTCTTTAATGTGTTCCATTTTTATAATCATAAAAAAGATACTGAGGCTTACAAATATCTTCTATTTTAGAAAATAAGTGTCCGAGTTTAGAATTAAATCGAAACCTGGCTAAATAGTACATCGGGTACATTGCCCAAGTTTCTCAAAATGCTCTGAAGATGCTAAATTTACAAATATAAACAGGAGAACACTTCAAAAATCCATGGAAAATAAATTTCATAGATAAGTTTATTTTGGTACAAAATATAAGGGAAAGAAAAGCTACGACCTTTCTGAAAACCCCTTGTATCCATGAATGTCATATTATTTTTGTACCAAAATGAGCTTATTTTAAATTCTTTCATGAATTTTTTAAATATATATATATGTATATATATATATATCCACACACACACACAATACTGTTGGTATTACAAGCAGCCTGCTTTTTTTGAGAGGATAGGACATATTTAGATATGTAATTCAAAATGTTCAAACATTTTTTAGGAATTTTCATGAAGTGTCTTCACATACCTCCTATAGAACTTCTCCTGTAGCTTCAGATTTACCACTAATTGGTTGAATTAATAGACAAGTCACTTTAATGTCTTTAGCACTCAGCTTCTTCCTGGTGGGAACTTAATTTCTTTTCTTTTTTTTTTTTTTCTTGAGAGCAGAGTTCATGTTTTGTGTATTTATATATCTATGTATATATGCAGGCAGACACAGAAGAGAGTGTCCAAGACATGGAAAGATCAGGAGACCTCCCATCCCACTGGCTCACTCCCCAAGTGCCTGTAAGGCTCGAGCTGAGTCAGGCCCAAACCATAAACATGGAATCCAACCCAGGCCTCCCTTGTGGGTGGCAGGGCCTCAGCCACAGAAGCCCACTGCCCTCTCCCAGGGTGTGCACTGGCAGGAAGCTGGAATCAAGCCAAGAGAGGACTCAGCTTAGCCATTCACTCCAGTGTGAAATCCAGGCATTCAATCAGCACCCTAACCACTAGACGAAATGCCTGCTCCCTGGAGTGGTAACTTTAATCTCCAAATCACGGGTTCCTTGAATTCCCTGTAAACACTGTGAGATTCATAAAGGAGGTACTACAGTCCTCCTGGTATTCAGAAGGGAACTGATGTAACAGCTTTCTCGGCTCTGTCTTCAGCCTCCTCCCACTCCTAATATCCCCCTCTGAATCAAGCAGTGTGAACCAGGGATTTCACTACAGAAAAAGCAACAACTGTAACTCAACAACAACTAAACATTTCTTTTCCCATAACTTTCCTTCTCTACACAACCAAACTGCTATGGAAATGAGTTCTGATCTCACAGGTCCACCCAATCACTATACAGATCCTTCAAGTACACGCAACACAAAAGCATCACTAGCATCGAGATCATGGAGGTGCTGGTGCTCATCCCATTCCAATCTGCCCCCATTCTACCCTGGCTACCAGCCCTGCTCTCACTTTTGCTGCAGCCACGCTGCTCCATCCCTGTTCCCTCCTGTCCGCTCTGCTGCTCATCTCTTTCCTTTCCAGGTTGCTCTTACTCTCCTCTTGGTCAGAACACCAGTGCTCTTGCCATGTCTCCTAAGTCCTTTCTTCCCCCTCTCACGATCTCGGTGGAACATCTGGGTGCCCATGGCTTTTGACATCTCCTCCCCACTTGCCTCTTCTCTCCCAGGAAGTCTCTGGCAGGCTGCCTGTGCAGCTCCACACCCCAGGTCACAGGGACATCTCTGACTGAAGAAGTTTCAAACAGAACTCTTTCCATTCTTTCCCAAGCTGCTATTCTCATCACGTTGTTTCTCCTGGCTGATGGTAACATCCCCTTGCTTGTTGCCCCTGCCAGAACACAGGGAACCAGCCTAGACGCCTCCCCTTTATTCCCCTTCATATCCAGTCAATTACCCTAAAGAGCTCTAGAGATGTCCCACCCTCCCAAGTGGCTAAGTTTAGACCCCAGTTTTTCTTCTGGAAACCACATCCTCACTGTTCTCTCTTACTTGTTTCTCATGGAGGTGCCAGAGGCAGTTCTACAGCACGTATCTGGTGACATTTAAAACCCTCCTCCTTTTCTACCCTTGCTGAAAACCTTTACTTTCCCAAGCACCCACTACCTCCAAGGAAGTTCTTGCTCTCTGGGCCCTAAGGGCAGGTGGAGGTCCAGCCGTCACTGTAACCCAGTCACGTAGTTCCCAGGAAAAGAGTGTACTTCCACATCTCCCTAATCCCCTCACCGCTCTGTTTGTGGAAGGCCCATCCCCTAGGCTCTCCCATCCTTGTTTACTTATTGCTTAGCATTCTCTCCCTTATCTTGAAATCTCTGCGCAAAGCACCTTCTAAAGCAGCATGAGCTGTGTTTTCTTCCTTATTCCCATGGGCCAGGTACAAATATTATAGCGCTCATAGCAGTTGCATTTGGACCTTCTGTGTGCCAGTGGGCTGTGAGCTCCTAACTTCATGTCTTCCTCTAAGATCTCAGCATCTAAGGCATAGCTAGTGCACAGTGAGAAAATTGGGACTGCTTGCTAATGAGTATTCCAGCGACCTGTGCTGCCTCCTATCTCCTAAGTCACCCCTCCAGATCTTCTGAGCTGACATCTTGCACTTCCTTTTTCACACCTCATCTGTCATCTGGAAAAAAAAATCACACACAAAAGGGGGAGGGAAAAAAGCTTCCACAGTGACCTCAGAGGTTCCCCCTTTTTTGTGTCTAAAACTCTAACAACTTTTGCAAAACTATTTGATGGCTTATACAGGGTTTCTTGAATTCACGTACCACTCTATTCTCATGTAGGAGCCACAGAACTTCAGGTGCTACATAGGGCTACCCTCTGTGATCAGACATATAGCAAAGTACTACTACTAATACTACTACTAATAATAAATAGTTCTCGAATTGATCTTGGTAAGGTGAGTGTCCTCCTTCATTTTGTTGTCACAGTCAGAGGGCAAGTGCCTTCCGCCTTTTTCAGAATTGACATCATACCTTAGCACACACCATACAGTATAATCTTAGAACTTCAAACTCTAAACATCAGTCTTAAAAAGCAGCCTTGCTGAAAACTAGGTTGACAGTTGTGAAGATGAGATCATTATATCAGCCGCTACTTTTTTTTCCCTTTGCCCAGGCCAGGTTGCTAATTAGGTAACTTCTTATCATAATTACCTAGTCAGCCTTAAAGGCTTCGAACACGTCTTTCCTTCACTGGGTCCCATAGGGCCTCTTTTCAATTGTTCAAACAGCTGCAGAGTTTCTGACTAGGAAAGGCTGGGTCCCAGAGCCGCTGGGGAAGGCTCCGGGATCAAGGGCTATGGTGGGCTGGCGTTCCGGTGGAAGTGGATCAAGAGTGCACAGTTTGCACACTGCCTCCTCAGCCAACCTCCCTCCTGGATTTCACACCGCCCCCCTCCCATTCCGCCCTCAAGGCAACCGCAGAGTTCCCCTCTATTGTATGCCCGCTTCTTCCCGACAGTGCCAAGGTCCAGAGCTCCGGTCTTGGGCTGGGGGTCGCCTGCAGTTTGGCCAAGGTCTCAGTGGGCCTCGCGGTCCTTGTCCCCAAGTGGCGGGAGGTAAGGACTGGGGCAGGCAGCCCGTGATGCTGGATCCTTGGGCTGGGCGCGCTTGTCTGTGAGAAAGATGGTGGGGAGTGTGTGTGTGTGTGTGTGTGTGTGTGTGTGTGTGTGTGTGCGCGCGCGCGCGCGCCGCTCGCTGGCGCGCCTCAGGAAGGAGGAAAGGAGGGGACAGAGTGGGAGGCAGCGGGCAGAGCTGGGAGGGAGGGGCGGGCAGGCAGCGGAGGGGTGGGAGGCGGAGAAGCTCTGCTTCAGCTGTGACACTCCAGAGCGAAAACACACTACAGGCTCTGAGCCGCCACTGAGTGCAGCGGACTGAGTGCAGCGGACAGAGCGCGCGCCGCAGTCGCCGCCGTTGTCGCCCGGTGCGCCCAGCTCGCCCGACGCCTCGCTTCCAGCCCCGAGCCGGTACTGCGAGCCTCAGAGCGCGGAGCCCGCGCCACCTCGGCCGGGCTCTGCAGCATCTTTCCGCCACCTTGCCACCTTCCCCGGCAGGCCCCGCGCCCTTTTAAAGGGATCTCCCGCCGCCTCGCAGCCCTGCCCGGGATTCCCCTCCGTCCCCCAGCCCCACGCTGCACCCTGCTGCAGTTCCCAGTAACTTCGGAGGCCGCGCGCGCCGGCCCAACGCCTGCCTTTGAAGTTTGCAGTGCGGACCGCAAAGTTGAGACACTCAGCCGACTGAATTTTTCTGTTATCTGCCACCGCCCCTGTCTCTAGTCCCCTTGGTGCCTGAATATTGGTGCTCTGCATCTTGGCCGGAGAGGGGAAAGTGGACTGTTTGGCACCCCATCCCACGGGGAGGGATTTTTCCGCTTCCCCTTAGGAAAAACTGAGTTTTCAAGGTAAGTGGAAATAGGAGCGCAAGCTTGCGGCTCCGAGACGCTGTGACTCGCCACCCCGGGACCTGGCGCGCTGAGCGTTCACGCCTGGGCGCTTGTCGCGGGTGGGAGATTGTGGCGCGCGCTTCGTGACTGGACAGGACCTGGCTAGGTTCTCGAGGGCAACAGAGCCAGAAGAGCTGAAGCCAAGAGGGATGTGGAGCGGGTCTCCTCCTGACGATTTTATGTTGGTGTGGAGGCTGGGTGGCCCCAAGCAGTATTAGGAGGTGGAGAGACTGCGCACAGGTCGGGGAGATGAACGGCCACTATGGATCCCGGCTGTGGCGGGATCGCAGAGCTGCAGAACCTTGATCCCGGTCTTGGCTACTTACTTTTCCCTACTACCGGGAGCGTGTTTATCTCCTTGAGGTTCGTGCTTTCTGGCCACCCTAGGGAAAGGAACTGGTGGGTTCTGCGCCTGGGGCGAGAAATGAGGATCGAGGCAGAGTGTGGAAGACGCGCGGGCAGAGGGCGGGCGCCCCTAGCTGCGCAGCTGGCTCCGGGATCTCCAGTGGTCTCCCATGGCGGTCCGCGACCCCCCACCGCTTAGCAACTAAATTGTCCCCCTGCTGGGTAGGCGAGAGCCTTTGGAGAAGCTAACCCAGGCTGATCAGAGGGCCTGAAACCCTTTCCAGACTTTGCTGGGAGAGCTTAGCAGCCACGGAGGGAACTGCCGTCCCGTCCCAACCGGCTCGGGGACCTCGCAGAGTCTGTGTGCCATTGAGGTTCGCTCTGTTCCGCCTGCCTTTCACTCCCGAGCTAAGGGTTGCGGCCGATCCAGTGCTCGGGAATCAGGGCGAGTGGTCTCAAATCCAAGCTGTTCTCTAGGGGTCCTTGGCAAACAGTGGACTTTGGGGTGCCGTTTCGCTTCATTGTGAGCATTTGGTTCCCACTTCTGCCTGCGGCCCCGCGCTCTAAAGCTGTGGGGATCGCAGGGATTGTGGGAGTTTGCCGAGCCCCGGTAAGCGGGCGCGGAGCTGTCCCTACATCTTCCAGGAGGACCTACTTAGAGGCGCTGTCCATCCTATCTTCAGGGTGCGGACGACTCCCTGACCTCGATACCTTGAGCGGGAAATGAACCTGAGCTAAGTCTTCTTAAACTTTTGTTTGTTAAGGAGTTCTTTCCCCACAACTTGGTTGGGTTGCTAAATATTTTATTTTTCGTTTTACAATTCCGCGAAGTCGCCAAGAAGCAGCTAGTTGTTTTCCTCAAATTGCACACCTTCCCGTGCACTGCCCTGCCTCTCCCCCACCTCCACCACACTCCTGCCGCCTCGCTGCCTGAACTCTTTTTCTTTTCCAACCGAGGGAATCTCCGCACCTCCTCCCCTCTCCTCCTCCCACCGGGTCCCTGCGCGCCCGTGAGAACCCCGGGAGTCATCAATGGAAATAAATAAGACTACTTTCCCTTCTCCCCCTTCAAACAAGTAAAATCCTCTCGGGCTCGGGGAGGATGAAGCCCCCTTCAGAGGGAGCGGCTGCGGAGGATTTGATGGGGTTGAATTGTTTTATTATCCTCAAAGAAGTGACGGGTGGAACCGACCAGGAATATGCGTGCGTGCGTGCGAGCTGTCTCCCAAGGGCGGTCTGTCTTTATTATTATTCATCAGTGTTTATTAAGAGTGATAATAAGGCCGTAACCCGAGCTGAAGCCTGTGTTTACACTCGCTTGGATTTTTATGTCAGTCTCTTATTTCATTGGTTTCAGAAAGTGAAAACACCGTAACCTTATTAATTCCTCACGCTCATTCTGCATATGGGATTAATCAGCCTTCAAAAAGATACTGTCATTTCACTAAAGTTCTAATCCACGAGTTTGCAGGAGGTTGCAGTTGTAGGAAATGCCATTTGCCTCAATCAGTCTCCCTAAAGTTACAAAAAAAAAAAAAAACCACTTGGCAACATAATTAATGATGGTCCCAATTCCCATTTTCAATCTAAACTTATATTCATGATTATATTAAAATATCCTATCATTTACTCTTCAAAACTGACTCTTAGGAATTTAAATTCCTGCTGTAGGGCCGGGGTGGGGATAGAGGGCAAATACTGAGCCTGAGAGGCCCAGAAGTTAGTGAAATCGGTACTACCTCAGAATGCTCTCAAAAACCCTCTACTTCTTCCTTCAAATAAAGGAATTCCGAATCTTTTCTCTACACAATCCTTAATTTAGTACATGCCCTAATCTACCACACACTTGCAGACTCGTCTATTAGTGTTTTCATTTTTGTGTCCAGATATTTTATTCATTAAACCCTGTGTGTCAAAGACTCAGGCTCAGAGTGGCAGTAACACTTTGTTTTAATTAGTAACTAGCATTTACAAAAAGAAGAAAGAAGAAGCAGCTAGAAGTCTGTAATGGGCCTAAATTGCTATGAATTATGTGTGGTTTAAATTACGCATTTATTTCAGCAGAAATGAAACCATGAATATAAAGCATCTTTTAATCACTTGCAGACCAGCTTTTATCTCTTCAGATGTAACACAATATATAATTGAAAAATATCCTTTGGAGCATGAGGGAAGCCTCCACGCTCAGGCTGTTTGCCCCTGGGTGAAGTGTGAGTGTTCTAACATAAGGACCGATGTCCTAACCTTGCCGAGCCATCCCGCCTTCCAAGCAGGCGTAGCAGGTTGATCTTCAAATAACTTGAGACGTTCTCCAGTCACTTCATGAGCCTGATAATTCAGATTGCAGTTCACTCGCCTGCATTTTCTAATTGGATTTTGTGGGTGGTAAGGGGGAAAAATTTGTTGGGGGAGAGGATAGGTTATCATCATGCTCTTAAAACTGTACTTATACGAAATACATAAAATGTGTTCCCTTTGTATAAGTAGAAAGTAAACAAGAAAAAATTAAAAAGGAAAAAACTCCAAAAAATTATCAAAAATGAAAAAAGAAAGGTGGAAATAAAGTGTGTCTGTAACCTTTTCTGTGTTTATTTTTACAGCAGCTCAATTCAACCTGTCCAGAGGTGAGAACACTTTATTTTGAAATTATGTTGTTTTTATGATTGTCATAACTAACCTCAGTTTTTCATGGTGGTATGATGGGGTGAGCAGGATTGGAGATGGAATGATGGTTTCTGAGTTAACAGAGCCTGGGAGCAGAGTGTGAGCTTCCATTTAGCTTGTGCTGCGTAGTTATCTTAACCTTTCCTCTCTGGTTGCTCAGCGGCAACGTAGCCCATTGGAGTGAACCAGTACTGTGTTCTCTAGGGTTAGTTGGTGCTCCCTCTGCTGTTTGAGGCTCTTGCTTTGGGAGCCTTGCACTCCTAGGAGCAACTTGTTAATGATTGAACTTCACTACAGTCAGTTGCTATCAACTGATCACTAGGAAGATAGTGTATCCAGAGTGATCTGTGTTGGGCCAAAGACAAGCATAAGCTTCCAAAGACAGTCAGTGAATTCATTCAACCTTGAAATAAAATCTAGAAACTCTAACTGTTTATTTTGGAATGAATATCCTTAGGAATATAAGTTATTCTTCTCCTGTTAGTTCACAGTCATTTCATTTAAGCCACAGCATTGTTGAGTAGTAAAAACAAACCACATCAAATTTTTGCTTTACAAACTGATTTCGAAACCCGAATTCTCTAGTATTTAAACGCTTCATTTAAAAAATACTTTGTCATGTATTCCATGAAGTTAGCACACATTCATTTTCTTTTTGTAACTACATGCCAAATGCACAATGAAATGACACCCAGGGTGCATGCGGTTATGATTTCATGTTAATTTACACTGAGAAGTAAAACATGCAAATATTTTTCTGATGCTGCATAAAAATAGCTACATGGGATGATATGGAAAAACAAGAAGGAAAATACTTTATTGTGCCATACATTGATGTGTTGACTGTGGATTCAGTTACGTTTCTGATACTACGCTAGTTCTGTATCAGCAGTTGTTTGGAGGTATGCCCCGATCCGTATATTCTTTGCCACTCTCTCAGTGACACCTGGCACCTGCTGTGCTGTAGTCATCGGTGCCCAAGTCTGAAACACAGTATGTGTACTTGTGGCTGTTTGCCTTCTTTATAAACACACGACCCAAAGGAGGATTATCCACACCGTCTCTCTTCGTTATGGTATTTTTCTGAACATTGCACAGCAACAAAGCCATGAATTTAAGTCTTTTGAAATATATGGAAAACACAATGTTAGTAAGTACTATAATATGAATTCCTCCAAAACTAAAAAAAATGTGTGACTTGTTTTTTCACTTTAGAAATTAAGGGCAGTGAATTTCATGAGTGTCGAGTGGAAGCAAACAAGAAATGTTGCTATAGATTTTTCCCTTTGGGATGAAGACAGATTTGATCACAGAACAGCTGGATGTAGGGTCCTGTTACAGTATCAGTTTATTTTTTCCCCAAGAAACTCACTGAGATAGATTTGATGTAAACTTCACTTTAAAATACAGACTCCAAGTGTATAAGAAAAGTATGGAAACTTCCAGGATTACATGCTATTATGCCTTTGATAATTTCTGCCCCCTTTGGATAATAACTCATTTTGATAAATAGATGACTCATTTTTGCCTATCGTTTGTTAATTTTTTTCCCTGTGGCAAATTTGAACCTGACACTTTCAATGTTTCACACATATCTGTGAAATATTTTAGTATCACTGGGAAGACTGGGAAGACTGCAATGGACTTCTTAAAATTTAACAATGAAAAAAATATTGCTGAATATAGTAGTATGAATGTATGGTCAACATCTTTCAAATTTCTCATTTTAAAAGAATTCTCAGCCTTTTTATACTAGTAAGAAAACAAAAACCTTTTTAGAAATAATCAGTTTATATAAAGTTTGGAAAAAATTTTATAGAAACATGATTATGCATGATTAGATGTCAACTCATTTAAGGACAAATTTCTTAGACACTGCTTCTTCAGTATGAAGACCTTTAAAAATAATCAAATCACAAAAAAATCAAGTTAGCAATACGCATGCATTTTTTTCTAATTGGAATGATTTCAGCTAATATCACAAATAATAGTGTCCAGCTGAAGTAAATGGAGACTGTACAAGTTTCTGTCTGCGTTTCTTCTCTCTGAGAGGAAATTGAGGTAAACACTGTCCTTTTCCAGCTGTGTGCTCAGAGAGCACATATCCACAATCCAAAGACATCAACAAGAGTATGGCCCATATTCAAATGGTTTGTTTTTTTCAGTAACTGAAAATCCATCATAGCTCCATCTTGTTTTCTGAGACAATGTCCTCAAATATATAGATGCAATAAATATTGAGACTGAAATAAGTAATAAAACACGAACTTGGAAACACTTGTGAATTTTTTTTAATCTTGTTTTTGAAATCACAACAATTGTTTTTTTTAAAGATTAGGCCTAGAAACATGTCACGGATGGCAAAGACAAAGTGGTGTATCTGAACAGAAGACCAATGGGGGCGGGGCATCTGGGTGTTGCTTCCGGAAAATCTTTCGTATAAAAAGAAAAAGGTAGTGCAAAAGGGTCTGGTTTGCTCAGGATCAGTTTCTCCAGTTCAGGTGCTACAGTTACTAGATGCCTCCCAGGTGGACATTGCCATAATTTACAACACACCTTGTAGTGGAAAGTAAGCTACCGTAACCAATATCCATCTCAGAGATGGCTTTGATGATTTTTCTGAGTTTAAGGCATATGTATCCGAAGCACATTAGCAAAGCCAAGTGGAGATTATGCAATGACTTCAGTTTATTTTATGAAATGTGTTTCTTATTGAATTGTCAGACACACACACACAGACACAAATGTACTTAATCCATTTGAATTATCTCATTGAAAACTACATTTAAGCACACACAGTTCATTTTTACCCATATAGGTTAGCCTATGTATGTGTGTACATGAGCACTTACATTAATGGCACTCCATGTATAACTTCATATTAAATTGTAGCATTCACCAGAAGGCACTGACATTTTCCAAAGCTTTCATTTTAGGCTGATTCAGAAGTAACTATCCTGTAACTGAAGAATCGCTTGTTGCCATGATGGGGGCAGAAATCAGAAACAGCATAATAGTTAAAGCATCTTGCAACAAACTGCCATCTCCCTGTCTCCTGAGTCTCCAATGTGTCAATTCCATGGGTTATCCTTCCAAATTTACAAAAAAATAATGGACGGTGAAGGCGTTTTTTTTTTTTTTTTTAATGGAAACAGAAAACTGCCTTTTGCGTGGGATATAAAAATGTAACACTCATACATACCTGAAGTAACAGTATGCACTGTACTAGTAGATGACCTTGGACATTGCATGACCAATAGCCTGAGAAGTCCTGGCGAATCGACCCTACAACCACAAACTTCCATGGCCTCTGAGAGTACAAGGACCCAAACAGTAGATATGAGTTCCTTGGGCCTCTACTTTTATGGATCGTCTATCCTTCTTTAGTAAATGCCTACTTTTTTAAAGATTTATTTATTTTTATAAAATAAATGCTTTCCCAGGCCACAAGCAGGGAGCTGGATGGGAAGTGGAGCAGCCGGGATTAGAACCGGCACCCATATGGGATCCCGGGCTTGCAAGGCAAGGACTTTAACCACTATGCCATCACTCCGGGCCCATAAATGCCTACTTTTACCAAGTTCTTCCTCTGATAACTTTCAAATGACTCTCTGGGCTTTCTTTACGAGCTACACTTAGAGGGTCTCCAGCTTGGTTGAAAGCACTACTGTCACCATCTTGGAATTCCTAACTTTTGAACAAGGAATCTTGCATCTGTCCCCACAAATTTAATCACTTGTCTTGATTATGACTTGGTATGAACTCAAGGCATAACATTTAATGCCATTCAGATGTTACGATATTTGAGATCTTCCGTGTAAGATTAAGCCCAGTGAATATTTGCATTTACAAGCAACCTGTGTTTTAAGCAAAATGAAAAATGCGGGATACTCTTAGGCAATTGAGATGGAGCTGTCCCACTGCCTCTCCAGTCACAGGGAACAACAGCCTGTTAGCATTCACTTTGAGAGCAGAGGTCTCTTTGGGGAAAGTCCTCTTTGCCTCATTGCGTTGGGTGTAAGAAGGAAATGTCAGAAGACTTAATGATACCTACTTTAAGATGTAAAGATAAAAAGATTAGGTTTTATGACTATTAGTTTTGTGACTTATACAAATTAATAAGGTCACTCTAAGTAAATTAGGTGGACAATGAACAACAAAAGATGACAAAGGTGATGGCTTCTATGAAGTAAAATGAAGATATTAAAAAAAACACAAAATAAAAATAATGGCATCTTTATTAACTCTGTCCAAAAATGTCCCGATAGTAATTTGGAAAATGTGTCATCCATGCAGTTCTATTATGTGTGTTTTTCATGAACTTTTGAAGTTCATGTTAGTCTTTAAAAGGCGGGAGGGAGCACCAGTATTGACACTTTTGGTTGTGATGTAAATCTGCCTGAGCCTCTCCCCTTCCTGCCTTCCAGCCTGCCAGCCATCATTTACACAAATTCTGTCCCAATCATAAAAGGCAAACTAGGTTATCCATTTGCTTTTGCAAGTGTCTTGTAGCCATGAAATCTCTTCTTAAAGCAAATCCCTTCTTTTCTACAGCCTTCCTCTTAATTAGTCTAAATGGCCAGCCATTCTAGTCTGGGCATTAAAATCCCCTCAAATACACTGTTGAATATTCTTACTTCTCTCCCCCTCCCTTCCCCAGTCCTATTTGATCATCAGTTCCTGTATAGACAAATCTTTTAGCATACCTTGGACACAAGTTATCTGCAGAAAGGATTAATATAACATTTTCTTTAGTAATTAGAGTATAGTAAGACAATTGTGGATGAGAGCAATGAGTGGTAAACTTATTAGAGACAAGTAAAGACTGAAACCTATTCCAAGACTATAGGATGACTCTAACAGTGAAAAGTTAATGAGTTGTAACATTTCTTTTGAAGTTAGATGTAATCAGTGATTCAGCTGTGTAATTCTATTTATCATGTGGCATTCTTGAAAGGTAAGAGTTGAATTAGATCAATTTTAGACTTGTTAAAATACATAATTTAAAAAAATTATGTAAAATCATATCTTACAATGATAGTTATTATACATATATAAAAGGATATTCCAAGTTTTCTACGCATGTTAAATATGAGAAAAAAGTCAGGGAAAGTATTTACACACACACACACTCATTCATATTAACAATCAGCCACAGGGTGCAATCTATTAGTTTTAAAAATCTCTGTACTTAAAATGTATTCACCTCTGCAAAACCATGGCAACCAGGAGGCAGTTTGGAAACCTTCCCCCACTTGATAGGCTCTTTGTCATGCAAGGACCCTTGAACACCTTTGACTCTCAGTGCTTTCCAGCTGCAGCCTCTTCCTTGGTGCTTCCCTTTCTAACAACAACATATATATGGTAGGAGGAAAACCACACCTAAGTGCTGTCTATTACTTCTTTGGGGAAAGGACAACATAACTGTGGCTGTATATTCCCATAACAAGTCACTATTTGTGGCTTGTCATCTCTTTATTGTAGGGTTATGTACTTGTGTTATTTCTTCTTGATTTGCTATAAACTGTTCATTAAAAATGACTGTGGGATCTGGCAGCATCATCTGCCTCTCAGAAGTGTCATTTTCTTTAATCACCTCTTAATCCAGAAATAATAATGCAGAACATCCCAGGAACTGATCCTGATCCGCAACGCTCTAATCTCAACACGTGCCTCTTCAATCCTTTGCGAGCTCAGATGCCTACAAAGCTGGGCATGTTCACCTTGGAGCTGATTTTATCCATCTTTATGTATCAAACAGTTTTGATGTCCTCAGATATGATGGATCAAGGCTAACAAAAGCAATATTGAGTTTACTGTTTCTGTGATTTTTTAAAAATCTGACATCTTGACCTTTCCTAGCCTAGCCAGTCTCTCCTTGCATGAGCTGCTAACCTTTATCGGATAGGTTTGGTACATAAAGGCAGAATAAGTCTGATGCTGAAATTCACTCATATTTCTGCTTTAACAATAAATCAAACACATGCAATTTTGCTACTGAACAAAAGTTCTGCAACTAGTTTGAGAAACTGGCTTACACTATTATCAGATAAATAGAAACTTTTGAATTCTAAAATAATAGTCATATTAATGGTTTCACTTGATCTCATAATTGTCCTGGAAATAATTGCCTCCATTTCTTAGACATAAAAATATTGGAAGACTTTAAGAGAGTCACACAAAGGAAAAGAAGACAAAAATAATTTAACTATGCTTTCTTCAATGCAGGTCTTGTAGACTGAGTGATCTTTTCTATTTTGCCTTGGTAGTAACTTTAAATGTATTTTTATGTATTTGAGGGGCAGAAAAAGACAGACTCTGCAGATAGAGCTTCTGTAGGTTGGTTCTATCCCCATATGTCTGCAACAGCCAGGGCTTGGTAAGACCTAAGTTAGGAACTGGGCACCTAATCTGAATCTCCTATGTGGGTAGGTGGCAAAGACAAATCATCATTTGTTGCCTCTCAGGGTACACATTAATAGGAAGTTGGAATTGGGAGCTGACTTACGACTCAAAGCCAAGCTTTCTAACAGGTGTGTGGGGGAGAGAAGGGATTCTCAACCTGCATCATATCTACTTGCCCTGATAGCGTTGTAATTGTCCCCAAACAGGAATGAATAGAATAGAAGTAGAAATTGAGCTAGAAGATGATGATAGAAAAGAAGAAAGGAGAGCCCATCATTTAAGCATGGGAGTTTGTAAGCAGATTAGACCCCAAAATAAAGGAAAGCCAAAGTCACATGTGAGTCCTGAGCAAGGAGGGAGAGTGAGGCAAAGGGAAATGATTTAATACTTCTCCTTTTGTACTGGGTTCTCCAAATTGTCGGAAATTAGCATCCTTGACGAGTACGATCTGGCCTCCCAAAGATGTGTTTTTGTTTGGTAGCTGGACTTGGATTTTTTAAGAGGTCTAGTAGAAGAAATACATATTTAAAGACTGTTATTGTTATTTTTTGTTATTGAAAACAAGGCAACTACATACTCGTATGTCTGCCTTTCATTTCTTATTTTTTCCTGCAAATAAAAATAATTTAGGATTTAATTATTTTCACTAAGGCCTGTGTCGCATCTATTCACTTGTGTATTTGAGGGCCGTACTATAGTTATCTTATTATTACTTCTTGGTTGTGTTGTGTACTTTGACACTGCAGGCACCCTGAGTCCTCCATGTTTTTCAGGTGGTGGTTCTGACAAACTGCTGAAGCCAGGCAATAGGGAAGTCAGATCCAACAGCTATGTGGGAATACGAGCTTCAAAAAGTTCATGAAGCTGACACCTGCTTAGCACAGTGTTTTTGAAGCTCCTTATGCCACCCACGTTTGAGGTCCAGCTCTGTGTCTAACTCCAGCTTCCTACCAGTTCACATCTTGGGAGGAAGCAGGTTCTAGTTCAAGAAGCTGAGTTGCTGCAGCACATCTGGGAGATCCATAATGAGTGACTAGACCCTGGCTTCAGCCTGACCCAGCACTAAGGCATTTGGGCAGTGAGCCTGAGGATAAAAGAGTTGCACCTGCCTATCTCTGTCTTACTACCTTTCAAATAAAGTAAGTAAATAAATATATGGATTTTTAAAATCCATGGCAAAATGATGTTAAAATAAAGTATAGGGGCTGACATTGTGGTATCACAGGTTTTGCCATCTCCTGTGGTGCCACCATCCAATATTTGAGTGCCAGTTGGAATCTCAACTGCTCTGTTTCCATCCATCTTCTTAGTAATGTGCCTAGCAAAATAATAGAAGATAATCCAAGTGCTGGAGCCCCTGCCACTTAGGTGGAATACCAGGGGTGACTTCCTGGCTTCTGGCTTCAGCCTGACCTGGTCTAGAGCATCGCAATTGCAGCCCTTTAGGAAGGAATCAGCAAGTGGAAGATCTCTGTATTTCAAATACATAAATAAATCTGGGGGAAAATAGAGTGTGAATTTTCCACCAGCTTTATGAAGCAAGATTAGGCCTGTGGAATAAAGGTAACTTCTTTTTGCATTGCACTTATTGTCCTATAGCAGTCAAAATGATAGTATTTTCTTTATTAGTAGTGTTTTAAAACTCCAATTAAGTATATGAATAAATCAAAAACTTTGCTGAAACCTTAAATCTTGTCACAATCTCCCAGATGACCCATTGATCCACACTGGGTTTGAAAATAAACTATTCAGAGAGGATGGATTTTTACTTTACGTAAAGGAAGCAGAGAAGAGAGAACACCAAATCCGCATGGATATAGCAATAATCATAAAGAAAAAGGGGGAAAGGATAAGTGAAACATTTAATCCACACTTCTCCCTAATCAGATGTTTAAAATATTTAAACCCAGGCAATGAATGAAAATTGGCAATCATAAAGCTGGAACAAGCAAAATAGCAGAAGTAGAAGAATAGGCAAAGTGGCAGGAGCATCAGAGCAGAGGAAGCAGCCTGTGCTACGGCTTGCAGGAGCAGGGCACCGGGAGCATGCAGGGCCTGGGTCTGACGGCAGGAGTGGCAGCGCAGGGAAAGGGGGGCACGTGCACCAGGAGCTTCATCCTCAGCACCAGTTTTGTATTTGTTTGGCTTTGTTTTGTGTTTTTGTTTTGTTTGTTTTGTAATTTTGGAACAAAGGCACAAAACAGGTTTTTGTTTAGAAAGGTAATAATGCTAAGTGCCACTGAGGAGAGAGGTTGGGAATGAGTATGACGGCAGGAAGGTAGAATGCAAGTCATGAAGAATTTAAGGTACTGACGCTTTGGCTGGAGAAAAGAGACCAAATTGGAAAGGACATGCAGCAGAGAAATTGGCAGGGATTAGTGACTAAGTGGGCAATAACGCGAGGTCTTTGGTTTGGTAACTGAAAGGATTTTGTGGGACTGCAATAAATTGTTCTGATTTTCACCCAGCACTCAGTTAATTCTTCAGCAGCCTCGTCAGGAATCACTGTTGCATCAATGAGAAGGAACCCAAGGCTCTGGGTGGTTCTGTTAGCTGTGCAGTCACAATGGTACAGAGATGTTCCTGGCAGAGAAAGGAGCGGGACTGAGGATCCTTCTAATTCAAGCCTTCCTCCCAAGTTGGGCTTGCAGGGGCCAACAGTGGGTTGTTTTTCTTGACTATTGGGTGTCTGTGTATCAGAAAAGGAAGAGATGTGCAGACTGAACCTTGAGGAATTGGCAAACAGCCTGCCCCAACTGCCTTGCACAATTCAGAAGTGTCAGAGATCTTTCTGATGGAAAGGATTTCAAATCACCTGAATTTCTGCTGCTTATCTCTTTGAAAAAAGTCTAACTCATAAGCATTTATTTAATACGTACTGTGTGTAAGAAGAGTCAAAACAGGTACCTAGGGTGGATAACATTGAATAAAAAGTAATTTTTGGTCATAAACTGTTGTCATTTAGCTTCATGAAGAGATCCTCCATAGGGAGGAAAAAAAGATCCAAAAAAATAATAATTTAAATGATATAAGAAAATACGTAAGAAACGGTGTCTCCTGCTTTGCTGGAATGTTAGCACTTGGGGTCTTACAATAGGCACTTACTAACCATTAGTTGACTTACTGACAATGTACAGAGAAAGCTCAGATAACTAAGTCAACACCACACCACAGCAAGAGATGTTACGGCACTCAGTGTTTTTGATAACTCACCCTGGAAGTTCAGGAAGCATCCTTTCTCTTCTGAAAGCCCTCTTCCTTTTAAAAACCCTCCTTGCCCAGTGAAACTGCTGGATATATCTTGACAACAGGATATTGGCTTGTCTGCCTCTGTCGGTACCACAATGTCAGGATACACTTAAATAGCAGAAAGATGGACTTATGACTGCTTATGAAGGACTATACTATTGTAACATTAAAGGGGAAATCAGTGAGGGGGGTGTGAGGGATTTTGGGGAGGAGGTAAGGGAAATCCCAGAGCTTATCAGACTGTATCATTAAATTAAAAATAAAATAGAAAAACAAAATAAAAACACTCTTTTCAGTGGGAAGGCTTTAGGAGATAAACTCTGTTTTGAAGCTGCAGTCTCCTTCCCTGTAATGCTCTACTGACACAGCTGGAATTCCTCTAATCCAGCCTTCATCTGATAATGGGTCTGCCAGCAGCTTAACACTGGCTGGCCTCTCCTCATCCAGCAGGGCTGCTGTGCCCTCCATGAGCCAGCACCTGCTGCCAGACCCATAGCTGTTGTTTGTCTACTTGGTGGCTGATGGCTGCTGTCAGCTCACAGGTGAGGCCCGAGGCTACGTGTGAAGTTTGGGAGGCCAATATCTGTCCTTCGCTTCTCTTCCTCAGTGTCCTCGTGTCCTACATCCCTTCTAGTTCCAACCTCCAGGGGCTCCACACGGCTTGTCTTGCTTCTCAGCCCTTGCTGATGTGTTAGTTCCTTAGAGAGGCCATCTTTGACCATTGGCCAGGTGACTTCCTTTTCGTTCAGACTTCCTTCCCCTCACTGTTGTTTCCATGTTGCATTTTCTTCATCATGTACCTGCCTTTCTGAATCACTGGTTGTGCTGAGCTGCTCACTTCTTTGCTGAGAGGGTATTCTCCAGGCACAGGCCAGTAACATGTTGGACACAGCTGTACTCTCAGGAGCATAGGCAATGCCCATCACAGAGCAGATGTGCCAGTGTCCATCACAGAGCAGATGTGCCACAGTTACCAAATCCTCCCATTAACTCTAGTTCTACCTTGCTTGCTCCCTGAAAGTGTGTCCTTTGTCACTGCCTTGTTCATGGTATCACATTTTATTACATCCCCAGAAACTGAGTCATACACGATTCTTTGATTACAAGTCTATGTAAGTTATAGTCCCGTGTCTGGAAGATATCACTGGAAGAGATGCCAGAGTGAGTTTTAAAGCCAGGCTTATGGAAAGAACGGAAGTCTCTTTGAATCTTAAAATTCAAATGCTTTGTTTTGATAACATGGACAACCTTTTGAATATTTAAAATTCTTTGTTGAAATAAATGTACTACTTGAAATAGATGGAAAGTACATATAAATGTGGTATATCAGGGACTGGGATGGCAGCACAGTGGGTGCCACATCCTGTTTTGTGACAATATCTTATTTTGGAGCACGGGTTGAAGTCCTCAGCTGCTTGGTGTCCTATCCAGCTTCTGGCTAATGTGAAGACAGCAGAAAATGGCCCATATATTTGAGGCCTTGACACCCATATGAGAGACCCAAAGGAGTTCCTGGTTTCTGGCTTCAGCCTAACCAGACTGGGGTGTTGTGAGTAGTTGGGGAGTGAACCAGTGGATGGAAGATCGCTCTCTGTCTCTCTCTCCCCCTCTTATCTGTTATTCTGCCTTTCAAATAAAGTAAGTAAATGTATCTTTTAGAATTGAATAGATAAATGATAAAAGGATTGTTGCTTATAGAAGATTGAAGAGGATAATAGTTTTCCAGACTTTTCCCTGCCAGAGTATTCTTTCAAGTTTTGTTTTTTAATTTATTTCATTTATTTGAAAGGCAGAGGCACAGAGAAAGAGCTGGAAAGCTCCCATCCATTGGTTTACAAGCCAAATGCCCTACAACATCTGATCTGGGCCAGGAGCCAATAGCCAGGGGCCAGGAACAGGAGTTCCATCCAGGTCTCTCATATGGATGCCTGGGACCCGAATGCTTCTGCCTGAAGAGCACACATCAGAAGTTAGCTGGAACAGAATACAGGACTGGGACTCTAATGCAGGTACTCCAGCATGTGATGAGGGGTCACAAAGGCCATCTCAACTGCTCTTGCCCAATCTCCTGTCACGATCCTTAAACTTTCAACTTTTATGTCATTATTAGGCAAAGCTCATAATAATCACAAGGTAGAAAATACATTGATTAGTCAGTTTAGCTCATCAATTCTTCCAAATTTATTGAGGACTTGATAAATATACGAATGAAATGTATGAAAGAATCTATTTTCCATGTTTATCATGAGAAGATACTCCAAAAAGTTCATTCCCGGAAAATGGAAATGAAGATAAGTTTATTTTGGTGCAAAATATTTTGAAGGCATTTACATGTTTGACATATATATTTTTCATGAACTTTTAAAGATTATACATATGCATAAATGTCAACTTTTTGAACCAAAATAAACTTACCTTTTAATGTCATTTCTCAGTAACCTTGTTTTTCAGGTGTTTTGTATTATACTTCAGAACTTGGTACCCATTCTAATGACCCTGGATGCCCTGGTGATTGTATTTGGTTAGCTTCTGGTCTTTTTTCCCTTAAGCTCACTTCTCGCCCATTCCTGCCTTAAACTTGTTTAGCTCTGCACCCCATATTATCCTGCTGACTTCAGGATCCCTGCATAAATGAATGATATTGCCATTCCAAGAGAAAAAACCTGAAAAAATTCTTATTCTCTTGATTTTAATCCTACTGATCATGTCTAGTTTTTGTTGTCCTATAAAGAATACATGACGTATCTTACTGAAAATTTTCTTCTTAGTTAAAATGATTATTTGAAAGTCAAAATTTTAAGGCCTGGAGCAATGGCCTAGTGGCTAAATCCTTGCTTTCCATGCGCCAGAATCCCTTATAGGTGCAGGTTCATATCCTGGCTGCTCCACTTCCCATCCAGCTCCCTGTTTGTGACCCTGGGAAAGTAGCAGAGGTTGGCCCAAAGGCTTGGGACCCTGCACCTGTGTGGGAGACTTGGAAGAAGCTCTCGTCTCCTGGTTTGTTTTGGCTCGTCTCTGACCATTGTGGCCCCTTGGGGAGTGAACCAGAGGGTAGAGGATCTTTCTCTCTGTTGCTCCTTAAAAAAAAAAGTCAAAATTTTAGAGTACTACACAGAGCAGGAATTAATCATTTGCTGGTTGACCATGGCAAGCCGTATGTCATCTTCTAGGCTGTGATGTGCTGTTACTAAATGCTACTGGCAAATCATTCTTACTCTGTAGAATTACCCATCATTTAAAATTGGAATACCCTGACTTTGACCCTCTTAGGAACTACGTACACATCATGAGGATCAGAGAATCAGGGTGACAGAATGGAAACTACCCAAATTCTTGGCATATTGCATTTTTACATTGCTTTTCTGTATTAATTTAATTTCCTTCCAGAAAGAAAGTTGGCAGGCAGTAAGAGAAGTGTTAGTGGAGGTTGGAATCACTGCAGCTTAAATGCATGTGCAAGTCCCTAATCCATAGATTATTGACATAATGAACTCTAAAGCCTTTCATAATCATGCCATTATGTAACAACTGCCTGCATTTGGAGAGATTTAGTGCATAGGTCCTGTGCATCATGCCAGTTCCACTTTATTGGGTGGAGTTGGTATATTTCATGTGCACTCTACAGTTACTGCAAAATGAAAGCACAGCTAGCACAAGCCAAGAACCAGTCCTTACAGGAGACTGTGAGTTGAATTCTATCTGCTTTGTTTCCACTCTTCAAATATGGAACTACCAAATCACAATATTCTGTATATCCCTCCAATTTTCCATCATGGTAGAAGATATATGAATTTAAAGAACAATATACTAACTTGAGAGAACACTCATTGTTTACAAAACTATAAAACAAAATAGTTTACTGTTCTGTTTCTGCGGACTGCTCAGGGATCCTGGTTGTCGTTTCGATGACCCTGGATCCTGCAAGGCAGGAATTGGGCTTCTTCCATCCCACATTGTAGGTCCAAATGGGGGTGGGTGACCTCAGAGTTCTTGGCCTCTGAAGGCACTCCTTTTCCCCCGTGGTCTCCTTGGCAGTAGGGATGTAGTCCTCGGTGATCGTACTGATAGTCCTTGGTGAAGCTTTGGGAGTCTTCAGGGTTGGGATACAAGCCTCCTCCTGTCCCCCTGCTCCACTCTGGGATCCCCTCCTGCTGTATGTGTATGACCTCCTGTTAAGAGGTTGTTAGGATTGCTCCTGATTCCCCCCACATGTCTTTGTAGTTTTGCTATTGTCTAATGCTGACTCGAGTCTGCTGTCTATGAGTTACCAGTTATGATCCTGACGGGTTATACTTCCCCCGTCTTCCTCACACCTACTGGGGTGATGTAAGATTCCTCTGCTCTCCCTCCCCATTTCCAAGTATTATAGGGCCTTACAAGTTTATTAGGTTTTACAATTCTTGATGTAGATCATAAGCAATCTGACTCATATCGATAAGGAGAGGAGCTTTCTCTGGCCCTTGCCTGCTACCAACTTTGGGTCCCCACCCTCTTTTGTAAGGACCATCAGGATTGCTCCAGAAACCCCTCATAACAAACAAACATATGAACAAACAAACTAGAATAGATAGACAGAGAACAACTAGGAAAGCTTAGAAACAGACAGGAAGTGGCCAGCCCGGATGCACTTATAACTCACTGGGTGGGACACAAAGATCAGTTACTCCTCTCTGGGGTGTTGAAGATTTCTCTGCACACCCCTCCCAAAAATGTTCACCTAAACTGTTGACATTTGTCCTATTAAAGTTACAGAGTTAGACTACCCGAAAAACAACCAGGTTCAGCAAAATCATGCTTCAATGCTATAAAAAGCTAAATACTAACATTGAAATAGACAAGAGACAGCTGAATAGCAATCTATAGCCATTTTAAGGTATATAGAACATGGTTGAATATAAACCAAAATTGAAATGTCTATGAGGAAATCACAGGTTGTGGTCAAGAACATGCATTTCCCTAGTAACATATTGGTTAATCAATACCATGTCAATTAATGCCATAATGTTGTAAATGGTTGTAAATATTATGTTGGGTTTTTTACTTGATTGGGATGATACTCTGCTGGTTCTACCTTCAGACCAGAGATGGTCTCACCAAGAAGCCATTGAACTTACCAGGACAATAAGATGCTGGACTTTATGATTGGTCAAAACCTCCAATGAAAGAATCTCAACTGAATTTGAACTATGGAAATGCAACAAGGTGGAGCAATCCACCATGGGTGGGGGGAGGGTTTGGGGGGGGGGGGAAATCCCAGTGCATAAAAAAAAATGTGTCACATAATGCAATGAAATTAACAAAATATATATATATATATATATATATATACACACTCAGAAAAAAAAATAAACAACAACAACAACAAAAAACAAAGTAGTTGCTGAGAAGTTTAGCTTTTCTGCTTTTGCATTTCTGCCTTGAGGGAAACTGGTCATTCCAGATGAAAACTGAGGGCTTTCTAATGCTTTTAATTCTTAAAATTTTATTTTTTAAAACAGTTACATTATTTTATCTTATTTTACTTTTATTTGGTAGAAAAACACAAAGAGAAAGAGAGAGAGAGAGAACTTTTTTACTCCCCAACTGCACCAAACTGCCAAGGTTTTCCAGGCTAAAGCCAACAGCCTTTGCTGGGAGGCAGAAACTCCATCCAGGTTTCCTTTGAGGTGGGAGGAGCCCTATCCCTTGAGAAATTTTTGCCTCCTAGGATGCACTAGCAGGAGGCTGGATGGGAAGCAGAGCACCAAGGACTCAAACCAACACCCTTACATGGGATGCAGATATTCCATGTGTTGTTCAACCACCCAGGCCACAATACTCCCCTCTGCTCTAGGGTGGAAAGACTCCGAGGCTCCTGGGGCTGGAGGGAAGCAGTTCAGAGCAGATACAGAGGCCCGCCCCTGACCAAGGCCACAGTTTTTTTTCTTTCCAGTTAGCTCAAATGATCCAGATTTATTATCAGATGTGGCATGGATGAGCCAAATGAAAACAAATGTCCTTGAGTTTAAAAATAGAAGTTAAAAAGACTAAATATTTGCATTTGAAAAGGAAAATACCAGAAATCTCTGTAGCCGATCATTCCTTGAAATTATCCTCACTAAATTATAATCATGCACTTTCCACTCTGTATAATTAAACACTAGGTTTCATCTGTTCCAGACACATTTGCTTTGAGTAAGTCATAATGACCATCCTTATTTTTGGTCACTGTAAATTTTTTCAAGTGTATACCCTGCACACGATCAGGCTCATTTGCTGTTTTTAAAGTGAATCTTAATGATACTCTGCATTTTTTAATTGGATACTTTTCAAGACATATTTACATGAATAAATATGATCTTGGGTTTTATAACATTTAATTTTTAGAAGAGCTTAATGGTGTTTATGGCAAATACATTCTTGTGTCTCTGCAGGGAATTTGCAGGGTCTTTGTTGCCAATAAGAGAAGTGAGAAAGTTTGCATTACCATTATCATAGGTAGACAGAACTGTTGACATCTGTTTTGAAGAATCCATGGTGTTGAGAAATGTCACAGTGCCCTCATTAATATCATGCCTGACTTTCAGAGAACCTTGAGTAGTTATATAACAACCAAAGTGAACCAGATGGGAAAATTCCTTGCATTGACAAGTTACTGTTAACTAAACAGCTGTCCATAATTACTAAAGGTATGAGTGGCCATTTGGCTCCAGGTAAGTCACCTGTCGGTGTGCCTTCATTTCATGTCAGAGTACCTGGGTTTGAGACTCCTGGCTCTTCTCCCCATTCCAGCTTTTTGCTATTGCACACCTTGGGAGGCAGCATATGGTGGCCCCAGTAATTGAATGCCTGAACCCATGTAGAAGACCTAGATGGCAATCCAGGCTTCTGGCTTTGACCCGGCTCACACCAGCTGTTTAGGGTTCTCAAGGCTTAAACCAGTGAATGGTATCCCTCTCTCGGTGTCTCTGCATTCATTTTTTTCTCTTTTTGAGAAAGGCAAACTCTGTATTGGTTTGAAATGCATCATCCTCATAAGACAAGATTCTCAATATTTGTAGTTAAATACATTTTAAAACTTTTTTAAGTAGTTTAAAATTAGCAAGATTTATTCAGTAATTATGCATGGTTTTATAATTTGAAATCATACATTTTTATGTTCACTAGGTTAACCAGTGGTTTAATCAAGTCTGTCCGCTGTGTTGACTAGTTAGTTTTATGTAACTGCACATAACCTTCCCAAAATGGCAGTCATGGAGCTGCTGCAGAGCCCTGGGGCAGATGACACTGCCCTGGAGTTATGCTGTGCTTTCTGCGGTGATAGAGGTCAGCCTGGATGGCTCCTTGATACAATGATAAATTATTCAAACTCCCTTTCATTTTTTCTTTGGCCTCTGACTTGACCATTTTACCATTGCGTTTTGACATGGATATGCTGGGTCAATTTGGCCTGTTTTGACTACACTGAAGCCTCTACAGAATAAAGCTAAAATTATTGCTAATATATATATATTTATATATATATATATATCTTAGGTATATAAGATATATATATCTTAGAACTATTTGTATGCTTCTAGTTACCCATCATTTGCTCCACTCCCTATTCCTTGTGGGACAGTATAAATGCTTCCTATCTACTCCATGATGTTTTCTTAGAAATGACCCTATAATTCATCCCGTGCAGTCTATACCATCCCACTTTCCTTCTATCATCGGGAGACTAGTGGAAGCAGCACCACCCCCCACCCCCAAATCAAGTCCTGTAAAATAATAGAAAAAAATAGATTCCAAAAACAAACAGTCCTAAAACAAGGAAAAGAAATCCCTTCTGTATATCTCTTGGATGGCATATTTACCTGCTGAATAGCAAACAAGAAGAAAATGCTCTATCCTTATATTTGAAAGATTCTTAATGTTAGAAAGCTCATTATGCACTTACTCTTACTCTCACCCCAACGCACTGAACTGTAATATTTCTACATTGGTGACCCTGAATTTGTGCATATTCATCCATATAATACAAGCTAATCACATTAAAGTGATTCACTTTGTAATGCCCAGGCCCTTTCCTAACTTTGCTAAATGGAAAACATCTGGTTAATGTTCAAACAATTCTATGTCAAGAACAGTTTCCCTTTTAACCTGGGACACATGACATTTCAAAAAATGATTAGTTCACATCACCAGTAATGTGTTTTCCAAAGACTGAGGTGTATGAAATCATCGGGTCCTTTTTTTTCTCACTTCAGCTTTGGCAAGACATGAAGCTGTGTGTGCAGAAGGCCTTTGACAAGACAAATAATATCAGAGTTTGAGTTAAACATACATGTGCTCAGTGCCATCAGAACTTCCTAATCAGAACGGTCGGAGTCTGTCTTCTCGGTCAGCAGGATGGCACCACAGAGCTTTTTCTGGACTGCGAATAACAGTGCTGCCACATGGACTGACCTGTCCAGCAAATCACGTATATTTAGAATCATCCTAGCCAATTTCTACTTGTGTTTAAAGTGGAGCTTGAATTGGAGAAAAGCAGTGACGTTACTTTCTGTCCAAAATTTCCTACATTATCCACCGGATGGTCAGAAAATGAGAAACAGTACTGAAAGGAAAATGCCGTTGCATGTTATTTCGCTTAAACTTTAAGTCTAGATAAGCTCAGAAAACCTAGATGTAACAATGAAGAATGAAAGGAAAAGCTATACCATTAGAGGGCACTTTGGTTATCTTAGAAGAGAACTCTGTTCTTAGGGACTAAGTTAACCCAGACTAAAAAAGACGATTTTCAAGTTGTTTATTTCCAGTGAGCAATGCTTTAGTTGAACGTCTAAGACAGAATATTTTATTAATAGCAGAAAAAAGCTATGAAATCTTAAAACCATCATTGAAATAATATCTAAAAGAAGCTTCATATTTTTGATCAGTGAATATAAATTGTGAAACTATGGGGAGTGCATCTGCAAAGTATTTTTTCATTAGCTACATTTAGGGCTTCTTTTAAATGCATTCTATCCAACATTTGGCCACTTCAGACATATGAAGAATAAACCAGAGAACAGGAGATCTATCTACATTTCTCTCTGATCAATTTTGAAAATAAATTAAATAAATGTTACATATTATCTTTAAAAAGTTAATATCTAAATCAGATCAAATTAAGCAAATGATCACTGTTTTGTAGTGTCTGAATAAGCTTCTCCTCAGTGATAGTTGAATATTACTGGATAACATTTTGAAAAATCATACTCGGATACAATTTAAGTTCCTTGGGTTTAACGTCATGCTAATTTTAAACTTGATTTTATAATGTTTGTTTTTCCCATAATTAATGTGACAGTTACAATGGTTTAGCACTTCAATAACCTAAAAGTGTGGTTTGATCAAATTTTATTTTGGGAGAAATAAACTACTTTTAAAGAAACAAACAAAAAGATGAAACTAATTCTACTTCTCTCGGTGTTAAATGAAAATGTCCACCATAACTAATAAGAAAGATAAATATGTAAAATAGTAACTTACTGTGAAGAACTGTAACAGATTTGAGATTTTACCCTGCTTGCAAGCTAGTGCATAAGCCTGCTGGAAGACACAGGCCTCCTGGGTCAGAAACAAAGATTTTTTTTACTGAAAGAAATAGTTGTGGGCACAGAATCAACGTTTTCTTCCACTTGTTCCCTGACCAAATGAGGTTGCTGACAGGGACGGATGGAGCCAAGACATAGAAGTAGGCTTGAAAATAGGAGAGGAACCTCAAGTTCAGGGAAACCAAAACCTTTTGTACTGGGTGGCAAACAGGCCTACTCTTCTCTCCAACCAGAAGCTTTGTCTTCCAAGGCTGTTGGTTAAACTGCCTTGCAAAAATGATATGGAACAAAGGCAGTCTGTGATCCTACTGCCAAGAGTTGCAGACACAGAGACCCAGGAAGAATTGCCTCCCAATACTCCACTCTGTGTAACCCTATCAGCTGACATTGTTCACTGATATTGAATTACTAAGTAGCTATATGAATACTATATACTAATACAGTTTGATATTTATATGTTTTAAATCATAGTTAATATTTACTTAAAGGACAGAGAAAGAATTCAGAACTCCATCTGGTGCTTCCCTGCTCATGTGCCTACCATGGTTGTGCTGGATGGACCAGCATCAGTTGCAAAATCTGTGGATGCAATTGTGTAGGCGGCAGGAGTTGCACCATCACCACTGCCCCACAAAAGGAGCAGCAATATCGTGAAAAATGTCAGGAGTAGGAGCTGAATCTAGAACACAGAAACTTCAGTGTGGGAGGTAGACATTTTAACCTTTGACTAAACACCCCCTAGTTTACCATGCTTTAAGTCAACCATATAAATCATTCATATTTTACACATCAGTAGTATTTAATATATGATTTTTACCTGAGTAGGCATATTGGCTCATCTTTAAAATGAAAAAAAAAAATAGGAGGATGACTTACAGCACAGCCAGTTAGCATGGTGCTTGGGATTCCTGAAACCTGTATCAGAATGCCTAGACCCAAATCTCACTTCTGCTTTGGATACAGTTTCCAGCTAATAATTCACCTGGGAGACTTCAGATAGCTCACATACCTGGGTTCCTGCCACACGAGCAAGAGACCGAGATGAAGTTCCAGCTCCTGGCTCCAGGCTAGCCCAACCCCTGATGTTGTGGGCTTTTAGGAACTGAACCATCAAATAGAATCTCTTTCTCTTTGTCTGCCTTTCAAACAATTAACAAATAACACCAGTTATCAATATTGATATTATCTCAAAATTCAGTTCTCACAACTATGTAATTTCATAAAGAAAAAGTTCCTCCAAAGGGCAGTTGAGGACATTGGGAAAATTCCTATCAGTCATGGCAAGTTGCTTCTCCGGCTCTGGAGGTGACCTAAATCTCCCAAGTACCCTGGGGCACAAGGAGCTTGTCCTCCTAAGTTGGGCAGTGGCACTGTGTGGTTGACAGCTTTATGGGTAGATGTGGTTCCTAATGAGATAAGGCTGCCCTTGACTGACTCCAGGGCATAGGCTTGAGTCTCTTACATTCTAGCACTCCCATGGTGTGTTTGCTCCAAGTTTCTAATAGGTACAAAAACCCAAATTCTATTTCCAAAGGGACAATTTTTCTCTTTCTTTCTTTTCTTTCTTTTCTTTTCTTTTCTTTTCTTTTCTTTCTTTCTTTCTTTCTTTCTTTCTTTCTTTCTTTCTTTCTTTTTCTTTCTTTCTTTCTTTCTTCTTCTCTTTCTTTTTCTTCCTCTGTCTCTCTCTCCCCCTCTTTCCCCCTCTCTCCCTCCCTCCCTTCCTTCCTTCTTTCCTTCCTTCCTGCTTTTTTTTTTTTAATTTTATGTCCTGTTTGCTCTCAGTAAGCAAGTTTATGGAATGGTGCTATAAAGGAAGTAAACTAGTTATGTTTTGTGCTAAAATAGAAGTATTTCTCATGAGGGCAATGTATCAAATGTTACACATATTTTTCTTTCCTACCAACTCCAGGCAGAAGAGGAGGAAAAAGGGTCATTCATTTTGTGCCACCACGTCCCTGTTTGTTTAGAACAGGATAACTGATTTTTGATATTGCGGACATAGCCCCGTCTCCTCTTTGTAACTCGTGTGAGCTTCCATTCATCTCCCTGCTCCCCTCAGCTTTCTCCTTCACAATAATCTAGATTTTGGAGTGGAAGATTATTTAGTGAAGTTAAGAAGACCTGGGTTTATTCTTAAACTGCTAGCCTCTTGGGAAGAGGATGTTCATATTCTGTCAGAATTCGTGTTCATTTTTAGAGTGTGGAGATTGTCTTTCCAAACCTTACAGGAAACCAAAGTCTACAATCTCCAAGGGCCTAAGATCATCTAGTCAGGAACTGAGACAAAAAACCTCAAATTTCTGAGTTCTGGGTCAAGCTCAGCTAATATATAACTAAGGCTTAAGGATGGGAAACAAAATCAAGATCTATTCACTCCATCTCAAATTATTTGCATTTGGCTTTTCCACTCCCTGCAGCGTTTAAATCTGCACTATCTGCAGATATTTCCCTAATATTTGCATTCTTTGGTGCCAAGAAATGAAAGAATATAATTCCTTACAATGGTTCTTTCTGTGAGAAAAAAATGCATATGTACCAAATTGTACATTGCCTCTCACTAATACATGACACATAAAGAACTCACCTACCAAGGACTTTTCCTGCGGACTCTGACCGATGTTAAGAGATAGCATCCTTCATACCATCCCTATAAAAATGAGTAATTGAGAAGTAATCCCTGTTTCTTACATAATTTTTGCTGGAAACCCACTATTTATGCTGATTCATAACTCAATGAAAAGACTCTGTTGGTACTTAGGATCAATTTCAAAGTTGCAGGTTGATACGAAAGTCCAAACTCACTTTCTAACATGGAAAGTTTTGGATTTAGTAAATGTAGGTTTGAAGAGTAATGCATTCTGTAATCCTTACGTATCAAAAAATAACTCACCATATTATCTTGGGCACATTATTTAAACCTGTGAAAAAGTTGAGCATTATAATCTCTAGCAGTCTCTGCCTTATGAAAATGTGATGTTGGGATAAGGGTAACTGTGAAAGGGAAACTTCTGGGTCATCAGTGGGTCATTGTGTGCATTGAATGTGACTGATGGATCATATCAACAATTAACAACTGAACTGCTAAACAATTTCAATTAGTCACTGGTGCGACTTTGGTAAAAGCTTGAAAAACTGACCTTAATTGATCATTTCAGCAAACTCTGAGGCACTGATGTGACATAATCGGTGACTATTACATTGCCTGCTGATAATGAGTTGAGGATATTCTCTCTTAGCACTCAGGAAAGTTAATGTATCAAGAGTCCTTTGTTTCCAAATCATTTTGATTTTTGAAATCTTAGTGGATTTGTCCCTGACCTCATGAAATTAAATATGGAAAAGGAGAACGGCTGTCAAGATCATACACCTGTGTCCAAAACATGATAAAATGTGTAAGACTGGGTCGGATGTAAAATAGTGTTAATCCTTGCAACTTGTCCAAGGTCTACCTGAGGAACTAATACGAGCGATCATTTGTGTTGGCCCAGGATGGTGCTGATCCACTGTTGTCTGCTGTGGTTGCTCTTACCGCTCGGCTCAAGGACACAGAAGCTGCCCACTCGGGATGAGGAACTCTTTCAGATGCAGATCCGGGACAAAGCATTCTTTCATGATTCATCAGTAATTCCGGATGGAGCTGAAATCAGCAGTTACATCTTTAGAGACACGCCCAAAAGGTATTCACCCCACAGATTTTCCATATGAATAAGCTTATAGAAGATACCTTCAGCAAAGGAAATTTTGGTGGACATTTGGCACAGTTGTAAGAGACCTGTTTGGATACTCACATTCTATACCAGAGTCTCTCGGCTTGACTCTTCTGATTCCAGTGTCCTGCTAGTGCACATCCTGGGAGGCAGCAGGTGACGGTCAGGTAGTCAGGTTCCTTTCACTCATGGGGGAGATGCAGACTGAGTCCCAGACTACGGGCTTCAGCCTGGCCCACCCTCAGTGTTGCCAGCACCTGGGAAGTGAAGCAGAGCATAGGTCATCACTCACTCTCCCTCTCCTTCTCTCTCTCTTTTCGCCCCTCATCTCTTTCAGTATTCTAAAAATGTGAGAATAATTTTAAAATGTTTTAAAAAGTAAAAAGATTTTAATCATTTAGATTTTGTTAGACAATTGGCATATGAATCTACGAATAGCATTGCCTATTTTCTCTAAGTAAGAAAAATATG
The DNA here is from genome assembly GCF_030435755.1 of Ochotona princeps. Taxonomy (NCBI): domain Eukaryota; kingdom Metazoa; phylum Chordata; class Mammalia; order Lagomorpha; family Ochotonidae; genus Ochotona; species Ochotona princeps. The sequence continues at coordinate 31,880,945 of NC_080838.1, forward strand.
CAATGCAACTTATAACCATTAAATGTAAAATCATTTTTGTAGAATGTGGTCTAATTTTGGATAAAGGAAAAAATTCTTACATTGTTTCTACTTTGTAATGATTATTTTCCTAATTTCTCTAAGAAGGACTCTAGGGAATAAAAACCAAAGTAATTGTATATACAAGATTCTTAAAGGTTTTATATTGAATTATGCGAAATAATATTTCTTTTAAAAATGTGTTTGAATCTAAGAGAATGAAATCAAGCAATATATTGAACTTACATGATGTCCATAAGTACCTTGGTCTTTCAAAATTGTGTAATATAAATAGTGTATATTTTATAGTCTAATTATATTTCAGTTGACTTACTTAAGAATATTGAGACCCTCCTCTCCAATTTTATAAAAGTTAGTCATTAGATAATTATACTTCAAAAACAATTTCTCCTTTTGATGTGAAAGAAATCAGCATTTCAAATGATAAAACTGTTTCCCATATTGAAGTTCCCAGGTTTGATACCCAGCTCCATCTTTAGACACCAGCTTCTTGCTTATGCAGACCCTGGGAGGAAGTGGTAATGACTCAGGAAACTGAGTTTCTGCCACCCAAATGGGAGCCCTGGTTTGAATTCATGACTCTTGGTTCCCATCCCAGCTCAACTCCATCCCCTGAGATTGTTTGGGACATGAGCCAGTTGATGGGAACTCTGTCTTTCCCATTGTCTCTCTTTATTTCTGTCTCTTGCTCACTGGTTGCCTCTTGATGTTTGTTTGTTTGTTTTTAATTTTTAAAAGCTATTTTGTATCAATAACCTATTTTCTAATGACTGAGATGTGCCTGATCGTTAGGTTATTTTTTCAGTTTGGTGGAAAATAACAGAAGGTGAGGCTCTAAACCTCTTCCACTGAGTAGTGAGCTATCCAACCAGTTAGTTGGTTTAAATGATGGTTGATGTTGTGTTTTCTTGCTTTTGCTGAAGTGAACTGTTGTTTGCCTGTCATTTCAGCACTTGCAAGGTATAATTATTTGTTTGAATGAATACAATAGGCTGGGATCAGACTTGTTATTAACATATAAAGAACTGGATCTTTGCATGACATTCGTAAGAGTGAAGACACCATGAAAGGATTATTGCATTGAAAGAACTTGGTGTTCTCATCCTTACCTGCATGCTGTCTGTGAACACAGGATGTGACGTAAAGGCAGTTCTCATACTTCAAACTGATCTTTAAAAAATAGCTGAAATCTTTCTTTACAAAGTTTGTTTTTCATATTATTTCTTTACCTAAAAATTTTGAATGAGTCACATCAAATCAGAATTTTCTTTGTCAATTACTTTCACTCCCTAAATATATTTATGCATTCCTTTCCACACAGTACTTATTAAATACAGCATTCCTCATTGCATAATCATATCAATAAAAAAATTTCTTATCATCTTTATCCTTCCAGTCTGTTCAAACTTCAGCAAGTTTGGCTTTTAGAGTGCCCTTGAAATACACTCTTTTTTCCTTTAAAATATGCTTTTTTTTTTTTACCAGATATTACAAAATAGGCTGTTCTTTTCCCTTCCTTCTTTCTCTTATTTTTTTCATTTGTTCACCCTCTGCATTTGTACTTGTTGCACAAATAATTACAGGAGCCCTTGGAAGAAATACTCAATACTACACCAGCTGAATAAAGAGTCACAGCACAAGAGGAAACAGCATTTCTAAGGCTGAAATGCTGTGGTAAGCACATATGGTCATTGCTGATGTGCCAACTAAAGGCAAAATACAAAGCTGAGCAATAACAAGTAGAAAAAGACAACACATTCATTTATTATTCTGTTGTTTACACATGAATTCCCAAAGTTACATGACTAGTGCTGTGTTTATATCTCAGCATTGGCATTGTAATTTGCTGCCATGTTTCCTTAGTTATTTGTTTCATCTTTCTCTGGCCAGTAAATACCTGAACACACACATCATGTCCTAGCAGCTTTGATCACCAGTCTCCTCTAAATTGCTTTGTGCATGGTGCACGATAAATGTTTGTCCAACTGTTACATTTATTCGGGTCATAGTTTATCCCTAATCATAAGTGCTTCCACATGAAAACATTGACTTTGAGGGACTCCCTACTGCTTTATATGTATGATAATTAATTACCTTGTGCAATGCAAACATTGTTTTATTTGCTGTTAAGTCGCTGCCCTGTGTTTAAGACACAATTGCTTACATTGGGAAACAGACTACTTACTTATAGGAAGTGAGAACAGAACAAAATAGAATTTGCACGTAGTTTTTTGCTTTGACATCGGTTAGTAGTGCTACTCAAATGACACTCAAAAATTAAAAAGCTGTAAGTACTCTTCATTTACATAATGCCAAACAAATTACTTTGTTGCACTTATATCTTTGCAACATAGGAAGCATCTCCCATGGGGCTGATGTTGTGGCAAAGCAGGTCATCCCTACCTGTAATATTGATAGCCCATTTGGGTGCTGATTCAAGTCCTAGATGCTCCATGTCCATCAGCACCCAAATAGTATATTACCTGTTTGTTAAAAATGTTGGGTTTGATTTTATAGTACCTTGTCTTTGTTAATCTTTCCATTGTTCCATCTCCACTTTCCGTCTCCAAATTGTCTTTGGTGAGGGGAGAGAAGTATTTACATTATTTCCATTCAGATTTTATACATTCAAATAGAAAAAGATTCTAGGCGTACTTCCGCTCAGGCTAGCACAAAAAGATGTGAGTTAGTATTGGGTCCTATTGATTAACTTGTAACTAATTCACTTAAAACTGTTAACCAGAGAGCTGCCTCTTACTTGCAGAAATCTGTTTTACGTCCTGGAAATCCAGTGACTTGGAACAAGAATAGCAAATAGACCCTTATGGGGAAAATTACATTGGTGACATAATATTAAGCTGTTGCCACAGATTTCAGTTAATTGTGGAAATAATAACTACAGAACACTCTGCAAGTGTTTAAGAGCATCTGATTCAAAGAAATTCAGAAAAACGGCATTACTAAAGAGGTGACATTGAAATATGAGTAAAGGCAGAGTAGTGAATTTCAAACCCAGAAAACCATCAGTAAGCTCCCCTAGGTGAAATTTGGAAAAAAAAAATAAGAAAGTTCTAAATGGTATGAGCACAGAAACCTAACGGTAGAGGCTGCCTGAGGAGAGTCTGATGCAGTAGGTGAAGCTGCGCCATTGAGCAGCTTTTTGACTCTATGAACAGTTGTTGAGGGTTTTCCCTCTAAGCTAAAAATATAAAGAAAAGGCGCTAGGTTAGAAATCACAAAAACATTCATGTTTTTAAAAATATTACTCTTGGTGAAACATAAAGAATGACTTGGGTATGTTAAAAGTGGACAAGTGGGCAATATCTTTTCAATGGCCCATTCATCAAACATTTTTGAGAATTGTTTTAATCTTTGAGTTTCATCAGTGAACCAAATGTTCAATTCCTTGTAGCTTTTACCTAGTTGAGAGATGGAAAAACAAACATGTGAAGAAATAAATGCGTAATTTGTCTGATAGAAATAAGTACCTCGAAATACTATTGAGTAAAACTTGATGGGCAGGAATGTTTCTACAGCAAGGTAGTAACCAAGTGGAGACTGTCAGCAAGGTTCCCATCAGGAGGGACAGGATCTCGGGTGAAGGGAGAGTATGGTTAGGAGTGCTGAGGCAGTAGGGTTCCATAAGCATCTCAAAGGAGCTCACAGAGGCGAAGCTGAGGGAGGGGGGTCTTGGCAATTGTTTATGGGCTGACAATGGAAGAAGTCATAAAATAATGCAAGTTTTGCAGCTCTTGCTCTTGAGGGGCAGGGACACTTTTGGAGGGTTTTTGAGCAGTGGGAAGTGACATGTTTGACATAGGTTTCCAAGGTTGACTCTTTCTGTGGGAGAGAAGAAGGACTAAGGAGGCAAAGGCTGGAAGCAGCGAGAGCAGAGAGGAGGCTATCACAAAGCTTGGGCATAGGAGACTGGGGATTTGGTAAAGTGGAACGAAAGGATAGATGCTAGAGCTACTTTAAAAATGAAGCAGACCCACCGCATGAGGGAGAGAAGGTCAAGGACTCTAAACTCTCCTGATCAGCAGGAAGGTTGGAGTTATCTGTCACTTACTGAGAAGGGATCCACTGCACAAGTTGACTTGGGAGAGACAATCAGAAGCTTAGGTTAAATGGTATAAGTCAGAAATCCTCTTTGTATATTCATGAACAGGACAGGAAGACAGTTATAATTGGAATTTGGGTAAGGGTTTAGTCTGATAACTTAGATTTAGAAGTTGTTAACATGAACGGGGTAAAATCAGGAGCATAGATGAATCACACAAAGTGTGAGCCCAAATGGGAAAGAGATTCCCAAGGAGGTAAACATTTGGCATAGCTGTGATGATGCCATGTGAGATGCCTACACACCACATTGGGGTGCTTAGGTTGAAGTCCCAGCTGCAGTCCTTATTCCAGCTTTCTGATCGTGTGCAACCTGGGAGGTAGCAGAGATGCCTCAGGAGACTGATTCCATCAACGTGGGAGATCTGGATTGATGCCAGCGGGTCCAGCCCCAGGGGTTGTATGTGAGAAGTGAAGCAGAATATGGGAAATCTTAGTCTGACGTTTCTATATCTCTTTCAAAAAATAATCCAGTAAGTGAACAAAACTTATTTTTAAGCATTTATCAAATGTGCAAGCACAGACTCCTGGCTCCCTCCAGAAGTTAGAAGTTATGGATGTGAGAAGAAAGGAGCAGAGGAAGAGTGGAGTGGAAAGCTGTGGCAACCAATTCAGAGACAGTCATGTGGTAGATACAGAGAAAATAGGGAGCAAAGATAAGCAGGTGCAGCCAACAGGAAGTAAAACTTGTTTCTCATAGACCCTGTGAGAAACTCTGGCCTACAGAGAACTGAAACTATAGTTTCCTCATTTGCAAGATTGAATGCTTTGAGGGCAACTACAATGAAATCATCGACAATATTGGAGTAAGTATGTACAGGATGTTTGTAGCTAAGCAATAGGGTGCTTTTCCTCAGATATCTTTGGGAGCATCATCCAAAAGTCAGAGGGAAAAGCACAGAGCAGAATGTTTTCATGCTTTAGATGTTGATTTTAAATCACACACATTTAGTTAAACAGAAAACCTTAAAGCAGTAATAGGCAACTTTATCTTTCACCAACTGACACAATGCCCTTTACTTTTTAAAATTCTTTCTCATGTGGTGACTTAATTTCTTCATCCAAAAATAGTTGAACTCATAAAACAAAGGATAAAATTCACTAGTTTAAAGCTGTGATTGCCTAGCTCAATCATCCGAGAGCAACATGCATTTTAGACAAAATTGCTGAGAAAGTTATGTTTCGCAATAGCTGGTGACTTTGCCAAAATGCTTAAGGGTGAAGTGCCCATTTATCACCAACTTCATAAAGAACAACAGCAACAAACAGCACCAGGCCACAGACTGGGACGTTTTTCCCAGTTGTGACTTTATAGTGGCAGAGCTCATGTTAAATAGCACCAAAGAACACAGGAACATGCTGATTTATAATTGTAACTGGAGATCTTTTTGTTACATCACACTGTGCTTGTTGATGGTCAACCTCCTCACAGAAGACTGAGGCTGCCGGACTTCCAGTCAATGCTGCATATTGGTTCTGATCACCAGCTCGTTTTAGTTTCTGTTAAATGAATGAAAATAGCTTGCACACCAAGTCTTGATTGTCAGAAGGATGATGTTGGTCTGAATCAGTGTGCTTTCCCACAGGTATTTCTTTATGGTTGAGGAAGACAACACTCCATTATCAGTCACAGTGACTCCCTGTGATGCACCTTTGGAGTGGAAGCTCAGCCTCCAGGAGCTGCCCGAGGAGGCCAGCGGAGAGGGCTCAGGTAAGCCAAGGCAGATCTGGCCCAGAGTTTTGTGTGGCTAGTGAAAGGGCTTGTAAAACAAGCCACCTGCAGTTAACAGGAAACAACAGCATAGATGTGCAGGTTAAACTGGAGCTTTTAAACCAGGGAGGAGGGAGATAGTGGAGACAACATCAGATGATGTTGATTTTAGTAAGTTAAAATGTTGGGAGACAGAACTGGGGAGAACAAAAGTAGATAAGTTTGGACTGGACACTGTGGCCATAATTGGCAGTTGTGCCTGAAATTTAAAATTACTTGAGGAGCTTTAAAGGCCATAGATGCATGGCTGGTGTTCTCAGGTGTTCTGCTTTTGTGGCTGTCACATGCAGTTTGGACATGAGGATGTTTCTAAGCTCACCAGGGTGATTCTGACATATGGCTAAAGTTAAGAACCTTGGCTCTCTGGGGAATAAAGGGTAGAAATCAACCAAGGTGCAAAGAGATCATGAACAGAAGTTACAGACCAAGATAGAAGTGAATAGGAGTGAGATGTGCATTAGAGGAAGACACAGATAGGGGTCTGTGTTGTAGCACAGTGGGTTAAGCTACCACCTACAACGCTGCCATCTAAGTGCCAGTTCAAGTCCCAGCTGCTCTTCTAGCCGTCTATCTCCCTGCCAATGTACCTGGGAAGGCAGCAGAAGATGGGTTCCTGCCACCAACATGGGAACCATGACTGGAATTCCAAGCTCCTAGCTTTGTCCTTGCCTAGCCCTGGCCAATACAGTCATTTGAAGAGTGAATCAGTGAACAGAAAATCTCTCTGTGTGTGTATGCATTTTTCTCTCTGTCACTCTAACTTTCAAATTAATAAGATAAATTTAAAAAGAAAAATGAAGATACAGGTTAGAGAAAGCAAATAACAAGATATTAACTAGATTCTGTCCTAGAGAAATAATTCAGATTTAGAAAAACCTCACACACATACATAAGGTCATTATGTATAAAGATACTAAATTAATCATCAGTATTATTTCTAGGATATTAAGTGCGAAAACACAACTCAAAAGGAGAAACTTTAAGTCCATACATGCATGACTGAGTGTACATGTTATCAAATTACAAAACAAAAGAAAGAAAAGGAAAAGACTAGCTGGAAATAAACCAAAGAATTAATACAGAAGTGTCTCTGCAGAATGGATTAGTTAATGGATGCATTTTTTATCTTGTGAATTTTTTTCTGCTTCCCCATTTGCTAGTATGAACATTCCTTATATTAATAATGGAGAAGGAATAAAATGAAACACACCCTCAGGTTGCCAAGCCAGTTTCTACCTTGATCTAGAACTCATGCTTCTCTTGTGCCTTCTAGGTGATCCCGAGCCTCTCGACCAACAGAAGCAGCAGAGCATTAATGAGAAAGGCACTGAGCTGTTTTCCTACAAAGGAAATGACGTTGAGTATTTCATGTCTTCCAGTTCTCCATCTGGTTTGTATCAGTTGGAACTTGTTTCCACAGAGAAAGACACCCACTTCAAAGTGTATGCCACCACAACGCCAGAGTCAGATCAGCCCTACCCTGAGCTCCCCTATGACCCAAGAGTAGACGTGACCTCCCTGGGACGAACCACAATTACTTTGGCCTGGAAACCAAGCCCCACGGCATCCTTGCTGAAGCAACCCATCCAGTACTGTGTGGTCATCAACAAAGAACACAATTTCAAAAGCCTGTGTGGCGTGGAAACAAAACTGATTGCTGATGATGCGTTCATGAGGGCACCGAAACCTGGTCTGGACTTCAGCCCCTTTGACTTTGCTCATTTCGGATTTCACTCAGATAACTTAGGGAAAGAACGCAGCTTCCTTACCAAACCTTTCCCAAAGCTGGGGCGTCACGTCTACTCAAGGCCCAAGACTGACATCCAGAAAATCTGCATAGGAAACAAGAACATCTTCACCGTGTCTGATCTGAAACCCGACACACAATACTACTTCGACGTATTTGTTGTCAACACCAACAGCAACATGAGCACGGCTTACGTGGGTACATTTGCCAGGACCAAAGAAGAAGCTAAACAAACAGTAGAGCTGAAAGATGGAAAAGTTACAGATGTGTTTGTTAAAAGGAAGGGAGCAAAGTTTCTAAGGTTTGCTCCAATTTCCTCTCACCAGAAAGTCTCCTTCTTCATCCACTCCTGTCTGGATGCTGTCCAGATCCAAGTGAGGAGAGATAGGAAACTGCTTCTGTCCCAGAATGTGGAAGGTATTCGGCAGTTTCAGCTGAGAGGGAAACCTAAAGCCAAATATCTCATTCGACTGAAAGGAAATAAGAAAGGCTCATCTATGTTGAAAATACTAGCCAGCACGAAGCCAACTAAGCAAGCATTTCCCTCGATCCCCGAAGACACAAGAATCAAAACCTTCAACAAACTCCGCACCTGTTCTTCAGCCACAGTGGCGTGGCTAGGCACTCAGGAGAGGAACAAGTTTTGCATCTACAAAAAAGAGGTAGATGAGAACTACAATGAGGACCAGAAGAAAAGAGAACAAAATCAGTGCCTAGGACCAGACATAAGGAAGAAATCAGAAAAAGTTCTGTGTAAATATTTCCATGGTCAAAATCCGCAGAAGGCAGTGACCACAGAAACGATCAAAGGTCTTCAGCCTGGAAAATCATACCTGCTGGATGTTTATGTCATAGGACATGGGGGGCACTCTGTAAAGTATCAGAGTAAAATTGTGAAGACCAGGAAGGTCTGTTAGTCACCCTGCATAGAGATGTGTGACGTAGGACTCTAGGAGGAACATGAAGTCACTTTAAAGATAAACTGACTACTCCCACAGCTGAGAGAAGGTGTGCCCCAGGTGTGGAAGCAAGGCTGTCAGTGTGTACTTGTTGTGTCTAAGACTGACTGCTGGAAAGGATCTGTGCTGGTGTGCCTCCATGGCAGCTGGTGGGGGTCGATGCCGCTTGATGTCAAAGAGAGAGGACATCTCGAAGGATCTGCCGTTCCTTGCTTTGACCACTTGCATGAACTGCTTCTAAATTATTTTATTACCTAAAAATGTAAAAGATGCCATTCATTGCACACATCCACAAATGCAAATCATTCATCTCTATAGATGCTAGGGGATATATATATATATATAAATTATTTTATAAAGTCTTGTCTTAAATGTGTTTCTATGATTGTAAACTGTTAAATTCTTTCCTGTTAAAGTACAGATCTAATCTAAGTATTATTAAGTGGACAGTCCTCTAGTCAATTATATTGCTATTGTAAAGTCTTATTTGTTGGATAAAATGTTTAAATGCTGTATGTATCTCATGTACAAAGTTGACATATGTTATATTCATGTACATAAAATTAAAGATATTAGATTATATGCTGTTCATTTTCCTAAGCAGTTACTTTGGAGTATTCAGTTTAATCTGTCTCTCAGATGGTACTTTTTAAAAAATTTTGCATCAAAAGTAATGTTTTAATGGTTAAAAGGAAATGCCTTGTCTCTCTAAAGTTACTATACTATTAGAAACAGTAAAATTTGTGTTTTGACATTCAATTGAAGCCATCTGTTCTGAGAATTGAGAAACTTATTTATAAGGCTAGGACAAGCCAAACACTATTTTTTTTTTTAGATTTTTATTTACTTTATTACAAAGTCAGATATACATAGAGGAGGAGAGACAGAGAGGAAGATCTTCCGTCCGATGATTCACTCCCCAAGTGAGCCGCAACGGGCCGATGCGCGCCGATCCGAAGCCGGGAACCTGGAACCTCTTCCAGGTCTCCCACGCGGGTGCAGTGTCCCAATGCATTGGGCCATCCTCAACTGCTTTCCCAGGCCACAAGCAGGGAGCTGGATGGGAAGTGGAGCTGCCGGGATCAGAACCGGCGCCCATATGGGATCCCAGGGCTTTCAAGGTGAGGACTTTAGCCGCTAGGCCACGCCGCCGGGCCAGCCAAACACTATTAATTCAATAAGTAGCCAACAAATCGTTTTTAACAGGTTAAAATGTTACAACTTAGGTGTTTATTTTAAGAAAAAAGGAGTTTTCCAAATGTTTTCCATCTGCTTGAGATTTGCAAAATAATTATTTTAATATTGACCTGAAGCTATTTGACAAACACCTCTGAGGACTTTGGTTAGTGACAAGAAAACCACCAGAGCTGCTGTTTTATAACATTAATAAACAGTCTGCTGCTTTTAACTCTAGTTTTTGCATCAATTTTTTTCAAGGGTAAGTTAGGTAAATATCAATTAAGACAATTAATAACCACCCATGTATTAGAAGTTGTGCATCATAGATTCATTCTCCACTGGCTTTATACATAAGTTATGAGTCTCTAGAACACTGGATCAGGATTCAGAAAAACCTGGAAGTTACAAACACCTAATGGAAAGTGGCTAAAGGAAAAAATCTCTGACCTTCCATCATCTTCCTTTCTCATTTATAAAGTGAGGTGGTGATGGATTTAGGTAAGATGACATTGCTGGATACCGTCTATCGTCAGAGATTGTCATTGTAGAATTCTTTGGTTCTGAACTAAAATGTGCCATAATGACAGTGGGATAGATATAAGTTCTTAAACTTTACCTTGTTGCCTGCATGTTTCTGCTTTTGTGCAGTGAATGATTACACGTAACAATCTGATAGTGTGCAAAATTGCAATGTAGTATTAACAGCACCAGTGACGGCCCATAGGAAGTGCACTCTGATCACCTTAGAAGACATGCCCTTCAAAAGCTTCCATTCAATGCCTCAGTACTAAGAAATTCAAGCAAATTGACCACATCTGTACAAACAAGTGGACCACATCTTGTCTGACTTCTGAAAGAATTTTTAAAGACCACAAATGTGTACCCAATGGTCATGTAACCAACCATCTCAGAAAAAGTCATTTGAAAGTGACAATAGCCTAAGGATGCTGTATATCCTGAAGTATCCGTGTGGTGCCTTTGCAGCAGAATCAGTTTTCTTCTGTTTCTTACATGCGTCCTAGTACATTGTTACAGAGCAATATGTTAAATGGGTCGAGAGACAATCAGAGTTAGTGCAACTTCCGAAGGTGGTGGACTTACCTCTCCGATACTGCTTAAGAGAGAATTCCTGGGAACCAGGCTAATTCAGTTTAGTGCAGCTTTGACTTTGCAACCAGCTTTGACAGTTGCTTCTATATAGTCTGAGTAAATTTGTCGCCCCAGTGACATTTGCCTCTTAAGTTTTAGGAAAATGAACGTATCATGCAACTTCTATTAATCAGAAAGGAGGGGAAGCTCTATTAAAAGTCAAGCTCTCAAACCTACTGATGTGTTTATACTTTGGGTGTATTGAGGTAAATTGAGAAAGAAACAGTTGTTGTCAACTTAAAAAATAATAGCTAACATGAAGGTATAAACTTGAATAATTTAAGCCTCAGGATTGCTGCATCGAGAACAAAGTATTTCGAATCCCATTATCACTATATTCATTGAGAAAGGAGGATGTTTTGAGCACATTTGGCTCACTACCTTTGTATTTTTAAGGGCAAAAAAATTAATTGCATAGAAAAAAAGAACAAATAAAAAAGTTCTTACAGTTGAATCAGCCAAGTAGTGTCACTGTTTAGCTTCCAAAATCCTAAGCAGAAAGTAAATAATCAATTCTTGGTTAAAATAAATTTATTTATCTATGGATCATTTTCTAAACAGAAAAATATTTTGGTGTTCTTTATTATTTTGAAGTAACATATCATTTCAGGGCATTTTAGATTTCCTTAAGCATCTCTGTGCTTCTTGTGACTGACCACTTCAAACTTCTAAGAAGAATGTTTATTCTCATCATGTTATTTTTAGAGAAATTCATACTTCTCAGCTATATTTGCACACATAAAAAATTGAGGTTTGGAAACTATTAGTATTTAATAAGTTTCATCTCTTTGAAGCTAAAACTATTCTTAATATAAATAATCATACCATACTATTTTCTTGGTTAAATTACTTTACAAACAATGTCTGGACTGATTTTTAAATATGCATTAAAGATTAGTATCAAAAATATATAATGTGCTTGTTATTTTTGTTACTCAGAACATATTTGAGAAAATTAAATATTTGATATCCTGAAGACTCAAATGAAGAGATTTCAATTTAAGAAATAATATAAATAAACTTGAGTTTACTGATTTTTAGTAGTCTGAAGAAGGGATCCAGACTTCTTCAATGAACACTACTTCTCTCCCCCACCATATACACAGCTTTGTGTAGAGTTTGAGGATTTGGTCTACCTGAAACCATGCCGGTATCTCTTCTAATCCTTGACCGAGTCTTTTTTGAGATCCTGTAGCTCTACTGTCCCTTTTTACAGATGAGAACATTGAGATGCAATTAATACCAGACCCTAGATTTCTCCTCTCCAAATCTTTCTTTCAAACTTTCCTTAAGCTTCTCTCTAGAAGGCATGCAGCAGTAGGTCCAGAGGACACATCTCTGTCTCCTATCCTTAATTGACTAATAGAAACACAACAACAACAACAAAACCCACAAACATATCACTTACGGAAAGTCATTTGGAGCATCTCGAGCCTCCTCCTGCCCTACTCGGCTATGCTGTGTCAGAGATGAAATCTGCTGGGAACTTACCTTTTTGTTTTCTCTCTAGGCCTCAGCAGGATGACTGCTGTCAGACATCACCTTTCTTTTATTATTATTATTATTATTATTATTATTATTATTGTTTAAATTACATTTGATTTTATAACACAGTTTCATAGGCTCTGGGATTCCTTCAACCCCTCCCTGTACCCTTCCCCCCATGGTGGATTTCTCCACCTAGTTTCAGAATTACAGTTGAAATCCAACCATAATTCTTTCATAGCAAGCAAGTGGTTTGCATAGTGTTCAGCATCTTATTGTCCACATAAATTCAACAGTTTCTTGGGAAGACCATCTCTGGTCTGAAGGCAGAGCTGATAGAATATCATCCTGACCAATTAAAAGCCACAACATAACATCAACAACTGTTTACAACCTTATGGAGTTAATTGACATGATACTGAGTGATCAGTATGTTAGAAAAATGCAAGTTCTTAATCACATCCTGTGATTACTTCATGACTTTTCAATTTTAGTTATACTCAACTGGCTGCTATACACCTTAAAATGGCTATAGGGTACTATTCAGCTGTCTCGTGTCTATTTTCATTTTTGTATGTAGTAGTTTATAGTGTTGAAGCATAATTTTTACTGAACTTGGTGTATTTGGGGATAGTCCATGTTGGCTTCTAACTCTAACAAGGCATACAGACATTACCTTTCATCTCTTTGTAGCTCTCTGAAGGTCCTGGGGGCAGGGAGGAAAGGGGACCAGGGGACACCCATCATTGTGTTTTTCCCAGAAATGTTGGGCCAGAAAACCATGGAATTGGAGTTTTGTTGCTGTTTTGAAAGAAGGAAGCGAGAGAAAGGAAGCAGAGCATGCAGAGTACAGTTTTATGTAAGTTTCTTCTCAGAGAGGCCTATGAGATCAAGAGATCAAGGACAAAGAGCTTTTATGTAAACTGATTTTATGTAGATTGTTCATTTTGACCTATAAACAACCTTACACTGGATAGTTTGCCTTGAATCCCAATCCCTATATTAAAACCGTATCCCGTTGGCAATGTTTTGTTTAGGTCCTGGTAGAAACAGAGTCTTCCCACAGAGATAGGGAGAGTCTTTAGACATAAGAATGAAGTACCTGAATGTAACTCACCGCCTAGTGGTGCTATCAACAACGTTCATGGAACTGTAGTGAGGAGGTTCTTGAAACTGATTCGAAATGTAATCTAGAGAATGTCATCCGGGGACGCATCCATCAAGCTCTTCCCATGTAACTATGCTCTGGGACTCTTGAGAACTTAGAACAAATTTGTAAGTTAAGACAAAAGTGTAGAACAGAGAGATAAAAGCAAATCAATTCTAGTTATGTATGATAAGATCCAAATAGCATCTCAAAATGGTAACCCTCTTGCAATCAAGCGATGTTCTAAACAAGTTGCTTTGGTTTTGAATTTGGTATCACTGTCTGAAAGTGATCATTGTTAAGTATCACTTCAAATCTTTGTCTTTCTTCCAGAAATATCTGCCAACATTAACGTCCCATCAAATTGCCATTAATAAGCAAATATCAATTTCTTGTCTCTTTTACTTTGTCTAGAGCATGGCACAGAGTGACATAAACAATGGTTTTGTTATACACGAAACCCCACAATGTCTGCATTTAATTATAAATGTGCCACAGTGTGGCTTCTGAGAAAGCTTCTTTATGATAGACCAACGAAGCCCATTCATAACTACACAGCAGGCATCTGGTGTGATCAGTCCCTGATCAATGATCCTCTTAGGCTGTCCATGGGTAGTCTTCATGTATCAGAGAAGATGGCAGAGGGAGGAAAGCAGGGGAAGAATGACTGCATGTGTACATAAATTGTGCTATGTGCAAATCCTATGGGCTAATGGTCCAGAGCAGCATGCTGAGCCAACTGAAGCCTTCTGGAAATCAACCACCAGTACCTTTGCCAGTTCCATGGCCAGCAAGCAATCCGGGAGGCCTGAGCTGAAACATGCAGATAAATACTCAGTTCTGTAGTTTCTGCTGCCAAAGCACACAGAATAGTTATGCTCTGCTATGGAAACCTGAAAGAAGAGAACTTCTGTTTTTAATATCTCTATGGATTTAAAACATTTCTAAGACAACTGCCCACTTTCAGTGAAGCTCACCCCTCCTTTAAAAGCCTCTTGGTGACTCACCTATATTAGAAAGAGGAAACTAGTACTTTTTCATTAAAGTGAGTTTCCTCTTCTCCACTGAAATTAAGCCATGTAATAATAATAAGACAGCAACAGGAAGGGTGCACACGTGGGATGTGGGGCCTTTGGAAAGTGTGTGGACTTGTGCTTTCTCGTTTGTAAAATGAGAAGACAATGATCTCTCTAAGATTCCTTTCAGAGAAATCAGGAAAATCAACAACCTTTAAGCACAGAGTGTATACTAAGTAATTGAATTACAGTTACTGAATCCCTGTAGGAATTCTGAAGTGAAGACATTGTTGCATTCATTCTCATTGCATGAATGAAGAAGCCCAAAAACAACCAAAAAGATTATATAGTGTGCACCAGGTAACAAAGTTAGCACAAAGTGAGACTGAATTTTAAAAGCGGTGAAATTTGACTCCAAATGTATGCACTTTTCTGGATCCCTCAGTGTGGATGTGAGCTCTACTGCTTAGTAGTGGAGAAACATTTCACCAGGACAGAACACATGAGGAATAGATTGCCAAAAAAGGGAGGAAAGTTGAAGTATAGTCAAGGTTGATCTAGACACGTGTAAAATTATAATTAACATAGGTAAATATGATGGAAGATCTAGAGACATGAATGGAATAATTGACAAAATCTTGCTGGGTTCCTCTCACTGTGCAAAATGTCCTCATTTAATGGTGATTTAAGCCACTATACCAAACCTGCTTACTATTTCCTTAGATATCTTGTTACACAGAATTTGCTGTACTGCTTACATATGATGTAATGTGTCTGTAACATGATCTTAATAAATTTTAATAAACAAGTAATCTTTCTAATGTCTTTTGTGTGTTTTACTATATAAAGGGATGTCTGTGGTTGTCTCATTTTTGTTTCTCTTTTTCTACTTGCACTTACATGTTTCTTTTGTTGGAGTTTTTCTCACAGCAGGTATTTACCGGGTGTCCATAATATGACAAGCCCTGAGCTAGAAGTTGTAGTCTGAGGAGAATCGATGAATCTTTTATCTATACTGCAACATTACGAGACAGATGCCGGTATTGGCCACAATTTTACTAATTAAGAAACCAAGAGTTAGAGAAGTTAAATAATCCTTTCCAGTTTCTTGAGGCTCCTAAGTGACTCAACTCTGAATCTAATTCAAAATTACGGCTAAAGCCAGTGGTGGTAGAGATGATTCTATTACTGTCTTTTGAAAGCTCTTCTGACTGATTTCCATAGAATTCACTGACACAGTGTCCTTCTAAAGTTGGTTAGACTTCTGCTCACTCTGTGTAATACTTGCTTTGAGGGTGCACCAAGAGTTGCTATAGATACTCCAATAATGTCTTTTGATACGTCTTTGTTCCTCTATCAATTCTTTCTCATTTGTCATTTAAGAAGCTCACATGGTCACTACTAAAATTAGATCAGATAGACAGAGACCAATAAGGAAAGCTTAGAACAGGCAGGAAAAAGTCAGCTCGGACTACCGTATACCTTACTAGGTAGGACATGAAGATCAGTTACTCTTCACTAAGGAACTGAAGATTTGTCTGCATACCTCTCCTGAAATTGTTTTGCTCCTGAATTGTTAACATATGGCTTATTAGAGTTATAAGCCTGTTTAGATGATCCTAAAATTCGTGAAGTTCAGTAAAAATCAGTTTGAATACTACAAGCTGCTAAATTTAAAAATGAAAAAGGCACTAGACAGCTGAATGGTACCCTATAACTATTTTGGTTTATAGCAGCCGATTGTGCATATACTAAAATTGAGATGTCAATGAAGTAGTTACAGGATGTGGTTATGAATTTGAATTTTCTAGCATATTAGTCACTCAATACCATGTTAATTAACTTCATAATGTTATAAATTTCCACGTTTCTTCCTGTTGCTGAAATTGCGTAGCGGCTTTTCATAGGAGGGGATGATATCCTGCCAGCTCTACTTTCAGACCAGGGATGGTCTCCCAATGAAACTGTTGAATTTATCTGGACAATAAGATGCTGGACTCTGCATGGTCCATGCCCGCAATGAAGGAATCATGATTGGATATGAACTGTACTACTGTAGCAATATGGAGGCATTCAATGTAGGGGGAGGGCATGGGGAGGGGTTGGGGAAATTCCAGAGATTATGAAACTGTGTCATAAAATGAAATATTAAAATTTTTTAAAAATCCAACTTTAAAATGACTGACCTTTGTGCTCCAGATGGGGAAGAAATAAACACCCATCAGGATGCACTTGCTACCACTGGGGTCTAGAAGTTAGTCAATATGACTTTTTGGATCAAACTTTCCTAGACAATTTTAAGAAAGGGTGTAGGTCTTGCTGCCCCTCCTGCCCTTCCCCTTGTTGAGTTTTTCTAATTGTTAAAGTAATGTTGTGTGTGTGTGTGTGTGTGTTTGTTTATTCAGTCCTATACGTAAGGGGATTAGAAAACTATGAAAACAGAATTAAGAGTAAAGTCATGGGGCAAGAATACTTTGTAATGCATATATTTTATTGTAATATTCATCTTCCATGAGCTTTTTAAAGATTCCTCATATACTTGGTTGTCAAAATTTTTGCAGCAAAATGAAGTCATCCTTAATTCCATTTCCATTAAAAAAATTGTTATTTTGGGGGCCAACTCCATGGTGTAGTAGGCTAAATCTCTCCTGCATTACCAGCATCCTAATTGGACATCAGTTCCAGTTCTGGCTGTTCCCCTTATAAACCATATCCCTGCTCATAACCTGGGAGAGCAGAGCAGAATGGCTCAAGATCTTGAGCCCATGAACCAACGTGAAAAACCTGGAAGAAGTTCCTGGTTCCTGGTTTCAGATGGGCTCAACTCTGGCTGTTGTGATCATTTGGGGAATAAACCAGCAGATAAAAGATTCTCTCTTTCTCTCTCTCTCTCTCTCTCTCTCTCTGTGTGTGTGTGTGTGTCCTTCTCTCTGGCTTTCAAAAAGGATTTTTTTTTTATGTGAAGGATAGATGACAACAGATTTTTCATCACCTGGTTAATTTCTTGAATGCGCAGAACAGCTAGTACTGGACCAGGCTGAAGCCCAGAGCCCAGAACTTAATCCTGCTCTCCCAGAAATACACGTACTTCAGCCATCACTTAATGCATCCCAAGGTTCACATTATCAAGAAGCTGGAATTAGAAGCTGGACACTTGGATATGGGATGCAGCTGTCCCAAACAGCATCCTAGCCACTATGCCATATGCCTGCCCTTGCATGAACATTTTTGAAGTGTCCTCGTATGTAAATTACATTAAATACGTATCATGAAATTTGAAACCAAATTCCTTTCTCCAAAGAAAATATTTTTTAAAATTCTACTTATATTCTATTTTTTACTTCATTGTACATGGAAAATTGTATTTCATTTTTATCAGATAAAGAATTTTAGTTTTACAACTGGCTCTTTTCAATGAACGCGGCTTTTTGGTGCATATTCTGTGCCAGCATGGTTACATTTTTCTCCTGAAGTACCAGTTCTTCCCAGATATTTTCCCTAGGTGTGTGGTGCTGTGTATCCTGATAGTACATACTAAGGGTCTATGTCAGTAACATGTAGGAGCATCACCTGCCTCTCAGGTGTTCACTGTTGCATGTGAGCCTTTTCTCCCAAAAGTAGAACACTTGTACAAAGTATAGAAATTACCTTCATCTTCATTCGCTCACATATCTCTCAGGGGATCAGGCTGTTCCCAGACAATATAGAATATTGCTTAGGGGTTAATAAACACATAATTCTATGACTTGAATGTAAGTTTAAAGAAAATGTTTTAAAGCCTAGTCTAAGTGATTTTTATATTAACATTTATATTGAACATTTTACAAGGTGACCTAGTGTTTATGGTCTGCACCAATCATCTTGACACTTGTTAGGTGGAACTAACACTTTGGATAGAAATATCCCTTCAGTGCAAGCAGCTAACTGCTTGAATTCTCTTGTACTACCCTCGCACAGATCTCTACTTCTCCAACACCTATTCAGACCAAGAAACAAAACATTTTGTCTTTTAAATCATTATTGTACTGTGGTAAACACATACATGAGGTGTGCTCTTAACAGCAGTTGAAGGGTATAATGCATTTTTGGCTAAAGGCACAATGCTATACAGTAGATCTCTAGCACTTACCCCTTCATCCTTATTGACAAGCCACTACCCATTCCCACCCCCCCACAACTCCTAACAACTATTATTCCACTCTTTCATTCTATGAATCTGAACATTTGAAATACTTATATAAGTGGAATCGCCAAGTGGTTGGCTTTCCAAGATGGGTTTATTTTCCTTCGCATAATGTTCTCCAGACTTATTTGTATTATTGTGTATCACAGAATTTATTTCTATTTTAAGGTTGAACAGTATTCCACTGAAAATATGAGGGCACTTGAAAAAATATCACAGAAAAATAGAATCAAAAGTATGATTTTGTTAAATACAAGTTGTTTTAAACCCATGCACAGTTTTGTCATGATATTTATTTTTCATAAACTGCACAATTGTACATAGTACATGCAAAACACATCTATGCAGAAAAATCTCTAAAATGGATTCATAGTTTCAATCTGATTTTCCATGAACTTCTTTTTAAAGACTTATTTTATTGACTTGAAAAGCAGAGCTACAGGGAGGGAAAATAGATTTCTCTCTTCACCTGTCACCCATACCCTGCTTAGAACACCTGTGTTCATCCAGGGCGAGGCAGAGTGCTTCCCTCATTAGAGACGGGATCATTTCTCAGGCCTAATCGTTGATGCTCCCTTAATTTCGTAGTTTGCAAGATTTGGAGAGTTAAGAGTTTCTGCTCTTGTGTCTTACAAGGGTACCCAATTATCCACCTACATCCCAGACACTAACCTGGGTGTTCTCACTTTCTCAACTTTCCCACAAGGCGAAAGGCCCAGAGGCCAAGAAGGTAGCTCTGAAGGTGGTGCCCAAGCTAAGGAGGGTCTAGGAGCAGGGTGGAGCAGGCTCAGTGGCTGTCACAGTACAAGCATGGTCAGGACGAAGCTGGCTATGAATTGGATCCAGGAGGACTACCAGGAGCACAGTGCTGACCACCAACAAGTGGGACACACGGAAGAGGCATGTGCTGCTGCCATGCTTCATGACAGCTGACATGAGCAGAATGCCTAGTGCCTGACTCAGCACCATGCATGTTGCCTAACCTGGGAAGCCCTCCAGAAAACCCAGGCTGGAGTAGACTCAGGAGCACACAATAGTAGAGCAGAAGAGGAGCTAACGTGCCAGGGGCAGCTGCTATTGTTTCCTAAGTAGCTATGTTAAAACAGATGACAAGCTTAAGTTGACACAGGACAGGACTAGAAACAGTTGTCCCAACTGGGTGATATATGGGCACATGGACTTGGCAGCGGCTGCCCCAAGGGGCTCAGGAAGTGTGTTCTCATGGTTTTAAAAGGATTCATACATGCTGAAGATAGACCACTGGATTGTGATTATCACTACAGAGCAGGGTTGTTGCAAAGCTGAGGAGGGCCAGGAAGGCACAAGACCATTTACGTTACATGGTGCCAGCAATGCAACATAGGTGTCACACATGGGCAGGAGCAGCATCAGGGATCAGAGAGCCTGCCTGGGACAGTTCAGGCCTGGCATATTCCTGTCTTCCACATTCATGCCCATATCAATCATTGAGTGGCCATCAGACTTTGAGAAGCCATCAGGGAACAGAAGAGATTGTGATATGTTTAGGAGATATCAAGTTATGGCACTGACTTATGGTGGGTAACGTTTCCAGGGAGAATATTGAGGCTTAGAATCAGCAGTAGACTCCACTTCGAGGGCTGGGAGATGAACAAATTGGTAGCCCTTGAAGCGAAAGTCTTGGAGACAGTAATATAGAGTTTAAAGGGGGGAGAAGGAGTACAGAGTGAAGGTGAAAAGCCACTACCCATCCTCTACAGAAAGAGAAGTAAAGATGAAAATTCAGGAATGTTGGAAAGAGCCAACAGCAACAACCAAGCAAGCTAGACAGAGTGTCCGTGATTGAAAGACCTCCACATGCAGGCTGCAGCTGCTCATGTGGCCTCCAGGTGGGACCCAGAATTTCTGTGGTCCCTTGTGCAGTGACCAAAAACAGTCCCTCAATGTCTTTTGTACATTGGACACAGTATATTCCTGAGCTGTGTAAATGCCACTGCAGGTGCCCACATCAAAGCTCAATGCTGCTGATGCCTTCAATTTGGCCAGCCAGCAATTCCTTGAGGAATGAGGAGAACTAGAGTGAGCCACTTTGTCTCAAGTTTTGTTGACCTACATGTATCACTGTAGGATTTTCAGCTGGTTATTAATGAATGCCAGGTACTTTCATGTGGGTGGCAAATCCTTGTCATCTGTCTTCTTCAAATTCATTTTTACTTTTTGAGGAACTCCCATACTGTTTAGTGGCTGCACTGTGACACTCTCCTTATCAGTAACGTGCTTGAGCTCTATTTTCTCTACAGCCTCAGCAACACTTGTCTATTTTACTTGTTGGTTGGTTTTTCATAATAGCTAAGTTGATCAGAATTCAAAGGAGAAACATAGTCAGTTACCGAGATCTCATTGTCCCAGACAAAAAAATTAATTTCTTCAGGAAATTAAGTTGTCTTTGTAACTAAGTTCTAAATAAAATTGTATGTGAGTGGATCTGAAAGTGTCTCAAGCACCCTTTTGTCTGCCAGGGCTATTCACATGATCTGATTAGCAGGCGTGCTTTCAATCCATACCTCCTGTATGCAGGCAAAACAACAACAATGACAATAAAGAACATATCACAGAGAACAATTTTCCCAATGGAGGAAAAATTTCTTTGAAAGGATTACATAAGTTATCATATTCCTCTAATTAAATATCCAAAATATTCTTTTTTGAATTGGCAAATTGTATTCATTAAAATATTGCAAAACCATGTTGTCATCATTTTAACACTTGCCACTTCCTTAGAGATGCAGATGGAATTTATGGCTGTGGGAAGCAATGGCTCATTGGTTGTGCGATTATCATACATTTTATTTCCAAGAAAGCATTTTCTCCAAATAGATGTCTAGTGCATTAGAACTAGGAAGTTGTTGGGGTTTTCTTTTCTTTCTTATTACATTTTCTTACCAATGGTGATTTTTAGAAAAAGAACTAGAAGTGATACCTCCATTCCTATTTGCTGAGAAAGTTCCCATATGTGACTAGAACTCTACATATAGGCCTGAGTGCCTGAGGAAAAAAAAAAGAATTTAACATAACTGCATAAGATAGGTTGTATAACAAGGAAGAAATAAAGCATAACATTTTATTCCCACAGTGAGTCATGATATCAAGAAAACATTGACTTTCATAAGCAGGGAAAACAAACTATGGCTGAAGAAGTCCTGAGCTGGACATCATCTTCCTTTCCAAGATCTCAACAGTTCCACAGAATGCATATTTTTCCCATTTAATCTGTAATCAAGTAGCTTCAAAATCTTGAGAATTCATATGCCAGAGAGAAGTCTGGAATCAGCACACTTACCAAATTAAAGGTTCCATGTTTTCCCTCATGTGTTGCTGTTGACTGCTTAGAAAGCCCATATTTCCACCCCATTTACTTCAAATTCATTCCACTCCAAGGTGTTATTTTGCATGGCCAGCCCTCCTGTGTTACCCTGGCACAGTTGTTGATTTCTCTGTAATTAAAATCCTTGTGGGGAGAGCAGAAAGCTGGCCTTTCACATCGTTTTCTCATTAGTTTGGGTTTTCATTCATATTGGATCATTGTTTAGGCTTGTCACAGGCAAGCTTTCATTAGTCTTTTGGCTGCAGTGTTGTTTTAACAGAGCAAATAGAATTTAGGAACCCAAACATCTCTTGATCATTTTTCATGGATAAAAGAAAGATGTTACCAAACAAAGTTGCCTTTCAGGATATTATTTCAGCTGTAATTAATACTTGATCTTCAAATTTAGTTAAAGTATCATTCAAGAAATTTTCTGAATGTCCAGTCAAAAATTTAAGAGTATCAATTGTGTTTTCTCCTAGGTGCTTAATCTAACTGCCAGAAACTCAAGAATTTGGAAACCAATTCTGTGTTGGTGACTTTCTATTGGTGTAATGACTGTTAGCCTTAATTGCAAACCCAAGGAAACAACTGGAAACTTCTATTTGGAAATATTGTAATCAGTGTGAATTTGTTTTGTTTTGTTTTGACCTCAGCCATCTTATTTTAAAGTCAACTTACAGGGGCCATATTTGAACGCTTATTTAGAAATATATGTGTATGTCTGGGATATATAAGTCAATATAACTCCCTCTAAATTTTCCTCTTTTGTACCTTCCCAGTTCTCATTCTAACTACACATATTGTTGCTAAGTCATACTAAGGAGAGTAAAGATAGCTGCTTCCTCTTGTAAATGCAATCTGGTCTGACCTTTATCACTATGGTATTTAGGGATGCCTGGCACGGTGCTTCTCCACAAGGCAAGATTATACCACAGAGCCATAAATAAACTCAAGGTTACTGACACCATTGCAGACAGTGGGATCAAAAGAGGAAACTACACTGAAACTAAACCTGATTTCAGATAAAACGAAGCCTTATCCTTTCATTTTTTTTTCGTTTTGTTGACCTTGGCTTCACTCAAGTTTCCTCTTAATAGTGCCTTTGCCCGCTTATAAATCAGACTGAAGTTCCTGATAAACATGGTTTTAACAGAGTCCTGGAAAGCACATGCATTTTGAAGCTAAAAATTCAATGACTTCTCTTTGACTCCATCACAAAATTACTGTGAAGCATTTTATCAGTTCAATAAAAGAAGGAAAAGTGTGAGTCAATAAGAGCCTCTGCATCGGGAGCTGGCATGTCCTGCCCTTTAAATGTTTTATCCAAATATTACACTCTGCCATGGGCCAAATGAAAATGACTGCTTGCAATAGAGTGCAAATGCCCCTCTCTTGGGTCTGCTCAATGTTCTGACTTGAAAATCTATGATTAGTTTATTAAACACATGCCTGTTCTGAGAAGCTTATGTAATGACCCTGCTGCTTCAGTCCTAACATATTAAAAACACCCTGCGACCCTCCACATTTGCAATATAGATAATGCAGCTGCCTTGACCTGGAGACTGTAAATCCACAATGTTGTGAAACAGATGGACTCAAATGATGAGAAATAAGCAATATGTCCACCAATTTAGAAACCAAATACAAACAATTCCACTTCTCCAAATTTACAAATTTCTAACAAGTGAAAAAAAAAAACCCACAGAAATATAGACTATTCTAGATAATTAATCCTGGAACAGCTCTCTTGGACATGTCCACTCTTGAAGAGACAGGCTCCGAGTGGAGAGGTAGATTGCTAAGGGTCGCACAGCCAGTTACGCAGGCTATCCTTAGATTCTACTCATAAATTTTTTTCTGGCATATTTCTTTGTTTGGCCACGTTATTCACTGACACAATTTCAAGGTTAGTTAGCTAACTTTATTGTTTTATTTTATTTATTTTTTTTAAGATTTATTTATTTTATTACAGTCAGATATACAGAGAGGAGGAGAGACAGAGAGGAAGATCTTCCGTCCGATGATCCACTCCCCAAGTGAGCCGCAACGGGCCAGTGCCCACCGATCCGAAGCCGGGAACCAGGAACCTCTTCCGGGTCTCCCACACGGGTGCAGGATCCCAAACCTTTGGGCCGTTCTCGACTG
Organism: Ochotona princeps; assembly: GCF_030435755.1. Taxonomy (NCBI): domain Eukaryota; kingdom Metazoa; phylum Chordata; class Mammalia; order Lagomorpha; family Ochotonidae; genus Ochotona; species Ochotona princeps. Next base: position 31,905,230 of record NC_080838.1, read on the forward strand.
CTTTCCCAGGCCACAGGCAGGGAACTGGATGGGAAGCAGGGCTGCCGAGATTAGAACCGGCACCCATATGGGATCCCGGGGCGTTCAAAGAGAGGACTTAAGCCACTAGGCTACGCCGCCGGGCCCAGTTAGCTAACTTTAACCTGATGGTCATAAATGTCTTTTCCAAGTATTTCCAGTTATCAAAATACACACAAACGTAAAGTTCAGATTTAAACGGCATAACTGATATCAGCAGTAAGCATTTTTTTAATCTTTTGCCATTTTCCAGGTTGCAATAATATTGATCATTAAAATTATATATCGGCCTGGCGCGCTGGCCTAGTGGCTAAAGTCCTCATCTTGAACTAACCGGGATCCCATATGGGTGCCATTTCTAATCTCGGCAGCTCCACTTCCCATCCAGCTCCCTGCTTGTGGCCTAGGACAGCAGTCAAGGACGGCCCAAAGCCTAGGGATCCTGCACCCGCATGGGAGACCTGGAGGAGGTTCCAGGCTCCTGGCTTCAGATTGGTGCAGCACCAGCCGTTGTGGTCAGTTGGGGAGTGAATCATTGGACGAAAGATCTTCCTCTCTGTCTCTCCTCCTCTCTGTGTATCTGACTCTCTAATAAAAATAAATAAATCTTTAAAATATTATACATGAAGTTTTGCTTTAGAATAGTATTTACTAAAAACCTTAAAAACGAGAGATAGGCATATAGAATAATTCTCCAGTTAGTTGCACTTAGTACAAACCATATCTATTCAAAGTTCATTTTCTTATGGTAACAAGCCCCGACCAACACTTACACATGGAGGTGTTGAAGAGCAGTGGTCAGTAATAACTGCTATGACATTTAGGACGTATGTGTTGTCACAGGCTTCTGGATGGAACTGAAAACACCTCTTGCCAGAGCCTAAGGCAACAAGGACAAATAAAATTCAGAAATGGTGCATGAATAGTTTGGTATACTTGTATCATATAAAGTAAGAACACTTATGTCAAGAACAACAAAAAAGCAAAGGTGAGTTCACCAGAGTGGATGTAGCTGATGGGTTTTATTTTGCGTGAAATAACGCAAAGGTCTGTAAGAACAGTTAGCCATTGTAGAGCAGAAACAGACTGAAGCCAGCACAGTGCTCTGTCAGAGTCTCTGCTCCTCCTAACCTACAAAAAGTATTAGGGGATCGATGAGAGGGGCCGGGGTTGGGGATTTACATTACTGTCAACAGGCAGAGAACAGACACAAGGTTATGTTGCTTGATTTGTTTTTCTTCCTTAAAGATAAAGATTCTTTGGGGATTTCAAATAAATATAGGAGTCAGGGGTGGTCATTTAGCAAAGCAGTTAAGAGATCTGTTTTCCACAAAGCATACTCATATTTGATTCCTGTTCAGCTCCTGACTGTGGTTTCCAGTTAGTGCAGACTTTGGGGGTCAGTGTTGGCAATTCAAGTGATTGAGTTCCTGCCACACACTTGGGAGACCTGGACTGAGTTCTGGCTCCAGGCAGCAGCCTAAGCCAGTTCCAGCCATTGCAAGGCATTCGGAACTGGACGAGTGATTTGGAAGTATGTCTTTCTTGGATTCTCTGTCTAAAGGAAAGAATGGTGAGTCATATCCGAATCCCAGGCAAAAGCTAGACAACTGTAAAAGGTTAAATTATGAAAGATACCATTTTGTTTGTTTATGAACCAACTTATAAATCTAACACAAGTGGAGAAATTGAGCGTAAAAATGATGTTTGACTGCTCTGCTCTTAAATTCCAGAGCTTGAATGTTACAAGGGAAACATTTGGGTGACAATTAATGGAACTTGGACCAAGATAAAGGGAAACAACACATTCAACATGGAAAAAATTTGAAAATATTTAACCATAGAAAAGGTCATTTTTCTATGGAAAAATAACACTAATGTCACCTTGTAATGTAACAATTAAGTTTTCATCTGCTGTATCACTATATGCATGTGGAGGGTCCAGCAGAACTTTCAAAGCAGCAGAAATGGTGGAGAGGCCTGATTCATTGTAATGAACACTAACTAGACTGGAAGGAGTCAAAAGTCAAGGGGTGTTCCCTGGCCACTGACTTCACTAGCCCTGGGTAGAAACCATTTAGCTTTTCAGTTACTCCATTCCACACCTGTACAATAAGGGATTGAGTTGAGAAGCCCTCATGCTCCTTCTAATAATAAAACTCTATGATTTATAATGTAAGTAGCCTTACACACTCTTTGCTTGAGTGAGATCATCAAAAATAATATTTGGTGAAAATGACATAACAGAGCAAAAATGCAACTGCTCATGCATTCAACAATATTTAAATCAAGAAGATAGCTTGAAGTTAATAAAATTGTAACACATTATGCGCAATTTGCAAAATGCATTTTCAGAAATAGCAATAAGTGGATACCTATCCTTAATAATAAAAATCTTGAATATGAACATCACTCAAAGATTATTTCTAATGGTAAATAATAAAAGAGATCCTGGAACTTTCTTTTTACTTTTTCTTTTTTTTTTTCTTTTTTTTTCTTTTTTTTTTTTTTTTTTTTGAGATCGTGGAACTTTTAAAGCCTGATATGCTGTTGATGTAAAAACACACTTTGCATTCAGGTAGTATTTCCCAAGATTACACAATTACAACAGAAAGGATTTACATAAAGTATCCTTTAATAATACTTTCTATAGATCAAAGTTTGTCATAGAAAATAATTTCATGGGGCTGGTGTTGTGGAACAGAGCATTAAGTCACCACCTGCAACACTGCCATGCCGTAGGGGTGCTGGTTCAAGTCCCAGCTGCTCCACTTCGGATCCAGATCCTTGCTAATGTGCCTTGGAAAGTAATGGAAGATGGACCAAGTGCTTGGACCTCTGCCACCCAGTGAAAGAGCAGGATGAATCTCCTGGCTCTTGGCTTTGGCCTGGCATAGCCCCTACCATTGCAATCATTTGAGAAGTAAGCTACCAGATATGACTGACATCCTCTCTCTCTCTCATTTTGCCTTTCATATAAATAAATAAATATTCTTAAAAACACTTTCATATTATTCTTAACTTTAAAAAGTCCACATCTGATTATTTGTTTATAATGATTTACTTTAAAAAACAGAGATAGTGAGAGAGCAGATACAGGTAGCCAGAGAACTCTCATTCACTGTTTGTCTCCCCGCAAATGCCCAAAATGACTAGAGCCTTTCTGAGGCAACTAAAGATGGCCTTTTTATATTTTTTCAAGTTTTTCCACTTGAGTGGTTGTGGGTGTAAAAGTCCTACAAAGTGCTGTTTGTTTAGAATTAGTGAACAATTAGATTATTATCATGGAACTTTGTTGCATTAAGTTTTCAATGAGTTTCTACTTTTAATATTGCTAAGGGTTCATTTCAATTTTCCAAGAAAGTCTTAATAAAGATTAGCAAACTTCTCTGATTCTAAAAATTACTATGCCTTAGAACTACTCTAAATAATTAAGTTATAAATCTTGTTAATTTGCGGTCAGAAAAGTGATAAATTCATTCCTTTGAGTTGTTTAACTTCTGATAGAACCTCACAGCTAATGATGAATTTAGGTTTGAGATAATTTAACATGTGTAACTCTCTGCATTTCTTTTTAAAAAGATTTGTTTTTATTTATGTGTGCCAGCGACACAGGTATCTAGACCACCTTCATGCTACATCATTCCATAACAGGAAGCAGAAAGCAAGAGAGCAAACTAAGCAAGGAACCTAGCAGGTGCGTTTTGTCTTTTATGAGAACCTTAGTTCTTTTATAAGAACCTTAGTTCTTAGTGAGTGAACCACCCTCTTGTCCTAATTTCCTAATATCGCCCCACCTTCTAATATTACCACATTGGCTAACACCTGAAATTTGGAAAGGACATATTCAAACCATAGCAGGGATTACAAATTTATTTATTCTTTGAGGCTACAGATGTAATTCTGTCTTCTTTCCCTGCTTAAGTTTCTCCATCTTGCTATTCAGTAACTAACACTTACACTCAAGTGTGTAAGACCAAGTACAAAAAATCAATAGTCAACTCATTTGCGTTATAATAATCTGTGTCTCACCAAGATGCCACTTCTCATGTGGGCAACGGACGTTTCATTGTTGCAAAGTCATGTGTATGTACTACAACAACTGTTGACTTTCAACCTAGAAATCTCAAAAATGGTTGAAAAAAACTAAAAACAGAGTACTGGAAAACTCGTGAAATAACATCCGATTGCTTCCATGTGTAGTGCTATTCTAAAATAAGGCAGAGTTTAATTCAAAAATAAGGGATTAAATATACACCTAACCCAGGAATAGCTTATCTACATTTTAGGGGCTGTTGAGAATTGTCAATACCAAGAATTGTCATAAATAAAAATGTAGCCCTTGATTTGTGCTATCTAGATAAGGGACACTGTGTGTCATGGTTACAACTTTTTGTCATGCCCATATAAATACCACTTGTCAAGTAGAAACCAAATATAGTCGAGGAAAATTCCACCCTTCTGTCCAGAACAAATTGAGTTGTTTCTACAGTTCTAATTTTATGACCTCCAACAATAATGTAGTTCCTTGACTTCTCAGGCATTTATAATGAGTAACAGTTATCTTGTTTCTTGTAATTAGCTGCATTGCAGTTAACTGGTGCCACATTTTGTGAATCTTACGTGTATTGGACAGACATAAGCATCAGAAGACATAACTGCTCCTTCTACAACAAAAGGTAAAGAATAACCTTCCTCTTTGAAAATAGTATGTACCAACCTTGTTCCTTACTATTTTTTGGTTAATAATTATATTCAGTTTCTTAACATGGAATAATTGTACTTTGGAATCAATTGTCTATTCTTCAACATGAAAGGTTTTACTTTTGAAACTCTAGCTCTAGTAAAAAATGTGGTTAGAATGTAACCTATCATGTATATACATTTTTATAAAACTGAAAAGGAGTGCTGTTTAATAATATTTAGCCTTCATGCATGGTGCATAGGGTATTTTCTGATGTTTTACTTTATATTTTACTTATTTTGTGAAGGGCACAGCGTGATAGTCTAGTGGTTAAAGTCTTTGCCTTGTCCATATGGGCACCGGTTCATGTCCCAGCAGCCCTGCTTCCCACCCAGCTTCCTGCTTGTGGCCTGGGAAAGCAGTCTAGGACAGCCCAAAGCCTTGGGACCGTGCACCAGTGTGGGAGACCTGGAAGAGTCTCCTGGCTCCTGGCTTCGATCGACTCAGCTCCAGCCATTGTGGCCAGTTGGGGAGTGAATCATTGGACAGAAGATCTTCCTCTCTGTCTCTCCTCTCTGTATATCTGCCTTTCCAATAAAAATAAATAAATATTTAAAAAAAATACTGGATGCAGCACAATGAATTGGTGGTTCACTAAAGCCAGTGTTTGGATTGCAATATATTACTCCATGTAAAAGCCTTAGTCACATGTATTTAGTTGTGCAAGATTTTTGTTTTAGAAATTTCAACTTCTCTGCTTCAAGCTACTACTGTCCTGAAAGCAGATCAAGTGATACTTTCACAGTTCTCAGTTAGTGAAAGTTTAGACTGAGTCACTTGTTTGGGAAAACATCTGCAGTCACAGGGATTCCTACAAAACATAGCTGAGTGAGTTTATATGCCACAATAAACATAACCTTGGGCCAGGTGGTCACTGTTGCTCCAAATTCACCCCTGCGATGTCAGTACTCATACGTAGAATGAGTTTGTGGGGCTGCTTGAGGTGTTTACCGTCTTCCAGCTAGGCAGCTAGTTCTACTGTATTCTTCCATGTTGACATATAGTAACTCTCAGGCAGCATTTCGAGCCTAAAATTCAGAAAGGGCACAAGATTCATCTATTCTCCAATATTTCATTTTCTCTTGATTTTTTTTCCCCCTGAGCTCTCCAGACGTTAGCCCAGGATGGGGTAGTTCATGCCAAGACTAACTCATCTTGCTTTACTTCTGTTAGTTTAAGAGGTGATTAAAGTTTAAGAGAAAGACTCTTGATTAAGGCAGTTTTATTAGGGGAGACAGTCTGACAGACGCCTCCCTGACGGGAGACTGCATGAGACCACTCCCACATGGCTGCTAAGGGTATACAGCACTGGGTTTGTACATATCTTAGGCACAGGGGATGGGAGAAGTAAGCAGCTCCTCAATTTGTGCATGTGTGTGACATGTTGTTCTGGGTATCCATCATGGCAGGTGCAGACCTTCTTCACAGAGCAAAGATTAAAGCAACTTGGCTTTCCAAACATTTCTTGACTACTGCAGGGTGGTAGAGTCACTTCTGCTCTACCCATCCTAACAACATCCTATTTCTTTTTGTCTCATCCTAGCACTAGGGGTAATTTTTGTTTTCTTTCTTTCTTTCCCCCCCCTTCTCTTTTATTTTTCATTTTATGATACAATTTGATAGGGTCTGGGATTTCCCTTACTCCCTTTCCAAATTCCCTCCCCACTCCCAACCAATTTCATCCATAGTATTACAATAGTATAGTCCTTCATAAGCAATTATAAGTCTATCAATCTGCTATTCAAGTGTGTCCTGACATTGCTAGTACAGACAATGGCAGAGAGTGCAGCCTCCTAGTGTCAAGATACATCTGACAGTCTCATTGAGAGTCCGTTGATTTGGAAGCAGAGATACCTACTGTACCATACCTTCACATCTGGATATAAAAGTCTCTACCATTACAATACATTCCATTAAATGAAAAGCTGGTTTGGCGCGGTAGTCTAGTGGCTAAAGTCCTCACCTTGCAAACACCACGATCGCATATGGCTGCTAGTTCCTTTCCGGTTCCCTGTTTGTGGCCTGGGAAGGCAGTAGAGGGTGGGCCAAAGCCTTGGGACCCTGCATCCACATGGGAGACTCAGAGGAGGCTCCTGGCTTAGATGTCATGTTATCGCCTTGCTTAGATTTCACGGGAGTAGGGAGAACTAAATTGCACTTATTCTTACCAGAAGGAATGTTCTGAAAATATATTTTAAATGTTTTTTTCTTGGTAAAAGCAAAACTTTTTTTTACGATTGTTCTGAGAGAGTGGCACTTAACATCCTCTCCTAACTCTGCCAGGGAAATCTTCCTGTCCTCCCGGCCATCTTATAAAAGGGGTGTGCGTGCTGGTTTGAAGTTGCGGCCATCAGAAAGAGTCATGCAGACTTTAAAGGCCAGTGGGGCAGAGCCTGTCTGTCTGCTGGTCACACTTTCCTCTGGGAAGCACACTGCACTCTGAGATTTGCTGAGATAGCACTGTGAGGGCGGCAGGTCCATGCCCTTATCTCCGGACCTCATTTGCTGCAATGTGCTTATGCAGCTGCGGCTCCTATTGGCAGTTTTCTGAATCCAGTTTTCCTGATTATCACACGAGTAGAAACTCCTTTGGTGGCCAGGTATGCAGTTGTTCTGAAACACTTCTCTGTTTTTTCTTAAGATTTTTAAACAGATAAATCCCTTCCTCTTTGTAACTATGAGCACAGTTTTACTTTTCTGTGCTTCAACCCTTTCTCACCCATGAGGCACTTTCAGAATTATTGCAAGCAACTAAGCCTTAAGTGTGGGAAATGAAATACAGCCATATAAGGGAAAATACTTTTTTTTCTATATAAGAGTCCTGAGGTCACCCAGAAGAAAATGTTGTTGAAGGCCAGGTTTGGACAGGCTGAGTGGCTTTTCTAATAGCAAGAATGTGAAGTACATGAACTTGAAGGTCGGTTGACTTTGATTTTTTAAATATTTAAGAAAAAAAAAGTATAAGGTTTAGGAATTCGATCTTTTATTTCACTTAAGGCACAGCACCAGAAATCGTCTCTCAAAAACTGTGTAACGACTGGTACAACTGAAAATCAGACGAAGGGTACAACTTTACCATGAAAGTTGAATTCATGGTAACCTCTGTTTCCTATGTGAAAATTAAATTATTGGTTGGTGAAGTAGGGTACTGACTCTGTATGGAGGCATGTAGAGGGAATTACATTCATCTTATCACCCCAAGCCAAATCTCCACCAAAACTTACCTTTTTAAAACAGGGGTTTGGGCCCAGTGCGATAGCCTAGTGGCTAAAGTCCTCCCCTTGCATGAGCCAGGATCCTATAAGGGCACCGGTGCTGGTTCATGTCCCGGCTGCTCCACTTCTCTTCCAACCTCCTGCTTGTGTCCTTGGAAAGCAGACTAGGACAGCCCAAAGCCTTGGGACAGTGCACCAGCGTGGGAGACCTGGAAGAGGCTCCTGGCTCCTGGCTCCTGGCTCTGGATCAGCTCAGCTCTGCCCATTGTAGCTATTTGGGGAGTGAATCAGCAGACAGAAGATCTTCCTCTCTGTCTCTCCTCTCTGCATATCTGACTTTACAATAAAAATAAGTAAATAAATAAATAAACAAACAAAACAAAAACGGGATTCTCCCCTCTGTAAAGAATGGTGGTATAAAACACTGCTGCTGAGATTGACTGCTGTTTGCAATGCAGATGATGGTGGCCAAAGCTGAAGGGCAGCCATCAATCATCAGAACTAAGATGTGTGAAATCGTCATTGTGGTTAAGAACGGCCACCAGAATGGCTTGATCCATATGAAATTCGAGCATTGGAGATTGGGTGAATGGCATCTTCAACCTGAAAGAGAAGGGAGTTCATTTCCAAGTACAGGAGATTGGCAAACACAATAACTTCACTGACAATACATAGGCATGGCTTCGCATCCAGTTCCTAGAGGTCCACTGTTGAAGGTGTTTTGAGGAAGAGTTCTGTGATAAAATCTAGGTTTTTTTCTGTGCGTATTTAGAATGCATTTTATGGAAAGAATTCATGATAATTTACTCAAGTCCTTCTGCAGCTAGACTTTCCAGGGTTTTTCGGGATCTACTTTAATGTTAACATTTCTATTTAAATATTGTTCTCATCCACTAATTATGGTTGAAGGTTATGAAGCTGATATGATAAATGTAAATGTTGTTCTGAAGATTTTCTCTTGGGGATGCAGTGGCTCCATGAACATAGCCTCTGTATTTCCACTACTCATAAATACTTATTTGAAGTCGAAGTATTTGGCGATAGACTAAATGCTCACTCTGGCTCCCTAACTGGCTGGGTAAATATGATTTTGACAAAAGCATTAAAAGGCAGCAGCTGAAGGTTCCCTTCCCTATCGAAAGTGTTAACAATGTCCCACCTCAAAAAATAAAAAAAAATAAAAAAAAAAATAAAAAAAAATAAAAAAACAATGTCCCACCTCAGGGAGTTACAGATATTAGTGCCATCTTCAATGAGAACCAGAGGCCACATTTGCTATCATATTCCCTTTTAACATGGTATTTGGTCTTGAAGAATAAAAATAAATTTTCCCCTGAAATTAATAAGGTGATGACTCAAATAACAGCTGTTCCAGATGTGCTAATTATAAAAACAAGTCAGTACCACCCCTAGCATTTGGAATACAGTCATTGGTTTGGAAAATGCTTTTATTGAACCAGCTGGAAAACCTTCCCATGCTCAAGGCCAATCAAGGATGGCAGCTTTATGGCTTATCTGGCAGAGCAAATAACTCTCTCTCTCTCTCTCTCTCTCTCTCTCTCTCTCTCTCTCTTCATCTCTCTCTCTCTCTCTCTCTCTCTCTCACACACACACACACACACACACATGCCTGTTCTTACTGGTGGTGGTGAAGAGTTGCCAATTAGACTTTATTTGAATCTAATATTCTGATATGCTTCAGACTCCAGAAAACAGCAATGATTCAGGAGGATTCTGTACTTTCTCAGATTATATCTCTTTCTGGAATATAACTCTTTGGTTAAAATGTTTATGCTATTCGCTACTTTTTGCTTGTTATGGTCTATCATTGTGTTCTTCTAGCAAGTTCCTCCTCTGCCAACCCCAGATGGTGGGTGAGTGGGAGAAAGCCTGGCTCTCTGGGACGCTGTGCATGTCACCCACATGGATATCGGCCCTTGAGCTCTGTTGTTGATGCCAAGTACTCTCCTTGTCCGCTCTCCACCCATCTGATGTTCTCCAGTCTTCCATAACGGCAAAGGAAATGTGAACCTCGACTTGTGCCCCAATTTATCAATCTTCTTGCTTTGAGTCTCTGAGAAGAATCTTGAAGCTCTCCCTGAATGCCATGAAAAGAAACCTGACCTTGTAGGACACGACATTGTTAACTTACTTAGACCTGGGCTGAAATCATTGCTGCAGCACTTTCAGAAATAGTTGCTGTTCTGCATAAAAGTCAAAATGGCATTTTATTCTCAGGTTCTGAGTGGCTAAAATTTGGATGTCAGTAATGCACTTGTGAAAATACAGCATGTTATTTTTAAGTGTGAGTACTAGAAGCCATGGCTTCCCAGGAGGAACCAGTGTTTATCATCAGCTTACTGGCTTTTCCTAAGTCATGGCACCTTTCCTCCCAGTAATCTAAGAGAATTTATTGAACAGTGCAGGCGGTTCCACAGTCGAATCAGATTTTCTTATTTTTTAATTTTTAAAAATGTTTATTTTAAAATTTAATCTTGTAACTAATTTTTAATGGATTCTCTGTTTTGTAAGTACAATTCTAAAAAGATTGTGATCTTGAGTACCATTTGATGTGAAAGAAAAGCAGAGGATTTTGTTTATTTAATGTTGGTTTGATTTCCACCAAGGAGGATTTCCGTTAACTGTATTTATTGAAAGGGCTATGTGGTGTACTTTTAAAAAATTCTAACTAATTATATATTCATATAATGCAATTTTATTTGAGAAAAAGGGAGAGTACATGATCATTTACTCTTCCATTACGCAAATGCCTATAATGGTTACAGTTACACCTAGACTGAAGCTGGGAGCTCAAAAATTGATCAAAATCTCCTACATATGTGTCACAGTGACCAACTATTTGAGCCATCAGCTCTGCCTTCCATCTTGCACTGCTGGGACACTGGAGTCAGAAGCCAGAGCCAAGAATTGAACACAGACACTCTGATGTAGGACGAGGGCCTATCAGCCAGAGGCTAAATGCTTTCTGCAGGGATAGCTGCTCTAACATAAACAAGAAGGTCTTCTGGGAACACTAATTTGTTTGATCAGCTTGTCAGTGAAATGGTTTGCAGCAACTGTGAAAATCAGGTCCTGTTTCTCAGCCTAAAGTCATCTAAGCTCTCTAAATCCTGAGCTGTAAAGCGATTTCAGGACCCAGCTAGGAGGCTAGTGTACTGGAAAAAGTGGGAAGTACCAGTGGAAGAAGTATAAAGCACCCAGAATCTCCCCAGAATATACAGATTTACTTCACATGAGGATCTGAAGAACGAAGATATCAAAGCTTTTTGTTGTTGTTTGTTTGTTTTTTTTCCCCGCATGCTAGGTATTGGCCTCAAGGAGTATCAACTGAAATTAGGAAAATACAATAGGAGTTCATGGAGTTCTGTTAGTTCCAAAATCCAACAAATTTTAATGTTAAATACATACAATGATAGTTTTTTTTGTTTGTGCTTATTATCTTTTCAAAATTACAATTTAGAATATTTTAAATACAGTTATCAAATAGTTCAAAAGCATAACAATTGGGAAACGTAAAGGGAACATGTGTTAAAGGTATTATTTAGCTTTTTAATAAATGGGGAACCTATTATGTTATAATTAGTTCAAAGAATATCTATAAAATTGCAAACATATCTTATTTTTCTACCTGTCTTCTATCTAATATATCTGTCATTTCAAAAAAGAAGTTTTAAGATAATATTACTTAATTAAATTCTAAGCTGATTAGCATTTTATAGTGATTAACTTTGCAGTTATCCAGGCCACCAAACAAAGTTTTACTTAACAGACACAAATATGTAAATTTGGGGCAGGAACATAGCCTAGGCATCAATTTGTGGGATTAGATGCTGACATTCAACTCTCATCTGTTTCCTGGCTCCAACTTCCTACTAACGTAGAACCTGGGAGTCGGTGGTGATGGCTCAGGTAGTTGGATCCCTGTCATCCATGTAAGGAATTCACACTGAATGCCTAACTTCTGCCATTGATTGTATTTGAAGATCAGTGAGTGGCAGTGCTTGCTTGCTGTCTTGCTCTCTTGCTCCCAGTACCTGTCCGTCTCTTCCACCAACAAACACAAAAAACAAATGTCTGTAAGTTACCTTCACTTTTTACAAAGTTGTTGTATAACCCAAATAAGCAAACATCAAGCTTACCAGTGCACTGAAAAAACACTCAATAATCTCTGTTGCCTGTTTCAAGTTTCATATAATTTTTCTGCTAGGTGAATCATGTGTTCTACCAATGCAGTAGAAGTGGTTGCTGATTTCATAACACATATTTTAGAAAATTCCATTTCTGTTTTGATTTCTATCACTTTCAGATGCAAGTAAGAGATAAAAGATATTGTAGACATTCATTATCAGGTGGAAAGTGAGTTTGAAATAGAATAAGAGTTAGAATGTTTCTTTCAGATATTTAGCGTAAGGTTTCCATTTCTGGAATAGTCACACAAAATATGTTTTAAAGCTAAAAACCCAGCTTTTAGTACACAAACTGAGATTTGTGACTAGAATAAAAATACTCTGCTTCTTAAAATTTAGAACAAAATTAATGATGCTCTGCTACAGCCAAGAATATGACTTAAGTCATTTTCTTAATTATTTCATATAATCTTGATATTCCTGGTTGGTGGCTTCACAGTTTCAGCACAATTTGCCATGCATTGAAAAAATGGCCAGAGGTGTTTGAGAGCAGCTGATAAGATTTTCTGCTTTTGACACCAACAGTTTAGTTTGTGCAAACTTAAGTTCTCATCTCATGCACAATATCACTTATGGACAAATCCTCTCAAGGCACAAACCTTGAAACACATATAATTGAGTATTTCAATACAGGATATTGGCTTTCGGCTTTTTCATTGTCTCAAAACATACCTTTTTGGACAATGAGTGATTTGTTCTCACCTGCCAGCAGGAAGTCTGAGCCATGAGAAGCAAGCACCATGCCTGCGATGCTCCAACGGGCCATTGGGGGAAGCTACAAATGTGTTTTCCAAGGGAGTTGAGCGAAGTAATTCGTGAGGCTATAGCATTGGCCTGGGCTTTGGATTCCTGAAAATATATTTTGGTTGTCAAAAATAAAAATACTGAGATGAATAATTTTATAGAAATATTCTAAAACTCTTTTTAATAGGTGTTGCTCATGACTAATGGAGTGCTCTATTGTAAACTTGGAAAAGGTAATCCCCAAAGGCACTTTCTTAAAACAGGGTGGGAAGGAAGCCATATCACTCTGCAGTATCAGAAAGGGAACTGCTCCCTGTGCTCAGATTTATCTGGCATTTACTAGTAAGTAAGCATGAAGGTCCAATTCTCTTTCCCTTTTTGGGAAAGCTAGTTGAAAAAAATAATAAAATGACCATTTCTTACTACATTCACATAGTTCTAGAAATAATTCAAACCTTCAAATGACTTCTTTGGCTTTCAGAACATATATTGGTTGTCCTACTATGTTCATTGGGTTGTAGTCAAAATCCTCTCTTGTTTTCTAACTTGCCTTTCATAGAAGCAACATGGTGCACAGTTGTAGAGAAACCATCCTGGACCAAAAGGGGAAATTGTCCAACAGCTTGTTCCTAGTCTCCTGAGTGTCCGAGTGAGTAGGTCGTTTTTCCCTCTGTGTGCAGGGAGGGCATCCATATGACCAGAATGTGGGGTAAATTCAAGGAAAGTCATATAAAACCTCAGGGAAGTCAACAAGTTGCTGTAGACTGTAAAATGCTGCAGAGCAGTGAGGGCCAAGGGAATTATTCCTCTCTGCTCAAATTCCAAAGTGCCATACCTCGGGGAGTGTGATCTGAACCTTGTCACTGGTCAGAGAACATAAGATGAGAGAAAAAGTGGGGACACTTTAGGAGAAATCAGAAGAAAAATAGTATACATTACACATTATTTCTTCTCAGATCCCAAGACGAACCTTGGCTCTTAACAAGATGAGGCTCTTGGAGATGATTTGGAGTCTTTCATCTTATTTTTCTGAAACAACAACAAAAAAATCCATCTTCTTTAAGGCAAAATAAGTGAGCTACAGAGACAGAAGAGAAAGAGAAAGAAAGAGAGCTGATTCATTTCCCAAATGCCTGCAAGTGTCAGAACCGGAACAAGTAGAAGCCAGGATCATATAACTCCATCAGGTCTCCCGCGCTGGTAACAGAGACCCAAACACTGGAGTCTTACTGCCACCTAGGATCCATTAGCAGGAAGCTAGAATGGTATTGGAACAGCCAGTACTCCAACTGGCAATCTGATATGGAATACTAGTGTTGAAAGCAGTGGCTTAACACTGTGTGCTGCAATGGCAGCCCTCCTTCATCTTCTTGCTACAAGAAAACTCTTAGTGATACGGTAGGCTCATTGGCTATGTTATATTACTATTCCTTCTGAAATACATATTTGGCAATTTCTGACAGTCCTTAGGATGTTTTTGAAAACAGTATTGTAGTAAGAGAAGTAGAGAGAGTGATCAACTGTATTGACTTAGAATAAGTAGATCTCTACACATTCAGTATCAATGACTTCTCACAATAGCACAAGGACCTTTATAAAATGAGAGCTAAGGGGCCAACATGTGCGTGAGCATGCTACACCTGTAAGAGCTAGCATCCTAAATGGGTGCCAACTCATGTTCTAGCTGTTCCACTTCTGATGCAGCTCCCTGCTTGTGATCTGGAAAAGCAAAGGCTGGCTTAAGGCCTTAGAATCCAGATACCCTTGTAGAAGACCTGAAGAAGCCGTTGGCTCCCAGCTTTGGAACAGCTCAGCTCTGGTCATTGCAGCCACCTGAAGAGAGAACCAACAGATGAAAGAGCTCTCTCTGTATGTCTCTCTCAGTAAAAAAAAAAACAAAAAACAAACAAAAAAAAAACAAAAAAAAACCCTCTGCCTTTCCAATAATAAATAAATACATCTTTTTAAAAAATGACAACTATTTTTTTTTTTGTCTATATGATTTAACCATATTCTGGGACATTCGTAGTATTTTAATGAGTTAAAATTTTGACCCATTACCATAGAAAGAGAGAACTGACAGAACCTGTTAAGTCACTGGACCTGAGCTCCCAAAGCTGAAATAACTAGATATGCAGATAGAGACTCTAATTGCCAGTAAAATGTTTATTTCCAGTTGCTAAGACAATGCACTGTAAACACCAAGGGTCCTTCTGTTGGTTCCTCATCCACCTTGTCGGGGGTCATGTGTTGCTCTGCACCTCCCCCAAGAATAGGTTCTGCATGATGCTCTAATCAGAATGAAGCCTAATTTCAAACCCATTTCACTCTTTCTAAGCTGGCTAAATGCCCTCTCTTGTTAATCCCTGTCTGCCTATTTCTCCCATATCAGGGTTTAAGCCTGCCAGCAGGCCCCAGGTCACTAAAGGTGATACAAATGGTGTTCTTGGCCTTCAGTAAGAACCGGGCGCCTTCCTGCAAACCCCTCCACCTTGACCTTCCAGTCATGTTCCATGTGTATTTTCCTTGCCCTTCTAGCCATGCTGAAAGTCATGCTCCACATATAGGCTTGGAAGGTGGGCCTCAAGCCACAAAGAGTTAAGCTGTCAGCCATGCCCACCAGGTAGCAGGCTGACTGACTCAGGAGCAATTGCTCACACTCCCATCCAAGTACTAACCAGGCCCGACCCTGCTTAGCTTTTGAGATCAGACAAGATTGGACGTGTTCAGGGTAGTATGGCCAAAAAGCCTGTCTTCCTATTTCTAAAAATAAAGTCTTTTCTACTTTATCTGCCTCTTTGCCTTCTTTGAAATCTAAAATTCTAAAACCCAACAGAGTTAATTTTGTATGACATTTCTCATCCTATAAAGAAGACGACTATGAGGCATGCTTAATTTGTTTACATGAAGTACATTCTTGGCTTGTTTTTACAATATATTGTTAATTATGGAAACACCCAGAATGTGTCTATTTTTATGTCAACTAAAACATTGCCTCCTTGGTGGTTAAATTGCATAAGTCTTAATAATAACAAGTATCCTAGGTGGTTATTCACCATCTTTCAAATAAAATTTAGTAAATTGTGAAGCAATCCAGATTCTTAACACTTCATGTTAAACATTAGTCCATTAAAATGGTGCCATTAAAGAACTTTTAGATTTAAAATAGAACACTGCTTTTACTGCAGAAATCTCCAACACAGAATTTAGGCTTTGTGTCCTGTTCAAAGTGTTATAAATACTTCAAACTCTTTAAAAGTTAGTTATGGTTTTATTGTATAAGCAGATTTCCAAATTTCCAAAGTTAACTATAGAGAAAGCAGTTCCTAAATCAGAATCTAATTTATGGGGTTTTCCAAAAGGACAACCCCTATGCTGGAAAAACTAAACCAAAGCTTCTAAACCACATAGGAACCACTGGATCATTTGGTCAACCTTCTATGAGGTGGCTGACTTCTGAGACCCCCAAGTCTGTAGGGCTCTTTCTGTGACTTCTGTCTCCAGGCCTGCATCTGCATTTCTGTTGTCTTTGGATGACATAGCAGACATGACTGCATGAAATTTGGACTTCTCTTGTTTTCTTTTCTACTCAGTTTTGTTTGCATTCAATGATCCAGATGTAGAATAATGCCAACTTAATGTGCTTTAATAATTCTTGGTTTAACTGAAATTATAACCCACCCACATATCACATCTAAATATTGATTAAGATTTGGAGTTATTTTTGAATATTCTCAGCATGCTTGGTTTGCAATGGGGACTGTTGCAGATTCTGCTAGAATACTAGCTTTCACATTTAGCTTTTAAAATGTGTTTTCATCCATTCATCATGCATTTATCAGGTACTTCTCTAGGCCCCTGTGGGTTAGTCATTATGGGTTTTATCATGATACAGATCACTGAGGAGTGTGCAGCTCAGAGTTCAACAATTCAAACCAACGAAATGTAAAAGATACAGTATTTTATTTCAGCTCAAACTAAAAGAGTATTCCTCTTCAATTTTTGCTCGGCACCCCTACATAGTTGTGTAAAGATTCTACAGTTTTACTGAAGCTCCAAAACACCAGAGGTCTTTTGGGACACACTGATCATTTTGCACAGTGGGTTCTGATGAAACACATAAGGTTTTAGCCTAACATCAGGACCAGCAATACTGATCTTGCTATACTACCCTTGGGCACAGATAAGTTTGCCAATTTTTAGTGATTCAAACTTGTTTCACCCAGTATTCTGAGCAGCTACCCTTCCAGAGGCTTCCCCTCTGTGTAGATAACAGAGTCTCATTTTCCCGCACCCCATGTATTCCCATCTCTTCCCCAGCTTAGAGGATCACTTTCTCCTCTACCCATCCAGGAGATTCTTTTCTGGCTCAAGCTTTAGAAAAAGGAAGCATTGAACAGTTAATTTGTGATTTTCTTTTTTGTCTTATGACTTCAATAATGACTCCAAAATGAGGACAAGGAGATGCCAAAATTCCTAGAAAATATCTTGACTTCCGTATCTATTAGAACATTGTGGAAATAAGAATGCAAAGTGTGCAATAGTGCTTCTGGTCATGGTAAACACTCAGCTCAGTGTTTTGGGCTTCCTATTCAGTCACAGAGGGTTAAACCACAGTTCCAGCTCTTGTTAGGTTAGTGACCTACAGCAGGTTGCTTGTTATTTTGTATTTCATCTACATGGAGGTAAATCTAATAATCACCTGATAGTGGGAAAATAAACAAAGCACAGGAGGATTTGCCTTAAAGCCAAAGAAGCTTAAGAGTCAGCACATTTGCATATAACCTTCCACAGGCTTCTTCCAAAATGATCAGGGACCTAAAAAATACATCTAATAGTTGGGTGTTTCTTTTTTGTTGCTGTTAAAGAAGCAATGTCTGGAGGTGAAACAACTGTGGCAACATTATTTTTCATTAGAAGAAAGGTTATTCCTTTTGCCCTGTACAATGATTGAACACACAACCTTAGTGTTGTTACCACCATGCTGAGCTAAACAGCCCCCAGTGCCGGCACCGTGTATCCCAAGCCGAGCAGAGGGACTAGGGTTGAAAACAACACACACTGGGTCATTCGTGCAAGGAGAATGCCTTTATTGAAACTCCAGGCTGCCTTTTTATACTCTGCCTAGTTCCTCTCAGTGTTTTTCCAATGCTCAAGCAGTTCCTAAGATCCCCTCCCACCCCCCAGGATATAACTTGACAAAGGGGAAGCAAGGAAGCAGGAACTTAAGGTTAAGCCAGGAGCTAAATGTATCAGGCCAAGATTGCACATCCTGTTACCTCTTGAGAAACAAGCTAAGCTGTGGAGTTAACCCTTGGGAGGCTGGGCTCTGCACCCCAGTTATGTGCTTGCTTCTCTATCTCTCCTAAACCTTTATTTCTCTTTGTTGGAAAAGAAAATCAAATTCAAGGAAAGGAGAGACAAAGAGAAAGATCTTCTATCCACCTATTCGTTTCCCAAAGGGCCACACCACCAGAGCTAATCAAAGCTGAAGCCAGGAACTTCTTCTGGGTCTCCCATTGGGTGCAGGGACCCAAGGCATTTGATCATCCTCCACTGCTTTTCCTGACCCCAAGCAGGGAGCTGGATGGAAAGTAGAGTGACCAGGACACGAACTGGTGCCCATATGAGATCCCTGCGCTTGCAAGGCAAGGATTTAGTCGTTGAGCCATCGTTCCAGGCCCTACTTACGTGTTCTTATACAAAATAAGTAAGGTATTTTATTCACATTTGATTAAATGTATCTCCAACTTTCCCCCTGGATTGTTTGCTGTTGAAATGGCCTTGGCATTTTGGAACACAGCCAAGAGAAAGTTGAGTTAGAGGTTCACTTAGTGAAGACTTAGATGGAAAATTTTTTCACATTCACACTACTTGTTTGAGTAAGCCTTTGCAGCTAAAATGATTTTAGAATTCAGTTACCTCTGTCTGTGCCATGACAAAACATAGCAAGGACTGAGACCACAGTATGAGTGCATCCTATAGTGCGTAGCAATGAAGTGTGTGGACAATGATGGAGAAATCATACTAGACATGTACAGAACTAAGAGGTCATACATGGGAAATTCTTTCCTATCAAGAGTCTGCTCCAGAAGTAGGCATTGTGGTGCAACAGACTAAGTTGTGGCATCTAAAACTGGCATTTCATAGCAGATGTCAGTTCAAGTTCCAGGCACTCTGCTTCCGAGCAACGCTCTATGTGTTTATTTAAACTAAAAATCACTTTGTGTGACAACTGCTTCTGGTTGTTTCTAAAGTCATTTATTTCTTTATTTAAAAGGCAGAAAGACAGAGAGAACAAGGGAGATAAAGGATATTTTATCTATTTATCTGCTGATTCATTCCCTGAATGTTCCAACAGCTGGGACTGGCACAAAACATACCCAGGTGCTTTAAACTCAATCTAAACCTTTCACGGAAATGAAAGAGACCAATGTACCTGAGCTATCATTTATTGCCTCCCAGGATGTACCTTAGCAGAAAGCAGAGCTGAAAGTGAAACCAATACTTAAATCAGAAAAGCAGGCTTCCCAAGGTGCAACTTAGTTACTGTGCCAAGTGCTTGTCTACTGGTCAAGTTTCCTTTGTCCAGTATTAAAAGCCTTAATTTTTCTTATTCTAAAATGCCTCTTACAAACATTTCCCAATGTCCTTCAGTTGCATTCTTGTTTCAATTCTGCCTATTCTGACACTTTGCATTTGCTATCATTTAAAGAAAAAAAGGTCTGTCGACAATAAAATGTATTCACACACATATATCTATTTATTTATATATTTGCCTATCTACATACATATATACATATTCAGTAATAAATATTTCAGTGAAAAAAATAACCTTACAAATCACAACACATATTCTCAAATTCGGTAAAATAAAAATAACCAAATATCTATATTAATTTTAATAATGGTTGTCTCAAAATGGTGTGTGGTTATTCTTTCATTCTTTACCTATTTGTGTACATTTTCAGTGTTCTGCAATAAATATAATCAGGGAAAAAAATAAATATCTTCCATCCACCTATTCGTTCCCCAAAGGGCCACGACATAGACATGTTGTACAAACATGACACAAACAGAGGTAGCTACATTCTAAAATCATTTTAGTTAGCATGCTTAGTCAAACAAGTAGTGTGAACATTAAACATTAAATTAGAGTTCTCAATGGGCCAGTCTTATGAATGCAGTCTTCTAATTGGAGCTTACAGGCAGGAACCTGACAATCCTGTGATCTGCTCCCAGAACCGGTATTAACTCACTCAATGGACTTAAGCTTTTCACTTAACCTTTTAGCTCAGTCTTTATAGAAAGAGGATAATAGCCATTCTTGGAGAGTTATAATGGCAAATTAGCTTAGATTTCTAAAGCATTCTAAAGATGAGTTTACAGTACTAAGTGCTGTTGTAATTTTTGGTTTATTAAAGGAAATAATGAGAATGATAAATAATTACTATTAATTATGCCATTAGGGTACTAGGTGTCTAGGCATACAAGACAGAAGGAAACAAAACTTGCTTATAATGAGTATGATAATCTTGGACTAGGGGCCAAAAATCTCCACAAATGAGAGCCTTAATATCTGAAATGAGTTAGGTGAAAGCAAGCAGAATGTGTGTTCAGAATGTGTGTCTCCCGGAACTCACGCTGTTGATACCTTTACAACTTCTATTTATTTGTTAACTTGTTTGTTTATATTTTAGTTGACTGAAGACTGGGGATTCTGAAACGAAAGGATAATTAATGTGAGTAATATGTGAGAAGACACACTAGGGAACTGGCCACAAATAACGCCTCTTCTATTGGAGGTAGGGAGCTGACAATGTGATGTCACATGAGCAAAAATCTTTCTGCTGATCAGAAATGACATTTTAAGACCTGGCAAAATCCAAATCTAACTTAGTTGGGAGACTTGGGTAGTGGTATGACTATAATTTCTGAACCTCAAGAAAATAATTAATGAAAGCAAAATATTGATTGAATTAACAGTTTTGAAATAAGTTTTAGAGGCAAGTATGAACTTTTGCCTTTATAAATAATTTGCTTGTAGCAAAATCAAAATATACTGAGAATAAAATGTGTTTTTAAAATCATCAGAAGTATAAACAAAAAAAATCATAATAGAACTGGAAGTGGGTAAGTGGGTAGCATTTTCCCTAAGAGCAGAAGTTCCTTCTTTAATGCTGACAAAAGATCTTTCTTAATTGTTTAAGAAACTAGATTATGTCATTGATTTCTTTTGAAGAACACAAAGTCTGAAATCAGTAGTGAACATGTGGTTTTTGTTGAGTTCATGTCAATGCAATTTGTTCCAGGTCTTACATCCCAAACTGCCCTGTTTCTACCAACACCAGAATGTGAAGAGTAAAGAGAGTTTAAAGATTTGCTCTTTCAGAAACACAATGTAGCGCATAGGACATTGCATGACCTTGTCTATGCCCTGTGGTGATACCACGTCTTTTGCCTTAATCCTTATCCCTCCTAATGTCCCCCACACTGTGTAATTGCAGTGGAAGTCCAAGAGCTGCCAAAAGCACGTTTTACATAATGGAGTGTCACCTTCCTACATCCGTGTCCTGAGACCCAGCCAAACACTGGCTCAGGCATTTCATATACTCCACACATGAAAACCTTGCTGCCCTTTATAAATGCTTAGAAGAGGTGTACCTGGCAACTGCTGACTCCTTTTAGCATCAGCTTACACTTTCCAGAACTTCCTACCAGTTTTCAAATTTTCATAACCTTACTCTACTCTCAATGAGTAGAAAAAAAATAGATTGCTGTTAGGGACCACTGCTCACATAATAGCAATACCCTTTCCAGAACTCTTTTGGATTGTGTCAACAAAAGAAAGCTACAGTTTTTCACAAGCCACAGACCGAAAGCTTTTGTTATGTTGTAAAAGAATCACATATCCTAGAGCCTGTGTTTGTTTCAAGAACATAAATCTGATGTTCCTGTTGAAGTCAGTTTTGTGGTATAGAAAGTAAAGCTACCACCTGCCATGCCTACATCCCTTATACCTCCAGTTTAGCAGCTGAGTGCTTCACTTCTGAACCATCTCCCTACTTAATGGACCCAGGAAAACAGTAGATGGCCCAAGTGCTTGGCCCTCTGCACCCACATGAGAAACCCAGATGAAGCTCCTTGCTCGTGACTTTGGCGTGTTCCAACCCTAGCCATTGTGATCATTTAGGGAGTGAATGGATGCAAGATCTCTCTCTCTCTCTCTCTCTCTCTGTGTGTGTGCGTGTCTGTGTGTGTGTGTCTTTCTCTATGACTGTGCCTTTCAAATAAATAAGCAAATCTTCAAAGAAGTAAAACTTTCCACCAAAGAAAATGCCTATAAATTTAGAAAAAAAGATACTCTTTTTCTCTTCTTGTCAGCATTGCTCAAATCACTAAAATAAAAGCAAAAAAAAAGTGTAGAAGAAAAATTTGATTCTCTACTTGTTGCTTGACTCAGTAGAGATTTTGGGCAAGTCAGCCAATAGGAAGAAATTATAGAGGCTGGTGCTATGCTGTAGCGGGTAAAACCGTGGCCTGTGACCCAGGCATCCCAGCTACTCCATTTCCAACCCTCTTCCCCTCTCTGGTAATGGCCTGTAAAAGTAGTGGAAGATGGTCAAAGTGTTTCATTTAATGAAAAAACGCTTTATTTGTAGTAATAGGAGTTAAAAGATAAATATGATTGAAAGAATTTTTAAAATTAATACATACGAGACATCTTTAAAACACTGTTTGCTTAATTCCACAATGTGTATTTGAGTTGGATTACACATTAATAGTTGTTTCTTTAAATTTTCCTATTTACATGAGAGGCAGAAAGAAAAAACAGATATGTAAAGAGTGATCCCATCCAATCATTCACTCCCCCAGTGTCAGTCACTGCAGAGTCTAGGTACCACCATGTCCAGGAAACAGAAATTCAATTCAGTTTCATCAATTTGGTGGCAGAAATCCAAAACTTCCATCCCTCTCACTGCCTACCAGGCTCTGCCTCACTGAGTAGCTGGAATCAGAAGAATTGGGTATTTAATCCAAGTACCCCAATGTGCAATACAAGCAGCTTAATCACTAGGGAAAGCATCTGCTCCAGAAAAATGCAAGTTATATATACATAAATTAAAAAGCTGTCTATACATTTTAAAAATTTTGGACAAAAGTAAAATTATGTTTTAATGCAAATGTCCGTGAAATTTCAGTGCTGTATGTAATGTGACATAAGGCCTTTTTTTTGCATATGACACGTGAGATTTCTGGAAGCAAAGAAAAACACAACTCTCCTTAAAATTACACGCATTTATTCCTGAGACCACATTGATTCTATCTGGAAAGAAGTGGGGGGAGGTGTGCTTATCTGCAGAAAGCAAAGGACAGATATAAAACCAGAGTGATCTGCAGAAATTATGTGGTGTCAATGGCCCACGTAAAGAGTGACATGAGTTGTGCCAAATTTTGGATCTGCTTATCGCTAAGGCAAGTGAACACAAAATCCATGAATGCTATATCCCTCCAGAATTTAAGCCACCGAAAGATCAATAAATATTGGGGATTGTCCTCTTTTAAACATTCTAATACATATAAAATATAAATACTATAATGTACCAATAATTCTATCCCTGGCATTAGTAAATATAGAATCAAGTTCAAGCCAAAGTAAGCTTCTCTTCAGAATTATTCTATTATTTTTTTTATTCATGAAAGATTGTGCAACATTAATATGACTAAAAAAATTTCTAATTAAAACATTGTTTATTCCTGGAAATGATGATCTGTAGCAGATTTAGAGCAGTGAGATGAAGTTTTCATTTTAGAAGCTGTTTTTAATACTGAAGCATACTTATACAAAGAGGAGAAAATGTGGGCTGGGGAAGCAGGAAAGGTTCAGGATTAGAGCTGTAAAAGACAAATCAAAACTTCTAATTGAAGTATTGCGGTGAGTAAAGACAAAATGAAAAAAAGTTGTTGTGACTTTCAGGGCATGCATCTTGGAAGGAAAATGAGAAGGAAATGTCAAATGTGCTGTTGGGAACCAGTCATAGAAAGGTCTTGCATCTGATCATATTAATGGCTGAATTCTTCAACATTATTATTTTTATTTATTACTATCATTGAAATAGTATGATTGAATAAGGGGAAAATGAATGTTTGCCATTTGTAAAGTCAAAAATATGGACATCTGGGCACAGTAGCTGAGTGGCTAAATCCTCGCCTTGCATGCACCAGGATCCCATATGGGTGCCTGTTCAAATCCCACCTGCTCCACTTTGCACCCAACTCCCTG
This sequence comes from Ochotona princeps, assembly GCF_030435755.1. Lineage (NCBI taxonomy): Eukaryota > Metazoa > Chordata > Mammalia > Lagomorpha > Ochotonidae > Ochotona > Ochotona princeps. The sequence continues at coordinate 31,929,443 of NC_080838.1, forward strand.
CGTATGGCCTGGAAAAGCAGTGGAGGATGGCCTAAAACCTTAGGATCCTGCACCTGTATGGGAGACCTAGAGGGAGCTCGTGGCTCCTGCTTTTGGATCAAGTCACTGTTGGCCATTGTGGTCCCTCCTTTCTCTGTAAATCTGCCTTTCCAATAAAAATAAGTAATTATTTTTTTAAAGTAGACAAAAATAATTGAAGAGAAAGGAATTGAATTGCTCATTAGCTTGGGTGACTTAAACCAAACCAGATTTAAAAAATTTTTATCACATTGAAGCTAAATTCTCTTCTTATTTTCCCTCCTGGAAATAGGGAATAATTTCAATAACTTCACTGCTTATTGCATTTGCTTTTAAAAATCCACCCCAAGGGTTGGTAAGTTAAGCCAGCTCCTGAAGGACTTGCATCCCATTTGGGTGCTGATTCAGCTGCTGACTACTCATCTTGGCCCGTCTCTCTGTCAGTGTACCAGGTGTGTACCAGCAGAAGATAGTCCAAGGGCTTGGTTTACTGTATATACAGGGGCAACCTGGATTGAACTAATTGAGATCGTTTGGGAAGTTAACCATCAGATGAAAGGGGTGTGTGTGTGTGTGTATAAGATGGTGAACGTTATTGTTAAAAATATGGATGGTAACTTATATGAGTAGTGGGATTTATAGAATTTATTATTGAAATAAAATCATTTATTATTGAAATAAAATCATTCTAGTCAAAGTCTATGCAACTTAATGCATTTTGGCCATTAAAATAGTGTTTAATTTTTACACTTGAAAAATCTGTAATTGCTTGTTTAGTTAATGAAACTGAAGTGCTGGAATGTATGTTCAACTGATCGTGTGGAGTGTGTATTTTATTTTTGATAAAATTCTTTGAACCCCAAAGTGAATCACTTGAAACATTCTGAAGGAATACTGGTTCTTAACCAACCAGCTCAAAAAGAGGAAAGAACACTGCTTGGATGCAGTTTGGACACAAAGCACCCTTATTTTCTGGTTAAAAGTGATCAGCTGACATGACCATGGGGTACAATGCATGGTGGGGATTAAGATTCAAGGAAAGAACAACTGAGACAATAATATTATGGAGGTAAGACCAGTAAACATCAACTTCTCTCGCCAATATGATCTGCTTTCTTCAGCCCCTCAAAATTCTTGGAGAACTTTATTTCCAGATTCAGCATGCAAATAGTGCAAATTTTTCCACGAAAACACTGCCATCTGTTCAAGCTTCAGAACGTGTTGCATACGACTTCCTGATTTTGACATCAAAATGTGCCTATGTCCTTACAGACACGAGTATGAGTCTTGGCTCATTATTCAAGGTTTAGATTTAATGTGGATTTATGAAACCCACAAGCTTAGGATGAGCTTCAATGATTTAGAATAAAGATGAAAGACCAAAATCAGAGTGTTCTGAAAATCAGTTTATTAAAATCTATCAATGTTACATTTATTACCTAAGAAATGTACTTTGTGTTTGGTTTAAATCCATTCTCAAATCATCATTACCGGATTAGCTTCACAAAGAGATTGCATTTTAGAAATTCCAAGAGATTAAGGGGGCAAGCAGATTGGAGAAAGAAATGCATTATAATCTGACATTTGTATTCCACAGAGGACCAAATTTTCAAAGAAATATTTTAGGTAAAATATCATTAAATATGGACTTAATATCAGGACCCGTATTACTAGCCAAATTGATATAGCTTGAACAAGTTAATAACTTTGAAATGTGAACAGCTTTATTTATTGGTAAGGCCTAATAAACGGTCCTTAACCTGCTTTAAATTCTTTGTTATTGCTTTGTTCCCACTACATTCTTTTGAAGCAGGTGATTATAGCCAGCTGTCAATTATATTTAATGATAGTAGGAAACTGAAATCTTATAAAGTAGGTACGGCCCTCAGTTTAGTTATCATGGTCATTGTATACTTCTAAAGAAAGACCATCTCCATATCTAGTTACATGATTCTGGTTTCTAACATCATTGTAGAAAAGTCTTTATAGGATTATTGGATTATTGTAGAGATTAGAAAAACAATTATTCTTTTTTTCTCTTTCACTGACAATGACGCAAGTGCTTAGGAGTTTAATTCTCAATTTGGAAAGACTTCCAGGAACATATGGTAATGTTTGATGAGACAGACTTCTTCCATTCCTGGACCTCCTCTCAGTTGCTAGCCAAAGTTTGGAAGCAACTGAAGTCAAGAAATACTACGAGGCCCCGCGGCGTGGCCTAGCGGCTAAAGTCCTCGCCTTGAACGCGCCAGGAATCCCATGTGGGCTCCAGTTCTAATCCTGGCAGCTCCACTTCCCATCCAGCTCCCTGCTTGTGGCCTAGGAAAGCAGTCAAGGACAGCCCAAAGCTTTGGGACCCTGCACCCGCGTGGGAGACCTGAAAGAGGCTCCTGGCTTCAGATTGGCTCAGCTCCAGCCGTTGCGGCCACTTGGGGACTGAATCATTAGACGGAAGATCTTCCTCTCTGTCTCTCCTCTCTGTATATTCGCCTTTCCAATACAAATTATATATATATAAAAAGAAATAGTATGAATAAAATGGTCAAAATAGGTGAGTGTATCTGATACTTAGAGTAGGTAGTAAGTCAAGTTTCTGAAGTGTTCAAGGAAAACTTGAAGAACGTATAAAGAACCAGGCTCATATGTGTGCATGTGTGGGAGGGGTAAAAGAGAGGAGTTCTCTGTGTTTCTTCATTTGTGAGTTCAAGGCCAAGTCAAATTGGTGGGCAGAGTGGTGACAGGGGGCCGATTTTGCTGGGAAAAACAGCAGCTGCATGCTGGGTGGTACAGGAACCCACAAGGCATGTGTGGAAAAGGTGAGCTAGCAATGCTGTCAGAAGGGGTTCTTAAGGAAGTTTAAAGCTAAACAAAACTGAAAAGATGGCAAAGGCCAGGCTGCCAGGAGTTAAAGGCAAGAAGGGACATGCTGAATGGGTAGCGACATTGGGGCTTGCTGGGTGAGGGGATTTCCTTTGATTTGGGGCCCAGGTGTCCCATCTGTCAGAATTCATTACTTTTCTTCCCTGCAGGAGGTCTATACCCATAAGTAATTCAGACCTGATTATAACAGCATCTGGGAACTCCGATAATTTTTTTGGCCTGCTTTTAATTCCTCAAACCTGTTTGAGTGAAGGCACGTATATTTATGCACATATACACAAGAGAGACAGATCCCCCTGGCCAAACCCCAAATTATTACTCTTTGGTTCTAAAAGCGTCAGCCTATTCTAGTTGAACACAGGCATGTGGGGGCTTTAGTGTACTATGGAAACCACGAGAAAGGGAACTGTAATTTTTAATGCCATATGTTTATTGAAGCACTGCATTTGTTGTAACTTCCACTATTCCTCAAGGGTAGAAGTGATTCTTGGAGGAGATTATGTCTGCTTTTCCTCATACATCTCTCAGGGGAAAAAAATTTAAAAGAAGTTTTACATTTTGCAAGCACTCAACGACTGCCATTTTTATGACACATGCAATAAAATTCTTGCAATTACACATAAATTGTATTCTTTGTATAATGTCCCTGCCAGCTTTTAGTACAAGCCATTGAGATCATATGGCAACAACTGCAGAATGATGGTGAGTTACTTTCTCATACACACACGCACACACACACATGCATGAACATGAGGTGAAATGTTAATGATTGAATAATATCATGAGCTACTGTGTGAAGAAAGTGACTGTGTTTCAAATCAAGAGGTGATCAATCTCAAGGTAAGGCTGTTATAATTTATGTTTGTAAAAACTGCCTGTCTGGCCTCTTCGCTGCCCATTCAAATAATTAAGGATTTTATAAACATTAACTTCTCATTATTTTCAGACTGCTTATTTTTTTTTTGTAATGGTTCAAATGTTTGTAATGCTACCAGCCACTGTAGCCACCACCACAGAAACACACACTGACACACAGTTCCTGTGTTGCAATCCTAACCCCCAAGGTGATGATACAAGGGGTAGTGCCTATAGGAAATAAGTTTATTATGAGAGATTTATGCTCTTACAAAAGAGGCCCACGGGTATGTGAGGCCCCAGGTAGATGATGTCAGTGTGAATCTGCCATCACCATGATCTCAGAATTTTTCAGCCTCTAGAACTGTGAAAAAATAACTTATTCTGCTTAAAAGCTATTGAACTTATGGCATTTGGTTTCAGAACCCTAAATGTACCAATCTAGCAAATCCACGTGGGTTAATATAAACAAAAATCTCCAGCTTACATCATCAACTGCACTAGAACATATGCTGGTTCCCTTTTGGGTCATATTTTTTACATTATCTCTATTGCTACATGTGTACCACTATATTGTATTTGATTACTCTGTGGAATTGTGCCTCTCATGTACTTGTACCTAATTCAAATTAAAGACGTTCACAAATAACTTAGAATAAATTTAGTCCCACATGTTTATTCCCTAACTTACAGATGTTTTCTTTCCTCATTTTTCTGCCTTAGATGCATTAGATTCCTTTTTAACTTTATAATCTGAGTTACATAAATAAATGCTTCCATTGGGAAAATCACGACTTTCACCAGCTGTAGACTTCACTGTATTGGCAAATTTATATTTATTCTTCAGTAAAACAATAATGCATGGCCCTGGCCTGTATTCACACCTAGAATTTAACCTGTTTGATTGGGCAAGTTCAGTCTGGGGCTCTTCTTTCCTTCATAAAACTGTGTTCCAACATTTTATGATTCTAAGAAGACTCCAAGAGTGAGTCACGGTTGGTGCTCAAGCTGGGAATATCCATGGGATTATCCAAAAAGTAATATTGCAACTGGGGGCACTTTATCTTTTTACAATGGAATATTTAATTTTGCTGTGCCTAGAAATATTTGTCAGAGACAAAAAACGTTTTTTACATCTTTTCTTTAGTTCCTAAGGTAATTAGAGTAATACTGTTCCAGTTCCTTTAAGTAGAACACCAAGTATCTTAAAACTGTCAGATGAATTCTAAAGATAAATAAAGGCTATATAAGGTTAATTTGTCATGTATGAAGAAAATTTTGGGGTTCTTTCTCATCTTCTCGATCAAGTGTTTGTCACAGAGTTGGAAATCAGACAGTCAACACACAAATTAGGCACATCCTCATTTAAGAAAACTTTAAACACTATCATGCTTGGTCAGTTTGACTAACAGTGATCATTCAAGTCTATACATATACAGACCTGTCTGTACCTATTAACATTTACATAAATGTTTTCTTATTTTATACACAGGCAAACTGGTAAACCACTGCATTAAATATTTTAGCAATATAGAAAGGAAGCTTCACTTTAATTCTACAAAATTGGGTATGTAACACAAAAATTTCTTTGCCTAGTGAAAACCTGAAACCTTGTGGGTAAAGCCAAGATTCATTTAAGTCACCTCTGAGCCTGGTGTCCTCTCTCTTTCCCTGATGCAAATATTTTTTTCAGATATTTAAATTTTTGATTACATGCATGTTCCACTAAAATGTATAGCATAGTTCAAGACATTATTTTTTCATCTTGGTGATATGTTATACAAATAACTATAAATGTAAGTTTTATCATGCAACATTTTACATTTGAGACCTACCCATGTTAACACATGTAGATCTGGTTCATTCATTTCAGCTTTTCTGTCCTTTTGTGACTTTATCATGTCTTGTTTTTGCATTCTTCTACTGTGAGAATTTGTAATTGCAATTAAAATGAACACATGGCAATGTTCTTGAACATACATGCTAGTGTTTCTGTGAGAGTAAGAAATTTCAGTAGAACTGATGGCTCAATAAGAACGTGAATATATAGGCTTAGTAGATACTACTCTATTTCTCTGCAAAAACTCTATTTCTCTCCCTCAGCAACATTTGAGAGGTGTTCAGCTTTAGGATCTTTTTTCTCCAACTAATAGGATTCAAAATGCTATTTCACTGCAGCTTCAATTTATCTTCCTCTGTTCACCACCAACTTACTAACAATTTACTAATATTTCCAATAGCCATTTGCTTTTTCACTTTGTTTTTTCATTTTTCTAATTTTTTCTTTCCGATACACAAATGATGCAAATATTTGTCTTCATCCATGGCTTATCTTTCAACATGTTAATGATTCCCTCAGCAGTTCAGAATTTTGAATTTGATGGGCTCTCTCCTGTCAAGCTTTCACATGTTTAAAATTATTTTATCTTTTGAAAAGGTTTTCTCTTCTACAAGGCCATGGAGATAGTCTTCTTTATTTTGTCCTAGTAATTTTAGAGATTTTTACCATTACACATTTCGATGTCTGAAGTGTTGAAGGAATTCTTTCCCTGTTCCTTGAGGTTATCAAACGGTGCAAGAACAGTACACGCAGATCTCTGTACAGAATAAAGCCTCTAATTTTCCATGGCTAAGTCCAAGAGACTGTTGATGGCCTAAGTTTTTTAGTCTGATCCCAAATGCCAGTGAGATTAACCTGTACTGGCATCTTTTATAAATAGATATATGAGAGAATTAGGAAAGGGTCAGCAGTTGCTAGAAAATGTTCTATGTGTTAACAAGTAGCATTTTCTCTAACTCAAATGTTGGGGACAGTGAAGTATATATCTGGAATAAGGACTGCTGTATTTGCTATGAATTCACCTGGAAGAGAAAGACCAAGGCTATAAAACTTCCCAGGTGGTCTTCAGTCAAACCATATTTCTAGAATGGAAATCGTTCTTGAAAGATAAACTCCAAGTGAGTGCTGCAAGGAGCAGGCTTGCCCCTCCAGGGTGAATGTGGGGTTTTGCTTGTGCCAGAGGCAGTTCTGGGAAAGCTGAATTATTCCTTAGGCAAACTACATTCAAATCAGGCAAGTTAGGGCACTGGTAAATGAAGAGAAATCCTTTTGCTTCTTTGGTCTACTTGGTATGCATAGAAAGACTAGCATTAGGATTCGAGTTGGGGGAGGACAAGCCATAGGAAATTGTAAGAACACAGACCACATTTTTTTTTGACAGATAACACATTTTATTCAATGCTTTGCACACACATAGTGAATTCTGAATGATTACTGTTGAATGTATTGTTCAGACTAATTTATTTTGTATTTACATTTTATTGAAATAGATTATCTCTCTATATAGGGCTTTCCTGGAAAACCTAAATATATATGAACTATGCCTTTGTAACCCTTAAACAATTAAAATCGATCAGTATTAACAGCAATTATTGTGTTTTGACAAATACAGACACATAACTAAATCACAGATTAAACAGTTAAAAAAATCACCTAACTACCCTCTTTCAGATGGAAACTAAGTTTCAGAGAAGGTTCAGCGATTTGTATAAGGCTGCCCAGCTAATTAGTACAGGGCTAGAACTTGAACCTAGCTCATAGCATTCTCAGTTTTGTTAAGATTTATTTATTTATTTTTTTTTTATTAAAAAGGCAGTGTTCTAGAAAGTGAAGGAGGCACAGAGAGATACCTTCCATCCACTGGCTCATTCCCCAGATGGTTGAAATGGTTGGAACTGGGCCAATCCATGGGGGGTCCAGAGGGCTTCCTCCAGTTCTCCCACATGGGACAAGGAGTCCGAGACTTGTGCCATCTTCCACTGCCCTCCCAGGTCACAGTTGGGGCTAGATTAGAATCAGAGCAGCTGAGAAGCCCATCTGTACTCATATGGGATGCCAGCACCATAGGTGGCGGCTTAGTCTACTATAACACCATGCAGGTGAGCAAGGCACCACCCCAAATGTCCAGTGTCAGGACTGATCAAACAGAAAGAAGATGCTTAATGGAGAAATTTTATTAAATTACATTGTGGCTATTATCCATGCTTTTAGGATGATGCCCTTTGTCCAAGAACATAGACTTTTATATTCTAAAAAACCAAGATGACAAAATTTCTTGTTACAAAGGTCACGATATACAAGCTGAATAAAGGGAGAGAGAAGATAGCCTTGGAGTTACGGGGCTTTCTTAAATAATTTACAACCAGAGGGAGACAAGAAGGAGAAATGGCATTGGGATTTGGTTGCTCCAAGATAAACCATCACACCATGTGTTCTTGTCTTCACATTTACTTTTCTACTTCCAGATGCCAGAGTTACAAATCCAGGAGCTAAGCAGTACAGTCGCAGATTCAAATCCAGGAAGTTAGGCTTGGAAACAGAGCACTTAATTGTGGTGCAGTGGCTTAAGCCACCATTTGGGACGACTGTATCCGCTACTGGAGAATCTGGGTTCATGACACGCTCCCGCTTACAATCCACACTCTTAATGTACACACCAGACTATGGCGCAAGTACTTGGGTCCCTGATGCCTATACGGGAAACCCAGATGGTATTCTAGGATCCTGACTTCAGCCTGGCCAGCCTCAATTAGCACAGACATTTAGGAAGTGAACCAGGGCTAGAAAACCTGTTTCTGTGTTGCTCCATCATATGCATAAACAAATAAGCCAGAGAGGCAGGGGTAAAGTTAATTGCTATTGAAGAAGTGAGCGCATTTAGATAATAACATGGCTTTTGTGATTAATTTATTAATAGAGAAAATTTAAATGGTGGAGTTGCTAATACTGAATCAGCCTTGTGGCCTAATTTAAATCTGACATATGAGTATGTGTTTCATTTTCATACATCGCTTGATTATATTTGGTAATGTATTTATATAATATTTAGTGGTTTCCTGTTCATGCTCAAAAAAATAGAACTATAATTTCATTTTCTTTTAGTGTCACTGCCAGTCTTTGTTATTGGGATATTGTAATGTATGAGTCTTATTATTATATTTAATATTTCCCTAACTTTTGGGCACATTAACACAAAAAGGGAACCGTCTGCTGCTTGATCTTCAAGCTCTCCTAGGTATAATGAATTTAGTATAGGTAAGTTACTAACAGTCTATGGAACTCATTTTACTGTTATTCTGTTTGGTTTTCTACTATTTTCCTGAATCAGTTTCTATTTTTCTGAAAAAAACGTAATGTTTTTGTAGATAATATGTTCAAATTAATTGTTACAAGACTGCTGATGATGCTAAAGTAGCAAAAACTCATAAAATGCTTTGAATCGGTAATGCTCCCCATTTTTCATTCTTTCGATTCATTTACATCAGTATGTTTCTCTTGATTGTAATTGCCCTAAATTTGTCTCATTCGTTAGTTTTCCTTTTTCAGATGCCACCATTTATCTTGATCAATTCTACTCGTTTCTATTGTTTTCTGTTTTACTCATTTTTTTAAATGATCATTCTGTTTTTTCACACAGTATCTCTGGTTTCATTATGTCGTTCCTTCTCTCTTGCTTCCTAAAATAACATACACTTCACTTTTCCTTTAGTAGTAAAGGCTTTGTAATTTTCTAATTAATTAACAATCTTGCATCCATACTTACGAGTTTTGCTTTGTAGTGTTATCAAATAAACATGAGATTATAATTGATTTTGAACTTTATTGCTGTGGCACAATTTCAGGTTTTGCTTTGTTTCACTTCTGGCTCTTGCAATAGGGACACTGTTTTGTTTGAGACCATTGTTTGATATTTTCTTTGTTTTATTTTGTTTTGTTTTATTTGTTTTTTAGATTTATTTTATTCCTATTTGAAAGGCAGAACTACACAGAAAGGAGAGACAGAGATCTTCCATCTGCTGCTTCACTCCCCAAATGACAACATTGGAGCTGAGCTGATCCGAGGCCAGGAACCAGGTCTCCCACATGGGTACAAGAACCCAAGAACCTGGACCATCTGCTGCTATTTTCCTGTAAGCATGCAGAGTGTAAGCAGGGAGTTGAATCAGAAATGGAGTAGTTGGAATAGGAATTAGTGCCCTTATGAGATGCCAGCGGTGCAAGCAGATACTTACGTACTACCTTAAATTGCTGGGCCTGAAACCAGCTCTTTAGAGGTCCATGCTTGTATGTGTGTTAAGATTTACTTATTATTATTATGAGCAAGGGCGGAGGAAACAAGAAAAAAAAGACAGGTCTTCCACATGCTACTGGTTCACTGCATAAATGGTACAGCCAGTTACGATGTACTTGGCAGAAGCCAGAAGCCTAGAACTCCATAGGAATCTCCTAAGTGAATGGCAGAGGTGCAGATGCTTGGGCCATCTTTTAATGATTTCCTGGGTGTGTTAGCAGGGGACTGCACCCAAGTAGAAAACCTGGAACTCAAATAGGCGCTCTGATATGAGATGTCAGCGTCATAAATGGCATTTTAAAGAAAAAGATTTATTTATTTTTATTGCAAAGTCAGATATACAGAGAGAAGGAGAGACAGAGAGGAAGATCTTCCATCCGATGATTCACTCCCCAAGTGAGCGCAATGGCCAGTGTTGTGCCAGTCCAGAGTCAGGAGCCAGGAACTTCCTCCAGATCTCTCACGCAGGTGCAACGTCCCAAGGCTTTGGGCCATCCTCGATGCTTTCCCAGGCCACAAGCAGGGAGCTGGATGGGAAGTGGAGCTGCCAGGATTAGAACCGGTGCCTATATGGGATTCCTGGTGCGTTCCAGGCGAGGACTTTAGCCTCTAAGCCATCGTGCCGGCCCCATCTTAAGCACTACTCAACACTGGCTGTTTTCTTCCTTCCTTCCTTCCTTCCTTCCTTCCTTCCTTCTCTCCTTTCTTCCGTTCTTCCTTCTTTCCTTCCTTCCCACGGTATGGTTACATAACCTCAGGGATTCCTCGCTCCTCTCATTTCCCACTCACACTGTTTTGCCCCATGCTATTATAATAGTATTGTCCTTTAGCAACAGTCACAAATACAACATTCTGCTATTTAAGTAGATCATGGCATTTATTGCAGATAATGATAGAAAACTACCATCTTATTGTCAAGGTATACTTAATAGTTTCATTGGAAGTCCTCATTTGATTCAGGAGTACAGATGCATCCTGAAATGTATATCAATTTTCTGTAAGCTAATCTCCATCATACAGTTCCTCTACAAAAAATATGTGCGTGTATATACGTGTGTACCTATATATCTATCGATCTTGTATTTTGCATCAAGGCTTCCTTATATCAGAGAAAACATAGTATTTGTTCTTTTGGGATTGACTTACTTTGCTAAGCATAAAAGTCTTTAGTTGGGATCATTTTGTTGCCAATGGTAGAATTTCATTCTTTGTAATGGCTGAGTAGTATTCCATAGATTAGATAGATCACAATTTCTTTATCCACTGATCTTTAGATGGGCATCAGGCTTGTTTCCCTGTTTTCACTATTGTGAATGGTGCTGACATAAATATGGGAGAACAGGTCACTTTCTCATAAGCAGGTTTCATTTCCTTTGGATATATTCCCAGCAGTAGAATAGCTGAGTCATACAGCTGGTTTATTTCCAGTTGTCCTAGCCCCCTCCATACTGACTTCCACAGTGGCTGTACTATTCTACATTCACACCAACAGTGCAGTAGGGTAACATTCTGCCCATATCCACACCAACAAATATTGTTAGTAGATTTCCAAATGTAGGCCAGTCTCACTGGAGTTAAATGAATCCCCAATGAGGATTTTATTTATATTTCCTTAATACTTAAGAATCCTGAGCATTGTTTCATATATCTATTGGCCATTTGAATTTGTTCTTTTGAAAAATGCCCGCTCATTTCCTTTGCCCATGTCTTTATAGGATTGTATTTTTCTGAAGTTTTTTTTTTTTAAATCCTTGGTATTAGTACCCTATATGTTGTGTAGTATCCAAAGATTTTCTACCATTAAATCAGTTGCCTCTTTGCTTTGTTAATCATTTCCTTTGCTATACAGAAGTTTCTTAATTTGGTGTAGTCCCATTTGTTTATTTTAGCTGTGGCTGCCTGTGTGTTTGCTCACTTTTCTATCAAATCTGTAATAATACCTGTGTCATACGAATGCTTCCTGTGTTTTCCCCTAGTGGTTTGATGGTTTCTTGGTACAGATTTAGATCCTTGATCCATTTAGAGATAATTTTTGTATAAAATGACAGGTAGAGGTCTTGTTTCTTCTGCTGTCCAACTATTCAACAGCAGCCATTGAAGAGACCAACCCTTTTTCCTGGATTGTTTTCAGTTCTCTTGCTGGGGATTAGTTGGCTATACATGTGTGCTCCCTTCTGGGGTTTCTATTCTGTTCCATTGATCTTCTCTGTTTCTACACCAACATCAGATTGTTATAATGCCCTGTAGTCTGTCTTAAGTTCTAGAATTCTGACTTCTCCAGCTTGATTTTTATTCTTCAGGATAGCTTTGGTTATTTGTGATCTTCTGTGTTTCCAGATGGATTTTTGCATTATCTTCTCTATTACTGAGAAGAATGGGTTTGACACTTTGATTGGGATCGTATTGAATCTGTATATTACTTTTGTTAATGTAGACATTTTGATGAAGTTGATTCTACTGATCCTGAAACATGGCGAATTCCTTCATCTTTTAATGTCTTTTTCTATTTCTTCTTAAATATTTTGTAATTTTCATCATAGAAGTCTTCCACATCTTTGGTTAGGTTTTTTCCAAGGTATTTAAAATTCTTCTCTGTTTTAGAGTTGACTATGTTTACACGTTCTTTTTCAGCCATGGAGTTGCTTGTGTATTAGAGCCATCAAGTTATGTTCATTGAGTTTGTATCCTGATACCTGGCCAAACTCTCAGATGAGTTCCAATAGTTTACTCATTGAGTCTTCTGGTTCTCCTATCTATAGAATCCTGATTTTTAAAAATTTAATCACTGAGTCTAGTTTTTATAGACTGTTAAATGATATATGATAAAATTTAATCACAGGGAACAAAAATATAAAATTTATCATCTTGACTGTTTTTAACTGTTCAGGGCAGTGACATTACTAATATACACATTGATATATGATTAAATTTTAAAATATTGCAATAGGAAGCTGTATAAACATCAAATAGCCAGTCCACATTTGTCCCTTCTCCAAAGCCTGGGAATCACCATTCTACTTTTTGTTTCTCTGAATCCGACTACTTCAAATATCATAAGTAAGTAGAATCCTGTAACATTTCTCTGTATGTGATATTTTCAAAGCTCACTCATGTGACAGGATTCCCTTATCTTTTAAGGTAGCTATTTATACAACTTGTTTATCTTTTGATGAATATTTGCATTGATTATATGTATTACAGAATCATAAATGTTGATTGTAACTACTTCTTGTTTTGAGTTTTTCCTGATACTGCATCTTCTTCTTATTTTCTTCCTGAATTCCTTTGCTCTGTTTTTCCTTTTTCAGGTTTCTAAAAATTTTAATATACATATACCTAAACTTTTTTTCCTGATAATTTCTAGAGCTAATCAATCAAATTAAGCTCCTAAATTTAGCACAGAATTATGCATCTCTGCTTCTCTTTACATTCTCCACATGTATGTTTATCATATGCTTATCATTAATATCTATACTGCACTATTATGTAATATACACTATTAAAATTTATCATATATGTATATGGTATATATAATATATACTATATGTATACATATACTATATGTATATGCTACATACAATAATTGCATATAGTTACATGCACATAGTGTTGGAGATTAGTTGGTTATACATGTGGTATATGTAATATATCAGTCTAGACTATTCATGAAAAGACTTTTGGCTGGTTGGCATTTGGGTTACCATTTAAAACTTCGGTTTAGATACCTATGTCCCACATTAAGATGATCTGTGCCTGATGTTTTTGGTTGCAGACTGTTAGGAGGCAGCGGTGATGGCTAAGGTAACTGGGGTCCTGTCTCAGGGACACGGATGGAAGTCCTGGATCCTGTCTTCAGTGAGATTGAGTGCTGACCAGGATAGGCATTTGAGAAAGGAATCAGAGTTTCAAATACTGAACAAATAATTTTCAAATAAAGTTTCTGAAGCTGTTCAACCCACAATTATGTAATTTTATTTGATTTTTGCTATTATAGTTTATTAGTGTGTCATTACAGTTCTTTTTTTTCCTATATTATATCTATCAATTTTATTTGGCCAGATTTTTTGGTAATAAATGTTGTGAAATCATGTACCGGATATTAAGGCTACGTTATTAGACTTTAGGATTGGATGATAGTTCAGTTGGACATAAAATTGTAGGTTCTTTTCTATTTTCCATTATTGCAGATCAGTTTTGAGATTTTACTTTATTATTTTACTGTGACTGGTATTGCTCACAAAGGAATCGTGCAAATCTGATTCTCTTTCTTTGTATCCTGAATGTTCTGTTGCTGTTTTAGTACTCAAAACCATGTGATAGCTACTCTTAACTGCCAAATAAATGAATAGACAATAAAATTAAGGCTATGTAGAAGCAGTAAACGGGTTCATGGAAAATATAAAACAGATTCAATTGTAAACAATGGTCACAGTTAAGTAAGGAGAAAATAACAAGTAGCACATTTCAGGTTGGGAAAAAATACGAAGGCATAACATTCAAGCAGGTACAATAAAAGGAAGAGAGAATTAATGAGTTGGATAGAATGATGACTCTAAGAGTAATGGGAATTAAAGCTGGGAGAATAGTATGAAACCAGATGTGGACAGTCTCTTGACCGAGAGTATCAAGTTAGCCTGCGTATTTGTTCAAGTTATAAGAGAAGGGTACGTTGAGATGACATGTCTGGCAGTGATGCCTGCACTACAAGCAAAAAGAAGCAGGATATAAGAGGGGCAGATAAGCATTGTAACATACTCGGGGCTTGGGGATACAGATTAGTGGCAGCAAAGTGGGAAGATGTAAGGTAAGACCAAATCTGGAGTCAATATTTGAAGCACAAGTACTAACAACTATAATAGGAAAATCAAAATGATTACAACTGTTGAAGTTGTGTCACTAATGGTGTATTATACATTTTTGGTTCTTGAAATCAGAGGAAAAAGTAAGTTAAACCATCTTCTTCAGCTACTTACCTTTATCTTAAAATCAATGTTAAATTTCATTTTTGAAAATTAATTAAGTAATTGGTTAATTTTTTTATTTCAAAAAGTATTCTTTTTATTCGTTTGCAAAGAGGAGTAATAGAGGGAGAGAAGGGAGAGATCTTCCATCCACAGGTTCATTCTCCAAGTGCCTACAACTTCGAAGGCTAGACCAGGCAGAAGCCAGGGGGGAAGAATTCCACCAGGGCACCCATGAAGATGCCAAAACCCAAGTACTTGTAACATCCACAGTTGCTTCCTAATAAATTTTGGTTCTACACAGCAAAGGAAACACACAAGAAATTGGTGAGGATCTGAATACACATCTTTCAAAAGAGTAAAAGCAAATGGCTAACAAATGCATGGAAAATGTTTAATTTCACTGCCATCCTGCTATCAATGAAACAACTCACAGCTACAAGGTGTATTCTGACTCCAATTAGGATGCATATTATTTATTTATTTATTTATTTATTTTAATTAATAATTTATTGTATTCTTGTTGACAATCTTTACATACGGTAAAAAAAAGGTTCAGGGGGTATAGGGAAGTGGGTAATAGTATTATATCCATATTGTTCCCATCATGTATATGAGGTAATGGGGGATATTGAGGGAGAAGCCCCACCCAGTTTCCCACCCACCCCAAGTCCCGGATGTGGGGCATGCTCTGAGATCCTTGCTCAAGTGGTTTTAATAGTTCTCCAGTTATGAATCGCTGCCAGTTTCGCTCGATGAGGTCGTCCACTGATTGACACAGTCCATCATAGGGTCTTCATTTGCCCAGTATTTCGCTGCCAACATATAGCTGAGGTGGTTGATTGACTTGTTCTGTGCTCTCTCTTTTCTTGGCTAGGATTCTGAGTCCAGCAGTTGAATTGGGGAGATCTCCAAAGAAACTTTGAGGTATTCCCAGACCAGATTCTTGTATGTTCTAGCAAGCACAGAGTAATTAGTTCATTAATTAATTTAGAAAGCCATAGCAATACAAAGAGAAGGAGAGATTTGACATCCACTGGTTCACTCCTAATTGACCCCAACAGCTGGGGCTGATCCAGGCAAAAGCCAGGGGCCATTAGTTCCTTCCAGGTTTCTCACGTCAGTGGATGGGGCCCAAGAATTTGGGTCATCATTTGTTGCCAATACTTGGGCCATTTACATCATAAGTGAACTTGAACTGGCATTCTGATACGGTATGTCAGCATTGCAAGTTGTGCCACTGGGGCACAACGTGAGTGTCAGGGTTAAGATCCTGTACTGGCAGTTAAATAGATAACTGGTTCACAGGTACTATCCTTTCAAAAAACACTTGGAGCATTTTTGTTTGAGAAAGTTCCTCCATCCATGGTTCACTCCCCAAATGGCCACAATGGCCAGAGATGAGCCTATCTGTAGCCAGGAGCTTCTTCTGGGTTTCCCTCACAGGGGCAGGGTCCCAAGGCCTTGGGCCATTCTCCACTGCTTTCTCAGGCAGTAGCAGGGAGCTGATTGGGAAGTGAAACAGCTGGGACATGAAACTGGTTACCCATATGGGATCCCAGCACTTGGAAGGCAAGGATTTAGCCGTTGAGTCATCATGTCCAGCCCAGAGCATTTTGGAATTTTATTTACTTTTATTGTAAAGTCAGATACAGAGAGAGGAGGAGAAACAGAGAGTAAGATCCTCTGTCCATTGATTCACTCCCCAAGCAGCCACAATGGCTGGAGTTGTGCCAATCCAAAGCCAGGAGCCAGGAGCCTTTTCCAGGTCTCCCACATGAGTGCAGGGTCCCAATGCTTTGGGCTGTCCTCGACTGCTTTCCCAGGCCATAAGCAGGGAACTGGATGGCTGGAAAGCAGGACTGCCAGGATTAGAACCGGCACCCACATGGGATCCTGATGCATACAAGGCAAGGACCTTATCTTCTTCTTCTTCTTCTTCTTAGACAGAGGGAGATAAAGCTATAGTTATACACAGATGAAGACAGAAACAGCTTCCATCCACTGACTCATGCCCCAAATTCTTATAATAGCTCAGGCTGGAGTGAGTTCAACTCTGGAGCCAGGAATTGAAGAATCAATTTCTTGAGCCATCATTGTTGACTTCCAGGTTCTACATTTACAGGAATCTGGAATCAGAGGCAAGAAATGGAAATCGAACCCAGGTACTCTGGTACAGAAGATGGGTTGGTATCTAACTTAGAGTCTTCTACTGGGACACCTAACTTTTGCCCCCAGGTTCTATATTGGAATTAGTAGTCATGCAGAATACTACTGAAACACTATACTTATCATTTAATAAAACTGATGTTGAGAATAAACATTTTTGTATGAGTTAATAATTCTTTATTAGAAATAATCTTCACAATAGGTTAAAACTCTAAATTTACAAGTTTTAGAATTGAATTTTGTTATATTATAACTTTTATAATGTGTTCCTTTTGAAGGTTTCATGGCTATTATACAATCACTAGGAGAAGAAATATTTTACATACCCTACCTACTGTACAATCATTTTAAATTTCATGGGCCAAACTGTCTCCTCAGATTTATATTTTATAATTCCCACTGAGAGTTAGTGGAAATTTAATTAGCCTATCTAAGGGTAAAATTTAGAATCCTATTTGCAAAGTTATTGACTTTTCCTGATTCACATTTTATTGAGAAATTGCACATTTAAGTTGGCAAGGATTATCTGTAATAAAATATTTGAACCTGATGCCACTTAGGCTTGTGGGGAAAAGAAGAAAAATAATATTTTACTGCAAGTTGTTACTTTCAGATTTCAAATTTCATTTCCCACGGAAAAATATAAAACCAGAGAGCTAAACACCTCCACAATTTTCCCTACTGAGCTTGAAAGTTAGAAAGCATTGCAGTTGTATGAGTAAAATATTTTTTATAGCATATGATAACACTGGCACTCCAGGAGATGAGCAGGAAAAAGGAAAGGAAATAGAAGTGTTGGATGTGGGAATATGTGCGAAATACTGTAACCATTAACTCAAAGTTAAGCAAATAGTTTTATAATTAACTCATTCTTTCACCTCTACATTCCCATTATATTAATTTTTAAAATCTTACTTATTATTATTATCATCATTATCATCATCATTTTGATACAGTTCCATCAGCTCCTGGGATTTCTCTTGTCCCCTCCCCATTTCCCAACCCTCTCACTGAGTTCCCCTTTATTATTACTAAAGTATAGTTCTTCATACACAGTTGTATGTCCATCTTTGCAGGCATGGACAATGGCAGAGTCCAGCATCTTATCTTTTAAAGGATTTCTAATATTTTCCCTATTTTGATGGTGACTTTATCTTTTGTGGATACTCCAGTGACATACTATATTGAAGCAAAGCCCGTCTCAAGGAGTCAGAATTCCGCAAGAGATGTTGCCTGCCAGTGTTGCCCATTCTGGGTACCAGATGTTTTATATCAGAATTACAAGTAGGAGTCATTCAGTTGCTTTTTAACTAGATTTTTTGTAATATTATAAGTATTTAATACCATGAATGATACAAATAATAAAATATCAATTCATCTTAAATTGACAAACATATGAAATTAGCAAAGCCTATCAATGATGTCGAACACATGTTGCTTTTAATACTTTAGATACAAATGTAAATTGATAGTTTCCTGGAAGGCAATCTACCATGATGTGTTAGATCATTTTTCCCTTTCTGAGTTTTAAGATTTTGTAATTTGATATCTAATAATTGTAAGCATTTATAAGGTACACTGTGACATCTGAATAGATATACAATGCGCAATGACCAGTTCGAGGAAACTGGCACATCCATCAGTGAAAACATTGATCTTTTCTTTATGGAAGGAAGATTGGGCATCATCTCTACTAATTATTCGAAGTGTCCAATTCATTATTGTCAGTTGCTGTGCCACGGAACCTTTGAAATTATTCTTTCTATCCAGCTATTCCATTATACTGTGAACTACTTTCTCACCCTCTTATCTGACTTACCAGGTTTTGTTAGCCACTCTTCTACTCTCTCCCTTTACTGGATCAATACTTTTATGTTTAATTTGGAACATGTACTACTTGCATTCCTGTGCCTGATTTATGTCATTTAACATAATACCCAGTTTCATCCATATTGTTCAAATAGCAGATTTTATTATTTTTATAGCTAAATAATATTCCAACTTATGAATATGTCACATTACCTATGTATAAAGGGACACTCATGCAGTGGCAGTCGTAATAATGGTGCAACACACATGGAAATGAAGATATCTCCTCAATTTCCTGATTTCTTTCCTTTGCATATATACCCAGTAATGGAATTACTGGAACATATGGTAGCTATATTTCCAGTTCTTTGATCAACTATCATACTGTTTTCCATAACAACCACAATTAATTTACATTCCCACCAGCAGGATATGACATGTTCCCCATTTGTGCATTCTTTTAATAGAGTTTTTTTTTTTTTTTTTTTGCGTGTGTGTGGGGGGTGTCATTCTACTTGGGATGAGATCTCCCATTGTCATTTTGATTTGCATGTCCTTGTTGGTTAGTGATGTTGAACATTTTTGTGTACTTTCTAGTCATTCATACGTCCTCTTTTACCTAGTACTCACCTAGATCAATTAAAGTGTATTTATTCATTTAAATACATACCTAAAAAATTGAGAGGCAGAGAGAGAGAGAGACAGATGGACAGACAGAATTCACCCATCTATCTGTTTGGTTCAAATGTTCACATGACTGGGACTTGGTTGGGTCAAAGCTGGAGCCAGGAACTCAGTTCTGGTTTCTCATGCAGGAGGAAGAAATCCAATTACTGGAGTCATCACTACTGTCTCCCAATGTCCACAACAGAAGGAGGAAAGTCAGAAGTTGGGAGAATACTGAACCCAGGTACTCTAATATGGGATACAGGCATCTTAACCAGTGTGAACAGCTAACCTGAATGCCTATGTCTGCCCGTTTTAAAATCAGTTCGTTTGTATTTTTACTATTGAGTTGTTTGAGGTCCTTATACATTGTAAATATTGATCTTCTGTCAGATATATAGGTTTTTCTGCTCTGTAGGTTGTCTCTAGGCTGATTATTTCCTTTGCTATGAGGCAACTTATTAGTTTAAAATAATTCTGTCATTTTTGCTTTTGTGGTCTTTGTTTGGGGAAATTACAGCGAAAAAAAATTTGTTCAAGTGGCCTGAAGTATGACCCCGATGTTATCTTCTAGATTCATAGTTTCAGATCTTGACTCAGTTTACATTTGTTTTTATGTGATAAGAGGCAGGTTACGGTGTCTCACTTCTGTATATGTATATCCAGTTTCCCCAGAACTGTTTGTTTATTTAAACACAGAATTAATATGTATATCAGGCCATCTGGCCATGCGAGGCTGGGGGTTCATGGGAGGGACAACAACATGGTTGCTGGATGACTGTTGGGCTGGGCATAGGCACACAGAGATAGGTGTGTGAAGGTTCTGGTTATTGTTCAGCTTCATTGCTCTATGACTCTCCTAGTTCCTTGAAGCCTGGGAAACTACATTGATTTGGATGTTGGAGTTTCGACCTCCCTGCTGGGAGTAGGCACTAAGCAGCCAGGAATGAGGTGCTTCAAGCACCCACATGGTCATAGTAGAACAAAAGCTGTCTCAAGGAGTAGAGCTGTGCTGTGGCTACAAGTACAAGGTCTCTGAGCAAACTTGCTCTAGCTGTATGCAATCCAAGATGATTTGACAAAGTGGATACTTCCTTAGTTTTGGAAGAATACTATTTTGGTATCCTTACTCACCTTGAGAGCTATTTACAGTTGATTCCACGAAGACATAATTTGAATGTATAAAATATTACAGGTACTGAACAGGCCAAGTTGTGGAAATTGTTTCATGCTTCCCTACCCCTTCTTACACGTGTGTCTCCTTCTCTTTATCTGTTTCATTTGTTCTGCTCCTCAAAATTGTTCTTCAGATTAAGATACCATCTACCTTCTGAAATTGGCTGCTAAATCTGAGCCTTTCCTTTTCTGCTCAACACAGGATGCTGATGCTGAATATTATCAACTGGTGTTTACAAAAAACTTTGCTTGTTTGTTGTGAAAGATGTTTGTGGTGTTGTGCAGGAGAGGAGGGCAGTCATGCTCAGATTAGTCCATGTCTGTGTTCCCTTACTGTCAGTGAGAATGCTCTAGTGACTGAAGTGCTGTTAGAGCCTCTATGTTGGATGACATCACTTGCCAACTGCTGTCCAAATTCATCCTGTCTTCAGTTGAGAAGTAAAACAGACTGCATGAAATATGCTTTGTAACACATTAAACAGACTCTCCAGCATCTTTCCCCCACTCCGAAATAGGGCCAATTACGGGACTGTTCTCATATATTCCTATGTTTATGAAGTCTTCTAACTAGTGTTGCTTATTTGTCCTTAGTACATAATTAAGGATTCTATAAATACTCACGTGTAAATGTTATGGTGACGAAAGGGTTGTTTTTATATCCATACTTTATAATTTAAGATTGAAGAACTTCTTATACAGTCTTAAGTAGATTGAGCATGTAATTAAGAACTTCAAAATGACAAAATACATTTAGCATAATTTAACCCCTGGCAAGCTTATTTCCTCTCTTTTTGTAGATACAAGAGATCTATTAGCCCAGAGAGGAAAAAAAATTCCTTAGAAGTTTTCACTGGAAAATTGTAACATCCTGGCTATCGCTGGTGGAGCGTGATTTTACTATAGGGCAGCACTGTGCAGATGTTAAACACATCACTATTGCTTTGGAAGAACGCCTGAGGGCTGCCACATGCTACAGTGCAAATAGACTCATTTCTTGTAATTATAGAAAAACACAGGTAATTCAATGGAGCACAGCTTGAAAACTTGGTTCTAATCTATAGCAATAATAACAACAATGTCCACTTATTGTGAACCCATTGCATGCCTGGGCTTTTGCAAAATAGCCATCACCATGTTCATTGTCCAGAAAAAGGACACAGATTAGAGCTGTCACATGATTAGTAACCTTTCTCACAGTATTGTTTTAACAACCTCAGAACTGTGATCAAACCTCAGACTTGCAGATCATGAAATTCTGGCCTCCCTGTGATTTCCCACCACACTAACAGAGACTGGGAAACACTTTTCATACGGTGGACATATTCATGGTACAACCAGCTAGAGCGTTTGGGAGGTATTTGTGTATATAGCCTACACATTAGCTCTAACTTTAATATCGTTTCTTGAAGTAGCCTTTTTGCTCCTTTGTGGTGCAACATTTTTATGGTAAAATTTTACAGGAAACTTTGCTCCTTCGTGGTGCAACATTTTTATGGCAAAATTTTGCAGGAAACTTTAGGACGAATCATTTTAGTGCTCTGCTTGAAGCCATTTTTTTCTTCATAGCTTTATGTAGAGATATATCTTTAATAGAGACTTAAAATAACTGAAATTCATACACAATCTCATGGAAGACTGCCTAGTTAAAATTTGTGGAGCAAACATTTGACTCCATGGTGTAAGAGAGTCTTATTTTTATTGTATTTGATTAATTAGTTATTTTTGTGTGTGTGAAGTATCTTCTGTTCCAGCAAAAACACCTATCGCATAGCCGGAAGTCTTCCAAATTTTGATTTTCTATACACTGATAAGGTATTTATAATGAAGGCCTTGAATTACCTATGGAGAAAATAGTATAACTTTTAATTTTGGTCTTCAATTCAGTTACTTCTAAAATTCGAGACTACATTTCATAAATTAAAATTGGGTGTAAGACCTTCAAGATACACAGACTTATTTCAGGAAAAGAAGCTTTGTCACTGTGTTAGAAATAAGTGACATTAACATAATGTTGCTTAATTATAGAGTGCTATATCACAGGAAAAGCAATATTATTGGACATTGTCATTCTAAACTCACCTATGAAGAAAAGTGAACCAATAATATTTTTCATTCCTATGTAAAACAATGCTCATATAGTGTTCAGTTACAGTCAGAAGCAAGAGAGAAATTGCAAAATGAATTATATTTAAACAGCATTAATTTTCCATTAATTTATACTGAGCACAGCAGGACAGAGTTGGGAGCTTATGTTTCTGTTATGTGACCTGTTTCACTGAGAGGTCACTGAGACAATAGCACTCAACTATGATAACTATTTGGAATAACATTGTCTAAAAAGCTGCTTTCTGCCTCCGTAAAAAAAATGATATTATTGTCATGGTTACTTCTTCATCTACATAGTTTCAGAGCTACAGAAGAGTCTGTCCTGAAGCTAAGAGTCCTCCTTATTAAATTGGAGTAAAGAAGGTAGTTTTAGTTTATTTCAAGAAGTTTAACTCTGAAGTTAATAGTCCCTTTTTAATAACAGAAATCACCAGAAAAAAAATTGAAATGATCCCACAAATAAAACAGTATTGGTACTGCTTTTTCTATCCTTGGTTTTATTTATTTGAAAGGCGGGATGGCGGTAAAGGAGATCTTCCTGGTTCACTTCCCGAATGCCCACAGCGGCTGAGGCTGGACCAGGATGAAGCTGGGAACTAGGAACTCCATCCAGGTCGACCATGTGGATTGTGGAGAATCAAGACTTGAGGCATCTTTACCACTTCTCAGGTGTACTTTACAGAAAGCAAAACTCAAGCAGAGCCAAGACTGAAGCCCAGGAACTCGGACGCATCTTGGCTATTACACCAAAAGCTCACCCCTCGATGTGTCTTAATGTTATTTCTGTGGATTAACAATTTGTAAATGGGGAGTTGGTAGGTGCTTAGCTTAGCAATGAAGACACAAGTTGAGATGGCAGCATCCCAGGTGAGAGTGCCTGTGTTCAATAGTTGACTCTGACTCCTGAATGCAGAGGTTCCTGTTAATGCAGACTCTAGGAAGCATGATGCCACAAAAGTAACTGGGCTCCGACCTAGTGGGAAGGAAGCTTAGAGTTCCTGGCTCATGGCCATGGTTATCAGCCCTGTGTGTTTGCTCAGTGAGCCAATGGAGAACTCCCTGTGTCTGCTTTTTGAATGTACTGCAAATGGGCTTAGCTATAAAGAAGGTTTGCCTCAAATTTTTTTCATTATAATGATTTCAGATTATCTTTAAAAATTAATGTATACACACACATATATATACAAATATATAAATATATTTATCAGAATATCTGCTAAGTTTTTATGTAAGTGTATGAGCCCATCCTTTAAAAGCAAGAGAAAAGGGAAAACAGAGTGTCTAGACTTTTTGAGGTTTGGGGGCTTTTCTTGTGCCTGAGGGTTTCTGTACAAAAACCCAGCACTTCTGCTCTGGATTGTATTTTTTTTAAGATTTATTTTATTTTTATTGGAAAGGCAGATCTTCCATCTGATGGTTCACTCCCCAAGTGACTGCAACAGCTGGAGCTGAGCCAATCCGAAGACAGGAGCCAGGAACTCTTCCGGGTCTGCCATGCGGGTGCAGGGTCCCAAGGCTATGGGCCATCCTCGACTGCTTTCCCAGGCCACAAGCAGGGGGCTGGATGGGAAGCGGGGCCGCCGGGATTAGAACTGGCACCCATATGGGATTCCTGGCGTGCAAGGTGAGGACTTTAGCCACTAGGCTATTGCACTGGGCCCTGGATTCTATTTTGAAGATTTTTCTTTTTTCTTTACAGTCCATTGCATTTTTAATTCTTTTCTGCCATGAAAACTTGACTTTATATTCCTTCACTACAAAATCCATCTAACTCTAGGGAAACTAAAGAAAAATAAACCTCAGTGGTTGTTTTCATTTTTTTTCATCAGCTTTTATTCTGTCACTTGGAAACAGTCATTAATAACTAAGACACAATCAATGCAATGGTGTGTGTGATAAAAGAATTAATTAATATAGAATTATAAATAAAGTGTACTCAGAAATGAGAAAATAAGACCAACACAAGTATAGTAGTATAGATTTTAAAATGAGAAGTTGCTTCAGGCATATCAATAAAAGAAAAAAAAGATTCCTTTAAGAGCAAATTTGAAAGTAAGGAGAAACATGTTTAGAGTCATTCCTCTTATATCATAATAACCAAATATGTTTTACCATAAGTTGAGTCAGATGCAGGATAGTACTTGAATATCATTTTCTTATTTTCTTATTTATTGTCTTAAGACTGGATTTAAATTTCTGAGGGAAAGCAGACTTTTAATTTCCCGTTTTTCAAAGATAATATTCAAAGGTCATTTTCTAGCTTTCAAAGTTTTAAAAATGACTCATTATATTGACTTACAGGCTTCAAAATCAAATTTCTGGTCAGTATTGTACATTTTGATTTGGCAGACACTTGTTCTTTTTTTTTTATATGTTGTAATGGAACTTTTGTTAAGAGTATTTTTTTTTTTTTTTTTTTTTTTTATTTCTGGTTCTCATGTTTTAGTTACCTTTTCAGAATAGCCCATCAAATAGATACAAAGAACACTGTAAACCTTAATGAAATACCCGGTTTGGTTCAATTGTAGCAAAAATGACCATGATTCACAAGAACATTTGGGAAAGTTTCTCATGGTAATGACTCCAGATTCTCTTTTTTTAAAAACTAATATGTATGCGTGTGAGTGTAGAAACACATAAATATATTTCTCATTTCCTAATTAGTAGATTGAGTCATTGGTGCGGGAAGGTTGTGGTCACTTCAGAAGCACAATCTATTCTTTTTCTCTGTAAGTGAGGGACAGCTGCAGGAACCGGTGCCCCCAGGAGCCAAAGCTGCCGGCTTGCCTGAGCGCCCCCCATGACTGGAGCCTTGCTGCAGGATAGTATGTGACACAGCAATGAATGGGCTGGAAATACACCAGGGACACACCTGGGGACTGTGGTCTGACTAGGCTTGGTGTCAGCTAGGTTCCCAGGAACACTAGACCAGATTGTTGTTAGGAACAGCAAGGAGCAAAACTAACTCTAAACTCAACATAGACTACTCTGAAAATCTCTGGTGGCCCTAGACATGATTTACATTCAAGAAATACTTAATTGAAGCCCAAATGTGTGCCTCAAGCACATCTAATTTCAAACCTGACTCGGATGTCTTCTTGACTCAGTTTCCTTAGAGAGGTCTGTAGAATCTTAGGAGCCTAGATAATACAAAGAAAGCCAAAGGGAGCAAAATTCAAGCAACTGAGGTATTGCTCCTCCTTCCTGTGGCACGCTGTCTTTAATTTCCTAGAAAGGGGCTCCTTTATTCAATTCTTCAAAATTTGCCAATAGTGTGCTTGTGTGATCTTTAAAAAGATCTTTTGTATACTGAAAATCTGCACTTAGGATCTGTTTGTGTCCTCTGGCTTTCCTAAATCTTCAAGAGGTAGGAATCATTTTCAGGTGTATGTGTGCGCTATTTAATGTTCTCCAAATTAAGTGTATGCATTTTTAATGGTTATTAAGGAAGAACAATTGGGGATGTCTAGTGGTTTCCCAGAAAATAACCTTGAGTAGAAAGTTACAAACACCCTTGGGCACATGAATGGAAGATTTGGGGCTTGGCTTGAAGGCCGAAATCGGCTCTGAGGCTTCATCTGACTACAAGGAACAACCTGTACTTCCTGGTGACACCGGTTTTTATCTCCATGGTTTTCTTTCACCTTTGGAAATCCTTCATGAGTCTGATAATTCCCACCAAGTCAAGACACAAGACAAGGTGCAGGTGGTGAAGTTAACTTCCCCAAGGGTACGTTATGCTAAGAGAATGTTTCTGTGGCTTTATTACATTGCCTAATACATTCAACTTGAAATGGATTCACTTCAGACTATGTACACCCTTTCCTCTATGCGATCTGCATAATATCTGAATTCCAACCTCTGAAGTAAAACATGAAACAGACCAAAAAAAAAACCCCCAAAACAAACAAACAAAAAAACAACTAAATATGCACAGATGGGGTTAGGGTTAGGGCAAAAGCTCTTTGGGTGAAAGTTCTTTTGAAGGAGGGAACTTTGATAAAGTTGCTTTGATAAAGAATCCTTTCTAAAGGATGCCTCCAGCTAGGTCAAGGCCCATTTCCGTCTTCACTTAAGAGAACTCCGGGAACGGGAATAATACTCCAGTTAGAAAAAACCAGAGCCAGACAAAGGCGGGAAGGCAAAGGGCCGCGCCGGGCTGGGGGCTCGGGCTTTGAGGCCCCGAGGCCGGCCTGGCTCCGGGCTCGGCGCCCCGGCGCGGGTGCGAGCCCCCAACTTCGGGCCAATCAGCGCGCGGCGTCCGGCGCCCACAGCGCCCCGACCCGCGCCCCCTGCGCCCCCGCGGCAGCAATGGCAGCGGCCGCGACTCGGGGCCCAGCCAGACCCTGCACTAGGAGGGGCTGAGCCGCGGGGGATCCTGGAATCGGCGGGGAGGTGGGGATTCTGGGAGGAAAACTCCATTTCCTCCTTTCCCGCTGGCCTCTCCCCCTCTACCCCCGCGGCACCCCAAATTTCCCCGGGCGTAAAGGGCCGCTGGTGCTGAGGGGAGGCGGCCGAAGCCGCCACGGCCAGGAAAATGCTGGGCATGTACGTGCCGGACAGGTTCTCCCTGAAGTCGTCCCGGGTGCAGGACGGGATGGGGCTCTACACGGCCCGCCGAGTGAGAAAGGTGGGTGACTGGGGGAAGGGGTGCTGCCCGCACGCCCCTGCTCCTTCCGCTCGCTTCCCGCCGCAGGACTGAGGGCCTGCGGAGCGTTTTACCACGCTCGCCCCGTGCCCGGCGCCGGCCCTGGCGTCCGGCGGGAAGGCTTGGGGGGACCCCGGGGCGCGGCGGGGTGGCCTCTGCACCGCGCGCCTCCCGGAGCGCGCAGCGCCACGTAGGTGTGGGCGAGGCGCCCTCCGCGGCCGGCTGGTCCAGGGGCCTGAACTGCCGGCGGCCTCCCTGCCGCAAGATGTCTTTCCTCTCCCTGCAGGAAGTGGGTCCGGAGGGAGCCTCCCTCTTCCTAGGTTACGGGTGTGAGCGGCGCCTTGGAGTTAGCGAGGCGGCACGCGTGGGCGGGGGTGTGCGCCTTCCCGCCCGCTCGCGCACTGTCACCCTTGCCTTCCTCACAGAGGAGGAATCAGCGTGGGCAGATACCGCCATAAGGAAGGGGCGGTGGAGAGTTCACTGGACATAGGCCTTAGCATCCTCCTCCCACCCTAGTTAGATGGGTTGCCAGAGGCTCTTGCCAGATCATTTTTGATTTTATGATCGTTTTCTCTCTGTTCCCGCCAGTCTTCTCTGACTTTGAATCTTAGAGCTTTGCTTCCAGAAATTTAGGGGAATGGGGTCAGGGCAAGTGTATTGCGCACTTGTTGTGTAGAAGGGCCTGGAAATGTTGGATGGTGAAGGCCAAGGTTAGCGCAAGAGGTTCCTGGAACATTCCAGATCTTGGAGTTGCAGCTTCCGCGGAAGAACTCTGTGTAGTTGGAAGGTCATTTATCAGATGAGAAGTTGGAGCCACCAAGGGGGCGGTGAGCACTGCTCGCTGAGCCGGTGTGGGTGGGCCTGTACTTGGTTGTAAACCCACTGTGGCTAACCCCACTGATCAGCTTCAGACCTCATGTAACAGGAGAACACGATGTGCGGCTTTCCTTTTCCTGCCCAGTTGGGCTTCAGAATCGGAAGCTCAGGCTCTCCTGCGCCTGTGGAACAGTGTTATGAGCCCCTGTCGGTCCCTTTTGGTGCCTGATCCTGTTAGTGAGTAGCTTGAAAAATGGAGGTGTGGACAGGAGCAGGCGTGTTCGGGTCAGGTGTGCTAACTGTAGGCGGGGTGCCTTTCCTCTCGAGCAACACCCCCTGTTCTGCAGCCTCTGAGCTGAGGTGCCGGTGGCGAGGCTTGGACAGTGCTGGTAACTCTGCAGAGAGGCTGCCACTGACAGCAGCCTCCAGAGCCAAAGAGGAAAAAGGAAACACCCGCATGGGAGTTTGGGAGAATGTACAAAATGTGAAAAACTGAAATAAACAGTCTGTCTGAATTGGAGACATTGAATAGATATTGCCAAATGGTGAAGCCAACATTTTTCCAAAGCCAAATAAATGACTTCTGTAGAAAACGGAGATTCTGATTTCAATTCATTATCAGAGCTATGTGAAAACCTCTCAAGTAGACTTATTGTGATCGTCTCTGCTGGCGCACATATAATCACTGAAAAAGCTAAACACAGTTCGTTTGATGTTATGAATATAATCTGCAAACAGTCCTACAAAGATCAGAATTTTGTTTAATCTGTTTTGTATTCACATTTTTAGAAATGGTTGACAAATATACCTTTGTATTTTTATTTCAACTTCTTTTTTGTGTATTTGATTATTTGGAAATGCCTAGTTTGGAGGCATTGAATGGACAGCTTGCTCATATATGATTGCAACATTTTCATATACAATGACAGGCACCTATTTTTCCTCCTTAGTGTAATGTATAATATATAAAACAGATTTCCATTCAGATCACAACTAAACAGATCACTGAAAAGGATCTAGATGATTTGGTTTTTAGTGAACTGATGGGTAGGTCTTGGTGTCATTTGATAACACATGAGCTGTACCATTTTGGAAACTGGTGTGCTACGTGTAGGCTGTGTTGGTGAAAGAACGTGTAAGGTGAGTGATGGAAATAGGCTGCCATATCAAGCAATATTGATCAAATTAGCTACTTTTTCTTTACTGTAGGACTTAAAAGTTGTGCTGGAAAATGTTAACAAATTATTAGTGATATAAAAATGCCCAAGTTCCTATTACACAAATGGATTGATTCAGCCAGGCACTGTACATATTTGATTACAGATAGTAAGTTAATCTTATGAGCAGGGTCTGTGATAACTTTTTCCCATGAGCTCATAGGGCAAAGAAAGGTTGTCCTGGATGACACAGAGTCTGACCCTACATTGTGCTCGTGGTCAGTGTGGATGTGGCTGACTGGTCTATAGGTTGAGTTGTTGGGAGTAAACTGGAGCAGCCTTTGAAGGTTCACAGCTGGTGACAGAGTAAGTAGGTGCTTCAACATTTCCACTGAAGTACCCTCGTGCTGAGGAGCCTGGGGCAGTCTCTCAGTATCTTGGGCATACATTTTGAAGCCTGGGTTTTCTATTTGAAATACTTGTACATGTTTGATTTTATCATCTAACAGTCTTAAGCAGTTAATTATTATCCCCAATTTGCAGATGGCAAACTTTCTCGATTATTCATTCTTGCTGGAATCTGGCAGTTTTCCTTATGCTGACTTTTGAAAAATGTCTCTCCTCTTTTTGATACACTCTCCAGTACTGTGTGTTCAAATCTTCTGAACTAGGCAGACACTTCAGAACGTTCATGGAAAAATGGAACAAAATATTTATTTAAGTGCAAACACTTTGACATACTTGCGTAGATTTTTCACCATATGTGCTTTTCGTGAACTTTTTAGTACCAATCTCCTATGTATTTTCTTCTTACCTGTATAGCTGGAAGTGCTTGAAACTTGCATACCCTTTTGCGTAGCAGAGCTGTTTCATAACTGGGTTGGGATGTTTTTCTTAAAAGAGCTGAGGACTAAAAGAAGGCTAAAGAAGAAGTAACAAGGAAATAGCCTGTAAGTGAAATAAAATAAAAGTTTCAATTGGAGATCTAAATCCCTGATTCCAGCAGCAAAAAACACTAAGGAGTATTGTGAAGACCCAGGCTTTTTTTTTTTTAAGATTTATTTATTATTATTGGACAGTCAGATATACAGAGAGGAGGAGAGACAGAGAGGAAGATCTTCCGTCCGATGATTCACTCCCCAACTGACCACAATGGCCAGTGTTGCACCAATCCGAAGCCAGGAGCCTGGAACCTCCTCCAGGTCTCCCATGCAGGTGCAGGGTCCCAAGGCTATGGACTGTCCCCGACTGGTTTCCCATACCACAAGCAGGGAGCTGGATGGGAAGTGGGGCTGCCAGGATTAGAACTGGCACCCATATGGAATCCTGGTGCATGCAAGGCGAGGACTTTAGCCACTAAGGCTACTGCGCACTGGTGTGGCCCAGGCTTTTAAAATTTAAGCAAACACTAGCCATAGTGAATTGACCCCACTGTGATAATTCACTTCCTGGTGTTCTTCCTCCCACCTCTGCTTTTCCATTTTCTGTGTCCATGGATGCTAGTGTATCTTCTAGTTAACCTTTTTCACAAACAGATGCAGCTTCCTAGTTCACACTCTGAAGATACCCTGTGGTCTTATCCACAGCTGCTTGCTAGGGAAAAGTTACCGACATCCTTGGGTTTTTATTGCTTCTGCCGTAACGACTTGTCACACACTTAGTGCTTCGATAACACACATGTATTATCTTATGGTTTTGGAGGTCCATAGTCTGCAAAAAAGGGGTAGTGGCTGATTCCTTCCAGGAATTTCTTTATCTGTTTGCATTTCTTGGTTGGGGCTTGGGGCTGTTGGAAGTCCTTGGTTTAGGATCTCTGATTATTTTAACTTTGCTTCTGTTGTAACATTCCCCTCAGTCTCTAATCTTGTTCTGCTCTTTTGAAGACCATGATGATGAGATTGGATTTACCAGTTACACCAGGATAATCTCCCCATATAGATGTTTTTTTACATAATTACTTCTGCAGAGTGCCTTTTACAAGGTGGAGTAGCATGGGATTCTGGAAGTCAGGGTGTGGATATATTTGCTTGGCTGTTTTCAACCTGCCAGAGGAGACTGGAAGACCTGGGGCGTTTTACAGTGATTAAATGAGATGAGTTTTCTGTATGCACTGGTCCTGTTAAAATGTACCTGTTGCCAGGATACTATACCGATTAATATTCAGCCCTGTTGGCAATACTGAGTGTGGTATAGTTCTGTAGGACTAGTCTTCATGCAGTGAAGTGATTCCATCAGAAAGAGGAAGAGAAACTGTGCACAGGAACGCTGGGCTGGAGAAGATTCTGATACTGCTCTGAATGATATTGTTTAAAAGAACTTTGGAAAAGGCTGGTGTCACGATGTCATGGGGTATACCACTGATCTTACTTCCATATCAGCACTGGTTCAAGTCCTATTTACTCCACATCCCAATCCAGCTTCCTGCTAATGCCCCTGGGAAAGTGGCAAAAAATGACCCAAGTAGTGGGGGTTCTTCACCTACATGGGAAACCTCGAATGGAATTCTGGGATTGTGGCTTTAGTCCTGGCCATTGTGGCCAATTAGGGAGTGAACTGCGAAATGAAAGATGGCTGTCTCTCTCTCTCTCTCTTTACCTTTGCCTTTTAAATAAGTAAATAAATCTTTAAAAATACATATAAATTAAAAAAACACTTAGAGAGTAATCTCCTTGACACCTGAGAGTTGCACAGGGAGGACACCTTGCTCTCCCAGCTGCCTCCCAGTGCCCAGGCCTTGGTGATCCCAGCTCCTGCCTTTCAGCACAAAGGAGACACCTGGATTATCACTGAGGAATTCGTGTCAAAGACATTTAGTGAAGGATAGTTCCAAGGTAAAACAACAACAGCCGCTACAAACTCAAATAAAAATTTAAAGCTGAGTTTATATAAAAAAAGACTAACAAGGGATAAATTGTTCAGGGTTAGAACAGAAAAAAAAGCAAAGTAAATCTATAAACAGAGGAAAAACTGTATATAAAAGTTTTGATAGGAGAAGAGTGAATTTATCGAATGTGGGTTCTGTTTGATCAGTTTGGAAGGTGACTCTCCTGAAGAAACAATGGCTTTTTATCTGAGTGCTCAAATTCTGTAAGTTGCTGTTGATTTATTTTCTGGTCGTTTATGATAACTAATCTGGGGATGTAATCAGAGGACTACTAATCCCTCATGCCTGCCATCCAGGTTATCTCACAGCCACACTTCTGTTGTCTCAATGCAGCTTTGAATTTCGTGGTCTTACTATAGAATTAAAACAGTAGATAATCTGATTAATGCTTTTGCAAAAACTTTACATTCCGATTGTTTTTCAGTAAGAACAGCTACCTGAACAGATAGATATTCAGAGACCAACTATCATTATGAGGCACTGGCAGAAGGGGGAATGACCTTTTAGTTAGTTTGAATCCAGGCGCCGTAAGAAGGCTACAGGTGACCGTTATTATCCTGGCTCTGTGAATGTGGGGAGTGATGTTGAGGAAGGCTGAATCAATGATGAGTGGATTAAGCAGCATTTGAAATGAGGTCTTTCCAGACACAGCCTGAGAGTCCAAGGTTAAAAATGCTCCAAAATTATGCCTTTGTGAGTGCTGACATGATGCTACAGGTAGAAAATTGTACGCTTGACTTCATGTGATGGGTCATAGTCAAAATGCAGATGCTCTAAGTATATTTATAAAATTAGCTGTAGGCTGTATGTAAAAACGTGCATTTGAAATATGAATGACTTTAGTAAACTTAGGTCAAATCCACAATCAAAAAGTTCAAACTTCTGAAAACCCAGTCATTTTTGGTAATGGACATGTGACATGTATCACTTTCTCTAAAATAATAATAATAAAGAAAAACAGAACAGAATCCCCACCAATTTCTGTACTTAGAAAATTAGAAAGTATACACACATTTCAGAAATTATTATAACATTGGCTGCTGCATTGGTCTTGTGGCTGAATCCTCATCTTGAACACGCCAGGTCTACGTGTTGGTGCTGGTTTGTGTCCCTGCTGCTCTGCTTCTCTTCAGCTCCCTGCGTGTGGCCTGGGAAAGCAGCTGAGGATGGCCTAAAGCTTTAGGACCCTGCACCCACGTGGAAGACACAGAGGAGGCTCGTGGCTCCTGGCTTTGGATCAACTCGGCTCCAGTCATTGCGGGCACTTGGGGAGCTAACCAGCTAATAGAAGATCTTTCTCTCTGTCTCCCCTTATTTCCATAAATCTGCCTTTCCAATAAAAAAATCTTTTAAAAATAAAAAAAATCATAAGAATAAACTCACTTTGTCATTGAACATTTGATTTTTTTTTGAAGGATTTATTCATTACTTGCCATGCAGAGCTAAAGAGAGAACACAGGCACATACAGACAGAGACTTTTCTCTCTGCTAGTTCACCTCCCAAATGGCTGCAACAGTCAGGTGTGAGCCAGGTTGAAGCTGGGAGCCAGGAGTCTCCTACATGAGTGGCAGGGACTCAGATACTTGGGCCTCTTCCACTGCCTTCCGGCTGCATTAGCAGGCAACCGGATCACAAGTGCAGCAGCCAGGACTCACTCTGGTGCTCTGAATGGGAGCTCAGTGTCACAGGTGGTGCCTTGGTCTCTTGCACCACAGTCTTGGCTCTGCAATCTGGCATTTCGCGTTCAACAATATCTTGTTGACGTTCCCATGCATGATCTACTTAAGGCCTGCTGTTTTTAGTGACTGAAGATAGTCTTTGTTGTGCATGCATCGTTGTTTTCATTTACTCAGGTCTTGTTTTGCATACGCTTTCGGCAAATGTTTATTGCACTTTGTGCCAGATCCTGTATTAGCCATTTTTGTATACCACAGGGAAGAAAATAAGTCTTCCAGTTAGGGGACTAGATGACAATCAATGCAGAATGCTCTATTCTGTATTAAAATGTCACTCCATTCCAGGTCCACTGGATTACTTGCTGTGATGAACTTGGTGGGACGGTTGGCAGCACAGTTTGAAAGCGGAGGGTAATGAAATGTGCTGATGG
The DNA here is from genome assembly GCF_030435755.1 of Ochotona princeps. NCBI lineage: Eukaryota > Metazoa > Chordata > Mammalia > Lagomorpha > Ochotonidae > Ochotona > Ochotona princeps. Next base: position 31,963,827 of record NC_080838.1, read on the forward strand.
AATTGGATATGGAGAGTGGAAGAAAAGGAAGCACCAAGAATGGTTCCAGGGTTGTAGCCTGAGGAGTTGCAAGGTGTGGAAATACTAGTTGGGATGGGGAAGATTGTACATGGATGGAGAAGGTTTGAAGGGAGACTATGTATTCAGTGTGAGAGAATATGGTCTTTGGAGGTGTCAGGACAGCACGAGATAGGTCAAAGAGATGGGGGATTACAGTCACATACCTGAAATTCCTCCTCCTCATCCTTCCCGTCATTGTCATGAATTTTACTTTATACGTAATTTATTTTTGTTTTACACCTCTCAGTACTTTTTCAATATTTTTTCCTATGGACCTTCAGTTATCTTTGGAGCAATGAAAAGTAAGAGAAAATCCCCCACTCTATTTTCAGATTTTTAGAAAATATTTATTTATTTGAAAAAGTTAACAGAAAGAGAGAGAATCTGTCTTCCATCGCTGGTTTATTGCTTCAGTGGCGGCAACAGTCAGGGCTGGACCAGGCCGAAGCCAGAGCTCCATCCCTGTCTCTCTGTGAGTTCAGGGACCCAAGTACCTGAGCTACTTTCACTGATTTCCTGCTTGGATTGGCAGAATCCTGGATGGGAAGTGGAGCAGCCGGGACTCCATGGGCACACAGATGGGATGTTGGTGTGTCCATTTACTGGTTTTGCTGTGCCACACTGCTTGCTTCCTTTCTCCACATCACCCTTTCTTTTTGATTATTTTTAATTTTACTTCTTGTTATTACTATCATTTTATCATAATACAGCTCCATAGGCTTCCCTTATCCCCTCCCCAATTCACTCTTCCCTCACTGAGTTCCCCTATATCATTACTATAGTATAGCTCCTCATATGCAGTCATATGTCCATCATTGCGGGCATGGACAATGGCAGAGTCCAGCATCCTGTTGTCAAGATAGAGTAAACAGTTTCATTGGGACTCCATCTTTGTCTAGAAGTAGAGATGCATATTGCATTGTATCCTCAGATCTGGTTATGATAGTCTCCATCACACCGTTGCTATACATTTCCTTTAATGAAAAGCCACAATACAAAGTCAACAACAGGAAAAAAAAATAGAAATTTAGAATGCCATCAAGTTAAATAACATGCTGCTAGATATGATAGTCTCCATTACGCAGTTACTATACATCCCCTTAAATGAAAAGCCGCCAACAAAATCAGCAATAGGGAGAAAAAAGAAATCAACACCACGAAGTTAAATAACATGCTACTGAATGACTAACGTGTCACTGAAGAAATGTAAAAGAAAATCAAGAACCTTCTTGCAGAAAATGCTGCTACTGTATGATCTATGAGCCATTGAAGAATTTAATCAGAAGAAAGTGTTTTGAAGCAATATAACTAACAAAAAATCAGAATGCATGAGATATAGTTTTCGCTGATCTTTGTTGGTGAGATGTGTCTCCTGTAGGTAACAAATAGATGGGTTTTCTACCCCACTCCCCCACCAAGCTAGACATTTCTAGAGCTGTTTGTTTTATTTGACTTAAACTAAGTTTATTTCTGATGTCACAGGTCAGCTGACAGTGATTTTTCTCATCTTTTGCTATCCCCTGGCGATGCATGCATCCTTCCTCTGCAGTAGATGCGTGTGGTGTTCCTGCTGCATGCTTGGTTGGTTGATGGTGAGGGATGTGCGGAGAGCGATTTTTGTGGTCTTGTGTCAGTGTCCTGTTCATTTCTGCTGACCCACCTCAGGGGAACCAACGTTTTACCGTTATGAGTGGTTGGCGTTTTGTGGGGGAGCCTCCGTGTTCCTTCCTCAGTGGAAGGAGTCCCTAGGTGGTTGGGATCTAAGCTGCTGGGTAAGTACTCTTTCCTGTGCTTCTTCCAGGAGCAGTGGGTCTCTGCTCTCAGGTGGCACTATTTGCTGCCCCCTACCCCCCTTTCCCCCCACAGCAGCTAGCGCTTTTGTCCTTATGTCAGGGCAGTTGTGTAGGGTATAGTGCCATACTTAGAGCTGCTGCCTTTCCCCTCCTGGGACTGTATCACGGAAGGAGTTTGTTCTGCTAGTTATCTACCTTTCTCAGATGGGGAGACCTTTAGAAAAGAGTCTGTGAGTATCTGTGAGTTCATCTTGGGCCTGGAGCTTGTGGTGCGTCTAACCCTGCATGTTACAAGTTGGTAGAATGTTAATCAATTTCTACCTGCTCTCAAGGTGGCCAGTGACTTCTGCTTCTCTGACTTGCCACAGAGAACACATGCTTTTTTCTTTGTTTGTATTTAAAGTTGTGTTTATTATTTTTATTAGAAAGGCAGATATGCAAAGAGAAGGAAGACAGAGAGAAAGATCTTCTGTCTGCTGATTCACTCTGCAAGAGGCTGCAATGGCCATTGCTTAACCGATCCAAAGCTAGGAGCCAGGAGCTTCTTCCAGGTATCCCACACGGGTACAGGGTCTCAAGGCTTTGGGCCATCATCTACTGCTTTCTCAGGCCCTAAGCAGGAAGCTGGATAGGAAGTGGAGCAGCTGAGATTCACTGGCCCCTATTAGATGCTGGCATTGCCGGCAGCAGCTTAATGTGCTGTGTCACAGTGCTGGCCCCTCTTCTTTTTCTTTAATGATATGCTTGCACTTCTGCTCTTTTACAGTGAGATATGTAGGTTTTTATTATTTGGTAGCTGAAGCTTGATTATTTCCTCTATAAAAACAGTCTATCCACATGTTTCCCAGTTAACCTTTGTTCTCTCTTTTCCTCCACCTCTGTACCCGTGCAGCTTAGAGATTACATTTGCCTGCCTGTTTTCCTTCCCTAATACCTCCTGGGGCTGATTGAAAGGTATGTTAACTAACAGTATATTCCTGTAGTTTAAAGGATTGTTACCCAGCTTGTATTTGCCATATACCCAGGTTGTTGTAGCATATAAGTGATGTGTGAATATGTGCCAGTTATACATCTTTGATTTTTCATTTACTAAGGTGATTTTTAAAGCTCTTCCTCTCATTAAGTCATGTGAGTAATGTTATTTCTGAATCTGCATAGATCATCCAATGACTTTCTTTCCCCCTGCTTGTAAAAGGTTTCTTGAGTGGGTAAATGGTTCAAACGCTGCACATTTTGTTTGTAGTTAGCAGATGTTTTCCCACAATTTTGGCAAGTGTGAATCTTAATGTGAGTAATGTCTTCCTGTTCTTGTCAAATATCTTATTGTTATTTAGCAATTATATTTATTTTATTTATTTAAATTATGTATACATATGCACACACATATTGAGAGAGCTAAAGAGAGAGAGGGAGCATCTTAGACCCATTGTTCACTCCCCGGGTACTCACATGCAGAGCAGTGTCTGGCAGAAGCCAGGTACCCTGAGCTCAGTCTGGTTCACTCACATGGGAGGCAGGGCTAGGGTACTAACTGGTGAAGCTGGGATGGAGAGTGGAATAGGGCCTCAAATCCAGGCCTCATCCAGCCAAGGTGCCATATGTCCACCCTGTCTTTATTTTTAGAGTTTGGGAATTTTACTCAAAGATGCTAAGGCCGTTTTATCATCTTGCATGACCATTTAGTCTTCAGAAATAATTATCTTTGGTTTAAGAACTTATCTTTCTTTACTACTGATCTCTTGGACCTATTTTCTAATTACCTTATTTTTATTTCCCTATATTTTCTTTCTTGGGGGGGATTATATCTGCGATTTAATTCTTATCTCTTCTTGTGTTTCAGTTCATCCTCTGTATAATATTAATTTTCATCTACCTGAAAGAGGAGAGAGGTAGGAGAGAGTGGCAATTGTCTTCCATCTGCTAGTTCAGTCTCTAAAGTCTGCAATAGCCGGGGCTGGACCAGGCCAAAGCCAGGAGCCAAGAAATCCATCTTAGTTTCTCTCCTGGATGTCAGGGGCCTAAAGACATGCTTCCCAGAAAACCTGAGCCTGAGGTTGGATTGAAGAAGCAGAGTGGTTGGGACTGATAGTGTGGGTCATAATGCCTTCCCTGCCCCTACCTTAAAATATGTAATTACAAAGTCATGGTTTTTAACACTCAAAGAGATTTTTTTTTTTTTGTACTACAGTTGAATCACCTTAGGTTATCCAGGCATTCTCTCTCTCTCTCTCTCTCTCTCTCTCTCTCTCTCTCTCTCTCTCTTTAAAGATTTATTTTTATTTTCATTACAATGTCAGATATACAGAGAGGAGGAGAGACAGAGAGGCTCACACCCCAAGTGACCACAATGGCCGGCGCTGTGCCCATCCAAAGCCAGAGGCTAGGAGCCAGGAGCTCTTCCAGGTCTCCCACGTGGGTGCAGGGTCCCAAGGCTTTGGGTCATCCTGGACTGCTTTCCCAGGCCACAAGCAGGGAGCTGGACGGGAAGTGGAGCTGCCGGGACTAGAACCGGCATCCATATGGGATCCTGGTGCATTCAAGGCGAGGACTTTAACCACTAGGCTATCACGCCGGGCCCCAGGCATTCTCAGTATTTATCTGCTATAGAGGTACTACTTTATTGACTGTGGGTCTCATTTTTCTGCCTGTTTTCCCACCCTGTGGCCACTGGGATACTTTATATAGGCTGTTTCTCCTAGTTGACTCATTGACTCTTCCTTATGGAGAATCTACTCTGGTGTTAGTGCTTTGGGGGGAGAAGAGAAAGGGGTCTCTGTTCTATGGGCCTGTCCTGGAAGATAGCCTGTCAGTTCCCTGTTGGTCAACTCTCTTGTCTCCTTTTACTTGCTGGGCATCAGGGTCTGGGGACATTGTTGGTTGTGCTCCTGCCTACCATCTATGCACTTCAAATTCTTGCTGGCATTCCCTGGTTTCTTGTTGTTAGTCCTGGCTTCTTGCTGCTGTGTAGTTAATTACACAACATACTAGTTCTCTGTCAGTTCCTCGGGCCTCACTTACACCCATTTGCCCACAGAGGCTGACAGCAGTTGTTTTGCTGCAACTGGCTTAGGGTTGGGGTGGAAGAGAAAGATGCTACATCCAGGATGCTAAGCATCGCATATTCTCCTTCATCACAGTTCTCCTGTTTCCCATTGCATCATTTTATAACTGATGGCTTGTGCACCATTGTATTTTGTGATATTACTGTTATCAGCTGGCAATAAGGAAAGCAACTACAGTTGGAAACATTTGGTATTTATCTTGTCCCTGTAACAGAAAGTTGACAGATAGACCTTTATTACCTTAGCTTCAGTGCCTGAAAATGCCTGGGTGAAAGCCTTTGCAATTCTTTTAGCCCCAAAATAGCTGTGTCAGCTCCTTCTGTCATGCTTATATTCCAGATGGGGTAAAAAACGGAGTAATCAAAGCACATACTTTTTCCATTTGACTTAGCTTCGCCTGAAAACTTTCATGGCAGTTCTGTATTATGATTTCCGTTATAAGTTGTTAGGCTCTCATCTCCTCCAGGTTTTCGTAGTTTTTCTATCTTGGACCCATTAGTGTGTGTGTGTGTGTGTGTATATATATACATATATATACACACACACACATATATAGGGTATATATATGTATACACACATATATGCACATACATATGTATTTATATATAAAATATACATATGTATATATTGAGTCAGTCTTCTAACACAAAGGATAATGGACAATGGGAGACAGAGTCTCTGCCCTGGCATTCCCAGTAGGAAAAGAAGATTGGGTAGTTTTCATAGTGAACATTTTAGAAGCACATTTAATATATTGTTGAAGGCCTGATTGCATGGCAAGAGCACAGATATGCTTTATATTTTAACAATGAAACACCATTAAGTGCCAAATGGGAACCCTAGACTCCTTCTGTGAAAAAAAAATCATGATTTCAAATATAAATGATTGAATTACAGATTGATTCACTTTAATATCATTTATTTCATCTATATGTATATAGTTTTATTTGCTGAACAGTTGCAAAGTCAATTACTCCATTGTGACAATTCATTTCCTCTTTATGCCTCAGCATAAAGACATTCTCTTAAATGGCTGTTAAAGCATTTTAGCAGTAATTGTGATTTCCTAATGTTTGCTATGACTAGTTTATTCACATTGGTTAAGTTTCCCCAGAAAATGTTTTCATAGCTTCTTCCTTTTGCACCATGTTCTATTAAGGGCCGCAGTTTGCATCATTAGATGCCATTCAATCTTTTAGAAGTTTTTCCTTCTTTACTCCGCCTTTCTGTATATAATAACTTATTGAAGAGATCACACAGTTGTTTTCCAGAGTACCAGGCATCTGGAATTATTTGTCTTTTGCTTTTCAGGGCTTTAAAATAAAAAGCTCTTTTTCTCTCTGGAAGTTAAATACAGATATTTTTGCAGAAATGCTTCATGAAGTGTTTGCTGATTTACATGATACTCCATTGTAGCAATTGGCATGTGATGTTTGACTTTCCTATACTTAGTGATGCCCATGGTGGGTTAAGGCAATTTTTCTCTTGTACAAGTACTATTTCTCCTTCAGGCTTAATGGGTAATCTGTTCCTGGATGGTTATCTTGTTCACCATTAGCCTATTACCTAATGGCTTTAGCTACCATTGATATTTCTGATTCAAGTTGTATTTACTGGGGATTTCAAATGGTGATTTGCTAACGCAGATGTCATCCTTGATGAGTGTGGAACTGAGCATTCCACTTTCTGCCATCTGTTGCTGCTGTTTGGTTGTCCTGATCTGTGATTATTACTGAAAAGGCAAGACAAAATATCCATATGTTTCATTTCACGAATTTTCATGAATTTAAAGAATTTATAACTTAATAATTTAAATGAAAATTTTTTTGTGATTTTAATAGTAATGACCAATGAATTGTGCTTTTCTTAATTCTGTTTTTTTTCTTTCTGACAATCCTAATGGATTTAGGAATTTGTGGCTGTGTTTCAATCAACGATGCTCTTGTTCTCTTTGATTTCAAAATTGTTCTCAATTTGGCCTGTGAAAGCATTTTTAAATGGAAACGGAGAGTTGGAAGCCACATTAGAATCAGCTAACCCCAATTTCAAAGTTTTATAGTTTAGAAAACACAGGTTTGGCAAGTTTGGAACCTCATCTCATGTGTCTTAGCTGACTAAAAGCAGCGCAAAAGCTGTGGTCCAAGTCTTCTGAGGGTTTAGCTAGTCCTCTAAGATATCTTACTTTCAGTCCTTTACTAATGATATTAAGCAAAGAGAGAGAGAGAGAATGACCCACATTTTGCAATCATACACTTTTTGTTTACTAAAAGTTACAGTCTAGTGAGTGGCATATTATATGGATTCATTATCAGCTTCCTTGAGAAATGCTTTGAATGGAAACAAAAAGGTCCCATTGTAGGCTGGTCATGAGATCTGTCAGATGTATGAGTTTGAGTCCTATAGTTTGTTATGTGGAAGTTCAATTTACTGTAACGTCACATTCAACTTATTCCCCAGAGTTTTGAAAACTTGGAATTCATCACTGTTGTGGAGAAGTAGTGATTTCACATACAAATGTGAATTGTGGGTTTCTCCAAAAGCCTTGCAGATCCCTAGCAGAATTGCATCCACAATGTGATGTGGCAACAGGTGATTAGAATGGGAAAACTCTTTAGGTATGCATACTGTTTCCAGATCTGGGCACTTTCCAAGTGTGTCTTTTAGATGCGTATAATTGGATTTCTGAGATTGAGCTGCCTTTCTGCCTAGCTTGGAAGCTTTTGATATGCTGAATCTTGAGATACAAGTAAAATTCTAGGAAAGTTCTTGAGAAGAAATTCCAGTTCAAGGTAGTGTCAATATTGCAAATGCACATAAGCAGCCAGAGATTGGGAAGCCCAGAGTTTCTCTGCTGCTGGGACGCGATCTGCAGTGGCTTTATTTCAAAAGAAAAAAAATCAATGCCCAGATGTCAACTAGACATGTTCTAGGTTCTCAGAAAGATTGTTTGGAACCTATGGGTTTCCATCCTGTCGAATTATGAACCTCATCTCAGGTATTGAGTATACTGATGCACTTGTATCTGGTTTATTTAGGATGATTCATATGAAGAGTTGTCAATTTCATGTGAGTTAACCTCGGGAAGAAATAATGATATATATATGGTGTGTGGGGCTCTGATTTTTCTTTGATTGGTATGTTGCCCAAGCAATCCATTTCCTATGGAGATTCTCACCTAAGTATTCTAACCTAACTAGTCTTAATATGAGTTAGAATCTTCATAGGAAATGGTGAATTAGCAGGATATTATAACTATAATTTTAAGGAAATGCCATTTTTATAACAGGGAAAACACTGATTAAAGTTAGAGAAGGATGTTTCACTACTTAGGGGAAGGCACCCTTGTGAGAGCAGATCTAATACGTCTAAAGGTCAGTTTAGATTGTGCTTCAAATATCTGTATTGTTTATCACCATCGGTAGTATTGGTAAATTGAGAATATAATGTTTAAATTTTTGTATCTGGTAGGCAAAGCGAATTAAATTTATTTGATGACATTTTCTTTTAAAATATTTGTTATTTTGTTTTTAATTTTGGTTACATAGTTCAGAGGGTTGCATACCTGTGGGGCCTCTGATTACAGAGAGGACAGTCAGGTATGGAGGAAGGTGGGTGGGACAAATGTTTTTTTTTTTTTTTTTCTTTTGTGTCCCCCAAGGGAGCAGGGTGAACTGGTTACTCCTTGCTGTCAAACTGTTAGCACCCAGGGATGGGGGACAGTCCTTCAATGGTGCCTTAGAGACCCTGATGAGACGAGTGTTCTGAGGGTGTTAATAGTTCTGGGAAGTTGTTAGTTTGGTATCTCTAGAATTGAGAAAATCTTTTCAAGGTCTGTTGGTTGAGTCCGTCTTAGTGCTTCCATAGACCCAGACCCAGGTTTGGTGGTAAACCTTAGCCAGATGATTTGTTCAACCTGTTCTGCATTCCTTCCTCTGAGGAGGCAGTTGACGTTCCCTGCTGGCCTGGACAAGCTCGCTGTTATGTTCCCATGTGCATTTGGGCATGCTGTCCACTGCACAGGCATCAGTAACTGAGGAGTTCCAGTCCCAGAACACATCCTGTGATTTTTCTTGTGGCCAAGGTCTGGTCCAGCAGTTGGGTTGTCTCCTAGGAAACCAGGATTTGAGTTTCCTATTGTTTGTTTAGTAATTTATGTTTCTTGAAACATGGTAGTGGTGGTTTTTCTGCCCCACCTCTGCCCCAAGAGATATTTATCAATTATTCCCCGAGGAAGTTGGGACTTTCTTCTTCTAAATCCATGCTAAGGGCATGAAAAATGGTCTCTGGCAGGTTAGAGGAAGATTCGAAAGCGTAAGTGGGTCCATGTGCCCTCTGCCCATATTTCTGCAGACTCTAGCTGGACTAAAACTTAGCACTCCCTGTGTATCTATAGCTCTTGCTTTTGTCACCTTACAGAGAAGTGTGTCTCTTGCCAATTGACATATGGCCTCCCAAGTCCTTGCAGAACTGACTGAGGGGCCAGCTGCTCAAAGTTAACACATGCAGGGCTACTCCAGTGAGTCTGAGGTAGTTGCTGTTCAAAATGCAGCTGTCTAGGCATGGCTTTGTGGTTTAATGTTTTAAGCCATTGCCTTCAATGGTGGCATCCTTATGAGCACCGATTCAAGTACCAAATGTCCTGTTTCTTATCCAGCTTCTTGCTGGTGTGCCTGGGAAAGCAGTAAAAGATGGCGCAAGTGCTTGGGCCTCTGCCACCCATGTGGGAGAGCTGGGTGAAGCTCCTGTTTTCTGGTTTCGGCCTGGCCTATCCCTGCGTGCAGCAGACAACTGGGAAATAAAAAGGTGGAAGGAAATCTCTATCTCTGTCTTTCTTTGTGTAAATCTTTCTCCCAAGTAAATGAAATAAATCTTTTAGAAAAATGCAGCTCCCAGTTTCTTTATTTGAGGTTTCTCATGCAGGTGGGGTTCAAAGCAAACCCTTTGGGAGACCCTCCTGTACAGCGTGCACTCTTCGTTGTTGCAAAGATTGGCAGGTGAATTTAAACTTTATTTATGATCAGTCCTCCTCTGAGAATGGCAACCGTACTTCTTTCTTGTGTATAATAGGGATGGATTTATGATTTTTATGGAAACCAGGTGATGTTCTGCCTGGTGGGCTTGTCTCTCAAGTCAGACAAAACTCAGTGATTTTCATTTTAAGACGGCTTGCCCGAGGCCATGAAGAGAATTGAAACATATGAGGAACTGTGTTCAGGGCCTTGTCAGGAGCTGGAAAGTTAAGCAGTTTAACCTCCTTGGATTGGTTTCATATATGTGTATTCAGTTTCTTTGGCTAAAACCAGATTAAATTGGATTTTAAATATATGAATCTTTGTGAAGATTTTCAAAGTTTATCAAATATTGTTCATGCAGATTTGAAGAAAAAAACTGGAAGATTAAACATGGTTTAATCTTGATCATTGTGTTAATTCTTTTTCCATATAATCATTGCTTCTTAGGGTGAAAAGTTCGGACCGTTTGCAGGAGAGAAGAGAATGCCCGAAGATTTGGATGAAAACATGGATTACAGGCTCATGTGGGAGGTAGGATTGGGACTGTTAGTTGAAGCATTAAAAATATGCTTTTATTTATGCTATTTAATATGTTTTAAGGATTTGTTCCTTGAAATCAGCTCCAGTTGAGTATTTTGAGTATTTATGTTTTGAAATGTTTTGATTTTTAGAACCTGAACAACATGAAAGTATACCATTTTTTAAACAGGATGTTGAAATATCTTAGTTAACAATCTTTTTTTTAAATAACTTGGAGTATAGAACTAATTATTGAATGAGACTTTCCATGTATATGGATGTTTGAATTTTAAAATAAGTATTCCCAAACTTAGAATTGAGTTTTATCAATGATGCTTCATTTCAACTTTTATTTTCCCATTGAAGTTCTAATTTGTATGGAAACAGTTCTGAGTTCCCTGAGTTGGGCTTATAGTGCTTGTGGTTCCGGTGGATCAGACCTGGATGGCCCTTTCCCATCAGAGAGCTTGGAGACACTAGTCAGGTCACGCCTGCCGTGTGTGTGTGTGTGTGTGTGTGTGTGAGAGAGAGAGAGACAGAGAGACAGAGAGAGAGAAACACCTCCATTAGTTGACAGCATGACAGCAGTGACAGCAGGGAAGAGTGCCTCCTGGCATCCATGTCGGCATGGTTTTCAGCAGGCCTGCAGGTGGCCCATGCTTCAGAGCACTCACTGATCGGTACCTCTTTATTCTTGTATTGGCCAGCAGGTCTTGAGCTCTGTGTGCAAAGCGACTACTGAGTCTTGTCTGTCTTTCATGCTTCTTGATAGCCTCAGGTGTTTCTTAACATTACTTATTGTATCTCTTTGAAAGGCAGAGAGAGAAAAAAGAGAGGTTGGGAGAGACAGAGAAAGCTGTACCTGCTGGTTCATTCCCCATTGTGCACAGAGACAGGGCTGGTCCAGGTTGAGCCAAGAGCCAAGGGCTCAGTTCAGGTTTCCCAGATAGTTGGTGGGACCCAGGTACTTGAACACCACTGCTTAGGATGTAAAATATTAGGAAACTGGACTCAGAAGCAGTTTGCACTTGAGCTGGGGTTCTTCTGTGTGGGATGTGAGTGTCCCAAAGTGGTGACCTAACGATTGCACCAAATATTCATTCCTAAAATGCCCAGTTTTAAATTTTCTTCTTAAAATTAAATATATTAACAGAATTCTGGATTTCTCAGAGTCCAGATCAGGTGTAGAGTTTGGGGCTGGGATCTGTGTCTGACTGTAATTGCTTCTCATTGACTGGTGAAACGGGGTTCTTTGTTGCATTCTCTTCTTCCCTTAACTGTTGCCTACTCTGCCAGGTGGTTTGGGGCTGAGCTAGCCTTTTTTCACCCTCTGTTCCCTCAGATTCTCTCAAAGGTCAAAATCCATTTAAATCCTGCTGGTAGCACTCTCAGTAATCCTGTGTTTTTATATCTCCAAGACCTTCCCTTTTTATAATATTTTCTCAGGTATGTCATGCCACAGTTTACATTCCTTGTTTCCAGGCACTGGCTGAAGGCTTCCAACACATCTTTTGTGATGTAGCACCTGCAATTTAGTCACCTGAAGAATGCTGCCAGCTGTGTGTTTTCCTTGCCACCTGCTGTGACCATCATGCAGGTGTTCTAAAGCAGCTGCTGGGGAATCCTGTATCTTCTTTCTCCTGGCAGCCCTGTTGGATGTGCCTATTCCCACCTTTTTTTCAAAGTGGACCTCTGGCAATGTAGAAACTGGTCAGTTCTGATGGTGTCATCTTGACTAAGTCATTCAGTCTTCAACTTTGCACCTACTTTGAGATCACATGAATATCTGTCTTTCTCTCTCTCTCTCTCTCTCTCTCATGCTGTGACTGTGAATGCCTCATACTGTGAAGAGTTTATTGACACTGCTCGGTGTTCAGTGGTGTGATGCATTGTAAGTGGAGCAAGATGATATGTCACAGTTCACTGATGCTGGGTTAGACCCCTTTGCACAAAAACCTCTTATTGTATAACAGCTAAGAATGCAGAGTTCCAAAGAAGTAGATAAAAACTGGAGATTGAAATGAAATGTCCTAATTCTGAGTGATATGTTTATAGGAAAATTCAAATGGTTTTACTTTGATATAGATCAGTAGCCTGCTACTATATCATCTTTACCTCATGTGATAAGTAATTTATCTCTTGGAAGGAAGATTGCTAAAACAAATGAAACACATAGACCATAAAGTCTCTTTGTCGGAGTTGCAGATGTAAAAGTGCAAGGCAAAAAAATACTGTGAAAACAATCTGTCTTATATGCACGAACCTGAAAATGATAAAATGTTTTACTTGATTTGTTTTCCTAAATCCATACCCTTTAGGATTGATGAAAAAATTATTGTTATTATTATTACATCTAAAGACAGCTATGTTATGAGAATAGTTAGTTAATGTCATCTATTAAATAGCTATGTATTACAAAATGCAGCATATCAAATTATCTTACTTTTGTTTATTTTGTCATTAGAAAATATTTTATTCTTTTGGTAAAACATATTTGCAAAATATAACTATCAAAATACATGATTATACAATTTTTTTAAATGATTTTTTTTCTTTTTTTTAAGATTTATTTATTATTATTGGAAAGATGGATATACAGAGAGGAGGAGAGACAGAGAGGAAGATCTTCCATCTGATGGCTCACTCCCCAAGCGGCCGCAACGGCTGCAGCTGAGCCAATCCGAAGCCAGGAACCAGAAGCTCTTCTGGGTCTCCCACGTGGATGCAGGATCCCTAGGCTTTGGGCCATCCTGGACTGCTTTCCCAGGCCACAAGCAGGGATCTGGATGGGAAGCGGGGCCGCCGGAATTAGAACTGGCACCCTTATGGGATCCCAGCGTGTGCAAGGCGAGGCCTTTAACCACTACCCTATCGCGCCGGACCCACAATTTATGTATTTTTTGTATAAATATTTACCTCCTTATAGTTACAGTAAATTCTTATTTTAAAATAATTGTACATATGAGGTGAGTTGGGCCTCTTCCTTTAGTCAATGGGATCTAAAAAAATTTCTGTGTCAATTAAACATTTCTGGGTGCTTTTTGGAAGCTTCCTGTGCAAACCTAGTACCTACTTCACTTGTAGAATGATGATTCTTATTTTTCTTGATTCTACTCAAATGGAGAGGAATGGGAAACCAGGTAAAGACTAAAGTTCCTACTTAATGACTGTGGACTAACTGTAATATGTGGCCACAAAAAGGCTGGGTTGGAAATGTAGCTGAGACTACAGGTCGTGGTGGAGACTTGCTGCTTCTGAAATCTTGATCTTTGTATCATCTGTGGCAAGAATTTCATCTGTAAAGGAGACTGTGCACATATCCACCCTTGCTCCTCATAGAGATGCGTCCTGAATCCCAGACGCAGTCAGTATTGTCATTATATGGAAATGCAGCACAACTGGGGGCAGTGGTCTCCAGCTTGCAGCGGCAGGCATCCCCAGTGTCTGATAGGTCTGCTACTACCTGGTGGCAGATTAGGTGTAGAGAGGAAATCCTGAACTTTGTATTTTGAGGTAGAAGACCCATAAATAAACATCAAGTCCAAAGAATCATGGGCTCTCAAGTAGTGAGTTGTAAAGAGAAACACAAAGTGTATTCATTTTAGCTTGTTTCTTCCATGAGGGAGGAAGCAAGGAAATATGAAGAAGGAGGGCATTAAGTATCTTTTACTGGAAATGCACGGGTAGAATTATCTTTTTTTTTCTTTGTTCATAGTGGAAAATAATCAGACTGTTTTTGGATTCAGGCAGTGGTAGTGAAATATGTTAGATGTAGATGGACTGAAGACAACTTAGAAAGTCATGGAGTGGTAGCACTACTGTTGTTTTAATGATCCGTTATTACCTAACATTGACTATATGAAAGAGATCATTGTTTTGTTCAATTATTATTTGTAATCATTGTCTATATTTTATTAAACTATGTTTTTTTTCTTTTTACTTATTTATTGTAATGTAAATTTAAACTATATTATCAAAATAGATGAAATGGGGAACTGTAGGTGGGTGGGAGAAAGAATGGAATGAATATCGTGTTTTTCAAGTTGTATGTACATATCTCATTGAGTTTGTTTTTTGATTTTCTAATGATTTATTTATTTATCTATCTATCTATTTATTTATTTATTTATTTAGGGGAGGCTCATTTAGTACTTTATTTTTTTTTAAATAAAGCAAACATTTATTAAACTGTAATAAACACATTCCATCAAATTACAAAAACCTGAGCAAGAAAAACAAACGGCACATGCTTAACTGTAGTTGACATTCAAATGAAATTTGCATTCCCAAAATATTATACAGTAATTAGAAAATACCAGCCAAAGTAATATTAGGATACTTTTACGTGCGATCTCAACAAATTTGAACAGAAGCAAATTTTAGCAAAGGTAAATTTTACAGTGAAACATAGCAGTAGATTAAGGATCTTAACATGTTTATTTTACTGCTATTTGACACTATGATACAAAAATAAGAGGATTTACTTGACATTTTAAATAAATATCTCATGGGCTGTTGAGTGCCTTACTGGTGAAAAGATTTAACTGGCTAATCTCATATTTATTTATTTATTTTTGAAAGGCAGATTTTATAGAGAAGGAAAGACAGAGAAGGTCCTCCTTGCACTGGTTCACTCTGTAAGTGACCACAGTGGTTAGAGCTGAGCTGATCTGGAGCCAGGAGCCTCTTCCTGGTTCCCTAAGTTCTTGGGCTGTCTTCTGCTGCTTTCCCAGGCCATTAGCAGGGAGCTGGATTGAAAGTGGAGCAGCTGGGTGGAATTTGAACTGATGCCCATGTGGGATGTTGGCTCTGCAGGGTGGAGGATTAGTCCGCACTGCATTGGCTCCACTACATTGAGTTTGTTTAAAAAAAAATTGAAATTAAAATAAAATAAGAGAAAGAAGCTACTATCCAAAAGAACTTGATTATATCTGTATTTCTGCTGAGAGTAAAAAGGGAGAATAAATATCAACATTGTTTAAGGGCACCGCGGAACTATTAAAGTAAGAGATGCAGTATAAGGATCAAAAGAGTAGAAAATTTAGACAAATGTGTGGAAAATGTAAGATCTTTTTCCTTGGTGAAGTCAGATTTCCCTGATTCTTATGGTGCAAGAGGCTGACAATCTGAGCTTAGCTTGTATTGAGGGTCACTGAGACAGAGAAACAGGCAGAGCTGTTGTTTATCTTGTGGGATTGGAGTGACAGCATTAGACACTGAGAGACAGTCAAAGGCATTGCTGCCTCCTCCTCGAGCCTTTTGAAGGATTATGAAACCATATGGCAGAATGGTATAGATTAATCCATGTACCACCCTAAGCCAAATGATATACAGTCTCTTCTTGCTTGAGGAAAGTCTTTGGCACATACTGTACTTTCAACTGGAAGCGCTATAGGCTGGAATAATGGCTCTTGAATCTGACAGAGGTCTGCTACAACTACAGCCCCGTTTTGAATCAGCTCTGTCTGACAGGGCAGAGCAGGCTCAACCTGTTTAGAAGAAATACAATATTTCAATCCTCTAAAGTGTTTTAATATGTAATGTCCAGGATTTAATATTATGAGATGATAAGAGATAGAACCTTGTGATCAAAACTGAGAGTAAAGTTGGACAATTAAAATTCACTTAGGGAAGATCTGAATATTGATAGTTAGTGAAATGTAGACTCCAAAATATCCTGAATGTTTTGTTGTAGAAAATTGAAGAAAAAGTGAGAAAACCAGATGAAAATATGGAAAATTGTATTAAGGAATTGAGATACTACAAATGGCAAATGTATATTCTAGAACAGAAAAATATAACTGAAATTGACAGCTGCAGGTTTGATTTAGGAACTTGATTTGATAAGAAAAGAATAATGAAAAAGTGAACAGAAAATACTGGAAACGAAACATAGAGACTGCAGACAGGCTTGTGGGCTCATGAAAATACCTAACAAAACTGTAAAGTTAGCATCTTTCAGTGTTAAAAGGAAGGAGAGAGAAATTGGCAGAAGCATATTTGATGAGATCATAGATGAGAATTTTCCAGAAATATTGAGGAAACATCATTTGATAATTGAAGAAGCTCAGTGAGCTTCACATAGTACCAAAATCAAGAGAGCCACCACATGGCATAGCTTGATAAAACTATTGAAAACCAGACAATAATAACAGAAGCCAGGAAAAAATAAAAAGGAGGTAGGTGAGATATTATCCTCAAGAAAAGTCATTGAAAACTTACTTTGAACAGAAAATGTGAAAGCTAGTAGACAACTGAACGATATTTTAAGGTGCTGAATGAACAAAACTGTCAATCAAGAATGCTGAATGTAATAATGAAAAGGAGAATGAATGTAATACTCTCTCTCTGTGTGTATGACTGAATTGTTTCAATTAGAAGAGTAATCTGTTTCAGTGATGGCTGAAATTAATTGGGGATCTGAGAAGGACTTGGTAAAATGTTTGTGTCACATAAAAAGCTATCCAAATGGCCAATACACTTGATCTTAGCCAAAA
Source organism: Ochotona princeps (assembly GCF_030435755.1). Classification (NCBI taxonomy): domain Eukaryota; kingdom Metazoa; phylum Chordata; class Mammalia; order Lagomorpha; family Ochotonidae; genus Ochotona; species Ochotona princeps. Next base: position 31,980,770 of record NC_080838.1, read on the forward strand.
GGCTGATAGTTGGTTCACATGTGCAGTAGAGATGATAAAGATATTCAGCCTGTTTAATTATCTGAATTCTCTTATTCATTTGAAAGGCAGAGTCCTAGAGAGCGAGGTAGTGGGGAGGTGTTTCCGTCTGTTGAATCACTCTGCAAGTGACCACAATGGATGGGGCTGTGCCAGGATCTTGGAACTCCATGTCATCTCTCACACAGGTAGCTAGGGCTCAAGCAGTTTCCCAGGCACATTAGAGAAAGTAGGATCCCAAGTGGAGCAGCTAAAACTTGAACCTGTGTCCCTTAGGGATGCTGGCATAACAGGCAGTAGCTTTACCCACTCTACTACAGCACTGGCCCTGACTGCTTATATTTTTGTTTTTGTTTTTTTAATTGGTGCAGTCATTTTGGAGAAATGCTTTTGTGATTATCAATGTGTTTTTACTATACTTACAAACGTGAATGAATTTCAAACACATGGCACACAGTGAAGTAGCTGGAGACAAAGGAGTATGATTGATTGCATATACAGTTCCAAAAAGAGGTAAAGCTAATTTAGGAGATTGTAAATCTGGGTTGTGTTTGCCTTGTTGTGAGGGTAGTAATTACAAGTGGGAACCTGGGAATGCTTTCGGGGTGGTTTTTTTATCTGTGTACTAGTTCACTTAGAGTGTTTGTTTTATGGTAATATTTTGTGCTGTATTCTTTAAGGTTCTGCACCTTTCTGTAATTATGACACTTCCACAGAACGTTGCCCTACAAAAATGAATCAGAACAGTGAGATACAAGGCACTGAGTTCTGCTGTAGCTGAGCTGTCAGGTTGTCCTGGAGCCAGCATGTCAAAAACACTTGGATTACGATACCAGATTACAACCCAGATGGCAATGAATGTGGTCTGTTGAATGTAAACAGATGGAAAGCAAGCCAGGGAGGCTATCAAGTGTAGCATGACTATGAGTTAGTAAGTGGAAGGGGCAGTAGTAGTGGGTAGGATTAGAGAGATAGTTGTGGGTCAGATCGGGAGATTTACTCTGATGGCAACAGGAAATCATTGATGGGTATATGCAAGACAATGATGACACACTGATGCCTTGAGGAGGTCACTGTGTCTGCCTTGTGGAGAACAGGTTATTAACTGAGCAGGGAGACCAGTCGGGAGGCTGTTGATGGTGACCTGGATGTGAGCTTCAGTGATGGACAGAAATGATTAGCTGCTGGTGGTGTGTTGTATGTAGGTCACACACTGGGAAGGGCTTGCTGACGGCTTGACTGTTGAAAGAGAGGAGTCAAGTATGGCTTTTAAATATCCTCCCTGAGCCATATACATCCTAGGTGGTGATGTTTCTGAGAGGGCAATTGGAGACTGAGGTTGAGAGAAATGGGAGGATGGAGCGTATGCCACATTATAGACTACTGGAGGGAAGCTTGGCTTTGTTATTGCCTTATTGTGTTGCACAGTATCTAGACATAAGCATCATTGAATTAACTTCTATTTCATATTTAATATTCAAATAATTCTTGTTTAATAGTATGTTGACTGTGTTAACTTTTTAATCATTGCTATTAGAAAACATGGGAGTTGATGGTTAGAAGCAGAAATGACTTACTGACTCCTTTAGCAACTTACTAGCTTGGGTTTGCCTACTTGGCAAACATTTTGCTTTTGTGTTTCTTGAAGATGCAGATTTGACTGAAAGACAGTTTTTAAAGGCACTCATGGGTTGATTATTAATCTGGACGTTTTGTTTACATGTTTTTTTCTTTTTCTTTGCAGTTATTTGATGATTGCAGCTGCTCTGTTGTTGGGAACTTGACTGAGTACCAGGTTTCCAATGTGTTTTAGTTTTGGGAAAAAATGTTTTCAATTGTTGAAAATCTTTTATTTTTCTTTGTTGTTTATGGAAGTCATTTTAGGTGTTTGGAACAAAAACTTTTCTTCTCCAAATGTTTTTGTTTTACAGATGATAACGTTTTGTGTTCGTTCCAAATGGAACCATTTAATGTAGACATTAGTGGAAAAATACCACCTAAGAAGCCCTCTAGAAGGATGCTTGGACTCCAAAAACAAATGTCATCATCCGTTCTTTCTGATGCTAGCTCTCTAGTTAAGGAAAAAGCAAAGCAAACAGATGTGACTTTGTGACTTGTCTTCTGGAAGTTCTGCCTTTTTTATGTGTGTGTGTGACTGTTCTTTATCTCTTGTAGAGTGCTTCCTGTATACCTGTGTCAGCCAAACCTAAGGTATGATTAGCAGAGTGCTAGGAACTTTTGGTCAGATAGTTGGACTTAAAAACAATATTTTCTGTCTTGTGAGAGCACTGTTACTATCTTTTGGGTTCTGATCACAACTTGTAGCACTCTAGGAATTTTATCACGTAACACTCAGTTGCAGTTCCATCTTGCCTGAGCAGTAAAGAAGGACATTATGTCAAATGAGAGGAAGTTCAGTAGCATGGGCTTTGGCAAGCATTGATCAGTGAGCTTAATGTTACCGAAGTTCTTTCCACCTTGATAGTGGCTTAATCTTCAAGTTGGTAAGCAGAAAACAGGTAGGTTTCAGACAGGCTAATGTCCCTGAGGAACAAAGAGCACCTTTTCAAGGACATTGTCACCCTCACAGATCTACCCTAACAAGTCAAAGGAGGGTGGCATCTCCATTCCCCATTTGGCACGAGTAATGTGATTGTTCTGACCCAGTGAGCATAACTTGAAGTGGGGGTAGTCAGCTTTATTTCAGACTTCACCAGAGAAGGTAGACATGTGAGCAAATGTGGTTTTCCTAGAGGATGGAGGATGGGCAGAATATCTCTTAGGCAATATCCTCCACGAGAGTGGCCATTGCTTGTCTTTCAGCAAACCTAAAAGCTGGCTGTGTCCCAAGTGAAACAGTAGATGCTGAGTTTACCTAGGTAGACAAAACTAACCTGGTAGAGAAGGTAAAACTTAGCGACTAGTAACCGAGTCCCGGACTTATAGCTTGCATTATTTCCAGTTTACCTGGATATTTTCATTAGGGAGTACAGATAACACTCTTAATGAAAGTGTTTTAGGTTAAAGGAAGTATTAAAGTAAGGAGTGTTTTTACATATGGCTAGAGGGTAGAAGGAATGTTTCAAGAACAGGGAAAATGTAAATGAAGTCAGGAAAAGTGTAAATGAATGGAGATGCATATAGCTATCAGGTTGTTATGTTTTTAGAGATGTTTTTCACAGCACAAATCTCAAGTGGTGTCATAACACTGAGTAATTATCTTAGTCCATTTTCTGTTGTTATCACAGAATAGTTGGGCTTGGTAATTTAGGAAGAAAGAGACTTTTTTTTTGGTTCTTGGTTCTGAAGGCTGGTAATGATGTTATGGCCAAAGAGCAGAAAGAAAAGTGAGAACTCACTCCCACAAAGCACATGATGCTGTTAGACTGTTTCCTGAAGGCTCTGAACACTGCCCATGTGACCACCTCTCCCCGCACTACCTCATTAAGGAAGTGAGCCTCCTTGTCTTAACTTTCGCAGGGATAAACCATATTTAAATTATGGAGCAATATCCAGGAAGTGAAAGCTGCAGATTGTTGTTGTCTATAATGCCACTCTGATAATGTCTCTGTGCATTTTTATGAATTTTATGAATTTTTTAAAGCATGCTTATCTTATATGCAATGGTGTCATTATTTGCTTATCCGATGCGGTCCTGAAGAAAGTTTGGACATAATTGCTAGAGACATTTGTGAATTTTTAATAGCAGCAATATTAGATAATATTCATATCCCATAAAGCATACCCTTTTACATGGACAGTGAGATAGTCTACATTATAATCATATAATATGCAGTCATGACCACCATCTAATTTTAAAATATTTTCATTGCTCTAAAAAGAAAATTCTATAGCAATTAGCCATTATCTTTGAATGTTTTATATATCCATTGGTACAATATACCCAATTTCATATGAAGAACAATGTTTCTCAGAATAATTTTCTAAGTACGTTGTTTTAGTAAAAATTCAATTAACTCCTGTTTAGGACCTATTTCTGAGACTATATTGCATATCTTCAAAAAGGAACTCTTTTTGGAAAGAAAAATAGCAGTGTGGGGAATTTTAATAGGAATTGTTATTAGCTTTAGTATTTGCTGTATAAATAAAAATGAAAAGCGGTTATCGGGTTTTCTTTATTTGTAGATTTCTAATGTCCTGGTAGAAAATGAAAACAAAAGAAAATACATTTTTCAGAAAGTACAGTGCTAGTGTTATTAGACTAACATTATTAATGGACCTTCTAATCCTATCATAATTTTTAATTATATTCTATTTACGTTGAGAGCGTATAAAAGGAAGACTGATGGGGAGATTTTAAGCAATTCATTTGCAACTCAAACTTTCTCCTTTGTAATAACACTTTAGAAGGACTCCATTTGAACAACATGCAGATAAGGAGTAATGTGGAGTGTTTCACAGCAATGCATTTTGTTATCTTCCAGAGAACTGGATGAGAGGAGTTGAGAATGTTCCGATATAGAGTAATGGTAAGGGAAGGCAAGTGGCGATTGCCCTGATTTGATCTGTTTGTTATATTCTTATGTTAACATATCACATTGTATCCCACAAATAAATATAATTATTACATCTTAGTCAAACTAATTGCATTTGAGGCTGGCCACCACTTGCAATGCCAACATCATGTTGCAGTGCGCCTGTTTGAGTTTGAGCTGCTCTGCCGCTGATCCAGCTCCCGGCTGCTGTGAGGCTGGGAGTTCTTGTTCTTTGGCTTCAGCCTGGCATAGGATTGGCTGTTGGAGGCATTTGGAAGAGTTCTCTTCTTCTTCATGTCTCTTCTGCTCTGTCATTCTGTTTTTCAAATGAATAAATAACTCTAAAAGAAAATCACTGTAATTGAATTTTGAAATATTATCATACCATATTCTGTACAAAATGAACAAATATTACATGTTTGTTGGAAAAATGCATTCAACCTAAGTGTACAGTTTATCACCATCTGGTAGGGTAGGAACTGGCTGCTTGAGGTTCTTGAGTACTCGAAATTCACTTAATAGTGAATTTAAATTTTACTTAGTTTTAATGACTCTCAGGGCATAAGCCCAGCTACTTGAACCATCACTGCTGATTTCCAGGGTCTGCATTAGTAGGAAGCTGAAGACAGAAGTTGGAGATGGGAAGCAAACCCAAGCATTCCAAGATGTGATATAGGCATTTTCCTTGCTAAATGCCCACCCCCTGCATTGTTTTTAATGCTACACAGCATCATAGCACTGGGTCAGTTGCTGTCAACAGAGTAATTTTACACACTGTGCAACACTGTCATACTTTTGATTTTTTTTTAAATTAAAATAATGAGACTTTATTTGAAAGTGTTACAGAGTCAGGAGCAGAAATTTTTAAAATATTTTATGCAGGAAGCATTATTAGCAATGATACCTTTGTAGATTTTACTTAGTAATTACAATAGAAACATCTGCTGTAAGTGTGCCTTCATAGTTAGTGTGTATTTTATGTATTATATGTTTCTTCAATTTTTCATTTTTAATTTTGTGAAGCTGAGAGACTGAAAGAGGTAGAGGGACAGGTGAGAGAGCTCTCATCTTCTACTTTCTAAAAGGCTTGCAGTGGCAAGGACTTGTCTATGCTGAAACCAGAAAGTAGACACTTAGTCTGAGTCCCCTATATTGGTGGCAGGGATCCAAGCACTTGAGCGGTCCTGTTGCTTTGAGGGTGCATTTAGCAGGAAGCTGGAATCAGGAGCAGGGCTTGGGCTCGGATCCAGGTACTCTGATGTGGAACATAGGCATCCAAGCCATGTCTTAACTGCTGCGGCAAACGCCAGATTGTACGAAGAAAATGTATTTCTGATGCACAGTTAAGTAACGATGGGAAGTTGGTACAACAGAACAAAATGAACATAGAACGAGTTATGCCAGATAGGTCACAACAATGTTTTCTGTGACAAAGTAAAACAAAGTGATATTTTTCTTATAACAGTATAAAAAAGGTGAGAATTTAAAGAGATACTTTAACTGTATCTGAGAAAATGTGAAATTGGCCTCCTGATAGGGAATAAAATAAAATTATATTAAATGTAATTATTTTTAGTTATTTGCAGTAGGTTTATAAAAAGGAAATGCTTTATAAAAGATACATTGCATGGGCATAGCATGGCAGTGTTATGAGGTGCAGCCTGTGATAGCCAGCACCCATTGACAGTGGGCAAATGAAATTCGGCTGTGTCTCCCAACCTCTGTCCTGAAGGTGGGTCCTAACAGCAATGGAATGGTAGTTGCATCCTCAACCACTTCCCCCACATCCTAAATGAGCCAGGTTATTGGAAGTCCAATTAGTCTAGGTATTTTTAGCTACCAGCCCATTTCCTGTTCCTGTCCATCCTAACGAGCACTAATCAACTCCTTAACCCACAACACTTAGGTGAGTCACAGGTGGGCAGGAGAGAAAACCTATCAACTGAGAGGGGATGGTATTGTGTTGTGTATAACCACTCCCCTCACAAGCCCTTTTAAAAGGTCCGAGAAGCCGGGGATCTCACTCTTGCTGGCCAGGTGCTTCCATACGCTAGCACCTCGACTCTTCGCTGACCCAGGACAGGTAATCCCCTGAGCATGGTCTCTGTGTGCTGCTTAGAAGAGACAATGGTTATAATAATGTTTCTACTTTGTGTACTATCTGGAGTTCCAAGAGGGGTGAGGCCAAGCAGTAGTAGAATGTGGGCAGAAAAGCCAGGGAAGGGTGAATGTCTGCAGCTTTGTAAATGTGTCCCGGTTATTTGTTGCATGTCTCTTAGAATAACTTATATTGCTGGGGAAGCTGGGACATAGGTCTTCAGCTTAATGGATGGACTTAAGGATGATGACCATTTGTTTTGGGATTATGATTGGTTGGATTATGATTGGGTGGATTGCTGTATGGACTTGTGATTTGCTACTGTGCTCTATTATCACCTTGCTTGGTTAATAAAGACTCCTTAATAAGCCTTAGACATGTCTGGTGTGATCTCGCTCGCACCCTGCAACAGCAGCCTAGTGGCTAAAGTCCTTACTTGTACTGGGATCCCATGTGTGCACCGGTTTGTGTGCTGGCAGCCCTGCTTCCCATCCAGCTCCCTGATTTTGGCTTGGGAAAGCATTTGAGGATGGACCAAGGCCTTGGGACCCTGCACCCACGTGTGAGACCCCGAAGAGGCTCCTGGCTTCTGGCTTTGGATCAGTTCAGCTTGGGCTGTTTTGGCCATTTGGGGAGTGAAATTAGCAGATGAAAGACTTTTCTATCTGTCTCTGTTTCTATCTAAATATGACTTTTCCATAAAAAGTAAATAAATCTTTAAAAAAGATATATTGCACATAGTCAAAATTCGCTAACATTTAGTTTTATTAAAGGTCGAATTTACAATGTGTTTAGATAACAGTCACTGTGCTCTTCCTATCAAAGCAGTGAACAGTTTTCATTACAATAAGAAAGATTTTTTGGTAGTTTATTTTAAACCCTCCTGTTTGCTTTTGCCTAACAGTGAATTATAAAGTTTTCATACTCATGAGACAGAGTGGCAAAACTACAACTGCTGGAGGACAGAGGGCAGCAGGAAAGACTTTTCTTTTCAGTGTTTACCCCTTAGATTGTTATAATTTTGCATCTTGTACAACTTTATCCAACAATTGAACAATAAAAAACATTGCAGGGAGAAGGAGCTAAAACAATTCCAGTTCAAGATCAATGCCAGACTTCTGAATGGAAGCATAATAATCTATATTTTTCACAATGCTTTTAAGAGATAATCAAATGAGCATGGATACAGAGAAATGTAGATTCATTCCAAAATGAAAATCTGTTGCTTGCAATTGTGTGAGGAGTAAAAAGACTGCGGTATCTGTGTTCTATATGTGCTTACAATATCTGTGCTGACAGTTATAGATCAAAATGTTGAAAGCAAATTTTGTGTGAAATAAGCATGTACAGATTTGTCTTTCTTGTTATTATTCCCTGCATTACGAGTAATCTAGAGAGGACTTAAAGTATCCAGGATGATAGGCACAGCATATATGTACATAGCACATCATTTTATAGGAGGAAGTGGAGCATAAGGTTTTGTTGTCCCTGGAGGCTGTTAGCACCTGTTCCTCATGGGTCCCTGGGTCATCAGTGTAGAGAAGATAACTACGCTATGATAATGGGAGGTACAGAGTTCATCTGAGTTAGAACTTCATCCAGAACATGCAGAGACCACAAATGAGTCTTTTATTATTATTATTATTGGTTAACACACAACACTGTATAGTCTCATCAATTTCAGGAAATGAGCTCATTTCAACACACCATTTCAACCAAACTGTCAACCAGAGGGCAGTCCGCACCCACAGGTTTTGTACAGTTTCTGTCTGAATGTAGGATGAACCTAAATTAGGAATCACCAAGTTGTGTTTGTGACAAATGGGAAAAAAGAACTGTAGTACACATCACACAACTAAAATATACAACAGAAACGTAAGTCTGTGGGGCAAATAAGGCTTTGAGTCTCCATCAGAATCAATTCTCTTTATGGGTACCAAGATCAGTCTCCACCTAGCATGGTGTGCTGGCAGATTCTCCATAGTGGTCGACAAAACTCATTCAAATGGTGTTCTCTTTGGTGAGCACAGACACTACCTCAAGCTTGTGCTTACCAGATAGAGCCAGAAGCTGGGTAAATTCTTGATGGTTCTAGAACTTGAGGCAGTAGTTGCTGAGAATCTTTGACAGTGACGGGGTGAAAGCAGTGATGACCCTTGCATTGCCTACTGTGTGCCATCACTCAAGACATTCCACTCTTCCCTGACATTGTTACTTAATTCATGGTAGACAGCTGAACACCTATGTTAGAGTTTATCTTTGGGAATGGGTTGAAGATCTCTGCCTGGGGCCTTGTCTGAGGATTTGAATTGCTTGTATCCATGGGTGTGAATGTCATTCGTGACCCATCTCATTATCAGGAAGCACAGAAACTGTGTATACTGGTTTCGGGGCTGGAATGGAGCTTCTGGCTGATGGCTTGCCTGGAGCTGGGGCCCGTGCCTTTGGCAGGGAATTGAGTATTTTTGGCCATGATGGAAAAGAGTGTTGTTGGACTGGTAGAAGGAAACTGGAAAGATGGTATTTTTTGTTGTTTGTGATTCATTGTGGCTTAGTTTTCTAAGTAGAATGCGGCATTGCAGAGGGAGTTCTTCATGATGAGGTACAAATACTGCAGCTAAAACCTGGTGCTATACTGTTTTAGTGGGATGAGTTGATGCAACTTCTTTTTGTTAAGATCCAACAAAGAAATTTAAAGATGTCTCATGGCTTTAACTCCTGATGACTGCCAAGTCAGGCTGACATCAAACACCACCTTAATTCTCAACTGTGTGAAACTTGCAGGTGTCCATCTAACGACCTGGGAAAAGTGACACGTTTGTTTTGCTGCTTACAGATTACTCCACTTCCTGCCTGGCATGTTTTTCCCCCCTTTAGCTTTTTCACCAAACACCAACTGCCTTTTCTGCTCATATCTCCTCTTACCATCTTGTCTCCAGTTTAACATTCCCTTTACCCTGAAGAAGGGTGGGAAAACAAGCTGGCTATAGACGCTATTTGATACAAGTCTTCAGAGGCTTTTTGAAACTCAAAAGCCAGTGGCTGTTAAGAGATCATGGGTGAAAAGTCAGGTACAGGTTGTAAGCCAACAACACTAAAGGGAGAAATGATGGTTATCTTTGCACTTGCTACACGCTTCTGTTACTGGTTCTAGTCTGAAGGGTTGTGTGGGCTGGTTTTGCTGATGCAGTTACTGACGGTTCTCCTTAGTGCAACTTCATTAACAGCTCATGTGCTGGACAAATGAACGCTTACCTAAATGAAGGAGGATGTATGAGCCTGGAAACATGCCCAATGGGTTTTGTTCATGTCCGCAAGGGGCTCATAGTTAAAATTTGACCAGAATGTAAGTGTGTAATTTTGGCCAGCTTGGTTTTTACTCCAAGAAAAATGCACTTTTTGACTGGAGAGTTTATAAGATAAATTGATTGTTGGAATTTTATGGGAAAATTATAAGAAGGCTGAAAGTGAAAGATCTAGCAATTGCCCATTGAATGCAGGACCTTTTTTGTTTTTTAAACAAAGCTCAGTTAAGTAAATTTTTCTCTGTTTTTTTTGTTGAGTTACATGACATGAGCCACCACTTAAGTAATTTCTTCCATACAATTTCTAGAATTTTCTAAATGGACAAAGAAATGTTAATTCATGGTTCCAGCAAATGAATTTATAGTGTAGATTTTCAAAGAACTATTTACATGGTTAGTTTCTTCATTAAAGATTGTCTCCAATTATGGTAGGTTAAAAAAATCCAGATTTCTGAAATTTTTAGTGTGTCAGATTGTTTCCTGTATTATTGATTAGTTCCACTTTATGTACACATTAAAAATATCTGTATTCAATTTTCTGAAGTAGACTCTTTGAAAAGTGCATGGGTTCAGTTGTTAACTTCATTTATTTATTTACAAGTGATTTTAATCACTGCCAGTTTATGAAACTATTGAAAGTAATGGATGACAGTAAGTTTAAAGGATCTTACGCTCTGCCAGTGTTTCACGGATGAGTTGTAGGACTTTTTTTTTTTTTTTTAAGATTTTACTACACTGCTAACACCAAGAATTTCTTAACCAAGGAGTGCTTGGCAAATATTAATTTACATTTCTTCAGTAATATCACAGTGAATATAAATGAGATAAATTCGACGTTCTAAGGAAAGGAAAAACATTTTTATAAGTTGGTTTCTTGTTAAAATTTTTGGTAAAATTAATATTGTACACATAAAAATGAGTAATATATAGTTGGTTTGAAGTGTAGTACGTATTGCTAAACTAAGATTGAAAATCCACATGAACGATTTGATGACTACTTTGATGATAGTAAGTTTAGAGTTGCTTTTAAATTTATGTAATATCTCTTTGAATTTAACTTCATTAATAATTTGTTGACACTATAGTTCAAGAATTCATTTAACATGCATTGGTATAGTTTTGAAATTGATATGCGTTTAAAGACAAGTCAGTTCTATAAAGGATGAACCGATTTTCTCAGTGTACACATATTCAAGAATCCTGGTTTTTTTTTACTCTTGACTTAATTAATGGGAAATTTTAGATGGCCTTGGAATAGCATGGCCTTATGAATTGTTTTTTTTTAATTGTGACTTTTATGAAAGCTAAAATGAGGTTAAAAATGTATATAAAAATGGGCTGCCTGAATTGGTGTATTATAATTAAATGCGGCTTGATTTCAAGGATTATTAATTGATAACTTTTATATTGGTTACATACTGGAGTGATAATATTGTGAATATATTTGGCTAAAATATGTATTATTAAAATCAATGTTATCTGTTTCTTTTTAACTCTGTTTAAGATGACTCTTGTAAGATTTCAGTTATAGCTGACATCACATGTCTGTGACACACTGCTGATATGAATGGTTTTCAGGGCAGTTGAGTCCCACCTTGGTAATTAGCTCATGACAGAGTTTTAGAGGAAATAATGGGAAACACTTATGGAGAAAATGAGCTTTTGTAGTTTATCTTGTGTTTCCTTTACTTTTGTTTACGCTTTGGTTTATTTCTCTGTCTTTGTGCTGTGCTTTAGGTAAATACTCCTCAGAGTATTTTAGGTTTGCAGAGAAATTGCACAGACATTAAAGAGAATTCCTATGTCTGTTCTCGCCACTGTTTGTATTTTCATTATCTTGCTTTAATATGGTACTTTTTTTAATTCACTCACTTCCAACCCTCCTCCCCCTCTACTATATTATAGCAATAGTTTAGTCCCTTAACGAGAGTTACAAGTGAGATATTGTACTGGTTAAGTGTATGTTGACGTTGTAGGTGGAGAGAATGGTATAATGCAGCATTCTGGTGACAAGATACAAGAACCGTTTCTTTGGGAGTCCATCTTTTACTCACAAGTGGAGATGCACAGTGCAGTGTGGCACATTTGTGAAGAACTGATGGGCCAGTGTTGACCCATTTTTACTGCAGAACCGGTGCCCAAATGGGATCTCGGCTCCTGCAAGGCAAGAGCTTTAGCCACTAGGCTACCATGCTGGACCCGAGTTTTTTATTTTAATAAAGCCCAATTGTCACTTTTTCTCTCATGAATTGGTACTTACAGTGTTTAACCTAAAAATGTCATTATCAAATCCAAGATTGAATTTCTCCTATTTTACATTCTAGAAATTTAATAGTTTTGCATTTTATATTTAGGCATGTACTTTATTTTGATGTTAATTTCAGGTCTGTGTCTATTTTTACAGTTTTTTTTTTCATGTGAATGTTATGTTCGTTTGTTCCAGCACTGTTTTTTTTCCCCATAGAATTATTTTTGCTTCTCTGCTAGCCAGCTTATACTATTTGCAGATTGGATTTTTTGATCAGGTGGTAATCTCAAGCTTCGCGGTAGTCTAGTGGCTGAAGTCCTTTCCTTGTACGCGCCAGGATCCCATATGCGCACCAGTTCTTGTCCAGGCAGCACCTCTTCCCATTCAGCCCTCTGCTTGTGGCCTCTGAAAGCAGTAGAGGATGGCCCAAAGCCTTGGGACCCTGAACCCGTGTGGGAGACCCAGAAGAGGCTTTTGGCTCCTGGCTTCGGATCAACTCAGCTTCAGCTGTTACAGCCACTTGGGGAGTGAATCAACAGATGCAAGATCTTCCTCTCTGTCTCTCCTCCTCATGGTATTTCTGACTTTCCAATAAAAAATAAATCTTAAAAATAAAAATGAAGACTTTATGGAAATTAAGCCTGCAGTCCTATTTATCGTTATGAACACACAATATATCTTTGAGATTTTAAGTTTATTTGTATGAGTTAGCTAACATCCAATCTGAATCAAAATAGTTTGTTTTTAATAGTCAAAAAATTTGTTCTTTATTTTTATTCTTTTGCTTTGTTGTGGGGCCAGAAAATAAGAGATTGATTCTTACCACATTTTATGATTTCCTGGGCAGTAAACACTAAGTTGGTGTAAAGATAAGTTCATTTTAATTGAAGTCATTCTTCAAATAGCCTGGAGTTAAAAAATGGTACCAGGAGTGGAAAAACCACTAAATTATTAAAGTGGAAGATTAGCCCAGCAACATAATGTGGTTATCGCAGCAGCTGGCCACATAAATGACTGCTATGCTAAACAAATGTTACCTTGATTAGTCACTTGAAATTCCAGCTTGAGTGATGTGGTACATGAAAGAGAGCTATGGTCAGAAATACAGTGTTTGAGGAGGAGGCCATTTGCTATTTGTAAAGGTCACTTGTATTTCAGGCACAAAGTCTAGTATTTATCCAAGACTGTAAAAACATGTCTGAACTCACCTTATACTGTGTTGTTTGTTTAGGTTATGATTCTGAACTGTGGCTTGTTGAACCTACCTTGTGTCAAAATTACCATTGGGGTCTTTTTTTAAAAAAAATTCAGCAAGCTAATAATTATCATCATGAAAAAGGCATCTTTCACATATAAGAAATTATGGTTGAGGTTTTTCAGATTATATTTTTCTAGATAGGTTTTGGTGAGACAATTTTCCAAGTAGATGGTTTCTAATGGTTTATTTTTTTTGGGGGGATTTTCCTTGATTTCATATGGTGTTATAATTTGTGTCAGCATTTGCTAAAGTTATATAAAGCTGACCCCTCCCCCCCCGCCGTTCTTATAACCATACAAAATGAAGGCAGTTGTATTTAAAAAAATTTTTTTTTGCATGGGTGTCATTGGGATTCCAGATACTCATCGTAAATGAACTCATCGTATTTTTCACTAAAATATTTCCTATAAATACAGCTGATAAAAATTGTACTTTCACCCAGGAATGTACATCAGGCTTGGAATTAATTTCATGGTGTTAAATCTTTTCAACTTTTTAAATTTATAAACTCTTTACGCTTTTAGATCTAATTTTCTTTAACTGGTTGTACAGTCAGTTCTGCAGTAACATCATGTCCATTTCTGAAAAATCACTCTGCTGTGTATAATTGTTCAATAAAAACCAGAATCCTGATGGAAGAATGGGACTAGGAACAGAGGACAACAAGCCTTCATTACTGACACGTAAGAAAAGATAGGAATCTGCTGACGATAATAGCACAGCTTTGCCTATGCGGAATGCTGAAGAAAATGACAAATACTACAATCAATAGGCCATCTACTTTATTTTTATTGTTTTTTGATACAATTTAGTTGGCACTGGGTTCTCTCCTCCCCTCCCCTCTGTTTCCTCCCCTCCCCTCTGTTCTCCCCTCTAGGTTCACATTGTGTGTCCTTCGTGAATTTTCCCAAGTCCATCATGCTTCCACTGGAGTGTCTCCCAACCGTGGAGGAGACTGTCATTTAGTTGTGGGTTCATTCTTGTATCCTGGGGCCCTAATATAGGTACAATGAGGATTAGATCTTCATTATTTATGGGCAGTATCGATAGCAGTGATAAAGGGGACATTGACCATCTCAGGTGATTATAAACAATCAGCCTCTTATGGATGGTTGATTAGTGAATCACATCACAAGTTCTTGTTATAGAAGGTACAGGTAAGTATGAAGTGACATAGAGTAAGATTCACATATAATATCTCTAGATTTGACATCATATTATCTTATATTAGAACAAACATGATATCTGACCTTTTGGGATTGGCTCATTTCCCTTAGCATATTGGTCTCTAGTTTGATCCATTTGGCCACAATGTAAAGTATTTCATTTTTTTTTAATCACTGAGTAGTATTCCATAGTGTAAATAAGCCACATTTTCTTTATCCATTCCTTGTTGATGGGTATTTAGGTTGCTTCCATGTTCTTGCAATTGTTGATTGTGCTGCAGTGAACATTGGGGTGCATACTGCTTTCTCATGTAACAAGTCTTTCGGATATATTCCTAGAAGTGATATTGGCTGGGTCATATGGTAGGTGAATTTTTAATTGCCTAAGTGTTCTCCATACTGTCTTCCATAGTGGCTGCACTAGCCTGCATTCCCACCAGCGATGGAGTAGGGTTCCCTTTTCTCCTCAACCTTGCCAGCAGGTGTTATTGGTTGTTTTCTGTATATGGGCAATTCTTTCTGGTGTTAAGTGGAACCTCAGTGTTTTTATTTGAATTTCCCTTATTAGGCAGTTTACTTTTAAAGAGAGTGTAGGTTTACTTGTTGAGGTGTGCATCTGAAGAGATGGGGTTTGTGTTTATGAAATGGTGGAGGGAGGGTTATCTAAGGTGTGTGATAAGCCCTGACTTGGGTATGCATGTCTCATAACATGTGGTGAGCTGAAAAGGTGGCATATAGCTGAGATGTGTTTGTTCTGTGCATATTTCTGTGGCTCACCTCAGCACTTTGCAGTTTTCTGAATTCATTCCCTATTTTGGGAAGACAAAGTTGGGCAGGGGTAAATAGCAGTTTGTAAGATCTCAAGTTCCCAACAAGATCAATCATATGGAGACCAACTCTCATTTTGAAAATAAGCATTATAAAAGTAAACAAACTGCATACACTTTTGAAATACTGATGGCTGCATGGCTTTATAAATGAAAGTTTTAAAAATGACTGGGCTTAAATTAGTTTTCTGCTTCAACATGGCACCTAAGATTTAAACATCTGTTCTCTGTGAAAACGAACTGTATGGAAGCAGTTTTCTCATTTAAGGGGTAGCTACCAAAATGTTGAAGATCTGTCTTTGGTCTTGGTCTTTCTACATGACCAGTTTGCTTGTGGACACTTGGGTGATGCCCTTTCTAACTGGACTTGGCTAGCAAAAACATTTTGCCTTCCCAGCTTGCTCTGCCTAATGGGCACATATGAACTACACTTTTGCAGTTACTCATCCTGTGAGGTTATTTGAATTTCTGTCACTGACTGATGCTGGCTTCAAAAAAAAAAATGCTGCCTTATGCCTTAACGGGGTTATTGGTGCAGGTGCAGGGGCTGCTGGTTCCTTCTGCAGTCTCATCTCAGTACAGTGCTCTAGGTACACAGCACCACTCAGTCACAGTTTGTATGGTCTGGGCCTATGACTTTCAGGGTGGCATGGCCCAGGGTTCAGCATTAGTTAACAGTGTGCCTTGAGTTATAAGATTTGGCCTACTGGTCCGCTTCAGATATCATAGGAGGGCCAGGCCAATCTCTGTTTGACATCACCACACTTAGAAAACACTTTTCACCTCCTAGAGAAAGGAACTTGTTCCCAACCCTGTGCTATGGATAGCCAGGCAGCCCATACCTCAGGACTCACTGAGAAATGGGGCCTTCTCACTGGTTCCTACAGGCACTGCCATTCCTTTGGTGAGCCGTCAGCTCCGGCCCTCGGAAGTACCTGCTTTTCTTCTCAGGATCACAAAAAGCAGGGGCTTCAGAAAGACAGACAGAAGTCTGCCTCCGGGAGCCAGTGTGCAAGGGCATGCAGCGTCAGTACCAGGCCTGAAGAAGCAACTCCACTCCTCCCCCTCCAAACCCCCTTGGCTAGAGCTTTTTAAAACAGTGTTAAATAATAATGGTAATAATTAGTCATCTTCATTCATCCTGATAGTAATGTCAGTGTTTATACATTTCACCGTTTTGTTGGCTTTGATTTATACTGGCTGCTGTTTTCGTATTAAAATGAGCTTTTATTGCTAGTGAACTAAGACTTTTTATTCAGATTGTTGTGAGAAATGTTAACCAGGCAAATGGAGTGAACTCAGTGAATCTTTGATTTGCTTTAATCTTCTCTTGTGATGCTGAAGCAGAAATTCCATTTTAAATTCTGTATTTTTAATTTAAACTTTTCCATCTAGTGAGTAAAGGCATAAAGGAAAGAAAATAGTTTACTTTCCCTGCTTGCTCCTCCCATTTCCCCTATGCCTTGCTAATCTGTGATTAAAATCATTATTATGGACTTCACATATTAATTTTCTTTTTTAGTAATACATTTTTTTCTGTTGAATTTTTGAGTTCCTGATTTGATTACTTGGGCAATTGCATCTGAAAAATTTTATTAATGACAGTAATCTTCAGACTGCATAAACATTTTATAAAGTGTACATAATGGTCCAAGATGCATAAGGAACTAATAAAAAGCCCTTATTATGATTAGCTTATGTCTCCAGTCCAGAAAAAATTAGACACTTATGCTGAAAGAAAATTATTGTTCTTATGGAAGCTGCATTTTGTTTTTTGAAAAGTTACTGCAACAAAGGCAAATACATTCTTACTGGAAGAAAAGATCAAGTTTGGAAATCACTAAATTCTTTAGCGATACACTTTTGAAATGAAATATACACCTGGATAGTATTTAGGACAGTGGCACACACCGGAAGCCTGTATGGAGCATAGGATTCAGGTCAGCCTAACCATGTTACTTAGTGGTTATGTAAGTCCACAAGAAGCCAAAAGACAGCATGGCTTTAATTAGACTATAAAATTGGACTATGGCTATCCTGGTAGTTTTTGTGAGAGATTAAGAAATGTAACCTGTTTTGATGGTGTGCTTACTGATGATGAATAGATGATTGCTTGGGTCAGAGCTGGTGAATTTTAATTCAGATGCAGGCTCTGCAGCCGGAGTTTTGATGCAGCAGCTTAAGCTGTTCCCTGCAATACTGATGATGTGAATTGGAGCTCCTGGCTTTGATTTGGCCCAAATGTGGCCATTTGGAATCTGAATCAGTTTAGGTAAGTTCTTTCTCTGTCTCTCCCTCTCTATCACAATGCCTTTCAAATCAGATCAGGTCAAATCAAATTAAAAAAAAAAATAAAGCCAGCTCTGCTTGGTTCTTCCTGTTCAAAATTATGTGGGGGAAAAAATGTAAACTAAAATTTACCATCTTAACTGCACTCACTCCATTTTAAGCACATAGTTTTGTGATATTAGTATTTAAATTAAAGAAGTTTTTGAAAATAGAAGGAGAAGACTTTTTTTATTAGTGCAAATATTGTTTGTTGGTATAAAATTTTTTGAAATACGTGGATAGTTTTACACATTTTCTGCACTTTTTTGAAAAATTCTGTATTTGTACTTTTGTCAAGAGAGCAAGTCTCTTTTTCCACAACATCTAGTAACTACAGTTCTACTTTCAAATTCTAAAAATTTGACTACTTTTGATACGTAAAAGGGACCTTTTAAAAGTGACCTACCGAGTATAGATTTTAAGCTTCCACTATGTTGTACCGTGTGACATAATTCTCCCTGATTCTACTGATAGTTGCAAGTAGTATAGTGAATGTGGTTCTGCAATTGTCACTTCAAGATCCTGCTTTCAGTTCTGTTGGGTTTCTACCCAAAAGTGACATTGCTGGATGATAAGGATGACATATTTAAATTTTCAAGGAATCGGGCCCGGCGGCGTGGCCTAGCGGCTAAGGTCCTCGCCTTGAGCGCGCCGGGATCCCGGCAGCTCCACTTCCCATCCAGCTCCCTGCTTGTGGCCTGGGAAAGCAGTCAAGGACGGCCCAATGCATTGGGACCCTGCACCCGCGTGGGAGACCAGGAAGAGGTTCCAGGTTCCTGGCATCGGATCGGCACTTACCGGCCAGTTGCGGCTCACTTGGGGAGTGAATCATCGGACGGAAGATCTTCCTCTCTGTCTCTCCTCCTCTCTGTATATCTGACTTTGTAATAAAAAATAAATCTTAAAAAAATTTTTTTCAAGGAATTTCCACAGTGATTTCAATAGCAATCACACTAGTTCATAATCTTTCTGGCAATGCATTGAAGTTTTAGTTCCACTACATGTTTATCCAACACTTGCTATTTACCTACTTACTTATTATTTTATAAAGGTTGATTTATTTTAAAATTCAGAGTTAAGGAAAGATACATAAAGAGGTTCTTACTCTGCTGGTTCACACTCCATATGGCTACAATGGTTCATACTCCATTTGGCCAGGCGAAAGCTAGGAACCAAAATTTCTTCTTCATCTCCCACATATGTAGCAGAGCCCAAACGCTTACCCCATCTTGTGCTGCTTTTGCTGGGCCACTAACGGTGGGCTGGATCAGAACTGGAGCAGCCAGGACATGAGCTAGACCCTATAAAGGGTGCTGGTATTTCAGGCCATTTCTTTACACACATTTCTTTACCTGGCATATGATGCCAGGTCTGATGTTTTATTTTTTAATGGTATGCATTATAGTCCCAACTGAAACATTTTAGTCACTAGAGTGATATCTTAAATTTTTATTGACTTTAAAGGCAGAGTTGAGAGTGAGCAAGAGCAAGAGAAAGAGAAAGAACTTCATTGATCAGCTAGTTCACTCCCCAAATGCCTGCAGTTCCAGGATAGGCTCTGAGTCATACGCAGGTGATAGACCAAATCTTTGAACCACATTCCACTGACTTCCAATATGCATCAGCCAAGTAGCATTGGAAGCCAAGTAGCCAGGACACAAACCAGCACTTTGAGCTGGTCTATGGCCATCTGAAGTGGCACTTTAACCCAATGCATCATAATGCTGACCTCAGTTACTGGGTAATGGGCAAAATGCAAATATGATGAAAGCAAGGGTAGACGTAAATGTTGAGGTGTGCAGTGAGGGTTGTGAGACTTGCTATGGACCCCTAATGCAAATATGTTAAGAGTTTACTTGCTCTGTATGGACACTTTGATCAGCATGTTATTTAGCAACTAGAACAAAAACCCAGATTACAATAGAAACAGTAATGTGTTTAGATTATTGGAAAACGTGGTGTGATTTTACAGGTTAGACCAGGGCAGGGTTGTCCTGATGAAGGACTGGATGTGAGCCACAGACCTGGGAAGCGGGAGCAATCCTCCCCAGAGTGGCTGCAGAAGCTGTGGGCTGTCTCGCAGTGAGCCAGGGACTCCTCTCCTGAAGGGCAGACACAGAGGTGGGAGTGGTCTTGCTGTGAGATAAAAGTGTTGTTTGAAGGAAACTAAAAGGGGGTGGAAAAATATGTGGACCTAGAGGGAAGCATATTTCTAATCCGTATGGGGAAAAGCTTGCAGGTGCATGGAAGGATCCTGCTGTGAAGCCTGCCACTTCAGAACTCCAGAGCTCCTAATGTGGAGAGGGTGGCAAGGGTGGGCTCAGCGTCCTCAAGACCTTCCTCACTGAATGGGAAACCTGGCCAGAAAAGCCCATGCAAAAACTACCCTGCTCCTTCTTGGTGCGAGATGGTGTGAGAAGAAAGTCAAAAGGCGGTTCGGTCCACAGAGACTGAGCTTTAGGGCTAGGGCCAATTTTACCTGCCCAGGCTTAACTCTATCCAGTCTCAGTCAATCCTCTCTCCCCTTTTAGGATGGTTCTGCAATTGTCTGAGACCTGACTCTCAGGACCCATTCAGGGATGATGATAAGTGAGCTAATCCTGCTTCCAAACCAACAGCAAGTATCACCGACAGCCCAAGGCCCACACTGTTCTCTTCTCTGTTCTCCTTCCTTATTCTTTCCTGATCAGCTCTCCACTCTTTCATAGCTTTATGTTAAATTTACCCCTCCATATGGGCCTTGGCCTTGTGTTCTCCATTTTGGCCTCTATCCTCTCCTCATTTCTTGCAGGCTGATCTGGGGGCTGCTGCTTGCTGCCAGCCGAGAGCTGGGGCAGGTAAGACAGGTCAGGTGGGCCACTGGGACCCCACTTACCACACCAGAAGGGATGGGCCCTCTCTTGACTGGACTGTGAGCTCGTTTATAGCAATGCCAACGTGCATTGACTGGAAGGAAATGGCATCGTGGCCTTGTGCCTGGTACTTGAGCCCTGGATGCCAAGTATATTTTGGATAACATGTGCAGGAGTTGAATGTATGTATTTCCGCTTAGGTCATGAAATCATCATGGTTCTTAGAAACCCCAGGGAGTTTGGGATGTGCAACAGCCAGCCATCCTCTTCCTACTTCACTACTTCTTCTCTCCTACTTTTCTTTGGTGTCTTCTGTCTTCCTCCCTTTTATCGTTTTCCTTTCTGCCTCCTGTCTCTTGCTTATCCTCCTATTGCTTCTGATTGTTCCCTCTTCCTCTGTCTTCCTCCCTTCTTCCTTTTCCCGCTCCTCTCCCCTCCACCTCCTCCCTTCTCTTCACCTCTCCTCTTCTTTTATCCCCTCCCCTCCTCTTGTCTGCTTTCATCTAATGAAATTTCCTTATGCCATGCTCTATAGAGTTTGTAAGGCTTTTAAAGAGTCTGTAAGCCATGCATCAGTTAATGGAGATTGATTATTTCCCAGGATCTCATCTGTGTCGGTCCTAACAGATTCAGATTCCCCTCTCCAAAGGAGATCCAAAGACAGCTTGTTTAGTTTCTGTATATTTGCCTTTCTTATTGACTTGTCTTCCCATTTTTTGTGTGTGCCAGTCTTCTGATGTCAGCCATCTGTTGATTCTTTAATGTTATAGTGACCCAGGCTCTGCTTGTACTCAGGGTATTTTACATTTTTATACTGCCAAAACATTCTCTTGTTTCTATGTAGTAAAATAAATGTGAGAATAACAAGAAGGCTCGAGAGCTTTTCATGAGCTGCTTGATCTATTTGTATTGAATACATGAATTGCTGCGATGCGACGTTACTTTTTGGTTTGTTTTAGCAATAAATTGTGCTCATTTATGCTTCACATAATAAAGTGGATTTAAATTTTTTTTATTTAACGTCATTAGTGATGTTTTCTGCAAGTCAGTAACACTAGTATACTTTGCACACAATGAAAGTTCTCCAAATAGTGCTGGAAACTTGCATAAAATTCTGCTTGAGAAATTCTGTTTTCTTTTTATGTAAAGGTTAATGTTTGTTGACTTAAGTAAATTCCCTTAATGATTTTGTTTATAATTTCCTTGCTGTATGATAAATGATTCTACTCTAAACTAGTTTGTTCTCTGAAGAACTTTTAGGAGTGCTTAGAAAATGTTTTGTTGCACATATTTGTTGCGTTTTAACTTTTGATTTATTGAATATTTTTTAAATCTTTCCTTCTCGCATGCCCTAGAGATAAATTGAAATATATGTACATTCTGTTGTCTGCATTTAAGGTACTAGTTTTTTTAAAGATTTATTTATTTTTATTGGAAAGCCAGATATGCACAGAGGAGAGACAGAGAGGAAGATCTTCTGTCCCCCTATTCACTCTCCAAGCAGCCACAACAACCAGAGCTAGGATCTTCCCCTGGATCTCCCACATTGGTGCAGGGTCCCAAGGTTTTGGGTCACCCTGGACTGCTTTCCCAAGACACAGGCATGGACCTGGATGGGAAGTGGGGCCACTGGCACACGAACTGGCGCCCATATGGAATCCTGGCACATACAAGGAGAAGACTTTAGCCACTAGGCTATCGTGTATTGGGCCCAAGATATTAGTTTTGTATTTTATAAATCTCAAATATTTCAAAACCCAAAGCAGGGCTTTGTTGAAATTTGTCCCATAGGGCAGATTATTTTCAATTTGCATATTATTAAGAAGATGCAGGCTACCTGAAAAGGAGTGTGTTCTTGAGAATAGATCCTAGATCTTGGTATCCAATGTTTGTTTTTTTAGCAGTAGTCCTCACTTGGGTAATGAGAGGGTGGGACTTGTTCTCTACAAGAATGTTATCTCCTTTGTCCTGCCTGGCAGTGCTACGCAGTACTCTGTTGCAGAGTTTCTAATAGCTTTGTCACCTTTATAGAGTTAGCCCATGGTGTTAGTTAGCTTTTTCTTACCATAATAGTGACAAGGAGGTAGCTAGGAAGGAGAGAGGTTCATTTTGGTTCACAGTTTTGTAGGTTCGCATACCAAGATTGGACAAACCCCTTTTGTTCTGCTGTCTGATGAGGCCAGAGGAAGGCAATGACAGAGCACAGAGCCCTTGTGAAAGAATGGTCCCTGATGAGCCTGCAAGCAGAGAGCAGCTAGCGCTTATATACCTAACCCTATTTGGAGAGCTGCCTTCCCTGGGTACACCCTCAGTGACCTAAAGACCCCTTCTGCCAGGGCCACTTGCCTACACCTTAATTGATTAAGTTGCCACCTTCTTAGAACCCTTAGCTTGTGACTTTCACAGCTGAATGTCTTCATGAATCTGGCAGCCACATGCTATTCAAACTATAACAGGATCTTTGTTCCCAGGTAAGCCAAATTTTTTTTTTTGAGTTTTTAACTTTACCTTTTCCTCAGTGCCATTGCCATAACACCCATCATCATTCCGATAATGTATTTTCTTTCTGGAGAAAAAGGACTGTAAATAAATTCGAAGCACTGTGAACATTGGATTTTGGTTTTTTGAAAATTGCTTGCTCGTTTGATGGCAAACTTTACTTGAACTCCTGTAAGGCTGTTTGCTATTTGTAATCTTTTGTTTTTACCCTCTAAGCGTGATACTGTATACATTCAGTTAAAGAAATATGACTATGCTTAATTATGGGGTGGTATTATAAATGCTGCAAAAAATATTACATAAATTCAGTTTATGCCCCATATTACCTGTTTAAAATTGTTTTTAAGATCAGCTTTCCAAAACATCTGGTGAAGGAATTATCTAGAATAGAATAGGAACATTTCCAATGCTTATTTAGATTAGAAGACACAAGAATTATATATATTTCTGTAAGAGAGAACATTTAAAGATAAGCATAATAGTATAATGGTATTGAACAAATAAGATTCTAAAGTCTATAAGTGATTGCTTATTAACCAAAGTAAATGCATAGTGCAGATTTGTGAAATAGAGTAGGATATTAACCATTATGTATACAGAGAGAAGGAGAGACAGAGAAAAAGATTATCTGTCTGATGGTTCACTGCCCAAGTGGCTGCAACGGCCTGAGCTGAGCCTATCCAAAGCCAGGAGCCAGGAGATTGCTCCAGGTCTATAGGCAAGTGCAGGGTCCCGAGACCTTGGGCCATTCTAGACTGCTTTCCCAGACCAGAGTTAGGGATCTGGATGGGAATTGGAGCATCTGAGACACCCGTATGCAGTCCTGTATCCATATGGGATCCTGGCGCATTCAAGGCGAGAACTTTAGCCACTAGGCTACTGCATGGGGACCGATAATAACCATTCTTTAAAGTTGTTCTGACTTGGAAGAGTTCATAGATAGCACTACGAATTTTTTTCCATTTTCACTTGCTAAATGACATACTTGGAAGGTGAAATTGTGGATCCAGTTTATTGATCATTAGAATTTAAGCTTAGGGCCTTTGTATGTACATCTAGCTTTCTCTCTGTACATATATATGTATATACACATGTGTGTGTATATATACTTTTGTGTGTATACATAATACATGTATGTATATTATATAAATAATGTATATATGTATATACAGTATACAAAAGTATATATATACATATAAATATTGCTAAATATTGCAAGATATTATGGGACAAGTAAGGTGTTTCTGTCATGTTGCCATTGTAGATGAATTAGTTAAAGAGTAGTGTGCTAGAAAATTTTAAATACTCCCTTGATAAAACCCTGGATTTGTAGGCTTTTCAGGATTTTGTAAAACCTGAACTGAAATTATGTGGTGCATTTTGAGCATCAGTTTTCCTAACTTATTCTCTTTATTGTGTTCTAAATCTGTATTTTTAATGGCTTATTGTTTCTTTATGAGGTGAAAAAGCTATAGAAAATATTTATGGCCAATGGTTTCCTTATGCATGAAATTCTTGATACAAATTTGATATAGCTGTTTTATAAACTGGTGAAAATATGCTCAGGCAAGTCTGTAACAAATTAAAGAACAACTAGCGATACTTTAAGGCTTAGGGTTTGGAGCACATTGATGAAATGTGAAATAGAAGAACATATAGATTTTGTTTTTAAAACATTTTTCAAGAAAAACTGATCATCTTTGTAACCCTAGAATAAGCATTAACATTTAGAAGGAAGGTGTAATTTTTTCTGTTCTTCCCCCTTCTGCCATTCAGTGTAAAACTAAACTCCTTATATTAAGCAATGTTTATAATCATATTAAATGGCTTTTGCACCCTCTTTATGTAACTACCAGTTTCTGGTGGTTCTAGAACATCACTTACTATCTCATTTAAAATGAAAGAAGTTAGGAAATGAGAACCTGCGTCCTGCCTGGGTTTCCAAAGCCCGGCTGGGCTGGGAAGCAGCTTCTTCCAGAGAAGCTTGTAGTCCCCGTGACCGCCAGGCTGAAATCAGGGATGGGTAGTGTTGAAGCTGCTGCGTGTGTACTGCGTTGTGTGAAACGGATGGCAGCAGTAGGAACCTACAAGCCAACCTAGTTGCCACACGTTTAGAGGCAAAAAACAGCACTTACAATGATAGCTCTGTAAAGGTGGTGACAGGCGAGTACTTTGCTTCAGAGTCTTAGAGGTGTCAGCAGGGCCGGGTTCTTATCTGGAGGCTTTGAGCATCAATTTTCTTGGAAGGTTGTTCAGCTGCAGGCTGAATTGTGTTCTCTGTGTGGCTTTCTTTCTTTCTTCCTTTCTTCCTTTCTTTCTTTCTTTCTTTCTTTCTTTCTTTCTTTCTTTCTTTCTCTCTTTCTCTCTTTCTCTCTTTCTCTCTTTCTCTCTTTCTCTCTTTCTCTCTTTAATTTATTTTTATTGCACAGTTAGATATACAGAGAGGAGGAGAGAGAGAGAGGAATATCGTCCGTCCGATGGTTCACTTCCCAAGTGACCACAACGGCCCGGTGCTGCATCAATCCAAAGCCAGGAGCCAGCAGCTCTTCCAGGTCTTCCACATAGGTGCAGGGTCCCAATGCATTGGGCTGTCCTCAACTGCTTTCCCAGGCCACAAGCAGGGAGCTGGATGGGAAGTGGGGCCACCGGGATTAGAACCGGTGTCCATATGGGATCCTGGTGTGTTCAAGGCGAGGACTTTGGCCTCTAGGCCACTGTTCTGGGCCCTCTGTGTGGTTTTCTTGCTGACTGCTGTCTCAGAGACTTGCTCTGTTCTCAGATCTCTCATTACCTATTCTCTTGCCTCCTGGGGGCCTATTGATGTCAACATTGAAGGATCTTCCTCAGGGTAGATCCCTTCCACGTTTCCAACTTTGTGACTTCTCTGTTCATGGGCAAGAGAAAATTCTGCTTGCAAACAGCTCATGTGATTAGATTAGGCTCCGCCCATAAAGGTGCCATCCTTTTGATGATATGACGTAGTCATTGGAGTGCTGCCTCATTATATCAACAGGAGCCACCCATACTCCTCCTCCTCCTTCTTGTTTAGTAAGTGGCAAAAGTGGGGAACTCCAGGAATATGCTTCCCTGGCTTCCAGGTGGTAGTGTGGTGGGTGTGGGGTACGGCTTTCAAGTAAATAAAAATAAATCAGTAGGGCCCGGTGTGGTAGTCTAGTGGCTAAAGTCCTTGCCTTGAACATGCGCCAGGATCCCATATGGGCACTGGTTCTAATCCTGGCGGCCCGGCTTCCCATCCAGCTCCCTGCTTGTGGCCTGGGAAAGCAGTGGAGGATGGCCCAAAGTCTTGGGACCCTGCCCCCATGTGGAAGACCCAGAAGAGGCTCCTGGCTTTGGATTGGTTCAGCTCCGGCTATTATGGCTGCTTTGGGAGTGAATCATTGGATGGAAGAAGATTTTCCTCTCTGTCTCTCCTCCTCTCTGTATATCTGACATTCCAAGAGAAATAAATAAATCTTTAAAAAATAGATAATTAAAAAATAACTATGAGCTACCACTATTGCTGTTGTTTGTTCTTTAGAGCAGAGTCCTTTTCATGTTTTGGTTTTCGTAGTATGAACTTGACTGCAAAATCCAAAGCATGTGTGTAGAAGTAATGTGACGTTGACTGAGATAGGATCTTTCATCGCTATTAAATCTTGAGTCACGTAAAAATCTCTCAGATGAAAATGCATGAAGCAGCCTCCTCCTGCAGGCAGAGGTTGTGTATTTTTACATGGTGTGGGCCATACTGTATGTATGTGAATGTGCAACTGTGTTGCAGTGAAGTGTGAGAAGGTAGAGTGACCTGAGCCAAAATGACGAATCAGCGTGAGACGTCATCTTTGTTATATATGTAATATGGACCATTGGTAAGCAGTGAGTGGCTTTGAAGTAGTCATTGGTATGAAGAGTCATGTGAATTACAAAGGAAACTGACAACAGAGTTTAAAGAAAGATTTTGAATCAGTGTGGGATATTGAATTATGAAAACACTATTTATATTCCTGTGATGGATTTTACTGGTTTTATAAATATAGCAATATGCCTACATATTTATATGTTTACATATAAATATATAAAAATACTTTTAATTTATTTATATTCTAGTTATCAGAACATATCCCAAATCCAAGAGATTTTCTTGACATTGTCTTAAAAGAAACTGATGGAGTTGGGGTCAGGTGAAACTGGAGGAATTTAGACCAAGAAATTTGGGCAGATATTCTTGATCAGAAAGGTGTAGAGGATCTGAGTGACAAGCAGAACAAGGTGTGATGAGATTCGAGCTGTCAGGCAGCTGCCAATCTAGGAGATCAGTCTATGTGATCCATTCTGATTGCCTAAATCAGTGGACTCTCCTGCTGGTGGGTAGACCCAGCAGCACTGTCAGGCATGCAGCTTCAGGCAATTCCAGCTGCCCTTGACAGTGAGTCAGGTAGGGTTGAGGAAATGGATTTCATAGAATGACTACAATGATTTTAAAGAAAGCCATGCAGTAATCCAGTCACTTAAAGGTTGTGTTGGGAATGAGGTATCAGATTGCTGCATGAGGAGAAGAAATGGAAAATGCAATGTTAGGATTCTAAGATGCCAGGGTTGGTGCAGGAGTGAGATCAGGGCTGCCTCAGCAGTAGTCGAGAATGAATAATCTCAGCTGTCTTTCCATATTCTTAAACAGACAGTAGATTGGTCTCAGAGAGAGATTTGACAGTGAGCAATAAGTGTTATGAGCTGCGCAGTCAGGGTCCCTAGGCAAACCATTAAGCTCAAGATCTCTGGAAAGGAAAACATTCTTAAGGATCCGACCGCAAATTAAGAGTGGTCCAGATTCTTTTCTGAAAGGCTTCCCTGCAGAAGTTCTCGTTTTCAGTAGGTCCCTGAACTCAGGCATGTAAATGTCTACTGCAGTAAAATCATGTCTTGGGAGAAGCCCCAGTTTTCTTTATCAGAAATCATCCTCTGTGGCAATATTGGTATTCTAGGATTGGCTGGTATGCCTTGCTTTAGTTGCCAGAGTGGTTATTGATGCCAGACACAGTTCTGTCTGTGGCAGGAAGATAGTGTGATTGCGGGATCCTTCCTCTTGGCAGCACGAGCCTTTTCACCGCATTAGGACGTGAACTACATAGAAAGGCGTGTGGTCATGGGGTGTGTGGCTTCTTCTGAGTTAGTCCTTGTGTTCTTAGTTGGTTAGTAGGAAAAAGGCTTTAGTGGAATTTTGTATGAGGAACTCAAATCCTTTAGAGCAAGTAGAGATCAACTTCTTCGAGAGACTTCTCTTTCAAGTCATTTCTGAACTTGTGGATATTTTATAGATTTCTTTTTCTGAATGGTTTTGTGGCACTCAGGAGCCTCTACGTGATATGTGAAAGTTGTATGTCATCGTCTTTCCACTTTATCCATTCACTGTTAGGATATGGAGAGTTAGGAATAATTGGCATATGTAACTGATGTGTTAGATGTGTGGGAAGGGAATTTAGTAAGGATTTTATATTTGCGTATTTATCCCATAGCTTTCATGTTCACTTTTATGATAACCTTTAAATGTCCCTATCTTCTAATTTCATTTGCCTTGGGCACGAAATTTCTGAACGATTGGTCTGTTTGATTTTCTTATTCAATAATGTACTTTGTGTGTATTAGATTCTAATCTTATTTATGTTCAAGCTGATTTTAAGTTAATACCTTCTTCTGTTACCATTCATTCTGTTTTGCTCTGTGTGTGTTTTAAGTATGTATGTATGTATGTATGTATTTATTTATTTTAAAGGCAGAGAGAGAGAGAGAGAAACAAAGACACGTTCTAGCTGGTGGTTCACTCTCCAAATGGACTCAGTGGCCAAGTTGGAGCCAGGCCTGGCCAGCCTGAAGCCAGGAGCCTCATATGGGTCTCATATGTGGGTATAGGGGCTGAAGGCACACCAATAGGTAGCTGGATCAGAAGTGGAGCCAGCTGCGGCTTAAACCATCACCCATGTGGGATGCTGGCGTCACAGGTGGTGGCTTAACTGTGCCATAGCACTAGCTCCATTATCTGTTTCTTAATTCCATTCCCATGGGGCATTTCCTTCTAGAACTTTTTTTGTATATGTAAAAAGCACCAAGTTGAATGCCAGTTGTCTCTCCTTTGCAGTGTTTCCCATAAAACTACCTCACTATTGGAATTTGTTCATTAAATCAATGAGATTGAAGATGCAGGTTCACAGTTTGAGAGTTGTAACTCTTGTTTATACTTCACATCAGTTTCATCAACAGATTATATTCAAGTTTTTTTTGTACTTATCCAATGATTTTAATTTTCATAGCTATTACTTCTTTCTAGAGCCTTATTAACTTACATCCAGATTATTGTGATAGGTCACTTTTATCTTTAAGATGCTTTCCACTCCACATAATCCATCTTACAAATTACAGCTGTTGGTTGCCCAGCATTTATTCTTCTTCATCGCTTAACAATCATGTGTATAAAATGAATTCCTTAACAATCATATATATAAAGATATATATGAAATTTCCGTTAGTTTTGAACAGATTCAGTATAGTGATATTCATTTCTTACTCCCTTCCCCCTCTTTTTTTTTGTCTTTAGTTTTTGAGCATATTTTAAATTTAAATTCAGTAAAAATACTTCATGGTTTACCAAATAAATTTAACAGATAGAAAGCAAAAAGAGCTTAATTTGGTAGAAACATAAACAACTGGTATAAACAATAATTGAATGGAGAAATGACTATTTTACCCACATATAGTAGTTTTTAAGTAATCACAGATCATTCAAACTAGAACAATAAAACATTTTAATCATTGATTTGAATGGAAAAGTATATAAACACCACATATAGTAGTTTTTAAGTAATCACAGATCATTCTAACTAGAACAATAAAACATTTTAATCATTGATTTGAATGGAAAAGTATATAAACAAAGTTTTTCTGTTTTAGATATTAATTTTTATTTGAAAGGCAGATTTGCAGATAGAAGCAGAGACAGAAAGATCTTCCTTCTAGTAGTTCACTGCCCAAATGGCTGCAATGGCTGGAGCTGAGCCAATCCAAAGGCAGGAACTAGGAATTTCTTCCCAGTCTCCCATGAGACTGTAGGGTCCCAAGGATTTGACTGTGTTCTGCTGTTTTCTCAGGCCATAAGCAAAGATCTGAATGGGAAGTGGAGTATCTGGCACTTGAACCAGTGTACCTATGTGGTATGCTGGTGCTCGTAGTTGGAGCATCAGCACTATTGAGCCACCAGATTGCCGCTAACTAAGCAAAAGTTTTGAAAACTATTTGCAATAATAGAAACACAGACCTTTGTTCTTCTATGTATGTGTGTTTTTTTTTTATTTATTTGCTTTTAGTTTTAGATTCCATATACAAAGAAAAACACAAAATATATGAGAAGCCACTTTCTCCAAGACAAATCTTCAGTTGTCATAGCTTTTGACATAGCAGCCTAACTGGTATACTCAGCGTTTATTTCCTGTTGTTTGTTATTTTGCTACTACCACTGCCAGATTTGAATCATAGCATCTTTCACTAACTGTTATCTCGGGAACCGAATTTTCCAGCATCATTTACCATGCCTCTTCTGTACGTGATCAATAAGTGAGAAGAAGATTTTCATTGGTCTAATTTTCTTTGTATTGAAGTCGCATCTTTTGCAAGGTTTAGGTTCTGAAAACAATTAAAAATCAGTATTACTTGATAATCAATATTTCTTCTGAATGTCCTCCTTTATTTTAACAATATATCAAGGAATTGGTTTTTTTTATCGTCTAAAAAGGAGTAGTATTTATTTTTTCACTTTGTTGTCTTTGCTTGATTTTTCTCACAATTTCCCTTTGGCTTAATAGGTATGATTTAGTTAGCATAAGCGAGACGTTTGTATGGATAAAATTTAAGTATGGGACTGGCATTGTGGCTCAATGAGTTAGGCTGCCATCTTGTATCAGCATGCTGCTTCAAGTTCTGGTTGTATCACTTCCAGTCCGGCTCCTGGCTAATGTGCCAGGGATGGCAGTGGAAAATGGCCCAAGTGCCTGGGCTGCTGCCCACCACATGGCATACCCACATAGAATTTCAGGCCCAGCTTATGGTGGCCATTTGTGGAATAAACTAGCGGATGGAAGATTTTTTTTTCTCTCTCTCTTTCTGTATGTGTCCTCTCTCCCTCCACCCAACATTAATTCTTCCTTTGAAATAGGTAAATAGGTCTTAAAAAAGCTGTGTGTGGATATGGAAACAACCTGGATCTCAGGTTCATATCCACTTTTTTCCGTGCCTGGAAATAAACTCATTGTGTGTGCTGGGGGTCTCCAAGACCATCCCAAATTCGGAGTTCTAATAGGCCTCATGGGACTCAGTATTTCGCTGGTGCTTGAGCCTCAGACATATTACAGCGATGGCAGAAGGATGACCAGGTAGATCCTTGTGGGAAAAGCCGCAGACGGAGTCTGGAGGCAACTTACGCCCTCATACGCCTGTGCTGGATCATGCAGCACAGTCTGCCCAGTAACAAAAACATAGCCATTCATGTGGAGTGTTTTTCTAGAAGGCAGTTCACCAAAGATTTAATACCCAGGGTTTCATTAGGAGACGGCAGTCCCTTTCTGCCTAGCATGTAGCAAAGTTCTAGGCTTCCAGAAACAGGGCAGCTATTCAGCAGAATCCAGGCTGTTTGCAGTAATGCCTTGTCCCAGCACACCATGCTATCCAGCCGGGTTGAGAGTCACAGGCCCAATGGGAGCACGGGCCAGTCTTAGGAGCATGCTTGCTGAGTTGGCACCTCCCTTCACTCTTGGAGAGCACTCTCTGCCCGAGGCTATTCATGGTGCCCTCTGCTGTTTGCTTTTCACCAAGTCCAGCCCCAGACCTGCTTTGCATCCATGTGTACTACTGTTGTTGAAATGACTGAAGTTGATGTACTTGTCTATTTCATAAGTAATCAGTTGATTGGTGAGTTATTTTTAAAAGCCGTGGTCTCTGATGATCTCATTAATACTGTTGTCAATTGCATGAAAGAATTATATTCTAAAATTTATCCATAGCTTTGTAGAACTCCTTGAAAAATATCCAATAAAGACAATTCGCTGCAAATATGTGTGGTAACTACTGTTTGCTGGCAAGTGGTATTACATTTTAGAATGCACAGAACTATGGTTCTTGGCTAGTGATGAAAAGTACCTTAGCAACGTGGACAACTTTAGGTACATTCTTATTTCAATATCATTGATTTGTTTCTGTATTTAGTTATATATACATGAAGATTTAAATGATGAAAATATAGTTGGATAAAAGGGCATTGCATGGATTCAGTTTAACTAACTGTTGAAACCTTTGAGTTAAGGTGTCAACACTAACTGTGAGAACACTGAGAAAACATTAACTGTGGGAGTGGAATTTGGGTAAAGAGGTCAGGATCAGAGGGAACTTTTTTCTCCTTGAAGGCTATTTGTTGCTCTTTGTTGTTCAAGGTCCCCATAGCTTTAATTCTCTTCCCTGCCACCACCTTTATCTATCTATCTATCTGTCTATTTGTCTATCTATCTATCTATCTATCTATCTATCTATCTATCTATCTATCTATTTTTGACAGGGAAAGGGAGTGAGAACCACAGTGTGTGTGTGTGTGTGTGTGTGTGTGTGTGTGAGAGAGAGAGAGAGAGAGAGAGAGAGAGAGAGAGAGAGAGAGAAGCAAAGGGCCAGGCTGAGGTCAAGAACCAGGAGCTTCCTCCTGGTCTCCCATGTGGGTGACAGAGGCCCAAGAACTTAGGACATATTATGCTGCCTTCCTAGGTGCATTAGCAGGGCGGTGGATCAGATGCGGAGCAATTGGCGTTTGAACTAACACCCGTATGGGAGGCTGGCATTAAAGGGTACAGCCTAATCCGCTAAGCCACAGTACTATCCCCACCCACCTCCATAACTTTTGCACAGAAGTTTTGGATACAGAGCATTTTTTAAAAACATCATTATGCTGTAATCTCCAGATCATTTTTAAAAATATGATTACTAACTCTTTTAAAGGATTTTCATCTGATGACTAGAATTTAACCTCCCCAAATTGCTTCTGATCTTTGATGCGTGCTTGTTATGTTTGTAACCTTTTAGTATGCCATAGGGAAAATTTTCAGAAGCTAGATGTCTGTAAAAACCTCAGACTTTCGTTAAAAATTGAATGACACCAAGACCTTTGAAAACATTAGCTGGATTTGAAGTTCTATGAATCTTTTCTGATGGATGCAGTAGATGCTGCCAAGCTGTCAAAATACTCACCGACTCTAATATAGTTTTCCAGTTCCTTTGGCAAAATAACACTTCACTTAACTGAGAATTTACCCACGCTAGCATATTGCATTAAAAACTGAACAAAAATATACAGGTGGCAAAAATAGAGGCAGCAGCACCCAAGCCCAAGAACCTGTATATTCTGTACAGAAAACCCTAAAACTGCTGCTTTAATAAGGTAATGTCAGCCACATACACTCTACTCATTATGCAGTTAAGAAAAAAAAATACAAACTTGTGCCTTTTGAAATGTCATTGAATCCTGAAGAGCTGGACACGTGTGTAAAACTAAGGAAAGGAACAATGACTTGACTTTCAAGGCATTTGCATAAATGAGCTGTGGAAAGGATGATGCGTTTCTTTGCAGTTTCCATCAATGGTTTCATTGTTTTTTTTAATTAGTCCAATTTATAAGTTCTTTGAAAGAACACAGAATACTTTCAAATCTCCCTGACTTCTTGCGAAAACATTTTGATTCTTTTAAAAGAAGTAGACAATGGCAATTAAAAATGAACCGGTTCACTGAGCTTTTAGGGAAGAAGTTAGTATTGAGGCCACAATAAATAAAAGGATTCTATATCTGATGTTCAGTTGCCAAAATATAAGATTTGTATAACAAATCTTATTGCATCAACATGATGAAGTTCCTCAGTTAAGTCTGTCTTTTTGTGTCTGACAATATTATTAATCTTCCTTTAAAACAGATCAATTGATTATAAAGGCAACCTTTGCTAAATATGAGGTATGGAAACTGAAACAGACAGGGCCAGATAATGAGGTGCTTAATCTGTAATCTGCCAGTTCACAGTGGCTGGAGGTAGGCTGTGTCCATAGCCAGGTAGCCAGGAGCAGGGAACTCAATCCAGGTCTGTCCCGTTGGTGGTGGGAACCCAATTATTTGATCATCTCTATCGCTTTCCAGCTTCTGCATCAACAGGAAAACAGAGTCTAGAGATGGGGTCAGGAGCTACTCAAAAGTGTCACACATTAAATACCTGCTCTGCTGTGGTGACTTTTAGACTGCAGTGATAGCAATAGTCCTCCGTTCATGTGTGCTGTGATCTGTGTGCTATATCAGATCCTGTATGCTGTACTCACTTCCATGTTAAGAGAATGTGGGCAAGCTAATGTATACTCCTAGGGGTACAGGTAGGCTAGAGAGGGGGCTTAAAATCACACTGGACAAGCAAGGCACTGACATGGCATCTGGATGTGTTGCTGCCTTACAGTGGTGGCATCACTGTTGCTTCCCATCTTCAGGCAGAGTTTATGTGAATATGTGTTGGAATTTGAATCCTGCAGTAGTGTAAAGGTATCATTTATGCTTTTTCCTTGAAAAAGCTGAGCTGACATGCCAGAAAAATGTTGCCAGTGGTTTTGGCTGAACCATTGAACAGAATGTTTGTCTGCAGACACCTACTGGCCACAGTGGGCCTGGTGTCCTCATGTTATCGATACCTGGTGATTACAGAATACCCACTGGTGGAACAGATGTTCTGCGTCCTGCTCCATGTAAGGCTTGTACAGTTTGGATATTATTTCCCTATATAGATAAAGAACTTTAACAGCCTGTGTTTTGTTGGTTTTCTCATAATCAGGATTATCAGATGCTGATTCGTCGGGTGAGGAAGAAGGAGGGACATGAAAGTAGATAACAGTGGCAGTGGTGGTGGTCTGTGCATGTATGTGTGTGTTTAAAAATATCAAAGCAAGCAAGAACTTTTTACAGAACCATATGAAAAATTAATGAAAAAGTTCCTTTGCTTGGAAGTTGTAAATCATCACAGTTTCCTAGTGATGATTTTTGCTGATTTCTGAAAGTGTGTGTCTGTTGGTTTAAATCTGACAACACTGTGTTGTCAGAATTGATTACTCTCCTTGAACTCTGTGTGTGTGTTTGTGTGTGTGTGTGTGTACTCTTAAAGATATCTTGACATCTTGTTAAACACTGAAGGCGAGGCATATGGTGTTACTGCAGTTGAAAGCAATTGGAGAAAGAATGCCAGTCAGTTAAATATAAAAATATGATGCAAAATTGTGTACTGTAAAAGTGTCCAAACTCTCAAATATTAGCTCAGAGTGAGATCTTTGACTTAAAAAATTGCTAAATGGAAGTGAAATATAGTTTCAATAAATAAATCACATAACCTAACATATTGTAACTTCTCATTAAGGTCATTATTGCTGTCTTTTTTGGAAACTGTGTCTCAACACTGTACCATATATGAAATAAAAATCTATCTCAGTTGCATTTTGTCACTTATGGGGGGACAAATTTGGGAGTTATTTTGCCCTTACGTCACCTATGGCTTGTATGTAGTAAATAAAAAAAGAGGAAAAAATCTTTTCAGACATTTATAATGATTGAAGCAGAATAAGAGAGTAAGATAATAGAGTAAGTTGGGTTGTGGAGCCCTGTCCTTTAAAAATCGCCATTCGGATAATAAATGAGCCTTGTGTGCAGCTGACCCTGTTTAACAAAGGAAATACGTACATTTATGGGATGGAGATTTGTAGTCATTGCTTATTTCCAATATTTCTTTTGCATACATGTTGGAATTTTTTTTTCTAATCAAGTTGGGCATTTTTGTGGTTTCTCCTGTGCTGTCCTGAGTTGGCAGACAAAGGCAATTTGGATTTTATATTCATGCTGTTGTTTAGCTTGGAACACGGTGCAGATTTCTGGTGGCAAAGACCAGCACTCTTGCTCACAGATACTTGAAAGTGATGTCAGTAGCAGTTGATGGATGCCAGAACATGCCAAGTTTCTACACAGGAATACTTTTCATTTAATGTAAAATGGTAAAATCCTAGCTATGTGAGCAGCTATATTGGAAGCATGAAGTTTTCATTTTTACGTGAGAGTTTCTTTCCCTTTCCTACTTAAACAACTTTTTGTGTAACTTACATAGGAAGCTTGCGCATATGAAATAAATTTTGGAATTTAGATGTTTTTTTTTACCATGAGAACATTGGCTTCATTATGTGCTGCAGGTATGCATAAAATGATCCCAAAGCTGGAAAGTAACCAATATGCTTCATTTCTATGGACATTCCAATAAAAGAAGATGATATTTGGGAGACTCATTTTGGCAGGGAAAAATGTACATGTTCAGTGCAAAGGTTACCAAGTTGCTGGAACATGAAATGAGAGGAATTTTCATTCTTTATTCATCAGACTTTAAAAATGTTTGATGTATTACCTCAGGGCTCCATATCAAATTAAAATAGATAAATGAAGACTACAATAGTAGCCATCTGTCTGAAATTATTTTGCTGGCAAGAGGATAGATGGCTCAAGTTATCATTGGATGTCTCTGTTAGGTGACACAGTGCGGAGAAGACTGTGTGGAAGCTAGGAAGATGAGTCCTACGAGTAGGTTGGTCAGGAGCATTAGGGAAGTGATGATGATGGTAGAAAATGACAAGACACTGGTATGTTGGAGAAAAACAGGCCACTGGATGCAAAATTGTGCTGGAACTGAACCATTGTTGCGTAAAAGTGTTTGGAAAGAAATGGGCAGTGACTCAGTTAATGGAGGCAAATTATTTCCAGTGTGAGTATGTGAATAACATGTAACTAACTGCCGGCTGTAATAGCGTTGGTATGACGATGTAATAATTTAATCAGTAAGTCAGAATTTGCTTGAATTGAAAATGCCACATTTTAGAGTAATTAATAGTAAGCAATTAAACAGTACATTTCTTTTTACATGGTATATTATGTGAGAAGGTATTGAATAACTAGAAAATGCATACATCTAATGACCAGAAAAGAAAAATGTCTCCCTAAGACTAACTGATCATGGTTGGAACCATAAGACCTGAGAAACAGCTGCAATGCATAAAGAACAAAAATACCCCAGGTAAAAAATCGAATGTTCTAGTAGAACCCTTTGTTATGTTTCACATCTTTGAAGAATTGCAATTGGCAAATACAGCTGATACAGATTGTGCTTAATACTGGGTAACAAAATGTAGGTCAAGAAGGGCCATGAACTGAGCAGTACTACCCCTTCAACTTGAAGCATGCTGTGGACAAACCCATTGGTTAGTTGGGTCATGTGGAGTTCAAGGAAGAGTTGTGGCTTTGCGTTTGTGTTCTCATGGAGAGAACGTTGCTTTAAAGCATATAGTGGCATTGTTACCTACTGAGGCTTCCTTTAGCTGTTTGTCAATGTAAACAGTTTTGTTACCTGCAGCTGTGCAAGTGGGTACCTGAAAGGAAGGGCTTTACAAATCTTTGAAATTGTTCATTTCTCATGGGTGAGATACTCAATCATAGCAGTGTCTCTGGGGGGTTTTTGTTGTTCCCAGGATGGGGATGGGAGTTGGGGTAGGGACTAGTCTCAGTCCAGGGTAAGCAGCGAGGCAAGGAGATTTGCAATTGCTTCCCAAAGATCTTTGCAGTGTGAGTTTGTTATTTGGTGGAAGTGTTACAAATGCCCACAGCCTCACACCTAAGCGTATGCAATTAAAATATTGAAAATTAAACTGCTACTTGTTTGTGAGATGCTGGCATTTTGTTGGCAAGATTTTCAAAGGCTTGTTGGAGTTCTTGGGAACTTAAAACAAAAATTGTTTGAGAAACAAGCAGCATGTGACATAGTAGGAACATGATAACTGAATTCTTTTTCCTGGACAATGTTGGGCTTTTGAAATATCACTTTCTGGAGTGTAAGTGGTGGATGTTTTCTTAATAAGGTTTTATATAAAAATAACCACACAATGTTTAGATAGCTTCCTGGTCTGGGTGTCAGTACATGATCTGGTGTCTGTCACTCAGTTGTGTCACTTCCTCTTGTTGCTCCTTGTGATGGAGTCCCATGACCTTAACAGTGTTATACAACACATCTGATTTGTTTTTTGCCTGCCTGTATTTGCCATTGCTTGTGCCCCAGAACACTCCTTTCCCAGTGCTTCACTGACCTGTCCCTTCCTTCCCTTCAGAATTCTGGGTTGGTCAACCCTCTCAAAGAGGTTGTACCTGACCACCACATCAAGCATAGCTCTTCTCGTTTTTTCCTACTCTGCTATAGTTGTCTTCACAGCATTCATCTTCACTTGAAATTGTATTCTCTGTTGGTTTCCTTTTAAGTGCTGTGAAGTTAAGTGCTATGTCAGCCTTGTTCATTGATATAATTCCGTGCCTTCAGCATTTAGTAGAATGTATGAATGATTGTTCAAATGTATCATTAAGATACGTGGTTTATTAGACTGGAATTGGAAATCTGGATTTTTCCATCCTAAGTCTGCAAAGGTACATTTTCAGTTATTGTATTTGTTCCTCCGTGTTGGAATGCTAATTCCTCATTTCTTGCCATTCTGTCTGAATTCCAACAGAATATCAGCTGGAGTTGAAAGGCAGGTACCTTGTATCTAACAGTGCAGAAGTTTTCAATAAACTAGATTCTAAGCCAGCTAGATTCAAAAATGTCTAATAAACTGTTCACTCTGTTAGCAGTTACCTCTTCTCTCTCCATCAGAATGTAGAGCTCCAATCAGCAAGGACTTGTGACATGAGACTAAATGCCAGAGACCACTCTTTTACACCACCTCCATGAGCAAGCCTTGAAAAGACTAAATGGAACTGGTTTTGTTCACCTATGAGTAAAGAACCGAAATGTGTCCCATTGGATGTCACATTCCTACTAGCTTGATGTTCAAGTTCTCCCTTTATGTAGGTGATTCAGTAAAAAGAAGCAAAGAGAAATTGAAAGGATTTTTCAAGCTCTATTTCCTCCCACTATCCAAATTGGGAATTATCTATTTCCTTGATGAAAATGCTGAAATATTGCATTTATGTTCCGCTGTTGAACAATTTTTCTTGTGAGACATACATTATAATGTACTTAAAAAGAAATACTTTGGCTAGAAAATGACTATTAACACAGAATGTTTCTGAGAGTTGACTGTAATTGTGAACCATTTAGACATCTAGCAAATGAAATACTGTTTTCTGATATTTAAAGGGAAAACACATGTTAGCCCAGAATCTATTAAATAGTTACCTTTAGAAAAATGTATGCTTATTAAAAAATCGTGATCTCCCATTGATATATTCAATATGGCTCAGAGTGGCTTCCAGTATAACTCTGCAACCTTTTGCATTTCAGGTTCGTGGGAGTAAGGGAGAAGTTCTGTACATTTTGGATGCTACCAACCCACGGCACTCCAACTGGCTTCGTTTTGTGCATGAGGCACCGTCTCAAGAGCAGAAGAACTTGGCTGCCATTCAAGTGAGCTTCTTTGCTGCTTATTTGTACTGTGCACTGTGAGGGGAATGAATTAATTTATGACTCTGCTCGCTGTTTTAAAATTATTTTTCTGTGACTTGCTTCAAATGACAGTAACTAACTCATAAAAGCAGAGAAATCTTAACCAGTCATTATAGGCAGGGAAGAGCAAGGCCAACTGCAAACTCACACCAGATCACTCATTTTATGAGAATTCTTCAGGGCAAGAATACTGCTATCAAATAGTGTCTGTAGTGGATCTTGCTTTGAAGTATTTTTCATTCTTTCAGTGGATCTTTGTTGATTGTTTTTCTAGATAGTTTCTTAGGTTCATAGTCATGTACTTCATGCTAATGTTAGGGAAAGGTATAGGAAGTTTGCTTCCGTGAATTCCCTATGAACAGATTTAGAACCTCTTCAGGATGGTGTGTCAGTGAGGGATTTCTGGGGAAAGTTAACCATGAGTGTGAGGTGATGGCAGGGCTAATTATAAGGAATCCATTTGTGTAATGATAGAGGCTGCTGAGTCCCAAATCTGCAGAGCTGGTGTCCCTAGTTTAGTCCAGAGATTTGAAGCTTTTGTAGAACCTGGAAGAACTAAGTGCCATTTTGAAGTCCATCAAGCAGAAAGAGCGGATGTTGTGGTTTGAATGCTCTGCAGAGGAATGCTGTCTTATTTAGTGTGGGGTGTGTGTGGGAGCGGGTCAGACTTCTGTTCTCAGGTTTTCACTGAATGGAGCAAACTCATGTATGGTATGGAGAGGAATCTGCTTTACCAAATCACTGTTTTAAATGTTAATGTTTCTGCTGAACTTCTCACAGAAACACCAAACATGATGTTTGATCTACTGTTTCGCAGGCCATGGCCCGCCAACAAGTTGACATGCGATTAAGCATTATGGGTGGAGCTGTATCTTATTGAATTCTGTTTCCCTGGATCACAGAATACCACTTCATGTAACACTGGGCTATGATCCTGGTGCCAGTTGATTACATGATCCCTCAGTGGAAATTAAAGTAAGAGAAAAATGCAGATTTTGGAGACATCTCGTAAGTCAAATTCATTGATCAGAGAATAAGGAGACATTTTCTGGCAGAGAATTGAATGCCTCCTGGATCCTAAACTATAGAAGAGGAAGCAGACCTCAGGCTGGCAAAAACAAGAGGGAAAGCTAAAAGGATAAAGGAGCAAGCAGTGTTTGAGTGTCTACTGTGTACACTGTTCTAGAAGCTCACATGTATACCTTTGTTTATAGAGAGTCTGTTATTGGTGATTAGGCTGGTTTTGCTTAGTTCTTAATTTAACATCTATAGTTGTAACGGAAATACATGCAGTTTAATTTTTCAAGTAAACAGAAAACAATCATCTTTGTTAAGGAAATATTTGTTTGAATAATAGAGACAGGAAAAGAGGGGGAACATGATTTTTCATCTGCTAATCTACTGCTTAAATGCTTTTAACCATCAAAACCAAGCACCAAGAACTCCGTCTAGGTCTTACACATGAGCA
This sequence comes from Ochotona princeps, assembly GCF_030435755.1. Classification (NCBI taxonomy): domain Eukaryota; kingdom Metazoa; phylum Chordata; class Mammalia; order Lagomorpha; family Ochotonidae; genus Ochotona; species Ochotona princeps. Next base: position 32,021,895 of record NC_080838.1, read on the forward strand.
TGGTTGGGACCCCAGGCTCTTCAGCCATCATCTTCGCTTGCTACTAAGCATTAGCAGGAATCTGGATTGAAAATGAAGCAGCAAGGCTCAAACCAGGCACTGTGACATGGCTATGGACATCCCACACAGTGGCTTTAACCTGCTGCCCTCTAGTGCCTGCCCCAAACAGCTATGTAGAATACCACAAGATTAATGTTATCATTTTAGAAATATTAATAAATATTCATCAGTGTTTTCTTGTCCTTCTTTCTTACAACATTGAAAAGCAGAGAAAGGGAGGAAGGGGAGGAGTAAGAGAGACAGAGAGAAAGAGAGAGTGATCTTCCATCTGTTAGTTAACTACTCAAATGGCCACAACAGCTGGGGCTTGGCCAAGCCCAAAGCAAGGAGTCATAAAACCCACTTGGGTCTCCCACAGGTTAGCAAGGAAACAAGCACTTGGGCTGTCTTTCACACTGTTTTCTCATGACCAAAGAGCTGGATTGTAAGTGGGGTAGCTAGTTCTCAAAATGGTACCCACATGGCTTGCTGATGTTGCAGGCAAAAGATCAATGCTCTGTGTAACCACACCATTCCCATAATTGTGGTCTTTTTTAATATGATGCATGGAAGATGACTGTTTCAAAACAGTTGAGTTGGAAAATAGACTCCAAAGATATTCAAGCCACTTTTCAGATTACTCATGACATGCACTGATCCAGTCATAAATTTAAACTGAGTTTTTATTTTTAGTCATTAATTTGGTTTTTGCTTTTGTTTTTCAAGTGTAATTTTAAGACTTCCTAAAGCAAACTCATCTTAAAAGATTTTAGGTTGTGTCATAATTTTAATTTATAGACTCCATTTATTTGTCTGTGTTGCTATCATTTTAGGATTTGCCTATAGAAACGTAAAATTTGTTTAGTGGGAGTTCCCCTCAACTACCCGTTTGCCAATAAAGAGACTTTCAATTAGTAGAAAGTGTGTTAGTAAGTGTTAATCTTGATGTCTTCTCTTGATGTTAGTTCTCTGCTGTGCTCTGTATTTTATCACATCATAGTCTGTTGTTCAGCAGCGAAGGACTTGGTGCACATGGAGCCTATAATAACACGCGTGGACTACCGACTGATGGTCAGTAGCCCAAGTTTATTAGCAGAATCAGACTTTTAAAAAGAAGTTGCCATGTAATGCAATGTAATTAATAATAAAAAAGAAGAACTTGTCGTGTATGCATCAGGAAGGGGGGCTTGGGGAATTTACATTTCAACAGCAAGAGAATACGCAATTTGTTCATCTAGCAAGTTCCCTTCCTCAGTCTGTTCATTCCTGCTCCCCTGCCTGGGGAAGGAAGCACCTCTCTTTTTTATCTATTATCTAAACCTGTGGACTAGGGAACTTCCTGACTATTCATTTCCATATTAATTGCTCCTGATAGCTCTGGCTCCACATTGGCAAAGATTCAGTGTCTTCCCAACAGTAGTCACTTAGGCATTCTTCCCTTGTTTTTAGTGATTTTCCAAGACTTATACAGCTGTTGTTTGTTACACACAGGGTAATACTCTTCTTCTTCTGTGTCAGTTGTGTTTCTCACATTGAAACAAAGTAGAATCTGGGGCTAGTGCCAGGGTATTGCAGGTTAAGTCTGTCTGTAGCATTGGTATCCCAAATAGTTGCTGAATCTAGTTGTTGAGAATTGGCTGTTCTATTTCTGATTGCGCTCCCTTCTAATGGCCTGGGAAAGCAGAGGAGGGTGGCCCTAAGAGACCTGGAAGAAGCACATGGTTCCTGGCTTTGTACCTGCCCAGCTGTTACTGTTGAGTCCTTTGGGGAGTGAACCAGCAGATGGAAGATCTTTTCGCCATCTCTCCTCTTTGTAACCCTGCCTTTCAAATAAAAATAAGTAAAACTTATTTTATTAAAAGATCCAAGAAAAGGAGGTAGGAAAATGCAAAAGTTGACAGTCGTAACTTTGGCTAAGATATAATTATTGACTTAACAAGAGGGAAGCATGTGTTTAGATAGGGACTCACATGTCTAAGAGGCTCTGCCAAATTTCACTCTTGACTTTGATTAGAATCTGTCCAGAGGCCCCTGGGGAGAGTTCTTTTGCTGCAGAAGCCATGGCAGTAGCTTTCATTTCTTTGAGCACTGTTCCGCCCTTTCTAAACAAGGGAATCGAGTGTACACTTGCCATGTTTTTTGTCAAGGAACACAAGGGATCTTTATTAACTCCCTTGAGGTAACATCTTTCTAACTGAAACTCAGCAGTAGCTGGAGTAGTGGATTGCTAAATGTTCAAAATCGCATCTAGGCTAGGGGAAGAGATCGTGGTAGTTGGGTCATGTGGCTGAATGCGATGTCAGCCATCCTGTTGGTTGGGGTGATCTCCTGAGGCTTGCATTCCAGAAGCATTAAGTTAGTAAGAGAAGATCATAATGTTTCATACATAGCATGATTCCTAGCCCTGTCAACTTGCATTCCAAATTGTATCTGAAATTTGGAGTATTCAGGAAATTATTTATTTGAGCTGTATGTCCTGGGAGTGGAGAAAATGAGAAACATTTGTGGCTATGTGGTTTGCTTGCTGGGAGACGTCAATTCTTGGTCCAATGTTTTTCTGGCCAGGGGATTAAGAATTTGAAGTCCGTTTTGGCAGAGGGTTGGAACTCCTTCTTGGACACTTGTGTTCCTAGATTTGTAATTTATATGATTTTTGGAAAATGTGCTTTGGAAATAACGATTTAATTATATAAATTATTGAAGAAGCATCTAGTAGGCAATCAATTCTTCCCACTTGCATACTTTCTGGAATGATCCGTGAAAAGTACAATCAAACTTCTGGAAGACGTCTAGCTATGACTATTCTAAATATGGAAAGCAATAGTCTAAAATGAAATATTTATAACTTCATAAGGAGGATGATTCTTGCTAAATGTCAGCTTTATTGCATTAATAAAAATGTATACATAATACTTGAAAAAATATTTGATCTAACCATTGCTTTTCAGATTTTTAAAATATTCCAATCTTTTGATTGAAAGCTGATTGTTAAAATAATAGAATGTTGCCATGTAAAATTGAAATTCGTGAGAAATTCAGAGATACTGTTGTATCTCATATTCTTCAGAATACATTTCCTGGCGTCTGTTTCCAGGATAATAATTTATGTTATTTTATCAACATAAGAAGTGGGTTGGTGTTCTAAGAAACAGGAGTGTGTGGAAACACATTTGGGTGCTGGCCCAGGTCCTGTAGGTGTTGGCTTTGGGGCTGGTGTGAAGTGATGCAGAGGGCGTTGGGTGCTGAGCTGAGCTGTCAGCACAGCTCCACCCCCGTTCTGCTGTCAGTTAAGATTTCCCAGCACCAGAAGTTTTTTTTTTTTTTAATCGCAAATAATTTCCTTCCCCTCTTTTTGCCTTGCCCAAGGATTAGTGGTCATAAGCAGTTTATTCCCAGGTGTTCTCTCTCTCTCTCTTTAAAGATTTATTCGTATTTTTATTGCAAAGTCAGATATACAGAGAGGAGGAGAGAGAGAGGAATATCTTCCATCCGATGGTTCACTCCCCAAGTGACCACAACGGCCGGTGCTGTGCCAATCTAAAGCCAGGAGCCAGGAGCTCTTTCAGGTCTCCCACACAGGTACATGGTCCCAAGGCTTTGGGTCATCCTGGACTGCTTTCCCAGGCCACAAGCAGGGAGCTGGATGGGAAGCGGGGCTGCCGGGATTAGAACCGGTGTCCATATGGGATCCTGGTGTGTTCAAGGTGAGGAATTTTAGCCACTAGGCCACTGTGCTGGGCCCTCCCAGGTGTTCTCTTATAACCAAGACATATCAGTATGGAAGAGCTCGGAGGTTAAATCTGAATGTCACAGCAGAGACACAACCCTGATGTTTTTAAAATGTGAATACATTTCCACATTGTGACTAAGCCATCAAGATTCATATGCATACAAACACCAGCTTAGTGACCAGGTAGCCAACTAAAAGACATACAAAATGGATTTATTATATATGCATAAAATTAATTTCCTCTAGTTCTCTTTCTTCTTTGTATGTGTTTATTTTATTGGGTTTGTGTAAATTGATTTTCTGCAGTATTTTATAATAACTCAAACATTAAGGTACAAATATCTAGTCTTCAAAAAATGTATTATTTATTAGTTTACAGACATATACCTGCCTTTTAATGAGTTATTTTCCTTAAGGTGTGTGTATATATATATGTATTTTTTATTAGGCTAAGAGGTTAAAGGTAAGTTGCAAGTAGTTCGTCTGTGAGGTTTTTAATCTGAATCACACTCTAACCATATCATGGGGGGGGTGTTTCTTATTTGCCAATTTATTCTTTTCATTTAGTTTGTGGTGTATTGGCAAGGAAAAATATATATTTGAGGAAATATCCTTAAGTTGTATATTTGTGGAAATATCCTTAAGTGATAAAGAAAATGTTAGTTGTTAATCATAATGACAACGACAGCTAGCATGGAGGATTTACTATGTGCTAGTACATAGTTTCACGTGGTAACTTCGCTGATATTTGCCCTGGCCTCATGAGGAAGGAGTTGCAGTTATCACTGCTGTCTGTCAAGTAGGCAAAGGAAGCCCAAGAGGGTCGAAGTAACTTGCCTTAGGCCGCCCAGCCTGAGGGTGGCTGGTTTGGGTTATGCTGCAGATAATCTATCTTCATTGTCTGTTCTCTTTACTCCTCAACTCTAATACCTTGGAATGGAAGGATTTGAAGAAGCCTTTCATGTTTTTGAATGTGCTATTAGAATTTTTTTAAATTTGTTTAAAAATGTGCAGGACATTTTAATTAAAGCAAAAAGAATTTCCAAGGTATTTATATTATGTGTTTCTTGATCTTTTAAATTCCCAATTGCAGCTCCTTTCCGTATCAGTCACACCTGGGCCAAGTTGACCCTGTCTATTCATTTAGTTCTAACTAATGTGTTAAAAATGTTATAAAGTTAATATGTCGACAGAGCTCCTAAAATTAGTAAGTGCAGAATTTCAGAATCAGAGCCTACTAAGCTGGGGATAAGGAGCGCGTTTGGATAGATGGGACTTTGTCCACTTACCCTCTTCCACTGTAGACAACCCTGCTTCCTAGCATACACATCCCAGCCAACAGTGAAACAGAATGTGTTCCAGTCCATTAGTGTATGAGTTCTGTGAATCCCCTGGATTTATAACATGGCTTTTGGGTTATTTTTCAGAACCACGTTGAAGAGTCTTGTGGCTGTGTGTCCATTTTTTGCATGTGATTGTGTTCGTTACGTATTGTTATGCTGCAGATTTAAGTTAAAATTCAACAGCTGTGTTAGCAGCCATTTATCATTTCATATAGTTTCTAAGGGTTAGAAATTCAGAGTAGCCTCACTGGGTGGTTCTGACGTTCTGACCTAGGGGCACAAGCTGTAGTAGTCAAGCAGTCCGCAGGGGCACATTGGCTGTGAAGACTAGGGTAGGCCTCCCGGGCTCACTGATAATGCTAGTGGCTTTAGTTTTTCCTATGTGACTCTTCACTTAGAGCTGTTTCAGGACATGGCAGCTTGCTTCTGGCTGAGAGGTGATGAGAGAGAGAGTTTGAGAGTGAGAGAAAGAAGGATATGGAAAGGGGGTGGAGAGAAAGACTCATGCTGAAATCGTTCCTAGCCTCACTTCTCTCTGGTGCTGTTGGTCACACAGCTGAGTCTTGCACAGTGCAGCTGGGGACTACAGTGGGATGTGAATATATCAGGAAGCAAGGCGTACTTGTGTGCTGTTTTCAAGGTGAGCTAATGTCAGTGGTCATCAAGGAAAGTTTGCTTTATGGAAAGATCTGATAAGATAGACAGGTGGTAGAGAAAGCTAACACTTGGCATAGAAACAGAATAAATGCAGAAGCCAGTCTAGTTTGGGTATTGTTAGCAAAGTGGATTTTAAGAAGCGGAGAGAGCATGTGCTTTGTTGTTAGAAGTGCTTGAGGAGGTGCGTTCCAGGCTCTTAACTTCTCTGGCTGAGCAGATGCTCATGCATTCAACTTCTAGGTGCCGAGTATCCGCCACTGGAAATACCGTGCCCACCTCCCCCTCTCAATTTTCTGCTGCTGAGGTGTGTGTTTTGGCAAAGTGAGTTAAATTGTTGTTTGCTATGACTCTGTCCCAAGTCAGTGTGTGTGGTTGGAGTCCTGGCTGCACTTCTGAAAGCAGCTCCGTGCTGTTGTGCATGCTGGGAGGTAGTAGGCGATGACTCAGCCTGGGAGTTCCTGACACTGACATGAGAGGCCTCAGTGGAGGTCTTGTCGCCTGACTTTGGCCAGGTGCAGCCCAGGATATTGGGAGCTTTTGGGGAATAAATTAACAAAAGGAAAGATTATCTCTTTCTGGTTTTCCTTGCAAATAAAATAAAATAATGAATAAACAGTAAAAAGTTTTGCTTTTCTTCTTAAGTTGATTGTAATAAGAATTTCTTACTGAGTTTGTGAGAATTCAGTTAATTGTGATAACCTATGTTAAGCATCTGGTCCCTATATATGCCGGTATATGTTAGCTATTATTTTTATTATCACTGTCAGTGGTAAGTTTAGTTTTTCTCTTGATAGCTTTATATCGACATAAAGCAGAGTAAGATTTTGGGTCTTCCCATTGTATCCAGTATAATTGTGTGTAGGTAAGTGACTTATCAATAAATATCATACAATTCAAGGCAACTATTTTATGTAGTGACCAAATCCCGTCAAGTCTGCCCCGACTGTGGCCGCAGCAACTTGTGCTCCTGCGTGGAGTCCCTCCCCTTAGATGTGCAGGGAGGCAACAGTCTAGGCCACTCACCTGCTGTTTCCCATGACACTGCATTTGCCTTGGCTGGGTGATCTGCCTTTGGAAAGATAATCAGGACTTCAAAAAGCTTGTGGAAAAAAATGGAATTAAAAGATGTTTATTTTGCTGCAAAAACATTTTTGAAATGATACTTATGAAGAGTCTTTGGAAAATATGCATTTTGCAAAAACTATGTGTGGCTTCAAATTTTTTTGCATCAAAATACATTTTTTTTTTTTTACTGAATTTCATTTTGAGACCGTCTTTGAAGTCTAGGAAAAAAGTGCCACATTTAAAATTTAATTTAAATGTATTGATTTTAGATTCAATTACATTTAAATTTAAATCTTAAAATATTTAAAATTGTTTAAAGTACTCACAAGACTTGTGGAATAGAAACTCAGCCTACCTAAAATATCTATTATCGTTGCTTAGATGAAGTATTTACTTCTCTCTTTCACTTGTTTCTCAAGAATAACATTTGTGTCGGTCATGTTTGTTTTCCCAGTGTTCTGCATCTGCCGAGGGCTCAGTGAGCACTTGTGGAAGCAGCTCTCTTTTTAGATTCTTGTCTCTTTCATGATGTGGCAATTTGAGAAAGCTTATAACTGTTTCGTTTAAAATAAGAGAAAGCAAATGCTTGCACTTGAACTCTGACCTATGGGTTGTGTGCATATGAGTGTTTGGTCTGGCACAGTATCGCATTTTTTGCTTTGTGAGTGCCGACTCTGTAGTTGTGTGCATTCCTGCTTTTAGTCTATTGTGTGCACATTTTAATTTCTTGGCCAGACTGCTCTGTAGCCAATAGCACCTTATTGTCAATGTGAAAGGTCTTTTTATAAGTATAACCACAGACAAGCAGGGCATTTAATTCAGATACTCTGCTGTTAGCAATTAGAGTCCTGCCTCGACTAACTCAGGAAACTGGGGCAAACAATAATAAAATTGTAAAGTTTTTAAAATTATTATTTTGTGATAATTCTGGGATTTTCTCTCCCCCTCCTCAGTTTCCCTTCCCCCCAACTGATTTCCCCTCCATCATTACAATGCATAGTCTTTCATGTACAGTCATAGTCCCTCATTCCACAAAATAGCAAAGTGTAACGGCTAAGGAGTTTACAGTGATGTGGAGTGTACTTCCAACTCGTTTGTGATTAACGTAATAATGAAGGATTTATTGAGAATTAATCAGCATTGCATCGAGTACACTGAGATGGGACATAGCAATGCAAAGTTTAAAAAGAGGAATGGTAGATACCAAAAAGAATGTTTAAAGTATTTAGTTGTTAGAAAATATAATGAAAAGATGAGGCATTTATTTTTTAGATACAGTGAAGCAAACAATAGCCTATTTATTGGAGGAGGAAGTTAAAGTATTAACCATGTATATTTGTGTTTATTATATATGTATATGTACACACATATATGCATATACATATACGATGTGCATATACATACATATACAGATGTATTTACATGTATGTATATATGTATATGCATATTAATTAAAAGAAAAATATAGAAATCCATAGTTATCCATGAATAATACTACTTGTTTCCAGGCAAAATTTTGTTGAAGAAAATATCCTTTGTTTTTCAAATGTTGGAGAGATACAGTTTATGGTGAATTTTGAATATTTTCAAATGGCTAGCATTGCAGTGATCAATAAATTTCAAAATGAGTTGAATATGATAGACGTAACACAGAAAACCAGAATGGCTGCATTTAGTTTTCTATCAGTGGGAGTTGAATTTTCGGGGCAGTTTTTGTTCAAACTAAATTGCTATATTCAGTGTGTGAATAGACTTTGCCAATGGGTTTGGCCACTGCTAAGCAAAGTAAAATGTGAAGTTCCACATTTCATCAATGAATTAATAAAATATTCATAAGAATGTTCTATAATTTATATTTTGCCAAATCAATATAACTTGCAACTTCACTTTATACAGTATATTATTCTGAGACTTTTGAAAAGTTTGAGTAACAAAACTGTAGAGGAAAATGCTATTTAGAAGGTCATCTGCTTGCCTTGATTGTGTCCCAGTCATCAGGAAAAATCTGTATTCTTCTTTTTTAAAGGCAGCTTAAGGAAAGGAGTGTAATTGTTGAGTGAGTTGTGGTTATTGTCTGTGGTGTGTTGTTGCTTAAGGGAAAGGAGTTTTAAGATTTGGGTGTGGGCTTTCCTCTTCTTTGGTACCTTTGTTTAACAGAAATCTTGAAAGCAATTAAATGATTACCGTGGCTGATTTAGGCCCACACTGTACACATTGTTTTATTATGCCTAATTAAATGGATATATATATATATATGACTGTGAGTTCTTAAGTTGGTATTTAATGTTCATATTATTTAATTCACCTGAGTGAGCAGATGTTAAAACAGCAGTGTTTCCTGATTTCTTTTCGGGTGATTAATTAAGTCCTTTAAGATACGGCTGTGTGCACTTTATGGTGCTTTACATATCTGTCTATTTTATTAGTTTTGCAAACAGGAGACAGGACCTATTCTTGGCCAGACTTAACTCTACCCGGTTATCAGCAACAGTGTGCACCCCACATCAGCATTTGGGCAGTTTATTTCTGTGACTTCATTTTATGCCCATTTCTACACTTGGCATTGTAGTATGCAATGGCTTGCTTTTTGCCTTATGAAATTCATGGTGCTACTATCAAGCACTTAGAGGTTTCTTTTAGACTTCTTTAAATATAGTTTCTGTTTGAATTAATAGTTGGACCAATGTTGTTCATGCATGTATAATCCTTTGAAATGCTTCACCTATAAGTAACTGGCAAACTTTGCAATTTTTAGCTTTGTTGACATCATCTAAATGCACAGAGAATCACAGAATAGTGCCTTACTTCTTGCAAATCAGTAAGTAAAAATAGAGTAAATATAAAGAAATGGATCATCTGTGTTTGTATGATTTTTTTTTATCTGTCACTTTGGGCCCAAATGAAAAACTTCTCAAATTGTCAAATTCTTCCATCAATGCGTTTCAAAGATAAAATGTGCACTTTTAGTAGTAGTGGTAAAGAAGCTAAGTATTAAATTGGTTAAAAGATTTCTCTGAGGCTATAATGTAAGTTGTTCACTGAGTTCAGGACAAAATGAGGACATCATTTTTGCCTGTTAACCCACAGTTTTGCCATGCGTAATATATTCTAACTCCAAGTAATGCATGATATATTGTCTCTCCTTGCATTGGGATACTTTAATTCCACAAAAAACAGTTTTGTTTTTTGTTAGGATGTTTATTCTCTTCAACCTGTAACAGCAAAGCAGTTATAGTAACTGGTTCCTTTAGATCTGAGGTTGGAATGAAAATAGGCAGGGCAGTTGAAGAGCATGATGGTGGGAGATTGGTGGGGATTGTACTGAAAGTTTCCTACAGAAAGGAAATTTGCAGAGCAAATGGAAAGGCTAACCTCAAAACTTTCAATTGTCGTTCCATCACAATTTTGTGGCGATTTCATTTTGGTTTCAATAATGATAGTTATGTTAAAAAGAAAGAATGTCTGCTATGTAATAGGCACTAAACTTAGCATGCTATATATATTATCTTGTTTCATTATAACAGTGCCCCCTAAAGTGTCTGTGGTTTTCTATTTTTCCAATGAAATAACTGAGTTTAAATTAATAAAACTTGGAGACTCGCAAGATGGCCGACATAGGAGGAAGACTGTGAGGGAGCTCACAGACAGAGAAGGCTAGAACGTGACAAAAGCGTAAGTGGAGCAGCATAGAACTACAGGGAGAAGAACATGAAGTTCCCTGGACAGTGTGGAGCCAAAAAAAAATCCACACAACTCGGAAGAGCAACCAGGGAAAAACAAAACAAAGGGCAGGGAAGACGACTTTTTGCTCCTGACCTGCTGAGTCACCTTTGAGTGCAGCCGCTGAAAGCCGCAGTCGAGCAGCCGCTGAAAGCCGCAGTCGACCGCAGACCTCGGGACCCGCAGACGCTGTGGCCGTGAGGACAGGCGGTGATCGGGACCCGCTGGCACTTGCTCACCCTGGTCGCCAGGACCTGCCAGGACCTGCGCCCGCTGAGGACATCAGGATCTGGAGTCGTCGGGACCCGCTAGCATCCGCTCACCCTGGTCGCCAAGCCCCGCCGGGACCTGCACCAGCCGCAGCCTCTAGGTTCCATCGGAACCCGCCGGGACCTGCACCGGACGCAGTCGCCAGGAGACGCACCCGCGGCGAGGGTTCCCACCAGAGGAAAAGGCAGACTGCAAGAACCTGAGGTTTGAGTGAGTTGGGTGGGGACAGTGGTGGGTTGGAGGCTCCGGGAGTCTCACAGAGCCTGAACACCCTTGGTGCTCGTCTCCCTGCCCCTCCTCCCCCGAGACTCCAGCGTCTAGAGACACCGGGAGAGTGCCTAGAAACTGCCAAAACTGTGTCTGGGAGGTGAAGCACAGTGGTCCTGTGCGCTGAGGAGAAAGGCAAAAGGCACACTGAATACTCCCCCATGCCTTTGCGGTCTGGCACTCAGCTGGGTGGTGCTATCCCACAGGAACCCAAGCACGCCTCTGGGCTGGGCAATCCCGTGCTAGCGCTGGAGCGGTCGGTCCCCTGCAAGCGCTGGGGTGGGCGGGCCTGCGCAGGAGGCTCTTCCAGAGAGCACCTGGAACACCCCACGCCCTATAGTCCCGTGCTTGGGAGACGCACCAGGAGAGCACTGCGGACCCGCGTGCAGGAGGCGTTCCCAGAGAGCACCTGGAACCTCTACGCCCTGCAGTCCCTGGCACTGGGGACACACCGAGAAAGCACCTAGAATCCTCCGAGCCCTGTGATCCCGCACACAGGGGGTGCGCACAGAGAGTGCCTTCACTCCCCCACGCCCTGTGGTAGCATACCTGTAGGGGACGAGCTGAGAGTGCGCTTGGAATCCGCTGGGCCCTGGAAGTGGCGCTCTGAGGTCCAGTGTTCTGGAGATGCACCAAAAGTGCCTTGAAAATTCCCACACCCTGCTACTCCACGCCTGTAGACTCCGATCTCTACAGGATAGTGCTTGGAGACCCCTCAGCACAGTGGTGCCTAGGTCTCTCAAAAAAGAAACACTAACACAATGGGAAGAAATACCAGAAAAGTTAATGATCCAGATGAGAGTGCCAACACCCTACCAATAAAGGATCGAAAGCCAATGTCTATTGCGGAGATGCGAGATGAAGACATAGAAGATCTACCAGACAAGGAATTCAAAAAAATAATGTTAAAATATGTCAGAGACAATGAGAAGAATTGGGAGGACTTCAAGGAATTCAAGAACCACATAGCCTCAGAAATACAACAAATGAAAAGTAAAATCCTTGACTTAGAGCACAAAATTGAGAGCCTAACCAACAGAACAAATACAGCAGAAGAGAGGATCTCTGAAACAGAAGACACACAAAACGAACATACCCAGTTCATTAAACAGCTGGAGACAAGTCTGAACAAAGCCAATAAGACCATACAAGAAATGAAAGACAACCTCAGAAAATCGAATATTAGGATTATTGGCCTTCCTGAAGGAGCGGAAAAAGAGTCAGGAATGCAAATGGTGCTCGACGAAATTATACAGGAAAACTTTCAAAACACTTGGAACATGAACCCAGCCCAAATCCAGGACGGTTAGAGGACTCCCAGCAGATATGACCCAAAGCGATCTTCACCCAGACATATGGTGCTCAAGTTCCACTCCAATGAAGACAAAGAAAGAATCCTAAGACAAGTACGAAGCAGAGAAAAGATCACATACCGGGGAAAGCCAATCAGGATCACTGCTGACTTCTCTGAAGAGACTTTACAAGCAAGAAGAGAATGGACAAAGATCTTCCAAATCCTGAATCAGAACAACTGTCAACCAAGAATATTGTACCCAGCAAAGATCTCATTCGTATTTGAGAACGAAATCAAATACTTTCACAGCAAAGAGAAATTAGAAGAATATGCCAGCACAAAACCAGCTCTACAAAATCTCCTTAGAAATGCACTAAATCCAGAAAAAAAGGAGGTGAATCATAAGCAAAGATGGCAAACAGGAAGGTCTCCCCACTAAAGTCCACACAAGAAAGGGCAATTACACAGATATCAACACCCACAAAAACAAGTATGGCAGGGCAAAATCACAACCTCTCAATTTTAACTCTTAACACAAATGGCCTGAACTCACCAATCAAAAGGCATAAATTAAAAGAATGGATTATCAAACAGCACCCAACTATCTGTTGCCTACAAGAGACACATCTAACCAGAAGAGATTCTAAGAAGCTGAAAGTGAAAGGTTGGAAACAGATATTTCATGCCAATGGACGAGAAAAAAAGGCTGCGGTAGCTGTCTTAATTTCAGATGATGTGGACTTCAATCTGACACACATCAAAAAGGACAGGGAAGGACATTATATATTGGTGAAGGGACTGATCCATCAGGAAGTAATTACCATTGTGAACATATATGCACCAAATTCAAACGCACCTAGCTATATGAACCAATTACTCACGGACTTAAGGGGAGACATAGATATACACACAATAATAGTGGGTGATCTTAACACCCAACTAACAACAATAGACAGATCAACAAAACAAAAACTCAACAAAGAAACAACAGAGCTCATACAAACAATAGAACAACTGGACATGATAGATATTTATAGAATTTTTTATCCTAAGGCCACAGATTATACATTTTTTTCAGCAGTGCATGGCACCTTCTCCAGGATCGACCACATGATAGGACACAAAGCAAACCTAAATAACTTCAAAAAGATAGGAATCATACCATGTACCCTCTCAGATCACCACGGAATAAAACTGGAAATCAGCAATTCAAAATGTCCAAGGAAATACAGAAACTCTTGGAGGTTGAACAATATGCTATTAAACGAACAGTGGATCAGAGAAGAAATTAAAGATGAGATCAAAAAATTTATGGAAACCAATGAAAACTCAGACACAACATTCCAAAATTTGTGGGACACTGCCGAAGCAGTGCTACGGGGTAAACTCATCGCAATTGGAGCTCATGTCAAGGCCCAAGAGAGGCGCCAAATACAGGAACTAAACACACACCTCCAGGAATTGGAAAAACAACAGCAGAAGAGCCCCACACACAATAGGAAACAAGAAATCATCAAAACAAGGGAGGAAATCAACCAGATAGAAATAAAAAAACCATACACAAAATCAACAAATCAAAAAGCTGGTTTTTTGAGAAGATAAACAAGATAGACACCCCACTGGCCCGACTGACAAAGAAAAAACAAGAGAAGGCAAGAATCAACAGCATCAAAGATGAAAAAGGCAACATAACAACAGACACCGCATCCATTAAGGCCATGATTAGAAATTACTACAAAGCACTGTACTCCAACAAATCAGAAGATCACCAAGAAATGGAAAAGTTCTTAGACTTCTACCACCTGCCAAAACTTAGCCCAGAGGCAACAAACGACCTGAACAAACCCATAACTGAAGTAGAGATTGAATCGGTGATCAAAGACCTCCCAACAAAGAAAAGCCCAGGCCCAGACGGCTTCACTCCAGAATTCTACAAAACATTCCGAACAGAACTGACCCCAATCCTCTACAAACTCTTCAAAACAATAGAAAAGGAAGCAACCCTTCCAAACTCATTCTATGAAGCCAACATTACCTTAATCCCAAAACCAGACAGAGAACTAACAGAGAAGGAAAACTACAGACCTATCTCTTTGATGAACATTGATGCTAAGATTCTCAACAAAATCCTAGCCAACAGAATTCAAAAACACATCAGACAGATCATTCATCCAGATCAAGTAGGATTCATCCCTGGAATGCAGGGATGGTTCAACATTCGGAAATCCATAAATGTGATACACCACATCCAAAAACTGAAAAACAAGAATCACATGATAGTATCAATAGATGCAGAAAAAGCTTTCGACAAAATCCAACACCACTTCCTACTAAAAACCCTAACCAAGGTAGGCATAGATGGGAAAATCCACAACATAATTAAAGCCATATATGAAAAACCCAACGCCAGCATCATACTGAATGGAGAAAAGCTGGAACCTTTCCCACTGAGATCTGGAACAAGACAGGGATGTCCACTTTCTCCACTACTATTCAACATAGTCCTAGAGGTACTCGCTGAGGCCATAAGACAAGAAAAAGAAATCAGAGGAATCCAAATGGGAAACGAAGAAGTCAAACTCTCACTATATGCAGATGATATGATTCTTTATGTAGAAGAGCCAAGAGACTCAATACAGAGACTGCTAGAACTTGTATGAGAGTTTGGTAGAGTGGCAGGGTACAAAATTAATGAACAAAAATCAACAGCCATAGTGTATGCGAACAGCCCCAAGATGGAAAAAGACTTAACCAGCAAGATACCATTCAAAATAACAGAGAAAAGTATGAAATATCTGGGAATAAATCTAACCAAAAATGTAGGAGACTTATTTGAAGAAAACTACAAACTACTTAAAAAAGAAATTGAACAAGACCTCAAAAGATGGAGTAACATCCCATGCTCCTGGATAGGTAAAATCAATATCATTAAAATGTCTGTACTGCCAAAAGCAATATATACATTCAACGCAATCCCAATCAAATTGTCCAAAACATTCTTCATGGAAGTGGAAACAATGATCCAAAGGTTCATCTGGAAACACAAAAAACCACGGATAGCTAGAACCATCCTGAAGAATAGGAAGTTATCAATGGGAATCACAGTTCCGGACCTCTGGACATACTATAGGGCAGTGGTTATCAAAACAGCGTGGTACTGGCACAAAGATAGAGAGGAAGATCAATGGAGCAGAATAGAAACACTAGAAGGGAACCCACACAGATACAGCCAAATAATCTTTGACAAAAAGACAAACGACAACCCAGGCAAATGGGAAGGTCTGTTCAATAAATGCTGTTGGGACAACTGGTTAATAGCCTGCAGAAACAAAAAAATAGATCCACATCTCTCACCATACACTAAGATCAGATCTAAATGGATAACAGATCTAAACCTACATCCAGAAACCTTCAAACTTTTGGAAGAAAATGTTGGAAACACACTGGAACACTTAGGGGTAGGCCCTCACTTCCTAAAAAAGACTCCAAATGCAGTAGAAATCAAGACCAAAATAAACAATTGGGACCTCATCAAACTAAGAAGCTTCTGTACAGCTAGAGAAACAATCAACAAAGTAAAAAGGCAACCCACAGAATGGGAGAAGATCTTCGCACACGACATAGGTGATAGAGGGCTGATCTCCAGAATATACAAAGAGCTACAAAACAACCAAAACACCAAAACAAACAAGCCACTCAAGAAATGGGCACGGGAAATGGGCAAACACTTCACAAAGGAACAAACCCAAATGGCAAATAAACATATGAAAAAATGCTCAAGTTCCCTGGCAATAAGGGAAATCCAAATTAAAACATCAATGAGGTACCACCTAACGCCAGTAAGACTGGCCCACATGAATAAAAGCACCAACAACACTTGTTGGCGAGGTTGCGGGGAAAAGGGATCCCTACTCCACTGCTGGTGGGGCTGCAGGCTGGTACAGCCTCTATGGAAATCAGTATGGAGAATATTCAAACAACTCAAATTCAACATACCGTATGATCCAGCAATAGCACTCCTAGGAATATATCCAGAACACTTGTTTTATGAGAAACCAACATGCACTCCTATGTTCATAGCAGCACAATCAGTAATTGCAAAAACATGGAAGCAGCCAAAATGCCCATCAGCAGAGGATTGTATAGGAAAGCTATGGTTCATCTACTCCATGGAATACTACTCAGCTATTAAAAAAAACAAAATGCAGTTCTTTGTGGCCAAATGGGCCAAACTGGAAACCATAATGCTAAGGGAAATGAGCCAATCCCAAAAGGTTAAATACCACATGTTTGCCTTAATTTAAGATGATATGATGTTATGTATAACATGTTATGTTATGAATGTTATATGTTGTGTATAAACTAAAATTGAAGTGTAGGTGAGGTGGTCACAGAAGGTGGCTGGGAACTCGCATTTACTTTTAACATATTGGTTACTCATTACTATGTCAATTAATTCCATAATGATGTAAATTTTTGCTGATGGTATGTTGGAGCTTTCAATTGACTGGGATGATACTCTGCTGGCTCTGTCTTCAGACCAGAGAGGGTATACCTAAGAAGCCGTTGAACTTGACTGGACAATAAGATGCTGGACTCTATGTTTGGTATACGCTTGCAATGGGGGAATCTCAACTGAACTTGAGCTGTGGTTATGCAACAAGGTGGAGGAATCCACCATGGTGGGAGGGTTTGGGGAGGGGTGGGGAGAACCCAAGTACCTATGTAACTGTGTCACATAATACAATGTAATTCATGAAGTAAAATAATCAATAATTAAAAGAGAAAACAAAACAAAACAAAATTAATAAAACTTGGAATGGTAGAACAGAGCCTTTTTGCCCCGGGCAGTCTTATATTCAATTTTGAAATTTTCCCACAAAGAGGATGATGAATGCAAGAATTTATTTTTGTCAAGAAGACTAAGTGGAATACTTGTATACTTTTACAGAAATGATGAATGTATGTTTTTAAGAGATTTATTTTTATTTGAAACGCAGATGTTATAAAGAGAAGGAGAGACAGAGGAGAGAAAATTTCCATCTGATAGTTCACTCCCTAACTGGCTGCAAGGGCCAGAACTGGCTGATCCAAAGCCAGGAGCCAGGAGCCAGGAAGTTCTCGCAGCTAAGTGGGTAGTGAACCAGTAGATGGACAATTTCTCTGTCCATCTTTTCCTCTCTCTGTCTTTCTGTCACTCTTTCATTCAAATATATAAATAATATTAAGAAAGTTGATACAAGTTATTCTTATAAGTTGTTGATATCAAATACTCATACTTCATTATGAATGGTTCAATTTTCACTGTTTTCTCCTAGTGTAAATAGTCCCTCCTCTTTGTTAAGAAAAATCATACACCTGTGTCTTTCTTGTGATGCAGGTAATTGCAACTTACCTCTATCCATTTGGTGCTCACTCTCCCTGCAGTGGTCTGTTTGCTTTGTCTTTGTCATCTTCCAGCCACACTCACCTGCCTTCAGCCTCCCTTTGGCCTTCTGGTGGTTCTGGCTGTAGTTGCACAGGCCTCATTGTCATGAAGCCACAGGATTCTCTTGGATCTTTTCCCACTGGACTTCCCAGCATCATTGAATGTGCTGGACAGCACCCTCCATTTTGAAACAGTGGCTTCCTTTACATTCTCAGACCCTCCCTAGCTTCTTGAGCACTTTTCTCCCATTAATATCATCTGCTGTGTTAACCAACCATGAAATGTGTTAATCCCTTCTATTTGGTTTATCTTTTCAAATATGGCCTCGTGATTGCATGCTCATGCCACAGTCTCACACACACACACATTTTCTGTCTATAAGTTACTCCTGTATGTGTCTTAAATATAGCCAAGTCCTCATTTTACTGTAAGCCATTCTGGAACCCTGTCCAAGTTAATATATTTTCTTTAACAAGTGTTTTTCAAAAGCACTTTGACTTTTTAAAAAGATACATTCTGTTGTAGTATTATAATATCTCAATTTTCAGGTTTTGTTGTGTTTGGGGTTCTCCCTGGCAGCAGAACTTATGGGTGGTACGTGTGTACTCAAAGAAATTTATTATAAAAAATAATTACTTCCCATGATTATGGACATGTCTCAAGGTCTACAGAGTGAGTTAGCAGACTAGAACCCAGAAGATCCCGTGGGTGGTTCCAGTTTAATTCTGAAGGCCTGAAAACCAGCAGAAATAATGGTGTACTTCCACTACAAATGATAATCTGATGTGTAGTATGAGGGTAGTGAAAATTACAATGCAGTCTGAAAGCAATTCTGTTACTTAGAAGAGGACCTATACTTTTGTTATATTTAGGCCCCTAAGTGATTGGAGGGCAATCTTTGTTTCTGAGTCTATCCAATTAAATGTTACTAATATTGAAGACACTTTCAGAGAAACACCCAGGGTGATGTTGGAACAACTGTCCAGACAACAGAGGCCAGTCAGTTGATATATCCCCTTAATCTGTTGGGCTGTTTTTTTTTTTTTTTTTTTTTTTTTTTTGTAAGATTATTTTACTTTTTTTTTTTTTTATTTGAAAGGGAGATTTACAGAGAGAAAGATCTTCTTTCTGCTGTTTCACTTTCCACATGGCTGCAATGGCCATAACTGAAGCCAGGAGCCAGGAGCTTCTTCTAGGTTTCCCACCTGGGTGCAGGGTCCCAAGTCTTTGAGCCATCCTTTATTGCTTTCCAAGGCCACAAGCAGGGAGCTGAATGGGAAGCAGAGCAGCAGGGACACGAAGCAGCACCCATTTGGCATTCTGGCAGTTGCAAGGCAAGGATTTAGCCACTGGGCTTTCATGTTGGGGCCTAATCCGTTTGGCTGTTGTTACAAAATACCATATACAGGGTAATTTCTGACTAACAGGAATAACTTCGTATGGACTGGAACATCATGATCAAGACTCAGCAATTTAGTTGTCTGGTTAGAACCTGCCTATGTTTCATAATGGTTGCCTGTTTGTTGTAACTTTGTGGCAAAAGAAAGCTTTGAATCCTCCTTTATAAGGATACTAATCTCTTTCTTGGGGAGTCTGCCCTTGTGATCAAATGTTCTACCCTCAAATACCATCACTTTGAAAATTAGGTCTTTAAAAGAAAGAAAAAGAGTTGTGTGAGTTAGAGAGAGAGAGAGAGAGGTAGGAGATAGTTCTTCTATCTACCAATTCACTGCCAAAATAGCCATAGTGGACAAGCCTGGATCGTAACAAAGCCAGGAGACCAAACCTTTGAATGGGCCCCCAATGCTGATGCAGTCTTCCACTGCTTTCTTAGCAGGGAGTTGGTTTGAAAGTGGAGCATTCAGGGTTAGAACTGGTGTCCATATGAGTTGCTAGCGTAGCGGACAGTGGCTTAACTTGTGCCACATCACTTATTGTCAGAATTAATCCATCTGGAATATGCATGAAATTAACCATTACATTAAGCAAACATACAAAATTCTTGTAAGCTTCTACTTTCAATCTTTTTCTGTTAGTATGATGTCATTACTATGTATATCCTCAGATACAAAATCCATATCATCTGGCTTTTCAGTTCTTCCACACATTAAAGCTACACTTGTAGTCTAGTTTTCTACTACCTTCCTGCAAATGCCAATGTTCTACTCTAGTTCATTTCCATAGCATGAATCTACATTTGGAGCTCTATGACTCTGATGGCTTTTTTCCTTCTACTTTTCTTTCTTTTTTTTTGCTGGTCTTATCTTGTCCAGAACTTACCTACCCCCTTCAGGTTTCACAGTGAATTTCAAAGGTTATCATGAAACAAACTTCAAAAGCTCTGCAGGTGCTATTTTGTCTATGAGTATCTTGGTTCTTTCATTCGTTGCTGTTATCCATTTGTTCTCTTTCCGTTATGGGACAGGGACCAGCCTCACACATGTGGGCATTCTGCAATACTGTGGAAATTACATGTTGTAGTGAATGAGTTAGTTGAATGTTCATTCACTTAGGGAGTTTACAACTAATTTTGGTACATCAAATGCATTGTGCTTAGCCCAGTTTTGATCTCCTTTCTAGGGATCACATTTACGTATGTCATCTGTTCTCCTATTTATATTTGACTAAAACACTTCTGCTAACTGATTCTTAAGTGCTCAAAAATGTGCCAGAATTAGGAAATGAATTCTGCACTGTATTTTGTAGCCGCTTCCACTTTCCCAAAGGACGTTGTTGCCTTTACTGTCTTACTTTTCCCTTATTTTGAATCCAGTTCAGCTGAGCTTTCTTGACAGTCTTCTGTGAGCAAGGTGCTGGTTGCATCGGCTGCTGACGATGATACAGAAGTGAATGTGACCCACTGCCTGCCCTCAGGAGGCTGACAGTCTAGGCATGGGAAGACGCAGCATGAAGGGGAGTCGTGGGTATAGCTAATTCTTTTTTTTATTATTACTAATTACATTACATTATGTGACACAGTTTCATAGGCTCTGGGATTCCCCCAACCCCTCCCCATACCCTCCTCTCATGGTGGATTCCTCCACTTTGTTGCAGTATTACATTTCAAATTCAGTCAAGAGTCTTTCATTGCAAGCATATACTAAGCATAGAGTCCAGCATCTTATTGTCCAGATATATTCAACGGTTTCTTGGGGAGACCACCTCTGGTCTGAAGGTAGAGCTGGCAGAATATCATCCCCTCCGATGAAAAGCCCCAACATAACATCAACAACAATTTACAACATTATGGAGTTAATTGACATGGTATTGAGTAACCAATATGTGAAAAAAATGCAAGTTCTTAACCACATCCTGTGACTACTTCATTGACATTCCAATTTTAGTTTATATACAACCAGCTTCTATACACCTTAAAATGACTATAAGGTACTATTCAGCTGTCTTGTGTCTATTTTCATTTTAGTATTTAGCAGTTTATAGTGTTGAAGCATAATTTTTGCTGAACTTGGCAGATTTTAGGATAGTCCAAACTGGCTTATAACTCTAACAAGGCATATGTCAATAGTTGAGGTGCAGAACAGTTTTAGGAAGGGGTGTGCAGAGAAATCTTCAATACCTCAGTGAAGAGTAACTAATCTCTGTGTCCTACCAAGGCTTTGGACTGTCCTTGACTGATTTCCCAGGCTGCAAGCAGGGAGCTGGATGGGAAATGGGGCAGCCAGGATACAAACCAGTGTCCATATTGGATCCCCAGGGTTGCAGGATGAGGACTTGAGCCACTAGGCTATTGCACGGGGTCCATATGTGATTAATTTCTTTTTGCAATTATTTCCTTTTTCTTTTTATAATTTTTGTTATTGTTTTATGATACAGTTCCATAGGCTCTTGGATTTCCCATCCCCCTTCCCAATTTGCTTCCACCACCCTTATTAATTTCCCCTCTAGTATTACAATGGGTGGTCCTTCATGAACAGTCATAAGTCCATCATTCTGCTATTGAAGTGTTTCCCGACATTATAAGCATGGACAGTGTTGGAGAGTCCAGCATTCTACTGTCAGGATATATTCAACAGTTGCATTTGAGTCCATTTTTGGTCTGGAGGAGGAGATGCATACTGCGCTATGTCTCCATATCTGGACATGTCAGTCTCCAGTACAGTTACATTATATGTCCCCTTAAATACAGAGCTGGAAAACA
Organism: Ochotona princeps; assembly: GCF_030435755.1. Taxonomy (NCBI): domain Eukaryota; kingdom Metazoa; phylum Chordata; class Mammalia; order Lagomorpha; family Ochotonidae; genus Ochotona; species Ochotona princeps. The sequence goes on from NC_080838.1 coordinate 32,043,867, forward strand.
CAGACCACAACAGGGAAAAACAACCAGAAAATTTTCGTCGATGTGAAGTTAAACAGCATGTTACAAAACGAGCAATATATCACTAAGGTGATGAAAAATCAAAACCTTCTTGTAGAAATTGATGCTACTGCATGACCCATGTGGTGCTGAAGAAATGACAGTGGGAACAGAACATCATTACCCACCACATGTGATAAAAAAGCTCTCACTGAGACATGGTTCCTTTTGCTTCCAATGCCACTTTATGGGTTTGAGCAGGTCTCCTGGTGAAAGTTGATAAGGTACTCACCCTCTCAGGAAGCCCTCTGAGTCACATGGCAACTTGGTATGGCCCTGTTGCTAGGAGGAGAACAAATAAATTTGGATGTGATAATGTGTTACAATCAGGCTTCACTTGAAAGATTTTTGGTTTTAGTTCTAGATTGATATTATAGTTTCATGAATTCTGTGGAATAGTTTTTCCTAGTGATGTTTGTGTGTCTATAGAAACTATACAGAACTTGAGATTAATTCTAGGTGTTTGTAAAGAACAGTTGAGAGGATATGTGAAAATTCTTGACTTTTATTTTCAGTTTTCACTTTTTTCACTTCCATTGGTTACTGCATAGCAGTCTCTCCTGTCCCTTCTTGCTAACTTCCAGTGGTATAGGTTGATAATTTGTAAACTCAGGATTTGTTTTGAAGGTGGTTTCCTTTTGCATGGATTACCTGTTAGTCATTTTAGCTGGCTAGTGTGGATTTTCACAGCTCACTACCTTTCCAATACAATAAATTGTGTCTTTGCCAATTTTGAAATCATGGTTTCTTCTTACATCCTCCACATGTGGATAGCAACCTGCCAACAAATAAACAAAAATGAAGTTAAGTTTTAGACAAATGCAGCTGAAATACCAAATTACCCATGGCCTCTTCTGGAGGTATATTTATTTGCACACAGTGGGGATTAGTATTTCCTTGTGAAACAAGAGACAGTTATTTTTACAGTTTGGAAATAATGGAGTCTCAAATGTATGAGTTCATGAAATCTGTCCTAGTGAGGTGTGGTACATGAATAGGTACAATGGGCAAGTTGTCATTTCTAAGTAATGGTGGATGTGAAAGATGAGGGGAAATTTGAAAGCAGCGTTCTCTCCTTGATATCCCAGAGTGAATGCCTTTTACAGTGTTAGAAACAGAAAGAATTAGATGGTCTTAACCGATGGTCCCAACAATGGCCACGATACTGAAGTAGTCATGTTAATAAAATCTTATCAAATAAATGTTGGCTTACCTTACTCTGTATAATTTTGGAGAAGGCCCTGTCCTGCCAATATTAGGAGATTGTGTATTCCAGTTTCCTTCTGCAATATAGTGAAGTACTTTTTCTTAGTTTCTTACAGACCTTGTTTCAGTACTTTTGTAGAGTGAGCAATGAATGAATAAGATCAGCCTATATAAATATATGCATTTTTAAAAACGTATATTTTTATATGTTTTATATACTCTACTGGATGTGAATTGATTTTACTAATAATGGAATCCAATTCTAATCAAGTCCAACTTCACCATTTAATGGATGAAATAAAAGGGTTCTGCAATAAGAGGCTTACCCATGCTGTCATAGCCCAAGACTGGCAAAGTACAATCAAAAGAGTAGTCTTTGGATTCTTAGTTGATTTTTTTCTCATGTATGCCATTTGTAATTTGATACTTTAAGAATGTATTCATGTCAGCTCTAAGCAGTTACTCGATTGTAAGTTTGTTTTGTGTATGAAACTGAGATCAAGGTCAAAGAAGTCAAAAACAGTTTTGAAGACAGTGACTGAAAAAATAGAATTATTTTAAGTCATTATAAAGTAAGAAGAGTAAAAAAAAATATGGGGCCAAATTCCCTTCAGTTCTTAAATACATTGCATTATTTTCAACTCATTTGGAAAATAGTTTATCCAGTTCTGTTTCATTCATGTCCTGATAATCCCAGTTGTTTTCAGGGTGCTAGGCCTAGGGTCGAGTTGTAAACTGAATGTAGAATTTATTATTTATGTGATTCTGATGATTTATGTATTATTGCTGAGGTTCAGTTTTCTCATATGTAAAATTCAGGTGGATTGCAGGAGTAGATGATGGAGAATCTCTTGGAGAAGGTAGACCTGTATGCTGTTTCAAGTGTGGCCACTACTTACCAGTGACGGTGCATACTCCAGAGTATTTTATCTCAAAGCAAATTTTAAAGCATTATTATTGAAACCATTTTGTAGACAAGGAAAATGAGACTAAAGTTAACCTTTCTTAGGGTTCATTGCCAGTTAGATTGTTTCCTAGGAGCCAAATTTAAATCCATCTGAAGTATATGTTCACTGTACTTGACATTTCCATCCACAAACATTTCAATCTAAAAGTGGTTATTTGGTGGCAACCCTGTCTCAAGAGAATGCCCTATTTGGCCCTTCTGTGAGGGCACTATCTCTGATTTTTCCTCCAGATTTATTGTCTTCATCACACGGGCTGGTTTTGAAAACCCTGACTGCCATATGTTAAGAGAAGCTCTTGTAATGCTTGTTTGCTTGCAAATCTGATTCCACATTATGTGATGTTATAAAAGATCAAAAAGACTAATGCAATAAAATCTAAGGCACTGCTAGTTTTTCAATTCCATTTAAAGAAACAGAATTTGACTGTTTGCTGTTCTTGTCGAAATGCTATAAGTGTCCAAAGAAAAAACTTTGCAATGAATGCATTGTCTGACAGTCTTTTTGTTTGTTTTCTTTCAGAGGGAGATTATGGGTGACTTAATTTTCAGATTGCTGAAAGATAGTAATTTGTTTCATAAAATGGTTGAATTGACTGATATTCTTTGGTACACAAGTGAAATATCATGTGAAATTATATATACTGAGAAATAAGTAGGTTGAAGGCAGAAATTCATAGTTTTTCTTCTGAGTTATTAATAAGAATTATTAAATAGAGCAACATCTGTGAATGCTTGTGGGAAAACTGGCTCAGTTTGGATTTATTCTTGCCCTTTTTTTCTCACAGTTCATATACTATGTGCCAGGAAATGGCATCTGCTTTCCCTTCAAAGCATAATTCAGACTGATGACTTCTCATTGCCTCCCCTGACCTGGCCAAATACCTCATGAGACCACCACTCTGTATGCCATGGATTTTTGTAATAACTTCCTAGCTGTGAATCAATATTCACAGTAAAGTTTTCATTAACAAATGTTTTTCTCCTGCGGGCACAGGATTTTATGATTTATTATTTGTAAAATATAGTTTTTAAAAGTTTTACTTGCTTATTTTAAAAAGAGCTATCAGAAATAGGAGGAATGTAAAAGAGAATAAAAAATAGTATTCATCCGCTGAATCACTCCCCAAAATACACACAACACAGGGAGTGGGCCAGGCTGAAGTCCAGAAGCCAGAACTCAGTCTGGGTCTCCTCACGTGAGTGGTAATAAGCCAGCTACTTGGGCCACCGTCTGCTGCCTTTTAAGGTCACTAGCAGGAAAACGGAATTGAAGCGGAGGTGGGACCAGGCCCCAGGCACTCCAATATGATGTTGGATGTCGCATCCCAAACGTGTTATTATCACTTGTTTCTTATTACACCAAATTTGTAACTTAAACTTTCCTGTAACTATCTTTATGTTAGAATAAGTGTGGTATGTACACACAGATGCATACACACACGCAAGGTTTGGTATCTTCTCTTCCTGGCATCCACAAAACAAAGTCCTGTGGAGAAAGGGAGGCAGGTGCTTCATAGTTCAGACAAGTGATTGGTGTTGGAGATAACAGGTGAACAGAGTATGACAACAGAAATGTACGTATGAACATTTGGAAGCTCTAGTGAGCAGGGAGTGGAGCTGTATCATATCTTATCTACCAGCAGATTGGCCGTGTATAAAATCAAAAGCAGGATGGTATGGTGGAAGTGACTTTGTGCCATAATTTGAATGAAGCCAAGTTTGAAAAAATTTGATTTGAAAAAACACAGGCAAAGAGCATCACCCAAAGCAAGTAAGGACTCACATAATGGAAATTTCTGAAATCATAAATCATATTGCATATCTGATCAATATTCAAGAAACTTCATTGAAATGTCTTTCTACATGGTACTCACTAAATTTGTGATAGTTTTCCATATCAACAAAGATAATAATCTTTAATTTTAAAATGTGATATTAACTAAAACTGATCATAAAGCATAGCATGTTTATTTGGGGTGGTGGTAATAAAATAATACTTTATCAACCCAAACTAATTTAGTAAGAGTAATAGTTTGTCCTTTGACAAACTTCAAAGGACAAAGCACAAGTTTTAACTTGTTTGAGAAAAATCCAATATAAGGAGGAATACAAGCAAGGTGTTGTTCCGCTATGTGTATTTAACATGGATGTCCAGATACATTTCTACGTACACGCCCCACCACTACCCAAAGTCTTCCTTCTCGTTTGCTATCACGGTTAGTATTAGGCAGTATCTTGTTTAACTGCGTGTTAGCTTACACTGCACTGATTTTCAATCACTCTACAATTCCTACAACTCTTGTTATTCTCAGCTTTCCAAACCTCTGATGGTCAGAATCTACCACCTGCCTGCTCTTTGCAGCCTCCTGAAGCCATCTCCCCATCCTTCCCGAGTCCAGGCCTAAGCACCTGATCTTTCACAGGAAGGATTTAGTGTGACTCCAATGCCCAGGGTCTCCCTCAGTATCGTTAACCAGGCCACAACCTTGCGCTGCAGCTCTGGTAGCTCGTTTGTTATTCTGATCCTTAAGGTCACTTCTCCTTGTTACATCCTCCATCTCTAGCCCTGGGGTTTGTGGCTAAGTCTCTGATCATAGTCCGTATGTGACAACAACACCTCTTCCATTTAAATCTTAGGAATGCCTTCCTGTGACTATGAAAGGAACAAGTAGTTTGTTTTTGTTTCTTGCCTATGGCTCCAGGTGATTTTGCAAAACTTTTAGAAAACTGTTCAATATCAAACTTTTAAAAAATCAAATATTTCTCAATCCTTGGTTTTTACACTACTGTAATCTATGCAGAATTTTTAATGTATCTTGGTATTATTCCATTTTGCTTTATTTTATTTGCATATTATTTTGACTATTCTTTATGCGATAAGGAATTTGCAGTGTCAAAAAGTCACAGCAGTCTGCATGACTGAAAATATAACTTGGAGTTAAATGTATAATAAATTTTTTTAAAAAATGGATCAAATACCATTTTAGAGAAAAAATAGATAAATAAATGTGCTTCTGAGATAAAATTATATAGATACAAATGTATAAATAAGGCTTGTTCTCTAATTGGGGGAATTGGGAGTTACTTTTTAATATCATCGTCTACTAATCCATTCTCCATAATTCTGTTGGTGTATACCTATATGGTTTTTGTTCTTTTTTTGTTAACAACAAGAGTTAAGTGTCACATTGAAGTTCATTCAGTGTTTTTATTTACAAATAGCTTATGTTTCATGTGGCGTAAAATCCAGAGCTTCAGAGAGTGTACTGAATATTTTAGGGTATCCTTTAATCAGCTGTCGCTAATGATCCAATTTATTTTAAGGCTTTGAACTTATGAGTTCCTTTCTTTCAAAGTGTTGGCTGAATATGATCTACTGTCATTCCATGGAACTTAAAAATGTATAAAATATATATATAATTAGAATGCAATTAGTCATTGTTAAAAACAAGCTATATTGAATTAGAATAGCTTCTTTTGTAATCTCACCACATTTGCATGAACAGTTGTATGTGTTTAACTTTTCGTGAGTGTCCTGTTTGTGCACACATGCACACGTGTGCCCTCTTCATCCTCCCCTTCTTATTTCTTCCACTTTGCCCTCTTCCTCCTTAAGATGAATCAGTCTGATATGACAAGAAAGAAGGTTTTGCTGTGTGTTCTATGTGTTACTGAGTGCCTCAAATCTTCAACTATGTGAAAGAGAGAAATTCTGGGTGCTATCTCCTAGGAGACAGGCAGGTAGGCATCCCCAGTGTGGCTTCTGTAGTGTTAGCTCAAGGGCCAGAGGGACATTTCTTTTCTTTTTTTTTTTAAGATTTATTTTTATTACAAAGTCAAATATATAGAGAGGAGGAGAGACAGAGAGGAAGAGGGACATTTCTTTTCTACAAGTTGATTCCTAGTGTAATTTCTCTGAGTTCCTTGAAAAGTTGCTTCTTCGTTGCTGCATCTCTGTTCTGCATGTGCTGTTAGTTAAAGACAAGAGCTTTAGTTGCCTATGATCTTGATTATGTTTGTTTTGTATATTCAAGAATTTTGATTTATAGTGAACCTCCTTTCCTTGTCTTTTTTGTTTCTGTCATTTCGGTGTGATGCAGGATTACACAATGGCTTAGCCAATGTCTTGAGTCTCCCAGATGTCTCTTCTTCTATTTCTGGCCCAGTTTTTAGAAATTCTTTCAGGGAAAGAGTTATTTGAGGTTTCTCTGGTTTGTGTTGGAATGTGAAAGTTTCTTCCCCCTACTTTTGCATTTAATGTTAACCGTTATCAAATCATTGGTATCTCATTGCTCTCCTGGATGCTTGCGCTGACACCTTTGCTTGACAGCTTGCATTGATGGACCTTCACAAGGTGTTATCACGCACAAGACCAATTACCAATATAAAACTCAAACATTTTTATGTATTTATAACTTCATTTGATATGTATAGATGTTGTATTTTTATAAGATGTATTTTTATATGAGAGAATCAAAGTTACAAATGGAATAGCAGAGAGAGAGAGAGAAAGAAGAACAGAGAGAGAGATCCTCCATCCACTGGTTTACTCCCCTGCAACAGCTAAGGTTGGGCCAGCCTGAGGCCAGGAACTTTGTGTCTCCCATAAGAGTGGCAGGGGCCCCACCCAGTACTTGGGCCATCTTGTGCTGCTCTTTTAGGCCATTACAGAGAGATATGAGACATCAACTAGGACCCATATGGGATACCACCATCACAGGTGCTGATTTTTATAAACGGTACTGGCACCCATGTCAGTGTCTGAAGATATATGTGTTTCAGGGGCAGAAAGATAGGGAATGGGAGCTCCATCTACTAGCGTGCTCCTTAAATGATCACAGTCACCTCTGGGTCCACCATCAGGCCTCAATCCAGACCTTTCAAATGCCTAGCAGGAAGCCAATCAATTAAGTGATAACCTGCTGCCTTCCAACATCTGCACCCTCATTTGGAGAACTGCAGACGAAGTTGGGCTCTCTGACATGGGATATGTCAACCAGTATCTTAAATGTCAGTCCGAATGCCTGTTCCCAGTATTTTTAAAGCAGTTATAAAGTTTTACTGTTTTGTTTTAAAAGGGGGTTGGGAATGGAAAACGAAAAAAAAGTGTGGCTGGGGTCTCTTCATCCTATATGAGCACCTGTTTGTGTCCTGGCTGCTCTATCTGTGATTGAGCTCCCTGCTGATGGCCTGGGAAAGCAGCAGAATATGATTCAAAGAATTTGGCACCTGCCACCCTCATGGGAGACCCACAGGAAGCTCCTGATTTTGCCCTCGCCTAGTGCTGACTGTTGTAGCCATTTAGGGAGTGAATCAGCAGAAGGAAAATCTCTATCTCTTTCTGTCTGTTCCTGTCTCTGTGATTTTGACATCCAGACTAAATAAATACGTATTAAACTATTGTTTATTTTCATTTTTTCCGAAAGGCAAAGTGACATACACCAACAGAGACAGAGAAACTGAGACCTTCTCCCTAAATCTCCATGACAGCCAGGACTAGACCAGGCTGCAGTCAGGAGTTTGGAACTCATCTGTGTCTGCCATGTGGTGGCAGGTATCCAAGTACTTGAGTGAATGTCGGTTGATGCCTCATGTGTTTATTAGCAGAAAGATGGATTGGAAGCAGAGCCAGAACTTACACAAGCACTCTAATGTGGGAGGGAGTTGTCTCAAGCAGCATCTTGACTGATGTGCCATTCCCCACTCTTTTTTTTTAATAAACATGTTTTATTTTTATATCCAGAGTGACTGAATGTTGCCAGTTTTGTTTTTCAGGATCTGGATCAATTGATGATATAGGCAGAAAGTCAATCAATGTTTGGACAGATAGTACTCCATTATTACACCCTAAAATGATTTATTAATTACTATCAGAAGCAAATGAAATTGTTAAGCACTTACTTTTTGTTTGTTTGCTTGCTTCAGGAAGGAGAAAACATTTTCTATTTGGCAGTTGAAGATATAGAAACAGACACAGAGCTTCTGATTGGCTACCTGGACAGTGACATGGAGGCGGATGAGGAAGAACAGCAGATGACAGTGATCCGAGAAGGGGAAGGGGAAAATCCTAAAAGACAATCAGTAGCTGGCAGAAAAGGTATTGCATTTTAACCTATGACCTGGGAGAATAAAACTTGTGCAAGAAATGCGGTGTGCCTTATTTGAATTAGGGTTGTATTGTCATACACTGTTATCCAAATAGTTTTATTCAAAACCTTGCTCAGGATATCCAGCCTTGTGCTCATTTTTCTTACAATTGGACAGGAATGCTTGGAATGGATGATGGGTGTGCCCAGTAGGACCGCCAGGGTGAGAAGCCCATGCTGAGTTATTGGGGCAGGTTTTGGCTTTTGTGGCTCTTGCTGGTGCTTTGTGGTTACGAATCGAATTTCTGCACTCCTGCCTTGGTTCTTATCACATTGGTGAGTCTTATCACATTGGGCAAGCCAGTGACTTTCTGAGCCTTTTCTTCTTCATCTGTACATGTGAGATGGTGAGTGCAGAGCTGAGGTGCACCAGAGGACTCTGTTGGATCCAGGGGATTGGTTCCTGGACATTGCTCACTTTAGATTTCATCGGGAATTCAGAGCTTCTGGGAATATTTTCCCAGTTCTGATCATGGACTCCCAGCAGTATCACTGGGTTGTCATAGTTCGGTGACGAGAAGTCTACAATAACCGTAGGTTATATCTGCCTAAGTCGCTTCTGCAGTCCAGATGACAAATACCACTTGCTTGCCACCTGTAGGGGAGTAAGCAAGTCCTAGTGAACATCGTTTCTGTCGTTTTATATCTTCTTTTTGGTGATATTTGAGGGAGAAATGAATGATGGTTTAGTTGTTCACATTTGTAATAGGCTTTGTTTTAGTCCGTTCTGGCTGCCACAAGGAACTAATGTTAGGTGAGGTGAATTATACACAACAGACATCTATTGCCCATAGTTCTATGTCACAGGAAGTCCTAGTCTGAGCCAGGTGCCAGCAGATGTGGTGCTCGAGGAGGGCTCCTTGCTCACAGACATTACCTTCTCCCTGTGTGATCACCTAACAGTTGTGGGAAACAAGTTTTCTGGGCCTCTTTTGTAAAAAGCGTAGAAGCTCATCCAGGAGATGGCCAAGACCTCTGACTCAGTGTCCATGGGGGGATCTGGCTTTAGCTTAGGAACCCTGCAGGCTGTTCCTTGCCACTTTTCCATTTTGTGTAGCACAGCCACTCCGGAGGGGACTCTGGGTTCATTAGAGTGATAATACTTCTCATATGAAGTTCCTGTCCTGCTTGTTTGTTACCGGCTGAAAAAGGCTGAGAATTCTCCCATTGCCAGCTGGTGCTTCTGTTTCTTAAGTTTTGTCAGATCATTGAAGGGGACGGTGAGAACAGGCTCGGACTGTTTTGTTACTATGGTTTGCTATTTGGTATGTCAAATTTGTGGTGATAGAATTATTTCTGTTTTATTCTGTGTTTGCCTGTTATTTTTTTCTCTGTTGCCCTAGGGTTTGTTATTATCATATCCCTTATTTTCATTTTAAAGCAAGTTTCCCATTCATCTTCTGTTGCCCTGATTTCTGCTTTAGTTAAAAAAAAGAAAACACTAGCTTCCCTTGTCTTCGTAAAACGAGTCAAAAGAAACACAGAACAAAATTTCAATATTCCAATCAGATACCAATTTGTTTTATTTACAATTCTTAGTGTCTTCTGTATAACAGCAAAGAAAATAAAAACAAAAAGGACCTCAAACTCAGAAAGAAATTACTCAAATATGTAACAATGAAGTGTGCGGTTCAATAAATGATAGTGACTTATGTTTAAAAATTTTTTTGAGTTGAGATGATGTTATATGGGAAAAAGAACAACATAAAATAAGGGAAAGAGTATGATCATAAAGGTAACAGAATCTACCCTCTGCGTAAGATATATGCCTCACAGACTTGGAAATAGCATAGTTGCCTCTTGGTCATATTTATTTCTCTCATTGTTTTTCTACTTTCTAAATCTGATTTTATTAGCTAATCGGAAGAAAATTTATATAATTTAAATAGCACACTGAGAGTGGGGCAGAGCTGTGTCAGTCCATATGGGATAGTGGAACCTCACTATAGCCTAGTTTTTATGAGCATATATATTTTTTCTGCACAAATGTGAGAATCCCCTGGGTAATTTAAACATAGTTTGCCTCAGATTTTGTTTTATGTAAAAGCTATAAGTGAACTAGAGATGACCCATTTAGGGAAAAATCATGTTTTACAACGTAACATATAAAATTCATTTTTATTCTGAAGAGTTGACATTAAAGCATAAGTTAAAAATTGAGAATTTGATTTTACATTGCGTGGAGAAAACGTAAGTAAAATGTTTTTAAAATTGATGCATTTCTCTCTGACAGTACTTCTTCATGTAATTTTCTGTAGGCAAACACTGTGGGCACTCATTAAGCACAGTTCATTTTTATAAAGTAAGGGCAGCCATGAGCAGTTCTTGGCTCTGAGTTTTTGTCTAATAAACATGCTGCTCTTATAAATGTGCAGATGGCCTGGACTGTAAAGATGACTTTACCTGTCCTCATTGTGAATCAAGCTTTACCTGTGAGGACATTCTCACTGAGCATCTTCAGACATTGCACCAGAAGCCCTCGGAGGAGAAAGAGTATAAGTGCAAGAATTGTGGGAAGAAGTTCCCAGTTAAGCAGGCTTTGCAAAGACAGTGAGTATCTTAAAGATTACATATCTGTAAATTTACAGCCTCACATTTTTGTTTTTTCCACTGGTTTCACTTCTGTTTTAGCATGTGTTGTGTGTGTGTGCGTGTGTGTGTGTCCATGTATCCATTTGATAGAAAGGGACTGAACATTTTACATTGGCACTGCCATTGACTCGTCCTTTTCTAGAATAAAATAGTGATTTTTGAAATGTCCTGTTCATGAACTCTAACAAGGAAACCTTGTTTATAGTAAAACCTCTTTGTCTATTTACGTACTTGCTATTCAGAATCAAGCGCACTGTTTTTTTTTTAATCTAAAATGCAGATATCATAATGTAGCTATGGCTTGGAGGTGACAGGTCAAGTTTCAGTTGTCTGCATTTGATATCCCCTGTGGAGTTTGTTAAAGAAAAGTTTACAAAATGGAGAGTTCTTAGCGTAAAGAACACGGGGCATTGTAGGAAGTGCTTTTTATTTCATAGCGAATTTAGAGGAGTAATTTCGAGAACAATAGATCAGGATTTGGCAATATGATGAATTCAGTGTCCTCATCCACTCCCATGTATCCTTTCACACTTTATGTAACACATTAAATTATGTTTTATTGAAATATTTTACAGAATAATGAGCTAAAATCTGTGTTGAAAGCATGAATTTCTTGTGGATATGTTTTATGGGATCCTGAATTATTAAATGAGAAAGAAGTTACACATATTTGTAACTAATTTTTAATGAAATGTCACCTTACATGTGAGTAAGAAATCTTTGGCATATAGCGTAATGTTACCTTCTATGTTTCATTAAATTAAAATTCTAACATAGGCTGTTTCATATTACAACTGTTCCCATGTATTACATGCATCAAATTTTGTTACCAAAATTTGAAAAGACACATTTCTGTTTGAAAGTTAAACCAAATGTGCTGAAAAATTAAAACTTTTCTAGTAAGAGACTGATACTTAGATATTCTGCACAGATTTTTAAAAAAAGCAAGAGCTATATACTTTTTAGTGTATGTATTTTAAAACTGCATTCTAGTGAACTCTTAGTACGTTTATTACTGCATAGGCTATACCAACGATACCCTTGCTTAGCTGCTGGTTTTAGCTAAATCAGGTGCTATTTAAAACTTTAAAAGGCATAAAACTGAGTGAGAAGAGTATGAACATGACTTTACTCGAATTAGACCTTCAGCATTTGTTTCTCTCTCCCTCCTTCTTCCATTTCCCCCTCAGCATTCTTCACTGCAGAACAAAAAGCAGTCTGAAGGATTCTTCACGAAGTTTTCAGTGTTCAGCTTGCAATTCCTCCTTCAGTTCAGCATCGAGGTTTTGTGTCTGAGTTACCAGATGGCTGTTGGATAACCCTGGGTCATTTTGTTGCATGCACACTTTTATGCTTGTTAGGGGTTCAGTACCCATGCCTACAGAACCTAAATACCTTTCTCACCTGCCTAGGTAATGCATGAAATGAGTGCAAACTCAACTAGGGAGCATGTGCCACGGAAGCCTGCTGTGATATTTGAGTTTTTTTGTGTTTGTTTTCTCCCCGTTCTCACTTCTTGATTGTCTTCTAGTTTTGAGCAGCACCAGGAAACATGCCGGGGGGATACCAGGTTTGTGTGCAAGGCTGACAGCTGTGGGAAGAGGCTGAAGAGCAAAGATGCCCTGAAGAGACACCAGGAAAATGTCCATACCGGTGAGGAGTCACTGGAGGGTCATGTTGAAAGGGGTTTCCTCTCTGTGGGCCACAGTGGTCTGTTCTTAATTCTCACTCTGAAGGAAAGAGCTGGCTTTTTCATTGTGTTTCACACAGATGTGGCTTTCTGGCAGTGGGGCCTTTTTCTTTCCATGAACACTATTTTTCAAGTTGATTCTAGCAGCATTTATTATTTTTCTCATCTCTAAATAAATCAGAACTGTATTTGTAATCTGGGATCTGATGGTGCTTGGTGGTCAGGTGCATTAAGGATTACTATTTGTAACAGTTGTCATATTTTAGTATGTGAAATTTTGGCTTTCATCAGTTGTTAATATTGATGATTGTAAATATATTTTGAAATTACTAAGTTAAGCCTTTCTGTTTTAATCTTTCTACAATAAAATTGAGGTTTTTTTCAGTGTTTATTATTCTCCCTCTATACTGCAAAAAGTTCCTAATGCATTTTGACATGGAAGTTGAATTTGTTTGGAATAGTAAAGTAATGTTGTTTGCATTTTCTAATGGCTAATTAAACAATAGAAATAATATAAAATTTAGCTATCACTTAGAGTCTGTCTGCCTAGTTTATGAGAGGTAGGAAATATACAGATAATATCTATTGCACTCAGGTGAACAAAGATTTTCCTGATTGGAAGTTGAAGTACAAGGGACTCCATACTTTCTACAAGTAGGCAGAATTGTGTCCATGTATGTGGAGAGAAGTGAATTTCTTAGGATGCTTGGAACCCATCATGTTCGAATCAACTTTAAAAAAGTTTACAGAACATAGAATTCAAAGTTTATTTTGTTGGAAAAATCTTTTGAAAATCGGAACATACCTTCTGGTAAAAGGGATTTCTCATGAGCTCTTTTTGATGACCCTTCATACAGAGGAGTTCAGACTTTTTTCTTTCACCCAAATAAACTTTGTAATTCCATTTGCATTGAACATTATAAAGTGCCCTGAAATGTCTTATGCTTGCTTACTGTTCATGACACATCTGCATTAGTAATAATAAAACTACTGAGGCTGACTGCTGACTCCCACTTTGCACGGTTGGCTTGGACTGTACTTCACGTGTTTGCTGTTCGTGAGTGGTCTGGTGGGCAGAAGGTAGAACTTTGCACGGTATACCTTCAGGCTCAGGCTCATCACTTCAGGACTTGACAGTCTTCAGGTTTCACTCTTGTCTTTTGAAGGACCTGGGAAGCATGAGTTGTTTTTTGTTGTTATTGTTGTTTTCTTTTGTTTTTGTTTTCCTGAATTCCATACTTAGTCCTTCTCTATGATTGCAAAAAGTCAGCATAACTTTTTGATAGATTTGTCCCCATAGTTTTCAGGAAAAAATGCTGCTCTGGTTAAAGTGCTGTTCTTAATTTTCTCCATCTATGTCTGCAGTGTATTGTAACAAAACTTTCATGTCAGTTTTAAAGTTAACTTGGCTGAACTAAGTAAAAAAACAGATGCAGACTGAAACTGGAAATTTTTCCTTTCTTGTTACTGGGTATATGGTCTTCAGGCGACCCTGTAAGAGTGATTTCTTTGAAGCTTCTTGTCATTGGCCTCGGATATTATAATATTAGTGGTTCTGGAAATTCTTGGTATTTAATAGGAAATAATTCATAGGAGAAAATTTTATTTTCTATGTTGTGGATACTATGCAAAAGAAAATCTTGTGTTTCTTTTGGCTGGAGTTAATACAAAATCTCAGTTTGTCATTCATTGTTTCTCCCCTTTCCTCTGTAAGCCACATAGACATTTGGCTAATGAACACTGCTTTTATGAGAGTAGCAAGTAAAACAATATTCATGGATCTGGAGGTAGAATCTTGTGTGGTAGAAAGGTAAAGATAACAAAAAAAAAAAGAAAGAAAAAATAAAGGGTCTGTTATGTCTTCTTACATTGGTCGCTGTTTCTTACTTAGCATTGGGAATGGAGATTAATGAAGACAGGGAAGCTGACTTTTAAATATGAAACTATTTTTTCCATAGAAGTTGTAAAGTGTGCTGATAGGTTCTTGGGTTATCTGTTAACATACTTAACGCACAGAATGTTGTAACTCGCAGTACTAAAGTGAATATATACTTATTGCAATGCTGTTAATTTCATTCACAATTTGCCTACTGCTACAACAATGTGTTTTTGGATGTTTTTTAAAAGTAAAATTTGAAAGTCAATATCAGACTTACCTTCACATAATAAAACTCAAATAGGATAAAGTCTAGAGACAGGTTTACTGCTTTACTTTCCTTGAACCTGGGGAAGTTGGTTGGCTGGTAGGAACCTTCAGTTATCGAAGAAGAGGCAGAGTGAAGTACTGTGTTCTTTGATCCAGTTCCCATTTTTCTTCTTTGCTTTGAGTCTGTGCATGCTAGCAGGAGACTTCGTATAAGGAAGGGAACATTTCTTTGCATTTGCAGCTGCAGCTGTAAACTTTTCTTGCGCTTATTTGTAAAGTATGTGAGACTTGAGTTCATAACGAGGAAAAAGAAGAGAAACTAAAGAGTAGCGATGGGGAATTGGTGTACTACATGTTCCCTTGGGGCCTGGTGTGCTCCTCAGATTTGATGTGGTATCTGTGATTCTGGAGTGCACAGTGCAAACACAAAGTGAGGGGTGGGTTGAAGATAGTTAGTCATTCCTCCTTTCTCCTCCAACTTAACTCGCTGAGAAACCCTTGAGCCTGTTCTCAAGGAGCAGCAACCATGAATAATTGTATGTTGGAAACTATATGTTCTTACCTAACAGTCAGCATGGTAGACTTCTGTGGCTTCAGAACATGTGTGGGTTTCTCATCATGAGCAAGTAATCAATCAAAACTACAGTGCATACAAACTGGGTCTCCTCTAATTTCCATTCTGAAATCATCTCCCTGGAGATGGCATCGGATCTCACAGGTTGGGGAGTAAGTCTCCATGATTGCCCTCTGTAGATGCCAGTCACGAGACCCAGGCTATTCTGATCCACCCCTATAAATCTGCACTTCTTCAGATGGAACGACTCCCAGAACTCATGGAAATACTTAGGATTGTGATATATTAAGAAGGATATTACACAAGAAAGAGATGAAGAGAGGCATAGGCACATGATGGGGGGAATGACACAGGAGAGTCCTTACTTTCTGTAGGTACCATCCTCCATGAGCCTGCCCGTGTTCAGCTTTCCAGGTGCTCAGGAGTCCTGAGCCTAGGTGGTGGAGAAACCCAGCAATACCTGTCTACTGGCTGCAGTGTGCTTCCTTGAAGATGTGGCGACAGAACCCTGTGGAGTGAAGAGGATCTTAGCACCCGCTTTCTGAGTTGTTATGGCATGCATTGGGGTGGGTGTTAACTGCCAGGAAACCATGAATCAATCCAGTAAATATATATTATAATATCACAGATGCAATAGGGCAATAAAAGATTGTGGGTGGAAGGTGGACATTACAAACTGGAAGGAACCTGATAAAGATATCATATTCTTTTTCATTGGCCCCTCACATCTGAGAAATACATATATTTGCATGAAATTGATGCTGCATTGCTATTTACAAATGGGAGAATTTTCTCCTTTATTATTTTGTAGTCTCCGAGAAAAAAAAAACAGTGCATAAAATGAAATAATCATTTTGAAAATTAGGCAGTTCAGTATTTTCATTTTCTAAAAGTGTTTCTTTTTAAAAAAGATGTTTCTATATGAAATTGTATTATTGAGTAATTTTGTTTTTGACTCTTTCTGATTTGCTTTGGAATATCAGGGAAGTGGGGTCGTGAATGTGTGTGGCTGGAGTAGGAATGGCCATGAATCAGTCATTGTTGAGTTCAGATGGTGTCCACCCGATGGATGTTATGGTTTGCTTCATCAGCTTGCATTTTCTGTATTTGAAGCCAATACATTACAAGTTGGCAAGACCATTTTTTGATGGTTCAGAGGGTGCTACTGCTATGTCACATTTTAAAGTGTATCTTGTTGGGTCTTTTGTTGCTTTTTAAAGAGATTTATTTATTTACTTGAAAGCAGAGTTAGAGAGGTAGAGACGTTCCAACTGTCCCATCTGCTATTTCATTCCCCAGATGGATGGATGCAAGAGTTGGGCCTGAGCCAGGCCAAAGCCATGAATCAGGAACCTAGATTGGTTTTCCCACCTGGGTGGCTGTGGCCTAAACACATAGCCGTCTTCAAATGCCTTACCCACACTGTTAACAGGGAGTTGGAATGGAAGTGGAGCAGGTAGAACATGAACTGGAGCCCATATAGGGTGTTTGTCAGAGGCAGTGGCTTTACTCACTACATGTCAAAGTCAGTCCTTTATATATCTGTAATCACTAGGAAATTTGAAATGTGAAATGAGTTACTATAAACATAACCATTATGACAAAATGATGAAACTGGCCTTTGTTTTGATTTGGATAACCGTTAATCACCAGTATGTTTTATTGTACTTGATTGTACTTTATTCTGTTTCTTGATACTAATTGGACAAAGCAAATGCTCATAAATTTTGTGAATCTAGTACTGGCAAGAAGAAATTATAGCCAATCTTAAAATCTCAGCAGATGAAGTAGACTATTCTGTTGGAATATAAGGACAATAGAAAGACATGAATGGATACATGTTTTCTTATACCAACACATTTTGTTAATTTTATTGTTGATCTGAACCTTCTTATGGAAGTGTCCTTCACTGTTTTAATATTCTATCTGCACATAGAAAATTGAAAAACCTAAGAAAATGATTCATCATGCTGAGAATTTCTCATTTTTTATATGAAAGGGCTAAAAATATAGCTTGCTGCTTATCTGAGTTTAATGCCGTTATCTACAAAACTGAACAGTTTAAAATTGTAAATGATAACAATGAAGTGGTGTGTCATTTGCCCACACCCAGTCTGTTTCCCCTCTTATTTCTACCTAATTCATGAGCATTTTGTTTCTATTTTAGGCGATCCAAAGAAAAAGCTCATATGTTCAGTGTGCAATAAAAAGTGTTCTTCAGCATCTAGCCTACAGGAACATAGAAAGGTCAGTAAGCTAAAGAATTGCTTCATCAAAATACAATATCTTTCCAAATTTATAGTGTCTGCTTTATAGGTTTTTGTTGATTTTTAAAGTAAAGGTTATTTATTCATTTATTTGAATGGCATGTGAGAGAGAGAAAATCTTCCAACTACTGACTCACTCCCCAGATGGTTGTAAAAGCCAAGGCTGACTAGGTTGAAGGCAGGAACCAAGAACTCCATCCTGGCCTCCCGTGTGGGTGCAGGAGCCAAATACTTGGAACATCTTCCACTGCTTTCCCAGACACAGCAACAGAAAGCTGAGATGTGGAGCACCCAGGACTCACTCAAAATGGCATGCTTTCATCTGCCACCATGGTGTTGGTTTAGGATTGTTACGTATTGTTAGGACAGATGACCAATAGTGCCATTTAAAATTATGTATCTATCTATCTCCCTACCTACCTTTTATTTGAATGACAGTTTAGACAGAGAGAGAGAGAAAGAGAGAGAGAGAGCTCTTCCATCTGCTTGTTCACTCCCTAAATGGACACAACCTCCACTGTTTTCCCATTCCATAAGCCAGGACCAGCCAGAACTAGAACAAGTGACCATATGGGAAGATGGCTCATGCAGGCTGAGACTTGACCCATTAAGTTCCCATGATGGCCCCTAAAAAAGTTGTTTTGTATCTTATTTTTATGTTTTAAAGGTTTATTTAATTTTTATTGGAAAGGCAGATCTGCAGAGAGAAGGGGATACAGAGAAAGATCTTCTGCCCACTGATTCACTTCCTAAGCAGCTGCAGCTGTTGGAGCTGAGCTGATCTGAAGCTAGGAGCCTCCTCTGTGTTTCCCAAGGCATTGATTCATCCTCTGTTTTCCCAGGGAGCTGGGTAGGAAGCAGGGCCACTGGAACAGGAATCAGTGAGCCAGTATGGTATCCCGGCCTGTGCAAGGCGAGGACTTTAGCCCCTAGGCTACAGTGCTAGGCCCCAAAAAGTCATTTTAAAGAATAAGATTAACATGCAGTAAACCATAAAAAGATTTTTCTGAGTTAATTAATGTTATTCCTTCAGCACCAAGTGACCAGGTTAGCTGTGCCCTTTGCTTACTTATTTATTTATAGATTACCATTTTTTCATATATTTGAAAGTCTGAGTAAAAGAGATGGGGACACACACACACAACAGTGTGGGGTGGGGGAGAGAGAGGGAGAGAAAATGAATGAATGAGTTAGGCTGAGGCCAGAAAGCAGGAACTCCAACCTGGTCTGGAGTATGTGATGGTGGCCCGGGTTCTTGGGACACTATCTGCTGCATCCCAGGGTATGCAGGAAGTTGCATCAGAACTGTTTGTAGCTGGAATTGAAATCACCCCTCCGATACAGGATGGCAGCACCTCAGGTGGTGCTTTAGCTTGCCATGCCACAGTCCTGTCCCCTAGTTCATTTATAGCCCCTTTCTCCTTCCAGGCTTATCAGTTGCTGTTTCTAAGGAGATATGTCAATGAAGGAGCCGCATGCTTTTCATGTGCTTATAATATGTTGGCAACATTTGACTAATGGAGTAAGTGTGTGTCATAGTTTAGTTTAACCCAGCAGACAAGAGCTGCATTATTTTGAAAATTAAATATATATATATGTATATATATACCAGTAATATGATCAAGTAATAATAGCATGAATTACTAATATTATGTCTTATTGAACTTGATTTTACTTTACTGTACTTTTAATTAATGTAAAATATTTATTCAGATTTATGTGTCCAATTGATGTTACCAAAATAAATAATTATATTAGGGGCAATAAATTTAGCATTTATTATAAATATATATTTATTACTATTTTGATAAAAAAACCGGAAAATAAATGACAGCTGTTAACTCTAACGATTTTAAAAAGCAGTTAATAGAATTTTTAATAAAATTAAAGTAAGATTTTGATTTTAGTTTGCTTTATGATAGCATCTAAAATATTTTGTCGATAGCAAAGGTGTAAATGATCATCTCCTAATTTAATACGTTGTTTTTAGCTTATCTAGGGAACATCGAAATAGAGTGGAAGTGCTGCTAGTGAAAGCAAAATTTTACTTTTGTTGAGGTTTGTGAAATGAAATTCTATCTCTTTGTATGTATAAAGATGTAATTCAAAGTAATTTGACAGGACTTAAAAATTCATATGATTTTTATAATACAGAAGCTGCAGCCATGTGCTGTGGATTTAACTTCTGACATGTGAGATACTTAATTTATGGTGTTGACATGTTTGAGGTTATATCCTGTATGTTGAGTGATTTTGATCCTTGGGGAGAAATAACAGAGCAAACACAGGCCAGTGAATCAGGACAATGGGGCTCTTCTTTTCCTGCCATTAACCCTCCGTTCAAACATTTAATCTATTTTTTCATTTCTGAAATGAGACATTAAACTGTTTAGCATTTTTTTCTCCTAATTTTCAAAGCAAAGCATTTTTAGACATATCCTGGTGATGTTTTTTAATTATTTGTAAAGTATTTTCGTTGTTTTTTTTTCCCAGAGGGAGAGCAAAATGCAGACAAAAGAGAGAGATGCCCTGTGTGCTGGTTTACTCGCTTCATGTCCTCAACTTTTAGGGCTGTGCCAGGCTGAAGCCAGGAGCCAGGAACTCAATACAGGTGTCTCAGAGGGGCGGTAGGGACACGGAAGCTTAGCATCACCTGCTGTCTCCCAGTGTACCCATTAGCAGGAAACTAGAATTGTGAATAGAGGCAGAACTTGTTCATAGATGCTCTGGTATAGGATGTGGTTATTCCCAGCTCTGTTTTAACCAATAAGCAAGATGCCTAACCTGCTGGTTTTGTTGTTGTCATTTGTTCTCTGAGTGTCATGATATTGTGTTGTAGATAACATTTTCCAAGTGATGATTTTATTAGATTCTTTTAAAAATGTGAAACACTTTATGGATTTTTGTATGATTTATACCTGGTAATCTTATCAGTATCCTAATAGTTTAATGTATACACGGAGATCAGTTTTGTAAGAGTAGTCACAGATGACACTTGCTTTTATTTAAAAAATATTGTATTTTTTAAAGATTTATTTATTTATTAGAAAGAGTTGCAGAGAGACAGAGATCTTTTGCCCATTGTTTTACTTCTCAGATTGTTGCAAGTACTGGGGCTGTGCCAAGCCAAAGCCAGGAGCAAGGGGCTCCATCTGTGTCTCCCTTGTTGGTGTCAGGTGTTCTAAAACTCAGACCATTTTTCAGTGCTTTTCTCACGCTGTTAGCAGAGGCTGGTTCATATGGGATGACAGCATCAGAGGCCATGGCTTTTCCTGTTATGCCAGAATGCCGGTCCCCATATGCCACTTTTTTAGAGCTCTTTAACTGTCTCATTATCCTCATGGCTTCAGAATAGAATAGTAGTCTTCGGAAAAGGATTAAATACACTGGGATAGTGTCATAACATTCTCTTATATAACTCTTACAATTCTTATTTCCCTGGTCTATTTAACTTATTACAGATTGGAAAGATATTTTATTAAATATAGTAGTTTGATAATGCTGCCTGTGGAGTGTATTTCTGAATACTGTCTTCTTTTTCACACACTTTCTTCATAATTAAGACCCTTTTTACCCCTGAAAGGAAAACCTAGGTAAGGGGACAATTTAACCCCAGTTGCCCTGCTCTTTCACTCTTTGTACCCTCCTTGTCCTGGCTCCTTTTTTTTTTTTTAAATGTTTTATTATTATTATTATCATTTTATGATACAGTTCCATAGGCTCCTGGCATTTCCTTTATCCCCTCCCCAATTCCCTCCCCCCCCACCTAGTTCCTCTGTATCATTACTAAAATATAGTTCTTCACACACACTCATATGTCCATTATTGCGGGCATGGACAATGGCAGAGAGTCCAGCATCCTATTGTCAAGATATAGTGAACAGTTTCATTGTAAGTCCATCTTTGTCTGGAAGTAGAAATGCATGCTACTCTGCATCCTCACATCTGGGTGTTAGTCTCCATTTCACAGCTACTGTACATCCCGCAAATGAAAACTCATAATACAAAATCAACAATAGAAAGAAAAATAGAAATTTACAATGCCATGAAATTAAATGACATGTTACTAGATATGACAGTCTCCATTACACAGCTACTGTACATCCCCTTAAATGAAAAGCCACAAAACAAAATCAACATCAGGGAGAAAAAAGAAATTAACAACACCATGAAGTTAAATAACATGCTACTAAATGACTAACATGTAGCTAAAGAAATGAAAATCAAGAATCTTCTTGAAGAAAATGATGGTACTGTATGATCTATGAGTCATTGAATGATTTTATCAGAAGAAAGTGTTTTGAAGAGATGAAACTAACAGAAAACAACAAAACCCATGTGATTTAATTTCCGCTGCTTTTTGTTGGTGAAGTGTGTCTCTTCTAGACAACAAATAGATGGGTTTTGTTTTTTAATCCAGTCTACTAATCTATGATGTTTGATTGAGCTTAAGCCATTTAGATTCAGGGTTAATATGTATGGGTGGTATTTTGGTCCTGTCATTTTAGGAATGGGTTATTCATTGGTTTAGTCTTCTGTTGTCATTTTACTGGGATGTTCTTCACATTCGCCTTTGGTTTTGTTTGGTGCTATTCCTCTTCTCTGTCAAGAGAACATCTTGAAGTACCCTTTGTAGGGCAGGTTTGGAAGAGGCAATTTCTTTTAACTTTTCTTTACTGTTAAAGAATTTTATTTCATTTTCAAAGACAAAACAAAGCTTTGCTGGATATGTTATCCTAAGCCGAAAATTTTTTCTTTTAGAATCCGGAATATGTCACTCCATTCTCTTCTGGCCTGTAGAGTAGCCTGTGAGAGATCTCCTTTGAGTTTAATTGGCATTCCTTTATATGTCAATTGATTTTTTTCATGTGCACATTTAAGGATCTTTTCCTTACGTTCAATTGAAGAGAGTTTGATAATCCTGTGTCTTGGTGAAGATTGTTTTTGATCAAGCCTGTTGGGAGTTCTGTGCCCCTCCTGGATCTGTTTCCAATTCTTTCTCTAGATTAGGAAAAATTTCCTTTATTATTTCATTAAATACATTTGCAAACTCAGCTTCTCTTTCTGCACCTTCTGGGACTCCCATAACTCTTATATTTGGCCTCTTAGTAGTGTCTTTCAATTCTTGAATACTTTTTTTGGCCTGATCCAGCTCTGCTTCCAGCTTTTTGTTTGCTTCTCTCTGATGACAGGAAATACCTGCCAATTCTGAGATTCTTTCTTCTGCTTGCTTCATTCTACTTTGGAGACTGTCCACTGTACTGTTAATTTGCTCTACTGTGTTCTTAATTTCTGATATACCAGCCTTGATTTGCTTTATTGCTTCCTTAAATTCTTTGAACTCTTGTATGTGCTTCTCATTGTTGATCAGAAGCTTTAAAATGAGTTTTCTGAATTCTGTGTCCCCCATTTTCTCAATGTCTTCCTCAGTTAATTCTGAGGTTGGCATAGGGTTTTGCTCCTTTACAGGGGAGTTTTCGGTAATATTCATTGTTGCTTTTGTCTCTTCTTTTGCACTCGGTCATTGTACTTCTGGTTAGCAGAGTCTTCTCCTTGGGGCAGGTTTCTAAGCTGTGTCAACCACAGGTGTACAATGCGATTTTACTATTGCAGTTGGTACAGAACTCTTTGCTTGCAGCCACTTGTGCCACAACCTCCAGCGAGTTCCAGGTCTGGGTTCTTATGTTAGATTTCCACCATGGTCTCCAGAGCCCCAGCTCCTGGCTCACCACTCTCCACCTCCTGTGATACCGTGTTGAGGCTGCACTGTTGTCTCTGCAAGCTTATTCCCACTTCCGGTTGGAGCAGATCCCAGGATTGGAGAGACACCAGGTGTCCTATATAATTAGGTTCTTGGTGGTGCTGACCTTGTCAAAACTTGTTGGACGTTAGGTCTGGGTGCCACACGGACCTATTTTGACCCATATGGTGCCACAGTCGGTATTATTTGCCTGCGGGACCAGTGCAATCCACGGAACTCAGTGTGTTCTCATGAGCTCAGCACATGTGCAGTTCAGTGTTGTTCCCTGCAGTCCTAAAGCTATTGCCACAGTGTACAAAATGACGTCTGATGTACCACTACTAGAGTTCTTGATCTGCTGGCCATCAGGTCTTAGGGCTACCCCGACCTGTCTTGGGTGGAACCTGTAGAATGCCATGTTGATGCAGTTCACTGAGTCAAAAATGAGTTCACTCCCAGCTCAGTGTTTGCTCAGCCCTTTCCATTGCCTTTGCCTCCTTACACAAAATGGCTCCCAGTTCAGCTCTAGGGAGCTGAGTGGGCTGTGAAATCCACCCTGTTCTCGCACTGTCCATCTGGGATCTGCTGCTCTGTCCCCTCTCCTGGTCAAATCAAACGGACCAGCAGGATGGACAGCTCTTTGTCTGGGCTCACCTCCCAAGCTCCCAGTGATAGTCCCTTACCACCTGGTTGCTGGTGGAGTTCCGGCTGCTGGTGGAGTTCAGATTGCCATTTGCTGAATGCCGATGGAGTATCAGTTACTGCAACGCCACACTGTTGTGCCTGCTGCTTTCCTATGTCTGTCAGTCTCCAGGTACCCCTCTGCTGTTGTTCTGTCCTTTCCTATTTCCTGGAATGTGTCCTCTCTGCGTCATCCTGATTAAATGTTTTTCCATCTGTTTAAACGTGTCCTTACCCTATTCTGCCATCTTCATTCTCCGTCCTGGCTCCTTCTATGCTTGCTTAGATCAAGGGAGCCATTTGCTGGAGGACAGCAGATGTACTGCACTATCCAAAGTCGTCTGCCTTGATCTTCCACTCTGGAGTATCTCTGTTTATTCTTTAATGACAGCCAGTCACTTAACTTCCTCTAGAGAGCTTTTTCTTATCTGGTTTGATAATGTGACCTATGAGTTTAATTAGATAGTAACTAAAAAACATGATTTCCCATAAACCATTTTTTAAATATTTGGTAAAGGAGTGTGGTGCTTTCACTTGCTGTGGTGATTAATAAATCTGATACAAGATTTTCTTCAACTCTTTCATTTATTTTAAATATTTATTTATTTGAGAAGTAGAGAGCAAGAGCAAGAAGTCAAGGGAGTGAGAGAAAGAAAAAATTCCTCTTTGCCAGTTCACTCCACTAATGCCCACAAGAACTGCGAGTGGACACAAAGGTGGCAACAAAGTCCAGCTCTCCTACAGGAACCCAGTCACTTGAATCCTCACCACTGCCTCCCAGGGTCTCTGTTAGCAGGAAGCTTGGAATTGAGTCAAGGTTGTATAATGTGGGATGCCGTTGTTCCAACAGTGTCTTAAACACTAGACCAAACATCCAACCTAGTATGTTCCTTTCAGATTTGAGTTCATGGTTTCTTTTGATAAAATGAGCATCTATTTTCTTTACTGCTTTTCTAGTTTCTCTGATTTGGTGTCTGGGAGAGAAAGAAGCACTTTAATAATCATTTGTAATATTTATATTAAATAGTTGTTTACAAGCTATGATTTTATATCTTATCGTAACCCTTGTACCATGTGAGTCTTTCACTATGAGCTGCATGCTTTTCAAAATCAGGTATATTTTGGTATTTCACTTGCATGAATGTTTTACTTTGTTCTGTCTTCATTTATGTTTAAAATATTGTTGCTTGTTATAAAGGGAATATTATATCCACAGGTTACATAGTTCCTGTTCTAAATTTGTGCATATCAAAAAGAGCTAATGTATGTTAGCTGTAATTTCTTACAGTATTTATTTCCCATGTTCTATATGGGTCAGCTATATCACATATTGAGTAGGATGAATCTTAATTTTATTTAATATCATCCTTCTGGTAACATATGCTCATTGCCTGTCTATTTTATGTAGGACAGTATGAGCATATAAAGGCTAAATTAAAAGTTTGTTTATCATAATAGCAACTGTCTCCATGTTTGTATCTCTGCTCGTGTGTTTTTATTAGACTTGGTTGGTTGATTTACCTGTCAATTGAACCTTTTGCAGACTCATGAGATATTTGATTGTCAAGAATGTAGGAAGAAATTTATTTCAGCTAATCAGCTAAAACGCCATATGATCACTCACTCAGGTGAAGTATTTTCTTTTTCATTTGTTTTGAATTGCCTCTATCAGAGCGACTTTACTCAGTCGTTTTGAAGATCTCTAGGGTGGTACTAAGGAACCCTGGTTAAAAGTTCCAGCTCTGCCATTAATTCATCTTCCCTAGATCACACTTTTACAAGGCCAACGTGATAAAAGTGTGGAATGATGTTAAAGATCTTCAATGACACCATTTAGTTTGCCACCTATCCTGTTCCAAATAGAGCTTTGATTTCTTTATTCCTCGTATGTGAGTGGGGGTGCCTTACCTATCCAAAATGCTATGGAGGCTGAAGGAGATCATTTATGTACTGTTCTGGCATAATATCTGACATTTCACAGAAACCCGATAATTGCAACTCCTCTATTTCTAGATATTTTTTACATTCTAAATGATGTACTAATAATTATTAGTGATAAATTATAAAAACATTTTGAGAATATGTCTTTAACACCATGTTTTCATTTTAAGTGAGTTTGTCAGTTTGTTCCAGTCATAGAATTACAAAACAAAAAACATCCCTAAAATATATTTTTGTTTCAAGTTTAGGATATGTATAACTCTAGGCCATTGATTTAGAACTTTCTTTGAATATGCCATGGCAAACAGACACATATACTTTGATAAATTATAATCAGAAATCTGAAGCTGTTAGCTTTTAAATTTCCTGTACATATATATATATATATATATATATATGCATACATATATAATTTAGCTGTCTGCAGTGTAATAGTATGTGCATATTCCATAAATTTGTATTCCACATACCAGCTGCTATGTATAGCTCCTATGGAGAATCAGAAGCTCAGTACCTGGAGCTGGTGTGTCCCAATAGGGGGCTGCTGGGTCCGTTTTTCGCTTCACCATGAGCCCACCCTTAGCCTTGAATTTTGGGATCCTGATTTGAAACATAAATTTCAGCATAGGCTTGTGTCTGCAAATAGAATTTGCTCACTGTTTTTATATATGCAAAGTAGGGAGCAGGTGTTTAGCCACCTAGTTAACACATGTTGCCTATATCATGTGCCTGGGTTTGATGACTGCTCCTGTCTCCAGCTTCCCAGTTATGCAGACCCTGGGTGGAGGGGCATGGCAATGGCTCAAGTAATTGAGTTGCTGCCACTCACAGGTGACTGGATTGAATACTTGGTTCCCAGCTTTGACCTGGCACAATCCTGGCTATCATAGGAACCTGAGTGAACCAGAAAATTGAGTTCTGTCTCTTCTTCTCTTTGGATTTTTTTCCCCTTCCTTCCTCTCAAATATTTTTCTCTGTAATTTATAGAATGGGTGTTTAAAAGAATGAGCCTGTATTTCATTTGTGAATAGATACTTATCCACTGTAGATGCATTAAATGGCATATTCTTTGTTATGTTGTTTGACCATGTCTCGCTTGTCCATAACAAGTAATTTAAGGAGAAGATGCTTTGCGTTTATCCCATACTCTATAAATATGAAATTGTCTTCACTCATTTTTCGCAGAAAAGCGACCCTATAATTGCGACATCTGTAATAAGTCTTTCAAGAGGCTGGATCAAGTGGGTGCTCACAAAGTTATACACAGCGAGGATAAACCCTACACCTGCAAACTCTGTGGGAAGGGATTTGCCCACAGAAATGTTTACAAGAATCACAAGAAGGTAAACATTCATTGATTTTATTTTTTCTGCAAACTTACCTGTATAGTTTTCTTTTAATCACTTATAAAATTTTGAAGTATCTGGAACAACTGGGGAATATCTTGACTTACAAGCATTCATAACCCTTGCTGTCTCATCCAGTCTGGCATCCTCTATTAAAAATGGTTTTCATGGTGATGTAGTGTGCTAGTCCTCCACCTGTAGCACAGACATCTCGTATGGGTATCAGCTCATGTCTAGCTGCTCCATTTCTGATCCAGCTCCCTGCTCATGAGCTGCCAAAGCAGCTGAGGATGGCTGAAGTCATTGGATCCCTGCACTCTCAACGGAGACCTAAAAGAAGCTCCTGTCTCCTGGCTTCCGATCAGCTTAGTTCTGGCCATTATGACCATTTGGGGAGAGAATCATTGAATGGAAGACCTTTCTCTCTCTCTGTCTTTACTTCTCTCTGTAAAATCTGCCTTTCAAATAAAAATAAAGGAATCTTAAAATAGTCTCAGAGGCAAAGTGTCATCAAATATATGTGCATTCTCATATATTAAATAATTTGGAGGGGAAGGGCTGGAGTTGCAACAATTATAAAGTCTTTATTCTGTTCCTTCTTTCTCAACAGTTGATTTTTTTTATGTTACTATTTTGAAAATTCTCTTCATATTTGGTGTCTTTGTAGTAGAGCTCCTCTTTGAGTTTTTCTGGGTACTTCTTTGATTTTACTTTGGTCCCAGCGATGATCCTGATGCTTTGGGTGAGGATCTCTTTCGTATTCTGTCTTTCCTAACACGTGTCCACTACAAAAGTGGCTTGTGTTATCAATGCTATGGTGATGAATTCAAAATAATTCATTTTTCTTGGATCCCAAACCTCAGGCTCACATTTTTAACCACTTACTTCATATATTGCTGAGCCTGCTTCTGATGTAATGAATTCAACATGCTCAGAATGACTTTCTCATTCTCTTTCCCCACATGATGTGCCTTGAAAGTTTCTTCTTTTTGTGGTTCAAAAAAGCACAAACAAGTGTCTCTACTTTAGTCATGATTCCTTTGTATTGTTAGAGCCAAATCACATGGCTCTGCTGTACATTGTCTTGCCACCTAAATACATTTTCAGTGTCTACACGATCAGTGTGCATATACCTTACTGTCCTTCAGAGTTCTCTGCTCTGCGAGCCCAGCCTTCTTCTGCAGTGTTTTATCTTGCTGTGCTGGACATTAACTGCATCACAGACATTTGCCTTCATTCTACATGTCTTTTCTAACCTTTCTCTTCAAATTATAGTTACTCAGTTTCTTCTGATTTTTATTTCTATGTATTTTCCTTGCCTTTTTCTTAAATTTTCATTTCAGAAGGTGTTAGGATTACATTTACTACTGTGTGTAGAAAATAAATAATGCTTAAATTGAATTCAAGAGGTTTACTCAAGGTTATTCAAAATCTTGAAGATGTATGTGAAATGTATTTGTGGTAGAAAGAATCTTGATTGAATTTGAACTGTAATACTGCATCAAGGTGGAGGAATCCACCAGGGGGGAGGGGCGTGGGGAGGGGTGGGGGGATTCCCAGAGCCTATGGAACTGTCACATAATGCAAAATAATCAATAAAAAAAAGAAAAAAAATGTTAGAAGATTAGATTTTGAATTTTTTGAACGGCAAGACTTTATAAATGTTTGAGCAGATAGTTGTATTTACCTGAATCAGATACTGCATAATGTATACATGTGCTAAGATATCAAGTTACTGTGTAGATGTGCACAATTTTACTGGGCATTTAAAAATTAAAGAAGGCAGCAAAGTTGCTTCTCTGGCTTCTTTGCTGTACTGTCACTATAAACTTTTAAAAAATATATATATTTGTGATGCAACAAGTATCTGTTTATTGATTTGGATTAGTAGGTTTTAGCACATTATAAAATGAGTATACAGTGTTTTAAAATGACTTATTACTCATTTTCTTCAATTGCAGTATTCCAAATGAGGGTAATAGTTAAATTTTAATATTATATCTCTTAAAATAGCTTGTTATTTATTTTTTTCAATTACAGTATTTTATGAGGATAATAGCCCATTTCAGTACAAAGATCTCACGGTCTGTTGTTTGGAATCATTCAAAAATTATGACATTAATTCCAGCTTCAGTCTACAAAGCCTAAGAAAATTTCAAGCTACCAAAGAATGAACAGGGTTCATTGATAGTGTCCCAGATTGCCTCTGCCAGACTTCATGTTTGCCACATTCGTGTTATGTGTAAAGATTATATGTTGAGGAGTGGCAGGATTGCATTCAGTGCTGTTGCTTTGGAATTGTGTGGCTATAAAAAAATTATCTGGCTAGTTTCCTGTTCAGTCTCTGGAACCCTGTTGTTCCTTGTTTTGATGAAACTGATCTACCCACATTTATGGGTTTTCACAGTTTGGCGTAGATTATATGCCTCATGGGAATGTGGCACAGGATCTTTGCACCATCTCTCAGAGTCTGAGTCATAAATCATGTGAAAGTAATAATGATGTCTTGGGAAGGATAGAAACCGTGGTGCTCGTAATTTCCAATGTGGAAAGCACATTCAATCCTTCTTTCCTGAACAAATGTGTTTCTCACTCTGTTAGGATCCCAGCATGTGCTTGGTATAGTTATGTGAAAACATTTGAAATATTCTGGAAGATTTATATAAAAAAGCAAATCTTCCCTTTTTTACAGGTATTCTTTAATCATCCATTTGGTTTTTTGAATGTGTAACCTATATGTTTTTATTTTATTTATTTGTGTTATTTTAGCCATTTTCTCATACTTGTAAATGGAATATTTTTCATTGTGATTATGATAATATAGAGTGAAATTTCAGAGGGGTAATTTCTGTTTTTTTAAAAACTTTTGTGAATCATCCCATTGTCTTATGAGGCTTGCGAGCTCAAGTGATCAAAATTAGTTGTTCACTTCTTTCACCCCAATAATCATATGATTACATTTATAACATCTCCTAAGGATCCAGCAAAAATAGCAATGCTTTGGATCCGATGTGGTTAACTCTTTAGATCGCAAATCTGCAGATGTATCAGTGCCACAGGACACAGAGCCTGATACATTCATCTGTACCCTTTCTCTTACTTCCTATCAGGTATAGTCCCCCTAAAATTTGGATGAGATACCCAGTGATTTTCTGCTTCTGTAGGATGAATGGATATACTGCGCCATCTTGGATCCTGGAGCCAGCATTACTTCCTTGATGGTGAAAGTGAACAGGGAAGGTTTTTGCCCTGAGGAAACATAAACAAACTCCTTAGGGACTCCTGTGTGACTTGAGGGCCTTTGTGTAGCTTCAGGATGTACTTTAGAGGCCTCTGAGGAATTCTAATTCCCAATTCCTCCTAGAAATGATTCCATTGGCCTTTCAGAGTAATGTCTCAAACTCTGGTTCATGGCCTCTTCATGCCCTTTGTACACACACACACATTTGCATGCACACATTTACATAAACAATTTTTTAAATAAGGGGCATTAAGGAGAGAGGGCTTTTAAAAGTTTTTGTATTGAAGGAATTTATTGATATATGGGATTATTAGGGTCTACCACATGTATGATAATTACTACAGCACAAGTCTTATCAATTCTGTTTAATATGATATTAAAACACTGCCAGAGTAAGTGGGAATGGTTTGTCATAGTAAGAGAAAATGTAAACTTTAAAAAGAATGCATAAAGTGTTTTAGAGCATCTCCTATGTTCCATTGGCAGATGTTTGTATCATCAGTGATTTGGCCTTTAAAATAAGAGATCTTATGTAGCACAAGAGTCATTTGACTAATAAATCACAGGGTATTTTGGCATGCTTCACTGTTGAATAAATGAAGGATAAAACACATTTTCAAAAGCTTCATTTAATCGGTTATTTGTAAAACTTTTGCATCTTGGACACAGAAATCTACTACCCACAACATGCATCTTACGCAACATGTCTTCTTAGGGCTTTCTGTCTATTGAATACATTTGTGTTCTGCTAAGGTTTTTTCCTAAGTCGGGCCAACACTGTGGCATGGTGTTTGTTTTTTTTTTTTTTTTTTTTTTTAAAGTGATGATGTTTACATAGTTGATCAGGGTGGGAAGGGTCAAGGATCAAGGGATGGTGGGTGAGACCATTGTTTACACATTTTGTTTTTCTTCTCGTATATTGGTGTGAGGGGGATACAAGGAGATACTATGCCCAGCTTCCCAACCGCCACATCACCCGGGAGATTGGGTCACTGCCACCCGATGTCATCCCAAGGTCCCCCTTGTGGAGCATTTTCTGAGGGTAATGTTCATGTGTTCTCAGTAGTTCTGAGATGATGCTGGTATTGCTGCTCCATGGATAAGCAAATCTTTCTGAGGTCATAGTCCACCTCTGTGTCTCCAGCCCAGAAATTTGCTGTCAAGTTTCACTGGGGTAGTTGAATAATTTTATCTGCCCTCCATCCTCAGCCCTGGGTTGCTGCCGAACCCAGCCCTGTCCAACGCATGCTCACTCATTTTGTACCACAGGGGGAGCTGCAGCCCAGTCAGAGTTGGGATTTTTTGTTTTGTTTTGTTTTGTTTTTCCAGACTCCAAGAAGGATGCAATTTTATATAGTCACTTTTTATTTCATGAAAACAAGTTATGCTGAGGGCTGAGCAGCTCTGGTTTCTGTGCCTGCCAGTATGTACAATGGACTGGTTTGGTCTGCCTCACATCCCAATGGGATCTCACATATATCATTGAGCACTGAAGCCTAACTCAACTCAGCTAACTCCAACCTCCAGCCCACACTCATGCCAGCAGGTGCCACTGCCTGTTGAGCCAGGCCCACCCCCAGTCCTGGTTCTCAGGCTCATCGGTAGCAACTGCAGCCCATCGGAGAGGTGCCCACAACCCCTCCCCTTGACCCACTCCGCACCCGGATCTCAGACTCTCCAGGTGGTTTTGCGCTCTAGCTTGACAGACCTTGTCTCCAGTCCCAGCACTTGGCAGCTGATGCTAAAACAAAGCCCAACCTGCCTGTCCTTATTCTTGCTCATGCCTGTACCAGTGGATGCAATCGCTACCCCAGCCTGGCTTTCCCCAACCTGGTTCACATGTAGACAAACAGTTGTAGCCCTGTCCAGCCTGCTGCCCCCAGTTCCAGCTCTTATGCTCACCCACATGAGTGACGAGTCCCCACTACTCCCCTACCAGGCTCACCCCTCTGTCCCAGTCTTACGTGTTCTGGTGGATGTTGGGGCCCAGCCTGTCATGGCCTGTGCCACCTGGGCATTTGTCAGCGGATGCTGCAGTCTCGTCCTGCCTGGTCTGCTCCTATTCCATCTTGCACTGGTTGGAGCTGCCGTTCAACCTGTCACAGTCAGCCCCCAGTCCTGGTCCTAATGTGAAACTAGGTGGTGATGTGGCCAGACCCAGCCCATTCTGCACCCCATTCTGGTTCTCATATCTGTCAGTGGAAGTTATGAACTGGCCCAGCCTGGTCCGCCCCCATATCTGAGCCACACTTATGCTGGCAGGCACTGTAACTTGG
Source organism: Ochotona princeps (assembly GCF_030435755.1). Lineage (NCBI taxonomy): Eukaryota > Metazoa > Chordata > Mammalia > Lagomorpha > Ochotonidae > Ochotona > Ochotona princeps. The sequence goes on from NC_080838.1 coordinate 32,076,737, forward strand.
TCTGCTCTGGGCTGCTCCTTGCTTTGATTCTTGTGCTCACCTACAGGGACTGCACCCCAACAAAGGAGTTCCCCAAGCTCCTCTCTTGGGTTTTTTCTCAGTGGCATATCTCGCTCACGTGGGCTTACTCAATCCACCTCCTGTCCTGGCAACAACAGTAGCCTTTCCCTTCTGGCTCATACCTATTCTGTTTCCTACTATTTGGTGCTATAGCCCAGCCACTCCTAGTCTGTGCCCAAACACAGCTCTCATGTGGTCCAGTTGGGGCGGAAACCTAGCCCAACCTGTCCTACACCCACTCTGGCTCTCACGAGCACCAGTGGATGCTGGAGTCTAGCCCAGTCTGTCACACTGCAGCCATGTTCTGCCCAGACCAACAGGCATGGTGGTTTAAACTGAGGCTTAGGATGCCACATGCCTTTTTAGAGCTCTGGTTCGAATCCAGACTGTTCTGCTTCTGATTCAGCTCCTTGGCTGACCAACCTTGGAGAACAGCAGAAGACAGCCTGTGTTCTAGGCCCCTCTTTGTAGGAGACCAGCATAGAGTTCCTGAGTCCCTGGTTTGTTCCTGGCCTGGCCAGGAGATTGTGACCATTTGGGGAATGAACTAGTGGATGAAAGTTCTCTCCCGCTCTCTGTGTTTTGCTGGCTTATCAATGAAAAATTTAGTGAAGCTCTAGCAAAACAGATTTCACAATGTATGCAATCCCAACTCAGATGGTGGTGCTGGGATCTTTGTTAATAGAACTATTTATTCAACTGTCTATACCTTCATAACATCTTAAATTATGATACTGCTATTTAAAAAATATGACACCAATATCACCTGTTGTAGCTTGGGATTAACATACTTAAAAGACAGTGCAGCGTTCCAAGTCAATCCATAATCGAAGTGCTAAGTCATTTCTATTTAAAAATTCTAGGTCTCAGAAAAAGAAGCAATATATGTTAGGGTGGAGTGTAGTATTTTTGAAAAGACTGAAATTATGCTGTGTGTCAATCATGGTGCTCCAAACATTTTTTATGATATTATTATTATTATTTACTTACTGTAGAAAATGTAAACAGTAAAAAAGAGGTATGAATAGGAAAGTGAACATTGTGTCAAGTATCACTCCCCATTTTCCTCAGAAAGTCTTCCTCAGCATTTTCTAGAACACCTCCTTAGGTTCTACTCTTTGTGAAATTCCTAGATTCACTCTATGTGAACGTGTGTAGATAACTTAAATAGATTTGGGAATGTTTTCCATTTTTTAACACTCAGAATAGATTATGGGTAATTTTCCACTCCAAAGAAAAAAGGTACATAATTGTAGTATTCACTATAATTTTGTTGACCAAGTTAATATCTTTTTATGGATAGTTAGAAGTTTTCCTTTTTACATGTATAAACAAACGTTTTAACTAAGAAAAACTTATCAGATGCATTTATGTAAAGGGAATTGTTAGTCAAGGGATATGCATATTTGTTGTTTTGTTACAATAGCCGCATCAGAACTCAGAGATTTTTCATTCCCTTATGGTATATGAGACTTATATACCTTATGGTATATGAAAAAAGTTAAGTAATACAAAAAGTCCTCATAAGCTCCACACGCAGCTTTCTCAGTGTTTACATATCAGGTTGTATTTGTCACAATCTATAAACCATACTCCGCTTCTCATATTTTTTTATCCCAATTTCTTCCATCCCACCTAGCCCTCCCTGCCTTTAGTATTTATTCTTACTTTTGTTAATGTTGAATGATACACATTTTCTCTTATTTTTAGCAATTTGATAGCTCATAGGTCATATCTTTGTTTTAAATTTTCTTTCATTATAGTCATGGATTCAAATATTATTAGCATATGTAATTTTACATTTTTTTGTCTGCAGCTTCAATTATGGCCTGAGCTTTTTTCATTTTTTGCTTTATTGTTACTATTTTTCTAGTTCCAGTTGTTCCTCATATCTTGTTCTCCACAAAGTCATCATTAGCATCTTGTTGAATGTCAAATGAATCATTCCAGGCACCTGCTCCAAAGCCTTGAGATTTTATCATCTTGGTCGGAGTAAAAGACGAAATTCCTGCAATAGTCTCCCTGGCCCATACCTGGTTGACTTCTCTCTGTTCTCATTCCTGTATCACATTGCTGGCTCCAACCACATTGGCTTCCATGTCTGTGTCATCTAGTTACCTTTGCTCCTTCGTATGTATCACATCTGCTCTCAAGTAGTTTGCCTGTCAGATACTATTTTTACAACCTCCTTAATGGATGTGTCATTCTCTGAAACTCTCTTCTTTTTTCCCCATAGTAGGTATTCTGACCTACTATGGTACTTGCCTTTCCATGTACTAATTGTCTCCTCCCTGGTGGAATAAAACTCCAGGGCAGCAGAGATGCTGCTGTATTCCCAGCATCTGAATAGCCTAGCATGTGGTGACGTAAAGATTACAACGTAGATAGAACTGCCAAAACCTAACCTGATGAATTGAATTTTAGGATGGCTGATTGAAAAGGGATTCTTTTTCTGCATTTTTTTTATTGGAGTTGTTATCTTACTATATCTGTAAGATGATTACTGTATCAAATTTATCTTTTTTCATCTGAATGTCTGGTTCAGACATTTTATCTGGCAGTTTTCTAGTTCTAAGAGATAAGTAGTCTGAATAATTCGACCATTGCTTCACTATGGCATGTTATACTTCCTGTCTTACAGTTTGCAATGCCGTGTTTTCCTGTATTATAGTGCATTTTATCCAACGAGAGAAATCTACTTTTTTTTTCTGGTTTATTGATCTATGTGTTTCTGTGCTATCATAATTTCTGCAGTTAAATAGTACTTTTGAATATCCATGGTTTACCATGACTTTTAAGCATCAGTTCTCTCCATCATTTCTTTTTGGTTTTCACAACTGAAAACCATACGATAACCCCTTCTCAGCAACATGGTGTGAATGGGTAGTGCTTAAACCTTGAATATTGCAATGTCTACTTGATTATGAAAATATGTAAACCGGTATACCACAAAGTGACTTTGAATTATGCCCTTCGCTTGTATACCACATATACAATCAGTTATTTGTTTTGCTGGATTTGGAGGGCATAGTCCACTTTTAGTTATTTTTCTTTGTATTTGTGATCCTCATTCTCTTGACATCCATGGTAGAACAAGATACACTGATTGGTGCCAAATGCTTCTATATCGATGCATAAGAAAAAAAGTGACTCGAATCAGCTTTTGCTGATATTCCTGGGGTTTTTGTTTTATCTTCTCTATTTTTCTTTACTGTTCCACTAACTGTGCTTTTCCATTGTTTCTTTTTTATCAGTATATTGTTAGTTGTAATGTATCATGATGTTCATGAGTGCTTGCCGCATCCCTGCTACTTGATATTTGGCGAATTACTGAAACCTTTTCCATCTTAGTTTTTCCTCTGGGAAATGGTTCAGCAATAATGTTTAATTGGATTATTGTTAAAATTAAGTGAAATAATCATGTACAGTATAGTGTCTGACATAAAATTATGAATTTTCTCAGGTGTTAATTTATAAGTAAATATTCAGTTTTAATTGGGGGGGGGGAGAATCAGCATTCAGGACTCTATTATTCGGTGCTACTTGATAAAGTTGTCTTTTAACTCTCATCCTTGTCTATATTGCATAAGTTGTGTCAGCATTATTCAAGCTTGGCCAGTGATAGAGGATGTCGGTCTTGATAATTTGCAGTGGGTTTTCAGATCAGTATTTTGAGATAATAGAAACAATTTCCTTTGCTATTTATCAAATACTCAATTAATATGGTGCTTTGACAGCAGAGTAATTTTTCTCCTGTGAATACAAAATAGTTCTTATTACAATGGTGAAATAATCTCAGCAGAGGGAGCAAGATATTAATTACCCATCCTTCTTTGCTTTTTTGAAAAAAAATTTATTTCTTTTTACTTTATGATAGAGGGACAGAGACAGAGAATGAGATGGAGACAGAGCTTGTCCAACATGCCGGGTCAGTCCAGAGCCCAGAATCAAATTTAGGTCTCCCATGTGGATGGCAGCAGCTGAGCTTCTGAAGCCATGTGTTGGTGCCTTGCAGGGCGTGCTTTGTCAGGAATTGTCAGGGAACAGAACTAGAGCCAGGTCTCTAAGCTAGGCATCCACCTAGTGTCTTAGTCATTGCACCAAATGCCAATCTCCCAACACTTTTTGCTCTTTAACATTGTGAATATGAGCTCCAGTAATTGCAGTGCCCAGCTGATTTTTAATCCTCCCAATTTAATGCTGCTTTTGCAGACCCACTCTGAAGAGAGACCTTTCCAGTGTGAAGAATGTAAAGCTTTGTTCCGGACTCCATTTTCCTTGCAGAGACACCTGCTAATACACAACAGTAAGTCATAGTTCTTGTTGATGAAACAAAAAGAAATGTCACTCTTTGTTCATAATGATGCTTGACAATGTAGACGTTTGAGAAGTGTACCTTTAAGTGGCTATGTAAACTATTTTTAAATGTAAGAAAGGACCAATAATTGTTTTTCAACTTTTCTTGCATTATCTTTGCTTTTCCACACTAAGATAACTCATTTTATGAGACATTTCATTTCCTATTATTTATTCATATTATTTAAAATTATTTTTAAAAACATTTCCAATATTTACCAAGATATCTCCAAACTTTGTGTTGAAACAGATGTTTTGTTCCCTCTTAATTGATTGTTTTGTTCCTGTTTTACTGCACTGGTTAAGGAAACGTCTGACTTTAAAACTTGCACCTAGCTGCCATAATTTTATTAGCTTACAGACCTTTACTGTTGGAAAGGATCAGAGTGCACATCTCATTTCATGGTTTAATTTGAGGGGAATTGAGAACACTGAGTCTCCAAGAAGCCCAGAGCCTTTTACGGGCCATGTCAGTGCTGCTGAGCAGGCTCTGAGTCTCTGCAAGGCACTGTGCTACTTACCCTATTTGTTCATTTCATACTTCTTTTGTCAGAATTTTTTTCTTTCTTTTGGATTAAGTTCTACAGAAGCATACATGACCATGTAACAGTTAAACAGAGATCTTTCTTTTCCGTTAAATAGAATTTATAGTCAATACTGAAAGACATCACTTTATTGTGAACAAAAAAGTTATGCCTGTTCTGAGTGATAAAATGAGGTCTCTGTTCAGATGTTGAAGTAACCAGAGATTTACTGTAGTACCATTATCTAGAATTAAAGGGAAAACATATAGATCCATTATATGTATATATTATATATATATAAAATAGCAAATATATAATGGATCTTTTTTTATGTTTGAGTTACTTAGTCAGTTGAAATCTTTTCCATAAATGAAAGTTCTGCTGCTGCTTAAATTTTTAATATTGCTGAAGGAAGCAAAGTAATTAATCAAGTTTGACAGTTGGCTGGACAGAGCAGTATCTTAGAAGAAATTTTCTGTAGTCGAGATGCAGTGTCTAACATGCAAAATAAGGCAGATATTAAGGTTTTCATAAATGCTGAGTGGTAATGATGAAGATGAAGTGCAGTCTGCTTCAGCAAAGAGAGTGCTATGTGCATCTGCCATGCCCCACTCACCTATGGTCCTGGAGACGCTGTTAGCACAGCTTTCCACTTTCCTATGGAGAGCAACTGTAGTTAAGAAATTGAATATGTTGTACAATAACAAGATTTTCATCCTATTTTGCTATCAATTTGATTAAGAAAAATAGTTCTTATGAAATGAACATATTCTAGCAGAGGAATTACAAAGGAACTTCTGTCATACTATCAAAATTTATGTAACTAAATCTTCACTTGGTAGTTTAATAGAAGGATTTGATGGGGCAAATTTAGGTTTTTAAACAAATGTTTTCAGTATCTAAATAGATTGAATATTATGAGCATTAACATTTACATTAATATATTAATGGATAATCATTTTGCTGATTATACATTTGTACAAATGTTTAAATATGTCTATAATAATATATATGTGCTTTTTTGTATTCTATAAAGACAAATTACAATAGAAATACACAAAAATAAGAAATAAACAAAGATCACAGAATTCACACAGTTTATGCATGGTTTGAATGTGACTTTGTTTTAGACATGAAATGTCAACAATCCTCTCAGAGACTTTAAATCACAGCTATAAGTCTGCTGCAAAATATAAAGGGAAAATAATTGTTCTTTCTCATTTCTTCTTTCTTTAATCTGTCTCCACCAGTTACCTCCCTTTGTCTGTTCTTTCCTCGCTTCTTTCCCTATTCAATATGGAAGGAGGAACTAATAGAATCTCCACATTTCTAAATTTATATCAAGCTATAATGAAAGGATGTTAGAAGAGCTTGTTTGACATTGAGATACTCTCTTACTCAGTTTAATATTTCAGTCTTTCTGTATTTTTCCCTACTGGCACCTTAAAATGTAAATCTTTGTTAATATATTATTGTCCTCTAAAAAGGGAGAATTATTTTAATACTAATTTTAACCACATAGCCAAGCACTGCATGTGTTTTTTATGGGCCTGGTATGATACAGTCTCCTGATGGTGCACGCTGTACTTAAAGCAGAAGACCAAGTTAGGCCTATGTGTTAGTGTAGCTACAAAAATCATATTATGTGAAAGTTACAACTGAGCCTTGAGATACAAAATCATGGTTCCTGAAGTTACTTTCCCCTCAGGACTAGGCTGTGGAATAAAAGGTCAACACTCGCACAATTACTCAGGGGTGTTTGTTCTAGGATGGAAAACAGAGGTGAGCATGTTTCTTTCCTCTGCCCCAATTCAGCAGCCCTCTCAGCACAGCCTGTAATCCATTTTTTGTGAGAAAATGAAAAGTTAATATCCAACAGCCCAAAGGCTAAGTCAGGAGGAGTCTGCAGGCAGGTTCCTTAGGTAATGCTGGTCCCTCTTCCTCTCATCTGGGCCTCCCCGGGCTTGTCCTGCATCCCCTGGAGGCTGTTGGACAGGATTTGAGGCCATTGCCCAGTGCTGAAAGCACCCAAAGGTGGTTCATTTTGCTTCATGGAGGCCTGTGACATTGCAAGATTCTAGTAACCCATAACCCCAGCCCCTGCCTTTGAAATACACACTCCCAAAGGCTCACAGGACCGTCAGAACATTAGCAGATTTGATCTGTACATTTCAGACTGAGAATGTGGGATGGTTTAAGGTCTTGCCCCTGGTGACACAGTGCAGTAACAAAAATGGAACTGGAATTTGTTGGAAATGATTAGTTTTATAACTGTGACACATTGTTAGATCTGCAAAGCTAAATTTTTCACACAGTGTTCAGTTTGGGTATGTGATGGAGGGTTCAGATGAGCCTGCTTTACAACTGATGCTTCTCTTATGGGATTTTTTGTTTGAAGGCGAGAGGACTTTCAAGTGCCCTCACTGCGATGCCACCTTTAAAAGGAAGGATACGTTAAATGTGCATGTTCAGGTGGTCCATGAAAGACATAAGAAATACAGATGTGAACTGTGCAATAAGGCATTTGTTACACCTTCAGTGCTTAGAAGTCATAAGAAAGTAAGTAGAGCCTTCTGGTAGTCTAAATGGATTATATATTTAACATATGGATATATGTTTAATACATGATAATTTTATACTAATTTTATATACTCAATGTGATAAATGCATGATTTACATAATCTTGAGAACATGTCTATTTTCTCCACTTTTCAATGAACTTTGTTTTTTTCCTTAGCTGTGATGATACCTGAGTCAATCAAAGTATGTTTATCAATTTTTTAAAAAAGCTTTATTTTTTTTTATTGGAAAGTCAGATTTACAGAGAGAAGGACAGACAGAGAGAATGATCTTCTGTCTGCCAGTTCACTCCCCAAGTGGCCACAGCAGCCAGAGAGGAGTGATCTGAAGCCAGGAGCTTCTTCCAGGTCTCCCACGTGGATAAAGGGTCCCTTCTGTCTGCCGGTTCACTCCCCAAGTGGCCACAACAGCCAGAGAGGAGTGATCTGAAGCCAGGAGCTTCTTCCAGGTCTCCCACGTGGATAAAGGGTCCCAAGGCTTTGGACCACCCGCTACAGCTTTCCCAGGCCACAAGCAGGGAGCTGGATATGAAGTGCAGCAGCTGGGATTTGAACAGTCCATATGAGTTTATGGCACATGCAATGCTAGGATTTAGCCAGTAGGCTGTTGCACTGGGCCCATGTTTATCAATCTTTAGACATTTTGTGTTAAGTTTTTCTTCTAATGAAACATGAGGAATACCTTAACACCTTGGGTTTTTCACTGCTTGTCTGATGTTTATTACCAAGTTATGAGTTTAAACCCTGCTAGAGTTGGAATACCTGTCACCTTTGCATCCTTAAGGCATAAGGAAATTCTTGGCACAGAACAGAGACCAAAGTTTTTGTTTCACTCGAATAAAATGAGTGCTACTTTTGCCATATGCTTGTAGGAACTCTCTCTTTTTTGCATATGCTACTTGGGATAACTGCCTCAAGCAAATTAACAGCTTATTTATTATTTGTTGAATAAGTGAACTCTAAGCATAATTTTGTAATACCAAAATATGATACTTTAAAATGCAACTAGAGATTTTAATGTTGCCTTTGGACAGGAACTATATAGTGTGATAACTTTGTGCCCGTGAGTGTGTGCTGTTGACTGCGTGTGCACATGGGTGACCCCTTCAATAGGACTTTTACTTTGGAAACTGTCCTTGATGTATGTTTCAAAAGGACTGTGTCTGAGTACTTTTCTTGCATTTTGATGGTGGGTAATAATTATACTGTGTTCCTTTTAGACATTTTTAAAAGGATCATCTTCCAACAGTCTTCTTTTGGGTTACTTTTAAATGTCACCTCAGTGATTTTTTTTTTTTATTGTTTCTCAATAAATGACGGGAAAACATCCTGAGTTTTCAAGAAAGATGTCATTGTTCTCAGCACCTGACTGTTACGGAATATATTTGCACTACATTGTTCATTTCTTTCTCATGTGTTTATTCAAGTTGTCTTTTTACAGTGAGCTATTGTCATACTTCTTGTTCTTGCTAAAAATAATTTAGTCTTGTTCTCTGGTTGCTTTACTATCTAAACAAATTATTTGCTTATAGGATACACATTTTTGAGTTAACAGAAAGGAGCAGTTTAGCTGTTTTGATCATATTGTGTTAATATATAAGAAACTTTATCACTGACAAGTATCTAAAGCAGTGGAAGCGAGCACTGAAATACTGTTTTAGTAAATAAAGACAATCCTGTGGAGTGCAGGTAAATTGGTAGTTCATTGTTTGGAGTAATTCATAGGTCTCTATAATCTCTAACCAGCCTTATACTAATCAAGACACGATTGCTGTGTCAGAAAAAAAAGATAGGTATATGTTAAAATATTAAGTCTTGTGGCCCGGGAAGGCAGTTGAGGATGGCCCAAAGGCTTGGGACTCTGCACCTGCACGGGAGACCTGGAAGAAGCTCCTGACTCCTGGCTTCAGATCGGCGCAGCTCCAGCCGTTGTGACCGCTTGGGGAGTGAATCAATGGACGGAAGCTCTTCCTCTCCATCTGTCCTCCTCTCTGCGTATTTGACTTTCCAATAAAAAATAAATAATTATTAGAAATTATTATGAAGATGTATATCTTTAAAAATATTAGGTCTTTTGCTGTATATTGAACGATAATATGGGCCATGGGCGTAAAAGCACTGACTGAGGACTAAAGGTATATGTTAACTCTGCTATGTCAGAACTTAAAAGTGAGAACGCAGAGGTGAATGTCTGTGGAAACCGTATTGTAGCAAAACATAGCAGTTGATTAGACTGTGTTTTTCAAACTTGAAGTAAATCCTTTCTGGGGAGAGGAATTTTTAAGATCAGTGTGGACAAGGGTGTTTAGTTTATCAATTAAAAAAATTACAATATCATAGTATAGCCATAAATTTGGATTATGCTACAAATACATAATTTACAAATTAAATATTATAAAGGCTTAACCCAGCTATATCTAAGTTAGCAATATGGAAACTAATATGGTAGATGACAATTTTTTCTGTTAGTGGTTCTTAAAAGTTTTTAGGAGACAAGATAACTGCTCTTTGCCTTTTTCTCTATCCCAGTTTTTCCTAAGAGCTAGTAATTTTCTAAAGCAATTCACATGACACAGTTATTTCTCAGTAATATGTATAAGTATAAATTATTCACAGGAACTTGGAATTCAGTGCTGTGTCATTTCAGGTGTCACACTTGGTGTTGTTATTAACTTTTGGGTTATCATTGAAAATAATTCTAAGAAGAGATTCATAGTGACTGTACAGACACCTGAAGGAAGTGCCTTTTTCCAATTTTTTTCCTTCTGGTTTTGAGAAAGAGTGACACATGAAAATCTCTACAACACTTCATTTATTGGCATAATCTCCTTTGATATTGATAGAAAACTGGTTTCCTCATGAGAGTGTGAAGCCACTTCCCTCCATGCCTTCTGGGGTGGCAACTGTTACTCCTCTGAGCTCTCTGACATTCAGTGAACTCACTGTTGATATTCTCCCTCTCCTTTCCTGGTTCGATTGTTTATGCCTAGATTCGAGGTAAGTAGAGGGTAGAAATATTCTTTTACACTGCTCAGTTTACACCTGCTGATTTTAAAGATCAGTTCAGATTTATAATCCTTTTTGCTTTGCAGTAAAATCAGTCCAGACAGTCAAAATACAAGTAACAGATGATTTTATTAAGATTAATTCCGTCTTCAAGAGTTAAATACACACAAAGAATGTGAAAAATGCTTCAAAGGAAGTGTTTCTTGGCAGCCGTCAAGGGCAGCTGTAGACCCAGTTTGATTACGCAGTTTTGCTAACATACACTGGTTTTGTGTAACTGAATCATTTTTAGGTGGGAGCTCCATAAAGGCTTAAAAATAAACTGCAGAATTGTTTTCAAATGAACACTAATGCACTATTCTGAAGGTTTCTAGGGGGGAGCCAGTGGGAGTATTCATGATAAATTGTTTAAACTCTCATTGTGATACTAAATCATTTTGATGAAACATAATCCTGGAAAATAAGGATTTACTGTTGTCAGAGGCACTTAATCATCTTCCTGGATTCTGTGGATTTAGCCTCAACACTTTTTATTCTTTTCCATGTAGACACACACAGGAGAAAAGGAGAAAGTCTGCCCGTATTGTGGCCAGAAATTTGCCAGCAGCGGTACACTGAGAGTTCACATTCGGAGCCACACAGGTATGGGGACTGGAAGTGACAATGAAAATAATGAACTAAAATTATAAATTTCCAAGACAGGGGATACTGTAATGTTACAAAGTCATTCTCCAAGTTAGCAACGGGTCTTTGCTCCCCTATCATTTAAAGTATTGTAAAACACAGCTGGTCCTTACTACAGAAGAAATGTAATGATGGTATTTTTTCCAAACTAAGGACAGTATCCAAAATAGAAGTTATGTTTTGATTGTTGTGAAAAAGCAGTGGCTATCCTTCCATGCAATTTTGGTGGGTAGAGGTGACATTTGTTTGCTGGTGACAAACCTTGCCATGAAGGCCTTCCCAAGACTCCTATCACATGATGCCTCTAATATTTAAGGTCTGCCGAATGTGATTTGAATCCTGCAGGATTTTTTTTTAGACGTAAGAGTAATAAGAATGCAGTATCTGTCAGACCATGAATGGCTTCCCAAAGACTCCCTTCCTTTTCTTGCTAGTTTCCATGTAAGTTCTCCAATGAAAGAGGCTGTATGAACAACTCAATATTTTTTAAACAACCTAGTCTGAATTTTATGTATCATGTAGATAAGTAATTGGGAAGACTTGAATGAATGCTCTTAATTCTGATAATCAGATGATTTTTGCATTAGTCTGAAATGTTTCACATTTGCTGGAACGTATTTATATCATCAACTCTCTAACTGAATTATTAGAGCTGACGTTTACTGGTCAAAGACTGATGATTTTATTTATCATAGTAACCCCAGCACCTACTGCAGTGTCTACCATAATAACTTTGTTGTGAATGAAAAAAAATGTTGGATTCTATTCTAAGTATATCAGAGAATCAGTTAAAAGAGGAAGAACAAGAGTCAGGCATAGTTTCTTTGGAGTTTTTCTATCCAAAGCTCAAAAGAAAAAAACACTCAGCTAATATACTTTATTTATTTGTTTTTAATTTTTATTTTTCATGTTACAGTTCCTTAGGCTCAGAGATTCCCCCTTTCATCCTCTCCATATCCCCTCCCCCATCTCTTCCCCTAGATTATAGCAGTAGCCCTTCAGCAGTCACACATCCATCATTCTTCAGTTAAAGTGTATCATGGAATTGTAGGTATAGACAATGATGGAAAGTCCGGCATCCTACTGTCAAGACATACTTAACAGTTTCAGTAGGGGTCCATCTTTTGTGCAGAAGTGGAGATGCACAACCAGTTAAACATCTAAAAGTTAAATGCATGTGTGATGACTGTGGAATAATGAGCGCTCTGAAAGAGGAACAAAATGTCTTACTTGGAAGTTTTCTAGAGAGACAGGCTATCAGGCTGCCTTCTGGAGTACAGCCAAAAGAACAGTAGAGAAGCAAAAGGAAGTGAGCAGCTGAGAACCATCTTAGAAGTAGATTGCTCATGGCTGCTAACATGCGCTCATTACTCACAAGCAGCAAGTAATTGATGAAGAGCAGGATAGACAGGTCTTTAGTCTGGGATCAACTGCTGCAATATTCTAATGTTGCTATCATTTGAAATCCCTTTCTTATGGGCTGGATGGAGTTGGGGTGTGGGAAGGGCAGTTGGGATGGCATAAAGGCATGGGAGAAATCAACAGTATTCAGTTCTGTATCAGCAATTCTCAGAAGACTAATAATGTACTGAAAATATTAGAGTTTTCTGCTTGTGTATATAATTTGTATATGGGAAGATGGCAAGACATGGAATGGGGAAAATAGCTATCTGCATATCAAGTAATAGGTTTATAATAATGCTGAGATTTGTCATGATAGAATTCAATTATATTCAATGTAGCATGTCTCCAAAAGTCCATGTTAAAGCACAGGTTCCAAACCTATGAACCTAATCAAGTAAAGCACTTAATTATTGGAAAATTTGCAACCTTGAGAATTCTGTGTGCCTTCCTTTTATTTGCCTCAAAGACAGTATGGGCAGTTGAGAACAGAGCACTTCAGCTAGTAATCAGTCTAAAATTTTTAGTTATTGTTGCCCTTTATAAAGTTACAATAAGGGGTTGTAAAAAATCTTTCTGATAAAAACTTTAAACATTCCTTTACATCATTTTGTATTATGCATAATCTGAAACATACAAAAACCAGATCATTCTGTCTAACGTTTGGTTATTTAGTGTGCTGCTGAATCTCTTCCATATGTATGGTTCTGGCCTATGTTATATGCTTTCTGTTCAAGGGAACTAACTGACCATCCACATACATACTGCCATGCCCAAACGTTTGAAGACAGATCAAGACAGATACAATATATACCTACACAAATGAATCTCTAACAGTGTTTAGCTAGTTATAACTAAATGTTCTTTTCTAAAGTAAAATATTATTTCCCTTTTACATAAAATCCTTCTTTGGGTTCTTTTGATGTCAGGTGTAAGACCTGAGTAACAGCTGCCTGGCACTGGCTGGCACTGTTGGAAGTGCTAAATACCAGCCAGGGGTGATGCCTCCAGAGACCTGGCTGGTGACTGACACCTGGGAGAATTATTTTGTCTGAGTAGGCAGTAGTGTTTTGTTTGCTTTCTATTTGTTTTGTCCTACCTCCTAAATGATGTACTTGCCTCGCACTCCTAAGGTATAGGTTGGCTCAGTGATCACATGGGCTTATATAGTTACTTTCTTATTGTGATAGCACAGTGCTTATTTATTGGTATAGTTCTGTAAAATTATTTTCTGATCTTCCTTTGTTCGTGCTTTTATGCAGCTGTTGTCAATGAAAGCTTTAGCAATCAATGATGTGGCATAGGGAAACGTGATGACGTATCTGGCAGGAATAATTTAGTTATGTGTTATTTGGTTGGAACACAATGTAGTGGCAAGTATCATGAGTGGGAGTGGGATCCAATGCAGTGGGGACACTAATAATGCAATTAAGGATCCTGCAAAGCTTTGTATATGTGATTTGTATCTACATCTGTTTGCCATATTAGAAATTAAACTTGTTATAAAACTTATAAATATTTAACTGTTAATTTGTTTAAAAAATAAGCATAATAAACCCACCACATGGCAAACTACTGCTATTTTCCAAACTAGGAATCATTTAATAATAAAATGATTATATATAAAAATTTTTATGGACAATAATTGCAGTTTTCAAGCCAGGAATCACTTGGAAGATGGAGACATTGTTGTGTTTCTGAATGTCTTTACTGTCTGGGACAGGAAGAGACACCTGGATTCTAGTGTCTGTTTTCATTCATTCTGATGCAATGTGTTCTTTTGGTTGTAGATATGTGGGTAAAAGAGAAAGTAACTTTACAATCCTTGTAAAATTGGATATTTGTTTATACACTAAAAGTTAAAGAATTTTTTAAGGTCTGTTGTTTGGGAACTACAGTGGCTTGAGCTTTTTTCTATTGTGCCACATTAAAATCAGTTGTTCTGCGTTGCCCTTTCAATGAGTGTTACCCACAAATGAATCCGTGGCACGATGCACAGGTAATTAGGAAAACAATGGTTCAATGGGTTCTATAGAGCTTCCATAAGCTTTGCTTAGCTCGTTACACAGCCCGTATGCAGAGAAGCCGGCAAGTACATGATAGCAAAGATATATCTTCCAAAATTGGAAATTCTGCCCTTCTTGTATATACTAGGAAATACTGTCATTTCTTTATGTCTTTTAGAAGCCACCAAGCACCTAGTAGCAAGTAAAGTCTTTAAAATTCTAACTCTTGTCCAATTGTTTTAATTTTGTATTTGTTTTATGAAAATGTCATTTCTTCCTTTTTGTAAATGACAAGTTCATTGTCTGAAAAATAACCATATACCCAGTTTTAGCGAACATGCTTTATCATTTTGTTTGATGTAAAAACGATGTTTCATGAAAAAAACCTGCCACTTCAGCTCAAAACTCAACTAAATAAGTCCTTTTCATACTTGACTATGTATTACAGATGCTTCATATTAATACCTATTTTATTAAAAGAATATTAAAAAGATGGTATCTAGGCATTAGGGTTTAGTAAAGCTAATAATTTTTACTTTATCACAGATGTTCTTGAGTGAAACTTCTGTGAGTGTATGGCTGTGAAGCCTGAATGATGAGTATTATAGTTTGCCAAAAAGATGTAGCAGACAACAAAACTTGACAATGATTTTACTGTTACTTTGTAGTAGTAGCCTGAGTATTATTATGACAGTAATTTGACCTTGTAGACCTTCTCAATGGGTCTTGTGCATGCCCTGGAGTACACAAACCATAGTTTGATCTAGAGTGGACTCTTGATCCAACCATAAATACCTAGAAAGATTCTGTCCCCCACCCTCCCTGTGTGTGTGTGTGTCTGTGTGTGTGTTAACACACGTTTGGGGGTGCACCTGGTGGATGAGCCAGAGAGGAATGTGTTGGACAATGCAAATACGTACCCATCTGCCAGAGGCGTTTTATTTATTTGGAGCCATTTCTCTTCATGGAACGCTCAGATGGATAGGGTTTCAAAACAGTTCCTATCTGTGACTTTGTTCACAATAATTCTTTAAAGTTTTGCTAATGTTGATGATGAAGTATGTTAGTGTCCAGTGTCACTGTGTTTTGCTGGAATGTGGATTTCAAAAAGCCAGTTGGCAATTACAAAGTTTGGCCATTCTGACTACTTTTATTTAAGAAAAACATTTTTGCATTATTGGGCTGATAATGATCTCTTTATTACTGTGGATAGAAAAAACATTCAGACTTTTAAAATTTGGGCACATTTGAATTATACTACAGAACATGCCCTTGAAATTTATTTGCAGATAGCCAAAGATAGAAATTTTCTAATCAATCATTCTGTTCTTAAGCAATTTACTGATAGCTTTAAATTATTTAATCAGAAATTAGGGGACTGAGCTAGAATCAGATTGAATCACTTCCCTCACCGATAGAGTTGCTTGCTTAGCCGAGGTAGGCCCCAGTATGTTTCCTTCTCTGCATGCCTCTGCCACAGGAGTGAGCCTGGTACTGATGGAAAAACCAGAAGCTTTGAACAAAACTCATTTGAGTTCGTATCCCTGTCCCCACCACTCACTAGCTGTATACTTTGGGTGAATTATTACTTCTGTAAGCCCTCTTTTATCTTTTGCAAGTTCTTTGAGAAGAATAAATTATGTCTGTAAACTATTTACTGCTGTTTCATAATAGATGGTCAATTACTTCTCAGTTAATTTCTGAAATAGTTCTGTAGTAGCACTGTTTGTTGAGACTACTTTGCCAAGTTAAATGAATTTTGTTCATGAATGTTGTGTAGCAAGGCTGTAAGTCATTTCTTATGTCCTAGTTTTCCTTGGATGATGTATGATTTATTTATTTTAGGATATAGGACTGAGAATTTTCATTTTTCATACCTTCTTTTTTCCCCAGCTTGATCAAGATCTCAAACTGTGGAATAGCTTCACTTTTCCTGAATCAATATTATAAGCAAAATCATAGTGGATCATTAGTAAAAAATTGATTTAATTCCATGGTATTTATCAAAGTTATGATCATGGAATTGTTTATTAAGTTGGTAGATGGCTATGTTCTTGAGTAATTGCCTCTTTTAAAAAAAGAAGAACTTAGTTGAAAAATCATTTTGGATGGTGTTGTGAATTGTGAACTATGAGTGTCACGCTAATTTATTTCTTGAAATTAAATATGGTGACCTGTGAAAAAAACTTACATAAATTTGATTTGCTTTGTTAGACCAAAAATTTTCCTGGAGTTTTAAGGCTTGTAAGTCCAATAACTGCTTGATTTCTAAACCCAAAGCACTATGTGCAATAAAATTTGTTTTCTACAAAGAGTATTATCTTCTTCCTAGAACTATTTATAATAGCAGAAACTTAAAATCAAAATTGATAATCCAACATTGAGTGAGTTAGTGAAATAAATTTTGAGCTATATTCATAAATTGAATTATTTATGTAAGATACTCAAATGATACTAATGTAAATCAATCAGCATGACACAGAATGAGAAAGGGGCTGGTATAATGGAGTAAACCACAGCCTTCTCTACTTCTGATCCAGCTGTCAGTTTCTATACATGGGAAACAGTGAAAGATGGTCTATGTGCTTGGGCCCCTGCACTCATGTGGAAAACCAGACAATGGGCCTGGCTCCTGGACTTGATTTGACTCTGCCCTACCACTTGCGGGCATTTGAAGAATGATCCAGCAGAAACAGCAGATGGAACATCTTTTTCTCTATATCTCTTCCTCTCTGTTTTCAATATTCTTTCATGTAAATGAAAGTAAATCTTAAAAATGAGAAAGATGGGTTACAAAAAGTGACATATACATTTGCTAAAAATTAAATATCTTTATATTAGTCTTAAGGGCTCTAAGTGATTTAGTACTATATTATGTTTTAGAATATCAATTGTACTTAGTGTATTGATTATAGTTAATATATAGGAACTGCACTGAATTGTTAAATGATAATTTCTTTGTTGTACACATATGGACATTTTCCATTTATGTTTTTCCTATAATTTTATTCTAATGAAATATTTAATGTATGGGAAGCTTATATTTTGATTATGTGAATAACTATCACCATTAGGTATGAAATCTGTCTGTATCTTATACTCTAGTCGGTCAGGAAAAAAAATGCTTATGAAAGAGTATGTTGGGAAACAAAATGAGGAGGCAAATATTGTGCAGTATTAGTCTTATCAAGGACTCTTCAAAAATTATGGGAAGTGTGAATTACCTATTAATTCTGTCCCTCTGACATAGCTTGTGAGTGAATGTATGTGGTTTTCAGTGTACTATAGTCTCCTGTTTCCTTACTTCTGAGTTTTTGTAATTGAGAGTAAGTAAGGCTGTTTATTCCAAAGACATCAACTGAGGGATAGCCAATGCCAATGAAGTGCAGCTGAGAAAGTTTTCCCAGCTATGCTGGTCATAGCTGGGGCTTCCTAAGCTTCTCAGTATAAAATGGGGAATGAAATTCTAAAAGTCTCGTTTCAGTGCTAAAAGTTTTATATTTTAACATCAAATGAAAGGTACTTGGATTTTGCTTGCTTATTTTTTTTAGCATTCACATATTCATTTAGTCGAGTCATCTTTGTAATGGGCATTAACATGCAAAGAAAATGATGACTGCCTTCAGTTTGTAAGGGTCTTTATTGTTTGTTTCTGGGAAGTTATTATTGATTGGTAGTTAGAACTTAAATGTGATGAGATTTTTTATGGTATTACTAGTTTTTTAATGCTTTCCCTGGTTTGTTGGAGTCTGTTTCATTTTTTTTTATACATTCAAACTGTTCAGCAGTAATTTAGAGACCAGTTTTGTTCTTTTAGGACATCAAATATCACTCAGTCTTGTGACTTCAGCTTACGTTTCTTATTACTTACTGTCTGTACAGTTTGCCTGTTATCATTCAACATTTCCTGTCTGGTATAGCAACAGCATGTCTTTTTCCTTCATCTCTATTTTCATAATATAGGTAATATTTTGTAATTCACTGAAGACTAAGACAGAAATACACACCTGACTGTTAGTTGTAGGAGGAATCTTAGTATTTGTGTTTCTGTATGGAGGTTTGCTAATGATGGGTTTTGATGGGTTGATCCTTGTTGCCTTTGGTGGCCAGCTCGATGCATCTTAGCTTCCTTCTGTTGCTGCAGTGTCCTTGGTGTCCATTGCCTCTGTTCTGTGAGGCTCGCGAAAAGTCTGCAAAAATTTGATTTTTTTCCCATTGACTTTGAAGCTGTTATTTCTTAAAGACATCATACCCGCCTTCTAAAGTCTACTCATTCTTCATAATTCTGTGATTAGAATGAGGACCTGGCCTCTGCTTTCATCAATTAAGAAAATAATAATATTTTGGCTTTTAGAATAGAAAGGAATTTCAGAGATTATCCAGTCAAAGCCTTTATTTGAACAGTTGTTTTGCTAAAATGCAGTGTATGTGGGGCCACCCTGTGGCATAACTGGCTAATCCAACCTCTATGGCACCGGCATCCCATAGGGTGCCAATTTGAGTTCCAGCTACTCCACTTCCTTTTTTTTTTTTAAGATTTATTTATTTTTATTGCGAAGTCGGATATATATAGAGGAGGAGAGACAGAGAGAAAGATCTTCCTTCTGATGATTCACTCCCCAAGTGACCGCAACAGCCGGTACGCGCCAATCCGAAGCCAGGAGCCAGGAGCTCTTCCAGGTCTCCCACGCGGCTGCAGGGTCCCAAGGCTTTGGGCCACTCTTGACTGCTTTCCCAGGCCACAGCAGGGAGCTGGATGGGAAGTGGGGCCATCAGGATTAGAACCGGCGACCATGTGGGATCCCGACACATTGAAGGCAAGGATTTTAGCTACTAGGCCACCACACTGGGCCCAGCTACTCCACTTCTGATCCAACTCCCTGTTTATGACTTTCAGAATTGCATACTTTCCTTCCATAATGTTTGATAATATGTTCTTGTTAATACTTCAGCCAATAGAGGACATTAATCCGAATTTCAGACTTGAAGATGTGCATGTGGCTTGTTAACCTGTGTTCTGTGAACTTAATTTGATTATAGAGAAGTGTTTCCTCCATAAAATTAATTACCCAGAATATTATACTACCACCTGTCAGGTTCAGATAGAGTTGGGATCCTGGAGTCAGATTATTGAAAAAACCCACAAGGATATCAGTAGTGCCAACTACACAGTGTTGTATTGAGGAACAAATTAAGGTGTATTCGAGAAACTTTGCTTAGTGCGTAGCACAGTGCAAGCATGTGATGGCCATGTAAGCTCCAGCCACTGACTCACTCATGTCTTGCTTTTGTATTTCTACCTGTGCTGAATCCCAGGTGCTCACACTGCCCTGATACACTGCCTGACCTTCTACTCTCAATGTCAGCACACTAGTTTCTTTTTCTCCCATAAACTTGAGATTGAGTGCCAGTCATCTATAAAATGTAGATGAAGTTTTACTGTCATCCAGTGCCTATTTGGGATGAATGAAGGTGCGTGCGCCATGTGCTGCTATCATCTTTGGGGAGGTGAATGTTTAGGGCTGTGTCTGATAAGCAGCTCTGTCATTTATCATCTGGTTTCCTAGGCTAGAACGGTAGAGATGTCACTGTGTGGGTCAGCTGCAAGAGTGAGCACATCTCTCCTGTGGCTTTATAGCTTCGTGGGGTCAGTGAGAACAGGACTCATTCAGTGAGGGAATCCACAGACGGTGACAGGAATTCCATCAGTTGCTCATAAATTATGAAAGAAATTCTAGGAACTGCTTTTGGGGTTTTAAAGCACTGGGCCAGAAGGTTAATTACTTGCCTACAGTTCCAACCAACTTTCTGCGTTAATAGATACCGGCTGTGTTGGCCCTTCTGTTCAGGCTTCCTTGCACAATGCAGTTTGAATGTAGTAATAAATCACTGTCTTCAGAAATATTTAATTTTTTTAGCTAATCCTTGTGATAAGCTTAAAAATAAAGGATTGGCTTGTTATAATGTGATGATACTTAGGTTTTTAGCCACTGTTTTTTTTTTCTCTAAGGAGTTCATTCTTTTGAAAAAGCTTGTTCATCTTCATAGACAGTAGCTACATGTATAAATAATTTTAAGTAATTAGTAAGTTACTGTTAATAGACCAAAATAAAAAAAATATATCAATTGTACATTTAAGCATTTTTCACATTTTTATAGGAATTAAGTGATGTCCATAGGTTGAGAGAGCATTTATTCAGTTATCTATTTTATTCTAAATGGCTCATTACTAATAGTAGGCCAAATCATATATTCTGTCACCTGCACATATTCTAAGAGGAAATAGCATCACTGAGTGCAGGAACCGTAAAGAAATGAGTTATGGGGCCCAGGATGATAGCGTAGCGGTTAAAGTCCTCTCCTTGATCCCACATGGCCATAGGTTCCATTCCCTGCAGCCCCACTTCCCATCCAGCTCCCTGCTTGTGGCCTGGGAAAGCAGTTGAGGACGGCCCAAAACCTTGGGACTCTGTACCTGCATGAGAGACCTGGAAGAGGCTCCTGGCTTGGATTGGCTCAGCTGCAGCAGTGGCCACTTGGGGAGTGAACCATCAGACAGAAGATCTTCCTCTCTGTCTCCCCTCCTCTCTGTATATCTGCCTTTCTAATAAAAAAAATAAATAAACAAATCTGAAAAAAAAATAGAAATGAGTTGCTCTTGAGCATCATGTTTAGCATGGTTAATTACTTTTTTTTTTTAAATACATGTGGAAATCCCTGATATTCTATTGCGGAAATCACCTTGCTGATGTCAAGATTTGTTATAGGTTACAGTAAGAGAGACAGAAAGAATCAGGGCTAACAAATTTATCCAGAAACATACTCTTGTAAACAGTCACCTAGTGAATGTATAATATAATCATGGAAACTCTAAATGATCACTTGAAATAGGACACTATTTTGGAAACTAATATTTTTATTATTCAGTTTTCTGTTACATTGGGATTTTCAAAGATGGAAGTGGCCAAGTCAGCAATTTTCATCAACTGTTTCAATAGCTTTGTCTGTTGAGTTTGATGCTTTTGATAATGTATCTCTGTTGAATTTGAAACCATTAACATTTTTCTGTAGTTCAGGAGAGCTAAAGGAGATTTAATTTCCTTTAGTAAGTATTTTCTTCTTCTTTGCCACCATCTTTACCCCCAAGATCAATTTTCCATGTTTTTTTCTGAAGTTCTGCATTGTGCTTTAGGACTGGGGAAGGTTTTATAAAGTATTTTTCCAGATTTCTTACTGCTCAGAGGTGTATATTCTTGGCTTATCCTTTGCTGGCTTGAAGTACCGGAAACTCTTAGATTCCAGCAGCTAAGTTTTAACTGCTTGATCACTGCACAGACACTGTTCACTAAGTGCAAAAATACCAGATTAAATGAAATTTCTGGTAGAAACTCCTAAACACAAAACTGCTGGATGAAAGTACTAGTAATTTGCTCACCAAAATACAAACTACAAAACAAGATTAGTAATTAAGGGCACTTGTCTCCTTTTATAGTTGTGTGGAACATTCAAGGAAGAGTTTTTGTTTCTTGGTCAGTTTTTGTTTCTTTGCCCATGTCTGTGTGGTCCAGGTCTTTATCCCTGAAATAATCCCCTTTGATTCTGCCAGTGCTCCCAAGGAGAATGCCATGAAGGTATCTTGCTGCTTTCAGACAAATCAGATGTATTGGGACTCATTTATACACCTGATTAGCCAAAATGAGAGCATCTTATACTTTGTCTTCCTAGGTAACTGTAGGGGATCTTACTCTTTCTCTTCCTAGCTTTGTGTAGTTTTAAATTATTCATTAGTTCCTATCAGTTTTTATGTGTTTTGCATCTCATATATTTTTTGTTAGTAAAATTAAATTTTTATGTAGCCCTCAAGCAGTCTAGGTCTTTGTTGTTTCAAATTGGAAAGTTGGTGAGCACACAGCTCTATACTTTCTCGCTTCTTACCAGTGAACTTCACCTAGTTTGATCTGACAACTTGGCTGAAGTGAGGGAAGGAAGGATACTACAACCTTAGAATGTTGCAAGATAAAGTCTTCATTCTTTAAGGAAAAGGATGAGTTTTTAAAAAAATTTTTTTTCAAGAAAAGAATATATGTGTTTGATATGGCAGGAATATTTTGAGAAGGAAACATCCCCTTATTTGATTTTCATATTTGATTGCTCACTTACTTAAACTTGTACACTCTGTGAACTTTTAAAACTACAGTATTTGTAAATGCTCAGGGCATGAATGTCAAGTTCAGGATTTCATTGTTTTGGTTTTAAAGGTGGTGTCCTTGGGTTTAACCTCTTTAGACCCAGTGAGATTCTTCGGGATTTGATTAATGGGGACATACTAAGAGTAACAGGGTGGGGTTCAGGGAGGTCAGTGGGTTTTTGTGGCTCTCTTGGCTGCAGGGGGGAAAACGTATTTCAATTCTTAGGAAGGTGCCAAGAATGAACTTGAGCTACTCCCATTTGTCAGTGTAGCATTTCACTCCTCTCAGCGGAGTACTTCTAATTTATGAGTGTCTCCATTAGGTAAATGTTGGGATGGTGAAATTGGAAAAGGGTTTGGGTGGGACTTTTGTAATTACAGTTTTTCTTTCAATTTTGATTTGAAATAATCTGGTTAGCTGTTTTATAACAATTCCCTTATTTCAGAAAAACAAAAATAGGCCAGTCCCCTGGTAGCTGAGGAAAACAAATGTAACATTCTCCCTTCCAAATACTAACCAGGCCTGACCCTGCTTAGTTTTCAAGATCAGACGAGCTTGAGCGCGCTC
The DNA here is from genome assembly GCF_030435755.1 of Ochotona princeps. Lineage (NCBI taxonomy): Eukaryota > Metazoa > Chordata > Mammalia > Lagomorpha > Ochotonidae > Ochotona > Ochotona princeps. Next base: position 32,100,109 of record NC_080838.1, read on the forward strand.
AGGGTGGTGTGGCCATAGACAAATGTGACATTCTTATGAACAATTCCCATATAGTACATTTTAATGTTCATATAGCACCTTCTAACCTTTCTCATGAAATAAATACACACTTTTATTTTTTGAAAATGGTACTATCTAGAATTGTTTTCTGTTAGGAAACTCAAAGTAAAAAGTAAAATTTTGATATTAAATTCTGTAGACCTGTTTTTCTTTTACTTTATTTCATCTTAAGTGATATTTTCTCTTTGTTTGCATCTGTTGTAACAATTATGAAAATTCTCTGAACTCTATAGGTTTTATGAGATAAACTGAGTTACAAAAGAAAAGTTAAAATTATAGTGTTTTTCATAAATGATGTTTCTACTGTAATCAAATCTCTTGAATTTTGAATAAATGCATTACTAAGTTTTCTACTTATTTATATAAATTCTTGAGCGCATGCTGCAATTATGATTTGCAATTGTGATAAAATATGTACTCATCATCTTAATCATTTTGTGTGTTCTTTAGTCCTCAAGACTGATTATAGTCACTATAAGTAAATCTGTTATTTCAGTGGATTTAATACTGTGCATAAAAATTAATCTGAGCTTTCTGATGACTGGTCAGTTTCAATTGTTCAATTCATATTCTCGGGTTTTTTTTAATGATTTATTTTACTTGAATTTCAGTTACAGAGAGAGAAGGAGAGACAGAGATTCCCTGCTTGTTTTTCACTACCTAAATATCCCCAACAACCAGAGGCTGACTGGTCCAAAGAAAAGAGCCAAGAATTTCTTCTGGTTCTTTCATGTGTGTGCGGGTGTGTGAGGCCTTGGGCCATCCTCTGCTACTTTCCCAGGATATGAAGTGTAGCATCTCAGACTCAAACTGACACCCATTTGAGATTCTGGTGCCACAGATGGAAGATAAGCTTTCTATCACCACTGTGCTGCCCTCAATTTGGTTCTCATTTAAGAATGTAGAGATAGAAATAGCCTGTAAGATTTTTATTAGTTCTTTTCAGGAAATCATGATCCTTTAGGAAAGAAAAAGAAATGTGTCCAAATGTTGAACACTAAGGTAGTTTGGTAGCAATTGATGGGTATTCTACGAAATTATGACCCTGAAATTCTTGTATCAGTGGGAAGCATGCTGAACTATATTCCCTTCACACATTTTGTGGAGTTGCTCTTTTATTGTTGATATGTTAATTCTTTGGTGTGTTCTAATGTTCTTAATTACAGTTACATAATACTAAGATCTGGAAGCTAAAATTCTGAAGTAAAATGTTCAATTAGAATCTGATTATTTTGTCCCAATTTTAAAAATAATTTTTTATTTTGAATTTTGAATTGTGAGGTACAATTTTGTGTAGGCTGAGATTGCCCCCCAAACTCCCACCCCCATCAGATTTTTCCCATTTTGTTACAATAGTATAGTCCTTCATAAGGAATCATAATTCTATCAGTCTCTTATTTAAGTGTGCTCCGACATTGTTGGTACAGACAGTGTCAGACAGTCCAGCATCCCTTTGTCCAGCAGTTTCATTGGGATTCCATCTTTCGTCTGGATGCAGGGATAAATGTTCCATTATACCCCCACGTCTGTATATAGTAGATCCCAGTACTCCATCACTATACATTACCATAAGTGAGAAGCCATGAAACAAGGTCAACAACAGCCACACCAACAACAATAACAATATCAACAACAAATTACAGTACCATGAGAAAAAAAAAGTGCACCATTGAGTAACCAACACATGAGTGACAAAAAGGAAACACAGAGGTCTCTTGGGAAAAATGATGTCATCGTATAATTCATGAGCCCATGATGAATTCAACTAGAGAAAAGAGATTATTTGGAATGAACCAAACTGAAACAAAAAATATCAAAACACATGGGATACAGCCAAAAAAGCAAATGAACAATCAAAAAACAGTATGGATTGGACTATTGGAGTTACATTTTCCATATTGGTTTCCTTATATAAGAAAGAATATGTGGTATCTGTTCTTTTGTGATTGTAGACATTAGCAAGTCGGGCACTTCATCCCAGGCATGAGTTCCTATTTGTGGTGCCATTATCATTTTTGAGTGTTTTTTTTTTTTGAGGGGCTTGGGGTCTGTCCCAATTTAATAATGTGAAATCAAAGGAGCGTCCTCCTCTTCCAGAAGAGCTGGAAGGTGCAGAAATGCCAGGGACATCACTGCAGCTGTTTTCAGCAGATGTTCCAAGTGGGCATCAAGAGACAAGTACAAGAAGCTTGACACTGGGTTGCTCTTAAGACCCAGGGAAGGAATGGTTCATTTCATAAAGTGATGGTCGTAGATAGGAAAAGGACAAGAAAAGGCTTGGTGAAAAGTGGTCACTGGAGGAGCTCACTGTTGACATACCAAGAGAATTCACTGTAGTAAAGAGCAACTCAATGAGGTCTACAATCACGTTGGACAAGGGAAAGCAGAAGAGTACACACCACTAATCAGAAGGACTAGTTCTGAAGGGAGGAGAGACGCCGTTTACACTTACTAAAAGCAAGCATTTTATTGCGTTGCTTTTTGGATGCAAAATATCTTTGCTGTTTTCTATAATGGAATGTTTTCTAAAATATTTGGTTGTATCACAAATTATGAATCTTATCACTTAATTTAAGTACCAGTGGTTCTGTTGAACCAATTTTATAGAATTAGTTTGAAACTCCTTGAGTTGCTGTAAATGGAATCTATTTTGCAAAACAAGTGAGCATGGGGTAGGCATTTACCCTAGTGGTTAAGACACCTGTGTCATGTTGGAATACTTGGGTTTCATACTTGTCTCCAGTTCTTGCCCCAGCTTCCTGCCCATACAGATCCTACAGCCGTAGCCCGACTAGATGGGTTTCATCCCATCATCTGAGAGACCTGAACTGAGTTCTTTGCTGTTCCTTGTGGCCTGACCCAGATCTAGTCATTGTGAGCCTTGGGGAAGATCAACTGGGTGGGAGTGGGAAAGCGCTTTCTATAACTGTCACTCTGCCTCTCCAATAAATAAATAAATCCAAAGAAAGCTGTCAATCAACTGCATAAATAAAAACTCCATACAATGAATAGTAGTGACAGAACAAGTTGACGAGTGTAATATATTTCTAACAAATCCTTAAATTTAAGAGGTCTAGCCTGGGTTCAGATATCAAACGGAATTTCCAGCAAAACTCCTGCTGACAAGTATGGTGTACTCCTGAGTACTCTGTTAGGAATCCTCTGCCCGCCCTGCAGGCGAATGCTACTGTGGGTGCTCGCTGCTACCTGTGTCACAATGTGTGAGGAGTGATTGCACAGGACCTGCTGTTTTGTACAATTTCCTTACACAGAGGCTTCTTGTTTCCAGGTGAGCGTCCGTATCAGTGCCCTTACTGTGAGAAAGGATTCAGTAAAAATGATGGACTGAAGATGCATATTCGTACCCACACCAGGGTAAGGTTATCTTGATCATGAAAACATTGCTAATCTTTAAAGAAATCATTTTGTATTGCATGAGACAATGGAAATGATGTCGCTAAACTTCTATGTTTATATTTGTTTGAGAATAACTTTAAAAAGACAATGGTAAGTAAAGCCAAACACCCAAAGCGTTCCCATTCTTTCAGTTGTGAACCAATTATAAGCCAATTTGAATTTTTTAAAATTGTGAATCATTTTGAATTGTGAACCAAACTTGTAACATCTCATTACAAGTGACAAACCATCCAACAAATGGATTTCACTATTTCAATGGTAGAAAATGTAAGGATATTATCTTTTTGATTGTTTATCAGTAACAGGAATATTTCTTGAATAGAGCCAAGCCTGTCAGCATTTGGCCACTAAATAATGCTTTTGAACCAGTCTGTTTGCAAAGTAGATGTGTAAATAACTTAGATCTTGAGTAGAGCATGGCCAGTACTCTCCAGGCATGCCTAGTGCCGTTTCGTCTTTTCTCTGGGGACGGCCTGTGTCCTCTGCTGCCAGCGCCCCTCACCACACCATTGTTGCCATGCTGCAGGTGACCTTCCCACAGGGAAGCTTCTGTCTAGAAGGCTTTTAAGATTGATGAGCAGTGTACCCTCCGCCCACCTACATCTTAACTCTTCAATTTAGGAAACAACTGACATTCTATATACACTTTACACCGGAGAAATGTACATGCTTTTCATTTCAGTTTAGCATTTTTGAAGACCTTATAGTCTGTCTTTATTTTTTTTCCAAATTTAAGAGACATGCCTAATTCCTTTCAAAGAGATTCTGAATTTGTCCTCTCTTGGCTTTATGGTTCTGTAGTGAATAAAAGCTACCATTCAGGTCTTGTTAAGAAAATGATTTTCTGCTCTTTGTGAGGGAGAGAGGAAGCCTTTTCACTAGAAAACCAGCTGAGCAACAGGTTTCTTATTCTTACAACATCATATTCAGGTTCTACAAATGTTAGGAATTGGAATCTTTGCTAATTTAAACATACCTAATCAGTTATAAAATACACTATTTATAGTATATAATTTAAATGTCTAAAAGTATTTCACAAATAGTGTTATTCAAGAGGTCTTTATTAGATTAGTTTAGGAGGTGATCATTTTATGTGAACAATTGCCACAAAGTTGTCCGTAATGTTGTTTAAAAGGTTGCACCAAATCTTCACTGATTCTTTGCTTTGTTATGCTCTGTATTTTGAATGATTTTCATTTGTAACATTTTCATTGACTTTTAAAACTGGATTCCCATGTATATACTGAAACTGCCTATTTGTTCAAGTCTACTGTTTTCACTAGATTTTTCATTATACTTCTCTTAATTTCTTCTTTTGACTTTTCTACCCTCAAAACCATCTTTGGTTGTAATTTTATTGACTTTTGTCTCTTGATAATGGCTGTATGGCTCAAGGAGCTTTGCTTTTAATTTACCACATAATTTTATAGGATGCTTATTATTAAATATAAAGAAGCATATAGAATGAGGTCAATACTATTTATGCCTAGAAATAACTTTACCTCTTCTGCAGTGAGGCTGTTAATGTGAGAGTCGTCAGTGTGGTCAGTAGCGCAAGTAACACCTAGCGGTGGGCCTGCAGCCTTCCCAGCATTCCTGCTGATATCCCACTGGTGGGCTACACCTACTGCTCGCTTGATGAGGGACTTGGAGTTGCAATGTCTTTGCCACGTCTGACTGTAGAAAATTTAACTTTGAGATTAAATCTTAAATTTTGATTGTTCAGCTACCATAGTCACTTTAGTGGTGCATCAACACAGGTGTCTATGCCTTCAATATTGCACAGTTCAGATATTTAATATTTCCAGCACCACAGAAAGTTCCTTATGACAGCACAGGTCGAGTGGACATGGTTTCCTGGCCCTCCCTGCTTAAGAACTGAGCACCAGTGACAGGTTTGGGGCGTAAGACATGTTTCTGGTCATCTGTAACAGCTCAGATCTCTGTAGTGGATCCGGAGGAATCTTTGCAAAGGGCAGATTTCTGCCCCTTTCCTAGTGTCATTGCAGGCAATTCTGTCCCACCCCAAACTGAGGAACTTTGACCAACACCAGATTGCCAAGTTTTTCCTGGTTACCCCTTAGAGTTGGTGGCTTGGTCTTCCTGGTTTAGCAATAGAAGTTGAAGAAGGCTTGTATTGTGAGCCAAGAAGGCTCTTTCCCTGTGGTTGTTCTCTTCCCAGAAGTGACTGATCGCTGCCTATACTTATGTAGGAAGGAGACAGATTGGCTGCTCTTCCCTCTGGTCAATCCTGTGCCAGCTTAAGAGAACTCGGGGATATTCTGCTCTGCCCCTAATCATAAGAGCTATTTTTTATCTCAATTGTCTAGGGTTTGGGAATGTTGCTTCTTTTTTTTTTTTTTAAGATTTATGTGTTTTTATTGGAAAGTCAGATATACAAAGAGGAGAATCTTCTGATCTTCCATACACTGATTCACTCCCCAAGTGGCCGCAATGGCCAGAGCAAAGCCAATCTGTAGCCAGAAACCAGGAGCTTCTTGCAGGTCTCCCATGTGGGTGCAGGGTCCCAAAGCTTTGTGCTGTTCTTGACTGCTTTCCCAGGCCATAAGCAGAGATCTGGAAGGGAAATGAGGTGGCTGGGATCAGAACCGGCACCCATATGGGATTCTGGTGTATGCAAGACGAGGACTTTGGCCACTAGGCTACTGCATCAGACCCAGGAGTGTTGCTTCTTACTTTCAATGTCTCTAGTTTAATACTGTGTCCTGTTGATTCTTTCAATTATTCAAGGACTCTGGGGATTCAGATTGTCCCAAGCTATTTTGGTATGAATTTTACAGAAAGATTTGATTTCCCAGAATGCAGAGCTTTATGGTCCTGTCAGCCTCAGGCACTTAGCTGGGGCACTCCTAGGTCATTGGAATCTTGAGCCCTTCCTCGTTTCCAAAGACGTTTTTGTTCATTTGAAATTGAGAGAAAGAAGAGACAGAGAGATCTGCTAGTTCATTTGCCAGATGACTGCAGTAGCTGGGAAGGAGTCAATCCAAAACCAGGAGTAAGGAGCTTCTTTCTGGTCTCCCACATGGATCCAGGGGCCTAAAATCTTAGGCCTTCTGCTGCTGCATTCCCCAGGCCATTAGCAGAAAGCTGGGTCAGAAGTGGAACAGCCAGGATAGGAACCATTGCCCATCTGGCATGCCAGCACGGCAGGTGATAGCTTACGCCACTACACTGCAAATTGGCCTCTATTTCTCATTTCTATAAATGTCCACTTCACCCTCCCTCTTCCCAGACTTTTTTCCTTGCTTGGGGGATAGAGGAGAGAGTTCTATGGAGGGAGTGTGTCCTCTTGAGATAAAATTTTAGTTGCATTTTGGTGCCTCAAACGAATGCTTTTTCAAACAGCTGCAAGTGGACAGGCAAGATCTCTGAAAGTTACTAGACTTGGGGATGTTCTAGGCATGTTTTCCCTAGATTCTTCTCAGAGTTCTCTGCAGCGATGGAGCCAATGGATGTGTATGTAGATGTGTGAGATTTATTAGGGGAATTGGTTCAATTGATTATAAAGGCTGAGAAATCCCACAGTCTGTCTGCCAGCTGGAGGTCTCACAGTGCCGATAGCATGGCTCAGTCGGAAACCAAGGAATTGGGCACTGGGATGTAAGAGCTAGAGACCAAAGGTCAAGTGTCTAATGTGCAGTGCAAGGACAGGGGACAAGGACTATGTCTGGCCCTAAGACAGAGAACAATTTTGCCTTTTCTCTCCTTTTGTGCTTCCTGGGCCTAGCCTATATGCTTCATGAAATAAGGATTCTTACTTCTTTTCATTTGCATAAGAGAAATTCAGACCGCTTGAAACTTTTTTTTAAGGAATGACAATGCTATTTCACTCCTTTCTTTTTCTGTTTGTAAAAGAAATCATCTTGATGATTGCCAATGCACTTGGCACGATGCCCTCCATTCTAATCCTCTCTGTAACCGTGCTCAGGAGCTGGTCAGCTCTAAAATCACCAGCAAAGAAAATTGTAAGTTCCTTCATTAGCAACACTTTGTTGACGTGCCAAATGATGTTCCTAAAATAAAATCTCATGGCTGAGGCATTCTAGAATACGATGATTGGTTCTCTTGATTTTCATGGGCTTTGAGAATGAGAGGTGAAAATTTAAAAATAAATTGAATTTCATCCTCTTGGCAAGTTTATGGGATAGGTTAATTATCCCATAGGAGAACAGAAAAAAACCTCTTGTGGAATTAATTTCTGTTCCACTATATTTGAGTTACAAGAGAAGGGTTACATTGATGTGAGGAATTTAACTAGCCTCAGGCATCAAATGTGATTTTTCTGCAGATTTTTGTAATGGTACTTCTATTCTTATTCATTATGTCTCTTGCTAACACTGGTGTTTTGGAGTGCGGAAGCTACTATTACTACTCACCTAAAATGAGCATGAGTTGGATTAATCTATAAAAAAGCAGTCTCCAAAGCAGTGCAATCAATTTTTTTCCCCTTTCCATGTGAATCATGACATTTTATGACAATACAGAACATCTGATTTCCCTTTCTGTGTTTATGAGCTGGTCGTCATGACTTGCCCAACCCAGAGAATACAGCAGAAATGATAGTCCGCAAAGACTGATACTAGGTTATGACAAGTCTTGCAGCATTTGCTCACCTATCCTGGGACCAGACAACATGTGTTGACCCCAAGGAGCAGGAGTAGGTTGGATGGGCACTGCATACAAACAGCCAACGTGAAGTGCCAGACATTTGAGGAAGGCAGTTTGCATTTCTGACCCATGTGTGACTTCAGATCACTATTGCTGAAGCCGCTTTCCTGCAACTACAAGACTCCAAGCAAGGACTTTTGCAAGTCTCAGTTTTTCCACAGAACTTTGAGAGATTAACTATTTCAGGTGTTCAAATAAATAAAATCTAACAAGCAACACATATGAAACAATAAACAAAATAATATATTAAATTTTCGGAATGATTTATTATGCAATAATAGATAACAAGAACATTGCACAATGCTGAGTACACTTTAATTTTTTTATTTTTTTTGTCTGAGAGAGAAACAGGTCAATCTGCTGATTCACTCCTCAGATGCTCGTGGTGGCCAGGACTGAGTTAGGAAAGAGCGCAGATTCTCCGTATGTGAGAGACAGAAATCCAATGACTTGAGCCATAAACCTTGCTTTCCCAGCTCCGCCGTGTCAGGAAGCTAGAGTAAGCAGTTGGATCTGGAAGTCAAAGCCAGGCACTCTAATGGGGGCCATGGAAGTTTTTAAGCACTAGACTCAATATCTACTGTCATGAGTAAGTACAATTTTAATTGTAAAATAGGATTCTGTATAATTAAAAATGATTGACATCTCTGGATAATATTGAGGTGAATACTCTCCAACCATTCCAAAATAGAAGTTAGCTGTTGGAAGACCTTATCCCCACTTACCAAAGGAAGCTAGATTTTATTAGAAGAATATACTTAGTAAGATTCACTTGTTTTAAATCCTAAGAATTATCAAGGTATATTTAGCAGTTTCATTGGGAGTCCTCCTTTTATTCAGGAATACAGCTGTATACTGCAATGTATCTTCTCCTTCAGTATGCTGCTCTCCATTACAGAGTTCATCTATGAGTACATTAAGATTATCTGCCATTACCTACGCCTACAATGCCATGATACACTAAATAGCAGAATGTTGGGTTTGTAACTGTTGTTGAAGGACTATACTATTTGAGTAGTATAAGAGAAAATAGTTTGGGGGAGGGAAGTGGAGGGGACAATCCCTGTGCCTATGGAACCTTATTATGAAAAATAATAATAAATAATAAAATGCTAATAATTATTTTTAAAAGGGTATACTGTTCTGAAAGAAAAGAGAAGCTCAGAAATGTATAAACTGCAAGGCTTTAATTATATTTTTATGGTATGTACAGATTCAAAACCTGATGGTATATATAAACTAAAATTGAACTGTGAATGGGGGGTCACAGAAAGTGGTTAAGAAATCGCATTTATTTTTAACATGTTGACTGCTCAGTACTATGTCAATTAATTCCATAACGATGTTAATTGTTGCAGATGGTATGTTAGTGCTTTTATTTGACCAGGATGATACTCTGCTGTCTCTGCCCTCAGACCAGAAGAGGGTCTACCCAATAAGTAGTTGGACTTGACTGGACTGTAAGATGTTGAACTCTGTGCTTGGGATATACTTGCAAAGAGGGAATTTCAACTGAACTTGAAGTATGGTTATGCAACAAGGTGGAGGAACCCACCATGGGGGACGGTGGGGGGAGAATCCCAGAGTCTATGTAATTACAACACAATGTAATTAATGAATAAATTTAATTAAAAAAATTCAAACTAAAAAAAAAAGAAGGTTATACTTGGTAATAGAGAAAAATAATGCATCTTCACAATTTTTTTTTCTGTGTGATCCAAAAACCAATTTTGAAAACCCTCTGTTATTGTTAATATTCATTAATAATCATTGTATATCACATGGTCAGAAAAAAAAACCTGATGGTGAATACACTCACATAACACTAATTTTGTACAGGTAAATTGAAATAAGTGTTCATTTTTTAAAGATTTAAAAAAAATTTTTTTTTACTGCAAAGTCAGATATACAGATAGGAGGAGAGACAAAGATCTTCCATCCATTGATTCACTCCCCCAAGCAACAGTAATGGCCGGAGCCAAGCTGTTCCGAAGTGGGAGCCCGGAACCAGAAGTCTCCTCTGGGTCTCCCACATGGGTGAAGGGTCCCAAGACCTTGGGCCATCCTCCTCGACTGCTTTCCCTACAAGCAGGAAGCTATATGGAAAGCAGGGCCTCTGGGATTAGAACCAGCACCTATATGGGATCCTGGCGTGTGCAAGGTGAGAACTTTAGTCACTAGGCTACCATGCCAAGCCTAAGAATGTTCTTTTTTTTTTTTTAAGTACACATTATTATTACTGTGACTTTGGGATGGCTAACAGAAATAGATTCACACTATAACATTTTCTCTTAGATACTACGTAGGTTGTTAGTAGCAGTGCAAGAATCTAAAACAGGCTACAGAGCAGTATGAAATCCACACAGTACATGTTTGGGGCTGTCAGTTGTGTCTTTCTTGCAGTTGGGCCAGCAGGGTTCTAGCAAAGTCAGTCCTAAGTGGTCCTACCTCAACAAGAATTTGGGGACATTTTGTATTTAGGACTTTGTGCTGTAACACTTCCTGGATGAAGTTGTTTAAAATGCACAAACGTGTGCTTTGGAACGTAGCAGGCTTATTAGTACAGTTTGTCTATAATTTTCTGCTTAGATCATGATTTCCATGTGGACAGGAATTGTATTCTTCACCTCTTCAGCAAATCTGTGTGTCTGGCACCAAAGTGAGATTTGTTGGATGAATAAAGTGAAGTGATAACAGAAGGAATCCCTTCTAAGTGTATCAAATTAACTGATCAGATCTGTAACTAAGATATCTTACATACCCACTTACTCTCTTTCAAGAGATGTATGTTGAATGCTTATTATACATTTAATCTATGATGCCCTCTCCCTGAGGACTTGATGAGAAGAGTCTGTGCATTCAGCAAATCTGAGTGTGAGGCTGTGATGTCACATATCCTGCCTCGCTGAAGCCAGTCAGGAATGAGGAACACTGAGCACATTACATTAAGTAAAAAATAGTGTCAGAGGAAATTCCCACGTCCCACTTGGAGCCTCACCTGAGATGGTAGGAACTGAGCTGGCTCTTCCTGGCTCAGGACAGTCCCACTTGGAGCCTCACCTGACATGGTAGGAACTGAGCTGGCTCTTCCTGGCTCAGGACAGTCCCACTTGGAGCCTCACCTGACATGGTAGGAACTGAGCTGGCTCTTCCTGGCTCAGGACAGTCCCACTTGGAGCCTCACCTGACATGGTAGGAACTGAGCTGGCTCTTCCTGGCTCAGGACAGTCCCACTTGGAGCCTCACCTGACATGGTAGGAACTGAGCTGGCTCTTCCTGGCTCAGGACAGTCCCACTTGGAGCCTCACCTGACATGGTAGGCTCCGAGCTGGCTCTTCCTGGCTCAGGATGGTGCCTCCTTGGAGCACTGACAGTCTTCCTCTGTCACAGCTTCCGCTTTGTATTTCTCCTCTTATGGGTGATGGCTGAATTTCTGTCTGTCTCAGCCAATCTTGTCATCTGGCCATGAAGACTTTGCTGTTCGGGGTGTGCCTGCCAAAGGTCTGCGGTCCTCTGATGAAGCCCTTTTCATTCTCTGTCCACCCTGATAACACCCAACAGGAACACCTCACATAGGCAGTACCTCACAGGCCACAGCATGGACCATGGATTATTCTCCCAAATCCAAATGAAGTGTCTTGCTTATTCCCCTTTTAGAATAGCATGTCGGGGTGGAAATGACTGATAATGATGTTATTTAGAGGTAATATTAAATCTTGTTTCATTTATTTGAAAGGGTATAAATCACTTGCAAACCAAAATATTCTATGATTAAAGATAAATAACTATAAAACTAGTCCCTATCCCTGTTTCAAGACTTAAAAGATTTTGACCATGAAGGGCTGACCCTTGTGAACTCTTGGATAATTCATTTATCCTGCAAATGTTTATGAAGTCTACTGAATTCCAGGACTGTGATGAGCATGAGGGATAAATGATTAAATAATACAGGGCATGATTCCTGTGAGTTTCAATAAATTTCATTTGAATGGATTGCTGTGTATAGATAGTTTGTGGTAGGAAATGGGGCTTCTGGAGTTGACAGAGAATGGCTTGTATAGAACTTTGGATCCTAGATAGAAGTGTTTGGACTCAGGGGTGTTGAGATGCTCTTGAAGGCCCGTGACTCCCAAGTTTGGGCTTTTTCAGATCCTCCCAGTTAATTTTGTCTCAAGCTGAGTACTGGCCAGAACTGACTTTCTTGTGGAATCTGGGGCAGTGCTCGGAGCTGGTTGGTCTTTCAGAGTCTCCTCAACCTGCTGCTGATTTTCAGTTACCCTTTTCAGTTGGTTTGGAGCATGATAAGGATGTTTCAACAGAGGATGCTCAAAGAGAGGGAAAAAAAACCCACCTTACTCTTGCAGAAACGTAGGAGCCTTTGTATGTTCTATGTTTGGTGATTTTTTTCTCCTTCTGCTGAAGAGTAAGAGATAAAAACAACTTTGCCTGAAACCAGAAAGCTCTCCATCCCTCTCCAACCTGCAGATCCCCTGGCAGGAGAGTCCTGGTTTCACTGAGCAAGCTTCCCTGCTGCAGTGGGGCACTGCAGGGCAAAGGGATATGTCCCGGATGTACACATCACTGTCAGGAGCTGACAGCCCAGCTGCAATTGGCACTGCATTTTAAGAAGCTGCTGAAGCTCTGGAACTCACTGTCTTTTAGTATATGCGTCATGTAAAATTTGCCAAAAAAAAAAACTATTTGAAAGCACTATTTACAGAATATTGAACTAGCCAATGTATATTTCTATTACTCTGAACAATAGGAATCAACATCAAATCCCTGTGGTGTAACTTGGAAATACTTAAGAGGACACATGGTCTTTCTTGATTATCTCATGTATTGTCTCAAAAATTAGAAGCAAAAGAATTTATCTTAGGGAACTCTGTGGCAGTTTCCATTTAACTCTGCTCAATAATAACTTCAAAGAGCTGCTGCATATATAAAGAACTCCTGATTAAAGAAACTTTCTTGGATTAATGTGGTATGTTTCTAATTGTAACTCTTTAAGATTTAGAAGAGCATGCATTTAGTCTCAGTTGGCCAACTAAATTCTGTTGAGTCAGCTTCTATGTTGTGTGTTGTGCATTGAAGGGACAGTTATGACAAAGGTGAAGCCCTTTCAGGATCAAGAGAGGGGACACAGTCAAATGGAGCATGACAGACAGCAGAATAGAAGGATCCCACTGGTGCTTTAAGGATGCCTGAGAGTAGTTGGAAGGTGCAAGCAAAATTTTGCCGACAGATTAGTAAAACTATAGTTCAATTACTAAGGCTTTAGTTATTGCCATTACCTATGTGAGGGCAAGATATAGTGGACAACATTTTTGAAGTTTATTCATATCTTGTGACCTATTTGGAGTGCATTGTTCAGTCATAACATCATGAATAGAACATCACTCCACTTGAGCGGAAGTAAATTTTAGTAAACAATGATAAAAACTTGATATTGTTCATTTTACAGGAACCTTTCTCTTGCATGTTCTGTTGATGTTATCTTCTCTCTTTTGTATGAAATTCAAGAGAAATTAAGTAATACTTTAGGTCAGTTTCATAATCCTTTTCCTGTCACTATTACAAAATACCCAAAGCAAGTCAATTTATAACTTGAGAGATTTTCTTAGCTCACAGTTGTGGAGATATTCAAGGACACGGTACCAGCATCTGTTCAACTCTATTGAGGACTTTGTTATTATCTGATAACATGGATGAGAACAAGTGCTTGGAGAACAGGGAGAATGGAAACATTTTTTCCTTATTGCCAGCCTTCCTACCAATGACAAAAAAAAAAAAAAAAAAGAAAAGGAAAGGAAATTTAAAGGCTTCCCGTTAGTTAAATTACCTCCTCTGTTATCTCTTCTAACTCATCCCTTAGCTAGATCATAGACCCCTTGTGTGTTTTGTCATTGTATGTTGTACATTGTATCACATTGACCTACAAAGATCTAACTTTCTGTCTCACATTGTACATTGCTTGAGAAAATGTCTTGTTCCTTGGTGGCACTAAAGGCCCCAGCTGGCTTCTAGCACATAGTCAGTCATCGGCTATTTGGTTAAATGACCGTACAGGGTCATGGTCATAGGACTTTAAGCCAGAGGTGTTTTGATGTAGCTGTTCATCAAGGGAAACTGTAGTGGCTCAGTCCAATTGACACCTTTTCTTGTGAAGCCGCAGGCATCTTGGTATCAGAAAACCTCTGGCTTGGACAGTTGCATTTTTAATAATAATATAGTCCTTTAAGGTATATGTAGTAAAGTCTTTCATGAGCTTATACATAACAACAAAGTATATGTAGAGCATTTTGCAGATTTAGCTAAAATAAAAGCTATAAATATTTAACATTTAGGCTGATTGCTGTTTCACCACCAGTATATTATCTTTAGACTATAATAATATACTTCAGGACTTTAAGGAATGTACATGTTGCCTGAAATATACGTAGAGAGTTTTTCTTTGTTTTTAAGATAGGCAATATACAATTAATTTTAAAAAGAAATGGGGCCATTATTCTTAGAAAAATAACACATTTTCCCATACTATTGTGTGTCTACAACATAATTTATGTTCATCTTCCACTCTATTCACAGAATTTTAATCACTAAAGCATCATAAGTATTTTGAGATAAAAGGCTATATATTTATGTGAAAGGCACATTAATGGGTTTTAAGAACAGAGGTAAATTGAGTTGCATAGATGCCTTTTCTCTTCACAAAGTAATCGGTTGTATTTTCATAGTTTGTATTTCAAGTTTTAAATTACACTATTTCTGGTATATTGTGACAATAGGTAGAAGAAAGGTTAATAGAATGCATAAAATACCCCTGTGGAGTTCATAATGTATTTCGAGAAGTATAATAAACAAAATCCTATGAAATAGACTTACCAGCTTATATGGCAAAAGAAAGAAGTGAGACTTTGAGGTGTGCTTTTCCAGAGGTACCTGATTGACCAGTGATGATTGTAAGTTTGATGTCTTCATGTCTAACAGTCATATTCTTTAATATTACATAGATAGTCATCATAATATTCTAATGTGTAATGTGAATGAACCAAGCTTGTAGACAGATGCTCAATTCTGAAGTGTCACCCGGTTTAATAGAAACTCCTTACAGTAAGAATACCGCTGGGGTGCTGTGAGCTCTCCCTGTGTGTGGTCCTCAGGATTCATGCTATAGCGTTTCTTTTTGCACAGTGCTAGAAGAAGATTGCTCTGGGGGTACCACTCATGGGAAACTCTACCTTGGGTCAGTCTCACCTCCATAGACGTGTCCAACTACTTGCAATTTATCAACTGTTTTCTGTAAAAATGTTGTTAAATCATGGAAGCCAACAAGGAAGGGTATTTCTGTTCCTTCCAGCCCATTATAGTAAGTTGGATTTCAGCATTGAGAAATTTATATTCCACATTGTACCTAAATTCCTCATCCTGTAGTCATAGTAAATCAAAATACTATTTTTGATATGAGAGCCTTGCACATTTTTGAAAGTGGCCATTTTTATTATTATATTTTTGCGAGACAACCTGTCTAGGGCAGTAAAGACAGTGGGTAAAGTAATTTCAAAGTTCTTGGTCTAGCGACATGAATTACTGCTTTAGCCTCTAAGTAGCATTGTTTCATCAAGGGAATTATGCCATTTAACTTTCTAAAGTTTATTTATTTATTTGAAAGATAAAGTTATAGAGCAAAAGGAAGAGGAAGAGAAAGATCTTCCATCCACTCATTCACTCCTTAGATGGCAGCAGTGGCTAGGGTTGGGCCAGGGCACAGCATCATACCAGGAACTCACATGGGTGGCATGAGCCCAAGCACTTAAGACCTCAAGGAAATTAAGGCTTTAAAAAAAAAAAACACTTTGATTTCACTGTTTCTGGGTTTATGTGATGTAATTCTTAAATTCATCAAGGGATTGGCATGATTGCTCAAATTGTTAATCCTCTACCTTCATGTGCCAGGAACCTGTATGAGTACCAGTTCTAATCCCGGCAGCTCCACTTCCCATCCAGCTCCCTGCTTATAGCATGGGAAAGCAGTCGAGGACGGCCCAAAGCCTTGGGACCCTGCACCCGGGTGGGAGACCCGGAGGAGGTTCCTGGAAGACAGGAACGAGTATGTTGGGGACAATGGGATCAGTTGCTGAATGGTAGAAAAGTGGAATGTCAGCAATCCCACTATGTCACATCCTTGCAAAATGAAAACAGACACTCATGTAAAGAAGACATTCACTGGTCTTTTTATCTTCATGATTATTTGCATACTGTTAAAAATAAATGTTCCCTGAAATCATCACTTTGTAGAATCAGATTCAGAAAGAATATATACATATACATACATACATACACATATATATGTGTGTGTTTGATTTCATTTCCTGTGTCATTAGATGTTGAAGCCTATAAATGGACATAATAGGAACCAGAATTGAGTGCAGTTTCTGAAATGCATTTTCATCACCAAATGTTATTTATTTATACTCTAATGACACATCAGGCAGATAGATTGTTTTCCTAAGTTTTGCGTTGTATAGGACTGACTTACAGTGATTATTATGGTGCTGTTTGCCTGTAGCCTTCGTGCTGGATTGTAGCAGATGAATGAGATGGGTTGCTCATTTGAAATTCAATGTTCTGGAGATTGTGAAGCAGGGGGAATGGGCAAGAGGCTCTGGGGACTGCAACTCATATCTGAAGCCTTTCTTCCAAGGGTCAGTGTTTGATCTGCAGCAAGATGTGAGTGACACAAACCATTCATCCAAAGAACAGTCATTATTATGATAAAAAAAAAAAAAAGCTGACAGTGCTGTGTGGTTCCTAACTGATATGTCCAGAGTGAAAAGTTCTTTGCCTTTCAACTTGTGCAGGAAGTGACAGGCATTTGGAAACCCCCATCACCTTTAAGACTACTCTTGGGAATCACTGAGTGCCTGGATGCCTGGTCCTGCAGCTTGTGGCACTGGACTTGACACAGGCCTTTTATATTCTTGATAGAAGCCAGTTGGATCCAGTACAGAAGCTCAGTACTTAAGTCAAGGAAATTCTAGAAGCTTTCACATGACTAGTCACACACATCATGCATACATGTCATGTGTTAACATACATGAACACCAACAGCTTTCTTGGATTCTGCTGTGGTTTGGTGTTTGAGTCACTGCTTCTATTCAGTGAGTGGACATATTTGATTCACTTTGCCAGTATACACCAAAATGAACATTTTGCAGGAGTGTGATGTGCCTGACTGATTTGGTTCTATTGTATGTATTTGGTTTCATAGAGGCAACAGTTAAGGGACAGAAACTAACATGTGTTTTTAGACAAGAAAGCAGTGTACCATGCAATTGCCAGAAAAATGACATTCCACCTAGAATATAGTCTTTAACATGCGGGACAGTTTATCACTGAGTAGTATATTACTCAGTGACTGAATTGTGAATTTTTTAAATGTTAAATTCTCTTTCTGCTTCCCCATGGGCAGCACATTAGTTCTCCAACATCTGTCTCGTTAAGATCCATTGCCGGTGCTGTGGCTGCTGCATGCAAAATGTCCACCTTTTCATGCAACACTGGGCTCGAAGCCCCTGAGGCCTTACTCTTCATTCCTCCCCCACTCTGTGTCTTTAGATGGCCATTCTATTTGCTCTCGGTCCTAGAGAGGTCATTTAGATATTGGTTGTATTGTTTTATTGGTATGAAATATGTACTCACTGAAATCTTTCCAAGTGTTTGGATCTTAGTTCTTTTATGTCCAGTATAAGAATTCTTTTGTCTAAATCTTATGCCAAGTGTAATCTTTAGGTTGACTTGGCATACAGTATACCTGGCTTCCAGTAGAAAAATGTTGGCAATTGTAATTGTACAGGGAGAAAGAAATTCATCAAGAGATTTTATTTACATCTCTGTTCTCACATGCCAGCATGCCCTCTGAAGTTTCCAGTATGTCTAAACCTAAGACCAAACAATGAAAACCAAAGCAAAATCAAATTATATCAGTGCACAAAGAGATTATTAAAATTAAGATAGATGACTTTGTGAGGTTCTGTGTGTCTTAGAATTTAGGAGAAACAAGGAAGGTTCCTCATACTCTGTCTTTCCTTTCATATATTCTGAGAATGAATTGGAAAATTTCTGAGTAGCCTGGATGGCTCATACATTGTTCTGTCTGTCTAAATGTCCTTTAAAGCTAACCAAAAAGCAGTCTATATAAAAAGCAAAAACAACAACAAAAACATTTTGTTTGGCTCATGCCAGAACCCGTCACTTCAGTCTAGGATGTGCTTTTTGACAAGCATAGTTCCTCTGCCCTCCCACGCCCCCAGCTCACATCCACTCTTTTTCCTGGTACCTCCAGCTTTCTGACCTGGTACAAGCTTGGATGGGAACCTGTTTTCCAAAGAAGGTGGGGAGCATATGTCCAAGCATAAAGTCTCATTGAAACTCTCAACTGTACTTATCCTGTTAACCGAGTTCCTTCTGGAAGTGGAGCTCTAGGTATGGAATGAGAAAGACTGTGTTAGCAAAATCCTTCCTATTTAGTGCATTGTCCTATTCAAGGACAGCTGAATCAACCTACAGAGATGAAAGAAATGATACTCTGGGTGTTTCCTAAGTGGGCTTTTGCAGTGGCTGTCATGCTGGAATTCAGCTAAGCTATTGAATATAGAAGCTGACCTGACACTGTCTTGCTGTAAAATGATTCCACTGTTAGAATTTAAGGGTCAAACCAGGCAATTCTGGAGCAATTGGTCATTTTTGTGATAGCTCTTAAAATAATCAGAGATTTCTTCTTAAGGAACACTGAACCTGAAGCTACCAAAGGAAAATTGTTTAAAGTCATGCAGATGTTAGATAGATAGAAAGATGGATGGATGGGTAGATAGATAGATAGATAGATAGATAGATAGATAGATAGATAGAGACATGTGACTAAATAGAGAGGGAGAGAGAACAAGAGAGATGTGTATTTGTGTATATGTTTAGTTTGTAAAAATGAGATTTGATTATTGTTGATAACAGTGTGTTAATTTGGTTTTGGAGACAAGAATGGAGTTTTGCAAAGCTGTGACTTCTGTAACTGCCTCCTGGTGTCTGTGTCCCAACAGCAGAGATTACAAAACTTTGTGAAGCACTCATTTGTGAAAGAGAATTGAGTTCACATCTGCTGACCAAAAAAACCTATATCAGATGAAGAGGGTGAAATGTGAAGACAGTAATTTTCTGAAACAAAAAATGCTCTGTTACCTTTGGAATTGATCTTTGGAATTAAAAAAAAAAAGATTTATTTGTTTTTATTACAAGGTCAGATATACAGAGAGGAGGAAAGACAGAGAGGAAGATCTTCTGTCCGATGATTCACTCTCCAAGTGACCGCAACGGCGGGTGCTGTGTCAATCCGAAGCCAGGAGCCAGGAACCTTCTCCAGGTCTCCCACACGGGTGCAGGGTCCTAAGGCCTTGGGCCATCCTTGACTGCTTTCCCAGGCCACAAGCAGGGAGCTGGATGGGAAGTGGAGCTGCCGGGATTAGAACCGGCATCCATATGGGATCCCGGGGTGTTCAAAGCGAGGACCTTAGCTGCTAGGCCACGCCGCCGGGCCCCCCAATTTTTTTTTTTTTTGAGCAAATTCAAATGTAGCAAGATCTCTGCAGGGTCCTCTAAGGCATCCTTACCTCTGCAGTTAGACAATTTTTTCAGTGTTGTTCAGGTACGAATGGGCATGCTTATGCTGCCAGCTCCCTGCCATCTGTGCCGTGTACATCAGAGCTGTAATTTTATGTTGATGATATGATTTCCTCTGCTGCTGCCATTCCTTGATGGTTTTGTTTCACCTGTTGACATGAACTTGGCTTCAATCAATGATGTCTGGGCCTTGCCTGGATGATAGCACCTTTCTGCTGCGTTCTTGAGATTTCCAAAATTGTGTAATAGGATAAGTATGTTATTTCTTTAGGATTAAATATGCATTTCCTATTGCTCTACATTTATGTAATTCCTTTATCCTGCAGACCTCTGAACAAACTTGATGGTTTTATTCATAGGCAGGTTATAGCTGCCACTCTCACATGTCAGAAAACATGCTTGATATGCTTTTAGACAAATTGAATTAATTCAGTTCTCTTTGGACAGGTTGCATCTGTTTTTTAAATTTAAGACCCTGTTACTTTGTTAGTTTCACTTTGCATCAGTCTTTGAATCCTTATATAATGCTTCCCTTTCCCCAACCCCCAATTGAAAAGAATAAAAAATATTTAGCGTTTGCTGCATGCCATCTTTTGGACTATGTGGAGACTAAAGGTGAAACTTGATGGACAAGTGCCATTCCATTTACTACATCTGTCCTGTCTTTGCTGATCTTTTCTGTCTTCCGGATGATAAGGGTCACATCTTAAATCTTTTTGTGGCTTCCAGCAGTGTCTCATTCAGTGCTTAATGGAGAATTTTTTCAGGTGGATTTATTCTCTCTGACACAAAGTCCAGAAATGATCTTGATTGCTTTCAAATCCTTTGCAAACAGAGCTTGGAACATTTTGATGAATTGGTGTGTAGATTTTAAGAGAAGATCTTTGTGGAGGAAGCAGATATCAGTGTTGTTGCTTAAGTCAGTCTTTGGTGGTGCCTAGCTTTCTAAGTTTAGGACTCTGTCTTTGCAGAGAGCTTTCCGTTGGTAGGGAAACTCCCTGCAACTTGATATATATCTATAGATATATAGATTATTGATATATATGGAGATAGATAGATAGATAGATAGATAGATAGATAGATAGAGGCTGTCTTAAATTAGTGAGAATTACACCTCTGCTTTCACAACTCTGACAGTTGTATTTTTCATGTTTGACTTCCATTCTGTTATTTGAAGCTTAACCTTTTTGCTTTCTACACTTAATATGTTATTTATTTGTAAAAACATTTTTATCTTTTTATGTTTTTACCTTATTTACTTTTATTATTTCGCCTTCTCGTCCCTTTATATGTCCTTATATTTTCATTGTGTTTTGTTTTTATGTATCAAACTTTAGATTCATAGTTTTTAATAGTAAGCGCAGCTTTCTCCTTAAAATAAAAATTTCCTATTTTTGTAATTGGTCCTTTTTTTGGTAGGAATTCTGAAAAGGAAAGCACATCTAAGCAGTAATTATGCAGGAAAAGAAGTAATTTCTCTAGATAATTTGAGTAATGACACTATCACTTCACCAGCACTTTTGCTTTTGTAAGGATTATGGAGTGTTCTTTATAGTGCTCAGCTCTCACATTCGCAGAATTTTTACCAACAGATATGTTTTCCGTTCCTTTTGAAGCTTTCTTCATGTGCATAAGAAAATATTGCTGTCCAGAATGCTGATTCCCATTTTTTACAAGGGTTCTCAGACTTTGAATGCTTTTTATGTTTGTTGTTTTCTTATTTTCTTATTGCCATAATATTATGCCTCTATGTGAGCTGGAATGATTTTCTGTCACTAGAATAGGCCAACTAGGATGATTTACTGATTGACAAGCTGCAGATGGTGGGATGATTCCATCCCTAGCCAAAACAGCCAGCAGAAAAGGCATTACACATAAAGTCGCTTCTTATAGCACGTAAGAGTTTCCGAGCAAAGGCCCTTGTGCGGTTGCTTTATATAATGGCTCAAAAAAAGTCTTTTAGTTAAGCAGTTTCCTCTTTCATCTCCTGCCGTTGTCAGCCAAAGCTTCAGAGAATATGGCTTCAGAAGTTCCAGAAACACTGCTGGCACACTCTGCATCTGCGTATTAGAAGAGATATTTTCCAAAATCCCCTACAGGCTTATCCCTCTCTACTCAGAAACCATAGACTGTCTACACCCACCATGGAATTGCCACCATGACTTGGTTTATCAGTTCTTATGTAAGTCTGCAAATTAGAATCGCTTGGGGTCTGGACTCTGGGATGAGAGTTTAGCCTGGTAGTTAACGCATCACTTCCCAGAGTAATCCAGGTTAGCTTGTAGATCCACCTGTTGACTTCAGCTTCCCATCAGTGCGGACCTGAGAAGCAGCGTGCACGTTAGAGTCACTGGGGCTCTTTGCAAATGTCAAAACTGAAATGTTTAGCCTAACAATTAAGACATTGCATCTCGTGACAGAGTAATTGGAGCTATCTTGCAGTTCCAGATCTTCACTTCATCTTCCGTCCATGCAGACCTGGGAGGCAGTGGTGGTTCTTTACTGACTGCATTTCTAACACCTGTATGGAAGACCTTGATTGCCTTTTCTGCTCCTAACTGACTCTGTTACAACTTGTCAGTTCTTGACTTGCAGGCATTGGGGAGTGAATCAGTGAATATCAGTGTATGCTCTCTGTTGCTTTCTCAGAAGATTGTGTATGTGTATGAGTGTGTCTGTGTATGTAATAGAAACTGTGCATATTGCATAGCATGTTATATATACGTACATAATACAGATGTACTTGTTCATCTGCCTTTCAAATGAAAAAGGCAAAGAAAAAACAGAGAGCCAAAGCTCAGGCTGCAGCCGAGAATACGAAGTCAGTTTCTAGGGGTAGCTCGCAAACATCCTCATAAAGCGCATCAGATTCCAAGGTGCAGAAACCCTACCAGCCCAATCGAGTCATCCTGCCAGTGAGGTTAGGGAAGTGTGCTGTGTACTCCAGAGTGCTTGCCCTGAAGCAAGGTGAGCACCCAGACAGAACCAGGGTCCTGCTCCAGGACAAAGAAAAGGGAGAAGGGGCTGAGAAATGAACCTGGCAGAGCCACTCCAGATGTTGGATTGGAGTAAGAGCTCTTTATTTTGAGTTTTCATTTCAACCCAATTGGGAAACCTTGATCTTATTTTCATATGAATGTTTCTTCATATATAAAGTGAGAATAGTCATAGCAAATTTGCAGTCCAGCTTTGCAATGAAATAGAAAATTAAAAAGATTCTGACAGTCCACAGCATTTTGCTAGCGTTTTGCCAGCTAGCACAAAACAGACAGTCTCTGGTCAATGGGGCAGTGGCAGCAGAGTTTCAGTAATAGGAGGAGTTGGAGTAAAATTGAGAGTCGTTACTGTTGATGTTGTAATTGCTGTCATTAGTGCAGTGACTGCCTTAGAGACCAGTGGTCCAGATCTGGAGTCCTTATCTCTGCCTACATTATGAGCTCCTGGAGGGCTTTGGAAATGTGAGTTGCTGACTCTGCCTGAAAGGGCAAAATCAGGTACCAAGCAGCAGTGAATTCAGGAGAGATTTCGTCGTGCTTGGAGTGGCAAGATTGGCAGCAATTCAGAACTGCTGAACTATTGAAACCACTTGAGCACGACCCTCAGAGCACACCCCACAGCAGGACCCTGTGATGGTTGGGAAGCTGGGTGTGACTTCTCCCTTTTCCTTTCATCTTCCCTCAGATACAGGAAGGAAGAAAGAGAATATGGAAACAATGGTCTTACCCACTTTCTGGTAGCCCTTGACCCTTTGTGCCCTAAACAACTAAAGATCATCAAAATAAAATAATAACAAAAAAATAAAAATGTTCCCATATATGTGAACATGGAGGCAGGCTTAAAATCTAATGGGCTAAAAATTAGGAGACTATTCAAGAGAAACTGCTTCGTCTCAATGACCGCTATTGTAAATGAATTGGCTTGAGGGACACCTGCAGCCCCAGTAGAAGAAGGCATTTGGACCAGTTTGAATGATTTTTTTCCAGTTGATGCCTGACACTACCTCTGTCTCCTCCAAGCAAACACTGGAGTGTTCCCAGCTGCCTAACCATCTTGCTTTGACATTTCATTGTGTGGGACTCGAGTAGATTAATGGATTAATGAATAAGGGACCCGTGGCCTCCTTGTTCCTATTCAAAGACTGTGTGTAACACTTTAATACAAAAATTCTATTTACAGTGGTTATTTTTAGTTTTCTATATGTGGATTGTGCGATTCATTTTCCCAGTGTACAGGAAGTGTGTTTTCCATTAGCTGCAATGCAGAACCGATTATCGATGTGTTATGTGGAAACCTGCTTTAAATATTCTCCTAGCTCTCTGTGGGTTTCCCCAAAAGTTATAATTTTTAGGTGCATTGTTTATTGAGTCATGGGTATGTTCTGTCATATGTTGAAAGATCACACTGGCTATGTGAAAAAAAAAGAAGAGTGAATAAAAGGCCACAAAAACTGTAAACATCTGTAAAAGAAGTTTGCTAGATGAGGCTGCTTTTTAGAGAACTCGGCACACACTGATTGTGTGCAGCTGCTGGCACAAGCACTGTGAGAATCAAGGCCATTGTGAGAGATACGGCAGTGGGGGCTGCAGATCTATCACCTTAGCTGTGTGTTCTGAAACCCCAGGCTCCACACTCACAGACTGGCATGTGAATCTCACTTGTGATGCTGTTGCAAGTCTGATGTCTTCTAGAACCCACTGGTCCTCCTTGGTCAGGAGGAATCCAGAAATAGCAACCAATTCCTGATCTCCGTCTCACTGCAGCACACAAACAGGATCACCATGGGTCATTGCCTGTCCCTGTTGCATGTTTGGAGGATCTGCGGCATGCAGAACCACATAAGCTACCAATGCCGGCCCCTGGATGTGGACACCCCACCATACAGAAATGCAGGCAACCTCTCTGGACACATGTGCTCAGCCTGAACATGCTGGGCTGGAGGAACAGGCGTCAAGTGTTTGGAATCTGCAGCTGATCAGGGCACAGGGTTGTGACTGGCAGCAGGGCAATCACTGCATCACTGGCCAGGCAGCATTGCTGATTTCCGAGAGAGCTTAGTGTTCACACGATCTTCTTTCTCATATCAGAATGGATTATCTAGATAAGCCAATGGGCAGATGGAACTGGTGATGTTTATTGTTTCAGAATACCTTGAAAGCGGCTTTTTAAAGGTTTTTTTTTTTTAAGCTTTGAATTGTTATTCATTCATTTAAAATTTTTTGTTAGTACAGGAGAGAGATGGGGAGGGAAGGGAGAGGTTTCATCCTCTGGTTCACTCCCCATATGCCCACAGCAGCTGAGATTGGCATAGGTCAAAGCCAGGAGGTCAGAGCTCAGTCCAGGTCATCCTACATGGTGGGGATGAACCCAGTTACTCAGGCTGTCAGGGTTACCTCACAGGTGAGCAGGAAGCCAGCATTGGGAGTACGAGCCAGGAATAGAACTCAGGCATTCAGATACAATACCCCTGGCACTGCAACCAGCATCTTAACTGTTAGGCCTTACACTTGCTGCTCTTCCCTTTTTTTATGAGGGGAATGTCAAATATACAGAAGCAGAGAGAATAGAATAATGAATCCTCAATGTTTCCTCAGCCAAGTTTAAGTATTCTTTTTCCATAGACACCATGGATAACTCCCTAAGCACCCCCAAGTCACAAATCTTGAATTTTTAGTGTAAAACTCAATGATATTGAATCCAAGTATGGTTGTATTTCTGGTAGTAGTATTCTGTAAAAGTTGTTGACCTATATGATGATAACATTGTAACATTTTTTTAGATTAGTGCTTTTCATAGCTGTGGTTCCAAAACTCTTGTTGTTGCTATATGGTGAATAAAGAAACTGTGAAAAACCTTTTAGAATTCTGACAGAATTTTGGCAATGTTGTGATGTTCAAGTACATGATTTTTCTAGTAATTTCATTTTTATTGTATTTCACAAAAATACAGGCTTGGAAAGTACCATCTTTCCCTATATTGCTTGAGAAATGTTATCGCTACAGTATTTCAGTAAGTTTTGTCTCATAGGGAACATTGAGCAACACTTGGAATATCTGGAGTTGTCACAACTGGTGTGTGTGGCGGAGGATGTGGCAGGATGAGGTGTTGTGTTAATATCTAACAAGTGCCTTGGACCGTGCTCCCCAAGAAACAAGGATTTGTCACTGAGTCAGTGGTGCTCATGTTGGGAATCCCTGCTGGCAATGACATGGTTTCAGGCTGCTTTGCACCATGTCTCAGGAAGAGTTGACAAACAGCTCTCACTGGAGTATAGGCTGCTAAGAGTCTTGATTGTAAGTGATCTTCTTTTCCTAAGACCCCACGATCCCCACTTGGAAATTAGCAAGACTGCAAATGACTTCCTTTAGGGTGAAATGAAACTGCTCCAAAACTTTTAAAACGAAATGGCAGCCCTTTTGTTCACATGTTCCCGAAGTCATCTCTGTTGCAGCTGGCAATATGTCCAACAGAAAAGCAGCCATTTCTTGTAGCACCTGAGAAAATGACGATTGTGCTAAGACATTTCCTAATTGAGCAAGTCACACCAAATTTGTGGTTCGTGTGATTTTCATTAAGACATAAGAAATATCATTTGGTAAATTCTGTTTTTTTTTCTTTTCTGAACTATGCATTAGTAGCTATAAAATACTTTGATCGCGGAAAAGCAATCAAATGAAAATTTTGTGGGCCAAAGATCATTTTAGGTCTTAACATACTTTTGTACATGTCAGAGAGAGAGCCAGACACTCACTTCCACATCGGATTCCCCTGTGATCAGTTTCTTCTCTTTTTGCTATCCAAATTGCTCACGTGGAAATCATTTCAATAAGCACAGACACTATGTCTTTGTTAAAACTTTGAGCAAGATGTAGAGAAAAAGTGTGTCTGTCAAGATACGGCAACAGTGAAGTCCATGTTTTACTCACTGGTTGAATCCTCTCTTGAGCAAACTTGTTCTTAAACATTTTCAAAATCCACAGGCTCTCACATCTTCACCGTATTACTGTGTTTCTAATTTGCTTATTTTTATTGTGGTCAGGTTACCTGTGCCATAGAAGAGCATGCATTAAGTATCACTCTATGTTTTTCTGAACTTGGTCTCCAACTATAGTGGAAAGAACTCATTTGTTGGATGGTTTCTATCTGTTGGTAGCAAATGTGAAAAGATCCACAGGAAATCTAGATTGTGTACCTCCTGCTTGTGGATTTTCTACCTATGTACTGTTGTTGGTGGCTCCATCCAAAGATGCAAAGCTGATCCTTCCTTGTCTTTGGTAGCCTGGGGATGGGCCATGCTGCTTAGTCTCCCAGCAAGCAATTCTTTGCTGAACTCAGAAGGTATGTGCGATACATTCTCTCTCTCAAACAACAACAACAGCAAACCAACTTCACATTCAGGTCCCTTCAAACTTTATCAAGAGCAAATTTTTCTTTCTACAGAATTTTCACAAATTACACTGAGATTTCTTATTTCAGTGCATATTAGCAAAAATATATAACATTTGGAACTACCATTCTTTTGTGCCAGTGGGCATTTGCAACGTAAAGTGCAATATTTTATTAGCTGTTTCAGATGATGCATGGGAAAAAAAACTGTAAACTCTGCCTCCTTAATGAATTCTGTCAAGTGTTCTTTAGTAAAGCTGGACTAATTAGGTTCATGATTAATTTTGTTTTGGGGAGATTATAATTTAGCTGCTAATCGACTGCCTCCATTTCATCCTGGCTCCCAAGTTATGATAAAGGAAATACTGCTTGTCAATTAATTAATCATTCAATGGCAGAAAAATCAAGCACCTAAACATTTTGCCTCCAGTTAAATCCAGTTGATGAGTTAAAATGTGTAACTTACACTGTATATTCCATTTTGATTGTGTTAGAAACAACAATTCTATGGTGCTTTATTGAATCTTATTTTGTATTCACATAAAAGGCTTTATAATGATAGGGGGAAATGTAATGGAATTAGAGTAGGATTTCCTCAATTGGTAAGAAGTAAGAGGATATGCTGGATTTCTTCTGTGAGGGATGGTTGAGGAGGTAAGTCCTTTGGAAATCTAACATACACACTCTGGCTTCCACACTCCAGCTACAGGTGTCCAAGAGTTGGTTCCTGTGTGTCATTGGGAAGCAGCACAAAACTCATGGTTGGCACTTTTGCCCAGCCTGACAGTAAGGTGTAGGAACCTACTATCCCTTCCTAGCTTTCTTACTCAAAAGACCCTTTGCTGTGTCTACCATTGTAATTACCTGAACCATTGGTGATATTCGGTTAGCCTAATGGTAAGGATGCACAGTGAAGATTATAAACTAAAGTTCTTTTGCACCCTTGCGCCTATGCATCAGTACCTCTGCACTGAATAGTTAGGACTAAGTATATTCATGAAATATTCTAGTGGCAAGGAGATTTTTTTTTCCCACAATTCTTGGAGAAAGGGACAGCAACAGTAATAGATCTCTCCTTAATATCATACCTAGTACCATGCAGCCTGCTTTCTGTGCCACCTTCTTTCTACCCATCTCTGCTTCCCGTGTGAGAATTGGTATTTCTGTGACATGGACTATTAGAGGTAATGAGAAGAAATTGGTAAGGAGGGTGAGTGCGTTTCCTTTGCTTGTATCTGAGTTCATTGACCCTCTTAACTTTTGGGGTGAATGACCAATGACCTTTTGGCTCTGCCGCTATACTAGAGCTGTTAGTAGAGCTGGAGCTCTCTGACAATTGCTTTGACCTCATTCACCATGGATTGGAATTCCCTTTAAGGGTGAACTATAGAAGCTATTTCAAGGAGCATGATAGGCAGACTGACTCGCATTTGTCAGAAATCCGATCCCTCATTGTGACATGTGCAGGAACAGTACAGACTCATGGTGTAAGATCTGGGAATGAACAAGAGTGACAGGAGGCAATAAAAGGCCAGCAAAGCTGCTTCTTACTGTGCATGGGCTGCTGAAGGACTCAGAATTTTTTTTTTTTAGACTGATGTAGAAATATGATCATGAGGGCTTTAGGAAGCATCTCTTAGGGCAAAACCCTAGGGACTCTCCAACTTCAAGTGGTACCAGATAGAAAAGGTGGAGTCTAAACAGATTTAAAAAAACCTACTTTTTGTAATTGGCCCCTCTGAACTGCCATTCTCTGACTCTTTGAATTGGAGGAATCTTTAACGTTATCATTTATGCCCCCTATTCTCAACACCAATAAATGATGGTGGCTGTATGTCCAGGTTTGTTTGTTTAGGGGGAAAATAGATAATTAAAGTAGCATAATTTCTGTGTCATTTATAAGTATGTTTAATTAATTATCAAAAGCATCCATAAACATTTGGAAAATACCAATATGTGAATAAGTGAATATGTATGTAAAAGACATCATTTTTTCAATTTTAGCTAAATGCTCGAAATACATGTGAGTTGTTACACCTCTTTTGATAACTACGAATCCCCATCCTGCATCAGAATTTCAAGATATTGGTTAGGAATCTCTCAGATTCTTCACGGCAATGTTCAGAATGCCCATCTAGATGGTACTTCCTAGGATGAAGTTAGGGAAAGAACAAGGGAGTTAGGGAGCTGCTGTCAGAGGGGGTGCAGACACCTTGATTTTGGTTGCCTTCCCCTCCCTGAAGCCCCCTCTCATTCTCTTAGGATGGTTTTTGTCAGTGTTTATATATTTGTGGGTGTTTTTTAGGATGTAACTTTAACAAAAGCATCTGAATATAATAAAAGTCACAATTCAAAACCAATCTCAGCAACTCCCAGCAGTTCGCCAGTTAAATACTTGCATTGTTTGCTTGTCAGGTTTTACAGAAACCATGAGAGTTTTGAATAAATAGGTACCACAGGTTATGTAATATGTGAAAATATATTTTATTTATTCAGGATAAAAAAAAGTACAAAGACACATCATTTTTGGGGGGTTCTACAGAGAAAAACCCAATAACTTCTCCTGATCATTTTGAACATTCATCTAAAACACAGAGCTTTACATCTTCAAAGCAGTACATGTAGTTTCTTCCATCTCTGGCTATTTGTTGGGCATCTCATACCCTTCGAGAAAAACCCTGTTCAGAACATGCAGGAAGGCCAGCAATAATCATCTGAACCTTTTAAAACCAATAATAATTCCCTGGATCTGCCAAGTGCAGTAATAACCTCACAGTGAGGATGCAGCGCCTGTACAGCATTTGCCAAGGTTGCAATCTCAACACTCTGTTTTTAACGGATGCAGGAAATAGGAGATAAGCTCTGTGATCAGGCAAAAGGGTAAGTAGTGTCCAGCCATAATGGTGGACACTAGCAAAGTTGTACTCAACCTGCAACTGGGGGAGCTAGACAGAATCTACCTGTGGCAAACTATTTTGGAATCACTGCAGGTTGAGGAAAGTGATCTTAGAATTGGTAACCACAGTCCTTCCTTTTCAGTGTGTTTGGAGTTCAGATTTAAAATACTTGCCCTACCAGAAAACTTTATGGCAAGAAATAAATGTGAAACAGTCTTTGATTGATAAAGCCAGATTTCCTGGCAAGAGGAAATACAAATGCAATCTGGAGGGACTTAACCTCAACATAGGGGTCACAAGATTTGAATAGATAAGGACCACCAAACATGAGCTCAAGCTTTCAGATTCCAGAAATACACACAGAAACAAGAGCCAAGAGCAGGAAACAAGAGAAACCACAGATAGCAGAACAAGGATTTCAAAGAACTTTGAAGATAATGATATTTCAGACAAAGAGAATTATGCAAATACCTAGAGTATTTTTAAGTAGACCTAAGCAACATAAGTAAAAAAATTCATATTTAATCAAAATATTACTTGTAATTGGAAGAGAAGTAAATAAAACTTCCAGAAATTAAAAACATAGTCGTTTTTTTAAAGTTCACTTGGTCCTAATAACGGCTAAAATTGATCATTGGTACTAAGTATTTGCATAAAGTGCAGCACAAAATGTTGGAAATGGCAGTAAGGTTAAAAGACATAAAGATTAGGGAATCTTTTATGCATCTAATTGCGATTAGAGGCTTTCACTCAAAAAATGAGAAGTAAAATTATTTTCCACTACCAAATGAGTTTATAACAGACCCTGAAAGGTCAAATATGTGAAAAAAGCATAAAAAATAAGAAATGATTAGTTTTACATCTGTAAAACTAGGCTGTGCGAGCTATATGAAATAATAATGATTCCATTGTAGGCATAACAACGAATTGAATGTTTGTGTTCTCAGATTTTCATGTTGAGGTCCTAACTTCCACCGTGATAGTAGAATGAAACCCTAATCCATAGGCTTAGTGCCATTATAAGGCACCGAACAGACCTGAGTTAGTTTCTCTCATTTGAAGACACAAAGTCTGCAGCCCAGAAAAGAGCCCTCACCATAACAGTCATGCTGGGACCCTGATTCTGGACATTGGCCTTCAGCATGGAAAAACACTGAGTTTGGATCGTTTGAGCCATTCAGTCTATGATATTTTGTTAGAGTTGCTCAAGCTTTTAAAAAAAGCAAAATAGGGACCACTATTGTGTCATAACAAATAAAGCTACCACCTGTAACGCCTCAGTCCACCATGGGCACCAGTATCATAAAAAGCACTGGTTTAAATCTGGGCTGTTGTACTTCCAATTTAGCTCGGTGTCAACAGCTTGGGAAAGGCAGCTAGACTGGCCTGCCACTAATGACAGACCCAGAAGAAGCTCCCGGCTGCTTCCTTCTGCCTGGCCCAACCCAGACAATTGTGGCCATCTGGGGAGTGAAACAGCAGATGGAAGATCTCTATCTCTCTATCTCTGTAACTCTGACATTCAAATAAAATATAAGTCTTAAAATAAAACTAGAAAGACAATTAAGACCAAGGTACATAATAAATATTGCTGCACACTGACAAGTAGGACAGGATACCTGAACTGAGTTCAGGGCTCCTGGCTTCAGCTGGGTGTAATCCCAGCTGTTATAGGCAATTAGGTGAGTAGACCAGTTGATGGACAGTATCTGAGGGGCTGTTTCTTCCTCCCTTTCACATACATATATAATTAATCATATGCTAATTATAAAAAATATTTTATTATATATAAAAATATTTAAAAGCAAATCTGTGGCTATCCCCCCAAAATGTTTGTAGCTGTATTACAAACATATTAATCCTAGATAAAAATGATAATTATGCAAAAAAGGTCATTTCAAAATGATGAAAGTTCCTATTTCTAGTAACAGGAGACAGATGGTTTTGATTTAACATCCAGCTTAATGGTGCTCAACTTTACTTTGATCTAAAACAACAAATTTGTTAGAGGCTGTGAAGTTAGAGGCATTTTGAGTTCACTTGTCAAAAATTAGTGGGATTATAGATATTTGAATTCATTTCTGGGATTTCTATCCTGTTCCATTAATCTGTATCTCTAGTTTTTGTACAAGTACCAGTATGTGTTGATTATAGCTTCCCTGGAGGAGGTTTTGAAATCTAGTATTGTGAGGACTGCAATACCAGAGAGAGAGTATATATTGTGTACATATTGT
The DNA here is from genome assembly GCF_030435755.1 of Ochotona princeps. Classification (NCBI taxonomy): domain Eukaryota; kingdom Metazoa; phylum Chordata; class Mammalia; order Lagomorpha; family Ochotonidae; genus Ochotona; species Ochotona princeps. The sequence goes on from NC_080838.1 coordinate 32,132,462, forward strand.
ATTTATTGTACATATATATGTATTGTATATATTGTATGTACTATATATGTATTATATATATATATTTTGCCATTCAGTTCTATTGTGTTTCCATTTGAATTTTTAGCAACATATTTTCTTGATCTGAGTATATTGAGGGTATTTTGATTGAGATCACATTGAAACTATAAATTGATTTCAATAATATGGACAGTTTATTGATTTTTAGTTCTACCAATTCACAACTATGGAAGATTATTTGCATTATATTTAGTATGTTCTTTTTTTTTCAAATTTTGTGATTTTCATTATAGAAGTCCCTCACATACTTAGTTATATTTATTCCAAGGTGCGTATAGTTTTTTGCAATTGTTGTGAATGGAACTGATGTTACAGCTTCCTTCTCATTCATAGAATTGTTTCTGGAAAAAAAAACAATTGAATTTTGCATGTGGATTTTATATTCTGAGACTTTACCGAACTCTCTTATGAGTTCTCAGTAGGATCTTTTGATTCCTCCGTAAATAGAATCGTGTCATCTGCAAACAGTGATAACATGACCTACTCCCTTTCATTTCTTTTTCTTGCCTAATAGCTTTGGATAAAACTTGAGGACTATGATGAAGAGCAGTGCTGACAGTGGGAATTATTGTTCCAGATCTTAGTAGGCCTTGCTTCCAGCTTTCTCCCAAGTCAGTGTGATGCTGGCTGTTGGTTTTTATGTATTGCATTAATTGTGTTGAGAAATGTTCTCTCTACACCCAGATTGCTTAATAATTTTTATCCTACAAGAATGTTGCATTTTAATCCAATGTTTTATCTACATCCTTGAATATAATTACATGGGTTTTACGTTTCACATTTATTGATTCATATATGTTGAACCATCTGCATATCAGTGATTAATCCTACTTAGTCTGCGTGAATGAATCAGTTTTCTGATGTGTTGGATTAAATTAGCTAGTATGTTGTTTATCCTTTTTTTGTTTGTTTGCATGCTTGTTTTATTTTTCATCTGTATTCATGCAAGATATTAGTTTACAGTTTTCTTTCTTTGTCATATAATTTTTGTTTGTTTGAGGATTAAGATGATTTGGGCTTCACAGAAAGAGTTTGGGAAGATTTATTCCTTTGCAGTGGTTTTGAATAGTTGAGAGCAGTGGGAATTAGAGCTTTTTGAAGAGTTTGGTAGAATTCAGCAGCAAATTCTTTTTTTCAAAAAAAAAAAGCAGCTCTTGAATTAACTTATCTCACTGATCTTTTGTAACATTTTCTTGGTTTTAATTTTGTTTGTTTCTTCTCTAGCTTTGATTATTTTCTCCTGCTAATTTGCTGTTTGATTTATCCTTTTTTTGGTCTTTGAAATGCACTAATAAGTTATTTATTTTATCCATTTTCAATTTCTTGTTATAGGCACTATATGTTTTTAAAAACTCCCATTTAACAGTGTCTTGGCTGTGGTTCACAAATTTTGAGGCATTATATGACTTTCTTCATTTATGTCTAGGAATTTTTGGATTTCCTTTATGATTTTGTGTGTGGTCTACTGTTCATTTAATGAATAACCTGATAATTTGTCTCCATGTGTTTCCTAAGTTGTCAATTTTAAGCTTTATTCCATTGTGATCAGAAAAGATATATGGTATTATTTCAGGTGCTTTGATTAATTTATTAAAGCTTTCTTTATGGCCTAACATATGGTCTGTCCATTGTGCTGGAAATGGGCTGTAGATACCAATTTTTTCTATTTGTTTCTTTGTTATTTTTTGTCTGTTCATTGATAAAAGTGAAGTGTTGAAATCTACAATTAATTTTTTTGTAGTCTAAGTCTCCCTTCAGGTCTATTACAAATACATTTTCTTTATAAATAACTTGGTGGCTTGGCTTCATATGCATTTATTATTGTTCCTTTTTCACGTTGAAATGACGCTTTAGGCATTATGTAATGTCTTTATTCATCTCTTAATAATTTTTGCATTAAATGTATTTTCTCTGATATAAGAACCCTTGCTCCTCTTTCCTTTCTCTTCTATTCTTTTGCAAAACTCTTTGTGCATCTTTGTTGTTGAAGTGTGTTTCTTATATATAGCAAGTAGTTGGGTCATTTTTTGTGTGTGTGTGTATTTTGCTTGGAGAATTTAGGCCATTTGCATTTAAGGTTGTTATTGAAAAATAACAACTTGGTCCCAGCATTTTTTCATGTATTATTATTGTTTGCTTTGGATTTCCTTTGCACACTACTAGGCAATATTATACCTCTAATGTTGCTACAATATCTGATAAATTTGGTTTAAAGGTTTTTGTTTCCAGGAAACGCCATGAAACAGTAATATGTACCATACTGATCAAGGGTTCCCACACATTCTTGGTTCATGATATGCTTGATATCTTAGTGAATTTTTATGACACGTAGGCCAGAAGACACAACCTGAAGGTTCAGTTTAAGTTGTTAGATCACAGCAGCTACCAGTACCCAGCTCTGCTGAGGTAAGACATCACCAAAAAGAATATAGTGAAAAAAACACTTAACCTGAACTGCCTGGAGTAAGTGTTTTTGTGGTGTCTCATTAACAGTGACTATTGCTGCATCTTCTGAGAATGTAACTCACAACAGCCCTGTGAATTGGTGGCAGCACCCTGCACACTTAGGTCAACCCCTGCACTGCTGTCCCAGTGTACACTTAACAAGTAGGGCTTTGCCTTCAGTCTTCATCATGGTCTCTTTCACTGACTACAGGAGAAGCCATACAAGTGCTCAGACTGCAGCAAAGCCTTCAGCCAGAAGCGAGGCCTCGATGAACACAAGAGGACACACACTGGAGAAAAGCCTTTCCAGTGTGATGTGAGTTGGCATTTTCTTTTCTTTCAACAGCGTGCTCCAATATTGTGTGTAAATATGTGTGTACCTGTATGCATGTATGGATCCATGTGTAGATGTAGGCTTTTTATTTAATCTGATTTACAGAAGGCAAATAAACACTGATTTCCTTTTAAAAATTTCTGTGCCATTCTAATGCCATCAGATTGAAGTTGTTCTTCCAATATGTAATATATAATTGATTGATATGAGGAATTTTTCATGTATCTGCCCAAATATTTGGCAGGTTGGGATAATGACACATGAAATAGCACAATTGATATGCCATTAGTCGTACTAACTCTGCTAAATCCAGACAAAGAATTGCTAAAATAAGCTATTTTGTGTTAAATAACAGTAAATTTTTTAGAATTTCTAAATTCAGAATTTCTGCTTGTTATTTGAATTTAAATGGTATTGTTACATGTATGTGTTCAGATTACTTAATAAAAGAAAAATACTGTTGTCAATAAAATGTATTATTTGGGAACATTAATTTGGGAATTGAAGTGTCTTATCCGCCAGTAGTGTACGAGGTGGATAGCTGACAGAGATTTGACACAGGTGTTAGGAAAAGTGCTAGGATGCATATTTCTGATACAGAAATGAAGATATGAATGTAGCCTGGTAGTACAAAGTGGCATTAACATTGTAATATGAAAATGGGAATGGTGACACAAGGAGATGAATCTTTACTAGGGAGGTTGCATTTCAAATCTGCCTCCTCTTCTCCTTGAGCTACCTGTTGATGTATACCCCAGGAGGCAGACGGTGTTGGTTCAGGTACTGGATTCCCTGATACCCATGTGGGAGAACAGGATGGAGTTCCTGACACCTGGCTTTGACCAGGCTCAGACACAGCTCTCACGGTCATTTAGAGAGTGAACCAAGGGATGGAAGGTATCTTTCTTGCTCTCACTGTTGATCCACCTTTCAAATTAATAAAAAATAAATTTGAAAAAGGTGTAAAACTGTAAAGTGTGAAATAGGATGATACAGATTGTCTTTAAATGTCAAATGAAGGGATCGATGTTGCAGCAAAGCAGGCAACACCACCACCTGTGACGCTGACATCCCCTATGGGCATCTTTTCATGTCTAGGCAGCCACACTTCGAGTTCAACTCCTTCCCAACAATCTGTGAAAAGAAAGATAATCCACATGCTTGGACCCTGCCACCCATGTGGGAAACCTGGAAGAAGCTCCCGAGTTCTGGCTTCAGCCTGGCCCAGCTCTGGCTATTGCAGCCATCCGGGGAGTAAAACAGCAGATGGAAAATTCATCTTTCCAAATTCTGAAAGACAGCCTGCTAAATATAGAACTGGCTGTATTTGCTCCAAAATTACTTTATTAATCTACTCATTCCAGCTAGATACAAGCCATCCTTTCTTACCTCACATCTCATCTCTCTCCCATCATAAAAAGCCCCTCTCCAGACTCATTACATCCTCTCAGTCTTCATCCTTATACCAGAATTTTGGCTCAGCACCATATCTTCTTACATCCAAACTCCCATGTATGTATTCTCCACATTATCACTATACCAGAGTGTTTTGTTTTTCTTATTAAATTGAGGTGAAAGTTACTTAAATAAAAGTAATAATTTTGAAGTGGGTAGTTCAGTGAGCTTCAGAGCAATTATAGTGTTGCATAACTATTACTTCTTTCCAAACTCTGACATTTTGTCAGCCCGGAATGAACCCGCATACCCATAAACAGTTATTTTCCAATCCCACAGACCCAGGAAGCCACCAGTCTATTTTCACTACTGTAGATTGACCTATTCCAGGCATTTCACCTGAGGGAATCATACAATATCTGACCTTTCTGTGATTGGGTTTCACTAATACTGGAATAGGGAATTCCAAGATCACTGGTCTTATAAGACCCTCAAAATCATTTGTTCTGGCTCTGTCAATCAACCGAGGTGATACAGAAAATCTATAACAGGCTAACTTTTTACACTGATAATTTTGTAAGATCCACAAATGATTATAGAAATACTCAAATGGCCCATGGCCCTCGACAGAATAAAAAAGATTCCCCACTCCTAAGATTCATTCTGTGTCTTCCACAAGGATGTCAGAAATCCAAATGCAGGTGCCATCATCTGCTGCCTCCAGGATGTGAACTGGAAGGAAGCTGGATTAGAAGCTGAGCCAGAACTTGAACACAGGGACTCTAATTTGGGGTACAGATATCTCAAGTGGCATCTTAATGCTCACACCGTGGTATCAGTTATTGATCTTACTGTTGGGTTTGTAATGGGCCAGATAATTAAAAGTGTTTCTAATCCTATCACTGAGAACTCCTGGTCATATTAGTGCCAATCTACTGATGTGTCTTCCTAAAAAAGTGTATTCAGTATAACACCCATGTGCATGAAGTATGTTAATAATCCTGTGAAGCAAGTCTAAAGTTAAGGGAAATGTAATCTTTTTGTAACTGATACAGTCAAATTCCAATCCAGGCTAGCTTTTTGGCAAATATCTGTTGAAACATACTCTGTAGATACTGTTTTTTCTCTCAAGATCCAGAGTGAATGGAACTTAAATGAGTGTTTGTCTCAAAGAGCTGAGACTCTGGTGAATGGAGACAGACAATAATTACTAAATTAGGAAGATTATCTTCCATGGACCACAAGGTGACAAATGCTGTCTGATCAGCAAATCTCAGTGGAGAAAAAGGGGATCCGGAGAGGGTGAGAGGTTTCAGGTTTAAAGAGTGAGGTCAGGGACTTTTACTTGGAAAGAGAGAGATCTGCTTCCAAAGCTTGCTTGCTTTCTGTCTCATATTAATGCTGCTTATTTGCAAATCCAAATGCATGAGTTCTAGATTCTTCTCCCTCTTTGCCAAAATAGGCGCTTGTGACTTTCTGATTTTCTTGTTGCTGTGAATGTCCATTCTCTTTCCCACGTAACAGAAAGCACAAGCTTTTTATCTGCCTGAGGACTTTTCACATGCCTTCCCTTATTCACTACCCCAGCCTTCTGTTAAGTATTTTTATAATCTGCTTCTCCTATCATTGTCTTCACTATGTTTTTCATGGCATTTTATCTAATTTGATATGCCTGTTTTATAGTAGGTGTGCTTTTGAAGAGTTTCATCTAAATGCAAGTTTTGTGACTAACACAAAGCTTAAATTTTTCTTTTACAACTGGACTAATTATGCCTTATATCTTCTGTTTTTGATCTTTTTAATTATAGTATTTAACATTTGTTGAGCCAACTGGCAGTATGGAAAAGCTAATAGGAAGTAAACTTTTTCTATGCTTCAGTTAAGCATGCAGCATGCATTGCCTTTGTGTTCTCTGCACCCCAGTCACCTTCCTCTCCTCCCAGCTGTGCATCTATTTATACATGTAAAATAAAGAAATGCGATAGTGAGATGAATTTCCACATGACGTTTACAATAAAGCTAACCTTTTTGCTTTACAAATGGCACTAAATTGAAAGAATCACTGATAAAATAATGTTCTGTGCCATTTATGCCCTGTTAAGAAATTAGAATTCATCTAAACTATAAAGCGGTTTTTTTTAGGATGTTCAATAAGAAATTGTAAATTTGCTTCCTTCTAGTAAGGGTTTTGTTCTCCAGGAGATATTTCTGCAGAGATACTTAAATCCTTCAGCTGAGGGGAGAAGAGGACGATTGAGGCGCAGAAAACACAAACTCAGTGCAAATGATTCTTGAGAACTATACTTTTGTTGTCTTTTAGCTTGGTTGTTAGATTTCATTTATTCCAAGATAGTCTTCCAGCTGTTAGTATCTTACATGATAGTAAGAGTTTGCATGATCTGTATTGTATATGTTATATGTTCTTATGTCTTCACTTTTTCAGTATAATATGTTTGGTGTCTTTGGGTCTTTTCTAGGTCTGTGACTTGGCTTTCAGCCTGAAGAAAATGCTGATCCGACACAAGATGACTCATAATCCCAATCGCCCACTGGCAGAATGCCAGTTTTGCCATAAGAAGTTTACAAGGAATGACTACCTCAAAGTGCACATGGACAATATCCATGGTGTAGCTGACAGCTAATGGTAGCTGTAAGGGAATTAAGCCATTCAGAAGGGCTCTTAATAAGAATCCCAGGTTTTCACACCTGAACAGCATAGCAGAAATAACCAAGAGTAACTTACCACTCTCTCAGTCCTATTCGCTTACTTTTAGATTTGTAGATGCATATGTAAAAACAAAACAAAATAAAAATCTTACTTTTGTTATGAAATGGTAACAATAAGCAGGGAATAACCCTCTATAAATTACAAAGTGCTACTTGTCTTTTAAAAGTGGAGAAAGGGAGTTGTAGCTTTCTGTCTTGAACATCTGCCTGTATCGAAGGTTATTAACATGCTTCCTCACTAAGCCTTTTTATTTTGTTCTCATCTTTTCAGTGTGAGTGTGCGTCTGTGTGTTTGTGTGTTACCGTGGACTTGTGAATACTGGTAAATGCAGCTGGTTCTTAATTGAGACAGAAAGAAACCAAGTTTCCAAGCATTTATTTAAACAAAAGGGAAAAAAGCAATAGTTTTCAAAATCTCAAACCTGGTAACAAGACAAATACTTGCTATTTTATGAAGTGGAGTGGTGCTTTACTTAACGGCTCCATACGACAAATAAATTTGAAATGAAATGTTTGAGAACTGAAATGTCTATTAAAAAGATGGTTCATTTTAGTGAATTCTCATGAAACATTACATCCTATCCTCTTCAATTGCAGATGTTCATGGTCTGGAATAAGCTGTACAAAAAAAAATACAACATTTAACTGTTCATTAGACTGGCCTTCCTGAGTTTGTGCTAGTTACCTTTAGAAATTATACATATGCATACACACATATGTTAACATAAATAGAATGGATCCCCTATATTTGATGAATAACAGAGTGAAGGAACAATGATGGCCTGACATTCGCACATTGGTAATGATTTGCATGGCCCTTTACCCTCTCATTCCGTAAAAGTGCACACAAGGGTTTAGTGCGCATGTATTGGGGTCCTCAGAGCATTAACATTCTCTTTTGCAAAAGATGTTTTCCAGAATCTTGGCAGTAGGGGATTCTGAAACACTTTTGAATTGCCCTCAATCATCCCATATAATTAGGAATCCAGAATAAAAATGCAAACTTGGCCATTGTTATGATTTAAATTGTCACTGATGCTTAAGGGAAATTGAAGCAAGAAGCGTAATTTCTTGCTTTCGGTTTTATTTCAGTAAGATAGTTGACAGCAACACACAATGAACAGCTTGTTGGAAGAGACAATATGATACATATAATAGTTATGTCAAAATAACAGAGAGGAATCCAAAAGCCAGGAAAAAAAATTAAAATGAAGCCCAAACTACTAGTCTCTGTGATTGGAACCCACACCATAGAGTGATAATATAATGTAAGGAGGTTATTTAGTTCTAATGAGTCAAGAAGAAATACTCTCTGAAGACAGCTTTTATTTTTATGTCAAGGATCCATATAGAATTATATCCATGCCCATTTCCAGTTATAAAAAGAGACATAAAGGAATCAGTATCGGCATTTAAACTCAATTATAAATTCTAGAATAATTAGGAAAAGCTAATAGTAATGTATTTGTAGCATTTTGTATTTGGAATTACTGTATTTTATGAAAATAAATCTTGATCTTATTTCTTACTATGTCATTTCCGTCGACAATTTATTTTTAGATTGAAAAGGTTTTCAGTTCAATATAATCATGTGCTTAATCCCATTTGAATATATTAAAAAACTAGCTGAGAATGTATAGTGTGTATCATTTAGACATACCCTGCCTATTCCTCAAGCTGCCACCTTTTCAAGGAAATGCATCATAACCAACTATGGTAACTTGAAAGGATCTCACAAGCAAAATATTTTTGATTATTGAATTTACTTTTATTCACATGAAATACAGATAGACACAGGGACAGACAGAATTCTTCCATCCACTAGTTCATTTCCCAATGTCTGGAACAATGCCATGAAGGCCAGAAACTCGATCAGGTTCCATATCGGTGGCCTGGATCCAAGTTCTTAAGCCTTTACCCGCCGCTTCTCAGGATGTACTTTAGCCCAAAGCTGGAACCAGAAGTATACCAGGCACTTCTCAGCCCATGCATCCCAAGCTGTGTCTGCTGCAATGGAAATCCAACACCTGCTCCCTCCCTTCCCCATCACCAACTTTTGTCAGTAGGTACAGTTCACTGGAATAGCAGGGATAGTGCCCTAGGAATTGTGGTGTGACGATGCTGTGTAACAACCTGTTAAGGAAAACTTTCCTGCCTCCAGACAAAATCTTTAGAAATTGATGTAAAAGAACCTAGCAGTACCCACCTTCTCCAAGAACTGAAACCAAAACAATTTGTTAGTGACTGTTTGAATATAGTAAAGCAATTAACCTTTTAAGTTGCTTATCAGTAGCAAAATAAGCTGTTTCAAAAAAGTATTTATTTGAAGGTGAGTTACAGAGGGTGAGGTAGAGACAGAAAGAAATCTTTTATCTGCTGGTTTACTCCCTAAAGGGTTGGAATGGCTGGGCCTGGAGCTAGGCAAATTGAAGCCAGGAGTTTCATTGGGTCTCCTACTAGGGTGTAGGGGCCAAAACCCTTGGGCAATCTTCTGCTGCTTCTCTAGGCAAATTAACAGAGTTGGACAGGAAGTGGAGCAGCTAAGACTTGAACCATCTGGTACCAGTATTACAAGTGGCTTCCTAACCTGTTATGCTATAAGACCAACCTCAAAGAACCTTTTTAGGCATGCATAATAAAAGTGTAAACATGTAACCATAGAAAAAAAGGCTTACAGGCAAGCTGGAGTACAAGTTACCACTTTAAAATATCTCTGCAGGGCAAGTGTTGTGGTGCAGTGAGCTAAGCTGCCATTTTGGGACAGCCATATGTCATTTCAAAGTGCTAGTTCATGGGCCTAGGGACTCTAGAAGTTTTACCACACTAAAATCTGGACTTCCAATCCAACTGACACATGTGGGAAGGCAGCAAACGATGACCCACGTATTTGAGCTCAAGTATTGGGGACCTGTATGTGGATTGTTGGCTTAACTGTGGACCAGACCCTGCTGTTGACGGTGTCTGGGGACCGAGATGGAATGGAAAACACCCTATCTGTGTCTCCTTTCACTCTGTCATCCTGCCTTTCTAATGCATAAAATAAATGATGGTTTCTTATAAAAAATGTGGTTTTTTTTTCTCCTTTCTTGTAGATTTGACTTGTGTACAGTTTTTGGTCTCAAATTCTCAGTTATCTGAAGTCTTGGCTATGTAACTTTTAAGAAGTGTTCAGGAATGAAAGTAGATTCAGATATTTCTTTGTAATCTTTGTCTTCCGTGTGTTAACATTTACACATTTGCGTGATTTTTCTTTCTTGTTTTACAAGCTGAATAGCAAAATGTACTTGTTTTATAAGCCATGATGGATAGCTTTGTGAATGGATGAATAGCTAGGTATTTATTTTTCTTTTGTTTTTTGCTTTTGGTTATTGGTTCTTGGTTATGTGCAAGTGGAAGCTTTTATTGAAAGACAATAATTATCTGTCACAGCATGAAAGTATTCATTGGTGATTCATTCTTGGGATCACATAATTAAAATGCAACTTTCAAGCAACAGTTCTTCCAAAGTGTGCACGTGTGTGTGTGTGTGTGTGTGTGTGTGTGTGTTTCTGCTTTTCTGACGAGGATTGTGTATGCAGTGCTTATACATGCAGTCTATTATTTTGCATAAAGTTTTGCTGATTTGTTGCAGCCAGGTCAATGATGAATGTGAGTGTAGATTACAGATGTCCTACAACCTTATTTGGTATATTTGTTCTTGTGTACGCTGGCTCTCTCAAAATGGAAAGAAAGGAACATACACAGTAAGAATGTTCCATTTTTTCTCAAGTCTTCAAATGTCACTTTATGACTCATTTTGACTTTGTGACTGTAGAGAGCTTCTCCACTTCCCATCCAGACGCCAGTGTGTCTCCCAACTGCTCCATGTCCCATCCAGCTCTGCTTGTGGCTTTGGAAAGCAGCAGAGGACAGCTCAAAGCCTTGGGACCTTGCATCCACGTGGAAGACCCAGAAGAAGCTCCTGGCTTTGGATCAGCTCAGCTCCAGCTGTTTCGCCCACTTAAAGAGTGAACCAGTGGATGGATGATCTTTCTCTATGTGTCTCCTTTCTGTAAATCTTCAAAACAAAAAATCTGACAGTTCTATACAAACCACTATCAGACTTGGTGTTAACATGAGTAGCATAGCCTATAACAAAGCCAAGTGAAGGTTTTAAAATTGTTTGGGGTGAAAAGGAAACACTATTGCCGTTACCCTTAGTGTTTTCATAGCCGTTGCATCCAAGTGTTTGTACATCTTGAAAGTATTTCTAAAATTGTAGAAGGAGGCAGCCATCTTATGTTACAAGGTGCTGCTGAAGTTTGCAATGTGCATTTTCTTTTTTCCTTTAAAAATATTTTAACATTTTCAAGTAAATGTTCTTTAGTTACACAAAATAGTGACATAGATATCCATTAACCTACTTAAGCTTCTTAGTTATACAAGCATTTAGGCACTTGTAATTCACTTTCTAAACTCATACCGCTTTGCCATATCACATGGCAGGAAGAAGGTAAGATTAAAGTCATGTTAATGATTCATATGCTGAACACAAAGAAAGTGGGACAACTGAAACTTGATCCTCCAAATGAATTCAAATGCATGTCTATAAAATAACATTGTTTCTGACAAAAAAAAGAGTGGTGCATTTGCTAGGAACTAATTAAACTTAGAGAATCCAGAAATGTTATTTCCTTTACTAACACAATAAATTAAGGAAAAGAGTCCAGGCTCACAATGGATACTAGGATCATCCCATTACTTTCTCAATTTGGCTGACAGTGATTTTTACAAAAAAAATCTTGTCTGGTATCTTTTTCCTTAATATTTGGCTTATTTTATTTTCCATGCTTCTACAGAAAACTTTTCTGTGGTTCCATGAAAAGTGTAGCCCAGTTGTTGTATTTAATGAATTACGGAGGTATTGACATTTCTCATTTCTTATCCTTGCAGGACTGAATTGATTGTTTTCCAGTTCCGATGGTGAATTTGTCCTGCTCTTCTCGCAGCCTCTGAATGGCTGGCTGGGCTCGTAATGGTGTCTGTACTGGGAGAGATGCATTGCCTCAAACCTAGCATATGAAATTCATCAGCAGTAGTGTGTAAATCTGATAAAAGCCTGGCATTTCAGACATGCACTGAGGCCCTCCTCTGTATAATACTAGCTGACCGAGGGTAGCTGCTGATTACGATATAAAGCAAGAGATGCTTTCAGATGCTTTCCAGAGGCTTACACACTATGCATGTAAGAATAACTCTTGAAAGTAGAGTGACTCTATTATTAGAATTAATTGAAACAATATAGCTTATGGTTAAAGTTTGATGAAAACAGTCCATAGAAACATGTACAGTGACGCCAACTCTATATGTATTTTTTTTATTCTAAAGTAAATATTAGCATGAGGACAGCTAAAATAGCCACTTTTGATAGAAAAAGAAAGGCTTGAAATGCAAACAAATTTTGTTTCCTATCCTAAAATGGAACATAAAGAGGACAGACATAGGGAACAGCATCACATTTGATTGAATATAACACTTTTATGTAAATTGTCAAACTGATGATTCTTTTGTATAATATCATTTGTAGTAATTACAAATTCCAAAATATTAAACTTCATATAAATTAGCCAATCATAACTTTGGACAGAAATGTAGTTTTATTTCTGAAGGAAGGAAATCCTCCCGGAGCCCTTACTTTCTGATGAGAGTGTTCGTCAACTAAGTAAAAGTAGATCTTTGCAGCTCACTTCCCACTTAACAATGCAATACACAATTTTTTTTCCAGAAACATTAAGGTAAAATAAAGCAGTGTCAAGTGAAACTTAAGTTGTAGCTTTCAGCCTTTCCAGCTCTTTCCATGTGGAATTCTTTTGTTCCATGTTAGCTGCTGTATAACTTTGGACAATTCTCTAGTTTCACCATGGCTAAATTTTAGAATGATGAGTTAGCTCCTCTTATTTCTGAACTCCGGGATCTAAATTTTATCCCTTGAGGTCTAACTATGAGATTGTAGGAGGTGAATTTCATTGTTTATGTATTTATAGACTCAGTATTTCAAATAAGCCAGTTGGCTTTATATAGATTGTAAACTCTGACACTTAATCTTTTAAGATTTATTTTTACTTGTTGGAAAGAACTATACAGAATGGGATTTCAGGGAAAGAAACAAAGAGATCTATCCACTGGTTTATTTCCCAGAATGGTACAACAGCCGAAGCTGTGCCATGGCAAAGCCAGGAGCAGGAGTTTCTTTGGAGTCTCCCATGTATGTTTAGAAGCTCAGCACTTGTGTGATCTGTTGCTTTCCCATTTGCAATAGCAGAGAGTCGGATCAGAACTGGAGGAACCGATTCTCAAACCAGTGCCCATGTAGGATGTTGGCACTGTGGCAAGTAGCTTAACTTTTTGTGTCACAGTGCCATCCCCTAGTCTGTAGATTTTTATGATTCTCTTTTACCCTGAGTTCTTCCCCTGATGGGTTATTACTTTCTATAGATTCTGAGAGGAATATTGGGATAGCTCAGTGTCATTAAGATGTGAAGAAAAATTCAAAATGTATGTTCTATAAGCCACAACATCCTAAAAACAATACCAAAGGTGATTGCAGTTTAGATTTCAAAATATACTACAGAGTGAAGTAGTCAAGGCAATGTGCTTACATTAAGAATACGATTCGATCCATGTAATAAAACAGGTGGCCAATAAAAAAAGCCTTTATGCACATACCAACATGATCTGTAACCAAGAATATCAGTGGGAAAATAGATCATTTTCAAGCAAATAGAAAAATGAATGTTCATATACTAAGGGATGAAATTGGATTTTTGCTTATCTTACACTGTAGAGTGGTCCCCCACTCCTGTCTGTCATTTTACCTTGTTTTAGTTTCAGTTCCTTGTGGTGAGCTGGGGTCCAAAAATATTAAGTGGAAAATTGCAGAAATTAACAATTCCTAAGTTTTAAGTTACATGTTATTTTAAGCAACCTGGTTCAATTTTGAACTGTCCTCTATCCCACCTAGAATTCGATCCATTATTTTTCTGGTCTGCAGTGTATGTGCTACTATCTCACTAATAGCTTAGTATCTATCAGATTGATACAGCATAACTGTAGTTGTTATGTGGAGCTATGTTCACATAGCTCATTTCAAAGCACAGAAGCAGTGATGCTGCCATCGAGTTTTGCCAGAGAGGAGCTGTAGACAGCCTTTCCTTTACACTTGATCTTATCCAAAAGGCCAAGAAGCAAGATAGCTTCTCTTAAGTGAAAAGATGAGAGTTCTCTGTTTAATAATAACAATGTCAATCTACAGTAACAAGGAAACAATACAAATGAGGAAATTTCAAAAAGTTTGTGGAAAATGAAATGAATATGGTGTAACTGTATGTGTACACAGCATTGTGGTGTAACAGCATTGCTGTCTGTGATGCTTGCATTCCTGTAAACACTGGTTCAAATACAAAGGTTATAACAATTTCCTCTTTTCTTCTGGCTTTACAGTCTTAAGTCTTAGAATTTCACCTTTAATCTTTTCTGTCAATTTTGTATACAGCAATTTCCCTCATCAGAAAATCTGTGACTAGCTCTGTCTCTTACTCTCTGTCTCTACATTTTGAAGAAATGTTTAAAGGAGAAAGGAAACAAACTAAGAATAATAATCTGAAAAATAACAAATGAGGTGAGGGCGCAAACTGGTGTGTCAATTACAGAAAAGCAGAATGGTAAAAAAATTTTTTTAGAAATAGAATTACCATATGATTCAGCAATCACATCTCTTGGTATGCATTAAGATATGTAAAATCTTCTTTGTTACGCTGTAACAGAATTCCTAAGATTGGGTATTGAGAGTGAAAAGGGATTTTTCTCATAGAGGTTGAGAAGTTGAAGATTAACTTACACCTTCTGACAAAGGCTTTTTACTCCATGATCCTAGGGTGGAAGGCAACAGAGGGAGACAAAGATTAAGAAAATGTGAGAGAGGAAAGTCAAGTTCACTCTTATGCAAGAATGAGCTTATGCAATAATGTCATCAATTCATTCATGAAGGAAGACCCCTTCAAGGTCTAATTGCTCTTGATAATCCTAGCTCTTAATATTTGGTGTTAAATGAAGGCAGTTTTGTCATATGTTACAACATGGGTGAGGCGTGAAGACATCACACTAACAGAAATAAAGGTAGTTACAAAAGGCAATATAAGTGAAATAATTAGAAAAAGTTAATTCCAGTTATAAGAGTATTCATAGTAGTCAACTCAAGAAAACAGAAAGTAAATGTAGTTACCGAGAGATGGGGATAAAGCGAAATGAAGTAATTCAATTTCAAGTTTGTAAGATGATAGCATTCTAGAAAGAGGTTTCACAACAATGTGTAATAAGTAACATTACTGTGCCATACTGTATAGTTAAAATGGTTCAGATGGTTTAGAAAAAACCATCTGTGGGATGGACAACTTGCTAGACCATAAAGTAAATTAACAATTCAAAAATTTTTGAAATTATGCTGTGCGTCTTTTCCAACCACAGTGGAACGAAGCTTGAGATTAGCAACCTAAGAAACTCTAAAAATATGAATATACATGAAGACTGAATAATACACCTCTGAATGAACACTGGATAACAGCAGGAATAATAACAAGTTAAAAAATCTGGAAGCAAATTAAAATGACAGCACAACATGTAAAACTTTGGGGATGCAGCAAGCACCATGTTGAGAGGAAATTATTACCTAAAGAATCAGACAAGGCAGCAAATAAACCTAGCAGTGCATCTCAATGACGTAGTAAAACAACAAAAACAAACTAAATCCGAAATTAGTAAATAAACAATAAAATTAGAGAGTATGCAAAATTGAAACAATAAAAATCTCACAAAACTTCGGTGAAATGAAAAACTGGGATTTTTGGCAAAGTAAACAAAATTGATACATATCGGCACAACTAACCAAAAGGGGGAGGCAACCTCTGAATAAAACCAGAGATGAAAATATGTTACAATGGACATCACAAACCTAAAAGGACTCATCAAGAATTTCTACAAACAGCTATGCAAACAACACACTTGGAATGTCTAGAAGAAAATGGATAGATGTTTGCACACATACTTGTATCTGAATTAACTCAAAATGACATAGAAAATCTAAATAGATCAATTGTAAGGACAGAGATATAATCGATAATGAAGACCTCCCAACAAAGAAAAAGGCCAAGAGTGGATGGCTTCACTGATAAATTCCACAAAATTTTTCAAGAACTAATTCAAATTATTTTCAGACTATTCAAAACAATAGAATGGAAGAGAATCCTCCCAAACTACTTCTATGAGGCCAGTATTACATTATCCCCCAAACTAATACATATATGCATATGCATGTGTGTTTCTGTGCATGTATGTATACATATATATACATATATAAAACAAAAAAGATATATATACCAATGTTGCTGAGTAGCATAGATGAAAATACATGCTAATTAAATCCAAGAGCACCTCAAAAAGATTATTCACCCAGAACAAGTTGTATTTATCTCAAATTTATGCAGGGATAGTTCAATATGTGGAAATCAATAAATGGGATACATCACATTAACAAACTGAATAAAATCCACCTGATAATCTCAACAATGCGGAGAAAACATTCGGTAAAATAGAATACACTTCAATGATAAAAAAAAAATTCTGGATATAGATAAAACATGTCTAAACACAATCAAGGCAGTATACAACAAACCCACATCCAGTGGAATAATGAAAAACTAGATGCATTTCTACCGATATCTAACCAAGCAAGGATGCCCACTCTCACTATTACTATTCAACGCAGTTCTGAGAGTTGTATCCATAGAAACTATAAAATCAAAGGGATAAATTGGGATAGGAGGAATTCAAATTATTCCTTTCAGGTGATATGATCCTATGCAAAGGAGAAGCTGAAGACTATACTAAGAGGTTGTTGGATTTCATAAAAGAACTTACAAATTTGTAGGTTACAAAAGTAACACATAGAAGTTAATAGATTTTTACACACACACACAAATGCCATGTCTGAGGAAGAACTTGGAAAATCAGTGCATTCACAATAACTACAATTTTAAGTAGGTTGTGACATATCTCTACAATGAAAATTATAAACCATTAAGAAAATAAGACACCAAAAATGGAAAAATCTTCCATGTTCATGATTTCAAATAATTAATATCATCAAAATGTTCACAGTGCCCAAAACAATTTACAGATTCAATGTGATCCCAATCAAAATTCCAAAGACATTCTTCTCAAATCTGGAAAAAATTAACCTAAAATTCGTATGGAATCATAAGAGTGCCTAAGTAGCTAAAGTAATCCAAAACAATAAAAATAAAGCTGCAGGCATCACAATACCAGATTTCAAGACATATTACAGGGCAGTTATAATAAAAACAGCATGGTACTGGCACAAGAATAGACATGTGGGCTATTGGAATAGATTAGAGATCTGAGAAATTAATCCATGCATGTACAACCAACTAATCTTTGACAAATGAGCTAAAATCACTCCCTGAAATAAGGACAGTCTTTAACAAATTGTGTTGGACTGAGTTGCTGCATGCAGAAGATGAAGTAAGACCCCTACCTTACACTCTTTACAAAAACCAGCTCAGAATGGATCATAGTCCTCAATCTAAGATCTAAAACCTTTAATTTGCTAGAGAAAACACAGGGGGAACTTTCCAAATCATTGGCATAGGCAAAGATGTATTGGATTAGATCCCAGAAGTACAAGCAATGAAGGCCAAAAAACAAAATCATTTTAATGATCAAAATGAACATTTTGAGTCTTGATTATTGTTTTTTGCCCTTGTGTATGCTGAGAACAAATGGTTTTTCTGCTTACTGTCTGTTAAATTCTTTATTTACTGGAGGGCAAAGCTTGTGGTTACAAAGTGAATTGAGCTATGTCATTGTAAAAGTTACAAGAAAAATAAGAAAGAAAGGAGGAGGGAGAGTAACAATGAGATGAGGTAGGGTGAGAAGTATTATTATGTGCTTAAATATCTGTGTATGAAATACATGAAACTTGTAGCTCTGATATACATAAAAAGAAATACTATATTACTGAATGGTGCCATAACTCTGCTAACTGGTGTAAATTTGCTAATATCCACCCATGAAAATTACCTAATGGCGTATTTCTCAGGACATACCCCAACTGTTAATCAAAGAATGACTGTATCTGGCATTTGTTATAATAAGTAAATCATAACTAGCACTTAAAATCTTCAAAAATAGAAAATGGTATCATCCTTAGTGTTTCTCCAAATAATTCCCTCAACATATGTAACTCAGCAGCTTCCAACCATACCAGCTCAGAAAGTCAAGTAAGTTTCTCCTCAGCCAATTTAGACAAGATCTCCATTTGTCTATCACACAATTACATTGAATTTTTAAATTCTGCCTATAGTATATATTTGTTATTAAATATTAATATTTAATGTATCACACTTCTTCAAAGACACATACTTTTTTAATTTTATTTTTTAATAATGATTTTGTACTTATCTGGGTGGGAAGAATCAGGGTTTAGGGAAAATTGCGTGAACTCATTTCTTCCAAACTTACTCTTTCTTCTTCTTGTTCCTGGGAGAGACAAAGGGGGAAACCACTCATGAACTATCCAAACCACTTGGACAGAACCCTCGGAATATGTACACATTGAGGCTCTGGATTGATACAATGTGGTGGTTCCTCATCCCTAGGTACTGGGACGTGTGGAAAGACGCATAAAATACTTTTGTTAATGCCTAGACACTCAGATATTTTTTACTCTGCTCAAATTAGGTCTTACTTTGATCTTGCATGTAATCCAACTAATTTGATTTCGTTAAATTGTCACTGGAAGCTGGCAGTATGCAACAGCACAAGCATGTTTATCAGTTGCCTATGCCTATGACACCTGCATCCTGTATAGGAGCACCAGATTGAATCACAGCTGTCATGGCTGTTCCACTTTCCATCAAACTCCCTGTTAGTGCCTGGGAAGCCAGTGGAATGTGATCCAATTGCATGAACCCCTTTCACCAAAGTGGGAGATCCAGGTTGAGCTCCTAGTCCCACTACGCGTCATTTTACTCTTCAAAGAAACTAAGAAGTCCTTTAAAAATTTCTTTCAGTATCCTAATATTCAATCAAGTATTTACACATGAACAAAAACACATCTTTCCTTTTCACATACATTGAAAGAGAAGCAAGGAATTATTTCAGAAGATTAAAAAAATCAGAAATTTGCCAAGTTTTCATTATAGCTAACAGTAGCCAGTACTTTGAGAAAAAATGAACAAATTCATATCTTTTAATACTAACATGGGCCCAGGGCAATGGCTCAGTTGGCTGATACTACTTGCCTTGCATGCTCCAGGATCCCATATGAATGCCACTTGATGCTCCAGCTGCTCCATTTCCCATCCAGCTCTCTGCTTGTGGCCTGAGACAGCCGTGAAGACTGACCCAAATTCCCGGAACCCTGCATCCCCCCCCAAGAGGCTTGGAAGAAGCTTCTGGCTCCTGGCTTCAGATTGGCTCAGGCCTGGCCATTGTGGTCATCTGGGCAGTGAATCAGCAGATGGAAGATCTTTGTCTCTTCCTCTTTAAATCTGTCTTTCCAATAAAAAGTAAAGAAAGAAAGAGGGGAAAAAAGCAAAACTAATATAAAACAGCTTTTTAAATCAGAGATTTTTTAGATGTTAGAACACTTTTTCTCTTCAGCAAATGGAAAGTAGTGAAATATCCTAAAACTTAAGTTGTTTTATAACATAAAATCAGTGACATATATAAAGAAATTATTGCAAACGATTTTGAACTTCACTGGTAAAATTCTTTTAAAGTTATGTGTTTTATTGTTTCGGTTCCCTTCACTTATTTTTGAAGCTCACACGACAGATGTATTTAGATCTTGAAGATTTAAATTCACAGTATGTTTGTCATATGTGAATACTGTTGTAAATTAGACAATCCACAGAATGATGCATTAATGAGAAAGCTCCCACTGTGGTTGAGACAAGATGCCTAAACAGCCAGAAATGATAAAGAACATGGATCTTAAAGACAAGGGTATCTTCTTCTTAAGTTTTGCATTTATGGTAGATTGCCTCTGTGAGCCAGGAATCACAGGATATGTTAGGGACTGTGAAAAAGTTTGGAATTTCCTTTTCTCTTTGGTCTTGCTGTCGTGTAAGGCTGCGGGAGCAACGAATTTGTTTCCAAATAGACCTGATCATCTAACTGGTTAGAGTATTCCCCATCTTTTCTGCTGACAAGGTGGTTATGGAAAGAATAATATTTCATCACCTGAAATAGCTCATTTTCTCTAAAGGGACATATTGGCTGCTTTGATGTAAAAGGACTCGGATCTACTTGTTAAGTGTTTAGTTTCACTCTTATCAGTGCTTTGGTTATTTTTAATTATTGTGATTAATTTTCAGAAGTAATTTTCTGGACTGAAGTGTCTGATATTAAGTGCTATTTATTCACACAACATTGTTGTAGTAGGTGGTTACATTAGTGACTCCCAAGGAATCATGACTGCTGCCATTGAGTGAACACAGGCAAGAGCAGTAGAACAATTTCCCACCCACCTTATGGAATACAAAAAAAAAAAAAAATTCATTGTTGTAATTTTCAGCCTATAAATGATAGGTTGAATGTGTCAAAGTACTTGATAGATGAATTTAGTTCATTGAAAAGGCTTTCCAATTTAACAAAAACTTACAGTATTGCCTTTGGATTTCGGACCTGGTAACTGGGTTCTAATAATCAATGAGCAAGAAGAATGTGAAAGTATTTCAGAATATTCAATCAGGCTATTTCTTAGGAAAAAGGATGGGCCTCTGTAAGGATGGAACCAACAGGAACAAACGTGGAAAACCACTCCTATAGAACAGAACTTGGCCCTATTCAAAGAATATTCCCTGGCCTTGGAAGACAAGTCCAGTTTGAATGCAAAATTTCCAGGGACCTGCTAGTTGTCTGTCACTTCCTCTTGCCATTTGTAACTCAGGCCAGTTTTATTTACCTGTTCAGGTTATTCATTATATCTAAAGTTGCTGATCATTTGATCATGTAAATTGTCAAGTTTATGAGCATAGTTATTGGTAGTAGCATTCATTCAGTGTGGTTTTAATGTCTTGGAATATTGAGGGTTACAAGGTGGATGGTTGGGTACCAAGCGACATCTTCTCTTTCACTTCCAGAATGGATTCATTTCCTCTTAATCTTGTAAGAGGCTACCAATTTTGTACAGGAAACAACTTTCGGCTTTCTTGATATTTGGTATTCTATGCTGTATACTCTACGCTCTATACTCTTGGCTTTATTATTCCCTTCCCTTTGCTTGATGTGACTAATTTTGCCCTTCTAATTCTGATTTCTTAATTGTAGAAGCTTAAATTACTTAAGACTTTGCTCCTCATGGAAGTATTTAGCTCCTAATATTGCTACAGCCACATATCATAGTGTTTAAATTTTTATTTAGCTGAAATATTTGTTAACTTAAAAAATTATCTTTCGGCCTATGGTTTCCTTAGAATTATGCTGTTTAGTTACAAATATTTGAAGACATCCTGGTAATATTATGTTGTTGATTTCTTCTTTAATTTCAGTATAATTAGAAAGCACACATTGAATAATTCCAATTATTTAAAATTTGGGATATTTGTTTTGTGCTGCAAGGTGTGGTATATTTTGAAGATAGAATTATGTGCACTTGAAAGAGCATGGTTCATGTTCTTTTGCTTGGTTGAAATGTTTTACAAATGTCAGACATGATTGATGCTGCTTTTATAGCTTTTATGACTTTTATAGTCATAGCTTTACTTATATCCTGTCTATTACTGAAAGAGGAGCTCTAAATTATCCAATTATACTGTAATTATGTCTTTGAATCTCCATTTCTGTCACTTTTGATCATGGTTGGATTAAATTTTTGTTAGAAGGCAACCATATTTTGAATAAGACAATGTGCACTGGTGGCTGTGGCAGCCATGAAAATGTGCGACTCAAGAACCTCTGCTGTTGTGCAGGTAAGAGTTAAGAGACAGGTCTAGCACAGCCCTTCTGCAGTCACCACTGCTTCACAGGAGGCCAGGTTCCTTATCCCAACAGGGAGTCCCATCCCACTGAGCCACAGGGTGCCTTGAATGGGCTGAATGGACAACTTTGGGCTCAAGGTTTCCCCATTAGCTCTAATGAACCTTTGCTGGACCTGCTCTGCATTCTGGAATTCCTCTTCCTTGGTGTTCCTTCTTCTCACTTCTTCCATGGGTGTAAGAGTTGGATCATAGTCTGAAACTCCCTGTCCCTCCCTGGCTTCCTGCTGTCCACTTTTCACAGGCATTTCCCCTAAGTTATATTGCCTGTCTATCCATTTTGTGGAAACTCCTTCTCAGAGTACAAGCAATAATACATTGCCCTAAGATGAACTGATACTGTTACACTGATGACTTCGGGGTATGATGGCTCTCAGCATCCATTCCCTCATGCATCTCTCCACTGTGCCAGTCATCATTTCTGAGAGGTGCACAGGAACAGAACATACATTAACCTATTTATTTTAAGAAGTTGGCTCATGCACTTGTGACAGCTGGTAAGATTGAAAAAGCAGGAGGGAGTTGATGGTACAGCTCAAGGAAAAATTTCTTCTCCATGAGACTTGTTTCTCCTTGAAGTCCTTCAATTTCACTGGATGAGCTCCACATATACATTGTCAAGGGCAAGTTTTTTTTTAACCCATAGTCCATTAATTGTTAACCATATCATAAAACTCATTTTAGTACTGTTTGACTAGATGCCTGAGTCATATAACCTGAGTAAATTGACATATAATTCTGATTGTTGCATTCACAATTGATTTTGGACTTAGCCATGTGGCTTTTTATTTGTCCCTATGTGTTAGCAACAGTCATTTGATAATCATTTTCACATTAGAACTTGCTTTCTTGGAACACTCATATTGCCAGACAGTGGTTTAGATTTCTTAGATATTGAGGACAATAGTATTTTGCATGAATAAAAACAAATAGGTATATAGGTAAACACACACACACACATATATATATTCTCATAGATAACTGTATATAGGGAAATGAAGATACATTGCAATATGCATCTCTACTCACAAATAAAAGAACTCCCAATGAAACTGTTAAAAATACATTGACAATATGAAACTACATTTTCCACCATTGCCAATACTTGTACAACTATGATACACTTAAGTAGCAGAATGTTGGACTTGTGACTGTTGCTGAAGGAATATATTATTGTGATAATATGGGGGAAATTGTCATGGGAGGAGAATGAGGAAGAAGGTGGGGAGGTGAAGGAAGGAATACTAATACTTGTAAAACTGTATCATGAAAAATGATAACAGCAATAAAAATATGAAAGAAAAATAAAACACAACAGAGAAATTCAGCTATTCCAGCAGCACCCAACCTCAAGCACCTCATCAGCCTATGTAGTCAGATGGTTGAGTACACATGAGTCAAATAGAAGAACGATCCTAGGCAAAGTACAAAACCATGGATAACAATGAACTTTACTGTTTTCAGATATTATGATTCTGAATAATGTACTATGCACAAAGTGATCACCAGTAACAATCCACTTGACAACATCGAGAAGAACCACAAACATAAAATAAGACAACATCTTATGCATTTTCTAAAATGTTTGTTCCAGGGTGAATACTAAAGATTGTCTCCTATTTTGGATTGACATAGGTGAATCCACAGCTGTACTTTAGAAGTATGTAGTCTAAACATGGATGTTACTGAACACATGAATTCAATGTAGAAATGTCTTAGGTTTTAAATAACCGACCATTTTTCTAGACTCTTTTCCCTGTGAAAAATATGACATTCTCAATATAAATTTCATTTGCTGTATTTTAGAGAACTGTGAGTTTAAAAGCGTCTTTTAAGCAACTCACAATATCCAATCTAAAGAGATTCAACCAAACGATTTTATATCCTTCCCATATGATGTAGATTTTTAACTTGTAAGAATATGGAGAAGAATTTACAATATTTAAAAGAAGTGTTTTACTGGTCCTTGATAAGAAATTTCTGATTGCTAAAATTTTTTTAATGATATAGAAAGGTATATAATTTGCAAAAAGTAAGATATGCCTCTGAGTCATTAATTTCTAAATTAATTTCCAAAGAAAATACACTGATTTCTAAAGCAGCTAACATGATGTAGTTCATGTTGCTTGTGAGTTGAGCAGTTGTGGCTCTTTGTAACCCACTTTTTGAGAAGATAACCCAACCCAACATCCACTACAAAACTTTCAAGGGTTGCCACAAAATCAGCAAGTTAGACACACACACACACACACACACACATACACACACACTAAAATGTTAATGTGTTAGTCCTTGTGATAGGTTTTGAAGATTTTGGATAGTAGCCATTTAACCAATGTGGACCAACTGAATAATACTTGCAAACATATGTTCATGAAGTCTAGGGGATAACCCACATTTTAAAGAATAAAATTTTCTGTCAACATCAGAGTAGGAGGCATCTGCAGTAAAACTGCAGTGGTGGTGTTTCAATTGTTTCCCATATGATTATGCCATTTAGTTGTAAAAATAAAAAGTTTGATAAGTGGAATTTAAGCTAGCCTTTCTCTTTCTTTTCTTTTCTTTCTTTCTTTCTTTCTTTCTTTCTTTCTTTCTTTCTTTCTTTCTTTCTTTCTTTCTTTCTTTCTTCTCTTTCCTTCCTTCCTTCCATCTTTCAGATTTATTTATCCTTATTGCAAAGTAAGATATACAGAGCGGAGGACAAACAAGATCTTCCTTCTACTGGTTCTATCTTCAAGTGTCCATAATGGCCGGAGCTGAGCTGATTCAAAGCCAGGAGCCAGAGCCTCCTCTGGGTCTCCCATGTAAGCGCAGGGTCCCACGGCCTTGGGCTATCCTCGATTGCTTTACCAGACCATCAGCCTGGGGTAGCTGGACATGAACTGGTGCTCACATGGTGTGGTTGGCTAAGGAGCTGATCAGTGCTCATTGGCCTAGGCAGGAACAGACACTGGGCTTGTGGATAAAAACACCCAGACTAATTGGACTCATCTGTATCCAAGATCCTGCTAAATGAGGATGTGGGGGGAAGAGTAAATAAGGAGAGGTGAAGGAGCAATTAAGGGAGATTTCTCAGAAACTTCTACCATCACTGGTCTAATGTCGGTGCTTCATGCCCAGACCCTCTCCCTGTCCACATTACTGGCTCTGCTGGCCAGAGCAACATGGCATCTTGGCACTTGCACGGCGAGGACTTCAGCCATTAGGCTACTGTGCCAGGTTCTATTTTCTTTTGTTATATTAGATCCTCAAGTGTGAATTAAATGTCTATGATTATAAGTATAAATCGGCATAATTATAGTATTGTGGTCACATAATTATCATGAGTTAGCAATGGAAAAGTCAGTTATTGATTTTTCAAATAACAGTAATACAAAAACCTTTATATCTCATAGTATAATTTCTAAGTTGGAATGTAATTGAATATAACACAGTTAACTTCAGTGAAAATGGACAATAGTAGGTCAACTCAGTAATATGGGAAGTTGGTAGAGGGAAGGGAAAAGAATGGAACAGAAAAGTTTCCAAATGATAGGCTTTTCTTGTGTTGTGGTGCATGTGGGCAGCAGACTGAGTATCATTCAATGTTCTTGCAGATATATACACAGGGTAGAATGGGAATACAGGAACAGGCTGTGAATTTATGCTGTCAAGCCTCAGATCCCCAGACGCCAAGTTAAAGTTTATGAGTAAAATATCAGCAATTCAGATAACAAGCATTGGTTGAGGGTGATACAGATAGTTTCCTGCCAAAATAACCCAAGACCAAGAGTTTAGTATTTCAGAATCAACAAACACCATGTTAGACTGAGTTCAGTTGCTGTGATTGCTTATAATCAAAGCCATAACAAATATCACGATCTCCAGGGCCTACTTCACCATAAGGACCTGAGCATACAGACACTGGAGCGTCTGCACTGCTCAGCACAAGCAGCCATCAAGTGATGTATATACTGCTATTCCAGAAACTGACATGTTCCAGGAACATTGCTTTTGCCTCCGGGGATCTCAATATGCCATCCAAGTCTGCTGCTGCTCATCATTATTCCATTTGTTTCTTAATTTTTCCAATTTAAAGATGTATTTAGTTTGATTGAAAAGGTAGATTTGCAGAGAAAAAGAGAAACACAGGTCTTCCATTCACTGGTTCACTCCTTAAATGACTGCAAAGGCCATAGATGAGCCAATCTGAATCCAGGAGGCGGGAGCTTCTTCCAGGTCTCCCATTGCAAATACAAGGTACCAAGGCTTTGGACCATCCATCACTGTATTTCCAGGCTGTAAGTCTGGAGCTGGGTGGGGAGTGGAGCAATTGGAACATGAACCAACATCCAGATTTCAGTGCTTGCAAGGTGGAAGATTAGCCAATTTAGCCATAGTACCAGGTACTCCAATTTCCAATTAATCTTAGCATTACATTCGCCAAATGGTTGAATTGTCTGTTATATTTTCATCCCCATAATTCTCTGAACCTTTTCACTATCCACTCTCCTGCTCTATGTATTCTTTTCCCCAAATGGTTGAATTGTCTGTCATATTTTCAACCCCATAATTCTCTGAACCTTTTCACTATCCACTCTCCTGCTCTATGTATTCTGAAGTTGCGTGTTTATAATCAGGATATTTTCACTTATCTTTCACTTGTTTTTGGTATATGTATCATTGTTCAGCTTAGCTGACATGTCTCAAATGGTGAATATGATTTCTCTCAAAATGCACAAACCTCATGGTCCAGAGGTGAAACTGATGCTAAGGAAGTCAAGATATATTTAATTTGAAAATAGTGTAATTCACCATATTAACAATGTTTTAAAAAGAAGATAAAATTGTATGATTATCCTGATAAAGCATTTGACAAGCTTGAAATTATTTTTTATAAATTTTTACAATCTATAATAGGGAATGAATTTTTCTAACATATAAAACCAAAAGCAGGAATCTAGGATTAACATAACACTTCGCAGCAATAAGACAAATTACTTTTCCCATTAGCTCAGCAATAAGAAAGCATTAGCAATTTTTTCTTGTTTTGTTTTGTGTTTGTTTGGTTATTTCCATAATTAATTCCAAATTTTATGGTACAATTTCATAAGCTCTTAGAATTGAATTGAGGTTCTGTATGTGTTGTTGACAAACGTCATGGTCACCCCATATAGAAAATCTAAAGGATTTTGCAGATCACAGTTTGCTGATAAAGTCTTTTACCAAGAATGTAAAATATAAATTAAGTATACAAAACTGAACAAATTTCCTTGAAACAGGAATAAATAACCAGAAATCAAAGTTTTAAAAAAAGAGGATTGTTTAAAATAGCCTCTAAAAGACAAAAAAAATCTTTGGAATAAGTCTGATAAAAGGTTTGTGAGATCTGAAAACTGCAAAATATTGCTGAAAAAAAGAGAAAACTTAGAGACCTAAATAAATGATTTATTTACAGGTTAATTCATGGTTTTGTCCTAGGTTGGAAAGTTCATTTTTGCTAAAATGTAAATTATAAAGAATAACCAGCACCATGTCAAAGAAGAATAAAATGAAAGATTAACACTACTCAGTTTCATTCTGAGATCATCATATTACAGCATAGATGCAAGTGTTAGATAAATATATCAACAGAGAATGAAATAGAAAATCTTGATGCAGATCCACATTAAGAAAGGACAACTTATAACATACATAACATAATATGTTATGCATAACATCATATCATCTTAAATTAAGGCAAACATGTGGTATTTAACCTTTTGGGATTGGCTCATTTCCCTTAGCATTATGGTTTCCAGTTTGGCCCATTTGGCCACAAAGAACTGCATTTTGTTTTCTTTAATAGCTGAGTAGTATTCTATGGAGTAGATGAACCATAGCTTTCCTATCCAATCCTCTGCTGATGGGCATTTTGGCTGCTTCCATGTTTTTGCAATTACTGATTGTGCTGCTATGAACATAGGAGTGCATGTTGGTTTCTCATAAAACAAGTGTTCTGGATATATTCCTAGGAGTGCTATTGCTGGATCATACGGTATGTTGATTTTGAGTTGTTTGAATGTTCTCCATACTGATTTCCATAGAGGCTGTACTAACCTGCAGCCCCACCAGCAGTGGAGTAGGGTTCCCTTTTCCCCGCAACCTCGCCAACAAGTGTTGTTGGTGCTTTTATTCATGTGGGCCAGTCTTACTGGCGTTAGGTGGTACCTCATTGATGTTTTAATTTGGATTTCCCTTATTGCCAGGGAACTTGAGCATTTTTTCATATGTTTATTTGCCATTTGGGTTTGTTCCTTTGTGAAGTGTCTGCCCATTTCCCGTGCCCATTTCTTGAGTGGCTTGTTTGTTTTGGTGTTTTGGCTGTTTTGTAGTTCTTTGTATATTCTGGAGATTAGCCCTCTATCACCTATGTAGTGCGCAAAGATCTTCTCCCATTCTGTGGGCTGCTTTTTTACTTTATTGGTTGTTTCCTTTGCTGTACAGAAGCTTCTTAGTTTGATGAGTTCCCATTTGTTTATTCTGGTCTTGATTTCTATTGCTTTTGGAGTCCTTTTTAGGAAGTAGGGACCTACCCCTAGATCTTGCAGAGTTATATGTTGTGTATAAACTAAACTTGAAATGTCAATGAGGTGGTCACAGAAGGTGGTTAAGAACTCGCATTTACTTTTAACATTATGGTTACTCATTACTATGTCAATTAATTCCATAATGATGTAAAGTTTTGCTGATGGTATGTTGGAGCTTTTAATTGATCGCGTTGATACTCTGCTGGTTCTGTCTTCAGACCAGAGAGGGTATACCTAAGAAGCCGTTGAACTTGACTGGACAATGGGGGAATCTCAACTGAACTTGAACTGTGGTTATGCAACAAGGTGGAGGAATCCACCATGGTGGGAGGGTTTGGGGAGGGGTGGGGAGAATCCAAGTACCTATGAAACTGTGTAACATAATACAATGTAATTAATGAATTAAAAATAA
The DNA here is from genome assembly GCF_030435755.1 of Ochotona princeps. Lineage (NCBI taxonomy): Eukaryota > Metazoa > Chordata > Mammalia > Lagomorpha > Ochotonidae > Ochotona > Ochotona princeps. The sequence goes on from NC_080838.1 coordinate 32,161,478, forward strand.
TAAATAAATAAAAAAGGACAACTGATTTTCAATAAATGTGTAATCAAATTAATTGATAGGAGATGGTTATTCCATCTGATTTTTCAGAACAGCTGAATATCCCCATAGAATTACGTGAATGAGACAACATTCAAACGTGAACCCATCCAGGTGGGCTGTGAGAAACATCACCCACATTGTTAACATGATTGGATAAGTAGTAAGCAATTGTTGAACGCTTCCAGACAACAGCAACAATCCTCTCTCAGAATGGTAGTTAAGGTCCCCAGGAACTCAACATATATTAAAACTATGTCAACTCCTATATGTTTATATATAAACTGACATTAGTTTCCAATAGTTACTAAATGAATTAAATACAAACATGTTTCTTATTTTCCATACCCCTTTGTCTATTACCATAATCCTGCTTTTAGCTTAAATAAGCACAAAAGCTATAAAAGGAAAGCGTATGTTACTCCAAATAGGTATCATTTAATCAGCAGTATATTTTACTCTGGAAAATTGAACTAAACATTCAGAGCTGTCCAGCTCTTATCTTTCCTATAATGCATAAACTGTGGGAGGAAATGATTACTCATCCTGAGTCACAGCACAGAGTAAGTTACCACCTGCAAGGAAACCTACCCTTGACTCTGGAGGGAGTCATTTCTTTCCTCCACTTATAGAAACCACATTCCAAAATAATAGGGGTCTTAAGATTTAGTGATAGAGTCTTATGAAACTTGATTTATTCTTTTTTTTAAGATTCAATTTATTTTAATTGAAAAGGCAGATGTACACAGAGAAGGAGATACAGAGAAAGATCCTCCATCTGCTGGCCCACTCCCCTAAGCAGCCACAATGGCTGGAGCTGAGCGGATCCGAAACCAGGAGCCAGGAGCCAGGAGCCTCTTTTCTTCTGGCTCTCCCACAGGGATGCAGGAACCCAAGGCTTTAGACTGTCCTCCACTGCTTTCCCAGGCCACAATCAGGGAGCTGGATGGGAAGTGGAGCTGCTGGGATTAAAATTGGCACCCATATAAGATCCTGCTGTGTGCAAGGCAAGAACTTTAGCCACTAGGCTACCATGCAAGGCACGATTTATTGATTTTCACTATGGCTTATTCAAATAATCTCCAGAGTTGGTCCCACTCTTGATTCTATAAACCCAAGATCTATTATAATTTTCTCATCCTTCCATGGCAGAAAGTTCAGAATTTTAAAAAAAGCCGCACTGTGCTTTTATACTTTTAATAAAATCCTTTTTGAGTATCAATGGTATGGACTTATATTGATACTAAATTGAGTTGGATGATTCTTTTCTTTTTTTATTAAATTTATTCGTTAATTACATTGTGTTGTAATTTCATAGGAACTGGGATTCTCCCCACACTTCCCCACACCCTCCCTCCCCCCCGTGGTGGGTTCCTCCACCTTGTTGCATAACCATAGTTCAAGTTCAGTTGAGATTCCCTCTTAGCAAGCATATGCCAAGCATAGAGTACAACATCTTATAGTCCAGTCAAGTCCAACTACTTATTGGGGAGACCCTCGGATGATTATTTTCAATGTTGAATAATCTTTGAGGATAATTTCATTATTTCTATTTCAGTTAAATAAAAAAATCTTAAATTTGCTCAAGAAAAAAAGCAAAGAATTCCTGAGAAATGAAGGTGTTTTCCTTTTTTTTTTTCCCTTGAGAACTACATGTATTATGTATTGTGGGGTCACCAGGAATTCTGAGCCTACCACATACACTAATCCAAAGCTTGAAACATCCCACAGGAAAAAATCCTCCACACAGAAATCTGGGCTTGGGGCCCAACTGTCCTACATACACACACACACTATGGCACCACAAACATGGATATAGGACTGCAAAGCATCACATCTTTAGTTTTTATAAACATTCCCTTTTCCAGAAAGGATTTAGGTGGCTTAGAATGGATTTCATTTGTGGAAATGTTTGATGGAGGTTAGTTAAAAGTATTAGGTGACTGGAAACCTCCAAAAGCTGGGGATGGATGGTAATTCTCTTGCATTTTCTGCTAGATATTATAAGACTGTGTTGTTGTTTCAAAATAAAAAAAATCAAAAAGGTGTTTTCCTGCTAAGAGGCTTCTTCTCATTAGATATTCAATGTCCATTATTCTATATTTTAATGTTTCGTTTCCACACCTGTATTTACAATATTCAGTCAAACAGCTGCCAATTTCAGTGAAAGGTGAAGTCATCAACATGTTTTAGTCTGGTGACTAGGAGACACAACATCTCCACCTAAATTATAAGAGCTAGTAGAAGTTCTTTGAATTTGAGGACAGTAGAATTGAATTAATTCTCCCTTTTGCACACTTCAAAGCTTGCCTCTTTGCTGAATCATTGTTTTTGCCAGTTGTTTATTTGTCATTATTTCCATAGTCTTCAGGATTTCTCTCCAACCCATAATGAGATATTTATCCTAGCTTTGACAGGATATTAAAAGTGGAACTTGTTGGTCAACATTTTGGGCAAAACAGATGGGAAGCAAAGATGTATGTGACATAAAACATGAAGAAATTTGAGTCTCACCAATTAATCATGGCTCACAGCTGACACAAAGATGTGACAATAATTTATGTGGCCCTTTGAGAAACAATCTGGAACTATAGCACCTTGGGAAAAGCTTGTTCATTTTTGCTCAGCTACTAGTGAATTAATATATGTTATACATTGCTAACCAAGAAGGTTGTTTCATAAAGTCACTCTCTGGGATATATTCTGCACTATGAGATATCCCAGAAATTATCCATTTTATGATTTCTCACCACTCACTGCTGCATATTGTATTACCCATTGTAGTAAGCACACCCCGCTCCTGTTTTACGACACAAAAATGAGTGCCAATTGATCTGCAATGCATTTTTCTAATATAGATGGTTTCCATAGTGCAATTAGATCCCTAGGAAGAATATTTGTTAGCTTCAAACATCTACACTAGATGTCTGTTTTTGTAAAATGCCATGGTGTAAACACATGTCCTTAAATGGCTCGATAGCTTGGAGAACATGCAGCACCCACTATGTGGAGGTTGCCTCATTGGCAGTTTCGCACTGTTAGAGGGTGATATAACCATTGACTAAGTATTTAACTTCTTGTAGAAGGTAATAGCTGACTCACAGACAACACACTCTGAAGGTTCACATCTCAGTGAGACTACTCTCTCTTTAGGACCACTACAGATTTTCAGAGCAAGCACAAAATTAAGAAACATGTTTATTGTGATTGCAAGTGTTTGTTTATTTACATTTGGTTTTTGTTTTGTGTTTTCAATGGAGGTTTCCATTAGAGGAAACACATGATATTTGTCCTTTTGGGACTGGTTTATTCCATTGAGCATAATGGTCTCCAATTGAGAACATCAGTTGCAAATGGTAAAATTTAATCCTTCTTTATAGCTGAGTAATATTTCATAGAGTAGATGTACCAGTTTCTTTATCCCATCTTTTAATGGGCATCTAGGATGTTTGCATATTTTTTGCAATTGAGGACTGTGCTGCAATGAATACAGGGTACAGGTTTCTTTTAAATGTTTGCTCATCAGTTCTTTTTTAAATATTAATTTTATTTATATCGAAAAGCAAGAGGAAGAGGAGAGACAGAGAGGAAGATTTTTCATTTGTTGATTCACTCCCTAAGCATTCACAGTGGCTGGAGCTGAGCCAATCCAAAGCCAGGAGCCAGGAGTCTCTTCCAGATCTCCCACACGAGTTCAGGGTCCCAAGGCTTTGGGCCATCCTCGATTGCTTTCCCAGGCCACAAGCAGGGAGCTGGATGGGAAGTTGAGCAGCTGGGATTAGAACCAGTGCCCACATGGGATCCCAGCACGTGCAAGGCAAGAAATTTAGCCACTAGGCTACCACTCTGGGCCCATATATATCAATTCGTTTGGATATACTGCTAGGAGTGGGATTGCTGGGTCATACGGTAAGAGCATTTTCTGTTGCCTAAGTATTCTCCATACCAACTTCCATAGCGACTGCACGAGGCTATAGTGTCACACCAGCAGTGGAATAAGGTATCTTTTACCCCACATCCTCACCAGCAGGCGTTATTGGTAGTTTACTGTATGTAGGTCATTCTCACTGGGGTTAAATGGAACCTTGGTGGTGTTCTTATTTAAATTTCCCTTATTGATAGGGAGAATAAGCATGTTTTCATATGTGTGTTGACCATTTGGATTTGTTCCTTTGAAAAATATTTGCTGATTCCCTTTGCCCATTTCTTAACTGGTTTGTTTTGTTGTTATAGTGTTTCTGGAGTTCTTTGTATATCCTGGATATTATCCCTCTATCTGTTGTGTAGTGTGCAAAGATTTTCTCCCACTCTGTTGGTTGCTTCTTTATTTTGTTGACTGTTTCCTTTGCTGTGCAGAAGTTCCTTAATTTGATGTAGTCCTATTTGTTTATTTTTGGTCTTGTCTCCGTGCTTTTGATTTTTCTAGGAAGTGTCCCGACCTGCAGGACACGATGCTCAAACCCTGAGGGTTGACTGGGAATGCCGGGCTGCTAGTCCCTGGGCTGCTGGCCCAAGAAACACATGGACACACGTACTTGGTGGAAAACAGTGCCTCCTGCTATTTTTTTTACTCCTCATATATATACCTTCTTCTCTAGGGGAGGAGGGGCTTCCTGGAACTAATTATCTTCATTGAAGCAGGGAAGGAACTAGGAACTATTTATTTGAACAGGAACAAGGGTGGAGGTTCTATTCTGCTTGCTTTACACAGGACGTTCTGGCCTAATATCCTGCTTGCTGTGGCCCTGCTTGCCCAAGGCAAGCTTTGCAATATAACAGGTTGTCAGGCATGCCGAGTCTAAGACCCATAAGTCTGTGGCTCCTAACAGGAAGTATTTGCATATGCCTATATCTTGTAGAGTATTTCCTTCATTTTCTTCTGATGTTTCAATGGTTTGGGGCTATAGCTTTAGATTCTTCCTCCATTTAGCTTTGATCTTTGTGTATGATGGAAGGTAAGAGACTTGTTTCTTACTTCTGCAGGCTGTTATCCAATTGTCCGAACAACATTTGCTGAAGAGACAAACTTTTTTTCCTGGGATTGCTTTCTGGTTTTTGTTTGTTTGTTTGGTAAAAGATTAGACGAATGTACTTGTATGGGCACTCTTCTGATGTTTCTATTCTGCTCCATTGCTCTTCCTCTGTTTCTGTAACAGTACCAAATTGTTTTAATTGCTACTGCCCTATAATATGTTCTAAGTTCTAAAATTTTGATCCCTCCACTAGATTCTTATTCTTAAAAATAGTTTTGGTTATTCACTTCCAGATGAATTTTGTGTTGTTTTTCCCAGATCTGTGAAGAGTGTTCTTGGGATTTTGATTGGGATTGCATCAAATCTTTATATTACTTTTGGCAATAAGGACATTTTGATGATGTTGACTCTGCCTATGCAGGAACATGCTGTATCTCTCCATTTTCAACATGTCTTCTCTTTCTTTTTCCAAGGTTTTGTAATTTTCCTCATAGAGATCTTCTACATCTTTAGTTAAGTTTATTCCGAGGTATTTAAGTATCTTCTCTGTTATTTTGAAAGGGACTGCTGTGGAAATGTTTTATTTCATTTTCAAACACAAAGTGAGTCTTACTGGATATATTATTCTGGGTTAATAGTTTTTATCAGAAAATGTCACTCCATTCTCTTCTGAGAAGTTGGCAGTGAGTGTGATTGATATTCCTATATATGTTATCTGATCCTTTCTATGTGCTTGTTCAGTTGAGTGGGGCTTGACAACGATGTGTTTGTGTGAGGATCTTTTTTGATAGAATCTGTTTGGGGTTCTCTGCCTTTCCTGTATTTGGTTTCCCCTTATGTTCCCAATGCTTGGTAAGTTTCCTTTTGTAATTTCATTCAATACTTCTTGAAATCCTGTCTTTCCACACCTTCAGAACTTCCTATCATACTGGTATTCGATTTTTGATGGTGTCACTCAATTCTCCTATTTTGTATGTCTGATTAATTAATTGTGTGTCCTTAAATAGGTTATCTTTTATTTCTGATATTCTTTCTTCTGCCTCATTCATTCTATTCGTGAGGTTTTCTGTCACTTTTTTATTTTGCTGTATTGTATTATTTAAGTATTTCAGTTTGATTCTGTTTTATAGTTTGTATTTCTGCTGTGATATATTCCTTAAATTCCTTGAATTCTTGCCTTTGTCACTGTCCATCTCTGAAGAGTTCATAAGGATTTTTTTTTTTTTTTTGTATTCCTTGTCTGGGAGATTCTCAGTGTCTTCTTCTTGTAACTATAAGATTGAGTTGGTATTTTGCTCATTTTTCAGATAAACTTTGGTTTCCTCATTCATGTTTTTCTATTCCACTTCCTATTAGCATTGCAGATCTGTGGGCTTTCTCTTCAAGCAGATTTTGCCTTTATGTTGTGTCTGTTGCTTCCAAATTTGTTGGTAGGGTGTCTTTGGCCTCGGTCTCTGCAGACAATACCGCCCCAGCAGCTTCCCTTAGCCATAAGTGCTCCCAGATCACAGTCAGTTTGTCTGCACAGTTTTCCTCTCACTTGTGTTTCCTGTGGTGTCTGGGGTCAAGCGGCTTACTGTAGCAAAGATCCACACACTTGCATGCCCACTTGGGCAGTGGCTCTCTCTTTCTTGAGGCTCTTTTGTGAGGCTGTGAAGTGCAACAGGCCAGCGATTTTTATTCCTGGTATCTTTCCATGGCTGCTCCAACTGTCAGCTCATCAACAACTCTCCTTCCAGTTTTCTGATTACAGGGTTTGCTTGAACCTTCCACCAGCTAATTCCTGCTGCTGATGTGCACACTCGTGTAGGTCTTCTCTTCACTGTTTTCTGTGAGGTGGAAGTGGATTCTGCTTTGGTTTCACAAGTCCCTCCCTCAACTGGTCTAATCCATGGAAGTTCACTCCCCAATGGCTTGCTCCCCAATGGTGTGACTGCCCCTATCTGGGTGACAATCATTTGGGAACCTGTGGAAACCCACTCAGCTTTGCCTTCCTTCGCTAGTGTTTTATCCCGTGACTTTTTGCCTTGTACTGTCTCTTTGGGGAGACTCCCACTGGGACTCTACCCGTTCTTGTTTCCTTTGTATTGGCTCTGAATTCACCAGACTTTTGTCAGAGGGTTGGCATGCGCTGCCAAAGCTCCCTGTGCTCAGCTTCCTCTTGGGCTGCAGGCTGCAACTTCCAGCATTTTCATCAGTTTTCTTTATCCGCTCAGCTCCTCCTTGTCTCCAGTGGGCTCCAGGGAGCTTTACTGGCCGCGTCTGGTGATTTTCCCTCCCCAGATCTGCACTCCACTGGATTTTCTCTCTGCACTCTTGGCTACACCTTTCTACCCTGATTGGCAATCTTGTATCTCCCTATACTATTTGATAATGGATTCTATATTAGAAATTTGCTTCCATTGGGAGCATACTCAAGTGTCAAATTCACAAAAATGAAATTCTTTCACTATGAAAAATAATTCAGAAGAATTTGTTCTGTCAAATATTTGGATGGGGCACTTTTAGAGAGTTTTTTTTAATAGATGCTAGTGGAGTACTTGGAAAGCAAATATTTATTGATTTTATAGCTGGAAATTCAGATATTGGATAGCACCTGTCCACATGTGTTCCACATTCCCCTATTACACCATGCTTTTATTTTGCAAAAGTTTTTTTTTAGATGTTTCAAAGTTTTCTGAGTGGAGTTCATGTGGGAAATCTAGATAAAGTTCTTGACTTCAGCCTGGCTCAGCTCTTCCTGTTGAGGCAATCAAGGGAGTGAATCAGTAGATACAAGATGTCTCTTACCCTTTATCTCTCCTCCTCTTTTTGTAACTTTGACTTTAAAGTAAATAAATGTTTTGTAAAGGGCAAGTGACACTTGCAAATGTAATCATTTATTAAAGATGAATCTTGGACTTCAGAAACCCACATGATTTTTTATGTGCAATAAGTTTGTCGACTATAGTTCAATGGAACTGTTAAATATACTTTGACAATAGGATGCTGGATTTTCTACCATTAGCTGTGCCTACAATACCATGATACACTTAATATCTAACTGATGGGCTTTTAACTGGTGTTGAAGGTTTATAATAATGTAATAACTTGGGGGGAAACAGTGTGGAGGGGTGTGGTGGAGGGGAATGGGGATGGTGGAAAGGAAAATCCCTGAGCCTATGGAACTGTAAATAAAAAATAAAAATTAAAAAAGAAGAAAAATTGTTTTTATTATTATGGGTGATAAATTAAACCTGCCCGTTAGTCTGTGAGGACATACTATTTCTTTCCTCCAAAGCTGTTTGTTGAAGTAGTATTCTTCAGTGTTCTTGAACAGAGGGAGTTCGTGTCTCTGTTCCTATGGCATGCAGAAATGCAAAAGTTTTTTTTTCCAATACCACCAGAACTCTCCACTGTCTACATTTGGTTTGAAAAGGAGCACATAACACGGTTTTTGTGCAAATCATCTGGAATTTGATTCCTTAATGGCCAAACACTAAGACATGTCTAACGTATGGACTTCCACATCATGACCCCTGGAAAGCACATGTTTCCTCTTCAGGAGGTCACCCTGACACGCTCTGCCTCTCTTAGCACTGGAGAGCATGAAGACTGGACTTGCATCTACATCTCTGGCACCCTGGGAGCCCTTCTGCCAACCTGACTTCTTGACTCCCACAGAAGCCTGAGTAATAGAACATTAAACATCAACAATCTGGCTATCACGAGGTCTTAATTGCTCTGAGCCCCACAGGGATCTGGATGAGCATTACAATAAGCACACCAAATGCCATGTTAGTTGACTTTGGGCTGGAAAGGACCAGTGAGAGTGTATGAGGCTCAGGACAATTTTTCTTACAAAAAGCACAGTCAGCTATCTTCCTCTAAGGCAGCAATGTGGGGAAATCAATGCCAGACTTCCCATTGAGCTGTTGTGCATTCATTCAGGGCAGCAGCAAGAAAAATTCACTGAAAGCAGTGTTTAAGAATCTCACATTCAGATTTTTCCAGGACCTCACACTGGAGATCTGCAATAATGTTGTTTTTCATTTGGGATAATTCTGGTTTTTTTTTTAATGTAATTTTACTTTCAGTTACACATTGGAGAAGGGATTGGGTGCTGTGGGTGCAAAATTCTTTTAAAAATTTATTTATTTATTTATTTGTTTGAATAGTACAATGGCAGAGGGAGAAACACACAGAAAAAGAGATATTCTATCCATTGGTTCACTCATCAAATGGCTGCAACAATCTGGATTGGACCAGTCCACACTCAAGTGCCTAGACCTTCATCTGTATCATCAGTGTAGGTGGTGGGGTTCTAAGCATTTGGACCATCTTCTGTGGTTTTCCAGGTGCAACAGCAGGGAACTAAATGGATCAGAAGCACAGTAGCCATGACTCAAACTGGTGCTCACATGGGATACTGCAGTCACACACACACAGTGGCTCAACCTGCTGTGTGGCATGCTGGCATCTTTTTCTTTTTTTGCTTTGTTTTTAATGCTTACGTGCCTTGAAAATAGCTGAGTCTGTTGGAGATAGTGGAAGTTCTGGACTGTCCAGAGTTTGTGTCCTGAATCAACGCAACCCGCATGATCTTCCCAAGCCACTGTTATTTTGTTTGCAAGTCCAGATAAGCATTTCTGTCATATAGGATTCTTGAGAAGGCTAATGGAAAAGGCACATAGAAAACATTTAGCATAACAGAGTGTAGCACATATAACTTACATCAAATAACCTTGCAGCATGGCCCGACACACTTGGTCTGCCTTCTGTGTGCGCTCTGGCCACTATTTTATCAGAACCGTAAAATTTTTAATTTATGGGCAAATCCAGATTGAGCTCAGGGAGAAAAAAAATAAGTTGATTTTAAAAATTACAAGAAAAATTGATTTTAAAAATTACAAGCAAAAGCAAACATAAATAAAGAAACCTAGTATTCTTTGTTCTTCTGAAACCCCAAACTTCTGAGTCTGTGCTGTGTTTAGGTGATAATCTTCTGAACTGTGCATGAAGGGGGAGGGGCGTCATATGAGAAGAGCTGCTGCAACCCCCGCGATAGGAAATATACACGCGCAGAGATGGATGTGCTGATGAGCCCCAATCTGTGAGGGCTTCCCCGGTGTCAGATGTCTCCCAGCAGCAGCAAGCATGTGTGATTAGCCAAAGGACTTTAATGTCAATATAATTACCATATGCCCTGTGGATGAAATAATGTTTCTAACCCACATTATCTGCCCACACTTACAGGATAAACAGTGCTAAGTAATGTGGTTTGTTTCATCATCACAGACCCTTCTTTCCTTCGCTCAGAGTCAGCTCAGGCTCTTTGCTAGGGGAATAGTTTGCAAACTTGTCGTATGGTCCCACGCAACCTTCAACCTTAACAATCTGGCTTTGTTTGCACAATTACTATTCTTTGCATTTTATTCTAAATCCTCATGTGGAAAAAATATGTTTAGATACAGAGTATTGGACATAATTTCTAAAGATGCCTTAGTAAAACAAATGTGGTTCAAATGTGTCATTGTCAGCTTATTTGGAACATGGTTCTTATTAAGCACAATACCCTACGTGTGTTATGTGGCATGAGAATGTATTCCATCATTTTGTTCTGAGTGTTGTTCACTTTTGCCAATTTATGAACGTAAAATATTTGAGATGAATGGCAAACATCATAAATTTTATAGTAATGACATTTCTTCAACAATCATCATTAAAGACATATTTAAATTATTGTTATTAAGTTCATTGATCCACATTTCACCTAAAACTGGTACAACTGAATTGACACAGAAAATATTTTCTCTGTTTTCTTTGTCTATACATATTTCAATCCTTACACCATTTCCACCTAGGGTTGGGTGTAATACCATCCTTCTTTTTTTTTTTTAAGTTTTATTCATTTTTATTACTAAGTCAGATATACAGAGAGGAGGAGAAACAGAGAGGAAGATCTTCCATCCGATGATTCACTCCCCAAGTGAGCGCAACGGCCGGTGCTGCGCCGATCCGAAGCCGGGAACCAGGAACCTCCTCCAGGTCTCCCACGCGGGTGCAGTGTCCCAAAGCTTTGGGCCGTCCTCGACTGCTTTCCCAGCCCACAAGCAGGGAGCTGGATGGGCAGTGGAGCTGCCGGGATTAGAACCGGCGCCCATATGGGATCCTGGTGCTTTCAAGGCGAGGACCTTAGCCGCTAGGCCACGCCGCCGGGCCCAACACCGTGCTCTAAATATGTATTGTGAAATTTGTTCACCTAATATAGATAACTAAAAACAAGGAAAACATTCTGACTTCAATACTCTAAGTTTTTCAGCTATTTTCATCTCTGTCTTTGTTACCTAGGTCATTCCCTGCATCATTTTTGTTAGGCTAAAAACATTTAAATTTTGACTGATACACATCTAATTTGTTTTTAATAATTCAATTTTTAGTTAGCATGTTATGTCTTCCTATCTTTCAAATTACATTTGCAATTGATTACTTTAAGATAATAAAAATTTTAAGTTGTCTAATGTTTGAAAAATATGTATTAGGAAAAACTGAATAAATTTAAAATGAAGTTCTTTTATTCTGTTTACCTTGAGAAAAGCTAATAAATATATACACGATTTTTCTCCTTCTTATTTCCTTACTGAAAGTTTTTGGAATATTTTGATCCTTCCCTAGCTGCAAATGCTCTCTCCTGCTTTTCCTTTTCTCCGCTAGTTCACGGGCTTTCATCCCTCATTTGTTCCCTCTTTGTTATCTTTACTTCATGATTTTTTTTCAGGACAGGAAATTATAATTAAGCAGAAAGCATATTTAATTGCTTGTGAGGCAGAGTTAGAGAGAGAGAGAGAGAGAGAGATTCCATTCACTTGTTCATTTCAGAAATGACTGCCTTAACCAGGAATTGGCTGGTGGTTTGAAAGCAGGAGCCTGAAGCTTCTTCAGGACTCTAAGCACTTGGGCCATCTTGCACTGCTTTCCTGTGCATATTAGCAGGCAGCTGGATTAGAGCTGAAAAGCCAGGACTTGAACTGTTGTCCATGTGGGGTGCTAATTACCATGCCACAGTGTCAACCCCAGGGAATGATAATTAAAGAATATCCAAGATTTCTTACTATATTTGCTGATAAAACTGAAGCTGATGGTTTTGTATTTTCCCACGATTCCATTAGTTTCCATCATCCTAAGCATTAAAAGATTAAGAAAATGTTATTTGAATTTTTATGTTCTTACAAAAGAAATCTACTGATACAATCTCTTGCTATTAATAAACAATGTTGCCTCATTTAGACTAAAATATGAAATAAAGTATTAAAAGATCAATGACTGTCTAATCAGCCTATTCAGTGGAACACACTGAAATGTTAGTTACAAACTGCTCTTTATAATTTGGAAAATAGAAAACATAATCAATAGACTTAAAATACACTATTTTAAGTGTATTTTAAACAACTATAAACAAGTAAAAAAATAAATGGCTGCATCAACATCTCATCTGTCCAAAATTTAGGAGGAAATGATAGAAGTAAGCATGTAAGGAAGAGAATTATCTTTTATGAAGTAACCATGTGAAAATTTTAACTATTTGGTATTTATTTTTCATCACTCATTAACAATATACTACATTTTAATATAACTTAATTTTGTCACAGATAATCTTCCATGACAGTGTGACAACCTAAGACTGGGAAGTAAAGGTATTATACTATATGTTTTTCTACTCCCAAATAAAAGTAGGACTCCCAGGGAAGCACCGCTGCATTATGATATTCGAAACATAGGCAGAATATGAAGTCTCTGACATATTTTCCATTTCCCTGTTACTTGCAGTGATCATTTCCTGCATATAAATAGAGATTTTATTGTTAAATGGATCCATAATTTCAGATTCCATAAATGTTTATCTTGCTATTAATATACTATCCCTGATTCAGAGATTTTTCTACCTTTGCCTATACCACATCATGATACATTTAAATATCAGAGAGTTAAATTTGCAGCTTGTAGTAAGGGACTGTACTATTGAGAAAACATGGGATGAATGTGGGCAGGGGAAAATGGAGAGAGAGTGAGCAAGAGGAGGAGGAGGAAGGAACTTCAATGCCTACAAAACTATATCATGGAAAACAATAAAAAAGATATTTAAAGATGGACTTTTGATTATTCTAATTTTCTGTTGAAAATTGGAATAGAGAAATAAAATATTTCAATATTGCTGGAAATTAATGTGTTTTGAATGGCCTCATTGTTCATTGGAGAAGGGAGCATCAAGGATAATATTGAATGTACTGAAATACAAGAAGTCCTCATAAAGTTTTGAGAAAATGTGTACTACTATGAAAAAAAATCTGGGATCTCCAAAGTTTTTACGTGAATTTATCATTTAATACCATTGCTGTGAAGTTTTCAAGGTGCTTTTATACATATCATTTGATTTACATTCATTCTACACAACTTACTATTTTGCTTTTCTTTACAAGTTTTCGTTTATTTGAAAGGCAGAGTTACAGAGAGAGGAGGAGAGACAAAGAGAGAACATGTACCCTCTGCTGGTTCACTCTCCCAAATGGCTGCCAACGGCAAAGGCTGGGGCAGGCCAAAGACAGGCACCAGGAGCTTTGTCTGAGTCTCCCATATGGGTGCAGGAGCCAAGGTGCTTGGGTCATTTTTCACTGGGTTCCCAGGTGCGATCGTGGGGAGCTGGTTGGAGGTGCTGGAGCTGGGACTGAATCCAGAACCCGTATGTGATGGTGATGGTGGAGAGGGAAGCTTAGCATTCTATGGCACAATACTGGTTTCTTGAATTCTTATCTTCCTGCCTGTTGAATCAGAGGTGTTCCCTGTCCTGTTTTCCTTTATTTTTTTTTTGTGGGGGGTGACTGTTTTCTGCATTTGGCAAATCTTTTAGCCAACTAGTCTTTGTCCGTGTGTATGCATCAATATGTGTCATAAGTGTATATATTATTAAGTGAACTGCTGTATGTGCTTATGTGTTCTTTGAGTTGTTGACAAGAATGGTTGTTAATCCATTAAACCATTTAAACTTACCAATTTATAGCAAGTTACTCTAGCAAATATATGAGATTTTTCATTACTTCTCAAAAAATGCAATGTTATGACACATACATTCTAAACTTTGGCAAGTTGTTTGTGTGGGGGTTGGTGTTGAAATCTAGTGTTCTAAATCTTAAACATGACAGAAACTTTAAAGCAGCTGAGCTTGGTTGGAGAAGGCAAGGGCATAGCTAAGGATATTACGTGTTTTATATTACTCTTTAAGTAACAGCCTGGCTGCATAACAGCTATGACACTTGACTCTGCTATACATCACACTAAGACTAAGTAATTAAGGGTGAAGGAAACTGACCCTGGAAATAGCAGAAACAAATTGGACAGAACATACTGATTTCTGATATAGCAGATGGGAACCCAAAGAGACTGTTTTTATTTATAGAAAGTGAAGCTAAAGTGCTTTATTTTGCAAAGGTACCTTTTACCAACCCAACTATTAGATGAATAAAATTTTATAATAATTCAAAGCAAATGTTACTAATCATTTGGAGTTTTGATATCCTGATTCATAAGGTTATTTTATTTCTTATAAGGTTTATGTGTTTTAGGGTTTTTAAAAAAAAGAATGTATAGTGATACAAATAGAGGCATCTTGTGATATTCAAAACATAGGTGAAATATTAAGTATCTGACATATTTTCCATTTCCCTGTTACTTGCAGTGATAATTTCCCTCATATAAATAGAGATTTTATTGTTAAAGGGATGCAAGAATTTCAGATTTCATAAATGTTTGTCTTGCTATTAATATACTATCCCTGATTCATTGATTTTACAATATTTCTTTGGCCAAGCAAAATCCATCCTTGGGTTGGATGTAGCCTGTGACCTAACAATTTATAACTATTTTTAAGAAGTTCGTATCAGGCTATAAAAATAAGCCTTTTGCAGTCATCTAATCTGCCATTGAATAATGAAAAAAACCACTTTAAATGGCTTTGCCATTATAGACAGAGGCAATAGGCAACAAAAACAGTCTAGAGCTTTGTAGCTATTCCTGAGCTGTAAATTAGCCCAGGAATGTAATCTTTATCACCAAGTTTTGTGAACTAGAAAAGGTCACTTAGGAAGTTTCAAGCTTCCTATGGAATTGTTTGAAAAATAAATGAGATAATGTGTAATGTTCTAATACCTAGCACAAATAACTAAATGTGTATTAGTATTTTAGCTATCAAAAAATAAGAAGCAGTTTGGCTGGCATACTAAAAAGCCTGCCCTCCCCCAAATTCCAATTTAACAAATATTTTATTTATTTGTAATTTACTGTTAACTTGGAAACCAGCTGTTTTCTGCTGCCTTGCTTGTCACTTGCAGTTTATTTTCTAGTACATATACTGGGGTTAGCTTAGAAACCAGTGTAAATTTTTAGACACAAATTTTCAGCAAATGATTTGATGTAAGTTGATAGAATTGTGCGATTAATGATGTCTAAGTGGAATGAGAAGTTATGTGGAAAATGAGTCATATATTGCCGTTGTAATTGGCTTGAGCATCAAGAGTAATGTATAAATATGTTGAGATTTGAATGGAAAGTAAAAGAACAAGAAGATCATGTGTTCTATTCTGATATGGATGGGTGTCAAGCATGGTTTCTCACTGCAAGCTAAATTCCTTACAATGATAATTGCAAAATGGCATGGAGGGAAGGTTTCTTCAAACTAATTTACTGATAAGTTTGCAGCAAGAAGCAAAATAAAGGAAAATCCACATGGCCATGCTTACGAAACTGATATTGTTTTAGAGGTAAAAAGGAAAAAACATAAAGAAAACTATGTTGCAGCAGGCTTTGACCTAACAGTTCAAACACTGGTTCCATATCCTGTACTGGAATGCCTGGATTCATTTCCCAGCTCCAAGTTCTGACTCTACTTCCTATTAAGGCACACCCAGAGGAAGCCAGTGATGATGTACCATTCATGTGGTAGATTTGGGTTAAGCGCTTTGCTCCCAGCTTTGGACCAACCCAGCCTTCATGATGATGGGCATTTAGGAATTTGCCCCAGGAGATTGAAGCTCTACATCTCTCTCTTCTTTTCCTTTTTATCCCTCTTTCTCTCCATCTCACTCTGTGAATCCCTATTTCTCAAACAAGTAAAAAGTTTGGGGAAAACAGGCTTTCTATCCAGCAGATTGGTTCAGTGATTCTGAGCAAAGACAAAATAACATTAGAATCCAGAAATAAAGGTTGACATGAAAAGTGAGTGGATGGGAAACTATCTTCAGTTTGTTTGCTGTTCTATTTAAATTTGTGTGACTGAGGAAATTGACATAAATTTACCTTACTCTTTTTTTTGTATGTAAAAAATAGACAATGTAATTTCATTCCTTAAGGTGGTGTATAAGTCAACTAAGTTAACCATACAGTTGCCCTGATTATCCTGTGAATTTAGCTTTTCATCAAACAAGATAAAAGTATACATTCTCATAGGAAATCACTCCAAAAACACTCCAAAAACAAGGCCTAATATGAAAACATATTCACAGATGTGTTTGGAATCTGAACACAAATAGACTAAGCACAACCTTGGAAAACTCACATTTCTTCAGGGAAACATTGCTTCCAAATTTGATAAAACTTTTTACAACTTTACCTTATTATTCATTGCTACCAGAATACACATATTTAAGATCGATAGTGTTACTGCCTCTAGAAAGGCTTGATTGTTGGTTATTTTTAGAGCTAGAGTGTTATCAGGCTAGTGTTTTGGATGAACAAATGAACAAAAAGATATTGCATGTTTGTAACAGTTTAATTATGGTGAGTAACCATAGGCTGTATTTCAAATAAAAATGTAAGTGAAGGCCTGAGACGATGCAAGAACAATAAAAGATGGAATCCATGGTCATCATTTCATGGTTTCATGTAAAGATAATTTATTTACAGGTTGTGTAAATGTTGCTATGGACATAGTTTAGGGACTAATGGCCAGGCTAGCACAGCTAGAAGAGGTCCTACTGCTTTCATTAGGCTTTCTCAATGCTCTCATATAACAAGTATGAATATGCTGGTTCAAAGAACTAACTTCTTAGCTCATGTTGCTTTGCCCACTTTCAAGTGTATCATTCCAACTTTTGGTTCCACCGTGTTATCTCTTTGTCTGTGTTTGAATTCTTGTTCTTTTCTTTTAAACATCCTTGTGCTAACATTTAGCACTCCTCAGGAGAATCCAAAATAATTCCAGATGTCATCTTCCTCAATCTCCTTTGTCACGTTCAGTTGACGTATTTGCAGATCATGGGGATTAGGATGAGACTGGCCATCTTTCAGGGGCGATTGTTCAGCCACCCACAGGTGGAAAGGTTTACGCGACTTTTACAAGGTCTTTCTTCTGTTATCACAAAAGAACCACAACAGTCATGTTTGAAAAGTCACCTGTGGGTGCTGCAGACAACAAATTGTCTGAGGTCTGAGATGAATACCAGTGCAGTTGCCAGTCATGTGAGGCAGCCAGCTGGAATATCCAGGCCCAGTTACACTCTAAGATAACTGCATCCTCAGCCAACAGCTGACTCACACTGCCTGTTCTTAAGAGGATTAAATGAATTTTTACAAGTGATAGGCTTTGAACATAATGTGATTTTGGATGCTAGCTCATAAAGAGGGACACAACATCTGCCTGTTTTTCTTTGGACTCTCGCTCTTGGAATTTTGTTACTAAGCTGTGATACAGCCCCTGCAACCCACATGCAGAGAACACATGAAGTTGTGCGTAAGTGTTTTCGTTGTCAGCCCAGCTGGATTCTCAACTGACAGTGTCAACGACCCGACAAGAGAGTGAAGACATTTCCACATGATTCTAGCCATCAGGTCACCAGCAGCCTTCCGGTCTTCCCAGCTGAGTCCCAGATATTGTGGAAACTCACAACTCAGCCCTGATGGTCCCTGTCTAAACTGTTGCCCACAGAATCCAGGGAGCTCATAACATAGTTGGCTGATGTCACTAAATCTGAAGGTGTTTCTTTCACAAACAGTTATTATTATATGGAAAATAAACTCAGAAAGACAATCTATTTTTCCCCAATCAGCTATTTTTCCATCAGCGTAAAACAATATTTGAAAAGCATAGGTAAATAAAATAATAGATTGTTAAATGTTTGAATATAAAGTCCCTTTCATTGTGTCATTAAATGCTTAATATCCACTATTTACTGCATTATCTATTGAATGTTGTAAAATGTCAGTGTAAGCAAATAGTTTGCACTTAAAATTTATAGTTGCTATTTGTATACAAGAACAATTACATCAGCTAGATTTCTGATAGTCAGTGTGAACATATTGGGAACATACAGATAGTTTTATTCCCATCTTTATTATGCTCAACCCAGAAAAAGTCACATTTTTTTCAGAGACTGTATTCCTTTTATGCATCATTATTAATGTTTTAAGAAGTTCGGAGGTATAGGGGGTAGAAAAGTGTCAATGCTACTTTTTGTTTTCCCACTATAGTAACATATACATTAAATTTTATTTCTTCTTAATTCATCTGAGTTTGAAAGACATTTCCCATGCTCTCTTAAAAAAACACATGTTTTTTATTTTTATTTTTATTTTTTTTTTAAGATTTTTATTGCTATTGGAAAGCCGGATATACAGAGAGGAGGAGAGACAGAGAGGAAGATCCTCCATCTGATGCTTCACTCCCCAAGTGAGCCGCAACGGGCCGGTACGCGCCGATCCAATGCCGGGAACCAGGAACCTCTTCCAGGTCTCCCACACGAGTTCAGGGTCCCAAGGCTTTGGGCCATCCTCGACTGCTTTCCCAGGCCACAAGTAGGGAGCTGGATGGGAAGTGGAGCCGCCAGGATTAGAACCGGTGCTTATATGGGATCCCAGGGCTTTTAAGGCGAGGACTTTAGCCGCTAGGCCACGCTGCCGGGCCCAACACATGTTTTTTAAAATACATATTTGAAAGACAAGAAGAGAAAGACAGAAGACAGGAGAGGAGAAGGGAGGAAAAGAGAGACAAGGCAAGGTGAGGTGAAGAGAGGCGAGGCGAGATCATCCACCTGCTGGTTCACTCTCCAACTGCACTCAATAGCAGATCTGGGCCAGGCTGATGCCAGGAGCCAGGGGCTCAATCCTGGTCTCCCAAACAAGTGTCAAAGAATGAAGAGCATGGCCATCAGTTACTACATCCCAAGGCATGGATTATCAGGAAAGTGTATCAGAAGCAAAGGCTGGACTCACAGTGAGGCGATGCAGCGTGGGCTATGGGTAGGGCAAGGGCGTACTAACTGTAAAGCCAAACACTTGCCCTCCATAGTTCCTTTTGAGCTTAAGAAGAGAAATGGAAGACACAGATGGACTACTCTTTCTTCTTTTGAATTCCTTAGGTAACTTTTAATATCTTCAAATAGTTTTCTAAAAGCTATATTATTGGCATACATTAGTGATTACTTGGTACTAATAGAATTAATATATAATACTAGCATTTTTTTCGTAAATTAGTTTCTCTCAACATTGGGATAGGGGGAACAAACAGTAATAATGGTGCATATGACTGTGCTTAAATATTACCACAATCTAATAATTTGGCATTCTGAAGATGCACAGGGGAATATATGCTAAGATACCGGCTTTCATGTTGGTATGCCCTCCTATGGTCGAAAGAGAGTAAGCTCTGGTTTTTCCCTCATGACCTATTCTGAATCTAACTATGTTCCAACAGCCTCGCTCCAGATATAAGCCCATCAGGTGTTAGGGCTTCAGCACAACATGTTGGACAGAAAAACATTCAATCCAGAACAACTTTTCACGTGACATCTTAAAAAAATCATAAAAATTGCATATTCTGGAGCTGCTCCTGGATTTCACTTTTTTTTTCACCAGAATAAGCTTTTAATTCCTTTTCCTCCATTTCCACAAGGTTTATTGTTGTTGTTGTTGTGTTTTTTTATGTTGTGGAACTCATATGAGAGTTACCTCGCATATGACTCATATAATGATTACCTTTTATTAAATAACTATTATGTCTTTCTGTTTTAATTTGCATTTACCATACATTTTTGGCTCAACATTGATTAAAAACTTCATCATTTCCATTACATAAAACAGGAAGTTAATTTTTTTTTAAGATTTATTTAGTTTTATTACAAAGTCAGATATACAGAGAGGAGGAGAGACAGAGAGGAAGATCTTCCATCCGATGATTCACTCCCCAAGTGACCACAACGGCCGGTGCTGTGCCGATCTGAAGCCGGGAACCAGGAACCTCTTCCGGGTCTCCCACATGGGTGCAGGTTCCCAAGGCTTTGGGCTGTCCTCGACTGCTTTCCCAGGCCACAAACAGGGAGCTGGATGGGCAGTGGGGCTGCTGGGACTAGAACCGGCACCCATATGGGATCCTGGCGCGTTCAACGTGAGGACTTTAGCCACTAGGCCACGCTGCCGGGCCCACGCAGTTAATTTTTAAATTAGTAAGGTGTTGATTAGAATAAAGAATGGGAGTGTATTTCATGTCTTTTTTTTCTTTCTGTCTTTGGCTATTTTCAAATATCAACGATTATGTGATTGACAGGGCAGATTAACACTATTTCTGTTTCCAGAGACCACAGAAATCAGAATAATTAGCTGCTATTCACAGGCCATCTATGAATAATACTAGAGTTGGTTGAAGGTAGGAACTTGTCAACTTGGATTTGGCTTCTCTGATGCTTGGCCATAGATTCAGAGCCCTTAAACTCAAATACAATCCTTGTTTCTTAGTTCAGGGTCACTGTATGACTCACCAGTCCTTTAGAGTCATGTTGTTGCTGAAGGAAATGACAGAGTGTGTAGAGAAAATGTGTTAAAGTTCCCATGACTTCATTTGAAGGTTTTAGTGAATCTACCCCATGGAATGTATTCAGGACCGATTACTGAGCAGTCAGCTGATTATCACATTTTGGCATTACTATTTTTTTTAATACCAGGTCTTATTTTGCAATGTTTCCCAGGCAGTGAAAAAATTTTCTTCTCTTTTACTATCCTATCTAACTTCTGTCCATTATAGTGTGACTCTATCTATAAGTTCATTTCAGCGATAATGAGTATCAGCGCTAAGGCAAAAAAAAAAAATCAGATCCATTTCTGCATTAGCAATGGGCAGCTGTATTTATGTTATTTCGTGAGCAGCTTTCACAAGTAATTTTGAAAAAAAGACAATTAGGATGCTCCTCAAAACCCATGTTTTAAGCATTAACAATTTCATCCAACCTTCTATTTGAGTTGTTATTTGATTATTTTTAATGCAAAGGGACATTTATAGATGTTTCTAGTAGAATGAGAATACTTCAGTAAAATGTTGATTTACTCAATCAATAATTGTAATATAAGAATAGATAGCGTTTAGAATGTTCTATGTAGATAACCATGTTACTGACAATTAAATGGATTATATCTATGGCAAAAATTACAGAGTTCTTGCAAGATTGTTCGTAAATAATCTTACATGTGTGTACTTTTCCCTTAGCTATAAGATGTATCTTGCCAATAATAGTATGTGAAAAATATAATTACAATTTGGAAATAATTTTATATTATGGACAACCAAATAATAACTTGAGAAATAAAAGGAATAAAGAGAAATGAGAAATAAAAGATATTTATTGCCCAAAGAGAAAATTACTACTGGGAATTTTTATTTATTTCTCCTTAGATGCAGACACATCCTAGATCTTAATGGTAATTCCTTCGCTTTTTACTTTGTTAACCATATTTTTTGCCAAAGTGATTAATCTCTTCATTTTGAAAACTTGTATTGATGGAAAAAACATTCAGATTTTTTAAATTTTAACTTTTCTCAACATGTTTTTTAAACTGGTCCATGTTATTTCCTGAAGTGAATGTTCATAAATCATTACCAGATAATAGTTCATTATATGAGTATTGCATAATTTAATGTGCATTTGACTGTTAATGAAATTGGAAGTATTTCAATTCTAGGCTCATTCAGAAATTGATGCTAAAGATAATTGTGAATACGCATTAGGGGAAATAGAAATACATATTTGTCTATACCAGTGGTTATCAAAATTGTGTTTAAAATTATTTCCATGATACATTTTTGTAGGTAAAAAGATTCCTCCCTTGCCCTTCTGTTTCTTCTACCTGTTATCCCTCCCACAATTTCCCCCCATATTATTGTAGTAGTATAGTCACTTAGTAACAGTTACAAATTTGACATTCTGATATTTAAGTACATCATGGAATTGTAGGTATTGATAGTGATCAAAAAGCTAGTGTTATGTTGTCAAAGTATATTTAACTGTTTCCCGAGAAGTTCTGCTTTTATTTAGGAGTAGAGATGCCTACTGTGACATATCTTTACTTCCCCGTATGCTAGTCTTCTTTGTAGAGTTCATCTGTGAGAATATATACATCTTTGTTCACCTATGTTTCTGTTTTGCACTTTGCATAGATGCTGCCCTCCATGAGAGGGAACATATGCTTGTCCTTTTGAGATTGATTTATTTCGCTGAGCACAGGGACCAGTTTGTTGCAGATGGGAGGATTTCAGTCTTACCGATGGCTGTAGTAGTATTCCATGGAATAGATGTGCCACGGCTTCTTTAATCACTTTTCCTTGGATGTGCATCTCTGTTAATGAGGTCAGGTACATTTGAACATATTTATTGATTACATGAGTTTATCTGTATTATACTCCTACTTGTATCTTTTCCTCAGTGTTTCTATGTGTCCTCTTTTTTTTTCTTATTGTCTCGTAAGAGCTCTGTGTGCATTTGCAGTGATAGCTTTTTTTTTCTTTTAGATTTATTTATCTTTATTGCAAAGTCAGATATACAGAGAGGAGGAGAGACAGAGGGGAAGCTCTTCCATCCGATGATTCACTCCCCAAGTGAGCGCAACAGCTGGTGTTGTGCCGATCCGAAGCCAAGAACCAGGAACTTCTTCCAGGTCTCCCATGCGGGTGCAGGGTCCCAAAGCTTTGGGCCATCCTCGACTGCTTTCCCAGGCCACAGCAGGGAGCTGGATGGGAAGTGGAGCTGCTGGGATTAGACCCGGCCCCCATATGGGATCCCGGGGCGTTCAAGGCGAGGACTTTTAGCCACTAGGCCATTGTGCTGGGCCCAGTGATAGCTTTTATTAGTGGTGTGAACAAAACATATTTTCACTTCCTCTAGTATTGATTTTTTTTCTAATTAAAGTTTTTAGCTTGTCAAAATTTTTTGATTAGGTTTTTAATTCACTTTATAATATACTTTGATATTGAAATGCAAATTTTCAATACTATAATCTAATTATTATTTTCATTATAGTCAGTGCCTTTTGTATCTTAAGAAATTGTGGTTTTTTTTTTTTTTTAGATTTATTTTATTTTTATTACGAAGTCAGATATATTGAGAGGAGGAGAGATAGAGAGGAAGTGGAGCTGCCGGGATTAGAACCAGCAGCCATATGGGATCAAGGCGAGGACCTTAGCCACTAGGCCACGCTGCCGAGCCCCAATTGTGGGTTTTTTTTTGGAGAGGTGTTTCACTTGGAGTTCAAATGCCACTGAGGAAGTCTACATCACACATTAGAAAGTGCCTTAAGTTCATTCTTGGTTCCTACTGTTGATGTTTAGCTTTCTCCTAATGCTGACCCTAGTAGTCAACACTCATGACTCTGCTGATTTGGTCCCTGCCCCACACACAGGAGACGTAGGCTGAGTTCTGAGTTCCTTGCTTTGGCCCCTGTCAGTTGTGCTTGGCATCTGGAAAGTAAATTAGTAGATAACAATTCTATCTGACTCTTAAGTATAAATGTTAAAAGTGTATTTGTCTAGGGGCTGCACCCTTCGGGTTGAGTATACCGAGGGGGAAGGTTTCTGTGACTGGGCAGGTCTGGGGCCCACCCGCCACCCTCATTAGGTGGTGAATGGGATTGGGGAGGGGCGCGACCTTGGGCCTGGGGATTTAAACTTCCAGCAGCCTCCCAGCTGCTGGTGGGTCTCAGGACGGGGCGTCTCATGCCTGGATCCCAGATGACAGCCACCACATGCACGTGGTGAGCTGTCCCTGGGCAGCCAGTGTGCCATTTGGTGCCAGGCTCTGCCTGCTGGCTGCCCGGCCTTGACCACTGGGGTTTTGGTTCTTTGAATCGCTGCTTAGGTAGCTCCAGGTTGAACCCACTATGCTTCTAGGATGTAAATGAATCATAAAGACAGTAACTCTTGCTTTATAGAAGCTGTAATCACTGAACAATGCTGACCACCAAATACTAGTCCATGCAAAAGCTAAGGCTCGGGGCTTATCCATCAGAATCATATCTTGTTACCTGACACGATGATGGATCAGGAGAAGGGTCACATTAAGCAAGGCCATTACATTAACTAGCACTCGAAAATCATATCCGGGGGTAGATTCTGTGGGGGGTGTGTCGGCCAAACCCTGTGGAAATTCTAGCTCCACTTGTTAGCTCAAAAGTTGGGGTGGTGACGGACTTAGCTAGGTGTGACCAAGAAGCTTGCCATCAATCACAGGTAAACGAACCCGCAACAGTCTGGACTGGTCAAGGCAGCAGCACCCAAATGTGCACCCTGAATAGGGTGTGGGGTGGGCCAGGCTGCAACATTCACCAGCTCATACAAGGACAAATGGAAGGCCAGACTTCACTGGAACCTGGCCTAAACCCAATGGCATGTATGAGAACTGGGTCTGGGAGTGGATTAAGTGGAGGAACTTGGAAAACTCCCTTGGCGAGTCATAGCTCCGGCTGGTGAACATGTGGTCCAGACCTGGGGGTCGGACGAGCTGGGCAAAGTAGCTCCAACAGCTGGCTAATGTGTCAATTGGTAATGGAACAGGGTGTACCGGGCAGGACTGAGCAAACCTTAGCCCACAAGCGAAACTAGAGACCAGGATGGAGCACAGGTCATGCTGAGCTAGGCTCATGTACCTACTGATCTGTGTGTCAGGAACGCTAAGCCACAGTGTCTAAGGCAGAGGTCAGGACAGGCGAGGGGATGAGCCAAGCTGAGTCAGAGCAACCACTGGCATGTGTGTGACCTATGGCTGGGAACAGGCCCGGCTAGGGAGCTAAGGGGACAACCCTAGCTGGGTTGAGGTTCCCACCAAGGGTCGCATGGGCTCAAATTGTGGCTGCATTATGATCAGGAAGCAGTTGTAGTCTCCCTTGGCACAAGTGTGGACTGGGACTGGATGCACCGAGCCAGGTCAGACTCCAACACCCTCTAGTGTCCTGGAGGACCAGGGTAGATGTGGGATTGAGTAGGCAAGGTCTCAACCCCTACTGAGCCATATGTGGGTGTAGACGAGGCATGGCTGGGCTGAAACATCCAACAGCAAGAGCCAAATTGGGTTGAAGGCCAGTCACGAAAAGCTGTCCTGCTAGGACAGGAAGTGAACTGAGTAGGGCTGGCCCATGGACCCACTGGTATGCGCAAAATCTGGCATTGGGAGAGATTCTGATGGAGGAGCCTGGGCAACTCCTCTGGCAGGACACAGAGCCTGCAGGTAAGCGCAAGAAACATGATAGGAAACAGCCCAGAATAGGCCATGGAAAGTTACCCACTGGCATACATTTGGCATGGGTCGGGGGCACACCAGGCTGAATCAGTTCATGCCATCCACTGGCAAATCCAAGCACCAGAACAGTGTGGGTTGAGCCGGGTTCAGTTGCAACAAAAACTAGTCCACAACATGGAATGCCAAGTGAGGTTGCCTGTACCAGATGTGACCGCAGCGCCCAACCAGCACAGGTGAGAACCATGAATGGAGGGGGTGGAGCCAGCAGGGGGAATATGGGGTGGTTCCCTCACTGGAGAGTGTGAGCTGGGATAGGGACGGACCAGACTAAACAGAGCTACAATACCTGTGTGCCTCATATGGACTAGATCAGGGAAAAGCCAGGCTGGACGGATTATTCCTACTGCTGCAAACAAAATTAGAGTGGGTGAGGGTTGTTTGGGCTTAACCACAGCATCAGCTGACAGAAGCTGGCACTGGAGTCTAATTCTGTCAAGTCAAACCATAGAACTACCTGGAGAGTGCACAATCCGGGAGTGGTAACCCAAGAGGGAGGGAAACTGTGGGCTCCTCCCTCTTGGGTTACCACTCCCATGGGAGGGCATGAAAACTAGGTCAGGGGCTGGGGTAGCTAGACAGACACCCAACAGCATCTGTGTGGGCTGCATAGTGGAGCTGGTTAGAGGGAACAAAACTTTAATAACCATTGACATGTATGAGAGCAGAATGGGGTGTGGGACAGACTGGACTACTGCTACACAGACTGGTATACCAGGGTAGGGGGCGGGCCTGGTGAGGGTTACTGTGGGTCGCTCTGACTAGGCTGCAGCTCCCACTGGTTTGTGCGAGGGCCGAGTATGTGCTGGGCAAAACCAGGCTGGACTGCAACACCCATTGGTTCCAGTGGAAGTCGGGGCTGAAAACAGAACCAACCCAGCAATTGCAACCACCAGCTGATCAGGGCGATGGACTGTGCCGGGCCCTGTACTTCTAGTACATACAAGAATCTAGTCAGAGAATACTTCAGACAAAGTTTCTTTGGAGATCTCCCCAATCGAAATGCTGGACTCAGAACCCTAACCAAGAAAAGACAGAAGACAGAACAGGTCAATCAACCATCTCAACTATATGTTGGCAGCAAAATACTGGGCAAATAGAGACTCTATGATGGACTATGTCAACCAGTGGATTCTTCAAAGACCTCATAGTGCTTGGAGTGGCAAGATTGGCAGCGATTCATAACTGGTGAACTATCAAAACCACTTGAGCAAGAACCTCAGAGCATGCCCTATATGTGACCTGGGGAGGGTGGGAAATTGAGTGGGTCTTCTCCCTAAATATCCCCCTTTAAACATGAAGGAAACAATTGGAAATAATAGTCTAACCCACTTTTCTATAGCCCTTGAACCTTTTTTACCCTAAGTAACTATGTTTTGATTGTCAAAAATATAATAAAAATAAATAAAAAGTCTTAAAGAAGAAGGCTAAAAGGAAAAAAAGGTGTATTTGTTTTTCTTTATTTGAAGGGCAGAGAGAGAGGAAGAGAGTGAGATCTTCAATTCAGTATTTCATTCCCCCAATATATGGAATAGCTAGGGATGAACCAGGACAAAGCTAAGAGCCAGGAACTACATCCAGGTCTTGCAAGTGGGAGCATATCAGTAGCAAACTTGATCAAAAGTGCCTCAGTCTGCAGGTAGTCCAATATGGGATATGGTCATCTTACACAATGGTTGTTACTCTTTCTGTCACACCATCCACTGATAAAAGATGTTTTCTTAAATTGTTACTTGTGGTTGGGAGGGTGTTTTTTTCACATTGTATTTTAACAGCTTATAGTTTTATCAGAAGTTACGTACAAATTGTTCTATTTTGCCATTTCTTTTTATTATTAGCAACCAATTATTGGGAATAACTTACACACAGATCAAGATACCAAGATATCAAAATGCCAAGATCTGTGTGCAAGTTATTCCCAGTAATTGGTTGCCAATAAGAAAAATGATATGGAAAAACAGAACAATTTGTATCCAAAAGAAATGAAAACTGCATATGAGAAGCGGATCTGTAATCCTATATTTACAGCAGCACAATCTACAATAGCAAAGACATGGAAACAATCCAGATGTGCATCCAGAGAGAAGTGATTAAAAAAACAGTGGTACATCTACTCCATGGAATATTGCTAAGCTATTAAAAAGAATGGCTCCAACCAGAGACCATTATGTTTAGTGAAATAAGTCAATCAAAATCCAAAAAGAACAAATACCATAAGTTCTCTCTAATATAATAAAACCATCATGTAAATTGTAACTTCAATAACCCATTCCATACTGTTTCTTGCCTGCATCCCATGTGTTTTGATGTTTTTGAATTCATTTTCACCATTTTCATTTCTTCCAAATACTTTCTTTTCTCTTGTTAAATTCATCACTGGCTCATGATTACATGGTAGCATCATTTTACCCAAGGGACTTTTGTGTTTTGTTTTTGTCACCCATACGTTGGTTATTCAGTTTTTTTTTTCGACTCCATGGTGCTGTAATTTGTTGTTGTTGTTCTAATCCATACCAGTTGTTGACATTATTTCGTGGCTTCTCGTTTATGGGAATGTATAGTTTAGTGTAGTGGAGACTACCATATCCAGATGTGGGGATACAATGCAATATGCATCCCTGCTTCCAAATCAAAGATGGACTCCCAATAAAACTGTTGGAAATGTGTAGACAATGGGATGCTGGACTGTCTGACATTGTACCAGCACACTTAAATAACAGACTGATAGAATCCTGACTTCTTATGAAGGGCTATATATTGTAGCCATGTGGGGAAAATCTGTCTGGGTGGGATTTTGGGGGATATCCCAGTCTCTATGAAACTGTACCATAAAATTCAAAAATTCAAATAAAAAATTTGACACAAAAAAGGCTATGAGTCAAATTTGGCCTTTAGCCACCTGTTGCTAAACTTTGCTAAGTTTTTATATGTATATCACTTAAAACACTGTGAAACCACATTTTAAAATGATCAGTGGGTTAAAATATTTAGTATCTTTTATCTTCATGAAAATCTAAGTCAAAACAGAGGCTCTACAGTAGGTTAGATACACAAATTATTGATTCAGTGTCCATTAATATTAGGTTGTTTGATGTGACTTCATGTGACTGCTGTAAGGCTGTCCTGAGTTAGTTCTTGGGGCAGCCATATGCTCCCAAGAAAGAGGGAAATGTACAAACTGCTTCATGTCTATAGTTAGAAGCAAAACATTGTCCTACAATTTATTTAACAAAGTAAGTCACAAATTTAGCTCAAATCCAAGAACTGAGGACATACACCACTACTCTGCAAAGTCACTGCAAAGGGTGAGACTCTATAATGGATTCAATTAATCTACTAATACATATCACAGATAAGGTTTTTCTATCTTGGTCCTTGTTTTCATTATGGAAGTTGAGTTGAATACAGAAACAAGAATAATAATTTGTCATGCAAGAAAAGAGGAAAAATCATTTGAATAGATAGGAAAATATTTCCAAGTCACACAAGCATGAAAAGACTTCGGTCTGAAAGAGCTGACAAATGGTTCGGTGGATTGTCAAGATTTCAGGGGGCATATTTATTGACCAAAAATTAATCTGGAAAGGGAAATGGGTGGAATTTTAGGGGCTTACATTTCATGAACAATGGGAAATATCAGGGTCTTTGTTTAAAGTTTTGGTTCTTAATGACAAATAATGCACGCATACCACTGATTAGAAACTTCTTCAGAGAGTGAGATGAAAGCTAAATCAAGTAACTAAATCTCGTATAAACAGATCAGGTGAGAAATGATGGGAGACTGAACTAATACAACAGCTTTAAAAAAAATAAAGGAGAGAGATATTCAAGAATATTCTGACTGTTCAGTGAAACAGAAGTGAAGTTTCAAATACAAAAGATATGGAGAAGGAAGAACCCGTGGTAAACCCTCAGTTTTCTTGCACAAGATTTGTTAGTGGCACAGAGATTCACCAATATAGGGAACATAAATGGAGATAAATTAAGCATAAACAGCAAGATTATTTATTATACATTTAGGTGAGCATCAGATATTCATTATATAAAAGTTCATGAGGGAGACTCGCAAGATGGCCGACATAGGAGGAAGACTGTGAGAGAGCTCACAGACAGAGAGGGCTAGAACGCGACAAAAGCGTAAGTGGAGCAGCATAGAACTACAGGGAGAAGAACGTGAAGTTCCCTGGACAGTGTGGAGCCAAAAAAATCCACACAACTCGGAAGAGCAACCAGGGAAAAACAAAGCAAAGGACAGGGAAGACGACTTTCCGCTCCTGACCTGCTGAGTCACCTCTGAGTGCAGACGCTGAAAGCCGCCGAACCCACCCAAAGACCGACCTGAAGACGCTGTGGCCGTGAGGACCGGAGGTGATTGGGACCCGCTGGCATCTGCTCACCCTGGTCACCAGGACTCGCCAGGACCTGCCCCGCTGCGGACACCAGGACCCTGAATCACCGGGACCCGCCGGCATCTGCCCACCCTGGTCGCCAACCCCCGGGACCTGCACCAGCCGCAGCCTCCAGGCTCCATCGCGACCCGCGCGGAGACCAGCAACGGACGCAGCAGTCGGGAGACGCACTGGCGGCCAGGATTCCCACCAGAGGAAGAGGCAGACTGCAAGAACCTGAGGTTTGAGTGAGTTGGGTGGGGACAGTGGTGGGTTGGAGGCTTCGGGAGTTGGCCCCCCAGGGGCACGGACAGAGCCTGAACACAATTGGCCTCCCCGCCCCTCCCCCCCCCCCAGGCTCCAGCCTCTAGAGACACAGGGCGAGTGCCTTGAGACTGCCAAAACTGTGTCTGGGAGAAAGGCAAAAGGCACACTGGATACTCCCCTGTGCCTTTGCGGTGTGGCACTCAGCTGGGCGGTGCTATCCCACAGGAACCCAAGCACGCCTCTGGGCTGGGCAGTTCCCTGCTAGCGCAGGGGCGGTCGGTCCCCTGCAAGTGCTGGGGTGGGCGGACCTGCGCAGGAGGCGTTTCCAGAGAGCACCTGGAACACGCCCTATAGTCCCTTGCTCCGAGCCCTGTGATCCAGTAAACAGAGTGCGCGCACAGAGAGTGCCTTCACTCCCCCACGCCCTGTGGTAGCATACCTGTAGGGGACGAGCTGAGAGTGCGCTTTGAATCCGCTGGGCCCTGGAAGAGGCGCCCTGAGGTCCAGTGTTCTGGAGACGCACCAAAAGTGCCTTGAAAATTCCCACACCCTGCTACTCCACGCCTGCAGACTCCGATCTCTACAGGATAGTGCTAGGAGACCCCTCAGCACACTGGTGCCTAGGTCTCTCAAAAAAGAAACACTAACACAATGGGAAGAAATACCAGAAAAGGTAATGATCCAGATGAGAGTGCCAACACCCTACCAATAAAGGACCGAAAGCCAATGTCTATTTCGGAGATGCGAGATGAAGACATAGAAGATCTACCAGACAAGGAATTCAAAAAAATAATGTTAAAATATGTCAGAGACAATGAGAAGAATTGGGAGGACTTCAAGGAATTCAAGAACCACATAGCCTCAGAGATACAACAAATGAAAAGTAAAATCCTTGACTTAGAGCACAAAATTGAGAGCCTAACCAACAGAACAAATACAGCAGAAGAGAGGATCTCTGAAACGGAAGACACACAAAACGAACACACCCAGTTCATGAAACAGCTGGAGACAAGTCTGAACAAAGCCAATAAGACCATACAAGAAATGAAAGACAACCTCAGAAAATCAAATATTAGGATTATTGGCCTTCCTGAAGGAGCGGAAAAAGAATCAGGAATGCAAATGGTGCTCGACGAAATTATACAGGAAAACTTTCAAAACACTTGGAACATGAATCCAGCTCAAATCCAGGACGGTCAGAGGACTCCCAGCAGATATGACCCAAAGCGATCTTCACCCAGACATATGGTGCTCAAGTTCCACTCCAACGAAGACAAAGAAAGAATCCTGAGACAAGTACGAAGCAGAGAAAAGATCACATACCGGGGAAAACCAATCAGGATCACGGCTGACTTTTCTGAAGAGACCTTACAAGCAAGAAGAGAATGGACAAAGATCTTCCAAATCCTGAATCAGAACAACTGTCAACCAAGAATATTGTACCCAGCAAAGATCTCATTCGTATTTGAGAACGAAATCAAATACTTCCACAGCAAAGAGAAATTAGAAGAATATGCCAGCACAAAACCAGCTCTACAAAATCTCCTTAGAAATGCACTAATTCCAGAAAAAAAGGAGGTGAATCATAAGCAAAGATGGCAAACAGGAAGGTCTCCCCACTAAAGTCCACACAAGGAAGGGCAATAACACAGATATCAACACCCACAAAAACAAGTATGGCAGGGCAAAATCACAACCTCTCAATTTTAACTCTCAACACAAATGGCCTGAACTCACCAATCAAAAGGCATAGATTAACAGAATGGATTATCAAACAGCACCCAACTATCTGTTGCCTACAAGAGACACATCTAACCAGAAGAGATTCAAAGAAGCTGAAAGTGAAAGGTTGGAAACAGATATTTCATGCCAATGGACGAGAAAAAAAGGCTGGGGTAGCTGTCTTAATTTCAGATGATGTGGACTTCAATCTGACACACATCAAAAAGGACAGGGAAGGACATTATATATTGGTGAAGGGACTGATCCATCAGGAAGTAATTACCATTGTGAACATATATGCACCAAATTCAAACGCACCTAGCTACGTGAAGCAATTACTCACGGACTTAAGGGGAGACATAGATATGCACACAATAATAGTGGGTGATCTTAACACCCCACTAACAACTATAGACAGATCAACAAAACAAAAACTCAACAAAGAAACAACAGAACTCATACAAACAATAGAACAACTGGACTTGGTTGACATTTATAGAATTTTTTACCCTAAGGCCACAGATTATACATTTTTTTCAGCAGTACATGGCACCTTCTCCAGGATCGACCACATGATAGGACACAAAGCAAACCTAAATAACTTCAAAAAGATAGGAATCATACCATGTACCCTCTCAGACCACCACGGAATGAAGCTGGAAATCAGCAATTCAAAATGCCCCAGGAAATACAGAAACTCTTGGAGGCTGAACAATATGCTACTAAACGAACAATGGATCAGAGAAGAAATTAAAGATGAGATCAAAAAATTTATGGAAACCAATGAAAACTCTGACACAACATTCCAAAATTTGTGGGACACTGCCAAAGCAGTGCTACGGGGTAAACTCATTGCAATTGGAGCTCATGTCAAGGCCCAAGAGAGGCGCCAAATACAGGAACTAAACACACACCTCCAGGAACTGGAAAAACAACAGCAGAAGAGCCCCACACACAATAGGAAACAAGAAATCATCAAAACAAGGGAGGAAATCAACCAGATAGAAATAAAAAAAACCATACACAAAATCAATGAATCAAAAAGCTGGTTTTTTGAGAAGATAAACAAGATAGACACTCCACTGGCCCGACTGACAAAGAAAAAACAAGAGAAGGCAAGAATTAACAGCATCAAAGATGAAAAAGGCAACATAACAACAGACACCGCATCCATTAAGGCCATAATCAGAAATTACTACAAAGCACTGTACTCCAACAAATCAGAAGATTACCAAGAAATGGAAAAGTTCTTAGACTTCTACCACTTGCCAAAACTTAGCCCAGAGGCAACAAACGACCTGAACAAACCCATAACTGAAGTAGAGATTGAATCAGTGATTAAAGACCTCCCAACAAGGAAAAGCCCAGGCCCAGACGGCTTCACTCCAGAATTCTACAAAACATTCCGAACAGAGCTGACCCCAATCCTCTACAAACTCTTCAAAACAATAGAAAAAGAGGCAACCCTTCCAAACTCATTCTATGAAGCCAACATTACCTTAATCCCAAAACCAGACAGAGAACTAACAGAGAAGGAAAACTACAGACCTATCTCTTTGATGAACATTGATGCTAAGATTCTCAACAAAATCCTAGCCAACAGAATTCAAAAACACATCAGACAGATCATTCATCCAGATCAAGTAGGATTCATCCCTGGAATGCAGGGATGGTTCAACATTCGAAAATCTATAAATGTGATACACCACATCCAAAAACTGAAAAACAAGAATCACATGATAGTATCAATAGATGCGGAAAAAGCTTTCGACAAAATCCAACATCACTTCCTACTAAAAACCCTAACCAAGGTAGGCATAGATGGAAAAATCCACAACATAATTAAAGCAATATATGAAAAACCCAACGCCAGCATCATACTGAATGGAGAAAAGCTGGAACCCTTCCCACTGAGATCTGGAACAAGACAGGGATGTCCACTTTCTCCACTACTATTCAACATAGTCCTAGAGGTACTCGCTGAGGCCATAAGACAAGAAAAAAAAATCAGAGGAATCCAAATGGGAAACGAAGAAGTCAAGCTCTCACTATACGCAGATGATATGATTCTTTATGTAGAAGAGCCAAGAGACTCAATACAGAGACTGCTAGAACTTGTACGAGAGTTTGGTAGAGTGGCAGGGTACAAAATTAATGAACAAAAATCAACAGCCATAGTGTATGCGAACAGCCCCAAGATGGAAAAAGACTTAACCAGCAAGATACCATTCAAAATAACAGAGAAAAGTATGAAATATCTGGGAATAAATATAACCAAAAATGTAGAAGACTTATTTGAAGAAAACTACAATCTGCTTAAAAAAGAAATTGAACAAGACCTCAAAAGATGGAGTAATATCCCATGCTCCTGGATAGGTAAAATCAATATCATTAAAATGTCTATACTGCCAAAAGCAATATATACATTCAACGCAATCCCAATCAAATTGCCCAAAATATTCTTCATGGAACTGGAAACAATGATCCAAAGGTTCATCTGGAAGCACAAAAAACCACGGATAGCTAGAACTATCCTGAAGAATAGGAAGTTAGCAGGGGGAATCACAGTTCCGGACCTCTGGACATACTATAGGGCAGTGGTTATCAAAACAGCGTGGTACTGGCACAAAGATAGAGAGGAAGATCAATGGAGCAGAATAGAAACGCCGGAAGGAAACCCACACAGATACAGCCAAATAATCTTTGACAAAAAGACAAACGACAACCCAGGCAAATGGGAAGGTCTGTTCAATAAATGCTGCTGGGACAACTGGTTGATAGCCTGCAGAAACAAAAAAATAGATCCACATCTCTCACCATACACTAAGATCAGATCTAAATGGATAACAGATCTAAACCTACATCCAGAAACCTTCAAACTTTTGGAAGAAAAAGTTGGAAACACACTGGAACACTTAGGGGTAGGCCCTCACTTCCTAAAAAAGACTCCAGATGCAGTAGAAATCAAGACCAAAATAAACAATTGGGACCTCATCAAACTAAGAAGCTTCTGTACAGCTAGAGAAACAATCAACAAAGTAAAAAGGCAACCCACAGAATGGGAGAAGATCTTCGCACACGACATAGGTGATAGAGGGCTAATATCCAGAATATACAAAGAGCTACAAAACAACCAAAATGTCAAAACAAACAAGCCACTCAAGAAATGGGCACGGGAAATGGGCAGACACTTCACAAAGGAACAAACCCAAATGGCAAATAAACATATGAAAAAATGCTCAAGTTCCCTGGCAATAAGGGAAATCCAAATTAAAACATCAATGAGGTACCACCTAACGCCAGTAAGACTGGCCCACATGAATAAAAGCACCAACGACACTTGTTGGCGAGGTTGCGGGGAAAAGGGAACCCTACTCCACTGCTGGTGGGGCTGCAGGCTGGTACAGCCTCTATGGAAATCAGTATGGAGAATATTCAAACAACTCAAATTCAACATACCGTATGATCCAGCAATAGCACTCCTAGGAATATATCCAGAACACTTGTTCTATGAGAAACCAACATGTACTCCTATGTTCATAGCAGCACAATCAGTAATTGCAAAAACATGGAAACAACCAAAATGCCCATCAACAGAGGATTGGATAAGAAAGCTATGGTTCATCTACTCCATGGAATACTACTCAGCTATTAAAAAAAACAAAATGCAGTTCTTTGTGGCCAAATGGGCCAAACTGGAAACCATAATGCTAAGGGAAATGAGCCAATCCCAAAAGGTTAAATACCACATGTTTGCCTTAATTTAAGATGATATGATGTTATGTATAACATGTTATGTTTTGAATGTTATATGTTGTGTATAAACTAAAATTGAAGTATAGGTGAGGTGGTCACAGAAGGTGGCTGGGAACCCGCATTTACTTTTAACATATTGGTTACTCATTACTATGTCAATTAATTCCATAATGATGTAAATTTTTGCTGATGGTATGTTGGAGCTTTCAATTGACTGGGATGATACTCTGCTGGCTCTGTCATCAGACCAGAGAGGGTATACCTAAGAAACCGTTGAACTTGACGGGACAATAAGATGCTGGACTCTATGTTTGGTATACGCTTGCAATGGGGAAATCTCAACTGAACTTGAGCTGTGGTTATGCAATAAGGTGGAGGAATCCACCATGGTGGGAGGGTTTGGGGAGGGGTGGGGAGAACCCAAGTATCTATGTAACTGTGTCACATAATACAATGTAATTACTGAAGTTAAATAATAAATAATTAAAAAAAAAAAAAAAAGTTCATGAGGCAATCCACTGATTAAATACATAGATTAATTGGTGTAATATATGCCACTCTGATTAGTAGGCTGGGAGATTTTACCAAAGATCAGTTCCAAGGGATCATGACATTACCATATCATGGTGGCATATTTCAAGATAACATTTTATTACACAAGCCTTAGATTCCAGAATTCTCTTTACAGTTTGGAATTCCCATGTAAAGATTTTGAAGTGTCAGAACAACACTTGAATTTTATTATTTCTGGTATGAGCTGGAAATCCTATTAAGCTGCAGTTTCCAATTCCATCTGAGACAGTATTGATATGTCAGTCTGAGGGTAAAATTCAGAATGCATTTCTAGTTCACGATATTTTGAATATAGTGGCATAACTGTCCAAAGTGAATAATACCTAATATAGAGAAGCTATACACATGTGCACAAGCACATCCTTTAAAATAAACCTCCTGTATTTTAATAACATTCAGGCTATACATCCTAAAGGGAAGGGAAAGAAATAAGTTCTGAGCAGCCTTGACCCTTGATCCTTGTCTGATGGCAAAATTAGAGATTGTGAAATCCCTGAGATATGCCCAGGTGTGTGCCTGTCTGTGTCATGTGCCTTTAAAACAACAATTTTCACTGTGTAATCCAGTACTCAATGTCAACAAAGCTGAAAATCAAAAGTAGATACAGAAATTGATGCACAGTGATTTCAGCCACTGTAACTTCAAATTGCTATGTATTCCTTCTCTTTAATAAAAAGCAGCTTCACAGCCGGTTGCACCAGATATGTTGCTTGTTCATTTTGTAGTTTAGTAGCAAGTGTCCTTTAGGTGAAAACTTCATTTCCCAGCATATCTTCAGGAATTTCCATTAGACTGGTAACAGGTTATCACCATCTGCTGGTGATTATTTCTACCAAGTTGCAGCCTGAACTAAGGGACAGGTTTCCTTTTACCAGCAAGGTAACACCTAGAGAGAAACAGTTCATTTCAAGAGGAGGTGCAAGGATCACAGCTGAGTGGAATAAATGGCACTAAAAGAGACTGCAGGCTTCAACATTTAGCCCACATGTTGTTTTGTTTTGTTTTGTTTTGCAAGTAGAGCACTATAAAGCCTTTTTCATATTTTCATTTTTCAGAATCTGAAATAAATTCAAGAAAAACAACAAAAATCCCATGAGAAATCCATTATTTTATGAAAGAAACAAGAACCAACTCATTTATTGTGTTTCCATTTTAACACCACCGTATTTTATACAGATGATATATTTGTTGTTTCATTAAGCTTATAATTAACGGAAATTCATAAAGACAAATATAAACACGTTGTAGATATAAAATACGCATCCCTAAGCAGTTGCAATTTAGCAATATATATATATATATTCATAAACGTTGACAATTTGGACACCTGACATAATACTGCTTCTGTGCAACAGCCAAACAACTGAGGCAGAACCATCTATACATATTCGCTCATTCCAACTAAGTAAACTGATTTTCAGGTAACAAGCCTGATGTAGGTGTGGAGAAGAGTCTAGGTGTGAAGAAAAATCATGAAAACACCTTCACTCATTATTTTGTGTTTTAACTGTGGGAAGTCAGCAAATTACAGGAGCAAAATATGAAATATGTTGGTGATAAACAGTATGACAAGAGCACTTAAAAAGGATTCTTTTTTTTTTAGAGAGAGAGAGAGATCTTTTATCTGCTGGTCCATTCCTCAGATGGCCACCAGGACCATGGCTGAGCCAGATGGCAACCAGGAGTCTGGAGCTTCATTTTAGTCCGCCTAGTGGGTGGCAGAGACCCAAACACTCACTGTATCCTTTGATGTTTTTTTCCAGGCCATTAGCGGGGCGCTGGATCAGAAATGGATCAGCAGGAGCATGCATGGGAACTCAACGTATGACGTCAGTGTGCTGCTGGCGGCTCTGCCGCTGTGCCACAGTGCTGGCCCTTAAAGGAGGTGTTGTATGAAGTGCTAATGGAGAAGGAGAACTTCTAACTTTAAAAAGTTCCAAAGTCATCTCAGATATGGAAAAGATAACTGCCCAGACAATGGTGCGAATATCCTTTTCTCAGTGGCAGAAGGGGAAGGAATCATGTTTTTCAGTCCCTAGTAATGACAACATGCACAGAGTCATAAACTGCAAGGCACTAGGTGCCAGGGAGAGGTCCAAAATTCTGAGCTTAAGGCGGTTCTGGCAGGGGCAGCCTGCAGATGCTCCTTGTCAATCAACCAGTACAAGTTGTCAGCTTCTAGAAAGCATCTAGAAAACAAGTTAAACATTTTTAAGCATAGTTACACATTTACAAAGCTACCTAATATTTTTAAAGCATATTTACACATTTATAAAGCTAATATTTTTCTTTCAGTTGTTACTACTTTATTGAAAATATAATACTATAGTTTCCTCCAATATTCTCAACTTTCTGAGGTTCTATCTGGAGTAGATGGCATTTAAAGTGAGGTAAGTCTGGATTCATACGCTGATTACATCATTTAGTGGGTAGGTGAATTTGGAAGTTCACAGTGTCTAAGATTCTGTAATATGTAGATTATAATGTATATTTCATATGATGTGAAGGCTTAACCTGATAGTGTGTGTACAGTATTTCCCACTGCATGTTAGCTGTAATTATTCCCAATTTTTAATGTGTTTAATTTTCTCTACTGTTGAGGAACAATTCTCTATGAATTTCTTGTGTTTCTGCATATCTTGTAAGCATTGGCAATGATGAACTTTATTTTGAATTACCTTTTAGAGGATCTCTTTCTATTGCACGGTATTGGACATTCTTCCAAAACAAAGGGTAGGTCACACACCATGTAGTGTAAATGACATGCTGGTTTTCTCTCAGAGGGCAGGGCTGAGCAAGCTTACTTTCAACCCTTCTCGAAATATGAAGGTTTTCTCAGTTTGTTTTCTAACAGTGTCACTGGGACCTTGTGGGTACTGAGATTCAGGAAACCTATGAAGAACAATGACACTCTGACTTCCACTGTTGTAAATAATACACTCCTCTTTGAACACAGCTCACGACTTTCACTTCTGCCGACACTCATGGTGCTGTGGAAGGCTGATTTGTTAGCTTCCAAGTGAGGAAAATATTTTGACAGACCTGTTACAGTTCTTGACATCTATACTTCTCCATTCTATATGTTTCCTTCAGTTTTTTCTTCCAGTTTTTTCCAGCTGTGCTGTTTCTTATTTATACTAACTCCTTTTTTGAAATATCATTTTCCATGACACAGTTTTGTAGGTCGAGGGATTCCTCCTTCTTCCTCCCCACTTTCCATTCATACTATCACAGTAGTATAGTCCTTTAGACTGCAAATCTTTTTCTTTCTTTGACTGGTTTATTCCATCTTGTGTGATGTGCTCCAGGTTAACACATGTTGTGATAAATAACATAGTCTTGCTTCCTCTTTTTGTTTTAATAAAGGATCGCATATTATTTTAAATATGAATTTATCTATTCAGTCACTTTTGGTGTGCTTCTTTTTTTTAAGATTTATTTATTTTGTTGAGAAGGCAGGTTCACAGAAAGAATGAGAGACAGAGAGAAAGATCTTCCATCTGCTGGTTCATTCCCCAAGTGGCCGCAATGACTGGACCTGGGCCAATCTGAAGCAAGGATCCAGGAGCTTCCTCTGGGTCTCCGACATGGGTGCAGGGTCCCAAGACTTTGGGCCATCCTCCCCTCCCCTCCCAGTCCACCAGCAGGGAGCTGGATGGGAGGTGGAGCAGCAGTGACATGAACTGGAGCCCAAATGGGATCACGGTTCTTGCAAGGTGAGGATTTAGTCATTAAACTGCTGCACTGCCTCCTGTTTAATGTTCTTAATAGGATAATGAAAGATACAATATCATGAATGACATTGTATAATAAAAATATAAGCTTTATTAGGGCACTGATCATTATTGCTATGAGACCGTAGTCTTGCTCGATAAAAAGTGTTTAATGAACTAATAAAAAGGCAAATAGATGATAAAAAGTAATATTGCTGGAGAAATAAATGTAAAATAGCAGAGATAAAATGTGCAGTAAGAAAAGTCTTCAATATGGCATAATTATAAAAGGAAAAACAAAAAGGCCTGAAACACACATGGGGAAACTAATGAGTTTCTGTAAAATTTATATTAAAAAGTAAAACCAACACTTTGAGGTGCACCTAGAAAAACATTCCCAGGATAATTTCAAACATGACATAACCCATTGAATTCTCAGAAAAAAAGATGAGTCAATGATAATATGAATGAATTTAAAAAATAGAACATAAGCAATAAATGTGATTTGTGTAAAGGAGACTTCTGTTTGCTGAAAGAATACTATAAATAGCAATAGTTCTTATGCAGCACAATCACTACCTTAACACAGATGTCAACTAAGGTGGAGACATTGAGAATAAACTGTCTTAGGAGGTGGCATATGGATTTTCTTGTAGCAGGAACAGTATTTCAGAATGAGAAGAGCATCCCCAATAATGCAGTTTTTTCTAAAGAATTTTCAAAGATGAAGAGTTTAGAACAGAGGTAATTTGTTTGGTGTGGCATGCGTAGAAAATCTATGAGCAGAATTCTGCAGGAAATAGAAAAATACAGATGGTACATTTCTTCCTTTCCATATAAACACTTTTTGAATTTTTTTGAAGACATGCTGTGAATTAGCCACTGAGTTTCCAGGAAATGCAATGTAATATTCATTGTTGCTGTGCATCTATATTCAATTATCTTCTTGCTTTCTAAATTTGATTTTGCCAAATACATTTTAGGTAGAGATCTGTCTCATACTTTTTCAAACTGTTAAGAAAGAACCAGCTTTGGAGTTAAAGAAATATAGCATCTAATCTATGTTTACAGTTTGGTCACAGATTATACTTATATAAAAGTTGCCACGTGACAGCCTGTGGTTATCATGCTCTTAAAACCATTGGATATTTTGAAAGGGATGACCTTATCTTATAACTGAAAATTTTATTAAGGCATTATTTATGCAGCAGTGGGCTTGACCCCATAGAATAATGGCTTCATTAATTTCTCTCTCTTTCTTTCCCTCTCTCCCTATTTCTCTTCCTTTCTCTGTATTCTACATTTACCCACAGGTCTTTTCACTAGAGGGATCCATAGAAATGTTATTATTTCAGGGCTCACATGGTGGCTCAACGACTTAATCTTCCAACTGCAATTACTGGCATCCCAAATGGGCACTGCTTCATGTTTCAGCTTACTTCTGATCTAGCACTCTGCTTTAGGCATAGGAAGG
The DNA here is from genome assembly GCF_030435755.1 of Ochotona princeps. Taxonomy (NCBI): domain Eukaryota; kingdom Metazoa; phylum Chordata; class Mammalia; order Lagomorpha; family Ochotonidae; genus Ochotona; species Ochotona princeps. The sequence continues at coordinate 32,202,953 of NC_080838.1, forward strand.
CAGCAGAGGATGGCCCAAACCCTTGGGACCTTGGGTACCTGGAAGATGCTCCTGACTTTTTATTTCAGATCTGCTCAGCACTGTCCTTTGCGGCCATTTGGGGAAGCGAAACTGTGGATGAAACATCTTTTTCTTTGTTTCTCCTTCTCTGTGTAAATCTGCCTTTCAAATAAAAATAAGAAATCTTAAAGAAGAAACATTTCAATTGACCTAACGTCTTTTCAAAAAGAGAGCTTACATGGAGGAATAGAGCAATAGTCTGGAGTTTGAATGCCCAGATTTGCATCTTGGCTTTGCAACTGCTTAGCTGTATAAACTCATGATTTGTTACTTTGTTTCCCTGTAAGGGTAATGGAGAGATAATACCTTCCTTACAGAGCAATCATATACCCAGATATAATTTACATAAAGCCTTTGGAAAGGTGCTTGGAACAAAGTTAATAGAATGAATTCTAGTTAATATCAGTGTTGAAAAGCTATAACATGATTTTCATAGTTGATTCTCAGTTGTCTCTTATGCTAAAAAGTCCTTTAATTTGTGAACTATTTTGTTGTAAATAGGAGAAAAAAAATTGCCATGTGCAATTACCAGCAGAAATGTGTCTCCCTCATGGACTCTAAAAAAAGTATGTATTATCTTACTGTGATTATCTTACATGGATAAACTCATATTTCTAAAGCTGGAGTAGAGTAACTTCGAAATTCCAAGTCAGTTGGAATTCATCATAATCTTAATATCATTCAAAATTTGAAGTTGCTACAGCCTCAGCTTTCTTTTCTGAAGAATATACGCAATAATATGTTACTAAATTTGATGTATTTGATTGAATTAAACAAGAAAATGCTCATGATGATGATCTTTATATCTGACAAAATAAATTCTCAATTAGCTATTATTGGTACTGATCATTATCAGCTTGTCTTTAAATCTATTTTTTATAGTAAGTGGTTTTTTTTAAACATTTATATCTCATTGTAGAACAATGATGCTCAATTTAAAATCCAAGATTTCCACTGGTTTTCTGTTGTAATAGAGCATAATACCAATGAGATCTGGTATATTTCTTTTACTAGAATTTTTAAGGATATTAATAATAAAAGTAAAATAATTTTCAGAATCTTATTTTCTACTGTTAGTATTTGCTCATTTTGAGACAGAGTGATTAATCATAGATTCAATTGGTATTTTCTGTTATTTAAAAGAATATTTTCAATGTTTTGACTTACTATGTTTGTTTGCCTGCTTTGCCATTTTTCCTGCCTTTGTGTTTAGATGAGAAAGAGATTAATTCTTAATTTTCTGAGTCATAGTAGACGAAAAAAGCCTTGTGGCTTTTTTTTTTTTGTCTTATAAAATGCCTATCTCTTTATTTTATTTTGTTATTCCATTGTGCAGTTCCATAGGCTGCAGGATTTCTCTTCCCCCTCCCTAAATCCCTGCCTGCCACCACACTAATTTCCATGTCATTACAATCCTGCATGTTTTTACAACAAATTAGACTGCTGGCTGTCTTTTGTTCATAGTCTCAATCTTTATGTATTGCTTTTTGTTGTTTTATTCTGGTTATTTTGTATGTTAAATATTTTTTTTTTGCTGTGGTACGTTGAGGTATCTTGATTTAACTAATTAAAATAGTACTTGTAATTTGATTTTGATTTTGTAAGACTGACACAAAAATTTTGTTTTAAAAACGAATTCATATCCCATTAAAAATAAAGAATTGTCACTTGAAAAGTGCAGTGCTAGCATAGAACATTTTTTGGGCAAACTTCATATTCTCAAATTTGTTTCAATATTGAAAGTAAAACTTCAGAATGTATTTATACTATGAGACATTTATACTACAATAAAAATACCTAATTTCAACTCAAGAAAAGCACTGACTTCATTAGTAATGAAACATCTTCTCCATAGAAGGTCTTATAAAAATAAGCAACTTGAAATTTTTGCTAAATTTATTATTACTATAAAAAAGAAGTCTTGCTAAGAAAATCAGGAAAGTAGATTTCCCTTTCCCTTCCAATATTTTTGAATTAACTTTATTTGAAAAGTTTTAAGATATGTTTACAGAAATCACATTTAGAATAATTTCAGAAAAATGAACTTAGAGTAAGTACACCTTTCTCTTTCTGTAAATCACAAAAAAATGACAGTACTGACTTGCGAAGAATCAATAAAACATGAGCTTTAATATACATCTGCTTTTAAAAATGGGGGGATGTTGGGATATCAGAGGGTAACCTGAGTCTGTGGCATCAGCATCCCATACGGTCTTCGGTTCTAGTCCCAGTTGTTCCACTTCCAATTCAGCTCTGTACTGGTGGCCTGAGAGATCAGTGGAGTATGGACAAGACCTCAGGAACCCATATAGAATCTGGAAGAAACTCCTGGCTCCTGGCCTACGATTGGCTCAGCTCTGGTCATACTAGACATTTGAGGAGTGAACAAGTGGATGGAAGATCTCTCTCGCTGTCCCCTCTTTTTCTATAACTGTAAAAATAAATAAATGAATTGGGGAATACTGGGTAAGTGGGAAATAAAAGCACAATTTGTCCTTATAGAAGAAATATGCTGTGACTGTGTACTTTTAAGGAGGAAGACACTGGTTTGGAAAGTGAAGCACTCAAGCACTCTTTCATCTTTCAAATATCCAGGTTTTGCAAAATGAAATTTCATTACAGTAAAAAGTTAGCATTGATTTTACAGATACACACACACACACTATATATATACATATATATAATTGATTTAAATCACTATATATTATCAAATTCAGCTTATTTATTTTTACTGCGTGAGGTTCTGGTTAGTTTCTAATATCTGAGTCTTGTTAAACTGTTCTTATTTTTAAGAGTAATCATTGTCACCTACATAAACTTTGAAGATTCTGGAGTATTTATGGGCTAGTTTAATGGCAGCTATGCATACGACTGCTCCCTATCTTGCATTGTCAAAGGACCCAAGATTTAGAGCTGATTCATCTACATATGGATGCATAAATACTGAAGCATTAAGTTGTGGAGATCTTGGTCAATCTATATAGCTCAACATTGAAAAAAAAATCTGCCTACCTAGAGAGTGGTGCATTGTCATTCCGACTTATGACTAATGGGAATGTGCCAGAAATGACCTAAAGAATGCTACAGAGAAGTATCCAAGGTAGGTTGAAAGAGAAGAATACGTAACTTTGAAAGTTGATGTATTATAGCTTGACTTTATTTGAATATGTAGATAAATACTTAGCACAAACAAAAATCAAGCAAGCAATACCTGTATTTGGAGTCTCATTACTAGGAATTTGATCCAGAATTTATGTTAAAGCATTGAAGAATCAAATAATTTAAAGGCCAAATAAGATTTGCCTTTCCAAATACAAACTTAGAGATAGAGGATAATTTTTTAACTTTTATACATGATGGAAAAAATAATTTTCCTAGAGGAAAATCAAAGTACTTAATATAATTTGACTAAGAAAATTTTAGAGGTGGGCTTTTGGCAGAGTACATGAGATATTCCTTGGAATGCCACTGTACCCGAGTTCCTGTGTTTGAGTGTGAATGTGTTCCTGGTTCCATTTCCTGACTAATATGCACCTTGGGAAGCAGCAGATGACAGCTCAGGCATTTGGGTTGCTGCCACATACAACTGAGCTTTTGGCTTCTAGCTTTGGCCTGGTTCAGCACTGGTTTGTGTGTGCATTTGGGGAGTGAACTAGCAGATGGTAGATCTCACTGCTTGTCTGTCTGCTTTTCACATAGGTAAAATTTAAAGATAAACACAACAAAAATTAATGTGATACGGCAGCACCAGGAGTTGTCCATGGCTAGAAGAAGCTTCAGTGCCTCTGATCTGAACCATCAGGCGTAATAGGAAATCTCACATCCCAGTAGAATTCACAGGCTGAAGGCAATGTGAAAGGTTTGACATTTTTACTTTGGTGTTTTCACACATAAAAGAGACACCTTTCAAGGTTAAGTAGCAAATTCTCTTTTCCTGTGGAAAACTAGGGAAAATGCTGCTTTAAAGTATTCTGAGTTGCTGCTAGTCACATGCAGTGAGCTCCACCGTCAGTACATGTGTCTGCACATGGCCCCAAATCAGAAGCACTGCTGAGTCTAGGTCCCTTTTGCCTTTCTACTATGTGTGTGAAAACAAGAAACAGTGTAAAACTTTTGCTCCAACAATGTGAAATTCTTTCAATCTTAATTGCGCATTTAGTTGTCACCTAGGTTTTAATTGGCTGAAATAGACTCCCGATTTTCAAAGAAACTAAGCAATTTCAATTGTGCGGCAATTTCTTTGTTCACTTTGGTTGTAGCCCCTGTGAAATGAGAGTCAATGGGATTTTTGGGTATGTGTATTACTATCTTTTGAAGATTAAATCAAAGATTAAGGTGAGACTGCACTTTTGCTTTCTATAGGATGTCAAATTTGGAAAATCTACTACATCTATAAGGATGAGTGAAGTCTTGTCGGAATATGAAGACTCTTAGAGAAATCATGCAAAATAGTAGAAAATTCTAGCTCTCAGGTACTAAAGACAGAGGTACATATTTAGAACATGAGTCAGCAGGAAAAAGTGCAAGAATCCAGGACAGGGTTTTCAGGGAATTTAGGATTCATGTTTCAGGTCAGGTGGAACATTCTGGCAGCAATGGAGAGAGCAGCATGTGAAGGAGAATAGCAAGGACAGGGAGACCATGGTGCTGTGCAGGGCTTGAATGATGCTCAGTTTTGGAAATGTGTGGCCTGGAAACTCAAACTATGCAAGTCTGGGTTCCAAGTTCCTGTTCCTTTCAGGTCTTAGGCAGGAGTCATATCACAGTGATATGCAGCAGAGCAGCACTCGAGCAATGGTCTATGACATTCAACGGCAAGGGATGACTTCACAAAATTTTAAGTTTATAATAATGCAAAAGTATACCCACGTAAGCATCCTATTATTCCCTTACAGTTCAGAATCCCATAACTCACAGTGTATATTAAACACTCTATTACATATTAGGCTTTATGCCAGATGATACTGCCCATTTGTAGGTTCATTTAAGTATTCCATGAACATTTAAGCTATGATATTTGATAGTAAGATGTACCAAAAATGACATTTTCAATTTATAGTGGGTTTACCAGTAAGAAAATAGAGAAACAGTTGTAACAAATATTAACTTTTTATGTGTGGATATGTTTGCTCAAAACCATCATGAATAAGGCTCTTTTTTCCAATAATGTGATATATATAAACAAATACAGACATTTTAGAATAGATGATTCAAGAATTTGAATCCATAGGCAAAAAATGTTCACTAAAATATGTGATGTCTCCGGCACAGTTCTTGGCACTGCTAAAGCAGAACCATGTGACCAGCTCAGCATCTCCTGAAGTTACCAGGTGAATTTCATTGTTTCATCCACAACTCACAATGGACAGTGAACCACGCCTTTCAGAAAGAAATGTTTTCAGAATCCGTGAAAAGGGGAGGGGACAGATCACTGAGTGTAGGTTTGACAAAGCTTCTTTACTTCATGCAGGGAAGGACAAGTTGTGGGTGATGTCCTATTGCCAGCCATGTTTGGTGTGCAGATTTTTCTGTATGAGTGACAATACTTCCCTTACTATCCTCAGACTATTTAGTTAATTGATTGATTCCTTAATTACTTAGTTTATATTCAAAAGGCTGAGAGAAAGACAGAGAGAGGAAGAGGAGAGAGAGAATACACACACAAGAAATTGAATGCACAAGTTTTTATTTGCTGGTCCATTCTCCTATCTGGTCTCCCAAGTAGGCAGCAAATACCCAAATACTTGCTGCCTCCTGGAGCACACATTACTGGGAAGCAGGAATCAAGAATAGGGGATCCAGACCTTGAACCAGACACACCAATGTGAGCTGCAGGTATTCCCAGCTGTGTCCTAACTGCTGTCCCAAATCCCACTCTGCTCTGCATCTTGCATAGCACAAGACTGAGAGTGCGCAGTGTGTGTCTTGGACAAACACAGATCTTTTAGATCCTTGAAAAGATGAAGAGAAATTTTGTTTATCTGGTCTCTTTGGACTACTATTTTAGAAACAACACTCGATGCAAAGTTCTCTCAACACACTCACCTCCACCACTGTGTGATGCTCCACAGGATGCTGTGTAACATCCGCAATGACCTCATCTGATCACTGGCTTCCCACTTGGGGAATGGGATCAGTTATAAAAGAGACAAGAAGGAAATTTTCCTTGTTGTAACAGTTTTATATCATTTTCTTTTAGATTTCCTCCTTAAAATGTGGTTAGGAAAATAAGATGTTCAGTAAAACTCAATGACTTAGAGATATATTTGCCATTTCACTGTAACTCAGTAACTCGGGGTAAATATCATCTTTCTAGCAAAAAAGGAATTTCTCCAATTTCTACTATAGAATGATTGTCACAGCGTTGAAAAAAAAAGATCTCTAAATTTATTCTATATTCAAATCAACACATAGTTGAAAAAAAACACAGAATGCCAACTAACATTTTAATTTCATCAACTATGTATTTTGTTTGACCCAGAGTCAAACAAAAACATGAAAACTGAAAGTTCTGCCTGAATATATGGTGAACATCAGGATCCTTGCTAAGAAAAATGGTCTAAGATCCCTGAGTTCCCAGCCTTTCCTCTAATAGTAGGGGTCATGCTAGCAACTCACAGTAAAAACATGTAAATACAATTGGGTGCAGTACCACAGAGAACTAGAAACATTCAGGACTTCAGTTAAAACCCATTGTATAAGGTGACCCAGAAATCCATGGGCAGAGTGGCTAACATTTTCGTTTGAGTTTTCATGTAGCAGATCTTGTTCTAGTATTTTGGTTACCTGTATTTTCTGACATTTGTCTCTGTAAGACATGTTACTCATCATATTGACTTTGTATTGAAGAAATACATTTGAAGCAAATATTTTGTTCCAGCAGAGGTTGATATTCATAACTGTTTTTCTGAGATGCAAGATAGCAAATCAGTCAGGGAGACATTAACAAGTCATTCATGAATTTTTTGCTTTCACTGTGAAATAAATAAAAAGAGGTCCTTGACTGAGTTGTCATTTGGCATTATGCTGATACAAGGCTGACAATGATTTCTTCTGCAGAAATATAATAACTGTCTTTCATCTGATATACAATCTTCCTGAGCATTGATTTCAAAGTTAATTAGAAACATAGAAAATATGGTCATGAATATCATACGGCTTGACAATACTTTATGAAGAATCAGAATGACTATTTTGGTGGATAGATTTTGCAATATACTCCCTATTGTAGCAACATACTTTCTTTTTTGTATATTTCCCTTCTTCCTTCCCAGAAAATTGGATTTATATACTGACCATTGCAATTGTCCATTGCAATTGTCTAGTGGTGAAAACACATTTGAGAGATATTTTTGGGCTTTAATTTTAGCGGGATTTGTTTGCTGTTTACATAATGCTTAACAATGAAGAGAGCCTCCCTACTAGAAAGTGCTTACTCAATGATCCATTATCTGAGTGTACTAATCAACCAAAGTTTATTCTTCCATGAAGCTAGTTCCTTCTAGTCAGAATCATTAGGCATTGGAGCAACAAATCTTTTTTGCATGCTTGTTTCTTCCATAGAACTGTAGGCTCCTCTGAAGCCGCAAGCCAGGGGAGCAGCTGAACAGGTGGGGATGCTACACAGGCCAAGGAAGTCAAGGGCCAGTGAACTGTGTCAATCTGATTTTACGGGATGTTCAACCTCAACATTTTTCTAGAGGCCAAGTCTTTTGAGTATCTTGTTAAGGCTAAGTAATCCTTTGAATAAAGGCAAATATGCACATACAGAAAATGATACATTAAATTTCTCTGTTTTAGATACCAGGGAATCTCAGGTAAGGAGCTCCCACCATGAGAAAAGGATTAAGAATTTCAGAATTGGGGATAAAAAGGAGCTGATGGTATTAAATTAGTGGGAAGTAAGCTCTAAGAAAAATGCTAATGAAATTGTAATGATAGGAGAAAGTGAATGAGTTCATAAAAACAAAATAATGAAATTGAATCCATAAAAGCAAGATTTAAAGCAAAATAGAACTCCAGATAAATGATCTGGAAGTTTTGTTATGTAATTAGAAACAGCTGCAAAAAACTTTTCAGAAACTAGAGCATTATTAGAATTCATTTTGACAAATCCTGAAAATGCTCATCAAGCACTGAGAAGGCCCCCAGGATTCTGGGATGGCTGAGTACAGAAAAATCAGAGGGGCATGCTTGCACCTGAAAAGGTGGAGTTCACACGCAGTTATGACTGTCACATCACCATGACCTTGTGCCTTACTGAAAGCGTAGAAGTAGATGAAAAACTCAATAGAAAAGGGAAGTATGCTTGGGATGGGAATGAAAACCAGCAATTTCAAATTTCTTTGGGCTATTCAGCGTACAGGTAATTGTTGTGATAAGGAATGGAGCCTTCAACTGAATTAGTGTCTGCAAAGACTTTGGTAGACAGGCCCTAGGACTGACTCTGTGAGAAATTATAGACTCAAGTCCCTAATCTGAAGTCACAATGGGTTTTGTTAAGTTTAGTTCATTATTTTATCCTGCTGGACCGCTTTCTTGTTCAGCAGAGTGCTGCGGGAAGCCTCAATGGTCTCTAATATTTCTTCCAATTCTAGACCTTCATCCTGGATAGAATTGAAATGAATGAAAGAAGTAACACAATGCAATAACAGCTTTTTACTTATTTTCAAAGAAGATTCCTCTCTTTATGGGTGGTGCTGTGGCATAGGAGGTAAAGTCACTACCCACATTACCAGTATCCCATATGGGTGCCGGTTCGAGACCCGGCTGCTCCACTTCCAATGCAGCTCTCTCTGCTAATATACCTGCGGAAACATAAGAGGAGTGTCCAAGTGCTTGGTACTCATATCCATGTGGAAGACTCTGAAGAAGCTTCTGGCTCTTTGCCCCGGCCTTTGGACAAGTCCAGTTCCTCTTGGTGTGATCATTTGGGAAGTGAATCAGTAGATGAAAGATCTATCTTTCTATATCTATCTATCTATCTATTATCTATCTATCTATCTATCTATCTATCTATCTATCTATCTATCTATCATCTATCATCTATCTATCATATATCATCTCTCCCTTTTTCTTTCTCCATAACTCTGGGTTTCAAATAAATGTCAATAAATAATTTTTTAAAAAAGATTATCTCTTTAACACTCATTCTGATTGATATTTTTAAATATATGAATACCATCACTTTCCTAAAACAGAAGAGTAAAAATTATCCAAGGGAATTCTTGACAGCTACTCTTGACAGTTTCTACTAGAAGCTGGGAGTCAGCATGTGAGTTAAGTTTTGGAAAAGCAAATACTCTTTATTTACCCCATTTGCTATGTGGAAACTTAGCACTTCCAGACTCAGCCACAGGACATTCTATAAGAAGCAGTTGTGGTTTCTGGATGAGGGCAAATGGGTGTTTGCTGAGGTTGCTTCAGGGAGCATCTGAGGTATTTCAGTGAATTTTTCATCTTGGTGCAGCGAAGCCTATATGAACTTTCTGGGCCTATCTGTCTGTCTCCTATCTCAATTATGGTGTTATTTTTGGTACACTGAAGCAGCTGGGAACATGTGTGTGGTGAAAATGTGGTTCCAGGGATCCCAGCAATGTCTTTTGACCTCCATTGGGCAGATTCTTGCTGAATGAGGCTGCAAAGACTCTAACTTCTACAAGTAAGTGAAAATCACATTCCTTTTGTTCCACAACTGGAGTCTGATGCTTAAGATTTACTTATTTTTTGATTAAGTAACTATAACCCAGATGAACAATTTTTTTGCCATTAAACTTTTAAGCAACAGCAGAGCAACTTCAGTGATTTTTCGGTGGTATGAGGTGTCTTGCAGTATTATGTAATACCGTTTCCTAAGCCATGTTTTTGCTGTTGCCCATCAAGCACATTGCTGCTAAAAGTGGAGCACTATCATGGATAGAGCTTCTTCTACATGTGCAGAGCACCAATATCCAGGCACATAAAAGGAGAGAAAGCCCCTCACACACAAAAAGGGATTGCTCTAATTTTTTTTCAGGTTTATTTATTTTCATTGGAAAGACAGATTTAGGGAAAGGAGAGATGGAGAAAAATATCTTCCATCCACAGTTTCACTCCCAGAATGGCTACAATAGCCAAGGCTGATCTGATCTAAAACCAAAGGTCCCAAGACTTTGGGCCCTCTCTCAGTGTTTCCCCAGGCTACAGGCAGGGAGTTAGATGGGAAGTGGAATATCTAATGCATGAACTTGAGCCCATATGGGATCCCAGCACTTGGAGGTGGAGGATTAGCCGATTGAGCCATTGTGCTGTGTCTAAAAAGGAATTGTTCTTTGCGCAGCAAAATGTTTCTGTGTTAGCTTAATTTCTCACAATGAACTCTATTTATTTTATTATTAGCTGATGAGGTTCAGGGATAATTAAACCCATTATGCCCTACTGTTCTATATATATAGGAATATCCATAAAAACTTCAGTACACCAATGAGTATACCACTTGTCATGACTTTGAAATAAATGTTATGCCATTGAAATATTTGCAAAATTGGAATTGGAAACTTAATAGATTAAGAATTTTGTAGTATGGCTTATATCCTACTAAAACTGATGAGCAGAACTAGTGTTGACTTTAAGGTCAGAGCTGTTTTGCTTTGTTATCTCAGTACTCTTCGTCCTATTTCTCAGGATTTGCCGATCTTGCAATTCACTTCGTCTTGTTTCCTACATTGTTTCTTTTACTTATAACATTGGATTGATCCTAATATTTGAAGTATTTACTGTTTTACTTAAAACTTATACTCGTTTACATTCTGAGCTACCATAACAAAGCCAAAATGACTTAGACAGTATAAATATGGGTGTTAAGCCAATTTTGGAGGGCATTGGGTTTTGGAGAACTTGGTCCCAGTTTCAGCTCCTCCAACTCCACTTCTAATCTATCTTCCTGCTAATGCATTCTGGGAGGCAGAAGATAATATCTTAAATCCTTGGGCCTCTACCGCCCATGGGAATAGTGAGATGGTTCTTGGCTAGTGCCTCTAGCCTGGCCCAGTTCGGCCCTAGCTGTGCTAGGCATTGGGGTATAAACCACCTGTTTGAAGACTCTCTCTCGCTCTCTCTCTCACACATGCACACACACACATATACACACACATTCACTTTCACTCTCTCCTTTTACTTCTCTCTTTCACCTTGACTTCTCAAATAATTACATTTTATTAAAAGAAAGCAAAAACATGATGCTTACTAGAAATTTAGCTTTTTCTGAAACTAAAATAATCCTCATCACTTAGGTACAGTCTCATTCCCCATGCTCAGAAGAGAATACAGAGCACATTACATCCTTAAAGTCTGCTGAAGGGAGAGAACTATAATTTTGTAATGGAAATGCATGGCCACCCTGTGGCTTTTTCATTAAAACACTATTCCAAAAGGCAATTCAGTCCTGTTTAGCTGCAGTTGAGCAACTTAATAGTTGCATTAAAATAAGTCATAAGGATGTTCATTGTCTTTGCAGAAATTCAACTACTCCCTGCAGAATTTCAGAGAAAATGCTTAGCTATTTGCTTTCAAAATTTCTTTTGCAGAAGGTTATTGTATCAAAATATGTGTCTATAACTTTTGGGAAACTTATTTTAAATAATAAGGAATAGCTTTGTAGAAAGAAATAGCTTCCTTATATTCATATATGTAAATTTCTTCTTTGTTTTTATAGTTATAGAACCAAATTGATAAAATTTTTATAGAAATTTATTTTTAAGAAAAATAAGCTATACTAGTACAAGATGAGATCAGAGATAAGAGTCCAAATTTAATGAAAAGCAGTATAATGAACATTTTAAAAAATATTTATTTACTTTTGTTGGAAAAGCAGATTTACAGAGAGAAGGAAATAGAGAAAGATCTGTCCACTGGCTCACTCCCCAAGTGGCTGCTGTAGTTGGAGCTGAGCTGATTCGGAGCCAGGAGCTTCTTCTGGGTCTCCCAGGTGGGTGCAGGGTTCCAAGGGTTTGGGCCATGCTCCACTACTTTCCTAGGCCACAAGCAGGAAATTGGATGAGGAGCAGAGCAGCTGGGACATGCACTAACACCCATATGGGATCCTGGTGCTTTCAAGGTGAGGATTTATCCACTGAGCCATTGTGCAAGGCTCCATAATTAACATTTTACCACAAGGTTACTTCTGTAACCAATTAACTGTAATGAAACTTTATTGCTGATATGGGAACTATACTTTCTGTTTGAAATAGAAATTAATTATAAACAGATGTCATTTTTACTCAAATTAGTTTTGAAGCAATTTCATGAAAATGAAAATTTTTAGTACCATTTATTTGTACAAAACATTAATAAAAATAAGGCCCCATCAAGCTCCATAATTGGAAATTTTTAGTTTTGGTTTGCATTGAAAATATTTATTCTTGAGTCCAGATAATACCCATCAGTCATATGAAGCTTGTATCTTAATGGTCAATCTATCTTGAGTGGCTCAGGAAGGCAAATTCAAATGATTATGATGTCTAGCAGACAAAACATTCAGTTTTAATAAGTTTTATTTAATGTATTTGAAATGTAAAGAAACAGAGAGGGATCCCACATCTGCTGGTTCACTTTTGAAATGTGTGCAGCAGTAGGTGCTGGGCCAGGCTTAAATGCATAGTAGAAACTTCCACAGATCATCTCTGTGGGTGTCAAAGGCCCAAGGTGAACTCTCACCTGCTGCTTCTTGGATACACATTAGCAGGACCCTGGATTAGGAAGCTGAGCTAGGACTCAAGCCCAGTGCTCTGAACTGGGAAGTAGTTTTCCCAGTCATATCTTCACTGCTATGACAAATGCCATGCTCAAATGAAAACGAATTATTGATTTACAATGAGAAAGAGTTATTAAATAGGGGGTCTAAATCACTTTATTCTCTTTCTATTCCTTTAGAAATTAAACTGAAATTATAATATGACTCAATACAGAATCAAAACAGAGTATAAGATGATTGGCAAAAATTATTAAACTATGTATGAATATCCAAGAGAGCCAACTTTATCAATTATTTTAAAAACATGTTGCAAATGTCACTGCAAAATCCTGAAACCTGCTATGGAAAACAGACCTAGAAATCTCCATGTATTTGGATAAATTCTAGTGCTTTGGCCTTTCTTTTTCTGGAAAGTGAGGGAAAGCAGTTTCTATTATGTCTTATTAGGAAAATGCTTGACAATACAGAAGAGTTTTTAAAAATTTTGCAATAAATACAAAATATACACTTCCAGTATTATGTCAATAATATTTTTCTATGCTCCAGGTGATTGAGTCTCTACACACATCATAATGGTTCAATTTAATCTTCAATTCATTTATTTTACTTTGATGCATTTCAAAGTAAATTATAATCACAAAATTACTTCATTCTGAAAACTTCAAGGACTTCTTGTTACAGTATAATACAAATATATGTTTAGCACCTTTATCAAAGATAAGGTGGTTGTTCTCTTCAGCAAATAGTGATGAAAGATGATTTTCTATGTTTAGAAGTTTGAAAAAAATCCCTATAATTTATCTTATACAGTCAAATGAAAGCTAATTAAAATATAATTATAAAACCAACTATGAAACCCATAGAATAAAATAAGAAGCATTCTGAGACATCACCATAGACAATGACTTTTTTAGATTTAACTCTAAAAGCACAAGCATTTTATCTATATTATATATAGATATTATATATTATAATATATACTGTATATAATATATATACTATTATTGTTATATACATATATATGTGTGTGTGTGTGTGTATATATATGGGCCAATGGGATATTTTATCAAACTAGTAAATGCCTGTACAGCAAAGAAAACAATAAACAAAATGAAAATACACCCAACAGAACAGCAGAAAATATTTTCAAACTGTACATCTGATAAATAATTAACATGCTGAATTTATGAGAAGAAAAACCTCAACGAAACAGACAACCCAGTTAAAATATTAGTAAAGCATCTGAAGAAATTTTAAAAAAAGAAATATAAAAATTCAACAAATACTTGAAAAAGCAATGCTCAGTAACACTAGCCATCAGGGAAATGCAAATAAGAACCACACTGAGGTTTCATCACATTAAAATTAAAATGCCTATTATGAAAAAGCATAGACATAACAAATGCTGATGATAATGTGGAGAAAAGAACTCTAATACACTGTTTGTGTAACACAAATTGGTAGAGTTATTATGGAAATCAATATGATGATTTTTCAAAGCTAAAAATAAATCTATCCTATGACACAGCCATTCTCTTTCAGGGAATATATCCAAATAAAATAAAGTCATAATACAAAAGAGATGCCTGCCTCCCCCTATTTCACAATAGCAAAGGTATGCAATAAACCTTAATGTTCATCAATGGATGAGTGAATAAATAAAATTCATACATAAATAATAGTATATTACTCAATCATCAAAGAGAATGAAATCAAGACACTTGCAGCAAAATGGAAGGACTTGTAGGTGACTGTACCAAATCAAGTAAGTTAGACACAGAAAAACAAATAACACATTTTGTCTCATACATAGAGTTAGTACAGATATACATATACATATACTCACACATATATAGCAATAAGTATGGATGTCATATTATTTAGGTATATAAATTTCTATAAATGTTGTCTTCAGTGAATTTTATCCCTTCCATATCACACTTTTTTTTCATCTTATGTCTTGAAATATACACAATATGACATTAATAAATGCCCCCTGCTTCTTTGTGTTTGTATTTCCATGGTATATATTTAATTCTCAGACTCCAAATAATTTTGTTTGAATGTAACTCTTGCATAAAGCACATGATTGAGTTTGCTGTATGAATCATTTTGAAGCCAGTTTACTTTAACGAAGATGTCTTGTTATTAAAAACAGAGTCCCAAATGACATCTGTTTTGATGCAAAGTTATTTTGAAATATAGGAATAGTTTTGTCATTTTGGGTATTTTAATAAAACTTTGAATAACCTTGTACGTATTAAGTAGTTAGGAGTTTTCTCCTTTCCTTCTGAGATAAGTTTATTCTCAATAAAATCCAAAACTTCCAAGTTTCCATTGACATTTGAGAAGTACATGTCTGAATTAGCGACTACCAATAAAAAGGATAACCATTATATTACTCAGGAAATATACAGTACAGTACTCCTTGTACTGCTTAATAAACACTGCCCCAAACCTAATAGCTTAAAATATCTATTTTAGACATTTTCATTTTACCTGAAAAGAGCTGAAAAGAGAGAGAGAAAGACAGACAAATGGTGAGAGCCTTCCTCTGGTGGATCACTCGCTAAAGGACTACAGCAATCAGTACTGGGCCAGGCTGACCTAGGAGTTCATGATTTTCTGAGTCTCCTGTTTGTGGCAGGCACCAGACACTTGAGAGATAATCTGCTGGTTCAAGGCTAAGCATTAAGAAGATTCTGGATCAGAAGTGGAACTAGGCACTCTGTATAAGATGCAGTTATCCCAAGAGGCTACTTAATCCCCGTGCCATCCCCCTCCCTGTATTTATTGGTTGTTTTGCCTAATTTTTCTGGCTGGACTGAACTCAGCTAGATGTTAATTCTGGACTTTGTTGAAGTTATTCATGTGTCTCTGGTCAGTTGCTTTCATCTGTTGGTCAAATCTATGAGGAAAGCAGTGTAATGTGTGAGAAGAAGAAATATTCAAGGATAAATGAGGTTTGCGTTCACAATGCTGGAATATTGCTTCTGTCAAATTCTCATGGTCAAACCAATCACAAGATCAGCTAAGGTTTTTCAAAGGTGAGGTTAATAGTATATGGGAAGAAAAGAATTTTTACTTTTTTTTTTTTGCTATCTACTCTAGTGGATCAAGATAATTGATTCCTGGAGAAATACATATCAGAAAATCAAAGGAAAAATCAAGAAAGAAAATTAATATGTGCATCCCAGCTGTAAGCAATTGCTTAGGTTGCCTTGTACCTAGGCACGTGTTACACTGTTGGGAGGAAAATAGCCAAGAGTTAACGGCCATTCTGGGCCTGGTCAATGCCAAATTTGCGTTAAATATACCGGTGTGCCAGCATAGTTGCTTCTTCTTCTTCTTCTTATTATTATTATTATTTAAAAATTTATTTTTTTATTACAAAGTCAGATATACAGAGAGGAGGAGAGACAGAGAGGAAGATCTTCCATCTGATGATTCACTCCCCAAGTGAGCCGCAACGGGCCGGTGCACGCCGATCCAATGCCGGGAACCAGGAACCTCCTCTGGGTCTCCCACGCAGGTGCAGTGGCCCAAATCCCCGTGCCGTCCTCAACTGCTTTCCCAGGCCACAAGCAGGGAGCTGGATGGGAAGTGGAGCTGCCGGGATTAGAACCGGCGCCCATATGGGATCCCGGGGCGTTCAAGGCGAGGAC
The DNA here is from genome assembly GCF_030435755.1 of Ochotona princeps. NCBI lineage: Eukaryota > Metazoa > Chordata > Mammalia > Lagomorpha > Ochotonidae > Ochotona > Ochotona princeps. The sequence goes on from NC_080838.1 coordinate 32,219,408, forward strand.
TTTAGCCGCTAGGCCACGCCGCCGGGCCCTATTATTATTATTTTAAATAAATGGGAAGAGTGGGAAACTGAGCTGGGACACACCAGTCCATGGCCCCTAGGTTGGGGGCAGAGGGTTCAGATTTCCCAGGGAAGGAGTCTGGGGACAAACTGGAGTGGGAGCAGCTGAGGGCATGTTTGACAGGGGAGGAATCATTTCTGAGGTCTTCCACAGACCAGGCCACTGCACTTGCAGGTAGATGAGAAAGCTGAGATGGAGCAGTTCAGACGGGGAAAGCCAGAGGATCAGGCTAAGGCACCCATTCACATTTGAGATTTGGGTGGGCTAATATAGTATCATCTGCTACCCACTGATGCTCACAAAAGCTGGGGTTAGGAGGGCATGCCTGGCAGGGCTAGGCTGCAGTACCTCCTGTGAGTGTCAGAGCAGGGGGTAAGCCATATTTGACTGGGCTGCAATACCCACCAGAACACGTGAGAACCATATCTGGGGCAGATTGTGGAGGAGAATTATGCATTCACGTCTGCAAAACTGCAACATCCACTAGTTTGTGAGAAGAGTTGGGGCGATGACTGACCAAGCCAGGTGGGACCGTGGAACTCACCTGATAGGAACCCACGTGATACAGGAGTTGGCATTGGGGCTGGGGCTGGAATAGGACTGGGTGGGGCCAGGCTATAGCACCCACCTGCTGGCGTGTGCAAAGGCCAGAATAGAGGGAAGACCATGCCAAGCGGGAGTGCGGCTCCCATTAGCACGTGTGAAATCTGGGACTGGGAGTATACTTGATAGAGAAAGTTTGGGTACTCCACTGCTAGTCCACAGCTCCCTCTAGGTAGCATGGGAGCTGGGGCTGGGGGCAGGCCAGGCCAGGTAAGTCTGCAACATTCCCCAGCATTTCTGTGGGCTGAGCCTGGGGACAGGTGGGGCTAGACCAGGTTTCTGCACCCAGTGGCATGCAGGACATCCAGGACAGGGTATGGGCCACATCTGTCTGGGTTGGGCTGCAACATCTGCCAGTGAGAATTAAGATTGTGGGTAGGTCATGCCAGGCTAGTTTGAAGCACTTGCCAGCACACACAAAAGCTGAGGCTGGAAATAGGCCTGGTAGAGGAACTCCGAGGACTCCCTTGCTGGGCTACAGCTCCCACTGGTAACACAAGCTTGGTGTAAAATATGTAATGATATTTGTAGAAGAAATACTTATAACAGTTCACAAATGGGAATTACCAAAATATTTATTTACAAAAGGATATATGAATTAATTTTCTTATATTCTTGTGATGAACTGTCATCTAGTAATAATATACAACTTTATGTATATTAATTCCATAGACATCATATTGAGCAAGACAGCCAAAAACAGAGACATATGTGTAGCTCTCTAACATAACCTCATGAGGCTGTAGTGAGTCTTCCCCCAACAACTCTCCAGTCTTTCTTCCTCCTTCTCTGCCCTATACTCACTCCACTGCACCCTGCTGCTGGACCAAAGGATGTCTAGTGGGCAGTCAGTGACCCCCGGACTTGTGCTGCAGCTCCTCTCTCTGCCCAGAGTTATCTTCTAGAAACATTGGCAGCATGTCTTACTGTCTTCAAGTTGCCCATAAAAGTTCACCTTCTCAAGACCCCTTCACAACCTATTCAGTTTCATGCAGTGGGGTTTAGCATGCCTTCCCTCACTTGGCAATGGGAATTTTGACAACTAGCCAGCGACTGGGGAGCATTTTGTTCAGCAAACTGTCCATAGCTGTGCTCGCTCCTGAGATTCATTCTGCTGCCCTGGAGACCCCAAGGGATACCGGATTTTTTTTCTGCCTATGGATGGGCTGCTCAACATTCCCTCTGATTCACTGAGATAATCCTATACAGTTCCATTTTACTTAAACTGGCCCAAATCAGATTATCTTATTTAAAACCAAAACGACCTTAACTAATGCAATTTCCTCCATTATAATTGTGAAGCAAATTAGGCTTTCTCAGTCTGGGGTCTGAAATGATTTGGAAAGATGTGGATCAGCAAAGTAAGGCACAGAACTTTAAGAAACCTGATTATAGTTACCTAATTAGTGTGGCATTAAGCCTGGACTCACCAAAAAGGTGTAGTTATAGATGTCTGGTTTTTCAATCGCTAGTTCTTCTGAGATAAAATCCAAACAGCTGAAACAGCATGAGGGATCTTCAAAAAGTTTCTGGAAAGTGCATATTATGAACAAAACTATCCATAGATGGTTTTCAAACATTTTTCAACCAAATAAAAATCCTTAAATCCTGATTCTCATGAACACTTAAAGGTGCCTTTGCATATGCAGCTACATGGGTCTTCTAGCTCACTTACAAGAACCACTTAGAAGAGTTGGTTTATTAAAGATTTGCTGGTAAAGGTGTGGGGCATAAGGTACCCTCATTCACTCTTGATGAGCATATGGTACAACCATATGGAAGAAAGTTTGGAGATTCCTCAGATATTTGAAAATAGGTCTATCATTTGTTTTAGCCACCTGACTCCTGGGAATTTACCCAAGGTAAATGAAATCAGAATATAAAATATTATCTGAACCGCAGTTTTTATTGCAACTTAATTCACAGTGGTTAAGATGTGGAGTCAGCCAGATATTTATTTACGGATGGATGGATGAAGAAAATGTGATGTATGTGTACTCCCCACACAGAAACTATGGAAACTATTCATTTAGACCTAAAAAAGAATTAAATTCCATCTTTTGCAACATAATGGATGCAACTAGAGACCCTTATGCTTTGTGAAATAATCCAGAACCAAAAAGACAAATATTTTCTTTGATATGTGTTAGTTGATATAGAAAACAAAAAATAGAACAATGAAACTAACATTTTATGATTTCGTTTTTTATTTTAGCCCTTGTCTATATTTCCGTGGAACAGTGGCTATTCTACTTTTTATTCATTTAACATTTTTTCGGACTTTGTTGATGAGATATGTAGGTATATTTCCCAGAAAATTGTGGGTGCATTGAGAGGATAGTGAATGCAGTTGCTGATTTGAGAGTTTGGTTGTTTTGTACACATCTTCATCAGAGAACCTGCAGAGGATAGGGGGACATCACTTTGGCTTGGTGAGTCACAGGAAACCATAGCCACACTTTAGCATTTAAAGGAGAAACTCTGAAAGTAACAGCACAGTACTTGTCCCAGAATCTCAACCATCTTTTTTGAGAACTATAGGTGCTGCTGCTCTCATTTGGAGGTGCTAACCGTTTTTCACAGACAGAAGTGAGTACAAATGAACATCCTCCCAGAATGCCAGTTTCAGTTGGCCTTGTCCTTAAAATCATTTTCTTTCAAATTTCATAGTGTATATTCCATTGCATAATATTTCCTCAGTTTTCTCTTGCCAGGTGAGGTGATCTTTCTTGTTTTCCCAGATGTGATATACTATCAGGAGGGAAAATGAAATCAAATGGTCTCTAGGAATGGATATGATTTTTATAAACATGCAAGGCAGAATAAATATTTAACACCCTGCTATTTCCTGAGCTCATTTTTCACTATAAGCTCTTGTGTTTAAGAGTCAGATGATGTCATTTAGCCAGAGGCAAAACTCACAGGTGTGTTTCTTGAGTTTAGAAAATGATAAAAGATAATTGGGCTTACACTAATTCTGACTTTTGGAAGAAAAATACCAGAATAAATGTGGGGAGAAAATAAAATATGCTACACTGTTGAATCTTACTGTGCTCAAGTTTATATATATAAAATTTTGAATTAGATGTATCTTTTTTCAACATCTGAGTCATATTTACTCTATCCTCCAACCAGGTGTTCAGTTGTGTTTCTCTAGTTGCTTGAAGGTGAACCTACAAAATGAGGCATATATAAAGTAACAATGGCCTTTGTCAGCATTAAGGAGTTACAAAAGATGGTTTCTGTGTGTGCAGTCAAACACTGTGTGATTTGCAGTTAGGAAAGATAATTTGAAAGACTGGATTTATTTAAATTAGTAGAAATCATGTAATTCAATGGAACTTGGTAATTTGAAGTTTGATCCAAATACCATTGTAATTGGAGAAAAAAGCTGTTTTTACAGAATGAATCCAGTGGTGTGAAGCTGTTGGGACAAGTGGATATCTGTTCATGCCAATAACAACTAAATACAAATTTGGACTTTAGTACTCAGATTACATGTTTTAAATGCCGTGGGACTTCATTGACTTCCACTTCTACAACAACACTTGAAAATCAGATAAAAACATATATCTGAACTACAGAAATAGATGAGCTTCTATTAACAGCTTAGCTACTCATCTCAGTACTTGTCACCATCCTGCCTCAATTTCGATTATTTTTTAAAATTTCGTTTGTTGCCCCTACCCACCTTTGAAAATGCTCTTAGCTGCCTATGGATTCAGAAAACCTGATCTGAACTTCCATCCCACTGAGAAAATTGTCTCACAAAATTCTCCAGTAAAAAAGCTGCATTCTAAAGACAGAATGAAATGAGAATCAAATTGAGAGGTAGATATTTTGGTTCTTTGCATGCTTGCCATACAGAGAAGTTGGTTGCAACAAGGTACAAAGAGAACTCACTGACATATGATGACACACATCTGGTTCTTGTGACTTAAAAACAAAGATGTAAATGAAATTGCCCAAATTCTGACAGTAACAACTTAAAATCACCATTTACTTTTAATTTTATTGTTTAAATTGTTTAATTTATTGAGAGCTCCTATCTGCTGATTGATTCTACAAATACCTCTAACGGCAGGGGCTGGACTGGTCAAAACAGGAACTTGACAGCTAACCTAGGTTGCCTGTGTGAGAGACAGAGTTCCAGCTGCTTGACCAACAAATGCTATGTACTTGACAACATTGGAAGCAGGACAGAATTAGGAGAGGGAGATGGGAATTGAACCCAGGTATTTTGATAGAATTTGAGGGTGCCATAACTGCTGTTTTAACTTTAAGTCCAAACGCTTGCCCCAATATTTATTTTGAACTGAAAGACAATAATCTTGACTACTTTTGGCCATTTCCCTACATAAATACTCTTGGAAAATGTAGACTAATATTTAACAAATTACTTAACATATCTCTTTATCATGTGGAATTAGGCGCTTTATGAAAGCCGGTTTTTTTTTTGCATTGTTTCTTTTTTTTTATTGTATTGTTGTTGACAATCTTTATATAGTTAATTGCGGTTAAAAAAAAAGGTTCAGGGGGTACAGGGAAGTGGGCAACACCATTATGTCCATATTATTTCCATCATGTATCTGAGGTAAAGGGGGATATTGAGGGAGAAGCCCCACCCGGTTTCCCACCCACCCCAAGTCCCGAATGTGGGGCATGCTCTGAGATATTTGCTCAAGTGGTTTTAATAGTTCTCCAGTTATGAATCGCTGCCAGTTTCGCTCAATGAGGTCGTCCACTGATTGATATGGTCCATCATAAAGTCTCCGTTTACCCCGTATTTCGCTGCCAACATATAGCTGAGATGAATGATTGGCCTGATGGGGTTATTGTGGGTCGCCCCAACTAGTCTGCAGCTCCCACTGGTTGATGTAAGGTCTGAGTATGTGCTGGGCAGAACCAGACTGGACTGCAACACCCATTGGTTCCAGTGCAACTCGGGACTGAAAACAGAACCAACCCAGCAATTGCAACCACCAGCTGATCGGGGTGATGGACTGTGCTGGGCCCTGTGCTTGCTAGAACATACAAGAATCTGGTCTGGGAACACCTCAGACAAAGTTTCTTTGGAGATCTTCCCAATCGAACTGCTGGACTCAGAACTCTAACCAGAAAAGGACAGAAGACAGAACAGGTCAATCATTCATCTCAGCTCTATGTTGGCAGTGAAAGCCGTTTTAATTCATGTGACAAAATCCAATGCCCATATTGTCCATAACCTTTAACAGCCTCCATTTTGCATGTTCTCATTGTTTAGTCTTCTCCACACGGCCAACAGAGCGATCCTTGGAGAAATGTATATTTGGTGATTATCTCACCTCCCCAAAGTTTTCTGTCTCTGTTTTATAATGAAATGAAGATTCCTTGACTTGTCCACTGAGGGTCATTTGTGACTTGCTCCCTGGCAACCTCCTCATCAATCAGATAATAGCAATTAGCTTTCCCTTGAGGCTCCAATTGCTCCAACTGTTTTTCATTCCTCCAACTTGACACGTTTGCTCTTGATCCTGATGCCATCTGCCTTATGGTTCATCTCTCCCCATGCACTTCCTTCCCCCCAAACAGACGATCACAGGAAAATGATTTGAAAGTCTTACGCATATTTTGTTTTTCCTAACACCTTATCCTCTTAAGTAATTTCCTGTCTCTCCTTATTCTCTATGTTCTCCTCTGTCACGGATAATAAGCTTCTTTCTCTTGTGGAGAAAACATAGGTTCTGAAATGAGACAAATACAACTTGAAATACTCACTAATTCTTTCTAGTTATGTGATATTGGTACAATTTAGAACTCAATTTCTATAATCACAAGAACTATTAATAAACCTAGGATTTTATATGAAAGTGTCTGCACAATTTCTAGACTGCAGCAGGGATGGAACAACCCCTACTTTAGTTTTACTTCTGCTCTCCGGGTAACTTGTATGTATTTACAACATATCTATCATACTGAATTATAATCATTTATGTCCGGAATATAGCATTCTTCAATGCAAATACTATTTAGTGTTTATAGATATCCTCTGTCTCACACTACATGTGTGCTTGGTAGGCAATTGGAAGTTGAAAAGGGAATAATCAAACTTTATTGCCCCCATTTTTCCTTGAAGGGTATGCATTATTACCAGGTCATTATCACAAGGTCAGGTGTCTGATAGTATGTGAGAAAAGTTCAGTGCCTTATCAAACATGTTTTCTGTTTCAGAGTAGCAAATAGAGCATTTTAGTTTTGAAAAACATTTGCGTGCTAGAATTTATTTATTATTTGCGACATGGAGACAGACACACATGAACAGGCAGAAAGAGCTCTCATGTTCATTCCACAGATTCCCACAATGCCCCAGTCTGTGAGTGAAGTTGGGAGCCAGGGACTCATTCCGTGTGTCCCATCTAGGGGACAAAAACCCAATAAAGTATGTAATTATTGCTTCCCAGGATTTACATTAATAGGAGGCTGAATTCAGGAGTGAAATCAGACAGCAAACCTAGGCATCCTGATATGGGACACAGGAGTTTTGCTGGTTAGGCCAAATACCTACAACTGTTCTGGAATCTAGAATTGATAGTATGAATAATAAATTTATAAATCATTTATTTGGGTCCCCAAAGTATAGCCAAATAAAAGTCCCTCTAGAACCTCAGGCAGTGAACAAGAATAATACTCTTTTCTGTTAAGAAAAAGTAAAATTAGAAAAAAAAACCTTCCTGATAAGGATAAATGTGTTACTTATAGAAAAATGTATGACTATTTGAACCATGCTAGCTCATCAAACGTTAGATGCTCAATTGTAATGTCGTCATGTAAGCTGCTCATTTAAGAACAAATATTGTGAAAAGATAAAAGAAGTTCTCGTTATTGCTTAGTACTGCTAAAACAGATTAGCAGTAAAAACAAAACCAAACTAAACCCTAATAGCTTTAAAGAATAATAGTTAAGCAGAAAATCAAGAATTAGAACTGGTTATCATTTAAAATCAAGTAACCAATGTATTTAAAATATATTTATCTATTCATCCATTTATTTATGTAAAATGGCCAAATTTCACTTACATCACAATGCAGATTAAGGAGCTTATTGGCAGGTTCCACACTTTCCCCTCTGCTGCCCACATTCTCCAATCATCTTATTTCTTCCTCTATTCCGCCAAAGTTTTTATGATAGTATACTTTAATTTTGCAATCACAGGTTTAGTACTTCATTAAATATCAACACCTGGCAAGTAGAAAATGGTAATTATAAAAAGGAACCAAAAATAAAAACAACAACAAAACAAAAACTTTACTCTACCTTGGATATATACAAAGGCTATGTACAGTAGCCAAACCCTAGAATATCACTCTTGCACTTATAGATGATATATTTCTACTGTGTGTATTAGTTATTGCAGATGAAGAAAAAACATAATATTTGTCTTTTTGGAACCAACTTAGTTCACTAAACATAACGGTCTCCAATTGTACCATTTAGTTACAGAAGGCATGATTTCATTCTTTTTTGACTAACATTCCATAGTGCAAATATACAGCATTTTCTCTATTCCACTGTTGATAGTATTATAAACTGGTGCAACCAACATTGAAGACAGATTGGGATTTTTCAGCTACCTGAAAATAAATTTATCATATTATCCATCTGTTCCACTCCTTGGAATTTATCCAAATGGAATGAAGTCTTTATGTAAGAAACTTATCTGTAGCCTTGTGTTTATAACAGCTCAATTCATAATAGTTAAGAAGTGGAATCAACCCAGATGCCCACCAACAGATGACTTGGTAAAGTCATTCAGTATGTATTGATTGCTGGCTGTGTTCAAGCAATGCTACAGTCGCAAAACAGATGTTTTGAACAGACCATGCCTTCGTAGAATACCTGTAGTCAGCTGCAGAAAAAATGAGCGCAAATAAAAAAGTACTGTTATAGATTTATTTAAAAATAGCAAAAATCTAATTCATTGTGCATCTCCCTGAGAAGCTGAATTTTTAGCCTACAGGTATATGTGCTGGTCACGAGACAGATGATGAGCAGCCAGGAATTGTCCTTATGCTGGACACAACAAGGCGTAAGGCACAGAAATTATAACACTCTAGCAATGGCATGGAGGTCACTGTGCTTAGAGAATAATTGATGAGTTGCAGGCTGGTACCAGATGTGCTTAGAGAGCTTTGTAGAGGTCAGTCAGGCAGGACCTTGGCATTCTGCTAAGAAGATAGGGTATTAATATTATTAGTTCAATGGAGAAAAATAAAAGACTTGGGGCAGCAGAGTAGTTTATGTGATTTACAATTTGAATTGATAATATTAACTCTGTTGGTGCAGTAGGAGACCTGGCAAATGAGGTAGGATTTGGCAAACACGAACAATAGAATGACGCAGAAGAGGAAATGAATTCAAGATTCTCTGGGAGAGAACAAGCAGGAGTTGCAACTAAGGAAGATACAGGCCAAGGGGTTAGCTAGAATTTAAGGCCAGGTAGTGAGTAACCCCACTAATGGAGACAGCAAAGTCAAGAACAGCTGCTAAAAGAGGAGAGAATGTGGGAGTTCTATTTTGACTACTTAAGATGGAAGAGTATATGAATTTCCAAAATTGATGCAAACCTAGGTAGTTACACTTTCACATTGGAACCCAGGAGAAGCACATCTGGACTGGAAGCTTAACATTAAAACATAAATAGAATTAAAACCATGTTAAGAGGGGAAGAAGAAAGTTAAAAAAAAAAATGCCATAAGAGGCTATGGAGGGGCCATCAAACAACATTTTTGGGGCAGAAAGTTATGCTATGTAACCAAAGCAAGTGACTAGTAGTTAACTAAACAATAATGGCATACTATTAGTAAGAGCAAATCAGAATAGTACTCAGCCATATTGTTACGTAAAGGACTGCAGTCTTGTTACATGGGACAAAGACACTTCGTGTGACCTGAGGAAAGGGGAGGTGAGTGGAGACCTGCAAGCTTGGTGCAGTGAGTGACCAAAGCACAGAGAAAAGGATTAGGTGTTCTGTTTCTTTGAAATATACTCTAGAACAGGAGTAAGAAGTAAATTCCTTCTAGAAAACTCTGCATAGGCGAGAAAAATATCCCTATTAATCCTTTATACAAACAAAGCATGTTGAATTCAAGGATGCTACAAAGAATATGAATATTAGTGATATTTTGCTGTAATGACCTTGCTAAATCCATGAGAGATTCAATCCTTTCCTGTATCTATGGGTGACACTAAATGATCCGCCAAGCCCTTTCACATAGCACAATCTTACTAACAAACAAGATTTGAGCATCCCACATAAAATGGCTACCAGAGATGACTTCTGAAATCTTCTGCCAAGGCATTTAGTTCTGGCAGTACCTGTGCTTTTGTGAGCCTGAAACTAAGTTTCTGAAATGTGAGATGCAAAAGCCACTCAAAGTCTAACAATATCAAGTGACATGACACCTCAGAATTCATTGTGATGATTCTCAAACCATCATTGGATTTTTGCTAATAATTAAGCAGAGATACAAACTGGGAAAGAGACTTGCCTGAGGTTATGTAGACAATTTCAGGCCAAGGTAGACCCTGTGACTCTGGAATCCTAGTCTTAAACTATAAACATCCCATCAGCTTCATTACTAGGGTACAATTGCTACCATATGGAAGAACAACCTAGGGGACTCAGACATCCTCAAATGTGAGTTGAAAACTCTGAAGAATTTATTTTTTTTTACTGTTGTTGAGATCCAAACAAAACACTATACTCCTTATATTTTTAAATAGACTTAGTCTAAAAAAAATAATCTTCTCTTTCCAAAGAAAACAGACACAGTTCCTCCTAATCAGAGATATTTTCTTGACATAAAGGAGAGTAAATTTATGTCAGTGCACATGACAATTCTAAGAATATTGATACATTTTTTCCACAAAAGGCAAAAAAGTGCAAAAACTAAATGTTGCTTTAGATGATCAGCCTGTAGATGATTATTTTGCTACAGAATATTTGTACCTTAAGAGGCATGAAACAATAAAAATTTAAATTTAAACTCAAACCTAAAATTTTGAATGGGTCAATTTCCTGCTCTGGCATAAAAGACACCTGGCTCCTGTAAATGTATCAAAGACATTCTTTAAAGAAGAGCTGAGAAAGGAGAGGCTGTGGTTCGCCTATTTTCAGTGAGTCAGCTTTGGAACAGTTATGCATTGTGACCTGAACGTGGGTGTGCAACTAGGCCTAGTTGTACTCATCAGATTTGCATAGCGCATGACTCCGGGTGAGTGGACAGGCTTCCAGACCTTTTTGTATTTTCTGAGATACAAGTAATGCAACCAAATGTAGAGTCTAGTTGTTGACTATTTCTACTTTCCACTTTTAGAGGGAAACAAAAGTTTAGCTTTGATTTCTCAAACTTTTCTGTTAAGATGTGCTTGCTTATTTGGGAGAGTTAGTTAAAAGGAAAGGGTGAGAAGGAGACACAGAGAGAGAGAGAGAAAGAAAGAGAGAGAGAAAATCTGCTGATTCACAATGTTCAACACTGCGGCAGCCCAAATCCAACAGCCAGGAGTTCCCTCCAGGTCTCTCGTGTGGGTGACAGGGCTCCAAACATCTGGACCATCTTATGCAGCTTTTTCCAGGCCATTGGGCAGGGGATAGGATAGGAAATAGAGGAGCCAGAACTTGAACTGGCACTCATATGGAATATTGGGGCTACAAGAAGTGGCATTACTTGTTATCGCACAACGCCAATCTCAAAAAACAAACGCTTGAACAGCTGTTGCTGAGGTCAAAATTAAAGTTCTTTAGAACACATCCGAAACTCCAATATTCACATTAGTCCAATTTCTGCTTTGAGTGACTCAAGCAATATATTCAACTTCTATAAATCACAGATTACTAAAAGACACCATATTCTTGTTATCCAACAAGTTAAATAAAGCAGAAAGTGAAATAAACTTAATTCAAATAAGATTTTAAGTCATTTCATAATATCTCACATGAAATTCTATAAAGAATATTACATTACTTGACAAATTACAGTTAAAAACTTTTTGAGATTGTGACTCTACTCAGATAAAAATGTCAAAATGTGGGCTATAAATTGAGAATTGAATATTTGCCTATTCTATGCTTCATCTCTCATTTTAACTTACTTTGGGGAAAAATGTGTACTCAGTTTAGTGGGTAGACAAATGAGCTAGCAAATAAAAGAAGGCTTGAACTTATGGCACACAGAGGTAGACAGACTTACACTAGATGAGCAGGAAAGCTTTAGGCCCATTTTTTTGAAGTGCTCAGAGTTTCTAAGGTGTATCACTACTCCGTAGATAGCTTGACAATGGAAAACATTCAAGCGGAGATACATAAGAAAAATCCATCAAAACTTGACATTATGGTTATGACAGAAAAATGCTTCCCAGACAATATAAGCAGTGGATAGCAAAGGACTGCTACACCTTGCTTCAAAGGTAACTGCAACTGGGACCCAGCAGTGTCAATACCTTCCCACCTCCCATCTCCTGGCCCTTCACGTGTGGCTGTTTTCTTAAAGTAGAATGATAGTTACAGGAGGATAAAGCAGTGGAATAATCTAGTTATTGTTCTGGTCTCCCATTATCACCATTATCACAACTTCATAATTAGGAAGGAAAGAAGCATTTATTATATAATGTCTTTTGGCTACTTGTAGGGACGGATTTCATGTGACACGTGATGTCGCCCCTCATGGTGTCACTGTGATCTGGAAATCAGAATTACCTGGTTCATATGTTAAGCCTGTCGAGTGAAAGATGATGAGTATAAGAGTCATTTTCTAAGAAAGGGCAAGTATATTACTGAAATGATTAAGAAGAGAAAATTAAGTATTCATTGTAGCTACTTTCTGAACTTGTAGGCTAGAAGGCAAAACCGAAGATCACATATGCTGAGGTCCTAGATAATGGCACAACATGCTGGGGGAACCTGTAATCATGATCCAACAACAGAAGGAAAAAAGTGAGGGAGAGAGATTATGTCAGAGGACACCTTGAAAATGTTGAATGTGCATTCTAGAATAGGCAGGGGAAAAAAAAAACAGTAAGAGAATCTGTGATTGAGAGATGATTCTGGCAGAGCCAGAAATTTGGAGGAGAGAACACGTGAAAGTAGATGAAATCCGATGAAATCACTTAAGCAAAAAATGTAACGAGGAAATAAGTGAACTAATGAGGCATACAAAAGAAGCTTTGTGACTATTTAAAAAAAAGCACTTTAAAGGTGAAAGGGAAGAAATAGCTCAGCTTCTGTGAATTTTTGATCAACCCAAGTAAAGGCAGCAGATAATGAGGAGAAATTAGGAATGGAGAAAGCTAATATAAACTTAGTGACTAGGAAAATTTTTGTATTCCAGTGGAGTAATTTTGGTAGGGGAGTTGAGAAGGAAAATAGATTTCTGTTGTTTGAGAGAAGGCTGATCATTGAAGTAAAGCAGATTGTAAGTTTAATGTATATATTCAAAATATTCTTCATACTTCATAGGTCTATAATTTTCAGTGATAAATAATTTGAGGATAATTCTCAAAAATGACCAGTATCTTTCAACAGAGAAAATGAAATATGGCCTTTTCTAAGATGTAACAACAGAAAATTTGAACTCTGGAGTAAACAAATAATATCCAATGCATCTATCCTAATAAATATTCTAAATACGCATACACTCATAATTATATATTTCACTGACAGTTCATAATTTCTTGATTTTTGTATTAAAGGCTCATTGTATTAAAGGTTCAATGTAAAGCATTTTTCTGTCTTGGGAGAATTTGCTGCTGCTGCTGTGGACTTGATTGGAGAAGGATGGCCTCATCTGCTATGGCATCCTTAGCAGTGCTGGGGTCCATGCGGTGAGTGTGGAACACACGAAGGTGTGAAGAGTATGATTCCATTACAGGCAAGGAATTTCCCGCTGCATGGCAGGGCCGGGCAGATGTCTCTGCAACCACCTGAATGCAGCTCCACCTCCCTTTGCATGGACACTGGACAACCCCGCTGAGATTTCTGTAATCTGTTTAGCTATTGTCTACCTCTGCAGAGTTAGTCTTTACTACCAATGTGAGCTTGGAAGTTGATGTTGCTGATAATATCTTAGCAAAAGGGCCTTTTACAATTCATGCTGTCTCTGTCTCTCTCTCTGTCTCTGTCTCTGTCTCTGTCTCTGTCTCTGCTGCCCCCATTGACCATTCTTGATCTCTAGCTCCCTCCTGTGATGCACATTCTCCCTTAACTGATGCAAGATTAAGCTGTAGAAAGGATTGTAGTAGGAATGTGTTACTGATTGATATGTACCATCTATTGAGAACTTCCTGACCACAGGGTCAGGACCAATAACATCCTGCTTTAAGGTGAAATAAATGGCAGAATTATCCTTGGAAACACCCACTTGACCGTGATGTAAAATGTCTGTGCCAGAGTTTGTGATTGCTTCTGTATAAATAAAGGGGAGAGCTTTCTCACATTGTCCATTATGATCTTGGAATTGTAGTGGTCCATTTATTTTCTCTACGCCTATTCCACGCACCCTTCTCGAGTTCCAAACTCAGCTGGACTGGACTCCGGCATAGCAGAAATCCACAGACTGCATGGCTCCACTGCAGATGTTCCAGAGTTTTGAAAATTGAAAGTCTAAAAATGTGTTGACACGTTTGATTCCCTTAAAGGGACACCATTCCATGTTTCTGCCCTACCATTTATGGTTTTCCATTTGCTAGTTTTATTTGACATTCTTCTCATAGTAGACATATCGTTTTAAGCCCTGCCATAATATTCACATGGCTTTCTCTGTGTGTGCCTGTTTCCAGATTTCTACTTTTGTAAGAGTACCAGTCTTACTGAGGGGTTCATCTCAGACAAACATGAATTCATCTTAACTACTTGCCTCTGCAACTGCCCCATTATCAAATAATGCCATGTCATAAAGAACACGGGATTAGAACTTCCTTGTCTGAATTGGCAGAGTGGGGGGAAGGCACAGTTCAACCCACACAACTGGCATTTCAGCATAGCAGGTAGGTTGCTGCTTGTGATGCTTGTATTCCATCATCCCATGGAAATGAACATTTGAGTCCTGGCTGATCTGCTTCTGAATTAGCTTCCTACAAATGCAACTGGTAGATCAGCAGATGATGGCCTAAGCGCTTGGGCTTCAGCCACTCATGCGGAACATGAGGATAGGTTTCGGGTTCCTGGATTCACCCCAGCCACCCTGAACCACAGGATGGAAATTTCTGTTTCTTTCTTTTCACTGTGTTCTGGTACTCTGATTAACAAATAAGCAAGTATTGCTTTTTTTTTTTAAGTCAATTCAAAAGCTGTTTAGGTTTTGCTTTACAATGTGGGATTGATCTTCCTAAACTCGTAAGAGGTACATTCTTCTCCTGAACCTGGAACAAATAGTGCCAGAAAGCAGTGTGCTTACTGCAGGAGACACTGCTCTGCTCATTTTCTACGGAAGTGGAAGCAGCAGGGTTGAGCTACCACAGTAGTAACTCCCCCACGGGAAGCATTAAACCAAATCCAGGTTCCTTCTTATTCTTTTAAGTTAATTTTTCAATATGTCCCCAAATATATGGGATGTATTACACAGTCTTCTAGTGAGTTACACATGGTTTCAGGTAGCCCAAACTGATGTCTGCTTTGTTTATGTGCATAATCAATAAATTTGTTAAGTATATGTGCCTCATCGTACTTTGTATACTTAATATCCATCCTATATTTAAGAAATTGGGTCAAAATGTAAGCACATAAGTTCATGAAGTTCTTTAACCAGCCTTTAAACATTAAATAGGCATTTCAATGAACAGACTTCTACTGTACTAGAAAAGTGTAGTATTTTTATCTAAGTTTAAGGCAAAATAATTTCTATCTGAACAAGTAAATATTATGATAAGGTAATATGACTGCATGTCATGGAGTTCTATTCAATGCCAACTGATTTTAATGCCAGATAAAGTTATTGGATCAATACATCTTGTTTTCTTTTTTTTTTCTCATAATCGGCATTTAAGAATACTATCAGGTTTTTTTTGGCTTAAATATTTTTATCCTAATCAATTATTAATTTTAACCTCAGATTTTAGATTAAAAATATATATATTCTTGGCAAATAGCTACTATTTTGTTTAAAAAATTTAGTTAAAAAAAGACAGTTTTATTTAGACAGACTGAGATGAACACTAACTGGACAAGCAAGGTTGTAACAGAAAGGCTTTTTAATGTTCTCCAGGACTTGGTTCCATTTGCAATCTTATTTTTCTCTCCTTTGAACTTATCTTCAGCCTGGAGCTGATCTGAAAGATTGCTTACCATGTTTTAAATTTAAAGGTTAGTCATCTTCAGAAAAAAAAATAGGATGATAGTTGGTAAAAGACTAAAACATGGTCAGGGTGTTTTTTAATAGTGTTTCAAAATAATATATTCTCTTTATATATATTCATTATTTTTTAGAGATAATCCTGAGGAGTATTTATTTGGGATTAAAATACCTGCTTACAATTATGATGAAATTACTAAACAATGAAATAATTTGATGTTAAAGGATCTTTATCATCTGTATGGAAAAGTCACTGTCAAAGAAGAATACTACTATTCTTACTGGTATAGATGAGTGCAGGAAACCTTAATTCTATTAACTCTGCATATTATACTTCATGTAGGAGGCAGGGAATTTATAAAAACAAAACTCTATCATATTTCATGTCATTTTTGCCATGTAAATCTCTTCTACTTATGGAAGTCAAAGCTGACCTGAAGAAAGCTTCAGCAGCGAAGAGGCTGATGACCTTTTAAACTACAAAATGTGTTTACAACCATAAATTCCACTCCTTCAGTTCAAAGGGCATTTAATAATACTCTGTATTTTCAGGACCACTCACATCAGTGCTCATCTTGGATGATAAACAGGGCAGGCATGTAATGTATAGCAGAAAGTGACAAGGTGCACCTGTCACTACAAGTTTTGAGACAAAACAGTAGGCACATGCAGACAGCTGTGTCATCCTTGAGCCAATCTCTGCACAATCTCAGGAAAAGATAAGAAGAAGCATCCCACCTGAAGCCAGAGTAGCCTGTAGCAACACAATGCCACCATTGCAAGGTCCTTCGTTTTCTATGAGGTCATTTTTATCAGAATTTTTTTGCTTAAAACATGTTAGCAAATTTCCTGTATGTGTTTCTATGTAGGATATTTGATCACCAAAGATTTATATAAATTTTTTAAAATATCATGTAAATAAATATGAATACATGTTCAACTGATAGAACAAAATGATTGATTACACAGTTAACTTTAGCTTGTTTTATGCTTTTTATTGGTATGATTTTTAAGTTTTCCAAGGGTATGATGCATATTTCTTTAAAAGGAAAAAAAAATCTTTATTAACTGTGTTTTCTAGCCTAGAATATTTTTATTTATTTGTACATGAGCAAGTGTACCTTATAAATCAAAACAATAAAACTAATCCTCTTTTAGAGTGTACCTCAAGATGACAAAACTTTTAATGTGAAATTCTCACTTTTAGTCCTTGGCCTTTGTGTTGGTCTGAAATTGATGGACTATTTAGTGAGCATTTTCTATCACGATTTGCAACACATGTGGGAAATGGTTCCTGTTTTCTTGGTGTTTTCTAAAGGAAGACAGTGTAATCATCTTTAGAGAACTTGTTGCTTTTTTGTTTACATATTTTTATCTTATTTTAAAATGATAAAAGCAGATTTGACATCTCCTCAGAATTTATTTCTATTTTTGTTTGACTCTCCAGGAAACTTTCCAGGAAATGTATAATCTAAAATGTAATATGCTATTCTGGCCTTAAAAATTTAAAATAACTTGACAATTACTTTTAACCCAGAACGTCAAAGTTCTGTTTCCCAACTCTATTTAATTTCCAAACTTCCAATTTCATTGGAATTAATTCTTTTGAAGTGATTTTTAATGGGTAAAATATTCACAGCTTACTAACTCATCATGAGGTCCACTACAGAGTCAACTATTCAGTAATTTTTCTTCTTTATTTTTGTTTTTGCATTTCATCAGTTGTGTTTCAAGTATTTTTTGTATGATACTTCCTAAAATAAGAATTTTGGGTCATTAAATGAATTTAACAATTTGTAACTATGTTGAAAAATTCTAAGATGTAATTAAATAAAAGTTTAAAATAATTAAAGAAGATGAATATGACATATTTAATCACTGACTAATGTCCAAATAATATGGGGCAAGCTCGACAATTTTGAAAATTGTTATTTCTTTTGTATTTATGACAATAAAACTTAGTAACTCTTAATTCATAACCCCTTGTTCCATATAAAACTGTGGTTGGTTATGACTAAAGAATGCTAAAATTCTTACAAATACAATTGATTCAATATCTTTTTCATTCATAGGTATAAGTCTCTACAATGTTACATTTATTTAACTATGATTAAATTGTACAATTTTTGCTCTAGTAAATGATTATTCATTGAATTTAATATTCCTGCATTATTGTGACTACTGCAAGGAGAATTAATCTCTTTTTATTTTAATGTAAATCAGACACTTAGACTGTTCATGGCATGTGTGGGTTGAGAAATCATGATGTCCTACATTTTACAGAAAAACTTCGCTTCTAACTATGTGTGCTTTTCTCCCAGAGTAACCAAATCAGAATAATGTCTAATAATGGCTCAGAAAAAAGGTGCTTAAATTCTTTTTAATGTTACTGAACTTATTTGATATATTGATGGTTTTCCAATTTTTAAATAAGTTATTTGATTTTAACATTCAATTTTGTTTTTTAATATGTTTTTGTTCCTTGTCAGCAGCTTTTCAAAGGTCAAACCATTATATTCCTTTGGTTGGTTTTGTAGGACAGTTGGCAGCTTTGGAAAGTCACCCAGCTATATTAACGGTGAGGTGAGAGTAATTACAAACATGTGTGTCTAATTCATATAGGACATGTGGTGTCAGTATATGTGTGGATTACATTTCTGTTACTCTGTCCTGAGTAAATGGTGCGTTCACTTAGAACTGCTTCTAATGCATGCAATGCCTGGCATTCAGGGGGTTACTGAAATAATAATAAAACAGTAAGAATTTCTATTTTAATAGCTGACATGTGATGTTTATCAAAACCTGCATGTCATGGAAACAATATATTTTTGGGTAGAATTTGTAATGGGTACTCTGATCGTCAAGCACTTATCTTCATGTTTTATGAAAATTTAGAAAAGTAGGATTTCTGTCTACTACCAGATAAATGACTCCTACTTTGTGCCTGGTTCTTACATTGATAACAATTAGCTCCCTTGCCAGCAAACAGCTTTACAGGCTGCAATACACAGCTGTGGTCTACAGGTGAAATTCTCATCATGTTCAGCCATCGTAAGTGTAAAAATTCTAATTTGGGGCCATTTGTCACTGGAAAAAGTGAATATAGTTTATATTAATAAAAGAAACTAGGAGATCTATCCCACGTGTTCTGCAGACCATGGAATTGTCTGAGCGTGTCCAGATCCAGTTCAATGGGGGCAGTGAGACCACTGCCATCCATTATTTAAAGAAAGCCTGTCCGGAGACGGCATGCCAAGCACCTAAATCCATTTTAATGGTGGAAGTGGATACATATGCTTTGGGAATTCAAATCCTTTATGAGCAACACTCATGATATATAGACAATGCAAAGCCAAGTTTTTTTTTTTTTTTTTTTTTTAGCAATGTGCTGTTCTGCAGCACATGCTTCATTCATCCATTTAGATGTACTAACACTGTGACTCTTAGTCAGAAATGCTGACACTATTCCCCATTCAGATATTAAAGGAAAGAAAAATTGCTGATTTTTCCTTGCATGCATCATGGTTTTAATAATATAGTCAAAACTTCAACCAGAAGATTTTAAAAAAAAGATTTATCTGTTTATTATTGGAGAGTCAGAAAGACAGATCTCTTTATTTCTGTATTTGAATTTTTAATAAATATGTATTATTTATAATAAATTATATATAAAAAAGAAAGACAGATCTTCCACTTGCTGCTTCTTTTCCTCAAGTGGCCTTAATTCCCAGAGCTGAGCTGATCCAAAGCCCAGAGCAAGAGCCTCTTCTGGGTCTCACACGTGAGGACAGGATCCTAAGGATTTGGGTTGTGCTTGACTGCTTTCCCAGGCCACAAGCAGGGAGCTGGATGCAAAGTGGAACAGCCTGGATAGGAACCGGTGCCTATATGGGATCCCAGGTGTTAAAGACATGGACTTTAGCCGCTAGACTATTGTGCTGGACCGCTATCAGAAGTTTCAGAGTTTATGTTTCACAGCTACTTCCAGGAACTATTTTGAGTTAATTTTTGTGAAAGACGTAGTCTCCGACTAGCTTTGCCCTTTCGTATGTGAACATCATCCTTTAATTGTTGCAAGATCATTCCTAAACAATTGCATGTTCTCTCTTTGAATTGCATTTGCTCCTTTGTCAAACATTGCAATATTTATAGCAGTCTCTGTCTGGGATTTCTGTTCTGTTCCACTTTCTATATGTATCTCCTTCTCCAAATACCACTGTTTTAACTATTGTACCATTTTAGTAATTTACCTGACCAAAATCCAGCAATAATGGCCTTCAGCCATTATTCTTCTTTAGTATTATGTTGGTTACTGCTGATCATTTGTCCTTTTACACAAGCTTTAAAATCAGTCTGTTAGTATCTACAGTTTCCTGCAATTTTGAATGAGATCTTGTTGATAGGATAAGCATCTTAACATTCATTTTTGATTTTTCTAACCCATGAAAAGGATTTAACTGGTCATTTGAATTTTGTATGAGAAGTTTTCTAATTTTTATCTAGTCAATATGCCTATTTTATTACATATATACCTCTTTCATTATTTTGGTGCTATTATGAATGCATTTATTTAGAACTTGAAAATTTTTTCAAAGATTTATTTATTTTTGTTGCAAAGTCAGATATATATATAGAGAGAGAGAGAGGAGGAGGAGAGACAGAGAGAAATATCTTTCGTCCAATGATTCACCCCCCAAGTGACCACAATCGCTGATGCTGCACTGATCCAAAGCCAGAAGCCAGGAGCGCTTCCGGGTCTCCCACGTGGGTGCAGGGTCCCAAGGCTTTGTTCCATCCTAGACTGCTTTCCCAGGCCAAAAGGTGAAAGCTGGATAGGAAGCGGGGCTGCTTAGGGTAGAACCGGCACCCATATGGGATCCTGGCACGTTCAAGGTGAGGACTTCAACCACTAGGCCACAGCGCCAGGGCCCAGGATTTGAAATTTTGATTGTTTGTTGCTAATATACAAGAATTATTCTTGTAACGGTGTTGTATTGTTACATTACCATAATTTCCCATCAGTTCTAGGATACCAGTGTTACCAGGGAACGGGTGGTGTCAGGAGAAGGAAGAGTGCTGGTTGATGAGATAGAGTTTCCTTGCAGGGAGATAAATACTGCCTAGGACCAGAGGCGATGGTGATTGCATCATGCATCCTTAGAAACCTCACATCACATACCTTATAAGATGAATTTTATGTTACATGACTTACACTCATGTCATCATTTTCTAAAAAGTAATTAATGAATTCTTTTTTCAAAAAGGTTTTTTTAAAGGCAGAGTTGCAGATGGAGGGGGAGACAGAAACAGGACGATATCCACTGGTTCATTCACAAGACAGCCTGACTCAAGGTAGGAGTCATCTAGGTCCAAGTAATTGAGTCAGCTTCTGCTACTTCACACCAACTCCTTCACCCAAAAGCCATTACCTTTGTTAATGAATGATAAAAATAAAAATGAAAAAAAAATTTGCCTGAATAGCAGGAAGGGACCAGGAATGAAAAAAAAAACCAACAATAATATGCAGTTGTAGATGTGAGATTGTATTTGTAGAATCATAGACTGCGTGGTAAAATGAATAGAAAACAAAAAATTTAGTCAGGGAGCAGTTTTCCCATTTCACTTATAGAAAGCAATATCCCTCACATATGAAAACAAACATTAGTTATAAGAAATGCAGAAATGATCTCATTTTGACATAACTCGAATTCATTGTTATGTCATGTTCATGTGAAGAGGAACAAAAGAATTCTTGAAAGGAAAGCCGATATCTTTGAGTGAATGAAAGGGCAGACCATGAATGGAAACACATACCAAAGTTACCTCAGCATTACAAACATCGATGATGTAGTCATGTTCCATTAAATGATTAATGAGAATAAGGATGCTATCTTTCTGGAAACTAGTTGATAAAGTTAAGAAATTATATAGAAGAACATAAACTTTAGGAATAATGACAGTTTCTTAGAAGGGCTTCTATTCCTACTAATTATTTCACATTCATTAGACCTGCTTAATTTATAACTAAATCCATGAGTCTTAGCAATAGCATTTTCAGTCTGATGGACAAGAATTTTCAAAATCACAAAATATTCCATAGTGTACATGATAAGTTAGAATATATTAAGTATCAATTTGTATCACAGGGGAAAATCAAGTGTTGGGAAAGATGGTGTAGTTGGAAAGCCATATGGCAAACAGCAAATTTGGATCTGCTTTTGTCTCATATTAATGAATAAAAGGAAAATATACAAATTATATTGAAACACATGAGGGAATTTCACTACAAATTACAAGTGAAAAAAATTCCTAAGACAAATTTAAAGACACTTAAAAAAGAGGTTGAAAAACAAAAACAAAAAACAGCAAAAGCACAGAAGTAAGATTACAGAGACATAAATTAATAGAATAAGCATCTGAAAAGCAATTTCCAGTATACTGAATCACTGCACTGTTACATGGTGCTTAAGAATGTTATCCCCTTATCTCACTTCCCTTCTAATAATATTGGCTAATTCTCCAACTCCAAGCATGGCATTCCCTATGTGGCCTGGATACTCCATGTTATACCTCCCATCTAGTTCCCTGCCTGTGGCCTGGGAAAGCAGTAGAGAATGGCCCAGTGTTTGGGCTACTGCACCTGCATGGGAGACTCAGAAGAAGCTCCACACTCCTGACTTCGAGTAGACTCAGCTCTGGCGACTGCAGCCATTTGGGGAGTGAAGAAACGGATGGAAGATCTTTCATTCTCTCTTTGTAAATCTGCCTTTCCAACAAAATTTTTAAAAATCTTTAGAAAAATTAAAAACTGGGTGCACAGGAAAAGTTTTATAGCTCTGGTTACATTTTAATGATCATTTAACATATGCATTCCATATATTTTGTTTTCAAGTAAATTATACTATCATTGTGAAATAGCTATTTTTGTCATTTTATTTCCCAACATATTATTGTTAAATCCTAAATATTCAAGTCTATACAAGTGTACCCTATCTTACTAAATTTAAATTTACTATTTTTTTTTTTGCTTTTTTGGATTTTAAGGGACCGTAAATACATCTTCTCATATCTTCTCATTTTAGAGTCAATTGAAATACAAGTACAGAGAGATACTGAATATATACCTGAACTTGGCAGACCTGTCTTTTGGCCATGATATCCCTAAGTAGGTAGGGGTCTGTTACTCAGATTTGCCCAGTTAACTTTATTTTTGAGGGCACACTAGAACAGTCTCTGCATGTAAGAAGACACAAAATGGGAGCTTATTTTATCCTCCAAGTCCAATCATCTCTGTAAATGAATGTGTGAGTGAATGTGGAAGACAGAAAGCTGAAAAATCATTGCTCTAAGCAATGCCTCATCAAATAAAATCTCAGGTTGAGAGAAGGAAGATTCCTCCTAAAATGCTGACTTTTCTTGATATTTGGCTGATCCAAATGTTTTATTTATTCACTTATTCATTCATTCATTCATTCATTCATTCTCTTATTCCATGACACACTTCTGGTACCCATTCCCCTCACCAAATCCCTCCCCCACTAATTTCCCCCATGCCATTATAATAGCATTGCCCTTCATAATCAGTCATAAGTCAATTATTCTGCTATTTAAGAGAATCCTGACATTATAGGCGTGGACAATGGCAGAGTCCAGCATTCTATTGCCAAGATACATTCAACAGTTTCACTGAGAGTCCATCTTTGAGTTGGAAATAGAGATGAACACTGTGCTGTATCTTCACATCTGTATGTGATAAGCTTCACGAAACAGTTACTATACATTTCCTTAAATGAAAAGTCATAAAACAAAATCAACAACAGGAAAGAAAATAGAAAATTTACAACATTAAGTTAACTAACATGCTAATGAATGACAAATGTGTTGCCGAAGACATGAAAAACAAAATCAACAATCTTCCTGAAGCCAGCGATGCTATTATGTGACCTATGAGTTACTGCGGAAATTAATAAGAAAAAACAAAAACTTTTTCTGAATGAATGAAAATAAAAACAAAAATATCAACTTCCCTGAGATGTAGAGCAAAAATAGTATTAAAAGGGCTATTGATCTCGTATTTTGCATAAAGGTTGCCTTATATCAGAGAGAACATATGATATTTGTCCTTTTGGAATTCACCTGTTTTGCTGAGCATAATGTCTCTAGTTGGGACCAATCATTCCTTGCAAAATTTATAACCACCTTATCCCCCCCACCACCAACCACTTGATCTTTACATATGTATTCTACTTTACTGCATTTTCTGGATAGTTTTTTTTTTTTCTTAAGAATTTTTTATTTTACCTGGAAAGTCAGAGTTACAGAGAGAGACAGAGAGATCTTCCATTTGTTGATTCACTCCCGATATGCTGCACAGTTAGAACTGGGAAGGTCTGAGGCTGGGATTCAGGAGCTTCTTCCAGGTCTCCCATGTGGTTTCAAGGGCCCAAGGATCTGAACCATCCTCCACTTCCTTCCTAGACTAGAAGCAGGGAGCTGGATTGGAAATGGAGCCTTCTGGAAATGAACTGGTGCCCATATGGGATGTCCATGCTGGTAGGTCAGCCTGTTACACCACCATTCTGGTCCCTCTGTAACACTAAGAGTGGTTTATGGACCAACATCATCCCTATTACCTGGCATCTTAGTTTGAGTGCAGTACTAAAATTACTGATGGACACTGTATTTTATCATGATCCTTAGATGATGCATACACAACAAAATGTGAGATACTTCTCAATGATTGCCAGTTGTCAGTAATGAAGATAACAAGCATTAGTGCTTGTTTCCTGCTTGTTTTTTTCATTTGTTTGTTTGTTTTTAGCTGCTTAGAATTTAGGGACCTCATTCTACTGGTCCACTGGTTCACTTCCAAACTGCCTGCAAATAGCTGAGGTTGAGCCAAGAATGAGGCTAGGAGCCAGAATCTCATTCCAGATCTCCCATGTGGGTGGCCGAAATCCAAGCATTTGAGCCACACCCTGGCCTCCTAGCGTCTGCATCTGCAAGAAACTAGTACCTGGAGCATAGGCAGAACTCGAACATGGTCACTCCAGTGTCAGACAAGAAGCCTTAATCATCTGGCCAAATATCTGCCTCAGTGCTCTCTCCGATTTTATTTCAGTCTTAAGTACCATTTTCGGTAGTTGTCTTTAGACAGATATTATTTATTCTGTAAAGAAAACACGTGTTCTCAAGAGAAGAATAACTTATCACTTTATCTTGTTTTTCTCCCAGGAAGAACCTAATAACTGGATTTCAGTTCACACACTACTAATTTAATAATAGAATAATCTTGGACATAACAATGGTTCCTGTGGTCTGTGTGTCATCTTCTATAACATGGAAATCAACAAAGTACCTATCAAAATCAGACAATTTTGATAATTTAGTGACGCAGTATTTATATAGCATTTCTTAAATTTAATATTGGAGTATTAATTAAAGACTGGTTTAAATAATAAATGATACAATTTAAATCTCCAGTTTATATTTGGGTTCCTTTAACATTTTCTTATTTCACCCTGTTTTTGTCCTTTAGTCCATCATCAATTCTCTCTTTTCAGCTTATCCTGAACATTGAAACCAATGATAGCTTTTCCTTTTGATTTGTTGTGACAACAAATAAAGATATGCATTGTTTACATATTTCTTTTTCTTAAATTTTACTTCTTGTTATTATTATCATTTTAGGATACAGTTCTATAGGCTCTGAGATTTCCCCTCCCCAATTCCCTCCTCCCTCACTGAGTTTGTCAATATTGTTACTATAGTATAGTTCTTTATATACAGTCATATGCCCATCATTGTGGGCATAGACAATGGCAGAGTGTCCAGCATCTTATTGTCAAGATACAGTAAATAGCTTCATTGGGAGTCCATCTTTGGAAGTAGAGATGCATACTGCTTTGTATCCTCACATCTGGGTATGATAGTCTCCATTGCACAGTTACTGCACATCCCCTTAAATGGAAAGCCAGAATACAATATCAACGGGAAGAAAAAAAAGAAATCAAAAACACCATGAAGTTAAATATCATGCTACTAGATATGAGAGTCTCCATTACACAGCTATTATACATCCCCTTAAATGAAAAGCCACAAAACAAAATCAACAACAGGAGGGGAAAAAAAGAAATCAATAACACCATGAAGTTAAATAACATGCTACTGAATGACTAATGTGTCACTGAAGAAATGAAAAAGAAAATTAAGAACCATCTTGAAGACAATGATGCTACTGTATGATCTATGAGTCATTGAAGAATTTAATCAGAAGAAAGTGTTTTGAAGAGATGACACTAACAGAAAAAATCAAAATCCATGAAATACAGTTTTTCTGATCTTTGTTGGTGAAATGTGTCCTGTAGGCAACAAATAGATGGATTTTGTTTCTTAATCCAGTCTACTAATCTATGACATTTGATTGCTGAGTTTTAGCTGGGTTTAAAAATGTATGTAATGAAATAATAAGGGAAAATTTCCCTAATCTAGAGAAAAAATTGGGAAACTACATCCTGAAGGGGCACAGAACTACCAACAGGCTTGATCAAAAGCGATCTTCACCACGACACATGATAATCAAGCTTTCTTCAATCGAACATAAGGAAAAGATCCTTAAATGTGCACGTGAAAGAATATCAACTGACATACAAAGGAATGACAAACTCACAGGAGATCTCTCACAGGGAACTTTACAGGCCAGAAGAGAATAGAACAACGTATTCCAGATCCTACAAGCAAAACATTGTCATCCCAGGATAACATACCCAACAAAACTTTCTTTGTCTTTGAAAATGGAATACAGTCTTCCACAGTAAAGAAAAGTTAAAAGAATATGCCTCTTCCAAACCTGCTCTACAAATGATACTTAAAGATGTTCTCTTGACAGAGAAAAGGAATAGTACCCACCAAAACCAAAGACAAATGCGAAGGACACCCCAGTAAAATAACAACAGAAGAGTAAATCAGACTATGAACAACTCATTACTAAAATGACAGGACCAAATTATCACCCATTCATATTAACCTTGATTGTTTGTGTATTTCTTTTATAAAACAGTTTCAGTATCTATGCCTTCTGATAGTGAAAGATGTAACAAACATTCCATTCACCTGCTGTGTGGTAAAGATTAGAAACTTTGGATGCAACATAAAACTGACAGCATGAACTGGCAACCATTAAACGTATTTGCCTCAAGTTTCATTTCCTTCAACTCTTCAACGTACATGCTCATTTTCACTATATCAGAAAATGACAATTTAATTATTTCCTACAGTACACTGAGAACTGTGTGAATTCCATAGAGTTAGGAACAAACTAAAGCCAAATTTAACAAATACTTGTTAGAACACAAGAAAAAGTTATTTTATGTTTTCCTGGAGCAGCATACATTGCATCATCCTTTCTTTTAATGTTGACATTTTCTTTTAACGATGCTTTTCAGTTTTGAGCAAAACCCTCAAATGGAAAGAAAAGTGATATCATCACATCTTATTTTCAAAAATGAGAGATTGTAGAAATCCTGGAATGGTAACGAACATCTGAAATAGCATCTTGCAATCGCGGCTCTGTTTATTCTTTCTGCCTGAGCGGCATGTGGGCTTAGATTTGAGTCACACAATTTTACTTTTTTTTTTTTTAAAGAAATGTTGATGACTAAATATAAAACTGAGATATTTTGCTGTAATCAGATTTCTGTGCATCTTCCTTTACTAATTTTTTTTGATATTTCTCTTTCTCACTTACTTGGCTAGATAAGCATTGTTGTTGACTGAAAGATGTGTTCTCTTAAGACCTCAAGGGTTTTTTTCTCATGCCAAAATATTAACTTTTCATATATAAATAATCTGCAATTTGGAATATGGAGAGAAGGATAATGACTTGCAGGGTATGGACATAGTCTTTGTTCCAGGAAAAAAATTTCTTTGAGATTTGACAAAATGAGAACCATATTCCCCTTCAACAGATAATATTGGCTTAGTAGATGGATTAAAAGTAGCCTTCAGGGAGTGGGCATTTGGCCTAATGGTCTCACACTGGAATACCTAGGTTCAATTTGCAGTTCTGGCTTCCAATTCGAACTTCCCGCTAATGTGAGGTTTGGAGAGGCAGTGATGATGACTCAAGTAATTGGATTCCTGCCACCCAGATGGGAAATGTGGATTACAATCCTGGCTTCCTGTTTTAGCTCTGGCCCATCCCTGGCAATTATAGACATTTAGGGATTGAGCCAGTTAATAGAAGCTCTCTTCATCTGCTTATGTCTTTCCTCCTGCTTTTCAAATAGGAAAGTCTGGTTGCTTTCTGAATAACTGGAGAATAAGAATTGCAGCAACTTATCTTCGCCTCTTGGTATGCTAGTTTCCATTACACAGTTCCTCTAGATGAATATATGTATACTCATGTTTGCCTATATATCTTTTGATCTTGTATTTTGCATGAAGGTTGTCTTATACTGGGGAGCATATATGATATTTGCCTTACTTCTAAGTAAAAGATGGATTCCCAATGAAATTCTTTAATATATCTTGGCAATAAGATGCTGAACTTTTTATCATGGATTATATTTACAATGTTATGATACTTCTAAATAACAGAATGATGGACTTCTGACCGTTGTTAGAAGACTCTATTATAGTAGTAATAAAGGGGAAACTGGGTAGGGGGCAGGAGTTTGAAAGGGGAACTTCCCTAGCCTATGGAATTGTATTAAGAAAAATGAAAATTTTAAAAGAACGATCATGGCAAAAGGCAAACAAGCCCCAAAACTTGTAATGTGCTCCCATCGTTGTGCCTCTTTGCTGGGTATGTATGGACGGACTAAGCAGCCTCCGTAGAGATGAACACCCACATGCTCCAAATGATAGACCCAGACTGAGGCCAAATGATGGGTTCTCACCTTGGGTCTCTGGGATCTTACTCTGCTGTTTCTTGCATTAAGCTGTCCCACCTTATCCCCATTTTAAATAGTTGTACTTTTAAAGACTTTTTTGATCTGTTTGTTTCTGCAGGAAATGGCATTAAAATTAAGTCAGCTGGCTAGCAATAAGAATATTCATATTTCTTTTTCTACTTGATACCACATCTCAGAGAAATTATGATGCTTAAGTAGAACTGAAATATCTTTTGGATAAACAAATAATACATTTGTTCAGGGTTTTGTGTGAGATGTTTAAGATTATAGAATTAATCATACAATAAAATTCCGGCTATAAATTTAGCCATTTTACCTCAACTGTGATGCAACCATGCAAACAATTACTTAAATATAATAGCTATTATGTCCCTCTTTTATACAACTTTTATCATTTAAAATAGTGTATTCACTTACCAGTGTCCTGTAATCTCCAACTTTATCAATAAAATCCCTATTTTATGACACACTATGGTCATTTAGAATTATTAAGAATTAATCAGCTAATAAAAGCTTGTAAGTAGTAGATCAGAAAACCCAATCTACAAGAAAAAAAAAAAACATTTGGTCAACAAGTAGGTTAAACATCTATTTGTCAAATTTAGAATGAAGTTAGTTTCTTGCATGTCAAAAATCATTGGTCATCATCTCTGTTTCACTCAAAAATTTGTCCTGATTGAATGAAGTTAGCATTCTACCCAAAGGTCCCTGTTTACACTTCCAGGTTCCAACACTGGATTCTATATCACTTTTTTTTCTTCATTTGTGAAAGATCTTGAAGTTGAAATACTATATTATTTCCAGATGATTTGATACACACTTGCAGCCTTGACTCTAGGACATATTCCTATCAAAATTTGGAGTCAACATTTACTATTTGTCCTGAGGCAGTTTCTCTATTGGACAGTCTTGGAAATCAAGTCTTGTTTGTAAAAACTAAGTATGTGATTTATACCAAAACAGTACTGACTAAGATAGACAACACAAGTAATGAGTTATATGTTAATGAAAGCAAACCCCTTCTTTCCAGTAAGTGGAGAAATGGGACTCGGAAAAATTCTAGTTAGTATGATTTTCAGTGCATGTTCAACAATATATTCATCTTCATGTAATGATTCATGATAATCATTAAAGCTATATTAATGTTTTAATGTATCATGTCATTTTGACTATTCAAATCTAAATATTCCTGCAAATGACTTTCTTCTTGCAACCTTAAGGAAATAACAGTAGTAAGGAATAAATTTTGTATCTAATAAAAAACTGATTTACAAATCAAATAACTAGATGAAATTTCAGCAATGGAGGCAATTTTAGATGAACTAAATTCAGCTTCCTGCTTGTGCCCTGGGGAAACAGTAGAGGATGCCCCCAAAGACTTGGGATCCTGCACCCATGTGGGAGACCTAGAAGAAGCTCCTGGCTTCAAACTGGCTCAGCTCCATCCACTGTGGCTACTTGGGGAATGTGTGACTATCAGAAGGAAAATTTTCATGCACTTAGACTATATTTCCTTCACATGAAGTCCACCATAAAAAGATAAAAAAACCTGAAAAGTGCAAATGTAAAAGGATCACACAGATGACTGGTGCTTTGACAAAGCAGAATGATGGTCATAGTCTCCAAGTGCTCAGCTTCAGGTTAGCAATGTGGCTTGAGAGTTGGTGTGCCTTAGATTGTGTCTTGGTGTGGCTTATACCAGAATACTCTCTACTTCTTTTCTGTCCCCATTCAGCTTAGTGGTTCTGTTCTAACATCTAGATATCTGGTCTCTTTGCAGGGATGGAGAATGTAAGCAAAGAGCAGGAAGCAGCTGAGGAGGATTCCTACAGAAGGAAGGAGGAAGGAGGAAGGAGGATGGACATTTTGTGAAAGGTTTTCAGTTTGTGGTTTTTTTTTTTTTTGTTCAGAGTTCTCAGATTCCTTGATATCACACTACCAAATTCTATCACATAATTAGAATTAAGTTTATTCAAGTCCATCTTCTTTGATTTAGTGAGTCTCCTCACATATCAATACTTAGTTTGATGTTCCACAAAGTCTTCATAGTGTCCACAAAGGAGAACCAAATTGGTTTCACAAAGAACTCCAGAAACCCTTTAATGTTGGTATTTCTTCTTTGTTCAGTCTGGGAAGATCTTGGGAAAAGTCAACTTGATCTTGCTGAAAGCTATCAGAAGAACAGAGTATCTGAAGATCCCAAACTCCTCTCAGTCCCTGTCTCTCTTCATTAAACTAGACAAGGCATGATCCTTGTAAGCCCGTCAAACTATGTTTGTTAGGAACCTCATGGAAATTCACATGCAAAATTAATAAAGGGGCATCTCCTTTCAGTTCCAGAGGCTGGTACTGAACCCGAGCCAGCCATATGCTTGTGTTTTCTGCTGTTCTTTAGTGACTCTGCATGGCAACCTGACACTGCACTTTTAGAGTTGACCATTTAATGTGGAATTCTGTTCATTGTCGAGATTTTTAAAGGACGGTAAAGGCATTTTCAATGACGTATATGGGAATAGTATTTCAAATTTTTGTAATTTTTCAAATGCGTTTAATGTGGCAGGGAGCAGATTTTTGTTGTTTCTCTCTCTGCCATAGTTCTAAACTTCTTTTGCTCTTGTGAGAAATCTAAGCCTGAAAACTGTACTCACTAAGTTGTGAGCAATACC
Source organism: Ochotona princeps (assembly GCF_030435755.1). Classification (NCBI taxonomy): domain Eukaryota; kingdom Metazoa; phylum Chordata; class Mammalia; order Lagomorpha; family Ochotonidae; genus Ochotona; species Ochotona princeps. The sequence goes on from NC_080838.1 coordinate 32,250,974, forward strand.
TTGTTGCAGTGCTTGCTGACAATGCCTATATGCTTCATGTTCACAGGAAAGAGTTAGAACACGTATTTTCCTCTGAGTTAAAATTTATGGAGAATTCATCTTGTCATTAGTGCATAAATGCCCATTGATTCCTGAGATGCTGCTCCTTCCATAAATGAAAAGCAATTCCCACTTCTTATTATAAAGTGTTGGCAACTGAATTTGCAAAAACCTGCTTGAACAGAAAATGCCCTCCTTTCCCTTGGCAGCTAGGACGTACGTTTCATGCCTTGTATCCTCCTATACAGTCAATAGCAAAGGGCCTCAGTGGAAGGAAAATGCTAACAGATGGACAAGTTTTCTGTTGATAGCGTTTTCTTTCATTTTAAGTAGTAGTACATTGTAATCTGTTTCAGAAAAAGAGAAATAAAGCAACCAAGCACCTTTTTCTCTGCTAAATGAGACGTATGCATCCTTCTTATGTTGCAGGTTGTGACTTAACCTAATGCCACAATACCAGCCCTTATAAAACAAATTTTGAAGCAAGCCATCTTGTTTTCATCATGATACATCTAATAGTCAGACGAAAGATTATAACCACACCAAAGATATTCACCTCCTGAAACAAAACCAGACTCCATTTGATTAACACTTCAAAGTAAGAACAGTACTGCAAGAAGTATCTGGAAGCTTCTAGTAATGTCCTAACTTTAATACCACTTGTTGCATATTAAAACTACATCTTTCATGATGTGAAATGAATCAGGTAAATGAAGCAAGTGAATGTGTGATGTCTGCTGATGAGTAGTCCAAACAAATAATTAAACTTTTCACACAACCATACATCCTGGGAAAGAATATGGCAAGTCTCCCATAATTTGACATCGTTTTTGATATGGGCAAAGGATAAAATAACAGCAGCAGGGATTTAATCCAATGGTTAATTTTCCCATGTGTGACATCAAAGTGTCAGAGTTGTGTTTCTGTTTTCATCTCCTGATGTCACCCTTCTTCTAAGGCAAACCCTGCAAAACAACATAATAGTTCAAGTTAATCCTGCCATTCACAAGGGAGACATAGACTGAGTTCTTGGCTCTCTGCTTCAGGTGATCAGGTCATCTGATGAGTGAACCTGTGCATGCAAATGCTCTCTCTCATTCTCTCTGTCTCTCTCTCTCCCTCCCTTCCCCCCCTCATTTCCTCCTTCTCCCTTACGCTACCTCCCTCTTTCTGACACTCTGCATTCACATGCAAAAAAATAAATAAGCCTTTTAAAAGAAATGATCACTGTTAATCTCCAAGAACCTTCCATGCTGAAAATGGCACAATGTTGTTCAGAAGACACCCACACAAGCCTGCTTTAAATTAACATGCATGATTAGATAATTCATGCAAATATTTACCCTAAAACTAATTGTAGGTTCTGTCTTTTGGATACTTACTTTATTAGCTTGGATTAGGCAATCTTCACAGTCACTGTACAATTCCAAAGCAAAAACTTGTTTTGCAAATTATTGATGCTTTGCATATGCACATTAATCTTATCCTGGTAAAAGTTGAGCTTAGACGGAACTTTTAATGTGTCAAAGCCAACAAAATAATACAAATACTTTAATAGCCATCTCACCAAAAGACACACAATTGTCCAATGAGCATTTGAAAAGCTGTGGAATTCATTACTTATCAGAAATAAACAATTATTGCCTTATTGTACATACCCATGTAAAATTCTGGGTTTTTTTTTGTGGGCCCTCAATGGATTAGATGATGCCAGCATTTATCAGCAAGGATGATCTCCTTCACTCAATCTATTGTCTTTTAGTGGTATGTTCACAGACACATTCAGAAATAATTCTTCCAATTAACTTGGCATCCTTTTCTCTAGTCAACTGGATACGTAAAAATAACCCTATGAACTAATTTTTAAAGATTTATTTATTTTTATTGAAAAGTCAGATATACAGAGAGGAGGAGAGACAGAGAGAAAGATCTTCCCTCCGATCATTCACTCCCTAAGTGGCCTCAACAACTGGCGCTGAACCTATCTGAAATCAGGAGCTAGGAGCTTATTTCCAGGTCTCCCATGCGGGTTCAGGGTCTCAAAGTTTTGGACCATCCTCAACTGCTTTCCCAAGCCACAAGCAGAGAGCTGGATGGGAAGAGGGGCCACAGGAGTTAACAACCAGTGCCCATATGGGATCCTGGCACACGCAAGGTGGGACTTTAGCCTTTACACTATTGTTCTCGGCCCCCTAGCAACTATTAAAAATATTCTGCAATGCAGTGATTAATGTTACTATGTCTGCCACAATATTTTTACTTAGGAAATACGATATCATATCGACCCAGGTCACTGGTAGCTGATGCAAATGTTGGAAAATCCCTCAGGCCAGTTGATCCAAGTAAGATTACAAATATATCTGCTCAGATGTTTAAATCTTCACCACATAACAAAAGGATGAGCTTTTATTTGTTTGCAGAATATCTTTAAGCTGCTTTAATGCCAATCTTACAGGGAGCAGAACATTCAAAAGAAGAACAAGATGATTTCTAAATTTTAGCTGTTTACCTATTTTTGTTCATTTAAATGAGCCCTTTAAAAGACAAGCCGTTTCAATGTCTTTGGCGAAAAAGTGTGAGCATACATAAGAAGTTTCGCTGTCTAGTTGTTTGTGTCTTAATATTGAGTGTATGCACACACACATGAGAATTTCCTTTAAAGAAGGTAATGCAGAAGTGGAGGTTTTGACTTTTAAAATTGTATGTTTAAGAGTGTGAAGTTTCATAGGCTGTTAGTATTTTACTTTTCAGTTTCTCACCCATATGAGGTAACAGTGCAACATACACCTCCACCAGCCCCAGCTTTCACCAGGATATAAGACAATTGTCAGCATTTTCTTGCAAAGGAATTTGATCCCTAAGCTGTTTCAGAATGACTTTCTTATAAGGTGGCATGATGACAAGTATTGTATGATTCACCATGATCTGTAGGTGGTTTTACTTGCAGATAGAGTTGATAGAAGACTGCAGATGATATAGGGGGGAAAAAGGCCCAAGAAGAATGAGCTAATCCTTCTGGACTATGGCAAGACATTTAACTCCTGTTCAGTACAGGCGCTCAGTCAGATTCTTTAATGTTCATTTACAACATTTCTTCTTACGTCACTGATAGTTCCTTTGGAATATACAGAATGATCAAAGTGTTGAACTAAAGTGTGAAGCATGAATAATACCAAAATTTAAGAAAATAACTAAAATGAATCTATTTTAGATTGAACAAATTAACTCATTACACTTTGAGAAGAAACATTCATTTAAGGAAGAGTTACTAAAGGAGATTAAAGTGTAAACTAGAGAGAAGTGAGGGGAAATGGACTCAACCTCATCCCTGGGCATGCAGTATGGAGATGAATAACATCTAATCAAGACATTGCCTATCCTGCCACCAAAGTTTATTTTTTTAAAGACCATGATTTCATTTTGGCAAGTTTTTAATGTTCATTTGTGTTGGCTGAAGTCATTTAAATACCATAATGCTGTATTTTGTCCAGTTAAACCTACAGCCATTTTTGCCAAATAAAGTTAGTAGCACTGCTGGCTATGGCAAGCAGAAAAATGTTCCCACAAAAATGTCAATATACTAATCATTGAGACCAGAACATACATTACTCTACATAACAAAAAGACTTCATAATTCTGGGGAGATAAAGATCATAACCTGCACTAAAGGGCTGCAACCCTGCCAAGACCTAGACTTTGGATGAGTGAGACCTGAGTCAGGCTTCTAACATATAGAACTGTGAAAAAGGAAATTTATGTTGGTTTATTGCATTCAGTTTGAGGTAATTTGTTATGACAGAAATAGAAATTCAACAGAATGGCCAACAATGCTTGAGTGTTCACTGTGCATTAGGCACAAGCCTTAGGTATTTCCACTTCATGTTTACATCTCTCAACACAAGTTTGTGGGCTGACTTATTCATATATCTTCCAGCATTCAGATAAACTCTGTTAATTTTATGTTTCTGAAGTTTTTCTATTAATGAAACCTCAAGTCTATATGGTTTGGGTGGTACAAAATCTGACTTGAAATGAGGGGAATGGCAGGAAAAAAATCACACATTTTTTCTTGGAGAAATTTTCACTTCTACACTGCCTCTCAGCTCAGTAATGGCACTTCTATTCTTTTATTTATTCAGACAAAAATTCTTGTTTTCACTCTTGACAATTTTGTTTGTCAGACCTCTTTTCATCTCTTGGCAAACTGTTTTGTCATAAGAGTTCTCTTCATCTCTGTTGGAATAACCACAATAAAACTCTAAATGGTTCCACTGCTTCTATTTTTATCACCCCAGAAACATTTTCAATGTAGTAGTCAGGGTGAGCCTGTTGAAATGTAAACCATGTAATTTCCAAGCTCAAAAGAGTTTAAATGAATCTTACCTCACTCAGAGGAAAAGCCAATGTCTTTGAAATTACTTCCATGGCCACAGATTTCTACTCACTCTGCTCCTCTGCCCTCATTTGCTGTGACTTTTGTGCGTTTAGGCAGTAGAAGTTGCATGTCTCTCTGCTGATTATCACAGTGCAAGCAACAAGTAGAGCAACAATTACTGTCAAGATTTTCCTCATAGTTGTCCCAGGATTAATAAAGAACTACCTCCAAAAATGCTTCTATTATTGCCAAGCTTCAGATATGGAACTTAAGGGCTACTTCATAGATCTTGTATCTTGTAACTGCAATCTAAATAAGGCACATGTTGAGTTTGAGAATTTTTTTTTCTTTGTTCCTGATCATTCTTTATGACAAGAAACATACAGTTGCTGGTAGCTAGAGAATTCAATTTTCTCCAACAAAGAAAGCAGAACTCCTCATTCAAGGAATAGAACCAAGACACGGGGCCTGGCGGCATGGCCTAGCGGCTAAAGTCCTCGCCTTGAAAGCCCCGGGATCCCATATGGGCGCCGGTTCTAATCCCGACAGCTCCACTTCCCATACAGCTCCCTGCTTGTGGCCTGGGAAAGCAGTTGAGGACGGCCCGAGGATTTGGGACACTGCACCCTTGTGGGAGACCTGGAAGAGGTTCCTGGTTCCCTGCATCGGATTGGCGTGTACCGGCCCGTTGTGGCTCACTTGGGGAGTGAAACATCGGATGGAAGATCTTCCTCTCTGTCTCTCCTCCTCTCTGTATATCCAGCTTTCCAATAATAATAAAATCTTAAAAAAAAAAAAAAAAAGAACCAAGACACATAATCAGCACAAAGTCAATGAGGGCAGGGGAAAACATCCAGTCACTAATTTTGTCCTGATTAATTCAGTCTTGGGTAGGCAGGACATTGGGGGTTATCTGAGGCAGGGCTGGACACCAACATGGTAATGCCTTTGGACAGTGTCAAAAATGGCACCAACAAAGGCAGGACACACTACAGCAGAGGGACAGAAAAACATGGCATCAAATACATGGATTGACTCAGTGAATCATGCAGGAAACAACTTACCAATTAGAAGGCGAGTTTTTCTTTGAGATACAACAGAAGGCCCATTATGAGGCTATCTTACCAAGAAGTATGATAATATGCTCTTGGTATTGTTACAGCTGGATATTCCTTTAATTTCTTAGTCCAAAAATCACAGTTACTTCTAGACTTTAAGGGAAAGTCAAGTTTCAGCATAGGAGCCAAGCATCCCCAGTAGGCATTGGAGAAAAAAGGAGAATTGGGAAAGTGTGCAGACTTGGCCAGATTTGACCATTTCCATTGTAACTATTTAACTTGGAAAATCATTTTTTGTTGTAATTAATTCCAAACATGAAAGCAATTTGTACACAACGCAAAGACTGCCAGGAGTCTTGGCTCTCCTAGTCGCTGGTGCCACTAGTTTTATTACAACAGGCATTTTATATCAGCTCTCAAATATTCTAGTGTGAGTTGTCACTATTTAAGCCTTGATTTAGATCTCCAATGTGTGCACTCATTACATCTCTTGTATGAGTCAGGAAGTGATGAATTTGTTGAGTAGTGTTTCACCCCTAGAGCTAGAAACATTGATCATGAATACACATATCTTTACTTTCCAGCCAATACCTACAATACACATATTTGGAACCATCCCTTGCTAATTAGACTAAATTTCAATCGTGAGCTGGAACAGTGATTTAGAGTTGCAGGGTGACCAGTAGGTCACCTGGGCTGGTGCGATTCAGTGGACTCAGGAGAAAATGAGAGCAGTGTTCTTTCAATTTTAACTTTATAGTGTGAAGAAGAATGACAATATTGTTACTGAGAGTCTGCCCTGCTAAAATCTTACAACTTTGATCTAGAAGACAAACAGCTACCATAAAATTCAGGAGTGAGTTTTATTTGTTTAGAAAGCAATAAAACTCAAACTATGTGAACTGAAACTGAGTCCTACATTCTACAACATTGACCGCACGGAAATGGTCATATTTCCTAGCTCAAGTTGGAACTCACCTATGGAATATCAATTATGCTGCTGAGGTAGAAATTTCTGCCTCTAATTTCACTTAAAATATATTTTTTGTCAAGCTAGGAAGCTTTTAGATTCACGGTAGAATAAAAATTAAAACCCACCTTTGCTTAAAAACAAAAACCTCATTTGGAATTTCTGTAAGAATAATTCAGTGGATGTTTCCTAGTTACCAAAATATGATGACAGACATATGAATATGAAAGCAGAGAATGCAAAGAATGAAAGTTGTACTACTTGTTTTAAATTTTTAAGAAAAATTTTCCTTGGTTCTTGTGAAATAAGTAAATAAACGGGAAGTATAATCTTTCTCTGACAAGTGTGTTTTCCCTCTGAATGTTTTGGCGCCATAAAAAGAAGGAAGGAAGGGTATAGACTATGCTGTTCCAGAGGCATTTTTGCTTCACCTCTATCTCCTCAGACTCAGCATTTTTTTCATTGTGAATTCTTGACCTCTGCTGTCAACAATATAAATTCCATAGCCATCCAAAACATAAACTCAATTCTTTGGTCCATTCACATTTAATGCCAGAAAATAAGTACATTTCCTTGCTCTAAATTTATTGGCCTAAAATGATAGAGACAATGTGATGGTTGGAAAATGTGAATAATTTAGGGCGTGATGTAGAATTAGTATATAACGTTAAATTTCAAAATCAAATACAATTGGAAAATCAGGTGTTTTTATATTCCTTATAGGGCAGTTTTCTTTACCTTTTGTATTACAACATAGGAGACTTTGTTTTTTATGCTGAAGATCCAAATTGGAAATGGCAGAAATTGATATTCAACAACCTTATTATCTTTATTTTGTTTGAAGATATAAATAATTTTACAAGCTATTTTTCTAATTACAGAATGATGCTAGTGCAAATTATTTTTAGTTCCAAAACATTTATGCTATCATAAAGCCAGATGTAAATCCTTGTTAGTATTTTTAGGTATATTATTTACAGATGTCCCTTTGAGTGTGTGTATGTTTGCTAAAAATAGGTCTTCTTACAAATGCTTTTTTTGTAGCATTAAGTTTTCCTAAATAATATATAGTAGTCTTTAACCATAAAGTTATGCCAACAAGACTTTAAGAGGTTACACACTATAATACACATGACTGTCTATTATTTAAGCATTCATTTGCTGGTGAGCTTTTGAGTTATTTCTTAACTTTTACTACTATGTTAGTCACTACATTATCATGTAAACGTCTTGGATGAGTATGGATAAACTAACTTTCTGTGATTTCAGACTGGAACACTGAGGGCTAATAATTATGCTGGTAACCACAAATATTAATTGCAGAACACTATTTCAAATGTCCAATAGGAATCCAATTCCATTTAGTATCATATGAAGCTACTCATTTAATAAGTATTTATTGGATATAAGGGAACAACAGGCCTGGAGTCACATGCAGATACATAGAAGAACAAGGTCTGCCAGTCTGACTTTGAAGAAGCTTGCCTTCTACTTGGGAAGACACATGATTAACATGCGCACAAGCCAGACACCTGATTGATTAGTGCTTTAAAGAGAATGAACAGAGTTGCATAATAAGTTTTAATTGCAGAGGTCTTGCTACACCAGTGTCAAACCTGTCAAAGGAGTTGTCTTCTGTTCAGCTTGCATAATGAAAAGAAATCAGTCATTCAAACAGAAGATGGGAGGAGATAAAAGCAAGTAAAAATATTCTGAGCAGTAGAAAAAAACCAACAAGAACCCACTAAACTTTTCTTAAATTGAGGAACCAATATGATTTTGGCAGAGCTGAAGTACAGCAGGAAAGTTTGTGTGTTTGTCTTGGGTGGAATAGACAACCTTCCTGGGTTGTGAAGGCCTACTGACTACGCTAGAGTGCTTTTACTAAAAGTAAAGTCAAATGCTTTGAAATAAACCTAGGGGAATCAGCTGACTTGTGTGTCAGGTTGCTCTCAGAAAATAATTATGGAAGAAGGATAGAAGATAGCAAACTTTGTAATGGACACTTCAGCAATATAGGCAAGACAAGGTATGGTAGGTGTGGGTTGGGAAAGCACATTTTGAGATATGTTTTAGGAAATGAGCTCACTGGAATTGCTGAAGGATTAGATGACAAAGACAGGGAATGACAAAAATCTTTTACTCTAGTTGTTGGGTACATGGTGGAGTAGTTTATTGAGAAAGGAGAGCCTAGGGTGAATGTATTTTGAGTGTATATTCAATCATGATCACACAGCTGCAATTACATGGGCAAATTAACATAAGGACTTGGATCTTGGAGATCTCATTTGGATGGCATTTAAAAACCAGGCTGAATAAAATCTCCTAGGGAATCCAGGGAGAGCTGAAGAAAACCCAAGGAAATACACCATGGGGGCATTCCAGTATCTAGACAGCAGGTTAAGAAAGAGAAACTGCACAAAGAAGATGAAGAAGGAGCCATTTAAAAGGCAGAAAAAGCTCCACAGTGGCATACAAGATAAAGGCACCCCCTGTAACATTGTCACCCCATCTAGAGGCTATGTGCTTAATCTAGCTCCTGCTACTGGACTAGGGAAAGCAGTAGAAGATAACCCAAATGTCTGACACCCATATGGGAGATCTAGATGAAAGCTATTGGCTCCAGACTTTAGCCTGGCTGAATTCTGGCCATTGTGGCCATCTGTGTAGTAAAACAGGATATGTGTGATCTCTGTCTTGCTCTCTGTCTGCAACTCAGATGTCTCAGACTTTCAGATAGATAAATCAATCTTTTTTTTAAAAGCTCAACCAGAAGGGAAGAGAAGAGGGGAGAATTTCTGGAGTAGGTGAGTTGTCAACAATGACAAATGAAGTTGAATAAAGTGAAGATGGGCTCATGTTCATGAATTTGGCAGCAAAATGGGTTTACTATAGAAAAAAAATATTAACTACAAAAAGTGAATAGAAAACTTATTTTTTCTGAGATTTGAGTGAGATATACATAAGGTAAATCCTTTCCTGGTACAGCACACATAAAATCTATATATAATATACTTAAATATGCCTTTGAAAGAAAGCCAATGCCTCTTTCATGCATGACTGAATACTGGGGAGCCAGGGATTTCTCGCAGGCAGCTACTTAGGAAGATCTGACATCCCTGAGAGCAGTTTGACATCTCACATGAGCAATTCTATTTATTTCTCTTGTATTTCTTTGTAGAATGTGACTACAAAAAGTTAGATTATTTTTCTCAGATACCATGGTGTGTCCCATGTGAGACTGGACTTCCCAAACTCTGGGAACGCCTCTCAGCATATCAGCTCACCACCTCCGTGGAGCCACACCAGATCATGTTTAAATAAGTGAAAAATTGTTAGGAGATTTGTACATTGTGGAAAATATTAAAGCAAAACAGCAGTTGTTTATTGGTTAATGAGAGAAGTCTACTACTTCTTACAAACAATTAGAGGGAAATAAAAGCTTATCTCTGATTAAAAAATCAGCTCAGATTAGGAAAATTTTTATGTGCTGCTGAAGCAATTAGGAAATTTTAAATGATCAACAAATTAAATCTAGAAGCATACAAAAGAGATAGTATTGTTATTGCCTTGGGGTTTACTTAATTCACATAAAATTATTTGAACCAGACTGTATAATTCATCACAAGAATGTATTTAGGAAAAAATTATGTGATCATCTCAATGGATACAAACAAAAAATAAGAAAAGAAACAAAACATTAAAGTTCAACGTGAAACCCTGCAGTTTAGCCCTATCCATGAGATGCCAGTCAGCAACTATTTCACAGCATTGCTTGCAATTGGGAGTGGCCATGTGACTCTGTTCTTACTGACATAGTATCAGCAGAAGTGATGCAAGGACCTCCAGGTAGTCTCTTTCGCACATTCTATCTCTTTAAATTTTGTTCTAACCAGACCCACTTTTATTCTATTTTTATTTTTAAATGATATTTATACATTTATCTGAAAGTCAGGAAAAGAGAGAGAGAGGTGGAGAGAGAGAAGAGAGTGAGATCATTTCTCTACCCTCTGGTCCATTTCCTAAATGGCCACAGCATTCTGTTTGGTGGACCAAAGCCAGGAACCAAAAAATCCAATCTGGTCTCCAATGTGTGTGAGGTGACAGGAGCCTAAGCACCTTCATCATCTTCTATTGCCTTCCCAGGTACATTAGCAAGGAGATAGGAAAAAGAGCAGTCAGGATGTGAATCAGTACTCTGATAAAAAATGCTGGCATTAAAAGCAGTAGCTTAACCTGTTGCAGCACAACACTGGCCCCTCAATTATTTGGTCACAGTAGATATTAGAATTATTCTTAATATGTCACCTACTTTTTTAATCATCTTAGGGGTGCTTCACATCTGTGCTAAGTTCCCTGAAACAGAGTTTCATTAGTACGCATTTATATATACTTGAAAAATCTGCTATAAAATTGATGTCATCAACTTTATTTGCCCCTAAAGCTAGTTAAATATAGTGCCATTTAGTTGGGGCAAATTCTTACCAATCTAAGAAAGTAAGGCATAATTTTCAAAATTTGAGTCCATTTTAACCCTTATGTTACACTTAATTGAAGAAACTGGATAACTATTTGGTTTCCCAGTGGAAGAAAAATAGCCTCAAGCCTCTGGAAGCCAGAGATAAAATGTCATCAGTTCTGAAGGATTTTTCTCTACTTTGCTGAACTCAGTTTCACATTTTTATAACATAGGACAAATTACATAAATCCTTTGTTTCTTGGCATTCATAAACTAAAGTGTAAAAAGATATTGTTTCAAGTTAATATATACTTTTGTAATTACTTTGGAATTAGTACATGCAAAAGATGAAATGCTGTTCTGTTACTAGGCTTAATTAAACTACATTTAATTGGATAATCAATAGTAGGAATAAATACATTTTATTACTGTCTGTAACTGATTTCTACATTTGTAAAAGGTGATAGAGTAAATAATTACTGAAGTTCTCCAAGTTTATGTCCATTTATTTTATTTTTAAATCATTTTGTAATTGAGACATATTTTAGAGAAATTATATGGGTTGTTATTTTTATGTTCAAATATAAAATCAAAACTTGACCTTGTAAAGTTGATGATAATGATATAAATGTAGTAATGACAATAAAAACTATATGTGAAAATAAATAATATGATGTATTAAACATCTATGACATACAGCACTTGAACTACCTGTGCCAATAAAGGAAAGGTCCTACTTCATTTGAAACTTTGCTGCTGAAATGATGATCTTACCTTATGGAGAATCTCAGTCACATGATTAACACAAGAAAAATGAGCTTACAAGTATGACAGAAAAAATGACAGAACTTAAAAATTTGACAGAAAGACATTCGCTCTAGGATTCAGTTTCAAAATTATTGTCAGGAGTGACAATTGAAGAGAATGACAACTGGTTCGTCGAGGGACAAAAGTTCAGGTAAGAGACTACTGATCCTGGTGTGCATGTGTTGTGTGCTGTTATGGAAACATTTCAAGCATAGAAGCATTTGTAACAACATGAGAACATCAGGGATGATGCTCAACTTCAGGAAGGTACCAAGTACGTATTGCAGAGGCTCATGGCCAGCATCCAGGTGGTGATGTCTTTCTTTCCTCCTCCCATGAAGCACGTGGCCCCTAAGATGCTGCCTGTGCTTTAGAAGCAGTGGGGCCAAAGGAAGTTGATTCTACATACCAGAGACCACATGGAAGATCATGATCTGGGATGTTTTGCATTTGAGCAATTTTAAGCAGGATGGTCTACTAGTAACTAGTGAGTTTCTCAAGGTCATTGTGAGCTACAAGCATGATCACATGATTTATTCTATTTTGCTTCTTCTATGTTACTGTAGGAAGACAAGCTAACATAACTAGCATTTTCTCCCCAGCCACCAGCTCGGTGGGACCTAAAGCTGCTGCCTGCATTGCTGGGATTCTGTACTGATGCTGGTTTGAATTCCAGCTACTCCACTTTGAATTCAGCTCCTGCTAATAGAAAACATGAGGATGGTTCAAGTACTTGTACCTGTTTCAGCTATGTGGGAGACGCAAATGGAGTTCTACCCTCCTGAGTGCAACCTGACACATACAAGGTCACTGTGACCATTTGGAGAGTGAGCCAGTGGATGCAAGACCTCTCTCTCTCTTTCCCTCTCTCTCATTAACTCTGCTTCTCAAATGAATAAATCATGGTATGTATATATAATGTCACTATATGTATAATATCATATATAATGAGAGTACCATTGATATTTGATTTGAAATTATATTCCACATTACTCTCTTTCAATTTTATTGTTAGAGGAGGTTCTATAAGCTATTTCCCACATGATACAACCCAGTTTCACACAATTAGAGTTCCTATCCAAAGGCATCTGATAAATATTTATTTATCCCAAAACAAAATATAGATAGGGATTACATGAATCAAATTTCAAACTGAGTTTCATTCTTGGCACATTGGGAGTTTCAATACATCTATCTATCTATCTATCTATCTATCTATCTATCTATACTCTTATTTATTAATTTCATAAACCCATTTATAAAAATAAGGTTATTATGAATATATTATGGGAATAGTCTTATATGTGTCAGTCTTTAGCCACTTCTCTCTTCTATTTACATTTTTTTCAAGATTTATTTATTTTTGTAGGAAAGGCAGATTCACAGAGAGAAGGAAAGACAGAAAGAAAAATCTTCCATCCACAGTTCACTCCCAAAGTGGCCACAATTGCCAGAGCTAAGTTGTTCTGAGCCAGGAGTTAGGAGCTTCTTCTGTGTTTCCCACATGGGTGCAGGGTCACAAGGCTTTGAGCCATCCTCGATTGCTTTCTCAGGCCACAAGCCAGAAGCTGGGAGGGAAGTGGAGCAGCCATGATATGAACAGACTCCTGTATGGGATCCTGATGCATGCAAGGTGAAGGCTTTAGCCACTAGGATACTACACTGGACCCTAACCACTTCTCTTACCTGAATATTTTCATTAAACTCCCTGTGATCTCACAAGATCATGAATCACTGATCAGTACATTGGTGTGGAAGTGTATGTGTGTGTGCATGTGTGTGTATATATTGGCAGATGTGGATTGACGTGAGGGAGCAAATTCTAATTCACCTCCAAAAGTATGAATACAGGATGGTTTTTCTTTTCTTTTCTTTTCTTTTGCTTTCTTTTCTTTTCTTTTCCTTTCTTTTCTCTTTTCTTTTTTCCAGAAACCCCTGGCACTGGGACCCTAGGAGATCTCCCAGTTCCATTTAGCTTGGGGTCTTTCCTGCTCTAGAATTGCCAGACATTGTCTGACAAATCTTTGAACCTGAACTGAGCCAGAAAATTAGGGCCTTGGAAGCAGAGGCCCAATGAAGGAACTGATTCAATAAAATCTGGCGCAGAGTCCAAGTGGCACATTCTCAGCTAGCTCAGAAGGGCCAGGTGGGTGATCTTTGCCAATGCATAAAATTATCTTTAGCTACAGGCTCAAAATAGAAAATTTTGAGCAGATATTTTGTATGAAAGCTGGCTCAAATACTTTTATAAACAAAGGATGCATAACAACAGTGGTGTCTTAAAGTTACATAGCACCAGGCATCTTTTACATGAATGTAAATGATTTCCTATGTGTTGCTACAGCAGTTGTACTTTATGGCATTATGCCATGGAGAATTTTCTTGATTTGTATTCATAAAATCTATGTACACAGACCACATAAGGTTTGACTGGTTCCACTTGTTTTATGTAAGAAGAATAAGAAATTAGACACAATCTGTATATATTCAGAACAAAAGATCATACAATAAAGATGAAATTAATGGAATGAAAAAACCTGGGATCTATTACTATTATTACCATGACAAATGATTTAAATTTTAAAAACATGGGCCTTCTTAAATCAGTACTGTACCCAGGGGCTCAGGCCAAGTTCAGCCACAGGAGCCACAGAGCTGTTGTTTGGAAGTCTAGACATTGTCCACAAAGACATTCAGATACTGTCAACAGGTTGAGCAGTTAGGCAATTCGTGTATCCAATAACCCAGAGAGGAGTTAGGCACGTGTGCAAGTTGGCAGCCTTGAGCCATGGAGACAGGCCTGTGGGTTAGGCTTAACTGAGCATGCTCAGGCTTTCTCATAACTCATCAAATCAGTCTTGTCTTGGGAGGCAAAAGAGGCAAGATGGTGTTTGATGAATTCCTTTTATACTGTGTCTTCTCAGATTGGAAATCTCTGAAACGGAGGTGAGAAATGTACATGCTACCTTGCTTCAGCAACAGTATTTGTTTAGCAGCCACACATAGCTATTTTCTCAGTGATCTTGTTTTTCCATATGACCATTCATTTTCGTTTATAAATTTCAAGAATTATATGTTCAAATTCGTGTTCTGGAAATCATAGTGGCAGCCCAGATTGCATTTAATTACAAGCTGTTACTTGTCATCAAGCTGTAGACCTGGCTGGTACCGCAGCACAGTGCGCATCATGCTTTGCAGATCCATCATTTTGTTGTGTCCAGAATTTCCACTAAGAAAGTCCAGGCATTATTTTTGACACTGCCATTTTCCCCAGGAAATTAACTTTAATTTGCTAATGACCTTTGTAAGACTAGAAATGGTATACAGCTCAATTTCCTTGTTCAGTGTTACCATGAACACAAGCTCACACAAAAAAATTTATTTTAGAAGCAAAGAGGGAGAGAGAGGTGGGGTGGAGAGAGAAAAAGAGAGAGAAACAGAGAAAGAAAGAGAGAGATGCCCAACTTAATGGTGTGAACTAATGTTCACAATAGTTAGGGCAGGGGCTGTGCAGAAGCCTGGAGCTGGAAATCTAAATCAGGTCTCCCAAAAGGATGACAGGAACCCATTGATGGAATCATTGCCTGTGGACTCTCAAGGTCTGCATTGGCGGGAAACTGTATTCAAGAGCAGAGTTGAGACTCTTAACCAGGCATATCAATATTGGACTTGCATATCCTTTTTAAAGATTTATTTTTATTTTATTGGAAAGGCAGATCAAATATATGGAGAGAAGGAGAGATAGAAAACTCTTCTATCCATTGGTTCAGATGGTCTGAACCAATCTGAAGCCAGGAGCCAGGAGTTTCTTCTGGGTCTCACCACGGTACAGGGTCCGAAGGCTTTGGGTTATCCTCTATTGCTTTCCCAGGCTATAAGCAGGGTACTGGATGGAAAGTGGACCAGATGGGACATAAATTGGCACTCATATGAAATCCCAGCTCTTGGGGACTTAGCCATGGAGTCTGTGCTGGGTTCCAGACATGCATATCTTTACTTGCTAATAATCACCCTAACCCTTCTAATAGTGTTTCAAAGTTATAATTTGTTATATATGGTATAGCATATAGCATATATGATGAGTGATATATATACATGTTATATATGAGTGTCTCAGAAAAATACATGATGCTGTGAATGGAAGATATATGTTAAAGTGAGAAAAATCGAACTAAATATTTGTATGTCTCAGCCTTTTTTTTCTAATTAAATGTTTCCCAAGTAGGCAAGTGGCCTACTTGATTTTTTTCTGTTATAATAATGGTGTTTTCTGCATTCGATTTTTATCTTGATGTGATAGTTTTAAAACTATGATTAACAAACAAAGCTTGTGAGTATTCCTGGCAATATTCAATTTCTGTTCTTTGATTATTCATAAAATTTAATAATAAAATGGTTTTTGAGTTAGTAAGCACTATAAATCTTCTTAAGAAATCATGTTTGCAACTTTCTCTTGTCTTTTTCTCGTAACACATTTTGGATATGTCAGGAATAGCTAAAGATAGTTGATCTCAAATATGCTAACTCCGGCACCAGCTGGAGACTGAGGCTTGATCTCAAAAGCGGTAAGCATGGCTATCGCAAACCTTTGAGGCTTGGGATCAAGGACATTCAAAAACACAGACATATGGTCTTCCATTGCTATAGACACAGTTAACAGCATGTTTGTGGTTGTGTGGTAACTAATACTTACTGAAAATGTGTGAAATATTAATACCACACATTGTTCTATTATTTTCCAGATGCATAACCATTTGATCTGCATAGCAATGATTTCTGGTAGCCATTAACACAGACCTTATTCTGTAGATGGGAATTGAAGAGTCTAAGAGATAAAGTAACTTGCCTGATAATGTGTGGTGAAACCATAATTCAACACATTAGGTAAATTAGGAAAGAGAGGGAGGGACTGGGGAGAAAGAAGAAGTGATAGAGAAAGAAAAAAACATCAAAGATTGTGTAGTTTAAAAGAAGACAGAAAAATTCTTTAATTGCTAATGGCATCCTATTTATAATTCATCTATAAAAAATCTATTAAAATGAATAAACAGATCTAGCGAGGTTGTAAGACACATGATAAATACGTAAAAATTCACTATTTCTTTATCTAGTTACAGAAATCTATAAATAAAATCAAGAGCATGATTTTATTCACAACAGCATAAAATAATTTTAATGAAAGAAATACAATTTGAATATTGAAATCCACAAAAAAACCTTACATAAATCGACAAAGATATAAATACATGAAGAAAACATTCCAGTTCTCAAGTGTTGGAATGTTTAATATCACCAAGATGTCAATTCTATTAAAAATAATTTACAAATTCAACACAACCTTCATCAAAAGGCTAATAGATTTTTTTGATTGTGAAATTGGACAAGTTGATCCTAATATATTCAGAAATCCAAAAAATTTAGGATAACCAAAATACTCTGGGAAAATAGCAAAGTTGGAGGACTTATGCTACCCTATTTCCATCATACCATGTTATCACAGTAATTAAGACAATGTGATACTATGCAAATACAGGCACAATATTATTGGAACATAGTGGAATGTAAAATAAGTTTGCTTTTATTATCATTTGTTTTCCAATACAATGATTAAGGGACCCAAGTTTCTCTTCTAAAAATCTTATTTCACGGATGTTGAATACATCCAACTGCATTTGTTGCAAAGATTAGTCTCTCTGTAAATCTAAAATTATTTCAAAATTTAAAAACAAAGAAAGGAGATCACTTACTTTTTCAGATCCAATCTCTCTCTCAATTATCCTCAGATGTTTAACTTCAGATACTGTGGAACCTGTTCATACCTCATGATATCCTTTGGAACTTCCTTTCTCGATGCCGTGGTAGGTGGCCATCACAGTCATGTTAAGCAGAAAACTTTCACAGCTTGTTTAAATGCTGCTGGGGAAGGAAGAAGCGAATACGGGTGTTGAGGTGGAGAGGGGATGATTGAAGGAGCAAATTTTAAGTTTGGGAGACAAACAGAATCCAATGCATAAGCGAAAGCATCATCAGTAGATAGCATCACCCACACTTTGACCCACGCTAATGATAGGGAAGACAAGGTGAACAGACAAGACAGATAGGCCATTATTCCTGTTATCCTTTTTTTTTTTTCAGTGAAAGAAAAGGTTAGGTCATCAGCTGTAAATGTGTTGATAATCTGAGAAAAAAGAGGAAAGTGTGAATGTGTCTTCCTGCAGAATGAAACGGGCAATGGTCTGTGGAAATGCAGATAGATTGCTGTGCACTGTTGAAATAC
Source organism: Ochotona princeps (assembly GCF_030435755.1). Classification (NCBI taxonomy): domain Eukaryota; kingdom Metazoa; phylum Chordata; class Mammalia; order Lagomorpha; family Ochotonidae; genus Ochotona; species Ochotona princeps. The sequence goes on from NC_080838.1 coordinate 32,268,959, forward strand.
TTAAAGTTCACTGTTGTAAATTTAAAGTGAACCCAGTCAGCACAATTGCATATAAATATAAGGTTCATGAAGCAGAGGGAATTCGTATAACCAAGTCCGTAGGTTTGCCTCTCCAATGGATTGGAAAGACTAAAGGGCACAGTAGAATAGAGGCAATGTGGAAGAAGTGGTCATTATGAAGGACCATGGAGCCCAAGGTCAGTAACAGGAAATCACGAAAAAGGTGGAAGACACAGGCCTTGAAAAAATTGTGGAATCAGTCAATATGTCATTTATACTTTGAAAATCCTTTTTAGAAAAAGATAAACATTTTTAAAATGCAATTTTTTTTCTTGCAAGAAGCAAAGAAGCCAAAAGCTGAGAAATGAGCATAAACCAGATTGATAAGATAGCAGGAAGCCAGGGTATTCCATGAAGATATCTGTGGGTACTGATTTACACCTGTGGCTTTTGGGGCAATTAGAGCTTGAGATTTCAATAATCAAACCTAGGGACAGGAGACAAGGACCAGTAGAAGGAGAACTTGGGTCCACTCTATGAATTGGAAAATGTGACTCCCTCCTCAATCGTCAACTGTTAAGAAGGAAACAAAAATTCAATCTTTCGTAGGCCACAAGCAAGTAGCTGGATGGGAAATGGAACAACTGGGATATGAACTGGCACCTGTAATGAATCCCAGTGCACGCAAAGCAAGGATTTAGTAATTAGACTATTACACCGGGCCCCAGAATATACTTTTTGTGTATAGCAGCAATAGCCTTGAAATCAATGGCAGTGTATTATCTATAAAACACTCAGTATTTTTAATTTAAGATTGAATCATTTATGTCATCATTGATTATGTATCCATGCTAATAATTTTCAAAAGGAAATTAAATTGAAAGTACATATTAAAAATGCACATAGATAGCAGATGTCAGTGAAATAGAAATTAGAAATAGAAATTAGAGAATTAGTGAATCAGTTATTTTTGAAATTATATAATTATTAAACACCTGGCAATATTTTCTTCACAAGAGATAACACCTAGCAATACTAAGAATGAATAAAAGGATATCTACATTTTTAAAAGATTTATTTAATTTTATTGGAAAGTCAGATATGCAGAGAGGAAGAGGAGAGACAGAGAGAAAGATCTTCTGTCCAATGATTTACTCCGCAGGCAGCCGCAATGGCTGGAGCTGAGCCCATCCGAAGCCAAGAGCCAGGAGCTTCTTCCGGGTCTCCCACGCGGGTGCAGAGTCCCAAGGCTTTGGGCTGTCCTGGACTGCTTTCCCAGGCCACAAGCGAGGAGCTGGATGGAAGGCAGGGCTCCCAGGATTAGAACTGGCGCCCATATGGGATCCCGTGTGTGCAAGGCGAGGACTTTAACCACTACGCTATCATGCCAGGCCCAATATCTACATTTTTAAAAAGGATAGGAAAACGATTTGTCAACATCTTTATATTAATTAATTTTAAAGTATATTTGAAATGGAAAACTCATATAAAAGACACATTTTTCCAATCAATACAAAAAGAAATATAAAAGGTGAATAGTTCCCTATGTATTGCAAATAAATTAAATTTCCCTTAAATAATTCTCTCAAAGAAAATTTCAGGTCTAAACAACTTTACAAGTAAGTTGTATCAAACTTTTAGAATGAAATTAGAAAACAAAAGGGGGTTCATTTCAAGTAATTTTATACTCAAGTCTTAATATATGAAGCTAAAGATATCACAAATAAAAGAGTTACAAATCCGTATTTATTGTGAACACAGAAATACTCCCAACAAAATGCTAACAAATAAAATGAAACATGAAACAAAATTCATATCACATCATAAATAGTTTGTCATAGGAATAAAAGATTGGGGGTTTAAATACACATCATTGGAACTGATCATCTTAATGGAATAAAGGGGAAGAACTATATGGTCCTTTCAATAAAAGAGCCTTGATAGGTTATAGCTCTGAAAAACTGTCCATGTGGATCAGAGCTGCGAATGACTAAGTTAGCAAGTCTCCTATGACTACAACAAATATTTGCTGTTTTAATTGTTTCTTTTTTCTGTATTTCCCGCTAGAATAGAGCCAGAAGACAACTGAGACTGTTACCAGAAAAAAATATTTTTGAGCCAAAAATATGAATTGGTTCTCGGAGGTCTGTTTTAAAAATAACTCTGTGATCATGTCTTTCTGATAATCTTTTTATTTCTTTCCAAGTTAAGAAGCAATTGATGTTTCTGTAACTCTCAATGTAAGGAGGATTTTCAGGAATGGAAACTAGACACAGCCTCTTTTTCATGTTTCCTCTGGAGAAGTGATTCTGAAGTTAGAGCCAGAAACTAGTTTGTGTCTCAAGTTTATGAAACGTTTTCACTAGAGGAAAATTAACACAAAAGGATGTCAAATAGCTCTGGCTGTGATTCTGACTTAAATGAATATGTTGTATGCTTGACATCTAACACCAAATTCCAATACTCCTCACACCATTTTCCATTTTAAAAGACAATGTCTGACTGTTTCTTGGAGTGATGGCAAATTCCATTTGGACACCTGCATGCCAGATGTGTGTAGCTGCACATGCACCCTGCTATTCTGCCTGCAATATTTACCACAAACTACTTTTCCTCTTTGACTGAATTGGGAAGTATAGCCATCAGAACGGCCCACAATTCGTACCCATTTTTTCTCATCACTCTTTTATCTTGTCAGTCATATGTTTTCAGTTTTCTCTCTAAATCCATTTTTACATAATAGTTCTTATTCCAAATCCACAAGTCATTTATCTTTTTCTTGTTTAAAAAAATGAGCACTGAAGATTAATTGTGGCATTTTTAATTCATTTTTATTTTTTTATTTTGTGATTGTAGGCAATGACAAATGAAAGTATAATGTGCTTGGCTTTTCTGTTGGATCAACCTAGAAGAGGAAACAAATCGAGTTTTGAAGTTCTGATAAATCTATACCAAATCTTAGTGAAAACATTGGACCACATCTATATTTAAGCACTGTCAAATAGAAATAATTGGATTTTCATGTTCAGTCAAGGGTTGTGCTTTCTCGCAGGTTTGTGCTCCAAGCTGGAAAAGCAAGTCACACAACAGATGGTCATTAAAAATGGAAAGATCAAAGAGTGACATCATTGGAACTCAAGCTGTAGCAGTGGAGAACCAGGTGGACACCAGAAGGGTAAAGTTAATACCATGTTTTTGCTGCTACCAACAGGCAAGAATACCAGAGCAAAAGCAGCTACATGTGCGGAACTCCTCATCAGCTGGTGCTAATCACCAACACGATCCCCAGTGGCTTGCTTAAATCCACCTCATATAACATTACCATGCAGATCAGGGGCTTTTCTTTGTATCACATCAACGTGTTCCATTTTAAACAAGTTGTGAATCACGTCAAAGGTTTTTACACAATACTGCTGGGTATAAGTTCCTTGTAGGTTTTGAGCAACCAACTTTAACAGTAAGTAATTCTTTAGGCTTCATTTTAAATATAAAATATCCAATGCATTATCAACAAAATGAAAACATTTACCAAGCACAATTTTAAGACTCTAGGCCAAATACTTTACACACATTAGTCCCTTAAGGTTTACAGTAGCTTTATTCAGTGGGCATTAATGTTACACCTCTTAAAAGTGGAAACATATAGATGAAAAGCAACTTCTTTAAGGGAACCCAGGTAAGAAACTGAGGTATTGAAACCCAACTATCTGAATCTGGAATTCTTGCCACCATACTTGTAGGATTTGTATTGGCTTTTTAGCTCAATGAAATTTATCTTACACACCCCAGTGAGTTTCAGTGCTTTCTTTATTAAAAGATTAATTTATTTTTGGTGAGAGCAGAGTTATAGGGAGAGAGAAGGCCAGAGAAAGAGCTCATCCAACTTCTAGTTCACTCCCCAAATGACTACATTGGTCAAGGCTGGGCCAGGCTATAGGCAGGAACCCGGAATTTCATCCTGTTATCCCATATGGGCGACGATACTGCGTTGCTTTCCTAGATGCTTAAGTAGGGAACCATACTGAAAGTGAAACGGGCAAGACTTAAACCAGCACTTGTGTTGGATGCCAGTGTGACAGCTGACACTGTGAACTGCTATGCCACAGCCAGAGCCCCGAGTTTATTTCTGAATGATTTTTACTCAAAACCTTGATCGAAATTATAGTTGGTCCAAGAAGAAAGTCAATTGACACCCAGCTTTTAAGAGATATTTCATTTTATTTAAAATGAACAAAATATTATTGGACTTATACCCTAAACCTCCCACTATTATAAGGCTAAGATCCTGTAAACTATGTATAACAGATCATCAAATCAGTTTGTTTTACATTTTAGAGACAGGGAAAGAGGGAAAGAGGGACAGAGTGACAGAGAGGGGGGAAGAGAGACAGAGGTGGAGATGGAGAGAGATAATTTCCAATCTGCTGTTTTCTCTCACAGTGTGTCCACAATAATTGGGCTGGATCTGGATCAGATTGAAGCCAAGAGCTGTAAACTCAATCTGGGTCTCCCACATAGGTGAGAGAGACCCAAACTCTCTGGCAATTACCCTCTGCTACCTGTAATATTCATTTACTGGAAGCTAGAATCAAATGTAGAGCAGGGACTGAAATTAAAGCTCTCTGGAGCACGATATTACTGTCGCGACAGATGCCTGATTCACTAAAGAGTTATATTCAGATAAAGAAATGTGCATGTGAGTGTTCCTGATTTAGTTATTATCAGGAGGATATACAGAGATGGGCTTTATGGAAATAAAATTTGAAATACTAATAGTATGAATAGAATTATAATTTTGTGGTTGTTTTATTCAGTTACTGAACTATCCTTAGGCTATCTTTTTGCTTTTTAAGTTTCAGTAGAATCCTTTCTGTGTCAGACAAGTATCAGAAATATTTTCAGAGAAGCAGTTTTTCCCTAATGTTAGATTACTTGTTTGTGGTACTTGTGATACTCGCAAATCTAATATAAATATGCCATAAATATCCCACAAGTAAGCTATTACCCTGTGCAACTCAGAATTTAAAATCTACAGAGGTGTAGAATATAATCTATTATTTTCTTTCTGACAACTGGTCAGCCTCACACCTGGAATCCAGAAATGTCTTTTATTTTCTGTTTGTCTCAGTCTGGCCCACATAGCACACACCACAGCTGATCATCTGCTTCAGCTTCAAGCCATCATTGGTTTTCCAGGGCAGTGATATTTTAGATCAAACTGTAGCAGTATCATAATGCCGAGTGCAGCACTTGGGAGTTCTGATCGAACAGAATTGGGGTAGCGTCTGCAAGTTACACTTTCACAAAGTTTCTAGAAATAGGCGGCTGGCTTAGGAGCTACACCTTGATAGCCACTGACTCTGACTTTTGGGAAAACCCTCTTTTTGGAGTAACCTTCCTCACTTGAATGATCTTTTCCCTCTGATGATTCTCATCATTTTTGTTTTGTCCCTTTCAGCTCTTCTTCTCTCATTCTCCTACTCCCCCTCCTCCTTCTCCATCTTCTCTTCCTCATCGCCTTCTCTTCTTTCTCTTGGATCCCTCTGTATCCACCTTCCTCCCAAACCTGACTGGTTTCCTTATGTGTTTGGTTTAAGTATTAGACTTTCAAATAATCTAGGTTTTTACATTGCTGGCATAACTTCAGGAATGGGATGGGGGAAAACCGTTCCTGTCTATATTCAGGATAAAATAAGCACAATTAGGTGCCGCCAACCCCAAGCTCCTTCTCTCATTTTCAGCTCAAATTGTTGTGAAAGAATCTCCCGTTGTTCTAGTCTGTCTGTGATAGGATAAAGTCAAGAATGGGTTTTCCACATGGGCAACTTGGACAATCATCCTTTCCAAAGTGACCCTCCCTCTGCCAAATGAGCATGTCTGTGAGACAAAAGGGAGGAACTTCTGTCTTCCCAGCACTACTCTTACAGAAATTCCCAGGAAGAGCCTTCTCATTGAGATTTAGTGTTCTGGAGCAGGAAAGTAAGAAACCCTGTCTTCTGTCCTGCCTCAGCTTACAGCATACTGCTATTTGCCTTTTTGGTAGCAAAAGTGGATGGGATTTTATTTCCTACCCTGCTTAATATCTTTGAATATAGGGGCTGGTGCAGTCAGGCTAATCCTTCACCTGCAAGTGCTGATATCTCCAATGAGTGCTGATCTGTAACCCAGCTGCTTTATTTCCAACCCAATCTCTACCCATGGCCTGGGAAAGCAGCTGAGGATGGCCCCAGTCCTTGGGACCCTACACTCACATGGGAGACCTCGAAGAGGCTCCTGGCTTCAGATCAGCGCAGCTGCAACCATTGTGGCCGTTTGGGGAGTGAACTAGTGATGGAAGACTTTTTTTCTGTCTCTCCTCTCTGTGTATCTGCCTTCACAATTAAAAAAAAAAAAAGAAAGGAAAAGAACTTTGAATACAGGCATGCCTTAGAACATTGTGCGACGTACACCCTCACCTAATTAACTAAACTTCATTGTCTTTATGTCTCAATTTACACATTCTTATTCAAGCCAGCTCTATTCCTGAAAATTCAAACATGACCTGTTCTTTTGCTCATTTGCCATTGCTTTCATTCTTCACTCACTGCACATTTCATAACTTACATTAGATATTTCAGAGGTAATTTATATGTTGTTTCCTTCTGCAACTTTGAAAATTGAAAAGAGAAGAATTCTTTTTGTTTGTTGCTGAGTCTTAGTGCTTAATATAGTGACAGATAAATAGCTAACACTCATCAGATGTTAATTTGACTGAAGGCACTGTTCTAGTTGTGCAAGCACCTTTCAGGGTGGAGCGCTAGGAAATGACACCTTTTATTCATTGTATATGGTCATCAGCTTATACAACTACTTTAACTATGCCAATGTGCATATTTGAGACCCAGAGTAAGTACATTCATTTAGGATATTATAATAATTGTCAGAGTATTATATGGCAATGGGGAATGCCCTTCTGATGAGAAGAAGTAATTAGTTCTCCATCTGCTTCTCCTAGTGTGTCTGTCTTACACATATATTATCCTCCCAAGATTTATGTAAATCACACATCATATTCCTATCCCATTTGAGCCACTGAACTTGAGTCACAGATGTAAGTCTTTATTTGCTCCATTCTTATAACAAGACATGTATCACTAAATCCTTCCAGTTCATATTCCTTAGTTTCTCTCTTCTGACCTTTGTCCTGCTGTTGGTGTCAGCTAGCTACCCATTGTTACTTGAAAAGTATGCAACTTTCAAAACTCATACCTTTCTCAAGAATATTCCTGAGGACAATAATATATTAACATTATATTTTCCTCATATTGTATATGATTCTTCTGGAAGGTTCCCAATTAAAGCACCTCAATTTTTAGAGTAATGAGAGGGAAAAGAAGCATCAAATAATATAATTGTTCTGAAAATTTTCACACACACACATATCTTCATAATTATTGGAAGTATAAACTGATAGAAACTCTAGCCTGTAGTGACTTTATGGCAATAAAAGTAGCTTTAAAAAGTATTTTTAAAATGAATACTCTTGATGGATGGAAAGATTTCTCTTTGGCCTGGCCATGTTACTTCCATATCAAGTAGATATAGAGCAGTACTGCTGAGAAATGTACCACTGTAAGTCAATGTAGAATTGTCTGTGATTTGATGATGACCCTGCTTTATAAAATATGAAGATACAACATCATTAAATATACTCCTTCACCTATTTTGTTTTGTTAAATTTAAAATGTGAGAAAACCATTTATTAATACCATTTCACTATTACTAAAATATCTGGATGTCTGCACCATTTAGTGAATATTCTAATTATTTTAAATATGTATGTTTATTTAAAGGAGAGGGATAGGAGAGAAAGAGAAAGAGAGAGAGGGAGAGAGAGAGAGAGAATGAGAAATCTCCTACTAACTGGTTCATTCCCCAAATGCCCACAACAGCTGGGATTGTTCCAGGTTGAAATCAGAACCTCAAGACTTACTCTGCTTCTCCCACATGGGTGACACAGATCCAAGCACTTAATTTATCGCTTATTGTATTTTAGGGTGTATACTAGAAAAAACCAAGGACTTGAGGGAGGAGCTGCAATTCTAGCAAAGGCACTTTGGGATGCAGGCATCTCAAGTGGAATCCTAGTCTCTGCTCTAAATGTTGACTGATGAGCATTTACAAAAATATTCCCTATCAGTGATCTAGATGTATCACTTTATAGCTGTTACATAACTATCAATAGGCATTTAAAAAAATCTGTGTGGGGCCCAGCACTGTAGTGTAGTGAGTTAAGCCTCAATCTACCATGCCAGATCTCATATGGGTACCTTTTGAGTCCTGGTTGCTCCACTTCCAATACACCTCCATACTGATGAGCCTGGGAGAGCAACAGAAAATGAACAGGTGCTTACTTAGGTCCCTGAATCCACATGGGAGATTCAGATGAAGTACCTGATTCTTGGCTTTGACTTGAGTCATCCCTGGATATTATAGCCATTTGGGGAGTGAACCAACAGATGGAATATCTTTCTCTCCCTGCCTTTCCCTTTCTCTGTAACTCTGATTTTCATACAAGCAAATGAATGGATCTTTAAAAAAATAAGACATGCTAAATAAATTACAAAAGTCTTCTCTGAACTCATTTGTTAATTTTCATTCCTGTATTATCACTTGCTATGTAAATTTTAAAAACCCACATATTATGTACCAGTGTTTTATTCAAGCTTATTCTTTATTATCTGATAATGTTAATTTGCTGTCAAATGTGATCCTGCAAATTTATACCTATATTTAAATGAAAGAACTCTCACTCCAATGTGATATTTCTATTTTCAGAAATAATTCTTTGTAATCCAAATTTTTAGATTTCATATATACGTAAGATGCAGTATATTTTTCCATGTTTTCGACATATTTCTCTTAACATTATGTCCCTCAGGTCGATCACATTGTCCAGATGACAAAAAAAAGTCCTTTTTTAAGGCTAATATTCTGTTGTGTATATCTACCACGATTTCAAATACATATTTTTGAAAAAATATATATATACAATTTGTATATATATCTTTATATATATATATCCATCTATGTTCACAGGCTTCATTCACCACTAACAAGTGAAAAGCAGGGAAACCACGTTCCCATTGAGATATCAACAAGGGCTAAACATGACAATCACAGTACAAAATATTCATTTTATTCTTTTTTTAAAGATTTATTTATTTTTATTACAAAGTCAGATATACAGAGAGGAGGAGAGATAGAGAGGAAGATCTTCTGGTCGATGATTCACTTGCCAAGCAACCGAAATGACAGCTGCTGCACCGATCCGAAGCTAGGAGCCAGGAGCTTCTTCCAGGTCTCCCACACTGGTGCAGGGTCCCAAGCCTTTGGCCGTCCTCGACTGCTTTCCCAGGCCACAAGCAGGGAGCTGGATGGAAGTGGAGCTGCCGGGATTAGAACAAGTGCCCATATGGGATCCCGGGGCATGTTCAAGGTGAGGACTTTAACCGCTAGGTCACGCCGCCGGGCCATTTTATTCTTACACATTTGTTAATATTCTCTATTAAATCTAACATGTCAGAGAAAACACGATATTTGTCTATCTGAGGCTGACTTATTATTACACTAAATATAGTGGTTTACAGTGGCATCCATTTTGTTTGACTTTCTTTCATTAATCCATTTATCTTTATCCATCAAAGGACATTTGTATTGTTTCCAAAGGTTGACTGCTTTGAATAATACTGCAATTAATGTAGGAGTACTTGTATTTCTTCAAGGAAGTTATGTGATTTCCTCCCAGTAGAGAGCCAGAGGAGGGATTGTTTCTAAAGGAAAATCAGAATCTTTAGCTCACTGTAGGAAAAGCTTAGACTTAGTTACATGACTGGTGAACTTCCGACTTTGTAAAGTCAGTTACTGTGGACATAATCTCTTTGCTAGTTCTGAGACTGGGAAATTCAGAGAACAGTGAAACTTTTTGAGAAACGATAGCTCTTCTTTGAATGCAGAACCATAATGAGATGAATTTTCAGCTTGTTTAGGAGAGATGAGAGAGATGATGTTTAATTAGTGAGATATTATAGCTCACAAAATGTATTTTATATGAATGTTGCTTTAAATTTGGGACAATAAAAAATTATCTATGATATTGGCCAATATCCTAATTGGAGTCACAGACGTCTGATTTTCAGAAAACAACAGCAAGTAATAGTGTGACATAGTGTAAAAACCAACATGATTGATATCACTTGACTCTTACCAATTGTGTGCATAGAGAGAAGTTACTTAATAATAGGGATCAAGTAATTAATCTCCAAGATAACTTAGATCCAAAGGCAGTTGGAGCTCCTTGGCAGCTCTTGGCAAAGCAAGCCACAGTGCTGGTCTGACATTTTGCTCCACCCTGAGAGTTACGTTCTTGGTGTGTATCAAATACCACGTACAGAAAAGAACCCAAAGAGAAAGGAATAAAGAATAAATGCAAAAATAGGCAGCAGTTATTCATAGTAGAAGAATTCATCAGAGCTTTTTACGTAGGCAGATTTTAATCCTTGTGTTTTCTTCCTCCATATGGTGGTATATTTCTTATTTGAGCAAGGGTGGTTTGTGTAGCTATTCATGAGCAGCTTTATTTTGGAAGCACATTCTATTGTTGAGTAACTTATGAGAAGAGCAAAAAAAATGGCATAACTCAGATTACAAAGATCTGTATTTGTGAAACATTTTTTCTGGGATTTTGAACTTCTTTGGTGCTAAAATGTGTCCTGATTTTTTGTTTTCATACTTCCCAGTCTGAAAGTTCCATGCTCTATAAACACAACATTCACAAGAAAATTTTTATATTCCTCTAAGACATACTGTTCATATGGGCTACCCATTTGTCTTTCACTGAAGTAGAAGGATGAGGGTATAACTTACAAATTACATATTTTTATCTCCCTTATACCATTAACCAAACTACTTCCATGCAAGACAAAAAGAATGAGATTGACTAAAGCCGACCATGATTTCCAGACTGAAAATGTAGAGAGATGTATCTAATGAAATGTACAGGCTGTAAATTTATCGTCAAAGACTATGTTGTATGAACAAAGAAGGTAGTTGGAAATGTCTGAAGTGTAGGCAATCAACAGTGAAAAACGAAGTGAAAAATATGAATATTATGCTTATGCCCATGAGTTTGGTGAGGTAATACAATCCCAAACTTCAAACATTTCACAACTTCAAGCTGTTCATTTGTGTTGAGTGTCTAGGTCAGTCACATTTGGATCATCAGTGAAACAGTCCACACATTCTCTTTCAAGTACAATGTATTTTGTGATTTGGCAACTGACTTATCATCTAATTGCTGAACTCTGATTATGATTATATCTTTGGCTATGATCTACAGAACACATTTTATAATTTTAGCATTTCATCTCAACTGAGCTACAATCTAACATATGGGTTTTGTTTTGTTGACTAATGAAGTACCAATATGTGAAGTTTAGAGACGTTGAAAATCTGTCTTGCCAAGTAGAAGACAAGCACAATTTTCTTTTCTCTAATCCAGCATCCTAAGAGAAATAGCAAATTGCTATTACTGTAATAATATACTATTAGTCATAAACATGTGTTCAACTCAGTAAGTTTTTGGTAACAGTGGCTCAAGCAGTTTTGACTATGAGGAGATTTAAAAATGTTTAATGAATGCTGTACTATGGAATGGAAAATTTTAAAATTATGATATATATTTTTTTGTTTTCCTGGTGTATCGCCCTGTTAGATTTTCTTATTTATTTATTTATTTATTTATATTATATTTTTGACAATCTTTGCATAGTTAATTAGGGAAAAAAAGGTTCAAGGGCTATAGGGATGGGGTAAGACTACTATTTCCTTCATGTATCTGAGGTAAAGGGGGATATTTAGGGAGAAGCCCCACCCAGTTTCCCACCCACCCCAAGTCCCGGATGTGGGGCATGCTCTGAAATACTTGCTCAAGTGGTTTTGATAGTTTACCAGTTATGAATTGCTGCCAATCTTGCCACTCCAAGCACGATGAGGTCGTTGAAGAATCCACTGATTGACATAGTCAATCACAGAGTCTCTATTTGCCCAGTATTTCGCTGCCAACATATAGCTGAGATGAATGTTTGACCTGTTCTGTCTTCTGTCTTTTCTTGGTTAGGGTTCTGAGTCCGGCATTTCGACTGGGGAGATCCCCAAAGAAACTTTGAGGTGTTCCCAGACCAGATTCTTGTGTGTTCTAGCAAGCACAGGGTCCGGCACAGTCCATTGCCCCAATCAGCTGGTGGTTGCAATTGCTGGGTTGGTTCTGTTTTCAGCCCCGACTTCCACTGGAACCAATGGGTGTTTCAGTCCAGCTTGGTTCTGCCCAGCACATACTCGGCCTCCACATAAACCAGTGGGAGCTGCAGCCTAGTCAGAGCGACCCACAGTAACCTCCACCAGGCCTGCCCCCTACCCTGGTTTTCCAGTATGTGTGGCAGACTAGTCCAGTCTGTCCCACATCCCATTTGACTCTCATACTTGTCAGTGGGTATTGAAGCTTAGTTCTATCTAACCAGCTCAACTATCCAGCCCTCATGGCTGTTGGTGAGTGCCTCTCTGTCTAGCCACCCCAGCCCCTGACCTAGTTTTGGTGCCCTCCTGTGGGAGTGGTAACCCAAGAGGGAGGAGCCCACAGTTTCCCTCCCTGGTTGCTCTCACTCCTGGATTATGCACTCTCCAGGTAGTTCTGTGGTTTGACTTGACAGAATTAGCCCCCAGTGCCAGCTTCTGCCAGCTGATGCTGCAGCTAAGACCAAACAACCCTCACCCACTCTAATTTTTGTTTGCAGCAGTGGGAACAATCAGCCCAGCCTGACTTTTCCCTGATCTAGTCCACATGAGGCCCGCAAGTGTTGTAGCCCTGCTTAGTCTGGTCTGCCCCCATCCCAGCTCACACTCTCCAGTGGGAGTAGCTGTTTGGCAAGGGAACCCCCCCTTATTCCCCCTGCTGGCTCTGCCCCCTCCCTTCCTGGTTCTCACACGTGTACTGGTTGGGCGCTGCGGTCACATCTGGTACAAGCAACCTCACCTTGGCATTCCATATTGTGCACTGGTTTTTGCCACAACCAAACCTGGCTTGATCCACACCCTGTTCTGGTGCTTGGATTTGCCAGTGAATGACGTGAACTGATTCAGCCTGGTCTGTCCCTGACCCATGCCAAATGTATGCCAGTGGGACATTTTCCATGGCCTATTCTGGGCTGTTTCCTATCATGCTTCTTGCGCTAACCTGCAGGCTCTGTGTCCTGCCAGAGGAGTTGCCCAGGCTCCTCCATCAGAACCCCGCCCAATGCCAGACTTTGCACATACCAGGTGGTCTATGAGCCAGACCTACTCAGTCCACTTCCTGTCCTAGCAGGAACAGTGGCTTTTCCTGACTGGCCTTCAACCCAATTTGGCTCTTGCTGTTGGATGTTTCAGCCCAGCCATGGCTCGTCTACACCCACATACGGCTCACATATGGCTCAGTAGGGGTTGAGACCTTGCCTAGTCCGTCCCACCTCTCCCCAGTCCTTCAGGACACCAGAGGGTGTTGGAGTCTGACCTGGCCTGGTGCATCCAGTCCCAGTCCACACTTGTGCCAAGGGAGACTGCAACTGCTTCCTGATCAGAATGCAGCCCCCATTCCAGCCCACGCCCCCCTTGGTGGGAACCTCAACCCAGTTAGGGTGTCCCCTTAGCTCCCCAACCAGGGCTGTTCCCAGCCATAGATCATGCACATGCCAGTGGTTGCTCTGACTCAGCTTAGCTCAGCCCCTTGCTTGTCCCGGCCTCTGCTTTAGACACTGTGGCCTAGTGTCCCTGGCTCACGCAGACCAGTAGGAGAAAGAGCCTAGCCTGGCATGACCTGTGTTCCATACTGGTTTCTAGTTTTGCTTGTGGGCTAAGGTTTGCTCAGTCCTGCCCGGTACACCCTGTTACCAATTGACACATTAGCCAGCTGTTGGAGCTACGTTGCCCAGCTTGTCCGACCCCCAGGTCTGGACCACATGTTCACCAGTGGGAGTTATGGCTCACCAGGCATTTTCCCAAGTTCCTCCACTTAATCCACTCCCAGACCCAGCTGTTATACATGCCATTGGGTTTTACCAGTGCCCGGCTCAGTCTGGCCTTCCATTTGTCCTTGTATGAGCTGGTGAATGTTGCAGCCCGGCCCACCCCACACCCTATTCAGGGTGCACATTTGGGTGCTGCTGCCTTGACCAGTCCAGACTGTTGTGGGTTCCTTTACCTGTGATTGATGGCAAGCTCCTTGGTCACACCTAGCTTACTCCATCACCACCCAAACTCTTGAGCTAACCAGTGGGGCTAGAATTTCCACAGATTGTGGCTCACACATCTCCCACAGAATCTACCCCTGGATATGGTTCTCGAGTGCTAGTTAATATAATGGCCCTGCCTAATATGACCCATCTACTGATCCATCATCATGTCAGGTAATAGGATATCCTGCTGGACAAGCAATGAACCTTAGCTTTTGCATGAACTGGTGTATGGTGCTCAGCATTGTTAAGTGATTACAAGTTCTTCAAAGGAAGAGTTACTGTCATTGGGAACCTTAGGATTGACTCACATCCCAGAAGAACTATGGGTTCAATCTGGAACTACCTAAGCAGCAATTCAAAGAACCAAAACCCCAGAGCTCCCCATCCGGGTGGCCAGCAGGCAGAGCCTGGCGCCAAATGGTGCACTGACCGCCCAGGGACAACTCACCACGTGCACATGGTAACTAGCATGTGGGATCCAGGCATGAGATGCCCCATCCTGAGGCCCACCAGCAGCAGGTAGACTGCTGGAAGTTTAAACCCCCAGGCCCAAGGTCGCGCCCCTCCCCAATCCCATTCACCACCCAATGAGGGCAGTGGGTGGGCCCAAACCTACCCAGTCACGGAGATTTCCCCCCTCGGTGTACTCACCCCAAAGGGAACAGCCCCCAGAGTCCAGGCAGGCCCGGGGAGAGCTCACCACGTGCACATGGTGGCTGGTTTGTGGGATACAGGCATGAGACGCCCCGTCCTGAGGCCCATCCCTGTTATATTTTCTTTTACCCTTTGTTAAACTTCTTTTTATTAGTATCATTTTATGATACAGTTCCATAGGCCCTGGGATTTCCCTTATCCTCTCACCAATGCCTCCCCCCTCCCCGCACTGAGTTCCCCTATATCATTAATGTAGTATAGTACTTCATAAACAGTCATATGTCCATCATTGTGGGCATAGACAATGGCAGAGAGTCTAGCATCCTATTGTCAAGATATAGTAGACAGCTTCATTGAGAGTTCATCTTTGTCTGGAAGTAGAAATGCATACTGCATTGTATCCTCACATCTGGATATGATAGTCTCCATTGCACAGCTACTATATGTCCCCTTAAATGAAAAGTCACAAAACAAAATCCACAATAGGAAAAAAAAAAAAGAAATTAACAATACCATGAAGTTAAATAACATGCTACTAAATGACTAATGTGTCACTGAAAACATAAAAAAGAAAAGTGGCTGTTTCGGCGACTTAGGGAGTGAATCAGTGGAAGGAAGATCTTCATCTCTGTATGTCTCTCCTCTGTATATCTGACTTTCCAATAAAAATAAATAAATATTTGAAGAAAGAATAATTGTATAAAATTTTTACATATTTGACATCTTATTATTATTTGTGCAATGTTTTCCCCTCTCTGGAAAGTATGATGTCGAAATAATCAACCAACTTATAGTTCTGAATAAACTACCATTAAGCACAGATACTACATTTTTTTCAATTCATTAAACAGAGCATGATAGCTTTCAGTGAAAAATAATCGAATTAAAGGGCCCAGCATTATGGCTCAATCAGCTAATCCTCACCTTGTAAGCACCATGATCTCAGACGAGCACTGGTTCATTTCACAGAGACTTGACTTCCCATCCAGCTCCCTGCTTGTGGCTTGGAAAAGCAGTGGAGGATGAACCTAAGCATTGGGACCCTGCACCTGCAAGAGAGCCTGAGAAGAAGCTCCTGGTTCCCGATTTTGAGCCAGTTCGATTATCGCCATTGAGGCCACTTGAGGAGTGAACCAGCTGACTGAAAATCTTTTTCTCCGTATCTGCTTCTCTCTGTAAATCTGCCTTTTAATAAAAATAAATCTTTTTTAATGAAGAAATTCAAATTAAAGATTAAAATCTAAGATACAGTTACAACTCTGAAAAGGCATTCATTCACAGCTTTTAAATTATTATTCTTTTTTTCATGGAGTGTGTGCGTGTGTATTTGTATATATGAATTTTGGGATAGACTGAGGTTGGAAAAGTGCAGAGTTCTTGGGATTGAGAGTGTTTTGTGTGAAAAATGAGGCAAACCTATACATTTTGTCTTATAAGCTTTTGGTCCCTTAAGTTAAAAATGATTACACCTATAAAGTTAAAATTTGGCACTAATTTCATTGCAAATGGAATGAAGGAAACTGAAAGCCAGATTATAAATATGAAGCCACTTGTATTTTTTCCAAAGTTATAAAATTTACAGGACTGTTTGGTACAATCATTACTCTAAAAATTGAGCTACATATTGTGTTTGGAATGAAACAAATCTTAGGACAGGTTTCTTTTGTTTTTATTGATTACATTTCATTATGTGACACAGTTTTATAGGCACTGGGATTCCCCCCTCCACCCCTCCTCAAACCCTCCCCCCCATGGTGGATTCCTCCACCTTGTTGCATTACCACAGTTCAAATTCAGTTGAGATTCTTTCATTGCAAGCATGTACCAAGCATAAAGTCCAGCATCTTATTGTCCAGATAAGTTCAACTGTTTCTTGGGGAGACCATCTCTGGTCTGAAGGTAGAGCCTGCAGAGTATCATCCCGATCAATTAAAAGCCCCGACATTACATCAGTAACAATTTATAACGTTATGGAATTAGTTGACATGGTATTGAGTAACCAATATGTTAAAAGAGGAAAAAAAAGAAAAAAAAAAAAAAAAGAAGAATGCAAGTTCTGAACCACATCCTGTGACTTCTACGTTGACATTTCAATTATTAGTTTATATACAACCAGGTTATATACACCTTAAAATGGCTATAGATTACTATTCAGCTGTCTCATGTCTATTTTAATTTTAGTATTTAGTAGTTTATAGCGTTGAAGCATGATTTTGCTGAACCTGGCTGTTTTTCGAGTAGTCTAACTCTATAACTCTAACAAGACATATGTCAACAGTTTAGGTGAACAGTTTTAGGGGGGGTGTGCAGAGAAATCTTCGATACCCCAGTGAGGAGTAACTAATCTTTGTGTCCCACCCAGTGAGTTATAAGTGCATCACCGCTGACCATTTCCTGTCTGTTTCTAAGCTTTCCTTGTTGCTCTCTATCTATTCTAGATTTTTTTTGTTTTGTTTGTCTGTTTGTTTTGAGGGGTTTTTGGAGCGATCCTGATAGTCATTACGAGAGAGGGTGGGGACCCAAAGTTGGAACCAGGCAAGTACCAGAGAAAGCTCCTCTCCCTAGTCCCGAAGGAAGTTTACTGTTCTTTTGTTTCTGCGGACCGCTCAGTGCTCCTGGCTGTCGTTCCCATGACCTTGGATCCTGCAAGGCAGGATTTGGGTTTCTTCCATCCCATGTGAGGACAGGTTTCATATTTGAAAATACAAAACACAGATAAACATTTATCAAGAAATTGCCACCAAGAAAGCTATGTTCATATATAAGCAGAAACAGCAAGACAAAGTCAAGACCAAGAACTTCTCTTAGTACTTCAACAAACTCCTGCACAGAACCAGGTATAAGACCTGCTAGAAGCTAAAACCAAAATTTTTTAGAACAATCTTAGCTGTATATAGCTAGTTTTAATGTAACCATTTTTAGGAGCATAAAAGAATTCTTTTCTGATGTAAGTATGAAATTATGCTCTAAAAAGCAGAACTCCAAATAAAACTATTAAATATACCTCAGCAGTATGATACTAAATTTTCTACCTTTCTCTATGTCTACAATACCATGATACACCTAAATAGCAGAATGTTAAACTTGTAGCTCTTACTAAAAACTGTACTACTGTAACAACATTGAGGAACACTGTGAGAAGAGAAAATGGGGAGGAAGGCGTGGGGAAGGTGGAATCCCTATGCCTACAAACCTGCATTATGGAAAATAATAACAATAAAGAAAACAAAGTTATACTCTACAATGGAAAGCTTATGTAATTTTGTCATTTATATTAATCTAAAAATATATATAATGTTTTGTGTAACATGGATACTTGATAGTTCAATATGTGTTATCGACATATCATCATGCTGCAAGATCAAACTATATTTACATATAAATATGCATATATGTTTATACCGGTGTATTTGTAATATTAAATAATATAATATTAAAGGATAATTATGTGTGAAGTATTATACTATTAAACATTTTGAGAGATATAAAAATGCAAAAGACAATATGTCCATACTCAAAACTATTGCCCTCTCATTAGGGAAGACATTAGTTATGAATACGGAATAAAATGATAAATACAAAAAGACTTCTAAATAATTATCTCTTGTAGAGAAGACTCCCATGTAGGAATCTGAGAAGGCTTGATGGAGGAGGCAATCTGTGTTAGAACTTGAAGTACATCATATTAAGTTACATGGAGATGAAAAGCTGCCAAGCAAGTAAAACCTCTTGAACGCAATGCAGAAAAATATACATCAAATAGAGCATAGTGAACAGATCTGCCGTTTGGATGGTGAAAATATGTGAATATAATCTATGCTAAATGTATTTGGAAACATAATTTGATTTCGGAGCCCAAAGTGTCATCTGGCCAGGGCTAGGAATCTAAGCTGCTGTCTGCCATATCTACGTAAACGTCTCTGAACTGGAAAGGATCCAGATGAAAAACCCACTTTGGAGTCACAGTTTCAATGCACAATATTAATTATCAATGTCCTTCTTGAAATTTTTCATATGCTGTTTATATAGATATTCCTGATACGTCAAGAGGTTAATTAAATGTTTTGGGCTACAGTGGCAGAGCACATGAGAGTTTAATTGGTAGAGAACAGAATTTTATTTTCTTACATTTCTGGAGGATGGAAAGTTCAAGAGTGAGCACTGGCATCTGATGGGAGCTGTTTAGGGAGGAAGGACATGTGAACTCATAGAACAGAGGGGAAAAGAGGAACCAAATCTCCAAGGTCAAGTCCTTCCACAGTAACACCCTGTGTGAGGGAGGAGTTGCACAGCTCAGTCACTCGTAAAGGCCACATGTTTCAGTCTTGAATTTGGGGGAACGTGTACACTGTAGAACATACTCAGACCATACCAGCAGTGCTGTACTTTACTCTTCCGTGTAGATCTTCAATTTGAAGTGGAATTCAGTTCTGTGGAGGACATGAAGTAAAGGTCAGATTTCTACCCCCATTTGCCTGCCACAATCCCTGGAATGGAGAGAACTGTTCATCATTCTGCTTTCCTGGTTCTTGGAGGGAGTGATCCTTTATGGTCACAGAATTAAATGACACCAATGAGTAATCAACGCAGAGTAGAAAATTGCATACTTGTTTTTTTGCCTGATTTGTAAAGAATTTATTCAAAATGCCATTTTTAGTTGTGATACTTCACTAATAGCCTCAGAATTGATATAGTCATTTAAGGTATCACCATGAGAATTTATTATTTTCTCCATTTTATTGTCATTAATGTGTCTGTTTTTCTGCATTACCTTAAAACTTGTGATCGTCTGTCTGTTTTCTTTCCACAATGTCCTAAACAAGTTGTGAAGTATTTTATATTTAAGTTTATTATGATTTTTGCTACAAATCATACTTTCCTGGGACAGGTATTAGACACAGTGTTTAGACACCTGCATCTCATATAGGGGTGCCAGAGTTCAACTCCAGCTTTCTGCTAATGCAGATTTTGGGAAGCACAAATGATGGTTCTGGTGATTGTGTCTCTGCTACCCATCTGGGAGACATGCATTGCATGCCATGATTCTTATTTTGGTTCAAACCAATTCAGCCCTGTTTGTTGCACTCTGAGAAGACGTCACAAGATAGGAGCTGCCTGACGGATTCTCTCCTTCTGCTTCTTAAATAAATAAATTAAAACTTTCACATCTTTTTCTGTTAACCTTGTGAATTACATGTTGTCTTTGCATGCTGCTATTTTTTATAGGCTAAGAATACTATTGGGTGGCTAGGTTCAGATTTTCATCTCCAACACAAGAAAGAATTTGAGGGCCCAGTGGCGTGGCCTAGCGGCTAAAGTCCTCGCCTTGAACGCCCCGGGATCCCATAGGGGCGCCGGTTCTAATCCCGGCAGCTCCACTTCCCGTCCAGCTCCCTGTTTGTGGCCTGGGAAAGCAGTCGAGGACGGCCCAATGCATTGGGACACTGCACCTGCGTGGGAGACCTGGAAGAGGTTCCAGGTTCCCGGCTTCGGATCGGCGCGCACCGGCCCGTTGCAGTCACTTGGGGAGTGAATCATCGGACGGAAGATCTTCCTATCTGTCTCTCCTTCTCTCTGTATATCTGACTTTGCAATAAAATAAATAAATCTTAAAAAAAAAGAGAGAGAAAGAATTTGAATATAAGACACAGGTAAAACGCATCAGAGAAAAAAGATTTATTTGTATGTAAAGAAAAAGTACACACTCAAGAGGGAGTACAGCCATATTCAAGAATGAGTTTCATTCAAAAAGGTTTGGGGCAATTTCTATATAATATAAAGGCAGAAAGTGTGCTTTATGGGAATGAGTTTTAATTGATTATTAATAAAAGACAGAGAACGATTTGCTGTTTGAGTGCTACCCACTTCCTTGCACTTAAAAAAAAAAATCTTGAAAATGTCATGGCGTAAGGTGCATGATGGAAGTAAAGAGTGTCAGCTATGGGTACTTTTAACATAATTGACTTAAGATCATTATAGGTTTATACATGGTAGCAATTTAGAACTATCTATTTGGGCCTAGTGCAATGGCTTACTTGGCTAATTCTCTCCTGGCAAGCATCAGGATCTCACATGGACCCTGCTTTATGTCCCAGCTGCTCTACTTTCCATCCAGGTCCCTACTTATGGCCATACGAAAGCAATGGAGATGACCCAAAGCCTTGGGGCCTTGCAACTGCATGGGAGACATTGCAGAGGCACCTGGCTCTTGCCTTTGGATTGGCTCTGTTCAGCTCTTGCCTTTGCAGTCACTTGGGGAGTGAACCAGAGGATGGAAGATCTTTCTGTCTCTCCTTTCTGTCAATCTGCCTTTCCAATGAAAAATAAATCTTTAAAAGTATGTATTTATTTATTCAACAGAAAAGCAGATTGACAGAGAGAGAAAGAGACAGATAATGGAAACAATCTTTTATCTGTGGATTCGTTCCTCAAGGGCTGCAACAGCCAAATCTGGGCCAGGCTGAAACTAAGACAGCACTATTCAAATCTCTTATTGAAGCTGTGCCCTCCAAAGCACTTGGTTCATTTTCTGCTGCCTTCACATAAGCATTAGCAGGAAACTGGATTGGAAACAGAGTAGCAAAGACTTGAGCTGGGCACACCAAAAGAGAATGCCAATATTTCAATTAGAAGCTTAACCCTTTGTATTGCAATGCCATTCTCTTTGAAGGTTATTTTTAACCAGTATTGGTTCTGAATGACAGTTTGGGGGAAGCTGTGGTTTTTTGCCACACAGAAAAGTATGAGGTTCTTGAACAGTTTGAAGAGGGTTTCCTGGTAACCTGTGCTCATCCTTGTTGGTGACCTTGGATCCCTCAGGAATAGAAGGAATACTATGTGTCTATTTTGTGGCTTTATTTCTTTAGGATCTGTCATGTTTGCATCTTGGCACTTTTCCTTCACCACAAAATCTCCTTTGTTGCTCCTCTTCCATGTGTCCCCATCTTCTGCAGACTGCTGCCTTGGTTTGTATTCTTTTTACCTTTCCCCCTTTTGATAGTGCCACTTATTCCAGTTTCCTTATCTAAGAACAATACTGAAGCCTAGTTTCATTCTTAATAACCCACTCAGGGTATCTTTCTTTGCATGTGACTATACCTACTTTGGCCAAACCTTCCATTTTCCTTTCCTCATGTCCATTCACACTCTAATGCCAACAGTGGCTAGGGTTAAGCTGTGATGAAGCTGAGAGACAAGAACTCAACTAACGTCTCCCATAGGAGTAACAGCAACCTAATTACCTGAGCCATCACTGATGAGCACATAAACACCAAGAGTATGCACGAGTAAGTAACTGGCGTCAGGAGCTGAAGTCCAGTATTGGACACCTGGTTCTCAGATATGGGACACCACATCTGAATAAGCTTCTTACTTTCTAGTTTGAATGCTCACCACAAATGAGGTTTTTAATTGACCATCTCCTGTATTTTGTATAAATGGACCATAAAGCACAGATGGATTTTTGTGCTCTCTTCTATGGTATGGCTGCGTTCCCACTCTTTCCACAATGAATGAGTGACATGTGGGAGATTTGGTCCTCTGTGGGATGGTGCTGGTGTTGTAGAAGTTTTAAGAGTTATATACTAATGCAATCCTTGGAAAGGACTAATGTAGCTTTATGTGATTCAATTACGTTTCTTAGAAACTATTATGACACTGAAAGTCTGATCCTTGAAGCACTCATTGGCTTCCTGGTTCTTTGTGTTGTCTCCCACTCACACTCTTGCTTGGACAGCCATTGTGGTGCCATCCACCTGATGAAAATCAACCAGTGGGTCCCTCACTAGAGATTAAGCCAATGGTGCTCAATCTTTTCTTGATTATTTCTAAGGCTGTTGAAAGATATCTGCGAAGTTATCAACTTAATCAACTCTTAAATACCATAAGAATCTAGCAATTCTTTCATTTGCTTGATGAATATCATTGTCTAAGTATAAAATCATTTGACTTATAAATCCAACAATATAACTAACATAGCCAAATAAATGTAGATTAATACATTCAATCTGCATTTGTTTATTGCAAAGTGTTCTGAAAATTCTTTTGTGTTTTGTCTTCTATTATACATACCTCATCTGGTACCCAAATTTAATAGTACCAGTCTAAAAAATATTGAAATATTCCTTGTTTAATGCTTTAGCATGTAGTCACATTCTCTTTTGTGATCATAAATTAAAAACACAAGCAAAAGTTAATGGCTAAAGAATTCCCATGGACAAATATCAATCACAAAGAGGAGACTTTCTAAATCCAGAACTAGGCAGTCTCCATAATGGGACGACTTTAACCTCTTCCTTGCTGCCTTAGAGCTCTTCTAAATCTACAAGTTTCTCAGTTCTCCAGCTACGTGACCTGCTACTGTCACTCTTTGGAGGAAGAAATTCCTTTTCTCTAAAGAAAACAATTACAAAATTGTGTGGTTTAAGGAATTGTAGTGAACTCAAAACAGCTTTAAATGGAAACTTACAGATATATTTTTAAAAGATTTTTGTATTTAATGCAGAATTACTTAAAATCAAGGCCTAACAGAATCATATCACATCTTGTACTATACGTGCACAAGCATCAGTTCGTCCATGTATTTCATTATCTATAGTGGTCTCTGCTTAAAATGTCGAGAGAGAGAGAGAGAGAGAGAGAGAGAGAGAGAGAGAGAGAGAGAAGCTTTTATTCTCAATGATCTAATGTCAATTCTCTATGGTAGCATATGCTAGTTCCAACATTTAAATGTCATCTGTTTGAAAGTTAAGAATTGTTGATGTATTTATTAGACAAAGCTTTAAAATGTATTTAGATGTAGTACTGCTCACAAAACCTGTTTGAAAACCTTTGCAAAAATAGAATAAAATGGTATCCAGCATTCATGAATATGTCATTACTTTAAATTATGTTTGAGTAGCATGATGCTTATTTTGTTTAGTTTATATACTGAGACCTCAAAATTTTCTCATGCTTTCTAGTAAATTCTGTGGGCAAAATGTTCCAAGATTTGCTTAAATACTGGAATTACAGGATTTTGTGGATGAAGAGTGTGTCAGTGTGGACTGTGTGACCTTGTGCGTATTAATATCAGTGCGCCTGTGTAAAGCCCTTTTCTGTTATTTATACATCTTTGGCTATAAAAACAAATCTAGGTCTCTTTAGTCTCTTGATTTTCCTCATCAGCAAGATTCATTCCTATTGTAGGAGTTTCATAATGACAATTGAAACAGATGAAGGATGCTGAAATACTATGCAGTGACTAGATGTCTTAAATATTTGTGGATTTGCTTGCTGCATCCATGTGATTAATTTAAACATCACTAACTCATTTTAGTCACTTATTACCTAGCAGGCACAACATTTTCAGATATCTGAACTAACGCAATTTTTACAACTCATGACACATCCTATTATTTGTCAGTCATATGCACGACAAAACCAATATGCACGGCATTTAAACCAGTAATCAAACCATGTACAAGCAGGATAAAATTCATGTTATCTGACTTAAAGTCTGCATGTTTGTGTTCCACATTCTACTGCCACTGTCTGGGAGATGGATATCTTTTTCAGATACATATAATAAATCTGAAATTTTCTTTCAGACAAAATAATTGAACTTTTGATGCATGCAGCCAATATTTAAGAAATCTAAATGTATGAATGTTTTATGAATATAGGGGAAAATAATATTTCTTTCTGATCTATGTAGAGACATGTATAAAGAATAAAACTTATTCAATCAGCAGAAAATCCAGCTATTAACTGTTTCCCTCTGACTGGTGGTGTTGCAGTGCATTGGATTAAGCTGCCACTTGGAATGCCAGCATCTCTGTCAGCACCAGTTTGATTTTGACACCTTCATATTCTGATTTTGATAATGTGCCTGGGAAAGCAGCAGAAGATGGTGCAATTGCTTGTCCTTGTGCCTCACATGGGAAACCTGGATGGAATTTCTGGCCCCTGGCCTTGTCTTGGACGAGCCCCAGTCACTGAGTCCATTTGAGGATAGCACCGGGTGGTAGAAGGTCTTCCCCACTCTTGTCACTTTTCTTTTTCAAGTATAAACAAAAATAAAATTATTTCTTTTGGACGTTGCAGATACTTGTTCTCTGAACTTCAGAAATGTCTTATTTTCTTTTTATATTATTAATATTAACGATGCATTATGTGACACAGTTTCATAGGCTCTAGGATTGCCCCGCACCCCTCCCCAAACCCTCCCCTCATTGTGGATTCCTCCACCTTGTTGCAGTATTACAGTTCAAATTCAATTGAGATTCTTTCATTGCAAGCATATACCAAGTATAGAGTACAGCATCTTATTGTTGAGATAAATTCAACGGTATCTTGGGGAGACTATCTCCGGTCTGAAGGTAGAGCTGGCAGAGTATCATCCCGATCTTGTCTCACTCCTCTCATGGAATAGCAGGCTTGCATTTCTGCACCTCTATTGACACCACGGAGTAGTATACCCTTGAGTTAGCAATTGAGTGCTTTTCTCTTTATCAGCCACTGCCCTACTTGCCATTCTTAAAAGAGAGGTGTGAATTCTGCTCATGTTGCATTGGTCAGAGGCTGAAAAATGAGAAATCTATTTATAGCCAATTCTGAGAATTATGCATGTGTTATAGAAAAAAATTCTTCCCTTCTAACCAAATGCTTGTAGAACTTGGATGGGCAAAGCAGAGGTTCATCAAATTTGTCTAGGTCTATTGTAATGTAATTTTAATAATAATAATAATAATAATAATAATACTCTGTATAATTTCCATGCTTGATCTTAGCCAAAAGGCCAAAAGTGATAAGGCTTTTTGCAAATTTAACTTTCATCTTGCCAGCTAGGAGGAATTCATCAGCTTGTCTTTGTTTATATTCTGAGATCTTGTATTCAGTGACTGTCAGTGTGAAAGATTTCTATTTTTACTGTGGAGATTATTTTCCCCATTGTTGTGGCTTTGTCAATGTCCATAAAACTTTGCCATTATTAATTGGATCATTATTTTCATGCAACACTGAATTAGAACATAAATAAATATTGAGGGGCATCACCTCTCATTTCCATAGTAGCAAATTAAAAGTAAATAGTAGTCTTTCTTCCTGATGCCTGGGAATATACTATCATAATAGAACTCTGATCTCACTTGAAGAGAGAATAAAAGGTGGGGATCTGTGTGTGCATAACAATTATAAAATCTGCTTGCTTGGCACAATAAACAGGTTTGTGTAAGGAGAGAAGTAGGTTGTGAATTCTGTTGGAACCAAATTGTGGAGGAACTTAATATGTTACTCATAAGTAAACACTGGAGAGTTTTGAGCATGGGAGTATCGTGAGAGAAATGTCTTCATAGAAAATTCACCCATCAATGGTTTGATGAGTAATTATAAGGGTGAGGAAGGAAGTCTGGGGAATGACATGGTTATGAAAAATTCAAGAAGAAGCAGAGAATGAGCAAATCTGTAAGGTAAATGATGGAACAAACACTAAACACCTCTAAATATGCATTTCCAGCTTTCAAGCAATAGTCCAAATTCTAGATTTGATGCTTTAAAAAAATTCATAATCTGTTACAAACTTGAGTTATATTTATTGTCAAGAATATGACAGAATATAAGCTTAACATAAACTTTTCTTTTTGGAAGCAAAATATTTTCAGATTTTTTGGGGTGACTATCTTTCTATTTACATGGCTAGAAATACGTTAGTGGAAGGTTCAATGGCAGGAAGTTTCATTTTCAAAAGCATGGACTGTTTCCAAAGCCAAAAACTAACGACCACCCGTGTGTTTAATGTATTTAATTATTTATTTAAGCTGTTACAGACTAACCTAGAAAACCATGAGATCATTGCTTATTTGTTATTTTATCATTGGCAGCAACACAATGCCCAACCTATGGGAAGAATGGTGTAAACAGCATATACAAAATGCATGTATCCCCGTCTTGTGTTATGTCACATATCCCTGTCCTGTGATATGTCTTCAAACATTGATTTGGTGGTTTACACAGTTCCTAAATATCCAAGAATATATAATGCTATAAACGTGATCTTAGATACAGAGTTAAGTTTTAAGCTTCCATAGAGTTTTAAAAGTCTAGGAGTTGCAGATGTGGGGAACGTTCATTCTACCAAGGGGCATTTGGATATCTGTAACAGCATACTAGAGCCCTAAAAAACTGTCAGCTCAAAATTAGACTAGTATAGATTCTCTGGCTTTTGAGTCTGCCTGCAATGCTTTTGCAGGGCGAGACCAAATGATACCTTGGCCTTATAAGGCAAGTAAACCAGACATTTCCCACACCTAGTGGAGATATGTCACATACCATCTTTTTTTCGACCATAAAATATAATTTTTAGAAATTCTTTGACAAATTATTTGTAGAGATAATTTCTGCTTTACAGTCTTCCAGAGACTCTAGGTTTTTTTTCACAGAATAAAGGAACAACAACAAAAAGCTTGGTGGAGATTGGCATGTCAAAATGATTCAAATATCATGGCAATGAAATGGAACAAAACTCATCTCTACTTTTATATTATGTGAATCTCACATCAACTAAAAAAGTTGCTTGTATTCTACCAACTTGGAACCTGATCAATGCAAAACACAGCCGTGCTTCAACCATTCCAAGACCCTCAATGAGATGCATACCCATCCAAATATTGCTAAACTTGAAAGTGACGTGGGAGGCAAACAAACCTAAAAACTATGCAGAATTTGTTTGGTCCATCTCCATTCAATGTTTCCATATGAGGAGAACCAGGTTTGCTGCTTTTCCACTGAGTAAATCACCACAATGGCCTTGCTAAAGTAAGTTGCCAAAAGGCAGTTGTTTACCCTGACTTTCCTCCCAAATAAAACCCATGGGTTTCTTTTGAAGTGACCCAGATGCATATGACTTGTGTTTATTCTGTAACACACATTCATATTGTGAGCATGCTTGATGATGATGCCAGTTTGCTGGGATTCTTCATAGGGAAAGATGGTCTGCCAAAGCAGTGTTGTTAAACAGATTCTGCAAACATGCCTGTGGGTAATAGACTGTAAGCCCAGCCTCTGTCCTGATCCCATTAGGAACTGTGGTGCTAAAAAGCCCTTTGTCTTTCTGTGCATCACACACGTCTAGCATAAGTTTTCCAAACTGTCTTATGTACAAAATATAAAGGTTTCAATAACTGGCATTTTTTATGGAAAAATGTTTTGTCCTCTCCTTTTGTAACTTTTCTTCCTCTCCTTTCCATGGATTCCCATCTTTTTCCATCTTCTTATCTTCTTTCCCTCATCTTTGTTCTCTTTTCCCACTCTATCACCCAGGTTTTTTTTTCCTTTTCCTCTCTTCTTCCTTCCTCCACCTCTTGATCCTTTAGGGTTTGGAAATATTTGTGTCTTGTTTGGGGAACTGTGGATACATATCAGTGTGGATTTAACAACTATCAATACAGTCTCTGCAGAATTCCTTTAATATACAAGTCAAATCCTGCCACTGTTCTTCCCAAGACCTGTAGTAGGTCCTTACTCAGAGGAAAATCTTAGTGCCTGAATGACCTCAAGGAATGCTCTTGCCTTGGAAATTCTGTGACTTATTACTGCACCTCATTCAAATTTCTTGAAATACAGCCTTTTCCATAGAATCTTCCTTAGTGCTTTATCTGGAATTGCAGCTTCACTGATGTCCCTTTTCTCTTTCCCTGTTTTAGTCTCCAACCTTCCATAATTTAACTTGCTTTATGAAATACTTCGTATATTTTTTGTCTCCTCAAACTAGAATGCAATTAAGGATGCTATATTTAAATTAATGAGTACATTCCTGCTGTTCAACAAAACAGTAAAAGTAATATAAAAATATCTTTCACATTTCATTAGTACATAAAGTATGCCAATCATGCTATATTCCAAGTACTCTCTCCACACACACACACACACACACACACACAGATGCACACACATAACATGGAGACAATGCATCTTCTTCTGTGGGGCATCCAACAGACAAGACAACTTTATGTTTGTATTTTTTCTTGTGTGCTAGTTTGAGAATTTGATCTCAAAGGCTAGTGTCACAGCCTAGTGAGCTGAGCTACCACCTGCAGAACCTGCATCCCCATGGATGATGATTTGAGTCCCGGCTGCTAAATTTCTGGTCCAGTTCGCTACTAATGTTCCTGGGAAAGCAGCAGAAGGGGATCCAATTGCTTGGGCCTATGAACTCAAGTGGGACACCTGAATGAAGCTACTGGCCTGGGCTGTTCCCATCTATTGCAGCCGTGTGTGTGTGTGTGTGTGTGTGTGTGTGTGTGTGTGGCAGAGGAAGCAGGAATGGTGATAGTGAACGTGGAGGATTAAATGCCTTTCTTTCTCTCTCTTTCTCTCTCTACCCGTGAAACACTTTGACATAAAAAAAACATATTTCTAACAAAAAATGTAATCTGAGATAAAATTGTGCCACTAGCATATATTTTAATACGTAAAACAAGAATTTACATCTTTCTGATGTAAATATTGTAACATACTCAGTACTTGATATGCACTAATTTGAGTCACCAACATTCACAATTCTACTTAGTAAGTGTAGAAATAGTAATATCACAATTATACGTATGTATGTGGATGTGGCTAAAATTGGGTCAATTTAGTAAAAGGAACATGTATCCCCAGCTTATACAAAAGAAATTGATTTTTCCCATTTCCTGTGTTTCATTGAGAGTAACTAAAGTTAATTCTTGAGTTTTTAATAAGAGACCATAATGACAGGATCCATAATTCCCTTCCTTCTCTTTCGCACAAACCTTATCAAGTCTCATGGTTTCAATTATCACCTCTATTTGTATAATTCCCCAATCTATTTCTCTAATCTTGACCTCTAACATGAACCCTAGTATCACATTTCTAATTGCCTGAAGGGCATTTCCATTTAGGAGTCAGTGAGTCATTGCAAACTCCTTCGAATCTATCATTGCCCACCCACCCGTCTCCTCCTCCACCTTCTGAAAGAAAAATAAAGTGTGCCCCAGATCATCTCCATATATTCCAGGACTAGCAATGCCTCTCCTTTCAAACACTTAAAATGTCTGCTAATGTTTCCAGACTGTTCTCAGTTCTTTTCCCTCTTCAACTTCCATATCCTCATCTTCAATTCCTATTTTACTACAATCTTGATTAATTATTCTGCCCGTTTTCTCTTCTCTTCTCTCCTCTTCTCTTCTCTTCTCTTCTCTTCTCTTCTCTTCTCTTCTCTTCTCTTCTCTTCTCTCGTCTTGTCTCTTCAGTACCCCGTCCCCTAATGCTAAATATAGCTTAAGCATTTCACAACTCTAAAAGAGCTAATGTTTGTTAGAATTTTTAATAATTACTCATTAAAAACACCTAACTCTAAGAAGAAAAAGAGTAAGTTCTCCAATCTTATCCTTTTCTGTTGCTAAATATTCTTTTTGACACCAATATTATTCATTCCGTTCTCAGAATACAACTATCACTACCTATTTTGCAGTGCTTTTTAATAAATTGATCAGTACCTACCCTATTTTAAGGTTGTACTGAAACTTCCTTTCTGCTGTGAAGGTTTCCCTAATCACCCTGATCCATTATATTTATACTTTGTTATAATTGTATACTTACGCTTTCCCAGGGTATCTGGAATTTTTAATGTTAGGTGTAGCATTACCTATGTGGACATCAAAGTGACATTCTGTCTATTTGCAAAAATAATGGGGTTACATAATCCCTTATATATATGACAAATTTACAATGCCTTCTATTTGTATTATTCATTTACATTTGAAAATTTCTTGTTGATACTTAGGAATTTAGTTCTACTAAGTTGGAAGTTTCTTGAAAGGGAAACCATCATTATACCTGTATTTTAACACTATCATTCTACTTGAAAAGTAAAGGCAAGTGAAAATAACAATTTAGAATTATTGAAATCTCAAATTCATTAGACACCATTTTGTGCAAGTCATAATTATATGAGTTAATTACTAATTAACCTTCTGATTCCAGCATGCTGAATCTACTGAGAGCCAAATCGCTGAAGCCCTTCCACAGTTTGACTTCAGAGGCACAGATAACTTCAGAAAAACTTTACTGAATTACAGAAAAAGTTCAGTCAAGATGAAAAAAAGTAATACAGGAAATGAAGTGGCTTACTTCCCTATTTAGAACATGTTTTGAAAGGAGAGAACATGACTAATCTATGAGAATCTTTACAGTGTGCACTAAAATGTGCATCACCTTTTGATTCCATTTGCCATGAATGCATTGAAGTGCACTCAAGACATCCATCAGGATGCAACCTCTTTCTCTCTACTTGTCAGCCTCTGCACCACTCTCCTTTTGCTGTCTTCATCAGGACTGATGATGAGCTGTAAGTACCCTTATACCGGCAACTATTCTGACTTCTACATCTTAGATGCTTATGGGGCATGGTTGAATTATTATGGTTTTAAGAAATCCACTCACATGCTCCTTCCCATGACCACATGTTACATATAAGGCAATGCAGCACGTGAAATATCATAGCTAGATGATGAAAGTTTGTCCTCAAGGATCTTTTCTAGGCGGAGAGTCCTTGGGTCAACAGACCTACAGTCATCACATTTGCACCTTGCGTTAGATCTAGGTATGCAAAAATGAAATGACCTCAAGTTTCAAAGGATATGTTGATTATCCAAAACAAAAAGTAGGGAAAGCACAGTAAGTCTTGATGAATAACCGGTAGAATATTGATAGGGCAAGAGAATAAAAATCATGTTAGAGACAGGGGTAAGAAATGTACATTAAGCACAGAGGAAAGACAAAGGAAAGCCGTTGTGGACATACACTGTTCAGAGCCATGAGTATGAAACAGGCTCACAATGCAGTTAGAGTTCAGTTTTAGCAGGGTTCGGAATACCTGTCTACATTTCATGCATTTAAGTTCTTTTTTTTTTAAGATTTATTTATTTTTATTACAAAGTCAGACATATAGAGAGGAGGAGAGACAGAGAGGAAGATCTTCTGTCCAATGATTCACTCCCCAAGTGAGCCGCAACGGCTGGTGCTGCGCCAATCCGGAGCCAGGAGCCAGGAACTTCTTCTAGGTCTCCCACGCAGGTGCAGGGTCCCAAAGCTTTGGGCCGTCCTCGACTGCTTTCCCAGGCCATAAGCAGGGAGTTGCAGACTCCATAAGCAGAACTGCCGGGATTAGAACCGGCGGCCATATGGGATCCCGGGGCGTTCAAGGCGAGGACTTTAGCCGCTAGGCCATGCCGCTGGGCCCTCAAGCTCTTAACTCAAGTCTACTTTTGTAGTTTCCTATAGATGTGATTGATGTTCACACGAGGTCTTACAGGTTGCCTGCAGGAGTCCTAAACGATTCTCTCTGTTCTCTGGAGAAGTTTCTTCTAGTGAAAAGTCTATCTTCAGTTAGGTTATGGGTTTTACCCTATGTAAAGGAACTGTTTAACTCAGAAGCTAATGATATCCATAGAGTTTATTTTTATATTTTAGTTCTTTTTCCACTAAAAGCAAAAAAGTGTAAAGAGAACACAGATACATTAAATTTTTTCAGCCTCATCTGATTGTGACTGTTTTATCTAATCTTAAACTACATGTGCTGTGTGTGTGTTGAGGGGATTAGGGGCTGTGTAGGGAGACAGAGACACACAAAGAGTATAATTTGTGGTTGATATACTTTAAACCATAATAGGAGCCTCAGAGATAGCGGAAAATGAATGAAGCCTGTATGAAATTCGGGGATCAAGAAAGACATAATAACGTGTGAAAGTTTTTTGCAACCTCACTTTTTAAAAAGAGGAGCATAGAGCAAGAAGAGTGATTAATGCATCCTTCCCGTATTTATTTAGCTTTATCTTGATTTTTGGAAAGTTTCCCGAAGATCATAAAGGAGAGTAGGTGATGTCATGGAAAGCTGTCCTTGAAAATTTATTCTGATTCCTTCCACATTGCTTCTAAAATCCATTATGGTAAGTTTTTCCAGCTTTCCAAGAATTTTGTTAACAAATGCTATCTGGACAGATATGGAAAGAAATTTTTAAAAATGTTTTGTGGCTTACGTCTTTAGGGATTTATTTTGAAATAACTGTGAAAGAATTAATCCATTGCCTCTATTTGTCTGGCTTCCTCAGTAGTCTTGTGGGATGACAAGCTTCTTTGTTTTAGAAATTTGCTGAACGTTTTGAATCCAGAAATCCAGTCTTATTTTGAAATTTCAGAAAGAAATAGTTATATTGATTATCATCGGAATGGTGGTAATGGAAACAATCTTGTTATCACAGATTCGGGGGTTTAAAAATTAGAATGAGATGATACACATTTCAGATTTACACAGTGAAATGGACTCAACCTTTTTGATTTCATGGAAGGATTCTACTTAACATTTGTTCTTAATTTGACCCCATTGCTTTGGACATTTCTGAACAACTAGTGTGTTTTTCCAGTTTGGATGAGCTGCTAAACTTGGCACTGAGCAAGTTACAAGAATAAAGAGAAAAAATGACACTTTTTTTTTCTTGCTAGGACCAGAGGAGTTTGAAAAATGCTAATTGTATTATGTTAATCTGTGTGTGTAAATTTGTGAAAGCAAATATTCAGCACATTTGTTTTCAATTCTTTCTATGGGAAGTAGTGGGGATGTGATTTCATATATTTGCTTCAGTAATTTTGCTGAGAAATACTGCCTATGTAATATCTAGTATTCGCAATGGAAACATCAATAACAGCAAAGCAGAGATTTTGCATGGAGATTGGTATCTGCCCATCATGTTGGCATCACTCTATTTTATAATCATAAAGAGTTACATGCCTTTTTCTCTTTGATTCAGGAGGGTGCAAGTCTTAACAGCCTCTTGATACAGGTTTATATCTACTTAAATGGTAAGACTCTCTGTTTATAGCTAGATCAAATAGCAAAATGATGTACATTGAATAGCATCAATATGTTTATAAGCATGTATGCAAATTACAGAATCACAAGGTGCAACATACTTGGGATCCTTGTCACAGATTCATTCAGTAATCTCAGATATAGTGTGAACCCTGGAAAATCTCATTTCTTTTTTCCAATGAGAGGAGAAACTATATTTTTTTTATGTACTGCCAAGGCAAGCAGAGAAAAAATATATTTTATAAATAAAAAAATACTAGGGAAAATTAAATGACAAAATATGCTTATAAGGAAACACAAATTTGGAGGTTGTATTTAAATGTATATGTATATTTATTTTCTTTATCAATAAATAAGGGCATATTTTAACTATATATTTATTATGTATATATATGTATAAGATGATTTAAAATTACAAAAAAAATGTATCCCCCAATTTCCATTCCATTTTCATGTTTCAGATCAATCTAAAGAGAGACTGAGATGGTATATCTGTTAGACATGCTTATGAAGTTTGTCATGACTTCTATGTGAAATTATTTGTACTAGATTTCAAAACCTAACAATTGGCAGAGTTGGTTCAAGCTCAGATACTGATTTGCAATTCATTTTTGCTGATTCATTCACTAGATTTTTAATAAATAAATTATTTATTTTTATACAACAAATAATAATTGCACTAATTCACGGGTACCATATAAAATTGTGATTCATGTATAGACCAATCAAAATAATCAGCATATCCATCAGCTTACCAATTTACAGTGTATTTTTGTAGCAAGAACATTAAAAATCTATTATCACTTTTGACAAATAAAATGGACTATCATTACTGTTCGCTATTCAGTAGCTTATTTCATTTTGGCATAAAATCCTTCAGGACTATCAATGTTGTTGCAAATGATGGAGCTTCATCTTATCAGGCTGTATGGCTTTCAAATACACATTTATGTTGCAGGCTTCTGATTCTCTCATTTAAAGGCGGATATTCCACCTTCTTACACTAGCTGTCCATTGACATTACCTCTAATCCCCATACATTTCATTTAGCTTGTTGCTCAGTGTTGCCGTGGCACTACACTTATTGTATGCTCATTGAACTCCCTGCTTTTGCCAAACCAGAACTTGGCATATGTTCTTTGCTCAGAATAGGTGTAATGTCTAATCCTGTGTAAACAGATCTTTGCTGTTTGTTTCAGGTTTGGCATGAAGTATTGATATTGAAAAAGATAGTATGAAATTCTGGGCAGTGGAAGCACAGCCTAAACAATGTCTTCTCACTTCAAAACATCTGGGTTCAAACCCTGGCTCTGTCTCTCAAAATCAGTTTCCCATCCTGTAGACGTTGTAAAACAGTGCTGATGGCCTAGTAATTAGAGTCCTGCTATCATTGTTGGAGGCCTGGATTTAGTTCCCAGCTGCTGGCTCTCAATCTAGCTCAATCCTGGACATTGCAGGCATTTGGGGGAATGAGCTTATGGTGTGGCTCTCTGCCAAATAAAAAGGAGCAAAATTATTTTTAAAAATTAAAAATAATTATTTCTTTTGAGATTTTTAACAATTATTTTCTACACTTAAAGTACTCTGAGCCACTATATTTCCACATAAACTTTCAAAGTTATATTCCTAATTATGGTCCCCCAAAATATTTACCTGTCATCGGTGATAAAAAATTGTGATGATAGAAGAAATCATTATGAATGATAAATAACAAAAATAAATTTAATTATGCTACAGAAAAATGAACTCTTGCATACTATTTCTCTTTTTTAAGATTTATTCACTTATTCAAAAAATGGAATTACAAAGAAAGATGGAGAGATTAAGGGAGAAAGAGATAAAAAGAAAAATATAGAGCCTCCATCTGTGACTCACTCCCCAAATGGCCTCAACGCTGGGGCTCAGCCATGTTGAAGCCAGGGATCTGGAAATGCATCCATGTCTCCCGCGTGGGTGGAAAAGTCCCTCTGCGGCTTTCCTAGGCACAATAAAAGGGAGCTAGTCCAGAGGTGGAGTAGCAAGGACTTGAACTGGTGACTTACATGTAATGTTGGCATGACAAAAGAGGCTGAATCTACATTGTACCAGAATGCTGACCACTTCCATGGGAAATAATGCAAAGTTATTGTCATGTGATGACACTGATAAAGAGTGTGCAAGCCAAAACACATTACGTAAGACTGTTAGGCATTTTAAAATGTTATGTTAGTTTTCTGAATTTGTCAGTTTGTGGAAATGTATAATAATGAAGCATTCTATCATTTCAAAGAAAAATTCATTCTGAACTTGCTGTTATGTTAGTGATGTGTATTATGCTGCTTTAAAAGTTTTGTGTAAGATAGAGACTCCACAGAATTTGTAACAATCATTGAATTTTTCAAAAAGATTTATTTATTTTTATTGTAAAGACAAATACATATATAGAGAGAGGAAGAGAGACAGAGAGGAAGATCCTCCATCCAATGACTCACTCCCCAAGTGATCGCAAGGCTGAAGCCAGGAGCCAGGAGCTCCTCCAGGTTTCCCATACGAGTACAGAGTCCCAGGGTTTTGAGCCATCCCTGACTGATTTCCCAGGCCGCGAGCAGGGTGCTGGATAGGAAGTGGGGCAACCGGAATCAGAACCAGTACTCATATGGGATCCCAGCGTATTTAAGGCGAGGACTTCAGCCACTAGGCCACCGTGCCTGGCCCTCATTGAATGTTCTATCCACACTGTGGAGAGTGTGAGACAAACACAGGCCATTACTATAGTTTTCCAAGCTTGTACAGCTAGAGGGAGGCTAACAAGCATATGCTGAACTTGATCAGTGGGACTGGAGAGTCTGTGCTGCCAAATGATTGTCCAAGTCTTGTCAGCTTCGACTGGACATTCAGCTCCCCAGAGGAGTTTGAAAATACCAATGCCTGGCTCCATCCTAACTAATGAAGTCATAATCTCTTCTGATCTGAACATGACAGTTTGTTAAAACTCCCCAGGTAATTCTAAAGTGCATCCAAATGTGGGAATTACTGTGTTAAAAAACATCTTATCAACAGAACAAGTTGGCTTTAAAGTTTGTGAGTCAGCCATCTGCCATGAGCTGTCTGGTCCGAGTAAGCTGTGCCAACACATTTTTCAAGGTATCTGTAATATCTTTCCTGGTTCAAGTCCCCATAGCCCTCTAACTGACACAGCTGGCATTTGTTACTGTCCATACAAGCCCAGTTCCACACAAGTCCTATGGGACCAACCTTGTTCTTCGAAGTCTAATGAAGAAGGCAGCTATGTCATTAGCTCTGAAACATCACTATCTCTAGCCAACATCCTTTTATCTCTGTCCTAGCAGCCTGTCATCATATATGGCAATTATTTAGCCTCATATGGGGTTTAACTTAACCAAATGACCAAAATCATTGCTTAAGTGCTTCCTTTTTCAGTGTGATCCTTAATATTCATCAGTTTATTTAATACTCTATGCAATGTTATTTTCTCTATTCTGCATACAAATACATAAACTGTGTAACTCAATACATCTTTAGAATGGGTGTTGTTAAATTACCTTGAAAACCAAAAACTGAAGTTCATTTATGTAACTGAAAATGCTTGTTTTATATTTGTGAGGAAGAAAGAACGAGGAAGACAGAGGGGGAAAGAAACACTCCAATCACCGATTCACTATTCAAATCCGCCCCCCCCCCCAGTGCCAAAGCAGAGCCAAGGCTGAAACTGAGAGCCAGGAACCCAGCGCTCAATCCTGATACCCCCATTGGCCCCAGGGACCCGCTGCCTGAGCCATTTCTACCTAGGGTCTGTGATTGTGGGAGGTTGGAGTCAGGATGGAAGATAACAGTAAACTTATCTACTGTCATGTGGAAAAGCTCATGTAAGCTGCTAAGCCAGAGGCACGATAACTTAGTGAAGATTAATGCTCTTAAAATTTTGATAAAAGCTCCTGGAAATGTTGAAGCTAAATGTGAAATAATATATACCACCTAAGCGAAGACATTTCTTTTGCTTGCGTTTATCTGCTTGCCACAGAAAACCTGAAAACGATCCTTGTCACAGCTTCAGCAATGTTTTCTTTTATTCAGTCATATTCAAACACATAATAGAAAAATCATGTTGAATCCTTTACAGGAATATTGCTTTGGTCATATTTCAGGAATTTGATAAAAGTAACCAAACTTATCAGAGTGGTTTAGAATGCTGCCAGTCACGTGACCCAGGCACAGACCTTTTTGTTTTTGCTTTTAAAAAATGTAGTTGAAGTGAGAAGGGGAGATACACGCACATACACACAGAGCAACAGCAAGAGCATGTGTGTGAGTCCTCCGTTTTCTGTCATTCTGTACAAGGATAAAATAGCTAGGGCGATGCCAGGTTGAAGCCAGGTGATTGGCAATCCATCTGAAACTCCCCTACAGGTGTGCAGGCACAAGTATTTGAACTGTCATCAATTGCTTTCCCAGACACAGTAACAGGGAACTGGATCAGAAGCAGACCAACTGGAAGTCAGGGGCTTAAGTGTGTATTGTTAGCATCCCAGGCAGTGACATAAACCGCTGTGTCGCAGCAGCCACCCCACAGAGGTCCTGTCTGCCTCCTGACAGGAACAGATAGTGTCGTTACAGAAACTCATAGTGGCTTCAGAATGTGGATTGAGATTTGCTAGGGTTGTATATCCACCGTAAGTGACAACCTATTTATTTCCTTTCAGTCTCTGAAATTTGGTATATTTTTTCCAGATTTCATGTATGCAAAAATGTTGTCGTTAATCTTAAAACCATGTCTTAGAAATTGTTATCACCATTGAGATGGGTGACTCAGTCACGTGGATTAGTGCTAAGAGTACAATGAGTAAAGGGGCAGACAGAACTTACCTAGTTCATGCTAAACTCCTCTACCTAATTAAAACACCAGCAGTGAGGAAAAAACGTTTACATTATTTATAATAGCACATATGACAAGTATTTGTATAGTTTACTGCAGTTGTTTATCACAATTTATATTATATTATATAATTTATTTATTTTACAATATATTATTTATAAATATATATGTTCTCACGGTGGACAATCAATTGACCAGAACGAGAGCCCATATGGGATCCCAGCTCATATAAGGCAAGGACCTTTGCCGCTAGGCTACTACGCCGGGTCTGAATCAATTGACATTTTATGAAAGGGGATGAAGAAAGTGGCAAGTAAATATTTCAAGGCAAGATATTTATTTCATTCAAACTACAAGGAGTGTCACAAGATGCTCTGGGGGATGGCACAGTGGCCTAGGAGGCTAGTCTTCCACTTGCAAGTGCCAACATCCTATTTGGGCACTGGATCATGTCCTGGTTGTGCCACTTCCAATCTAGTTCCCAGCTTATGGCCTGGAAAAGCAGCAGAAGATAGCCCAGGTGGGAATTAGAATACTAGATGCCATAGAAACTATCTGTGTAATCTTTTCTGTAACCAAAGCATCTCAACAGTTTTCTAATCTGCAAATATTTGGATCACTGCACTCATGTGGGAGACCTGGCTCCCAGCTTCAAATCAGCTCAGTTCTAGCCATGGGGAATGACCCAGTGGGCGGAAGACCTCTCTCTGTGTCTTTACTCTCTCTGCCTTTCAAATAAAAACAAAATAAATATTTAAAAAAGTAAACCCTTTATGACAAACAGAAGATGTTATAAATTTAATAAAACCCTTTGAGTTTTCATCATTTCCAGACTCCCAAACAGACCAAACGAGTATCTTGGTCACTGGCCAGAACTGGCAATTGTCAGCCAGAATGAAGTAGTAGGTTACAGACCATGGGACTGAGGTTAGCACATGAAGAAAGAGATGTCAAGATTAAGGTAGGCAGGTATTCTAGATGACATACTTGCAAAGTGACTGGAAAGAGAGGCAGAATTCAGAAAGAAGGAGAAATCATGCAGGGAACCAGAGTGTTAGAGCAGAGGACAGACGACAGAGTATGTGCGAGTTCCTGGGTGGATCACAGGCTTGCCTAGCCAATCCCCAGATTGGACAGGGCATACATGGGAGCCCCCAGACTGGATGGAACACTCATTACATCCCAGTGAGCTTGATTGATTTTCTCTATGGAATAAATGTTTTCTATTACAGCTGTTTATAGATTAGAAAACTATCTGAGCTGCTTTGGTTATTGATGAGATTACACAGATAGTTTCTGTGGGATCTAATGTTCTAATTTCGACCTTCAAGTTTTCTTCTTTAAGCTTTCTCTATGG
The DNA here is from genome assembly GCF_030435755.1 of Ochotona princeps. Lineage (NCBI taxonomy): Eukaryota > Metazoa > Chordata > Mammalia > Lagomorpha > Ochotonidae > Ochotona > Ochotona princeps. The sequence continues at coordinate 32,309,014 of NC_080838.1, forward strand.
AATTTTTTGCACTATTATCTTTAATTTTATTCATTCCTTCACACTGGTCATGTTAATTCACAGTTTAAGGCAGCTCGCTCTTTCCCAACATAAAGTTGATATTCCTATACATAGTCTTTGAGATCTTTTGATGACTTGGTCTTTGCCCACCAGAGCCTCAGTTCCTGTGCACGTGGATTTGATTACTTGTGACCAAGACCTTTGTGTTTCCCATCACTAATACAGCACCTGAGATGTTAGCAAGATCACAAATAACTTGCTGCCCCAGCTATCGCTATCCTTGTAGTAGCAAAGATATCAATTTCTTGGATAACATTCAGTCATCTAACTACTCATTCATCCCTCTACCTTACTGTTACTTTTTTCTTTCTTTCTTTGTGTTTCCCATCCAACTCCAAGCACTCTCCTGGCATTATCAAAACCTCAGAGGGCCTGTGAAGATCCACAGAAGCTCAATAAATCACCATTAAAACAAAAAATGACATACACAGCTCAGTTGTTTTTCCTGTCTGAATTATTGTTTAATTAGAGAAAAGTTCCACTTCACACCTAAAGACAGCAAGTGAGAGTAAACCTCTCAGTCAAAACTTTTTTTTTTCCGAGTGGCTAAACTCCAACCACTCCACCTTGAATATAATTCCAATAAGATGCATTTTTCTTATGGCAGATCATCAGCTGCTTATATTTTCCCAGGACAAATATGCTCTTAAGAGTCCTTCCTAATTGAGCAATTGATTAATTAGCACTTTTCTAGCTTCACAAGGGAGTGAGAATTTAGAGGGTATTACTGTGCTAATAAGCTCACACCTTTCCTATTTTAAACTGTTTTCAATTTGGGGAATATAAATCCCTGAGACAAGAAAAAATTTAAATCTTTTCATCTATGCAAAATGCAAAGTAGGTCACCCCACCTGTTCCTACTTGGCTAGACCACATAAGGAGCAAAGATATTTCCTTCTCAGACTTGTGATTCAAATCGACAATGGATCTGCACAGCAATAACAAAGAGTACCACGCTGCATATGAAAATGGATTTCTTTTTTTTTAAGGTTTACTAAGTAGTCTTTATTAACCAAGCTTGGTGATAATATTCAAGCACACTAGAAATAGCAAATTACAAGTCCATATAGCAATCCAACCAATCATAATCCAACCAACCATAATCCAACTAAACATAACCCTAAGAGGAACAAATGGTCATTACCCTTAAGTCCATCCATTAAGCTGAAGACCTATGTCCCAGTTTCCACAACAATATAAGTTATCATAAGAGACATGCAATGAATAACCTGGACACACTTATAAAGCTGTAGATACTCACCTTGTCCTGGCTTCTCTTCCCACATTCAGTCACTGCTAGGCCTCACCTTTCCTGGAACTCCTGATGGTACACAAACCAGAAACAACATTGTTGTATCCATTGGCCCATCTAAGCAGTACACAGGAAATAGATTTCTTTTAATATTTATGCATTTTTATTGGAAAGGCAGATTTACAGAGAAAAGGAGAGAAGTTCTTTCATCCACTGGTTCACTCCCGCTGTGGCTGCAATGGCAGAGCTGAGCTGATCCAGTCCGAGGCCAGGAGCCAGGAGATTCTTTCAGGTCTCCCATGCAGGTGCAGTGTCCTGAGGACTTGGGTCACCCTCTGCTGCTTTCTCAGGTCACAAGCAGGAAGCTGGATTGGAAGTGGAGCAGCCAGGACACAAATAGTGCCCATGTGGGATTCTGATGCCCAGGGTGGCCTGTGCCACCCTACTGCCTCCTAAAATAGATTTTAAATTATTGTATTTCTATAAGGTGAACAAATTTGGTGAATTTCACAATACAGACTTAGGAGAATAGTTACGTTCTCCACCCACCCTCTTCCTGTTTTATTTATGTATTAATTTATAATTAATTTTTTTTAAATTGGCTTATCTCACTAAACATGATCTCCCATTATATCATTTTGTTGCAAAATGGTTTTTCGTTCTTTTTTATAGCTGAGTAGCATTCCATGGTATCCATACACTACATTTTTTAGAACAGATTTATTTATTTTTACTGAAATTCAGATTTACAGAGAGAAGGAGAGACTGAGAGAAAAATTTGTCTGTTGGTTCACGCCCCAAGAGGCTGCAATTGCCAGAGCTGAGCCAATCTGTAGCCAGGAGCCAGGGCCTTCTTCTCGGTCTCCCATGCATGGGTGCAGGATCCCAAGGCTTTAGGCCATCCTCTCTGCTTTCTCAGGCTACAAGCAGGGAGCTGGATGGGAAGCAGAGCAGCTGGAACCCGAACTGATGAGAGGTCTTTAGCCACTAGGGTACTGAGCTGGGCCTTTCTTTTTTTTTTCCCTGTCATCAATGCTGAACAACTGGGTTGACTCAATATCTTAGCTATTGTGAATTGAACTGTAATAAACATGGGTATACCAGTAAGTCTTGTGTGTTGTTGAATTTATACTGTGTAAGCTCCCAGAAGCAGAAGGACTGAGTCATGGTGATCAATTGTTTAGATCTCTGAGGAATCTGTTTATACTGTTTTCCATAATGATTAGGGTATGTTTACTTTGCCTTCACTCAGAAGTGAAACCTTAGCTGGATACAATAACCTGGGTTGGCAGTTTCTTTTGGGACCTGAACTATGTCTCTCCATTCTCTACTAGCTTTGGGGGATTCTTATGAGAACCCAGGTAGTATTCTAACTTGGAATCCTCTCAAATTGATCTGATATTTGTCTCATGCATGTTTTAAAATGTTTTATTTATATTTTATGGCTGGAACTTTGACTATCATGTGTTGCAAAGAAGAAGGTTTTTATCGTGCCTATTAGTATTTCAATGTACTTCCTTTCTTTGAATATCCTTGTCTATACTTGGATGTCTGTGAGTTGCTGGGTTTGGGGCCCAAGTAATAAGGAACTCATTACAACCACACAAACAGGAGAAGCTTTCACATTGCCCAAATCTCTGGATATGACCCGGTTTCCTATAACTTACATAAGGTCAAATGTGGATGCCAAGAATGAAACACTAGTAAAAAAAATTGTTTTTGATGCTAATTAAAGTAAATGTGGGAGAGGAGAGACATTTGCATGATTCTGCATAGCTAGTAAATTTAGAAAAAAAATTGTCAGTCCTCTGGAACTTCACAAAACACTCACAGAATGAAAGGAATTTATCTAACCGAGCCAGTGAGTACTGGAACAGCAGCTCTCCCATGAAATGGGTTTTCTTTAATGGGTTTGTAATGAGCTGCAGGTGGTAGTTTAGGGCTCTGTTGACTTATGGGGCCATTATTGGTATTGGAGAAAAAACAAATATTCAGCAAAGGAGCTTGACAACCTTTCAGAAATAGCTTTCACCCCAACAAAATATTTCCTAATTTATAAAATAAAGGTGCCTAATCTGTAAGGAAATATGCATAAATATTATATACATACATATATATTTGGTATTACATTTTAGAGTATGGCCATTATTTTATTTATTTTTATAATATCTGTTTTAAAGAAGCAACAATGGCATTCTCTAAATTGTTCCTTCAAGATAATTGTCCTTAAGTCACAACATTTGAATTTTAATGTATTTTGTATTATCAAATAATAGTATTCAATTAACTAATTTAAGGTAAGTTGATATACTTAGTTATTTTTGCTTAGCAAATCTATTACTTATTTAGACTCTTTTTTCAGAAATGATGTTTACAAAATTATTAGTAACAAAAAAATCAACATTACCTATAATTCCTTCTGTTCATTCTGAAATATTGAAATTGCCCCCCTGGATTCAGAGAGCACTGCCCCCCCTAACTTTATACTACACTAATAAATTAGCTTTAAAGCATAAAATCAGGCTATCTGGAGAAAGTAGAGTGTTGTTGAGACCAAAACCAGAAAGGCAGAACAGCAGACATTCACTGTGGTGTGTGTACATGGAATACACATCTTAAATATATTAGGAGACAATATCTTTAAGGCTGTGTATACGACTCCGAAAATCAGTTATGGATCTGGGGCACGTCCGTTTCTTTCCAGCACTTTCAAACGGAGCAGAAACTGCATCCAGAAGCGTAGAGAGAACTAAGTACCATTTCAAACTCAAACTTTTCAGTGGACAGCTGCAATCAGGCCATCAATAGGCCATTCCACATTCTTTATTCTGATTTCTTGCACAAAAAAGAATCATCCAAAGACAGATAAAATTTCTCTTATTTATTTTCTGCTAACCTCTAAGAAATTAATCAAAATGGCACAGTTCCTAGGCCCGTGGCATGGGTTTACATTTATTGATTATCTGAAATTAAGTGTAACAAGTTTTAAATCGGCTTTTTAGTTTATCTACCAGTCTAGACTCTTAGTATAGCACAATCTTCTAATTGAACTCAGCTTTAAGTGACCAATTTGCTCAGAATATTTGGGTTTGAAATGGTCAGGAAATAATTTTGTGTCAAAATCATTTCCAAACCCTTGTGACATCCTGGAAGAAATGGTCTTGATAGCACTCAAATCTCTAGGCCTTTATTTCACTTGATTCTTAATGGAAAAAATAAAAAATGAAACAGCAAAAACTAGCAACTCAGGTCATAATGGAATAGAGAAATCTAGTCCATTTTACAAGGAATTCAAAATTAGGTCAAAATCAGCATAATAAAAATGGTAGGCCCGGCGCAATAGCATAGCAGTTAAAGTCCTCACCTTGCACTTGCCCCGGGATCCCATATGGGCTCTGGTTCTAATCCTGGTGGCCCCGCTTCCCAGCCAGCTCCCTGCCTGTGGCCTGGGACGGCCCAAAGCCTCGGGACCCTGCACCCGTGTGGGAGACCTGGAAGAGGCTCCTGGCTTCAGATTGGCTCAGCACCAGCCGTTACGGCTCACTTGGGGAGTGAACCATCAGACGGAAGATCTTCCTGTCTGTCTCTCCTCCTCTCTGTATATCTGCCTTTCCAATAAAAAAATAATAAATCTTTAAAAAATAAATTAAAATGGTGCCCAGTAGTGATGATTATCCATTAAACTTCTTGCTGCATCCTGACCATCAAGTTATTATAACACAGTCAGGCATCACACCCCTGTGACACGTCCCTTATTTAATTCAAAGACAATTAGCATAAATATAAACATAAAAATTCATAAAAACAAAATTTATTTTGTTTAAAGCACATCTTGGATAAATGGATTTTAACCTATTTGTCAATAAAGAAATATGGATCCTTGAGTATTAAAGGGGAAATTTCTTGTTCCAGGTGACATGACATAGAGACTGGACACATTTTTGGTTTTAACAGCAGGAAGGGGAAGTCCTCTTATCTAGAGGTATCGCTGGCTATTGCACAATGCTCTGCTTGCCTGCCCTCCCTCGCAAAGATGAACCTTTCAAAAAGCATCAGTATCACCAAGACAGAGAAACTTGACTTGGACAACTGAGTTACCTACTCTTAAAAAAGTAATAACTAGTTATAAAAAGTAATCCAAAATAAGTGTAAAGAAGTTTTTTTTTTCACTTTAATGAGTAAATACAATAAACTAATTCTTAACCTACATCTCCCTCAAAAAATGATCGCAATGTTAAAGAAAAACGTTTTGTAATGTTCGTTTCAAATACTGTAATTGCTTTAATTTTGTTTTCAGAATACTGAGCAATTCAAATGGAAGGATTGAATGAGACGTGACTGATGAACCAGATAGCTGAGACACTCCTACCTAATTTTAACTTAGACTGAGCAAATGTTCTGCCACCTCTCGCCCATTGTTGGGGCCAGCCAGTTCCCCAAATGTCCCCAGTGTCTTCTTCCAGATTGGTACCCCTATTCCCTTAGTGAGACAGTGGTTCCCCAACTGATCATAACCCTTCTGTCTGTCTGTGGAGAGGTACTGTTTTCAAATGTCTAGCGAGCAAAAGAGAAGATTTCACAGGGAAGCGCAGCACCTTACACAGGAAGTCATCCCCAGGCAAGTCACAGTGTATAAAGAGTACACATGACCACACAGCATAACACAGCAGAGTGTGTGATCACAAGTCAGGCTGATTATAGTTCAGCTCCATATTCATGAATGTCAAGTTACTCACACAGAGGAACAATTCACTCCCTCCCTAGTCAGAGGACACTGTGGCTGTAAGCACACAGAATGCAGTATGCAGTGTTTACACAGACACATTGATTAGGCCATACCCTTAGACAACTAGCCTAATCAGTTTGTCCTTTCATTCAGCAAGTGAATGAAAATGCGAATGATTTTATTTATTGAGTAGCTGCATAAAGCAATCTCCTAACACCTTTTCTTTCTTAGTTGTCATAGTGCCTTGGGAACTGTTAACATTGATGTCCTCCTAGAATCTTAATTTCAGGGGTTTATAGATATCCTCAAGCTAGGAGAGTAGTAGTTTCCATTTCATCAACCGCCCTTTCTTTGCCTTAGTCTGAGTCCCAAGAATCTGAATTCTACAAATCCTATCACCTAAATCCTTTTTCTTTGGCTTCTGGTAGGTGTTAGCCAATGAAAGACACCAATATGAAAGAGAATAGGAAGGGAAATTATGTCAAATATTCATTCCTTCTGTTCTCATACTGCTTCAAATTGGTTTTAGCCATAGCTGCGCTTCTCTACAGCTATAGGGCCCACGGTGGGGTCTGCTTCCAAGAGGTCTGCCCTCTCAAAGCTCTTTTAGAACCACCCAGTGCTTTTTCTTACTGGTCTAATGGCAAGAATGGTTTCCTGCTGTTGTTAGTTTTAAATGTCTTATAATTCTTGGATTCCTTTTTTATAATTTGTTATGCTTTTTGTAGTTTTATTGTTGTTATTTTCCTTGATATCATTTTGTAGGTATAGTAATTACCCCTCTACTTCCCCTTCCTTCCTCACCAATCCCCTAAGCACCCCTACCCTATTTTCCCCAATGATATAGTCAACAATATATCATTAGTCACAGGCCCAGCATTCTGCTATTTAAGTGTATCATGGTGTTGTAAGTATTGGTAATGGGAGGAAATCTAGTATATTGTCAAGCTGTATTTAACAGATTCACTGGCAGTACTCCTTCTGTTCAGGATACAGCTGCATTCTGCAACATATCTTCACTTTCCTGTATGTTAGTCTACATCATTTAGTTTATCTATGAGAATATATGTATGTATTTATTTGCTTAAATATCTATTTGTTTTGTATTTTGCATGAATCTTGCTTACATATGATATTTGTCCTTTTGAGGTTGGCTTTTTTTGGCTTATTCCGCTGAGCATAATCATATCTATTTGCAACTATTTTGCTTTAAACGGTAGAATTTTATTCTTTTTAATGGCTCAGTAGTATTCCTTGGAGTAGATGTCCCATGGTTTCATTACCCGTTCCTATTTTGACATGGGTTGTTTCCATGACTTTGGTATTGCTGATTGTGCTGCTCTAAATACATAGTTGCAGGTCACTTTCTCATATCAGATTTCACCTCATTTGTATATATTCTCAGGAGTGGGATAACTGGGTCTAGAGTAAACCAATTTTCACTTCTCTTAGCATTCTCCATACTGACTTAAATAATAGCTGCACTATTCTATACTCCAACCAAAAGTGAAGTAGGGTACTTTCTCCCCACATCCATGTCAGCAGTTGTTAGTGGACTTCTGAATGTAGGCCATTCTCACTGGCATTAGAAGAAACTCAATACAGTTTTTATTTGTATTTCCCCAATAGCTAGGGAGCCTGAGTATTTTTTATGTCTATTAGCTCTTTGAATTTGTTCTTATGAAAAATGTCTGTTCATTTCCTTCACTCATTCATTTACAGGACTGTTTATTTTGCTATCATTGAGTTTCTGAAGCTCTTTGTGATCTTGGATATTAGTCCCCCACTGGGTGTATAGGGTGCAAAGATTTTCTCCCATTCTGTTGGTTGCTTCTTTGCTGAACATTTCTCTTGCTGTACAGAGCTCCTTAGTTTGAAGTAGTCCCATTTGTTTATTTTGGCTTTGACTGTGTTTTGATGACTTTCCTAGGAAGTATTTACCAATAATTCTATCTTGTGGAGTGTTTCCTATGTTTTCCTCTAATAGCTGTTTGGTTTCTGGGTGCAGATTTAGGTCCTTGATCCAGTTAGAGCTGATTTTTGTATAAAGTGACACATGGGGGTCTTGTTTCTTGCCTCAAAGACTACTATTCAGTGGTTCCAATAATATTTGCTGAATAGACCAAACTTTTTTCCCGGATTATTTTCAGTTCTCTTGCTGAAGATTAACTGGTTGTACATGTGTGTGTTCAATTCAGGTGTTTCTACTCTGTTCCACTGATGATCTTCTCGTTTCTGTAAAGGTACAGGATTGTTTTGGTGACCACTGCCCTGTAGTACATCGCTGAGGTGTGGAATTGTGATTCCTCCAGTTTTGTTTTTGTTTTTCAGAATAGCTTTGGCTATTTGTGGTCTCTTGTGTTTCCAGATGAATTTCTGTTTCATCTTTTCAAGCCATGAGAATTTTGGGGGGAATTTTTGATTGGGGTTGCGTTGAAGCCATATATTGTTTTTGGTAATATGGACATTTTGATGATGTTGATTCTACCCATCCAGGAACATGGTAAATTTCTTTTTATCTTTTGTCTTCATCATTCTTTTTTTTTAATGTTTTGTGATTTTCGTCATAGAGGTCTGCCAACTTCTCTGTAAATTGTCCATTCATTTAACTTTTCCATGTGTCTATTGTGACAACAACTGACAGAGTAGTTTGCCAGAATTTAAACTTTGTCTCTCTGATTTCCAAATTCAAACATTGTCTACTTCACTACAATGCTGATTGTTGCAAGCTGAAAGAACACAAAGGAAAAAAAAGAGCAGGGCTCTCATTGTCAAGTGGTTGCACATATGTCAGAGCGGACTCATGAAAAACTACTGAAAAAAAAAAAACAGGCAAAAGTGCTAGTATGACAATGGGTGAAATAAAGCAGAATATATCCTCTGGATCCTTGAAAATGAGCAGTGATAAATGATATGTGTAACTCTTTGATGACTGAATATTAAAATTTTATGTGCTCTAAATCCTGAGGGAATACCAACACTCACTTCCTTTCCTTATAGAAGGAAACTGAGCCTCCCCGAGGAGACATAGAGACTAAGTAAGTTCAACATGGTGTCTGAGCAACTAAGCTGAGAAACACCCAGCTCTCTTAACTGCTACCTGAATAGTGCCTATTCCTCTTTATTAAGTGACCCAGAAAAGCTTCTATAGAATGTCAAGGGAGCATTTCAGAAAACAAGTGATGGTCTATGTACAGACTGCATGATAATTAATCAATGAAAAGTAATTTCTCCACTTGGAGACTCCTGAAACACTAAAATTACAATGTGGCCTTCTGTTTCTGTCTCCCACAAAACCCCTTGAAATAGTGTATGAAACCTTGCTAAATGTGTACACAATTAAATTATTCCAGATCACCAAAACCATAAACTCTCCCAGAGAAAGTTTCTCCAGGTTCATATAAGTCTGGCCTGTTTTTGAGATTTTGCTTCCTCATTTAAAAACAGAGCTAACATATTTACATAACGGTGAAAAGAGATGTTATTAAATGCTCAATGTACCAGCATTTCTAATCTGTGTTTGGCCAGTGGGTGGTGAAGTAGTTTATTTCAAGTTGTGAACTTACATGAAAACCAGTGTGTTTATTTTATGCAAAATGCCTTTTGCACAAAAATTTAAACTACTGGGTAATTATTACAGCACATTTTATGTACAATATTTTTTATATTAGAGTTTAAATATTTTGCATCACTTATATATTCAAAAATTTTGATAAGATATATTTATATTATCATTTTATGTAATGTAAGATAATTTTAGTAATAAACAATAAAAATGTTTACCATAAAGGGAAACTAAGAAGCACTGTGGTATACCTCGGAAGAGGTTAGCCTTGCCTGTTTTGTGTATGCTAAACTAACCTGGGAACAGAGTGAAAAAGCAAAAAAAAGGTTACTATTCCATTAGTTCACTTACTATTCATCTTAAACTTGTAAGAAAATCCAACTAAACAAATTTTATTCCTGGTGCTCCTTTCATACGGAAATAATTTGTCACTGGGACAGGATTCAGGTGATCCTAGAAATCTTCAGATGCTGCACATTGCATTGTCTCTTCCTCTCCTTTCCTCTAAACCAAAACTTATGTCTTTACTCAGAATGCACACGAGACATTTAAAGAGGCTATTTTCCACTGATGGCTTCCAGCTACAGGAGAGGCACAAGTGCCAAACTTTCTCAGGAAAGGCTGCCCTTTTGACATTTTTTGGCAGGAAACAGAAAGAAAAACAGTGAACGGCATACAGAAAATCATGTTATTCCATGATTTCCCTTATGATTTTAAATGGACCAAGATTTAAGACAAAAATTGAAACAATGTCCACTGTAATTGTAAGTCCACATTCTGCAACGTGCATCGTGGGCCATAGGCTGTCCCTGCGGAGGCGTATCAATCAGTGGTCAGTCAATTCACTCTCATAAGATGGATGAGCCTCTAATATATGCCAGACCTTGTGTTACATGCTGCATATAAAACAGAAAAATAAAAGTGCCACTTGGCTTGAGAAGAATCTAAAGGGAAAAAGAGACAAATTTCGTGAGAATTAAGGAGGAGAGAATAATAGTAACGATGACAGCCAAATATACAGAAAGTGTTTTCTGTGTTGTACAATATGTTAAGAGCAGTATATGCATTACCTCATTTAATCTTTGCAATAATCTTGCTATTTAAGTTCTTCAGATAAGGAAGACGAGGCTTACAGGAGGGAATTTGTATCTATCCCAGTTAATACTGGCATAAAAAAGTCCAGCTAGAATTCAAATCCAGGAAAACTTACGTTTCCAAAGATGTGTCTTTCGAATAGTACCACTATCCAACTTTCCCAATGAGGAAAGCCACATGGATGTGATGTTGTCTTCCAACCCTCCAATGTATCTTAAATTCTGTCAACTGACCTCAAAATATCTCTTTTTTCTTTGATCTGGAATCAGTTCAAGAAATATCAGTACATTTTGTTGTGTCAGGCTGCCTCCATCTGAAAGAACTCCTATCTCTCACGGGCTATCTTGTTCTTCTGGTAACCTGAACTATTTCCTGCAATCGCAACAGAACTCCAGCAGATGAGATTGTAACTTTTTCAGTGTATCACATCCAGAAACTCACTGTGATGATGTGTTCTTTTTTTTTACATTTTTAATTATTTATTATTTTTAATTCATTAATTACATTGTATTATGTGTGATGATGTGTTCTTAACAGTTTAGTCAGGTTTGCCTATCAGGTTTCTCCGCTGCAAGCTGCCATTGCCCCCTTCTAACTGACTGCTATTTTGTGAAAAAACATATTTTTATACTGCATCAATGGACATTATCATCTGTAGGTCAGGTAGAGTAGAAATTGAAAGGATGAAAGATATAACTGGTGGTGCTGTTTTGAATACTTCTTTAAACTCTATATTGGTGGAATCAATGGTATATAACAACCAATTTAGTTTAAAACTTAAATCCTTGAAATATATGCTCACATTATTGATGAGTGCCTTGAGTCAAGTGGGAGTAGCTTTTATAAATATTGTTACACATTTACCATCTAAATTGTGAAAAAGACAGTTTCATGAATGTATTTGGACATCTACATTTAAAGTAGCCTATTTACCACTACCAGTGGAAGCAATGAGAATGTCCATCAATGGATGAGTGGGTAAACAAAATGTAACATATCCATAGTATGTATGCAGCAGAATTTTATTCCACATTTTAAATGAAGGAAATTCTGATACATGTAATGACAAAGTGGACCCTGAAAGAATTATGCTAACTGGTACAAGCCAGTCACAGAACACAATGCTCCACAAGACGTCACTCTTACGAAGAATGTGAAGTAGTCAACTCACGTTTCTGTACATTTCTGTATGTATTCTTTCATGATTTTACATTCTGTTTGCAGGGACTGTGGGGACAGGAGAAAGTAGAGTTGTTAAACAGGTGAAGAATTCTAGTTTTACAAGATTAAAAAGTTTGGAGATTGCACAGCAATATAAGTATTCTCAGTCTTTCTTAACTGTACACTTACTAGCCATGATGGAAATGTCATTTTTTGAACTTTAAAAAAATTTAATTTTCTTGAATGTTAAAAATAGATATATTTGGAAGTTACTTTTCAGAAATGTTAGAGGATGATGGAACTAGTGAGGATAATGAATTATAAGGCAATTTGAATATTTCCTGATATTGTGCAAAGTTGGACTACTGGTACTCAAGGAATGAGGATTTATTCATAAATTGAAGTAAAAGCGATTTATTAAATTTGCTAAGTTGTAGTGGTGGGACATTTTAATTATTAAAACCTGACCCTTTCTTGAGTTTTGATGAAACACAGAAATACAAATTCATAACTGCAACAAAGCAGGAATAAAATCAGAGGTATGCCTTCAATTATATTTTAGCCTATTATTTATATGTGTATATGTGGGCACATACATACATATATATATACACACATACATATATACATAAATATATATAACTTTTTCTATAATTTCTGCGTAAATCTTAAAATGAAGATGCTTTAAGTTACAGAGTCAGCTAAGTGTTTAAAAAATTTTGAGAACCCAGCATGATAGCATAGCAGCTGAAGTCCTCACCTTACATGCTACGAGATTCCATATGGGTGCCAGTTCTAATCCCTGTAGCCTGGCTACCATTCTACTCCCTGCTTGTGGCCTGGGAAAGCAGTCGAGGACGGCCCAAGACCTTGCAACTCTGCACCCGCGTGGGAGACCCAGAAGAAGCTCTGGCCTCCTTGCTTTGGATTGGCTCAGCTCCAGTCGTAGCAGCTGCTTGAGGAGTGAATCATTGCATGGAAGATCTTCCTCTCTGTCTTTCCTTCTCTCTGTATATCTGCCTTTCCAATAACCTATGAAGCTGTGTCATAAAATGAAATAAATAAAAAAGAAGAAAAATTTAAAAAAATAAATAAATCTCTAAAAAAAATAAAGTTGAAACTAAGAGAAATGATTATGGTACCTACGTCAGCCCATCCTATGTAACTCTGTAGGTTTTGGCTTTTTTTTTTTTTTAAGATTTTTTTTTTTTATTTTTGAAAGGCGGATTTACAGAGAGAAAGAAAGACACACATACAGAGAGAAAGAGGATCTTCCATCCTTTGGTTCATTCCCCAAATGGCCACTAAATTTGGAGCTGAGCTGATCTGAAGCCAGCAACCAGGAGCTTCCTCTGGGTCTTCCATGTGGGTGGAAGGGCCCAATGACCCCATCCTCCTCCACTGATTTCCCAGGCCATAAGCAGGGAGATGGATGGGATGTGGAACAGCCGGAACACCAAATGGTGCCCACATAGGATTCCACGACTATATGGCAGTGGATTAACATTTTGAGACACCATGTTGGTCTTTTTATGAGGTATAATATTTTGTTTGGGACAAACGAATTGGGTTCATTTCACTGGTCTCTTATTTGCCTATCACTTTCTTTCTGGGTTCATGTCATGGAAGACAAAAGAAATTTTAATTATAAGCTGCCATTCTTAGTTCAATTACTGAAGCAGGGAGAATGTGCTTTGATCTTTTTGTTCAGGGATGTAAATTGTTAAAAAACAGTTAGACCAGGAGAAAATGAAACTACATGGGTTGCTATTCCATTCACTGTCCAAAGTAATCCAAAGAATAGCAGACAAGCATCCTAACAAAAAATTCTTTTTGGCAGCCAGCTCAAGATAATATGTTAGAAGTTTATGTGTTACAAATTCTTCTTATTTTCTCCCCAGACTTTCTATCAAATGGAGCTATTCAATAACTTTTCTCATCATTTACATGATTAAGATTCATGATAATTTTATTTATTTACAAATGAATATCATTTCTGCAGTATAGTGAGAAATGGTACATGTATATTTTTATGATTAATAAGGTGATAACTTTGCTTAACTAAATTTTCATGATCTTTTTTCATAGTTTCTTTTTTTGTAACTGCAAAACTATAAGCATTTCACAGTTCCTACCACCTTATTTTGCTGGTTTATCTTCAAGGTTTTATTACCTGTGCATGTTTTTTGAAACTCATTGGCTTTCCCTATTAAATTTTTATTAGGAAATTTTGATAATATCTACTATTTCAATGTAAAGGCTGCCTCTTCTAATGAGTATTATACATACCAACTTGTAGTTTGGGTGGTTACACAAAGTTGAAACCTGTTTGTAGCTTGAAGGTTAATAGATACTCTGAACATTATTATCTTGCTCCAGATATAACACAAATGTAAAGTGCACTAATCAGAGTGAATTCTTGGAGATACAAAGAGAAGATTCCAATAGATTTGAGACAAGGACTGCAAGCCAACTTTATCCTTATTAAAGTGCCTTACTTCTTACTTGTACTGTAAACTTATCAACAATTAACACTGCCAAGGTTACTAGTTTATGTATTTCCAAGTAGTAACCTATTTTTTGTACTCTAAAATTTACAGGTGCATAATCAAGTAATGGAAAATTTTGCAATAAGTGTGGCCAACCTGCTTCTTTAAAAAAGCTCTTGACATGAATAGAAAGTGCTACATATTTGTTCAAAAGGAAGCATTCCTAGAATAATTGCATAATTCACGGCTTATTATTTGGTAAAAGGATACATCTGCTGAAGCTGTGATAGGACTTGAAGTTGCAAATTTCAAAGTGTTCCTTATGATTTCATTTGAAGACAGAATATTTTAACTACTAGCTTTGTGGGAAAAATCAGAATTTATGATATGAAAATAGTACCATATTATCTTAAGGAAGCAAGCTTGGGCAACAGAGCTTTGAAAGCACAAATCTGCTCTCATCCTACAGTATGTGAGCCATAGGGACATAAAAAGCAACAGCATATTTCATTTTTAGGTTCAGTCAAAGCTCAGCCCCCAAAAGTAATGCTGTGAATGCTGACAGAGGATGTTAAATCTTTGGTGGGCTTATGAACTGCAAAAGGGAACTTTTCACGACATTGCTGATCCCAGAAGTGAGATGCCAGTGGCTAATCTCTGAGTCACTGGGATCCTTTGACCTGTTCTCTTCAAGCATGTTTCCATATTTCATCTGCTCTGGGCTAGGTTTGCTTTATGAGTTTGGTAAAGTGTGAAGAAAATACTGTGGCAGATGGAAGCAACTCAAGCTGTTTTTCACCAAACACTAAATTTCTGCCAATGTGCTTTGTGTTTCCCATAGCAAAATCTCCAATATGTCGTTTTCCAGTGTGTGGAGTAAGCCTATCACTCAGCAGTTTAAGTAGAATCAGATGCAATTTTTCCTTGCATGGGAGAAAAGAAAGGGACTCCACATGTGTTTTCTATGTTAAGAAACACATGGCTCAAGGCATACAAAAAGGTGAAAGAAATAGTACCTTAGCAATAGAGTCAAACACTGAAGCCATGTCTTTGCTTAGAATGCCTGGGTTTGGGTGACGTGGTTGAAACTCTTAACTGAGGATACCCTGAGCTTAGGGACCAATCTCAACTTTAGTCTTAACTCAGTCCATTGTGTACTCCACATTCCCCAAAGCTCTTCACAAACTGAGTTGCTACAACAATAAATTTAAAATAAGGTGGGCCTCAAAATCTAGTTAGGTATAAGTGAGATAAATGTGCTTATAGGCTAATATACACTTAATAAGAGGTTGTTCTCCTCTATTAAACAAAGCTGTAATTTTTTGTGTGTGTCATTTTGTTTTGCTTTCATAGCCAGTGAATTCATGGCTGTTGTGTTGAGTTTAAACTATTAATGGATGTGTGTTTGTATGTGTTTGTGTGTGTGTGTGTGTGTGTGTGTGTGTGTTCTGCCTTGATGCCAAGAATCAGGCTGGGAACTAAAAATATTGAGTCAATAATTTGAATTGCATAGCATATCCACATGTCAGTTTATATATAAAATTGCTATGCTTCTAACAGAGGTTTAAAAATTACGGCTTAGTATTAAGAAAATCCCAGCTAAGAAATTTCTCATAAACTAAGTATGGTAACCTTAACAATTTAGAAACTAATTTATCACACACTAAAACTAATGATGGACGTTTTGAAAACAGCAGTTCATGTTAAAAAAAAAAAACCCTAAATACATGGTTCAGAGTTCATTTCTGTGTAAAAGATCAGATCTGTTTTAAAGGAAGAATTAAAGAAAGATTGAGAGAGACAGAGAGAAAGAGAGACAGACAGAAAGAGAATCTCCCACCCACTGATTCACCCTCCAAACAGCTACAATGGCAGGCTTTGGGCCTGGCCTAATGCAGGAACCTGGAATTCCATCCAGGTTTCCCATTTGGGTTATAGGAGCATAATTAGGGCATCTTCTGCTGCTTCCTAAGGGATACTAGCATAGAGCTGGACTGGTCATGGAGCAACTGGAACTCAGATGGTTAATCTGGTATGCCAATATCGCAATGCTGGCTCCCTGGTTCAGAGTTCTGACCCAACTAAGTAGCTGTTACTATTTCTCTGTACATGCTTTTGTAGATAGATAAAGTAAGATGGGGAGAACTGCAAGTGAATACAGGAAATAATGAGATGATGATATGTATTACATATGTTTATATACAAATGCATTGTGCATGGACACACACATCTGCATGAGACCAATGCTAGTTATTTATTCCACAGCAATCATATTAGAATATACAAGGATGGAACCGAAGAATGAATGCACATCCAAAGCTGCCAACATGATTATAATGTGCAGCCACGGCTGAAAAGCACTGCTCTGCATCCTAGCTGTTAATCCTTTGTGTATCTAGTATCCCATGTGCATTGAAATTACACTGGCACATATGTTTCCATTCAGACTGGAAGGACAATATAACCAGCAATATCAAAAGTCTTCAGCTGACACAAGCAATTCATTGAACTTTTTCAGTGCCTCTTACAAAATGAAAACAGACAGTATTTACCCTTCTGGTTTCTCACTGTGATGGGTGGAGACAAGTGCACTTGATAATGTTAACAAATCTGGTGATGGGGGTCTTTCTTATTTTACACAATCTTTATGTTGCTTTTTATGTTACTGGATACTGTAAATGAAAACAGTTATAGATTGGCAGCATCTTGAAAAGGAAAGCCTTCTGAGAATCAGAGATGGGAATATTGAAGTCAGGAAATCAACACTGGAGATAAGCAGGATGAGTGATATAGACAGTACATCTCCTGAAATTTTTCATTTACACATAGCCTGCAAGTTCACACGACTGCCCCTCTGGGCCAGGCGAGTAGAGGTGAGTGGACACAGCCTTCAGGCTCCACCTCACAGAGTTGCAGTCATATTTGGGAAAGCAAATTGCTTATACTTGAGAGCATCAGTTTCCAATTGAATGAGGGTTTGTTGACAGGTCCTATTCGTAAACAAAGGATCATTTAAAATTACTTTCAGTTAAGGCGATGTTTGCACATGTGCATGTGTTCATGGGAAATCTGATACGCCCAATTTAAAAGTAAAGAATACTCTTCCCACTGATATTGGAGATACTTGACACTTAGGAAAATAAGTCACAGAAAATAGAACAAAAAATGGATGCCATGTGAGTCAGTACAATACATTGTCTTACCTACAGTGTTGACCATCCAGAATTTACTAAAGTCCATAAATACATTCAAGCACGTGGTCATCTCTGAGACCAAGTAGGTTCCATTAAGAGATGCTCAAATCATCTTTAGATTTCTTACACAAAAAATTTCCATAAAATATCCTGATTTTCTGAAAAATATTTTCAATTTTCCATTTCTTTTGTTTTTGCAATGACAAGGAGATTTTGTTAAAATGCATGTTCCGATAGTTTCACACCAAGTTTCAGACAAGTATTATTCGCAACAAATATAGCTCAGTGTTCACTGAGAGTAACATGGATGAACAAACGTAGTGTCTATATACAGTAGAATACTATTCAAATTAAAAATGAATAATATTCTAAACCATTCAGCATTGATGAACCTTGATGATATTAAGCTAAGTGAGATAAACCAGACAAAAAAGGTAAGTGTTAAGTGATTGAACTTAACCATGAAATACGTAGGGAACTCAAAATTGTTGAGGTAGAAATTATAATGGTGGTTGCCAGAAGCTGAGGAGGAGGAACAAGGAGTCACTGTTTAATAAATACAGTCAACATTGTGGTTTTTACTCAGTTTTAGCATGACTCTCTCTTCCTCTCTCTTTTCCTCATCTTCTCTGAACGTTTCCCAGGCTTGTTCTTCTTGCAGCATCTGCCTCATCACTAACTTACAGACACCTGAAGCTTCCACAGACCAAAAAGGTTCCCAGATATGTGACATCTTGCCTCCTGCAGGCTTATGCAGATGCCAGGATCGCCCTAGAAGGCCAGAAGTTCTGGAATAGCATGGCAAGGCAAGGAGAGCTTGCTGTTCTCGGCACTACCACTACACACCAGAAAATAATGTATTCAGAGCTTGGACAGGTCTAGTAAGTTGCTGAGAGAAAGAACACAGGTTGTGCTGAGAAAAAAAAAAAATGAAGGGAACTTCCACAACAATGACCCTTTCCGCGCGTGACCTTTCCACTGTACCTCTGGCTTTATTCCCTGTTCCCCGATCCCCACCCTCCATGGTTTACTGAAGAAAAAAAAAAGAGCTTTTATTTATCTCTGCTGTTCTACCCCCATTTGTGTATTTGTTGTTGTTGTTGTTTCAGTGATTTTTAGAAAACATTGCTTTATATAAACTTTTGTTCTCAGAAATTAAATAAATTCTCAAATTTAAGGACTAAGGCAACTACTACATACATAGCTAAGGAAACAATATCTATTGGCCACGATAAACTACATGAAGTATATTGCCCTGATCAGCATGAAATTCAAAATATAAAAAAGGATCTGCAGTATAGCAATAAGTGAAAGTACTTAAAAAAAAGAAGAAAAAATTTTCCATTATAATCTGTTTAATACTTTTAACTTTAAAGGAGGGCCAATTCTGATCTTAGGAGAGGCTAGGTTTCATTGGAAATTGTTTTTATTACTCCATAAATGCTCTGTCCACCTCCCACAAGACATATTATGGACAATTTGATTTGACTAAGTTTCTGTAAAACAATCAAATGACCCTATCAAATTAATCACTGAGTTTCTGTTACATACTATGCCAACACTTGAAACAGAAATATTAGACAGAGCCTATGCACATGCAATCTCACCAATAACATAATAAAATTGAGCAATTGCATAATTCTCATTTTGTGAGACTCCAGTGTGAAGGTGATGCTTGCTGATGGTGCCAAGAGCCAAGCACATATTTATGGAAACTTCTCTGCAGCTCACTCTCGCCTCTAGAATGTAAAACATGCAAAACTATTTCCTCCGTGGATGCGTTCCTCAGTTTCCTATTTTAAGGTTGTCTTTGAATTTATTTGTAATAAAATAATATATTATTGATTCTTCAATTAATATGGGTAATGAATTGAGGTACAGGATTTCAAAAGAGGAAAAGGACAAGAATATTGATATTCAGGAAACTGTGTCACATATACAAATACGTGTTTTGTGTGAAAACAGAATTAAAAGTATGTAACTATGCCTCTGTGTTTAGTCCTCTTCCTCCCACTTTCAGAAAAGCCAAGTGAGACAACTCCCTGTCATCCTGTTTCAAGTACACTTGAAGATGTGGCACGAAGACAGAACAAAATGGCAGTGTATGGGAAAGCCCCCGTCTTGTCTGGATGTTCATAAAATAACCTGCTCCTAATGAATGAGAAAATAAATGCACCATTATCTTATCAGCTCCACTCCAGATTTCATCCCAAATCACCCATTATCTTTTTCTTTAAAAAAATAGGAATATTAAAAATTCATTATAGTTAAGAGTTGTTAGCTAAGTAACAACTTGTTTTCCATCGCCAATTCATTTAAGAAACTACTCACTTATGGCTCATCTTTTTTTCTCCCCCTGGGAAACAAACTAAATTGCACTAATTTTTAAGACCATTTGGAAGAATTATTATTATTACTTTAAAGAGCTATTTAAGAAGTTGTGATGCAGGGAGAGTGACAGAGCTCCTGTTTCTGTTGAACTCCTCATATATCCACAACAACCAAGCCCAGTCACACCAAAGCCAAGAGTCAGAAACTCACTCAAGATTCCCCTGTGGGAGCATGGACTCAGTCACTTATTCTTCGCTTCTGCCTCCCTACCAGTGCGTGGACAAATAGGAAATTGGAATCAGTAGTGGATCCAGACTTCAACCCATGTCCTCTGTCATGGGGTGTGGACATCTTAACTGCCAGCCCAAATGTCAGCATTCACTTATATAAAAGGTATCTATCTAGTATAGTTATTCCCTGAAATAGAGTAGCTGTTTGGATAAATGGGTGTCTTAAGCCTCATCTGATTCCATCATTCTGGCTATAATTATATTTTAAAAACTGCTCATTTTTATACAATCAAGTAGAATTATCCATGTGTCTTCTCAATCTTTACAATGAATTCTAAAGTAATATTTCTGAATGAGGGTATGATTCAAAATATGATCAACCACCATCACACAGGCATTAAACATTCAGAATACAAGCAGAATAATGGTAACAGGGGCCAGAAGGATCTCCCTTGTACAGGCCTGCCCCGGGGCTGAGGACGAACACTATTCACAGATCCGAAAATGAAAAATGTCAGAGGCTCTGATCTCCCACAAAGGATGATAAAATCTAAGCTAAACCTTTACATAGAAAAAAATAAATAATTGTGGGGATTTTCTTTGAGATTAGAACTAATGAGGCATTTTAGCATTAATAAAAAACAAGCCTGGCATCAGCAGAGGCATGTTGCTAAATGGCACATAATTTTAGAAAAATAATGATAATAGGAGAAATAATGATCAGTCTTTTTTCATTCATTCATTCATTCATTTTATTTATTTTTTAAAATTATGTATTACTTCATTTTGATAATTTTTACATAGTTGATTAGGACACAAAGGGTCAAGGACTACAGGAAAGTGGGTAAGAGGGGAGGGACAAAAGCCCATTAGAAGGCCATAGTTGTAATTCTGCCAAGCTAGCAGATAAAACAAAAAGCCATCAGAAAGGTGTGACTGGCAGCCTCTGTCCCATTATCATGATGAGATGTGTCTGTTTTAATGTGAACTAAAAAAACCCACTAAACTATATTTGATAAAACTAAATCTATGAAAAATTAAATATATTTAAGTTTACAGATTCCATTTAGGTTTTTAGAGACATATAAAGGATATTCAAGAGAGTCAAGGAAAATGTTAACTATGAAAAAACTATACATTGATTTTAAATCTGTGCCAAAATAAAAACTTTTCATTCCATTTCCATGTGCTCAAAACCAGGTGGGTCAGTCTGTCCTAGGGGTGGGGTTTGGGTTGGAAAACCTGAGCTGAGTGGCCTTCTGGATGCTCAGAGCTAAAGGGGGCCAGCTAACCCTGGGGGTGTGCTCCCAGGTGACAGTGCTTGGTCTGGGTGACCTGAGGACTTCACCTAGTACCACTGGCACCCAGGTCACCTGGGTTGGGATCTTGAGGAGGGAACACAAGGATCTTTAAGGTTCAGACTCAAACTTCAGCCCTAGAAGGATAGCAGAGTTGGGGTAGTTAGTGCTGACCGATGCCAAATACCACTCACCGATGCACATGAAGGCTAGGGCTACGAGCCTACATGGCAGGGCTAGATCATAGTACTCACCAATGAGAGTCAAACCAGGGGATGGGTAATGCTAGCCTGGGCCATGACACTAACCAGCATGCAACAGAACTGAGTCTGGGAGCAAGCAGATTCTGTGGAGAATGTTGGCTACAACATCCACTGTTCATACATTTGCAGACAATGACCGGTAAGAGCCTAGTACCCAATGGCACATGTGAGATCTGGGTCTGGGAGCGGGTCTGGTGGGGGAATTAGAGAAACCACCCAATGGGCCATTGCTCCTGCTCATTAGCATGTGATTCAGGCCTGGGTATTGGTCAGATCAGCAGGGTAGCCCTGCCTGTCCTCACGTATGTGGGGTGGTTTTGGAAGGGGGTGGACTAGGCAGGACCAGGCCAACCTTAGATCACTGGCAAGTGCAGGAACCATGCTAAAATGCAGGACCAGGCTACTGCACATGCTGATAGGCACAGAAACCTGAGCTGGGGGACCAGTCCAGTGGGAGTTACTGGGGTCATTCTGACTGGGCTGCAGCTCCTTCTCTGATATGTGAGGGCTAAGTGTGGGTTAGGCAGGGCTGGACTGGGCCGCAGCACCATTGCTGAAGATGGAGGACAGAACAAATTGGCCAACTACTCCAGTGAAACTTGACAGCAAATTTCAGGCCAATGGAGACTCAGGGATGGACTATGACAGACAATTGACCTTGGAAGGATTTCCTTATCTTTAGAGCAGTGATAGCAGCAGCATCTTAGAACTACCAAAAACACATGAACAGAACCCTTAGAAAATGCTCCACAATGGGAACTTGGAATGACATCGAGTGACAATTCCCTATCTCCAAGGTAATGTTGTGGATGGGAAGCTGGGCATGGTTATTCCTCTCCCCAATATACAACAAGAAGAAAAATAAATTGTGTAAACAATGGTCTCACCCACCATCCCCTGATCCTTGACCCTTCCCACCCTGATCAACTATGTAAACATCAGCACTAGCAAGACTTAAAAATAAAATTAAAAAAAAAAAAAAAAAGAATTCTTCTACGTCCTCATTAATATCTACTGTGGTCTCTTCCTTAGTTGAGTAGGACCTGAGTAGGGAAGATTTGGCAATGAAGAACAAAGGTAAAGTTGCAAAAAAAAATGATCTTTAAATTTCTTACAAAATGAGTATATAATAGGAATCCCAAAGATGTAGTTAAAATGAAGTGTTAGCCAAACTAAAAAATAAATCTAACAAAAGTGACAAATGGTAGTGAAAGATAATAAAATATGATAGCAATTATTTTATTACCATTTGCTTTTAATAGTTTATTTGATATAATTTGAAAAAATAATTCATAGAAATTTATGGATGTACGTATTCATTTCTCCATAATCAGATGGGTTTGGAGTCAATAAAATCAGTACCCTTGTATTAACTTGCATGAAAAATACAGTATTTGCACAGAAGCAAGAGAAAATTTGTTTTTGAATGCTTGTGGAGCAGGTACATATATGAGGAAGACATTCTTCATAGGTTCTGTATCTTCGGCAAAAACAGATTTCCTTAGTTTGAGAACATGATTCTTTTCAATTAAACAAGTAACGAGCCAAAGCAGCAGATCTGAGAAAGCAATTAATGAGATAGCAGATGTCACAAGTACATTAACCTTCTATTCGACATATGTTGAGGACTTTCATGTTCATTGGTGGGAAGAATTTGGCTCACCACACCTTTTCCGCTGTTTTTGATTTGTTTTCTGCTTTTCTTGAAATCAGACACAAGAACTATGCTCATCCCATGAAAAAGCAAATTTAGTGTGACTGAACATTGCTTCTCAAATTCACCAATGTGTTGTTAATGCTATTTTTTATGGAGAGTTTCAGATGAGTTTCCTCAAACAGTTGATTTCTAATCATAATCTTAAGCAATCTAAAGCTTGTGAGAGCATTGCTTACAAGATCGAAAAAAAAGTTCTTTTGTATGACTATTCATTTGAAAAATGATGTAAATGGGATTTTTTCATTTTTTCATACATGTATCATAAATGTTCTCCTCCTGTTTACTTATCACTCTAAAATAACCTAAAATATCAGTCAACGGTCAATGCCTAAGAAGCTGGAAGTATAATTAAAGTATAATTATTTGCAAGATGTGAATGACTTTCTTAAAAACATGTCAATTTTTCTTTCATTAGTTTTTATAACAATTTCCAAGATGATGTTTCATGGTTAAACTGCAACAACATGACACCATCCTATACTGCTTTTGTGGCTGCCTTAGCAGGACAGGAAGGAAAGCAGTGAGGACTGGAGATAGCATTCCATTATGGGACACTAGCATTGTAAGAGGTAGCTTCACCTGTTACATCACAGCACAGGTCCCAGCTAGCATGTTTTCTAAGCACAAACCTCGTCAGCCCTCTCAGTGTATAGTGTTTTGTGAATCTCCACAGCTCTCCAGTTAAAGCTAAATGCCTAGCAGACACTGCATGGTCTCCAACCTCCCGCACAACACACCAACTTCCCTGTGATGCTTGGGCCCACTCACTGGGCCCTGTACCCACACTCTATTTCTGCAAACGTGTACAATCTACTGGTCATAGTGTCTATGAATATGCTAATCTCTCTGCCTGGAATACTTGTTACCTTGTAATTCACTTGACATCAATTCCCAGAACTGCGTCAACTACTGAGTGTCTTCTGATTCTCCTTTCTATGCTAATATGACCTCATGACTGAAGTCATAAGTTACCCAAGTAATAATTTTATATTTATGTGTGTGGTATTTAACTGTGTTCTTATTCTCTATCTGTGAGTCTCATGTAGCCAGAACCATTTCAACCTTCGTTTCCATTGCCTCACTAGCACCTTACTCACAGCGTGTCTTTAAAAAAATAATTATGGAAAAAAATCTATACTTGCTAAATTTGAGTTTATCAAGATGATAAAGCTTTTAATATACTTCCAATGACAAAATAATAAATAAAAACACAAATAATCATTGCTTTATACGCTAAATTATTTCCTGATGGTATTACTTTGAGTATAGATAACTTATTACCCTTATTATCACTTTCAATCAGGCAGGCACAAAAACAACTAATGATCAGTACACGTCACTAATTCTTACTGTTCCAGGTAATCTGAAATCATCATATGGGAAAAGAATTTTTCCTCATATTCATCTGAATTTTATAATACCCACATGTGCATTCATGCAAGTACCACAAACACACATGAATATATTTATATACACAGTGGTCAAACTTATTAGTTGGGGAGAGCTCAACAGAGGAACAATGTACTTACTGTTGGGAGCATTTAATATTTGATTTTTGCATTTTAGAAAATGAATAAATATAATTAAATGTTTCTCTTGTTCCTTCGACCACCACTGTGTTTCATTTCCAGAATCTCCATCATCTCTTAAATATTTTTTAAAGACATTTTTATTTAAAAAGCATGTTTTGCAAAGAGAGAAGGAGAGACAGAGGGAGAGAGGAATCTTTCAGCCATTTGTTTACTCCCTAAATGGTCACCAAGGTCAGAGCTGAGACGATCAGAAGCCAGGAGCCAGAATATTCTTCTGGGTCTCCCACACAGACGAAGGGGCCCAGGGCCCGATGCTATCTTCCACTGCTTTTCCAGGCACAGTAGCAGGCTAGGAAGTACAACAACTAGGATGTAAAGCGATGCCTGTTTGGGATGGAAGCACTGCAGGCAGAGGCTTAACTTGCTATACCATGCTGCCAGCTGTCCATGCTTATCTTTTCAAATTCTTCCTTTGATTGTCCCATGATATTTTCCCCTGTGATTTCTGTCATTACCAGTTCATTTGTTTTAGCTATTTCTTCAAATTTTAAGTACTTAAGATTATGATTGTTTTTCTTCATTCTTCCCAACCATTTCACTGTCTCCTGCTCTCAACATTTTGTTTTTCTACTTAGCATTTAGCTTTAATTTTGATATTCTTTTTTTAACCCAAGCATTTTTTTCAGAGGGTGGTTCACATCCCAACTGAGGAGCACTGAGCGTGGGCAGTCTCCCCATTTTCTAGGATGCAGAAGGTAAATCTGTTCCTTATCACAAAGGAAAACATAACTTCATGTTTCACAGGTTTAACTGATAACAATCCTGAGAAATAACCCAGTTAAAAATGAACAGGCCTTGCATTCTTGATACAACTTCCGAGATGTGTTAGGCATGCAATTGATGTGGAATGTGTACACTAGCTCCAGACTGAATAACATCTTGCCAGCAGAATTAATATCTTAACTTAACAATATCATGAGAAAGCATAATCAATACCTCAATTAATAAATAAACGGTGCTACAGCAACTGGTTATACATTGGGGAAAATGCTGAATACTAATTCCTGTTCCAACCTTCACACCAAGAAATCAAGTTAAATCAGAATCAAAAATGTAGACACTAAATCTCTAATGATCATTAGGAAAAGAAAAAAAGACTTGTTTTGACTTTGGCCTTACCAAATTATTTTTAGCATTTTAAAATATTACATAAAGTCTCACTATAAAAGAAAAATTAAGATTGGATTTTATTAGAATTAAACCACTGTACAAGTGAAAAGACAAGTCATAGATTAGTAGAACAGAGTTGCAACACGTAATTTTGATAAAGGGTTCATCAGCATTATGTATATATATACATATATATACACACACATATATAGAGAGAGTTCCTAAAAAACCAAAAACAAAACAAATAAAAAAGAAACAGTAATCTCATATAATCTCAAGAAAATAGGTGAAACAGAGGTTAACATTTTACTTGGGACACTGGCATTCCATATGGGGTCCTTAGGTTCAATTCATACCTCCGCTCCTGAGTCCAGCTTCCTGTGACTGTACACCGTGAGTATTTGGGCTCCCTGATCCATGTGGGTCACCCAGATAGAGTTCTGGCTCACAGCTTCACCCTGGCCCTATCCTGTTGTTGCAGACATTCGGAGGAGTGAAGCAGGAAATGAGACGGGAAATGTCTCTCCATCTCTCTCCCTATGTCTCAATCTGCTCTCTGTCTCACTGCCTTCTGAATAAATGACTAAAAAGTAAAGAAGAACAACAATAAAAATAACAAGGCCTAGAATCTCTTTCAGACTTGCTACACAGGTGTTGTCTACCAAAGGGCAAGCAAAATTCAAAGATGCTCCAAGATCCCCTCTCTCAATGTGTGTGCTCAGTAGGATACCTGGGCTGGGAGTGCAGTGGACTTCACTCCTTTGATTAGGGTATGTTAGTTTGCACAGTCAAGTTCCTATTTTTCCATTTTAATTTAGCCATATAAAAAGAGCTATTATTTTTAAAGATTTATTTTTTTATCGGAAAGTGAGATATACAGAGAGAAGGACAGGCAGAGGGAAAGCTTCCATCTGCTGGTTCACTGACCACGTAGTCACAATTACCAGAGCAGAGTTCATCTGAAGCCAGGAGCCAGGAGCTTTTTCCAGCTCTCCCAAATGGGTACAGAGTTGCAAGGCTTTGGGACATTCTCTACTACTTTCCCAGGCCAAGCAGGCAGCTGAATGGGAGTGGAGCAACCAGGACATGAGCCGGTACCCAAATGAGATCCCAGTGCAAGCAAGGTGAGGTCTTTAGCCGCTAGGGTACTGCACTGGGCCCAAAAACAACAATTTTTAAATAACAAAATGTGAAAAGGTTAATTAACAGATGAACTGCAATTTTACTTCCTTTTTGTCAAAAATCTATTTTAAAAAATATTTTAATGTATTTTTGTTTATTTTTCTATTTTTTTTTGGAAATCTAATTGCCTCCAGCTTTGTCTTTGTTTTTCAAGATTGTTTTAACTATTCGGGTTATCTTGTATTTCCACATTAATGTTAGTATCAGTGTTTCTCTATATGAGAAGAATGTTGTTAGTATTTTAATTGGGATTACATTGAACCTGTAAATTGCCTTAGGTTTTATGGATATTTTGACTGTATTATTTATTCACAATCATGAACATGGAAGATATCTTAATTTTGTCTCCAACAATTTCTTTCTTTTTCTATAAATTTTATTGTAGTTATTTTTCTATATTTTAGGTGAAATTTATTTCAACTTCTTTAGTTTTTATTCCTTTTTTTGTAAGGATTTTAAATGGGATTCGTTTTCCAATTTCTTTGGCCCAGTTGATTTTGAGAGGAATTCAGTGGAAGTAAGAGTCTTCATTCCTGGCTTGAATTTGAGTAAGGATCATGAGTGGTCTCTAAGAATCAAGAGACAACCAGAAAGCGAAATGAGGATTTCAATCTAATAACCAAAAAGTAGAGTTCTTCCAAGAATGTAATGAACTCAATTTTCCCACTTTGTAAAAACTTGAGCATGCTTTCAGAATTATGAGCCAAGATTGGTGATTTTTTAAAAATATTCCTTTTTAACTTAACTTTATTTGAAAGAGAGAGAGAGAGAGAGAGAGAGAGAGAGATCATCCATTTGCTGTTTCACTCCAAAACTGCCTGCAGAAACTGGACTGGTTGAGGCTGAAGCCAGGGATTTGAACTCAGTCGAGATCCTTCACATTTGTGGTGGGGACACACGTGCTGACGCCAAGCGTGTGAATCAGAAAGAGGCTGAGATCAGGGAGAGACATGGGACTCAAACCCAGGTAGTCACTAAGAGAGGCAAGCATCCATGTGGCATCTCAACAGCTTTGCCAATTGCTGACCCCAAATTTTGATGGCTTTAAGCCATTCTTTGTGGTAACTGATTATGTAGCAACAGGAAATTAATCTAATATGTAACACTAAGCACCTATACATAAAAGCTAATCAAGTTTGTCACCTATGATTTGGTCAATTTGCTCCATACAAATAAATTATTCCTAAATAACCTGTTGTAAAATAAAAAGGAAGACTTTCTCGTACAAGCACTGGAAACAGTCTTGATGAGCAAAGCATATGATGCGTGAAATAGTGTCCTAGTGGTGAAACGAACCCTATCGGCTGTCTAAATTTCTTCTTCTTTCACTGACCCAATAAATGTCCGCGTTAAACTGAGAATTGTGTAGTTAATATCACAACTTATTATATCTAAGTTATCTGATCCACAGATTTGCCACTCTGCTTGAGAGGAAATCCAAGAGACGGGGGATCAGGGATGTTGGAAACCATGGATGCTCGTCCATGCTGCTGTGTAGGGGCACAGTGAATCCAGGCAGGCTGTCTCTCCTCCTGTTCTCCTCGCCAAGGGCTGGACCCCCCACAGAGCAGTCTGGCAAGCAGGGCGTCCTTTGAAAATAAAAAGCACCCATCAAAGCCTCTTCTCCCTCTGTTTGTCCACCCTCCCCTCCCCACTCCTCCTAGAACATGTTACAGTCACTTCCTCCCATGTCATATCTTCTTCATAGAAAACTGAATTTTCTGACGACCAGGCTTTTGTTTAGCGAATTGCTATGTTTTATGGTTCTCTACCCCCAGGAACAACACATGGAAATGCAGATTTGTTTGCTACACATGATGGCTTCTGAGTCTCCTGGTAATGTCAACTAGCCATTCAGTGGAGTTCTTTGTGAGTGGGCTATGACAGGTGAGCTTCCCCAGGTGAAGACTGGAAAGCTTATGAACATCCCATGGCCTGCACACTTTCTTTTGAAACACTGGTTTGCTGTAGCTCAATTCGTACTTTAAAGGGATCTAAATCTCTTACAGCTGTGAAGTTGTCTCCTCATCCAATACGCCTGGAAAGCCAGCTGTAAGAGTAAACATAGATCTCCTTAGAGATGTATGTGCTGTCACATTTTGATAGGACTTAGAAAGACTGAATGATTTTACTCATTCATCTACATTCATCAAAATGGTACAACCCAACTCCAAACTATTTTCAGCTGTGAGCTGGCCTTGCTGTAGCAGAAACTTGCTAACAGACTATGCTGATATTTTTGTGATCAGCATGCGTATGTATAAAAGAGCCCTTTAATCACAGGAAAGGTTTTCATTAATTATAGTCAGCTAAAACAAATAAATCTGCTTTGTAGCTGAAATTGTAAAGTATGTATGAATGATATACTCATAAATCCACATGTATACAGGAGTTAATTATGTATGTGTATATATACATTTATACATATATATGGCCAGACATCTCTTATAATGAAGTTATGCCTGAACAGACATCATCATTTGAAAATATTGTTAAGTCAGAATTGCATTTAAGAAGTACCTGTTGTGGTACATCGGATCAAGCTGCAGCTTGGACTTATGCATTCCATATGAGAGTACCTGGAATTGAATCCTACCCCTGCTTCTGATTCAGCTTCCTGTTGGTGCAGCTGGAGGCATCAGATGGTGACTCAGGTGCGAGGATTCCTGCCATATATGTGAAGACTGGGACAGAGTTCCTGACTCCCAGTGTTGGCCTCGCTAAGGCCTGGCTGTTGCAGCGATTTGTAGAATGAATCAATGGATGGAATTTCTCTGTGTGTATGCATGTGTGTGTATCTGTGTGTGTGTCTGCTGCCTTTCAAATACATTAAATATGCATAACTAAACATTTCAATGCATTTAACACATCTAACATGCTGAAAATCATAACTTTGTCACACGGTGCACTGGAGAATCTGTTTCCCCTGTGGTTGTGTACCTGCTGAACGACAGCTGTGGTTTGCTGCTGCTGTTGCCTGGCATAGTAAGAAAATTTGAGTCACACATTACTTTCCCAGACAAAAAAAAAATCACAATTCAAAATTCAAAGTATAGTTTTAGTAAATATGTATTGCTTTTGAACTACTGCAAAACAGCTCCCAATCAAATGCTAAGTGCAAGCAATTTAGGGGCAGTCTCCTGATGCAGCAGGTCACAACACTGACATCTGCTTCCGATCCAGCTTCCTGTCAGTGCACCTTACAAGGAAACAGAAGATGGTCCAAGTGCTTGAGTCCTTACTGCTCATGAAGAAGACTCCGATGGGGCTGCTGGCTTCTGGATTTAGCTGACTCAGGCCTGGCTGTTGTGGCCTACAGTGGCCATTTGGTAAATGAGACAGCAGATGGGAAAGACAATAAATCTTTTTTAAAAATTATAAGTTGGAGACTATGTGTCTATAAATTCCCATAAATTGTGTGGCTAAGAAATCACTATCATTCTCATTATATTATTTTAGCTGTAAATGAATATAAAAATTTAAACCATGGAAACATATACACACATACATGTATACATATGTGATTTATACATATATGTGTGTACACACATACATATATGTGTATAAACACATAAATGACTTCTACATGACTTCCTCTTTCTTAAAAATAGTACCACTGGGATGGGCATTGTGGTGGACACATCACACTTTGACTTAAGATGCCTACGTCCATATTGAACAGAGTGC
The DNA here is from genome assembly GCF_030435755.1 of Ochotona princeps. Classification (NCBI taxonomy): domain Eukaryota; kingdom Metazoa; phylum Chordata; class Mammalia; order Lagomorpha; family Ochotonidae; genus Ochotona; species Ochotona princeps. The sequence continues at coordinate 32,339,966 of NC_080838.1, forward strand.
CCAGGATTGATTGCCACTTCTGCTTCCAATACAGCTCCCTGCTGATTTGTGAGGAAAGCAGCAGGTAAAAGCCCAGTGCGTGGTTTCTTGCCATGATATACAGCTGGAGTTCCTGGCTCTTGGCTTCCTCCTGTCCACTTCTGATGGTTGCAGGAATTTCTGATTGTTGTAGTGTTTTGGGGGGATGCGTCTTCTATTTATTTGTGACAATAACTAAGGCAATAAGATTTCTACCTAATTAAAAGTGCTATGATTTAGAGACATAGCAAGAGAAGCAGCACAGAGTTCTTTGCTTTGCAGCCCCCTAACTTGGGAGGAGGGTGTTTATTGAGGAGCCTGTAATGCTCCCTACACCACAGATCCCAGCCTAAGTCAGACTGGGAGATTTGAAGAGATACCCACTAACCAGGTGCTATAATGTGTCTTTGTCGCAAATAAACAATTATCATTAGCATGATTGATTTTGTGAAGTATCTCATTGATACTCAATAATAAGACTTTTGTTTGAAGCTAACATAAAATGGCTGCTCACAGAGCATCATATACAAGTTTAAAAGAGAATTATTTTTGTTCAGGGTACAAAGCTATAAACCTTCTTCAGAAGAAAGAGTAGGCATGTTGTGTTGTGTTCTAGAAGAAATTCCATTTTTCTTCTCTATGAAAGTAGGTGAATCATCAGAAAGAATAGTGTGGGATTTTATTTTTCCCTTTTAGAATCTTCTATGTAATAAAAAACTGGAAAATGATTGCTTCTCAGAAAGAGACATCCATGACTCAGGAAGAATAGATGTACTATAAGGAATGGACATAAGAGATAAGAAAAGTTAGGAACAGATGTGTGTGATGGCAGGAGAAAGGCCTCTCTTTATTATTTCCCCTGATAAAGAAGATTAATGGAGTGCATGTGGCTAGGTCATGGGAAGGCCATCAGATGGTCAGAAAGCTGACTATGATTGTATTGATGGCCAAATCAGCCTTTAGTTCTAAATTAGGATCCTGTTCTTTGGTGCATTTCGGAAGTCTGACTCAAGAGTAGAACTCAGTAGTTCTTTCAAAAACATCTTGGAATAGAAACAGACTCAGATATTTTTAGAAGTAAGTGCTTGGATTCAGTGAATTATTCTTTACTTATTATTTTTAACACTGTGATTAAATAAGATTTTTAAGAATTTTATTTTTGTTTATTAGAGAGAAAGAGAGATTTCATCCAGTGTTTCATATATACCACAACAGCCACAGCTGGGCCAGCCCAGTGTCAGGAACCAGGAACTCGTCTGGATCTCTTCAATGGATAACAGGGGTCCTAGCACCTGGGACATCAGCTACGGCCTTCCCAGACGCCTCAGCCAGAAAGTGGATAGAAAGTGGAAGGGCTGGGACTGGAACCCACACTTTCATATGGGAGGCAAGCAGTCCAACGTGCTGCATCATAACACCTGCCCCAAGACTGACTTCAAGAATCGATTAAAAATCTTTGAAACAGTTAACTAACCTTTATATTTAGATGACATAAAATATAGTTCAGGCTTTTTGCAAGACATTGTCTAATTGAAGGCATACTTTCACATCTCCATAGTACTCTGTGCCCCAGGAATAACTAATGATCTGTCTAGAAAAATAAATTAAAATGAAATGACTATAATTATAGTGTTCCTTATTTGATGATTTATCTGAGTAGAAGTTTATGATAGTAAATAAAGACTCGTTGGGCCCGGCGGCATAGCCTAGCGGCTAAGGTCCTCGCCTTGAAAGCCCCGGGATCCCATATGGGCACCGGTTCTAGTCCCGGCAGCTCCACTTCCCATCCAGCTCCCTGTTTGTGGCCTGGGAAAGCAGTCGAGGACGGCCCAAAGCTTTGGGACCCTGCACCCGCCTGGGAGACCCGGAAGAGGTTCCTGGTTCCTGGCTTCGGATCGGCGCAGCACCGGCCATTGCGGCTCACTTGGGGAGTGAATCATCGGACGGAAGATCTTCCTCTCTGTCTCTCCTCCTCTGTATATCTGACTTTGTAATAAACTGAATAAATGTTTAAAAAAAATAAATAAAGACTCGTTATTGTAAATATTTAACTCACATGCATGTATCAACATTTGAAAGTTTTTGTGATACTATACAGAATTTTATAAGCAAACTTGCAAGTTCTTTCGAGTGTTTACTTTTATTTAAACTTTGCTAAGTATTCACTAATGTCAAGGTTGGAAATTTAATTCTTGATAAATTCTGTCTGGGCATTTTTGATTTCTTTTCTCTCTGACATTAAGTTGATCCTTCTCATCCAAAATTGTATAATGAGTATTAAGCATATTGAAATATCTTAATCAAAAGCCAGTAATAAGAGACCAAGAACTACGGACATTTTTATTTTTCTAATATTTTCCCAGTCAAATTTCTTCTCTCCATTGTTTGTATACACTATTTTGTCAACTCTTACCTCACAACAGCACCAACTGACATCACACTATATTCTAATTTCAAAGTTAATAGTTTGATATCCATCTGATTTCATAAACCAAAATTCCAGTCAACATCATCTTATCTCCCTCTTCCTCATCTTTCATGCCTAATATGTTCTAAATGTGGATCAAAAAAGTTCACTATGAATCTGTGCTCCTATATTGCATTCTAAACTTTTGCATAAGCAATGTGCATGTTTTGGTTTCCTCCTGTCTACATACTAAAACCATGTCTGTCACTTTGAGCAACTCATCCTTCTTCCTGCATCAAAAAGGGTCATGGTCTAAGCACAATAAAATCTTGTACATGCTGGAATGACACCTGCTCACCCTCTTCCACCCATTAGCTGATTTTAATCTGTTTATGTCCTGAATTTTTTTTACTCATTTGTTTTTCTAGAACTGTTCCTTCTCAAAGGTGTGCTACTTTTCTTCACAATAACATTCATCAATGGGGTTGTTTGATTAACATTTCCCTGAAGAACAAAAAATTATAGGACATCTTAAAATTATGGACATTATCTCTTTCAACCACAGTGTGCTAAACTCAACAAACATTGGTTGAGGATGAAATTTACATTCTACTTTATATATGATCTCTTACATGAATATTGATTATTTCTGTTGCTAAAAAATGAAGCAAAGAGAAAATAACATTAGCAAAGAAAAAATTAGGGCCAGAATTCTGGTTAGTGGATAAAGCCACATAACACTTGAACTAGATGTAGCCTTTAATAAAATAGTTAGAACTTCAAACTTATTAATAAATAAAGGTTGATGTCACCTACAGAGCAAGGCTATTGAATATCTCAAATCAAATAATATGTAAAGTGTCAGACAACTTACATAATACATGCTCAGTAAATATTACTTAGCTTCCATTTGAAACATTGACAGTCAGCATTGCTTCTGCTTGAGAAAATAATGGTGGGATAATCTGCTAATTAGTTGAGATGTGGAAAACCTCAGAACCAGAAATAGGCTTAATGCAGTGATAAATGTAATGAAGTGTTAATAGTGAAGCCTTCTGAGAAGAACACTAGCATGGTCTTAAGCTTTTACAAAATTATGAAAATTATCTTGTTGGGACTAGGAGGACATATGAACCCAATTTTCAGTTACCGGATGGGAAACTGAAAGACATACACATGAGGTGGTTTGAATGAGTCAAGTGCTGTCTGCTGATTTTCAGTGTGAATGTGTATATGTGGAAAAATATTTTAAGCCATATGTAAAGAATGATGGACCTGTACATTCAGCTAAGACCAAACAAAAAACATCAAGTCTTTATGGAAAACATCAATATTTGTATATAAAAACCACCAAATGTCAGAAAGCTATAGAGTTAATACTCACAGTAAAATAAAAATCATCCTGCTCCTATAAGAAATAGTCTTTGTCAGCACCTGGAATATTTTATCCTGTGAAGGCAAAAACTGAGCTTCAAAATACACAGGATATGGGCTAGAGAGATGACTCTACTGGCTAATCTTGCAAATCCCAGCACCAGCATGCCAAATGGGCACCAGCTATGTCCTGGCTACTTTACTTCCCATCCAGCTCCCTGCTTCTGGACAGTAAAAGTGGTAGAGGATGGCCTTGGGATCCTGCCCTTGCATGGAAAACCCGGAGGAAGCTCCTGGCTTTGCATCAGCTCAGCTCTGGTCATTGCAGCCATTTGGGGAATGAACCAATAGATTAAAGAGCTTTCTGTCTTTCCTTCTTTCTATAAACCTGCCATAAAAAATAATAAATAAATCTTAAAAAAACACGGAATGTAAATTGGCTTTTAATGTTTCATGGAGTAAACTTAACAAGCATGAATAAAACACTTGTTTCCAAAGGTAAGAACATATTTTTTAAAACTCAATATTCTTTGATCACAATTATTATTTCTTCTCTCCATCCATGTATTATAAATAAAGAATTATGAAAGAATTCTCATTGCTTTATGCTGTGCAAGTTTTAAAACCAACATGATTGAATTTGTTCGGTGTTATATCCAAATGCAAAGGTTTAAAATATATTTATGGAGGCAATTTTTCCCATTCTTTTTTCCATTCTGATTACTTTCAGTATGAATAAAATGTGTTTGGGGTTTCTTTTTATATGGCATTTAAAATTTTTCATTTTTATTATTATTTTCCATGATACAGTTCTGTAAGTATAGGGATCCCCCCTTCTCCTCTCACCATTTCTCTCCATACTATTGCAGTAGTGTATTCCTTCAGTAGTAGTTATGATTTTAACATTCCGCTACTTAAGTACATCATGTCATTGTATGTTTAGGCAATGTTAGAAAATCTAGTATCAAATTGTGAAAATATGAAGATATATTACAGGATGCAGCTCTACTCCCAAATAAGAGGACTCCCAATGAAACTGCTAAATACACCTTTATGATTATATAGCAGTTTTAGCCTCACACTTTGAGTTAATACATTATCTCTCCTTCTTAGTCCATGTACTTTATCATCAGATTATGACATTAATGTGCTAACTACTATGCTAACAAGGTAACTAAAGTCCAAGTACTTTAAGAAAGATGTTTTTTTTTTTGATCTAGTGTATTCTGAATGATTATGTGGGAATATATTGCTAATTTGTTGAGCTATAATGAAATCTGTTTTTCAAAGTATTTATTTAGTTAATTAAATGGCAAAATCATAGAGGCAGAAACACACACACACACACACACACACACACACACACACACGCACAGGTCTTCTACCTGCTGGTTTGCTCTACTAACGCCAGCACCAGCCAGCACTTGGCCAGGCCAGGCAGGAACTCTGGTGTGTGATCCAACTTCCACTGCTTCCCCAGATGTGTTTGGAGGAAGTTGCTTCATAAACAGAACAGCCAGGGGTCAAATAGGTGTTCATGTGACAAGACAGCATCCCAGGTAGTGGTTTAATCCACTACACCATTTGATAGTCCCTAAATCTCTAATCTTGTCTAGATTTTGCCTAAAAATTTTGATCATGTGTTATATTATGATTCTCTTTTAATCTGTTTGCACTGAATTGCATTTCATGTTTCCTTAGGATACATGAAAAAATCTTGCTGTATGAATGTTAACATGCAACCTTTTTTATTTTTGAAGATTTACTTATTTATTTTTATCAGAAAGTCAGATTTACAGAGAGAAAGAGAAAGAGCTTCCATTCACTGGTTTACTACCCAAGTGGCTACAATGGCTGGAACTGAGCCCATCCAAAGCCAGGAGCCAGGAGCTTTTTGGGGTCTCCTACATGGGCACAAGGTCCCAAGGCTTTGGGCCATCCTCGACTGCTTTCCCAGGGCACAAACAGGGAGCTGGATGAGAAGCGAAGCAGCCAGGACACGAACTGGAACCAATATAGGATCCCAGCAAGGATTTATCCTCTAGGCTACCATGCCAGGCCCTACCATGCAGTCTTCTTTTTTTAAGTACAAAATTTATTTTATTATTACGATTATCATTGTCATTTTTGATACAGTTTCATAGGCTCTGGGATTTCCCTTCCGTCCTACCAAATCCCCCTCCCCACTGAGTTCCCCTGTATTATTACCATAGTATAGTTCTTCATACACAATCATATGTCCATCATTGTGGGCATGGACAATGGCAGAGAGTCCAGCATCCTACTGTCAAGATATAGTAAACAGTTTCATCGGGAGCATATCTTTTGTCTGGAAGCAGAGATGCATAGTGCATTGTATCCTCATATCCAGATATGATAGTCTCCATTATACAGTTACTTTACACCCCCATAAATGAAAAGCCACAATATAAAATCAACAACAGGAAGGAAAATAGAAATTTACAATACCATGAAGTTAAATAATATGCTACTGGAAAGGATAGTCTCCATGACATAGCTACTCTACATCCCCTTAAATGAGAAGCCCCAAAACAAAATCAACAACAGGAAAAATAAGTTAATACCTTGAAGTTAAATAACATGCTACTGAATGACTGAAGTGTAGCTGAAGAAATTTAAGAACTTTCTTGAAGAAAATGATGGTACTATATGTTCTATGAGTCATTGAAGAATTTAATGAGAAAAAAAGTGTCTTGAAGAGGTGAAGCTAACAAAAAATAAAAATTCATGAGATAAAATTTCTGCTGATCTTTGTTGGTGAAATGTGTCTCCTGTAGGCAACAAATAGATGGATTTTGTTTCTTAATCCAGTCTACCAGTCTATGAAGTTTGATTGATGAATTTAAGCCATTTACATTCAGAGTTAATAAAAATAGGTGGTAATTTCGTTCTGTCATTTTAGCAATGAATTGTTCATTGATTTAGTCTTCTGTTGTCATTTTACTGGGATGTTCTTCATATTTGTCTTTGGTTTTGATGGGTGCTATTCCTCTTCTGTCAAGTTCACAATGAATGTGGACACACCGCACGTGGCTGGGGTGGTTGTCCAATTGGTTTTGTTCTCCTCCCTCTACTACAGTACCAGATGTCCTCTGCAGGCCCCAATGGACTACCACATCCTCCACATGCATCAGGTCCTGACATCCACTGCTCAGTGTTTTCCACTGAAGAGAACCAGTTCTCGCAGGTGAACCCAAGAAGCCAAGACAGGTTAAATGGAAACTCTAAGTTGACTATGTCAGCCAATGCACATTGGCTCAGCAAAATCCAGGGTGTTTCAGAACTATCAAAACCACCTGTGCAGAACCCTTGGCGATTGTACCACATCGGGGCCCAGTGTTAATATTGGGTGCCTGTTCTCCATCCCTGGGTCCTGGAGTGGTTGGAAGGCTAGTTGTTTCCTCCACTTATCTCTTCCCTTTCCTTAGAATCAAGAATAAGAAATAGAAAATTTGTAAGCAATGATCACACCCACATTTCCCTAACCCTCAGTCATTCCCATCCTGATCAACTGTGTAAACATCATAAAAAAAAAAACTCATAGAAACTTCTATTATGATAACACTATAGCAATCTCAAGGTCCTCACAGGGCTGCCTTCTGCAGCCATGTTGGCTATTTCCAACAAGCACTGATTGTAAGTTAACAAAATTATGGAACTTGTGATTTTTGCTTCTTCAAGTGGGGGTGCAAGCTGCTTAAAATTATAGAGTTGTTTCTTTTTCTGTCTTTGGTATTTGAAAGCTGCACAGGCAAAGTTTAAAATTTCTTTTTTTTTTTTTTTTTTTGCTATACCATTCTTATTAAGTTGAAATTCAGACAAAAGATTTGAGAAACATGGTCATAGAGTCTGTCCTCGATTGCTTTCTCAGGCCACAAGCAGGGGGATCTGGATGGGAAGTGGAGGTGCCGGAATTAAAAACGGCACTCATATGGGATCCCGGATGTGCAAGGCGAGGACTTTAACCACCATGCTATCGCACCAGGCCCAAAAATGATCTAGTTTTACAGCTAGGCAAGACTTTTGAGGATATTGATGCTAATGTGAGGCTGTAATAAACAGCTTTTACTGTTTGTGTAGAATATGTAAGTCACAGTGGGGTCACAGTGGGGTATCAAAACAGAATAATCGTCATTAGACAAATCGTCATTAGACAAATATGGCTCATGTGCTTTCTTCCCTGTTATCTGGAAAACTCTAGCGTAGTGCCAGTTTCAGCTTTGGTTAGTTCAGTGGCTCAAAAATAGAATGTTTTTCTTTAATGCAATTAGATATTTTGACATGAACCACAAGCTATAGCTGTTTTCCATAATGCCAATCTTGTATACTTTCTTTTCACCTACTTACACTTTTATAGTTTTTTGAGTTCAGATCATCTGTCTTCTGTTTGAACATACCAACCTTTATATTTCTTGACCTTTAAATTAATCAGCCTAAAACATTAGAAAGGATTTGAAGTAGCAACTTAACAAATATTAAATGTTGATAATTTTCTGAAATTTAAAAATAAATATCAGAGCCCTTACTAAAATTCAAAGCCCTTAAAAATTCCTCTCATTTTTATTTCCTTGTTGCTTCTGGGTGCTTTCTTTCTAAATATACACCTTTCCACCTGTTGTATACGCAGTACTTATATACTCACATGAAGTAAGAATTATGCTGTTCCATTCACATAATTTGTGATGTTGCTAAGTTAGCAACAAATACAAAAGGTTTCAACATTACACATCAGTATTTGAGTGAAACAGAGCCATATATGGTAATTTGTGTTAAAAAAGAGTTTAGTGAAACATATATAGGGAATAATACTCATTTATATATAAAAATATAAGATATAACTAAGGCATTGTCAATTTCATTCCACATACATCTCATTTAATTCCTGTAACACACTTTACTATATATTGTACCAAACACATAGTTTTTAGTTCCACATAATATTAAGAGATTCCAAATAACTAGTTAAGGACTAAGGATACTATTAATGCAATTCAAATCTCCAAGTTCTAAATTATATTATAAAATATCTGGCACTAAGTAAATATTTAGTACAGAGTTACTTGAAATTTCCCTGTTATCTTCCATACCACAGTTCTAATAAGTGTTTTCTTTCCTAAACTTCTTTTTTCCTTTCATGTTTCTCCTTACTTTTTGTACTTTTTTATGTTAATGCCTGACAGCAGTGCTCAATGCTGAATTCCCTAGAACAGAAATTTTCACCTATGGCTGCACGTCAGAATCACCAACAAACCTTCTGAACTATTCCATCTCTGAAGAGTCTTATTTTTTTGATCATGGCTAAGAACTACTCCCTGAAGTTTCAAGATCCTAATAGGTGGAGGACAAGGAGAAGGACAAATTAACAGCAGTGGTACAGTGATGGGAGATCAACAATACAAAACTTCATAGGTACTGAGTGAACTCACTATCTTAGAGATTGCGGGACTCGATAACTCTATAACAATTCTCTGTTGCACATAAACAGCTTTAAGAGAATAGGAAAGTAGAAGGAAACGGAGCTCTCAATAAAAGAAAGAAGGGATATATTTTCAATGAGTGAACACATTGGAAATAATGAAATACAACGCTTAAAAAGAAAGCTGAGGGCCCGGCGGCGTGGCCTAGCGGCTAAAGTCCTCGCCTTGAAAGCCCCGGGATCCCATATGGGCGCCGGTTCTAATCCCGCCAGCTCCACTTCCCATCCAGCTCCCTGCTTGTGGCCTGGGAAAGCAGTTGAGGACGGCCCAATGCATTGGGACACTGCACCCGCGTGGGAGACCCGGAAGAGGTTCCAGGTTCCCGGCATCGGATCGGCGCGCATCGGCCCGTTGCGGCTCACTTGGGGAGTGAATCATCGGACGGAAGATCTTCCTCTCTGTCTCTCCTCCTCTGTGTATATCTGGCTGTAATAAAATGAATAAATCTTTAAAAAAAAAAAAAAAAAAAAAAAAAAAAAAAAAAAAAAAAAGAAAGCTGAGACTAAGCTTGGTGTGCTAAGCCAAAGTTTAGATTTATCCTGTGAGATCTAACAGTTGATTGATAAAATCTGATATACATTTTGAATGAGAGAATTACAATGAATTAATTAATGGCATCTAAAATAACAGCAAGGAAATCAACCAAAACATTAAGGAGCAAAATCATGGAGAAAGGCAAAAATTAAGGAGAGGAAGAAGGATGGAATAAATAGCCAGAAAAGTGCAAAAGACTTGGGATTAATATCTGCGCCTCCAGTGCTTCCAGTTTAAGGAATCTGTGGGTTACTAGACATTCATTAGGAAAGAGACTATGTATTGAGAAAAAATTGTGGAAAAAAGTTGATGGAATCCATTCATATCAGATGTGTGAATGACAGCCAAGTAGACAGATGGACTTAGCAAGCTTTGGATTCAAGAATCTTCATTTTCAGATAACTTAGCAATGCGAAAGTCGTATGAGTAGACATTTCTCTTTTATTCTTTTTTTTTTAAAGGTTTATTTACTTTTATTTGAAAGAAAGACTTACACAGAGAAGAAAAGACAGAGAAAGAGATCTTTCATCCACTGGTTCATTCCTCAAATTACAACAGCCAGAGCTGAGTCAATCTGAACCCAAGATCCAAGAGCTTCTCCTGAGTTTCCCATGTGGGTGCCAGGGTCCAAAGCCATCTTCCACTTCTTTACCAGGCCATAAGCGGAGAGTTAGATTGGAAGTGGAGCAGCTGGAACATGAACCGGTGCCCTTATGGGATGCCAGCACTAGCAGTTGGGGGATTAGCTTGTTGAACCACTGCACTGGCCCCAGGAATACACATTTCCATAACATAGCAAACATTGTATAAGCTATCATCTTTGAAAGGGTTTTTACCTAAAGCCCAATGGATGAGTGACTCCGGAATTGCTGCTGAAATAAATGATTGTGCATCTTTATTTCCCGACTATCAGCTGCATCACAGACTGCATGCGTCACTTGTCATTCTACCCTTCAGTCTAGTGAAGGTTCATAAATGGTTTAATCACTTTTTTTCAAGGAAAAATAAATTCTGCAGCCCCAAGACCGTAGAAGTTATGCTTAATGAACAAGGATAGGAAAGGAAAATATTATTCTAGAAAAATCACCAAAGGATTCTGACCATAGCCTCAAACTGGTGAGAAAGGAAGAGTATGCATTGTTTCAGACCACTCCGCTGCAAAGGATCTTACACCATTACAACCGTCTCAGTGGAAATGAATAATAGGTCTGAACATATTTTTAGAGTATCTTGTTGATTATATTGCACTGTTAGATTTCTCTCTTTGTTATTTATCATAAACAAACACACACTTAAAAATGACATGACTTCCAAATGGATCTTATATGCATAAATTCTCCCGGAAGGGCCACCAATGTTCATGTGCTGCTAAAACAAACACATGGATGAACACCAGTGTGTTTGGAATTAGAATGTAGTGCAGCCTGCCTGCCTGCCTTGTGCTACCATCTTATTATGTAAAAAATAAGTTAGGATGCAAATCTGAACCAAACGTGGCATTTTCAGTTTTTATGTCCACAGGAACTGAAATCTCCTGCTAAATGTGTACTAGAACTAACTATTGGTGATAAGCATTTTAAAAGTTAGTAAAACAATGTTCACTTATGGCATTCAATTTAGATTTATGGAAGAAGATCAATAGTATCTAGGTAAGCTGGAGACATTTAAATATCATTATGCAAATTCCATAAAACATATTTGACTGAGATCCAAGTCTTCATAGCTAAAGATTTTATTCCATCAGTCAAATCAGAAGGAAATACAAACCATATCACAGCAAACTAATATAGCATACTTATAAGCCGTTCATTTATTAAATCTTCCTTTATCCCATACTTGTAAAAATTGCATCAACTTTGATAACAAGTGAAATACAATGGGAGTATGATGGTTTTCCAATAGTTTATGTGTCAGGAATGTACTGAATAAAACACAAACAAGAAGGGAAGGAAACAAGAGATCCTTTTTCTGATCCTTTTTTCAGAATCATTTTAAGTTTATTGCTTTTACCACATCAGAGTTCATTGGAGTCTTGATGTCACGATTATCTGTTTTTCCTACAAACTCACTGAAGTTCAAGGGTGGACACTTTGTAAATACTGGAGAAGATTCAAAACTAAGTTGTATCAGCCTGGAGACAATCAGATTTTCCACTGTGTAACTTTAGCTGCCAAAGAGTAATCAACTTTTCCCGTTACTAAGAGATTCATCTAGGGACATTTAATTCTGTTCTGCCTATATTACTATTAAAGGAAGTTCAATTTCAAAATAAATAAAACTACTTTCATGATACCAAAGATTATAGACCAACAGTGTAATATATTCCATAATCATTGCAGAATCAATCTGTTCTGAATGATGCCTTCGTCATGCGGGTAGTACTATACATAGATACAGTACATGCAACTGGACAATGCTTTCCAGTCCTGGTGACAATTATTTCTTTTGTAAACTTCTACCAGACAATAAGCTTTCAAAAACTGGAATCCATAGTAAATTTTATTAAGACATTGTTTCTTCTCCCTGTCCCACAAGCAATTATAGACACTCCTAAATGTTGCCAATAAAACATTTGTTTTTGACAATAGGTCTCAATAGGTCTCAAGGGACTTCTTCAAAATTTTTGTGGGTTAATAAAGGAAAATTGATTACATTTCAGTTATCAAAAATTCAGATAAGATCACTAACATATGAGAGTATGATAAACAGCATTGTCAGCTGCATAGTCTCCAAGGACATACAGATCTTTAAAAGATAAAGCAATCTTAGATGTTGTGTACTTTACCCATCTTTCATCAATGAAGAGAACAATGTACTAAGTCCATCTGAATTAGTTTTGGGGAAAATTATGATTATACACTTGAAAGTAAATTGTAGAAAAATTTCCAAAATTATTCCCATAATTTAAACTGATCTAGAGAGAGGCACTAAAAAGTGTCTCTTAGTATGTGATTATTCTTTCTTTAGTATTAGAACTCCTAGATTTTAGCAGCTCAATGTCCATCTGAGGTAATACCTGTGTTTTTTTGAAAGTTTCTTGCCATTTCTGCTAGTGGACTATAAGCGACACTGAAATCTCCACATTCTGGATGGTGCCCTAACATAAGGACCATGTTCCTCATCAGCTCACCCCCAGTTCTCTTCTGTCTCCTGGTGGAAGGCAGAAGTGAAGATACTGATGACAGCAGCCGTGTTGTAGAAGAAATGAAACAGGTTGTTGAAAAAGGCAAGTAGAGCCATGTGTTAGAAGATCCTTGGTGATTGTAGGAGTACCACATCTACCCTGGATTGTATACCCATGACTTAGAAAGAGAAATAGAGTTCCACCTTGGTTAAGTTACTGTTTTATTAGTATCTATATCCTGATTAACATCACATAATTTACATTCCTCTCCTTATGTGGCAATTCTTTCTTCATACCTCAAAATAATTCCCTTTGAAATACTGATTGAAAAGTGATTTTTTTTGTTTCTGAGAAAAATGACAAATTTGTTAGTCTCTCAGATAATCGGCACATTATTTGACCTTGTTAACATCTAAGTCAAGCATTTTGGTCTTAGCCTCATAGGTATTCTGATTCCATTGAGCTTTCTTTAATGAAAGTTTAAGCTAATAAATTATATTTTCATGTCAAATTCTGATATTTGTGTCATATATGTAAAAGTACAAAGGATTTAAAAGGGCAGACTTTCTTTGTTTTTTGTTAAAGGAACTGGTGAGTTTCATTTTTTATAAATTTACATGTCATTCAAAATCATTGTCAATTATAATATATTTTTAAATCAATACCGGATTTCCCCATTGCCACCAAAAAGACAACAGTCATGGCATTACTTCACCAATGCCAAAAATAAACAAATGAATAAATGAATGAATAAATCAATGTGTGCTCCTTCAACTCGAATAGTAAATTTTGCAAACTTAGCTGTTATCCTTTATTCACGGAAGGAGAAGTGACAGAATTACTTGTGCAAATTACTTTGATAATGTTCTTCCTTCGGAATTAAGCATACCTGCACTCAGTTTCTACTTTCCTCCTGTCATTCATGCAGTCCCTGGGATAAAGTCCAGTTTTGTAGCTCTGGTTTTTGTGTCACTCCAGTCTTTGGAGTTTCTGTTTAAATATCTTGCTCCAAATATGCTCCCCTGCTTAGAGTTTTGTCTTTAATTTTCTAAAGTCTGATAATTGCTAACATGTATGAAGCATACAGCATTACAGCGGAATGACAAGAAGAATATTCAATGAATCTGCCTAGTGTTATCTGTTTTGTAATCGCATCACTCATACAAACTATCCTTTTTTTTTTAGGTGAATTTCCTTAAAGTAATGGGAGATAAAACTTCAGTATCATCTTTTAAAAGAAATTTCTCAATTAAAAAGTTTATGATCCTGGATTCTGATTGAATTACTAATACGTAAGAATTTGCATTCCTCCTTTTGGCTTTTGATTGGTATGAGCTAAAATACTGGGAAGATTGTGGGCATAACTCAGTCAGCTCTAGCTTGAGTACTGAGTATGTTTTTCTATATCTCTTAACCCAGTGTTTGCTCAACCAGTTCATAAGTATTTTCCATGCTTTATGTTAAATAAACAGATAAAATGCTAATGAATTCCAATTTTAAACTACATCATTCAGATTTCTGACATTGCTTTAATTTGTGCAAGTTTAATAATCTTTGATATTTTGATCATTTGAATTTATTGAAACTTGATAAAGCCCAATAAACTGACTAAATTTGGTTTTTGATTTAAAGTTTCAAAATGATATAGAAGAGCTAAAATAGTACACATTCTTTCTGTTGAGTTTAGTTTCCCTAGTTCATTTAACTAGAAAACAAAACATGCATAAATAGAACAAAGGAATTAGCAGAAAAGGACTATTTTGAAAATATTTACTTATATATTTGAAGGTGAAATTTATAGAGAGAGTAACAAAGAGAAATCTTCCATCTGCTGGTTCTCTTCCCAAATGGCTACAACAGCTAGGACTGGATCAGTCTGAAGCCAGGAATTTCATTTGGATCTCTGGCATGAATACAAGAGCCCAAGTTCTTGGATCATCTTCCACTGCTTTCTCAAGTGCAATATCAGGAAGCTGGATCAAAAGTGGAGCAGTTAGGACTCAAACTGGTGCTCATATGGGGATGTTGGCACTTGCACACTTTAATACAGCACTGACCCCCAAAGAACTAGTTTTTCAAAACTACCAAGTACCTTAATTTGCATGATACTTGATAATCCTCAATATGACAGAATTTTACTTATTGGCTGTTGCTAGAATTTTTCTGAATAAAGATAAAATGGACCTTCAAAAGCAAACCAAGAACTTAGTTTGAATGTTCTAGGTTGATGATAACATTTTCTGAAGGGTCATCATTCAGTACACACACACACCCCTGTATTTTCCTTCCTATTTCCTCACAATTAGAGTGTATGGATCTGATATTTATAGTGATACTCTCCTTCAAGCAATCATCTCCAAACTTTCTCATATTCTACAATAAATTGCCTATTATCAGAGGACATTTACAAATGTGTTTTCTTTGGAGAGAAGTAAATTCATAATTTTGATAGGAAAAGCTGCTTTCATATGTTTGTTACGCTACCAAGTCTGGATGGGTGTTCTTCATACTTCCATGTATTATCCATTTGGGATTTTATTAGCGTGTTAAATCTAATAGTTATCACTCATTTTACTTCAGTGTCTGGGACATAGACAAAAAGTTGTTGAAGTAGGGAAAGTGTATATTTTGCTCCTATCCAAATTAGTTCTTTAACTCATTTTTTTAAAAAAAGAGATGTACTTCAAAAATCCATGCAAAAATAAAACTGAAATTAGAAGTTAAGTGCATTTTGGTGTAAAAACATTAAAACTTCATGCATTTCTTCCAATGGAATACAGCCTACAGCTTCAATGATTCTTGTAGAAACTTTCTTTCTCCCCTTTTCCCTTTCTCTTTTCTTCCTTCCCTCCTTCCTTCCTTCCTTCCTTCCTCTAAATAAATAATTCCTGAATATCCTATTTTATGAAAAGCATTGCTCTAGCTTCTAGATTAAAAAGCTCACTGACTAATTTAAAAGGTATGTTTGATTTGAATCCAGGATTCTTTCATCTTTTGGTTCCCACAGAGAAATTTTCCCAGAGATTCTCATAGTAGACATCTTGGCCCCAGAACTATGCGGTTTTCATGTGGCACATGGAGCTTTCATGTTCTGAAAAATTGTTTATTAGAAAAGTTGTTTATTAATGCCAGTGGAATGATTTGTTAGAAATGTGGTTGTCCTCCCCTGAGCCCATCCCAGTGACTTCTTCCTTTCCCTTGAATGATTACTGTTCTGAACTCTGGCTTCTCCCTGTTTATCAGGCTGATTTCACTGGTGCAGAAAAAAGTAAAGGCATAACCAGGGCGGGGGGCAGCGATTTCAAAAACATTCATGGGAATATGCAACTACAAGATAACTTTACTTTGATGAAAAATAATTTTGTAATCCACCTCTAGTATTTTCATAATATACATATTCTGAACACTCTAACATAATTTTTTATCATTTTACAATAAAATTAGTTCATATTTTAAATCCCATTTTCCATGAAATTTTTTCTGTAACTTTATTTACACTGCATCCAAAATTGACCTTGACGTTTTTTGCATGTGGCATGATTCCCTCTATATCAACTCATTGTCCTTACATTTTTCCACATCAGAAAATTGAAAAGTGCAGTGACAATCGTGAAAACATGAAACTGAAATTGTTCTACCTAAACTAAGTTGCTAAGTTTCAACCTGTCTAAAATAAAACATTTCCATTTTCCTGCCATAAAGTCTTCTTGCTACTTTGAACTTTTGGTTATTCATTATTTTTGTCTTTCCTCAGGTTCTGAAAGCTCAGCTTCTTATCCTTTCCCTGGCTCATGTAATCCTTATTTGTTCATTCCTAAAGATATTCACAGTTCCCATGTGTTTTGATATTTTTTATTTCAGTTTTACTTACTCCAAATATTCTCTTTTCTCTTGTCAAATTCATAGCTGGCTTATGGATGATACGGTGGCATCATTTTTCCCAAGAGAATTTTGTATCCCCTTTTTGTCACAAATGTGTTGGTTACTCAGTGGTGTGTGGTTTTTTTTTTTTTTTTTCCCCATGGAGCTATAATCTGTTGCTATTGTTGTTGTTGTTGAAGCTGTTGTTCCAAATCATACCAGTGGTTGACCTTGTTTCATGGCTTCTCAATTATGGAAATGTATAGTGATGGAGTACTGGGGTCTACCATATCCAGATGTGGGGGAATAATTCAACATGCATCCCTGCTTACAGATGAAAGATGGATTCCCAATGAAACAGTTGGACAAGTGTAGACAATGGGATACTGCACTGTTTGACTTTGTCTGTACCAGCAATTACAATTACAATTCCTTATGAAGGATTATACCACTGTAGCAAAATGGGGAAAATCTGCGGGGGGGTGGGAGTTTTGGGGGAAATCCGAGTCTATGCAAAATTGTAACACATAATTCAAAATGTAAAATAAAAAATATATATTTATCTAAAAAAGAGTTTTATAATTTTATTGCAAAGTCAGATACACAGACAGGAGGAGAGATAGAGGAAGATCTTCCATCCACTGATTTACTCCCCAAGTGGCTGGAACGGCCAGTGCTGAGCCAGTTTGAAGACAGGAGCCCGGAGCCTCTTTTGGTCTTCTACACGGGTGCAGGGTCCTAAGGCTATGGGCCATCCTCAACTGCTTTCCCAGGGCACAAGCAGTGAGCTGGATGGAAAGTGGGGCTGCCAGGATTAGAACCAGCACCCATATAGGATCACTGTGCATTCAAGGTGAGAACTTTAGCCACTATGCTAATATGCCAGGGCCAGATATTTACAGTTCTGACCAACGATTCTTCATTTGGATTTTTGCATGTAAATCTTCAGCATTGAAATGTCACTCCTACTTCTGCCTCTATTGTCCAGAATTATATTCTCCTGTATGGTAATCATTTGCTACACTGATCACTCAAAAGGTTAGGAAAGTAATAAAATTTTATTTCACTTTATTGCTATTAATTTAAGTTGAATAATTAAATTAAGTAATCACTTAGTGTTATTATATTCAGACAAGCGCTTTAGTAATGAAGTCCTACCCTTGAAACATTAAATGACTAAAATAAATGAATTTTTAAGACGTTGGCAAAGAAGCTCTTTTAATGACTGGAATGATTAAAAAATAGAAATTATGAAGTGTCTAACCTGAGCAGATAAAATACAGATAGAAAAATATAATTAATCAATTTAGCAATGTAAGCAATTTGGCTCTATATGACCCTAAATAGTAGGCCTCTGATGACATATGGCTATTTAAATTTAAATTAAAGTTTATAAAATTACAAGTAAGATTTCTCTCTCTTCTTGGCTCCTGAACTTACAACATTGCTCTTGTCCTGTCTTTAGACTGGCAATTACACCATGAGCACCCCTACTTCACATGCCTTTTATGTTGGACTGGCACTTCCCTGGGTCTCCTGTTATTAGGACTTCTCAGATTCCATAGTCATGTGAGGTAATTCCTGATACAAATCAAGCAATCTCTGTTTTTTTCTCTTTCTTTTCCTTCCTTCCTTCCTTCCTTCCTTCCTTCCTTCCTTCCTTCCTTCTTTCCTTCCTATTATCTCTCTATCATCTATGTAGTGTAGTTTGAACACAATTTACCAACCTTGAACTTACACAGGAGTTTAATTTTAAAGACATATTTTAGTAATGCCAAAATGGTGGAAATGTTTATCCAAATTACTATTTGGAAATGTGGCCTTTGAAAGTGATTTGATTAAATTAGGTCATAAAGGTGGGATTAATGAATCCTGTTGACTTTATAAAATGAAAAACAGAATCACATCATATGCAGTTCACACTCTGGACTTTGAACCCCTAGAAACATAAGTCAAAATAAATCTCCTTATTGTATAAAGTAGCCTGCCTCAGGTTTATCATTCTAGTAAGAAAAGGTTCCTTGATTATCTATCGTCCACCTAATCTCTTACTCCTTCATTTTCTCTGAAGAACACTATGGACAGACAGTGATTATTACAGCAAACATTAAGTTCCTACAGTGCACCATGCCACAGAGGTGAAAGGCCAGAGAATGCGGTTATCGTTGAATGACATACTGAAAACTGTCAGCATAAGCAAGGTTTATTTCCATAGAATATTATGATTAAAGAAATAAAAACCCTGAAATAAATAATAATGGAATATTCCATTAGCCCATACATGACATCACCTAAACATGTAAAGGACTTTGTTAGGTCCTAAAAAAATACTGATTCTGTAATTACGTAAATAAACTATCCCTAAACTATGGTTTTCAGATAAATTAAAGAGCATAAAGTAAAACTTTACTCTCAGATTAACTGAAAATGTCTCATATAATGCATGAAGCACAATTAAATAGGTAATTATTTGTTGTCTATCAGAAATTGAAATTTAATTACATATTCTGGGTTTGTGTGTGTGTTCAGCTAATTGGACAATTTAAAATTATTTTTGAAAGATTCTGTTTTAATCACACCTTAAAAGAAATTTAAGCACAAATTAAACTCAAAAACGTTGTCACATATCAGATAGTAAATATGTTAAAAATTTGGGGCCACAAATTGTCTCTGTTATGTTTTATTGCCATTAATACCTTAAAACCATAAATACCATTCATTCACACACAAAACAATCTGGGCTAAATTTAAATCTCTGGGCTAAATTCAATACGAAACTTCTAAGTTGGTGTGGGGAGGCCAGTTATTCATGAATTATGCAGCATGAAGAATTTTGTTTTGATATTCAAGGGTACAGTAATCAGATGCCAATCTAAATTTTCTGCTAGTCAACTCTCTGAAGACACTTGTATTAGCTAGAAAGCCTTGCTTGCCTCTGGTGCCTGCTGCCACCTTGCTGGTTCCAGTCCTTAAGTAGCTGTTTCCTGGTTCTTGAATTGTGCTCTCTTTTCTGCTCCTCATATTTTCAAACACAACCTCCTTCCCAAGACTTGGCTCACATTAAACCCATGCCTGGAGTCTCCAGTGAGATCCCGGCATCTGTATTTTACAAAAGTGCTTCACCACTTCAAATGTTGATAAATTCTCCTAAAATTGCAAAACCATCTTTCTTGCTTTCAGAACATTGCTGGGTGCAGAGAAAACATTACCAAAGCTTTTGTGGGGCCCCCGTTGAGGCACAGCAGGTTAAGTACTGCCTGTGGTGCTGGTATCCCATATGGATAGTAATTGGTATGCCAGATCTATATGGATACTAGCTGGTGTGACAGCTCCTCCACTTCCAGTCAGGTTTCCTGCTAAAGTGACTGAGAAAGCAGCAGAATATGGCTCAAGTGCTCGGACTGCTGCCACTCTTGTAAGAGACGTGAATGGGCTTCGTGGATCCAGGCTTTGGACTGGCTCAGCTCCGACCATTGTGCCATTTGGGGACTAGACAGCAGGTGCAAGAGTCTCTCTCTCCTGCTCTTTTAAATAAATCAATAAATTCTTCTTAAAAGTTTTGTTATTGAAAGAACCTAATTCTCTCATTTTCCTAATATTTTCATTTTAACCAATTCAATATAAAGAAAACATTAAATTCAAATAATTTGGATTATCTTTATCTTAAATTATTCATACTTGACTTTGTTTTATGATTATGTGCCAAAAATGGAATAATGAATTGTGGAATAATGAAATTTTCTTGTGATTAATAAAATAAAAAGTTCTAACAGCACAGTATCCAGTGATTAGATCACTGAAAATCAAGGTAGTATTGGGTGAGTACATGAATTTCTCAACATCACCAACAAAAGGAAATGAGTTAGTTTCAAAGTCAGTTTAATTATGAGCCCATTTACACAAACTGCAATTCACTTGCTTTTCAAAAATAAACGAGTTGCTGTTATTTGAAATTAATGCCTAGATTTTAAAACATACTAAAAGATTTTCAGTTATGTATCTACCTAAAAAATTAAAACCCTCCTATAGCATACATTTAAGAATTCACATTAGGGTCATATTGTTCATTAATTGTATTGACTTTTAATTCACTGAAATGCCCCACATTAAGCTTTTCAACCATAAATATTCAACAAATTTTAAAGGGATTAATGTCAGACACTGTCATATTTTCCTAACCACAACAATGGCAAATAGTAAGTCCAAACACTACCATCTCATTGGTCACACATTGTTTCCTTCAGAAGTCATCTCTAGTCATTGCTTTGAGCAGCATACAGAGTAAAAGAAAGAAGAACAGGCTTCAAGGGGTCCACTTAAAATAAATTTAATATTTAATTTAATATTAAAGAGAGAGATCCCCAAGCAAAATGTAATAGTTGATTTTAGAACAGTCTTTAAAAGTTGTTATTTTTGCTCATTTGACGTCAAGCCTAATTTTGAAGTACTGAATCTGAGAACAGTTTTCTAAGACTAGAAGGCTTGTTCTGGACTGAACACAAGGTTATTGAAAATCCATATTGTTTATATATATACTTTATATATGGTACTGACATATATAAAATGCTGGACATTATTCTTTGAATATTGTCCCTTTATAGAATATTTTAAAATGCACGCCCATGTACAGCATATAAAATTAGAACAATATAATTTTTGAATAATTTTTTTAAGATTTATTTATTTTTATTGAAAAGTAAGATATACAGAGAGGAGGAGAGACAGAGAAGATCTTCCGTCCGATGGTTCACTCCCCAAGTGAGCGCAACGGCCGGTGCCAGGATGTCGATCCGAAGCCAGGAGCCAGGAACCTCTTCTGGGTCTCCCACGCGGGTGCAGGGTCCCAAGACTTCGGGCCGTCCTCGACTGCTTTCCCAGGCCATAAGCAGGGAACTGGATGGAGAATGGAGCTTCCAGAACTAGAACTGGCACCCATACGGAATCCCAGCACGTTCAAGGCGAGGAGCTTAGCCACTAGGCCATGGCACCAGGCCCTGGAATAATGTTTCTTATGAAAGTATTTGCAGGATGATTGTTTTAGCTACATGCCTCCACTGGCAACAGTAAAGCTGTCGAAATGAGTCATCCGCCTTTGTTTTCTCAACTGAAAGGATTGATGGCTGTGTTGGTGGAAAAAGAAGTAATCATGGGAACCCTAAGAAAGTGATACTCTTTGAGAAAATATAATAGATATTGTATTACAGATTCTGTTATATAACAAGGTATCATAAAATTTTCAAGAAGATTGATGTTAAATGTGGGTAAGAAATATGAAACAGTAATTCTCTTGAAAACTTATAAATGTGAGGAAGGAATATGTGTTGGTTATGAATCGTCTACTAACCTAAATGTCAATGATAATTGTAATATGCAGAATTAAAACCATTCTGAAAAAAAAAATTTGAACTTGAAGACATTTTATCCTATGAAGAATATGCCAAAACTCCTGAATAACAAATAGCAAAAGTAAGAATTTGACATTTTGATACCCAGTCTGTAGAAACTAGTGGAGGTTATGTAATACTAAACTTAATGCTTGAGCACATTTTATACATAGAAAAACTAAAAAATTTATGCAACTTTTATAGCATAAAGAAAAATGTGACGGGGTGGGAATTTGGTGGGGAATCCCAGCCCATGCAAAATTGTACCACGTAATTCAAAATTCAAAATAAAAATATATTAAAAATAAGATATTACCATAATAACATATTTTTCCAGTCTTTTAAAGTGTGTGTGTGTGAACAGGTATAATTATAGACGCCTTAATGGGGGCACATGTACTGAGACGTGCAGCATGAGAAGATATTGCCACGTTTGAACATCAAGGCTGTGTA
The DNA here is from genome assembly GCF_030435755.1 of Ochotona princeps. NCBI lineage: Eukaryota > Metazoa > Chordata > Mammalia > Lagomorpha > Ochotonidae > Ochotona > Ochotona princeps. The sequence continues at coordinate 32,362,619 of NC_080838.1, forward strand.
ATGTAAAGATAATCATAACAGCAGGAGTAATGTTATGGTGTTAGGGTGTAATGCACTAAGACACTGCCTACAAAAACACAAGCTGATTTCAGACAGCAGGCTTAAGTCCTGTCTGCTTTAATTCCCATCCACCTTCTTGCTAGTGTGCGTGGGAAAGCAGCAGATGGCTCAAGTGCCACCTTTGTGGCAGACCTCGCTGAAGTTCCTCAGCCTGGCCCAGCCCTGGCCACTGCAGTCCTTGGGGAGCAAACCACTGGAGGAAAGATGTTTTTCTCCTTGGTTTCTCTTTCTCTCTTACACAATGTGCGTGTGTATGCATTCTCTCTCTCTCTCTCTCTCTCTCTCTCTCTCTCTCTTTCCATCTTTCAAAACAGTAAAATAAACCTCTTCAAAATATCATAACTAATGAAATAACAGTGCTTATTTTTCCATGACCTGACAATAAAAAGCAAAACACAATGGAAAATGTCAAACACATTGAGATCATTAAAGTGCAAATAAAATGCAGAGGGAAAGGCAAGGATATTTGGTACTTCAGTATGAGTGATGACTCCTGCAGAATTCAGTCTACAGTGTCACAGAGTCAATCATGCATAAACATAGAAATCCTGAGAATTTCAAGGATTTATTCTGATGAAAGATGTAAATTAATGATATGCATCTCACTGGTACTTCTGTGACTTACAACATGCCATTTATTAAATAAATATTCATTGAGAAATGTGAACCAGGCAAACTCAGCCCTCATGAACTTTACACTGCACAGATTATATACAGTATAAAGTTCATGAGGGCTGAGTATATATACATACACACACATGTTCTATATACATACACACAGGACTGAATATATATATATATACATGCTATATATACATACACACATGTATGCACACATATTTTATAATATATGTGTATATATACCTACGATTAATTGATTTATATAAAAGACAGAGTTTCAGAGGGAGAGGGGTCGTTGGTCCACACTGCTCCAGGTCTCCCATGTGGGTGCAGGGCCCCAAGGACTTTCACCATCTTCTGTTTTCAGGTGCATCAGCAGGGAACTGGCTTGGAAGTGGAGCAGTTGATACTTGAACTGGAGCCCATTTGGGATCCTGGTATTGCAGGTGGTGGCTTTACTCCTAAAGCCAGCCTCAAATTTTACTTGTTCATCTGTGGAGACTAATTGTGGATGTCAGTAAATTAATAATTTAATTGCTTGTGGTAATGAAAGCTGAATTGAATAATGTGAGGGGCTATAGTAAGAGATTCTTTTGCACAGGCTGATCATTCCCAAATAGATTCTAGAACTCTGAGGAGTCATCTCAGCAGAAACTTGGGTGATATGGAGTTGGAAGGAAAGACTGAGATGGGCAAATTTCAAAGTAAAGATTCCAAATGAAGAAAAAGCTGGTGGTTTCCTGAACCAGCAATAGCCTGTGTGAGCAAGGAAGGCAAGAGATGAGACACACATGAGACAGAGCAGATTGTGCAAAGCATTGTAGGAGATGTAAATGAGTTTGCGCTTTAAATACGATGATATCAATTGTGGACGATACATATGGAATTGCAATTTTAAAACTGCACTCTTGCTTATCTTAAAAGAAAACATTGTAGGACAATGAGAATGAAGAAAAGATTAGTTAGGAGTCTTTCCAACTAGATCAGAGGAGAGAGGATGGTGCTTTTTTTTAAGAAAAAAAAGGTATTTATTTTTACTTGGAAGGAAGAATTATAGAGATAAGGAAATACATGGAGAAAATATTTCATCTACTGGTTCACTCTCCAAATGGCTGTAAAGGCCAGAGACTGCTGGTTCTAAGCCAGGGACCAGGAGCCTCTTCCAGTTCCCCCATGTGGGTGGATCTGAGCCATCACTGCTTTCCAAGGCCACAAGCAGGGAGCTGTATCAAAAATGGAGCAGCTGGGACATGAACCAGCACTCAAATGGGATGCTGGTGATTTCAGGTGCAGTATTAGCCTGTTGAGTCATAGTTCACTGATAATTCCTTGAGAACAACTGCAGACCAAATGTTTGGGCTGCTGCCACCTACATGGGTGGCCTGGCTCTGCCCTAGCTGCTGCAGTCACTTGGGGAGTGAACCAGCAGATGGAAGCTCACTCTTGCTCTTTCTCTCCCACTCCAACTCTGACTTTAAAATAAATATTTTTTAAGAAATGAAAAAATACAATAATGATTTAGTTATGAAGTTTTCAGAAGAGGACTCAAGAATGACTTAATTATATGTGTAAAAAAAACTATATCCCAATAAATCTGTCTAGCTTGGAGATTTTTAAAATTATGTGACTCTGACAGCAATGATCTAAGCGAGATCTTAGATACATTTGAGTACTTGCCACAGATGACTTCTTTGAAAGTCATCTAGCAAATGTACTAATTGAATGCAGAAACCCACTGAATGTAGAAATCCAGCAACTTAAGCTTCCAGTAACATTAAGTCATTGACAAGGATAAACAGGACAAAGAGATTCACAGAAGTATATGTGATACATTCATTTCTCCCGAACCAGAGAGCGAGTAGCAAATCCTGCAATTTGGTTGCTAATACCTAATTCCAGGTCTCAGCAGGCAATTACTGCCTGCACTATCAGCCATCTGATGAGCAGACAGACAGCTGTCATCTTGGCAGCAGTGACAGATTAGGAATGGCTTTAGTCATGTGCAAGTGCTTGGCATGGAGTTATGGATCCACACATGTCCCAAGAATTATCTTCAGACTAAAGGAATTAATAATTATTGTACAAATTAATACTACTTGGAAACTAAGGAAAACACTGCAACTAAAGAAACATTCGTTTATATATAATGCGTAATAATTAACTGTTGTCCATTTTGTATTACTTAGAAAGAAAATAACTATATATATGAATGTAAAGGTACTTTGTCAGTATGTTTAAGAGTTCTTCAGTTGTTTACTAAAATGTCACCATTAACAAGGCTCTTCTCAGGGCCTGGCATAGTAGTCTAGTGGTTAAAGTTCTTGCTTTGTATGCACTGGAATCCCATATTGGCACCAGTTCCTATCCCAGCTGCTCCACTTTCCATCCAGCTTCCTGCTTGTGGCTTTGGATGGCAGAAGAGAATGGTCCAAAACCTTGGGACCCTGCACCAATGTGGGAAACCTGAAAGAAGCTCCTGGCTCCTGATCTGCTCAGCTCTGGCTATTGTGGCCACTTGGGGCATGAACCAGAGCATGGAAGATGTTTCTCTCTGTCTCTCTTTTTCTCTGTAGACCTGACTTTCCAAAAAAATAAATAAATCTTTATAAAGAAAAAAAAAGAAAGAAAAATCTATGCCCTTAAAAAAAAGCCTCTTCTCTCTTTTCATCAGGCAGTAGATAGTTACTGGCCCACCCAATAACCATGTCCTGTAACAAAACTTTTGACAGAGGGAACGTTTCACCTAATGATTAAGACAGCTGCATTTCACACTGGTGTGCTAACTTCTGACTCCAGTCTCTTACTTATGCAGAACTTGGGAAGTAGGAGTGATGACTTAACTAATCAGGTTTCTGACATTCATGTAGGAGCCAAATATTAAGATCTTGAAGTTCAGCATCAGCCTCAGGCCTTTGGTGTCCTACGGATATTTATAGAAGGAATCAGGGAATGGGAGCTCATGCTCTGTCGTCGCTTATCAAGTAATTTTTAACTGATGGATGCTAAATGGAACATTTTAAAAATTGCTGCAAGTGAAAAGAAGCTTAAAATAAGAGAAAAAGCAGAAAGTACACAAACATAAAAGAGGCAAAGCAATGTTTATTGCTGCATAAAGATGAAAATCAGATTCTGAAAGGAATCAGAAATGTGATTGATTAGCAATTACTAATCAACCTGACTTTGGCAATTTACTAAAGCTTTTGATGCCCATATTTCATCATCTCAGAATGGTTAAAATATTTATTTTATTCTAGTATGTCAATTATTTTATATGTATGCATATATATTATATGTGTGTATTATTTTATGTATATGTATTATTTTATATATATATATACATACACACATATTTTTGTAAGCACATGAACTCACACCAACTTGCTATGACATGTCTGCACATGAGGTACTAAGAAGCAAAGTTTGCTTTGAAAAGACTTCTATGAGAACAATGTGCATTCTGCTAAAACTGATGGAAGAACTATTGTCCAATTTGTGTTAAAGCGTGGGTGGACAAATGGTGAACTCATTGATTATCCCTTACTAAAACTGGGGGGATATTTTTCAGCAAGAAAACAGAAATTTATAAATTAATATCTCATCTTAAGAAAGGGTGAGATCATGTTGAAGATGAGGCTACCAAGTGGAAGTTCATCCATTCCAATCTGCAAAGAAAAAACAAAACCTAAACAACCAAACAAACAATAGCCAATCCCAGTGGCATCTCATTTGGCTCAGCTTGTTTGAAAAACTAATGTAGCACAAACTTTCTACTCTATGGGTATCAATCCCAGACTGAGCACACACAAGAGCAGAATCTTCCGTTAAAAACCTGTTTAAAGGCCTATTTATTGTTTGAAATTCAGAATGATCGATGGAGAAAGTGAAGAGGGAAGGAGAGACACACAAAAAGATAGAAACAGAGAGAATCACAAACAAAAACTATAACAGGAGACAAAACATTAAAATATATAACTTTGGCAACAGAGAAGTGATCTAGTTGAAGAACAATGCAACCAGTCAATAGCAAAGAGCGTGGCAACTACATTTTCTGGGATGCTCAAGGTATTGTGCTAACTGACTTTCTGGAGGTGGAAAGATCGTAACACCTGCTCACTGCAGCAAGTTGTAAGAGTAAATGCTCAGGAAAGTCTCCCCATGGAATTCCCCTCCACCACATCTATCTGCTCCTTCCTCTATTCAAAGCCTTTTTTTTTTTTTTTTATTTTACAATAGGCAATCTTTAGGCATCCATTACTTATTTGGATTCTGAGTTATTTTTATACACCCAGTTTTAAAACATCTTGAAATGGTTTTATTTTTATTCAAGTAATAATATGAAAAAATACTGCTTTCACCACATCACAAGTGTTGGGATCCACAGTACTTCAGCGATAAACTAAATGGCTGGTGACATGATTTCAAAGTATTTTGAACTTTGAGGAAACAAGTTGAGAAATAAGATTTATATCATATTTTTCATATTTCAATTCTATTTCCCACAAACTTGATAAAAAGTGGTTGACTAGATTTTTGTCAATTTTTTATTTATTTATTTATTTTCATGATTAATTATATTTAATTATTGGTTATCAGATGTGCTAATGTTTGCTGAAACTCAGCTCGTAAATGTATTTTTTTTTTATTTATTCATTGATTACATTGTATCATGTGATACGGTTTCGTTGGAACTGGGAATCACCCCACCCCTCCCCCCGCCCTCCCCCCATGTGGAATTTTCCACCTTGTTGCATATCCACTGATCAAGTACAGTTGAGATTCCCTCTTTGCAAGCATAAACTAAACATAGAGTCCAACATCTTAGAGTCCACTCTAGTTCCTCAGCGTCTTGGGGAGACCCTGTCCGGTCTGAGGGCAGAACCATCAGATTATCAACCCGATCAATTAAAGGCTCCAACATACCATCAGCAACAGTTAACTTTGTTGTGTAACTAATAGTTATAGTATTGAGTAACCAATATGTTAAAAACAATTGCGATTTCTTAACCATCTTCTGTGATCACCTCATTGTCAATTCAGTTTTAGTTTATATACAACATATAACATAATATACATAAAATAACATGTTTTACATAACATCATATCCTCTTAACTTAACGTAAACATGTGGTATCTGACCTTTTGGGATTGGCTCATTTCCCTTAGCATTATGGTTTCCAGTTTGGCCCATTTGGCCACAAAGAACTGCATTTTGTTTTTTTTAATAGCTGAGTAGTATTCCATGGAGTAGATGAACCATAGCTTTCTTAACCAGTCTTCTGCTGATGGGCATTTCGGTTGCTTCCATGTTTTTGCAATTACTGATTGTGTTGCTATGAGCATAGGGGTGCATGTTAGCTTCTCATAAAACAGGTGTTTTGGGTATATTCCTAGGAGTGCTATTGCTGGATCATACGGTATGTCGATTTTGAGTTGTTTGAATGTTCTCCATACTGATTTCCATAGAGGCTGTACCAACCTGCAGCCCCACCAGCAGTGGAGTAGGGTTCCCTTTTCCCCCGCAACCTCGCCAACAAGTGTTGTTGGTGCTATTAGTCATGTGGGCCACTCTTACTGGCGTTAGGTGGTACCTCATTGATGTTTTAATTTGGATTTCCCTTATTGCCAGGGAACTTGAGCATTTTTTCATATATTTATTTGCCATTTGGGTTTGTTCTTTTGTGAAGTGTTTGCCCATTTCCTGTGCCCATTTCTTGAGTGGCTTGTTTGTTTTGACATTTTGGTTGTTTTGTAGTTCTTTATATATTCTGGAAATTAGCCCTCTGTCACCTATGTAGTGTGCGAAGATCTTCTCCCATTCTGTGGGTTGCTTTTTTACTTTGTTGATTGTTTCCTTCGCTGTACAGAAGCTTCTTAGTTTGATGAGGTCCCATTTGTTTATTCTGCTTTTGATTGCTAATGCTTTTGGTGTCCTTTTTAGGAAGTCGGGACCTACCCCTAGATCTTGTAGAGTATTTCCAACATTTTCTTCCAAAAGTTTGAAGGTCTATCTTATTGTTTCTGCAGGCTATCAACCAGTTGTCCCAACAGCATTTATTGAACAGACCTTCCCATTTGCCTGGATTGTCGTTTGTCTTTTTGTCAAAGATTACTTGGCTGTATTTGTGTGGGTTCCCATCTGGTGTTTCTATTCTGCTCCATTGATCTTCTTCTCTATTTTTTTTGCCAGTACCAGGCTGTTTTGATAACCACTGCCCTATAGTATGTCCAGAGGTCTGGGACTGTGATTCCCCCTGCTAACTTCCTGTTCTTGAGAATGGTTCTAGCTATTTGTGGTTTTTTGTGTTTCCAGATGAACCTTTGAATCATTGTTTCCAGATCTGTGAAGAATGTTTTGGGCAATATGATTGGGATTGCGTTGAATGTATATATTGCTTTTTGCAGTACAGATATTTTAATGATATTGATTTTACCTATCCCGGAGCATGGGATGTTATTCCATCTTTTGAGGTCCTGTTCAATTTCTTTTTTAAGCAGTTTGTAGTTTTCTCCAAATAGGTCTCCTACATTTTTGGTTAGGTTTATTCCCAGATACTTCATACTTTTCTCAGTTATTTTGAACGGTATCTTGCTGGTTAGGTCTTTTTCCATCTTTGGGCTATTTGCATACACTATGGCTATTGATTTTTGTTCATTAATTTTGTATCCTGCCGCTCTTCCAAACTCTCGTATAAGATCTAGCAGTCTCTGTATTGAGTCTCTTGGGTCTTCTATGTAGAGAATCATGTCATCTGCGTATAGTGAAAGCTTGACTTCTTCAATTTCCATTTGGATTCCTTTGATTTCTTTTTCTTGTCTTATGGCCTCAGTACCTCTAGGACTATGTTGAACAGCAGCGGAGAAAGCGGACATCCTTGTCTTGTTCCAGTTTTCAGTGGGAAGGGTTGTCAATTTTTTATTTAAAATGCAGAGAGAGCAGGTGAAAATCTCCTCTCTCATGATTTACTCTCCAAACACCCAAACACTTGGAGATAGAACCAACCAAATCCTAAAGTCAAAAACTCTATCCTGGTCTCCAGATGGGGCTGAGGACTCAGCTACCTGGGACATCACTGCTGCTTCTGAGGATGTACCTGGGCAGGGAGCTGGAGCCAGAAGTGAAGCTGAGACTCAGACCTACACTCTTATATGATTCACGTCAGAAGCCACACCTGAAGAGCTATGCCAAATATCCACTTCTTCCCACAAGCTTTTTGAAGATAACATATTAAGAAATATAGTATAAAGCAAAATTTATATTTAAGAAAAGCTGGAAAGATATGAGCTGTAAATAATTAAAAATAACACAATAATTTTATATAGCTATTAATAAGTAGAAGTGATAATTTAATTATCAAAGAGAAGATCAAAAGGACATATTAGGAAAAAGAGCAGTGCATTTTGGAACTTAATGATTTTTTTTTATTTTGAATTTTATAGTATAATTCGATAGGGTCTGGATTTCCATATCCCTTCGCAAAGTTCCTTTCCCCTCAGCTGATTTTCCCCGCATTATTATGATAGCATAGTCCTTCATAAGCAGCCATCATTCTATTATTTAATTGTGTCCTAGCATTGCTGGAACAGACAATGCCAGACAGTCCAGCATCCTATTGTCAACATATATCCAACATTTTCATTGGGAGTCCATTTTTTATTTGGAATTAGAGATGTATGTTGCACTGTATCTTCACATCTGGATATGATGGTATCTATTATGATGCCATTATACATCCCTTTAAAAGATAAGCTATGAAAGAAAAGTCATCAACAGGAATGAAGCTAAAACAAAAAAATTCACAGCACCATGGAGTGAGGTAACATGCTACTGAATAACCAATGTGTCAATGAAGAAATAAAAAAGAAAACACAAAAGCTTCTTGGGTAAAATGATGCTGCTGTGTAATCTGTGTGTCAGTGAAGAATTTAATAAGACAAAATAAACTGCTTGGGAGAAATGAAAATAAAAGTAAAAATATCAAATCCCATAGGCTGCAGCAAGAACAGTACGGAAAGGAGTACTGATACTAAAATTTGCATGATGGCTGCCTTCTATCAGAAAGAATATATGGTATTTGTCTTTTTGGTTTAGACTTATTTCACTAAGAATAATGTTCTCTAGCTGGGACCATCTAGTTGCAAATGATATAATTTCATTCTTTTTAATGGCTGAGTAGTATTCCATCAAGTAGATGTACCACAATTTCTTTAACCATTCTTCTTTGGATGGGCATTTGGGTTGTTTCCACGTCTTTTATGCTACTATAAATATAGGATCACAGGTCCCTTTATCATACTCAGTTTTCATCTCCTTTGGATATTTTCCTTGGAGCAGGACAGCTGGGTCATGTGGTAGGTTTATTTGGAGTTCTCTAAACACTCTCCATCCTGATTTCCATAGCGATTGTACTAGCCTACACTCTCACCACCAGGGAAAGAGGTTTCCTTTCTCCACACATCCACGCCAGCAGGTGTTGTTAATAGAGTTCTGAATCTAGGCCAACCTTACTGGAGTTACGTGGAACCTCAGTGTAGTTTTCATTTTATCTCTCTGATGGCTAAGGAGTCTGAGCAAGTTTTCATATATCTCTTAGCCATTTGAATCTGTTCTTTTGGAAAATGTTCATTTCCTTTGCCCATTTCTTCACAGGCTTTTTTTTTTTTTTCCTGTCACTGGGTTTCTGAAGCTCTTTGTAAATCCTGGATATCAGTCCCTTGTCAGTTGTGTAGTGTGCAACAATTTCTTCCCGTTTCATTGGTTGCTTCTTCACTTTGCAAAATGTTTCCTTTGCTGTACAGAAGCTTTTACTTTGACATAGTCCCATTTGTTTATTTTTGGCTTTGACTACCTGTACTTTTGGTGACTTTTTCAAGAAATCTTTCCTCATTCCTGTATCTTGGAGAGTTTTCCTTTAATAGTTTGATGGTTCCTGGGTGTAGATTTAGGTCTTTGAAACACTTAGAATTGATTTTTGCCTAGAAAATCAAGATAATACAAACAATTTGAGGGGAAAAATACCCATAGACCTCCAATCCCTGTTTTTTGTTATTCCAATGGAACTTCAGGATTCCTCATGTGATGCTTACCAGAAGTGCCAAGTTCAGGAAGAAAAACCCTTGGACCCTACTTTTTGTCTCGACCTCTCATTTCCCCATGTATGAAATGAATATAGACGAAGGCCAAGTCAAACACCTCTTGTATGGTGCTTATTTCCTCTATGGCAACCCAGAGCCTTGCCTTCACTAACAACCAGCAATCCTCCATAAAGCCATCACGCGTGTAACGTCAAACACAATATTAGGTCTGCTGCTGATTCTTGTTATTTTGCTAGTTTAATCTTCCCTTCTTTTCCTTCTGTATCAATTTGCAAGTCATCTTTCCAGGTTTAAAGCATTTGATACACTGTAAGCTGGATTCCATTCTTGGCAAAACCTTGGAAACACATTTAAAAGACACTTCACATCCAATTTCAGCTTTAGCATTTCAAATGCCTTCACTTCACAGACCACTAACCTTTGCACTTTCTTTGGACTCACATTTTAATATGAATATAGAAACTAATAAAGAAATGGAGACTATCCAAGCTTTGGTCTGAGTTTAACAAGGACACATGGTTGACAGAAGATAATTTTTAGATTAAATATAAAGAAACAAGTTTGCCAGAAAATGGAAATATAAAATAAGTTAATTGCCAAATCCAAATTCTTGCATAAAATTTTTATAATACATATTTTTTAAAATTTTTTGAATCTCTTGTATATACATGTATACCACTGAGTTTCCTAGCACTAAAGATCACCTAGGTTTTAATATTGACTTCACTTTGTTATTTATCTCTGATCTAAAGATACTTTAAACTTTCCGTATGAAAGCAGTTATATTCTCAATGAAGTAAAGAACAACTTCATTGTGTTCTTTTTTTTTTTTTTTTGCAAAATGTTAAGTTCCTGCAGTTCTTCAAGAAAAATATCATGTGAGAAGACAGAATGACTAGTCTCTTGTCAAGGGGCAGATTGATGTGATATGAAGTGGGCGAGAGAAACATTAGCTAAACTACAATTCTCTTGAGACAAAAGAATTGAACAAAATCCAAACAGACTTTGAAGTCCATGCATTATTTAATCATATTTTAACATGAGCTTGTCTCCTTCTATCTGTTATCCAAAATATCCATATATTTTGTCATAGAGATAAGACAAAAATGCACTTTTAACTCTTTGAAATATTGGTCTCTAAGCCCCTCACTGAAATAAAGTTCTTCTGTAAGATTTTGTGTTGCTACACACTGGCCACAGCACTAGAAGCAGTAGGGGTAGACCCGACCCCCATTGCCAGAAGCTCCTAAAATTACCTCCAGATGTACACTTTGCCATGGTAAAAAATTAGGAGAATATCTGACTTTCTTCTTTCCACTCCAGTGACTTTCTCCAACTAAAAATTTCCCCATGTATTTCACTTAAAATACAGATCATCACAAGACGTTCATGAAACAGTGGTTCAAATCTGACAGATCTATTTTTTTTTTTGTAAATGTGTTCAGAAACTTTGATGAGTTTATGTGTGCATTGGGTATGTTGCAAGAAAGCTGTTTACTATGCATTATGTTGACTTTGTCAAGCTTCTTCACCTGCAGAAATATTTTCATTTCCTTGCCAGTTGAGTCAATCATCTGTCATCACTTACTCCAACAAGCATCACACCTTCCTGGCTCTTGGAAGGGAAGGTTCTATTGGTGTAAAACAAATACATGGATGAAAAAGAGATTAGGGGTGTGTGAGGGTGAGGAAAGCACATAAAAGAAATGAAGACCAGAGCAAAGAAGAAAGTTGCCATTATCAGAAAAACAAAATTAATCATATTTCTTCATCAGAATTATTAAACCTATCATAGGACATTTTGCATACCTGTTTTCATATTACATGAATGTTCTTGCTTTCATTGGCTGAATTTATCATTTTCCTATTTGTCACAAGATGGACATTTTGAGCCATCATTTAACCAGGCCTTTTGTGTCTCCTCATACTAATTTTAGTTCTGTTGGTCTATCCTATATAAACTAGAGTGAATTTTGCTGTTATGCTGTTGTTGTTGTTAGCTGAAGATTGTCTAACCAGTACCTAGGGGAACAAGATTAAATGGTCGGTTTTCTAGTTTAAGGAAAGGTTCCTAAGTCTGACCAGTCTTAGCCAACTGTTCTTTGTCAGAGTTACTGGGCAATGTGCGGATGGAGGATGAACCAGAGAAGTGAGAGGCTTAAGCACTGGAGAGTCCATTAAAACCGGTGCAACGGGGATGTTGATGTGGCATATTAGATTAAGCCCCTGCCTATGAGAGCAACATCCTTTATCAGAATACTGGTTCAAGTCCTGGCTTTCCCTAAACTTTCAAGCCATCTCTCTGCTAACGTGCCTTGCAAAGGATCAGAAGATGGCCCAAGTGCTTGAGTTGCTGTGGCCCATGTAAGAGATGCCGATGGAGATCCTTGCCACTGGTTTTCCTGGGTAAGATTCATGAAAGCCAAATGCTCAGCCTGCCAAGAGTTGTAAGAAATGAGGGCAGTTAGCTCTACTTTCAGACCAGGGATGGTCTCCCAAGGAAACTGCTGAATTTATTTGGACAATAAGATGCTGGACTCTATACATGGCACAGGCTTGCAATGAATGAACCATGACTGGATTTGAACTGTACTAATGCAACAATATGGAGGAATCCACCATGGGAGGAGGGTATGTGGAGGGGATGAGGGAATCCCATAGCTTATGAAACTATGTCATAAAACAAAATCAAATAAAAAAAAGAAATGAGGACGGTTTTACGGCTATGGCTGCAGATGTATTTAGAATGAAGTTTCTGAGCTAGTCTAACTATGTTTGCGGAAGTTTGGAGTGAAGAAACCAAGACGTAGCTAAGTCAGAGTAACCAAGAATTGAAACAGAGCAAGGAAGCATCTTCCTGCATCAAAATTGAGGTCAGGAGTTAGCACTGGCACAGTGGCTTAAGTCACTGCTTAGAATATCTACATTTCACATTGCAGTGCCTGGTTTGCGTCCCAGCTATTCTGCTTTCATTTTTTATTTTTTTAAAAAAAGATTTATTTATTTGTATTAGAAAGTCAGATAAACAGAGAGGAGGAGAAACAGAGAGGAAGATCTTCCATTTGAAGATTCACTCCCCAAGTGGCCACAACAGCTGGAATTGAGCCAATCCAAAGCCAGGAGTCCGGAGCCTCTTCCAGATCTCCCACACAGGTGCAGGGTCACAAGACTTTGGGCCATTGTCTATTGCTTTCCCAGGCCACAAGTAGGGAGCTGGATGGGAAGTGGGGCCGCCAGGACACAAACTGGTGCCCACATGGGATCCCAACACGTTAAGGTATAGAACTTAGCCACTAGGCTACTGTATCAGGCCCCACCTATTCTGCTTTTAAAGCACACTTGGGAGGCAGCAGCTGTCTGGATGAAATTCTTGGCTCCTAGTTTCAGCTTGGTTACATCATGGGTGTTGCAGACATTTGAACAGTGAGGCAGAAGATGAGAGATCTCTTTTTCATTTTCTTCCTCTTTGTACCTTTCCAATAAAATGAAAATGTATAAACAAATAGTTCTTTAAATGGTTCATTTGCTTAGGTTAGAGAGGGAAGAGCCAGGTGGATGAACAGCCAAAATCTAAGAGAAGCCATCCCTTCTCTGCATTCACCATGGTGATTTGCTATTGTTTTGTTCGTTTGCAAGAGAGAAAACTGAGGAAGGCACCAGTTATATGTTAAAGGATATTTCACATGACTGATACTTTGCAAACATGGAGTTCTTTTATATATATATATATTTTTATGTTTCATTACACAGTTCATTACGCTCAGGGATTTCCCCCTCCATCTTCCTCCATCCTCCTATCTCTCTACTGTTTTCTGCTATAACAATACTAGACTTTCAACAATGGTCACATGTCCATCACACTTCCATTTAAGCGCATCCTGACATAGGTATAGACAATGGTATAATGTCCAATAGTCTATTGTCAAATATACTTAACAGGCAAACATAGAATTCTAACCCACATCTTCTGAATCCAGAATGGACAGCAAAGGGTAACAGAGTTGTTTGAGGGAGAAAATTATGCACTTAATTTAAATATTTTGCTTGAAATCTTATCTAGAAACTTGGCAGCTAGAAATTAAAGATCTGGTTTTTTTAATCATATCTCCTAATGTTGCCATAATAATTTTTAAGATAAATTTATTTTTATTTTAAAAGCAAATGTATAGGGAGAGAAAAAGAAACAAAGAAAGATATATCTTCCATCTGCTGTTTCATTCCCAAAATGGCTGCAATGTTTGAAGCTGATCTAATTAGAAGCCAGGAACCAGAAGCTTCTTTTGGGTCTGCCAAGTGGGGGCAGGGGGACCAGGGATTTTGCCCATCATTCACTATCTTACCAGGCACATTAACAGGTAGTGCACTCAAGCCAGTGCCTTTATAGGATACTACTGGCACCGAGGGCAGATGCTTAACTACTAAGCCTTGGCTCTGGCCATTACCAGCCTAATTTCAAAGATAAGTATCCAGATTGAAATCACTGTTTTGGCCATGGGAACAGCAGACTTTAGCAAAGGGAAATATTATAGATGGAGTAGAGAAGAGGACTAATGATAGGGTCTCATAGAAAAACCTACCTATCGGTGGCCAGAGTGAAAAGAAAATAAACAGAGAGCAGAAATGGGGGAATTGGAGGACGATAGAGGATCCCACAGTCACGAATGCCTCAGGGTGTCTCGTACTTTCAACTACAAAGTACATAAAAGTGAACTGTGGCCATTCTCTAGGTCCTCCATCAGGAAAATCCTTAAATTTGAATAATTAGCCAATAGGAAACAAATATCCTCAATAAATTATATTGCCAAATCCTACAAGTTCACTTGTAGGTTTTCCTATTAGCCTATAGATGAGTTGGAACAGAAAATAAGGAAGAGAAGGAAATGTTCTAAAGTGAAAACATAAAGTCATGGCAAGAATAACATATGAAGTCATACTTACGATAAAGTGAGCAGAAAACAATTCCTTTCAGCAGAAATATTTCTTTTAGAATAAATATTCATCAAAAGAATTGACAACTAAGGAACTACCAATTAAAGATACTTGTATATACATGTAGCACAGTTTGGTGTCAAAGTGATTACTGATTCCCCTAACATTCAGACAACAAAGTTTCTTCTTTGGTGGTAGCAATGTGTGAAAATATTGTTTGACAATATTTCAGAGTCACTTTTAGTGGCTTACAGATTAGCCTGTGGAGTCAGAAAGCTTTGCTTAGAATTTCAAATCTGATGCTGACTAGATGTGTAACTTCCCAACATCTCTCTGCCTCCATTTCTGCAACACCAAAACAAGGCAAATGCATTATTGGTCACAACTCACTTACAGCATTTATATTTTGCCTGAGACAAGAAGACAGCCAGCCAAGATACTATAGTGTGTCTTTGCTGGCATTATACATATTACGTGATTTGATTAATTCATTAAAGTTTCAAGGGTTTATCAAGAAATATGAAGAGCAGAATAACTGGATAAATTTATTGAAGATATCCAGAATACATATAGGTCACTTCCATGTCCTTGATTACATCTACCTTTACATGAATTCCAGAAAAATAATCTTGAATATCATAGCAATAGAGAAAAAACAAAGACGACTATTCTGAATATGTACATGGTGGTTTTAGGGAATATTTCTTAAACATTCCTTTCAAATTGGAATGCTTCCATAGGAAAACTGAATGAACATTGCAAACTTTTTTGTGCACTCACCAAGTAACTGTGGGATCTCCTGGATGCATGTGCAAAACTTTAAAATCTAAATTTGAGTTGTTTCTTACACAGGTAAACCAATCCTATTGTGGACTGTGGTGCAGACAAATGGAGAGCTCAGTGATGCAGGAGGCAGGAATAGCAACCCCACCCTGGAGAAGAGGGCGGCCTGCCAGGCCTGCAGACCATGAATCTAGCAGCAAGGGTGAACATCATACATCTTTCCCTCTGGAAGCAAAATATCAATCTGTAAAACATCTCACATTTATGTTCAGTTCCTGGAAGCTGAACAACTTCAGTTTCCTAACTGTGATGACGTTTGCTTCCCTGAGGAAGTGGCTAATGGGAAGTTTCATAGTTTGCTTCTGATTTACTTTCCAGAAAATTCCTAATTGTTACATTCATAGATAGGTATGGATCTATTTCACAAACAGCTGTCTGATTATTTGGGGATTTTTGCTAGCATCATATATTTATTTTATTCTAGCTTAAAATAGCATCTTCACAGTTCCAACATGGAAATTGTCCTATAAATAAGCAAATGAGAAAACATCCATTAATAGCATATATTAGATGATATCTTCCAATCGTACTCTTTTCTTTGTTCTTTGGTTCCACTCCACAGATACCAGCAACGGTCCTGTGCTGGGACTGTAATGGGGAGCTAAGAGCTTAGCTTAGATCCTCTGTTGGGTTTAATGGACCCAAGCTCTTTGATCATTACCTTCCACTGCAATGGTATTCATCAGCAGGAAGTGTTAATCAGAAACAAAGCCAGAACTCCAAGCCAGACACTTTGGGATCTTTGCTGCAATGTAAAAGAAATTTGATGCATGCAGCATGGGTATCCCATATGGATGCTGATTTGAATACTGCCTGCTCCACTTCCAATCCAGCCCCCTGCTAACAGGCTTGGAAAAGAATCAGAAGTTGGGCCCCTGCACCTATGTAGGACACGTGGAAAAGCTCCTGACTCCTGACTTCAACCTGGCCCAGCTCTGGCTGTTGCAACAATTTAAGGGGTAAACCAGCAGATGAAAGATTCATCTCTATAACTCTGTCTTTTTCTCTGCCTCTTCCTTGCCCTCTCTGTAGTGCTGATTTTCAAAATAAACATATTTTCAGAGATATATTTATTTTTATTGAAAATCCTGATTTAATTAGTAAATCTTAAAAAAAAAGCCAGACACACTTTGATATAGTCTGTTCCAACTGCTAAATTTATCATGCAGTTAATTCTCTGAGCTTTACTAAAATGGAAAGATTACGTTTATCTCCCTTGAAGTTTTGTGCTTTTCTGTTGTAAAACTTAAAAATCTAATAAAAAGTAGTTCCTGATTTCCTATCTTTATTTTCGTAGTGTAGCTTTGAGCCCATTCAACTTCTAAGTATTTTGAGAGTTTCTGTTCTCTCAAAGGTGTTTCTTCTGTCCTGAAATAGATACCTTAGCAACAGGCCAGCAAATACTCCGAGATCTGGCACTTACTTCATGTCAATATATGTTGCTGGTTAAGGTGTAGGTTTTGGAAGAAGATGGATCAAGTTAAGAATTACAATTCTGCAGCCTATTCACCCAATGGTTGTTAAAAAGATATTTTATATATTTCTGTAAGAATCAAAATATAGACAAAATTAAGGTTAATCATGTCTTGCTAAAATACATTGCAAGTGGTTTTAATGAGCCTCACAAATTCAGTTTTCAAATATATACTGAACTTATTAAGTATTAAGGGTTCTTGTGAGTGACATGGTTTGTATATTGGTGAGGGTTTTTAGGGGAGATAACTATATTACCCATTTAAAATAAGAAGTTATCAGTGACAAGTGTCAGAAAGAAAACGTGTGACTTGCTAGTCACTGGGATACTTGAATGGGGTGGTCAAGAATGTGCTTCTAGCATTTAGATTTAACAACCAAAAGCAGAATGTCCAAAGCACTGCGTATAAAGTTTCTGGGCAGAGGATTTGATAAATACAAAGATGAAAATAAGATTAGTACTTTCTGGAAAGCAAGACCGCTGGGTGAGTAGGCATTTTAAGAGAGAGTGGTGAAATTGATGTGAAAAAAACGAAGCATACAATTTAAGTGGTTGTATTCTAACTCAAATTAACTTGAGTTTAAATCCCATCTCAGCCCCCTGTCAAACCTAAGAATTGTGCTCTCGGTTTTCTCATGTGCAAATGTATGTACTGTTGCACCAATACTGCCATTTTCTTTTACTACATGAAAAATGTTCAAGAAATGGCAATAGTCATTTTTACTGTTATCCTTGCTGTTGTTGTTGGTACTATTATTGTTGTTATATTACCTTTGTCAAAGCGATATATTACATTTACACCTAAAGGCATAGATGTGTAATCCAACTGCTTTTTTGTAAGTCACTATTTCAGCTTATAGCTAGGTAGACATTTCAAATTCATTTAACATGAAAGGTTTAAAAAAAATCTTTGATTCAAACTTTCTACAGTTTCAAGAGCTTTATACCTCAAAGCATTTTTTTTTTCTTACCACAGAAGCATAACAAGGTTAGATGCTGATTGGTGAAGGGCAAAGTGATTTATAAAGTCGTTTTCATTTTTCAATGGTTTTTCTTTCCAATGATAAGTGAGGAAATGTCACTGGGAATGTCAGCTGGGAATAAGCTAAAATATTTCAGTTGCTTGTGGGTTCACTTACTTATTGTCTGTATCCTGTACTTTGACATTTGATCAAAAGCCACATAAATCTTGGTTTGTTTCCTCTAAACCAAGTTTATTTCTTCTGTGTCCTGAATTTGATCCTTCTCGCCCATATTGTGTTTCTTTATCGCCTCTGTCATTGCTGGTTCTCTAAATAATCCATGCTCCGTTGCAGCTGCTTTTACTTTCTACTGGAACCCCTCTCACTTTCAACCTTCTTCTTACCCCTCATGAGTCTCTTAATAAGCGCTGCCCATTATACACACAAGATGTTTGTTAAAAGCTGTTAGTGGCTATGGTTTGGAAAGTTTACATTATCATTATACTATTTGAACTAGGTGGAAGAACTTCCACAAGTAATGAAGCACAGAGCTAAGTCCAAATTACAGTTGTCCCTAATGTGTTTGAAAAAGTCAACTGTAAATATTTCTAAATATGTGAACTATTATCAATAAGATTAAATATATACATGGTTGATTCAATTTCCCTTTTCATTGTAATATTTTGCATATCAGTAAATTGGTTTTTATGATTTAGATGGTGTTTTTGCATGACACAAAGAAGCACTACTTAAATGTTTTAAACTTGGGGCTGTGCTTTATTTATTTATTTTTTTTCTAAATTTCAGAGTGTCAAAAAAACTGTTTTTGAATTATAGGAAAAAAAATGTCCATAATGAAGAGAAGTAGATAAAAGGAAAAACAAAGAACACATAGCTTGCCTACTTTCCCATACATGTATTCTCATGGTGCCAAGCCCAATGGAGCAGGTGGCGTCATGTCAGCAGCATGTAACTGTATCAGTTTGCTATAGCTGCCATAACAAAATACCACAGATGGGCTGCCTTAACCAGCAGAGATGCATTTTCTCACAGTTCTGGAACAGCAGCTCAAAAATTATGGTGATACTGGGCTTATCCAGCCTAAGCTTTCCCTTTGGCTTCTAGTTGGCAACCCATGAACTCTGCTCAGAGGTGTTTGCCTCCAGGTCGGTGCCTCCCTATGTGTGTAAATTTCTCTCAGAAGGACATTAGTCAGATTGTCTGAGGACCTACTTTGATCTCATGATTTTAGCTCAATGACTCTTTAAAGTCTCTAAGTTCAAAAGTAGCCTTGGGTTGAGGTTCTGGAGTTAGGGTTTCAATCTGTAAATTTGAGAACACAATTTAGCTGAAAAACAAGCTGTTTACATTTAAATCCCCCAAATTCTCTCTTTGTGTGTGGGTGATCGGGTCCTCAGAGATTGCCTACTACAAAAACAACAACAACAACAACAACAACAACAAAAAACCCACATATCAGAATGTCCACTGTTTGTGTGTAATGATAACATGGGAGTGTCATTCAGATTATAAATTCTATTACTGTTGTCACAGGAAATGATCCCTGTGCTTAAGCTACATGCAGTTCAGAAGGTTGACTTAGAAGGTGATCTTGAATTCAGAAATAAACTGAGCTAATATTGTTAAACCCAACCTTTTGAACAATAGTTTTTCTCCTTATGTTTGTGATACATTTATGAGTGTACACACACACACAGACACACATAATGAAAGTCCAAAAGTATTTTAATGTACAGTATAAGTAGTCCATAAACCTCCTTGTTTTTTAGGCTGATGTTATGAAAGGATTCCAGGACAACAATCCAGTTCTCTTTGTTTTAATTATGGAGAATTATTAAAATACAACCCTATGAAGCAGTGTTTGTGAAAGCTACCAGTTAGAATATTGCCATGATATTACAATGTTGCCACTAATAAATATTTTGATTAAAATTACAGTGACCAATAATACATCATATATTAAGGCTGCTGATACACACTGGAACACCTACTTTGTACAAGGGCAGTCACGTTTGATAACAATGTTGAAAAAGACTTCCAATGAAATAATTAATATACTCTGCAAATATGACACTAGATTTTCTACCTTTGCCTATATCCACAGTGCCATGATGCAACGAGATAGCATAATGCTTAATTTGTATCTTACTAAAGGATTATACTATACTATACTACTGTAATAATATGCATTTGTCATAACTAAGTAAATTATTAGTATTAGTGCACTTTTATGAATTTCCTATGTGATCTGCTCATTTTTTTACTAAATTACATACTTGTTTACTGATTTATGAGAATTCTATATGCATTAATTACATTAGGTATTTTCTGAAGCTATTTCAGATATACTTATTTTTATACTTGATACATTTAGTCACCTGACCCATTTTTGGTTTTGTGTACTTAAAATTGACATATTTCCTTAAAAAATTCTGTTTTATTGCTTCCTTGTCCAGAAATCAAATTAATCTTCATATAATCTTACAGGTTTTCCTGAACAAAACTACTTTTGTTTTTACAATTAATTGTTTATGCTGTGTAATGTCTATAATTTCCCTAAATTGAACACCTGCAGTCAGCAACTGGATAGTCATTTTTTATCAGAGGACATGTGGTATGTTGTAAAACTATTAGCTATTGACCTTGGTCAAAATTACTGGTTCTCACAGAAAATTATTTCCTGCTAAAATGAGAATACTAATGTGGACTTCACGGAATAGTGTGAGGATAAAACTATAGAACATCTGTGAAATCACCTGGGGGCATGCCATAAGTGTTAGTGGCTTCCACTTTCCCAGATGTGTGTTTGTTTACATTTGATTGGTTAGCTTGTTTTTAACTTTGCTTTACCTTCACCACAATGCAGTCACTTTCTTGAAGCATCTGAAAATTTTCGTATACTACTATATTACAATAATTGTTCCTGTACTCATCTACACATTTAGTGCTTGGAATTCATGGTTATCACTAAGTATTTCTTTATAGACTCTCTCCATGAGGCAAAAATTATAGAAAAATAAATTCTACAAATTGCTTCAATAATATATATATTATTTTCAGTTCTATAGGAAATCATTTTTATTAGGCTGTTTCCAATAATTATTGACATTATTCAGTTAATATCACATTAATACAGTTTGAAAGGGCTTAAAGCTTTTGTAAAATGATGTATTCTTTTTTGCAGTTAAGCTATTTGAAGAATGGCTAGCCTCGGTCCCATCCCAGGGATCCAATGGCGCAGACAGCACGAATTACCTTGTTCTCCCTTCGTTATTCCTTTTACCCCACCACACTTCGCCCTGCTCTCTACTCATGGCTTTTCTTGTCCATGTTCCACAGGATGTGATTCCACTGCCTTTAGGCTACTTGTGCACAATATCAGCTCAGCTAGTTCCAGTCACTGTGCCATCAATATGATTGACCTAGCTGCGGATTAACCCCATGACATCGGAAGCCTTAGCAAAGCTCCAGAAGTAAAACACAAATACTTTTCCAACATAAGCAGAATGTGTGATACTAAAGTGTGTGGTTGCACAACCTATTTCATTGGACTAAAATAACTACTACTAGCTCAATAGGATATTCATTTTTATCCAATTAAATAGTTTTCTTTCCTGGAAGATAACAGATACACAAGAAAAATAAATTTAATACCCCTAAATATATCCAAGTAACCATTTATATTGATTTCATGCTGTTTTTTATTCATCTATCCCTGGGTATAACATTTAGGATTCTCATTTAAGGTGCTCTTACAACCAGATTTAATGCCCTTTTATAAAGGCAGTAGGAAATACATCTGGTGCAAAAATCATTCTCATGAGAATTGTACCTTAACATTTCCTATTGCAAACCAAGGTTTGCTTTAGTTCCCAAAGTTTTCTTCACTGTAAATACATTGAAACTTTCTGGGAGAATAATTCATTTGCATGCTTGGTTGATGTCCTAAAAGACTAATAACTGCATTCATTATTATCCTTGCTTTAGCATGGCATTCTAAGACCCATGAATTCACAAACAACTAACTATGAAAACATGCCCTTATTTTCATATGGTAGACTAATTTACTCCCATCAAAGGGTAAATTAGCAATATTGACCATTTAAAGGGCCAGATCAAACAAGATAATAAGGGATAATTCCCTTTCCTTTTTCTGGTTTATCAATCCAGATTTAGACAATATGGACAACATAAAAATGCACCCGTAATTATTATTTGACTTTCAGAGCTATACAAATGAACAATCGTTTTCAGTGCTAATTCCAAAAAAGTTCTAACATAGTTATAAAACCACATTCCCTACCCCCAGCATTGGTTATTTTTGACTTTTAAAATGTTGTTTTTGATCAAATAATCCATACATTGTTAGCTATTGTATTGCAAAATAGATGAATCACAGCTGCACTGACAAATACATGTACAGGGAGAGGAATGATAAATGCAGAAACAATGCTATCTCTCGTTGAAAGTGTGGCAGTTAAATTCACAGAAAACAGCAAAGTTAGTTTGCTCATCATACTTTCATTTGCCTTCACTCATAAACGCTGACAGAGATGTAAGGAAACACTGAAAGGTTTGTTCATTTATATTGACTGTAAGTGTTTGCTTCCGGAAAACTGAAGCACGTTTTTCACGTAATATTTCACGTAAGAAAGGATAGCGTGTTTGAGCCTGATTATGAGTGATTGGGTTCCTACATAAGTTGTAAGAAATGCAGGAGATCTGAGCGGCAGAAGCAGCTTAAAATGTCGGTTAATTAGTACTAAACCCTGGTGATACAAAATAGGCTTCCCTTTGCCACAAATTGTGAATGTGCTGCTGCTCATTTACATTTTGTCCTTGTTTTTTTTTTTTTTTTTTTTTTGTCTTGTTTTTGTTTTTAGAATGTGGTGATCTATGATATACAAAGAGGACTGGGGAAAAGAGAGATTGTTATATTAAAAGTAAATATATTCACTGTCATCTGTACAATACACTATACATAACTAAATGTATGTTGCAATTATCAAATTAGAAAACAACAGAATGAAATAAATATGAAACAGATGAATTAAGAAAGCTCTCCCGTAAGAACAAAGGCATTGGACCAACTGGGTGGAGCACTAGCTTCACTGTCTCTTTGGAAGCTGGACTGCCATTAGGAGCCAAGTTTCCAGTTCCAGCTGATTCACTTCCTATCAGTTCCATGCTAACGTATGTGGGAAGACAATAAATGATGACATAAATTATTGGGTTGCTGCATCTCAAAGGGTTCCAGGATTTTGACTCCAGCCTTGCCCAACCGCAGCTCTCACAACCATTTAGGGAGTGAATCAACGAGTAGAAGGCAGCACCTGTATGTGTGTGTGTGTGTGTGTGTGTCCTGTCTCTATCACTTTTCCCTTCAAAGAAATAAAACACATTTTTAAAAGAACAAATGTCACAGTAAATTCTAAATCAACATTAGAATCAGGAACACATCTGTAATAAAACGAACTGAAACACTGAAAACTCAAACAATGTGAATGATAATTTCTATAATGTGAATCATGTATTGATGTAGTCCCTCTATAGTTTGAGGAAAAAAAGGTACTCTCAGAAGCAAAGAAAAAAGGTACTTCCCTTAGAAACAGAGAACAGAGAGAAATTTCACAGGGCAGAAAATAGAAATCCTATTTACAGCAATCTTGAAAAGTGTGAAATCACACAGTAACTGCAGTAACTGCACGTACTCAAATAAATGCCTAATTTCAGTGTGGACTCACGTCACATCCGTGGGACAAAACCTAGCTCTTCATCTTCCCACATGTGGCACCCGAAACACATTGTTGAGATTCTCTGCCTCAACCTTCTGATACCTTAAATGTGAGTAGTTAAAATACCTGCCCATAAATGAGCATAATGCATTTGGCTTACAACAACAATCTGGTGGGAGCCCTGAGTTAATGTTAAGCAGTTACTTCATTAAAACCTCGTAAATTTGCTATTTATTTCTACTTTGGCTCTTCTGAGGGAAATGATTAAAAGACAGAATGGAGGAAAATATTCCTTGCCTGAAAAAAGGCCTGCCTATGCACAATGAAATGGCGAATTTCTACACCAAGCTAAATAGGACTCAAAACCAAGAAAAGTCTAGATAGAAGTTAAAACTGAACATAAAAGATAATTCTTTAATATTGTGAAACCACAAAAGTCACTTATTCAGATGCCTTTCACATTAGGCACTTCACATAATCCTTATCTCATCCAGGTAGTTTAACCTACCATAGCTTGGAAATCCTTCCATGAAGACCCAAAAATAGAATTGGTTATGGTATACTTAAACATTCCCATTCATGTTCTTTACCAAGAAAAAATAATATTTTATTCTTAATTTAAAACAATTTAAAACAATAACAATTAAAACAACTAAAAAACAGAATTGATTAAAATCCATTCCAAGACAACAGTGTAAAATGTGCTTATCTTCTTGCCTTATTTTATATTGTTTAACTGTTTCTACTTGTCTTTGGTCAATTTTGGAACATGGCTTGAAATTTAGACATATCATTCTTAGTCATTAAAACAAAATTAGTTTAATGGTTCCAAGATGTGTAACATTTTGCAAATGTAATCATCCAAAACCTAGATGGCAACATGTCCCTTACTTTTGTGTTTTAAGAGGCAAACACATACACACACACAAATACATACCGACACAAAAACACAGAGCAAATTTCAAATGAGAATGTTTAGAATCTAAAATAAGAAAGGCTAGGAAAAAAGATGTTTGCACAATGAGAGGGAAATAGAATTCAGAAACAGAGCTGACATCTCAGCCAGCTGTCCATCTGTATACCTTGGCATTGTCCTTCAATTGCTCTTTAAAATGAAGGAATTTCAGAATGTGTGCCAAGAGAAAACGTTCATCCCTTAATAGGAAATGCACAGAGTTTTTGACATTGCTAACATCAGACATGTGGCCCACCCATCTGTCTTCTCACCTTGTCACCCTCTTCCTTCCTTTTTTCCTTCCTTCCTGCAGCTTGGGAAAAGAGTAGAGATGGTCCAAAGCTTTGGGACTCAGCATCCATGTGGGAGAGCCAGAAGTTCCTGGCTCCTGGTTTCAGATCAGCTCAGCTCTGGCTGTTGCAGTCATCTGGGGAGTGAACCATGAAAGAGCAGATGGAAGATATTTCTCTCTGTCTCTCCTCCCTGCAAATCTGATCTGCTTTACAATGAAAATAAATAACTCTCCTGAAAAACATTAAAAAATTCCTTTCAAGAATTATGGATGTATCAGATTTTATCCCACCTAGTTTCATGGATGCTAACAAAATACATATTCATTTTGGTCAGAGATGAGGGCTTAATAAATAACTCATGGCAATAGGGGAAGAATGAACTTCATATTTATGTATTTGGTACATATCTCTCAAATCTCTCTGAGTCTTGTGACTAGGTAAGGTAACCAAGTAGATGCAATACGTGTAAGTGGTCTATGTCATGGATGAATTACTCCAAGCCTAGGAAACTCTTTATATTTGTTGTGAACAAACCTGCCCAAAGGTTGCCCTGGAGGAAAACACCGTTTTTATTACACTGCTCACACAACAAGCCTTCCCTTTGTTACACAAAGAAATATTGCCACTGTCTTCCAAGATTCCTCACTATACAAATATTCTTCTAGCACAGTCCAAGACAAAAGTTGTCACTGTCTTTACTGTCAATGTGCAGAACAGAAGAAATCCACATAGAAACATCTTGTAACAGTCACAAAATGATAACTCTCACAGATTCTCAATAATTTGCCATGAGTCATAATTTTTTTGCCATATATACAGCCATGGCAAGGCTTTCTTGTCGTTATTATTTTCATGTTCTTAAATGACTCTAAAAGTGTCTTCCCTTTCTTCACGTGTCTCTATGCTCAGGTATCCTCTATGAAAGAAAGGATCTGGCCTGCTTGTGTACTAGTGTACACACATACAATGTGTACACACTTTCTCCATTAGCCATTGAAGAAAATAATAGAGTTTTCACCAAAATAAAATGAAAAACGCAAGATAAAACTGAAAAAACTCAATAAACAAAGGGACTAGACAAGACAAGTAGCCCACATTTCAGCAAGACTCTTTGCCAACCTTGGGAATAGCAGTGAAGAATTTTAGCTCTTATACCACAAGTACTTCCAACTCAATATGTGGTCATGTCAAATAAGGCACATGACAGGTTTGCAGCTCACCTTCAACTTGACTAACTAACTATAATCTCTGTAACCGTGTTTCATCATCTGAAGAATGAGATTATAGTATTTCTTACTTGTGAGTCAGTATTATAAGGGATAACATAGGAGGCTGGTGTTGAAGCATAGCAACGCCACTGCCTGTGATGCTATGATCCCTGTTGGGCTCCAGTTCGTGTAGTGGCTGCTTTACTTTCAGTTGAATTTCCTTGCTGATGGCCTAGGGAAAGCAGCTAAGCATGCCCCAAGTGTTTGGGCTTTTGCCATTGAAAAAGAAGACCTAGAAGAAGTTTCTGGTTCTGGTCTGGCCCAGCCCTGACCATTGAAGTCATCTGGAAAGTGAACTAGTGCAGGGAAGATCTCTCTCTCCCACTCTCTCTTTCTCTCTCTGTGTATCTGACTTTCTAATCAATAGATAAATCCTTTCTTAAGAAAAGAGTGATAAAATAAGTAAAATTGATTAGCATAATGTCTGTGACTTCACAACAAATAAAACTTTAATGTGTGTTCAATAAATGTTGTTACCAGTGATTCCAAATTCACTTTCTTCTCAATAGCTATAGTAAATACTGTCATTTTGTGTATTGTAGTTGAGAAAAGGAAGGAGGAGAAAAACCACTTCTTTAAAGATATAGTTATCAAGATGTCATTCTGGTTCGCAACTTGTTTATCCACCGTTGCACACACAGATTTACAATGTATGCAATGATCTACTTCTACAGCTGTCATTATGACAATCGTGTCAAGGTCTCCATCAGAGCCACTAGACCCTGCATCCTGTGAAGGGTATCTATTTGTTCTACCATTTCCATTTTCATGCCTTTTAGTGTTCACTTTGGTCCAATTCCGATCATCCTCAATGGACATGACTCAGTACCCTACCTTCATCTATTGATCAACAGTAGTCTTTTGAACCTTCAAAAGTGAATATCTAATTTCTTCAGATTCCCCATAACCTTCCAGATACTATAGCAAGTCCTAAGCATGACATTCAAAATCATTCCTCGAAGACTTCTACCCTTTACCTCCCTTCTTTTCATGCCATGCATTACGCTATGAATTATTTGAAGTTCATGAAGCATTTGATTTTATCATATTTTTTACTTTTACCAAAACTACCTTTACCCATTTTCCTGTAATGTCCAGATGCCATTTAACTTTCTAGATAATCACTAAATTAAGCACTGAATTTATACTAGATGCCTTCACCTGTAGGCAGCCTCCTTTACCCCGACTTTCTCCCTAAGTGAGCACATAGCTCTCAGTGCTTGTCTTTATTGCTGCACTTACTGTATGTGTCCATTTGTTTTTTTCCTAATGTGAGCATAAATTTCTAAATGGCTGGAAAGACAGACTTACTCTCTGTATCTCAAGTGATAATTCCCACCACTTCTTATAAGAGGATATGGTTGTACAGTAGATAGAGTAAGCTGAATAGACAGGAATAACTAATATCCCTGATCAAACCATATATGATGCTTGTGTGTCTTTATTTCTGCATCTGTGAATGTCCCATTGTCCTACCACATTTAAAACTCAGGCCAAACTTGAGATTGTCTATGAATTAAACATAAAATAAAATAGCAGCCTTCTCTCAGTAGATAATCAAAACAGATAAATTGGTAGATATTAGATGCATGGAAAAACTGTGATTATAGTAATTAGATTTGGTTATCTCAATTTACAAATTCAGTTTTTTAAAGAATTACTTTTGCCCATAGATGTGCACAACTTTAGAGTGATATTAAGCAATGTTGGGTAGAGCATGTTCTTCATCATTAAGTTTCATGAAACACTTTTTAAGCAGAACTATTGCCAACCATGACTGACACGTGGATGTTTGACGTTGGCTAGATCAGCAACTCATATTGAGAATCAAGACTGGGTCACACTAGTTTTAAAGTTTAGGATTCTGGCAAAATTCAGCTGCCCAGAAGATACCTTTTGGAAGAGAATTACTTTGCAACCTAAGTTCAAAGTGTGTATTAATTTATATCATGGATTTAGTTCAAATGTTTTTTTTTAAAGCAAAAATATGTTGTATAAGCACCCAAAGCCAGTTTCTCAGAGCTTAGCATCCATAAACATGAACAATTTCAGAGCAAAGAAATGAAGCCACACTGCTTGCTGGATCTGATTCAGCCTTCTGTGAATATTTGGAGTTGCAGACTGTATCAGTTTTGTAAACCTTACAGCCCTTTGACAGTAAGCCATCATCCCAGCAGGTCAGTGCTAAGGACATCCATTAACTTTGCCAACACTGTTAGGATTTCCAAACATTAGTATTCTAATGAGACCCCCTGTGTATGCTTCTATATTAAGAGCATCTCCATATGCTACCTGCTGCTTCTATATTTAATCAGAACTCACCAATCATGAAATTAGAAAAAAATGATCCCAACACAAGATATTTAGTCTTTGTTAATGCATTTTACAATTTCCTATTCATTAGATTCCAAGTCACTCTTACCAGTAAGAGCTCACAGGGAAATTTTACTCTATTGACAAATAACAGTAAATTTTGATGTATTATATACACCCATTTTATTTGCATCTCTGAAGAGCGGGAAACCCTGTAGCTTTGCACACTTTAAGGACTTTTGAACCAGGATATTTTAATGATAAAAATATGAAACATTCTTGACTCTGTCCCAGCTCAGTAAAAGGTGACCAAGCTGTGCTATGAATACCAAAACCTTGGGCAGATTTCCATCAAAAGAGTAAAATTGTTTTTCTTTCTTTGAAGGAGTCTATATGGTGCATGAGGAACCAGGAAGCTAGTAGGGGCATGAAGAGGAAACAAAACGTCTGTGAGGGAAAATGATGTGGTGTAATATATGCACGGCAAATCACTTCAGAATTTTACTCCAAATATCTAAGACATTTAAAAGGTTCTAAAAATGTATGCATACTTTTCTGTCAGAAAATTATTTAGCACATTCTCTTTATTTCATATACCGTCTCCTGCTTGTTCGGTGCATATCAATATTCCTACAGACGTCATTTGTATAAACTGATTCAACCTTTAACTGTTTATTAAATGTCTTATACATGAAAATGTTTCAATGTGCAGTTGCTCTTGTTGTGAATCTTTAGCAAAACTGACTTATAATTATATACAGAACAGTAGTAGTAAAATTATGTATTTTAGAATTGCAGATTGGTAGTAAGCCTTAAATAATTACGACGTTTTATAATAAGAATTAAGACTTCTTGGGGTGGTAGAGTTTGGAGTTTTAAAAATCAGCATAGAGGTTTTTGAAATTCTTTCAAACAGAAAGTAGAATCCTAATCCATTTAGCATACCCCTTTAGGTCCTTTCTGAACTTTCAACTGACTAGAAACTCTAATTTTGCTTTTATCTGGGTTCTCTCTGACCAGGTCTTAGATTAATTGGGAATATTTCCTGGAGAAATTTTCTTTGAGTCAAGACTTCTCCTTTTGAACTAATTGTTAGCATTGCATAGGAAAGTTAAATCTAAACTGTATACTGCTTTCTGAGGCTGCTGCTTCTCAATTTTGAGTTTCCTAGAATAAATCACGTAACCAAAATTGTAATAACTTCACTGAATTTGACTTGCAGAGAAAATCCAATATCTATGCTGAGGCATCACATACATATTCACATAAATTTATATGTATGTTCATGCATTCATCAAACATCAATTGAAAATCCACTACATTCAAATGCAGCCCCTATAAAAACTAGGAGTACAAGAAATGCACCTGACCTTAAAAACTTTGTGACCTCATCCTAAGAATGGCTGTGTACAAAATAAACACAAAACCATGAATCAGAAGCTGGAACTCTGATAGTGTCTGCATAGCTTTTCCTTGGATACATTTACATAGTCAGAATTCTAGTTTCAAATACATTTTCCACAACCATAATATGCCAATAAAATGTTCAGCTGTTGAGCATGACCAAACCAAACTCAGATTTTAAAATAATGAAAAAAGACATTTAAAATGTATGAACACATTGTTTAAGTTTCAAAGCCTTTGATTATTAAACAAATATTCTAAAACTATTATATGTATTATAAATAGCTACTTAGGATAGAAGCTTCAAAATTTAATAGTTTGGGACAGTGGGATGCTGGACTCTGTATGGTGTAAGCTTGTAATTAGGGAATCCCAATGGAACCTGAGCTGTGGTTATGCATCAAGGTGAAGGAACTCACCATGGGGGAGGGGTTTGGGGTGAAGGGGGGAGAATCCCAGTACCTATGAAATTGTGTCACGTAATACAATGTAATTAATGAATAAAAAAATTTAATAGTTTGCATGCACATGTTAAGAATGGGAAAAAATGTTAATTCAACAAAAATGTAGAGTTAAGAACAATACATAGTTTTGAATAACATGTCACAATATTATTTTAATAATATTTTCAGCATGTTGTCTATATCTACAGCAATTTTATTAAAAATATATACTTTGTATATAAAGAGCTATAAAAGTGGTTCATGTCCTTTAAAATCAAGTAATGAATGAAATAGATTTCTTTTTCATGCTGCAGCTATGATATGTAAATTTTCCTCCATTAGAGAAAATAAGTGAAACTCTGTGACAACCGGATGAGTCTGGATTGTATGCACCAGACCACTTGATTATGTATGCAGACGACTACCTTTCTGTATCTGAATAATGCATGGAAATTATAAGATGTCTATTTTGAGATAGCAAAATGAATAGCAACTGATCTCTAGCAACAAACTATTCTTTTTGTTTGTTCTAAGCATTCCTGTCTCTGAGAGAACACCAGTAGGAATATTGGGGATCTTAAAAAGACTCCAGATTTGTAACTGCCAGCAAATATCATCTAAATAGAGTATGAATAGGCATTTCAAACTAAAATGCTTAAAAATGTTTCTGGATTCAGGTTATAGACCTTAGGTACCAAGATATTTAAAACTTAAGATTTTTTAAAAACTTAGCCAAAACCAGAAAATAAATTTATCACTAGGGGAAATAGTGATAAAGTATGAACAAAATTTGATATCCATCCATATGTGTTCAGAGAATCCAGTAATAAATATAATGTGTCCTTATTTTACTATTAACCCTACCCCTAACCACAACCCCAACCCTAATCCTAATCCCAACCCCAACTCTGTGATGTTTTGATCTCTGTGTCTCTGTAAATCAGATAAAGTAATAAATTCGAATAAATGCATAAATAAAATCTTTAAAAATTAACCTACGTCCTGCCAGAGGAGTTGCCCAGGCTCCTCCATCAGAACCCCTCCCAATGGCAGGTTTTGCGCATGCCAGGGGGTCCTTGAGCCAACCCAACTCAGTTCACGTCCTGTCCTAGCAGGGACAGTGGCTTTTCCTGGCTGGCTTTCACCCCATTCTGGTTCTTTTTGTTGGATGTTTCAACCCGGCCATGGCTCGTCCATACCCACATACAGCTCACGCATGGCTCAGTAGGGGGTTGAGACCCAGCCTAGTCAGTCCCACATCTACCCCCTGGTTCTCCATGACACCAGATGGTGTTGGGGTCTGAACTGGCCTGGTGCATCCAATCCCAGCCCACACTAGTGCCTCGGGTGACTGCAACTGTTTCCTAGATAGAACGCAGCTCCAATTCTAGCACATACGCCCCTTGGTGGGAACCTCAACCTAGTTAGGGTGTCCCGTTACCTCCCCGATTGGGCTTGTTCATAGCTGTAAATCATGCACCTGCCCGTGGTTGTTCTGAGGACCAGTAGGTGCAAGAGCCTAGCTCGGTAAGCGCAAGAAGCATGATAGGAAACAGTCCAGAATAGGCCATGGGAAGTTTCCCACTGGCACACATTCAGCATGGGTCAGGAGCAGACCAGGCTGAATCAGTCCATATCACCCACTGGCAAATCCGAACACCAGATCAGAGTGTGGGATGAGCCGGGTTTGGTCGCGACAAAACCAGTACACATTATGGAATGCCAGGGCATGGTTGCCTGTACTGGATATGAATGCAGCACCCAACCAGCACACGTGAGATCCAGGAAGGAAGGGAGGGGCAGAACTGGCGGGGGGATTAAGGGGCTGGTTCCCTCTCTGGACAGCTACTCCCACTGGAGAGCATGGGCTGGGATAGAGACAGATCAGACTAAGCAAGGCTACATCACCTGTGCGCTGCATGTGGATTAGACCAGGGAAAAGCCAGGCTGGGCTGATTACTCCCGCTGGTGCAAGCATAAACTAGAGTGGGTGAGGGATGTATGGGCATAGCCGCAGAAGCTGGCACTGGGGACTAATTCTGTCAAGTCAAATCACAGAACCACCTAAAGAGTGCATAAACCGGGACAGAGAGACCTGGGAGGGAAAAAGTGGGTTCCCCCTTCTTGGGTCACTAGTTCCGTGGGAGGGCATGAAAACTAGGACGGGGGCTGGGATGGCTAGATAGAGAGGCACTCAACAACACCCATGAGGGCTGGATGGTTGAGTTGGTTAGATAGAACTAAGCTTTAATACCCATTGACAAGTGCCAGAGCCAAATGGGATGGGGGACAGACTGGTCTTCTGCTACACATACTGGCAAACCAGGGTAGGGGGCGGGCCTGGTGGGGGTTATTGTGGGTCGCCCCGACTAGGCTGCAGCTCCCACTGGTTTGTGTGAGGGCCGAGTACGTGCTGGGCAGAACCAGACTGGACTGCAGCACCCATTGGTTCCAGTGCAACTCTGGACTGAAAACAGAACCAACACAGCAATTGCAACCACCAGCTGATCGGGGTGATGGACTGTGCCGGGCCCTGTGCTTGCTAGAACATACAAGAAACTAGTCTGGGAATACCTCAAAGTTTCTTTGGAGATCTCCCCAATCAAACTGCTGGACTCAGAACTCTAATCAAGAAAAGACAGAAGACAGAGCAGATCAATCATTCATCTCAGCTATATGTTAGCAGCGAAAAATGGGGCAAACGGAGACTTTATGATGGACCATATCAATCAGTGGACGACCTCATTGAGCGAAACTGGCAGCGATTCATAACTGGAGAACTATTAACACCACTCAAGCACATATCTCAGAGCATGCCCCACATCCGGGACTCGGGGTGGGCGGGAAACCGGGTGGGGCTTCTCCCTCAATATCCTCCTTTACCTCAGATACAAGATGGAAACAATATGGACATAATAGTATTGCCCACTTCCCTATCCCCCTGAACCCTTTTTTTTTCTTTCTTTTTCTTTCTTTAACTGTAATTAACTATGTAAAGATTGTCAACAACAACACAATAAAATAGATTATAAAAAAAAAAATTAACCTACGTGGTAACAACAGAAATCATCAAACTGTCCTGTTTTGGATATTATTATATTGGTATGACAAAAAAACGTTAAGCACAATTTGAGAAGAGTTTTAGCAAAGTACCATTGCTTTTGTTAACAGGCAAAAAAAAAATCACTTTTTATTTGTACCACTAGGCATTTACAACCTTTTGATATTTATTCATTGATTGGAAAGTCAGCATCAGAGAGAGGGGGAGAAGAGACAGAGTGAAATCTTTCATTTGCTGGTTCACTTCACAAATGGCTGCAACAGCCAGGGTTGGACAAGGCTAAAGCCAACAGCCAAGAATTCCTTCCTGCTCTCCCACATGGGTAGCAGGGACCAGTGCTTGGATCATCTTTCACTGCCTTCCCTGGTACATTGGCAGGAAGCTGGGTCAGATGCAATGTAGTTGCGATTTCAATCAGGATTCTGATTTAAGACACACGTGTCCCAAGTGGCAGCTTAACCTACTGAACTGTAAGCTAAATTGAATGTACCCAGAAAAACTACATTTAATGACACATTTC
The DNA here is from genome assembly GCF_030435755.1 of Ochotona princeps. NCBI lineage: Eukaryota > Metazoa > Chordata > Mammalia > Lagomorpha > Ochotonidae > Ochotona > Ochotona princeps. Next base: position 32,396,614 of record NC_080838.1, read on the forward strand.
TATCACTGTTCAGGTACCTAACAGGTTTCTGTGACAAACAACTTGTAGGATCTAAGATTCAAATCTGTAGCAAATATCTACTAAGTTACTGGAGTTGGTATGCTTCTAATTCCCTACAGTCATGTGAGGCGTGGGGAAGCAAAGAAAGCTGAACTGAACTTGGCATGAAAGACCTGAGCAAATTTTCTTTAGAATAATTTTCATGTGCAAATGCTTGGAAACAGTTCTTACTCCTCTGTAAGAATTTATCTGGCTCATCTTGGCACCAGAACTGTATATCAGCAATGATTCAGAGATGCCAGTGTGCATTGTCCTCTCAGAGAAGTAAAACACTCCAATCACATTGTCATCCATTTTGATAAAGAAAAAAAAGAGGGAGGATAGACAAAAAAAAAAAGTTACTTGGAATAAAATAAAATGAGGATGCTAAAACATTCTTGCAAATAATTTTTCTGTCTTTTAAAAATAGCTCCTTACAAAATAATAAAGACATCAAGAGACTGGTTTAAAGTTGGCATTTGGATACCTAGTTTCCAGCGTGTTTATGCAATACTCCTAAACATCATTCTGGTAGAGAACCAAAGCTAAATAAAAACCATTCCAGATAGGCGAGTAGATGAAGAAGTTTCTGCAAGTTGATGCTTTATTTAACTCCTTAAGAGTTCTAGCTGGAAGACTGTGGATAACGCTTGCTTCAAGAAATTGTTAAGAGGATCAAATGTGCTGTTTGGTGTCTCTCCCAACTTTCCTGTTTGTAAACCCCAGGTCCTAATTTCCCAGGGCTATTTCTTGTCCTTTGATAGGCATGATCCAAATCCCTTGTTCCAATACAGCATAGGATTCCCATTTCTTGGTTCCCACTACATAATTATTTTAACACACATACACATGTAGGAATGGACATTCACACACACAAACATGGATTTGAGCATGTCTTGCTTCATGTGAATATAGGGTATTCCATATTTCAGGAAGAATTTTAGTGTTTAAACCTCTGCCATGCTTAAAGCAAAGAGAAGTGCTTCTTAAAGTGGCTATGTAGGCACTGGTTGAAGTTACTGGTAGAAACAAGAGCATACAAGCCTTTTGATAAGTATAAGTTTATCACTTAATAAGGCCAAGCCTGAAAATAGCATGGAAATTGAAAATCCAGTGCTGAAACATGAACATTTTCATCTTTTCACTTTAACTCATCCCACTCTCATATACCATGAGAATACTTCTCAAACATCACTGTGCTAGGGGATCTTGGTAAAAATAAACATGATTCAGTAGATGCTGGCTCTTGCATGATAAGATGCTGCTAGCCTGTAGAAAATAGTTTGAGTGACAAGATACTATGAGAAATTACAATGTTTTATGTTTGGTAATCAGACAATGTTCGGCATATTTAAAACAATGCATATAACTGCGGTGGATCTTTAGCACCCAGAAAAAAATTGTATCTCACACAAGATTTTTTTTCATTCTCTTCTCAGTTTTCTCCATTTTACCCAATGCAAATTACCCAAATACTTCATCATGAACAAATAAACTCTATTTTGAATACTTTTTCAATACTCAGCCATTAAAACACAACATCCTTAAGTTCATTAATTCATTCACATCATATCAGATTGTGTGCTGTTGCCAAGCACTTAATTTTTTATTAGTTCAGTACATTGGTGCATCCAGAGTCCTGGTTTGACTTATGTTTCCAACTTATATTTCTTTGTTGCTTCCTCTGGAAACTTTGCTCAATAATCAGATCATTTATCGTCACCATACACTACATGATCTAGGATACTATACATTCATCACCTAACATTAAAGGAATTGTTCTTTTATCCCAATTCTTTAAAATCTACTGAAAATTTTAGAGAGAAAAATGCACGACTGCAAATAGTTAAGACCCATGATTGTGTTATCCATTAAAAACTTCAGAGTAGTGGAAACAATAGTCTTACCCACTTTCCTATAGCCCTTGAAGCTTTTTACCCTAATTAACTGTGCAAAGATTGTCAAAAATATAATAAAAAAAGAAAAGGAAAAAAAATAAAAACTTCAGAGTAGCTAAGATTTTGGCTTCCATGTAGGCTTTCTTTTGTATATTGAAAAGATCTTCTCAAGATAATGTATATAAATGAGGTAAAAGTTAACTGATTCAGTAGGCACATCCTTTATCAACTTCCCCATGAAATTCTTACAAATTCTCAAAAATAGCTACATTTTTTTTTTCTAAAAAGCTGGAAACTAAGACAGCTGGTCAAAGATATGTTAAGCCTTAGTGTAAATGCTCTTACACAAAATATAGACAAACCTTTAGCATCTTTGAGGGTAACACATATTGAGGAATGCAATGACTGTCCCTAGAACTCACCCCCACTTTTGGACACTGATTGAAGCACAGGGAGAAAGATCATTCCCTAATTCAGGAAAACAAAATTATTGGGAAACTGGAGATCTATTTTTCTCACTCTATTACTCAATTCCTAGTAACTCTGAGAATTTGACAAGTCATATAATTTATCTACCTAACAATGACTTCTTTCTTTCTCTAGTGACAAATGTTTCTGCCTTATCTCTCAATTGTCAACATTGGAAGCCTCTCAATTACACACACTCCCTTGCATGAGCCTCCATCTTGACAAAAAAGAAACAATGGTCTGCTCGTCTTCCTGAAACTTTATACCTGAGAACAGTAGAATCATTCTCTCTCACCACTCCTTTCTTCCTTTCTTTGAAATGGTTGCATGAGAGGGAGTAATTTGCCTGGTACAAGAGAAAGGGGGAGATCCACACTTCTGATGCACTTTTCCAAATATCATGCTTATTACAGCTGGAAGAAGTATTAGAGTACAGAACAGATTGAAAAAGGGTGCAATTGGTGATTTACCATATTTATTCTACTATTGTTTATTGAAAGAATTCCAGCAATGTGGTTACTGGAAAATCATTGTTCATTTTCAAATTAATCCACTCTACATCTGGTAGGCAGCTATGACACTGGGGCTTAAGAAAAAGGACAAACCACTGATTCTATTGATGTAGAGAAACCAACATCTACATACAGCAAGGAGATTTCTGGATAATTAGAGATCACTTCTGGTTCTTCTTGAAAGTTCTTCTCCCAGGCCGAGAAAAGGCTGAAAAGACTGCTATAAATGACCAATCAAAACCTGAGAAACCACTAAAAGGAGCATATAGGCAAAGAGGTAAGAATAAAAGCATGAGCTGGAATTAAAGACAGGTCAGGCAAACCAGGTGAATGCCAAGGTGAGGTGGGTCGTGCCAGACTGGATTGCAGAACCCACCAGCACATGTAAGACCCTGGGAGAGGAGGGTGAATGACGTTCTTTCAAAGACAAATTTGCTAATACTGGCTTTATTTCTGTTTTAATACTATTGTGAAATATCTAAACTGTGCTGACACTTCATGCATGTGGCATTTAAAAAGATTTAATGTCAATTCTTTTTAAAAAACATGAGTAATAGCTATTATACTGTTTAAGAATATTACTAGTCTTACTATTATAGCTGTTTAAGAATACTGAGACCTTAAACTTTAAATTATTTAAATACTCTTAAATAATGAGATGAGTAACTTGTCTAAGATGGTAAAACCACTCAAAACCAGCACCTGGAATCAGTGCCGGTTGAATGAATATGGCATGATGTTTTACACAACGGTACCAGTTTTACTGGGATCTGGAAATATTGTTTGGTGAGATGTTAAAAGTGGGTACTAGAAGTGAGGAGAAGGTTTCAGAACAAATGAGTTTGAGGGAGACTTCATGCTCTATTCTTTTAAAGATTGACTATATTGATTAGCCAATTAAAAGTTAAGAATTTTGCAATCTCCAATTTTGCAGAAGTGTTTCCTAGAGTTATAGGAAAAATTATACTATATGAGACTGTCAGCATCATGAAACATTTTCCCCAGAAAGGTAGAAATCAATTTTCAGATACTCAACGACTTAAAAAAAAGAGCATCATTCTCCAGAGTCTCATGGTTATCTGTCTTATATTTCTAAGAAATGCTTGACGTTCATAAGTAAACTTTCCCAGATCACAAAAGAATAAATACATCAGCTTGGGGAACTTCATAATACTCCTAAATAAAAATCTGACAAAATTAGTTTCACAAAATCATAGATATATTTGCTTTACAATTAAGCATGTACAAGTAAAATATCACCTAACAGTACAGAGAGTATTTCAACAGTACAGAGAGTATTTCTGAGTATTAAACAGAGTATTAAAACAGAGAGTATTAAAACAGAACACGATAGTATTTCTGAAAAGTCCATGGAAAACTTATATTATGAAGAAACTACATCTATATTTGAATTTTCTATCAGAGTAAACTTGTTTCTTAATGTCACTTTTTCATGAACTTGCATGTGTGAATAGGAGAATTCCATAGTCTAACAAATTGCTTAATATTAGGAAAACACAATGACCTCTATCAGCATATCAATAAAGCAAATGCCAAAGAGTTGGGGTGAAATTTCTTATGACATCATTAAACTCTAACAATCACTTAGTAAGTTAAACATAAATGTGTATTTCTTCAAAATAAGACTATTAATGTAGGAAATAGTATTCCATATGGGTACTGGATAGAGTCTCAGCTTCCCTGCTTCCAGTTCTCCTCCCTAATAAGAACCTGGGCAAAGCAGTGGAAAATGGACCAGGTGTTTGGGCATGCACTACCTATGTGGGATATTTGAAACAAGCTTACGTTCATCTGGCATTGTCCAATCTTTGCCTTTGTTACCGTTTGGGGAGGAACTAACAGATCAAAGATTTTTCTTTCTTCCTCCCCTCTCTCTCTGTAGCTCAGACTTTCAAATAAATAGTAGACACAAAGATGGATAGATATTTTAAAAAGAATATATAAAGCCAAAAGCCACAGTAAATTTAATTACAAAATTTTAGACAAGATCCATTTTACTCAGGATTAACACAGTCTATTCCATTCAGTACTTGAGAGTTCCTGTTATAGTCATTATGGCTCCATAATCTTTTGCAAGTTTTATTCTATTCAAAAAGCAGGAAGAGAAGAGATTACACTACTTTCATGAGTAAAAAGATCTTAATTACTCATCAAAATTGATTATAGTAAACCTCATAGCCATTCAAATATATTTCAGTCCACTGAAATTAAAATTGGCTTACAACACACTATAATATGAAAAATACTAACCACTAATGCAGTCACTAAGAAAATACATGCCAGGTCCTATTTTAGACAATGGCTAGGCAGAGTATAAAGAAATATCCCTATGTAATACATAAATACTTAAATACATAAATTAAAAATTAGCCCTGCCTCCCCAGTGAGTATACATTCTGGTAGGGGAACACAGAGAGACAAATTAAGGAAGAAACATATCTTTTTATTTGTTTAAATTTATCCCACCTCTAAGAAAATAATACATTTTATTATAAAATATTGGAGTTTTATCATAATCTTCACTATTGATTTTTAAATATGTAAATATATGAAAGATGTTGAAATTTTAAACATTACAACACAAAAGTGTGGCTATTTCTGAACATTGCATTTGTGAGTAATTTCAGTTTACATGGCATTCTTGGTTTTAAAAAATAATTTCTGCAATGAATGGGTATCCTATCAGAAATAGAAAATTTAAAGTCAATGTAAGTTGTCAACTTTTTTCGTTCATTTTCAACTTCTAGCATAGAATGCTGTCAATTGTCCTATTGTAGACCAAACTATGGCAATAAAGATGAATTGTGGTGTGATTTCTCTCTATTATATTGTGAAGAAAGACACACCAAAGTTCAAATTTGAACTCTGAGCTGCTCTGCAATTAAAATAAATTATATACAATCAAAACTAGCAAAGATTAAGATTGATGCCAGTTACATCAATATCCAAACCATGCCCTGTACCAAAATGCCATATTGTAATTTTACTAATCTGAAAGAACAAACATGCATTATTTCTGGAGCCAGACATATTATAATGTGGGAAAAAAGTATGTGGCTATCCCCATAAGGCAAAATCTAGTACATTACTACACAGATATAAAGTCAGATTCAACTAATTCTTATCTTACTGACTCATGCTTACAAATACATTTCATTAAGTGATTTTGTGCAACCATAACCTTGGAAAAAACATGAGGCATGTATTGCTCATGCACAGAGTATGGTATTTGATTCACTTGTAGCTGTTTCTTTATTTTGTAAATTATAGTATTTTGAATTTTTACAGAGAATGTCAAACAGCATTCCATAGTAGAGATAGAAATGTATTTACTCTGTAGCATAACAAAACACAGTTAGATGGCAAGGAGTCGCACGGAAAACACTGCAGTTCTCATTCTCCTCTAGTTCACTGGTTGAAAATACAGAATCTGTGTTGATGATTCCAATTTTGTGTCTTGTTGTCTTGATCTATTTGAAATTCCAGAACTCCATACAAATGTTTAATAGTGACTGAAATGTACAGAATCAAAACTGAAATCCTCATTTTCTCCCGCCAAACCTCTTTTCACAGTTCTTCCCAGACCAGTCAATGGAACCTGTTGACTCACTTGCTCTATTCAAAACATAGAGTCTTCCTTCTTCCTTGAAGACCATGCCTTCTTTTCCATAGTTCCATCAGCAAGTCCTGGCAGCTTTATCTTTGGAATCTCTCTCATTTTAGTCAACAACTCCACTGCTATCATCTTTGTCCAAACTCTAATTGTGTGAACTGCTACAAACCCGTATCTACACATACTCTGTCACCAGCAGAAGAGAGTTTTTGGCTAATAGCAGAGAATTTGAAAATTCATTGCTGATCTATAGCCAATGTAAATTATTTATTTGTTGTATGCCTGTTGTAAATCACATAATATTTCTGGGCCTCAGTTTTGAGTCAGATGTAGTCTCTGAAACTCGAGGGTACTGTGAGGATTTCACAACTACTGGTGAGCACTGCAGCAAAACAGAAAGTAATTTATAAATCACAATGATTATTGTTCTTATGCTTTCTGTTGCTAACATGTCCTCTATACCATTCTAACAATGGTCACTTACACGCAAGTGAATTTCTGTTGGCCTTTGCTCAAAAACTCAGAAAATGACTATATACATATATATATATATATATATATATATATATATATATATATGACTATATATGACTATATATATACACTATATATATATGACTATATATATATACACTATATATATATGACTATATATATGACTATATATATATATAATAGAACTTCAAATTGCTCCAGTCTTCAGTAAGAAACCTATCTACCCATCCAACTCAATTTTTTCTTCATGCTAGCCACTCCCTTGCATAGACATACCTTTCACTCATTCTTCTTGCTTTTCATTGAACGATGATTCTTAGTACAAATTCCTGAAAGCCAGCCTTCTAACAGTTGAATGACAACTGGACTTCTCAGCTATCCACTGAAAGTCACTTCCTCTCTGTCATCCTTTCTGGTCACACTATCTCCAACTTCAAGTTCATATTGCCCTACCTAGATTGCATTCCCTGTAACAATTCACTATTCAATTTATTTTAGGTTTTAATAATAAACTATATTTAATGTCTATCTCTCCTTTAGGAGAGCCAATTCAACAGCACAGGGATACTTCTCTGCTTTGTTTTCTTCTGTCTTTCTTGTATTTAAAAGAGTGCTGAACACATAATGGAAGCTAAAAAAATGGCATCTAAAATATTGAATATATGTATGGACAAAACCAAAAAGAATATCTTATTAATGTCAATATTTAAACAACAAATAGCTCTTGTAGATTACAAAACAACAACAGAAAAGGGAAAAGTATAAGTCTTAAAAGAAATGTTTAGGTTTGAAGAAATCAAAACTTCCCCCAGAAAAACAGAGGGCTAAGAGATTTACAGAAACCATTTCCATGCAAATTACAGGGATTTTTGAAACAGAGAATGGAGGAAAAGATTGAAGAGAGAATTATTAATAAATAACTAAGAAATCAAAGACACACACTTTGGGAGAATCAAGATGGTGAAATAGGGTAAGGACACATTTAAACAGACAGAGAAATATTAGCATGCTTGAAGCAGAGAGGGCACATTCCAGGAAACAGAAGAGGACAGAACAACAGCAGAGGGGTACCTGGAGACTGACAGACACAGGGAAGCAGCAGACACAATGGTGTGGTGTTGCAGTGATTGATACCCCCGTGGCATTCAGTGAACAGTGATCTGAACTCCACCAGCAACAAGGAGGGAAGGACATTTACCAGGAGCTCCACAGGTGAACCTAGACAAAGAACTACCCGTCCTGCTGGTCTATTTGATTTGACCAGGAGCAGAAACTGTACAGCAGGTCCCAGACAGGCAGTGTGAGAACAAGGTGGATTTCATAGCTCAGTCTGCCTCCTACAGCCGTATCGGGTGCCATTTTTTTAAGGAAGCAAGGGCTATGGGGCAGGATTGCACATGCATGGAGCTGGGAGTGAACTCATTTCTGACTCAAGAACTACAACAACGTGGCATCCTGTAGGTTCTGCCCAAGACAGGTCCTGTTAGCACGCAGACCTGATAGCCAGTAGATCAAGAACTCTAGTAATCGCACATCAGGCACCATTTTTATAGTGTGGCAAAGAATTTAAGACTGCAGGGGACAGCAGTGAGCTGCACGTGCACTGAGTTCAGCAAGAACTCACTGAGCTCAATGCATTGCACTGGTCCCACAGGAAAATAATACTGACTATCGCATCATATGGGTCAAAATAGGTCCGTGTGGCTTTCAGACCTAATAGCCAACAGGTTCTGACAAGATCTGCATCACCAACAACCAAGCTATATAGGACACGTGGTGTTGCCCTAATCTTGGGACCTGCTCTAAGCGCAAGTGGAAGAAAGGTTGTACAGACAGCAGTTCATCCTCCGCATGGTATCACAGGATGTGGAGAGTGGTGAGTCAGGAGCTGGGGCTATAGAGACCATGGTGGAAAATCTAACATAAGCACCCAGACCTGGACCTTGCTGAAGAGAGTGGTACAAGTGACTATAAAAAAAGAACTGTGTGCCAGCTGCAATAAGTAAAATCAAACTGTAGACCTGTGGAAGACAGAGCTTAGAAACCTGTCCCAAAGAGAAGAATCTAATAACCAGAAGTACAATGACCAAGAGCAAAACAAGAGACAAAGACAAAATGAATATTACCGAAGACTCCCCTGCAAAGGATCAAAGCTCTTTGCCAAGCTCAGAGTTCACTGAGGAAGACAACAAGAAAATGGAGGATACAGAATTCAAAACACTTGTTATAAAACTTCTTATCAGCAACAAGAAGCACATAAAGCAGGAATTCAAGGAATATGTCACATTGGAAATGAATCAATTGAAAGCTAATATATCAGAAAGGAAGAATACAATGCAGCAAATTAAAAGAACAATGGAGAGTCTCCAAAATAGAATGAAGGACACAGAAGAAAGAATCTCAAAATTGGAAGATATTTCATGTTACCAGGGGAAAACAAACAAAAAGATGGAAGCACAGCTGGATCAGGCCAAAAAAGGATTCAAGAATTGAAAGACAATATTAAAAGGCCAAAAATAAGAGTTATGGAAGTCACAGAAGGTGCAGAAAGAGAAAGAAAAACTGGGATTAAAGGTGTATTTAATGAAATAATAAGGGAAATTTTCTTAATCTTGAGAAAGAATTGGGAAACAACATCGAGGAAGGGCACAGAAATCCCAACAGGCTTGGCCAAAAGCAATCTTCACCACGACACATGATCATCAAGCTCTCTTCAATGGAACATAAGGAAAAGATCCATAAATGTGCACACGAAAAAAAATCAATTGACATATAAAGAAGTGCCAATTAAACTCACAGGAGATCTTTCACAGGAAACTCTACAGGCAAGAAGAGAATGGAGCGACATATTCCAGATTCTAAAAGCAAAAACTTGTCGGTCCATGATAACATATCCAGCAAAACTTTCCTTTGTCTTTAAAAGTGAAATAAAATTCTTCCACAGCAAACAAAAGCTAAAAGAATTTGCTTCTTTTAAACCTGCCCTACAAATGATATTTAAGGATGTTCTCTTGACAGAGAAAAGGAATAGTACCCACCAAAACCAAAGGCAAATGCAAACAACATCCCAGTAAAATGACAACAGAAGGGCCCGGCAGCGTGGCCTAGCGGCTAAAGTCCTCGCCTTGAGCGCCCGGGATTCCATATGGGCTGCTGTTCTAATCCCGGCAGCTCCACTTCCCATCCAGCTCCCTGCTTGTGGCCTGGGAAAGCAGACCAGGACGGCCCAAAGCTTTGGGACCCTGAACCCACGTGGGAGACCTGGAAGAGGTTCCTGGTTTCCGGCTCTGGATCGGCGCAGCACCGGCCGTTGCAGTCACTTGGGGAGTGGATCATCGGATGGAAGATCTTCCTCTCTGTCTCTCCTCCTCTCTGTATAACTGACTTTGTAATAAAAATAAATTAATCTTTAAAAAAATGACAAAAGAAGACTACATCAATGAACAACCCATTACTAAAATGACAGAACCAAATTACTGCCTACTTTTATTAACCCTGAATATAAATGGCTTAAACTCATCAATCAAAAGTCACAGATTAGCTGACTGGATTTGAATACAAAATCCATCTATTTGTTGCCTACAGGAGACATGTCTTACTAACAAAGATCAGCAGAAACTTTATCTCATGGATTTTTATTTTTTGTTAGTTTCATCTCTTCAAAACACTTTCTTCTGATTAAATTCTTCAGTGGCTCATAGATCATACAGTAGCATCATTTTATTCAAGAGGGTTCCTGATTTTCTTTTTCATTTCTTCAGTGACACATTAGTCATTCAGTAGCATGTTATTTGACTTCATGGCATTGTAAATTTCTTTTTTTTCTTCCTCTTGTTGATTTTGTATTGTGGCTTTTCATTTAAGGGGATGTATAGTAACTGTGTAATCGAGACTATCATATCCGGATGTGAGGATACAATGCAGTATGCATCTCTAATTCCAGACAGAGATGGACTCCCATGAAACTGTTTACTCTATCTTGATAATAGGATGCTGAACTCTCTGCCATTGTCCATGTCCAAAATGATGGACATATGATTGTGTATGAAGAAGTATACTATAGTAATGATAAAGGGGAACTCAGTGAGGGGGTAGAGAATTGGGGAGGGGATAAGGGAAATCTCAGGGCCTATGGAACAGTATCATAAAATGATAATCATAAAAAAGTAAAATTAACAAAAATAAACAGAAATAAATACAATCCTAGTGTAAAAGACTCCTCTAATGCCTCCATAAAGTAAAGGTAAAACCATCATCATTTCAGAGACTATAATTATGAAATGTTAGAATACTAAAAATAGAAGTATATCCAAAAATCTTCTGGAGAAAATTGAAGTCATAAAGAGCAGCAATTGCAGGACTCGTGTTGTGGTATAGCATGTAAAGTCACTATCTGTAATGCTGGCATCTCATATGGCTGCTGTTGTATATCCCACGTACTCCAACTCCTCTTCAGTTCCCTGTCAATGGCCAATGAAAAGAAGCAGAAGATGGCCTGAGTACCTGACCCCTTGTGCCCACATAGGAGAGCTGGATGAAGCTCTTGGCTTTCAGCTTTGGCCTGACACAGTGCTGGCCATTACTGCCATAGTGGGAATGAATCAACAGATTAAAGGTTTCTCCATCTCTCTCTCTCTCTGTCTCTCTCTCTGTGTCTCTCTCTCTCTCTCTCTCTCTGTCTCTCTCTCATATATATATATATATATATATGAATATCTTTAAATTCCATATAAATAAATAAACCCTGTAAAAATAGAGTTGGGATAGTAATAGAAGCTAGAAAGCATTACAGATAATTTTGAAGCAAAATAACTTTCAACTTACTGTTATATCTTCAGTGAAATGCTAAATCAAGTGTAAGCAGAGGTTAAGTAAATTCCTAGATATTCAGGTTCTTAATAAAAGGGATAGATTAATTAACCCATTCATTATAACATTATTGAATCAATGTGTGCTATTAAATAAATTGAATCAGGGAAGAATAAAAGGTGAGAATTTAGAAATAAAGAAGTCAAGTTAGAGATGAGGAAAAGAAATATTCTAAATGAGGACAAAAGGAGACCAGAGAAGCAGGGCAAGAAGAAAATGAAAGCAGGAGGATGCGGGCGCTCAGTGACAGCCCCAGGAAGCTCATTTGTTTTTGAGATACCTGATTATTGGAAACGATTGAGAAGATTGCATTTGTTATAGAAAGCTTGAATATGAACTGTTGCTAGGTGTATTGAAAATGAAGCAAATACATAAGGCAATCAACATTGGGAAGTAAAATGTTGGGGAGGTAAAAGCTTTGTACAGAAACAGTTGTCAGGATCGATGGTGAAGAATAAAATAAATTCATAATCAAATAAAGCATTTCTCCAATCAAAATTTATGCTGTAATTCGGATTAGAGAGGATTGTGTGTGTGATGGCTCAGTTGGCTAAGGCCTTCTCTTGCATGCATCAGGATCCCATATTTGCAATGATTCGTGTCGCAACTGCTCTACTGCCCATTCAGCTCCCTGCTCGTGGCCTGGGAAAACAGTAGAGGATGGTCCAAAGCCTTGGGCCCTGGCACCCACATGGGAGACCCAGAAGAACCTCCTGGCTCCTGGCTTCAGATCAGCTCAGCTTTAGTCATCTGCAGCTGCTTGGGGAGTTAACAAGTGGACTCTCTACCTTTTCTTTGTATCTCCTTCCCTCTGTAAATCTGGCTTTCCAATAAAAATAAATCTGAAAAAATAATAATAAATAGATCAATAAATTTTGCTAAATTATTTGACAATTTCAGTGTGGATATCACTCCAGAAAATAATATAAATTCAATGTTTCAGAGGCCGCTTAATGACTCAACTAGATAATCTTTTGCCTACATGCACCAACATCTCATATAGGCAACAGTTATTGTCCTGGCTTCTATGTTTCTGATCCAGATCTCTACTTGTGGCCTGGGGAAGCAGCAGAGGATGGTACGAGTCCTTGAAGCCCTGCTCCCACATGTGAGACCCAGAAGAAACTCCTGATTCCTAACTTCAGATTGGTTCAGCTCCAACCATTGTGACCATTTGGGGAATGAACCAGCAGATGGAAGATCTTCGTCTCTCTTTCTCTCTGTAAGCCAACACACACACACACACACACACACACACACCCCAAATCTTTTTTAAAAACAATTAAATGTAACAAAAATTTGAAGCATAGAGAGGAATAAAGTAACAAAACTTTTTTCATACATAACATCTCATTTTACCTTTTGTGTCAAGGCAATGAAGTAATCCAGAAACTTATCATTACTTTACAAACGTGGAAATGGAGGATCAAAATGGTTACAATCTGGGACAGGACTCATAACCCATCTTCAGATGCTTTGTCTGTGCTCATTTAACTGATTCATATGTACTACATCCTTTTCATTCTCCCTATTATAGATGATACACATGAAGGACTGTTGCACCCAATGAACCACAGTTTCTCTGTGTTTCAGAGCCCTACTTAATGAATTGTTTCACATTCCACTCGCACTATGACTTGGAGCTCAGCAGATGTCAGACCTACCTAACACTATCCTCACGTGACCTGATAATATTCTGATGGCTTTTCTAATGTATGTGTGTTTACAATTCTCCTTTTCTTTTAACAAAAGAACAGAAGTAGCTGAAGGTACAACCACTTACACTATCTTTATCTTCACTTTTCTACATATGTAGGTGCTCTTTTTCAAAGAGTTCACATAAATTTAAAGTCAAATGTCATTAAATCCATGTTTGACATACACTATTAGATTTCAATTCGCCATAGAGTGAGTTTCTGGCATTTGAATAAGAGATGATTGACAGGAAATATATTTAAGTCATGAATTTATATACCATAAAATCCAGAGTGATCTGATCACTTCCCTCACATATGATAGCACAAGTTCAGGAGCGGATATTTCTACAATATCTTGATACTCTTCAAGGCTAAACACAGAAGAGCATTCATATGTAGTTTCAAATTTTAGGCATATCATGTTTTTATTTCATAATTGATACGTTCCTCAAAGAGTCAAGTCAGAAAACAAAATTATTCTGAATATTTTAGTAATTTAGTTACCATAGAAATTCATTTGTTGAAGTAGCAACATAATTCAGTGTGAGCTAGAGTTATTAAAATTATAAGTTTAGAGAAGGATGTTTGGCCTGGTGGCTAAACAGCTAGTTAGAACTTCCACATACCACATCAAAATACAAGTTTCATTCCCAATCCTGACTGCTGATTCCAGTTTTCAGATTGTGTGTACCCTAAGAAGCAGCATTGTTGGGTGATGGTTCAGGGCCTTGGGATCCTGCCACTCATGATTAATGGCTTCAAACATCCCCACCTCCAGCACTACTGTAGGAAATTAAGGAGTGAATCAGCAAAAGAGAGCTTTCTCTTTCTCTGTCTTCTTCTGCCTTGCTCTTTTCTTTGCCTCTCAAATATTTCCTCAAGAATGTATTTTGTACTAGCAGTAAGAAATTCTAGCTCAACATATACACTGTCAATGACTAAAACCTGTGCTTTTTATGGGGTTAGTTTGACTTCAGGTGTTAGTAATATCCATGCCTTGCTATCCATTAGAACTGAGAGCCACCAACATAAGCAATGAAAATAAACAAGTATCTTGGTACAGTTTGGTAAGAAAAAGTTTACACACTTCAAACATTTAAAATTTCAGGATACCTCTACTTTAGAATAGGCTAGAGTTTTTGAATACATTTCCCTTTTCATTATGGCAAAGCACCCCAGGACTTCACAAATTAAATGTGTTTTGAAATGCAATAAATTCTCGTTTTTTCTTAACCTAGTCAGCTGTAAAAAATTACTCACGCCTAAAGTTAATAAAGATTCTTGGCTTCAGAATCTAAGTTGAACCAGTCGCAGTCTTGAAAAGTTTTCTACCCAAAAATGGGGACTTAGTTATAGATCTATCCTCAAGGAAGACTTGCTGGAGGTAGGCCTGAAGCTGGCAGACAAAAAGGGAAAAGAAATGAAGTACACGAAGTATGGTGTCTGTAAGAAAGAGAGAAAATGGGAGAATGAACATTCTCCAGAGCTGCTACTCAGCCTGTCTTGAGTACTTAGAAAGATTGGATGTATTGTGTGCTTGTAAAGACATTCTCTTTGTTGGTTGGGTTTTTCCTCAATAACTCAGAGCTATAGTTTGGTATTATTTTGCGTGTACCCCAAAAAATCTGAGTGTTAAAGACATGGTTCTCATTACCTGTGCTCTTGATAATATGATGATAAAAAAAACTTAATCCAATTTTTATGTTAGGCTTGCCCAATCTTAGAGTATGAACTTCCACAACTGTCACCTCAAACAATTCTCCTATTTTCATAAATAACTTGTTTGAAGCATTTTGTTGAGTTTTATGTGGAAGCTAATGAACTTTGAGTCATGTTTTATATTTCCTAAAAGTGAAAAAAAAACACTTGACTAAGACATATGATTTTAATGGGAAACTGAAGAAGGCAGCTCAATATGCACAAAAGAAGAGTTGTAATCACCATGTATCGCAGCAGGGGGCTGCAGTGGTGGTGTGACTTGGGATAGGTCCCATCACCTCTGAGCCTCCGCTTCCTCATCAGTGAAATGAGGAAATCAACCTTGCATCCTATGATTATGGGAGGTAAATGAATCCATGAACCACTGTGTTTCTTACCTTAAACACTAACGTAGCATGCCTCCTATCTAAAATATACACCATATTCCGAGTTGCTTTTTATTCACTAAAGCGTCAGAAAGGCTTTTATAAACACCCTGAGCACAGGCTGCGTAATTCCTTAGGCAAGCATATAGCTGGTTCAAATAAAGCTCCATTTTCCATGTGAATATGCAAAATGCCTCGCCTTTGCTAAATAGACATTTAACAAAACAGAACAAATTATTTCTTTATTTTCCACTGTACAATGGGAAAAACAGCTGAGGATTCTTAATCAAAACAATGAGAGGATACACACAGCCTATACAACTCTGAGGAAGATTCATCCTTAGAAGTTTTGCATCTGGGAGGTACTTTGAGAAAATGAAGTGAATAAATAAACTTTCAGTGGGTAAATTTCCAAAAAACTTCTTTTCCGAATTAAAAACCATCAACACAAAATTAACAGATCTAAAAAAGAAAAAAGAAGATGATGATGAATTTAGTCTCATTTAGTCTCATTCCATGGAATGCGGTGCTCCCTTTACCTACCTCCTAAGTCATACTTCAGTAACGGGTTTTTGTGCAAGTCACTTGTTCTGGACTAGAAACTCAATCGTGCTATGTCCACGCTTAGACCTCAGAGACAGACGGAAAAAAGGATCACCTGAAGCCAAATTTATTCGTCCTTCCTCAATTCTTACTTTCCCATTTTAAAAAAGATTTTGTTTATTTACTTCTTCGAAAGGCTGAGAGACAGAGTAAGGGGAGAGACACATTGGGAAAGATCTTCCTTGTGCTGATCGACTCCTAAAAGAGTGGTAATATCAGCCAGGGTTGGGCCAGACCAAAACCAGGAGCCAAGAACTCCTTCTGGGTCTCCGACATGGGTGGCAGGATCTAAGTGCTTAAACCATCCTCTGCTGCTATTCCCAACATATTAGCAGGAAGTTGGATAGGAACCAGAGCAACCGGAACTCAAATCGTCACAGGTTATGATTTCACCCAGAGTGCCACAGTGCTGACCCCAGTGTTTGCTTATTCCAGTATCAATGATATATTCTCTGATAACATGCAAAGTCTTGCTTATGAATTCAGGAATCCTGTGATATCTATGTTTTCTCCCTCAAAAGCTCTGATTCATTTTCTTGCTTCTTTACCATCCTTTCAAGTTATGTGCTGCTTACCAAATGAGGAAAAAATTTCACCAAAAAATCTAGGGAAAAAAATCATAATTATGTGCATTCCCATTTTACATTGCCAGCTTAAGACCATCAAGCCACAGGAATTTTTTCATTGGTTTCAGGATTTTTCTGTAGAATTCATTTTGAATAACACATATGTTATGGGACAAATCTTTCTTATGAAAAGTATTAAGCAAAGTTATTTCAGCACCAGTAATCAAGTCTGATTTGTAAGAATTGAATTTACTAAGTCAGGCTGGTAGACTAGTGGCTAACGACCTCGCCTTGCACGCACCAGGATCTCACATCGTTGCAGGTTTCTGTCCCAGCTACTCCACTTCCCATCCATCTCTCTGCTTTTGGCCTAGGAAAGTAGAAGAAAATGGCCCAAAGCCTTGGGACCCAGCACCCATGTGGGAGACCCAGTAAAAGCTCCTGGCTCCTGGCTTCAGATCGGCTCACCTTCAGCCATTGAGGCTACTTGGGGACAGAACATCATTCTCTCTGCTTCTTCAATGACCTCATCGTGCTTGGAGTGGCAAGATTGGCAGCGATTCATAACTGGTGAACCATCAAAACCACTTGAGCAAGGATCTCAGAGCATGCCCCACATCCGGAACTTGGGGTGGGAAACTGGGTGGGGCTTCTCCCTCAATATCCCCCTTTACCTCAGATACATTAAGGAAACAATATGGAAATAATAGTCTTACCCACTTCCCTATAGCCCTTGAACCTTTTTACCCTAATTAACTATGTAAAGATTGTCAAAAATACAATAAAAAAATGAAAAAAAATTGGCATTCTTTAGCCATCTTTTAATTGAAAACATGCAGGATCCCTAAAAATCAACGGGTTCTCTCAGGATCAATGATAAATGTAACTGAATTGTCATTATCTAATGTGGTGAGAGTGTCCTTAAGAAATAGTAGCATAAATTGTGTTAAATTCCTACTTCCACAAGCAGTTTTGCATAAGTGCTGCAATTCCCACACTAATTAAATATGGAGACACAGCCATAATGTTGTGTCACGTTTAGCCTCTGAACATTATTATGTTACTGTAGAATTTACCATATTCTCTCCATATTTTCAGTTAAAGCAAACTCTGGATTTTCTTTTGTGCTTCCATACGCACCTTCAAACAGTTGACATAAACAAAAACAATGTTAACGTAAGAAATCAGCCAAGCCAGAGATTTCTTTAGTTTTGTTCTCTTATTCAGAAATAAATATGTTAACAATCTAGACATGAGGGAAGTATAGATGCTAATCACATTAATTGGTTAATCTATGCATCTAAATAAGAGAAATGTGATGATATTCAAGTTGCTACTACACTGAGTTTGTGTGTCAGCAATACAAAACATTTTGAAGTATAAAGTCACTTAGTTAGTTTGACTCTTAACTATAATTTTGTGATGTTTTTCTTGTAAGTCAACCAAGAAAAATTTAAACCTCTTCGAAACAATTTTTCTACATTTTTGTGACATCAATTTTATCCTTGTTTGACTAGAAAGGATAATTGACATTTTAGTAGATCCACTAAATACAAAACTATGTCTTTTGCATGAAGTATAGTTTATATGTTTTCAAATATATTTTGATAGTACTTGATAGCTTTTTCCTTTGAGTACTAGGTAAATCCCATTCCAACCCAAATTTTGACAGAGGCCCTGGGAGCAATTCAGTTAACTGAATTTGAAGAGAAGAGGGCCAACACCAGTATGTACAAAATTTAATCTGTGTGGAGATGGCAGCAATGATATAATTGCTTAATGGGGAAGCAAAGTGGAAATACGAATTGAAAAGAAATGGGAAAGTATAAATATTTCCCACTTTAAGATTTACTTCTCAAGTTTCTTACCAAAATTGTTATGAAGGAAATTCTTGTCTTGATGTTTGTTTATATATGTTTTCTCAACAGTTAACCGCTTAACTATTATGGCTTTTAAGCAACAGAGTTTAGTAATGTCTTTGCTTTGCTTCAGTATAATGGACACCCTTACTTGGGTTTTAAATTTTGTTTTGATAAAAGCATGCTTTTGCTAGGATTGGGGATCTTATCTTGACTTCCTAAATCCCTTAATACGCCAAAGCTGGAATGAAAGCGGAAATGATAAAAGGTAGTCTGTTAAGTCTGTTCCTTGGGACTTCTCTTGAAAGGAGCCTTTTCCAAAGGGTGGTTTTAAGAAAGAGACATAAAAATAAATTCTGCAATATACTATTTAGGTGAACATCCACATTGAGTAAAATAAGAAATAAAAATAAGCATTTCCTCTGTCTCTTGAGTTACTGGTTAAGGTGATATACTCAGTGTTTTAAGGAAGGCCTAGGCTACTTTGGATGGTTCCAAGAAAAAGATGTTAATTGTGTGAACCATGAATCTTGACTAACCAGGAAACTTTGCTGTTCTGCCCTTATTTTGTAAACTCAACTCCAACAGCCACCTCTCCTGCTCTTTGAGTCAATGAGAAGCAGCTCATGAATACAACTTAAACTCAGAGAAACAGTGATTAAATGCAAGTAGTGTGAGTTCTTTTTATCTAAGAAAAAAAAAAGTCATTCTTGATTTCTCTCTCTGTCTCTCTCTCTCTCTCTCTCTCTAAACCAGCCCAGCTATCTCAAGTGACTCTCACAAATCATGGAAAACTTTTGCTAAGATATTTAATCTAATAAAGTTGGATTTTGGTTTGGAGTGTGATTGTGTGTCCTAGCCAAGGTGAAAACTGTAGTGTGAGGAAGAATCTGTGTTTGTTCAAATAGGTGACCACATCCTGACTCTGGATTTATAACATGGATGCTTTTACTATCTCCCCAGTCTCCCACACCCATTTAATTAGGCTCAAGCACAGTTAATCAGCTTATTTACAAACATGCATTCATGGATGTGAGGTTGAATTAGAGAGGCCAACAATAAAAAGTAAATTTTTCTTCCCTGATCAAAGAGAACAGAGATAAGTTGATCCTGAAACAAGCAAACTCTTTTTTTTCTCCCTAGGCATTTTCAGCTTTTAGAGTTTATAGCAAACTCCACCAGACTCTTAGCAGCTTTGCTGAACGTGACAGACCAAATCAGATGTTACACAGGCCAGACATACATGGCAATTAACTCTGTCCACAGATCTCTAACCTGTGACCTGCCATTGTTTCTTGATTAATATTCACTGCTCTGATCCACCGATGTTGTTAAACATTCGGATCCAAGTATGTTGCCTTTAAAGGATGGAAAGGGATTCAAAAAGTTGGTAATCACACTTATATCTGCCAAAAACGGAAGGATATGCTAGACTTTGGAATAACTATATAGTATAAACTAATTATGCATTGGTATGCTACATGTTGAAAATTCTGTCTCCTCCCAAATATGTAACATTCGTATTTTTATAAAGGAATGTTTGACATCTTCACTGTGCTCACTTTTGATTCTATTGTTACTACAAACAGTTCCTCTAAGGGAAAAAATATGCATTGTTTAAGAGTAGAATCATGGGAAGTTTGAAAAAAGTTTAAAAGTTATTTATATTTTTCTTTAATTACTTTTTGGAGAATGATGCTGGATTAGTTATGCTATTATAAAGATGCTTTAATTTTAAACATTCTTCTTCTGCATCCAATCACATACAAACTAAATTTATAAGACTCCTTCATGAGTTTCTGACAAAGTAAAAATATTTTATTTTTAATAGGCTAGCAATGAAACAGTTCTATAATTTTATACCTCATTGGTTAAGCTAGGGGAAGCTTAAAATTTATTCATCTAGCACGTACTCTAAGTGTCTGTAAGGAGACTCCGTAAAGTATCATCTTTGGAAGAGTGAGTCATGTGATTTAATGGAAAATCATCCAGTTTCATGAAAGGCAAGCCTGGACTTGAATGTTCCCAAATTCTGTGACCTTGGATAGGTTGCTTAGTTTTCCCTGGTCTTCTTTCTAATAAATCGAAATAAGGATAAAACTTTACACGGATGATTTAGAATTAAGAAGGTAACTTCCTCGGCCTATATCTGATTTGAATATGAATACATATATATATATATATATATATATATATATATATATTCTGTGATTAAGAATAAATTAAAAGATTCTTTAAGCATACGTCTTTTCAGAAATATCTCTAACAGAACTATCTTTAGTCAAGCACAGGAAATGGTCTGTGCTGTTAGGAGACTTTGCAGGTAACCATTTAAACTCCAGTCCCTTGGAATATTTGTGCTTTGAAGAATCCCTTGTGGGACAGTTATGAATCATCAAGCATTCGGGGAAAGACACAAAACAAGCCACCCACGAATTTAACCACTCTCTGTATTTTTTAAGAGATTTGCAGTTTTATTCCAGACCAATAATTTTGGCATCTCTGCTATAACAGTATGTTTAAAAAGTAAATAGGTGAACATTCCAAATGGTTACAGAAGCTTCTTTCATGAGAAGGCCCACAGAGTATTTTTGCTTTAAATTCAGTTTTTTTTCGCTTTCAAGTATATATTAAGAAAAATCATTAATTGAGTTATATTTAAGGAGAAGAAATCACACCTATACTCAGATGGATTCATTTTGTTTGCCTTGTATCTTCTGATGACAAACTTGCCTTTTGACTGAATCAGCTGATTAAACTTCAGTTCAAAAGCATTCCTAGCTGAAGAGTTCTAAACGACTCTAGGAAATGATGAATATGTGTTGATGTGATTTTAAACATTAACTTATATTAGGTTTATTTCTTATGATCAATTTGAAAATAAGTGTTATATGCACATGCATTTCTGTAGCACATCTGATCAAGAAGGTGATAGGATCATTAGAGTGATTTAAATACATCTGATGTGATGCATGGCCAATGTTCTGGAAGTATAAGTTAAAATAATACCAAACTGAAGGAGATTTCAAAATGTAAGTCAAATTCAAACTCCAGTGTCATAAACAAGAATATGTCAAATTCCTGACACACATGCTTGTTACTCAGCCTACTTTGTTTCTTCTGAATCTCCAGAATTTATTGCGCACTCAATACCAAGATTTTTCAAAGATAACAAGAAAAACATATCTAAAGGAGTGTGTGGTCATAAGAAATACATGATGCATTAAATATGCATGAAGAAAAATTTTTATCATGTAAACTCAGAATTCATCTAATTGTAACTACTGGATAAGGCACATCTAAGTTAATTGTTGCTCTCAGAATCCTCAAAAACACAAAACTGTATAGTCTTGAATTAATTTAACCTAATAATTAAAAAATATTACAAAAACACACTTTCCATCATTTTGTTTTGAACATGTTATCTCATTTATGTGTAAGAACAACTGAATGAATGGAAAGCCAGAAATTCTAGTTGAGTACTATTTATAAAGACCAAAGGAAAATTGGGCCACTATCTCTCTCCATGGCTCTCATTGGGTGGTCATTTTTTATTATAGCTTGAAAGAAGGAAAATAATAGAAATATTGCAGTAGATAGAATAAGAGAAGAACAAAATTAGTGTAAAAAGCCAAACATGACATGGCAAAAGATAAGTCAAGGAGATGAACATATCAAAGGAATAGAAATGTGGGGCTTCAGAAGGTTGCCTCCTGTTCAACCAAAGTGCTGTGCAGAAAGAGAAGGGAGGAAATGTGTGTTCTTTCTGAGCCCTAACAGCCTGGACATTTGGAGATGGCTTAATGGGCTAAGTTGCAATGTTACAGATTATGTACCTTCTCTACCTATGTGAGTTCCTGTAAAAGAAGAGCAAAAACCTTATAAATGAATTTGTGTTCAAGGCCACAAAAATAGAAAACATAGCTCATCAATGACAGCTGAGAGTGAGAACTGCATCCTGTAGCAAGGGTGGCAGTCCTCCATGGAGGAGATAGAGGGTCAGATTTTTCAATGCCTCTTGGAAATATTTGATGCCTTGGAGAGGCATTACTAGGGCAGCAAATAGAAATAAAATATATTTCTCCTTTGGAGGATGCTATGAAAAGATAATTTTAAGTGCCAAATTATAGCCATTAGAACTTACTCGGGGCCATGAAATGAACAAAGAAGAAAAAGCCCTGGTGTAGACTACAAAGGCTGTACATGAAATGACTGAACTAAAATTTATTCATAGAATTTCACTTGAAACTTTGCATTGACATAACCTAGAGAAATGTATGTAACCCTCTGATTGCATATCTAGTCACTCCCAAAGATAATGCATTAAAACAACAACAATGGTTGCGATTAAGTGCAGGTTGTGAGAGAATTCATGGTGCTTTTGCATACATTTCTGGGTTTTTTATTTCTATTATTATTTTCCATGATACAGTTTTCTAGTCTTATGGATTCTGCCCTCCCCCTCCACTACCTACCTCCCAATTCTGCCCTATCGCACCATTTCCCAAATATTATTACAATCATGTCTCCGTGGCGTAGCAGCCAAAGTCCTCGCCTTGAACGCGCCAGGATCCTATATGGGCTGCTGTTCTAATCCCAGCAGCTCCACTTCCCATCCAGCTCCCTGCTTGTGGCCTGGGAAAGCAGTAGCAGGACAGCCCAAAGCCTTGGGACCCTGCACCCACGTGGGAGACCTGGTGGAAGTTCCTGGCTCCTGGCTTTAAATCGGCACAGCACCGGCCGTTGCGCTCACTTGGGGAGTGAACCATCGGATGGAAGATCTTCCTCTCTGTCTCTCCTCCTCTTTATATATCTGACTTTGTAATAAAAAATAAATAAATCTTAAAAAAATACAATCATGTCTCTTCAGCAACAGTCACAAATCCAATATTCTTCCATTTAAGTGTATTGTAGGTATAGGCAATATTAGAAAATCTAGTATTGAATTGTCAAGCCATATTTAAGAGTTTCATTGGGAATCTTCCATTTATTTGGAAGTAGAGATGCATATTGCAATGTATCTATGCTTCCAGTATGTTAGTTTCCATTATATAGTCCATCTATGAAAAGTATGTATACACTTGTTCACCTATACATATGTTTGTGTAGTGTTTTGCATGAAGGTTGTTTAATGTCATGTCTTAGTGAGAAAGCTTCCAATCTTTCCTCATTCAGTATGATGCTGGCATTGGGTTTTTCATATATTGCTTTGATTATATTATAGAATGTTCCTTCCATACCAATCTTGCTTGTGGATTTTAGCATGAACTGGTCTTGGATTTTATCAAATGCCCTCTCCACATCTGTTGAGATGACCATATGGTTTTTATATTCTACTATTTTAGTGTGATGTATTATGTTTATTGGTTTGCATATGTTAAACCGTCTGTGTATGCAGGGATAAATCCTTCCTTGAAGGGGAATGATCTGTCTGACGTATTGTTGGATTCTATTGGCTAGGTTTTGTTGGAGTTTTGCATCTATGTTCGTCAGAGATACTAGTCTGCAGTTGTTTTTCTGTTGTGTCTATCTGATTTGGTATTAAGGTAATATTGGCTTCATATAAAGAGTTTAGAAAGATTCTCTCCCTTTTTATTGTTTTTGAAATGCTTGAGGAGGATTGGGGTAAGTTCTTCTGGAAATGTATGGTAGAATTCAGCAGTGAAGTGATCAGGTCCTGGGCTTTTCTTTGTTGGGAGAGATTTAATTAATGATTCACTCTTATAGGTCCATTTAAATATTTAATTAGCTCATGATTCAGTTTTGGTAACTTGTATGTGTCCAAAAATCTATCCAATTTGTCTAGGTCTTCTTATTTATCAGCATATACTCGCTTGTAATATAGCCCCTTATTATCCTATGTATGCCTGAGGCATCCATTGTTTCATTCCCTTTTCTGTTTCTGATTCTATTGATTCATATCTTCTTCCTCACTTTATTGATTAATTTGGCAGGTGGCTTATCTATTTTGTTGATATTGTCAAAGACTCAGCTGTTTGATTCAGTGATCTTATTTGTTGCTCTTTTAGTCTCTATTTTATATATTTCCTCCCTTATTTCGATTATTTCTTTTCTATTGTTAATCCCGAGATTGCTTTGCTGCTGTTTTTCTAGCTCCTTCAGATGTACAGTTAGCTCATTTATCTGGTGCGTTTGTAGTTTCTTGTTATAGGTGCAGATTGCAATGAACCTTCCTCTTACTATGTCCCACACGTTTTGATATGTTCTCCTGAATTCTTCAGTTGTTTCAAGGATTTTTTTTCATTTCCTATTTGATGCCTTCTACAACCCATTGTTCATTCATCAGCATATTGTTCAGTTTCCAAGTCTTTGTATATTTTCAGGGGTGTTTTGACTTGGTGGTCTCCAATTTCACTCCATGATGGTTTGAGAGGATGCATGTATTATTTTGGTTTTAAATGTACTGATATTTGTTTTGTGGTCTATAATGTGATTAATCCTGCAGAAAATTGTATTTTTGATGGAAAAATTTATTCTGTGTCTGTAAGATGAAAGTTTCTGTGTCTATCAATTAAGTCCATTTGTTCTATGCTCTATCTGAGCACTGTTGTTACTTCGGAGAGTTTTGTTTCATCAATCTGTCCATTGAGGTTAGTGGGGTATTAAGATTCCCCCATTATTATTGTATTGAAGTCTATATCTCCCTTTAAATCCATCAACAGTTGTTTCTCATAGGCAAGTACTCTGGCATTTGGCATGTATATTTATAATTGTTATTTCCTCTTCCTGAATGGCACCTTTAATCATTAATTGATATCCTCCTTTGTTTCTTTTAATGCTTTTAGTGTTGAAGTTTACGTCATCTGATATTAGCGTGGCTATACCTGCTCATTTTTTCTATACATTAACCTGAAATACACTTTCCCATCCTTTCACTTTCAGTTTCTTCATACATTTGTTTGTAAAACATGCTTCTTATAGGCAACAGAAAGATTAGTCCTATTATCTGATCTAGGCCACTAGTCAAAGTCTTTTGATGGAATCCAGGAGATACCAGGTTAGTATTATTTCCCTGGTGGAACCCGCAAAATGTGTTCATGCTAACAGCTAGCATACAATATCTTGGAGAGTTATATGTGTGTTCACTCCAGGTTTAGCACATACACAGCTTGCTGCTATTCCCCTACTCAAAATAGCTCTTGGTGTGTCACCCAGTGATGGTGGGAGCCTGAATTGCAAACTTCATCCCCTCTCCTCCTCCCATCTGCAAAGGCTCCATTGCTCCATTTGGGCTTATGACTGAATTTTTTAAAATCCATAGGACCTGCAACTCTCTGACTTGATTCACCACTTGCATCGCTTGTGGCCTCCCTTCCCACCTATCTGTCAATGAGGCTCTGATCACTACAGCATCACTCCACTGTCTCTGCTGCTCTCCTGTGTCTACTGGTCTCATGTCTCTCTGTTTGTGTCCTCTCTGCTTCATCTCCACTAATCTCTCCATCTGCTTTAATGTGTCCTTGCCATATTCCACCATTTTGCCTGCCACATAGATTTGAACATTGCCAAAATGAGGAACTCAAAAAAGTGATATGTTCTAATATTGCAAAAATTTCTATTTGCTATTCATCTTACAGAAACCTATAAAATATTTATGTGGTTTTAATTCATTATTTAATGTGACAACTCAATGATTTTAGCACTTAAAATTTTAGGCTTAAAAGAAATTTTTTAAAAATCCAGATTTCGGTGCAGCATATTCTGAGACAGTGATGTTCTGAAGATAATCAGTGAATAACTTTCAGGAAACATGAGGGCCCGGCAGCATGGCCTAGCGGCTAAAGTCCTCGCCTCGAAAGCCCCGGGATCCCATATGGGTGCCAGTTCTAATCCCGGCAGCTCCACTTCCCATCCAGCTCCCTGCTTGTGGCCTGGGAAAGCAGTTGAGGACGGCCCAGTGCATTGGGACCCTGCACCCACGTGGGAGACCCGGAAGAGGTTCCAGGTTCCCGGCATCGGATCGGCGCGCACCGGCCCGTTGCGGCTCACTTGGGGAGTGAATCATCGGGCAGAAGATCTTCCTCTCTGTCTCTCCTCCTCTCTGTATATCTGGCTGTAATAAAATGAATAAATCTTTAGAAAAAAAAAGGAAACATGAGTGTAAAGATAAAGGAATAATGTAAGATTTTTCACCTGTGAAAGAATCCATTCAAACAATTGGGTTTACTTGAGAGATCTTTGACATCTAATAATCAAGATATTTGGTATTGTGACATATCTGCTATGATCTACTGAAAGCTATTCACAGGTAAGTAACCTTGTGGTTCTTATTCATAGTATTTTTAGAAAGTCACTTGTAATCACCAGGGGAATTTTTCCTGTTTGCCCTCATGTTAAACATATGTGTGTTTAAGATTTTCAGATTTTTCACCCTTAGGTATCTGAAACCAGCCCTATCATTTCACGTTTCTCCATTTCCTAATTCCATTTTGTGCTTCCTTTGCTTGCTATGTGTCTTATGGTTTTGAGTTATTTCTAGCTTAAATGTTTCTAGCATTTCAAAACTTTAAACAAACTGATAAAATCTGAACGAGCCTAATACAAATGAAGAACATTTCATGCTATAAGGAATCTGTATAATTGTGGATTCTGACACCTTACACGTTGCTTTGTTAGTGGATGGCCATCAAGATACAGATCTCCATCAATCTATTAGAATTTAGAATAGAACTGGGTTTCACTCACTCCAGTTTGAAGGAAAATGCTGCTCCCTCCAGTGATGTTTCAGGAAGTGAAGTGTTAATGAGAGGGCTGCCTTTGGGAAAGATACTGCCTGCTTCACATTAGGGTAAAGCTATACCAAAATAAGGAGACAGTGCCACAATGGGAAGATCTGTTTGTTTTAAAACAGTGTTTGGCAAATCTGAAGGACTTAATACCTTTCCGGTGGCAATCCCAGCTGCTCTCCTGGGGCAGAAGCAGGAAACTTAGTCACAAAGACCTGGTATTACTAAGAAAAAAAAGATGATAGCCCCACACAGACGGGAGGATGACAGAAGAAATTAAATAGACCAAGAGGAGAAAGAAGACACTGCAAGGAATGGGATTTTCAGGTGCCCATATGAGTTTCTATCTGTAAGGACAGAAATTTGAATCAAAAACAAATGGGAAGCAGGGAGGCAATAGACATTTAAATGTTTATGTAAATATTTCTACATTGTTTTTCCCAATGCATATATAATCATTAGATTATTTTTCTTTTTGGTCATTGAAGGAATAAAATTAAGAACACATCAGTGACTATATGATTGATTTTATGTTTATTATTGTATAACAGAAGCATCTTTTCTTCTATGGAAAACCAACAAAAATTAATTTGGTTTTCAAGATTTATAACGCATGGCCAGTGCTGTGGGCTTGCAGATAAAGCTATTGCCAGCTGTGCCTGCTTCCCGTATGACTGTGGATCCAAGTTCTGGAAATCCCACTCTCAATCCAGCTTCCTGCAAATGTGCCTGGGAAAGAAGTAGAAGATGGCCTAACTGCTTGGACCCCTGAACTCGTGTGGGTTATTTGGAGGAAGCTCCTGCTCCCCCATCCCAACTTGGGATGGTCCAAGCTCCAAGCATTAAGGACATTCAGGGAGTGAACCAAGGTATGAAGATCTCTCACTCCTTATCTCTGTCTTTCAAATAAATAACTTGGTCTTTTAAAAAGATAAATAGCAATGCTAGAGTAACTCTGTGTTGCTTAGAAACTCAAACAGAATAGATTGTCTATATTAAATGTGTGCCAGTTAGGTTATGGTATTCCCAATATGTCATGAAGTCATAATAATTATAGAAACTTTTTCTAATACTATATTGTCCATTTGTAGTTATTTGTTATACATTTTAAAAAGCCCTCACTAAAAAGGTATTTGTTTTTCATATTAAGTATTTAGAATTTATTTTATGAAAGTTTTGAACCAAAATCATCAGTAATATTATTTTCCTCTGTGTAAGTGAAGAAAGTCAAAAGGAATACTTTAAGTTATTATAGGGAAAACAATTACATTTACCCACTCTGTGTTTTCCACTCAGTTTTGAAATTTCTTCAAGGTTGATTTTTTCACAGATATTCTGAAATAACTGGTCATCTTATTATGTTTTAGAGGAACATGAAAAACAAGATGAGGTAGAGGAGAGCAAAGCTAGTAGGACAAGGAGAAGGAAGGAGGGTGAGAAGGCAAGTAAAAACAAGAAAAACGACTAGTGTACATTGAATTCTTTGACTAAGGCATGGTATCAAACACTATGCATGTGTTGTGTCATTTAATCTTCACAGCCTGGTAAGATCACTAGGGTTATTATCTCAATTTAAATGTTGAAAAACAAGACACAGAGAGGTAACTTTTCCAAGATCACAGTGAATAGGTTAGCTAAAATTTCATCCTAATCTATCCCAATCCAGAGTTTCCGCTCTGAACTACTACGGTACACTAGAAAGTAAGAACAAAAACAAAACAAACAAACAAAACCTTTAACTGAGTTTGCAGTGTTTGAGATGTCATTTTACTATTTCATTAATTTCATTATTTGACATATTCTTTGCCTAATTTATTAGCCAAAACTATTGAAAGCATTGAGAAATAATTCATAATCTGCTTCCACTTGCCAGTTTTACTGCAGAGTGCACTCATTTGGAACAAAAACACATCACAATGACTGGTCAGAGTAACTGAAGTTCTCTATGGCCCAGTGAATCATATGATTACTGTGCACAGGACATAAACTTCTTGTAATTAACAACTAACTTTATGATACACCTGTGCTCCTGAGCTACCACTAATTGAGTTACATGCTAACCAAAATCACTTTCAATCTTGTTCATGTACTTTTCCTAATATAATTATTAAATTTAATTGGATAGTATGCAAAAATATTTACAAGAAAAATATGACTTTTTTCTGTGAAACTTAGGTTAAGCAGATTGGAAAGAATCAACATGAATCCTAAAAAAAGAAAACTATCAAATTTAGTTTGAGTACTATTGCTAAAAAGTCATGCTAAAAATAATTTTAAAAGAGAAAAATCATGACTTAAATTGTTGCAAATCTTCCTTCCTCTAATTTTTAAGCTATGTTTTTAGAGAAAAAGCAATTCTAGCTCTTTTACCTGGCCTACATGTTTTACTAATGAAAAAGATAACCTTTATAAGTATGATTTTAAACAGTAATTTATTAATTATTCACCTCTCCTAAGTGCCTACAAATTAATAGAGCCTGAATTTTCAGCTTACAATACAGTTTTTTTTAAACTCTTTTTTTTTATTATTGCAAAGTCAGATATACAGAGAGGAGAGAGACAGAGAGGAAGATCTTCTGTCCGATGATTCATTCCCCAAGTGAGCGCAATGGTCGGTGCTGCGCCGATCCAAAGCCAGGAACCAGGAACCTCTTCCGGGTCTCCCACATGGGTGCAGGGTCTCAAGGCTTTGGGCCATCCTCGACTGCTTTCCCAGGCCACAAGCAGGGAGCTGGATGGGAAGTGGAGCTGCCGGGACCAGAACCGGCGTCCATAGGGATCCTGGCACGTTCAAGGCGAGGACTTTGGCCGCTAGGCCATTGGGCCGGGCCCTACAATATAGTTTTCAGCCAAAGTTAATGTAACACAATGTGATTTATACACTCTTAATGTGTTTCTTAAATAAAACATTTTTAAAGCTTTATTAATTTCTTTTGGAAAGGCAGATTAGGTTTACAGACAGAAGGAGATATATAGAGAAAAGTATTCTAACCACTCAATTACTCCCCATGTGGCTGCAATGCCTAAGCTGAGCTGATCTGAAGCCAGAATCCAGGAGATTTTTCTGGGTCTCCCATGTGAGTACAGGGACCTAAAGCTTTGGGCCATTCTCTACTGCTTTGCTAGGCCACAAGCAGAACTCCTTGTCTAGTTGAGTTTTCTTCACAGCTTTAACTCCTTATAAATAATAGCAGTGGTTTGCTCATTTGGCTATAATAACTAAAACCTCCTCTGATGAATCAGTAAATGTTATCAGTGTTTTATATACACAAAACATTTAATTCTAAAATAACCTTGTGACAAGCACAAGTATTCCATTTTACTGAAGTTAAAATGGTTACTCATAGACAGCTCGGCTCACTCCAACAAATCTGAATCCAAGCCCTGCTCCACACTGGAGAGTTACCCAAAATAAGTGTTTCCTTCACCAAAAATTGTATCAGCAGCAAGAATTCACAGTATCTGTAGAACAGATGGATGATTCAGGAGGTGAACGTGTGGTATGCAGGAATTAAAATATATAAAGTATTAAAACTGCATCAGCAGCATGCCAGAAAATCCAAACGAGCAAAACTTTCCAGACCGGGATAAGGGTAATTAGTTAAAAGCAACAAGGGGATAAACTTTGTTCTGAACTTTTAAAATCATTTTAATTATCCTGATCTATAAGAAGTTTCATGTAATAACTTCTTCCACTATCAGTTAATATCTCTAATCCTTTATGATCCTTTTTGATAAAATGAGCATTCCAAGGTCTTGAGTAGAAAGTTTTGGCAGCACTGCCTTCGTTTATTTTGTATTATAAAAGGGAGCAAAGCCGACCTGAAAATCCTGACAGGCATAGAGGGTAATCTTGTGACTGTGTCAGAGACCTGTGTGAATGATGAAAATGCCAGCAGAGATGCTGCTGGTAAGCAGAGCTAAGCCACAGCATGCTCTGTTCGGGGATGCTGTTCTTCGGAGGAGGTATATGCTTTCTGTTCAGAATTACTGGGCCTGGCTTACGAGCCCAATTTGGAGGACAAAATAAAGGACAAAAAAAAAGTGTTGGAATAAAGTGAAGCTGTAAACTTTGAAGTTATGGAAATGGTTTTAAAAAAAACCCAAAGACGCGTTTTCTTTTTGAAGATTTATTTGCAAGGTGAAGTTACAGAGAGAGAAGGACAGATGGTGACAGTGAGAGAGAGAGATTTTCTATGTGCTGGTTCACTCTCCAAAAAGCCTCAACACCTGGGGTTGGACCAAGCTGAAGCAAGGAGCCTGGAGCTTCATTCAGGTTGCTCATGTGAGTGCAAAGCTATTTCACAGTGCTTGCAAAGAGCTGGATTGGAAGTGGAGCAGCAGAACTCCAACAGATATCCTTGTAGAATGTTGGCATTGCAGGCAGAAGTTAATGCACTGTACCACTGCATGGGATCCTAAGTGTGACATCTTTTGAACTGTGATTCTTAAACCACGGGATCTCAAATTTCTTGAAAAGTCCTAAATTGTTTTGGGGAGTCATTATCTTTGGAGAATTGATAGAAGTTAGGGTTTATATCAATTTGGGGTTATGTTAGCATTATTTTTATTAGAAAACTATAAAATTATAGTCTATATGGGACAGAAATTGATCAACTTTTGAAAATCAGAGTTTCAAAGACAAAAGTCAGAGGGGGAATTAAAAATTCTCTCTCATGTGGCCTCGGCAGAAGTCCAAAGGGTCAAATTCAGACACCACTATATTAGTAGGCAACACTCAGCAATCATTTTTCAATATTAAAAAGCTTATGAGGCACAAAGATTACCACTTATTTAATGTTCCATGTACTTTTCAATTTTTATCTGTACTTTGAATACAAAAGTTAAATTTTGCATAACATATATAAAATATAATTATCTGTAGCATTGACAGCCAAAACTAGCATTATAAGTTCTTCAAACTTTTCTTATCACCTGAATTTAATTAGACAAAATTGACCAAGGAAAAACTGTGCTTATCTAAAACACACAGGGTGGCTTGATACGTGTATAGATTGAAATGATTACCAAAATCAAACTTATTAACATGTCTGTCACCTCAAGTGTCTACTGTGTATGTTAAAAATCCTTAAGATTTTCTTTCTCAGCATATTTAAATTTAGATTAATAACTAGAGTCACAAGGATGTATTTAAGGATCGCATAAATAATTCTAAGACATTTATTTCTTTGAAAGGCAGTTGCAAAAATAGAGACGAGTGAGCGAGAGAGAGAGAATGGGTCCTGGACTGGGCCACATCAAATCCGGGAGTCAAGAGCTACCATGGGGGAGCAGGGTCCCATACTTAGGCTGTCTTCTGGTAATATTCTAGGTCCTTTAGAAGGGAACTGGATCCCAAGTGGAATAGCAAGGACAGATACCCTTAAGGGATGTCAAAATTGCAGATGATGGCTTTACCTGATACGCCACAAAACCCGCCCTGAATTATCGTTGTAGCTGGAAGTATTTAGCTTTTGTCGAAATTCTGTACGTTTTCTCCACCCTCTCACTCCCTATAAACCCCCATTTTCCTCTCTGTGTCTTTAAGTTGGAGTTCTTTTTAGATTTCATCTATAAGTGAGGTCATGTATAATCTGCCTTTCCATGTCTGACTTATGTAGCACAATATCCACCAGATTCATTAGGTTGTCACAAATGGCAAGATTTTTTTCATTTTTAAAGATGGTAACAGGGCCCGGCCCAATGGCCTAGCGGCTAGGATCCCCCACTTGGACGCGCCAGGATCCCCTATGGGCTGCTGTTCTAATCCCGGCAGCTCCACTTCCCATCCAGCTCCCTGCTTGTGGCCTGGGAAAGCAGTTGAGGACGGCCCAAAGCCTTGGGACCCTGCACCCATGTGGGAGACCTGGTGAAAGTTCCTGGCTCCTGGCTTTAAATCGGCACAGCACCGGCCATTGTGCTCACTTGGGGAGTGAACCATAGGATGGAAGATCTTTCTTTCTGTCTCTCCTCCTCTTTATATATCTAACTTTGCAATAAAAATAAATAAATCTTTTTTAAAAAAAAGATGGATAACAGTACACTGTTTAATGTGTTGTTTCCTTATCTTGAGAATTGGGAAGGATGCTACAATGAACATGAGTGTGTAGGCATTTCAGGACGATATTCATTAAGGTGGGATTTATTTATCCTTTATAAGTTCCAGTTTCCCTATAAAAAGCTACAGTGTTTTTCAAATTTGATGTAAAATAGCCACATATGTTTCTCATTTTATAATGGCATTTTCTAATTCTGAAATAAATTATTTAGCTGTTATAAATAGAATCCATCATATTTTAAACTGAACATATCATTATCTATAAAGTAAAGCTTGCTTATACATTAGATATCAGAGATTTAACTGTTAACTCCCAATTGTTCACTTGCTCATTATAGGAATACACTGATATAGACTTAAGTCAGTTTTGTGGGGGGCCAAGTATTGTCCTCAGCACTTTGTCTGGCTTGGCCAGAGGTTTGGGTCTGAACTATTATACCTTTGCCATTCATTGGAGAGAACTTGCTTTGAGTATCCCACTGGTTTATCAGCGAAAAAGCAGGGCAAACAGGAATCCAACAAAATCAAGTTAAGCCAAAACAGTCCGGAATTAGCAGCACTTAGGACCGTTTTCAGCCCTGTGAGTGAAAAATAAATACATACTGCATTTAATTGCCAATGCTTTGTTATCCAGTTTCATTTTGGCAATAGCTTGCAGATATAGTACAGCTCTTTCCTGCAAAACAACTTTCTGGAGAATCAGGCACTTTTCTGCAGATCCAATTCTTTCTGGATGTAATATGTTTAGACATACCTTACTGTTACTTTATTGAATCAGGAAACCACAAAAATTTGGAAAATGTATTTGTAATATCTTCTAATGATGAGTAAAAAAAATGAGTTAACATCATCCATGAACTCTGCAGTCTATAGTTTAGTAGTATGTTACTTAACAAATAAACAAATCTCAAACAAATTAACTGTATTTTTTTCCAGCAAATTTCAGGCCTATCCCCACATGAAAGCCAAAAATAATTTTTCTTTTCTGCCCTCACTTCCTCTTTTATGCTCTGAAAATAAGAAGGGAATGAGTCAATGGCTCCAAATCACATACTCTTCAGGTTAAAGAAATAATTTAAGAGCCAAAATAAGATCTGTCATTTGGTATCAAACTAAGTCTTGATTGGTATTCCACCAAAACTTTAGGATTCATTGCTCCATAAAGTTAGGTTAGAATTCTAAAACAGTCATTTGTGGTGAGACTGGCATTCTCCAACATGCCGTCACTTTTCATTTTTGAAATTCAGCCCTTTTGCTTTATGAGCCTCAGAAATATGAAAGAGCCTTGTTTGGAGTAGCATCAGTGAATAAATGGGAGAGGAAAACAATCAGTATATAGGATGCATTACAGAAATTAAATTTTTCAAAGAGGACACATAAAATAAATAAATTTTTCACTCCTGTGAAATCAAATTCATAGATCCTAAATTCAAATGTTGCAGTAGTCTCTTAAACAAAAAAGATTCATTTTATTTATTTGAAAATCAAAGCTACATAAAGGGAGGGGTGGAGAGAGTAACAGAAATCTTCCATCTACTGGGTCACTCCCTAAATGGCTAGAATGGCAAGAACTGGGCTAAGCCAAAGCCAAGAGCCTGGAGCTTCTTCCAGGCCTGCTCTGTGAGTAGAGAAACCAAGTGTTATTGCCATCCTCTGCTACTAACCCAGGAGCATTAGCAGGGAGCGGGATTAGAAACAGAACAGACACTGGGCTGGCATGATGACTCAAAAGGCTAATCTTGCTGGCATCCCTAACAGGTGTCAGTTTGTGTCCTGGCTGCTCCAATTTTGATTCAGCTCCCTGCTTGTGGCCCAGGAAACCAGAGGAGGATGATCCAGGTTCTTGGGACCCTGCACCTGTGTGAAAGACCTGGAGCAGTCTCCTGGCTCCTAACTTCAGATCAGCTCAGCTCTGGTCATGGCTGCCATTTGGGGAACGAACCAGTGAATGGAAGATCTTTCTCTCTGTGTCTCTTTCTCTCTCTCCATTTCAAGTGAAAATAAGTAAATCTTTAAAAATAATAATAAAAGAGGCAGAGCAGATGGGACTCAGCCAAGCACCAATATTGGGATACCAGTTCTACAGATGGTAGCTTAACCTCACATGCTGCAATTCCTGCCCCCCACTAGTCATTGCATACATAAGCTCAGTAAAATTCTCCAGCAAGTATTATGTATTTTTATATTTGTAGAAAGTTAAATCTCATCGTGAATAATTTTAATCATTGTCTCATTTTAAAACCTTAAGAACCCATTTCAGACTCTGAGGATACTTGCAAGACAGTTTGCCAAATGGAGTAAACACTTTTTACTAACAAAGATGGAAAAATGAAGACTTAATCACTACAAGCTACATGCTTCTTTTCTGTAAACACCTGTATTTTAAAAACAGGTTAGCAATTTTTCATGTTCCCTATCAGCGTAGTGCTTTCCTGTGATTTGATAGGTTAAACAATACTAGGAGCTATTGTGACAGCATTAAAAAAACTTTCCCCCAAAATATTCTATGTACATAGCTAGAATTCTTCCAAGAATTCCTTGCAAGAGGGGATATCCTATTGAAGAAACTTTAGGCTTTAACGGATTTCATGTATATTTATCTCGATTCAGATATTGGAATCATTACAAAACTGCTTCAAACTGAGTTTCCTTCTGCAGAAAGAAACAAATGAAAATATTTTGTCTCAGTTACTTCTATTTAAATAAAGGGAAAAGTGAGAGTGAGAGCGAAAATGTGAGTGAGAAAGCAAGAGTGCATGCGCACCAGAGATCTTATATTCCAGTTAGGGTTTCCAGCCCCAACTTGCTGCAATAACCAGTGCTGAGCCAGGTGAAAGTGAAGAGCCAAGAACTCTCATCAGGTCTGCCATGTTGTGGCAGAGACGCAACTCCACGAACCACTACTGCTGCCTCCCAAGGTGCACATTACCGGGGGTTGGAATTGACCCTCTTTCCCAGGCTGTAGTAATCCCATGTGGCATCCTCACTGAGAGGGCAGTCAACAAGGTTTGCGGAGCACCCTCTAAACTGAACATACTGTCCTAGGCTCTAGGCACAGAGTAGGTAGGGCTCAGAGCAAACATATACAGCCCTGGCTGTCCTGAGAACACATCATCTGGTAATGAAGGTAGCCAATGAAAAACTCAAAAGATATCACACTGGTTATCACAAAGAATGCATGGATCCCTTAAGGAAACAGCAAGGACAACCGTGGGAACAAATCCTAGCTTTGCCCAGATTCAGTGTGCCCAAGCCCTAAATAGTTAAATTGAATATTGGTGGCTTTCCCATTCTTGAAATAATTGTTAAGGTATGCTTTGTCTTTTTCTTTGTAGTTGTTAATTAGTTTATCTATATACAAGGTTAATCCATTAAGTCCCAAGTGTTCAATACTGCAAATATGTCAGACATATTTATTTCTCAGACATATTTATTACTCAATTTAAGCTTATATAGGTCTGTTTACATACAGGACAGTGGGACATGATGGGTTAAAGTTGAAAGCACTAAGACTTGTTGCCTTGGAGAAATCATTCCAGGGAATGATTTCTTTCCCAGGATGCTTGATGTCTCTTTCATTAGAAGTCTACAGATGTTGTCCAGGTTAAAATTGATTTCACCCTCTTTGAAAACAGAATATTCATGCTTTTGGTGACTGGCCAAAAGTATGTTATTTATTTGAAATAGCATATGCATAAAAGTGTGTTAACTTTATCCCATGATGCTAATAACTGAAGCACCAACTTTTATAAAAATAGTGCATTGTAGTTTTTCAAACAACTTAATTATTTTTCCTAGTCATAGAGTTGATGAGGGTTGGCTTTATTTTCTCACACCTTTTGAAGCTCACCCAAGGAAGGACAATACTTTGAAATGTTATCTCATGATTGTTTATTCCTGGTAATTCTTGCTGCCCTAAAGTTCTCAATCTACTAATATGAGGCATCCTTAGCTGCGGAAGAAGCCAAAGGCCAGCTAACAGCAAACATGATGAAGTTCAGGTTTTGACTTTTAAGGCTCTCTGTCTGCAAAGATCACACTTAGAAGAATCCAGTCTTTTTTCCAAAACGACAGAAACTTCTAAATTAAAATTACATACAGTCTTTTAAATAGAAACAAGCATAGATTGCCATCTAAGGAACACATTTTTTTAATCCCACAGGAAAGAAGAACAATATGTGACCCAGGAACACTTCACAGATGACAGAAAGGACAGTACTCTATCAGATGGACAGAAGATTCCCAGTAACATTGTATGTGTGCAAAGAAACACACACACACACACACACACACACACACACACACACACACACCCCTTACTGCACTCAGATTCCCAAATCCCAAGATACAGTCAGCAGGGGTGCTTGTTAGAAGCCCCAGGTTGACAGCTCAGAGCAAGGTCAGGCGGCAAATGCAGCTGAGTCTTACAAGTTCAGTCAACACCAGCAGTGGCCAGAGGGGACCACCACCAGCTGAGTGACACAGTCAGGCTTCCCTAGGGCCATCACTGGGAACCAAACTATCCCAGAAGAAAGAACATGAGTTACACCAGACATGAACTTTGCAGTGGGGATTGCTGAAAACATGCACTTGCCCCAGGAACACATTAGGATCATCTCTTAGGATAAGTATCTTTTCCGAACTAAAAAAAAAAAAAAATGTTAGCCCAGCCTGTTAGTGTTAACTGCAGTTAAGTCCTTACGTGCAACTAATTTTCCGCAGCCAAGTCCTCCTTTCATGATTAGCTTACCACAAGCCAAAATACCAGATGCAACAAGGTACTTAGGAGGTCCTTTATTCCAGCAGGGCAGGAACAGGAGTCGGGGTGGAGGGGGAGAGAACGAGAAGGGAAAACATCTCCTGCCAGGATGGCAGGATGGGGGCTGCCAGGGAAGGGGAAGGGGCAAGATGGAGGCGAAGCAGAGAAGAGCCAGCTGAACCTGGAAGGTGTGTGGGATGTGGGGAATTGGTTGGGAGGGGCTGTGGGTGGGCACCAAGGGATTGGTGACTGAGATTATCAGAGCCACAGATGATTGGTAAGTGGGCGGGGACTGGTGGAGAAGCCTCGAGAGATTAGTGGGTGGGGTTCTCAGGTATGATACCATGAAGTTCCATCTCATTGGTGAACAATCCGAACCATGTGAATTTCACAAGCTGCGGGAAAGAGGAAGCAGGTATCTAAAACAGTGCAGCGCCCAGAATGGCTGAGGCCTCCAGGGCTGATGTTTGAGTCACTCCTCACACAGTAAGATCAGGCCTCAAGAACAGGGCAGGTGAATTGGGGCAGGAAGATTAGATTAGACTAAATGTTTTCGCCTAAACAACAACAACAAAAAAACTGGCTAGAAATTAGCAGAGACTTGGATGCAAGATGTGGCCCTCTCCTATTGTTTGAAGAAGACTGAACTCATATACCAAAACACATTGAACTTCTGTTTGTGCAAGTTGCAGGGCATACACCTATACCTACTACCAGTAAGGCACTGACTGCTTGTTGCTGTGCTTAATCAAGATGAAGCATGCTTGCGATAACATGGAAATGTCTGTTGGAAAAGAGCACCAATTCACCTACACTTGTTTCCAGCAGTCAATGCTGGCTCTGTAAAGAGGTTTTTCCCTCTGCTATTCATGAATACATCCTGGTTATCCA
Organism: Ochotona princeps; assembly: GCF_030435755.1. NCBI lineage: Eukaryota > Metazoa > Chordata > Mammalia > Lagomorpha > Ochotonidae > Ochotona > Ochotona princeps. The sequence goes on from NC_080838.1 coordinate 32,435,793, forward strand.
GAACACTGCTCAAAGCACAATGTGGTGCTCAACATTATCTAATAAAGAAGCAAAATGTAAAATTATTTCTCATGGTTCTCTGTCAGAGACTCCTTGAAGGATTTCAAGGATTCTAGTTTTTAAACTTTTTATACTGGTTCCCTTGATGCTTTCTGAATATAATCTGAATAAGCAGTTGGATCCAAAAAAAAAAAAGGCTAAATTGGGAAGAGATTGTTTTCAATTCCAAAAAATTATCATTGTGATTCATCCAAAATTAAACATTAACTAGCAAACTTTTTTGGTACATTAAAAATGTATTGCTTTTCACATAAATTTCTAAGACTGTATTTGTTACTCCATAAAAGCTGAGCTAAGAAGCCTCACCAGAAGCTCAACTTATATTCAATCTCTGAACTGAAAAAATGAAAATATTACCATAATATCCTGGTAGCTGAAATACTTAAAATTAACATTTTAGAACTCAGAAAGACGCTTGAAGGTCAAACATGTGTAATTCTATGAGTAAACAAGTCTAATTTTCAGAGGCATAAAATTTCTAACTGAAATCCTCATCTATGCTCTGTCTTACAATTACATGAAGTTTTATTTCCATTACAATGCCAGTTTCCTACCTTCTCTTGCTACTCCCACAGAGAGTTCCTTAAGCCTTTTCAAGTATCACGAATAAATTCAATGTAGTTGTCTGGGACTTTTTCCAGTTAAAGAACAATGAAACATTAGCTTTTAATTTTTATATTAGAAAGTTGATTTTGGAAGGGGCCTGTTTGAGAAACACTGGTAGTAATTGCCTGCTATGTGAAGTTGTGAAGGATCAGTACCCACAATTGCAATTCACTTAAAAGCAAAGCTCCAGGAGCCCACAAAATGCTTTCTGTCTATTGCCAAACATAAACTCTGCCATCTGGAAAGAACTGTTCCTTCCACTGGAAAAGACAGATACTAAAACTGAGTGGCCTCTTCTGTGTTTGTTTTGGGGATGGTTTAGTCATTGGGCCGTAAGTGGAATCATTCCCCTTTTCAACTTAGTGGTGTAGAGATACAGCTATCTTAATCTATACAACTGAAACATCTTGCAAGTGCTCTCAAAAAATCGCAATTGCTACAAAAAGGACTTATCTCTTGCTCCTAAAAAATTGTTGCAGATTAACTGCATTTTTTTCCCTTCTTCATTCCACAAATCATGTTGAAGAAGGAGATACTATGTAGTTTTCCAATTATCATGATGCAGGGAAAAGAAGAGGCAAATGTGTCACATTAACTCTTTTTTTTTATTATTATTTTTTAAGATTTATTTATTTTATTACAAAGTCAGATATACAGAGAGGAGGAGAGACAGAGAGGAAGATCTTCCGTCCGATGATTCACTCCCCAAGTGAGCCACAACGGGCCGGTGCTGCGCCGATCCGAAGCCAGGAACCTGGAACCTCTTCCGGGTCTCCCACAGAGGTGCAGGGTCCCAAAGCTTTGGGCCGTCCTCGACTGCTTTCCCAGGCCACAAGCAGGGAGCTGGATGGGAAGTGGAGCTGCTGGGATTAGAACTGGCGCCCATATGAGATCCCAGGGCTTTCAAGGCGAGGGCTTATGGTCGAAAGTGAGGCACAGAACTTCATTATGTTTTTGTTGGCCAAGAGAAGAACCATGGCCAAATTTGATGTCAGTCAGATGATACTCTCCTCCTGACAGGATTACCAAGTATCAGGGAGTAACACTGCAACTTACCTTAAAAATTTCCTGTACAAGTGTTACTAAAATAATGGTCTAATTTTTAACAAATAAAGATACCATTTTATTTCATACTCAACTGTAATGATGATAATATATCTATCGTGCGTGCTTATAGTCTGAAAAGATTAATAATGGCCATTCGAAATGAGTCATTTCATATAAATTCAAGAGCTTTGTATATGATTATCTGTTTTTAAGATGAGTACAGAGACATTTGATGAAGCTAATGTAAGTAAAATCGTAAGCTGGCCTAGTGGCTAATTCCTTGCTTTGCATGTACTAGCACCCCATATAGGCATCAGTTCATGTTCCAGCTGCTCCATTTGCCTTCCAGTTCACTGCTTGTGCTATGAGAAAATGTGGGGGATGGCCTAAAGCCTTGAGACCCTGCACCTGCATGGGAGACCTGGAGGAAGCTCTTGGCTCCTGGAATAAGAGTGGCTCATTTCTGGGCACTGCAGCCACTTGGAGAGTGAACCAACAAATGGAAGATTTTTGTTTCTGTATCTCCTTCTCTCTATGAATTTGCCTTGTCAATAGAAACAAATAAGTCTTTATATCAAAAATGAAAATTAAATAAATAAATTTTTTAAAAAAATTCTGTGTTATAGAGATAATAAGTGATGGGGTAGAGTTGATTCAAATCCTTTTTAAATTGTCTTATGCACAGAGTAACACCTTCTTGGTTTATAGATGAACTTGAACCTATGCTTAAAATTCCTTTATTATTTGTTTCTTTTTCTCTATGTAGTTTGGACCATCTCAACCTACTGCTGCAGAAGTCCCTTGAGTAAAACATCTATCTAAAATCCACAAACAAGCAGCACACTTGAGAAAAAGATGAAAAGGACAAAGCAAAAGCCTGCATTGAGGTCAGTAAGAATGGTATTTTGTGAGGGAAGAGCCACCCACACACATCCCAAAGGGGTCTGGAGCAATGAGTTATTTAGCTTTGAACAATGGAAACTCAGTTTTGAAATGCAAGGTCTGAACCCTCAAAACTTAGTAGAGCAAATTTTATTATTGCAAGAATTTTTAGTATGATCAATTGAGCAAGAGATGGGAGGTGGCATGTCTTGGTACTATTCTGACTTACCAAACTAATTTTATTCTAACTATAGAAAGCCTATTGACAACTACTAATGCCACCATACCAATAAGCTAAATTCTCTTTGTCACCTTGAAGAGCCCCCAAGAGGTATGTGACTAGAGCCATCATCTGTGTTCTCACAGTGACGGTTCTTCCCAGGTCACCAAAATCCTATGTTGTTGCCTTATATTTGTTCTAAATTCAGCTGTGGTTTATTGCAGTTAAGTAATTGATCTGTATTTATTGTACACAATGACAGATTAGCTGACCAAAGATGAACAAGAGAAAGTCTCCTTCTTAAAAAGTATTTTGATCATGGAATCTGAGCAAGATTAGTAAAGGACATTCTTACAGAACTTGGGAAGGTGTAGGAACCGAAGAACCAAGAGAATAGCATTTCTAGAAAATGTAGTTTCATACACTGTTTGCAAGAGAAGTTTAGCACACTGTTTCAAATATCCTTGATCTTGGGCCCAGCAGCGTGGCCTAGCGGCTAAAGACCTCGCCTTGAAAGCCCCGGGATCCCATATGGGCGCCGGTTCTAATCCCGGCAGCTCCACTTCCCATCCAGCTCCCTGCTTGTGGCCTGGGAAAGCAGTTGAGGACGGCCCAAAGCTTTGGGACTCTGCACCCGCATGGGAGACTCGGAAGAGGTTCCAGGTTCCCTGCTTCGGATCGGCGCGGCTCACTTGGGGAGTGAAACATCGGATGGAAGATCTTCCTCCCTGTCTCTCCTCCTCTCTGTATATCCGGCTTTCCAATAATAATAATAAAATCTTTAAAAAAACAAAAATAAAAAAAAACCAAATATCTTTGATCCATGGGTCCATATCTTGCAACTATTAGACTATTAGCTAATGGCTCAGAGTATAAAATATACCTTGTCTCTTAGAAAACTCCCTCTTAAGGAGTTGTCTAACAGATAGAAAAATAACTCATTCTGATAAGGTCAAGCTTTCTAGGTGATGTAGGACATCATTAGACCAACAAAGCTTATGGATTTAAGTCCATCGCATCACTTCTTTTTCTGTAAAATAAGCTCCATTTTCCATTGTAATGTATCATATATCAACACAGAACAAGATATCAGAAAATGCAAATAATTCAATGCTGGGAGAATCATCACAGAGGAAAGTCTGTGTTAAAATGTGTCTGTACCAATGAAGATAGTTGTCTATACTCTCCAGACAGGAATGAAAAAAAGACATTATCAAAATTTTACAGGAATTTGCCTGAGCAGGGCAAGATACTTCACCTTCAGGATTTCTGCATTGATTATCAAGGGCAGTGTGTGCCCTCATCTGAGAAGGTGACCTTCATTGTAGCAGGGAAGTTTAAGTTATTGAACTCATATATTCTTCCCCATGACAATTGCCTCATTTTCTGGGAACCCATCAATCACACACTGAGGTAGTTAGGGACAGAAGCAGACTATGTCTAAATGTCAGTCATCCTTTAGCCCTGTTCTTCGTAGCCTCTCCTACAGTGGTTTCCTTGAAGAGTGCTCCCATGCAAATACTCTCATTCTCTGCCTACCTTAACTTGTCATCCATACATCTCTTTTGCAGACTCATCTGTGAATCTCTTATTTATTCCAGTGGCATTAAGTTCCAATCAGCTAGTGATCAGCCTTGAATACACGTAGATGTCTATCTGTAGTTAGAGCAGAGAAGTACTATCCAAAGTACTTCTCTTTGGGGAGATTTACCTTTCCCCATGGGTTTTTTTTTTTTTTTTTCAGAGCCAAAAAGCAATCTGTGTTAAGCTTGTAACAACATGTACTGAATCATCTGCAAAAGGGCTCTCTTCTTCCATCTTTGCTTAACTGATCATAATGAATTATGAGGAGTCCTTAGCTGTAGATTGAAGAAAATGTGGTACTGTCTTAGATGCAGGCACGATGGAGGTCTGAATTATCTAGATTATACACAACACCTGCACAAACCATATTATTTCTCCATAAACTTTATTACATTCAATCCATGATAGGTAATACGTATTTGAGTTTCATTATCACTGGTCCCCATGATTAATTATTTATTCTCTACAAGAATCCAGTAGCAAAATAAGAGTCATTTTTTCAGCAGAAATTTGACACCAAGTAGATTTCCTCCACAGTCCTGTGATTGTCATTTGGGCTCACTGGAAACCTCTAACAGCCCGTTGATCTATTGCAGACACCCATGCATCATTCTGTGACCTCAGTGGCAAAGCGGCTTTCCCTCCAGCAGAGCTGCCTCTTGCCCTGGGCCTCAGTCAAAATGTGCAGCTTTATGCATCACTGTGTCAATGGATTTAAATAGCATTTTCAAATATGGCATGTGGCGTCTCGAAAATGTAAAGAGGTCAACATTGTACTTCTTTCATACAGATGAGTGTTTCCAGGTACACACCAGCTTGTCTTTCACATTGAAGAGGCTGCCTTAACATGCTGCAGACCAGAGGCTCTAGAGGTTTTAAGATTGTTTTTCTTACATATCCATTCTAGACACACACACACACACACACACAAAGTGAGAAAGAGAGAGATTTCATATCCTGATCCCTTTCCCATATTCCTTCTAGCCAGGAGCAGAAAATTCATCCCAACTTTCCCTATAGGATGGCAGGGGACCCAGCTACTTCAGTCATCACCAGTGCATTTCCAATATCCACATTAGCAGGATCCTTGAATTGGAAACTTGAGTGAGAAATTTCTTCCAGGCACTACATATAGGACACGGATTTTTCCACTAGTGGCTTAACTGCTGAATTAAACTCTGGTCTCACCCTCAGAGCTTTCATTCTGCAGAGACTGAATAAACATATTAAGCAGAGGTTTGATGGGAATCCACAACTTTCAGCTGCCACTCACCTTGTCCATTCATCCACAAGTGTAATATTGCTTTTTATTTGTAATTTTGTTTATGTGAAATAGATTAATGAGATTAAACTTTCATATACTATAATCTTCACTCCTGGGACCACTGGGTGAGCAGTTACCACTCTATTACATTACACTTGAACTGTATATTCTCTCCACTGGATCTCCTGCAAAATGAGTGGTAGTCACTCTCAGTGATTTTTAGTAGCCTAAGTCTCTACTCTGATTGTTGAGCTACAATGGCATTTTGAGTCCAGAGATTTGAGTAAATTCAATATCTTAATATGCTGAGTATATCTCTTTTGCCTAGTATAAAAAGAGTATGTAAATGGTCACAAATGTCATTTGGAAAAAATAAAGAGGGAGATCCAGGGTAAGTTTTGTTAAATTTATTGGAGAGAGAGAGAAATATGTGGGGATGGAGATTTTAGAAATCAAGCACACGTGCCCTTTGGTCCGCTTCCCAGATTCCCACATTATCTGGGACCAGGTCAAGCTAGGAGCTGGAAACTCAATCCATATCTCCAATAGGAGTGATGGGGACCATTACTTGAGCTACCACCACTTCTCCCAATGGTCTGTTAATAGTAAAAAGTGAGAATTTGGAGCCATAACTTGGTATTGAACCAAAATACTCCTACATGGTATTTAGGCACTGTAGCACCTTAACTGCCCAGCCAAGTACCCACACCAGAAGGAATATTCAAAGTACAAACTTGTAATTGCATTGAAGCTAACCCATCATTGTTAATATTTTTTTAATTTATTTATTATTTTTAATTCATTAATTACATTGTATTATGTAACACAGTTACATAGGTACTTGGATTCTCCCCACACCTCCCCAAACCCTCCCACCATGGTGGATTCCTCCACCTTGTTGCATAACCACAGTTCAAGTTCAGTTGAGGTTCCCCCATTGCAAGCATATACCAAACATAGAGTCCAGCATCTTATTGTTCAGTCAAGTTCAAACGCTTCTTAGGTATACCCTCTCTGGTCTGAAGACAGAGCCAGCAGAGTATCATCCCGATCAATTAAAAGCTCCAGCATACCATCAGCAAAAATTTACATCATTATGGAATTAATTGACATAGTAATGAGTAACCGATATGGTAAAAGTAAATGTGAGGAATTTTAAATCTGTGAACAAACTCAGGTCAGGAGATAAGATGAAAAACTATGTACTTCATTATTGTACTTACGTCAGGTCTCTGTTACCAGCAGCTAGGGTTTCCTTTTAGAATAGACCTATCAAGCAATATTCAGTGGATTGCTTATATATATGAATTCTAGGGAGTTGATACTAACCTCTCCAAACAGTCACACAAGGAAATTTCTCAATGATACTGGAACAATTTTTAGCTGTTTGTAACAAGAATCAACCCAAGTTTGGGCAATTGCTTCATAATGTACCTTGAATTTCAGATCTTTAAACAATTCTGAATGAAATTAAAAGTCAGTAAAAGTTGTGTAGGTAAACGGCTTCCATGATGGAGCTTCCAAAGAGGAAAATCTACCCTGTCGCTCAATTGATAAAGACTTGTCCTGCCAGATATCATTATTTGCCCATGGGAACCTTTGTTTCCCTTCGGGTAGGAGGGAGGGGTAGAAATAGACATCTTCTAGCTAAAATTCTAGTAAAATCTATACCCATTTCTGAGAATTATCTTCAGATAATGTTGTGGGAAAACTTAACAATTTTTGTTTAAAGTGATATATTCTTCATCAAGATTCTAACATTGAATCTTAGTGCGACTCCTTTGAAATCAAAATCAAAATTAGTAAAATAAAATATCCTGAAGGAGGAGGAGGCGGCTTCTCACAAAATGAAAAGGAAGTGTAAAGATTGTACGTGAGAGCGAAATTGTAAGTGCTCATGGAATTACTGGGAGTAGGTGAGGCATACTTATTTAGAGAATGAATAGGCATTGGCTTATAACAATATGAATTTAGGGATAAAACATGAATGATTGACACATTTTCCTTGGTGAAATGACCTTACAAAACTTAATAAACAAAGTAAAAACAACTCTTTTCTGTTTTGCTTTGCTTGAACTTTTGATCTGTAAATTCTTTGAAACTGAGATCAAACCCTAATTTTTTCTGCTTTATACTGATGCGCCCTGCACTCCTTCCACATTTCCACCCATCTCCCACTATTTCTCAACATGAGTCCTCCACTCCTGCAACCAGGTCTACCTCTTATTTGCCAAACACATCAGATTCATTTCCATCCCCAATCCTTTGTTCTTACTGTTTCTCTGAACTGGAACATCCTTCCTCTCCCCAGCTCTGCTTATTATCACAATTACACCCACACTTCAGCTTTCTTCAGTCCCTGTGGACTGCATCCAGAGTCTCCACACTCTTAGTTCCTGGAACTCTACAATGTTTTCCCTTCAGCCTACTTCTAAACACATTTACTGCTATCACTGTCCCATTTCAAGTTAACACATTTTTGGTAACTAATTTTGTGTTTCAAATGTACAAAAACCATAAAAGGCAACTAAAAGAAACACAAATTTCTTCCTCTGTTAAATTGTTGTCTTGCAAAATAATATACAAGTTTATACTGAAATTTTTTTAGAGAGCATGAAAAATATTCTATTCTGTTAATGCAGATTCATCTCTGTAATCACTCACAGTTGGAAATGGTTCCACACTCCTTGCCCGTCATGACATTGAGAGATTCAGTGAGCCTCAGTTTTTCCTTCAGAAGTTTGTGCTTCACCTGTGTCCATCTTTCTCATCACACAGGAACACCACAGAAGAAGGATGCTGTACTCATCTCAGGGTATCATAACAGGAGACACACTGTTAAGCTCATGCCTGTTTTCAAGACCAGAAAATCATCATTCTTCCATTTGCAAGTTACATGCTATTAGAAGATAAATTCATCAAAAGCATTAACAATTTATATATTTATATACACCATATGTACAAACTATTTTAATGTGAAGTCACCATAAAAGTTACTAATGAATGAGTTTATTTTCTACTAAGTCTTCAAAATCTGGTGTGAATTTTATACTTACATCACATCTCAAATGAGCTAACCAGATTTCATGTCAGTAGTCATATGTGACTAGCAGTTACCATATTTTTCTCTAAAACATAAACAAATATTCTTTAGAGAAACTCTTTTTAAAAAAGTTTTATTTATTTTTCTTCAAAAAGCTTTGAACAATACTCTGTTGTGTCCCCAGGCCACAAACAGGAAGCTGGATGGGAAGTGGAGCAGCTGGGACACAAACAGTTTCCCGTATGGCATCCCAGCACCTAAAAGTGGAGGATTAGCCAATTGACTTATCATGGTCGAAAATTTCTAAGCTTTTAGTGTTTGATGAATAAATTTTGTAAAACCCTTCAGGATTCGTAAATATGCCATAACTCATTCAGCAAACCATGAAATTGAAGTTGATCAAAAAAGTGAAACCTTTGACAAAATATTTGTGTGTGTGCGCGCACTGCATCATGAAATCAAATAGAGGATCAATGATGACTGTATAAAGTTCCTATTATTCTTTGTCAATACCTTCATTATTTCTGTACCATCTCCTAACTAATCCCATCTCTATTTTAAAAATTCTACTTATTTATTTGAAAAACAGAAAAACAGATTGAAAGAAAAAACAATCTTACATCTGCTGTTTCACTGTCCCAAATGGTTGTAACAGCTGGGACTGGGCCAGGCAGATCCAAGGGCATCATCTAGGTCCCTCCCATTACAAGCCTTCCCAGGCATATCAGTAAGGAGCTGGATCTGGGTTAGAGCAGCAGCAGGAACTTGAACCAGTGCCTGGATGTTGAAGACAATGATTTAATCAGAAGTGCCTCAATTCTGTAACCCTATTTCTGTTTTAAGAAAGCAAAAAGATTCAATATTATATACATTTATTTAAATTCATTGTTCAGAAACCAGTGGTTTTAACTTCCTGGAGGTTTATGTACTAGTAATTATGTAGATGATTAATTCGCATAGTGGAGTAGATATTCAGCCTAGTGTTAGGATGCACACACATGCTAACTGGAGTTTTTTACTTTGATTCCAATCCCTGGCTCCTCAGCTCAGCTTCCTGACAATGTCAACCCTGAAGATAGAAGGTGATGGTTAAAGCACATGGAGTACTCGCACTGAGTTTTCAGACTGTGCATATAGTCACTGAAAATTTACTTGAATGAATCCCAACTTGGAAGCAATCCGCACTAGCATCAATAGGTCAAAGGATAAATTACTGCCAATCCATAAAGAATGCTACCCAATAACTAAAAATAGTGACCTACTTGCAGTATGACTGAATTTCTGAAGAATTATGCTGAATGAAAAATGCCAGGCCCCTCTAACAAGGGTTCATACTACACTTAATTAATATAACTGTCTAGACAGTCCAATCCAATCCAATCTATGGTGGTTATCTTGGATCAGGGATTGTCAGGGAGAATGGAAAAGTTGGGAGGCACAGAAGGGTAGGATTACAAAAGGGCAAGAGAGCACGTTTGAGAAGGCTGGGAATGATCAGAATTTTTATTTTGGTGATGACTTCTCAAAGGATTTATACAACATAACATTCATACGATGAGAAAAAAATGTTTCATTTCATTCTTAAATAAACACAACTACTATGTATAGTTGTCAGGGACCACAAATATTTTAAACTTTGAAATCAAAGTAGGTCTCAAACACTGTTATTTCCCATTGCACAATCACACTGATATTAGTACACTACTTGCTTTTATTAAATGCCAAAAATCCAAATATCAAAAAAATGTAGCTCAGACAATCTCAAATTTGCAGTTGGCATGATCTCCAAGAAATGTCTCTACACTTTTTTTCAAGCATATGAACAATCCCAAGGTACCCTTGGCCAGTTCAGCACACCACCCTGGGTTGCTTAGCTACAACAGGAGGGCTATGATCCTGACTACTAAATTAAAAGACAAAACTGGGGCCAGTGTTGCAGTACAGTGTGTAAAGCCACCGCTCAAAAAACGGACATCCATTATCGGAGTGACAGTTCAGGTTAAGTTAGGACACTCTTCCAATCAAGCTACTTGCTAATGCATCTGAGAAGGCAAAGGAATATAGAACAAATACTTGGGCCCTTGCCAGCTGACTTTGTCCTGGACAAGTCTTGGCTACTGCAGCCATTTGGCAAACAAACCAATGAATAGAAGAGCTCTCTCCTCTCTGTGTGTGTGTGTCTGTCTCTCTCTGTCTCTCTCTCTCTTTTTCTTCAACCCTGCTCCCTCATATTAGTCTGTCTTTCAAGTAAAAAAGAAAAGCTTTGGCTGAGTTAAAAAAAGAAAAAAAACCCCACAGTTTGGGGCTTTCCCCTTAGTTTCACAAGGAAGTTGGATAAAAAAAATCTAGAAGTAACAAAGTGCAGAGGAACTGACGCTCATTGGCTAAACCAGCTTTGCTGGATGATATTTAACTCAGTGGTCCCCTTTCTGTCTCCAGTGATGCTGCACATGCCAGAGCTAATCTGTTTTCTTGGGAACTCATGGCAGGTGCAGGAAAGAGAGGTCTTGCATCTGCGCTCTCTTCTTTCTGAATGTTGTACTTCTGGGTATACCATAGGAGATAGTGAAGAACACATTTTACAGTCCTGAGAAGAGATTGTATCCAGTGTAAGCATTCATTTCCAGCTTTCAGCAACCTTATTTTTCTAGATAATAGATCCAGAAGCAAAAAAACTATGAGTGAAAGTTTTATTGGAGGTTTACTATGAGAGAAACAAAAGTGAAGGGCTGCTCACTCTATCTAGACTCCCCCCCTTCAAATATGGCTCACTTCCTCATTTATTTTGGTTCTTTATTCAAATATCCCAGGTCTTCTGAGATACCCTGTGAGCAACAGCCCTCCACTATCATTCCTTCATCAAACTATCATTGTTTTATATAAATTTTGTGTGCCTTTTTGGTAACACAGATATAGAGATTTACATACAGAAATAAAAAATATGGCGCCTTGTTATTTGTGTTCCTGTGCCTTAAGATAAACATAGTTCATTCTTATCCTGTCCTACTCAGTCTCCCATCTTCAGTTATTAGAACAGGGTGTAGAACACAATAGGGACTCAGCAAATTAAAAGCCTGACCAAAAAACAAACTGCCACTAAAAGCTGAAAGAATAATGCATTTATTTTCAGACAGCCAACATCCAAGCAACAGCATTTCACATGCACATTGTCTATGGACACCCTTTTGAAAAATGTAGGCAGTGCTATAATGTACGTTATTCGGCTTCCCAACTGACGCAGAGATTTAAACCTCAAAGTCTGATGTTAACAGTTAATAGATTGTTAATGTTCATGGGTTAAAGGCAGATGCTTGTTCCAAATATGGTGTCTGAGAGGTGAGCCCAGTGAGAGGACTTTAGGTCATTGGAAGCATGTCCATGGGAAGTCCTCCTTGTTAGAAAATTGGTTATATGAAGTTGAGTTCACCGGGCCCGGCAGCGTGGCCTAGCGGCTAAAGTCCTTCCCTTGAAAGTCCCAGGATCCCATATGGGCGCCGGTTCTAATCCCGGCAGCTCCACTTCCCATCCAGCTCCCTGCTGGTGGCCTGGGAAAGCAGTCAAGGATGGCCCAATGCCTTGGGACCCTGCACCCGCATGGGAGACCCGGAAGAGGTTCCTGGTTCCCGGCTTCGGATCAGCGCGCATAGGCCCGTTGCAGCTCACTTGGGGAGTGAATCATCGGACGGAAGATCTTCCTCTCTGTCTCTCCTCCTCTGTGTATATCTGGCTGTAATAAAATGAATAAATCTTTAAAAAAAAAAATAAAGTTGAATTCACCTAGCCATTTCCTCTCTGGTTCCTGATGGGACCCTCCCTCCACTATCAATCATCATCCACCATATTCATCAGACACCAGGCATAGTGGCCTGATCTTGGTCCTTGGACTTTGAACCTTTGAAGTCATGAACAAAACTAAACCTTCTCCTTTAAAGGTTAACTGCTCACAGTTATTTCAGGTGCAGTAGGGAAGGCTGAGAGAGAGTAGAATGAGAAATAGGAGACAGACCAAAGAAACAGTGTACTTGATCTGAAAGGTAAAAAGAGGAAGTCCACGGCAGCAGCTCCACTCTGGCAGGCAGTAGCCAGCTGAGAGGGGAAGAGGGCAGGCTGCAGGAGAACCCTCGCCAGGGGGGAAGAAACTGTAACCAAAAGACAAAACTTGACAAATGTCTGGGAAAACTACTTGGGGCAACAGGAAAATAAGTGGTAGTAGCTGAGCAAAACGCAGCAACAGACACAAAAGAAACTGAAACAATATTAAGTGAGAGAAATATTTAACTCCAGCAATGAAGTAGCAAAAAAGACTAACAAAATAATAGTCTGGTTCCATAGTGAATGACATTTAGCCCGTCAAATCCCAGTAGTTACAGTGGAAGTCCATGGGAATACTGAAGAGGTGGGAGAAGAGCAGGTGATGGGAAAGTGGTTCCCAAGTACCTATCAGTATCCAAAGGCAATTTCTACAACGTTTCAATCAGGAATTGTGGCATATGATTCCTAATAAAATAGCGGAAGAAGGAAATAAAAATGGAAAGTGCCGGCATCAGGGGACCTGGTTAAACTTTGAAGTATCCATTTTTAATACCTTGATAAAAAGGATCATTTTCAAAGCATATAATATTAAGAAAGATCAATTTATGGGGAATCTCTCAGAAGGTAGCTGTGAAAACTTAGTATCAAGTTTATCAGAATCGCTGAGATAAATGCTAAGAACAAAATCCTATTAGAATGTAGGGTTTGAATGCTTCTCCATTCAAAGAAATGCTAAATGTTTAATGTATTTACACCAGGTAAGTATATATCAAAACATCACACAATGTCTCATAAACATATAGTTTGAAAATGGTGCCAAGATAAATAAAATATTTCCAATGAAGCCTGCTTGTAAATAAACAGTAAAAAGAAATACTGGAAATACGGCTTGCACAATTACTGAGAGGGCTGATAATTTAAAGCAGAGAGTAGAAAGAGAACCTTGCCTTGTTTGTAGTTCTACCAGTTCACAGTTCTAAAAAGGAGAGCTAAGGGAGCATTTTATCATGCTGAAATAGGAAATTTCTAATCCATTTATCCTAAATATGCCTACTTAGCATGATGCTCTATTTTTCCACACTGTATTAAAGCCTATATTCTACAAATATTTTTTTCTGGACATATTTTACTGTATATTGCATGAACATACTAAAAGATGACAAAAATCATTTGTCGAATTTTATAGAATTTGGATATCTACCAAATTTTAGCCTCTAAAAAAATCTACTTAGAAATTTCAGGGGTCAGCATTGTGGCAGAACTGGTTAAATACCACCTGTGGTATTTGCCTCCCATGTGGGTGCCTGCTGCTCCATTTCTGATCCATCTCCATGCTAATGTCCCTGGGAAGAGAGCAGAGCACAGCTCAAGCACTTGGATCGCTTCCACTTATATGAGAAACTTGGATGAAGTTCTTTGCTTTGATCTGACCCAGATCAGTCCTGATCGTTGCTCACATCTGGGGAAAGTTCTCTCTCTTTCTATCTATCTACCTATCTATCTATCTTTGTTATATAAGTATGTGTGTGCATGTAAGTGTGTTCCTTCCTCTCTGTAACTCTTGTCATTAAAACAAACAATAGGTTAAATACCACATGTTTGCCTTAATTTAAGATGATATGATGTTATGTATAAAATGTTATGTTTTGAATGTTATATGTTGTGTATAAACTAAAATTGAAGTATAGGTGAGGTGGTCACAGAAGGTGGCTGGGAACCCGCATTTACTTTTAACATATTGGTTACTCATTACTATGTCAATTAATTCCATAATGATGTAAATTTTTGCTGATGGTATGTTGGAGCTTTCAATTGACTGGGATGATACTCTGCTGGCTCTGTCTTCAGACCAGAGAGGGTATACCTAAGAAGCCGTTGAACTTGACGGGACAATAAGATGCTGGACTCTATGTTTGGTATACGCTTGCAATGGGGAAATCTCAACTGAACTTGAGCTGTGGTTATGCAACAAGGTGGAGGAATCCACCATGGTGGGAGGGTTTGGGGAGGGGTGGGGAGAACCCAAGTATCTATGTAACTGTGTCACATAATACAATGTAATTACTGAAGTTAAATAATAAATAATTAAAAAAAATAATAAAAAAAAATAAAACAAACAATAAATCACTTAAAAAGATTCTTCAATATGCCCTGATGAATAGATAATCCCAGTATATATTGCAAAACATATGATACAGAATCCTCACTCTGGTTTCTCTTTAGAGCGCATATCTTTTGCCTGATTCAGAATCCTCAACTCCTAGGTAAATTAAACTAAAATTATCAAATCTAAATTTCCCGGTTTTTCATTTTCCTTAAAAATATAACAGCTGTGCACACGACAGACAGACACACACACACACACACACACACACACTGATCTGATCGGTTGATAAATGCCTCAGACACAACTCAAACATCAAGTTCTTTTGAAAAGTTTTTCAATTCTTTGTGGTATAGTCATTTTGAATATCCTAATTCTGTAACTATTTTGCACTTGGTCTTTAACATTTAAATGAAATGTAGCACACAGTATACTATTGTACTCATCAATGATTATTCTGGAAATTATTCTGGCTCTTATTTGCTATATCTATTTTGAAATCCTCCAGTGCATACAATATAGAAATAGAAATATTCTAATGAGTAGGAGGAATAGTATTGCCTTCCTGATAATTATCTTCACTTTCATTGTTATTTAGTAACTAACAATTGGAGATTATAGCTCCTACATCTGAAAAAGTAAGTAATTTCAATTATTCATTTTAGAGTATTGTCAACACAGCCTAATTCAAACTTGTGATACAAGCTTTTACAGGCCTTCGTTAACACTTCCCAGTCTTCAGGAAGACTTCGATAAATTTACAAGTTTAACATCATAGAAAGAATTTTCCTCATTAGGCTTTTGCCTAAACTTGTCTGGCCTTCAGCAGGGTTCAAATCCAGTTAAACTCTTATTTCACATAAGCAGCTGTTATCTACTTTTTTGCACATATTTGCCTCAACTATAATAACACAGCAATCAAAATTTGCATAACAATAGATTCCTTTCCCAGAACTAGAAGTGTTTTCTAGCCAAATGCAGATTAAATTGGCTAAGTAATAAAGCTTTTCAAATTGCTGTACCCTTCTCCAATAATGAAGTACAATTCCCAGAAACAACTAAAAACCAAGTTGTTCTTCAACTTATATGTGCTTTATGTTTTATTGAAACACAGTATGAGGCCTTGAAAACATCTGCAGAGTGAAAGCGGAATCAACAATGATCCAGCTGTGACCTCACTACTCAGTAATTGTACTTTGAGCAGACTCCTCTGCTTGTCTCCTAACTGCATTTTTGTCATGCAGAGCATTAATCTTTGATCAAATCTACCTGTTAAAACATGAAGATGGGGATGTGGTCTGGGGCGTTTTTCACCAATGATCATTGCCAGAAACTTCAGCTCTATAGTCACTGGCTGGAAATAGCTTTGTAGGATGCAAGTGCTCAGAATTAATATTGTGGTACCGCTGAATTGAAAAGAAATCACAAAATCCCAGGTAATGCAGAGGAGACAGAGAAGGAGTTCTGAGTTACCACAACGTGCTGCTTTGCTTCAGTGACTTGATTACATGGGAGAAGGTAAAGTATGCCCCTTTGTCATTTCCATTGCAAAACTGAAAAGGGTAACGCTCTTGCAGGTTGAAACCATCAGGCTGGGTCAGACCCTTCCACAACAGGTCAAAGTGCAGTAAAGTGGCCTATGATGTTAAACACCCTATAAGTCTCGGCTCATTTCTGGCTATTACCAAGTCCGAAGCTCTCTTGGGATATGTCACTTGTGAAGCTTCACAGGATGAGAAAGTCTACCCCAGAGTATTCTGTTTATAAAATGTTATTCACATCTAATCATCTTAGGAGATGAAACCACAGCAGTGTTGAAAATTACCTATTAATTGTTAGTCCTTGGAGAAAATATGAGACAATTGTTTTTGAAAGCTTGAACAGCTTCATAAAATAAAAAATTATACTCCCCCATGTGAGTCAGCATCTAGTTATTAATTATGCAGTTAGAAATTACTAATTTGCAAGCAGTAAAAAAATAAATAAGTCCTTTATCAAGAAATAGTACCATTTTTACAATATTTAATCGAGCTGATTCTATTGACTTTGGATTTTTTTTCAAATCAAAATCTGTTTTCCCAAAGTATATAAGCAGTTGAGCAACCTGCTTTGCTCTCCCTGTTCAACTTAAGGGTTGATTTCTTTTATACATACAGTAGTTGAGACTGCAATTAACATTTAAAACTTCCGCATTAATAGTTCATTAAGTTTTTCTAACAACTCCACTTCAGTTGTAGAGATATGATTCTGTATAAATAAGTTTTCAAATAGGCAGCAAGGAGTAATTTTGGAAGCAACTATTAAAAAGAATCAGATGACTAAATTCTAGTATGTCTATAGTTAAGCCAACAGTCTGGCACCCAAGAAATGAAGGGGGGGAAAGGGTTCCTATCTACCTAAAGTAACTATATATTCACTTTAATAGGTGCCCCTTGTAAACTTACACATCATCACAAGGTAGTTATTTAACTTTTCCTAGAGCTTAGATCTCCTTAGTGAATTAAGTCAAGCAAACTGTAGTAATTAAAGAGCAGCTTGATTGCTACTGACACAAAGCATTAAAAGCATAAAATCAAGAAACCTAAATGTGTCACACCAGTGTTAGTCTCTTATCAGCTAACAATCATAGCATAACAACTGGTGGTAGTTAGTATTTTTCACTCTTCTTGATGATCTGAGTCTCTATTTATAGGACTTTCCATAGGGACCTTCACTTTGCTACTTTCCCATTGGGAACCCTGCAGGGTTTCTTTAATCCCCTCTGCTATGGACAACACAGCGTGGCATCCCTGCAGGCTGTAATCTGATCCAGGTTGCACTCTGCACTCCTTACTATCTACCCCACCATGTTAACCTGAAGATATCTTCATTGCCAGTTCTATGTGTTGAGAAACCCTGTTCGTCATTGTCCTTCATTCCTCGGCATTTGTCAAACAAAAGAGAAAGTTTAAGTTTTTGCTCTTTTCTCCACATGCCCATCAATCCATTCTGAAGAGTCAAGTTACTTACCTAACTGGAAAACCCAGAATCTAGAGAGCGGCCAACGTTTGCATCTTCTGTCCTTTCCTGTTGCTATTGAATTAATGGAGCTTGCTCTGCTTCCTCAGACCAGAAAGGCTGTGATTTGATTATGAAAAATTCAGTTCTTACATGTGTCTTAGAATGTCTCATTAGTTCTCTTCCCTAAGCCATACAGCCTTTGTAGGAATAATGTAAAGTCTTTTTTTATGTCTGACTTCTCTGTTTGGTAATAAACTTGTACTTTTTAGTAAAGTGAGAGATATATTTAAATGTCATTTTAAGTTCAAACGTTAGGTTTTATCAACATCATATGCTGGCTAATCTGTTTACTCACTAATCATTATAGTCACCATTGCTTAGCTGTTCCTGTCTCATTCATTCCTCAAATAATGTCCTTACCATGCCTATCTGACAAAACTAAGTGGTGCAAGTGATTGGCGTTAATGTTCAACCAGCTATCAAAACTAGAGGTCACAGTACTGGCCTTGGCCCCACTCCAACCTTCCCCCACTTAAGCACCCTTCACCAGTCCTGCCAGTATCAACCAGCTCCATCTTAATCAGATCCATCACCCCCATCATTGGACCACTGAAGTAGGATCTCTTACTACTTCCCTAACAGATCTCCCTACTTTCACACTTACATGTTGCCTGCAAACACTCTCAAATTTTCATCCAAAATAACCTTCCAAAGTGTAAATTTGATAGCAGCCAGAATCAAGATATACTTTCTTTAAAAGACAAAGACCCATTTCCTTGTACAGGCAGTGACTGCTACTGTGTCTCCTTTGGCTTTCTGCAGGACAATTGAGCTTTGATTCTTACAAAGTTGCTGAGATGGGATATGTTCTGTATTCACAAGGTTTTTAATCTGCTTTACTCAAGACCTAGGAAAATATTTTTTCCTTTTATGTATTTAGTTGAGTATATCTCAGCTATGATTTGATATTTCCCTTAATGATTACTGTGAATTATCTGTATCCCAAAACATAACCCCCACAAGGACAGAAGGTGACACTGATTTTGTTCATGCAATGGAGTCCTGATAGATAACAGTTGCTCAACAAATATTTTTCATGTGATGCAAAAAGGCAGAGATGGATGGATAATTGCCTAGAGTAGTTGCAGGTTTGAATTCAAGTTTCCCCTGGCCTGTTGGCTGATTTTCAAAACAATTCAAATGACTAAGGCCTGTCTTCTTCAACACTGAGGATGGTGTGGTCACAGCATCTCTTGCAAACACATTTCCTAGACAGATCAAGAAAGGAGCAGTTGTTGGTGAAAACAAATGAAGCTATGGGAAATAAAATGATGTTCTAAGAAAAGCAGATGAATTCATTTAGCTACAGTCTTCTTTTCAAGTTAATACGTTTCTTAAGAGTCAATATACAATGCTTTGTTTAGTTAAAAATGGACAGGAATAAAATAAAGATCTTTGTCTTCACAGGGACTCCAATGTACAGTTGGAAAAATAAAATGAGAGAGTAAGCAATCTCTCATCCATTGCTGGTGGGTTAAATTGGCACAAAACTTTCAGAAAAAAGTCCTGACAATATCTACTTAAGCGGAAGACTTTTGTACCCTTTCATTATGCTGTGGCTTGATATCTACAAAATCGTACAAATTTTCTCTTAGAAAAACATGTATAAGAATGTTCATAGAAGCATTTAAAAATCCAGAAAACCACCAGATTGCCTGTGAAGGGTTGAATAAATAAATTGTGCTATATTTATATGATCAAACATTTTAGAGCAATGAACATGAGAAAATTAAGTAAGTCAAATGTAAGAAGTTATTGAGTTTTATATATAAACTTCAAAAAGAGCAAAGTTTATACATGGTATGAACAGTAAGGATTATTAAATATTCTTGGTGGATTGGTGACTGAAAGGCACATATAAAGAGAAGAGATTCCTGGTTATTCCAGCTCTTTAGACTTTGGGTGTTGGATTCACAGGTTGGATTCATTTTGTAAAAAAAAAATGAATTAATCTTGGATAATTTATGACTTGTGAATGTTGTTAAGTATAATTGAAAACTCAGTATTTTTTCTATTCATCTCCTGTGTTTCTTCCTCAATTTCTATCACTTGTGCTTTTCTGGAAAATAGTCAATTTTGTATAGATTTTCAAATGTAATGGCATAAAACTGCTTGCATCATTATTATGTTTAAATCTTGGCGTATATAAATATTCTTTTTCACTTTCACTAGTGCTTAGTTCTTATTGTTTTCTTGCAGTTGAAAGGACTTAGTCTACTTCATCTTTTCAAAGAGTGGTGAGGATTTCATAAGCCATGTTATAATCTCCAGTTAACAAGACATCACAGACAGGTTGAGTGACTTGCCAGAGGTTATACGGGTAATCTGAGCCTGCTCTCTTCACCATGGAACACACTGCCACACACAATGAGCATACATGCTGTAACACCACTAACGACACATGAAATTATATACACACAGATTTATGTAGAGATAAACTCTGAAGTTATACAGGATTCACATGCAGTAAGAGCATGGGATTGATGGGAGATAAAAGACCACATGCAGATTAACATTCCCAGGAATATGTTTTCTAATTATGAACAAAACATAAAGGATCTTCACAAAGTTCACAGAATCTGTGTATTATTAAATAAGTCACGTGTGTCAATTTCATGTTTTGTCCCTAAAACTTTCTTGGTTTTCTTTCCATGAGTTTTTGAAGTAGCTTCATATTTTCCAATCCATAGGATTGAATTCCTTCAAAAACATGAAAATACATGAAATACAAAAAGGCCAAACCATTCTCTGGTGATGCTGCTCTTGGTTTCTTGTTAGCACATTGCTCCAAGAGCAACTGAGTTCACAGACCTAGACTTTCTCAAGCTGGAAACTTCTTCACGTTCTTCCCCAGAAACCATTTTAGAATGGCAAAACCACATCTCTGCTACTAGAGAACGGCTTTGCTTTGCATTCTTGTATATAGAAAGTGTATTTGGCTGGCTTCTGAATGTTTTCCCTTCCATGCTTAAGAACAAAGACTTTGGAGTCAGGCAGCCAGACACAGTTAGGTTGGGTGAGGGTAAGAGCAGAAACTTGTAATCAACAGGTGGCATCATTCATTCCAGCAGCATCTTTCCTCTTAACTAAATAGAAACTTTCTTAAGGGTTTGGGTTTATGTGTTTCGCATTGAAATATCTAATAACCCCTTTCCTTGTACATACCACAAAGTTTATTACAGTTTAAGAAAATAATATATCAGAAAATGTTCTGAGCAAAATACATTATCTTTGTGGAACATGATAGAACCTCATGAAAAGCAATATCTGAATAAATGTTTATTGAGGATTGCCAGCATAATGATTTCAAGTGGTTATTAAGTGCCTTTGAATTTTTAGCATGATTTTAGATATATATTTTTTTAATCCTAAAGTTGTGGAATTCTAAGGGCTACACATCTCCCTGAGGCTAAAGAATCATATACAAGGCTTTCTCTTGATTGATCGCAGGTGATAAAGAAAAAGCATTAAAATAATGAGGAAATAAAATCTTGCAAAGTTGTCACTGTGATATATAAATTTATTTAATATGTTTTTAATTTATATGAACCACCGACACTGAAGTTGTTCAAATAATTTCCCCAAGTTTTAGCATATCCAGGAAACAAAGAGGAGCAAAAGTAAATTATCTCTGGAGGAAGTCTAATTTATCCTGGACTTTGCAAAACACACAAAGATTTCTTTAGAAGTTCACAAATAACTTCATTAAAACAAAGATACTAGAAGGAAAAATAGCACCAACATGTGTAAATACATCAGCTATTAAACATCATTGCTTCTAGGCCTTTTGGCTAAGATCAAGTGTATTTAAAACATCAGACAAAATATTAAAAACAATTATGCTAACATAGTGGAGTGCGTAACAAATAAAACTATCCAAAGAGAATGAGAAACTATGCAACAGCTTGAAAAATCATTAAATCAATTGTAGAATGAATATTATAAGAAGTAAGACTTGGAACCTGTCACTCACATTTGAGTACATAAGACAAAATTGGTAAAGATCATGAATTACTACAAAGGCAACAAATGTTAGTCTTACAAGATCTCACTGCTAAGCCTTCAGTGCAGGCCTTCCGGAGAACAGAACTGGTAAAATGCTACACATTTCAATTCTTGAAGATAAATACAAAACCCTTGGCAGAGACAAGCTGAGAAAGGAACAACTGGAGAAGATCATTCGCAAGCATTTGTGTTAAGCTTCTAAGTCAACTACTGAAAAACTGAATCCTGCTAAACACAAGATTATCAAAACACCTAGAAGCATATTTCAGCACTGCTAGAAGTATTGAACACTGTAAAATCCGACCATACAGGGACTTGGAAGAGGAACTGAGACTGCAAATACAAAACAAACTGGAAATAAAAGCCAACATCCTAGATATCCAAGTTATCTAATAATAAACTACATCAAATTCATTTGGTTTACTATTTAAAGCTTTCCTTTGATACCAGGAACATAATGGGGACACTACTGTCGCCATTTTCAGTCATCATTGTGCTGGTAGTCCTACCCAAAAAGGTAAAATGAGAAAGTATGTAATGATGGTACCAACAGAGTGCTAACTGTTGAGAATTAGTACTTGAACAATTCATTCTACGTAAGTAAATTGGATATCTATACAGCTACACACACAGAAATCTCCTTTCCACAGATCAGCTTTGTTTTATAATTTTAGGAGAAAGTAACTTTTGGGGTAAAGAAAACTTCTTAAATATAACACAATGCAAACATTATACAAGGGAGTCATTTGTGGTTTAGCAAATGAAATGCGGCTTGGGATGTCCACATATTATATCTGATCCAGTGTTTGAGTACTGGTTCTGCTTTCACTCTAGTTTCTCACTGATTTGCACCCTGAAAGACAGATGATGGCTTACATAGTTAAGTCCCTACCACAACATGGGAGACATCAGTGGAGTTCTAGGCCTCTTGAAACAACCAGCATGGTATAAACAGGGTTGGAGCAGGAGGTGATGTGCCATTGAGAAAATAAGAAATGAGACAGACACGAGATAAAGACTACAACAGAGGGTTATCAGACCTTCTCTAATGAAGGTCAACCTAGAAGGCTAGCTGTCGCAGTATTTTATTGAGATGTTCGGAGAATGAAATTACAGAAATTGATATGGCGCAAATTTCGATAGCTCCATCCACATTGAGATTAACCAGCCAATGCTTGATATTCAGGAAGCAAGAGTGCGGCCCAAGAAATCAGTCTGTGACTGTCTCAAGAGTGTCTTGGGACCCTTTGCAGCAGGCCTCAACCATGATCTTGGACTTTTGTCCACGCATGGACTGTAGCCTACAGAGTGTGAGCTTGGCTCTGCAGCAAGCAGTCAGTGAATTCCAGGCTACAGACACAGTCTTCCCTGCTCTGCATGTCAAGTCACACTGTTACTTATTTTTTTATGATTTATTTATTTTTATTGAAAGCCAGATTTACAGAGAGAAGGAGAGACAGAGAGGAAGATCTTCCCAAGTAGCTGTAATGCCCAGAGCTGCACTGATCCAAAACCAGGAGTCAGGAGCCTCTTCCGGGTCTCCCACTCAGATGCAGGGTCCTAACTCTGGGCTGACCTTGACTGCTATCCCAGGCCAGGTAGGAAGCTGGATGGGAAGTGGAGCAATTAGGGTATGGACCAGTGCCCATATCGGATCCCAGAGCATGCAAGGTGAGAACTTCAGCCACTAGGCTACCGCGCTGGGCCCCATGTGGTTATTTTTCACAAACTGCCTACAGCACTTCCAGCTTTGGCATGGCCCAGTCTAGACATATGGTAGACATCTGAAGAATAAACCAAGGGATGAAAGGGCTTGCTCTCTCTATGTCTCATAATTTTATTGGAAAGTCAAACTTACAAAGAGAAGGAGAGACAGAGAAAGATCTCCCAGCCACTGGTTCCCTTTCCACAAGCAACTGCAATGGCCAGAGCTGAGCTGATCCAAAGCCAGGAACAAGGAGCTTCCTCCATGTCTCCCATGCAGACGTAGGATTCCAAGGATTTGAGCCACTCTCTACTGCTCTCCCAGGCCATAAGCAGAGAGCAGCCAGGACATGAATCGGCACCCATATGGACTAAGCAGTTGCAAAGGATTTAGCCGCTGAGCCATCATGCCGGGCCTCCCTACATATCTCTTGCCCTTTCTGTTGCTCTTTGAAATCAATCAATCAATCAATGTATAATAATGTAGATATATTAGAGTATATCAATTTTTAAAGCTTTCAGCTATTAAGAGCTTCTGGAAACTTACGTTTCCTTCAACACCATGAAAAGGCAAACAATAACTTAGAGAAAATATTGAGAAAACACATATTTTAAAAAACTAGTAATACAGAATTGTAGTAATCAACAAGTATATGAACATTAAAAATAAAATTTTAGTTAATTGTAGATGACAATTCATACATAAAAAATGAACAGTAAATTTATAAAAAATGTTAACTTCATTAGCAACTAAGAAAATTTGAAACTACAATGTGATGCCTCTCTCTTTTAAAAATATTTATTTACTTATTTTTATTGGAAAGTCCGATTTACAGAGAGGAGA
The DNA here is from genome assembly GCF_030435755.1 of Ochotona princeps. Taxonomy (NCBI): domain Eukaryota; kingdom Metazoa; phylum Chordata; class Mammalia; order Lagomorpha; family Ochotonidae; genus Ochotona; species Ochotona princeps. The sequence continues at coordinate 32,460,248 of NC_080838.1, forward strand.
CACAGAGAGAAATATCTGTCCGCTGGTTCATTCCCTAAGTGGCCTCAATAGCTGAGCTGAGCTGATCTGAAACCAGGAGCCAGGAACTTCTTCCAGGCCTCCTATACGGTTGCAAGGTTCCAAGGCTTTGGGCCATTTTTGACTGATTCCAGCCCACAAGCAGAAAGCTAGATGGGAAGTGGAGCAGTCAGAAAACAAATTTCTGCCCAAATGGGATCCTGGCACATGTAAGGTGAGGATCTAGCCACTACGCTATCGCACCAGGTACATATCTCTAATTCATTATTTTGGCAAATAATTCTAAATCAACAATTCCCAGTGCTGGTAAAGGTGCAGGACACTTTGAAATTATTCACCTACAAGAGCAATGATTAATCAATTACACATTTTCAATTGGTGTCTGCATCTATGCAAAGCAAAATAGAATACATTATGAATTTTAATAGCATTCACAGAAGTAAATTTATGATAGCAAGTACATCCAAGCAAAAATCAGGCAACAATGAAAAGCATATTCAATAGAAATATAATTGTGTGGGTGAGGGGTAACATGATGAAGTCTAGTTAGTGACCAATTTGGCGTAGGAAGTCAAAAGGAGTTTTAGGAGTTACCCACTTCGTAAGAGTTGTGTGAGGATTATGCAATCAGAATCAAGATTTCATGAGAACTGGGTCAGTTAATTTCCATTCTCTATATTATTTCTTGAATCTGTAAGAATATAAGATGCTTTTTGTGTGCTTAACAAATATGTATTGGTTAGCTGAATAAATATATGCCTTTTGTTAACTATAATGCAATACACATCAGGGCACTTGTGTTATCACTGACTTTAGCTTATATGATTATGTGGAAGATAATAAACTGCAGGATTCATGAGACAGGATTGAAATTTTAAAGTTAACCTGGCATTTTTACCAAAAGAAATCCAAATTTTTGTTCTGAAATTTGTGATGATTTCAATGATATTTAAATTGCTACATGAGGATAAACCATGATATCTAACTTCAGTTGAGCATCAGTGAGGGGCAAAGGCAAAAAACAACAGGTTGAAAATTGGATTTGGTCAAATCTGCAAGCTCTAATATGTAAGGGTTTTTTTTTTAATTTGCTGTTGTTTGTTTTGTTTTGTTTTTAATTGGTTCACAAGTTGGAAGTTTGTGAAATGTGGTTAACATGGAAGTAATTGAGAGTGTTTGTGAACTCAGATGCCCCTCTGCCCATATGTCTCCAGTTAGGAAAAGGCATCAGATGAATTAAATGTTCATTGTATTTGAAGTGTGGGATGAGGCTGTAGTACAGTTGCCAGTTTTCTGACTCTTTGGCTACATTATCCAATTGTCCTGCAGAGATGTTTGTCTATTGTATGTGAAAAATATGGATTTGCATGTCCATTACAGCAAAGTCATATAATCCACACTATATATTGCTCCCGGCTGTGTTTAATGGACTCTATCCAATGAGTAAAGTCTCGAAGTTACAAACAATATTCAAAGAACACTTTTATCTCAATCAGATACTATGCTTTGTTCATGTTACCCAGATATTTCTGTGTGTGTGTGTGTATAATATGTTCCAGATCTCCAATAAGAAAGATTTGTTTAGAGGAGGAATTACATGTTTTGAAGGCCAAGGTTATTATTTTATTTTATTACCTATTTACTTGTCACATCTGTGAAATTATGTACAAATGAAATGTTGGATACACCTCAAAATTCCCTGAAAGAAACTTGTGGAGAAAACATGTTTTATTCTGGCTTGGGCAGTAAACGCCAATATTTCACTGAATTCCCCTCATGTTCATCTGACCAACTAAAGTGTGAATTAATTTGGCCTCCTTGAAATGTTTAAGTGACAATGTGATGAAAGACCAGCGATTCCTTTTATCTTCAGAGGACTGCTTTAACTAAGAAACTGACAGTCGAAGTATCATGCCACAGTTGCGTTCTAACTGATTTTTTTAAAAAATATGTACTTATTTATTTGAAAGACATGGTTACAGAGAGAGAGAGAGAGAGAAGAGAAGAGAAGAGAAGAGAAGAGAAGAGAAGAGAAGAGAAGAGAAGAGAAGAGAAGAGAAGAGAAGAGAAGAGAAGAGAAGAGAAGAGAAGAGAGCCAGGGAAAGAGAAAGAGATTTTTCTATCTGCCGGTTCACTCCCCAGATGGCTGCATCGGCTGGAGCTGAGCCAAGCTGAAGCCAAGAGCCAGGGTCATCATGTGTTTTCCTCTTGGGTGAAAGGACCCAAGAACTTGGATTATTTTCTGGCTTTCGGATGACATTACCAGTCAGCTGGTTTGCAAGTGGAGCACAAGGGGCACAATCCAGTGCCCATATGGTATGCTGCCATCATGGGTAGTGGTTTTACGCACTTTGGCACTTCATTGAAATATGTTTTTGAGCTTCGTATGTTCAACATAGTACAAAAGAAAACCCTATTAGTTTCATGTAACCAAAAACTGATGTACATAAATGCATTTTACAAATTTCAATAGTGTTAGTAAGTTACGATATATGGCATATTACCATCTCTGCTTTTTCGATATTCTGTTAGCTTCTCAGAAAATTATGCTTTCCTTTAAAAAAAATTACCAAAAATTCAGGTTCATTTTTGTTACAAAGCAAATAAGTGAGTAAACTTCCATGCCGTGTGAATGGTGACACTAATTAAAATGTTCAATATTTCATCAAAAATTTAAATGACACATTTACAAATATTTCATATTCAGTTAAATTTAATTTATTAGGAATATGTATGAGATCAAATATTTATTAAATTTATTAAATTTATTAAATGTCTAACATTTTTATCAATAATTTAGTGTTCTAAATGCCTGCAACTTTATTCTATTCAGATCAAGCTTGGGAGTGGTTGAACCAATTTTATTTTCTTTTTGGCAAGTTGTTCTCAAAATCTCCAATCCATCCTAGTATTTATTAGATGCACGAGCAATTCAATTTTTTTAAATAGCAGAGATATGCCAAACTGCTGAGATTGTTTTTAAAACCAGAGTTTCTGAGGCTGACTTTGTGGAGCAGCAAGTTAATTCACTTCTTGCCATGCTGCCATCTCAGGTTGGAGTTCTGGTTCAAGTTTTGGCTGCTTCACTTACAATTCAGCTTCATTATAACATGCCTAGGTAGCCAGATGATGTTGGACCCCTGCCACAAATGTGTGAGAATATGATGGAGTTTTAGGTTCCTGGCTTCAGTCTGGTCCAGCTCTGGCTGTTGTACCTATTTGGATAATGAATTAGCACACAAATGATCTTTCTCTCTCTTTTTTTCTCTGTCCATCTCTTCCTCTCTGTGCTACTCTGCCTTTTAAATAAATAAATCCTTATAAAGTAAGAACAAGATTTTCTAGCTGCAGACTATTTCTAGACTTAGGTCTGGTGTAACATATTCAACCTGTTAGTCAACACTAGACACCAGCTTGCCCTCCATCCTCAATATGCCTGTGCAGCTTTCTTTTCCATATTTTTTGAGTTAACAGTTCTATGACTTATTTGAATCTTATTTAATATAGTCCATTCATTTCAAATGAAACCACCAGGTAAAATGGGTTCTGGGTTAGTGTCAAGAAGCTGTAACTGAATTAGTGTCATAGCTACAGACAGATGTGGCTCAACAATAGCAATTTGGACAAAAGAAATAAGGAGTTAAACTGACAAATACTACCTTGATTCAGCCCCTGAAGAGTCTGAATAAATCCAGACTTCATTACATTTACCAGACTTCTTTCTGTAAATCTAAGTTGCAGTATATCAAGAATTTCCATGCCACTGTTTGGGAAGACACATTTTTCTGTTGTTTAAGAAATCAACTGGAGGACTTTTTTTGTTATAACATACAAGAAAAAAACGAACCGTTTGATATTAGTAAGTGGAACCATATTATTTGGAAGAGAATGACATAAAATATTATTTTCAATATGTTTGAGTATTTGAATTTTTGGTAAAAAATCAGTAGCTATCTACTATTATGAAACAGTAAAATAAAAACCAAAACATCAACCAAAAACCATAACCTACATACCTCCAGCATCCATCAATGTGTGTATATTTCGGGAGAGTGAGCAGCAAAGTATTTTGGTGAACTTGATACTGTGATTATGTCCAAGGGCACATGCTGATAAATCAGTAAGGGTTCGTTTGATGGAAACATCATAAAAGCCTTTCTTTAGACTACCAGTGGAAGATGTAAAGAACATCTTGATTTTTAACCCAACACAGATGGCATCTTATCCCTTGGGGTTGCCCAGACTGAGAACTCAGTAAGTCCTGAGGCAATGGAAACACGAGGAATGGAGGAAGAGAGTCAACTCCATTTCTCAGAGTCCTGGGGTCCCTGATATGATAGTGCCAAAGACTAATGAAGATGTCATTGCTAAAGGTTACTTGATAACAATAAACATGATAATGAAAAGATCCAAAGTCAAAAGAATTATACCAAAAGACATGAGTCAAAATGATGTAAATTTGGAAATTCAGAGGAATATTTACAAGCACATTATTATCTATTGTGAATCTCATTAACAACATACTTTTTTATTGTCAGCTTCCCCAAGAGTACAAGGCATACTTTTTAGTATGCAATTAACTCTTACAAATTATTTCATTTATTGTACAGGTAGAGTGACAGAGCAAGATGTTCTATATGTTGATTCATTTCTCAGTGGCTGATGCTGTGCCAAACCCAAGCCAAGATCCAGGAATTCCATCTGGGTCTGCTATATGGGTTTCAGGGCCCCAAGGACTGGGGCCATATTCTACTACTTTTCCATGTGCATTAGTCAGGCACTGAATTTGAAGGAAAGCAGTTGGGATTTGTCCCTCATCACAGGATACCCAGCATCAAATGCGGCAGAGGCTTAATTTCCTGTGCTACATGCTGGCCTGGCAATTAGTTCTTACATTTAAAAATTTGGAATGATTTCACAGGAAAGAAATGAAACCAGGCTGCCTCAAACGGTTCATAAATGCTACACAGGGAAAAGGAACCCAAACACTAGAAGAAAAAAAAAGATAATTTTTAAAATTTAAAATTCAACCTAATTTCAGCAGTAGTAGGCAAACTCACAGCAAAAATTAGTAAAGTTGCATCACAGAACTTCTGAATCTATTATTCCAAAGACAATAATAAAATTCTCCTTTGGTGAATTTTAAGAAAGGACAAATATTTTAGCATGACAAAATATACCTACAAAATCATATTAAGAGATACTTGAAGTATGAATATTTTTCTTATTCACAAATATTATTCAGATATATTTAGGCAAAGAATTTTGCATGAAAAAATAAGCACAATGTATAAATCAGGAGAGAAAATTTTATATTTTATTAATAGCAGCGGCCGATGCACCAGCAGAAATTATTTCTCCTAGATACATAGCTAATGATCCAAATCAAGTTCATATGTTTTTCTGATTAAAATCACGCTTTTCCCACTGCAGACAACATTGAAGTAACAGTTGAGTCTTGTCTCATTGTGAGTGTTTGTGTATAAATCAAAAGAATAGGGATTCTTTCTTTTATGTTCTTCATCACCAATATTTTCTCCTCTGACACATCAATATTCACATTATAAACAAAGCAAGTAAGTGTTTAAATCAACTGTGAAACACTGTTAACTTAGGAATTAATACAGTCTCCATATTATCACATCATATTTTAAATTTCTCAAATCTCAACCTCATGTTATGTATTGCATGGATTAAAATACTTTGAAAAACAGAATACATAGCCTCAAATCCATCTATCAAAAGAACATGTTTTATCCATAGCCAAAATTATTTGTATTTCTTGTTGGTTCTGTATATTTTTGGTATATCAGACTTTCCCAGACAAAATAAAAGCCAAGGCAATTTTTCCCCAAGATTCAAGGGAGTTAGCCTTACTAAAAAACAGAAGCTGATACGAGAACAAATGCAAACATCTTTCCATCAGTAACACTGCAATCATTTCATACCTAAGAATCTAAACACTGAGGACTCTGGCTGGTGTTGAGTGCAGATTCAAGTCAGCAAGGCGAAAATGCTCCTCAGAGTCTATGCAATGACAGTGGGAGCAACTGAACACTTAAGAAAACCACTCTGAGTGCTTGCCCAACACAAAGGTCTTATAGAATCAGGCACTAATATTGTAAATTGTTTGTGCTGCCTAACTTTGGTGTTTATCCTCAATCCTAAAACCACTACAAACTCACATATCCAAACTAGGAAATATCACCTCCTCTTGTTGGAAGGAAACTTTCCCTCTTTGATTTCATGGCATCTGCTCTGCAGAGCAATGATGCTGCTTTTTAAGCACCCTTCTTCACCAGCAGATTACATGCCGGGGAATTTGAACAAACACTAGAGCAGATCAGGGCACCACACTCACTTGAATTGTCCCTTAGCTTTTCAGGCCGTTCGAGTGCCTTTGAAAGGAGTAGGAATAAAGTTTCTGCTGATTAAGCAGAGGTTTTGACATGGGAATAGGTTTGTCAATTGTTTGGGAGTCCCGCTGCCTAGACTATACCTTTTAACATGTAAATGTGTGCCACAAATACTGCCCAACACAACAGGATAAAAATGATTGAGACAGTCACAAATAATAAGCAATGCTTATATATATATATATGTTTATATACGAACATATATGTGTGTGTGCATGTATATGTTATTTATAATGTGCTCGTTCTAGTCTTCTCTCTTTCTCTCTCTCTCTCTGTCTCTCAACTTCAAACCAATAAAAAAGCTTTCAAAATGGGGACTGGGAAATGCTGTTATTTTTTTTAACCCATCAAGTTACAAACATTTACAAGCAGACTTTTCATTTCACAATCAATTGCAAATTATGACTGCAAGCATTATACCCATTATACCCCAGCATTTAAAAGATGTTTGTACGAATAACTAAAGCTCAAGTCTAGGGAGACATCTAAAGGAAAACAGACTCATATCTAAAGGAAAATAACATATATGAGGGTGCTGGAAATACTTCTTGGAACAATAAAATTTAAAAATTAGTTGATTTGTGAACATAAATTTTTAATATTTATACCCAGTGCTGTAGCCTAGTGGCCAGGATCCCTTATGGGCACCGGTTTGTGTCCCAGAGGCCCCACTTCTACTTCCAATCCAGCTCCCTGCTTGTGGTCTGGGAAAGCAGTCAAGAATGGGCCAAAGCCTTGGGACCCTGTAACAAAATGGGAGACCCCGAAGAGGCTCCTGGCTCCTGGTTTTTGATCAGCTCAGCTCCAGCCATTGTGGCCACTTGGGGAGTGAATCAACAGGTGGAAGGTGGAAGATCATTCTCTCTGTTCCTCCTCTTCTCTGTATATCTGACTTTCCATTAAAAATAAAATAAATCTTTTACAAATTTGTAATATTCATCTATCAATAATCTTGTAGAAGTTGATGGAAATGCATATTATGGGGAAAAAAAGTATGGATTTCAAAAATTTTCACACCAAAATAAATATACCTTTTTAATTTCATTTCCATAAACTCTTCTGAATATCTGTATTCAAGTATATTGTTCTCTTCATTGCTTCATCTTATCAAGGAATTACATCATATTGCATGGAAATCAAACTGATAGAATAATATGTTCACTAAAGCAATGCTGGATCCTTTAAGTAGTAAACTCTGAGGTCTCAGAAGCTTCCTAAAAGGATGCGTTTCTTGGTCATGTCACCCCCACCGTCTAGGTTTTTCTGACCAATAAGAATTTATGATGATCTTTCAGGCATTAAATCTTCATTCATCATCTGGCTATGTCCTTCTATCTCTTCAGACACTGAATGGCAAAAGACACAGAGAAGACACATTTGCTTCTTGTCCACAGATCACTTCCACTCACCATTCTATAGACAATAGAGTATTCCTCTGGACAACTGCTCTGCAGCAACAAATGTACACAAGTGGTATAGAAATGTGAATCTGTAGGTGGAAAACTTGCAGCTCCCCAGTAAAATTAACATATGCATAAAAATGCATTAGTTATGAGATTAAAGATTTCATTTCTCAATATCCATTGAGTTCAAGGCATGACTAAAAATTATCATACAGTAAAAAAGATAATTCAAACAGGAATGTGATGAATAGTTTTTTTTTTTTTTTTTTTTGTCGGGGTGGCTGGGTGCCAGTGACATCATACCACACATGTATAAGGTTTATTAAGGAGTCTTAATTAACCAAGCTTGGTAATAACAGGGCCCACAACAAATAACAAACACAAGTCCATATAGCAATCCAGTCAATCGTAACCCCAAGAGGAACAAATGGTCATTATCTTAAAGTCCAAACTGAAGATCTATGTTCCAACTTCTCCAGAAATATAAGTTATCCTAAGAGACATGCAATGAATAACCTGGACACACTAATAAAGCCGCAGATATTCACCTCTCCCTGGATTCTCTGCCCATATTTCACCTCTACTAGACCTCACCTCTCCTAGAACTCCCGATAGTACACAAATTAGAGATACAAAACATCTTAGCATTGATATTTTCCCTGTTGTGCCCAAGCAGTGAACACAGGGTGAGAAACACAGACACAGGGGCCATGCTCAGGGGATATCTGTCCTCAGAGTCGGCCCCAGAATCAAGATGGCAGAATAGGGTAAGGACATGGTTAAACAGACAGAAAAACATGTAATCAGGACGAAGCAGAGAGGACATATTCTAGCAAATAGAAAAGGACAGAACAACAGTAGAGGGGTCCCTGGAGACTGACAGACACAGGAAAGCAACAGACACAACGGTGTGGTGTTGCAGTGACTGATACTCCAGTGGCATTCAGCTAACAGCGATATGAACTCCACCAGCAGCCTCAACTCCACCAGCCACCAGGTGGGAAGGGACTTTGACTGGGAGCTTGGGAGATGAGCCCAGACAAAGAACTGTCCATCCTGCTGGTCCATTTGATTTGACCAAGAAGAGACAGAACAGCAGATCCCAGAAGGACAGTGCGAGAACAGGGCAGATTTCACAGCTCAGTCAGACCCCTAGAGCTGAATTGGGTGCCATTTTGCATAAGGAGGCAAAGGTAAGGGAAAGGGCTGAGCATACGCTGAGCTGGGAGAGAACTCATTTTTGACTCAGTGAGCTGCATCAACGTGGCATTCTACAACTTCCACCCAAGACAGGTCTGGGTAGCCCTGAGACCTGACGGCCAGCAGATCAAGAACTCTAGGGCCCCGCGGCGTGGCCTAGCGGCTAAAGTCCTCGCCTTGAACGTGCCAGGATCCCATATGGGCGCCGGTTCTAATCCCAGCAGCTCCACTTCCCATCCAGCTCCCTGCTTGCGTCCTGGGAAAGCAGTCGAGGACGGCCCAAAGCCTTGGGACCCTGCACCTGCGTGCAAGACCCAGAAGAGGTTCCTGGTCCCTGCTTCAGATTGGCGCGTACCGGCCCGTTGCGGCTCACTTGGGGAGTGAAACATCGGATGGAAGATCTTCCTCTCTGTCTCTCCTCCTCTCTATATATCCGGCTTTCCAATAATAATAAAATCTTTTAAAAAAAGAAAAAAGAACTCTAGTAGTGGTACGTCATGTGCCATTTTGTACACTGTGGCAAAAGCTTTAGGACTGCAGGGGATAATAGTGAATTGTGCATGTGCTGAGCTCGTGAGAAGCCTGGAGGTCCTTGGATTGCACTGGTCCCACAGGAAAATAATACTGACTGTGGCATCATTAGGGTCAAAATAGGTCTGGTGTGGCACCCAGACCTAACATCCAGCAGGTTCCGAGAAGATCAGTGCCACCAACAACCTAGTTAGATAGGACGCCTGGTGTCTCTCTAATCCTGGGATCTGCTCCACCTGGAAGTAGGAGAAAGGTTGCAGAGACAATGGTGCAACCTCAGCACAGTATCACAGGAGGTGGAGAGTGGTGAGCCAGGAGCTGGAGCTGTGGAGATCATGGCGGGAATCTCATATAAGAACCCAGACCTGGAACTCACTGGAAGTTGTGGCACAATTGGCTGCAAGCAAAGAGTTCTGTACCGCTGCATTAAGTAAAATTGCATTGTAGACCTGTGGGTGACACAGCTTAGAAACCTGTCCCAAAGAGAAGACTCTGCTAACCAGAAGTACAATGACCAAGAACAAAAGAAGAGACAAAAGCACAATGAATATTAATGAAAACTCCCCTGCAAAAGAGCAAAACCCTGTGCCAACCTCAGAATTAACTGAGGAAGACATCGAGAAAATGGGAGACACAGAATTCAGAAAACTCATTTTAAAGCTTCTGACCAACAATGAGAAGCACATACAAGAGTTAAAAGAATTTAAGGAAGCAATAAAGCAAATCAAGGCTGATACATCAGAAATGAAGAACACAGTAGAGCAAATTAAAAGTACAATGTAGAGTCTCCAAAATAGAATGAAGCAAGCAGAAGAAAGAATCTCAGAACTGGAAGATATTTCCTGTCATCAGGGGGAAGCAAACAAAAAGCTGGAAGCAGAGCTGGATCAGGCCAAAAAACGTATTCAAGAATTAAAAGACACTATTAAGAGGCCTAATATAAGAGCTATGGGAGTCCCAGAAGGTGCAGAAAGAGAAGCTGAGTTTGCAAATGTATTTAATGAAATAATAAAGGAAAATTTCCCTAATCTGGAGAAAGAATTGGAAACAAGATCCAGGAGGGGCATAGAACTCCCTACAGGTTTGATCAAAAGCAATCTTCACCAAGACACATGATCAACAAGCTCTCTTCAGTTGAACATAAGGAAAAGATCCTGAAATGTGCACGTGAAAAAAATCAATTGACATATAATGGAATGCCAATTAAACTCACAGGAGATCTCTCACAGGAAACTCTCCAGCCAAGAAGAGAATGGAGTGACATATTCCAGATTCTAAAAGAAAAAATTGTCAGCCTAGGATAACATATCCAGCAAAGCTTTCTTTTGTCTTTGAAAATGGAATAAAATTCTTCCACAGTAAAGAAAAGTCAAAAGAATTTGCCTCTGCCAAACCTGCCCTACAAATGATACTTTAAGATATTCTCTTGACAGAGAAGAGGAATAGCACCCAACAAAACCAAAGGCAAATGGGAAGAACATCTCAGGAAAATGACAACAGAAGACTAAACCAATGAACAACCCATTCCTAAAATGACAGGACCAAAGTACCATCCATACATATTAAACTCTGAATGTAAATGGCTTATGCTAAATCAAACATCATAGATTACTAGACTGGATTAAAAAACAAAACCCGTCTATTGTTTGTCTAGAAGAGACACACTTCACCAACAAAAAGCAGCGGAAATTATATCACATGGGTTTTGTTGTTTTCGGTTAGTTTCATCTCTTCAAAACATTTTCTTCTGATTAAAACATTCAATGACTAGTAGATCATAGAGTAGCATCATTTTCTTCAAGAAGGCTCTTGATTTTCATTTCTTCAGCTCCACGTTAGTCATTTAGTAGCATGTTACTTAACTTCATGGTGTTTTTAATTTCTTTTTTCTCCCTGATGTTGATTTTATTTTGTGGTTTTTCATTTAAGGGGATGTATAGTAGCTGTGTAATGGAGACTGTCATATCTAGTAACATGTCATTTAACTTTACGGCATGGTAAATTTCTATTTTTCTTTCTATTTTTCTATTTTTCTTTCTATCACTCCATTTCTGTGAAATGGAGACTAACATCCAGATGTGAGGATACAATGTAGTATGCATTTCTACTTCCAGACAAACATGGACTTGCAATGAAACTGTTCACTATATCTTGACAATAGGATGCTGGACTCTCTGCCATTGTCCATGCCTGCAATGATGGACATATGACTGTGTATGAAGAACTATATTTTAGTAATGATATGGAGGAACTAGGTTGGGGGGGAGGGAATTGGAGAGGGGATAAGGGAAATGCCAGGAGCCTATGGAATGGTATCATAAAATGATAACAATAATAATAAAATGTAAAAAAAAAAAAAAACAGAGTCTGCCCATGGGAAGCCAGATAGCAAGCAGGTACTGGGGAGGCCAAGAGTCAGAGTGTTGGATCCAGAGAAGCACACAACCAAGAGAGCAAATCCTTCCCTATTATGAGCCTTTATAGGGACTTGTAAGGGGAGTGGCTACACAATGCAATACCGCCCCCTCCCAGGTTCCAGGTGGGCATCACAGGTGGGCAGGAGGGAACACTGAGGTGGTGGTGGGAAGCAGCTTCTAAACTCATGACCCTGAACTAGTTGCCTACCTCGCTACAGTCAATAGCAGTAAGTATAAGACCTCATATTAACAGCTGTATTTATTCCAATACAACATTGGATATCACTATTCTTTAAAATTCATGAGTCAAATTAATATTTAGTTAATATCATCCCCTTCGCTGTTTCAATGGCTTCTCTATTTCATACGCAAGTAAAACAGGCCACATGTTGTTTGTAAATTAATTGGTGATGTTGTTACTTTAATGATGATTATAGGAAGTACTTGTTTGGGTAGGGTTCATCATGTGCCAAACTGTACTTTTAATCCTCACTACAATTCCTGAATACAGAAATCATTATGTTCTTTCATTTAGTAAATTAAATCTGATTTACCAACATAATATAATCAGTAAAGGCCAGAGTTGGGACTTAAATTCAAGTTTGGCTCCAGAGCCCAAGTATTTAACCACTGCACTTACTCTGTACTTTAAATACAACAACACTTCTTTTAATTGATTAATAGGTTCCATCACAAAATCTTGTTGTGTGTGGTATAGACAGCTAGGAAGTATGATAAGATATAATTTACAGGTACAATTTTTAGATTTGACATCGTATTATCTTATATTAAGGTAAACATGATATCTGACCTTTTGAGATTGGCCCATTTCCCCTAGTATAATGGTTTCTAATTTAAATACACCAAAACTTTAAAACTACTCCTTTCCTAGAAGAGCCCAATCCAATGAAAATAGTGAAGATAAGATTTTTACACTTCAGGTATCTGCACCTTCCTAATATTTCCTACATGTCAAAAGTTTTCTACCTCTCTCTTTTAATAAAACCCCATTCTTCCATCCCAAATCTTATAATTAACTGAGGAGTGCATGCCACTATAAAAGATGTTATTACAGGTTTGTATCAAGGACAGAAATGAATGTGGAAATGATATGAGTGATATTCTATGGATATAAAGAAGATACCTATTTTCTGGAACTTAAAATGAAAATGGAAATACTTTCAAGACTGTTCCATTAACAACTTCTTCTTTTTACAGATTTTAAAAATCATAATTGTTGGCTACAGTTTGCCAACATCCACCACAGTACATTTTACCTCAATGTAGGAATAAAAGGAAGATCCATTCAATCTGTTACCATTCTCTCCAATACTGAATTGAGCATATGGTGAATGATATAAGACAAGAAAAGGAAATAACACAAATGTAGATGAAGAGAGAAGTTAATGCCATTATAATTTAATTATTTCTATATGATTTTCTATGTAGAAATTGCAAAAGTACTCTGGAAACCATAATTAACAACACATTTAGCAAGATTTTTAACAATGTCAACAAATTAAAATCAGTTTCATCTATGCATATGTGTAACTAAAATGGGAAATATATTATTTAACAGATAAACTCTGACATGAATTAAAAAAAAACACAGCTAGTGAAATATAACCAGAATTTCGCTTTGAATATCAGAAATGTTAAGATAGCAAAGACGATTTAATTAAATAGAAAGATATATACTCTTGGACTAAAATTTTCAATAAGATAGAATGTCAGTTACACTCCAAATGAGATATAAGTTCAGGTTAATCACAAAAAAATCCAGCTTCATGTAAAATTGACAAATTGATGCTCCAATGCAAAATCATAAACCTGTTTAAGAAAAATTCTTAAAGGATTTATTTTATCAGTTTCAAGTGCTATTATAAGCCACTTTAGTTTTTTTTACATGGTTTGTGTGAAAGAGAAAGAAAGAAAGAAAAAAAGAAAGAGAAAGGAGGAAAGAGAGAGAAAGAAGGAAAGAGAGAGGAACAGAGAGTTCAGAAAGGACCCTACCAATAGGAAATGGTAGGTCTGCCTTGTGTCAACAAACAAAATGGAATGTTGTCTCTTAGCTTTCCTTTCCTGCATATTTTCAGGCCACAGTGAGCCACAAGAGATATTCTGTGTGAGATTTGCCATCCAGAGATGAACCTGCAGACACAGTCTCAAGGCACTAGCACAACTCCAGGCACTGCTACTCATTGGATAGCTCCTGTGTTGGTATGGTGCAACAGCAGGCCATTTGCTCCAGCACTTCGTTTGACTTCTCTGTCCGAAGGGCCAGAAACAGGTTAGCCGCACTGGAAGAGTATTCTTGTCCTCTGCACATCACCTACCACTGAAGGTACGATCTGAATGGCAGTAAGAGCCCAGTCTGCACCTGAATTCCTGCCATGGGCTCTAGCTGTTCCCAACAGGATCCAAGCTCCTTTTCTATTCCTTTCTTCTTGGCCACGTTTTCTCCCAGTGTGACTGCCTGGGATCAGAAGCAACAGTCTCATATAAACTGTTCAGCTGTTCCCCACCATGGAGCAAGGGCATGTTCAAAGAATAAACCTCCAAACTAATGTTTATCTTCTAGTGACTGAACTTATTGGATTCAATCCTCAATGATGTTCCATGATCTATGAAAATATGTATACACAAGACTTTAACTTAATAATAGTAATAATGCATACAAATGAAACTAATATCTTACGATTTCACTATTGTTTCCAGTCCTTTTCTATATTCATATGGAAAACAGTTGTCTTTCTACTTTTTGCTTGTTGATCATGGTGGTGTGTTAAGCCTTTAACTATAATGCACAGAATTAAAACTATGGCATGTTGTCGCAAAAATAAAGGAAAAGGAAAAGAAAGAAAGGAAGGGATGGATGAAACACTGGAGAGGAAGAAAAGAAGTAAGAAAGAAGAGAAAAGGGAGAATGGAGAGGAAGAGAGAGAAATACAGTTACTTTCTCAGAATTACACCTATGATAATACAAGAAATCTGCTTTCTTTACACTAATTTTAAGAAAGAAGAAGAAAATGCAGTACACATACACACTGAAATATTGGCCATAAGACAATGAAATTTGAAATCTTCGATAATGTCAATGGAACTGAATCCATTATGTCACAGGAAATAAAGCAAGCACAGGAAGCCAAATATCACATCAATTAATTTAAATGTGAAATATAAAAACAGGGGAAGAATCAAGATAGGGTAAGCAGAATAGGGCAAGGACACATTTAAACAGACAGAGAATCATTACCCAGAGTGAAGTAGAGAGGACACATTCCAAGAAATAGGAGAAGACAGTGATGTCAGAGGGGCACCTGGAGTCTAAGGTACACGGGAAAGCAGTGGAGACAAAGGTGTGGCCTTGCAGTGTCCAGATACCTCAGTGGCACCCAGCGAGTGCCAAACTGAGCTCCACCAGTGGCTGGAGCTCCACCAGCAGCCAAGTAGGAATGGGAGTTCACTGGAACTCAAGAGGTAAACACAGGCAAATAACTGCCCATCCTGGTGATTTATTTGATTTCATCAGGAACAGAGATACAACAGCGGACCCCAAACAGGTGATGCAAGAAATGGGTGGATTTTACACTCCAGACCCCCCACCAGAGCAGCACTGGGTGCCATTCTGTACAGGGAATCAAAGGCTGTGGGACGAGACTGCACATGCGCTAAGCTGGGAACAAACTCATTTCTGACTCAGTGCATTGCTACAATGTGGCATTCTACAGATTCCACCCAAAATAGGTCCAGGTAGCCCCCAGGCCAAGGGAACATCAGATCCACAACTCCATCAGTGGCATACTAGGCACCATTTTGTACATTGTTGCAAAAACTGGGACTGGAGGGACAACAGTGACCTGCACGTGTGCTGATCTGGGAGTGAATTCACTTCCAGCTCAGTACATTACACTATTTCCACAGGGAAAACAATAATGACTTTGGCATCCTACAGGCCAAAATAGGTCCAGCTGACCTCAGAACCCTCAGCAGGTTCTCGCAAGATCAACAGTCCAACAATCTAGTTACTTAGAGCACCTGGTGTCTCCCAATTCCAGGAAACTGCTTGAAGAGTCCAGACCTGAAACTTATTGGAAGGAGTGGCACAAGTGACTGCAAATAAAGAACCTGGTACCAAACGCAACAACTAAAACTGAACTGTAGACCTGTGGGTGACAAAGATTAGAAACCTATAGAAGGAGAAGAATCTGCTAACCAAAGGAACAATGACCAAGAACAAAGAGACAGAGGCACAATGAATAATACTGAAGACTCCCTTGCAAAGGTTCAAAAGCCTTTGGCAACCTAAGAATTAACTAAGGAATACATGAAGGAAATGGGGGGTAAAGAAATTTAAAAACTTGTTTTAAGCTTCTTATCAGCAAAAAGAAGCACATGCAGGAATTTAAGGATATATCACACAGGAAACAGCAACAGTGAAATAAATCAAGCAGAATCATTAGAAACAAAAGACACAATGGAGCAAATTAAAATTCAGTGGAAAGACTCAATAATATAATAAATGAGACAGAAGAAAGAATCTCAGAATCGGAAAATATTTCTTGCCACAATGGTGAAACAATCAAAAAGCTGGAAGAGGAACTGAGTTAAAAGGACAAATATAAGAGTTATGGGAGTTCCATAAGGTGTAGAAAGAACAGCTTATTTTAAAAAATGTATTTAATGAAATAATAAAGGAAAAGCTCTCTAATCTGAAGAACTGGGAAGCAGAGTATAGGGTTGACCAAAAATGATCTTCACCAAAACATAGAATAATCATGCTCCCTTCAGTTGAACATAAGGGAAAGATTCTTAAATGTGCACGTGAAAAAGTTAATTGACATACAGAAGAATGGCAATCCAACTCACAGCTGATTTCTCACAGGAAACTCTACAGACCAGAAGAGAATGCAGCAACATATTTCAGATTCTAAAAGCAAAAAAAAATTGTCGGCCCAGAATAACATATACAGTACAGCTTTCCTTTGTTTTCGAAAATGAAATAAAATTCTTCCAGAGTCAAAACAACAAACAAACAAACTCAAAGAATATGCCTCTTCCAGACCTGCCCTACAAATGATACTTACAGATATTTTTTTGACAGAGAAAAGGAATAGCACCCATCAAAACAAACAGCAAATGTGAAAAACATTCCAGTAAAACAACAGAAGACTGAATCAATGAACAAAATGAACAACCCATTGCTAAAATGAAAAGACCAAATTACCACCTATTCATATCAACCCTGAATATAAATGGCTTAAATTCATTAACCAAACATCATAGATGAGTGGACTGGCTCAAAAAAAAACCCTATAAAAATCTATATGTTGTCTACAGGAGACACAATCATCAACAAAGATCAGCAGAAATGATATCTCATGGATTTTGGTGTTTTGCTTTTTATTCAATTTTTTAAGTTTTTTTTTTCTCATATTAAATTCTTCCCTGATAATAGCATCATTTTCTTCAAGAAGGTTCTTGATTTTCTTTTGCATTTCTTCAATAACACATTAGTCATTGAGTGGCATGTTATTTAACTTCATGACATTTTAATTTTCTATTTTTCTTCCTGTTGTGCTTTTTGCATTGTGGCTTTTCACTTAGGGGACTTACAGTATTTGTATAATCAGACTGTCATATCCAGATGTTAGGATATTATGCAATATGCATCTCTACTTTCAGATCAAAGATGAACTCCCAATGAAACTGTTTACTATATCTTTTTTTAAATTTCTTTTATTTTTAAAAATCATTATTACATGGTTGATCAGGGTGGGTAAGATCAACATTTAGGGAAAACTGGGTGAATTCGTTGCTTTCAAATTTGGCATTTATTCTTCTTGTTCCTGGGGGAAGAGGAGAAACAAAGCGGAAAGCCACTCATGACTTTCACACATATGTACACATTGAGACTCTGGGTTGATATGAGGTGGTGGTTCCTTATCCTTGGGTGCTGGGATGTTTACTATATCTTGACAATAGGATGCTGGACTCTCTGCCATTGTCCATGTCCACAATGATGGACATATGACTGTTTATGAAGAATTAAACTATTGTAATTATATAGGGAAAATCTGTGTGAGGGATTGGGTAAGGGAAATTTCAGAATCTATGGAACTGTATCCTAAAATAGTAATAATAATTTTAAAATGGAATAAGCAAATATTTTTAAAAATTAAAAAAGAAAGAAATATAAAAACAGGTATTCTCAAATAGCTAAAAACATCATTGTGGTCATCAGAAATTTGGTGGAGATGTAGGGAGCTTGATGAACACTAGTCTCATTGAAAAATATTACAATTATAGCTAGAAATGAATAGAAAGTTTTGTTTCTTTTGCACAAGGTGAAGATAGATAATATTCATTTACTGCATTTTTCTCTACAAAGAAACTAAAAGATAGGGTTTAGGTATGCCTCCATAAAAAAAACTAAAAATGCTTGAAAAACATAAATTAAAAATGTAAATAAAAGAATAAATGAACATGTTGACCCTAACTGGACAATTCCATGCATGTAATGAAATGTCACAGAATACCCTAACAATATGCACAACTTTATAAGTCTTAATTTTTATTAAAAATAAAAAGCATGAATTTGAGGGAGACACACTGAGACCAAATTATCTTTCAAATTCTCATGTGTTTTAATAAAAGATCTTTTCACTATATTCATTTTAAGGTATGACATTTCTGGCTCTCTATACCATCTTTCACAAAATCAATATAAAATAGAACAAGAATATTTACATTAAAATCAATGCTAGGGCCCAGTGGCATGGCCTAACAGCTAAAGTCCTTGTCTTTACCGCGCCTCGGGATCCCATATAGGCACCGGTTCTAGTCCCGGCAGCTCCACTTCCCATCCGGCTCCCTGCCTGTGGCCTGGGAAAGCAGTCCAAGACGGCCCAAGCTTTGGGACCTTGCATCTGCGTGGGAGACCCGGAAGAGGTTCCTGGTTCCTGGCTTCGGATCGACGCAGCACCGGCCGTTGTGGCTCACTTGGGGAGTGAATCATCGGACGGAAGATTTTCCTCTCTGTCTCTCCTCCTCTCTGTATATCTGACTTTGTAATAAAAATAAATAAATCTTTTAAAAAATGCTAAATTTGGAATCCCTGGCTTCAATATTCAGTACAGGTAAACACAGTATTACTGTTTAAAACAATATCGTAGTAATCACAGCAAATACTTAAAATAAAAAAAAGCAACAACAAAAAACCACTTTTTACCAAAAAAAATGGTGACATCTAGTACATTTTCACAGTTGTTTAATTTTTTGTTAATCTTTGAGAGTTATCCAAGAAACAAATATATATTACATATCTCATGATGAAAAATTGTTGGAACTCAATTCAAAGTAGCTGGATCAGCTTGAGCTAAATCATCGCACAGCACATCAGCCCTCTAAGAAACTTTGGAAATTAATGAAAACTAAGAATGGCAACAATATTTTAGATTCAAGGATTTGAAAAGTTCATTTGAAGTTTTAAGAAAGTTTTGAGCCAAGTTTCTTTAAAAATGTGTTCAAACATTTTCATTCCTGAACTGTACTGAATCTTTTAAAAGTACAGCCATCATTCAAATGAAAAGTAAATTTCCCCTAAAAAGTCCTGTTTCCTTCATCTGTCTTTGCACTTATTTAGCCACATATTGGTCTCCTTTCAAAATGTAAGATACTGTGTTTAAAAATAGACAGAAAGAGATAAAGAAAGCATAAAACTCTCCTTAAAGTAGCTCACTGTGTAAGAAGACTGACACTATACCAAAGAGTAATTAGTTGAAAATAAAAATATAATTCATTGCATGGCATGACCTACGTTATATTTTCTTGTGAGTAAAATTACTATACTAGCTAAAATTCATTGGGTGCTTAATGTACGTCAGACAATGAAACTGAGATTCTATTAGATTAAACAAAATATCCAGGTCTTCTAGTCTTCCAAAACAGTTTGTGCACGTCCAGAGTTGTCATTCTAGATTTTCACCCTGAACTCACCTCAAGAAACACAGAAAAAAGGAATGTGATGGCTGAAAATAATCCTTTTAGAATATATCTCAGGATGAGAATCACAGTGTCATGTTTACTATATAAAACTAAGATGCGGGTATTTACCCTTCATATTTCCATTTAGCTGTTAGAAGATTATTTCATCTGTATTATCACTGCTGAGATTTATGTACCAGTTCTAAGCATTAAATGACCAACTTATTTCAACTTATTCCTTTGAAAGGAAAAGAAAAAAGTTCATTGTGTCTTGGCTTGTGCAATGAGACTGTCTTCTGTTTAAGGCACTCAGAACTGTGGGTGTGCACAATGGTCTCCTGGCAGCTCGAGGTCACGCATGTGGGTAAGTGGGATTGTTCCCGTTCAACTTTAGCCCACCCACTTCCATTCTGGGTCCTCGGGTGCTTCCATTTACAAGGTTGAATACCCACCAACAGAGCCTCATTATCGAAGATGCAGACCTTCACAAGGGGGCATGGGTCACATTAGCTCCATTGTTCCGCCCGTTTTCTAAAACACTCAGTCTCTTTCAATTTTCCTGTCTTTCTCCTTGGCATGCCCTCCTTTTCCTTCTGCAAACCCACCCCTTTCTCCCTTGATGTGCTTTCCCTATTATACTACTTTCCCTGCAATACGAAACTTCACAAATAGGCAGAGTAAAATTTCAGCAGTTGTTTGAGATGGATATGAGGCAGTGCCAATCATATGGGAAATTAGCCACTGCAACCTGCTCAGAGAAATACAGCCGTCCATGCCTGTCCCTTGGCCAGTTTGAACAACCTTGTTCAAATGCCCAGGTCAAGGAGAGACAACTACTGAGGAACACCCATAGGACTTCTCACCAGCTCGTGGGAGATCTTCATAGACAAGTGTGGTACATGAAGTTGGTACTGTATGAAGATGCTATTATAATAGCACCTAACGTATCCATATTCTACACATGGCTTCCTGCTGGTACATGGAGGGAACTGGCAGTTAAGCTAATTTGAAGATAGTGTTGTCAATGACAATAATCCACACACAGTTTATTCCCTATCCAGAATGTTCCCACTTCACTTTGACTCAAATGTGAATATGTATTTATCATAATCTTTTATGACAGTAACAACGGTATTGCCGCTCTCTAGGTATGGCAGTCTGTGTTTCTTGTCCTACAACTGAACATCAGGAACAGTGGTTATCACCAGGAAAATCAGCAAGTCACCTTTGAGAAAAAGTCTCCAGTAGTAGAGACATGCGATAAACATGCTTTAAGAAAATTCATGGTTCCAGCGCAATGGCCTAGTGACTAAATCGCTGCCTTGCATGCTCCATATGGGTGCTAGTTCATGTGCTAGCTATTTCACTTCCCATCTAGCTCCCTGCATGTGGCCTGGGAAAGTGATAGAGAATGGCCCAAAGTGTTGGGATCCTGTGCCCATGTGGGAGACAAGAGGAAGCTCCTGGCTCCTGGCTTCAGGTCAGCTGGGGCTGTGGCAGGCACTTATTGAGTGAACCAGCAGACATAAGATCTTTCTTTCTCTCCTTCTCTTTGTGAATCTGCCTTTCTAATGAAATAATTAAAAAAAAAGATTACATTCAAGCATGACCATGATGTCATCTATGTTCCTTTGTGCCAGCATGCCCACACTAAAGTCGAAAATCCTGAAAGAGCAGGACACTGCATGGGTAAGAAAATAGATCCAGATATCACAGCCAGTGACGTACATCTGAGATGTAGAAAAGAACTAGACACACATTCTAGTACAATTACTTCTGTGTACTCAGTCACCATCTACTCCTGCATTACTGTTGAGTACTCCTTATGACTTGAATTTAAAGAGCAGAGAATAAAAAGAAATTATTGAAGATGAATAAAAAGTATACTTATAATTTTCATATGTAGTTTTATTGGCTCCTTTACATTGTTAATTGCTGTTCAGTGATTTTCCTAAAGAATAGGATTATATTAATACAAATCATCCAAATCCTCTGCTAATTCTTTCAAAGAAAAGGAGATAAAACATTTTTGAATATTCTTTAAAATACAGAATGAAATGCAAATGAAGATCTCCCTGTGTAATTTTCTCCCATTCCTCAGTTTATAGTCTAAGTGTCCAATATAATTTGGCATGTTTATATTCAAAATAAATATTTTTTTTAAAGATTTATTTATTTTATTACAAAGTCAGATATACAGAGAGGAGAGACAGAGAGGAAGATCTTCCGTCCGATGATTCACTCCCCAAGTGAGCCGCAACGGCTGATGCGCGCCAATCCAAAGCCGGGAACCTGGAACCTCTTCCAGGTCTCCCACGCGGGTGCAGGGTCCCAAAGCCTTGGGCTGTCCTCGACTGCTTTCCCAGGCCACAAGCAGGGAGCTGGATGGGAAGTGGAGCTGCTGGGATTAGAACCGGCGCCCATATGGGATCCCGGTGCATTCAAGGCGAGGTCTTTAGCCGCTAGGCCACGCTGCCAGGCCCTCAAAATAAATATTTGAAATGACTTTCAAAAGTGCTAATTAGCATCAGCAAATAGTCTTTATTAAGAAATCATTTGAAAAACAATATCACAATGTTCTCTTCATGTAACACTTTTTGAGTTGGTACTGAATAACTGAAAGCAAAATCAGAATATACTGATCCAGAGAGAGCCCCTAGGCCATCACAGTGCTTGGGGTGATTGCAGCATTTATAATTAGACATTGAGCTCAAGAGTGAGTTGTTTTCTTTTCTCTTCTTTTCTTTCATCAGTTAGTGTCCATCAAATGGCAAACTTGATAACATTAATGCTTTCTGCTTCTCACTAAAACCAAGTAATAATTTCTTCTATTCTTCTATGCACATTTACTATATCAGCAAAGTTTATACATTTTGATATGATTTTTTTTCCTAAATCAGAATCTCCCCATTTTTGATATTGCATCGCCATGCTTGAGTACAGTAATAATAATAATAATAATAATAATAATAATAATGTGCTGTCACTCTGTTTTCTTTTCAGGTCTTTTCTACTCCTTTTGAAATTAGTTACAGCGTGCTTTGCATAGCCTGGTAGCCAGCCTGACCTAATTTAATTACCATGACTTGTGAGGTTTGAAGATAAATGCTTTTATTCAGTTTGTCTACTTTGTGTATGTTTTCTTCCCTTTCATACCACTCTATATTTTCACATTGAAAACTCTTGTTATTTCTTTCCTTGCTGGGCTGGCTAACAGAGTAGGATTCTTAGTGGTGTCTATATTCACAAGTTTTCTTTGATGCCACATTTGCTTTTTCCCTCTTTTGCCGTATCTGTTTGTGTGCTGGGAATTGTGGGCTTTTGTGGGACCCAGACTAAACATTCTTTGACTTGAACCACATGGCATCACTGCTGTATGTTTCTCTGTGTGGGCCCAACTGCTCTAATGTAGAAACAGAAGAGGAAATAAAGGAGCTTGAAAGAAGCAAGGCAGAGACTTGGGGCTTAGAAAACACTGCATTTAGAAATTCCAGTTCACAGAATGTGCTAGCAGGCCCAGGAAAAGATTAGACATTCACTTAAGCTATTTAAAATGAAAACTCTATTTCTGGCATTCCAGATTCACTGCAAGCCTTGTAAAGGAAATGCATACCATTTTACTGGGGCTTTCAGAAGGAGGCAGGCAGAAGAATTTTTCCCAGTGAAAAAGATTGTGCTCTCTGGCTACTGAGCTATGTGCTCTAAGAAAATGAACATCATCGTTAACAGGGGCAGTGGTCTTGCAAGGGACTATTTGGATTGATTGGAGTTAGTCTATTGGCCTCCTCAAGCTCACTTAATATGGACCATCAGAGGGGGCCCTTTTATTCTTTGTAGAAAGGAACATATGATGAATACTTACAGGAAGTAAAACAAAGTGTAAAATAAGATCTGAGTATTGAACAGACCCGGCCTTGATACAGGTGTTGTGTAGCCCTTTGCCTGCTCCTGCGGAACCCCGTCTTTAAATAGTTTCCCACAGCATGGTTCCTTTGCAAATTGTCCCACAGTAAATCTGAATGGGGCCCATTCTGCCACATGAACTACCATCTGAAATGGTACAAAAACTGCTGTTCCACAAAACAGACCATTCTATTAGAATAGAAAAAAAATAGAAAATTCAAGAACGCTGTTTTCTTTCACGAACTTTGGTTTGTTTCAGCACATGAAAAGAGATTTTTATCTTGCAAATGAAGCAAAAAAAGAAAGTTGCGAAGATATCATTTAGAAAAAAAGTTGTTTGAACTGTACGTATAATAATGTACCTTAAACAAACAGAGGGAGGCTTTTTATGAACGTCAAAAGCCAAAACTCCGCAGATTAGCAGCGAAACAGTGCTATGCCTTGGATTCTCACAAGGCATGAAAATTGCCAAGAAAACCATTTCCTGCCACACCTATTCTACCAAATTAATTACTATGCTTAGGATACAAACATTTCATTTGGGGAGGAGCTTTCTAGAATCCTAAGTAGTCAGTGGTTAATGCTGAGCACTTTCACTCTCTGCCTGCTATGAGCTATACTTTCTTTGTTCACTGTCTTCAAGGAAAGCATTTGAGAACTTAATTTCCAAGTTAATAATGTTGATGTCAATAACAGGAAATGGAAGTCAATAATGTTCCCAGCAAAGGCACAGCCAGCTAGTGTTGCTTCAAACACTGGAATACTCAAGGAAGAAGAACG
Organism: Ochotona princeps; assembly: GCF_030435755.1. Taxonomy (NCBI): domain Eukaryota; kingdom Metazoa; phylum Chordata; class Mammalia; order Lagomorpha; family Ochotonidae; genus Ochotona; species Ochotona princeps. Next base: position 32,484,902 of record NC_080838.1, read on the forward strand.
ATACAGATTCTAATCATCACCGAAACAAGTTCATATTTTGATTATGGCTATATAAATTTCAAGCTGTATATAGTTTGAAATGAAAATATGTGATTTTCCTTTTTTAATGCTCTGTTCATGGTAACATAGTTTTTTTTTAAATTTAGGATTTATTTATTTGAAAAGTAGGATGACTGAAATTGGGGGAGGGATAGAGAGATTTTTCACACACTGGTTCATTCCTCAAATGGCTACAACATCCAGAATTGGGCCAGGATGAAGCCAGGAACGTAGAACTCAATTTGAATCTCCCACAGGACTGGCACAGACCCAAGGACTTGAGCCATCATTTACTGTCTTTCCTGTACATAAGCAGGGAGCTGGAAAGGAATCAGAGCACCGAGATTTGAACTAGCACTCTGATATGGGATGCTGGAAGTGACAGCTTAACCCATTGAGTCACAACACCAGCCCCAAACATGTATGATTTTTTTCAATGATGATTACTAATCAGTTCCAATTCAACATATAATTTGTGCAAACCTTAAATACTAGTAGATAGTATTTCATTAATTCCTCCAGTTTACAACCAGCCCCAGAATGTTCACTTGCAAGCATATTTTATGAAAATATATCAAGACATATTTGGCCAAGCAATTAAGGCACATAGCCTTGGAATGCCTGCATTCTATTCCTGGCTCTAATTCCTAACTCCACTTTCCTACTAAGAAGATCCTGGGAAGCAGCAGTGATGATTTGGGTTGTTGGATTCCTGCTTCCCTCATGGATACCAGGAGTGAATCCCACGTTGCCAGCTTTAGCCTCAAATATTGCAGCCACACTGGAAGGGAGTAAGCATGTGGCAGTTTCTCTGTCTCTCTCTGTCTCTCTCTCTCTCTTGCTCTGAAACAAATAAGTAAAAATTTGGAAAAATATAAAATGGGTAAAACGATAAAAAAGATAAAATGGAAAAAAATGTGTACCCTGTTATCACTAACAGTGCAAGGAAGAAAAATAAACAGAATAACACTAGGAGATACCTGAATATTACCAAAACATATAAAAAGGAAACTGCAGCTATCTCAAACCTCTGCTGAAATTTATATGAAATACCACATATTGAAAATTAAGATAATTAGTGAACAAAGATATTAAAGGAATTTTTAGCTATTGCATACTAAAATATAATTGAAAGGCAATGCAGTTAAATATGCAATAATAATTTGGAGATAAATAGCCCAAATAGTGGAATAAAATTTTAAAGAAACCCCCAAATAGAGTTAGCACTCTACAAAATTCAGTTTGTAAGCATGGGGTAAAATTTTAAATAGCAGAAAAATAGATCACCAAATAAATGATGTTGGGATAGCGGATCTTTGAGGTAAAGGGGTGGTGAGTGGAATCCTACTCACTCTCAGAAAAAAGCAATTGCAGGTGAATAAAGAACTGAAAGTTTAAGGAAAGTAGCTCATGAAGTACAAGAAATATGTACATTTACAAAAATAATACTGTCACAGGAAATACTTTACAAACAAGACTAAAAACTGCAATAATGACCAATATTGCTACATTTCATCATGTAATAAGGAAATACTTAAAATGTACACACTTGAACCAATAAACTAAAAACACATTTTTAAATCCTTTATTATACAGTAGGTAGCTATAGTTACTATCATTGCATTGCATATTTCTCTCTGAAATAGGAAATTTAGAAGATTACATTTTGGGTGTTTTGATGTGTTTGAGAAGATAAGTACCTTTGATTGACATCACACTGCATGCACATCCTACCTCATAAATATGTATAATTAATATGTATGTCAAAATTTTCTAAACAAAAAAATTCATGAACAAAATGTTAGCAAAAAATGACAAATTAATAGATGATTTGATATTTGAGCTACGTAAGAGCACTGATATAGAAAAATATATGGATTCTAAAAAAATTGAAGGAAAAATATATAGTCGATTCTATTTATGTAAATAACAATAATAATAATAACAAATGATAACCTCAAGCTTTGAGCTAACGAATTACTGGCACCACATTATTGAATCATCACAAGAAATGCAGTGAATGATCATACGCTATTACCTCCATCTTGCAGGTAAGATACTGAGGCTCAAACTAATACAGTTCAAGAGCAACAGAGCTGTATCATGATTTGTCTGACTCCTAAATCTGTACTCTTAGTTGCTATTCTGTAACATTTTCCATAAATAAATATCATATCTGATACACTTTTCCTCAATGTGAGCTCTAAAATCAACATCACAGGCGTGTCACTGGAATTTAGAAGAAATGCAAAATCTATGCGCTGACCCCAACCCAAACCAATCAGAATTTATTTTTCAATAAGATTCTCAGGAGTTCTTACACTCATTAAAAAAGAATAAGCACTATTCTAACACATGCTTGCAAACATACGTAACTCTATAACAAACATTTAAGACAATCAAAACAAAATATGAAAACACTTTTCACTGGTGTAGATGAGCAGATTGCTGAGAGGCAACAACGCCACGGGTAATACTGGAAGAAGGAGCAACAGAAGAGCCACTTGTGCATATGCAATTTGAACTATTTATAGAGATCTTGAGAACTGATGATAACAAAATTTAAGATGTATTTGAGCTTTTTTTTCTGAGTTTATATTAATTGGACAGTCTGAAAAGCTGTGTTCCTGCTCTGACAAGCTACCACAAAATCAGAGCTTAACACTGCAGTTTTATTTTTTAAAACTTCTCAAGTTGGAAGAACTAAAATGATTTTAAAGAACTGAAATCAAGGCTTCCTTTCCTTTGACCTTCCAGAAAATAGAAATTTTTTTGTGTGACTCGTGACTGACTCTCCTACTCTCTGGCTCTCTCTTCCTTCCTCCCCCTTCTCACATATCTTAAATCCCACTGCTCATGCACACTCTTGTGATTACCCTGGCCCAAAAGGATAATCCACACAATCTCCTCATATCAAGATCATTAACTTTATCACATCTGCAAAGTGTCTTCTGCCATATTAAGTAACGCTTATAGCTTCTAGAGATTACAAAGTGGAACTCTTTGGAGGCCCATTTTTCTGTCCACTACACACTGAGTTAAAAATCAAAGTGTTGTTTAAACAGTAAACAACTGAAAATGACACAAATGTCTATTCATGTAGGATATTGTGGTATTTCCTTGAAATTTAATTCTATGTGGCTCATAAACAACCATGATAAATATCTCTACCAAGGAAAACAGTCTATGCTTTGATGTTTGCGGAAGGGAGCTATGTTGGTTACAAAACAGTTCACACAGAGAGATATGGGGCTAGAGGAGCTAACAAGGAGACAAAAAGAAACAAGAAAATAAAACTGGAAGTTTAACCAATATCCATTCCCTAATAGAGGAATATGTAATGGTTTTTATTTTCCTTTTGTACATGATTACATTACTGATTTGTTTCAATAATGCCATCAACTAAAATTGACAAATTTTCACTTATCATACACAATTCATTAAACATGGAAATATTCAGGTTAGTTTTTTTTTTTCAAGACTCATCCTTGCCTTTTAAAGTGTTCAGTATGACCTTTAAGTGGTCAAGGGGTGACTGAGGAGGCCCTGTGTTTAGCTTTCATTTCAGGATCAGATTACATCTGTGTCTTCTGCCTGGGAACTCATATGCAATATAAATAATTTTAAGAGGTATAAAATACACTGAAAGAATTAGATTAATATGTAAAAGACTCAGAATGAGATACGAATGTCCCAAATCCCAAATTGAGTTTTTACTGAACTGACTCAGTTTCTTTAATAATTTCATTCATTGGAGGCCAAAAGAAAGGTTTTGAGGCTCAGTTGTTGAAGACATCACAAAGCACGTTACTGAGATGTGCTGTGCAGAACTCTTTTGGGTATTGGCCCAGAAACAGGAACAGCAAGGGAAGCAGTATGGAGGCACGGTTCATCCTAAAGCTCTGGAGTCTAATTTTCTAGGTTTGAATCTTTCCTGTGATGGATAATAGCTGTGTGAATTTCAGCAATCCCATAACCACTATTGTTCCTGATTTCCTCATTTGTAAAATTCAGCTGCTATTAGTATGCATCTCATGGGATTCATTTATATATCAAGTGAGATATTGTGAAGTGCTGAGCCAGGAGGTTGGCCTACAGAAAGGTACACCTTTCTAATATTATGAAGTGCAAGTGGGAGTCACGTCTTCCTTTATCATTTGTCATGCCTACACCACATCTTGAAAACAGTGGTGCCATCCCTGAGCGTTACTAAAATGTGTAATTGAACAGGCTTTTGATTTCATTGAAATCCCCAAGTTGTTTATATGCAATAAATTCTCTACCTAAAATTGATATTCTCCTGCTCTATCAAAACCCTCTTGTGGTAAAGAAGTCGTATTCATAAGGGAGAGGCAAAGTATTTTTGTTTTAGGCCAATGAGAGCAATATCTCAACTCCCAATACCATCTACCCAGAGACTTCTTGAGGCGCAAATGCCAGCAGGCAAAGAATAGCTAACTTTTGGCTTGAAGAAATAAAAGTATTAATATAATTTGCCAATTTAGTTATAGACTTCTCATAGTCTTTAGGCACAAATGCCTTTATAAGATGTATTTGAAAAGTTTAAGGGGAAATGAATATTATGAAAAACTATACATGGATTTCAAAAAATTTCCATTTTGATTACTTTTATTTTAATCTCATCCTCAAAACTCCATGATTCAATCACCAAATATATATTAAACGTGTCAAGCAAACATTTAACAATGTTCTATTATTTGAGTTCAGTGTTTTAACTATGAAAGAAGCAAAGAATGGGCCCGGCGGCGTGGCCTAGCGGCTAAAGTCCTCGCCTTGAACGCGCCGGGATCCCATATGGGCGCCGGTTCTAATCCCGGCTGCTCCACTTCCCATCCAGCTCCCTGCTTGTGGCCTGGGGAAAGCAGTCGAGGACGGCCCAATGCATTGGGACCCTGCACCCGTGCGGGAGACCCGGAGGAGGTTCCAGGTTCCTGGCTTTGGATTGGCGCGCACCGGTCTGTTGCGGCACACTTGGGGAGTGAATCATCAGATGGAAGATCTTCCTCTCTGTCTCTCCTCCTCTCTGTATATCTGACTTTGTAATAAAAATAATTAAATCTTTAAAAAAAAAAAAAAGAAAGAAGCAAAGAAGCAAAGAAACTTTATTCATAAATTCTAGGCATATGTGTCCAAATGCTTAACCTCAGAAACAAAATCATCATGTGAGACGCTGGAGCATGTGAGGCAATTCAGAGAGACGTAGATGCGCTCACTGCTGTCTTCAAAGTCCTTTTATGCATCTTCATTTTGGATGTCTTCAAATACTAAACAATTTCAAACATGAATAATAAAATCTGTAACTTCCTATGATAACTATAATCATGACAGCGTTATATGTCTTTCAGACAATAAAATTCGATTTTTCATCATCTTATGTGTAAAATATTTAAGCGATGGATAGATATAGCAACAAATAGTGAAAAGTAATTTTATTTTGTCCTACATGGTTTATTAAAGTAATTATATATCAATGAGTATAGAATCTTCAAGTAGATTCCTTTGTCAATAATACTGAGCCAACTTTGGGTGGCATTAATATTAGCTACTAAGGATGAAACTCCTCTTTTTTACTTTTGATATTTGAGATGACATTTTTAAAATTTGTATTGTAGTCAATGGTGTCATGCCCACTAGAGAAAGAGTCCAGAAATAAAAAATAAAAAGACGGACCCAATGAGGTAACACAGCAGCTATTTGCCCACACTAATATCCCATACGGGCACCCGTTCTTGTCCTAGCTGCTCCACTCCCCATCCTGCTTCCTATTTGTGGCCTGGAAAAGAATAGAGGGTGGCCCAAACACTTGGGATCTGCACCTACATGGGAGACCCAGAAGAGGCTCCGGGCTCCTGGCTTCAGTATAGCTCAGTTCCAGCCATTGCAGCCACTTGGTGAGTGAATTAGTGGACAGAGGATCTTTTTTTTTTTTTTAAGATTTATTTATTTTTTTAACTGCAAAATCAGATATACAGAAAGGAGGAGAGACAGGAAGCTCTGCCGACCACTGATCTAAATGGCTGCAATGGCTAGAGCTGAGCCCATCCAAAGCCAGGAGCCCTGAGTCTCTTCCGGGTTTCCCACTCAGGTGCAGGATCCCAAAGCTATGGGCCTTCCTTGACTACTTTTCCAGGCAACAAGCAGGGAGTTGGATGGGAAGCAGGGCCGCTGGGATTAAAACTGGCACCCATATGGGATCCCAGCATTTGCAAGGACTTCAGCTGCTATGCTATTACACTGGGCCTGGAGTCTCTCCTTCTCTCTAAATCTGCCTTTACAAGAAAAATAAATAAATCTTTAAAATAAAAATATAAAGACCATATTTCAAGAGAAATATAGATAAAATCTATACACAACCAATGTTGAACTTCCTCATAAAAGCAAATGTCAAAATATTGGCAGATCATTAAAATTAAGTTGCTTTGATTTGCAATTCCCTACTGGCTAGTGATGTTGAACACTTTTTTCATACATTTGCTGCCTCTTTGTATTTCTTCCTCTGAGAACCGTCTGTTGAAGTCTTTTGCCCATTTTTCAAATGGAATTCTTGCGTTTTGGTAATTGAGTCTTTTAAGTTGCCTATGTATTTTGGAGATTATCAGAAAGACGATTTGCAAGTCATTTCCCATTTTACTGGAACTTTCTTCTCACTACTGATTGCTTCATTTGCTGTACGAAAGCTTTTGAGTTTTATATAGCCCCATTTGTTCAGTTTTGCTTTTGTTGCCTGTATTTTAGGGGTTGCATTCAAGAAGTCATCCCATACACAGTTTTTAGAATATTTGCCCTGTGTTTTCTTTCAGGAATTGCATAATCTTGGTTCTTAAATTTAGGTCTGTGATCCATCCTGAGTTGATTATTGTATATGGTGAGAGGTATGGATATAACTTTATGTTTTTACATGTACTCATTTGGTTTTACCAGCACCATTTGTGAAAGAGACTGTCCTTACTGCACTGTATAGTCTGAGCACTTTTGTAAAAAATGAGTTTGCTATATGTATGGGAGTTAATTTCTGGGCTCTCTATTCCATTCATTGATCTATGTGTGATTTTTATATTAGTACCATGCTGTTTTAATTATTATCACCTTACAATATGTTTTGAATGTAGGTATTGTGAGACCTCTAGATTAAATGTTCTTAGTAAGAATCATTTTTTATGCAACTTCTAAGATTTCAATGAATTTTTAGATTGATGTTTGAAAAAATTAAATCAAAACCACAATGAGCCATCACCATCACCTCACTCCTGTCAGAATCGGTAAAATTCAAAATACAGAGCATAACAAACACTGCCAGGATGTGGACAAATGGGAACATTTATGCACTATTGGCAGGGATATTAATTAGTTTAGCCACTAAGGATAAAGGGTAAAGATTTCTTTAAAAAAAATTACAACTATACTTGCCAAATGGTTCAGCAACTCTTCTACCGGGTATACCCAAAATACTTGGACACAAAGAATTAAAGAAATGCTTGCACTCCTTTGTTTATAACAGCACTATTCACAACAGCCAAAATTTGTAATCAAGCAAGTTGTCCAAATCAGATGGATAAACATACTATACACATACACACAGCATGAAAAAGAATGAAGTTCTACCAACTGAACCAAAATGGATGCAACTGGAGGATGTTATGATGAGTGAAGTAAGCTGGGCCCAGAAAGACAAACACCACACGTTCTCTCATATGTATGAACTAAATTTTAACAAACAAACAAAAAGAAATGTCTATTTATATTACTATTGCTACATGTACAGTTTTATAAAACTTTGTTTTATATCTTTTTCAAATAAATGGTTAAGAATGCAAAAATACTACAGTTTCATGATGTATGATTACTTTAAAGTTTACTGCAAGTGAAGGATATGGTCATTTTATTCACATTGTTTATAGCCATTGTTTATATTCCCGCTAAACTGTGGCTTTTTGCTTTTTCACTAACAGAACCTCTTATTCAATAAAGTATTAAACCTTTTTAATGTCACGTAGATTTTTTTTATAGATTATCTCAAGAAAACTGGAAAAAGAGACAAAGGGAGAAGGAAGAAGAGTGGGAGTGAGAAAGAAAGGACATGTCAGTGTGTTCTTAGAACTGTATCTACAAACGGCATTGAATCTTTCAAAAACTCACTTAAATATTTTGAAAAATAGTGCCTGCCCCACAGCCTAGTGGCTAAAGTCCTTGCTTTACAAGCACTGAGTTTCATAGTGGCGCTGGTTTGTGTCCGAGCATCCCCATTTCCCATCCTGCTTCCTGCTTGTGGCCTGGGAAAGCAGTAGAGGATGACTCAAAGCCTTGGGAGCCTGCAACCACATGGGAGACCTGGAAGAGGCTCCGGGCTTCTGGCTTCAGATGGGCTCAATTCTGGCCATTGCAGCTGCTTTGGGAGTGAATCAGCAGATGGAAGCTCTTCTTCTCTGTCTCTCCTCCTCTCTGTATATGTAACTTTCCAATTAAAAAAAAAAACTTTACGGCCCGGCAGCGTGGCCTAGCGAGTAAGGTCCTAGCCTCGAAAGCCCCGGGATCCCATATGGGCGCAGGTTCTAAACCTGGCAGCTCCACTTCCCATCCAGCTCCCTGCTTGTGGCCTGGGAAAGCAGTCGAGGATGGTCCAAAGCTTTGGGACTCTGCACCCGCGTGGGAGACCCGGAAGAGGTTCCTGGTCCCAGCATCGGATTGGCGCGTACTGGCCCGTTGTTGCGGCTCACTTGGGGAGTGAAACATCGGATGGAAGATCTTCCTCTCTGTCTCTCCTCCTCTCTGTATATCCGGCTTTCCAATAATAATAATAAAATCTTAAAAAAAACACAAAACTTTACAAAATTAAAAAATAAAAAGCTATACCCATACATAATCCTTAATTTATTTTCACATTTAGTGAAAACCTGAGAAATACTGTATTTGCAGAAAATCTGATTTACATAGGCATTTCTTTCTCTTTTATCATTTTAAAATTTTAGTTCTTTTACATCATGGAAAACACACATTTGTCTGTCTCCAGCTTATTTCACTAACACAATGTCCTCCAGTTGCAACCCTTATGTAAATTATTACAGCTGAATAATATTCTGCTGTGTGTATATACATATGCATATGTTTGTATGTATGTTGCATTATCTTTATCCACTCATCTTTTCTTGTTTGTTTTGTTTTAATTCTTTATTTTTCATGATCCTTAGGCTCTGGGATTTCCCATTCATCTTACAATGGGTACCTTGATTGATTCCATAATTTAGTTTATGTGAACAGTACTGCTATACAACTAGTACAGCAGGTATATCTGATGCAGTGGGTGCAGGTCTTATGGGTATTTCCCAGTTGTAGGACTGTCGAATTATACAGCAATTCTGTAACTAGGTTTTTAAGAAATCACCGTTCTGTTTGCACAATAGCTGCATTAATTCACATTCTAGCCAGGTTCAGCAGGCCCCCCTCTCTCTACATCCTGTCTACCAGTTGCTGTTCTCCGTCTTTTGAATAATACCACATTGAAAGGGTTGAGGTTTGACCTCACTGTGGTTTCAATTTGCATTTTCCTGAGGTTAGTGATGTGTAATACTGTTTCATATATTCACTAACCACTCACTGCTCTTCTTTTGAGAACTATTTATTAATCTCCATTTCTAAGTTGGACAGTTTTGTTGTTGATGTTAAATTTTGACTAGTTGGGCCCGGCGGCGTGACCTAGTGAGTAAGGTCCTCGCCTCGAAAGCCCCGGGATCCCATATGGGCGCCGGTTCTAAACCCGGCAGCTCCACTTCCCATCCAGTTCCCTGCTTGTGGCCTGGGAAAGCAGTTGAGGACAGCCCAATGCATTGGGACCCTGCACCCGTGTGGGAGACCTGGAAGAGGTTCCAGGTTCCTGGCTTTGGATCGGCGCGTACTGGCCCTTTGCGGCTCACTTGGGGAGTGAAACATCGGATGGAAGATCTTCCTCTCTGTCTCTCCTCTGTGTATATCTGGCTGTAATAAAATGAATAAATCTTAAAAAAATTTTTTTGACTAGTTAATATATTCTGGATATTAACCCTTGTAAATATTTTTTCCCCTTTCTGTTGGATGTCTCTTCACTCTACTGATTGTTTCCTTTAACGTGCATACATGTCTCGATTATATAATCTAATTTGTGAATTTCCTTTTAAATTAACACATTATATGCAGTAAATAGAAAATTTTCAACTTCCAAAAATATGAGATTTTTTCTTGTGTGACAATTTTTGCAAATGTGTAAATTATATACAAAACTTAAGTATTGTTGCAAACTGCTTTAATCACATTCATTAAAATTTATATCCCTTAAAACAAATTGATATGATTTATGTTGCACAAATTCCGAAAAATATAAATAGTAATGAGAGTTAGGTTTCCACCACAGCCTTTAATTGAAGAAAGGAGTAAGAACTTTTAAAAACATCCTAAGTAAAAAGTTGTGCATTTTGAAATCATTAAAAAAGGAAAGTATCCTGTTAAATCCAGTACAGCATTTTTTTATTAGCAAAGAGGAGTAGAGACAAAGAGAAAGGGAGCCGATCTGAAGCCAGGAGCCCTGAGCCTCTTCAGGGTCTCCCACTCATGTTCAGGGTCCCAGGCTTTGGGCCGCCCTTGGCTACTTTCACAGACCGCCTGCAGGGAGCAGGGTGGGAAGTGGGGCAGCCAGGATTGGAACCGTCTCTCATAATCGATTCTAGCACATGCAAGGCAAGGACTTTAGCCGCTAGGCTACAGTGCCGGGCACACAGGATGTATTTTTAAAAAGAGAAAAACAAATTGAAACTTTAATTAAGCATTTTGTGATGCCATATGAAATATTTGGGTAGTTTACAAATTAAAAAAAAAAAGAAGAAGGGAAGGCTGCCAGAGGGACTGAATTTGATCTCTGGTGACTTATTTCTCCAAAAGATCTGTAAGATACTGTCCCCTGCGTCACATATTCTCTTCCTACCAACTTGTCCTTGGTCCATACACTCTCCCCAACTACTCAAGCGCCAAGTGTTTGCAACAACTTTGCAATGGAAGCAAATGTCAAAATATTTTTAATTAAAATTATATAATTTGGCTGAATTTAGAGTTCTAACTAAAATCGCCTTAAGAGGTGAATTCAAATTATTGCTAACCAAAAAGTGCATGTTTATTGTTGTAGTTACTGTTTGAATTTAAAAACATATGAATAAAAATTATATGCATTTAGGTGCCTGGAGTGGTAGCTTGGCGGCTAAAGTCCTCGCCTTGGAAGTGCCGAGATCCCATTTGGGCACTGGTTCTAATCCCAGTGGCCCCACTTCCCATCCAGCTCCCTGCTTGTGGACTGGGAAAGCAGTCGAGGATGGCCCAAAGCCTTGGTATCCTGCACCCACATGGGAGACCTGGAGGAGGCTCCTGGCTCCTGGCTTCAGATCAGCGAGCTCTGGCTGTTGTGGTCATTTGGGGAGTGAATCATCGGACAGAAGATCTTCATCTTTGTCTATCCTCCTCTCTGTATATGTGACTTTGTGATAAAAATAAAATAAATTTTTCAAAAAAATACGCATTTATCATTACTTATGAAAATCAGCTACCATTTGGACTTGCGTTATAGCACAACACTTTAACCACTACTTATGACAATGGCATCCAGTAACTGAAATTCTTGTGACTGGAATCCTGGCTGTTCTACTTGTGATCCACCCTCCTGCTGACAGATCAGGGAGGCAGCAGACAATGGCCCAAGCACTTAGTCCCCTGTCACCCATGTGGGAGATTCAGATGAGGTTGTTAAGCCCAGGCTTCAAACTGATCCACTGTGACCATTTGAGAGTGAAACTGTTATCTCTCTCTCTCTCTCTGTGTGTGTGTGTGTGTCTATTGTGTAAAAATTCCTCTCCATCTCTCTCTGAATCTCTCTTTCAAATAAATGAATTTTCTTTAAAAATCTACCACTGAAAATAACACTAAACATTGTCATGGCTTAATCTGATCCCCTACAATGCCTCGCCTAACATCACATTTTAATTAAAACATCCATTAATCTCATTAATTGCATAACACAACTTTCCTCTAAAGTATAAGCTAGAGAAACAATATTTTCACTTATATTGTCACTGTGAACATAAATTTCACATACAGGTAACATTTCTGACAAAAAAAACTATGTCAATGAAAAACAGATGTTATCTTGAATCCTCTTAAGTATTATAATGAGTTTGCCATTTAATTGTGTGAGAGGATATTTAGGTAGGTTTAATACCTGAAGTGTTCCTAAGTGCTTTTAAATGTGGATCACAGATTCACAAAGGGCTTTCAGTGAAGCAGGTGCATTCCAGATTGTTTTCTTGTTTTATTTTTTGAAGATGGTCTGTTGTTCTTTGATCTTGCTCTGACACCTGCAACAACCTACTTGTCTCTTCTAAAGGGGTCCCTGTAGGATCTGAGGCCATGTGGATAAAACTAAAATGAAAATCATGCAATTGAAACTATTCTTCACAACTTCTCCCAAGATATACAGATACTCACATAAACATTTGGACTTGATTTTCAAAGGGTTTAATTTGGCTTTCTAATCTCACATCACTCTTAGCACGGATTTTCTCAAACTGATCACAAAATGAAAGATGCCTAAACGCGGCAATTTTGTGCTGTAAAATTAGCAGTTTGGCGGCACATGATTATTTCCCATTCACTACAGTCTAATATTTCCCTACTTCTTTGACAAATTTCCAGCAAATAACTTTTTATTCTTTCTAAGCTGCTTTTCTGAAGGATTATATGGCTCACAAATATGAATGATCAGGTGATGTTACATTTGTTCAATATTTCCTTGCTAAAGGTATGCAGGCAGGGTCAGGGTGTATTCTTCAAGGATCTAGCTAAAAATCATGGAATTAGTTTTCCTCTGTTTCTAAGTAATAAGTGTTCTGTTAGCAGTAATGCAGGAAAAGGTGGTCTTGCACTGAAGGCAATGAATCCAGCAAAGGAAAAAAACATTACATTCTATTTCTGACAGTTTTTAAAAATGATAATAATTTGTCCAATCCATACAACTAATTCCATAGATATGAATAAAAAGCAAAAATGGATCCATGTTTCATGCAAAATGTAACTTCAATTTATACTTTTATAGAAGAAGCAAAGATTTTTTTTCTACATGAATGCACCATAAAACAACTTTACAAATTTTTAAAAAGTAAAAATTTTCAGCATTATTTTCCTTTAAAAATAATTTGAGGGATAAAACAAAATTTCCAAAATAATGTGTCTCTGCTTTTTCGGCTATAATTCTATATACATACTGATGGCAATCAACACATTGCAACAGTAATTTATAAATAAGTTATAAATAAACCCTAAATAGAAGGAACCCCTAAGAAAAAAAATAGTTTGTCCTTATCCCCCCACATGATCCTCTTTGCTCCCAAATCAGGTTAGCATCTTTTGAACCATTTCCAAAAAACACTCAAAACAATTCTGTTATCTGTGGTTGTGGTTATTTTTTATCAGGACACTATCTCTGATACAGCTAGGACCAGTAGGATATTTAGGGTTAAATTAGAATATCTCCTGCTTTCTTGCAATTTGATGGAATGATAGAGGTCAAAAGCTGGCTTCACCAGGGGGACAGAAGTCATGAGATCGAAATAAACAAAGGAAGTTTATTTGCAAGTAGGACTATTTAAAACACATGTCAATAATATGTTCAAAGGATTTCTACAGGGCTCCAAAGATAAACACACAAGTTTTTGTCTTGAAAAGCTTCACTTACCTGAAGTTTTACAGGCAAATACATAACATAGCTCCGTAGGGGAAAAAAAAAGAAATAGAGAGAAAATAATTATGGTATTTTATTCATTTACTGCTTTTAAAACTTTTTATGCATTTAATCACAAGGACAGCTGTTGTCTCTATAACCCCAGGCACTACTCCAACCAGGAGTGGGAGATAGGCTGTACAGGAAATGGTGTGGCCATAGCAGGGGGTCACAGGAAGTGGAGAAAGGTGAGCCAGAAGCTGGGGCCATGGAGACCAAGGCGGAAGACTAGCACAAGAACCTGGGACTGAAACTCACTAGAGGCAGTGGCACAAGGGACTGCAAACAAATGGGTCTAAACACAATCCATAAAATTGACCTGTAGACCTGTGGGCCACACAGCTTAGAAATCTGCCCTAGGGAGAATAATCTGTGAACCAGAAATGCATTGACCAAGAGAAAAAGAGACAGAGGCACAATGAATATTAATAAAGAGTTCCCTGTGAAGGAGTAAAAGCCTCTGCCAATCTCAGAGTTAACTGAGAAAGACACCGAGAAAATGGGGGACAAAGAATTTTTAAAAGCTTGTTATAAATTTTTTTTTAATCAACAAAGAAAAACACATACAGGATTTCAAGGAACGTAAGGAATATGGCACACAAGAAATGACCTGAGGAAGCAGTAGTGGATGGCGGAAGTTCTTGGGTTTCTACACCCACATGGGAGATCAGGACAAGCTCCAGAGTCCTGGCTTTGAACTGGCCCAGCACTGGGATGCCTTGACCATTTTGGCAATGAACCAGCAGATGGAAGACCTCTCCCTCTGTCTCTTCTTTTCCCTCTGTAACTGCCTTTCAAATGAAAATTTAAAAAATCAAAAGAGGCTACTCAATGTGAATATCTATTAACAGAGTTAAAAAAAAAAAAACCATTAACAGAACCTTTATACAATAAGGGGTATAGCATTTATGCCTTAAGCAACAAAACACAATCACAAAGGCTATGTCACTCGAAATCTCATCAAGTAATGCCTGCAAATTTTGCAAATTTGCCTTAAAGGTAAAGGTGTGATTATACACACAGGAGTTTTCAGGAGATCACTGAGCTGTAAGAAGTCTAATTCTAAGCATACAGTATTCAAATTCTGGAAATTTAATTATAGTGTAAGAATCTTAATGGTAACCAAGAAAAAATGATCTGTAATTTATAGGGAGCAATAACTCAAATAATTTTGTGTTTGTCTATGGAAATTATGGAGGCAAGGAAAAAGTGGGGCAAAATTTTAGGGTGCTGGAAAAAAGAGAATGTTCAACCAAAATTCTGTAATCCACAAAATCATCCTTAAGGAGCATCCTTCAAAAGTTTGTAATAACCAGAGCTGGACTAGGCCCATGAAAAAAATAAATAAATAAAATAAGGCACCCAGCTGAGGCATGGAATACAGTATTACTGACAGACCATAGGATGTGGAGCTTAAAGAGTATCTCTGACTTGGTGAAATTATACCAACTTGTTACATACAGTGCTGTAATTAGCAAAGACAGAACACAAGCAGATTTTGGAGGTAGGCCATAGTCCTGAAAATGTGGTTTTATAGGAGAAGGAAATACAGTTATAAATTTGAAAATTACTCCTACTTGGTCCATGTATTTTTACATTAAAAGTCCTCTGTAATTCATGTTTTCAAGCTTTTAAATTTAAGGTGCATATTAATGTTGGGATTCTATATATGCTTTTTTTCCTGATTTGTCTTACAATGAAAAGTTTTTTTATATAATCTACTGTGAGGGTAGATTTGTAGCTATAGGGAGCCGAAAGAGAAAAACAATAAAGGATTGGATCTTGGATCTCAGATTGTGAGAGAAGGCTCAGGACTAACAGGAAGTCATGGAGGAGTGCAAGTGCCCAACTACTCCTGGTTCCACCTTTCTAAACTCATTTCTTTCTGAACCACTATTCATCAACCAGCATGGAAAATCCCAAACCAGGTACCAACTCACTCATGTTCCCCCAACACCTTTTTTTTTTAACAGTAAAAGTTCAAAGTAAGTTGCAAGGTAAAAGTTTATGAAATAGTTGTGCTATAATGCTCCTTTTTCCACCTCCACTTGATTCCCTGGCACACTACCTTGGACTTGATGCTACTTTACAGTGTAGGACAAGATGAGTTGTGGTATCATTGCTCCAAGGGGACATCACACCTGAGTCAATCCCCAATACATACTTAGTTCTCCTCAAAGAATTATGATTTCCGCATTTATACATTCTGCCTTTCCATGTCTGTTGAATTATTTACTGGGCTTTACATTTCTTTATATTTGCTCGTTTTAAGGCTCACTCCCTACCGATTACTGGGTTATCCTTATTTCCTTAGGTAAATACCTTGAAATACGAGTTAGTTAAGGTTCAGTGGTTAATCGCCCAATGTATAACTTTCAGTCATCTTTGCAAAAAAAAAAAAAAAAGTAAAAATTCCTATGGATTTTTGTGCCACTCAGCCAAGAACAAAAGTGATGCACATGAGACGGTGTGTTCTGTGACACGTGTGCAGCAGGATTCTATATAAAACCAAAGGGCAAAGAAAGAGTCCAAAGTGGAGGGCAAGCAAAAGATGGGAGATATAGGGCCCGGCGGCATGGCCTAGTGGCTAAAGTCCTCGCCTTGAAAGCCCCGGGATCCCATATGGGCGCCGGTTCTAATCCCAGCAGCTCCACTTCCCATCCAGCTCCCTGCTTGTGGTCTGGGAAAGCAGTTGAGGACGGCCCAATGCATTGGGACCCTGCACCCGTGTGGGGGGCCCGGAAGAGGTTCCAGGTTCCCAGCATCAGATCGGCGCGCACCGGCCCGTTGCGGCTCACTTGGGGAGTGAATCATTGGACGGAAGATCTTCCTCTCTGTCTCTCCTCCTCTGTGTATATCTGGCTGTAATAAAATGAATAAATCTTTGAAAAAAAAAGATGGGAGATATAGCAAGCTGTGGTTATCCTTGAGATATTTAAGAAGGAAACTAATACTTGAGGTGAAAAATCATATGCAGTGTGGCTGAATTCAAGAAATTCTCCTATGGTTAAAGAATTTCAGAAGATGAATTAAATCTTTATAATAATGTCTAAAAATAGTTGGCTTTAAACTACCAAGGATTATTTTTCAAAGTTCATAATGTAGGCTAAACTTAGCCATCCAGAATTGAGTTTTTGCCTGATGGCATAATTAAAATGTCAACCAAAAATGGATATAATTCAATTATAGTCATGTCCTATGCAATTAAAATGCTTCACAGCAAAATGAACAACTTCTTCTTCTCCTCTCTTCTCTTTCTCCTCTTCCTTTATTATTATAAATATTGGAAAATGTTTTATTAGTTAAGGGATACGATATCAGATTTGACTGAGGTGTAATCATGTCACCTTAATTCTCATAAATCAAATAAAGAACTTAGAAAGTAAAGGTTTGAAAACATTTTAGAATTTTCAGCCTGGAGGAAAATAGATAAATGTATATTCTACAGTTTTAGCAATCAGGATAGCAATTATCCTCCTCCCCTTAGTGAGTGAGTAGGAACATTTGGGAGACTCCAGGAGTCTAATGTCTATAAAATGGCCTTTTAAGTTTAATAGCAGATGTGTAGTGTTGCTCAGCTCATTTTCATTTTCACTAAGTAGAGAACATGGCAATGTCACACAATAGCAAACCTGTCTCTCCTTTTAATTAGCACATATATTTATATTATTGGCCAAAGAGGCATATGAGTTAAAAATATGTATATCAGAGTTTCATCTCTGAGATAATGGAGAAAATAAACCCTTCATTTCCATCGTATTTTCCACAGAGGCAGGGCGTTTACATCAGATAACTTCAGCCGTGCAGGAAACCATAATAGAGTGCAGAGCTGGAGTTCTAAACCAGGTACTCTGATATGAGATGTGGAAATCTTAAAACACTGTATCAAACAAATATGTGGTTTTCTTGCTTTAAAAGCCCAGCGCGGTAGCCAAGTGGCTAAAGTACTTCCTTTGCATGTGCCAGGATCCCATATCAGTGCCAGTTCCTACCCCGGCTGCTCTACTTCCCATCCAGCTCCTTGCTCCTGAGTGACCAGAGTAAGCAGTACAGGATGGCCCAGAGCTTTGGGATCCTGCATCCACATGGGAGACCTGAAAGAAGCGCCTGGCTTTGGAACGGCTCAGCTCCAGCTATTGTAATCACTTGGGGAGTAAATCAGCAGATGGAAAAATCTTTCCCTCTATTTCTCTTTCTCTCTGAATATCTGCTTTTCAATAAAAATAAAATTTTAAAGAAAAAAGTGAATTTGAATTTCAGTTGGATACATAATCATTCAATGAGAACCATCAATACTTGTCTGCAGCCAGATATGACCATATCAATAATTTCTGCTCAATACAATATGAGCCAATGTTGTACATATCCTTTTCAGGTCCAGCCCTTAAAAAGAATGGATATGCGCTGCACTCACTTTTTATAACATACACACAAAAGTTAATAAAAGATTGGGAGCATTCACATGTGTGTATTGAGACGGGAGTTGTACACAGAAAATGAAAGAGTTAACGTACCAATCTGTGAAGTTTAGCTGTTTTCTGAAACAGTAAACATCTTTGTCATACTGAATTTTTTGTTTGAATTTTTTTTACTAGAGCCACAGACTTATCCAATATTGTGAGAGATGACAGATAAAATCTTTCAAGTGTTCATTCAATTGTTCTGTGCTGAAAAGATGACACGGTTGGTTTTCACCTAATCCTAGGATTAGAGGAATTACGAAAACATTGCTTAATTATTTTTTGGAATCTAATGCAATACCTTATAATTTCTACAAGGTAATTAGAATTTTTAAAAATTTCTGGAACTTTTGTTTTTCACTGCTTTTTAATTTATTGCCCCAGGTGCTAGATACATTTTTTTTAAGCTAAAGGCATTTCATGTTTCTCAGTTCTGGAAATTGTCCTTTCATTCTTTTTCAAAAAGATTTTATTTTTATTCAAAAGGAAAACTTACAGACAGAAGCAGAGACATAAACAAGTTCTCTGTCTGCTGGTTCACTCCCCAAGTGGGTGTAACAGTTGG
This sequence comes from Ochotona princeps, assembly GCF_030435755.1. Lineage (NCBI taxonomy): Eukaryota > Metazoa > Chordata > Mammalia > Lagomorpha > Ochotonidae > Ochotona > Ochotona princeps. Next base: position 32,503,773 of record NC_080838.1, read on the forward strand.
AGCTGAGCCCATCCGAAGCCAGGTGCCAGGAGCTTCTTCCATGCCTCCCACATGGATCCAGGTTTCCACAGCTTTGGGCTGTCTTTACTGCTTTCCCAAGCCACAAGCAGGGAGCTTCATGGGAAGTGGAAGCAACCAGGATGTGAATTAGCACCAATATGGGATCCTGGGGCATGCAAGGTGAGGAATTAACAACTGGGCCACTGCACTGGGCCACTCAACGTTTCTTTTAGTAAACCCTACTTTTTCCCTATCTTTGTTCTTTGTTTCTGAGTCTTCAGAATGAGTCCTTTTTGCTTCCTGCAGTTTCTCTCACAGTTCTATTTATCTTTCCCTACACTTCTGAGCTTAGTCAGCAGTAAACATTTTGAAAAACAGCATATAAGAACTATAAAAGGAATACAATTAATTTTACTTTCTTTTTGTTTAGTGAGTTTATTTTACAACGAATACCAGTATTTTCCAGATTTATTGCTTTTAGTTTCTGATAGGTTAGGATATTTCATATCAAGAGACCGATCTTTAAATTGGTAGATTGTAAGTAAAGCAGATTGCCCTCCATTACGTGAGAGAGTTTCATCCAATCAGTTGACAGACTGAATAGATCAAAAACTGACCTGACCTCACCAGCGCAATAGGGGGAATTCTTCCAAAGATAACTTCTGCACTTAAACTGCAATCACATCTCTTTCCTGAGCCTGTGGCTTCCCAAGCTTCAGACTTCAATGTCAGATACTGGATTTTCCATTACTATATGAACCAACTCCTCAACATAAATCTTTCTGTATGAATATACACCTATCTTTCTCTATAACTACATATTGTGATGATTTAGTTACTCCGGAGTTCTCTAATATAACCTTAAACTCATCAACATCAATAAAATGATGAAATTATCATAAATTGACAATACTGATAGCATTTAGTGAGCATATATGGTGTAATTAGCACCGTTATTAACTGTGTGTGTTAATTCACTTATCACTTACATAAGAGCTTATAATTGTTTTCCTTACACAAATATGGTAAGCAGAATGAAAATGTTAAAGATATTCTCCAGGACCACTGTCTACTTTTTGTGATCCCCTGCTATGGCCACATCACTGTTTGTACAGCCTATTTCCCATTCCTGATTTGAGCAGTGCCTGGGATTATGGAGACTCCAGCTGTCCTAAATCACCAGATTCCAGTGGTGCTGGTCTTGCCAAAACCTGCTGGATGTTTTGTCTGAGGGCCACCTGGATCTATTTTGGGTGGAATCCATAGGATGTCAAGTCAATACTGTTTTCCCTGTAGGAAAAGGCAATGCGCTGAGCCAGAAGTGCATTCACTCCAGGCTTAATGCTTACATAGCTCACTTTTCCCCTCCAGTCCCACAGGTTTTGCCCCAGTACACAAACTGGTACTTGACATGGTGGCACTGGTACGGTTCTGGGTCTGCTGGACGCTAGGTCTGGGAGGCACTTGGACCTATTTTGGGTTGAACCTGTAGGATGCTAGGCCAGCACTGTTTTCCCTGTGGGATGAGTGCAATGCATTGAGCTGTGAGTTCACTCCTGGCTTAGCAAAGGCATAGCTCGCTGTTGTCCCAGTCCCACAGCCTGTGTCCCAATATAAAAAAATAGTGTCCAATGAAGCACTGGTGAGGGTCTGGACCATGAAATCCACTGTTTTCTTGCAATGTCCACCTGGGGTCTGCTGCTCTGAATCTGCTCATGTTCAGATCAAAAAATAAAAACCAAAATACACACACACACACACACACACACACACAAATAAGGGCCTGGTGCAGTAGCCTAGCAGCTGAAGTTCTTGCCTTGCATGCACCAAGATCCCATATGGGTGCCAGTTCTAATCCCGGTAGCTCCACTATCCATCCAGCTCCCTGCTTCTATCCTGAACCAGTCGGTGATGGCCCAAAGCCTTGACACCCTGAACCTGCATGGGAGACCTGGAAGAAGCTCCTGGCTCCTGGCTTCAGATTGGCTCAGCTCAGGCCATTGAGGGCCTTTGCAAGAAAATCTTTTTTGCTGTCTCTCCTTCTCTATGTAGATCTGACTTTCCAATAAAAACAAATAAATCTTTTTTAAAAAAGCTCATCCTGCTCATTTTATTTATTTATTTATTTATTCATTCATTCATTTATTTATTTTATTGGAAAGTCAGATATACAGAGAGGAGGAGAAAAAGAGAGGAAGATCTTCCATCTGTTGATTCACTATACAAGCGGCCACAAGGGCGGAGCTGCATGAACCAAAGCCAGGAACCAAGAGCTTCCTTCCAGTCTCCCACGTGAGTGCAGGGTCCAAAGGCTTTGCGCCATCTTTGAGTGATCTCCCAGGACACAAGCAGGATACTGAATGGGAAGTAGAGCAGCCGGGTCATGAACTAGGACCCATATGGAATGCCAGCTGATGCAAGGCAAGCCTTTTAGCCACTAAGCTTCTGTGCCGTGCCCAGAGTGGGCAAGTCTTTGCCTGGGCCTACCTCTTGAACTTCCGGGAAACTCTTCCTTCCCACCTGGCTGCCAGTGGAGCCCTAACCACTGGAGGAGCCCCAAACACCACTCACTGACCATTGCTGGGGTATCTGGTCACTGCAGTACTCCTCCATGGTCTCTACCACTTCCCCATAGCCATGGGTCTGTCCTCTCTTATGTCCTGGAATCAACTCTGTGTACTCCACCCTGGCTAATGATTCTCCATCAGTTTAAACCTGTCCTCACCCTATGCTGTCATCTTGCCCTATTCTGGCATGTTGATAAGAAATTGCATCTTAAAGTCATGGATAAAATTCTATTTCTAAAGTTCTTTACAATCATTTCATTTGTTCACATCAGGAACAACACAAAATTACATCTGTTTCATATTTTAAACTTATTATCTATTTGTTTACTTTAATTTTTATATACTCAGATTCTTCAGTCTTTCATTACCTACGAATTTTAACTCCATGATTAACAAAATTTTTATTAACATCTAACAGAAGAATCAAACAATATTTTCCTTTTAGGTTTGAATTGATTTTAATGATTACTCTTTCGGCAATCCATCTTCAGTTTATCCCATATGTGAAGCCAGGGATGGATCCAATTATAAATCTTTAATCAACCCAATTTTTCCAATGTCACTTAAGTAGTATGTATTTCCTTCTGAGTTGAAATATTACACTCATAAAAAAACTGAATTTCTATACAAACTTCAAAAGACTTTGGAAGTTTCTGTTGTGCACTATTAATTTAGCTGTTTATTTCTGTGACAGTATTATAGTGAACTTAACAACATGCAAGCTTTTAAATTACATCAGGCATGGGTAAAACCCATCTCGCTCATTCCACTTTTCTAAGATTTCTTTGGAAAACTTTTTTTTTTGGTAATTTTCTTGCAAAATGGATTGAAATTGAATTAGTAATAACCAGGAGTAAGGTTGTACCATGTGCAAGCTAGTTTTGGAGTAGAATTGTGCATTAATTTATGTTTTATCCTTCTTGTGTTTTCTAGTTAAGATTTTCTTAAGTCTGTAATTAGCCAGAACTCAAAGCAATATGTTCTTAAAGTAAGGAAAAAGCTGAAAGCATTTTCCTTCAGATCTGGAACAAGAGAACATTTTAGACACTCCTATTCAAAATAGCAATGAGGGTTTAGGCAAGAACAATTAGGCAGGAGAAAGAAAGAAGGGGCATCACAATTGGAACAGAGGAAGTAAACTTATGCACATTGGTAAATGGCATGTGTTGAACATGGAAAAACCTAAACACTTCACCAAACAATTGTTAGAAGTGACAAACCAATGTAGTAAAGTTGCAAGACATACAAAAGCAAGCAATAGATTTTAAATGCTAATGGTGAACTCACTGACAGATACATTATGTGTAAAAAATATATTCAAGACAGCCACAAAGAAGCCACACAAATATTTAGGAATAAATTTAGCCAAAAAGTGGAAGATTTCTACAATAAAAATTATCAAACATTGATGAAAGAAGTCAGCAAAGAAACAGAGAGAAAATGGAAATACATTCTTTGTTCATGGTTTGGAAGAATCAATATCATTAAAATGTCTGAACCACCTAAAGCCATCTACATATTCAATGCATTCCCAATCAAACTACTACTACATTTCTTACAAAATTGGAAAACACAATACTAAAAATCATACTGAATCATAACATACCTGTAATAGTGTCAAAGTAATTCTAAATAAGAAAATTCGAGCTGGGGGTATCACAATGCCTGACTTTAAAGCATACAATAAAGCTACAGAATTAAAACAGTAAGGATACTAATCTCTTCAACAAATGGTGCTGGCATGAATATATATATATATATATATATATATATATATATATATATATATATGTATATATATATATACACACACACACTTCATAATTGTATATTTGCATTAAATGATATACACACTTCTCATAATCAAAAATCAACTTAAGATGGATCAAAGACCTAAATTTAAGACCTGAGACAAGAAGCTGCTGGAAGAAAATGTAGGGGAAACACTCCAAGACTTTGGCATAGAGAATGACTTCTTGGGTAAAACTCCCAAAGCACAGGCAACAAAAACAAAATTAATGAGATGTGCCTGCATCAAACTTAGAGGCTTTTGCATAGCAAAACAATAAATGTAGTGAAGAGACATCCAATTTAATGGGAAAAATATTCACAAGCTACCTATCAAAGGAATATAATATCTTGACTATATCAGCCACTTAAAAACACTCAACAACAAAATCAAGTCAGTTAAGATGCAGGGAAAGGATCTCAAAAGAGAGTTTTCAAAAGAATGAATAAAAATATCCATCAAAGGAAAGGAAAAAAATGGTCAGCATCATTAGCCATCAGAGACTACAAGAAAAAATCCACACCTTTCAGAAAGGTTAAAATCCATTCTGAGAGAGTAACAAACCCTCACAAGGATGGGAAGTAAGGAGAAAACTATACAGTGTTGGTGAGAACGTAAATTTATGCAACCACTTTGGAAAACAGTGTGAAGATTTCTCTAAAAACTCTAAATAGACTCACCATTTGATCCAGCAACCCCACTACCCAGAAGACATGAACACAGTGTATCAGAGATACCTGCAGCACCATGCTTATAGCAGCACTGTTCAAAATAACCAAAATTTGAAATCAATCAAGGTGTTCATCATCAGATGAATGGATAAAGAATTTGTGGTAAATATATACATGATGGAATATTGCATCCATGAAAAACAATGAACAACATATGCAACTAAAGGGCATCATGTTTAGTGAAATAAGCCAGACCCAGAAAGACAAATACCACATGGGTTCTCCCTGTTCTCCCTTATATGTGAAAGCTAAAATTTTAAAAACAAACAAAAAATAAGAAATGCTTGTATAGATCAGTATTGCTGCAAAGATAGTTTTGTAAAATCTTGTTTTGTACCTTTGTAAACCAGTAGTTAAGAATGTTATACTACTATAGATTTTATGATCTATGATTACTTTAAACTTTACTGTACATGGGCAAAACAGTCATTTTTCTATTCAGTTATTATTTATAACTGGTTTTTGTTTTCCCATTAAGTGAAGATGTATTTGTTTTGTAATTTTTAAACTTATTTGGCGAAGCAGTCAGATTTTTCATTATTGTAATGTGAATTTAAATTGTTATCTCAAAAACTAAAAGAAAGGGAAAGAGGGAGATAGGAAGGAGAAAGTTGGAAGGAAGAAAGGATGAAAGGAATATCCATATGTTCTTCAAATTTTATTTATAAAATTATAGTAGAATCTACTAAACACCAAATAAAATTTTTTAAATCATTAACAAAAAAATAAGAGATTCTTTCTCACAAACTAAGAATGCTAGATTCCAGAACTATCACAATCACACGGAAGAAACTCTCGGGGTATGCTCCACATTGGGACCATGGTTTGATACAAGAAGGCTGTTCCCCATCCCCAGGTACAGAACGGTTGGGAGGCTGGGTATAGCTTCTCCCCTGATCCCCTCTCTCCTCCCAGAAACAGTTTGAAAAAATAGAAAATTTGGAAACAATGATCACACCCACTTTACCCTAATTCTAGATCCTTCCCACCATGATCAACTTTGTAGACATCATCTAAAATAAAATAGTTTTTAAAAAAGAATTTCAGAAATTTCCACCTGCTATTTTTAGTTCCAAAATATTAAAAATATTCCTTAATTCTCTGACATTCTCTTTGTTGTCTCCAAAAAAACCCCAATCATTAAGACTTCAAACTACATCTGAGAAATGAGCACAGAATTCCAACAAACTTGCTAATGCACTATGTTACAATCAAACTCTTTCCTCTGCTCCCAGCACCCTGACCGTTATTTCTCTGTTATTTATCTGGAAACACTAGACCCTAGAGAAAACAAATTTCTTTGTTTCCAGGGCTGTGTACTGAACCCCTAATTGCATATGAAGAGAAACAACCAACCATGATGGCATTTGTATTTCAAACCTCAACTTCTCTTGTAAGCTATGTGACACAGGCTATGTGACATCTGTAGCTGGATTACAATAGACATCTCAATGCAACATGTGTACAACTAAGCTCCATGCAGTTCTCCCCACATGCTATACTCTCATTAGCTCACGTTTAAATTAGTTTGTTTTTTTTTATTTTATCCTTGTGTATTTTAAATGCCCCCAATAAATTTGCTGGTTCTCTGGCATACCCTGCTTTAAATGTGTTGGCAGAGCTGTTGTGTAAAGCGATTGGATCATTTCATGACCTGAAATCTTGGCATCATTTTCTGCTGAGGCTTGCTGTCTCCTTATGTGCTTGAGCATATTTGTATACCACTCATTACCTTAAGCCAGAGTTACACAGGAAGGCAAACCAGCTGGATATCATGGGATACTGGCCGATCTTGTCTTGTTAGTGGTTTCTAATCTTTCATCTTTAGAAAATTATAATGTATCCATTGCATCTCTCTATCTACTCCAATTAATTCATCTGTAATTAGATTAACAATTTATTCTTCTTGTGGTATTTATATGGGGGAGAGATGGTGTGTGGGGTAAATGCAGAGAGCAGAGGGAGAGGTGGAGGAGCAAGCCTTTTACCTACAATGTTGTATAATGGAAAATAATAATAACAACAAAAATACAAGAATAAAAAGAAAGCAACAAATACAACCTCACATAATAATCATGTGTTATAAATCATATGGCAACTGAGCCTTTGAGCATGGTAGAAAAATACAAGAGCAAATGTTTATACGATCTTAGGGAGAACTTCCCAAAAGCAAGATTGTCAAGGGAAAATATGGTATTACTACATAAAATTTTAACATTAGGTAGTCAAAAAATACAAAATAAATGTTACAGATGGATACCAAAATGAAAAAAGTGTTTTAATTTATTTATTGTATAAAATATTTATACAGGATTCAAAAGCTGCTTTATAAAAAAAAGTCCTCAAGTAAGAAACAATAGACATTCTCCCAGTAGTAAATAAGTAAATCATAAGGAAGAATAAATTTAAAAATTAATAAATGTAATAGCAAAATTTAACATAAGCAATAAGGCTCATTTTAATGAATAAATGCTGATTAGTATTCTTATACTATCATACCATTTGTGAGCGGAATATTTCTTTGTTAACACTAATATCGGTAACTAGGATAAAAAGGTGATTTTTTAGTATTATTGAGTAAATTGCATTAATATTATTAAAAACTTGTAAAATGCTGTTTTGTTTTTAATCCGCCAATTTTATATTTACAAATTTATTCAGGGAAAATAAAGAAAAATTATCTATATTCATTTTATCATAAATTTTTAAACTTGACATAAAATAAATAATTGTCAAATTAAATTTACTAGACTCATGCATCAATGTAGTAATGTTGGTTGGAAATGAACTTTTATTACTACTGGATGTTTTTATTAGCTGTTATGATTTAGAAATGTCTAGGATACAGAGCAATACTGACAATTTATTTTCATATGTACTCATACATGATTGGTTTTAATGGTAGGATACAGTTGGGTAGTGGGGAACTGAACAGAGATTTAATAGCAAATCAAAATGAGCCATGACTACCTGCATGGATCTACTCCATCACCTTGACCTTTCACCTCTCCATGATATTGCAGACTGTGTTTCTAGATCCGTGCACAAGAGAGTTCACAGCAATGTAGTTCCTCAGCCCCACTGGAATGTAAGGGATTTTTAAAGAGTGATGCACAGGGACACTGCAGTGGAAGTACACAAAGTGTGAATAGGACACAGTCCTGCACCATGAAGTCCTGCACAGTCCGTTCAAGCAGTAATTACCAGTGTGAGCTGCATTCCACATAACCTTGAGCCGGGGACACATGATGATGATGTATACTTGCTTTATGCTTCTTACAGCATATAAAACAAAACCACATTATTTAGCTGAACAAACTTGTGTGACAAAACTCTGAAGAAAAACAAGGAAACAATTATCACATAAGAAAGGTGGTTCTGGAAAGAGAAGGGCTGCAGCTTTCAGAGTACTAGTAATACTCTGTCCTGACCTGGCTAAGGAGGTTAGCTTGTGCATTCCTGTCTTCATCCTTCATTAACTCATGCATTCACACTTTCATTCTCTATTTTTGCCACAAAACAAGTTTTAGTGCTTATTTATATAATGGGAACAGTTTCCAAGTATTTTGTATATACAGTTTCTACAGTGTAATATATCCTACCTGCCCCTCGCCTTCCCTTGCTTCCTCCTCCTCCTTCCTTTCTTGCTTTTAACTTTTATAATGACTTACCTTCTATGTACTTGACAGTCACAAGCTTAGCTCCCATTCCCTCACTAAATAAAGAATTCAGCAAGTATTAACTAGAAAAATTGCTATTCCTCAGGAGAGTATAGATAAGACCTATAAACACTAAACAAATCTCCACATACCAACCTCATTCAAGTACATTGCATTTTTTGGTACTCTATAAAATAGTTATAACAAACATAGGATAATATATACTTGTCTTTTGGGGATTGGATTATTTCACTAAAAACGATGATCTCATGTGTACAAGACTGAGGTTGGCTCAGATACAGCCAATACATTGCTGTTCATTGTATGTTACCCAATGTCAGACATTCATTCTGTTATAGAGACCCAGCACAAACAGGACAGGTGAAGAAGGTACAGTTTGATCCCCAACACATGCCATTCCACTCTGAGCCACTGTTTATCTGCCCCATTTGTCTCATGTTGTAGAGAATATACCAGAGTTTTCCCAACCATGAGATACATTTTGCCATGCTATCACTCCTCTTCACCCTCTTGATATTGGGACTAAGTTGAAGCATTCACAAAGCACTTGGCCAAGCCTACACAGCATCATATTTGCCCATATGTGGTTTCACTATGAAATTAGTGGTACCGATAGAAAATGATTGAAGTAACTAACCCAAGCGAGTCTTAAAGGAATAGTAAGCAGATAACAAAATAAAATGAAATCAGGAATGTTCTTTAAAGCAGTGTGTTAAAACTTCTATGAGTTTTAGATAAAGCAATAAGTGAAGAGACAGATCATTGTGTCAGAATAGACAATTTCTTTATTGGATTAGGCACAAAAAATGAGAGGTATCAATTTGAGAATAAAGAAAACAAACAAACAAAAAAACAGGGCCCAGTGGGATACCCTAGAAGCTAAAGTCCTCATCTGGAATACACCAGGATTCCATATGGGCGCAGGTTCTAACCCAGGCCGTCCTGCTTCCCATCCAGCTCCCTGCTTGTGGCCTGGGAAAGCAGTTGAGGATGGCCCAAAACCTTCAAAACCTTGGGACCCTGAACCCATGAGGGAGACCCAGAAGAGGCTCCTGGCTCCAGATTGGCTCTGCTCCAGCCTTTGTGGCCATGTGGGGAGTGAACCATTGGATGGAAGATCTTCCTCTCTGTATATCTGCCTTTCCAATAAAAAGAAATAAAACTTTTAATAAAAGATTAAGCACCATCTTTACATGTAAAGTATTTTTTACAATTGCTCTATATTAAACGTGCTTATGAATACAACAAACAATATTTTAAAATTGTTTTCTAACCTCTAGATATGCAAGAAATAGCAAAGGGATACTGATAACCATGAGACAGTCTGAAATGATAATTATTGATAAAACAGATTCTAGACTATCTAAATACTGTAAGCAATAGTTCACAATTAAGTAGAAAAAGTGGTTTTTTTTAAAAGATTTATTTATTTTTTATTACAAAGTCAGATATACAGAGAGGAGGAGAGACAGAGGGAAAGATCTTCCGTCCGATGATTCACTCCCCAAGTGACCTCAATGGCCAATGCTGCGCCGATCCAAAGCCGGGAACCAGGAACCTCTTCCAGGTCTCCCATGCGGGTGCAGTGTCCCAATGCATTGGGCCATCCTCGACTGCTTTCCCAGGCCACAAGCAGGGAGCTGGATGGGAAGTGGAGCTGCCGGGATAAGAACCAGCGCCCATATGGGATCCCGGGGCATTCAAGGTGAGGACTTTAGCCACTAGGCCATGTCGCCAGGCCCAGTAGAAAATATATGAAAAGAATAAATAACATATTATTTTGCATCACAAATTTTGCCGTAATTTAAATTGAGAATAAGCAGTATTACTGCTCCAATAAATGAAGAATTAAATTAAGCTATGTCTGGAAATTATGCTTATGCGTGTGTTCGAATTTTTATTTTTGGATTTATTAAATAAACCTTACTGAATACTTTGAAGAATTTTTTAAATGGAAAATACTAAAAACTTGAAATTACTGCTTTTTGTACGTATGTGTCCTACTTCTTTCTCTGTTGTCCATTACTTAGTGAGCAATTGTGTATCTGATTTTATTATCTTTTCTAATTTCAAAATGCTTAGTCTCTTTTATACGTATACATTGTTATGAAAAGATAAAATTGTCCAATCTTAAAATTAGGCAGACATGCTTTCCTTAGTGTTAGCCTTGCTTTGGTCTTGAGGTTAGCCCACCCTCTTGGATAGAGCGATCATGAAAGGTAGAAGGAGTAGTGAGGGGTGCAATGCTGAGAAGTCTGAGCTATTCAGGATCAGACAATGTTCCTTTTCAAGGCAATGACCCTTCCTGATTTATTAGCTTTTCCTTGTGGATGTATCCATGTGGGAAAACACTGCCAAAGCTCATTTGTCTTTTTCTGCCTATACCCATATGTCATGGCATTGAGGCACTTTGTTCTGCAAAAGTATTTTTAAAAGGTGACAAGCCTTTCCCTATGGAACATTTAAATAATAATAAAAACCATTTCTAATTAGCATCTGGAGCAACTCATAAAAATATGTGGGAATGTAACACTGCACTGCATAGCCCCTAAAATACAGTGGATTTATGTTTCTTGGTTACATACATCTCCATTTGACCTTAGCTCTGGTATATTTAGGTTATTTTTCCTTAAGAATATCCTACTCTTTCTTTGCCAGGCTAGATATTCTGTTACGAAAAACTCTGAAGGACCATATTTTATACTTTTCAGTACTACAAGTGTTAACCAATATAATATATAATTAAAGACATGCTAATTTTAGTTCTCAAAATACACAATTCAGAACATAGGAAAAAAGAATAGTTAGGTTTTTATTATTATTATTACTACCCAAAGATTTAAGGTAATGTATGACTACATCTATAGATAACATTCAGAATATTTTAATTGAGCAAAATAAAACAAGAGTAAATGATCTACTCCATTCATTTGAGAAACATGAAAGATTCAAGAAGCACACAGCAGAAAATTCAGTATGGACAATGCTAGATCTTCTTGGTTTTCCCACCATGATAGTCTTCTAAATGGGTAAATCTGAAGCTGTTTATCAAGTTGAGAATGACCAAATTCAGAAAAAATAATCTTCAATATGATGATCTCATAAAAAGCTTACTCAAGGGCCCGGCGGCGTGGCCTAGCGGCTAAAGTCCTCACCTTGAACGACCTGGGATCCCATATGGGCGGGCGCTGCTTCTAATCCCGGCTGCTCCACTTCCCATCCAGCTCCCTGCCTGTGGCCTGGGAAGGCAGTCGTGACGGCCCAAGGCTTTGGGACCCTGCACCTGTGTGGGAGACCTGGAAGAGGTTCCTGGTTCCTGGCTTCGGATCGGCGCAGCACCGGCCCATTGCGACTCACTTGAGGAGTGAATGATCGGAGGGAAGATCTTCCTCACTGTCTCTCCTCCTCTCTGTATATCTGACTTTGTAATAAAAATAAATCTTTAAAAAAAAAGCTTACTCAAATATTTGCTTTGTCTTTGTACATGAGATTTCTTATTTTTTAATTCATTTATTTTATTATTTGATGCTACAATCCCATAGGCTATCATTTTCCTTTATTTTCTCCCCGAATCTCCCTCCCATACAGATTTCTCCCATATCATGACAATATTATCATTCTTTATAAACAGTCCTAAGTCCATTATTCTGCTATTTAAGTGCATCTTGAGATTGTAGGTAAGGAGAATGGCAGAGAGTCCAGCATCCTATTGTCAAGATATACTTAACAGTTTCATTCAGATCCCATCTTTGATTTGGAAGTAGAGATGCATACTGCATTGTATTGTCTCTTCTCAAAATGCTAGTCTCTAGTATACAGTTACTATACATCCTATTAAATATCCAAAATCAACAACATGAGAGACATACAAAATTTACAATGTGAAGCTAAATAACATGTTAATGAATAACCAATGTGTCACTGAAGAAATAAAAAAATCAAAACCTTCTTGAAGAAAATGATGCTACTGTGTGATCTATGAGTCAGTGAGGAAATTAATAAGAGGAAAAAAACTGTTTTGAATGAGTAAATATAAAACAAAATCCATGCAATGTTGTGCAAACAGTACTGAAAGGGCTATTGATCTTAGATTTTGCATGAAAGTTGTCATATATATCAGAAAGAACATACGATATTTGTACTTTTGGGATTGACTTATTTCACTGAGCATAATGGTTTCTAGTTGGGGCCATTTGGTTCCAAATGATAGAATTTCATTCTTTTTAATAGCTGAGTAGTAGTAGTCCATGGAGTGGATGTACCACAGTTTCTTTATCTACTCCTCTTTTTTTTAATGTTAGGCAGTGTTTCATTGTACTACGGTCACACCTATTTATCTATGGTGGCTTCATCACAAAATTGAATAGTCAGGGCAGAAACACTGTGTTCTCTTTCTCTGGTTCCTATTACTCCCAGGCCCCAGTTCATCACTAGCTTGCCTGGGCCTTATCCAGGAGTAACTTCCACCATAACTTACTCAAGTAAACTATTGGTGACAGTATCAGTCCAGGTTTCAGATTGACAGGATCCCCACTTTTCACCTTGAGCAGTCATGAAAAAAATAAAGAACCATTCTCAAAGAAAGATTTCGAGATTACAATAGAAGATAAGTTAATGAAATATTGACTAAAGCATTTTCTTTTGATACACCACCAAAAAGTAGGGTGGGAAAGGTAATGGTATTAAGAAAGTTGGTTCAGAAATTTAATGCCTTCTGACATTTATGCTTCCTCCACATGTAACATTTCCTTTAAAGCATAATCAAACTTTTAATATTCTTTATTTGTGTATGAGAATGAAAGAATAATGAAAAGGTTGATTCACTCCAAGGGGAGGGTCTTATCACTTCAACAGCAACTTTAAACACCTAAACAACCTGATGAAGTCTCATAAAAGATAACACAATATTATTTGAAGTCTTTCTTGTCCTAATGTGCAAAAATTGCTCTTCAAAAACAACTCACTCAAAGTCTAAGTGTGGTTTGCTGTCAGTTAGGAATGCACTCAGCTCCTGAAAGGCTAGCTGTCTGAAAGGCTGATATTCAGCTGTGGAGCTATTTCTCCCAGGCTGTTCTTCAGCCTTACTGCTACTTATAATCACTCACTAAAAGATGTCTTTTCTAGCAAAATATCATAGCATTAACTCAAATGCATGTCAGTATAATTAAGTTTCAGATTTTCTATCATATCACAGATAAAGTTTGAGTAAATTTTCATTAAATTTGGAATCTAAGCAATTTGGAGGACTGGTGGGGTGGTGGTCACTGCGGGAGAAAGAGAGCAGTCATTCTCCAGAGCAGCTACGGCTGAGTTGAGCAAAAAAGCTTAGAAACTTCTTGGACAGAGTCTTCACCCGATTCTCACAGTGAAACTCCAGGGGAGACATTTTGCTTTCCAGCGAGACTGCATCTCACCTCAGCTACTATGTGGGAGTGCACTGGCAGGCAAACCCAGCAGACATTTATTTAACAAAAATTAAGAATTTTCATAATATTGTCAAGGCCAGTAAGACTTCAATATGCTCAAAAGATATTCTGTATCAATATTCAGGTACACGTATCTGTCATGATTGTTACCTAATTTACCTCTTTTAACAGGTATCTGGGTTGTTTCCATGTCTTTGCTATTGTAGATTATGCTTCTGTAAATATAGGATTACTGATCCCTTTCTCACATGCAGACTTCAATTCCTTTGGATATATTCCCAGAAGTGGGATAGCTGGTCATATGGCAGGTCTATTTTCAGTTCTCTTAGCACTCGCTATATTGACTTCAATAGTGGTTGTACTAGCCTACACTTCCACCAACAATGAAGAAGGGTACCTTTATCCCCACATTCATGCCAGCAGGTGTTGTTAGTAGAGTTCTAAATGTAGGCCAATCTCACTGGAGTTAGGTGGAACCTCAATGTGGTTTTAATTTGTATTTCCCTGATGGCCAAGAGGACTGAGAATTTTTTCATAGGTCTACCAGCCATTTGAATTTGTTATTTTGAAAGACATCTGTTCATTTCCTTTGTCCCACCTGTCACAGGGTTGTTTGTTCTGCAGCTGTTGAGTTTCTGAAGCTCTTTATAAATCCTGGATGTTAGTCCCCTATTGGTTGTGTAATGTGCATAGATTTTCTCCTGTTCCACTGGTTGCTTCTTCATATGCTCTCATAAAAACTAACTCAAATGTTTGCAAGGAAGGAAGGGAGGGAGGGAGGGAGGGAGGAAGGAAGGAAGGAAAAGTAAGAGAAAGAAAGAAAGAAAGAAAGAAAGAAAGAAAGAAAGAAAGAAAGAAAGAAAGAAAGAAAGAAAGAAAGAAAGAAAGAAAGACAAAAGAAAGACAAAAGAGTCGGAGACAGCCAATATCATGGCATAGTAGGCAAAACTTCCATCTGCAGCATGGACATTCCATATGACCTGCTTGTGTTTGGCCTGCTCCACTTCTGATCTAGCTCCTTGTGTTTAGTCTGGGAAACAAGTACACTCAAGTTTTTGGACCCATTCACCCACGTTAGAGACCCAAACCAAGCTCCTGGCTTCTGGCTTCAGTTCAGCTCCACCCTAGCCATTGTGGCCATTTGGGAAGTGAACCAGACAATGGAAAACCTTTGTCTCTCCAACTCTCTGTAAATTTGCCTATCAAATAAAAAGGTTTTTTAAAAGTCTTAAAATAAAGAACGTTCTTTGTTCCATATTTTTCCCCACTGGCAAACATCTTACAGCCCAAACATAGACAAGGGTCCTGTTATATATCGCCTAATGAGGCTTTACTTATTCTTCTCAAGAGAATACAGATAATGACCCCTTTAGGAAGTCTTCCCAAGCTCCACAATTAACTACCTTCATACAATCCAGACTTCTACCTACTCAAATTGTGCTGTAATTTGGATTTCATATTTCAGGCTTTACTATATTACAATATGAGCTTCCAACTACATAAGAAATATGCCATTTATTTTTCTTTTGATCGTGCCAGCATTATGATACTCACTATACCAAGTAAATTATAATATATATACATATATATATATATGCTTATTGGTAATTTCTTTGAAGGATTACTGTGCTTTTTTCACATGGCATTTTTTCTTCTACAAAATGTTCAATATAAATGAATCTATCTCCATCTTCCAGGTTTTAGAAAATAAGCTCTCTATTCTTTTGTGCTGCAAATACTCATAATTTTAGCCACCTAGGAGGATTATTTTAATACCTTCACTTGGTAATTATACATTAGTGATCCAGGCAATTTCAAGCAGAGATATATTTAAGTTTATTGCTCCCTTTATTATGTTGTCAAATTATTTCCAGTGTTTCAAAATGAAATAAAATACATTTTTGATATTCTAAAGGCTTCAAAAAATTAAATAATCTTTAGAATGTTAATACCGTTCTTGAGATATACAGATACATAGCTAAATTATCTTTGTGTTGATCCTATAACTTGCTTTCCTGTTTATTTTGATTCTTAGTTCTATAATGATGTGTGTATGTGTATGTGTGTGTGTGTGTGTGTGTGTGTGTGCGTCCATATGCCTTAGAAACTTTTGCATTGATGATCTCATCTGCAAATAAATGCAATTTAACTTGTTTGTTTTCTAAAGGATAAAGAATCAGGGTTAACAAAACCTCAGCAAAATATTTCATACAACTCGGGTTTTATAATTTAAAGACTGAAAGACTTTAGGAAAGACTTTTGTAACTTAGGAAAGTTACAAAAGAGAACCACAATAATAGTAGACAACAAACATTAAAACTGATATAAAGATGGGAATTGTACAATATTTGCTTTTTCCAATGAATATAGGACTCAGAACTCAAGGAAAATTATTTTAGATGTCCATAAACCGCCAAGAAGGTTATGGAGGTTCAGGTGTTCAGCATTTTGCTCATTATCATACCTTTAAAAATATCAAAGAGTATTTCTTACATTTATAATTATATGAAAATAAATACTTAACTAGAGAAACTGCTTGTCACTAAGACATTTTACTGAAAGAGGGTCTCAAATACCTGTCCCAAGAGAGCATTAGAAACAAGGTAGCAACAGCTCAGCTTGGAACAGGTCAGGTAAACTCCCGATTTAGTGGTGACCTCTACATCTGCCTTCCGTTCCACAGTGCCTAAGATTAATTCAAACTGTTGTCTAAAACAAAAATATTGCTGCTAAAAGGAAGCAAGATCTAGCAAGCAACAGGGTTGATTTTTACTTTGGGAACTAGTAAAGCCCATAAATACACACCTTGTTACATTATCTCATCCATTAGTTCTCTTATGACATTTTTCCTGATTCTAAATCATCTTTCCTTTTCTCCTTTTTAATAAGTATCTCCTTTGAGAAAATGCAAGAAAAATTAAAGTATCATAACATGAATTCCCATAAAATGCTATAATCTAATGATGATATAATTCAGAATAGATGGAATATCTTAACCACACATTGGCCTAAGTTCACAGATACTGTTCCTGGAAAATATCATTATTAGCCAAAGAACTCAAAAGTTTCACCAAATTTGAAACTGCAACTCAGTGGCAATTCAGTGCAGAACAATGACGCTTACTGTTGAATAAGCTTCATTGAATATTTTGAAATTGTTGATACTTGTTTTGAATTAAATAAGTCAGCTCACGTAATTCAGTTGACAAGCTGATTATTTCAAGCACTAATCATTATACAAGATCATTCAACAAAATAAATATGTTAAGATAAATACTACTCAGGTGTGAAATGGAAAATTTCTGTTGGACTACCTACAGCTTTTTCATTTAGAAATCTTATCTGGTCTTTCCTATAAGCATTAAACAATAAGCTATTTCTTGATAAATCATTTAAAAAGAAGTAAAATAAAGAGAAAATAAATAATGTTATGAGGACTAGATATAAGTATGAAAATATTATCTAAAAATTAAATCAACTGGGAAAAAATAGTTTTCATAAATATATAACTTATGCTCATTATGATATTAGTTTTCAAATTTCAAATGACCAGGTGTTACTTTTACTTTTCTCATTTCCAGATGCCTAATAATACGAGCAGAGACACATATTTATCGAAACAGTAATAAACACACCTATCAATGTTATCTGTATATTTTTACTTTATATGTAGAATGGATTGAGTTTTTAACTTTAGCTGAAAAAAATCCTTCGAGAAAGCACTGTAGGTTTTCCCATCAGGATGAATAAAGCCAAGTGTAAAAACATTAGGCAGTGAATACAGTTTAAGATATTTTCTCAGTAAAATATACAAAGTTAAATGAAACTTAAAAATTAAGATATTCTGAATTAAAATTCTGAGAAAGCAATATTAAAATGTACTAAGTTCACTAAATATTTAACATTTTTAAAATATAAATCACAGTATTATAATCTTCCCCATAAGACAAATAATCTTGAGAGATAATGTTATTTACCTTCTGTTTATAAAAAATATATATTCTGTGTTTTACTCTGCACATAAAAGTCCTCTGCCAGAGTAAGAGGCTGGATGATAATCTCTCACTTCTTGTAAATTCATATATTGATGGGGCTCTTTCTTATTTATAGAGAATATTTGTACTTCTTCTATCCAAATGGAATCAGATTTCTATTACACTTGATCAAGAGCTGCTCACAAATGCTTTCTGTGAGGACAGGAGTACCTCAGAGTATATTTGCAAAGTATATACCCCACATCTGCCCTTGCCAGCACCTCTCAAACTCAACTCACAAAGTTATTTGTTAATATTTAAATCTCCAAAACCTCGGCGATGAATGGGACACTAAATGAAACCAGAGAAAGGCAATGTTGAATACATCTCCATATGTTTTAGCCACTCACTTTTATGCTAAAGTTTGGGCACTCTGTTCAACAGTCTTTTTAACTTCTAATCTTTGTTACATATATTTTGTATCATATGTTCAAGAAAAATTCTCTTCTGTCTGTTCTAAATCACTGTACCATATTTCATGCATTCTTTTGCACCATTTTTACTCCCAATACCTTAATAAATCCACCTTCATTCTCCTATAGAAATACTTCAATCAGTATTTTTTTTACAGCAGAGGAGGACATGATACCCAGTCTTCACTAAGCCAGAAATAAGCAAAACCCATATTCAAACATGGCTCAAATGCACAGCCAAACCAGAGGGAGAAAGAGAGCTAGAAGACTTTGGGATGGGAGGACAGAGGAAGGAGAAAGAGTGACGAAGAGAGAAAATTAGGAAAGTTGGAAGGAGGGGAAGGGAGGTAGGAAGGAAGGAGTCGGGAAGGAGGAAAGGAAGAAAGAAAGAAAGAAGTTGGGAAAGGGAAGGAAGGAAAGGAGAGAAAGAAGGAAATAAAAGGATAGAAGGAAGGAAGGAGGAAAGGAAAAAAGAAGGAAGAATGGAAGGGAGGAAAGAAGGAAGGAAGGGATGAGGAAACAACAGAAGAAAGAAAAGGAGAGAAGGAAAGAAGGAATAAAAGGAGAAAAATAAGTAAGTTGGGAAGGAGAGAAGAAAAGGAGAGAAAGAAGGATGGGAGGAAGGAAAGAAGTGACTGGGGAGGTAAGGAAGGAAAGCAGGGAGAGGAAAAATGAAGGAAGACAAATAAGGAAGTTAGGAAGGAGGGAACAAAGGAAAAAAGAGAAGGAGAGAAGGAAGGAAGTTAAGAAGGAAACAAGGAAGGAACAAACTGAGGATGGAAGGAAGGGAAGAGCAAAGTGAGAAAAAGGATGAAGTTAGTAAAAAGGTGGTTAAGAAGGAGGGAGGGAATCAAGGAGGGAAGAATGGAAGAAGGGATGGATTAAAGCAAAAGAGAGGGAGGGAAAGAGGGAAGAACGCTAGGAAGAAGCAGCTGGGATGAAAGGAGGAGAGAAGGAAGGAAAGCACATTTGTGTTTAAAATGTTCTCATTTTATTTGATATTGTATGTGCAAAGGCTGCCATTAAATCAAAGATTTAAGGATAAAATTCCTTTATAAAATTAAGCAAAGAGATATTATATAAAACTATACCAAGCTACTTAATAAATAGCAACAATGAAACCTACCATTAAACTCGTTGGACACTTTATAAGAAGCCACAAGACTGGATATAATTCTATACAGAACTCTTATGTATTTCCTGTCTAGTTGAATACTGCACACCCAATTTGTGTAAAATTACAAGTTCTTCCCAGTTTCCTCAAATCCCAGCTTTCTGCAAATTTTTCAAACATTGTAGCCCCCAGGGATGCAAAAGCCTCCTTGTTCTTTGACTTTCTCCTGACCTTCCAGTCTCAACTTACACATGCAGGCCTGCAACAGGCAGGGAACAAATGTCATTCACAATAAGCTGTTCCCTCAACTGGCATTTGCAAATTGAGCCTTCTGATTTACTCGTAGAAAGGAAGAATTTGTTCTTGATTTTGCTTTCATTGTTTGCTTTTTTTGACAGATTTCTGGTCCTCATCTTTCATTAAACATTTTTTCTAACCTTAGGCTAAGAAAGCAAGGATAAACATAATTAGGATAAGGAGCATAAAAACAAGATTCCTAAAATTCAGAATAGTGTTTTTCAAACTATAGATAACTTCAATAAGGATTACCTGGAATCTTCATGAGAATCCAGATTCCTGGGTCAGTTTTCATACCTACTGAATTCTTTCTTACAAAGATGAGATGGATATCACTCTCACTGGACAGTGCAAACTACCTCCTGAGAATGACTACCAAATTAATATTTACATAAGATAGGCATGTCCCACTAATTCCTTTCCTAAAGGAAAGATTTGTTTTTATTGGCAAGGCAGATTTACAGAGAGGAAGAGGAAAGATCTTCCATCTGCTAATTCACTCCGTGAGTGGACACAAGCTGAGGCTGGAGCCAATACGAAACCAGAAGACCTCTGGGTCTCCCACGTGAGTGCAGGGTCCCAAGGCTTTGGGTCGTCCTCAACTGCTTTCCCACGCCACAAGCAGGGAGGTGGATGGGAAGTAGAGCAGCCAGGACATGAAACAGCATCCATATGGAATCCCGCTGATGCAAGGTGAAGATTTAGTCACTGGGCTGTCATGCCGGGGCGGGGGGGGGGGGGGAGTCACTTTTGACTAAAGAATGGTATCATTGACATCTCTCAGCACCTCTGATCTCAACCTGTAAATAGAAATTACAATAATGACAACAAAGGCTATCAAAGCATTATACATGATTTCTTGTCCCTTAAACAGCATTCTGAAAAATGCCTCTCTGGTTACAACCCCATGTTCTTTTCTTTAAAATAATAACTTTCAAAATAACTTCAATTAAAAATACACACACACACACACACACACACACACACACACACACACACAGTTGGCTAATCCTCCACCTTCAAGTGCTGGCATTCCATACGGGCACTGGTTTGTGCCCTGGTTGTCCTATTCCCAATCCAACTTCCTGCTTATAGCTTGCAATAGCAGTGTGAGATGACATAAGTCCTTGGGAGCCTGCACACTTGTGAGAGATCTAGTGCAGATTTCTGGCTCCTGTCTTTGGATCTGCTCAACTCTAGCCATTATAGCCATTTGGGGAGTGAATCAGTAGATGGAAGATCTATGTCTCTCTTTTTCTTTCTAAATCTGCCTTACAAATAAAAATAAATAAAACTTTAAAATACATACATACCTACATACATACATATATTGAGTCCTTTATCATTTAAACTACAATAGATTGTTTCAAAGAACTTCTCTTTTTTTAAACAAAGTTACAATCTTTTTTATTGTATCATCTGTTGTACCATCTGTTAGAGGCTGGTACAATTGTTCAATTGGCTAACACTACAGTTAAAAGTGCTAGCAACCCATTTGAGATTCAGTTTGGGTCCAGTTTGCTCCACTCTCAATCTAGCTGCCTGCCTATGACCTGAGAAAGCAGTGAAGGATGGCCCATGTCCATGACTTCCTGTAGCCATGTTAAGAGACCTGGTGGAAGCTCCTGGCTCTTGGCTTCAGATTGGCTCAGATATGGCCATTATGGCCATTATGGCCATTTGATGACTAAACCAGCAGATTAAAGATCTCTGCCTCTTCTCTCTGTCAACCTGCCTTTCCAATAAAAATAGTCTTAGAAAAAACAATGTAGGAGGATTTGTTGAATTGTTTGACTTCCTGCTATAATAGTCTTTTAAAAAGACTAAAACAGATGAATTTAGATGAATCTCTTAATTTAAGGGAAGAAAGGATTGAAAACTTCAGACAAATTAAGCTTAACAGAGTTTTTTTCAGCAAGGAACTATTAATGAATTGGATGGCATCTAGAACCAGAAAAAATTAGGAAGGTTATTTTCAGCAATTTGTGTAGGTGCTTTATACTTCTAGATAAGAGTGATTACAGGACAGGCATGTTAACATTTGCCTTATTTGGACATGGTGAGTTGCAGCACTTGTTTTATATGTACATGATCTATTTGGCTAAAACTTGGTTGTTGTGGCAGACTGAGACAGATATTTCTTAAAAGAATATCCCATTAGTCATGTTGCAGGGTTTTTTTTTTAAGTATGCAAGCTGTTTTGTTGTTTACTACCCAGGAACCCAAATCACAAAGGCAATATCGGGTACAATTTAACACACCTGGACAGAAATAGGAGGAATATATTTGGATTGGATAGCTTGCACAATAATGTTCCCAACTGCAAAAGGGTTTTCTTTTTTTCCCTCTGTTATCAAAACCTAATTAACAGAAGATTTAATTTAGATATACATAAAAGATATACCTAGTCTGATTTTTAATTTTTTTATATTTACTTTTCTACTTGCATTTTCTACTTCTCTTTCTTTTTCCCTTATTTTTAAGGGAGAAAATGAGACATAGTTTTCCAAAATTTCTAACTCTTGTATTTGGAATTTCCAAAAGTTTTACTTCCTGTTTCATTGGTCATGATTTAATTTCATCTATTCAGAACTAGATTTATGAATAAAAGATCTTTTTATGCATCTGAAGATAATCACATATTTTAAAAGGGGGATATTTTACTTTGCTACATGCCTGTTCTGTGTTTATTCTACTTAGTCGTCTGCACTAATTGTACAAAAAGTTCAAAAAGTCAAACTTAACTGTAAGTTTGCTTTGGTGTATAAAAA
The DNA here is from genome assembly GCF_030435755.1 of Ochotona princeps. Taxonomy (NCBI): domain Eukaryota; kingdom Metazoa; phylum Chordata; class Mammalia; order Lagomorpha; family Ochotonidae; genus Ochotona; species Ochotona princeps. Next base: position 32,526,595 of record NC_080838.1, read on the forward strand.
TTCTAAAGTCGTGTATGGTTTCTTCAGGAAATTCAGTTTCACAAAAACACAAATGATTCCTCTCTGTTTTGATTGAAATTTTCTTTGAATGTGTGATTATTTTTGGCTGCCTAATTATACTAAAAAATAAGGCATTAAAAGTATATACCTAGGGCCCCGCATGATAGCTTAACGGTTACAATCCTCGCCTTGAACATGTCGGGGTCCAATATGGGTGCCAGTTCTAATCCCGGCAGCTCCACTTCCCATCCAGCTCCCTGCTTGTGGCCTGGGAAAGCAATTGAGGACAGCCCAAAGTCTTGCGACCTTGCACCCACATGGGAGACCTGGAAGAGGCTCATGGTTTCGGATTGGCTCAGCTCCAGCCATTGCGACCACTTGGGGAGTGAACCATCATATGGAAGATCTTCCTCTCTGTCTCTCCTCCTCTGTATATCTGCCTTCCCAATTAAAATAAATAAATATTAAAAGAAAAAAAGTGTATACCTAGCCCAGTGAGTAAGGTAGCTGCAATCCACATCAATTAGACCTGAGATTTACTACCTGCCTTTGCTCCTGACTCCAGCTTCCTGCCAATGCAGAACATGGAAGCAGCTGTGATTGACGGGATAATTGGAATCCTTCCACCTATGTTGGGGGAAGACTTTTACTCACTCTTAGCTCTAGCTATAGCCATATTTCTCTTTCTCTCTTTTTCTTAACAGCCACATAAAAAAATATTTATTTACAGAGTATTGTATGATCTTTTGCTACATGTATACGTTGTATAATGTCCAATCATTATAAATGGATCTATCTCTTTCAACACTAACATTTATTTTACTTTACACTCTCACATATTTTTTACATTTATTTGAAAGGCAGAGTTACAGATAGTGAGAAAGAGATAGAAATCTCCTGTCGGCTGCCTCACTCCCCAAGTGGCCACACAGCTGAAGACAGGAATCAGGAACTCTGAGAGGTCTTCCTATGGGAGGCAGGGCCCAAACACTGGAACCATCTTATGCTGCCTGCTACAGCATGGTAGAAGGGATCCTGATTGGAGGTAGAGCAGTCTGCATTCCCACCAGAGCTGATAAGGAACTCAGGAACTTACCTAACCTGCTTTACAGTCAATGCCAACCCCTGTGATTAAGTTCTGATTTTGTAATTATTTAATTGCAACCAATATAAGAAACGTTCATTCTCAGTACGACAAAAATACCCACATATGCCTAGACGAATATTTCACATAATGCAGGTTCTCTGTAAATATTTGCCCATATGAATAATGCAATCAAGTAGATAGATGGCAAGCCCAAAACAATGCAATCATGCCCTATCAATATTTACAAGATTTCATACATTGCTCTATGGATCTATGTACAATGTTAGCACTGTTAACTTTTCTTGCTATAAATCCTCCTTAGATTTAGTTTAGAACAACTATTGGGTTTTAAACTCTATTACTAGATTTGTTCTTTCCTAAAAATCAACCACCAGAGAAAATTAGCCCTAAGTCGTCTGAATTGCTCAATTCAATTTTTCCACTTTTATGTGCCCTTGAGCTTTTTATCTACAACTCCCCAAAGAACCTTATTTTAATGATCTCTAAGAAGTCAAAAACAGGCTATGATGACCATTTCAAGTATTTTAGTATGATTATTTCAGGTATTTTATAATGGTGAATTAATTCTCATCTTAAAAAAATATACAAAAGCTATGTTATCTTTTTCTTTTTGTTTTTGTCTCATTCTCACTCTCTCTTTTTTAATTATTCCAGATGATTTACATAGTCGATCAGGGTGGGAAGGATCTGAGGTTAGGGAGAAATGGGTATGATCCTTGTTTCCAGACTTTCTATTACTTCTTCCCATTTTTGGCAGGGGACGGAGCTGATAAGGGGATAGTCAATATCCAGCCTCACAACCATCCCAATACCTGAGGATGGGGAAAGGCCACCCGATATCAACCCAGGGACACAATGTGGCACATGCTTTGAAGGTTCTGCCCAAGTGGATGTGATAGTTCCAAAATGTTGCCGACTCGCTGATCTGTGAATAAAGAATCCCTTTCAGAATCCATTGGCTGACACAGTCCACCTTATTGTCTCCATTTACCCAGATATTTGCTGTCATTGTTTTCCTGGGGTAGTAGTTCATATGTTCCGTTCTCCATTCTCTGCTATGGTACCAGATACCTGCTGTAGGCCACAACAGGCTACCATCTCCTCCATGTGCACCTTGGTCTGTGATCCAGCACTCCATCCTCTACACTGAGGGGGACCAGTTCTCCTACTGACCCATGCCCCTGAGTCAAGCAACCTGGGCCAAGCCAAACTCCCCCCTCACTCCCGAGGCTCATGGACCAAGAACCCACCATACAGGTGGGCTCAACGACCTGGGTGGGAGACTCAGGAACCTCTGGGCCGCCCACCCCGGGGGCTCATGGATCCAGCACCCAAAGGCTGGCCCAAGGACTTGGGCCAGGAGACCCAGACCCCGCTAAAATCCCCACTCCTAGGGCTCATGGATCTGACAGCTACGATGAAGGCCAGGAGACCCAGGCCCCATCAGACCCTCACCGGTGGGGCTCATGGATCTGATACCCAACACACTTCATGGGCCCTAAGACATGGGCCAGAAAACTCAGGGCCCTTCAGACCCCTTACTCCTGGGGCTCACAAATCCAGCACCTACAAACAGGCGAGCCCTGCAAAAATCTATGTTTTCCATAATTGGGAAGGGAAACCAAGTTTGCTCCAGTATGAATTAGGAATTCATATCAACACATCAGACAATTAACAACCTCCCATTTTTTCTATCAGATTTGGTAAAATGTAAGAGAGAATAAATCATTAGTTTTGAAATTACCTCACTAAAGAAAGCAATTTTCCTACAGTGAGGCTTTTGAATGACCAGATGTTTGCTACTTTATGAAATGAGTATATAAAACAGATCTATAAAAGAAATATATGATCTTGTGTGTTGGCCAAAGCTATTTTTCACTTGATTTCTATTTATTATCATTTACTAAAGAGGGAAAGGATGAACAAGAAATAAATTTGGTCAAAGAAGTCTCTATAAGCCACTTACCTTGTGTTGAATTGCAGAACTATTTTTTAGCTAAGGGAAATATATCTATGGTGATTATTTTCCGAAATTTTCTTGAATTATACAGTAACATTTCTTAGATTTTTTATCTGAACACATCTTTGCATAACTTCAATATAATTCTGAAGTTCATACTTGGCCCATTTTATTAGCACATGATAATACTATTCTTTTGTGGGACAGAAATCAGGAATCTATTATAAGACAAACACTTCATAAATATAAATACATAGTAGGCTCCCTTAGGATACATACTTCATTGAAACTTCATATTATAATAATGTAAATCATATCTTGGTAAGCTTGTAGGTAAGCAGCCTTTAATCAGATAAAAAAGAGCAAATACTTCATTTGAGGGTTGTTCTTGTGCTATGGACATATCTACATAACACTCATGGCTTGGTGTATGAATACATACCCATGAAGCAACAAAAGATCACTGAAGTAGATTTCTTTGCTTAGCCTTGAAATTTTGCACAACATATAACTAACCATCATAACCAAAAAAAAGAGAGAGAAACTGCATGTGATTTGTGAATTTTATGCTATATTTTAATAGAAACACGTTCTGGAGTTCACTGAAGACTTGCAAGCCACTTCCTCACTTTTCCTTGCCATCTGACATTACAAAGGAAAGATAAAGTGGAGATAAAAGAAATTACATGAACTGAGAGCTCAAAGAACAGTTTCAAATGATGTCGACTTTCAAGGAAGAAGAAATATTATGTTTATGTAGATTTTCTTGACAAAGTACTAAAATTCCAAGAACATAACACTTGGGCAAGTGTTCTGTCATTGTACACTTGCAATGTACAGAAATTGCAATTTACAGAAATGTAGTGCATGTTGAAAAACTAATTAATTTAACATCACTGCATCTATCCCCCAGAAAACTCAGGTCTCTCGCTGTTTGAATAGAATAATTAAAGGAAAAAATGTCCCCCAGGAGAAATTTTGCTTTTGTTTCTATAAAACATTTAAATGAAATAATTTGTAACCTGGGAAAAAAATGAAGTGCAAACTCTTTCCATCTGTTTATACAGTAAGGAAAGCAGGTGACCTCATCCTCACTCCAATAGTGACTAGCTCTTTTGTTCTGGCTTCTTCAGTCTGAAGGTTTACTCATCTATCAATAGCTTCACACATCAGGCCTCACTAAGGCTTGTTCCACAAGGTAAGCAAGTCATGGATGTTGCCCAAAGTTGTGGACAATTAGGCAGCTTGGTGGTATGTTCAGCTGCAGCTCAAAGAAGAAAGAGAATTTACTTCCAAAGAAAAACTCTATCTCCAAATCTATACTTCCAAGGTTGGCATGTCACTCCTAATCAATCAGTTGTTAAGGATAATGGAATATTTTCTTAGCCTTTATTCTATAAGAGGCTAGAAACTGTATATCACTTGAGGAAGCCAGAAATTATCACACATCTTCAACCTCACTTCTGCATGTAAAATCACCCATCACAGGTGGCTAGAGTCTTTTTAATTACATAACTCACATGTTGGGAAGAAGGTAATTCATCCCTTTAAGTTAGAAATTGTTTCAATAAATTAAAGATAACTTCATAAAAACTCTGACATGTTCAAATCCTTTTTCTCCAGGTTCCATGAATTGCAGAACTTTTTGAAGCAGTGCCTTTAACAAAATTGTAATGGCTTATGACCTTGAAACCTTTGATTTACTTTTTAGATTGTATTGTAAGTAAAATTTACACAAAAGAAACCCACCATCCACATTGGGAATGACTGGGCAGAGAAAATTAAAAAAGGTTTCAACAGGATTTTAAAAATTTACTCTGTATGTTTCAAAACATGAAATGCATTTTTAAATTGAAAAACATTCCTATTCGACACTATCAATCACTGCAGATGAATGGTATTGACTTTTCAAAAGATAACACTAGGTTGGCAATATTTTGGTCTTTTCAAAAATTTTGCTGTTCATGTAGAAAGATGTGAGACCTCTGACCGATAACTCAATGCTGCAGTTTTGTTCAAAGCATAATTTCTGAGAAAAAAAAATGTGGTGTTTTTTGATGCTGCTCCTTCCTCATGGCTGAATTATAAGAAAAGCTACCTTGAAACTCCATAATCTATACGCTGCTCTTTCATCATGGTTTGGACATGAAATAAGTTTTGAGATCTTCGAAGAACTGTACAAAAAACATCATATGTCTGACATTTCATGCTCAGTAGACCATGTCTTCTATTTTTCTGTTAAATTTGGTAACATTTTTATCTATGGGGCATCTTACTCAGGAAATCACATGGTTTTGCTGTGGGTCAGAGAAGAAAGGCTCCAATTAATGAAAGTAGGAAACAAAATACAAGTCAATGCTGACCAAATGTAATTATTTTTCCTGATAGTTTAAGAATAGTTGTAAGACATGTTCACCTCTGAAGATAAATCTGAAAAGTCTTGAGAACTTAAAACTTTCAGCTCTTCTTGGGAGACATCGCAGAGAAGCTAGCATATTCCAAGTATTACTATTTCACTGGATGACTTAATTTTAAATTCTAGTCTCCCAGGTAGCATTTTTCCAAGGGGTTTTCCTATGGACTCTGGAGTCGTGCCCTCCCACCATGTGCTCAGTGCACAACCATTTCAGAAGGGTGCCTGCTATGGTAGGCACAGCTCTGCTAGGCAGACAATGCAATATACTAGCTGAAGGAACACTTGGGATTCCAGTCTCTTTTCATTCATTCACAGGGAGAAGAGAGTGCAGTTGTGATTCACTGCCTTCAGGATAGCTGTGATAACGATACCCCCCCCCCAAAAAAAAAAACATACTGCCCAATTTCAACTTGCAAGTTTTAAACATAAATTTTGAAAGCACAGAATGGAGCAGTTATTTTAATGAAAAGTTTGTGAATCTCAAAAGGCCAGATGTGGAAGCCATCAAAGCATAAAAGTTAATGGCAAAAGTATTAGAGCATGTTTGGAAGACTTTACAAAAGGTTCATGAGAGTGTAACGGGTGGAAACATGAATGGATGCCACCAGGGGTAGACACTACACATGACATTTTGCCTTGATGAGATGGAATCCTCTAGGATTTACATACCAACTGGTAGAAAGGGAAGAGGGAAAATCCTGAACATCTCAACACTGAACATCAAGTCCTACAGAAGGAAGTTTTAGATTTTAGAAGACCTACTTATGGAGACTATTGGTTGCCTGAAATTGAAAGTTTTATACATTTGAGGCCTAAAACTCCATGAATGCTTCATATACAAACGATTAAGGAAGATCCACTAGTGTGAAACTAGATATAGGAAGCAGTTCTATAAGCACCAAGAAAATAGAGGTAAGAAAGAGAAATAAAATCATGGTTTTGATTTTTGTAAACCCTTTCTCTATTTAACACATCAATATTTACACATGTCCTCAATTTCTGTTTTAATCAACAAATGTCCATGTTTTAAGGAAAGGCAAATTTACAAAGAGAAGAAGAGACTGAGAGAATGAATCTTCAATCTACTTGACCACTCTCCAAATGGCTGCAATGGCTGGAGCTGAGCTGATCAGAAGCCAGGAGCCTCTTCCTGGTCTTACATGAGGCTTTAGTGTACCAAGGTCTTTGGCCATCCTCACTGCTTTCCCAGGCCACAAGCAGGGAGTTAGATGGGAAATGGAGCATCAAGGACAGAAACCAATGTCCATACAAGATACAAGTGCTTGCAGGTAGAAAATTAGTCAACTTAGCCATGGCACCTTCCCAAAACGTCCATTTTATGAGCTGGAAAAGGAGAGTTGATTGATAATCTGAAGGAAATTGTTTATTCTGTGAGTTAGACAGCCTTGCTCTTTCCAAAACCATCTCTAACAATCGCCTGCAAGGGGCAGTATCCACAGTGTGCACTGCCCACTGACTTGCTGCAATAATGACATGGAGTGTGGTACACACTTATTAAATGTTTTTTGTGAAGTCCAAACAAACTTTTTTGACCTTTGCCTGCACAGTGCTGTCCCAGCTGTTTTTCCTGCCAAAAAGATAGTTTGAGAAGTTGGTCATGGCACTAATGTTGTGGAATTGCTAGTCAACCCATCACCAGCAACTCTGGCATCCCATATGGTGGATGGTTCATGTCGTCATGGTTTTACTTCTAATTCAGTTCCCTGCCAGTGTACCTGGGAAAGTAGCAGAAGTTAACCCAAGTTCCTGCTGCCTGCACCAATTTGGAAGATTTGTAAGCTCCTGATTCCTGGATTTAGCCTAGTATAGCCCTGGCTGTTGCAACTCTTACGGAGTAGACCAGCAAGTGTTAAGATACTCTCTCTGTATTTCAAATAAGTCAATTAACTTTTTAAGTGAAAAGATTAATTATTGGTGAGTGTGGATACCCTTTGTCTTTAAGTGGGTAATCTGTCTTCTCTTTGAAGGACATCTTGATTGGTATGACTCATCTCCTTGTTCCTCAGTCAGTATATTCCACCCATCACAGGTCATGAACTCTCTTTAAATATCAATGCCTAAAAACTGAAGAGGACTGAATAGATCAACCTACTTTTGCAAACCAACAAATACAGTAGCCCACCTGAAAGTACGTTCAACTGATAACTATTTTCTTTCTCACTCTTACCTTCCCAAAATAAACCTGCTAGTCTCTGGTGTCGCATTTGAGACCCTCCATTGTACCAAACTGGCCTCCTAAAACGTGTTAATTAATAGCCACCTCCATGTTTGTTATCACACTTCATGTATTACTGATGATTTTTGGCATTTAGATAAACAATTTCATTCAACTCAGAATTAAGTTTAACAATGAGCAGTTAGCATATGCAAAGAAGGTACAAAATAAGGAGATGTCATCCCTGTTCCAGAGAGGTTTCACCGCTCAGGAAGGGTAGCAGGTTTGTGAAGAAAAATTGCTCCATGCTTGCCCTAAGTATTTTAAGTATTGTAAGTGAAATTTTGCCCCTTCCCCCACAAAAATACTTCCTGAAGACAGAGAAACAGCTAAAGTTCTAGCCTGTCATCCCTACAAATATGACGTCATTTGGAAATAGTGTCTTTAGCAATGCAATTAAATTAGGACGAAATCATTAAGTAGAACCCTCATCCAACACAGCCAACATGGCTAATAACCTCAAAAAGAGGGAAGTTTGAACACAGGCACCTTAAGGGGAATGCCAAAGCAGAGACCCATGAAGATGAGAGAACCAAGTGGAGACAGAGGTTGCAATTAACAATCACAAGTCAAGGAACATTTGCTAATACCAGAAGCTGGAAGAGCCTAGAGTGGACCTTCCCTATAAACAAAATAACCCTGGTAGCACATTGATACTAGGTTTCTAGACTACAGAACAGTGAGGGAAAAAAAAATAAGGTACTCAGTGAGTGATGCTTTGTATGGCAGCCCAAGGAACAGTACTGTAGTTGTGTCCAGCATTTTGACATTGTACGTTAGCCCTAACCTCCAACACCAGCATTCCATATGGGTGCCAGTTTGAGTCCTGGCTGCTCCACTTCTGATCCAACTCCCTAGCAATGCACCTGGGAGAGCAGTGGAAGATAGCCCAAGCCCCTTGCTCCCTGCATCCATGTGGGAAACCCAGAAGAAATTCCTGGCCCCTGGCTTATGGCTCCTGACTTTGACCTGGCCTATCCCTGGCTATTGCAATCATTTGAGAAATGAATCAACAGATTATCTCTCTTTGTATGTAATTTTTCTTTCAAAAAATAATTCTTTTTTAAAAATAGAGAAAGAGTAATTTTATTTATTTTTAAAGTAAATTTCATATTTAATTTTGTTGATAAGATGTGTTAATTTTTTCCCATGATACAGTTGAATATAGGGATTTTCCCATCCCCCTTCTTTTCCTTCTTCCATAGTTTCTCCCATATTATCTCAGTTGCATAGGCCTTTAATAAAAGTTACGAGATTAACATTTTGCTATTTAAGTGTATCATGGCACTGCAGTTAAGAAGAATAATTTTATACCATGGGTTATACATTTTTGTAGGTCTTAGACCTACAAAATGGAGAATTCTCTGGGTTCTAGAAGTGATATAAAAACTGTGAGAAAGTCTTATAATCAGAAAGTTTAAAATGCTTGCTGGATCAGACACAAAGCATGGACCAGCAAGAACTATACAATTTACATGTCTGGAAATGATTAGGTAAAAAGCATTCTAGATTAAAGAAAGAGCGTGTGTCACTGTATGGATGCTTGGCTCCACAGAGGTGAGTATACAGTGATAACAGAAAAAGACAATTGTGCAGGGAAGCAAAAAGAAAGTTTGGGATTATATGGTGGCTTAAGAGGAATAGAACACTAGGTTGCAGATTAATAAATCATTGAAGGCTCTGAAAATTAAGTGATTACACCAGGCTTCTGTTTTAGAAAAAAAAAACCTATTTCCTTTGTGATAAAAGTGATTGAAAAGGAGAGAGATTTGAGACAAAGAAACCAGTTAGTAAGCTATTACAATAGTCAAGGATATGGGTAATAGGAATTTAATAAATAATTATAATAATAGTTGAAATGGAATTAAATATGAGGGGGGAATAATATCATAAAGGTAAAATGGATGTCATTGGGTCTCTAAGACTTCAACGTTAAGTTATATAGAGAAGGGCCCGGTGTGATAGTGTAGAGGTTAAAGTCCCCACCTTGCACGCCCGGGATCCCATATGGGTTCTGGTTTTAATCCCAGCGGCCCTCCTTCCCATCCAGCTCCCTGCTTGTGGCCTGGGAAAGCAGTCGAGGACGGCCCAAGGACTGGGGACCCTGCACCTGTGTGGGAGACCCGGAAGAGGCTCCTGGCTTCGGACTGGCTCAGCCCTAGCAGTTGTGGCCACTTGGGGAGTGAACCATCCAATGTAAGATCTTCCTCTCTGTCTCTCCTCCTCTCTGTATATCTGCCTTTCCAATAAAAAAATGAATAAATCTTTTTAAAAAGTTACATAGAGAGTTTACACATTTCATCTCTTGTCATACCAATGTGTAAGAAAAGAAATCATAAAATATCTGGGACACACAACAATAAGTTTGTGCGTTAACTCACAGTTGTGCTGTGAGTCAGCTGGACTAGTCAGCTACCTGGGCTGAACCAGAGGAGAAGAAAATTCATTCAGGAATTTGCTGATCGTGGCTGGGTTCTAAAATATGTGTGTAGTACCATTTGGGGAAAGTTTGTTGCCTAGATTCTTCATATCCTCTCATTGTCTAGTGGATTGGTACATTCTTACAGTAGAGGCAAGCAAGCAGGAGCACGATCAGAACAGCACAGAATGTTTCAAGATCTATGTCGCATTATATTTGATCTTACTGCTCAAAGAAAATCATGGAACAAAGATCAGGGGTAGAGTGGCAGACAACTGCAAATCTCAGAGCAGGGACTAGGTTAAACCATCAGTCTGGATGTCCACATCACATATCAGACTGCGGGTTGAAATTTTAGCTGTTCTGCTTCCAATCCAGCTCCCTGCTGATGTGTCTGAGAAGTGGCAGATTACTGCTCAAGTACTTGATTCATTGTCGCACTCTAGGGAGATGCAAAAGAAGTTCCTAGTTCCTGATGCAGACCTTACGCTGCCTTGATTCTTTTGCCTCTTGGAAAATGAACCAAGAAATGGAACATCGGCCTTAATGTCTCTCTCTCTCTGTCATTCTGCCTTTGAAATGAATCAATCAATAAACTAATCAATACATCTTTTAAAAATATCACAAGGCAAGAACTGGAAATATAGGAGAGACATTATTTAAGGTAGGTGATTCAATCTGTTGAACATAGGCATGAAAGAAAAGAAAAAAAGAAAGAAAGAAAGAGAGAGGGGGGAGGGAAGAGGAGGGAAGGGAAGGGATATTTGATGAGCACTAAATGCTGGAAAGACTTAGGATTCAATGAATGAAGAAAAAGGTTGGCCTTGACATGAGATATTTTGACAGCATGAACAGATGGATTGCAAAACTGTCTTAGAAAATCAAACATGTTAATTAGTTAGAATTATACTTTTGATCCTTGGTTTGCTTTTTGCTGTTTCAATGTATTTAAGATACAGAATACACATCAAATGAGACTTTCACCAGAATGATGAAGATTGAAAAAGAACTATATAACACATCCTGACAGCATATTGTTGTTTTTGTTGTTGTTTGGTTTGTTTGTTTTTTAATTTTTTTAAAGATTTATTTATTTTTATTAGAAAGGTGGATTTAGAGAGAGAAGGAAGACAGAGAGAAAGGTCTTCCATCTGCTAGTTCACTCTCCAAGTGGCCACAACAGCCAGACTGAGCTGATCTGAAGCCAAGAGCCAGGAGCTTCTCTGGGTGTTACATTTAGGTGCAGGGTCCCCAGATTTCCAGATTTTGGGCCATCCTTGACTGCTTTCCCAGGTCACAAGCAGGAAGTTGAATGAGAAGTGGAGCAGTCTGGATACGAACAGGCACTCTTATGGGATTCTGGTGTGTGCAAAGCGAGGACTTTAGCCACTGGACTACCACTGGATCCTGTTTTAAATTTTTAAAGGAAGGATTGCAATTAAAGGAAGAAGTGGTGAATTTTGGTCTAAGAATATTATATGCATCATCAAGTACAGTTCCTTAACACAAAACAAAGCAGCTGGATGTTAAACACTAAATTCTGTATTATTTCAGTGATATGAGTAATATTTTGTAATTTCACACAAATCTATCTATAATAGCACACAATTCTCCTTATACAGTAATATTTTAAATAGGGAATTATTTAAATTATGGAATGGCAGTTTGTACAGAAGCTGTCAAGATGTTCAGTTTGTACACTGGTTGTCAAGATGTTGCCTTGGATGTCTGCATCCCATATTTGTTTTATCCTCCAAATTTAATAGCCAGTGGAAGATATTTATAAAATACATCAAGTTTTCTAAGTAAATATACATAGTCTAAAGTAAATAGAAGAAAATTCCAGCCTTTTAGAGCTCTATACCAAATTTCATGAAGTACAAGTCAGTAATTTCTTTGCTTGACATATTTGAACAGTTATTTCTTGACGTGACATTTGGAACATAAGTATATCCATGTTCCGTGTATTGAACATTGCTGATAACTACTTGAAATAGCCTGTCTTGAACAATAAAATTGATTTAGCACATGAACTGTCAAGATGTCAGATTTATGTGTTTAAAAAAAAACCATATATAAGGGAAAAAGATAAATTCAATTACCACCATCAAGGAAAAGAGTACCAGGTGAATGGGACATTGTACTTTCACTGCTTCTGTATGTTAGAATAGAGTTCCTATTAGTATTAAGAGTGTGCTGTCCGAGGGCCACAGAATAAGAGAAAGTTGAATAGAAACTGAAATTGTCTTTAAGCTTTTTTATATTTGCCCAACAATGTAAACAGGCAGACAGGCTTGCGCTGGCTCACTATTGAAAGGCACCTAGCACTAACTGGTGCTTGTCAAGTACCAACTAGGAGGAAAATCAGATCAATAAATGAATACAAAACCCCATATACTCTGACCTAAACATTATGTTATTGTTTTCTACTGAAAGATTGGAGAATTATGAAGAATAAGTAAATTGCAGAAAGTAGAGGCTTATTTTTGTCTAATATTTATCCTAGTGATATTCTACAAAAGAAGCTAAAACAAAAAATTTGCAAAGATAATTAGTCCTATAGAAAGAACAAAAAACATAATTTTAAGTGAAACTACCAATGGAAATGGAAAACTTAATAATATATAGGGAAAAGTGATCCATGAACCTTTAGTTTTCAAAATTAAAGCAACTAATTATGACAATAAGCTGTTTTAGTTAATATTCTTACAGTTTATGCTACCATTAAAAATTATGCAACAATTATTAGAACAAATCAAGAATGAATGAAGTGGTCATGCACATATGAAAGAAATTTTTCATAAGGAAATTGAACAGTACATTCTTTCATTCAAGCTTTAATTTTATAGATTAATTCCCTAGATGCAGAGGTTCATTTTGTTTTTCAGACTGCTCTCTTAGTCTTACAATTCAAAAATCAGTGCCTTTTCAAACCCATCACACTAACATTACATTGCTTTTCTTCTCTATATTTTCATTCTCTCATATTATACTGTGGAGAAATTTAGGCAGTTTTACCAGGTTACTTCATAAACTTTGAATTTTTATATTTTCACTTTTTAATCAAACCAAATAGATTGGTGGATATCAGAAGCATCTCACCACCTTCAAGGCACTTTATAAAGATAAAGGTGTTGAATTTATGAAAATTAATCAATTAATTTGAAAGACAGAGAGATAAAGAGAGAGAGAATTTTCCATCTGTTGGTTCACAACCCAAACACCAGAGCAGGGTCAAACTAAAGCCAGAAATTTAGAATCAGTCTGAGTCTCCCACATGGGTGCTAAGGGCCCAAGTAACTGGGTCATCACCTGCTGCTTTCCAGGGTAAGCACTAGCAGAAACGTAGAATTGAAAGCTGAGCTGGAACTTGAACTAGCCACTCAAACCTAGGCACTCAAATATGCGATGCGGGATCCACGTGCTGCCTTAACCTCTGTGCCAAATGCCCACCACAGCAGGATGCTGATTGATGCCACTGCTCTAACAAAAGAAGAAATATTTGAATTTTATGGTATTCAGTAACTAATGGAAATCTTTGTATTTTGATTATTCAGGTATCTCAACACAGCATAATGATTTATCTTCAGAAGACCAGTACAATAGATGGCTGAACCTGTTTTGAGTATTTATTTAGGATGGAAATTGGTTCCACTGAATGAAGTACTGTGTTCCAAATAGTACAAATGAAACTTTTCTGAGAAATATTATTTTTTAAGTCATCTAGAAAATCCTGTCTGCTTCCAACAGCCTCACTCCAACATACAACTCTAAGTTCTATTACCCAATTATACCTTAGACTCTAGATTCACCTATTCAGTTAGTCTTCTATGAAAAGCCTCCTTTTTTCCAATTAGAATACGTTTAGAAGCCAGGAAAACAAAAATGAGTTAAACAAAAATGATATTTCTCCATTGGACTCTGAAAATAAAACCTTTCCTACCAATCTTCAGTACTGCTTCTTTTCCTGAAGATTTGAAAGTGAACTGATAAATACATGTTCATTGACACTATGTTTTGGGGACAAATAAAAGTCAATATATATATATTTCTGCTGACTATGCAAAATTATATGCATCAACTTCCTCCTCTCTACCATAGTTTTAAAATGGCAGATTAACTGTTAAAAGTTAGGAATTTACACCCTTCACATATCTAAAGCGACCTTCTATTATTTACATGCTTATATATCATGCCTTAATTCATAATATCCACAACAAATATAGTTTGTAAGATGACTGAAATAACATTTCCCCTTCCTCATGTAACTTACCTGTTAAGGTAACATACAGAGAAAGACTATGTTAGAAAGACTCCAGTTTGTTATTTATTTAAACTATATGAACTGTAATCCTGGCAGCCAGGATGTAGCTGTGTGATAATTCTATTTTTAGAAAGGGAAGAAAAACTTCAGTATTAGTGTTGCAGGGCAGAATGGCCAAAATAATGAAATTGACAAAAATTGCAAATTTTTAGAGACAAGTCTCAGAAATGTGTTTGAGGTTTTGTGATTTCATTCATTTCGGCAACTAAATTGGCTCTCTCTGAGAACTTCATTTTTTTTAAAATATTCACCTTTAATAAAAACATGTGTTGATAAAGTACATGAAACTAAGTAAGATGTCTGAATTGATACTGAATCCAAGATTTACAGAGTATTTGTCTTAAAGCCAATAATTTTTAAAAGGTGGTTTTATTTCTGTCACTTATGGTAGCCAGGAATAAAAAAAAAATGTAATAAAAGACATTATTTCAAACCAAAGACAAATAAAACATTGAGATGTCATCTATCTTACTTAGTGATTCTAGTTACAGAAGACTAAGAAAATTCTAGGGAGAGCTATTCTTCAGAAAAAGAGAACTACAAATGATGACATTTTTCTGGAAAAGAAAGAATGACATGCCATTATTTCTTATGTTTGAAATATAGCTAGAAGTAAATTTTAAACTGCCATACATTTGATGCCCTTGAAACATAAAAGTTTAGCCATCACTTTTCCAGTCTTGCATCTAACAAGAAAATATGTTCTTTATTTTGAAGTTTTGTAGAACTTCATCGCTGTCTAGAAAATAAGAAGTCTAGGGAGACAGAATGAGCTAATGTGGCACAGTAAAATGGGGTTTAAGATATGAGGTCTGGTGCAAATTTGTCAATGATCAATATTTTAACCTTGGCAAGGTCATTTAATCTTTCTATATTTGACTAAAACTGATATTTTTTCAAAAATCTCATTTAGCCAAGTCATCACTTAATTGGAATACTAAGTACAAATCAAACCAACAATAATTTTGTAAGCACATAGTATTGAAAAGATCATCTATAAGTGTAATTATCCATCCATCACCACCCTACATGATGGTATCAATTAGCACATTTGAAAATGAACTGTCAGTAACCTAGGAAAAAATAAAAAAGAGTACACTCCTTTGGGTTTTTCAGCATCCAAAAGTGTTCAGGAACAATTTTAATTAAGAAATACCAGAAATGAGTTGCCCCAAAGCAAACAATGTCATATCAGCAGAGAGATCAAAGCAAAGCACACGCTTGTATTTCTTCCTAAATCTATATTGAATCTTCACCATTAGACAGAACTTCCAAGCTCAGACTCCTATTTCCTTCTCCACCTTACCCAAGAGGGGCTTATGTCTCGGGGATACGGGCTGTGAGAGATTTTGTTTCTTAAAATGGGGGAGGGCATCAGAACTACATTTTCAATATTAAGAAGACAAGAGGTAGGAACAAGAAGCAATTCTGAATTTCTGATTCAGGTGTCCTAAATAAGACAAGACACAGAAATAAAAAGACAGAATTCCAAGAATTTAAAAATAATCTTCCATGCCCTATGTCTGGTTTCTCTTCCCCAAATTCTGTAACATTTGGAGCAGTCTTAGAATTTTATTTTTCTACTCTCAAACAATATTGCTATTTTGAGTTACAGCAGATGATTCATATGATGACAAGAGACCACTGCTGAATGTTTATATATGCTGAAAGGAAAAACATTAGGTCTCCAGACAACAACGGATCAACTACTTCTGATGATCAGCACATATTTATTGAACATCTGTCAGATGCCCAAGTTAAGTTTTGACTCTACTAAGGAAAGATATGATATATTTAACTCTCTTCCTTAAAATGCTTCACCAAATTCAAGAAAAATGTTGAAAATATAATACACACAGAGGCAATGGGCTGGCAGCACTCGCGTCACCTAAGGCTTGCTGGAAATTAAGACAGCTAGATAACCCTCTGCCTGCGATGTTGGCATCTCATAAGGGTACCTATTAAAGTCCAGGATGTCCCACTTTTGATCCAGCTCCCTGCTGTAATACACCTGAGGAACCAGCACCCAAAGACTGGTGCTTGGGCTCCCATCAGCCTTGTGGGAGATCCAGGTGACATTCCAGGCTCCTGGCTTCAGCCTGGCCCAGCCCTGAACATTGCAACCATTTGGGGAGTGAATTAACAAATGGAAGATTGATATCTCTCTCTCTCTCACTCTGCCTTTCAAAAAATTGAATGAGTCTTTTTCAAAAAGTGAAGAATACTAGGATCCATCCTAGGCCTACTGAATTGGATTCTGATTCTTAAGTGGACCCCTGAGCAATTCAAATGCACATAAGTCATAAGAAGCATTGTCAGATCTCTGTCACACAGTTATAAATGGCCACTGGCCCATCTTCATGCCTCAACTATGACTGTGCAAGTTCATGAGAGACAAGAATTCATTTAAATGGGTCGTGTCTAAAAAGCTAAAAACACATTAGGCAATCTTAGCAAAAGAGGTTTTCCATTTTTAAATGTCACTGCAGTACAAAAAAGGGGTTTAGTTAGTTTACTATTTGTAAGCTTCCAAATGATTAAAAAAAAAAGCTCTGTTACAGAGGGAAAAAAACATATAAAGTATAAAACATGTTTTCATAACTTACGAGCCTAAGGCAGCAACTCCAGACAACTCAACTCTATTTAGTAAGCGTTTTCTGATTTGATTATTAAGATTCTTATATCTTTATTCTGTGGATGGCATATCTCTAGCACATATCAACTGAAAGAGACACATTAGTGGAGGGGGGGGATTATACCTCAAGAACATTTCAATATCTATGTTAGTACAAAAACATATCAAGCTAAATTTCACAAGACTAACAATGAAATTTAAGTACAAAACAAATCTTAGAAGTCATTTTGGTATAAGAATTATTTGAGGCCAATGGCAGAATTTTGTCCTCAATAAACTTAAACGTTAAAATGGTGACTGACATTGGTATAAAATGTACTACACTCACTTTGTATCACTGGACCATGAGGGAAATACCTAAAAACTCTTAATGACACTGAATTGCTCCTCACGGTACTGATTATAGTCTGTACTATAGAGCACAGTTAGGTCAAAGTGTAATTATTACCCATTATCATCATATTTCTCTTCTTACATATCCATTCTTTATTGGTTTGGATCCCTTAAAGAATCAGTGACATTCCTTGAAGCTAAAATAGATTAATTTACATTAATGTATTAGACTTTGGTTAGCTAATGGAAAATGATTCTATACAGGTTCCTGAATTGTATTACCCTTTACAACTTTTTCACATGACCCTTTACTCTTATTTTGATTTTACCATGAGTGGTGTGAAACACAGTTCGACAGAACAAAAGTATGCTTGCTTTCTTCTTTCCGACCTTCTTAAACTGAAATTAGAATTTCACAAAGGAACAAACCCAAATGGCAAATAAACATATGAAAAAATGCTCAAGTTCCCTGGCAATAAGGGAAATCCAAATTAAAACATCAATGAGGTACCACCTGACGCCAGTAAGAGTGGCCCACATGAAAAACACCAACAAAGCTTGTTGGCGAGGTTGCGGGGAAAAGGGAACCCTATTACACTGCTGGTGGGGCTGCAGATTGGTACAGCCTCTATGGAAATCAGTATGGAGAACACTCAAACAACTCAAAATCAACATACCGTATGATCCAGCAATAGCACTCCTAGGAATATATCCAGAACACCTGTTCTATGAGAAACCAACACGCATCCCTATGTTCATAGCAGCACAATCAGTAATTGCCAAAACATGGAAGCAACCAAAATGCCCATCAACAGAGGATTGGATAAGAAATCTATGGTTCATCTACTCCATGGAATACTACTCAGCTATTAAAAAAAGCAAAATGCAGTTCTTTGTGGCCAAATGGGCCAAACTGGAAACCATAATGCTAAGGGAAATGAGCCAATCCCAGAAGGCTAGATACCACATGTTTGCCTTAATTTAAGAGGATATGATGTTATGTAAAACTTGTTATTTTATGAATATTATGTTATATGTTATGCATAAACTAAAATTGAAATGTCAATGAGGTGGTCTCAGAATGTGGTTGAGAACCCGCATTTATTTTTAACATATTGGTTACTCATTGCTATGTCAATTAATTCCATAACGATGTAAATTTTTGCTGATGGTATATTGGAAGGGTCTCCCTAAGAAACCGTTGAACTAGGCTGGACAGTAAGATGCTGGACTCTATGTTTGGTATATGCTTGCAGTGAGGGAATCTCAACTGAACTTAACCTGTGGTCATGTAACAAAGTGGAACAATCCACCATGGAGGGAGGTTGTGGTGAGAGGTGGGGGAAATCCTAGTACCTATGAAACTAATACAATGTAATTAATGAGTAAAAAAAATACAATGTAAAAAATAAAATAAAATAAAATAATAATAAACTCAAATTAGAATTTAAGAAAATCACATTTTCTTTATGACATTCTTTAGAACTTTAATTTCCAATTCCCAATAGCAATTAAATCTTACCAGTCATTGTGACAAGGAAAATACAACAATAATCCTAGGTGCAACCTAAAATACACACTATTCCCATTAGATCTGCATTAACAGGAATATAAACTTTGCAAGAACACTGCAAAGGGGGCCCGGCAGCGTGGCCCAGCGGCTAAAGTCCTCGCCTTGAATGTGCCAGGATCCCATATGGGCACTGGTTCTAATCCCGGCAGCCCCACTTCCCATCCAGCTCCCTGCTTGTGGCCTGGGAAAGCAGTTGATGACGGCCCAAGCTTTGGGACTCTGCACCCATGTGGGAGACCCATAAGAGGTTCCTGGTTCCCGGATTTGGATCCGCACAGCACCAGACATTGCGCGCACTTGGGGAGTGAATCATCGGATGGAAGATCTTCCTCTCTGTCTCTTTCCCTCTCTGTATTACTGACTTTGTAATAAAAATAAATAAATCTTTAAAAAAAAAAAACACTGCAAAGGCATTCGCTCCTGTCTGAAGGATTTTTCTTATTTAATGTGATGCTGTAAGCACAACATCAGAAACTGAAAAAGGAAGGACATAAATAACAAATGCCTTCCCAGACCTGAACTTTTTTGATGCTGTTATTATTCCATGTGGATTTCTTGGTTGATTGTTTTTATCTTAAAGATGAGAGATAGAGATCTTCCACTGCTGACTTATTCTCATATGGCTGTAACAATTGAGTCAAGGTCAGATCAAGCCAAGAGTCAGAAACTCCATTCTCATCTCAGACACGGGAGCTGGAGGTCCCAGTTGCTGGGACATCATGAGCTGCCTTCCCTGGGACATTAAGAGGTAGCTATCAGAATCAGAGCCACTGAAACTCCAACGACAATATGGGATGCCATTGTCACAAGTAAGTGCTTGCTTAGACCCTGTTTTTTTAATGACCACTACCTCTAAAGATTAGGTGTTTCTAAAATGCAAATACTATACAAAAAGTAGAAATATGTAAGCATATATATAGGGAGAAATATGAAATACATAAAAAGAATTTATATGAAGGTACTTTAAGAAGTTCATGGAAAGTGTTTATCATTAAAAAAGAGGCACTGAGGGAGAATCAAGATGGCGGAATAGGGTAAGGACACGTTTAAACGGACGGAGAAACATCAGCCAGTGTGAAGCAAAGAGGACACATTCCAGGAAACAGGAGAGGACAAAACAACAGCAGAGGGGTACTGGAGACTGACAGACACAGGAAAACAGCAGACAGAACGGTGTGGTGTTGCAGTGACTGACACTCCAGTGGCATTCACCTAACGGCCATCTGAACTGCAACAGCAGCTGGAACTTTACTAGTCACCAGGTGGGAAGGGACTATCACTGGGAGCTTGGGAGGTGAACCCAAAGAACTGTCCATTCTGCTGGTCCGTTTGATTTGACCAGGAAGAGACAGAGGAGCAGGTCCCAGAAGGACAGTGCGAGAACAGGGTAGATTTCACAGCTCAGTCAGACCCCTGGAGCTAAATAAGGCGCCATTTTGCATAAGGAGGCAAAGGCAAGGGAAAGGACTGAGCATACGCTGAGCTGGGAGTGAACTCATTCTTGAATCAGTGAGCTGCATCAACATGGCATTTTACAACTTCCACCCAAGACAGGTCTGGGTAGCTCTCAGACCTGACAACCAGCAGATCAAGAACTCTAGTAGTGGTACGTCAGGTGCCATTTTGTACACTGTGGCAAAAGTTTTAGGACTGCAGGGGACAACAGTGAACTGCACATGCACTGAGCTCATGAGAACTCACTGAAGTCCATGAATTGCACTGGTCCCACAGGAAAATAATACTGACTGTGGCATCATTAGGGTCAAAATAGGTCTGTGTTCCACCCACACCTAACATCCAACAGGTTCTGAGAAGATCAGCACCACCAACAACCTAGCTAGATAGGATGCCTGGTGTCTCTCTAATCCTGGGATCTGCTCCACCTGGAAGTAGGAGAAAGGTTGCAGAGACAATGGTGCAACCTCAGCACAGTATCACAGGAGGTGGAGAGTGGTGAGCCAGGAGCTGGGGCTCTGGAGACCATGGTGAAAATCTAACATAAGAACCCAGATCTGGAACTCGCTGGAGGTTGTGGCACAATTGGCTGCAAACAAAGAGTTCTGTACCAACTGCAATAAGTAAAATTGCATTGTAGACCTGTGGGTGACACAGCTTAGAAACCTGTCCCAAAGAGAAGACTCTGCTAACCAGAAGTACAATGACCAAGAGCAAAAGAAGAGACAAAGGAACAATGAATATTACCAAAAACTCCCCTGCAAAGAAGTAAAACCCTGTGCCAACCTCAGGGTTAACTGAGGAAGACATCGAGATAATGGGAGACACAGAATTCATAACACTCATTTTAAAGCTTCTGATCAACAATGAGAAGCACATACAAGAGTTCAAAGAATTTAAGGAATACTTTACACAAGCAATAGCAGCAATAAAGCAAATCAAGGCTGACATATCAGAAATGAAGAACACAGTAGAGCAAATTAAAAGTACAGTGGAGAGTCTCCAAAATAGAATGTAGCAAGCAGAAGAGGAATAGCACCCAGCAAAACCAAAGGCAACTTTGAAGAAGATCCCAATAAAATGACAACAGAAGACTAAACCAATGAACAATCCATTCCTAAAATGACAGCACCAAAGTGCCACCCATACATATTTTTTTAAAGATTTATTTATTTTTATTACAAAGTCAGTAATACAGAGAGGAGGAGAGACAGAGAGGAAGATCTTCCGTCCGATGATTCACTCCCCAAGTGAGCCGCAACGGGCCGGTACGCGCCGATCCAAAGCCGGGAACCAGGAACCTCTTCCAGGTCTCCCACACAGGTGCAGGGTCCCAAAGCTTGGGCTGTCTTCAACTGCTATCCCAGGCCACAAGCAGGGAGCTGGATGGGAAGTGGAGCTGCCAAGATAAGAACCGGCGCCCATATGGGATCCTGGCACATTCAAGGCGAGGACTTTAGCCGCTAGGCCACGCTGCCGGGCCCAGTACCACCCATACATATTAAGCCAGAATGTGAATGGCTTAAGCTAAATCAAACTTCATAGATCAGTAGACTGGATTTAAAAACAAACTCATCTATTTTTTGTCTAGAAGACACATTTCACCAACAAAAATCAGTGGAAACTATATCGCATGGGTTTTGATGTTTTCTGTTAGTTTCATCTCCTCAAAACACTTTCTTCTGATTAAATTCTTCAATGATTCATAGATCATACAGTAGCATCATTTTTTGCAAGAAGGTTCTTGATTTTCATTTGTTCAGCTACACGTAGTCATTTAGTAGCATGTTATTTAACTTCTTGGTGTTGTTAATTTCTTTTTTCTTCCTAATGTTGATAAGGGGATGTATAGTAGCTGTGTAATGGAGACTGTCATATCTAGTAACATGTTATTTAACTTCATGGCATTTAAATTTTCTATTTTTCTTTCTATTGTTGATTTTGTATTATGACTTCATTTGAGGGGAAGTACAGCAGCTATGAAATTGAGACTAACATATCCAGATGTGAGGATACAATGTAATATGCATTTCAACTTCCAGACAAAGATGGACTTACAATGAAACTGTTTACTTTATCTTGACAATAGGATGCTGGACTCTCTGCCATTGTCCATGCCCACAATGACTGACATATGACTGTGTATGAAGAACTATGCTTTAGTAATGATATAGAGGAACTAGGTGGGGGGGTGGAGATTGGGGCTGGGATAAGAGAAATGCCAGGACCTTTGGAACAGCATCATAAAATGATAATAATAATAATGATAAAATATAACATGTGAAAAAAAAGGATGCACCTTTTTCAATTGGTTAAACCAAAATAAACACATCTACTAATTTCACTTTCCCACACATTTCTGAAGTATCTTCATTAATATTTCAATCACTGAGCTAAGCCACAGAGGTCAATGTTGTGGCATAATGCAATGGGCAAAGCTATCACCTACATTGTCAGCATCCCAATATTGGTGCCAATTCATGTCCCAACTGCTCCACTTCCTATGCAGCTCCCTGCCAATGATCTGAGAAAAGCAGAAAATAAGATCCAGATGCTGGGATTCCTGATACTCATATTGGAAACCTAGAGAAGCTCCTGGCTTTTGGCCCAGTCCCAACCATTGCAACCAACTGGTGGACTGCAGCTCTGAATTTCTAATATAGATAGATAGATAGATAGATAGATAGATAGATAGATAGATAAAATTTTTTTCATAAAAAAAGATTTAAGTTCAGAATTTGAAGTTCTGATTTGTCATAAAATTTAATTAGATACAAAGATATTCCTCCTAAAAATAATATATTTAATATAAAAATGTAACTTGGATTTTACAGCTTTTGTACAGATCTTATAACTGGAGAAACAAACAAAAAAAAAGAATTGAAAAATGAATGAAGCAGGCCCAGCAGTTTGGCCTAGCGGTTAAAGTTTTCTCCTTGCATGTGCCAGGAACTCATATAGGAGCCAGTTTATGTCCCAACAGATCCACTTCCCATACAGCTCCCTGTTAGAGACCTAGGAAAGCTGTCCACGACAGTCCAAAAGCTTAGGACCTGCACCCATGTGGAAGACCAAAAGAAGCTCCTGGCTCCTAGCTTGGTATCACCTTAGCTCGGGCCATTATGGCCACTTGGGGAGTGAATCAAGTACTCTCTACCCTCAAATACTTACAACATAATCCTAACTCCATATGCATAGTTGTGTTTAATTGCAAAATAAACTGTTTCAGTATTTTGCTGTATGCATGAAAGAATTGACACCTAAGGTTTTCAGTATGAACTGGCCAGATTTGTGGGACAAGCTTATGTGACTTAAGGAAGTGTTAAGACCTAGGCAAGGAAAATTTAAGTCAATAATTCAGTGATTTTTCTAAGTTTAATACTCAAGTGAATAAACTGTGAATGTCAATATGAGGATGACGGAATTTTAAAAATCAGAAAAGTATGCCGGGAACTAGTGTAAAAGCCCTCTAGAATGAGTCTAAAGTCAGGAAAAGAACTAGGACTGTAGATTCTATATTATCATTTTTCTGTTGTCTAGTGTCTATTCAGAAATCATAGCCAAGGATTGTTCAAATGCAAGTTTTTGTGAGTAAAAATGTGAATCATCATGTAATGCCTACATATTTGCTGAAGTAGAGCCATGCCACTGAAGATTTCTATCATGATGGATAAGGAGAATGGCATCCTGAAGACGGTGAACCTCTTTCTGGAACCCCAAGTCTGACTTATTTTTAAAGAATTCACAGTAAATTCTCTGCAAAATTATCACTTGGGAGCAAACAAAATTTTAGTAATATTATTCATTTGGTTAACTGTCATGTGTGCATACAATTCTGATATGTGAGAAAGAAGCAATGGGTATAATACCACATTGCTTTACAGCGTGGGATGTGAGGAAATCTTCACTAGAAAACAAACTAGAAGGTATTATGTCCTTTACAACTCAGTCAATTTCACTGAACACTGAGTTTATGCTCAGAGAACTGAACTTGTGAGAAGTACTAGGCATTATGTTAAGGCCTGTAAGAAATAGAGATATAACAAGACAAATAGGACACAATCTAATATTCAAGAATGAATGTCATCAATTCCACCCCACACAAAAAGTGCCATGAGTAAGATTTCTTACTTAAAAATCATAAAGCATGAGAGAGATTCACAGACCCAAACTTCACCTCTCCCTTCTACTGCTCCACTCCCTAAATGTCCCCAGAAGCCAGGGCTGGACCATGTCAAAGCCAGGAAACAGAAGCTCCATCTGGATCTGCCATGAGGCCGTCAGGACCCAAATACTTCTCCCTCCAATATGCACATCAGCAGGAAGATGGGACTCTGAAACAGAGGCAGGACTTGAATCTAAATATCCCTATACAGGATGTGAGCCACTAAGAGTGTATCAGAACCACTGCTCCCATCACCTGCTTTGTGATGTGAGAAAGATTTAAGTAGGGAGTAGATAATTAATGTAAAGAACAAGAGGATATATATTGAATGTTAGCACTAAGCAGTAAATACCTAAATATTTGGGGTTTTACTTTATTTTATTATTCTCCATGATATGATTTTGTAGGTATACTGATTCCTCCTTCCACTTCCCCTTCCTCCTTCCTCATCCCCCTCCAGCACATGCACTAATATTACACTGTTACTACCCCATATTATTACAATAGTATAGTACTTCAGCAACAGTCAAAATCCAACATTCTGCTATTTAAGTTTATTAGGACACTGCATGTATAGACAATGGCAGAAAATCTAGTACCACATTGTCAAGGTAGATTTAACAGTTTAATTGATATTTATAAGAAAAGTTAAAAGGAAGTTTATAAAGCCCTGGCAATTTTGCTTATATGTTATCTATTTCATTTCAATCATACCTACCTCACGAAGAAATTATACTAAGAATTTTTCACCCTCCGTAAGAGCAAAAAAAAAAATAGCGGTCATTGATATCATTGACTTTGAATCTTACAAAGTATAAGGTTAAGGGGGTGATATGAGGGTTCCACTGACTAATCCTTCACCTGCAAGCATCTGCACTCAATATGGGTGCTGAGTTGTGTCCCAGCTGCTCCACTCCCTATTTAGTTTCATACTTATGGGCTTGAAAAGCAGAAGAGGATGGCCCAAAACCTTAGGACCCTGCACCCATATGGGAGACCTGGAAGAAGCTCCAGGCTCCTGGCTTCAGATGAATTCATCTCCAGTTGTTACAGACATTAGGGAAGTGAACCAGTGGATGGAAGACCTCTCTCTCTCTCTCTGATTCTCCTTTCTCTCTCTGTAAAATCTGTCTTTAGAATGAAAATAAGTAAATCTTTTTTTAAAAAAAAGAAATGTTTCCCAATATCATTTTTTTTTTCATGACCAATAAAGAAAAGTCACAAGTGCAAATGAAATTTCATGAAGCTATTAAAAGTGAATTTTCTTTTCCTGCGTTAAAATTTATCCTATGCATGTGTAATTTTTCTTTGGCCAAGTTCTTTGACCAATAATAATGGTTACACTTATTAAGTCCTGACCATATGCTAAAAAGATTCAATATATTTAATTATCACACTCCTTCATGTGCAGCATGTTTCTACCCTTCATTTTATGGATATGAAGATTTAAGCATATAAATTTCAGCAACCTACCCATAGCAAAATCAGACAAGTAAAATTAAACATGCATACTCTATCTTTTTGTTAAATATTTATCTTTGGGATCATCTCAGATGAAGTTTCTTTGGAGATCCCTCCAACTGAACTGCTGATCTCAGAACCCCAACCATGAAGAGACTATGTCAGCCTGTGGATTCTGAATAGGTTTCTTCGCAATTGGAACGGCGAGATTGGCAGCAATTCGAACTGTTGAACTATCAAAACTGCTTGAGGAGGAATCTTGGAGCATGCCTCACATCGGGGACCTGGGATGGGTGGGAGGCTGTGTGGGGCTTCTCCCTTTGTTTCTCCCCTGATCCCAGATATGGGGAAAAAATAATATTAGTGTGGAAACAATGGTATTACCCACTTTCCTGTAGCCCTTGGCCCTTTGTACCCTATCAACTAAGTAAGATTCTTTAAAAAAATAAATTTAAAAATATTTATCTTATTTTATTGGAAAGACAGATGTACAGAGAAAAGGAGATACAGAGAGAAAGATCCTCCATCCACTAGTTCATTCCCCAAAAAACTGCAACAGCCAGAGCTGAGCTGAGCTGAAGCCAGGAGCCAGGAGCCTCTTCCAGGTCTCCCACGCGGGTGCAGGGTCCCAAGGCTTTGGGCCGTCCCCTATTGCCTTTCCAGGCCACAAGCAGGGAGCTGGATGGGAAGTGGAGCCACTAGAATACAAACCAGCGTCCACATGGGATCCTGGTGGATGCAAAGCGAGGCATTAGCCACTAAGCCTACATGCTGGGCCCCAAAATTACATACTCTTAAAACTAAGCCTAATATCTTTACTCCTATAGCCCAAAGACTATTTTAAAGGTTAGACTTGTCAAAGCCTCATATTTCTCTTTCATATGTTTAGCATTCATTTATAATACAGCCAGAGTGCCATGTAATGGCTGGGGCAAGGGAAATCTGTCTTCTGTTCTTTACCTTGAGCACTTCAAACCTTTGAATGTCTCTGAAATAAGCGCAATAAATCACTGCCTCTCCTGTCCTAATTCATTGCATTTTTACGAAAAAATGTAAAAATGACAGGAAAGGTTTTGCATGTTACAAAGGTCACAGAAATATAAATGGTGCTTTATCTAATGCTCAATTTTTATTATACTTCTCTGTCATATCCAGGGACAAAGTTATGGACAGTTCACAAATGAGGAAAACTGGTTCAATAATACCAAAGGGATTCTTCAATGACCAAAGAATGAATCAAAGCAGGCAGCTCAGCTGGACCCTGATAATATGATTCCCTCCCAGGGCCACCATCCTGATTTTGTGCAGTTGGAAATTTGGGTGGAATTTTACATTCACAATATTTACATCTGAAATAGAACTGAGGCCTGAAAACCCATGACCTAATTTACAAGTCTACATTTTGGATGAATAACTTGATAAAAATGACAGTCTACACTATTGAATCATGGGTGCTGTTTATCCATTAAACAAGGTGCCACCAGTCACCACCCTGCAAGTTTTCACATGCTACCAGGATGACCTGTTTTTTCAGGTCACTCTACCAAGTGGGAATGGATTTGAAGCTTCATGTTAATTCAATAATTTTCTTCTCTACTGAAACTAACAACAAGGGCACCACTTGGCATGCTTTTGACTTAGCATCTAGAACAGCTCTTATGAATAGTAAAAAGATCATTTTCTCATCACTTTTTAGAAATAGTTTCTTTGATGGATACTGTTCCAGCCGCAGTGATTTACACATTGGGTCCACAGCACAGAGAACTGGACCACTTGTGAAATCTGATTAGTTAGATGAAGGAATAGAGTGTGTTCCTCTAGCATGTCCTTGGACTACATGAGAAATAAGGACAAGAACATTATGTGCAGTAAAGTTAAACATATCTGTATTTTAATTCTGTCACATTTTAAATTTTTCATGCAAGAATTTAATAAGAAATAATGAAAATATTTGTTAAATATGCTTGTCATATTCCTTGAAAAGCTTCATTTCTGAGGGCGGGGGGGGGGGAGATTCCCAGTTCCAACGAAACTGTATCACATAATACAATGTAATCAATGAATAAAAAAAAAAGAAGAAAAAAAGAAAAGCTTCATTTCTATTTCTTCTTGGCAATATCAATTTTCTTCACTGTACATAAAATCTAATTAATGTTTCTCTCAGCGGACTTTGGGTTCCATCACAAAATATTACTAAACATAACATTGGGTAGTAGCAGTGAGGGTTATAGGTTTATTTCCTTTACTTGTAGCAAAGTCATGGAGAGACTAGCCAAGAAGCTGGACATGCCCAGCTCTTTAGTAACTTGCAGAACCATTTTGAAGAGTCTTTTAAGCCTGATGAATCTGATTCTGGGAGCTTGAATATGGGAGGATAGGCTGACAACTTAGACTTATTCCACTTCAGTGTCTTCTGTGAACCTGACATACTGAAGAATCTAAAATGTAAACAGCACACATTGGGGACATAGTGATAGGCTTATTTTTCTCAGGGAAATACGGTAAACATGCAGAATAGATGGAATAAGCAAAGAATAGAGACCTTGGGAATGAGAATGGATAACCTTCATATTAGTTGTCAGGGTTGCTATGACAAAATGCCATAGACCAATTTGCTTGCACAGTTGAAATTTATTTATCCAAAGATCTAGATATTAGAATCCAAGATCAAGGTATCATTAAAAATGGTTTCGGGTAAGACTTCACGACCAGACTTGAAGATGGCCAACCCATTACTGTGTCTTCACGTGACTGGTTCTCCAGGCATGAGGAAAGAGAAAGATGACAGAGAATGTGTCTCAGAGTCTCTTCCTGTTCTTGAAGGACAACAGCGGTATCACATTATGGCATCCACTTCATGACCTCTTTTAAATTGAACTAACTCCCTAACGATCCTGTACCCAAATGCCCGCATATTGAGGGGATAGAGCTTTAACATCTGGATTTTGAGACATAATCCACTCATATCAGCTCTCTATCAGCTCCATCATGCAAAGCTAAATGACTCAAATGAAATATTCAACCTGTGTATCTCATTTTCCTGAAGGAGCAAATGATAATCATATATTCTTCAGAAAGAGCTTGAGAGCACTGAATAACACAAAAAATTAACTAGGAGTGCTGAGAACATTAAGTCAATGAAGTTGAAAAAGTTATCAGTATCTCTATACTGGAATTGTCAAAAACAAAAGCCAATGAAGCTGAAATAGGGACACAGAATATTAGTTAGAAATATTGCTTTGTTTTATTGCAAAGACCTGAGTTCAAATCTTATTTTTTATTCACTTCTTACTCGAATTTATGCAAGTTTTAAAAGCCCTTATAAAAATCAACTTTCTCACTTTACAAGTGAAAATAATAACATGATTTCCCCTGGTACAGGTAGTATATTAGCTTAGTGGATAATTGGTAACTTAAAAAATATTATTTACCATTGACAAAACCTTAAATGACTTATAGAAACTTAGATCACCAGGAATGGATGAGTGTTTTTCAGGGTAGGGTGAAGGGAGAAATGAAACAGAAAGGATATCACGGTATTACGTTGCGCAGGAAAAACAATGCAGTTGAAAAGATACCCAGATATTATCGCAAAATAAGTCACTGTCACTGATATAACACAATGATATTTTCGTCACTGCATTTGCTGATTTTTGACTAACATAATCCCAAAACAATCAAATAGCTCTAAGTCAATCCGTGGGTCTTCCTGGGATTGACTCCTCACCTGGGGGGGACCTGCCTGTGCTCCACATCTTTCATATTTCTTGGGCCAGCATTCTAACTAGACCATATACTTCTCAAAAGAATGACAGCGTACACTTAAACAAGTTCAGCAACCTAAGTGCATCTCAGATTTCACCTCTGTCATTTCGGCTAAAATTCTATCAGCAAAGTAAGTCACTTAGACAAACAGAATATCAAAGGGTAGAAAAGGAGTGGGAAGGAGTGTTTTGCTTTTTTTTTTAATCTAATATAGCACAATAGCAAATGCAAAGTTTTATCTTGAGAGAAAATGAGAAAATTCTGAAGTATTCCTGAACCTAGGAAAAGAATGGCATCATGTGCTTCAAAGACATTATCTTGGGCATGTTTACTGGAAAGACAGAAAGAAGAAAGGCAAAAGACTGCTTAAAAGGCTGAAAATTTCAGCCAATTTGGAGTGTTCAGAATGAGCTAAATGTGTGGAAATACAGTAATCATATTTCAAAGAGACACACAATTCCTTTTAAGCCATGAAATCACAAAACTAGAAAATTCCACATAAATTGGGGGAAAATAAGCTGTTCACAGAGTAATAGATAGGCTATCTGTGGCCGTATTATCATCCTAATACTTTGTGGCATAAAATAATACTTAGTATCCCATACAGTGTCTGCAAAATAGAAACTCAACAACAATTCAACACAGTGCGTCTGGTCAAAATTCCTAAATTCCTGTGTGATGCCAGCAAGATGCCCACTGGGGCTGTCATCTGAAGAATTAGCTAAAGCCAGAAGATACTCTCAGGCTCACTCATGCACATGGCCTGCAAGCTGATTGGGACTATGACTCGGAAGTCTTAGCTCTTCTCCACGCGGGTGTCTACAGGACTGTTTAGCCTCACAATATTAGACTCATTTTCTTCCAGAGAGAGAGAGACACACACACAAAAGTAAAACAAGTTAGAAGCGGTAGCATCCTTTATGACCTAACTGCAGAAGTCACCTCTAGTCACTTCTGCCTCACTTCATCCCTGAAAAGAGGAGAGTCAAATATCTACTGGAAGTCTTTGAAAGCCAAAACAGGAAAATCATCTACAGTGTAATAGATTTAAATGAACAAGTTTGCAGTAAATATGGAAACAAATGGAAGTAGCACTAAGCTGAGTGATTAAAAGAGAACAAGGATAAAATCTTCATTTTTGGCATTACTTTCAAAGAGAAAGTAGGTGAATATTTAAAGGTGTGGAAAAATATTAAAGGAATTTAGAAAGAAAACAACAGCATTATTTGTACTATTTGAGTGGAGGTGGAAGTAAGGGGAGATATCGAAAAGAAAATAAGAAAGCCTAAAAGAGTTCTACAATAGATCATAGTGCGGTGGGAAAATAAGTTTAAGAAAAAAGTGACAAAAACAAATTTTGAAGAAAAATACTACTAAAACTGACATTTGTCATTATGGTATTGTCACATGATGCTTTTAAATGTCCAATAGTGGGTTAAAGTAGTCACAAGAAAACATATACTTCTCTAAAGTTGTATAATTAACTAACAATGTTTGAGTAAGTATTCAGCTTTGCAGTTGAGATGTCCAAAATCCACACAGGAAAACCAGGGTCCAATTCCTGCCGCATTTCCAGCTAATTCAGATTCCGGGAGACAGCAATGAAGACCTGACTTACGGAGATTCTTGTTACCAACATGAGAGACCTAGAAGGAGTTCCTGGTTCATGCCTTTCTCTGTTTTCCATTCCCAGCTGTTCTAGGCATTCGGGGCATGAACCAGGGTTGGGAACTCTGTTTGACTCCTTTCCTCTCAAGTGAATAAATATAAATCACAAGGCTAGCAATACCGATGAAATGTTCTCTAATAATTTTCCTCAGGAAGAAACATTATTGAACAAAAAAAAAAAATTCAGATTCTTTTCTCCACATAAAATTTCAATAAGATCCTGAAAGATTTCCTCTGACAAAGGCCCCATTTCAAACATAAGGAGTCACAGCCCACACAGGACCTAGTGAGGTAGGAAATGACATCATCACGTACAATTCTCCATCTCCGTGGCCAGTTCCCAAATCACTCTTACCTATTTAGTCTAGGGTATCCTTAAGTAAAAGAATATTTTATATCTTTTTTTTTTTCTCCAGGCAAAGGGTTCTAAAAATGTTACATAAGGGTTTTATTTTCCTTTGGATCTTCAAATGGGGGAAGCAAGAGGACCAGCCCAAACCCATGAAACCCAGGATGACATGCACCAATATTCTAAAAACGCTGCTTCTCCACAAAGTGGCCTTGTGGTGTGTCTGTCTGGGTTCTGCACAGGTTCAAACACTTCATTTAAAACATAATAAAACTATGGCGAATGGAACTCAGTGACCCCATTTCACAGTTTTCCAAAGCACACACACACACAAAAAGAATGGAGGGCATTGAAAAGTGAGTCCCAACTTTTATGGGTTTTCTTTCCCCAGACCTCAGACAACAGCATTGTCATGAAGCAGTAGTATTCCTAAAGGGGCGCCTGGGCATTGATATGCAAATGTGGGCGACAAACATCCCATTTGGCCTTAGAATTCCTATGTCTAGCACTGTCACACAAATAGTTTTTGAATCTGAGCAGTTTATTCAGGACCAGAAATATGTGTTTCACCCTGTGAACAAATTCCGTTTGCTCACAGAGTTCACAAGCAGTAAAAATGTAAGGTGGAGTGAGAAAGAGCCCCTGTTTGATGTGATGCTCCTCGAAGCAAAGATGCTTTTAAACAGGACAGATTTATAAGCACAGCCCAAGATCTTAATGCACATGGAGCCCCCCAGATGCTAGAGACTTATTTGTTATTGTCTGGTTTTAATCTAAACTAGGTTACCTCTGTTGAGATCATTTGCTTTTAAACAGAGAAAGGTAAAAGCAATTTTAGTTCACATACTTATCACATAAAAAGCAGAATAATGCATGCTAATAGATTAGTGATGAAGGAAGAATATTAGTTTTTCAGATGTCTCGGGGGAAATGGAATTAAGGGTAGGTGTTTTCCAGTCCCCAACCCCATCCCCCATCTCTTGCTGTCTAGTTGAAAATGATATAAAAATTTACCTTTGGAAACAAAATCAGCTAATTTTAAAACAGTTTGAATGAAAGTATTCCAGCCACCAGAAATCTGTTCAGACTGCACAAACTGGGTATGTTAAACCCCTCCTTCCCAAAGCTATTTCCGGTGCCTCTCAACCTTTGCTACATCTTTCTGGCTGCCTCAATTCTATGTAACTGCTTTTCTGTAACCGACACCTACACTAAGCTCTCACCATGTCTTAGCATTAAACGTATGCAGAAGAGAATAGGGCAGATTTTAGGAAGTTTTTTAATTATTACTATTATGAGTTCATTCCTGATTCTTTAAAACGCTCGATCCATGATCATGTGTCCATGTTTATATAAAAAAAATCAAAGATGAAAAACTTACATTCCTAAGGAAAATGTAAAAAGCAGTATTCCTGCATGGATGAGTATGACAGAGTATATCAAAGCAGAGTAGAGATTAAACTTCATGAAACTGCCTATTACCAATACATTCTTCTTTGAATGACTCTGAAATAATGAAGAAAATCTGAAGTCTATAACTACTTGATGCACCCTGGTGACCATGCAGACCCACGATGTATTTTAAGCTTAATTTTCAATAAGAGACTGCGTGGTTCCTGGTCCTACCCTGAAGCACTCTCTCCTGTTTTCATTTCTTCTCTCCTTTATTTGCTCCGGAGAGGAGCACCCGACAGAGTAATGGAAACAGATGACTCAGTCAGGGTGGATCAAGAGTGGATCAAGACTCTTAGCTCTTAAAAAGTCTTGCTAGGCCACTCAGTTAAGATCAGGTGTTTCTATTTCTTTCTTAAAACATAATTATTACATTAATGAATTAGAAAGTCAACACAGTCCTGCAGTTCTGCTTAAGACTTTACTTATCTAGGGCCCGGCGGTGTGGCCTAGTGGCTAAAGTCCTCACCTTGAAAGCCCCAGGATCCCATATGGGTGCCGGTTCTAATCCCGGCAGCTCCACTTCCCATCCAGCTCCCTGCTTGTGGCCTGGGAAAGCAGTCGAGGACGGCCCAAGGCTTTGGGACACACTGCACCCTCGTGGGAGACCTGGAAGAGGTTCCAGGTTCCCGGCTTTGGATCGGCGCGTACCGGCCCGTTGCGGCTCACTTGGGGAGTGAATCATCGGATGGAAGATCTTCCTCTCTGTCTCTCCTCTCTGTATATCCGGCTTTCCAATAATAATAATAAAATCTTTAAAAAAAAAAAAAAGACTTTACTTATCTAGTCTTCATTACATCACTTAATCAAAAGCATGATTGCATGGGGGGGGTGGAAGAAATGCACATTTCTTTTTGTCCAAATAGAAGCTTCTTCGAGAATTTGTTGAATCTCTTAAGTAGAGGTGCTATAATTAATTTAAGCACAGATAAATCCTGTTCATGTGCTTCCTCAAATCATTGCCTTGATCCTACTGAATAAAGGGAGAAGAGTTGCTATACTACACTAACATAATACTAACATTTCTGCTGATATAGTAGGAAATCCAGTTCCCTTTTATATATGATATTAATTTTAATCAGCTTATAATATTCATTTAGTTTGGAAAAGAGAGAAAAAGAAAGAATAAGCATATCATATTTAATAGCTACAAATAGCTAATAGCTAGGGCATTACTCTTAAAACAGTAAAAATAAATGATAGTACAGGGACTAGAAAAACATGAAAGAAAAACAAAGGATACCTACAGAAATTGTGAGTAAACATTTATTCCTTTTGGATTCTGAGAGAAAAAACTGTTGATCACTCCTTTGGTAAAAGAAATATAGCAATATTCAAGAAAGAGGAAGTTGTGATGATGAATCAAAATTTAATTTGCGAAGAAAAGTTTTTGAATGTTAGTTTTCTTTCAAGTTAAATTCCAGAAGAATTGATTGTCCTTGCTAGTTTTCCTTCATTTTCAACAACATGGAGGCCATGTTTCCTTTCGAAGCTGTTGCAAGCTGGTGAACCATTAACATTTAACAAAGACAAGGCACATCTTAGAGGGAAAAAAGAAGAAATTGAATGACCTTTATTGTTTTTTGTGATTATTTTTAATGAAACTTCAGGGAAGACATATCCAAAAAGCTTTCTAGGGCATGACCTGAACTTAGATGACCATTGTTTTGTGCTGAAATAATTTTCCTGGATTGCTTTTATTCATAGATGGCTTGTCACTTTCTAGCGCCACTGCATTGAGTTACAAACTCAGAAATGGCAAAACTGTTCAAAGTATACATATTTTTCTTCATTTTGTATTTAACTATATGTATCAGAATATTTGCATCATTTCTCTTGGACGTTCAAGACCATCTGCCTAGTTTTAAATGTCTAGTATGCATTATCTTTCTTCTTCAAATCCTGGTTTTGTTTGAGACATTGGTGCCATCTGGCGGACACACAAAAAGTAAAGATTTGTAACTACTGTTCCTTACCTGAGAGGTCCAATTAAATGTAGCACTTGTTCCTTAAAATTTAACATCTGGACTCATCATTTTCAATATATCCAGAAATAACCAAAGCCCTGCCTTAATTGCATATCCCAGGAAACCCAGTGAAAAGTCTTTGGGGGAATATTCACTGTTACAAATACAGTTTGCAATTATATTGAGCATTCATCAAAACTTATACTGAATATATGTGTAAGTCAAAAGGATATATGACCAGCTGTCAAAATGCTTGGAGTCCTAAGGGTTGACAGGTTGAAATAAATCATCACAATGAAATTTAAATGTTGCAAAAGAATTATTTGGGGGGCCTAGCTCAGTAATCTAAACTCAGTAAGGCTAAACTCCTTGCCTTGCATGCACCAAGATCCCATATGGGTGCCAGTTCTAATCCCAGCCAAGCCACTTCCCACCTAGCTCCTTGCTGTGGT
Organism: Ochotona princeps; assembly: GCF_030435755.1. Classification (NCBI taxonomy): domain Eukaryota; kingdom Metazoa; phylum Chordata; class Mammalia; order Lagomorpha; family Ochotonidae; genus Ochotona; species Ochotona princeps. The sequence continues at coordinate 32,562,333 of NC_080838.1, forward strand.
CTAGGAAAACAGTAACGGACGGCCCAAAGCCTTGGGACCTGCACCTGTTTGGGAGACCTGAAAGAACTGGTTCCTGGCTTCAGAGCAGCTTAGCCCTGGCCATTCTGGCTGTTTGGGGAGTGAACCAGCAGAAGGAAGAGCTTTCTCTTTCCAATACAAAATAAATGAACCTTTTTCTTTAAAAAATGGTAATTTCCTCATTCAAACATGTGAAAATTGCTATAAGGACATACTTTCTTTAAGAATAAAATGTAAGGACATCTTTTCTTTAAGAATAACATGTAGAATATTAGTTCAGGGGGAGGTTTAAGACAACTGCCTGTATTGTAATCAAACAAAAACTGACTAAAAATTGAATCTCTTATTGAAAGCATGTTAGCTAGTACCAAAGATGAAACAAGAACCCAAATCAACCAATGCTTTTTTCATGGTTTCCTTTCTACACAATGACTTATTACTATACATGTAAGTGAAGGTAAAATGTTAAAATAAATGAAAGCGTATGTCATGAAGATAATATACAAAGATAAACAGTAACTGGAAAGTATTTCAGTATCTTCTCAATTTTTTAACTCTTACACTTATTTTGTATTCCTGGGTTTGATGTGTGTCCTCAACCACCACACCGAGACTGCATCTCAAGGTTTCACAGAACATATGCTGAGTGGATGTACAAATGAATGAATGAGTACATGCATGAAATAATGAATTCTGGACTTATTTAATTTCTCCTGAGAAGGGGCCTATTAAGTACAGCTAATTTCTGAAGAAAAGGCTGATGTATGTGAACAAAATTTCATAGATTGATCAAATATTTAAAACTTGCTGTTATTTTTCATGTACACATGCAATCTGGATAATTTGGTTATAATTAACATGAATTTCAATTATACTTCTAATACATCTAAAATATTGAAGGTTAACACTGCCTTAATAGACTTTATGAAAAGTATTCTTCCCATTTTTGTCTACAACAAGAATAAATATTAATTTGATGCAAACAAAAGGGAAAGAAATTTTAAGAAAAGTGTCATAAATTAATTGTTTCCAACGGTAGGCATTGTTGTCATTGCAAAGCATACATTAACTCATTCAATCTAAAAGATATTGCTATTTCTATTTTAGAGAAGAACACGCTGAAATGAGAGAAATTTAATTGTCCAGGATTACAAAGCTGGCACAGAATCAGTGGGTGTTCAGAATCCGAGGTCCTACCCACTGCGTGAGTCTTAAGCTTTCCCAACAACACCTTCAGGAGTTCCTGAGACTCCCTCATGGATTCGCCAACAAACATAATACTTTCACAAGATGCACGAACTGTTTACCGTTCTTTAACTCTTATTCTCTCACAGGTGTATAGCAGAATTTTCCTAAGGCATTCAAAAATACAATACAGAAATAAATACGGTCAGCTGCAGTCTATTAAGCAAAACATTAGAGATTTGCAAAAAAAGTAACAGTATTAATTTCTTGAAGAGAACTTTTCAAAATGCATGTGTTATTAAAAAAGCAATGCATGAATTTCAGAATTTCACTGCATCAAAATAGCCTTATCATTTAATTCTGCTTTTCATGAGGCTTTTGAAGTACTCTTGTGGGATAGATTTATTATTGCTATCTGTAAAAGTTCAAGTGAATACAACAAAGTAGTTTGAATAAATTAATAGGTGTCAATTTTATTCTCTAGGTGAGTACCTAATTCACAGAAACAAAAGACTTTGTTGAGCCCTTCAAAAATTTCTAAAAATGCAAAAGCGTCTAGAAATGAAAACGTTTGAATGCTCCTATACTACATACATGTAGAATGGATACAAGTGCTTTACAAGCTGAGTGTTGTAGTCACATTCATACCAGCTTACAATAAAATGTGTGCCTCCGAAATTACAAATCACGGATGCCATGAATTTTCAGGAGTATTTCTGCAATAGTCAACATTCAAAATGATAAGAATTACAATTTCATAGGTCCATCCTCATCCAGATTAAAACTCAGTCATGCAAAAGCCATCAATGGGACCAAAGGAAAACAGGATTCCAATGACAAGATGTATTCATTAATTTCAGGTCATGAATGCCCAACCAAGGTTATATGCTGTAGAAAATCAAGAAACATTTTGAACACCAAATAGTGCTAAACAGAATGAATAAACTGAACAGCAATAATTGGACGTACAAATATTTATGACAGGGTAGAATATAGAAGAAAGATAGCTAACCAAGTGGAATAAAAAGTATTACGAGACAGTAGGGCACATTGCACTAAATAAAATAATAAAGAAAAGTGAACAAGAAAACACCAGAAATTATTTTTAAATTCTTTAGGGTAAAAAAGATCATTGTGGAGAACATGGAATTAATTTTCTGCCAAAATGCATGAGACTTACTATGGTGAAATTGACTACATTTCAGTTAAGTAATCTGGCTAAATTGCAAATTAAATTATTATTGATTTAGACCTTAAAATACTTACAGATTTTCATCTGCTTTTAAGGCAGCAAGACACCAGAGAAAAATAGAAATGGAGAGAGAGATCTGTTGGTTCATTCCTGAAATGCCTGTGAGAGTCAAGACGGGTCCAGGACAAAGCCAGGAACTGGGAACCCAATTCAGTTCTGTCATGTGAGTGGCAGGAACCCAAGTCCTTCCAGCCATTACATTCATTCTGGGGTATGTATTAGTAGGTAGCTGGAATCAGAAGTGGAACTAGAACTCAAACTCAGGCATTCCAAGCATCATCTAATCTACTATATCAAATCTCTTCCCCTAGAGTAAAATTATTGATCAATGAGAATGATGAGAATGAACACACAATGGAATAAGCCAGAAATAGAATTACATCACATCTCTCTGACGATAATGTAAAGGACTGTGCTCCACAGAAGTACTGGGTGGAACAGATATCCAATGGAAGGTGGAGATGCTCCTTGATTTACAATGCTATTACATTCAGTAAATTTATTACAAATTGGAAACACTGTAAACTGAAGATGTATTTTGATACATCTAACCCAACATCATAATTCAGCAATGGTTTGTATTTCCCGCCTGTGAGTGTCATGGCCTGGGAGCTGTGCTTGTTACCATCCAACATCATCAAGAAAACAAATCTCCACCTCAAATTCAGAATCAAGGACAAGTTCTATTGAGTGCTTATCACCTTTTCACCATTGTAAAGTGAAAAAAAAAATAAAGGTTAAGCTGAATCATCAAATGTGAAGACTTTCTGTATGGTAATCACCTTTCAAAACATCCGAGGTCAAACTTAATTATGCCATCTGTTACCCTCCTTATCAATAAAATAGACATATAGACATATTTTGAACATTTTCTATCTCTTCTTGCACATTTTCTTGGTAAAGATCAATTTGTCCATTAATAAAAGTTTGAGTCCAAAATACTGTTCAAAAATGGATACTTTTGATGAAAGAAAAGTTTAAATCCTACCCATAACCATGACTTCATGAAAACCTAAGATTTATTCTTCTGTATCCCAGAGGCTAGGAAATAATAAGCAGAATGGCATTTTATGGTCTCAAATCAACAGCAATGACACATTTAAAAACTTAAAAATTTATACTAGGAATCTCTTTATAAATTTTAAAGTTTTTAAATGTGTCATCGCTGTCCATTTTGGAATTGTCATTCCTTGGTTGAACTTTATACAAAATCTCCAAAAATTCAAGAAAGTAACATTTTCTTAGGATTAGATCTTGTATAATTATAAATACAAATGTTTTATGGAATCTGAAGAAAATGTTACTTTCTTGAATTTTTGGAGATTTTGTATAAAGTTCAACCAAGGAATGACAATTCCAAAATGGTGGAAGCTACAGAGGTTTGCAATTTGTTGATGGGTATGATCTAAAAGGTGTAATATATATCCTGAAATTTATCTACACAAAAATCACAAAAGAATTTATTAAAATAAACAAAATCAGACAACGCTGGTTATGGAATCAAGATCTGTGGTTTTCCTTTCCTAAAACTGACACAAATATGTTAAAAGATAATCTCCTTTGAAAGGATTTTCTAGATTTACATACTATCTTATAATGAAAAGAGGTAAGGATATTGTATACATAGACATAAACAACGATTCTGCTTATACATAAATACATATGTTCCGTAAACATTTTTAAATAGATATCTATTTAGGTGAATATGTCATAGGCTTTGAAAAAAATCCTTTAAAATTGGCCTTTCCCATAATGAAATACAGTAGAAGGGGGGATCATTTTACAAGCATTTTATTGTTACCACCTTTCAGCACATTTGAAGAGAAATAGCCAGTTAACTCCACAGCACTCTCAGGCTGAGATAAGCAACACTGAGTTCCTACAATAGAAGCGGCAATACTTACTATGCTTGTCAGTTTTTAACCTAAGAACAAATTAATTGTTAGGAAGATCAACAACAGCAGTACTAAAGCCTTTCCCCCAAAGACATACATACTTAAACATTCTGAAATCAACTGCTTAACATCAACTACTTCAGAAAAAAAAAAAAAAGGATGACTATTAGATTAAGCTGGTGATCCTGTGGCATTAATCCGATGATGGATATATCTCACAATGAAAAAAATAAGAAGAAAACTCACTTGTTTCCTGCAGGCACCAAAGGCAAAAGTTGAATATTTAACTTTGTCCTTGGCATTAACAACTGTTTAATAACCACACAATATTTACAACAGCAAAAAATGTATTCCAGTTTTATTTACATTGCAAAAAGCATTTCCATATTTCTGTAAAACATCTTCAAGAAAAAAATCAGGCTAGTTCAGAAAGATTCTATAAACTCCAAAGCCTTCTTTACTGAAATTGTTTTCTTCTACGAATTTTACTTCCTTTTTTCTTTTTAAGAATTTTTTTATTTATTTGAATGGCAGAGTTACAAGGGTCTTTTCACATTTCTCTCTCTTCTTCTCTAGCTTTTTAGTCTTAACAAATTCAACATATATATTTGTTTGTTTGAAAGATTTATAGAGAGTACAGGAAAGACAGAGAGTGAGAGCCTTTCCATCTGCTGATTCACCCCCCAAGTGGCCTGGTCAAGGTCAGGATAAAGCCAGGAGTCACTACCTTCATCCAGTCATCCCACGTGGATCCAGGAAACCAAACACTTGCATCATCCTCAGCTGATTTCCCAAGTGTGGAGCTTATCAAGGAGCTTAATCAGGAGTAGATTAGCAGGAATCAAACCATATGGGATGCTAGAGATACAAGTAGTGGTAACCCACTATGCCACAAAGCCAGACCCATGGTAACATATTTTAAATTTTTGTTAAATTCAAGGGCTTAATGGATCACCAAATATATGTTAAACAACTAAAAGAGTTAAAAAAAAAAAAGAAAGAGACAGTATAACACAGTGAGAATGTGAGCAAGGGCTATAACGTACTCAGTGGAGAGATGACCGTTTCACAGATACACACTATTTTCTTAAAAATCATTTAAACTTAGTAGTATAACATTCTTAACCATTGGTTTCACAATGGCATGAAACAAAATCTCATAGAACTACGTTTCCAGCAATACACAAACACATATAGGCCATTTAAAAATAATTTTTATAAACTCTCATGTATAACAAAGAACACACAGTATTCCACCTGGCTGACTTTATCCACCTCCAGTTATACCACTCCCCAGGCAGCTACAACGGCCAGAGCTGCACTGATCCGAAGCCAGGAGCCCAGAGCCTCTTTTGGGTCTCCCACACAGGTACAGGGTCCCAAGGCACTGGGCTGTCCTTGACTGCTTTTTCAGGCCACAAGCAGAGAGCTGAATGGGAAGTGGGGCCACTGGGATTAGAACCTTCACCCATATGGGATCCCACTGCGTGTAAGGAAAGGACCAGCTGCACCAGGTCCTCATTGTTGTTTTTGTTGTGTCGAAGCTTCATAGTATGTATAAGCTCATTTTTCTGTTTTTATTTTTCTTTCTTGCTTTTCTTTCGATGCATTTGGGATCTCATGCAAGCAACCCTTGCTTAACTTGAAGTGTTTTTTCTCAAAGTCTTTCATATTTCCAAGTCTTTCCTTTAGATATTCCATCAATTTGATTTGATTTATGTATAGGATAATGGGTAAGGTGTCTTATTTCAATCTTCTGTGTATAGTTATCCAGTTTTCTCAGCACTCCTTGCTAAAGAAGCTGTATTTTCTGCAGTATCTGATTTGGCTTCTCTGTCAAAGATCCTTTGGCAATGTATCGTATCTCTATTCCTGTTCATTGTTCTGTCTGCAGCCACCATCATGCTGCTCTGACTGCAATAGCTCTGGTTTATATTTTGACCTCAAATGCAATCCTGCCGGGCTTGTTGTTTGTTCACTATTATCTGTCACTAAATTATATTCCACTGTGTTATAAAAATGGATGAATAGGGATCTCATTGATAAAATGAGTTCTTGTCTTTTGGGTATATATACCCAGTAGTAGGGCTGTGTATAAAAGTTTCGTTTTCTCCACATCCTCACCAGGATTTGTTCTCTGTCTTTTGGATAATAATCACTCTTGAAATTATCTTTTTAGAAGTTTTTTTTTTTTAAAGATTTATTTTATTTTTATTACAAAGTCAGATATACTGAGAGGAGGAGAGATAGAGAGGAAGTGGAGCTGCCGGGATTAGAACCAGCAGCCATATGGGATCAAGGCAAGGACCTTAGCCACTAGGCCACGCTGCCAAGCCCAAAATTATCTTTTTAGAAGTTTTATACAATATGCTTGCAATGGGGGAATCTCAACTGAACTTGAACTGTGGTTATGCAACAAGGTGGAGGAATCCACCATGGTGGGAGAGTTTGGGGAGGGGTGGGGAGAATCCAAGTACCTATGCAACTGTGTCACATAATACAATGTAATTAATGAATTAAAAATAATAAATAAATAAAAAAGAAGTTTTATACGTAATAGAAGCATTCTCTATTTAAATTTTAGGATTATAAAATTTAGAATTACTTCACAACTTTTGAATTATATTTCATTCTATTTCTAGACAGTACAAATGTTGGGCCTGACATGGTAGTCTAGCGGCTAAAGTCCTTGCTTTGCATGCGTCAGGATCCCATATAGGTGCTGGTTCATATCCCAGCTGCTCCACTTCCCTTGTAGCTCCCTGCTTGTGGCCTGGGAGAGCAGTAGAGGATGGCTCAAAGCCTTGGGACCCTGCACCTGCATGGGATATCCAGAAGAAGCTCCTGGCTCCTGGCTCCTGGCTCCTGGCTCCTGGCTCCCGATTTCAGATAAGCTCAGCTCTGGCCACTGTGGTCACTTGAGGGGTGAGCCAGTAAATGGAAGATCTTTCTGTGTCTGCTTCTTTCTGTAAATCTTTGCAACTAAAAACAAACAAATCTGTACAGAAAAAAAGGACCGTATAAATGCTAACATTTTGATTTTAGTTTTTGTAAGTTCTCTATATCATAAGCTTTCATGTGAATTCCATGTGGAGTTTAGCAAAATGGAGATTCTTGGAATTCAAAACCCGGATCTGTATACCTACAACTGTATTTACTCCAATTGTAAAACAAAATGGAATAGCTGTATCTACACAAATAAATTCTATTGTTTCTATCTTATTATTTGATAGGAAGAAAGAAAGAGAACCTGAGAGAAACAGAGATTGAGAGTGAGAGCAAGAGGAAGAAAAGACCTACTCCCCCAAAATGCTCACAATGGCTTCTAGCTGGAGTTGAGCTAAGAAAACAGAACTCTATCCAGATTCCCTACATGAATAGCAAGGACTCAATTAGTTGAGCCACCAGATCTGCCTCCCAACTTCTACATTTGCAAGGAGCTGGAATCAGTGTCGAGTGCCAGTCACCAAGCCTAGGCACTCTCAAATGGAATATGTATTCCAATGTATGTTTGGACTACTAGGTAGAACTCATATCCCTTCATTTTGTGCGGTTTTTTTGTTTTGTTTTACTTTGTTTATATGAAAAGCACAATTACAGAGAGACAGGAAGAAAGAGATCTTTCTTTGGCTGGTTCACTCCCCCAAATGGCTGGAAATGACAGTAGCTGAGTCAATCTGAAGCCAGGAAGCCAGGAGACTCTTCTGGGTTTCCCACAAGGGATGAAGAGTACCAGGACATAGGCCATCTTCCACTACTTTGCCAGATCATTATTAGGGAGCTGTATTGAAAGTGGAGCAGCTGGGACATGAACCAGTGCTCATATGGGACGCCAAAGCCATGGTAGAGACAGTCTACCAAGTCATGGCATTGGTCTTAATTTGCTTTTAATAGCATGTATCAACTGGCTTCCATTCTTTGTCATATCTTGGAAAGCATCAAAATACAAAACTAAAATAGGCAGTCTATGCTCTTTGGAAATTAGTAACAAAAAATATTTAAAACTTCCAGTTAAACATAAGTTTAAATATTTACACCACCATTATGTCTTAGAGCATATATATTCTACTTTCCACACTGAACTGTATGATATTTCTTCCTGAATAAACATCCCATTTGAGCAGGGATAATTTTGTAGTATGATATTTTTTAATATTGCAGCTAACATTGTAAGTAATTAATAAAAATATGAACCAAAGAGACTTTTTACATAATGTTCATTGTGTACAAGATTTAGTTCTAAGTACTTTAAAATAATGAAGTGAATCTTCAAAACATTCTTGTTGAGTGGGTAACGTTATTGCCCTTACTGACTATGTGGAAACTCAGTCCAGGAACACACAGCTCACAAGTTGCACAGCTGTGATCTAAGTCTTGAATCTACCCAGTAAACATCATACACCTAAGCTTGGTCAAGATGGTCTCTGGGGAAGAAAAAAAGAGAGAGAAAGAGAGATGGTACCCTAAAAAAATATGTGAGCTAGTATCCTAAAAGAATAGTATTCTTGACACTTTCCCCACTATAAAATACTAAAATTATCACTAACAACTTATCAAATACTTTTGTCTTTCAAAGGGATGAAAATGGCTGCCTTCAAACAAGCAAAGGGCCAGGTCTGTTGCAGACTGAGGTGACTCAATATCCATATTTGTAAGTTGTCATTTACTACCATCTGGATCGAGCATCAGCAAGTCGAGGACTCCTGCCTTTCGCCTGGATGCTGAGGCTCCCACTTATCTCTGCTTTATGATGAATGACTTGTTATTCCACAAGTCCACACAGCATTGGCAGCTGGTGTATAAGTCAGCACTTAAAATTAGATTTGAAGGTAACCAGGAAGGCGGCAGTCTGGAGGTCAGACATTCTGTTCTTGGGAAGTATTTGACAGAGAATAGAAAAATGTTTTCTCATCTACTGTTGAAGTATCCTTTGAGGACAGAAACTGAATCAACCATTGGTCTTCTTTCAAAATGTATTTCAATCAGCCCCTATCCCGAGGCAAGTGGGGGGGGAGGGAGGGAGGACGGTGCAGCCATATAGAGCTGTACAATACCATGGCTCCATTACAGATTTAAAATGGTATCATACTAACTGCATGGGACAAAAAATACACACTGACTTTGATTTAAAAGTAAGACCAATTAAAGTTACAAGAATTAGAGTTTCACTGCCATAATAATATCACTGTCCCTAAAGTCAACATAAATATGTTTAGTCAAAAAACTGAAAAGCAGAATAAATCTTATGTCATTAAGATATTTTTCAGTGAAGTGATGAATAAATTTGAAGCAGGAAACATATTTTTCTTCTTTCCTTCCTGTTCAGTAAGTGGAAAGCCATTATAAATAACCCAAAGAAAGGGGGGAAAAGCTGTAAAAATCAAAGGCTAAACTTGTCAAATCATTTAGGCAACTTGCTAGAGAAATAAATATATTAAATAAGTGTCTGTCAATGGGCAGCATAAGAGTAGCAACTGAGCAGTTGAGGCACAAAACTTGTAGTAAGCAAATTTGTGGTTCTGATTGAATCAATAAGGAAAATACACATGTGATTCTGGAGGCAGCAGAGTATAGAAGAAAACATGGGTTTTGGAACAACGAGTGAGATGAAGCAATAACCATTTATTAAGCATTTGTGATGCACTGGCACAAGTGTTCTATAAATTTAAACACTGTGTATTCAGTGTGGGAATATACATACTTACATAACATTTGTAAATAATACACATACACGTTAAACACATCTCTATATGTAAATACTATATATGGGATGCAAATTTATATTTATGTCTATGTATGTATATACAAACACACATGCATACATACACAGATATAGACATATATATATATACATTACATATACCTTCAAAGCTCAACATTCACATGGATTAGGAAAAATCAGTTAATTACTTCAACTTTTAATTTCTCCTAGTAAATGAATGACAATATCCACATATGATATATATCATAATATCAACTACACAACAATTTTAAGATTTATTTACTTTATTTATTAAAATTTATTTATTGGAAAGTCGGATTTACAGAAAGAAGGAGAGACAGAAAGAAAGATCTTCCATCTGCTGGTTCACTCCTCAAGTGGCCGCAATGGACAGAGCTAAGCTGATCTGAAGCCAGCAACCAGGAGCTTCTTCCGGGTCTACCCCCAGGGTGCCGCACTGGTCCATCCTCAGCTGCTTTTCTGAATACAACAGGGAGCTGATGGGAAGTGGCACAACCGGGACGCGAAACGGCATTGATATGGAATCCCACGGCACAAGAGGTGACAAATTTAGCTGCTAGGCTACCATGCCATGTCCAAAAGATATTTTTAAGTGGGGTAAAGCATCAAAAATGTACTTAACATACTGTCTAGAACAAAATAGCACTCGATGAAATCATAATCTCTATCATGCAAATACTTGGTATATAATGTGCAACAAACACCATTTTAAGTACTTTACAAATATTAGTATTTATTTTTATATATTTGAAATACAGAGTGACAGAGGCTCTATAACTCCCACAACAGACAGGTTTTGGCTATGCCAAAGCCAGGAGCCAGAAATTCCATCCTGATCTCCACATGGGCAATAGGGATCCAAGTCTTGAGCCATTAACTACTGCCTCTCATGTACACAGTAGCAGGAAGCTGGATCTGAAGTAGAGCAAACAAACAGACCTGTGAATATGTCCCAAGTGCTAAAACAGACCTGTAAGTACATCCCAAGTGCTAATCTCTGCCCTAACACTACTTTCTGAATCTTCATGAAAATCGTTGGATCATCCACTCTTATGATTCATCCTCCTGAGAGGTTAAAAGAGTTGCCTAAGGTCACACAAACAATAAAACCAAACTTAAAAGCCAAGCAATTGCATTCCAGAATTTGCAATATTTAACCATTATGCTAAACTTTCAGAACTGATCCTAAACTAACAAAAAGCAATTTTTTAAAATTTTCCTTTAAATTATTTAAAATAAACTGTTCAGTTAGACAAATTTTCAAAACCATTGTAAACCATATTGGATGGTTACATACATTTTCCATATAATCAAATGTTCAAAGAGATAAACAATATATAGAAAATGAATGGCCCCATCAAGTTAACAAGGAGAGTATCATTGAAAAAAACTATTACCAAGGAGTGAGATGACCTTAGGAAAGCAATGCATCACTTCAGGTTAATAACTGTGAATCTGCATAGATGAGAAAGGCAAAGGAATCGGATGTTCCTGGAATCCAGAAAGAGCAAGTCATGTGGAAGTAGACCTCCTGGAGAAAATTATTTAATCAGAAGAGGTCGCCAACTCAAAGTTACAGATGGAGGAAGGCAGAGAATGTACCCTTGGACTGTGCATTTGCCCGGAGTGTCTCCTACCAGGTACCTCATTATCATCCATGCAGGCCAGCCTGCTGGTACAGAAACAGAAATGGGCAGGCCAGCCTACTGGTACAGAAGGAGAAGATGGGCAGGGTGGTTTTTCTAGACTTTCCAAATACTAACAATTCAAGAAGCAAACAAAATTGTTTCACCGTCTTACTGGACATCATCTTTAAGTTTTCTGTTTCATGGTCTTGCCTTATAAAGTAAGTTACATAGTCCTCTCATACTCTCTTTTGGATTAGTTCTAAAACAGTAGAATGGGGGCCCGGCGGCATGGCCTAGCAGCTAAAGTTCTCGCCTTAAACGCGCTAGGATCCCATATGGGAGCCGGTTCTAATTCCGGAAGCTCCACTTCCCATCCAGCTCTCCGCTTGTGGCCTGAGAAGCAGTTGAGGACGGCCCAAAGCCTTGGGACCCTGCACCCATGTGAGAGACCTGGTGGAAGTTCCAGGCTCCTGGCTCCAGATTGACGCAGCACCGGCCGTTGCAGCCACTTGGGGAGTGAATCATTGGATGGAAGATCTTCTTCTCTATCTCTCCTCTCTCCTCTCTCTCTCTCTCTCTCTCGCTCTCTCTCCATATATATATATATATATATATATACACACACACACATATATATATGACTTTCTAATAAAAATAAACAAATGTTTAAAAAAATAAAATAGTAGAATGTTTGAGAATGACAAAGATATACAATACTTGGTTCTGCTTTGGTGCTCACAGTGTTCTGTTTTCCTCTGAAAGTTTCAGTGTGACTGAAAATTTAACACTTTAGGTGTTAAATGAAAAAGATTTTTTAGGAAGGAAGGAAGAAAAGAAGGGAAGAAGGAAGGAAGGAAGGGAGGAAGGAAGGAAGGAAAGAAGGAAAGAAGGAAGACAAAAATTGAGTAACATGGATTTTTAGAAAGTAATATAAATGGAGTAACATGGAATTAAAAAAAGCTAAACAGATTTCTGAATTGAATGATTTTTTCAGATGCATTGCAAAAATCAGACTGAAATAGAAAATAAAGTATATATATTATTAATCAGACCAAACAACCTTTATTTATTCCCTAGAAGTATTCTTATGCCTACTGGAAAGAAAAACATTCTTTTGAGAAATAGTTTTCCTTTTTTGTTGGATGGTCTCACTACTCTACTATTTACAGAAAATACACCCTCATTGTTAATCTTGTCAACAAAGAAGTGCTCTTCTGGTCACTAGGTGGTCAGTGGCATTCAGGATGGCCAGGGCAGATCCCTGCTGTCATGAACATGATCTGGACTTTGTTTTTATGGCTCCGTCTTGTTTGGTTGGGAGAGGCTGTCTTTCCTTATCACTGTCACACATCACTGTCCTTCCCTGGTTGCCACTAACCCCACATACTTGTTTTCTAGCAAGTTTTTTGTTTTGTTTTGTTTTGTTTTGCCCCAAAACCTCTAATTTTCTCTTTGAAATTTTACCTGTGCTTGGAAAATCAGATAACTGAGAATATAAGAATAATAAGATAAGAAGCTATTCTCTCTCTTTTATTTTTTAATAAAACAAAACAGCTGCTCAGGCATTTCTTGCCTCCTTCTTCAAGGAAGATTGTCCCATAAAGAGTGTACTTTTGCCAGAAAGATCCCTCTAGTTCAAGAAGATGATTTTGCAGGATATTGGAGCAAAGAATAGTTGCTCTCTAACATGCAGACTACCACCCAGCCCCAGCACTGTGCCCTCTTGCTCTGCGGCCCTTGCAAGCTTCAGTTTCCTCTCTGGAGAGAGATGCAAATAATCCTGCTTACTTACTGAGTTATTACATGGATTAGATCAGACAATGAAGCCCCAATTTACAGAAATTGCCAAGTTCAATTACGATTTCCACAACGCTTATTACATGACAAGCACACAATACAATACACAGTAACAAAAATAAGTTATAGGCCAAATGACATGACAGCTTTCTCAATTTCTTGATGTAAGGCATCACAGGCCTTTTTATTGTGTTCTCAGCACAGTTAAACCTTGGGCCCAAGCAGGCTTACACAGTATCCTAAGATGCAAGCTGAAAGGATTTCTAAAGATCAGATATTGGGGTCAAGCAGATACAGTGACCCAGATATTGCAAACTTCAGAAGAGAGCAAAGCCTCCCTTTGACCTCACGTACGTGACAGGAGATAAAAACTGGAGAGTAAACAAAGGCAAAGGCAGTCACAGTGTCACCTCATTCAGGAGGAAGGGTCAGGAGGAGGGGCTTTGCAGGACTAGGGGGTTGGGGAAGGGAGGATAACATCCTCAGGAAGGGGAGACAAGCCTTCCAGGATGTAGGGAAAGCATGAGACATTGAGCCAAGGTATATCTCATGGGAGACAGGCCAAGACCTTGACGACCCCTGGCATGCACAGCTTCTCATCCAGAGAAGCAGTGTCCCATGGAAGCCCATCTGTATTATCACTCAGCAAAATGGACACAGCCTAAGCTGTACAGCTTTGTGGGGTCCCATTGAACCTTGCCTGGGTCCAGAGCCTTTCTGTAATTGTCCAAAAACAGCTGGTTTTAATTGCCTCACAGCCTGTGAGAGACCTGGTTGGGGTTCCTGCCCTAACCTGGCTGCTGCAGACAGTTTATGAAAGATTCATTCATATTCTCTCTCCCTCTCCTCTCTCTGTCTCTGTCTTTCTCTCTCTCTCCTTCTCTCTTTCTGCCCACCCTCCACACTCTGACTCTTACTCATTTTCTCATTCAAAATATATATATGTATGTCTGTCTGGTTAACTTTCAAATAAAAATAAATCTTTAAAAATATAAAACATGAAATAAAAGAAGAAAAAGAAAATATTATAAACAAGAAAAACATTAACTGCTAAATGTGAGCTGAAAGCATATAGACACCTACAAACAAATTCATAATATAAGAATTCATCTGCATTTTTTAAAATTTTTATTTTTTATGATATAGTTCCATAGGCTCAGGGATTTCCCCTTCCACACACCTCATATCCCCTCCCTGTACTGTTTCTCCCATGTTATTACAATAGTATAGTCATTTATCAAAACTTTACATTTTTATACATAAGAAACTAAAACAAGTTCAGTGTCTTGTTCAAGGCCACCAAATCAGCCAACAGAAATAGTGAAAACAATTAAATACTGCATTTATACTATATGCCAAGTAATTTCAAATAATTTTATCCATAATTATTTATAATATCAAGTATAGTTGTTCCAAGACCCTTGTGAATACCAAAATGGCAAATGCTGAGGTCTCTTCTGTATAGCAGTGTGCTATTTTCATGTAAACTACACATATATTTCTTGTGTACTTAACATCATTTGTACATTACTTCTCTTCCCTCAAACAATGTAAATGTTAAAAGGATGCTGCTGTACTGTATTATTCAGGGAATAATGGCAGCAAAAAAAACACTATTGTTTAGCATATTTTCTGAATATTTTCCATCTGCAGATGAAGAATTTGAGGATACAGAGACTGTACTGTATATAATAGCTATAATAATAACCAAGTAATTATATATCTATATCTATCTATCTATATATATATACACACACACACACATACATACATACAGAATCTTTTGTAAATCAGACTGTCTCTGGAAAGCAGGCCTGACTTTATTCCCAATGTACATATAAGTAAACCAAGGTGGGGAATATTAAGTGACTTAGCCAACATCACATTCACTGAGTGATAGAATTGGGGTGTGCCCCAGAGCCTGTGTTCTTAGTCACATCCTTTCCATCCTCCATCACAACATTGGAGATTATGTGCTGCAGGAACAGCAAAGATGCACTGTATAATTAACCAAAAGTGATGGTTTCTTCTCTGCTGTATCTGCATTAGTCATCTGCAATGTTTGTAATTCAGTATTTTTTTAAAATACACTAATGGGTAATAATGATAGACACACAGGAAGTCTATAAATATTTTTTTAGATTGGGTTGGAAACACAAGTGAAAATTGCACAGTGTATCTGAATCATTATTTTTCTAATACATTAATTAATTTTAGGTAATCACTATTTCCATAATTTTCTGCCAAAATCTTTAAAACCTCTAATGAAAAACTGTTACCATTTGAAAACTTATTCTATAAACTAGCAGCTAGCTGTGTAGGGAGGGGGGTGTGTGTGTGTGTATAAGGTTTACCTAGCCTAATGTCTCATTGGCCTTATTATTTCTCTTACATGACTTTTAATGAACAAATCAAAAGGAGTTGATTATTTCTCTTTTTAATAATTCTCTTTACATGTAAACATGGTTAGTAACAATTGTGTAGCCTTCACTTTCAGAGGCAATCATAGGTTGACAAACTATAGTTTCCAGAGTAGTGAGTTCAGAAAGTTCAAGGTTGATGTTAAGAGCTTTAGTAAAAAATATATTCAGAAAGACAATATAATAATGTAAATAATTCTTAGATGGACTATGGTATTTATAAGAAATATGCCATCAACTCTTTGTGGTTCAGTGCTTTTACCTTCTGTAAAATGAAGATGAAATACTGTATATAATATCCTAAATTATATTTTTATTCAAATTTTTTTGCCAACTTGAAACAACATACGTTTATTATCACATTTTTCACCAGTCAGGATGAGCCCTCATCTCAAGTGCTGATGAGCGATAGGTTACTGGCACACTTAAGTTACTTAAGATTTTAGGATTAATGTCCTCATTTTCCTGCCAGCTGTTGAATGATCATGCATACCTCTCTATAGGCCGATCACAGAGAAACTATCTTACACATTATTAAAAATCATTCATTTCAGAACAAGAGAGACTCGATCAGGATGAATACTCTCTCTCTTTTGCAGTCAGAACATCTTCTGTCTTCCCTTCCACCTACCACTTGCAGCTTACTGTCCTTCATCCCTGACTCAGAACTCTGATGGCCCCAATTTCTTTCTTCTCTGGGGAAATCCTCCTCTTTATGACTCTGTTCTGTCATAGAAAGCCCTTGACCTTTTCTTGTGGAGTGACCAACAGGCTCAGGATTCAAGTCTAACTCTCCCCGAACTGACTTCCTTCACACACATTCCTAGCACCTTTCCTCGCCTGGGCCTTTCTCAATGTTTCACCTTCTAAACAGGTGCCCGTTCATGTGCAATAGTGAAAAATTTCTGCTAGCAAGGCAAGTCTGCTCTGCAACTAATTAAGATATATATGTGGTTTATCATATTAACAATCATCAAAAAACAATCTCTTTTTTGTTGACCTTTGAATATTCTGAACAATTAATCACAGTTGAACAAACAGATGACACCCACAGGTACACAAATCAGGAAAAAAAATGTTTATCATAAACTAAGTTCCAACAATGTGTGATAACAATGAATGTTGCAATATACATAGTATCTCCTTTTTATTGGAAAGTTAAATATACATAGAGGGGGAGAGACAGAGAGGAAGATCTTCCATCTGCTGATTTGCACCCCAAGTGGCCACAACAGCCAGAGCTGAGCCAATTCAAAGTCAGGAGCCAGGAGCCTCTTCCCACACAGGTGCAGGATCCCAACGCCTTGGGCCATCCTCCACTGCTTCCCCAGGCCACAAACAGGGAGCTGGATGGGAAGCAGGGCCACCAGGATTAGAATTGGCAACCATATGGGATTCCAGTGCATTCAAGGTAAGGACTTTAGCCACTAGTCTACCACGCCAAGCCCTATAGTATCTCTTTTATCTTTG
Source organism: Ochotona princeps (assembly GCF_030435755.1). Classification (NCBI taxonomy): domain Eukaryota; kingdom Metazoa; phylum Chordata; class Mammalia; order Lagomorpha; family Ochotonidae; genus Ochotona; species Ochotona princeps. The sequence goes on from NC_080838.1 coordinate 32,579,741, forward strand.
CAGTAGATGGTAAATTAGATGTTCTTATTATTCTTCTTTTAGATGTGGAAATTGAGCCTTTGAGAAATTAAGAAACTAATCCTAGGCATTGAGCTGGTAGAGACAATGGAACTAGTAGCTAAATTGTATCTATTAATACCCCAAAATTCAGTCCAGTGTATTGGCTCAGTGGCTTAATCCTCACCTTGCACACCTGGGATCCCATATGGAATCCAGTTCATGTCCTGGATACTCTACTTCTCATCCAACTCCCTGCTTGTGGCCTGGGAAATCAGTAGAAGATGGCCAAAAATCTTGGGGTCTTGAACCTGTACGAGAGACCCAGAAGAGGCTCCTGGCTCCTGGCTTCGGATTGACTCAACTCTGAGATGTGCAGCCACTTGGTCTAGGAACCAGCTGATGGAAGATCTTTCTGCATCTCCTTCTTTCTCTGTAAATCTGCCTTTCCAATAAAAATAAATGAATCTAAAAAAAAATACAGTCTGGTCTCTTCCCCAAATGTTGTGGGGGCAATTGGATTGTAGCCTGCGAACGTAAGAAACAAAGACATCTGTCACATTATAGAAAAAATCAGCTCCAGATGGATCAAGCACCTAAATCTGCACACAGAAACCATCAAACTATTAGAGGAAAACATAGGAAGCACTCTCCATGATACAGGAATGGGGAAAGACTTCTCAGAAAAGACATCAGAAGCACAGATAATCAAAGCCAAAACAAACAAATGGGACTACATCAAGCTGAGAAGCTTCAGTACAGCAAAGCAAAGAATTAACAAACTGAAGAAGCAACCAATGGAATGGGAGAAAATCATTGCACACTACACAACTGATAGGTGACTGATATCCAGGATTTATAAAGAACTTCAGAAACTCAGGGATAGGGAAAAAAAGTGAAGAAATGGGCAGAGGAAATGAATAGACACTTTTCAAAAGAACACATTTCAATGGGTAATTTCCAAATATATATATATATATATATACTTTAACATTTAGTACTTCTCTTTTCAGGGCCTTTTTAGCCTTTTTTCTCTTACAAAGCTTGAAGAAATATTTTTGCCTGAGACAGAAACCAAAATTTCACTAAGTACTGCCAGAACAGATAGATGCTTTTTTACTGAACCATTGAAATATATATATTCAAAGAATTTTTAAAAAGAAAAATCTACATATTTCCTTTTAGAAAAAAATTTTTATAACCATGGTAATATTTTCTTGTAGGAATCATTAACATTATGGTGTATGGGGATCTCACTGTTCAAGGAGTTGCAAAGCAAGAATCCCCCACATGAGTACCACTTTTGAGTTCTGCGCTAGTAACTTCTGGGCCAACTCCAAACTAATGTGTCTGGGAAAGCAATGGATGATAAAAGTACTTGGGATTGTGCTGTACGCATGGATGGCCTCAATGAGTCCCACACTCCTGGCTTTGGCCTGGTATAGGTCCAGATCCTGGGATGTGAACCAATAGAGAGGAGATTCATCCTCTCTCTCCCTCTGTCTATCTCTTGCTCACTTTCTTATTCTGTCTTTCAAATAAGTAAACATATCCTCAAAGAATAAGAAATTATGATATCTGTTCCTCCAAGGCAAAAACCATTATCATTTTTATTATTTTCAACTCTGGTTATTATAATTATGGTGTAATTTTCTGAAATAAAACATTTTTATTCTCTTTTTCAAAAAAGAGGAATGGTTTGAACTATTGTCTTAGTAAAATACATTATTTGATGATATCAAATGAGGATTGAAACTGATGTGAAATGAGAATTTTCAAGAGTACTTAACAGATTTCTAAAACTTGCAATATAATGGATATCACAAAATACACTTTTAGAAATACAAAAAAATATCAGAACAGAAGATGATCAATTTTTGGAAACACAGAGATTGATAAAATTACAGATGATTATCTGTTTTTCTTTATTGAACCTAAATATGTATTTATTTCTGATTAGCTATCCACTGTTTTGTTAAATCCCACCTTAATTTCTATTGATTACTTCTTTTTCTGATGTAATCTGAGTAGAAAAGCCAGAAATATTAAAGGGAACTAAACAGACAACCACTTGTCATCATTAATTCTAGGCAGTTTTCCATGGCATTCTGTCAAGTGAACTTCCTGTACGTCATACTATAGTTCATTAAGGACTAGTCTTAGGAATGTTAGTCTCAACTCATCTAACACTTAATGTCAATTAATATGTGGAGGACAGCCCTTGTGACAATAACTTTCTATTTTAACCCTTGGAAATAATAATCTGTTAATGCCTGTCACTAATTTGTCAGGCAGATGACGTGTTTTCCTTTCTGAATCATTCCACAATTTCTTACGAATCATGATTCATGCTAAACCTAACTTAACTGTCTCAAATAAATATTTATATCTGATTTATACATTAAAATGTGAATTAGAAAGATTGGACAATATTTTTAATCTCCTGCACTATGACTTAATTATTTTTATGTAACTCCTCTATTCTTGACTCGTGCTGGGGTCCGTGCAGTAGGTGTGGATGACACAAAGGTGTGAAGAGAACAGCTCCCCTGTTTGGCAGGGCCAGAGAAGCTTCCAGCTGTTTGGCAGGGCCTGGCGGATTTCTCTCTGACCACCTTGATGCAGTCTCACCCTCTTTTTGCATGGACACTCAACCACCTCACTAATAATTCTGTAATCTACTGAGGCATTGTTGTTTGCCCCTGTGAGGTGGCTTCTGTAACTGATATGAGCTGATAATGTCTTGGTGAGTGGGTCTTTGACAATTTACACACAGGAGCATGATTAAGCCCATGCCATTTCTGGACACCTTTTTGGGTTCCTACCCGTTGCCCTGGAATCTGGCCCAGACAGACACCTTCTGGGAAATGGCTTGATAAGCATCTTACAAACTAATGGAAGTGATGGGAGTATAAGCTGAAACCACTACGGCAAAAACTATAGTTACTGTGACTCTAAAGGTTAGCTAGTCCTTGCACCTCTTTAGAGAATAGAAAATGTAGCTGTTTTAGCTGTTGTAATACTTTTTTAACCAGAGGATTTATAGGGTGATTTTATTATTGTCACAGAGATATGCTTTTGATTATTGTTTGATTGTTTATGGGGTTATAGAGCCTGTAATTGTAGGGAGAATTAATATTTGAAACTTTTATCTTGGATTTTTACGTTTTTTTTTTCCCCTTGTAACATATTTCTCCCATTAAATGATGAGCAAGTTGTGGAAATAGAAATGTAGTAAGAATGTATTACTGATTAGTAGGTAATTGTATGTGCCTTGGCCTTGGAGTCCTGGCTGTCACCCAATGTCTAATACTGAAGAATGAATAATGGCTTGCTTTGAAGAAAATGATATTGGTAACTTACAGAATTATCTTTAAGAGCACCTGGTTGACCATGAAGTAAAAAATAAATAATCAAGCATCTGTGCAAACCTACTTAGTCATGAAGTAAAAATAGAACAATCAAACCATTGTGCAGAGGCTTGTAATGTGTCTGAGTAAATAAAAAGGACAGCTTCTTCTTGAGCTGTTACAAAAGGGCACCAAGTGACAGTGTCTGTGTCTTTTCTTTTTGCCGACACCACACACCCTTCTCGAACTCCGAACTTGGCTGCAGCTGGCCTCTGGCAGACTGGATTAATTGCTAATTGTTAGGTCATCTATAAACTCTGCTTAAATGTGATGTTGCCTACATACACAAGTATATAGTATCCTCCTTTCATATCATGGGTCGACTTGCCCTGACTTTCTTAAAGTGTGCCTAACTTTTCCTTAGTTTAAACCTATGTTTTCCAATATGTCCAAGTTGGTTAAATTTGATAAGTAAAACAGATCTATACTCCTTTTGTGAAACTGTAATGTGCAACAGTATATCAAAAGTACCAATGATTTCAAAATGAAAGAAATCTTTAAAAGAAAAGTTCATAATCCTACAAAAGCAATGGTTCTTGAAGTACTTTCTGATGCATTGCCTTCATATGGAACTGGAAGATCATTATATTGATTCTGTCACAGAAGAAGTGGATCTACTGCTCAATAAGATAAACTAAATCACTAGTCTTAATTTCTTTACTAGGAAACCTCCCAGTAAGCTAAAATGCAGCCTGATTATATTGTATTGACTATAGATTACTTCATTCTGCTCAATCTACAAACTAGAAACAAATCATTATGATCTGAATTGAAAGCTTCTAAAAACATACTTTAGTTTATATAAGTGTATACATTATACAAGGCAACCTTGGAAAATGATCTAATTAGCTTAACATTCTCAAGAGAAAGCAATAGAACATTTTATCATTAAGTATCTTAACAAATGTATATTATGTAACACAATAACTGAAATAGCAGCACTTAATAAACTTCATCTAATAGTATTACTTAAATGGACTGATTCCTGCAAATTAGCAATGAGTAAAAAAAATATTTTCAGCCCATACTTCTTCCAAAACTCAATCATGACATGCCGAACAGTATGATGTCAACGCCAACTTCACATTGGCTAAGTAAATTTGGGCAATTGAGGAGTGAACCAAAAGATATCTCTTTCTCTCTCTCTCTCTTTCCCTCCCCACATCTCTCTTCTGTAAATAAACAGAAATATGAAAACTTTTAAGAATTGTTTTTAAGTTTGTAAATGAAGGCTGAATTCATGAAAATAAACCAACAAATATCCAAAGCAAGTGAAATCTTAACATGAGAAAGCAACCTCTGAAACCCTATATTTACAACAGCACAGTCTACAATATTGAAGGCATGGAAACAACACACATACCCATCAAAAGAGGAATGGATAAATAAGCTGTGGTATATCTACTCCATGGAATACTATACACCTATCAAAAAGGGTAAAATTTTACCATTTGCAACAAAATGGTCCCAACTAAAGATCACTATGCTCAGTGAAATAAACCAATCCCAAAGCGACAACTATCAGATAATCTCTCTGATATAAGGCAACATTCATGCAAAATACAAAACAAACATTGTAAGTAAATATGTATATTCACATACACTTACAGATAAACTGTATAATGGAGAGTAGCATACCACAAAGTGAGGATACATTGCAGTATTCATCTCTACTTCTGAACAAAAGGACTCCCAATGAAACTATTAAATATGCCTTGACAATATGACACTGGATTTTGTACCACTGCTATTACCTACTGTGCCATGAGACACTTAAATAGCAGAATGTTGAACTTGTGACAGTTGTTGAAGAACTATACTACTGTAACAATATGGGGGAAAATGGTGCTGGGTCAGAGATTAGGGAGAGAGGAAAGGGAGGTAGGGGTGATCATATTCCTTCAAAAACATATCATGGAAAATAATAACAATAAAAATACACAAAATGTAAATATTACATTGCTGTATCAGTCTTGCTGCATAACAATCCAAAAGTCTCAGAGACTCACTAAATACACAATTTTTGTTCACTTGACATCCTGGTGGATCAGGGTCAACTGCCTGCCTCTGGTTGTCTCTATGCCATTTGTCTCCTCATTGCAGCACACAAATTAAAGAAGCTGCCTGCTTATTATTATTTCTATTAATATAAAGAAACAGCCCTTTATGAGACATTCTCATAAATAATTGCGGGAGAGGGGAGAAAAGCAACAGGCCTAAGGTATACAACAAGGCTGTATTTAAATCTATTGCTAAAATGTGGCATATAATACTGGCCACAGCTTTGTACATGGGAAGCCGCGTCCATTCTTTCCCCAGGAGCAAGCAGGTTGCAGGACAATCAGCAATGATAAACAAATACTACTGCTTGTAAGGAAAATGGCGTAATTGTGATACATTCAACATAGGTTCAATTTCTTGGTTGCTGATACACACTTTACACACTCACACATGGAACCCAGTCATTTCTGTGCAGAAGACATCCTAAAATTTCAGCTTATCTAAGCACCACCTTTGAAGTTCATGAACTTAACTCTGGGAAACTCAAATAGCTCCTCCTTATATGCACACATATATGACCTAAATACACAACTTTTCTTCTCCAGCATAAAATGGTGGAGGAGAACTACAGAAAACATGATCATTCTCATTTGAACATGAGAATCAACGCAAATACACAGAACTCTAGAAGGTGGTAACTCTCAAATTCCAGTGAGCAAGCAAGAAGACGCTGGGGATAGGGTAAAGCACTTGACAGTCTTTGATTAGGGGTCTGCAAGATCACTTCCCAGAGAATATTCTCCAAGTTCACTGGCTCCAGTCACTTCCTTCAAGTTCTTCATGCTGCTTAGCAAAATCAGAAGATAAAATTACAGAACAATCCCATCTTCAGACAAGCAACTTTTGCAGTTTGTTTGTTATCAACAGAAAGTTGAAGGCTCACAAGACTCTTTAAGCAATAAAAAGCCAGCAGTGTTTTGAGATTAATACTCTTAACATTTTAATCATTCCTTTAAAATGTTTTTCAAAATCTACTTTGCTTCATGTATTATTAATCACAGTACTGCTTTGCAATCAATTTCTACTTCTAAATTTAAGTAAATACAGCTTATCAAGCTTCAGAAAATGATTCCTTTGATTTACATTTTCTCTGACATTTGTACAATGAAATGATTTACTGAGAGACATCTTGATCGAATCAAAATATTTTCTGCATAGGTCACTAAATTTGGACTTTCCCCTAAACTGAATGTTAATTAGAGTCTTATTTCCTCTTGTGGTTCAAAACATTTACCTCTTAGCCATTCATACTTGGGATTCAGTTTGGTTTTCCAACTCTGCTAGTCTTAAGAGTTCTAACATTCTTTATTTTCCTTTTCTTCCTCTAGGCGAAGCAAGCCATGTCTTTTTGAACTCATTTTTCTTCTTTTTGACTATCAAATTCAGTTTCTAACTATCAATTCACATTAGTAACACCTCAAACCATCTTAAGATTTAAGTATATTATATACATATTTGCCTTCCAAGTAGTATCACGTATTGTTCTACCAAACATTATCCAACTACATCACTGGTTCCCCAGCCTCTCTGCTAGTTGTCTGGCATCCAAAATCAGCGTCACATATGCTAATGTTTTGTTATGATTATACTCCACATGTAAAGGTCAAATTCTGCATCATTCAACTTTGTTTGGCGGAGTCCAGCTCCAGCCTGGGTTTCGGAACTCGGGAAGGGTGCGTGGATGAGGCGCAGAAAGAAAGAGACGGACCACTAGGATTCCATGATGATAGTGGACGATGCAGTAAAGCTGTCCGCTTTATTTATACAGAACCAGTCAAACTCTGGCTCAGACTTTCCATGTCATGGTCAAGTGGGTGTTTCTAAGGACAACCATGCCATCTGCTTTATCCAAAAACAACAGAAATTCCTGCTGCAATCCTTGTCCTACAACCTAATCTTGTATCACAAAGAAAAGGAGAACCTAAAGATTAAGGAAAGGATGAAACCCTAAATACAGGTTCCTTGGTTAGCATAAGGTCAATGGGGACAGCCAAAACAGTAGGAATAATAGAAGGCCCTTTTGTAAGACATTATTATTGACATTAACCTCCAAGCTCACATTGTGTAAAAAGCCAGTCTCACAATAGCAAAAATGCCTGGACAGATTAGAATTCTTCCGCAGGGTGGTCCGTTATCCATGCAAAGGAAGGTGGAGCTGCATCCAGGCGGCTGTAGATATCCGCCAGGCCCTGCCTCAGCGGGAGGTTCCTTGTGGCCCTGCCAGCAGTGGAACAATGTCTTCACACCCTCGTGTCCCCCACATCCACTGCACGGACTCCAACATTTGCTATATAACAACTGTAGAGCTTACAAAAACAAACATCTTTTGTTTGTGTTTTATAAAGGCAGTTATTAGATGACTATAACCACAGTGGGTGGCTCAAGATTACAGGTTTTAAGTGATACAACCCAATTCAAAGTATAAAAGGAAAAGGAAGAAGCTGAACTAAACCTCAGAATTTTTATTAATGCTTCTAACAGCATGTGGTTAATGAAAACTTTGTGGATAATTTCAAAGTTATGGTGGAACAAAGGAACACCCTCTATAATAGAAAGTGGAGTTATGCCATGACAATGGGTGAGGAGGTATAAGTTACTCACTAAGAAAGGAAGTTATGTAGAATTGTGAAGAGTAACACTACCCCAAAAGCAAAAGGTTTAGCAATTTCTTCAAACCCTGTATGATGAAAACGTCTCCAAGAAAAACAGCAAAAATGAGACAGTATTTGTGCCACATTTTCAGAAAATAAACTAGTTTATTAAAATTGAAAACAGCCTATTATTTAAAACACATTAGGTCTTGTATTAAATTTCTACCATTAACAGGTGCTGTTCAAGAAGTTTTTTTTTTTTTAAGATTTTTGTTTTTATTATTGGAAAGGCAAATTTTCACAGAAAAGAAAAGATAGAAAGATCTTCAGTCTCCTGGTTCACTCCCCAAGTGATCACAACCACCAATGCTGAGCCGATCCAAAGCCACGGGCCAGGAGCTTCTTCCTGGTTTCCCATGCGAGTGTGGGTCCCAAAGTTTTGAGCCAATCTCTACTGCTTTCCCAGGCCACAGGCAGGGTGCTGGAAGGGAAGTGGAACAGCCAGGACACAACCTGGTGCCTGTATGGGATCACAGGCATGCAAGGCAACAATTTAGCCACTAGGCTACAGTGCTGGGCCAGGAAGCTATGTTTTATTCCTGCGATATAATAAGCATCTATAACTGTTGACTGAAAATTGTTGAGTTGTCTAACAGCTGCAGGACCTTGGGACACTCTTTAAATGATCCCAACCCTCTATGTACTCTGAACCAAGCAACGTAGTTGCATAGCCCTCATTCAATACCCTCTCTTTTCTTAAACCAAGAATCAACCCAAGTACTGATGTGATCAACTTTCTATAAGATTTAAGGTGAAATTGCCTGTAGCTTTTCAAGGGGTGCTGAATTAAAAAGAGGGGGATTTGTTTTACTTAAAATTCAGAGTAAGATAGAGGTAGGTGGCACAGGGAGAAATCTTCCATCTGCTGCTTCACTCCCCCAAATGGCTGCAGTGGCCAGGACTGAACTATCCACAGCCAGCAGCCAGGAGTTTCTTGCAAGTATCCTGCCTGGTGCAGAGAGTGGGATCAGAAGTGCAGCAGCCAGGACTCAGTCTGGTCCTATATGGGATACAAACACCACAGCTGGAGGATATGTCACTGCATAGACCCCGAAGAGTGTTAGATTTTTTTTTATTAATTATTTTGCATTATGTGACAGTTTCATAGGCTCTGGGAATCCCCCCACCCCTCCCCTCTCCTCTCTCCCTCCCCTCCCCCCCTGGTGGATTCCTCCACCTTGATGCAGTATTACAGTTCAAATTCAATCAAGATTCTTTCCTTGCAAACGTATACCAAGCATAGAGTCCAGCTACTTATTGTCCAGATGGGTTGAACAGTTTCTTGGGGAGATCATTTCTGGTCCGAAGTTAGAGCTGGTAGAATATCATCCCAGTCAATTAAGAGTCCCAATATAACATAAACAGCAATTTGCAATATTATGGAATTGACATGGTTTTGAGTAACCAGTATGTTAAAAAAAAAAAAAGCAAGTCCTAACCACAACCTATGATTAGCTCATTGACATTTCAATTTTAGTTTATATACAGGACCGGCTGCTATATACCTTAAAATGGCTATAAGGTACCATTCAGCTGTCTCGTGTCTATTTCATTTTAGTATTTAGCCATTTGTTGTGTTGAAGTATAATTTTGCTGATCTTGGCAGATTTTAGGATAATCTAGACTGGCTTGTAACTCTAACAAGACATTTGTCAACAATTAAGGTGCAGAACATTTGGGGGGCGGGTGTGCAGGAAAATCCCCAACACCATGGTGAGGAGTAACTAATCTTTGTGTCCGACCCAGTGAGACATGAGCCAATCCATGCCAGCTCTTTCCTGTCAGATTTCAAGCTCTACTTTCTGTTGTTTGTCTATTTATTTTAGGTTTTTTTAGTTTGTATGCTTGTTTGCTGTGAGGGGGTTTTCCAAGCGATCCCGATGGTCATTGCGAGGGAGGGCGGGGGTCCAGAGGTGGAGCCAGGCTCGGACCAGAGAAAGCTCTCCTCCCTGGTCCCAAAGGACATTTATTGTTCTTCCGTTTCTGCGGACCGCTCAGGGCTTCTGGTTGTCTTTCCGATGACGTTGGTTTCTGCACGGTAGTGTTTGGACTTCTTCCATCCCCTGCAGAAGCTCCGGTTGGGGGTGGGTGACCTCAGAGTACTCGGCCTCTGAGGGCATCCAATTCCCTGTGGCCTCCTTGGCAGTTGGGATATAGTCCTTGTTGCTCGTATTAACAGTTTGTGGTGAAGGTCTGGGAGTCTTTGTGGTTGGGATCCAAGCTTCCTCCTTGTCACCTGCAGAAATATTTCTATCCTAGAAGGATTTTACTGTAGGAAAGATTCAGCTATCAGTGAGAGACAGAGTGCTACATCTTCTACATTTCAGAGTTCTGCCCTATCATGTTTGCACCAAAATACTCTTTCTGTCTAAAAGACATTGTAAATTTCTTCTCCTTGGAATCCTCTCTCCCACACAACACACTTTCTCAAGGAGTTAATTCCTAGTTAACCGATACACTTCAGCTCAAGAAAGCTTCCTGATCCTGTAGGTTAGCTTAGGATCTTCCCATACAGATTTTTAAAGAAAAAAAAAAGTACTTCTTCTTTTACCATTGAGGATATTTGAACCTTATAAATTATTCCTATAATTAGTTCATGATAATTTTAGTACCATAGAGACCATATATAACTTTACAACTACACAGTTGCGCTAGTACTATCACGTCATATATACAACATAAGCATGTGCTGAAAATATGTTTGCATGACTGAACACACAGGCAGGAACGTTGAGGTCTCATTACATAATTACTCTTTTTAAAAACTGCAGCAAATTCCTATATAGCCTGTTGAAGGAGTAAAGAAAGTGTTCAAGTTCCTAAGTGCTTTTTTACTTCCCCTCGGAATTTGGCAAGCGAGTCTTGACGGCCTCTGCCTGTGGACCTGGCCTTAGATGTCTGTTTCCTGATGTCTTCAGCACTTCATGACCACCCACGCCCAACTTCATCCTTAGAAATTCCTCCATATTATTTTAACTCACAATGCTTCTCTGTGTGTGCACATGCACGTGTGTGGGTTCTTTATAACTACATCCTGCTGCAAATAATAGCAAGTGTATTTTTTTGGGGGGGTTGTTTAGTTCACAACCTAGGAGGTACTGAAAATGATGTCATTCCCTAATGACCTCATTCATGATAGAAATGTGAAGTAGATTATAACAACAAAAGTATTACTGGGAGAACTTCCAAATACATTTGGCAAGCATAGAGCCTATATTTTTAAAAATGATTACACATATCTTTAGTATAATGGACCAGGATTTTATGTCAAATCAGTGCAAAGGTAAACATAGAAGACAATAAACATAAATGATTGGGGAACACTCAAAGAAAGAGAAAATTTCAAATTTTATTTGAGTTATAAGGGTTTTATATGAGTATCATAAGCATGCATTATTATCATACTGAATTATGCTTCTGAAACTTAAATTGTTATATTTTCCAAAAATTTCAATAAATTACTTCCAGATAATGTAATTTTTTTAATCTATTTTTTTATTGCAAAGTCAGACATACAGAGAGGAGGAGAGACAGAGAGGAAGATCTTCCATCCGATGATTCACTCCCCAAGTGACTGCAATGGCCACAGCTGAGCCGATCTGAAGCCAGGAGCCAGGAACTTTCTCCAGGTCTCCCACGTGGGTACAGGATCCCAAAGCTTTGGACCACCCTCATCTGCTTTCCTAGGCCACAAGCAAGAAACTGGATGGGAAGCAGGGCTGCTGGAATTGAAACCGACACCCATATGGGATCCTGGTTCATTCAAGGCAAGGACTTTAGCCTCTAGGTTACGGCACCGGGCCCTACTTCCAGATGATGTAATTTTTAATCAGCTGACTTAAGTTATAAGTAATACTGCTTTTGAAAAACACAGTTTTAAAAATATAACTCAGGCCCGGCATGACAGGCTAGCAGCTAAAGTCCTCACCTTGCACATGCCCCAGAATCCCATATGGGTGCCAGTTCTAATTCTGGAGGACCCACTTCCCATCCTCCTCCCTGCTTGTGGCCTGGATGGCCCAAAGTCTTGGGACCTTGCATTCACGTGGGAGACCTGGTAGAGGCTCTGGGATCCTGGCGTCGGTTTGGCACAGATCTGGCCGTTGCGGCCACTTGAGGAGTGAATAAGTAGATAGATTATCTTTTTCTCTGTTTCTCCTCCTCGTATATCTGACTTTCCAATAAAAATAAAATAAATCTTTAAAAAAAAAACAATTCAGTGGTTATAATTTTGACATGCTTTTCCTCAGACTAAACTTCATAGAAAATTAACATGATACAAAATGTGATAGTTGTAATTCTTGAAGCAAGGATTTGTCTGCACATATACATTTTCAATTCACTTTACCTTTAATGATAAATGTCGAATTTCCAAACAGACCTAGGAATTTTAATAACCATATGCCAAAATATTTTAAAGTGATTTTCCTTTATTTAATTTCTAAGCAAAAAATATGATACAGTTTATTTTCACATTATTACTTCTCAAAACAATGTAAGAAAAACAATTAGGTTTCCTACATCAAAATCATTGACACCATCTCTTTTTATCCAGCTTATGAAACTTGATCTCTTACCTACCACATTTCTCAAAGGTTTACTGTTCCCAGCAAGTAGTTAAGATTTCACCTGGCTTTTTCCAGGTCCCTCCCTCTTCACTGAGAATAAAGGAAAAAAGTCCTCCATTCTATCTATCATCCCTGGTCTTGGGGGTGTCTTGCCAGTAGGGCCCAAAACCACTGAGGGAGTGAGCCTGCGGTGTTCAGCAGCAAGAACAACCACAGATAGCCTGATCGAGCATGTTCGCTTATTGTAATACAAGCATAAACTTACATAGACTAACAAAGGGAAAGACAGAAGGGCATCTCCTGACAGTCCTCCAACAACGGCACTGTGATTGGCTAAGATGCATGTCTATCACTTCACACCCTTCAATCATGTCATAGGTCACATACAACACTCAAGGCTGCCAGGTTGGCTGTGGGTCACATATACCAGGTGGCCTGTCAGGTAACATGAGCCTCAACTGACTTTTCAGACTTGCTTTTTAAGGAAGTCCCAGCACAGCTCATCCAAGCACAGAGAAGACAGACCAGGGTGCAGTTCACTGCTCTCACCTGTGTGATCCGTGAACAGACCAGGTTGAGGTCCCGGTTAGTCAAAAACATTGTCAGGGAGTTCCCCCAGAGACACATTGTGTCCCATGTCTGTCATCCCCACATGGGCTAAGCAGACAGAGATCCAGGGGTGACTGCCCATACTACAGGTTAGAAGCATTGCATCCAATCACTTTTCTCCAAAATCTTGCTTCTTATCCTAAATCTGTGGTTGATTTATCCTAAATGTTTTATAATTTTGAGTATTTTACAGAGCTTGAAACAATCACAAATACTTATTTTAGTTGCATCATTTGAAAGTGGCGATTCAATTTGTCTAAGTTTACTTTGGGATAAAATGTATATTATCTCAGGGCACTTGCCAAAATTCCAGCCTAAAATTGTTTTTATACAAGTGTAGCAGAACAACTAAAAGTTAGCTCCCTGAGAACCTAACTAACACTTTGTTTTTCACCGTGGCACAAGAAATGCCTCTCTCTGTTCTCAGAGAGGTTATAGTAAACTATGAATGGCAGTTCACTAGGGGATATACGGTGGAAGGGGGATCAGAGAATTCTCATTTCCTACATCTAGATTTATCATGTCTATACTTTCTGAGTTCACGTCCAGACACATACTTTTATAATTAGAAACACAATCAAGGTTTAAATTATAGGTAAAACATGTCGCAAAAACTGTAAAAGGGGGCTAGCACTGTGGTTAAGCCACTGCTTGGGACACTGGGATTCAGCATGTACAAGTGTGAGCATTGGCACTGATCTGTTTCTGATCCAGCTCCCTGCTATGCACCTGGGAAAGCAGTGAATCATGACCCAAGTGTTTGGATTCCAGCCACCCAAATTAGGAAACCAAGATGGAGATCCTGGCTCCTGGATTCAGTGTGCACCAGCCATAGTCGTGTGGCTCTTTGGCTCTTTGCAGAGTGAACCAGCAAACAGATCTCTCTCTGTCTTTGTCTCTGTCTCTGTCTGTCAGTTGCAATGATTGTAAATAAAACTGAAGTTGTTAGTAAGTGGCTACATGAATGTGCCCTGCTCCCCTCACTGTGAAGCTTCACCTATCCACATAACCAAGTGGACAAACAACATCCAAGTTTGACAAATCCCTTAAAGCCATCCTTGTGTGCTTCTCTTTTTTTTTTTTTTTTGCAACTATCTGACCTTTTATTTATTCATTTATTTTTGTCTAATAGTAAATTTCTTTCATTATTAATAATGTTTATATAGTTAAGAAGGATGCTTTCCCTTGTGGATCACCAATTATGGCAGGGAGCTTCAGGGAATGGGGCAAAGTGGAGTCTGCCTACTGTTTTTCTAGGCATGGATATCCCCTTCCATTTCTTAAGGAAGGTTCCACTTTTCTCTTTGAAATTTGCTTCTTGCTTCATTCCCAGCTATATTAATTTAATCCTGTTCACCCAGTATTTATGTACTGAAGTTCTAACCTCCCACAGGATTACACTGGATATGTGGTGTTTGACGAGGCCCCTGGAATTACATTAGGTCATTAGGCTAGAACTTTGATCAAATGCAACTGGCAACACTACAAAGCGATTTCCAGAGCTGTCCCTCTTTCTGTGTGGACACAGAAAATGATATCTGACAAGCCATGAAGAGGGAGCTTACCAGAAATGATCAACTTGGGTCTTAATTTTGAATTATTCTGCCTTTAGAATTGTGAGACAATGAACTACTGCCATTTTGGCCACTGAGTCTGTGGTTATTTGTTACACTGTTCCAACTAGACTAAAGGGTATACCCATTTCACCTAACAACAAAGCTTAGCTTTGACTTTAGAAGGTTACTTGTGTAGGTGAATATTCCCTCATGCTTTTTAAATCATCCCTGTCAAACACTACCTTAAATATGAACTTCTAATACACTCTTCAGTCTCTATATAGCCCAGACTATATTTTTAACATCTGTCTTCAGGAGTCCATTGTTGTGGCACAGTAAGTTAAGTCACATTTCATTTCAGAGTCCTGGTATAAGCCCGTATTGCTCTGATTCTGATCCAGCGCCATGCTTACTTGGGAAAGCAGCAGATGGCAGCCCTGGTTCCTGGCTTTGACTGAGCTCAGCCTTGGCTACTGTCAGAATTTGGGGAGTGAATTAGCAGATGGAAAATCAATCAATCAATCAATTGACCAATCAATAAATCTCTCTGCTCTCTCTTTTTTCTTTCTCTCAGATGCTAAATAAATATATTTTAAACTATTTGTAAAAGCATTTCCTCAG
The DNA here is from genome assembly GCF_030435755.1 of Ochotona princeps. Lineage (NCBI taxonomy): Eukaryota > Metazoa > Chordata > Mammalia > Lagomorpha > Ochotonidae > Ochotona > Ochotona princeps. Next base: position 32,595,214 of record NC_080838.1, read on the forward strand.
CCATTTTCCCTAGTTCTTTCATATCTAAAGCAAGAACACCCAAACACAATCCCTTTTTTTCTTCATAACTCTTAAAGGGACATTCATGAAGCCAGCATGGAAGAATTGAAATAAAACACTGAAATAATGTTGTACTGTTTCCTGGTGGATGACTGTCTTCCCACAGAGAACACCATGTTGCTAGAGGCCAGTGAACATCCTGCAGGTGAAACATCCAATGTAAAACGACCTTCATGGAAAGAACTTAGAAATCTGTGCCACTGACATTTCTTAGGCTCATACAAATCCTGATAGAAACCAGTCTTTAAAGCAATCTTAGTGCATAGTTTGGTGAACAATCAAGAGATCTTAGGCCTGTAGCATTCCAGGTAATAATTAGGCTTTACAAAGAAAAGCACTGCTCTAAAAAAATCAATTGACAACATCTGGAATTCACAGGCTGCATTTTATTTTACCAGAAGAAAATAATTCTAGACATAATAATGATGAAAGTGGTTCAGAACAGGAGGCTTTAAAGGGAATGCCTGTACCATGCTCAGCTTTGAGACCTCCGTCTAGTCAGCTGAATGCAGGTATGTGCCACGTGTTCTGCTGTCCTAACCTCGTGTAATGTGGTAAAACAAGGTTGATTAGGAGAGGCATCCAAGTGTTCTCCAAGGATTGCAAGGAAACTGCAGATGGACATTCATACTAGCCATTGGATTTGGCAAGCTGTCAGTTTAATCAAATTACAATTATCTCATCCACACTGATTTCCCAAATTGATGACTGAAGCCTGTTAGCACACACATAGAAGCACACATGGTGTCCATGGTACTTCTTATTGGGAGCCTGCATACCTTCCTGCACCACTAGAAGAGGGAAAAGCAAGTCAGTTTTCATCCAAAGATAACAATGTGAGGAAACTTGTAAGATTAGAAATGGAGATGAACTAGAGCTCGATACTGAGCACTTCCGACCCAGCTTCCTGCTAACATTCCTGAGAAAGCAGTGCAAGATGACCTCAATACTACTCATAATCATAAAGAGAGGAGAACTAACACAGAAGTAGCAAAGATTAAAAGTACATAGAAATGCGAGGCAAAATGTTTGACTGTGAATATAATAGACCAGGTTTGGGGTTTGGGGTTTCAGGTTTTTGAGTGGCAATCAAAAATTGTGAATTGCCGTTTTTCCAACTCATAGCTGTAAAACTGGTTGTCTTCAGCAGCAAACCCCTTTCCCGTGTCTTCATGCACACACCCAGGCATGCATGCATAAGTTTATCCACACTTCGGGCATCAGCAAGGTGTGCAGATCCTTACCTTCCTGCTCCTTCCTAACAGATATTCTGGAGTGCTACAAGGGTACAGATCTGAAGAGCACATTCCAGTTCATCAGTCATCAAAAACATTACAGAGATCATGAAGTGAGAAATATGTTCATTGGACATTAATTGGAAAAACAGCCATTCTACTCATTCCCTGAGCATAAGAAATGATCAGCTCTTAGAGGCGGAGTACAGCATAAGGAAGTAATCAGAGAGGCAGGCAAAAAATTACGTATCAAGATGTTCACAGAAATATTATTTAAAATTACAAAACAAGCAAAAAATTGAACTAAATCTAAATACCCCAAAATAAGGATGGTCAAATAACATGGATTATTAACCTGACAATAAATATTATCCTTTTGGAATATATTCAGTTAAATGGAAAAACACATACAATGTACTGCAAAGTTGGAAAACATACATAGCTATATATGCAGTATGCCTTAATTCATACTGTCAACATGTCAAAAGTGTTATGTTCAAAATGAGCTGGGATTTGTGAAAAACACTTAGGACAATGCAGAATACTTTTTCATCATGCAATGAGGAGAGAAAAAAAACAGAATAAATGGATTCTACCGCTTTGGGAAGATAGAAATTTGCTGACATGAGAATTCACTGTCCTTTAGCAAGGAGAACAGTCTTTGAATCCACTTTTGCTCCAAACGGTAAAGAAAAGTTGGCTTTGTTTGTTATCTGTTAATGTCTGTGACACCTGGCACACCTGCTCCTAGTAATATCTCAATTATAATTGTAAAGAGCAAAGAAGAAATAAGTCAAGGAATGAATATATACTAATATATCACCAAGCATTTAAAATTATTCAGTGACATCTCAATTTGGTGAAGAAATTTGTAGTTGTGACCTTGAAATATTTGTAGATAAGTTTTGGAAAGTCAGTTGGTCTTGAATGCTTTCTAAAGTGGGTAAAAGCTTCTCAACATAACTGCATATCTTAGAAATGGAAGACTGCTACATTTTATATTTCGCAAGAAATTTTTACGGCAAATTTTTGTACACATGATTTGTAAGAAAGGAATGTGGTATTTCATGGCAAAGTAATTTCCTATCTTTCATACTAGAACTCAGTGGGAAACAAATGCAAACTTGAGCCCTAGCCTCTTCTGATAACAACCTTTTATTATTTGGTTAAGGTACTTGTTGAAGTGGCAGAGAATATCTGGAATTTTCAAACAGGTAAGGGGAAAAGTCATGGCAGTATGGTTACAAGAATGATTTGTAACCTGTGTGCTGAACATAATAGACACCGAAGAGGTAGGACAGCTCTTATAGGCAAGCTAATACATCATTAAAGGCAAAAGTACATATCCTTTTTAAGGAGGTAGTAAGAAAAACAAAAAGTAGCCAAAGGCATAACTGTTAGGCCTAATAGTTTATGTCAAGATTTCCAATGTGGATGGTCCAAACAGCAATTATGCCATGACTACAAAGAGGAGAGAAAGATATCAGGATGAAGTGTTGCTTAATTCGATTATTGGTGAGAACATGCTTGAACTATCACTAAATGTTATAGAATCTGGAAGAACTAAAAATACAAAGTTGAAGGTCCAGTGCAAAGGCTCAGTGGTTAAATCCTTACCTTGCATGGATCCCATATGCATGCTGGTTTGTGTCCTGGCTGCTCCACTTCCCATCCAGCTCCCTGCTTGTAGTAGGGAAAGCAGTCAAGAATGGCCCAAAGCATTGGGACACTGCACCCATGTGGAAGACACAGAAGCAGCTCTGGGCACTGGATTGGAACAACCCTGGTGGTTGTGGCTATTTGGGGAAAGAACCAGTGGATGAAGATCTCTCTGTCTCTTCCTCTCTCTGTAAATCTGCCTTTCCTACGAAAATAAATAAATTTTAAACACACACAAAGTTAAAAACCCTGAACCTGGAGTGCCTATGGAATCTGGGAGGCAGAATCCTACAATGTATTTAGAGTCATGAGATCACAGCCTCAAGAAAATGGGCATTCACTCAGTCCTAAAGGCAGGCCACTCCCACTGACTACATCCTCATACCACACTGTCCACTGCAGACCAGCTCCCTGCTTGTGGCCTGGGAAAGCAGTCGAGGACGGCCCAATGCATTGGGACCCTGCACCCGCGTGGGAGGACCTGGAAGAGGTTCCAGGTTCCCGGCTTTGGATTGGCGTGCATCGGCCCGTTGCGGCTCACTTGGGGAGTGAATCATCGGATGGAAGATCTTTCTCTCTGTCTCTCCTCCTCTGTGTATATCCGGCTGTAATAAAATGAATAAATCTTAAAAAAAAAAAAAGAATTGTAATATAATTTTAAAAATTGAAGCATATTTTAATCTCACCCAAATTCAGTGTCCAAATGTTCTCAAGTGAGAATTATGAATGCACATGCTTTACCACACAATATTGCTTTCTTCACAGCCCAGAAGTTGCTGACACTGCACTTCCTCTGTAATTTCATTCCCAGCTGCTGGTACTCATTGATGAACATGGAAAAGCAAGGCAACACACAATCTGGTTCTAGACATGGCAAAATGCACTTTCAAAAAGAGTATTTAATATGTGATATACCTAAGAGCTAGGTGAAAGTGAAAAGAAATAGAGAAGACAGATCTAGTTCCTAGGCACCTAGGAATTTACTCTTCATTTGAGCTTTAAAAATCTCAACTACAAAAGAGAGTTTATTCAATCTAAGGAATTGGTGTTAGCGTCATTATGAGCAGTGGCAAAAGCAGCAATTTATAGATATGTATTCAATGCTGGCATCTCTAATGGATTCCTTGGGCTATTTGTAGATGTTTATGCCAATATCGTGTTGTTATAATTATGATGGCTCTATACAATGCCTTAAATCCTGCTACTGAGATGCCTACATCTCTGCTCTTTTGGTCACAGCCGTCTCTGGTGCTTCCATTGAATTTTAGGATTTTTTTTACACTTGATCTCAGCCAAAAGGGCAACCAGTGATAGGATTTTTTAAAGATTTATTTATTTTTATTGGAAAGTCAGATTTACAGAGAGAAAGAAAGACAGAGAGAAAGGTCTTTCATCCACTGGTTCACTCCCCAAGTGACCACAACAACTGGAGCTGAGCAGATCTGAAGCCAGGAGCCAGGAGCTTCTTCCAGGTCTCCCATGTGGGTACAGGTCCTCAGGCTTTGGGCCGTCCTCGACTGCTTTCCCAGGCCACAAGCAGGAGCTGGTTGGAAAGTGGGGCAGCTGGGTCACAATCCAGCACACATATGGGCTCCTGGTACATGCAAGCTGAGGACTTAGCCACTAGGCTACCACACCAGGACATCTGCTGTTTTTTTTTATTTGAACTATGTTTCTGTGGAGTGACTGGGTTTTCACTGTGCTACATGTGGTCAGCATACTATCATCTGTACTAAAGTGTGGAGTGAGCGTCCAAGGTGACACCCAGGATGGGCATTTTTTTTTTTAGGTCTGTGAGGAATGTAATTGGTATTTTGAGGGGGCTTGTGTGGGATCTATGAATCACTTTGAATAGTATGAACATTTTGATAAAATTAATTCTGCCTCTCCATGAAGATAAGAGGTCTTTCCATTTTGGGGTGTCTTTAATTTCTTTTACTGGTTTTGTAATTTTCATTGAAGATATCTTTCACAACCTTTCTCAAAAGTATTCCAAGGTTTGTGGGCTACAACCATGAATTAAATTGCTTTTATGATTTACTTATCAAAGACATTGTTACTGGTATACAGAAATGTTGCTAAGGAGCAGGTATTTGCACAATTGTTTAGTCATGTCTTGGATGCCTATACCCAATACCTGAGTGCTGCTGATTCAAGTTCCAACTTCTCTGCTTATGATTCAGTTTCCTCCTAGCATATATCCTGAGAAGCAACAGATGATGTGCAAAGTAATCAGATCATAGCTATAATTGCAGGGATACTGACAGTTCTGGGTTCCTGGCCTTGCTTGGCCCAGCCTGGCCAATGGCTGTTTCAGGTATTTGGGGAATAAAGCAGTACAAGGCCTTGCTCGCTCTCTCTCAAATAAAATGAAAATAAATTTAAAATGCTAAATGCTATGACTCTCATGTGCTAGTTGTGTTATCTGCAACTAAACTGAATTTATTTGTCAGTTCTCCAATCTTATGCTTTAGTCTTAGATTCTTCTATATAGAAAATCTCATTATCTGCAAACAGGGATAACATAACTTCTTCCTTTCCTATTGGTATGCCTTTCATTTACTTTTCCTGCCAAATCATCTGGCTAAAACTTACAGTGTTATATGAAATAGCATCAATTAGAGTCTGCAATCAATTCTCAGAAGAGGCACCAAGAACACTTGTAGGAATAGGAGAGACTATTCAGTAAGTTTCACTGGGAATTTTACATACCCACAGGCTGAACATTGAAGCTGGAACCCTACCTCTTATCCCACACAAAAGTCAACTCAAAATTGATTTAAAAAATAGACATAAGGCAAGACATTATAAACTTCCAAGAAGAAAACAAAGAGGAAGTACTTCAGGACATTGGTATTGGCAACTACTTTTTGGATAAGACTCCAAAAACACAGTCAACAAAAGCAAAATTAGAAAAGGGGATTATATCCTTCAGAGCTGAGTCGATCTGAAGTCAGGAACATTGAGTTTCTCATCTGGATTCCTGGGCCCAAGAACTGGATTTTCTGCAGTTTTGCATGCCACATGCAGCAAGCTGGATCAGAAGTGGAGCATCTGGGAAATGAACCCATGTTCATATGGAATTCTGACACTGCAAGCAGAAGCATAGCCTAGTACACTGTAGCTCCAGCCCTTCACACAGATTTAAAATACTTGGTCTGAATTTAAAACAGTGACTAATGGAGACAAGAAATGGTGAGGGAAGGAGTGACAAAGAGAGGTTGGATAAAGTGCATCAAAACACAGTCCAATGAATAAATTCTAAAGTTCAAAATACAGCTAAGTGAAGACAATTCACACCATCACATTCTATACTACACAAAGAACCAGAAGAGAGGAGCCAATGGGCATCAAATAAAGAAAAGATCAAGAAATAGAAAAAAAATTGCTAAATTTGATCAGTTTATATTATATAATTTGCTAGAATATTTTCTTGTATTGAAGAAAATACACAAATATTACATGTTAATAAAATTTTTAAGAAAAAGTAAAATCTGATAATTATTTGTAATAGTTACATGTCAGTGATTATCACTACTTTCATTCCATTTCCACACTCCAGTGTTTTAAAAAAACATTCATTTTTTTTCCCAAAGTTACAAATAAATCTAGAAGAGCTGTCATATTTTTATTTCAAATTTATACGCTGTTTTCTAGAAATTCAGCTGAAGTTTTCTGACACTGTAAACACTGAGCCAAGCACACACTCTTGACATAAACATCCTAGGAATTAAACTCCAGACATGATAACATAACTCAAGGTAATGCTTTGCTCTCTTTCGGAAGTTTATACTCAAACCAGAGAAAATCAACTAAAAGATAAATCTAAACAAAGACTTGAATACATTGTATACATAGAAGTTTTACTTCTTTGTTTTGTTTTCATAGCAGTAATAAATTAGACTGCCTTTATATTTCCTAACTTATCAAGAATTCCACAAAGGGGAAAGAAAACACAGAGGTACTTAATTGTTTTCAAGAATTTACATGTGAAGTATTTTCAAATGTTAATTTTTGATCCATGAGCCACTTAGATAATCACATGTATTTGCAGCTAGATTTTGAGGTAGGGAAAAAACAAATCAAAAAATAATGTGCTTTGCCAGATTCCTCACAGATATATAAATGTACTTTAAAAAGTTCACGGAAACATGAAGTTAAAGATAAACTTATTTTTTGTGTAAAAAATTTTTAATCTCCACAAAATTTGTATTAATATGTACTTTCCATGACCATCTAAAACCTGTATTTATTGTTTCTTTAAAATGAGTTGTTATTATCAATTTTTGAGTAAAAGAGAGAAATTTCTTTCAAAAATAATTTGTAATGACTATGGATCAACTAAAAACAAAACTACAGGCTCAGCGTGGTGGCCTAGCAGCTAAAGTCCTCATCTTGTGCACACCGGGATCCCATGTAAGTGCCGGTACGTGTCCTGGTGGCCCCACTTCCCAACTAGATCCCTGCCTGTGGCCTGGGAAAGCAGTCAAGGACAGCCCAAAGCCTTGGGATTTTGCACCCGTGTGAAAGACCTAGAAAAAGCTCCAGGCTCCTGGCTTCAGATCAGTTCTACTGCAGCCATCTTGGCCTCATGGGGAGTAAATCATTGTCTCTCCTCTTCTCTATATATCTGACTTACAAATAAAATAAATCTTAAAAGAAGTAAAAAATAAAGCTACAGTAATGTGTACCTTTACTTTAAAAAAGGAAATAGCCAAAGATGATATTCAAAGCATTAAGTAATTATAGGACACAAGCACCTGTTCATCAGAATAGGACAGGCAGGGTTGTCACTGGCCGAATAATCAGTGTTATCAACTCTATGCCAATCCAGCAGTCACTGCATGAAATGTTTCACAAAATTGCTCTGAATCCTAATTTGAAAAGTAAGTAAATGAATCATTTCAGTTATTTATAATTAGCTTCCTTTATCACTAGTTTTGTTTTTATTTCCTGGAATTTGCTATGGGGAATAAAACCCTATTTTTATTTGTTTAGAAAAAGTAGTCTATTTTTTGCACTGATGGACTAAAGAGTGACTGAGATATGGCAGCAACTGAATTACTAAAAGTGAGAGAAGGCTCTGACAGAGGGAGAAAAAGAAACTTAGAAGGAAATGACAGCTAAATAGGAAACTGGCCAATGAGCAATTCCTAGAGGTCAACATTGCCAAATGCCTTATCAAAGTCACTCTTTGGATTTCGGTTGTGTTTTTGCTCTTCCTGCCACTAAAGGCTGTGTTCACCACCAAACTCAACACACAAAGATAACCCCGTGAGAAATAAAGCTTTGGACAACTGTAAAACCATGTCTAGACCTAGCATATAGGTTAGAAGCAGAATGGGAAAAGGACAATCTCCAGGAAAATAACAACTGAGGAATGAGAAAGCCACAGCTAAAGCAGTTTAAATTAGTTTGGAATCATCCAACATCCTGCCAAAAAGCGACAGAAATATTCAGCTAGGTGTATGCTATTGATAATATTTTAAATTAATTTTAAATTTCAGTTGGATATCCACATCTCCCACATCCCACACACAAACAGATAAAAATGTAATATCAGAAAGCTAGAGTCCTTGGACATGTTTACTTCATTACATAACAATGCCCATCATTAGTTTTTTTACTTCTCATTGTCAAAAACTCTGAAATACTATTTCAGATAAGCAAGGATTTATAGTCTATTTTGTGTATATATTGTTTTCCTTAGTTTCATTACTTTAGAGATACATATTTCTAAATAATTCATATATTTGATTCAATGTTCATACTATGCTTCATAATTTTAAAACAGCACATGTTTCCCTCAAATAAACTATAAAACCTCCTTGCTTATCCTGTAAGATAGAGCCAAACCAATGTTAATGTCATCCCAATACATGGTCAGAAAGTCATGCATTTATGGGCCATTGTGATGGAAATACAAAAAAGTTCTTGATGTCACTTAAACTTAATCCTACATATGGGTCTTAACTGACACTGAAGCCAGATTTCATTGAATGTTTATATAGGAGATGCTTGGAAGTGGGCCAACTCTTCAAAGCCCACCTGCGTCAAATCAGACCTGGGGGACTGGTGTAGTGGTAGGAATTATAGGTTGTATATTTAGACACACAATAGACATAAAAATTCCTAGAATATTGCTAGTTTGAATATTTGAGTGAAGTTAGACAAAACAAAAAGCTGAAGAACATTATAAATATCCATGTCAGATCATAAACCTTGATTTTGTGAAGTAATACATTTGTGAATAAAATATCCTCAAACACAAGGATTAGATAAAACAAATAAGAACAGATATTACATGGAATGAAGTAAAAGAGAGATAGACCTAAAAATAACGTTCATCAGTGCTGATTTAGAATACAGGTTACAGATACCCTCAGGCAAAAAAAAGAAGTAGATTTAATTCCTTACTTGTCTACTACCAACTTTTCACCCGTGAGAAAGTGATCCACAATCATTTAAAATCATTTGGTTTTTCAATGGTTTTGCTATCCACTTTTTGAAGATTATAAATGGTAAATGATAAATCAAAAATTTTCAATTTAATAAAAACTGTACCAATAAAGTTTTTCCTAGATTATATATATATGTATATATGTGTGTATGTATATATATATATATATGCAAAAACATTTTGAAAATCAGGTATTAACTATATTGGGATGTTGAAAGAGTGACAATGAACCAGAATTGGTGACTTAACTTTGACACCTAGTTTTAAGGGAAAAGAAGCATAGTAAATGCTTGAACAGTGTTCTATATCATTGCTAATTCTTTAACTGGATCTACAAAAGTGGGGAACAATCAGTACACGGGCTACAAGGTCACTTGGTCTGGCCCTGACATGACAATCACAAGCTGGACTCAAAAATCAATGAAGCTGTAATTCTTAAGTTGATACTTTTGCATGAACAGCAAAGGATATTATAAATAGTATCTTATAAATATCCAAAAGGCCACAACCCTGGTGTTATCATTGGACATCAGATTATTTGTTACTCAAAGTGTAATCGTTTGGTAATAACATTTGGCATCAGACTATTTGTTGCTTAGAATAAATTGAATATAAATTGGCTGGCTAGTCATTTGATTGCTTGCTTTCCCCATCAAAATCATTGATAGATTGATCAATTGGTTGATTGACTCATTGATTAATTTGAGAGACAGGAAATACACAGAGAGACAGAGATCCCAACCACTCATTAGTTCATTCACCAAATGCCTACAATGGTGGGACTAGGCTGAGTTGAAGCCAGAAACCAGGATTTCAAGCTAAGTTTCACATTTGCTTTTCAGGAACACAATTACTTGAGCAATCACCACTGCCTCCCACAGTTTGTGTTAGCAGAAATTTGGGATCAGAAGCAGGGCCCAGGCTAGAAGCTGAATACAGACCTTTTTATCTGGAACATGGACATGTCATTTAACATCTTTTTTTTTTTTTAGATTTTTTTTTTATTATTGGAAAGCTGGATATACAGAGAGGAGGAGAGACAGAGAGGAAGATCTTCCATCCGATGATTCACTCCCTAAGTGAGCCGCAATGGGCCGGTGTGCCGATCCAAAGCCGGGAATCAGGAAATTCCTCCGGGTCTCCCACGAGGGTGCAGGGTCCCAAAGCCTTGGGCCGTCCTCGACTGCTTTCCCAGGCCACATGCAGGGAGCTGGATGGGAAGTGGAGCTGCCGGGATTAGAACCGGCGCCCATATGGGATCCCGGGGCGTTCAAGGCGAGGACTTTAGCTGCTAGGCCACGCCGCCGGGCCCAAATTATGTCATTTTTAAAAGATGATTGAACGGTAACACAAGAAGTCTGTGTAGCTTATATAAGATCATATAGCTTATAACAAAACAAAACTTTTTGGAACCCTTATGTTTCTGCTTTGAGCTCCAATTTTCTCAACTATTGTTTTATTTTGGCCACAGGTCACAACTGTCTTCCAATAAATATGCCAGGTATCATTTTTGCTAAGGTCCTGCCAGGAGATGGGCATTTATTCTAGTCTCCAGCAAGTAAGATGTTAAATGATGGGCCCGGCGGCGTGGCCTAGCGGCTAAAGTCCTCGCCCATCCAGCTCCCTGCTTGTGGCCTGGGAAAGCAGTCGAGGACGGCCTAAGGCTTTGGGACCCTGCACCCGCGTGGGAGACCTGGAGGAGTTTCCTGGTTCCCGGCTTTGGATCGGCGTGCATCGGCCCGTTGCGGCTCACTTGGGGAGTGAATCATCGGATGGAAGATCTTCCTCTCTGTCTCTCCTCCTCTCTGTATATCCAGCTTTCCAATAATAATAAAATCTTTTAAAAAAAAAGAAAATAATACATAATATCAATAAACTGAGAACTGGGTTTTCAAAAAAATAAAATCAATACTCCATTGGCCAACTAGCCAAGAGAGAAAGAGAGAGAACCCAAATCAATAAAATCAGAGATAGAAAGGGAAATACAGTCAATGCAGGGAATACAAGGGAATATATAGAAAAATATAGTCACCATTCCTTTGGTATCTTGATTCATTTTGATATTTTGATCACTAAGTAAATGTATCTATGGTCATGCCGACATAAAATAATCATCCATAGATTTAAAAAAGATACAACACAGAACGGTATGCCAATATCCCTGATGAACATAGATGCACATATTCTCAATAAAATACCAGCTAATGAATTCATCAACAAATCAGAAAGATCATTCACCCAGGCCAAGTGGGATTTGTGCCTGGCAAGCATGGATGGCTCAACTCACAAATCAATAACTGTGACAAACCACTTTAGCAAGCTAAAGAATAAAAAGCATGATTATCTCCACAGATGCAGAAAAAGCATTTGATAAAACACAACATTCTTTCATGATACAAGTCTTAAGTTTAGACGGAACATTTCTGATCACAATGAAGACAATATATGAAAAAGCCATGGTCAGTATCATATTAAATGGGGAAGAGTGGGAAGCCTTTCCACTAAGACTTGGAACCAAAAAAATATGCCAATTCTAACCACTGCTAATCAGTTAATATGGTCCTGAAAATTCAAGCCAGAACCAAGATATACAAATTGCAAAGGACAAAGTCAAGCTCTCCCTGGTTGCTGATAACATGATTCCTTATACAAAGGAACCAAAAGACTGTACTAAGGAAAGAACTTACTGTGGCTCATACGAGTGGCAAAGTTACAGGATATACAATTAGTACACAAAATTCAATAGCCTTTATATACACAATTTCATGGCTGAGGAAGAACTGGAAACAAAGAACAATCACATTCATAACAGCTATATAAAAAACCATACATACACATACCTAATACATATAACCAAAGAAGGATGTGAGGTATCTCTACAAGGAAAATTGTAAAACCTTAAAGAAAGAAATTGAGGACAACACCAAAACATGGAAGAATCTTCCATGTTCATGTATTAATAGAATTGTTACAATCAAAATCTCTATTCTACAAATGCAATTTACACACTCATTACAATCTCTGTGAAAATACATGACATTTTTCTCAAACTGAAAAAAAAAATTATGCTAAAACTCATATGGAAATATAAGAGACCCCAAATAGTTAAAGCAGTCTTAAACAAAAACAAAATTGAAGGCATCACAATACCTCACTTCAAGACATACTACTGCAGAGTTGTAATCAAGACATCCTGCTCCCAGGGTAAAAACAGACATAAAGATAATTGGAACAGAATTAAAATCCCAGAAATGAACCCACAAATCTGCAGCCAACTAATTCTTGTAAAAACAAACTGAAATCAATACAGGGAGAAAGGAAAGTCTCTCCAACAAATGGTCCCATGATATTGGACATTTGTGCACAGAAGCATGAGTTGAGAGCCTACCTTATACCTTAGAAAAACCAATGCTAAATTAATCAAGGATAAATTTGTGACTAATACATTCAATCTAGTAGAGGAAAACACTGGGGGAGTCTGCAGGACATAGGCATAGGCAAATATTGGAAAATACCCCAGAATCACACCCAATTGAGGCAAAAATCAGCAGATGGAATTACATCAAGCTAAGAGTCATATGCACTGAAAAGCAAATTCTCAACAAAGTGAAGATGGAGTGTGGGGAGCCATGCAGTTGGGTCGGATGGCATGGGTGTGTGATGAGCACCGCTCCTCGGTTAGCAAGGCTACCAGGAGTTTCTGGCTGCGAGGCAAGGCCCGGCAGAATGTCTCTGGTCACCTCACTGCTGCCTCACTCCATTGTATGGACACTCAATCACCTCTCTGATGTTTCATAGAATTCTTCTGAGGGTGTTGTTGTTTCTGCTAATGTGAAGTGATCCCTGTAACTGGAATGACACTTCAAATTGATCAATCATGTTATGATAAAAACATCTTTAGCGACGTAAGGCTAAGATACACAGCTAAAAGTATACAATAGTACAATTGAGCCCACAATGTCTCCAAACATCCTGTTATGTGCCCACGTTTGTCCTGAAGCTTGCCCTGGTATAAGTAATGTTTTCCTTAAGAAATGGCTTCATAATATCTTGGAATAGATGGCAATCACGGAGGTACAAAGAGTTTGTTTACCATGCACCTCGGACTGTTACAACACATGATATGATGCATTTTAGTTTCTCAACACAGAAAGCAAAAGCATATGGGGCATCTTCTAAATGGAAACAAATGTGAAACCCTCAAAATGGCTTAAAATCTCTATCTTATATTGGCACTTATATTTAGGGAAAGAAAACAGTTTATAAAGATAAAAGGAAGTTTCTTGCAAAGGCCCTCTGTTTGTAGATTGGCTGAGCTGCCTTGATCCCTTTCACTGCCCTTTAACAAAAGAACAAAAACAATTGAATCAGCACTAGGTGAAGGTGCAGGTATTTAATGCATGATTTGATTATAAGATTTAGCAAAGAATCTATGTCATATGCTTTTATAAAATCCTTTCATTTATGATCTTTTAATTCTGTACTCTTAATACTTTAAGCAATATTAGTTAGTTTGTGTTTAGTAAAAATTGATTTTGAGTGTAAGTAAACCACTTGTCGCTATGTAACTGCATGTACTGCCAACCGTGGAGTTCCTGGCTTCAGCCAGGTGACTGTAGGTTTCAATGAGTAATGGTTTGTTGAAAATGTTTTCTTTAGGATTGTTTTTTGTATTCTCTTAACCATGAAGTAAAAATGAAACAACTGGATATTGCGCAAAAGCTTGTGATGATTTGTGTATAAAGAAGCCAACTTTTCTGAGTTGTCCATTATGAGCAACAAGCCATAGTGGTCCATGTCTTATCTCTTCTTCTTATCGTCTCATCGATCCACGCATCCTTTGCAAGCTCTGTCAGCCGGAGCTGGTCTCCGACAATGGAGCCAACAGAATGATAGAAAATATTTGCAAACTATCCAGCTGCTAATACAAAGCATCTATAAACAGCTCAAGAAACTTAAGAACAGCAAAACAATATACTTAAGAAATAAGTATGTGGGCTCACCCACGTTGAACAGCAATCTCTGTTGGCATGTGCAAGAATGGAGGCTGGGAATAGGCCTTGTTGGGAGCTAAGAGAATGCTCTGGCTGGAATTCTACCTGAAATTCCTACTGATGCACACAAGAGCCAGAATCAGGGCAAGCTACTGAACTGAAAATGGCTGCAATCTCCCTCAACATGGTGTGGACTGGGTCTGGAGAGGGCCACAAAGGCTAGACTCCAGCACCCACTGGTATTCATGAGAGTCAGGGTGTAGGTGTAGAAAGGGCTGGGCTAGGTCTTGGCTCCCACTGAACCATGTGAGAGCTGTCTGAGCACAGATCAGACATGCCTGGGCTACAACACCCAACAGTAAGAATCAGAAAGAGTATGGAGCAATTGGGCAGAGAAACCATTCCTTTGTCAGGTTGCAGTCCCTACAGGAAAGCACAAGAACCAAGGCAAGGAGCAGCCCAAATCAGACCACTTTACAGTACCCAGCAACGTACACATGAGTCACGTCAAGGGGTGGGCCAGGCTGTGCCATTTTATAACATCCACTGGCAGATCTGAGAAGCAGGATGGGTACAGGAGGGGCAGGGGTCGGGCTGCAGCACCAGCCAGTTCTTACTTTAGCTGGGACTAATGGGCTGACAGGTCAAGGCTAGGTTGTAGCAACAGCTGGCACAAGCTGGAACTGGAGGCACATTGGATCAAATTAGAATGAAGCACCAGCTGGTAATGCAGAGGAGAGATGAACCATGCCAGTCTGGGGAAGGTGGATGCCGGGTCCATGAGCCCCAGACACCAGAGGGGCCCTTATGCCCATCTTTGAGATGGGTGTTCCAGGTCCCAAGTCACATGGCATGGGGCCTTAGGCCCGCCTGCATGGTGGGTGCCAGATGCGTGAGCACCAGGGGTGGGGATTCCAGCTTGGTTGTGAGTCCCCTGGTCTATGTACTAGGGTCTACCTGAATGGTGGGGGCTGGATCCGTGAGCCCCAGGGCTGGGGATTCCAGATTGGTTCTGGGTCTCCTGGTCCAGGTCCTTGGGCCCACCTGCACAGTGGATGTCAGGTCCGTGAGCCCTAGGGGTTGTGGGTCCAGCTTGGCCCATGTGGCCTGGCTCAGGTCCATGAGCCCACATAGGAGAACTAGGCCTCCTCAATGTAAAGGATGAACTGCTAGATGACAGATCATGGTACACATGGAGGACATGGTAGCCCACTGGAGCCTGCAGAGGACATCTGGTACCATAGCAAAGAATGGAGAACAGAACATATGGACAACTACCCCAGTCAAATGATGACAGCAAATAACTGGGCAAGTGGAGAAAATAAGGTGGAGTGTGTCAGTCAATGGACATTGGAAAGGATTCCTTTAGATTGGCAAGACTGACAGCATTTCAGAACTATTGCATCCACCTAGGCAGAACCCTTGGAGCATGCACCACATTGTGACCCTGGGTTGATTCTCCCCCCACAGAAATGGGAAGAAGTAATAGAAAGTCTGGAAACAAGGATCATACCCACTTCTCCATAACCCTAGATCCTTCCTACCCTGATCGACTATGTAAACATCATCTAAAGTAATAATAATAATAACAATAATAATAAAAGAAATAGGTAAAGGACATAAACAGGCATTTTTTAAAGACTGAAATTCTAATGGCCAACTGGTATATGAAAAAATGCTAAGGTTAACTAACCATCAGGAAAATACAACTTAAAATCACAATGAGGCTCCATCTCACCATAATTATGTTGACCGCAATATAGAAATCAGAAATTAATAAGCACTGATAAGAATGTGGTAGTTTTTGTACTTCAATCCACTGTTGCTGGGAATGTAAGCTGGTTCAACAATTATGGAAGCCAGTATGGTCTTGAAAACAAACCTGCTTTATGATAAGCCATCCCCCTCATGGGAAGCTATCCAAATTGTAATCAACACATAAAAGAGTTATCTATATCTCGGTTTACAGCAGTTCAACTCACAATAGTTAACATATGAAATCAACCCAGATGCCCATCAACAGATGATGGATTAAAAATGTGGGATATATACACGATGAAATACTACTTAGTTATAAAAAAAACAACAACAACATTAAATTGTGCCTTTTCAACTCAAAGGTTAAACTGGAAACCATTATGCTTAATGAAATAAGCTAGGCTCAAAAAGCAAATATCATCTGTTTCCCCTAATGTATGATATCTAATACAGAGTACACAAGGAACAATGTATAGGAGTATGACTGACATCCTGGGATTTGATTATTTGTACAGTCTTTGAACTCCTGAGGAACTGTAAAACAGAAACTAAGAGTTACCAATGATACTCTCAACTGAACTATGGAACCTTATATAAAATTCATTAGCTTTTTTACTAATGTCCTTTGTTCTGGGCCAGCACCCATCCAGGATACTACATTGCAAGTAGAACTCTCG
Organism: Ochotona princeps; assembly: GCF_030435755.1. Lineage (NCBI taxonomy): Eukaryota > Metazoa > Chordata > Mammalia > Lagomorpha > Ochotonidae > Ochotona > Ochotona princeps. The sequence continues at coordinate 32,612,057 of NC_080838.1, forward strand.
TCTCCTCAGTCATCCAAGAAGAATTGTTTATAGTTCCTTAGAATTTCTGTCTTCCAGTTTTGAAAAGTATTGGTCAGCTATTCATTTCCATAACTTTCAGAACCACTGGTCTAAATCTGTAGTCCAATATTCCTTTCTGTTAGAAGTTGTCTACTCCAGGAGCAGTAACAAAAGTATTATAGACTGCATGGCTTATGAAAGGAGAAAAGTCTGTTTCTCACAGTTATTGAGCTGGAAAGTCCTAGACTGAAACTCCAGCAGACTCTGTGCCATATGGGGTCCATTTTTCTCAAAGTCAGCTATATATCCATAAAACCTCTTCTAGCCAGAGACGAGGAATTTCTCCAAAGGGGTCTTCTTTGTAATGACCTCAAGGCTCTGCTCTCATAGCGTAATCACCTTCCAAAGGTGATACCTTCTAATATCACCACCTAAGGGGGTCTGTGGATTAGGGTGGGAAACGTAAACATTTAGTCCATTGCAATGAATCATTCTATGTTGCTTTTATCATTTTTGCTTGTGATTTCATCATTTTTAATTTTATTTCACATAAACTGTTTTAAGAGCACAGTGATACTTTCTGCTCTACCCTCCCTCATTCCCAATCCCTCCTCCTTGCTTTCATACTTTTAATAATGACATACTTTCAATTCACTTTAGAAAAAAAAAGCTTAACCTTCCACTAAACAAAGAATTCAAGAAGTAGCAATTACAAAAACCACTGTTATTCAGGAGCATGGACAAGGACTATAAACAATAATCAAATTTCAAAGTGTCAATTTCACTTGTATACATTAGAATTGTCATACTCTGTATGTCAGTTACCACAAATCAGGGAAAGCATGGTATTTGCCCCTTGGGGATTGGCTTACTCCACTAAGAAAAACAAATTAATCTTTAGAGTACATTGTAGGTGTCAGTGTACAAGCCTTACTTTTCTCAAATTTGTTGTACAAAGTTTATAGCTCTGTCAGATTTATTGCTACAGACATTTTTAAAATTCTATTGTAAATGGTTTTTCTTTCATGTCCATTTCCAACTGTTCACTATTAGCACATAGAAATACAATTGTTCTGTATCTTGAAAACTTGTAAAACTCACCTAATTTTTGTAGGCTTCAGTAAATTCCATTTGATTTTCTACAGAAACAATATTACCATACTTGAATATACTGTTTTATGTCTTCCTTTATACTCTATATATTTTTTGCTATTATTTCTCTTTGTTGGCCTGCCTGAAATCTGCATTATGGTATAGAAGTGGTATAGGTAGGCAATATTAAGGAAGATTTTTCTGCTCCCAGTTTTTTGCAAAATATTGTTAGAGACAGGAGATAGTGAGCTGAGTCCCAGAGGAGATAATCAGGAAAAAGTGACCAAAACAGGTAAGAAATTCAAGCTTAAGGTGCAGAGCAACATGCCTGGAACAAACTGCCTTGCTAGTCAAAACAACTTGAGACACTGAAAACAAAACAGGATGTGGTTATACCTGGATCCACATGGTTCTAGATGCTGATTGCCCAGCTACAAGACTCAGCGATTAAATGAAATGTTTGCAAAACCGTGCACAAACGTACTCATATCCTGAAGTATATAAACCCCTAGGTACCTTCATATTAATAGTCTCCAATTCAGGCTCCCCACCCTGTGGTATCTTTCTTTTTATCTTTAGATACCATGTGGTATCTTTCTTTTGCTTCAGTAAATTTTTCTGCCCTTCCTTGCCCATATTCCTTATTCTTCATGGTCGCAACACATGAACCCAAGTAATTAGAACCACAGACTCCTGCATCGTTTCTTCGCAGACACTTGCAGCAAATTAAGTGCAAATAGATACTAGTATTTTTCAAATGCTCTTTCTGGATATGTTGGCCTGATCATGATGTGATAATCTATCAGTTTTTTGTCATGATGTTATTAGTTTTGTAATTTTCCCAAAATTTTGGTAATAATACTATCATCTGTGTTTACAATGGGGACTAAATTACAGTTTCTACAATATATAATCTTTCATCTTTTTTATTGGAAAATCAGATATACAGAGAGGAGGAGAGACAGAGAGGAAGATTTTCTGTCCCATGTCTCCCCAAGCGGCTGCAATGGCCAGAGCTGAGCTGATCCAAGGCCAGGAGCCTGGAGCCTCTTCCTGGTCTCCCACAGGGGTGCAGGCTCCCAAGGCTTTGGGCCTTCCTCCGCTGCTTTCCCAGGCCGCAAGCAGGGAGCTGGATGGGAAGCGGGGTCACTGGGATTAGAACTGGCGCCCATATGGGATCCCGGCTTGTGCAAGGCGAGGACTTTAGCCACTAGACTACTACATTGGGCCCTAAACCTTCATCTTTGTTGTTGTTCTGGTATCATACACATTTGGAAAATATTCCCTCCTCAGGTTTCAGGATATTTCACATAAAATCAGTATTATTTCTTTAAATGTTTGGCAGAATTCATTAGTAAATACAAAGTCAATTACTTCAATAAGCTGAATAGTTAACGGGCTTTCACGTTATTTAGTTCTTGTCTTTCGAGGAATCTGTCCATATTATGTGTCTTATTTATTAGAATAAATTTAGCCATAATATCATTTGCTTTTCTCACTCCTAATATTTACTTACTTGAAAGGCATAGTGGCAGACCAAAGAGGCAACAGAAAGGAGAGAGAGAAAGAGAGGAAGAGAGAAAAACTCCCTGTCTTCTGGGGATAATGTCACAACAGTCAAGGCTGCAGCAGTAAAGCCAGAAATCAAGAACTCCATAGCGTCTTCCACAACAGATAATAGGGGATCAAGTCCTCTGCTGCCTTTCCAGTTCTTTTAGCAGACAGCTGTATTGACAAAAAGAACAGCCAATACTCAAACCAGCACTTCAACGCGGGATACCAACACAGCAAGCAGGGGTTTAACCCACTGTTCCACAATGCCAACATAGCAAAATGTGTATTTTTTTAATTTCCTTACTAGTCTTATTAACAATTAAACAATTTTATTGACATTTTCAAATGATCAATCCTGGGCTGCATTGATTTTTCCCAGCATCTGTCTTTTCTATTTCATAGATTTCTGCTGTCATTTTTACCAAACTTGGGGTGAATTTGCCCCTTTATTGGTTTCTTGCAGTTAAAGCTTAAATCACTGAGGACCCCTCTTCATTCTTAAAATACATATTTAATATCATAACTTTCTCTGTACTTACTGCTTAGTGGCTTATTATACATATTAAATGCTCTGCTTTGGTTTCATTAAATGTCATTGCCTCCTCATGATCATAGGGAGTTGCAGTGCTCTGCCACCTGGGGAAAGGCTATGCCATCTAGATATTGGGAGATGTTGTCCAGCAGACTTGGCAGGCTAGGTGAGGCATCCAATCAGAGAGACTACGGGAAACCTAGCTGCAGTCCCTACCCAGTAGTTTCAGCCTAACCTAGCCCTTCCTCAGACATGGTCGTTTGTGGAGTGAACCCATGGATAGACGCTCTCTTTCTCTTTCTGTCTCTCCCTATTTTTCTGTTACTCTATGTTTCAAATAAATTTCTTATTTTTTTAAAGAGAAAATATAAAATCGAATAGTTCTTTTTTTAAAGGCTATTAAAGACTTTTCAGGGCCCGGCGGTGTGGTCTAGTGGTTAAAGTCCTCTCCTTGAACGCGCCGGGATCCCACACGGGCGCCGGTTCTTATCCCGAAGGCTCCACTTCCCATCCAGCTCCCTGCTTGTGGCCTGGAAAAGCAGTTGATGACAGCCCAAAGCTTTGGGACCCTGAACCCGTGTGGGAGACCCGGAAGAGGTTCCTGGTTCCCGGCATCGGATGAGTGCAGCACTGGTCGTTGCAGTCACTTGGGGAGTGAACCATCGGACGGAAGATCTTCCTCTGTGTCTCTCCTCTCTGTATATCTGACTTTGTAAAAATCAATAAATAAATCTTAAAAAAAAAAGACTTTACAGAAGAGGATGGATATATAGTAAGTCTTTGCCACCTTCCACTTCACCTTCTCTGCTTCTCTAAAGCAGTATCAACTCGAAGCTGTGAGCAGCAGTTTGGTTCCTGTAAAACTGATAACTTGGTGCTGACAGGTTAGCTCAACCGTATAGTCTCCTTTGTCACAACCAAACACAGGTCCAGTGAACTAATCTGGAGCCTGGAGCCATTAATAGCCATTGTCTGTTGGCCAAACCTATCAGAGTGAGTTGGTGGGTCCAGATAGCCTTGTCTAGAATCCCACGCCCTGTATCAACCATATCCAACTCTATGCACAACCACCCTAGAGATCACCAAGACAGAACAGTTTCTTCACCCTGTTCTCTACTCATGATAAACCCTTTTTCCTACTAGTCACATGGGCCAGCTTTCCAAAGCTCAGTTTCATTTGCCGTGTTTTCCTGAATTACAATCACACCAGTCCCAGACTATCTCAAATCCATAATCATTCAAATTTAACAAGACAACCAACTTGCATTTTAAAAAATCCCTAATACCTTATGATTATGTACTAAATCTGAACAACTTGCTCCAAATTTAAGTTTCTCAAGTCTTTCCTTATTCAACTACCAATCAGTACCCGAGCTGGATGTTCACTTAGCTGTCCTCTACCCTGCTCCTCCCCAAATTCTCCTGACATCTTATCATGTGGCCTTTACCTGACCCCACAGATCTTAACTAGACATAGCCAAATGCTTACCTTCTCATAGCAAGATTATATTTTTTCTAGACCCAATTTAAATCCTATCTTTGAAAGTGACTGGTGTAGGAGTACAAACACTGAGCTGATGCAGGACACAATGAGAGAGAATAGGAGCTCAGTGAGATGAAAATCCCACAAAGAAGGGTATAGTCAAGCAGTAGATGCAAAGGTTTTCAGACAGACAAGTAAAATCATTTTCTTACCCTTTGTCCAAGAGCTTTTTCTCCTTTAATACCAAACAGAAGATAGCTTCTAGTACAATCAAATGCCTTTTTTAATTGGTGATGGCAAGATCAGCAGCAGTGCAAATGAAAATGGCATAGAAACATAGCCTATTACTTGTAAAAGTGTAAATGAATGCCCTGTGGGTTTCGTGCTTTTTATTTTTTAATTGCATGAAGATGGACAAGGAAATGTTCCCATAAAATTGTCACATCTCAGGGAAAAGTGTTGATGCTATGTAAATTAAAAATTGAAAGTACATTTAACTGAAATCAACACCACCAGTTTTATACAAGGAAAAGCACAATTTATCAGCCCTGAGACTGTGGCCCTCTGACCTGCTGGTGGGTAGACAAAGTTCCAACTTAGCCATGTCTGGAAATAAGCTCACGTGTTGTTACCACATAAGCAGATCTCTAATTGCCTTCAAAAAGTGTTTTTCTGTTCAGGAAACTGGGGATGCATCCACGATCAAACTTTTCTCTACTTGAGAAAATCTCCTAACATTAAATATTTCTGTGAAAATGGAAGTTAACTGCACATGTGCCCGATGAAGAAATATTTTATAACAGCTTGAAATGAACTTTAATTTTTTTCGGCTGCAGATTTTCAATTAAGTGATATATTTAATCTTTCTTCTATGTTATTTAAGTGTTTAAAAGAGGAGCTCTTAAATACATTTTCTTCTCATTATCAACTTCAGGCAAAAACGTTTTAAAACCATGTTATGCTCTAAGAACATAGTTAAACGTAATGACAAAGAGGAGGATTGTACTCATGCAATTGGTTACATAAAGTTGTGAATGACAAATAAAAACAAGAATCAGTATTTCTGGTAGCTCTTTTGTAGCCCATCTGAGCATGCAAGTCTCAACCAAAGTCCAGAAATCCTTAATAATTTTAAAGCAGGAATTTTCAATAGTTTACCAGAAAGGGACTCATGGTTAAGCAAACTGACCAAATCTAGGTGAATAATGGCATTTATTCTACCTAACCTTAGACTGCTAGAGCAAGCTCTTGATGGGCAGCTATAGATCAGCTGGCACAAATAATCATCTTTGTTCTTCTGTTTTAAACATAATTTAAGAATCTGTTGGGGACTAACTTTCAAAATCAGACCTCAAAAGACACAAGTTGTGTTTGATGCTCAAATTCTTATGAAAGTTTGTCATATTAGGGATTCAAATTCATATTTCATCAAGATAATGATAATCAAATGAACAAATAAAAAGGAAGGGGTCTCTTTTCATAAACAGAATATATTATATTCTTAAGTTAGAAAAAATAATGCTGAAGTAAGTCACCCTAGAGTCCAAGAAAGCAACTAACAGGTTTCTTTTGTAACATTTGGATTCTAGAAATCAAGTATTTTTTTTTAGAATTAAGCAAGAATAAAAGAGGTTTAAAACTATGCTCAATTATTTCAGTAGAATAAAAGCAATTTGTATACCCTAAGAAAGGAAAACAGGAATACTAAAATAGAAAAACAAAACAAAACTAAGACCAAAAAAAGGAAGAAAAATATGAGATGTTAAATGACAGAAGAGACACAGGAAAACAGGAAGTGAGATTCCAAATACATAAAGCTCAAAAGGAATGCACCACAATATCATAGCTACTACCCTTAGTGAGTTTAGAGAAAGGAAATAATTATTCAGATGTTATCAGATTAGAAATTGAGATCTGAACCTGGCACATTGGCTCAGTTGCTAAAGCCTTACCTTGCATGAGCCAGTGTCCCTGTTGCTCCACTTCCTTTCCAGTTCCCTGATTGTGGCCTGGGAAACAAACAGGTTGGCCCAAAGCCTTGAGACCCAGCACCTACCTGGGGACCACGAAGAAGCTACTGGCTCCTGCTTTTGGATAGGTTCAGTTCCAGGTGTTGCAGCTATTTGTGGAGTAAACCAGCAGACTGAAGATCTTTGTCTCTCCTCCTCTCCATAAATCTGCCTTTCCAATAAAAATAAATAAATCTTTAAAAAAGTGAGATTTATGATTTAAATACAAAGTCACCTAACAAAGAGTGGCAAAATGCTTAACAGCAGATTAAAGTGAAGACCTAATGCAGAATGAGATCCAGTGCACAATGGAGAATCCTGTGCTGGACAGACCTACCAGTGCTGTTTGTACTGAGAAGTGTACCAAATGGATTCACAAAGGTGGGCATTAATAGAACACTTTACCAAGATCACTGTATGATACTTCGGTAACACAGCTACTGTAAGAAGAATTCAGTTATAATCTGTCTTGACAAACAGACTCATGAAATCCCTGAAATTGAGATTCTAAGAAAGTACAGGGAAGATAAGGTTATACAGAAATTAATATTATAACTATTAGATATTACTAATAGGATGATTACTACTGTTATTGAAACCTCTATAAAAATGTTATCATGAAAGAAAATAACAGATTCAGGCTGGTTCTATTTGGTTGAAGAAAGAGTAGGATTTCGGGCCCAGCAGCGTGGTCTAGCGGCTAAAGTCCTCGCCTTGAAAGCCCCGGGATCCCATATGGGCGCCGGTTCTAATCCCAGCAGCTCCACTTCCCATCCAGCTCCCTGCTTGTGGCCTGGGAAAGCAGGAGAGGACAGCCCAATGCTTTGGGACCCTGCACCCTCGTGGGAGACCTGGAAGAGGTTCCTGGTCCCGGCATCGGTTTGGCGCGTACCGGCCCGTTGCGGCTCACTTGGGGAGTGAAACATCGGATGGAAGATCTTCCTCTCTGTCTCTCCTCCTCTCTGTATATCCGGCTTTTCAGTAATAATAAAATCTTTAAAAAAAAAAAAAAAAAAAAAGAAAAGAAAGAGTAGGATTTGTATAATATTTCCCAGCCAAGAACTCATTTTAAATCTCCTAGTAATTAAAGATTCAGAAAAGAGAATCAAATAATTAGCATAAGAAAAATATTTAGATCCAAAAGACGAAAAATCAGATTCAACAAACAGCACTATTGCTGCTTGAAATAAAATAAATAAAGAATGAACGCATCAAGTTACCTTGTTGAAAACTCAATTCTCCTTAAACTGGTATATGAAAATAGAAATCAAATCAAATAGGCATCCTGTACTACTCAAGCTCTGACACATTTAAAAACAGTAGAAACACAGTGTTTTGAATAGCGCGGCCTTTATTCATTTTCTGTTGCTGGACAGAATACTGGAGACTGGGTGAGTAAAGGAAAGAAGTTTCTTCGCCTCAGTGTTGTGGAGAGTGAGAAATCCCAGCTCAGTGGGTCACTTCTAATGAAGGCTCTGTGTTGCATTTTCCGTAACGTGGTGGAAAAGCCTGTGCAATAGGGACAGACCAAAGGCAAGGAGACCATGATTTAAACCATGGCTGAAATGGAAACACTCACGTGGTGGCAACTGGAAGGAGACATAGCCCCGATAGATTGGAGTGAAAGCAAAGATGACAGCAGCACCAAAGCAGAGAGAGCTCTGTGTGCTGGGAGGCATAGCTCAACACGGGGAGAACGGATTCAGTGATGGGTTTAGTCACGGGCCTATCAGATTGGGATGTATATACATCCAGTTAAAATGGACAGGGACTTCTTGGAAGATTCAGAACCACAGTCTGAGGAGGAGAGTGGGATTGCAGATACATATTTGAGAATCAGAGAGAGACTGTGGCTAATTTAGAGAGTTTGTAAACAGAGAAAAACAGTGACGAGCTAGACAAACCTTCACGAATAATTTAAGGAATTAGAAATTTAAACAGAAGTACCACAAAATATGACAGAAATGGAACAATCAGCAAAATAGTAAAAAACAACCAAGATTTAGGCTAGAAACCACCTTTATGTGATCAGCATGGTAGCTACAGCTACCACCTGTGATGTCAGAACTCCTGGCTGCTCGACTTCCAATCCAGCTCCCCACTAATGGCCTGGGAAAAGCAGCAAAAGATGGTCCAAACGTTTAGGCTCCTGCTGCCCACATGGGAGATGCAGATGAAGCTTAAGGCTGGCCCAACACATTGGTTGTTGTAGCCATTGTAGAATAAAGTAGCAGACAGAAGATCTCTGTTGTCTCTTCCTCTTTCTGTAATTATTTCAAATAAATAAATCTTTTATAGAAAAAGAAAAATAAGAGACGAAACCAATTTTAAGGGTAGAGAATCGAAAAATTTTAAAGGTACACGAAGATATTCTGGGGAATCTAAATTACATACATTACATCAACTCTCTTCATTTTAATTTATCCATATACTCAGCAACTATTGAAGTTGAGTGCCAAACACTTTTGTTAGGTCCCAGACATAAAATATTAAACAAAGCAGGCGCAGACCCTTCCATCTTGGAGACTACAATATAGTAAGGAAGGCAGACATGCAACAACTGACTGAGCAAGTAAATAATTATGCCTTCAATGCACTCAATGAGGGGAGGGTCACAGTGCCAGCGACAGGGCACAAGGGACTCTGATCTATTACAGAGAGTGATAGAGTGATGAACAGTTACACGGGAATACTCCGTGTACCAAATGGCTACATCCTGACATCACTGTTTCTGTCATTCAAGAGAAAAGGTCCAGAGCCTATGAGACAGTGTCACATAATGCAATGCAATCAATAAAAAAAAAATTTAAAAAAAAGAGAAAAGGTCCAGCCAGAATTAAATTTTAAAACAAAAAAAAAAGATTTTAAAGAGCTTTCATAATCAACTATTTCTGGAAATATTCTGTGCAACTGTTTACATAGAAGGAGACATCATCAAAAGCAATGCATGGCACATTCTAAATTATTTTTAATAATGTTTGACATAAATGAGTGTTATAAAATGCAATGTATATTTTGGCTCCATTGTCTGGACTAAAAATTTCTTACTAAAACAAATATTTTGCTTTGAAAAATCAATATTCTGATTCTCAGGGCTCAATTAAATGTTTGTTTAGAAATTACATTCTTTTACTTACAGGAAGGACAAAGAATCAGAATTGAACAAAAATTGTTGATCAAATCATGGATGTCTCCCATGCTGCTCTTACACTAAAAAGATGAAAAGCAAAACATTCAAGAGCTAATATATTTAATAAATGAAAAACTTTGGATTCAATTTATTTAAAAATTTAAGGTCAGAGATTTATGCAGTACTTAAATATTTTAAAAAGTAATTCTGATGAATTACTGTTAAAATATCCTCAAAATCTGCTCAAGGATTACTGTACTATTTGGAATATTAAATTTATTTTTATGTAATAAGAGTTTGATTCTTTTTAGAACACTGAGAAAAAGCCAGATTTAAATATCTTAAACGTAGGGCCTGGCACAATAGCACACCAGGATCTCACATGGGAGCCGGTTCTAATCCCGGCGACCCGGCTTCCCATCCAGCTCCCTGCTTGTGGCCTGGGAAAGCAGTTGAGAATGGCCCAAGGCCTTGGGACCCTGAACCCGCTTGGGAGACCCAGAACAGCTCCTGGCTCCTGGCTTCAGATTGGCTCAGCTCCAGCCATTGCGGCCACTTGCAGAGCGAATCATCAGACAGAAGATCTTCTTCTCTGTCTCTCCTCCTCTCTGTATATCCGCCTTTCCAATAAAAAATAAATAAATCTTCAAAAATAAATGAATAAAATAAATATCTTAAAAATATATTTACATTGCCACAGATTTTACAGGATGCTAATCTCTAACAAGTAGTCTTTATTACTTGTTGAGATTTGATATAATAACAAAAGGAAATTTCCACAAACATCTGAAAAAGTTATTTAAAAAATACTGTTTTTCTACCATATATTTGCATGAAGCTGGATTTTCTTCATATACATTAACCAAAATATCATATTCCAGCAATAAAATGCAGAATCCAATTGATAACATTTTGATTGTGCAATGTTTTCTGATAAAAATGAATTAAGTCCTTATGTGACTACATAAATTATTTAATACTGTTTCAGGAATCGCTGATTATAAAAATCACATGTTGAAAAATGATTAACTAAAATAATTCCAGGGGTTTAGTAATTATAATATATTTTAATTGTTGCATCATTTTTATATATCTTAAATCAGTTATGAGCAAAATAAGCTCAATTTATAGCTATAACAATATACATTGTTCAGAAATTTTATTTCTTGAATTCAGAATCGTCTTGTACAACATACACACTTATTAATGATATGAATATGAACTGAAAAAGGTAGCAGATGTAAAAAGATATTTATACTCTAATATAAAGTTTTCCAAACAGGAACTATGTGGAAAAATAATTTGTCTTTGTATTTTCAATTTATATAATGTAAATCTAATGATTGTTATTATCATGAACATACTTTACAAATATGAAGAGTACCTATGAAAAACACATGCATTTTGGATTTCTCAATTTTATCAAAAAATCACAATTTAACTCAAGCGGCGGTAAAGAATCTGGACTTCAAATAATTCCATTTGCATGCGGATAGTTCTCCCCGGCTGTGCGGAGTCCCCATCAAGTTCATTTCAAGATGGATATATGCAGAATTTACTTAAGTTCACAAAGTGCGTGCAAAAAAACCATCTACAGAAGCTTTTTATAAGGTTTAAAAGAGTTCTAATCACCCATGCCAACTGCACTCTCTGCTCACACAAAACTGCTTTTGAAAACAACCATTCATTTGCTAAAACAAGGCATCTGCTGTTAAGGAGATTGATTATCTTGGGGCCTGACCTAATTGGGAGATTAGATATGGTTCTCTACTCTAGGTGGCATGGTTTATTGAGAGAAAAACAAAATGAGATTTCTTAAAAGGAGCAAAATTCTTTTGGACTCCAATGCACTTTCATTTAATCTTCTTTAAATAGAAACAAACAGTACTGCAACCATCAGGCTGATGAAAATACTGTTAGGAGTTACAAATTTATTAAAGTCACTAAATCACTTCTTTGGTCACATATCCCTACTCATTCTTATCACATAAGCCAAACATAACTAAACAAGTTGCTTTCTCCGTAGCATTCCTTTGGGTTAAGATGACTATATGACAGACACACACACATTCACACACATCTGGCCTTTTGCAGATGGAATCATTTCAGTGTTTTGTATTACCAGTTTAGGTACCATATTCCCGCCCCCCCCAACCACAGACATCACCTCATGGCTGTGGCTAATTGCATTTCTCCTGTTAGCCTTTGACAACCAGACCTTTGTTAATGCTATTCACCAATATATCAGACTCAGGTCATCCATCCAAGACATGACAAAAGATCCATATGCTCATGGAAATTGCACTCTGCAAAAGTTCTGCCCTCTTCCTCCTTGCAGATACGGATTCATGACCTCCTCCCATTTTTATTCCCTCCCTTTGTTTTCACTTCATCTGTCATGCTTGCGAAAAGGGGCTATTCATAGGCTGTAAGAAACACTATGCTTTGTTTACATAATAAATCAAATAATCAAGTTAATTTTGAAGTTCTGTTTTGAAGATTCTGTAGAATCTAAAAATGGCTTATTCTGGTTGAATTTCAAAATGGACCCATTTTTTAGAATAAAGATTGATTTCAATTCATTTATTTCACTCATTTTTGACCTGTGGAGATGAAACTAAATCTGTCTTCTTTCTCTGAATGAAAAGGAAGAAACAATTTTTATATATGTATGTCCAGGCAGAAGTAAAGGACTGAATCATTTATTAGATATCTCATGTATAATCAGTAAGTCAATTTTATTGCTTGATGCTTTTTTACCACCTTTGGTATAATTTGCATAAAGCATTAACTGCTCAGAATTTCTACTTGCTAGAATCTAATGCAACTTTCAATCTATTTTAAGTTACTTAGGAACCACATAAAGTCCTCTTAAAGGAAGGTTATTATAGATTCAAACAGTATAGGAAAACATACTACATATGTGTAGATACATCTATATTCCAGACTCAACATTTCTAATCATCTTTCATAGCTTCTGTATTTTCACCTTATACCTTTTGACATAACACTATTTTTTAACAGTAAGTCAATACAAGAGAAAGCAAAAGTAGATAGCTTATATAAAACTATTTTATTCAGATAGAAACCTAAGGCAGTATTTTTGGTGTTTCAATGAAAGCATAAAGATCAAACTACCACATATAATTTTGTGACTTTATAAAGACTTTCAAACATAACTGAACGAGAGTCTGATAAAATGTTAAGAAGCTAAAAGGCCTAACAAGTACTACTATATTTATCTTCTACTTACAAAATACAACCAAATTAAATTGAAACTGGTCATTTGTTATAGTACCTAAAAAAGAAGAAATCCTGAATCTATATAATAGGATGGCATAAAACATTACTAGCCATTAAATACTAGTAAATGCTAAGTGATGTATCAGTAACATTAGGAATTGACTGACAAAGGCCATCAGTTTACCGGAATGCTCCATGATGAAATAAATTATAGTGGGCGGGTCCACTCTGAATAGTCAGAATAGAGGGCAAGAAAGCTCAGACAAAAAAGAGTAATGAAGACAGACTCAATAACTCCGAGAGAAGGGAACAGCAGCTAAAGAGAACAAGCAAACCTTGGAGGATTTAAAGGGCTGTTAGTCAAAGGCAGCAGAAGATGGGGGAAGGTGGGAAACTGAAGAATCTATGATAATGAGGCAAAACCAGGGTGAGTTTCCTAGAAATAAGAGCTCTCTGGAATTTAAATAGTGATAAGAATGAAGTATTGTTTCTTTAGTCCTCGACTGTTACTATACCTTTCCAATATGTACCTCATGTCTGCTGCAAAAAATGTTACTAAAACACTATTTTACTTCTACTGTTCTCAACTTCAAAAACCTCTAGTATCTAACAATTCCTGGGAAACGTCCAAAGTTTTAGGCGGCCACACAAGGCTCTTCAGAAACAGAGGCCAAGATGAGATCAGATTACATGAAGATTCTGTCCCAGTGAACAGAGAGCTACTTTAGTGCTTTTTTTTCCCCCACTGATTTTAAATTCTGTGCCTGCCATGTCTTCCCTATATGTCTACATATAAAAAGGCTTTTTTCTGCTTTCTCTTTATCACTTGAACTGGATGTCGTATCTCTAAGAAATCCTTCCTGACACTCACATTACTTTCCAAAAATCTAAGTACTGTCCAACAGTTACATTGCCCAAGAAATATTCCTACAAGGGTTCTTTTAATTTCTTTTTGCAACAACTGTATTTTCTATGTTCTCATGTCTTGTTGGGTGCCGCTGCATGTACCGACTCACCAGCTGGATTCACCTGGCAAAGAAAGTCTCTTCTCCCTCTCAAGCCTACAGCTTCACACTTCTTCCTCATTTTCTATCTCCACTCGATGGGTGTCTCTAGCAAGGCTTATTCTCTGGGTCCTCAACACTGCCTCTATTCATAACCTCAAATGTCAAACACCTTTCCAAACTTCAGCATCAGTTTTTACATTTCTTCTGGCGCTTTCCTCCAGATAACCTTAAAGTAAAATTCCCAAGACCCAACAACTGCTTATGTTGCTTCCCCACTGTCCATTTCTCTCACATATCTTACGTATCTACTTCCTCTTTCCTCTTTTCCAAATGCTTTACAAGACCTCAGTCTCCCACCAAGTGACTCAAATTACTGCCCCAGTTCCCAAAAAGTATCTTACGTGCAAAGCAAATTACTTTTCTCATGTCAGTATTATTTATGCTGAACTGAGCACCAATAAATACTTTCCTACCTAAAGCAATTCTCTCTCATTATTTGCCTCCTATTTTTCCAAGTTTCCTTTACTGCCTCTTCTTCCTCTGTTTTTTAAAGATTTATTTATTTAGTTATTCATTTTTATTGGAAGACATATATAGAGTGAAGCAGATACACAGAGAAAGAGCTTCCATTTGCTGGTTCACTCCCCATGTGACTGAAATGGCTTAAGCTGAACCAATCCAAAGCCAGAAGCCAGGAGCTTCTTCAGGCCTCCCACACAAGTGCAGGGTCCCAAGGCTTTGGGCCATCCTCTACTGCTTTCCCAGGCCACAGGCAGGGAGCTGAATGGGAAGTGGAATAGCAGGAATTAGAACTGGCACCCATGTGGGACCCCAGTGCATGCAAGGCAAAGACTTTAGCCATATAGGGCTTTTGCTAATAGGACTCTATTGCACCAGGCCCCTTCCACTATTTTGTATAATTACTTATTAGGCCCAGATCTCTCCCCGGATGCTTTCTTTTTGGCTGGTATCATTTACAATTCTTCAGATCGAACCAAAGTGATACATGAATGAATGGATAGATAAATAAGAAAGTAGATAGATAGGGAAATTATTACAGGGATTGACTTGAATGATTATGGAGACTAGAAAGTCCCATGGTGGGCCATTAGCAAATGGAGACCCAGGGGTCCCAGTGACATGGCTTGGCCCAAATCTGAAAGCCTTAGAACCAGGGAGATCAACAGTGGTAGTATGATTCTCAGCCTAAGGTCAAAGGCTGTAGAATCCAGGGAATCACTGGTGTAAGACCCCACGTGTAAAGAGCAGAGATTAGAGTTCTGATAACCAAGGTTAAGAAGAAAAGAGCACCTCAGTTTCATGAGAGTAAGCAAAAATTCATCAATAATAGAGTTGAAAGGAACTGAATAGCTGTCAACTGAGAATTGGAACAAGGAAAATAGGCCAACAGGGTGAAGGAAACAGAAGTAGAATCCAAAGTGAACTATCAGCTCCTCCAGCTAAGAGTGAAAAGCCAAGGGTGGTATTCTGACTAGGGCTACAAAACAAGATACTTTTTAAATTGTGAATTAAACAGATGTTCCAGACAAAGGATATAATGATGGTTGAAATCCAGCCTGCTGGTTTGACTTTCTGGCTCTGCATACCCTCTTGCCAAAAATGAAAGAGAATACTCAGTACAATAGCAAACTACAAAGACAGAGCTGAGAAGCCTTTTGAAAATAACCTCCATATGTCTTTGACTGAAGTTGAGCCGCATACATGAACATGATAGCTAAATTTGTGACACTGGATTAATTTTCAGTGAAAGGATTTTAGTGTGTGTGATGTATAATTACTGGTGTCAATTTAAGGATTATCTGGTAAAGCATTACTTCTGGGTATGTGAGATTCATATATGAATTAGTTGGAATGCTAAAGATTTAGCCTGAGTGTAGGTTGGTACCATCCAATTGTATAAGGATAGCAACTACAACGGTGAAAATAATTTAACAATATACCAAGACTGGGCCTGGCATGGATAGCCAAATGCCAAATCCTCCTCGCCTTGCATCTGCCAAGATCCCATATGGGTGCCAGTTCATATCCTGCTGCTCCACTTCCAATCCTGCTTGTGGTCTTGGAAACAGTAGAAGTTAGCACAAAGCCTTGGGACCCTGCACCCATGTGGGAGACCAGGAGGAAAATCCTGGCTCCTGACTTCAGATTGTCTCAGCTTTAGCCACAGTGGCCATTTGGGGAGTAAACCAGCAGATGGAATTTCTTTATCTGTCTCTCCTTCTCTCTGTAAATCTGCCTTTCCAATAAAGATAAATCTTTTTATGATTATAAAATATTTAAGAAAAAACATTGTACCAAGACTTTGCTAGAATTATCATGTGGAATACAAAAATATTTCCTGACAAGCACTATTGTTACCTCCATTTTCCACATGAAGGAAGAATCCTTACATAATTTTATGTAATCAAACATGCATAAAGAAATTGTTTGGGGGTACAGCAAAGAGCGTAACAACTTTGACTTAAATTTCTTACTTAATCCAACAAAGTCATCCCACTCCTGGGAATTTACTCAGGAATTTACCCTGGGAATTTCAAAAGAAATAAAATCAACATACGCAAGAGCTACCTGTACCCCTTTGTTTACTGCAGTACAATTCACAATAATTAAAATACAGAATCAACCCTGGTGTCCATCAACCAGAAGCTACATGCTTAGTGAAGGAAGCCAGTCTCAAACAGACAAATATTGTGCTTTCTCTCATAGCGGCAGATCATACGGAATGACTGCTTACAAGTGTTTTCCAGTGTTAGATATTATTTATACATGAACAACAAATTGAGACAAATAATGTATTTTCATATACGTGTACTCATCACTAATGTAATACACTAGTTTTGATATGATCTTTGAGAGAAAAAAAAGAAAGGTTCATATTTCCAGAGTCCTTCCAATACACTCCCCTTCAGCTCCAGCTTCCCAGGAGACTGGGCAAATTTGTCAAGGGCACAGGGGCTTAAAATCTGCCCTGATTCTCACTCCTGATCTTGCCTAAGATAATTAGTCATTCCAAGAGTAAGAACGTACACCTCCACAAGTTCTTTAAATATGGAACTTGTGAGTTCTAGTAGTATTTCTGGTTGTTCCTGAAAGTCACATATACATATCTATGACTTCAGCGGAGACTTTCTCAGATCATGTAAGAGTCTTAATACTCTCAAAATAAGAGTAGTTCAACATTCATGAATCAATATAAAATTCCAAATGCAAAAGTAATCTAATCTTATTAGTATATTTTAATTTATATAAATTAATTTATATAAATTCATAACCAAATCTTAAATAGCTTCAAAATCCTGGGAATGCATTTAAACAATCCAAATGCTAGACTCTGTTGTTCTCATACTAGAGCCTACAGGAATACTGGGAGCATACTAATTAAATAAACTTAATTTCGAGTTTTTTAATTATAACACAAGATAATAAATATCTGTGCTGCATCACCTGAAAGACTAAAGTGAAGCCATCTATTTCACTACACAAAGTTAGCTATGTATTTACAACTGTATTAGGACAAAGCTGTTTATTTTTAAATTCACTTAATCCCCAAATTCAAAATAAAAACTCTGGAATTCAATAAGCTGGTTTTGTGGTTGGTTGAAGTAAAAAAGGATTATGTACCTTATACAACAACTAAAAACACTGTCAGTTTCAATTTACAAGTGTAAGACTCTAGCATAAATAATGGAATTAATGTGCACGGCTGATGACTGATCCAGGACCTGATAAATATGACTTGACCGCTGCATTGTTTAAATGAGCAATAAACACAAGGCAAACTATAATAAAGCCATTCCAGTTGAGAAAAAATAATAGGAAAAAATAAATAAATTGCAAGTGATTTTTCATATTGTCAACGCTTTTTTCCCGCCAATGTATTGTGAAATTGTATTAGCAAATATTTTAGAAAGATCTGAATATATAGCCCAATTATTTTAAGAATGAAACTCTTAGAAAACTGTAGTTCTTAGTTATATGTTGCATGAACTTTAGATATGTTCTCAGTATATTCATGTTCACACATAATAAAAGTTTAAAAGGACACCAGTGTGAAATATATCATGATTCAACACTGCATTCTGAAGTGGTCCATATGCATGACTATCTTGGAAGCTACTACATGCCTTTCCTGACATTTCACAATACACTGAAGTGCTCATTTGTGCATGGCAGCAGGTCTTCTAGGTATAGAGCAGGTAAACAGCGCCATCCTCTGGCAGGTGGAATTTTTTGTAAATTTGAACAGCTTTTAACTGTCACTTTCAGGACAAAATATATGTATAGATTATTGTGTCAAACTCTTTGGCCTAAAGTCAGTTAATGTTTTGAACATGAAAATCACAGTATTTTTCAGCATGCCTTCAAGTCCCATAATTTAAAGGGAGACTGAGTCAGAAACTTTTTACATTAAATCTTAATTAAAAATTAATTTAATGCCACTTGAGGCGTCAATTTTCAAGGCTACAATGTTATTTAAGTGATTGACTTCATTCCAAAATTCCATTTCAGTCTAACTTTGAAAATTTTATCACTCAAGTGAAATATAAGCCTTCCTGGGTCACCCTTTTATTAACATGGGCTTTACTAATCTTGCACTTCAGATTTTCTTCAGTAAAAAAAGTTAGCTATGTTTTCCCTGCCTAACGTTTTCCTCTAAATAATATACATTAAAAGTATTTCACTGATTTCTTGTGAAGGAAAGCAAACTAACTAACAACACAACAACAACAAATGTTAAGAATCATTCTGTAAATCTAAGTGTGCTTCTTATAAAATAGGGCCAGTGTCACCAAAGGACCAAACTTGATGGGAAAGAAGTACAAGTAAAGCTTCTAGAACCCTGACTTCTACTGTGATAATAAGAACTCAAGCAAACTAAGCCTGCAAATGTTTCCTACCGCAGTGGAAACCAGTACCACTCGGTAATGCAGACTTCCCGGCCCCGCCTTATCTGTATTATCATTTCATTCTTATTCCATATTAGTCACAGATTCAATTATTGCTTCAAAATGTCTTTATGGGATATATTCCTTCTTTCAATTTGTGACTCACTTTGTCCAAACTCTCCACTTCCTGGACCTGCATACTAAAGAGTGTTCAAAGCATTTCGGTGGCTGTTTAAAAACCTGTCTTTCCCAAAATTCTGCCTTGCCCACCAGTACTATCTAAGAGAAAAGGAACATGAATCAAACAGGTCATGTTAAATGTCCTGGTAACCACATTTTAAAATGCTAAACAAACCAACAAACAAAAATAAAGGGAGATCATTTAATAATAGATTTCATTTATTTAGTACAGGCAAAAAGGTAAATGTTCAATCAATTAGCAGCATATTAATGTAGTGGTTTACATTCATTTTTCACCTTAAGTCTTTAAAATTTGCTGTTTTACATTTGCAGCATATAAATGTGTGTATATATACACACACATATTTTAGACTATTATATGTGAAGTGCTAAGGACTGACTTAATGATTCTCAAATTAAATTAAATCAGCCCTGGAGAAGGTAAAACAAGAGGCAGGAATTTGGAAAGTACCCAAGTAATTCTTCCCCACACTCAGGTTTGAAGATGGCTATGCAAGAGTAGCCTGTGCACAATGCACTGACAACCATCCTGGGTTCCTGAGAGACTGGGAATTGCTGGCACCCTCACTTTTTCATGCAGAGGAAAAGCACTGAACTTTTCATCCTGGCTGCCAACTGTATACGTGTACTGATAGTTAGCTAATCATACGCTCATCATAATAAAACTACCATGGCTGACACTCCTACTGCCATCATGCATCCTGTAAGATTTAGAAACAAAACAAAAAGACAAGGAAGTGTGTAGTACTCAAACCCTGGCCCAAATTCAGCTCAACCTCAGACACTGGCCTCAGTGTCACCAGATCACACAAAGGAAAGGTCTGGAAGCCTTGACTGCTGCTCACTCTTGGGCCTGTCCACACTCCCTCTCCAGGTGTGTGCTCTCAGCCTGCATGCAACTCAGTCAGACTCTTCCACTGACCTTTATCTATGTCTCAACCCAGAATTCTGTCTTTTGTCAATTCTTGTCTCTGATACAGATAGCCAATGATACCTCAACTCAGCAGTCCCACAGCAGTGCCTCTTCTTCAAATAGCTCTGGTGGATACTTAAAACTCCCAAAAGGTGGCCTCACTTACCCATTCAATGCTTTCCAACTAGAAAACAGTTTAGGTTTTTATCCATGAAATCTTAGTAGGTAAATATTCAAGTTACCATTCAGGCGATGAATATTTGTACAGAAATCAGTAAGTGCCAGGATGAATCTTACAACTTTCAAAAAAAAAAAAAAAAAGAAAGAAAGAAAGAAATAGAGGTCACCAGGAATAATAGCCTATGACCACAAAACCAAAATGTATGTCAACCTGAAACACAGGTTGTAATCACAAACACAATACCTAAGCTTTATCACCTTGATAGCATCATTTAGTGAAATTAAGCAGTAGAAAAAAAAAAAACAGCTTAAACAAATGTCTGCCTCAAACATCTCTGAGGCTGCAATTGTGGTGCAGTGGGGAAAGCTGCTACCATTCCAGATGGGCTCCAGTTCATACGCTGAATGTTCAACTTCTTATCCACCTTCCTGCTCATGGCCTGGCAGTGAAAAGCAGTGAAGGAGGCCATAGTGCTTGGGTCCGTGCCACCTATGTGGGAGACCAGGAAGCTCCTGCCTCCTGGCTTCAGCGTGGACACGCTCCAGCATTTGTGTCTGGAGGTAAACTAATAGATGGAAGATTTCTCTCTCTCTCTCTCTCTCTCTCTCTCTCTCTCTCTCAGCTGATCTGAAGCCGGGAGCAAGGAGCTTCCTCCAGGTTTCCAATGTGAGTTCAAGGGGCCCAAGGACTTGAGCCATACTCTTCTGCCCTCCAAGCCATAAGCAGGGAGCTGGATGAAAAGTGGAGTGGCTGGGACACCAGCCAGCACCCATCCTAGATGCCAGTGCTGGCACGCTGAGGATTAGCCTGTTGAGCTAGTAGGCCCTGGGTCCCTTCTCCTCCTGAAGGATAGCACCTTTCATTGCTTCCATCCTGTGTTAGCCTCTCCTTTGTTTTTCTTTTAAAATATTTACATCCAGGTCTAGAGAGAGAGAGAGAGAGAGAGAGAGAGAGAGATGGGGCTTCCATCTGCTGCTCACTCCCAAATGGCCACAACAGCCAGGACTGGGCAAGGCTGAAGCCAGAAGCCAGGACCTTCTTCTAGGTCTCCCACATGAGTGCCAGGGGTACAAGCACTGTATCATCTTCTAATGTTAATTCCAGTCCACAAGCAGACGGCTGGATCGAAAGTGGAGCATTTTGGATTCAAACTGGCGCTCACTTGGGTTGCTGCGGTCATAACCCTAACCTGTTACACCACTGTGTCAGTAATCCTTTACTTTTTTTAAGGGTAAGTATTTAAATAAAAACAATCAGAAATTCCTTAAAAGGCATAGATCATTCCTTCTAAGCATTATTTCTTATCTCTTCCCAAAGAGGAGTACAGCTATTTGACAAATTCTTTATACACAAAAACTACACACATTTTGCTAGCCTTTTAAAATTCAGAACCCTGGGAACAAGTGCCACATGGTGTCCCTGGGTTGATACTGGGTGGCCTTTCCCCATCCTCAGGTACTGGGATGCTTGGGAGGCTGGGTATAGCCTATCCCTTTTCACCTTCCTCCTCCCAGAAATGGGAAGAAGAAATAGAAAGTTTGGAAACAATGATCACACTCATTTCTCCCTAACCCTAGATCCTTCCCACCCTGATCAACTATGTAAACATCATTTAAAATTTGTTTTTTTAAATCTAGGATCTCCAAGTAATCCTAAGAACTATTTGCATTTTTTGATAACTTACAAACTATATTACCACAAGACCCAAGAAATGTTTTCCTCAAATGCTGAGTGTTAACAATGAAGTTCCTTACAAAGGGAAGCAATTTTTACACTGGCAAAGGTGGAAGAGATGAAGAGCATCGAAGTTTCTCTCTCCTCAGGGTCACTGTGTCAAATATCACTGTTCCTAGCATCTAATACAGCATCTCTACACCAGCACACACAGCTCACAATCAAGGCTATCAAGAAAAGATTTTACTAAGTTATGTCAGTCTGTCACCTGATATATTACCTACTATGTTCATGCTTTAAACTGCAGATGGATCAAAAATCTGACAAACAGTATTATGCTAAGATGGATGCCCAACTTGCACAACACTAAAGGGCTCACCTAACACAATCTCCCCCTTGAGTTCCAGCAGAACCTAAACATATTGGGAGGGTAACACTTCCAGGATCAGGCTCATCTAAAGCGAGATGATCTGCCCTAGTCCGGGCAGCTCTTGCAAGGGACTGTCTGCCTAAAAGCATAGACAAGAAGCTTGAGAAGACCTGGCAAGGCCCCAAAATCGGCCTCTATCCAAGAGCTGACAAGACACAAGCCCCACAGGGGACCTCAAAGCGACACCCACAACGAAATCAGTTCTGCCAACCCACAACAAGAGTTCGGCAGGGGACCCCCAAGCACCAGATGAGATCTGACCTGTAGACTTTCAATCTCATCCTTGTGTGACATCCACCTAGGCCATGCTCAGTACCTAGAACTGAGTTCCAAATGGCTGTTGTTTCTCAGCCACTCACTCGGTACCCCGTAACCAAGTGACAGAAAACTAATACACTCAAGTCTTTCTCACGCGATTAAATAACTGCGTGCATAGGTCTGGTAGATACAAACGTTTTTCAGACCCTCATTTTACTAATTATCTTCCCAGGTGCATTAAGAAACCTTCTACAGGGCCCAGTGGCGTGGCCTAGCAGCTAAAGTCCTTGCCTTGAACGCCCTGGGATCCCACATAGGCACCAGTTCTAATCCCAGCAGCACCACTTCCCATCCAGCTCCCTGCTCATGGCCTGGGAAAGCAGTCAAGGATGGCCCAAAGCTTTGGGATCCTGCACCCACGTGGGAGACCCGGAAGAGGCTCCAGGTTCCCGGCTTCGGATCGGAGCGCACCGGCCGTTGCAGTCACCTGGGGAGTGAATCATGGGACGGAAGATCTTCCTCTCTGTCTCTCCTCCTCTCTGCATATCTGACTTTGTAATAAAATAAATAAATCTTAAAAAAAAGAATACTTCTACAATTCACATCAAATTACTCATGCGCTATCTCCTTAATAACTTCTCATCCTAATATAAAAAGGTGCATGCCCACAATGAAGGAATCATGACTGGTTATGAACTATATTACTTTAACAAGGTGGAGGAATTCAATATGGGGGGAGGGCTTGGGGGGAATCCCAGAGCCTATGAAACTGTGTCATAAAATGAAATTAAAAAAAAAAAAGATAAAATGCCTTACATTAAAAGTGACATTTAAAAGGAAGTCAGTTCAAATCTTCTAGAAAAATTGGGAAATAATTTTTACTCCAATAAATTGTATGAGACATAACAAACAAACAAAAAAGTCTTGGAATTTGCCAGTGGATACTTGCTGAGTAAGTCTTAAGTGGCACTGGGCCTCTTCTTGTGAGGTCACCTTATTCCTGGTCAGAAATGGACATGATGGACAGAACGAAAGCAGCCTGGACCAGGTCCCAGACTCCTTGCTCGGGACAGGGAGGTGGGCAGATGTGGACAGGGGGAGGAAATGCGGATGCAGCTTGTCTGTTTATAACTCGGTTTCTCTGGAAAAGCCGCGTTCCCACATACAAACCAGGCCCTCTTTAACTTTCTTGGCAGCCCATATACATTTCCTTTAAGAATCCCCCCAAGCAGCCACTGCGGTCACTTCAGGTGCAGCTGCCAGGCGGCTCACCACAGTCTGACGGTTACTTTCGAAACTTAGGGATTGGGGCTATAAACTGGGTCGCTCAAGCCGCAGGCCTAGGAAACTTACCATGAAACCTGAGACCTGCCACCTTCTTTCCTCGACCAAAGGAGTACCCAGTGAACCTACGACACCTGACAACACCCCACAATCGCTCACTGACGGGAGCCCTGCGACCGTGGTCCCCAACTGCGCCTGCGCAAAGCGGCCGCGCCGGCGGGGGCGGAGAGGTGCCCGTGGGGGCGGGGCTCGCGGCGTAGGGACGGTCCTCGTGGCGTGGGGGCGGGACCTCCTGGCGTGGGGCGGGGCCTAGGGACCGCGGCGTTACGCAAGGGCGTGGCGGCGCGCTGCGTCGTTACATTTGAAACGGGTGGCGGGAAGTGCCGTGGGGGTCGCTGGCGTCTTGGTCGGCGGAGCCGGAGCGCGCGCCTGCACCCGTGGGGCCATGGCGAGACAGGCGGCCCGGGAGCAGGGCATCACCCTGCGCGGGAGCGCGGAGATCGTGGCCGAGTTCTTCTGTAAGTGGTGTTGGCGCCCGGCGGAGCGGTGGGCGGGCAGAGGCCTGGTGGCGCCGTGCGCCCTAGAAGCCTGTGTCGCAGCAGGCCTTCCCGCGGGCCCGGGGACGAGCCAAAGGCGGGCGGCCGCCAGGGTCGCCTTGCGCGCGGTGTGAGGTGGGGAGGCCTGGGTGTTGCCGAGGCCTGCCTCGGGGTGTAGGCGCTAGTGGAGCGGAACGCTGCTGGAGTGTGCTGGCGTGTCTCCCCCCCCCGCCGCCTGCTCTAGCCCCCGCTTCCCAGAGGCTTGGGACACGGAACGAGCGAGGTGGACCCCGGGGGGGGGAGAGTGTGTGTGTGTGTGTGTGTGTGTGTGCACGCGCGTGTGGTAAACCCCGGTGTGTGTCTGTGTGGGGGTGTGCCTGGCGAGCCCCAGTGTGTTTATGCGTATAGTAAACCCGTGTGTGTGTGTGTGGGGGGGGGGTGTCTGCCTAGACTGCAGTCTCTAGGCCAGGTGTGGAAGCTATCCCTTCTCATAGAACCTCCGAAGTCTTGGAAGGAGGAATGAAGGAAAATGACGCGGAGGCTTGCCTGCTGCATAGGGCCAAAGAGTCATTTTGGCTTCTTCCAAGCCGGTAATCTGAATTTGGCCTTGTATTAGGGAACCGTAAAGCTTGCTAGTGGTAGGTTAAGACAGTTTGTCATTTTTCTTTTATTCCAGGTATCTCTTTTGATTGGAAATTGCATCTTACAGATTTTTTTTTCTTTTTAATATTTATTTATGTGAAAGGCAGAGCTGCATAGAGAGGTGCTCCATGTGCAAGTTGACTCCCCAAGTAGCAGCAGCAACAGCTTGGTGTGGGCCAGGCTGAAGCCGGAAGCCCGGAATCTCACCTGACTTCCCAGCCTGCGGCAAGGGCTCCAGCACTGGTTCTAACACTGCCTTCCTGTGGTACCTGAACCCCGTCTCTGAAATGAGATGCGTTGCCAGCAGCGAGTTTTACATACTGCACCACAGGGCAGGCCTGAACTTAAGAATTTTGGATGGCACTTTAATCACTTTGTTTTCCACAAGACATGCAGGGTGTGGGTATCATTTTTAGTTTTGTAACAGTAATGAAACTATACTCCCATCTAAACGCACTTTCCCGCTGGTATAACGGGATAATGACTTATTCATTGCTTTTGCTTTCAGCATTTGGCATCAACAGCATTTTATATCAGCGTGGCATTTATCCATCTGAAACCTTCACGCGAGTGCAGAAATACGGACTGACCTTGCTTGTAACTACGGACCCCGAGCTCCTAAAATACCTGAATAATGTGGTGGAACAACTGAAAGGTATTTAGGCACCGGAAACCATTTCAGTGCGGCAGACAGTCCAGAGTCTGCCTTTTCCAACATGTCAAGTGGTCATTTCTCAGCTTCCTGTATCAAAGCGCTCATTAAAAACTACCTTCTCCAGTATACGGATTCTCAACTGGCAGGAAGCAGATAGTGTGAAAACGGAACGAAATCCCATCCATCCTCTACTGCATTTTACGTGGGAGGGGTTTTTAGTTTTGGAGACCTGAAGTGTCCTTAACAGTTCACATCAATTCCCTTTGAAATGGCATTGGCAGGGAATGCAGCCAGTGAAGCAGTGTAGAATTATACATGGTTATGAGGGTGTTTATCATGTGTTTAAGAAAATGTACAGTATATGTTCTTATATGGTATGCTTTCTGTAACTGGAATCTAAGTTTGTTAGATTAATATCAAAGGAAATAAAAGCGAATGCTATTGGGGAACCAAACTTCAAAAAAAGAAAGATTACCGAATAGAATAACCGGTAGAGTTTTCTTATTTTTCAGCTATTTTCATTTGTTTTGTTAGAAATAGTCCCAAGCCTTTTCTTTCTGAATACTTTTTTTTTAGCTCAAGAAATTGCTGTATTACCTGATGGGTCCAAATTTATTCTTTGTCTTCTTGTTTTTGTTTGTTTTGTTTCCCTGTTTTCTTAAACTTACTTCCTGTACTCCTGTTACTTTCTCTGAGATTCTCATTTCTAATTTCTCTGTTGTGGGATGGTTCTTTTCATTTGGTCTTCCATGCTACCAGAAATTGCTACAGTAGGCATATTTTTCTTTGGTGAGTGAGGGTTTTTAAATGCAAAAATCTCTTTTTCTCCCAGAATTTTTTGTTTTATTTCAGTTGTAGCTTCAATGTTTATAATTTTCATGGTATTTTTATTAACTTTGTTTTTAAGATGGCCTGTTAATGGCCATCTGAACTTTGTTTAACATGTTTTCTCTTTCAAATTGTGTTATCCTGTAGGTAATCTCATATCTCCCTGCCACTCATACCTACACAATGGAATCTTTTCAGTACTTGTACAGGTTCATTGTCCAGATTGATGAGCAGAGGAAAATTGGGTGTCCTCTCCTACTACTCCTCTCTGCTACAAGATTTTCCAACTCTGGTGTTAACTGCATTTGGGGCTAAGTTTGGTGGGGGGTTGTTGTTTTTCTTGTTGTTTTTGAGACATGCGTATTATAGGACATTTAACAGTGCTGTCACTCAGCTTGGACCTATCATATGGAACAAATCCTCTGCATCAGTCAGAAATATCTGAACATATTACCAGATATACTCCATGGCTAAAATTGCCCTTGATTGAGGATTTTTTATCCCGGTAGGTTATTTTTGTCAGAATACCAAGATGAGACGTTCCTACTCAGATGCAAATGGAGAACATATGAATTATAACAGCCCACCTCTCTGAATTGGAACAAAGTTGAGGGTCAGGGCCAAATCACTCGCCCTCAGCCATTTGACCTGGAACCACTAGGATAAATGTGCTGGGAAAGTGAGCCTTACTGATAACCCTGTTTTTTTTTGGTGGGTGGGCACAGGGGAGTAGGGGTTGTCTCCTTGGAAACCACACCAATGACTTCATATATCTATAGTATCCTGTTTACTGAGAGAAGATGTAAAGTAACAGTTTTTTGCAGAGAAATAAAAGGGAGACCTGAGGAGAAAATTGGCTTTGCAATGCAATCGACTACAAAAATTACACTCTGTTACAGAATGGTTGTACAAATGCTCAGTTCAGAAACTGGTGGTCGTCATCTCAAATATTGAAAGTGGTGAGGTCCTGGAAAGATGGCAGTTTGATATCGAATGTGACAAGACTGCAAAAGAAGATAGGTAAGTAGGAATTAAGTTATTTCCACTTTGAAAATATCTTTTTAAATGAAAAAAAACTAAAATGAGTTGATTTGGTTCTCTGATAGTGCTCCCAGAGAAAAGTCTCAGAAAGTTATCCAGGATGAAATCCGTTCAGTGATCAGACAGATTACAGCTACGGTGACATTTCTGCCGCTACTGGAAGTTTCATGTAAGTATTACTATAAATTATCATTGACTTAAATGGACTGCTTTAAAAATCAGCCCTATAGTCAACGTTTTCCAAGTTGTGAGGCATGTAGTGTAAATGGAAAGAGAAGCCTTAGGATACACAAGGAATGTAGTTGCTTTCTGGAAAATTTGAAAGTGTTGAAAACAAAAAAGTTGTATTCCATAACAACCTACTCATGCACAGTTGATACAATTCCACAATTGTTTTTATTTTCTGTGTGTTATTTTATATAAGACTAGCTGCAATTATATCTTTCCTTGTAGTCTAGTCTATTTCTCAAATATTTACCTGTATTTTATAGATACATTATTCTGGGCACTGGAATAGAACCAAGATGTTAAATTAAAATCCTTAAGTGATTTTTATCTCCAATTTAGGTTCATTTGATCTACTGATTTATACTGACAAAGATTTGGTTGTTCCTGAAAAATGGGAAGAGTCTGGACCACAATTTATTACCAACTCGGAAGAAGTCCGTCTCCGATCATTTACTACAACTATCCACAAAGTAAACAGCATGGTGGCCTACAAAATTCCTGTCAATGACTGATGATGAGTTGAGGAAACTAATGTAATTCCCAGATGTGGTTTTTCTTGAAATGAAGTCAACTGTAATTAATAAGTTTGATTTCATTGGTTAAGTTTTAGATGAACAAAAGCAGCTTTATACTTTACTGAGCTGTGCAAAACTGTCCCACTTGGGGGTGTCTGTCTTACCATAAGGTTAATATTAATTGCACATCATGAAAAAGGAAACAGCAGATTTCATCAGCATTGTAATGTCTGTTCAAAGTAGTAATTGCAGATAGGAAAATCTGTGTTACAAAGCTAAATACCTACATAAATCAGACATTTGGGTCAAGTAGCTTGACTCAGAATCTAGATAGGAAAATACACATTAATATAAAATACAGAAAAAGAAGTCTGAATGTTCAGATTCTTTGTTTAGATCCTGAAAGTAACTAATAATTCCAAAGCAATGAAAATGTTGCTTTATTGGATCCTCTTATCGTTTATGTCATTGTATAGTTCTGTATCAAAAAAGATTTCTAATTATTTTAATTTATGTAAGTTGAACCCATGAAGCAATGAGCATCTCTACTGTTTCATTTCCTGTGATGCAAAACTCTTAAAATGTTTTTATGTTTTATAAAATCAAGTCTTACATGACACAGATGAAATAAAGTTAAATTTGTATGTTTTCATTTTGTGTTGAAACAGTTTGATACTGGTATAATGTTACTACAACTTAATGGCTGTTGGAATGAATTCAGTGCTAATACAGCAAATCATGTCTTATAGGGCCTCGTTCTGGCTGATCGAAGGCATAGTTTTTATTTGGGTCTTGAAACCATGTTTATTCCTTTGCCCTCATTGATTCTGTCATTATAGGTACTCTATCTTCTTGGCAACTATTTTTTCAAAAATTAAGGCAAATTTCTAAATGCCTTATCTAATCCTTATTCTAAAGGATGTAACCTAGTCTGTCCATTCAGAAATAAAAATACTGGGTGGCTGAAAGTCCTGGCATCTGAATTGTGACATCTTACAAGATGGGAAGATATGTGAGAAAAGATCATGAAATTCATTTAATAAGGTGGTTTGTGTCTTGTGTTCCACCTGGATGAGAACCTCTCTGATCAATTTGTAAATGGTTCTGTTAACACTAAAAGACAGTGTCTCCATTCTTAGTGCTGGACCACGAGATGCCAGTATGTGTTGATGGGCATAGTAAGAAGATGCCAGTATGTGTTGATGGGCATAGTGCTGTTATGGAACTCCATTTTAGGTTGAAGCCTCTTTAATTTGAGGTTCAGGAGGCCAGAAAGCGTCATTCAGAACTGATTTTTTTTTCCTGAAGAAGAGAAGTAGCTATGCATAAATGGAAATGATGTTTAATTAGATAGACTTGGAAGTCTGTGTGTCCAAAAAACATCAGATGAAATGTATAGTCAGCACTTACTGGTTTAATTAGATAGACTTGGAAGTCTGTGTGTCCAAAAAACATCAGATAAAATGTATAGTCAGCACTTACTGGTTTTGGACTAAAGTCTCTAGAGTTTGGAATTGCATTAGAGAAGGAAAGCAGAAATACAAGCTTAGTAAAAATATGGAGATAAGGAGCCTGGTCCTATTTAAATAAAGTATGTTTGAAAATACAGTAGCAGTTGCTTCAAAAAATGGAATATCCCTTTTCTGAATAATGGTCATAAGAATAAGTCTTCCCACACATTGCCAGTACAAACATTGTCACACATTACTGGTAACACTGAAAAATTAGTCATTTTTGCCTTCATTTACTAAGTTAATCCTAATATGGATATTTTTGTCATTTATTGTGGTTCTAAGACTAGGAAATGCACATCTAGAAGTTGATGTGGTTTTAAAGTACCAGCTCTGCATCAGTTCTCTGAAAACAGCAAGATCTGCTGCTGAACTGCCAGAGCGGCTCAGGAAAGGCTGACCAAGTGTGGTGGGCCTCTGGGCCCAGCCTGCCCTCTGACTCAGTTTTGCTTACCACAGGTAGAGGAGTGAATCCTTATTCCAGTTGTGCCAATCATGTGTGAGAGTCCAGAAGGGACTGCACCATTCCAGGTTTTCAAGGTTACTGTCCGAGTGTGCTCAGAGAATTCGGCCTCCCTGGGAATGCTTAAGCAGAGGAACAACACCCGCCTGTGTGAGCCCCTAGCTAGAATCTTAAGGCTTCACTTTAAAACTTTGGCACAGCCATTTTTCCAGCTCTCCAATGATCACAAAAATTCTTAATGACAGCTAAACTTCTGTGGGATTTCAGAGATTTTAGTTGTCCCTCCTATCCTCGAAAAATTGGTTTCAAGACTCCCATACAGGTGCTTTGCACACGCTGGGATCCCATATGGGCCCTAGTCCCCATCCAGCTTCCTGCTAGTGGCCTGGGAAGGCAGTCAAGGAGGGTCCAGTGCCTTGGTACCCTGCACCTGCGTGGGAGACCCTGAAGAGGCGTCTGGCTCCTGGCTTTGGATTGACTCAGCTCCAGCCGTTGCAGCCGCTTGGGGGCTGAACCAGCAGGTGGAGAATCTTCCTCCCTGTCTCTCCTCTCTGTATATCCAACTTTCCATCAAAAAATAAACCTTTTTAAAAATGGTATGATGTTTATCATTTAACCTGCTCGTATTTACTTTCCGTCGTCTCTGGGTTACTTGTAGTCTCTAATGCAGTATAAATTCTAGATGAAAAGCCATAATACTGTATCATTCAGAGATAATGAGAAGGGAGAAAGTTTGTGTTCAGTGTAGATATATTTGTTTTATATATACGTTTCTGGGCTGCTGTTGATAGTGTCCAGGCATACAGACTGCAGAGAGAGTGACTGTACTCTGCCAACTGACATGCAGGGAGAGGCATGTGAAAGTCTGATGAAAGTCATCTAACAACCAGGAGTTGGACACTTATTTGTAAAACTAAGAGTTGCTTTTGCAAGTATGTTGTGCCTTGTACCTACTGAAAGAAGTCTTCATAGCTTGAGAGTGGCCACTGGTAATAGAAAATCATGGTTATAAACAACTTTTACTAACAAATACCAGTGAACTGGATTTGACCTGAGGGTTGGTAGTTCACCAGCCCGATTATAGACCCAACTTCACTCTGGTTACAAATATTGAAAAGCCTCCCTCCCTGAGAACATTTGATTTTGTGAAACTTAAGGCTCATTCTTCATTGTAGTCTCTGTCCACAGCATCTGGTTGGATGCTTCTCCCCATTTTAATTAAGTATTCTCTGAAACACAGCTGGCAAGTTCTTTGAGGCAACATCCGGGGAAATTTGGGAGATTCTTTGGAATTTAGTGACAAACTCGGGACAGCACAAAGGATCAATGCTTGTTTGTAAAACTTTTTTTTTTTTAAACTATATAAACATTAGCTTGGTGAATAAATGTTTTGATTACCAGAATAATCTGAAGTTTCTTATATTCAATATCCTGCATATTTTAGAATATAGACTCGAAAGTTATAAACACAATGAAATTGTTATCAGATATTTTTTGGTTAGTGTGTAAATTTTTCTTAAATTTACTGCACACAAAAGAGCAGCTCTAAGATACTACATGGTAACTTACGTATTTTCCACCAGATGTCGCTAATGCTGCATGTTCAAATTAAGATTAATTTTTTAAAATTCAGCTTTTTTTAAAAAGAAAAAGGATGTTAACATGGGGATTTCTGTGTACTAAAATATTAAGATATTAAAACTGTTGATTGCTGCGTATTTTACATAAATCAAGTATGAATTTGTAAATAGTTGTGGAATATAATTATCTGACCACTCAAAAAAAGTGGGCCGGGTGCAATAGTGTAGCGGTTCAGGTCCTCGCCTTAAACGCACCAGGATCCCATATGGGCGCCAGTTCTAATCCCGAAAGCCCTGCTTCCCATCCAGCTCCCTGCCTGTGGCCTGGGCTTTGGGATCCTGCACCCGCATGAGAGAACCAGAGGAGGCTCCTGGCTTCGGATCGGTGCAGCACTGACCACTGCGGTCACTTGGGCAGTGAAACATCGGACAGAAGATCTCCTCTGTCTCTCCTCTCTGTATACCCGCCTTTCCAATAAAAAATAAGTTAAAAATCTTTTTCTTAAAAAAATTAAATTAAGCAATCCCAGTTATTCAAAGTCTTTGAGGAATTTATTTTTTTGACCTGTATATAATAATTTATAAATAATTTATAAATACAGTGTATGAAGCTGTATTTCAAGTTTATTTTAAATGATTGTATTTCATCTTATTATTTGTATTTTACAAAATCAGATCTTTGGAGATTTTTCCATTTTGTATAATTATAACTATAAAAGTCCTATGTTTTCACTGTTGCTTCTTTTAAAAAAATTATCCAAAGATCTAGTTGAACAAGAGGCTTCATCTCTGTTAGGGCTGACAGTCTGGCAAAAGCATTGTAGATCTAGCAATAAGACTTTTAGAAAGGGTCAAGAGAAAAATATCAGTGACCCTGTTTTAATGATGTTACCTATTTTTGTAGTCTACAATATATTTTCATTTTTTTGTACAAAGTCTGTTTGCATCCATTTATTTGCATTATTTTGCTGTACAAGTTTTACATTAGCTCAAAATCTCCATTGCCTTGCAATTTATCTGTGAAAGGCCTCTAAGACCTCTATTTAATGCAAGGGAAGGATACTAAAGCCTCTATTCCACTGTGTCTCTGCATCTCAGAGACTAGTAGACGTAGGAGGGTACTGTGGCTCCAGCAGACCCAAACTTCCTGCAAGATTTATTGCATCAAACAAATCTCATCCAAGTTGAAATGAGAGCCTATAATCACAAGATTTGAGCATCAAGTTGTATTAACTTAAAACATTATTGTAGGAGCCGGCATGGTGGCCTAGCAGCTAAAGTCCTCGCCTTGACCGCCCCGGGATCCCATATGGGCGCCGGTTCTAATCCCAGCAGCTCCATTTGCCATCCAGCTCCCTGCTTGTGGCCTGGGAAAGCAGTCGAGGACGGCCCAAGGACTTAGGACCCTGCACCTGCATGGGAGACCTGAAAGAAAGTTTCTGGCTCCTAACTTCTGATGGGTGCATACCGGCTGTTGTGGTCACTTGGGGAGTGAATCATCGGACGGAAGATCTTTCTCTCTGTCTCTCCTACTCTCTGTATATCTGACTTTGCGATAAAAATAAATCTTTAAAAAAACCCATCATTGTAAACTAAGTGTTTGTGAGCACATGCTATTTTGCTGTGTAACAGTATTGTTTTCCTTTTATGATTGCAATCAAGTGTGATGGCAGATTCAGCAGGAAGCCTCCAGCACCTTTTTATAACATTAGGGTTGGAGCAGAAACCTGGAGAGTGAAGTGTCGAACTTTTCTCCCAGAGCTTACCCGTTTGTTCTTCCCTCTGCACATGGCAGTGTGTGTCCTACTGACCTTGTGTGAGTGGATTTGAAATAGTAAGGTGATACATGTTACAAATTTCCTGGCAATTATGTATGCAATTTAATCTACATTCAGAAATACATTTAGCAGATATTTGAACAGATTGCTACAAATCAAAGATTTCTACACTGACTTAGGAAAAACATATAGGTATTAGTTCAAGGGTTGGTCAGATATGGGAAAATCATGCAAGAAGCTTGGAAGCAGTGTCATAGCGTACTGTTCTCAATGAGCAATGGGAATCCATCCCTAGTGGACTGTTTCTGCTAGTGGGGAGTCTGCTTGCACCCAGGCCTGGTGTCTTCTCCCTTTTCTGAAGTCAAGGTCTTTCTTCTACACTAAGTCCCTGTAGAGCTCCTCGTGGGCATTTTGCTGATAGTCCACAAAAGATTCTAGCAACATAAGTCACACAAGGTTCCGTGTAGAACCCTAAGCTGAGAATTCCCTCCATGTCCTATGCCTTGTCACTAATTATGTTTAATCTTATTGTTGAAAGCAGCTCACCAGACTCTGAGTGCAATGACTGGGCCAATAGCATAAAATCATTCCACTGTAGAACCATAGAAACAACTACCTTTTCAACTTTTCACAAATTACATTCCCTTAAGAAGGAAAAAGCCCATAGAACTCAGTGCAAGTATCTTTATTCTGTTTTTTAATACAAGTGGAAAGGTAGGAGGCTCCTGGATACCTGGATTATTATGACTGCAGCTGTATCCTGCTTTATCCTTCATTTGAATGGACATAGCATCTTTAGCCTTCAAAGTTCTCCAAGCGATTAGTGGGAAGTGCAAGTATAGTAATCTCTTTGGACATGGTTGTTGTCAGCCAAACAGTGTAGTATGTGATACCACTATACTCAGCAAAACACTGAGTGGATTGTAGTCAGCTAGGAACTGAGCATAACTGGAATGGAGCCCACGGAAGGCCATCCTGTTGCACTAATACTAGTGTTTCATACTCTCAGAACTTCAGTGCATGATTGTGGCTAGTCTAGGGAGAAAAGCTCCACTCTGAAGTTCCTCCAAGGAGCACTCTCCAGGTGTGTCTCCAGTCTTGTTCGAAACCCCAAGGAAAGAAGGATTGATGATGACCCTACTCCCTCAGTAATATTAACTTAATGATAGAGTTTATTCATTCTTTTTTTTTTTTTTTTTTTTTTTTTTAAAGATTTATTCATTTTTATTACAGCCAGATATACACAGAGGAGGAGAGACAGAGAGGAAGATCTTCCATCCGATGATCCACTCCCCAAGTGAGCTGCAACGGGCCGATGCGCGCCGATCCGAAGCCGGGAACCTGGAACCTCTTCCGGGTCTCCCACGCGGGTGCAGTGTCCCAATGCATTGGGCCGTCCTCGACTGCTTTCCCAGGCCACAAGCAGGGAGCTGGATGGGAAGTGGAGCTGCCGGGATTAGAACCGGCGCCCATATGGGATCCCGGGGCTTTCAAGGCGAGGACTTTAGCCGCTAGACCACGCCACCGGGCCCGAGTTTATTCATTCTTATCATCATACCTTTTAATCATTGACTTTCATTTCCTTCTAGGCAGGTCAAGTTTGTCTCAGCTTGCCAGAACTGACCAGGGTCAAGATAAATTCTCAAGAATGAAGATAACCCCAACATTTTGCAAAATATTAAGGCAATCCTAGATATCATGGATCAAAGTAATCAAAAGTTCGCATTCCAAAAATTTGGACATGGAAAACATAAAGCAAGAATACCATAAACAAGCTCCAGGAAACCCACATCTCAGGCAGAATTACCTTTTGTGGCCCTCCTTTACATTTTACGGAGTCAGTAGGGCCTCACCATCAGTATGAGAGTTGCTGTAGCCAAGGTGAAGTGATGGGCAAGGCATATGGAGAAAGAGCCAAGTGCCAAGGAAGCTGGCTTTTTTTTTTGCTTGCTTTTAAACTTTCATGGAATAAAAAGGAATACAGATACACATGTCAGACGTATCAAACAGTAAATTCTAATTTCCCCTCTCCGATTCTTAACTTCTAATTCAGTTTCAGACCTTACAACATCTTTTGCTTTGTTGGTGATTATTGGCATAATTCTAAGCATATTTCATACTCCCACTTCTTTGAATTTAGATAATGCCTTAGTCTGTCCTGTGCTGCTAAAACACAAACCATCACACTAGGTAGTTTATAGACAGCAGACATTCACTGTGGCTCATTATTCTGGAAGCTGAGTTGTCCAAGATTGTAGGGCGACATATGGTGAAAACTTTCTTAAGTTCATAGAATGAAAGAATGTGGAAAGGTAGGACAAGACAGGTCTGCGTGTGGGATTATAGCAACCTCATCCCAGGGATAACGAACTCAGTCCTGAGATACAGGCGTTAAACTGCCCTTGAAAACAGAATCATCATGACCAACACAGCTCTGATACACAGCAATTCCCAACACTTGCACTGGGGGTTGAGTTTCTAGTACACGATCTTCCGGTGACACATTAAACCATAGGAGGGAGTAGCTACTGAAAGAGGAGGCACTGGGTTGTATTTCTCTAACTACTTAGTTGTAACATTTCCAAACCATATCATTTTTGGTTTTTGGTGAGTATTATGATTTGAAAGAGTATGTTTAAACTCTATAATTTGTTACATCCATTTTAGTATATGTTGATTCTCTTGCTATATAAAAGAAGAGAGCCTTTGCATTTAACATTGTCCTCCGTATCTCTTTCCTACTTTAATATCCCCCTTTCCTGGGAAATGTAATTTAGTCAGAATCTGTCTCTAAGTGATTTTCTTCCATATTTTGTTTATGTGTTGACCCTCTCAATTTGAATAATATTTCCTTTATTTCATTTACTAAATTACCCTTTATGGGCCAAAAAGTATGAATCTGCCCTACCAGTTGAGGAAAACATGTAATTTTATGACATTAAAACATATGCATCCCTGGACTCTATGTATGGTATATTCTTGCAATGAGGAAATCCCAGCGGAACTTGAGCTGTGGCTATGCATCAGGATGGAGGAATCCACTGGAGGGAGAGAGGGTTTGGGGTGAAGAGGGGAGAATCCCAGTACCTATGAAATTGTGTCGCATAATGCATTGTAATTAATGGGAAAAAATAATAAAAAAATTTAAAAAAACCTGATGCATCCCAATTATTAAGTCAAATTGGATCCTTAAATGCATCTTCAAGCTCTCTATTAATTTTCTTATTCAGTCAATGATAATGTTGATTTTGCATGAAATAAAGCAAAAAAAAACCCAACATTCTGTTTTCCAGTGTTCTTGAATAATAGTCACTTGCTCTTGTTTTTTTCTGAACTCTGAAGTTGTTAACTTTAAAAAGGTATTTTTTCTTCCTTTTTAATTGGGCATTCAATTTTTTGCTGCTGGTCTATCCTAAATTTTGTGAGTTCTTCTTTTATTTATATGAGTGATGAGAAAGGCTTAGCAATGCTGACAGCATGGTTTTCCACTGTGGCATTAAAGTATTCCCTAATCATAAAATAACAGATTATTTGTCCTATATACGTTAACGATACAAATACTATTTCAGGGTTCCTTTGACTATTTTTATTATTTTTATCATTTTTCTATCATTTTTTACAGTTATTACAAATGTTTCAACTATTTCATCAAGCTATAATTTACTCTGGTTAGTCTTCCAGCACTCCCTTAAATGTGGTGTGCTCATCTCACTCAAGACATGAAACAAGGAACTGAAGGTGAAACAAAACTTCACCTTTTGGTCAGCAGAGGGCAGAAGAGGGCAGTGCAGCAAGTATCTGCCACCAGGATTCCCTCACTAGCTGAAGGCAAATGTCAGTTACTGCATGAAAGGGGCCAGAGTAGTAGAATCAGGAGGAAAGTTTAGAGTAACGGATAGCCTAGTGGCTAAAGTCCTCACCTTGAATCCACCACAATCCCGTATGGGCACGGGTTTGTATTCCAACTGCTCCACTTCCCATCCAGCTCCCTGCTTGTGTTCTGGGAAAGCAGCCGAGAGTCACCCAAAGCCTTGGGACCCCGCACCCATGTGGGACCAGGAAGAAGCCTCTGGCTCCTGGCTTTGGATCGGAGCACCTCTGTCTGTTGTGACCAGTTGGGGAGTGAACCAGCAAATGGGCTTTGTGCCTTGCTGAGGAAAAACAACTAACCGTGGGCAAAGACGCTCCTAAAAAGCTGAGAGGCAAAATGCCATCATATGCATTCTTTGTCTAAACTTGCCAGGAATAACACAATAAGAATCACACTGATGCTTTTGCAACATCTCAGAATTTTCTAAGTTCTCAGAAGGGTGGAAGTCTGTGTCTGCTAAAAAGAAGGGATCATTTGAAGACAAGACAAAGACACTATGAAAGCTAATTGAAGCCTGTATCCTTCCTGAAGGGCAAACAGAAAGTTCAAGGATCTCAGTGCACCCAAGAGGCCTCCTTCGGCCTCTTCCTTGTTCTGCTTGAGTATCATCCAGAAATCAGAATGTTTCGGCCCAT
This sequence comes from Ochotona princeps, assembly GCF_030435755.1. Lineage (NCBI taxonomy): Eukaryota > Metazoa > Chordata > Mammalia > Lagomorpha > Ochotonidae > Ochotona > Ochotona princeps. The sequence goes on from NC_080838.1 coordinate 32,650,238, forward strand.
CCACTGGTGATGTTGCAAACAAACTGGGAGCTATAGAATCGCAGTGTTGCAGAGAAGCAGCCTGATGAAAAGAAGGCTGCCAATGCTGAAAAAGAGATTGCCACATGCTGAGTTCAAAGAAAGCCTTTGCGCAACGGAAAGGGACTCCTCAGGGCTGAAAGAGGCAGAGAAAGAAGACAGGGAAAATGCGGGAAATGAAGATTCATTATGAGGAAAAAGATGAAGGTGATGATGATGAATAAGCTGGTTCCATTGCAGTGTGAGGCTGTGTGAGATTTCTTTTTAATTACAAGCAGTACATTATATTCTTTTGCTAACACACTACCTAATGTGTTTTTAGTTAGCCCTGTCCTAATGGCATATTTTGTGTGTGTGATAAAACATGGCTTTTCAAAATTTATTTTTTAAAGGCAAAGAGACAGAGATCTTTCATCCTCTGATTCACTATCCAAATGCCCACCATAGTAGGTGCTGAAGCAAGCCAGAGCCAGGAGCTAGGAATGCAATCCAGGAACACAGTTACTGAATCTATCACCTGCAGTTTCCTAGGGTATGTGTTAGCAGAAAGCTGGACTCCGGAGCAGAGCTCCAACTCAAACCCAGCCACTCCAAAAACTAGTGTGGCCCACCTTAATTCTATGCAAAATTTTCACTCCTGTTTATCTTATTTCAAAGCAGAGTCTGCTCTGTAAATAGAAAGATTTTGATACTGGCATAGATCCATGAAGAATTTGCAAGAAGGAAAGAGACTATACTTCTCTCACCTCTTTACTGCCATTCTGTTTAATCACCAAATAATATTTACACAAGGGTCACCATTGTGGTGCACTGATTAAGATACTATTTGTAACACACCATTATATGTTAGAGGACTAGTTCTAGTCCCAGGTGCTGCACTACTGATCCTGTGCCCTGCTACTATTCTGTGGAAACAGAGGAGGATAGCCTGAGGACTTGGGCACCTGCACCCACATGGGAGTCCGGGAAAAGCTCCTGGCTCCCAGCTTTGTACCAGCACAGCTCTGGCAGCCGCAGCTATTTGGGGAGTAAACCAGCACGTAAAAGATCTCTCTCCCTGTTCCTCCCTTTCTTTTCTTTATGTAAATCTGCTTTCAAGTAAAATCAATAAGATCTTTAAAAAAAAATAAGAAGTAGAAAAAAGCCACTTTGCAACACGTGGCATTTTTACTTTATGCTGTATCTGTAGAGATTCAGCAACCCTAAGAGAACCGAGGGAGCAAGAGTGTAGAGCCCTTCCGCAACGTCCTCCGCGTTCAAGACACAGCTATTGTCTATCAGGCTGCATCCTCTTTCAGAGTGTTACTAAATAGTCAAATTAAGTTTTAGACATTCCTTTAGTCTCTGAAATTTGCTACCTAAGATAGTAAATTATTTTACAAATTACATTTTAACCGTATCAATTATGACTGGGTTGCCAGAACTGCTGTGTAGCATATTATTATATTTGGTATTTACAAAGAAGTGACCATATAAAATGAAGGTTTGATTCAAAGAATGTGGATGAGTTTTCCAAGACCCATTTTGAAGCTGGTATGAGGAACAGGAATGGAGCTCTGAACTCCGGAAGTCACAAGCCAACCCTCTTGTGCTCCCAGGGATCGTGCCTTCCAGGCTACTGCTCCGAACAGGCACCAATCATGTCTCAATCATGTTGCACACACTGAGAGTGCAGGAGAGACACTCAGCACCCTCTCCACACCTCATTCCACCAAATCTTCACCAATCATTTGAAACTTGAGACAACTAAGTATTTCAAAGTTGTTAATTTGCCATATGTTATGATGTAACTTGACTTAAGGAAAATGTTATCGAAGCTTATCAAGAAGATAAACATGCTTGCACTGATTTCTGCCTGTCTTCCTTTCCATGACATTTTTTATTTTTCCTAAAGGTCCTCAGGTTCTAATGCTTAATGTCTTCTTCATTTTGAAAGAAAATTGGGAATATGTGGCATCATTCATAAGAGGGTGAGCCAGACACTTTCTTCTTTAATGAATGAGAAATGTGGACGTTGAGTCTAGAATGTTCTGAGGATATGTTTGTGGCATTGGAGACAATGTCTGATGCCTAGTGTTACAGTCATTTCCCCATCACTATTCGTCTACAACTTTTAAAAACATTCCCTACAGAGGAATAAGGAGAAATGGTGTCCACATGCATACGGACAACGGAGCGCAAAGTGGGAGAGTTACTGTCCTGATGAACCAGACCTTGAGAAGAAGTCGAAGTGGGCAGAGAGTGGGGTGGAAGAGGGCGTTGCGGCTGCTAGAAATAGAAAGTGTGACTGCCTTTGCTGGGAACTTGTTATTCTAATATATTAAACATATACTTACCATATGACTTAGCCTCTCAACTCCTGGGTATAGATACAAGAAAAAAGAAAACATAAATCCTATGAATGTTCATGCAGAAATGTTTCTAGGAGCATTGTTTAGAAAAAATGGTGACAACACACCGAATCTTCAATGAAAATGTTAATGAGTTGACATTTTGATGAAATGACAGCCAAAATATTTAGGGTCTGGGGATCAGGGAGAATGAAGAATGACTGTTTAATGAGTACTGGATTTTATTTTGGGGTAATGAATATATTCTGGAATGAGACAGTGTAGATTGAAGCACAATGTGGTCTCTTTCACTTTGTATGTCGTTTCCCATAACTTTTTTGAGAGCTAGTGATAAGTTTGTGCTTGGCTGAGCTTTGAACGTCCACTTTGAATATTAAATGCTTCAGGGATGTAGCAGAAAGAATTTGAATCATTAGAAGTTGAACAGTAGATAACTGACTTTTATCAGAGGATTGCAGTTAGGAAGGGTAAGTTTTCTAGATTCTCATTTAACATGCTAAATTTTTATACACCCAGATACTACAATACTGTGTAGGATTTTGTTTGTTTCCCCCCAAAAGGTACTCTTTTCTGATCCAAAAATGTTCCATCTCAATGTCAATCTCTTTAGTGTTGTTTAATCTGAATATTAATGTTTTCAACATTATGAACTGCACATCAAGCTACAAAAGTGCTCAGGTTTAATTAGCTCCTTTATAATTATGGAAAGTGAAGCTTAAAGCAGTTATTTGACTTTCTTGTCATAACATAGTTTGCACCACATAGTTGCAATCAAGTATTTGAATTGCAAATCAGCTTTACTTTCACTGTAAGACCTACACTCCACCAGTGTGATTTGTTATTTGAGAGCAGGACACATCCCAAACCCAGTTACAGAGGAGGCCCAGTGTGCCTTCCTGTGCTCAGCAGCAGCCACTTCCTCTGCAGTGACAGTGTTCATATGCTACCATCAATATTTTGTGTAATGTTATGTTTATGTTCTTTCTCCCTTTTTTTCTAACTGCAATTCTTTAAAGACAAAAAAAAATAGCCCCTTTTCTTGAAAGAAATGTTACAAATATACAGGTATTAAAACCTTCTATTTCGATTAAAAAAAGAAGAGTAAACCTCTGCAAAGCATTGTTCCTCGATGATTCCCTCTTCCTTAATAAATATATTTTTGGACTAGCCTCAAATAATTTCATCTTTAGAATGTAAACAATGGGGCCCCATGTCATGGCCTAGTGGCTTAAGTCCTCACCTTGAACACGCCAGGATCCCATATGGGTACCGGTTCCAATCCAAGCTGCTCCACTTGCCATCCAACTCCCTGCTTGTGGCCTGGGGAAAGCAGTTGAGGATGGACCAAAGCCTTGGAACCCTGCACCTGCATGGGAGACCCAGAAGAGCTCCTGGCTCCTGGCTTCAGATAGGCGCAGCACTGGCCATTGCGGTCACTTGGGGAGTGTGTCATCAGACGGAAGGTCTTCCTCTCTGTCTCTCCTCCTCTCTGTATATCTGACTTTGCAATAAAAATAAATAAATCTTAAAAAAAAGAATGTAAACAATGTTCTTTCACTTACATGCGCGTTCTGTTTATTTGTAGGATGTACTACTTGCACTTCTTTTTTTCTTTCCAACCTATGGCTCGGTGCTAACATTGTTCTCAAAGCATGTTAAATTCCCTTCAATGTAGGTTTTTCTGCAGAGGGAGTGTTAAAGTAGCTGCTACCTCTTGCCCTGGAGCCTGAAGAAATGCCACTCCCTATAATACAAACAGGAATACTGTGAGTTTACATGCTGTTCAAATCTCCAGTCACAGAGCAACATGTCACGGTTGTGTCACATCTCATTTTCCTGAAATATTTTTGTGTATTTTTCAAATTCACATTTTTCATATTGCTGACTCTATCCACATGCCTCTAAAAGTAGAAAAGTATGTGGAAATTATTAGCAACATGGATGGATTTGAAAGGATTTGGTAAGCGATACACATATTTCTGTTATTGTTGAATTTGGTTGGACACATGAAGAATGAGAGGTAGAGCTAGAGACAAAAAGATGAAGGATGTAAAAAATGTAAGTGGGAGGAAGGGAGGATAGCAGGCAAGAGGGAAGAGAGGAAAACAGGCTTTGAGAAAGTACCATGTGGGAAGATGTAATTTCAGGTGTATAGGTACGTCTTTGTATATATGAGTAAATGATAGGCGATAAAAAGTACTGATCCTCTCAATGAGATTTTTCATTTTTCTTTCACTATCTTCAAGACTTTTTCGGTTTTTGGCATTCAGAACTTTGACCGTAATGCATCAAAACGTTATATTTGGCATTCCTTTAACATTTTGAATTTGTAAGTTCGTATCTTGGCTAAATGAGAATTCCAAACATTGTTACTTCGAAGGTATGCTTTTTCGCTTCTGCATTCTGTCTTCTCAAATTCTGTGGTTCCCCTTACACATCATGTTAAATCTTTTGAGAACATCTATAGATTTCCAACCTCTTAGCGTTTTTTTAAATCATATTCTTCTCCTTCTTAGATTGGATACTTTCTATTATTTTATTTTCAAAGTCAGTGATTCTTTTATTTGTTGTATCAGGTATAATATTTCTCCCAATCGAGAAAAATCTTGTCTTTTAAATAATTTTCTGGTGTCATAGTTTTATTTTAAAGCAATTTATGTAATTTGCTGCGATTGCTTTTATTTTGGTTTATTAGGGATAAATTTCCTTTAATTCATTGAGTATATTTACAATAGCTGCATTTTGTGTTATAATTTTAATACTTAGATTAGATCATCTAGAGGTGATGTTCAACTTTTGGGAACTGGTCACATTTTTTTGTTCTTCATGTAACAGTTAATGCTATCTCATCTGGAGAAAAATACCGTTTCCGTTTTTCCATGCTAGTTGATATATATTTTTTAGTTACTTTCTTACAAAGAGCTCCCTCTAAAAGAATTTAATCTACAATAGGCGCAAGAACAGAATGAAATACACATACCCTTATAATTATTTTGAATTTACTGAGTTCCATATATCATGAAAACCCCATTATCTTACAAACCAAATGAATTTAAAAATAAGTATTTGCTTTTTCAGATTTTCTTTTTTGGCATACAGTTTTAGAGTTAGTTCCATGGAAGGGTTTTCAGACATCTGCAAAAGTAGTAGAAGCGCTATTTCCAATTACATTGAGGTTGCATCCCAGTGTTGGCATCTTCTGAGACATTGTAACATGAAGGAGTCCCTGAGATCCCTGGGCTGGGAGACTTGAGTCTCACTTCTTGAGTTCAAATCAGTTTTTCACAATTCTCAGGGTCAATGAACTTCAAGTGTCTTTGTTTTAGGAAAGTCAGTTAACAGCTTTTAAGGCCACATGTCATGTCATGTCACATCATGTCATACAGATTGTCACAACGGAGCAAAATGAAATGAATTATAAAACAGTGTTTAACTTCATTTTTAGTAACAATTTTAAGGCTTGTGGATGTCTGCTTCAGATATTACTTATCAGAGGATGTAGATCGTTATAGATTTATGTGATAAAGTCATCATGGACAGTACATATTGTAGGTTACATGTTATGTTTTTAATGCCTTTTATATTTCAGGCAGTTCAATATCATCCTATGATTCTATGTATACCTTTTCATTTATTTTCTGCAGGTTGTCTTCCTATTATTTTGTAGTACTCTGTCAATATTAGGGAAGATAGAACTGCTTCAGATTCATTCTTTGCTGGCAGAATTGGGAAAGATCATAAACCTCTAAAATTCTAATTTTCCCTCCTAGATTCTTGGCCTCATTAATTAAAAAAAAAATGAAAATAAGTGTAATTTCTGACAAAGAAAAAGTGCACCCTGTATAGTTTAAAAAACAAAAATTTCTATCATAACCTGTTTCCTATTCCTTTTTGTTAGAAAAGAGTATGAAATGCAGAGAAATAAAGTTGCACGTTGAAGCACAACCCAGACAAGGAGAGAGCCCATCTCCTCTTTTCAGAACTATCTCCTTGATCATGAGAAGAGCTTCACAGTGTGGAGGCCCAGCCCCTGGGCCCTATCTAAATGTGTATTCCTTCTCTTTCTGGCCGAAACTGTTCTATTTTATTAGAAATATTAGAAATATTTATTAGAAATATTCACTTTCCTGCATTTTCTTTTCCTGACTTCATGACATATAAAGGAATGGAAGGAATTTATTGTTAAGGTTTTTTGCTCTCCTTGTGCTATAACTTGTCACTACTAAAAACATAAACATATCGTTTGGGATATGGATAATAATTTGATAATTATTACATAATCATTTTCTTTAAAATGCCAAAATCAAAATCTAGAACTATAGCAGCAACAAATTCAGACACGATGAATGATGTTGTCTGCAATCTAGTATCATTGCTGGTAATAATTGTATATCACCTGCCAATCAATTTTCATTTATAGCCAACTTTGAATGCTGAGATTCATATGTTTGAGAAATATATGATATATATGCACATACATTGTATTTTTTATAATATAATACTCATTGTCAGCTAAATATCAAAGACATATAGACATTTATGGGCTGGTATTGTGGCAAACCAGTAAAGTTGCTGCATCGGCATCCTATATGAGTGCTGATTTGTGTCCCAGCTGGTCTGCTTCCAGTCCAGCTCCCTGCCAGTGTCCTGAGAAAAGCATTGGAGGTTTGCCCAAAAGTTTGCGCCTCTGTTCTCCACATAGGAGACCAGATGAAGTTCCTGGCCATTGTGGCTATCTGGGGAGTGCACCAATTAATGGAATATCTCAATCTCTCTTTTTATCTATCAATCTCTCTATCTCTCTCTGCCCCTCTCTCTGTTTGTCTTAACTCTTTCAAATAAATAAGTAAGTAAATACAAAAAAGACATAGATATTTAGGAATTGAAGACAGTACAGGAGTATTGTGCTTATTTTAATTCCAAGTTTCATACAAACTAAAAATCATAGCATAGTAAAATTTGAATACAATTTTCATGTTGTTGTAAGGTTTTTTCTTAATACAGAGAGGAAGATCTTCCGTCTGATGAATCACTCCCCAAGCAACCGCAATGGCCAGAGCTGTGCCGATCCGAAGCCAGGAGGCACTTCTGGGTCTCCCACACAGGTGCATCCTTGACTGCTTTCCCAGGCCACAGGCAGGGAGCTGGATGGGAAGCAGGGCTGCTGGGATTAAAACTGGTGCCCATATGGGATCCTGACACATGCAAGGCGAGGACTTTGGCTGTTAGGCTACCGTGCCAGGCCCAGGTTTTTAATAAGAAAATTTTAGCCTTCTCCATTGAAATTTTCTGTGTGGATTTCCTAGTCCAGTTCCTTCTCTCCTGCACTTACACACCAATTATCATTCAATACTAAATTTTAATATGAAGAAATAAAAAGGATGTATTTTGTTTTAATGTTTTAATAAATATTTGTGAAGGAGGAAAGAAAGAAAGCCCGTATATAGACACACATAGAAAGAGAGAATTCCTGTCAACTTCTTCAATTTTCAAACATACACAGTGACCTTGGCTGGGTTGCAACAGAAGCCAGGAGTACAACCCAGGTCCCTCTTGTGGGTGATCAAAACTGAATTACTTGGGCCATCACAAGTGCTTCCCAGGATATGCACTATCAGAACACTCATGTGAAGTGCATGCAGCCAGGGAACTCAACTCAAAAATTATGGTAATTATGAGTATCTTAAATGCTAGGCAAAATGCCTCTTCCTTATAAATTTTGACCTAAAGAAACACCATGTTAGAAGCCATATCCCCTGGATGCTGGTCCTAAGAATGTGATAGTTGATACCTTAAATTAGTAAAATAAGGCGGTACAATTTGAATGAGAACATGGAGTTGGAAATATACTATATATATATATTTATTTATATATATATTTTTATATATAACATCTATCTATCTATGTAGATAGATAGATAGATAGATAGATAGATAGATAGATAGATAGATATTCGTTTGAGAGACAGAAACATAGAGAAGAGACAGAGAGAGGAGAACCACAGTGTCCAACTGTGGCTTCTCTTTCTAAGTTCCCACAGCATGCCAGGGACTGAGACCTAGATCCAGAAACTTTATCTCATTGTCCCCTGTGAGTGGAGGAGCTGGTTATGTGAGCGCTCACTGCCACCTCCAAGGGTGTGTGCGGAGTCAAAAGCAGGAATCATGCATGGAACCAAGACCTGACTGTGTGGGTGTCCTAACTGATGTCTTAAATAGTTGCCTGAACCCCATCGCAATACTATTTTTACACATTTTGCTTTCGAGTGGGTCTCTACTCCTTTATGTTTTGATCAGTCAGTTTGGATTGTCACAGTTATTTTGTGGGAAGGTCGGGCATGTTTGAGGATAAGGCTGCAGGAGAGGTAAATGTAATGTCACCCAACTGAGAACTTGCATTAAAACAAGACACATTGGGATTGTCAGCAACTGAAGAAGTCTTTTGTATAACATGTCTTCTTATATAAAATTTTTTAAATTTTCTAAAAACACAAATATTACTTTGTACTGTGATGTGAGTCCCAGGATTTTTACTTAAATATTATCTTAATGATCTGTATAATGAAAATTTTTAAAACCCCACTCATTGAGCATTAGGCAAGCAGAAAAGCAGTTATTTCCGTGATGATGAAATTTAATAATGCATTTACAGAAAATTGAACTGAGCAAAGGAGTCACCTCTGCATTGATTTCTAACCTGTATGATGTGTGCACCCTAACTAAGAAATCTTCAGAGAGAGTAAGTGATTATAGTAGTGGTATTGAGAAAATTGATTTAAAATAAGATGAAGTTTATTTAGTTATAGCATTTTCAGAAATGAAAGAATTTCTTCTTCCTCTCTGTCTCTCCTCCTCTCTGTATATCCGCCTTTCCAATAAAAATAAATAAATTTTAAAAAGGGGGGGCCCTGCGCGATAGCATAGTGGTTTAAGTCCTCGCCTTGCACGCATCGGGATCCCATATGAGCGAAGGTTCTAATCCTGGCAGCCCTGCTTCCTGTCTAGCTCCCTGTTTGTGGCCTGGGAAAGCAGTCGAGGATGGCCCAAAAATCTTGGGATCCTGCACCCACATGGGAGAACAGGAGGAGGTTCCTGGCTCCTGGCTTTGGATGGGTGCAGCTGCCGTTGCAGTTGCTTGGCAAGTGAGTCATCGGCCAGAAGATCTTCCTCTCTATCTCTCCTCCTCTCTGTGTTTCAATAAAAATAAAAGAATAAATCTTTAAAAGAAAAGTCAACCTTTAAAGATTTTGCAGTCTGCATCTTGACAGTACAATGTGAAGTAACTGCACAGTCATTCTAGACTGGAAGTGAATGTGTGATCAAGACCACATTGAGTTTGCCACTGAGCTGTCCATAAGCAGAGATCCAAAGCAAATACCACTGAATGTCCTTGTTTGGGACATGTTGTGATTTCTCCAACAAGTACCGTCAACCAACTCTGCAGCACAGGGAAATCAGAGGGAAGACACACACTCCGAATTCTTAAGTGTAGTGTTGTATCTGTCTTCCAGCGATGGACTTGGTGCATAGAGCCAATAATAACACACGTGGACTCTCACTGATGGTCGAAAGCCGAAGTTTATTAGTGGAATCAGACCTTAAACACTGAGGGTCATATAGGATAAGGGAGGAGGTATTGAGCTGATTAATAAAACCCATCAACTGTTTCTATACTTTTGTTTGGAACTCTTTTGTTTTGTATATTCCACCAAGTGTTCTCCTTCACATGCTGTCCACTCAGCTGTTCTCATACGAATGATATTCATTTAGCTATAGGAATGGCACCCACTCAGTTGTTTTCATACAGACACTATCCTATCAATTGTAACCCTGTGCTCGCTGACTTTCTAGGGTCACAGTGTCCCTTTATATAGTACACACCAGCCAATGTACTCTTGAACCCTTTCACGTTACCACTGTCATAGTTTTCAGGATATTTGGAGACAGACTCTACATCACACAGAACTTTTCTGATGTCTTAATTTTGTAATCACTCTCAAGAGAACTGTTTTCCCAAAATATTTGCAGGGTTTTCCTTATTTGCAGTCCAAGCTTCCCATTATTTCCAGAATAAGTGGTTTTATGGCCTGAAAAATGACCATGGGCCCGGTCATTTGGGCGTGGCCTAGCGGCTAAAGTCCTCGCCTTGAATGCCCCAGGATCCCATATAGGCACCGGTTCTAATCCCGGCTGCTCCACTTCCTATCCAGTTCCCTGCTTGTGGCCTGGGAAAGCAGTCGAGGATGGCCCAAAGCTTTGGGACCCTGCGCCCACGTGGGAGAACTGGAGGAAGTTCCTGGTTCCTGGCTTTGGGCCAGCGCAGCACCGGCCATTGTGCTCACTTGGGGAGTGAATCATTGGATGTAAGGTCGTCCTCTCTATCTCTCCTCCTCTCTGTATATCTGACTTTGTAATAAAATAAAATAAATCTTTTTAAAAAATGACCATGAAGGACCTTAAACTAAGATGACCACTTATAATAATGCATTTAGATCATTTGTCTTTTGTTGAAACTATTTTCCAAGCATGATTATGAAAACTCATCCTTCTAACATCTCTGTGATTTTGCCTGTGCTTCTGGGATCTTTCCCAAAAAGACATTGCCTGTGCCTATGTCTTACAAAGTGCTACCAATGCTCTCCTCCGATAATTTGACAATATCAGGTAGTAGATTTATATCGTTGATCTATTTAGAGTTGATTTTAGTATATGGCGTAAGGGTGGGATCTTATTTCACACTTCTGCACATGTAGATCCAATTTTCTCAGAACAATATTTGAAAGAGACTATTTTTTTTCTACCTGAATTGATTTTGGTTCACTTGCTAATAATTAATTAGCTGCAGATGTGTGAATTAACTTGTGGAATTTCTATTCTGTTCCTTTGGTCTTCATGTCTGTTGTGCCAGCCAGACTATCTTGATTACCACTGCCCTGTAGAATGTCTTGAGGTCTGGTATTGTGATTACTCCAGCTTTGATTTTGTTGTTTAGTATTGGTCCAGCTATTCACAGTCTCTTGTCTTTCCATTTCAATTTCAGCATAATTCTTTTTAGATCAGAGACAGGTCATTGGTATTTTAGTTGTGATAGCCTTGAATCTGTAAATTGTTCTTGGTAGTATGGAAATTTTGATGCTAATAGTTAATCAATAAAAATAGATTTTTCCCTGTTTTGCTGTCTTTTATTTCTTTCTTTAATGTTTTGGAGTTTTCATCATATCAATCCTTGGTTAAATTTGTTCTAAGGTATTTAAATTTTTTGCAGTTACTATGCATGGGACCTATCTCTGAAGTTCTTTTTCAGCCCTGGAATTATTTGTGTATACAAAGGCGATTGAATTTTGTGTATTGTTTTTACTTCCAGTAGCATTACCAAACTCACTTAAGAGTTCCAAATCTCTTAGTAGAATCTTTTGGTTCCGCTACATACAGAATCATGTTTTCTGCAAACAGGAATAGCTGGATTTTTTCCTTTTCTACTTGTATCCCTTGATTTCTTTTTCTTTTTCTTTTCCAGTGGTTCCAGGACTAAGGATTGAATGGCACTGGTTCTTAACGGAAATGCCTACAACATTTTCCTGTTCAATATGATGCTGGCATTTGGCTTTTAACGTATTGCTTCAATTGTTTTTGAAGAATTTTTCTTCTATATCCAGTTTGCATAAGGTTTTTACATAAAGTGATGTCATACTATAGCAAAAGTTTTCTCTGCATTTACTCAATCATATGCTTTATTCTTTAGGTTGTTGATGTGATGTGCCACACTTATTGATTTGCATTTGTTGAACCATCACTGCACACGAAGGGTAAATCCCACTTGATCTGATCAAACAATCCTTCTAATTGTTGTTGGCTTTGATTAGCTAGTATTTTGTTGAAGATTTTTGCATCTGTCTACATCAGAGATATTTCTGTATAGTACCTTTTGCTCTGTCTTTTTCTGGTTTTGGAATTAAGATGGTACTAGCCTCAAAGGAATTTGGGAGGGTTCCCTCCCTTGCCATAAAGCAAGCTTCAACAAGTTGAAACAATTGAAATCATACCATATATCTTTTCTGATCACCATGAAATAAAGCTGGAAATCAACTGAAGAAACTCAAGAAAATATGCAGACATGGAGACTGAAGAGCATGCTGCTGAATGAAGCATGGGGCATCAAAAGGGGAACCAAAACAAATATAATTATGTCTTGTTGGTGAGTGCAAACGCCAGCACAGCACAACAGAACGTAACAAATATAGCAAAAGCAGTGTTAAAACAACGAAAAAAGATACATAAAAATCAGTGAATTGAAGAACTGGCTTTATGAAAAATAAACAAAATCAATTGATCATGGGCCCAACTAACTAAAAAAAAGTATCGGGGGAGGGAGAATTATTTAAGAAAATATTAAGATACATTATCAAGACATGGCTCAGTGATCAGTAGAAACTTAGAATTCATCTGTTCTTTATGTATGACCTTCTCACTGAAAAACACTTTTTTATCATTCACTTTTTGGGAGTTTTTGGGTACTTAAAAACAGTTCTGGATCCCTTGGTCAGTGTCACCTAGCAAGCCCATAATAATCCAGAATAGCAAGTGAGCTAAACGGAGTCATGTTATCCCTCAGCTGCTTGCAGTTGGCAGCATTCCACAGTGACAGGGGCAGAAAATGGCTAAGGAAGGATGTGCCAGGAAAAACAGATCCTTTAACATGACATAGTTGGCAGTGATTTGGCAACCAGAACGCTGCCCAAGAGGAAGTATCAGTGGTAGGTGACTTATGGGGAAAGTACGTAATTATGAAACAGCTTGATTTGAATGCCAAATAATTTTTAGTCTTTTAAATGAGATCTGACACAAGAATCCACGATTATATTTGACATCAGGAAACCTGTGTCGATGTAGATTATATTTGACATCAGGAAAGCTGTGTATCTACATGTAAAGTGCTGAATATTGCAATGTAATGGGCTGTGAGTGGAATGTTGTAGGTTCTGCAGAACTTATTCCTCCAAAACAATTACAAAATATTTCAATTTTTATATTTTAATGTCAGTAGTTAATGGAATAAGTATGAGAACTTGTTCTATCTATGGTATCCAAAAGGTGAGTCTGGTAGGAGGGTTTGGGTCTCATTCACTTAGAGAATGGTTCTTGAATTCAAGTTCTGCCTTCCTGCTCTCTCTGCTTGCTGGTTTACCACATGATCTTTCCTGTGCACCTGCCATGATGAGCTTTGAGCAGATACTCCACTACTCTACAGTATTTTAGTTAAAATGATAAGAAGCAAACTAAGGCAAACCCCAAGCATTCTTTGGCCACCCTTTTTTTCTTCCTTCAGTTCAGAACAACAAAAGCAATTGAAGAGAGAAATAAAAAGATGTTTTAATTTTATGTCCTAGGCAACATTATATCTATTTTAAGTCTGAAATTCAGGGACCAAATCTTAAGAGCCAGTACACACTTTAGTCACTACTCAGAAGCAGGAGTTTGTTCTCTGTCTATGGGTGGGGGGGATTTTAAACAACAACTTGAGATCAGTGAGTCACTTCTTTTCCATTGAAAAGTCAGAATACCAGATTAACAATTCCATAGTGAACAAAAAAAAAATCTTTTGTCTGTTAAAAATACGCCTGGACTTTGTAGTTAGACAAACTAAGATTCAATTCTTATTCTCCTCATTGAGAGCTGTGTAAGATTGAGCAATATCCCCAAAAGATTTCCTTATCTTAGCAATCATGGGTTTGATAATGATCAAAGGAGAAGGGTGACACTACCTGAATGACCAGGCAGTATGGACAGACACACAGAAGTCCAGACACATTGCTCTGCCTCTGCCATGTGAATACTTGGCTATTATTTCATCCCCAATTCTCAAATGTAAAAACAGGTTAATGATGTCGGCAACGCCCGCGTCGCGGCATACCCCAAGCCCAGCGGAGTGGAGGGACTAGGGTTACAAAAAAGACAACAAGCAGTGGGTCATTCTTGTAAAGAGAATGCTGTTTATTCAAAGTTGGCCTGCCTCTTTTATAGTCTGCCTAGTTCTTCCCAGTATTTTCCCAATGCTCAAGCAACTCCTAAGCTCCCCTGGGGGCATCTTAAAAAAGAGGAAGCAGGGAAGAGGGAACTTGCTGTCAAGCCAGGGGTTAAATGTATCAGGCCAAGATTGCCTGTTCTGTTATCCCTAGAGAAACAAGCTAAGCTGTGGAGTTAACCCTTGGGAGATCGGGCCCTGCATAATGATACAGATCGTCCTAATGAATCCACAATATTGCAAGCTGGATCTCAACTCTTCACCCAAATCCACCCACAGAACAAGGCAGAAGTGACGCAGGGAATTTCAAAAGGAGAGAAAGTGAGTAGGCAAGCAATTATCTCTGTTCATTTGCTTCATCTCTTGCCAAAGAACACAGCTTCCCAAGCTGAAGACACACAAGGAATGAGTTTCCCAGTTGTTATTCATTGGATGCTATAAGAATTTTAGGATGGGAATATGCATCCTTACTTCAAATGTCTATAAAGGTTAACTAAAAGTTGTATCTTTAAAAATGTAACCATTGGTATAAAAATGTTAACAGCTAAACTAACCAAACATTACAATGTAAATCAGTTCATTCAGAGTTAGGATCATTTTAAAAGATCTGTGTCCCAACATTCTTGAAATTGTCATCATTTCTAAGAAAAAAGCAGTTCATATATATATATTTATATCAACCCTGAATTTTTCTTAGGATTTTAAATTTTCCATTTTTTTGTTAGCCCCAGCATTTGTATATTAAATGTTCTTTTATAGCTGGACCAAACGTAGCAAAACACTGCATTCTGCATTTTTCTGTTACACATTTCTCTCATTACAAACTCCCTTAGCTCATTTGCAAAAGATTTCACTTCCCTTGTGGGAGACTATGATGAATTGGAACAATTACCATGAAGCTTCAGGTACCCTGAATAATTTAACTGCCTCTGATGACAGACAAGAACGTTGCTGCTGTCACAGGAGATGCTAGGCAGCACCTGTCCTGCAGCACTAGGCCTGTCCCAACGGCAATCATGCAAACCCACGAACCGTCTTTTTCTCCTTCATAAGGCTGGCTCATGGTTCTGAACAGAAACGATAAGATGAGGTCCGTGACCTCAAAAGGTAGCTTGTGCAAATTTTACAACAACATTGAAAACATTACACTATATGATGAAGTAAGTAGAAACTTTTTTTTCAAATAGAAGTTTAACTTTCACCCTTACCTGTGGGTGTTCTTTACAAAAAAAAAAATGGATAAATGGAATAAAAGCATACTATTGAAAAGGCGAATAAACACAGTAATGTTTCCATCCACTGGTTCCCTCACCCAAGTGACTGTAACATTCAGTGCTCAGTGGAGGATAGAAGCACAAAATTTAATCCAGGTCTTCCATGCAAGAGGCAAGAAGTTGATACATTTTCTGCTTGCTATCTCTCTATCTTTCGTTCAATTGTTCCTGAGACACCACAGTTTTCTAAAACCGAAACAATTTGAAATGAGCCGGAATCGGCTAAATGATATAGTACAGAAGCCAAATTCCACAGGCAGGCCTGGCAGTTGAAAAAACTCGGACAGTTTTCCAAGTTGTAGTAGTCACACTAAATCCTCTCTTTTCTAGGAAATATGATCCTTGCTTTTCAGGCCTTGAAGTGAATGGATGAGACTCACTTATATTATAAAGGACAATCTCAAATTCTACTTATTTAACTGTTCTAAAAATTCCCTCTGCAACATGGCTTCTCAACCTTTTGGCTAAGATCAAGTGTAAAAATTCTCTGTGCAGCATAATTTGTTGTTTTTACCTAAATGATTGGACATCATGGCCTAGCCAATTTGACATGTCAATTCACTGTCAAATTGCTTGAGTGCACATTCAGCTGCTTTTCCTAATTATTGTCCGTAGTCAGTTCTGCTCAGTTTTGGTCTATTTCACCCCTCAAGGGTCTGCAATTTTCTACAGACCTGAAACCCCCATAAATGACTTGTCTTTTGAAGTTTTCTATGAATGACATGCTATCTAGACTTTTGACCAGTTACTAGGATAGATTTGTGTGTCTCAGCCTATCTTGACAGAAACGTCTAACATAACATAGGAAGAGAAAGAAGTGAGAGGAAGTCAGTACTACTTACTGGGCTCTGAGTTGATAGTATTATGGATGGAGATTCACTACTGCTACAAGAAAAAAATTTCTGAAGTTCTTTAGTCAGAGTATTGGCCAGATATGTATGTCAATTCTGATAGAGCTCCAGCAGTATTAGATCCAGACTGGTTCAAATTTCTATATTTGGAATCTCAGTGGGAATTTCCATAGTTTTGTTTAGAGCAGAATTAAAACTTGTGACACCAAGATCAAAGTTTCAAAACATCATTTGCCTATGCAAGTGCAAATGCTGCATGACTGGGTACAAAAAACATGGCTAACTATTGGTATGCTTTATGAACCCTTGCAGGCTGTTTTCAATTTTCTCTCTAGAGCCATGATAATAATAAAGTATAAACTGTAGCCCTAATTGTAGAGTTTGAAAAGCAGCAAATTGTCATATCCACCTTTGATTCTCCTCCAAATAACAGCATGGACAAAATGTTATTGTTTTACAGGCATGAAACTGGGGATTACAAATTCATATTTCCCTTCCTAAATTTTAATATGAAATTTGGGGATGGAAACTAGACCACAGTGATTTCCCCTACCTCATCTCCTCTGTGAACTATTTGTAATTCCTGTGCAAGCAAACATAAATCATCATGTTTCTAGAGTAAATTATGGACCAATAATCCTGATCTGATTGTTTTAGAGGTAACAGTTATTATGCAAAGGCACTATTACAATATTACATTGAAAGTTTCTTGTTGTGATTTGCTAGAAAAAACACTGATTTGGACTGTAAGTAACACCGGGGCATGCATTTGACCCAGCAGTTCAGAAGCCAGCTAGGATGCCTGCCTGCATGTCATAGCTGAGTTTGCTCCATGGCTCTCTGGCTCCAGCTTGCTACTAATGTGACCCTGGCAGACAACAATGATAGTTCGAGTTATCAGATGCCTGCTACAGGGCTTAGGGGAGTGAACCAGTAGATGAGAGCACACTTTTCTCTCTTCCTCTCTCCTGGTGTATGTGTCTCCCTTGCTCTGCCATACAAAACACTGAGAGTTAAACAAGAAAATGGTATTTCAGTGTAATAATATAAGAAATAATTTTTTTAGCCTGGTAATTACTTTGAAAACATAATTAAAGTCAGACTGATCTTGATCTTTGGGAGACAAAGAGTGGAAGACACTCATTTGTGGAATTCGGAGCATCAGTTTGGTCTTTGCCCATCTCCTACAGATCTTGTTAGGTTTTTTTTGGTATTATCTCTTTTTTGGTGTTAGCTCTTCTCAGTTTGCCACCACAAACCTGAAACACCAGACACAGAAAGTCACGCAGGAGGCTTTTTAATCCAGCAGGAAAGATGGCTGGGGGTTAAGAGTGGAGGCAAAGAGAGTGAGGAAGAGAACGAGAGAGAGAAAGAGAGAGAGAGAGAGAGAGAAACCTATTTTCATGACAAGAGGGCAGATATTGGCAGATAGAGTCATGGGCAGACCATGAGGGATTAGTGGATAGAACTTTTGGGGCCACAAGGGATTGGTAGGTGCAGTAGTAGGTGAAGACTAGGGGTGGAACCTCAAGGGTTTGGTGGATAGGGTCATCAGGTACAGTGCCATGAGGTTACATCAAATTGGTGGGAACAGGGTTACTAGGTTACATCAGATTGGCAGACAACCAACTTTGAACCTAAAGGGTGTGGAAGGTGTAGATACAAACTGGGGGAAGGAGGACAAGACCTAGGGGAAACAAGTATTCTAAATGGTGCTGCGTCCAAAATGGTGGGGTCTTATCAATCTTCGGGGCTGATACTTGAGCCTCTCCTTACAGGTCCAAAGATAGATCATGATCTGAGAATAAAAAGAGCAAGGAGAGCAAAAAATGACCCTTACAATCTTTTCTAACTGGCTGTCTTGTGCCAACTAGATTCCTTTTAATTGGTTCTTTGAGTCTTTGAATTTTCCTATTTGTCCATTGAAATTATGTTGAACAGGGCCAAGTAAGAGCAACAAAACTCAAACTATCACAGAAAACTAGATTGCCTATGTGATGTAGGACTTGAAAAAGAGCCCCCCCCCCACCTTTTTTGCCCCCTGGCCCTTCCTATAATGCCTCAGATCAGTTCATTTATTTTTCAAAACCAAATAGTAGATCTTTGGTGCCTCAAAATTTGTTTCTCTTTAGCTGTGTAAACCCATCCTTTGTGTCAAGTATAAAATCATGTCATTTCTTCTTGATTTCCCATCTTTCATCATTTACACTCCAATCTTTGAGGTCTGCCCCATTCAGGGAATCTTGCTACTTGTTGAATTTGGCAATAGGTATCTGAGCAGTCTCAGATAAGTTTCTAGATTGGGTTCATTTAAAAGAAGTATATTATTTTCTAGATGGCAAGTTTTGTCTTGAGTATATTTTACTTCTCTTTATTTTTTTTAACTTGTAGAAAGTTGACAACTTTCACATACCTCACAATACAGATTTAGGAGATGATTGGATTTCCCTATGGGTCTATGATGCATTAATTACTTTCTTTTATAAAATTCTTAATTACAATCTATAATTACATTATTAATAATAAACACCCTGACTTAATCCCATGCATAAAAATGGAAATGAGATCATAGAGCTGTAGCCCAGGTTTTCAGGGCTCAATAACAGAAATGTATTTGTGCTTGTGAAAGTAGAAAGTGGGGTATATCCCTTTTTATATAATTGCAAGAAAAAGTTCCAGGGGTTTGGCAAACATGACCTACCAAATCCCCAGCCATTTAAAAATAAGCAGCGTAACTGCCCTCGGAAGGCTAACCCATCTTTACGAGGGTGCAGGTAGTGCTTTACCAGGCTATAATGCTGTTGAGAATCTGTCATCCTTTAATAAACTTAGGAATGAAGAGACTGTTTCTCCTCTTCAATTCTTCATGCTGACACTTGTTTATAGATAGTATTAGAGTAAATTCATGGGTTCAGAAGCTTGGGCTTTCTGTGGGGCCTCTTGTCAAGTCTCTGATACTTTCCACAGCAAACTTTCCAAGGCAGCGGCTCATGCATCAAAGGGCACCTGATGCTTTCTGAGTGAGGAGAGGCTGTCTGGTGTGGGTCACACTCACAGGATGCCCTCACAAGCACAGGGCAAGGTGCAAATTCTGACCCTCCCATTTAGTTGCAGCAACGGCTCACTTTGTTTAAGCCTCAGTGCTTTCTGCTGCGAGCTGAAGGGAAACACAGAGGAGTCACTGAAATAAAGCAAGAGAATGCACAGTGAGGTATCTGGCCTGAGCTAAGCCCTCAACTGGCCTTAGCTGCTCATTGTGAAGCACTGTGTTCTCCGTTCTCTCCTCTGGGCTCTGCCTTGCCTTGGTACTTCCGGCCAGCTCCGCATGGGAACATGGGATTTTGAGCTCTTTTCTTGGCAACCTCAGCTCTCTGCCTCTCCTTTTTCCTTTTCCCTCTCTTTCTCCTCAGTCACTTGAAGTTCAACACTGGTCCTGGGTGGCACAGCTCCATCTCCTTCCACAGTAATGTCTGAGAGAAAGCCTGCGTTAGATCTCCAACAGGGACTGCTCAATTTCTGCCAACTAAGGAATGTGACTCTTCCCCAGCCCCATGTGGCCTAGGTCTGGAGCACCCGTCTTGTTTGCCCTTCCTCTCTTGATCCAGAGAGCTCTTGGGCAAGGGATTGGGATAGCTTTTAATACAATGCTTATCTTATACTTCTTACAGCCATTGAGTGTAGCTGCTGGAAACTTGTACATTTTGTCTCTGACCAATATTATGTCAGACATTTTTTCAAACAAAATGCATTTTAAATGTTTGAATTTGGCCTGTGTTCTTTGTACTTAACTTTTTCTTTATAACAATCTTTATGGAAAAGAGGATATTTGAGTCGTGAAAAAAAGCATCTAAGATCCTTAGACTTGCTCATGTCTAAAATGCAATGTTTTCATTTTTGGGACACCTACCTGGCAGAATACCTATTCCTAAATTGCAGACCTCCACATGGGCATGTGCATGGAGTGTGCAGGGGGCGTCAGGACACAGGTGTAGAACGAACAGACAGGAGATAGGAATTCACAGCCAAATAAGACTTACTATCAGTGAGAAAAATAAGTCCACAGAGGGTGGCTGGCTGCCTGTGTGGATGCTGTTGAACACACGGCTGGGGCCCAGTCCTTCAGCAGGCTGGCTTTTACAGGTTGGAGTCTTAGAGGTATTCCTAGGGGTGAGAGAATTCCAAGAAAATGGAGGCGTGCATGGGACCAGACCAGCTTTTCCCGGGCATTTCAGACTGGGTAGGTCTTGCTCCCTGGGGTTAAGGAAATGCAGAGATTTGGATGGGGGAGGCAGGTTAGATTTGTTTCTTGAGGTGCAGTGTAATAATCCTTGGTGGAAGATTCTCCGTTTACTATCCCGAGAGCAAAAGGCACAAACTTGCTCCCTTCAGGGGGTCCCTCCTACTACTTTAACCTGCTCTTTTCATAGTTATATTTCTGAGCACTTTTCTGGATCTACAGATTCTGGAACTCTTCTATTAAAAACACAAACAAACCAATAAAAACACTCTTTTCAGAGTAGTTTAATTGAAAGAGTTGCAGAGAGAGAAAGAGAGAAAGAGAAACAAGAAGAGGCCGATAGAGAGAAAGAGATCTTCCATCCACTGGCGCATTCTCCAGATGGCCAAAGCAGCCAGGGCTGGGCCAGACAAAACTAGAAGCCAAGAGCTTCATCTAGGTCTCCCATGTGACAGAGGCCTCAACGCTTAAGCCTTCTCCCATTTTCAAGGCCATCGCAGGGAACTGGATTGGAAATGGAGCAACCAGGACTCAAACCAGTGCACATATGGCATACAGGATGCTGGAGATCTAAGTGGCAACTTTACCCATTAACACCATAATAACACTGGTGCCTTATAATTGTCTTCAATTTACAAAACAGAAATTGTGATGTGGTGATTCAGAGTTCCCACACACCCTGATTCTGTTTCCCCCGTTAACATTGCATATTGGTTCATTAATCTCACAGTTAATGAGCCAACTTTTTAAATCCAAACTCCTTTCATCCCTTGCATCCCTCCTAGGCTCTAATAATAAACATTCTGTCTTCAAGCTGGGTGGTTATTTTTAGTTTTAGCCTCCGCGTATAAGGAATCGCACTTGCTATTTGTCTTTATGTATCTGTCTTATGTTATCCAACATATCCAATCCATTTTGCTGTAAATTGCAGAATTACATTCGTTTTGTATATGCTCTCATTCTGAGGTCTTTCTGAGGCTGGATTGCTCTAGTCACCCTTGGAGGTCCCCCAAATCTAATGTCCTAGGTTTCAGTTTCCTCTTATTAAAGAAAATACAAGTACCTATCCATTATGTGCAATCCAGACTGTTAGTAAATTATTGTAAATTATTTTAAAGATATTACATGTCTTAACTCTGTGAGGCTTTTATGTGTACCTAAGCACCTTAAATAGCTGCCTAGGATGCTAGTGGAATATTTTTTATTATAGCAGCCATGCAAATTGTTTTTATAGCCAAAAGGTAGTTTTCACTAGCTCTTAAAAATGTAAATTTAAAAATAGCTTTCATTCAATGAATGACCCAAAGGAATGAGATCTATTACATACAAGCACTTGCATGCACACACACAGTGTTTTCTAGTGTTAGGTTCACTGAATCATTTATCAAAATGTTTAAAGCTTTTGAATGAAAATAGTAGGAATTTCTTGTGATACTTAACTAGTGAACAATACAGGTTACCTTTGAAATTCAAGGTTGAATCATTTCATTAAGCAACAGATTTAAAACATTTGATGGTCTGAGCATTCATAGTTGTCATTTTGTTGTTTTTAATATTATAGATGGAATGGAATTTAGCCCAGATAATTTTCTCAGTTGCTTCATTTGCAAATTTATGTGGGAATATTCAGCCTGCTCTAAGAAGAGGTCATGAAAGCTCCCTTTCACCTTCTATAAAATCCGCACAGGTAGTAGAGACTCTCTAACTCACCTGAACAACTTTCTGTGTTTATGATATGTATGTCCTTTGCTACTTACAACAAAATCAAAGGTTCCTTATTTCTGAGGGAGCTTTGGTTCCTTAAAGGTGTCTTACCCTCTGCTTAAGTCTATGCAGAAAAAGTATGCCATCATTAGAATCAGTAGGTGACTAAGCTACAATTGTTCATTGTTCTAAGGTACCTATCCTACCTGCTTGATCATGTGATCACACTCCTCGGTTAATGTTTGCAATATTCTCAAGGTCACTGACTATTACAAAACTAAAATGTAAATGAATAGATGAACATATTCAAGATGTATTTTAAACTAAATAATCCTTTTTAAAGTTCATAAAGGGAAAATATTTTTTGTGGAGTTTTGGGGCATATTTTGTATCTCATAATTAGCTCAATATCATCATAAATAATTGTAAACAGAGTTTTGAAATCAGGGCCATGAGTTCAACTTTGGCGGCTCGGGTGACAGCAGCCCTCTGTAGTGGTGACAACCCGCTTGCGAGAGTACCCAAGCCAGGTCGGACCCAATGCCCAGGACTCAGCCCATGGGCACTGTCACCACAAGGTGAGAGAATCCTAGGCTTTGGGCACCAGGCTTTGCTTGCTGGCTGCCCTGCGGTGAGCTCTAGGGTTTTTAGGGTATGTAGTTGCTGCCTAGGACATCCAGGGCTAAGGCTAGTGTGAGTGTAGGTGAGGGATGAATTCTGTGTGATTCCTAGCAATGTGGTCATGGAACTTGTTTGCAAACTTGGGGACTGAGATCTGAGGGTTTGGAGGGGAGAGTCCATAAGCTCAAGTTGGGCCAGACTGATTCACCAACCCATATGGGAATCCTGAGATGGGCTGTTAGCGTAGCGCATCACTAACTGCCACACACCAGTCCACACCAAAGCTATGGCTGGGGGTGTGACTGGCAGGATTAGGGACTAGTACCTAAGTGGCGGAACAGGGGATGGGTCACACTTCTCAGAGTCAGGAAACTAACCAACATGCGGGAGAACCAGGGGTAGATTCTCTGGGGCAAGTGTGGGCCCAACCCTGTGGAAATACAAGTCTGCTGGTTAGCACACGAGCTGGGGTGGTGATGGGTTGAGCTAGATGTGACCATGGAACCTGTCGTCACTTACAGGTAAAGGAACCGATAACAGTCTGGGCAGGTCAAAGCAGCAGCACCCAAATGTGCATCCTAAAACAGGATGTGGGGTGGGCTGAGCTGCAACTTGAAGGGGGTGGACTGGGCAGAGCCGAGCAAACCTTAACTCACAAGGAAAAACAGAAATCAGGATGAAGCACAGGTCATGCCGAGCTAGGCTCTTACACCAACTAGTCTGCGTGAGCGAGGGACACTAGCTCACAGCATCTAAGGCAAAGGTGAAGACAGGTGAAGGGCTATGCCAAGCGGAGTCAGAGCAACCACTGGCATGGCATTATCTATGGTTGGGAACAGGCCCAATTGGGGAGCTAAGAAGACACCCTAACTGGTCTGGGGTTCCCACTGGTGAGAGCAGGGGCTGGAGTAGGGGCTGCGTTCTGGTCTGCATGTAGGATGGACTAGACTAGGTCTCTGCCCCTACTGAGCCATGTGTGAGCAGTGTCTGGGTATGGACGAGCCTTGGCTGGCCAGAAAAATCCAACAGTAAGAACCAGAATGGGGTGAAGGCCAGTTAGGAAAGGCCACTGCTCCTGCTAGGACAGGAAATGGACTATGTAGGGCTGGCTCATGGACCCACCAATATGCACGAGATCTGGCATTGGGAGAGGTTCTGATGGAGGAGCCTGGGTAACTCTTCTGGTAGGACACAGTCCTTGCAGGTGAGTGCAAGAACAACAATAGGGAGCAGACTAGGCCAGGCCAAAAACAGGTGCCCACCAGAATACATTTGACATTGGTCTGTGGCAGAGCAGGCTGAAGCAGTTCACATCACCTGCTGGTGAATCCAAGCACCAGAACAGAGTGTGGTTGGGCCAGGTATGGTCGCAACACATACCAGTGCACATTACAACTGGGAATGGGTGCCTGCTGGGCTGGGTTGGGCTATAACCCTCACCAGTGTCAGCTGGAATTGGAAGTGGGCCAAGCCGGGCCAGGCTACACACCCACTGGCAAATGCCAAGGTGAGGTGGGCCGTACCAGTCTGGGCCACAGTGCCCTGTGAGCACACGTGAGAACCGGGGAGAGAGGGGGCAAAGCCAGTAGGAGGAATGTGGAGAGCTCCCCTGCTGGACAGCCACTCCCACTGGAGAGTGTGAGCTGGGATGGGGGCAGACTATACAAGGCAGGGCTACAACAACTGTGGGCCTCATGTGAGTTAGACCGGGAAAAGCCAGGCTGGGCTAACTGTTCCTAGTGGTCCAAACATAAATTAGAGTGGGTGAGGGTTGGTTGGGCTATGTGGCAGCATCAGCTGGCAGAGGCTGGCTCTGGGGGCTGGTTCTGTCAAGTTAAACCGCAGAACCACCTGAAGAGTGTATAATCAGGGAGTGGGCGTGGCATAGTAGGGAAATAGTGGGCGCCTCCCTCTTGGGTTATCACTCCCACTGGAGAGCACGAAAAACCAGGACAGGGATAGGGGTGGCTAGACAGAAAGGCACCCGCCAGTATATGTGTGGGCTGGATAGTCGGGCAGGTTGGGTTGAACTAGGCTTCAATGTGCATCGACATGTACGAGAGCTAAATGGGATGTGGGACAGACTCAACAAGTCTGCGGTACATAGTGGCAAGCATGGCAACCAGAGTAGAGGGCAGGTCTGGTGGGGGTTATGAGGAGTCTCCCCAACTAGGCTGCAGTTCCCACTGGTTTGTGTGAGGGCTGAGTGTGAAGTGGGCAGGATTGGGCTGGACTGCAACACCCATTGGCTCCAGTGGAAGACAGGACTGGACACAGAAATGACCCAGCAATTGTAACCACCAACATATGCATAAGCTGATTGCGGCGATGGACTGTGCTGGGCCCTGTACTGGCAAGCACACACAAGAATCAGGTCTGGGTTCACCAAAGTTTTTCTGGGGATCCCTCCAACTGAATTGCTGATCTCAGAACCCCAACTATGAAGAAACTGTCAGCCAGTGCATTCTGAATAGATTTCATCGTGCTTGGAGTGGTGAGATTGGTAGCAATTCAGAACTGTTGAACTATCAAAACTGCTTGAGCAGGACCCTTGCAACATGCCCCACATCGGGGACCTGGGATGAGTGGGAGTCTGGTTGCGGCTTTTCCCTTTATCTCTTTCCTACCCTGGACACAGAAAAAAATAATAATAATATTAATGTGGAAACACTGGTCTTACCCACTTTCCTGTAGTCCTTGACCCATTGTGCCCTAATCAACTATGCAAAGATTACCAAAATAAAAGAATTAAAAAAAAAAAAGGAATCAAAGCCATTCCTCCTTTACTAGTTTGAACTACAAACAAGTAAATATATTTTGGAGATTAATTTTTCTTGGCAGAATGATCTCACGTAATGTTACTGTGATTAAGGGAAATAATGAAGAAATTTCTAGATAACAGATACCCATTCTATCCAAACAGGAGGTTTTATTACCCTCCATTCTGGCGTTGGTTTCTGATACAGCTAATCATAGCCATTTGGTCTTATCAGCAAAAGTAGTTCTAATTTGTTCTTGTGTTTACTGAAAATGACAAAAGTGGGAATCCAGGAGCTGACAATGACGCATAACAAGTTAAGCCATTGCCTGTGATGCTGGCATCTAAAGTGGTCACCAGTTTCAGTCCCAGCTGTTTCACTTTCAATCCAGCTCTCTACTAATGTGCCTCAGAAATTAGTGGAGGTTGGGCCCAGCGTGGTGGCCTAGCGACTAAAGTCCTCACCTTGAATGCGTCAGGATCCCATATGGGCGCCAGTTCATGTCCCGAAGGCTCCACTTCCCATCCAAGTTCCCTGTTGTGGCCTGGGAAAGCAATCGAGGACGGCCCCAATGCCTTGAGATCCTGCACCCATGTGGGAGACCTGGAGGAAGTTCCTGGTTCCCGGCTTCGGATCGGCACAGCACTGGCTGTTGTGCTCACTTGGGGAGTGAATCATCGGATGGAAGATCTTCCTCTCTCTCTCTCCTCCTCTCTGTATATCTGACTTTGTAATAAAAATAAATAAATCTTAAAAAAAAAAAAAAACGAAAAGAAATTAGTGGCAGCTGGCCCGAGAGCTTCTGGTTGCCAGCTTCAGGCTGGCCCAGCCCTTGCCACTGCAGCCAGTTGAGGACTGTAGCAGCAGATGAGAAATCTCTCCCTCCATCCCACCCCCATCCCAATCTCCCCCTCTCTATGTTGCTCTTCCTTTCAAATAAATAGTTACAATAAAACTAGAGGCCAAACATGGAGTCTTCTATAAAACAGACCCAATTCAGACTTCCATGGCAAGTATTGTTTTAGGTACTGTTAAATAGTAATGCCTCAAGAATGGACTCATTGCTTTAGGCTTCTGCTTAAGGTGGTCTCACAAAACTGTGAGGATTCATTAGGCAAACAGGCCAATATTGTCAGGAATAATTTCAAAATTAGACTAATTCTTTTTTTTTTTTTTAAAGATTTTATTATTATTGGAAAGCCGGATATATTGAGAGGAAGAGAGACAGAGAGGAAGATCTTCCGTCCGATATTTCACTCCCCAAGTGAGCCGCAACAGGCCGGTACGCGCCAATCCGATGCTGGGAACCAGGAACCTCTTCCGGGCCCCCCACACGGGTGCAGGGTCCCAAAGCTTTGGGCCGTCCTCAACTGCTTTCCCAGGCCACAAGCAGGGAGCTGGATGGAAAGTGGAGCTGGCGGGACTGGAACCGGCGCCCATATGGGATCCCGGGGCTTTCAAGGTGAGGACTTTAGCCGCTAGGCCACGCCGTCGGGCCCCAAAATTAGACTAATTCTTGAAAGCAAATACCTCAATACTGCTCTGTAACTCTACTATGCTTCTGATTTCTCTCCTCTCTTTCCTTGATAGGTCCACTTCCTTGAAGCAAGGGAAGATCATTTCCTTCTTACTAAAGACTACCAAAACCTCATCTCCTTGGTCGTCTCCCATAAACCACTTCAATAGCTTCTAATCTAGTGTCTGTCTTTCTTACTCGCAATACATTCATGAAATTAAATAACCAAATGGATGATGTTAATAACTCATGGATTATCTGAATGTCATGTCATCCTAGTCTCACATTCTTATAGCTGTACACTATTCATTATTGCTCCCAATTATTTTATCAGCACCAGTTTGTTAAACAAACAATTCAAATCATATCACCTCATAGCATCAATTCTATATAATGATAGTTTCTTATAGAATGTTAACTGTGAACTCTTTGGGACAGCTGTTGGTCCTTTCACAGTTGTTAGTCCTTTCTTCAGAATAAGTTTGCTACAATAAGCCAAAATACCAGAATCAGCAAGGTACCTAGGAAGTCCTTTATTCCAGCAGGGTAGGGGTGGGAGCAGAGGCAGAGGAAGGAAGAGAGAAGAAGACAAAGGAAGGTCTGTTGTCAAGGTGGCAGGAGGGAGCTGCAAGAAAAAAAGAGGGGAGAGGGTACAAGACAAAGGACAATGGGGGAAGGGTCACTCAGGAGAAGGGGCAGCATGCACAGCCAGAGAGACAAATGCACGCCAGAGTGTGCTTTTGTGTGCATGTGTGTGTGGCTGGGAGCGGCATCATGGGCCATGGGGGATGGTGGATAGGATTGTCAGAGCCATAGGGGATTGGTGGGTGGGTGGGGATTAGGAAGAGGACCACAAGGTATTGGTGGGTGGGTAGGTACTGCACTGTGAGGTTATAGTGCATCGGTGGGAACAAGATCACAAAGTCATAGCATATTGGCAGGCAGTAAAATTTGAACCTGAAAGGTGCGTGAATCTTAAGAAAGCCAATCTATGGAAAGCTGATATTTAAAATAGTATTGAGTCCAAAATGGTGGGAAGCTTCAGAGCTGTGTTCGAGCCACTCCTTACATTAACCTTACCAATTTACCACCATCGCAAGCCCTCCTCCTATCCACACTTCCCACACACTGTTACCACTAGCAATCACATATTGGCCCTTACACACACACATACAAGGTTTCTCTTCCTTATTCTCCACTGTACTGAAAAACCCAAACTCAGATAAAAATGAGCCCTGCTTGAATTTAAGAGATTAAATTTAGCCAGAAGTAATTACAGTCTGTACCTGAGCAGCTAGCTTGTCAACCCTGAAACATTAGTGTTTAATCCT
Source organism: Ochotona princeps (assembly GCF_030435755.1). Taxonomy (NCBI): domain Eukaryota; kingdom Metazoa; phylum Chordata; class Mammalia; order Lagomorpha; family Ochotonidae; genus Ochotona; species Ochotona princeps. The sequence goes on from NC_080838.1 coordinate 32,678,922, forward strand.
GCCTGGCAATACTCCTCTGTTCTCTAGCTGAATTCCCATCCTACGCTTCAGGAAGCCTGTTTTACACCTGATTTTCTCTCAGTCAAGCACATAATAATGCATATGAATTACTGGATGAATGAAGGAATAATTCTCAGTTTTTCATTTGTTTGTATTCTGGCCTGACAGTTAAAGCATCTTCCAATTTTACAGGCTATATTGAAGAAGAGTGACAGATTCTCTCTTGCAAATTCCTGAAAAGTCACAAGCTTGTCTCTGAGTCTGTGACCCAAAGGGAAATGTGATGATTAGTTGACATACCCTTGGTCAGGTCCTTGAGCCTGGAGGACTGAGTGTGTTGTGCCGAGTGAAGGGATAAATATCCACTATAATATACATTAAGAGCTATACAAGCCAAATAATTTGAGGTCAGTGAGCTCAGTTGTAAGTGGCATCAAACACTCAGGTTATTTCTGCCAATCCATATATTTTTATGACCATAGGATGTTCTAATTTCTTATATAAAAATGAATTTTTCCATTCTACCCTTCCCTTAGTATTTAGGGTATAGAGCCCTATTTCAAAAGTGTTATACATTTGAGGAGTAGTTAAGAGGTTATTTAGTTTCTGAAACACCTGTTCTTTTTAAATATTTGTTTGAGAGGCAGAATTACAGAGAAAGAAGTCTTCCTATCACTGGTTCACTCCCCAGATGATCCACTGACCAGGTCTGGGCCAGACAAAAGCTAGGAGCCTGGTACTCCAGCTGGATTTCCCATGTGGATGGCAAAGGTCCAGGTACTTGAGGTGCCTTCCACTGTTTTGCCAGGCACATTAACAGAGGACCAGTGGGAAGTGGAGCACTCAGGACTGGAACAAGTACTCACATGAAATGCCCGCTTCATGGATGGTGGCTTAATCTGCAATGCCGCACCAACTATGGATTCTGAATAAAAGAACCAAAGCTACCAATGATCTTTGTTCCTGGCTGTAAAATCAGCTTTAATCTTAGCTCTATAAGTTAAATTTACCAGATTCTGTATGATAAATATGAGCTGAATCATAATAATGATTTTCATATATTCTTTCATAGAAATTCCCACTAAACCAAAAGAGATTGATTTTGGTGTCCTCCAAAATACAATTACAAGTTTTCGGCAAAAACATGTATATGTTCCCTAATAGGTTAAAATTACACTTTGATAATCCACTTAAATCCTGAGCAAAGTTTAAGAATTGGACATCACACACACATCATTTTGAGGTTAATAGTCTAAAAAATTTTTTTCAAGATTTGTTTTTCTGAATTTTTTTCTTGACAGTTAAATTTTAGCTTGTGAGTGCTAGCAAAATATATGTTGTACATATAGTTATGTTAAGTTTAGGTGCCCAAGAAATAACATAAATATTTATATCTATTTGAGTTAATGTTATTATGTTTTTCAATTCTAAGTTGTGTCAGATTGTTAGTCTTTGCCTCATAGCAATATGGTGGAATATGTGTGTGCCTGCCTCTGTGTGTGTGTGTGTGTGTTAAATTCTTACCAGAAGATATGATATATATACACACTTATATAAACATGCATATTTGCATATACATACTGTTGTGTTTTTCTATAAGTTGTAGGTATTTATGCAACAAGTGCTATGTGAAATGCTCATCTTACATTAAGCATCATTCTGTCCTTTATGGATGTAGTCATGGGCAAAAATAGATAAAAATCCTTTCTCTTCTGGAGCTTACAATCGTCATAGACAAACAATAATAGTAGAGAATACATTAATTATATAGTTATATAGGATGTGACAGTTTTATCAAATTCCTGAGCCAGAAAAGGTAACCAGAACTGCAAGAAGCTAGCAGAGGCTAACGGGTAAGTCATAGCCAGACAGGTGAGAGGTGTGCAAATACCAGTGGAAAAAGCATCCCGGGAAAAGGCAAGGTCAGGGCCCGACGCCAGAGAAGAGCAGCCCTGGAGGCTCAGGAAGCCACCTAGAGGTCAAAACGGCTGGAGTGGAGTCGGCAGAAGGCCTTAGGTGATTACAAAAGCAGAGAACATGCGATCTGAAGGAAAAAGGAAACTGGATGTAAATGTTGGGCAGTACAAATTCCTTGAGTACTGAGATTTTAAATGCATAGAAAGCCTCTTCCAGCCCTGTCCATCATGGCCATTTGGAGAGTTTCCCTCTATCTCCTTCACTCCCACCTTCCAAATAAATAATAACTAAGTAAGTAGCTTGGGAGGTGACAAACAGGATGAATTTTTGTTTGTTTTTGAGAAGTCCAGAGACGGTAAGATTTCAGAGAAGTGGAAGGACTCTGATCAGAGGGAATTGCATGATGGAATACTGCTCCCTCTAGTGGACTCAGAAACACGTTGCTGTGGATGAAGATGTGATACTGGGCATCCACCGTATCACTAAGTTTCTGTTCAGAATACTTATTGAGATTTCTCGAAGTGGGATCATTTCAGACCCTCTGTATCAAAAAGTCTATCTTAACTAAACACCCAATATTCTCCTCTGGGATTTCCCTGCTCACAAAATGATGTGGTAATTTATAGTTTGTAGAGGTGCAATGGAAGGCATCAGACCATCCTTCCTTAGAGAGAAAGGGAAGTAGTAGATAGTTTAATGGAGTATCATAACACTAACAGCACATTTAATAAAAGGAAACTTTAAAGGGTTAACTTTTCCAAATCTGCTCCCTAAGATGCATCCCAAATTAAGTGCCATAAGCATTGTTGTCAATCAAGTGCAGAATTTGTTTTTCTTGATTAGATTTTTCGTGCCACCTACCTTCTTTAATGTCATATATATGAAAAGAAGAAATTTCTAAAATTTGTTAGACTTAATAGTGACATCATGAGTGTTAATTTGTATGCATATTCGATATTCCAACAAGAGAAATTTGTTTTAGAGAACAGCTATTTTTAAGTTTCTAAAATTGGAATAGAGCAATTCTTTAAAAACCCCATTTGCTTATATTAAATGCAAAATAATAGAGAGACATCTTCCATGGACTGGTTCACTCTCAAAATGCCTTCAACAGCAGGGACTTGCCCTGACACTCCAACCAGATCACCCAAATGGCTCACAGGGATGCAGGTACTTGAGCCAACATCTGCTGTACACTTTCGGTAGCAGAAGGCTGAATCCAGGACCCAGGACTTCTGATATGCATTCATGCATCTTTACCACTGTCAAGTACCCAGCCTGAAGACTGCTTTGTAGCCGTCTTCCTCCTTACAACGTGACTGTATTATAGCATTCACCTTTCATGATTCACTAGATCACACCACATCGCTCTCAGATTTCAACATTCATCCTTTCCAATTTTGTTCTTTTCTTAATTTATGATCATTTAGCAGAATATGATGATTTTCCTTTCGATGATTTCTCCGTCATCTTCTTGGCCTTCCCTTCGTTAGTGATCTTATGCTCCGCTTTTCCAGGAACTCATTCTGCTTGTCATTTTCTGTGCCTTGTCATCACCCCAAAAGCCACACCAACCATACTTTCAGTTCCTTTCTCTGTCATTCTGACTGCTGTTTCCTCGCTTTTCCAACTCATTTTGTCTAATTCCATCTACAAAAATCTGAAACTGTTTAGTTAATCCAACTATCATCTTGTCATTCACTTAAAATACCCTTTATTCCTTCCTTATCAGGTTTAAATTCCATTGCCAATCATTGTAATTGTTCCCTTGATAGTCTTATCTGTTTCTTGTTCCACTGCAGTAAGTTGGCAAAACACTCTGATTAAATGCAATTTTTCCACTCCATACATGGATCCATGCTGTTCAATGAGGTTAGAGAAAATACATCTCTGCCCTGATTGTTTCAACTCCATGACCTCAGGCAAATAATAGACACTTCAGAATTCACAAATCTACAAACCCACTCTCCAGAAGGAACCATGCACTTTCTCTCCTTTCTTCTTAGAACTCTAAGATTTCCTCTTTGATGACTACTTACCGACTACTTATTTACAGAAACCTGGAAGTGATACCCTCAATCTCTACCTACCTATTATTAAAGTACAATGGTTCTTGGAATACTCACTAAAGACATGGATTTTAAAATCTGGCCCCAAGGTCTTTGATTTAGTAGATTTGGGGCTAGGACACATGGATGTTCATTTCTAAAATCTTCCCAGATAATGCTATTTTTGTTATTATGGGGATTACATGTCAGAACCACTGGTAAAAACGAAATAAAAAACTGCAATAATTTTCAGGCTTTTGAGTACAATGGATTAAGTTAATTTTCTTTTCTTTTTTTTTTAAACTTTATGGTGACAAAAAAAGCAGTGTATATTCATTGGAAGATATCCTTAAAATATTGAGTTTAGGACTTTTCCAGGCTAGTAATATGTAATATGATAATCTCTTGCAAAATTTAGGAGGATCATGAAAACCGATCATCTACAATGAACTATTGTTTTGAACTACACTATTTAGTAGGTCACATGTTTCAAAGACATTTTCAATTTGTGATGCTTTCAACTTAATGACGAGTTTCTTGGGATATAACTTCATCATAAATCCAGGAAGAAAATCTAATCATGTTTAATCTAAAGCTAATAACCCATCTAATAATCTTCTCACTTGGGTACCGAACATTCAGTCCACTGTTGGACACTCCAGGACACCATTCTCCTCTCATTTCCCATCATTAACTTTCAATTCTCTATTGCAGGGATGGAGAATGTCTGGCTTGTGGATCACATAAGGGTTGTGAGGTTGCCAAGGCAACCACAGGCAGAACTCTAAGTAAATCTATATCAGGATAATTTTTAAGTTGATAATTTTGCGTGAATGGCAAATGAAGTAATAATATTCAAATGGCCCTTGGCAAAAAACACTGTTCTCCATCATTGCTGTACTAGTTGATCCCACAAGTACTTTGTATTATTGTAGAAAATACCGCCTCTTTTCATCAGAGATGATTGCACAATCCCATCCAATACACACATGCACACCCAGACTTCACGTCTGGCTGTGTGGCCTGTTTTGACGATGAGCTACAGGCAGACCTGTTTTGTAGTACTTCCAAGCAGAAACCTCAGCTCCCACTATGAGAATCCGCCATGTTCTCTTTCCCTGTCATGAGTTGAGCAATTGCCCACATAGAAACTTCCGTTAGATCTCTGAGTACAACAAGCACTACACAGGTATAACAAATTCAGAAATGAACAAGAAATAGAAGATTATTGCAGTGTAAATAATTTCTGAAGTATAGTTTATTCTACATTATCTGATAAAGTTACCTGTAGCATATAAATCTCCCAGCCTCATTTCTTCCCAGAAACCACCATTTCCTAGTTATTTTGTCATTCTGGTTGCTTAGTAGAAACTTGGATAATATATATTTCTATTGTATGCTAGATTCAGTTTATTGAGATATCCTGTTGTTGGTATCTTTAACATATAGTAAGAACTTGACCACTTAACATTGCAGTGGAACTATGGCCTGCAACACAGCATGCCTTGATTACATTGCTGAGATAACCTGTGTATTCTCTGTGTCTGTGTTCACTTCTGTTCTGAACACAGCTGCCCAAATGATCCATTCGATCTTGCTATTTTTCTCTAAACAGTGTTCAACAGCATTTTATTCAATTGGGTTGTCTTTTGTTATTGCATTTTTTTTTCCTCTTTTAGAAAAATTTTATTTTTTATTTTTTTTAATTGTTTATTATTTAACTTCAGTAATTACATTGTATTATGTGACATAATTACATAGATACTTGGGTTCTCCCCACCCCTCCCCAAACCCCCCCACCATGGTGGATTCCTCCACCTAGTTGCATAACCACAGCTCAAGTTCAGTTGAGATTCCCCCATTGCAAGCATATACCAAACATAGAGTCCAGCATCTTATTGTCCAGTCAAGTTCAACAGCTTCTTAGATATACCCTCTCTGGTCTGAAGACAGAGCCAGCAGAGTATCATCCCAGTCAACTGAAAGCTCCAACATACCATCAGCAAAAATTTACATCATTATGGAATTAATTGACATAGTAATGAGTAACCAATATGTTAAAAGTAAATGCGAGTTCCCAGTCACCTTCTGTGACCACCTCACCTATACTTCAATTTTAGTTTATACACAACATATAACATTCAAAACATAACATGTTCTACATAACATCATCATGCTAAGGGAAATGAGCCAATCCCAAAAGGTTAAATACCACATGTTTGCCTTAATTTAAGATGATATGATGTTATTGCATTTTAAGAGTTCTTTATGGGTGTGACACGATAGCCTAGTGGATAAATCCTTTTCTTACATGCACCAAGACCCGTTACAGGAGCCAGTTCATGTCCCAGCTGTTTCTCTTTCCATTTAGCTCCCTGCTTGAAGCCTGGGAAAGCCTTGGAACCCTGCACCCTGCAGGAGACTCAGAAGCTTCTGGCTCCTGGCTTTGGATTGGCTCAGCTCCAGCCGTTGCAACCATTTGAGAAGTGAGCCAGAAGACAGAAGATCTTTCTCTTTATATCTCCTTCTCTTTATATATCTGCCTTTCTAATAAGAAATATTTTTCAGAAAGAGTTTTTTGTGTACCCTAAAGATTCTTATCAAATATATGATTCCACTAGGCTTTTTTTCACTTTCTCTGAGGTACATGTTTTTATTTTTAGAAGGTCATACATATAAAGTCTTAGTACTTTGGGCCTTTGGTGTTATATTTAGGAAAACTTTGCTTAATTTAACTCCATGCATATTTAGCCTTTACTTTCTTCTAAGAATGTTATGCTTACAGCTTTCCGTTTAGAGCTATGATCCATTTGTATGAATTTCTTTGATGCTGCAGGTAATGATTTCAGCTGCATTTGTTTGCACATGGATGTCTAGTAGTCCCTACATCATTTGCTGTAAAGATTATTCCTTCCCCACTTAATTACAGGGGCATTATTGTCCATAGTCAATTGACTATAAATGGAATAGTTTACTATCAAATAGTCATATGAATTTTAAGAACAATTTATTGAGTTATGCATCTTACTTTTTGTTAGTTGATAGTTTTGTAACTCAGAAACATTAATGAACTTGACTCTTCTTACATTTCCTACCTTTAAATTATGTTGAGAAATTTCATATATCCTAAGACACTAAAAATATTAGACCTTTTTTAAAATTAGGAAAGGACGTAATCTTCAATCCATGCCTTTAGGTTAGAGCTGTCCTTCACGGGCCAGCATTGCGATGCAGTGGGTTAGGCTGTCACGTTCCATACGCCTTCTGGTCAGTTGCTCACTTTTTTTTTTTTTTTTGGTTTAGAAATAGTTTATTCTTTCCCAGTTACTCTTATTTGCTGGTTAGTTTGGGCCTAAGGGAAAAAAATCATTGCTTTATCACATACAGATGTGAAGATAAGCATCTCTACTTACAAATCAAAGATGGACTTCCAATGGAACTGTTGAGTGTATCTTAATAATAGGATGCTAGACTTTGCCGTTGTCCATGCCCACAATGTTAGGATATACTTCAATAACAGAATGATGGACTTATGACTGATTGTGAAGGATCATACTGTTGTCATGATATGTGGGGAATCAGTGGAGGAATGGGGTTTGGTGAGGGGAGAAGGGAAATCCCAGAACCTATGAGACTGTATCACAAAAATAAATAAATAATTTTTTCACACATGCAAAAACATAAAAAAATACAAACAAGAATAAAAATTTTATTTAAAATGATTTGTTATTTTTATTATTGTTTTTTGATACAGTTTAGTTGGCACTGGGGTCCCCCTTTGCCCTCCCCCAAGTTCTCTCCCCTCTCCTCTGTTCTCCCTTCCAGTCTCACAATGGGTGTCTGTCGTGAATTTTCCCAACTCCATCATAGTGATGTTGGACGTCTTCCAACCAAGTAGGAGACTGTCAGTCTTTTCATTGTGAGTCCATTCTTGTATCCCAGGGCACTACTGAAGGTCCAATGAGGACTAGACCTTTGTTATTTATGGGCAATAACAAAAAACAGTGATAAAAGGGACATTGACCATCTCATGTAATTATAAACAATCAGCCTCTTATGGATGGTTGAGTAATGAATTACATCACAAGTTTTTATTACAAAAGGTACAGGTAAGTATGAAGTGACATGAGGCAAGATTCCTATGTAATATCCCTAGATTTGACATCATATTATCTTATAGTAGAGCAAACTTATGATATCTGACTTTTTGGGATTGACTCATTTCCCTTAGCATAATGGTCTCTAGTTTGGCCCATTTGGTCACAAGGCATTATATTTCATTTTTTAATAGTCAAGTAGTATTCCATAGTTAGATGCTCAAGTTCTTTGGCAATAAAGAAAATTGAAGTAAAAACAACACTGAGGTTGCACCTAATGCCAGAAAGAATTGCCCACATACAGAAAACCACCAACAACACCTGCTGGCAAGGGTACAGAGAAAAAGGAACCCTATTGTACTACTGAGAGGAATGCAGGCTGGTGCAACTATGGAAGTCAGTATGGATAACGCTTAGATAATTAAAAATCCACCTGCCATATGATCCAGCAATAGCACTCCTAGAAATATCCCCCAAAGACTTGTTACACAAGAAAGCAACATGCACAGTGCATGTTCAGTGCAGCACAATCAACAATCACAAGAACACGGAAGCAACCTAAATGCCCTCTAACAGAGTTTTGGATAAAAAACTGGTTCATCTGCTGCACTTCTAATCTGGCTCCTTACTAACATGCCAGGGAAATCAGCAGATGTCTTCAGTGCTTGGGCCCTGCCATCCACGTGGGAGACTCAGATGGTATTCTAGGCTCATTGGCATGTGATAATTAATGAAAGATCTCTCTCTCTCTCTCTCTTTCTCTCTCTGTGTGTAAAACTCTGCCTTCAAATTAAAGTTTTTTTTTTTTTTTAAATAATCCTTCATGTGGAAGTACTAGCTTTCATCATCCTCTAAAGGGCTTCTTTGAAAACGACAGTGTATTTTTGAAAAGTGTGTTTTAGGGAGCTAAAGACACAACTGTAAATGGGACACTCATTTTTTAGTTTAAGAATGACTATTAAAATATAACTTTCAGTTGGTACACACTGAGTATAGAAGTTAACAGAGATGCTTGAGAAGGTACCATTTCAATGGAAAGTTGAACAGTGAGGAAACAGCATTCCTTGTAAAAACATGGACAAAGTGTATCTTTAGCAGAAGGAAATGCAATTATGAGCCCCTAAAACAGGACCACATTTGTGATGTTGCAAGGAAAGCATGGAATTTTATACAGCTAAAATAAAGTAATGAGGCAAATCAATTCATTAAAAAAGTTAAAGATCACATCACGTAGGGATGTTTTACCAAGATCAGAAGCAAGAAGTATATTCTACATTTTCTTAGATATGATTTAGCCAGATGAGTGACATGAAGTAGTTTAACAAGACCACACAGGCTGTTGCGAGGGGAACAGATCACAGGGAGCCAAGCATATAGAAGCAGGGAGGTGTCTAGTTCATATGAGAAAGGATTATGAATTGAACCTAGTGTGAGCTTAGGCAAATGGTAAGATGTGACATGACTCAATATCTATCTTTAATATAGAACTACCATGATTTACTAATTAATTCAGTGTAGAGTTTGAGAAAAATAAGTTAATGGTACACATAGGGCTAACTGAACCACTAGAAGAACGGAGATATCATTTCCAAGGCAGCAAAGGCTTGTCAAACTTTGTCAAGTTTGCATGGAGACAAAATTAAAAGTTTTATTGCAGATATCTTAATTTTGAATAGACATCTATAAATGAAGTCATAACCTCGCAACATCCAATTGGACTGACTTGTATGTAGCTGAAGATTTATAGAGTGTGTTTTCCCTAAAGACCAATTGAAGTAGCTCTTTAAGACGTGAACATAAAAATTTTAATGTGAGGACTGGGAGGAAGATTTTAATTAGGGACAGGGCTGATAAATTTTCCTGGTGACGACAACTCAGACATTGTTGAATTTCTTTATGAGGATGATGAAAAGAATAAAGGAGTGTGCTTTTAAAAAAAGGCATCGTTATGATTACTCAAGGCAATGAACTGTTAAGTACAAGCTTAATTATGACCTCTGCTCATCATCCTGATATTTAATAATGCAGCAGATGCACTTTCCTGGCTCTGTCAATTGCCTGGTCCGTCAGTTGACTGAGCACTCCCTGCCAAATGTGTGGCTGTCTCCCATCTCCAGGGGAGATAAATGGTTTGTTCACATCTAGCCCCAGGCGAGCACCAACTCATTTTCTTTTCAATGTGTTTTGCTCCCTGGGACAGGTTCCACTAGAAATTGCACTGAAAAACTTGCTTGCCTACTTACTACACTCTAGGTCATAAAAACAAGAAAAAAACAAAAAACCCCTCTCATCTCTGACTGTTCTTTTGATAAATGGTTCAGATCCGTTGCACCACAACATGATGGTGTTAACATGGGGCCTATCTGGATGCTTCAGTAGCTGTAAGAGTCAATGAGCAAGAACACGGTGCAGGGACCCAGCAGAGGCGCCCTGTGACAGCAGTGCAGCTCTGCAGCCACACACCCATGTTCTTCTCTCACACATTTCTCATTCAGGTAAATCCAGAATTGCAATTTTGAAAAAGAACGCAAGTGGTTACTATGGAGAGTGTTTTAATTCTTTCCAATGGAAATATATAGATAACATTTTAAATTCTAAACCAGCTTTCACTAACAAAGAATACAACCTTCCATTCTTTGAAATGTTAAATATTATGTTTTATAATATACTAAATAAATTTTCATTAATCACTTATTATTTTACATAATATTCTCTCTTCAAAAAATGTTTTTAAATTTCGGATCTTTCTGTCAGTTGAATCAAACTTCAGCTATTGTTTTATGCTCAACATTGTTTTATTTTGGATTTTAACAGGAAGATTTATACCTTACTGTTGACAAAACAGCAGGCTTACAAAGCAGTGTGAGTTTTTTTGCCTAACCATTCAGACTCTTTTTACATATAACTGCAAAACTTGAAGATCAGTTTTCAGTATTGCACTGACATATATGGCCTAAGTAACATACACAATGAGTTTTATCTTTCATCATAATAAACCTTTTTTCTTCAGTAGTCTCGCAGTCTCTCTCTCTCTCTCCCTCTCTCTCTCTCCACTCTCTCTCTCTTTCTCTCTCTCTCTCTCTCTCTCTCTCTCTCTCTCTCACACACACACACACATCCATAACTTGAAAAGTGAGATTGGCTGAGCTCCTTTGCCATCTGTCTGAGGAAGAAGTCAGTAACTTGATAAGCATTGTCGTATAGATTGACCATCTGCAATCCTGGTAAAAGGATTTAAGTTCTGAGCTCTCAGTGGGAAACATGGTCCCATGCATCTCAGGTCATCCAGTGCTTTATGTTTTACCTATTTTAAAAAACAAATAAAAGCAGAACCTTGGAAAAAAAATTTCAAACTGAGAATAACCCAAGTGAGCACACCAGAGAATCTATTGCGTTACACACAGTTTGGTGCGAAGCCTTTCTGAAAAGCAGGAGATGAGTTGAGAATATCAGTCAATAAACAGGGATTATGAAAAATTACATGTAACAAATACGAAAGATGATTTGGGTACATTTATAGAATTAACATATTTTGACATAGTCTTACATTATTTTAGTTATTTGTAGGTAAAGTAAATCAACATCATTACTTTCAGGAACTCCCCCGAACTAAAACAAGGTTATCTGTGCTGTTACTAAATGGAGCTTTTAATAACACATAACAGATTGTGCTGTAACAGAGTAAAAACACACAATAGTTTCAAGAGGAGTCCTGCAGCAAAGGTCATTTTCTGCAACTTGTGGAGAGAACAGATAGTTTCCTATCACAAATGAACAGTAAAAACTACTTGAATTAAAAAAAAAATTCCACATAATGTATGTGAACATGTCCAGACTAAACAGTATCTCATACTCTGGCCTTTGCACATACCAGTGGGGACCAAAACCCAGACATGATGTCTTCTTTGCTCTCCAACAAATCTTTTCCCTGCCACAGATCATGCATGTGGCAGTGGTTGATCTGATCCAGCTTGGCATAGTCCTTCACCTGTCTTGATTTTTGTCTTTGAATTCTGTAGCCTGGCCTGTCCTGGCCCAGTCACAGCTCTTGCTGCAGGGAGCTGAAACCTGGCCCTTCTCAGTCTGCTGCCATCCCTGGCTCATGCACACCAATAGGTGTGATAGCCTGGTCTGGCATGATCTGTTCTTCAGCCTGGTTCTGCACTTGCTGGTGAGCTAATGTTTGCTTGGCCCTGCCTGGCCTGCCCCCTTTCAAAACTAACCCACACATTTGTTAACAGTTGGAGCTGCCTTGCCCAGCTTGCCTGAACCCCAGGCCTGGACCATGTGCTCACCAGTGGGATCTGTGACCCACTAGGGGAGTTTTCCATGTTCCCCCACTTGGCCCACTCCAAGACCCAGATCTCATGTATGCCCGCATGTGCTAGACCCTTGCCCAGCATAGCCTGCCCCTCCATCTTGGCCTTGCATGAGCTGATGAATGTTGTGGTGCAGCCCACCCCAAACCCTGTGTGGGATGCATATACAGTGTTGCAATCTGTATCTCTCCAGCCTATTCTCAGCTCCTGTACCCATAATTGTGGGCACAACTAGCTCAGCTCATCATCATCCCAACTCTTGAGCTAACCAACAGGACTTGTATTTTCATAGGGCTTGGCCCTTATATCCCCTACAGAATCTATACCCAGACCCGGTTTTCTTATATGCTGGTTAGTATCATGGCCCTGCCTAATATGACCTTTTCCCTGTTCTGACATTCCGTTTGGTACTGGGATCTAGCTCTGCTAAACAGGCCCCGAGCCCTAGCTTTCATGTGGACTGGTGAGTGGTGGTCAGCAATGTCCCATGATAGCAGGCCTAACTCAGGACTCCCATGTGGGCTGGTGCATGAGTCTGACCCATACAGATCTTCTAGTCTGTCCCCTCCAAACCATCATGTCTCAGTCCTCTTGCTTACCTGCAAGTACAGTGGCCCTGTTGTTGGGAGTCTTTCAGGACTCATTACTTAGCTTAATGAATAGTGGCCTTATCCATGGATGCCCCTAGACAGTAATTCCACACCCCAAATATCCCAGAGCTCATTGCTGGGTGGCCAGTAGGCAAATCCCAATGCCATTTAGGGCTATGGCTGCCAGCAAGCTCAGGATTTGCTCCCTACTTGACATTGGTGGAAAACAAGTTAGGATCCTCAGCAGATAGCCTGGCACATCCTGGTGGAGACTCCCCCATCCATAGCCACGTGGCTGGTAGATTCAGACATCTGCACCACTGCCCAGACCTAGGTGTATTCTGCCCAGCAACAGGGTGGTGGTGGGCAGAGCCATAGACCTGAGCATGCTGAGAGATCTACCCACAGCATGATGACTGTGGATGGAGAAAATTCTCTGACCTTCAGCCTGGTCAAGCTCAGGCTTTACCCACCACCTAGCAGCAGTGGATGGGGAGCTAGGATCCCCAGAAGGAAGCCTGGCTGAGTCTGGATGCTCCCAGCCACAGCCGGGAGATTCAGTGGCTGGGAGATTCAGGCATCCGCTACTCTGCCCAGACTTACCTAGACCTCCTCATTCATTATTTTATAAATTTTTTTATAGAGATTGTTTTGGTTACTTTCTTAAATCTATTTTAAATATTTTTATGTGCGTATGGAAAATAGCAATGCGATTTCTTTTAAAAATTTTCATTTCCATTCACCTTATTATTGGTGTGCAAAAAATAATTGTACTTTGTATGTTGAATCTATATCCTTCAAGTTTAGTTAAATAATTTATCAGGTGCAACAGTTTTTTGATAGAGTGCTTAGAATTTCCTACATATAAAATCAGATCATCTACAAAGATCAGCTAATTTACTCCTGTTTTCTATTTGGGTACTCTTTTATTTCCTTCTTTTGCCCAATTTCTCCTGTTTAGACTTCTAGTGCTATATTGAATAGAAGCAGTAAAAGTAGACATCTTTGCTTCGTTTCATGCTTTAGAAGAAATTCATTAACCTTTCTAGGTCAAGAATGATATTAGCTATAAGTTTGACACAGGTAGCCTTTCTTGTGTTAAGATATTTTTCATATGTATATGTATGTGGTATATATATATATATATATATAAGATTTGTTTAAGGGGTCTATCATGAAGGGATGTTTAAATTTTTTCTTCAGAAGTTTGTCTTATTGGGGCCCAGTGGCATGGCCTAGCGGCTAAAGTCCTCACCTTGAAAGCCCCGGGATCCCATATGGGCGCCGGTTCTAATCCCAGCAGCTCCACTTCCCATCCAGCTCCCTGCTTGTGGCCTGGGAAAGCAGTTGAGGACGGCCCAATGCATTGGGACCCTGCACCCGCGTGGGAGACCCAGAAGAGGTTCCTGGTTCCTGGCTTCGGATCGGCACGTACCGGCTGTTGCGGCTCACTTGGGGAGTGAATCATTGGACGGAAGATCTTCCTCTCTGTCTCTCTTCCTCTCTGTATATCTGATTTTCCAATAAAAATAAATAAATCTTAAAAAAAAAACAAGAAGTTTGGCTTATTGATTGAGATGGTTAAATATCTTGTTCCTTATTATGTGCATGTACTGTAGCATGTTTACTACAGCTTACATTAAACCAACCTGGCATACCTGGGGCAAATCGCATCTGGTAATGGTTTATGATTTCTAATAAGCTGTTTCATTTGTTTTTCAAGTAGTGTACTGAGCGCTTTTGATCTATCAGGGATAATGGTTTGCTATTTTTGTTGTGTCCTTGCCTGGTTTTGATATCAGATTATGCCAGAATGATAAAAGGAAGTTAAAAGGGCTCCTCCCTTTCATTATTTTTTGCAATAGTTAGAATTGGTGGGTCCGGCGGCGTGGCCTAGCGGCTAAAGTCCTCACCTTGAAAGCCCCAGGATACCATATGGGCACCGGTTCTAATCCCAGCAGCTCCACTTCCCATCCAGCTCCCTGCTTGTGGCCTGGGAAAGCAGTCGAGGACGGCCCAAGGCTTTGGGACCCTGCACCCACGTGGGAGACCCAGAAGAGGTTCCTGGTTCCTGGCTTCAGATCGGCGCGCACCGGCTGTTGCGGCTCACTTAGGGAGTGAAACATCGGATGGAAGATCTTCCTCTCTGTCTCTCCTCCTCTCTGTATATCCGGCTTTCCAATAATAATAAGTTAAAAAAAAAAAGAATTGGTACTAGTTTCTTTTTAAATATTTTGCAAAATTCAGCAATAAACTTATTGGGTCCTTCTTCTAGCCGGTGACGTTTTCTATGACTTCATGTATCATTTTGTTGATTTCTGCATGAAATTTCTTCATTTCCTCCAGCTTTTCCAATTTGTTGGGATATAATTGATTGTAACTGTCACACTGTCTCTAACGATCCTTCTGTTTTTGGAGTCCAGAGGTCTTTTATTTTTCTTTTACACTTATTACGCCATTGATCATAAGGTTGTGTTCCAGCAGCACAGGCTCCTTCCCATTGCCTCTGATGAAGTGGGTTTCTTTGGGTGGAGAGGGCTTGGCTATCGTCAAACCCAGGTGGCTTCCTCCTTGGCTTCTTTCTTTTTCTGATCATTTTCCTTCGTTCATTTCTGGAAACTGTGTTGGCTTCTAGAATATTTAATATGCTCAACATACACATCTATTTTCTTGGCAAGAATCTTGCCCTTACCTTGTTTGTTTACAACAAAGTCCAATATGGGATGTCAGCATGACAAGCAGCAATGTAACCCATTGCATCACGGCACCACTCCCCACCTTACATGCATCCTGAAGCATCTTACACGGGACTTGTGCAATGACAATGAATTTTCTGAATCCATGCTCGTCTTGCCAGCCCTTTGTTTCTCCTTTATTTATGAAAGACAGCTTTGCTGGGTATGATATTGTTAGTTGGCCTAATTTTCTTTCTTTTCAGAACTTTATGTCTTTCTGTTCCCTGTAGACCTGCAAGGTTTCTGTGGAGAAATCTAAAGTAAATCTATCGGGGATTCCCTTAAATATGATTTGGTCCTATTCTCTTGCTTTCTTTAGAATTCTCTCTTTGCTTTGGACTTTTGACAGTTGCTATTTACACTGCTTTATGTAGTCCAATTTTGAGGTTTTCAACTCTATTTTTAATTGACTTATCAAATTTTTCAGTTACAACATTTCTATTTTTCATGATAATAGGTAATTTTTAAATTTACATCATAAGCTTTCATAACTTCATTGAGTTGCTAATTGTTATAAGTTTTCTTTTTAAAGAAGATTTATTTATTTTTATTGCAAAGTCAGATATACAGAGAAGAGAAGAGACAGAGAGGAAGATCTTCTGTCCGATGAATCACTCCCCAAGTGAGCACAATGGCCAGTGCTGTGCCAATCCGAAGCTGGGAACCAGGAACCTCCTCCAGGTCTCCCACGTGGGTGCAGGGTCCCAAAGTCTTGGGCCGTCCTCTCCTTGACTTCTTTCCCAGGCCATAATCAGGGAGCTGGATGGGAAGTGGAGCTGCTGGGACTAGAACCGGCGCCCACATTGGATCCCAGCATGATCTGCAGGGTGATTACCTCTGGTGACAGGAATTTCCAGCAGTAGCGTGGGTGGCACTGGGGTTATAGACAATAAGGGATGTGTGCCCATACCCAGTATGGGTGAGACCCAATGATAACTAAGACCTCTGGCAGCATCTCAATGGAAGTACCAGAATGTTGAAAATGGTGAACAGAGTCTCCAGATCCACAGGGGCAGCAGTGTCTTGTTGAGAGGTGCACCTTCTGGGGCTCCAGCATGGTGTGTACTGACAATGGTGCTAGTGGTGCTGTTATAGGGGATGACAAAGAAGAGATGATCCCTTAGCACCAGCAGGAGAAAGTGCCTTCAATGGCATGAGCTTGAGGAACAGACTGTGGAAGGTATAACACTGGGCTTCACAGCAGTGAGTACCAGCAGGAGTAGTAGCAGGGCCCATGTACCAGGGGCAAGCATCTTAATTCCTCAGTTCCTTGGAGGCAACATCTCCCGGCTTGTCACACTATTCATAACCTTTATTGCAGAATGTTACATGTGCTTGGATATCGGGGCCATGCTTGTACATCTGAGCAAAGTTGGGTTTGAAATGCTACTGTCTTTTGTGCACATGTAGTAGAATTAGTAGAATTATAAAGTTGGCAGGGACTCTGGGGACGAGATAGGCAGAGGCTTCTGTCTGCTGGGTTAGTGTGGATTCTGACAGTGGCTCTGTTCTTAAGTTGGTGGTATGCTACAGTGGCAGGAAAAGCGAGACCATGTGAGTTTTTTTTTTTCTGAAGCAAAGCTACCATGTGAACTCCAGGCAGGTTATCTTACAGAGCTCCCATTTCTTGCTTGCTGAGCGTCAGTGCCTTCCATCAGCCACTCACTTGAAAATAAAGCCATTCCTCTGTGTGTGTATGTGTGTGTGTGTGTGTAAGAGGTGAGATTTGGGCACCTCCCTGTAACCATTTTGGTCACCATGGTCAGGGATGAAGAAGCTCAGTGCCGGGCACCTATGTTAAGCCATATTGGTTACAATCATCAGTAGCTTTTTGTCTACATGGCATTGTGGCTTATTGTATTTGATGTACAAAGAGCTTTGTGAAAAAATATTGAATGATCATATTCTGCTGCACTAGTGGTACCTGAGAATGAGGACACACATGCAAATATTTGCTCTCCAAGCTTAAATGATCTTGCCACAAAAAATTGCAGCTTCTTATCTAAATGTTTTCAAAAGATCCGGATGAAGTTGTCTTTATGTGGCCTTTTATAACTTAATACATATTCCTGTCCATGCTCTGTTTCTTATGTGTTTGAGTGGATATTTGTTTATCTCCTTTAGATTAGTGGGACCAGACACCTCTTAGGATGCATAACAATAATATTTTCCTAATCTAGGAAACCAATTTTTCATTTCAAGTTTTACCTTAGCATATTTAATAGCAATTGTTGAATTTTTTTTATGACTTCTCATAAAACTTCAGGGCAAGTAAAGTGACTTGTATGAAATACAGAATAAATAATACTCTGCTCTTTCCAGAAATTCTTAATACCACCTTTGTTAAAGCAAGTCAAGGGTCACTAATCATGCAGCTTGGACTCTGATCTCCCCAAAGCATGTCCACCAACTATACTGACAGTAAAAACCAATCCTGCTAAATTTCGTAATTAGTGTAGTCTCACCACAAAGCACCATACTCCACATAAATTGTTGAGGAGTGAGCCAACTGACCATTTGTTTTTCATCACTGCCTTAAATCTTTAAAGTTTAGATTTCAGATGACCAAACAGTACTCCATGTGGAATTATAGGCATTTATGTAACCAGTTCCATTACCTAACAAAAGAAAAACTAAAGCGACAGTTGTCGACCTGTGCCAAATGATCCACGGGTGCTTTAATTTCATTCAATTTACTTGAAGACCACTCAGCTGCTATTTCTCAAGAGTTTCTGGCAAGCACAATTTTTCTGAAGTTTGCAGGGCTCTTAGAATATGTATAATTTTCCTTCAACTTGGAATATGGATTAACTAGCTGGTCAAAGTTAGTCTCTACTACAGCAACATTACACATAAAATATTTTTGTATTCATAATATAATTATCTATGGGTAATATGAAAACACCAAAAATTACAAAGATGTATTCAGCACAGAAACTTAAAATATGAATAGCCTATATAAACAGGTAGGCTAATCCATATGGTGAAAAGGTTAAGTGTTCCATTTTGCCTAGATAACACTCATCAAGATTACCATTGCATAGAATTTGACACTGTGTTTTATAAAGATGACCTCTGCACTTCTCTGGGCTGCATTTTTCTTTCTTCTAGGAGGCAGGAACTTTCTGATACACATTTCCTTCTTCCAACAGTTTCTGCAGGTAAGTACAGAAATAAAAAGGATTGCTCTTCCTCTTCTTCATAAAGGTGTGCTGCTTTTGGAAGTAATTTAAAGAAAATTTTTATTTAGTTTCTTTATCAGGAAGTCAATAAGGGAATTTCTAAAGCTTAAGGGATCTTTCTTCAATGTGCTGGCTTGTGAGTCATTGAGGCACACAAGTGGGGTGATCCATTGGATTAGGCAATGGCAAATCCCTCTAAATAAGGATGTAGTTGTCGCTGAGTTCTGTGAGAGAAATATCAAGCAGAAGCAGAGAACTGGACTCCTCTTTCAACACATTCATCGAAAGGCAGTTATACGTCAGAACATATCAAACAGTTCCAGTTTAGTGGCCCTGGGATTCATTTTTTAAATTTATGAACTTATTCAATAAAATTCATTGAATGCAGAGTCAGAGACAGAGATTCAGAGGGACTTTCCATCTTCTGGTTCACTCCCTAAATTCTCAAAACAGCCTGTTTGAATTGAGGTGCCGGGCCCAGAACTTCTTCTGTATCTCCCTGTTGGGTTGCAGGGAACCAAGTATCTGAGTCATAACCTGTTGCTGCCCAGGGTGTAATTAATAGGAAGATGGACCAAAAGCTAAGCTGAAACTCAAACTAGGAACCTGTGGCATGCCAGAATCATGGGTGGCATCTTAACTCATGCCTCAAATGCCCACCTCTGGAAATTAAAATGTGAAAAGCATGGCTGTTCTTCAAGAGCTCACATCTAAAAACTGCAACGTTTACACATTTTTATCATCACCTTCCTACTCATGTCCTGCTAAAAGAGATTTCAAAAGGCTAATGTTTACCCTGAGTTTAAGAGCATTGGCCCTTCAGATCCATATGACTCTACATTTGTGCAGAATTAGATTTTATGTTGTCTCCACTGCAGTGAAGAAGGGTAAAGAAAAGGTGAGAAATATTTTTTTTCCCAAACTGGATTTTAAGCCAAGTTGGTTCTTTGATCTTACATAGAGGTCTAGATGTTCTCCCAAGGATATGTCAGGTAGGGTGGTCTGTGTTCACACACACTTACTAAGTGTATAGTTGTTCATGTGAATGATTATGTAAAATATAAAGCTCTGCTACATATGAAAACAAATGTAGAAGAGATCCAGCATCTTCAGAACATTTGCACATCACCTTTCAGGTTAATAGCATTTATGATCATTTTGGACCATCACCAAGTAGATTGAGAAAATATTGATGCTAAATGTTAAAGATTATTATAATTTTATAAATAAAGTAACTTGTTAGGAGCTATCTTAAAAATATTTTTCTCCATCCTTTTCTTATTCCCCTATTTTAATTCTGTAGATGTACATTTTTATCAATATAATAATCCAAGAATTACTACAGAAACATATATATAGTGGGATTTTGTTGAAAACAGTTCCTCAGGAATCAATTACTTTCCATAAATATATTGAGAATTTTCTTTGATTTACTAATGTATTTATATTTCATAACTATTGTTGTAATTTTCAGCTTTTACCTTTATCAGAGTGCTTTTACAGAAATAAATCTACCACATCTAGATTTTTCTGTTCAAACTTTTGTGATTTCTGCTATGTACAGCCTTTACTGTTCATTTAAGTTTGTGTGCTTATTTTTATTATTACATTCCTTGTGAATCCTCTTGTATAATTGAGGACTTCCACATTTGTTCAGGTACATCTATTACATTTCTTACCAACTCAAAGATCTACTTTTGTAAAAAAAAAAAAAAAAGGATTACATTTCTGAAATTGGCATCTCTTTTGGAACTAATATGAGTAACTTGATGTAATTGGCATTTCTTTTAGTGGCAACAAATGAAAACAACCTGGTGTGTCAGGATAGTTTGTATTAAATGGAACAGTAACTGAATTTTTCCATCCACTTTTGTTTCATTTGGACACAACTGTTTGGTAGAGAAAAGGAAGTTTAAAGAAGCTGGGGCAAAATGAAGTCAAGATTCAGTCCTTAAATGTAACCTGCTGTGCCTCATTCCCTGTTCTTCACATGCTCAGCTAAGCAGCCAGGAGAGTTTGTTCCCTCTGGCCTTATATGCACTCCGCCACACGTAAGCACAAGGCAGTCAGCTGAAATAATTTGTCGAATACTCAGGCAAATCACTTTTTTTCTAAACTTAGGATTATCATTATTATTTTTTTGTCAAGCAGCTTAAAAAAGTTATTTAGTCCTATTGCAGTGTCAGTCAGAGAACATGAGGTAAGCAAATGCTAATGAAGAAGTTTGTGTTAATAAAAAACTGAGAAATACATAGGTTTTTTTTAAGTTTATTTTATGATACAGTTCTATAGGCTTTGAAACTTCTCATTGATTTCCCTTACATTATTACAATAGCATAGTCCTTCAAAAAACTGTCGTAAGTCAATCATTTTGCTATTATTTTTAAGGTATAAGGCATTATAGAAACCAGTCATTTTCAAAGTCAAAAAACATTGTGTGTATTTATAATATTGAAACTCAGTGAGGAAATACCATGTCTTTTCAACACTGTTTCTAGTGTTCTGGATCTTTTGAGGGTGATTTCCATTCCCAGTATATTGGTACAAAAACTTGCTAAGAGTTTACACTTAATTGCATGTTAGTCTAAGAAAAGTTACATGAGCCATTCATTGTTAACTGGGCTCCACACCAGTTCTTTTATGAAGGAATTCTTTTCTAGAAAGGATGGATAGATGAGAGGGTAATGAAAGTCCAAAACCTGTTTTCCCTGGAGGTAAAAGATAGTGTTTAAATCAGGATCCTCTGAAAGTGATTTGGACTATTTGCAAAGAGTTGTGATGGGATCCTAGTGATAAAAACCAATAGGGTGATACTGACCTGAGTCTTGAGAGAAAGAAGTAGAGCCAAATATGGACAAGGCAACTGAGATATGTTTACAAACTAAAAATTATGAGTGGAAGATGATGGTGATGATGATGGTAAAGAAGAATGATGATTTGACAAATATTTGAGGTAGTGGTTCAGACTGCTAGAATTAGAATAGTAGGCATTTTCTGGGAGGTTACCAGAAGGTAGAAACATGTTCGGGGAAGGAACATCACACATCTCCACCTGGCACTTTGAGATCGGGCCATCCTGTGTGTCCATTCCAAGGCCTATAAAAGCATAGTGAGAATAGCAATCCTGGAGATGAGATGTTGCTGAGCAAAATAGTAGCTTCCATCACCCTAAGGAGAAGAACTTGCTCAACATCCTAGACATTCAGCTGATGTCCTCAAAAGGAGAAAATTGAAGAGTTACACCAAAGTTGTCCTAGATACAGCAAATAAAACTTTAAAGAATGCATATTCACATATATCTCTACTACATCTTAGTAATAATCTTGATTATTAAGTGTTGTATTTGTAAGTCACTATGCCAGGTGCCCTTCACTTAACAACTTTGTGCTACTGACTAAACAATTTTAGGTATCTAGCAAGTGGTAGCACACAAGTTGATTCAGCCAAATTAATTTTGTGGAACTTTTAAATAATTCTTATCTTAATTTTGAGATTTGAAGAAGTTGCATATTTTGTGTAAGGTACTAAATTGCATCTGTACCACAGCTATAGTCACATACCTTAAAATAGCCTAACATAAATATTGTTTTACCATATGAAATTTAAATGCCTTACCAATGGTATAATTCTTTGTGTCCAAATAGCTACACAAATCTTCCTCTGATCTCCACTGGAATTTAGTATTCATGCAAGAGTTTTAATCATGCCCAAACTAAACATATATATACTTCCTAAAATTATAATCCAAAATGGAAGTAAACCACTTTGTTATAAAGTATATTTTGGATACACAAACTACTCAATGATGACAAGTATGTAAAACATATCAAATATTCACTTACTTTCAACCAGAAGTATCCTGAGTGGGGAGTTGTAATTTAAAATCACTAACGTCGTAGTATATTAGTAATTTTGAAAACATGAAAACATCTATGTTGTGACATTCTGTGCTGAAAAGTATTGCTTTACTGCACTCGTTGTGAGAATATAAGCTTCCCATCAAAAATATTAAAAAGCTCTCAAAAAAAAAACCTTTAAAGAAATCCTTTATAGGATCCAGCTGATTCCTATTAAATCGACTTTCCCAAAGTGTAAAGCTCATAGAAAGATGATAAAATGTGAATTCTCAATGACACAGCATCTACAAATTCCCCTCGGGATATCAGAAATCAGTGTATGCATGGAGATACAAAGAAATTGTACATGTAAGCATGAAAAATGACAGATTAAAGAAAAATCTCAGAGATGTCAGGAATACTGAAATTGGCAAATACTATTTTTAAAAGAACTATTCCAAATAGATACAAGGATAAGGTAAAGTTTTTAAAAAGCTACAAAGCTAATCATCAAGAATTAATAAGGAGGAAAAGCTGAGATAACTAAAGGCAGTGTAGTTCAATGTTTCAGCATTCTTCTCTCAGTAACTGCCAGAGAGAGCAAACAGAAAGACAGGAAAAATAAAAAAAGACTCAAATTACTATAATTGAGACTCATAGAGTACAACACACAATATCAAGAGAATGTACTTTTTAAAATCCAATGTGATTGGGCCCGGCGGCATGGCCTAGCAGCTAAAGTTCTCACCTTGAACGCCCCCGGATCCCACATGGGCGCCAGTTCTAATCCCGCCAGCTCCACTTCCCATCCAGCTCCCTGCTTGTGGCCTGGGAAAGCAGTCGAGGACGGCCCAATGCATTGGGACCCTGCCCCCGTGTGCTGGAGACCTGGAAGAGGTTCCTGGCTCCTGGCTTCGGATCGGCGCTCACCGGCCCGTTGCGGCTCACTTGGGGAATCATCGGATGGACGATCTTCCTCTCTGTCTCTCCTCCTTTCTGTATATCTGACTTTGTAATAAAAATAAATAAATCTTCAAAAAAAATCGAATGTGATTTTAAGCAGAACGTATTTTGACAATAAGAGTTTTCCTTCTTTTTTTTTTTTAAAGATTTATTCATTTTATTACAGCCAGATATACACAGAGGAGGAGAGACAGAGAGGAAGATCTTCTGTCCGATGATTCACTCCCTAAGTGAGCGGCAACGGGCTGATGTATGCCAATCCGAAGCCGGGAACCTGGAACCTCTTCCGGGTTTCCCACGCGGGTGCAGGGTCCCAAAGCATTGGGCCGTCCTCAACTGCTTTCCCAGGCCACAAGCAGGGAGCTGGATGGGAAGTGGAGCTGCCGGGATTAGAACTTCAGCTGTTACGCCATGCCGCCGGGCCTGACAATAAGAGTTTTCAAAACATGTGGTAGAGGTCACATTTGTGGCACTGTGCTGGCATTTATGGGCACTAGTTTGAATCCCAGTTACTCCACTTCCAATCCAGCTCCCTGCTCGTGCACCTGGCAAAATGATGAAGGTTGGCCTAAGTGCTTGGGACCTTGCATCCACATAAGATACCTAGACAAATCTCCTGATTCCTGGCTTCAGGCTGGCCCAGCCCCAGCCATTACAACCATCTGAGGTGTAAACCAGTAGATGAAAGACCTCTCTTTGTATCTCGGCCTTTCTCTCTGTATCTCTGCCTTTCAAATAAATAAAATAAGTATGCGTATTCTGGCACATGTATAATGGAAAAACCATACAAACTATGCTCTCAGATAAAAATAAAATATTAAAATTCAACACAAAGCCATTGGGAAAATCCCTAAACATTTGGAAATTGAGCATTACATTTATAAATAATAAGTCTAAAATGAAAGTGTAAAAATAGTTATAAAATGTTATGAGCTGAATGAAAATAAAAGTTCAACAAATAAAATGTGTGTGACAGTGCTGAAGTGTAGTCCATGGGGATATTTATAGTCCTATAAAAATGTTGAAAGAAATGTTTTAAAGTTCAGTTTCAGCTAGCAAATCATGATTGAA
This sequence comes from Ochotona princeps, assembly GCF_030435755.1. NCBI lineage: Eukaryota > Metazoa > Chordata > Mammalia > Lagomorpha > Ochotonidae > Ochotona > Ochotona princeps. The sequence continues at coordinate 32,703,680 of NC_080838.1, forward strand.
TTAAATTCAAGAAATAAAAGGAATGAAATAAGTATAAAAGCAACTATTGATGAAATTAGATATAAACAAAGAAAACCAAAGTTGATTCTTTGAACATATTACTAAAATTGAAGACCTGAATGGCCTGGTGAAGAATAAAAGAGAGATAAAAAGACTATTATTAGGAATACAGGAGGGTATTGCTAAGGAGACTGTAGAAATATGTAAGATAATGTGAAAAAATTTCTTCCTAGTTTAGGTGTAGTGGTACAGCGGTCTGAGCCACCATTTGTGATGCACACATCTCTGATTAGAATCCCTGGGGGAGTCCTGCTTCCACTTCTGATGAAGCTTCCTGCTGATGCACATGTTACGAGGTAGCAGATGACAACTCAAGAAGGGTACCCCTGTTACCCACACGGTAGACACAGACAGAGTTCTTGAGTCCTGGTTTGATTCTGTCCCATTCTGGCTGTTGTAGACATTTGAGGAGTGAATTAGTGGGTGAGAGATGGCCTCCTTCTCTCTGTCTCTTACCACCAACAGCTAATGTCTTCCTCTCTTCCTCTTTGATTATTATTGTATCAGTCAAATAAGCAAAATCAAGAAAAATACTTTTCAAAATAAGATTCCTTTATGCCAAATAATTTGACAACTCCAATGAAATGAAAAAGATCTGTTTGGAGAAAAAACATGAATTGCCCAAACAGATGGATATAAAACATATATATAAAATTATAAAATCTGAGTAGTCCAATACCCATTTGAATCTATAGTTTTTGCCACAAACAAAATTCCAAGCCAGTATATATTCTCATGATTTTCACAAGCACTTATGGCAGAAATAATACTGACTCTACAAGTTGTTCCCCACCCCCTTCCCTCCAAAAATAGATGATGGAATAAAGAAGCACTTCCCAAGTCATTTTATATAAGACAAGCATAATCTGGATACAGAAACCAGATCACTATACAAATAATTTTTAACATCTGCTTCCTAAGACTCCTTACAGAATATTGCCTATTTAAATCTAAGATATGGATTAAACAAAACTATTATAGTTAACTGGAGTTAAGACTTTTTCAGCAATAGAAAATCTGATGGTTCAGTTAATCACCCAAATAAAAGAAGGGGAAAAGTACGTGATCATATGGAGAGATGAAGAAAAAATATTTGAAAAAATAGGACTTTGTGAATATCAATAGATTCTGAATATATTTTGATCATTTATTTATAAAAGGTCTACAACTAATACTGCGTTTGATAGTAAACGGTCACCTGCTTTCTAGTTGAAACTGGGAACAAACAATGTCCATTCTCAGCGATTGTAAGGAGCTAGCCATTGTAACAGAGGAAGTACAAAGTAAAAGGATTAGCCAAAAAACCTAAAACTTGTCTATTTACATATAATTGGTTTTATAGACAATCCCAAGAGATCTACAAAACAACTGCTAGAATTAAGTGGATATTGCAATGTCACAAGATGTCAAAATACTCAGGGCGAATACATCAGCTGCTTTTTAAGATTTTAACCACACATGATTAGAAGCTAAAATTTGGAGCAGCCATATATGCTATCAAAATGATAAAATACAACAAAATTAACTGGTAACCACTTAATTAAATATGTGGGAAGCATCCTCATTAAAAACTACAAATCATTGCTTAGAAAAGCTTACAGTGCAGCTGAGCTAACACGGAGATACATCATACTTACGAACTGGAAAACTCAATATTGTTAATGTTATTTGCTTCCCAAACTAATTTGTAGATTTAACAAAACCCCAATTACACTCCCAGTAAGCTTTTTTTTAAAATTTTGTTTGTCTTAAAACTGGTAAACTGATATTACAATCTATTTTGAAAAGAAAAACTTTCAGAAAAACCAGCTTTAAAAACAAAGAGCAAGATCAGAGAAGTTATACTACTTGAGTATAAGGCATACTGCAAGGCTCCAGCAGTATTAGCAGAAGGATAAATTGTTCAAGGAACGACCAGCAATTAAGGTAGTAGATGCACTCATATAACCAGCCAGCTGGGTTTTTAAAAATATTTATTTATTTTTATTGGAAAGGCGGATATACAGAGAGGAGGAGAGACAGAGAGAGGAAGATCTTCCATCCAATGGTTCACGCCCCAAGTGACCGCAACAGCCAGTGCTGCGCCCATCCGAAGCCAGGAGCTCTTCTGGGTCTCCCATGCAGGTGCAGGGTCCCAAGGCTTTGGGGTGTCCTCGACCGCTTTCCCAGGCCACAACAGGGGAGCTGGATGGGAAGCAGGGCTGCCGGGATTAGAACCTGCAACCATGTGGGATCCTGGTGCATGCAAGGCGAGGACCTTAACCACTACGCTATCACGCCAGGTGCAACCAGCCAGTTTTTAACAAAGACATTAAACTATTCAAAGAGGAAAGAATTTCCTTTCAGGGAGTGGTGCTGGGAAACAATATTTAAATAACTTAAACCTCTCTTTCTCACAAGTTAATTTTTTAAAAAGATTTATTTATTTTTATTACAAAGTCAGATACACAGAGAGGAGGAGAGACAGAGAGGAAGATCGTCCATCCGATGATTCACTCCCCAAGTGAGCGCAACGGCCAGTACTGCACCAATCCGAAGCCAGGAACCAGGAACCTCTTCTGGGTCTCCCACACTGGTGCAGGGTCCCAAGCCTTTGGGCCATCCTTGACTGCTTTCCCAGGCCACAAGCAGGGAGCTGGATGGGAAGTGGAGCTGGCGGGATTAGAACTGGCGCCCATATGGGATCCTGGGGCGTTCAAGGCAAGGACTTTAGCTGCTAGGCCACGCCGCCGGGCCCACAAATTAATTTTTAAGAATTATTTATTTTACTTGAAAGCAAGTTACAGAGGAAAAGAGGGAGAGAGAGATCATCCATCCACTGGTTCAATCCCAGATGGACACAATGGCCAAAGCTGAGCTGATCAAAAGCCAAAAGCCAGGCCGGGCATGGCAGCCTAGTGGCTAAATCCTAACCCTGCATCCATCAGGACCCTTTACGGGCACCAGTTGGTATCCTGGCTGCTCCATTTCCATTCAGTTCCCTGCCGGTGGAGTGGGAAAGCAGCAGAGAATGGCCCAAAGCCTTGGGACCCTTTCCCACAAGGGATACCTGGAAGAGGCTCCTGACCCCTGGCTTCTGATTGCCTTAGCTCTAGCCACTGTGGCCACTTGGGGAGTGAGCCAATAGTCAGAAGCTATTTCCTTAGTATCTCCTCTCTGTGTATCTGCCTCTCCGTCCACATACTCCCCCAAAAGAAGAGCCAGAAGCCAGGAGCTTCTTTCAAGTCTCCCAAGGAGGTGCAGGGGCCCCAGGTGCCTGTTGCGTTTCCATTCCCTAAGCAGAGAGCTGCATTCAAAGTGGATCAGCCAGCATGCTGGAGATACAGCTTAAAGATTAACCTGTTATGTTACCATGCTAGTCACTCCTAAATGAATTAAATTTAATTCGTATCTGAAACCTAAAAGCATAATTAAAAATGTTGATATAAATAGGGGAAAAAGAGGAGAAATTCCTTACCAACCTGTGTTAGGAAATCACTTCTTAGACCATAAATAACACTGATCATTAAAAAAGGAAGAAATAATAAGATGAACTTTATTAGAATTAAAAGTACCATTGAGTGGTGCCATTAAGAAAATTTGTAAGCTATACCAAATCTCAGACAGAAGAAAATGTTTGCAAAACAAAAAGCAAACCTAGGACTTGCATCCAGAATCTATAAACCAGTTTTAATTTTGAAAAATTTAATAAAGATTAAAAAGATATTTTACACAGGAAGCTAAAAATGGCCAAAAAGGTCTTAAAAGTTAAGCTTAAAAGCTTAAGAATAGTAATCATCTATATAAATTAAAATTAAAGCAAAAATGCAATGTCACTCACACTAATTAGAATAGCTAAAATATAAAGCAGTGGCAACACTAAATCTTGGTTAAAATGTAAAATAGCCAGAATTCTCACACACTGCTAATGGGAGGTTAAAATGTTACATTTGGGACATAGTTGTGCAATGTCTTGTAATGTTAAACTAATACCTACTGATGTCCCATCAATTCCCCAGATATCTATCCAAGATTAAGGAAAAACATGCATTCACAAATATTTGCACAAAAATGTTCCTAGTAAAGTTACTAACAGGAAATTAATAATTGCAGTTCATACTATTCATTCATATTAAGCCCCAAATGGAAAAATCCAAAATAAATGCCTAATGAAAAGTGAGTAAATGAGTAAACATATCGTGGTCTACTCAGACAATTGAACACTAGTAAAACAAAAGGAAGAAATACATTGATACATGCAACAATGATGAGTCTAAAACACTATATTCAGGAAAATAAAGAAGACATTGTTCCTACTGTATGATTTCTCTCTCTCTCTCTCTCTCTCTCTCTCTCTCTCTGTCTGTCTACCTTTTTCATACACACACCCACACATACACACACACAAACACCTACAACAGTTAAAGCTATTCTGTTGTGTTAAATTTCAGAACAGGAGTTTACTTTTTTCCTGGGGAAGGAGATGAAGTGTGAAGAAACAAGAAGGAACTCTGGTATAAAGGGGAGAGAAGAGCCCCACATGTGATTTTCTCTAGGATCACGATGCTTTGTTGACTAGTGTCACTACCTGCTCACACCAGGCTGTTTGTTTCTGTCAAGACTTTTCTTCTACGATGATACCTATCTCAGTCGGGTTTTATGCATTCTATTGTTTCCAAAAGTTTATGTATTATTTGTATTGGAAAGTCAGATATCCAGAGACAAGGAGAAACAGAGAGAAAGATCTTCCACCTGCTGGTTAATTCCCCACGTGGCCAAAACAGCTGGAACTGAGCAGATCTGAAGCCAGGAGCTGGGAGTTTCTTCTGGGTTTCCCACACAGGTGTAGGGAGGGGCCCAAGGTTTTGGGCCATCCTCCACTGCTTTTCCAGGCCACAAACAGGAAGCTGGATGGGAAGTGAAGCAGCCAAGACATTAACAAGTGCACATATGGAATCCCGGTGCATGCAAGGCAAGAAGTTTAGCCACTAGGCTATTGTGCCAGGCCACTCTGTTAGATATTTTTAAAATAGTTCAGATTTTTCTTGTGAGCTCCACACCTTTACACACCAGAGAAACAATAAATAATTCCTCTTGTTGGCAATCTTCTCAGTGGCGGTGGAGTTAGGGGGTCATTTAGTCGATTTCCTGAGGCATTAAGCTGTGCCCATGCATCCTGCATCTCAGTAACAGACAACACAGTTAATCCAACTCCCTGCATTCCAGACTTTGGGCAGCTCTTTCCAGCTCTGTGCTTTGGTTTGCCTTGTGCCATCCATTTGGAAAAGGATCTCTATTCATGTCTGCCATGTGCATGTGCTGGATGGTGAGTGATGCCTGGCCTTTCCTGTCAAGTTAGAGAATTTTCATTTTCTTTGAACATCATAATCTGGGTGTTTTGTGGAACACCCCAGTGAGTAAACTTAAGTTATGGCATATTTGCCTAATCATTTATACACCGTAACTGTTAGAAGGTCTGGACATTCTTTTTAAAATTTTTATTAATTTTCATTTTATTTGCAGGAGAGAAAGAGACAGAGAAAGAAATAAGGGCGAGAGAAAGAGAGAGATCTTCAATTAGCTAGTTCCCTTTTCAAATATCTGCAACAGCCAGGGATGGAGAAGGCCAGATTCAAATGGTATGAATTCAATCTGGGTCTCCTACATGACTGCCAGGGACCCAAAGGCATTTGCCATCATCTGCTACCTTCCTGAGGTGCACCTAGGACAAGAAGGAGACCCAGAAGTGTAGCTGGAACTCAAACAAGGCACCCCATTAAGATGCCAAGTAGTATCTTAAGCACTGGACCAAATGAAAACAGCATGGGGATTTGATTCCATTTTTAAAAATTCTGCCATCTTCAAGAGTCTAGTAATGGATCCAAGGTATTTGTTGATGAATGCATGGAAAACATGTGAAGAGACAGATACCAATTTATTTTCATCCATTGACAAAATCCGAGAAGAGTCGCAGCATCTGCCTGCTTGGGGTAATCAGTGAGGCAGTGGGGTCACGGTCTCTTGGGAAAGACCTGTTGGCTGCCTCGCAAGGCCCACATAGCCAGGAGGGCCAGGAGGCCATCACTTCAGTCCACTTCAGTTTTTGAGGTCTGGGATCCAGACTCTTAAGAATTTATTCCTGGTTTGAAAAAAAAGCTGCCATTATTTCTTAAGGGATGCTATTCCTATTGTACAGGGAAAATTTGTTACAAGAGGGTCAGTTACTTGTGTTCACTCATTACCAAATATCCTTTCCTTAGGTGAGTGCATGTTAGCAAAATTATATACAGAACATTATTGAAGAAGCAAGAAATCAGAACAAAGGAAGGCAACTGTTTCTTCCGAATGAATAGTTACCCAACTTTGCAAGCATGTATGTAGTGAACAACACATAATCCATTACGTACAAAAGGCAGTTTTTTGGGGTCAGTCTCGAGATATTCTGGGGAAAACAAACAAATATAAAAAGTACTTCTAAATTTTTTTTCTTTAAAAGAGGCAACTCCCCTTTTGCATGATATTCTTTTCTTCAATTCTTTGCTTACAGTTGGATTGCAGTTAAGCTGGGAAGTGTGCATATAAACCATTTGAAACAATTACCAATAAATAATTACCTGAATGATTCAACATGACATTTTGAATGTCTGTTCTCTATTCCAACATGAATGGTATAGTAATGTAGCTGTGTGACCGCGGTCTTATTTTCCTATTTCCATGTTCTTAGGCAAAGAAAAGCCCCCTCATGGTTTGTGATTAGGAGCAAGCATGACATTTTGACTAAATATAGGATCTTTGCAGTACCCATCCAAATATATTCTCAAAATAGTACAATAAATTGTTCTAATTGCCTAAGAGAGTTCATTAAGGATCCTAGTATGCCTAACTCACTTAAAAAAAAAACCCCAAAAACAAAAAAACACAATGCAGTCTTTAATAGGAAGGAGTGGGTATGTGAGGTTGCGAGATTGCTCAGTTTTAATCTTCAGCTTCATGAAGCTCACATCCATCCACTTTATGAAATATCTGACATTAGTGAGCATGTAATTGACACCCTTAGGTCAATTCAAACAAGTTTATTTATTTTGTTATCCACTTATCTGCAAACCTAACAATTACTTAGAGACATGTGTTGTAGTCCACTATGGTTAGAATGGAATATTTGCCATTTTGTCTTTATGTATCTTGAGGCCATTTTGAGAGGGCCATAATAAATTTAATGTTGTTAGATGCTCCTGGAGAATATGACTATAATATTATTATGCCCTTTACTGCCACTAATACATTTTGCCTTAAAGCTCCCAAGCCTGATGCTAATGTACACAGTTTTTTTCTATCATTTGTCATCCTTGTATTTTTCAACTTGTTCTATGCTTTCAGTATTTTGAAAAGAAATGGTACCATTTTCAATTTTTAATACAGTCATAGCACCTTGGTCTCAAAGTATGAATTACTAGTTGTTGTCTGGAGATGTTGAGGATTTCCCAAATCTGTGGTAGTGGTGAATGTGGTCAAAGACCATTCAATAATACAAGATGTTGTCATTCTTGTTCTCCTTTGAGTGCAGTTTCTAGAGGCTAGAGAATGTGTGAGAAAACAATAAACACAGAAGCAGAATGCAAATTCAACCAGACAATAAAATCAGATATCAGAAATTTGTAAAATGCAAAATAATACTTACTCTTTCCAATATTAAAAAGTAATATTTTTATGTTTGGGAGTAATAGTTGCTTTTAGTGAAATAAGCATTCATGTTGACACACAATAAATTTATTAGTTTTAAAAATAATGAATAAATATTTTGAATTGCTTTGTTTTTTCTATACTGGTAAATATGATTAGATGCAAATCTCATGCATACCATCTACTTGGGATACTTGATGATTCTTGAAGTAAAACGTGGTTAGACTTAAAAAAATTTGAGACCCACACATTTAAAATGGGCTTATGTACAGAGTCGGCAATTGACTTAGTGGTTAAAAATGTTGCTGGAATAGCTAAATTCTACACAGGAGTGCCTAAGTTCAAATCCCAGCTCAACTCCTGACTCCAGCTTTCTATCAGTGTGCAGTCTAAGAGGCAACAGACAATGGCTGAAGTACATGTGTTGCTATCACCCACATGGGGACGCAGAGCCAGTTCCTGGCTCCCAGCTCCTGTCTGGTCCTGTCCTGGTTGATAGGATCTCTCTCTCTTTCTCCTTTTTCTTTCCTCTCTCATTTTTTCCACCTCTTCCCTCCAACATATCTGCCTCTCAAATGAATAAAATCAAGCAACTTTAGGGGTTAGCATTAAGGCACAGTTGATTAAGTTGCATATTAATTTGAGACCTGGCTGCTCTGCTTCTGATCCAGTTTCCTGCTAATGTACTTGGGGAGACAAAGGAAGATGGTCCAAGTATTTGGGTCTCTGTCATGCACTTGGTAGACCTGCATGGCACTCTGGGCTTCTGATTTTAGCCCAGGAATGAAGCAAAAATTAGAAGACGTCTCTTGCTTTTGTCCCCCCCCCCCTTTTTCCTGTCCCTCTGTCAAATAAATAAAATAAAACTTCAGAAAAAACCAATTTTGGACTATATTTCTAGGATGTTTACTCTAATAATTTAAAAGTCTTACAATGCATTTGTGTCAATGATTAGATTACCTTTTATTTTGACGTTCATGTGATGATTTATTTTTTTAAGATCCATCCATTTTTCTTGGAAAGACAGATACACAGAGAAGAGAGACAGACAGAAGTATCCTCTGTCTACTGGTCCACTACCCCAAGTGGCCACAACGACCAGAGCTGACTGAGCTGAGTCTTGCATCTGGGTGCAGGGTCCCAAGGCTCCAAGCTGTCCCCCACTGTTTTTCCATGCCACAAACAGGGAGCCAGATGGGAAGTAGACTAGGCAGGACATGAAGCAGCACCCATATGGGATCCTGGCACATGCAAGGCAAGGATATAGCCACTAAGCTATCATGCCTGGCTCTCATGTGATGATTTAATCAAAGGAAATTATAAGTAAAAATTTTCAGTATTTAAAAAATTAATGCATGGCATTAAATTAATTAATCCAGGCATTTTGGATTTCTTTGGTCACATTAGCAATTAATTGTGTTGGCTGATATTCTTAGATATATAAGCATGAAGTTTTGTTATCTGATGATTCTAACTCACAGAACATGCTTCTTTCTGAGTTCTGCAATTTAAATCGAATTTGTGCATCAGAACCTGATATGTGCTTTTCACATTCCTTTCAGGTACTTCAGAGCAATTATTGCTGTCAGATATTTTTTGTGGTAAAATGTTTTTATAACTGTCATATTTGAAAGTGATTTGAAAGTGGCATTCATCACCATCGCTGTGTTGCATAACCATTACTTCCATCTTGACCTCAACCCTTTCTGTCTCCCCAACATAATCTCCGTTGTATTTTGAATAATATTTGAATATTTCCTTCAAGTGTTCATGTGCTGGAAGCCTAGTCCCTAGGGTGGTAATTTTGAGAGGTGGTGGAACCTTTAAGAGATAGAGTCTCATGGGAAGTCATTAGCACATTGGTGACCTCACCCTCAGGAGAGATTAAGGCAGCTGTCATGCAGTGAGATAGTCCTGGAAAGAACAAGTTGGTTGCAAGAAGGCGCTGTGTCATGATTTTGGCTCCTTCTGCAGGCTACTGGTTCTCTTCCTCCCGCTCTGCCATCCTGTCACACAGCTGGAAGCCAGCACCATGGTCTAGGGACCTTATAACCATTAGAATTATGGCCCAAATAATCTCTTCTTTACAGAGATTGGCCTAAGACAACTACATAGCCACTCTTTCCTCTCATTCCAACCCCTGCTAACATTTATTGTACGTTTTTCCTATAAAAATTTGCTTATTCTAGATACCTCACATAAATGGAAGAATACAATATTTGCCTTTTGTATAGTTTATTTCATTATTTTTTTCTTCTACATAGAATAGGATATTTAATTGACATCAATACTGGTACATAACAAATGTCCAGCTGTAGCTAGAGGAAGAAAAAAAGCAGGGAAATTTCAGATACTGAGCTGGATTCCAGGGTAGACTAAAACCATTAAAGGTCAATAGCATAATTATAAACGAAGCCTTTTTTATATGCAGTGCTTACTCTTATGGAACAATTTTCACGAACAGTTCTTGCAATAAGAAGTTCAACTTGTCTTTCACTTGTTATGTTAAAACAGAAACAAGGTGAATAAAACATGATTTCTTGGGCCTAGGGGCTGAATTCTTGCCTTGCACATATCAGGGATCCCATGTGGGTGCTGAGTCATGTCCCAGAAGCTCCACTTCCCATCTAGCTCGCTGCTTGTGGTCTGGGAAAGCAGTCGAGGATTGTCCAGAGCCTTGGGACTCTGCACCTACATGGGAGATATGGAAGAGGGTCCTTGCTCCCAGCTTCGACTGGCTCAACTTTGACCACTGTGGCTACTCAGAAGTGAACCAGTGGATAGATCTTTCTGTATCTCCTCTCTGTAAAACCTGCCTTTTCAATAAAAATAAATATGAGGGTGTGAGAAGGTGTTTTCTTTGTACTTGGACATACATTTTAATGTCTGCATTTTATACCTTTTAGTGGTTATCTTAATTTTTGACTTTTAAAAAGTCATTACAGTGGATTTCTTGAATCATAGATTAAAAATAACTTTATAAACAATCAACAGGAATGTAGAAACATAATCTCAGATGCTCTCAAGAAACACATCTTAAGATACAGCATATGTGATGAACATTTCTTTGTGAGTTTGTTCACTGTTCAGATATTGGAAAATAGTCAATTTATCTTACAGTGAAAAGTTAGCCTCTGATAACAATGGTGAAAAGAGATCATAATGTATAGCTCACTTTTTAACTATTTTGTTTTATTTTATTTTTGATGATGTTTATATCATTGAGAAGGATAGATGTCCAGAGGGACTGTTTCGGATGGGAAGGGTCAAGGAATGGGAAATGGTGGATGAGACAATTGTTTCCATTTTTTCCCTTTCTGTATCTGAAGGAAGGGAGGAAAGACTGGGAGAGGACTGCTCTCAGCAGCCTAACCGCATCAGAACCTCATCCTCATCCTCATCCTAGGGTCTCTAGTGTGGAGTATGTTCTGAGGGCACTGCCCAAGTGGGATAGTTCTCAAATGCTGTTGATTTCATTGTTCCAAGACCAATTCATTGATGAAGTACACATTAGAGTCTCCATTTGCTCAGATACTTGCTGTCAACACTTGGCCAGTAGGGTTGTTCAACTTGTATTGCCATCCCCAGCACTAGAAGTCCTCTGCAGGCCTCAGTGATCGGTCATGTCCCCAGTGCATATCTGGACATGCCATCCACTGCATAGGATTCAACAATGGAGGAGCCCCAGTTCTGACACATGCATTTCATGTTCAGAATGCAAATTCTGTTATTTTCCCAGTGGTTGGAGTTTTGAGACCACTGGTTCAGTTGCAGGGGGGATAGTTCCCAAAGAAATCTTGCCAGAAGTGACCCCAGACATGACTCCTGTGTGTTCCAGTCAGCGTGGAGTCTGGCTTTGTCTGTCAACCACATCAGCCTACACACATACTGGTGGTTGCAGCTGCCCTTTCAGTTCTGTCTCCAGACCCATCTCTTTCACAAACCAATGGACGTCTCAGCTCAGCTCATCCCTGTCCACCGCACACTCAGCCCTCATGCACACCAGCAGGAACTGCAGCCTAGTCAGAGCAACCCCCAGAAACCCCCACAAGGCCTGGCCCCATCCCTGGTTCATGCACATGCTAGTATGTGCAGCAGACTGGTTCGGTTAATCTCATATCCCACTTAATTCTTGTACACATCAATGGATGCTGCAACCTAGCTCAGCCCAACTGACCCCACTGTTCAGCCCACACTAATGCTGGCAGGTATTTATTACTGTTTGTCCTGCCAGGTCCACCACCAGCCCTGGTTCTTATGTTCACTGGTGGGACCTATCAGAAGGATATCCACTGTTTCCTTAATGGGCCCATTCCCATTCTCGAATCTTTCACTTTCCAGGTGGTACTGCACTCTAGCCAGACAGGATTTGCCCCCAATCCCAGCTCTTGCCAGCTGATGCTGCAGCAAAGCTCGACCAGCCTGCACTTACTCTGACTCATGCATGCACCAGTGGATACAGTTGTTTAGCCCAAGCTGGTTCTCCCCCTAACCCAGCTCATATTCAGACCAATGGGTATTGTAACCCTACCCAGCCTTGACCGTCCCACATCCCAGTTCTCACACTCACCAGTGTAAGTGGCACCCTAGCAGGGGAGCCCCCACAGCTTCTCTACTGGGCTTACTTCCCCCTAGGCTGTTATGTATGCTGGTGGGTGCTGTGGTCCAGTCTGATAAGGCCACTTCACCTCAGTATTTTCCAGTGGATGACACAGACTAGCCCAGACCAACCAGACCCCGAGTCTCGACCTAATGTGAACTGACTGGTATTGAGGTCCAACTTGGCGAGTGCTGCACCCTGTCCTGGGTCTCCTATCTGCCAGTGGGTGCTATGAAGTGGCCCAGCCCAGCCCAGCCTGCTACCAGACCTGACACACATATATGCCAGCAGGTACCATAACCTGGCTCAGTCTGGGCTGCTCCCAGCCTCACTTCTTATGCTCACCTGAAGGGATGGCATCCTGACAGAGGAGTTCCCCAAGCTCCTTTGTTAAGTCATCTCCTAGTCACAGGGTTCAAGCACACGGGTGGGTTCTTGGCTAACCTCCTGTCCAGGCAGGTACAGCAGTCTTGCCTGACCAGCCCACACCCATGCTGATTCTTGCTGTTGAGTGCTACAACCCAGTCCCACCTTACCGACCCTAATGTGAGTCAGTGGGTGCTGAGACTTAGCCCAGCCTGACCTACACCCACCCTTGTAAGCAGCACCGGCTGCTGGAGTGGAGCCCAGTCTGGCAAACTCCAGACGCAGGCAACACCCATGCCGAGGGATACTGAAACCATGTCCAGCCCAGATCATTGCCCCCATTCTAGCTCTCACACTCACCAATGGGAACTGCAGCCCACTGAGGGCATCCCCTTAGCTCTCCCATCAGGCCTGTTCCCAACCACAGATTTTGCACATACTTGCAGTTGCTCTGACCCATCCAGCATTGCCTATATCTGGCTTGTCCTTTGGGTTCTGATGCTGTAGACTGGACTAAGCCAGCCAACCCCCAGTCCCAACTTTCATTGGTGGGTTCTACAGCAGAGCCCTGTGCAGCCTTCCTCCATCCCTGGCTTTCATGCAAGCTGGTAGGTGTGATAGTCTAGCCAGCATTGCCCACATCCCATCCTGGCTTCTGTGCATGCCAGCGTGCTGCAGTTTGGCTCAGTCCTGCTCCATCCGCCACCCCAGAACCAACCCACAATACCTGCTGACAAGTGGAGCTGCCCAGCCTGGCCTGACCAATATCCAGCTCTGACTCATGCTCTCACCAATGAGAGCTACAGTCCACCAAGGGAGTTCCCCAATTTCCCATGCAAAACCCACATCCAGATCCACATTTCATGTGTGCCAGTAGGTGTTAGGCCCTTACCAGTTATAGTTCACCTCCCAGTCTTGGCCTGTGGATGTTGTGGCTTGGCCTGTCCCTCTCCCAATTCTTGGATGTGCTTGCTGATACTGAAGTCTGGACCAGTCTGACCTGCTTTGAATTCCAGCACCCATGAGTGTTGGAAAGTTCCCTGTTATACTTAGTATGGGCCATCACTACCCCTAGCTCTTAAGCAAACCAGTGGATACTGAACTCCTACAAGGGGTGCGCCCACATATTCACCTCAGAATCTACCCCCAGACCTGATTATCTCATGTGCCAGTTAGAGTCATGGCCCAGTCTAACATTACCTATTCCCTGCTCCGACACTCACTGGCAGGTACTGTGGTCCATCTCTGCCGGGTAGGGCCCACATCCCTAGATTTCATGTGCACTGGTGAGCAGTAGTTGACGCTAACTAGCTCAGCTCTAGTCTCCCATGTGGACAGGTGCCCCTCTTGTAATGTACTCCTTCAATGGTACGCCCTCCTACACATCCTAAACCCGCTTCCATGATTAATACACAGACCCTGCATCTGCAAGCACATGGGTTCTCCAGCTGGATCTTCTGGCAGGGTGGTGTGCTGACCTGTAGACCTGCCTACCAACCAGAGACCACAGATCCAGTCCTCTGGCTCATGAGCCAGCCTGGTACTCTACCCCTCCACAAAATGCCAGGTTCCACCTTTACATCCTTGTCAGTACTTGTTCCTTTCCACTTTATTGATTGTAGCTGTCTTAATCAGTGTGAAGACTACACTTTTGTGAATTTACTGAATTGGTAATTCCTTCCACACAGTTCATACTAAAAATCCAAATGTGTAATGGCTGATCCATGATAACACATCTCATAACACTATTTTTCTCACACAATCTACATCTATGCCAACAATCTTGCTACCATCTCATTTTGATGCATTTTCAAGGAGTGCATTTTTGCCCTCCACCAATTCACTAACTTGTAGTTTCCAAGGCTTCTAGCATATGAATATTGGGTTCCATATCTCCCCTATAAATAGGCTTTGCACCTCTGTGGATATTAAAACACTAACTATTCCACACCTCATACTAAGCTTGCTTCTACAGATCTCAGACAAAAGCAGCTCTCACATTTGCTGCTAAGGACTCATTTGCTCACAACCTTCACCTTCACCCTTGTTCCACATTCCCCCTTCATCTGGGCCTGTAAGAATATTCATACTTGACTAATTTTCAGCTAGGCTGTTACAATGTGTTTATTTTCCTTTTATTTGAGACATTTTAATTGGAAGGACTTTCAGGCTACTCAATCCACCCATGGTCAAATAGTATTCCAATAATCTGTTCAATCTTTTGCATGCATCTCTTCATCCATATTATATTAGTATCAAATAAGAAAGCTGGTTATAACTGTATTTGTTTTTATCTAAACAGAAAATTCAAATCTTTTATCAGAATATTTACAGATGTGGGTTTAAAAATTATGCATCTTAAAGCTTAAGTTATTAATTTATTACAAATTTCTCATAGTGAGTTTTGCAGAACAGTTTCTAAAATATATCAACAATTTAATTGTGAAAATAATTGTGCCAGGGCTTGGCATTTGGTGCAAAAGTTAAGATCCTGTTTGGAAAGCTAGCATCTCAAAGTGCTGGGTTCAAGTTCCAGCTCTGCATAAGGTCCCAACTTTTACTGATATACATTCTGAGAGACAGCCAGTGATGGCTCAAGCATTGTGATCCCTATTGTCCACTCTGCATACATGGAGTGGGTCTCTGGCTTCTGGCTTCAACATGGCCCAGTCCTAGCTACTGTAGGAATTTGAGAAATGAGCCAGCAGAAAGATCTCAGTCTTTATGTGTCTGTATTAAAAGAAATT
The DNA here is from genome assembly GCF_030435755.1 of Ochotona princeps. Lineage (NCBI taxonomy): Eukaryota > Metazoa > Chordata > Mammalia > Lagomorpha > Ochotonidae > Ochotona > Ochotona princeps. Next base: position 32,719,112 of record NC_080838.1, read on the forward strand.
TAAATTAGAACAATTTAAAAATAGCTGTTTCATGATCAAGTTAGCAAAATATTAAATCTGGCTTAAACAATTTTCTTAACTGCAGAATTTATATATCATGTGTATTTTTTAATTTCTAGGAAAAGATTTTTTTCAAAATTACTTTCTTGAAAGAGTATGCACTAATAAATATTCAGAGAACAATATTAACTTTAGAAGACCTGATAGGCATTTTAAGATCAAATTTCTGATTTTTTAATCTTTAACTTTGTCCAATATCATATACAGATCATAACATATAAATGGGTTTTGATGCTTGGAAGTAACATATGACATCAAAGAAATTAAGTATTTCTTAATTTCAACTTGTATTTCTCAATTTATTATAATCATAATTTCTGATATACACTTTTGTATATCAATTTTCATAGTGTAACATAAAATTCATAAACTTATATATTACAGCATGTAAAATTCTGGGAGTATGGAAAAAATATTAGGGAACTCAATGCGGAAAGCAAAATGCACATCTAAGGAATAAGTTTTCCATAGCAACAGAATCATATTTGTTCTCTAATGATTGTACCAAAATAACTTATCTGAAAACCCTGGACATTTTAAATTAGTGGAAAAATTGAAGAGAACATTAAAGTCTCATTACCCTACATGGTGATTTATGGATTAGACTTAATAGCCTAAGTATTCTCCCATCTGCTAAGAAATATATCACCAGAGGTTTAAAAATCAATTTTAATATTTCAGTTTTGAATGAAATTTTTCACAACCAGAACTTGTCAAAGAGTTTACAACATTTCTGAGGAAAATTCCCTTAAGTTTCATGACTGAAATCTGCTCATCAATATGAAAATAAAAAGACCAAAAATAGCTACAAATGCAAAAAAATGAAAATGGATTCATTAGAATAAGATAATTATTATTAAAGGAATGGTTTTCCAGTATTTAGATTAGCAGCATTCTCCTAATCTCTTTCAATTAGGTTTCCATATCTCAGTTAATTAGCAGCTCTCTCAAACAGGTGAGCCACCTCAAAGTTTTTTTAAAATCACAAGTTATTTCAGTAGGAAGTGTTCTCAGAGGGGAGTCTGTCAAAATCACATAATTTACAAATGAGGAAACTAATGGTAATGCCACTGTCTCTGCTTTTGCTCTTGGTCATTGTTCTTCTGGTTATCAGATTCTTCTCCTTGGGGCATGTTTCCAAGCTGTGTCACCCACAGGTCTACAGTTTGATTTTACTTTTTGCGGTTGGTACAAGTCTGTTTGTTTGCAGTCACTTGTGCCACTCCAGCGAGTTCCAGGTCTGGGTTCTTATGTTAGATTTCCACCATGGTCCTCTTAGCCCCAGCTCCTGGCTCACCACTCTCCACCTCCTGTGATACCATGCTGAGGCTGCACAATTGTCTGTACAGTCTTTCTCCCACTTCCGGTTTGAACAGGTCCCATGATTAGGGAGACACCAGGTGTCTTATGTAACTAGGTTGTTGGTGGTGAGGATTTTGCCAGAACCTGTTGGCCATTAGTTCAGAGGGCTACCTATTTTGACCCATATGATGCCACATAGTATTATTTTCCTAAGGGACCAGTGCAATGCAATGAGCTAAGTGAGTTCTTGCCAAGCTCAGCAAATGTACAGTTCACTGTTGTACCTGCTGTCTTAACACCTTTGCCACACTGTATACAATGGCGCCTGGTGTGCCACTATTAGTTTTCTTGATCTGCTGGCTGTCAGGTCTGAGGGCTACCAGGACCTATCTTGGGTGGAACCTGTAGGATGCCATGTTGTTACAATTCACTGATCCAGAAATGAATTTACTCCCAGCTCAGTGCATGTGCAGTTCTGTCCATATCCCTTGCCTCCTTAAACAAAATGGCACCTGATACGACTCTAGGGGGAGGACTAGGCTGTGAAATCCCCCCTGTTCCCACACTGCCCATCTGGGATCTGCTGCTCTGTCCCTGCTCCTGGTCAAATCAAACAGACCATCAGGACGAGCAGTTTTTTTTGTTGGGTGCAACGCCTGAGCTTCTAGTGAACATCCCTTCCCACCTGGTTGTTGGTGGAGTTTTAGCTGCTGGTGCAATTCAAATTGCCACTCACTGAATACCACTGCAGTATGGGTCACTACAACATCACACCATAGTGTCCGCTGCTTTCCTGTGTCTGTCAGTCTCCAGGTGCCCCTCTGCTGTTCTTCTGTCTTCTCCTATTTCCTGGAATGTACCCTCTCTGCTTCATAGTGGCTAATATTTGTCTGTTTAAATGTGCCCTTACCCTATTCTGCCATCTTGATTCTCCCAAGATTTTAAAATTGAAACCTCAATAATTCATATGTCTTCACTGTTATGTTCTTATACTGAAGAAAAATTAGCTCTATACATATCACACTTTTAAAATATTACCATCACCTTTTAAACTTGTTCCCCCTCATCTACTGTATGTGCATCTGGCTCTACTCATCCTGAGGCTCTGACAGTGTTAGTGCATCTAACAGTACAGATCATAACAGAAGGCCAAGTACTGGTAAAGAGGAAGAATAGTTGGGAAACACATCAATTCACACATCATTTTCAGTACGACATCTATGTCTTGAGTACTGTGAATTCTACATTAAGACAAAGTAACAAGACTCATGAGAAGAAATAAATGTGGGGCTTGGTGAGACAGCCTGGTAGCTAAAGTCCTTGCCTTGCCTGCACCAGGATCCCTTATGGACACCAGTTCTAATCCTGGTGGCCCCTGCTTGTGTGCTGGGGAAATAGTCCAGGACAGCCCAAAGCCTTGGGACCCTGCAGTCACATGGGAGACCCAGAGGAAGCTGCTAGTTCCTGGCTTCAGATTGGTTCAGTTCCAGCTCTTGCGGTCACTTGGGGAGTGAACCAGCAGATGGAAGATCTTCCTCTTGGTCTCTCCTCCTTTTTGTATATCTTCCCAGTAAAAATAAATAAGTATTCTTTAAAAATCTTAAAAAAGAAAGAAATGCAAAGTGAGACTGGCATTTCTCATTGTAGTGTCTCATAATTCCCTAAGAGAAAGAGTTGATGGACAGACTAAGTAATGCTTTTAGCAGCCTCTAGGGTCCCTAGTGGGAGTGCATGAGGTCAGAATAGTGAGCATTTCAGTAAACAGAAGAGAGACAGCAAAGTCTGGCAAGGGCAATGATTATTTTTATTGTCTTTGTTGCTGGATCTACAATAGTACACCTGACAATAATTCATTGAACCATTACATTTCTTGGTATGCATATTGTACTTCAAGGTAAACAGTGAAAAAGATAAGAATTACTGAAGCTGGTGCTGTAAGTTAAGCCTCTACCCTGTGATACCAGTATTCCATCTGGGTACCAGTTGATGTTTCAGCTGTTCTACTTCTAATCCAACTCCCCTCCCTGCTTATAGCTTGGAAAAGCAGCTCAGGTCACTGGGCCCCTGCACCCAACTTCAGAGACCTGGAGGAATTCCCGACTCCCAGCTTCAGATCAGACCTGCTCCTGCCATTATAGCTGTTTGGGGAGTGAACCAGCAGATGAAAGATTCCTCACTTTATTTATCCTTACCTCTGGATTCTATCTTTCAAATAAAAAATAAACATTTTTAAAAAGAATTACCAGTTCTTATTTATGTTCTTAAATTCACTTTATCAAAATTATGGAGCAGTTTCTTCAAATCAGCCACTGTGCGGAGTGGTAGCACTGCCACTTAAATGAGTCATCTACCCTACCCTCATCAAATTTGCAACAGTGGAAGAATTTTGGCTTTGTGAAAGGTCATAATGGAAAATGGGAGAGTTTGGCATTCCCCGAAGGAAGCTGAGGTCACTTTTGAGCAATAAATGGAATATCAATTGAGAAGTCCACTATTTGGCTCTCATTGCTCATACTTGTGCTATAATTTTAAAAGGTCTTACCTAGACTACAAATTCCTTTTTAGAGATTATGTTTCATTCATCTCTGAATCTTTTTTCTGCAGCACAAACTTTAGCAGAGAAGCAAATAATCAGACTGAATGAAGAAACAAATCAAGATACATGGAATGTCTTCTCAAATCCGCTGGTTTGTTTTTCTCTTTGAATACAAGCTAGTTGCAGGAAAGGGCTCAGTTCTCTAAATTTTGGGGGAAAACATTAGATAATTTGCATGAAGTTATGCTTACTAAGTCATGAAGATCCCTAGTTCTATTTTCAATTTTCAATCTTAGAGTGATTGATGACAATCAAGTAAGAATTGAACCCCAGTCTTAGAAGGAATTGCAGTGTATACCACTTTGTTTGCCTTTGTACAGCCTGTTGCTTGAGACATCTTTTCATTAGAAAACCTGGAAACCTTTTTTTTCCCCGAAGATTTTAAACTTTTTCTTGGAAAGTCAGATTTCCAGAGAGGAGGAGAGACGGAGGAAGATCCTCAGTCCTCTGATTCACTCCCCAAGTGGACGCAATGACCAGAACCACGCCAATCTGAAGCCAGGAACCAGGAGCCTCTTCTAGGTCTTGCACATGAGTGCAGGGTCTCCACGTTTTGGGCTGTCCTGTACTGCTTTCCCAGGCCACAAGCAGGTTGCTCGGTGAGAAGTGGAGCAGCCAGGACAGGAACTGTTGCACATATGGGATCCCTAGCATGCAAGGCAAGGAGTTTAGCCACCAGGCCACCATGCCAGGCCCAGCACTTGAATTTTTTAAAAACCAATTTTAATGCAAACTTGAAAGAAGTCTACTTTGACAGTAGTTTCTTGTTTTTTGTTAAAAAAAACTTAATCCATAGATTTTATATTTGTTGCTACCATTGTGGTTGTTTTAATGTTTACTGTTTAATGTTTCGTTTTTAAAGATTTATTTATTTTTATTACAAAGTCAGATATACAGAGAGGAGGAGACACAGAGAGGAAGATCTTCCATCTGATGATTCACTCCCCAAGTGACCGCAAAGGCCCGGTGCTGCAGCTGATCCAAAGCCGGGAACCTGGAATCTTTTCTGGGTCTCCCACGCGGGTGCAGTGTCCCAATGCATTGGGCCGTCCTCAACTGCTTTCCCAGGCCACAAGCAGGGAGCTGGATGGGAAGTGGAGCTGCCAGGATTAGAGCTGGAGTCCATATGGGATCCCAGCGCATGCAAGGCAAGGACTTTAACCACTATGCTATTGCACCAGGCCCTACTGTATAACGTTTAATCATCAGCTTGAGGAAACCCAACTTAAGAATTGAGCATTTGCCTTGGAATGTTTTTTTTATCCCTTTGGAAAACCCAAACTGATAATCAAACAAGTTAAATTATTCTCTGGAAAAAAATCTTTTTAAAATAAGGACACTACATTCACAAAGCAGACGCAGATTTTAGCTTACCGTGTTTTATAACATGTCAGAACTAAAAACTAAAAATAAGGACCTCATGAGACCATTTCTCTAATTCATCTCTCCGATAGTAAGTCTCCATTGGGATTCATAGGCAAAATGATAATAATAGTCCTGAAGGTAGATTTATTTCCCAATTTTATTACGCTAACAATAAAACTACTTATGACCTGGCATAGCATGTATCTTTACTAAGACAGTTGAGATGAGTAATGAATGATATACAAAAGATTGAGAAAATATTACAATTTACCAGATCATTGCATTTAAATATGTATATATGAAAGAAAATTTTTCATTGTTAAGAGACTATGCAACATAGATTATAGATCACGGGCATTTAATCTTTTAATCTTTTTTTAAAAAAATTTTTATTGGAAAGTCAGAGTTACAGAGAAAAGGAGAGACAAAGTGGAAGATCTTTCTCATCCATTGATTCACTTGCCAAGTTGTCACAATGACAGGATCTGAACTGATCTGAAGCCAGGAGCCTGGAACTTTTTCTGGGTCTCCTATGTGGGTGCTGGGTCCTAAGGCTTTAGTCAACCTCTACTACTTTCCCAGGCTACAAGCAGGGATCTGGAAGGGAAGTAGAACAACTGGGACATGAACCGGTACCCATGTGGGATCCTGGTGCATGCAAAGTAAGGATTTAAACACTAGGCCACCGCATTGGGCCTGATGGACACTTAATCTTTAATCAAATCCAATTCATTAGAGATAATAAAGATTCATTTATAATGGAAGCGTCTTACCCCACAAACACCAGAAAATAATTTTGTGTTAAGGTTAAGAGCAAATTTAGAAAGAGATTCAGATTCCACAAAGACAATTGTAATATGCACTTAGAGAAAATCTTGTTTTGCTAGGATACTTCGTAATCTAGAAATCAAATAAAAAATTAACACATGGAATTTTAATTTTTATTGAAAAGGTACCACAGAGTTGCTACTTGAATGTGAACTCTATGAGACTCCAAGATTTACCAACGTATTATCCTTTCTTTCATGATTATTTTTGGTGTCATATTTGGCAAAACATCCTAACTTCTTATTTTTGAGATACAATATCTAGAAAAGTTTTAAAAGTTGATTTCAGCAATCCAAGATGACTGCATAGTACCAAGAAACACTGATTTCAGCCACAGAAAGATACCAGGAAAAAAAAAAAGGAAAAACCATATCCCAGGAAACTCACTGAGAAAAAATTTCAGAAAATGGACAAAAGAAAACTTTGCAGAGCAGCAAAGGAAGATGACAAGCAGCAGCTGGCTTCACACTGCCCACTAATCCTGTGGCCAGGGCCCAGCTGGGAAGGGCCATTTCTCAGCACAAGGTCAGAGGAGACTAGCATGTCTTGTGCCACTGGAAATTTTGACCAAGAACGAATTCCATGGCCACTTTGATCGAGCCTGGTGAGCTTGCATGATGACAGGAAGTCCACTCAGGGCTCTGAGAAAGGAAGCCACACAGATGCCTTCCCTACTTCTTACCCAGATAGTGGATTCAGTTTGCTGAGGTGGAACTGCAATTGATGTCTGTCCTGCCTAGGAGAGCAAGGGACAGCTTGCTCAAGGGAAGGGACAGCTCAGAAGTTGGAGAGCAGACCCCAGCACCCTATGGTGCTAGGAGTCTTAAGGTTTAGGTCACAGAGCTGAGAAGGGTGCTACATGAGGACTGAGTTTTGGGGAACCCACCTGGTCCAGCTTTGGAAGCTCAGAGCTCCCTTACCACTAGGGACAGATTCAGAGCAGGAGTAGCAATCTTCTTAGTAAACAATACATGTTAAGACAAAAACCTGCTAAAAGAGACCAAAAAGAATGTTACATATTCTTTAAGGAATATGTTCATATTCATATGTTACATATTCTTTAAGGAATATGTTCGATACAGGGCCTAACGCAAATGTTAGTGGATCTAAAGTGAGCCATAGCTCCAACACATTAATACCACGGAAATTCTACACTCCATTTTCACCAATGGATAGATTAATTAGACAAATAATTGATAAAGAGACAACGAACTAATCAATGCAATAGAGCAAATAACCTAACTGATATCTATCAGACATTTCATTGCACTGCTACAAACATAGATGTTTTTCATTAGTTCAGGGAAGAGTATCTAGAATATGCCATATACCTGTATATAAAACCAATATCAACAAAGTTAGAAAACTTGAAATCATATCATCTACCTTTTCTTATCACAAAGGAATGAAACAGGAAACTAACAACAAAAGAAATTCTAGAAAATACAGGAGCACATGGAAATTGAGCAATATGCTCAATGAATGAATAAGGAGTCATAGAAGATTCCAAAAATGAAATCATAAATTTATTTATGTGATGAAAATGACAACAAACATATCACAACTTATGGATACAGCAAAAACAGTGTTAAAGGCAAGTTTATAGCAACAATACCTAGATTTAAAAAATTACAGAGCTACCAAATAGGCAAATAAATGAACTAAAATGTATCTTAAAGACCTAGAAAAACAAGAACAAATTACAACCAAAATTAGTAGGAAGAAAGAAATAATAAAAATAGAGAATAAATTTAAAAGTGATCAAAAAACAATTTTAAAAATCAGGAAAATAGAGAGCTGGTTTTGTGGGAAAAAAATTGATAAAACCATTGGCTCAACTAACAAAACAAGAAAGACAATCCAAATTAATAAAATCATAAATGAAAAAGATGCTACATTTGACATCAAGAAAGGCAAGGAATTACTAAGAATTCTCACAAGCAGCTATAGGCCAATAAATTGGAAAGTCGAGAACAAAAAGATGTTTCTGGGCACATACCCTTCGCCAAGACTGAGATACAAAGACAGAGAAAACCTGTGCACACTCAATAATAAAGAGACTTCCAACAAAGACAAGTCCAGGGTTGAACAGCTTCAGTCATGAATCAATTAAATATTTGCAGAATACTGGACGTCGTGAGCTTTGATCACTGTTTTGTAGTCCTTCCCTTGTCTATATGCCTGTAGAGCAATATTGTTTCTTCTTTTCACTTGTTGGATGTTATTGTTACTGGTGCAGTAACTTTTGAGTATTAAGTAAAAAGGAATTACACTTTTAAAAAAGAAGAAATTATGCTTCAAAAGAAAAAAGGAAGGAAGGAGCAGTATTAAGGGAGGAAGAGATAGACGGAGATAAGTATGATTATTATCTTAGAATTGTATATGAAATATATGGAATCATATTTTTATACTAATAAAATATTTTGAGATTAGTATGAAAAAGTTACATGCATGCGCACATTTACAGTAGTTTGGTTCATAATACACAAGATATGGAATCAACTTCTATGTTAATCAGTTGGTGACTATGAAGATAATGTGGTGGATATTACACAGCCATGAAAAAAAACAAAATCCTGACTGGCAACAAAATGGATACAACAGGAAATTATTATACTTCTTGGAGTAATCCAGGTCTAAAAATATAAATATCACATGCATTCTCCAAGGTAGTTAATATGAGAGAGTACAAAACTTTATAAGTGTGAAACTGATGCACTTTGATTAGATTATTCTTTACAGTCCTTATCTACAATCTTTCTGAACAATGGTGTTTTTATTTTTTGCATACAGAATCTCTTATTTTCGAGTATTAAGACTTTGACTATAAGGTAAATTAAAACTAAGTTATCTCAAAAATGTAAAAAAGATAGGGCCAACATTGTGGAGTGGTGAGTTAAGCCACCAACCACCTCTACCACTGGCTCCCATATGGTCACTGTTTCCAGACCAAGCTACTCCAGTTTCAAGCCTGCTAATATGCCCAGGAAAGCAATGGGAAAATAACTGTAATTCTTGGGCTCTTGAACCCATACGGATGACATGGAAGAAGCTCATGGCTTTGACCTGGCACAGCTCCGGCCATATTGGCTATTTGGAGGTGAACCAGCAGAGGGAAGATCTCTGTCTCTCCCTCTTTCTCTTTATGTTTGCCTTTCAAATAAAGAATAATAAATCTTTTAAAATGTTTTGAAAGAAAGGAGGTGGGAGGAAGATATCATTATATTCAAATTTTAGCCTTGAACTCTATGTAATTTCTTCTGTGCTTATCAATGAAAATGTTTAAAAAGACATATTGCCAAAAGCGATTTCATAACAAAATTCTTACTAAGTGATATATCTGAGAAAATGTGTATTTAAATTGTATTCTTGCTACAAATTATTCCTGATTGGGAGAGAAATGCAAAGAAGAGGTTTTGGGTCATCAACAAAATATACCATTGAATGTGTGTTGCTCTGAGTTTTGCTTTCCTAAATGTATTTAAACCCAATCTCAGTACCTTTTCTCATTGGAGTTGTTTGCCCTGAAGGCCTAAACAACTGAAGAAATACCTTAGATGTTAGATTCATGAGCTATATTTCATTGATGAATTATATATTTATAATGCATTATGAGGACCAGTGCAATGGCTCAATTGGCTAATCCTCCACCATCAAGTGACAGGATCCCACATGAGTACTAGTTCATGTCCCAGTTGCTCCACTTTCCACACAGCTCCCTGTCTGTAGCCTGGAAAAGCAGTTAAGGATGTTCCAAAGTCTCAAACCCTGCACCAGCGTGGAAGAGCTGGAAGAAGCTCCTAGTTCCCAGCTTTGGGTCAGCTCGCCAATGCAGGAACCTGGGGAAAGAATCAGTGGATGGCAGATCTTTCGCTCTGTCTCTCCTTCTCTCTGTAAATCTGTTTTCCAATAAAAATAAGTAAATCTTAAAAAAAAACCTTCTGTTATTTATAGTTTATATCCCGTGCTTCTTATAAAAAGATAATTTTGCTTGCCATATCACATACAGAAGACCAACTCCATCTTTCAGTTCTTGTTCTCAGTCTTTTTTCCATAGCCTTTTCTGTCTAGCACTGAGCGATCTGTGTAGCACTCCAACTCTCGTTCAAAGTTATCATGCCCTTTGGCATTGAGTCCATCTGATGTGCTACTAACTTAGCAGAGAGTCACGGCAACCTTTTCTAAGAAGACAATATTGGAACAGAGATCTGAGTGGTAAGTATTTCAAAGATGGAGACCAGATTAAGATACAGGAAGAAAAAGCCAAAAGGACTGAAGACGAAGAGAGAATAGCCCAGGATGAGCCTGGCCGTGGCTGCAGAAAACCCCTCGGCAAGCACAGCAGAGCAGCATCCAAACCAGAGTAAGGGAAGCACACGGTCAAACTATCACTAGATTTCTCATCTTCTCTTAAGAACACAAAAAAACTCTGTCAGTTTGCTTTTTTGGTTAACTATATACATAAGAATTTTTTTTAGGGACAATTAAAAAAAATAAGTTTCAAAACAGAATATCAGGTAAATTGTTATATTTTGACATTTCTTCCAGAGACTGGAAATTCTTTGGGGAGTTATTTATTCATGCAATACATATTATACCTAATAAAGAAAAAATCAGAAATCTACCATTTTAGCAGATACAACATCTATCTCTTCTAACTTGAAAAAACAAATCTTGATATTGTCTCTGAAATGTTAAATCATTTAAATTTTCTTGCCACATAGACTAGCTAATCTTAAATCTAGAAACTGGAGCTACATTTGAGTACTGTAAAGTTAGATGCCTCACTTTTTTAAGCTTCTTTTGCAAAGCCAAAAGCACTCAGGCTTTAACATTGTATTCTTGTTAGAATGGGTCATTACACAAATTTAAAACATTCCTATTCAACTGAACTAAAAACAGAAATCACAGGACAGTCCTGAAAACATAAACTTATCTTTTACCAAGTAAGGTCCAAGGAACATATTAAGGACCACGAGGCTCAGGTACCATTTTAAAATAGTTTTGGCACAACATTTGGAAAAACTGAGAGCTCAGAACTCGCTCAGGCACACATAGTGCCAGTGATCTTTTATTTTGCCTAAGTGCATAGATGATAATCAGATGGGTTATTTTAATAAGAATTCCATAAGAGGAAAGGCAAAATATGTTCTTTTAAGGTTTTGTGAATTTTCCTAGCTTTAAAAATAGTATGTGAGAGAATTCTCTGGATTACCCATCATCAATTGTTAAAGCCATGAGCGAGAAGCGATTTGAGTAGGATATTCTGCAGCCCCGGGAGCTTTTCCGCTTCTAAGTGATTGTAAAGTTAAGCTGGTGCTCTCGTCAGACACGGGGGACTACCCAAGGCAAGCACAGTCTTACTCTCTTCACTACAGTCCTAAAGTCACCCATTTTGCTTATGAAGGTATAAGCCAGTGGGACAGAAGTTGTTCAAGGGCTGTATTCTTTTTTTTTTTTAAGGGCTGTATTCTTAAAACATTTCACAGGAATAGCCATAATGGGGATATAACCCATATGATGGTTAAATTCTAAATGCTTTTCTCGTGGTCCTACACATTAGAATATTTAGAAGTCAACATCACATTTAATAATCTTATTGTGAACATTAACTTGTTTTCATGAAAACATTCTCCTTCCTGAAAATTTTAATAAATAAAATAAGAAGGGAAATTACTCATGAATTTCACTACATAGGTTGTACTTTTACACACCCAAGCCGTCAAAAGAAACATTCTAATCACAGCTAAGCAAGGGGGCAAGTTTTCATCTGCAAGTTTGACAGTTGTCTGAAGTGAATGGTAAAACGTCGCTGAGTTGAAAGAGTGGATTAAAAAATCCAACTTTGAAGTTTCAAAAGCTACTCTCTAATCACAATGTTTTAAAGGCAAAAACTCACACAGAACCAGGAGTGCCAGCGCTAACACTCTGTGGAACATGACAAATGGAGTGAGAATTCCACGCTGAACAGCAGCAGTGGGAAGACCAGGCAGCTAAGTGAATGCACACAGAACCCTCAGCAGTGTCAAGGATTTTTGTGTACATTTTAGTGGAAAGAAGACATCAAAATCAGGAAGATTTTGTAAAGAATATGTCTACACACACACACTCCTCATCACACCGATGCTCAATTCTAGATGAAAACTGGGGAATCATTTTCGAGAGATGTGGGAGATGGTCTCATAGGAAATGGGCACGTGTGGTGTGCTGAGGCCTGAAATGCACCACCCAAGTGCCAGAGCACTGACCCTGACACTCCACACAGAGTTAGCAAAAACTCCCAATAATACACTTAGTCTTCAAGACATACCAAAGACTGCTGACATCCTGGAATTCCCCACCAGTTCAGGTGATTAGTGAAGCTGAAAAGCAGCTTTTACCTGTATTTTTCAGTTTCCCAGCAACATTTTGTCCCCAGCACGTAACCCAAAACACCAGACATTTGAGCAAAGTTTTCAACATGTTTCAGCAAGGCAAAATAAATTTGAGGAAGCTGACACTATAAAATGAAACATCAAACCCCACCATAAAATGAAATATCAAACTCCACCATTAATATGCTTAATGAGATAAGAAAATATACCTATAAAATAAGAGGCAGATGCTGTAAAAAACATAACATTCAAAAGAATGAGATCTGCAAACTAGGAGACCTATGCATAGACATTTCACTGTAAGTTTCAAAATTAAAGTTGAGAAAATCTCCAAGAAAGAGTATGTAACGACAAAGAAATTTTTAAACAGAGGAAATGCAAAATCAAGAAATCAATATAATACTGGAATATTAGCAACTGAAAAAGTGATGGACAAGGCAACCAAATAAAATGATACCCTAGAGACCACTGGAACAACTAAGAAAACTGTTTAAATCTGAAGGACTTGTCTCACAAACCATCCTCATGAAGGAATGAAAATAAACTCTCCTGAAAATATGTCATCATGATACTTTAGAACACTGGGAACAGAAGAGAAACAGGTCACTTTATAAATAGTAACAATTCATATAGTCCTAGAACACCTAGCAATAACACTGGAATTACAAATACAATTGAGACAATTTTATAAGGAAAATACTTCCAACTTTACTCAAGCCATAAATCAAAATTAAGGGTAATCTGAAGATTTGTATAGATAATGTAAGTTTTTCAAACTGCTATCTCCCACATAGCTGTGTTCAGAAGTGGACAATATTCTCAAAAATGAAAGGCTGGGGTGGGGGAAAGGGTGGAGATAGAATAAATGGAACAAAGTAAACCAAGCAGGAATTCAACACAGCAAAGAAGCTATGAGGATTTTGTAGTATTGAGCTCGAAGGAAATACCTGGATGATCACTGTTCAAAGTATATTGGAAGTTGTTCCAAAGCAGATCAGTGGGACTGCCTAGACAGACATGCAAGGGAAGGAATCAAACATTCGATTCTGTTGCATCATCTAACCTGGTGAAGCATTGGAGAATGTGTTCCTCTAAAACAAGATAATAAATGTTAAGGAAAGAGAAGAGGGGAAGAGAGGAAGGGGGGCAGGGAAAGGGAAGGGGAGATGAAAAAAATAAGGGGAAAGGAGAGGAGAGGAGGGAAGAGAGAAGGGGAGAGAGAGGAGAGGGATGAAAGGGGAGAGAGAAAGGGGAAGGGGAAAAAGGGAGAGAGAAAGTGGGGGAGGGGGAGGGAGGGGGAGAGAGAGAGAGACGGAGAAACAGGAGGGAAAGAGACAGAAAGGAGAGAGAGAGGAGAGAAGAGAGAGTAAATTTGTAAACCTGGGATTAGATTTTGGAGAAAGGCAAGGAGGCTCCACCAGAAATTGGAATAAAAAGATCCAGGATGATTTCCTTATGAAAAGTAGAGGAAGACATCAGCCAAGTCTGAAGTAGAAACTGAATCCAACTAGAGAGAAGCACCCTCCAAAATTCAATTATATACTACTTATGAGATTATAATTGTGGAAAATGGAAATCACGAAGGAGAAGAAAAATAAATGCTATCAGTGTGCTGGGTAACTAGTGATATGTCCACCAAGGCCAGAACAGAGACAGGCCAAAGTCAGGAGCCCAGAACTCAGCCCACGTCTCCCACATGGAAGGCAAAGACCTATTTTCTTGAACTATCACCTGCTGCCTCTCAGGTGCACATTATCAGGAAGCTGGATTGGAAACAAAACTGTAACTTGTTCTCCTTGACAGAATGCAGGCATTTCAAGAAGCATCTTAACCACTGCCAGATATTACCTCCAGCACGCATTTTGCTTGTTAAGAAAGAGATACACCAATTCTGGGAAGAAAAAAAAAGATCAGATTTAAGAAAATCTGAAAGTGGTTGTTTCATATTTTTTATTTTAAAATTATTTTTAAAGAACATCAACAGGCACAGTTGTGTACATTATAGGATATTATGTCATGCTCTGTTGCATCTATACATTGTATAGTATTCAACAACTATGAATACATTTTTCTTTCAAGAATTTAGCATTTCTTGTTACAAAAGCATCCAAAATCCTATTTTCTTGCGTTTAAATAGATAAGCACAAGACTGTAGTCACCCAACTAAGCACAAGAACCTGAGTCCTTATTCCTTTCCAGACGTAATCCATTGCCTATCAACCAGCTTTTCTACAACCCTTCCTTTTTGCTTCCCTCCCTGGTCTCTAATAACTACCATTATATTTTCACTTATGTAAATGTGACCTATCTTTCTACAATGGCATATTTCACTTAACATAAGAAGCACCAGTTCCATTCATGTTGATGCAAATCACAATATTCTATCCTTTTTCCAGCTTAGTAGTATTTCATTGTGCATATGGACCACATTCTCTTTATCCTTTCTTTGGTCGATGGCTGCTTTGATTCCTTCCATTTGTTGTGCACAGTGCTGAAATAAGCATGGGAGCGCAGATGTGTTATCCACAGGCAGGATTTCTTTGGATATATACCCTAGGGTGAGATTGCTGTATTGTAAGCAAGTTTTATTCTTTTACATTTTTTGATGAATCTATATACTGTCTTCAATAATACCTAAACTTGTTTACATTCCCACAGAGTGCCACAACTCCAGCAACACTTGCTATCTGTTGTCTTGCTTGATAATAGACAGACTTACTGAGTTAAGGTTACATATCATTTTTGGTGTAGATTTGCTTATTTTTACTTGAAACTCAGAGTTACAAAGAGAGAGAAGAGGAGAGGAGAGGAGAGGAGAGGAGAGGAGAGGAGAGGAGAGGAGGGGAGGGGAGGGGAGGGGAGGGGAGGGGAGGGAGGAGAGGAGAGGAGGGGAGGGGAGGAGAGGAGGGGAGGAGGAGAGGAGGGGAGGAGGAGGAGAGGAGAGGAGAGGAGAGGAGAGGAGAGGAGAGGAGAGGAGAGAGAGAAGACAGGAGAGGAGAGGAGAGGAGAGGAGAGGAGAGGAGAGGAGGGGAGGGGAGGGGAGGGGAGGGGAGGGGAGGGAGGAGAGGAGAGGAGGGGAGGGGAGGAGAGGAGGGGAGGAGGAGAGGAGGGGAGGAGGAGGAGAGGAGGGGAGGAGGAGAGGAGGAGAGGGGAGGGGAGGAGAGGAGAGGGGAGGAGAGGAGAGATTGAAATTGTCCCATCTGATGATTCACTCCTTGAATGACCATAATGGCCAGAGTTGGGCTGGTCTGAAGCCAGGAGCCAAGAGCTTTTCCCAGGTCTCCCACATGAGTGCAGGGACCCAAGGCCTTGGGATATCCAGCACTGCTTTTCCAGACCATTAGCAGAGAAGGTGGAACACAAGAAGAGGTGCCAGGACTAGAAGAGGTGCCCTTATGGGATGCCAGCTCCTTGGGCAGAGGATTAGAATGCCTGCCACTGTGCCAGCACTTCTCGTGGTGATTGTTGGATGCATTACCATTGCAGTTAGTGACGTTGAGCATTTTTTCATCTATCTATTGGCCATTTTGTGTCTTCCGTTGAGAAATGTGTCTAGATCTATTGCCTACTTTTTAACTGGATTATGTTTGTGTGTGTGTGTGTGTGTGTGTGTGTGTGTGTGTAGGGTTAATGTTGTCCTTTGAGCTCCATTTATAGTCTGAATATTATTAACCCTTTACTAGATATGAACTTGAAAACATTTTCTCCCATTCTGTAGGTTGTGTCTTGACTCTGTTCATTGTTTCCATTACTGTGAAAACACCATTTTGTTGAAATCTTGCTTTTTTATTTTGTTTTTATGACCTGTGCTACTGGGATCTGATCTAGAAAATTTTTACCTATCCCAAGGTCTTGAAGTGTTGTCTTCTGAAAGCTTCAAAATTTTGTGTCTCACATTTATGTTTTTAACCATATATTAGTTGACTTTTCATAGGGGTTCAGTTTCATTCTAATGAATGTGGATATCCAATTTTCCTTGCATCATTAATTAAAAGATCACTCTTTTTTCCAGTACCTGTTCTTAGTTCATTTGTGAAAGCTAAGATGGATATAGATGCATGGGTTTGCTTCCGGTGTCTATATTTTGTCCTGTTTATCTTTGAACCTGTTTTATGCCAGTTAACATGCTTTTTAATTACTATATCCTTTTATTAAATTTTAAAGTCAAATGGTTAATACCTGTTTGGGGTCGCTTTTTATTCCAAGCATATTTCACAAGTGTTTTTTCTAGTTCTATGAAAATGGAAATCTGTCATTGAGGTTTTTTTTTTTAGCTTTTATATTTTTATTTATTTACTTATTTATTATTATGCATTATGTGACAGTTTCATAGGCTCTGGGAATCCCCCCACCCCTCCCCACGCCCCTCTCCCCTAGTGGATTCCTCCACCTTGATGCAGTATTACAGTTCAAATTCCATCAAGATTCTTTCCTTGCAAACGTATACCAAGCATAGAGTCCAGCTACTTATTATCCAGATGGGTTGAACAGTTTCTTGGGGAGACCATTTCTGGTCCAAAGTTAGAGCTGGTAGAATATCATCCCAGTAAATTAAGAGTCCCAATATAACATCAACAGCAATTTGTAACATTATGGAATTGACATGGTTTTGCGTAACCAGTATGTTAAAAAACACACACACACACACACACACACAAAAAAAAAAAACAAAAAAACAAGTTCTTAACCACAACCTATGATTTGCTCATTGACATTTCAATTTTAGTTTGTACACAGGACCGGCTGCTATATACCTTAAAATGGCTATAAGGTACCATTCAGCTGTCTCGTGTCTATTTCATTTTAGTATTTAGCCATTTGTTGTGCTGAAGTATAATTTTGCTGATCTTGGCAGATTTTAGGATAATCTAGACTGGCTTGTAACTCTAACAAGACATTTGTCAACAATTAAGGTGCAGAACATTTTTTTGTTTTGTTTTGTTTTTTTTTGGGGGGGGGTGTGCAGGAAAGTCCCCAACACCACGGTGAAGAGTGACTAATGTTCGTGTCCTACCCAGCGAGGCATGAGCCAATCCATGCCAGCTCTTTCCTGTCAGATTCCAAGCTCTACTTTTTGTTGTTTGTCTATTTATTTTAGGTTTTTTTAGTTTGTATGATTGTTTGTTTGCTATGAGGGGTTTTCGGAGCGATCCTGATGGTCATTGCAAGGGAGGGTGGGGGTCCAGAGTTGGAGCCAGGCTCGGACCAGAGAAAGCTCTCCTCCCTGGTCCCGAAGGACGTTTATTGTTCTTCTGTTTCTGCGGACCGCTCAGGGCTTCTGGTTGTCTTTCCGATGAGGTTGGTTTCTGCACGGTAGTGTTTGGACTTCTTCCATCCCTAGCGGGAGTGTCATTGAGGTTTTAAAAGACTCCATCAGATGTGTAAATTTCTTCATGTGGTTTAAATTTTATGATATTAATTCTTCCAATACATACCTTTACATTTCTTTCTGTTTTATTCAATTTCTTCCATTAATGATTTATAGTTTTTATTATAGAGATTTTTAACCTCTTTTGTTAAATTTATTTCCAGGTGTCTTATAATTTTTGTGGCTATTGGAAACTGGATTGACTTTTAAATTTATTTTTCAAATGATTCACTGTTAGTGTGTAACAATACTACTGATTTTTACACATTGTCTCAATATCTTATAACCTTGCTGAATTTGTTGGTTAGTCCTACAAGCTTTTTGGTGGAACCTTGGGGCTTTCTGCATAAATAAATGATCTGCAAACAATGACAATTTGACTTCCCAGTTTGGATGTTCTTTGCTTATTTGTCTAAACTAATTGCTCCTGCTAGGACTGCTAGAAATACATTAATAAAAGTGAACATCTCTGCCTTGTTCCATGTCTTAAAAATAAAAAACTTCAGCTCTCCTCCACTCAGGATATTGGTGGCAGCTGGCTTATATCATACGCTTTCCATTTTGTTAAGGCATTTATCACAATATGATGCCATCTCTATATTTAATTTGGTTAGAATTTGTATCATTTCATCAAATATATTTTCTGCATCTGTTGAGAAGCTGAAATGATTTTAGATCTTCATTCTGTTGAGGTCTTCTAGTATGTTTACTGATTTGTGTATATTGATCCATCCTTGCATACCTGGAATAAACCTTACTTGAACAAGCAGAATGGTCTTTATAATATTGGCTTAGATTTGATAGTATTCCCTTGATGTATAATTGGTTAGGTTTAATCTGATTGATAATTTTGGATTTTCCTGTATCTGAGTAATTGCATGTTCCCTTCCAACCACGTATTTTCAAATAGTCTGTTTTTTAGCTCATTGATTATTTCTTCCATTTGATCTGTTTTTCTATTGATGTGTTTTCAAATGCCTCCCATCATAATCATGCAGTATCAACAACCCACTCACAACCCTAGGAAGCAATCCGGCACCTCTGGATATGCATTCAAATTTCAATGGATTTTTCAGATTTCAATGTGTTGAGTGATTCAGCCAAACAAAACCCTGAGAAATAGCCAGGTAGTTCCAAAACCCAACTTTTCATAGCCCCAGAAAGCACCCAGGTGACCCACCAGAATCTGGAATGCATCCAGCAGATTTCTCATCAGAAAACTTATGGGCCAAGAGAGAATTAGATAATGTAGTCAAGCACTTGTGAAGAGGTTAAAACTCTTAGTCAAACATACTTCTCAGTAAAGCTATTCTTCCAAAATGGGAAGATTAACTGCTGAAGAAAAGCAAAATCTAAAGGAATTCATTGCCACCATGGTAGACTTAGAAGAAATACTGGTAGGAATCCTACTACCATCTAAATGTGTGGAAATTTAAACTCATTAGTGGAGAAGATGCACAGAAGAAAGAAAAGGATAAATCTAATTAATCTAGAAAACCACCAGATAAAAATAAAACAAGTGAAATGGTAAAACGAAGTGACAGTGACAAGAGTAAGTCCTGGCCCACTGATAATCACCTTGAATATACATGTATAAAACTTTCCAATCAAAAGATTATAAATAAGATAGAGGATTAAAGTAAAGCCAATGCTCAAAGATGCTACCCATGAGAAACTCACCTATACTGTACTGGCTAGCAGGGCAGTCATTTTTGTCTTCGATAAAATAGACTTTAAGCTAAAACTATAAAATGAGGTGAAGAAAGTCAGTCATTACATAATGGCAAATGGATCACTTAAACAAGAGGAAAGAAAAGTTGTAAATATACTTTGACCCAACGTCGAAGCACTCAATTACATAAAACAAACATCATTAGACCCCAAGGGAGAACCAGAATTCCATTCACTAATAGCTAAGGACTCCAGCATCGCACTTCAACCAGTGAACAAATCATCCAAACACAACATAAAGCAGTTAAAACTACACTGTATATCATATGGACCGAGCATATATTTATAAAATCATTCATCTAAAAGTTTAAAATTCATTTTCTACTTATCTAGAATAGATGCTATATTATGGAACCAATCACATCACAATATTTAAAAAAAAAAACAACAAAAGTATGCATCTTCCCTGACCACAAACAAATCAAATTAGAAGTTAATAAAAAGAGTAACTTCAGCAATTATGTAAATACATAGATACTAAATAGCATGCTTTTGAATGATCAACTGGTCCACACAGAAATTCAAACAGTAGTTTAAAATGTATTGCATGCTGAGCCCGGCACAGTAGCCTAGCAGCTGAAGTCTTCGCTTTGCTTGCACCTGGATCCCATATAGGCGCCAGTTACAATCCTGGCAGTCCTGTTTCCCATGCCACCCCCTGCTTGTGGCCTGGAAAACCAGTCAAGGACAGCCTAAAGCCTTGGGATCTGCACCCATGTGGGAGACCCAGAAGCAGCTCCAGGTTCCTGCCTTCAGGTCGGTGCAGCTCCAGCCATTGCAGCCACTTGCAGAGTGAATCATCGGACAGAAGATCTTCCTTTCTGTCTCTGCTCCTCTCTCTATATATGACTTTCCAATGAAAATAAAATAAATCATTTTAAAAAATATGTTGCATCCAATAATGGAAATTCAAAACAGTAAAGCTGTGAAATACAACAAAAGTGCTACTAAGAGGGATGCTTGTGGCAATAGGTATTCACAAACGGTGGCGAGGAGCCAGTGGAATTCAAAGAACTGAAGAGCAAGAATAAGCCAATCACAGCTCCTTAGTAAAGGAAAGAAATAACAAAGATTGAAATAGATGTAAGAAAAATAGAGAATTTAAAAAATAATATAGCAGCTAAGTAAAACTGCATTAGTTTTTGGGGGGAGTGCTCTATCCCCTCTACCAGCTTTGCGCCCTCCCCCCTGGGTCTCATGTGTGCTAGTTCAGTGCTGTGGCCCAGTCTGACATGGCCAACATCTCCTCGACATTTGCCAGTGGATGATAAAACCTGCCTGGGTCCAGCCCACCCCCAATTACAACTCACAGTGGTGGGGACTACAGCCTAGCCCATCTGGCCCCAGCTTCAAATTCCAGTTTACTAGATCAGTCAACCTAGTTGAGTGTTTCCCATGCGTTCCAATGGTTTTCCAGTGCCACAAGCAAGCTAACCTTCAGATCTGCCTGTGAAATCCAGCTGTGAGTATCTACCTACTGTGATAACCTAGGAAAGCTTCTCATTCTCTCTTTTTTAATATGATTTTGCAACTCTTTGAAAACTTAAAATGCAAAATACCATGGTTTCCCATTGGTACAATAGAAAAAAATAGACTTTCAAATGTTTACATACTAAGAAATGTGTAGAGGTGTTTGACACATGTATATGCTCTATTTTCTTGGCATCAAGATACCATAATATTCAAATTTTCCTTCTTCCTTATTATGAGCTGCCTTTCTCTTTTGACCTATATGCCGGCATTCCTTAACTACCTTTCCTCTGGCCCATGCTTTCTCATTATATTGTCTCTTTTTTGTTTGTTAAATTTTTATTTTGAATTTTTGAATTTTATGGTGCAATTTTGTAAAGACTGGAATTTCCCCCTGCCACAAAATCACCCTGACTGATTTTTCCCACGTTTCTACAATAGTATAGTTCTTCATAAGGATTCATGATTCCATCAATCTGTTATTTAAGTGTGCCCCAACATTGCTGGTACAGACAATGTCAGACAGTTCAGCATCCCATTGTCTACACATTTCCAGCAGTTCCACTGGGAGTCCATCTTTATTTCAGAAGCAGGGATGCATATTGCATTGTATCCCCACATCTGGGTATGGCAGTCCCTATTACTCCAATCACTATACATTCCCTTAAATGAGAAGCCGTGAAATAAGGTCACCAACCAGTATGAATTAGAACAACACAACTATTGTCTCTCAGTGAATCCTACCAACTCTTGCATATGTTAAGAATCTCAAAATCTATTTCTTGTCTAAGCTCAAGAAACCACATCATACATTTAAGCCTTTTGAAATAGAGCAGCTTTTTAGATTAGAGACTTTAAAGAAAAAAAAAGCTCCAATTTCTAAAGAACGGAAAACTAACATTTTAGGGCAAGGTGTTTATTTAAAAAGAAAAAGCATTCTAATTGACAATCATATGTTTACGAATTTCCCTGTAATGTGGAGCCTAAAGAAGAACTTAAAATTTTGCACAGATTCTTTCATCTTCATTTGATTTACACATAAAAATTCTTTTCAGGAAGAGAATCAAAGCTTTATTGATGAAAAAGTGAAGACATAATACATAAGTAAGCCTTACAAATGACCCTTCAAAATGTCATGTTTTAAATTATAAGTGACCCATGAAACTATGTATGTAAATGGAATACTCAGATTGATTATTTTGTTGGGTCCCAAATTACTATTTAAGGGAAAAATACACAGTCTATAACTGTTTTTTCTAGACAGTATTTGTTCTTGTTGGATCTACTAATATGTTTACAGTCTGGAAATTGCATTAATTCCCACTGAAAAGGAAAAAGAACTTTCACAATCTGCCTGTCATTTGGTTGAGCTTCACTCAGAATAAATCTTCCCATTCACCAAATAATTGTTTATCTTAAAGATGAGAATTAGTAACTATCCATTTTTAAAGAATCCAGTATGGAAATGTTTATAAATATATATATTTATTTGATATATATTTATTTAATGTATATTCTATAACATATTAATATATAAGTATATATATTACAGCTGAGTTATTAAGAGCAGAACATTTATGTATTCCTACTTGTCCAAGGGTTGTATTTTATAAACTGTCCTGTTAAAATACCAAACGAGGTCTCCTACCACACACAAAATAATCCAAGCAAACCTAACAGCTACGTAAAAATAGTAGTCAATCACACACCAGCACTTCAGTATACGTTTCCAGGTCCTCTTTGCAGTCAGAGGTTCTTCAACTACCACACCATAGCTGCTTTTTGCATCCCATTAAAATTTCAGAATAAAAAAAGCATATTTTAAATTAATTTTAAAGACTCCAACATAAAAAGTGTGGCATCATGTACATGTTCCTTATATTCGGCTGTGTCGTGGATTCAGTAAAGTATCTTATTATCTGATAATTTATATTACCAGCAAAGTCACCCAGCTTCGTATCTGACAAGTCAAACTTCAGAGACAGGAATCAGATAATCACCTACCTTATCTGTTACCAAGTCTAAATGTTTGCTAATAAAAGCAATGGATGTAAGAAAATAGATTACGTAGGTAAAGTTTAATACTTGCTGGTTGGCATGATGGATTTTTTTTATTAAGTTTATTCATTAATTACATTGTGTTGTAATTTCGTAGGAACTGGGATTCTCCCCCACCCCTCCCAACACCCTCCCCACATGGTGGGTTCCTCCACCTTGTTGCTTAATCATAGTTCAAGTTCATTTGAGATTCCCTCTTTGCAAGCATATGCCGAGCATAGAGTGGCATGATGGATTTTTTAAAATGGGCTCTAACTGGTAACATTAGAATTATTTAAGATGTGTAGTTTGCCTGAAGTTTCTGGAGACACCACTACCATTTAACGAAAGGTAGTCTAATCTGCATCCTTGGTCCAGAGTTTGAGGCTTGGATCTTAATATTCAGTGGTCCAGACATTTGAGTGGAGAATTTTGTGCTCCTGAAGGCTGATACAATATGAACCACATTCTGCTTCCAGAATAGTGCTTCAGTGTTTTTCAAGTAAGCTTTTACAGAAGATGTTCTTCAGGGTACTTCAAAGACTATGATAAGGATGTTGCCATACATTCCAAGATTTTTTTAAGTTTACTTTTATTCATATGTGTGTTTAGTGACAAATTCTATTCAATTTGGGTTCTGTCAGTGCTTTTGTCTGTGGATGAGATTGTGGCTCAGCAGTTAAAGGTACTACCCAAAAGCTAAGAGACAGCTACCAAAGTTTTCTGAAAAGATCTAGGTGAACAGGCTCAAGTCAGTACCAACACCTGTGCATCCCATGCAGTCTGGAAATGAAAGATTTTTCTGAGGGCTCATTTCCTCAGCTCCTTTGACTGGTCTAGAAATCAGTGTATGAGTGGGGCTCTAGCAACTGAGCAGCTTTCGTGAAAGTGTAGACTTTCGACAGTTGACAGAGGGAATCTATATGGCAGAATTTCCAATGAACTCCACAGCCCTACTGCTGCAGGTAAACTATAATTAGATAACACAAAAAGAGCAGAAGCTGGTGACCAGAGGGCAGATTTGTGCTTATCGGCTGTGTGGTATCCATGAATGCTTTAAGAACAGAATACCTGTGTCAAGCAATTTTTTGTACAAAATAAAAAATGTATGTCCTTCAAAAATTCAATAGCTCATTAAAAGAAATCTCTTACAGATCCCTTTAGAAGGAAGGAATTCCCTTAAATTATTGAGATTCCAGAAATACATGTTATGGTGCTCAGTCCCATATGTTTTCAAGGCATTGTTTTCATAGACGATCACCACCACCAAAGCTATTGAATTCACGAATATTTTCCCTGAAGCGTGCAGTATCACTTGGCCTCCATATCCTGGTGCTTCTTCATAGGTTTCTCATTTGAGAACAGTGATGGTAAAAACCTTTTCTTGACCAATTCTCTTAACTTCTCACAAGCAGAAGCAAGAGCTGGGGTAGGGGAAAGGTAAAATGGTCCTTTTCTTCAAATACCAAAAACAAGAAAAATTCTGAGTAAAGGGCCATGTGTATTAAGAGCTACTAGTTAAAGCAATATGAAAAAGGAATTTCTGCATTTATTTTTGGTTTGAAGTGAAAGAAATGATTTGATTACCTTATATTTCATTTACATAAAGGGGGCGGGGCGGTAGCTGGGGATTGAGTAGATCCTTAGAATCTTACTGCGTTGGGGCAGAACAGAATTCATCAAATTTCAAGTCCCACAAATGAAAAGGTTTAGAAGCAAATGTTCAGGGGGTGGGGTTTGGCCCCACAAATTAAAACACCAGTTAAAATGCATGTATCCCACATCAGAAGATGTAAGTTCAAACCCAACTCCCCACTATTGCATTAATGGCACAAATAACTGTGTCCTGCCACTCATGTGAAAGACATGTATTCTATTCCCAGTTCCTAATTTCAGGCCTCTTCTGGCTGTTATCAGTATTTGGTGATGCAGAGAATGGCAGTCAGTCTCTTTCTCTCTCTCTCACCTATCTCTCCTTCTTAAATAATCATTAAAAAGTTAAGTGTTCACGGACTATCAGTCACAATGCCACAGATTACTCTGTTGTAACTGTTTTATTTCCTCCTATGTATTTACTCAATCTTCAGGTCTCATAGATAGAAAATCACTTTGACATGACTGAGATCATTGGTCCATTCCTTTGGTCTGGGTCATATTTATGCAATAGCAAGTATCAGAATTCCTGTAGATAAGAAAATTGAAATACAGCTGTAAAATCTGAATTTATTAAGTCAGACCATCAATCAGTCATAAAGAATATTTGACTCAGGAAAAAGAACTACTTGGCTGACACTTTGAGTTCTTGCTTATAAGATTTATATGCTTGAAATTGATGTGAAGACAAATTTGTCATTGTGAATCCAGGATAAAACTGTCGTGCATGCTTTGGAATTTCAAGCTTTCAAATTGAATCTTTAAGTTTGTTTTCAAACACTGAAGAAGAATCAAAGAGATGTAAATTTCGGTGATGTTAAGGATTTGTCATGCGTTTTAAGAACAGCTATTGAATTCTACCGTGTCTCTTGAGGAAACCGCTATAATGTTGATGAAACGGTGATCTCAAAACACAAATATAACTGAAAATGTCCACCAAGTATTTGTGCAATCTGTGCAAGTCACTCTGCAAACACTCAAATGGCAAATTCTGTTCCTGTCCTCAAGAGTTTACAACAAATATCTTGTAAAGAGTCAACTAAAGTGTCCTGTAGTTGTAGTATCAAATAATAAAACAAGTATCATTGAGAATTGCAAATAAAGTACATAGATTATAAAAAGAATTAATAGGTTACAACTATTTAGAAGGGTCCAAAAATGTTTAGGATAGCTAGTTGTATATTTATATCTCAGATTCTCACTTTCTAAAATATAAAATGGAGATTAATAACACTAACTTCAAAGCTGCTTGTGAGAAGGTACCTAGCAGACTTTTGTATATGGTGGGTACCCAATAAATGATACTTTCTTCTACTACATTATGAAACAGTGTGTTCCCAACCAAACTAGGACAACACTTCACATGTAACATGTTTTTGTTCTACCTCTATACTCCTAAATGGAAGTACATGGTTTTCAGAGTTTATGAGTATAGGCACTACAATATTACTCTTAACTATTAATTCTAATATTAAAGGATATTAATCAGGATTGATATTAGAATATGACATATTCATGATACATGTTAAGTAAGTGAAACATAATCAAGGCTAATTGTAAATGTTTTAAAGATAAAATTTTATTTATTAAAAGTATTATAGGGCCCAGCAGCATGGCCTAGCAGCTAAAGTCCTTGCCTTGAATGCGCCGGGATCCCATATGGTCGCGGGTTCTAATCCCAGCAGCTCCACTTCCTATCCAGCTCCCTGCTTGTGGCCTGGGAAAGCAGTCGAGGACGGCCCAAAGATTTGGGACCCTGAACCCATGTGGGAGACCGGGAGGAGGTTCCTGGTTCCCGGCTTTGGATTGGCACAGCACCGGCCATTGTGCTCACTTGGGGAATGAATCATCGGACAGAAGATCTTCCTCTGTCTCTCCTCTCTGTATATCTGACTTTGTAATAAAAATAAAATAAGTCTTTAAAAACAACTATTGTAAGTACTTTTAAACATAAAAATGAGTATAAGTGTATATGGACATATTGACAAAATGGATGCCTGGATTATATGCATCATTTTTGTTCCTTGCTTGTTTTTAAAAGTTTGCTATGTTTTTAAAGAAATCCAAAGCATGGGCCTTTCCTCTCGCCTTTCCCTAACATCTGTTATATAAGCATTCAGGTTCCCTAGTTCCCCTTCTCTTTGCAGATGTTCTGAAAGATCAGCAGGATTTCGGACCTTCCCTTACTAAATGAAAGGAGGGACAAGGCAGTTCCTCCAGCCACAGGGGAATAACTCCGACTCAGGCCAACAGAAGGACCTCTGGGGCTTTCTCCTTGTCAGTGCTGCAGAGCTATGTGAGATTCCACCTGCACAGCACGCCTCAAAGAGAGAATTGAGAGGCTGGTCTCACGAGGACACAAGAACATTCTCCAAAAGGTTATTGATTTTGAGTAGTTTTCTAGTTTCTACTGCCCTGGTAGGGTGACACTGCATTTTAAACATGCATTTTAAACCATTTCTTCTCTGTTGCTAACAAGCAAGAACAGTGTCAGCTCTTGGCTGGATTTTTTTTATTTTTTTATTTTTTTATTAATTATTTTGCATTACGTGAGTTTCATAGGCTCTGGGGTTCCCCCCACTCCTCCCCATCCCCCTCCCCCACGGTGGACCCCCCCACCCCGTTGCAGCATTACAGTTCAAATTCAATCAAGATTCTTCCCTTGCAAACAGATGCTAAGCACATAGTCCAGCTGCTCATTGTCCAGATGGAATGTACAGCTTCTTGGGGAGACCATTTAGCTGCGATCAACCCCTAGTGGTTTTAATATTTCTCTAGTTATGAATCACTGCCAGTCTCGCCACTTCCAGTTCAATGAGGTCGTTGTAGAGTTCACTGGTTGACACTGTCCATCATAGAGTCTTCATTCGCCCGGTTTTCGCTGCCAACATATATCTGAGATGGTTGATTGGCCCGTTCTGTCCTCTGTCTTTTCTTGGCTAGGGTTCTGAGTCTAGCTGGTCATCGCCACAATTAGCTTGTAGGTGCAATTCCTTGGCTGGTTTGTTCGGACTGGAGTTGCTCTGGAACCAGTGGGTGTTGCAGACTAGGTTGGTTCTGCCTAGCACGTACTCGGCACTTGCGTCAGCCAGTGGGGGCTGCGGCCTAGTTGGGGAGACTCACAATAACCCCCACCAGGCCCGCCCCCTATCCTGGTTTGCCTGTGTGTATAGCAGACTAGTCCAGTCTGTCCCACATCCCATTTAGCTCTTGTATTTGTCCCTGGGTTTTAAAGCTTAGTTCTGACTAACCAGCTCGGCCATCCAGCCTCCACAGATGTTGTTGAGTTCCTCTCTGTCTAGCCACCCCAGCCCCCTTCCAAGTTATAATGTCCTCCCACGGGAGCAGTGACCCAGGAGGGGGGAACCCATTGTTTCCCTCCTGGGTCGTTCACTATCCTGGTTTATGCAGTTTTCGGGTGGTTCCGCGCTTTGATTTGACAGAATTAGTCCCCAGAGCCAGATTCTGCCAGCTGGTGTAGCGGCTAAGTCCTTACACCCCTCATCCATTCTAATTTATGCTTGCCCCAGTAGGGGATAATTTGCTCAGTCTGACTTTTCCCTGGTCTAGTTCCCATGCGGCACACAGGTGTTGTAGCCCTGCTTAGCCTGGTCTGTCCCCAAACCAGCCCACGCTCTCCAGTGGGAGTAGCTGTCTGGTGAAGGGACCAGCCCCTAAATTCCCATGCCGGCTCTGCCCCTTCTGGTTCTCACGTGTGCCAGTTGGGTGCTGCAGTCAAATCTATCACCGTTATCCTCGCCCTGACATTCCACATTGTACACTGGTTTTGTCGCAACCAAACCCAGCCCAACCCACACTCCGTTCTGGGGTTTGGATATGCCAGTGGACAACATACACTGATTCAGCCTGGTCTGCCCCTGTCCCATGCCAAATGTATGCCCGTGGGAAATTTTCCATGGCCTATTCTGGGCTGTTTCCTATTGTGCTTCTTGTGCTGACCTGGAGGGTCTGTATCTTGTCAGAGGAGTTGCCCAGGCACCTCCCTCTGAGCCTCTCCCTTTGCCAAGTTAGGCGCATACCAGGGGGTTTTTGAGCCAGCTCTTCTCAGTTCACCTCCTGTCCAAGCAGGAACAGTGGCTTAACTTGGCTGGTTTTCACCCCATTCAGGTTCTTGTTATAGGATGTTTCAGCCCAGCTGTGGCACATCTATACCCACGTACAGTTCACAAGTGGCTCAGTGGGGGGTCGAGACCTAGCCTAGCCAGTCTCATGTTTACCTTGGTTATCCAGGACACCAGACGGTGTTGGGGTCTGGCACAGTCCGGTGCATCCATTCCAAGCCCACACTAGTGCCTTGGGAGACTACCACTAATTCTGGGTTAGGACACAGCCCCCATTTCCGCACACGTTCCCCTTGGAGGGAGCCTCAACCCAGTCAGGGTATCCCCTTGGCTCCCAGACTGGGCCTGTTACTAGCCGTAGATCATATGCCTGCCAGTGGTTGCTCTGACTCAGCTTGTTGCAGTCCCTCATTTGTCCTAGCCTCAGCCTTACACATTGTGGCTTCGCATCCTTGATTCAAGCAGAGTAGCAGGTGTAATGGCCCAACTCGGCTTGACCTGTGTTCTATTCACCATCCAACGAGGGCGGTGGGTGTGTTGTCCTAAAGATTCAAGCCTCTGTTCCTGGGCACTGTGAGGAATCCTGTCTCCCCTATACCAAAGTTGGGCCTATTGATGGGTGTCCCCAAATAGCTTTCCATATTGTAAAAATCTCTGAGCTCGCCGCCGGGCAGTCAGCAGGCAGAGCCTGGCACCATTTGGTGCACTGGCCGCCCAGAACAGAGGACTCGCCCTCAGCCTCCCTGCTGTGGGTTCGGTGAATGGAACTCACCTGAGTTGCCCGCTCCCAACTAGCGGGAGCAGGGTGGAGCTCGGACTTTAGTCCAGCTCTGAGGCAGCCCCCATGGCTGCTCCTCTTGGCTGGATTTTACGTACCAGAATGTTATAAGACTGTTTATCCATGTGGTAATTCTACAAATATTTATTAACATTGACTATTTGTCAATGACTAGTCTTCATTCTGAAACTCAGTAATGAAAAAAGAAAAAAGGAAAATCTGTTCTCGTGAAATTTGCATTGTTACAAATTACTTGTCCTTGTAATATAAGTTGGTTCTCCCACAGTACGTTCAGATATAAATAAAACACTTGCACTGGAGTGTATTTTGCAGATTCCCCCAGTACTGATTCTCACCCAACATGCTCTCAATGGCATTTAGAGCATGCAGTTTATTAGGGTGATGATGTCATACTAGCTGTCCCAGGATTTTTACATTTATAATTTGGAAAGTCCTAAATATATCTTTCTCAGGTGAAACACCTTCTCTTTCCTTAACCTAGCCAGGCTTATGATGTATACCACTTCTAAAACTAGGTCCTAAAAGGCAATAGAGTAGTCAGCCAACTCTCCTGGAACCTGGGAACATGCTTTGAGAAAGTCCAAACAAGCTGATGGCAATGAACCTGATGGAAAGACCACACCTGTGTTTGCTGGCCAACTGTCCACTCAAATCCTACTTAGGATCAGCAAGTATCAATTTCCAGACATGGAACGGAAGACATCTCCATGTAACTAATCCATCAAATCACCTAGCGCTTTCAAATTTTCCCAGGTCAAGCCCAGGACACTGTGGCGCTGAAACAAGCCAGCCCCACTGTGCCTGTTCAGTTTCCTTACCATCCAGTGAAGGACAATTACTGTTTTTAAGTCACTAAGTATCAGGGTCCTATTTAGGAATACAGAACTGATGCACTTCCCCCAAAATTGTGACTAACATCTAAAAAAGAAGTTTTAATGGAATGGTCATTTTTCTGGACAAAGAATTCAGGTAGATTTTAGGTGAATAATTGTGTTCCTTCCATCCCTTACCAAGGTGACTAAGTGGTACTTCACTGAGAACGTATTCTTTTATAGTCCTAGTTAAAAGTTGAGAGGCTTCTTGGAACCTAGCATAGTATCTTCAGCAAGACCTTCCCACCACGTTCTGTTGTTACTAAAACCATTCTAGATTGC
Organism: Ochotona princeps; assembly: GCF_030435755.1. Lineage (NCBI taxonomy): Eukaryota > Metazoa > Chordata > Mammalia > Lagomorpha > Ochotonidae > Ochotona > Ochotona princeps. The sequence continues at coordinate 32,749,931 of NC_080838.1, forward strand.
AGAAAAGAGAAATTGGACTCTGCCCATCACTAAGGAGTGCTGTCACATTGGAAGTCATGTTTAATTTACCATCCTTGATTTTGCAAGAATCACGCATTAGAGCAAAGAATTAATATGACAAAATTGAGAATGTAAAGACAACAATGCATTTTTAATTCCTTATCTTTAACTTGTGTTGTACTCTTCAATAGCTGTTTGGACTCATGGGAAAATGACATTTTTCACTATTTTGAAAATCATTATATTAAGGACACATGTTTTGCTAATCATTTCAAATACAGAATATTAAACTTTGATGTGTGGGTGTTAAGAATTTAACGTAGGTCTTATATTCCGATTTCTTGCTACTACATATCCTGGAAAGCAGCAAGTGATGGCTCAAATGGTTGGGTCCCAGCCACTCACGTGGAAGATCTGGATCGGGTTCCCCATTCCCAGCTTTGGCTTGGCTCAGCTGCATCCATTTAAGACCTTTATGGGAGCAAAGGCTAGAGCCGTGTGCCAGAAATTTCTCTCTCCATGTATCTGTCACTGTATCGCTTTGCCTCTTAAATGAATAGAATTTTTTTAAAATGTCTTTAGAAATAAGTCATGCAGATCACTGTAATTTTGTGTTACTTTATACTAAGTAAAAGATGATGGTAATTTTTCAAAGTAAAATTCTTAGAACCTATTTTGAAACTCAGTATATGGTATAATTTATTACCAAATACAGAAATCCGTGAAAATTCTACATTATAAGCCAAAGCATGAATGTCCCAAATAAAATAAATTTCCGACTTGATATGTCAGCACATGCTGTTGCACCATATTCTACTTTGTGCCATAATTGCTAGTAGGGCTTTGCCAATGATTTAGTAAAAGCAAAATTAAACATTAGGCAATGATTTTCACATCAATAGCTGCCTTCCAGCAAGTTTTCTATTGCAGGCATATGGAGCTACTGTTTCTTTCAATGAATTATAATCTCCATTGATTTAGTAGCTACTAGGTAGCATTGGATTTATGCTGTTTGATCTCGAGTTTGCAATCTATTATTCACTTTGATTTGCACATTTCACACTTAATTTTCTTTTCTAAGAATGACTATCCAAAGAAATTTTATTTGAGTTTATTCTGCTTTTAAATCTAAAATATGCCTTTCTAGGTTAAGGTAAAATATTTGAGAACCTGAAAATGGCAGAGTTCTTCACTTAATCTCTCTTCTGCTTCTTACTTTTTTCACCATCATTCGTTTTTCACTTTGATTTAGAGCCTAATATACATAGGGCATGCTGAGCAACCTACCATGATTATGAAATAAAGTGGAAACCAAGTCCTTCATTAAGGGTTTTGTAAATTGAAGATATGTGATGTCATATATTTAAAATCACAGTACAAGGTAACTTAGATGTCAGAAACCAGGTAGGGGGCCCCTTGGAAGGACCTTGAATTTGAATTATGTCCTCTAATCGAAGAATTAATGTTGAGGGACATTTCTCCTATCATTAGAACATTCTGGCATCTGTTCTGGCATCCTGACCATTGTCTAATCCCTCAGACCTGCAGGGCACTAGTGCAGACATCCTCAGAATTAACCTCCTACTAGGATTCAGATGTCAGGGAGAAGTCCTCTCATCTAATTCCCCAATGATCATCACACAAAAGGTTGCTTCTGATTAAAAAAAAAAAAGAAAGACCTTTGAGAGAAATTTCTATATTTAACATTAGGAAATTAATGTTAATAGGAATAGGCAGAAAATGGAAAAATAACGACAGGCTAAAAACAATGTGCTTCTGGCAAGGGAAAAATACAGAACAAAGTGTTGATATTATCAAGGGAACAAACATTCCTTTCAGGTCAGTGTGATGATCTATTTCCACCTTAATATGATGTATAACAATAATCACAAAACCTTAATGGCATACGACAGTGGCCTGGGACCACCAGACAGTACTGCAGATCTTGGCTGTATTTGTCTAGTTTTCTGGGAGTGGGCTGACTGCCAGCTGACTTAGAAAGGCTTTATTGGTTCAACTGGGGCAAATGAAATTGAACCACACGTCACTCATTTTACAGCAGGCTAGCCCAACATGTTCCTTTCTTTGTAATAGCATAGGGCAGGAGCAAGCAAATGCAATAACACAAGCATTCTATGCATCTTTGGAGTAGAAACAATAACTCAAAGCCAGGGAATAAATGATTCTTCCTACAGGCCAAAATTATCCCACATGACATAAAACCTTGCAGAAATTTAGCTAAGGACCCTGGAAGGTACACTGAAACCAAATTTACCTATAAATATTCCACATAGAAAAATCCAAGAAAAGATCTGTATTCATTTTCTAATGCTTCTTTAACAAATTGTCACTAAATTAGAAGTTTAAAACAACACAAATATCTTATTGCACAGTGTTCTAGGTCAGAAGTCAGTGTTGGTTTCACTGATTTCTCTGTTTTCCCAAGGAGAAAGTCAAGAATCCACTTGTAAGCTTAGCAGGCTGACTTCAGAATCCAGTTTCTGTGTTTGTTGAATCAAGGTTCCATATCCATATCAGCTGGAGGATGTTTTCAGTGTCTACAGACCACCTGCACTCTATGAGCACATCATCTTCAAAGTTAGCAGCTGTGGGTTGAACTCTTGCCATAATTCAGATTATTGTGACCCTTTGCTTCATCTTTTTTACTTCCAATCAAAAAATTGTCTGTTTTTAAAAGTTCATTTGACTAAATTGGTGCCATTATGCAACTTGGGGTCATTTGTATTTTTTAAAATACCAAATCTTTACATCTGAAAAATTCTACTTGTTTTTGACATCATGTTCATAAATTCAAGGAACTAGAGTGTGGTCATTTTGCAAGGCCATTTACTTAACCACACCTGGGGTTACATGAATCACCATCATGCTCCCCAGATGTTTGATTGTCATATGCCCCAGGTTGTCTATCTCCACTCTTGTATAATTAACCACTTCCAATCCTGTGCATTATACATCTGTTCTATTTCAGATTTTTTAATGTTATGAAAATAAATAGGAAGTATTGGTTTACTATAGGATTGTTTTCTTTCCCACAAGAATAAGGAATAAGCACTAAAAGCAGAGGAACAGGCAGTAACTTAACTATTTCTAAAATTCATCTTTCTCAAAGATAACATTTTGTTATCCCAACCACGAGCACTCTCTGCTCAATGATTATGATTTGTCTACAGATTTTAAACTCTTCCAACTACCATAAATGGAACCTGTATATCTCAAAATTCATAGGTTGCAGTCCTCACTGTCCTCACAGTCCTCGTGACATGATGTTATTTGGAAATAGGAGTGTTTTATTTTTTTATTTTTTTATTTATTATTTTTAATTCATTAATTACATTGTATTATGTGACACAGTTTCATAGGTACTTGGATTCTCCCCACCCCTCCCCAAACCCTCCCACCATGGTGGATTCCTCCACCTTGTTGCAAAACCACAGTTCAAGTTCAGTTGAGATTCCCCCATTGCAAGCATATACCAAACATAGAGTCCAGCATCTTATTGTCCAGTCAAGTTCAATGGCTTCTTAGGTATACCCTCTCTGGTCTGAAGACAGAGCCAGCAGAGTATCAACTTGCATTTACTTTTAACATATTGGTTATTCATTACTATGTCAATTAATTCCATAATGATGTAAATTTTTACTGATGGTATGTTGGAGCTTTTAATTGATCGGGATGATACTCTGAAATAGGAGTGTTTTAACAGTCAGTTTTGAATGGTCCAGTAAGAAAAATCTCCACTTGAGTGCTGCCATCCATATCACAGTGCTAATTCAAGTCTTTTCTCTCCTAGTTCCAACTCATCTTCCCAGTTTCTTGGGAAGACAGCACATAACTACTCACGTGCATGGGCTCCTGCCATGCTGCTGGAGAACCAGGATGGAACTCCTGCTACCCTTGGTGTGGGAAACTTAGCAAAAGAGGTGAGATTTTAGGAAGAGTGCATGAGGTGCAGATGAATGAAGACATGAAAGTCATTTCACATAAGAATTTCAAGAAGGATGCAGGCATTCTGGAGCAATGAAGTAAGCTGCTACTCCAGTCAACTACGTCCCATGTCAGAGAACGAGTGGTTCCACTTCCCACTATTCCACATTTGGTCCAGCCTCCTGCTGAGGCCGATGGGAGGCAATGGATGATGGTTCAGCAGTCGGGTCTTTGCTAACTATGTGGGAGATAATGGATGGAGTTCCTGTACCCTGAATTTGACACAGTCCAGTCCAAACTGCTGTGAACATTCGGGATGTGAACCTGCAAGTTCAAGAATTCTCTTCCTCCTTCCAGTTCTTTTTGATCCTCTTCCTTTTCAATAATTAAATAAATGCCTCAGATGTAATAATATGAAAAATAATTTCAAGAAGAAAATGTTCTAGTAAAAAGAAAATGGACACATAAATTTGGCTGACTCAAGAAGTAATACCCATTTTACTTGGTCATGACATTCAGTATAAGACATTATCTTTTTTCAATCCACAGATAACTCCTCTAATTTTAACTTATTCTTAGATATAATGTCTACAAGTCTGGGGATAATGCAGATCAAAAATATTTATTTTTAATTCTCTTAAGATAGGACTTTTTAAACCCAAAATACTCCCCCGACTTTGCCTAAGTACATCACTTTGTTTTGCTTCCCTTCATTTGAACCACAATTTTGGTTTTTCCATCCTCTCCCAGCAGAACTTACTTTTGTTCCCTCTTCATCAGAAGCACCACAAGCTCCAAACAGGGCTCTTTTCACCTCTCCGAGACCCAAATAGTGGAGCAATACTTGCCATTGGTTCTTCCTAGCAGCTTCATCCTTGCTAAACACAGCTCTTTGCAATAGCAAAACGACAAAGTAGCTGTCCTTTAGATACAGCACAAGCTGAATGAAGCCTAGGATAAAGCATTTCTTTTGTTCATATCTCAGAAAACTGAAAACAAGGACACAAATTTGAGGGACCAAGGACATTGTGGAGCCAGACTTTCATTTTCAAGCTTTTATGCAAACATGACAGTCACCATATGGATTCTGGTTCATGTCAACTGAGGAAAGTCTGGGTATCTATGTGTGTGCGCACATGTTTGTGTTTCTGACGAATACTTATTACCCTTAGTTTCTAGCAGAACACAGAGGTCAAACAGATACGAACTCCAGGGATTACTTATTGTGGATAATTTTATGGCTTTGGTTTGGACTCCAAGGAGCATGTTTTGGTGCTCAGAACTCAAATTGAACTAATCATTAATGCATCAAATGTCCTTACTCCAGGAAAGGAAAGGTTACTTGCTTATTAAGAAAACAAGCATTACAATTGGTTGACAAAACCCAACTGGAATTAGTTAGGAAAGGTCATATAAACAGGCACATGTTTTTGTAGGGCTTTTTAAAATGCAAAATGTCTATAGATAGTAAAATAATCTTGGTGGTGATGCAGCGGCATTGTGAATTTTAAGAGTCTGTTTAATGTAAAAGAGATTAAATTAACTCAGACTGAGAAGTCAATGAAATAGACACTAGCCTATTGCTGAAGACTCACTAAGTAAGGAATACAATCTGCTATATTTCAATCTTGATTTTTTTTGTAGTTACTGAAATTTACTCGTGTTAAAAAATAGATATGGTAATCTGTGACCTTCACAGTTATTAGTGTGCAGCTGAATCCTGTTTAAAGCTTTCAAAACAGCATTTATTTTTCTTTGTACAGTAAGAGCTACTTGGAACAAAATGGCACTTTTTGGGAAGTGTTAACATTTTGTTTGTGTTATTGCTGAGACTTTTATGAGGAATTCATCTAAAGCTATAAAATATTGGCAGAAAGAGGAAACAACATTTTCTGAAGGTCTACAGTGTCGTGGGCACTTTGCCACAAACAGCTTCAAGTTCTGCATCAATTTTCAACATAGTCTTTCTTATTTTGATTTTAAGAATGTGTCCAAGAACGCTAGGAAAACAACTTGCTCTTAAATGCAAGTTAGGTTCTTTACTTACAGACACTTTCAATGCAAAATGACACTCTACTTGTAGTATGAGCATACATACGTGAACAGGGCCCACACAATTATTGTATGGTTTCACCATCCTTTATACTTTTGGCAGCAAAAATCCCTAAATTTCCTTTCCCATTGGTATATTTTCACCAATGACCCTGTTTATATTCAAAATCATAGCTAACATGCCCACTTTCCCACAACAAAGCTTTCCTTCTGTGGTTCATTATTCTGAAACACTCACTACCCAAACAGGTGCAGACCCCCATCAGATCCTAACCTTGTCAACTGAGGAGGACTCTCACCGTAGCTGGTACTCCCTCTGCACACTCTTCTCCCCTACCCAACACCTTACTGCTTTCTCTGAAACACCTAGGCAGTTATTGACCTTGTTGGTTGCTTATTTAGTTGGTGGACTTTTTGCCTGTATCCTGTAATATACCAACTCTGTCTTCTGTGAGCAGACAGACCAACATTTTCACTTTTGCATTGCATATCTGTAATAGGACAACATATTTGCAACAGGAAATCAAATAAATACAAGTGGACTCTTCATACATGATTTCTTATTTTTTTCAAAAACTTCATCTCCCATGAGCCATTAATTCTATTGAAATATTTTTTTCATTAATTCCCTAATTAGCAATTAATAACCATGAAGCAATAAATATAAATGATCTCAATGGGAGATTTTATGGTGATACATTACTAATTATTTGTCACGTAAGTTCTTTTGCTTCCTTGTGTGACTTAAAAATAAAGATAGTTCACTGTCTCTCCCCCCCTCAAAAAAACCAACCTGGAAAAATTATAAATGAGATAATTCTTTTGTTCTAAGTTCTATGGAGGGTTCAAAGTTCTGGACCCTTAGCATACCATGTATCCTCTCTGTGGTGGGCATTGGCAGAACTGTGTGCTGTCTACAAATATATACGCAGCTGCCATTATGTTCTTGCACAGCTAACGTGAATTTGGCATTGCCCTAGTATGAAGAATCAATGTGCCCACAGGATAGAGTTAGTGTCTCCCAGGAGCTCACAGCTATGTGAATCACTTTATGTTACTTTACAAGTTCCCACCCACTAAAGAGTAACATGGGCAGTCACCAATCTCCAAGGAATACAAAACTTGGGAAATGAGAGGCAGAGGAAAGCATAAGTAGAATAGAATTGCAAGTCTTTGTTTTCTATTTTATTACTGTCTGCAGTACTGTTGGTGACCTTAAAAAAAAAAAAAAAAAAAAAAAGGACTTGATGTGCGAGAATTTGCCATTTGTTTCTCATTGTTTCCCGTTACTATTTGCCTAGTCATAGTCTAACTTTACTTAAAGCCCAAGGGAAGTTAAAAAAGCATATTTTATTTCCCACTCCATTAACAGAAGGGGAAAGCTATGGGAAAGTAAATGTAATAACATCTGTTGCCAACAGTTCAAAACACCATAAAACATGAGGATATCCAGGTGGGAGTCATACACACATGTATGCTCACATGGGAGGTCAAGTATCATTTTGGGCCGCAGATGTAATTTCGTTATGTTTGCTCAGATTATGACAACTGTCACTAAAACAGTTTATCTGTCTCGAGTTTTATGGCATACAAGTCTAGACTGAGTGGATTTTCTGTGGCTTTCTTTCACATGATTTTTTTCGTGCAGTTCTTAAGACAAAGGAAGCGGAGATCCAGTGTAGCAAGCAGAGCAGGGGCTTGAATGTACTGGATTGTGCAGTCACACACACTTATTTCAATTATATCTTCATACATCCAATGCACAGTAGTGGGGAAGATGGCATTTAATGTCCATGGAAATGCACGTGCGTCAGAACACTACCTTTCTAAAGAGATATTTCCACATGATTTCCTTCCCTTCATCTGCTTTCTTCTCTTTTTCTATTGTATCTACATAAAAATATTTTGTACCACTCTTAAGGGAGAAATCCAAAGCAGAATGCTCTAGAGACAACCCCAAATGAAATAGCAGCTATTACATGCAACGGTGAAAGGACACACTTGGCTCCAAATTGCTGAGCAGCTTCTAAGTTCTTGGATTCTGACTGATGTTCTCCAATGTTTGACAATTTTCTGATCCTCCTCTCATGTGACGTGTATCCAGAGGTGAAATTAACAGTTGTCAATTATTAAAGGTTTGGAATTATTTTTAAAAAGTCATTACCCGGGCCCAGCAGCGTGGCCTAGCAGCTAAAGTCCTCGCCTTGAAAGCCCCGGGATCCCATATGGGTGCCGGTTCTAATCCCGGCAGCTCCGCTTCCCATCCAGCTCCCTGCTTGTGGCCTGGGAAAGCAGTTGAGGACGGCCCAAAGCTTTGGGACCCTGCACCCGCGTGGGAGACCCAGAAGAGGCTCCTGGTCCCAGCATCGGATCGGCGCGTACCGGCCCGTTGTGGCTCACTTGGGGAGTGAAACATCGGATGGAAGATCTTCCTCTCTGTCTCTCCTCCTCTCTGTATATCTGGCTTTCCAATAACAATAAAATCTTTTAAAAAAAAAAAAGTCATTACCCTTGAGATTCTAAGTACAGACACAAGAGAGTGCCAACCATTTCTTGCCTGCAGACTTGAAGTAAAAGATCAGAATTTTAGGACAATATATTAAAGTTCACCATCTTAGTTCTCTCTCCATGAAGAACTAACAAGACAGCTATCTGAGGACATGTTATGAACTCAACTTCATCTTTTGATTTTTATTTCAATTTCATAGTTCTATATTGTTTTCCTGTACTGATACTGTTGTATGACTTTCCTTTTGATCTATAGCATAATAATTTTAAAAACAAATGATATCTATTTTTATTTAATACATTTCCTAATCTCTGTGCTTTACCATTGATGATGTAGCCTCTAAAATTGTAGCTTCTGTTCCGTGACCTCCACTCTGCTCCGAAGCTTCTAATCACAAGTGGAGATATTATCTCAAATAATCCGGAAGATCCTATAAACAAGCCTTCTGAACTGATTTGAGAATGCTATGCTTGCTAGTGGACCCCCATTAATTAGCATGCTCTATGTAAAAAGGAATTTTTATTTCATCTTTACATTTGCTTGAATGTGAAGGTTTTAACTTTTAGCTGCTTAAAATCTTTATTAAAGGAAACCAATGTTATTTTCCTTTAGTACCTTGACCTTGAAGATAATTTGCTGCTGTCTTTTTGAACCTGCAGTTGCTGCAAAGATGACACACACATCAGACTTTCATTTCTTCCTGAGGAATATGTCTTCCTCATAGAAGCCTCTGGAATTTTTCATTCCATCCCGCATGATCTAACAGTTGCCCTCCCATGTAACTGGGAAGTGTGGATATCTGTGCTTTGAGTATAGCTGGCTTAGGATTTGGGGGAGTTTCTTTATCTGGGATACTTATTTTGGTTTCTGGGAATTTTTTTTCTGGACCCTAACTCCAAAATAGCACCTCTATTTTCCTCCATCAGGAGTTTGTTCTAATAAATGTTAACACTTCTAATGCTGTCATTCATGTCTCAGTTCTTATGGGGTACTTCTTCAGCCCTTCTTGTTATTATTTCTCACATTTCCTGCTCATTGATTTCTTCTATTTCTATCATTCGTCTGGAGCATCATTTTAAGACATTATTCTGTTTTTTTTTTTTAAATTTACGAATTCTGTAGTTTTTTCTCATTACTTTTTATTCTCGTTTCACAAACACATGAAAATTTATTTCATGGCACCTTTGCTAACCAAAGACAAGATCTTCCCTTTCCTGCTTGAGATTTTATGTATACTTCTCTGGCTAGAAGGTGACATACAATGTCTGCTGGCTCTTTTAGGGGAATGTGAGGCAGAGGGCAGATACCCTGTCTTAGTTTATTCAAACTGCTACAATAAAACAATAAACTGAATGCTTATAAACAACAGAAACTTATTTTGCACCCTTCTGGAGGCTGGGAAAATCAACATCATGTTACCAATAGATCTGGTGTCTTGGCAGAGCCTAGTTCCTGGTTCAACGTGAGCAGATTGTCTCTGTACCTCACATGGTGTAAGAGACAAGGGGTCTGTCTCAGACCTATCCTCTACTAAAGACACTAATTTCATTCAAAGGGGCTCTGTTGCCATGACCTATTCACCTTCTGATACCATCACGTTAGGGGTGAGCATTTCAACATGGATTGTAGGGAGACGTAAAAAGGCCATTGGAGACACAAAGCTTGATCTGCTTGGCAGTTCCTGAGCAGGTATCCCTAAGTATAGGGCCCCGTGAGGTAGCCTAAAAACGCATCTGCGTGAAGAGCAGTTCTCCTGAAACTGATGATCCCACTGGATCATGAGGATTACTAGCTGAGCTCCACACTGAAGTGTGTTCCTGAAAACTGATGCTTCTGGATCTTAGAGTGTGGAAGCCAGAATCTAATTCTACCGAATGTACATAAGGAAGCTCTGACATACTCTTCGTGGGGGTGGGGAGGATCCAAGTTTGTAAGATGTGTAAGTTTTTTACTTTGTTTATATTAGTTGAATTTCTACTAAATATGAAGCATATTTAGATTTAAAATAATTACTAATATTAAAACATATAATTCATTCCAAGACCATGTAATTCACTGCTTATTCTTGAATACTCTGAAACTAGACACTCAGAGCAGCCTGCTTCTAAACTGGACCTTGTTAGCCTCAGCTGCAATAAATTTTAAGCAAATTGTTCATGGGTACTATGCCTTACAACTTTATTAAGAGACGGTCCAACAAATTTCTCCTTGAAATTTGTAGCTTTATTTATCCTATGGATGTTGTTAAGAAAGCAAACCATTACATTTTATCCTAGAATTTAATATCAGGATTTTTGTATAGGCCTCCTGAGCAGTAGCCTTGCTTCAATCATAATGACTTTGTGATTCTTATAACTAATCACATTTCCCTTTTTGCACTGGCTTCTAGAAAGCTCTACCCCAAAGAGCTACCTCAGTTTTAGCAAGTAAGTGGGATCTTGCAGCAAGCATTTTTAACATTCCTATTCCTTGCTTCATCTTGCTTTTTGTCATAATATTTTCTCTTTGCCTCAGTTACCACACTTATTTGTTTTATTTTCTATATTTTTGTAACTTGCCTGAGACCTTATTTAAAACAAAATAGGGTAAAAATTCAGCTTCATAAATATGCAAAGCAAACCATTTCAGAACACAGTGACATTTCCATTTATGACCTAAATATTGCTAGTTTTGCTGCTGATCCTAAGCCCATTGTAATTTCATTTCCCATCTATAGCCCTAGGGAAGTCATTCATTCTTAACTTACTGTTGAGTCCATTAAGCACCCAAGGATTTTTTTTTAAAGATTTATTTTATTTTTATTACAAAGTCAGATATACTGAGAGGATTTCTTAAAGAAAGATTGGCCCAGGAAAAGGGAAACCATCATTACCTTTTTCTATGGGTTTCTAAACAAGACATTTCTTCAAGAGTAATGCGCGGAGAAAACACATTGCTGAACACGCGCTCAGCAAAGAAGGCATGTGGACATCTAAGCTGGCGCTTGAATTTCTGTTATTTCCCAGCCTAGTTCACCATCGGTTTAGATTTATTAAACTCATTCTCTCTTTATGTGGCTGTTATTAGGCGCCACTGGCATAGAGAAGAGAATTAAAAGCTGTATGAGTGAAAAGTAACTCTCATTTTTTTGCAAAGACTGTAACAGAGACCACCCTCAAATATTTTCTGCAGTCTCTAACTAAATCAGGGACCTCCTGTCAAGTTACATCCTCATTAAAGTTGTTTAACAAGAAAAAGTGTGTGTGTTTGTGTGTGTGTGTCTGTAGAGAGAGACAGAGAGAGAAAGAGAAAGAGAAGGAAGAAACTTAAATCAAGTGAGTAGTCAGAACCCCAAAGTGTAACAGATCCTGCAGCCTCATGGACACCTCTACAGAGTCCCTGGAGAGAAGAGCAGTCACTACACCTCACAGCCTTGAGCCTCAGCAACTGTGTTAGCTTGTATCAGTGAGTGCTGGGGCCACCAGCTGCACTCACTCACAGTGGTAACATGTGAAGGGCACAGGGAATAGCCATTCCTATTTGTCACCTTACTCCCTGAAATACAACATTCTAATCCAGCAGACAGTATGAGGGATGAGTCAAAACATACAGTCATACTCTATTTACAGGAGTACCAGAGACTGTCAGTTAGACATCTGAAGATGCATAAATTCACTATTTGGAATACCATTAATGCATAGCATTTCTCTGTGCGTATGTCCAAGTGGAGGGGGATGTGCCCCCCAGAAGAAGACAGCAAATGCATGAGGAATGTTTTGAGATAATACTCAGAGATTGATGCTGGCAGCTGCCCTAGATCCCTCTGCTTGTTCCCCTTGTTTCCTTGAGCAAATGGTTTGTCAATTCAAAACTGAGTAATAGCAAGGAGCCACAGCAAGACCTAAACAGAGATGCAAAAAGGAAAGAAATGGAGGAGACAGTATGCAATCAGGACAATCAGATGAGCAATCTACCCGACTGACTTTCTCTAATTTAAAAACAAATTCATCGAAGTCTGGTTGACATTTATATCTATGCATTTAAATATGCACTACTTGATTACATTTTTAAGGGGGAATCAGTATACACACATTGTAACAAAATGACCCCTTGTACATCCATAATCAAATCCATTACTGTCCAAGCTTCACCCAACCCATTTACCATTTTTATCATGTTAATTTCTTGTGACAAGTATGCTTAGTATAAGATCTACCCTGTTAACATGTTAACAAGCACAATGCAATATTGATGGCTATAGGATCTAAGCTGTAGAGTAGCTCTCCAAAGTTAATATGTCTCGATTTTCACTTTAGTGAAGCTTTGTATTCTTTAACCACCATGTCCTCATTTCCTCCTCCTCATAGTCGCCAGCCACCATAATTCTATCCTCTCCTTCTGAATTTGGTTGTTTTAGATTTTGCAAATAACTGACACGATATGCTATTTTCTCTCATATTTAGCTTCATGCACTAGCTATGTCCCCCAGCTTCACCCATCTTGTTACAAGTATCATGATTTTCTTCCATTCCAAGTTTGAATAATATTCCATTATTTGCATATACCAAGCCCAGGGAGCAGGCCAGACTGGGTCAAATTACAGCATCTGCTGGAATACCTGAGGGTCAGGTCTGGGAGTAGACTAGGCTGGGCCAGTTCATAATATCCACTGGCAGATCTGAGAACCAGAATGCAGGACAGGCCAAGCTGAGCCGCAATACTAGCCAGTTCACATTAGGGACAGAACTAGCAGCAGTTCAGGATGTGCTAGGATGAAGCAGCCACCAGCATTAACTGGAACTGGGAGCAGACCAGGATGAGTCCAGCAGTACCCACAGGCAAATACTGAGGTAAGATGTGTGATGCCAGACTGGGCCACAGCACACCCCAGGACACATGAGACTCGGTAGGGAGGGGTGGTGAGCTCAGTAGGAGAGCAGTGAGGACTCCCATGCTGGGCCACTGCTCCTGATGGTAAGCCTGAGAGCTGGAACCAGGGGCAGACGATGCCAGGCAGGGCTATAACACCCGTTAGACTGCAGTAAGTGACTCTATCCACTGATGCATACATAAGCCAGAGTAAATGCAGGCTGATTGGACTTTACCACAGCATCAACTAGCAAGTGCTGGGAATGGGGCAAGTCCTATCTAACTATACTGCAAAACTACCTGGAAAGTGCAGTATCCAGGACCAGGAGCAGGCCTAGAGGAAAGACATGGGCACTCTTCTGATCAACTGTAGATCCCACTGGTGAGCATAAGAACCAGGGCTGGGGGTGGACCTGGCAGAACTTGTGGTAGCACCCATCTGCATAAGTACAGGATGTATAGTGAACGTTTCCAGCTTTTCACACGTGAGAATGATGTTAGCTGTGGCTTTGTCATATGTGGCCTTATGTCTATACTTACTTGTTGGAATTTTTATTATGAAAGTGTTAAATTTTGTCAAATACTTCTTTCTGCATCTCTACAGATGACTATATGGTTGTTACCATGTTTATAGATATTCTGAACCATTCTTGCAGTCTTGGGTTAAATCCCACATGGTCATTGTATATGATACATTACATTTAATATGTTATCGAATTCTGTTTGTTAGTACTCTACTGAGGATCTTTTTTACATCTATGTTTACCAGGACTATTGGCCTGCAATTTCACTTCATTATAGTATCTTTATCTGGTTTTGTTATCAGAATAAAGTAACTCTCCTAAAGTTAAATTACACTAGTTCCCCTTTCTTCAGTTTTGGAGTAATCTGAGAGAGACCGATATTAATTCATCAAATATCATGGAAAATTTACCCATGAAACAATAAAATTGTGTGCTTTTCTTTGATAGGAATCTTTTTATAATTGCATTCATATCCTTAACTATTATTCAGATTTTCCATTTCTTCATGATGCAATTTTGGTCATTTTGTATATACCTAGCAATTAGTCTATCTTTGGAGTTATTCAATTCGTTGACATATTATTGTTCGCACTAGTTGTTTTTTTTTTTTTAACAATCCTTTTTAGTTCTGTGGAACCAGTTGTAAAGTCTCCACTTTTATTTATAGATTCACTTATTCAAATATCCCTGTTCCTTAGTCTGGAAGAGATATTTTAATTTTGTTCTTTTCTATGAACCAACTCAACCAGCAGTTGAGATCTTTGCTCTGGGAAGTTTACCCCACCTCCCTCCACTCTCAATCCCTTCCTCTCATTCCTGACTGCCTCCAAACATTTCAGTTTTGACAACCCCCTCATTGTTCTGCATGAACAGAAGCAGAAATGGGCCTCCTTGACACATCAACGGGGTTCACAAGCCAGGCTTTCATTTTACTACAGTTTGAGAGGACCTCTCTAAGAACTGAGCTGGGCCTCCTTAGAGGAGTGATGAGCCAGATGAAGAAAAATTACTCTTCTTGCCTTCCTCGGTGAGCCCACTGTCATAGCCTGGATCTTCTCAGTTGGACTCCTGGGTTCTCACAAAAACATTCTCACCCAGGAATACATATCAAAATCTGTTTCTGAGAACTAGGGTCTAGAACCTATTACACCCGTGGGTGTCTGGGTAGCTTTCTCAACCTTTATTTTTGTCTTTCTCTGGCAGATCACAGAGGCTTGGAATGATAGAAACTGCATTTCCAAGATGAACTTGTGGATGGAATTCCAGGTGTGGTTTAGGTTCCATTATTCCGCATGTTTTTTTACTTTGTTTTGAAACCTGAATGCAGGCTGAGGAAGTGGAAAAGAAGCATCCTTTTTGCTGGTACAGACCATATAATATGCGGCCTGGTTCTGGGTTTCATGTACCCACAGTGAGAACTTCTTATTTGGTTGGCAGTTTTCTCATTGTGGCAGGAAGACCAGCTATGCTGACAACCAGCTCTGTTCAATGGCTTTCAAAATCAGTTCTAACAGCTTGAACTGGAACTTGTTTCTTCAACATCCCCAATATTCCCATACTCTATATAAAGTTAAACTCACTAAAAAAGTAGATTCTTTTCTTTGCAACTGAGCCTCTCCACAAAAGAATATTGAAGCAAAAGCATCACTGAAGTTGCTACTGATTTAAATAGACTTCAGGAAGACTGTATCCCACTAGAACTAGATGCTGAGATCTAGCAAAACTAAAAGTATGCATTTGTAAGAGTCACTTATAATGTTCTCCTGTTACCACTTGGAATGAAACCTGTTTTGGTGGACCAAGTCACTGCTACCATACAATATTACAATTTTGAAAATGAAAACTTTATGAGATTTTTTCTAACCACATTTTGAAAGCAATTGATAATAAAAAGAAGATGGTTAGTTTAGGACTCTACATCCTATATTAATATCAGATTATGCTAAATATTAACTGATTTCAAACCATTCAAGTTTTTCCATTACAGGGTAACCACTCAGAGGAGAAAATATTATTAAGACAAAGAGATATCTGCAATCACATGTTCAACACAGCATCATTTATAATAGCTAAGATAAGGAAGCAATTGAATACCTATCATCAAATGAATGGATAAAAGAAATGTGGGATAGATGGAATACTATGCAGTTCTAAAAAGGAACAAAATCCAGTAACTTACATCTGGAAGGCATTACATATAATGAAACAAGCCAACAAAAGAAATGCAAATGCAACATGTTCTCATTTATATGCAGAATCCAAAATAACTGAACTCTTAGAAGCAGAGCACAAAATGGTTATTACAAATGCTGTAGAGTAAAGAAATGGGAAGAAGATGGTTAAGGGTTCAAAAGCTCTGTATACAAGAGACTTAGATTTTTTTCTTGTTAATTTATTAGTGAATCTAGTTAATGACGGACAACATGTATAGCATATTTGAAAACTGTCAAGAAAATAAATTCCAAATGATTTTAGTGGAAAAAAATTTTGAGATGATTCCTATTTCTTCCAATTGTTTTAATTATTCAATATTATATTCATAAATTCTAACATTATGTTGTAGCCTATGAATATATAATTACCAATAATTAATTTATAATAAGAAATAAATTAGTAAGTTAGTAAATACCTAATAAAATATAATAACTGATAACTGTATCTTACTTAACTCCAACTCAAGAAGGGCCTACTATGCCTAAGGGTGCTGTCAAAGCTGGTTCATTTGTTTATGCGTGATCAGTTGGAAAAGCAACACTCAGATACTGACTAGGTTCCAACACTGTTTCTCTGAACTATATGAAAATGATATTATAGTACAAATAGCAAATCAACAGCCTCAGAAATTAGTTCTTTCTATGCAAATGGTAAATTAAATTAAACATCAATTCTTTGCTTCCAAAGGGATTTCAGATGTCACTGCCCCCATCAAGTACTTGAAAAGTCCTGAGATTATAGATCTCATTCCATATCCACCTAAATTTATTATTCTACCCTTGTAGAAAAAAAGATTGGCTTTGATAAAAAAATCAGTAGAACTTTTTCTAACTTCATTGTTTGCTAATTTCACAGATGCAAATCGATATTTAAGCTCCTTTATGGAACAAATCTTGTTCCTAATTCTATGTTGGCTTTGATACACACACACACACACACACACACACACACACACCACAGTCAGAAAGTCAGTGCCATCAATGTGCTTTCTCAGTTCATTGGCTCTGTGCTCTAGTCTGCAAAACTTGTATTATTTTATCATCATTTCATCATTCCATGTGTTATCATACTGATCCTGTTACTGACAAAATAATGCTTAGAAGTCTAGAGAGGAAGAAGCAACAATTGCCCTAGAAAGTAAACAGAAGTAAACAATCTCAGGAAAACCACATGTCCTTCAAATGCTTTGAAGTTTAATGGATTCTAAAATCTGAGGCACATCAAGATGTTGTCTTGAAAAACAAAGAGCCTGCTCTTTGTTTACTTATCATGAAACTAGAGACACAACGATTGGTAAGTTTTAGTGCACTGTGAGATTTTTTTCTTCAATTCAGTAAGTAAATATTTCATAGGTTGGTAACTTAAAGTAGAAGCCAAACTACAAGATATTCACTCTAACCCAGTAGACAATGCAAACAGATTCTCCACTCAGGACATAAAGTGAGAATTCGGGGACTCATTGCTAATCAAAGGGTCTATGGAAAAGCAGACTGTTGCATTCATGCAATGACATGGCCTGATGAAAATTCATAGAGATATTGTAGTATCTTGGAAGCATATCAAACTGTTTTTTAGAAGATAAATATTCTCCTTATAAAGAAAACAAAATGCTCTTGCTACCAGTCTTAGTATTCTTAGTAGAGGCTGAGACTTAACTTGGAGATAGCAAGTAACATGAGACATGCCTGTTCATCATAAACGGGGTGTTACATGATATGGGAAAGCCATAAAGTTGGCATGTAAAAATAAAATATATAAGACTGTTTTCTCACAGGACCAAAAGGTCTAAGAAAATTGTAAGAACATATGGTCCTTGTTCTGGCTGCACTGTCGCTTCTTTAAACAATTCCACTTATGGCCTTCTGAGAATTTACCAACGGCCAGTCGACTTAGGAAGGGAAAAACATAAACTTATTTCACAGAAAGCTTTGCATGTTATTTCATACAAGCTGAAAGTGAACTTCTGTACCATTAAATATTTTATATTCACTTGCAAAATAAAGAACCATACTGAAGCAAAACAAAATCAACAAAACTAGGATGCTCTGTTACTATCTGAGAATGATATACTATCATAGTTACATATGTTAAATCAATAAATATTGAAATCAGGATGTCAAACTATATCAGCTAACAATTCAACTTCTATAAAATGTTTAAAAACTACTGAAATACATGATTAAAATGCAGGGCCCATCCAACTGTTCCTTACTGAAGACATATCTCACCAATAAAGATACATGAAAACTGAAAGTGAAACGATGAAAAAACATATTCCAGAGTAATGGAAAGGAGAGGAAAAACAAGCTGGTGTAGCCATTCTAGTATCAGATAATATAGCTTTGATGTGAAAAGAGCTAAAAGAGAAAAAGAAGAACACCACTTAGTGATCAAGAGATCCATGCAAGCCAAATGCCAGGGCATCTAACTATGTGAAACTAACATGGATTTAAAGGGAGAAATAGGTTCCAATACAATAATAATGGGGGACCTTAATATCTCAATAACCTCACTGTACAGATTGACATGACAGAAACTCAGTAAGGAAACAACTAAGCTCAGCCAGGAAACAGAAAAAATGCAATTAATTGATATTCACAGAACCTTTCATCCTGTATACACAGAATGCACTTCTTTTTCATCCATACATAAATCCTTCTCCAGCATTGATCACACTGTAAGTCACAAAACAAGTCTCAGCAAATTTTAAAAAATTAAAATCATACCTTCCATCTTCTTTGATCATCAGGGAATGAAGCTGGAGACCAAGAAGTCAAAAGACCCCAGGAGATATCCAAATGCTTGGAAACTGGACAAGATGCTATTAAATGAACAATAGGCTGTAGAAGAAATCAAAGAGGAAATTAAAAAATTATCTGAAGCAAATGAAGGCTGATTAACACAACATGCCATACTTGTGGGACACAGTAAGGCAGTGCTAAGACGAAAGCTCATTGCAATCAGTGCCTATGTCAAAAAACTAGGAAGGTACTGGATAAATGGGCTAAACATCCATCTGAAGGAGCTAGGAAAATAATGGCAAAATGATCTCAATATTAACAGAAATAAAAGAAACCATCAAAATAAGGGAGGAAATAAACACAATAGAGACTAAAATAACAATATATAAGATCAATGAATCAAGGAGCTAAATCTTTGAGAAAATCAACAAAAATAGATTTCCCACTAGCCCAATTAACCAAAACAACACAAAACAAACAAACAAAAAACCCAATAAATAAAAGACAAGAGAAGATGCAAGTCAATAGAATCAGACATGAGAAAGGAAACATAACAATGGATATCTCATCAGACATACATAGAATAATCAGGAACTGCTACAGAAAACTATATGCTGACAAATCAGAGGATTGGGAAGAAATATATAGATTTCTGGACAAATGTCATTTACCAAAACGGAATCATGAGATAATTCAAAATCTAAATAGACCTATATCCAGGCTGGAAGTTGAATTTGCAACTAAATGCTTCCCAACAAAGAAAAGGCCAGGACTGGAGGGATTTACTAGCAAATGGTCCAAGAAGATCTTACCCCAATCCTCCACATGCTATTCAAAGCAACAGAAAGGGGAGCAATACTTTCAAACTCTTTCTATGAAGCCAACATTACCTTAATACCAAAGCAAGACAGAGACACAACAGAGGAGAACTATAGGCCCATATCCCTGATGAACAGATGCAAAAGTTCTCAACAAAATTCTATCCAACAGATTCCAACAATATAGCAGAAAGATCATTCACCCAGACCAAGTGATATTCATCTCTGGCATGCAGTGATGGTTTATTTAGCTTAAATCAATAAATGTGGTACACCACATCAACAAATTGAAAGAGAAACATAATAATCTCACTAAATGCAAAGATGGCATTTGATAAAATCCAGTACCACCTCATGCTAAATACCTTAGGCAAGATAGGCATAGAAGGGACTTCCATAACATAGTCAAAACAATTTATGAAAAACCCAATGCCAACATCATACTGAATGGGAAAAGAGTGGATTCAGAACTAGACATGCATGTCCATTTTAATCAGTGCTATTCAACATAGTGTTGGAAGTCCTCACTAATGCTATTAAACAAGAAAAAGAAATTAAAGGAATTCAAATAGAAAATGAGGAATTAAAATTATCCCCGTTTGCAGATTACATGATACCATATATAGGAGAACCAAGAGTCATTAAAAAGACTATTGAAACTCATAAAAGAGTTTAGAAAGGGAGCAGGGTACAAAATCAATAAACATAAATCAATGACCCTAGTATACACAAACAACTCCATGGCTGGGGAAGTACTTCTAAGTACAGTTCCTTTAAAATAGCAGAGAAGAACTTTAAATACAACCAAAGATGTAAAGACTTCTATGATGAAAATGACAAAACATATTTAAAAAGAAGAAATAGAAGCCAGTAAAAGAGAAATGTACCAAGTGCCTGGATCAGTAGGGTCAACATAATCAAGATGTTCATATTACTTAATGTAATATACAGATTTAAAGCAATCCAAATCAAAATCCCAATAACATTCTTCTCAGAAACAGAAAAAATTATGCAAAAATTCACCTTGAAATACAAGACCATAAGTAGCCAAAGCTGTTCTGAAGAACAAAAATAAAGCTGAAGGAATCACAATTCTAGACCTCAAGCCATATTACAGGGCAGTGCTGATCAAAACCCTCTGGTACTGGTAAAGAAACAAGTAAGATCAATGGAATAGAATAGAAACCCCAGAAGAAAGCCCACACATGTTACAGCCAACTAATATTCCACAAGGGAACTGAAAATAACCCAGGAAAATGGTTGGTCTCTTCAACAAATGATGTTGGGACAATTTGGTAACAGCCTACTGAAGTAAGAATAAAGACCCTCACCTCTTACCTTATACAAAAATAATCTCTAAATAGACCAAAGACCTAACACTGCACCCCAAAACCATCAACTACTACAGAAAAACATAGGAAGCACTTTGCAAGATAAAGGCATTGATAAAGACTTCTTAGAAAAGTCACCAAAAACACAGGTAGCCAAAGCCAAAATAAACAATAAACAAATGGGACCATGTCAAACTAAGAAGCTTCTGTACAGCAAAGGAAACAATCCCCAAAGTGAAGAAGCAACCAAAAGAATGGGAGAAAATCTTTGCACACTACACAACAGATGGGGGACTAATATTTATGACTTATAAAGAGCTTCAGAAACTCAACAAAAGCGCAACAAACAACCTTGTGAATGAAGGAATTGAATAGACATTTTCCAAAAGACCAAATTCAAATGGCTAATAGAAATATGAAGAAATGCTTATGCTCCTTATCTATCAGGGAAATACAAATAAAAATCACACTAAGGTTCCACTTAATTCCAGTGAGACTGGTCTATATTCAGAACTCTACTAATTCCTGTTGGCATGAATGCGAGGAAAAAGGTGCCCTACTCCACTTTCTGAGAATATAGGCTAATACAGCCACTATGGAAGTCAGTATGAAGAATGCTAAGACAGCTGAATATTGAGCTAACCTATGACCAGCTAACCCATTTCTGAGAATATATCCAAAGGAAGTGAAATCCACATATGAGAAAGTAACCTAAAACCATGTATTTACAGCAGTACATTCCACAATAATGAAGATATGAAAACAAACCAGATGTTCACCTGAAGAGGAGTGGATAAATAAATAGTGGTACATCTACTCCATGGATACTACTCAGCCATTAAAAAGAATGAAATTCTATAATTTGCAACAAAATGTTCCTAACTGAAAACCATTACACTCAGTGAAATAAACCAATTCCCAAAAGATAAATATCATAATTTCTCTCTGATATAAGGCAACCTTCATGCAAAATGTAATGTAAATAGAGACGTAGCTAAACATGCATATACATGTATTCTCATACAGGAATTACATAATGGAGACTAGCATACCAGGAAGTGAAGATGTGTTACAGTATGCATCTCTACTCCAAAATAAATGTAGGACTCCCAATGAAACTGTTAAATATACCTTGACAATATGACACTGGATTTTCTACCATTGCCTATACCTACAAAGCCATGATTCACTTAAATATAATGTTGGATTTGTGGCTGTTGCTGAAGGACTACACTGTTGTAATAATATGGGGGAAATGGTGAGGAAGAATGGATAGAAAGGAAGTGGAGGTGGTTAGACTCTGTATACCTACAAAACTGTATCATGGAAAATAACAAAAACAATGAAACTACTAAAAAGCAAATAATTTAAATAAAATTTGTCACCTTAAAAAATATACACTTTTAGATATCTTCCTATAGACAGAAGTGGTTCAGATTTCTGACCTCTGAGTAACAGAGGGCATCTCAGTGTAGACCCCAATGGCTAGACTAAGGTCATAGAGCCACAAAGACTTGTTAAACTTCAGAATGGCATGTCTGGATGAGGACAGGAATGAGACATGGCACTAAAAATAAGAGGGTTAATTGTGTATGTGCATGTACAGGACATTGTACTTCCAACTCCAATCCATCCTTACACACACACATACACACACACACGCACTGCAACACAAACACAACAGCCAGCTTTTTATCTCTATGCAAAGCATTGAAGGAAAACCTTCCATATAATAGATTCTCAAGTGGAGTTGTGAGGAAAATACGCAAATAAAACATTCATCTTTTATCTAAAATTCAGATTTCATTTGCGGCTTCATGCAGTTGCTTGCTAAATCTAATGTCTGGAGTTCAGGAGCACTCCTGTTTAACGTTTGCTTGGTCTTCAAAGCAAAGTCCATCTGTGGACAAATCTCTCATGACATAAAAAGAAGTCCCACTAGCACATAACTTCTTTAGTTTCTGAACAATCAGGGGTCACCAGGTATGTGAAGAAAACTTCAATGTAAAAGTGAAAAAACAACATTAAAAAAGTAAAATATTGCCTTAACAGTTCAATACTATTGAGAAAAATAAAAAGAGCTTAAGCAATGGTTAGATAAAATGAAAATGCATCAAAAACACAATATTCTCTAAAAACATATCAATCAGAACAAAAAATAATTGTAATTTTCAATTATAACTGCTGAAATTTTTAAATTCCATCTAATTTTTACAAGGTAAAATTGATAAAATTTTCTCATGAGAATACAATGAAAAGAAAAAAAATGACACAAGGAAGGGTGGGAGAGGTGAGAGTGGTGATGTTAATGATGAACAAGGTAGATAATGAATTTAGAATGTCCAAAGACAGAATAACATAAGTTATACAACAACATACCAAAAAAAACCCAGAAATAACATTATCAAATAATTCAAGGAAAGGTACCAATGCTAAAGTACATAAACCTGTAGATGAAAGGGGTATTCGTAGTACTCATTCCAGTAGATTAAAAAATCTACTGCAAGTGGTAATGTTAATGTTCCAGACAAAATCAGAAAAGCATCAGATTTCTTATCAGTAACACAGTCATAGGAGACATTTTCCGATACAGGCTCAGAATAGTTATTTTCCATATTCCTTTCTTTGGGGAGTTGTGAAAATAAACTATATCTGAATGAGAGAACAAAAGATACTTTGGAATAAATCCATAAAAGCCCCAAGCACAGATATGGCAGCTGTGTAGCAAGACCGAAAGGCTCTCAGCCCAGCCAGGAGATCCCTGAGGAAAGTTTGGGAGGAAAGAATGAAGTTTGGGATATTTATAAAGTTTGAAAAGGCAGAGACCTACAGTTGGCACTGCTATGTATAAAGAACCAGAATTGTAGCAGCTGATAATCAACAGCTTCTGAGATTCCCTGGGAGAGCTGAGGTCACATTTGAAACCCAGAGACAAGCCAATTATGAAGTCTCAGCTGTGATGAACTGACCTGACGTGGAAGCCACTGGAGCCCACGACCGGTACAAAGCTTGAGGTAGTAGCTTTGATGAGCCATTGGAGGCTGAGTACACACCAGTTGGAGTGTCAAAAACTTCTGAAGGCTTGGTGTTACAGCGACTACCATTTTAGTGGCTTTTTAGCTCCACAAATGCCAATAGATTCTCATAGTGAAAATAAAAGAAAAACTCTTACAGCTGGCAGTGTGGGTGACATCACTGTCTATGATCCCAGCCTCTCCTATGGGAACTTCTTGGAGTACTGGTTGTTTGGCTTTTGATCCAGATCTGCATTAATACCTCTGGAAAAGCAGCAGGATATTGCCCAAATTCGTATGCCCCTACACTCATGTCAGAGACCTGGCTTAAGTTCCTGATTCCTGGTCTTAGTTGGATACAATCCTGGCCATTGTGGTGACAATTTCAGGGAGTAAACTAGCCAATGGGAGATTCTCTCATTCTCTCTCCCCCCCTTGCTCTCTTTGTCTCTCTTACTCACTCTCTCTGTCTCTCATTTTCCCTCTCCCTCTATAATTCTACATTTCCAGTAACTGAAATAAAACATCCTGTTCTGATACAGGTAGCAATAGAAAAAGGGAAATCAGGCAAAGCATGCTCTTAAATCATAACAAAATATTGTTTCTTCATGATTGCAACATGGTAGATTATTTATGTTTTTAGGCATGTATCAGTTTTTTCTAGGTTACCGACCTGTTGGCATATAACTTTTCAGAGTAGTTGTTTATGATTTTTTTGTTTGTTTTATGACACAGTTCAAAGGCTCTGGGATTCCCCTAACCCCTCCCGTACCCTCCCCCTATGTTGGATTCCTACACGTTGTTGCAGTATTAAAGTCCATATCCAGTCATGATTCCTTCATTGCGAGCATGTACCATGCATAGAGTCCAGCATCTTATTGTCTAGAAATATTCAACAGTTTCCTTGGGAGACCATCCCTGGTCTGAAAGTAGACCTGGCAGAATATCATCTTGTCTAATGAAAAGCCACAACATAACATCAACAACAATTTACAACATCACAGAGTTAATTGACATGGTATTGAGTGACCAATATGTTAGAAAATGCAAGTTCTTAACCACATCCTGTGGCTACTTTATTGACATTTCAATTTTAGTTTATACACAACTGGCTGATCTACACCTTAAAATGATTATAGGGTACTATTCATTTTGTCTCATGTGTATTCTCATTTTTATATTTAGCAGCTTATAGTATTGAAGCATGATTTTTACTGAACTTGGCAAATTTTAGGATAGTCCAAACAGGCTTATAACTCTAACAAGGCATATGTCAACAGTTGAAGTGCAGAACAGCTTTAGGAGGGGTGTGCAGAGAAATCTTCAATACCCTAGTGAGGAGTAACTAATCTTTGTGTCCTATCTAGTAAGGTATATGTGAGTCCACGCTGACCGTTTCCTGTCTGGTTCTAAGCTTTCCTTGTTGTTCTCTATCTAATCTAATTTGGGGGAGGGGTTTGGGCTCCAGAGCGACTCTGATGGTCATTGCAAGAGAGGGTGGGGATCCAAAGTTGGAACTAAGTAAGGACCAGAGAAAGCTCCTCTCCCGAGTCCGGAAGGAAGTTGACTGTTCTTCTGTTTCTGAGGACCACTCAGGGCTCCTGGCTGTTGTTCTGATGACATTAGATCCTGTGAGGAAGGATCTGGGCTTCTCCCACCCCATGTGGGAGATCCAAAAGGGAGTGGATGACCTCAGAGTTCTTAGCCTCTATGACGGCAGTCCAATTCCCAGTGGTCTCCTTGGCAGTTGGAATATAGCCCTTGGTGCCTGTACTGATAATCCTTGGTGAGAATGCGGGAGTACCCACTGCTGGGATACAAGCCTCCTCCTGTCCTCCTGCTCCATACTGGGGTCCCCCCCTGCTCTGTGCATATGACCTCCTGTCAAGAGGTCATATGCTGTCAGGATTGCTCTTGGATCCCACTGTATGTTTTTATAGTTTTGCTAATTTCTAATGCTGATTTGAGTCTGCTGTCTGTAAGTTACCTGTTATATTCTTGATAGGTTATACTTAACATCTTCCTCACACACTCTAAGAAGGTGGAAGATTTCTCTGCTCTCCCGACCCTTTATGGAATAACATAGGGTATTGAAAGCATATTAGGTTTTTCAGTTATTTGATGTAGATCATAAACAGTCTGACTCACACTGATTGCTGGTTCACTGGTTACATCACAATATCTTATTGCATGTGATTCTGGCTGTTTGAGGTTGAAATAATATTGCAATTTACAGGTACCATTTTTCGGATTGACATCATTTCATCTTAAATTAAGGCAAACATGTGGTATCTAACCTTTTGGGATTGGCTCATTTCCCTTAGTATAATGGTTTTCAGCTGGGCCCATTTGGCCACAAAGAACTGCATTTCGGGTTTTTTTTAAATAGCTGAGTAATATTCCATAGAGTAGAAGAACCATAGCTTTCTTATCCAGTCTTCTGTTGATGGGCATTTCGGTTGCTGCCAAGTTTTTACAATTATTGATTGTGCTCTATGAACGTAGGGGTGCATGTTGGTTTCTTGTGTAACAGGTGTTTTGGATGTTTTCCTAGAAGTGCTATTGCTGGATCTTTATGATTATTTTTACTTCCATTACATTAGCTATAATGTCTCCACTTTCACTTATCACTTTACTTATTTTCATCCTCAATTTTTTCTTATTCTAATTAAAACTTCGAATTTTGTTTATTTTTAAAAACCAACTCTATTTGTTTTAGTTTTCTTTTTTATTTACTCTCTATTTTACATATCTTATTATCCAATTTCCCTCCTGATAAATTTGGATTCAGTTTTTCCCTCTACAGTTCCTCAAGACCTAACATTAGACTGTTCATTTGAGATCTTTCTTCTTTTTTAGATAGGCCTTAATTACTGTAACGCCCCACATGGTAAATGTATGTAAGCTAGTTCAAACTATCGCCTTTGTTCTTAGTAACTTCCATCTGAGGGGAATTTACTGTCAACATTCAGATTCAGACAAGACAAAAAGCAACCCCTTAGAAGGTATCTAGAAAAGTTAGAATTGTGGCTGAACAAACTAACTCTTCCCTTCTCTTCCAAAGGAAAGCTAGGACTTGGGGAGGGTGGTCACACAACACTGCAAGAAAGACTTGGGGGGTCACACAGCACCATGCAGAGGATTTGGGGTCACACCACACTGCACGAAGGACTTGAGGGGTCACACAGCACTGCACGAAGGACTTGGGGTGTCACATAGCACTGCACGAAGGACTTGGGGTGTCACACAGCACCATGCAGAGGATTTGGGGTCACACCGTACTGCACGGAGGACTTGGATTATAATGAGAAGTTGCCTCTAATAGTCCACCAGCTTTGATGAGATTGGTTTTATGTTTGCTTATGATGCTCAACTGGTTCCTGGATTTCTCACAAAGACACTTATTGATAGTATTACTGAATTGATTTTTCTCTGTGGAAGTCTTATGAGTGGTCTGCACATGGAGAACACACCTATCCATACACCTATCCCTAAGCATCTCATCCAATTGGTGGATACTCTGTATTCTTTGAAATATCCTTCATAACCAAATGTGTAGAAGATAATTGCTTCTTTGAGTTCAGTGACCCAGCCTAGCAAATTAGTGAATCCAAAGGCAAGAATCATGCTAATGCTCATGAGAGAGGGACGCTCAAGGGGCTGAGGATCACTAACTTCCTTCCCTTCAGATCATTTTAGGTTCTGAAAAGCAGAACTTTGTTATGGTGAACATTTGGGACAATATTTCAAAACAGCTCTATTCCCTTCTCCAAAAATGTGAGAATTTGATTTTCTTTTTTTAAAGATATACTATTTTTTTCTGATGAGCTCTACAAAGAATAAAATGCTGAAAGTATCTTATATGAATGAAAGCGTGAAAACACAAATATTCTGGTATCTTCTCCTGCATAGCTCAGGGTCCTAACTCTGTCGCTGGTTATTTCAAGATGCCTTTAGGAACCCAAACGCAAAGTTTCCATAGATAGGATGTCCAGAAAGAAGGGCTGTCCAAAAGGGAGAGTAGAAAGAATGAAGCTGATCCAGTTTACAACTTTGAGACCACGCTTGGCACTCCATTCCTGCCTTCCCCTCTTCTTCCCATCAATATTCCTACTGAGCAACAATAAGCCTTAACTCTGAATGCCAGCCCTAAATATTTATGCACTAGCACAAGCTCCCACACATTTAGATATCTGAGTTAACTGTTCAGAATAGTTCAGCATGAGAATCAAATGTCAGCATTATTTTAGAATGACAAAATAATAGGCCAAAAATACTCTGTGTCCCAGTTCTCTTCTAAACATTAATCACTAGAAAATTGGTGCTTCTAATTATCTTTAATTTAGGAAGGAATTTACAAATGACAGCTTGTTATTTGCAGGTCAAAATCCAAAGAGCATGTACTATTTAATAATCTGGAAGCTGGAAAATTAAATTGAAGGTAAAGAGAGAGACTGAATGATCAGTGTCTCTTTCTGTGTCAGGTGCTTAAAAGAACTAATAGCAAAGGTCCTTATTAAAACAATGCCACTCACACCTATTCGTTGTAGAATTAGATAGTCATTCAGTTACAAGACTGAATAGTTATGAATAATACTGTATGGATGTGCAGTTGTACAATACTTTCTCAGAAGAACAATTTCTATTCTCATCCTCTTTCCTGAACACATGCTTTGATTTAGAGATGAAGAAAATGGAGATTGAAGAAGTCCATGTTTTAGCCAGAGTTGAGCTAACATTTAACCCAGGTTTGACCCTAAACTCATCACATTCAACTTTGATTATTGCCTTCATCTCTGAAATACTGGTTCTGTGAAGGAAAAGATCTGTGATGCTAGAAAAACTGATTACTTTTTCTGGATCTTAATTTTCTCCCATGTAAAATCCTATGATATAAACTATACAAATTCCAAGTACTGTGTTTGATCTAATATTTAATCAGCCCCCTTTCAAATGTGTGCCACAAAGCCAGGCATGAAGAGCATGATTATAAAGATCTTTTCTTTTAACATAGTTGATCATTCCTCTGAAAATACAAACACTATTTTGAAGCTTTGATAAATAATTTGTTAAGTCAATATTAATGAAAGCTGACTGTACTAGAGTGATACCTTCTTTGTTGGGTAGGATATAATAATTAAAGAATAAACAAGGTTTCTGTCTTTATAAAGCTCAGGAGCAGTGGAGGAAATAGGGGATTCAAGAAACCATTTTAATAGC
The DNA here is from genome assembly GCF_030435755.1 of Ochotona princeps. Taxonomy (NCBI): domain Eukaryota; kingdom Metazoa; phylum Chordata; class Mammalia; order Lagomorpha; family Ochotonidae; genus Ochotona; species Ochotona princeps. The sequence continues at coordinate 32,779,147 of NC_080838.1, forward strand.
ATGTGTTAGGGCAAGAACCTGGGCATAAAAATAGTGATATGTAATCGAGATCAGAAAGTCAAGAAGAGAGGCTCACTGCAGGTGGAAATACCGCTCAAAGAAGGGAGATTATCTAAATAAACAAGCAGGAAAGAGAAGAATGTCTCATGCAGAAAGAGCTAGAAACACACACAGTAGTAAATATTCTAAACACCAGTCTTCCTTTGGAACTATTAAATTCCCCCAAAGTACCCTTATTTTCCACGTAAACCACTAAACCTCATGTAGCAATAGCAATGCTAAATACAGTTGTACTATAGTTCAGCAGAAATTATTTTCTTCGATATTTAAGATTTAGTTATTTTTTTATTTAAAAGATAGATTATACAGAGCGAGCAGAAGAGAAAGAGAGAGAGAATGTCTTCCATCTGCTGGTAAACTTCCCAAATGGTTGCCATGATCAGAGCAGAGCTACCTGATGCCAGGAACCAGGAGCTTCTTACGTGTCTCCCACAAGCATGCAGGGTCTCAAGGACTTGGGCCACACTTCACTGCATTCCCAGGCCATAATCAGAGAACTGGATGAAAAGTGGCGCACCCAGGACACAAACCAGCTCCCATATGGGATGCCAGCACCACAGGGCAGAGGATTAGCCTGCTGCGCCAACATTCTGGCCTTCAATTTTCGTAGATGATAAGCAACGTGATTAAAGCACCCTCTTTTGGTCTGAATCGATCCAAAGTACAAATCCTAACCTCTTCCCTGATAAGCATCACCACATCTCTGTACATTCTTCCTTGAAGCTCAACTTGTCACAAATGATACTTGTACAGAGCATGAGAAACTGAAGTAATACAAGGCATTTCCAGAATAAATATAAACTCAGCTGAAAAATCAGGTAGGAACTTATTCCAAAGCTGTTTGGAACTGGCCACATGAAGCGATGCTGTACTCATATAAAAAGGCATCTCAAAGAAAGGGGCGTTGCTTTCATTTGTTGTCTGTAGAACACTAGCTGTAGGCAAACTCACTCCTCTCTAAGATTTTAGAGAGCAAGTCATTCCAGAGGACTGGAGGACTATGATCGGTCTCCCTCTATGATTTTTGCTGCATTGTGGTGATTACAGTAACTTGTGGATTGGTATGTTTGAACAAGTTATTATACTCCTATAGTTTGTAAACCAGAAAGAAAAACAAATTTGAGCTCTCATTAGTGAATTTGATGTCCCAGGAAGGAAGCTCCATGATTTGTGCCATCGTGCATTTATCATGTTTACTTTGTAACTTTCTGTCTGATGTAATGAGAAAGAAGAAACACCCTTAAGCATGCAGGTTTTACATGTAGCAGATGTTTCCCCAGACTTGATAAATGTTGAGAAAGGTGTATACATTATAAATCACACCCCCTATGTCAAGAAAAGGAGGTACAGAGACTCCAGAGATAAAGGCCCCTTTCAGAGAGCAAAGAATTGCCCCGGAGTCACCTTTTCATTTGGCGTAACTGTGGGGGTGCCCAGGCTCTGGGTTCTCAGTGCTTAAGGCTCCATCCTTCCCTCTTCCCCCTCCTCCCCGAAAAGGAAGGAAGTGAAATTCTCTCACAGAATGCACAGCCAGCTTTCCCCTTGGGAAATCAATTGAAGTAACCAGAAATTTCCACAGGCGGTTGAAATAAAAAACTAATGAATTTACAGCATTAAGGAAAGACATCACTAATAATTCACATTTTTGCTTTTTTTTTAAACATGCCACTAAAAGATGCCACTTTCTTTTCAACTGATGATTATATCCTGAGTACATATTATGATTCTGAGACTTCATGCGTCATTGAAGGCACTCAGATATTTCTGAAAGCCTAAGAGCAACCAAAGATGTTTTCAAGCTATAAACTTAAGGAATAACTGAAAGCAGCAGAATGAGGCCACTGCCACTTGTAAGCGCAGCTGTCATTTGTGCAGCTGTTCCAACTCCAGGCTCCACAGTGACCAGAGTGGCTATAACCCCTTTTTACTGATCTTTCCAAAGCTCCCACCACACACACACACACACACACACATTTTCTCAAAGTTTCATACTATAAAAGTAATTGATGCAAAATTAATATTATATACAATTAATTTATGTAAAAGTAACACATTAAAAGCACAAGTTAACAACCTTCAGCCACATATTACAGCATTTTCTAAAGACTGGCCTCTCTGCTATGGGACATCATTTACCTGCTTAACGTTCAAGCTGTTTCTTCAAATGTTCTCAGACTTCCACCATGCAGCAACCTCCCATCCCCAAATTCGGTTTACTACTAACGTCATTTCAAACATACAAACCATGCCCTGAGGGTCTCCCTAGGCAAACCAAAATATCTACATCACCTTTGCTTTTTGTTTGTTTACAGTGAGAGGAATATCCACTCTTGAAGTGCTCACTATGCTGAGGGCTATTTTTTTTTTTTAAGATTTATTTGTTTTTATTGCCAAGCCAAATATATAGAGAAGAGGAGAGACAGAGAGGAAGATCTTCCGTCCGATGACACACTCCCCAGCTGACCACAAAGGCCGGTGCTGCACCAATCCGGAGCCAGGAGCCAGAAAGTTCCTCCACGTCTCCCACGCGGGTGCAGGGTCCCAAGGCTTCGGGCTGTCCTCGACTGCTTTCCCAGGCCACAAGTAGGGAGCTGGATGGGAAGCAGGGCTGCCGGGATTAGAACCAGGGCCCAAATGGGATCCCTGGTGCATTCAAGGAGAGGACTTTAGCTGCTAGGCCACCGCATTGGGCCCTGTGAGGGCTATTTGAGACCAAACACAGGATTCAGAAACTCTGTCAGGTCTCCCCACAAGTGGAACAGATCCAGACGCCTGAGCAGTCATGTACTCCTAATGCCGTAACAAGCTGTACACTTCCAGGAATCTGGAAATAGGGATTGCTAAGACTCAAATGCAAGTACTTTTCTACTGCATGTGCGGGTGGGTCTTACCTGCTCAAACAAAAGCCTGCACCTAGAAATACTTTTCTACAGGAAAAAGTTTCTTTCCAAAGGAATTCCAATGCTAATTGGTGGTGGCGGGAGGGAAACTGGGAACATCCTCTTTAGCACCAAAGTGACAAATACTATTCAATTTAATTATTTTTTAAAAGTTATCAGGAAGAAAACATATTATTCAGGCAGATAGAAAAAGACCAAAGTAGAGGACATTCAATCAGCATTGGAACATTCAGCATTCATTCATTCATTCAACATTTATTCAGACAACCTTCATTGAATCAACGTTTATTTGATCAATCTTTATTGCATGTCTGCTATGAGCCATGTTTCATGGTGAGTGAACTTTCGTGAGCCAAACAGATATGTACAGTGGAAGTTGAAACGCATGAATAGCTCTTTTTTGGGGGAGGGGGGAGTGTACATGCACAATACTTGTTGGAGATGATATGAAGAAAATAATTAAGTGTGATGACAAAGAACAGTAAAGGGGACCTGCTTGGAGGGGAAAGGATCAGAAAAGCAATGCAGGTTCACCCTTGCAGCATGGAGGCTGGCCAGCACTCAGTGACTCCTGCTCCAAGTGTCACTGGCTAGACAAGCATCAGAAAGGGAGAAGCAGAAGCTGAACGATTCAGAGTGGCTACCCTCCGGCACCTCTGGACCTGTACAGACCTTTTTCTCTTCCTGAGTCTACCCTTCCCAGCAAGTAGTGGTGACCTTGGACTTTGGTCTGGAGAAAAATCTGATAGTTTCTTTCCGCCCAACCTCTCTTAAGCTGGGGCTCCTTTTAAGTGGAAGTTTTAAATGCTGTGTTGTGGTGACACTGAAAGAAACATCCGCCAAGCCCTGAGGTCGCATCAGGGAACTGTAAATCCTGCTCCATCTGCAACTCGTTTGCTGCCTCTTCAAAATGAAGACCAATGACAAACTTTTGACAGATGGCTAAGTTGTTTTGTTTTGCAGTGTTTTTAAATCTTGCTTATTGGTAACGGAATCATCAAAAATGCTATGGAAGAGCCTGTGGCAGTTACATGACAGAATGATGAAACACAATGATGACACTGAGATAAAAATCAAAACCGTCACAAATAAAGGCCTTTGGGGAAACACACGGGCATGGTCCTTGATCTTTTTCCAAAGAAGATATGGCTTATGGATAAGTTATTGTAGTTCTGGATCCGATTTTAAAAAGCTCAAAGCCACTTCTCTTTCTATTCTGATGAATGACATTCATAATTAGCATCACTGAGGCAACTGAGCCTTATCAACTGCTTCCTTGCCACCACGAATGCACATGATCCTCTTAGGGGTCTAACTTTATTTTTCTTGGTTCATTAGAGGCACTCACTTTAAGCCCCACCAACACAGCTTCCAAATAATGAGTATGAAAATGTGATTAAAGCCATAATACTTACAACAGTGAAAACCTTGATTGTTTACCTAAAAAGGAATAGTTCATGAAGGTAAAGAAACTTCAGGTAGTAACAACCGTGCTCAAATACCTGCAATCTTACATGAGAAAGAGGATTTCAAAATGCATTTGAAAAGTAAAGATCATTTCTAATAAGGTGCCCAACATTGATTCCAAATCTTATCTTTAAACATGGGGCCGATGGGATCTAAACAGCAAACTGAATGCCAGTCATCTCAACTCGTCCTTATCTAAATGGGAAGAGCTAACACGTGTGGAATTAAGAATGTCCGTAGTGAGCTTATCCACTGAGCCATTACCTTATACCCAACTTGTTATTCTTACCATTTACAGGGAATAAATATCTGCAGCTTCATTTACAAAGGGCTGCTATGTAGTGTCTTTCAATAATAATGAACTTTAAGCCTGCATTCTATCCGCTCATACAAAGCAGGGACACTAAATGAGAGGAAGGTGGGGGCAGTCTTGAGACCCTCAGAAGAACACCACTAAAAATCCTTGGACTCTAGGAAAGTTTATGGCAGTTGTGTAGGGCATCCTTGATGTAGGGTGGAGTCAGGGAACTTATGGAGAGTATCTCGCCCTCCAGGAAGAGGGAGTCAACTGGGGGGTTGAGAGCCCCAGGAGACGAGATGCTCCATGGTTGAGGAACATGCCACAGACAGCCCCCTAGCAACCATGGTTCATGCTACTAGCTGTTGATTGTACTTTGTTAAGCAGAGATTATCCTACAGCCCTGATAGAAAAAGAGATTCAAGTAAGGCAAGGCCATGGGAAGTGAGCCATAGTAGGATGCAGGAAAGTAACACTACGTGTGGTGAACCGACCTCCACTTCATTTCTACTTTCGCTTGGGGATGTATTCTCAAGCAACATGAGGATGTATTCTCAAGCAACATGTATTCTCAATCCCACATGAGGACAGTAACAGTATTTATCTTCAGATGGTGTTTTTACTTCTTAAATGTTAAGTGACTGGATTATGTAAATGTATTTCTTTAAACACTGATTTCCAATAATAATACTAATATTCACTGTTAAGCCCTGAGCAGGTGCCCAGCATACTAGCAATCTGCATGTAACACTCTTAGGGACTGTAGTCATTCAGAGGTAAAGAATCTAAAGTGCAGAGACACAAGCGACCTTACCCAAAGACGCAGTTAGGCATCACTCATTCCCCAGATCCTGTGTCCTTAACTACTCCAATGGAAAACCTTCATGCAGCTAATTCTCAAAGAAGCTCATTACTAGCATTTCAGTGGCCTATGTTGACATCATTTTGCTTTTAAATTCAATAAAATAATAAATTACATTAGTTGCAAGAACCAGCTTGCAATGAGAGGCAAGTTTATTTTCTTTTTCTTTCAAGTGAAGAACATAGATGATAACACATTTTCTTGTGAAAGTACCCTTTATCCAAAAAATTATTTATTATCAGTAATACTATTTTCCCTTACTGTCACCACAAATCCAGAAGGTAAGAAAACAAAGTTCAATAGATGTTCAGCACGTGATAGTACTAATAACCACTTAATGGCATTCTACATCCAAGCATTGTGTTGGGTGTTAATACAAGATAGTGTCACTCCCACATTATGAAGCATAGGGAATCTGGAAACAGGAATGTGTAAGGAGTTTGAGCCCATAAATAATAAAACAAGGGTTTGAGATCACACATCTCTCACTCACTCTTCAAGCAGTATTCCTTATAGTTCCATAAATAGTTGCCTCCATACTAATTGTGTCCTTTCTCTATCATTGCCCAAGTCCAAGTCCTTTCACGCCTCACTGAAGCTTAAGACTGTTTCTGGATTTGCTCCTTTCAAATGCACACTCCCTGCCACCTTCTGAGTTATATGATAGCAATGCAAATTTGATTCTGACTGTTGTTCTTAATTCGGTGAGTGACTCAGATTAAGAAGCTGTCTTCTCAGCTTAAGAACCTTCCAGGAGCTTGCTGAACCAGGAACCCACAACTCACCTTTTAAATGTAACAATGCAAAACAGTGCAGGGTTCCCCAGCACAACCTGTGGTTCATTCTGCTCTGCCTTTCTCTGAAACAATCTTCTGATCTTCAGTCACTGCTTTTTCTCCATTCCCAGTCCTGGACACACATGTTTATGTCTTAAAAACCGTAGTCGACATCTCCAGAAACATTGCTCACTTTGTATTTCTGCTGTTGAATAAAGACACTCCATTTCAAGCCTATTGCTCTGTTCATAGCCCTTTCCTGTTTTTTGTTTTTTTTGAATTGGTTATTTTATGTCTGAATTTCAACCAGCTAATTTTTAATTTAATTTTGTTTCTTCAGTGCGTGACAATACTAGAGCTTCAGTAAAGAATTTGCTGAAATAAATTATATCAACTTACCCAAAAAGGAACATCTAAGAAAGAAGATGTAGAACTTTCACTTCAGGTCTTCTGAGGCTGAGTTCAGTGTTCTGTTAAATCCTGCATGGGACCCGGCGCGATAGCGTACTGGTGAAAGTCCTTGCCTTGCACGTGCTGGGATCCCATATGGTCACCAGTTCGAATCCCGGTGGCCCTGTTTCCCATCCAGCTCCCTGCTTGTGGCCTGGGAAAGCAGTCGAGGACGGCCCAAAACCTTGGGACCCTGCACCCGTGTGGGAGGTCCGGAAGAGCTTCAGGTTCCTGGCTTCGGATTGGCTCAGCTTCAGCTGTTGCGTTCACTTGGGGAGTGAACCATCGGAGGGAAGATCTTCCTCTCTGCCTCTCCTCCTCTCTGTATATCTGCCTTTCCAATAAAAATAAATAAATCTTTAAAAAAATTAAAAAATAAATCCTGCATGAACACATCTGAGCTGTAAAGGAACACATCATCTAGGCCTTCTTGAAATAGATCAGGGCAGGAAAGTTGGACCCAATCCTGCCACCTGCCTGCAATTACCATCAACCTGGGAACAAATGAAAGATAAATACTTTCACACAAGTTTCAAATGGTTGTTATCAAATCGTGGCCAATCTGGGCTCATTTCTAGTTCAGATTAGTGTGTTTCCAAAGTGTCTGTAACACAGCAGCAAAGTTTGCATCTGAATGAAATATGTTCATACCAACAGTGACCTTTAGTAATTGTGTAATTACTGCATTGCCTGGTTCTGTTTAGAGACATTCACTTATTAAATACAGATTCTGAAGCAAGGAAGGAAATTACAATTTTTCTTGGTAGTCTTTCTAGTGAGAAGTAATTAATGACTTAAATGAAAAACAAAGCATGAAAGACCTTCCACAAATCAAGACGTTAAACTTATTTTAAATTAACTTTTACCTTGGCAAAATTACAGAAGTGGAATATTTTTCTTATCTATTATCAATGCGGAATGAACACACATGTGAGCTTTTCTGAGGGGCTGAACATTGAGCCTGGGGGTTAGGATACCAGTTAACATGTCTGTGTTAACTTGATACCCAGCACCGGTCCTGACTCCAGCTTCCTGCTAATGCAGATCTGATGAGCGAGCAGGTGACTTGAATAAGTGGCTCGAATAAGTGGGCTCCAGCCAGCAACAGGAGACCAGCCTGAGCTTCTGGCTCCTTGTTTCCGTCTGGCCCAGTCAGTTTGCTGTAGGCACTGGAGGGAATGAACTAGCAGAGGGGGTCCTTCTTTCTCTGTGTGCTTCTCACTTCAATAAATAAAACGAATAATTTAATTAAATAATTTTATTTTATTTTTTTTTAATTATTTATTATTTAACTTCAGTAATTACATTGTATTATGTGACACAGTTACATAGATACTTGGGTTCTCCCCACCCCTCCCCAAACCCTCCTTTTAAATCAATGCCTTGAATTTATACTGTCTCCTCGCTGGATTTCAAGTGAAAACACTTCTTTCAACTCATCCTCGCCCCTCCTCTGTCTCTTACAATCCTCGATAGTTCTCCTTTTCCTCTCTTTTGAACTCTGACTTTACCACAGAGGTTCACCTCAACCATCGCTCACCAGAATACTCACAATTTACAGCTTCAACCTAATTGTCAGTCCTGCTTTCCATACTCTGGCAAATGTCTTCCAGGCATTGGGAAATGGAAAGACAAGAAGTCTTTAGCCTCATCACCTAATGAAGCTCATCACCGTCGGGACAAAACTGTCCTCCATCATACATTTCTCATTAGACCAAAGGACATCACATGGTTACCATTCCAACCTCTCCCTTCTCCTTCCTCTTCATCCAGTTTCTGGCTAGTAATGTTGATTGTTCCTCCCAAACAAATCATAACCACACTCCTTCCCTTCCACCCCTTGACAATGGCATTAAGTCAAGCACTCTTCATCTCTCACTGCACGACTGTGGGAACCAGTTTTTCAGTTTCCACTGTCTTCTCCAGTCAACATATTTTCGTCCTGACAGTCACATCACATCACTCTCCTGACTGAAATATTTCAAATGTGTGTCCCAAAGGAAACAAAACCCAAGATGTTTTCATAATGGAACTTTGGTTTACCTCCCCAGTGACACCTCCTTGCCGCTAACATATTTGTCTTTTTTTCTTCAACTTTATATGCCTAATTCTCTCTTATCTTTATTCATGTTATTGCAATTTCAAAATTATTCTCCTCCTTTCTTCCTCTCTCATCTTCTGCATTTCTCTACCCCTTATCTTTCTGAAAGAATATGTCTCTCCTTTGATTTCTGAAGAGTAATGTTTTCTGGGAATATGTCTCAATTTCCCTAGGGTCTTCCTTCTCTAACTGTGGTTATAGAAGCATCAGAGGCTCTTGAGATTGAGTTAGAAATGTGAACTCTCAGGCCCACCATGGTCTTCCTGGGTCTCCCTCCAGGTGGTTTCAATAGATAGCAAAGCAGGAGTTGCACCAAGTTAGATTAGAGCTGTTCCAGCAGCACAGCCACATCAATAGCACCTGAGCTCGCTGGGGACCATGGGATCAGAGGAAGAGCTGGCATCCAGAAGACCTAAAGGACTGTCACATCTCCATGATAAAAACATAGCTATATTCTTTTAGTGACTCAAGATTTGAACAGAAGCTCCAGCAAAGATGTGCGAATGACAAAAGAACACATGGGGAGATGCTGGGCCTATTTAATCATCAGAGAAACCACCTTGAGATACTACTATATACTGTCAGAATGGAACCAACAACAAAACATGACACTACCCAGTCCTTCTGGCAAGAAGGGGAGGTAACTGGAATTGTCATACATTGCTGAAAAGAATGAAAAATGGTAGAGCTATTTGGAAAGCAGTTTGTAAGTTTCATATAAAGTTAGACATGGACTTAATATATTATCCAGCAATCTCAACTCTCAAGATTTTAAAAAAAGTTATGTATCAGCCAGGCAGACACACACACAGGGATTGTGTGTGTGTTTGTGTGTGTGTGTGTGTGTGTGAGACAGCAAGAGAGAAAGAGAAAAAGAGAGTTATAGAAATTGCTCCAATCTGCTAGTTTACTCACCAAATATCTGCACAATATCTGCAAAATATGAATGCACCAAGAACAGAGCAGTCAATAATTAATTCTAAATATTATAATATTATTATTTTTGGAATACTCCAGCGTGAGTAGGGGCAACTCAATTATTTGAGCCATTGTTTCTTACTGCTTTCATATGAACCATTTGCACTTTCTTAAGCTCCCTAGTTTTGAATGCTCTCCCTGTCACAGAAGTACTGAAGTGACACTGGGTGGAAGCTGTTACCTTTCTCAGCCTCACTTTATTTAAATGACGTCTGAGTTGACCCTCTTGGTCATCAGACCAAGTATCTTCAAAGTCTTTTGTACATTTACTTATCCTAATTTTTTTTTAATTATAGACTTCCCCTCATACTTCTTTGTTGATTTAGAATGTTTCGCCATTCCTTTAAATGGATAGTCTTTCCAATAAGGAGAATGAAACATTGATCTAAATTGTAAATATTGCTGAGAATTTAAATATTATGAATATATCATGTCCATTCAAAAATACAAATAACCATAAAAATAAAAGTATTTCACCTTTTTGCATGCTGACTTCATTCCATCCCACAAAATTTTATCATACTAATTTTATTATATTTCTGCATGCTATCATACTTTCTCACATACAAATAAATGTAAGTATTTATAGATTTGTTTTCTTTGTTCTTGTAAACAAAGACTTTCAATGTCTATAAGTTTCTTCTGAGCCAAATTACTTTTATAGCTGCTAGTATTTTACAGCTAATCAAATAACATGAATATTGCACATTTTGGGAAATAAACATTGAGCTTAAAATATGATTTTTATCAGCAGTGTACATCTGGATTAGATTAATGACAGTATGTTTACCACTAAGTTCATTCGTTTGTAAATAAACGAACAAGATTCTGAATAGATCTAGGCAGGTTTTTCATTTTTTACAATGGAAAGTATCAAGACAATTAGTTCATACAAATGGAAGAATTTTCATTAGAGTATTGGCAACTATGTCTTCGAGTGCCTTTCTAGTTTGTGATATAAAGAAAAGAAAGGCACTATCAATCCATCTCTAGGTTACTCTTTCATGGAAGCTCAGAACAGTTCAGTAAGAGGATGAGATCTACGCTCATTGTCCTTTTGAAGACCATGATAGGGTAAAGAGAACGAGTTTTAACCTGAGAAAGAAGAACAGACTGAAGCGGATCCATGTTTTCCTCCCACGTTAAGATCAAGTTCTTGACGTCTTCCATCGTTGCGCTCTTTTTCCCAGATATTCCTGTACAAACACACTTGCTGCTGCCACTCTCCTCACCTTTGAAGCGTGTCTGGGAGAGTCACTCAGAGAAATCTAAGGACATATTCTCAAAACCTGAAAGTTATATTCTCCTCTAACAGTCCCTTTCAGCGCTTGGTGAGCGAAGGCACTGGGGAAAACCAAAGAAAGTCCTTCTTTATGCCACCCCGAGCTTTCACTTTATTTGAAGCTCAGTGAAAACCCCAGGTGATGGTTTTTATTGATTCTTTTAATTGGTGCAGTTCTTAGCCTGCTGGCTCTGATTGTACTGGAGAACTATTTAGCGTTAAGTTGGCATGTTTCCGAGGTTCCAAGTATAATTTCATAGTGTTTGGCAGTAGACTCAACATTTAGAAACTCTTAATCGGCAGTTACCATATATTATAACTGCACGCCACTCCAAAACTTCACAATCCCTAATTAGGGTAAATTGCCACCAGGTGGCAGGGAAATGCCTTCATTTTATGAACTGAGCTGCTCGGCAAAAACTAGCATGGCTTTTTATTTTATTTTGTTTTTATCACAATCTAAACTCACTTGGAGACTGATAACAGCAGCGTGATAATCCTCGCTTTATCACTTCCGCAGCCCCACAGTATTCCTAAGGCACATCTGCTGCAGCTTCAGATACTTCATATTCTAGTTTATCAGCTGCCAAAGAGTGATCTCTGGGCTCCTTAAGAGTCCTTTAGAGGTTCCCCAAAGTTCACAGTAACGTCCCATTAACACTAAGGCATACTTTGCCTTATTTACTCTCATTTTCTCACAAACATGTGCCTAATAGGGTTTCCCACAGGCTCCATGACCGGTGAATATGGGCTAACAGTCTCACCCTGAGTGTTTTTTTTTTTTTAAGATTTATTTTTATTTTATTACAAAGTCAGATATACAGAGAGAGGAGGAGAGACAGAGAGGAAGATCTTCCTTCTGATTATTCCGTCCCCAAGTGAGCGCAACGGCCGGTGCTCTGCCGATCCGAAGCCAGGAACCAGGAACCTCTTCCAGGTCTCCCACGCGGGTGCAGGGTCCCAAAGCTTTGGACCGTCCTCGACTGCTTTCCCGGGCCACAAGCAGGGAGCTGGCTGAGTGTTAAAGAAATGTTGTACTATCCCCAAGCTTGTATACTAAGTTTTGCTTTAATTTCCAGTGTAGTACATAGTGACACACACAAGCTAGCCAAACAGAAGATTTGCCATCCTCCATAATTTTTTGAGAGTCTAAACAAGTCCTGAGACGAAAATTGCTAAATAGGTCTAATTAAATGTACAAACATTTCTCTCCTGAGGACAGAGATTCTTGTCACATGTATGCTTGCTTTTGATTCCATGGCAAACATCACCCTGACTGTGCATTATACCCAAGAAAGGTTTGTTGATGAACAAAGTATTGCTAGTTAAGAGATATTGTTAGTGTAAAAATTACTTCATGGAAAGAACGCATTTTTGAAGGAATAAGGAATTAAATACTTAGTTCAAATATGAGAGGACTTCAAGACATTCATGGAAACTAAGTTTAATTTTCCCCTTTGGTAAAAACATAAACAAACTATGATTTAATTCCTGTCTTATTAGATTTCAGTATATTAATGAGCAGGCTTCTTCCTCTACAGATTTCGAAAAGGAGATTTTAACACTTGTTATAATTTATTTTTCCTCTACATAACAGAAAAATATATAGTGTTTGTTTCTAAAATAATTTCGACTTTATCCTAGCATACATCAGAACCCCCATCAGAAAAAAGCACTTGTACTACAAATCTTCTTCAAGCATCAACATTTTTTAGCAATTTTACACTGAAATTGTAATTTCTCTCTTTTAAAAAAAGTTTTATTTATTTATTATTCATTATTGGGAAGTCAGATTTACAGAGGAGGAGAGACAGAGAGAAATCCTCCATCTACTAATTCACTCCCTAAGTGGCCACAAGGGCTGGAGCCGAATTGATCAGAAGCCAGAAGTCAGAAGCTTCCTCGAGGTCTCCCACACAGGTGCAGAGTCCCAGGGCTTTTGGGGCCATCCTCCACTGCTTCCCCAGGCCACAAGCAGGGAGCTGGATGAGAAGTGGAGCAGCTGGGATTAGAACCAGCACCCATATTGGATTCCAGCACATGCAAGGCGAGGACTTTAGCCACTAAGCTACCATGCTGAGCCCTAATTCTCACTTTTAAAAAATGAAAATAATGCTTCACTGACAAATCTGACACAGAAATCCTACAAATTACTATCTTGGATGTAAGTTTTTGATTTTTTCAGTTAGTATATTTTCTATTGATCCTTATATTCTGAGTGCCTTATTTTTATGTGAACAACCATAATTTTTTATTGAAGTATATAACATATATATACATATTATATATAATATCTGAAACTTCGTTACAATGTTATAAAATTTTTCACCAAAAATATTATATAGAATTGTTAAGAATTTTTTTTAGTTCTAATGAAAACATATCCGAAATCAAGAAAATGGAATAGGAAACCATCATTAATTACATATTGAGGAGAAGTTTTTTTAAGTATCTGGAACATACAACCATAATGCAGCATCATGTGAAACGGAAAATCAATCACCAAAGTGCAGTTGGTAAAACACAAAGAATTGGCACACTGCAAGGGCCCGGCATGGTTACCTACTGCCCAAAGTTCTCACCTTGCATGCACTGTGATCCTATATTGGCACTATTCATATCCTGGCTGGCCCACTTCCCAACTGGGTCCCTGCTTGTGAGCTGGGAAAGCAGAAGGGGACGGCCCAAAGCCTTTGGAACTTTTACCTATGTGGGAGATCCAGAAGAAGCTCCTGGCTCCTGGTTTCTGGCTTCATATCAGCTCAGCTCCAGCTGTTGAGGGCACTTAGGCAGTGATGCAGTGAGTGGAAGATCTTTCTGTCTCTCCTCTCTGTAAACCTGGTTTTCCAGTAAAAACAAATACATCTTAAAAATAAATTGGCACACTGCAAACAGCTTGTCAAACCTAGAACTTTCAACTTACTTTAAGCAAAGCACAGCTGAGAAGCAGCAACCAATGCATGGTGGAAAAGTTTGTCAAGACCCTCCTTTCAGGAAAGGGCTGGGGTACGACTTCCCACTTCTGACCACAATGGGTACAAATCTGGATTAAAATTATCAGCTGGAATCATTCAGTTTATATAACAAAATACTTCAGTGGATTATTCATTTTCTTTACAAAATTGTGAGTTTTAACATTGATTGTCATTGAAGTCAAGCTACAGAATGAACAAAATGCATAATCAAGTTTTAATCAGTCTGATTATACATAAAACCAGAACCTCATTAGCAATTAGTGCTTCAGCTATTGCATATATCCTTCAAACTGAAGGCTAGCTTCTACGCTTAACAAAAGGTGGAGCCAAAGGAACTGCTTCTTTTAAAAACTCATTTAAGATGAACATGTTTTTTATTTCCATATATAAAGATAAAGAATTGGTAATTCAATGGGATGGGTGGAAATCACTGAGCATCTATTACTGAAGTTGTACAGGCAGTGTGTTCTGCCTATCAGAACTTCAGCCAGAAGTTTTAGGAAAAAATACTAATTTTTTTCTGCATTTTTATAACATTAGCTCAGTTATCTGGTACACTTTTTACTTTCTTGTTTTAGGATTCAAAATAAGTACCAAAATGCTTAGATTCCATAACTACAATTGCTCTACATTTCTGTTTTTTAATGTAAAGATTCTACATAAACAAAGCCTGTGGTTCTTGAAGTTTATTCTTAGTTGTAAAGAATTTAATGAGCTTTCCTCCCATCTGATGTGTGCTGTAAATTCTCTCTGCAGTGGCTCATCATATATGAAACGTTGCCTTCCATTCTGTGCACGCAGCTTTCAGTTTTGATTCCAATTCAGCTTGCAAGTTCTCATGGTTTTTCTAGAAGATCTAATCACTCTTCAGTTGGTGAGTGTATGTGTGTATATTTGGAAGTCTTTATTTATTAGTTATCCATATTATTTCAATGCAGAGGAGTATATATGGCTAGATTTACATTTTGTTGGAATTATTCTCCTAGTTAACATAAGAAAGCATATCCCTCACCAACCTCTGTTGGAAATAAATCATGCTTCCAAGACTTTGTCCTAGTCATTAACAAGATTCCTCTGTGACCATTGAAACCGTCTATTTTCACTGCAGCGGGACTTCTCCTTCTCCCTCCCTTCATGTGAAGGGCACTTCACAATATGAGAGCAATGGTTCCAAAATCTGTTTTGTTACATTTTTCCAGACACATCCATGTTTCAAGTAGCAACTGAGGAACTTTTTGTGGAAACTCAAAGTATTGTCTATTTCTTTTCTCTTTTTTAAAATAAATTTTACATAGTTGATTATGGTGATAAGGGTGAAGGGCTACAGGCAGGTGGGTGAAATCACTATTTCCACATTTTCTTTTTTTTTCCTTCCTGTATCCGGGGGAAGGGAGAAGACAAGGAGTGAAGCCACACCCAGCCTCCCAAATATCTCTGTACCCTAGGTTCAGCAACATGACACCACCCCAAGTATCCGATGTGGGGCATGCACTGAAGGTCCTGCTCAAGAGGTTTCATAGTTCAACAGTTCTGAGTTACTGCCGATCTCACCACTCCAAGCATGATAAAATCTATGCATAATCCACTGGTTGAAATAGTCCACCTTAGAGTCTCCATTTGCCCAAACAGTTGCCAGATGCACTGCCAACACTTGGCTAGATAGTTGATCAATTTGTTTTGTTTTGTGGTACCAAGTGTTCTCTGCAGACTCAAATGTACTGCCATGTCTCCCATGTGCACCTGGGTATGCTGTCCACTGCTCTGTCTAAGCCACTGAGGAGGACCAGCTTTGACACATGCAATCTCAGACAGACCACGGAACCTGCAATTTTCTCTATGGTTGGAGTTCTGAGTGCAGCAATTCAGTTGGGGGAATCCCTAAATAAACTTCATCTGAGGGGATCCCAGACTTGATTCTTGTGTGTGTTTGCCAATCCAGGGTCCAGCACAGTCTGTCACCCCAATCAGCTTATGCACATGCTGGTGATTGTAATTGCTAAGTCAGTTTTGTCTCTCGCCTAGTCTACACAAACCAGTGGGTATTGCAGCCCAACCCAATCCTGCCCACCACACACTCAACCTTCACATACACCAGTGGAAGTTGTAGCCTAGTTGGAGTGACCCGCTATAACTCCCACTGAGCTCACCCCCTGCCATGGTTCCTTTGCTTGCCAGTATGTACAGCAGACTGGTCCAGTCTGTCCCACACCCCATTCAGCCCTAATGAATGTCAATAGGCACTGAGGCCTAGTTCAACCCAACCAGCACCCTATCCAGCCCACTTATATGCTGCCAGTGGGTGCCACTCTATGTCTAGCCATGCCTACCCCACTCCTGGTTCTCATGCTCAACAGTCAGAATGGCAACCTAAGAGGGAGATGCCCACTGTTTCCCTACTGGGCCCACTCCCACTCCTGGATCTTACACCCTGCAGGTGGTTCTGAGTTTAGCTTGACAGAATTTGCTCTCTGTGCCAGCATCTGCCAAATTATGCTGCAGCAAAGCCCAACCAATCCACACGCACTCTAATTTCTGCATGTACCAGAAGGAACAGTCATCCAAGCCTGGAATTTCCCTAATCCAGATCACATGAGGCCAACAGGTATTGTAGCCCTGCCTGGCTTGGTCTGCCCCCATCCCAACTCTTGCTCTCTAGTGAGAATAGTGGTGCAGCAAGGGAACCCCTCATAGGCCCCCTTATCAGCTTTGCCCCTCCTCTGTTGGTCTCATGCTTGCTGATTGGGTGCTGTGGTTCAGTCTGACATGGCCGACCTCAACTTACCATTTGCCAGTGGGTGTTGTAGCCTGACAGGGCCCAGACCACCCCAATGTCAACTCAGCCTAGCCCAGCTGGCCCCCAAACCTGGCCCTCATGTCAGCTGGGTTATGTTGTGGCCTGACCCAGCCCAATCTATACTCCATTCTAGTACTTAGATTCACCAGTGTGTGATATGAACTGGACCAGCCTAGTTTGCCCCCAAATTGTGCCAAATGCATGCCAGTGGGTACCATTCCCTGGCCTGATTTGGACTGTTTCCTGTCTTGGTTCTTGTGCTCACCTGTAGGGACTGTGTCCTGCCAGAGGAGTTCCCCAAACTCCTCCAGCAGAACCTCTTCCAATGATAGATCTTGTGCCCATCGGTACGGCCATGGACCAGCCCTACTTGGTCCATCTCCTGTCCTAACAGGAACATTGGCCTTTCCTGACTGGCCTTCATCCATTCTGGTTTTTACTATTTGTGCTACAGCCCAACCAAGCCTGGTCCACACTCAGACAGAGCTCATACATGGCTCAGAAGGGGCAAAGACCTAGCCTAGTCCATCCTATACTTATCCTGGCTCTCAGGTGCACCAATGGGTGCTGGAGTTTAGCCCAGTCTGGTGCAACCCAGACTCAGTCCACACTTGTGTTGAGGGACAATGCAGCCATGTCCAGACTGGATAGCAGCCCATACTCTGGTCTTTCACTCACCAGTGGAACTACAACCCACCCAGAGCAACTCCTTAGCTCCCCAACCAGGCCTGTTGCCAGCCACAGATTTTTCTCTGTGTGTGGCAGTGATTGTTCTGACCCAGCTTGGCATAGTCCCTCATTTGTCTTGGCCTTTGCCTTTGGATGCTGTAGCTTGGCCTGCCCTGGCCTGCCCTAAGTCACAACTTGCTGACAGGTGCTGGAATCTGGCCCTGCTCGGTCTGTTCCCATCCCTGGCTCATGCACACCAGTAGGTGTGATAGCCTAGCCTGGCATGATCTGTACTCCAGCCTGGTTTCTGCACTTGCTGGTGAGCTAAGGTTTGCTTGGCCCAGCCTGGTCTGCTCCCTTCCAAAACCAACGCACACATTTGTTAACAGTTGGAACTGCCTTGCCCAGCTTGCCTGACCCCCAGGCCTGGACCATGTGCTCACCAGTGGGAGCTATGACCCACTAGGGGAGTTTTCCATGTTCCCCACTTGACCCACTTCCAGACCCAGATCTCATGCAGGCCAACATGTGCTAGACCCTTGCCCAGCATAGCCTGCCCCTCCATCTTGGCCTTGTATGAGCTGGTGAATGTTGTGGCGCAGCCCGCCCCAAACCCTGTGTGGGATACATATACAGATGCTGCAGCCTGTATTTGCCCAAACTATTCTCGGTCCCTATATTTGTGAGTGTGGCAGGTTCCATGGTCATACCTAGCTCAGCCCATCATCATCCCAACTCTTGAGCTAACCAGCGGAACTTGTACTTCCACAGGGTTTGGCTCATGTATGCCCTGCAGGATCCATACCTTGACCTGGTTCTCTCACATTTTGGTTAGTGACACAACCCTGCCTAATGTGACCCATCCCTGTTCTGACATTCAGTCTGGTACTGTGATCTAGCCCTGTGAAACAGTCCTCCAGCACTAGCTTTTGTGTGGACTGGTGTGTGGTGGTCAGTAATGTCCCATGCTAGCAAGTCCTACTCAGGACTCCCATGTGGGCAGGTGTTTCAGTCTGACCAATACAAATCTTCCAGCCTCTTCCTTCCAAACAATCAGGTCTCAATCCCCTTGCTTACCTGCAAGTACAGTGGCCCTGTCATTGGGAGTCCCTCCATATTCACTCCTGACATACATGTGAAGTACAGTGGTCTTATCCATGGATGCCCCTAGGCAGTAATTCCACCCCTCAAGAGCCCAGAGCTTGCTGCTGGGTGGCCATTTGGTGAAGCCTGGTGCAGCTTGGTGCTGTGGTGCAATCCTGAATTTGCTCACCTGTACCGCCCTCCCCCACCCCCACCATATGGCAGTGATGGGTGGAGGCAGGGATCCATGGCTGCTGAGTTCCCCTTACGGTGTATTTGCTGTGAAGGTAGAAATCTCTCCTGCCCAGGCAGGCCCCAAATTTGCCCACTTCTTGGCAACAGTGACTGGGACTAGGGCCCCAAGCATTGAGTCTGACCTGGCTCAGATGCCCCCAGTAGCCGCCATACTTTTGGGAGGTCTGTCCATCCAAGCCTTGAGGATGACTCCTGTCAATTTTTATGTGTAACAACAAAACAAAAAAGCAGACTGCTCAGAAAAATGGGCTGAGATTCTGCTATTTTTTTGTTTCCAAGTCTGTTAGGCATTCTTAAGACTGAAGCCATCAGGCTTACATAGCTTATGCAAAGAAAACTCCCCACACCAGAAGGCTGTTGACAAGATTTGTTTTATTTCTTTTTTTTCAATTTTTTTTCTTTATGTTTGACAATCATTACATAGTTATTGAGGGCACAAAGGTTCAAGGGCTACAGGAAAGTGGGTAAGACTATTATTTCCACATTGTTTTTTTTTCCTGTATCTGTGGTAAAAGGGGAGATAAAGGGAGAAGTCCACCCAATCTCCCATCCATCCCAGGTCCCTGATGTGGGGCATGTTCCGAGGGTCTTGCTCAAGTGGTTTTGATAGTTCAACAGTTATGAATTGCTACCAATCCTGCCATTCCAAGCATGATGGGGTCACTGCAGAATCCGCTGATTGACATAGTCCATCTTAGAATCTCTGTTTGCCCAGTTTTTCACTGCCAACATATGGCTGGGGTAGTTGATGGATTTGTTCTGTTCTCTGTTGTGATGCCAGGTATCCTAAGTAGGTTCCGATAGACTGCCATATCCTCCATGTGCTGCTGGTTATGCTCTCCACTGCTCCGTCTGATGCTGTGAGGAGGCTCGGCTCTGGCACTTGCACTGCATGGCAGACCAGGGGTTCTGAGTCCGGGAGTTCGACTGGGAAGATCCCCAAAGAAACTTTGTCTGAGGTGATCCCAGACAAGGTTCTTGTGTGCACTTGCAAGTACAGGACCCGGTACAGTCCATCTCCCCAATCAGTTGGTGGTTGCAGTTGCTGGGTCAGTTCTGTTTCCAACCCCTACTTCCACTGGAACCAGTGGGTGTTGCAGTCCAACCTGATTCTGCCCACCACACACTCGGCCCTCAAATAAAACAGCGGAAGCTCCAGGCTAGTAGGATCAACCCACAATATCCACCGCCCCCCCAGGCCTGCCCCCTGCCCTGGTTTCTGTGCTTGCAGTATGTGCAGCAGGCTAGTCCAGTCTTTCCCACATCCCATTCAGCTCTCATACATGTCAAGGGGCATTGAAGCCTGGCTCAGCCTAACCAGCTTCACTATCTAGCCCCCACACTTGCTGTTGAGTGCCTTTCTGTCTAGCCACCCCTTCCCCTGTCCTGGTTTTCATGCTCTCCAGTGGGTGTGGTAACCCAAGAGGGAGGAGCCTACTATTTCCCTTCTAGGCCATGCCCACTCCCAGATTGTGTACTCTCCAGGTGGTTCTGGAATTTAATTTGACAGATTTAACCTCCAGTGCCAGCCCCTGCCAGCTGATGCTGTGGCAAAATCCAACCAAACTACACCCTCTCTAATTTTTGCTTGCACCAGTCGGAACAGTCAGCCCAACCTGGCTTTTCCATGGTCTAGTTCACATGATGCCCACAGGTGTTGTAGCCCTGCCTGACCTAGTCTGCCCTCCTCCCAACCCATGCTTTCCAGTGGAAGTGGTTGTACAGCAGGGGAACCCACATTCCCTCTACCGGCTTTGCCCTCTCCCTTCCTGGTTCTCACGTGTGCTGTTTTGGCACCGTGGCCACATCTGGTATGGCTCACCTCACCTAGGATTTCTGTAATATGCACTGGTTTGAGTTGCAACCATACCTGGCTCGACCCACACTCTGTTACAGTGCTCAGATTTGCCAGCAGGTGATGTGAACTGGTTCAGCCTGGTCTGCCCCTGACACATGCCAAATGTATGCTGGTGAGTACCTTTCCATGGCCTGTTCTGGGCTGTTCCCTATCGTGGTTCTTGCACTCACCTGCAGAGACTGTGTCCTGCAAGAGGAGTTGCCCAGCCCCCTCCATCAGAACCTCTCCCAATGCCAGATTTCACGCATACTGGTGGGTCCATGAGCCAGCCTTACTTAGTCCACCTCCTGTCCTAGCAGGAACAGTGGCCTTTCAACCCAATCTGGTTCTTACTATTGGACATTTCAGCCCAGCCACGGCTCATGTTGATTTCTGGCTGGATCTCTTGGAAGCTCATTCAAGATATATTGCTTTTCTCTCTGCTTCTGAAGAAAAAAATTAAAGGAATGACTGGAACATTGATTTTCATTGTGCATAAGAAGCTAGAATTCTACCATTGACAGTGAAGAAAGATTAATCAACTATTTTGGTTTAATTGTTCCACTCCTTATTTATTTATTTATTTATTTGTTTATCTATTTGTTTATTTATTTATTTATTCCATGATAATCCTGTAGTTATAGTGCCTTCCTAAAGCCACACAAGGGTCAAACTCAGGGAGCAGTGGATGAATAAATAAGAAAGCAATGAGCTAAAGCTGTGTAATCTTTATCTCTTCCATCCTCCTCAAACCATCCTTCTGCTGTAGGGATATGAAATTTAACTAAGGCTTCACATTTCCTGAACTTTGCCTTTGCTCTATTTTTAGTTCTCCAGTCAGGACACTGGTCCTGTCTGTGACTTAGATGGGAGGTCACTGCTGGAAGGACTAAGTCCACAGGGTTGTACTGAGCAGCAGGAGTTGTGGGATGAAGTTTTCTGGAGAGTGTTGACACCCACGGACCCCAGGCGCTGCCACCTTTTGGGGGACAATCAGCTTCATTTCTTCTCTGTGTATGTTATCCAGAAGTTATCACAAAGATTGACTGTCCAAGTCCAAAGAAACAGGATGACAGGATGATTCGAAAGAGTAAATAGTCACGTATAAACTAGCACAGATAATCAACAAAGGCTGTAGGCTGACTTGATCATGTATATTTGTCTTTTTAACGTAGTGGTTACTTAAGAAGAAAAATGTAATCATTTTGTTAAAACAACACAGGGTGTGATTCACTTTCAAAAACTGATAGTAGTGCCCAGCGCAATAGTCTAGTGGCTAAAGTCTGTGCCTTCCATATGCTGGGACCCCCATATGGGTGCCAGTTTGTATCCTGGCCTTTCTTCCCTTTCAGCTCCCTTCTTGTGTCCTGGGAAAGCAGTCAAGGACAGCCCAAAGCCTTGGGACCCTACAACTGCATGGAAAACTGGAAGAAGCTCCTGGCTCCTGGCCGCCTGGGGAATGAAGCAGTAGACAGAAGATCTCTGTCTC
This sequence comes from Ochotona princeps, assembly GCF_030435755.1. NCBI lineage: Eukaryota > Metazoa > Chordata > Mammalia > Lagomorpha > Ochotonidae > Ochotona > Ochotona princeps. The sequence continues at coordinate 32,801,423 of NC_080838.1, forward strand.
TCCATCTCTCTGTAAATTTGACCTTCTAATAAAATAAATAAATCTTTAAAAAAAAATCTAAAACTGATAATAATAGGAACAATGGGTGGTTAGTTTCATTCAGGTACTTTTTTCTCAGGGAGATATCCTACATTACCTACCTGTACAACTACAAATAATTTTCTTTCTTTTAATCACTCTCTGAATTCAAGAATATATTCTTTTGTTTGCTTAAAGAGAAAACTAATCTGTACCTGTTACATGCAAAGTATTAGCCTAATTATAAAGTAATGACTAAAACTAAGTCAGACAGTTCCTCTTAAACCACTTCAATTGCTATATAATGTACTATACATTTTTATTGTGTAGATGTATAATGTTATCACAATTACAGTAAATTCTTGGGGTTTCCTATCCAGCAGACCCCTGCAACTACTGAGGGGTGCGATGACAGTGTTCTTCTGCATGAACCACCATAGACAGTCTGATCGACTATGTCATTTATTGTAATGCAACCACAAGCTTATAAAGACTAATATAGGGAAAGGCAGAAGTGCTTCTCCCAATAATCTTCCCACCCAGCAACGACACTGTGATTGGCTAGAAGGCAAGTCTATCTCTCTCGACCCTCCAATCATGTCATAGGTCACATACAACATTCACGGCTAAAAGATAGGCTGTGGGTCACGTATACAAGATAGGCTGGCAGGCAACATGGTCCCCATGTGATTTCTCAGATTTGCTTATCAAAGAAGTCCCAGAACAGCTCATCCAAGGACAGAGAAGAGAGACTGGGGTGCAACTCACCATCCTCGCCTGTATAAAAAGTGGTCATGCCAGGTTAGGGTCCTGGTTAGTTGAAACCATTGTCAAGGGTTCCTCAGGGACACAGTGTGCGGTATGCCTATGACCTCCTACATAGGCCAAGCAGGCGAGATCCAAGGGCGATCTCCCACAGGTAAAGATTTATGTGCTTGAATACAATAAATGTTTCTCTGAAGCCAAAGTAGGCTTAGTTCATTCATAGTCCAGGTTAGAAATTAACGGGATTTCTGGAGTGAAGTAATCATTAGGGGAGCCATGCCCTATAGGCATTAAGGCTGCGGAGCATGGGGCAAAGAATACCAGACATAAGAAAGAAAGAGATGTACAGCCAGCTTCAGCCTAAAATAGCAAGACCTAAAAGAGCAATAGAAGAGTACTGGGAATAGGTTTATAGAAAATATTACAGATCTGAGATTTTTCTTAATCCTACCTACAAACTATTAAGTTTGCCTGAAACAATTTAATACACACTGGTAGAACACAAAGTACTTCTGGGTCAGAACAAGGACTTTGCTACTCACTGTACAACAAGCAACATGAGCATTGCTTCCCCTTTTGCAAGTCCAAAGGAGTCAATGTGGACAAGAGCCTGGATGGACAGTTACGTGCACAGCAGATCTGATTACAAGAAAAAACAATCCACTGATCTTGGAGAGCCTGCCATTGTATAAGAAGTAAGCATGCCTGTTCTTCTTCTTGGAGAGGACTGCTATTTCATTTCTCAAGGTTGTTCCTGAAAATATGATCCTGAGCATTGGCTCAGGTAGGGAGCAACAGTGGCCTTGCATTCTTGGCACACTCAGACACACCATTTCTAACAAACTGCCAGGTGATGCCAATGCTGCTGGTGCAGAGCCTAAATTCTTTCTTTCCTTTTTTTTTTTGTTCTAAAGAGTTAAGCTGCCAGTGAAAAAATAAAGTGCCAAGCCCTGTTCTAGACCCACTGAAGCAACATTTTTCAAGAAACACCCAAAGTGATTGTTTTTTCAATACAAAGAAAATACCAATTTGGGTACTAGTTATAGTCTCAAAAGGCTGAACATCCATACAATTAATATGATCAAACCTGATCTTTCCATTAACGTTCATACTGTTCCAGACACATTTTATTTTATGATCCACATGTAACCAGCAATAACTTTTAAGTCCCAGCTGATGGCTTGTGAAGGGAGACAAAATATGCCACCTTTTGGCATAAGAATTATTGTTCACTGAAGACAACTGAAAAGAAACAGATTTAAGGAAAGCTCTCTGCTCTCCTTCCATGTGCCTAAAACCAGAGCATAAATTTGTAAAGGTATTACTCCCCTGTCACTCCAAGGAAAGACAGCAATGTATTATTATAGTTAACTTGAAACCGGAGGTGGCAGCAAAGGGTCTACACCACAAAACGTTCTAAACCTTGCCCTTATCCACCCTCAGTTTTCTTGTTGATCTGCCTTCCCACAGCAGACCACATCTAGCTCAGTCTTTTCCGTTGTCTTGTCTCCTCTGTAAATGTTTATTGTTCTTGTACTATGATGTCATATAAATCCAAGCTCTCACCAATTCTTTGGGTTACTCAATCCTCAGAACTCACATGTTTTCATGTGATGTACTGCTGTTTGGGTTTCTCTTGTTAGTCTGTTTTTCTGTTAGTCTAATTTATGAGGCTTCAGCTGCAGACCTAACATGGATAGAGGAAAAAAAAAAAAGGATATTGTAGGGCTCTATGCATGCAATACAGGAGGTTAAGTTTCTGGGGTAGGGTTGTTCAAAGTGAGTGCCAGACTGGAGGAGGGGCAGTTAAGGTCTAGCTCTAAAGAAAGTTGTCAAGATCTGATTATGTGCAAGTACTAAATAGAGAACCAAGGTTCAAAACACAGGAGCAGAACCTAAAGGCAAATTCCAAAAGGTGTTCTCTGTGGGAACACAAATGCTCATGTGGAAAATGGTAGGCAAGTCAATCAACAGCCAAAAGTGGGAGAAGATGTGGGAGAATAAACACTGCGGGGTACAGGGGTATATAAACTGTGATGGAGTCATCAGGGTGGCAGAACTGTGAGGCAGACATCAACAACCACAATGGGTTCCAGTGAAGCGGTTTTGCGTGATTGTCACGTTAAGCCTGGCAAATAGAAAGAACAAGAGTCAATCGTCCTGAGCAAGCTCCTGCACTAAACCCGAAGAGTTCAGATTAGGAAGGCGAGGGAAGTCTTGGGAGATAGCAAGGAGAGCAATGGCATTGTGTTCTTAGAATTGTGTCAACCTGCTAAGCACTGATTAAAATTAAAAGAAGAATAGTAAATAATTAAACTGGAGATACTCAGAACAAAGTTCCAAACTGAAACAAAATGGTTATCTGACCTAAAATCAAAGAGAGGTGTCAGCCAGACTTCACAAGCAGACCAATTCCCTGAGCATGAAAATCAGTTCCCCTGCTTTACTAGTTACAAAAGTGACTCCAGGTTAACCAGCCTGTGATCATTCTGCTGCTCTGACTCTCGCTCTGCCTTATTAGAAAACAACGCTGAAATGGCCAATCTGATTTGGATTTTGTTCTTACTTCTGTTTCTGGTTTCTTCAGCCCCCTTTTGCCTTCAGTCAGCCTCAATCTGCTTAGCTCATTGGGACTTTTATTGTGTTTTATGAGATGAAAACTTGCCTGATTCTAGAATTACAAATAAAGCTAATTAAATTGCTGTGATTTCATCCTTTGACAAACCTCAATATCCTGCCTACCCTTAGAAAGTAATTAGTGATCTGCCAAAAAAAAAAAAAACCCTTAATGCACCAGCAAGCAATGCTAAATAAATGCATGAAGCTAATACTCCTGTTTAAGTCAGCACTTACAAATCATATGTTCAATAAATGTTTAAACTTCCTAAAACACAGATCAACGGATCCTAATATTTAAAAGAATAATGTTTAAGTGAAAGGAGAAACAGTGGGAAGCTTTACTTTTAAGTTCTTTGTTGTGTTTTTGCTCTGAATCCTGAAGGCCTCCCTCCTTCTTTTTTTTTTTTTTTCATTTCTATGCCATACTTTGTTCCTCACTGTTCATGAGTTTTTAAAAAATGCAAGCTTTTAATCTAACAAGAAGCTGAAACAAATTCAGGATGCTTTGAAGTCACTAGATAAAATCCAAAACACATATCAAATCATCTCTGATGAATTTCAGTATTAAATATATATTAAACACGCTGAATTCTCAAAAGGATTCATTTTTATGCTTGGCACCACAGATTATCATTAAAGGAGAGAGAAAAATATGAGGCTCAGAAGATGACTAATAAAGTAAAGGTATCGACTGAAACTGCTTTGCTTTGCAGTCTATAATTTTGATCAATGGCTGGCATCCTCAAGCACTCACAGAATTTTTTGCCTCTGTAGGATATGGGAAAAAATTGAATCAATCACAAGCAGGGTTCCTCATGTGTTGCATGAACTGGCTCCTTAACTGTCATTATTCACTAGGTTCCTCTCTTCTTCCATCTACATATCCTCCCTCAAGGATTCTTATTCAACTTCTCAGTCTCCATCATCATTTGGAACTCCACATCCCTATCTCAGAACTCTTTCTGGAGCTTCAGACCCACATTATCGGCTCTTTCTTAGTGTTATTTCCTACATCATCTTACCTGAGCATAAACCAAGGACACACAAAATCAATTGAACAGCTTCTTACTCCAAAGAAAATTCGTCTCTGACTTCTGGGTAATGGGAACTTCTTTTTTACATACCTTCATCTTCGACTTCTTTCTCTCCAGCCACTTAAATTCTGGATCCTCTATACAGAATACTTTTGCATCATTTCTCTCCTTTCATCCGCTTGTCCTCCACCTTGTTTTAACTGTATCTCTGGAGACAGAGTTCTCCCCTGTCCATACTGAGTGCTGTTGCCATAATTCTCAAGCCACACAACCACCAAGGGTTTGTCCAATAAATATTTTTGCCCTGGTATTTGACATCTTTTGAGATATATGAACTTGGCACACACTCCCAATCTTATGTCCCAATATTTTCTCACAACTCCTCCATACTGTAATGAAATCTGATAGCCCCACTGATGTAGCATCCTTGTTTTCATGCTTCTAGAGCTCTCTTTGCAGACATTTAGCAGGCAGGAAAAGAAAGGAGAAAACCAAGCTGTGAGCAGTGGGATCACGTTGCATTATCTCCAACTCCTCACTCATCAACTGTGTCATTGTGAACAAATTTCCCTGATCTTTTGTTGCAAAATATGCAAAGTTTACAAAATTCACAATTCACTATTATAGGTTGAATTTTAAGGGACATAATCCATCAGACAAACTCAGAGAATATACTTTTCCATCTTCTTTTTACTCATGAAAACAACTTGCAAACCTGTACTCTCATGCCACTAAGTTTTTTTGGTATCCTCTAACACAGATATGATCTTTGTCTTATTTTTAGTAAAAGTTTTGTTATGAATCATTGGGCACTAAATTTACTTTATGATAAAATAGTTGACCAATTTACAAAATCCTTGAGGTCAATAATTTTGTTCACTCATCTCAGGATCTCAGAAGCATACTCTACCAGGTCTTGAACCCAGCTCAGTAAATATTTGTGCAATTGAGCTTATTTAAATATCTCTAATTAAAAAAAAAAAACAGAAACAAACCCCTATTTGACCCAGAATCTTTGAGGAAAATCTACTAATCAGGAAAATAAGTGAGACAAAGGAAGGGAGAAAAGTATAAGGACAGTGTGTGAGTTTATAGTCCTTCTCATAGAATCCATTTCAATCATGGGAATAGGAAACTAAATATTACGACCATATTGCCATTGTTCCATCCAATTTTTTTATAAGGATCCAATGACATGACAGCACTGGAAAACAAACGCCAAAAACTAAAATCTCATTGAAGGAACTGGGGGGTGGGCGGTTGACAGATTTTACCTGCGATTGCCAAATGTAACTTAAAATATCATAAGCAAAATGAGCACAGGGAACACTAAATCTGAATCTGCCTTGAGGCTACTAACATTATGCGAAATCTTTTGTTTCTTATGTGTTGCTACTAATTCAGATTTTCCATGGATGGAAATGGGAATAGTATTGGCTATAGGTCATTTATTATATGTACCTTAGCTCAATTCTTATAAAGATAGCGTTGGCAAAGCCACTTTTCTGTCATCAACTGGAATTTCCTGTCACATATTCTTTAGACATTTTACAAAACTCAAAGTTCCCTCATTTTCAGCATAAGTCCCAACAAAAATACTGCTACACATTTTTTTCTTTTCATCTGCAGAATGTGATGTTTTCATCTAGAATCAGTGTTAGTTCAGGTGTGTTTAAGTGAAGGTTATTGGGATAAATAATGAAGAGGAAAATGATAAACATGTAGACTATTTCTTAATTTTACCTTATACTAACTCCACTTCAAGTAATGAAAGTAGGAAAATAAATTCAAGAATAAAACAGCTTTTGCTAGATAATACTGATCTAATAATGTTAGAGTTCCATGAGTTTCTCAGCTTTGTTTCCCAATTAGTCAATAATATTCATTATTTATATGACAGAGGTCTTCACAGATATAAAATCTCATCTTCTAATGAAGCAGTCATGGAGAACAGAAGCTAGCGAGGGGCAAGCATATGCTCCTGATTACAGATGCTACGGAGGAAAGTGTGAGGCAGCACTGAGCCCTGGTCAGAGCAGACTCATACAGCGCATACCTTGCGTGCTCAGAGATCTATCTCATCAAGACAACCTCACACTGGTGGTTTTTGCAGGAATAGAGATCTTGGCAGGGATGCAGCTATGTCACTGGTATCACAACCTTAGCAGCCGCCTCTACCCCAATGGCTTATCCTCAATTCATTAAAATATTCTTCCTTGAGACAAAGAACAGAATATTAAGTGACTATTTCCTTCTCATTGCACATAATAAACACACTCAACCTTGGACATTTTTTTTTTTTAACATTTTAGGACTCTTATGCTAAGTATTCCATTAAATGAGCTCATAAGGTTAAATTAGGAAGAAGTGGCACAAATTATATCTCCTTACTGTAATTATTCTTGCTAATTCCATGGCCATCTTTTAGAATCTTTCACAATGTCCTCATCATTATTCTTAACTAAGCATTATCAGTTTTAAGGAGTCTGAGGGAGGAACCTGAACAGTTCCTCTGACAGGACACTGACTCTACAAATAAACGCAGGAAGCATGGAGGTAAATAACCCAGAAGAGGCTTTGGAATGTGACCCACTGGAATACACTTGGCTCGGGTTGGGGCAGACCAGACTGAGTCGGTTCACGTCATCCACTGGCAAGCCCAAGTGCTGAAACTGTGTGGGGGCCTGGCCGGGTTTGGTTGCGATAAAAAAAAAAAAAAAAAAAAAAAAACAGTACAAAACACAAAATGCCAAGGTGAAATGGCCTGTGCTAGCAGGGAATGCAACACCCGACCAGCACTCCTCCCACTGGTTTAGGAGAGGGACGAGAGTGTGATGGGCAGAGCCGGGGAGAGATGCGATACTCATTGGTTCCAATAGAGGTCGGGGCTCAGAAGAGAACTCAGTGAACATGAAGCATAGGTATCTTTGAAGAGAACATTGAAGAAAGGAAGTGCTTCTCTAGATGATAGGCTCATCCACAAATAGCTGCCCACCCATGACTTGTCTCTGCCTCCACAAATACTTACTTCTCCAGGTAAGAAATCGAAATCCAGAATGGGATGCTTGTCATGAACATTAACATATTGATTAGAATTTACTTTTGTGATTTAGATGATCGACCAGATATTTTTGATGCATTAGATGAACAAATTGCAACTCCAACCAAGGGCAGAGCACATGTAGAGAGAAGGCCATGATTGTGCGTTATCATTTCAACCTCAAACATGGTATTGTCAAAACTGTTCTGAAGGGTGGGCAATTAGGCCAGTAGCTAAGATGCCCAGAGTACATTAAAGTACCTGAGTTCAAGGCTTGGCTGAGTTCTAACTGCAGATACCTGCTAATGCATACTTAGGAATCATTCAGGATGACAGCACACATGGGAGACCTGGATTCAGTTCTTGGCTCACAGCTTCAGCTCCAGACTTGGTTCAGTTGCTGTCAGCACTTGGAAGATGAACCAGTAAACTGGAAAATCTCTCTCTCTTTCTCTCTTTCTCTTTCTCGTTCTCTCTCTCTTTTCTCTCCCTCCCTCTCACTCCATGTATGTTTGTGTGTGTCTGTCTACTATCTGTCTAATTCTAGTTTTTCTCAAAAGGTTTTGAAGCAGTTTATAATATAGTACTTAAAGTGTTTGTGTCCAGCTCCATCCCATATTGAAGGGTCAGGTTCAAGTCTTGCCTATACCCCCAACTCCACCGTCCTAATGTGCTCCCTGGGAGGCCAAGAGGGATGGGTCCCTGCCATCACATGGGAGACCTGGATTGAGTTCCTGGCTCCCAAATTTGGACCAAGTCCCACCTAGAACACTATGAGTATTTAGGAAAAAAAGTCAGTGGATTGAAGCTACCTTTCCACCTGTCTCTTTCAGCCTCTAAAATAAATAAATGATATCATTTAAAGAGTACTTAAATTGACAACACTTCAAATTTTCTATTCTTTTCTGAGGTAAAAACAAAGCAAGGATATATCTAAGAGAAAGATTTGTAACCATGATTAATTTTTATTTGTTTAGCTCTTCAAAGTCCTTCTGGGTGTCTCATGTATTTCCTATAAAACTGAAGGAAGATTTGACTAAACTATTAGCCTATAGATCAATAAAATCTTTGATGCTATGAACATTAGTGTGGAATTCTAAAAATAAAATTTATAATAGTTATGCAAATATTCTCAGTTCTCATCTAAGTTCTTAAAGAAACAAGACTTTTTTTTACACTTATCTCTGTCACAATCATCCTTAAAATTCAATCCACAATTTCCAGCCACATGTTTGTGTCATGTCAGGTTGTTGTCATATGGTTCAAACAAAACAACATATTAAAAAATACTGACTATATAAGTAGGTAAGAGAATCCAGTTGCCCTTAATTCAACTGTTAAAGAGATCTAAGAAATGGAAATAGAACCACTGTTATCATTTTTTGCATAATTTTATAAAAATGTTTGTAGTTATATTTTGTTACTTTCATTTTCAAATGAATATGTATTGTAATCTTCATTTTATTAAAATTTTATATCAACTGATGGATAAAAATTGTATACTTTTATGGGTACAGTATAATGTTCTGTTTCAAACTCTTATGTAGTAAATATTGGTATATGAAACCCACATGAATAAAACATTCCTTGGGGTTTAACACAATTTTTGAGAATTTACTTTAGAGAGGCCCTGATTCTATTTATTTATTTATTTATTACTTATTTATTTTATAAATAAGAAATAAGAAAATAGTGGCTGATGAAAGCTATCTCAAAATAACAATCAGTGATTATTACCCACTACTAATTTAATAGATGAAAAACTACATCAGATTTACATAACTTAATTAGGTCTTTCTAAGAAAGTTTCTCTATGTTTCCTAATAATTTATCAAATTGTGTAATAAAGTTATATTTCATTAAATAATTGCATACTAATAAGTTATAATACAACATAAACCAGAACATACACATTTCCATTTCAAGTCTTGTGGCCACAGAATATTTTTTTAAAATTTAATTTCACACAATCTCATTTTCTATGGGGAGGTTACAGCTGGAATCTACAAGGTACATGCTTCCTGTGTGGCAATTATGTATCCTGCTGTCTCTACGGATCTGGCCAGAGGGAAGAGAATCATTTTTGGAAAGCTGGAGAACTGCTAGCACAATGAATCAGTCAACCAAGCAGCAGGTAAGTAACTGCAATGCTTGGTGCGTGCTAAGCAGAAAACTCTGGAAGTCAGCAAGAGATACAGGGACACCAAGCACACAAAGAGTTAGAAAGGCAGTACAGAAAGAACATTGCTAACCAACCCTGCTGCTGTGGGCTGCCTCCTGGACCACAGAGCCCCCTGGACTGCAGGCTGGTGCCGCCTTTACTGCAGCGCTGCTCTAGCACAGGCAGCTTCCAGGACCCATGCTACCCGCTAGGATGAGAACAAGCACCTCAGACTTCCACGGTGGCTGTCATCAGCAGGATAAGGTACAGGAGAAGCCACGTTACTGCATCCAGCTGGAACTAAAGTTAAAGCAGCTTCCAAACTGACACTCAACTTTTTTTTTTTTCAGATAGAAATTTTTCACTGTGAAAGCCATCTTTAAGAAGCAGTAGAGACAAGTGATCCCCCAGATGTTCACATGTCAACACAGGGGCATAAGATGTCTAAAAAACTGGGATATCATGCAGCCTCCAAAATAACACATCAGTCAACACACCAAAGAAAAGACTGCTGCTGAAATGATTAATAAAGATTTCCAAAAATGATTGCAAAAGAATTTCATGAGATAAAAGAAAATATTTTAATGAAAGTGACACATGATGTGAATGAGAAATTCAGCATAAAGGTAGATATCTTGGGAAACATGAAAATAGAAACAGATAATAACTTATTAAGTCAAATGAAAATGCAGTCCTAGTTTACTGCTGAACTGACAACTTCAACATGCTAGGTCAAGCAAAGAAATAGTATCAGAACTTTTTAAGACAGCTCATATGAAATATCTCAATCAAACAGAAAGAAAAGAAAAAAAAAGAAAAAAGACAGCTTTCAAGAGTGTCAGGGCACCAATGAATAAATATTTGAATACTGGGAATCCCAGAAGGAGAAATTAAAGGAAAAGACATTCAAATCTATTCAATGAAATAATAGCTGAAAACTGCCCCCAATATAGGGAATATATATGGACAGGAGTTACTGAAGGCTGAAAGGACCTCCTTGCCCCTCATTATATTTGCAAAAAAGCCCTCCATATGACAATAATAAAGCATTAAAACATCATGTAATATAAGAAGGCAATTGTAAAAACTGTAAAAGTGCTGAGTCACAATTATAGGAATCCCAATTAGACAGGCAGTTTCTCAGCAGAGACCTAACAGTTCAATAAAGAGTGAGTGGAGGGGCATTTTTCAAATTCTGAAAGAACTGCTTGCCAAAAAATATGACTCTCAGTACTGCCTTCCTTAACAAGCCAAGCAGAAATAAAGACTTTTAAAGTCAGGCAGGCATTCATCCCCAACATACTGTCCTAACAAAAAGGCTTAAAGGAACCCAACATTGAGAAGCAATAGACAGATAACTACCATCATGAAAATCCAAGAAAATACAAAATCCTACAAAAGTGTAGACACACAAGAGAGAGAAAAGAGTCAAATCTCCTCAATACAATAACCCTCCAAACAACAGGAAAAAAAGAAGAAAATAACAAGACACTCAAAATTAACAAAATAATTTAAAACATTGGACCAAGTCTTATCAGTAACAACTTTGAATGTAAATGGATTCAATTTTTCTGTTAAAAGATACAGATCCTCTGAGTGGGTAAATATAAAATAAAATAAGATTAAACTGCACCCTGCCGATAAGAAATTCATCTCACCAGTTAAGAGACTGAAAGTGAAAGGATGGAAAAACATGGTACACACATATGGAGACAAGAAACAAGCAACAGTAGTAATACTTACACCCAACTAAACACTTAAAAATACAAAAGACACAATGTTAATCACATGAAATGATCATGGAATCAACCCAAGAGGAGAAAGCTTAATCATACATGTATAACTTGCTTTCAAAAATTCATGGAAAATATGTGCTATGGAAAACATTCAGGGATTTTAACTTTCGTGCCAAGGTTAATTTTAAGTCATGTGAATTTCACCTCAACAACTCATAAAGCACGATAGCACAAAAGCAGTGTCGGTGTCCACGCTATTGATCTCCCATCCTCTGCAGATGGCACTAAACCCCATGACCTTTAACCTACGCTTGTGCATGGCCATCTTCTGTTTGTTCAAGCAAGCATTATGAAAACACACATTTCTGTTCCCACATTCTTCAAAACTTCCATGGGACAGGGGTGTTAGTGCCCAACTCCATGTGTTTCTAATCAATTCTTAATGAGGCTTTAAGGGTTAATTTCATGAATTTTCCATTGCAAACCAAAAGGAGACACAAATTAACACATGGTAAATATTGTAGTCATTTGTGGAAAGTTAAATTTCTAGGACCATGTTTTATTTCTATCAAGTTTCAAAGACTTGAGAAAAATGACTGAAATAAAAAACAGAACTGTTGGGAGACAATTCAGTCAGTTTCTGGTATGCTCTAACTACAAAAACAGATTAAACAAAGTAAAAGGCTCATTTTACCACAACTCTTAGGTTTGTTTTTAAAAGCTAAACTTATCTGAGTTCTTTTTGATAACAATCAAAATTAATTCTTTTGTCATTATTAAATCTCCACATGTGCTATAAAACTTGAAACTACAAAAATAGATGACTCAAGAATATGGAAAATAGATAGACTCCTCAAAATGATGTAATCAAATGTATTTTGATTTCATTGTTGATTGTTATCCCAGATGGTTCTGAATTTACTGTCATTTCCATAAGGAAATAGAATTGAGTTTTTCATAAGGAAAATGTTAAGAAGTTTGGCACACAATGACTTATGTACTTTGTTAATAAAACTAAATGCCATTTTAATGCCACAGAATGCTTAACTTTTGGAGAAAATCACTTAAACTTATAGAAGCCTGCACAGAAATAAAGAATGTTCAGTATAAAGGAAAATAATATTAAGATAGGTGATAAAACTTTCAGAACTATGTTAATACAATCTGTCTTTCATAATAATATACTGTCTTTCTTCTAAGCCTAGCCCAAAATCTTGACTCCCTATTTTGTGCTGATCATATCTTAGTAAGTGATTAAAAGACAACAAAAATAAAATTACTGCCCTCAATGAACTTAAAATCAAATGTGTACCACAATATCCAATCAAGTTCAAACAGATAGCTCTAACAAAGCGAAGAATGAGCAAGTTTCAAAAAAGGAAGAAGGAAATCAACTCAGTCTGTAGAAATGAGAAGACAGAGGGTGGGAACTGGCCGTTATCAGATGAATATGAGATCAATGGGAACACAAGTTCAAGGGAGATGGATAAGGCGGTCCAGGCCTATAAAAAGAATCAAAAGCCAATGAAATCTCAAAATGTCAATTTTGTTTACACGCTTGTTTTGGGATGGAGGGTTGGACTCTGTATTTACCCTGCATATCTTCTATATACCAATCCTATTGTTTCTTTTTTTTTAAGATTTACTTATTTTTATTGGAAAGGCAGATATATAGAGAGGAGGAGAGACAGAGAGGAAGATCTTCCGTCTGATGATTCACTTCCCAAGAGGCCGCTACAGCTGGTGCTGAGCCAATCCGAAGGAAGGAGCCAGGAGCTCTTCTGGGTCTCCCACACAGGTACAGGATCCCAAAGCTTTGGGCCTTCCTCGACTGCTATCCCAGGCCACAATCAGTTAGCTGGATAGGAAACAGGGCTGCCAGAATTAGAACTGGTGGCCATATGGGATCCTGGTGTGTTCAAGGCAAGGACTTTAGCCACTACGCCATTGTGTTGGGCCCATCAATCATATTCGTGAGAAAGAGTGATTTTTTTTTTTTTAGTTTTCCATAAAATCCATTTTATTGCTTTTCTTTTAGCAAAATTACAATGTTTTATAAGGTGTAGCTCTGACTTAAAAATATCTGTTCAATTACTTAAATTTGTTTTTTAAAAGGAATTAGATGATCCATTTTTGTTTTATTTTATTATTTTTGAAGATGTCTTCATTTTTGTTTGAGAAGCAGATTTGCAGAGAAGGAAAGATAGCGAGCAAGATCTTTTACCCACTGCTTCAGAACCTAAATGACTTGTAACAGCTGGGGCTGTAACAGCCAGGAGCTTCTTCTGGGTCTCCCTTGTGTGTGCAGTGTCCCAAGGACTTCAAGCATCTTCTGCTGCTTTTCCAGGCCTTAGTCGAAGGAAAGAAGCAGGCTTACATGTAGGTCATGTAGAGAACGGCTTGCATGGTGGACATGGGAAATGAGCTTGCTCTGTGTCAAGAGGGACAAGGCTGGTACAGCAGGACACTAAGGTAAAATGTTGACTAAACAGACACAAAGTGCTCAGAACTGTGTCATGATCTTTTTGACATTTCTATTTTTTATTATTATTAATTACATTGCATTATGTGACACAGTTTCATAGGAAGAGTGATTTTTCTACTTACTGCTTGTTGAATCGTATATCTAATGGAAGATCAAACTTGTGACTACAAAAAAACCTGAAAATTATCAAAAATTTTTAATAAGCAAGGGGTGGGAGTAAAGAAAGAAAGGAGGAAGGGTAGGGTGAAAAATATCATTGTGCTATTAAAATTGTATACATGAAATACATGAAGTTTGTTGCATTTGAGTAGAATTTCTAATGCAAATATTCACATGAATAAAACCTATAAAGCACCTTAAAAAAAACTGTGTAGGGTTATTAAGCAACTTTGTTATCTTCAAAGAACTACAAGGAAGTTAAGATGAAACTATCAAGAAGAAGTGAAGCAAAAAGACGGGAAGAAAACAAGTGAGAAACAGCAGAAAACAGGCTAGAGAAGTAGTTAGCATCAGAATATAAAGGATGTTATAAGGGATGTTCTTGAGTTTGAATGTCATTTTCTAAGCATCAGGGAATCTCTACCGGTTGAAACCTGCATCACAGGATTAATTTGCAATTCAGAAAAAAATATTGACAACAGTTTACAAGGACAAGTCTGGATTCAGGAAGTTCGAAGAGCCATCTGTTGCAATAGGTCAGCCTGGCGATGAACAATGCTTATAATATAGACCATTGGTTATGCTGCAGAGAGAGCAAACTTAGGACACTAGCTGACCAACTGGATATTGATAGGGAGAGAACAGAGGAAGAATCAGATAATGTAGGATTTTCTGGGTCTGGCACAGAAATTGAAGCATGTTACTACTACAGATGTGAAAAGAGAAAAGAGGACAGTTGTGGGAAGGCAAGTCAGATTGCCTGGTTCTGCATGTGTTGACTGAGGGACTTACTACTTTTCCAGGTGAAGATATGAAGATACATGTTTAGGGCTGTTAGCTTTTTTCATTTGTTTTTTAAAAGAGATTTATTTATTTTTCACTTGAAAGTCAGAGAGGGGAGAAAGAGAGAGAGGGAGAGAGAGACAGTGTCTTCCATCCACTGATTCAATCACCAAATGGCCACAATGGCTAGAAGCTTGATCAGTCCAAAGCTAAGAGGAAGGAGCTTCTTTCTGGTCCCCCATGTGGGCACAGGGGCCATCCTTCACTGCTTTCCCAGTTCATTGGCAGGGAGTTGGATTGGAAGTGGAATAACCAAGAGTTGAACTAGTGCTCACATGGGATGCTGCTGCTGCAGGCAATGGATTAACTTGCTTTGCCTCCATGCTAGCCTTTGTTGGTTTTAAAATAATAATTTAAGAGTCATAAATGGATAAGAAGAGTACTTCGGAAATAACCTCAACTGCCTTCCCAGGCCACAGGCAAGGAGCTAGATGGGAATCAAGGCCGCTGGGATTAGAACCAGTGCCCAGATAGGATCCCGGCACGTTCAAGGTGAGGACTTTAACCAAACCACTACACTATCATGCCAGGCCCTCTAATTCATTTTTTAAGGAAAGAGAAGTACTTGGTATTTTTGCATCTGAAATTTTCATGATGTCAGAAAAATTAGCTTCTGAAAATACACAGTTCATTTGAAACAATTTTCTTTTCATTTCAAGACACTCCTGTCAGCATTAAAATAAGCTTCTAGAGTAGACTCTCCTGATGACATCTAATTGCCAACCTCATACAGCAAATGTATGGCTCTATGAGATGAGAAAAACCAAGAAGCTGCTGACACAGTAGAGGTAGTGACACACAGGCTGCGCAAATCGCTCTGCAATTGATCTTTCAGGTTCAAGGTCTGGATGTGCCTATCTAAGGTCTTGCACAAGTTACTTACATTGTCCTCAGTCTCAGATTCTTGCCTGTCAAATGGAGACAGTGACCGAATCTACATGACACAATTCTGCCAGGAGTCAATCTGTTGTTTCCTTGGCATTTAGTGATAAGAATGATCAGTTGGTTTAATATCTTTTGCTAGATAATGATAGTGATGATGTAGTCTGTATGGAACTTGCTTGGAGACATGAGACTTGATGGCACTAAGTCTCTACAGAGAAAAAGGAGGATGACTGTTCAGCCCTCTGCATCTCTAAGATATCAGGTTCCCAAGGAAGCACTGTGACGGAGAGTAAACTGTAGCACCCAGAGTTAGGGGAAAACTCAAGACAACACATTATAGGGGAGAATGTCTTTTAAGGAACAGATAACCAGTTGGCATCAATAAGTCAAGCAAAAGGAGGACTAGGAATCCATCGCTGGATTCAGCAAAGTAGAACTCTGGTGATTTTGACAAGAATGGTTTTGGTAGGCACTGTTTATATCCTTGTTAAATTGATCACTGTGTGTAAATCAAGTATATTACAGGTACTCGGCCATTACAAAAGCATCTATTTTACAAGTTCCTAATAGAACCAGTGAAATGTGTTTAATGTCAGCTGGAAACCTTTGGAAAAGAGGTTTGCACGCACACACACACACACACACACACACACTTTCTCTCTCTCTCTCTCTCTCTCTCTCTCTCCTGAAATCTAACAGAAATGGCACTCCCTGCCATCACTTACAAGACATTCATATCCCTGGAAGTTGTAGTAGATACCTCACAATTTTAAAAATGAATAATTTGGACAAAAAAGGAATCCAAGGTATGCAGAAACTACTCACAAATGGCATAACTGGATTACTGTTGATCCAAAGTCCATTGTGATTATCTGTTAAAGTCCTCTTAGCTTCATCAGGTTACATGAGTAAATAAATCCTATTTAAAAATAAAATATATTACAGTGATTTTTCTCTTATTTCCAACAAAAATATTACTAACTGACAGTGTAATTTTCAGGGTTGGAATCACATGAGCTGGGTCAGGGGAAGGGCAGTGGGTGCTGGAAGGCTTTTGACACACAATAAAAATAACTCCTACATTTCATACATTAGACATGATCATATCATGCCCTGCTTTGTTGATTTACTCCATCATTTAAGAGTCGCTCTAACCCTTTTCAAAATTAATTAACTGGAAAACTGCAATTCTGTTCTGAGAGGATTCTGGAAAGAGAGAGAATATGAATATCTTAGTTCCTGTCCATTCCTGGCTTGAATCTAATTTTTCTGTCTTGAGTCAAGAAGCAGTTGGTGTTGGTGAACTATTAAGAAAGGTACTGAGTTCTAAAAAAGTCTTAGTGGAGGAAATTAGATGAGACCCTTCGCAACATGGGTTAAGTATGCGCCAGATCACCAGAGTCAGAAACCCTAGAGGTGAAGTGTGCAGTCGATGTATTGCTGAGAGAAACTTCTCAGCTCTGGTTAGCCCAAAGCATCTGTGGCCAACATGGGCTCCTGAGCGTGTCCTTAGGCACATCATCTGACACCAAGCTCCAGACATGGTATGTGATAGGCAGACCTCCCCCTCTGCAAGGTTGAGAAAGTCTGAGTAAAAGTAAGAAGTTTTCCCTGTTCATTCAAGTCGGCTTCATGTTCCACAGCTCTTCAGTGAATTGGCAAGATGTGTTGTGCTTTCCATTCTTCGTGGGTTAGTGGCACTCTTGGGTCTGCACTCAAAACGTCTTGAGCCCACAAAGAAACACAGGATTTACTGAAACGACAACCTGAAAGAGGAAGATGAAAGAAATTGAGCTACTAGAGAGACTTATGACAAGCTGAACAAAGAACTTAGAGTTTTAATATAGCCCATCCACACACCTGTTGTGTGTGTATGTTTGCATATCTATGCTTAAAGTTAAATAGGTAATTAAAGACTTCTGAATATGTGGGGTTTTTTTAAGTGTTAAGTAAGGATTCTTTTCTAAAAATTTTTGTTTATTTATATTGGAAAGTCAGATATACAGAGAGGTGGAGAGACAGAGAGGAAGATCTTCCATCAGATGATTCACTCCCCAAGTGGTCGCAACGGCTGGAGCTATGTCAATCCGAAGCCAGGAGCCAGGAGCTTCTTCCAGGTCTCCCACGCGGGTGCAGGGTCCCAAAGATTTGGGCCATACTCGACTGTTTTCCCAGGCCACAAGCAGGGAGCTGACAGGGAAGCAGGGTTGCCGGAATTAGAACCAGCGACCATATGGGATCCAGGCACATTCAAGGTGAGGACTTTAAACACTACACTATCGCACCGGGCTCAAGTAAGAATTCTTAAAAGGACACACTGAACTGAAAGCATAATGAATGCAGATTAAATATGTTTCACTGTGTTATCAAAATCTAGACAAAGATGATAGCAGAATAGTAAAATATTCCAACTTTCCATCTCCTAAAAGGAAGCAGTGAACATAAGCACATTCAAGTGCGCTAAAGGACTCATCTGATTAGAGTCAGTGGGTTGGCACTTAAAAGTTAAATGACTTGGCAAAAAAATAAATTGGCATCTTGTTCATAAACAGTAACACAAAACTATGTGTCTGACTATAAGCCACATAATGGTGGTGCTGAAAGCCTAGGCAATAGGAGTGGAATGAATAGCAACCTGAACAGACCAGAGAGGTAAGAATATAAAGTGCAAATTTTAATGTAAATTAACACAGAAGGAGGAAAGTTATATCAATCAGCCAACGTCATCAGACTGTTACATTTAAAGTCATTTGTATTAAGCCAAAATACAGAACAAAAAGAGAGAATTAATTGAGAAAATTGGTAATTAAGAAAATGCCAGGCCAATGTATGCAAAAGGAAAAAAAAAACATCTGTTAAGGAAGGAAAATATTATCATGATAAAAAGATAATTCATGAAGAAAATGCTTTATATGAAACTTCTAATCAACACATATACTAACCATACGACGCAAAAACTATCACAATCAAAAAATAATTTGGAGCCAAGCGTGATGGCCTAGTGGCGAAGTCCTCACATTGTATCTACTGTGAATGCATATGGGTACTGGTTCATATCCTGGCTGCTCCACTTCCCATCCAGCTCCCTGCTGGTGGCCTGGGAAAGTAGTCAAGGATGGCCCAAAATATTGGGACTCTGCACCTGCATGGGAGACCTGGTAGAGCTCCTGGCTCCTGGCTTTGGATCAGCTCAGCTCTGGCCATTGCAGCTACATGGGGAGTGAGGCAATAGATGAAAGATCTTTCTGTCTCTCCTTCTCTATATCTGTCTTTCCAATTAGAAAATTTAAAGAGTGATTTAAAAATATATTTATAGTTGGAAACTGAAATACATATATTCTTAAATTAGACTTAGTAGCAAACATATAATATAGTGAAATTAGAATAACCAAAAAGATCAATTAGAAACTATGCTGAGAATTTTGTAGCTTAGTTATCTACATCTACCGACATATTTAAGCCCATAGAGGATGGCTGCCAGCATTTGGTGTAGTGGTTAAATGCTCTTTAGAATTCCTGCATTTCATGGCAGAGTACTTCCTTACTGATTCCATCTTCAGAGCTGAATCCAGCTTCCTACTAGTGCATCCTGGGAAGCAGCAGATGGCATCACGAGTAATAATGGTTCCTGCCATCTAAATGAGAGACCCAGGTTGCATTTTCAGCTACCAGCTTTGATCTGGCCCAGCCCTGGTTATTGTGGATACTTTGCAAGAGAACCAGAATTAAAGAAGATCTCTCTCTCTCTCTCTCCCTCTCACTCTCTTCCCCCACCCCCTTTCCTCCCCTCTGTCCCTTCATCTGTGTATGTGTGTGTCTGCCTTTCAAATAAAATACATAAATAAAACATTCTAAAGCTTGTAATGACATAAATTCTTAAATATCTTTTTAACTACTAGACTAAAGTGGAAAAAATAATAAATGAAAAATAATAAAAAATCACAACAGAACCTATTATAATTTATTGAACACTATCACTAATTAAAGCCATATTCCAAAGGAGATGTATTGCCTTTATTCGCTATTAGAGAAGAAAAACATTGAAGTAAATCAATATTCAATTAAAATTATTTAAAAAAATAAGAACAGAAAGAGAATTTATGATCCTAAACTGGGGTGGGAGCAAAGAGGGCACCTATGTACAGCGACACCATCGCAACAGCTATTCATGCAGCACAGCACCTTCACAAGAGTGATTCAAGCCTGGGGAGAGACCATGTTTCCTTTTAGCAGAAGAATAGGAAAAGTCACATTGAAGAAGTCAGGGAGAGCAGAATGGCCATTACCAAGCTCCAATGAGCCCAGCACAGAGATGCTCCCACTGTGGTGGAGGGAGAGGACACCGAGTCCCAGCATCTGGCCCACTGAAAAGTGACTCAAAGTGGATTGAACCTCCAGTCCCTGTCCTTAGGTCCACATCTGCAGCTCAATATTTGAAGCTTACAAGCCAGGAGACCTCTGTGTCTGCACCCCGCACCACTGACCTCACTCTGGCAATGGGGGAGTCAAGCAGGAAAAGAAGCTTGCAAGATGCCTTGGAGCTCAAAGCTGGGCTTACTCACCCTGAGACTCAAAGCCTGTTAAAGGCCAAAGGTATCAACCCAAGCTTATGTTGATGTTCACACCCAGAGCCTCTAGACAGAAAGCTTCTAGGCAGAGCCCTGAGCACTAGTGGGGTAGACTGCTTGCAAGATAGGCTACCACGGGCAGCAGGTATGCTTGGCATGCCTCTCTGGGGCTTTGTGGTGCCCAGTGACTGCAGATCTCCAACATGCTCCAGCCTGGTGCAATTCTGGATAGTGAGGGCACTGCCTTTATCACCATAACGAGTGGCTATAGAAGGAGTCTGAACTTACCCCAGGGTACTTTTCGCACTCGTCACCTCCAGCTTCATGGCAACTTCAACATTACACCTGGCCCAGTGACTATGACCCAGCTGTGATCCACCTAGTGACTTCCTGCATAGCTGAGGACTTGCCTTGTTTTTTTTTTTAACCTTTTCTTTGGAATCACAGAGCTGTTTTGAGACTCCATGCCAGGTTGGTAAAATCCCATCAAGGGAATTCGGGGCCTTGGGGTTGGGGGCGGATGGCAGCCCCCAGAGAGTGGCATCTGTGGGTGGCGCCCCTGCCGGGCCAGATCCTAGACTGAGGACTCAGCAGGCCAAGACCACTGCAGAAAGGCAGTGACTGAGTCCTTGGCTTTGGGCGGCCAGTGCATCAAATGGTGCCAGGCTCTGCCTGCTGGCCACCCAGCGGAGAGCTCTGGGGTTTTTAGGTTATGAAATTGCTGCTTAGGAAACTTTTGAGAAAGCATGGGGACTGAGACCTGATGATTTGGAGGGAAGTGTCCATAAGATCTATTTGAGCCAGACTGAATCACCAGCCAAATTAGGAATCCTGAGAAGAGCTATTAGCATAGAGCATCACTGACTGCCACACACCAGTCCACACCAAAGCTATGGATGGGGGCCTGTCTAGCTGGGCACCATTACTTGACTGGGTGGTGGAACAGTGGCCTGGTCACATTTCGCAGGGTCAAGACACTTACCAGCATGTGAGAGAATTTCGTCTGGGGATAAACTCTATGGGGGAAGTATGGACCTAACCCTGTGGAAATTCAAGTCCACTGGTTAGCTTGCGAGCTGGGGTGACAAGGGGCTAAGCTAGGAGTGACCATGGCACCTGCCATCACTTATGTGTAAAGGAAACAATGGCATTCTGGGCAGGTCAAGGCAGCATCACCCGAAGGAGCATCCTAAAACAGGATGTGGAGCGGACCGAGCTGCATCTGGAAGGGGCAGACTGGGCAGAGCCAAACAAATTTCAACTCACAAAAAAAGAATAGAAATCAGGATGGAGCACATGTCATTCCAACCCAGGCTCTTACAACAACTGGTCTACAGGAGGCAGGGATACTATGCCACAGCATTGAAACCAAAGGCTGAGATAGGTGAGGGGAACACCTGTGGGCCTCATGTGAGGGCCTGATTGGGCTGACTGTTCCAAATGGTGCAAGCAAAATTAGAGTGGGCAAGGGTTGGTAGGGCTTTGCCATATCATCAGATGGCAGAGACTGGCACTGGGGGCAAATTCTGTTAAGTTAAATGCCAGAATCACCTGGAGAGTGCACAATCCAGAAGTTGGAGTGGCCTAGTAGGGAGATAGTGGGCACCTCCCTCGTGGGTAACCTATCCCACTGGAGAACACAAAAACCAGGACAGGGGCAGGGGTTGCTAAACAGAAAGGCACCTGTCAGTATGGGTGTGGGCTGGATAGTAGGCTGGTTGGGTCGAACTAGGCTTCAATGCCCATTGACAAGTACCAGAGCTTAATGGGATGTGGGATAGTCTGAACAAGCCAGCGGTACATACTCACATGCATGGGAACTAGGGAAGGGAGCAGGCCTGGTGGGGGTTATGGGGAGTCACCCCAACTAGGCTATAGCTCCCACTGGTTTGCGTGAGGACCGAGTATGAAGTGAGTAGGATCGAGCTGGACCACAATACCCATTGGTCCAAGTGGATGACGGGGCTGGAAATAGAACTGACCCAGTGGAGACCGGTCACATTAAGCAGGGCCATGACATTAATAAACACGCTAGAGAACCATATCCAGGGGAAGATTCTGTGGGGGAATGTGTGGGCCAAACCCTCTGGAAATTCTAGCCCCACAGGTTACTTCAAAGATGGAGTGGTGGTGGACTAAGCTAGACGTGACCAGGGAGCCTGCCATCGATCACAGATTGGAGAACCGAAGGCAGTCTGGACTGGTCGGGGAAGCGGCTTTCGAGTGTGCATCCTGAGTGGGGTGTGGGGTGGGCCGGGCTGCAACATTCACCAGCTCATGCAAGGCCAAGGGGAGGGCCGTACTGCGCTGGGCTCTGACCTAAAGCCCAGTGGCATGTATGAGAACTGGGTCTGGGAGGGGATCAGGGGATCAGGGGGAGAAACATGGGAAGTTCCCCTGGCGAGTCATAGCTCCCATTGGTAAACAGGTGGTCCATACCTGGGGGTCGGACAGGCTAGGCAAAGTAGCTCCAATGGCTCATCAACGTATGGAAAGGCAATGGAACGGGCGCACCGGGCAGTACTGAGCAAACCTTAGCCTACAAGTGAAACTAGAAACCAGGATGGAGCACAAGACATGCCCAGCTAGGTTCTTGCACCAACTGGTCTGCGTGAGCCACAGACGCTGAGCCACAGTGTCTAAGGCAGGGGTCACAACAGGTGATGGGCTGTGCCAAGCTGAGTCAGAGCAAACACTGGCTGAGAACAGACCTGGCTGGGAAGCTAAGGGTATACCCTAGCTGGTTGGAGGCTCCCACTAAGGGGCACACGAGCTGGAATGGGGCTGCATTCTGTTCAGGATACAGTTGTAGTCTCCCTTGGCACAAGTGTGGACTGGGACAAGACGCACCAGGCCGGGCCGGACTGCAACACCTTCTGGTGTTCTGCAGAACCAGGGTAGATGTGGGATGGACTAGGCTAGGTCTCAACCTCAACTGAGCCATGTATGAGTTACATGTGGGTATGGACGAGCCGTGGCTGGGCTGAAACATCCAACAGCAAGAGGCAGATGAGTTGAAGGCCAGTTAGGAAAAGCCACTGTTCCTGCTAGGACAGGAGGTGAACTGAGTAGGGTTGGCTCAAGGACCCCCTGGTATGCACGAAATCTGGCATTGGGAGGGGTTCTGATGGAGGAGCCTGGGCAACTCCTCTGGCAGGACACAGACCCTGCAGGTAAGCACAAGAAGGGAGGGAAAGAGCCCGGAAGAGACCATGGAAAGTTTCCCACTGGCATACATTTGGCATGGGTCAGCGGCAGACCAGGCTGAATCAGTTCATGTCATCCACTGGCAAATCTGAGCACTGTTACAGAGTGTGGGTTGAGCCAGGTTCAGTCGCAACAAAAGCAGTACACAACATGGAATGCCAAGGTGAGGCTGCCTGTGCCAGATGTGTCCGCAGCACCCAACCAGCACATGTGAGAAGCAGGAAGGGAGGGGGCAGAATTGGCAGGGGAATATGGGTGGTTTCCCTTGCTGGACAGCTACTCCCACTAGAGAGCGTGAGCTAGGATGGGGGCAGACCAGACTAAGCAGGGCCACAACATCTGTGTGCCTCATGTGGCCCTGATCAGGGAAAAGCCAGGCTGGGCTGATTATTCCTACTGGTGCAAACAAAATTAGAGTGGGTGAGGGTTGTTTGGGCTTAGCCACAGCATCAGCTGGCAGAAGCTGGCACTGGGGGCTAGTTCTGTCAAGTTAAACCACAGAACCATCTGGAGAGTGCATAATTTAGGAGTGGGAGTGGCCTGGGAGGGAAATAGTGGGCTCCACCCTCTTGGGTTACCACCCCCACAGGAGGGCACCAAAACTAGGACAGGGGCTGGGGTGGCTAGACAGACACCCAACCACATCTGTGAAGGCTGGATAGTGGAGCTGGTTAGATGGAACAAGTTTTAATACCCATTGACATGTATGAGAGCAGAAGGGGATGTGGGACAGACTGGACTAGTCTGCCACACATACTGGCAGACCAGGGCAGGGGGCAGGCCTGGTGGGGGTTATTGTGGGTCTCTCCAACTAGCCTGCAGCTCCCACTGGTTTATGTGAGGGCTGAGTATGTGCTGGGCAGAACCAGGCTGGACTGCAAACACCCATTGGTTCCAGTGGAAAACAGGGATGGAAACAGAACCAGCCCGGCAATTGCAACCACCAGCTGATCAGGGTGATGGATTGTATCGGGCCCTGTACTTGCTAGTACATACAAGAATCTGGTCTGGGAACATCTCAAAGTTTCTTTGGGGATCCCCCAATCGAGCTTCCGGACTCAGAACCCTAACCATCAAAAGACAGAAGACAGAACAAGTCAATCAACCACCTCAACTATATGTTGGCAATGAAAATACTGGGCAAACGGAGACTCTATGATGGACTATGTCAATTAGTGGATTCTCCAACGACCTTGTCATGCTTGGGGTGGTGGGAGTAGCAGCAATTCGTAACTGGTGAACTATCAAAACCACTTGAGCAAGACCCTCGGAACATGCTCCACATCTGGGACCTGGGGTGGGTGGGAGACTAGGTGGGGCTTCTTCCTTAAAATCCCTTTTTACATCAGATATATTAAGGAAACAATATGGAACTAACTGTGTTGCCCATCTTCCTGTAGTGCTTGAACCTTTTTACCCTACTTGTATCAAAATCGCCAAATAAATAAATAAACTTTGAAAATCCCAACAAGGGCCAATGTCTACCTCTATAGAGTAAAGCCTTCAAGACACAGACTGTGTATCAAATGGCACATTCAAGAAGTAACGGTTGAAGGAAATAAAGAATGAGTAAATCAATAGGCATTTGAGGATAGGGGACAGTCAAAAAATGTTTACATTGAGAAGTTTCAGGAGCTTTTCATTTCCTGTATGTATTTTTCTTCATTGATCAAAGCAGTGACAGAATAGATATCTATTCTGTTAAGGTTCCCTGCCCCTGACCAGTGTTGGAGCCTCTGCATGCTTCAGTGCCAACTGGAATTGCATGGCTCCAACTCCTTCCTCCAAAACTACGATAGTCCTACCAACCACGAAATCTCTCTCTCTCTTGTTGGGCCCATATATTTTTATACAATCAATTCTGATGAATTCTGCACACTCATATATATTGAAATGAGATAGTCTGTGTGGTGCAAAGTCATTGAATGGATTCCATGATTAATTGGTAAGTGCTGCCTCAGCTGCAGAGACAGAACGCAGTCATTGTGTCTATGGATCATGTGGGATCACATGGAACATTCTGAATTTCTAATGAGGACAGGCATTTATTCAAGCTGCATAAGGATAGCTCTCAGAATGTTAATATTCTGTAGAATGTACTTCGAAAAGTATAGTCCAGTATTTTGAAATTTGTTTCTTTTCAAGGATTTATTATTTTTATTGGAAAGGCGGATATATATAGAGGAGGAGAGACAGAGAGGAAGATCTTCCATCCAATGGTTCACTCCCCAAATGAGCGCAATGGCAGCTGCTGCACCGATCCAAAGCCAGGAACCTGGACTCTCCTCCAGGTCTCCCACAAGAGTGCAGGAACCCAAGGCTTTGGGCCATCCTTGACTGCTTTCCCAGGCCACAAGCAGGGAGCTGGATGGGAAGTGGAGCTGCCGGGATTAAAACCGGCGCCCATATGGGATCCTGGCATGTTCAGGGCGAGAACTTTAGCCGCTAGGCCACGCCGCCAGGCCCTGAAATTTGTTTTTTAAAGCTATATTTAGGTATATCTTAGGTACCACAGAGTGACAAGATGTCAAAATAGAAAATGTTTCATGAGTGATTAGCTTAGACCATTGGCTTTATTGAGGGGGCTAGGAAGCTTGAAGAAGCGGGAAGAACTGCACCGAGCCACACAGTTGATGACTGTTGGAAGTACAGCACAAGCCTGTGAGTCTTGGCCCAGTGTTTTCCCTAACACACCCTACTTTCTTGTGTGGGTGTGTCCTGGTTGTGCCCATCACTGACTCTGAGCGGCATCTTGGAATGCTAATTTCCTTTTCTACCAAATGTACCTATATCTTAAGATCATTGTGAAGAATCAACAACCTTGCAAGATGCTGATCTCTGTACCTGGAACACTCCAAATTCAACTTGCTCAGTATGCTCTCACTAATAGCTGATACGAGCATGTAGGAATGACTTGATCCCTTTCTCTGGTAGCCCAAAGCAGAATAAGGAAGAACAGGACAAGGAGGAAAAGGGGGTGAAAGAATAGGAATGAGATGGAGAAGAAGGAGCAGGAGAGAAAAAAACAGAATTGAAATTCTATGCCTGCTGCCATGTGTCTCTGTGTAGCAATTTGTGAGGCACATGGGATTGAATGAACATATTTTTAGAATTGTGTTTTCAGAAGTAATAGCATTGAGACCAATTTTTTTTGCCTATTTATCACATGGGAAACAAAGAAAACATTGAAGTTATATTTACAATGCCACTTTGTTTAGATTTTTAAAATGCTTCACAGCCATTAATTTTTTTCCTGAAAAATCTATTATTAACAGTGCTAATTGTAAGTCAGCACAACGGCTCTCAAAGATTTGTCATGTTGAGAATGGTGTTTGGCATAAGCCTTTGAAAGCCCTAATTAATAGGAGAGACTAGGCTATCATTGCTACTTACACACTTTAAGTAAAAATGATACTTGATGAAGGCATACTACCAAATACTCAAAATAAATCTCTATCCAATCAGAAATGATCTATACAATAAATGAATTAATACCCACTGTATCCAGCAATATTACTAATGGTTTTCACTAGAAAATCTATACTTCTTTTTCCTTTTTTTGAAAAGAAAGGTTAAATTTAATTATTAAAATGTGTAAGTCTATTAATTTACTTCAAAATGCTCACAGTTTTTAAAATATTCACAAATTGAAATAATTTTATGTTGGTGGTCTATACAAGCCAGCACCTACATTCTGCCATTAACATCTTACTATCTTATTTTATTTCCTATCTAGCAATCCATTGATCATTCTATTCATCCGTTGGTCCATCTCATTTTTTATGTACCTCAAAGAAATTTGAAATTTCAGGTCACTTTTCCAGAAATACCTCGACACTCGTTATTTGGATTTTGACTTGAAAAACAGACTCATTTGTCTTCATTGCAGTAAACACATGTTGCATGACACATGTTGGATGTAGAAGCCAGGTTCTTGGATAGGAAGCTTTCTGTCCATGTCTAGGAAATTCACAGATAAATTGCTAAGTAATATTTTTGACTATCTTTATTGCTTGCATGTGTTTGAAAGGTAGAGAGAGACAGAGATGGAGACACAGAGAGGATATCTTAAGTTTACTGGTTCACTTCCCAGGTGCCCACTGAAGCCAACAGTCCAGAACACAACCCATCGCCCGATGTCAGCACCAGGAGCCCACATGTTTGAGCCACTACTGTTGCCCCCAGGGAGTACGGGAACAGAAAGCTAGACTCAGAAGCAAATCTGAGAAACAAATCCTGGCACTCTCATATGGAATATGAGAATCTTCACTTTTGAGCCAAACTCCTACTTTGATAAGCAACAACATGGAAATTTCTAGAAATAATGAAAGCTACTGAGTTTATAAATAATCCTACATTAATGTGATGAAGAGAAAGAACAAAAACTGCCTTTCTCCTTAGAGGCCTTCTTCTTACAAACCTATTCAAATAAACACAAGCCAAATTATTTGATTTCTCAATAAGGAAGAAAGTTTAAAACTCCTCAATTATACCCTTTCCATAACAATATGCCCTTTTTTCCTAATTGTATAATTTTTATCATGAGTGCTATGTATTAATACTACCAAACTCTGCTTTAAAGAAATATAATGTGTGTATAAATATATGTCAGAGTTAAAGAGACAGAGCAAGAGAAAGAGCTTTTCTATGCACTGATTCACTCTCCACATGGCTGCAATAGCCTGAGTTGGGCTGGTCTGAAGCCAGTAACCAGGAGCTTCTTCTGGTTTTCCCCACTTAGGTACAGCGGCTCAAAACGTTGGACCATCTTCCACTTCTCTCTCTCTCTCTCTCTCTCTCTCTCTCTCTCTCTCTGGATCAGAAGAGGAGTAGCCAGGACTCAGACTGGTGAACTGGTGCCCATATGTGATTCCAGAACCACAGGCTGAGAGTTAGTCTGATGTGCCACCATGCTAAATTCCATTATTTGGATTTTTTTGAAATAAACAATGAAAAAATTCAACCACTGCCTTGACCAGTGAAGAAGAGTACATACAGGAAATGAAAAGCTCCTGAAACTTCTCAATGTAAACATTTTTTGACTGTTCCCTATCCTCAAATGCCTATTGATTTACTCATTCTTTATTTCCTTCAACCGTTACTTCTTGAATGTGCCACTTGATACACAGTCTATATCCTGAAGGCTTTACTCTACACAGATAGTCATTCACCAGATGAAAAGAGACACTGGGGTCAGAGAATTTCCATGGCCCAGGTCCCCCTGTGCATGTGATAGAAGCCTTGGATGAGGATGGAGCAGAGGAGGAGCATGATCAGATTTGATGTTTCCAAGAACCCCTCTGCTGCTGTGTGCATAAGAGGGCAGAACTCATGTGGACTCCAGCTTAGAACGGAGGGGGCGCTGCAGAGGTTGTAAGTGCAAGTCTGAGCCAGGTGCCTATGGAGCTTCGCACAAATCAGCCACATGGATGTGGCTATCCAAATGTGTGCATTCTTCAGGTGTTCTCATTTATTCTTTTTTGTGTTGTTTATCTCCTCTTATTTGGCCCTCTTCCCTGCCTATTCTTCCCTTCCACTAATGAATGTAAAAAGCCAGCCAGGTAAGTCCTCTTTTATGTTTCTATCCATTTTTATGAATCAATTACAAGGATTTTCTTTAATATTTTGCTTGAGAAACATTTAATAATAGTTTCTTACTCTGTAGTGCGAATTGCCAACGTTTTGATTATTATTTTTTTTACTGTGTAGACATACTTCCGTGTAATATTTTTGCCATGTGTTTTGAATATCATTTCCCAGTAGATGTATTCTGACTTCAGGCTTTATTGAATTTTGCCAACATTTTAAAATATTTTCCACATTCAATGTTGGCTATTTTATAGCTTTTGAATTTCCGGTCTCTAAATCCTGCCTATCCCCCCAACACAATGCTGGTTCCTTCACTGGCTTCTTAAGGATCTGGAATACCTCGAGTTTATGTTTTGTCTTATTTTAGTCTGTTAACCCCCCATCCTCAAATGATGGCTGACTGCCTGTCTGCTTTATTTTCTTGTGAGTAATACAAAGGAGAGGCTGTGGTTTTTAAAGCAGAGGACAAATCCCACACCTCTAGTCCCCAGACTATTATCTAGATTTTTTTTTTTTTTCTCCCAGGACGCTGTGAGGTTTGGAAAAGCAGCAAAGGCATAGGGCTCACATTTTGGTCATCACTGCCAAAAGTTGTCTGCCTTCATATGTGTCTAGTATTGCGGAAAACTATTGATCTCTCCCCTCCTCACAGAAAACCTAGCACATACAATTGTCCCTTGGCATGTGGTAGGACTGGTTCCAGGACCATCAAAGATTTCACAACCTGAAGAACCCAAGTTCCTGCTATAAAAACCTGTTGGGGCCAGGGCAGTAGCCTAGTGACTGAAGTCTTTGCTTTGCATGCACTGGAATCCCATATGGGCTCCAGTTCCTATCCTAGCTGCTCCACTTCCCATCTAGGTTCCTGCCCGTGGCCTGGGACAGCAGTAAAGAACAGCACAAAGCCTTAGCACCCTGCACCCACATGGGAAGCTCAGAAGAAGCTCCTGGCTCCTTGCTTCGGATTGGCTCAGCTCTGACCATAGCGGTCACTTGGGGAATGACCCAGCAGACAGCAGACATTTTTCTCTGTCTCTCCTTCTCTCCGTAAATCTGATTTTCCAATAAAAAAATCTTAGAAACAAAAACACGTTATTAATGTACAATCTACGTATCTCCTCACAAATATAGTCAGTGTCCTATGAATTATAGCACCTAATACAGTGTAAATGCTACGCTCGTGTTTATTATACTGTATTTATTTAGGGAAGAGTAACAAGAAGAAAAGCCAGTTTCCGCTCATTAGAGACACGATATCTTTGCATAGATTTTCAGCCTGAGACTGGCTGAATCTACAAGTGCAAAACCCACAGATTCAGAGAGGAGAGTGTGATAAACTTCTCACTAGATTCACAAGGAAACGACGAGTTGAAAAACACACAATAAGCAGCCAAGCAGGGACCCCGTTCCAGCAGTCTGCTCTTAGAGCCTGTGCTCTCCATCGCTGCTACAGTCAAACTTAAAGCAGCCAGGACTCCACCCAGGAAGTCTCTGCTGACCCAGGCTGCAGCCGAATAATGCTGGGCCTGGAAAGCAGCCCCCACCTCCTCAGATAACTGTATCTACTGGCCCAGAACTAGCGACGGAATGGATATTGCTTGGATTTCAGTCCCCACATTCAACTCCTTCAGCCTTACGAAATAAGAATTAGATGGCTGTGACAATTCAATGAGATCCCGGAAATAAAGGATTTGTCCCAGAATTAGTAGCTGATGAACATTCATAAATGTGTAGGTGCTACTGTGTTCACCCTCAAGGGAACCGAGGCAGGAGCTGGTATGGAGAGTAATCACACTTCCTCCTAGTTAAAAAAAAAAAAAAAAAGTAAAATTTTTCTCTAGCTAAACGTGTTTTTCTAGGCTCTGAGATGATAAATGTCACTTGTGGCCAAAGTTGAACTGTCGCTTAGAAGCAGTATCTTCATGGTAGTTTTTTAAACGATAAAGATGGCAAATGAGAACGAACTGTCAGTGAGTACATTTCCCTCCGTGTTTGTTAAATGGTGAACATTACAGAAGTAACAAATATTTCCAGCTGATTCCGAATTCTACCATGACTTGGTAACAGATGAAAAGGTGAGTGCTGCTGAGAGATTCCTGGTGCCCTAGTACATGGGATGAGCCTGTGCTCCTGCCGGGACGTGAGGTTGGCTACTGGAGCACTTTTGATGTAACCTATGAAGGGCACATGAGACATGTTTCAGAGCTCCAGAATTTTTCAAATACTGAAAATGGCAAGCATGATTTGTGTTAGAGATGGATATTCTTTCAAAGACAGATGTGGAAAGAAATGCTCAGGGCTTTAATGTTTTCTAAATATCATCTCCTTGAAACGCAGGGAGAGAGTTCTTTCCCAAGAGCCCAGAGTGCTGAGCTGCAGTGCTTGTTCTGCCTTCACAGCTGTGTGCCCTTGGCCAGCTGCACCTTCTCACGGCACATTGCGTCCTTGTCTCTACAGATGAGAGGCTGGGGCTGGCCGGAGACCCCTGAATTCCTTTTAGCTTCACTGTCCAGTGGAATAAACAACTTGGTATCTTCTATTTATTGACATTGGAAAGCTTTTACTTTTAAAGCAATTATCTTGAAAGTGTAAAACTATGTGATGTGAAGGCATGCACTCTAAGATCAAGTTAAGGCATCTCAGACAGGCATCGTGAGAGCCACTGAACGGTGGAAATTCGGCTGCAATGAATAGCTGCAGTCAAAACAAATGAAGCCCCATGGCAGGAGTGTCCAGTTATTATCCCAGGCATAGAATTGGAACTTCCGGGTGATCATTTTTGAATTATTAAACACCACATTTAATAATTATGTGAAAAAGGCAGCATGATATGTTACATAAGAAACATGATCCACATTTAAGTCAATTAAAAAGCAACACCTTCCTATAAATTCCTATAAATTCTTTTCAAATGTTTAATTTTAATTCATAATGTCCAACATTTCCAGTAATATAAGTAAATGTAAATTATTAAAAATAGGCTAAATAAATTCCAAATCATGGTATTTCTTAGAGTAGGCTTTTGTAAAAGTAATCCTCTATTGCAACTGGCCATTTTGTTTCAGAGATCTGGGAAAGCCAGGAGAAAGTCTTTAATGCCTCATGCATGTGTTTTCTAGCATCTGAAATGGGAATACAGCAGCATCATTCTACCCCCAGTCTTCTTGGAACTGGCATGTTCTGCCCAGGCCAATGGTGTGCTTGTCAGTGGTCTCACAGCTAATGGAGAATCACTTCAAAACCACTGGAATGCCATTTTCTTTATCAATCCACAAAGATTTTACAGCCACCCCCCAAAATCTATGGTTGATTTGAGTCAGGTTTCAGAATTTGTTGCTGTTGTTGATACTATCCCTCATCTCAATTTTTGTTTTGGCTTCTTTTCTCCCAGAAACTCCCATGACTCAATGCATTCACGTGTAGGCATATTTTGACATTCCGTCCCAAATCCATCTGCTCTCTGAATGAGACTGGGATACAAAAAACCCAGTCTAGTTCCTGCCCCAGTGATATCAAATAGCCTGGAGATGCATCTCTCAATTTTGTCCTCTGTCCTCTTCTCATTCCTCAAAAAAAGAGGAAACGAAATGGACAAATCTCTCCCTGGAGAGCTTTTTCCAAGGTAAAAATACATCCCGAGCAGATGTATCTATGTCCAAATGCCATGTGTAGGAAAAATAGAAAAATGCATAAATGGTGTTTACATATTAAGCTATAAATTAATGTAATTCTGCAATTACCATTAGTAAGTGATAATTGCAGGTCATCACGTGGTCTTGACAAAACTGAACCCTGCATAAGGGGTTGTGGCCCAGAGAGGGGGTCAGGGAATCGGTAACTTTTGAGCTTTTTCCCTTGGCTGCTCTAGGGCACTGAATAGTTATTTAATCAGCCTCAAAGTACTCACTAAATAAGATCTAACTAAACATTTGATTTAAGTGCTGAGATTAGTGAGATACTGCTCCAGGGAAATTGATGTTTTGAGTGTTTCTAGGGTAACAGTTAACCTCTCTCAACATCAACTTAGAAAATAAGGGGATGGGAACTCTGAATGCTTTTAAATTAAAGGAAACACCATATTTGAAGATTAAGGTTGATAGGGAGATGCAGTTAAACACATACTAATGATACCACAGAGCATGCTGTTTACATAACAGCACAGTTACTCAGAAAAGCAGAAATCAAGAACATTATTTCACTTGATTAAATATTTTTTGTTTGAGTAATTTTGGTTTTGTCTGTTTTGTATTTAGCTTGCTGAGATATTTCAATGTTTTATCTGCTGATCTGCCTGAAGGTTTGACTTTGGAAGAATCTGAAATAAAGTAAGTGTGTAGTTCCAACAGCAATGGAGGTGAGTCTATGCACAGTGCCATAAAATACTTAAGCAAACGCAGAGACCAAAGGAGACGATTGATTTGCCTCTCCTTTTCCCAAATTTCTAAAATCCCACCATTCTCAACTGCATTTCCTCTCCAGCATCAGTCATCATTACTAATCAACCTGGAAAACACAATGTTATTCTTTTACAGAACGTTATTGGACATGAAACTAAGCTACAATATCTGATGTTCTTTAAATCCTCAAAGGTTGGATTAGGAATGACTATTCCCTTAGTAATGGAGAGGCATTCTTCTCACTGGTGGTGAGCAGGGGACACCAAGAAGTGAAAGACAGGAGTGGCGTTGATTCCAAGGCTTTGCCAGGCGGGAGGAAGCAGTGTTCTATCTGCAGGGGTGCTGGCACAAAGCAAAGGGAGGCCATGAGAACCAAACCGCGACCCATTGATAAGCAGAAAAACTGATGACACCCCAGATAAACAGGAAGTTCAAAAGGAAAGCTGGAAGGAAGACTAAAGGGGAAACAAAGTCACAAACACTGCAAGGCCAGCAGACACCAGATTAATAATCTCCATGGATAGATGTTGGTTGGTTGGTTGATTGGTTGGTTGGTTGATTGGTTGTAAGGTTGGTTTTGGTGGAGATGATACAGTTCTAAGTTTCCAAAATACTCAGGAAACACAGTGTTACAAGTCTGCAAGCGCAGAGTAGGAAGCTTCACGCTGCAGGGGCCTCCCGGGAAAGGGCCCACAGGAAGTTCCTCTGTAGTGCAAAGCACCCCTTCAGAGAACCTGCAGTCTGCAAGCCATGCTTACCAAATGGGTCAACCTGTTCACCTCACCTTTTACTCTAGACAAGTTCACTTTGGACCATGATCCCCATGCAACATTTTCCAAGAAATAAAAACGTTAATCTTCTTTTTGTACTTTATTTTAGCAGGGTCATTGGACAGAACAGTTCCCTCAAGGACCAAGGTCACACAGCAGCATACACAGAAGCATGTCTGGCAGTGTGCAACACTCACTGCTGCCAAGGCTCACGTTTTTCTTCATAACAACTGTACTCAAAGAATGAGACCTATCTGTTTCCCACTGACAGAGCAGCAACTTAGGAAAAACAGGGGCAATAATTTCCTCGTAGGAGGCAAGAAGAGGCTCACTCATCAAGTGTATAAAGGCAGCCTTCCCACCAGTTGTACGGAGTCGAATGAGAAGGGCAAATTCCCGGAATGCTACAAAATACAGAAAAAAAAGTCATGAATGTGCATTTACCTGTCTCAGCAACTTTGGAAGAGATAATGGCATTTTCCTAATTTTTTTCTGATTAGTAACTCCTTTTAGAAACCACTTTCTTCTTTGTTGTTGCAAGGTAACAGCCATTATATGTCTCCTGTTAGAACAAACAGACATTAACAATTAGCAAGAAGAGGGAAGACGAAGGAGAAGGAAAAGAATGGGAAGGGGAAGAGGAAGAGGAAGGGAAGAAAGGTTGGTTTTTTTTTTTAATCACTCAGTAGAGATGATCTGCCATGTGTTCTTTAGTGAATCTATTTTTTTCCCTATTAAAAAAATACAGTTTAGAACTATGCTTGAGTGCATTCGTTGTGAAAGCAATTATTATAAGCTGCTGGATGAGGAAAAAACATCTCACAAGGCCGTGAATTTAGTCATTACAGAACCTCTGAGTCCCACGCTTCAATCATCAATGGGATGGGTCAAACTAAGAAGCTACCATTTGTGACTTTCAGTTTTGACTGATAAAACAAACAACTAAAGCCCATTTTCCTACATTATTAGCATTTCCATGTAAGTTAGAATTATTCCAATGTTATTTTTTTCAGAAAGTTCCCCATACTCTGGCACATGAACTGGTAACGTCCTGTAATGTTTCTTTCATTCAAAGAATCGTGTCAAAGGAGAAAAATAAGATCATTTAGTTATACTGTGTAAACAGTCTAGTTGACGTAGAGCTTTCATAAGGACATTTGTTTTGGTGAAATAAATGAACATTGATGTAGAGGGATTGATTTAAGGGGAAAGGATGCCCAAGAGGAAGTGACAGAGAAATACAAATGTAAAACACAGTGAAGAAAGAGGTGTAGCAACTGGCAGTAATAGTTTATTCACAATCGCTTATTGATACAGTACTTCCAACAGCAATATGAAATAAGTAACACTAAAATTTGTATCTCGTTAGAAGCACATTTAATATTCATCTTACAAGCTTAAGAATTTTCTCACTGAGTTTTATATACTTTGAAAAATATGATTCCATAAAATTTTGTATAAAGCACCAACAGTAACACTTGGCCATCCTCATGCCAGGCATGTTCTCCCTCCTTCGATAGGTCTGGGGAGGATCATATACCCAGAGTCAGAGAGGCTCCATGCTCCTCTTTGGTAGCATATTTGACAAATGAAGTTTTAGAGACTGTTTTTATGATCTGTACAAAAATAGTAATAGCAAGTGTGCTGGAGCTGGCTCATCTTGCCTTGTTGGAGCCAATTGTTAAGTTTACAGGAGGTTTTAGAACTTGTAGACATCCATTGGTAGGTCACAATTGGCCATTGTGTGAATATTTACACCATGTTAACTGTCAGGTGCTATGACCAGGAACCCCTATCTCTAGAGCTGGTTATGAAACATCTACTGGTCCCTCATGGGTCACAGCTAGTCTTGGGGTTTTTATAAAATGCCAAAGAGAAATAAACTCTATTGTGTAATTCTGCTGTATTCCAAAAATGAGGATTTAAAATCATCTTTGCTTTTTTTTAAAAAAATACCAATTTGAGACTTTCAGGAATTGCTGCTACTAACTTTAAAGAACATAGGGCAATCGCATCAAGTTAGACTAGGCTTAACCACAAATAACTCTATTTATTTTAAAGTTGGCAATGATGTCATTCAAGAGTATATAGTCACTTTACCCAGACACGTTAGTGAGTCTCTCCATGTAGTGCCAATCTTCTGGTATTCCTCCTGTGTTTTGAGTAATGTGCTGTATTGATTCAATACTTTGATATCCTGAGAACACATTTATTTGACAAGTAACTTTATGCATGAATACATGCATTGGTAACCCTTTATTGTGAGTCAGACGGAAGCATCAGAAGACCACCTACGAAGTGCCCATGACTTACCATTTAATATTAACTGTGCATGTGCATTTGATGACTGCATCCCTCATATAATTCCAGGATGCAATTCTTTAGTCACAGTGTGCTCAACAAACACCACAAAATTTTACTTATCCCCAGCCTATCTCGCTGACAATCAGACTACTTCATCTTCCCAATCAGAAGATGGCAACTATATCTACCATATCTATTTATGGTGGCAACTATATCTACCGTGACCCCTCACATTCACTTGCATCGTTCAAACTGCGAGTGCCTTAAGAGCAATGGCTATGAAATACTTAATTTAAAAAGTGAGGTTCTTTATGGATATTTAGATAGTGTAGTCAGTGCATTCGTATTTTTAGTGCAGAACCAAAAGATGTGAAGACCCTGTGTGATTGAGCCTTCTCCAGCTCAATTGTAACAGAAAAAAAAAAAAAAAAAAGACAAGCTTGCTTCATTCATTTGAGCTCCAGTTTCATGTTTGGGCAGAGCACAGGGCTAGTACAGACATCTTTTAGTTTTCTGGTGAAAAATGGGCTCTGGGTCTCTGCATAAGAAATATGTAAGCCTTTGTGGCAGGCTTCAGTTGAAGCCAGATTGTGAGTTTTCTATGTTTAAACAAGACAAGGGTTCACAGGGAGGTGAGAGATCTTAAACTTTTCTTTTCTCTGGGTTTGGAACTTGTTTAGTATCCCTCAGGAAATGAGCTGTTAAGGGATGTGCTGCCACATCAAAATTCTGAAAGAAGATACCTTCAAACCACCAAAGTAAACCTTTCTTTGTGGCTAATTTAGCAGAGTGAGAATAGCACATGTCATCACTGACCAGCGAATAAAAATACCCGCAGCTGGAGGGTTCATTCCAGAAATATGTCTGACAAAACAGGGGTTTTTTTGTTTCTTTGTCTTTGAACTTCAGTTTCTTGGTTTCATATGTAATTGCTTCTGCATTTTGCTGGCTAAACAGGTCTGATATGAAATGTGAATCCCAGAACAGCATTAAAAGCTGGCAGCTCTTTTTCTCCTGCCCCTTGCTGTAGATAAAAATGATGATTACCAATCACCACACTATTTTCCAGAAACTTCTAACAGAAGTCCAAGTATCACTTTGTATGGCCAAACTTTAGATTGATGGTTTAAACACATAATCTAAGCCTGAAACATGTTTATGGCAGCAAATTCAGATGGAGTTGCCCTGAGCACGGGTATCTATGCTCTACACAACACTAGAACATTCTAGTTCAGCCAGAACACAGCTTCTACCGGAAAAACATTTACCTCTTCCTAATATGTGTCATCACAATAATGCATTTCTTTCCAAATCCATTCTCCTTTTTAAAAATAAAAGTATTTCGGGCCCGGCGGAGCGGTGGCCTAGCAGCTAAAGTCCTCGCCTTGAACGCACCAGGATCCCATATGGGCACCGGTTCTAATTCCGGCAGCTCCACTTCCCATCCAGCTCCCTGCTTGTGGCCTGGGAAAGCAGTTGAGGATGGCCCAAAGCCTTGGGATCCTGCACCCATGTGGGAGACCTGGAGGAGGTTCCTGGCTCCTGGCTCCTGGCTCCTGGATCCTGGCTCCGGATTGGCACAGCACCAGCCTTTGCGGTCACTTTGGGAGTGAATCATCAGACGGAAGATCTTCCTCTCTATCTCTCCTCCTCTGTATATCTGACTTTGAAATAAAAATAAATGAATCTTTAAAAAATAAAATAAAAGTATTTCTTTCTTTTATTTATAGAAAGTGGATAGATTTCATCCTGCAGACATAGAAGCACAATAATCCTTGCTCCCCATCTTCCCTTTGACTCACATCAACGTGGCACTTTTGGAAATTGCAGGCATTTATAACACCACTTTTTCCAATGTGTTAAAAATCCTGCTCGCTCCATCAACTGTAATTCTGAAAAGTTATCAGTGGCAAGTGTTTTGTTTGTTGTTTTGTTTTGTACATGCAAGATACAGTTAGCACAGCCGATTTCTGTGCACTAATGAGGGTCATCAATTTACCCACTGTGCAGTCACAGAGGAGGCCAGAAAACCAACGGCAAGGTCGTTTGTGTGAATCTGGGTTTGTCCATCACTTTTAATCTCTGTGCAGAGAAATGGGCTTTAGTTGATCTCTCTTTGCACTCAACTGCAGGTGTCCAGAAGTAGACTAAAATTCCAGCACTTCTTGCATTTGTGTCTTGATTCTCAATGTTTCTAGGCTTGTATTCTAACACCAAAATTCTGAGTAAAAAGATGTAAAGTATATTATCCTAAATTGAACCATAACCAAGGAAATCACTTGGTGGCCAAAGCAGGCGTATTGATTCCCATCCCGCTTTCATGGTCCTAAAGACATAAAAGTCTGTGGAAGTTCTGTCTCCACCTCCATCTTCATCCCTCTCTCTCTCTCTCTCTCTCTCTCTCTCTCCATTTCCAACTCCTTCTCCAGTCTCCATCTCTTCTCACCCTAGGAAAACTTTTAAACTGCTAGAAAACTTGAGTTGGCTGCACATCTATGTGAATTGCAAAACTACGTGACAGTTCTCTGAGTGTGTTTGGATTCTAAGCTCTTCACTATGACAGGCTATCGTACATCTGACTTGCCCAACTGATTCCAGGCCATCTACCTGCCTAGTTCCAGAAACTTGGCATGAACATTTGAACAGGTCACTCACAATCATTGCTACCTTCTGCTGTACACATAGTAGCTCCAGATACTTCCAGAGACTTCCGCTACACGAAGTCTATTCAAGCATGCTAGGATACAGGGCGCTTCTTCATGTTAATGATGACCAGCTGGGTGTTGGGAAGAAGGTTGGATTTTGGTTTCTCCTTTGTGTTGCATATTTTAGAATGAAGCTGAAGTTGTGGCTCTGATGTATTTGTGCAGCAGGTTTGCATTGTCAGCAGTACAGATCAGTATTAGCCCTTAACATTTTTCTCTGGGTGTGCATCTGAACAAAATGGAAAAGGGTAACTGTTGTTTTCATTTTCCTTCTCCATCCCTTTAGGCTTTGAGTTGCTATTCCAAAGGAAACTCCATGAAGAAATGATATCTCACAAGTGGTGGAGTACTAGAGTTTACAATCCCGTAACTGCTACGTATCTTACAATACTAAAATCTGATTTAGTGCTCAACACTACAAGTATTCCTTTACCTAGCAGTGACACAACATATCATGTTGAAAGTTCATCTTTTTGAAAATTCAAGAAGACAACATTAGGGCCACCAAATTTAGAATCTGTTTTATTCTGGTTAAAGAACTTCAAGAACACTCAAAAAGGAATGTTTCACATTTTCAAATATCACCAGTTTCCATTGTACAATGTATAGTCAATTAAGCAGAACTGTTAACATTCTTTTCATTCTACTAGATTCTCACTTAGTGATTCATAGATTCAGA
Source organism: Ochotona princeps (assembly GCF_030435755.1). Lineage (NCBI taxonomy): Eukaryota > Metazoa > Chordata > Mammalia > Lagomorpha > Ochotonidae > Ochotona > Ochotona princeps. The sequence continues at coordinate 32,841,387 of NC_080838.1, forward strand.
TGAATACATTAACACTTGTCTCATTTTTCCAAAATTTATGATATTGTGCTTTTAAGTTTACAGGCTAAAAGTGAAAAAGTTATCAATACACAACATTTATGCTCACCACTGCTTGACTAAGAGCAGATGTATAACACGGCCCTGGCTAGCACTTAGTAAAAACTGCCAAATACACACTGATAGGATCAAGAATCACTACAGAGAAACAAAGGATACCTCCCTGAAGTAATTTCTCAATATCAAAGAAATCAGAAATTCATTTTGGAGAAATAGAGCTCGTAGTAATGAGTTTGTTTCCCTGTGGTACTTGAAATTTTTAAAAAATATTTCCAAAATTTCTTGTTGGGTATTCATGATCATTTGGGTAACTTCTCAGTTCAACTGCCTCACTGACCTGTAAGAGAGCCAAAATCACAAGGAGACCTGTCTCTCCTCACTTTTATTCTCTCCCTGCCCCCGCAGGAACAAATGGGAAACCTTCATTTAAAAGCTCATCTCCAAATTAATGCTTGATGTTTATTTTTCTGCTTTTAAAAAGATTTATTTATTTTTATTGGAAAGTAAGATATACAGAGAGGAGGAGAGACAGAGAGGAAGATCTTGCGTCCGATGATTCACTCCCTAAGTGACCGCAAAGGCTGGTGCTGTGCCAATCCGGAGCCAGGATCCAGGAGCCAGGAACCAGGAACCTCCTCCAGGTCTCCCACGCGGGTACAGGGTCCCAAGGCTTTGGGCCATCCTCGACTGCTTTCCCAGGCCACAAGCAGGGAGCTGGATGGGAAGCAGGGCCGCCAAGATTAGAACCAGCGCCCATATGGGATCTTGGCAGTTCAAGGCGAGGACTTTAGCTGCTAGGCCTCTGCACCGGGCTCTAAAGCTTAATGTTGTTATATAAAATTGGCAATACATTTTAAAACTTTACAAATAACTAATTGGTTTTTATTTAAAAAAAAAATAGCCAGACTCAGTTGAATAATCTGAGACACAAAACTGTGGCTATAATTATGGTACCACAAGAACGCTTTAACACAGTTTCTGGAAGAAACAAGAGCCTGGCGAGAGCATGCAGAAGAAAACAAGGAAATATGCGTCCATGAAACTAATGCTTAGATATGAGCAGCTCAAAGAAAAGGATAGATCAAAACCTAGAAAGAAGGAAGAGAAAGATTCCAGTGCACTGAAGGAAAGAGAAGTCTCCAGCACCATCTCTGCTTATTCTTGAAGTATAACACACAACCGGGTCCACTTTACCACATCCTGGTTGATACCAACTTTATCAACTTTTTCATTAAAGCCAAGCTAGATTTAATACAATCAATAGTGGATCATACGCCAGGTGTATCCCTTGTATAACTGATTGTGTAATGGCACAAATTGAAAAATTGGGGAAGAAATATCAAGTGGCATTAAGGATTTTTAAGGATACAAGAGTTGAATGATTACCAAGCTCACGCAAAGAAATCTTTGCAGATGATTGTGTAGTAGACTCAGTGCAAGTGTTACATCATGGCCACAGTTGATAAGGATCTCAAGCAAAGCATCCAGAAGATTCCTGGAGCTTCTATCATGGACATCTCTAACCACAGATACAACGCAGAGCAGATACCAGATGGTTATGGATCCCTCAGTTCTAATCTTTCCAAGGTGAAGTTTCCTAACCTTCATTCAACTGATTTTACCTATTGCCAGCTTGCTGGACATGCTGTAGCAGGAATTATTTTCTTCACATAATTGTTGTGTTGTAGACTGGGTATGATTACATATACTCATTTGTCTATGCTGAAAAAATAACTTTAACCCAAAGGAGCGGACAGTTTAATGAAGATAGATGAGATTGAATCAAAGCATTTCAATAATTCATTCTTTGCCACTTTTTTAAAAAAATATTTATTTATTTTTATTGGAAAGGCAGATATACAGAGAGAAGAGACAGAAGAAGATCTTTCATCTGATGATTCACTCCCCAAGCTGACACAATGGCCAGAGCTGAGCTGATGTGAAGCCAGGAACCTGGAGCCTCATCTGGGTTTCCCATGCAGGTGCAGGGTCCCAAGGCTTTGTGCTGTCCTCGACTGCTTTCCCAGGTCACAAGCAGGGACCCAGATGGGAAGTGGGGCTGCTGGGATTAGAACTGGTGCTCATATGGGATCTCAGCATGTGCTAGGCCCCGCCAAAAAAGATATGTTGAAGTCTTAACACTCAATATGTGTCTTTATTCAAAAATAGGGTTGTTGAAGACATAATTTCTTATGACAAGGCCTCTATTCTAATATAACTTGTAAGAAAATAGACATTTAATGACCCAGAGACAGGGAGAATGCCATAATAAGAAACCGACGTGCCGCCTCTATAATCCATGGAATGCCAAGGGCCATGGGTCATCACTGGACACAGGAAATGTGAGGCAAGAGTCCTTACCTAGGCGTTTCGAGGAGGCAAGGCCCTGCACACACCTTCACATCATTCCTCCCTCCTGCAGAACCACGAAACTATACTTTTTTTTTTGTTTGAAGCCTGCCAGTTGAGGTACTTTATTCCAAATCTCTATTAGTCTAATACGTATTTCCATATTCAAAGAAAAATAGCTATGCATCCATGGTGAAATAGAAAGCAGCATTAAAATTTTCACTTAATCCATTTGGACTTCCTTGGACTCACAGAAGCATAGCATGAAATGGCTAAATTAGATCATGCAGAGGTCTGACTCCAAAAATCCATGATTCTCTATGTGTTCATAGTTAAGGTCGTATTTCAAGTTCTTGCTCCATTCCTACTTGTCCTTTACCTACACTGATTGTTCATAAAATGACAATTATTATCAATCATCAAGGCAACAGAGTTACATTTCTCAACAGATGATTCACAAGCATGACGTAATTATTCATCCCTGTACCTTATCTGTAATCTAATATTGTGTCTGACAGCCTAGAAAGCATCTTACAAAGCATTCTTACTTAACAATGTTTGTGTTCTTAGAATTACGTTAAATGGTTATAATACAGTTGTGCTGGTACGTGCCTTACCTACAAGTGCAAATTTACACAGAAATAAAAGTGTAAAGAAAAATAAAATCAGTCATATTTTTCAGGCAAAGTCAAGGTCCATTCCCTATTTCAGTAACTGTAGCTAAGAAGGGGGAAACAATCTAAAAGAATTTGGAAAGAGAAACATAATTTCAGTCATTGTGGTTGGAAGGGACATTCATGGTATAATTAAAAATTCCAAAGTGTACAGAGAAGGCAGAATGTCTTAGTTTTTGATGCCTAAAATAACACATTATTATAAAGTAAAGTATTTTCATTTTTGGAGCATGGGAACTCCAAGGCTATGCAAAGTGTGTTTTCTGAGATCTGCCTGAATCTTAACATCAACAACATGTAGTGAAATATGAAGTCTGACATGAACAGAAAACTTTTCCTCCCTAAGCTAAACATCCTGTTTTCCACCACCCTCATTCAATATTGACTCTAAAGGCATTTCTGTTACTGTGCAGATCTGTGACCGCCAAACCTTCAGATGAAGGGGAGCCTTCTCACAGCACAGATCCCCAGCTTGTAACACTCCTGTGAATGAATGTGTTCTATACATCAACATCCAAAACTATGGATTATATATCATCCTGGATCTACCACTAAGTTTCTGCAGTGGCTTTGAGCACATAACATTTCTCTGACACTCAGGTCCTCATTTATAATTAGAATAATAATATTATCTACTGCCTAGTCAGTTGTGAGGACTGAGTAAGAGTAAGCACTTGGGTGTGTTGTGTAGAAGCTGGCATATATGAAGTACCCAATGAAAGTTATTTTTGCCTTCAATCTTATTATCTTTCAGTAGAAGATCAGAGAACTGTTAAGCAAGTTGACAGTTGAACAATATCTATTCCTTGATGGACACTTCATGCTAATACTCTGTCCCAACAACTGGAAAACTATAGCCCCAAATAAACACAGTCCAACATGTACTTTTGCAAATAAACTTTTACTGGAATAGCCACTCCTGTTCCTTTATGTGATGTGTAAATCTGCTTTCTTCCTAGAACACAAGTAGTCATAAAACCCTTGAGATCTAAAAACACAACATCGTTTGAGTAAAGAATAAATTTGCTAACCCTGAATAAGACCCTTGATTCTTACAGTGTGGCCTTCGGACCAGCAGTATGTGCCCTGGATGGGAGTTGATGACACACAACAATCTCAGTTCCCCCCAGCTCCAGACCTCTTGATTCAGAATCTGCATTTTCACAAGATCCACAGTGACTCACATGCATACGAAATGTTGAGAGGCCTTGGTCTAGGCTATCTATGCTGAAGTTCAGTAGACTTCCTGTCAAGGTCAAGATTCAAATAGTTTATTATTTGCTGTAATTTCTATTGCAACTACTCAATCTGTCTTCATAACTGGAAAGTGGCTATAAGCAATGTTACTTCTTAAAAAGATATGTATAGTTGCTGAAATTTGGATTATGTATAGTTTTCACATGTGTAAGTTTCACATTTTATGGTTTTTTTCCCAGTCATTTAAAAAGATAAAACTCAGGGCTAAGGTTAAGCCACTTTATGCAACGTCAGTATCCCATATGGATGCAAATTCACACGCCGACTTTTCCACTTCTGATCCAGCTCCCTACTAATGTGCCTGGGAGAACAGCAGATGGCTTAAATGCTTGGACCCCTGCACCCATGTAAAAGACCCAGAAGAAGTTCCTGGCTCCTGGCTCCTGGCTTCAGCCTGACCAAGCCCTGGCCTTTTGGCCATTTGAAAAGTGAACCAATGGATGAAAAATCTTTGTTTCTCTCATATTCTGTCTCTAATTCTTTTAAATAAAATTTAAGAAAATAATGTACAAAATAAATTAAAACATAAGCCATTCCGTGCTGACAAGCCTCATAAAAGCATGTGACAAGCTGAATTTAACCCTTGGAGGATAGCTTGCAGAGCCAAGATCTGGGACCTCACTTCATCATGGCTCAGACAATTCTCTGCCTCCCCACTCACTTTTCGCAAGATTTTAAATGTCTTGTGTATGATTTCTGGTACATGTGACTGCAGAAATGTCACTAGTTACTTACTGACTTATCCTCGAATACATTTCCCTTCCTCCTGTATGATTTCTCTAATACTGGAAAGTTTCTGCTAAATAACATGATTTTGTATACTTTTTTTTAAAGATTTATTTATTTTCATTGGAAAGTCAGATAGACAGAGAGGAAGACCTTCCATCCAATGATTCACTCCCCAAGTGACCGCAATGGCCAGTGCTGCGCCCATCCGAAGCCAGGAGCCAGGAGCTCTTCCGGGTCTCCCACGCGGGTGCAGGGTCTCAAGGCTTTGGGCCGTCCTTGACTGCTTTCCCAGGCCACAAGCAGGGAGCTGGATGGGAAGTGGAGCTGCCGGGATTAGAACTGATGCCCATATGGGATCCTGGGGCGTTCAAGGCGAGTACTTTAACCGCTAGGCCACGCTGCCAGGCCCTGTACTACTTTTTAAAATAAGCATAGAACAGTCTTGGTTTTTCTCTCTATTTCTCTCTCTCTCTCTCCCTCTCTCTCTCTGTCTCTCTCACACACACACACACACACACACACACACACTTGCTTCTGAATGAATAGGAAATTAATCATAACAAAGAACTCTTTTGGCCTCAGATTCAAGCCAATCACATTCAGAGTTTCTAAATAAATAGACAGGGGTATTATAATATATAGAGCTTATAGGTAACTCAGGTTTGAAAACAAAGCTTAGTTCACAGAAACCTTTAATTTGTGTTCGAATATTAACAAATCTAAGATCAGAAGCACAATGAAGGTAGATGAGAGGACTCACTGAATTAATGCATCATTAATAATTTGGGTTAAGTAACTTAAAGAACCATGGAAGTATTCAAGGTTCCCCAGAAGCACAATCTCTGAACTATGTGAGCTCTCTTAAAGAAACATTCATATCTATCTACATAATTATTTACAATATGTATTAAACATTTTTATTCTGACTAAATTTTCTAGAATATATTTTCTAGAATATATTCACTCTCTTTTTCTCTCTCTTTTTACTTCTTTCTTTCCTCCCTTTCATGGATCTCTTCTATTTTTCTACAATCCATTTTCTCTCTTCTTTCTAGGATAATTTATTTGGAATATGATCCTGGAATAAAGAACTTTCCATTTAATCTGACAAGTCTTTTAACTGCTTGCAAACCAATCATTAATGAAGTCTTTCCCCAGTGTATCCATTAGAAGATTTCAACTACAAGAAACAGGAAATCCTGGCCTAACTAGCTTAAGTGTTGTGACATTTATTGTTTCATGTGAGAAATTCTAAGGTTAGATAACCCCAGAGTTACTTAATTAAATGCATTAGCAACATCATTAGGACTAAGGATTTTTTGGTTTTTTCACATTGCTTTCTTCTGAATGAAACTTTTGATCAATTAATCACTTTACATCATAATCAGACAAAGTGGTAGCTACTAAACATGCTCTTTTTTACATGATGACAAGATTTTTTCCATAAATTCTCCCCACCAGATTTCCTTCCATTTTCTTGGTTCCATGACCAGAAAAGCATTCCATCCATTGCTAATTCCAAGAACATATTACTGAGACTGAGTTACAAAATCACAAGGCCAGGCCACTAGAAAGAAGTTAAATTACCTGAACAGAAAACTAACCATCATTTGTAAAAGAGGAAGGTGGGGTGGGAGTTATGGGGTAGTAAAGCAATACAAGCTGATTTATTCAGCAAATTGCCAATAAGAAAAGATACTCCACTTACCAGAGTTAATTTGAAGGCACCTAATTAGTTTCAACAAGTATATTTAAAGAGAATCTAACTGCAACCTACAGTAGTGGACATTTATCAAGTGAAAGCAACAGAAATGTAAATACAAAATTCTAATCACACAAGAGCTAAAGAAGTTGGCAGAACCTCCAGGGAACACTTTCTGTTCTATGACCCAGGCAGATGGAGTATATAACCTTCACCCAGACTCCAGCCAACGCTCCCCCACATAGGATTCATTCCAAGTGATCTTCACATAAGTGCTGGCAACTTACACTCTGCATTCTTTTTTTGGTCCTTCAAATGAGCATAGTCAAACTGCTTGTCATTTTAACAACCTTTCATCAGCCTCCCATTCCTTGCGTATGTTTGTTCCCTCATTGGCTGTCACAGCAGTCACAGTTTCACAGTCATTTTAATTTGCGCTGTTTGCACTAACCAATAGCAACCAGCCTTTGCTTTCACAATTAGGGGAACTGAGGAGTGGTAGGAACTGGTCACAATGAAGATCAAATACTCCCCCCAAAGGATCAACTGCTTTTCTATGCAGCAGACTGCTGTGGAAATGAGACCTCTGTAGAGTGAGACTTCACAGTGTTAAAAAAAAAAAAAACAAAAAAAACAGAATTCTGCATGCTTTTGTTTATTTTGTGTATTTATTTAAAAGGCAGTGCAATCGGCAGGGGGTTGGGGAGAGGGGTATCATCGGCTCATTTTCCAAATGGCTGCAACAGCTAGGGCTGAGTCAGGCTGAAGCCAGGAGCCAATCTCAGGTGGGTAGCAGGGGAACAAGCAGTTGGGCCATCTTCTGCTGCCTTTCTAAGAGCATCATCACAGAGCATCATCAAAAGTGTAACAGCCAGGAATCCAACTGGAGCTGTCACGTAGGAAGCAGGCATCTAAAACAGCGGCTTAACCCACCATGCCATAATGCTGACCCCTCATTTTTTGAATTTTTGCAGTTTTCTAGTTAGTGATACGGGATGACTTATCTCTTAAGAGGTTTCACCATGATTTCGCTGGGCATCAATTTCTCTGAAGTTTTCTGCTGCTAAAAATGTAGCAGTTATTATTTTTTTTGCTTTGAAAATGCATTCAAATAATTCAACCTACAAGAATTTGCTCATGTCCTCTGAAGAATATTTTTTAAAAGAAAGTTATTACCTCATAGACCAGAGTGATGGCTCAGGGGCTAAAGTCCTTGCCTTGCATATAGCAGGATCCCAAATGGGCACTAGTTTGTGCCCAATCTGCTCCGTTTCCCACCCAGTTCCCTGTTTGTGGCCTGAGAAAACAGTAGAGGCTGTCCCAAAGCCTTGAGACCCTGCACCCGTGTGGGAGACCCAGGAGAAGCTACTGGATCCTGGCTTCTGATTTGCTCAGCTCTGGCTATTGCAGCATTTGGAAAGTGAAACAGAGGACGGAAAATCTTTCTCTCTGTCTCTCCTTCTCTCTGTAAATCTCATTTGCCTTTCCAACAAAAAGAAAAGCAAAGGAGAGCAAAAGAGAAGAAAAGGGAGGAGAGAGGAGGGGAGGGGAAAAAAAGAAAAAGTTATTACTTCAACAGGAGAGAATATGATATTTTAAATATGACTAAATATCTAAAAGTAAAATAATACAGTCCATGAGAAGCTGCAAAAATATCATAATGTTGATATATTGGAACAATTCAGAAATGTCATATAAGTAAACAGGAACATTAGTGACTTCATTAAAGTAAACATATTATAAACCTAAAAATAACACCAGATTAATTCTATTGGTTGTTTCTAAACAGCTAAGGAAATGAAATATAAAGATGCGGATGAGTCATACTAAATTTTACCCATTTTTCAACATCAGGCTGAAATGTAACTTGAGAATTGTTGTGAAACTTGATGGGTAATTATTTCCCTATAAATCCAAAGTTGCTCCCTAAGAGTAGTTGGAAGAACCATCTGATCCTTGATGCTATTCAGTCTTGGCTTATGGACAAAGCAAAAACATTTAACGAGAAATGAAGTATTTTATTTATGTATGTGCATGTGTGTGTCCATGAATGTGCTGTTCATCAAGGAAACCTCTCCAGGATAGAAAAAAACCTGACTAGAGTCTTTTTTTTTTTTTTTAATTATCTTAATGTTTAATGTTGTTTGCATAGTTGAGAAGTATGCATGCCCACATGGGCCACTGACTAGGATAGGGAGGAAAGTGGATGGGAAAAATATGTACTTTTTTTCTTTTTCTCCTGTAATTACAGAGGTTTCAGAGGAAGAAGTGGAAGTGGCTCCTTGCTGACAAGCCACATCAGAACCTGGAGAGGGGGACTAGCCATTTGATGTCATCTTACAGATCCAAATGTGGAGAAGAATGTTCTGAGGTGTTGCTGAATTGTTTTTGATGGATCTGAGACATTGTTTCATTTTCCAGGGCTGAGAAAATCTTTCTAAGGCCTATTGGTTAACAAAACCCATCCTGGTCTTTTAGTGAATCCTTAGACACAGACACTTGCTATAAAGTTAGGACAGGAGAATTGCCCAAACTGTTCTGCTTTCCATTCTCTGATAAGGCACTCAACATTCTCTGCTGACCTACATGACTTAACTTCCATGTCTCCCCATGTGCTTCTGGTCATGCTATCCACTACACAGGTATTAGCAATTATAGAGGCCTAGTCCCAACACATGCACTCTAAGGTCAGACCATATATTTTGTGATTTTGCCTTGGCCTAAGTTTGAGTCCAGTGGTCTACTTGTGGATTCCCCCAAGAAACCTCACCTGAGGTGACCCCAGACCTGAATTTTGCATGGACTAGCCAGTACAGGGTCCAGCTCAGTCTGTCACCTACATCAGGCTATGTGCACACAGGTGATTATAGTTGTTTGGTCAGTTCCATCCCCAACCCCATGTGCTACGCAAATTGACAGGTGCTGTGGCCCAGCCAAACCAGCCTGTCACAGATTTGGCCATTGCACAAGTCAGTGGGAACTGCATCCTGGCTGGGATAACTCCCAATAACCTCCACCAGGCCTGCCCCCAGTCCTAGTTCCTGCTCATGTCAGTATGTGCAATAGACTAAATTCATCCATGCCTCATCCCAATCAGGCTCTCATATACACTTATGGGTGTTGCATCTTAGCTCAGCCCACTCTACCCCATAACCCAGTCCACACACATGCCAAAGGATGATGCTACCATGTCCATCTTGGTCTGCCCCCAGCCCTGGCTCTTATGCATTCCAGAGGCAGCTACCGCCAAGCAGAAGAGTGCCTGGAGTTTCTCTGATAGGCCCAGTCCCCATCCCAAATCTTTCCCTTTTCATGGGGCACTGTGGTCCAGTCTAACTTGCACCCTGTCCCAGCACGTGCCAGTGAAGGCTGTGACAAAGTCCATCCAGTCGGCACTTATCTTGATTCTTGCATGCCTCCCCCCAACCCTAGTACCCATGAGTATCAGTGAGTTTGTGGTCATGCCAAGCTCAGTCCATCACCACCCCTAGCTCTTGAGCAACTCAGATGGTGTGGCAGTCCCACAGGGGTGAGTCCACAAACCCCCCACAAAATCTGCTCCAAATCTGGTATCTCACATGCTGGTTAGTGTCATGGCCCAGTCTAACATAACCCACCCCTTGCCCTAAAATTCACTGGTGGGTACTGTGGACTAGCCCTGCCAGGAAGGTCCTCCAGCCCTAGCTTTCATGTGCAACTGTGGACAGTGGTGGATGCTAACTAGTCCAGCTCAGATCTCCCAGGTGAACAGGTGCATTGGTCTAACCCAGAAAGTTTCTCCAGTTTCCCTCCTCTAAACCACTCAGCCCCCTCATTCATCTGGAAGTACAGTGATCTGATTTACCACTGGAAAGAAAGACAGAGAGAGGGACATAAAGAGAGAGAGGAAGGAAGGGAAGGGAAGGGAAGGGAAGGGAAGGGAAGGGAAGGGAAGGAAAGGAAAGGAAAGGAAAGGAAAGGAAAGGAAAGGAAAGGAAAGGAAAGGAAAGGAAAGGAAAAGAAAAGAAAAGAAAAGAAAAGAAAAGAAAAGAAAAGAAAAGAAAAGAAAAGAAAAGAAAAGAAAAGAAAAGAAAAGAAAAGAAAAGAAAAGAAAAGAATAAGCAATCGTGCTGGCATACTGATAGAGTTAACACAAATTTGGCATTAACATGGCCCAGAATACCCACCAGCTACTGCCTGCTTTTCTCCCAGCAGTGTAACACTTGTTTAAGTACAATGCAACCTAGGCAGATTCCTGTAACTGGGACCAGCTGCTCAATTTCTGATCCAGTTCCATGCTAATATGAGTGGGAAAAAAGCTGAGATGATATAACTGCTTGGGCTCTTGAACCTACATGAGCAACCCAAATGAAACTCTGGGCTCCTGGCTTTTTTTGGACCAGTACAGGCAATTTCATTCATGTAGGGGATGAACCAGAGGATGGAAGATCTCTGTCTCTGCATATCTCCCTCTCTCTATGAAACTCTAATTTCCGAATTGTCTTTTTTCTTTAAAAAAGTAATAAAATATATGAATTGATTTTGTATTATTGTCAATTCTATTTTTCTGGAATAAACCTTGTTTTTAAAACTGAAGCAGTTAATTGCTATTCTCTTTACACATCACTAAATACAGTTTGCTGCTACATATTTCATTAATGACTCCTGCAATAATGTTCATTAAAGAAAAGTTTTTATAATTTTCTTTTCTTGTAATATCTTTGGTTTTGGCATCAGGATAATGTTGGTCTAATAAAATGAGTTAGAGTTTCTTCTACTGTTGTCTGAATTTCTGTGTAAAGTGGTATTATTTCTTCACTAATTGCTTGATAAATTTCTCTAATGAATTTACTTATAGTTCTATATGTGGGAAAGTTTTAGTTACAAATAAAACGTCCCAAACAAATGGTAGTTTATTTGGGATATTTATTTTTGACTCAATTTTGTTCATTCACGTCTTTCAAGGAATACAGTTTTTATTGTCTTTTAATGTCTGTATTTCCTTTTTTAATATTTTAATATTGATTGATCGATTGAATTGAATGGTAGACTTACAGACAGATGCAGAGAGAGATCTTCCATCTGTTGTTTCACTACCCAAACAGCCTGAAAGTCAGGCTGAAGCCAAGAGTTAGGAGCTGCTTCTGGGTCTCCATACAGGTAGCAGGGTCCCAAACACTTTTATCAGGTCATTTTCAGGCACCTGAATTGGAAGTGGAGCGGCCAGGACACAGAGCTGCCCATATATGGGATGCTGGTGCTGCAGGGAGTGGCTTTACCTGCTGTGTTGTAATGCCAGCCCCTGGACATAGAACTTTAAGCTAGCATCAAGGAAATAGAAAACGAAATAAATTTTCTTTGGCTTTGTGCTATTTCTGACGATAAATGTGCTGTGTTTTTTTTAAAAAAATAAACCAAAGAACGTTTTTCTTCTGTATGAACTGTTTCTCTGACTTTTGCTGCTTTCCAGATTCTCTAACACTCTTTCAGCAGCTCTGATCAAACCTGACTAGGTTTTTGCCCTTGTTTATTTAACTTGGACTTTATTTTGCCATTAGGATATGTAACTTTTGGACATCTTTGTCAAATTTGGAAAAACTTCGGTCATTATATCTCCAAATATTTATTCTGTTACTTTCCTTTTCTTTTTGTAAATCCAGTTGCACATGTGTTAAATCATTTGATTGACTCACAGGTGACTAAGCGTTAATGTTTCTCTGGGCTTTATTTTGGATACTTACTGTAACTATATTTTCATATTTAATAATATTTTCTGTTGTATCTTATTTGCCACTTATCCCATACAGTATATATTAATGTATAATTGCTTTGTTTCATTCTTTAAAACTGCCACTGAAGTCTATTTTACATTTATTTCTTTCCTAATTTTACTCATCTTTTCTCATATATATGTTTAAATTTTTTGTGTTGCATATGTATGTATATGTATACGTGTGTGTATATATATATATATATATATGTATGTATGATTTATACAGTTTTAAAATACCTGTTTAAAGATTTACTTTATCTTCAAACCAGAGAGGGTCTACCTAAGAAGCCATTGAACTTGACTGGACAATAAGATGCTGGACTCTATGTTTGGTATATGCTTGCAATGGGGGAATCTCAACTGAACCTGAACTGTGGTTATGCAACAAGGTGGAGGAATCCACCATGGTGGGAGGGTTTGGGGAGGGGTGGGGAGAACCCAAATACCTATGAAACTGTGTCACATAATACAATGTAATTAATGAATAAAAAAATGAGGAAAAAAAAGATTTACTTTTATTTCAAAGGCAATTTTACAGAGAGGAGAAGAGACAGAGCGAGAGATCTTCCATTTGCTGGTTCACTAGCCAAATGGTTACAATGACCAGAGCTGAGCTGATTCAAAGCAGGAGCCAGGAGCTTGCTCGAGGTCTCTCACATGAGCACAGAGGCTCGAGGGCATGCCCTTTTGTGGCTTTTGCAGGTTCTAAACAAGAAGCTGGACAGGAACTGAAGCAGAAAGGAAACAAACCAGTGCCCTCACGGGATACAGATTCTGCAAGATGGAGGACAAGTCTGACACGCCATGGAGTCTGCCCCATAAACTTCCTGTCTGTGAATTAATTTTACCATCTCTGTTCATTTGGATCAGTTCCATTGTCTGGTTTTCCTCCAAGCTATAAGTTTTATTTTCTTTTTTCTTCACATATAACAGCACTTTTGATTGGATGTTGTATGTCGTAGGTTCAAATTTGGTCATATTTTGAAATCCAGGTTAACTTGATTTTTTTATTTGATAACTTATTTTTTCATGCCAATGTGATATTAATAAAAATAGAATAGATTCCATAGTTCATAGTTACAGTTCAAAGAATATAATGATATTCCCTTCCTCCTGCCTGCTCATGTAGCACTGCCATTCAGGTTCTTCTGGGTACACGTACCATGCAGTTCATGAGGTCTCTTCACTGTGGCATATGGTAATTCAAACAATTCCCAGGCCACTGTGATCTTCAGGAGTTTATTCAACTCTCTTCCTCTGAAATTGCTCATGTATAATGATGCATTTGCACAGTGAGACTCAGCCAAAGGGTCAATGGGACTCTTCCCAGGATACTAGGAGCACAGATCTTCCAGCACCTTAGGCTGCTTCCGGTGCTGATGTGTGTCTTCTCCACTCACAACAGAGCCAGGGTTTGCTTGGATTCATCTCCCTGTGCTACCATGAAAATACCTCCAGACAGAAAGCCTGGTCAAATGTGGGTTCACCTGATTTGCTTTTCTTTCCTCAAAAATCACTGCCCTATATTATCCATTTGGGAATCTTAAGATAGTTTTTGTTTTGAAACTTTGTCCAGCTCTCTAGTTGTTTATATATGGAAATTATGCAACCTCATTATCTCCTGTGGCAAAATTCTGACATAACTTAGAAAAGGCTGCCATACCTTTAAAATATCGTGGTAAGGTTGAAATACACATTCAGCTGTTAAAAGCAAAGGAGTGACATTTAATATTGGATCTCAGGTATTCTCTGAAGCCCAATCCCTTCTGCTCCTTAAAGAAATAAATAAATAAATTGGGCAAATAAATCAATTGTGCTTCCTTCAATTTTAAAGCACTTGGGAGAAAAATCAGTCCTTTCAAATTGGTCGCAATGGTTTCATACCTTGTCCAGCCATTCCCCTGTCTCTCCTTCCCCCATAGCTGGCATCTGGGTGTGGGTCAGTACCGTGGCTATGAGGAGAACCTTTCATTTGTGGGGATCTTCCATCACTCACCATGGATACCCTACACCACTATGTCTGAAGGGGTCTGTGCTTGTTCCATGATGTAACAGCATCTCTTTTCCAGAATGTTCCAATTTTGTCAGATTTTTTAGTCCTAAGGACTCCAGGGTAGCTCTTGCCTGTCTGGCTGATTGTCTAAAATCACCTTGTGGGCCATCCAAGAACCATCCACTGGCTTCCTCACGATTCTGTGAGGCAGCCTGCAGATGTGTCCCCAGACATCGGACTTCCACCTGGACATTGCTGAGTACCGACACCTACTGAATCCAGGGCTTTGCTAAGAAGCTGATCCCATTCACTGCTCCCTCTCCCCTGTGCTCCCCACCTGGCTTAGTCAAATCACATCTTCCCACCTTTTCTCTATCTCTTTTCCAAATCGTAAACTTTCTAGTGGGAGATAATCTTCTTTCCCTTTCTAAGAAAAGTTCCTTTGTGCTATGGTTTTTTAGAAATACTGCACTCTAACATTTCACCACCAAACCAATCCCAGACTTCTAAGAGCAAAACGAAGCACTTAGTATTTATAAAGAACTTTCGCTCTTCAACAAAGTGTGGCTTTATAACTAAAGGCTTGCAACTGATTTAGAAATGCCAGCCTGAGATCCCGAAGAATAATAAAAGGCTAATTTGTTCTGTGCCTACTCTCACCCTCAAACAATAAATACTTCACACAACAGGACAGTCACAAGACACTGACGGACCTGGGCACAAAGACCTAGGAAGACCTGTTCCGATGCCTGAAAAATAGTATCCCTTTCCCCTCTTCTACAGTAAATCTTTGCGTGAAGTTTGACTTGCATCGTATCCTTTTTCTTCCTCTGACATCCACAGGGCCTGGTTGCAGTAAATAGCAAAATCTAAAGTATGTAGACTGAAAATGTATCAGACACTGCTCAAGTTCTTAAGCTCAGACCTCACAGCAAATCCTGCATACTTAGAATAATCACTAACCCCCTTCCCTTACAGAGAGTAACCCTGGACCCAGAGAGATTCAGTAACTTGTCCAAAGCCACACAAACATTTTATCATAGACAAATCATTTGGCATATCATGCGTAGTATTTTCACCTGGAAAGTGAAAATAGCAAGTGCTACCATGCAAATGGAACAGCCTGTGTAGTCATTAAGCCAAAGCTTCCCAGATCCATGACACCTGGGTTCCAAGATTATTTGGTGTGCCTGGACTCCTGGAGCCCTTTGTTGGACTTCAGTTACTTGGGTTCTAATGTAGGAAAGATGATGAATCCATCTGCCCCTGAGGATGATTTTGAGGATAAATGAGCTTACGAAGACAGTCAAAGCAAAACCTAGCACACATTAAGAGCTCAGAATTGTGAGCTCTCAGAAAGGGCTGACCTACCTTGTCAGAATCCTGCAAAAAAGGTGAATTGCCACATTTGTAGTCTTCTCATTTTAGCATGGCAACTCATAGTGTTATTACAGAGGTGTCAGAGAGACACACAACCTAACTCCACAACTTCTGCTTCACAATGCATGAGGACCACCTCTCCCTGAGACAAAGACAAAAACAGGGACATGCCGGTTCAGTAATTCTACTGAATCATCTGCTTCAAAGTGTTCATTTTCAAAGATTTCTTTTTTAGAATTTCAGATGAAATATTATAGACTGCATTATTTTATTTTGTTGTGTTCATAAATTTATATTACAAAGCAGGAAATGTGTGCCAGCAAAGCTAAGCATGACGCCTGGTACATAATAAGTTAATGTGCATTTTCCATCAATATTGAAATGAATACTATTAGCATGATTATTGTATTAAGGCCCCATCAAGTATCAGTTGCTAGAGCAACAAATTCACAATATCTTTATGGATTCTTCTGGAAATTCCCACAATCGCCTGTGAAAGTCTTGGGTTTTCTTTTTCCATCATATTTTATACCAGGGTGTGAAACTCATCTATCCTCATCACCTACACCTTTTTCAGGGAACATTCCTTCATTTAGATGCCTCTCTGTCTCCATCACAGTGATAGAGATCAGTCTCATAGCCAAAAGGAAGAATAAGGGTGTAATTGCTGTCTCTTGTTATACATTGGCTCTGGAATCTGCCTGTTCATTCACTTCGTTCTCCCAACTACTTTGTGGAGTTAACATTGTCATTCCCATTTTTCACTCTGAGAAAATGAGGTGTAAAGATATTGGATGATTCCCCCAAAAACTAGAAAGGAAGAAGTACTAGTTCACATGCCTCTCCCACAACCTCTTTCTGGAAAGAATCCATACATTATTCACATATTCCATGGGACATAGCTCTTCCAAAGTTTAAGAGCCATCAAGATTTTAAATGTTAATATTTAGAAAGACTAGCTAGTTTGGTGCACGCATGCATGATATTAATTAACTCCAGATTTCAACTGGATTAATGTACAAAGCCCTTCTCAGGGGGTGTTGCAAGTATGGAGATTAAAAGATAACCCTCAACCATGACATTTCTGCTATAAGAACTGTGGGCTACGGCATCACCTACTCAACTTACTATCAGCACTTCCTCCACAACCTCCATTCTGCTTGCTCCCTAAATAGGATGTATTTACTCTCCAGTCCAGCACCATCACCAGACTAAAGCTTCCTTCTAAAGCAAGGGTCATATCTACTTCCTCTTTCAATTCATCTCCAAAAAATGTAACACTTTAAACATCAACAGCATGCAAATAGATGTTGCAACAGCAGCATCTCAACCTCTATTGTAGCTTTATTTTATGCACAGAATCAGATGGAAATTCAGATATTACCTTTCCTTCCTTAAGTTCTCAGAAACAGAAATCTTAAATTTTGTGTTAAATACTTGAAAAAAAGTTAAAACATGATAAAAAATCTACATAATTTCACCTCTTACCCAGTCTGAGATTAGCAATGCACTCTGCTTTTCCTCCAGTCCCTGCATGTGTGAGGTTTAAATGTATACCTGTAGGTGATGAATGAAAACCCTCAAAGTTTAAGTCCAAGAATCCAGGTATTTTAAGACATCCATATGCAATGTGTTCATTTCCTTATTTTTTGTAGATCATTCCTATAAATCTTACATATAAAATACAAAAGAATAGAAGTTTATGATTCCGTCCCAATCATCCATGAGACATGCATCATACAAGCCGTTTAATGAATCTTTCTGTTACCCAGGAAATGAACTTTGCCCCCTCACCTTTAGTAAGGAGTTTGGTCTGCGTGACAGTTTGGATCTTTACAAAATAGTGACACCCTTATTTTTGTTTTTTGCCAGGACAATGAACTTTCAAGTTTCTATTTCAGTATTCCCTGAAGTAAATGATTGGACCAGTCATAAAGAAGGGTTTAGGACAGTAAAAGCAGAAGATAGGGAAGTCCAAGCGCTTGTCTTGCTTGCTTTAACTTAGATGATAAACCACAGAGCAATAAAAATAGGTAGGTTTGAAAAAACAACTTTCATGCAATTGAGAAAATGGCAGTTATATGAATTGGGAAAACATTATTGAGTCTTGTGGATGCAGCCAAAGTTAGGGGGCATTAAAGAGATGTGGCCCTGTCTTGGTACGTTTTCATCTACTATGGCTAGAATCACAGTCTAAGCAACAGATAAAGTTATATTCAGCCCATAATATATGAGGCTGGGAGACCCAAGGCCAAAGAGCCACATGTGGTGAGGGTCTTTTTGCCACCGGGGACTTTCTGCCGAGTCTGGAGGTGGTGTGAGGCATCATCATATTGTGAAAAGACTACACTTGAGTCACTTTTGTGACAATGGGTAAAGCTGTTGCCGCTTGCAATGCTGGCATCCCATATGGACATCAGTTTAAGTTCTGACTGCTCCACTACTGATTCAGCACCCTACTAATAGCCTGGGAAAGACAATCAAGACAGGGGATTGAACCCTTGCCACCCACTAGGCAGGTCAAAAAGAAGATCCTGGCTCCTGGCTTCAGCCTGGCCTAGTCCTCATTGTTGGGGCTATTTGGGATGAGAATCAGTGAAATTTTTTTTTCTCTTCCTTTTTCTCTTTCTCTCTTTCTTTGTTTCTCTCTTTCAAATAAATAAGTAAGTCATTAAACAAAAGGTTCTCTTTCAAACAAATAAATACTTTTAAGAATGTTTAGATAACTATTTTTTTTACCTATATGGGATGCCAGGACATCAGACTATGGCTGGGCCCCCAGGTTATTATTTTTTTTTAATTTATTTTATTGTATTGTTGTTGACAATCTTTACATAGTTAATTACGGTTAAAAAAAAAAGGCTCAGGGGGTATAGGGAAGTGAGTAATACTATTACGTCCATATTGTTTCCATCATGTATCTGAGGTAAAGGGGGATATTGAGGGAGAAGCCCCACTCGCTTTCCCGCCCACCCCAAGTCCCGGATGTGGAGCATGCTCTGAGATCCTTGCTCAAATGGTTTTAATAGTTCTCCAGTTATGAATCACTGCCAGTTTCGCTAGATGAGGTCGTCCACTGATTGATATGGTCCATCATAAAGTCTCCATTTGCCCAGTATTTCGCTGCCAACATATAGCTGAGATGAATGATTGACCTGTTCTGGCTTCTGTCTTTTCTTGGTTAGAGTTCTGAGTCCGGAAGCTCGATTGGGGAGATCTCCAAAAAAAACCTTGAGGTATTCCCAGACTAGTTTCTTGCATGTTCTAGCAAGCACAGGGCCCGGCACAGTCCATCACCCCGATCAGCTGGTGGTTGCAATTGCTGGGTTGGTTCTGTTTTCAGTCCCGAGTTGCACTGGAACCAATGGGTGTTGCAGTCCAGCCTGGTTCTGCCCAGCACATACTCGGCCCTTACATCAACCAGTGGGAGCTGCAGGCTAGTCGGGGCGACCCACAATAACCCCCACCAGGCCCGCCTCCTACCCTGATTTGCCAGTATGTGTAGCAGTAGACCAGTCTGTCCCCCATCCCATTTGGCTCTTGTACTTGTCAATGGGTATTAAAGCTTAGTTCCATCTAACCAACTCAACCATCCAGCCCTCACGGATGTGGTTGAGTGCCTCTCTGTCTAGCCACCCCAGCCCCCGTCCTAGTTTTCATGCCCTCCCGAGGGACTAGTGACCCAAGAAGGGGGAACCCACTTTTTCCCTCCCAGGTCTCTCTCAGTCCCGGTTTATGCACTCTTTAGGTGGTTCTCTGATTTGACTTGACAGAATTAGTCCCCAGTGCCAGCTTCTGCCAGCTGATGCTGTGGCTAGGCCCAAACATCCCTCACCCACTCTAATTTATGCTTGCACCAGCAGGAATAATCAGCCCAGCCTGGCTTTTCCCTGATCTAGTCCACATGCAGCACACAGGTGTTGCAGCCTTGCTTAGTCTGGTCTGTCCCCATCCCAGCCCACGCTCTCCAGTGGGAGTAGCTGTCCGGCGAGGGGACCAGCCCCTTAATCCCCCTGCCCCTCCCTTCTTGGATCTCACGTGTGCTGGTTGGGTGCTGCAGTCAAATCCAGTACAGGCAACCTCACCCTGGCATTCCAAAACGTGTACTGGTTTTGTCGCAACCAAACCCGGCTCAACCCACACTCTGTTCTGGTGCTTGGATTTGCCAGTGGATGACATGAACTGATTCAGCCTGGTCTGCCTCTGACCCATGTAGAATGTGTGCCAGTGGGAAACTTCCCATGGCCTATTCTGGGCTGTTTCCTATCATGCTTCTTGCGCTTACCTGCAGGGACTGTGTCCTGCCAGAGGAGTTGCCCAGGCTCCTCCATCAGAATCCCTCCCAATGCCAGATTTCGCGCATACCAGGGGGTCCTTGAGCCAACCCTACTCAGTTCACTTCCTGTCCTAGCAGGAACAGTGGCTTTTCCCGGCTGGCTTTCACCCCATTCTGGTTCTTGTTGTTGGATGTTTCAGCCCGGCCATGGCTCGTCCATACCCACATACAGCTCACACATGGCTCAGAAGGGGATTGAGGCCCAGCCTAGTCAGTCCCACATCTACCCTGGTTCTCCATGACACCAGATGGTGTTGGGGTTTGAACTGGCCTGGTGCATCCAATCCTAGCCCACACTAGTGCCTCGGGTGACTACAACTGTTTCCTAGATAGAACGCAGCCCCCATTCCAGCACACGCGCCCCTTGGTGGAAATCTCAACCCTGTTGGGGTATCCCCTTACCTCCCCAATTGGGCCTGTTCCTAGCCATAAATCACGCACCTGCCCGTGGTTGCTCTGAGGACCAGTAGGTGCAAGAGCCTAGCTCGGTATGACCTGTGCTCCATGCTGGTTTCTAGTTTTGCTTGTAGGCTAAAGTTTGCTCAGTCCTGCCCAATACATTCCTTTCCATTACCAATTTACACATTTTGGAGCTACTACGCCCTGCTTGTCCAACCCCCAGATTAGATAACTATTTTGAACTTCCAGTTTGCATAATTAACTTCTAAATTAAAAATGTACCCACAAAGATAGCAAAAGAAGAAGAAGAAGGATTCAAAAAAAAGAAGAAGAATGAATGACACATTCTACAGTTTGTCAGTTGACAGGAACGGCATTTCCTTTTCTCAAGACACTGCAGCTCTCTGGATGGGTGGACTGTATCAGATGAGAACGCATCTCCCTCCAGCAGAGCAGTTGTGTTGCTTGCCAAGCGTGAACAGGGTCAGTCTCTGTCAGGGCACTCAGCTCACCACCAGGCTACATTCTCAAGACTGAAGAGTCTTCCTTTCCCAGTATTTCAAACACTACTTCTCCCCTTCGCTACTCAGATTCCTTCTTCTATGCAAGTTTACTCTTTCAAGCTAGAGCCTGATCTCATCCGTCTTCTTGAATTTCTCAGTTGAAATACATTTAATCGTTGAGCTCACTTTGACCTCTCTTTTCCAAGTTAGTATAATAGAGATTTGGGAATTTTGCACTGGAAAGAAAATTGCTACAGTTATTATATTTTAGCTTTGTTTCAAGAAGATAAGAATTAAACTGGATTGAAAATTGCAAGTAACGTGGGGGAATTAAGATGTCATTGGAGAGTTCAAACAGGAATTCAAGCTAGGTCACTAACCTAGATTCTGTAATATCATGAGTTACACAAGAGAAAGACATGGTCCTATTATACAGGAGTGAATGAGGGTGTGTGTGTGGTGAGGGATCCTTGTCATGGCTACAACTCGGGAGGGTTATTTTTATAGTTTGAGGAGCCAGACTGGAGAGTGAAGCTGAAGAAGCTTTAATGTCTAAATTACATCAACAGCTTTTAAGCAAAAATACAGTACATTGAACTGCAAAAAATAGTTATGGAAGTGAGGATGCCTCAGGAAAACTATTCACACAATTGTTCAACATTGAACTGATCAAAACAAAGTAACTGTGCAAACCATTTTCTTCTAAGAAAGAAAAAAAAAAGGATGTTTACATTCCTAACTTGGCTTTTCATCTGAGTCCAAGTATGAAGGATCTAAGAGTTTAAGGAAGGCTAAATATTCACAAAATTCTTCAGAGAAGTCTTCACTGAGGAATTAAAAAGATCAGCATTATGGAAAAGGAAGATGCTTTTCAAAATACTTCTTAATACTTCTTAAGGTTTACCTTTTTTGCTTGAAAAGCAGAGAGACAAATGGAGGGGGACAGAGGGGTCTCCCAACCATAATTTCATTTGTTAAATGCACACAGTAGCCAAGAGCCTGGAACTCAATTCAGGTTTCCCAACAAGTGTGTTGCCTCCTGGAAGCTGGCATTGGGAGAACTGGAGATCAAACCCAGGCTTTCTGCAATATGGGATGCAGGTGTCCTGGGCTGCATTTTCTTCTTTATGCCAAAGAGAGGCCCTGAGAAATGAAGTTATTTTTAGGAGAATATGGGAAGCTAGGGAAAAGAAAATGAGGATAGACAACAATGAAGATTCTAAGTTTCTTCTCCTTTGCCAGCCATGTCCTCTGACTCAATAAGGCCATGGTTCTTTCCTAGGTATCAGCATCAGAATTACTCAGAAAAACTTAATATTTACACTTGCCATTAAGTCATCATAGACTTTATAGGTCAGAATCACTAGAAGGACATGACCACAGGTCTTCTGTTTCTTAAGCTCCAACAATTTTTCTGAAACTACTTGCCCATTGCAATTCCCATTTCCCCAAAGCCTGACTACCTTGGACCTACCAATAGGACCAAACAGCAATAAGTCTGGCACTGTTTGATGAAGTCTTGGCTGTAGAAGCACTTGAGAGTGGTACTTAATGCTGGCTCCCAGCCCAGAGTGCTGACTGCTGTCCTGGTTCTCCCAAAGTACAATTTTTCAAATCCAAACAACCTTTATTATTTGGAACTCAGGCTGTGTTACATATAAATGTAGTGAAAATGATGCACTTTGCTAACCTGTATCCTGCTTCATCACCTTGGTTCCCAAGTTACTTGATACTTACCTCTATGTCAGTCAAAACGGATCTTTCAGATTCGTGCTGCCCCTGTCTGCCTCAGCATTCAGACTAAGTTCAGCAGACCCAATGATTAAAAAGGCAGCCTCTTTAGTGCTCATGTTCCTTTCTATTTCTGTCCCCAGACACCCTCCTCTTTGAAGACACTTTCCAAATATGTAAATCACTTCACTCAGACAGCCTCTTTGAGGTTTTTGGTGCACCACTATATCAGACAGGCATTCAAATTCCAAGTCCAACTATAAGATAAGATCCTTATTCCACTAATAATCTTTCTAAAGCAATACCTTTTCTCTTATGGTACCTAAAATCTAACCAAGTTCTTTGATCAAGTAAGTTGCTAAATGTTGACCTCAACTGCTATCCAGAAAATATTTTTAATATCTGCTGTGTTCTCAAACCCAAGACCTATGTATCATTTGGGCTGCAGCATGATTAAGAGAGAGGAAGAGACTGAGAGAGAATTTGGTAGAATATGTGTTCTCAGATCTGTAATCCAAACAACTGTTTGAACAACTTCCTGTATTGTGTCAGCTATTCATGATCTCCTTGCTTCTGGCATCCATCCTCCACTCTGCTTCCATCCACTCTCAAATACCCTTTTCAAGAGCTTTTATCTTTGTAAGTGGTAGCCACTTACAAAACCTGATTGCCAAATTTGGTTCACCATTCTGCTCACTTCCTGCTGCAAATCTCTAACCAATTCACATCAGTTCCATGCTCCAAATTTCTATACTTTTATTATTTCCTCTGCAGTTCCTTATCCCTATACCAAATTGACATCATGATTTGTTGAGACAAACACAAGCGAATTCAAGTGTTTCACCTTTTCTATCACAGTTAATGGCTATAATTTGAAAACAAAAACTCACAAATTGATCATCATTGGAATAATAATAATGAAAATACACATATAAAGTGTATGTACTTCACTACTATATTACAGAAGTCATTATTTTTCTCCCAAGGCAACTGAATGCATATGATTAGATGGAGAAACAAAATTCCATTCCAGCTGTTTACTCCTGTGATTAAACATTCCTGAAAGAAGGTAGGATGTACTGACATTTTAAATGTGATGTCATATTATTTTTATTTTTTGAACTGGCAATAAAATACTGAAGTAGATGAACATTAATGTGACTCATATGAAGCTGTGTCAAAGGTGATTAAAAAATCACTCTTGTCTTCCTGTGACTGTTTGCCAACTCCAGCTCTGTTTTCTTGCTTCTTCTGGGTCATGGGTTCCTGATGATTTGCTCAGGCTGGAGAATCAAAAAAAGAGTCAAAATTTCAAATAAGATAAGTTCTAAAACAAAATGAAATAGAAGATTCCTATAAGGATTATCTTTCTTGTTTTTGATTCATTTTTTTTTTAATGGGGAAGGAAATTTCCAAAGATGGAAGTAATGGATCTTCAAAGTTGGTTCTGGGAAAAGAAGAGAGGGTCAGTGAACCAGCAGCATAGCAGACGGTCTTCTGAGAAACAGTACTATTTCATTTTTCGTTGAATTGAACTTAAGGAATCTTTACTTTTTTTCCTCTGAGGGTAAAGTGTCAAGCCACTGGAAAGCCAGATGTTTCTACTACTTCCTATAACTATTAATATCTAGGGATATATCATATATGTATGGTAACTAGTGAATAGTCAGGTTAGAATGATTACTGGAAAGAGAGACAAACAATAAATAACATGGGCAATAAAAAAATGTCCATGAAAACCTCGAGATTTACAATGAACGGGTGGAAAGTACAAGTATGTAGGCATATACCACATCTTCCAGATGTACAGGTCTGTGTTCATATTCTATGTTTCTCCCTGATTCTCTTCTGCAAATTCTAGCTCCTACGTTACCATCCCACTCTCAGGGGAAAAAAAGCCCTTGATTCAATGATCCAGCATATATTCAATCTTTGCTGGGGTTCCCACAGATGTGATAATCAAACTGTTTTCCTCTTCTTTCTAAGAGCTCAACATTGCTTTCCCAGTGAGTCAAGCATTAAGTGTACTTGCTTCTCCATGATAAATAAATGGATGAATAAAGACTGAGAACCACTCGTAATGTTGGTTCCTACAGCTTGAATTAGAGTCTTTATTTGCCAATTGAAAGATGCCTACCTTGCTGATTGCTATAAGCAAAAGAGATGCTATGTCCTTCTTGACACATAGTCAGTACCTACTTTTTTCCTTAATAAAGTTCAGTCATACCCCAAGTTTGGGAATTAAAACTGTGGGCATATACCCAGAATAAGCATTGTAAGGATATTTCAAATAGTCTGTAGCTCAGGGTCTGTAAAAGCATGTTTTAAAATGTCATATAATTGATTAATATTTTCATCTACTCATTGACTTCCAAGGACATGTTTGGCTTTTGGTTATGAATTCCGATTCTTGAAAACCTTGGCGGAAAGTCTTCTGTAATATAGTATGTCAAATAAAAGCTCTGTTTTTGCTTATTTATATTAAATAGCCTCTAACCTCCAGTCCGCTATGTTGTGCTAGATTTATTTACAAAATCTTCAGCCAGAACTAGAGTTCCATGAATCCTGAGTATACATGAACTTCCGTCCAGCAGATGATTTAGGGCTAGTTTTTCTGATGTGACTTTGATTTCAGAATGTTTATCCACTTATGTTTAGAAAAATACATAGCTATGAAAATTTTTTTCCAATGAGAACTATTTTTATTTAAGAGTATACTATTTAGAACTAAACTAAATTATTGAATACATTCCCACATGGATTATAAACTAAATCCAGTAGAAGGTGACACAACCTCTACAACCTCAGCAATTCAGTTACACATACAATTTCCAAAACTTTAAATGAGCTCAACTAATCTGCATTTTGAAGAACAATTAAATTTCTTCCTATGAAATAAAAAGAATCACATATAACCCCACATTAACCTAGCTTCCTTATTCTTTAAAATTTAGAAAAATTAAAATTTATTTTTTAATTAAATTATTTATTATTCTTCAAGATCAGTGTGCTATGCTTTAGATGGCACATGACCTTGAGTATTTACCAAGAGACAATAACATCTCTTGGTGAGACATTGTATGTAAGAAATGAGACATTAAATGAAAGAAAAAGATTTTTCATACAGCATAAAGAGAGATATTTGAAAAGTTTAATGGTCTCCCCCCAAATCATCAGCATTTAAAACTAATTTTAAACAAATAGCATTTTATCACATAAACAAAATAAAAATAGGTATGCATATTTGAAGGTAATTTTATTTATCATTCAGTTTGATACTATCCAAGTAAAGCATTTTATAAAATTATTCCTTAACTGAGGCATTAACATATGAGACTTTATGAAGTTACAAGGCTGCTTTCTTCTAAAAACTTTATTCAACTAAAGATTTAATGATCAGCTAAAACCCCATACTTATCTTTGCTATCAAAATTTGCTTTTAAAAATAATATAAAACAATGAAGATCACTAACATTATTTAAAATGTGTCTTCACATGTATGTTTTAATCACGAATTGCTACAATTTTCAACAAATACTTTTACATTACTAAAAAATCAGGAAGAATATTAAATTCATACTTTAAATAACTTTCATTGACATTTTTTTGATAATGAAATTGTGTGTGTCACCAGAAGGAATAGATACAGATTTGAGCCAAATATATTAGAAATGTAGTATTTCACTTGAAGATAAAAATGTGTATTGTGGCTACTCTCAACTTAAATAGCTCCTCCTTTCCAAAACATAATTCCATTGCAAATTCAGTGGCATCAATGAGAGCAGTGGTCATATACCAAAACGCTTGGGGACAAGATTTTGACTTATTACAACTAAAATGGGAATTTATCAGGAGCCAAATCCAAAAAGGAAATAGAGTGTCCAAGTTAATAGTATTTAAAAGTATAGCATCGCAGCTTGAGAAAAAAAGGATGGCCAAGCTAACCATAACCTGGAGCAAGGACAGCCAGTGGAGAGGACCAAGAAGACGAACCCAAGAAGCTACGAGCAAGTATAAGTTAAACAGAAAGCAAACATGGGAAGTGCTGTGCGTTTCATGGTTTCCTAGGGTTAGAACTGCATTGGGACTTGCAAATCCTCCTCAGTCAGCTAGCACAGGAAAAGAACAGAGATTCTTAAGAGAGATTTTACCTGCAAATCATGTTGAAGAAGAGAAATAAGATGGTCCTGTTCATTTTAATGAGGTACCTTGTTAAGACAAGTTACTAAACTG
Organism: Ochotona princeps; assembly: GCF_030435755.1. NCBI lineage: Eukaryota > Metazoa > Chordata > Mammalia > Lagomorpha > Ochotonidae > Ochotona > Ochotona princeps. Next base: position 32,868,482 of record NC_080838.1, read on the forward strand.
CAATACTTCCATTGCAGTAGTCCTGCAATTGCTGACTCCTTTTTTTTTTTTTTTTTAACAATTTGAAGTATTACTCAAACTAAATCTTTAGAAATCAGATTTGGTAGCCAAAATTTTTAAGTGATTATGAATAAACACTTAAAATGATTTTTAGATACTAAATTCCAGATAGAATTATTTACATGACATTTTAAAGATGAAGTTTAAATTCTTCAACCTGATTACCAAGAAGAATAAAAATATTTCATAAACATTTTGAGCCTACCACTTTGGCATCTGATCAATGCTAAAATGTGGGCACTGAACAATTACTGATTCACTGCCATTTGTGATAACTTCTGTGCTGGTGTTATCATGGCACTTTTAAGAAATGAACAACTATAAGTAAAGGGCTATACTGTGATAAAGTGTGAGGAAATAATGGAATGGAGAAAAGGGAAGAGAGAAAGAGAAGGGAGAGGGAGAAATTCCTGCACCTACAAAACTGCACCATGGAAAATAATAGTAACAATTTTCAAAAGGAACAAAAACCATATAAATAAAAGAAGACATGAACTACTTAATGTGTGAAATGTACTATTTTTTCTTGGCTTCTCCTTTTCAAAAAAATTATGTATGCATGTATGTATGTATATATTTGAAAGGCAGAGTTACACAGAGAGATAGCTCTTCCATTTGCTAGTTCATCCCCCAAGTGTCTACAACAGCCATGTTTGTATCAGGCTGAAACCAGAAGCAAGGAATTCCATCCTCATATCTGGGATGAGTGACAGGAGCCTAATTCACCTGGACCATGTTCTGTTGCTTTCTGAGGCACAGGAAAATGGATCAGAACTGGAGCTGCCAGGATACTAACCAGTTCTTATGTGGGATGTTGCATCATAAAAGGAGGTTTGACCTGTTGTGCCATACTCTGGCCCAAAGACCTTTCTTTTCTACCTTTCTTTCCTACCTACACCTCCTGCAGAGCCAAGTCTGTGATATTGGAACTTATTGTAATCATATGCATAAATTCTTTTCATACTGTTTAATTCTCCTTCCTTTGTAGGTTTCAGAAAAGATGTTTCTCTTTTATGTTTGTCTTGACTTGTAATGCATATGTGTTTGTAAAGTACAAATTGTTTGGTGAGATTAAGGGATATAATCTCCTTCAGAGGAGACTGTCTAATGCAGAAAAAGTAACATGGCAAAGCAGCTGCTCAGAGGCAAATTTTTGAAGAGCATCTCTATTAGCTCAGTGTGAATTTGCTCGATCCCCAAATTAAATTCCAGAGTGGATCATTGGAAAATAAACTAAAGAGTGTGAAAAATGTTGGAAGGATTTTGGAAAACTATGGGGACAAAAAATAATATTTAGTGACCTAAAAATCAAAAGGTATACCATCACTGCAATTTTGCACCAATGCATACCTAGAAGTAAATATTTGCAATCCATTTTATTCTGAACAAACGTAAAGATGAAAAAGTAAAGATAAAGTCTCACAATGACAAATCGAGAAAGTCTGTTTTCTTCCTTTTTTTTTTTTTGACCCCTACTCCATGCTGGAGTTGGCCTGCATGATCCACTGACACAGGAAGACAACACACACCTCGCCCTAAGAGCTGATGTGCCCAGAGCAGGAAGCAGTTTTTCTGGAAACCTTGCAATAGTGATGAGAGTCTTTATAACGGCATCAAGAGTGTCTTGACTTTCCTTGTTTGGCTCATATTTTACCACATCCTGTAAGACACTGCAAACAGTGTATAACCAGTTCAGAGGCTTCTAGATAAGAGAGACTGGGGAAAAGAGTGGCTTGATGATACTGATTCAGTTAAAGTCTGATATCCAAGAACATATGGAGTGCTAGCTTTTTTTCCTGTGAACATACAATGGATTTCTATGCTGTCCTGGGATGCTGAAATTTTAATCTAGTGCTAGTTTTGTGTTTCTGTGTATATAAATGTGGTTTTTTTATATATATATCCTGAAAGATAGTTGGAAATTACGCCCACACGTAAACACACAAACTTAGTGAAAAGGTGAAAAGAGCAGCTGTTTTATAGCAAAGCATCAGTGAATTTTCAAACATAAAGACTTTGAAACTGTACTGCTGGATCCTCACCCAGGCTTAGAGGGCCCCAAACTGGTTTTACTCATGACAACATCAGAAATTATGAGGAAAAAACAGTTGTGGACTTTGGTTGCTTGGCTCTGAGTGTCAAAAAAATGATTGATGGTAACAGTTCTCTTCCCTCCTCTTGTCCCCACTCTATCTTCCATCACACTCCACATACATGTATACTCTCACATGCATGCACACATGTGAACTCTTGAATGGGAAGTGTGTTTACAGCATTTGACATTGACTGGATTGGGATCAGGAGTCATGTTTGTCCTCCTGCTCTTTCCTTGAGCAGAGGCAAGATTTGAGCATATGTTCAAACAGACACCCAGGCAAACTCTTAAACATTCATTTGGCCAACAGCTCAGCAAATTCCAGTTCTCAAAAGATTAACTGGTCACTTTATTTCTTTTGGAAGGCCCCGATATAACTGAAGGCCAGCGCTTTGTTTATCTTCCACTGTTTATCTTCCAAGGCACTTGCTCAAATATACTCAGATGTACAGAGTACCTTCTCGGGAAATAGAACTTCGAATCATGAAAGGGGAAGGCATTCTGGAGAAAGAAGTGTTATCTAATTTTTGTAATGTCTTTAGCTTTTTTGTAGACAGGTACAGAAAAAAAACAAAATTCTTAGAGATTTTAAGTGAACTTTATTGAAGTAGTCTGTCTACTCCTTGCTAGTGGAATATGAATAAAACTAAACATATCTCTCTTTATGGAAAATGGAGATTTTAAACCTACAAATAGAAATTCAGATGAAATAATTTCAAACAGAAACAAATTTAAATTATGTTAATTGTTTTGAATTCCTCCAGCTTCGTCATTTTTTTGAAGAACTTCTAAAAAGTGGTAAAAACAAAGAGGTGTCACAAAACCTTTATTTGCACTAGTCAGGCTGTAGCATTTGTTCTAATGGATAATGCAAAGATTCAGTGTAGAAATTTAAAAAGAGAACAAAGAAATACCAAAGGTGAAATAACAAGCAACTCCACAAACTGTGTCGTTAATCCTTCAAAGGCTGAAAATTGCTTATTAGTAAACTAATTTTCTTGTCCCAATTATCAATTTTACTAGGTATTCTAAGATGTGATCAAAGTTGCTGTCAAAAATTCTTCAAGACCTTACTTTTCCCTAGGTGGACGCCAACTCTAGAGTTGCTTAAAACAAGGTAGTATTTTAAAAATAGTAAAATTATGATTTCTCCTCCAAATACATTATCACAATGCATAAAAAGAGAAAGGAAAAACCAATGCCTCAGAGGCTAGATTTTGTCATTTAAACACAAATAACTGAAGTCTGATGTAAGTGCTGTATTCAAAACACAAGTTATGAAAGGACAGACAATACATTATATGGAGTCTCTAACAATCATGGCTAAAAATCAGGATTCCTGATCCAGAGACAAGGATCCAATGTAAAGGAGTCTGAAGCTGTCATTGAGAGTGGCTGGAAAGAGATCGTTGACGCTTCTGATGACTTTGATGATCTGAAACCCTCAGAGTGCCTTCTCATCTACAGCTAGCGACACGTCAGCCTTCCTTCTCTCAAGGGTTACGATGTGATCGTTCAAGCTTAAGCTCGGACTTGTAAAATGATCACATTTACCATATCAATTCTACAGAGATTTGAGTTGGAACTGAAGGCTACCCAGCACCCTCTCAAGAAATGATCCAACAGACACATACATGGTACTATGGAAGGTTCTCTGAGTGCCCTGTCATGCTTTCATTGGAAGAACAATGTGCACACTGAGGTAAAGAATTTGCAAATTGTCTCCCCATAACATCAAAAACACCCCTGACAGTGTTTGATATGCTTAACCTGAGATACTATCTCTCAAATACATTAAGATGTTTATATTGGATGCAAGAGATGGAATGTTAAGTTGTGGATACAAGACCAAACTTATGATGTAATTCAAAAGCTAAACATCAACATCCAGGGTGTTTTGCTGTAAGCCACAATGTCTGCTGAAATGTTTTATGTGACCAAGAAGTTTATGAGAAACCAAGTTCATATTATTGCCATGAAGGAAGAGTTGACGCTAGAAGATACCTGTCAGTTTTACATCAAGAAGTGAAAGCTAGTAAAACTGTGCGTCACTTACGTGAAAACATAGCCATAACCCTGGCTGTCCTCTTTGCAGTTACCTGAAGGAAGCCTGATCGGCTCACTGAGACAGTGCGTGCTTAGGATTTCTATGTCTCTTCCACGTGAGAAGACACAGACCCAAAGGAAAGGATGTGATATATTTACTTATGCTCTTGGTATCTTCGTCTGTCTTCTTTTGTGGGTGGTAGAGCATTCACCCTCACACCCTGTCTCACTTAAGCACACAGTCTCTGCTACACAGAATTTCTATAGTTTCGACCTTGGGAAACTGGCCATCACTCCACCGAAAGATTTCACCATTTTGTTAGAAATATTATTAAAGAAATGCATGCTCAGAAGTAGGATTATTAAACACAACCGTTATTATGCTTCTTGATGATTTTTTAATTTATTAATTTTATTTGAAAGGCAGATTTTACAGAGAGAGAGGCATGGGGCCAGGTCTTTCATCTACTGCTTTACTCCTCAAATTGCTCAACAGCAAGAACTGAGCAGATTCAAAGCCAGAAGCTGGGAGTTTCCTCTGGGTCTCCCACAGGGTGCCTAGGCCCAGGGACTTGAGCCGTCCTCTGCTCTGTAAGTCCATAAGCAGGGAGCTGGATCAGAAGTGGAGCAGCCGAAACACAAACCGGAGCCCATATGGGATGGCTGCACCACAGGTGAAGTGTATGCTTTGACTAATATTAAGACAGCTGCTCCTGTTCATTTTAAAATTTTCATATTCATGGAATATTTTTTACATCCTTTTATATATGAGTCTGTGTCAACCTCTGTTGGTGATGCACACTTCTTACAGAGAGCGTTCAGATAGATCTTGCTTTTTAATCTGTGTCTTTAAATTGGAACGTTTGAGTTCATTTGCATTCAATGTTATTGATAATAATTTAGTCTTACCCTTTCCCACAAATATTCCCATTGCTTGCTTTGTCCTATTATTACTAAGTTTTCTACCGTCACATTCTTCAATATCTTTCACTGTTTCTGTGTGTAGTACATTCTGAAGTATCTTTTGTACACTGGCCAGGTGATGACAGATTATTTCAATTTCTGTTTGTTTTGGAAGGTCTTTATTTCACCTTAGCTAACAAATGAAAACTTTGCTGGGCATAGTATTCTGACTGACAGTTTTTCTTTAGACCTGAAATATATCTCTCCATTTTCCTATAGCCTGTGGGGTTCCTGGTGAGAAATCTGCTGTTAACCTAATGAGAAATCATTTAAAGGACATCTGGCATTTCCTTGTTGCATATATTGCAATCTTTTCTTTGCATTTTACTTTTGAAAGTTGGAATATATAGTATCACGATGAAGCGTTTCTCTGACCATGTCTTTATGATTTCTATGTGTTTTTTATACCTGGATGTCCAAATTAGCGAAATTTTCTGCTGTTATTTCATTGAATATTTTTCCCTAGGCCATCCTACTTTTCCACTTCTTTAAGAACACCTAAGATTTGTTGTGTTTTGATGAAATCACAAAGATCCTGAACATTGTATAAATTTTTTCTCTAGTTTTTCTTTGTATGACTGAAATATTTCATAAGCTTTGTCTTCCAGTTCAAATATAGTTTCTTCTGCTTTGCCAAATTTGTTGCTTAGGTTATTCACTGTCTTATTACTTGACATACTGCATTCTTCTAACATTTCAGCTTGATTACCCTTTACTATTTATATTTCCCAGTGTAATTTCCTATCCATGCAATTCATGGATTTCTTTAACTCATGCAATTGCTTGTCCATGTTTTTGAGTAATCTTACAATCATTCTTCTGAATTTCCGCCAGTCACACAGTCGAATATTAAAGTGTCACTGTGCTCCTTTTGGGGAGTCACATTGTCTTCCTCGCCTGCATTTATTGTATTTCTACACATATTTTCATAATCTGCAAAACACAAGTTGATATTTCCTCTGAAGTCTTTGTTTTTGGTAATGTGCCTCTAGCAGAGTGAGATGTCTACACCTTTAGGAGTTATCAAAGGGACATGCTGGATAGGACCAGAAAGTTGGGCTGGTGTTTGTGGGTGGGTCAGGATGGCATACAAGCTACGCAGTATGAATCTATTTCATTTTCTGTAGGAGATGCCCTGGCTGGTATGATCATTGCTTCCCCATTCTCTGTGACAAGGTGAGCCTCTCTGTGCCTGCACTCCACACTCACTCAGGAGTACAAGCTACACCACGAATCCTTGTGCTGCGGCGTGGTCATGGAACCTCTCGTTATGTCCATTCCCAACATTCAAGGCATTCAGAAATTCAGAAGTTGGGCTCAGTACTTACACAGAGATCCAGCCATGCCCCAAGCTACTGTTTACTAGCCTATTGTACAATCACAGGATTCCCACAGCTATTGACTGCAGGGGATCCACTCTGTGACCCTGCAAGCCTCTCCATGCAGTGAAGGAGCTATCCCATGCTTAGAGCTAGCCACTGCTCCACAGAGGTTGATTGGTGCTCCACCCTGGCAAAAAGAGTCTGCAATTTGGTGGGAGAAGGAGAGGGGAGCACCATACCAAATAGGTACCTTGCCCCCAGCAAAATGTCCAGACCAGACTCTGCTTGCTTTATCCTGGAATGATGGTGCTTCCCTCATTGGCCAGAGGGTGCCCTGGTGGGGAAAGGGAAAGAAAGCAATGCGCCCCCTTTTCACAGGGTTATTTGGGTACCATACACCCCACCAGCTCATCTGCCAAGACTCCAAGTCTGTGGGACCGTGGATTTCTGCCTGAAAATATTCCAGAGGTAGATGGGCCATCACGGTCTCTACTCACATTAAATATGGTCCTTGATTTTAGGTGTGGAAGGGGAGAAAAGCAATGTGCTCTCCATTCATAGAGAGTTAAGTGAGCACCCTGTCCCTTGCCAACTCATCTCTCTGGACTTGAAGTTGGTGGGGCCACTGAGTTTTCCCCCAGTCACAATCAATATCAAAGTACAGACTTCTGTAGACTCCTCTTCCCTCTCTATGGGAAGATGGCTTACTTGTTAGGTGCCAGTAACAGGAGTCCTGGTTGTATCCTACAAGCTGTTTCTGATGGACATTCTTAGGAAAGTGAGGTTTTCCACTGAGAATACATTGAGATGAAGAATTTAATGACTTTTAGCACAACTGAGTAGCTCTACCTCAATTGGAGCTAAATCTCCAGAAATAAGACTCTTGGACCATTAATGTAAACATCAAAACAATTTTAAAAGGAGATATTGACTTAGGGACATTTACTAACGTGTTTTTCCTTTGTAGACCCTGCAAAGGGATCTGCAGAATCCCCTGAGATCCCAAACAACTCTTTGAGACCACCAGTCTGGACCAAAGTCACAGTTATTTCTGGCTCTCTAACCAGGCTCCCCACATCCATCCTAAACACCTGCAATCAATTCACCAACATGCAGTCAAAGTGAGTTTTCAATAACATAACTCTGATCAAGCCATGTACCCAAAAAAACTTATGGCTTTCCATTCTTTGTAGGAGAATATTAAGATCCTTTCTGTGACTGGCAGAGCCTTCCATATACTTATTGTAGACCACCGCAGCCTCCTGTCCCTTGATGTTCTTTTTCAGTCTATTTGCAAGAGCCATGCCAGCTTCTGTTTTGTTTTCATCATATATCTAATGTTTGACACAAATGAGGACTCCTATCCCTGACTAAATTAGGATCTGACCTAAGATGAAGAAAAAAATAAAAGATCTTCTCCACATTCATATTAATCTGTCTGTTCCTTTGAATGTACACAAAACTGAACCCATGGCCTCCGTTGAAGGAGCAGGGAAAGTACCTTGCACAAACTTTAGGAGGTTCCAAAGTACCTTGCACAAACTTTCATCACTAAAAATAAAGAAACAACTTTATTTGTTCAGAGAATACATTAGAGCTGGCACAACTACACTCAAAATTGAGATAAACTACAGAAATGTATAGCAAATACCTGAACTCTAGCATTTCTTAGACCAAGATTGAATTTTCAGTTCTCTGTATTTATTCATTTCCTCATTTATTCCTCTACCCTGGTAAAAACAATGAAAACTTAATCTAGATCAAAAGACCGTTCATAACTTCTCCACTTTCTAGTGGGGGAAAAGCCTAATGCTTTCAAGTTTGGCAACAGAGTGAAGCTTTCACTCCTTCTATTATAGAAAATATGACATAAGAGAAGCAATTCCAGAAATTGCTATGTTTTTCATTAGGTTATGTCCATTATGACTTGTATACCTTGTACCAAGTGATATGCAGCAAATAACTGGACCCAGTAGCCTAAAAAGGTACACTAAAAATGATAACCTTTACTGTTTACCTCTTTTTTGCTCAGATCAAACTAAAGCAGCAAAATGATCCACGTCTTACTATAGTATTCTTTCAAGTATTCTCCATTAATCATACTGAAGGTAATACAGTGTATTAACAACCCATAGTCAGTTACAAAACTCAGACATGATTGCATGTTGATGGGACGTGAAAACTTTGGTTAAACTGCTAAATATTTGACCTTCAGTGTCTCAGCTATGTTTAGAAACATATATGAGACAATGTTTCCTGCAGTATTTCTCCCAAAGGTAGAGTTTGTATTAAAAAGACAGAAGTTAAACAGTGCAATGAAATATGTCTGCACTGATCTGCACACATCTTTTTCTTTGTCCTCGCGAATTTTTGAAATCTAATTTTTATTACATTGTGCTTGGAAAAGAGACAGCCTAAAATGCAGTTTGGAAAAGATGGTGACCATGTGAGATCTAATTAGAGTGATCTACCATAATTGGGTCAACAAAAGGATAGGAGTAAACGCATTCACAATGGAAGTGGAACTCATCTGGAACACAGCTGGTACTGTGCCATCACCTTGGAAACCCACTAGGACAGAATGAGTCATTTTTTCATATTGAATTTGAGAAAGGAATCCCAGATGGAAACATTCAGAATAGGAGTTTAGTGTCAAGAGGAGAAAGAGTAGGCTTGTTCAGAAACCAACTCTTTCAAAAGAAAACTGAAAAGAGGTGATTTCTAGAAGAAAGAAAACACCAGGAATCCCAATGTTCTAAGGATGGAAGCATCAAGAAAAGATTTGATTGATTTTCTTGATCATAGCTATTTGACTATCTTCATCTACATTTTTTATTACTAATTCCATCGTTCATGTGTAGCATTTGATCTTAGGCTGATCAGTCAACTGGTGAGTCACACAGTAAACCCTTTTCTTTTAAGAACATTTTCATTCACTCAAAGCTGTAAAAATTCAATTACTCATCTCTGATGTATTGTAGGGTATATTATTTCATCATATAGAAGAGAAGCTGACTGTGTGATTTTTCCGTGTCCCTGCATCTTGATTTTGCATTCATTCTTCCTCTGTTTTGACTTGTTTTACCTATGATCAGAACCTTCTCCAAAGCTAGCCCGAGGGAGAGAGAAGACTTAAGTTTGATTGAGTTGTGTTCATCTTAGTGTAGTGTCTTGAGAAGGGATGGAAAATAACAAATTGCCAGCAAAGTTTGCAAATATATTTGAATATAATTGAATCATATTTTCAGTTTCCCTTTCTTTATAACAACATTGTCGAATGGAACTTTGTGATTATGGAAATATTCTGAGTAACTGGATTTTCAATTTTACATCAACTTAATCCATTTAAATTTAAACTCCAATGGGCACATGTAGCTAATAACTATCACACTACACAGTGCAGGCCTACCACGTGTCTTTCTAGTTAGCATATTTGACCGTGCAATATAATGTCATTAAATCCAAACACATTAACTTAAAAATCATGAGAATTTGACATGGATTGAACTTGTCAGTCATTAACTTTTGTGGCAGGAAGAATATGTCTGCTAATCACGTTAATAATGTAAAGCATGTTATAGATCAAAATTGAAATCCTTATGGGTATAAACTAGTTATAAGAACTAATTTTTGAATTATTATAATTATTTATGTGGGACTAGCATTGTGATAAAGCAAGTTAAGCCCACCACCTCTGATACCAGCATCCTAAGTTATAATGAGAGTTCTAATTCTGGCTGCTCTGCTTCTGATTCAGCTCCTTGCTAATGCTCTTTGGAAAGGAGAGGAAAATGGTGTAAAGAACCTTAGTTCCTTATACCCACATGCAATACCCATGTGACATTCTGGCTTCTGGCCTCAGTATGACCTAGCCCCAACTGCTATGACCATTTAGAGAATAAACCAGCAGATTGAAGATCTTCTTTCTGACTCTTTGTTATTATGCCTTTTAAATAAATATGGAATAAATCTTTCAACATATTGTGATTATTCAGAAATTATTGTAGACAACTGATAGTAAATTTGCTAGGTAATAACTTATTTATTATTAATTTATTGCTAAAGTTAAGTAAGTCTATTAGAAACATGACTTGTAAACATTATTTATTCAAGCAGTATGCCAAATACTAGGCTAGAACTGAGGCTATGTTTAAAAGATAGGGGGATTGGGTCTGGCGCCATGGCCTAACGGCTAAAGTCCTCACCTTGAATGTGCCAGGATCCCATATGGGCTCCGGTTATAATCTTGGCAGCCCTGCTTCCCATCCAGCTCCCTGTTTGTGGCCTGGGAAAGCAGTCAAGGATGGCCCAAAGCTTTGGGACCCTACACCCACATGGGAGACCTGGAAGAGCTCCTGGCTCTTGGCTTTGGATCAACTCAGCTCTGGCCGTTGAGGTCACTTGGGGAGTGAATCATTGGACAGAAGATCTTCCTCTCTGTCTCCTCTCTATATATATTGACTCATCAATAAAAATAAATAAAATCAATAAAATTCAAAAAAACAAATAAAAACAACACAGCTTATATGTTATGTGTGTATGCACCTATTTGAAATAGCTCAAGGTTTTCTCTGAATATGTGAATACAAGTAAGAACCTGTTAAAATTTATTTCAGTATTTAAAACCTGGCTCAGTTTTCCATATAGCACTAATGTGGTAATATAAGTAAGTATAAATACTAATATAAAATATATGTTATTATTTATAATAAATACTCCATACTTGTAAAGCAACACTAGTAATAATATAATCAGCTTATTCTTTTACTTTCCTATATTACCATTACTTTAATGTCCAACATGTACTATCAATAAAAATGATGAATGGATTTGCATGTAATGAAATTTTTTCGGGGACATTGAGGATTGGCTATTGAAGTAGAGTGCCCAACTGTTCAATTCCTAATTTTTCTCCAGCATGCTAGATCCCTGGAGCAGATCATACCACTATTTATTTCAGTTTACTCACTATGAAGGTGGGAAGAAGCAACTGCTGCCTAAAAGGATGATTGGGAAGAGTATAAAGCTTCATGAGCAATACTCATCTGGCTTTGTCTCTGAATTACAGCAAATGATCAATAAAATTTTATTAGTAGTAGTGATAGTACTTTTATTAATAGAGATAGTGCAAGCAAAGTAAATACATGCAATATTCTGCCACATTTCTAGAAGAGTTATTTGTGGAAGAGAAGCTTGTTTGCCAACACTCAATGTAGAGTAAACCAGATAGTGTCTGCCCCCCCCCACACGCAATACTAGTTTAAATACTAGGAGATTTTCACTCACTGGTGTCAAAGTACATGGATAAAAGCTTCAAATATTTTCATTTCCTTTTTGAGTGTTAATTTACCTACCAGTTTCTTCTAAGAAGTAGATTGGAAAATCCACAGCCTTTCTTACAGTTTGTTCTGTATTTTAAAGAGTACACGTTTCACACGGTGTCGTTGCAGACAACAGCTCCCATGTGGAAAACAAATTTATTTTTGTCTTACAGATATGTGTATATAAAACTGAAAATATGTACTTTACTCAAAATGAATACCTAAAAAGTAAAAAAAAAAAATAAACAAAATCTTGTAAGAAAACTACTTTTGTAATAAGCGCCATTCTAGAGAGGATATAATATTTCATTAAAGCTCCTATCCAACAGCACAGACATTTTCAAGTAGAGCAGTGAATTAGATTTCTAAATGCCACCATGCATTCCGTAAACAGATTTAACTGGCAACGCAAATCCAATTAGGGGGACTGAGCATCTCAATAACATTGCTAATTTGCTCAGGCCTCAAAGATGTACATCTTTGAAATCAAACTTAAGTCAATATTATTTAGCAGATGGAATGTTTTATGACTTTAGCTTAAGCCTTACATTTAAAAGTACACACTTGGGGTGGGCATTTGATCTAGTAAGATGCCTGTATCGCATTTCGGAGTTCCCAGGTTTGAGTCCTGGTTCAGGCTCTGGATCCTTGATTGCTGCCAACACAGACCCTGGGAAGGAGCTTTGAGGTTCAAGTTGCTAGGATTTTTTCACCTATGTGGGGAAAGGAATTGCTTGCTATTCAGTAGTGAACTAACAATTGGGAGTCTCCTTTTCTCTCTCTCAATCTCTCTCTCTAAATAACTAAAAGATCAATACATAAAAGTAAACATCAGCAATCCCACTATCAATATATAGTTTTGGGATGCTTGAGAGAAACAATGGACTCTGAACTGCAGGCCTACATGGGGAAAAAGAGCAGTAAGCATTGTTCTCGAACCTTTATCTCACTCTTTGTATTTGTTTTCAATAAAACAGCTACTGTCATAAATTTCACACAGAGCAGAAATCTATGCCCCACTCCCGTAAAGTTCAGAGTACAAAATCTCAACTGCAAGATGGTGCCCTTTGAGCAGAAATTCAGTGACTTGCCCTTGCACAGCACTAACTCCATTATCTTCAATATGTTATTTCTAATACAGTCATGGTAATCTTCATCAAGTCAAGTGGAGGACAAATCACAGCCTCAAATGGGAAAACTTCCCGAGCTGATCTTGAAAGATGCACATTCGGCACCTACACTCACATTCCCTTGTCTGGAATTCAACCTATGCTCACAACTCAGTGCAAGTGAACTTGGGAAATGTAACTGGATACACACCGAAGATAAACACAACAGTAGTATCTTTGTGAGGATGGTTACCTCTCCTGAGCCACTGGTGATTTCCCAGCTGCCTCCCTCATCCTTTCAATTGCTGGAGGAAAGCAATTCCATTCATACAGTCACAGTTATGAGTTAGTCAAGGACGTGCATTTTGAAAACAAAGCCATTGAGAACAACTATTGATTCCCCTGCCTACTCCCGCTGCCAAGGAGACCAATGGAGAAGGTTTAGGGGTTTTCTCTTCTTGGGTAGAACAGCATCAGAAAATATTTTAAGCCAGGTTACTTTTTCCATGAATGAGACACATTTTAAACAGCAATCAAGTTCTTAGAAATAAAGTGGAAGATGAAAGATAAAATAAATAAAAACTAAAGATTCAGTATAAGTGAAATCTATTTCATGAAGTGGAGTATTATATAATTTTTGGTGAATATTAAAATGCCTTTCATCAACCATTAACAGAGAGATTGTGTCTTAATTCCTGCTAAGTTAATGTATATGAAATATGTAATAGAAGTCACAAATACAACATGTGCTGATACTGAAATGCTGACTCTCCTCCACAAACCTACACCACTCACCTGCTTTTCCTTCTCTGTGAATGCATTAACAGTTACCCAAGATGCAACTTCAGCATTATCCTGGATTTATCTTCTTCTCTCACGCTTCTCCCCTAAGCTGTCAGAAAACATTGTTGACTGTACACTGTTGTGTTCCTTGTCACCACTGCTAATTCTTCTTCCCATCCTCCCTGATGCAGATAACTAACCACTTTTACCTACCCCCACCCCTACACGCACACACACACGCGCATGGGCACACACACACAGAGAAACTAATATCAATCCAATAGCAAAAGCAGCGGCAGTGAAATCAATCAGATGCTTGTACTAATGCATGACAAAGACTGTTAAACAAATAAGCAAACAAAATACTCCTATTGCTCTTCCCCTCCAGGAGTTTGCCTCAGCCATACTGACCTGATTTTCCTTGAATACACCTTGCATTCTAAAAAACTGTCTCCACAAGTCTTATTCCAAATATCTGATTCAATATTCCCATGTTCAATAGGCCCTGGGATTTTCCCTACCCCATTCCCACGTTCCTCCCGACCCCACTGAGTTCTGCTATATTATTACTATAGTATAGTTTTATCAAACACAGTCATATGTCCATCACTGTGGGCATTGACAATGGCAGAGAGTCCAGCATCCCATCGTCAAGTTACAGATAACAGTTTCATTGGGAGTCCATCTTTGTTCTGAAAGTAGAGATGCATAATGCATTGCATCCTCACATTTGGTTATGATAGTTTCCATTACACAGTTACTATACATCCTGTTAAATGAAAAGCCACAAAAAATCAACAGGAAGAAAAATATAAATAGAAATTTACAATGCCATGAAGTTAAATAATATGTTACTGGATATGATAATCTCCCTTACACAGTTACTGTACATCCCTTTAAAAGAAAATCCTCAAAAAAAATCAACAAAAGGAAAAAAACCAGAAATTTACAATGCCATGTAGTTAAATAATATGCTGCTGAATGACTAATGCGTCACTGAATAAATGGAAAAGAAAATCAAGAATGATAATAATAACAAAAAAGGAAAAATTGATACCTGAGAATTTAAAAAAATTTTTCCATGGTAAAGAAAAGTTGAAAGAATTTGCCTCTTCTAACCTGCCCTACAAATGATACTTCAAGATGTTCTCTTGACAGACAAGAGGAATAGTACCCACCAAAACCAAAGGCAAATGGGAAGAACATCCCAGAAAAATAACAACAGAAGACTAAATCAATGAACAACCCTAAAATGACAAGACCAAAGTACCATCCATATGTATTAACCCTGAATGTAAATAGCTGAAACTCATCAATCAAACATCATAGATTAGTAGACTGGATCAAAAAACAAAACCCATCTATTTGTTGCCTACTGGAGATACATCTCACCAACAAAGATCAGCAGGAACTAAATCTCATGGATGTTTTTGTTTTTAGTTTCATTTCTTCAAAACACTTTTTTCTCATTAAATTCTTCAATGACTCATAGATCATACGGTACCATCATTTTCTGCAAGAAGGTTTTTTGATTTTCATTTCTTCAGTGACACATTAGTCACTCAGTAACATGTTATTTAATTTCATAGCATTGTAAATTTCTTTTTCCTTCCTGTTGTGTGGCTTTTCATTTAGTGAGTTGTATAATAATTGTGTAATGGAGACTGTCATATCTAGCAGCATGCTATTTAACTTCATGGCATTGTAAATTTCTATTTTTCTTCCCGTTGTTGATTTTGTTGTGGCTTTTTTCTTGGGGGAATTTATAGTGACTGTGTGGTGAAGACTGACATGTCCAGATGTGAGGATACAATACTGTACAGTGTGAATCACTACTTCCTGATCAAGGATGGACTCCCAGTGAAATTGTTGGTTGTGTCTTGACAATAGGATGCTGGACTCTCTGGAGCTGTCCATACCCGCAATGATGGACATATGAGTGTTTATGAGGAACTATGCTGGGTTTTTTTGTTTGTTTATATCTTTTTTTATTGGTTACATTGCATTATGTGACACAGTTTAATAGGCAGTGGGATTCCCCCCACCTCTCCCCAAACACCCCAGCCCCACCCCCATGGTGGACTCCTCCACCCTGTTGTGTTACCACAGTTCAAATTCAGCTGAGATTCTTTCATTGGAAGCATTCTAAGCATCTACCAGGCATAAAGTCCAGCATCATATTGTCCAGATAAGTTCATTAGTTCCTTGGGGAGAACATCTTTGATAGGAACTATGCTGTTTTAATGGGAGAACTCAATGTGTGGGGGTGAGATTTGGGGAGGGGTATGGGAAATCCCAGGGCCTATAGAACTGTATCATAAGGTGATAATAATAATAATTGTAAATAAAGAAATGAGAAAAAATATTCCCATGTTCTATAATTATATATTTGTGTTTAATAAGTATTCAGTGATTATTTTTCTAGACGGCAATATATATTTTGATCATTGATCTTCTCAATTCTAAGGTTTCAAGGGTCATCATTGCCTGGCAGAAAATTTCAGTAAATATCCTTGAGACCAAAATGTAGTAACTAGGTCTAATGATATGGAAATTCAGTTTCAAAAGATACCCTTGCTACATAGGCTTAGATATGTGTCATGCCATATCTTCTTGGAGATTCATAAACATATATGAATATATTATATTATATATATTATTATATGTTCTTCTTTAAAGCAATCTATTTAACACAGAATTCCTCAGATTCACAGTGTCTTCTTCGTCAACGATCTGCTTTCAGGATCCAGTGGATTATAGGTTTTCCTCTGAAGCTGACACATGGGGATCATTGCTCTAGGTCAGTGGTCTGAAAATAATTATTTTTGGAGCTGGTCCTGTTGCACAGTGGTGGGTTAGGGAACTGCCCATGAAGCAAGCATCCCACGTAAGTGCCAGTTCAAGTCCTGGATGCTCCACCTCCACTCCAGCCCCCTAGAATACACCTAGCAAAATCGTGGAAGGTAGTGTAAGTTCCTGGACATCTGCACCCATGTGGAGTCCTGCATGAAGCTCCTCTTTCTGGCTTTGACCTGGTGCAGCTCTTTGCCTCTCTCTTTCTCTCATTTACTCTCTCTCTTTCTCTCATTTACTCTCTCTCTTTGTAATTCTGCCTTTCAAGGAAGTAAATATGCTTGAAACAAAGAACAGTATACCAGATGGAAGTTAATCTAGCAGTTCAACCAATCATTGCAATATAACATGTTACTGTAAACAAAGGATAAAAACAGCATGATAGCCCTGACAATTATAGACAAAGGCACTTTCCATTCTTGTTTTTCCTGCTAATAAATCATTTTCAATAAGATTAAGATATCGAGGTAGCTAAGTAGAGAAAGGAGTTTTACCTGTGAAGGTGTTGATAAACACAATTTTCATAGGAAGACCTGAAGGTCATCAAACATGAAGATCTTGGAAATTTTTAGTCTTGGAATAGATTCACCAAGCAAAAACAATCTGGAAGAGTTTAGCATCATCAGTGATGAATGTGCCACATTATAACTCTGCCTCTTCCGACACTGAGAACAAAAGATTTCCACAATCAAGCCTGAAGGGAACAGCATTGGAGCACGAAATGACTTTCTAACAAATTTACACATGACAGTTCCTTTGTCTTGCTCTTGTCTTAGCAGATTAGCCCACAAGCACACTGCATATTCTCAGGAACACACACCATCGTATCTGCCTGCCAGGTGGCCACCCAGTTTGGGGATTCTGTGCATCCGGCTATAGCATTATATGCATGGCAGTTGACATGACTGAGGAAGGATGCGCTAGGGAGATAATACATGAATGGCAAGCCAAACTCCTCATTAGTCTCCTTTTATAGACTTGAGAGCTAACCACACTGCAGTTGTATGCTTTGATAAAAGTGTATCATACAAATGGGAATAAATGCAATGTCTGGTACACTTTAAGGCCCATGTCTTTTATGCGGTAATAGTATCTTGCAGGTGTTTTAAAAGAATGTTACTTTATTTAACACTCTGATATAAATTGTGTCATTTTCACATAAACCAAATAGAATCTGAGTTTGTATTTAGTTGTCGTTGACCTGAAAAATCAACCAGAAAAATGTGCTTCATTCTCTAGAGCCTATCATTTCCTGCTTATAAAAACAGCAATAATAGAAATCATGTTTCTATTTTTCCTCTGTCTCTGTGTGAACAAAGGGCCATTGCACATATAATGGAAAAAGTCTCTCTGGCACAAATGTAGGATTGAAGGCTGCAAGTATGAGCTCCAAGAGCACAGACCTTTCCAAGATGCCTGCCTGGGCCTGAAACCTATAAGGTTAAGACTGTTTCCCTCCCCTCTGGGTCATGGCATGGTTGTATTTATGCCTGTAAGATACTTTTTTCCCACCAAGTCCTTTTGCAATATTTAAAGAGAGGGTAAAGTAATCAAATCTAAATGAAGGAGTATCATCACTCATTGGATATTGCTGAGTTCATACTGCCAGCTTCTGAACTTCGCCTTATCATACATAAAAAACAAATGAAAAGGATCTCCTTAGCACTCAGGAGAAGGGCTAGCAAGGTGGCATTAAAAGCTAATCCTCCACCTAAAGTGTTGGCATCCCATATGGTCACCGATTCTAGTCTCAGCTCATCCATTTGTCTTCCAGCTAGCTCTCTGCTGGAAAACAGCAGAGGATGGGCCACATCTCCCTGCATCCACATGAGAGATTCAGAGGAATCTTCTGGATGCTGGCTTTGGATCAGATCAACTCTGACTGTTGCAGCCATTTGGGGAGTGAACCAGCAGGTGGAAAACCTCTCTGTGCATCTTTCCTTTTCTCTCTTTTCTCTTAAAAAAAAAAAGTACTGGGAAGGACAGTCTATTAACACCCGACACAATGAATCCCAGGCACTGTTCTTTCTGATTTATTTGAATCAGTACAGGGAATTCTTGCAGCAATTCACTGATATATATTCATTATTAGCATCCCCCACTCAACAACAAAAATATAGAGAATGAGGGTGGTGAAATGCATTGCCAAAAGTCACACTACTAGCAAAGTGGTACCCAGGGTCGAAGCCAGGCATGCTGACTTTGGGGGGTAAATTATAGCATTATTTAGCTTGAATTCTTCAGGTGGAAGAAGACAGTTGTACAAATTGTACTGTGGCTCTTGAGTCCAGCACAATGGCTAAGTTCTTGCCTTGCATGTGCCAGGATCCCATACGGGCACCAGTTCAGGTCCGGGCTGCTCCAGTTCCCATCCAGCTTCCTACTTATGGCCTGGGAAAGCACTAGAGAGAAGGCCACAGGATCTTTGGAACCTGCACTTCAATGGAACACCTGGAAGAAACTCCCTCCTGGATTCGTCTCAGCTGGGTTCCAGCCATTGCAGCCATTCATGGAGTGAACCAGCAGATGGAGGATCTTTCTCTCTCTCTTTGCTTCTCTCCGTAAATCTGCCTTCCCAATCAAAATAAATATATCTTCTAAAAAATAGGGCCCAGTGGCGTGACCTAGCAGCTAAAGTCCTCACCTTGAACGCACCAAGATTCCATATGGGCGCCGGTTCTAATCCCGGCAGTTCCACTTCCCATCTAGCTCCCTGCTTGTGGCCTGGGAAAGCAGTCGAGGATGGTCCAAAGCTTTGGGAACCTGCACCCGCGTGGGAGGTCCGGAAGAGGTTCTTGGCTTCGGATTGGTGCAGCACCGGCTGTTGCGGCTCACTTGGGGAGTGAATCATCAGACGGAAGATCTTCCTCTTGTTCTCTCCTCCTCTCTATATATCTGCCTTTCCAATAAAATAAATAAATCTTTAAAAATAATAATAATAATAATTCTGTGACTCTTACTGAAGGCACAGCAGATTCAACCCTTCCCAGATTTGAATAGCTGTGAAGTGTTGAATATAACATCTTTCTGATGTTGGCCCCATTAAGGCCACATCACCTGTTTTCTTTGAAAGGCCCATTCTTGCACTCTGGTTAAGAATCATTGAGAAATATGATGAGAATCAAGATGGCAAAATAGGGTAAGGACACATTTAAACAGACGTAGAAATACTAGCCAGTGTGAAGCAGAGAGGTCACATTCCAAGAATTAAAAGAGGACAGGACAGTATCAGAGGGGTACCTGGAGACTGACAGACACAGGAAAGCAGCGAACACAATGGTGTGGTATTGTAGTGACTGATACCAAAGCAGGATTCAGCAAGTGGTGATCTGAACTGCACTGGAAGCTGGAACTCCACCACGAGCAAAATTCCACCCAAGACAGGTCCGGGTAGCCCTCAGACCTGATGGTCAGCAGATCAAGGACTCTAGTAGTAGCACATCAGGTGCCATTTCATACAGTGTGACAAAGAATTTAAGACTGCAGGGAACAGTGAGCTGTGCATGCGTTAAGCTCAGTGAGAACTCACGGCTTAATGGCCAACACATTCTGGCATGATCCACCAACTACCTAGCTATATGTCTCCCTAATCCTGGGACCTACTCCAACGAGAAGTGGGAGAAAGGTTGTACAAACAGTGGTGCAGTCTCAGCATGGTATCACAGGAGGTGGAGACTGGTGAGCCAGGAGCTGGGGCTACAGAGACCATGGTGGAAATCTAACATATAAACCCAGATCTGGAACTCGCTGGAGGGAGTGGCATAAGTGACTATAAACAAAGAGCCATGTGCCAACTGCAATAATTAAAATTGAACTGTAGACCTGTGGATGACAGCTTAGAAATCTGCCCCAAGGAGAAAAACCTGATAACCAAAAGTACAATGACCAAGAGCAAAAGAAGAGACAGACACACAGTGAATATACTGAAGACTCCCCTGTAAAGGAATAAAACCTTTTGCCAACCTCAGAATTCACTGAGGAAGACATCGAGAAAATGGGAGATACAGAATTCAAAACACTTGTTATAAAACTTCTCAACAATGTGAAGCATGTAAAGCAGGCATTCAAGGAATTCAAGGAATACATCACACTGGAAATGAATCAAATGAAAGTTGATACATCAGAAATGAAGAATAGAATGGAGCAAATTAAAAGTACAGTGGACAGTCTCCAAAATAGAATGAAGCAGGCAGAAGAAAGAATCTCAAAATTAGAAGATATTTCCTGTCACCATGGGGAAACAAACAAAAAGCTGCAAGCAGAGCTGGATCAGGCCAAAAAAAAGTATTCAAGAAATGAAAGACACTACTAAGAGGCCAAATATAAGAGTTAATGGGAGTCCCAGAAGGTGCAGAAACAGAAACTGAGTTTAAAAATGTATTTAATGAAATAATAAGGGAAATTTTTCCTATTCTGGTGAAAGAATTGGGAAACAACATCCAGGAGGGGCACAAAACTCCCAATAGGCTTGATCAAAAGCAATCTTCACCACAACACATGATCATCAAACTCTCTTCAATCGAACATAAGGAAAAGATCCTTAAATGTGCACGTGAAAAAATCCACGGACATATAAAGAAATGTCAATTAAACTCACAAGAGACCTCTCACAGGAAACTACAGGCAAGAAGAGAATGGAACAATATATTCCAGATTCTAAAAGAAAAAAATTGTCGGCCCAGGATAACATATCCAGCAAAACTTTCCTTTGACTTTGAAAATGAAATAAAATTCTTCCACAGTAAAGAAAAGTTGAAAGAATTTGCCTCTTCTAACCTGCCCTACAAGTGATACTTCAAGATGTTCTCTTGACAGACAAGAGGAATAGTACCCACCAAAACCAAAGGCAAATGGGAAGAACATCCCAGAAAAATAACAACAGAAGACTAAATCAATGAACAACCCATCCCTAAAATGACAAGACCAAAGTACCATCCATATGTATTAACCCTGAATGTAAATAGCTGAAACTCATCAATCAAACATCATAGATTAGTAGACTGGATCAAAAAACAAAACCCATCTATTTGTTGCCTGCTGGAGATACATCTCACCAACAAAGATCAGCAGGAACTAAATCTCATGGATGTTTTTTTTTTAGTTTCATTTCTTCAAAACACTTTTTTCTCATTAAATTCTTCAGTGACTCATAGATCATACGGTACCATCATTTTCTGCAAGAAGGTTTTGATTTTCTTTCTCAATTCTTCAGTGACACATTAGTCATTCAGTAGCATGTTATTTAACTTCATGGCATTGTAAATTTCTTTTTCCTTCCTGTTGTTGATTTTGTTGTGTGGCTTTTCATTTATTGGGCTGTATAATAACTATGTAATGGAGACTGTCATATCTAGCAGCATGCTATTTAACTTCATGGCATTGTAAATTTCTATTTTTCTTCCCGTTGTTGATTTTGTTGTGGCTTTTCATTTTGGGGATATATAGTAACTGTGTGATGGAGACTATCATATCCAGATGTGAGAATACAATGCTTTATGAATCTTTACTTCCAAAGAAGGACTCCCAATGAAACTGTTTACTCTCTCTTGATAATAGGATACTGGCCTCTCTGCCATTGTCCATACCCGCAATGATGGACATATGACTGAGTATGAAGAGCTATACTATAATAATGATATAGGGAACTCAGTGAGGGAGGGAGGGAATTGGGGAGGGGATACGGGAAATCCCTTGATTTATGAAACTGTATCATAAAATGATAACAATAAAAATAAAAAAGAATCATTGAGTAAGATGAATCATTTGTTTCTGGTCATGAACTTAAGATCAGCAAGAACTTTGAAGGAATTCTCAGTATTTTTGGAATATAAAAACTCTAACTTCAGATGATGTCATAGTGATAAAATGCTTATAAGAATAAAAAAATTGTCACTGCCCCAAATCTCACCCATATACAGGCTCTGAGTTACCAGTCACCTGTTGATAAAAGACTACAATTGTAACAGTAGGGAGTTGCCAACTACATTCACAAGAACACAGAAATAGTCCGGAGCTCATGCAGACAGATGGAGCAATAGCTCTTTCGTAGCATCTGTTGTTTACACTTTCCTATTAGCACAAATGGAAAGAAATACCATCTTAAGACAACAACCCACTCAGCTGAAGTACAGCTGCTTAGCCTCTGTTTTGTAACACAGGAAAAAGAATGTCTTTTTTTTTTTTTTCCAAATCATCAAGTCTTTATTCTGCTTCATTTCAAACTCAAAGAACAACAGAATGAAAATACAATGTTTTCCCCCATTCAGAAAACATCTTTACACCAATTGCACTAACCAAGAGAAAGAGAAAATTGAAATCCCTGAGAAACTGCCACTAATAAATAAGATACTTAAATGCAGAGTATTCTGAAAACAAAAGAAAATTTCCTGAGCCCATCTGGAAAGAATGTCCTTTTAAAGTCACTGTTTTTTTTTTTAACGTCAGAACTATGCAAAGCATCTTTTTATCAACTTTAATTTGTGTTAAACAATCACAGAGATAGAAGGTACAAAATGAATTGACTGTTTTCTCCAAAATAAGGCTTTATTTCGAGGACAACCATTAAGTCAAGGCAAAGAAACAGAACAAAGTATCACCAAGTGATAAGCTTAAGCTAATGTGTGTTTTCCCAAAGGAGTGTTGGTTGTGCAGGGAGGCCCAGGACACCATGCTCTTGAAGATCACATTTTCAACTACCATTGATCCAGGCCCTGGAGTTTTACAAATTCAGAAATGACTTAACAAAATTACAGAAATCATGTGTACAACGTTCTCATTGGGCCTCTATTTGGGTTGCTCCTGCTGGATGTTAAGGCATTAGCAGCCCTAATTCTGAACAAGCGTTGACCTTTTTTTTTTTTTTTTTTTTGTAACAGTAAAGATCTTTCAAGTCCTTTGTTGCATAATGGAGTAGAAAGAACTAACCACAAATTACATCTTCAAAGTTGAACTGTGGTTGCTCCTGAGGTTCACACCAAACTGATTACATACTCAGGTGAGCTAATAAAGTGAAACCACTTTTAATTTGTGGTTTCTTAGTCTTAAAGGATCTGTTGTATGTACCCAGAAATTCATTTTTTGTCCCATTGTATCCTGAGTACGCTGTGCTAAATCATCCCCTCTCCCTAAGTGGGTTATTTTTCTCTATCTCTTTGGGCTGTACATTTTTATGATAGAGATTTACAGCTAGGAACTACAAAATAAATCTTAAAAACTTGAGAACTAATCACATACCAATGTAAATAAGGAAAAATGACAGCATTCTGTAGAATGCATGGATTCAAGCAACTATTTGGAATGCCTACATGCCATATCAGAGTGTCATTTTACAGTATCCTTACAATTCAGCTTATGACTAATATACCTAGGAAGGCAGCGGATGATGTTCCCAGTACTTTGCATCCTGCCACTCATGTGAGATACCAGGATGAAGTTCCAGGATCCTGGTTGCAGCCAGGCCTAGCACTGGCTGTTGCAGCCATTTGTGGAGTGAACAAGAAGGCAGAAGATCTTTCTCTCTCTCTTTGCCTCTCTCTCTCTCCCTCTCTCTCTCATAAATAAGCAGATGTTTAACAGAAGAAACTGAAATTATGATGATTTGGGTACAAACTAGGTTGACATTTCTTGATGAAATATAAATAGTTGAATGATGCATGTTAAACAAATGAATACACTAGATGAGATTACAGAGCATATAACATTGTAAATGACTTCTTCCTGGCATTTTAAGAACATCTGATGCTCCGCAAGACACAGTTTCTGGGGAAAGACTGGGAAGGGCACATGAGTCTAGACATCTCATCTTCCTCTCCTCTGCAGAATTTGAGCTTGCCAGGGCATACACCCCGGGATCCTCTCCATAGCTGGCAGGCCAAATGTCCTGGGTGTCAGCACTGTAGTGCCAACTTACCCCTGGGTGTGGGCACTTCATTATGGGGCCCTGCAACTCTCAGCTTGGATTCCAGCTGCAACATCCACTCCAGCTCTACCAGCCGCTAGCACAAGGTTTCTGGTCTTTTGTGTCTACTTTCTATCACTTCAAGCTCAGAGAAGACAAGTGACTCATTGGCTTCTAATCTCTAATGGCCACCTCAAGGCAACTTGTTTCATTTCCCTAAATTTTTCAAACACAGAGTAAGATTGCAATCAGAATCCTCTTTACCTATATCATTTACAATTTTTCCAGTAACACATTTCTTTTGAAAGTTAGAGTCAACTGGTTATAATCAGAAGTAGCCAAATGTACCTTTCTCTAAAGTCATCACAATTATATGCAGATCTTTAAGAAGTTGCTCTACAATTGTGACACTTAAGCTGTAGGAATTATAATTGCAAATTAAAATCTCATCTATGTGATTTCTCTGTTTTCCTTTGAGAAAGTAAATCAAATATCTGCATTCCTATCAAAACAATTTTACAGATGTATTTATTATATTCTTATCCTACTTGGGATATAGATTTCATGTGGAAAATTCAAAAGGCAAAATACATGGATACAACATGTACTCTTGAAATAAATAGCTCAGAACCTATTATTGCCAAAGCCAGATGCAGCATCAAATATCTAAACTGCAAACTACTACTGTGACATATGATACCTAAAAAGAAAAAAAGAAAAAGAAAATGGAGTTCATATTTTTTTTAAAATGCAGAAATGCTAATTGCTACGTTTTAGGGACATTTATATATCTATGTAATTTAAATCCTTACAGCGGTTTTGTGGTGTAGTTTTTCTCATTTCCATTATTATAGAGCTGTTGGTTGCAGGTCATGGAGGCTGGATTGCTTGTCCCAGAGCACACAGTCAGTCAAATATTGAGTTTAAGTCCCTGTTTGAATACCTTTGAACTCACTCCTTTTCCAACAGCTCCCAGCATGCTGGTCCAGACTCCTTGGGTGGCAGCCAGAGCCAGTGTGTGAAGCGATCCACAGCACACTGTAATAGCAGAGTGGTTTTTCACTAGTGGCCAGATACATTCCCTCTCTAGTTCCATTATCTGTCCTCTTTTCCAAAGATCATCAACTCAGATCTAAGCTTCACGTCCCCTGGAAGCAACTGTCTCATCATTCATAGGGGCCTTTGTTTCCTTAAAGGTTACATGGAATGGCCTGTAGAAGCTGTAGGAATTAAGGCCGCACTGCTGGGTCTTTGTTTAATGTTTGATAATGCATTTGTATTAAGGTCAAATGGGATTATTACCAGAACTGTCCTGAAACATAAAAGGCAAATGGAAAAATGACAAAAAGCAGAGTCAAATCAGAACTCAAAAAGGAATACAAAATGATTTTATGTAGAAAAGGCAAACCCAGAATCAAAAGAAGGAAAAACTGTAATAGAATAATATTTTACAAGTGTCATTAAAACACATTTAAAGAAATAGGTTTCAGTGCTGCAAGGCAAAGAAATGGAATAAAAAACCTCTTGCTTCTTTGTTATAGAGGTAGAAAAAGTAGTAAAAGATATCATTGGAAACACAGAGACTCTGATTTTTACCCCTTCATTTACTTTATTTTTTATTACAAGATAATATACAACTAATTAAGTATGTATATTATGTCCTTAAATGTAAGTACTAAGTAAATCAGTTAGGCTTCACAAACTGAACACATCTGGGGAACCACAGGTTAATGAATGCATTTCTAAACAAGGCACTTGGCTCAGAGGATGAGATCTACATGACCCACATCAAGGAACCAGGTTCAAGCCATGGCTCTGCTTGATTCCAGCTTCCCGCTAACACACATAATGAGAGGCAGCAGGTGACTCAAGTGCTTGAGTCCCTGTCACTCATGTGGAGTACCAGCTTCAGATTCTGGTGTGTGGCTTTAGCCTGGCCAAGCTCCTGCTATTAGAGATTTGGGGAGTGAGCCAGCAGATAAATAGATAGATAGATAGATAGATCTCTCTCTCTTCTTTCTCTCTCTCTCTTTCTCCTCTTTCTCTTTCTCTCTTTCTCTCTCTCTCTCCTCTTGTCCTCCCACCCCAGGTTCTCAAATTAGATATTTAGATGGTAATGGTAGGTAGCTAGCTAGATAGATAGATAATAGTAGAAATGGCACATTTCAAATGCCTTGGGAGACGACCTTACAGACTGTCACCTTCTCTGAAACGACCATCCTAACATTCAACGCTATCACTCAGCTTTATGTGTCACAGGAACACCACATGATAAGAACCTCTTCATGTTTAATTTCTGCTGGGCATTGTGTTCATTAGATTCAGGCAGCATCTTTTAAAAAAAAGATTTATTTTTTTATTGGAAAGTCAAATATACAGAGAGGAAGAGAGAGGAAAATCTCCATCTACCAAATCACTCCCCGATTGGCCGCAATGGCTGGAGCTGAGCTGATCCTAAGCCAGGATTCAGCAGCCTCTTCTGGATCTCCCATGCAAATGCAGGGTTCCAAGGCTTTGGACCTTCCTCGACTGCTTCCCCAGGCCACAAGCAGAGAGGCTGGAAGGGAGTGGAGCAGCTGGGATATGAACCAGTACCCATATGGGATTCTGGCACATGCCCGGTGAGGACTTTAGCCATTACGTTACCATGCTGGGTTCTGCAGGTAGCATCTTATTAACCTGCATCACCAAGCAATATGTCATTCAATGACAAAAACAGTTTAAGAATCAATTCTAGGTTTATAGACTTTTGGAATATTCCGAGTTCTGTTTTTTACAAATGTGTGTGTTACTGCATATCTACCTATCTCACATTCTGCTGTTGGCATATCTGTTACACACCTATATAGGAGGGAAAGCCCTGCATCATTGGTTGTTCGTGTTTTCGTTTCAATATTTATTGGCAAATGAGTGTAAGTGCTTACTATACTGAGGTTCATTCCCAGTAACAACATATGAAAGCTGCAAGTGTTCCATGCCTTTGCCTGAGTATGACTTTGTCAATCTTTTTAACTTTAGCAATTCTGGAAGGTACAGGGGGCAGAATAACCAATTATGATTTTAGTTGTGAGGTTAAAAACATTTTCATGTTTTCTGGAAATAGCTACGTGCCTTTTTATAAAGTGCCTTATCATGATTTGCAACAATTCCTGTTATTTTCCACCTTTTTCTTACTAGTTTGACAGAATATTTCTTTTTCTCCCATGTGTCTATGAATGCTGTGTATTTTATGTGTTTCAAGTGTCTTCTATCATGTTGTATCTGCCCTTTTTGCTTTCTTTAAAAAAAAAAACAACTTGAACTTTCCTGGTGAATTTTTAAGCCATTTCTTTCTTTTTCTTTTTCTTTCTTTTTTTTTTTTTTCCTTAAGGCAGATATACAGAAAAAGAGGAAGATCTTCTGTCCAATGTTTCACTCCCCAAGTGACTGCAATGGCTGGAGCTGAGCCAATCCGAAGCCAGGAGCTTCTTCCGGATCTCCCACGTGGGTGCAGGGTCCCAAGGCTTTGGACCGTCCTCGACTGCTTTCCCAGGCCACAGGCAGGGAGCTGGATGGGAAGCAGGGCTGCCTGGATTAGAACCGACACCCATATGGGATCCTGGCAGGTCCAAGGCAAGGAGTTTAACTACTATGCTATTGCGCTAGGCCCCCTTTTTCTTTCTTAATATCATGGTTTTACCATCAGAACTTTTAATACAATAATTAAAATTTTCCTTTATGATCACTGTTTTCTGTGTACTACTTAAGAGGACAGGCTTAAAGTTTTGGGTAATGTCTGTGACTTTACTGTGTGATCTGTAGTGGTGCAGATCCCTAACAGCTCTTTGAGTTCAGTTGTCTCAACGATGGAGTTTTCTTTTGCCTATCCAGAGCAAAATCTAGAGAGATAGGAAACTACACCAAAATAATTTTTTTTAAAAAAAGGCAATCTGAGATATTATCTATATCTGGATTATTTTGGTTTGAAGATAGGATCTTTATTTTCAAAATGTATGAAGAGCTGTTACAACAGATGAAAAGCTTTATATGGAAAGCATCAGAGAGAACAATAGTGTGATAATTTTTGGCAATAGAGACACAAAAACCCTTCTCATTTATTGTGGGAAGGATATAGGCAAATATCTAATCAGAACGAGTTCAAGAGATTTAGAAGAATCTTAGATGCAGAAAGAGCTAGGTTCAGATCTCAGCTCCATACCTTATGAGTTCTTTCCATGACAGGAATTCAACTTGCTGTGTTCTCATCTGCAAACTGAAAACGATATCTCACTGAGTTAATATGAAGAGGCAGGTCAGCACTGTGGCACACTAGATTAAGCCACCACCACCAGAGCTGGATCCCTTATGGACACCAGTTCAAGTCCTAGCTGCTCCAATTTCCATCCAGGTAACAGCTAATGTGCTTGGGAAAGCAGCAGAAGATGGACCAAGTGTGTGGGCCCCTGAACCCAAAAATAGGAGACAGAGAATAAGCTCCTGGCTCCTAGCTTCAGTCTGGCTCAAGCCTGGCCATTGTAGCCAGCAATTGGAAGAGCTCTCTCTCTGTGCCTCCTCGTGTCTCTGTGACTTTGCCTTTCAATGAGTCGCACAGTGTGTGCTTAATGCTCTATTCCTTTTTTTTATTATTAGTTATTAACTTAAACAGGTTTAGGGGATTCACTGGAAGAGAAAATACAAAGAATCTCAAGGTAACTTGGAAATCAGAAAAACCATGTTATCTACTTTAACAATTTTGCTAAAGCAAAAGTAGATGGAAGAGCTTAATATGAACACCTAGGAAGAAAGTAGCACAGCATCTTTTTGAAATGTCCTTGAAGGACCAAAAATAAAGTAATTAGCCTGCTTTGGCAAGTCCAAATAGTGCAGGAAAAACCAATTTAATTTTTTTTCCTGACATATGGAAAGTAATTTCAATGAACAGAAAATGAGATTTATTCTCCTTACTTATCAAGAAGGCCCTTAACTTCATCCCACCTGACATTCCTGGCAATATTGGATTATCAGGCATCTGAAAATGCAGGCTCTGGCCCAGGACCAGGAGCATCGTCCCTACCTGGGATCTTATTAGAAGCGGAGCCCGTCAGATCCTTGCTTGGACTCACAAGGTCAGAACCTGCACTATAGCAAAATCCCCAGAAGAATCCCATGAACATTAATTTTGGCAAGTACTGGATCCAACAACTAAAACATTTGACAACCCACATTTTTAAAGGAAGTTAAGAGAGGAAGCAGGGATAGAAGAAGGATCAATGGGAAGAAACAAGCAGCTTGCCCAGCTAAGATTCCATTTGCCAGCACACCCAGAATCTGAGTATAACATGCTCCCAGCCTCCGTTTGTCTTTCTCACCATTTTATAATCTTCATTTTGTGCCTCTTTCCTCATAGCACCAAATGAAGATCGTAATTAGAACTCAATTTTACTTTTGATTTCTAGCTTAGACCCAAGGTAACTGCAGAAGAGGAAAGGAAGGGAAGGAGGCAAAGTCTCTTCAGGAAATTAAAGCTAATGCAATGTGTTGCACTCTGCTTCAGTCATTGATGTAGCCCAAAACCATTATCTTTCTCAAATTCTGCTGCGGACTCCTAAACTTTCTGTCTATACTACCTTAGAAATTAAAAGCAGGGTAAAGAGATTGGGCTAAAGTGTCCAGAAAATATTTCTTTGTCAGTGGGTTCGTGGCAGTACATTCTGGTGAGTTAAATGAATGTGCCAAATGGGTTATTCAGATCACAGATTTGTGATTTGTGAACCCAAATATTTTCAGTGGTACCCTATGTTAAGAGGGTCACTGCAGTCAGGATATTATGTTAAGGGGGTACCCTAAAGAACTGTCATTTGTGGGGTCCAGGATGCCTCTTTTTCTATGGAGAAATGGAAGGCAAATGAAACAAAGAAAAGCTTTCCTGAAAGTATAGTATTAATGGCTCATTTCATGAAAAGCTAATTTGCAAGATGAGAGAACATATGCAACCATAAAACTGTGTCATCCACACTGAATGCTGCATTCTCAAATTTACAGACTATGGGTATGTGATTGATTACAGTCTCGAGTCGAAAGCAACATGCAAGGGGAACTCTGCATGTCACCACCAGTTTACAAACATACCCACGAGGCTCAGACTTCACAGGTGTGGATGTGAGCCACAGCCATGAGAAGCTCCCTCTTGGCCTAAACTGCACGATCAATGGGGTGTGTGCCAGGTTTCACTTGTCTTAATGCCATTTTCTAACACACACAGGTGTATGTATTCCTGCTCTTCATGTATTTGAGAAAAGAAAATATTCTCAAGTTACTGAGCATGCATCCCTAAAAGGGAATGTTATGGTCCATTATTAGAGATCTAGTGGCACGAATCAGATGGAATTTTGTTAAAAATGCAAACAACAGAGACAATTTCGCTCATGAAAAGGATGGACTTGAATTGGAAAACTGAGATGTTTGCTTATATGAAGCCAGAGACTCCACTAACATCAACTCCTTTTTAGGCAAAATCAGTGTGACAAAGAAGTTGCAAAACACACCCAAAAAGTTGTTTTATAATCAAACTGTGTTAGACAGGATCAACAGGCAATAAGGAAGCCTAGCAACACATCACTGACGAGACATGTGTTAGCTAATATCACATGTAAATTATTCTTCTGATTGCTTCCAAGTTTTGAATTCTAGTGCAAAATTAAACAGTGTGTGTAATTGATACAATTGCTTATGTGGTGATTTAGCTGTTGTGTGTGTTCAGTGGGGTGATGGTGCGCTATTTCGGCTAAGCATACTTACAATGATAATGTTATAGCAGTTGTGCTAAGCTGGCCAGGATTGTGTAAGATGGGAGAATTAGGCCACATAAAATGATATCAGCATATGAAAGTTTGAAGGAAGGGTTAAAAAAAAACTTTTTCTTTAAAGAAAAAAATATTTTATTTGCCTTAAAGTCAGAATCACAAAGTGGTAGCGAGGGAGGGGAAGAGAGAGAGAGAGCACGAGAGAGAGAGAGATCTTCCATCCACTGGTTCATTCCCTAGGCTGAAGCCAGGAACGAGGAACTTAGTAGGAGCCTGGATTGGTAATGGAGCAACTGGGATACAAACCAGCACCTATATGGAATGCCCATGTCTCAAACAATAGCTTTATACACTATACCATAATGCCTGCCTTCTAAAGAAGTCTTTGAAAAGATACTATTTTAACATTTAATTCAAATGAAAAAAGAAAACGGGGCCTGGAGTGATGGTTCAGTAGCTAAGTACTCACCTTGCCAGTGCCGGATTCTTGTTCTGGTTACTCCACTTCCCATCCAGCTCCCTGCTTGTGGCCTGGGAAAGCACAGGAAGATGGCCCAAAACCTTGGGACCCTGCCTCCCATGTGGGAGACCTGGAAGAAGCTCCTGGATCTTGGCTTCAGATGGGCTCAGTTCTGGCCACTGCAGTCACCCAGGGAGTGAACTAGCAGACAGAAGATTTTTCTCTATATATCTCCTTCTCTCTGTAAATATATCTTTCCAATAAAAATTTCAAAAAATTCTTAAAAAAGAAAATTGTGAACACACTACCATGGTTCCGAAGTGAATAAAAATGAATGAATAAATGAAACCTTCACTCAGTGACTAAGTTAAAAGCCTCCAAAAATGGGAGAATTGCTCTAAGTGAATGAAGACAAGATATTTTGAATGAATATTTACACAGAAATTTATAGAGTATGAGTATTTATGTGATTTATACAGAAAGTAAAAAAGCAGTAACCCATCAGCATAAGCATGGATAAGTTGGGAGGAATCTCTTAAAATCCATAAAATACTGAAGAAAATGATCTGCAGCTCAGAATCACATCTCATTAGCCTAGGGGGTCCTTCTGAGCAAATCAACCTTTTCACGTTTTGTGTCATCGCAACTCAACTGGAAGGCTGGTCACCATCACAGTAACCTCATTTGTCACACTCTACCAGGGAGATGAGTACATAAAGATACAAACTACCATGATAAAAAAAAATGTTACCCTATCCTACTATATGTTCTATCCTGCTATATGTTCAAATAAAATTTATCCAGCACCCAGCGTAATAGCATAGCCATTAATGTCCTCGCCTTGAACGTGCCAGGATCCCATATGGGTGCCAGTTCAAACCCTGGCAGCCCTGCTTCCCATCCAGCTCCCTGCTTGTAGCCTGGGAAAGCTTAGCTGAGGATGGCCCAAAGCCCTGGGATCCTGCACCTGCGTGGGAGACCTGACAAAGGCTCCTGGCTTTGGTTTGGCTCAGCTCCAGCCATTGCAGCCACTTGGGGAGTGAAACACTGGAGAGAAGAGCTTCCCCTCTGTATCTCCTCCTCTCTGTATATCTGCCTTTCCAATAAAAACAAATCTTTTAAAAAAATTTATGCAACTGGTGAAGCCTACTATAAACACTGAACATCATTGTTGGCAGCAGAAAAGAATTCACTGTCATTTATGTTATCAAAGGATGCTAGTTGAATGAGTTAAGAACAGAAAAAAAAAAAAAAGAAAGACCCAGCGCAGTGAACTTACGGCTGAAGTCCTCACCTTGAATGCGCCAGGATCTCATATGGGTGCTGGTTCTTATCCCAGCAGCCCCGCTTCCTATCCTGCTCCCTGCTTGTGGCCTGGGAGGACAGTCGAGGGAGGCCCAAAGCCTTGGGACCCTGCACCTGCGTGAGAGACCCAGAAGAAGCTCTGGGCTCCTGGCTCTACATCTGCTCAGTTCCAGCCATTGCAGCTGCTTGGGAGTGAATCATCTGATGGAAGATCTTCCTCTCTGGTTCTCTTCTGCCTTTCAAAATAAATAAATGAATAAATAAATAAATAAATAAATAAATAAATAAATCTTAAAAAAAAGAACAGAAAAAATACATAAGAACTAGTTATCAAGAGTCGTTGACATGATACAAGAGTGTGAGACACAAGGAGCAGGCATGTGGCTCAAGGGTTAAGCCATTACCTTGGGACAGTGGCATCTCCTATGGAACTGCCTGGGTTTGAACCTCAGTTCCCCTTTCCATTCCAACATTCAGTTAATGTGTGCTCTAACAGGCAGCAGGTAAATGGCTCAAGTGTTTGGTTCACTACGACCTGCATTAGGACACCTGGATTGAATTCTCCATCCCTGGCTTCAGCCTGTCCTGACTCTTGTGAGTGTTTTTGTTGGGAACCAAAGGATGGAAAATCTTTATGTGTGTCTCTAGCTCTACCTTTCAAATAAATTCTAATACTTTTTTATGTTCCTGAAAAAAATGTTTTGATGCAAACATTCTTTTTCCACAACACATGGAAAATATATACTCAGATTACGTATAGAGGTAAAAAAAAAAGTTGCACCAAAATAAACTCACAATTTTAATTCCATTTTCCATGAGGTTTTTGAAGTAACTTAATATAAAAGAAATAGTAATTAGTCAAAAAAATTTAATGCACTACCCTTAAACCTATATTGTCATAGAATAGCATATGTAGGACAAATGGAAAATTAAAAAAAAGTCAGACATGAAAAGGCTGCATATTGTACAATTTTACCATTGTTGAAAATTCTACATATGCAAACCCATAAAGGTAAAGATTAGATTAACATACCTGGATGGTGGGCAAGGTGAGAGTATCAGTTTCTTTCAAGGATAACAAAAATATTCTGGAACTAGATTATACTGGTAGTTTTGCCATCTAAAATGCACTAAAAACCAAATACGGAATGTACCAAAAACCACAACTAACTCGTATGTTTTAAGAGGGTACAATGTACTGTTTATGGATTATATTTTAATTTTAAGAACCTCCAAAAAACGATAAATGAGTAACTAGCAAGAGGTCAGTAGCTATTACATTCTAGAAAAGGATGTGGTCCTTAAATTATAAACTTTCGCAGGCTTAAGATTTATTAATTAAAATGAGAGCATCCATCCAATGTTCCCACAGAAATAAAAAGACTAAAACCATAACAGTTAAAATACACACTTTCTATCCATATGGATTTCTATGTTCAACAGATGAAGCCGACACAGTGTGGAATACAGTAAAGAAGCTACAAGAAATACATGGAAACAAACAGATCTCTTGAAGACACTGAAACACAAAGGAGACACAAGCTAGACCCTGGGGCTTGAAGAGTATCAGATAGCGTCCCAAGACATGGTGGATGAAAGTAAAGACAAGAGGACTTGAACATCCTGCTCTTGGGACAGAATTTAAGAGCTTTTGCAGAACTGATGATTGATGAGACTTTAAGGGTTTTGTTCTTATAGTGAAAGAAATCATGAGCTCTATTCCATGGAAGGTAGAGGGTCCCTAAAGCCACTATCCTAGAAAGTGAAATATTCAGATTTCATTGTAGGTGTATCTTGTTGGCAAAAGTGAAGCGTTGGGAGATCTTAGAGAATATATGGCTACAGCAGGTAAATTCCAAAGCCCTACTGGTAGGGGCAAAGAAAAAGTGATCAGATTCAGTGAGATTCACCTGAGAAAAGCATTGTGAGCTGAGGGAAGAGGACAAATTGAGAGTGACTCATCTCTGATTTGAGCAGGAAGAACATCAAGGTTTGTTTGTGTTTTATCAATTTCTACCAAAATTGCATTTGGATTGTAATATTGAATTTGAAATGTCTGCTCCTGATGTGGAAATCTGTAAGGTAGAAGTTTGAGCGTGCAGCGTATGGGAGAAAGCCAGAGCTGGAGACATGAACTTAAGGGATTATTAAGATTTAGGCAATGGAAATGAAGCACTTGCCCAAGAAAAACAGAAAAACAAGGGCAAAGGTCAGAAACTATCAGAAGCATGGAGCTCACATAATGCTCCATGAGCGCTTATCAAATGAACAAATAACCATCACCCTGGGTCTTAGGATGGCAGATGGGAAGATGACCATAGACTCAAGAAAGATGCTCAATTGTTACATGAAAAATAAATTTATATAACCCCTTTGTATTGCTCTTGCTAAAAAAAAAAAAAAAGATGCTGTATAGTTGTCTCTATTCCTGATTTTTTTATGTCACAATTAGAAACAAAAAGTCAGTTTTGTTCAACCCTATCTGAGCATTCAATTTTTGGAGTTTCAAGATCAGAATTAAGGCTACCAGGGAATAAGCATGAATATAGAAGGGAGTTTAAGACAGATCCTGCACAGGAAAAGGAGGAAGCTTCAGCCACAGAGACAGGCAGCCTACAACCAAGGGCTTAAAGCAGCTCAGCACAGCTATGTGACAGTTAAGCAAAGAAAACAACAGAGGGTGGCCCTGCTGGATGCAATGCCGCTGCTAGCTCAAGCTCAGCAAGAAGTGAGACTTTCATGTTGGGCCTGGTAGAGCAGAGGACAACTGCAACAATATCTTCAAGAGAAAAGTCTGTGATAAGTAGAAGAAATGAATTCAAATGTTAGCAGCCAGAGAATGAAGAAGTGAAGAAAACACGAAAGAGATAGAGTCCACCATGATAGGGAGCAGAGAGACTGGCAGATTGTAGTAAGGGCAGGAAAGGCGAGGGAAGGAATTCAGAGAAGACAGTGTAGTTTCACTCCTTGGGGAATAACATGGTACAGAAATACAGAATGAGGATGCAAAAGGGAGAGGCTGCAAAGCCTCTATCAAGTCAAGAGGGTGCTAGTCCTGGAGCTCTAGAGGAAGCTTGGTCAGTCCACTTATCCCCTCAACCATCAGGAAAGGCACAGCATGTGGCAACAGATATAGGAAGGAGGGGTGAACCAATGGGGTTTCACTGAGCAGATAAGAAATGACAGAGAGCTGCAAGTTCCCAAGGTCCAGGAAGCCAGAGTAGCTAATTTAATTTCTGTCTAAAAATTAATGTGACATATGTTAAATGCTGACCTAAATGGGACACAGTCCCAGAGCTTAAAAAGATCATTATTTTTGTTAAGTAATTCCCATCTCTTAGGAAGTATAATACACCACAGTGAAAGTTGGAATATGGGAAATAGTTGGATTTTACATATCAAGTAACATGAAACCTTTACGTTGGAATCTGTGTGAAGGAATTTACAACACAACTGGAAGATTTTTATAATCAGTTGACTGGTCTGACATTAAACAGGAAGCTATCCCTAGCAATATTTACTTTAGGAATACAAATCCAAATCAAACAACCTCATGGGATACATTTCCCCCACACAATGAATAGAAAATAAATGATCTAATAGCATTCTCTCCAATCACAGTCTGCTTTCACAACTCATTTTTAAGTAACTCCAGTTTGTTTCACATAGAAGGTATTCACAATTCTCTGTCAATGAATCAAAAAATATTTTTTTTGAATGGGCCTTGAAAAAACCATAAGGAGCTTTCTGGAGCCTGTGAATTAGTAGCTGAGTTATTCTGTTCATAACTTATTCCCACTCCAGAGCATTGCCTGTTTGGATGCTAAGATAGCAAAAACAATTTGAGAAATTTCCAATTTAAGTTTTGCAGAAAAAAATAGTTTAAAGGATAAATATTTCTGCATAGAACCAAATTTTTATTTAGTA
Organism: Ochotona princeps; assembly: GCF_030435755.1. Lineage (NCBI taxonomy): Eukaryota > Metazoa > Chordata > Mammalia > Lagomorpha > Ochotonidae > Ochotona > Ochotona princeps. The sequence continues at coordinate 32,905,405 of NC_080838.1, forward strand.
TCAGAAACAGGCTTGAGTAGGCAAAGTGATAGACATTTAGAGGGTGTTTAGGAGTTGTCTTGTTTTCTAAATGTAGCACTAAGTGAAAGATAGATGTTCTGATCATTGTCTATTCATGTCTTCCCTGGTCTGTATTGAAACTAGATTTTCCATACGGCTAATAAATGAGTTTTGTTTAAACAAAGATGTTGGGATGCTGTTTCTACCTATGGGGAGAGTATGTGGCTTAAACAACCTGGATTTTTCTGTCCAAGATGGAAAATAACAATATTTAAATGTAGCACTTTGCACACATTTTTAAAACGACTTAATGTACTTCATTGCATTTTATTGAATCTGTAAGTCAGAGTTACAGAGAGAAGGACAGAGAAAGAGAGTGAAAGTGAGAGATCCTCCATCCACTGGTACATTCCCCAATGGCCACAAACATTGGAGATGAACCAATCCACATGGACGTAGGGTCCAAAGGACTTGGGCCCTCACTGTGACTAGGAGGAAGCCAGAAGCCTGCATAGGGGACTCCCAAGTGTCCAGAAGGAGCCCAAGTACTTGGGCTATCTTCCACTGCTTTCACAGGTATGTTAGCAGGGAGCTGAATTGTATATGGATATGGACTTGAAGCAGCACTCAAACGGGAGACTGTGCAGCAAGTGATGGCCTTACTCCCTCTGCCACAACACTGTCCCTCGTTTCTTTTAATGTATATATAATACTTTCATAACATATGTATAGTTCAGGTAATCAGTGTCAGAAACAAAGTTTAAGAGGGATTTACTTGGCTACTTGCCAACAGAAGTGAATGATTTTAGGATAGAAGTAATCGGAGCAAAGTGAGATACAAACTATTGTTATAAATACATTATATATTTATATTGTAATTTGTGCTTTTAGATTAGCTATGTTCAAGATAAGGCATGTAAATGTAAATCATTTTGTTTTATGGCATTATAACGTTGTGTGTGGGACTTGGTGCGATGGCTCAATGGCTGGTCCTCACATTGTAAACACCGGGATCCCATATGGGCGCCGGTTCATATCCCAGCTGCTCCACTTCTCTTGAGTCTCCCTGTTTATGGCGTGGGAAAGCAATGGAGGATGAACCAAAGCCTCGGGTCCCTGTACCTGCATGGCAAACTCGGAAGAAGCTCCTGGTTCCTGGCTTCAGATCAGCTCAGCTCTGGCTGTTGCAGCAATCTGGGGAGTAAACCAGTGGATGGAAGATATTTCTGTCTCTCTTTTCCTCCATAAATCTTATCTTCCTTTCCAATAAATAAAAATCTTAATAAAAAGATTTGAAGAGTAAAGAAGTTAGAACTATTAGTTTAGTTTCAGATCTCCAAAAATATAGGGCAAGCAAAAGTCTTTTTAATTTTCAAAACAAACAGCATGTGTTGTTAAAATGATCAGTTTCATACAACCAGAGAATAAAAATAATATGCGCATCTTTTATTTTGATCTAAACAATCACTCAGTCAAAACAAGTCTTGTTAATAAGTCATCCTATTAAATTTTGTACCATATTCATCCTCCTGCCCCATTAACATAGCAGCGTCCAGGGTAACTTGATTCCAAATCAGACAACCCTTGTCCAAGACCAAGAGGGGAGGGAACTGATGGCCAGTCAGCATACTCTGACCATCGTTTCTTGCTGTCAGCCTTACTGTTGAAGCTTGATCCTGAACATTCCTTACATTCTTGTCCACCCTTGTAGACAAGGTTGCTTCTCATTTAGGTTCCTAGTGGAAAGTTCTCTTGGATTATAATGACTTGCTAAATTATTATTTCCTAAAAACATAAAGCCACACCTAGGTCCTCCAGCCTCTTATCCTAAATTACAAATCCTACCAGATCAGCTGTCCCATAACAATACTCAAAATTTTAACCTGAGACTGGATTGGCCTCAACTATCCCCTCTCCTAAGTAAGCATCATTCTCATGTACTCCATTGGACTTCTCTGTTGCTAGGGCTTGATCAGGGTCATGTTGGTCTAGTGGCTGATATTGTGCCACAGTGGGCTAAGCTGGTGCTTGTGATGACAGCATCCCATATCAGAGTTCTCATTCAAGTCATGGCCATTCCTCTTTCAATCCAGCTCCCTGTTAATGTGCCTGGAAAGACAGTAGGAGATGAGCCAAGTGCTTGGACCCTTGCCACCCAAATGGGAGATCTGGACGGAGTTCCAGACTCCTCGCTACAGCCAGCTCCAACCCTGGCCACTGCAGTCATTTGGGAATGAACCAGTGAATGAAAACTCTCTCTCTCTCTCTCGCTCTCTCGCTCTCTCGCTCTCTCGCTCTCTCGCTCTCTCGCTCTCTCGCTCTCTCTGTCTCCCCTCTGACTGCCAAATACATAAATTCATCTTTGAGGCAAAAAGAAAAACAAGAGCAGCTGGTCTCCTCTGACAGTTTCCTTCTAACTCTAAATTTCTGGGTGTGCATCTTGGTATCGGTTGCCTTAAAGTTCTTCAGTTCTTTGAACAAACTGGTTATCGGGGTTTTTTGTTTGTTCGTTTGTTTTTAGGAATGAGACTTAACAAATTATGTCTTGAACTAATAGTGCCTCTTTCTATTCACTAGGAAAACTACCTCTCTTAGTTCCACAGGGTTGCTGTAATTTGGTACCACCAATGTATTACTCTGAAACAGCATGTTTTTATTCTCTTGGCAGTTCCAAAGGTGAGAAATATGAACCAAGTCTCATGCAATTAAAATCAAGGAGTCCTCAGGCTAGGTCTATTTGGAGAAGGATCCACCCTTATCTCTTTCAACTTCTAGATATATGTGGTGTTCCTTTGTTTATGGCCATATCTAATCGTTACACCACCTTAAAATCTATTTGCAACCACATCTATAGCCACTCTCTATTAGGGTTATTGCATCACCTTCTCTCCCTGCCTTCATTTTATAAAGCATCTTTCCATCCATGAAGAGGACCAACTCCTCTCCCTATTTCAAGATGAGTAATGCCACACGCCCATTCCCATTTATCCTTTAGGATAGATATTCACTGGCCTTGAGGGTTGGGATATGGATATCTTGGAGGCCTTCTAGCCTGTCTGCCACACCACTCAGGTACTGTATTGGACAACAAAGACCCCCCTTGAGAGGTACTTTTTGTTTTCACTCTGAGAATAGTTGAAGGTGACAAAATTTTTGTATAGGTATCTAAATAGGCATTCGCTTAAAAATATACATTTGCTGATTTCCTGAGTTATGCCTTCTTCCTTGTATGGTAAAGTGAGGGAAAAAATTAAAATCTTTGCTTTTTTTTAATCAACAACTAGCTAGATAATATTTTAGCTTCTAGAGGAAAATGAGATAAAAAAATTACAAATTACAAATTACTACTGCCAGAGCAGTAGTAGCTTACGAGGCTAATCCTTTGACTGTCAGTGTTGGCTTCCTATATTGGTGCCAATTTGTGATCCGACTGTTCCACTTCTAATCCAGTTTCTTGCTTGTGGCTCAGGAAAGCAGAAAGCGTGGATGAAGTCCTTGAACCCCCCCCCACCCATGTGGGAGACCCAGAGGAGGCTCCTGCTCCTTGCTTCGATCCTCTCAGCTCCTTCTTGGCAGCTATTTGGCAAGTGAACCAGTGGGGATGGAAGACTGTTTTTCCGCCCTCTCTGTAAATCTGCCTTTTAAATAAAAATAAATGAATCTCTTAAAAGAGAGAAATGATTGCAATATAAAATTCAAAACCTGTCATGTAATAGTCTATTCTCAGCTCTCTTCTTGCTGGTTTCATGAAGATAAAATCCAGGAATTACATTGCATAGATTCAAAGATTGTCGACCTCTGAAGAACAAACTGCTATGTATATTGAACTACTTAACCTGGGCATCAATGTACAGGCTTGATGAGTTGAACAAAGCAATGTGCCTACCTCAAAGTTTCATTGACTTCATATCCTTTTCAATTTATTTCTTTTAATTAAAAAATAAAAGTTGCATAGACTTATCATGCTTATGTTTTGGAATGTGTGTATATTGTAGAGTGGCTAAATAAAACTAATTAACATATGTGAGTTTATGTTACCTTGGCTCATCCCTGAGCAAGAACAAAAATGCTTAATGCAATCCAATTAAACTATCAATTTCACTTAAACACTTCAGTGATCCTGACTGAATATAGCAAGCAATAAAGCAATGAAAGTAACATTTTAATCATCAAATATGAACAGTCTGCTTATTGTTAATTTTAAAAAGATTTATTTTATTTATTTGAAAGACAGAATGACACTGAGAGGTTTCCCTTGTTCAATCCCCAAATGGCCACAATGACCAGGGATGAGCCAGGCTGAGGGTAACAGCCCAGGGATCCATCCTACTCTCCCAAGTGGGTGTCAGGGACCCAAGCACTTAGGCCATGCTCAGCTGACTTTCCAGGCATATTAGAAGGGACACAGATAAGAAGCAGTACAAGCAGGACTCAAACAAGCCTTCTACATGATGTGCCAGCATCTCAGGCAGTGACCGAACCTGTTGTACTACACCAACACCCACTATTAACTTCACTGGAAAATACCCTAAACACTAATGACATTTCCCATAAGTATTTGTCTAGAATTTTACCTGAAAATAAATGCTATCTCATATCACTCAATGCAATTCAGACTTTATCAATGGCAGCATTGCCAATTCTTCCAGGTCTCCCACACGGGTGGAACATTGCCAATTCTAACAGCATTCACCTAAAGATCTACAAGAGACAATTGGTGTCCTTCCAAAACACATTCTTGCTTGCCTTTACTGTGCCCTCAGCAAAACATGGGGACTTTTGTTCACCTGCCCATACCCACTGCCCAGTCTATTTCATTTTGTTGGCAGCATTTCTCTAGGCACCTTTGAAATGACAGAAGACATGAAGCTGTGATGGGCATTCCAGGCTACAGATGCAGTGAAACCCAATTCAGAGTGAATGAACCATCTTCAGTCTTGTCTTTGACCAGAGAACCCAGATAGAATGAGCCAGCCATCCTGCTGCACTCCATCTACATTGCTGAATCACACAATCCTTGCTGCTCTGTGTCACTAAGTGCTGGGGTAATTACACTCAACAGGAACATCTACACTTGTTCTCTGTAGAGTCTATCTTCTAAGGCCCTCTTATACTCTTCTCTCCCTCCATCATTCCCGATGCCTCGAGAAAAGGAGGTTCTGGTGTTCACTGAGTCCATCTCATGTAAGACCAAGGAAGGGGACTCATTTCTCCTGTTCTCTTAATCATCCCCGGGTGGCCTTTCCAGTAGCTCATGGTGGTAAGCTTATGAACTGCATGGCTTCTAGGCCCAGCATTGCCATTTTTAGCAGGGAGATCTTCAGTTCATTATATAATCTCTACAGGCCCTAGTTTCCTCATCTGTGAAACAGTGACAATAATATGTCTCTGGTAACCAGGTTAGTAGGAAGATTAAATGGGTTACTATTTTTTAAAGATTGCCCGAGATTAGAAAGTATGACAAAGCAAAACAAAGTGGTACAAGAGGGCCTGGCAAATAGTGTAATGGCTAAAGTCCTCACCTTGAACATGCTGGGATCCCATATGGGCCTCCGGTTCTAATTCTAGCAGTCCCACTTCCCATCTAGCTCTCTGCTTGTGGCCTGGGAAATCAGTCAAGGACAGCCCAAAGCCTTGGGACCTTGTACCTCCGTGCAAGACCCGGAAGACGCTCCAGGCTCCTGGCTTCAGATTGGCTCAGCGCCAGCCATTGCAGCCACTTGGGAAGTGAACCAGCGGACAGTTGATCTTCCTCTCTATCTCTCGTTCTCTGCCTCTCCAATTAAAAAAAAAAAGCATATATACACACACACATATATATAGTGCATGATACATAAGATATATCTGGTATGCCAGAAAATAACCAAACTCCTCACAAGCAGAGCAAGTCTAAGTTAAACTCATGGAATCCTGAAAACCTTAGGAACGGTCTCAAAGAACTACTCTGTCACCAAGTATCCTAAGTATTCCATTTAGAGTAACCACACTAATTACTTGATATAAATAGTTGATGCAAGTAAATGAGTGTACTATTTTGCTTGATTATCTTTTTGGTGGCTTTTCGACACACACTATAGTTTTTCTTCCCCCATACATTTTAAGAAACGTATATGATGGTCCATGCTGTGACATTGTGGGTAAATCTGCCAACTGAAACACTAGCAACCCATTTGGACCTGTTTGAGTTCCAGCTGCTCCACTTCCACCCAAGTTCCCCACTAACGGCCATGGAAAAGCAACAGCAGATGGCCAAAGTGTTTGATTCAGGTGAAACTCCTAGCTCCTGTTTTCAGCCTGGATTGGGATTGGCCAATGCTGCCAACAGCCACTTTGATGGTAGATTCTCTATCTCTAAACTCAACTCTGACTTACAGAAATAATTGTTTCAGAAGTGTATATGAGTTCCTCAATATAATGTTGAGCCTCAGCAGGAAAGGAAGCCAATCTCATATCAAGTAATTCAGAAAATTTAAAGACAGGAATTTGATTACATGGTGGGCATGATTGAAAATGCAGCCAACATGAAAGCACAACACACTCAGCAAGAACAGGTGGCCATTACCTCCCATGGGTTAGAATCCAGGCGAAACCACATGAAGTCCTCAAAAAGTACCTTAAAATGCATACTATGAAAAATTATTAACTTAACTCGTAATTTCATTTTTCCATGAACTTTTTCAAATACCTTCATGTGTGAAGAGGGCTATCAGCAGAATTTTGGGGCAACGGGACAGAGTCAGTCAAGGATGGCCCAATGTGGAGGCTTCTAATGGTTTAGTCATTCACCACTGGGCAAAAATGGCCCAAGACTTATTAGTATCAGACAATGCATGCACACTCATGAGTGTGTGGGTAAGAAATTCTGGCATAGTGCACTGGGGATGGAGCCTTTCTGCTCACAAAGCCTGGAGCCTCAGCTGCATCCAGCTGTCCAGCTGCAGTTGACTGGGTGAGCTGATGGGGACCTAGGTCTCAGACCGGGGCTCGGCTGTTGGCTGGGTGACTTGGTTCTTCTCTGCAGTATAGCTGCTGTGATGGGAATGTTCTAAAAATGCCATCGTCACTTGCATATCTGCCTGGGAAGGCTTGTCCTATGGCCACCACTGCTATCTCCCCACAGTCTTTTCCTCATGTCTCATTTCCTGAGGCTCCCTCCCGTGGGGCAGTCTCAAGGCCAACTAGCATCCTACAGGGCAGCTCAGAGCCTGAATGTGAGTCTCCAAGAGACCTGGACTGATTTGGGCTGAAAGCTGTCTGTGATGACTTCTCCTTGGCAGTCTGAGTTCAGTTCTTCAAGCAAATCCGATTGACCAGTTCAGGGTCACAGGGGACAGAATCTGACTCCACTTTTCAAGGAGAGAAACAGCACTTCCCACTGTGTTTAGTCTGCCAAATCAGGTTAATAGCCACTCTGACCTCATTCTCCTCCTGCCCTACCTGCTTTCTCTTAACCAGGACAACCAATAGCCACAGGGCAAAGGAACAGCTTACACCTACAGGTCAGCCTTCCAGGGATTAGAGTGCACCTGCAAAGAAAGAGGAGGGCATCCAGCACATACAATGACTCCACCAACCCTCAAATGTGCATTTCACACCTCCCACTATGGTGCCAGATTACATAGCAATGTTCCTAGTCAAACAGAGATATCACTGGGAAAGAACCATATAAACTCTCAATTTCTACTTTTGTGTTCTCAGTATAAAAACTTTTTTTATAGCCTTAATCAGCACTTCTTTCTTCAAAGCTATAACATCATTCCCACAATACAATTTCTGGGACATCAGTTTCCCAAGTACAAGAAAGATGGCCCTCTACAATGCATCAGTCTTTTGTCCAGCATGCTACCTCTTATATCTTCAAAATCTAGCACCTGTGTCTTCTTTTTTTGTGAGGGTCAGTTAAAAAGAACATCTTTTTTTTTTTTAAAGATTTTTAATAATTTATTTGGCAGCATTACAGAGAGGAGAGACACAGAGATGCACTGTTTTGCTTCCCTAATGGCTACAATGGCCAGCGCTGGGCCAAGCCAAAGCCAGGAGCCAGGAGCTTTTTTCTGGTCTCCCACCTAAGGGCAGGGGTCCAAGAATTTAGGTCATCTTCTACTGCTTTCCCAGGAACATCAGCTGTGAGTCAGATTGGAAGTATAGCAGCCAGGACTCTCATCCCACCCACATGCGATGCTAGCATTGCAATCTGTGGCTTTATCCACTGCTCCACAGTGCCAATCCAGGAGCATTGTTTTTATGGAGAGCATAAAATAGCACAATGTGAGGTGAAGGTTTAAAAAGAAAATACTTAAGTGGCCTGTGTCGTGTTGTAGTAGGCTAAGCCTCTGTGGTAGCATCCCATGTAGTATCCCAACCGCTAATAGTCTGGGAGTGCTGCAGAGGATCGTTCAAGTACTTGGCCCATGAACCCATATGGGAGACCTGGACAAAGCTCCTTTGCTCCTGGTTTCAAATCAGCCCACCTCTGGCCATTGTAGCACTTTGGGGAGAAAAATAGGAGACAGAAGAACTACCCATCTGTGTCTTTCCTACTCTCTCTATAACTTTGCCTTTCAAATAATAATAGTACTACTACTACTACTACTAGTAGTAGTAGTAGTAGTAGTAGTAGTAGTAGTAGTAGTAAAAGCTAGACTTGGGCAGACATTTGCTGCAGTAAGTTAAACTACCACTAATATGTCCATGTCCCATATCAGAACCCAGAGGTTCAAGTCCTACATCTGTTATCCATTCCATCATACTAAATATGTGTATTTTAAAAATTGTTCATTTTCACTGAAAATGCAAAGTTACAGAGGGAGAAGGAAATGGAAAGAGGGAGGGAGGGCAGGAGGAAGAGAGAGAGAGAGATTTTCCAGCCGCTGACTCACTCCCCAAATGGTCACAATGGCCAGAGTTAGGTCTGTCCAAAGCTAAAAGCCAAGAGCTTTTTTTTCTGGGTTTCCTACATTGGTACAGACCCCAGGAGTTAAGCCATCTTCTGCTGCTTTCCCAGGCCATAAGCAGGATGCTGAATCAGAACTGGAGCAGCTAGGATTCCAACTGGTGCTCACACAAGAGGCTGACACCAAAGGCCGAGCTTAGCCTGCTCTGGAACCATGCCAGCCCAAATGTATAATTTTTAAATTATCAAATGGTGGCTTAAGCAGTTGAATTCCTGCCACACACTAGTGTGTGGAAGACTCATTTAATTCTGGGGTCCTTGTTTATGTGTGACTATTGCAGATATCTAGAGAGTGAATGAGAATATGAAAGATTCTCTCTCTGCCTTTCAAATAAATATAAAATTCCTAAGCCATACTCTAACTTTGGTTCCTTTCAGTTTATATTAATGACAAAGCAAATTTATACCTTCTGCAGCAAAGTCTACAAAAAATAGCATTTATATTATATCACTTCTAGAATCTTTTATTAACCATTAAATACCTGTCCAGTGATTATAAAATGAAGCCAGGGACTGAGAACTCAATCTGAGTCCTGTGAGGGTAACCAGGTTTCAACCACTCGAGCCAACACCTGCTACTTTCCATGGTGAACATTGACTGGAAGTGGGATGTGGAGCACAGCCAGGACTTCAACCCAGGCACTCCTACAAATGGTGTGAGCAACAGCTTAACCACCATGTCAAATGCCAACCCTGTACTCTGATTTCAAACTAAGTTGCTTCAGTTTCTCAAATCAGAAAGTGCCAGTTTCTCTTGAACTATCCACATTGTTCAGACAACAGATCACGGGAGCACATTCGCATTATAATAGAAATTTGGTCCTCCTTGTTCTGTGGTCAGCTGATTCCAAAGTGTGGGTGGCAGAAACATTCTTTTCATCAGGAATGGATCACAAGGCTGATATTCCTAAGAAAAAGAGAGATTATTAGGAGAATATCATAACACATTTAGTTAACAAAGTTTTACATGACACTGAAGCCTTCAAAAATGAAGTTCCAAACACCCTAAAGAAATCACACAGCCTATAAAAGAAGTGGATAGTTGTAGAGAAACATGAATGGACTAAGAGGGTACAAGTTAATAGCAATGAACAGAGTGTGGGTGGGGATGCTCTCCACCCTGGGCATTGAGCATGGTCCTGCCACATGAGGGTCTTATGATTTGATTCCAGGGCAGGTAGATCAGAATGACCTTCATAACCAACTTCCACACAAAAAGGTAGCAAAAGATCAGAATGATCTACTCATGTCCTTCAGTTCAAATTATTAGAGTAGTGTTTTCCCAGCCCTAACCTTTGCAAGTCATTGTCACTCCAGAGCAGCTTGCAAAATGAAACAACAGACAGAACTGGACTTGAATCAGGTAAAGATGCTCCAATTTGAATCGAACTAAATCTGTTCCTTACTTGACTTTCCTCTAGCTGAATCTACAAAATGCCTGCTGTTACTGAAGAAGTCTGAAGGGGAAACATTGGTGTGGAACCAGTTGGTTTAGCCAATCAGCAGTTGAGCCAGCATGGCACCACATGGACACATTGCTGGGGTTCTGCCTGGAAACTCAAAAAGGGCTACGCAAGTGAAGGAGCACCAGGGTAAATGCATCTGAGCCCTCCTGCTTGCCTCAAAGAAGTCTTTGCTCTTGCCTACCTCTGTACCTGGTTTGTGGCACCCTAATTCAACTTGGCACACTTCCTCCCACTCCGTGCTAATTCATAGGGATTAAGTACATGTGGACTGTCCCTCTCCTACAGAAGTTCCAGGAACATCTATCTCGAGTCCCTTCCTCTGCTCACCAGAGACCCAGAATGGCAGCATTTTAAACTACCATGGCAGCAGTATAAACTACCATCTCTTACATTAAAGGGAGCGTATCTACCTTTGCTCCTTGTCTACAGCTACAGATAACATTCAGTGTGCTGCTTAGCAGAACAAAAATTTTGATCCAAGGCATCTTTTTGCCTTCTTTATTTAAATTCCATTCATTGGACTCTCCGTCACCAAGGGCACTCACACTAGTGTCCACTTCAGAAGGCATCTTGCTACTCACTCATGAAATCCTGTGAAAAATTACAAAAGGTTGATATAGACTTTTTAGAGATGTTTACTCTATTTATTTGAAAGGCAGAGTTACACAGAAAGACGGAGAGGCAGAAGAAAGAGAAACAGAGAGACCTTCCATCTGCTAGCTTACTCCCAACTGGCAAGAATGACCAAGACTGGGCCAGGCTGAAGCCAGGAACCTGGAACGTCCCTTTATATACCTTTTTAGGTGATTTATCTTAATATCAGTATGTCTATATTTTTCAGTTACATATTATAGCATTTTAGGTTAGACAATATGGGACATATATGCCTTGTTTTTCTCAAAGATTTCTAATCTGGTACTCAATACTTCACTAAGGTCTAAACATCTGATATATAACAAGCAATAATGTGGGAGTTGGGGATCCATTACTGACAATAAGTTCCACTTTACAGAAATTACAAAAAATCAGAAATGACATAAACAATAAGCTAAAATTGTGTTCAAAAATAAAATTTCAATGAATTTAAAGAATTAGTGAACTTTTATTCATGATTCTGAATCTGGTAGCATCCCACCTAAAGATGTAGAGAAATATTCCAGTGAATTGGGCAGAAGAAGTGGACCTAATGGTCAGAAACAAAGAAGAAAACAAAAATGAACAAAAAGAAGATGAATCATGATGGCCTAAACAATGTTGTGTTGTAGAACAAGGCGTGTGAGAAAAAAAGGTTTCTCCTGGCTCATAATGTTGAGACAGTGATGCTCAAGGGCATGGGCTATCATCCAGGAAGCCTCTGGTGAGAGCTGCATGGGCACAACTAATGGCAGAGACATGGAAAGAGAAGCAGGTGCATTGTAGAAGAGCATCTGTGTGGGAGACATTTTCAACCACCCCACTCCCAAGGTAATCAATCCAGTCCCATGAGAATAAAAACTCACTGCCTCAAGACTATCATTAATTCTTCCTAAAGGCCACAATATCACTCCACAATGTTATGCTGGGACCAAGTCTCAACCTGAATTTTAAAAAAGATCAGCCACTTTCCTTACCGGGTTACCACAAAGGGCACTTCCTCACTAAGCCAGTCAGGTAAACTGAAGCCACCTGTTTTCAGGTGCTGTGAATATCTTGGGGTGGTGGTGTGTGTGTGTGTATGTTGGGGGAACCGGGGTAAGGAAGAATTGAATTGTTTGACATTTTTTCTTTCTCAGAGCAGGTGACCTTTAAATTGAATTCAGAGGAAACAGTAGTAGTTAGCCAGAAGCCAAGGTGAGTGAGAACGTTCTAGCCATGTGTAAAGTCCTGGAAAGTAGAGAGCATGCTGTGTTTTAAAAAATGTGGCACTGGGCCCGGCGGCGTAGCCTAGCGGCTAAAGTCCTCGTCTTGAACGCCCCGGGATCCCATATGGGCACCGGTTCTAATCCCGCCAGCTCCACTTCACTTCCAGCTCCCTGCTTGTGGCCTGGGAAAGCAGTCGAGGACAGCCCAATGCAGTGGGACCCTGCACCCACGTGGAAGACCCGGAAGAGGTTCCTGGTTCCCGGCATCGGATCGGCACAGCACCAGCCCATTGCGGCTCACTTGGGGAGTGAATCATCGGACGGAAGATCTTCCTCTCTGTCTCCTCCTCTCTGTATATCTGACTTTGTAATTAAAATAAATAAATCTTTCAAAAAAAAATGTGGCACTGACATTTCTATGATTGGCAAGCCAAGATCCGGTCTCAGATGTCCTTGAGGATCTTTGAGGACTTGCTTGAGTTTTAATTGATCTTAAGTTGTAAAATGTTTATTTTTATTCTAAAAAAAAAGATTCAAAGAAGTCTACTCAAAAGCTATTCCTAAGAGAGCAAAAATTATGTACATTCCTGAATTTTCTTTTTCTGAGGCATTATAATTAAGTCAGATTTTTTTTCTTAAGAAATTAGATGCTAGGCTCCATATTTGTGTCTAGAAGGTCATTTGAGATTGTTTACATGGTAATTTTAACATTAACTAAAATTTTTTTACCTATAATTTAAGAGGGAAAGACAAATGATTTTCTAGAGTGGGAACTAATGATCAGTATATCTCTGTTTCTCCAGATTCTCGTTTAAAAACACACTTTGTTCTTTCAATTTTCGAAGGGTCTATTTTAAATGACCTATTTTTAAAATTGGTTTTTAGTTAAGTGTGTCACACCTTGATGCAGTCGACTTAGGTTTCACTCCTTGTTATTTCTTTCTAATTATTTTATTTTTAGTCACTCTGACTGGTGTAGGGTGTTTTCTTCAGAGAATAGAATCTCTAATAGAAATGTGGATGAGATGAACACAGATTTATTATGACTGTGAGTACTTGATGTTAGTTTATGTTTCTGTGGATGGTTAATATTATTTATTTGCAAGAGCAACATAATTCCTCAGCATAACATACTTCCCTTATGCGACCAAAAGGGCAGCCAAGCACCCCAGGAACACTGGGATCGCTGCGCTCAAACATAGACTTCAAAGCCTTGACACAGAAGCTTGTCCACCCCACATGGAAAAGTGTCTAGGGAAAAATTCCATAGTCATTTTTCATTTTGAATCCATGTGGATTACATCCTATGTCGGAAAATGTGCTAGCAGCTATCCAAAATCCGTCCTGGTTTAATGTGGCCCCGTTTCCCCTACATATGACTTCTGCTGTGAAGAGCAGCTGCTCCTCCTCATTCTCTTTGCAATGTCTTTTCACATTGGTCAGCCTTTGTAATCATGAACTCTGCACACCAAGAGACATGGTAGGAAATACCATGTTTAGATGAGCAAGGGAATGTTGTGCATTATCAGGCATCACTGAATCACAGCAGGATGTTTCTCTTTTCAGGTTGACTCTGCTGGAAACTGAGAACCAACCAGGATGCCAGCGTTGAGGCACAGCCGGTAAAGCCACACTGGACAGCATCAGTTCAAGTCCCAGCGGCTTCTCTTGTGACCCAGCTTCCTGCTAATACACCTGGAAGGCAGCAGATGATGGCCCAAGTATCTGGGTTCCTGTACCTATGTGGGAGACCAGGATAGAGTTTCTAACTCCTGGCTTTGGCCTGGACAAGCTCTGGCTGTTGTGGGCATTTGAGGAGTGAAAAAACAGACAGAAGATCTCTCCCCCTCTTTTTCCTCCGTCTCTCTTTCTCTTACTCCCTGTTGTTCTGCCTTTCAAATCAATCGATCAATCAATCAATCAATCAATCTTTTATAAAAATTCAGAATTAGGATAGGACTTACATTTACATATTGAATAATATGTGTTTTTAATTTTTTATTGTATTTTTGACAATCTTTGCATAGTTAATTAGGGTAAAAATGTTCAAGGGCTATAGGGAGTGAGTAAGACTATTATTTCCATATTGATTGTTTCCTTCATGTATCTGAAGTAAAGGGGGTTTTAAGGAGAAGCCCCACCCAGTTTCCCACCCCAGGTCCCAGATGTGGGGCATGCTCTGAGATACTTGCTCAAGTGGGTGTGATGGTTCACCGATTATGAATCGCTGCCAATCTCGCCACTCCAAGCACAATAAGATCCTCGAAGAATCCACGGACTAACATAATCCATCTTGGAGTCTCCGTTTGCCCAGTATTTCGCTGCCAACATAGCTGAGGTGGTTGATTGACTTGTTCTGTCCTCTGTCTTTTGATGGTTAGGGTTCTGAGTCCAGAAGCTCAATTGGGGAGATCTCAAAAGCAACTTTGTCTGAAGTGTTCCCAGACCAGATTCTTTTATGCACTAGCAAGTACAGGGCCCGGTACAATCCATCACCCTGATCAGCTGGTGGTTGCAATTGCTGGGCTGGTTCTGTTTCCACCCCTGTTTTCCACTGGAACCAATGGGTGTTGCAGTCCAGCCTGGTTCTGCCCAGCACATACTCGGCCCCCGCTTAACCAGTGGGAGCTGCAGCCTAGTTGGAGTAAACCCACAATAACCCCAACCAGGCTCGCCCCCTGCCCTGGTTTGCCAGTATGTGTAGCAGACTAGTCCAATCTGCCCCACATGTCAATGGGTATTAAGGTTTAGTTCCATCTAACCAGCTCCACTATGCAGTCCACAAAGATGCTGTTGGGTGTCTCTCTGTCTGTCTAGCCACCCCAGCCCCTGTCCTAGTTTTCGTGCCCTCCCGTGGGAGTGGTAACCCAAGAGGGAGGAGCCCACTATTTCCCTCCCAGGCCTCTCCCACTCCCACATTATGCACTCTCCAGGTGGTTCTGTGGTTTGACTTGACAGAACTAGCCCCCAGTGCCAGCTTCTGCCAGCTGATGCTGTGACTAAGCCCAAACAACCCTCACCCACTCTAATTTTGTTTGCACCAGTAGGAATAATCAGCTCAGCCTGGCTTTTCCCTGATCTAGTCCAAATGTGGCGCACAGGTGTTGTGGCCCTGCTTAGTCTGGTCTGCCCCCTTCCTAGCTCACGCTCTCCAGTGGTAGTAGCTGTCCAGCAAGGGAACCACCCATATTCCCCCTGCCAGTTTTGCCCCCTCCCTTCCTGCTTTTCACATGTGCTGGTTGGGCGCTGCGGACACATCCGGTACAGACAAGCTCACCTTGGCATTCTGTATTGTGTACTGGTTTTTGTCATGACCGAACCTGGCTCAACCCACACTCTGTTCTGGTGCTTGGATTTGCCAGTGGATGACATGAACTGATTCAGCCTGGTCTGCCCCCGACCCATGCCAAATGTATGCCAGTGGGAAGCTTTCCATGGTCTGTTCTGGGCTGTTTCCTATCATGCTTCTTTACTCTTACCTGCAGGGTCTGTGTCCTGCCAGAGGAGTTGCCCAGGCTCCTCCATCAGAACCCCTCCCAATGCCAGATTTCGCGCATACCAGGGGGTCCATGGGCCAATACTACTCAGTTCACCTCCTGTCCTAGCAGCAACAGTGGCTTTTCCTGGCTGGCCTTCAACCCATTCTGGTTCTTACTGTTGGATGCTTCAGCCTAGCCACGGCTTGTCCATACCCACTTACAGCTCACACATAGCTCAGTAGGGGTTGAGACCTAGCCTAGTCTGTCCCACATCTACCCTGGTCCTCCAGAGCACAAGACGGTGTTGGAGTCTGGCCTGGCTTGGTGCATCCAGTCCCAGTTTAACACTTTTGTCAAGGGAGACTACAACTGTTTCCTGAACAGAATGCAGCCCCCATTCCAGCCCACAAGCCCCCTGGTGGGAACCTCAACACAGTTGGGGTGTCCCCTAAACCCCCCAACTAGGCCTGTTCCCAGCCATAGATCACGCGCCTGCCAGTGGTTGCTCTGACTCAGCTTGGCTCAGCCCCCAACCTGACCCAACCCCTGCCTTAGACACTGTGGCTTAGTGTCCCTGGCTCACGCAGACCAGTAGGTGCAAGAGCCTAGCTCGGCTTGACCTGTGCTTTCTAGTTTCACTTGTGGGCTAAGGTTTGCTCAGTCCTGCCCAGTACACCCTGTTCCATTACCAATTCACACATTAGCCAGCTGTTGGAACTACTTTGCCCAGCTTGTTTGACCCCCAGGTCTGGACAACATGTTCACCAGAGGGAGCTATGACTGGCCAGGAGAATTTCCCAAGTTCCTCCACTTGATCCACTCCCAGACCCAGTTCTCATACATGCCGTTGGATTTTAGGCCAGTGCCCAGTGCAGTCTGGCCTTTCATTTGGCCATGTATGAGCTGGTGAATGTTGCAGCCCGGCCCACCCCACACCCCATTCAGGATGCACATACAGGTGCTGCTGCCTTGACCAGTCCAGACTGTTGTCGGTTCCTTTACCTGTGAGTGATGGCAGGCTCCTGGGTCACATCTAGCTTAGTCCATCACCACCCCAGCTCTTGAGCTAACCAGTGGGGCTAGAACTTCCACAGGGTTTGGCCCACATATATTCCCCACAGAATCTACCCCAGGATATGGTTTTCAAATGCTATTTAACGTCATGGCCCTGCAAAATGAGACCAGTCTCCTGATCCATCATCCTGTCAGGCAATAGGATATGATCTTGCTGGACAAGCCCCGAGCCTTAGCTTTTGCATGGGCTGATGTTTGGTGGTAAGTATTGTCATTGGGAATCTTTAGGATTGATTCATATTCCAGAAGCACAGTGGGTTGGACCTGGAGCTACCTAAGCAGTGAATCAAAGAACCAAAACCCCAGAGCTCCCCAGCCAGGTGGCCAGCAAGCAGAGCCTGGTGCCAAATGGCGCACTGGCTGCCCAGGGACAGCTCACTACGTGCACATGATGGCTGATGTCTGGGATCTGGACATGAGACATCCCAGCCTGAGACCCCCCCCCCCCAGCAGCTGAGAGGCTGCTGGAAGTTTAGACCCCAAAGCCCAAGGTCGTGCCCCTCCCCAATCCCATCCACCACTCAATGAGGGTGGTGGGTGGGCCCCAGACCCCGGGCCCCTCAGCCCTGGAGACCTCTCCCCCGGTGTACTTACCCCAAAGGGAGCAGTCCCAGGAGCCCAGGCAGGCCCAGGGACAGCTCACCATGTGCACGTGGTGGCTGGCATCTGGGATCCGGGCATGAGATGCCCCGGCCTGAGACCCCCCCTGAGTAATATGTTGTATTTAAAGAATTGAGTGATCCTTGCTAATAGCACCTGGAAAGATGTGCTATAGAACTATTGACTGAAAATTGTTGTACCACACAAGCCTGGCACTGCTAAGAGTAAAGGGCCATCACTAAGATAAAGAATGGCAAGTCTCTAGAAGACCACCAAAAGAAAACACCATTCCTTCAAACATTAACTGTTGCAAATTTATATACAGTACATTTACAATCTATCAACATACCTAACACCATGATTTACTTTAAATTGATCCAAAAAGTACCTACTGAACAAAATGCCTTAGTGCATAGTATTTTTTTTGACTCATCAATTTTTTTTCTTAAAGATTTGATTATTGACAATAAAATGCTGGACTCTGCCATTAACCATATCTACAATGTCAGAATATCCTTAAATAGCAGAATGACAGACTTACGATTGATTGCGAAGGGCTATTCTATTGTAATGACATGAGGGAAATTTGTGGGCTTGGGGCAGGGATTTGGAGAGGGGGGAAAGGGAAATCCCGGGAGTCCATGGGACTGTATCATGGAATAATAAAATTAAAAAGTAAAATTTTAAAATAAACAAATAATTAAAAGCATACACACACATACACATAAACATTTTGATTATTCATATATTTGAAAGGCAGATGTAGACAGAGAGGAAAAGTCAGAGACAAAGTGAGAGAGATCTTCCATCAGCTGGTTCATACCCCAAGTGACTGCAACAGAAGGACTGGGCCAGGCCAAAGCCAGGAGCCAGAAACTCTTTTCAGCTTTCCCACATGCAAGCATCTGAGACATCTGGCACTTCCCCGGTCTCAGACCTGGAATGTATTCTATAAAAACTGCTGGTTTCTTTGAGAGGAGAACAGCATTTAGAAAGCTGGATACTAAACACACTCAATAATCCTGAAAGGCCAGTTCTTCTAGTACCGCTCTGGAATACAATGACTAATTTAACAAAATGTGTGTGCAAGATGTTTGCTCTAAAAACTACAACACATTCTGGAATACATTTTTAAAATCTGGATAATTAGGCACATGTGCCATTTTCATGTTTCCAAACTCAATGTTAACATATCAAATATCATGTATGCTTTCTGCTTCCTTTATTTTATGATACAATTCCATAGCCTCTGGGATTTCCCTTACCCCCTCTCCAAATTCCCTTCCGCAACTGATTTCCCCCTTTATTATTACAATAGTATAGTCCTTCATAAGCAGTCATAAGTCCATCATTCTTCTATTTAAGTGTATCCCGACAATGGCAGAGAGTAAGGCATCCTTTTGTCAAGATATATTTGAGAGTTTCATTGGAAAGTCTATCTTTGACTTGGAAACAGAGATGCATACTACATTGTGTCTTCACATTTCAATATGAAAGAAATGCAAAGTCATAAAACAATGACATAAAAAATGAAATGAAAAGTCATAAAACAAAAATCAGCAACAGGAAAAAAAGTTGAGAAAACTACAACACCATGAAGTTAAATAACGTGCTCTGAATGACCAATGTGTTGCTGAAGAAATGAAAAAGAAAATAAAAAACCTTTTTGGAGCAAATGATGAAACTGTGTGACCTATGAGTCAGTGAAGGACTTAATAAGAGAAAAGAAACTATTTTTGAAAAAATGAAAATAAAAACAAAAATATCAAAACCCATGAGATGTAGCAAAAACAGTATTGAAAGGGCTATTGATCTTATATTTTTGCATGAAGGTTGCCTTATATCAGAGGGAACAAATAATATTTGTCCTTTTGAGATTGACTCATTTCACTAAGCATAATTGTCTTTAGTTGGGACCATTTGGTTACAAATGATAGCATTTCATCCATTTGATGATTAAATAATATTCTATGGAGTAGATGTACCAGTTTCTTTTTTTTTTTCTAAAGAATTACTTATTTTTATTAGAAAGTCAGATATACAGAGAGGAAGAGAGACAGAGAAAGATCTTCCATTTGTTGATTCACTCCCCAAGCACACACAACAGCCAGAGCTTTGCCAATCTGAAGCCAGGAGCTCAGACACTCCTCCTGGTCTCCCACGTGGGTGCAGGGTCCCAACGCTTTGGACTATCCTCGACTGTTTTCCCAGGCCACAAGCAGAGAGCTGGATGGGAAGCAAGGCTGTCTGGATTAGAACTGGCATGCATATGGGATTCTGGCACATATAAGGTGATGACTTTA
The DNA here is from genome assembly GCF_030435755.1 of Ochotona princeps. Taxonomy (NCBI): domain Eukaryota; kingdom Metazoa; phylum Chordata; class Mammalia; order Lagomorpha; family Ochotonidae; genus Ochotona; species Ochotona princeps. Next base: position 32,925,121 of record NC_080838.1, read on the forward strand.
GGCACTAGGCTACTGCACTGGGTCCTGTACCACAGTTTCTTTATCCACTCCTCTTTTGATGGGCATCTGGACTATTTCCATGTCTTTGCTACTGTAGATTGCATGGCTGTAAATATAGGATTACGGATCCCTTTCTCATATGCCATTCTTTCCTTTGACTATATTCCCAGCAGTGGGATAGCTGGGACATACAGTAGGTCAATTTTCAGTTCTCTTAGCCCTCTCCATACTGACTTCTATAGTAGTTTTATTAGTCTACACTCCCACCAACAGTGAAGGAGGGTACATTTCTTCCCACATTCATTATCAACAGGTTTTGTTAGCAGAGTTTTGATTGTAGGCCAGTCTCCCTGGAGTTAGGTGGAATCACAATGTGGTTTTCATTTGGTATCTCCCTGACACCAGCAAGCCTGAGCATTTTATCAAATGTCTATTAACCACTTGAATTTATTCTTTTGAAAAATAGCTTTTATTTTCCTTCACCCATTTCTTAACAAGGTTGTTTGTTTTGCTGTCACTAGGTTTCTGAAGCTCTTTGTAAACCCTGGATATTAGACCCCATCTGTTGCATAGTGTGAAGAGATTTTCTCCCATTCTATTGGTTGATTCTTCACTTTGGTGATTGTTTCTTTTGCTGTACAGAAGCTTTTTAGTTCGATGTAGTCCCATTTGTTTATTTTGGCTTTGACTACCTGTGCTTTTGGTGTCTTTTCTAAGAAGTCTTTCCCCATTCGTATATCTTGGAGAGTGCTTCCTATGTTTTCCTCCAATAGTTTCTTGGTTTCTTGGTGCAGATTTAGGTCCTTGATCCATTTATAACTAATTTTTGCATAGTATGACAGGCGGGGGTCTTGCTTATTACCTCTGCAGGCTGCTATCCAATTGTCCCAACAGCAATTGTTGAAGACACCAAACTTTTCCTTCAATTGTTTTCAGTTTTCTTGTCAAAGAATAGTTGGCTATACATGTGTGGGCACCATTCTGGTGTATCTATTCTGTTCCATTGATCTTCTCTGTTTCTGTACCAATACCAGACTTCCATACTCAAGGTATTGTCAGGAATAGTGATATCCTCTGAGGCTTGACTTGGGAAATACCAACTTCTGAGGTCACTCAAGTTATTGGCAGAATTTAATTCTTCCTGGTTCTAAGTGTAGGGGATTCAATTTCTTGCTGGCTGGTGCTCCATGTAAATTGTTAGCTAAAGTTTGCCCTCAGCTCTTAGAAATTGCCTGTATTTCCTTATCAGGTGACTATTCCACATACATATTTGTAATTATATATTTATAAAATTTTAATTTATAAGTGTGTTAAATTCTATGTCAATATCACAATGTAACTCCTAATTGCCACCTTTTCATATGTATAATTTCCTTTTCCAACAGTAAAACATTTAGATTTTATGGTACATGTAAATATATTTGATCATTTTTCGTAAGCTTAGATACACAGAAAGTAATTTCAGGACTGTTAACTCTGGGGCCAGTGTTGTTAGTTAACAGATTAAGCCACTGCCTCAAATGCCAGCCTCCCAGAGGTGAGCTAGCACAAGTCCCAGCTTGGCTGTTGCCCCATTTGGCCACTTAACCAATGGATGGAAACGCGCTTTCTCTCTCTCTCCCTCCCTCCTTCCCCTCTCTTTCTCTCCTTCCCCCTCTGCAACTCTGCCTTTAAGACAAATATCAAACTGTAAAGTATTTTCTATCTCTTCTTTGCTAAAGATTTTTAAAATCATGAGTGGTATGGAATCTTGTCAGATAATTGGTTTTTCTGCATCAGTTGAAAAGAGCATTTGTATATTTGTGTATTTGATTAGCATGATGTGTCATATTACAATTTTCAAGTCAAAGCAATAATATGTAAATGAAGTAAATCACATCTAGCCACTAGATATATTTAAAATGTTCTTTTGCATGCTGCTGGACTCAGCATTAATAATTTATTAGATATTTTATATCATGGGAAATGTTATTTTCTTTAATATCTCCATTATATTTCATAACTGGAGTTTTTCTGACTTAATGAAAGTTACATGTAATATTGATGAGATGACTTCTCCCCGAAATATTTAACCACCTTCACCAATGAAGCTCTTTGGGACTAAACTTTTCCTTGTAGGAAGATGTTTTATAACCAAAAAAATTCAACGTTTTTAATGAATTCAATAGAATTTCTAATTTCATATTATCCCAGTTTGAGTTTCTTGTTTTTTATAATAATTTGTATATCTAAGTTAAATTGTTCAATTTATTACCACAAAGTTGTTTTGGTACACTTCCTCTTTTATTTTATCTTACATGTTATAGGATTATTTGTTCCAAAGAAACAGTAGATGGTGTGATCTCTTGGTGGAAAAAGAATTTCATTAATTATGGATTTTTTTTTTCTAGTGAAATGACCAAACCTCCAACAGGAGAGATGGGCAAGCACTGAACAATGCAGAATCCTCTAAATTACATTCATGTTGGTATTTTACTCTGCTGCTAGGGGATTAGAACCCATTGGTGTTCTTGGTGTGGTTGCACACCTGTTTATTAAAAATAACAGTAGAAACATTTTCTGGCAATGGTTATCACTTACTTATCTTTAATTCATTCCAAGACAATATTAGAATTGCTTAGTGAAATCCTTCACATCAAGTTAAAACATACTCATAAGGAACAAACTGGGGATAAGAACAAAATAGAGTTGGAAAATAAGAGGTCAGAGTAGGGCAGTTAAAATGCACTGATATTAGAGGACACACATTCATGTTAGAAGAATTTATTATTACAAATTTTATCTGTGTGTCTCAGAGACTAGAACAGTTTGAAACACTCCTGCCCCAATTCCTGTGATCTGTTCCACAAGTAACCCAACTTTACCACAGCCCCCATCCTGCCCTCTATTGCATGCAGAATGGGAAGTCGCTGCTGGGAGAAGCCACAGGTTGCTGTGCAAAGGGCAGTTTCTCAGTACTTGCAATAAGGTGTCTAGGGAAGGCCACTGCAGGCTTCCCGTACCTTGTTGCTGCATCACATCCTGCAGAGGCACCAGCATCTTCACAGAGCGAAAAGAGGAACTTGTCCTCTAAACCCTTGGAGAAGGCGCTAATCCATGCATGAGGTCTGTGCTCTCGTGGCCCCATCACTTCCTAAAGGTGCTACCTTTTTTTTATTGTTATTTTTATTCTTAATTCATTAATTACATTGTATTATGTGCCACAGTTTCATAGGTACTTGGGTTCTAATTTTTTTTAAAGGTTTATTTTATTTTTATTACAAAGTCAGATATACTGAGAGGAGGAGAGATAGAGAGGAAGTGGAGCTGCCGGGACTAGAACCAGCGGCCATATGGGATCAAGGCGAGGACCTTAGCCACCAGGCCACACTGCCAAGCGCCACCTTTTTTTTGTACCATTACATTCTGTACCAATTTGGAGAGGACACATTGAAACATCGCATTGTTTATTTATTTATTAAGATTTATCTACTTATTTGGAAGGCAGAGTTCCAGAGAGATTTTCCACCCACTGCTTTACCCCTCAGAAAACGACAATGGCCGCACTGGGCCAGGCCATGGTGAACAGCCATGAACTTCATCCCGGTCTCCCATGAATGTGCAGGGACCTGAGCCCTGGGACCACCTTCTATTGCTGTTCCAAGCATGTCTGTAGGGAGCTGGACTGGAGTGAAGCAGCTGCGTTCGCAGGCAGTGGATTAACCACCTGCACCACAACACAGGCCTCACGTTTATTTAATCAGTATAACCAACAAGGCAAACAATCCAAGCAGGACATTCATTTCCTGCCTAGTAGGTAAGCAGAGTTTTAAATCATAACTGACCTCCTATTTGGAGGACAGCATACATTTCCACAGGGAGGAAAATGAACACTAAGAAGGAAGTCTATTTAATGGGCACTGCAATCAGTATCATCGTCACTAATAGGCTACAGCCGTCATTCAACAATCTGATTTAATGTATCACACATTTCTCCCCACGTCCTACTGCTTTGCTTGCGTTTAATTGGGTGTAGTAACTTTCAGGCAACAGTAAGGTTTCAGAGGAACTGTATAAAGGAACAATTATTCAGTTGCAAGAAAGCCAGGCCACACAGTAAGGGACTGGATGACATTTCTTTCTAAACTTTCCATATCATTCTTTGAGTGGTGTGGATGCGTGTAGTCCCTTAAACTCATGTCAAGAACACTTTGAGGGGGGGGGGGTTATAAAAGTATATCAGCTGAAACACTTGCGGTATATCACTACTAATGGTGTCACTCACACATTGTGCACGTAAAACTCCCAAATTAATTCTGCCAAAAAAATTAGGTCATTGCAAAACCCAGTATTAAAACTTGATGTGTGACAGGGAAATGAGGATGAGGACAAAGAAAGGAAGACATCGGGTTTTTTTTTTAAAGCATGAGCAGGGACTATGCATATTAAGTGGGAAGAGTGGCCCTTTAAGCTGTTAATTCCTGTGTTTTCAACTTCACTTACTTGTACAGAAGTGCCCTTATTTCTCCAGAAAATCTCCCTCCTTTCATGAAAAGGAGGTGCTAAACGCAACCGCTAAAGTCACTTCATTCATACATATTGGTGTTATCACTAGGGTCGGCCACCTCCACTCTCAGTCGGCCACCTAGGACTCGCCGCTTCCCCCCTCCACACCTGGGCGAAACTTCAGGCAGGAGGGCTTCAGAATGAGGTGGGTGCCGGTTCCTAACCTGCTCCAAGCCTTGGGCTGCAGGAAAGCAAGCCAGTGGGACCGTCCTTTCTCGTTTCCAGGCCCGGGGAAAAGCGCCCAGAGGAGCACCTGTTTTCCTTTTCCGGGGAAATCTTGGAACGGGTCCCCTAAGTGGTAGCCCTCGCCCCCGTAGCCTGGGGACGCGCGAACACACCCAACTGTTACCTCTGCACGCTCCCCAGGAGCCAGCCCGGCTCACAGCGCACCCCAGCGGCCGCTCGCCTTCCTTCTAGTCGCGGCCACTAGGCTTCCGGAGAGCCCGCGGGGCCCCTTGGCGGCCGCCAGAGAACCAGGACTCTGGGGGAACCTGCGAGAGTGCGTCTCTGTCAGACTCCAGGGAGGACGCGGAGCGCCGACACCCGGCCCCGCCCGCCACACCTGGGAGCCCTGAGGACCGGGGAGGGAGGGGCGGGGCGGAGCAGAAGGCTGGCCCAGCGCCGGGGCAGATTCACTCAAAGCCGGCCCGACCCTAGTCTGGCCAAGGGGGGGAGGCTCTCAAGGCCGGAGCCACCGAGGGAAGGGACCCCAGCCCGAGCGCGCTTCCAGCCGTGGCGAGCCCGCTGAGACGCGCGGCGCAGACCATGGAACGGGCCGGCCCCAGCTCCGGGCGGCCGCAGCAGCAGCAGCAGCAGCAGCACCCGCGAGACCAGGACTCGGTGGAAGCGTGGCTGGACGACCACTGGGATTTTACCTTCTCTTACTTTGTTAGAAAAGCCACCAGGTAAGAAGAGGATCCTCGGAAGACGCAGCCTGTGCGCGGAGTGTGACCTGAGCCTGACCTCTCTCTCCCTCTTGAATTTTCCTTTTCGATCACCCTTAAACAACTCATGCTCCCAGGTCCTTTGCTTTTGAAGTAAGTCCTCGGTCCTCTTACTGGCTAACAGACCTCGCCTTTAAATAAGCACAATCGAAAAGTCCAGGCGTCAGTTTCCATCCAACTTACCCGTAAAGTTCAAATACCTAAGTGACTGTACCCAACCCCTCCTCCCACCCCCACTCCCTCGACCCTCGGAGTCCCCACATCCGCTCTCGGCCTTCCCTCTTTTAGCAAAACCAAAACACTGGCTAAGCCCCTTTTCTGCAGCAGCTCCGGAAGCACCCTTTACAACTCGGTCCCAGCCTCTACCGCTCCTCCCCCGTGCCCCACGCCCTGGCCCTGGCGGGGCGGGGAAGCCCTGGGTAGGGACGAGACCTCGAGGAAGCCCTAGGCAGCAACATGCCGGAGCCCTCCCAAAGTGAGTGTGATCGCCTTTTCCCCACACCCCTCCCAGTCCCCTGTCCCGCGCTTGCTTTCTCTCTCTCTCTCTCTCTCTCTCTCTCTCTCTCTGGCTCGCTCGCTCGCTCGCTCTCAAAAGGAAGCCTCTCATCAGAGCACACAAAGGGCGCCGGAGAGGAGCCTCCAGGAGCGTAGCCCCGGGAGGCTGGCAGGTCCGGGGCTAACCACGGACACCCCACAAGCCAGCTTTCCCCCGGGTCGGTAGCCCAGCGCCCGGGCTGCCGCTGCGGAAGGGCGGGGAGGACGGAGCCTGGCCCCTGGGAGCGCGGCTGCGCGGCGAGCGATCCAGGAGTGCGTGGGAATCGCTCTCGGGAGAGTTGGGGAGGAACTGAGACCGGAGCCCAGGGACAAGAAGGGTGGAGCGCGCAGAGTGCGCGGCGGCGGGGTCCGGGAAGCCTTAGCAGTCGGGGCGAAGCCGGGGGCGCGGCAGGCCCGCGCGCGCACCGCGCCTGATTCCAGGACCCAGCTCTTTGGAGAGAGGGGCTCAAGTCCCGCCCGCCCCGGCCGACTGGGGGCGGCGGCCGTAGGGCAGCGGGTGCTGGCCGACAGGGCCAGGAGAGCGAAGCACGGGGAGGCTGTGATGGTGGAAGAGCGGCCCGGGGCTGGGTGCCGGGCTCCCACCCGCCGGCGCGCGGCCGCACCTCTGCCGAGCGCTCCCCGCCAGGGGGCGGCGCTGCTCGAGGAGACCCGGGCGGCCGCGGGGGCTGGAAGGGAGTGGGCTCGGTGACACGGACCTCACCTGGGCACATCGTCTGCTCCCTCCCCCCGAGCCTTCTAGACTCCGGGATCAGCGGAGTTCGGAAACGAACTTTCTACGTTTGCTATGTTGCCCTTTGGAGACAAAACAAGGTACTTCCTGCAGCATCACCGGCTTTCTACTTTCCCTGGGAGGCGCGGTAGGGACCTGGTGTGGAATGGTAGTGGCGGGAACGCTGGTTACATTGGCACGCTGATATCCACTAGCAAACGGACTGTGGATTTTTCCTTTTTCTGGGGGGGTGTCTTTAATGTTTCAGAATGCTTTGCTTGGGGATCTTAGCCTGCCCCCTGCTTCCCTCCCTCAATGCTGTTTTTCCTAAGGAAGGTTCAGAGTTGGTGTGAATTTCATTAGTTCCAAGATTTTGGTAAAGGCAGAGGCGTCAAGACAAAACTGATGACTTTTTCAAAGTTCTCCCTGCTTTCGTTTTCGTCCTCCAAAACCCCAAGTCTGCAGGGGGATGGCAGCGCGGATAACCCTGGAAGGAACGTGGTAGGACCCTGAGTCCAGATGAGGACCCACAGCAGTCAGGAGTAACCTGCTGCTTGGGCATTCCATACCCTCCTGTACTGCCCACCCTTGTGCTGTCCTTGATTTAGAGCACAGAGAATGGGGCGGGAGTCTGGAATCAGGCTGATTTTTAATGTTCCTGGGGAGCTTCTTGAGGCAGATGATCTAAAAGTGAAGAGCAGAGGAGCTTGGCCAGTCATGTCCCTTCGGGCGTTCTTTTCCCCCAGGTGTTGGTGAGTGACTCCTCCGAGACAAGAACATTTCACTTTCAGAGCCTGCTGAAACTTTGAACGTGCAGCAGCATCTTACTAGGAAACAAACAGGAAGAGTTAATTTGGTCACATTGATGTCTGAGGCAAATCCCAGTTCTCAGAATCGGAGCATTCCCTCTGAAGTTCGGATCCTCAGACTGCCCGAGGCATCTCTAAAAGCTGGTTAATGGTAGCAATATAGGCAGATCATTTTCATGTGTGTTAAAGAACTTGTGATGAGTAGACGATGGAAAACGAAAGCATAGAATATTTGAGGGTAAGGTAGGCTTGTGGTATCAAAACTTAAAATATTCAGACTTTTCAGTGTCAGGAACATACTATGCTCTAAGAATTTGTGTACACCCAAAAGGTTTTTCAGTTTGGCTCTGTGTTTGGTGACACAGCCTGGGAGGTTGGATATCGGTTGATCATAAACCTGTCAAATTGCTGAGTGCAGTGTGGTTCACATGCAGTGTGGTAAAAACTTATTGTCTGCATTCTAACTTTGTGGCGATTTTTTTTTTTTAGCTAGAAAGTTAGATCTCTTTTACTTTTTTGCTTCTCTTAAGTTTATAAGTGTAGAATGGATGCTGGCTGTGATTCTGGGAGCCCATGAATAGTTCTAAAGGATTAAGAGTCAAGTGGCACATGGTAAGAACTGAAATAAATGTAGATTTGCTCAGATTGTTCATCTGAGCCAGAGAGCAGGCTTCCTGATGAAGCCATTTCCATGTTGTTGACTTGTCACTTGACAATCACACATTCTTCTGTATCCTCTCCTATCCCTGGATGTGGAGTGATTGGTGAACAGAGTGAATGTTCTAGCGTTTCTCATGCACCTGTAACCTTTCTTGGCTCTGAAGCAGTGACTGCGAATGTGTCCCATTGCTTCCTGCAACGACGTTCAGATACAGAGCTAACTGCCTCGGAACATGGGCTTCGATGCTCCTTATCCGTCACACCCTGTTTGTGTTCATTTGAGGATGCCTTTTGAACAATTCGGAACATAATCCAGTGGCATAAACTTGGCATGAGGCTAATGTATCCCATCTGGAAGGCTCCCACCCTCCTGGTTCTGGGCGGCTTGCAGTGCTGTAGGCTTGAGATGCTGTGCTAACTGAGGACTTGCATGTGTATGCATTCACCAACAAGGCCCTGCTTGGTTCTAATCCCATTAGCAGCTGGTGTTATTCTTGACAGCACACTAGAATAATGTTACCTTTCATTAGCTCCTAATCAACCCTGCAATTGTGGGTGGTGTTGTTTTTGGGTCATTTAATATTATAAGGGTGACAGGATGGCCTTTTTATGACTTTGTTTTGTACTAGGCAGAAGCTTGAGAATATTTGGCATGTGCTGGAAATAGGAAATATTAAGTGAGAACCAGTTTTTATGACAGTGTGGATCAAAGTCCAGAAACCGATGCTTTACACTCCCATGGAGTGCTGTGTGATAACCATTTGACAGGAAAAAGCTGTGCTGAATTCCGTCAAGTTCGAGGTGCTATGTCTGGGATTTCTTTCTTTCTGTTTCTTTCCAGTTATTTTTCATTTCTAGAAGCTGTGCCATTCTTACTTGCAAGGTGTTTACGCTAGAATCAAGTGGTGGAAATGAACACAGCTATTCAGATTTAAAAGTTGTTGTTTCTAGAGTTTTGTTGGAATATACACTTTCCCGAAATGCTCAGACAAGTGATTTGTTGAGCATATTTTGGTAGGCACATGTTAGTGCTGAAGATAATAAAACCCTCTGGGCATTGACCCAATCTCACTTTATATTATACATAGTATTTTTACAATGGGAATTATGTTGCAGTAATAGCTCTTTTTCTCTCTTATTGCTTCTAACTAGTGTCCGCACAGCCAGCTCTGAACCGCCTTTTGTACCCTCAAAGAAAGGATGTTTCTCATTGATGATGTTTCTCATTGCCCTTCTTTTTCCAGCATTTTCCAAACCCCAGACTCTAGACCCACTTTGGGGCCGGAACTTAAAAAAAAAAAGTGGGTGCAGTGGTAGTTAGTCCTTGAAATAAATCAATTTGTAAAATGTAATGCAGACTTAACATAGATTAACAGTAAAATTTCAGTGGCTTTTTTTTGTTTTCGGTCTGTGATCCAAAGATCTGTAGACAATATTTTCTGGAAGTCTCATATCTAATGCCTCAAGATTCAGTCTTTTTAACCTTCTGGTTATGCTAGGCCACAAAGTTTCCTTTCTAACTAGTTCCACCCACATTAACCGGACTCTCGTCTCTACTATAGTTTCTTTTAAAGTATAAGTGCATTTAAGTCACTTGAACCTTCAACAGTATCTGATTACAGAGAATGCATCTTTATAGGATGCCCCTCTTCCTTAATCTGAGAGTCGGGGGGACAGAGGCGGGCAGCGTTCCTGCCCTTGGATCATTCCCCAAATACCCAGAGCAACCTGGCTGAACCATATCAAAATCAGGGGCAAGCAACTCAGCTTGATTTGAACCTCTGCTGTAGTGCTAAAGACCCAACTACTTAAACCATCACTGTTGCCTCCCAGAGTGTATATTAGCAGGAAGCTTGGGCTCAAACCCAGGCACTCTGGTTTCGAATGTCACCTTCCCAGCAGACAGCCTAACTGCTAAACCAAATGCCTCCCTCAACCTAATGAGTCATTTAATCTATAACTGTTGTATTAAGATGCATTTTTGCCTTCAAAACTGATTGTAGGATAAAAATCTTTTCCTAGAATTAAAGCAAAACAAAAACTTGGTAAGGATTATGGGATCATTAAAGAAATGAGTGGTTTGACTGGTAATTGGACAGCTGACAAATGACTAATTTCTGAGTTTAGGATGCAAGCCAGCCACTGACTTTGCAGGACTTCCTATGAAATTAGTTTAGCTGAACAGAGATTCAGCTGACCAGAGTTACAGCTGATGGATACAGCTTGGAAGCATCTGTTAGATCAGGTTCTCAGGAGAAAGTGTCTATGAGGTATACCTAGGAATAAAAATTCAAGAAAGTCTTTTCAATTGAGTCATTCATTTGATATTTAGCTCTGTAAATATTTTATTACTGACTTGGTATTCTCTTTATTTTGAGTGATTTTTTTATGCAATTGCTTTATTCATTTTCTCTGAAAGATAGGAAAATGTGTTCATTTTCAACCAAGTGTTTAACATAGGTAATGAAAACTGAGTGTTAAGTCTGTCACAGTCATTTTGATAAGTTTTCCAAAACATTTTGTTAAAGGCTTTAAAGATGTGTGTTTTTCCAGTTTTTCATTTTATGGGTGGGAGGGCTCTTTTGTTATAGTCTTATGAGCCTTTGTTAACATCTTTATTCTTTTGCTTCTATTGTTATCCTGATTCTGAATTGTAAAGCAAGAATAACTTTTTGCAGCTTACCTTCTCTGAATAATTTTTCGTGCATAAGTTTGAGGGAGGAAAATAAAATCCTCATTTGCCATTGTATCTGTAGAGATAATTATAAAAAATCAGAATCATCTGTACTCTGCTGAATACCTATGCTATTGGCCCAGTAAGAGACAAGATACTGATCTTTTGCGATGATGAAATGATTAACATATGTAAGCATCAGGATTGTTGAATATTGGAGGGGTCATATAATCTAATTTCTTTCAATGATGTACTCCCATTAAAGAAGTAGATGTTTGTTGATCTCCAGCACAGTAATTAAAAAGCTTTTAGTCAGTAAGTGACAGAAACCCACTTAAAACCGAACAAAGTTAACTCACATAATTAAAGTATTAAAGGATTGATTTAGCTGCAAAATCAGCTATCAAATAACCTTGTCAAGACCCATTCGTTTATTTATCTATCTAATTCACTAATCTGTCTGTCCACCCTTCCTTCCATCTATCTTCCTTATAGGAGTGGGGAACCTTTTTCTGCTAAGGGCTATTTGAATATTTATAACATCACAGGCCATACAAAATGATCAGCTTAAAAAGTACCCTGGTGTAGCCACTGAATCTTGAGTCATGTCTCTGGTTGCCTTGGCAGGGCCAGACCAAATGAGTTCACAATGTTATATATGACTGGATAACTAGACATTTCCCACCCTGGACCTATCTATCCACCTTGCCATCTACCTCTATCTATCCATCCATCCATCCATCCATCCATCCATCTATCTTTTCCTTCTTACCTGTATTGCTTTTATTCTCCTTGTGCCTGCTTCATATGATGGAAAGGTTTGTTCTTGATGTGGATCTTAAGCACCTACTATTAGAGCAGTACCTTCTTATCTGTATTATTCCTCTCCGAAACACCCTGGCCTTCCTGGACCAACTATTGTATCCACTCCCGCAGAGTTGCTTGTCTGCTCTGAAGGAGCAGGTAGTCTATAGTGAGTGAAATGTGTCATTGTAGAGGGGTCAAAAATCCCCCCAAAAGTGATGTGGGCAGATGCAGAGGTTCCGTAAATTTTCTATACTTGGTGTTGATTTTCTTTTATTTTAAGGTTAGATAATGGGGAACTTTTCTAAGTAGAATAAATAAAAGTAAATATAATTTAATCATAGTGGCATCATTTATGCCCCTGTAATACCAGAATAAATTTTAAGCTAATTATGAGCAAAATGATAAAACCATAGCCAAATACACATTGACAGCATTCGTTAAATCACCCTTGCTGGGTGAATATGGCCCTGACTGCCCAGTGAGCAGTGTGGTGAGACCAGCTGGCCCTTGCTGCCGTTGCCCTATGCTGAGTCACTTCTCCTTCTGGGCCTCCTGTTTGAACAACCGTGAAATTTTTATTCTGTTGTACAGAATACCAGCTATTGGCTTTTACTGGGTGTAAAACCATATTTTTGTGTTAGATTTACTACTTTTATTTTCTTCTCTACACAAATCCCAACCGGAACAGCAAAAATTGCAGGGCAGTTCTAGGTTATCAGATGCTTATCCTGGTAATTTAAAGCATACCACTTTCATCTTATTTTTTATTGCTTGAATTATTGTCAGTTCAAAAACACAAAATGAAAACATTGTCATAGGAAGCATACAGATCTTCATAACATACTAGTCTGGATCACTCAAGGCTGTTTTTAGATCATGATTTGAGAAATACCAATCCGGTTCCGTGTTTCCCATATCTAAACTGGGAAGCAAGTCAATTTATATATCTGCTGAATAGATTTCAGTTTTGTTTTTTCTTTTCTGATGTTGTTAAGATATAGTAATTTTTCCTTGATACATCTTTCACTACCATAAAATCTGAATGCATAGAAAATCACAAAACATTATGCCCCTTCCAGCTCTCGGGCAAATCTGAATGTAAAAGCATAAGGAGCAATTCTGAGTTTTATTTATATTTGGTTCCAGTAAGCCTCTCATGTTTTCACAGCTGGAGATAACTTAGAAACACCAAATAATTGTAGGCAGAGTGTTCATGCCAACCCTCAGTGAACTACTCATGATGACAGTGAAGTAACTTATGGCCGAATCCCCATTTTGTTTAGTACTCTGTGATAGGGACTTAATCTTTAATTCATCTAAATCAGTGTTTTTCAAAAGAAGAAAGAATGCTGGCATCTGAGGGTGACAGTTATTTGCTTGTGTGAGAGCTGCCTCTCGGCACTTTTGCAGGGCATTAAACATTGCTGGATGCGAGGCACTGTCAGGAGCACCCCAATACTTGAGAGAGCAGTCTCTCATAAATGTCCCACTAAGACTGCACCACCACCTGGTGGGAACTCTTTGAATTGATTTCTGTTTATGATGAATAAAGGCCCTCGAGTGGACAAACTTAAGCTTCAGCTCCAATACAATTTCTTTTTTTTTTTTTTAAAGATTTATTATTATTGGAAAGCCGGATATACAGAGAGGAGGAGAGACAGAGAGGAAGATCTTCCATCCGATGTTTCACTCCCCAAGTGAGCCGCAACAGGCCGGTGCACGCCAATCCGAAGCCGGGAACCAGGAACCTCCTCCGGGTCTCCCACGTGGGTGCAGGGTCCCAAAGCCTTGGGCCGTCCTCAACTGCTTTTCCAGGCCACAAGCAGGGAGCTGGATGGGAAGTGGAGCTGCCGGGATTAAAACCGGCGCCCATATGGGATCCCGGGGCTTTCAAGGCGAGGACTTTAGCCGCTAGGCCATGCCGCCCGGCCCTCCAATACAATTTCTAGGAGCACAACCTGGGGCTCATCATATACTCTTTCTGTAAAATGGAACCTCATAGAGCTCATAGGGCTCTTAAAAAACTAAACGGTATAGTAGATATTTCCTGATCTTTGTTAGTAATGATTTTCAGGAGTTTACCACTTTACCTGTAGAATTATGAGAGCCTTACATAAAGTCACAAACCTTGACCTTCCCTGATTTTGGTACATGGCAGCTGTCACCCGCATACTGATTTCATAGACTTGCAGTGCCTTTCTTGTTTTTACATGAAATTTTGTTGATGGTTTAGCTAGACACTTATGTGGGATTTTTGGAAGTTACGGGGAAGGGAATTGGAAGGGGAGTCCAGACCCCAGATTTTATCACCAGCCTTGCTCTTCATGAACTTTGTGAGTGGCTCAAATCAGCCTTCAGCTGGGAGGAAAGAGGGGCTGAGAACACAGACAAGAGATTTATAAATCAGCTTCTAAACCTTTATCTGCTCTCGGAATTCTTGCTTTTTTCCGGGAGAGCAGAGGGTCAGTTTCTCATATTGAACAGTTTTGTTCTTTTGATTATTTTTCTAAATTGGAGGAATGGATTGAGATCAAATCATGTGACGAGCATAACAATAATGGTATAAAGTAAGGTTCCAAGAGCAGGAAATGTATCCAGCATCATTTTCTGTGTGGGTTATTTTTTGCATTTTTTCCGACAGATAATTTTAGTAGATGTGCACACGAGTTGTTGCCCTTCCTTTCCAGTCAGAAAATTTAGTGCACTGTTTGTAATCCCAGGATTGGTGATTAATTCACATGACTAATGAAGAAAGTAGTGAAAGATGAAAGGTTGACATTTTAATAGTAGACTTATAAACATGAAAATGCATTGGGCGTTATGAATTTTGCAACTGCAGCCTGCAAAGTTTTCCTATGTTTAGTTTCAGGCACCCTAGAAATGCCACCATAAAAGTGATGACCCAAAGGACTTGCTGTGTAGCTGCCCTTGAGACCCAGGGTGGCATTAGGCTATGTTTAGAATCTCCCCCAAACAAGCCCCTAAAGTTTAAAAAAAAAAAAGTAAATTTTTAATCCCGAATCACCTACAGAAAGGAGTTAAAGTATTTTTTATGAAGTATTAAAAACACCCCAGTTTAGAATCAAGGCTATGGACATGTTGTATTTTCCACCCTTGATAATTATTGAATATCTTTTCACACTTGTCAAACAATGTTATCACTGATGCTTTGGAGGCAAAAAAAGATAATTTTCCTAAGATAAGTTATAGACTATTTTGTAAGTATTTATAGTCAAGCAGTTATTTTTTTCCTCAATTAAATGTTCACTCCCTAATATTTATGTAGAATTCACAAAATTCCCATATTGGTGTAGGGAATACACTTTTTCTGCAGTTTTAATTTTAAAAAATATAATAAAGCAACTTCTTTTTGTATGAAGTGTAGAGAATGTGATGCTTTTAAATTAGAGCCTTAAAAGAAGCAGCAATGGCAAACATCTGTTTATTCTGTTTAAGCCTACTGAAGATATTCTTTTTCTTTAAATAAATCTGTTTTTAAAGCATCTTGATTTGATTTTCAATTAACTTAAAATGATAGTAGTCATTTATTAACACTGTGTGCCGGAGGAACCTATCCTATCACTTTGCATGTGTCATTTTCTTTAATCTTCTTAGAAACACTATGGAGTAAGTAATCATTATTTCCATTTTATAAAGAAAGAGTAAATACTGTACCCACTGTCATAGTCTTTGAAAAAGGGAATCGCGGTGGAACCCTGAAGATTCACTCACCCTAGCACCTTAAGAACCGTTATGTTATAGTGAAAGTCATTGTCAGTGTTAATGAAAGCAAAGCAAAGGCTCATGGATTTACCATTGGGAAGAATGTACTCAGGAAGAGGTTAAAATTTCTCCCAGGGCCTCTTAATATGTAAGCACGTTGCTTAATGATGTGCCTGGAGACTTTGCCCAAGTGACTTTACTTTCCATATATAATTGTAGAGTATGGAAAGGAGAAAATCTCAAATGACATTTTAAAATAGAGTGGCTGGAAACTTAGATACTAGGCCATCACAATTATATTTTTAGCACTAGAACACAAATATCCTAAGAACAGTATATTTTCAAAGGATGTTTATTCTTTGATGGCAATTATTTTGGCCCAAGTGTAAGACACGTTAAACTCATCACTCTGCAAGTAGGTTTCACTTAATTGTATTTGTCATTTGTGGTATTATTCTACCAGGATTTTAACTTTGAGTTAGAAGTTTTTCTTCTGCTTACTTTTTTTAGAAGCCAATATCCCATAAATCCTAGGCAGCATATTTTAATTAATTTTCCCTTTTGAGACGTCCAGAATATCAAGTATGGATTTCAGAGCACTTCTGTCTTTTTCAAGACTCATTTTTCTAAGAGGAATGAGTAGTTAGTTAAGCATGGTAGGACCATTACTGTTACATACGATCCACGAGGATAGAGACATTTGTATGTGTGTGTGTGTCCCTTTTGCTAAGTATTTTTAAAGCACTGTTTGCTTTTCATATCCTAGTTAATACTTTTAGATAGTAGGCACTTGTCTACTATGAAGTGACTAGATTAGTAAAAAGTTTCTAAAACACAAACCTTACATTGCCGATTTCCTTCCTGCGATAGGATTATAATAATCTTGAGTAAAAATGAAAAATTGGAAATCGGGGCAAGTTTTGATTTCTCACACACTATGTACCACGTAGTGAGTGTTCATAGTTTTTTTATGAAAGTTGTTGATTAACATAAATTTTGAGATGCTAGGAACTGGAGGGTGCCTGACATACAGAACTTTTTTCGATATTCATAAAAAAAAGACACCCGTTGGGTAGTATTTATTTTAATGATAAAGTTCACTGAGGCAGTAATTTTTTTAAGTGCTTTTTTTATCTACTCTGCAGATATGAGCACAGGGAATGTATAGAATGAAATACATAGCACTCATTTCTGCCATGTGTGTGATTTCGATAAACTGTCAGGACCGTTGTAAGCACTGATGATCATTCACCTTCTTGGTTTCCTCTACCCTAGAATTGCTCTGATTTTTTTTTTCTCTCCTTCACAAGTGAACTCATTCTCCCTCTGCATTGCTCGAGACTCCCCCCATCCAATGCTGGAAAATGCTATGGTGTTAGTTTCGTGGGGTGCTGCTCTGCATGGTAACCTCACATGGAGGGCGCAGAGCTGTGAAGCAACCCCGTGAAATCCAACGTGTTAACCATTATTCTTAATGACACTGGTTTTGCTGCACAATCATCATTGCCTGAGCTGTTGGAGCTGCAAGTCTTCCCTGAAGTCATATATCAGGATAATAAACTTGGAATTGTAATCATTGTTTAAAAAGATTTAAGCCACATTTATGACAGGAGCTCATGGCAAGGTTTGGCAACTTGCATTTGGTTTTATTTCTTGCTGTCTAATTAATATGAATCTTTTGAGTTCTTTGCTCACTGAGGGAAAGGGCATGTTTGTGAGACTCAGCCTTCAGGATATTGGCATGTGTGAACCCAGAAGTGATAGTGGCATTAGTGTTACCTGAAGCGAATGACTCTCTCCGATGACTTTGGCATCGTGTGGGATCTCTGCAGTCATTTTAAGACATGTTGTAAAATTTTAAGTACAAAAGCAATTTACCAACTTAAAAAAAGGATCTTAGTACAACTCATTTATGAAGTAAGAAAGAAAGTTTTGTTTTTGTTTTTGTTTTTTTTTTTTTTTGTAGTAAGATAAGAAATAAGAGACCGGAGAATAATAAAACAGCTTTTGGTGAGGAACAGGGAAGACTTGGATGGGATGTGAAACATCAGGATCCTGTCATTGATTATACATTCTTGGCATCCAGTTTCATTGCATTTCCCTTGGCCATGGCCTGTTGTCTTTCATTAACAGCCTTGTAAAAGTTAAATCAACTAAAAGACTTCAAGCCGCTGTGCTTTCTGATTGCTCCCAGCTTTGCAGGCCGTTAGCAAAGACGTGCTTAGGCAAGCAAGCTCGGAGACTGAATTATTAGTGCTTATAGCAAAGGGGAAAAATACCTCAGCAGGTCTTGCTTCTGGCTTGTTTTACTCAGATGGCGATGCTGTAATTTAACCTCTTTTATTTTTTTAACTCTGTGAGTCTGTGTAAAGAATGGCAGTTGGAAACTATCTGCCTTGACCCAGTATACCTGCAGAGTGCGTGTTAGTAGCCTACATCCAAACTACCTGTGTCTCCTCTGCCTATGGGCTTGTTCCACAAGGAACACAACCCTCCCACCCTCATCTTTTTTCCTGATCCTCTGGGCTGAACTTTCAGGAAAAGAACAGCCACAGTTCGTTACCCCAGCTCTCTGTTTCCATTGGAATGAACCCGTAGGGTGCAGGAGAAAGCAAAATCTCATGTATTTGCAAGGTTCTGACATGCTTCCACATGTGTTTTGTAAGTCGAGGAGTCAAGACATTTCCCCATTTAAAAATAAAGAAGTTGAGAGATAAAAAGGGTTATGTGAATTGACAGATCTGAGGCCCATGTCCTGGTCAGTTGGAAGTGTTACGGGGAGCTTACAGATCTGTTGTTATAGCAGTCCTTATTTACCACTGAAGATCTGGAACTCCAGAAAAGTTTTTGTTGGTTTACCGTCACACCTATATAGTTTGGTAGTTGGAAGTAGAATTCCCCCCTGCTAGCTGCCTTGCCCTTCCTGACTTGATACCATCTGAAGACAGTACCTTGTGCTTCATGAAGAGGTAAGATCTAGGAAATATCTTTCTTGTCTTATCAGGGATGAAATTGAAACTTGGAGGAAGAAGATAGCTTCCCAGTAGATCTACACCCCATAGCAGCAAATTCTAAGATTAAAACTCAGGACTTCTGGCTGAAAACAGTTTCTCCATGATCTCAAACACTGCTAAGTAAGCAGGGTGTGGGTGTCTGGTGAGGTGTTTAGCACCATTTGGGGAGCTGGCATCCATACCTGAGTACCTGGGCCAAGCCCTAGCTCTGTCCCCAATTATAGCTTCCTGCTAATGGGCACTGTGGAAGGTAGCAGGTAATTGCAAAAGACACTGGATTTCTGCCACCTGTGTGGGAGACATGGCTGAGTTCCAAGGTCCTGGCTTTGGCCTCTCCCAGCTCCAACTGTGTGTTTTTGAGGAGTGAGCCAGCAGATAGGATATGTCCCTTTGTCAGTTAGTCTTTGTCTTACTGCCTTATATATATTTTACAATTTATTGTTGGTAATTAGTATATCTCACTCCTATAAAAAGACTACAGGGTGTTTTTTTCCCCTTCTCTAGAATATGTGACATGATTTTGAGTGCTAAATAAATGTTTCATTTGAGGAGGAATTTTCTGCTCCAGCAGCAAATTATTAATCTGAGAGGATACAGAGGAACCAGTGTTCATACCCGGAATGATAGTCCTCTGTGCACGCTCAGCAGTAACACTAGAAATGTGATTTCCCAAAATGCATTCATATACGGCAGAGCACCCACCTTCTCTCTGTTGTTTAATCATCCACAGTTTCAATTGGGAAAAACACTATCGAATAATGAGAAGTGCCAGATAAAATACATTTATGCTAAAAACAGTTACTGTTTATTTAATGGGTAGCCTGTATTCTTGTTAGTTGACTCTAGAAACCCAGAGGACCACTCTTCTCTGGAATATATTTATTACACATTCTTGTAGAACCATGTGTTGCTTTACGTTTTTGAAACATGACCTGTTTTCAGAGACACGAAGGGTATTATCTTCAAGAATCTTTGTTCTTTGCATCCTGTGAGATAGAATTTTTATCTCAGTGGGATAGTGTGTCATTCTTTCATGCTCTGAATGTGAAGGAAAATCAGAGCATCTGTCGGTCCTGTTCTCTCTGTGCCTTCTCTGCTTAAATTTGATTTTGACATTCACATTCAGCTAGACATAAGGGAGTCCTTTCTTCATGATGAGCACTGCTGCTGTGGGAACTTACACTCTCACAGGTCATAGAATCTGGGATAGGAAACCTGAACTTGATTCCTTATCACCAAATAGTAGCATGGTTTTTTTTTCCTGACCATTTAATTCAGTTTTATAATTTAGAAAGTAATAGTATGAATGCCTGCCTCATTAGCTTTAAATAATGTACACACATTCCCTCGCCCAGTATTGATTGAGTATCTTTCAAAATCCTCTACAAGGAAAGTAGAGATCCTGTCCCAGACCGTGGAGGTGATTTGTCAAGTCAGAGCCACCATCTGGTTTTCTTGAGTCGCTAGTGTCGGACCTGTTCACACTCATCTTTTCCACCTTACATGGGTACACTTACACTTCACAGGCCAGCAGTGTCCACCGTGTATATAACTTAACTGCTGAACATGATGTGAACTGGAAGAAGAAAAGATCGTATAACAGTTAGCTTTGGGTTGCTTATTATTTACTGTGTCTGTGTAACTCCGCAGAGGGCCTCATGGAAATCTTTGCTTTATGGGACTAATTCTTTGCAAACAAAGGACACCTCCAAGTACATTGTATAAAAATGGAAAATAAATCAGTGAAAAAAAATGTTGGTTTGAAATGTGATCTTAAAAAATGGAACCACCAATTCTGAAAACTAATGTATCTTTATTTTAAGGTTTATTTATTTTTATTGGAAATACAGTTTTACAGAGAGAAGGAGAGACAAAGATCTTCCATCTGCTGATTCATTCCCCAAGTGGCCACAGAGGCCTGAGCTGGGCCAATCCAAAGATAGGAGACTGGAGCCTCTTCCTGGTCTCCCATACGGCTGCAGGCTCCCAAGGTTTTGGGCCATCTTCCTCTGCTTTGCAAGACTATAAGCAGGAAGCTGAATGGGAAGTGGAGCAGCCCGGATATGAACTGGCATCCATATGGAATCCTGACGCATGTAAGGCGAGAACTTTAGCCACTAGGCTACCATGCCAGGTCCCTAGTGTATCTTTAATGAAATAAAATTTAGGTTATAATGAAAACCTTATGCTAATTCTCAGAATAAACAATTTTCTGGCAAAGCTGTAACGGAAAAGGTCTTTACTTTATGTTAGGCTTTTGCAGCAGGACCAGTTTCAGGAATTTTTAAAAGCTTTTTTCATTTTAATAATCAGAATGTAGTTATTTGAATATAATTATTTTTGAAAAAAATTATCTATTTGGAAGGCAGAATTATATAGAGAGAAGAGAAGACAAAGAGAGAGCGAGCCGTTCAGTCCACTGGTTGACTCCCTCAATGGCCACTATGGCTGAGGCTGGGCCAGGCCAAAACCATGAGCTTCATCTGGGTGTCCCACATTGATGTAAGTCCCAAGTGCTAGGGTCATCCTCCTGTATTGGTTGGGTCCACCCTCAATTTCAGTTTCCTCAGCTACACCAGTCAGAACTAGGCCTCCTCAGTTGCCCAGCCTACGGTGCAATAGATGGCATGCCCAGATGCACATAGTGGATATGGCAGCCCATTGAGGCTGCAGAGGACATCTAGTACCACAGCAGAGGATGGAGGGCAGAACAAATTGGACAACTCTTCCAGCCAGGCATTGACAGAAAGTATCTGGGTGAATGGAGAATCCAGGATGTGCTATGTAAGCCAAGGGAACTTGCAGTAATTTCTTCATCCTTGGAACAATGAAATCAACAGCATTTCAGAACTATTGAAACCAGTTGAGCAGAACCCTCAGAGCATGCTTCACATTGGGGACCTTGGGATGACATCAGGTGGCCGTTCACCATCCCTGGGGGCTGATGCGGTTAGGATGCTGAGTGTGGCTTTTCCCCTTCTGTCCTCACTTCCCTTAGATATGGGAAGAAGAAAAAGAAACTTGGAAACAATAGTCTCATCCACTTTCGCTTAATCCTCAACCCTTCCCATCCTAATCAGTAGTCCACATGAACATACATCCTTCTCAAATATTTAAACTCATCAAAGATAAATCTTTAATATTTTTTTAAAAAGAAATCAATAGTGAAAAAAATCTCTAAAATAGTAAGTCAAAATAAAAAATATTTTTATTATTAAAAAACATTTATTTACACGTTGAAGGTGAAAGAAAGGAGACAAATCAAGCTCTTATTTGCTGGGTCACTCTGCAAAAGCCTACATCAGCCAGGGCTGTGACTGGTCAATGTAGAGAGCCAGGATCTCAGGCCCAGTCTCCCATGTGATTATCAGAAACCCAATTACTTAAGGAGCCATCACACTGCAGCCTCCTATGGGGTACAGTAGGAGGAAGCTGAAATTGAGGGTGAACCCATCCCAAACAATGCCTTAACTCTAGGCTAATTGCTTACCCCATCACAATATTATCTATTTAAACATCCGAATGGAGTTGTCAGGTGGCTTAATTAAAATAAATTAAGAGCAGGAGTGGGCATTTAGCCTAGCTGTTCAAACGCTGGTTAAGATCGTTTGGGTCACTGGACAATAAGATGCTGGACTCTATGTTTGGTATATGCTTGCAATGGGGGATTCTCAACTGAACTTGAACTATGGTTATGCAACAAGGTAGAGGAATCCACCATGGTGGGAGGGTTTGGGGAGGGGTGGGGAGAATCCAAGTACCTATGAAACTGTGTCACATAATACAATGTAATTAATGAATTAATAAAAACAAAAAGATCGTTTGGGTCCCATGTCCAGAGTACTTCAGTTCAATACTTGTCTGTGTCTCCTAACTACAGCTTCCTGCTAATGTACATTCTGGGAAACAGTGGTGATAGCTCAAATAATTGGGTCCTTACCTCCCTTTTGAGAGCTCTAGATTATGTATCCAGCTCCCAGCATTGGCTCTGGTTTGGTCCAATTATTGCAGTTTTTTGGCGGATGTCCTAGTGGTTATAAGCTGTTTGTCTTTGCCTCTTATATAAGTATAAAATTTAATTACAGTTTTTAAATTGTAATTTAGATTATATATTTTCAACAAATCATATTTATTTATTAACATATATGTATATATAACATATTAACTTATATATATTACATATTAAATCTGTTTAAATTAAAAAGCTATGAAGCGCATCTTTCATTTCCATTGAAAAGGATATAATTGGGCTAAGTCTTAGATTTGTTGTTGAAATAATTCACATGCCTATTTAACATTGACGCAATATTTTAGTTACATCACATATTTAAAATCACATCAGATACATTAAACATTTAGCTTTCTCCTAATGTGACATTTTACAAATTGATTCTTTTCTTCTTCTGCTTCTGCTGCTTTATTTTTTAAAGGAAGCATGACAGAAAGAGCGAGCTCTTCCATTTGCTGGTTTACTTCTCAAATGTTCAAATGTCTACAACAGCAAAGAAGCCAGGAACCTGGAGCTCTGTCCAGGTCTCCCACTGCCGTGCCATAATCGCAGCCTTTAACAAATTAATTCTGTTGAAAATCTTCTCATTCATTTCTGTCAGCTTCAAATGCATTTTTGACATTGATGTCTTGGCCACAACTAGTAAAATTTTTGGAGTTAAATAGACATTTCCCAAGATTTGTTGCTCTCATGTGTCTCCATGTTTTTTGAAATACAACTTTATTTACATTCATGAATATTGCCATCAATGAGAAGTTACATAAGTTTGTGAAATCTGTGTATAGAAATGCTTGTGATCATTGTACAGATAATTTTCTTTGTAACGGAAATGATTAATATCTCTTTGTCATAAAGCCAGACAGTTCATAAAACCAGTAAGGTTATTTCTTTTACATAGAGGTTACAAAATTTTAATTCGCAAAAATTGTATGTATTTATGGCATATAACTTGATACTCTGATGAATATATACATTTAAATCAAGCCAATTAACATACACATTAGCTCACATACTTACCCTTTTTTGTGTACGTGATGCAGGCACTTAAAAACTACTCTCTTGGTAATTTTCAACTGTACTTTACCTGTTATTAACTGTAGTTGCTACAAGGTAGGAGATCTCTTGGGCTTACTTCTCCTATCAACAAAATTTGTGTTTGTTTGACAGTTGTTTCCCAAAGAGATCTAGACTTTCTGACTGTATCCAGCACCAGAAAATATGAGATATTATCCTATTTTTATTTTGATTCTAACATGTCAGATATGATTAACAAATGATACATGATTATTTAAAAGAACCAAGGGACTCTCCCATAAATGTAAAAAATCATAAGTAAGTAGTTGGCTTCTTTTCCTCTTCTGCATCTTTTTTTTTTTTCACTTAGTAAATGATGAAGATTACACATGTAGGTACATATAACTGCCTAGCATCCCATTGCATAAATGCACTTAATCAGCCTTCTTCTGGTAGTATTAAGTGGATTTTTGTTTTTGCTATATCAAACAGCAGTACCACAGTAAGTACCCTTAGATTTGCTACAGGTATAGAATCTCTGGAACAAAATATAGATACATTTTAAAATTTAGATGTTTCTTGCTGCCTTCCAAAGAAATGATACTAATTTTTACCACAACCAGAAAGATTAGAGAGTGAGTATATCCCTACGTTCTCTCCAAAATTGTTTATTGTCAAGCATTTTAATTTTGATCATTTGTTTGGTAGAGAAATAATCATGCCATCATGGATTGTGTTAAGTATTGTCAGGGGCAGGAAGTTTTTATCTCTTGCAGGTAAATTTGATTTATGGGAAAAACCCAGTCTTATCTAAAGATAGATAATGAAATGAATTTTAATCCTAGGGTTTTGGGGATTTTGTTTTAGTTGTTTGTTTTGAGAGAAGGTGTTAGTGAAAAATAAATAAATCTTAAAAAAAAAAGTATGCAGGATCCTTTGCTCAAATTAAAAAAAAAAGATTTACTTATTTTATTACAAAGTCAGATATACAGAGAGGAGGAGACACAGAGAGGAAGATCTTCCGTCCAATGATTCACTCCCCAAGTGAGCACAACGGGCTGGTGCTGTGCTGATCCGAAGCCAAGAACCAGGAACCTCTTCCTCGTCTCCCACATGGGTGCAGGGTCCCAAATCTTTGGGCCATCCTCGACTGCTTTCCCAGGCCACAAGCAGGGAGCTGGATAGGAAGTGGAGCTGCCGGGATTAGAACCGGCGCCCATATGGGATCCCGGGGCGTTCAAGGCGAGGACTTTAGCTGCTAAGCCATACCGCTGGCCCATTTTTCTTGGATTGAATTGTCAACTTAGGTAATGCTTACTTTCAGTTTTTTTCTTTTATATAAAGAAATCTTTTTTTGCCATTGATTAATAAGCATTACCAGTATAATGTTTATAGAAGTTTATTATCTTTTTTTTTGAAAGATTTACTTATTTTTATTGGAAAGGCAAATTTACAGAGAGGAGAGAAACATGGCAAGAAAGATCTTCTAGGGCCCAGTGTGGTAACCTAATGGCCAAAGTCCTTGCCTTGACCTCATTAGGATCCCACATGAGTGCTGTTACATGTCCCAGCTGCTCTACTTCCCATCCAGCTCCGTGCTTGTGGCCTGGGAAAGCAGTAGAGGATGGCCCGAAGCCTTGGGACCCTGTACCTGCATGGGAGACCTGGATTAGGCTCCTGGCTCCTGGCTTTGGATCCACTCAGCTCCAGCCACTGTGCCCACTTGGGGAGTGAAGCAGTGCATGAAAAACATCTTTCTCTCTGTTTCTTCTCTCTGTATATCTGCTTTTCCAATAAAAATAAATCTTTAAGAAGAAAAGAAAGAAAAGAAGAAAAAAAAATCTTCCATTTGCTCTCCAAATGAATGCAACAAGAGCTGAGCCCATCCAAAACTCCCATCCATGAGCTATTTCCATGTCTACCACATAGGTGTAGGGTCACAAGGCTTTGGGCCATCCTCTAATACTTTTCCAGGCCATTAGAAGGGAGCTGGATTAGAAATGGAGCAGCCAGGAGACAAACAGATGCCCATATGGGATGCTGGTGGTTGGAGGTGGAAGATGAGCCATTTGAGCCATCCTGCCTGTGCCTTTATTATCTTTCTTCACACTGGATCAAATTTTTTATACTTTCCATTTCTCCTTTAAAGCTAATAAATGTTTACATGTAGATATAACAAATTATGCATATTAACAAGTCAAAATTAGATATTTGTTTACAGTATTTGTATATTTCAACTTCAGAACAAGTTATGTGTTTTAAACATCAAATGAATGCATTTACATTTTCTTTTTTTTTTTTGTAAGACTTATTTATTCTACCACAAAGTCAGATATACACAGAGGAGGAGAGACAGAGAGGACGATCTTCTGTCCGATGATTCACTCCCCAAGTGAGCTGCAATTGGTGGTACGCGCCGATCCGATGCCGGGAACCTGGAACCTCTTCCGGGTCTCCCACGCGGGTGCAGGGTCCCAATGCATTGGGCCGTCCTCGACTGCTTTCCCAGGCCGCAAGCAGGGAGCTGGATGGGAAGTGGAGCTGCCGGGATTAGAACCGGCGCCCATATGGGATCCCGGGGCGTTCAAGACGAGGACTTTAGCTGCTAGGCCACGCCGCTGGGCCCCATTTACATTTTCTTAAGATGACTGGAATTTAATGTCTTTCACTTTGAAGTAAGCTAATTTTGCCAGAAACCAACTTAACACTTGATAGGCTGTAAGTCAGATATCTGAAATTATTATATATGTTTAAGTTAGACTTTATTAATATTTTCGTTGAAGCAGTTGTCCTCTATGGTTCTTCCAAATACAACTGTCTGTGTTAAGTACACCATCTTGTTTTTATTTTCTGTGACAAATCCAATTATTATCAGAATCGTCTTCCTGCAACAGGATTAAAAACAGCTCTCGGGGGAGACTCTTTCCTCCAGCACTCATGTGTCTGCATGTTTTGTCCCGCAGAGAAATGGTCAACGCATGGTTCTCTGAGAGAGTCCATACCATCCCTGTGTGCAAGGAAGCCGTCCGAGGCCACCCCGAGTCTTGCTCCTGCCCCTCGCAGCCAAGTCCTCGTGCCGACAGCAGCACCCCAGGAACACCTACCAGGAAAATCTCGGCATCTGAGTTTGACCGGCCCCTTCGACCCATTGTAGTCAAGGATTCCGAAGGAACCGTGAGCTTTCTCTCGGACTCGGATAAGAAGCAACAGATGCCTCTAACCCCTCCACGGTTTGAACATGATGAAGCCGACCAGTGCTCGAGACTCTTGGAGCTGGTGAAAGACATTTCCAGCCATTTGGATGTCACTGCTCTGTGCCACAAAATTTTTCTACACATCCATGGACTCATCTCTGCCGACCGCTATTCCCTGTTCCTTGTCTGTGAGGACAGTTCCAACGATAAGTTCCTTATCAGTCGCCTCTTCGACGTGGCTGAAGGATCAACACTAGAAGAAGCATCCAATAGCTGCATCCGCCTAGAGTGGAACAAGGGCATTGTGGGTCATGTGGCAGCGCTCGGCGAGCCCTTGAACATCAAGGATGCCTATGAGGTAAACAGGCTACCAGGGAGCAGGGGCTGGGGCGCTGGACCACAGCTGAGCTAGCGTGAAATGCAGTGACATGCAGATTTATTTAAACCTGGAAGGGATGGTAACCATTTCCATCCCTTTTAAATGCCATTGTTTCTTTACTGTGGTTCAGTCAAGGACATGGCCTATGAGAAAATTTGTTTTTCCTTCTTAACAATAATTTAAGATAACTCATAATTGTATTCTTTCACCTATCTAATCATTAGGAATTGATCTGTGTTATCTTAATACAAACATCTGAGGATTTTTCCGAGCTTCTAAAACAATCGATAATCTTCCTCCGTTTATTTATTAATTTATTCAGTTCATCGTATTTACTCCTTGATAACAAAGTCTAATTTTCCTTTCCTGTATCCTCCCATTTGTTTCTTCGCAAACAAATAAACTTAGAGATGTCATTTAAAATAGAAACTCTAAAATGTTTAATTGGAAAGATTTGATGTTTCTTCAACTTTTGCTACAAAATACCCAGGTCTTTAATGATGAACTTAAAGAATGCATTGTGAGACTGCAAATTTCTATTTAAAATTATTCCATTTAGTAATAGAATTGTAATTGTGACATAAACCATCTCAAGTGAATGACATTTATGTTATGAAAATGTTATATCATCTTGACAGAACTGTTGCTAAAGCAATCTACTCTAGTAATACTATAGAGATTCACCAGTAATTCTGATTTCTTTTATGTAATTCACAGGGTCATATATGTTTTATTCACCATTGTATTCCTGGTGCCTGGTGCAGCACCTTGTATATAATTGTTCTCAATATTTGTTGAATTAAAACAGAAGACGTAGCAGATAATAAACACTAAGGGAAACATAATAGGATCTGGAAAGTCAGGAGATGACATCTAGATGGGAAGGTTTAGGTAAACTTCTTTGCAGAAGCAGTACCCAATGTGAACCCTCAGAAATGTGAAATGCTTTAATAAAATCATATATTTTCATGTGCGATCCAGATGTAAGAGAAATTTGATGAGGAGATGGTAAATTAGGACCATGGAAATGTATGGTTAAGAGCCTAGACAATGGAGAACCATGGTAAAAAGACCAAAACAATATTGGGATCTTGAATACCAGGCTAAGAAATAGATTTTTTCTGACCCAAGGGGAGCATGCTAGTCAGATCTTAGTTGCTACGTGAAAACCTGACCAACATAAGAGATTTATTGAGCTCTTGGTTCTGTAAGTTCAAAGACACGTCTCCTACATCAGTTGGGTTCTGGTGAGAGCACTCTAGGCCATATCACATCAGGATGGATGACAATGAGAGAACATCAACCGAAGTTAGAGCTCCCATCTCCACAGAGGAAGTGACAGGGGGAATGTGGGGTCCTTTAACAACTGACTCTAACAAGAACCAGGAGACCATTATGCCCTTTAGAGTGCAGTGCTCTCAGTGACCCAGAGACCTCCCCTCAGGCCCCATATCCTACAGGTTCCCCGCCATACCCTTCTGCCATACTGGGAAGCAAGTCTCCAAAATACAGACACTTGAGGAACAGACCACATCCACACCACAGTGAGGAGAAACTCAAGATGTTTTGGAAAAATCAACTAGTATGGTTTAGTGGATGCTTCAGTAACCAATTATGGGGAAAAAATCCTAGACAGTAGGAGCACAGAAGATAACGTTTAGCAGTTTAACTTAGAGAAACCAAGGACCTTGAATTAGGACTCTGCCTTAAAGGTCAACAGAAGGAGATGAATTTCTAGTTAAAACGTTGCCTCTGCCAAACTTGGCAGCTGATAAGAAATGAAAATAAAGGGTAAAGAAGTCTCTGAGTTGCCTGAGAGCTTGAGGTTGAGGAATTCTGGTGAGGAACTCTAGGGAGAAAGATTAGGGATGTGATAGTTTAAGGGAGATCTTTTACCTCCTGCGATGTTTCTCAGATTGCATTCTATGTAAGCAATTGATTCATTCTTTTTCTCCATGCAACATTTCCTAGTTGTCATGGAGCTATCTCCGTGACCTCTTAGAGCTCTGCAGAATCCAAGAGGGAGTTCAGGACATGGCCAAAGGATTGCTGCCAAATTTGCAGAATTCCCTTCCTCACTTCTCTTGGTTTCTGCTTTTCAATGGTGTTTCAGCCCCAAGTACAGGAGGAACAGCTTCAGCTTTGTGCTTCAGCTTTGCTGAGAATACCTTTGTTTGTATGGTGCTAAATATGTCCAGGGCCGGAATTTCTTCTCTTACATGATGTTATTGAATGTGTTTATGATCTTTTAAGTTTTTTCCCTTTTTAAAAATTCATTCTGAGGGCTCGGCAGCGTGGCCTAGTGGCTAAGGTCCTCGCCTTGATCCCGTATGGCCGCTGGTTCTAATCCCGGCAGCTCCACTTCTTCTCTGTCTCTCCTCCTCTCAGTATATCTGACTTTGTAATAAAAATAAAATAAATCTTTAAAAAAAAAATTCATTTTGAGAGTAGAGAGACCAAGACTGAAAGAGATTTTCCATCTACTGGCTTTTTCCTCAAATTCCCACAACAGTTGGGCTAGATGAAGCCAGCAGCAGGTTCCCCCTGTGGATGGTGGGGACCCAAGTACTTGAGCTGCTTCCTGCTTGCTACTGAAGTGTATAATAACAGCAAGCTGGAAACAGAAGGACTTGGACCCATGGGTTACTAGTGTCTCAAACAGCATTATAACCTCTGTGCTGTGTGCCTACTTTTGCTTACCATCTTTAAGTGTACTTGACAATATACTTGTTGCATTTATTTCCTTATTTGTTTGTTTATATTTTATTTGAAACTCAGAGAGAAATCTCCCATTCACTGCTTTACTCCCAAAGGCCCTCAGCAGTCAAGGGCTGGATCAGATCGGAGGCAGAAGTTCAGAACTGGTCTCCCATGTGGTTGACAATGATCCAAGCACTTGAGCCATCATGTACTACCTCCTAGAATGTGCATCACTAGCAAGCTAGGGGTGGAAGCAGAGCCAGGACTGGAACACAGGCACTCAATAGGGACTGCAGGTGTCTCCAGCAGCATCTTAACTGATGTCCCAGTGCTTACCCCTGGCAGTGTACTGTTTTATGTTTGCAGTTAATAATGATTTAATTCCTGTACTGCCGTCTCATACAGCCAGTGTCCTTGATTTGCTCTGCTCTCAGCGTGAAGCTCTTAACATTGCTACTTTACCCTAGGTAACCTTGATCTGTGATAATAGTGACCTTGTGGAAGTTATTCATGTCCCAGGAATTTCATTGAAAACTGTAGGCTTAAAAAAAAAAAAAACCTATACGCTTTGATCTGCAATCTGTATTTATTTTAGTACTAGCAAAAGTCAGTAGGTTAACAGATTATCACTCAGCATCACTCATAATTTGAATAAATAAAAGCTGTTGTCTCGTCGTTTGTAAAAACAGCCATAATATGAAAATACATTATAATTTGTTTTTGTAAACACAAGGTACCTTTATAAACCTGCATCTGTAAAAATGACCCTTTGTAGCAGTTTTTGTTATAGTCTGTGACTGCAGAATACTTTTTTAAAAATATATATATTTTTTATTTATTTCAAAGATACAGTGACAGAGAGGGAGAGACAGAAATCTTTCATTCACTGGCTTCACACCCTGTATGGCTATAATGGCTGGGACTGGGACAGGACTACAAGAAGGTCTGCCGGGCCCAGCGGCATGGCCTAGCAGCTAAAGTCCTCACCTTGCACGCCCCGGGATCCCATATGGGCGCCGGTTCTAATCCCGGCAGCTCCACTTCCCATCCAGCTCCCTGCTTGTGGCCTGGGAAAGCAGTCGAGGACAGCCCAATGCATTGGGACACTGCACCCGCGTGGGAGACCCGGAAGAGGATCCTGTTTCCCGGCATCGGATTGGCGCGCACCGGCCTGTTGCGGCTCACTTGGGGAGTGAATCATCGGATGGAAGATCTTCCTCTCTGTCTCTCCTCCTCTCTATATCTGACTTTGTAATGAAAGTAGATAAATCTTTAAAAAAAAAAAAAGAAGGTCTGCCACAAGTATGATAGGGGCTCCGGTTCTTGGGACATTGTCTACTTTCCCGGGCACATCAGCAGGGAGCTGGATCAGAAGTAAAGTAGGTGGAACTCAAACAGGTACTCCAATATGAGATGTCTGCAGGACAAATAGCCGCTTAACCTGTTGTGCCACAATGCCAGCCTCAGCCATAGAACGCTTTACTTTTAAAGAGTTATCTTATTTATTTGAAAGGCAGCATTATAGAGCAAGACAGAGAGGGAGGAGGGAGACAGAGAGAAAGAGGAAGAGAATGTTCTACCTGCTAACTTATGCCCTAATGACCTCAACAACTGGGACGGGGCCAGGCTGAAGCCAGGAGCTTCATGCAGATCTCCCACAGGAAGCACCAGACCGAGGACTCTGGCTGTCTTCCGCTGCTTTCCAAGGCATGTTAACAAGGAGCTGGGTTGAAGTGGTACAATAACACTAATAATAATAAAAAATATATATCTATATGCTTGTACGGCAGATTAATTGAAAGAAGTTATGAGCATTTGATTCACTTTTAGTTTTGTAACAGAAAATGTTACAAATTATGCAATTTTGAAAATGCAGTTAAGTACAAACATAATTATATAGCATAAGATATATGATATTATATTATATAAACATATTATAACTATATTTAACATGGGAGACAGGTATAAGGCAGCTTAGCCCAGGGATTCTCAGGAGGAACACAGACACCTGTTGGTGCTTGCTGCATGAACCCTGAGGTTCAGTGACTCTTTTTCTGTAGCAGACAATCATCCTTGTAGGTTCTCTGAATTCTTTGTACCATAACACTTCAGATTCCCTACCATTTCCTGTCTAAAGCATTTGCTTTGTCGAAACACTTCTTTCACCCACGTCAATTGGAATGCAAACGTAGGACTCCTTTTGCTCCATCATTTCTCCTATATGTATTGGATGGTTTTCTAGAAGGGTCCGATTGCCCCTGTATGGCCTTTGCCACCTAACCGCTATTCTTCCCAGCTTCAGTTTGTCCTATTTTCTTTGTGCAGAGAAACCAATTTCCCCTTCTCTCCCGCTGCAGGTCTCACCTTCTACTTCATCGGTTTATCAGGATCATTTCTAAAGAAATAGGAACTCTCTAAGTGAATTCCTGCTGAATAAAATGAGTATTGAAATGAATTTTAGGAGACAGAAAGAACACTAGCCACTGTTTTAATTTAGATAAATCTAATCTGTCATGGAGCAATTGTGCCCCAGGGATACAATTTGAGAACTGCTGTGTCTGTGCTTGTCCAATGTTCTAATCACTTTTAGGCATTATCTTAAAAATGACACTTTTTGAAAGAAAACAAGCCCAACAAGATCTTTGTGTTGTTTCCTTTCATTGTTTTCTGATATTTTTTAAAAAGATTTATTTATTTTTATTGCAAAGTCAGATATACAGAGAAGAGGCGAGACAAAGAGGAAGGTCATCTGTCTGATGATTCACTCCCCGAGTGACTGCAATGGCCGGAGCTGAGCCTATCTGAAGCCAGGAACCAAGAGCTTCTTCTTGGTTTCCCATGTGGGTGCAGGGTCTCAAGGCTTTGGGCTGTCCTTGACTGCTTTCCCAGGCCACAAGCAGTGAGCTGGATGGAAAGCTGGTGCCTGGATTAGAACTGGTGCCCATATGGGATCCCAGGCACATTCAAGGCGAGGACTTAAGCTGCTACGCCATCGCGCTGGGCCCTGTTTTCTGTTATTTTAATGTAAGTTTGAACTCCTAAAAGTTGCAAGATGAGAATAGGAAGTTTCTGTTATACCCTTTACCCAGACCTCCCTGATGCCTTATCTTTTGCTGTGTTTGCCTTATCATATTTGCTCTTCCCTCTGGTTGGTTTCCTTTAGAGCATATAAATGACACTTGCATGTAACTTTTTTGGACCATTTAATAAATTGGAGATATATTTTGTTAACATGTTTGGTAATTTTTTTCTAAATAATTGTGAAAATCACAATATTTTAGTTGGATACAATTATCTAATCTGACACTGAGCTGGGTTACACAGTACATAGTCAAGTTGCATGATTTTTCTTCTTTTCTCTATTGAGAATTTCCTTATACAAAAATTAAAAGTGTTTCTCCTATATTCTTTATATATTTACTCATACATTTATGTCAATTTCCAAGCTCTTTATTCTATAGATTCTCGTATGTTTCCTTTTAAATTGTACAATTTAATAGTTTTTATAGCTTGACAGTAATACATTTTTAGTTTCTCTGAAAATAATGTTTTTTTCCCCTATATTCTTGAAGAATATTTTCACTGAATATTTAGACCAGTTAGAGCTGATGGTAGTTGTCTTTCAAAGTTTTGAAAGAATGTTAACATATTTTTTTCTGATCTTCATTTTCCTCTTGAGAGGTTAGTCAGCCATCCTTTATACCATTTCTATTTCAGATGTTTCATTCTGTATTTTGTTTTCACACCAGTAGTATAAGCTTAAAGTTTCCACTAACCTGGGAAATTTTTTTTTAGAATTATTTCTTTAATAATCTTACTTAGTTAATTAGGGTACAAAGGGTCAAGGACTACAGGGTGAAAGTGGGTAATACCATTGTTTCCACACTAATATTATCATTTTTTCCCTGTATCTGGGATCAGGGGAGAAACAAAGGGAAAAGCCCCACCCAGCCTCCCACCTATCCCCACCCCCAACAGGCGAGGCGCTCCGAGGGTCCTGCTCAAGCAGCCTTGATAGTTCATCAGTTCTGGATTGCTGCCAATCCTGCCGTTAACCTGGGAAATTTTTGTCTTCCACGTACTTAAAACATTTTTCAGCTCTTTCTGTGTACACATACTTTATAGTCTCAAAAAAAAGGCAGGATTATGTTAATGTTCTCCAATTTTCTTCCCTCTCAATAGTTTTAATAATGACTGTTGATCTAAGATAAAGTTCTTAACTTTTTCTTGCACTATTTTCAATGTGTTGTGAAATTCTGTGAACTTTTTATTTTACATATTATACATTAATGTTCTGGAATTTTTCTTGACTATTTTAATAGTTTTTCCTTTCAATGAAGAAATTTCTAGCTGCTTATTATTACTCCATTTTTCTTAACATTTTTAACTGTGTTTCTGATAGCTACTCTAATATCCTTAGCTTACTTATATCTCAATCCTCTTAAGAGGGTCATTTTCTGTTGCCTTCTTTTCACAATGGATTCCATTCGTTTTCCTTTGCATGTGTAGTAGTTTTTAATTAGATGTTAGACATCCTTTAAAACAAGGATAATTTTTTTTCTGATAGATAGTAAAATTACTAGCAGAATCTTTTGATTCTATAAGACGGTCTCATCTTTTGTTAGGGGGCATCTATTTTTGTAATGAATTTATTCTTAGGAGTCTCTCCAACTATATACTGCAGACCTTGCTCATAAGAAATTAGCCTTTCTCTGGCTCAGCTGATGCCGGAACAGCTTAGTAAATCCCACTGTGGCTGGTTTGGAACTCCGGTGTTTTTGAACTTTTCTCTAACTGGTATGATCTTTCATCTTCGTATCTTTAGTAGATAATGTTTGCTGATCTTCTCAGAGGATTATTGCGCTAATCATATACAATATGAATAATCAGTCTTTTATCAACCCTCTTTTATTAATTCTAACTACTTCAAGAAGTTGGGAACTCGTTTTGTTCCATGTGGGTCCTATCTGCCTTTCGCAAAGCAGGAAAATATCCTCAGGCAGAAAGAGCATTGCCTGACAATCATAAGCTCTTCCTCTTTGCCTTGTAACTTAGCTCTCACATATTTTATCCTTAGCAGTAGGATAAATCTGGTAACAGTTACTGAGTTATGTCAGGAGGGTATCCACATCTCATAATCTGAAGGGAATAATCACAATACTAAGAATGTTATAATGTTGTATGTTTTTCTAGGAACCTAGAGGATTAGACATCCTCTATTCCTATTGTTTTTTCACTGTTAGTGGAAAACTGTTTGAGATATTGGAAGTTTGCAATTCCACTTGAAGTGAACCACTTCAGTGGACGGAGATCCACAATTTAAATTGTTCAAAAAAAAAAAAAAGACTCAAAGAAGTTATGAGTCCCAATAATTTCCGTTAAACTCTTCTGGTTTGATTATATAGTTGGCTTAAGTGCTTTTCTTTATAAATGTGTACTATGAATTAGCTATTTATTAGCAAAATAACTACAGATGATGAATCATCTGTTGGATATGAATTTGTGAAATAATTCACTGTCAGTAACTTGCCATTTCATCAATACATCAATATATCATTCCCATCAACTCTCTTTAGACATTTTGCAGTCTTCAGATATCTAAATACCTAAAGATAGAATAAGTGCTTGCTCACTAGATACATTCAGCCAAGGTTTGCTCTGTATTATAAACTAATGTAATTTGCAGCATGTTTGAAGAAATAAAGCAAAAATACAGCCATATTTATGATATAAAATGTTTATATATATTTTTAAATGTATAGCATTTCTTGTGAAATTACCTTAAGACTAAGGTCATCCCTCTCGAGAGAAAACTGGCCTCATTTTTGACCCAAATTGATGGAGTCTAGTATGATCCCCTACTTCATTCACAGATTTAGTTTTGTGTGATTTTAGGCTGATTTTTTTTAATGTAATGACCTTCAAAAATAAGGATTTTCCAGTGTGGATGTTCCATAGTCTCTGAAGGGAATTCCAAATGCAGAGGCTTACGGACAGTGTTGCTATTATTAGGTTGAGTGTGTTACTTCCCAAGGCTTTGAAGGGAAAAATACTCGTGCAGATGCTTATGTTCTGAAATGTGTGTTCCATTTGATTTTACCTCATCTACTTGATGTATCTCTGTATGTTTTATCTACTGTGGTCCCACCCACTCTCCAGAAGCACTTACACACACTGAAGATTGACTTGATGTTAAAATAAATTCAAAATGTTCTCATTTGATAACTGTAATATTTGTGAGCAAATGTTTTTGAATTCCTGTACTAATAAATATTGGGAATTCAGTAATCATCAACAGCAAAATCCTCCTAGAGATGAGAACCCAATTTTAAAATATGAGGTTTCCTTCTACCTTTTTTTTCTGTAACTCACATTTGGAACTTTTACACCTTTCAAAACTGTGATGGTGAAGATTATTATTAGATGCATAGAATGTACTTTGTGTAATTTGGAAAGATGAAGGAAATCCTTACAATCTGATTGAACAGATACTTCTCTTTTATATATATATATATATATATACATATATATATATACATATATATATATATATATATGCAGCAACAACAATTCTCATGAACCCCTGAAGTGGAAGTACAGAATATTGAGGAAATATAAGGGCAACCATGTAAAGAGAAAGGGATCTTACCTATTGGGAAGATCATTTGGGAGGTGACACGCTCTTAGAAAAGGTGAGGGGCCTGGTTTGATGGCTCAGTGGCTAAGTCCTTGCCTTGCATGAACCGGGATTCCATGTGGGTGCCGATTTATATCCCAGCTGCTCCACTTCACTTCCAACTCCGTGCTTGCAACCTGGGAAAGCAATTGAGGATGGCCCAAAGCCTTGGGACCCTGCACCCACATGGGAGACCTGGAATAGGCTCCTGGGTCCAGGCTTCAGATAGACTCAGCTCCAGCTGTTGAAGCCACTTGGGGAGTGAACCAGTACATGAAGGATCATTGTCTGTCTCTGTAAAACTGCCTTTCCAATAAAAATAAATCATGTTTAAAAAAAAAAAAGAAAAGTTGTGAAGCAAAAATCTCCTCTTGGGAAGGCACAGTAAAATCAGGAATAGATGGGGACAGGCAAATTGTACTAAAGCAGTAGAGAGAGACGCCATGTTTTCCTGAGTTCATGTAAGGCTGTATAAAGAAGTTAGTATTTTGGATTTCATTTATTTCCTTACATTTATTTAAGTCTGGCTTTGGTTCTCATAAGCACTAGCTGCTAAGAGAGAAAAAAACAACATAGATTTATGGTTGTCAAAAATGATATGTACCAAAGTGATTTGATGCCTTTCACAATAATAAAATTGTTACCCAAAGCAATGAGGTAAGTCAAAGGTTATAGTTCTCTAATCTAATGCATCTGAAGTATTACATCAGTCTTTGAGTCAGTCAGTCATTAAATTGAATTTCTTTTTCCTTACTAGGATCCTCGGTTCAATGCAGAAGTTGACCAAATTACAGGCTACAAGACACAAAGTATTCTTTGTATGCCAATTAAGAATCATAGGGAAGAGGTAAGCCAATTTTCCATTTTATGAAAAGTATTTGAAAGTATTTTGTTCTTTGAAAACTTTTTTTTTTTTTACTTTGCATGTGTGTGAATTGATGCTATGGTGACAAGTTAGCTGTGAAGTATGTCGGTGTTCTGCTTCATATTTTCTGGACTTTGGTTCTGGGATTAAATTGTACCAGACCTTATGCCCTTCGTCTTGGGGGAAAATACTGTACCTGTCATTCTCTCCCCCCCTCCTTCCCTGGATCCTTTTACTTGCTTAAATATATGATTGTGGCTATGATTCAAATTAGTATATTTCCTTTTATCCAAACTGTCTGAAGCATGCTTATTTCAGAAATGGGCATGTATGTGTGATGGTCACTAGCTGATTTATTTGGATTTGAGTTGAGATCTTGAAGAAATGGATATTGTGATTAATTGGATAATTTCACTATGAAAATTTCACAAGAAAATAAAAATGTGTTTGCCTGTATTTTACCTAGAAGGTTGATTCTGTTAGCACTGGATTTTTTATTTTATTTTATAGTTTGGAAAAAAACTAATTTTCAATTAAACTTAGTATTTCAATGTCACATTCTCAACTTTGTAATACAACCAACTGGCAAATTCTACAGGATTATTAATCATATTAGGGTTCTCCAAAGAAACACAATTAGTTTTCTTCACAAATTTGAGAAGGGGAAGGGCTTGACCGAAGATTATAATCCTGCTTGGAATGCTTGCATCCCCTATCAAAGTGCCTATATTCAAGTCGTCCTTCATTTCGGATTCTAGCTTCCTGCTGATTTACACCCTGGGAGGTAGCAGATGATGGCTCACATATTGGAGTCCCTGCCACCCACCTGGGAACCTGGACCAAATTCCCAGTTCCTAGCTTCAGGTTGGGCCATCCCTGGCTATTGCAAGCATTTGAAGAGTGAATCAGCCAATAGAAACACTGCTGCCTATCTCTGCCTCTCCCTCTCCCATTCCCTGTCTCCTTCTCTCCTTCTCTCTCTTTCTCCCTCTCTCCCTCTCTTCGTCTCTTTCTCTCTTCCTCCCTCCCTCTCTCCGTCTCTCCCTATCTGCACTCCTCCAATGACTGAAAGAAATAATTTTTTATTAAAGTTTGTGAAAAATAAGTTTTAGTACAAAAGATTTTGAAAGCTTCGTGTGTTTTTTTTTTCATAATTCACACTGCCGTGAGATTTCTGGAGACCCCTTGTTCTGAAATCCATAGATATCAGAAATTTTGCACTAAAATAAGCTTATATTCTATCTTCCATGAACTTTTTGAGTGTGACCATATAAGAGGGGATTTACCGTGGGAATTGGATCATGCAGTTATAGAAACTAATGAGTTCCATGATCTTCTGCCTTGAAGTAGGAGATCCAAGAAAGCCAGTGATGTGACTCACTTGGAGTCCTAAGGTCAGAGAAGTTGTGGGGAGCCACTGGTGTGAGTCCCAGAGTCCCAAGGCTGAGATTTCTGATGTTTGTGGGCAGGAGAAGGTGGAAATCCAGGCTTCTGAAGAGATCATGAAGTTATTCTTTCTCTGCCTTTTTCTATATAAGCATTCAGCAGATTGAATAAAATGCCCACCCATTCCCTGATAAGGGCCTCTCATTCTACTGGCTTAAAGGCTGTTCCCACTCACACAGACACACTCAGAAATAATGGTTCACCAGCTGCTAACTATTCCTTAACCCACATGCATTAGTGAATCTACAAGACAGGTAACTTTATGAAAAGAAGGAGTTATTTAGCTCACACTTTTGGAGGTCCAAGGACATGGTGCCTGCATCCATTCAGTTCCAGTGGGCCTCAAAATAAAGGCAGAGTGTGTCTAGGAGGTTGAGTGAGAGTACAGTTGGGCTTTTTAAGCAGAGTTTTTTGGGGAGGATCACCAAAAGCACTACATAATTACTACTTTCCAAAGTACACCCCCAATGACTTGAAGACCAACCCTCCAATAACAGTGAACCCAGTAGGGGCACTTAGGCCCCATCTAAACCATAGCACCAGGTGAGCTGAAAACTAGTCATAAAAACAATTATATTAGAATCTCTAAGGACAGAACCTGAATGTTAACATATTTTAGAAACTTCCCAAGTAATATCAAAGTATGGCCTGTGTTGAGTCATACTACTCTTAATGAAAACAAATGACTGCACATTAGAATCACCTGGTAGGGTTTAAAAATTCTTAAGTCCAGGCTTTACCTTGAGTCAGAA
Source organism: Ochotona princeps (assembly GCF_030435755.1). Lineage (NCBI taxonomy): Eukaryota > Metazoa > Chordata > Mammalia > Lagomorpha > Ochotonidae > Ochotona > Ochotona princeps. The sequence goes on from NC_080838.1 coordinate 32,964,596, forward strand.
TCCCTGGGACTGAGATCCAGGTAGGAGCATTTGTAAGAACCCAAGTGATTGCAATGTACAGCCAACATTGAGAATCAGTTTCCATCATCTTACAAGTACAGTTTGTAGCTTAACAGTGGTTTAACTACTGTATTTATTTTCATTCTGGTACAAAAATGATATACATTCAGTAGAGATCATACTTTAGTTTTGATTTTTTTTCCTGTCTGGAATATAGTACTCTCTGGTGGATGTGTGCAACAGCTACAACTCCCAGTCCACTACACATTAGAAGAGGAAATAACCCATACTCTGCAATGTACCATGTTGTTGAGCTGAGATATCCAGCTAGCTGTATTCAACATATTTGCATCTTGATGATGATTTAGGAGTATATAACCTCATCATGGTCAAGGTGCATCTGTACATGATGTTTTTGATTGGTTTTAAAAATCCTCACTTCATTCTTTTCTTTCCTTCTTCCAGTTACCCAGTCCCATTAATTTTTTTTTACCATTAGAATATTTCTCATTGCAGTTCATTCATTTCCATTTTTTAAAAACTATTTATTTTATTATTTCATGCTATGGTTCCATAGGCTCCGGGATTTCCTTTCCCTCCTCCCCAATTCCCGCCACCCACAATGTCCCCCCTGTCATTACAATAGTATAGTTCCTTTATTTTCATTCCTACTGCCTATCACTTTGTAATTCAGATCTTGAATTAGTGCTTGAGCTTTTAAAATGTTCTCTTAAGGGTTACTGCTTATAAGGCATTTCTGTACTGGCAGTCAATCTCCTTTTAATTCACTCTGCGTATCAATGCTGTGGAATTTTTCCTTAAGCACAGATTTCTAACATCAGTGTATCTACAACTTTAACATGCATAGGAATCATCCTATTTTGATTCACAAAGTCCTAAGTCAGTACATCTTAGTAATCTAAAATAAGTTCTAATCTCTGAAGATTGCTTCAGAATGTAAGAGCCTTCCAGCGTTGGTTACTGAAAAAAGATTTGCAGCTATGATATGCATGTGAGATTACATAATTAAATGAGATTAAATAGCCAGCTAAGTGTGTGAATGAATAAGATAAAAATTTCATATGTAATGTGATAATATGAGACTTTTTGATGATAGTATTACCAGTAAGTTTCAAGTTAAAAATGCATCCCATGCCATATAGATTATATTATTATATTATTATACTAAAAATTCATTGTTCATATGAACTCAAATTTGACTCAGATTTTTATCTGACAGCCCTACTTAGAAACCAGAGCAATGACTAAGATTTTTTGCACTTAAGAAGACAATGTTCAGTGTTTAGTTGATAGCATATAGGAAAACTTGGGCCTCCAAAACAACTTTGAGCCAGTAAAGGGATTCAGCCTGAATGTGCACTTTCTCAGTAGCCTAAAGAATCGCTTCAGCAGAAATTGGGGGATCCCATGCGAATAAAATCACTATGGTGAGGTTCATGGGACTTCCCCTTCTATAAGAAAGTATATTGTGGATCCCCATTCTTCCTCCATGTGACTACCAGGGAGGATGATTTAAGTGAAAATAAACAACAATGACAAAAATAAACAAGCTGGATCTAAGTGTAGTTGATCGATGGCCCAATGTACCCATTTAAGGTGTGGGCATTTGGCAAAGCAGTTAAAATCCTGCAGTTTTGATCCAGCTGCCTTCTAATGCACATCCTGGGAAGCAGTGAGTGGTGACTCCAGCACTTGGGTTTCTGACAGCAATGTGGGGGACCTGGACATAGATCTGGATTCCTGGTTTCACCTGGTCCAGTCATTTGGAAATTGGTGATGGAAAACTCACTACCTCTTGTGTTTTCTCTTTCCCTCTTCCTCTTGGTCTCCTGCGGTGTCTGTTTACCTTTCAGCTAAATAAACATAACTCATTTTTGATTGACATTTTAAGAGTGCACTTTGATGATCATTTTAAGAACTATATGTACAGCCTTGGGACCCTCACTACAGCCAAGACACAGAACATTCCTGTCACCTTAGACCCTCCGCTGCACTCCTTGGCCAATCATTTCTTCCTCCTTCCTCAATCCCACCCTCTGACAGTATGTGTGGGTTTTTTATATCTAGTTTCTTTCAACTATCAGAAAATGGAACGGGTCACCTCTTAGTAAAGGTAAGTTTCCAGTAAAGTTACTGAGGTCTTTTCTCATGAAATGCTTGGAGCAAGTGAGCGTTTTCACATCATGTCATCACAGCATAAAACTGGGAGCAGATTCATGCTGTCCAGTTCAAAATGGTTTCCTCTGACAATGACTTCTTCAGAGAAAGGAAATGAAGACAAACTGTCAGAAGAGTGACTTACCCTGTCAGTGTGGCTTATGTAGGCTGAAAGGGTCATTTGGCTGACCACCAACCAAGGCCACTAACATGATGCAATGCACCACTTCCGGAAGCATCTTGGAATTTACAGCTATGTAAACAAAACTCAACAGAGTATTTGCTTTTGTTTGCACACGTAGCTTCTTTTTCTGTCTCAGGAAATATCTGAAACCAAAGAGAGTTACAGGCAAGGCTTGGGGAATAATTGTTAAGGTTGCTTGTCAGGAGCTTGCCAGCCCCATTTTTACCACCTCCCTACTGACCAAGCAGGGTGCACCTGGTGGATCCCCTTGCTGTTCCACACCCTTGCCTGCAAAATGGAGGTCATACAAGGACCTGCCACAAAAAGTTCTTAGGAAGATTAAATGCACTAAAAAGAACTTAACATGGTTTCATGCACACTGAACACAAAAAGGAACAATGTGCTAACAGCTTTTAAATAAGGCAGGGAGTGAGAGAGTAATAAGAAGTCATTAGCCAAATAATAATTAGCCAGCCGGGACCATATGATGCCATGCTCAGCCCTAATATGCTGACTTAACTATTTCCATTTATCTATTTATTATTCTGCAACTAACTTCAAGTGTAAAAGAAAAGTGCTTTCACTTTTTCTCATAAATCAGGGAAAATGAACTTGGTATCTTCTCTTTGCATAGGCTTAATGATATAGAGCGACTAACACTCAAACTATCTAATTACCCAGGAACCTAGAAAGAATTGTGATTGTTAAATTATTGCTCATTGATTGTTTTCAAAATACTCTGCTGCCCTTTCATGACACTGGGTTTTAAAGACACAGGTGCCAACTCTGGAAAGCTGTTTTCAGCAGAGCAGCTGAAAGTTGAGTATTAAAGTGTGAACTTTAACATAGTCCTGGAACTTCTTGAAGAGTCCCTAAAATAGCTAAGCTCTTCATTTGCCTCTTCTAGTAAAGTATTATAACTAATTACAAATTTTCATGGCTTTCTTGTGTATTTGAAAGACAGACTTAAAAAAAGAGAAGAAAGACAGAGAAGTGTTCCATCTGCTGTTTTACACTCCAAATAGAAAATCGCAGTGGCTTGTGCTGGGTTACACTGAAGCCAGGAGCCAGGAACTTTTTCAAGGTTCCCATATTTGTGAAGGGGGCCATGCACCTGGGCTGTCTTCCACTGCTTTCCCAGGTGTCTTAGCAGGGAGCTGAGTTAGAAGTAGAACAGCTGGCACTAAAACCTGTGCCCATGGGATGCCAGCATTGCCAGTGCAACCTACCCCACTGCATCACAACGCCAGCCCCTCAAGGCTTATTTTCATTAATTTTTTTTTTAGTGGAATCACTTTGCAAAACTTTTGGAAGGGCAAGTTTTAAAAGAAATTAGAAGATAGATTTTTTTTTAATCTTCCCATTTCCCTACTTCCTAGGCGAATTGGGTCAATGGGCAAAATGGAAACAACAAACAAACGAAAAAACAAAATTGGAGAAGCTTGAGGAAGCTAAAGCAATTTATTTCGGAAAGGTCAGAGGGAGCCGCTGGCTGGAGACAGTAGGAAACAATGCTGAAAAAAATGAATGAGGGGAAAAAAGGAAAGCACGGACAGAGAAGAAGCCAGCACTGGCAGCAGATGGAGCAATGACTGAGGAGGAATGGGGGACCCTGGAAGTGACCCCTGGAACTCCTCCGTGCACATGAGTGAGATGTGTGAGGTGCTATGGAGCAGATGCTGTAGAAACTCTTCTAAAAAAGTAGACAATACCAATTCATGGAATCTTCCAACAACCCTAGGAAATGGTCATTATTTTAGTTCTATCTGACAGATGAGAAGACTAAAGGAACATTTGGGGAACTTAAAGTCCCAAACCGGTAAAGTTAAGATTCAAACCCAAATTCTGATGACAAGGGCATTACAGGAATCAGAAGGTTGCTTTACCTTCTGCTGTGGATACTGAGGGTGCTGTACTCCCCTCCCTTATAGCATTTATTTGAGACATGTCAGTTAACATATAAATTGCTGTTGATTTGGGTGGGGTGAGGGTGGGAGCCACGTGGATAGTTTAATGTGGCTCAGTGCAGAAACAGGACTTGCCGGCTGCACAAGCGAGACCAGGCTGTTTACTATAGCCCTCCTATGTCAGTGTTCAAAGTACTCTGCACACAGATTCCGCTCTCTCTCTCCTTTTCTCTCTTTCTCTTCCCCTCTCTCACACACACACGCACTCCTATTCACACATACAGAGCTAATCATAGTCACAGCCTTTCTACCACCTTAACAAACATCCATGAGGAGTGGCTACCAGGGATTAAAGAGTTACAGAAGCATGTTTTGTATTAATCTGGGCCAGTGTGCTCCAGAGAACTAGGATACGCACATGAATCATAATGGAAAAATATTGCAGCAGCTACGTGAATTTTTAGGACTGCTGTTACATTTCTTGCAGACTTAATTCTAGATTATTCACACGGGGCCACTTGGACCAGTTTTCAGTTCTTTTACTTGCAAAGGTAACAAAATATAGGGAAATTTCAACTCTTCACTGTGGCTCAGCTGAGCTGATTCTGAAGTATTGCTTGTTATGACATGGTAGAAACCAGTGTTCTTTATTTATAGGAGCTGCACCATCGTAGCTGACCCTAGATAGTAACTCTTACTTAAAGCTTTGTTGGTCGCTCTGGCCTACTGACTTTGCCTCTATTTATCACTAGGGAAGGTAGAGCTGGGGTAGAAGGAAGGACATCGTGAAATAACACAAGCCCTGTAGAAATTTCTTATTGATCTGAGTTAGAGATTATATTCAATAATATCCTCCAGGCTAGATTGAAACACATGCCATGGCTGAATGTCAGCTCCAGTTATCAAGCAGAATTTCAGTATAAAACCAGAGATCTTTGTTCCTCTATTTCTGTTTTATTAACTTGATTTGATTTTATCATACTTGATAATACAGGCAACTCCTTAGTGTAAGCAAAAACATTAGAGAATTTTATGACATGTACTTTATAGGATAAGGGAACATTTTAAAGAAATGTCTATATATGGCTTCCTTTCTAATAAAAAATTGAAGAAAAAGTCAAGAAAATATCAGCCAAATTTTGTGGCATAAATTGATAAACCAAAGACTGTAAAAATCACCAAAAGTACAAAATGTATGAATGTAATTAGATGTGTAGGTCCAACTGCAACATACAAAAAAAAAATTTTTTTTTTAAAGATTTTATTATTTTTGGAAAGCCGGATATACAGAGAGGAGGAGAGACAGAGAGGAAGATCTTCCATCCGATGTTTCACTCCCCAAGTGAGCCGCAACGGGCCAGTGCGCGCCAATCCGAAGCCGGGAACCAGGAATCTCTTCCAGGTCTCCCACACGGGTGCAGGGTCCCAAAGCTTTGGGCCGTCCTCAACTGCTTTCCCAGGCCACAAGCAGGGAGCTGGATGGGAAGTGGAGCTGCCGGGATTAGAACCGGCGCCCATATGGGATCCCGGGGCGTGCAAGGTGAGGACTTTAGCCGCTAGGCCACGCCGCCGGGCCCACAAAAAATTTTTTTTATAGAATATAGCTTTATGACTGTATCTACTCATTACAAAATACTGTTTTATTTGCCCTGAAAAAGCCTGTTTTGAGAAAAATGTAATCATTGCAAGAGGAAATTACTTTTAAAAAGTTCATGGAAAATGAGAATTATGAAAAAACTGTGAATGGTCTTCAAGAATTTTTTGCATAGAAATTAAATATGAATTCTATAAGCTGAACAGATTGGATGCATATGTACATGTTCAGGAGCATAATTTCTCACCCTGTGCTTCCTCCCAGTGTTCCTACCCTCCTTCCTCCTTAATTCTAGATTATTTTGTTTTTTAAATTTTTACAAAGAAATGCTTTTAGTTTAATCTGTAATCACAGGCTCGGGCCTCTATGAGGTAAAGAATTTAATAGAGAGTAAGTAGAAAAAAAGCACTGTTCCTCAGGAAATATAGACAAGGACTATAAGCAATAAATCATCTCAGAATGCCAGTCTTGTTCATAAAAATTCCTTTTGTGTACTCTGTATCTTAATTGAAAATTAGGGAAAATATGTATTTGTCTTTTAGAGACATGGTTATTTCACTAAGAATAATGGTGTCCAGTTGCATATATTTTGTTGCAAAACAGAGGATTTTTGTTAATATTTATTTATTTTATTTGAAAGGTAGCCTTACAAAAAGAGGAAGAGAGAGAGAGTTTCCATCTGCTACTTCACTCCCTAAATGGCTGCAATGGCCAGAGCAGAGCCAATCTGAAGGCATGAGCCAGGTGTTTCTTTTAGGTCTCTTGTGTAGGTATAGGAGCCCAAGGACTTAGACTATACTTTGCTGCTTTCCCAGGTCCTAATGAGGAACTGGATTGGTAGTGGAGCAACCAGGACATGAACTGGCACCCATATGGAATGCTGGCTTCACAGGCAGAGGATTAACCTGTTTAGTCATCATGCCAGTCCCAGTATTTCATTATTTTTAGTGGCTGAATAGTATAACATAGTGTATGTTTACCACATTTTCTTTATTCAGTCATCCATTGATGGGCATTTGGGTTGATTTCATCTCTTAGCTATTATGAACTGAGCTGCAATAAATATGGGAATACAGGTCAGTCTTTAACATGTGAATATCACTTTCTTTGGGAACATTTCCAGGGCTGGAATGGCTGGATCATATGATTGATTTTCATATTTCTGAAGAATCTTCATATTAGCCGTACCAGTCTACATTCCCACCAGCAATGTATTAGGGTACCTTTTCTCCCACATGCTAACCAGCATTTATTGTTTTCTGATTTCTATAATATAACCATTCTAACTGGAGTCAGATAAGACCTTATTGTGCTTTTTACTGGCATTTTCCTGATGGCTAGTGATCCTCAAAACTTTTTTTGTGTTTGGCCATTTGAATTTCATCTTTGAAAAATGCTGTTACGGTCCTTTGCCCATGTCTTAACTGATTGTTTCTTATGTTGTTGTTGAATTTCTTCATATCATTATAAATACTTGATATTAATCCTCTTATCAGTTGTGTAGTTGTAAATTATTTTCTTCCATGTTTTTGGTAGCCTGTCAGTTTGTTGAAGGTTTCCATTGCAGTGCAGAAGCTTCTTAACTTAATGTAATCACATTTGTCTACTTTTGCTTTTATTGTCTGTGCTGCTTGAAATTTTCGAAGAAGTCTTTGCTATTATAATGTTTTGTAGCGTTTCCCCCCCAAAGTTTTCCTCTAGTATTTTGATGGTCTCAGGTTATATATGTATATTTTTAACCAGTTTTCAGTTGATTTTTACGTAAGGTGTTAGATAGGAATCTTGTTTCATATTTCTGCATTTGGACATCCAATTTTCCCAGCACCATGTTTAAAGAGATTGTCCTCACTCCAGGGACTGTTGTTATCTTATTTGTCAAATATTCCTTGGCTGCGGATGCATGGAATGATTTCTGGAATATCTATTCTGTTCCATTGTCTATAGGTCTGCTTTTGTGGCAGTACCAGGTTGTTTTGATTACCACTGCCCTGGAGGGTGTCCTGTAATCTTGTATTGTGATGTCTCTGGCTTTCTTTTTGTTTTTCTAAGATTCTTTGAGCAATTGGGGATTTCTTTTGTTTCTGTAAGAATTTTAGCATCATTTTTCTAGATTTGATTGGAATCTCACCAAATTTGTAATTTTTTCTATGTACATTTTGATGATGTTAATTCTTCTAATCCATGAACATTGGAGACTATTCCATTTCTTTGTGTCTCCTTTTATTTTTTTTTCTTTCATGTTTTATAAGTTCATTGTGGAGATCTTTCTAGATTTTTGTTAAACTCATTCCAAGAGATTTAAAATTTTAATAGCTACTGAGAATGTACTGACTTTACAAGATCTTTCTCATCCATGACATTTCTGTATATACAAAGGCTATTGACTTTTGTGTGTTGCTTTTGTATCTTGTGACTTTATCAAACTCTCTTACGAGTTTCAGTAGTCTCTTGGTGAACTCTTAGTTTTCCCATGAATAGTTTCAAATCATCTGCAAACAGGGATAATTTGATTTCCTACTTTCCAATTTGTATCCCATTGATTTCTTTTTCTTGCATAATGGCTCTGGATAAAACTTTCAAAGTTGTAGTTTTGGCGAGAATGAGCATCCACTTCTGATCCAGATCTTAGTAGTAATGCTTCCAGCTTTTCCCTATTTTATGCATTGTGCTGTCGTCTTCATTAATGTTGAGGAATTTTTTAAATTTATTTCGCTTTTAACTTCTTCCTTGACCTCGTGTCCATTCAGAAGTATACAATTCAGTGTCCATGTGTTTGCATATTTCTTAGGATTCCCTGGGTTGTTAATTTTTAGCTTCATTCCATGGTGATCAGAAAAGATATATGGTATGATTTCACTATTCTGAATTTGTTGAGACTTGCCTTATGGGCTATCATGGTCTATTCTAGATTAAGTTCTATGTGTTGATGAAAAAATGCATATTTTGTGGCCATAAGATGAAATGTTTTGTAGATACCATTTATGTCCATTTGGTCCATGATGTAAACTAGCTCTCTTTGTTTTTGTTTTTGGTTTTTGGCTAGTTGATCTGCCCTTTGAAGTAAATAAAATGTTGACATTCCCCATTTCTATCTTTGGAGTCTATGTCTCCCTTAGATTCATTAGTATTTGTCTTAAATAGCCAGGTGCCATGGCATTGGGTATATACAATCTACTACAGTCACATCTTCTTGTTGAATTGATCTCTTAATCATTATGAGATGACCTTTTGTGTCTCTTTCGACAGTTGTTATGTTTAAGCCTATTTTGTTTTATATTACTATGGCTACTCCTGTTCTTTTTATCCTTTCCATTAGCATGGAGTATCATTTTACATTCTTTAACTTTTTAGTTTGTGTACATCTTGGTTGGTGAGGTGTGTTTCTTGCATGTGCAAATAAGTTTTGTTAATCCAGTCTTCTGGAATGTGTTTTTTAATTGGAGAATTTAGGTCATTTTCATTCAACATTATTATTGATATGTAACAATCTGGGTCCTGCCGTTTTTTCCAAAGATATTCCTATTGTTTGCTTTGGATTTCCTTTGTATTTTTACTTGAAGACTTTCTGCCTTCACATTCTTTCATAATGATGACTATTATTCTCTTTTTCTGTGTATAGCACATTCTTAAGTGTCATTTGTAAGGTCAAAGGGGAGCTGACAGTCTTCCAGTTTATGGTAGTTTGGGTTGGTCCTTGTTTCACCTTCATTTATCAACGAGAGCCTTGCAGGATACAGCATTCTAAGTTGACAGTTTTTCTTTTAGAACTTGAACTGTGTCCCTCTATTCTCTTCTAACCTGTAGGGTTTCTTTTCTGAGGAGATATCTGTGGTCAGTCTGAATGGAGAGGCTCTGAAGGTAATCAGGTATTCTTCTCATGCACACTTTAGAACCTTTTCCTTATCTTTTGCTGTTGACAGTTTGTCTATAGTGTGTACTGGTGAAGAACTTCTCTGTGTGCTGCCTATACTTGGATTTCCCTTTCTCCAATTACACAAGGTTTCAATTATTATTTCACTGAATAGGCCTTCTAATCCATTCTGTCTTTCCACACCTTCCTGAACTTCTACCTCAAAAGTATATAGGTCATTTTATAGCATCCCATAAAATCTAGAGCACTATTTTCAGCTTTTCTCATTTTTCTTTTTTTTAATCTAACAAATATTTCCAAAAGTTTTTCTTCTAGCTCAGATATTCTTCCTTCTGCTTGACCATGTCTGTTGTTAAGACTTTCCAGTGGATTTTTTTATTTCACATATCGAATTCTTATTTTGAACACTTCATTGTGGTTCCTCTTCTATATTTGAATCCCACGGGGAAACTTTTTATCCATGTCATTTATGGATTTTCTTAATGTATGAATTTGCTTCTCATTAATAATCTTACAATCATTTTTAAGATTGTTTTTTAGACATTTCATCAATCTCTTCATCTTCACATTCTGGTATTCCTTTGGGGGAATTATCTTTCCTGTTCATGCTTTTTGTGTTTCTATGTTTATTTTTAGGCACTTGTGGAAATCCTTTTTGCTTTTCTCCTATTAAGTTTTTTTTTTTTTTTTTTTTGTCCTGGAAATATGTCTGTGTGGCTTAGTGGAGTGTCCGCTCCTTCAGTGGATATTCAGAGGAATGTGTTAGATCAGTCCCAGGAGCCCTATTCAGAGCTTGGATGTGATGTGAGAGCCCAGGGTAACACCCTCAAGGTGTGATAGCTCTCCTGTTTTTAGCAGGTAAAACGGTGTGATCATGTCCACTGGTGTGATCCACTGCCTAACCTCATCTCTGCCAGGGCCATCAGTGCTTAGGGAGACCCTTAGTGCGTACACACTGCACAAAGGATCTGTGTGGCCCTCAGTGTAACTATTGAACCATCAGCAGTGAGTCACCCCAGGCAGTCAGGGAGCTCTCAGCCTTTAAACCAGACCCAGTGATTGCCCAGACACCCAGCTGTACACCATGCCATTTCATGCAGTCACGGAATCCCCACTGTCAGGACACACAGGGTCCCCACAGTTACAGGGAGCAGCAGATCCAGTCTTAGTCTCACAAGGCTTCCCAGCACCAGCTGCCTATTGGTGTTCTGCCTTGGCTGTTTAAGTGACATCAAGGGGAGAGGAGTGCCTCACAGTCTGAAGCAGGTGCCCTATCCGCTGTCAACCCTTCAGACCTGACTCAAACTCACTGGGGACCACAGATTTATCCCTCTAATAAAAGCCCCTGGTCACACTTGTGAGAGCTGAGGCAGCCTGTACTCATCCTAAGATGGTGCTTCTTCCTTGTTATTTGCCCAGGGCCCTTGAGAGGGGAATGGGAAACCAGAAATGTGCTCTCAGTTTGTGGGTTTAGGTGGACACCTAGCCACTTTTGAGCCTCCACTAGCACTCAGGCTGGACTCAAAGTACATGTGGTCTGTAAGATTCTCCCTCCAGCAATATCACCACTGGTAGGAGTGGAGCAGAGGAGCACTGCCTGACCTTCCACAGCTGAGTGTGGCTCTGCAGGAGTGGGGGAGGGGACAGAAGCAAGGCAGCTTCTGTGCTCCAAGGGTCACCATTCCTCAGACCCCAGTCAGACCCCCAAGCTGAAGTCAAAGTCCAGGGGTGCTGGTGAACCTTCTGCTCACCTAAAGTTGTGGGCAGTGGAGCACATAGTATTTTTCCCTACCTGGTTGTGGTGTGATGGTGACTCATGACAGGGTTGGCTGCAGCAGTGTCTCTGTCTTCTCTCTTATTAAATGGAGTCTTCGGGTCCAACACAGTGGCCTAGCAGCTAAAGTCCTCACCTTGCACTCGCCTGGGATCCCATATGGGCACACTGCTTCTAATCCCTGTGGCCCCGCCTCCCATCCAGCTGCCTGCCTGTGGCCAGGACAGCCCAAAGCCTTGGGTCCCTGCACCCATGTGGAAGACCTGGGAGAAGCTCCTGGCTCCTGGCTTTGGATCAGCTCAGCTCCGGCCGCTGTGGCCACTTGGAGAGTGAATCATTGGATGGAAGATCTTTCTCTCTCCCCTCCTCTCTGTATATCCAACTTTCCAATAAAATAAATAAATAAATAAATAAATAAATAAATAAATAAATAAATGCAGTTTTCGTTGTTGCTTCAGTTCTTTGCTTTAAATTTCCATCACTCAGGCCCCTGGAAACTTGGACCTTCCTTTGTTGTTTTCATACCCTAGAGCAACTGAAATTAGTGTAGCTGTACTTTTCCAGCCATCTTGGATCTCCATCAATATTTAACTTTTTAAATTTGTATTTTACTTACTTGAGAGGCAGAGAGCCTGCATAAAATGGTTCACTCCCCAAGTGCCCACAGCATCCAGGGCTGGGACAGAGAGAAGCTGTGAGCCTGGAACTCAGTTCCATTGCCTGCATAAATCTAGAGTCAAGCAAAGCCAGTTCTCAAACCCAGCCAACTCATTATGGGATATGAGCATCCCAAATGGTAATCCAGCTACTGTACCAAATACCTGCTGAAAGTTACTTCTGGGCTGGGCGCAGCAGCCTCGTGGCTAAAGTCCTTGCCTTGCATGTGCCAGGATCCCATATGGGCACCCATTCGTATCCCAGCTGCTTCACTTCCCTTTCAGCTGTCTGGAAAGCAGTTGAGGACGGCCCAAAGCTTTGAGAACCTGCACATGTGTGAAAGACCCAGAAGAAGCTGCTGGCTCCTGGCTTCAGATCAGCTCATCTCTGGCCACTGCGACCACTTAGGGAGTGAACCAGCAAATGGAAGATTTTTCTGTTTTTCCTTTTTGCTGAAGACCTGATTTCCAATTAGTTAGTTAGTTAAATAATTAATTAATTAAATTACTTTTAACTCCATTTTCCCACCAACTTTTTTTTTAAATGATTTATTAAATTTTTATCAGGAGACAGATTTACAGAAGGAGAGACAGAAAGATCTTCCATCCACTGGTTTACTTCCTCAAGCTTCCCACCAACTTTTAAGGTACCTTCATAGGTAGAGTATGAATCTAGGCAAAGAAGATACCTGTTTCAAATTTTTTTTTTCGATTTGGAGACATAGATCTTGTGTAATAAAAATTCGGTGTCTGTACAATGCAACAAGATGAATATCCAGTCTGATATTTAATGCCTAACTTCAAAAGGTAGATTGTGAGTTGAGTTGCTAGAGAGACTGCTGAGGAGAGAGAAAATGCCCCCTACTGTGTGGACCTAATGGACTTAGGTACGGAAGCAGGTGAATGCTCTAATGATGGATGCTTGGTCTCCCAGGAGTGGGGAGGCACAGCAGACCCTTGCCTGTGATCTCATGCTCACAGGACTGACAGGGCATTCTTACATTTGAGAAGTAATCTTGGAGCAAGTAAGCACTGACGTTTTATGCATAAAGCTTCAATTCTAAGTCAAAATAGATGAACCATAACTTTTAAAAAGCAGAGTTGAATAGCAGTCTCTGCCACTGGATCTAGATCTATTTTAGTCTTAAAAAATTGGCTGGTAATGTGTTCTTAAAAACTTATAAATTGTTAATTGCATTTATTTGGCAGTATTCTTTCCTGTAGTTTTATTTTGGAAACAAAACAGAAGCGCTCCACAAAGTTTCTATTTGTTCTGGACTTGGTGTTGTAATGGTGGTGATCCTTTCTTTTTTTTTCCACACTGCCCTTTAAATAATGAACAAGTATTTTTCATGAAGAAGATGTGAAATACTTTCCTAAGAAAAAAATATTTCATAAGAAAAGCAGATGAAAACGCTGTGCTAATAGTAAATCCCTGAGTCAATATTGCTGAACCAAGAGAATAAGAAAGAGTACATAAAAGCTCGACTGAAAATTAAATTAATGCTGGATTCTCTGAGTTTAAATCATATTTTCTATTTAATGCTCAGAAAATAGGATTCGTACAGAAGGCTGTGTTTTATTCAATAGGTTTATTTTCATTGGTCCCTATGGGATAATTATTCAATAATTGTCCAAATGTGCTAAATTTTTTGCTTTTATACAAAAGTTTTCCTCTTATACAAAAGTTTTGTATGACACGAAAAACTTTTTGCTTAGACAAAAGTTTTTGTATAAGACTTTTTTAAAGAGTTTTATACAGTTCACAAATAGTGAATATTACAGGCTTGAAACCAAGCACAGATAACGAAGACAGTTTTCTCAATGTGTGACACAATATCACATAATTAGATACTTGGATGGATTTGGATTAACAAATTATATGCATATTTTTGTACATTTTTTTCAGCTAAGTTGATTGCCAGTAAAAATGTTTTCAACATATAGATATGCAAATATCTTTATTTTAAGGTTTATTTTGTGTATTTGAAAGTTGGAGTTGCAGCGAGAAAGAGGGCGTGCTTCCTTCCATTCATTCATATCCAAGATGGCCACAATGACCAGGGGTAAGCCAGGCCAAAAGCTTGGATCCAGGAGCTTCTGCCAGATCTCCTGGGAGAGTAGCAAGGTTCCAGGCACTTGGGCCATCTCCTGCTGCCTTCGCAAGCTCTGTAGCGGGGCTTGATTGGAAATGGAGCACCAGAGAACCAGTATGGGATGCCTGCAGTGGTGGTTTGATCCATTGTACTATAAAGGCGACCCTTGGAGGGACTTTCTAAGTTGATTGGCTCTAACTAGGGTTTCTCAGGTGGCTACACCCAAGATATAGGCCGAGACTTCCTAACTTGGCATCAACATCTACTTCTAAAACGTTACAGTAGTAGATCTTGGTTCCTGGTCATGTGGGACTCTCCATAATTTGCATGGTGTCCTTGTAGCAGGACAGTAGTGATAGTTAACTTCCCAGGAGTGTGCATGGCAGCAGCAATAACTTACCTAGTTTTCAAAGCGGTGCATTATCATGCCTCTTGCATTTTCTGCCCTGGAGAGTCAAGGTGCTAAGTCCTACCAAGACTTAGAGGAGGATGAAACTTTACCTGTTGAAGAGAAAGGGACCAAAGAAATCTACGGAGACCATTTCAGCTTACCAAAAGTACTATGATGGATGATTAAATGTTTCATTATGTGTACTAATTGATCCTTATTTGGTTTGACAGTCTTTTTTATTCTCAATCTTTTATGTGTTAAAAAAATATGAATGACCAGAAGCAACGTGGACTAGGTTTATCAAAAAGGAATGAATTGGTGCTCACGACTGGCCTGAGGGACCAGTGATAGGGTACAACCTGCACTGGAACATAGCATCCCAAATGAATGCAGTTCAAGTCCCACAGGTTCACTTCCAATTCAGCTTCCTATTAATGTACTCGGGCCACTGCCACCAACATGGGAGACCCAGATAGAATTCCAGGCTTCTGGCATCAGCCTAGCCCAGTGCGGGCCATTGTGGGTGTTCGTGGTAGAAATCAATGGATAGATAACCCCCTCCTCTCCTTCTCTCTTTCTCTCTCTTCCCCTGTCTCTCCCTCCTTCTTCTTTCCTCCTCCTTCTCTTTGTGTAACTCTACATTTCAAATAAAAATAAAATGATCTTTTTGAAAATAAAATATAAATTTATTTTGGTCCAAAGGTATTTTTTTGAGATCCACACATAGCTTTTATATGATAAACATTTTCTATGAAATTTTTTAAGATCGCATTTATACATGGATCAATAACATCTTTTAATGTGATTTTCCATGAACAGTTTGAGGTACTCTTAAATATTATATTTTTCTTAGTTTTTTTAGGGCTAAAAATGATTTATTTATTTTTATTGGAAAGGTATAATTACACAGAGGAGAGATAGAAACATCTTCCATCCACTGGCTTACTCTTCAAATGACTGCAGTGGTTGGAGTTCAGCTGATCTGAAACCAGGAGCCAAGAGCCTCTTTTGGGTCTCGCTCTGAGGTACAGAGTCCAAAGGCTTTAAGCTGTCTTCCACTTCTTTCTCACCACAGACAGGGAGTTAGGTGGGAAGTGAAGCAGCCAGGACACAAACCGGCACCCATATGGGCAGGAAGAGGCCTAGCCAATTAAGCCATTACTCTGGCCCCCTTTGTATTTCATTTATCTAATGTTAGAAAGATAGTAGTTTAAAATAAATCTTTAAGCATAAAAAATTGGCTTGAGCCAGAAGACAAAGAGAAAGTAGAGAATCGAGAAGAGGAATATGGAGAAAAAAAAGAGGAAGATGTAAATGACTGAGGTATTAAAGACTTAAAAGTCTCTGCCACTAATGCCATGGCTACATTTGAAGTGACTGCGCATATTAGAAGTACTTTGCCACTATGTATCCATGGGAATGTTGATTGCTTTGACTTTATTCTGTCTTTCTGCACCATGGTGTTAAGTCTCCATTCTTGGAGCAAGAACAGAGAGAATGTGTCTACTTTGAAACAGTATGTTCTGCGAGACTCGCAAGATGGCCGACATAGGAGGATTGCTGTGAGGGAGCTCACAGACAGAGAGGGCTAGAACGTGACAAAAGCGTAAGTGGAGCAGCATAGAGCTGCAGGGAGAAGAACATGAAGTTCCCTGGACAGTGTGGAGCCAAAAAAATCCACACAACTCAGAAGAGCAACCAGGGAAAAACAAAACAAAACAAAAGGCAGGGAAGACGGCTTTCCACTCCTGACCTTCTGAGTCACCTTTGAGTGCAGCCGGTGGGAGCCGCAGTTGACCCGCAGTCGCCAGGACCCAGCCCAAATCCAGGACGGTCAGAGGACTCCCAGCAGATATGACCCAAAGCGATCTTCACCCAGACATATGGTGCTCAAGTTCCACACCAACGAAGACAAAGAAAGAATCCTGAGACAAGTACGAAGCAGAGAAAAGATCACATACCAGGGAAAACCAATCAGAATCACTGCTGACTTCTCTGAAGAGACCTTACAAGCAAGAAGAGAATGGACAAAGATCTTCCAAATCCTGAATCAGAACAACTGTCAACCAAGAATATTGTACCCAGCAAAGATCTCATTCGTATTTGAGAATGAAATCAGATACTTTCATAGCAAAGAGAAATTAGAAGAATATGCCAGCACAAAACCAGCTCTACAAAATCTCCTTAGAAATGCACTAAATTCAGAAAAAAAAAGAGGCGAATCATAAGCAAAGATAGCAAACAGGAAGGTCTCCCCACTAAAGTCCACACAAGGAAGGGCAATTACACAGATATCAACACCAACAAAAACAAGTATGGCAGGGCAAAATCACAACCTCTCAATTTTAACTCTTAACACAAATGGTCTGAACTCACCAATCAAAAGGCACAGATTAACAGAATGGATTATCAAACAGGACCCAACTATCTGTTGCCTACAAGAGACACATCTAACCAGAAAAGACTCTAAGAAACTGAAAGTGAAAGGTTGGAAAAACATATTTCATGCCAATGGATGAGAAAAAAAGGCTGGGGTAGCTGTCCTAATTTCAGATGATGTGGACTTCAATCTGACACACATCAAGAAGGACAGGGAAGGACATTATATATTGGTGAAGGGACTGATCCATCAGGAAGTAATTACCATTGTGAACATATATGCATCAAATTCAAACGCACCTAGCTATGTGAAGCAATTACTTACAGACTTAAGGGGAGACATAGATATGCACACAATAATAGTGGGTGATCTTAACACCCTGCTAACAACAATAGACAGATCAACAAAACAAAAACTCAACAAAGAAACAACAGAGCTCATACAAACAATAGAACAACTGGACTTGTTAGACATTTATAGAGCTTTTTATCCTAAGGCCACAGATTATACATTTTTTTCAGCAGTGCATGGCACCTTCTCCAGGATCGACCACATGATAGGACACAAAGCAAATCTAAATAACTTCAAAAAGATAAGAATCATACCATGTACCCTCTCAGACCACCACGGAATGAAATTGGAAATCAGCAATTCAAAATGCCCCAGGAAATACAGAAACTCTTGGAGGCTGAACAATATGCTATTAAACGAACAATGGATCAGAGAAGAAATTAAAGATGAGATGAAAAAATTTATGGAAACCAATGAAAACTCTGATACAACATTCCAAAATTTGTGGGACACTGCCAAAGCAGTGCTACGGGGTAAACTCATCGCAATTGGAGCTCATGTCAAGGCCCAAGAGAGGCGCCAAACACAGGAACTAAACACACACCTCCAGGAATTGGAAAAACAACAGCAGAAGAGCCCCACACACAATAGGAAACAAGAAATCATCAAAACAAGGGAGGAAATTAATCAGATAGAAACAAAAAAAACTATACACAAAATCAATGAATCAAAAAGCTGGTTTTTTGAGAAGATAAACAAGATAGACACCCCACTGGCCCGACTGACAAAGAAAAAACAAGAGAAGGCAAGAATTAACAGCATCAAAGATGAAAAAGGCAACATAACAACAGACACCACAACCATTAAGGACATAATTAGAAATTACTACAAAGCACTGTACTCCAACAAATCAGAAGATCACCAAGAAATGGAAAAGTTCTTAGACTTCTACCACCTGCCAAAACTTAGCCCAGAGGCAACAAACGACCTGAACAAACCCATAACTGAAGCAGAGATTGAATCAGTGATTAAAGACCTCCCAACAAAGAAAAGCCCAAGCCCAGACGGCTTCACTACAGAATTCTACAAAACATTCCAAACAGAACTGACCCCAATCCTCTACAAACTCTTCAAAACAATAGAAAAAGAGGCAACCCTTCCAAACTCATTCTATGAAGCCAACATTACCTTAATCCCAAAACCAGACAGAGAACCAACAGAGAAGGAAAACTACAGACCTATCTCTTTGATGAATATTGATGCTAAGATTCTCAACAAAATCCTAGCCAATAGAATTCAGAAACACATCAGACAGATCATTCATCCAGATCAAGTAGGATTCATCCCTGGAATGCAGGGATGGTTCAACATTCCAGGGAAATCCATAAATGTGATACACCACATCCAAAAACTGAAAAACAAGAATCACACGATAGTATCAATAGACGCAGAAAAAGCTTTTGACAAAATCCAACACCACTTCCTGTTAAACACCCTAACCAAGGTAGGCATAGATGGAAAAATCCACAACATAATTAAAGCAATATATGAAAAACCCAACGCCAGCAACATACTGAATGGAGAAAAACTGGAACCCTTCCCACTGAGATCTGGAACAAGACAGGGATGTCCACTTTCTCCACTGCTCTTCAACATAGTCCTAGAGGTACTTGCTGAGGCCATAAGACAAGAAAAAGAAATCAAAGGAATCCAAATGGGAAATAAAGAAGTCAAGCTTTCACTATACGCAGATGACATGATTCTTTATATAGAAGAGCCAAGAGGCTCAACAGAGACTCCTAGAACTTATACGAGAGTTTGGTAGAGTGGCAGGGTACAAAATTAATGAATAAAAATCAACAGCCATAATGTATGCAAACAGCCCCAAGTTGGAAAAATATCTAACCAGCAAAATACCATTCAAAATAACAGAGAAAAGTATGAAGTATCTGGGAATTAACCTAACCAAAAATGTAGGAGACCTATTTGAGGAAAACTACAAACCACTTAAAAAAGAAATTGAACAAGACCTCGAAAGATGGAGTAACAACCCATGCTCCTGGATAGGTAAAATCAATATCATTAAAATGTCTATATTGCCAAAAGCAATATATACATTCAACGCAATTCCAGTCAAATTGCCCAAAACATTCTTCACGGAACTGGAAACAATGATCCAAAGGTTCATCTGGAAGCACAAAAAACCACGAATAGCCAGAACCATCCTGAAGAACAGGAAGTTAGCAGGGGGAATCACAGTTCCAGACCTCTGGACATAATATAGGGCAGTGGTTATCAAAACAGCCTGGTACTGGCACAAAGATAGAGAGGAAGATCAATGGAGCAGAATAGAAACACCAGACGGGAACCCACACAGATACAGCCAAATAATCTTTGACAAAAGGACAAACGATAATCCTGGCAAATGGGAAGGTCTGTTCAATAAATGCTGTTGGGACAACTGGTTGATAGCCTGCAGAAACAAAAAGATAGACCCACACATCTCACCATACACTAAGATCAAATTTAAATGGATAACAGATCTAAACCTACATCCAGAAACCTTTAAACTTTTGGAAGAAAATGTTGGAAATACTCTGCAAGATCTAGGGGTAGGTCCCTACTTCCTAAAAAGGACTCCAAAAGCAATAGAAATCAAGACCAGAATAAACAAATGGGACCTCATCAAACTAAGAAGCTTCTGTACAGCAAAGGAAACAACCAATAAAG
Organism: Ochotona princeps; assembly: GCF_030435755.1. Lineage (NCBI taxonomy): Eukaryota > Metazoa > Chordata > Mammalia > Lagomorpha > Ochotonidae > Ochotona > Ochotona princeps. The sequence goes on from NC_080838.1 coordinate 32,984,648, forward strand.
TAAAAAAGCAGCCCACAGAATGGGAGAAGATCTTTGTGCACTACGTAGGTGATAGAGGGCTGATCTCCAGAATATACAAAGAACTACAAAACAGCCAAAACACCAAAACAAACAAGCCACTCAAGAAATGGGCACGGAAAATGGGCAGACACTTCACAAAGGAACAAACCCAAATGGCAAATAAACATATGAAAAAATGCTTAAGTTCCCTGGCAATAAGGGAAATCCAAATTAAAACATCAATGAGGTACCACCTAACACCAGTAAGATTGGCCCACATGAATAAAAGCACCAACAACACTTGTTGGCGAGGTTGTGGGGAAAAGGGAACCCTACTCCACTGCTGGTGGGGCTGCAGGCTGGTACAGCCTCTATGGCAGTCAGTATGGAGAACATTCAAACAACTCAATCAACATACCGTATGATCCAGCAATAGCACTCCTAGGAATATATCCAGAACACTTGTTTTATAAGAAACCAACATGCACTCCTATGTTCATAGCAGCACAATCAGTAATTGCAAAAACATGGAAGCAGCCAAAATGCCCATCAGCAGAGGATTGGATAAGAAAGCTATGGTTCATCTATTCCATGGAATACTACTCAGCTATTAAAAAAAACAAAATGCAGTTCTTTGTGGCCAAATGGACCAAACTGGAAACCATAATGCTAAGGGAAATGAGCCAATCCCAAAAGGTTAAATACCACATGTTTGCCTTAATTTAAGATGATATGATGTTATGTATAACATGTTGTGTTGTGTATGTTATATGTTGTGTATAAACTAAAATTGAAATGTCAATGAGGTGGTCACAGAAGGTGGTTAAGAACTCGCATTTACTTTTACCATATTGGTTACTCATTACTATGTCAATTAATTCCATAATGATGTAAATTTTTGCTGATCGTATGTTGGAGCTTTTAATTGATCGGGATGATACTCTGCTGGCTCTGTCTTCAGACCAGAGAGGGTATACCTAAGAAGCCGTTGAACTTGACTGGACAATAAGATGCTGGACTCTATGTTTGGTATATGCTTGCAATGGGGGAATCTCAACTGAACTTGAACTGTGGTTATGCAACAAGGTGGAGAAATCCACCATGGTGGGAGGGTTTGGGGAGGGGTGGGGAGAACCCAAGTACCTATGAAACTGTGTCACATAATACAATGTAATTAATGAATTAAAAATAATAAAAAAAAAAAAAGAAAAAAAAGAAAAAAAGAAACAGTATGTTCTGGAGTGTAAACTGGAGAGCAGGAAGTACCTGAAAATGAGGCCATGCAGATAGGCAGAGCGGCGATCACGGAGCTCCTTCTAGTGGCATGCAAAGGAGCTGATGGCTTTTTATTTTTTAAGACTAGGAAATGTGTTATCATTTATGCATTTCTGTATCTATAACATTAAGTTTTAACATTTTCTTTGTTTACTACTTGTAACCCAGAGACACAGTGTCCGACACTTGAAAGGAGTTGATAATTTAGTAATTTCTAAGATTGTTCAGAAATAGAGCACTTTGTCTAGCGGCAGGAAAGCTGGTTAGGAGGGTTTAGCAATAACACAGAGGGTCAGTGGGCCAAGACTGGAAACTATAGAACCACGAGTGTGGATTCCTTACACTGTGTTAGTGAAGTTGTGTAACTGATATTATGGAAAGAATAAGGGGTGAAAAAGAATCTAGAAGACTTTCTAGGTGTTGAAAGAAGTTATAAGCTTAGGAGTGGGATTAGAGTCGTGATAACACCCTAAAACAAGACAGGGAAAAATGTTGTGTGGGCACAAAATCTGTTAGCTTTTGTTTTTCATTTGTTCTTTTCCAGCTTATTACTTTGTTTTCCTGCTCCAAATTCTTGCACTGCTTCCCTTCAGTTCTAAGTGAGGCTGTGAGAAGAACTTCCACTGCTTCCTTCCTCAGTTCTTGCATTTGAGTTCATATACCCTGTTTCCTCTTTGTTTTTAGGGATGAACTGCCAGTCAGTAAACGTCAGCATCGCATTGATGCACCAAATCTCATCTCAGCTTCTGCTGAGAGGCACAACATGGCAGGTCTCCCCTCTATGTCCAGAATTATTATTGAAGTTTTCCACTCTACTCAATTTGTACGTCAGTAGACACTCACACTGCTATTTCTCCCATCTTTAAAGTAAACCTCCCCACTCCACACCTAGTGGACTACACATAGCCTTTCATTTCTCTGATTAGCATCAGAAAAAAACTCTTTGAAAAAGTTGTCCTGTCCCTGTTTACCATTCCCATTTCCTTCTAATTTCTCTTGAACATACTCTGCCCACTGTGCACCTGCTGTTGCCACTGACTGGAAGTCTCTCACCCCAACTGACCCAGTCCCTCGCCTCCCTTGGGTTTTCACAAAGGACACCTCAGTAAGACTTTGTTTCACTGTCTTTACCGAATAGCTTGCTTCTTTACTCTGCTTGCTGCATCACCCATAAGCGTTGAGTCACACCTGACACACTACATTTTGGCCCACTGTGTTGTTCACCATCTGTCTCTTTCTAAGAGACTGTAAGCTCTACAAGGACAACGTGAGGCAAGAATGTTTCATAGAAGAGGTGACATTTAAGCAATGCTCTGATCTGCCTCACATCTTGTAGTGAAACTCTTTTCTCCAGGTTGTTTCTTTACCATCTGGAAGCAGAGCCACCAAAGCTGGTTGACAAAAACAAAAGGATCCCGAGTAGAAATTGATCCAAATCCCTGTGCTAAATAGCAGTACTGCTACAATCTTCATTATTACACTCAGAAATGAATACTAACTGCTGTTTGTTGATATTACCATCCCCGTTTTAGGGGAGGAAATATGGACTCAGCCCAGTTACAAGCTTGCCCAATGTCATCTCTACTTTAAGTTTTAGAGCTGGAATTGTGCCCTGCCTCATCATACTCTGCACCTGCACTGCTACACACCTTTGCCTTCCTTCCCCTTTATTGGCAATTGTATCCAAAAAGCTAGCAACCAACTGTTTTCATTTTGAAAGTATAATTTATAGACTGGCATAATATTCATTTGATAAAAGCTAGACTTGGGAGCAATGATTCCAAATGCCATTAGTGATTCTGTTGTGTGATCTGTGGCACAGCTGTGTGGAGGGGAATCTGTGTGTTTTGCTGGTTAACACCTACACCAGGCGTTTCACTGGTGAGAAGGAAATCAGCTTTTAAGTTTTGGGATGTGATTATCTTCTCAGGCTCATTTTTCATTTGGAGGTAACCCATCTAGAGGTAAAATTGCTTGGGTTGTGATGACATGATAGAGTGTTTTCTTGATGTGAAGGATGTGTTGAATGTAAAGAAATTACATGCACACATCTGCTATACTAAATGAAAAGTATACCACGCTCCTCTAGCTATAGATGTTGTTGGAAGAGCACAGTTGCAACATTAGTGCTCTGTCGCTGAATTAGAGTGTAAGAAAGACAGTATTCTTTTAGCCCCATGATACCAGCTTTAATTTTTATATGAAAATCTATCCTTCTTACCACTTTTGTTGTGTTACTTCTCTTCTGGTTTTTTTTTTTTTTCTGAGGTGCACATCATGGGCACACATCTTTACCCTGTAACTATCAGCGGGCTTTATTAGTACAACATTTTACCAGACTGTAGAGACATGCCCTATTGTATGTGGAGGCAGTGCTTCAACAAAACTTGAACTTGGTTTAACAGACTCCAAAACCAACAACACTAACCAAGGGAAGCCTGTGCATTTGCAGGCCAGCACCTGGCAGCACTCAGAATATCACCCTTAAAAATAAATCTTAGTCATGAATTAAATTCAAGGCTCTTAAGCTATGCTTGGCAATAGCATGTATAAAGGTGGATATGCGCAGAAGTGGAATTATTCTGATACAAAGTATGAGTGTGTAGAACTTCCATCTTTTTGATTAGAGCAGAGAAGCAAAGTGTGAAAGAGCTTAGATTTGTAGTAAATTACTTGACTGTAAGTGCTGGCTCAAGAGCAGTAATACCCCAAGCAACTTTGTTTGTGTCAGTGCTGAAGGCATCTGCTGTCTGCAGTCTAAACATACATGGTGATTTTGAAAGTTACATGGGACAGAAAATAAATGTGGCATTTTCTACCATGGAGCTCTTCACCTAGTAGGGGTTCCGCAAATGTCCATTTTGTCATTATTGAGAATGTTGCAAGGCCAGACACAAATGGAGGAATGGAAAGTTAAACAACAACAGTAAACACGGAACAGATCCTACCCTGGGAAAGACAGCAGGCTTTCTCTGCTATGTAACCTTTGTGTCTCTGGCTGTTTTGAAAGGGCATATAAGGAGACTTTGCTCACAATGGTTATGTGCTGTTCTGTCTCAGGACTGAGCCTCTGTATCCCATGGGATAGAAGGGTCTAATTAAAATGCAATAGGGTCCTGTGCTTCTCAGTTGAGGAATTTACCTCATTGCTTAAAAGCCAGTGTGGTGGGGAGTTTGGTATTTGGTTAGGATGAGGGAGTGTGTGTGTGTGTGTGTGTGTGTGTGTGTGTGTGTATCTGCATATGCGAGTACACATGTAAATGTATGAAAATAAACACCAGGATTAAAAATTATACCCAGCATCACCTTGTGTGAAAGGAACTCAGTGTCCAGTTGACTGTCCCCACGTGTGATATTCCAAAGGCAGGACAGCTATTGCCTACCCCGACCCAGAGCCGGCAGTTGTTCTGGCCTCATCTGGGGGAACATCAGAGTCAAGGAGCAGAGAAGCTCAGACTCTTTCACTGTGACTCTGACTGCAACACACTTCCCCTGGGAGCCTCCTCCTTCACAGCCCTTCAGCAGTCACAGACTCGTGGGATATTTTAAATAGCAGATTGCAATGTGTCTCCAGTGAAATACACAGATCTTAAGCATAATTTGCTGAGTTTTGACAAATGTGTATGTATCTGTGTAACATAGCACCCCAGTCCATTCCTACCACCCATCCCTAGCACTGTACTCATCTCAATCACTATATGTTAATTTTGCTTTTTCTTGAAGATCTGTATTTTTGAGACTGCACGATTTCTTGATGTATCCATTTTTTTGTGTATGTAAAGGATGAATGTTTTTTGGTATGAAAATTTCCACAAGATTTATAACTAAGTCAACGAAAACAAACATGTAACGCCCATACTGGATTTTTTGTTTGTTTCTTAAAGTAACAAATTTTGAAGTTGTTCATTTCCTTTGATGAAAACATGCATTAACAAGGTGAGTGTACATATGGAATATGGAGAATAAGTTATGATATAGTTGTTTCCTACAAGTTTTTTAATTTACAAGAATAGTTGTCAGGACCATCTGCAGGGTTTCATGCTGAAACTGTGTCCTGGGGCTTGGGAACTCGGGCCTTGGGAGTAGAGCAGGTGGGCATCTGGGTGAGTGTGCTCCGAGATTCACTATGGGTCTTTTCTGAACATCAGCTCCATCGGCATCACAGCTCCCTCACAGTGATGGGTCCTTCCAGGTCTGTGGCAAGGGTCAAATGAATGCACAGGCACAAAAAGCCTACCACAAGGCAGGCCCTGCCTTTTTAATGGTAATCCTTTTATCATCATGAATTTGTGTTTGGCTGGGAAGGGCTGTATTAACTATGTTGGAAATCCTGGCATTGGGGCTCGGCGGCATGGCCTAGCGGCTAAAGTCCTCGCCTTTAACGCCCCGGGATCCCATATGGGCGCCGGTTCTAATCCCGGCAGCTCCACTTCCCATCCAGCTCCCTGCTTGTGGCCTGGGAAAGCAGTTGAAGATGGCCCAATGCATTGGGACCCTGAACCCGCATGGGAGATCCGGAAGAGGTTCCTGGTTCCCGGCATCGGATCGGCACGCATCGGCCCGTTGCGGCTCACTTGGGGAGTGAATCATCGGACAGAAGATCTTCCTCTCTGTCTCTCTTCCTCTCTGTATATCTGACTTTGTAATAAAAAATAAATAAATCTTTAAAAAAAAAAAAAGAAAGAAATCCTGGCATTGGTTATGTATGAGGGGGCTTTGTAAAATCTATAGAAATTTCCCATTTTTTTAAAATTCCATTTCCCACAAACTTTGTGAAGACTTCTTTCATTTCTGGTACCAGGTGTTTCAGAGTACTGCTTTTTTTTTTTCAGTCTTTTAACTTCACAGAAGCTTCTCATATATCTGGTTGCCTGTTCATACTCAGCTTTGAGAGTACACTAAAGACACCATTCTCCTAGACTCATGCTTGTCATGTCTCCAATGTTGGAAGACACATAAACATTCTTTGGAGATATACCATGTGTCCAAAGGTATTTATCTAAACAATATTCATATGAAAGAGACCACAACTCCCACTCCCCAAAAAAAGTCAGTCTCATGGTAATTTAAATAAATGTCAAACAATCATTCTAAAATTCATAAGCCCAGCAACCTCACTGAACAACTGAACAGGTCAAAATTGGTGAAGACACACTTAGCCAACACGGAAGAGGATCCCAATGAGGCAAGGTTTTGTTTTGTTTTTTTTACATTTTATTATTATCATTTTATGATACAGTTCCATAGGCTCCTGGTATTTCCCTTATCCCAGCCCCAATTCTTCCCCCCTCCCCCGCCTCTTAGTTCCTGTATAAAAATTACTAGAGTATAGTTCTTCATACACGGTCATATGTCCATCATTGTGGACATGGACAATGGCAGAGTCCAGAATCCTATTGTCAAGATACAGTAAACAGTTTCATTATAAGTCCATCTTTGTCTGGAAGTAGAAATGCATACTGCATTGTGTCTTCACATCTAGGTATGTTAGTCTCCATTTCACAGCTACTGTACATCCCCTCAAATGAAAAGTCATAATACAAAATCAACAATAGAAAGAAAAATAGAAATTTGCAATGCCTGAGGTTAAATGACATGTTACTAGCTATGACAGTCTCCATTACAGAGCTACTATACATCCCCTTAAATGAAAAGCCACAAAACAAAATCAACATCAGGAAGAAAAAAGAAATTAACAACACCAAGAAGTTAAATAACATGCTACTAAATGACTAATATGTAGCTGAAGAAATGAAAAATCAAAAACCTTCTTGCAGAAAATGATGCTACTGTATAATCTATGAGTCATTGAAGAATTTAATCAGAAGAAAGTTTTTTTGAAGAGATGAAACTAAAAGAAAACACCAAACCCCATGCAATATAGATTCCGCTGATTTTTGTTGGTGAAATTTGTCTCTTCTAGACAATAAACAGATGGGTTTTGTTTTTTAATCCAGTCTACTAATCTATGGCGTTTGCGCTTAAGCCATTTACATTCAGGGTTAATATGTATAGGTGGTACGTTGGTGCTGTCATTTTAGGAATGAGTTGTTCATTGGTTTATTCTTCTGTTGTCATTTTACTGGGATGTTCTTCCCATTTGTCTCTGGTTTTGGTAGGTGCTATTCCTCTTCTCTGTCAAGAGAACATCTTGGAGTATCACTTGTAGGGCAGGTTTGGAAGAAGCAAATTCTTTCAACTTTTCTTTACTGTGGAAGAATTTTATTTCATTTTCGAAGACAAAAGAAAGCTTTGCTGGATATGTTATCCTAGGCCGACAATTTTTTTCTTTTAGAATCTGGAATATCTCACTCCATTCTCTTCTTACCTGGAGAGGTTCCTGTGAGAGATCTCCTGTGAATTTAATTGGCATTCCTTTGTATGTCAACTGATTTTTTCACGTGCACACTTAAGGATCTTTTCCTTATGTTCGATTGAAGAGAGCTTGATGGTCATGTGTCTTGGTGAAGATCACTTTTGATCAAGCCTGTTGGGAGTTCTGTGCCCCTCCTGGATCTTGTTTCCCAATTCTTTCTTTAGATTAGGGAAATTTTCCTTTATTATTTCATTAAATATATTTGTAAAACCAGTTTCTCTTTCTGCACCTTGTGGGACTCCCATAGCTCTTATATTAGGCCTCTTAATAGTGGCTTTCAATTCTTGACTGCTTCCAGCTTTTTGTTTGCTTCTACCTAATGATAGGAAATAACTGCCAATTCTGAGATTCTTTATTCTGCTTGCTTCATTCTACTTTGGAAACTCTGCACTGTACTTTTAATTTACTCTACTGTGTTCTTAATTTTTGATGTATCAGCCTTGATTTGCTTTATTGCTTCCTTAAATTCTTTTAACTCTTGTATGTGCTTCTCATTGTTGATCAGAAGCTTTAAAATGAGTTTTCTGAATTCTGTGTCTCCCATTTTCTCGATGTCTTCCTCAGTTAACTCTGAGGTTGGCACAGGGTTTTGCTCCTTTGCAGGGGAGTTTTCAGTAATATTCATTGTGCCTTTGTCTCTTCTCTTGGTCTTGATCATTGTACTTCTGGTTAGCAGAGTCTTCTCCTTGGGGCAGGCTTCTAAGCTTGTCACCCACAGGTCTACAATGCAATTTTACTTATTGCAGTTGGTACACAACTCTGCTTACAGCCACTTGTGCCACAACCTCCATCAAGTTCCAGGTCTGGATTCTTATGTTAGATTTCCACCTGGTCTCCACAGCCCCAACTCCTGGCTCACTACTCTCCGCCTCCTGTGATACTGTGCTGAGGTTGCACCATTGTCTCTGCAACTTTTCTCCCACTTTCAGTTGCAGCAGGTCTCAGGATTAGAGAGACACCAGATGTCCTATATAGCTAGGTTGTTGGTGGCGTTGATTTTGTCGGAATCTGTTGGACATTAGGTCTGGTGCCACATGGACCTAATTTGACCCGTACGATGCCATTGTTGGTATTATTTTCCTGCAGGACCAGTGCAGTCCACTGAACTCAGTGAGTTCTTGCGAGCTCAGCACATGCGCAGTTCACTGTTGTCCATGCAGTCCTAAAGCGTTTGCCACAGTGTACAAAATGGCACCTGACGTACCACTACTAGAGTTCTTTATCTGCTGGCCATCAGATCTGAGGGCTATCCAGACCTGTCTTGGGTGGAACCTGTAGAATGCCACATTGATGCAGTTCACTGAGTCAGAAATGAGTTCACTCCCAGCTCAGCATATGCTCAGTCCTTTCCCTTGCCTTTGCCTCGTTAAACAAAATGGTGCCCAATTCGGCTCCAGAAGGCTGACTGGGCTGTGAAATCCACGCTGTTCTCGCACTGCCTGTCTGTGATCTGCTGCTCTGTCTCTGCTCCTGGTCAAATCAAACGGACCAGCAAGACAGGCAGTTCTTTGTCTGGGTTCACCTCCCAAGCTCCCAGTGAAAGTCCCTTCCCACCTAGTTGCTGGTGGAGTTCTGGCTGCTGGTGGAGTTCAGATCTCCGTTAGCTGAATGCTACTGGAGTATCAGTCACTGCAACACCACACCGTTGTGTCCACTGCTTTCCTGTGTCTGTCAGTCTCCAGGTACCCTTCTGCTGTTGTTCTGTCCTCTCCTATTTCCTGTAATATGTCCTCTCTGCTTCATCCTGATTAAATGTTTCTCTGTCCGTTTAAATGTGTCCTTACCCTATTCCGCCATCTTGATTCCCCGGGGCCAGTTTTTAAAAATGAAGATGCTCGTTCTCTCTAATCACCAGCAAAATGGTAGTGGAAACAATAGAATTCACTTTTATGACAGGTTGACAAATATACAGTTGGGAAAAAACTCTAACAATACTATCTATGAGGATGTGTGTTAACAGAAACACTTATGCATTGCAAGTAAAAGTATGTTTTTATAATCCCTTTAAAAATGTAGCTATGAAAGCTTTATTTGTGCACAAGGAAACCTATGTAGACATTATCTGTAATGCAAAAAAAGGTAAAAGAATTCAAATATCCATCATTTAGGGGTTAAATGAATAAGTTGATGTGGAATGGAATGTTGTATACAAAATGAATGTGCCAAATCTAAATGTATTGCCCTAAATAACAACATTGGATGGCTCTACAAGCTGCCAACCACTGCAAATGATGTGATGTTTTGGGATTTTTTTTATTGATTTGTTCAAGGTTTATTTGATTTTACTTGAAAGAGTTAGAGAGAGAGAGAGAGAGCCGGGGGGGGGGGGGCAGAGAGAGTGGGGGGAGAGAGAGAGGGAGAAACAGAGATCGAGAGAGAGATCCTCCATCCACTGGTTCACTTCCCAAATACCAGTAACAGCCAGAGTATGGCCAGTCTGAAGCTGGAAGCCAGAATTCTGGTCGGCCACATGGATTCAAGGGTCCAAGTACTTGAGCCATCCTCCACTTCTCTCCCAGCTAACCAGCTCTATGGGAAATGGAACAGCCTGTTCTAGAACTGGCATCCTTATGTTGCTATGCCACCATGCTGGCCTCAATGTGATTTTACTTAAGAGTTTTAAAAAACACACCATGCCTTACATATAGGTCTGTGTATTTAGAAAGTGCAATAGACAAGGCTGACTGTTGGGAAAGGGATGGGAGGAAAAAGAATGAGATTAGGAAGAGACAGTTCAATCTAATTTTATGTGAATAATATTGTCAATAAGGAAAACCTCACCATATATTTAACCATCAATAATTCCATGTATCAGTGGTTCTCATGGTATTGTTTTAATCACTGGGCCAATAGCACTTGCATCATCTGGTAACTTTTGGATACACAGATTCTTGAGCCCCTTTCTTGGTCTCCTGAATCTAACCCTGAGGGTAGGGCTTGGAAACTGTTTTAGCAAGACCCCCTACCACCTCTGTTCTAGATGACAAACACAGGGATGTTTAACATCTTTTTCTCTGTGATTTTTCTGTACTTTTCACATCAAAAGTTGGTGACATCATCTTTTCTTTCCCCACCTTGCCCAAGTACTTCTAGGTTGTAAATTGAAACTTATCTCTACATAATTAAAAGCTTGTTAAGTACAGAAACTTCTCACTGTCTTACAAAATTGTCAGCTCTGGATGGATCTCTTAATATCAAATAAAGAGTGGAGGAAAGTGGGCAAATATAATTATTATTTTATTGCCTTTTGTTCAGTAAACATATCACTCTAAACATTTTTTTGTCCCTTTTGATAAATCTTCTGTTATCATCAACAACAAATATCTCAGAAGCATTGAGTGCATTCAGAACAGTATAAAGTGTTGGTGACCCCATAAGGTAGATGTAACTGCAAAGTCAGAGTGAGTAAAGAAAATGAGGTAATGGGAGAATATCATACATTGTCAAATGTATGGCATACACAACTGCCAGAGGAAGTTCCACGGTGAGAGTAAGGGGATGGAGATGGAATTCTGTCCCAAGCCCAACACTCTCTGATTAGGCATCATACTTCATGAGACCAGAGGTGTTTGTCTGTCTCATGATTTTGTCTTCAATTGCCTAGAATGGTAACTAGTGCATATTAGGAATTCAGTGATTTGTTGAATAAAGTGTTTATTGCTGGCTCAATAAATGAATCAAGAAAAGTTTGAAAAGAACATTGGGGGCTATGAAGGTAGGGAAAGGGATTCTTTCCTGGCTCATATAAATATTAAGGTTTTGTTTCATTGTGTGGTATCCCTATTACCTGTGGTGAGACTACCTGGAATCATTGTAATGAAGACATTCATGGTGGGGAGAGATAGCTAAGAGTTGTACTCTGATTTCTTTTCTCCCATGTTTTTAGTCTCCATGCTGGGCATCCCTGTAACTGTGAACAGGAATACTTAGAGGGATTGATTCATGACCTCAGTAAATGTCAGACAGCTGCTTGTGAAGGAAGAAATTGCTCACTGCATCAATGATCAGTTATTCCCCAAACAGCCAGCTGTCACATTCCACCAGGCTCACCCAGTAAGAGTCAGGTCTTGTCCTTTGTGTCACTAAAAGGACAGGGAATCCTGTAAGAAAATTACCATCTGTGTTGTGGAAAGTACCAGTACAATTAAAAAAAAAAAAAAGATGCTTCTTTGTACTTAAAAAGAAAAAATAAAGTAATAGTGGAGAACCTGCATTAAGTAGCTAAAAGATAGCCAACAGTGAATAGTATTTTTGATGCAGAAGTTGACATTGGTAGGGACTTTTTTTTAACATCTATAATGGCTGACGGAGTCTTGCACCGAAAGTGATCTTTGAAACCTGACATTTAAAGACCCTTAGTTAACAGTCACTTGACCTGAAGAAAATTAATTAATTTGTTTAAAGGAGCAACAGATGATTTTTGGATCAACACATGGAGGGCAGAGGGTACTAGTTTTGCTCCCAATTCTTAAAATTCAGGGAATTAACTTGTTCTGTGTCTTTCATCGTCTGACCTTGAACAAACACTCTTTCATCTATTCTATTTTTGTCTGATTTTTTTTTATCAGGGTTGCTTTAAAATGTCATCCATCTAGAGATTGAGCCACATATACACATAAGATAAATTTTCCTCATCAGATAATTCTAAGCAAATTTGATTGCATTGCTTTTTGTGGAAATTATATCCCACTAATCATCCTTAGAGAAATTAACTACTACTAAGTCTATAGAATCATTAAGTTAAATAACCAGTTACCAAAAAGGAGAAGAAATATGTATACATATACACATATTTAGATGTGTGTGTTTGTGTATGTATAAATATGTAAAATATAAACAATAATATGTATAAATACATAAATACACACACATATATATATCATCAAGTTGTCTAATGAAGACCTTTTCCTTTAAAAAGACAAATATCTAGTGTTCAGGAAATACCAAGTAAGTTTTGAAACCTTTGAACTAGGTTTCTGCAGACTGAAAAATACATAAGCTAGAATTCACCAAAGCCAGCTTTTGAAACACACAAATGAGCTCAAGAAAGGGAAAACCATAGGTGCTAGAACCAAAGATCTAAAGTGAGAAAATAGAGTGACCAAAAGCCAAATGGGCCCATGGAGGTTCAAGGTTCCATCTAGTGAGAGTAGGGTATGTGAGGGTAACATCTATAGGCCATAAAATGAAATTGGTGCCTACAGAAAGTCTAAGTTTGCAAAGTTCCTTCCATGACCTTGGGCCTAATATAGCAGCTGGGAGAAGCAACAGGGATGCTTGCTTCTGCCTATACCAAAAGAGGACAAGTTTCCACCTCGGTGCAGTGAAAGGACAAACAGCATAACAGTGTCTGCTCACTGCCTGACTCAAGAAACAAAGTGTCATGGAAAACAGTCCCTGCAGAGGACAGAAAGTAGTATCTAAAGGAAGGAGAAGAAAGACAGGTTTGAAGAGAAGAATCAAACATAAGTTTCAGAAAATAACATAGTCATCAAAACTGACTAACATTGTATACTCCACCTGGTTTCCAAGACTATGTTCATTTAGCCAGGGAGAAAACTTTTGCCTAGAGTTAGAAATAGTACTTACCATCCAGAGTATAAAGCATGTAGATAAGAACTAAATTGAGACTGAGGTTTAGGTTTTAATAAGGAGAGAGTTCTGAAGACAATCCCCATGTCTACTGAAAAATCTCGTTTTAATTGCTCTTGCACTTCCAAGGGAAATGCTATATATCCAATGGGAATGGGCCTTGTTTAATTCTGCCATTCTAGTATGGATTGCTTCTCTTTCACCCTAGCATTATCTTCCTTTTAATCTCTCCCCTACGATCCCATATCATCATTCAGACACTCCACATACAGATCATTGTCTAGGTTGAGAGTATTAAGTTAGCAGCCATGGACTACAGTGACCTAACTAGCCCATGCAAACTTTGACCTGAATTCTAGGGGACTCCAAGGAACTACTCTAGATAGTATCATGTTTATTTGGTTTCAGAAGATTACATTGTGCAGATTTTATTTTTCTTTTAAGACTTAGAAAAAACTATCATTACAAGTCAATTTGTGGTAATATAATACTAAACCATTAATACGAGTATAGTTTATTGGCCATTTTTAAAGCAGCTGGCATTGGGGATTTAGCCCAATGGCTAAGATGTCAATTAAGACTCCCATATGCTGTGCCACAGTACCTAGATATGATGTCTGACCCAGGCTCCTGACTATCTCTGGAAGTCAGTGATGATGCCTCAAGTATTTGGAGCCCTGCCTCCCTCATAGGAGATTTGTGTTGAGCTCCTGGTTCCAGCCTCTAGCTCAGGCCCAGCCTTGACTGTCATGTGGGTAATAAACCAGCAGCTGAGAACTCTACCTTTCTCTGTCCACCTCTAAAATAATTTTTAAGATGTTATTTTTTTAAGATTTATTCATTTATTTGGAGCAAGGGGGAGTGTAATTCCCATCTACCAGTTTAACTGTCCAAACACCAAGGGCTAGACCAACACCAGAACTGGGAGACAGGAACTCAATATAAGTCTTCCACATGAGTGGCAGAAACTTGCCAACTTGAGCCATTATCTCTGACTTTTGGAAGCCCCATGTCTACATTAGCAAGAAACTGAAATCAGAAGCCAAAAGCAGGAGTGCTGCTCAGTCCTATACAGGGCATGTGTATCCTAACTGACAGCTTAACTACTAGGTGAATTATCATCCTGCATTGTATGTTGGAGTAAGCAGACCTCTCCCCACCTACTTTCTTGTCAAGCACATTGTATCACATAGCTTCAAGTACAGTGTATCAAGTATACCTCAAATTGTATAATTCCCTGGTTTCAACTCATCTTGTTTAAAATGAAGATTCAGGAATTAAATCTTTCTTTTGTAAAGCCATTTTTTTAGGACAGGTGTTTGGTGTAGCAGTTAACACATCCACTTGGAGTGCATACTTCCCATGTCCAAGTCACTGGGGTCCAATCCTGGCTGTGATTCCAGCAGTCTGCTAATGCACATCCTGGGAGGCAACAAGTGATGGCTTAAGTAGTTGGTCTCCTCCCACCTACTTTACAGACCCTGACTGAGTTTGCAGCTTCTATTTTGGTTTAGCTCCCAATTGTTATAAGGCATTTGGGGAATGAACTAGTGGTTGAAAACTCTCTCTCTTTGCCTTCCAAATAAAATAAACAAACATTATGTTGTATGTTGATGCACCATTTTTCAAAATATTTTTATGTTTATTTGTTTTTTTTTTTGAATTCTCTATTTTTCATGATATTGTTCCTTAGGCTCAAGGACTTCCCCTTCTACCCTCCCCAAACTCCCTTCCCCTATATTATAACAATAGTTTGGTCATTCAACAACAGTCACAAAACCATCATTCTGCTATTTAAGTGTATCTTGACATTGTAAGTATAGAGAATGATATACAGTCTACCCATTTTTGATCCTGAGATCCTTCAGTGTAGTCTTTATTCCAAAGTTTTATCTTTGATACATAGTAGGCACCTCAGCTGAGGAATTGAATGAATTAATGAACACTTAAAATACCAAGTTAGACCATGCTACTGTCTACTAGACCCAATGACCCCCAATGGTTCCATCAGCTTGGTTTCAAGTGAATAAGCCTGGCTACAGAACATGTCTGACCTTAGGCTGAGCTTTCCTAGGTGTTTAGTCTCTGAGGTTAAGACGTGCAGAAAGCTGTCAACAGCTTAGAGTGTAAAATAAAAGTTGAACTAAATGCAATAAAAAGGCCCAAATTCTTCGGTCCGTTAAGCCAACATGGGAGACCCATTTGGACTTCAGAACTCCAGGCTTTGACCTGGCTGAACCCTGCCTGTGGCCACTAGGAGAGGGAACCACCAGATGGGAGCTAATTAGCTAGTCATCATCCATCTCATTTCTAATAAGTAAATTTTAAAACTATATAAAATTTAAGATAACTGCACAATTCTGCTTATTATTGTCACCATCCTTTCTCTCTCTCTCTCTCTCTCTCTCTCTCTCACACACACACACATAAAAGAAACGGGTAGAAAAGAACAGAAACCACTTCAGCCATCATGGATCTATTTCTCCTTCCATCTTCTGCTATCCTAGAGAGAATTTTGCATGCTTTTTATTAAAGCTAAGCATCTAGAGTTGTTACAGATCTATTTCTCCTTCCATCTGCTACCCTGGAGGGAATTTTACATACTTTTTTAAAATTAAAGCTAAGGATTTAGATTGAGCTGAAAAAATGAAAATGAAACTTCCATACAAAACCAGGAACTGCACATTCCTAAAATACAACCATTTGGAAGATAGTATTTTATTTCATAGGTACTGCCTTGAGGGAAGGAAAGAATCGAATAAATAAAGAGAAGCCAAAAGTAAGTTAATTGAAGTTATTTCTAGGACTAATGGAAAAAGTCATACCGAAGTTGGAATTAAGCAAGTCAGGGAGATACACTTTGAAGCTGGAAGATGAGAGGATTCGTAAAGTTTTGCTAAACCTTTTATAGAAAGTTAAAGTATATTCACAAAGTTTGGCTCTGGAGGTGTAATTTGTCTTTCAAATACCTTAAGATCTATTTGAAATACAGCTCAGCCTGTTAATTTCTATTTTTATTTTCCCCAAAATATACCTGTTAATAAAGAGAAGCTAGACTGACTCCCTACCTTAAGCATTCTTTTTTACCTTCCTGATCACCCTATATTCCTGCTGTGATTGGCCCCTGGGTCCTGTTAACACTCTTAGTGAAGGAACCCCAGCCCTCTTTAAATGTACTTAATGTAAAATGCGCATTGAATAGTCTATTCAAAATGAAATAAAAATGTTTTGGTTATTTTCAAAATCTATGGAAAATATTTACTTCAGTATAATATTTACTTTCAGTGATTTCAAAAATTCATCCACAAATGCAGGGCAAAATCACAGACTCTAATATAATTTGTTCTCCATAAAATTAAACACATTCTTTGACAGTGTTTGGGGGAAAGGCATGTGATAAATGATACAGAACTTGTCCAAATGCTGGGCTGTTTTTTATTTTGTGCTATTTAATACCATGCCTAGTATTTTGTAGCTAAATGTTATTTTAACGCCCTCTGGAATATCTACTGTAAACACACAGGCATAAATTTATACTAGTCATTCAGTCATGGAAAAACATGTCACTTTTCTTTCCTTCTAGGTTGTTGGCGTGGCCCAAGCCATCAACAAGAAATCAGGAAATGGTGGGACATTCACTGAAAAAGATGAAAAGGTACCAAAATTTCTGCCTGGCATGAAGCTAGTTTTTGGAAAATGCTTTCTTCTTGCTCTGTATACACTTCTAAGGATCACCCATTGCCAAGATGGTTGAGCTCATAAAGCATCATGGCTAAAAATGGTTTAAAAGAATCAGAAGTATCTCTTCAGCTAAATACAGTTTTGATTTAACTTGGGAGAGACTGGGTGTTTCAGTGCGTGGACTCCCCCCAAAGCTCTGCTCACCACGCCACCAAGCCCCCTCTGCCCCTTGTGTGTTGGAGCCACATAGAAGAAGATGGATAGTGCTTTAACCATCTCATTGACCTTTCACCACTGCTATAAAGAAATTCAATGTCAGCTTAATAGTAATAAAAAATTTACAATAAAAAAGGAGAAATTCAACCTTCAGTATGAAAACACCCTAAAAACGTTGCTCCAAGATTAGCATGCCAGGTTGGCTGAAAACTGGAATTGCTTCCTGATGAAGCAAATTTCCCAATGTTTTATAAGCTTTCCACACAGACGGTGGGGCGCCAAGGTGCAAATTCAGTCTGAATGATGTGAATTTTGCTTCAGAAAAAGCAGCAGTAAGCATTATTTTATTACTCTTTCTCATCCAACTCCGAATGAATATGTAGTACACACCACATTGATGTGCTAACCATTTAAGCAAGCTCCCCGGCATGTTTCTAACTTCTTTCTAGTGGCAGCTTTTCTTATTTCTCTTCTTGAGTCATATTATATGCATGTCATTGTGACTGAATTCTTCCTATTCCAAAACCATTGCTATTTATGTTGCTCCACTGAAAATGAGAAGGAGCTTTGAATGTTCATGCCAGACAGTTATTTTTCTCTCCATGCTATAGATGGATTAACCCGTGTTTGAATTGCTCCAGAAAATGTCAAGGACCTCTGTAAATCAGTTATTGACGTGTGACTTCCTGTTCCATTAATGACACCTGAGATTCTTTAGTGGGAAAGACGGTTCTTAGATTACTGTTGTATTCATCATTATGTTAATCATCATGTTAACCACTTGTCAAGTAATTTACAGTTTTTAGGTCCTATCACATCTTGGCAAAATTAAAGCTATAATTCTGAAATAGCATGCTGCTTAAAGATTTATTTTATCCCATAATTAATATGATTGTAAGCATATCATACTAGTATAGTATGAAGTAGTAAATCCATGTTAAAAAGAGACTATTTAAATTAATATTTGCAAGTTTATAAATCTTTGCCTTTAAGCTATTATTGCTAGTCTGCTTTTAACAAGGATGTGAGCTTTCTTTTGCTGCTGCAACAAGTTGCAAACTATTTATTTAGTCTCAGAATAGATCCAGATTTTGCACAGATCAAGTCGCTATTCCAAATGATATAAAGAAAACTTTGTTAGTCCCTCTCCTCTTTCTCCTTATTAGTTTACATCTAACACATGGTCGAACTAATATTTGACACCATGTCATTTCACCAACACTGAGTTTGCACTAGTTCCAATTTTATACAGAACAAATATCTATGCTTCTGGCTTTCTCATATTTATTAGAAGTATAAATACTTCTGGATGTATTTTGTGTTTCAGAAAATATAGCTCAGCCATTGTGTGGACAGTTCTGACTTGGCTGTTGTCTTATGGATTTTCTAGGACTTTGCTGCTTATTTGGCATTTTGTGGTATTGTTCTTCACAATGCTCAACTCTATGAGACTTCATTACTGGAGAACAGGAGAAACCAGGTAAGTCTGGCAAGTGAAGAGGAAAAGGGATACCATTCCTCTAAAAACAAAGTTCTGCAAATAATGAATGCACGTTCTTAAAACTCCCAGAAATATTGGTTGAGTTTCTAAATGTTTTAATCTGTATCTCCTAATTGTTATTTTCATGTCTGTTTTCTATGTTCAGTTGTTTTGAATAGTACTCATCAGCCTAAGTATTTTAAATAATTAAAAATTTTATTTTTACTTAAAAGACAGATTTTACAGAGAGAAAGAGAAACAGAGAGATCTTCCATCTGCCTCTTCATTCCCCAAATGGCTGCAATGACTGGAGCTCAGCAAGTCTGAAGCCAGGATGCAGAAAGGGGCATCTTCCAGGTTGCCCATGTGGGTGCAGAGTTCCAAAGACTAGGGCCATTCTTTGCTCCTTTCCCAGGCCACAAGCAGGGAGCTGGATTGGAAATGGAGCAGCCAGAACTTGTACTGCTGCTTATGTGAAATGCCAGCACTGCAGGTGGAGAATTAGCCTACTATGTCATGATGCCCCCCTTTGATCTTACCCTTATTTTCCATTGTCATCATATCACTGTTTGAAGTTACTGTGTGGGTCATATAGTGATCTTAAATAATGTATTCAATTCTTGCTTTATTCACTATTCTGTACTTTATGGTTTGTGATTCTACAGTTCCTTTTGAAAAAGTGTTTATGATTACTATGACAATGTTGATATTATTTTTATATATACCTTCTACTTTGTTGTGATATTTCTGAATTCCTTTCTTTTTTCCTTAGACTGTTTGCCCTTGTATTCTTCACTTTTTGGTGTTTATTTCCTCCTCAAACTCTCTGTTGTATTAGGCATTCTGTTGAGTTGTCCCTTTTCTTGGAAGTGTCCAAACTGAGCTTCTTCATCTTTGATTTGCATTGTTATTTGCTTGACAGGTGGTATGTGGGGAGACAGAGAGAGAAACTTCCCATCTGTTGTTCACTTCCCAAGTACTAGCTCCCTCTTTGTAGCCTGAGAAAGCATCAAAGGATGTCCAAAGCCTTGCGACCCCTGTACCCACCTGGGAGACTCAGACAAAACTCCTGGCTCCTCACTTTGGATTGGCTCAGCTCCAGCTGTTGCAGCCATTTGGCGAGTGAACCAGTGAATGGAAGATATTTCTCTCTGTCTCTTTTCTCCATGAATTTCATCTGCCTTTCCAATAAAAATAAATATTGTTAAAGAACAACTTGTGTTAATAACGTGTCGAGCTTCCATTGTCTTCAGCTGTACTTTTATATGTTTTTCCCACTTCATTCCTGCCACCCCTTGATCCAGTCCCCATTCATAACACATGAATGTCAGCATAGCACCTCCTTCTGCAGTCTAGCACAGTCCAAATTGCTTCAAAAGTATTCAAGTCTTTGATGGTTTCTTCTCTGCTTAACCCTGCGATCTCAGTTTTTCTCTTTGTATTCTATGTTCCCATAAAGCTTGATCACAGCTTTCAGTGTGCTGCTTTAGCTCAATTCCATTTGCCTGAAATGCTTCCTTTCTGCCCATATAGCATGTTATGTATAAGATACTATCCCAAATGCTTTACAGATATTTTGATCCTTAATAGACCTATGTTTTTGTGTTAGTAACCCTGTTTTCTAAAACTTTTCCTAGGTCACAGATCTCACAGAAACGAAAGTTGGAATTAAAAACTGATTACTCTGACTGCAGACTCTGCTTTTAATCACTGTTCTATCTATATAAACTACCAATAGGGAATTTAGTTTGGAAGCAAATTTAATACTTGAATACAAACCTGGTCATACCTCGCTTGTACATCATTGCATTGCTTTAATAATTGCAATTACTAAATGATGACCTCTGCTTTTTTTTTAATCTAGGTGCTGCTTGACCTTGCCAGCTTAATTTTTGAAGAGCAACAATCGTTAGAAGTAATTTTAAAGAAAATAGCTGCCACCATTATCTCATTCATGCAGGTGCAGAAATGCACCATTTTCATAGTGGATGAAGATTGCTCCGTGAGTACACAACATGACCTTTTTATTTTCATAAAGACAGAACTTGGGGGCTAGTATTGTGGTATATCTGGTAAAGCTTTCACCTGTGATGCTGCCATCTCTTATGGGCACTGGTTTGTGTCTTGGTTTCTCTGCTTCTGATCCATCTTCCTGCTGGTGGCCTGGGAAGACCAGAAGAAGTTTGCTCAAGTGTTTAAGCCCCTAACATCCACGTGGAAGCCCCATGTGGAGTTCCTAGCTTCTAGGTTCAACCTGGCCCTGTACTGGCCATTGCAGCCATTTGGGGGAGTGAACTAGTAGATAGAGGATCCCTCTCTCCTACTCTCTTCTCTCTTCTTTCTCTCTTTCTGTCTCTCCCTCTGTCTCTCTGTCTCTGTCTCTCTCTCTGTCTTTCACTGTTGGGAATTGCTATGAACAGATTGATTCCCATTCTAACTGTGTTGATTAGACCTATTTCTTTTCATCAAGACTTATTTAGAAACTGGATAGTATTGCCCAATACAGAGAGGATATCTACATGTACTGATAAAATCCCATATCCTTAACCAATGATGGAAAACCAATCAACTGGGGCTGACCCTGTGGTGTTGTTGCAGATAAAGCTGCCTCCTGCAATGCAGGCATCCCAAATGAACACTATTGCTCCACTGCTGAACCAGCTCCCTGCTAATGTTCTTGGGAAAACAGAAGAAAACAGCCCAAGTCCTTGGGCACCTACTCTCATGTTGGTGAACTGGAAAAGCTCTTTCTCTTTTTCTCCCTCTCTCTCTGTAGCTCTGCCTTTTACACAAATAAAATAAATCTTTCTCTTTCTAAGATTGCAATTCTTTTAAAAAAGAAAAGATTGGTTTATTTATTTGAAATGCAGATTTACAGAGAGAAATTTTTTCTGCCCACTGGTTCATTCCCCAAACGGTCACAATGGCTGGGGCTGTGCCTGTCCAAAACCAGTAACTAGGAACTTCACCTGGGACTCACACATGGGTGGCAGGACCCATGCACTTGGGTCATCTTCAGATGCTTTCCCAGGCACTTTAGCAGGGAATAAGCTCAGAAGTAAAGCATTTGAGACTTAAAACACTGCCCTTGTGGGATGCCAGCACCAAAGCTCCAGCTCCGAAGTAAGTCGAAAGAAGAAAGAGAGAGAGGGCCCGGCGGCGTGGCCTAGTGGCTAAAGTCCTTGTTTTGCACGCACCAGGATCCCATATGGGCGCCGGTTCTAATCCCGGCAGCTCCACTTCCCATCCAGCTCCCTGCTTGTGGCCTGGGAAAGCAGTTAAAGATGGCCCAAAGCTTTGGGACCCTGCACCCACAAGGGAGACCCGGAGGAGGTTCCTGGTTCCCGACTTCGGATCAGCGCAGCACTGGCTGTTGCGGCTCACTTGGGGAGTGAATCATCGGATGGAAGATCTTCCTCTCTGTCTCTCCTCCTCTCTGTATGTCTGACTTTGTAATAAAAATAAATAAATCTTTAAAAAAAAAGAAGAAGAAAGAGAGAGAGAGAGAGAGAGAGAGAGGGAATGAAGGAAACCAATAAGCTGTTACAATTGGTAGATTTCAGTTTTTTTATTTGTAAAATGAAAAAACGTTTTTGGATATGGTAAAGATGATGTACTCTGTGGTGCCAGGTGCTTGCTCACAGGCCACTTGCCTGGAGTTTGCCAAAAGATGCTAGATACCAGCACCAGGAATTTTCTTTCTGAAATTTTTCTTCCTTCTCAACCTATGAACCATTATTGCTGGAATATTTCTTTTTGATATGGAATATCTCTTTTCGATGTGTAATATTCTTCCTCCATTAGGTGCTTTCTTTTTCCTTTAGTCTACACATAGGCAATTCATTGTTGAATTAACAGGAAAGAGTGATGCTACCACTGTTGTTGGTTATTTGCAATCCTTATGTGGTATCTGGGTTGATGTTTTGGGGAAAATGTAGAATGTAGAAGGCATTGAATGCTTACAGAGTATCTGAAATGTTTAATTGACTCAGATACTGACTAGATTATGTGATCCAACATAATCCGATTCATCTTGTGTATGTATGTGTCAAAAAGAAGTATTGATTAATACACAAATGTAATTAATAGAATATCAAATAATAGATCACTGAGCCAAAACCTGATCAGTATTTTCACAGCTATTTTGTATTTTCAGTTATAAAATTCTTAGCATAGAGGTGATTATGAGGTAGTAACTATCCTTCTAAAGTTCAGGCCAAAATTCATTAAAGTGATATGTAAATTCATCATTTTTCATGCCCTGCTCTTTAGCATTTAATATTTGAAAGTTATACATGAGATATTTCTTTTTTAGACAACTTAAACATCGCTTTAATTAGCATTCAGTGCATGCTTCTACCATTTATCATGGTAGCAAATTCATTTGGATCAGTGGCACGTAGCACTGTACCTCATGTTTTGTTCATTTTTTGACATCTTGTTAGATTTAGAAAATGCATTAGATGTCTTGGTGCTCATTTATATTACAATTTTTTTTTACTAAAACATTATAATGTGAGCCAAAATCAAACTTTAAGCAAAAGAAAAGGTACCTTTTTTTCATGATTATCACATCATTGTTCTATTTCTTCATTTTGTTCTAATTCTATATTCTGTTGTAAATATAACATGGATACAAATATGCATTCTGAGTTTCAGTATAACTTTGAAAGCATTTCTCTAGTGTTCACAATTATTTTATATATTCATATATAATGTATATTATATGTTTTATATTTATATATTAATATATTTCCATAATCATAATGTAATAGTAACACATTATTGAATTAAAATATTACTGAATGATACATCTTTTCAAAGAAGGCATTCTTTAACTGGAATTTAGCATTAATAAATGTGTGTCTAATGACAAAATTTAAGTACTTTGAATAAATATAGAAAATTGGAAAAAATGTTTAGTTTGTTTATGGAGAGGTAAAAAATTCTCATCTGTTTGTTCACACTCCACAAGTCCATGACAGCTAGGCCAAAGCTGGGAGTTGGGGACAGAATCCGAAGTCTCCCACCTGGATGTGGCACTTGAGCCATCACTGGCACCTCCACGGTCTGCAGCAGCAGGAAGCTGGAGTCGGGGGTTAGAGGCAGGCTCCACAGCCACTGGCTCTGATAGCAAACACAGGTGTCTCAGGCAGGACCACACCAAATGCCTACTGGAACACAGAGAAATTTTGAAGTGAATAGATTTAATACTTGATAAATAAAAATAGACAAAATAGTACACGAAGTTTTTTTGTAAGTGAAAATCAAAAGCTGTGTAAACAAAGCCTTGATTGATAGAAATTACCATTGAGGATGTCACAAAATGTGTAGTTAGGCAAGTATAATTTGAGAATAAGTAAAAATAAATGTGTAGTTAGGCAAGTATAATTTGAGAATAAGTAAAAATATATGAAAAGTGTTGGTGTCTAATTGCACAGTACATAATTCTGTGTCTAGATAGCATCCATAGCTTTGTCAAACTTAATTAAAACATATCTGTTGTCATTCTGTTTTCAGGATTCTTTTTCTAGCGTGTTTCACATGGAATGTGAAGAATTGGAAAAATCATCCGATAACTTTACAAGGTAAAAATGTATTCTCTATTTTTATTACAGGTGTATAATATTGGCTAATGAATTACTTCATGATCTGTTTGACTAAAGACATATAAATATAACCTACAGGCCAGTTTTCCTCCAAAATAATTTTATTTGTGAATATACTTCTCTGTTTCTCTACAGTTGATCTGCCTGAGAATTATTTTGTTCAGTGAATTGTGCAAAAAATCACTGTAATATTCAGTAAAGTGTTTTTATGAACAGATTAATTAAAAACCTATAAATACTGTATTTTAGGTAGTTTTATTCATTGCATAATGAACCCTTACTGGAAATTTCATTGTCTTCTAAACACTGTTTTCTGTTAGGCTATTCTGATTTGGACTTGCCCTTGAGGATTTAAATAACACCAAGAAGTTTATAGTGCCCATGTTTATTGCCAGCACACATATCTCACCTAAAAACAGATCAGATGTCTCCATAGTAGTTCAGAGCTTTTCCACATTTTTCACTGTTTTCAAATTTGTAATCATTTTATGCTGCTGTGTTACTAACAAACAACATAAATGACTTACTTCATATATCTTATAGATATTATCCTAATTGTACACTATAAAATATAAAGATGGCATGTAACTTTCAAATTTCTGAAGAATTTTAAATGGATATAAACTACCAAATGTTCTTTATTGTACTTCTTTTTCATCCTTGGCAAAAAATAAACAACAACAACAACAAAAAAAACTTTTGCGTTTTCAAGTGATAAGCTATCCTAAGGAATATATATTTTCTAGGCTAATATGTTAGGAATGTATTGCTTATTGTTCCTTTTTTCCTACTATTTTACTTATTTATTTATTTATCTGTTATTGATATGGTATCTAAAATCCTCATATGGATATAGAACATGATTTTAATTATACAACTTGATAGTGAAGTTCTAGGTTTTTTCAGGGCAGTTGATTGAGTAGAGAATTATTTCATGTAATGTGTGGTGTCACTGTGAATATCCTAGGGTTCTTAGTGACTATGTATCTTGGTGTTAGCACTTGAAAAATTAGCTTTGTGCACATGTAGACTATAGAACATTTCTATAACATGAATGACAAGGACTCTAGGTCACTACTGTTGAATAAAATGGGTAGAGAGCACTAGTATTGTTTACCTAACAGCTAAATGCATTACTCAAACCTTGATTAGATCCCAGTGGAAAACAAAACTAAACAAAACAAAACAGTTCCCAAAGCCATTTTTAGAAAAGTTGGACATTTGCGTGTTTACTGGATACTACATGGGTGATGGTGACTTTTTTTTTTAATTAAAGCAATTATCATTAGTTGAAGAATGTTCTTCGTTTTAAGAGATTCATGCTGAAACATCTGAGGATAAAGTATAATAATGTCTACAACTTACTTTAACGTGGTGCAGCCAAAGGTTAAAAAAAAGTAGATCTATTAATATTTGCTATAGTAAATAAATAATGTATGCACACATACAAGCATAGATAAGGCTGTCTGGATGTGACAAAATAATAAAAACTGTTGAAACCAACAGCAGGATGTTAACTTCTTTTTCAGTTTTTATTGAATTATACTCTGTATTTAAAATTATTCCTCATTTTAAAATGGGGGAAAAGGTATTTATAAGTAGAAACAGAATAATGTAAAAAAAATCTCTGCAGATCATATTCAAAGAACTGCTGGAGTGTGCAAGGGCAAGTATGGAGTTCCTCATGATGTGGTGCGGAGGCTGCATGCTGGGCCTCCTCAGGGTCCCCGTGTGTGATGAGGCCCTTCCTGGTCCTCCTCAGAGCCCCTGGCTATACCACAGGGCCCTGATGATCCTCCTCAGAGCCCCTGGATGTGTAATGTGGCCTCTCCTGGTCCTCCTCAGGGTCCCCTCGTGTGTGATGAGGCCCCTCCTGGTCCTCCTCAGAGTCCCTGGCTATACCGCAGGCCCCTGCTGGTCCTCCTCGGGGTCCCCGTGTGTGATGAGGCCCCTGCTGGTTTTCCTCAGAGTCCCTGGCTGCACCATGGGCCCCTGCTGGTCCCCCTCTGCTGTGCTGAGAGGAGTGGTGGGTGTGGAGAGCTTAGAGGTCTGCAGAGGCAACAGCGTGGCCCTTAACCTGGACCTTTCCCTTTCTCCTTTCCCCGCATCTCTTGTGTCTCATTCTCAAGTGTTCTGTGGAGGTGGATAAACTACTCATCCCACGGTGGCTTAGAGTTGTTACTTTGTACATAGGCATATTAATATCAAAGCTCATTATTGTGAAACTGCTACATTAACAATATGATATAATGAAAGTGCTTTTAGTTTTTAAAAAATTAGAAAAAAACAGAGGACAGAGATATAATTTTGGCACAAATAAGAAATTCTTTGGATTCATAAAATCTACCTGAGATAAGGCTTGTGTGCAGAAGGGTGTGGAATGGTGTCAAGGCTGGTGGGGTGTAGTGGCTGCACAGTTTTTTAATTCACATGGTCATAATTGATTGCCAATCTTTACTCTCCCTTTTTCTTATTGGTCATTAGCTGAAGCTTAATATCTCATCCCCAAACCTGTTGTTTGCTAAAACACATGCTGTTTGCATTTTCTCCCACATTTGACATTACATTAGTTTGCATTGAGTTTTTTAGTGTACAATAATATATGACTGATCTCGTATACAATTCTGGTACTAGACCATAGCTTTGTTCAGTTATGAAATTTATTATCCTTTAGAAGATCACTAATATATATTATATTGATTTTACAATGCTCTAACATCTTGGTTACCTTTTTTTACTCTTTTTATAAATTTTATTTATTTTTTATTATTATTATCATTTTATGATACAGTTCCATAGGCTCCTGGTATTTCCCTTATCCCAGCCCCAATTCTCCCCCCCACCTAGTTCTTCTATATCATTACTAACATATAGTTCTTCATACACAGTCATATGTCCATCATTGCGGGCATGGACAATGGCAGAGAGTCCAGAATCCTATTGTCAAGATACAGTAAACAGTTTCATTATAAGTCCATCTTTGTCTGGAAGTAGAAATGCATACTACATTGTATCCTCACATCTAGGTATGTTGGTCTCCATTTCACAGCTACTGTACATCCCCTCAAATGAAAAGTCATAATACAAAATCAACAATTGAAAGAAAAATAGAAATTTGCAATGCCATGAAGTTAAATAGATATGACAGTCTCCATTACACAGTTACTATACATCCCCTTAAATGAAAAGCCACAAAACAGAATCAACATCAGGAAGAAAAAAGAAATTAACAACACCAAGAAGTTAAATAACATGCTACTAAATGACTAACATGTAGCTGAAGAAATGAAAATCAAAAACCTTCTGCAGAAAATGATGCTACTGTATGATCTATGAGTCACTGAAGAATTTAATCAGAAGAAAGTGTTTTTGAAGAGATGAAACTAAAAGAAAACATCAAACCCCATGCGATATAGATTCCGCTGATTTTTGTTGGTGAAATTTGTCTCTTCTAGACAACAAACAGATGGGTTTTGTTACCTTCTTAAAACAAATAATTAGAAAAGTTTCTAGTTAAGACACATGTAAATATTTGAATATTTGTGTATTGTATAAGAAATGAATTTCTATATTTATAAACATACACACTGATTCTACTTATTTACTTTTATCTTCATAGTACAATACAAAAATTGACATGATATATGTATTAAAGTGTGAAATGATGAGTTATTATATTTACCTAGCATAGATCTTAGGTCTATGTAACTATAGACTATCGATATTTTGATTTTTATTATTAATACAACAATGTCTTGTAATTTTAAAGATGGGGAGCAAGCCCACTGACCTGGTAGAATAGTGACCTCTGCTGGTGAATATGCATTCTTAAAACAGCAAAAGCAAAATCTAATTTGTTTCTGATGAATACCACATTTCCCTTTTTGTAGACAAAATGGAAGGTATCTACACATTAAAATAAATAACTAACTGAATATTTATTTGAGGTGCAGAGTGACAGAGGGTGAGTTGGGGGATGGAGAAGACTTCTGTCTGCTGGTTCACTCCCCAAACAGCTTCAACAGCCAGGTCTGGGTGGCTGAAGCTGGGAGGTGAGAATCCCATTCTGGCATTACAGTTTGGGCCATTATTCACTGCGTTCACAGACACATTAGCAGGGAACGGTGTAGGAAGCAGAGCAGCTGGGATGCAAACCAGCACTCCCATATGGGATGCTGGTGTCACAAACAGTGGCTGAACTCACTGTACCGCAGAATCAGTAGGCCTTCCCATACCCTCCTCCCCGTAAAAAACCATTTCGAAACAATCCTGAAGTAAAGTTTTTTTGTAAATAATCCATAAATCAATATGAATACTTTAAAAACTCATTTTAATTCATTGATTCACTAATTTTATAGGAATAGCAGTTATTTGAAGTTAAAAGCTTTATGTCAGCGAATTACTTCAAAGTTATTTTTTATTCTAATGGGTCAGTAAAAGATTTTTTAATCTTATACATTTTTAAATTTATTTTAAAACTTAGATGTCAGGCCTAATCTCACCAAAAACTAAACTATGCTCTTCAGTAACTCCAACGTTTTGAACAAAGTCCTCTGTTCTAGCCTCTACCCTCGCAATTAGTGCAGCTCAAACATTTTCATTCTGCACTGAATTAGATTGGAAGCTCTTTCTGGGAGTTGCTGATCCATATACGTGTGTCTAATGGAACAGATGTTCCATCTGTGTTTGCTGAGTATAGAACTAAGAATTTATTAAAATCCCTTATGGAATAATAAAGAGACATGAAATCCTGGAACTTTAATAAATTTGGTATACACTTTTCACTAAGGTAACCTAAGGAAAAATTTAAGATTATAAAAAGAATTATACAAAGATTATATAAACTTTTAAAAATTATAAGGATTATATAAAAATTATAGAAAGTTTAAAAGATTATAGAGAGAATTAGCAAGCTGTTGATTTATATGTACTTGTAGTGTTTCCATTCTCTGGTCAACTCTTGGGAGTCTGAATTTTTGACCTCTTATAATTTGCTTTACCATTTAGAGTTTCTGCTGGCTCTTGCTGTTGACATAATGGTGATGGTAATTATTATTGTTTCTTTAAAGATTGGTGTGAGACTACTTCTCCTGTGGAATTTTTATTTCTCACCATTATTGTAGATTTTTCTTATTTACTTTTCTGGAGCCTATTGCTGTTCATAAAATATCTACAGTTTTAGACATCCTTTTAATGTTTCTTTGGGTGTCACCCAGACAGTATGGATGGAGTAGGGCCCCAAGAAAATATGATGACATCTTCTGTGTATGATAATTTGCATGCCTTCACAGATTATCAGTTTAGTTCAAAAGTAATAATCTAAACTTTATTAATCCTATGTTAGTTTCTATCGTTTCCTTTTTATTCTTTTTAATTGATATGTACTGAAGAAGTGGTCAGTGCCTAGCTTGATGAAACTGCATTTTAGTTTCAATGTACAGCAAAGGATTAAAAAACAAACAAAACAAAGCAACCCGTCTTGGCCAGGAGTGAGCCCTTAGACTGCAGGAGTCTTTGAAGAACCACTAGCATTTGAGAATGCTGAATGACACTACTGTGCCAAGGAGCAGCTTGTGCAAGTTGGGTGCAAAGAGCAAAAAACAGACAGAGTTAATTTGGGGCTTTGAGAATTCAGAATGAATGAACATTGTGCCTGAGGCATTTGTTTTTAAATATCTCCTGTTAGTAGGCCTTTCTATTTCTTCAGTTAGAGATACTACAATTGAACAACCATGTCTTATTTGTGGAAGTCCTTTTCTATAACCTGATTGATGATGTTGAAAGTGTTATTCTGTTTTCAGAAGTCATGTACCTAAAAGTAACTGTTTTTGAATAGTTCGTATGCACAAGAACTGTATGTGGAGACTTAAAATTTTTAAAAGATTTATATTTATTTGAAAGAGTGATGGAGGGAGAAGAAGATCTGCTTTGACAACTTCATCACCATCACTGAAGAACATATGGAGCTGCCTAATGGCAAAATATTTACATTCTGTTTCCCCTCCCTGGATTGGCACTAAATCATCTGACATCAGATTAGTCTTTTAGGTTCATCCCATTAGAAAGAGACTGAAAAAGTTTGGTTTAAAAATATTGTATAGTCATATAATTTTTTTGGCAGGAGATAAAATTTTTACTTTTAAAAGTGTCATAAAGAACTTCAAAGCAGAAAAAAAGGAAGTAGCTGAATGAAAAAAAAAATATGCTTAAGAAAGAGGAGACCAGAAAAAAAGGGGAAAAAGAAAATGGTTCAAGTAGAGAGAAGAGTGTGTTAACATTCTTCAAGGCCTACATGGTTTTTACTTTCCTGTGTTAGAATGTTTTATTAGGATAACGACCAAAAAAAAAATACTTGAGGAAGCAAGATGCATGCTCACTTTAGTCATCCTATAAATTTAAAAAAATAAGTAAGTAAATCATGGATGACAAACTATGTAAATCTTACACTGAATGAGACCAACAATCAACATGACTGTTTATGGTGATACATAAAGGTAGAGCATCCTTTATCCAAAATTCTTGGGAGCAGAAGCATCAGATTTCAGAATATTTGCTTATACATAATGATATGTCTGAGGCATGGGACTCAGATATAAACAAGAAATCCATTTTTGTTTCACATATGCCTTATGTGCATAACCTGAAGGAATACTTACAATGTACCTGCATTTTAATTGTGACTTAATCAATGTCAGCTGTAGAATTTTTCTCATTCAGTGTTTTTTTTGTTTGTTTGTTTTTGGTTTTTTTTTCCTCTAGATGAGTTCTTTTTATTATTATTATTATTTAACTTCATTAATTACATTGTATTATGTGACACAGTTACATAGATACTTGGGTTCTCCCACCCCTCCCCAAACCCTCCCACCATGGTGGATTCCTCCACCTTGTTGCATAACCACAGCTCAAGTTCAGTTGAGATTCCCCCACTGCAAGCATACACCAAACATAGAGTCCAGCATCTTATTGTCCAGTCAAGTTCAACGGCTTCTTAGGTATACCCTCTCTGGTCTGATCATTCAGTGTTTTAAAGCTTTCATATTTTGCAGTGTTTTAGATTTCTGACTTTCAGATTAGGGATGTACAGCCTTAAAACATACTGTAAATTTGTTTTAGGTAATTAAATAATGGTGGAGTTTTGTCTTTTTAAAATATTTGTAGGTGCTTGTAGCCTAGTGGTGAAGGTCCTCACCTCACGCACCGGGATCCCAGATGGGCATCAGTTCATATCCTGGTGGCCCCGCTTCCCATCCAACTCCCTGCCTGTGGCCTGGGAAAGCAGTTGAGGGTGGCCCAAAGCCTTGGGACCTTGCACCCATATGGGAGACCCAGAAGAGTCTCCTGGCTCCTGGTTTCAGATCAGCTCAGCTCTAGCCCTTGCAGCTGCTTGGGGAGTGAACCAGTGGATGCAAGATCTTTCTCTCTGTGTCTCTTTCTCTCTGTATATCTGCCTTTCTAATAAAAATGAATACATCTTTTTTAAAAAAATATTTGTAGGTGCTACTAGAGTTATAAACCATTAAGCAAATTGACAGGCTGCATGTTCCAATTAACATAATAGATTTTGCCCTTTCATCTAAGACTGTTGTGTTTCTCTTTTATCATTTATTCACTGTTTATATTTTCTTTTTTTATGCCACTGAAGGAACTGATATCTGTTATTTTCACAGGGAACGTGATGCAAACAAAATCAATTACATGTACGCTCAATATGTCAAAAATACTATGGAACCACTTAATATCCCAGATGTCAGTAAAGATAAAAGATTCCCTTGGACAGTAAGTAACCCAGTTTCAGATGTGAGGCTAAAAGACTGTTGTCCCCTCACTGGATACCTCTGTAGGTGCTGTCAGCTGAAGGACAGTCCTCAAATGAATTGACTGAGAAGTAATCCATACTTTCCTTGATCTGATAAAATACAATAAAACATCTTTCAAAACTTTATTGAGTGCTCTATGTAGGTGTTTTTCTCTGTACTGGTTGCAGGTTTCAAAAATGTGTAGAAATGAATTATATACTCATTCAATTTCTAGATAACTTATTGCCTACATAATAATGTCAGTGATATTTCTTAGCTGGCATTGCTGGTGTTCCTCATTTTATCCACATAAATTTAATTGCATGAGACTTGAACATATGTAGTTGGTAATCTATCATAGTGGGTTGCTCCACAGAAAAAATGAGGAACATTTTTCTTTGACAGCAAAGCCATGAAAATCATTTCTTGGATGCCTGAAACTTTGCAGTCTGGCATTTTCTTACAGTTGTGTCAGAAAAGCAGCTGCTGTAATTTTGTTATTTGCAAATCTGGGAGAGCCTTTTCGAACTTTTATATTATGAGCCATAGAAACACTGGTATCTAAAGAAGAATTATTGCAACATGGTGTTCTGGGTAGCAGGATGTATTTGAATTGTGCACCTCCACGAATTCATTTGAGATATCTGTTCTGCCAGTATACTATACAGGAATATTTTACTGAAAATTATTTGGGAAATTCTCATGTGGAAACACTATAAATCCTGGCTATTATTAAATAAAGATTGATGGGGTTACATTGCATTTATGTGAGCTTCATTATAGCATATATTTTTCCTGTGCTATAGCCTTTCTCCAGCTAATAAAATGGGATTCTGTTATTGGGCCGACAAATGCCATATGGTTCATATGGCCTGTAATGGACAAATCAATCTTGTTTTTATTCATTTTAACTGTTCTGTTTTTGTTTTTGTTTAGAGTGAAAGCACAGGAAATGTAAACCAGCAGTGCATTAGAAGTTTGCTTTGTACACCTATAAAAAATGGAAAGAAGAATAAAGTCATAGGTAAAGGGCTTTCTGTTAATCTCTGTGCTGCACTTCTGCTTTAAATGCATTCCCTGCTACTTCTTTTTTTCAAGCACAAACTTAAAGAATGAAATGTTGAAAAAAATAGAAAGTGAGAAAATTTGTAAATAATTTTATATTAGTGTCAACAAATGTTTGTTAAGTCTTGTTAACAACTATGTCTTTGTAATTATAATCTTGTTTAGAAGTATATCTCAGCTTAGAATGGCATTGTGTTGAAAATTAATAGAGTAAATGGGAAACATCAAACTGATAATGTGTAATGTTTTAGAATCTTACTTCCTGCTTTTCAGGGTTTTTTTTTTAATGTAATTTGGAATGTAGGTTGCATTGATTTATTCATTCAGGAAACATTTATTGGAAGCATCTTTGTTCAGGGCATTTAGGATAAATCAGTGAACACAGCAGAAACCCTTCCTGCAGGAGCTTATTGTCTCATCTGAAGGTTGTGAAAATGCTCTTCTTCAGGAATAGTGGAAGAACACATTATCCCAAAGATGGACTGGACAAATTTTAACATTTCTGCTATTATTAACATTTTCTTACATTGCATTTACATTTAAAATGTGGCAGAAAATTGGCATTATATATGTCAACCATCTGCAACTGACATAGTAAAACTCATATGAACTATTATCATTGTCCCAAAAACCTGAAAATAAAAAGAAATATAGAACTTTAACGTTGAGTAGCTAAAGGAAGTAGTAGTTATAAATGTAAATTTGCCTTATGTCTGAACTATTTCAGGTCACAAGATTTGACAGTAACCTTATTTATGTTAAATATCAGAATGAGAGAGCAGGAGGGATTATTAATGAAGCAGGGAGCAAAAGGTAGCTATTTGAAGCATCTATCTAAGTTCTGTCCAGAGGTAAAGGAACATTTGTCCCTTAAGGCGGAAATGGTTACAGAGTTGTGTCGGTATGTTCTGCGGATTCTGGCCATGTGACACGCCACAACTGAGGTGGAGATGAAGAGTCCAGCAGGATGTAGCCAGCAGCTTCTCAACACTTCCAGTCCCTTGCTAATGTTAATATGCATCCCAGTGTGAGATGGAGACCTCGGCTTACTGCCATTAAACATTCCGTGACACTGACTTCCCTTGCTCGGATTCCAGGCCTACCCATCTGCACTTCCATTGTTCTGATTATTTTTCTTTCCAATGTAGATTAGCTCATAAGAAGTGAATGCATTATTCATGTCATCTCAAATACATTATGTTTGGACAGTTGCTTCCCTCTGTAAATTAGCAAAGTGGACTTGAAGCAATGGGTTGCAGCTGCAGGTACACAGACTCTTGTTCGTGCAACAAATCTATTTCTCGTGCATTAATAAATATTCTGGCTTTATAAATCAGTGTTGTCAAATTAGGAACTGTGACTTCATATGAGAGTGGAGGGGAAGAAGTATGTCCCCAGTTTGTCATCTAGACTCTAAATCAGCAAGGCTGAAGTTCAAATCCTGAACCTAAGGAATTGCACACAAAAGCGACTTAGGAGGCAGCATGCCAACTCCCAGCTGGGTTCTTTGGTTAACTGTACTCTTCTATCATTCTCAGAGCAAAAGAACAGAGGCTTATGAATATGTAGACTCTCTTTTGAAGATCACTAATAAGATACCTAACAAAGCCTTCGAAGAAAGCTGCAGAGCCTGCCTTACAATATGATACCAAGCAAATGATACATTCTAAAATCCTGGGCAGATTAAGGAGGGAAATTGCATTTTTAAAATGTTATTTTTTAAATGATTTTCATGTAAGTTTAAAGATTTACTATAAAGCTGCCTATGACCTATAAAAATGGCAAGTTAAAATCCAGGAGGGGTACTATACTTACCAGTACATTGTCATAAGAAGGAAGACAAAATAGCAGCTCCTCGGACAGTAAGCCCTATCTTCATTTTCCCTCCGCGGTCGTCTCTGGGAACAGGTTTGGCTGGCAGAAGCGATGGTCAGAAGCTTTTCTTGCCATGTACAGATGGAGAGAGCCGTGTAGGGGAGGTGCAAATAGCACCTGACTAGGAAGGGGACTCCCAGTGTATTTGCTCTTGGTGTAAATAATTAGAGTGCATCCCGTACCTCTGGGTAGATGAACCCAGGAACCTTCCAGAACTGTTCAGTTCACATGCTCTGGTTTTGTTGCTGTTTCAGGTAAGTGAACAACAAAATTGAAAGACAGCCTTTGCAGTTGTCAGACTTGTCTTGGCATCTGTTTTGTGTCACCTAACCTGATAACTGAACCAAAAGCACATAGGTATTTTTTGGAGAGGAAAAATTCCCAGTGAGTAGAAAGAGAAGAAAAGTCATGATTTACACAGAGATGTTGCAGCAGGGGGAGGCTGTTCAAGTTGAGCTCGGTTAGGACAGAGAAAACTTGCAGCATTCCCTGCTGTTGTTGAAGTGATAACACTGAGAATCTGAGCTCTGGACCATACTTACTTACCCATATTTGCAGCATGGACAATATCCCAGTTTTAAGTCATTTGTCTTGCAAGTCACAGACCAGATTCCAAGCTCAGGTGATTCTAACAGAGAAGCCTTATAGAGTCATATACAGGACAGGCAGACTTGTCTGGTTTTTTGTCATTTTCTTCAGTCCTCCTCGTTTTTTTTTCCCTTTTACTGACATGTAGATGAAATTATAGCCATTAGATCAGTACAGTACTGTTGTAGCATTCCATTTATTCCCTGAGGTATTGTTTCATATCATCAAATGTTTGCTTAGAGCTCTGGCTGGCACAGAGTTTCTACCACTTGGCTTCCAACACTGTAAAGAATATTTTTTCTGCTCAAGACTTATTTTACCCTATTGTTTCCCCTATTTATCATGTAAAATATGCCCTTTTGTTTTTCTCCATCATATTTACCATAAATTCTGATGCCTTTTTTGAAGAAATTAGTCTATTACCATCCAGAAAAATGCTTGAAACATCTCCACTTTGAAGAGCTTGTATTTCAATCTCCTTGATTGTAAAAACAAGCAAACAGAAAAATACATGATAAAAATTACAGCACTGTACTGTGCATTGTTTCAGAGAGATACAATATGCATTTGTTATTGAATATATGCTATAAACTGGAATATATATATATATAATATACACACACACACACAGACTGAGACTGAATATATATTTCAACATTGTTTCTTATTTCCACAGTGAATTTTGTCAGTCTCTCACATAACTGACTACATCTCGGTCACCACTGGCGTGCAAAACTATGCTGTAAGCAAAATATGTGGAATTATTGCTTACTGACATACCTGTCTTGCTTTCTGTAAGCACACACTGTGATGTTCACACAACATGGAATTGCTTGATGATACATTTCTCAGGGAGTGTCCTCATGATCAAATTACACATATCTGTATTTTCACACTTGTTCTGTTAGCAGTTTTAAACTGGCCACACACCTGCAGCATGCTAATAATCAGCATAATTTAAATGCAAAAACCAAAACTATTAAAAATATAAGTAGAAATAGAATAGTGGTCATAGTAGAGCTTTCGTTTATCTCTCACAGAATGATAAAGTACAAGAAAAAATAAGGAAACACTAGAATTTAACAATTAAATGCATTTAAAAGATTTCTTTTATATTGAAATAACATTTGAAATATATTCAAAATTATTTTTCTTTTCTATTTGAAATACGAAGTTTGAAAAAATACAAATTTTCATAAAATATATATCTGAAATTAATAAATAGTAATGATATACATAGAAGTTGCTTGTATACATCACAATGCACAAAAACTGGAAATATGCAATAAAAAAATATGTTGGATGGAAAAAATCAGACACTGAAGTATTCTCCTAATGAGAAAAATTAAAAGTTAAAATTCAGTTGTACCCTTTTATACAAATAATTGGTTGTGTCAATTTAACATTATAAAATCAAGGCATGTGGCCAAAGCTATACTCAGAGGAAAATATATAGCCTAAATATTTTATTATTATTTTAAAATGACTTTTTAAAAAATATTTATTTATATATTTGAAAAACACAAAGGCTGAGAGAGAGAAAGCTGTATCATCTAATTTATTTGCAAATGGCCACATCAGCCAAGGCTGGGTCAGGCAATAGCCAGGAGCCAGAGACTCCATCCTGTAGTCCCACATGAGTGGCAGCATCCCATGCAAGAGCCATCTTCTGCAATCCCAAGTTTATCAACAAGAAGCTGGAGGGGAAACGGAGTAGTGGGGACAGGAATCAATACACTCATGTAAGATGCTGGCATTTCAAACAATAATTTAACCTGCATACCTCAATAACATTTATTTTAACTGAGCATTCAGAGAACTTCAAAAAACAAGACTTTTGTCTTTCTCGTCATCTATTCAGAAGGCATTTTAAGTTTTTCATGGGAGCAATTGGAAAAGTTATTGTAAATTTTGTGGGTTTTTTTTTAACTATTGGCCCCACAGAAAGCAAAAAATAAAACAAAGGCAAAACCTAATTTTAAAAATTCTAATAAAAGCTATCAGATAAGAAAATGCAATAAGGTGAGACACAGAAAGAGACAGCAAAATTAAATGAGTTCACATGAAATAATTATTTAAATGGAAAGCCCTAATAGGATCATGTAAAAGTATCTATCTAAAAAAGTGTTTTTAACTAGTATCTTGTTGTGAAATAACTTTAATATGTACTGAGACAAATTTGTTAGGGTGAAAAAATGGAAATAAATCTTATTTAACATGTAAACAAGGAACAAACTTAGCCAGAAATAGGCACCATATATAAAAGAAAAGCTCATATCCAGAAGTGAAGACACAGTACAACATGCATCTCTGCTTCCAAACAAAAGATGGACTTCCAATGAAAGTTGGGATATATATCTAGACAATGGGATATATAGTTGGATATATCTAGACAATAGGATGATAGACTGTCTACATTGTACCAGAATTGTTGGGGCACACTTAAATAGCAGACTGATGAAATTGTAACTCCTTAAGAAGAGTGTGACATTATGAGAAAAATCAATTGGGGGCAGAAAGGGGGGGAGGAATCCCAGACTATACAAAATTGTATGATAAATTTCAAAAATAAAAAATTTTTAATTAATTAAAATTCTAACTAAAAAGTCCTTAACACCTGAGATGCTTTCTGAATGATTTGCTTCTGTTTTCTAACTTATCAACTCTCCCCAGAGCAGATTTTTATCAATTTAGTACATACATGCCCTTGTCCAACTTAAAGGAAGGCTCAGAAGTTTTCTCAATCAACATTTGTAAAAACATTATAAAAAAGAATTATCACCATAGTTACAGAATTGCCTGATCAGGAATTAAAATAGTATCATAAGATGGCATTTCAGCAAATCAGAGAATTGTAACAATTGACGTATAAAGATAACTGGCAAAGGACAGGATACATGATTAGGGTGGGTTTTACAAATTAATAAGTGAGCATGCTTATTTTGGAATCAGTATTGTGTGACTGAGAATCTAGAAGACCACAAGCGAGGTAAGAGTTGGCCCCTTTTCTGCTGAAAAGCCAGATTAGTAACACCCGCACCTGCAGTAGTGTGTGATATTAGACTCTGTTTGATAATTTTCAGAGGTGACTTCAATATCATGTTCAAGTGAAATAACATCTATATAAAAGAAATCTGTGAGCTTTCAATATTATATTAAACCTTTAAGTTACCATCCAACTTTATTGCTTGGTTTTCCCCATTATGCCTGCACTTACTGAATTTTGCTGAATGGCTTTCTTATATTTTTGGTTCTATATTAACTAGCTTTTATGTGTAAATGAATCTGATTTCCTATGACTTACTAGCAGGCATTGCATCTCAAATTCCCAGTTTCCATTACGTTATACTTTATATCCACTCTTCTACATAATTAATGACAGTTGTGAAAACTATCTGCAAATGTGACCAAGTTTTCTCTCACGACAACCTTCATTTGAATGAACATTCATCATAGCCTTTTTAAAAATTTAGATATTTTTGTTTGATAAAATTAAATTTTCTATAGGGTATGAAGAGATCAATGGGATTACAGTGAGAACTATATCAGAGTGGCTGCCCATTCTGCCTTCCAAGGAGAGCTCAATCAATGACTCATGAATGATTTGTCTTTGGGATCTATTCCCTTGCCCCGAATCTGAATAATTCTGTCTGTATGGCAACACAGACACGTATTAACTGCTCTGTTCTGAGCTGTGGCTGTTATAGCAGACTCTTACAATTTATATACTTGACATTCCATTTAAATGAGGTGGAAGCAATCCCAGAGGTATCACTTGGTACCTCTGACAGTCTTCACAGGGTTAAACTGCTAAGTGCAACAGTTACTTAGCTAAGCCATAAGCCTAGCTGACTCCCTTGCCCACTCCTCCTTGTTATGATTCCCTTGCTGTACATGTAGGAATTCCCATGAAGTAGTAAAGAAAAGCTTTGTTTATGCAAGTTGGCCATCAGGTAGGAGAAGAATTTAGTAAAAGTGAAAAGGCAGTTCCACTGTGATGTGAGTGTTAAGGGCATGAAACACACTGACTCTCAAGAAAATGTGATCTGGGACACAGCCAGAAGCCTATATAAACAGTTCCATATTTATAATCTGGCGATTCACAAAGACCGGAGGAACATAACCCATGTGTTTTTACTGTACATTGGGACATGCACTTTAAAAATAAGTGTTGACTTGCATTTAGTACATAATTTTTACTTACCATGTCCAAATTCATTATAAAACATGTTTCAGCATTTTCTTTGGTAATGGGTTAAGAGAAGTCATCACTGTAATACTAATGATGGTAGATAACACATAGAAGCCTTTTCTGTTGAAAGTAGACCTTTAAAAGGAACAAAAAGAACACAGTTTTTGTCATGTAAAAATTAGGCACACACCAATGCTGGGAAAGAGACAATCCATGCATATGAGGAGTACTGTAAACAATTGTGGAACATTTATATCATGAAAAAAGAAAAAAAAACAGGCAGAGATTTCCAATCTTTTTGAAGCAAACTTATCTCTTAATTCCACTTTCCATGAACTTTTTGAAATGTTCTCATGTCATCACAGATTTTACATAATCCTTTTGTGTTCCAGGAAAAATAAAGCCTAATAGACTATAATCTTCATGGGAAAGTTGTTTGGGTGATAGCTACAGTCCTGCATTCTCTAATTAACTGAGCTTTTTTTTTTCCTGCTATTTGCCAGTCATGTTGCTAGCTTATGAAATTGGGCTAAAAAAAAAAAATCTAAGCCCAAAATATTTGCTGCTGAGATGCTGAGAGAAAACTCCATCATGATAACTAGATGATGGTGTTAAAGGCACAGAACAGAGAAGTGCCAACTATACCTGGAAGGCGGGTGGCTTCCAGAGCTCCTCCTGGAGCAGGTGTAGGGATTAGACACTGGTTAGGAGGGCTTTGGGGGAGCCATCCTGCTGTGGCAAAGCTCAGGGGGAGGTGTTTGGGCAGACAACATGCAAAGAGAACAGCCAGAAGTGATCTGCCAGCTGAGTGTGGTGAAGAGACCTTTAACACCTCGGTGGAATTGAGGGGGCAAAAATGAGCAGAAGTTTGGATTTCAGATCCATATGTGGTAGCTGATAGGCTTTGAATGAACACAACACTTTTGTAAAATAAGATCAGTGGAGTCGATGCTGTGGTGTAGTCTGTAAAACCACTATCTGCAATGCCAGCATTTCATTCAGAGGCCAGTTCAAGT
Organism: Ochotona princeps; assembly: GCF_030435755.1. NCBI lineage: Eukaryota > Metazoa > Chordata > Mammalia > Lagomorpha > Ochotonidae > Ochotona > Ochotona princeps. The sequence goes on from NC_080838.1 coordinate 33,025,412, forward strand.
CCCAATTATTCCACGTCTGATGGAGCTCCCCATTAATGTATCTGAAAAAGCAGGAGAGGGTAGTCTGACGCCATGGGCCCCTACACCCACATGGGAGACTTGGAGGAAACTCCTGGAGCTGATTTTCATTCAGGCCCAACTCCTGCTATTCCAACCATCTGAGGAGTACGCCTGTGGAAAGGTTTACTCTAAATAAATCAATCAATTCTCTGTCTGTCTGTCTCTCTCTCTCTATTCCCATCCCCTTCTCTGTTTCTCCCCCACTTCCTTGCTGTAGGTTCTGCCTTTCAAACAAATAAATCTTTTTTTAAAAAATAGGGATAAGGGCCTGGTGTGGTAGCCCAGTGGCTAAAGTCCTCACTTTGCATGCACTGGGATCCCATATGGGCACTGGTTTGTGTCCCAGCTGTTCCACTTCCCATCCAGCTCCCTGCTTGTGGCCTGGGAAAGTAGTCCAGGATGGCCCAAAGCTTTGGGACCCTGCACCCGCTTGGGAGACCCGGAAGAGGCTCCTGGCTTCAGATTGACTCAGCTCCAGCCATTGAAGCCACTTGGGAAGTAAGCCAGTAGAAGGAAGATCCTTCTCTGTTTTTGCTTCTCTCTGTAAATCTAAATTTCCAATAAAAATAATAAATAAATAAATCTTAAAAATAATGGGGTAATCACACCTTACACTATAAATTGTGAGCACTAATGAACATGTGTCTACAGAAGTATTTTGCACAATGCCGGTACCACCAGTGTACCTTTGGTACAAGTCTATTTTATATTTGGAAATAAAATGATAGGGATTTAAAGTGTTTTGTCTAGAGGCGTGCTATTTCACTGCACTCTTGGTGAAACCACCATACTCAGAATCTCACAAAACAATCAATTCACTCACGATGGGTGTGATGTTGCTGGACTCTTCCATTCTTAGGGACTAGAGGTTTGGTTTTCCAAGATAGGTAGGATTTAGGAATTATAATTGTCTTCAAAGATTCTATCTGTTTAAGAGTTCTAAATGAATGGTCATTTTTATTTTCATGCATTGGTTTCATCAAAGTTGTCTGCAAATACAGTTCTCCTGGATATACTAATTACATAATAGAAATTAGAGATTGTGTGAATTGCCTGGCATTTTTTTCATTCTGTTCTGTCCGTGGTTGTGTTTTTCAACTTCTGGTTTCTCAGGAAAGGCAATCTGTGTGACCCAAATTTCTGATGTGTATGTATCAAAATTGTTCTCTTGGCAAGTATACAAAAATCCAATTAGTTTCCAAAGGACAGATTGTCTTTGGGGATTCAGATGATCTAAACTGCATGGCTGAGTCTAGTATTTTATGAACTCAGGCACTTTGCATTTAGGAGCATGTGAACTTGGTTCTCTTGTAACCTATTTTTTACTCTTTTGGCTCACAGTTGTGAGGGTTCATTTGCTCTTCTGGATCTACGAGGCATTCCTAAAGCAAAGTCAGTAGCTAATCTGGGGGTATGGATGTCAAAGTCAATGCAAAATCATGATCACTGAAGTAACATGCCCAATTTCTTCAATTGTTACAGGGGTCTGCCAACTTGTAAATAAGATGGAGGAGAATACTGGTAAGGTTAAGCCTTTCAACCGCAATGATGAACAGTTTCTGGAAGCTTTTGTCATCTTCTGTGGCTTGGGGATACAGAACACACAAATGTATGAGGCGGTGGAGAGAGCCATGGCCAAGCAAATGGTCACATTAGAGGTGAGCTGAAGCTTGCAGGCTCCTCAGTCTGTATCCAGAGTGCCCCGGGAGATCCGAATGTGCTGGAAGCACATGAAGCTGTGGCAGAGGCCTCCAGTGAAGCCAGTTCCTGCCACTGGCTGCAAAACATGTATTTTGCCTAACATGGAGACTTGTTACATTATAGACCAGTTTAAGGGAGTAGATTTTACAGAAAGGATAAATGTTTTTACTTAGGCATTCATTTACTGCTATGAAATATATCTGAATTTTTGCCTATTCTTATCAAATTGATGTCAGTGAAAATCGATGTTTGGGGCATAAAAACTTTTCCTCCTATCCTTGATAAATAAACGTCAGAAAATAGAAAGATACACTTTATCCATCAAGGTTAACTAATAACCAGGATGATTTAAAATTATAAATGAAAATATATTTCAAATATATATATATTTCAGTTTTAATTATATGTATACATGCATGTACATGAAAGCATAGTTTCAACTATATGCATAAAAGTACACTTTGTGTTAATGTATACACATATAATTTTAATCGTTTTTTCTGGTTTTCATTGGTTTTGTATTACAGAAGCACATCAAAGCTAGCTGTGAACTAGCTTAAGGATCCGCTTGTACTCCTCAGCCAGTATTAAGCTATCTATAACCCACATCTCCCGTGTACTCTTTTCTTCCACTGCATTATTTTGAAGCAAATCCCAGACATCATACCCTTGTGTTCAGAATCTCCAGCTATCGCCCCCAGTGAGTTTAGTTGTGCTTTTGTTGAGTGTATGGATGATTAGCTTTCAGTTGGTATAGAAAGTTTTCAGTTTCAGGCTGTTATGTGAAGTTATTCCTGAGGTCACAGCTCACACCTTATAATCATGTTTATGAAACAAGGATGTAGACCCCCCTCAAGTGTTCCAAGGAAAGTAAAACATTTTGATCTAGGAGATATAATATTACAATAACAAACAGATAATAAAATAGTTAACATTCATCAAATGCATCTTTCATATTTTAATACATTTGGAAAAATTGTTTCTTATGTTATTTTCAGTGTATGGCAAATTTTTTTTTGAATTAGAACGTGTTTGGTTTTTCCTTCATTCAGTGTTTCATGGTATGAGACATTTACTAATAATAGACCAGTTCACAGGACCAATCTTAGCATTTTTTTTTCCATAGCCTGCCCCTGAGACATCGGCAGCAAATGTGAACAGCTATGACAACTCAGAGTCTCTTGGACAAAAGGCAACAATTCTTAGTTCCCCAGGTGTTTTTTTTTTAAGATTTATTTCTTGGAAAGTAAGATATAGAGAGGAAGATCTTCCATCCATTGATTCACTTCCCAAGTGACTACAATGGCTGGAGCTAAGCCAATCCAAAGCCAGGAGCCAGGAGCTTCTTCTGGGTCTCCCATGCAGGTGCAGGGTCCCAAGGCTTTGAGCTTTCCTCGACTGCTTTCCCAGGCCACAAGCAGGGAGCTGGATGGGAAGCGGGGCCACCGGGACTAGAACTAGCGACCATGTGGGATCCTTGTGCATTCAAGAGGAGGACTTTAGCCACTAGGCTAACGCACTGGGCCCATCAGCCTGATTCTTAAACTCCACAAGAGTAGCGCAGAGTGTCATGGAGTAGAAGTTGAAAGCAGAGTCCCTGGCTTTGCCCTCTTTGCAGATGTGACCTGTCAGCCTTGGTGTCACCTGTGGTTTATGGTAACCCTATAGGTCAGCACTACTCTTCTCACCTCCTGAATTATGAGTTTAATATGGTCCTTAAGTACCTATAAATGAAATCCTAGCCATATAACATTTTTGTATGAATTTTACCTTAATTATAGGCCTCATATGCGGGCTACTTCTTAGCTTCTTTCCATATATCAATACAAAAATGTCATTTTACACAAAGGTTGTTTTCCCCTTACATAAGCAAAAATAACTAAAGCCAGGTTTTGTTTTGTTTTGTTTTAAGCTGTTTCTTTGTAAATTTTCAGCCATGTTTGAGCCAGTAGTTATTTCTAATGTGTCTTATAAACAATGTTATCATGATATCAACACTGCCTGAGTAAAAGTTACAAGAGTTCTCTTGGAATGTAGGGGTGATAACTTTTTCTGAAGGAAGCAGCAGACTCGAAGTCTGGAACTTGGACTGTTGCACAAAGCAGCGGACGAAGCTTGCTCTTCCCGGGAGGCTGGCTATCTCGGGGAAGAAATCTTGGTGAAATTCCATGCTTGAACCCCAGGTCTGCATTCCTCATTCCTGCCCTCTGTAACCTGAGCTCTGCGTTTCTTCCATGTAGGTTCTGTCCTATCATGCTTCCGCAGCAGAGGAAGAGACAAGAGAGCTCCAGTCCTTAGCGGTAATTCTCTTTCCTTTTAAAAATTACCATTTACAATAAGATGCTGGACTTTATGCTTGGTAAATACTTCCAATGAAAGAATCTCAACTGAATTTGAACTATGGTACTGCAACAAGGTGGAGGAATCCACCATGGGGGAGGGTTTGGGGAGGGGTGGGGGGAATCCCAGTGCCTATAAAGCTGTGTCACATTATGCAATGTAATTAATAAAAGAAAAGATTTAATTAAAAAAATTCAAAACCAAATTAATATGCCAAAAAATCTCAAACCATGCAAATAGTGTAAGTTAATGATAAAAACTATAATTAATAGTGGTATGATCATTTTGAATTAAAAAAAATTACCATTTACAGACATCAAATTCCTACACGAGTATATTTTTCTTTACTACTAGTTGTCCCCTCAGCATGTGATAAAATTTGTAATTATTTAGGTAAATGCTCAAAATATATTTCAGCAACTCTCCTTTCTTTTGCTGTTATGATTTGCTGTCTTCCAGAGGTACAAAGTTACTGACAGTACGGGACAAAAGGCAACAGATTTTATTGACTTTGTGGTACATTACATGATTCTGTCTTTTCCCGGTAATTATTATAACCTTTACATCTACTTTAGGCCAACATTAAAATTAATTTTCAGCTCCTGGCGAAATGAATCCCAGTGACTACCAGGTCCATTATTTGCCTAATGACAACATAGAGTTTATTGTTTATCACCAAGAATTTATTCCACCTTATCAAGAATGAATAATTTATGTCTTATTTTATAAATTAATGAAAGATTTTAATATATAACCAAATGGCTTACAGAGTACTCTTTGAAATTGGTTTCAAATAAGGTCAGTGATTTTTGATTACACTCTGATTTAGTATATGATAAGAGAAAAACACATAGTATGTTTCAGCTCTTGGTTGGGATGGCTTTGATTGGAGTCATGAGCATTTGAGACAATGCATTTGCAATTAAGACTGCCTTCTGAATTCAGTGCCTTGGCTGTGACTTTCATAGATCTGCCTATGTGAAATGTGATGAGAGTCGATTAAAAATTGAGAGTTTGAATGGTAAATTGTCATTATCATCCTATGCTAACAGTGTCTTGTTTTTATGTACATTTTCTTATGTAAACCACATAAGTGTGTTGGAACCCTATGTATAACATATGTTATGGGATTATATAGTCAAAATTAAACTCAGATATTTTGAACTTGGTATTTCAAAGAATAATGCCATTAATCAATAAGAGTGGCAATTATTAACAAAAAAAGAGCATAATTGATTTAGATGAGATAAATTGGTGATGCTGGTAGAACAACCAAGTGAACTTCTTAAACTATAAGAAAAGGCAGCCTAAGTGATGATGAGGTGGTGGTGAGAACCAGAGGTGGGGACTTGGGGCTTGACATTCCATGATAGAGGAATCATAGGAGTTGAGAATGCAGAGAGGAGTATAGAAGACTGGGAACAGGTCTCAAGAATATAGGTTAAAATGGGAGGAGCACAAAAGCAAACCAGCTGCTAAGATGGAAAAGTAATAGTTAAGTAGGGAGAAAGGTTTACAGGAGTACAGTGTTGCAAATATATAAATGCCTCAAATATTCATGACTCTAATCAAGGTTATCCCAACCAAGTACTGCACCACACAATGTGTCTACTTACATATCAATGTGTTTTTCTCTCATCATATACTAAATAACAATATAATCAAAATTCATTAGCTGACCTTATTTGAAACCAGTTTTCAAGGAGCACTCCATAAGCCATTTGATCAGAAATTAAATCCATTCCCAATTTTGATCATGTGGAGTGGATTCTTGATAATAAACTCATATATGTCATTTTTTCTTGTACTCCATGTATTAGTTACCAGAAATTATAGAAAATATATGACTCTGTGAGACTGGTTGATTAAAGTAAGCTTAATGATCTCCAGTTACATCCATTTGTTGAAAAAGATAGGATTTTAGTCTTTTGTGTGGCTGAGTATCTTGGAGGATTTGTAGTAAGGTTAAGAAATAAGACTAAGATAAGATTGAGGGATTTGGTGATGAAGTGAATTCTGAGAAAAAGTTTCAATGGTGGGAAAACGGAGGAAGTATATTTAAAATAAATTTTGTTTAAAAGTCAGAGGGAGTGGAGAAGTAAATACAAAGGATATTGGCTGAATCATGGGAAATATTTTACTGTGAATTTGTGAACAGAGATTGCTCAACAATCAAGGGACCCAACTTGTTCTTTGACAACAGGGGAAGATATAGGCATGAGTATGAGGAGGACAATGCAAAACAAGGGAAGTGACATGGGTCTTGCTATGGCCTACTCAGGAGTCATTTCTGCTACCAAAATAAAAGGATAGGGATGCTAATAACCGCTACATTTTTTGCTCCTTTACCTGCCATGTTCTAAGTTGTTTACAACATAGATGGTTGTCATTATTTGTATCTTGTGAAAGGGAATTGAAAAAAGGGCATTTAGATGGGCTTTCTCAGGACCTCAGCACCTATTAAATCTGGACCATCTTGGATTCAAAGCCATTGCACAGCATTGGTGAGGCAGTTAGAAGGGAAGGGGATATGAATGTGGAGACATCTTCAGTTAAGTAAAGTAGTGGGTAGGAAACGGAATCATTTTGTCAAAACTATTCTTGGAACTTTAGATGAGTTTACCTGAAAGGTTAAGATTCTATGGAAAGTTAGTCTAACATGGAATTGGCTGTAATTATTTTGTGTTTTTCATGATGATGTTTGAAGCAATGAACAGTTTTTATGTTACAGTCAGGCATCACTTAATGATGGGGACATGTTCTGAGACAGTTATCATTAGATGAGAAATGGTGGACTTACACACACCTATTCATTCCATGTGACTTCCTGATGCAATCACAAGAATCTGTAATTACGAGACACAAGAAGCTGTTGCAGGTGTAACATGGCATAGTGTTTTTCAGTGAACTTTGATCTGTATGTGGAATACAGATCTAAAATAATGATTCATGGTTTAGGAATCACATAAGCCAGTAACATAGTCATTTATTATTAAGTCTTTTGTAGTGAACATAATTATATGTGCTATACTTTTATCCAAATGCAGTTCAGTTTGCTCATACCAGCATCACCACAAATACATGAGAAATGTACTCTGTAGAAGGCAAAGACAATCATGCTGTCATAAAGAATGGGAATATATCAACTCCATTATAATCTCAGATCACCATTGTCATACTTACCCCCTGTTGTTGTACAAAATGTTTCTACAAAGATTCATGCATTTAAATTTGTCATTTGCCTCAGGCCTAATTGTTCCAGTTACTTTTTTCCTCCTGAGAGGATATGCACTAAAAGTGTACTGCAGCTCAGAAATTATCACATGACAAGATACGTATTGGAGATCTTAGAAACTCTGCAAGGTTATTAAGTTAGTTCTAAAATGTTCCTAGGTTGTTTTAGGTAAATAAAAATTTAAAAATTCTACATAAAATGCTAAAAAAATCAACAGTATATTAAACTTTTTCACTTTTAAAATAGATGGTTTCTCAGAAAAATCTGAAAATTATTTCCTCAATTATGTTTATAAAATTAGCAAGAAAAAAAAAACACTGTCAGAGTAAGTGAAAATTGCTGCATTGTTGCATTGTTCAAAACCATCTGTTGTTCCGTTTGGGAAAATAGATTTCTGGCAGCTGCAAAGAGAAATTCAGGGTTACATAGCTTGCAGGTCAAGTAATTCATTTAAATTGAATTTCAGCAACTGCTTTCAATTCCAGTTTTCTGTCAGATCAATAGAAAATTCTTTACAGGCTGGCTACACAGGTGTCTGAAACACCCAACAATTACCAAAACTGTCCTTGTCCTATGTCTAATTACTTGCAGTAAAAATAACTTGTAAAGCTGTCATTTTTTTTCTTAATCTTCATTTTTTAGATAATTTGTTTTATTTCTATCAAGTGAACAAATTTCGTGTCTTTAACAATACAAGTAGGAGCATCGTGAAGGTTCCCAATCTACTCTTCTCTCTGCCTGCACTCCCCACACACACTTTTCCTTTCTTCTTTATTTTTTTTTTTATTTTTGCAGTAGCATACTTTCAGTTCACTTTTTACTCACAGACTGAACACATTAGGGACAGAACTCAACATCTAACAAGTAGGAAAGAAAAACCTTTGTTGTTCCTCAAGAGTATAGACAAAGGCTGTAAACAATAATCAAATATCAAAATGTCAATCTCACTCCTACAGATCACTTTTTTGTATTCTGTATAGTAGTTATCACAGATCAGGGGAAAATGATCTCAGTCTTGTGGAGACCGCCTTATTTCACTAAGCATAATGATCTCCAGTTGTATCTATTTTGTCACAAGACAGGATCTCATTCTTTTTATGGTTGTGTGTTATTCTATAAGGTATATTTAAAGCAATTTCTTTATCCAGTCATCAATTGATGGACATCTGTGTTGATTTCATATCTCAGCTATTGTGAATTTAGCTGCAGGGAACATAGGTGTGCAAATAGCGCTCTTGTATTCTGACTTTATTTTGATTAAGTATATTTCCGAGAATAGCATCTAGATGCATGGTGGAATATACTGTTCTCAAAACTGATTGTACTAGTTTACACTCAAACTAACACTGAATTCAGGTACTTTTTTCTCCCCACATCCTCACCGGCATTTATTGCTTTTTGTTTTTGTTTTTGTTTTGAATGATAGCCATTCTAAGTAGGATGAGGTAAAATCTCATTTTTACTTTTTTCCTGAGAATTTTTTCACAATCTTCTTTGAAGATTACCTATTCATGTCCTTTGCCCATTTCTTAACTGAATTGGTTTTTTTTACTTTTATTGAGTTTATTGAGCTCTTTATAGATTCTTAATATTAATCTTCTATCAGTTGCATAGTTTGCAAAAATTTCTTCCCATTCTGTTGGTTGCCTCTTCAATTTGTTGACAGTTGCCTTTGCAGCACAGCTTGATGTATCCCATTTGTTTATTTTTTGTTCTATCGCCTGTGTTTCTGGAGTCTTTTCCAAGGAGCTTTTGCCTCATACAGAGTTCCCCCAATGTTTTGCTTTAGTAATCTGATGGTATCAGGTTGTTAGATTTAAACCTTTGATCCATGTTGAGTTGATTTTTGTACAACATGTAACATAGGGGTTTTGTTTCATAATTCTGCAGATGTAGAATCCAACATTCCCTGAACCATCTGTTGAAGAGAGTAGCACTTTTGCTTGGACTGATTTCAGTACTCATTGTAAAAAACTACTTGGTTGTAGATATATGGGATAATTTCTGGAATATATATTGTGTTTCATTAATTTACATGTCTGTTTCTGTGCCAGTACCAGGCTGTTTTAATTATAACTCCCCTCTAGTATTATTAAAGTCTGATATTATGATTCCCCCAGCTTTGTTTTGGTTGTTTAAAACTCCTCTGAAATCTGGGGTCTCTTGTATTTTTCACATGAATTTTAGTCTAATTTTTTTTTAGATCCGAGAAGAATGTCATAGGTATTTTTATTTGGATCACACTGAATCTGTAAATTGCTTTTGTTAGTATGAAAATTTTGATACTTCTACCAACATACTAATGTAGAAGGTTTTTTTTCCATTTTTAGTTTTATTTCTTTTAGTTTTCTTCTGTTATTTTCTTCAGATTTAACCTTATAAAATGTATTCCAAGATATTTAAGGTTTTTTGTAGCAATTGTGAACAGGACTGTTCTTTCTCAGCTATGGAGTTGTTTGTACACACACAGACTATTGATTTCTGTGTTGATTTTATATCCTGCAACTTTACCAAACTGTCTTATGAGTTCCAGCATCTCTTAGTAGAGTCTATGTTTCCCCTTTATAGAGGGGAACCTCTATAAAGGATATAATGTTATCCACAAGCAGGGATAGCTTGAGTTTGTCCTTGCAGTTTGTACCTTTGTACCCCTTTGATTTCTGTTTCTTGGTTAATGGCTCTGGCTAAAACTTATTATACTAAATAGCAGTGGTTAGACTTAATTTTGCTTGCTAAAAAATGTGTTCTGAAAAGAATTAAACAATTTGCTGAAATATATGAAACGGTTGTACCCATCTGGAAAAGCTCTCAGATTATAACAGAGAAACTGGTAAGAAATTCAAGATCCTTATTTTTACCCCTTGCTTGATTCGAATTGCTTGTCCCATTTTTAATCTAATCTTTTCTTAGTTTAAAAGTGGGTGTAACAGAAACAGAGACTTAAACAGAACATTTTGCCAGATACCTTTTATTGATCCTAGTTGTATATTTTTAACATAACAATGGAAGAACCCTAAGTGACAGCTATGGTAACTGGAAAGGTAGTTAAAATATCAGAATGTAACAAATGTTTCTAAGCCACCAGAAAGTGACTGGTTGGATGCTTGTTCAGTGTTGACTGACTACCTTTTCTGCCTTCCTTGCCTGCTAGAAAAGCAGTCAAGAAGTATATATTAAGGTATACAAACCCCTCAGTTTTGCAATGGAATCAGTGCTAATTCAGTTCAGTCTTTTCAGCTTCTGCCTTATTGTAGTGTCTTTAATCAGAAATGATCTATCCAGAGGCCGACAAGCACTGATCCTGAAGGGTTTCCTGTACCAGAATAATGAGATGAGAAGCCTAGTGCTTCAGGCAGATTTCCTGGGACAGGAATCACCTCATCTGAACTTCAGCCTCTCAGAACCAGAAACATCACGTGGCCCCAGTCTCTGTGATTGCTGCAAGAGGCAGAACCAGGCACCTGACTCAAATCTGTGACAGCAAAGAGCAGTACAGATCAGAATTCTTTAAGAAATATGATCATCACATTCCTTCGCAATTTAAGAAGCCTCAGTGGATAGCCAGATTATAAATGGAAAAAACTTTAGAAGATGAAGAATTGATCCTAGGATCAACTGGCAACCAGGAACCTGGAATCCAGGATCTCAGCCCTAGTGGCCTGGGGCCTCCTAGAAGGCACCCCATTTCTCCAACAATGCCACAAAAACTCTATAACAATCCTGCAGAATTCCAGAGGGCCACTAATTGACACTTTTTTTTTCAATTCTTTGTTTTTCATGATACATTTCCTTAGGCTCCTCCCCCAGTGTTTTGCCCTATTTGTAAAATTAGTTTAGTCCCTCAACAACAGGTACATGTTCATCATTCTTCCATTTGAGTCTATCCTGACATGATAGGTATAGAGAATGGTACAGCATTCTAGCATCAAGATATTCATTGCCCTTTCTATATTTCTTTCTCATTTGCATTTGTATTCTCTTATTCATTAGAGAAAGATGATTGCTAATAGACTGATAAACTAATGGTCTAAATTTTTTAAAGCATGTTTTGAAGCATATTCAAAGTGAGAAAGGGAAAATAGTTTTCAGTTAAGTCAATGTGATGGTTTCCAAGGCATCTTTACCCAAAAATCTGGAACTAAACTGTTATATATTTAAAACAGAGTGACTAGACTTCATGGTACAAATGCTACCACACCCTACCACCTCTGACTGAGCAGTAGGAGTACTTGTAAGGACAGACAAGGAGAACTGAAAATAGTTGGCAGAAGACAGCTCCTTGTAGCCATGAGACAATCTACCCAATATCTTATACTACTTTATCCATGAAAATAATTTCCTTAGAAAATAGATCTTTGACATTAAAATCTATCTTCCTCTTAACATTTATACTGAACAGATAATAAGAAGTAATGTAACAAAATGGCTTTATAAAATACTGAAGTTAATTTTAAGAATTTGACATTTATGGCAGAACACATTTAGTCACAGCCCTTCTTTGCAGATTTAGCAAAGAACTTTCTCAGAGAGTAGCCTTTTCTTAACAGCTGGCCATTGGGGGTTGTTTCCAGTTTCCACAATTTCTATTTTGGCTCTTGAGATTTGATGTTTCAGACCTAAGGCAGGCAGGATGTCTTTGATAACAGCATGACCTTTTCTATGTATAGAGAATACACAATTGAGCAAATTGTGTAGCCAGATAGCTTTATTTTTGCCTGAGGTTTCCAGAGACTTTGCCACAGGATAAATATAAACCTTTTTCATGAGGCATCCACCAAAAATAAGAAACTTGATTTTCAAGTGGTCATTATATTTTACTTTACCCAAGTATATTATTTCCCATTAATGTATGCCTTGTGGGTTTCAAGAAGACCATGTAGTTTATGAATTTATTACTATTTTCATTTCTCTATGGAATAAATAAAAGGCACCCTCCATACTTGTATAATAGGGAAACACATGTGCTGTTTCTGCTGTATGAATGGCCTTCACAGTGACCAGTAATCTTAGTTGAACAAAATAAGGACTAACATTTATCTTAAGTCACTGATAAGCTTAGAAAGATGAATTTCAACTACGGAGAGTGATTACATGTAGACATGAGTTCCCTATGATTGTGTTATTAGGGATCTTTCATGCTAGCTCCAAACACATTCCGGTTTTTGCACTTTAAAACTGCATATGTCAGTTATTTATGTCTCTTCTATCAGGCTACTTTAAGATTTCTTTATTTTTATTGGAAAGGCAGATATGCAGATAGGAGAGACAGAGGAAGATCTTCCATCTGATGATTCACTCTCCAGGCGGCCACAATGGCCAGAGCTGAGCCGATCCAAAGCCAGGAGCCTGGAGCTTCATCTGGGTCTCCCATGCTGGTGCAGGGTCCCAAATCTTTGGGCTGTCCTCCACTGCTTTCCCAGGCCACAAGCAGGGAGCTGGATGGGAAACAGGGTTAGAAGCCGGGATTAGAACCGGTGCCTATATGGGATCCTGGCATGTGCAAGGCGAGGACTTTAGCCACTAGGCTACCATGCTGGGCCCTATCAGGCTATTTTTAAGTCATGATAATAATATCACTACATGATTGCTGGGCAAGCTTCTTTGATCGACTTACCAAGATAATTTATAAGCATGCTAAATGATATGAGAGCTAGACAAATCAAGAGGCCTTGTGATTTCAGGCAAAAATATGATAACTCTGTGCCACAGCTGCTGCTTCTAGAATAAGTATACCACACAGAATTACAGTGACCAGAGAATCTGGTATGGATGCTGTCACCATCCCCACTCCTGTTGAGTATTCATTACTGCTAGTGCAGGAACCCTTTGTTCCAGGGCAAGGTACGGGAAATCAATTTTTAATACCTGGTAATAGTAGGCAGCATCAAGATTCTTATGTCATTGTCATATACTAAGCCATTCTACTAGTGAGCCACCCAGTGAATTATACCAATAGATGGAGAACTTAAGGAAAAAGCATCATGTGTTACTAGAGAAAATGTAAACCCTTTGTTTATAAAGTAGAATCAATCCTGTACTTGTGGGGAGTGATCCGGACTTGATCATTTTAAGTAACTTCGTACCAGAGATGCTAAAAAGTAGAAAAATTTGGGTTGATATTTTATTACCCTGCGTTTCCAAAATTATTGTAAGAGAATTGATCTTGATTGACATAAGACAAGCTGAAACTGATTTTCAAACTGTACTAATTAAATATTCATTATGCTGATAAAAACATAATTAACATTTTTCAAAAGCAAATAGGATGAGTAATTGAATTATACAACAACATGTTTGTTGTTTCTGTCTCCGTCTGGTTCTTTATGGTCTGTGCTGTAACTCTTTGCCAAGTTAAATCTATATGAAAAATCTCTGCATAACATTGAGAACTCTTTAGGTGCTTGAGAAATAAAGTCCTATTCATTTATTCATTCAATATTTTCTCTCTACTCTATGCAGGCCTTGTATTAGACACTGCAAATACAACAATGAATAAATAGTTGTATAGATATGACATAATAATTTCATACTATATAATGATAGGAACTGAACAGTGTGAAGTATAGGACATTATGAAATTATAAATAGCTATTCCAGAATTTATGCTCTGAAGCACCGCAGTTATTGAAGTCTTCTCAGGTATCTCTGTATGCATTCTTGGTGCTCCATCCTTTGCTAGTCAGTGTTCTAACTTTCACACAAGGAGGTGGGGAAGGCTGATTGCAGGCTACACTGTAAGTCCCCAAGCTTCAGGATAATGCTGTGTCTGGGTTCTGGCTGCTTCAATATTACACTAATGTTTTAAGAAATCCATAAAAAATGCTATCATTTTTAACTCAGAAACTATTAAATCTAAGAATTAGTCTAATCTAATTTCATCACTTCACAGTTTGAAGAAATAGAGAGGTTCCATTGGGTTTAGTTTGACAAAAGTCTGTGCAACATCAGGTACCACATGCTTCACCTTGCAAATGTTGCAGCTGATTTATGATTTTTATCAGGCCCTGAGGTCACTGGGAAATAAAAATAAAAATATTTTAATGACTGACCATTGCCTCTGCTAACTCTAGACAGTCTGCCTCTCAGATATCTCTGATTCCATTTGTGAATTTCACTTCTGGGGTTGATGATTATATATCTGAAATGTTTTCTAGAATGTGACTTCAGTGAAGAATTTCCTTTAAATAATCACTCAGGACCAACTAATTTCTTTATTAGACTAACAGATTCAATCAAAAACCCATAAGAATATATATACCACTAAGCTGTTTATTAGATTGACTCTTTAACTCAATGAGTTTGTTTTTTTGTGGTCCATATTTGGCTTATGTGGCATGAATTAAAAGTATGGATCCACAAGAGCTTAACTTAAACATATTTGAATTGAGCTAAATGCTGAGGCTTCATAACTCACAGGCATGTGTTCTCCTGTAGAGAAATGGGCAATATTTTGGTGGCTTAAGTGGTATTGTGGTTGTATAGATTTTAAATGGAATTATTAAACCATCAAAATATACATACCCATTTGTTTGTATAGTAACTGTTGATATACAGAATATTTAAAGTGTGTTATCTTTATTAGTCTTCAAAGATGATAATGCAATATATTATAATGTCCTCCTTTAAGAAGTCAGGCTTGGAATTTTCCTTTTTGAAAGAGTTACAAAAAGAGAGGGAACGGGGAGAGAGATCTTCCATCCCACTGATTCACTCCACAGATGGCCACAATAGCCAGGGCTTGGCCAAGCAGAAGCCAGGTGCCTCATTCAGTCTCCCACATGGGTAGCAGGGACTCAAGCACTTGGACCATCCTCTGCTGCATTTCCTAGGCCTTTTGCAGGGGACCGGGCTATTAGTGGAGCAGCTGGGACTGGAACTGGCCCACCATGCCACAATACCAGCCCCGACTCAAAAATTTCACTTTGTAAATTCTACTGAATAGCACCATCACATAAAAAGCTGTTAACATCTACAATTATATCTACTTGCTGTGTCTCAGAACTACGATATATTTTAATGCCCAGCTGTTTTAGTAAAAACTTAGAATATTTTGTGTTATGATGTGATAAGAGTGGTAGGTTTATATAAAGTCACCATTATCCCTAAGCTTCCCAGGCAAACAGCACTGAATCCTCTTGTCGTGGTCAAAGAAGCAGACTTTAGAAAGAAGACATCTGAATGGTGTCTAACTTTCTCATGTCATTAGTAAGCCATCCTCTGAATCCAGAAACTCAGTGTCCCCAAGCACAAAAAGCTCTAAAGGAAGAGGCTTGTGTGTCTACATGGAGTCAGCTAACACGGTCTGAGTTGTGGTGTGTGGCGTGACTGAAAAACCAAACAAAACCTGCTTTTCGCTCCATGGAGAGGGGCTGGGAATTAGAATGTGCCTGGCGAGCAGTACAAGTTGTGTTGGCTCCCTCTTCCGTGTAGCTTTTAGAGAATTCTTTGTGGAAGGAAAGAAAGAAAACTTCCTGCCATAAGAATAATGATGCCCTGAGGAAGGAAACATCTGTTCTCCTGTCCAGTGCAGTGTAAGGAAAGCAGCTGTTATCTGCTTTGAGTTAAAAAAAAAAAAAAAGGTGGGCTTGTGTCCACCTCTATGCTCTCCCTATGGAGATTGACAGGTCCACCATGGATGCTCGAGGCTGGTGTCAACAACTAAAGCCTTTATGGAAACATTTTCAGTCCTTCTCTCTCTGTCCAGTTCAGCCGACACTTTAGCCCATGGAACTAACTTAACAAAATGCATGTTTTCTTGTCTGACAAGAGTAGAAAGAGGGTGGCATTCTCTGTTTATAAACAGGTTTGGGATCCGGAAACAAAAGCTGAAGACCAGGATGAGCAAGAGAACATGCAGGTGCCGTTAAGTGTGGTGTGGTACACTGGGGCTCTAGGTTGTTCTGTATGATTTTATTGTTTATCCATTTCTTTTCCTCTCTCATCAAAATGGCAGGAAAGCAGAGTTAATAACATCTCAGATATCTATAGAAAGCCTAAGGGGTTTAGGGACCTGGTTCCACTTTCTTCATCTTTCTTTCCCAAATTGAATAAAAAGCTCTTTTCGTTAGGTCAGTCTCAGCCTGATGTGGCTAAGATGTTTCACCAAGTGTTGGCAGAGTAAATGCAGAGTAAATGGGAGATCTTAAAAGGAGTTCAGCAGAGAGCAGGCTCTTTCGTAGGAGAAGTAGAAGGGACAGTGGAAACACTAATGGGAAACAAGAAGTTATGTTTGAAGAAGTTACCAGTATTTATTATGATTGCATGGATCCCAGCCCAAACCCCTATGATGGTGCCAGAATGATTACTCCATACAGAAGTGTTGAATGAATAAGTACAGGGATGCATAAAGGAGCTAAATCATTAGGCATCTTCATGCTATTTAAAGTTCTAAGTACAATCTCACAGCAGCATCCCGTGCTCTCCTCCTAAGTTAACTGGACCTATACTTCTTACTGCCATGTGGCTCAGGCTTTTTGAAGTTGTCCCTGTACTGTTATATTTCTAATGCACTACTTAAAAAGGGAAAACAATGACCACAGTGTGCTATATTCCTACAGCAAAATTTAAAAAGTGTGTGAACCACTGTGGCTTTAATCACCAGCTTATTGTACTTTCGTTTTCTCCTCAAACCTAAGGCTGCTGTGGTGCCATCCGCCCAGACTCTTAAAATTACTGACTTCAGCTTCAGTGACTTTGAGTTGTCCGATCTGGAAACAGCGTTGTGCACAATTCGCATGTTCACTGACCTCAACCTCGTGCAGAACTTCCAGATGAAACATGAGGTAAGAGTGGTGTCCTTTAGGAAAGTTTGTGTGTGTGTGTGTGTGTTGCTACCTAGATTGCATCCTCTAGCCCAGGGGTGAGTGTGAGGGGAATGTACTGAACTGGTTTTGAGTGCTAGTAACGAACAGGGATAATGAGGCTTCATCCATGAAGGTTCTGTCACCTAGTGCATACCTGATATTTTTAAAGAAACAGAAAGACATATGTTAGGTTCTCCGCCATGCCAGCACTAAGTTGAAGAACAAATGAGAGTGGTACAAGTGAGAACCATGCAAATGGTATAGAACTGTGGTTGAGGGGTGAGCGTGGCAAGAGGAGCAGCTGGATAGGAAGGTAAGAAGGTTACACAGGACCTTGTACACCATTCATCGGGAGTGCATGCTGGAAACAGTGGTGAGGCGCTGAGGGATCCACAGCAGGGCAGCCATGGGGGGATGCCCAAAGCCATAACAGTGCTCAAGGGAGAACAGAGAGGAAGGGGATTAGTGTAAAGCCAAGCGTAGCTGGAAGGAGATCACCTGTATCAGCTGAAGATGAAAACTGATTTTAATCACTTAGATTATCTTATTCTCCTCTCAGGAAATGGCAAGACTTTAATCAATGCCTTTTGTTATCAGTTAGCTGAGATCAGGGAACTCTGTAGCATCAAAGAGTAAGGGAGAACAGAAGAGACAGCTGGGGAAAAAATCCTCAGTAACTTGCCTTCAGAGTTATTTTTCTGATCAGCTTAATGTCTGGCCTCTCTATATAGTTTTCTTATCTGAAAAATTAAATGTCTTAAAGGCCTCTACCATTTAGCATTCCATTAACTCATAGGATTGAAATGTATTAACATACACTATGTACTCAGCACTAGGCCAGGTGCATATTTCAGCAGCGGGCTCCCTCTGCTATCAAAGGCCTCTCAGTTCAGAATAAAAACAAAGGATGAATACAGATAAGATTAATACAGCATCATTAGTGGCCTTACTGGGGTCCTGATTCTAGTCTTTTCTTTCCCTTGGTTTAACCAAATATCCTATGAGATCATTTCAAACATTTGTGGACAGTAGAATTAAAGTGTCTATTTTCATGCAAAAAAAATTGAAATAGTTTTTTGTGTAGTTTTTTTTTTCATAATGTGCATTTCCAGAAATGTTTTTGAAGTACCTGTTCCTCTTTCTTGGGTAGGAAAAAAGAACAATGGGCCATAGACTTCTCTAACAAAACTTAACTCTTGTGAGAAAGTGTTAAGGAATATAATGTCATTTTATTCATAAAGCTCTCTTCCAAGCTTACAAGCAAAGGAACTGAGACTGCACTGTCGAGTGGGAAGATTGTGGATTTTGAGTCATAGATCTACTAGCAATATGTCTTATTTCCCTGGCTAGTTGATCTCTCAACATAGTCACTTGTATATTCACAAGGAGTAATGGTATTACCCCCCTACACACACACAGCCACTAAGAGTCTTAATACATTTATACATGCAGTGCTGATCCATGTATCAATGTGCTTTTTGTGTATGTGTGCACCTGTGTCTCAGGTCCTACTTAACACTCAGAGTCCGGGTCAGTTATATTCTTGGGCCAGATTTTATGGTTACAATCATCCCGATTTCTTTATTGTTACTTTATTGCAGTTTACAAGCCTCATTTGTAGCAGCCTTCTCTAGTAGTGGGATGAAGATCTCATTAGGAGCCAGAGATTCTAAACTGTGAATCTGAACACTGCATCTTGCTGGTTGTAGGACCTGTGAATCTACCTAACATCTCAAATCCTTTTCTGTTCCTGAGAGCTAATATTCTTGAAGCTAGTGATGATTCTGGTGAAAGGGCTTGTTCAGAAAACTAGTTGTGGTCCCTTTTTTTTTAAATGAAATGTATGTAAGTTGATATTTTGTTCTTGCTTGGCTTGAGGGTAGCATTTGAGAATTAGGTAATGAAGATAGGTATTTAAACTTTCTGCTGCAATATTTATTATCTTCTCTTAGATTTTTGTTCATGAGGAAAATATTTCTTCTCAATCTGATTCACCTACCTTCTTTTTCTGTTTGAATAACCACTATTCTGGATCTGGCCAACATCAACTTTAGCATCCTAATCGTTCTGAATGGCCTTCCTGCCATACTGCCTCTTCTGTTCTGAGTATTTCAGATATTGCTGTCAGTATAATGTTAGGATGATAAAATTAAAATGTTACTGCTAGAGAAGGATGTTAAGATTTATGAAGTTGCTGTGACAGAGAACATTTCATATTGATGGATGTGTCTTCATGTCTCTGCTTGGCTTCTGAATCCTAAGTTACTCTTCTGTAACAATTGTAAGCACTGCCTCTTGTTGCTCCCTGCAACATATTCTGAATGTGCTGTGCTTGTTTTTACCCTCTGTCTCTTACATGTCATTTTTCTCATGAACTGTGCCTGCCCTACTCCATGCCACAACATACTTTTCTCTTCCTCAGAGCCTGACTCACTGTCTCTCTCCATGAGAGGACTCTACAATTGACTTCATGCCACTTGGGTCACAGCTTAGCAGTTTATAAATTTGCACCCTTCATGTTATCTTTATTTCCTGGATATATGCACTTTTGCTATTTTCAATGCTGAGTCAGTTTCCTAAAGGCAAGTCCTGACCTGTTTTCTGTTTCTTCCATTTGTCCCTATCACCTTAGGAAACCTTCCATAATTATTGGTGATTGATCCAATGTGTTACAAACATATTCTCTACAGTAATCCAAACAGCAAGCAACTATAAATAATTGTGTACAAAATATAGTTACTGATTTGTGTTTTTAGCATATCCAAAATTTCCTGTATGCAATTCCGAACCTCCTGATAAAAAAATCTGAAACTGAGCTTAAATGTAGTTGTTTGCTAACTGTGACATCCACTGGGGTATCCAATTCTGTTAAATCTGTTTTAACAGAATCTAATAGAGTAACTTATCAGAAATTATGTTCCACAGAGTCGTTCTGATCACTGTTTCACATTATATGGCATGTGTGAATATGTATTTATATCTGTACACTTATGATTAAAGGGTATATACACAGGTTAAATTTCTGCACTTTACTGTGTAATTTTTAAAATTTTATTGTTATTATTACTTTCCATGATACAGTTTTGTGGGTATAGAGAATCCCCCTTCTTTACTTTCTCCCACCCCATATTTCTACCCCCACCATTTCCCCCCATATTATTACAGAAGTATAGTCCTTCAGTAAGTTACAAATTGAACATTGTAACTTAAGTGTATTATTATACTGTAGATATAGGCAATGGCAGAAAATCTAATATCAAATTGTCAAAGTGTATTTAACAGTTTCACTGGGAGCCCTCTTATTTGAGAGTAGAGATGCATACTGCAATGTATCTTTACTTCCCAGTTACTGTGCAGTTTCTTGCTGCATTAGTTTTTTCTGTATCATGCTATTTTATAGTTCCTAAACATTTCAAAGACAGTTTATAGCTCTTAAAAATTTCTCTAATAACTGGGCTTGGCGGCGTGGCCTAGTGGCTAAGGTCCTCGCCTTGATCCCATATGGTCGCTGGTTCTAATCCCGGCAGCTCCACTTCCTCTCTGTCTCTCCTCCTCTCAGTGTATCTGACTTTGTAATAAAAATAAAAAATAAAAATAAAAATAAATCTTTAAAAAAAAATTTCTCTAATAAGATTAATCCACCATCTTCTGGATGAACTTTATTCAACAATGGTCATCATGAAAGAAGCCGCAGTGTACTTATGGTGAACATATGTCAGCCATAGGCATGCGCAAGTCCTCTGCTTGAAATGCAGCAACTCAGGAAGAGTTTGGAAACATTAGGTTCTTTGTTATCAGGATTCCCTGTGAACTGAGATGTAGAATAGAAACAAAAAAGATCTGAAGAGAAATGGGAGAACGTGAAAGCATTCAATTTTCTACCAAATCCTCAGTCAGCAGTCTCTATCACAATGGAGAACCTTGTTTAGGCCTACCTCTGTGGGCGATTATATCGTGTTGAATATTGTCAAGGCAGCATTCTTTACTCTGTTACTTTTTCCATTTCCCCATGGCAATGCTCTTTGTGTTTCAAGCATCTGAGTGATATATGCAAGAGAGCAGCACATATTTATTTTTGCAAATCCCCAAAAGTCTAGTAAATCATCCGCATTTGAAGAAAGGTTAACTCTGGTGTTAGCACAAACACAGCATAGCCATGCTTAGGGCCCCTGAGTCCCAGGGTATTTTACATAACACACCACTTAGATGTTGAATCAAACCCAACTTGTGATACTTGCTTAACAAGCTATTCTTTTTTCCATCTTTGAAAGTTGTTTTTTTTTTTCTTTCATATGGACCCCACAGCTTTATTTTGCATATATTTTTTCCCAAAGGTTACCTTTTGAAAGCCAAGGAGTACTTCCGCCTGGATATTTAATCATAGTTTAAAAGAACAAAGATTTTTATGATAGTGGGACTTGTAGCTCTAACTTGTCCTTGGATGTGTGCTGTATACTTTGTTTGCAGCCCAGAACTTTGCACTAAATACCTTTGCAACTGCACACCACAGGAGTGTGGGAAGAATTTGAGAGTGGCTGAGATGTTGGCTCTCGCGAAGTGCGTTCTTGTACATATGAGTTTTTACTCTTAATGAATGGCATATGGCTACCTTACCATTTGAAAAGCTAGTTAGCATCCTACCATTCCAGATAGACCTCTCTTAAAGATATCTCACTTTTTATATCCAATCTAGCTAATTTAGTGCTCAACTTGGTAGACTCCAGAATCAAACTGCTCATATTTCTAGCATTGTGACCTTCAGTAAGGTCTGAGTGTCAGTTTTCTTGTCTGTGAAATGGTCAAAACAGTAATATGGCTCTCAGCAGTTGTAGAGGGTAAAAGTGATTGATTTGTATGGTGCCTAGAACATATGGTGAGATAAGCTTGAGCCATTATTGTTACTGTTTATGCTTTATTTCCTAAAGGTTCTGTGCAGATGGATTTTAAGTGTTAAGAAGAATTATCGGAAGAATGTTGCCTACCATAATTGGAGACATGCTTTCAACACAGCTCAGTGCATGTTTGCTGCTCTTAAAGCAGGCAAAATCCAGGTAATTTTTAGAGCCATCCATATAGTTGGGACATTCTGCTACTTCTTAGTAAAATGTACAGCACAATCTTCCAAATTTCTTATGCTGCACTACTTACAAATAACATTTTTCTAGTTAAAGTGGATTAATGTGGCAACATACTTAGTTACTAAATTTTATGCATACACAATGTAATGTAAAGTTTTGGGGATAAATTATGGGTGCTCTGAAACATTTAGACTGTAAATAGTTTTGGAAAAGTAAGTATTTCTTACAGAGGAGAGTACTACAGTATTTAGAAAAGTTTAAAAGTATATATTATTGTTATTTCTCATGTTCACACTTAACCTGCTCCATCATAGAATTCTTCAACAACTACTCCAAGACTTGCATGTAGCTACACAGATAATTCAAGGATTCTCCATTGTGCTTTGTCTTGGAACACTCAATTTTACAAGTCTTCATTTGTGTTAAGGATTTGGTTTCATGTACACTGACCAGAGACTGTTTAGAGGGAAGATCAATAATGAAAACATTCAAGTAATTCATTCCTTCCGAGGCCAAATTTTATCCATGTCCCTGTCCTTAGATCAATTAGTTATTCTAGGTGATTCTAGGCATCCATCATGTAGCTGTTTTTAATCCAGAAGTCCCTTGTTCATTTTAAACCATATGTATTCTAAAATATAGTATTCTGGGGACGATTATAGGGTTTACATTTTAACTCAACAGATCTAAAAGAACTGATTGTTGCCAACAAGGAAGTTGATATTATAGTATTTCCTGCCATAGCAAACATTCATAAAAATTAGGATAACTTATGTTTGGGGGTTATGGAAAGGACCAGAAGATTATCACCACTGAAAACTATCCTGTCTTTTTGTAAGAAATAAAAAAATATATGATTTTTTTTTTCAAATATGTTGTAAAGCCTGTATAGAATGTTGAGAGTTCCAACAGAAAAGAGGTGGCGATAATTTTATCCTATTTTTTCTTTTAATTAATAAAGGAGTGCAGTAGTATGGGTAATACAAAAGGCAGGTGCTCAAAATAAATACACATTTCAGTTGGAAATGTATTATGCAACTTTTTAAAGTCAAATTTGCATTCCTAATAATTTTTTTCTGATGTTTCACTTAATATTCACATCTTCACATTCCTTAAGGACCCAGAAACTGATAGCACAGTACTACAGCAGACTCTGCCGGGGACTGAAAGAAAGAAACTCAGGATTTTTAGAGCTTATGATGTTTATTGCATGTATATATATTTAAGAATTAGTGAAATTTACTATAGACAGACAGATTACTTTCTATTGATAAGGAACATCTGTTATAGCCTTATCCTGAATGATAAAATGCAGCCAATTTCCTGGATAATAGGATTCTAGAAAAAAATCTGTGATTGTAAAGCAATATACATATACCTATATATATATATATATTATATATTATATATAGTGGGAGAAAAAAAAACACAGAAAAGACTTAACACACTCCCCTTTACTGAGTTATGTCTTTCTCTCTCCTCCATGCCTTTGATCATGCAGAACAAGCTAACCGACCTGGAGATACTTGCCTTGCTGATTGCTGCACTAAGCCATGATCTGGATCACCGTGGTGTCAATAACTCTTATATACAGAGGTGGGATTTTCGCCAGCGAAACAAGGAAAAGTTACTGCTACATTATAGGACTGTATTTTTGTTAAACTTAGAGCCATACCAAAATCTGATGGCACACAACTTCAATTGGTGAAGGTTCTATAACATAATCTGATTACATTTAAGGGAAGTGGAAAAAATAATATTATGTCCAATCTTCTGTTGGTAATGTTACAGCCCAAAGTTGAAAAAAAATTTATGTTGAGATTCTTATTTTATTAGATAATTACCAGGACTTTTGCTTTAGTTCATGTGTACACAGCTTAAGAGTTTCTTTAGAAAACTATTAATACCAGTTTGGAAAAGGTAGAATTTCACCCAAGATTAGAAAAGATAACATTTGAACAGTGCTTAGCTCAGTCCTACATGCTTAGGAAGTGCTAGGCAGGAGGCAGCATCTGGTATTAATGAAGTATTACAGCACATCGTTGAGGAGGCTGGGCTGTACAGTCAGACCTGGGTTCAGATTGCTTCTCTGCTGCAGTCTCTGCATGGCCTTGGACCATGGAAGTGGGGTTGGTGTCAGTTTGTCGAGATTGTACACAGTACCAAGTAGCATTCCTGATCCCACATTAACATAAATGTTAAATCATAACAGTAGGTGCTAGAGATGGTTGTACCATCACCACCACAATCTCTCCTGGACTGATTCTAAGAAAAAGATCCCTGGAACAGGCTATGTACAACATGTTATGCCATCACCTGCAGGGCCTACATCTCATGTGCTCCCCGTTTTAGTTCCATCTGCTCCACTTCCAATGCAGCTCCCTGTAATATATCTAGGTGAGCAGCAGAGGATGTCCCAAGTTCTTGGTTCTCTGCACCCACCAGAAGCTCCTGGCTCTTAGGTTTGGCCTGGCCCAGCCCAAGCATTGAAATCATTTGAAGAGTGAATCAGCACCTCTCCTCACATCATCTCTCCTCCCTTCTCCTCTTCTCTCTACAAATCTGCCTTTCAAATAATAATAATAATAAACCTCTTTATTTAAAAAAAAAAGAACATGATACCAAACCTTATGACAAGACTATTCAGACACCTTCAAAGTCCATACAGAAGTAGCATTTGCAATAGCAAATAAGATCTTAAAAGTGACATATGTTTCATTAAATCTTTAAGTTATTGTGATATTTGTATTTTTTTCCAAACATTTGATTGAAGACTTACTACTGAGCATTTTCTTAAAGTATGCAAATGGTTTAACTAATGGAGAGATCTCTTAAGGAAATTCCAGCTGTCTGATATCTAGAGAGAATTCCAGAAAGCTCTCTAATCACATTCCCTTTATCTAAACAAATGGAAAACTTCATGTAAAAAGAATTGTAGGGATGTAGCAACCATGTCCTCCACTGACCTTTGATGGGAACAGATAGCAAGCTCTTGCTCCAGTGTCAGGGTCTGGCTGTTTCCTCTTGAAAATCCAATGTTTTGGAGAACTGACTGGATGGCATGTCCCTTGTCCTCTGGGCTCTGCCATATGAATTGTACTCCCCATGGATAATGAGATCAATTATGAAAGGGAACACACCAGCATGAAGAGATTAGCAGTGCAGAGCCAGGACACATGGTATAGCTTTAGGATCAGCCACTACCTAGAGGTCAGCTTGGGTCATGATCCCCCACTGCTTCAGAACCGGATGTAATGTGATTATACATGACCTCTCATGTATGTATTGCACTAGAATGCCACACTGCTCTACTCTAGAGTGAAAACAAAGCACAACTGGGGTTTTTTTTCTCCCCTTTGTTTATTTAAAATAATTTCCCGCAAAAACATCTGGAGAAATGTCCTTGTCTCTTCAAAAAAATAAATGTCCTGGGAAAAAATCATAGACTACAGTATCTTGCTTTCACATACAGTGCAAGGCAGATTTTCATCAAGTAATAATAACTTTTTTTTTTTCAAGTTAGAGCAGTTGCAGAGATTTTTATTTCTTCCTACATCTTTGTGGTTTGAGTAAGTGAAGCCAAGAATTTTCCAGGGATGTTTCCTTTTTTTCTTTACTTGGTGGTCAATGAGTATACTCAAAGTAAGATTTTGTTTAACCAGGGAACTCTTGGGAGAATAGGACTACCATAAACATTCCCATATAAATACCCATCTAAAAAGGCACACTGTGTCTGGATCTGATCAGATATTCAAATCAATATGTAAAGGAAACCTAAACAATAAAAGGAGACACAGATTTAAGTGCAATATTGAAAAAAAGAAAAAGTGCCATGTAATAGCCAAGTTATAGAAACTAAAGGTTTCTTCATTTTTTGAATCTCTTCGCAGAAGTTTTTTTTTTTTGAAGTAAGATATTCTTTGAAGAGGAGGATGTCTCTTAATTCATTATATAATTCTTTGATAAGACTTCCATTATGAGGGAGTAGCACATGTAGGCTGGTGAAATACTTAAAATAACAGTTCACTGTGCATGCTTAATTTCTCCCATGTAGATGAAGGAAGGAGTGGCCTGAGGTAGATAATGAATTATTATTTTTCAAATACACAGTAACAAGAACAAAACATGTGAAATATAGACACCCAGTAGAGGATCTGTAACACTTGGGTTGGATAGAGAATTTCCTTGCATTAGCATAACAGCTAATATATACCTGATAGATAATGAGCAGTTACTAGCTCTTAAGATTCTGTTCCTATCTAAAGAAATTGTCATAATCTCATGAAATAATGGGGATCACTTCAAGAAAATATCTAGTGAGTCCTGCATTGTTTAACAAGGGGGACTGTAAATGCTCAACAGAGAAAAAACAGGCTGAGACCATTAAAGTCCAACTTCACTTTTCATGGAGGAAGTAGACTTAACTGGCTTGTAAACAGTGGGTAGGATCTGGAGGCAACAAGATAAAGATGTCCCAGGAATGCTGCAAGGTGGACATTTTCATGAAACTGATGATGGCTAACCTGGCAGTAGTTTCAAGGTTCACACTGAGTAGGAATGAAAACTAAGAGGGTGAATGTTTTAAGACCTTTCTAGGGCAAGGCTATGAAACTAGAGCATTTGGGGTTTTATGTAGTGAAAAACAAGGAGCCAATACAGCGTACAGTGTAACAAAGGTAGTGCTTAGTCAGAAAGTCTGAAAATAAGCTTACAAGGCAAATGGGTAGAAATTAGGATGACACAGAACTCCAGCAGAAAGCTGCTACAATAAATTGAAAGCTGGCTAGCGGTTAAGAGAAAAACATTTTTGACTCATTTTTGAACATCTACTTAAATGCAGGAGAGAAGGGAAATACGACTTCTGGTTCAAGAATTTGGAAGTGATTATGCTGGGAAGTGTGGAGGGTAAAGAAGTTTTGGCAATGAAGGGAAACTGATACCTAAGAAATAGGTAAAAGAGGCAACATGATCATTGAATGTTTTTTTCAAGATGGGAGGTACAATAAAATCAGAAAAAAAATAGCCTTGGTAGCCACAATCAGACCATGAAAACTAATTAGACCTTGGAAAATTCACCCTACAATGGTCCAGTCCGCCCTGTAAGCGAGAAACAGAAATTC
Organism: Ochotona princeps; assembly: GCF_030435755.1. Taxonomy (NCBI): domain Eukaryota; kingdom Metazoa; phylum Chordata; class Mammalia; order Lagomorpha; family Ochotonidae; genus Ochotona; species Ochotona princeps. The sequence goes on from NC_080838.1 coordinate 33,052,749, forward strand.
ACTGGAGTTGTGAACTGGCACCGTGGTAAGAGAGGGCTGGCAAGATCTGAGAGAAATAACAGGGTTCTACAGAAGACACAAATCACTTATGAAATCAAACTGGGTAGAGTCCATTACACTCAGGAATGAAATAATCCCTGAGACATTGAAGGTCTTGAGAGACTCGAAATGAGAACATGTAAGAAATGCAAGTTCAGTTAGTTCCAATGTCAAACAGTGATGGTAAAAATAATTATAAGCTAACATTTAATATGGTTCTTATTATGTGGTACTCGGAACTCTTTTTAGGACTTTGTGTGTTAGTTGGTCCTTCTACCACTGTGTAGAGGTTGTGATGGTTATGGTGGTTAAAGCCAAATCCAGTGTGATGCCTGGTTCAAAATCTGACATCTAATCTTACTCTGTGACCACAGACTAGGTATTTAATCTCTTTTTTTTCTGTTTAATAGTAGTGTTTTTGACAATAATTAAAGAAAAACAAATATTTGTAAAGTGCTTGGAATGGTACCTGGAACACACCAAAAGCTCTGTAGGTTTTAGCTATTTTCACAAAGATATGCTATTAATGACATGTAGGAGTTCAAGCTCTTGCTTTATCATTAGCTGGAAGGGAATGGCAAAAGATAAGGTTAAAAGAGACAATGCTATCAATAAGGTCAAAGATCTGTGAGGTCAAAATGTCTGAGTCACTGGCTTGAATATTTGTGTCATGGAATACGTTTGCAGAGACGAAAAAGCCAAAGAATCCCTGGCTAATAGGAGAAAATCATAGTAAAGATTTGAGAGAACTAATAGAACAAACTGAACCTAAATGGAGTTGATGTAGGGTACAAAGTTCAGATTTAAGCCCAGAGTAATATATATGGATGATAAACAGAAGGAGGACATTTTTAGCATTGGTAAAATGGAACCCTAGGGTAGAAAAATTGTTTTTCTCATAGGTTTTCATATTTTTTATTGGTTTCTAAACGTTTCTATTTCGGAATATTGGTCTGATTATTTTTTAGGCCTGCGCATCTTAATTCTGCTCTCAGAATAGAACAACCGTGCTGGACAGAGGAAAATGCAGTGCCAGTGCAATAATGCTCAGTGACATCAGTTTGAGAATAAAATTTTGCAGCAGTAGTCAGTTAAATTAGTCCTTTTACAGCAACCTCAAATTAAGAGTCTTGTGTTTGGGGAAAAAAATGAAAAGCAAAAGGATGTAGAATATTGTGGTTTCTATGAATATTTTTGTAAACAGGAAACTGGGGACATTTGTCACCCTTTACTGATTCATAAATCTGTATTTTTAGAATGTCCTCATAAGTAAAGACAAACACAAATTGCATTCATTTATCTCACAAGCCAAGAATTTTCTCTAATGGGAAACAGTCCTTTTCAGCACCATCTGAAAATGTAACATGCATTTGAAGTTCTAAACTTGTTTGTGTTATAGTCACCTAATTGCATTTCCTACTCCAGTTTCTAACTACGTCAGGAAGTTGAGACTATGTGCAAAGTACTATGGGGTCAGCGGATTGTGCAGGATCCTACCTCTACCATTTACATCAGTGTGAGCAAGTTAGGCAGCCTCTGTGACCCTCTGGTTACAAATATTAAAGTGCCAGTTTTAGAGAAATTTCAGCCTGCACATTACGCAGAAGGCTAGCTAGGTTAAAGTTAGTATACATCTCTTTTGTTAGTGAATGGGATCCCAGAGAGCAGGAATGCAGGGCCAGGAGGAGTAAAACAAGGCAGAAGGGAAAGTCAGTAGAAGGATAAGTTATTCAGACAGCCAACTGGTATGCAGTCCCGCTAGTGCTTTTTAAAGTATTTTATGAAACGGGTCCTGGAACTTAACCTACAAGGCAAAAGCCAGTTTCTATAGGTCCCTGTACTCCGTCATTCAGAGGTGGCCACACAGCCCTTCCTTAACTCCTTCACACTTCCCGACTGAAAAGGGTGAATGCAGAGAGTGTTCCAGTGGGAAGTAGCCATGGGGTCAGAGAGTTTCAGGGCACAACAAACGATACAGGGTCTGCCAGTACAAGGCATCTTCCCGTGGTTACTAGAATGAGGCCTGATAGTACATCCATGAAGTCAGACATTACATCAGTTACTGCAGAGATGGGAGTGAGAATTTTGAAATGAGGAATGGAAATATCCTAAAACATTTAGTGTAAGCATTAGTAAGAACTGCATGACACAATGTCTGACATGTTATAGGCTCTCAGTCCATGATAAATATTATCATAAAGGAAAACAGATACCAAATTCAAGAGGTTTGCCAGCTAATACGATAATAAGCTTAGGCATAGTTATCACTTTGTATAATAAATATTATCACATGTCCTTGAATTTCTTACATAAATGAAAGTAACAATTTAGAAGCTTTTCCTTTTATTTTAAGTGGAGGGGGTGACCAAGTGCCAATTATTTGGCTGATTTTAATATATCTAGACTGAATAATGACAAAAGAGTTTACCTAAATATGGAATATAGAACACAAAGCAGATTCAAAAAATAGAGTGACCACTGGTTCTGTCTATCTGAGACCCCTGTCTTCGCATGGTGGGCCACTTTCTCGGGTAATATCCTGCACTCCCATGGCTAAGGTGACCACCAACATGTGGACACATTCCCAATCTGTACATCTAGCCCAGAACTGGGATGAAACATTTGTATCCATTAGGACCAGTCTCAGGCACCTGAAAATGGACATGTGAAGTATTAAACTAACCATCTTTCTATATTCTTCATCTCATTCCCAGTTCATTGCCATTCCTATCTAGTCTGCCTCCCAGACATCTCTTCTTTTCCACTCTCTCTCTTCCCCCTCCCTCCCTTCACACTTACCCACCTATTCTCGTCCTTTGGGATGCTCACACTCTCATCTAGGCTGTCTGTTTCCCAGTAGTTTCCTAACTCCAAGTGTTCTCCCTACCTCCCCAGGTTCGTTTCCAGCAAATTTGTCATTTTTCCTAAATCTGCTCATGTTACTCCATTTGCCGTCTGGTCATTTGCCAGTGATGAGTAATGTATCCAACTCATAGCACAGCTCAATAAATAGGATGGAGACAAAGAGAAGCAGACAAAATGAATCTAGGAAAGGTTACAACAGTAGTAATGACAGTAAGTCAGCATAGAGGGAATACTCTAAGTCATGGGAATAGGCTAGATTATCCATTCTCCTTAGTTTTCATCTGACCTGTTTGCCCTCAAGCTTCTGTCTACTGTTTTCTTCTCTGTTAAATTTCTTCAATCTTGAATAGCTTCTCTATTCTAACAAATTAAATGAAAAGCAAAATCATGATTTACATAGTCATCTGAAAAAAATAACATTTTGCTGTACAATTCATAAACCACGTTCCCATAAATTTTAAAAACGCACTTTCACAAACATTTTCTTTTAAAGAGCAAATAGCAGAAATCCTGTTTGATACTCATATATGAGGGGTCATGAGAAATATGAAGTGGAGGACTGTGGATGTCATACTAGGACTTGATTTGTGACTGTCCCATACATACAATAAACTGAGGGTAATATCCTTCCCTGTCTCTTCACCCTGCCAGAGTTTCTGTTCGGCCCGTCCAACTTCCATTTCCACAGCTGGCAGGATAGCCTGCACTCCAGGAGCCTGAGTCCTACACACAAGGATCTGTGATTCAGTTAGCATGTCCATCTTTTCTTCTTCCAAGGGCACGTGGGCACTGATTGTCATCGTCTCCCTCAGCTTCCATTGCTCAAGCTGGTGGCGGTCCAATGCACTCAGCTCTTCCCTTAGACTGAGATCCACATGAATAAGCTGATTTTCACCCTTAGCAATATCTTGTAGGGAAAGCCAGCATGCAAATTTCACACTTTAACTCAATTACAGGTATGAACTTGAGAAGTATTACTGATAAAACCCTTGTGGCAATTGTTTTCATGTCTAGAGAAATGAGGTTTTTCTCCTTATTCCTTCCTTCTCATCAGTCTTAGATGAAGTGGTTCAAACTAGCATCAATTACGTTGATATTTGAAAATAATTTGAAATTTTTCATGTATTTTTCAGAGATCACACTTTTCTCAGCAAAATGAGAAAAAATTAATAGGTTGCCTAATTTTGTCAAGTTACCTCTTTTTTTAGATAACAAAGAAGAAAAAAACAATATTGATAAACAAACCTACTGGGAAAATTGATTTTGTTTTCCTCTTTCTTCCACAAAATCTTTTTCAGAACTGAACACCCACTTGCTCAGCTCTACTGCCATTCAATCATGGAACACCATCATTTTGACCAGTGCCTGATGATTCTTAATAGCCCAGTAAGTATCTAATTTATTGTTGTGGAATTTTAGAAGAGAGCTTTATAAATTCAGTTTTATTTTTAGGTTTTGGCCATATTCCCAGCATCATAAATTCTTGAACATACTTTATTCCTTTTTGGGTAAGGAAGGCAAAGCCAAAACATTTGAGATCCTCACAACCTTCTCTTTCTCTGAACAACCAAAACTGTCTAAATGTTGCCCGATAAGGGAAATTTGACTACTCAGCTCCACTTGGCTACTCCAACTTAGCAACAAAACTGGTATTTTGTGACTTTCTGTTAATTCTGCAATTTCTTTTTCTAATCAAGTGAAAGCGGTTTTTATAGTTCTAGGGTTTGCCTTCACAAAAAGCACTGCCTTTCCATCTTTCTATTAACGCTTCTCATCATGAACCAACTTTTGTACAGGTTTATATGAATATTTATCTCTGTAAGAAAATATATGCAATGCAAAACATAACTGTGCTAAGGAAAATAATATTAGAGAAATATACACCAGAATATTAACAATAGCTATGTTCACCTGATGAAATTAATATTGTTTTTTTATTTTTCACATTCATTTATGCATGTGTTATCTTTCTAATAATGAATGAAAGTTGGAACTATTATGTTGAACAAACCCAATGTATGGTATATAACCTTTAAGACATTTTATCACCATATCACTAAGTTTGCTCAGCAGGGCCAATTCTTTCCTAATCTGGAAGAAAATTGAAGATACCCAGTGTGTTTCCTGGTCATGCCTTTATAAACAAACGCTCTTTGATTACTTGAAATTTCTTGCTTACTTAAGATCCCAATCAAGTTCACTTCAGGATCCATTCTGTCCAGTTTTTAATAATAAATAGCCTAGAGTTTGCACCTAGTTTTAACTGTAAGGTTTTCCTCCTTATGCAATGGTTGGCTTTTCTTGTCTTCACAGTATTGTCTCAATCATCCCTGTGGTTTCCTACTTCTCCAAACTCAGAGTATGGAACAGGAAAATAAGATAGAGGATGAGTTTGAACACTCCTAATACACTGTTATGGATTGGGTATCTTATGCTTTGGTGCCTGGAAGATGCTCAAGTTGAATTCTTTTCTTAAGGGTAGTTTCATGATCTCTGCAAAATACCCTCACAGTGGGGACACTCCCAATAATAGCTAAAGAGTGCCTACTGAGCCTGCACCACTCTAGCCACAAATTTACACATCAAACTACACAGGGACTTCAAGGCCTGTCCCATGCTTGAACTTCAGGGAGTGCTCTCATCTATCCCTAAACCACTGCATTGGGTGAAGGTCCAAGGTGCAACCTGTTTGGAAATCTCCTAATCCAGGCTGTACATGGTCCAGTACAGTTTTGCCACTTTATGCAATTGTTTCCTGTAAATTAGTTTATGTCTTGTTCCAATTTTAGTATACGTGCTGCCGAAGCGAGCACAGTTTATGTCTTAATGCTCAGTAGACGAATGATGCCAGTGTACTCTGGGAGCTATATCATTTTATACACAGGTACTCTGGGATATGACGTGCCAGAATTCTGGGAGTTGAATCTTGATCTTCAACAACAAGGAAAAAACCTTCCATTTGGCTTCAGCACAAATAGCCCTTTTCCTTTGACCAATATTAAAAAATGTACTTCCCTGAGGAGCTGGTAATTAGCCTGTTTGTTAAGACTCCCACCACCACCATCATCAGAGCACTTGGGTTTGATTCCCAACTCTGGCTCCTTACTCCAGCTTCTTACTGATGGAGACCCTGGGAAGCAGCAAAAGTGAGTCCCTGCCACTCTCTAGGAGACCTGTATTATGTTTCTAATTCCTGGCCTCAGCTCCAGCCTTTGTGGGTATTTGGTAATTGAATCAGTGGATGGAGTACACTCCTCCCTCACTCTCTCTCTGTTTGTATGTGTGCTTTCTCACTTGGACAACTGTAGGCTCTTGGCACATGATTCGTTCTTCGTTGCCTACCTGAATAGCCCCAATGTCTCAGTAGTCCAGTTCCATCTGCATTGTCTCAGGGCCCTTGACAAGTCAGCATCCCTGCTCACTTAGTTTTATGCATTCTTAATGCTCTCAGGGCAGCCTCCAGGCTTGCAGGACCTCCAGAGGACTAGACTTTGTTTTGGTTTGTGCTCTTCTTCCAAAGTTGTATAGGCTTGGAGAGGTATGTCTGAACACTATTTTTCCTACAAATTGTGTTTATTGTGTAAGTCTTCAGAACTGAAGCTTTTCAGAAATGTTTATATTGTCTTAATACATTTATTGGAATTTTCTATCTATGTGTTTGAGGTAAAATTTATATTTTAACAGGCTGTTATAAATTTGGTTCCCTGTGTCTCTCTAACTCTACTGTTTTCAATAAGTAATCTTAAAAAATGAAATTCAGTTCCAGGAAAAGAAAATATGCCAACATTATTTTTTAAAATATAGCTCCCAACACTGTGGCATATTTACCTCTGTTACTAAATAATATAACTTACCATGTATCATATTTTGACTTAACATAGGAAGAATCTGGCTGTATTTATATGGCTGGCTCAAATCATAAGATCTCAATATTTTCCATCTTTTTAAGGACAGTTATCCAGCCACTGCTCTTGAGAGGAAATATAAAAATACAATACCAAAACTTTCCACTTGAAATTTTTTGTGCTATAATAAATAAATAAATGTATCAAAATATTTCCTGAATGGTTTTCTGTTTGGCCAAGAGTCTAAAATGATTTCCTATTTAAAATGATGCTTATAGTTGTAATTGCAGTTTTTTTGTCATTAATTAGATCCATGCCCCAGTTTTAGCATCTAGTTATCCCCTAACCAGTGTGTTTTGCTCCCAGCTTGGCATAAGCAGCAGTTCTGTCTTCATAACAAATCCTTTGCCACCAGTGTCATTCCTAAGCCTCTGAGTTTCTCCTTGGCCTTGGGATTTAGCAAGCACATCTGACTCAATTCACAAATTTTGTTTTGAATGTATTCTGGGTGCCCAAATTGTGTGTTTTATAACCCTGTATACTTTCAATTATAGGAAAGACATTAAAACATGCTTAGGTAGTGAACAAGGTGAAATGATTCACACATGGACTGGCCATCTTTGAAATGTTCCTTATTGATGTTTCAACTCTGTTTTCTTTGTCCAGCACCTTTACTAACCAGGACCTCTGTCCATCTGTTCAGACAAGTTCCTAAGGAACACACACTGTTGTCTATATTGACAAAGCTAAAAGTACATAAATTTACACCAGAAATGCTACTGCATTTATTACAAAAGCCATAGAACAATAACTTTTGTTTGAGTGTTTAAAATCTCATCATTTCATTCCTAATATGTATTAATACCACTGGTTTTCAGTCTTGCTGTCAGATCATGGCAGCCCATCTGCCTGGAGGAAAAGTAGCTGTTAGGTTTTCAGTCTGGATTCAGACCTAACATGTGAAGAGTTGGGGAACACGTTTCTGTAGGCAGCTGTAGCACCATGAAGCTGTTTTTATTTCTATAACAGGATAGTTTGGAGGCACTCATGCACAGGAGAAACTTTACCCAGTACTTACTCTAAGTACAGAAATGCCTTCCATATTCATGAGTTCAGAATACATTGAGATTTGTGACTTGACTTTAAGATATTCCTCTCAGCAGCTTTTTCTGAAGGGATAATAATGATGGTTCTCTCTCTCTCTTTTTTTATAAAGGGCAATCAGATTCTCAGTGGCCTCTCCATTGAAGAATACAAGACCACCTTGAAAATAATCAAGCAAGCGATTTTAGCTACAGACCTAGCACTGTACATTAAGTAAGTTTTAAGAGATACCATGAGAAATAAATCTTGGAAATGTCTGCTTTGTTGGAAACTTTTAACATCCACACTGGGAAAGTTTTGTATTACCAGGGTAGATGTTCTGGCAAAGCTGTGTGTCAGACTGTGGAGCAGTTTCTTAACAGTAGCCAGAAAATTTTCCTTCTTTGGCTTCCTTACTGATAAATTACAGGATACTTAATTATTTCTGATGTGAAACTACTGTTATGTCTCCGAAGCTCTGTGTAAATCAAACAGCCATCTGAAGGTCATTCCAAGTCAGATTATCTGTAGAGTCTATAGGCCACTCGCTTTCCATCCTGTTCCCTCATTCACCCAGCTTGTATTCATTTCACATTTCCTTTATGCTGTCATCCAAACCTAGGCAAGCAGGAAAAGGAACCAAAATTTCTCTTGTTTCTGCTTATTTGAGTTTGTCAGAAGAGCACTGATGTGGACCTTTGCAGTTAGTTTCTAAAGTCAGAGCGTGCTTTGGGTGGTATCCGTGATTTATGCATTTGTATGATTAAACTCCCTGTCTAGAAACTAGAGCATACTTTCCTGCATCTAGGCAATTATTAGTTTCCAAATTATAGATTGTGATAATTAAAGATTGCACATATGAAAACTAGAGGTTTCACATTTGAGATTTCCCTGTAATGTAAGTTTATCTTCCTCTATACAGGAATTCACATCTAGGCATTTAGTCACACTTATGAGAAACAAAAATGAATAGAACCCACAAAATCAAATGCTAGATATACACTATTGTAAATCTTCCAAAGTAACTGCCTGCCACTGTTTCATTTGGATTTTGGAGACCTTAAAAGTTACTACAATAAAAGAAAAGAAAATAAACAAGTGTGTTCAGAATATTGTCAGATTACTGAGAATTTGAAAAATACCTATAGCTGCAAAGTGTCGTCTCCAACTTTTCCAGGTCACAGAGGTCTCTCCTCTGAATCTGTGAAATTCATTTGTCATTTTTGATAATCATACATCATTTTATTACCTACATTTTGCTTGCATTGCATCTTGTCCCTTCCACTAGATTTTAAACACTATGAAAAGAACAACCCTTGTTTTAGGACTTATGAAGATGTTTAACAACTTTGGACATGTAAGAAGTATTTACTACCCAGTGAATAGTCGTTGCATATAGACATAATATAGTCATTGAATATTAAATATTATTTTAATTTTACTTGATCTTTCTCTGCTTCAAAAGAAACCCCAAACATTTTTTACCTTAGACCATGATATATAAACAAGTGAAATTAAACTAAAACATCTAGATCTTATTATGCATGAACTTAATACATCGTAAATCACTCTAAGAATCCAAATTTTAACTCATTTTTCTTAAAAATAATACTCAAAAACTGGAAAATTACTGGGGATCTAGAGTTAAGAATTACATGAAATTCAATGCTTTACCCAATGAAATAATAAAATAAGGATGATGAACTATTACCTAGTTTTAAATGATAATTTTTATTAGAGTCTCCATTTTTTCCCCAAAAATTGCTCTGTGAGTCATCGGAGACCACAAGGATAATGGCTTGGCAACCTTTCAGTATTACCAAGTATTTTTTCTTTTCTTTCAAGGAGGCGAGGAGAATTCTTCGAGCTTATAAGAAAAAACCAATTTGATGTGGAAGACCCTCGTCAGAAGGAGTTATTTTTGTAAGTAGTTTTTCTATACTTTGAGCCAAAGTTTTGTGATCCAACTAAGTTCTCTAACAGCTTTTAAAGTAATTATTTGTGGAACATGATCATCTTACAGGTTCTCAAACTTCTCCAGAGTGCTGTACAAAGGAGTGAATATGTCTACTTGAGAGCAAATGCATTTGCAAATTCAATTGAATGAATTTTTCCTTTATTTTGGGCAGAGCTTGAAAATGTGATAAAATATTATACAAGGTTTCAGGATTCCCTTGTTCATTTTCCTAAATTTTTGGGATGAGAGCGCTCAAAGTAACATCCAAGATTTGTAGGAGCAAAATGCTGGCACTGCACCGATGGCAGAACTGGGGCAATTGAAGAGTTGTCTTCCAATATCAGTACACTGGTCCCTCTGTTTTCTAACTGTGATACCATCCCTTTGCTACTGTTAATGCTACTTTTGCCACTGTAAAGACTAGATCAATAAAAAGGAACAAAGAGTCACTAATAGAGATCCATACATGCATACTGCCTGATACATCACAGTAGGTTTTTTTTTAATGTTTTCTCATTTCCTTCACCCATTTCTTTATTTTTTTTTAAGATTTATTTATTTTTATTACGAAGTCAGATATACAGAGAGGAGGAGAGACAGAGAGGAAGATCTTCCATCCGATGTTTCACTCCCCAAGTGAGCCGCAACGGGCCGGTGTTGCGCCAATCCAATGCCGGGAACCAGGAACCTCTTCCGGGTCTCCCACGCAGGTGCAGGGTCCCAAAGCTTTGGGCCGTCCTCAACTGCTTTCCCAGGCCACAAGCAGGGAGCTGGATGGGAAGTGGAGCTGCCGGGACCAGAACCGACGCCCACATGGGTTCCCAGTGCGTTTAAGGCGAGGACTTTAGCCGCTAGGCCACGCCGCCGGGCCCACAGTAGTAGTTTTGAAATCAACACTTCTTTACATAGATTTCTATTACTTAGCATGTGCTTGAAAATGCAAAGTATAAGAAAATAATATACAAATGCCCCCACTGTTTTGCAGGAATACTTTACTTAGTGGCTGCCCATGTTTTTAGATAGCACCTTTCAAAGTCTAGGCATTCTGTGATTGTGGCATAACTTTTCTATAATTAAAATTCCAAGTCTCTGCTTCACTCTTCTGATTTAGGACCACTCACAGAAATGTATACAATAGAGCTGGAAGCTTTTGATCTTTCCTTCTGAGAATGGTACTTAAACTCTTTTGGAATAGATGGTTTGTATTGGCAATTCTTACTGAAATCATTAATGAAATTGGGTGCAAATAGTGATTGGAAATAGCTCAGCTACATTCGTTTCTCCCAAGAGAGTCTGTGCAAGAGAATTATAGTAGAATGCATTTTCTTTATGGCCTTAAAAATGGAGAATATGCTTTTAAATTGGGTGTCACTATAGGTACAAATGATGCTTAGTGTTTCTAGATTACAGAAATGCCTTTTTGCCCATTTCTTCAAATTAAAAGGATTCTAAGATATTTGGATCTGACAAGGGAGAACACTGTGCTAAAGATAGAACCATTTTCAATGCAAGAATTATAGGATTCTGTTTTATAACATCATATTACTGACTCAAGAAACCAATAAGGACTTTGCTGTCCTGACAAAGGAAGAACTGAAAAATACCATCCTCTAATGTTTCCACTTATCTGCTGCTCTAGCAGATGCTGCTTAATCATTCCAGAAGCTTTTCTTGCAAAAGCCAATACATCTGTCCAGTGAATTAAGATAGCTGCCATAATTTTTGAGAGAGGACTTTTAGCAGTAAGATACCTGATATCATCCTTAAATGTTCAAATATTAGAAATGACTGTACTTTCATCTTACTGTAACTGAAAGATGAAAAAAATATATAGTAACATACAATATTTAGTCATTTTTCTTTGTATGGTTATGGAGTTGAATTTAAAAAAATTGAGGGCAAATTCCAGTGGTTTACAGGATAACCAAGACAACGGCAACCTGTTATCACTGCAACAGATTTTACGTAAGTCCTGTCTGTTTCTTTAGTCTTGCAGAAGATGATATGTGCCATTCCCCTCATTCATTGGGTTTTAACTTTTTACTAGTAACCATTTCCTCAGTGTGTATGTTCACATAGGGATTAATAGGAGTCCTGGATTTCTTTTTCCTTCACAGAGCAATGCTGATGACTGCCTGTGACCTTTCGGCAATTACAAAGCCCTGGCCCATTCAACAACGGGTAGGTCACTTAGTGATCAGCAAGGAACATTCAAGCCAAAATAAGAAAGGTCTCTGTTCTTTAAGGTAGCTCTAGTATCTTACCTAATTTTCAAGTAGTATTAAAAGTAGACAGTTGTGCATAAAAAGGATTTCCATTTTATGAGATTCACTTATACTTAGTATTTGAAAGCTATATTAAGAAAGCTAGTACATATATTATCACAATTTAAAAAAATCTAGCTGCCGACAGACTTTGGTTTTAGTACTGTTTCTGACTGACTTTTGAATCTTTTTAAAGCTTTGTTTACTTGAAAGTAAGAATTACAAAGAGAGAGATCTTCATCTGCTGGTTCACTCCCCAAATGGCTGCAGTGGCCAGAGTTGAGCTGAGCTGAAGCTGCGAGCCCAGAGCCTCTTCTTAATCTCCCAAGTGGGTGCAGGGTCCCAAGGCCTAGGGCTATCCTCCACTGATTTCTCAGGCCATTGTCCAAGGAAGTTGGCTCAGAAATGGAGTAGCCAAGACTAGAACCAAGCACACATATGGAATGCCAACACTGTAGGTTAAGAATTAGCCTGCTATACCACCACACTGGCTCCCATTCTTCAGGATTTTTTTCTACTCTTCAGTTTTGTTTTTTTTTTTTTATTATTATTACTTTTTAATTGACACATAGTAACTTTGTGTTTATGGGGTCAGTGTGTTATTACAATACACATATACAATGCATAATGAATAGATCAGAATACTTGGCATATCTATCAATTCAGATATATATCATTTGTTCACATGTCAGTAACTGCTGGGAATATTCAAAATCCTCTCCCTATTATTTATTTTGAAATATTTTAAAAACATGAACATTAGAAGCAGCACAATTATTCGTTATGGTTAGCCTACCATGCTAGACCTATGCCTATGTTATATCTTAGTTCCAAATAGGTATTAACAGGTGGAACTTAACATGTCTAGGATGTGTGAGTACAAAACTTGTAGATACAGAATATCCAGGGGGATCTGATCAGGGCCTTTGACTAGGGGAATAGAAGTAAATCCTTCTTTCCAAATAATCAGTTGCCAGAAGACTTCCCAGGGACAATAACAACAACAAAAAAGTGGTGGGTATATGATTGCTACACTTTTTTGTTTCTGAGACTGCATGTTGAGTCCTTAATACACTAAAATTGTTGGTCAAGACACAGGCTGCTTAGAGTTGAAGTTCAGTAGCCACAGACTCATCTCATGAACACACATGCTGAGAAAACAAGATGAGAAACTCACTTTCCATGAGCCTAACCTGACATGCTAGAACTTACCAAACGTAATCTTTACCTATGGTATTCCATAATAAATAGGGGCAAGAATGGAAGAGGGAGGAAACTGTCTTTTCACTGAACTTTTTCTTTCTTCTTTTCTTTTTTAAAATTTCACTTCTTTATTTTTATTTATTTAAAAGGCAAAGAGAGAGAAGTCTTCCATCTGCTGGTTCACTCCTTAAACCCATAACATCTAGGGGTAAGGGAGACAGGAGCCACGAAGTCAACTCAGGACTGCCATAGGAATGCCAGGGACTCAAGTACTTGAGCCATCACCTGATACCTCCCAGGCGTGCATTATCAGGAAGATGAAATCAGAAATAAAGACAGGACTTTAAGCCAGGCACTCTGATGTAGCAACAGCGTAACCACTATGCTAAATGCTTGTCCCCCACCACCCTTTTGCCTTTTTTTAAAAAAAGATGTATTTATTTCCATTTGAAAGGCAGATTTAGAGAGAGGAGAAACAGAAAAATCTCCCATCTGCTGGTTCACTCCCCAAATGGCCACATTGGCTAGAACTGAGCTGAGCCAAAGCCAAGAGTCAGGAGCTGCTTCCGGGTCTCCCACAAAGGTGCAGAATCTCAAACTCTTGGTCCATCCTCCACTGCCGGAGTCCAGCTCCAGCCGAGAGTTCGGAGCTCGGGAAGGGTGCGTGGAGTCGGCGATAAAGAAAGACACAGACACTGACACTTGATGCGTTCTCACAACAGCCCAAGAAAAAGCTGTCCTTTTTATTTACTCAGACACCTCACAAGCTTCTGCACAAGCAACTAATAGTTCTATTTTTTTACTTCAAGACTAAGGGGGCATGTACAGACATTCGGTCATTCCGTCTGCACTTCAGGGCTAAGCAGGTGTCCCCAGAGATAATTCTTTAAAACACTGTATTCATATTCTTCAAAGCAAGCCATTATTCATTCTTTTTTTTTTTAATTTTTTTTCTTAATTATTATGCATTATGTGACAGTTTCATAGGCTCTGGGAATCCCCCCACCCCTCCCCACGCCCCTCCCCCCTGGTGGATTCCTCCACCTTGATGCAGTATTACAGTTCAAATTCCATCAAGATTCTTTCCTTGCAAACATATACCCAGCATAGAGTCCAGCTACTTATTGTCCAGATGGGTTGAACAGTTTGTTGGGGAGACCATTTCTGGTCCAAAGTCAGAGCTGGTAGAATATCATCCCAGTCAATTAAGAGTCTCAATATAACATTAACAGCAATTTGTAACATTATGGAATTGACAAGGTTTTGCGTAACCAGTATGTTAAAAAAACAAAAAAAAAAACAAAAAAAACCAAAAAAAAAAACAAAACAAACAAACAAACAAAAAAAGAAGCAAGTTCTTAACCACAACCTATGATTAGCTCATTGACATTTCAATTTTAGTTCATATACAGGACCAGCTGCTATATACCTGGCTCCACCTCTGGACCCCCACCCTCCCTTGCAATGACCATCAGGATCGCTCCGAAAACCCCTCACAGCAAACAAACAATCATACAAACTAAAAAAAAAAACTAAAATAAATAGACAAACAACAAAAAGTAGAGCTTGAAATCTGACAGGAAAGAGCTGGCATGGATTGGCTAATGCCTCGCTGGGTAGGACACAAAGATTAGTCACTCCTTACCATGGTGTTGGGGACTTTCCTGCACACCCCCCCCCAAAAAAAAAAAAATGTTCTGCACCTTAACTGCTGACAAATGTCTTGTTAGAGTTACAAGCCAGTCTAGATCATCCTAAAATCTGCCAAGATCAGCAAAATTATACTTCAACACAACAAATGGCTAAATACTAAAATGAAATAGACACGAGACAGCTGAATGGTACCTTATAGCCATTTTAAGGTATATAGCAGCTGGTCCTGTATATGAACTAAAATTGAAAGGTCAATGAGCTAATCATTATTCATTCTTTAACAGTAGCCACGGAGCGGCAGCCAGGACTCCAAGGCCAAGGCACATGCGATTACCTGCTAATCAGTAGTACATTCCTACCACATTTCTATTTCTACAACTTGCCCATTATTCAATGGGAAAATAGTTTACAAGGGAAAAAATATAAATCTAAAAACAAAAATTACAAATATTAAATCCCCCTACAACTATAGACCTTGCAACCCCATAAATAAAACAATAATCAAAAACATTTTTCTTTAATAAAAGCATCCTTAATTCCTCTAGCTAAAAATTATAAAAGCGGCTAAAACAGCTACATTTTCTATGCTCCAAAAAATTGCAAAAACAGGCTAGCCTATAAAATAACAATAACTATACTTATTGCCATAGCAATTTCAGCTCTCACTCCCATCACTTGTATTCCCGTGGGTCCACTGGGTGCTACCTGACTGGCCAGGCCCTGGAAAGGAGGCAGATCCGCCTCACCTGTGACCTCCTGTCTTCCTGCTGCCTCCTGGCCTTGAACCAGTCATTATTTTAGGGCAGGGCACTCGTGCAGTGCTCCCAACACTCCACCACTTTCCCAGGCCACAAGCAGGAAGCTGGATGGGAATTGGAGCAGCTAGGGCATGAACTAACCAGTGTCCATATGGGATCCCAGAGCTTGCCAGGCAAGGATTTAGCCATCGAGCCATGGCACTGGGCCCATTTTTGTCTTCTTAATTAACCCCTTCCACCTATTGTTTTGTGGGAAGTGCTATGATTTGACTAAGATACAGCCCTCAAACTCATTTAGCCATTTAAACTTCTAAGTCATGAGAGGATTGATCCTAAAAGCCTGAGCTGGGCTTAAACTTCCAAAATCATATCAGAAACTTTTTCTATTTATAAAATTAGCTTCTCTCAAGTATCTCATTATAGTGGCAAATGGTATTTATTAGAGGACAAAAATAAATTTAAATAAATGAAAAAGAACCTAAATAGAATGTAAAAGTAAAAATGTTGGAAATTATTACGGACAAAGAAATTTATGGAAGCAGGGAAGTAAATAATGTGACAGTTAAAAGACCATGCTTTGGGCATGGATTATCTATATTGTAGTTTTGTGCTGCTACTTGTAAGATATTATCCCTGAGTGAGTTACTTCTTGAAACTCAGTTTCCCAGATGGTGATGTACACTTCATATGATGATTTTGAGAAATAAATGTCAACACTTGGTCTGTAGTAAATGCTTATTACTTGTACCATCTGTGCTGATGACAGTGAAGTCCCACGAGCCCTGATCTCTCTCCTCTCAAATAGCACCATTCAACCTTTGGACTATCATTCTTTATTTTTTTTAAAAAGATTCATTTATTTCATTGCATATATATATCTTCTGTCCGATGATTCACTCCCCAAGTGACTGCAGCGGTCGGTGCTGAGCCAATCCAAAGCCAGGAGCCAGGAACTTCCTCCAGGTCTCCCACATGAGTGCAGGGTCGCAAGGCTTTGAGCTGTCCTTGCTTTCCCAGCCCACAAGCAGGGAGCTGGATGGGAAGTGGGGCTGCCAGGATTAGAACCAGCTTCCATACTAGATCCCGGCACGTTCAAGGCAAGGACTTTAGCTGCTCGGCCACAGCGCCAGGCCCTATCTTTCTTTATTAATTCAGTCAACCAACACCTAATTTCAGAATGATGTGAAATACTGCAGTTCTAAGCAGTTGTTTTCATTATGTTCATAGAACTGAAGAGAAAAATACGATCATATCAACAAATAGAGTAATGATATTTGTCAAAATGTAATATCTATTCATGTTAAAGTAATTATACTTCCTTAAAATATGATTTATTTCAAAAGATCAGAAACTTTGTATTGAACATATCAACCAGCGGAAGTAGAAAGGAAAGTGAATGAATGTAAGTCGTCAGTATTAGAAATAATGAAGTAAAATCATCTCTACTTGCACATAAAAGTTTTTATATCTGAATTTTTGGGCCTGAACTCACAATAAGCAATTAAAAACCCTAACCAAGCAAACTAGCTAAAAAACATAATGGGAAAGAAGGTCATATTTATGATTACTGATAATATTAATAAAATATCCAAGTGCAAAGAAAAATTAAAATATGAAAAAAATTAGAAAACATTATTTAAAAAGTAGACTGCTAAATGGAAAGATACTCTGTGTTCTTTGAAAAACTCATCAGTGAACTTGACTGGACAATAAGATGCTGGACTCTATGTTTGGTATATGCTTGCAATGGGGGATTCTCAACTGAACTTGAACTATGGTTATGCAACAAGGTGGAGGAATCCACCATGGTGGGAAGGTTTGGGGAGGGATCACATAATACAATGTCACATAATACAATGTAATTAATGAATTAATAAAATAAAAAAATAAATAAATAAAAAAAAGAAAGTTCAAATATGAAAAAAAAAAAAGAAAAACTCATCAGTATATATTCTCTCTCCCTCTCTAGGTTAATTCCTATATTTAATGCAATTGGAATACAAATTCCATCAATTTTTGTTTCAAAGTCAAGAAAACTAATGTCAGAACTCATTTGGGAGGTAGAAGGGAATCAAAAATGCCCAGAAAATCCTTGAAAATATGGAACACATAAACAAAGTTTTTTTGAAAGACATGGAAACAATACTAGAAAGTCCCTAAAATTAAAAGTTGGATATTGGTAGTAGACAATGGAACTCAGTAGAAAATCGAGCGTTACATAGGACGTTAGGTATAGAATAAGACATCA
The DNA here is from genome assembly GCF_030435755.1 of Ochotona princeps. Lineage (NCBI taxonomy): Eukaryota > Metazoa > Chordata > Mammalia > Lagomorpha > Ochotonidae > Ochotona > Ochotona princeps. Next base: position 33,070,664 of record NC_080838.1, read on the forward strand.
TTTGAAATACATGGACAAATATAAACATTTATTAAATATTTGGAGACAAATAAATAACCAGAAGAAAAAAACAAAATTGCTTCTACTCTACATGCTTAAGTTTCAAGTGAAGTAGAGTTCAAGACAGATAAAAGTACATGTGGCGTTTTGGATAACCCAGGAGGGAGAAAGCATTTCTAATCTCAGCTCAACATGCTAAAACAAAGGAAAGCCTGATCATCTAAGTTACATAAAAAGAAAGAATTTTTATGGCAAAAAAAAAAAAATGAAAAGCAATGTCAATATGTCAATGATAATGAGAAACTAACAAAAATATATGTAACACATATCTTATATTCCTAATGCACAAAGAACTTGGCAAAAAATTAGGAAGAGAAAGACCAACCATCCTAAAGAAGAAAAGTGAGACACATTTTTAAACACAAATTGATAGGAAAAAAATGAATGGCCTTTACCAATTTGAAAAGATTTTCAGATCCTCAATCATAACAGAAATGCAAATTAAAACTATATTAATGCCATATGTGAAATGCTAGAAGCAACTCAGACATCTTTCAAAAGAAAAACGGTTTAACATCTGGAAGCATATTCCTTTGTGTAATAGAATACCAGCTCAACAATAAAAATAAACTGTTGATACACATGGCATCAAGGATGACTCATATAAACTCTTATAAACATTATGTAGAATGAAATGGGATAGACATAAAAAAACACATTTTTATTTCATTTATGTGAATTTTAGGATAAGTAGAATTAATCATTTATGAGAGAAATTGAAACAGAAATCGTGGGGGAAGTGGAAAAAAAAGAGAAATAATGGGACGGAGCAAGAAGGCACCTTCTTGGATGATGGAAATAATCTATAATCTTGGGTGGAGTGCACATTGCTTGTTTTTCTGAATTCAAATACAATATATATGCAGATCAAACTATGTGAAATCAACTTCATTACAAAATTCATTGAGAAAACCATTTCCCAAGAGTTAAACTGGCAAAAATCTAAAAACTTTACAACATATTCTGCTGGGTAAACTGTGGGAAAAAAAAAAAAAACAGAATGTAAACTTGTACAACCCTTTGGAAGTATATCAATATACACACATTTGTCATAATTTCTGGAACTCTTTATCTGAAAGATGTGCCAGAAAGAATATAACAAGATATCTACAAAAAGGTACTCATTTTTAGTACTATTTGTAATTAAAAAAGACTACAAAAGCCGAAATATTCATCAGAGAGCAGTGATTGAATAAATAGTACATTAACACAGGCTCTTTTCTACTGCAAGGAGAAATAATACTATCTACTGCTGTGAAGTGATTAGGAAGATAAACTTTAATTGGAAAAAAGATAAAATGTGCATAGCATGCTGTTATTTATCTAACAAAGTAAAATATGATAATAGGTTTGTGGTTGTTTATATTTTAAAATCAGATTAAACCCAAAACAGCTAATGATTTCCAATAGAGGAAGGAGAGACGATAAGGTTGATGAAACAGATATAAAAGCAGATTTCCTTTAGTGTACTTGTTGTAGATCTAACCTGAGAATCATATTAATAATTTTCTTGGTTATAAAATAAGTCATCAATCCTCAAAAACAAAATGAAGCAAACCTGAATTTGGTTGCAAAACCATACTAAGAGAAACTAAATCATTCTAAACAATGTAGTAACAGTTATTCGACCATGTCTGCAGTAAGAAGTACCCTAAAACCAAAAGGAATTATAAAACAAATAAAAAGCTTGTATAATCATGTTAGTGGTAACTTTGTAGTGATATTTAGTAGATATGGGAGGTGTGACATGACAACAAATGAGAAAGTGCTGAGAACGAAGGTTTGCAGGATGACTTGAAAAATCAAGGCAAATGAGGTTATGCAGACATCCCTTACGCCTAAGTATGAACTGGAACTATTGCATGAACTTATGTGGTATTCCATCTCTACTCCCTAAATAGACTTAACAATAGTGAGTAACTCAGGAGTGATTAAAAAAAAAATGCAGTGTCAGCATGGACACTAAATACCACAGCTTAAAGGAATCAAGGCTCTAGGAAAACAGGCTGATTTCAGTTCCAGAGCTGGAACCACTGAGGAAAAGTCTACACTGTCTTATTCAACCAGAAAGCAAAGATCTGGGGGTATGTCCACAAGATGAAGGACTGACTCAGACATGTCCCTCTGACCTAAATATACAGATCTACACATTAATAAAGATTCAAATACATTAAATATGTTTAAATTACAGTGTTCAATATAATAATAAAGAATCTTTAAAATCTTCCACAGGCACATTTGGTGAATGATTGAGAATCATGTTATTTTCTCTCCTTAAAGACTTTTTTAAAAAAATTTGTTGTTGTTGTTGTTATTGGAAAGTCAGATATACAGAGAGGAGGAGTGACAGAAAGATCTTCCGTGCACCGATTCACTCCCCAAGTGGCCACAATAGTCTGAGCTGAGCCAATCTGAAGCCAGGAGCTAGAAGCTTCTTCCAGGTCTCCCACGTGGGTGCAGTGTCCCAAGGCTTTGGGCTATCCTCGACTGCCTTTTCAGGCCACAGGCATGGAGCTGGATGGGAACTGGAGCAGCCAGGACACGTAATGGCACTCATGTGGGATCCTGACAAATGCAAGGCGAAGACTTTAGCCACTAGGCTACCATGCTGGGTCCAAGAATCATGTTATTTTCAAAAATAATAAAGTGTAAGAGACCACACATTTTTCTCCTTTTCTTATACAAATTACACTTCAGGATAATTATGAAAAAGGAATCTTAATTTTGACAATCACCTTTTGACAATACTTATAAGCATAGATCATTAATAACTGATAATTATCCAGAAGACAAGAAATCAAGCATTTTTATACTCCCACCTGAGGAACTAAACAGCAAACCTATGGAGTAGCCATGCCCCCACCCTCAGGTTAATTTGTTAATGAATTAATTAAAACCTCAATCTAATCATGTCTCTAGCTCTTAAAACCAGTGAGTGTCTGGAAATGCAGCATACAGGGAATCATGATAATATAATCAGGGGCCCGGCGGCGTGGCCTAGCGGCTAAAGTCCTCGCCTTGAATGCCCCGGGATCCCATATGGGCGCCGGTTCTAATCCCGGCAGCTCCACTTCCCATCCAGCTCCCTGCTTGTGGCCTGGGAAAGCAGTCATGGACGGCCCAAGGCTTTGGGGCCCTGCACCCGCGTGGGAGACCTGGAAGAGGTTCTTGGTTTCTGGCTTCAGATCGGCGCAGCACTGGCCGTTGTGGCTCACTTGGGGAGTGAATCATCGGATGGAAGATCTTCCTCTCTGTCTGTCCTCCTCTCTGTATATCTGACTTTGTAATAAAATAAAAAATAAATCTTTAAAAAAATAATAAAATAAATAAATAATATAATCAGAATGCAAATCTGCAAACTCCAGACTCTGCGAAACAGCGATATAAATAACTTAATCCGTTCATCAACACCAACAAGCACTTGCAATGAAAAGTGTTTAAAATGTTAATATTAAAAGAAACTTAAAAGACCAGTCAGCCAGGTGGGATATTGGGGCCTATTTGATATTGTGTTTTTCACAGCACATTTTATTAGCAGATGCTTATAAATATCTCACTGATTACAATCACAGATGGGCACACAAGTTTTCCCCTAGTTGGTGAAGTTGAAATTACATGGGTTTTTCATGCTTCATTACAGAAAATCACAAACCTTACTCTTGTGATTAGTTACACATTTGAAAGAAAGCAGATATAATTTGTTACTCATACTGCTTTATTCTAATTTTTGCTAATGTGGTTAAATACTGTATGTTTGAAATATTTTCTCATCTTCATTAAAAATCTGTTTTTCAAGAGTTGCATGTTTTACACTGCCAACACTCGGTCTGTTACTTATTTCAGATAGCAGAACTTGTGGCAACTGAATTTTTTGATCAAGGAGACAGAGAGAGAAAAGAACTCAACATTGAGCCAACTGTAAGTAAGAGGCATTATTAAAATGTAGTTTTTCATTGTCAATTTCTTTTTACACTTTTGTGAAAAGTCCCAGCTATGCCTTTTCTAATTATTTTAAAACATCATTCATATTAGAAAAATTATGTGTTCATCAGAGAATGCAAAAGAGGACAAAAATGATTTTGGCAAGTATTATTTTGTACCCCTTTTGCAATTTGTTTTACCCATGTAATAGCCACTTTTTATCATAACAGATGCTCTTTTTGTGTTACATGAAGTCACTGTAATAATTTACCCACTTCCTCTGGAGTAATTATGTTTGCAATGTTGCAAGCATCTACACTGCTGAGTTTTTCAATGCCATGCTTTGTTATCTCGTTAGGACAAATTCCCAGAATTGCTGTAACAAAGGTTCACAAAGTGAAAGTGTTTGATATACACTACCTTTTCCCACAGAGGATGTATCTGCAAGAGATTCTTTAAACCACTTCTATCTTTTGGGATTATTTTTCTCTTTTTTTATTCATCCGGGTGCTATCTGATCTAAGCTAATTCACAGATTTTTCATTATTTTTTTGTGGAGTCAAGTTACATGATGTTCTTTAACTATATTTTCATATTTTAATTATATTTTCAGGATCTAATGAACAGGGAGAAGAAAAACAAAATCCCAAGTATGCAAGTTGGGTTCATTGATGCCATCTGCTTGCAACTATATGAGGTATTTATATCAGAACTAATTGGTTTGCCTTACTTAGACTATCTTATGAATTATAACCTAAAGGAAGTTAAACAGATTAGCACTATCCATGGGTATTTTGTTATTACATAAAAAAATACAAGAAATAAAATTTTTAGTAATATTGGTTCTTTTACTGGTAAGCATGTTTGTGTGTTTGTGTTGAGCAAGACATGCATTTTATACAATGACTACTTCTCAAAAAAATAATTAGTTTAAGTCTAAGTATTATTAAGTGCCTACATGTTAGCCTAAATAAGGAAAAGCAATATCACACAACTTTTTTTCACTGTTTTCATATATTTTCATATTCTTAAGTAAATGTTTATGAGGAGTAGAAGGCCAGAAACATATTATGGGCTTCCTTTTCCATTTATCACTGACTTGGCTTTTGGAGTTTTTTGGGTTTTTTTTAAAACAAATGCATCCTCCCTAAAACATAAAATTTACTAGTTTAGATATTATTGACACAAGCACAGCAAATAGATGTTGTCTTAAGAATTTAAGCAGAAAACTATTTTAATTATTTGGGAATGCAACATTTATCATGACATTATCATAAAATGTCAAGACCTAGACATTTTCTAACATAGACATTTCATATATTCAGGGATTACATTAGTAAAGTTTATCTTCCAGAAATATGGAGTATTTGACCCAAACAAGTAGTTAATGTGAAAACTGGCTCTACAGTCCAGTTCTCCCTCACCACTAGTTCTGGGTGCTAGCCATGGAAAGAATTTGGTAAGGAAGAATTTGGTAAGGAAGCTGTTGCCGATGAGGAATATGAGAAGAAAGGGACAAGAGACTCACCAGAGGCAATACAGGCAAACAGGGGAGGGACAAAGCAGCACGTGTTGGGCCTTCACACCACTGCTCACCACCCCTGCCCAGCAGTCTCCTCCTCCAGTCCCATTTAAAGGTCTCCCTTGCGGCAGGGTTTCAAACAGGCTTGAACAGCTTGTTTTTCCACAGCAGATGCTTTTCTTATCTGTTGGATAAAGTGTTCCTCTGTTAAAAATGATAATGGCTCTTTTACTTTTTCCCCATCCCTGCAAAATAGTCAAAACAGTAATCAGATGACCTATTATAGATCTGCCCTTGTATGCTTCATGTAACTGTCTGCAAAGGTTCATTTTCTATGTGATATGAATGTGGATTTTTACCATCCTGAAGAAATAACATGTTCTTATTGTAGAATAGAGTATGAAGAAGCAGAAAAGATAAAATCACCAATAATCCCACCACTCAGAGATAATTATATTTATTTATATACTTTATGAAATTCTTGCTTCAATAAAATTGCTTTTTACAATATTCTCAATATTCATATTTCTGTGTTGAAATGTCTTGTGTGACACTTTTAGTAGCTACAGAACAGAGATGTAATACATCTTGACCTGTTATTAAATAGTTGTCATTTTCAGTAATGTCCTTGTTACAAAGACATCTGCAATGAAGATAATTGGAGTTAAATGATTATGGTACTACAGTTGGTAAAAAAAAATAACTCTAGGAGTTACTAATTATTAATTAATTTTTGTTACAGTCATGAATAAAAACCTACATAAATACATTTTATAGAAAAATGCAAAAACTGTCTCCCCCGAAGCTGAAATTAGAGAGTGTGAACTACATAGAAACCTAATGTACTGTTTCCTCCAAACTAGCAGATTTCACTTAGGCCTGTCTCCAGTGCTCAATGAATTGATTTGGGAATGTGCGTGTTTTCCCATTCAGTTGCTCAGCACATCCTTCTTGCCTGTTTGACTTCAGAGGACTCCCTTGTAAAGGATCTGTGTGTTCATACAACCTGTGCTGACCCCAACAGTGGGCATGCTCAGGAGCTGAGTGTGGGATGTGGCCCTTGTGACAAGACTTGTCTCCGGGTGTCCTCCCAGATGTTTGCTTTCTTTTTCTTTCCTTAGGCTCTAACCCACGTGTCCAAGGACTGTTTCCCTTTGCTGGATGGCTGCAGAAAAAATAGGCAGAAATGGCAGGCTCTGGCAGAACAGCAGGAGAAGATGCTGATCAATGGGGAAGGCAGCCAGGCCAAGCGGAACTGAGCAGCCAGTTTCTCGCAGAGTTGAAGTTTACAGAGCTGGTGTATTTTGCATTCTGCCTGGTGTCCCTATGCACTGTACAGACTTGGGTTATACTTGCCACTGCTCTATTTTTATTTTTGCACAACTCTTGAGAGCATAGCATGAAATGTTTTAGACTATAGCATATATTCTGTGTACTTGTTTTACACCACTGAGCTGAGATGATCAACGATAACCTCACTTTTCATGAGAGTTCTGTTTGGAGCATCTTGTGTATTGCAGAAGGCAAGTAGCTTCCTTGCACTGAGGTTGTTTTTGTTTTTTGTGTTTGCGTAGGGATATCAAATGATGTTTTTGGTGTGTTCTGTGAATTACCAGACTTTCAAGAATGTTTGGAATCTTTTCTCTAAAGTAGGTTAGGAGTAAATTGAACACATTCTGTGACATTTAAAGCCTTCATTAACATTTTTTTTTAAAGCTGAGTGCATTTTTTGGGGAAAATGTGTATTTGTCAACAGTAAACAGTGTCAACAAAAAGTTAAGACTCTAAAACTAAGGGAAAGACTATGAGGACATGAAGAACATGTTTTCTTTAATTGATTTGCTATTTTTGAGAAAGAAATGACAATAGGAAATGTTGTCATTTTAAGTGCAGCCTATCAATCCGAATCACTTCAAGTTCATCTCTATGATGTAAAGCAGGAGTCGGTCTGGTCCCTGACTTCTTAAGGGATGGGTGTGATTCAGAAAGGATCTGTCAGTGCAATATTCTGTGGGAAGATACTCCTGAGAGCCAGTGTTCTGAATATGGAACTTTTCAGAATTAATTTTCTACTCCTCCATCTTCTTAGAAACCACGATTTGCACATCTAGAGTTTCCATCTTCTGGGAAGGAGTTGAGACACAAGGAAGTGAGACATGGCTGTTAGTGAGAGGAGTACAAAGTGAATGTTGTATTCTGCATCAAGTGATGTTATAGAAAAATTCAAATTATGTAAAGAGTAAAAGGCTATTGCCAATACTTGGATCAAACATGAATTGGAGGGAGCAGAAAGAAAAGACACCTTACCCCCAAATAAAACCTGCCAGTGTTTTGAGAAACAGCTGTATATTTGTTTATAGGATGAATCAATCTAGAATCACAGAAGTGTGGGTGTGTGCCCCAAACACTGGCCCTTAGTTTGCTGTTAGTGTTATTGCCTTCTCACAGCTTTCAATACAGTTAACATTTTCTTTGGATTTGAGTTCATTTAACTAGGTTGCCACTGTTTGTGTAAACCCTTGGCTACATGTTTCTTCAGCACTGGAGAAGTGGAAGGTGAAATGAGTGGCTTTTTTAGGAAAGGCAAAAATGCTCCACATAAACAGAAATGTTTGGATGTGGGCAGAACAGGAAGAGATTTAATTTGTTCGCTCCAAACCCCACTACCCAAAGAAAAGAGCTGATGAGAGTATCACCGATTGGGACAGAACATCTCTTAGCAATATGCTAACAGCATTCCCAGAGACCTTTCACAAAAGCACACTTGTCATTCATGTCCTTTCCCCCTGAAACTGCCTATATTCAACTTACATTTTTTGAAATCCTGGATATGTATATATATTGTGAAGTGATGTCACTTTCTTGTTATATATCATTTGGGATAAAAAAAAAACAGCAAAACAAATTGTATTTCCAGTATTTTATATTAGTAAGAGATAATCTAGGAATTTATCAACTCTTTAATGTTTTACATGTTAACATGGTAATACTTGTATTTTCAGAGTGTTTTTATGTCATATTGATGAAATCTGTCAGGTAGCCTCTTGGTGGCACTGGTGTGTAAATTATACACATTATCACTTAAAACAACAGTCATATCTACTTACTGGGAAATACCTGTGCACGCATACATAACTCCTTAGTATAGGAAGATTGTTTAAGGAACAGTAATCTTGAACAAATCTACCTTCTTAGCACACACACATTGTAATATAGCAGCTATGCTAAAGTATGTAATCACGCACTTCAATAGGTTAGTTAGGCCCCTTTAAGGTATCTCACTGAAGTTTTTATTTTGTTTTGCTTTTTTAAGACATGATAGATGGAGTTGGAGGATTCACATGTGTATTATTTAATAATAAGATATATTTAGAGTAGAAATTGTTAGGTCTGCCTTGGATATTGGTTTACTTTACTTCACTAGTTGAGTATTTAGGAGTAAGGCAACACAATGCCCATTTTACTTTATTGTTCAATATTTTTAGTAAATGCAAAAGAATAGTATTTCTTTAGGGCTAGTTAATTGGCCCAAATGATGTTTAATTTTTAGTAAAATCATTCCATACATGAACTATCAGCGGTACGTGGGCACAAATTAAAATTTTGTTCATATGTGAATATTTTCGTTCTCATTTCTTCTTAAGTTGATAAAAAAATCTTTCTCCTTCACCTTATCCTGTATTTATATTACCCATGCAAGAAGTTGTTCTTGTCCTAGGGTGTTTGTGTAGCTATAGCACAGTAACATATCTTTCATTTCAACTCTCAGCCAGAAAAGTTGCCACTATTTCACTAACCTGTTCAAAGGTCTCTGTTAAATTGCCAGACTTTTTTTTTTCTTTCAGGGGATTGGCCTTGCCCTATCACAATCATGTGTGAACTTGAGTAAATTACTTAACTTCTGCGTTTCTGAGCAAGTTAGGCACTACAGGCAGTGAGTTCGGGCAAAGCCTTTCTCTTAAAGGAGAATATCACAGAAGCTACTTTGTATGCCCTAGGGTGTCCTGGTGAGCACTTGAGAAAATTAAATCGTGGACTAAAGAGCAACTGAGCTGGTCCTGTGTGTCATTTCTTATGTTGCATTTCCAAGACTGAAACAAAGCAAAGACACAGCTGCCCATGCAGGTCACTAGTGCTTATGAGGCTCAGAGCTCCTTCAGTGCCTTGCCCAAAGAACAAACCCAGAATGATGATGGAGCTGACCAGGCCATCACAGGCCAAGTGGTTTGCCTCTGATTTTACAAGACTGATGTAAAATGAGAGGGGAAATGTAATTCCCATCCTCTACTACGAACTTAGCTAAACTAAGGTAGCCCAACCAAATTTCTAGGTATCAATCACTCATCAGTTCATCTTTCAGAGAGGGCCAGCCCGTTGTTAGGTGCTGTGCTCAGCCTGGGAGACATGGCAGTGACTTCCAGGAGCTCACAGCCTCTGCACAATGTGTCACGGTCTCTGATCCTGCCAGTGGGGTGATAAAACTTGGGGTAGAGTATATCACTTTCTGTTCTCATAACATGTATTGTGTATCTTCTTTACCTAAAATTCAGTAAGAATCTATCCATGAACATCCTGTCTTCTTTCAAATACAAATCACTTCACCTGTTGGTTGCTTAAAGAACACCTTATAGCCAGTTAGGAGTTACTCAGAGTTCTGCACTATTAAACTGTTTCATTTTTGGACCCCTTCTGCTCTACCAGAGGGAGCGAAGAAGAAAGTGTTAAAGCTCACTTGCCCTTCTATATCCTTATCAAAACCCTGTGTAAACACGTCCTCATGAATGTTGTTGAAAGCACTGTAAATAGTTGAAAAAATAAATTTCTATTACAGTTAAAATCTTCTGTACCATCACTAGCCACTGTTAATATCTATTTGTATTCTTATACCTTTTCAATATATTTGAACAAATATATAGTTTCTGGCACTATTTTTATACTAGGATAAAGGAGTTACTATGTATATTATGTTTAACTTTTAAGTCATTTTGAATCATTGTGAATGTTGAGACTTTTTCTTTCCCTTTCCTTCACCTTGGGCATCATATCAGATGACTCCTCTGGCAAACCTGCTTTGTGAGAACACTTACCCACCTCAGATCTGCTTGAATGAGATACGCTCATTTTCCATTGTGCAAATTCTTCACTTGTCCATTGTTCCCTCATTTTTTTCATGCTTTGTAAAAAATAAAAAGAATGAACAAGGAGCTATGAATGTTGCATCATTATTGGGGGGGGGCTTTGAATTTTAACGGTGGATTTTAGGGAGAGAGAAGGGGCCTTTTAACTTTAATGAAGCTAACCTGTGATCTTATTTCCTGAAGAAAAATATGGGTTAAAATAATTTTTTTCCTTACCACAGATTTCCTCAGTAATAGTCTTGCTTTAAAAAAAAAAAAAGATTTATTTATTTTTATTGGAAAGGCAGATATACAAAGAGAAGGAGAGACAGAGGAAGATCTTCCATCCGATGGTGACTGCAATGGCTGGAGCTGAGCCAATCTGAAGCCAGGAGCCAGGAGCTCTTCCGGATCTCCCACACGGGTGCAGGGTCCCAAGGCTATGGGCCGTCCTCCACTGCTTTCCCAGGCCACAAGCAGGAAGCTGGGTGGGAAGCAGGGCCGCCAGGATTAGAACCGGTGCCCATATAGGATCCCGGTGAGTACAAGGCGAGGACTTTAACCACTACACCGTCGCAACGGGCCCATAGTCTCGCTTTCATTAACACCTTTACCACCAGCTGGAGGGCAACAATTTCCATCCTCCTCACTTCAAGTCCATAACAACTCTGTGGAAGGAGATTATTACCAGCTTCATGCTATGTGGGGAGCCAGGCTTAGGAGTTAAAAGCTTGCCAAATGACATGGGCTGGGTTTAGGCTCAGATCTGTCTAGTTTCAGCATAGGTATTTATTCTGGTTAGCTCTCTTTTTGAATTGTAAACGTCCCAATCCATTCCATTCTTACTGGATCATGTTGGGTGGGTAGAAACATGAGACACCAGAATTCCCTCACCCTGCACATCTGGTTTGGTTTGGGTTTTTATGATTCACATTCCTTCACCTAGTTCATCTGGTAATAGCTATTGTAATGCCTGCCCAGACTGCAAGACACGTCTCCATGTCACTGGTGTACAAGTGTGGAGGGATGATTAAAGGTGGAATTTGTGATTTTGTATTTGGCCACTAGAGAAGCTCTCTTCGTGTGGGGCAGAAAATCTAAGTTATGCCTGCACAAAGCTTAGGAGAAAAGCCAAGTAAAATTTCCTGTGGAACAAACAGTGCTTTAGATGGTCTGCCCACTAGAGAGCAGCAGAGTTTCAGCAGAATTTAAAGAGGCATGTTACAGGTCTCAAGGAAAGAATCAAAGTGCTTTTTCAGAGATGCCTTAGCAACTAAAGAAAAACAACTGGAGAAAAATAGAGAATTTAAGGTAAAGTCAAAAGTAGAGAGGAAATGAAGTATTTATGGATTTTTTTGAGAGTTAAAATACTGTGCTTTGCCCCGCAATAAGACATACCCTCCGGATTTTCTCTCATGTGAAACATCCTCAATATTCCATTCACAAAGACATCCTTCTTCCCTACGGAAAAGGGATGCCTTGGACAACTCTCTTGAGCCCACATTCTTGCATTAGCTGTGCTGCCTTCACTGCAAACTGGAATTCCTGCATTTGATCTATGGAAACGGCAAATCATGATTTTCTTGTTTTAAGACACATGAACATTAAACTGACAGAAACATTTTGAAGTTGCATAAAATGTTCCCAACAACTTGTAGCTACAACTTGTAGCTGCAGCCTACAGCTCAGGAAGAAAAGGGGGTGCTGGTTTCCAATTGACAAATGGTTTGTCCAAAATAAAAACGCCCAAGAGTTATGATCGGAGAATCATGATTACTGGAATCAAAGGCATCTGGCTAAGTGGCATGTGTAACATTTCTTTCTGGTGTTCCTCATATTAGCTGTGTGAATTATGGAGGTGACTAGATTTACAGTAAAAAATAAATAATAAACAACCAAAAGAAGACATGCACTTACTTATTCACAATAGTAGGTTACTTAATAAAGCACCAGATTGGGGTTAACTAAACGGCATGATCTCATGGAGCTTCTAATTCAGTGGAGGACACACATGAGGACAAACATCATTCTCTTTAGGTACTCAAGGTGCGGAATAGGTACTTAAGTTGAACTTGAGGTTCACAACAGATTTCCCTTAAAGTTGTGCCATCTGATTCAATGAAGTGCAACAGAATGAGTACATCAGACAGAAGAAACAGCATGTGTAACCCCCAGATGATTGCAGACTAGAAAACATGAAAGACCCTCTTGGTATGTATTAATACTTCCCTGTTATCATGCTTATATATGATAAATATTACAGATATTTTACAAAGTATAAATATTTAAATACTGATAAACAGTTTATTAAATGAAGCAAATGTCCTTTATACCCACAATTGAGCTTCTACAGAAACCCTAGGTGTGTCTGGGTATTTGAACTACACCTAGGTCTAGTTAGTGGGAGGGGCAGGGGTTCGAATCATATGAAAGTAAACTGACCTTCTCCTTACTAAACAGTGTCTCCAAACGACTTGATCAACCCTCTCCCCAGAGCTCCACACCAGCCAGAATCACAGAGTTTTCTGGGTATGACTAAGTTTTCTGGAGAGTTGCTGGCAATACCAATGGGCCTTTCTAATCAATGGCCTCTCCTGCCTCTGATCACAATGGTAAATCTGTGCTTTCCTGATTCTGCCTGAAGCTGCCCCACACAAGAAACAGACACTCCTGTTCAACGCAAACGTTCTTCCAGCCTCTCTTCTAGTGGGTAGCTGGGAGGGGGCGGCTGGGGGGAGACCAACACTGAAGCAAGCCACATTCTAAAAATGCAATAAATATCTCCTCCAGCATTCAGGGGAAATATGGTTTAAAATGTGGTGTTTCTGGTTTTGCTTTAAAAAAAAAAAAAAAAAAAAAAGAAGAAGAAAGAAAAAGAAAAAAACTGAAAAGCAAGTTTAGCCTGACCAAAAATCCAAATTCCAGGTTTTTTCTTCCACCTTATCTGTGGAAGATTTGTGTTTGGGATCATCAACATCGCACAGTACCTCTGAGTCACTGGGACTCAGTATTCACAGGCAGCAAATAGGGTGGAGCATCCCCTGCAGTCACATATAAGCAACATAGCAACGCAGATCAGCAGTGCAAGGGAACTGCAGGGGCACAAGTTGCTTTTATACAATGGATTTTAACAAGCCACAGAATCGGGAGTACAGCAAGGAGTAATGCTTTCCTTTTCTCAGTGAGTGATCCTAAAAAAGGAGATGATGCCATTAGACAATTTAAACACACACACAAGCAGGCTGTTCCTGAGCCTGAACAAGACAGGATACCTGGGCAGACACTATTATCAAGCTCAATCAATTTGCTCGCATACTACTTGGACAGCAAAATATGTAAACATTTCACTTCTAACCATTTTTTTCCTAAATTTCCATTGAAAAATCATGAGGCTAGTTTCCTACTGCCAGTGTTAACAAATCATCACAGAATTATTAGTATACAACCACACAACTTCATTATCTAACAGTTAAGGAGGTCAAAGTCTAAAACGGGTTGGCAAGGCGTTTCCTCACTTCGGCTGACCTTTGGGAGGAAGCCTGCCTTGCTAGGCTCTCGGCCCCTTCCTGCCCCTCCAAAGCTAGCACTACAGCAATCTTTGTACCTCTGTTTGTATCTCTGTCCCTGTCCCCGTGTGTCTCTCTGACCTCTGCTTTGATAACATCCTTTTGCCTGACACTCCTGAATTCTTCATCAAAGGACAACCATGACCACACTGGGCCTACCCGGTTAGTCCACGGTGATCTCATCTCAAAATTCCACCTTAGTCGCATCTGCAAACCTTGTTTGCCAGAAAAACTAATAAAATTCACAGGTTTAAGAGATTAGGATGTAGACATCTTTAGAGGACATTATTCTCTCTGCCACAGTCACCACTCTCGATAAGCTTAGGGTTTTTAAAACCTTTTTGTGTGCCTTATTAGTAAGCTTTATTCTTTGCCGAGCAATTTGGCATTAGCATAATTAAGTAGACAATATAGGGAGCTCCCAGAACACCTGTACTTGGTAACATGTACTGGCCCCTCAATATCAACACCAGCCCCTTTAGTGATACCTTTTTATAAATTCCATACTTGATATTGGAGTTCATGCTTGGTGTTGTGTATTCTGTGGGTTTTTACGAGTGCATAATGGCATTTGTCCACCACTGTTAAACCCTACAGAATACTATCACAGCCCTAAAAAACCCTCAGTGCTCTGCCTGTTCAGCCCCTTGTCCCCCACTAATTCCTGGCAACCACTGGTCTTTTTACTGTCTCCAGAGATTTGCCTTTTTCCAGAATGTCATTTCAGATGGAATTGCACAGCTCTTTCATGTTGACTTCCCTCAGTAATGAGAAGCGTCCCTCTAAGGCTCCTCTGTGGCTCCTGGTGCTGTAGTAAGTAGTTCATTTCTTTGCACCCATAAATAGCATTCCATAGAATAGATGCACCACATGAAACATATTTTTAGATCAAGTTGTTTATATAGACAGGGTCTTGCATACTTTGGGTTACCTGCGCTGACTCCTCAAGAAAAATTCCAACTCTTCTCATTATGCTGCTTTCAAACAAGAATATGCATGATGCTATGAGTTTTTATAATAAATTTTTTCAAAGACCCAAACACAATGTGCTAAGTGGTCAGTGCAGAGAGTACACTAGAATAGGAAATAACTGCTACTGCTGTTATTAAAATCATGTCATGATTATGGTTATGAAAGATTTTAATCCCAAGCATTATGAAAGCTTTCATTTTTAGGTAGATAAAACTCAGCCACTGAAAACATTTCAAGTAACAGTTAAACACTGACTGTGCTTTCTAACAAATTCCCACACTTGTCATGTGATCACTGCAGAGATCCTGGGACATAGGCAGTACTTTTTCCTGATTCTCGCATGATGAAAGACTCAGAGACTCAGTTGTTTTACCACCTGAAAACTCAGAGTTGCTACTTGCACTGCAGGCTCCCTACATTCAGTCTGGTATATTTCACATTACAAAGTAGTTTTCCTCTCCAAGGATTAAGTCATGCTTTTACTGTGTAAAGCAATAATTTTCAAAAATGTGACTTCAGAATAAGACATTAGTAAGGTCAGTTGAAAACAGATCCACAGGCCCAGCTGGCCTAGCAGCCAGTTAAGAGGAGGAGGAAAGTTGAGCATTCTTACTTTACTACACTCTCCAGGTTTCTCAGATGCAGCCTTAAGTTGGGAAATCAAACATCAAAATACTGCTTTTCCTCTAATTGCTTATAATACCAAGATTAATGGAAGTTAAGAGCAACAGAAAGTGTGGTTCAGTGTTTAAAATAATGCTTCTTTTTTGAGACGTCTAGAGTTTTGAACTTCAAACTCTTTTTAAAATTAAAAAAAATATGTATTTATTTTTACTGGAATGGCAGATTAACAGAGAGAAGGAAAGACACGCAGAAAGACCTGTCTACTGGTTCACTCCCCAAAATGGTTGTAACAGTCAGAGCTGAACCAATCTGAAGCCAGGGGCCAGGAGTTTCTTCCTGTCCCCCCTACGCGGGTGCAGGATCCCAAGGCTTTGGGCCATCCTGAACTGCTTTCCCAGGCCACAAGCAGGGAGCGGGATGAAAATGGGGCAGCTGGGACACAAACTGGCACCCATATGGGATGCTGGTGCCTGGAGTTGGAGAATTAGCCAGTTGGGCCAATGTGCCATCCTAGAACATCAAACCATTTTTAAAACTTCGCTTTATAATCATCTGGATGTTTCATCTCAACAACAACCAAAAAAAACATATCCCATTTCTATAAGGAAATGAGAAGTAAAAACATAGGGAAGTGGGTTGAGTTTCTGCAAGGACAGACTGGACTAAACATAAAGGCTTCTAGAAGTTTCTCTCCTTCTCTATTATCTATAATTGCTCAAACAGGACCTTGGAAGTTCAGCTCCATTATCAGCCCTCTTTCTCATAGATCATATTCTGGGAGAACATGTACCTGCAAAAGGCTGGACTGATGAAATGAAGTCCTTTCGGCCATTAGGGGGAAAAAAGGACAAATGGGATGCGGCATGTAATAGGCTGAGGGCAAAGGGAGTGTTGACATGTTATCTGTTGTAGATTCTGTGAACAGATGATTCACCAACTGTCCCTAGGATCGAGGAATAGAGGACAAAGGTGCTCTCTCTGACTTACCATCTAAGCGTGTTCTGGTGAGCTGCATTCACATCCAGGGGCAATTCAGAAGGACAAAATGCCAACCAGAGGCCTCATTTTGACCATTCAACACTGGAACCAAGGGATCAGTTCAACTGAAAAGAGCCTTGGGAAGACTATGACAAGAAAAGAAAAAAAGCAGGGGGCGGGGGACAGGAAGGGAGAAAATCAGTCCAAAGTCTTTCATAGAGAGTAACCATTTCCCAATAGACTTAGGAGAGAAGGTGAGTTCAGAGGCACTTCCATCAGAGGTCAAAAACCAGGTTAGAGCTTGTCCATGGCTCAGCTCTAGGTCTTGCTTGCTCTCTAGTTTGGAGCCTTTCCAAAACTTGTGGCAAACTCCAGGTGAGAATGTGACTGTTCACATTTCATGGGAAAAAAGTTCTCACCCTGGGCCAGAGAAAAAGGCCCTGAACGTCGTTCTGGCACAGGTGCAGCAAAGCCTCAGTCTGTCCTGAGCCTTGAGACTTGAACCAGCCTCTGAGAACTGTGTGAAGCCTGTACCCACAGCACAACTGGCACGTGAGATCATGTTTAAAGAGACCTTTGCTATAGTATCACAGGATGATAATTCTCTGCACTGCACAAAGGCCTTCCAGTAAAGCAGAGAAAAGGGAATTATCAAGTAGCAGCAATACACGGAGCCCTTTGTACACATTACCATGTTTTATCATCAGCAGCCTCAGTGGGCAGATAATGTATCCCATTTTTCAGATAGTAAAACAAGACACAGAAGATTAGGCTACTTATTGTAGGTCACACAGCTTGAACATGGCCTAGCTAAGATATGGTTCAAATTTACATACTCCTTCCCACTATCCTAGGGCAGCAGAAAGGGCCAATAGCCCGTCTTTGAGAAAAGGGTCACTTCTAGCCTGGTTTTGTGAATTGTCTCCAACAGCTCACTGGAGATTAGTTTAGATGTCATTCATGCCATTTTTCTTGACCTGCACACATATAAAGGAGCTTCAAATCATTCATAAGAAAATGTAACTACAAGTTTATTTTGGTGTAAAAAAATTTTGAGATCCATGCATAGATTCTCCATAATATATATTTTTGTAAGCTTTCTCAAGCCCACTCATACACATGGATAAGTTTTGCACCAAAATAAAATTATTTTTGTTCTATCTTACATGGTCTTTTGCATCTTAATTATGCATTCCTAACAGGGAATCATTACAAACATCTATCGTTGAAGATTAAATTCAGCTGTGTCTGAAACAGTCCTCACAGATGTTCCTTATTTGTGCTTCCTATTTATCTTTCTGCTTCCAGATTCCTTTATTTCTGCTACATAAATACAACCCAGTTAAATAGAAATCCATCATCAATGCTTTTTGTTATCTCTCACATGAGGGAAAAAGGGCAGAGGTGAGCATTTTATTGCAATGGCAATCAAAGAGCACTTGTTGCAATGTTTCTCTCAGCACAACCCTCTAGCTGCTCTTTTATTTGCCCTATACACATTTGAACTGTAACATGGTCATCAGCTTCTATGATATGTCAGCCAGTTAATCATTCATGGGTGATGGACTAAGCCAGACGATGTTTCCTGTGAAGTTTGTGTTTGCTTTTATGAAGCTGGCCAAACTAATTTCTTTTAGAAATAAACTCCTTTCTTCTTAAGATATGTACAAGTCTATCATTTTCCACTGCATATTTATTGATCTACTATAGAACATCTCCTGTTGTACTTGTTAACATTACAATGATTTTGTTGTACCTGTTTTTACTTTTCTGCATATCCTAATATTTTAAAAACAGATCAGAAATATACAATAAAAATATTCTGAAATTCTAAAAGATACTAGGAACTTTCTATTCCCCTGGTCCCTATCTGATCCAACAACCAAAACTGCATGTAAATTGCATGATAGCCTTGCTTCTCTCTGCCTATAAAATCTCTATGCCCCTCCTTTGGAGGCCATATCCTTCTGTGAAAGTGTGCCCGAGAGGACACCAAATCTATCCTTTAGCTGAACTGAGAAATGTCCCTACTTCTCAGAGCCAACCTATGCAGATTTCAGTTTCAACTGCTACAGCCCCTTCTGATAATAATATTTGTCTTCCTCAACATTAATTCAGTGCAAACTAAGAAATACTCCCTAGACATTTTGTATCCTCCCCCGTTACCTTTTCTTTCTCTCTCTCTTTTTTTTTTTTTTTGAGAGAGAAGGTGTTCCTTTTTTTTTTTTTTTTTTTTTAATAATCTTACTTAGTTGATTAGGGTACAAAGGGTCAAGGGCTACAGGAAAGTGGGTTATACCATTGTTTCCACACTAATATCATTTATCCTTGTTTCTGGGATCAGGGAAGAAACAAAGGGAAAAGCCTCACCAAGCCTCCCACCCATCTTTCTTTTTTTCTTAAAAGTCAGGTATATAGAGAGAGGAGGAGAGACAGAGAGGAAGATCTTCCATCCACTGATTCAACTCCCCAGCCAGAACCAAGCTGATCCAAAGCCAGGAGCTTCTTCCGGGTCTCCCACGCAGGTGCAGGGTCCCGAGGCTTTGGGCCATTTTGGACTGCGTTCCCAGGCTACAAGCAGACAACTAGAAGGGAAGACGGGCCACTGGGATATGAACCAGTGCCCATATGTGATCCCAGCGCATCCAAAACAAGGATTTTAGCCACTATGCTACCATGCCGGGCCCAGCCCACTTTATTTTGGAAACATTCTGTGGAAAGCTCAGACTTCTATGACACATTCACCAAAATCAAGCTTCTGAAAATCACTTTTGATCAAAAATCTTCAGAGTTAATAATAGCTATCCTGCATTCCCTTGCCTAGCAAAGGTTCTCAAAATGCAGGTGTGCTCGGGATCAAAGAGAATCCCTATTTTACCAAATATATTTTGAGGCTTGGGTTTGTAGCCAGACATAATCAGGCATATATGAATGAGTCACACAAGTCAAACGTTTTTCAATTTTCATGATAACCCTGTAAGACTTAATACTGTATTTAAATGTAACAATACTAGAGATTAAAGAATAAAAGTACCTTAGCCAGTGTCTTTACTTAAGCAATGTTTAATGTAATTTGGTAAGGTGGTGGTTTCTCCAGACCACTATACTGTTTCTCTTAATTACCACATGCTATTAATTATACATTGAAGATTTAATTAACACAACAAAACTTAAAAAATAAAAAAATTTTCTTCACTCATCTATGTCACAACAAAGATTTCATGGTCATAGGCTTATTTTAAAGAATCAAAAGGATAACATTGTGGGAAAAGTTACAAATGAATATGAACTGTTCATCACACTAATGAAGCCAAAAAAATTATTTGTTCAAAAAATGCTTAAACACAATATTGTCAAGGATGTCATTTTTTACATTTATGTGATTGTAAATACATACTAAATCTACAGGAACAAGAATTATTTCTCAGCCTAGATATGCATCAGCATAGTTCAGGGAGAGTATGGAGTAGAGATCCAACTGGTTATGCTGAGTGTCCTTTATCTAAACTGTCAGGATTCAATCTAAGGCAAAAAAAGTATGAGTATAAGGAACTATCCAGCAAATCTTTTTAGTAGTCCCTGATGTCCTCATGTACACAGTCAACCTTTATGTACACATCAATAGTAACTGTTGGACATAGAATCTCAAATCTGAATCTACAAATTTCAAATCATCTGAGAAGATTTGAAACTCAACACCTATTGGTGGAGGACCACCCATACAGAGGAAGATTTATGGAGATTCCTTCACCTTCTTTGGCCAATTAAAATGGTACACAATTTTTTCTAACAAAAAAAGTAAATAATTTATAACAACCAGGGGTTAGACTACTTAAAATCTAATACTTAAGTATTTAATACTTAAAACACGGGGAACAAAATATTTTTACTTCACATTTATATTTAAGTTTGGGGAAAGTTGAGAAATGTTATAAGACATATCACATTTTGGGGGAAAAAAGATGCAACCAACAAATAATAGTAGAGAACAACAGAAAGCACCTTTGCCACAGTATTGTCACCTCCCCAAGGGCAGTCCATATCCAAAGTTCATTGTTGGGTTGTATCGAGACTCCCAGTCTCAACTTTGGAAGCTCTAAAGGACCATAGAAGGCTTCTGTTGTTATATCATGGGGCAACTTTTCTCTCTTCCCAATCCTGTATTCTTCACTGACTTAACAGTTATTTTAGTTAAATCAAGGGAATTTCTTAGTCTTTTTGTGCTGCTACAACATAAATATCTAAAGACAAGAAAATCCAAAGTTTTATCCTAAAGGTAAATTCCTAAATATAAATAGATAAATTGGAGGAAGACAAAAGTTGAGGATGACTGATTACCAATTTAATGCAAAGTGTAACAACCAGAGAACCATCTTGGCAGCATATAAAGAAACTTTTATTTCCTGATGTTAAGAACAGGAAATTACATAAACTAGGCCAAGGAATTAAATATAAACAGAGCGGAGGGCCAGAGAATGCTGAATCCCCATCTTGGACAAGTCCTTTATGCCAAGGAGATGACTCTGGTTGAGAAGGGTCTCAGAATCATGGGAATTTGAGACTTGGGATGGAAATATCTGGATCTATTCTCTCACAAGCCTTAAAATCCATCATGACATTATGCCCCTTGGGAAAATTAGAGGCATATTTACCAGAGTGATAAGGAAAGCACTGGCAAAAAGGATGCCAGGGTTGAGAAGTTAAGAGGAGGAAAATTATCTGAGAAACAGAACTCTGAAGCTGTTTTTAGAGAACTGGGCTGCCTAATACCAATGGGAATAGGATGGTCCTGAAATTGTTTGGAAGCCAGATAGCAATGCTTCAGTACCAGATTAGAGTTGTCACAATAAATGCAATTATCATAATGAACAGCAAAGCTGAAGTGGTATCCAGGAATGTCTAGCCCATACCACCCATGGAGATCATTAATAAAATATGGTATTTTTAAATATAAGAGGTAACCAAGAAAGGGTTGGCTCAATCTCTAAAATTAAATACATTAAAATGGATAATCACTTGGCCTTTTAATAGTGTCTCTTAATTCTTGAATATTTGTTGAAGCTTGACCCAGCTCCACTTCCAGCTTTTTTACTGTTTTCCCACTGTGGCAAGAAATATCTTCCAACTCTATGACTTTTCCTTCTGCCCCATTCATTCTATTGTTGAGGCTTTCCACTGAATTTTCAATTTGCTCCATTGTGTCCTCCAATTCTAATAATTCTGCTTGATTTTGTTTAAGTGTTACTATTTCCTGTGTGACATATTCCTTGAATTCCTGTATGTGCTTCTCATTATTTATAAGAACTTTTATAACAAAAAAAATTTTAAGTTCTTTATCCCCCATTTTCTCGATGCATTACTCAGTTAACTCTGAGGTTAGCTAGGACTTTTGCTCCTTTACAGGGGAGTCTTCAGTAATATCCATTGTGCCTCTGTCTCTTCCTTTGCTCTTGGTCATTGCAATTCTAGTTAACAGATTCTTCTCCTCAGGGCAGGTGTCTAAGCTGTGTCACCACAAGGCCAAATATAAATTATGGGAGTTCCAGAAGGCACAGAAGGAGAAGCTGAATTTAAAGATGTATTCAATAACATTAAAAATGAAAACCTCCCTAATATGAAGAAAGAATTGGGAAACAAGATCCAGGAGGGGCATAGAGCTCCCATTAAGATTGACCAAAAGTAATCTTCACCATGACACACAACAATAAAGCTTTCTTCAGTCAAACATAAGCAAAAGATCCTTAAATACGTATGTGAAAGAAAAAAATCAATTGACATATAGAGCAACCCCAATCAGACTCACAGATGATCTATCACAGAAAACTCTACAGGCCAGAAGAGAAGAGTGAGATATTACAGATTCTAAAAGGAAAAAAAATATTCTCGGCCCAGAATAACATACCCATCAAAGAGCTTTCCTTTGTTTTTGAAAGCGAAATGAAATTCTTCCACAGTAAAGAAAACTTCAAAGAATACGCCTCTTCCAGACCTGCTCTACAAATGATACTTAAAAATGTTCTCTTAACAGAGAAAAGGAAAAGTACCTACCAAAACAAAGGTAAATGTGGAAAACATCCAAGTAAAATGACAATAGAAAACTAAATCAAACAACGACAACCCATTGCTAACATGATAGGACCAAGTTACCACCCAACCATATAAACCCTGAATGTAAATAGCTTAAGCCCATCAATCAAACATCATAGATTAATGGACTAGATCAAAGAATAAAAACCATCCTATCTGTTGCTTATAGGAGACACATCTCACCAGCAAAGATCAATGAAAATTACATATAATAGATTTTGATGTCTGATTTTATTTTCATTTTTTTCAAAACAGTTTTTTTTTTCCTCATATTAAATTCTTCACTGACTCACAGGTCATACAGTAGTATCATTTTCTCCAAGAAGGTTCTTGATTTTTTTTATTTTTTCCGCAGCACATTAGTCATTGAATAGCATGTTATTTAACTTCATGGTGTTGTAAAATTTGTGATTTTCTTCCTGTTGTTGATTTTGTTTTGTGGCTTCTTATTTAAGGGAATGTATAGTAACTGTGTAATAGAGACGATCATATCCACAATATGAGGACACAATGTAGTACGCATCTGTACATCCATATCAAAGGTGGACACCCAATGAAACTGTTAAATTTACCTTGACAATAGGCTGCTGGACTTTCTGCCATTGTCCATGTCCATAATGTCAGGATACACTTAAACAGAAACGATGGACTTATGACTGTTTATGAAGAACTATACTATTGTAATAACAGAGGAGAAATCAGTGGGTGCAGTTGAGGGCAGGGGAATTTGGGGAGGAGGTTAGGTAAATCCCAGAACCTATAGAACTGTATTATAAAATAAAAAGAATGGATGATCTAGCTAAGGGGAAATGCTCTAATAAAAACTCAACAATTCATAGCCTAATTTCCAAACCTTAGGTTATTTCCATGCCCAGAACCTGCTGAGTGAAAGTAAGGACAGGTCATAAAAAGGAAGGATCCTGCAATATCAAGACAGCTATTGACAATTATTTCTCCAGTGCTTCTCTCAACAGACCATACCATCATTTGCTCAGATAACCATTCAATGGTAAAAAACAAAACAAACAAACAAAAAAGGCAGGGGGAGATTTCAGATATTTGAGGTCTACCTGAAACAGTTTCAGATCGACACACAAAGATAGTGTTCAAATAGGTGCTTGTAACATCCAAACTGTAAGTGGAGTTTGAGCCCAGGTCAAGCTCACCTTAATCAGTTCACTAATTACATGCAGAAATTCAGCATTTATTTTCCTAGTCCCCAAGTCTATAACTGCAATGGATATACTTGATAATTGATTTTCTTAAAAAAAAAAAAAAAAAAAAAAAAAAAGAGGTTCCCTTGGACTACGACATAGGCACTACTACAGAGGAAAAGGCCAAATCAAACTTCTACAACCCATCACCATCCCAGACCCAATTAAGTGTAACAAATAAAGAGTGGGCATTGTTCTGCAGCAAACTAAACTACCTGCTTCAACTTATACCCAGAAGGCAGCAGATGATGACTCAAGTTCTTGGGTCCCTGCCACTCACATGGGAGATGCGTATTGAGTTTCTGATTCCTGGTTTCAGCCCAATCAAACCCCAGCTGTTAGGTTACCAGCAGAGTGAAACAAGCAAGATATCTCTCACATGCATACATTGTTGTCCCCCTCTCTTATTCTTGCTGTTATTCTCAGTCTGCCTTCCAAATGGATAGAGACAGACATTTAAAATAACAAATTAAAAACAATCCCACATTCTGGAAAAGCAACAGGCATTAGTCCTACTTTTGGAAGTTTCTGAAGGAAATTGTATCTCCGTTAGATCTATCACTCATGAACACATTCTTGATGATGATAGTGGACTTCTGCAAACTCAACAGTAGCTCCAATTACAGCTGCTGTGCTACCTATTGTCTCTGCTAGAGCAGATTAACATGTCTCAGTTCATGTCAGGCATCACTGATCTAGCAAATTCATTCTTTTCCACATTCATCTGGAAGAAATACCAAAACCAGTCCACCTCCACAAGATGCATGCAACAGAATACATGTTTGATCCCCGTGGGGACTTTATTATGTCTCCCATCCAGAGGATCAAGACTTTGCATGATCTAGACATTCTTCACAAAATCATTTTGGTCAGCTAATATGGATAATGCAAGTCAGCAGAAAATGGAAAAAGATGTATAATTATGGTGGAGGCTTTCTAAGACATACATGTTCCACAATGAACTAAAACCCTACAAAAATTCAGAGGCTCATGGCATTGGTAAAACTTTAACATGGTACTATCATATTCATTTAACCTCAAAAGTAAAGAATAAAATATTTCCATCTCATGACCAGTGTGGTAGCATACCAGGCTAATTCTCTTCCTGCATAGCTGGCATCCCACCTGGGCACCTGCTCATGTCCCAGCTGCTGCACTTCTGAACCAGTTCCCTGCTTGTAGCCTGGAATGTCAGCAGAGGACGGCTAAGGTCCATGGACCCCTGCACCCATACAGGAGATCGAGAATTAGTTCCTGGTTCCAGGCTTTGGATCAGGTCAGGTGGCCATTTGAGCCATTTGGGGAGTAAACCAACAAATGGAAGACTTTCTCTGTCTCCCTGTCTCTCTCTTTTATCTATAAAAATCTGCCTTTCAAAAAATATTTTTCAAAAATCTTTTCATATTTCCCAGCCTTGATAAGAAGTAAAATAGAAAGATTCCTTTTCAAGTTTGAGATGATTACTCTACACTTGGGAAATGGTTCTAACCCATGTAGTGAGTGATAGGGAAGGCTGCTGTAATTGAGTGTGACTCAGAGTACAAAAGGCTCTGCAACAGTTCCAGGCTGCTATGCAAGCAATCCTACTACTTAGAATATGCAAGTGATGTGGCATTAGAAATACTGGGATGGACCCAGCAACGTAGCCTAGCTGCTAAAGTCCTTGCCTTGTACGTGCTGGGATGCCAAATGGGTGCCAGGTCGGATCACAGCAACCTTGCTTCCCATCCAGCTCCCTGGTTGTGGTCTCGAAAGCAGTCAAACACAGCTCAAAGCCTTGGGACCCTGCAACCACATGGGAGACATGGAAGAAGCTCCTGGCTCCTGGCTTCAAATCAACTCAGCTCCAGCCATTGTGGCCACTTGAGGAGTGAATCAGTGGACAGAAGACCTTCCTCTCTGTCTCTTCTCTTCTCTGTATATCTGACTTTCCAATAAAAATAAATAAATCCTAAAAAAAATACTGGGATAAGAAAGTGTGCTGTGTGGCACTTAGGAACCACAACATAGATCCCTAGAACTCTGAGGTAAGGCCATATGCTTGACAATGAATAATTATGTGCCATTTAAAGAAAGAAATCTTGACACATGGCTAGATCCTAGCAGGCACATATAACCTAACCGTGGAACAACAAGGGGCTACACAGCCAAAACTACTCATGATGAGCTGGGTTCTATAGACTAGTGACTGTCAAACTGGGAAGATTTTGTTCCCTTATCCCAAGTGATATCTGGCAATCTCTGGAATATTTTAAGCTGTCACACTCAACATAAAGTATCACTAGCATCTAGACTTCTGGATGACATGAATGTTGTTAAATAAATTACAGTATGTAGTTGAGTTCCATAAAGCGAAGACTGGGCTGACTCAAAATTTTGAAGAATTAATTTTTACAAAATCTTTGCAAAACCCCAAAAATCATGTTTTACATGAGTCTAGATGCAATACATTGTACACTGAAAGTGGCTCCCTAGGATTGGACAATATGAGGCCAAAAAGTACAAATAAGCTGCCCCCATACCAACTATGTTGTTGCAATGGCCTCTTTCTGGCTAACACTAGTGACTGCATTGTGGTGGGAAAGGCTTTTGTCAGAGCAAGAAAAGGGGCATGCTTAGCTGAAGGATAGGAAGAGTACAAGTAAAAAATACAGGGTCTGCTCAAAAGACAGTACTGAGGAAAAATCTTTCTAATAAGAAGAGCTTCAGGGAACATATTTAATAATGCACTTTGAATAGAAAGTTAAGTAAAACAATGTGAAAATACATACAGATTCATATGATGTGGTAAATGGCTTGGCTTGCTTGTCTGGCAAGAGAAAATACTGGAAAACTGAGGATAAAAAAATCTTGGAAAGGAGAGAGTAATGGATCTATTCCAGTGGGTACAACACACTATATCTTTAACTCTCCTCCTAATACACATATAAGTACATCCACTATGGAACAGTGATAAACAATCAACTAGACAGCAAGACTCAGCTGCTCGACATAGACTTTGTCACTGGGAACATCCTAGCATTGTCAATGGCCCATGTGTGGACACAAGGGCATGAACTTCCACCCTACAAGCTGATCTACTGACTCACTCTGCCAAATTTCCAGAGAAGATCTAATGTGGTGTCATCCTTGGAGGAAATGTATGGCACTTTTAATATTTTGGACTTGTACTGTCCTAGAAAGGGGTAAGGGTAGGCTTGATGGGAATAAATACATGGAAAGCATAATTTGGCATCTTCTGCCTACAAAGTTTCAGCGTTGAGCATTTAATTTACTCTCATGGGATGTGGCATGATATGACATCAGACAAGGAAACCACTTTAGAGTAAAAGGTACATCCCTGGGCATATGACCTTAGGACCTACAGGACCTATCACATGTCACATGGGCAGAGGATAGTCTATTGAAGAGGTTACTTAGCACCAGTTTGGAGCTGATACACTGAAATGCTAGGGCAACCATCCTCTATAATGTAGCTTACACTTAGTCATAACCATTAAGGTGCCCTATCCTCGCTTGGAAGGACAAATAAATGTGGCAACTAGAGGATGAAAGCAGAAGTTGTCATATTGTCACCTCTTCTCACTCCCTTACATCTTGGCTTTCTGAGTTAGAGATCCTATTTTCCAGGGAACCCTCTTCCATTAGGAATTATAGATTGGAAAAACACCAATAATTTCATCTATATTTTGAAGTCCATGCTTCACTATCTTCTAGTGTCTAGAGTTGCCATTGAGAAATTCAGATCCATTTTGATCAGGATATACGTGACACCTACTCTTTGTCATTCAACCCTTCACTCACAGAAATTTGTAAGAAAATTTTTTTCATTCTCATGTAGTGTTACAAGATCTTATAAAGTACCATGATATAGTCCTATTTTGCTCATTGTGCTGTAAACTTTCCTGTAGGGTGTCCTCAATTCTGCCTGATATCCCCTCTGAAAGCCAATTCCACTAACTGTGACATATGATTACCCAAGGGAGTGGTTATGGAGAAATTTATCTGGGAGCAGAAGTGCTTCATTAAAAGCTTTCAATCAAGTCACTATATTCTAACCAGTCTCTTTTATTTCATGTTCTCAAGGCACCTGTATCAGTTTTACATAGTTAAATTTGGGTATTTGGGGTTTCAGAGTTCATGTGCCATAGGCAAAGACAATTTTCTGGATTGCAACTAATTCAATGCCAGGTAAGCTGCTCCAAACAAAAATACTCCTATGAAACCCTTCCCTGTATGACAGTTTAGGTTGTTAGGCCAAATGTATTATAGGTATCATTCACAGGGCAATATTAGTCAATAGACCACAGCAATCACAGTTAACAACTGGACTTTACGGAACAATAGTTCACAATGGGACTCAAGGGGGAAGGGGGGCAGGGAAACTTACTAAATTGTTTCTAGTTACACAAATAGGCCAACAGTGCCTTAATTAATTTTCAAGAATTATTCTTGATCATTAAAAATCACTGGAGATGGTAGCCCTATATGAAGTAATAGCAAATACTATTGACTATATTACTCATTTAATTTTTTGAAAAGTTTTTCAAAGTGTTTTGAAAAACAAATCTCAAAGCCTATCATGGCCATGAATATCAGTGTTT
Source organism: Ochotona princeps (assembly GCF_030435755.1). Taxonomy (NCBI): domain Eukaryota; kingdom Metazoa; phylum Chordata; class Mammalia; order Lagomorpha; family Ochotonidae; genus Ochotona; species Ochotona princeps. Next base: position 33,099,329 of record NC_080838.1, read on the forward strand.
AATTTAACCCTGCTAACAGCTATCTCCAAAGCAGATGAAGTATAGAGAAAACACTTTGGGGCCAACATGGTGGCATGGCATGCTAATCCTCAACCTGCAGCACCAGAATCTCATATGGGGACCAGTTTATGTTTGGCTGCTTCACTTCTGATCCAGCTCCCTGTCAATGGCCCAGAAAGCAGTGAAGGATGACCCAAGTCTTGGGCCCCTGCACCCACATGAGAGACCCAGAAGAAGCCCTGGCACCCAGCTTCAAACTGGCCTGCCTCTGACTATGGTAGCCATTTTGGAAGTGAATCAGCATATGCAAGATCTCTGCCTACCACTCTCTCTGTAACTCTTTTAAGTGAAATAAATTAAAAAACAAAAAACTTCACTAGCTTAGAAGTCCCTAATATTTTCCAGACCAGAATCTTTGGTCAAGCTCTGAAGGTGAGTCTCAATTTTTAGTCAAAACCAACTGATCAAAAACTGTGTAATGAACTTTTTCAGAACAGGTCATAGGATTAAATCTACAGAAGCAGAGATGTTGCAAAAGAGAGGAGTTGGCAGCATAACACATTTTTGGTAGAATATATCTAACAAAGATTCTGAGTAAAATGCACTGTTATTATCTTTAATTTTATGTATCAACTTGTGTCAGTGCTGATGACACACCAACTTAGTGGTTCCTTTGAAACTACACATTTCCATTTCACAGTCACTCATCTGAATTTTAAGATATATTAACCATTAGCATCTAACGATGGTCTTTATTTTCCTTCTACACAAACCTAAGAAATGGATGGAGAGTTGAATAAATGAAAAAGTGGATGGATGGATGAATGCATGGGTGAATAACTGAAATTGAAATAGAAAATTTTAACTAACCCAACAATATAATAATGCATTTTCAAACTGAGATATTAAACCACAGAGCCTATATTTCAATGGAAGTGACTGGGGTTTTAGGATTCACAACATGAATGAGGACACTTAGGAGAATTTTTTTTTTCATAATTATCTCAATAGAAAGAGAAGCATATTATAAAAGAACAAGGATGAATTGCAATGGAACACCTGCCTCTCAACAGCCTGCTAATGCAATCTATCAAAGGATAGAGGGGTACCCCCCAAAACACCTTCCTCTGTTCTAATAGTGGTTCAGCAATATGAGACTTCTAGAAACTAGATAAAGGATAACTGCTGGCCATATCAGCCTGGGTTCATTTAAAAAGATGCTCTGCTTAAACGATGGTCTTCAAAAGTTGAGGACAGACTAGGAACAAAAAGCTGTTGACATACTGCCAAAAGGCTTAAGGGGCATTGAAAGTGATCAGATGAAGGCAGGGTATACTGCTGTGTGCTGAAAACTTACACACTGGACCTCTCTACTCTCTGCCCTACACTCCAATCCAAAAAGGTTATCCAAGGTTTTATAAAACATACTATTCCCTGAAAATTGCTTGCCCACCTACAACCATGGTATGAGATGGAGGTAGTGTATGTGCGAGAAGTTTTAATTTTGAATGAAACATACTTTTGAATATATTGAACAGATACTTCTAAACACCAAATTAGGTCTGTGATTTTTATGTTAAAAGCCCTTAGGCTGCCAGACCCTACTAAAAAACTTCAGGGGCACCATTCACATAGTAATTTATCAAGCTGGGCTGCAGGAGATTCTATTTACAAAGATCACGTTGTAAAGGTGCTCTTTGAGTTGTAGTACTTGGAGACTCTGAGAGAACATTTCATTAATAGAATGACCAGAAAAATCACACAGGCACCTTGTTTTTTATGCACACAATGGAAGAAAACTTCTTCAGTGAAAGATAAACAGAAAACCTAAGAAGCCGTTGAACTTGACTGGACAATAAGATGCTGGACTCTATGTTTGGTATATGCTTGCAATGAGGGAATCTCAACTGAACTTGAACTGTGGTTATGCAACAAGGCGGAGGAATCCACCATGGGGGAAGGGTTTGGGGAGGGGTGGGGAGAACCCAAGTACCTATGAAACTGTGTCACATAATACAATGTAACTGATGAATAAATTTTAAAAAAAAAAGAAAAAAGATAAGCAGAAAAGTCTACATTTCAATTAAATTCCTAATTAGTGCTTGTTCAACTCAAAATTACAGAAGGATGGGTGAAGGAAAAACAGATAATCAAGCAGATAGTAAAACTAAATTATTAAACACAGTGATTCTATTTAAGTGATCTATTTCCTGAACAAGAAAATTCCCTATTGAAAAGAAAGGAGACATTCACTGGGAACAAATTTCAACATCAGACCATGATGATGTTCTTTGACTTTATCTGTATTTCAAAGGTTGATCTCCCATCTAGAAGAGATAGAAGATTCTGCCCTGGTGATGCCCTTGGAAGATACCATCCCTACCTGGCACCGCTCACTTCTGCTGTCTTGACAGGTCATGACAGCCACCTATGGACTGCTGCATTTCTGTAGCTCTCTTCTCTCCAGTGTCACTTCTGTCATTTTAGTTTCAGTCCTCATTTCTCAGCAGTGTTACTGTAAAAGCTAACTATATTTCTCCTCCAGTAGGTCCCTCAATTTCTTCTACACTTGATGAAAATGAAGCCTTCTGAAACCTAAATCTGACCAAATGAATATGTCTCTGCATATTCGCTTGCACACACAGCATGTGTGTTTGCAAAGAAATACATGAGTATACATTCGGGTCTCTCTCTCTCTCTCTCTCCCTCCTCTTTGGAGAGGCACCCCACCTCCTGGTTTTCTCTCTGGAGGTGCTTTCCCCTTCCCTCCCTTCCCTGCTCATCTGGTCCCTTCACAAATAAACTTTTCTGTCTGCAACAGATTCCTGGCTTTTTATTTCTATACTAAGATGAGGAAAGAACCCACTGGGCATTTCTGGTAACATATTTTCCCTGACGTCCAAAGTGGGACGTGAAAAAAGAGACTTAGACGGGAGCCACGTGGCTGGACTCAACCGAGAGAACACTCACAAGGTCTGTATGCCTTCCCTCAAGTGGAACTGCACCTGTGGAAGTTACCCTTGGCACCCCATGGCTCTGCACTAACACGGAGGACCCCCGGCCACGGCCTAACTATGGTTGAATCTCCAGAGGGATTGTATTATTAGGGGAGTGGTGTAAGAAAGGGCGGCTGTTCAGGCCTTCAGAGGCCCTAATCCCTAACCACCTCTTTGCCCTTTCCTATCACCGTGGTGTGCACCTGTTCGGAGGAAACCTGGAGGAGAACTCAAGGTCTCTGGTAGAGGCAACACTTCTGCGTGACTAGAAACTCCCCCAGTGGATTCTGAACACCGACTGCCCGAATGGGTACCCTAGTGCCGAGCTCCCAGCCACGTTTCGGGCTGGTCTCTCCTCGGTGAAGGAGAGGTGAGACTCCTGGCCACCCCCAGCTCATCCGGAGCTTTGGACGACCCCCTCTACACTCCCCAGATGAGTTGAGCAAAGGCCAGTCCCTTTGCTCTGTCTCCCATCTCCATTCTATCACCCAAGCAGCTTCCCGCCTCTGAAACCCAAACAGCCTTAGGATGGGAGTGTTGTGGGCTAAGGTCTGAGCAGGAACAGGAACTGGGCTTGTGGCTAAAAACACCTAGACTAATTGGACTCATCTGTATCCAATACCCTGCTAAATGAGGATGTGGGGGAAGAGTATATAAGCAAAGGTGAAGCAGCAATAAAGCAGACTTCACAGAGACTTCTACCACCACTGGTCTCCTGTCGGTGCTTCATCCCCAGACCCTCTCCTTGTCCACATTACTGGCTCTGCTGGCCAGAGCATGGGAACGCGCATTTGGAGCTACACTGTTAGGAGATTTTTCCCTTAGAAGCTCCAATAGCCACAGGGAGTTTTTGAGAAATTCCAGGAACCTGCAGCCAGGTAGAAACCTTATCACTTTTGAAGCCAGAACCAACCATTAGAAAAGGGAGGGGCAGTCTTGGAGTCTGCCCACAGGAGGAATTTAGGACGAAGGTTCTGTTTATATTCCTATTGTAATTCTTATCTGCTTCCATTTGGGATGGGGGAAATTCCCAAATCAGTTAGCCCAAGGTAATTTGAGAAACTTGCCCTTGCTACTTCCCAGTTTGTTTTGGGGCAAGTCTATTTTAAGGTGAGCTCCATGCCTTAACAATTTTCAGCCATATTGGAATCACACACATTTCTGTGTGCTTTTATTTTAATCAGGCCGAGAAGAAAGTTGAAGCAATAAGCATTAGCAGTCATGTTCCTCAGCTCCAGGAGCTACTTTAGATTTTCAGGAAAAGAATATTGGTGAAGTGGTTACCAAGGTTTCCAGAGCCTCCACAGGGGATGAGATAGTCACGGACAGGTGGGGCAAGGCACGGGTAATAGTGGTAGTCCCCAAGCTCGTGGATCCTGTTCCGGCACACAGCAGGGTCACTCCTGTCATGACTGCACACGGGGTCAGACTGGACTTGCCCCCAGCTCTAACATACACTTCGGGTATAGGCTAGACAAGGGAGAAGGGGGCAAGTCTGTCTTTCTAGCCTATTCATTGTCTCTTTGTTACTTAGATGGGATCTCAAAATTTATGAGTAGACTCCCGGACTCCTCTTGGTTGCATCCTTAAATATTTGGGGAAGGTGGGTAGAAATTTCCTACGTCCGAATATTTCTCCATCTCTGGGATCACCTAAAGAATGGCAGAATAGAGAAAAACCTAATTCAGACAACTGGGGAGTTGGCCATTTCAGATTCAAAGGAAGAGGTAATTTCCAAGTGAATAAAGATTCTCCTCCCTGATTCAAGGAATCACCTCCTCCACTGGGACCTAATCTCTTGCTTATCCAGAAAAGCTTGCTCCCCTTATCCACAGGCATCAAAGGAAAAGGCTTCTGGGCCTATCCTAGAATGAAGGGAGAAGCCATGCTTCCTCTTCAAGCTGTGGGGGTAGGAGAATTTGGTATACAAATTGGTTATAAGCCTTTCTCTCTTGGAGAACTCAAGGAAATAAAAAATGATTTGGGGAGTTACACTGACAACCCTGATCAATATGTACAAACTTATGAACGACTCCAGTCGGTATATGATCTAGCCTGGAAGGATGTAATGTTACTGTTAGACAACACCCTGACCTCCTTAGAAAGAAAGAGGGTGCTGGAAAAGGCTCCTGAGGCTGCAAACAGTTATTATGCAGCTCAGAGGAAAAGCATCAGAGACAAAGCAAACATCCCCACTGGAGCAGAGGCAATCCCCACAAAGAATCCCAACTAGGACCCACAGGACGAAAGACATGAGTGGGAACAAAATCACTTCATTTATTGTATTTTGGAAGGATTAGGAAGGGCAAAAGTTAAGCCTTTGAACTACAGCCAGCTCACCACTGTTCATCAGGGGGAAATGAGCCACCAATGACCTTTCTAGAACACCTCAAGGGGGCAATTGTGAAGTTCACCAATTTAGACCCAGATACAGTGGAGGGTGGAGCGATCCTCAAGGACAAGTTCTTTGTACAGTCTGCCCCAGATATCAGGAGAAAGCTCCAAAAGTTTAAGGCAGACCCTGATAAGTCCTGCTTGGACCAGTTGATCCAGGCAGCCAATGCTATTTATTATAGTTGAGACTTAAGAGAAGGAAAGGCAGAAAGACAGGCACCACAGTGAAATGCTGGTCGCTATGAATGCATCCACCTCAGGGAAAAGGACCCTGTGGTGCTGCTACTGTAGGAAGCCAGCCCATTTTTGGAGGGAGTGTCCTCGAACTATAGGCCAGGCATTTCCTCCAGGACCATGTCCAATCTGAAAGGGGCATCATTGGAAAACACGCTGTCCCCCCAGCTCCAGAGGGAGCAGGGGTCTGCTGACCAGGACCTCCACTGATGGGCCCTAGGAATTCCTATCCAGTCTCCCACCACCTGGGTTCATACTGAGGAGCCTCGGATCTCCCTGATGGTGGGCTCTCAAAAGGTCAATTTCTTGCTAGACACAGGTGCTCGGTTTTCTGCCTTGACTTGCCTTTTTCTCCTGGGTCGAGATCCATTCAAAGAAACTGTATGAGACATATCTGGCCGTGGGCTTGTACTTGGGGGTATCTCCACTTCTACCACTCTTTAGTTATTCCAGAGACACTGGCCCCTTTATTGGGGATGAGATATATTGATGAAGGTCCTTGTAGGCTTTGTCTTAGCCCCTGATGTACAAGGTTGTTTTCCCTCCTGGGGTAGATATTGACTCCATGGTCTAAGGTCAGCACCCCCTATCAATCAGATTCTGCAGAACCAATCTGGGAAGCACTGGAGGATTTAAAGCTGCTTTTCAAAAAGGCACTTAACAGATAAGTGTTTTCTATGTGTTTCCCCACATCTTGTCATGGATACCATCATCGCAGCTAGCATGATGGGGCCCTAACTAAAACATTATCATGCAGACTTACAGAATCAGGCCCATTGTTGAGCAGGCTTGTCAACTTGAGGTTATCAGACAAAGGCCTAGGTTTAGCACTGCGCAGGGAACAGGAGCGGATTTTTCACTCCTGGACACAAGCTGTTCTAATGGAGACATCCCAAAGGCATGAAAGGTCAATCAAGTGTGAGTCAAGTGTACTGATCTCACCCTCACCTCCTTCCTTTGTGGTCTTCAGTGCACACCTGGATGCCACAGGTCAGCCACAGGTCAGTCATAGATATCATTTCAGTACTCCCAGCATATGCTATTCTGAATTGACAGGAGTCCCAGAACTAGCATGACACAGGAAATGGGAGGTTGAACAGAGATATTTCAGTCTCTGTCACCTTAGATACTGGGTTTCCTTTGAGCACCAGAACTTGCTACACCACAACCTGCCTGCCTGCTTTGAGCTCTTGAATGGAGAGAATTAGCCTGTGGGCCCTCTTTGCATCTGTGCTGGCTCCTGCTCCACGTGGACCATGCAACTTGCTTCTTAACTGTTTTGTTTTTGTTTCCCCATTAGCAGTCTTCAGACTCCAAGTGGCCTGGAACATGCAGACTTCTATGATGACCAACCTCAGCCACAGCAGCCTGGATGACCCAGACCATCTCTCTTTGAATCCCACACCTCTTGGGCCCCTTACCCAAACGATGCTCCATTTCAGCGGGAAGCAGCCAGAAGACATCATCGTCCTTTTCCCCTACAGAAGTAGGATGTGAGATTTCAAGAGGGGGGACTGAGAACGTCCAGGCTTGCTGAGGTCTTGGCCACACCTTCAGGTGAGTGGCACCAGCACTGCCCACTCATTTCTTAGCTGATTAGGAGACCACCAATGGGAAACATCTTACCTGTAGGCTCCCGCCCAACAAGGAGGGGTCAGGGAATGCTTAAAATCCCAAGACACTTCCAAAGGCCCCTTTGGGTCTCTCTCCCTCCTCTTTCAAGGGGCACCCCACCTCCCGGTTTTCTCTCTGGAGGTGCTTTCCCCTTCCCTTCCTTCCCTGCTCTCCTGCACCCTTCGCAAATAAACTTTTCTGTCTGCAAAAACAACAACAAAGAAATACATGAGTATACATTCATAGGTATAAGTATATATATGCATATGTAAATAAAAACAAGTAAATTGGTACATATGAAAGCATGATAACCATATTCAAGCTATATATAATCATCATAGAAATTATGCCAAATTGGTGGGAATACAAGTACTTAACATTTTCTTTATGCCTTTTTATATTTTCTGTTACCTGTATGACTATTCTAATGTATATGCTGATTATCTAAAAGCATAAGAGGATTGAGTAAGAAAATGCTGATTAATTCATATAAAGTCAATTCATATAAAGTGTTTGCAAAACAATATAGCATGATTCCAACTTCTTGGATAAAATGTATACTTTACATAAATAAATCTGTGAATATTTTTGTATGAACACACACACGTACAAAATTTAGTACTAGTTACCTTAGGTGGTGAGGACCCTGATGATTTTCACTTTTTCCTTGACTCCAACTGTATTTTCAAAATTGTCTAAAACAGAAATGTGTATTAATTCATCTTTCTACTAAGTATTGTTCTCTGTGGCAAGAATGTAAAGTCATGCATAGAGAATAACAATGCCAACCAACGCTTTTCCCAAAACCAGTAGTATTTTCTTTATTTCCACAAGATTGATTCTGCCATACCTAAAACGGAGCAATTTGGAAATATTCTTTTACTCTTAGATGAAAATTCACTTGATTTCACCAAGCTCCTTCAGACAAATAGGTTGTTTTGGAGGCAATTATCTGCCAATGAATTTTGTAGTGGTGACTCAGTAAAGGAGAACAATATTCAAATAAGTTGAAAATTAGGAATAAAGTCAAATTACTATACTGGGTTACAACAGGAGCCTGGTGCCATTGCAGAAGACAGTGATGTGAAGATCATTATTAGGGAACATGCTTGATGATCAAACACTAGAATTCTGTCCCCTCAGGAGGAAACAACATGTCATGCAAGTAAGTACATAAAACAAAAGGAGTTAAGGAAACCACAACAGGTGACTTTGTAACTAGGGAGACAAAGTTTGGGAACTGCTGCATGACTTCTGCTGTAATGTAACATGTATCCCATCTACTGAGGGAAAAGGTCAAGGCTTTAGAATATAGTTATTGTCATGAATGCAGAGAGCTAATAATACACACAGAAGTCTTCCCAGACAGTGCAGCTGATTCAGCTGAGACTAGAAACCATGTAAGTGTCATAGCACCTAGGTTGGTTTTTATTGACAAGAGGCTAGAAAATATTGTTTGGATAGAAAATTTCAGTAAACTAGGAAAGGCCTCTAGTTTGAGAGAAGTAGATACTAGAACTGACTGAATTGTCTGAAAGCCAAGAACTGATGTTATGCAAGAATACAGAAAGTCATGATTACAGAGTATCATAGAAGGAGCAGTTCAGATGGTGACAAATCAGTGGACATGGCCCTGGATGCAAGTGGATGAAGCCAACAGAAGTAAAGGTTATAAGATGTGAGGTGGAGTGAGGAACTTCTAGTGGCAGCTGGCTTATCCACATGGACTTGGACATCACTCTGGATGGCAGGACACAGCATAAAAGTGAGCTGAGTAACAAAATTTTCAGTGATGGATGGTAGATAAAATCATCCAATGGGGTTGAATGACAGATAAGAATGCTAGATTGGGTTAGATGGTAGAAAACCATGACAAAGTAGGCTGGAAGATGATACAAACAAAGCAAGTGGTCTCAAAGGAAAAGATTCTATTTATTTTTTTTAAAAAAAATACAGAAACAAAGGCTTGGATGTAACAGTGAAGAGCTGTGACCATACAAATCCACCTTTATCTATAACACGAGGAGCACAGGAGACAATCTCCCAGCCACAGTGCTTTCAAGGGAGTCTCATCATTCTTAAAATACATACACTACAAAAAAAGGAATGATAAGTCCTTTTTGCATCCAACTAGCATGCATGAATCCTCTAATACATGGCTGTTGAATTCCTCATGAGAATCGGCAGGTCACACCAGGATATCCCTGTGCACTGCTGTACCCAGAATCTTTTTGGAAGAAAACCAGACAGTCATCTCAGAAATAATATTTAAACATTATTAAACAGGTTTAGAAATTAACTATTTCTAAAATTTAGACACTGATAATCAAAAGAGAATGAAGCAAACTATTGGCACACTTGACAATTCCCCCTTACTCTATATTCACTGCTAGAGATTTGGCACTAACATTAAGATCTCCCAGCTATCCTTTGCCCCTCAATTCCTCTTATGTAGCCATATTTTTTTTAACATGTTAAACAACTTTAGATGAAAAAAGAATAGAGGATCCATAGATTCTGAAAAGAAAACACCCAAAACTGCTGTTGCTCACTAATTACACAAAAAGTAATACCCTGGAAAGAAATGCAGTTAGCTTTACAACTGGGTAGAATTTCGGATTTCTAGAAAGTGAGCTTTTAAAATCTAGTTTTAGCACAGGAGCTCATGCCATTTGTATTGTCCTGGTTATTGCGACTCAGCTGTTGGGTTTATTATTGTTATAGATACACCAAGGCCCTCAGGTCATGACCCCTGGACAGGATGGTTACCTGACTCACTTCTGGTAGCTTGAGGCAGTTCTCTTACAGAAATTTATGACCATGCCAGGAACTGAAACAAACTAAACATGAGCAATCAGGAGACCAAGAACTGAAAAAGGCTTAGTATGTCTAGATCTTGGAGTACATGGGAAGGACTGCAAAGAGACTGCCGATAATGCTGGCTTTGCAAGCCAGGTTTTACGATATGGCTTTTACTTTCCCTGGGAGCAGGGTGATGTGGGATCCATCATAAAGGTCTTTAAGGAAACTGCTCCATAATTTCTGTATAACATTTTCTTGATGGAGTCCAGATAAGTGATAGGAATTGAGGAGCTACTGAACTGAGGAGCTGGAAAAGTATGATGTTAAAAAAGTGATCTACAGGGACAGACATTGTGGTGTAGTGGGTAAAGCCGTAGCCTGTTATGCCAGCCTCCCTTATGGATCCAGTTCATTCCTGGCCGTTCTACTTCCTATCCAACTCCTGGCTAATGGCATGGGAAGATCAGTAGAAGGTGGCTTCACTGTGTCCCCTGCCATCAAAGAGGGAAAACCACATGAAGCTCTTGGCTCCTGTCTTCAGCCTGGCCCAACTGTAACACTGTACCCATCTGGGGAGTGAATCAGCAGATGGGGGAATCAATCTCTCTTTCTGTCTCTCTCTCTCTAATTCTTACAAAATAGGTAAACAGGCATATAAAGGGAAAAAATGCAATCAGAACATTAAAAAAAATCGAATGACGCCACATTACATGGATAGCAGGGTTTCCCCACTGACCTTAGTTGGAGTCATGACCACTGACAAATGAAAACAGAACATTTAACATGCCTATTCTGTTGGCACGTTTGTGTGAATCCAAATGCTACCTGCTTTCATCTGATTCTTTTGTGCCTTCTGAGAAAATTAAAGTTCCCACAAGACAGAGGATGAGGTCATGTTTGTTAGGCACTGTTAGGCAAGCACCAGCAACAAATCATTCTGTTTTCTTCCTCCTCTTCTTGATTGTGGCAGGGTGCTTTTGTGAGTTATTTAAGTTGATGTGAAGTTATAAAATGAAAAGATATGTTCTCAGTGCTATGGCATGGTGTTAACCTTTATAGGCAAAGCCAGGGCATATCCAGTCACAAGTTGATCGCTAGTGCACATAACAAAATATTGAAGTAGCCTATACGTGGTTTTGTAATAAAAATGAGGAACATGTGGATTTTCTTCACAAATATCAAAGTGATTTGAGGCCTGGTGACACTTCTTTGCGATTTGCTTATTTTGAAAGTCAGAGTTTCAGAGACAGAGAGAGAGAAAGAGATCTCTTATTATCTGGTTTATTCCCCAGATGGCTGCAATGGCCAGTGCTGGGCCAGACTGAAGCCAGGAGCCAGGAGCTTTATCTTGGTCTCCTACATGGATGCAAGGATCTGAGCACTTGAGCCAACTTCCACTGCTTTTCCCAGGCCATCAGTAGGGATTGGGATGGGGAGCACCCAGGACACAGACCAGCGCCTATGTGGCATACCTGTATGGCAAACAGTTACTTTATTCACTGCACCACAATGTTGGCTCCAACCTGTGATACTTTTAATACATGGTTACTGCTATTGGATTTCCTTCATCAAAGAATGAGGAGAGATGCTGAGGCTTATTGATTGGTTACCTGATACCTGCCAGTTGCTCAGGTTAGTTACTCTATACAATTTTTTCACAAATTGCTACATATCAACTATTATCTTTATTTTATATGGATTAATTGTGGGTTAAAGAGATTAGGTAATCTGTCCAAGGTTCTGCATAATAACTGTTCTGGCAGCAGTATTGAAACACAAGTTGTTTTTGTCTCAAAACTCATCTTTTTATTGTATCACACTTCTGAGTGACCAGATTACACTTTTCCTGATGTGGAAAGGAAAAAATGGATTCATAACCCATAGTGTTCTAAACCCATGGACCACCCTAAAGAGTGGATTACAACTCAATCCTTGATATAGAGTAATCATAAATATTCCTACTTGTTCCCAAGTTGAAAATGATGAACTTTCATTATCCAAAAAAGAGAAAAAGACAACATCATCCATTGCCAAGATATAACTAAATTTATGAATGTAAAGGACTACCCATTACAAATGCTTTCCTTTGAGCCCAGCATGGTAGCCTAGTGGCTAAAGTCCTCGCCTTGCATGCCCGGGATCTCATATGGACGCCGGTTTGTATCCCAACTGCTCTACTTCCTTTCTAGCACCCTGCTTGTGGCCTGGGAAGGCAGTGAGAATGGCCCAAAGCCTTGGGACCCTGTACCTGCATGGGAGACCTGGAAGGAGCTCCTGACTCCAGGCTTTGGATCTGCTCAGCTCCGGTTGTTGCAGCCACTTGGCAAGTGAACCAGTGGATGGAAGATCTTTGTCTCCTCTCTCCACAGGCACCGTCACTGAAACACTGGTGCCCAGTGGACACAATGAATATATAAAAATGCTACAGCATTCCCAATGTCCTGCTCCAATTATTCCACATGTCTTACCCTGAAGCCTAATGAACTTTAATGCTTTCTGGTCACTGTCAGAGAACAAAAGCATCTTTCTAGTAGTTAACATCTCAAAGCTAGCTAACAGCAAAAAAAACACCATACTTTACTTTTCTGTGCTCAGGCCTGCATCAGGCTGCAAGTCTGAAGTGAGAAGAGGGAAGAATACAATGAATTTCTCTTTTTATCTTTCTTGCTACTCTCTGTACTCTCATCCCATACACACGCCAAGATACCTGTGAAAACTCCTGGGACTAAGATACGTTTATTTTGGTACAAAAAAAAAAGTGTTGAAATCCATGCACAGTGGTTTTTTTTTTCTTTTTTTCTGAATTTCCATGAACCTTTCGAAGATTCTCATATTGTGCTGTCACTCTGTCAGATTTGGCTATTAGAGGGATTAAAGTAAGACAAAGAAGTGTCTTTAGTTAATAGTATAGCTAACATCTGGCTTCCGCGCTTTGCACATGCCAGATGTGTAAAGCTGATTCTTCTGTGAGAGTTTTTATGTTATCTACCTCTTGAAATTTTACTCACTAACCAAGACCATTCAAATCAAATCCACAACCTGAAGGGTTGCCCACTCAATGCTAGAATATTTATCCGAACTCCTAGCAACTATAAACATAGATTAAATGGCATATGAGGAAGTTAATTTCTGATCTCAACAATCATATCAACTTTAACTCTTCAAGTTTATTTGGTCACAATGTCTTGTTTTCAAGGCACATCATAGGGTAAAAAGAAGAGGTCATTAATAATCACATCATCCTGCATTATTAAATATGTGCTATAAATTATGTTAGCCACAATACAGTGTGCACTTTGAACATGTAAGTAGGAAAACTCTTTTCAGACAGCCTGTATTCTAATTCTTGAAGTAAATAAGTCCATGAGTTGCAGTTTAGGACAGAGCAATTATGCCTATGTTTTAATTCAACTGAGTTTCAGAAGAGCTAAGATATTTATACAAAGAGGAGATTGAACTGATTCACATCAGAGTACTCAGGTGATCTTTTGAACTTTAAACTTCCACCTCATACTATGAAGCTGTCTCTAAGATAAGAAACAGAATAAATTCTCTCCTAAGGATTGCTCTGGATCTCTGATTGCCCAAGACTAACTCACCTGAGACCATGGCGTTCGATGGTACTTGGAAAGTCTGCCAGAATGACAACTATGACAACTTCATGGAAAAAATGGGTAAGGATTTCATTTTCAGTGGCTTTTTATATTTTTGCACACACCTTTTCTGACTTAGGATTGGTTCTGATGTGGAGAAGATCCAGAAGATAAGGGAAGAATATATTGTCTCAATAGAGGAGACACAAGGACAAGATCAAGATGTGTCTCCAGCTCTCCTTTCATGTTGGTTTACCAATATCACGGAAAACTAACACTGCTTTTTGAGAAACAAAGTCGCAACGTAAAGATAATCTCCAGCTTTTAAAGCATCAAATTCTGAAGGTGGCAAAAGCAAAGATAATTTGCTACATTAATAGAAAAAAGTTCCACCAAAATTCACAATGCCAAATAATGAGGTTCAGATCTTTTTTTCTGACTTGTAAAACTCTGGGAGTAATCTTAAAAAGCTATGTATTTCCTTCAGGAGTTGAATTTAAGTGATTTATAACTCTATTCTAATACTCTGACCGTTCAGACACTATATAAGAAGAGCAAAAAACTGTCAGTTCCTTACATCCTATAGTTTCAGTGATTCCAAGTTTATAGGATTTATATATTCTTGTAATAATGAATTTGGCTGTGCAATTTTCTAATGTTCTCATTTTGTGCCAAAAATACCACAACAGCAAAAAGAATTATTAAGCTCAAAATTTATAAGCCATTAAGAAAAACAAAGGGGCACTAATAAAAAGACTACCGTATATGTGGAAGTAGTTATATAGGAGTGATCTAAACACTTCATTTGACATTTCTGCATTTTGATTTCCTTAACACTATGACAAAGGTTTTTCTTTCTAAAATTATTCAACACTGTGATTCTAAAATTATTTTTTATGATTCAATGTTTTTATCCCTACAAAGGGAACAACTTTCATGTGCTCTGACATATAGTTTTAAGAACATAATATTTCCTATGCCATCTCTTTTCCCTTTCATTCTCATTGCCTCTTCTCCTTTCTTATTTTTAATTTCTGCAATGACATATTTTCAACTTACAGTATAGTAAGATTCTAAAATTCTATGTTTCACTTTTCTTAAGCTTTAGAGAATAAATCAGTTCTTTTAATCTGAATAAACTTTCTCTACAAAAGGAGTCTGAATGCTCTCCTACAAAGGCAATGCTACTGTGTTTTCTTTGCAACCCCCAAAATAAAATAAAACAGAAATTAGAGAAATAAATACTCTCCATGACAGTTTGATTTTATTTTGTCCAATCTGTTTCCTTTTAAAGGTATTAATGTGATGAAAAGGAAGCTTGCAGCTCATGATAATCTGAAGGTGACAATTAAACAAGATGGAAACAAGTTCACAGTCAAAGAATCAAGCACTTTTCGAACCATTGATATTGTTTTTGAACTTGGTGTCACATTTAATTATACCTTAGCAGATGGGACTGAAGTCAGTGTAAGAAATTTTTCATCAGTAATATATTCTTGATTTTTCTGTCCATACTAAAATAATTTCTGCTTTATAAAATTGGTGGTTTAACTAATGCAGGTCTCTATTTACTGGAAGGACAAATGAATTTCCTCCATATTATACACTGCACAAATGGAGAGAATGTATTTAAATATAATATCTATGACCTCATACAAATCTGTAAAGAACTTGCACTGAACACTGACAATTAGAAAAATACCCTGTGAATGACTGAGTATATACCTATTTATAATGAAATTTATGTTTTCAACAGATTTTTAAAACCCCTTTTTAGTCTCAGAATTTTCCTAAATAAGTTTCCAAGGACAATTTAATTGCTGAGTGTCTTATCAATTATGCCATTCTTTTTTTTTCCAAAGACATATTCTTATTTATTTGAAAGTCAGATATACAGAGAGGAGTAGAGACAGAAAGGAAGATCTTCCGTCCATTGATTTACTCCCCAAGTAAATCTGCTGCAACAGCCAGAGCTGAGTTGATCTAAAGCCAGGAACCAGGAGCTTCTTCTGGGTTTCCCATGTGGGTATAGGGTCCCAAGGCTTTGGGCCATCCTGAACTCTTTTCCCAGGCCACAAGCAAGGAGCTGAATGGGAAGCAGGGATGCTAGGATCCAACTTGGTGCCCATATGGGATCCCGACACATGCAAAGCGAGGACTTTAGCTGCTAGGCTACTGTGCCAGGCCCCATATGCCATTCTTTAATTACTGCTACAGTCACATATTAAACAAGCAGTGTTTATCCTCTCCATAAAACTAACTCAAAACCTGACTAAATTTAACACACTCAACATAAATGACTTACAAAAAAAAAATCATTGTTTACCTTCCTTAAAATTCAGCATATGGAGAATATAGAAGTAGATGAGTATATTTGCCAACACATAATCTAGAACACAACAGCCTGGGCTCAATCCTGGCTCTGTCATTTTGGGTAAATTATTATGCCATATTATGATTTCTTCATCTGTAAAGTAGAGACAATATCTACAAGAGGTTATTGTGATGATTAAAGGGAAAAATGAATTGAACTGCATAAATTTAGGAATAGTCCCTGTTAAGTGTAAGACTCCACTAAATAGCTCATTATTGCTATTGCTATCATTATTATCTAGGGAGCCTGGACACTTGAGGGAAACAAATTGGTTGGAAAATTCAAGCGGCTGGACAATGGAAATGAACTGAATACCTTCCGAGAAATTATCGGTGGTGAACTAGTCCAGGTAAGTTTGAAATAATTATTATAATTATAGTCCAAAGATTAAAACGATAACAATATTTGTGTTATTACTGAATTACAGCTTCAACAAATAATTATGCATTTTCTTATAAACTTAACAATTTTAAGAATATATTTTCCAGTATCTAGAAAAGAGAACCTATATTATGTCAAATATATCAATGTCTATTTTAACTAAGAATGAAAATGACTACAAACCAAACCATTTTAAATGGGTATCTCATATTCTTCATAAAATGTTGCTATCAAGTGCAAGAAAAACAAGGAACAAATTAATTTAAAGCTATACTCATACTACTGTTTTCTTAATTTGACACTTACATGTTAATGGCAAATTCTTTTGTTTCTTAACACCTTTCAGACGTACACATATGAAGGTGTGGAAGCCAAGAGGCACTTCAAAAAGGAGTAAGCCTCATTCTTCGAGCAGAGCCAGCAACACAAATTGGATGGAGGATCTACACTGCAACAAAACTGTTTTTTCTTTCCTCATGAAATCTAGTTAAGCCCTTTATAGATAGTGATGTGTTTTCAGTCTTATGAAAGCCAAAGAAGTAAAAGCTAATTCAAATTTAGTTTCTTTGTCACTATTTATGACATACGTTTACGGGTGCCCTAAAGAAATTCTGCAAAGGAAAACACTGTTCCCACACTCCCATACTGCCATATTAGAAACTCTTGCCTAAATGACAACAAAACTGTGAGACACAGGTATTAAAGACTGCCATTATTGTTGGTGCTATTGTTATTAACATTTGCTAAACCAAAGGCATGGATTGCCTGAGAATTTTTTAAAAAGTTATCTGGGTTTTGCATAATTTTCTTAATAACATCTATTACTATTAAATAGCATATGACAACTATGAAACCTAGAAATGATAAGAGCAAACATAAAATAAATATTCTCACATACTCACACAGATTCTGATAGACACGCTTCGTGTCGCCTTCCCTGGGTGTGGGCATTTCCTGGTACATGCCCACTGGAAGACTGTAAACCCAAAAACCTAGAAATAGTAAAACCAAATACAAAATAGACATTCCCATGTCCTCACACAGATTCACAGACATATTCCACATCCCTTTCCCCGTGTGTGGGCATCTCCTGCTAGTCACCACTTGGAGGACTGGGAGAGGACAGAAGTAATGTCCTGAGTTCAGTGACTAGTACATCTTTTTCTCTATTTTCCATGAGAGAACTGAGTATCTTACAACATGAGAATCCGTATTCTTCTGCCTATTTTTGTTTGTATTTAAAAGTTTCTGTAATAGTCATATATTTACATACACACATAACTTCAGGATCCAACCACTTCTTGTCATGTTCATGGCCACACAGCTATTCTGAGACATTCTAATCTTTCCTTTGAATTACAGTAATAACCCCATGACAAGTCTCTCAACGGACCATGCTTACCCTGCCATCTTAGACCTCTTCAACACAGCATTCAAAAGCATCTTTTTTCTTTTTTAAAGATTTATTTATTTTATTACAAAGGCAGATATACAGAGAGGAAGAGAGACAGAGAGGAAGATCTTCTGTCCGATGTTTCACTCCCCAAGTGAGCCGCAACGGTCGGTGCGCGCCGATCCGAAGCCGGGAACCAGGAACCTCTTCCGGATTTCCCAAGTGGGTGCAGGGTCCCAATGCCTTGGGCCGTCCTCAACTGCCCTCCCAGGCCACAAGCAGGGAGCTGGATGGGAAGTGCAGCTGCCGGGACTAGAACCGGCGCCCATATTGGATCCCGGGGCATTCAAGGCGAGGACTTTAGGCTAGGCCACGCCGCCGGGCCCATCAAAAGCATCTTAAACAGAATGAGATCACAGAACTTTTCTGCATAAAACACTACAATGACCTCACTTCATTTCTGAATTGCTCTCTAATACTCTGTGTGGTTGGATTTCCCCATTACTTCTCTGAAATGTGGTCCTATCTTGCTTGAAATAACAAGGGAAAGAGTGTTCCAAGAAGAGGTAACACGCACGTAGTGGCCAAGGATAATCTCAGTAGAAAGCATAGTACAAATGATTTCAAAAAGGTTATAGAATGTGGAATTTCAAACAAAAACTATAAATTTTTTTTCCTTAGGAACAAGTTCAAGACACTTTCAGAAGTGATGATACCAAACATTAGTCTACCCCTAAATAGCTGAGGGCCCTAGGAATTTAACCATGCCATTATTATTAACTGAAGACAGATAAGTACCCTTGAAAGATGCTTTAAGAAAAAAAAAAAAGTGGGAATCAAATAAAGACTGTAAGGCAGATGCTAATGATTCAAACTCTCCTCATCTTTGATTGATAAAAGGAGTGTGTAGCACTGCTGCCCTCATGAAGATGCCCCGGCCATTTTTCTACTACTATTTTTCCTAACTTTATTGAAATACTCTCATACTAAGCAGATGTTACCTTATCATCAAAAGTTGAGAAGCAAAGGAACTGAGTATTCTAAAAATCTCCTCCCGTGACTTTTGCTCTTGACTGCTCCAGGTTGGCTTCTAATGGATCACTACCACCTCTCGTTAGCCACAGCTTCAACTGTGCTTTCTATTCAGGATCCTGCTGCCACAGCCACACTTCAGCTGATACAATTCTTCAAAGAAATCTCTCAGGACCTAAATCCCACTTCTCTCGAATTCTCAATACCCTTGCTTTTGTTGGCAGTTGATTTGGGTCAACGGTTTTGGCACCCACCTTGGATGTTTTAGCCCAAACTGTCTACGTAGGACCAACTGAGACATCTATCATGGCAGCTACTGCTACTCCTACTGCTCCCACCTCAACGATGGCATGAACAATATGAATTCTTTTTTCAGAAATTGATACGGATGGCATGCTTCTATGGGTTCATCTTCAACATTATTTCATCTCTCCTTATAACAAATTTTTTTTATATTTTTATATTTTTTAATTCAAAAGTCAGATTTATGGAGAGAAGGAGAGACAGAGAGACAAAGATCTGTCTGCTGGTTCACTTCCTAAGTGGCCACAATGGCTGGAGCTGAGCCCATCCGAAGCCAGGAGCTAGGAGCTTCTTTTAGGTCTCCCACGTGGGTACAGGGTCCCACGGCTATGGGCGGTGCTTGACTGTTTTCGCAGGCCACAGGCAGGGAGCTGGATGGGAAGTAGAGGAGCCAGGACATGAACTGGTGCCCATATGGGATCCTGGCACATGCAAGGCAAGGACTTTAGCCACTGAACCATTGCGCTGAGCCATAATAACTAATTTTTTTCCTGTTTTTCAATATTAGCTTTATTGATAAAGTGATATCTTTTTTTTTTTAACTTTACTTCTTTTTACTATTATCATTTTATGATACAGTTCCATAGGCCCTGGGATTTCCCTTATCCCCTCACCATCTCCCTCCCCCTTCACTGAGTTCCCCTATATCATTACTATAGTATAGTTCTTCATACACAGTCATATGTCCATCATTGCAGGCACAGACAATGGCAGACTCCAGAATCCTATTGTCAAGATACAGTAAACAGTTTCATTGGGAGTCCATCTTTGTCTGGAAGTATAGATGCATACTGCATTGTATCCTCACATCTGGATATGTTAGTCTCCATTACACAGTTACTATACATCTCCCTAAACGAAAAGCCATAATACAAAATCAGCAACAGGAAGAAAAATCGAAATTTACAATGCCATGAAGTTAAGTAACATGCTGCTAGTAATAACTAATTTTAAAATGCTAGTTTCTTTGGCACATTTTTCTCCAACAAACTTTCCCTAACCACAAATTATTTCAACATTAGTTCACTCTTTGACTTTGGCACAAATTAGATGCTTTGTTCTTGCTTCAATATGAATTTTGCAGAATGCATATTGCTCTGATATGGACTTTTTTCAAACTGATGTCTTATCGTCTTAGATAAGTATTTCTAAGTATTTCAAGCTGTATCCTGTTCAGGCAAGTTCTAACACATTTGTGCAAGCTGATTTGGGTACAAAAAAATTAAATTCCTTTATTTTTAATTATGTGCTTCCCATGAACTTATTGAAGGTCCTTTGTAAATGTGAAGAACGTGGTTGGACTGAATAGAGTTTCAAGATCATCCAGAACTGGACAAAACCAAGACTAGTGTTCAGGAATGGGCTGACTCACCTCTCTTAGAATTCAAGAATGATGTGCTGAAAAAAGAAATGGGTTTCAAAATCACAGACTTTCCTAAACAGCTTTCTTTTCACTTAGGAAGATCTCAACTTTGCTCACTTGAAAAATAGTAATGATTTTCTGAGTTAGGTGTTGGAGTATTACATCTAACAGTGTTGAGCATGGTTCTTAGCATAAGCTGGTACTCGACAAAAACACACTGACAAGAGTATGCTCCCTTCTCTTATACAAAAGACACATTAAAATGCTTCTACAGTAGATGGGAAAATTCTTGCCTAAATGTCTCACCAAGTCTGTACAATACAGCAAGCCTTAGCCTAGTAAATGAGAACACTTATTTGTGGCACCATCTATGACACAGTAGCTGGAGAGAGCCACTCCATCTCTTTGGCATGCTGCGGAAATCATCTACAGAATGAAGTGGTTTTGAAGTAAATCTCTACATCTCTTCTACTGCAAAGATTCAATGAAGTTCGAATACCAGTGATTCTTCCTTTCCTTGGTAGTTAGTCCCGGTGTTTGGGGAAAGTAGAGAGGGAAATACCATGTACATGGTAAAGGGTGCGTGGCTGCATCACTGAATGATCTCTGTTGGTTCAGAAGCATGTTATGTTCATCTTAATTCCCTGTTCTTTCCTATATTACAACTCAAGTTTGTAAATGGAGTCCAGAATTTCATTTTAGACTGTGCCCTGCAAATTCCTGAGATAATACATACAAAAGATACTTTCCATTGAGCAATTAGAGAACCGGTAGCAAGATATCAGATAAGCACCTTCAGATGAGTGAACAGAGGGCAAGTTGGAGTATAAGGGAAGCAGGAATGTGGGAATGCGAGGCTGCAGGGAACAGGCTAGATTTTAAGCGATCACAAAATTCATTACTTTCTGCTATGACTTGCTTGCTACAGTGTTACATCACCATCTACTGGCCAAGGACATGAATTCTTTCAAAAGTTTTTAGTGCAGTTTCTGCAACTCTGTGAATAGGCTGTTCCAAAATGGTTTGGCATTCCATAATCTACAATTTGAAGTTATATTTAATAAATCCTTACTCAGTTAAAAATTTTATATTAGGGCCCCAGCGGCTAAAGTCCTCGCCTTGAATGTGCCGGGATCCCATATGGGCGCCGGTTCTAATCCCGGCAGCACCGTTTCCCATCCAGCTTCCTGCCTGTGGCCTAGGAAAGCAGTTGAGCATGGCCCAAAGCCTTGGGACCCTGAACCCGCATGGGAGACCCAGAAGAGGATCTGGGCTCCTGGCTTCAGATCGGCGCAGCACTGGCCGTTGCAGTCACTCAGGGAGTGAATCATCAGATGGGGGATATTTTTCTCTGTCTCTCCTCTCTGTATATATATATATCTGACTTTGCAATAAAAATAAATAAATCTTCAAAAAATTTTTTATTAAACAGAACTAACCCCTTTTTCTAAACTCCTTTTTCTATTCTCTGAAAACATGCTCACTAAAGCTGCTTTTGTATATTGAACCAAAATACTTTTAATAAAGTACTAATACTGGACACTTTCTATTTAATGATGAACACCTTGGCAGATATATTTAGGTTATTAAGAACTTTCTTAAATGGATCAAAACTCTCATATTCACTATTGGTCAGAATTAGAATACCTAAAATAGCATCAATACCTTCAAAACCAGCTTTTCATCTAGCAGCAAGCACAGTTACATTTTCTCTAAATGTGTTCTAATGCTACACAAGATAATATGTACCCATGACTTCAGAGTCAGATGGTTAACATTGGGTTGCTGACTGTTAGAGGTAGTACTGGAGAACTGAACAGGAAACAGTCAGCGGGACAGTGAAAAGATGGGAAAAGGAAGAGGGCACAGAGTCAACTCTCGGTCATGGGGCAGGAATAATGTTCCCGAGGGCTTCCCTAACACCTGTATCTGTCCTCAGTAAAAATCCCATTAGATGCCAACTGATATTGACCTCATTCCTCTTTCTTCCCCCACCTGCACAGAATATTGTCTCAAGACATTGGGGTGACTTCCACATTCCTTGGAGTTTTTTTATTATGTTTACATTTTATGCTAAATAATAGTTTAAATTATGTTGAATAATAATAAAAAAAATCCCATTAGAATAAAGGGCTGAAGGAAGTCCTCCCTGCCATCTAATGTGAGACTATCAAGAATAAGAGAAAACTTAGGTATTTACCCAGCAGTTAATGGCAGGAATCACTGTGAAGGTGGAAGAGTATTAGAAATGTGAAGAAGCATGAGAAAATCCCGCCTTGGGCCTGAGGACAGTTTCAAGGTCACATGCCTAGATTCCAGATGGTATAGCTGATATTTCTGAAACAATTTTGGCATACTCTTTCTAGTCACTAATAACGATATCAGATTTTTTTTTTTAAGATTTATTTATTTTTATTACAAAGTCAGATATACAGAGAGGAGGAGAGACAGAGAGGAAGATCTTCCGTCCGATGATTCACTTCCCAAGTGAGCCACAACAGGCCGGTGCTGCGCCGATCTGAAGCCAGGAACCAGGAACCAGGAACCTCCTCCAGGTCTCCCACGTGGGTGCAGGATCCCAAAGCTTTGGGCCGTCCTCGACTGCTTTCCCAGGCCACAAGTAGGGAGCTGGATGGGAAGTGGAGCTGCTGGGATTAGAACCGGCGCCCATATGGGATCCCGGGGCTTTCAAGGTGAGGACTTTAGCCGCTAGGCCATGCCACCGGGCCCAATATCAGATTTAAAGATACTTTTCTCGTAAGTATAAAAAAATGAGCCAGAATTATTTCAAAACAGAAAGAGTAATGGGGGCCTGGCATGGTAGCCAATAGTGACTCAAGTCCTCACCTTGCATGCACCAGGATCCCATATATAGGTGCCAGTTCATATCCCGCCTGTTCCATTTCCCATCTGGCTCCATGCTTGTGGCCTGGGAAAGAAGTCAAGGAACCCTGCATCTGCATGGGAGACCTGGAAGAAGCTCCTGGTTCCTGGCTTCAGATCAGCTCAGCTCCAGCCATTGCAGTTATTTGAGGAGACAGATCTGTCTCTGCTTCTTTCTGTAAATCTGACTTTCCAATAAAAATTTAAAAAAAATTTTTTTAAACCCAGTTATTCCATCTGTAATCTCAGAGATTTCAATATTCTTCCTAAACTTGGAAAAAATAGTCCTTTACATGAGTAAATGCTCAATGTTATTTTTCAGTTCCAACTAAAGTAATTTTTAGCATGGTGATATTTAACAAGGACACGGAAGGGCATAAATGCAATACTAAGCTTTGTTCTTGAAATGGAATGTCAGTGAGGCTACAGCTTACTTCACATTTGCACTCAAGATGGTCCCTGTGTTTCTGAGGCATTCTGAGAATATATGGCCTATGAAGGCTCTGCAGACAAATTAAATGTAAACTTTTTACAACTGGTATGCTAGGAAAACTGGGAATGCAGTGATCAACATGAATTTTCATGAGAGAAACTTTATGAAGTCTGCAGATGTATAGGATTTAGATGTGTGGGGAATCTCTACAGTTTAATAAGAACATGCATGAGACCCAGGGACCAAGATAAGCATTTATAACAACAAACATTCCAGCTAGAGCAAAGGGTGTTTCCCAGCCTCAGGCTGCTGAATGCAATGGAGACATTCACACAGGGTACAGAGAGGAAGGTAGCTAAAGGTCATTAAAGATAAGAGCGCAGCTGCAACTGAAGTATAATGATACTATGCCTCTCGGTCAGCAAAGCTTTAAGACACAAGGTAACAAAAGCAATGGATGAGATGACCTTAGAAGATGGGACAAATATCTTGCTTTTAGTGGACTGTTGAACAAGTACATAATTTGAAAGCAAGGATGGAAAGATATGACCAAAGGCAGATACTTGTGTTTTCAGATAAAAGTTACCAAAACAATGCTCTACTGTTGGCGGGTCATTATAACACTGGTTGAACCCTTGGAATGGCCTTAAAGACCTTTTAAATGTGTTGACAGCTGCCTAAAGCAATCCACATTCCAACCTTAAAGCTTATGTACTACTGTAACAATATGGAGGAATCCAATATGGGGGGAGGGCTTTTTGGAGGGGTTGGAGGAATCCCAAAGCCTATGAAACTGTGTCATAAAATGAAATTACAAAAAAGAAAAAAAAGCTTAATGTATCATCCTCCTAAGAACTTTAGATTTGTAACATCACCTTCACAATATGAAGCTGTCTTTAGCCTGTCTCCACTCCAGCCGAATCAAATTAACTGTGCTGCTTTAGGAATGTGCTGGATCACAGTCATGGTGTGATAAGTCAGCCTGCAGTACCAGGTGTTTTTCATTTCAACCTAAGAAATTAAGGTTCAAGTGATTCACGCAGAGCTCTTGCATGACCGACAGCTCCCCCAAATTCCAGTTCAGTGTTTTCTTTTAAGTTGATAGCGTTTCCTTCAGGAACACACCCCACACCCATTTCCATCATGTGAATATACAGCAGGATTTCCACCGGCATAAAGTCTTAAGAGGTAACTGGATTGCCTCATGAACTCTATTTGCATAGCTGCTATTTGCATAAATACCTTCTCATTTGCGTGATTACCAACAGACCCACTGGGACCAAACTCTAGTTCCAACATTCTCTCATACAGGAGTATGTATTCTGGTTCAACGGCAGGTTTACAACATTTCTGAACTTCTTCACTTTGTGTAGGGCTAGTTCTTCATTAATAATTCTTAACAGGGCCCGGCGGCATGGCCTAGCGGCTAAAGTCCTCGTCTTAAACGCCCATATGGGCGCCGGTTCTAATCCCAGCAACTCCATTTCCCATCCAGCTCCCTGCTTGTGGCCTGGGAAAGCAGTCGAGGATGGTCCAAAGCTCTGGGACCCTGCACCCACGTGGGAGACCTGGAAGAGCTTCCTGGTTCCCGGCTTCGGATGGGCGCAGCACCGGCCTGTTGTGGCTCACTTGGGGAGTGAATCATCGGACGGAAGATCTTCCTCTCTGTCTCTCCTCCTCTCTGTATATCTGACTTTGTAATGAAAATAAATAAATCTTAAAAAAAATAATTTTTAACAGAGCTTTTCAACAGAAAATAATTGTTCCTATCTTAACCAATGAGAAAAGATGGTTAGTTAAGACTAACCATCTGCTTGCCGTTCCTAAATTTGCAAAAGCTCACTGTCACTTCAGCCCAGGATCTTTCCCCATCTATTAACAGCAGATAATCTGAGCTACAGTACACAAACTCCTTCTCAATTAACTGCCTTCACTTTCAGAATCTACAGGACAAAGTGCGGAGGTACTTTTCTCTACAGGTGGTATAATGTCTGTCTCTAAAACTGACTTGGAGGCAAGCTCAGGCAATGCGAACAGTGAGCGGCATGAGGAATGCTGGTTGGAGATGACTTCTAGGCTTGACGACCTTTTTACTGGCAATTCACTCGTTTGTTTCTCATGCTCCAATTCTGCAAAATGGAGTAATCACAGCTCCAAAGTCTTACGCAGATGTAAGGGCAGTTTATGTAAAAACAACAGTTACACTCCTGAAGAACCCCTTACAGGTACACACGTAGGGCCTTACATCTGCTGAACAACCCAGTATTCACAGTAACAAGAAACATACGTGTAACGAGAGCACCTGATAACCCCCAGAACCTAAGGGTGGCTCATCTTTCTACAAGCATTCTAATCTGTCCAGGACTCACACTCCACATTTTGGGGTTATTGTTAAACTCATGCCCACGAGGGAATTGCGAAGTTTTGCACTCCAGCCCACTCGTGATGATGGGCACCTCATGACAGCTGTCTCAAAGAGCCAGTGTCCACTGACGCCTGAACCACCATAGGGGTCCAGCAAGTTGACATCGAGTCCCAAAAGCAATACAGACAGGAGAGGCGACCTGTGGCATCCAGGGGCGTAGTCCACCTGACAGAAACCGAACGCCAAGTCACATTCGCTTCGGGCGGCAGAGCAAGAGTTTTCCAGGCGGGGAGACTGGAAGAACTGGCTCTGGGCCCATATGGGCACTTCCGGGCGGCGGCCGCGCACCTGCCTCGCGTCACGCCTGCCGGGCGGCCCGCGCCTGCGCACGGAGAGGGCGGGCCCAGCGCCCGCTTCCGGGGCGGGGAGCGTCGGCTATTAGGGCGGCGGACGCCGAAGTGCGGGCGGTGGGGTCTTCGCAGGAGCTGCTTCATTTGTCGGGATTCCTGCTCTCCTACCGGAGCGAGATGGACGAGCGCGCGGCGGCGGCGGCGGTGGCCGACGGGCCTGACGGGCTCCGGGAGCGGCGAGTCTTGGGAGAAGCGGAGGGGCCGCAGCAGAACCACTGTGTGCGACCCCAGTCCGGGCCGAACGGGGTCCCGAAGCACTCGTACTGGTTGGATCTTTGGCTCTTCATCCTCATAGATGTGGTGTTGTTCATCTTCGTGTATCTTTTGCCCTGGTGAGTGTCCTTCGGAATGCAGAGTGGGAGAGGGCAGGAAGCTGAGGGATCGTTTGCCCCGAGGTTTTGGGGGGCGGGCAGGTGCACTTGGGGTGCAGTCTGCGGAGAGTTGGCGCGTGTCTGTCCAGAGCCTGGTGGGTGAGAATGAGGGGGCGAAAACACCTGTCCTGGCAGCTCTGAGACAGTCCCCCACGCCAGCCTCCTTCGGTTTTACCTTTTTGCAATGAAACCAGCTGAGTTAGATTGCCTACACCGCCACGAAAGAACTGACCAACTTATTTAACATCTCCAAGTTCTGTTTGGTCCTCTGCCCTTGGGGACCAGTAGTGTCCGCGACCCGGGCTGTAGTGATTGAATGAGAGGTTTCTACAGAGGAGTTTTGCATATTGCCGAGCAGGAAGCACCCAGCCCAAGCCATTGTCTTTGTGCCACTGTTGATGCCGCAGACCCACATTGGAATCCCAAAGGCAGCAGGCTCGGAACTGGATTCTTTTCAACTGATCCTTATCATACCCGGTTCCCGTGGCAGGAAAGGTCAGCTGAATCCACTCCGTGGCGCCTCCCTCCCACAAAGCTGGGACTGGGAGACTTCCTTTTCATCCCATACCCACGCGTCGTGTTCAGTCTCAGAATTTTGTGGGTTGCACTCGTGAACTCCAGGCGCTCCATGTTCATTGCCACTCACCCTGCAAACATTGTTCTAACAGGGGATACAGGAAGGGAGCTTAGAGTTGGGGGAGGAAGCAGGAGAGACAGGTCTGATAAGGTGTGTAACCCATTGAGAAAGTAACAGCTAACAGCTCGCCCTTTTAGCATCCTTCGATATTTATCCATAAGTTAATTCCCCTCGGGCATCAAGCCCAAGAGGTTTTGTGAACCCTGAGCTTCTTCATAGACAATGACTGCCTTCTTTCCCCACCCATATCTGAATTTTTGGTAAAAATGTGTTTTACTTTGTAGCTTCATCATTGCTGACTTCTTGCAAATTGGAAAGCAGGTGGTTGAATGGGGGAGAACGTTGGAAAGGCTCGAGTCATTTTTAACTCTCCAACTCTACCCCCCCCTTTTTTGGGGGGGTATTAGTGGAAACCTCAAGTACAGTGGCTTTTTTTTTTAAGATCTGAATTCTTAGTACTGGTAGGAAATGGGAAACTGACAAGAAGTAATCCATACTTTTGGTTTTGTTTGTTTTGACTATTATCAGTGTTTGGGAATAGACAAATGACAAAAAAGAATTGAGAAATTGACATTCAGTGTTCAAGTGCAAAGAAATAAATGTTGCTGACAGATATTTGTTTTTATAGACTGATTTGCTGATACCAGAATTGAGAAGTTTGCTTGTGAAGTGGACTCGGAAAATGACTACACACTTCTTGGATGAAGACCACCAGATTATGCTGCAGCCAAATTTCACATCTCAAAAGGACTTTTTCATTTAACACTGTGTTCCATCATTTGGAAAACTACATTACATGGATAATCTCACTTATTCATAACTAATTTCTTAAATTCTTTGATGTTTAACAACTTTTCAGATATCTCATTGCTTTACATGGGCTGAACATATCAGTATTTTCTACTAAACATTTAGTGTGTTCTTCAAGTAAAATAAGGTAATATCTTTCCAAATTTTAAGGGTTAAATAGGGTTTAATGTGATACAGATAACATAATGAATAATAATGTGAGGTATGCACAAATTCAAAGTAAATTATTGAGGGAGAAATTCTGAGAGAAGGAACAAAGTGTACTTTTATTGGCCTTAAATGCTTTTTAGATTAAGTTGGACTGTTATGGAATGTCGTGGTTGGCAGGTTAAGAGTCTTTAAAAGACAGTAGATAACAACTACTACAAATCTAGCCTACAGGCCCTTTTACCTGGATGCCTTCCTTTAATTCCTTTTATATTCTTAAGCTCCCTGAAATAAGTTTGTGTTTCAAATCTGTTTGTTAGTTGCATTCAACTGTATTTCTGACCAAAATATAAATTTTTTGTGATGTTTGTAGCTTCCTTAGATACTTCAGGAAATCAGTGTATCTCTTTAACCACCAGTTACATGAACCTTCTCTCTGTAGACCAAGCATTATTTTATTTTTATTTACTTTTAACAGACACAGTAACAGAGAAATTTCCCATCCATTCCCATCACTCATGGGACTAGGCTGGGAGAAAACTCACCTGAATCCTCCCAGGAGGTGACAGGAGCTCATTCCTTCTGCCTCTGAAAAGCTGGGCTGGAGTCAGGAGCCAGAGGTGGATATCAAATGCAGGCACTCAGAGGGGAGGCTGGCTTCTTAAGTGCTAACATGAACACCCCTTTTGTTGGTCTGAAGTCCATGTTACTTAGGAAGAATTGACAGTACAGGGGTGATCGCTAACGTGGAATCAGAAAGGTCCCACTCAAAAAGCAGTTGACTTAAGTACTGCCTGCCAGCTATTCCTTGTAGCCCTCCAGGGTTTATAAACTTAATGTTACAAGTGGGCTCTTGGCATGGAAATTAGTGGCATTGGGTGTGTGTGAACTGTCTTTCGGGGCTTCCTTCCCCTTGTAAGTGGCCTGAGATCTGACAAGCTGTGTCCTCTACGTTTCACAGTCTGGGGTTGATTTTGGAGGTTGTACTGCCCAATGATTGTGTTGACTGTAAAATAAGCTTTCAGGGTAGTGTTGCATCCGAACAGGTGTAGTTAAAACACCTGAATATCCAATTTGTCAGACTGTAAACTGTTTTTGCACTGTTTGCCCATAATTTTGCCTAATAAATGTTTATTTACATGGCTGGAATTGGTTTTATTGTATAAGATTACCTAGTGATGAGCTTATGAGGGATTAACAGTTCTCAAAGTTTACTCAGATTTTAATAATCTAACACTGTCCATTTGAGGCTAAAATCAGCCTGCTGCTACAAATGTTTTGATGACAATACAAACATATTGTTGGTCCTGTTTGTCTTTCTTGTACACTCGACTGCTTACAGGTATTTCCAGGTAGCTGAAGATAAATTTCTCAATACATCCCAGAGAATATTTCTGGAAGAGATTACAAATTTGAACCAGTAGAGGGAGTCAGGAAGAGCTCCCCCGTTCCTTCCCCTGGGGGATAGAATCTGAGGTTAGAGGAAGGGGGCGCTATCTCAGCCTGAGACCAGCATCAGTGCCCTGGGTTCTCGGGCCTGTAGGCTTGCGCTGAAGCTACACTACTGACTTCCCTGGACCTCCTGCTTAGAGAGAGCAGATACAGGGGTTCGTTTGTGTGATCATCTCAACCAAATAGTAACTAAAAGATTGACACAAAAATAATTTGAATTCTGTGCATAGTCTGGCTTTTAAGACATTTATTTCTGTTGGGAAGGCAGAACTTTAGGAAGAGAAGACAAGACAAAAAGCCTCTGTCCGCTGGTTTACTCCCCAAATGACAGCAACTGCTTTTGAAGCCAGGAGCCTCCAGGACCCCAATGTGGGTGCAGAGTCCCAAAGCTTTGGGTCATCCTTGACAACTTTCCCAGGGCACAAACGAGTTGGGTGGGAAGTGGAGCAGCCAGGACACAGATCCAGTGCCCATAGGGGTTCCTAGCACTTCCAAGGTGAGGATTTGGCCATTAAGTCAATGCACTGGGTCCCAGAGCTTTTTTTTTCCCCCCATAATATGCATTTGTTCTTGAACTGAAGATTCCTCATACATCCAACTGGTCCTGGTTGGAGAAGTGTAATGCACTTAGCCCCTTAAGTGACATAGGAAAACAGGCAGGGACCTCAAGCTGTGGTGGATTGGTGCATCCACCTAATGTAGGTTCTGCTCCAGGACAAGGTTCTCCAACTAAGACCTGTGGGCCAAATCTGATTGGCTGGCTGCTTGTATAAAGAAGACATGACTTGTTAGGTATGAAAACATCTGAAAAATCAAGACTACTTGAATATGAAAATTACATGCAATCGGGATTTTAAGGTTGACAGTTTTATTGGAAAACAGTGATGCCTACTTTTTTACATATTATGGCTGCTTTCACGTTACAAAAGCAGAGTCGACTAATTACATAGATGGAATAGTTCTAAATTATTTGCTTTCTGTAACTTCAAGGGAAGCTTGCTCACTCCTTTAGAATTGTGATACAGACCTTGGAATTTAACTTTGGAATTTCCCATATTAACAGTGAAATTCCAAGTTCTCATGAATCTTAAACTGGCTCCTATTTCCCATAAAATGCATAATATACATGGAGGAAGGGGTACCACAGTTCATGGATGCAAAGAAAATACCAAGCATATTGACTTAAAATTCAGTTTATCTTAAAGATTTTTTGAACTGGAAGAAACTGATTTCACATGAAAATGTAACATCTAAAAATAAGTATTTTAAGCTTTACAATTTTTTTGCTGTGTTTTTTAAACAGGTAGAAGCCTGTAACTAGATGAAGACATCTATAAAAATAAATAGGCACCCTAGAAGTAAAAATTTTACATGTGAATTACCAGCTAGCAAGTGTACGTGTAAAATCTATTTGGAGTGTTGAGTCACTATGAAAACGTGTTTGTTTAGTTTCATATGACTCAGGAGATTCCAACTGGAGAGTTCATGAAGAGAGGCAAGACTGGAACTACCTGATGTTTTACAGCTCAAATCGTGAGTTGAAGCACAGTGTGGGAAACTGCTGCTTAAATGCTGGAAATAATACATTTCCAACTGGACAGCTTAACCACATTGAAGTTAAAGATTTACAAAGTCTTTGAAAGCCATTGACTACCTGAAGCCCATTTTTCTAGTATTTTAGTTATTAAAAGCAGTGATAAAAAAGACATTTCAAATACAAATTCACAATATTCACATTATTTACAAATCCTTCATATGAAAAGTTGTTAAAAAATAAGCTTTCTGAAAAGATAAAATTTTAGTTAGTATTCAAGTATTTCTAAATTAAGAGATTATAAAGGAATAATCACCAACCATTATAGTTAGAAAAAGCCAGTACAAACTTTTCTACAACTTTCAGAATATAAACTCTGAACAATATTTGAAAACAGTAAGCTTAGACATTTATAAGTAATTATATTCTGTTTTACAAAAAGTATTTATTTTAATCATTTACATTTTGGAATATTTTAATGCAATTTACTGAATCTGTCAGGAGATAATCATTTGTTTGCTGAATTAAATTTATGAAGTCTATCCATTTAGGAATATAAAAAAAACTTAATTCTGTGACTCAGTTCTTGGAGTGGACATTTTAAAAACTATTCTAAACCACAGTGTACCACCTTAGTACAGAGAGAATGACAACAAATGAAATAAGGCAATTAAAGTAGCTTATTTTCACTGGTAAGGTTATCATAACAAAATTCCTTTTACTTTCAAAAGAAAACTCTCCCCATGAAATTAGCTAGAGTAAATTACTGTTTAAGGAAAAAGGGAATGATACTCAAATTAATTAACCATTCATTAAAATTAACTCTTCCATATGAAGGTGGAGATTTACCTGGAAACCAGAAAAACGTTCAGATTTAAGCAATGTGGATGCCAGCCTTTAAGCAGGTAAAGTTTACAGACAGAAAATATAAGCAGAGAGATATCCCCAATAATACGGCCCACGGTTAATTCCTAACACTGGTTATTAGCAGTCAAAAGTAAACCAAAATATAAAAACCTTTCACATTTCATGTAAAATTAGAAAAATGTGTAACAAGATAAATACACTAAATGTTAAGTATTTTAACCTTTTAGCTTACACAGCTGAAGTAAATATATATAATAGCCAGAGGCCTAATTTATCGTAACTAGACTTTCTGAAAAATAAAAGTTCTAGGAGTTAAATTGAGTTCTGTCTGAGCGCCAAGGTTTAATTTAACATTTTTTCATTATTAAGGCATTCTTTTTGAAATGCTGTCAAATCCATGGGTCAGCTGTGTTTTTAAAGACACTTAAAGGGATCACATCTAGTGGACTTTCACAGAAGTCAAAAACAAATGGGTGAAGCCATTTGTTACCCATTAAAAAGTGCGTCTTCATAAAGCAAATACTTCTTGGACTAATTAAACTACCTCCCATTTTTTTCAATTAGCATGGTTAACTAATCTGCATATATTAAGCACTATATAACTTAATAATTAATGGCACTACTAGCCATGTAACAGAGGGGCAAAATTTAATGTTTGCTCAGCTATAGTTACGAAAATGAATTGTTAGATACCCTTCTTTTTTGGGGGGCATGCCAAAAAGGTTTCTGTAATATCCAACAAACTGATCATCACGAAATAACATAGATTAAGTGACAAAAAATGTCATGAGTTTTAATTTTATGTATCTTTAGGTTTGCTCAGTATGATCCTATTATATTTTAATGGCCTGTGAGAAATAAATGCTTTCCAATTTCATCATTATCTGTTACAGTGTAGAGTAGGTTTACATCTTTGCTCAGAAGAACAGTTTGAACCAAGACTAGTATGTAACATGGGTCCCAACCCTCTTTCACTCTCAGACAGTGAATTCTCATCATAGAAGTCACTGATCCCTGGAAAGCAGAGCTTGGGCCTCTGATGATACTTCAACCTGTATGTGTCAGTCATGCAGCTATCAACGGAAAAATACGTGGTTAATGCCATTTTCTCATTTGGACATGCAGAACTGGGTTGGCAAAATCCATCAACAATTGTCCCTCTGTTTGACTGAAAATCTTTAGTTGGGTTTCCCGAGTAGTTTGGTGTGTTGCCAACTTGCTCTTTCACTTGGAATGTTTCTTTACAGCTTCCATCATTCATATATGTATTTACTTCCACCCTTGCTTCTGGAGCTGTACATAAATTGTGCTTCGGAAGACTAGAAGAATTAGCTTTAAGCATTTCTGCAAGTTTAACATCAGGTGTAGAGTCGTTTTTCTCTGACTGTGGCACACTGGTTACAGCATATTTCTTTGGTGGCAAAGGGGGTGGTGAATTCTGGTAAAGTTTTGGCAACTGACAACCATCAGCTCTGCAGGTTGACTTAGTTACATGTTCCCTTGACAGAGAATTTTCAGAGTAACCTTGCTGCATCATACTTTGCTGATGGGTGGAAGGAGTGGTTTCTGGTTTTAACCCAACAGTTCTTGTGTGTGATAACCACAATGAAGACGGTGATGGTATCTCATTATTGTTCATTTTCTTCCCAGAAGTGGAGCTACCGTCACCAGGAAAAGGAATATCTGTTCTCTCAGAATTTTCTGGATTACGCCACTCAGAAAACTTTCCATCCTCAGGCTTTTCCAGCTTCTGTCCGTCTGACTGGTGGAAGAGCTCTCTA
This sequence comes from Ochotona princeps, assembly GCF_030435755.1. Lineage (NCBI taxonomy): Eukaryota > Metazoa > Chordata > Mammalia > Lagomorpha > Ochotonidae > Ochotona > Ochotona princeps. The sequence goes on from NC_080838.1 coordinate 33,133,498, forward strand.
ACAGTATGATCCTTGAGTACTTGTGGACTGGATGAAGAAAGCAGCTTTCCACTGGGGTCAAGGATATGTGGCCTGAAGTAGGACATTAAAAACACAGCTGAGACACCACAGACAAGTACTGTCCTATAGCTTGATTTTCCCAGCATACAATTTGCATTATTTTTCTAACATGACCAATATGGGAGGTATATATGCTGTAATCTGCTTACCAACCAAGTATCATTATCACAACCATATTTCAAATCATTTAAAAAACTGATTCCAACTTACAAACACTGAGATTACACTTATTTATGATAAAATGTAGCATAAAATGTAAGGAAAATGTTACAGGCAAATAGCTCAAGCCTTAAAATATTTCCTCACGGACATCCCAAGTGTAAAGGCAGCATAGATAGAGGTTTTTAAATTGTTACTTAATAGTATAAGAACTATGTGCTAATTTAAAATAATTTTATCACAATGACCATTATTTAGGTAAGAGTTAATTTCTAAGGTGAAGATTAATAATATCACACTAGAAATTCTTTTTCTCTTGTGACTGTTTTCTCTTAAGAATGACATGAATAACAGCAGAATGGTTAAAAAGAGTTGCAGCCTTGCCACCTATATACAACTATAATCAAATCTCAGTTCCACTGTTCTGTGCACAAGTTAGCATGTCCTTCTCTGTCCCACCCAGGACATGAATCATTCCTTTGTATACCGTATCTGCTGTACCTGCTACTTAGCCACCAGTTACTTAGTAAACTCTGTTATCAAATCACCTGTTACAGCATCACAGTGCATGCATTCATGTCACCCCTATTTTACTTAATAATGGTCCCGAATCATAACAGTAGTGATGCTTGCAATCTGGATAAGCCAAGAGAAGCCATGACGTGCTGCCTTTAAAGGTGAAATTCTCAAAAGAAAGGAAATCCTTATCCTGAGGGTTGCTAAGATCTCCCAGGGGTGGGTACCACCCAGTCCACTGGCCTTAATTATTTTGTGTGGCCCTGACAAGGCAACCACAGGTGGGAATTACATTTCAATGAGTCTGCAGCACATTAATGTTTAACCTGATAATTTTATATTGTGTGTGAATGATTATATACTTATCCACATGGCCTTGGCGGATAAAAAGGTTCACCACCCCTTTTGCATGTATCCATAACACTGTAAAGCAAAAAGAAATTTGTGCTGGCTTTGCTTTCCCATCTCAAACAGCAAAAGTTATGCCCAGAAGTGTGATGAGCACTTAGTTAAGATGGAAAAGGCATCATATGTGTGTACGTACTCACGGTGTATATGAAGTTCAGTGTTCTGGCCAGGCCTCCATTGGGAGGTGGAAAGCTATCTGCTGCAGATCAGAGGACTCTTGTGTTACCTTCCCCATAGAACTACTGTGAGGAGTCAGAGTCAGGGATCCTACCTGGTACTCTGAAGCCTCTATCCTTAGCTCAAAATCCTGGGAATGACTCCCAGTAAGTTCATGGAAAAACGGAGTCAAAAGTTTACTTTGGAACAAAAACATTCCAACTTTATAAACATGAGAGCTCCTCAGAAAGTTCATGGATAATTCACTTTATGGAAAAACTATGCATGAACTTGTAAGTTTTACACCAAAACAAACATCTTTTAATTCCATTCTCCACAAACTTTTTTTTAAAAGTACTCACTGTAGACCCATCGCTTTCAGACTAGTAATATACATTTAAATTCTTCTAATAAGAAATTCCTAGAACACAAGTGTTAAGGAACAAAGATTTAAAAATATCCATATATCTGTGATTACCTTTTTATCAAATGACTTTTTATTTGTGGGTGTGATTCCGAGTTGAACTCAGGAGATTTACAACCTGCTTCCAAGTTCTTGAGTTCTTTTCTAAAACCTGGGTGGGTATGGACTTGGGGAAGTGGAAGGAGGAAAAGGGAGGAAAACCAAAGTATTTGAATAATCTTGCAGAACTTACTCCATATATATTCACCTATACTTACCACATTTTCTATAAATAAATTATTGTCTTCTAATTAAAAATGAATGCAAGGCACAATCCAAAATGACACCTCTTCTTGAGCCCATTATGCAAAATCCATGTTTCTGCTGATCATCACGTGAGGGTGTCAGAAATAACACAACAGTGCTTCTCATGCTTTACCGGCAAAATTTTCTGCTGGAAAAATCCTGCCTCAGAAAGTGGAAGACTTTGGATCCCTACTTATGGATAAATGATGGAACCTTCACAATCTCAGTTTCCTTATTTGGGTAATAGGATAATGGTAATCAATTTAACCGCACCACAAGAAACACCAACAGAAATTAAAGTGGGCAGGAGGGTACTGAGACAGCATACAAAACAAACAAACAAACAAACAAAAACACCACCACTACTAACTACCATTTATTCACTGTATAGTCACTTTTACGATGTTGAGACTGTTTTAATAGTTTTTAAATATTCATTTTATTTTTATTTGAAAGGCAGAATTACAGAGAGAGATCTTCCATCCACTGGTGCACTCCCCAAATGGCCACAATGGCTGGAACGGGGCTCATTCAAAGCCAAGAGCCAGGAGCTTCTTCCAGATCTCCCACAGGGTACAGGGTCCCAAAGCCATGGATCACCCTCCATTGCTCTCCCAGGCCACCAAAAGGTCGGAAGTAGAGTGACTGGGACCTGAAGTGGCACCCAGTTGGGTCACCAGCAACACAGTATAGAGGTTTAACCTACTATGCCACAGCAATCATTGTCATCTTTGTTTTACTGAGGGAAACACGCTTAGAAAGTAGGAATTTGCCCAAGGTCATACAGCCAGCAAATGCAGAATTAGATCTGTATGATTTCAAAAGTTCATGCCATTAGGCATAATGCTGTACCTCCTCCTTGAAAGTGTTAACTTATCCCCAGTTTAACATATAAAGATGGAACAAATATGGGGCTGGTGTAGCACAGGATGTCAAGCTGCCACCTACAGCACTGGCATTCCATTTAGGTGCCAATTTGTGTCCTGGCTGTTCCACTTCAGATCCAGCTCCCTGATTATGTGCCTGGGAAAGCATTAAATGACAGCCCAAATGCTTGGACCCCACCACCACAGGGGGAGTCCTGGAGGAGGCCTGCCCAGTGCTGGCCATTGCGGCCATTTGAGGTATGTACTAGCAGATGTAGGACCGATCTCTGTCTGTGTAACTCTTTCAAATAAATAAAAAGTACATTTAGAAAAAAAAAAAAGGAAAAATACACCATATAGTTTAGTAATCTTAAATAAACCTTGTAAGTAAAAAATTACACCAACTTACAGTGGGATGCTTGTTACTTCTGAGCCCAATGCATTCTAAGTCTTCACATTAAATGAATAATTTTTTACCTGTTCTTTTATTCCCCTCCACTCTAACTAGATGGGATTAGGGCCTCCAGGACAATGTGACGTCACATAAAAGATAGCAAGCAGTTCTATTTCTCCCACCTGTCACAGCCAGCTGGAGAGTGAATCTCCAGATGGAAAAATCTGTCTCTCCCCTCTCTAACTCTTTCAAGCAAGCAAATAATTATTTTAAAAGATACATTTATGGGGCTGGTGTAATGGCTCAAAAGGTTGATCTTCCACTTTTAAGCACTAGCATTTCATATGGCCACCAATTCATGTCCTGGCTGCTCCACTTCTGATCCAGCTCCCTGCTTATGGCCTAGGAAACTGGAGAAAGATGGCCATTCCTTGGGACTCTGCACCCCTGTGGGAGACACAGAAGAATCTCCTGGTTCCTGGCTTTGAATTGGCTCAGCTGGGCCAGGCAGCACGGCCTAGCAGCTAAAGTCCTCGCCTTGAACACACTGGAATCCCATATGGGCGCCAGTTCTAATCCCAGCAGCTCCACTTCCCATCCAGCTCCCTGCTTGTGGCCTGGGAAAGCAGTGGAGGACAGCCCAAAGCTTTGGGACCCTGCACCCATGTGGGAGACCCGGAAGAGGTTCCTGGTTCCTGGCTTCCCGGCTTTAGATCAGCGCAGCACCGGCCATTGTGGCTCACTTGGGGAGTGAATCATCGGACGGAAGATCTTCCTCTCTGTCTCCCCTCCTCTCTGTATATCTGACTTTATAATAAAAAAAAAAATAAATCTTTTAAAAAAATGAATTAGCTCAGCTCTGGCTATTACAGCCATGTGGGGAGTGAATAGGTAGATGGAAGATCCGTCAGTCTGTCTTTCCTTCACTCTGTAAATCTGCCTTTCTAATAAAAATAAATCTTCAAAAAAGATATATTACTTATATGATCATAATAGGTGTATTATTCTTTAATATTTAAAACTTTTCAGTAATAATGACTAACAGCAAATATTGGTAGAACCAACATACAGAAAAATTCTTTTGTAATGTCAATCTTTTTCTAACAGTGTAGATATATCCTGAATCCTGAAAGATAAAAAAATTGCCCTTCTACTTGCTTGGCCATACTGTCTTTTTTGAATCTCAGTCACAGCTATCCTGTGAAATAATCTCCCTTTTTACATTCAGGCTAATTGAGTTTGTGGAAATCAACTGCGAGCTATTCGACACTATACAGCTGGTAAGAGCAACATTCAAGCAATCCATGATCAAGACCAAAGGAGTACTCATGGCACCTGCCCTGGGAGCCCTCTCCCACACAGGCCATTCATAAACAGTCATCTACTAAACCTGCTTTATCAACGAGACTTCTCACTTAAATATCAAATAACATAATTCTTTTGAAAAGTTGATTCCCACAGGAAGTCCAAAATATACAGTGTCAGCTTGAATTGTCAGGCAATTGCCTACTCTTGTGTATTTCTAGTATGCTTTCCTTCATTTTTAGCTTTTGCGTCGTGTTGATTTTATACATTTTTATTCTGCTTTTAGTCCACTGTAAAACAAATCTAAAAAAGCTACAAAGAAAATGTAACTACATCAAGATTATTAAAGTAGAAGCTTACTTTTTAAACAATAAGAAAACTTTTAGACCTCTTCTTTTTTTTTTTTTAAAGATTTATTTTTATTACAAAGTCAGATATACACAGAGGAGGAGAGACAGAGAGGAAGATCTTCCGTCCGATGATTCACTCCCCAAGTGAGCCACAACGGCCAGTGCGCACTGATCCGATGCCGGGAACCAGAAACCTCTTCCAGGTCTCCCACGCGGGTGCAGGGTCCCAATGCTTTGGGCCGTCCTCGACTGCTTTCCCAGGCCACAAGCAGGGAGCTGGATGGGAAGTGGAGCTGCTGGGATTAGAACCGGCGCCCACATGGGATCCCGGGGCGTTCAAGGCGAGGACTTTAGCCGCTAGGCCACGCCGCTGGGCCTTAGACCTCTTCTTTTAAAAAAATTGATTTGAAAGGAGATATAGACAGAAAAGAAATCTGGTTCAATCCTCGAATGCCTCCAGCGGCTGCCGATGGGTCAAGCCAAAGCTGAGACCCAGGCATTCAATGCAGGTCTCCCATAATGGTGGCAGGGACCCAAGGACTTGGGCCATCATCTGTAGCATCCTGGGTTGTGCACCAGTTGCAATCGGGAAACAGAGCCTGGACTCTAACTCAGACATTCCAACATGGGACACAGATGTCCCAAGCGGCATCTCAATCGCTGTGCGCAATGCCAACCCTCATATGCCTTTTTAACCCCTAGGCTGATTTTACATTAAAAAAAAAAAAACTACTGAACTGAATGACATAGAGAGGGATAGAGTGAGTTTAATCTGCTGCATCATATCCCAAATGGCCACAACAGCCAGGTCTGGACCAGGCTGAAGCCAGGTGCCAAGAACTCCGTCCAGGTCTACCACCTGTGTTACAGGAAGTCAAGAAACTTGGACTAGCTTCTGCTACCTTCTTAGCCACATTAGAAGGGACCTCAAGGCAAAACACAGGACTCAAACCGGCACTGAGATGCGGATGTCAGCATTGCAGGTGGCAGAGAAATCTGCTGTGCCACTAAAAAACCATATTCTCAGTCAAAATTCAACTGGAATCTACAGTGGATCAGAATACGTAACTGTCCCCCTCCCTTAAAAAATCTATTTCATTATGCTCAGGTTCTAACAGTTAAATTGGAAGCAGTTTCCAAGAAATAGGCTAATTTCTTGGTCTATCTGCAATGCCTAATTGTACATATATTTTTCTCTGTGACTATTTTGACTTGAAGTTACACATAGGTTAAAAAGTTAATTAACACAAGTTTACATTATATTAAAAATCCTAATGTCACTTTGGACATCATAAATATATGCAACTAAAATTTTTCAGTAAACTGAAAAGATTTAAAACAAATAAACACTTAATTCTTAAAATAATTATTTCTGTTAAGGTATTCACACACTGGACAGCAGGAGGCAGCAGAGGTTTTATAAAATGTTTGAAATGTTAGTATCACCATGGCAAGGATTCAACCCAGTGGTTTGACTTCAGAATTCCAACAAACTTAAAAATAGATGTGTTATTTTTCTCTTCTGCTGACACAGACATCCATGTGTCTGCACAGGGAATGCTGGCTCCAGGTTCTCTGGAAATCTAAGACAGTCCAATTTTAATACCGGGCACAGAAGAAACCTCAATGTCAAGAAGTTTGAATTAATCCTATTTTTCTTTCTGCATCAAAAAATACAATACTTAAGAAATCAAAATATATATTTCCTATGAAAAGGTGGCCTCTGTTTTAAAATCGCCTAATACAGCAATAAAACTGAACTACCAGTCTACACAATGTAATCTTTACTTTTACACATAGACCTTATAACATGACACAGCTACAAACCTTAAGCAAGAACCTAATCATGGACCTCATTTATAACAAAAATGCATTTAAAGAAAATTTTAATAATTTGAAAAATCATAAAACTTTTAAACTGGTATTTCTGGTTAATTTACCATATACCAAAAAAAGTGGAAATTCTTCAGTATATAATTACAATACATAATATATAATTTTAAGCTGTTACAAGATAAAAAAAGCAGGAGATAATCTTATCTTTTTATTGGGATTATACTCTGAAGGAAAAGCAAATACTGTCGTTTTACTACAAATTCCAGTACCAAAAATTTTAAGTATAGAAATTAGACAAACAGCTAATTAGGTATTACACCATAGCAACAGAGAAAAAAAATCAATGTGTTAATATTGTAGATTGCTGACAGCCTACAAAATTCTTACAAAAAAATTATGTAACATAGCACTGCTAACACAGAAATTCTCTCTGAACACAATGTGACTTCAAAAACTTCAAAAACTTCAAAACCTCAAAAAAACATTTGTAAACCATGCTGTTTTTCCTAATACGCATTTTCACTCACTTTCTGCAGATGTTTATACACTAGTATTTACTTAGGATGAACACATTCTGCAGTTGACTAAAAAAAATGTTTTAAGAAAATTATCAATTTATGCACGTGTAAACACTTGTAAAAATTTCTAATAATTAACCATAGAATTTAACAAAATTAAGTATAAATATTCCACTTAAGTATAGATTTTTTTTAATAAGAAATAACAGATTTCTGGAGCAGTGATTAATTTTTCACTCCTGTCATGTCCAAGATCAAGACTCTCAATAAGAAATAAACCTAATTTCTATTGGTGATTGAGATGAAGACACAAGTTGCAGACGATTTAAAAAGTAAAAGGCAGGGCTCAGCACTGTGGCTCAGAGGAAAGCCACAGTCTGCGACGCCAGTACCCCATTACTGGAGTGCTGGCTGAAGTCTAGCTGGCTCCACTTTCAATTCGGTTTCCTGCTAATGCCCCTGGGAAGTCAGAAAACAATGGTCCAAGTATTTGGGCCCCTGGAATGCACATGGAACTTCAGGAGAGAGTTCCAGGCCCTTTTATATGGAGAGCAGAGTCCATTAGATATGAACTAACTTTGCTGCCTAAGCTAGCACAAACACACACACCTGTACTCATCTTCGCATGTCTGAAAGGAAAAGCCTCATTCCTCTCATTCAAAGCTTCTTATTCTAACTTTCTGTTTCCTTCTCAATCTGCTTTACAGGGCTCACTTGACAATTATCATTCTAGCTTATTCTTTACAGTTTTCTCTACTACCAGATGTGATCACCATCTGCAATTGAAACTCTGAAGTTCCTCCAACTTCAAAGATGACATTTACCCCAAACTATGTGGTTTCATTTTGTCTTCCAAAGGCTGCCTTTTTGCTAGTCAAAAGAAATGTTTTGACAGACAAAATGCACTTCTTTCTTTCTTTTACTTTGTGTTTTTCAATTTTTATCTGGAAATCATTTTAAAAAGTTCAGAATAGTTCAAAGATTAAAAACAATTCAAAGAGTATTGGTATTTCTTTTATCCAGATTCAACTACTTTTAAACATTTTACTCTCCCTTCTTCCTTTTTTTCTTCTCACCTTGAGCCATTTACAAGTAAGGTACAGACATCACAGCCCTTGACGTCTAGATTAGTTCTAAATCAATCAGTAGTTCACTCCCACGTCAGTCTTGCTTCTATTCCTACAGTTCCTCTAACAGTGCCTTTCCAACATTACTGATGAGGGACATCAAACTGGCCAAGGGCTGCAGCTTTATTCGGCCAAGCCTGTGGCCACTCTCCTTTTGTTGCTGTTGTTGATTTTCCAAAATGTATTTATTTACTTGAAAGAGTTAAGAGAGACAGACACACAGAGAATCATTCATCCACGGTTCACTCCCCAAACGGCCTCAAAGGCCAAAGCTGGGCTGGTCCAAAGCCAAAAGGCAGGAGGCAGGAGCTTCTTCTAAGGTCTCCCACATACATGCAGGATTCTCAACACCTGGGATATCCTCTGCTGTCTTCCCAGGTTACTAATAGGGAGCTGGATTGGATATGGAGCTGTCAGGACTCAAACGAGCACCCAGATGGGACACCAGCACCACACATTACTCTCCTTACAGTTTTGCCTTTCTCTACCTTCCAGTCCTGAGAACTCTCTCTGGGTATTTTTTCATGCCTTTCCAGCTCCCTCTCCCCTCTAGCCTTAGCTCACCTCTCTGCCCAGCTGACTTGTGTTCTTCACTTTGTTTTTCCCCATCTCTAGCTTTCCTGAATGGTCTTGTCTGTGACTGTGGTTCTCAACACTACCATGTGCGATGGTTCCCAATCCCATAATCTTTCCTGAGCACTAAACTTAAATACCAAAGTGCCTATTAATTCTGTTTACCTAGACAATAAGCCACAGAAATCTAAAAATTCAACTACCTCTACCTAGCTTATTGCTTCTTCCCCTATTCCCTGTTTTGGTGGATCTAGTTACCTAAGACCCCAGTGCAGCTATCCTTGCTTTTTGCTTTCCCTCATTTTGTATGAGTTACAAAAGCCAACCGATGATGCTGCCTGTGTATGCTTGCCGGATGCTCAAATCTCAGGACTGAGCTGCTTTAGTCTGTGCCCTCTTCTTTCCACTCCTGCCTGATCACAATGGTTAAAACTTTTCCCCATTGCCCCAGATAGGTCTTCCATGCTACAACCTAAATAAAGTCTTTACTAAAAGGTAAATGAGTTTGCCACACTCTCCTTGCCCTTTGGTGTCTCTCCACCTCCAATTTAATCAGGATTTGGTTTCTAGCCTCTTCCCACTGTCCCCTAATTCCACATTCAGACGCCAGTCCGGCATGCAACAAACCATTTGCATTCTTCAAATGTATTATTCTTTCTCCCAAATGCATGCTTCTGGACATAAAAGTTTTCCTGTCTCAAATGTAATTTTAGGCATTTGAAATTCTATTAAAATTTCGTTCTAAAATAGAAACTAAAATACTCCAAAAGATATCGTGGCAATTTTGACAATGTCCCCAAATAGCGGTATTGGGTAGGTATAAATATGAGGTGTTTTGTTGTTGTTGTTGTTGTTGTTGTTTTTGCAGTAGAATCCACAAAGATGACAACAAACAAGCTGGTATAATGTCTCTTGATGAACAGAAAAAGAAATAGTTTCAGGCATATTTTAGAGATTTTGATTATCTAATATCAGATCTATTTGTATGAGGGGAGGTCCACAGCCTGTGCCAGAGTGCCTGGGTGGATCTCAACTGATTCTGACTTTAGCTTCCTGCAAATGTATGATATGAAAGGTGTCCTGACAGCCACAAAGGGAACTCCTGAGTGCCCAGCTCCTGGCTGCAGCCTGACCCAATCCTAAGTGAGAGATCTCGAGCTTTGTCTTTTCTTCTGCCTTTCAAATAAATACAACAAATATACTTGTAAGAGCACATATTAAGAATTGACTTAACAATCAAACAAAATACTTTCTTTCAGCTAGTGGTAGAGAATGGTGCTATAGGTCAGTAATTTAAGTTGGCATGGGTGTTCTGGCACAGCCATTAAGAGGCTGGCTGATGCTTATATCCTGTGTCAGGGAGTTGATGGAAGCCCAGGCTCATTTGCTTCCAATCCAACGATCAGCTAATGCATCCTATAAGGCGGTAAATGACTGGCCCCTACCACTTAGATGGAATTTCAGGCTCCTGGCTTCTGAGTGACCTAGGCTTGCCTGTTGTAGGCATCTGGGAAGCCAGCAGATGGAAAAACAGATATAGATATACAGATGAAGACATAGGCATGGATACACAGATAGATAGCCTGATCTGCCTTTCCAGAAGATGAAAATAGAATAGACACTTAAAAATAATTTAAAACATCTGAGACACAGCCAAAACAGCCAACAGACGCTCAAAAAAAACAGTATAGATTGGACTATTGGAGTTACCCTTTCCATGTTGGCTTCCTTATATGAGAGAGAATATATGGTATTTATTCTTTTGTGATTGACTCATTTCGCTGAGCATAATGGTTTCTAGTTGGGACCACCTGGTTTTAAATAGAATAATATCGTTCTTCTTGACAGCTGAATAATATTCCATTGAGTAGATGTACCACAGTTTTTTTAACCATTCTTCCTTAGACGCACATCTGGTTTGTTTCCATGTCATTGCTATTGTAGATTGTGCTGCTGTAAATATAGGATTACAGATTCCCTTCTCATATGCAGATTTTACTTCTGTTGGGTATATTCCTAAGAGCAGGATTGCTGGGTCATATGGCAGGTTTATTTGCAATTTTCCAAGCACTCTCCATCACTCAGATGTTTTGATGTTTTTATGTCGGTTTGTTTGCTTCCAAATAATTTCTTTTCTCTAGTGGAGTTCATCAAGTGCCCATGGAGTATGCAATGGCAACATAGTTCCTAAGAGACTTCTGTGTTTCCTTTTAGTTAAGCATGTGCTGCCTACTCAGTGGCACATTACTTAATCAAGGTGCTACAATTTGTTGTTGACGTTGTTGCTGTTGTTATTCATGCCGTGATTGATGTGGCTGTTATGAAATGATGTCAATCCGAAAAATAGTTAAAAAAAATGTTCTAGATATGAGAAAAAAAATGTCTTTGGTATTTTGAGATTGCAATAAGTTTGTAAATTGCTTTAAGTACGATGGGTATTTTGGCGATATTAATACTTTCAATATATAGGAATTGGATTTTAACAGGTAATTTTGTACTATGAATGTTTACTGTTAGTACCAGGTGTGAAATATGGCTTTTTGTTATTGTTATACTTTTATTTTCAAAAGATTAATTTTTCTGGCCAAAAGTCTTAATTATTTTAGAGGTAATCTGTGACTACTTTGCCATGTGTGTGTTCCTGCGTGTTCCATGAGGAAGATACTCTGACTCTGTAGCTGAAACATGCTTATGCTTTATTGTACAAGAAGTCTTATGTTTTTAAAGCAAATAAAGGTGTTTAAAAAAATAAAAATAATTTAAATGAGCAATAAAAGAGCAATAATATCATATGCAGTCACGTTGTTGTATAGAAAAAAAAAATACATCACATGACAAGCTTTCAGTTTGGGAAAAAGACTCATATATCACTTTCTCAAATCTTCTCAGTCCTGGACTAGGGGATGGAAACACGTCCCCCACACAGCAGGAGATGAACAAAGATTGTCAGGGAAAACTGGTTTAGAAAACCAAGGCAGATTTACAAAATAAAGAATAACATTAAAATAGTGACATGTATGTAGTTCAGTTAAAACTGAGTTACGCAAAACCACAAGGAAAATTTTATTTTAAAAACAAAGTAGCAAATGTTGGCAAATTTATGAGCAGTGGAAATCTTGTGCATGACTGGCAGAAATGTAAACACAGCTGCCATGAAGAGCAGTATGACAGTTCCTCAGTAACTAAACCCAGGATCCAACAAGTGTGTATCTGAATATGTACTCAAAAGAACTGAAGGCAGAAATGCAAATACAGTGTCAAACCAATATTCACAGCTATGCACAACAGTTAAACAGGCGTAACGACTCAGATGTCCATCAGTGGATGAATGGATAAGTAAGATGTAATACATCATATAATGAAACATGAGTATTATTTCAAAAAGGAATAAAAATTTGATATGCTACAATGTTGGCAAGCCTTGTACTAAGAGAAATAAGTCAGAAAACAAAAGCACAAATTTGGTCTGATTCCTCCTGCACAGGCTACCTAGAATTGTCAAATTCAGAGAAAAGTGAGTATTAAAGTGGTGGCCAGGGGCTGAGGATAGAGGAAAATGTAGAGACGCTGATTAGGGGCAAATGGTTTGAGAGGACACCAAAGGTCCAGAGACGGATGGCAGCCACTATTGGACAACACTGTAAACACAACATCAACAACTTCTTGCTACCATTGTTCTTGACCTCCCTCCCGTCCCCCGAAATCTTCCAAGGGAGTTCTCCCAAAAGCAATCCTGAATTCTATATATATTTCAACATTTCAGTTGCTTCTCTACTGCCTTATGCTAACAAAACATCATAAACCACTACAGTTTTATTTTTTCCAAAGCAAACTTTTCCATAAGTTGTTGTCGATTTTTCTGTTTTCTGTGACTCTGCCTCTGGAAGGCATTTGGGAAATGTGTCAGATTCACAGAAACAAGGAGCAGGAGAGACGGGGTCGGGGGGGGGGTCTTCATCTGCTGGTTGATCCCCTAAATGGTTACAATAACTAGGGCTGAGACAGGCCAAGCCAAGAGCTAGTCACTACACCTGGGTCACCCAAGTATGTGCAGCGAGTCAAGTACCTGGACTCTCATCCACTGGCTCCCAGGCACACCTGCAGGTAGATGGAACGGAAGCAGAAAAGCCAGGTCTCGCACTGGCACTCCACTACAGGAGACAAGCATCCAAACGATGGCTTAACCCCTGCACCATAACATCCTCCTCCTATTTGTTCTTACTCCTGTGGCAGGCACAATATGTAAATGTACTCACTAAACTGTACATTTAAAAAACAAATCATAAACCTTATGATATCCTTGGCCATGATAAAAAAAAAAAAACCAATTTTTAAATACACTGCAGCACACACTGAGGCAAATGCAGAAAGTCGATGCAAAGCTCACAGAGCAATGTACTCTGGCCATCAGACTCCCTGTGACCTCGTGTTTTCATAACCATCAGGAAGCAAGCATCATTTTGAAAAGAGTACTGAACTTGCAGCTATTGTTCCACCTCATGGGCTTCTGCTGTGATTTCTGGCCAAACCTTTACTGTTTCCTGTAATACTTGGTTACCAGACTTTTATCAGATCTTTTAAACAGGCGAGACATTTTAATATGGGAAAGGAAAGTTATTTCCTTAATATAAATGTTTCCTTCTGATATTATAACATTTGATAAAAACAAAATAACTTAACAATTAATCATATTCAGACAATATCCACCAACCTCTTAAGATGAAAAAGACTAAAAGACTTTAAAATGTGTTATTTGTGGTGATTTCTTCTTACAGAAAAATTATATACCTCTTTTCCTTCCAAATTTTAAAAACCTGAACACTCTGTCTTTGTAATATCAGTATTTCCTTTGTTCATCACCTTCCTTGACTTCTCTTCATCTAGATCCTTCAGCTATCACCCTACAGTAGCACTCCTGAACCCTGCATGCCTTCAAATATTTGTCCTGGTTTCTGGTTGGCTCTGAGTTGTTAACAAACCACCTATAACGCCATATCACTACAAACTTAAAATTGAACTTTTTCAGAAAGCTTTTCTTCATGCTTCTCTTTGTACCTAATTCCTGTAGTAGTTATTACAGCTGTTTACACATATCCTTCTAGGCACCCACAAAACTGTGCTTTCAAGCATCCCTGCAAGTAGACCTGGCTGTAGACTGACTGGCTTTGGCCAGGAGATGAGTACAAGAGCATGCATCGCCTCTAGCTGGAAACTTGAAGGATTCGCAGATGACTCCCCATGCGGTATCTTCCTTCACCTATCCCTACTTCACATCCCCCTCCCAGCCCACCAGCTCCAGGGCCCTGGCTGCTACACCGAAGACTCCATGCTGACTCCCACTGCACATGCATTATGAGCAAGAAACAAATGGTGTGAATGGCTTGAGTTTTGAAAGTTAGACAAAACAGACTAATCTATAGAATCCAGTTTCTAAACCATGAGCTCATGGCCTTTTTTCTTGGTAGATATAGAAATATGACTTCTTTTAAGTAAAAAAGTATCAAGAATGATCATACACAAGACCGAGACTCCTGCTCAAATAACTACTTATGTATAAGTATCACTACTAGTATCAAAAGGCATGTGCTCAAGGACCCCAGTATAGAAACTGAAAGTGGAGACTGCTTAGGGGGAGCCAAGGGGAGGGAATAATTCCAGGATCTCATCTCATCATGGGGCCAGCACTATGACGCAGCACATAAGGCTACCACCAGTGACGCTGGCATCCCACATGGACACTGGTTTGAACCTAGCTGCTCCACTCTGATCAAGCTTCCTACTAACGGCCCAGGAAAATCACTGGAAGGCCAAACACCTGTGCCCCCATGTCTACACAGCAGACCTGGCTGAAACTCCTGGCTCCTGGTTGTGGCCTGGCTCAGTCCCAGTTGCTGCAGCCATCTAGGGAATGAACTAGTGGATGTTAAGATTTCTCTGTCTCTCCTCCTCTGACTCTGCAACTGACTTTCAAATTAATAAATAACTTAAAAAATCATCATAAGGAGAAAGCAAGTATTTTAGTATTATAACACTCTAACATCAAAAGCATACGCAAAATCATAATCAGAAAGGCTGCAAAGGGCCTGGCATTGCAGTAGCACAGTGGGTTGAGCCACCAGCTGTATTGCTAAAATCAAACAGGATGCTGAATCAAGTCCTGACTATTCCATTTCTGGTCCAGCTCCCTGCTATTATACCTGGGAAGGCAATGGAAAATGATTCCAGTGCTTGGGGCCCTGCCACCCACATGAGAAACCCAGATGCAGTTCAGGCTCCTGATTTCTATGTAGTCCATTCCCCAACCATTGTGGCCATTTTGAGAGTAAACCAGCATATAAGACCTCTCCCTGTGCTTCCTACTAACTTTGCCTTCCAAATAAATAAGACAATAATTTTAAAAGACTGCAAACTTGAAAAGCAGTATTTAGGTAATCAAATAAAAATGAGATCAAATGCTTTGAGAAAAATACAGCATGCACGAAAAGAACTATTCATTGCCTTCTTTCTACTGCATTATTAAAATATGCTATAACACTAAGTTAAACAATTTGTTCCTGGATATCTCAAAATTACATTTAAGTAATTTCTATAGCCATACAGGATTCCCTCTTAGAATTTCCAAAACAGCAAACAATAAATTACTGCTAATTATTATGTTTAAGTAAAATGTTTACCTTCTAAGTGGCTTTTACTCTGATGGGAGTTACAGTTCAGGTGTTCTGAATTTGAGCTGCTCATCTTACTCTGATCACTGGAAAACAAAACATAAAACACATGTTATAAGGGATTACCTTAATTTATTTTAAGAGAAAGAATATTTTCCAGACACTTTAAACTTTTATTCACTATACTAAATATTTATTATATTTCACATGCTGTCCTAGGGGTTTAATGTACATAATTCAATTTCTACCTCACAAGGCTCATAACTACCTATGGTCCTCATTTTACATTGGGAGAGTAAGGCTTTAAAAGTCTAATTAATTTGGGGATGGCGCTTTGGCTCAACTGGTTAATCTTTTACTTCCAAGCGCTAACATCCCATAGCGGCACCAATTCCTGTCCGGGCACTCCACACTCCATACAGCTTCATGTTTGCGGCCTGGGAAAACATCAGAGGATGGCCTAAAGTGCTGAGACTGCACACCCACATGGGAGACATGAAAGAAGCTCCTGACCCTGGCTGCGGATCAACTCAGGTCTGGCCTTTGCGGCCATTTCGGGAATGAACCAGAGGACAGACCTTTCTCTGTCTCCTTCTCTCTATAAATCTCTTTCCAATAAAAACAAAAAATCTCTTTTTCAAAAGTCTTAATTAATTTGCCTGATAATTTAACTTCAAGTCTATCTGGTAATGGTTACTAAGTACTTATTTTTCTACTACTCTAGGCTAATTTTTGCAAGAAGCATGATGAAGCTACCCTGCAAAGTATAAAGGGTTTCCTTAAGTCTTCGTTGAAACAATTGTTTTAATAAAACATGGACAGTTGATTTTTTAAAAATCTAGCTTCTTAATAATTAATGTGGTCAAATCCAGCTAATATTAAGTTAAGATGTTTTAGAAGGATTATAAGTAGAAAAAGCAATCAGAGTGACTTAAAAATACCAGGCTTTAAGCTGTGGGCAAGTTTTGGAATTAGGCAGAGAACGGGCAGAAGTGCCACTTGGGATGTCTGCATCTCTTATTTCTGGGTTTGACTCCCATGTTCACTTCTAATCCAGCTTCCTGTTAATATCCACCCTGGATGGTGGCAGATGACTGCCTGAGTACTCGGGTTTTTGCCACTTACAAGGAAGCCCCAGGCTCCTTTCTGAAAGCATTTGAAGCAGTATGTTAGTAGATGTAATCAAGTGTACATTCTCGCTCTCTATCTTTCAAATAAATAAAAGTAATTAAATGCTTTATGAAATAATGACACAGGGTATATCACTGTGGTATACCAGCTGGAGTTACTATCCACCAGACCAATATCCCATATGGGTGCTATTCTGAGTCTTAGATATTCTATTTCCGATGCAGCTCACTGCTGGTGCACCTGGGAAAGCGGTGGAGGACAGCCCAAGTCTTTGGGACCCTGCACCCACATAGGAGACAGCAAAGAAGTTCCTGGCTTCCTGACTTCAGCCTGGCCTACTCCCAGCCACTGTGGCCTTCTGAAGAATGAAGCAGAGGGCAGAAGAACATTTCTGTTTTCTCCATCTCTGTCTGTAATTCTAAATAAATAAGTCAAATTTTAAAAAATTAAAAATTATACAGACAAGTGCGAATGTACTGCTAACAGTAATATAGTAAGTGTACATAAATACATAACTAATTAACTTTTAAACAGAAAATTTGTTGCTTGTCAAAATTTTTTTTGTATCGTTAAAGGGAAAAGCATAGCCCCAGTTTAGAGTTGCAAATGTCAGAACAGTACCAGACAGACTGAAAACTTCAACTTAGTGACTGGGATACAATCTGTTTAAGTGTGTGCTCTAAAACTGGCAGTAAAAATCCATAATTCACCATGATAGTACATTTGAGCTTTGCTAAAAACAACTTGTTATTTCTGGAATCAGGAAATAACTGCTAAAATGGATAGTTTCAATAATTTCAATGTTAAAAATTAAAATCTGAGAAATCATATAAAAGTACTGCTTCTGTTATAGTCAACTGAGGCCAAACTCTGAAAATCACTGCAAATAATTAACAAAAAACAATGATAGCAGGAACATCATTCACCAGTTAGTGTGTTACCTGAAGGTTACTGTTTCTTTAACACCACCGCTCTCTATTGTGGTACCATTTCCGTCAACGACAGGTGAGTCCAAGTTCATGGATCCATTACTGATGTGGTCACTGCTCTCATACCCAGACTCAGCCCTTTGCACCTGCCAAGCGTCGCCGTGAACTTTACTCTCGGGGAGGCCTCGGTTTTTCTCCATTCCTTTTCCATTTGATTCAAGGGAACTTCTGCTTCCGATTTCCTGCTTCATTTCATCTTCATAAATGGTCATTAAGCCTCTCTGTTTTGGATTCTCCTTTGGCCAATTATTAAAATTCTGTTCTTTGCTACATTTAGGCTTGTTACTGATATTTGATTTATGTCTTGGACTGTGCTGCTTTTTTTCACTTTCACTGAAAATGCTGTCCACATTTAACGTTTCTCTCATAGGTTTCCAACCGCGGTTCCGGTTCTTACTGCTGCTGTTACAGCTGCTTCCTTTATCCCTGGAATCCTGGCTGCTGTCTGTCTCATAGCCAGTGCCGCTGTCACTCTTCGCTTTGCCAGCCACTTTCTCTCCTGCAGCAGGAATCTGGGATTTGCTTGAACTTCCCTGTGCAGAGGATCGACCCTGATGCGCAACCCGCTCCTGCTTATAGGGTCCTTTTCCTTGACTCTGATACAGGTGTGGATTCCCAATCTGTCGAAAGCCATTTGGGGTAGGGGGAGACCCGGCTTTGAAATGGGACAGATCCTCATCAACCAAATCTGAAAAAACAAGGCATGACAATAATTCACTAACAAAAGAATAACTCCCCAGAGCCACTTCGTTCATCACAAGCCCAACACCTTATTTGAGAAAAAAAGGGTAACAGCCACATACTCTGATATTCAGAAACGCTTCCTCAGCTAATGAAAGGCACTTAATAAAATAAACACTTTTTAAAATGATCTGTAAGGCAGATAACTTAAGTGGTTTTTTGAGAAAAGCACTCTATCTCACATGTACAAGTCACAGAAATATTTGTCTCCAAATATATTGGCCAAGACTTAAACGTGTGTTAGGCCAACTGCCGCTGCTTAACTGAATGAAGCAGTCTTTCAGGCAACTGAGCCACTTCACGTCTGTCAAAATTATAAATAAACAAGTCCTGGCCCAGCACTTGCTCCAAAAGGATTTTATGCCATGGCTTTATCTAAAAAAAAAATACACAAAGGTGACATAAAGGGACTTCCCTGCAGTAAAAATCTTCAGTCTTTAAGAGTTACTCAAATGATGCTATGCGTAAGAAAAAAAGAACATCAACCCACAAAAAGGAAGATAAGCTTACAACAACTCAGGAAGTGGTACCTGAGACCACAGCAAGGTGAGGTATTTCAGGGAAAGAAGCCTTTCACTTAAGCATATAGCCCTCCCTGTTACTTGAATATGCCACATCAGTGAAGAACATTGTCAAATGCAAGATTAAAGAAAAAAAAAAAGATCAAAACGGGACCCAGGGCAATACCCTAGTCGGTAAATTCTCAACATGCAGGCACCATGATCTCATATGGGTACTGGTTTGTGTCCCAGATGATTCGCTCCACTTCCCATCCAGTTCCCTGCTTGTGGCCTAGGAAAGCAGTGGAGGGTGACGCAAAGCTTTGGGATTCTGAACCCATGTGGGAGACTCAGAAGAAGCTCCTGACTCCTGGTTTCAGAGCACCGCAGCTCTGGCCATGGTAGGCCGCTTAGGGAGTGATTACCAGCAGACAGAAGATCTTTCTGTCTCTCCTTCTTTCTATAAATCTGCCTTTCCAATAATAAGTAAATGTTAAACACACATACACAAACATACATTCACACCCCAATCCAGACTTAAATAAAAATCAAGAAAACTGAATTTTTAGGTTTGATTTATGTGTAATAAAGAATTCATACTAACAAATAAATAGATACATACAATATGCAAACACATAGGAATTATACTGAAGTTTTAGCATTCATTCAATTTTAAGATACAAATGTTAGTAGCCTCTCTTTAAACGAACACCACAAGCTCTTCCCTTACCTTTATGTCGGCCTACATCTCTTCTTTGCCCCTTCTCTAAGTCTCTCCTTTGAGAGGAAAGTGCATTTTTCTGTTCAATGGCTTTCAGGGCACATTCTCTGGAAATGTCTTTCATCTTTTCCCTTTGATCATTGTGAGTTAACTTTACTGCAAAAGAAATTTTCACAGTGTTACAAATCATTTCTTGAAATATCCAACAAGAATAAAAATTGAGCTATACAAAAATGCTAATATTTTCCTTACATGAAACACAACACAGACTGAAATACACAATGAACTCATTTTTATGCTTAGCTAAAACCTCAGTATCATTTTTTTTTCTGGTGTTGCATTGTTGTCTTGTAAAACTTCCTCCATGGCAATTAAAGCAAATGTAAGAGAGGAAAACAAATGACTTGCCACTTGAATAACAAGAGCTGCACATGACTGATGGTTATTTCCCAAGCACTGCTCTAAATATACTCCTATTTAGTTCCCTGAGGTACCTACAACTGAGGCAAGCAAAAACTAGAAACTTGCCCACATTCCCATACCTTGTAAGCATAGAACCGGAAATATGATCCCAAGATCTCTAGTCCAATGCTTGCGTTCTCCACTACATGCACACTACCTCTGGGTTTATGTGGCATTTTCAAAAACCAAAAATTGCCTTAATCTTTAAGCATCAACAATTCACGAGAGACAAAAGATACAGTCTTAAGATTCTTTAAAAGCCTGTATTGTGAATCTTTGTTGAAACATTCACTTTAATGGTCTGATACAACTTCATTAATACATTTAAAAGCTATCAACAAAGTCACCCTGGACATTTATACATATAAGAGTTTTATGTATTTCTAAACTGTAACTATACACAGTATGGTACTCTGACGCCTCACTGTGGACTCAAGTCACAGAACCAGGATTGTGAAAACTATATTCATGAGCTAAAACCAGAACTGACTAAAAATAAGGCTAACTATAAACATTAACTCCAGGAACTGAGCCACTGTTACATTCATCCATAACTAGTAGATTTTAGAATATAAGTCAAATTATTACCATTTGCTTTCTCCAAAATTAACTGTCTTAACTCCCTGAAGGAAGGGACATGTCAGAGCCTTCTTCAATTGTAGACTGCCTCCAACCCAGCACATCTCTGACGGTATGGAGAAACTCAAACCTTCTGCTATCAACATGGTCTGAGGGACGACGGTTCTCAGAGAAATGCATCAAAGGACCACATTCTATAATCTACATTTTCTCTTCCTGACTAAGACAGCCAACAATTCTAAGAACTACAGACTCAGTAAGTAATGAAACGAAGTGGCTGACATGCCCAGGAACAAGCAACAAATGACCATATAAACACCTACCTGGCCCTCTCCCTCCACTTGTCTGAATGTGGTTTCGAGTAAACAATGAAATATGATCAGTTTGAAATTTCTGGTTTTCTCTCTGTTTTACCTGATCACCAAATTCATTTTCTCTTGAATTATCAGGCTTATAAAATGTAGGCTTTTCATGTCCTTCAAAAAAAAAAAAGTACAAGTGTGTCATTGTCTTCCTTCCTACCAAGAAAAGAATGCCTGAGTTATCTTTTCAGATATTTTTAAGACTATCCACATAATTGCTTAAAACTCAGATAGATAACACTGTCTAAGGATTTCTACATGCTTTATAATGAATCCCCAAATGGTCTAGCTGCTTTGGCTTACTGAACTGGTTTCTAGAGCTTATTTTTTCTTATTTACTTGAAAGGAAGAACGACAGGTTAGGGACAGGAGGGGGAGAGAGAAGGAGATAAATAAATCCACTGGTGTAGTCCCTAAAACACTGGCAACAGCCAAGACTGAGTATGGCCAAAGTCAAGAACTCCAACATCCACATACGTGACAGAAATTTAACACTTGAACCATCACCTGTTGCATGCCGAGCGCAAACTGGAAGAAAAGCAGAACTAGAAATGGTGATTTAATCTCAGGTACTGTGATATGGGATGCACAGATCACAAGATGCAGCTACACTCTGCATCTCTCCCTACTGAATCATTTTAAATTTCACTATTCATCGACAGGGTTACCAGATAAGCAGCCCCTTCTGTTATGTAAGCCTGACAGTGCATGACTTCTGATAAGGTTCCCTTCTAAACATACATAATAAAAAGTACCACAATCTTTCCACATTCTACTGCTCTGAAACTTGGTTGTGAAATTATCCTAATTATTCACTTTATATTCAATATATTAGTATTCCTAGCTCATTATGAGAATGGAAAAACACTAAAAACAGTTGTTTTAAAAGACATACCCATATTTTCTGCACCAGATTTGTAATGTGACCAGTTGACCACCTGCCTAAGTGCATCTTCTGTAGAAACTGCTGTGCCTTCTGGGTTTGCATAAAACAAAAGCAGCGGCTGAAAGTGGCAACGAATGCACTTGGAGACCACATCTTTCCATTTAGCTCCAACCTTTTTTAAAACAACGAACAAGAAAAGCAAAATAACACTTCTTAAACAGTGTGTCAACAAGACACACTGAATTTATTTGCAATTGAAAAACTTTTAAAGATACTTAAATGCTAACAGTTCAACTCCCCATCCTATTACATAATTAACTTTATTTAGTAAAACAAAACAACAACAAAAAAAAAGCTTGTAAGCAGTATTTTTTAAAAAAACAATGGGTAGAAATCACAGAATTCTTAGATTCTCCATATACACAGCTGATTGATTTTCACAGTTATTTCAAGGTAATTCAGAAAAGAGTATCAGTAAGTTATTTCAGTAAGTTCTGAAACAGGACAGTTGCATAAAAATAATTTTAAATCACAAAACTTGACTCTGAATGGATTAAGTTAAAAATTTTTTAAACTCATGGAAGAAAACAAAAGAGAAAATGTTTACACTTTGGGGAAGGTAAAGATTTGTTTAGATAGGATATAAAACAAATCATAGAAGAATAAAATTTATAGTGACTTCAATCAAAATCAACTAATGATTTCAGTTCTTAGAAAGACATCACAAAAAATTTTAAATAAGCAACATCAATCTAATAAAGGACTGGTGGAGAATAAAGGATTTCTACAATTCATTAACAAGATGATAATCCAGTCTGAAAAGCTGACAAAACATTTGAACAGTTACTTGACCAAAAAGATGTTACAATTTCCAATCAGCAAGGAAAAAATGCTGAAAAAAATGAACAGTATAAGAGAAACACAAATTAAAATCACAATGCAACAACATGATGCATCCACTTAGAAAGGCCAGAATTTAAGACTGCCAACACAGTGTGGCTTGGAGTGTGGAATGACACTTTTGGTACGCTGCCAACAGCAATATAAGCTAGGGAAATCCATTTGGCAGTTTCTTGTACAATTTACCACACTATCCAGAAATTTCATTTCTGGGCAGGGGAAAAAACATTTTCACACAAAGACTGGTCATTCTTCAACAGGTAAATGGATAAGTTATTGCAGTCATGAAAAGAAACAAGATGAAAATGAAGCATTGCTGCAGACAACACAAATGAATCTCAAAGACAGTATGCTAAGGGAAGGAAGCCAGACACAGCAGAACATTCAATACAAGTCCATTTACATAAAACTGAAGATTTTATACAAAGCTAATCTATAGTGAAATCAGCAATTTCCTGGGCCCAGAATCCAATAACGAGACTGACAGCAAAAAGAGAGCTTCTCTGGAGTCATAACATTCTACATACTAATTATATAGTAATTACAGGGAGAAGACATCCCCATTTTGACAAGGGGAAGCTCACAAAAGAAAAGCAGAGAACATGCATTCCCAAAGGAGCTGGAGAGAAGTTTGCAGTGGAAATTCCACAGATAGCAGGGAGACAGTGTAGAGAAGCATGGGCAGGGTAATCACACAGCAGTGAGCGAGGACACCACCAGTGATGGCCCCTGACGGGCTGGAGGAGCCACCAGCTCCAGAGAGCGAGATGGGAGCAGAGCACAGCAGCCAGTGTCACTAGCAATACTGCCTGATGCAGTCTTGCAGACCACACTGCACTCAGATGCCTCTGGGGCCAAAGTAGGGGCTAGGGTGGGGAAAAAAACGTTTCTTTCCTCTCACTCAGCCCTGGGAGCTCCCTGAAGTAGAGTTATAGTGGCTTTAGCATGCACCTGTGTGTGCACACGCACCTGCAGCTAGAGCATTACAGGGATAATTTTGTAGTCCTCATCAACTTTGAGTTGGGCTAGAAGCTTGGCAGGAGCTGCACACCCACTTAAGACTGTAAGGTATACACAGCCATCCCCTCAACACACACACACACACACACAACTACTACCACAAGTGGCAATGTTCAAACTGCCAGGATAGAGCACCCACAGGTAGTTGGGGCTGGCAATGCATCTGCTCTCTCCGTGGGTGGGGCAGGGCTGGAAAGCTCAGGAGATTCCTAACATACTATGATTCTGAGGGTCACACATGCTATGACCATGGGAAGTCTGAGACTGAACAATAGGACGTGTTGTGTATTGTGCATCTCTGGACAATCAAAATATTTTACGTCAGAAGCTAAAAGATCCCTGATTGCTTGAAATGGATCACTGCAGGGTTCTGGGTTCTGACTGAGGACTATACAGATCCTTTGTATGGTTCATGTGCCAGTGTGGGAGGGGACTGTATCCAACGAGAGCTTACCCTGGACACAGAACACTTTGAATGAGAGGAGGTGAGGCTGTGATTATACTAGCAGATATGATCATACCTTCCCCTCAGCTAACAATAGAGAAGCTCTATCATGCTCAACTTGGGTGTCACCCTGGACTCTTAACCCACAGTTGAACCTTGACCAGAGCACCCTGACCCCACCCACACCTCTGGATATCCACTGAAGAAGCAGTCACTCTACTAAGCCATAAAGGCATAGTTGAAAGATAAAAACCATCAAGACATAAAAGCAACAAGTACCTAAAAATAAATGCAGAAATACAGGAAACATGAACAAGAAGGTAATGACTCCTCACAAGGAATACAACAGCACTTCATTATTAGAATGTAAGATTACCATTAGATGAAGAGATGGAAGTGTCTAAAAATATAAGGACAAAATGATCACCAGATTACTTAAACACACAGAGACTAATGAGGTAAATCTGTACAATATGAATGAAAAATTTTGCTGACAGATTCAGATATTGAAGAGAAATCAAATTGAAATACTAGAGATGAAGATTAAATGTACGAAATAAATAATACAGTGCAAAGTCTCAAAAGACTTGGGGAGGCAAAAGAAAGCCTAAGGTAGAAGATAAGCCCTTGGAAATTGACAGAAAAAAAGATGAGGACAAAGACAAAGCAGAACAGAAGGAGGAAGAAGAAGAAGAAAGAAAAAAGAGGAACTTAGAAAAACTGAAATAGTGTTTGAGATTTATAGGATACTCTCATGTAACCAAACATATATTTTTAGTATCTCCTAAAAGATGTGGAAAGAAAGAATGAATTAGAAAACTTAGTAAAACAGTACCAGAAACCTTCTATAATATGGAGACATCCAAGTTAAGAAGCACACAGAACTTGTAACAGGTTTGATCATAGAAGGCATTCACCATGATATATTACATTCAAACTTCCAGCAGCGAAACACAAAGATTCTAACATGTGCACAAGAGGAACACCAGATTACCTCTAGAGATTCCCAGTTAGACTAAGAGCTGATTTCGCATCACAAAGACAATAAGCTAGGAAAGATGAAAACACAGAAATCAAGTCATAAAAAACCTGCCAATCCAGAATATTGCATCCAGCAAAGCTCTCGTTTATAAAGTCCTTCCAAATTAAGCAGAAACTGAAAGATTTATTACCACCTATCCAGCCTTATACATGATACTTAAGGATTAGCTACACAGACAAACAGAATGACAACCTTCATAATGAAAGAATGGGAAAGTAGAAAACCTAATAAAAGCACAAAGAAAAACCAAAGTGCACAATAGGAATATATATGGGAAAACAGTAGAATCAAGTCATTACATATCAATAATAATCTTGAGTGTAAATGGCCCAAATTCTCCAATTAAAATATAAAAGCTGGCTGAATGGATTAAAAAACAAGACCCAACTATTTGCTACCCACAAGAAACACCTCACTAACAATGATAAACACAAACTAAGAGAAAGGATGGAAAGATATTCCATGTTAACAGAAAGCAAAATTATGAGCAAATGCAGCCATCCTAATATCAAACAAAATATATTTTAACACAAAAGCTAATAAAAGAGACAAAGAAGGCCATTACATAATGACTAAGAGATCAATTCAGCAAGATGTGACTATATTAAATGTATATACATGAAAAGCCAGGGCACTGCCTATTTAAAACAAATTTCAACAAATCTAAAGGGAAACAGACTCTAACACAATAATAATGGGGAACTTCAATATCCCACTTTCATCAAGGGACAAATCAAACAGATAGAAAATCAACAAATATATCAAAGCCAGTGTACACAAAGGACTAAATGGACCTAACTGGTATCTACAAAACATTTCATCACGTAGTTGCAGAATACACATTCTGCATCAGCACATGGAACTTATTCTAGAATACACTATACATGAGGCCATAAAACAAACCTCAGAACATTCAAAAAAATTTAAATACTTACATGGAACCCTTTTCTAACCACGAGAGAATGAAGCTGGAAATGAACAACTAAAGAAACTTTGATTATATGCAGCTATATGGAGACTGTATAATACAAACCTGAATTAACAGGAGGTCACAGAAGAAATCACAGAGCTGGCCCATGTACACTAGTATTTATTATCAATCTCTTATTCCAAAATGAACAACTTCAAGTTAGCCTCAAAATAAGTCAAATTTCAATATTAAGGATACTTGAACTCTATTGTGTTATCATGAATTACTGCACATGACTATGTGTTTTATATTATTAAGTCATTTATTCAAAAAAGCAAAAACTCCAGTTATTATCAAGTCCCACATACCTCTTTTACATTGGCATCATCAAAAAACACCCATTTAGAACTCTTCGTATGAAAAGCAAAGGCACAATAATGTCGGCTGGTGTAGCAGATCATACCAACCAGGTGAAGTTCACTGTTTTTGGCATTTTCATCAGTTACCCTATAAAAAAGCTGTTCAAAAAATTAACAAGTACATTGAATATTATAGCTTTAATACATGATGAACTTTAAGAATCACGTGTTTGGCTCATTATGAAAAACAAAAAAAAATTCTCACGTATCCTGCCCAATCCAGTATCATGGTCATACCATTGAAAGCAGTCCTGATCACCGCTCTGCTAGAACTGCTACCTTCAATTAGTTCATAGAAACTTTAATCCAATGACATAAGTGTACTACACATCAGCTCAGTGACACAACATTTCCAATAACATGACTGACACTGACACAAACTTCAAATATGAGATAAATTTCTGATAACTTGTGACTGAGTACATTATCTGAACATGTATCATATAATCTAAAATTTTAGTGGTAACATAAGCCAATTCAAAATCTATGCAGAAATAATAATCATAAAAAAGATCAGCGCTGCCGATAAATTTTAACTCTTAAATAGTTCTAGACTAACACGTATTTCCAAAATCATGATCCTGTAGAGATAACCATATCATCATCATCATGATAAAGAAGAAAGAACAGGTAGGGTTAGTTGACACTGTAGCTGAAAGCCATTCCCAGTCTACGCAGAACAGGCATTCCACTCAGCTAGATTTGATTAAACATCTAGGAGTGCATCTGAATGTTATCTTTCCTTTAGAAAGAAAATTTAGCTCTGAAAGCACAAAACTAACTGTATCATAGCATGCAAAACTGTTTTACAAAAACATAAAATTAAAGGGGGAAAAGAATTTAAAAAGTTCAGATACCCCAGGAAGATAAAGATGTGTTGTCAGATTCCGAACAACATCTTCAGTCAAGTCTGAATGCTCAGAATCCCAGACTAATCCAATTGTAACAATCTCTGGACAATTCATTAAAACACGACGAATTTTTATTTTTTGGCCACAGTTGCTCTAATGAAAAAAAAAAAAAAACAGAAAAGACAAGTTCTGAAATGATCAAAACAGAAACACCATGGGCAGTTGTTACAGTTTATATTAAACTGTAATAATCTTAACATTTACCTGAAATTTATTTCCCCAACATGCTGTTAATTGACTTCCAATCTGCTATTTGTCTTAATTATTAAAAATTAAGTTTTCTAAATACATTAATAGATTCCTGCCTAACTATGAAGCAAAAATGCAACTTAAAGCAGAAATAAACCACTGAAGTCGTAAACATTAGATGGAAAAATAATTTATTATTTTTATTTTCTCTAAAGATTTATCTTTATTGAAAAGTCAGAAAGATCTTCTACCCTCTGGTTCACTCTCCAAGCCACAATGGCCAGAGGTTAGCTGATCTGCAGGAGCCTCCTCTGGGTCTCCCATGCGGGTGCAGGGTCCCAAGGCTTCGGGCCATCCTCTACTGCTTTCCCAGGCCACAAGCAGGGAGCTGGAAGGGAAATGGAGCAGCTGGGATACTAACTGGTGCCCATATGGGAGCCGAGCACAGGCCGGGCAAGGACTCTACCACACTGAACCCTTACTTTCATTAAAAAAAAAAAAAAAGAAAAGAAGAAGAAATTTGGGCAAGCATTGTACAATGGGCAAGGGCTGCAATGCTGGTATCCAATATGAGAGCACCATTACTAGTCCCGGCTGCTGTGCTGCCAATTAGGCTTCCTGCTAATGCTCCCAGAAAAGCAGATGTGTTTGGAGACCTGACACCCACACGCAAGATGCAGATGGAGACTCTGGATCCTGGATCCAGCCTTGCCCAGCCATTGCCTTTGTGACCATTTGGAAAATAGAATAGCAGATGGATGATCCACTCCCCACTCCCTTCTCTCTGTGTGTGTATGTGTATTTGTGTGTGTGTGTGTGTGTGCAACTACAACTTTCAAATAAATAAATCTGTTTTAAAAAGTTAACTCCTCAGGTGGGCCCAGTAGGGAAATAATGGGCACTTCCCTCTTGGATTACCACTCCCACTGGAAAGCAAGAAAATCAGGACTGGGGCAGGGGTAGCTAAACAGAAAGGCACCAACCAGCATGTGTGTGGGGTAGATAGTGGGACCGGCTGGGTGGAACTAGGCTTCAATGCCCACATGTACGAGAACTGAATGGGATGTGGAACAGACTGGACCAGTACGCTGTACATACTGGCAAGCATGGGAACCAGGGCAGGGGGCTGGCCTAAGGGGGGTATTGTGGGTCACTCCAACTAGGCTGCAGCTCCCACTGGTTTGCATGAGGGCCAAGTGTGTGCCAGACAGGATCAGGCTGGACTCCAACACCCATTAGCACGTGTGAAAGTCAGGGCTGGAGGCAAGGCAGAACTGACCCAGCAATTGCAACCACCAGCGTGTGCATAAGCTAACTGAGGCAACAGATTGTGCCAGACCTTCAACTGGCATGCATACACAAGAATCAAGTCTGGGATCACCTCAGAGGAAGTTTCCTTGGGGATCCATCCAACTGAACTGCTGATCTCAGAACCCCAACCATGAAGAGAAGTGCAAGTTCCATGGTCTGACCATGGAGTGCATATGTCAAAGCTGAGCCTCCTCAGAGGCTCAGATGGAACAGTGGACAGTATATCCAGGTGCACATGGAAGATATGGCAGCCCATTGGAAACTGTAGACGACACCTGGTACCACAACAGAGGACAGAGGACAGAACAAATCTACCCCAGCCATGTGTTGGCAGTGACAATGTGGGCAAACGGAGACTCTAAGGTGGACTATGTCAACCAGTGGATTCTGCAGCAATTTCATCATGCTTGGAATGGCGAGACTGGCAGTAATTCAGAACTGTGGAACTATCAAAACCACTTGAGCAGTACCCTCAGAGAATGCCCCACATCAGGAACTCTGGGATGGGTGGGAGGCTGGGTGGGGCTTCTCCCTTTGTCTCCCCTCTTATCCCAGATACAGAAAAAGAGAGAGAGAGAGAGAGAGAGAGAGAGAGAGAGAGAGAGAGAGAGAGAGAATGAGAATGAATATGGAAATAATAGTCTTACCCACTTTCCTGTAGCCCTTGACCCTTTGTGCCCTAATCAACTATGTAAAGATGATCAAAATAATAATAATTGTAAAAAGTTAACTCCCCATATAGAATTAATATAATTATGATCATCTCTGAATGCCTACTTTCAAACTACAAAAACAGAAGCACCCAGCCATTCTTCAATTATACTTACAGGACATTTCCTATAGTCATCTGTTGTATTTGCTGCTTGCAGCAATTCTGCAAACATTTCAGGTTTAAAGCGTTCATTTCTTTCCATCATTCTTTCAACTTCATTGCTGCAAAAAAAGTAGCTCCAAATGTAGCCTATGAACTTAACAGATATAATAATAAAGTCCACAAAAAACAGTAAGCAGCTAATGCAGGTATATCCTCTGTCTAAACATGACTGTGCCTGAGAAAGTAACCACAAATTAATTTTCATACAATATTTTCATATATTTTTTAAAACTGGAAGTTGTATAATCAAAACAATCAGGCCAAGTATAGAATAAAATAACACTAAATTATGCAAGGGGCCTTGAAGAGCTTATGACTATTAAAGGAGTAAGTTTGAAAATGCAAAAAAAGTACAAAAAAATTTAAAACTTATTCTATCTTTCATAATGAAAACTTTTCATAAAGTGTTTTTTAAAGATACATTTTTTTTTTTTTTGGAAACTCAGATTTACAGAGAGAAAGGGAGACAAAGATCTGCCATCCACTTGTTCACACCCCAAGCAACTGCAATGGCCGGAGTTGAGCTGATCTTAAGCCAGGAGTCCGGAGCTTCTTCTGGATCTCCCACGCAGGCATATCGTCCCTAAGCACTGGGATGTTCTCTGCTGCTTTCCCAGGCCAAGCAGGGAGCTAGAAGGGAAATGGAACATCTGGGATACAAACCAGCACCCATGTGGGATCTCTGTACATGCCAGGCGAAGACTTTAGCCACTAGCCTACCATGCCAGGTTCCCATAAAATTTTTTGAATACTGCTCATATGTAGAGGTTTCAAAATTTTTTCCACAAAATAAGTTCACCTTTTGAGGCTGGTGCCATGGTGTGCTAGGCTAAGCCCCCTCCAGTGATTTCATCACCCCATGTGGGCACCAGTTGAATCCTGGTGGCTCCATTTTCAAGCCTGCTCCATTCTGGTAGCCCAGGAAGGCAGCAGAAGAGGACCTGAGTCCTAGGGCTCCAACACCCACATGGGAGACCCAAAGGAAGTTCCTGGCTCCCAAGCCCAGTTGCAGCCACTGTGACCATTGAGGGAAGTAAATCAGTAGATGAATGATCTCTCTCTCTCTCTCTCTCTCTCTCTCTCTCGCTCACTCGCTCCCCCGCTCCCCGTTCTGTCTGTAGCTGAGTTTCAACAGCAACGACAAAAAAATGCATGAATCTTCAGAAAATAAGTTCTTTTAATTCTCCACGAGCTTTCAAATTTCCCCTTGCACTTTTGCTTGAAACTACTAGAATTGGACATGACACTATCTAGAGGATATCCTAAGGTAGGTATTTCTTTTGTTCTATTTCTGAAGTAGGAACTTCAGTTTAAACAAAACTGCAGATAAAGTGTGCGCTCTGGCCCAAAGTTCTCTAAACAAAGTAACCCTTTTCAAGCCCAGAGGAGGCCCTTCACTGATTCACTGAAATCACAGCCAAATCATTTCCCAAGACATGAAGCTTTTGTTCCTATAACGAATGCTAATTGTGTAGTAGGGCCTAGGAAGGCCTTTTAATACACTACAGGGTAATTGCTAGTTTTCATTCCGCCACCGCAAAAGTCTCATTTTCACACTAGGTACTATCTTGAAACAACTTTGTAAATACTTCTGAAGTGGAATGTAAGGTAAGGTGAAACTCCTACTGGTTTCCAGTTCAGATGCTCCGGTTCTACTTAGCAGAAATATGTCTGTTCTAGAGCTAGAGTAAATTAAACCAGCTCAATGGCTTAAGCTACAAGTATTTGATAAGTAGAAGCACCCTTCTAAAACACTTCACAAGCATAACAGAGAGCACTTAATCTGATAAGCTCCCTCACGTTGCACATAATGGTGTTACAAAACCGACAGCATTACTGTGTGTTAACCAGACAAACTTTGAGTTCTGACAAATCTAGGTGTCAATCTTAATTCTTCCACTTACAAGATTAATGTTATTAAAATTATTTAGCAGATCTAACAAACCTACAAAATATTGCTTTTAATAAGAAGGAAGATAAGAGTTTACATAAAGCCCAGAACACAGTAAGCATGGAATAACTGATATTGAATAATTATTACTAACAGAAGTCATACTTATATAAAAACATTATATAATTTTATATATTTATACCCTCAAACACCTCCTGAAAGTGTTCAAATAATGTGTGTGTATGTGTATATATATATATGTATATGTATGTATGTATATATATATATATATATATATATATATATATATATATATATATAAATAAATATTTAAGGTCCAAGGACTGTCTTTAGATGCTTAATTAGCCAATGTTTTTGGACAGCAAGGTAATAAGAGAAAGGGAGGACAAACAGGAAACCACAGAAAATTTAATTTCAGGTAAATGTTGAGTTCTCAAATACAACAATCTAAGATGGGGGTATATTCACATCTTTGTTTTCTGCTTACCCTAGAACTCAACACAATAAAAGTACAGTAAAGTGACAGGAAATACAAACACTACCAAGGGAATATTTTAACAAAAATGGAGAAAAAACCAAGCTCTGTTAAAACTTGATATAAACAGAAACAACTTTTGACTCATATTTTGTAAATTTCACTTTGTGACACATACATGTTGAGCATCTATAATCCTAAATCCAAAATAACCCAAAATATGACACTTTTTGAGGACTGACATGAAACTGTAAGTGGAAAATCCCACATGACCTCATGTGACATGTCTTACAGTCCAGGCACACTAAAGACATTGTGTAACTATTACCTTCAGACTATTTGTATAATATGTACATGAAGCAGAGATCACGTTCGTGTTTGGACTTCAGTCCCCTTCTCATCCCCAAGATACATCATTCTGTGTATGTAAGCATTCCAAAACAATAATAATTTAAAAAATGCCTGAAATATTTTGGACCTCAGTGTTTTAGATTAGGGATACTCAACCTATGTCAGACTAAGCTAAAAAATAGCAGCAAAGAAGGACATCCTGTGGTACTGCTAGTGGCAGCATATCTATTAGACTCTATCAAAGGGAAAAGTTATGTACGTTGTGCTTTTATAGGCTATTCAATATGTGCACAGGTGTCACCAATATCTTTGTAAATAGTCTTGAGTAGGTTCTTACCATAGGGCTGTTGTAGAAATGTACCGCACAAATTCTGTAAAAGGTAGAGGGTCAGATGATGCTCCACAGCTACGACACACACACTACAGGTAGAAACACACGTTTAATCTATCGGTCATAAAATACAAGCGTAACAGCCAATAAGATACTGAGGTCACCTCACCTGCTCATACAGAGTCATGGCGAACTTCTGATGGGTGATACAGGACTTGGAGGTGCACATGTCTGCGTCCCTGCTTGGCACGATGTGGAAATGAATCCTCTCCAGTATGTTTTCCTAATTGAAAAATTAAAATGAAAAATGAGTGTTGACCTTAGAAGAAACACTTTAAAAAAAACTTCAAAAAATAAAAAAAACTCTTTTAAATGTAAGATCTCTTTTAACAGTAAACGTAGAAATGCCACATATACTATTAGTTTTCCAACTTCCTTCTCTAGTCAATACTTTAAAGGTAGCTCAATTATTTACTTTTCGTAAAAGTGCTATCTTAGAAATTGCTAAAAGAAATTAAATATATAACTAGCATTTTTTAAAAGATTTATTCATTTTATTACAGCCAGATATACACAGAGGAGGAGAGACAGAGAGGAAGATCTTCTGTCCAATGATTCACTCCCCAAGTGAGCCGCAACGGGCCGGTGCACGCCAATCCGATGCCGGGAACCTGGAACCTCTTCCTGGTCTCCCACGCAGGTGCAGTGTCCCAATGCATTGGGCCGTCCTCAACTGCTTTCCCAGGCCACAAGCAGGGAGCTGGATGGGAAGTGGAGCTGCCGGGATTAGAACCGGCGCCCATATGGGATCCCGGAGCTTTCAAGGCGAGGACTTTAGCCGCTAGGCCACGCCGCCGGGCCCTATAACTAGCATTTTTATAACATTTTAAATGCTTTCCAAATCAACTAACAGTGGCTGCAACCTAGAATATTAGAAAACAGTGTCCTATAATTTCAGCATCCGTGTATTAAGAAACACCAAACAGCTATTTTTAAATCCTAGTTAAATTATTTAGACAGCCATACAACTTACACCAAAATTTCAATGATAAACACTCAGAAGCCACAATAATACCACACTACGTTTTGTAGGTGTTTTGTCCTTTAAATTTCATGTATCAGGACCTTTTTGCCTATGTGGTGGTTGGCAGGGAGTCAGTGCACAATCTTCAAGAGGTGGAGCCTAAGGACTCCTAAGGCCAACAAGATACAAGCCCAAAGAAAGGATTAGGATATTTTTCAGGGCTCAGTGGTCAGCTATAAGAGGCGCAGCCTGTTCCCTGCCCTCAACATGACCATCTCTCAGCTTCCTGTTTGGCAATGTGATTTCCTCCTCCTCCATACATCCCTGCCATCTGCCACAAGGTAACACAGCAAAGGGCCTTTCACCCAGAGCTGCATCATGCTCTTGAAACTTTTGGCTGCCAAAACTCTGAGCTCAGCAAACCTCTTTTCTTTATAAAGTTAGCTTGCCTGGGGTAATTTCATCATAGTAATGAAATATAAAACAATAAACAAGATAATGCAGGTAATGTGCTTTGCAACAAATTTCATATGAAAGTACAGATTTGTAGTACAAAAAAATAAGAGGGATTTATTTAACACAATACTCCCTCTTTCTACTAAAGCCGATTAACCAATAGATTTTAACATAACCTTCCTCTCTCCCTAGGACATTTAAAACCATTCAGTGACGTAAGCTTGGTTTCCTAGATATTTCATGAATTACCACTATTATATATTTGTAAATTTCACTAATGCCAAAATAAAACTATATTGTACAAAATACAGTCATGTTTTAAGTACTCAATTATAAACAGAAAAATATTAGAAACTTATTTTGTTATTATGTGTGCTAGTACTGACACATTTTGTAATCAATACAAAAGAGCACATGGCCATGTGCTAGTGAAAGTGCTTTCCTTCTGTCCAAAAACCAGGAAGATGCTAATTAAGGAAAAAAGTATTTAGACACTTAGCCATCACATCAGATCCCCCCCAATTTTTTTATATCCATGCAATCACAGGTCTTCAAAAAGACCATGGACAATACATATAATGAAAAACCTACACATGGATGGCAAAAAACTTTAAAGCCAAAATTAGCTTAGTTTTCAATTTCATTTTTTTCCATGAAGTAACCTTTTATAAAACAGATATTTCATAATAAACATGGGCCCAGCACAATGGTTCAGTGGCTAAAATATCACTTTGCATGTGCCAGAATCCCAAATGGGTGCCAGTTCATGTTCTGGCTGCTGCTCAACATCCTATCCAGCTCCCTGCTGCAGCCTGAAAAAGCAGTAGAGGATGACCCAAAGTCTTGGGACCCTGCGCCCACATGGGAAACCCTGAAGTTGCTCCTGGCTTCAAATTGGCTCAGCTCCAGCTGTTGCAGCCACTTTCGAGAGTAAATAAGTGGATGGAAGATTTTGTCACTCTGTCTGTAAATCTAAATAGAAAAAATTACAAAAATAATTAACGTACATATTGTAGAAGGTGTATAAGGATCACAGACAAACAAAGGAACACTGTAACTACGAACATTGTGGTACAGAGCCAAACATCAGCTGCAGGGACTCCTAAGCTGAAGTTCAAGTATAGAAACTGTTAACCCACCAGAGTTCCCTTCTCTCTCCCTGAGAACCACTGCATGAAATGGTAAACAGCACTGCCAAGAATGTGGCATACTTCAATATCCTGTAGAAAAGTGATTCAAGTGACAAAATACATTCCTCAATGCTTTTTGCTACAATAAATTTTAAAGTAATTTGAGTGGCCTAACAATTAAAATTCCAGTAACATAAATAACCCAAATGAGAGATGGATTTAATTTAGACCTGGCAGGATGGATAAAAACTCAAATCCATTGACCAGTTCCGATACTTTTCCATTATTGGGTATTTCTGCTTTCTACTGTCCCCTAATTTGCATCAACTAAGCAATGACAACTACTACTTGAATTTCCTAAGGATTATCAGACGTACGTACAAAGCACTCTGCAGCATCATCCATAAGGCCAAGCTGGAATCGCTGCTCATCTTTGAAGCTTTCTGCGAGAGCGTGCCTGATGTTGTCTGATGGGAGTGCTTTTTCTCGGCTGTGCTGAAACTGTGCAAATATTGTCTGGAAATCAACAAGCACATCAGTAAGTTTAATGCCAATCACTTTTAAAACACTTTAACATTTCATGGCAATGTAGAGACATTCAAAATAGTACACTACCAAACTATTACAGAACAGTCTTATTCTAAAATTCCATATAAACTTACTTGATTATTTCAATGAGTAAAGCACAGAAATAGCAGCAGCAGTCTCAACATGAAATGCTAATGTAAGAATTAGACACTTGGAGTTCTCACGTCCTACCCCCAGAGATTCTGAGCATGTAAGCTTCACATGAGGCCTAGTTCTAAACTGTTCCCTCTGATGAATCTGACTTACATCATTTATGGGCAAAGATTCGGGATAAGTTGCATGAACCCTAAAAACAAACTACAGAAATTAAAATCCAAGCAGTTAGAATGTTACCTTCAATGCACAGAATATGCAGGCATCTCCTTGACAAACATGTCCAGTGAGAACTCGCAAACTTCGTCGGAATATGTCCAACTGCCATAAAACCTAAAAAAAACAATTTGAAAGAAAGATTCAGATATTTTTTAAGTTGCAAAAAGTGAATCAGTAAGATCTTTCCTTTTAAATGTATTTATTTTATTTGAAAGGGGAGGAGACCAAGCCGAATCTTTCCAACCACTCTTTCATTGTTCAAATGCCTGGGAACCCAAACTCAACCTAGGCCCCTCATGTGGGTGGCAGAGATCCACTTGGGTCACATGAGTCAGCATTCGCTGTCACCCAGGGCACACGTTAGAAGGGTTTTGGAATCCAGAACAGGACTCAAATTCACACGATCCAATATGGCATGCAGGTGTCCCTGTGTCATTAACTGTGTAATAACTAAAGGCCTTTCAAAATTCCCCTTTGAAAGCTACTGCTTTTAATAGCACAATAAGATCCTATTTATCCATCACAAGCAATTCAGTGTGTTACCAAGAACATAGACATTCCATAACTTTCCTGAACATTATCTCTTATCATAAGATTAAAAAAATGCTACCTTGGAATGCACTTTACCAATAAAGACCAGTGACAGCACAACTTTACTGGTAGTGCCACACTTTGGCTAACAGCTCAACATGGAAAGCAGGCTGCCTGAATTCCAATTTCAGCTTCGCTGTTCACCTGTCCTTGTACCTGACTCGAACTATTTCCTAAGACTCAGTAAACTAAGGACAAATTTAGTACCTACTTCAAGGCTGTTGCAAGGATTAAATCTGACACAACTACTTGCGCCATCATATACTGCCTTCTTGGCCACATTAGCAGAAGGGTTTGATTGGAAGTGGAGCAAACAAGACTTGAATCAGGACTCCAGTATGGGATAGCAGTGTCAACATGGGCTTAACCTTCTCCACCACAAATCATCCAGAGAAAAGCTATATGAACAGCTGTTTTGTTAGTAAGAATCAGCTTTGCCAGCCATTTTACATAACAAACATCAGGGGTCAACAAGTGCCCCCAAAGTTGCTACAGTTGGTGCAGCAAAGCACAGCAAAGGAGAGAACCGCAGTTAAAACCAGAGATTTCTTTTTTTTTAAAGATTTTATTATTATTGGAAAGCCGGATATACAGAGAGGAGGAGAGACAGAGAGGAAGATCTTCCATCCGATGATTCACTCCCCAAGTGAGCCGCAACGGGCCGGTGCACGCCAATCCGATGCCGGGAACCAGGAACCTCCTCCAGGTCTCCCACGTGGGTGCAGTGTCCCAATGCATTGGGCGGTCCTCGACTGCTTTCCCAGGCCACAAGCAGGGAGCTGGATGGGAAGTGGAGCTGCCGGGATTAGAACCGGCGCCCATATGGGATCCCGGGGCTTACAAGGCGAGGACTTTAGCCGCTAGGCCACGCCGCCGGGCCCAAAACCAGAGATTTCTAAACAGATCCCTTGAGTATTCTGGTGGCCTGAGGTCTGGGAAAGAAAACTGAACAGGATTCAAAGGAGCATCACCCAGAACTCAAACAGGCCCAGGGCAGTGTCCTGTCCCCAGCAGTCAAAGCAGGAAACTTCAGAATTCACAGTCTCGGTAAAAGAAGAAAGAAGGGTCTCAAGTGGAGAGAGATAAATTCTAGAGAGATAAATACATTTTTCTCATTAAAAAAATAACAGCTCTGTCCCAACAAAGCAAAAAAGGAAAGCAATCAAACTGTTTCCAAATAAGTTAACCAGGTCCCTTAACATAGGTCAAGATTAATTCTAGGAATATGAAACTATATATAACCTGACAAAATTACATTTGTCTGATCAGCTAATAAAAATCGTAAGACATTCAAAGAAACAAAGAAAATATAACCCAGAATGATAAAGGAAATGGATACTGGAACACACTTAGGCAAGTGTATCAAATCAACTATTACAACTACAACATACATTTAAATAACTACAGCTAAGATTAAACAGGAGAGGGCCCAGCATGGTAGCCTAGCGGCTAAAATCCTTGCCTTGCACGCGCCAGGATCCTATACGGGTGCTGGTTCTTATCCTGGCTGCCCTGCTTCCCATCCAGCTCCCTGCTTGTGGCCTGGGAAAGCAGTTGAGGACGGCCCGAAGACTCGGGATCCTGCACCCACGTGGGAGACCCGGAAGAAGTTCCTGGCTCCCGGCTTCGGATCGGCACAGCACCAGCCATTGCGCTCACTTGGGGAGTGAATCATCGGACGGAAGATCTTCCTCTCTGTCTCTCCTCCTCTCTGTATATCTGACTTTGTAATAAAAATAAATAAATCTTAAAAAAAAAAGACTTATATCATGGAGTTGGTGCTGTGGCATAGCAGGTAGCATTTCACCTAGGTGGCACTTCAAGTCTCGACTGCTATGTTTCCAATCCAGGTCCCAGCTAATGTGCCTGCAAAAGCAGCCAAAGGTGGCTCAAGTGCTTGCATGTTACAAGCACACAGGAGACCAAGAAGTTCCTTTGTTCCTGCTTTTGACATGGCCCAGCCCCAGCCACTGTGACCACCTGGCAACTGAGGCAGCGGATAGATGATCTCTCTCTTGTTCTCTTGCGTTCTGTCTCCATAACTCTGCCTTTCAAACAGATAAACCAAATGTTTAAAAAGAAATCCCACACTAAATTTCCAGAGGAGAAAAATGTAATTTCTAAAATAAAACATAAAACAAATGAGATTAGGAACAGATAAGACATTCCAAAAGGAAATATGTATTTTCAAACAGTAGTAGAAACCACACAAAATGAAACAGAAAAAAAAAATTGAAACGAACATCAATGAACCATGCAGCCATTTTAAATACACAACCATGCATGCACATGAAACTGGAGCCCTGTAAAAGGGAGAGACAGAAAAAATATTTGAAGAAATAATAGTCAACAAGTTCTCAAATCTGTTTAAAATGGAAAAATTTGCTGATCCAAGATGCTCAACAAATCAAAACACAAGAGGCATGACGCCAAGACACACAGTAAATTATCTAAACCAGGAGGAAAGTCTTGACAGCAACAAAGGAAGAGGACACATCACATACAGTGGAATGAAGATCAAACCAACAGAGATCAGGCAGGTTAACATGGAGAGAAGCAAAATCATCAAGGCACTGAAAGAGAAATGTCAGCTCAGATCCTTTCAGTCAAAGCAAAAAAGGAACAGAAAGTCTTTCAAAATCAAAATGGAACTGCACATTTTTTTCTAACACATAAAAGCTAAAAGAACTTGTCAACAATATGCTAGCATTCAAGCTGCCATGAGTCTGAATCAGCAGGCGAAAAGAGCTCTCTGTATCTTTCAAATAAACAAAATGAAATTTAATGAACTATTACAGGTATATTTTTCCAATTTCTTTTCCACACAGGCGTCTTTATTCAGAATTTTCTGTTGTTATAATATATTTTTCGTCTTCCTAAACTATATGCAGTATTTGGGCAACTAAGGAAAAGAAAAAAGAAGCAAAAGAGAAAATATAAATATGAAGGACAGTAGGAAAGAGGTAACAGGAAAAGATCTGAAATGATCAAAGTCTCTTATAAATGACAAAAATCTCTTTATAATACGATGCTATTTGCGTTCATTAAAACAGAAGTTCACATTTTAATTGTCCTGAAGCCTCCCAAAGAATGTAGGTATGTGGTGCCTTTCCCAGCTTTATAATGAGCATTTCCCCAAAATATCAGTTTTGACATTTTTATTTTATTCAATTTTGATCTTACTCAATCAAAAGCTTTTACTTTCACAGTGCTCCTATTTTCTCACAGTATTTAATGCCCCGAGAAACATTTAGAAAGGGCAAATGACTGACTGACAAAGGAGTCTGGAGTAGAAGAGAATTGATACTTCCCTAATACGAACTGGCTCTTTTTCCCTGGATAACTTTAAGAACTTTCAAGTTTGTCATCTGTCCCCACTGGAGAACAACTGGCAACACAGATGTGAGATGTCTGAGTACAGGACAGATTCTAGATGTACATTTATCAAATGTTGCTATCAGACAATGTTTCTGTTTGCAGCTGTCAGAAGAAAACAGAACATATGTGAGGGGCCAACACTGTGGTGCGGTGGGTTCCACTAACACCTCAATGCTGGCGTATCGCTTAAGCGCTGAATCAAGTCCTGGCTCATCTACTTTAGATTCAGCACCCCGCTATGGGGTCTGTGAAAGCAGAGAGGGTGGCCCAAGTCCTCGGAGCCCTACACCCATGTGGAACACCCATGTGAAAGTCCCATTTCCTGGCTTCAGCCTGGTTCAGCCCCCAGATATTGTGGCCATTTGGGAGGTAAATCAGGTGGATAGATTTCTCTCTCCCCCTCCATGTCCTTCCTCTCAGCCTTCTTGCTCTGTCTCTGTCTATAACTCTGCCTTTCAATAAATCAGAATCTATTGTCAAACGTGATTTATTCTGAAGAATTTTTAAAAGATATATTCTAAGGTCAACGGAAAAACATTTCAATGTCCTAAATCTTAATTACCTATAGTACCATACAGCTATTTGTTAATTCTACCTAGAAATGTTGAATAATATACCAAATTGTACATAAGAAAGGATGTTTATTAAGATAATCTATTTACTAATAGATATTATTTACGTAAGGGATTTTAACAAGGACTGAAATAAAATGGATTAGCCTTCCATTTGACCACACAAATGATACCCAAATCATGATTTCAGGTGGGCAATGATTTCAGGGCCACACTGAGAGAAGGGAATTTAAGCACCAAGATAAAAAAAATACATATTCTCATTTCAGCCCAAGAAATTTATTTCTTTTTATCTATAACTGGGGCATATAATGAATTTTTTAAGGCTGAAGGGGGTGGTGTTAGCTGTTTAAAATATTTCAATGTATGTGTTTTAGAAACATTCATAATTTTTATATTTACATATAAAGCATTTTAAATATAAAATTCGTAATAGATTTTAATTTCTAACATATCATAGTGATACACCACTTTGTTCACAAAACAATTTCTAGTTCAAAGTGCTCAGCCGAAATACTTTTGTTTCCATTGAAAGTGGTATTAGGCAATTATTCTAGTCAATAATAATCTTATCCCTAATTGATGAATCAAGGAAGCATTGAGCAACCAATTTCTTAAAAATAAAGGTTACAGGGCCCGGCGGCGTGGCCTAGCGGCTGAAGTCCTCGCCTTGAAAGCCCTGGGATCCCTTATGGGCGCCGGTTCTAATCCCGGCAGCTCCACTTCCCATCTAGCTCCCTGCTTGTGGCCTGGGAAAGCAGTCGAGGACGGCCCAAAGCTTTGGGACCCTGCACCCACGTGGGAGACCTGGAGGAGGTTCCTGGTTCCCGGCATTGGATCGGCGCACACCGGCCCGTTGCGGCTCACTTGGGGAGTGAAACATCGGATGGAAGATCTTCCTCTCTGTCTCTCCTCCTCTCTGTATATCCGGCTTTCCAATAATAATAATAAATCTTTAAAAAAAAAAGAAAGAAAAAAGAAAATAAAGGTTACAAATTTAACAATTGTGGTCTCACCTGTACAGCACTATTAAGAAAGCAGCTATTTTGTCCTGGTTCATTTAACAAGCCTTTGGTTGGGGCTAGGGATAGCATACTCCCTGGCTGATAAGCTTTTCCAAGATTGCCAGCCGGTTTCCGTAAAAATTTCACCCAAGCCATTTTCAAGCAATCTTGCGTGCATTAATTCTCTGTGAGAATTACACACTCATGTGATACTTCGGATGATGAAATGAATGACGTCTTGAACTGTCCACTTAAATTCACTGCAATCAGTTACGATGACACAGTTTTCCAAGTCCATATCTTTCCTGACAGTGCAAATTTTTGAGAACTTTGACAAGTGAAAACAGAGTATGGCAGTGTTGAAGCTCTAAACGTAAACAAAGCAAAACAAAATGCTGAAGAGTAAACAAGGCCTTAAAGGTTTTTATACGTGTTAAAACAAAAAGAGATTCTTCTCAAACTGCTAAAAATAACATCGATGAACAAATTCTTAATCTGCAAGCCATTTCTTGAGAGGTTATGATGTATATGGACGACACAAAGAGATGCAGAGTGACCTTTGGCACAGTTCCTTTGGTCATTCGCTTTCCTTACGTCTTTTTCGTAAGAAAGACATCTCTCTCTCTCCCAGGTGAAGTTATCAAAGATGACGCCATAATTTCCTATCAATGTGACCTCAAAGCAAATCTGTAAGAAAGAGAAAAAAAAAGTATAAACCAAAGCAATAACTGATCAGAGCAACTCAGAAATACTGAATACAGAAATGTAAATGACAACATAATTCATAATTGAAACTTTTTAATTAGTGTATCACTCACTTCAAACTTAAAATATTCAAAAAACAGATTCACAAGGAAAATGTTCCAAAAACTAC
Organism: Ochotona princeps; assembly: GCF_030435755.1. Lineage (NCBI taxonomy): Eukaryota > Metazoa > Chordata > Mammalia > Lagomorpha > Ochotonidae > Ochotona > Ochotona princeps. The sequence continues at coordinate 33,176,530 of NC_080838.1, forward strand.
TGGAGCTCAATTAAACCGTAAGGACATCTTTTGTTTGTCAACACTAAGTTGCTTTGTACATCACAGCAAAAAACACATATGCACACTCCATATTGCTATCCATCTCAAGCACAGTAACATATCCATGAAAGGCAGTAGATTTTATGTAAAATGATATGCATAACAACTGGGAAATTGACAAATCTGGCTGACTTTCAGTAGGTTTCTGTCTTACAAAACAGGGTGAAATAGACTTCAAATGTTAAACAACTGAATTAAAAACCATCAAATATTACCAATAAAGTTCTTGCTTAACCAAATTTTCTTCCAGCACTCTCATTCAACAAATATTTACTAAGCCATGTATGGTCCCTGGCACTGAACTAACATAATGAGGGAAGGTAGACAATGCTACAACGTATCACAAACTGCAAAGTGGGCCTGAGGCATCTGTGTAAAGTGCTAACCAAAAAACAATTCAAGAAAGGTGGATGGGAAAGGTAGATACTGTGAAACTTCTACACTTTTAAATAGGACAGCCAAGAAAGATTTCAACAAAGTTACAATTGCCATTATTTTGGAAACCCAATGAAAAAGCCACCTGCAGGAGGGAATTCCAAACAGAGTGAACAGCAACTTCAAGGAGGGGATGAGAGAGGAGAGAAAAGAAATACTATGGCTTCCATTCTTGCTGAAGCTATCGAACTGGTATAGGCCCCTGGTTCCCTACCTTCCAATCCATTCCTTAAGCCTACACAAAAGCAAAAAAGAGTCCAACAAGAAACAAAGATAAATGTAGGGATACCCAAACTGAAACTTACGGAGTGGAAGAGAGAAGAGAGCTCTGTGAGACAGATAAAGCCAAATGTCACAGATGAGGAAAGCTCCTTCTAGCTGCAACAGGACACAAAGCAGGTAGCCAGATTAGGGCCACAAACTGGAAGTCAAACTACTCCCCCAATTTCACCCCATGCAATCCTTCCTGCCTACCTGTGTGTGAAATAACCCCTTTTCCAGGATGTGTTGCCCATCACCTCTTAAACAGGCCAGCAGGTGGGAGGGTCTCTCCTCCAGCTGACTCAGGAAGCAAGGTACTGAAAAACTCTCTCTCCCCCTTCCCCATTCTTTCCCCTACCTGGCCCACTCTACTCCTGAACAATGCCAATCTGTGCATGTGTTTTCCTCACCTTTTAAATAAACTTTATCTCTTTGTGCATAGTAATTGTGTCTGTACTTAGACTGCCTCTCTGGGTTAAGGGCAAGAGCCTGGGACAGGGAGCTTAGAACCCTACCTCACTCCCAACAGTTGTGACTTCTCCCAATCTTGACACTGCACACAACACAACGAAACACAAAGTTCTGCCCCCACCAACGCACTTTGAAGGTAAGGGACATGATCGTAAGGCCTGCACAGTAGCAACACTAACTCAGAAGGCACAAATGAGGACAGGTGGCTTGCAAGACTCCTGTCCATGCTGGCCTCATAGGACAGAGGACAGCAAGCACGGATAAGATCCTGCCTCTGCAGGGCAACAGAAAATCCCTTTTTGGAATCAGCCCTCAAACTCCATTACCCACAATTAAGCCCTTAGACTCCACCTCTGTTACCTAAAGTCACCTGAAAGACGCACTTATGGCAGTCTTTCAAATCTCCTCCCAGGTAAACATTACCAATTTACAACTCGGCCCTTGGAGGAAAGATTTAATCACACATTTAGAAGAGTATAAGCAGTATGAAAAAGAAAGGTAATGAACTGAACGATACATATCATAGAAAAAAGAAAAACCAAAACATATTTAAAATCAACATAGTAGAAACTTATAACTGAAAATACACTTAAAAAGTTAATAAAGGAAAACATCTCAAAGTATTGTTTAATGAGCAAACCAAATGGGGATGAGGAGAGAACACATTTTTGAGGAATAAGTTCACCCAGAAACTCTTTCACTAAGTTTTAGAAAAGGAAGAAAGTAGTAGCTAGCATTGTGGCATAACAGGTTAGCCACGCCAGCATCTCAAAGGGGCTGCTCCACATCAGAGCCAGCTCCCTGGGAAAACAGCAGAAGATGGTCCCGATATTTGGGCCCCGGCAGCCACATGGGACACCCAGAACAAACTCCTGGCTCCTGGCATTGGAATTGGCTCAGCCCCAGCTGTTGTGGAAGTTGAAGCATAAACCAGCAGATGAAACATGTCTCTCTCTCTGCCACCCACTCTGTTGGGGCATCTCCCTCCTTCTCTCTGTAACTCTGCTTTTCAAGTAAATAAAATTAATCTTAAAAACAGAAAGTAAGGGCCTGGCGGCGTGGCCTAACGGCTAAAGTCCTCACCTTAAACGCACCGGGATCCCATATGGGCGCCACTTCTAATCCCGGCGGCCCTGCTTCCCATCCAGCTCCCCTGCTTGTGGCCTGGGAAAGCAGTCAAGGATGGTCCAAGGCTTTGGGACCCTGTACCCGCATGGGAGACCCGGAGGAGCTCCTGGCTCCTGGCTTCAAATTGGCTCAGCTCTGGTCATCGTGGCCACTTGGAGAATGAATCATCAGAAGGAAGATCTTCCTCCCTGTCTCTCCTCCTCTCTGTATATCTGCTTTTCCAATAAAAATAAATAAATCTAAAAAAAAAAAAGAAACACCAATGGAATTGATGGAAAATGTTCACAGATATATAAGCTACCACTTAAACCTTACGCCAATAACTGAAAATCTAAAGGAATAATGTCCTAGCAAAAAACAAACTGCCAAGATTAACTCATGAAAAAACTGAAAATATTAAATAGTTTAGACTAGAAAGCAGGAAAATTTTTCCTATTTTAGAATGACATAGAGATTAAACAGACTCAAAATTAAACTTGATCTAAACCTCAAAGGACTATTTAGTATTAATTCTGACATTAAATTATTATAGGTCATACAGAAAACAAAATACATAATAATGCCAAATCATTTCATAAGGCAAACAAAATGTTGCTATCAAAACACAATAAATCTCAGAAACATGATTATAGGTTGAAAAAGTTATTAACATTTGGGAGGCTGTGTAGAAGAGAGTTAACGGGGGAACCAGCACTATAGCATAGGGAGGCACCCCATATGAGCACAGGCCCATCAGGCTGCCCCACTTCCAATCCAACTCCATGATTGCTTGTCTGGGACCACAGCAGAAGATGGCTCGAGTCCTTGGGTCCACTGCCTCACACGGTACACCCCAAAAAACACCTGGTTCCTGGTTTCAGACCAACCTAGCTCCAGCTCGCTGGCTTGCGTGCGCGCGCTCTCTCTCCCTACCTTCCTCCCTTCTACTCTCCTTCCCTTCCCTTCTTCCTCTCCTTCTGTGTAACTCTTTCTAATACATAAATTTCTTTAAAATTTTATTTTTTATTGGGAAGGCAGATATACAGAGAGAAAGAGATACAGAAAACATCTCCCATCCACTGGGTTACTCCCCAAGTGGCCGCAATGGCCAGAGCTGAGCTGATTTGAAGCCAGGAACTTCTTCTGGGTCTGCCACACAAACGCAGGGTCCCAAGGCTTTGGACCATCCTGGAGTGCTTCCCAGGCCACAGGCAGCGAGCTAGATGACAAGTGGAACAGCTGGGATTAGAACCAGCACCCATATGGGATCCCGGTGTATGCAAGACTTTAGCCTCTAGGCTATCATGCCAGGCCCAAATACATAAATCTTAAAAAAAAAAAAAAAGAGTATACAACATTATTTATGGTAGTCAGAAATGTCCATCAAGTGATGAAAACATAAATAAGCATACATCCAATGGGACATTATTTGCGTATAAAATGAATGAAGCAGTAGTATATACCACAACATGGATAGACACTGAAAAGTGCTAAATACAAGAAGTCACTCACAATCGATTATACATGACATGTGCAGAACTATGAAGTATACAGAGGTGGACAGCAGACTGGAGGTTGTTGAATTCTGGAGCAACCACAAGCAGGGAAGGGATAGTGAGGCATAGGGCTTCCTTTAGAGATGCTGAAAATATTCTGACACTGGCTGGGGTGGTGTATATATTATATATATCAAGGAATGTACCAAAACCCACTGAATTGCAAAGTTTTAAGTAGGTGAATTACATGGTGCCCAGATTTTATTTCAGTAGATTCTTTAAAAAAAAAAAAAAAAAAAAAAGGAAAAGAAAACCCAACATAGCAGACTGTTCCCGTTAGAATGGCTTGCTTTGTGAAGCCATGAAGTCAGCCTTTGGGAACTGGGTTTGCAGAGGTTTTCTAACAGCCTAAGTAAGACTAGTGGGTCACTGTTCCTAAAGCAATAAACAATGGGGTTTTACCCTGCAAGTCTGTTTTCCTTATGGAAGTCTGGAATTCTGGACCACTCCTCCGTCTACCCCCAATAAAAACACTGTGCACTGAGTCTCCATTGAGCTCCCAGCAGACAGTTTACACATTAGCTGCTAGAAGAACTAATGGGTCCCATGGGCCTCAATGGGGAAAAGTCCATTTGAAGTTCTGTGTGGTTTCTTCCATCCTTGCTTCGTGCTTCTTTTCTGTTTGCTGATTTGGCTCCACATTCTTTCCCTGTGACAAACTTCAGTAATGAATAGGACTATGCATTGTGCCCTGTGAGTCCTGGAGACTCAACAAAACTAAAGGGTGGGAGGGAGCAAGTGTTCCAGTGATTAAGAGCTTCTTTGTTTCTATTATATGGGAAAAAATGAAAGAAAGCAAAAAAATGTATAAGTAACACTGTTCCTGAGAATGAAAGAGCAAATTTCTTTTATTGTAGATTAATCAAATTTTATATGATCATATTTTATGGTAATGTATTATATCAACTTGGTAGCAACTACTAAAATTAAAAACATTTAATTTACTTTTACTTCAACCACAAGATCCAATACTAAGATTCCATTTCCCAGAAATAAAAGTCCTGCTTTATTGCACTCGATTAGGTAGTAGCAGTAAGACATGAGAAAAACAAAGTGACTGCCCATCAATGCAGACACAGTTGGACAGCAGGCTAGGTTCATCAGTTGCTACATCTTGATGTTGCCTTGACATCCACCTGAAAGCTGGACTTTCCTAAGATTTGCTGAGACTTTCCAAAGCAGGGCTTAGGTACCCTTGACGTTCTCCAATTCTCTACCTTCTCTGAGTTCCTCACTGTGGTTCCTTGAGGACTTGGTTCTCACCAGGTGCACACTGCTAAGCAATAGGTCACATCCAGGGGAAAGAAATACCTGGTAAAAGACATATTGTCAACAGCCATGACCAAATCAAATGAAGCAGTTCACTGCCACTCTCCAGAGACACATCCCAAGACCACACTGGAATAAAACATAACAGTGTTTCTGACTAACAATCCAGACATTCAATCTAATCTCATCTTAGTAAAAACAGTATGGGTACAACCACACGTTTTATGTAATCACCTAAGGAAGAGGTATGTGCATGTCATTAAAATGGGACTAGGCAGTCAAGCTGGAGAACAAAGGGGAGGGGAGACTACACTAAAAACACAGTGCGTATACTTACCACATTCAGCTATTATACCAAGTTATGTGTATGTATGCTTTAACAGAAAATTATTAGAAAAAAAATAGACCAAGAAAGTATAAACTCAAAGAAATTTAATGAGGCAAATTTACAGTTGGTTAACATGAACTGAGAGCAAATATTAGGTGATAAAACTCATACTTGAGGAAAATCAAATGTACACCAAGAATCTATTTGATTTCAGAACATGCCTAAAGGAAATGCAAAAAACTGAATGTTAGATTACAAAGGAAATCCCCCCCCCAAAAAAATCACACTAAAAAGACTGTGTTCCTTGTCCACAACATGAGTTAGAACTTAACAAGCTAAATGACTTTGGTGACACAAAAAAATTATTAAATTCCAGAATTCAAAAGTAAAGCAATACATATCATAATTTGTAGGACATTGCTAAAATATAACTTAGCAAAAAGCTTAATGTTTATATATAACAAAAAGGAAGAGACTAAATGAAATCAGTCCAATACAAAGAGCTATAAAAATCAGCAAGAAAACCTCCCTCCCTCCCAAAGAAATAGAACAAGCCAGGCAGCCATAACTGTAACCAATAGAGCATCATTTATCAATCGCATAAAGAGCCCCAGCAGATTAAGAGAGAGGGAAAGAGAGATGATTTTTTTTAAAAGATTTATTTATTTTATTACAAAGTCAGATATATAGAGAGGAGGAGAGACAGAGAGGAAGATCTTCCATCCGATGATTCACTCCCCAAGTGAGCCGCAATGGGCCGGTGTGCGCCAATCCAAAGCCAGGAACCTGGAACCTCTTCCAGGTCTCCCACACGGGTGCAGTGTCCCAATGCATTGGGCCGTCCTCGACTGCTTTCCCAGGCCACAAGCAGGGAGCTGGATGGGAAGTGGAGCTGCCGGGATTAGAACCGGCGCCCATATGGGATCCCGGGGCGTTCTAGGCGAGGACTTTAGCCGCTAGGCCACGCCGCTGGGCCCAAGAGAGATGATTTTTACAAAGGAAAAACAAGTACGGCCTAACCACAAATCCACAACTTATGGCAAGTGCATGATGCAGCAAGCAAGATGCCACGAGGGAACACCGCATCCCATATCAGAGCCTGGGGCATGGTCCCAGCTCCGTTTCCTATCTAGCTTTCTACTAATGCACACCTGGGAGGCAGTAGATGACAGCCCAAGCATTAGGGTCCCTGCCTTGTGGCCTAGCCCTTGCTGATGGGGGCATCTGGAGAGTAAGCCAACAGACAGAAGATCACATTCTGTGTATGTCTTTCAAACAAACAGGTAATTAAATAACAGTTTTGAAACTAATTCAGTGGAGAAAATTAAATCACTAATAAAATGCTATTTCAAAATAAGAAAAAATAAAACTAAAACATAGCACTCATTCTAGCAATAGTAATAATACCATTATTGTGTTATTATTTTGTGGGAAAGTACCTGCTCTTACATGGGAAAACGGGAACACTTGAGGCACCACTAGCGGGTACTGCAAACTGAAGCAGTCTTTCAGCAGCACAAACTCAGAATCAGACTTACTGAGTGCTGACGCTGAGTGACATTTAAAATGTGCACACACTAGAACCAACTGGCCTCCTCTGGATCCAGGACTCCTGCAGGCCGAATCATGAATTGAATGTGAATATTATGCGATAATATTAGGTGCAGATTACTAGCAGACTAGATAAGCACAAGGAGAAAAAAGATACAGGATGGGCAATCAGGCAATGTCAGGAAAACTAGGCTACTTTTACAGGTGGATGCACAAATGCTGAATAAAAAAGGAGAGCAAGACAGCACAAAGCCACTTTTGTAAATTCATGATACACTCAAATAACAATCAGCAGTTCAAAGAGCATAAAAGCAGAAGGATACCAAAAAATGGATTTGAAGGATCTAACTACACAAAACCCAGTGTGTGATGGCAGCAGACACAACTAAGAGGAGAAGGAAGAGGAAGGAGGAAATACACAAAGCTGGTGGAGGAATGTGGGGCAGAGATTGACATGTACCTGAGCCAGGGCAGTGGAGCAAGCAGAGTGATGAATATGTGATACGTTTCAGAGGAGAAGCCAGCAAATCTATGAAGCCAAGAAGGAAGCAAAGAAAGTTCCTGGGTCTCCACACTAACTGATCACACAAACTCAGCATGCACTCCCATAAACAGAGAACTCAACCTGAGAGAAAACACTGAGTTTCGTTTGGCACAAAATGTCTTCCTACAGAAATAGAGGGAGAGGTCCAATTAACATTCAGACAAACAAGTTAATCTTGGGAAAGAATTCAGGGTTGGACATAGTGAAATTTGCAGTCATGAGCATATAAAAATATAATAAACCACAGAATAGATGAATTTTTTTATAAAGATTTATTTTTATTGAAAGGCAGACATACAGAGAGGAGGAGAAACAGAGAGGAAGATCTTCCATCCATTGATTTACTCCCCAAGTGGCCGCAACAGGCAGAGCTGAGGCAAACCAAAACCAAGACCCTGGAGCTTCCTCTGGGCTCCCACATGGGTGCAGGGTCCCAGGACTTTGGGTCATCCTCAACTGCTTTCCCAGGCCACAAGCAGGGAGCCAGATGGGAAGTAGGGCCACTGGGATAAGAACTGACACCCATATGGGATCGCAGGTGTGGGAAGGCGAGAACTTTAGCTGCTAGCCTATTGCACCAGGCCTGGAATAGATGAAACTATAAAGAATGAGCATTTAGGGGCCAGTGTAGCCCACAGCTGCAGCAGTCCATGTGGGTGCCAGTTTGAGTCCTGGCTGCTCCACATCTAATCCAGCTCCACGTTAATGGTTTGGGAAAAGCAACAGAATATTCTGATGACATTTTACCAGTCTACTTTCACCATTTTGGTCTTAACCATCATCACATCTATCTGAATTGCAAGAACTGTGACGAAACCATCTCCTAGCTTCTGCTCCATTTGGTAACTTAAAGTCTATTCTCAAGAACAGCTAGAGATCCTTCCAAAAATAAATCACAATGGCACATCCAGGCACAAATCCTTGCCATGTAATGAAAATTACATTCAAATTAAAAATTAAAAAAAAAGTCTTTACAATGGGCCCAAGGGCCATTGTCTTAGTCTATTTGGCTTGCTATAGCAAAGCAACTTGGACTGGGTAATTTATAAACAGAAGTGTATTGCTCACAAGCCTGGAAGCTGTCAAGTCCAGGATCCAAACACCAGCAAATTCAGTCTCTGGTTATAGTTCATTCTCTGCCTTGGAACTGGCACCTCCTTTGCAGCAACCTTACCTAGTGAAAGCGGTGAGCAAGCTCCCCTCTTGTGGGAGGGTACTAACCCCACTCAGGAGGCTAAGCCCTCAGGACCTAATCACCTGTCAAAACCCCACCTCCAACTACCACTCTCACATTGCCGGATTAGCTCTCAGCCCGTAAATTAGCGGAGAATCACACACATCCAGATCTTAGCAGCTCTACACAGCCTGTCCATGCCCTCATCTCCATGTACTTCACCTCCAGCCTGCTCCATTGCAGCCACAGACCATGCAAACTCCCACTCTTTATAGGCGTGGCGCTATTTCTTTGCCTCAAATGTATTTACCCCTGAAAGCCTCAAGCTCTGCCCTCCCTCCCTTCATGGCTGCTTTGCTAAAAACCACCTAACTTATTTAAAAATCCAAGCCATTATGATCTCTAACCCACATTCCCAATTCCCCTTACCCTGCTCTCCTTTCTTTTCATCTCCTTGGTGCTTGCCCCTTTCTAACAGATCACTTAATTGATTCCTTTGTTTTATTAGCTATTGTCTCTCTTTCCGATCCTTTCGTACTCTACAGTGAATCCCAAGTACCTAGAACAGTACACAGTACAGGGTATGTACTCATTAAATATATAGATTAAGGTGCAGAAATAAAGTGAAATCCCAGGCAACAAACTTTCTGAAAGGTGATGATGATACAGACACTAACAACCTAGGACAATTTCCCCTCCTCTGGCAGCTGGGCCAGTGTCAGTATCATCCTGACAATCAGCTAGTTTTAGGTCAGGCCTATACGGCAGACATCATGAAAGAGGAAAACGTTCTAGGGCTCAATCTACTCACAGTACGAAGAGGACAAGAGTTTACTCTACAGGTTAAGGGAACGAGGTGAATAAAAATAAGAGTATCTAATGAGCACAGAATACCCACATGGCTTCTCAGCAAGGATGGAAGGCATGTTGTGACACTGACTTCACAATTCCCGTGACTATTCCTCTGGCAGGAGTCTCTAACAATACAGTAATTCGACTGCTTAGAACACATTATTTGACTACTCATTACATGCTTATCAATTCATTATCTATACTCACAATCTATAAAAATATTCATAGTGTTATTATGAAAATCATAAACCATGTATATAGCATCTGAAATTGCCCACAATGTACTAGGTATTCAACAAATTCACGCCAACGATAACGACACTATCTTCCATGAACAATTATTTTTAACAATATAAATAAAGACCTGAAAAAAAGAGAAAATGTTAAGAATCCATGAAAATAAAGGGTAAACTTCAAAATAACTATTTTCAGGGCCCAGGATAATAGTCTGGTAGCTAAATTCTCACTGTGCATATGCAGGGATCACGTTTGGGTGCCAGTCCTATCCCTGCTGCTCTACTTTCCCATCCAGCTCCCTGTTTGAGACCTGGCAAAGCAGTGGAGGATGATCCAAAGCCTTGGGACCTTACGGGAGACTGGAAGAAGCTCCTGACTTTGGATCGGCTCAGCTCCAGCCAGTGAGGTCACTTGGGGAGAGAACCAGCGGACAGATCTTTCTGTCTCTCCTTCTCTCTGTAAATCTGTCTTTACAATGAAAATAAATAATAAAAATCTTAAAAAAAAAAACTACTTTCAAAAGAGAAGATTTAATTGAGAAGAACCAACACACAACTTTTCACAAAACTAACGAAAAACTTCCTTAATGGCAATATTTCATGGAAGATGACATGACGATGACTGTCCTATCTGGCCATCAACAAATATGGAGCCAGTGTTGTGGTGCAGTAGCTTAAGGTGCCATCCGCAATGCCAGCATCCGATATCACAGTTTCAGTTCAATCCCTGAATGCTTGGCTTCCATCCAGCTCCCTGCAAATGCCTGGAAAAGCAAGAGGATGCTCACCTGGGAGACTCAGATAAAATTCCAGGTTCCTGGGTTAAACCTGGCCCAGTCTTAGTTACTGCACTCATCTGGAGAGTGAACCAGCCAGTGGATTATATCTCTTTCTTTCTTCTCTCTCTCTCTGGCTCTCTGGCCTAACTTTGCCTTTCAAATAAATAATCTTTAAAAAGCAAGAACCATAGTACCTACAATGCCCCTGCTCTATTGCTCATGTCTGCAGGTTTCCACAGTCTCTTGCTTGCATTCCATCCTGTGTGCTTTCTGTCCAGTGCTCTCATACTTCTGAAGATGACAGTTCACAGATCATCATCTTCAGATTCTCCTGCCTCTTCATTCTGTCTTCTGTCTATAGCAACCATGTGTAAATCTCTAACACTGGGTTGCACAAAGTACACTGTAAACAGAGATGAAGTCATTCGCTACCCTTTGCTGGATCAGAAGAAGTCTTACAAGTGTGAAGCAGGTACTGGGAAGTCAACAGTTGAAGAGAAAAAAGCAGAATCTAGCAAAGGCAAAGGGGAAAGGGGGGAAAAAACATTTTTCTTTGGAAACACAATGTAGTTGAGGGAAGATTGAGACTAGCCAAGGATAAGGTGAAGAAAAGGAAGAATCTCTATAGCTACTTTAACACTGTCTTACTCAATTCTGAATTTCTAGATTGGCACTACGCCTACCATACAAGAAGAAGTGTTAAACAAATAAATTTGCTACCACAGGAAAATAAAAGAAAGAAACTTCCAGAAGAGCAGTCATTTCTTGACTTTTTCTTTACAGGTCAATACAGATAAAGCAGATCAATGCATAAGCCAGCATTATGGCCCTGATGGCTAATCGCAGCCCGTGACACCAGGATCCCTAACTAGAGCATCACGTTCAGCACTCACTCTGCTTCCAATCCAGCTCCCTCCCAAAGTCCAGGGGCCAAGCCGGTCCAAGTACTTGGGCTGATGCTGCCCACAAGGAAAACCCAGAGCTCCTGGCTTCAGACTGACCCAGCCCTGGCTGCTGAGACCATTTAGGAAGCGAATCAATGGATGCAAGATCTCTTTTTCTCTCAGTCCCTCTCTCCAATACTCTGCTTTTCCAACAAAAGAACCAAAAAATCTTTAAAAGAAAAAAAAAAAAAAAAACACTGAGGGCCGATGCTGTGGCATAGTTGAATAGGCCTCAGTCTGTGCTGCCAGAACCCCATATGGGTACCAGTTTGAGTCTCAGCTGCTCCACTTCTAATTCAGCTCCCTGCTATTGTGCTTGGGAAAGCAGCAAAAGATGACTTGGACCCCTGCACCCATGCAAGAGACATGGAAGAAGCTCCACACTCCTAGTTTTGAATTAGCCCAGTTTTGGTTGGTGCATTTTTTGGGGGAATGAACCAGTAGATAGAAGATCTCTCTCTCATTCTCTCTCTGTAAATCTGCCTTTCAATAAGAATATAACAATAAATATTTTATAAGATTTAATTATTTCCAAACTATCAGAAATAAAATGCTACTTAAAATAGCTGAATTTGGTCATTAAAATAGTTTAGATATTTAAATAAGGTTTATATAGCATAACATATTTTTCTCAGATGAATTATAAACACTACATTGGAAGAAAGTGTTTGGACAGCTGCAACAGTTTGTAGCTGCTACACTGTGCATGAACACTGTGTGTAATGAACATCTTTTCTGAATGTCTGTAAATGCATACAATTCATAGGATAAGAAAAAGCCTGAGCCCACAAAGCAAACCGATTATACTGAAGTTCATTTCTAAACAGTTGGACTACACTGGGATCAAGAACTCCTAGCAGAATAAATGCATTAACTCAAAAACAAATCATTTTTACCTAGATATCCTATATATGAAACATGTATAGTATTTCTACTAGTACAAAAAAAAAACCCACAGTAACTTGCTATAGTTGTAATAGTATACAGTTATTTAAGGGTAAAACAGTATTTGAGGACTTTATCATAACAAACTATATCCATTTCTTGTTCAGTATACATACAAATATATATATAACTTTGCAAAACTTCTGAAAATCATCAGTACAGATTAGTAATAGGCAAATTCTTCGTTTATATCATCAAAAATTTCTACTTAGCTCTTCATAAATGACATAAATGTGCTCACCTCTTTCTTGAACTAGAGGTAGGCTAAGGCAGACCCAAGGCAACTTTCTGTCTGGCGTACCAAAATACTGGGTTCACAATGTTTCCAGACTCGAGCACTCCTAATACACTGGGTTCACAATGCTTCTGGACCCCAAACACAATGTACCAGCTTTCTGTAGACTCTTTTCTGGGAGGGAAGGATTGTCAAACAAGATCTGCTAGTCCCTTAGGAACTAGATGTCTTTTCTAAGATTGTTCAATCCACCCCTTTCACAGATAAGATGTATTTTTGGAGGGTTGTGGGAGTGAAGCAGCATACCCTCTGGCCCAGCAGGTGAGTTAGGAAGGAACATAAGTCCAATTCTGTTTGAAGAGTATATATCATTCTACAACATTGTCTTGCTAAAACAAACTATCAAAGCATGTGCCACCCAGGCTGTATTTCTTGACATTACATGATTTTACATAAACATTTAGGTGACACCAACAGTATAAAAGACCTTGAGTCATAATACATTCTGAAAATAAGAGTACTAAAAAAAGGTTACTATTTTTTAAAGGAAAGAACTAAGCTGAAAAATACACCTGCTCATTAAAAAAATTCTTCTCATAAATTATTTTAGAGAAAATCTTAATATATTAGCATCAAATGAATGATTAGTGACAAGTTGTATAAACTTATTCAATTTGCATACTTTTTTAAAATTTAATTCAAAGAGAAAACAAAAGGCATGCTCTTGATCTCCTGATGGTTAAAGCTTAAGCGTAAATACAAATGATCTCTGGTTAGTCTGGTTAACGAACAAATAAATCACTTCCATTAATCACGAACCCAAGCAAACTGTGATAAGTTCATTTTGAAAGTCTCTAAAGCATAAAACCAAAAAAATTATTCTTCAGATCATAATTAACAGTGAGTTTGCCTATTGGAATTCTTATGACAACAGCAGATACATCATATATTGCTTTTACAGAATTCTTTTTGCTCATCTTTATTTCTAATGTTTCAAAAGGATGAAGTCTCTGCCTAAATCATCATTGTAGAACTGAAAACAACAACAATAATAATAAAAAAACGATACACTGACCACCAAGTTATCAACTTCAGCAAAGTTCTTCTCACTGCGGAATTTTGTGTCAACACTTGTAACTTCTTTTAAGGAGTGAAATCCAGCAAGGCTCTTCCTCAAACACGAACTAACAGCAAATCAGAGCTTAATCACAAAGAACTTCCCAAACTTACTGCTGAATCTACTTTAAAAATAGACTTGAAAATTCCCTGGAAATACATATACATATGTATTTTGTTTCCAGATAAGGAAACATTTGCAAAACCCTGCTAGCAGTTTAAGCCTTGCAGTACATTCTGCAAACATTAATCAGACTGCGCACTGATAAAGAAAACCTGGTCGAAGAAATACAAAACCTCAGAACAGGCTGGGTTGCAAGCTTCAGAATCGCTCCTATTACACCTGTGCTGGCACTTCCTGTTCTCCAACTCTGTTCCAGAGTAGTTTGGTAAATGCCCCATAAGCCACCGTCGAGAAGCTAAACATTAACTTTAGACACTACTACCACCCCGAAACCACCAAGTCCGAGAGTCTCCTGAACCTAAAGCCCTCCTGAACCCCTTTAAGAAGCTGAACGGCCGGGAGAGCCGGAAAGTGAGGGGGCGGCAGGCGCCAAGCCTCCGCTGCAGCAGGCGGCACCAGGCGACCCCAGGCGACCGCGGCGAGACTTCGCGTTCTGCCCCATCCCCGCCCCCAAAGGCGGCAGCGACGACGACCCGGGAGGTGCAGCAGCTCCTGCGTCCCGGTGCGCTCCAGCCTGCCAGGGGGGCGTCGCTGTCTGCCCGGGCCCGGACCAGGCGGCAGGAGCGGGCAGGAGAGCTGCGCGCACCCCCGAGGCCAGGAGGAGGTCGCGGGAAGGCAGCGGACAGCGCAGGACCAGGGCTGGAAGGACAGTGTCCCGGTCGGGCCCTCCCGAGGGGGTTCGCAGGTCGCCGCATCTCCATCCAGGGATTAGTGCCCCAAGACTTACCTGGAGCGCTCCGCTCCCAGCGCGCGGAGCGTGCGGCCTCAGGTAGGGAAGGACGCGGTTGCCTCCCGCGGACGCAGCGCCGCTTCACGCCGACACACACACACACACACACACACACACACCGGGACCCCGACCGCCGCCACCGCTCCGAGCCTCACGGGGAACTGGAGCGCCGGCGGCTGCTGCCCGCCTCCCGGAGCCCGACCCCGCGCGCGCCGAGCATGCGCACATGCCCCGACGCCCAGGGGCCAGTCAGGCCACTGACACCTGCGATCAACAGGTCCTTGGCGCCCCGCCCCTCTCGGCGCGTCGGGCCCGCCCCGCCCCTCAGACAGGCCCCGCCCCGCCCCTCAGACAGGCCCCGCCCCTCGTGGAGGCCCCCGCCCCCCCCAGCCGGCCCCGCCCGCCAGGTCCGGGCAGGCGGGACCTGCGGAACTCTGTTCCCGCGGGGCTCCGGTGGGGCGCGCGGTCGTCCGGGAGCCGGTGCGGGGGAGGAGAAGGCGCGAGATCCCGCGAGACCGGCAGCAGGGACGTGCCCCTCCGGGCGGGCAGGTTTGGCGGGGACCGTGGCTGGAGACGGCACCGACGGCATGGTTATGCTGCTCCGGCGACGTGTTCTCAGCTGGGGAACGTGATGCGCCCAGCACGGGCCTTGGGGGAGATATTGCTACCTCAGAGAGGGAACAGCCTGTTCCTCTTGGCATCCAAACCCCATGCGGATGCGCGGTTAGGTGCCTGTGGCTGGCTGTGAGTCACTAAGATCTGTTTGCAGTTAAATGGCTTCCGAGGCCAGGAATGTCTTTGCTCCCCAACTGGTGGTTCCGTGACCAATAATAAAATAACAGCTTTAGGAAGCGCGCTGACCCGGTTTAAAGGTTAATTTTCTGAAAAATGCGCCCCCCCTCACTCCCATCCTTTGGTGCTCTCCAGCAGGTTTTAAGTTTCCTGTTGCTGCTGGGAATACAGCTTCACTTGGGCAGTACCCTTTTGGTGGTGGCTTGGGGTTTGGTTTTTGGTTCTTTTTTTTTTTTTTTCTGTAATCGTTTCCTTGAAACAGTGATGAAAGAACAGCCTACTCCATCTTTGGCATGCACATCTCTCTACATACCTAAGGAAGAATGTGATACTTAAGACACACAGATTATGAAACGGGATGGCTTTAACTAAACTCATGCATAACCACAACAGCGTGAGAAAATAGGATTGAAAGGAAAAAAAAAAGCCGCAGGTTCATATGGGCGACAGATGCGACTGGTCTATAGTGCTTGATATGGAATGGATGAGCAGGTATTGCGCATGTAGCATACACCCTTTACTGAATTAGGCATCAAGGGCAATTTGGTGAAATTAGACTGTGGTTCCTGCCCTGGAGACACTAACAACCGGCCAGGGGGAGACAGAACTAACAGTGTGAACCTCACCCTGGCTCCCCAGCACTGTGTCCTGCTTCTGCCATCACCTCCTGTGTGCCCCAGCACCCTGTTTTCTTTCGTGTGTGTGTGTGTGTGTGTGTGTGTGTGTGTGTTACTCCTTTGCGGTTACTCCTCGTATCTCCTTGAGTAGTCTCATCTCCATCTTAGATTTCTATCCCAGATATCTTGTGCACCAGGAGTTCAGGTTACATCTTTTAACCAGTGTCTCCCTGAGTTTCATACAGTGAAGTGGGCATCTTTATGATTAATTTACTTGATTCCCTGTTGCTCCCCAACCATCTGGAACCTAGGCCACTTCCATTTCCTGTTTCCAAAAAATGGCACCCAATTGCCCAAATCAGAAATCCTTGTTACTTTTCCTTCAGACTGTTTGTAACAACTTTATTGACTCTTATATCAAGTGTGTCTCAGACCCATCCCATAGGAATCTCCACTCCTCATCATCAGTTCTGCCTTGTACTATGCTGTGCAGCATTCTCCAGTTAATTCCCCTTCCAGTCCAGCCTGCATTCTGTTAGTAATCTTTCAAGCATGAAAGTATGAGCAAGGTGTTCCTCTGCTGAGGAGTCTTCAGATTCCCCCATGGTGGTCTGGCATCACACTGCTGACCTCATCTGCTGTTCTCTCCATGCACACCATTCTAGGTTTGTTTTTTTTTTTTTTTTACCTTTTTTGTGGTCCCACTAGGCCCTCCCGAAAGCCTCCAGGTTTCAAGTGACTACTCATCTCTTCCAAGGTCCCTTTGGTAGCTTTCTGAAATGGACTTGCCCTCTCTTTACCCTTTTTGGACTTAATTCCATTTGAATACTTAGGTTGCTCTGTGATCTTTTTCTCTGCACCTGAAACCAACAGCCACCCTCCCTGTTACTGTTGAGAAGTTTGAACTGTGGCTAACAAAAGCTGTACCACCTGTGTTATAGATGACAGAAGGGTAACTTTCAGTACACCTTGCTCAAGAATTTGACTTAACTTTGTGTACTTTAGAAATCATAGAATTTCAAATCTTTTACCAGTTCTCTTCATACCTCAGGACTGGCTCTTTTTAAAAGATGTTCTGTTTATTTGAAAGCTAGAATTAGAGATTTTCATCCTGCTGGTTCACTATCCAAGTGGTCACAATAGCCAGATAAAAAGCAGAAGCCTGGAACTCCCCATCTTGTTCTTCCACATGGATTACAGTGGCCTGAGTACTTGGACCATATTCTGCTGCTTCTCAGGTGCACTAGCACGAAGCTGGATTAAAAATGGAGTAGCCATGGGCCCGGCACTGTGGCCTAACAACTAAAATCTTCGCCTTGAACACACTGGGATCCTATATGGGTGCTGGTTCTAATCCCGGTAGCCCTGCTTCCTATCCAGCTCCCTGCTTGTGACCTGGGAAAGCAGTCAAGGACGGCCCAAAGCCTTGGTACCTTGCCCCACATGGGAGACCTGGAAGAGCTCCTGGCTTTAGATTGGCCCATCTCCAGTGGTTGCAGTCACTTAGGGAATGAATCACTAGACAGAAGATCTTCCTCTTTGTCTCTCATCCTTTTTATATAAATCTGACTTCACAATAAAAATAAATAAATCTTAAAAAAAAAAAAAAGTAGAGAAGCCAAGACTCCAACTGGTACTCATATGGAATGCAAGTGTTACATACAGTGGCTTAAGCCAGTATGCTACAACCCTGGCCCAATGCTGACTTTTAAGTGATAAATTTTTTATTATTTTAATTTGATTATGTAGTTAAGAGGTTGTAGACACATGTGGGCCTCTGATCAGGGTGGAGAGGGTCCAGGTTCGGGGGAAGATAGGTGAGGCAAATGTTTCGGTTTTCCTCCTGTGTCCATGGCAGGGAGAGTGCACTGCTCCTTGCTGTCGAACTACATAAGCACCCAGGATTGAAGATGGTCATTTGATGTCACCCTGGAAACTCCTATGTAAGGAGAATGTTCTGAGAGTGTTGCTTGAGTGGTCTTGATTGTTTGGGAAGTTGCAGCTTCATTACACCAGAGGTAAGAAATTCTTTCTGAAGTCTGGGCTGATCAGGTCTATCTCAGACTTAGGGAGTTGCTGTAAAGCCTGGCTAAGAGTGATGTTCAATCTGTCTTTTCCTTGCTTTGATGAGGTTCTTAGAGTCCTCTGTTGGCTTAGATAACATGGCTGTCTTGTCTTTTTTGTGCAGCTGGGTATGTTCTCCATTCTTGCGTGAGAATCAGCAACTGAGATGGCCCAGGCCTGCAACATGTGCTCTGGGGTCAGACCACATGGCCTTGTGGTTTAAGCACAGAGGTCTAGTTGGGAAGCCCCCTTAGCGACGTTGCCTGAGAGGCCTCAGACCTTGATTTCATGTGTGTGGTGGGTTTTGCAGGCTAATAGGCGTGACCCCAAAGAATCCCTGCCAGGCCCCTACCCCCTTGCACAGCTTTCAGCACTGGCAGGTACTGCAACCCAACTTAGCCCAGGCCACCCCCTACCGCAGCAGTCCTGTGCACAGGCAGTTGCCTTGGCCTGACCAGAATAGCCTTCTGATTCACTTTGTCTCAGCTTCCTCAGTTACCTGCAGGTACAGTGGCCTGGTCCATGGAAGCCCCTAGAAGTCAGTGCATACAAGTCAAGTGTCCTCAGTGACCCCCATTCTGATTTGTCCCCAGTTCCCCTTTCCCAAGCAATGTACACCCACCCCCTCCCTGCCACCACCAGGGTCCATGGGGGACCCCAGTGGCAACAGCATCGCTTGGACAGCACCTGGGCCCCACTCTGTCCCTTCCTGTCAGGTACATGGGGCCTAAATGATAAGCTTACAATATGTTCCAGTGTAAACATTAAGAGACTAGAATCTGGAGTGAGCAAATGAAAAATAAGTGATGAGAATCAATGTGCCACATACTGGTCAGGAAATGCTCCCAGATACCTTTGTAGTTCAGGAAATCATAGCACAGATTTCAGTGTACTGCCTCACAGAATAAAAAATTTCTTTTGAGAGATGTGTGTGTGAGTTTGATTTAATAGTTCCTGATTCGGTGCACCCGAATCAATAAAGGTTTATCTCTGCACCTCATACAGGATCATGAAAGGGAGATGGCTCAGAGGGTCAGAAAGTACCCTAGATGGTTCATTAGAGGGTCAAAATCTCACATCGTCACCACCAGCACCCCTTCCTGTCACTGTGGATTGGTTGTAACTCATCCTTTTGGAAATGTGATAGCATGTGGCTAGATTCCCTCTGCCATTGATGACTGATGTGGGAGTAGCAATACTCTCTCCTAAGCAGCTGTGATCCAGAAGTTCTAGGAGTTCATCCACGATCCAAGGTGGGGCAAACCATGACAGAGCTGGGTGTGGTAGTGTGAAATACAGCCTAGAGAAATAGTGGCTGACTCACTGACTCAGGATATGATACTAGACAAAATTCATCTTTCCTACACGCAAATAGGAGGACTCATAGAAATACTTGTTTGCTAACTCAATGCCTGGAAAGTGGGAACTAAATTTTTTTTTGTCTCAGGACATAGCAAAAATGCCTGACATAGATAGTAAATAAATATGTATTCTATGATGGGATGAGATATTGAAACAGTTAGTGATTTTTCAGAGAACAGAATTTTCAGCCAAATTTTTAGCGAGGACTGTTGTGGAAGATGAACTATGAGATTCAAGCTTGGAAAGTTCACAGGCAAATGTGTCTGATGACATTGAAAAAGGATATGATTATGAAAAGAGTAAAGTTTTACAAACAGGCTGGAACAAGATCAGAGTAGGGCTGTAATGGCAAGCCTTTACAAGTTCTAAACAGGATGAGTCATTGAGAGCAAGATACCCAAGAATTATAGAGGAGAGTGTAGCTAGATAAGAAGAAAAATCTTCAGGCTGTTAGTTAACACTCCCCCCCCCCAAAAAAAAATTATCTGCTCACAGCCACTCCCTGCTTGACACACTCACACCTCAATTTTTGTTACATAATCCTGTCATGGCTTTCTTACTTCATTGGATGCTCCTTCTCCATCTATTTTTCTGTTGAACTTCTCAATCTTCTTTAAATGATGGTGTACCTTACTGCATGGTTCTGAGATATCATTTGCTTCCTGTGGCTTTTTAAGATTCATTTATTTTTATTTGAAAGACAGATTTACAAACAGAAGGAGAGACAGAGAGAAATCTGCCATCCATTGGTTCACTTCCCAAATGGCTGTAATGGCTGGAGCTGAGGCAATCTAAAGCCAGGAGCCAGAGGCTTCTTCTAGGTGTCAAACATAAATACAGGGGCCCAAAGACTTGAGCCATCCTCTGCTGCCTTCCCTGGCTATAAGCAGGGAACTGGATTGAAAGTGGAGCAACCAGGACTCACACCATTTCCTGTATGGGATATTGGCACCAGCCCCATATTTCATGGTTTTAAAACCATTTCCTGTATAGCAAACTGTTATGAAAATATTAAACCTATCACTCCCAACTTTAAGTTAAAACTGGTGACCATGCAGTATGCAGTGCTAGCAAATCATATAGGTGACAATTGCTCCCTATGTGACACTCAGCTACTCCGCTTTTGGTTCAGCTCCCTTATAACGCACCTAGGGAATCAGCAGAGGATGGCCAAAGTGGTTGGGCCCCAGTACTCACGTGGGAGACTTTGATGAAACTCCTGGCTCGTAGCTTTGGCCTAGCTCATCCATGGCCTTTGCAGTCATTTGCTGGGGTGAACCAACCAGCGGATAGAAGACCTCCCTCCCCCTTTCTCTCTCTCCCTATACCTCTCAAATCAATAAATAAATCTTTTAAAAACATTGTTTAATGACTTAGGATTTATGTAGCATAGAATCGAAATTCTTGCCAAGGCCTCCAGGTCTTTGAATGATCTGTCATCACACTGCCTCCCTCCCCCAGACACACGTACCTTGTATGATGCAAGGCTTGTGCTCTCTATTCCCTGTGCTTCCAAAGCTAGTGCTCAGCTGGAAGTAGCTTGACTCCTAGTGGACATTGGCACTAGCAGATTTCGGTTGCCACAGTGACACACAGGATGCTGTTAACCATTCCACGATGGGCAGAACAGCCTCCCACAACAAAGAATTATTCAGCCTAGTATGCTGGTGGTGCCAAGATGGAGAAATCCTGGCCTAGCACATTCGTCCCTGGCATTTCTAAGGGGCTGATTCCTTTTCTTCCTCTCTACCCCAGTTTTAATTTCACTTTGTTTGAAAAGCTGCCCTTGAAACAATTCCCTGCTTTGTCTCCATCCCAGTTTCCTGTGTATGCACCTATGACCTGTTTGTCACCTCCTACAATTATTACACTTTTATTATCTGTCTGACCATCTGAGCAGAAAATCCCATGGATGGCATCTGTCTTCTCATCTTCCTACTTCATATCTGATACATCATTCTGTCTCTGAAGCCGACGGAGTAGCACAGAATAGGTATCAGTAAGGTGTTCAACACCGGAGGAAGTGAATGTAATAAGTGACTGGACAGAAACTTGGCAGCAGGACTTTCTTTTCTTCTTTTCTTTTGAAATCAGTTATCAGAGAAGCAGGATAAGGACACTTGCAAAGAAGTTCTTGCGACCAAATGTATCCTCTGGATAGCTGCTGGCCTACTCTCAGGAACCAAGCTTCATGCTTCTCACAGTAGGAATCAAAAGAAAGCTACTGATCAAATCAACTATTTGGGAACCTATAAAAACTGGGAAAAAAATATATAAGGGAAATTATTGCCCCCAAATGAGCTAAAATTCGGATATTTTACTGATTTTTAGAGCTAGAGAATCTGGTTTAAAATATATGGTATGTGTGTGTACACATCAGGAGGGGGAAAAAGCTGCCTGAAAGGTATGTTTAGAGATGTCTGATTAACTTATATTTAAGTGATGTCACCTAAGAAAATACTTGTTGTAACCATGCTTCTTCAGCTTTTTGTCCTTTTAACAGTAAGTAAATCTATGCCACAGACCTACAGAAGGGGCACTGTTATGATATGAACCAGAATGGAAGATCTCTTTTTGTTCCAGGGGCTTACTCTCTTTATCTGTTTCATTTGAAATGAAATGGAAATTAAAAAAATTTTTTTGAAGCTATTATTTTACATTGAAAACATCTTTTGTTTTTTCAAGCTAAAATAGTGTACTGTTGTAACCATTTTTTGAAGGCATAGTATTAAATTAACCCATCCGTTCATTTATTTTTTCTCACATTTTACATATCCTACCTACAAATGTTTTATTTAAGATGTATTTATTATTATTTGAAAGGTAGATTTACAGAGAGAGGAGGAGACAGAGAGAAAGTGACCCATCCACTGGGTCACTCCCAACTTGGCCACAGTGGCTGGAGCTGAGTTGATCTGAAGCCTGGAGCCGGGAGAAACTAAATTGATTTGAAGCCAGACATCAGGAGCTAGTAGTCTTTTTCAGGTCTCCCACATGGGTGCAGGATCCCAAGGACATGGACCATCCTTTTTGCTTTCCCAAGCCATAAGCAAATTATTTTTTAAAATTTATTTATTTATTATTTCTTTTACTTGAAAGGCAGAGGGACATAAAAAGATTTTTCATCCACTGGTCCACTCCCCAAAGACCTGTGATAACTGGACCTGGGCCAGGCCGAAGGCAAGAACCTGAACTGGTCTCCAGGTAGACACGGACCTAGATTCTTGTGCTAGTACTTTCTGCCTCCCAAGGTGCACATCAGCAGGAATCTGTATTTGAAGTAGAGTCGAGACTCAAACCCAGGATCTCTGAGATGAGATCTGGTTATCCCAGGTGGCAACCACTGTGCTCAATGCCTGCCCACTGCAAAGGACTGAAAGTGAATTATAGCTTATAATAAACGATAATGTGCAAATATAACTAATGAGAAAAAATGAGATTATAGAAAATCAAGAGTAGAATTTAAAGAATGAAAGCAAAAAAAAAAAATACCCAGAAATATGAATAAACTTCGGTTTGACACTGATCTAAAACCAAAAATGAATAAGATATTTATCAGTGACAGAAAAACATTTTTCTGTCAGCATCTAAAATGCTTATACCCCCAAATAAGTATTCATTTAAGGAGGTTTTTAGTGTTAGGTTCATGGATAATGACCTCACCAATGTGCTGCTGCCAGCTACAGTAATGAGCTTCCTATGCCAGCCAAGTAATTGAATTCAGGATGCACTTCTGTTTGTCAACTTCAGGGAAAAAATGTGATGCCCAAAAATAGAAACAGATTTTTACAATTACCCTGATTGTGCGTGGGGAATAAAATCTTTCCCCATGATTCAAACTCCATGTTTCTATCAGGAAAATTCAGATAAGATTATTTTAATCTCTTTTGCAACTGTGTCTTTTTGTTAGGCAATATATGTTTATGTTAAAAATACATAGTATTTTACTTCATTTTTATCTTTTCAGGAATTGATGTGAAGCCAAATTTCCCAAATCTTAATACCGTTAGTTTCTCTGGACACAATTATGTTGTCCCAGAACACAAGGCATCTCATCATCTGTTTCCTTCATTTCTTTTCCACTTCCTATTAAGGTTTTGAAATTTTCGTCTACATTTCATAAGATTCACTCTTGATGCTGTTGCAAAATTATTTTGAAATCCATGCATAGATTTTTTCATTGTACATCTTTTCCATGAACTTATTGAGAATTCCTCTTACATAGATGAGTATGAACTATGATTACAATATGGAATTATGTGGTTCACCTTTTTAAATTCTCCTTTCTTATTCTATAAATGAAGGGATTATCTATATAATCCCTAACTGCTCTAACTGCTAAAAACTTCAAACTGATGGGGCATTTTCCCATTTTCCCAGATGTGATTTCGCCACTAATTGTCAGGAATGAAGTGCTTTGTTTGGATTATTTTATTTGAGTGTCGCAATGACTCTATTTTATTAATATCTTCAATGTAGACATAATAAAATGATGCACCCAGCATATTATCTAGTACCCAGCATATTATCTAGCACATAGGAGTGCAGTGAGCATAAGATGAATCACTTCATAAAACAGCAAGACAGTCAAGTAGGCTGTCTGGTTTTAGCCAAGGAACTAAAGTGGAGTGTATAGCAATAAACACAGGCAAAATGTGCTACACCAATAGACTCAGGAGTTAAAACCAAAGTATCTATCCGGAGTCTTTGCTATCATAAGGTTGTTGACTATGGTTCTTATCAGTAAATTACCAGTTATTTCTAATGTTTTTGTTAAACATTTTATAGCCTTGTGTTAAGGAAACTATATATATATATGATTGTTTAAATTCTTTAGGATGTTTACAATATGAATTAGAAATGATTTGTTAAAACTGCTCCCTGTCTAAAAGAGATTTAAGAAGTTAAAAAAATTAATTCCAGGGAATGAAATTATTCAACCAAATGGTTGATGGAACCACGATTGAAACCTAATTCTCAAAACCGAATTTGCCTGGAGTGAAATGTTTTCCCCAAAATATTTGGAAGTTTTCAGGAGGTCATAACTTTACTTTTCTTTAAAAATATAGTAACATTTATTCTACATTCAAATTTTGGTGAACATAACTTAGCACCTTTAATTCTTTTGCAAGAAAGGAAATAGGAATGGGGTGGGGCTCAAAGATTTTATAAACAAATGTTGTCTTTGTCTGGACTGTGATCTTGCTGGTAGTACTCTGATTTATGAAAAGCACTGTGATATTTGGAAATTTACCAAACTTACCTTCCCATGTCTCAACAACCTGATGAATGTAAGACTCTGTGGCATGTACATACACACGCATACACACACAGAGTACTTTTTTACATTGACCTATTCTTCCGGTAGTTCTGTAAGAAAACAAGACTTTACGTAACACAGTGTCTTTTGCTCCAAGCATATTGGCTGAAACACTGAATCCAAAGGAAATTGCCTTGAGGAGCCCATTTCTTTGTAAAGATGACAAACACATTCAGGGCACCAATGTTTTCAAGTTGGGCTTCCTCATTGAAATTCACTTCACAGTCAAAAGGAAAAAAAAAACAACGGAAATAAAGACTTAATATTTAATAAACAAAAAACCTTAGTAAAAATATTCAGTGACAGAAATAATTTCAAGTGTGTATGAAGGCAAAAATAATAGAGTAGTGGTTCTAATTCTCAACTGCCCAGGCTCTTGAAGTTTTCCTTCTCTTATTTTATAATAAGGTTCTAAACATGAAATCATACTGGGAAAAACAAACTAATGCTTGCCAAGAAACATCTCTGGTGTGTATGTTAAGGCCTTTTCATATGTTTTACAATCAAAGTTTTGGTTAAATTTCTACAAGTTTTATGATGCAAATACTTCATACTTCTATTTTTTAAGAACTCTATCAAATAGGTTATAATAGCTCAGTGTTGCAGTAAGAAGCTAGTTTAGTTGCTAGAAATAGTGCTGCCATGTTTCAAACTAGCAATAGCTAGAATAGTAGCTTCCCCACATTTCAGCCCACAATCAAGAGGAAACAGGATTCTTAGTATTATACATTACTACCTAGTATCCAAACAACATCAAAATTTCATAAAACATTACTTTCTATCAGAGATATATTCTGATATTTCATTTCATTATATTTCATTCTAAAAGCTGCTCATCATATACAACAAAGTTGATTTCTAGACACCCTAACACAATACGACGACTGGAAGGAGCAGTATTTCCCCCTAACCAAGCTCACATGCAGACCAACAGGTATTATAGCCATGCCCAGCCTGGTCCACCCCAAGTCATAGCTTTTACCCTCACTAGAGGGAGCAGTGGCCCAGGAGGGGAGCCCCTACAAACCCCCCTGCTAGGCTCACCAACCCCCAGAGTCTTACATGTGCTGGTGGGTGCTGTGGCCCAATATGGCATGGCCTGCCTTACCTCGGCATTCACTGGTGGATGCTTCAGCCTGGCTGTGCTTGATCTACCCTCATTTCAGCTCATGCTTGTGGGTGCTACACCCTAGCACAGCCTGGCCAGTCCCCAGATCTGAGCCACACATATGCCCAGGCCTGTTCTGGACTGCTCTCAGACCTTGTTATTATATTCACATACAGGAACTGTGTCCTGACAGAGGAGTTCCCTAGTCTTTATCAGGTCACCTCCCAGTGGCAGATCTCATGGACACCTGTTGGTATTTGGCCCACCTTGACTTCATCCACCTGCTGTCCTGGCAGGTACAGCAGCCTTCCATGACCAGCCCACACCCATTCTGGTTGTTACTGTTGGGTGCTACAGCCCAATCCTGCCTGGCGCATCCTAAAATCTAGCTTTCATGTGGCTTAGTGGATGCCCAGACCTAGCCCAGCCTGTCCTACACTTACCCTGGCTCTTACAAACACCAGTGGGTGCTGGACCCTAGCCCAGTCTGGCCCACCCCAGACCCAGTATCCCATGCCAAGGGATAATGAAACCATGTCCAGCCCAAGTTGTCAGCCCCATTCTGGTTCTCATGCTCACCAGTTAAAACTACAGCCCAGCTAGGGTATCCCCTTAGCTTCCTGACCATGCTTGCTCCCAGCCACAGATCTTGTGTATGCTCATGGTTGCTCTAACCCAGCTCAGCATAGCCCATCTCCTGGCTTGGTCTTTGTCTTTAGTTGCTGCAGCCTGGTCTATCCCTGCTAGCCCCCAATCCCTTGCTGGCGGGTACTACAGCCCAGCCCTGCCCAGCTTGCCCCCATCCCTGGCTTTCATGCAAACTTGTAGATGTGATGGTCTAACCCAGGAGGGGCCAACCCCAACCTGGCTCCTGCACATGTTAGTGTGCTACTGTTTGGCCCCACCCTGCCTGTTCCACTGCCCCAGAACCAACCCACACACCTGCCAACAAATGGAGTACCTCTGCCTGGTTAACCAACACCAGCATGGACTCAGGTGCTCACCAGTAAGAGCTATAGCCTACCAGGGGAGTTCCCCAAGTTCTCCCACCAGGCCCACTCCCAGACCCATATCTCACATGTGCCAGCAATCTGTCCCCCAATCTCGGCCTTTGTGTGTGCTAGTGGATGTTGTAGGCTGTCCTGCCCACTCCCAATTCTTGGGTGTGCCTGCAGACATTGCAACCTGGACCAGACTGACCTATTGCCAACCCAAGTAAACATGAGTGTCAGGGAGTTACATTATTATCCCTAGTTTGGTCTGTCATTATCCCCCGTTCTTAAGCAAACCAGTGGATTCTGGAGTCCCACAGAAATGAGCCCACATATTACCCTCAGAATCTGCCCCCAGACCCAGTTCTTTCATGTGCTGGTTAGTGTCATGGCCCAGCCTAATGTGACCCATCCCCTGGTCTGACACTCACTAGTGGGTACTGTGGTCCAGCCCTACCAGATAGGCCCTCCCAGCCCTAGCTTTTGTGTCCATTGGTGGGTGGTAGTCGATGTTAACTAGCCCAGGTCTGGTCACCCATGTGGGCAGGTATATTGATCTGACCCAGAAAGATCTTCAGTTGCCCTGCTTGATGCCAGTAGGTCTTAGCCTGCTTGCTTACCTGCAACAACAGTGGCCTTGTTTGCAGAAGTCTCTCAGAAGTCATTCCTCACCAGCAATGTATTCCCTCAGTGGTGCCCCCTCCCAGACATCCTATACTTCCTTTTCTGATCAATCCACAGCCCCTGCACCTGTGAGCACATGGTCTCCCCAGTTCAGTCTTCTGAATTGGGGGTAGTAAGCTGGCCTGGAGCCCTGCCCATCTACCCAGGACCCCAGATCTGGTCCTCTGGCACATAGACTGGCCTGAGACCCTACCCCTCTACCCTCCTGGGATTCAAGCATGTTAATGAATTTCCAAGCCCAATCCACAAGTTCACCATGCCAGCATGCCAGCCTAAGGTTGTTAGGGTGGCCCTAACAACCTCCCCCACCAACCTGGGACCCAAACACATGCAGGAGTTCCCAGTTCCCAGGCCTGCTCCATTCTGCCATCCCCTAGAGTGAGTCTCCAGTCACCCTGAGGCTGCCTAGGCATCTACAGTAAGACTGTACATTTTTTAAATAAATGTGGTTAATCATCACATTTAACTTTATGTTCCAAAATATGCACCAAGCCTGCGATGCTGTGGAATCCAGGTCTGGGAACTAAACACCATCAGCCATGCTATAGAACCTTCATGAACCCTGTTTTTTAAACAGATAGAATGGAAGTAAATGGATATTATTAAGTGTGAGAGGAGTGGACATTGTGGTGCAGAAAGGTGAGCCTCTGTATCCTGAATCCCCCATGGAAGGGCCTTGCTTCAAGTCCCAGCTGCTCTGCTTTCCACTAATGCACCTGAAAAACAGCGGATCATGGCCAGGGTGCTTGGGTTCCTGCCCACATGGAAGACCCAGGCGGATATCATGGCTGCTATCATCAGCATGGCCTAGCCCTAGCAGTTGGACATCTGGGGAGTAAAATAACAGATGGAAGATTTCTGTCACTCTGACTTTCCATTAAATAAATTTGTTTATTTTAATTATGAGAAGTGGAACTACGTGTGGAATTTGGCAAGTATTTCTGCTGCTTACTCAAGGTAAGATAGGAAAGAAGATATTTTTAGCTTAGTTTTATTGAGGTGCATTTTCCATTATTTCTAATGGGAGAGCAAGTGCCTTCTTTCCTTGGTTATGACTTCCTGATACCTACTTTCTGTAAGCAAGGTGGACATATCCCTAACCTGGAACAAGGAACCTGGGGAAGATTACTCTTATTGTTTATACATTTACAGGTTGTCACACCAAATAACTTGCATTTAGGTGTAATATTTTTATAATAAATTTGTTTTATTTTTGATGATGTTTACATAGTTGAAGAGGATGAATACCCATGTGGACCACCAATTAGGGTGGGTGGAGAGGGTTGAGAAATGGGGAAGTGGGTGAGACAACTGTTTCTAATCTCCTTTTTTCTTCCTGTTTCTGGGGCAAGGAGGGAGAGAAAGGGAGAGAGCTGCTCCCAGCATCCCAGCCACATCAGTACATGGGGATAGCGGCTGGCCAATCAATGACATTCCAGGTCTCAGATGTGCAGCATGTTCTGAGTGAAACCACTGCCCGAGTGGTTTCAATAGTTCTAAGATGCTGTGGACCTCATTGCTCCAAGGATAAGGAAATCCTTCCAAGGGTCATTGGCTGACATAGTCCACCTTAGAGTCTATACTTGCCCAGATACTTGCTGTCAACACTTGGCCAAAAGAGCTGTCCAATTTGTTCTGCCCTCCACAATGCTAGATGTTCTCTGCAGGCCTCAATTATTTGTCATGCCCCCCCCCCCATGTGCATCTGGGTATGCTGTCTACTGCACAGGCTTAAGCAACCGAGGAGGACCAATTCTGACACATGGTCTCTATTGTCAGACCACAGATCCTTTGATTTTCCCTGTGGTTGGAGTTTTGAATCCAGTGTTCCAGTTGAGGGGTCCCCAAAGCAACCTCACCATAGGTGACCCCAGACCTACCTTCTGTGTGCACCAGCCAGTGTGAGGTCCAGCTCAGTCTGTCATCCACATCATCCTACACACATTGGTGGTTGCAGTTACCCAGTCAGTTCTACCCCTATCTATCTCATGCAAACCAATGGATGCTGCAGCCCAGCCCAACCCTGCTCACCACACACTCAGCCTTCACATATACCAGCAGGAACTGCAACCTAGTCAGTACGAACCCTATAGCTCCCACCAAACCCAACCTTAAATCCAGTTCCTGTGCATGCCAGTATGTGCAGAAGACTGGTCCATTCTGTCTTGCATTCCATTTGCTTGTTGTACATGTCAATGGGTGTTGCAGCCTAGCGAAGCCTAGCT
The DNA here is from genome assembly GCF_030435755.1 of Ochotona princeps. NCBI lineage: Eukaryota > Metazoa > Chordata > Mammalia > Lagomorpha > Ochotonidae > Ochotona > Ochotona princeps. The sequence continues at coordinate 33,206,471 of NC_080838.1, forward strand.
GACCCCACTGTCCAACCCACATTCACACTGTTGGGCACCATTGCCTATCCAGTCAGGCCCATTCCCAGCCCTGATTCTCATGCTTGTTGGTGGGAGTCACAGTCCATCAGAGGTGTGCCCAGTACAGGGTGTGTTGTGCTAGCCAGGGGTCCTGCCCACCTGCCTGGGGAGAACTCATGCTCGTCCTCAGATTTTGTTTGCTGCCATGCTGGCATCTGCCCTCCACATACCTTAAAAAGAAATAAGACATGCATCTATACTGAAACATTGCTATAATTAACACAAATTTGACATTAACTAACCCAGACTGCCTCCCAGATAATGTTTTTCTCCCAGCAATGCAACACTTGCCTAGGTATAGTGCAGCCTAGGCATTTGCCGATAGCTGGGGTAGGTGCAATATTGTCCTTAGTTCAAAAGGACAGATGATTAAATGAAAAGTTATTTTTGTTAATTTTTAAAATGAAGCAATCTTGGGCCTGGCGCAATGGCCTAGTGGCTAAATCCTTGCCTTGCAAGTCCTAGGATCCCACATGGGTTCTGGTTTGTATCCTAGTTGCTCCACTTCCTATCCAGATCCATGCATAAGGCTTGAAAAGCAGCAGAGCACGGCCCAAAACCTTGGGACCCTGCACCTGCATAGGAGATCCAGAAGAAGCTCCTGGCTCCTGGCTTTAAATCAGCATAGCTCCAGCCATTGCAGCTAGTGAATGGACGATATTTCTGTCTGTATCTTCTCTATATATATCTCCCTTTGTAATAAAAATAAATAAGTCTTTCTAAAAATATGAAGCAATACTACATAGACATAAGAAATTCCTCTGATCGTGATATCAAACATGTGGATTTGTTTATCTTTTCTCAATGACATGCAAAATCTGAACATTCAGAAGAAATAGACTGCTTTAAGGAAGCTCCTAAAAAGGATACCATGGCAATTTTGAGTCTAGTAAACAATGCTAAGGGCATTCCTTATCCTAAAAATGAGTCAGGTCACTGTTTGGTTCAGCATACATTTGTTTCAGCTAAAAACCAAGTATATTCATCCCAAAGTAATCTAGTTTCAGTGCTACTGCAGTTTAGTTCTAAATGCCTTTGCTTTCTGTGTACTTGTTTTAATTTTATTGCTAACAATAGCCAACACTTTTGAAGTGCCTACTTTGTATCAGGTAACACACTGCAATGCTATTCCTATCATTCAGGTATGGTTGCTTAACAACTACTCCTTTTATTGTTCCTTAGTCTGTGTTAGCCCTGCAAATAAAAAAAAATGTAATTGACCCTGGGGCTGGTTGTGCTGTTCAGCTCCATCAGCCGTTTTTGCAAAGACTACCCTCCACTAGCTGTTCCCAGGCAATGACTATGAGAGTGGCACTGAAATTGGCTGTTTCTAGGAATCTTGACCTCTCCCACAAAGACAACTCAGTAGTGAGCCTTCTCTTGTCCTGTTGTACTTGGGTAAATACAAAATAGCCTACATTGTTCTTGTCTGAACTCAACTCACATGTGGCTTCTACCCAGCACTCTTGCATGAAAATCTAGAATACATCCATGCACTTCACTTTGCTGTCTGCTGCCTTTCAAATTATTTAAAAAAAAACTGGAAGAGAGAGATTTTCCATTGATGATCACTCCCTCAACTGCTCACGGTAGCCAAGGGCAGACCTTGCCGAAAACGTGAGCTCACAGCTCCATCTGGGTCTTTACACATGGAGTATTTAAGCTACCATATGCTGCCTCACAGAGTGCACATTAACAGGAAGCTGAATCTCAAAAGGCTTGAATTCAAACCAAGTACCGCACTAGGGTTACCGTCATCCTAAGAGGAATCTTTGTGGTTACATCAAATGCCCACCCCTCCTAGCCATTCTGTACTCCACACCTGTTACCCTTCACATAAGCATTTCTAATAAAACTCTAAATGACCCTAATGGTCACTGGAAGAGTAGTGGATAAAGAAACTGCAGTATATCTACACTGTGGAACACTACTCAGCCATCAAAAACATGAAATTCTACCATTTGTAACCAAATGATCCCAACTCTAGATCATTATGCTCAATGAAATAAGCCAATCACCAAAGGACAAATATTATATGTTCTCTCTGATAAAAGACAGCCTTCCTGCAAAATATAAGATCAATAGATATATAGGTAAGCATGTATATACATAAATTTATCTAGAGGATCTGTATAATGGAGATAAGTAGATCTATCATAAAATGCAGATACCTTGTGCCTGTGCATCTCAACTTCTGAATAAAAGATGGATTCCCAAGGAAGCTGTTAAACATATCTAGACACTAGAATGCTGGACTTTACACCATTCTCTAGACCCACACTGTCAGGATGCACATAAATAGCAGAATGATGGATTTGTGAGTGTTGTTGAAGGACTAGACTATTGTCACAATATAGGGAAAGCAGTTGGGGGACGGAGAAGAGGAAGGTGGAAGGGGAAATTCCTAAGACTAAGGAACTGTATCATGCAAAATTGTTTAAAAAGTTTTGAAAGTTCATAGAAACATGTATTATAAAAAAGAAAGCTATGTAAGGGTTTCAATTTTTTTTGTAACAAGATAAACTTAATTTCTAGTCCCCCAAAATAAAAAAATAAAAATATTTAACTGTTTATTGTTTCATTTTTATACTAGTCCTGCTGAATTTTATTTATTTATTCATGTGATAGAAACAAAGAGAGAAAAGGGAAGGCAAGAGAGCGAGCCCTTATGGTTTGGTTAGTTCCCCAAATGCTTGCAAAAGCTAAAGCAAGGAGCCAGCCTCTCCCAAGTGGGTGGCAGGATCCAAATGCCTTAACCCATTACTTCCCAGAGTGTACACTACTGAGAGCCTGGATTGAGGAGCCAGGCATCTTAACCACTAAGCCAAACACCTACCCTATCCTTGTTATCTTCTTGCATGTTTAATGTCATCTTGGCATTTGCTTCTCAGAAGATCTGGATTAACATATTATGTTAACAAATAATAAGTGTGGAAGAAAAAATAGGGTACAGTAAGGTTGAAAAAAACATATTCTTTTAAAAATATTTTTGTTGTTGTTGGAAAGGCATATTTACAGAGAGAAAGAGAGTCAGAGAGAAAGATCTTCCATCCACTGGTTCACTCCCCAAATAGCCATAATGGTTGGAACTGAGCTGATCTGAACCCAGGAGCCTGGAGCTTCATCAGGTACATCCTCTGTTGCTTTTCCAGGCAGGAAGCTGAATGGGAAGTAGAGCTGCTAGTACATGAAGTGATGCCTATATGGGATCCCAACACTGGCAAGGGGAGGATTTTGCCAATCGAGCCATTGTGCCAAGCCAAAAAATGTGCCTTTTCAGGAAGAGTAATCAGGAAAGGACTCAGGAGGAGGTGCCTTCAAAGCCTTATGAAAAGTTTGGGGAAACCCTGATTAATAAGTGAAGTTAATCACTTGAAATTCTATCACCAACATGAGAATAATCAGCATGTGCAGTTCTCACTCCATAGCTAGCTCCCGAGGCCAGCATTGTGGCATAGTGGATACTGCCACCTACCACATGGGCCCTGGTTTGTGTCCTGGCTTCTCCACTTCTGATCCAGCTCCCTGCTAATGACCTGGGCAAAGCAACAGAGAAGATGGTCACCTGCTTGGGCCCCTGCCTTCCACAGCAGCGACCCTGATGAACTCCTGGCTACTGGCTTTGGCCTGACCCAGCCCCAGTGCCTGCCACTGTAGCCATCTGAGGACTAAACCAATGGATAGATTCTCTCTCCTTCTCTCCTGTTACTCTGATTTGCAAAATAATTATTTGAATGTAGATACCTTTGCACAAACTGTTTTATTTACTATATGTGAATAGTAAGAAAATATAATGACAATATCTAATAGGGTGGCAGTGCAAATCAAGCTATGTGTATGTAGACAAAGCTCCTTCAGAGGGGAGAGAAAAAAGCTTCAGAAACCATACAATAATGTAATCAACTTTTGAGCAGGCTAAATTGTATTTCCTTCCAGTCTACTTCATTCTGGCATACCCCCTTTCCCCCTATTCTTTTGTATTTATTTTTTCTACTGAGCTGGCAGTGTCTATCACAATTCTTCAATCAGCACTTGTAAAACAGGTAGTGATATTGAATTTGCCTTTTTTCTCTTTCTAATCTTTTCCAGTCCTATTTCCTGAAATGTCTCCACTGCCTAAGTTCTCAGTGAAATCTGTTTCAAAATCTCACACAATACAGAATAACAAATTCCCATTTGAGTCTGAATGAAGACCTCTGAGAAAGAAGAGGGGGTTTTCTCTTTCCCTGTCCATGACCACCAACTCTTCCTCCTAAAATCTCATTCCATTGAGAAGCCAAAGGAAGTTCATGTCCTGTGTTAAAATCTAGCTGTAGCTGAAGAGTTCAAACAGTGACACACACTCTTATTTATCTAATAACATCTGGGTTCAAGCCATTGAGATCATTTTAAAATTTTGTTTCTTTTTTCCTTGCTTCTGGAAAGTTAAGCTTTTTTAAAAAAAAAAAAAACCTCCTAGTTTTTAAATAATTCTTTTACACATTCGCAAGGAGCTTGATGAGTTAAAGTGGGGTGCATCCTGTTGCTTGTTCTTCTGGCAGAAGCCTGGCCCTTTCTACCTTCATGGAAAGAGCTTTGCCCTTCTTCCTACAGAATAGGGCATGCAGCGTGTAAAAGCATTTTTCCTATGAAAAGCAGTGCTCAAAGCCATGTTTTCCTAAGCCCCATAAAGAGCAGTTGTGGCCGAAGAGCTGCAATGATGTCATGTAAGTTTTATCTTGCATAAGCAACAGAGTGAGGAAATTCCAGAATTAATAAGTCTGCTGGTACAGCTGTGCCCTGAGTTGAAAAGTTCAGGATGTTCTTTTCAGCCTCACCACGACTGGACATTTTGCTCTGTATTTGCCTTTGGCAAGTGTGACTGGCTCTCTCCACATCCAGGCTGCTGAGACATTCCTGAATGAGTCCATTTGTATTTAGAAAATTTAAAATTTAAAATGGATGTTTCAAATGGTCACTGTGACTAAAAACTATTGTCTGTATCTGTCTTGATTTTATAAATAAGAAATAGTTTTTGAGTGTTCACATCCTTTCAAATATTGATTTTAGAGATGGAAAATGCTAACTTCAAAGAAGGATTAAAGGGGGTAAGGGGTTGAAATCTGTGGTTTGGTTTTCATTAAGCCTCTAAATATTAATGCTACTCTAGTTATTATGTATAGGGTACTTGGCCAGTTGATCACCAATCTTACCAATGAGACAGGAGGAAACTAGCACTAAATAACTGGATGAAATACTATATTGGATATATAATTTCATGATTCATACTCTGTTAAATAGTATAAGGGAAATTAGGAAAGTTTCCTCTAAAATTTTGAAGCGTATAAAGAAATATCATTTGGAGGAATAGTTTTGGCATGTTATTGTGCTACAGGATTTCTTTTAGCCTATGATTATTAAGGTCTTTTAAAACTTTTATTCGATTTACTTATCTCAGAGGCATAAACACAGAGAACAAGACAGATACATGGATAGAGCTCTGATTCTGTGGTTCACTGTTTTTTATGTTTTAAAAAGATTTACTTATTTTTATTGGAAAGGCGGATATGCAGAGAGGAGGAGAGACAGAGGAAGATCTTCCATTCGATGGTTCACTCCCCAAGTGACTGCAACGGTTATCGCTGAGCCAATCCGGGGCCAGGAGCCAGGAGCTTCCTCCGGGTCTCCCACATGGGTGCAGGGTCCCAAGGCCTTGGGTCGTTCTCAACTGCCTTCCCAGGCCATAAGCAGGGAGCTGGATGAGAAGTGGGGCAGCAAGGATTAGAACTGGTACCCATATGGGATCCCGGCACATTGAAGGCAAGGACTTTAGCTGCTACACGATCGCACCGGGCCCTCACTGTTTTCTATTTTTTGTTTTTATTTTCTTGTTTTGTTTGGAAACAGAAGTTATAAACCATGATTTTTTAGAATATATGTTTTAGAGCCAGATTCACCAAATTCTTCCTCTTAACCGCTAGCCTTGTTCCAAGCCATGTTAATTCTCTGAAGTGCAGTTTTCTTTTACACAATTGAAATTATTGGGATCAGAGTTTGGTACAATAATTAAGTCACTGTTTGGGATGTCTGCATACTATTCAGAGTGCCTGGTTCTAGTTCCAGCTACTCTACTTTTGAACTGGTTACCTGCTATTTCCCATGCTTAGGAGACAACAGGAGATGGGGTCCCTAGCACACATGTAGGAAATCTGCATGGAGTTCTGGGCTCCTCGCTTTTCGCCTAGCCCACCTCCAGCTGTCGCAAGCCTTTGGTTAGTGAACCTGCTGATGGAAGACCCTCTCTCCATCTGTCATATTCCTCTGCCTTTTAAATAAAGTTACAATAAACACTTTTTAAAAAGAAACTTTTTTTACATTGAGATTATTTTCATAATATTTTCACTTAAGCATATCTGTAAAGATAAAGTAATACTGAATAAATATGTGTTAAACAGCCTTTAAAAGCAATAAATATAAGCCTGACATTAAGTAGTCCATCAGCAAGTGTGGTTTTCATTCCTTCTAATATTATTTCTTTTTTTTCATATTTCATGTGTACAAATGCGAGTGCAAAAATGCCAGAATTTTCCTGCTGTTCTAAGGAGACTATCATATTTCTTCTGACTTTGAAAGATTTGGCTGCTTTTAAGGTCAATGGAAAACCCATTCAAAATTGCATTTGAATTCTTAGTTGTGCAGCAACCAGAACAAAATGTTGGTATTTCCAAAAGCATCAGCTGAGCTAGACTTAATAGATGCTTCCAGGAAAGTACGAAACGGAAGAGTGAACACAAAGTTAGCTTTTCATTTCCTACTCAATTTTTTTTTAAAGGGGGAAAAAAAAAAAGAAGAGAAAACACTTAAGTTCTTCCATTTTAAATACATTTTTGGATTCTGGGGAGAAATGTTCCATCCATAACTAGCATGTTCAATTGCTAATCTCTTTTTCAATCATTGACAAAACGGTTAAACATCATATAGTATAATTATGCATATTTGCAGATTATCAAAATAATGCAATTCCATTTCATTAAAAAAATGACTAATCCCATGACATTATTAAGTCATTTTATCAAAATGCATAAAAGAATATGAATGTGATTTTTAAAATTAAAATAACCCAAAACAGGTTTTGATGGGAGCCTATAAATAGAGCTTATCATAAATGCCAGTAGATAAACATCATCATTTCTCATGGTAACCAGAAGAGAAGCACCCGACAATTTCCTCCAACAACATCTGTACAGCGTCCACTGTGGTTTTCATCTCTTTAATTTGTTTTAAAAAGTTCATTTCATAAGACAGGCAGAGAGATTCAGAGATTTGGGAGGAGCTAGTGAGACAGAGATCTTCCCTCTCCAAATGCCTGTAACTGTCAGGGCTGGGCAGGCTGAAGCTAAGACCCTGAAACTTCATTTAGGTCTTTCATGTGGGTGTCAGGGCCCTTTTACTTGAGCCTTTGTTGTTGCCTTCCAGGGTGCCAAGCAACAGGAAGCCAAATAGAAAGCGAAGGAAGCAGGACTCTAACCTGTTACTGCTCTGTGGGTTTCCTTAGCAGCATCCTAACCACTGTACCAGAGGCTGTAATAAATGTCAGAAGTCTTCCCAGCTTGCACTGTATTTTGATTCTGGATGCTGCTTGAAAAACATATTCTGAAATAAGTTGTATGAAATGATGCAGAGATTACACATTTTGTTACTCTTCTGTGTGAACCTGTTCAGTGGAAAGCCTGAATCACTTAAACCAGGTTTATAGAGTTTATAAGCCAGGTTTATGAATGTTATAAATAAAACAAGTGAGTTCAAAAATTCTTTAAAGTAAGATTTTAATTGTTGATCTGAGACTGAAATGAATGCCATGAAAGAAGAATTGGTATATCTCTATGAAATTATTGCTGCTGGTGAAGAATGTCAGTAGCTTTGCCAGTAACTAGTAGAATGCTTTTGTGGCTCATGCAGCGTTCTCTTCACAGGTCTTCAGATTCAGGTACAATGGCATCCTCTGTAGGCTCCGTTGTTATCACAATAGGGATATTCTCAGATATCCACCCCTTTGGAGTCCTATTAAAGGACCGTCTGCCAGAAAGAGGATTGGCAAAGGCCATGAACCTCGGATCTGTAAGCAGTAGAAACTCAAAATCTGGAACCTTGAATTTAACCATTTTTGATGCTTTTTCAAAACCTCCAAATGGGGTAGCAACTCTGTGGGAAATGAAAAGAAAAAGAAATGTTAATGAATATTCACATCCATTTGCTGAAAAATAGAAAAGAGCAAATTTGCAATGTGGTGCACATGCTAGTAGGGTCTTAAGTTCTTGGTATCATTGTTGGTTTTCAACCTCAGAGGCTAAAATTTTCATTTAAGAACTGTATCTTTAGGATAAAGCAAACATTTGATAACAACTCAGTGTATAGATTTTTTTTAAAATATAGCCTTTACTTTGGGAATAACCTATCTCATATATCCATAGCTTGTCACATCTCTTGCTTTTGTGCCACTACTAACAATTTTTTCCCCATTGATGATTGATGATTCCTCCCCTCCTTCCTCTGTATTTGTGCATGTCCTATGGCTCTGTGTTCCCAACTTTTCTCCAGCTATGTATATTTTGTATCCAACATCATGTCCTGGCTGCTTCACTTTGCATCAACTCCCTGCTTGTAGCCTGGGAAAGCAGCGAAAGATGACTCAAAGATTTGGTAACCCTGCAACCCTGTGGGAGACTCAAAAGAAGTTCCTGGCTCTGGGCTTCATATTGCCTCAGCTCCAGCCATTGCAGCCACTTGGGGAGTGAACCAGCAGATGGAAGATCTTCCTCTCTGTCTCTCCTCCTCTTTGTAAATCTGCATTTCCAATTAAAAATAAATATTTTTTAAAAATAAGAAAATGAAAGAAATGACTTAGGATATAGCCAGCAGATAGATACATCATGTAAATATACTCATAGATAGGAAAGAAAGAATTAAAAATTCTAGCATATGTCTAACCAGAGTCCCAGATAAAGGGAATCAAGGAACAGAAACACATAATGTGAGAAAGTCTATACATTAGGTAAAACTCGAAGACACTGCAGAGACTGAAAATATCAAAGATAGGGAAAAGGTTTAAAAATCAGAGTTGTCTATCTCCCTTATTGCAGTGAACTCACCAGTTAGATTAACACACTCACCAAAAGCTAGGGAGGGAAAAAGGTGACATTTAAACTGGCCTCGGTAGGTTGGAAATCATCCATGTATAGGATGGCCAGCACAGAGCTGTTTCCAGTAGCTGGCTAATGCCAGGAGGCCTCGGCAGATGTCACGCTAACACATTCAGAATAAGAAAGAGACCTGTTCACTAGGTTGTAGATGAGAGTGAGACTGTGGGAAGAGGAAACAGAGACCATATTTTGTGGGGCTTTGTCCAACAGATATAGAATCCCTTTTAAAGGTAACGCTACTGTGGGGTGTTGTACAAGGCAGGAACATCACCGGATGAAGTTTCATGAAGATCTTTTGGGCTGCAGGGGCTGTGTGAGCAGATTCTAGGAGGACAAAAGTGGAAGGAGAGAAGATGGTACAGCAATCCAAGTGGGAACCAGAGATTTGGGAGCCAAGTGTTCTCTGTGAACATGGAGAAGTAGCAAGTAACTTCAGGATGTGTTTCAGAAGTAGATTCAACAGGATTTTCTGATAACTGGATTTAGATTAGAAGGGGCATGGAGACACCATGAACAACTCCCAGGCTTGCAGTTTTAGCAACTGACTGGGAGAAGACTGAGAAGAACCTGCTCAGTGTATGGGTGGAAACCATAGTGTTGACACCATAGTTTGAGAGGTCAATGACAAAGGTTTTGTCATGTCCACGTGCCAGTCAGAGGAGTTCCCTGCTTGCTCTACCCATTTATGCGATCTGCCCCAGTGCCCTTACTGAGGCTCTTTTATTTCTCCATGTGGAATTTTTTATTAGTACATTCTTAATTTCGTTTTCAGCTTTTTAAAAAAAGATTTATTTGAAGGACAGAGTGACAGAGGGAAAGAAGAAGAGAGAAAGAAAAAAAGAGAAGGGCATCTTCCATCTGCTGGTTCACTTCTCCCCGCCACCGCAATGCTGCCTGCAGTCAGGGCTAGGATAGACCAAAGTCCGGAGTTAAAAGCTCCATCAGGGTGTCTCACTTGAGTAACATGGACCCACATTCTAGGGCTGCCATTCCTGCTATCCCACACACATCATCAGGAAGCTGGGTCACAGTCCTAATCAGGACTCCAAAGGGAAATGGGATACAGACATCCCAAGGCATGGCTTCACCCATTGCACCCAAATGACCAACCCATGCCGCCTCAAGGTTTCAGCTCACATTTCACTTTCTTCTTGCATCTTTTTCAATGGCCCACAACAAAAGCAAACTTGTCCTTCCCTAGTTCCTAAACTTTGCTTTCACCCCCTCTGTAACTCTGCTTTCCATCTTTAAAAATATCCACTGGTATGTCTGTTTTATTTCTTACCAGACTGCATTACAAAAGCATTGGAATTTGCTCTGATGTATCTTTGTGACTCATGACAATGCACTTGTATGATACATTGTACTTAGATTCTCATAAACATTTAGACAATAGAAACTGGCAAGACTATATCCTGGCAGTTTCTCCAAAATTGTGGGGAAGATCACTTAAAATCCCCTCAAAGAATTGCACTTTCTCTTTAACTCACTCAGTCGATTTTCTTGACTATGTTAATATCATTATGTCCTGTATTAAAGTAGTTATAAAGGCATTTGTGTCTACAATGTACTGCAAATATGATTCCATTATTTTTAGCTGCTTGAATTCAATATTTTTCTGCCCAAATTGAGCTTATGCTACATTCACTTTATTGTATTTTCCCATAGTCACCGCATTACAACTTCTGTATCAGAAGCCGCCTTGTCACGACCAGTTACTACTCTGTCCTGGTCTCAAGATCCACCACAGTGGGAGTCCCAACAGGGAAGGGAGGATTTGAGTAAGAAGCAACCAAATTGTTGAAAACAGAGTGTAACCAATCACAGTTTCAAGTTTTGTGCTGCACATCCTTGACCCAACCCCTCTGATAAGAGCTAAAAATGAGTATTGTTAGAATTGCTGACTGTTAGCACAGCCTGTGAGAACAGCAGATACTAAGTGTTCACTATAATATTTCGTTTCAAAATGTCTGTTGTTGCTTTTAACTTAATTTATAATTTGACATTCTTTAAAAAATTATCATTATACACAGTGCAAAATCATTCCAAAGGCTTCTGAATTCATATTAGGTTAACTCAGAAACATTTAAAATTTTGCACATTGATCTGAAAGTTTGCCATATGGGCACCGGTTTTAATCCCGGCGGCTCCACTTCCCATCCAGCTCCCTGCTTGTGGCCTGGGAAAGTAGTCAAGGACGGCCCAAAGCTTTGGGACCCTGTACCCGCATGGGAGACCCAGAGGAAGCTCCTGGCTCCTGGCTTCGGATTGGCTCAGCTATAACCATTGCAGTCACTTGGGGAGTAAACCATTGGATGGAAAATCTTCCTCTCTGTCTCTCCTCTCTGTATATCCACCTTTCCAATAAAAAAATAAATAAATCTTTAAAAAAATTGCTACCTAGACATTCTTTGTCAGAATTTTAAGCTTTTAAAATACAATGAACCATGCTGGTGGGGGTCAGGGAAGGAAAACTGTCAAGTGGCATTTCACTAGTTCCCAGGTGATGCCAGGCCACACCCTTGGTCTCCAAAGCTTTAACAGGATTGTCTCATTCAAGCTTCACAATCACCTGGTAAGCTGGTTGTTTTTAGGGGCCCACTTAACTGCACAGATAAGTGAAATGACTCAGTCTAAGGTCACCTGTTTATTAAGTTGGAGAACTAGGATTTGAAGCCGGGCAGCCAGACTCACTGGAGTCCCATTTCCCTAGTCACTATCTGTTTTTACCACATCCACACGGTAACTATTAAGGAAAATTTTCTCAGATCATTTTCAGAATACAGCAGTATGTTCAGAAATCACTACCAACTTGGCTTCTCTCTGAATGTCTAACCAGGTTGCTGCCACGTTATAACACATTCGAATGTAATACAGTGCACATTTTGATTTAATGACTTGAAAAGTCTTTGTGAGTCCAGTTTGATTTAGTACAAAACAAAACTTCTTATTCTTGAATGTATACAAGGTGATATTTTATCATTTGAAAATCTTGTCACTCTTAATGAACAGTTTGTTTATTTGGGGGCTCATTTTTCATTCATGAAACAAATTACTGATTTCCTAGCATGTCTAGACACCTGACTTTGTCCAAGATGAAAAGAACATGGTAGAACAGGTCTTAACCTCAGTGAGTTTAGAGACAATGAACCATGAGGGAGAAGAAAACACTTGGAATAAGCTGAGGAACAGTATCCTGAGTGCCAGAAAAGCCAAGGGCACGAAAACACCTTTCTTGAACTTGTAGCCTTGGAAGAGAATCAGCTGCGTAACTTCTAGGGCCCAATGCAAAATGAAAACACAGGGCTCCTTGTTCAAAAACTGAGAATTCTGAAACACTCAGTCAAGCATGACTCTCTTTAACTGTGTAATTGCACAGTTTGCACAGCATACTCATTGAGATGTTAAGACTGGTTTTCTAAAGCCTAAAGCTGAGTATTTTTAGAATTTGAGCAACCATGCTTATTATTCATTCAAGAAATGAGTTTAAAAAAGGAAGTATTTCTAAAACTTGATCTGTGTGTTAGGCATTTGCTGGATTGCTGATTTTTCTCCTTTTTAAATCTGGTTCTGCCTTGGTTTTTTTCCTAACATCTGTGGGTCATTTGCTTCTCTCATAAATGAAAACAGTCCCTTCTGTTCCATCACCCATCTACCACTTCCTGTTACAGATCCAGTGAAAAGTTTACTGCTGGAAGGCAGACTTTTCTCCACCTTTTTTTTTTTTTTTTTTTTTTTGGCACTACAGAGACAATATATCCTGTTTGTTTGAATTTTGTTGCCCTCAACACACAAATTAAAGGGAGTCCATGAACAGAAATGTTGGCTTTCAAAGCAAGAGCTGTCTTATAGGATTTTTAAGATCTCTGAAAATAGTTTTAAATTTTAGAAATTGTTAGTGAAGCAAAAAATTTCTGCAGAAAGATGTGAGCTATACTACCGAAAGATAGTTGTGTGTATCTTTAACTCCCATAATGTAAATTCTTCAAACATAGGTGACTTAAAGTAATTTTTACACTTTGTCATCTGTGTATTGAATGATAAACCTGTTTCACTCAGATCCACAGTTAACAGATGCTGTGTTACTTATTTAAAATGATCAGTGTTGGGCGAAAAACTTGTAGAATTAATAATGTGGGGAAAATAATGCAGCTATAATTGCTACTAATTTATATAGGGTAAAGAAATAGGCAAAATGATTGTATAGAAATTTAAATAATAGTCTATTTAACAGCCAATGTATGTATTGTATTTAAAGGGACTTACATCATGGAAATCACAGAAGTTATTTTATCAATGAGGAAATTAAAATGAAAGCCTAACTGATATACTCAAAGTGTTGAGTACTTTTTGAAGCAGAGCTGGGAACTTCTTTGCTCCCAGCTTACTTCTTATATTACCTAGGTTGAGTAGGGTGTTATTTGAATACAGCATGAAAGTTGAATATACTCAAAACAAATCCAGGAAAATAGAGTTGTATTAAACTCCAGAGCACTTTGAAATTTTAATTAGACTTCAGATACCATTTTTGTCCAGTCAAGCTGCTAAATCCTGTACAACCACATTTTTCTTATATATTATTAACAATATCTAATAATTGTGTATAAGAACAACAAGATCATATTGCCTTAGTTTTTTCAAGGACTGTGGATATACCTGCTTTGTTTCTTTTTACAAAAATGAGAAAAAAATAGATGTTTCAATGAATTCTTTTTTTTTCTTTTTTTTTAAAGATTTTATTGTTATTGGAAAGCCGGATATACAGAGAGGAGGAGAGACAGAGAGGAAGATCTTCCATCCGATGTTTCACTCCCCAAGTGAGCCGCAACGGGCCGGTAAGCGCCAATCCGGTGGCGGGACCAGGAACCTCTTCCGGGTCTCCCATGCGGGTGCAGGGTCCCAAAGCTTTGGGCCGTCCTCGACTGCTGTCCCAGGCCACAAGCAGGGAGCTGGATGGGAAGTGGAGCTGCCGGGATTAGAATCGGCGCCCATATGGGATCCCGGTGCGTTCAAGGCGAGGACTTTCGCCACTAGTCCACGCCGCCGGGCCCAATGAATTCTTAATGTAATAACATGTTGAATTATTTAAACAACATAAAGAAAACGGTACTTATTGCATTTTATTTTAAAGCATATAAAAATTACATGAGGAACTAAATTTTTGGTGAGTTTGTTTTATCATTAGCTAGAATGGTTCAATAAAATATAACCTTATTCCTAACCAACAAGGAAAATCTTAACTTATTTTATACCTGGAAATTATTTTAATTTCTCTTTTAAATGATTAGATTTTTCTTCTGGATTGGTTGAAAAGTTGCTTTTGTCACATTTAACATATAAAAGTCCGTGTGACTGTTTAAAAATTTTGTATTGAAGTGTATATTTAAAAAACCCCACAAGGGCCAGCATTGTGCCATGGCAGATAAAGCAGCTGCCTGCGACACCAGAATCCCATATAGATGCAAGTTCATGTCCTGGTTGCTCCACTTTTGATGCAGCTCCCTTCAATGATCAAGGAAAAGCAAGTGTTTGGGCCATTGCCACCATGTGGGAAACCTTGGATGAAGCTCCTGGCTCTGGCCTGACCTGGCACTGGCCACTGCAACCATCTGGGAAGAGAACCAGTGAATGGAAGATCTCTCTGTCCCTCGCTCTGGGCCTTTCCTTCTCTATACGGTCAGATAAGTAAACCAATTTTTCTAAAAAAAAATGTTAAAATGTACACGTTTTTATTGACATGTAAAATGCACAGGGAAAGTACACAAAAGATAAAATAAAAGTCAATGAATGTTACTTATTTTCTAATAAATTTCTGGCATATTAAAATAGCAGTAATTATTACTTAGGTCTATGCTGGGTGTACAATAATTTCATTTACTTATTCTAATAATTTACTGGTAGCTTCTTTTGAGTATCAGTGGATATAACTGTGATAATGGATAATGCCTGTTTTATTTTTCTTTATTTTTTTCTTCTAGCTTTATTTTCTAGTAGGGGATCAACAAATCATGTGTTGTCTGAAAATTTTAACCTTTTTTAAAAGAATATTTCACTGAGTAAATGATAAGCTGACAATTATTTCATTATTGCAAAAGGTGTTAGTCTACTGTTTTCCATTTTCAGTTGGGAAATGAATTTACTCCTTAATGTAGTATACCTTTTATTCTCTAGTGTTCATTTTATTATTATTATTATTATTATTATTGGAAAATCAGATATAAAGAGAAGAGGAGAGACAAGAGAGGAAATGGCCGCAATGGCCATAGCTGAACCCATCCAAAGCCAGGATCCAGGAGCCTCTTCCGGGTTTCCCACTTGGATGTAGGGTCCCAGTGCTTTCCGGCCGTCCTTGACTGCCTTCCCAGGCCACAAGCAGGGAGCTGGATGGAAAGCGGGGACACAGGGACATCAACTGGTGCCCATATGGAATCCCAGCACATGCAAGGCAAGGACTTTATCCTGGGCCCTCAATTTTTTTTTTTTATAGTCTCTTTTGTAGTTTTGTTTGAGAGGTGGAAAGGAAAAGAAAAAGAGAGCTTCCCAAGTGAAAATGCAATCCAGATGTGCCATGTGGGTGGCAGGAATCCAATTACAGCTATCACTGCTGCCTCCCAGGGTCAGCATGAGCAGGAAGCTGAAACTGGAGATCAGAGCCAGGAATTGAACCAAGTACTCAGAATACACAACAGAGATGTTTTCACCTTCAGACTAAGAATCTGTCTTCTGTTATTTGCATTCATGTTGTTTTGTGTGGTTTACTTTGATTCAGTTTCCTTGGGTTGTATAGTATTTCTTGAACTTGAACCTTGATATATGTTGGCATATTTATTACTACTCCATGTTTATTCTGGTCTTTTACCAAATTTTGAATCCTTTTTTTTATATGCCTTTCATACACAACATTTTCTCTATCAGTTTACCAAGACTCTTTTCAATCATGTCTGATATCTCCTTGATTTCAGTTATAGGGGTTTTTAAAACATTTTTTCATTTAATATATATAACAACCTTCAAAGAATGTGAATAATGTACATAAAATGAGCAATCTTGGGATGACCATGCATACTTAGAGCTACTCCTCAGCAACATCCACTTTCCAGCCCAATCACAATTTCATACTACTCAGAATTGTCATCAAATTTTGACCATTATGGTGTTATAAACTCATAGAATGTTTTTTAAAACTTTGAAGACCTTATGGTAAGTGAAATGAACCAGTCACAAAAAGATAAACACCACTGATTCCATGTACATGAAGTATTTAGACAAGCAAAGATCATAGCAACAGAAAGCAGATGGTTGTGGTCAGGGGCTGGGCACGGAGTTCCGGTTTTGCAAGATGAAAACAGGAGATGAGTGGTGATTCTAATTGCTCAACATTATGAATAAGAATAAATTCTTAATACCACTCACTTCAGTACTTAAAAGTGGTCACGATGATAAGTTATGTGTATTTTACTGCAACAAAACATTTAAAAATCCACCATTTTGTAGAGATGAATTGAGTCCCTGAATAGTACCATCTTTCAGAGAGAATTTGTTTTTTTGTGATCAAGAGTTTGATTTAGAGGAGGTGACCTTTATCCACTCTATAATAGTGATGGTTAGGAGCCATGCCAGCTGTGTGAAGGCTGCTTTCATTGTCCTTTGCCCTAACTGTAAGCATACACCATTTGAGGGTCCCAAGCTAAGCGTTCTCCACCTTGGAAGACCCTACTCTCCTATTTCAGGACTTTCCATTACCTGACCCTCTTAGGAGGTTTTTTTTTTAAAAAAAGATTAATTTATTTTATTACAAAGTCAGATATGCAGAGAGGAGGAGAGACAGAGAGGAAGATCTTCTGTCCAATGTTTCACTCCCCAAGTGAGCCGCAACGGCCGGTGTGTGCCGATCCGAAGCCGGGGACCTGGAACCTCTTCCGGGTCTCCCACGTGGGTGCAGTGTCCCAATGCTTTGGGCCGTCCTCAACTGCTTTCCCAGGCCACTGGCAGGGAGCTGGATGGGAAGTGGAGCTGCGGGGATTAGAACCGGCGCCCATATGGGATCCCGGGGCGCTCAAGGCGAGGACTTTAGCCGCTAGGCCACGCCGCTGGGTCCCTGTTAGGAGGTTGTTTGATCAAACATGGCTTTACATGACTAAATTTCCCCCTCTCCAGAATACTGCTCTTCTAGCACTCACTTCCTGCGTGTTGGAATAATTTTAAAAATTATTTTCAAAACTGTCCTATCTAGTTGTTTTTCTGAAATTCTAATATAAACTTGAATGCCATAGCTGGAAGTAGAAATAGTACTTACAGAACTTGTTATACACTCCTTCTTTCAGGAAACATTTAAACCAAATCTATCTATCTATCGATCGATCGATATTTATATATCTATATTTATATATATACCAAATATATATGTATATCAGACACTGTCTAGTTGTTGTTAAGTGGAATTCTAAATCCATAGAATAGACAAAACATTAAGCATTGCATACTTTTGTGCATGTACATAAAGACACAAATTGGGGTGCCTATGCTTTGCACTGTGTTTTGTTACATGTGAATATATTATGTCATATTTTTGGTAGTATGCTTATGTATGGATTAAAAGGGGCAAGATTTTCTGGAGTAAATAGAACTTATTGCCAGTTTAAATCTCTCACACACCGCTCACTCGGAGTATGAGTATGTTGTGTGGACAGAAGCTTTGCGTTAACAAGATCTCTTTCACCTACTTGCTGATGCGCTCATTGATACAGCACTCACTTGATCTTTAGATGACCAATAGACAACTCTCTATAACTACTCAAACGCACTAGCGTGTTTGTAGAACTAAACGTTGGCTGCTCAGCGACTTTGGGGTACCGAAACGTCAAGTAACACAGAAGTCTTACAACATCCCGTAACCACTAATCTCAAAAACTGGCCTGAAATCTCTTTCTATCCATTTTTCCCTGTGCTTTTATAACTTCCCAGACTATCATTTTGGTAAAACAATGATTGTATTAATGAGAATGACCCTTCAACCTCCTTTCCCCACCGCTCCTCAAATTCTGTGAAACAACAACAAAAAAGTTTGCTATGTCTCTTTTATGCAACAGATAGATTACTGTGAGAGCAGAGTATGAAAAACCAAATGTTTAATAGGACAATAATTAAAACACAGATTACCATTTAAAAGCAATTTATGTGTTATTCTTTTCTGTAAATCAAAGATTAACTCCTTAATTTATTCAACTTCAGTGAATAGCTACTAAGTAGCCCATAAATTAAGTCGGTATTTTCTGAATGTGAGACACCATTTGGAATGCATTTTATTTCAAAAATAGTTACATGATCGAAACATGGATTATGGTATCATTGAAACTATTCAAAATCCCATGAAAATGACAAAAAGAAAATGAGTAACACAGAAAAATACATGGCCAACACACAAAATATACTACTGACATAATTTGGCAGTATTTTTTGTTAGCATTACTTGGGGATGTAAGTGCTGAATTTTAGGATGATTAAGTCTCTACATCAATTATCATCTGTAATGCTCACAGCCCTGTATGTGAACTCTTTTTGAAATTCTTGAATAGCACTATCCCATGAATCAACACAAACTGATATATTAATCTTTGAAGTAGAATATGTTGTTAAAATAACCTTTTTTTTTAAAAAAAAGGTGTAGGGATTATTTTTATGTTGTAATGGTGTTGGTTTCTGGTTCACTTACCTAATTTTTATATTCAAAAGTTCCAAGATTTAAAATATTAGTAATATTGCAACAAAGGATCTTTGCCTGGGCTTAGGTAAGATCCTACTTTGCTATTTAGATTCCATTCTGAAAAGGAAAATGGTTTTTCTTTTTCACCACAAAATTCAGTTCTCTGCATCATGATGGAAAAACCTTGGTCTTACGTGCCAAAAATGTCAGGCAAGATGGCTGAATTACCTGTTGAAGCTCCTGTAATCGGGCAGCTCTGCCTTTTCTTCAGGTTTGAACAGTTTGGGGTACAGAGCCGCTAACAGCTCTGGATCATCCCCGATGGCCTGTTCCCACGGA
Organism: Ochotona princeps; assembly: GCF_030435755.1. Taxonomy (NCBI): domain Eukaryota; kingdom Metazoa; phylum Chordata; class Mammalia; order Lagomorpha; family Ochotonidae; genus Ochotona; species Ochotona princeps. The sequence goes on from NC_080838.1 coordinate 33,225,752, forward strand.
GACTGATAGTACTTGGGGACGGCTGTGGTGTTGAATCTTTCTGGAGGAATTTCCTTCAGTGGTCCAGAATATCCTTTGGAAAAATGTAGCAGGAGTAAATAAAAAGAGTGTCCAAGAGTTACTAAGCTGCACCTAGCATCTTGCCATGATTATTTTTTTCAGGCTGGTATAATTTATGAAGAGGGTATTCTATTCATCAGAAAACAGCTTCAAATAAGAATTAAATATTTTGAGCCTGGCATGATGGCTCAGTGACTTAATCATGACCTTACAATGCTGGAATTTCATATGGGCACGGGTTTGTTTCCCAGCTGCTCCACTTCCCATCCAGCTCCCTGCCTGTGGCCTGGGAAAGCAGTCGAGGACGGCCCAAAGCCTTGGGACCCTGTACCTGCCCTTGTGGGTGACCCAGAAGAAGTTCCTGATTCCAGGCTTTCAATCAGCAGATGGAAGAATCTTTCTGTCTTTTCTTCTTCTGTGTTCAAATTTTCCAAATTATGCTATAATTTTTCCTTGACTGTTTAAATGTATATCTGTTCATGTGAAACTATTCATTTGAATTTTTTAAAATTTTGTTTTTTACATTACTTTATCCTGGACTCTAGATACCACAACTAATTAATTTACACCTGCCTATGTGAATGTGTGTTATAGTCAAGGCCCTGGGGAAATAGCAATAAAGACAAAAATCTTCCTCTCCTTATGTTTCTCAAAATCCTATTTTGGCACTGTGTATTCAGAATTCCACTTACATTTGTAATTACATATTGATGGTTCCAACTTTTTAAACTGTTCTATTTGTTTATTTTCAATTTTTATTTGGGAAACAAATAAAAGACAGAGAGCTCTTTCATTTACTGGCTGACTTCCCAAACACCTGCAATGGACAGAGCTAGACCAAGGCCAGGAGGCTGGAACTCAATCTGGGTTTCCCATGTGGGTGGCAGGAAACTGTTGCCTTCCCAGGTACACATTAGCAGAAAGCTGGATCAGAAGTAGACCTAGGAAAAGAACCCAGCACCCCACTTGGGATGCTGGTGCCCCAAAGCTATGATTTTATTGCTGCACCAAGTGTCCATCCTAACTACTGTTTTTAATATGCAAGCCATACTATTCAACTACTTCTTTGTCCTAAGTGTACAGGCATTCTTGATAACCTATCAAGACCTCAGACAGTCATTTTTCTTTCTTCATTTTTTCCAAAGATTTATTTTATTTTTATTAGAGAAGCAAATTTAGAGAGGAGAGACAAAGGGAAAGATCTGCCATTTACTAATTCACTCCCCAGATGGATAAAATGGCTGGAGATAAGCCCATCTGCTGCCAGGATCCAGGAGCTTCTTCCAGGTCTCTCACAAGGGGGACAGGGTCCCAAGGCTTTGGATCACTCTCCATTGCTTTCCTTGATCACAAACAGGCAGCAGAATCGGAAGTGGAGGAGTTGGAACACAAGCCAGCACCTATATGGGATTCTGGTGTTTGCACGTGGAGGATTAGCCAGTTCCAATGCAGCCATGTTCTTCTGTTGTTTTTTTTTTTTTTAAATATTGGTTATCTTGGCAAATGTCATCATTTTACTCTCATATGCTCCAGACAGAGTATTATTTTTGGCGGTCCCTCATTTCCCAAACTAAGCTATAAGTACTAATAACTATACTTTTTTTTTTAAAGACACAACTTTAACATTATGATCCAATGCCATCTTGGAACTATGCTTCTTATGGATTCTTAAAATACTGCTCTCAAAGTATCCGTGTATCTCAGTCACATTTATTACTGATATTGGAGATAATCAGTTCTTCCCCTTTTCTCACTAAGAGATTTAGCTCCAGTTATAATTAAGTATAGCCTACAAACCCAAATTGTTGATGCACCCTCACTCCAATCTTCCACAGATTTTCTGCCAGCACTGCACTGAGAAACAGCCGCTCTGTCCTCTCCTGGCTGGGATTCCATCTCTTGCCTGGCCTCACCTGGCATCCTTTCTTCTAATCTTTCTGCTCTCAGTCACTGTCCTTCCTGTCCTTTGGGTCACCTTCCTGACTAGCAGACACGGTCACTTCTGCTAGGGTTGCTTTAACAGCCCTGGAGGACAAAATGACAGCTCTTCAACCTGACATGGATAGCACTCCCCACCTGGTCAGCCTCATCTCCTGCCATTTGCCCCTCACATTTTTTGCCCCAAGACTATGGATCTGCTCATTGTCGCTCTACTTTAGTCCATTTGTTCTCCAGGCATGGAATGTTTTAATTCTTATCACATAAAAGTTGTGTGTTAAGATCTAGCCATTTTTGTCCACCCATATCCCTAGGAAAGTGGAGTTCCCTTTCCTGGATTGTACCATGGTGTATTATACATAAGTCCATTGCTACAACCACTATATTATTTGGCATCCCTTCCACAGAGTTGATTAGAAGGAAGACAGACCTATAGAAACCAGAATATTTCTAAATTTCATATTTAAAAAATCCTTAAAATCCCATTATTCTAAAACAATTTTACTTTTGTATATTTTCTCCCAGTTTTTCTTCACCATAAGCATAATGATCACATGACTGTGATTCTAGGGAATACATAATTTTGTATTTTTCCCCCAACTTGGCCAAAATACTTTCAAATATTTCCATCTAATGTTCAGAATCATTTTAAGGGTTTCATAATAATCTTTTGAGTTAGATATGTATAATCTATATAATAATTAACATAATTTATGTACTCTTTTCTCATTCAGCATTTTCAAATTTATTTTTGTATATAATTTTTAAAAATTTTTCATGATTTGATTCCATAAGCCTAGGGATTTCGTATTCTACCCCACCCACTTTCCCCACTCCCATCTTCCGCCAAATTACTACAATAGTATATAGTTCTTCAGCAGCAGTCACAAGTCCATTATTCTGTTATTTAAGTATGTCATGACATTGTAGGCAGAGACAATGGTATACAGTATTATTGACTTTCTCCTTTTTGATATGAGCTATGCATAAGAAACAATGTGCATGCTTAATCTCTTAGAAACATTGCAGTTCAGCAGTGCTGTGTTTCAACCTCTCTTGGATTTTACATATATTTTAATACAACCGATTTCAGTTCAAAGAAATTTTATTCCTACAGCATTATAGTATTATGATACTCTCACTGAGTTATGGTTGAAAAAAGTTGACTTTCAGATGCTTAGCAGATTAATCATTAAAAAGTTAACTAGCTGCATTATAATAAGCTAGCATTTTCTCCCAGAATTTGTATTTTCAACTCATCAACTAAGAAAGAATGCACTACTCTTTTTTATATAAATTTTCTCTTTTCTTACTCTATATTCCATAAACATTGTGTAAATGTTTAACAATTCAATATCTAGATTTAAATGACTATATGAAATTGTGCTTTCAAATGTTCTGTCTCTGTATATATGTATATACATAAATGGACACATATGTACAAGTGTATATACAAGATGTTATTTACCTGGTGCAATATTCTCTGGATTTGGAGGGCTTCGTGGGTCTGGCGTATTGGGAGGAGTCAGTGGGGCTTGCTGGGAACCGCCTTCCAAGTTGCTTCCATCCAGTTTCCCATTCTGCATGGCAATATTATGCTGCAGTTGACCAAAAGTAAACTCTGATGATAACTCAGAAGTGTGGGGTACACAAATAGATACTATACACATAAAAATCCATTTTCATATTTGGAATTTGGGGTACATAAAGAGAAACTATACATATAAAATCATTTTTTTTGAATCTCAAATGATTTAATTAAACTTCATAAATCATTCTTTTTATAAAATGTATGGTTAGTATTCCTAAAGTCCTTCCAGCAGATTATATAGAAAAGAAAGTTTAATAAAAGTTTTAAAGCAGAACTCAATTATTTCTAGGGTACCTTACATTGCTGGAACTTTTTGAAGATTCTGCATAATGATTGGTCATAAATTTTGTTTTAAGATTAGCATTTGCTCCTTGAAAGCAGTGAGAGAACATTAAAATCAGACTTTTATTTAAAACAAAGACAAATAGGCAAATTCAAACTACTGAAAAAAATTTTATGTCACTTTAAAATCAATTTTTATATTTAGCATTTGAATAAAATGATATTTCACTGCTTCTCCAGACTTCAAGAATTTACACAGTAATGTATGATTGAACAATCAAAGAATAAATTTCATTGATAAAAATCTAAGATCTCAGGGCCAGCATAGTGGCATAGTAGGCTAATCTTCCACCTGTGGGGCTAGCAGCCCATATGGGTGTCAGTTTTAATTCCAGCTGCTCCATTTCTGATCCAAGTTCTTGCTAATGGCCTGGGAAAGCAGCAGAGAGTGGTCCAAAGCCTTGGGACCCTGCATGCACATGGGAGACTCAGACGAAGCACCTGGCTCTTAGCTTTGGACCAGCCCAGGCCGTTTTCTTTAAAAAATTTCTTTTAAAATTATTTTAAAATATTTTTTATTTTTATTGGAAAGGCAGATTTACAGAAAGAGAGACAAAAAGATCTGATTGCTTCTCATAGACCATCACTCCAGTGTTTATAAGTTGCTCCTTATTTCCTATTGAGTAAACTGTAAACTCATGCCTGCTATCTTGATCTTACACTAGAGGCTGGCACCATGGCACAGTGTGCTAAGTCACTGCTTGAGACACTAACTTCACATATTATAGCACTGGTTTGAGTCCTAGCTGCTCTGCTTCCAGTCCAGCTCCATGCTAAAGTACCTGAGAAGGGAGAGGAAGATGGTTCAAGTACTTGGTTCCCTGCCACCCAGGTGGGAGAACAGGATGGCACACAGCCATGTGGGGAATGAATCAGTGGATTCATTCATCTCTCTGTCTCTCTCTCTCGCTTGCCCACTTTCTTGTTCGCCTACTCTCCATAGACTCAATTTTTTTTTTAATTTTTACGCTCATCTAATAAGCATACTGTTAGGTGCTTGTTAAAGATGCTTGACATCCAAGTTGGAGTGTCTAAGTTCAGTTGCTGGTTGCAGCCTCTGATTCCAATTCCTGCCAAAGCAGACTCCAGAAGGCAGTAATGATGGGTCAGTCAGGTAATTGAGTTTCTGGTACTCATGTGGGAGACCTGGATTGTGCTTCTGAATCTTGACTTCTGCCCAATCTCAACTTCCACTCTCATGGGTATTTTAACAAGTGGATAGAATCACTCTCTTGCTCTGTCTCTTAGATAGATAGATAGATAGATAGATAGATAGATAGATAGATAGAACCTACCAACAGACATAATACAACCTGTCATTTTTTGTGTGTCTTTCTATAACACAAGGCAGTTTCCCATGGCCAACATTCCATTTCATCTCAGTTGCTTTACCACCAACACTGTTATTCTAGAAAGCCCTCCTTCCTGTCCTTTACTAAACCAAAACATTGGTTTCCTCTGTAACCCATATTAATATTCTCCTCTTTTCTCTAACTTACCTACTACAAATGTCTCCCTAATTTGTACCATGTCAACACTGTAGTAAGATCTGAATTATCCTCTCATGATCTCATTTGTTCTGGTTAACTGGATTTTGTTACTGTATTTATGTCATGTTGGGTCTCTAACTAGTTTGTCATCTGGTTTTAATCTAGTAAAGTCTAGCTTACATCATTTTTCCTCAGTTCTAAAACAGTATTACACTGAAAAGCTTAAAACATTTTAAAATATGCACATTAATATTTTATATTTTCACTTAGCTCTTGAGTATTTGACTTAATAATTGACTAAATTGATACTAAAGCCTTAAGCTTCTAAGTCTTCACTCTTTTAAAAGCAGAAAGTTCCTGACAACATTTTGTAAATAAAAAGTAGTTGAGTTAGATATAGAAAATTTAAATGTGTAATGAATAAAGAACCACCCTCTGTTCCTAGAATGTGTCCAAGAAATTGATTTCTCCTAGACTTACAAATCATTCTGTTCATTTTAATTTGTAAGTCTTGTAATACCAACCTTATGTAACCTTTTCCTGAGAATTAATGATAAACAGGAAAATCCACTCTATACAGTCAGCATTTAATTATCAGGAAGCACACAATGCCTCTATTATCATTAAATATACAACTAAAACCTTGTAATGGTTAGGTGGTGACTTATTTCAGATACAACTTAAGCCTTAAATTACAGTGTGCCATTCCCTGGGATTCCCTTCAGAAAGTTTGGAAAGACAAATAAAAGTGTACTTTTTTTTAATCTCAATCAAGCTGACCCTAATGAAAACTTGAGAAGTATCTCTCAGATTAAAAACATATAAGTTAAAAACACAATATATTGTGTTAAAGAATTTCTCTTGGAATATCAGTAGAAATAAAAAGCAAGCTTGGTTTTTTTTGTTTGTTTTGTTTTATTTTGTTTTGGTTTGGTTTGTTCAAGTGAAATCCACATTCAGAATTCTGAACACATTTAGTTTGGTATTATTATTTCAGAATCACTTTTTAAAGATTTATTTATTTATTTGAAAGGCTGAATAACACGTGGAAGGGGGAGATAGAAATAAATACAGATACAGTTATGAGAGAGAGAAATATCTTCCATCAGCTAGTTCTATTTCCAAATGGCCCCAACGGCTAGGGCTGGACCAGGATGAAGGTGCTACCCATGTGGGAGACCTGGATGGATGTGAGAACTCCCAGCTTCATCCTGGACCAGTCCTAGCTGTCATAGGAAAATAAGAAATACCTAAAAACAAGTTAAATCATTATTTTGACAATATCTGTATTTTAAGGAAAGCAATAATAGTTTATTCCACAAAGAGTTGTTAATAAATTAGATTGATGTTGTATACGTCATGTAAAAATAATCAAGAACTAAATTGTAAGTAAATAATTGCTCTCTTTCAATTTTATTTGATTTCTTTACTATGAGATAAAGACTGTATGTGTCTGTGACCTTCTAGCAAAGTACCTAGAACATAATAGTCACTCAATAAATATTTGCCCAAAATATAAACCAACAAATAGAAAACTTGGACCCAATTATGTCTTGAATTCTTGTCATATTCACAATGGTTAATGTGGAAATCTACTATCATACAACTGGTTTACTATCTTCCTCAAAGTTTGACTGTATGCACAGATCACTTTGAGGATTAAGGTCAGAGAACATATAGAATATTAAATTGAGAAAGCACTTTCAAGAGCATTTGAGTTCATCCTTCTTTTTAAAAGAAAGAAACCCAGAAAAACCAAAGAAACTGAAATTAATCCCAAATCACAGCCCTGGTAAGAAAGCCAGAACCCAACCCTGGAGTCCTGATTCCCAAGCAAGGGTTTGTTTTCATTACAATGTGAGAGGTGTTGGTGCCCAGAACCCCAGGATTCTGACAGATTGATTTCAATGATTACAATGCTGCTTAAGTTAATTCAATATACTTTGTTGAATACTACTTTCCTCATTCTAAACAAGAGAGTACATTAGACATCATAGTTATGTTACATTATTTAATTGTACACTTCATTACTGCCTGTTGTTCTGAGTTGTTTATTAATATAATTATTTATTGCATATGCCTGCTTGAGGCTATTTTATTTAGTGCCTCATGTCTAAGAATAGTGAAAAAGTGTTACTTTGTTCTCATATTGTATTAGTCACATTTTCTAATAAGAGGATATTGACATAATTATGGGATAATGAAACACATTTACCCATGAATTCGAGTGAAAAATTATCCCTAAAGAATACTGGAGTTAAATGAGACTTGAGGTCCAAATGAATTAGCAATCATAATTTGATTTCATCTGTAATGTTAAAATATTCAATAATGTGAGTAGTTTTTCACATTATTTTCACATATTGAAACCTCAGCATTCATTGTTAACTAGAAACATAGCCATGGAAATAGAGAACAGGGGATAAATAAAAACTTTGCTGTCAATTTTAATTTCTGTAATGATGGTTTTTAGCAGTAATGGTAATAAAACTTGCTGTCAAGAAGTAATGTTGTCATTAATGATGGCAGCCAGTGAATTTTCAAGTTTAAATACGCAAGCGAGCTTACAGACTCTCAGTAAATTCAACTTGTGCTTGTTGTCATCTCCATTATCTCTTCAAATATTCAACTTGTGTACTACTCCATTTTGATTTTTCATATCTGTCTTTTATTTTAAAGCCATTTCTGCAAAGCTAGATGCCTGCCCCCCATGACTTTCCATCTCTACAGGAGCTCTGACTCGGCAACTCAAGTGAATCTGATATTAGTACAGTCTCCAATAATTTAATGAATATGTTTAGTAGCTTTCAGTTGAAGAACTAACTCTTTGTCCCCAGAGTTTCAGCTTAGTCCTTACAAAGTACCAGATTTCCTTATGTGCTGTGGAACCAATGCTTGGGAAGAGATCCATGTCTCTGCAGTCCCCAAGTCTGTCTTGGGTCAAGATTCATTCAGTAACTGACATGTTACTTCCTTCTAGAGCACGATGAGCTTTGGAAATGTTTCCATCACAAACATTTTCTACTGGCGATAAGATGTGGAAACTTCAAGTACATTTCTTTCCACTCCTTCTCCTCCTAGCAGAGTTGACCAGCTCATCAGTGCCAATTCCTATCAAACTGAAAGAAAATATGTTTGTTTCACACATAGCACTCCTTGCTTACCCACCTACACTATTCATTATTGTGGGGAAAAAAACAAACAAAAAATACATTTAGCAGAAGCAGCCAAATGAAAACATACAGAGTACTTGTTTGGGTACAAATTGAGATAGACCTACGTTTATTTGTGCTCTCGTCTCATACTGGAAATTTTCAAATGTGTATTTGTCAGACCTTCTCTGGCGCATCTTGAAGAGCCGGGCGCCACGGTTACTGAGATGGGATAACTCTTCCAGCATGATGTCTCTGGGGATGCTGACCTTCTTGCCCAGATCGATGCCATCCACATCTGTAAAACAATAGGCCCATGCGTGAAGACTTCAAGGCCAGCACTTCTTCCTGTTTTTCTAAATCTGCCATTTTTATCTTGCTAAACTTCATTGTGGTGATTACGAAGCAAGACCCTAAGTCAGACTGCCTTGGGTTAAATCCTCGTGATACAACTTTCTAACTACATGATCACACATTTGTTGTTTACTTTCTCTAAGGCTCAATTTCCTCATCTCTAAAATGTGGGTAATAATAATAATAACCACAAGAAAGGGTTGATAGGAGAATTAAATAAAATGCTTCAAATCAAACACTCTTTGTATGATACCCAGCACACAGAAAGAACATATAAAATTTTTCACTACTAGGAGTACAATTTAGTCTTCCAATATTTAGTGAGTTTTCAAACAGCACTGCTTCATCGTGATGTAAAGAGCATCGTTATTCATCCCACATTTTAATGTTTCAGCTTGAATTATCCATATTTACTGAAATACTTAACCTCCTACCTCATCCCCTTTCCCAGTCCCAGTCAAAACACTATCTATTGTGAATCCAGCACTGAGGAACCTGCATTAAGTAGGCAAGCAATAATTCTGTAACAGAAATCCTTCCAATCTAGCTAATACTGTTTCTGTAAAACCCTTCTCTAAAAATTTCTGTTCATGATTGTTGGCACCTTGTCTGTATTTCCTTAGCACTGTATTCTTGACTTTGATTTATGCTTTTCATTCTCTTTAGGTTTTAGTTTTTGTACCTCTTGTACTTAAACATCAGAAGTATTCGGTAAATGATTGTTATTTTCCATATTTAACACTGAAGAGTCGTTTCAAAATTCTAAAGCAGTAAAACTCCTCCACTTGGTTTTTAAAAATCTGGAATGTAATGTATAACCCACAGAGTCTTCTTGCCACTGCTGACAGCTTTTAAATGCACTGGAATTAAAACTGGGCACTAATTTTCAATAATTTTGATTGATTGAGGCAGAATTCTTGGATGATGTGACAAAATGAGCCAGTCACTAGACTGTTGGGAGTGTTTAGCATAAAACAATAGAAGTACTTCCTATATTTTCTCCTCATTTTGATTTCCAAAATTCAATTTGTTTACATGCTTGCAGATCATGTCAAGACTCCCACTTCAAGGCTGGAGCAGTGAGCTGCAGGGTTAAGCCACCACTTGCTTAATACCCACATCCTGTATCAGGAGTGGTGGTTCTGGATCCTAGCTCATATGCTTCCTGTCCAGTTTCCTGCTAATGCTATTGGGAAGGAAGAGAGATGGCCCAAAGGATTGGGCCCTGTCACCCACAAGGGAGACTGTTCACTTTCCAGACCTCTGGCTTCAGCCTACTCCTACCTTAGTCATTGGGGCCATCTGGGGAGTGAACCAAGGTATGTAAGATCTCTTTATCTTGCTATGTTTCCCTCTCTGTCGTTTTGCCTTTAAAATAAATAAAAATGAATCTCTTTTAAAAAGACTTGCACTTTTTGGAAGATAGAGTAGATGTATTTTTCCCTGCATATCTACTAAGCACAACAAATACACCTTAAAACTATGTATAAAACAGAAATAAGAGGATTCTGGAAAGTTGAGAGAAGATAGACCAACCAGGGAGGCCAGGATCTTAGGAATAACATGTTGGGGAGTTCTCTAGATTTTCTTTAACTTCACATATCTGAGATTTGAAGATACTGGTTACCCAGGAGCAACAACAGGTGCAGAGGAAACTGACTAAAAGCCATGCTCTTTAGCCAAAGGGCCGGGAACGTAGCAACCAGGTAAAGCAGAAAACAGTTGAATAACTCCTCTACTTTTGTCAATCATCACTGGGGAAACATTTGCCTTACCACTGTTCAACAAAGATGGAGTGGGAAGCACAGAATTCTATACCCCGTGAGGCTATAGCATGCTTCCCTTTTATTCCCATGGGGTGGTGTCAAACAGGCCAAGCAGGAGACTGAGACTGCCATCCTTGTGGCGAGCAACAAGTGCTTCCCCCTGGCAGAGTTAGTGGTGATCACATGGGAACCAAAATGCTTCCCCTCCCAGTGTTAAGGAGCGTCCCATAAAAAGCTAGAAGTGTGGAATCCACACTTCTACCCCTTCCTAATGCAGTGCAGGACAGCTTTTTTCCAGCTTTCTGGGATACCAAAACAGGACAATCATCAAGGATAGCTGAAATAGCCCGTGGAAGAGGATAAGGGTATTTCACAGGTTCCTGGGATTGCCTAATGTCTCTACCAAGTGCTACAGGGAATATGCATCTTTGTTTATCTGCAAGTGATGTGAGTCTTTGCCACTTTGTATTAGAACATGACTAAAGGAACAGCTGGATTAGTGTTCAGCATATCTACTGTTCATTGTGATAGGGGGTAGGTTATCTTGACTTTTTATACTGGAATAAAAATACTACTGCCTTTTAAATCCCAAGAGGTAAAGGAAACTCACATTGCTTATACATTTGATATAACCCTATGGGAAAATAAAATCTCCACCTTGACAAGCGTCTGAAAAGCATCCAATTAGCAAAGAGAAAGAGTAGAATATTAGCACAGAACATTGAAGGCCACAGATTTTGTCCATCTAATTATTTTAAAATTGCACAGTCTATACCATGTAATCATGTATTACAAATAATGGTTTTGATAGGCAGGATCTAGGTACTCAGCTTGCATCTCCCACATGAGCAGCAGGGCCCAGCTACTTGAACCATCACCTGCTGTTTCCCACGGTGTCCATCAACAGGAAGCTGGAATTAGAAACAAAGCTAAGACTTTACCCCAGGCATTCTAATGTGGGTTACAGGTGTAATAAATGGCATCTTTTGAAAACATTTATTTATTTTTATTGGAAAGTCAGATATATCGAGATGAGGGAAGACAGAGAAGACCATCCATCTGTTGGTTCACTCCCAGGCAGCCGTAATGGCTGGTGCTGAGCCAGTCTGAAGCCTGGAGCCTTGAGTTTCTTCCGGGTCTCCCACATACTCAAGGCTTTGGACCATCTTCGATTGTTTTCCCAGGTCACAATTAGGGAGCTGAATGGGAAGTGGGATCACTGAGATTAAAATCAGTGCCCATCACCAAGGAATACATCCCAACTGCCAAGGATACCACGGGGAATTGGAGTGCCTTCGGAGGCCAAGAACTCTGAGGTCACCCACCCCATTTGGATCTACCACATGGGATAGAAAAAGCCCAAATCCTGCCTTGCAGGATCCAAGGTCATCTGAACGACTACCAGTAGCACTGAGCAGTCCCCAGAAACAGAAGAACAATAAACTTCCTTTGGGACTAGGGAGAGGAGCTTTCTCTGGTACTTGCCTGGTTCCAACTTTGGGTCCCCACTCTCTCTGGCAATGACCATCAGGATTGCTCCAGAAACCCCTCAAAACAAACAAGCAAATAAACAAATAAACTAGAATAGATAAGCAGAGAACAACAAGGAAAGCTTAGAATCAGACAGGAAACGGCCAGCGGAGATGCACTTATACCTCACTGGGTGGGACACAAAGATTAGTTACTCCTTACTGGGGTATTGAAGATTTCTCTGCACACCCCTCCTAAAAATGTTCACCTAAACTGTTGACATATGTCTGGTTAGAGTTATAGAATTAGACTACCCAAAAAACAACCAGGTTCAGCAAAATCACGTTTCAACGCTATAAACTGCTAAATGCTAAAATTAAAATAGACATGAGACAGCTAAATAGTAATCTATAGCCATTTTAAGATGCATAGAGCCCGGTTGTATATAAACTAATAATTGAAATGTCAATGTAGAAGTTACAGGATGTGGTTCAGAACTTACATTCTTTTTCTTTTTTTTTTTTCTTTTTCTCTTTTAACATATTGGTTACTCAATACCATGTCAACTAATTCCATAACGTTATAAATTGTTACTGATGTTATGTCGGGGCTTTTAATTGAATGGGATGATACTGCCGGCTCTACCTTCAGACCAGAGATGGTCTCCCCAAGAAACAGTTGAACTTATCTGGACAAGAAGATGCTGGACTTTATGCTTCGTAGATGCTTGCAATGAAAGAATCTCAACTGAACTTGAACTGTGGTAGTGCAACAAGGTGGAGGAATCCACCATGGGGGGTTTGGGGAGGGGCAGAGGAATCCCAGTACCTATAAAACTGTGCCACATAATGCAATGTAATCAACTAAAATAAAAATTTAAGTTAAAAAAATTAAAAAAAAATCAGTGCCCATATGGGATCCCAGCGTGTTCAAGGCGAGGACTTTAGCCACTAGGTTATTGCGCTGGGCCCCATAAATGGCATCTTAACTGCTGAACCAAACACTCAGCCCTAAATCATGTCTTTAAATGATTTTTTTTCCTGAAAAGCCTTTGTAATGACATATTTTGATGAAATAGGAAAGATCCTAGAGCAGACCCCCATTAGATAATTCAGGGATGACAGACTTCTCAGAAATGGATCTATCTCCTTGCTATTGAAATGCAAGTTTTCAGTAAGGAACCAGAACAGTAACATCATTTTTTTCTTCTCTTCCTTTTTGCTATCAGTGGGAGTAATGTGAGTCATCATAAACAGTTATATAAAAATAGAACAGCTGAAAGCAGGAATAACATGTTGATTTCTGTAAGTCCCAAACATCAAGTTATACAATGAGTTTAGTTCGGAGATGTCAAAAAAAATCTGAGAACATGTTCTCATTTTTTTTCTGACAGACCTCAGTATTAGTGATTCCATTAACATTTCTGGAATTATCATAATTTATAAGTAGATTTTGTCATGCTAACTCTTATTTTTTATTTTTTAAAGATTGATTTTAAAGGCAGAGTTACAGAGAGAGGAAGAAGAGAGAAGGGGGAAAAAAGAGAGAAAAAGAGGGACAGATTACTCCATCTACTGGTTCATTGTCTAGGTCACTGAGCCAGAGGTTTGGCCATCATTTGGGTCTTCCATGTGGATGACAGAAGCCCAGTGATTTGAACTATCTTCCACTGGTTTTCCAGGGCAATTAGTAGGGAAGTGAATTGCTGGTGTGGCAAGCTGAAGCTTTACCTGATATGCCACAATACTAGCCTCATTCTGGTTCTTGTGATTTACAGTAGATGGGGCTTGTGTTTGATGGACAATTAATCATCTATGAGATTGACCTAGAATAGACAGGTGATCTGACCTAGGCCAAGTAGAGTGAATGTCAGGACTTAGTATACAAATATTATTTTATAAATACTCTCTTTTCCTGCTAGGAATAAACAAGCAATTATATTGCCTTGAAAGTCGGTGCCAAGTAGTTTGTGGAATGATAGAACCAGCGATGGGCTGAAGCTTCCCCCAAGGAAATCAGAATAGAAACAAGGAAAGGGTCAATGTCTTGGTAGCACACTGCAGCCATTGAATCATCTCTGAACTTCTCTATTATTAGAGCCAGTAAACTTCCTTTATTTTCTTAATTTTACTTATTTTTATTATTATCATTTTATGATACAGTTCCGTAGGTGCTGGGATTTCCCTTATTCCCTCCCTAACACCCTCCCCCTTCACTGAGTCCCCCTATATCATTACTATAGTATAGTTCTTCATACACAGTCATATGTTCATCATTGCAGGCACAGACAATGGCAGAGAGTCCAGCATCCTATTGTCAAGATATAGTAAACAGTTTCATTGGGAGTTCATCTTTGGAAGTAGAGATGCATACTGCATTGTATCCTCACATCTGGATATGACAGTCCCCATTACACAGTTACTATACATCCCCTTATGAAAAGCCACAATACAAAATCAATGACAGGAAGAAAAATAGAAATTTACAATGCCATGAAGTTAAATAACAGGCTACTGAATGACTAATGTGTCGCTGAAGAAATGAAAAAGAAAATCAAGAACCTTCTTGAAGAAAATGATGCTTCTGTATGATCTATACATCATAGCAGAATTTAATCAGAAGAAAGTGTTTTGAAGAGATGAAGTTAACAAAAAAAATGTCAAAATCCATGAGATGTAGCTTCCACTGATCTTTGTTGGTGAAATGTGTCTCCTGTAGGCGACAAAAGGATGAGTTTTGTTTTTTGATCCAGTCTACTAATCTTTGATGTTTGATTGAGGAGTTTAAGCTGTTCACATTCAGGGCTAATATAATGGGTGGTAATTTGGTTCTGTCATTTTAGCAATGGGTTGTTCATTGATTTAGTGTTCTGTTGTTATTTTACTGGGATGATCTTTGCATTTGCCTTTGGTTTTGGTGGGTGCGATTCCTAACTTCTTATATTGTTTAAGCTAGTTGTTGTCTGATTCTTGTTACTTGCAACTTAAATTATAGCAAAAAGGGAAGATGGCAGAGGCATAAAAGATGGATGTACCCCTCACGGTAGTCTCATTTGGGTTCAGTAGAAACATTCACTCTTCTTCAGCAATGCACTGCAGCCACCACTAACTTTCACAGAAACAGGCATGGGAACTTCAGCTGTCCTCAGTGGCTCAGCCACAAAATAGAATCTACAGGCACAATCATAGGTACTAATAAACGTATTTCATCACCAGAGAGGAGAATGAAAGACAAAAGTGGAAATAAGGGGGAAGATGCACTCAAACCTCTTTTCTTGTCTTAATACTTAATCCATCTCCCTTTTGCCTCAGTTTTGTCCCTCCTACATTATAGATAATACAAAGTGAGTTAATGGAAAGGCACTTTCGGTATTTCTGACCAGAAGCAATGAATACTAAATCTAGTAATGCACTAGAACTAGCTTGTACAGATTCACAGGAGTTGGTTGATAAAGTTTTCAGAATTCTGTTAGTCAAGTAGTTAAACTTAGTGAAAATATGCTTTTAAAATATATAGACTTACTAATTACATAGAGTACATTAAGAACAAAATCATAACTACAAAGTATCAATAGTAGTAATTCTACCCCACAGGCAGATACAAATCAACTCAGCAGCATGGGTGATAGTGGGAAGGATTGAAAGAACAGCCCATTGATAACTTTGTATTTATGGTTTTGTTGCCTTCCCTTCTCTTCTAATAGTCAAATTATGATGTCACTGGGACAGGAATCCCAGGACCATCTGTGAGTTGGGGAATCTCACCTACCATCCCTCACACTGCTTAAACTTCCCCAGTGAGGAATGCTGTCAACGGGACACTGATTCCAAGTTCAGCTGTTCCCTTCCCTGTTTTCCAAACCCCTGCACAGTGTCTTACTAGTATATTTAATCTCGCTGCCTGATAAATGATATGTCTTATTCAGGATACATATCCTTGTCCTCATGGCTTAGAAGGCTGTCTTTGTAACATTAGATCATCTATTGAAAATAATTTTGCTAGGCATACTTTCCTATTGCTGTCATCTATAGTGATGGTAGTACTTCATTTAGATTGTGGATCCAGCACACAGTGTATAAAGATACCCCAGTTACCACTAATTGTGATAGGACAAAAAAGCTTTTAAATCTATGTCCCCGTGTTCAGCTGGCAACTGCAGTTCTGATACAATGGGCAAACCACAGGGAGAGAGCTGGCTGAAGCTTATCACTTGGGGTGGGTTTATTGATTTATTTAACAACCTTATGATGATTAAGAGATTTGTTGTGTTTTTGTTTCTATTCTATTGTCTATATCATTACAGACAGCTTTCATGAATTAAATAAGAGTCTACAAAATACATATTGTTATGTAATATTGCATCTATTACGTATAACATAAAAGATCACAGTCTAGACTGGTTTTGAATAATGCCTAAAAAGAGTTCAATTGCTAAAAAAAGTTCTTACTGATTATTATCTTTACATAAATATAATTTTTAAACCACTCTGTGATTGTTTGCTTTGCTCTTTCATGTATCTTTGCCCCAATTTGAATTATAAGACTACTTTATAATTTTCACATATTTGCCACTACTGAAAATACTATCATGTAAATTTGGTATAAACCTATAAACATTTAAGAAATGAGGTGACTGAGGGCCTGGCACAGTGGCCTAGCAGCTAATAAGTCTTGCCTTGCATGCTATGGGATCCCATATGGGCGCCTGTTCTAATCTCTGCAGTCCCACTTCCCATCCAGCTCCCTGCTTGTGGCCTGGGAAAGCAGTCAAGGACGGCCCAAAGCCTTGGGACCTTACACCCGCATGGGAGGCCCCAAAGAGGCTGCAGGCTTCGGGCTTCGGATCAGCGCAACTCTGGCCGTTTTGGCTACTTGAGGAGTGAATCATCAGAGAGAAGATCTTCCTCTCTGTCTCTCCTCCTCTCTGTATATCTGCCTTTCCAATAACAATAAATAAATATATATATAAAAAAGAAATGAGGTGGCTGATGTATTGAATTATACAAATATTATCATTTAGCTTTTTCAAATGTGATACATCTTGAGCATCTTGGGGTAAAAAAGCATTCCAGGACACGGATAACAGAATAGTGTAGCCAGGATTAAGCACTGCAATTTCAACACTGGTATAAAATGCACTTTTACAAATGCCCAGCTCTCTGGTGGTAGTTTTCTAGGAAGCCTTGATAGAGGCTAGATGCTGCAAAAGTCTATGAGTTCGCAAGATATGGCTGCTTATCAGTTTTCAAAACAAGCAAACTTTCCTAGCTCAGGTTTTTCTTGACTTTATCCTACTTCAACTATGAAAAAACTAAACAAAACTAACGAACTTGAGCATTGAACATTGAGTTTTCCTCCCCCCTGAAAAAAAACCTTTAATATTTGATATGAGGTATTTAAGACCTTCCTGATAGATTTGAAAATCTTCAATTTAAGATTCATTCATAAAAGAAACACAAAAGGAATCTTCTAATCTTTCACCAGAAATTCTGGTCTTTGTACTTTTACAAAAGGCACACACAGTTTCTCTCACTGTTTTCATTTCCTTTGTTCCTAGCAGAGAAAATCAAATATACCGAAGTCTGAATTCAGCACATAGCACACAGAGTTTTAAAATCAGATTTTTTTTTGAGAAATTCAGCATTTTTCACTGACTAGTAAGAAATGTGATGCCTGGTCTGGAACCCAGGGTTCTTGATGCTCCATCAAAACAGCACTCCATTTAAAACATGGTCTTCCTGTTTTCAGACCACAAAGCTTAACTCCCTTCCTGAAGTTACAAAAATAATCTGTCCAGTGCTCTTCTATGCGCTGAGGAAAGCTGTTTGCCCATTCTGACGAGAAAAAAAACCAAACAGAAACATGACCCAAAAAAAGCCCTTCCAAGCCCAGGTGAGGAAAATGAAGGGTGACAGAAGTAGTCTTTTGTGGGACTGTGGGAATGTGGGACTGTGGTCTTTCCTACTTAGGATGCTCTTATTCTAAACTAGCAGCAAGAGCTGGGAAAAAATCAGGTAACGTCATTGTCCCAATTTATGCAGTTGTCTTTGTTGCAATTCCTTTCCGCTATCATTTCTAAACAAATACTAATTGCTCAGGAGTGTCTCTAATTTATCCATTTTAACGCCTCATGTCTGCATCTATCAGTTTGCTTATTGCTTCTCAACATTTTACTCTTCCCTATCAGTCTTCCATATGCAAGTTTCAGGTGAGTTATTGAGTGAGAAAGGAACATGGTTAATATTGGAAAGCATGTACAGATGGAGGGATAGATTGTACAGGGCTGGGGAGAGGCGGCTCTTACAATTACCTTTCTTGTCCCCACAACTAACTCATGCCTGGAGAATGGCAGGTTTTGCCTTTCTTTTCCAAAGATCATTGTTAGATGGCAGAAACCGTGGTTGAAACATTTTGTAGAAAGCACAGAGGTTTGTTGTACAATAGTGAACCCACCAAAATGTCACCACCTGCTGTACTCTTGCTAGTGTGATGATGCCCAGGTGACTAGGATGATGCCATGATGAGGACGAAGGCCACATGATGGCAAGGAAAGGAGAGTACACAGCCTTGGTGTGAGAGGATGCTTGGTATCTATTATTTGGTAGGGAAGTGATATGTTAGTTTGTGATATGTAACTCAACACCATGTCATGATGGATGCGTAAGAAGCCATCATTTGGAGTGCTATTAGCAGAAGCTGGGAATTATCTATCTTTCTAGAATTCATCAATAAGAATAGATTTTCTCTCCTAATGGAACAGGTGCTCAATGTACAACTCTCCCTCTTTGTTCTTATATATTCCCTACTGATCCACCTCAAAGACTCACCAGCTAGAATCTCTCTCCCCTACAAGAACTGAACTGAATTGGAGAACAACTGGCCTAGCCCATTGATTGCCGAATTTCCTTCTCCAGGTTAGAAGTGTTTGCAGAATGATTATAATAAATAAATGGGGCTCGGCAGTGTGGCCTAGTGGCTAAGGTCCTCGCCTTGATCCCATATGGCTGCTGGTTCTAATCCTGGCAGCTCCACTTCCTCTCTATCTCTCCTCCTCTCAGTATATCTGACTTTGTAATAAAAATAAAATAAAATAAAATAAATAAATAAATAAATAAATGAAACACAATACTGAATGTCCCTCTCTGTTTATTTCCACAAAGGGTTATGCAATTCAAATTTCATTCATTTGGTCTTAAAATTAATATCCAAACAGTTGACCCTCATTATCTTAAAGTATCCAGATTTTAGCATCCAGATTTTGAAAGTTTGCAGAATTATTGTCAAGGAAAGTTTCCTCTGAAGTTCATGTCTCATTTCTACAAACTTAGAGTGTTTCTTCCCTAACTTCAGGTCTCTAAGCATCATGAAGTTTACTGTCAACTTCCATACTTTCAGAGGAAAGTTCAACCCTTGAGCTCTTTCATAAGGTGCTGCAGATATTTAATCCAGACAGTAAAGAGTCTGATTATGCCTGTGTTATCTGGAATGCCTGACATCCCAACAAAGGCAGAACATGTAACTCCTGACCTCTCCCAGCGATGCCAGGAGGACTCCAGCTGGCTTGACAGGGCTAGTGTTTACTGGGGATGAGATAGTAGTTCTGAATAGCTTTCTCCCCTTGGGATATTTTCTTTTCTTTGTTTCATAAAAATGATGTTTATTTAAAAAAAAGAAGAAGAAGAAGAAAAAGAAAATACTTGTCCTATAGGCCTAGATCAGTGCAGCACTCAGAAAAATTCAATACATAATTTAGGCTGGGAATATATTACACAAACTGTTAGATTTGATGATAATGCAATCAGCAAGTGATGACTCATTCAAAGTCTAGTTTTTAGGTAAACAATTTAGTCTCAAATTCAAGTGATAGTATCTGACTTTTGCCTTGTAGATCAAGAAAACTATACAATTTCAAGTAAACCACCTAAAGCAGGAAATACAGAGAAGAATAGAAATGGAACAGACACACAAGTTTTGAAACTTTATATGGGTACCAAGACTTTTCAGTATATTATTTAGAATTATTCTCATTTTATTACAAACTAGTTTGACATCACACTAAAACATGGCAATGAAGTATATCCAGTACAGACCCTTATGAAATGACTACATTGAACCAGAGATTATTTAAAAGTCCTTGATCTGTTCTGATGAGCTTGCTTTATAGGAGCTACAACATGGTACTCAATCCCATTTCCAGCTGTCTCCCTCAGGTCACATGCTTTTACCTTCCAAAGTGGTTGTGGTGAATGGCTACATTCCTTGTCAATAGAGAAAAATAGGAAGGCATTCTGGAAATTCCACAAATATATCTGTACTGGCCCAAATACATCCTTCAAAGAATCTAGATATTTTACTTCCTTAGCTTTTAAAATTGTTGCTATCCTTTTTTTTCATGAGCAAAACTGAATTTGCTTCATAACAACCAAAATGCAAAATATAAAGCATTGATTTCTAAACCTACTTGCCAGATTTTTTTAACTTCAGAATAGAATATTACCTTGCATCTATTGCATATTTAAAATTTTTCAAACAATGCCTTATGCTTTCTTAAAATTTATAAATGAAAGTAGTTTTGCAAGTAAAATGCCTTAATAAATCACTAACCATATATAGGGGCTAGTTTCAGAGCTAAGTAAATAGGCAACGCATATAAAGTCCAACTTAACTAATAATTGTTGCTTTTAAAAAACAATGACAGAGCCTATTTGGAATGTTATGAACTGCAAGGTGAAAGAAATCAAGGTAGGCTGTATTGATAGACAAGGAAGAAAAAATTTTATGAGAACTGTCCAGAAAATAGAGAGTGCTAATAACTTATAACGTGAAAGGCAAGCCAAGTAGAATGTACATCAGCTGTCAGATTGCTTCATTCCCTTTCCAGCAGTTGTTCATCTGAAAATAGCTTTCAAATGAGGAGGGATGACTACAAAAGGATTAGTTGCCATAGGCTTCCCTAAGTCCCTTAGAGCTCCAGGTTTGTCATGGACAGAACAGCAAGAATTTCAAGGCAGTAAACTCTAGAATATTAAATAGCATCAGGGAGGAGCTACATTAACGCTATGAAAGGTTTTTAGTAATACCATTTCCATGGATTTCCTTCATGATGGCGGATGCTTGCTGTTTCGACTGCTTCATCAAGGTGTTATGTGATAGCATGGTGTTTTGTTCCCTGTGGGAAATAAAGGGACATTATTGAGGCCACCTGAAGAACTCAGAGTGTTGTGTCATCATCCTTTTGAAAGAGAATGCCTTTGGTCTTTATTAAGGATTTGTTATTGTTTTCCACTGAGAAATTTAAATATGCATTTGTTGTACAGTGAAAAAATGTGTCACAGTGAACAGAGGATGATAGAGTTTCACACCCAGAATTATATGTTCATTAGTACAATGACCATCAGGCAATGAAAGACAATGAAAGAGCTGGCCTCCTATTTCCTCCCTCCCTCTTTTCTACTGCTTATATTAAGCTGTCATTGTTTCCTTCAATTGTACCAGCATCATAACACATCAATTCCAGCAAACTGTAGGATTGAAGGAGACACCAGATTAAACCAGAACTCTTCTGTGGTAATAGTTTAATACTGGCATCAACAGCTGTCCTTTCAAGCAAAGAATGCCCATTTATGAGTCACAACTCTGAATCGCCTTGCACAACTGACTAATAAAACATGTAAGGAAACAATATACTTACCTTACTTCTAGACTGTGCTTTTCAGCAAGGATGAATCCCACTTGTGGAGGAGGACTCTGGAGATGGACTATGGATGGCACTTGGGCCCGATGGTTTTTATCCTTGAACCTGGGACAGCATGGTCCCCAGCTCTGACTCAAACTGAGGACTGAGCCTTTCTGAAGAGACTGGCATCCAGCTGACATCAAGTGACTATTTATAGCACCAAATACTTTAGCTACTCATATCTTCCTGGCGAAAGCGAGGAACAGGCAAAGATTAAGCTCTCTCCATTGTGTTTCTAGTTTGTGAGACAGTTGCATGAAATGTTCATTCATTGGGACACTGAAACATTGCAGAAAGCTTTTATTGAACACCTTCTGTTTGAACAGATAGTAGCCAAAAGAGACTTTAAAAAACTTTTTGACATGTAGTTCTTCTGTTCCATCCCAGTTGAGGTGACAAGACACACACACATAAATTAGAATGAGATATTAATCATAGTTAGCTTGAACACTATGTGTAATATATATGGATATTTCAGAAGAAAGAAAGCAATGTGAAGTTAACCAATGGAGCCAGCCCTTAAACAGGTATTGGAATTTAAGCCAGAACAATAAGTGATCTCTGGTGAAGTACAAGAGCATCTTTAAATGGACTCTAAGGGTTTGGACCAAGAAACCATATGGAAGTTTAGATTCATGACTGGATCATGTCCTTTGTTTTGTTTTTTTCAGATGTGTTTTATTACTTATTTGAAAGGCACAGTCTCTCAAATAACCACAACAGCTGGAGCTGAGCCAAACTGAACCTAGCACCCTAGAACTCCATCCTAGTCTTCCGTGAGAGTGGCAGGGTCCAAACACTCAGACCTTCTTCCATGGCTTTCCCAAGTGCATTCAGAGGTCTGGATCTCAAGTGGAGTAGCTGGGACTTGAATCAACCTTCATGTGAAATGATCAGTCACTACTAGATCTGAGATATCATGGACTTCTATTTGATGGAGTGATAGGATAAAAGGTTAGAAAAGTAAGTCATGTCATCTTCGTTGTTGGTTTACACTGAAGCATGCTTCTGTCTGTACCATTCTCCACTTCTTGGAATATGCTTACCCAGATTGCTTACTCCTTCAAGCATTAAAAACTCTGCTTAAATATCATTCTTCATAAAATTCTTCCCCAAGTACCCTGTCAAAAATAATAATTATAATCACACATTGCCAGTCTCTAGTCACCTACTGTGCATCATTTTCCTCCTCCTCCTCCTCTTTTTTCTTACTCCTCTTTTTTCTTATTCTTTTACTGAAGCCCAATGGAGTGACAGAAAACTCCAAAAACAAAAACTTAACCAACAACAACAACAACCAAAAAAACAAATCAAAAAAAGATAGAAACTATCACATGGATAAGCTATGGTTGACATAATTGACATAATTATTAGGACATCAATTATCTTCCTTTTGCTCTATTCTCCCCAAATGCAGATTCATTGGGCTTAATTACTGTGGCTCAAAGGAAAATGAAAAACTAATAAGAAAAGCATATGCCATTGTCCATGCCCGCAATGATGGACATATGACTGTTTATGAAGAGCTATACTGTAGTAATAATATATGGAACTCAGTGGGAAGGGAGGGGACTTGGAGAGACGGTAAGGGAAATCCCAGGGCCTATGGAACTGTATCATAAAATAATAATAATTAATACAGTAAAAAAGCATATCAAGTATATCTTGATGCTGTTCATACTTCTAATGCTTCTGTATTCTGTGATAGAATTTGCCATATAGCCATAAATGTATATAACAAAAGAGAATTAGAAAATACATGAGAGTACTTTAAAAAGTTAATGGGAAAAGTTGAATTAAAACATAAGTTTACTATTATGCACAAAATACATGAAGAGTTAATTATTTTTTTGTTTTGTTTCCATTGTACACATTTTCTATTAACTTTTTGAAGATCTCTTATATTGTGAGTGGCACACTTAAAATTTGGAGCTTATTTTCAGAAGAGAAAAATAAAAATGGAAGAGCAGTATCAGTTTTTCCCATAAGAATATTCAATATTATTTTATATTATTTTATCTATTATATGTCTATCACCTATGTACCCATATGATTACTTTTTTTCCTGCTGAAATATAAACTCTGTCAAAGGTTGAACTTTTTTGTTTTATATTCAGCATTCACAACTTACCTGGTATATGGCAAACACTATTCATTTAGTTGATAAGTAGATGAGTGATCTAGAGATTAATCATGTAGTACATTAAACATTTGGCAGAATTTTGGAGTTCTCTTCCTATTATGTCAAACAACTAATGGGAAACAGGACTACAATAAGTGAACTGAAAGTGGAATGCGAGAAGGTGGTGAGGTGGTGGCTATTCATGGGGAATGTAGTATGGTAGGAGATCAAAATGGGTGCGACATTGCAGTACGTGATCATTGGAATCAAAACATTTGCATCAACTTACTAAATACCCACCAAGGAAAACCCACTTAGCCAAAGGCATTGACTCAAAGTGCCTCTCAAGACCCACAAATGGCCTTTAAATTCCCAGCTTTACATCTAATGTACTAACAGAGGAGTCTCTTAACCGATTCTCTTTTTTAAATTATTAATTAATTAATTAATTAATAAGATAAAGTTACAAAGAGAGAAAGAGATCTTCCATCCACTGGTTCGCACTCCAAATGGACTCAACAACCAGGGTTGGGTCAGCCAAAGTCAGGCTGAACTTTTGAAACCAGGAACCTAGAACATAGAGTTTCTTCCGCATCAGCCATCTCTGGGTTCAGGGTTCCAAGTATTTGAGCCATCTTGTGCTACTTTCTCAGGTCCACTAGCAAGGAGCTAGCTTAGAACTTGAATCAGTGCCCACATGGGAAAGAACAAATCATTAGCATTGTAGTTTTAAGATGGTACATGTTATCAATGTGTTTCCTGACATAAGGGCTGAAATTTAAATAGAGGTTTAATAGTTATTATTTAAGGGTTATTATTCAGATGACTGATTTGGAAAACCAGTGTCTTTCAGTTTAAAATCAAAGCACACAGAGTATATTTCTATTTTATCTGATAGGACACATCAAATCTCCCAAAGTTTTCTCCCTTCTGTACTCAGTCCCTACCCTCCCAGCCCAGGACATTCCTTATGCACTATTTCCCACCCAATAAAAGCTGGAAACCTGATGTACTTCCAAAGAATCAGAATCTACCCTAATCCTACTAATTCTTTCTGTCATTAGAGACGTCCTAATCCAAATTCAAGCAGAGAAATTGTCTTTCTCTCAAGGTCCCAAGAGTTTTAAACTAATCGGTGCTCAAGGCAAAGGATCAAAATCAGGAGCCTCTCATGGTACAATTTTGCATCTTAGGAGGCTAGTGAAGTATTTTTATGAGATTTTTCAACACTCTTGTAACTAAACTATGCTGCTAGGACTTACCACAGTTGGATTTCCAACTCCTTCACCATTTGCTCTAAGGAGAAGAAGATTCTATGGAAGTGACTTTTGCTGCTGTCTTAAATTAATTAAACAGAATTAAGTTAATGCAAATCCACACCAAAATCACAACCTTAAAGGCAACCTTATTCAGCCGCGGGTAAACATGAGCACTTCAGCCAATGCTAAACAATGTGCACATTGCTATCCGTCTAACTGGGCCCTTGTTTTAAAATTCTTGTTTCTCCTTGTCCCATTTACAGTCTATAGTGGTTGGCTGTGGGTGGCTAGAGATTAGAGCAGGACTGAGAGGGGGCAGGATGTGGGCACTGACTGTTTGCTAGGTGGGCAGACAACGTATCACTGTTATTGAGACTTGGTTCTGGGTTGATGCACACAAAACTCAAACAGGGCAGCTGCCAGGCTAGTGTTGAGTGACGAGTCTGAAAGGACAATCCATTACAGTGCTAACTTTGGGGAGAAAGAATGTGTTTGAAAGGAAACCAAATGTGGTGTAAACCACTCAGCTCCAGAGTGAGGCTGCCTAGGGAAGCCTGGGTTTTGCTTCGTGCATAATGTCCTGTTGTTTCTCCTTCACGCCTATCTAGCTTATTGTGTCTTCTGTTGTTTCTATTTTTCTATAATGCAGAGGATCCAGACTGCAATTAGCATCTTTATCAGGCTATGGCCAGAGAAGAATAGTAACCAGTCGCGCTGGACTGGCTGCTCTGCAGGCTACTGTGAACCAGAACAGTGTGAAGCAGCACAGGAAGGGCCCAGGGTGGCCAGAGCAGGAAGAGGAACAATTGCAGCTACAGATAGTTATTCTTTGCAAGGCCTGGTTAGTTCTGTTCTAAAGACACGGAAACTAAGATGTTGCTCTTCAGAGATTCATACATGTAGATTACAGAAATCAGATTCAAAATGGGTTCTGTTTAATCCTTTGCCTCATCGTTGTTTCACACAGAAATCTCCCTTTTCCTAATGTTGTCTGAATGTTTTTGTATCTACACAAGGAAAAGAAAGAAGCAGAGTTGAGAATGATGGCTATGTAATCTTTATTGATTCTTTCTGAATCTAACATCCTACCACAAGGTTTATTTTGGTGGAGGTGTTTTTTTCTTTATAGTACCAGTGACTCTTTTCCAATTCAAGTTTTTATGGTTTGCAGACTTCTTGAATTCCTTGTGGTGTCTACTCTCAGAGTGCTTTGCTTTCTTTCAGCTGTGCAAATACTCAGGTTATTAAAATGCTGAATATAAACAAATGGAAGTATGTACCTTGGCTGAGCACACCTCCTTCCTTTCCTGGCCCATGTACTGCACCACCACAAACACCCTCCACCCCACACTGCCTCCACTGCCGACAACAGGTCCCTAATCCAGCTCTGTCAAAATAGCTCATCTGTAGGGAATCCCTGGATTTTTCTTGTATTTTTTTTTCCAAATTTATTTCTCGTTCTTAAGTGTGCTTTCTCAGTTCTTAAATTAAGCCTTAAGGTAGCATGGTGGGAAAGGGATGGTAGGAAGAGCCCAGCGAGAGAGCTAACAGAATGGAATTGGGATCCTGGAAAGAAATAAAACTTTGTGTACAGGAATATTAAGATCCAAGCTGCCAAAGCAAACTCACAAATCGTTTTTCTTCCTTTGCTTGCATAATCCCAACATTTACCCAGAAGTTCGTCACATTTCCTTTCACAGTTTTAGCCAGCTTGTGTTTTTCCTTTACAGACACAAAATACTTCTGAAAGAAGCTTTTTTGTAAAACCATTTTTCTCACCTGCAAGAAAATCTGCTTCATCTCTTCCAAATGAATTTAGCATGACCACATTGAAGCTTGCTAAAGAAAACCTAAAGCTGTTTTTAAAGAATGTATAGATAAAAAATGTAGTGTGATAAGATATAAAACATTTTATATGTAAAGGTATGTTGAGGTGTAATGCTTGCGGCAGAGGCATCTCCTATTGAGGTGCAGGTTCAAGTCTCAATTACTCCGTTCCAATCCAGGTTCCCGTTTAATTGGCCTTGGAATACAAAGGAAGATGGCTCAAGTGTGTGGGTCTTTGTCACCCATGTGCAAACTCAAATAGAATTCCTGGTTCCTGACTTCAGCTACCTCTTCATTTCTCTACTGCTTATGCTTCTTAAGTTCCCCCTTTCCTCCAACCCCCAGCTTCTTTTCTCAAATACCCTTGTTTATTCTCTCCACTTTAAACTCACCCACTTCCCCCAATATCTGCAAGGCTGTCTCCCAGGGCACCTTAAGGGCTTCATTAAAAACCCTTTTTACAGATTTATTTAGTTTTATTGAAAAGGCAGATTTACACAAACAAGGAGAAACAGATGGCCACAATGGCCAGAGCTAAGCCAGTCCAGATCCAGGAGCTTCCTCCAAGTCTCCTGTATAGGTATAGAGTGCTAAGGCCTTGGGCCGTCTCTGCTGTCTTCTCACAAGCAAGGAGCTGGATGGGAAGTGGAGCAGCCAGGACATGAAGCAGTGCCTATATGGGATCCTGACATTTGCAGGGAGAGAATTAGTCAACTGAGCTAGCATGCTAGGTCCACCACTCCTCTTAAAAAAAAAAAAAAAACTCAACATTTCCTCCCCCAGAATGCCTTATCCTTTTTTTCCATAATGCACATCACTATCTAAGATAATACTGCCAACTCCATGGAAGCACAGATAATTGCAGTTTTATTTTGACCTGTCTCTTTGACTCCAAGCGTGGTGGCTGGTACACAGTTGCCACTCAGTAAACTCTTTATCTATCGTGGAATGGACGCGTGGATGTAATGAGCACACTATTCAGCAAACACCGCCTGCTTTCTATGGCAGTGTTGCCTCAAGACTGGTCTCCTAGACTTTGCTCTCAAGTCTCCCTCTAAGCTGCTATGTGAATCTCAAAATACACATAGAAGAAAGTGGGGGTGCTGAAAGTACATGTAACAGGGCTCAAAGATTTCTTCGGTGCATTCTGAGTGGACATTTATAAAAATGAGTAAAAGGTAGTGTTGTTTTTGAGGAATTTATAACCCAACTGGGCTGAAAGTTATGACAAGTTGCTTAAGAAAAGCTTAATGTATTTACAACTTTTCCTAAAGGGGAAAAAAAAGTGACTGCCAGTCACTGAAAAGCTGGGACTGTTTTGAGCCTTGGGCAGCTGTGGGATCTGTGTTTTTGTCTGGCTGGTAAGGGAATGAGGAGTGCAGCACTTCTGAAAAAGCTGTACAGTGTTGATTAATTTAAAAGGGAAAAGAGGGTCTCAAAGTTTTTCTTCTGGAAGAAAAAAGATCAAATCAGAAAGGAAGGAATTGAGTGCCATAGTAAGCTTAGAAGGAAGAAGTAAGCTTTACAAGTATCTGTATGCTTGGATTTTTGAAGGGGCTGGGATTGGGGGAGTAGAAAAGAAAGATTTTTGGAGCAGTTTCCATAAGAATTAGAGAAATTAGGAGGACACAGAAACGCCCCCAAATTACCTACAAGTGAATCAGAGGAAATGCCTTTGTTTTCCTTCAGTGTCTTTGAGAGCATCTATATGACTTGATGCTAAGTGTATCTCTAAGAAACTGAATGAGTTTATTAAGTGTTGTGTTGGGTGGTTAAACAGTGTGTTTGTTTCCACATGATAATTTGTTTTGCCTAATATTAATGTAAGAGTGGTACATCTGTTAAAAGGAAAACTTGAGCCAAATTAAATTTAACAATACTTAACTGGGTGAGCAATGATTCCCAAATTCAGATAACTAGCATGGGCAGTAGGTATTCACACACAGAGAGAAAACTTCAAATGAGTTACTCTTACAGCTTAAAGGATAGTGGCATATGCCTTATGTGGGTACAGGATGATCAGCTGGCAGCCTACAACTGCTTGGAGTCTGGTACTGTGAAACGTAGCTGTTACAAAAAAGTATGCTCCTAAATTAGACTTTCAGTTTATTTACATATTGAACCAGGTTGCAATTTTATGACTATAAGCAGCAAAGAAAATCAGAGGCTAAATACTATTTCTTGGTTTTTATCACAGCATATCATCAGAGCAGGTTTATCAAGGGATCAATTATAATGATGCTTTTATAATTCTATGAATCTATACAGGATATATTTTTTAGTTAGTAGGTACTATAATTTGTACCTTCATCAACTATTCTAATACTTCCTATTCTATTTTTTTCTCTTTTAAATGTTTTTGACTTAAACTTGTCCCCAAATTATGTTGTGGGGATCCTCAGCATGAGTTAGTCCAGGTTCTTGCCTTCCAGTAGGTAAGAATACCACTAGAAGGTACAGATATAGACAGAAAGAAAACCTGGGTTTAATGAAAAGCAAAGGAATAGTAAATATTGTAGACATTAGTATTAATAGGCAATTATAAACATAAAGGCAGCTTCATGAAGAAGAATAATGCCCACCCAGGCTGGGATTCCATACCCCAAGATTTATTTATTTATTTATTTATTTATTTACTTATTTATTTATTTGGTAGGCAGAGTTACAGAGAGAGATTGGGGGTAGAGACTGAGAAAGAAAGAGAAGAGAGATTTGGGGTTTATTTCTAAAATGGCCCCAAGGGCCAGGGTTAGATTAGGAGTTGAAGTCTCTCACATGGGGATAGGATTTCAGGCACTTCCCTTCTCTTCCACTCCTTTCTCAGGTGTATTAGCAGGGAGCTGGATTAGAAGCAGAACAGCTACGATACTGGATATTGGCCTCACACAAAACAGTTTTACTACTGCATAACAGCACCAGGACTGTCGGGTGGTCCTTTGTGCAGAATAAAGGATAAGGATGCGGGTCACATAGTTGAACTCCAAGACGGTACATGATGTCTGGTGTGCAGTGTAAAGTGAGGATTAGCTGCTGCGTGATAAGAAACGGATATGCTTGTGTGGATGGTGATGGGATTAAGACAGTGTACCTGAGGTGAGTGTTGGCAGTTCTTAGTTCCTTGTGCTTCAGTTACTCTCTGCTTCACCCACAACTTTGGGACATTTTTATACCATGCAAATTGTGAAATTATCTTATTGCTTTGTACTTTTTCCATTTTTATTTTTTATTATGCATTTTATGCAGGAACTCTCCAGCTGGCTGATGAACTGGCTCATAAAAAGGACTAGAAGACACTTCTTTTTTTTTGTCACTGGTTCTCTAGCTGTGGGACTCCTGTATATCATAGGTAGATTACTGTTGGACAGTTAGTGAGTGAGGACATACCATGAAGCAGAATTCTCCAATTCACTCTGCTAATTTTTTACCTGAGATTCACTCACTCAAATAGACCAGAATACTGGGGTCCTGGGTCTACCATGGAAATAATTAGAATATTTCAGGTGATTCTAAGCATGGAAAGATGTATGTATATAGAGGGTACCATGATCATCACAACCACATCATCACTGCCATTGCCATCATGTTGCAATCTTGCTCATAGCAGCTGTCAGGTCTGCATCAGTTATGGGTTATGGAGCAGTTTAGGTGATCTATACACATCAAATCATTTCATCCTCACAACACTCCAGATAAATTATTTTTATCCTGTCCGTTGTGCAAGTGAGGACTAAGTAACTTGCCTTAGCTTATGCAGCTCGTGAGTAATGCTGCCAACACTCTACCCATATACTATGCTTTACAGATATGCTGTTAGCACAGTCTACACTGGTAATAAGCATCTATACAGGTCATCCATATTACCCCACTACATTTAAGTTCCTTAAATTAGGCATGTGTCTTTCTCCTACTGGAATTGCTTGTGCACATGGAGTGCCTTATGCACATGAATGACTTTTAGAACTGAAACCATTAGCAAGAAAAAAAGAGAAAGTTCCAAAAAAACCCAAGTTTACTGGTTCTTCATCTGGTGTGCAGGCAACTTACAAAGTAGCCATGATCTTCTTGAATCATCTTGAAAATTTAGTAGCTAAATATAAACCAATAGGTGCTGCCTCTTCTCTTCTCTGGACAAAAATTCCTTTACATACTCTGTGTCAGTCGCCAGACACAATGAGCATGTAACAGAAAATAGGATCCTATCCTTGATCTCTTTCAAAGCAGGAATACAGATTATGTTTTAGAAAGGAATGCACAGCTCATATATTTTTTTAGAAACTGTTACATGGTCTGATTATGATTCCTTCATGAGCTACTTATGTGGCAAATCATTTTCAGTTTTGATTTTTGAAATTTGTCTTACAATGTGTTTTTTAAATCCCTGGGTTAAGCAAAAGGTTAGTCTTTCACGAGTTCGAATGTATCAGCCTTCAGTTTTAGGTTAGGAGTCCAAGAACTTGGTCATCTTCTACTGCCTTCCCAGGCACATTAGCGGGAAACTGGATTGGGAGTGCAGCAGCTGGGATTCAAAATGATACTTGTTTGGGAATGCTAGGATTGCTGGTGGCAACTTACTCTGCTGCACCATTATGCCAGCCCCTGAACATCAATTCTTTTCCCCAAGACCTATGGGATGAGACAGTTGGGCACAGAAGATTGCAGATAACCCTGCTGAGTTGCATTATGGGAACTAAACTCTGAGCACTGGGTATCCAACACTTAGACTGGGCAGTAAGTATCTCCTTTTCACTTCAAGGAGAGGTTATATTCATCAGACTGGATAATCAGCACAACTCTTCTTTGTTGTAGAGGGATATGCCATACAGTGCAATAATGTGCACCAACATCTCTGACAAAGTGTGCTAGAACAAGAACAGTGAGTGTCTCATACATTTTATTTCTAAATTGTGCTGTTATTTTAAATTTTTCTGGATCTGTGGTATGCAACTTGTTGAGCCAATGCTTTTTCCACTACTATTCCATGCTGTAGTACAGGTTCTAGTTCCAGCTGCCCTACTTCTGATCCAGCTTTCTGCTAATGCACCTGAAAGACAGCTAAAGATAGTCCAGGTATCTGAACTCCTGCCACCCATATGGGAGACCAAGATGGAATTCCTCACTCCTGGCTTCAACCTGGCCTAGAACTGGCCATTGTGGTCATTTAGGGAGTAGGCCAGGACATCCTCCTAAGCGTTCTATCCCTCTCTTCCTCCCCGCTCTATTTCTCTGTGTTCCAAATAAAAATTAAATTATTTTAGAAAATTTCCAGTTACAGCTATAGTAATTCATCTTCTTACTCTTTATATTGTTTATTTTTATCACCAATTGGTCAGAGATTTGTTTAATTTACTCATTTTTAAAAATACCAACATTTTCTTCTGTTGATCCTTTATTATACATTTATTTCTATTTTACATTTTCCTGCTCTTTGGTATATTTTCCTCTTCAAACTTTCTTTGTGCTAATGTAATGCTTATTTCCAGTATTTAAAAATATTTATTATATTCTCCACTAAAATATTGAGTCACCAGAACTATATTTAACAATTTCCAGAGAAGTTTATTTATAGCTCTAATTTTAGTCTTAATTTTTGTGGTCCAGATTTCAGAAAGCTAAACATAGTACAAGGTGATTTTTTGTTCATTCATAATCCAACATGTTTTCTAATTGGGACACAACAAGATAGAATCTTCTTTTAGGTGACCAACATTCCCAAGAATTAGTCCTGTAGGTATTGATGAAAAAGAAGGAAGAATGTGGAAGACTGCAGGGACATTCTGCTATCAAGCCTAAAAATATGTGCATCAGTTCTGCCAACATTATCAGCCAAGAGCTAAGTCTCCCAAACGTGAGGGGCTAGCAAATTATAGGACAGAGAAGAGAACCAAAGTTTCTGCCACAGTCTGTCATGTAATTTATATTTTGGTCAGAATGTATTTTCTGTACTACACTAATTTTCAGAAAAAAATGTAAGATATGAGGTGGATATTTGAGCTAGTAGTTAGCAGGCTGATGAAGATGTTGGCATCACTTATCACAACGCATGGGGTTAACATTCAGCCCCAGCTTCTGACTCCAGCTTCCTGCAAGTCTAGATCCTGGGAGGCCAGGTGCTGGCTTAAGTAATTGGGTCCCTGCCACCCAGTTGGAAAAGCTGGACTATTTTCAGCTGTCTGCTCTGGCATTAATTCAGTCCTGGGGGTTGTTGGCATTTGCAGAGTGAACCAATAGATAAAGAGAGTTCTCCATCAAGTGACCTCTCAGATAAATAAATAAAAACTTTTTTCAAAAAGTTGAAGGCAATACTTTTCAGTAAATGTTTTCTGCGTGTCTGGAAACAATGCCTATTTTCCATTTACTGGATGTGGGTTTCTATGTATATTTAATTTAAATCATGTTTGTTGACTTTATTGATCAAATGATTTGCATCATTACTGTTTTTCTTACTTTAAGCAAAAATGACCAAGATAGATGTATTGGCAGATGGATCAACTTCTGTGTAAATGTATATGTGTTTATTTGAGGTAATGGTGTTAAATGATATAAATTTGTAACTGTGATATCCTTTTGATTTTATCCTCTTTTTTAAGAGTTCCCTTCTTTATCAATAGGATATGACAGGAATGCATTCTGAGAAATATATTGATGGGCAATTTTGTCATTCTACGAACATCATGGACTATGCTTATGTATACTAAATCCCTATGAGACTATCATTGTGTATATAGCTCTTTGTTGACCAGTGTCACATGACTCTATTTTGTCTGATATTAATTCTAATTATTACTTAATTTTGGTTATATTTGTCTGAGTCTCCTTTTGAAGATTATTAGATATGATTTGAACTTGTGTTTTCAGCTGTGTACAAAATTTTCCATATTTTTATTGCTATTGATTTGCTTTGTGTAATTTCTTATTTTATGTAAGAACCTTCCGTTTTCTTAACTCCCTTCTTCATTGTATCCATCTGTTGTTTAACCCTTACACTGAGTTTTTACTTATAATTATTCTACTTTTGGTCTCTAGATTTTTTCCCCCAAATTCTGCCTAACCTCATGCTTCTCACTTTCTCTTTGGAAATTTTCTTTCCTTTATACATAAAAATAATTTTCATTGTAAAAATTCCAGTACATTCCCAGCATTTCTGTATCTCCAATATCTAAATTCCTATTGTTGAGGATTTCTGTGACACTTGCTCATGTGTTTTCTCCTGGGCTTGCAGCTGAAGTTTGTTATTCACAATAGAACGTGGTCTTGTGGGCTTTCCCAGTGTGTAGGCTGTGGGTTCATTCCTCCAGGGAAGGCTTGTGTTTCTCACTATCACAACTATGGAGTCATTATAGACCTGGATCCAGCTTAGGATGAGTGTGGATATGGAATTTTTCAGCTTATGATTTTCTTGCTATGTGAACAGTACAGACTTTGAACCTCCATCCTTGTAAATCTTTTAGTGGCCATAGATTTTAAGGAAAGCTTTTGTTTCCATCGCTGTTTCTAGCTTGCTGCTTCCCACGTGAAGTGTCATTTATGCTAAGTGAATACTGTTCTGTTCGTTAGACCTTCTTGAACTGGATAATCGCTATTGGGACTTTGTGAAGAATCACATATCTGTCAGCATCAATGATGCTACCAGGGAACCCCATTGCTTCAATCTTCATTTGTTTCTCTAGACTTTCACTGTCTTAATTTCTAGTGGCTTCTGCCATCCATTTGAAACGGTTTCAGACACATGATTCATTATTTTTTCAATAAAATATAAAAATTTCTCTTGATGTTCTTCAAATTAGCCTTATTTAAAAAAAAAGAAAGAAAACTGGAAACTGGCATAGGCTTTTTCAGGAGACATCATGATCTTTCCAGGCCACTGCTGATGCTGGATGCCCCAGTGTGTTGGAGACCCACTGTAACAACTCCAACAGTTATCAGATTTGATGAATTCTGAATAGCACCCAGATCAAAACCACTGTGATGAAACCTGTGAAAATGCAGTGCCAGATTTTGCACTAAGTGACCTTATTAATACCTGCAATGCTAAATCACCCTTTAGAGCTTGATTTTTCTCATCTCCAAAAATCACTGACTTGCACAATACATCTTCTCAAGTAGATGCTACAAATGCTCAAGGACTTATTGATTTC
Organism: Ochotona princeps; assembly: GCF_030435755.1. NCBI lineage: Eukaryota > Metazoa > Chordata > Mammalia > Lagomorpha > Ochotonidae > Ochotona > Ochotona princeps. Next base: position 33,260,994 of record NC_080838.1, read on the forward strand.
TCTGGCTCCCAAATGCATCTGGGGCAGCTTGAGTTCACACCAAACCTTTGTAATCTGCAGTAGTCTCACTCATTCACACACCCTACCGTCCTCCCTAGGGCCACATAAATATAAATTTCTTTGTGTATTCGATTGTGAAATAAGCTAAGAATAATAATCTAGAAGTTATTTTAATAGTTCTTTTGTCTCTTGTGCTCTTGGTTCTAAAAATCAAATATTAAGCCTCTACTCTTCGGGCACTTAGATATTGAATGTACATATTGTAGTTGAGAGAGAAGGAGGAGTGGGTTTTATATTGAATTACTTTGAAGTGAAATCTTCAAAAGGAGTGGTCCATCTTTGAAATGAGGGACATTTCAAAAATTTGGTTCCAAGTGACTTGTTCAGAGCCAGTAACGTCATTCTAGGAAAATGACTCTGATGAGGCCCTCAGCCAAGGCATTCATGACTCCTTGGATACAGATTATATATTGTCCTCACTGGTTTGTGTTTGTTCACCTCACTTCATTTCCATGAGCACAATATTGCAGAGGCAATTTAAAGGTCAGTGTAACTGGCCTTCTGTCCTTTCCTTTCTTTCTTGTTTATATCTAATACTGTGAGCCTTTGTCTTGATTTATTGTTTCAACTGTTCGGTTTCTATTTTGAACAGCTTGAAGAAACAGAGCTTGATTTCACTTTCCAAGAACTCCGGACCCATAAAATCTATCCAAAACAAGGACTCCTTTTGGGAATACCTGAAATGAGGGGGTCCCCTGAGTGCAATGTTTCAGAACATTTAAATAACTTATTTAAAAAATTATCTTGAATTTCAAAATTTTTTGCAGCACAGGAAGTGTATTTCAGTTCCATTTTCCATAAACTTTTTGAAGTCATCTTGTATGTGTGTGTATATAGGTGCTTATATGTGTATAACTAGAAGTATTTTTGAGTGGTAATATCATTTTTGTGCTTTACTTTACTAGATATTATTTAATTTAAACGGAATGGATTTTATTACATTTTACATTTTTTATAATTTAAAAAGATGTGATTTTTTTGCTTTCCAGGATCATGGTGAGAAGATAAATGTGTAAACAAACCCAATATTGCAATATGAGAATTGCTATAAGAGAGGTGTGCTTTAAAATAATTGAAAACATCTCAGAGTAGCATCTCAGTGGGCTTGCAAGAGACAGAGACAGCTTCTTGAAAGAGACGCTGTTTTAACTGAGGCGGTCATTTTTGTGGCAGCTTCCAAGAAGAGATACTCCAGGCAATGGCAAGGTTAATCTGAGTGGACATGCAGAGGTCAGACTGAAAACATCTTGTCATTTTGGCAAAATGTGTTTAGAATTAATCTTACAGTGTTCTATACAAATTCAAGCAGGGAAAAAAGATGAGTAAATGTTCATTCTATGGTTCCAAGCTGGTAGCAGTACAGAAGTTAGATTGAAACAGTGTGGATCATTAAGTGAGTTTGGTTGCAGTCAGGAAAATCAATAAACACTTGAAACAGTTAGGTGAGAATCAGCTGGTCTCAGCAATTTGAATGGGGCATGTTTATTTCCATGTTTGTGTGTGTGTGCACATGAGTGTGTTGGTGGAAAGATGGTCATCAAAGGAACAGAAATAATTTCTAATATCAAGTTAGTGTCCTTCTCATATGAGGGGATAATATGTAATAATCTAGCATAGGAAGTACTGGTGAGAAATTGCTCTGAATCTGAAGTATGTGCAGATTACCAAAGGTGAATATTTTAGTGGACCTAAGTATAGAAGTCAGGAAAGAGATGCAGAGCTTTAAAAATTAGCATTGTTTCTTAGAAGCTGTTGGGACGAGCAGCTCTGAGATGTTGAAATATAAGACAAAGGATGAGGAAGTGGTAGGAGGGGAGGGGGATAATGAATTTGACCCTGGACATGTTATAAAGATTGAACAACAACATGACAGGGTGATTACAGCATGAACTCTCAGCTTAAACAATCAGGTTCAAATTCCAGATATTATACTGAAATGAAGGTATCCCCATGAGCAAATTCTTTAACCTATAAGGCTTAGATTTCTCATCTGCCTGATAGAACTTATATTAGTTCTCAATCCATGTGATTGTTATGAAGATTAACTAGTTTAGGAAGGGCCCTAAAAGTGATACCTGGGGCACAATGTTATTAGACTGATCTTTATTTGAATAGTTAGGAAAAATGGAAGAGTTTAATCTCAAATGATGAAAAATTTAGCTGTGTGACATTATAATTCTATAAAGAACTAAACAAAGCAACAAGGGTTGCTTAGATACTAGAGTAAGGTCACCTTTCTATCTGTTTTGTTCCATGAATCAACATAAAAAAATGTTAAAACAATGTTGTGACTAACATCCCAGCCACATCTTTGAAATTTAGTTGACAGTTGTGTAGAAATATACTGTAAGCCAAAAAGCCAGATTTGTGGTTGTTGCCCAAGCCAGGGCTCTAAAGGGTGTCTATTCTTAACCTGAGACTGTGTTGCTTTATTTTTTTTCAGGGCATGGTAACTCATTTTGGATCTCCAGGCTACATAATATAAAATCATTTTTCTCCTTTAATAACCTTAACCTTTGCCTCCTTTTGTCCTGTAATTAAGCATTATCAGATCTAGAAGTTCCTCACCAAAAGAATGTGGATGCCTGCACCATGCTGTTGCTTGGCTGTCTTCTCTCTTACTTAAAAGCAATTGCAAAGAAATGGATACTTCAGCTTTCAAAGTTTCAGCCATTTTTTAAATCTTAAATGCAAGTAACAAGTAAATTTTAAGAGACAAGTCGTTACGATTTTAGTTTTTTTTCCCTGAGAGCAAATGAATCACGTGGTCTGATTATATAAACATCTGCCTCTTCAAATGATGAAGGTCCTACTGATTCACATGTTTTTCCTATTTTTTTTCTTTTTGGAATAAGTAACATTTTTGAGTGTCCATTGCACAACAACTGTTATTCCAGATACTTTGTATATTTTGGTGTATTTAATGCACTCAGCAGTCCTATTAGATATGTGCTGTTGGATCACATTAGCTCCAGGCACAATGTTGTTCTTGAGCTTCCTCAAATGTGAGGACAATATACATATCCTGAGTTTTTCATAATTCTAGAACTAACAATGAAGAGACATTTATGAACAACTTACACAGAAGAGCAAATAAAATCAAAGAATGGGGAGAGAGGAGAGTAATTAACAAATCAGGACAATCAGGACAACTCTGTTTTGCTGTTTCTTCTTTCAGTAGAACTATTTGCTCTCACAGGCATTGAAAGTGTGCTCTGGCAGCGGCCATGGGTAGATGTGCCATGAGAACTCCGGTTGGTCTTCATCTTCAAGTTGCATGTTGTCTACACTGAAGCAGACCAGAAAAAGAAAGGCTGGTTTGCTAAGTCACAGGAATTTAGTATATTTACTTTTATCTTTAAGTCACAGGAATTTTTCCAAATGTACTGAGAGGCGCAGTGATTTTACAGGAAATAAAGTTTAAGTATGGGGCAACACTCCTCCACATGGACAAGTGATACACACTGGAACATACGGAATAAGGAGTACCAAGTGGGTTTCCTAGCTGGTGCTATGATCTGCATGTCATCAATTATCACGTAAAGTCTTGACTTTGTGAAGTGAATGGGACACTCCCCCTTTTCACATGTGCTTTTCTCAGCATGCTGTCTCCTGTGATGGGGGCAGGGGAGGTGGGGTGGGATTCTAACGGCTATCTTACGTGTTTGCTACATCAACTGAGTACCGAGCATAATTAAGAAGAGAGGGAATAGAGTGGATGGTAATGGGAAACCAACCCTTTCTTACCCCGTTCCTCTCATAGATAGTCATATTTATAGACACATATGTGTGTATGTATGTATGTATTCTAAAAAACAAAGGCCTTTTGTTCAATTTTCTCTTTCTCCTCTTAGAGATTTATTATCTACTATATACAAGCAGGCATTGTACTAATTGTTGGAGATAAAATAAGTAGGTGAATACAATATAGGGCATTGAGCTTTCAAGGTTTCAGTCATTTTTAATCTACTATATTTTTATAGTTATATTTGTTGCTTGATGTTATGCACTATATTATATGGTATTGACCTGAAGCTTTTATCTCCAACAATTAACAAAATGACTACTTGTATCCAGTCGATAATAAATTGGAAAGGAATCAACAACATCACTATTTAAATATTTTTTTCTCTACCTTTTTTTTTTTTACAATATACTATTATCTTTTTAAATAAAAACATTTAAAACCTGCAATTTGAAGAATAATGTGTCCATTCATAAATCATTTACTTACTGTTGGGGATTGTAGTAGTAAGCTATCAGCAAGCCCTTGAGAGAGTTTCAGAAGCAGACACTACTGAACCTCATTTGTGCATCTAGAAGAAAGCCCATTATTTATTGATATTACTTTCAGTGGTGAGCTCTGATTAAATACAGTTGAGAGGCATAGAAACGTAAACAGATAGGTAGCCAGAGAAAGAACTTCCCTGCACTAATTCATTCCCAAATGCTCTGGTTGGAGACAGGAGCCGGGAGCTTAATCCGGGTCCCCAATAAGGGTGGCAGGAATACAACTACTAGAGCCATTATTTTCTTACATAAGCTAAATATGCAGACATATTTTTCCAGAACATGAATTTCTTTGTACTAATTTGCAATTAAGCTATTTGAAAACAAAGATGAAATAACTTGTTCCTTCAGACTTAATGTTTTAAATTGCTGGGCATAATTCTTGATAATATCACATCTGATTTGGTGTACTTTCTATGAATGATTGGCTAGTTTTTAGAAGTAACGAATTCATTGGCCAGAATTTGATATTTAAAATGAGATCAAGGGGAATAGAGTCCTTCACTGGCTTTCCCCAGATTCCAGAAATCTATGATTTTGAGGTTGAAAGAGCTTGCTCTCCTGTTTGGGACACTTCATACGGGAGACAGAGGCTGCTGAAAGCTGAACTAAGATCTGGTTCAAGACAAGCAAACTGACACACCGTCAGAAACAGAGATGACATAGAAAGATCTGGCAGCATTTATATCCCAGATTCAGTTGCTTCTGATAACAACCGGGTTTTTATCCTTCTGCCAATGTTTCCTCAATCAGGAAATGCCTCCTCTTGATTTGCTTGCACTAATCCTAGTTGAATTTCTTCGTTCCATTAAGAGTCATGATCTCACAACTGTGAAAAGACCAAAGTAATTCAAAGAAGGGATTCTTTCATCCCATTCTCATGCTATTCCCGTCAAACCACAGCACCTGTCAAGCGTCTGGGCTCCTCCAGTCCTGCCTGAATCAGTATGGCTTTGTTAGGAGCAATGAGAAAACCGGATGAACTGTGTCAGATGCGACTTTCTAGTTCTTTCCCTTGGTTGTCTTGATTCATGTCTCCTGACTATTTTAGACTGGTGTTTCTGGTGAAAAAGGAAAACTATGCAGGTACACTCAGGATTACCCAAATCTCCATGTGCAAAATATTGCACATCTAGAACATGAACTCAGCAATTAGATCTCAGATTTTGCTTTCTCCCCTTTGAGGAATCAAAGCCAAATAAGTAAAAAGGTGAATGAATCTTTTCAGATGTACATCTTAATACAGCCGGTTTGTTTTTGTTTTCCTGAGGCCTTTGTTTGCTTCATTCACTAGGCTAGTAGGCTACCACTGCATATGCCAACATCTTTTAAAGTCTTTTCTCTCGTTGTCCAGTTTAATTTAAAAAGTATTATAATGGTTTCTATATGACAGTCTTTGGCACTGATTCTTTATTTCTAAATAATGTGACTTACAGTAGGTCACCACCATAAAATTAGAAATACATGTAAAAACAAAAAGGTATCTATATACATATACCATATATATCATGGGCTTTATTTTTAGTAAATTGCAAGGATATTTTGCATAGAAATGTGATGCTGAATTACATAACCTTTTCTAAGTCAGGTGATTTCAATTGTGATCTTTATAAGAACTTTGTGATTTAGAAGTCATTTTAAATGATATTCAACTTTAGGAGCAAAGAAGTTCATTAAAAGGGGGCTACATAATTCACTCCACATCAGAAATGTTTAATGTTGTCATGGTATGTATCATCTATAGCAAGGAACAAAATCTCTGCTTGCTTGTTTTTAGTCGTAGGATTACGGCCATTTTCATTGAACTAATAACAAAGCAGAAGTAACAATGACAATGATAAATTTTCATGATATAAATATTCAATGAAGAACAGTAAGGACCTGAACAACCTGATATCCATAAATTCAGCCATGAGACTGAGAACGGTTATAGTGAATATTTTTAAAGGTCAGGGTCAAATTCTGCTTATGTTCTCATTGATCTGCAATGCTGTGTGACAGGACTGAGTTCCAAGTCCCTTTAGCAGTCTCTTTTTTCCCTGCCACATTCACATCCTATACTGTCATTAAGAAAGGCAACAAAATAGAGATACTAGAAGCAAAAATAATTCAAGGAGAGTAAACCCTTGCCTGAGTTTGTAAGTAATATACTCATCCTGGTTCATGGACTTTCCATGAATATGTGTTATTTATTTCTCTTCACCAAGTCACCTGATATCTCAAATCTTAGTTTAAGGAATGTGACAGGCAAGGATGTGTGCCACTGGCTAATAGGAAAGTATGTTTGCTACAGGTACCCTTTGTTTTATTTTAAGTGTAAAAAGTATAAGTAAAAGTCTGATTTACTTACACTTTGGGGCTAAGGAAGATAAGACTAGTGCTTCTAAATTTTTTGTTGTTGGTTCTTATTTGCCTACAGCGTTTCTGCTTTGCTAAATGTTTAGGTTTCAAGATACCACTTGCTAAAACATGATGTACATTTTGATGTTTGATGTACTAAAATACCTCTGTAATAATAAAAAATGCAAGAAGCATTTTTTTTGGATATGAGCTAATATGGGGTGGTAAAGATATGGAGAAGAACTCACATTTACCATAAAAATGCCAAACATTGAGTGTGATACCAACTCTAAACTTGGTAGTTGATTTTGAGGACTGTGAGAAATCACATTTTTTAAAGAATTTGTTCTGAAAAAAAGTGAAAAATAAATGATTAAAATTACTTGTAACTACTATATTACAAAATTCAACTTTATTCTCACTTTTAAAAACTGCACTGTGTTAACTATTATAGTCATTGTTACGTGTGTATTTTATATGTATTTTTGAAATATTTATTTGTTTTATTTGAGAGAGTTGCAAAGAGAGGGAAAGAAAGAGATCTTTGATTTACTGACTCACTCCCCATATGGCCACAGTGTTTGGATCTGGGCTGAAGCCAAGGGACTGGAACCGCATTTGGGTCTCCAGTGTGTTTGTCAGGGGCCCAGGCATAAGCACCACCTTCCGCTGCTTTCCACTGCATAATCTGGGAGCCAGATCTGAACTGGAGCTGCCAGGACTTGCAGTGGTACATATATGGAATGCCAGCATTCCAGTAGTGGCCAAAATTGCTCTGCTACAAGACCCAGTCCATATGTAACTTTAAAAAAAAGATTTATTTATTTTTATTGGAAAGGCAGATATACAGAGAGGAGAGACAGAGAAGATCTTCCATCTGAAGATTCACTCCCTAAATGACAGCAGTGGCTGGAGCTGAGTCAATCTGAAGCCAGGAGCCAGGAACTTCTTCTAGGTCTCCCATGTAGGTGTAGGATCCTAAGGTCTTGGTCTGTCCTCGACTGCTTTCCCAGGCCACAAAGAGGAAGCTGGATGGGAAGTGGGGCTGCCTGGATTAGAATTGGTGCTCATATGGGATCCCAGCACATTCAACGTGAGGACTTTAGCCACTAGGCTACCATGACAGGCCCAAATGTAAGTTTTAATACATGCATCTTTGTGCTTTAAGCTTCAGAGCGATGTGCATGAATTCTGCAGCACTATGCTAATTTTTAAACAAGAAATCAAAGATTTGGCATCTGCTTTTGACCTAAGTAGCCTTTCTTTATTCTATAACTGGTAAATGGAATTGAGATTTTTCTGTCTATAGAAAGATTTATTGATTTGAAAGGCAAATGTACATAGAGACTGAAAGAGACAGAGAGAGAGAGAGAGAGAGAGAGAGAGAGAGAGAGAGAGAGAGGTCTCCCATCTGCTGGTTTACTCCCCAAACAGCTGCAACAGCCAGAGCTGGGAGCCAGAGCCAAAGCCAGGAGCCAAGCATTTCTTCCTGGTCTCCCATGTCGCTGCAGAGGCACAAGAACTTGGGCCATCTTTTGCTGGTTTCCAGACCATTGGCATGAAGCTGGATTGGAAGAGTAACAGCCAGGGCTGCTGGGCCAGGCTGAAATCAGCGGCTAAGAACTTCCTCAGGGTCTCTATGTGGATGACAAGAAGGCAAGTACTTGAGCCATCACCTACAGCCTTTTCTCCCCCAGGGTGTTCAGGGTGTTCATTAGCAGGGAACTGAAACTAAGCTAGAGTAGCCAGGATTCAAGCTAACACTCTGATATGGGGTGCTGGCATTGTAAGTGGAAATTTAACCCACTGCATCACAATGTTCATCCTTAATTCTCTCTAATCACTAATCTGATTGTGATAAATTAGGTGATGACTTCCTAAAATAACCCTATACATTTTTTACATTTAGTGAGACTTCTTGAACTAAAGTGGCAGATAGGACAAAAGTTCATGAACACAGAGCATGAAACAACTTAAACAGAAAAACACTGCAGACCTGGAGCAATGCCTCAATGGCTAAATCCTCACCTTGTAAGTACCAGGATCTTTATTTCCTATCCAGCTCCCTGCTTATGCCTGGGAAAGCAGGAGAGGCTAGCCCAAAGCCTTGGAACCCCGCACTCACGTGGGAGTCCCAGAAGAAGCTCCTGGCCTCAGATGAGCTCAACTCTGACTATTGCAGCTATTTGGGGAGTGAACCAATGGATGGAAGATTTTTTTTCTCCGCCTTTCTTTCTCTTCATAAATCTAATCTGCCTTTCCAATAAATCTTAAATAAAGCACTGCACATTTTTGCTTATCTAGGTAAAGTGTCATAGTTTGGAAATCCTTGTGTGTGGAGAAAACTGAACTTTAGTTTCAAATCGGTTACTCCAGAACTCAGATAGAAAACTCAGAAGCAACATTTCTAGAGGAATTATTAGGTACTTATTGGTAAAGTTACTATAATAAAGAATGAATTATTTTTGCATTGTGGATTTTTTTTTGCCTTAGTCATTTATTGCTGCTAATTGCTGGCAATTGCAGAGAAGAAATCAACTTGTCTCCTATTTGCAGGATTTCTTAGTACTAGGTCATTGTTAGTGGATGGAAGGAAGTTGAGTGTTTGGAATTTAAGTGACTTAATCAAGAATAAAACAGTGAGTCATTCACTCTGCTAAGAAGAGAGACAGGAACTTCCTGGCCGTAAGTTATATAAACTGATGACTTAATATGCCTTTTCTTTACTGCTCCCCCTTTTAAACTATGGGATTTCTGTGAGGGGCAGACGGGCTTGTTCTTGAGCATGACCACCATTCTGCTCTCTGGGAAGACATCAACTTGAAATAGAATTTGTTTTGTTGGCTGGTGTGCAGTTATCATCATTTTGATATGCTAAACCTCAAAGCCCAGAGTGTATGATAGCTGCTAATGTTTTAAGACAAACTTTGCCCCAAGAGTTCATTATTCCTGAAAAACAAAGGGTTTGAACATCAAGCAGTCTTGAGTCAAGCTGAAGGTATGAGTAATGTAATGAGTGTGACCCATCATCCTTTTGTTTTGAAAGGGTTTACATCCACCAGGTATGTGCCTGGCATGATGTAATATTTTGGACAGGCACTGTTAGTTCTGACCCTAGCAGGTATCACTGCTCTTTGGACATGAGTGATTGATTCTTTGAATTCATTTCACATGATGTAAGTTTTTTTTTTGCGGTGCATTAGAGCTTTTAAGTAGATTCTACAAATGTAATGATTATTCTGAATGATCAAGTTTGCTTCCAACAATATTTACCATATCATTTTCTGTATGTCTCTATCACATCTTTTTCCATGAGCTTTGATTGGTTTTATTAATTGTGAAATTGCTTTTGGAATAAGCTGGAGATGATCCCAGTTGGAGTGGAACAACAGACCTCGTTGTGGATGTCTTTCAGTAAAACAGATATTAATAGAAATTGCCACCCTTCCTAAGTATCATCTTGCACTTTCCATTCACAGAGTCTTGCATGCCCCCACCATGGGTCTCTGATATCACCAATTCAATAAAACGTAAACTTTTAACCATAACATTTTCTTGGTTTCTGATAATATCCTGCTTTCCCTACATTAGAAAGTCATTGCATGTCTAGCCATCCACTTGGGCACTGGGTCTTGTCCACTCTTTGTTAAATTCCACGTTCAATGGAGTAATTCCTGCAGTTATCCCCTCTCCTTTCTCCATCAATCTATTTTGATTTTTTTTCAGATTTTTCTCATAATCACACACACTTGCTGTGCTACATATCACATGAAACAAAAATGAAAACAAGCCAAAGACTTACAAAGGGAAACAAAACATAATAAATTACATCCCTTGGCCTCATATGCCTTTGTGGCTATTGCCCAAATCGGTTTTCCTCTTTCACAATAAAATTTGTCCATGTTTGCTGCCTTCCATCCTTCTCAACTTCTCCCATGAAAACTCTTTCGTCATGGTCATTATTTGCTAACACCAAACATCTGGAATGTTGCCTTTGATTTCTGTCTTAACTCTGCACTGCACCGCAGAACAATCAGCAAATCCCACCTTCCAGACAGAATCCTAGTCCAGCAGCCTCTCACCAACCCTTTCTTAGTCCACTGTCACCCATGTGTAAGCACCTTGGTCACTGTTCATCACTTTCCTGGACCGCTTGCTGTGACAGCCTCCTCACATTGGCTCCCACACTTAGTCTCTCACAAGCTGTTCTCCACCTGATGGACTCATTTCTTTCCATTGCTTAGAACTCTTCAACAGCTTCCAGCACTCTCTGGATAAGTTTAGAGGAGGTTCTGTGTGATCCATCCTTGGGTCTCCTCTCTCCGTTTCACTGTGATGTAATAGGATTCTTTCTCCTTTTCCTCTTCAACAGGTTCCTCTCCCAGGATTTCTACTCTGTCCTGTATCCTGAATGGCTCCCCAGACAGTTCGTTCCACTGTCCCGATTCCCCAACATCATTGCCTTCCAATTCCCTAGTGTATTTTTTTTTCAAGGTCCTTACCTGAGCATGAAATACTCTTTTGTATTTACTGTTTTCTTTCACTTAGAACAGAGTCTGAAAAATGATGGCTTTGGGCCAAATTTCTCTGTCATCTGGTTTTTGACGAAGCTTTATTGGGACACAGTCATGGTCATTTGCTTGTTTTTTGATGTCAACTTTTACATTACCTTGGCAAAGTTGAAAATTCGTCACAGAGACTGTATGGCCCTTAAAGGCTACAATATTTACTATATGGCATTTTTCATAGACAAATTTGACCTGCTCATACACTAACAAGTAACTAAATACTTTGTTTTTTTGTTGTATTCCTAGTGCCTGGAAGTGTATCTGGCACTTAGAAGAGACTCAATAATAACCTGTTGAAAGAGGAAGAAAAAACAAAATGAAAGATGTATTGTCCTTTTCATCTTCTTGTTCTTCATTCTGTCTGGTTTCAGCATTTTTTGTTTTCATTATCTTTCTTTGATTTTCAAGAAAAACCTTCCTCTAATTTGTTTCTTCCATTAGCCCTGCTCTTCATACTCATCAAAGTAGGAAAAGCCATAAAAATAGCTAAAAAAATTTTTTTTGGAAACCTGATTCTGAAGTTAAATGCATGTGTTCATTTTTTTTCTTTTCTGGTGTGCATATCATTATGACCATTTTTGAATAAAAAATTCTTTTCAAGAAAATATAATACTTGTAACAGGTTATTTTCCACAACTAATTATCTAACATAGTATTAGGTACTCTAGGTAATTTGTGCTAATGATATCATTTATTTCAGCTTGATTTGTATGGAGCTTTCGCTTTTTATGTTTTGTTGACTGACTAGCTTTTATTCTTAATGTGTGATATACTTAACCCATATTGAATTTCTGCTCTTGAGACTTAATCCACATATGAATATCTATTGGCAAACAAAGTTCTTTTGGAGAAACAAAAGTTATCCTTGTAGAAGAAACTTTCCATGCTAACTTTGATCTCTAGCAGATGTCACTAGGTGGGTGAGCTTTCTATGTCCATACTTTAAACAAAAGAAAACAATCAAAAATCTCTGCTGGATCAGATTAACCTTAGGTGAGTAAAATTTCCGAGAACCTGCAGTGTCTGGAATGTCCTGGCAGTGAAGAGCCTGGGTTATCTACTTGAAACTTGGATTCTGTTTTTGGAATAGGAGTAAAGCTCTAACATGTCCGAAAATAACCACAAGTGTGGGTTGTTATTTCTCCCTTCGAGGGATGGTCATAGTTGCATAACATCTGATAAAAGCAATAAAATATGTAAATAATGACAGTTTTATCTTCAATAATAATGGAAGCCCAAATAACTTTGATATGCACTGGTTTTTAAATTACTGATTATAAAGAAAACTAAGATACTCGAAAGTTAAAATATTAATTCTATATCATATAGTGGAAACCTTTTGTTTAAATTTGTTTAAACTACTGCTTTTTTGCTTCTGAATTATGATAGATTATTTCTGCCTCTTTTTAAAAAACGTCATCATTGAGTCCACAAAATAAACTAAATTTAGGAACTCTACCAAATACAATAACATATCCAATATTTTTGGTAAAAGAGAAGTTGTATATTACCTGATAGCATTATAGTGTTGAAGAAACTGGTTCCTAGGAATAAAGATGTGAATTCTTGAGAATTGTTCTGTTATGTGGTATTAAGCAAGTCACATGATTTCTCTGGGATTTCGTTTCCTCATCAGTGACAATAGTTATGTTGGGTGAACTCCTTCCATTCTTGTATTAATTTTCTCACTCTGGGGCCAGTGTTCTAGCACAGAAAGTTAAGCTGCCATCCTTAACACTGGCATCCAATATGAACGTCTGTTGGAGTCCTGGCTGCTCCACTTCCAATCCAACTCCCTGAGAAAACAGAAGAGACGGCCTGCCCATATTGGAGACCCTGATGGAATTCCAGGTACCTGGCTTTGTTTGGACCAGTCATTTGAGGATAGAATCAATCTCTCTCTCCCTCCCTCCCTCTCTTTCTGTCTTCTTCTCCAATTTCTGTGCCACTCTGCACTTAAAATAATAAATAAATCTTTTAAAATTGGCTCACTCCACTTCAGGACTTGTGGAGTGTGTGTTAGGGAAACAAGCTCACAATTTAAAATACAGGTATACATTCCTATTGCTATTTTTTTATTTGCTTACTTTCAACAATTCCTTCAAAGGAAGGATAAAACTTGAAATTTGTTTAGCTTTTTTTGTTATCCTAAAGGCACATCCCACCATGGGGTCAATGAGAAAATGTTCAAACTTTGATAAACAATCAGCTCATCTAATGTGAAGCCCAACTAACAGAACCTTAAACGGGGCAAGGCAAAGAAAAACAGTGGAAGTCCTGGCTGGGTGCCTTTAAAAGGTCCAAAATTAGCACTCTTTGTTGACTTCATCTTCTTAATTTCTCTTGCTTTTACAGGAGTGTTCTATTGCTGAAAGCAAAAAGAATGAATAAAGATCATGCAAGGGACACACTGAGATACAGATCTCAGCATAATCATTTAAACAGGGTGGCTTTGTGCACACCATCAGACAACCAGATCCAATACCCAGCTGGAAACACATGAAGAAAAAATTGATGTGTTGAGTGTTCAAACTAAGCCAAGTGTTATAAACAACTTAAAATGATAACTCATTAAGAAAATCGCTTTTTAAGAATCCTTTCTTGGGCCCAGAGTGGTAGCCTAGCAGCTAAAGTCCTCGCCTTGCACACGCTAGGATCCCATATGGGCACCAGTTCTAATCCTGGAAGCCCCACTTCCCATCCAGCTCCCTGCTTGTGGCCTGGGAAAGCAGTCAAGGATGGTGCAAAGTCTTGAGACCCTGTACCTACATGGGAGACTCAGAAGAATCTCCTGGCTCCTGGCTTCAGATCGGCTAACCTCTAGCCATTGCGGTCACTTGGGGAGTTAATCATTGGATGGAAGATCTTCCTCTCTGTCTCTCTTTTTCTCTGTATATCTGCTTTCCAATAAAAATAAATAAATCTTAAAAAAGAACCCTTTCATTCTCTCTGTCTCTCTCTTTGCATTTATTTATTTTTATTTGCAAGGCAGATTTATGGAGAGAAAAAGAGAGGGAAAGACCTTCCATTTGCTGGTTCACTCTCCAAAGGGCTGCAACAACCAGAGCTGAGCAAATCCGAAGCCAGAAGCTTCTTCTAGGTCTCTTGTGTGCATACAAGATTCAAAGGACTTAGACCATCCTCTGCTGCTTTCCCAGGCCACAAGCAGGGAGCTGGATCTGAAGTGGAGTAGCCAGGACAAGAACTGGTGCCCATATAGGATGTCAGCGCTTGAAGGCAGAAGATTAGCCTTTAAATCTTGATTGTATCTGCGAGATACAATACTCACATTATAAAGCAAGAGTGATAGAAACTCAAGAAATAAGCTGAATACTATAATAAATCTTTTGAGGATATTTACTGACCTGGGTGAACTTGAGTATTCACTTATACAGCTTTTATGGGAATGAATGGAAAACAAAGCCGATGGCTGCCTAATAATGGAAGCTTAGTGAGAGTCCCACACTCAGTAAAGTTGGAACATGAAAGGACAGTACTGTTACTGTGAGGATGACTCAGAAATAAATCTGCATGCATCATACACAGTGCTTTTCCCTTAATATGTCAAGAAAAATCACCTGAATTAAACCTGGTGATAAGCAAAGCTATTAAAAAATCCCCTGAGAATTTATTATCATAAACTGGTCCTCATTTATGCTTGAAAATTGAATTCCAGCTATGTGTGGTGGCTTGACCTCCTTAAGCTAAGAGTGAATCTCAAGTGTTCCTAGACAGGTAGTACAAGCACACTTGACACAGTAAATGGGAGTCTGGTTAAAGAATTTACATCATCTCTAGGTCTTAAAGACCCAAAACACATGAGCAATTCATCAAACTTGTATGTAAAGATATATGCAACACAAAGAGGGGAAGAAGATACCAACAGTGAGAATCAAGACAGAAATATCTGTTCATATTTTGGAATTAATACGGAAAAATGCTGAGATGTCTTAATTATGTATTTTAAGAGATAAAATGAGTCTTAAAATTATACATGAAAACCACAGTTAAAACAAAAATCATATGTGCCAGAACTTCTAGAAATGAAACACGATTGATATTAAGAATTGAATGTATGGATTTAATGATGAATTAAACACAGCCACAAGAGAATTAATATACTGACCCTGAAGATGGATTCCAAAAGAACCCAGTGAATAAAAGAGAAGGCAAGCGTGTGAAGGAGATGCTAAAACACATGGCAACTGGTATAAAGAGACATTGAAAGGAAGTCTAGTTAGGGTCTCAGAAGAAGACAGGGTAAGTCAGTGGCAAATTCCATAAAAGTAATGGCTGATTTCACAAAAGACCATTATGTAGAAAACGAGGAAGCCTACAGACATCTTACCAGCATGAATCAAACAGTATTTACATAAACATATTGTAGCAGAATTCTGGAACAAAAAGAAAACTGTGAAAGAAGCATTGGGATTGGTGGGGGGGGTGCTGGGGAGTAGGTCTCTGGTGGCAGTGTCATTAATTGCAGAGTGCAAAATAATCAGTGGTGAACATATGGAAGCCATTGGACTTGTAGAATAGAGTTGTAACATGGGTTGTGGGAAAAGAGTGAGAAGGAAGAAAATGTAACCCATTGCACAGCACCTTCACCTAAACCAAAGTCAAAGCTTGGTTGTCATGGGTGTGAGGCAACTGTCCCACGAGGCTATTGGCATGAATCTCTTAGTGAAGAGATGGTAGACAGCTGCAACCCCTGCACAATCTTGTGCTAGCTTACCTCTCTCTCTCTCTCTCTCTCTCTCTCTCTCTTTCTCTCTCTCTCGTGTGTGTGTGTGTGTGTGTGTGTGTGTGTGTGTGTGTGTGTAATAGATTCACTGTTGGGGATGGGAGAAAGGTATCTGTCCTCTCACAGAACAGGACAAGGAGACAAAGGGGACAAAAGAAATCTGGTTTAAAGTTACTCATGCTTTAAGCCCCCATGAAAACTTTTTCAACCACAGGCAACAGAGAGAGTAGAGATCAAGTGGGCTCTGAGCAAAAATGAAAAAGGCTGATTTCTGTAGAATCTCAGTGTGACAGCCGAACAGTAGCTAAAGGATAGAAGTTAGGAGAGAATCAGCCCTCCGGGCTGACCTAAAGCTAGGCATTCATGCCATGGAGCAAGCTCCCTGCAGTCCTGCCATGTGTGCAGGCTTGGTTCCTGAGCAGCTGTGCAAGGTTGGGTGGTAGAAGAGTCGTGCAATCAACTTGGGTGTGTCAGATGACACACCTTGGACTTGTGGACTTGCTATAGTTAGCCTGGATTTAAAGGCAAGAAAAGAGCAGTACAGAGAAATTAAGAAAGGTTCTCAAGGAAGTGTTAAAACTGGAGTTTGAATCCAGACCACCTCACTGCAGAATCAAGTTTTTCACCTTCATCATCACCATCATATCAAACTGTGACGAAGTGGATAGATTCCACAGTTAGCTGAGCCAGTGGTAGGCTCTGCCGCCACAAGCAGAGTGTCAGCTGCATGGACACGTTCTACCAGACAAGTTAAGGGAAACATTGCTTTGCTCCTTGCTGTGCACCTGCAGCTATTACATAGTAGGTATGCAGTACATATTTGTAGAGTGAGTAAAACCAGATGTATCACTACATACATAGGATGCTCTCTCTAATCCTGATGAATTCTCTGCACAAGTCAGCAGGCTATACAAGCCAGGGCTGAAACATTTTAAATTGCTTTGTTTGGGATGATGCAAGACAGTGATCACTAATAGACCTATAGGTAATAAAAAAAATATGAAAAATGAATTTTATAGATGCACATATAGACCCAGAGTGTTAGGGAACTCTCCCAAGGTCATTCCATCATGAGGGCTAGGATGATGTCAGAACAGCAAACAAGGAGAGAGAGAGACAGAGAGATAGTGCTTTAAATTCAGCCGCAGCCAATCAATTTGAAATGTGAACAAAATCTAGATAAAAATTTTCCTTGTTTTCATAATTTACATGTAGCTTATTAAAATATGATTACAACATGGTAGAGGTCATTTTTGCCAGTTGAGTTCTCAAACTATCTGAACTCCTGCCCTAGTGTGCAGAGTATGAACAAGAGTAACCATAGTGACTCTGTTTTGAAAATAAAGTGGAGCAGTTCTGGCTAAGCCATATGGGAGCAGTGAAGGACTTATCAATCAAGCACACACAGAACCAGAACTCAGTGCCAAGAACAACTGAAGGGACATATCAAAAGACACAGAGACTGCTCCACCCAACTAAAGGAGGAACTTCAGCTCAGTGCACCTGGCCATCCCTGACCCTAGGACTTGCAGGGGCCCACTTTTGACAACTGGCGCTGCTAGAAGCACTCCGGATGAGTGACTTGGCAAGCAATCAGTTGTAAGGGACCTCCACCTCAACAGACTTGACACTCATCTGCCTGGTGCCTGGAACCTTCCAGGCCACAGACTCCTCTCTCCTGTTTCTTCTTCTCACTCGATGCGAGTGATATACAGTACTGCCTCTCCTTGTGCATTTGCTATGATTGGTTGATTTGTGTGTGTTTGACAAGTCACTCTGACATTGTAGGAAGACACAAATGTGTGTGGTCACCTTCTTGGAAGAGGATATCTCTCCGGAACCCGTGCACACACTCATGGTATCCAGCAAGAACCAGATGCTGAACTCAGACTCCTTGCCTGCCAGTCACACATCGCTCTGTCTGCCTTTTACCACATGGAGTGACTGTGTTGACTTGATTCTGAGGGTAATATTAAGGGAGCAGTGTGGCATGGAGTAGGAATGTGGATAGTCAGATCCCAGCCCATCATTTCCTTTTCAAAGGACAGGGAGGCTATTGGACAAGGAAGAATTGAACTCAGTGGTCACATTCCTTATCCAGTCACATGTCTTTTCCTCTTCCCTGTGACTCCTAGCACGCCTTGTCCTCTTACTTCCTGACTGCAGCAAACACATTCTACCCTGAAGTTTTAATCATGTTACAAGATTGCTATGAATCTAATCACGCTTCGTAGGCCAGTGAGATGCACTGCCTACTGGTAGCTCAGGACCATGGTATCCTGCTACTCCTGAAATATTTGCCAACATTCTTTTCCTTCCTTGTTTTTGAATTCTTCTTCTAGGAGTTTGGGTGGTAGGAGAGGATGAAGACAGCAGGACCCTTGCGTTTTGTTCCAGTGGCACATTGAGGGGATGGTGTTGACCCATTCTCACTCAAACTCAGCTCTAAGTTCAGCCATCCCAGAAGTCTGTGCCATCATCTGCTAACAGCCTTCTCCACACCCCCCTGAATAACTATTGTCTTTTATTTAGGCTTTGTTTATAAAAATATGTGACCAAAGACAGGTGGAACCAGAGGTAAGTGCAGTTATTATAGGGCCTGGAATTCATGCAACTTTGAGCCATTTTTATGGAAAAAATGTATAATAAAATACAATTTCAGATTTGAAAATAAGCACAAGACTTTAGAAGAGGCTTTAACCAATCAAGTTTCTTACACTACATGAGTAGCAACGTAAATTCATTATTATCTGTGACATTCACAAGTGAACATGATGTAACTTTGTGACCATAAATGAGTTATGAAGGCAAAGATCACGCTTTCCTGTTTGTCAACAGTTAGTGACAGCACCTGCTGGTGGTGACTCGTCAGTACTGGCCCATGGATGATGACATTTGTGCCTATAAAGAATCACATGGGTAGCCATGTACTAGACAGGTGGGGTTATTGGAAAGAAAAGTGCTAAGGAAAGAGTCTGCGGTAGAAGCAGTGGTGAACAAACTGGAAAAAGTCAGTTTGACTTTGTGGCAGAGGGTGCTTAATTGGAAGAAAAGCTTCTGAGACAAGATGATCTGTTGAAAGGTATTTCAAGCACAGAGAACAGTGTGAGTGGAAGCACGGAGGTTTTGAGCCGCATCGAGAGTTCATGAGATGGCAAGCAGCTTTGTAGAGGTGAAATGCAAAGCACAGGAGGACAAAGAGGGGATGAAAGGCAAAAAAAGATGAAATATTAGTGTATTGGAGTGCACTGTGAAAAGCCACTGGCGACTTTAAAGCAAGGGAGAATGTGGTGTGTGTTTTTGCAATATGATTCTGGTCCTGGTGTGAAGAACAGACTTAAGATACAGGTAGCAAGACACTAAGGGCCTAGTTGAAATTGACTAAATGAAAGGTACTGAGAGTCTGATCCAGTGGTGATAATGGTGATCACAGAGCCAGGCAGATTATGGGAGATACTGAGAAGATGGCAGAGTTTATTGACTGATGGAGTCAACAAGGGCCAGGATAAGAGAGAAAATCAGGGTAATGCTTCTAGGGGTGGATAGTGGAGGTACCAGGCACTGAGAATCTAGGAAGAGGGGCAAACTTGGAGGGAAAGGTGTCTTCTGGAGGTGTTGGATGCAAGGTGTTAGAGAATCACTCAGGCAAATCTAGTGAGCAAATACATTTAGGGTTGAAACAAAAGAGGTATTTGGAATCAAGTTTAGCTATAGATTATCTTTCATCACCCATAAATGGCAGAGTTTAACATGATTACTGGTTAATTGGATTACCTGGGGAAAGGAGCACAGGGACTGGGGATGGAACACCAACTGTGAAGACAGAGGATTTTTGCATTTGCTCCTTTGGAAGTGTTGGGGTCCTGCCACTGGATAAAGTGGCACAGATGCTCCAGGGCCATTCTGAAGTGCTCTGCAAATCTCTCTCTGTCTGGATAACAGACATGGGCCCACCTCCAAGTTAAGCCCTTCCTTCTTTAGCAGGTCTCAGTGCCAATGAAACTTTGCCCAGAAAGGGCTGCATGCCATTGCCTTGTGTACTGCATTTAGCACACCTTGCCATTTATTGCACTTGGTTTCACTGACTGATGGATTGACTGGCCAGCTGATTGGCTTTTATCTCTCATTACTTCCAAACGCTATAAGGCCAGGGAGTTGGAGTTTTGTAAGTGTTGTTCATTTTCTGCTGTCAGTAAATAGTTTCTGAGGTGGCAGCTGTGGAGTTGAGTGGGTGTCTGCAGGTGACTGCCCCCAGGCAGAGGAGAAACCGGTTAGTTCATTCCCGGGAGCCCTCACACTGAGCAATATGCCTTTGGGGGAACAGACTCTACTAGGGTGTTTGTCCTTCACTTGGTGTCTGGTACAAAATGTGGCTCTTAATGGTGTCCCTGATAAGAAGAGTGGCCTCATTTTAGCAATAGAATGGTTGGTTATTAACATTGGTGTTAGCTAAATCCTGTCATGTCATGTGTGAAGAGGCATGGGAGCTCCCAGTGGGTTTTATTTCAAAGTTAGTGGGATGGAATTACTTTCTTGGCAGCAGGACATGGATTTTTATGGTATAGAGATGAAAAAATGGATCTCTCTCAAATCCACTGCCTAGATTTGAATCCTGAATGTGACGTGTAAAAATGTAAATTCACGTTAAGCGAAGTTAGCTATTCTGTACCTCACTTTTCCTAACTGTAAAACTGAAATTACAGTGGCAATTTTATCTCAGGATTATCATTAATCTCTAACAAAATCTGACAATAATTATTGGCTATCATTATTGTTTCTACTCAAAGAATAATTTCCTGCAAACCTTAAAATGCCCATACTTGATATCATTTCATTGTGAGCAGCACAGGATTGGTGATTTTTCTCCCCTAACTTTATCTCTTACTTTAATCTTCCTTATCTCAGTGAAAAACATGCTATCCATCCATTGGATGAATACATAAGCATATAAAAATTAGCTGTAACCCCTGCCTTTCTTGTAACTCTCAAATGCAAGCCATTTCCAAGACCCAATGAGTATCTCCCAAATATAATGAAAATCTTCCGGTATTTATTCTTTCTCTGATTACTCAAGTTTAATCATTGTTTGCTGGAATTCCACATGAACTTCCTAATTGGCCTTTGTGCTTTTCTCACTACCTTTTCTAATACATTTTCTCAATTCTAAAAATACAAATTCAGATTGCTGCTGCCTAGGAATCCTCCTAGGGTTTCCTTTTTATTACAGAGGAAAATTCTAATTCCTTATGCAGACCTACAAGGCAAACAAAGCCATTCAATAGCTGGGGTTTACCAACCTCTCCATTCACAGGTCATGCAAAATTATTAATTTCAAAATTAGTCTTCTGTGGGCCCAGCTTGATGGCTCAGTGGCTAAATCCTCACCTTGCACAAGCCAGGATCCCATATGGGCACCAGTTCATGTCCCAGCTGCTCCACTTCCCTTTCAGCTCCCTGCTTGTAGCCTGGAAAAGCAGTAGAGGATGGTTCAACACTTTGGGACCTTGCACCCACGTGGGAGACCCTAAGGAGGCTCCTGGATCCAGGAATCGAATTGGCTTAGCTCTGACTGTTGCAGTCACTTGGGGATGAACCAACAGATGGAAGATCTTTTTCTCTGTCTCTTCTTTTCTCTGTGGATCTGCCTTTCCAATTAAAACAGACAAATCTTTAAAAAAAATAGTCTGCTGTAGAATTATTCAATTTCAAATCCCATCTGAGGTTGCCTTGGCAGGGACAGACTATATGATTTCACAGATCTTATACAGCCCATGGGTGAGCCATTACCCACGGCTGTTTTCTGGAAATGCATAGGCTGTCTAAAACACTAAAATAATGAAATGTTTGATAGAATGTTGTTTGAGCTGCTCCTGGAGTATGAACAACGGTTAGGAAAGGGGAATGGCATTTCAGAAAAAGGAAGGTGTTTCTCAAACACTGAAGGGAGGGAACGTGAACAACAAGACTGCATACATTGATTTTGTTGACCATTTGGAGTGGTAGCAGGAATTAAAGTTAAGAGCTTGATGCTTGATAATTCAGAGCTAGGCATTCAGGAAGAAGGAAAGGGAAACAATTTGAGCAGCTTCAGTGGATCACCATGAACAAATCGGAGTTTCAGAATACGATTACTATAGAAAAAGAGAGCAGATACAAAGATACATAGTATGATGTTATTTTACTAGTTTGGGTTGAGGCTGGCACCATGGTATAGGAGGTAAGACTCCACCTACAGTACCAGCATTCCTTTTGGGAACCAGTTCAAATCCTGGCTGCTTCACTTCTAATCTATCTCCCTGCTAATGTGCCTGGTAAAGCAGTGAGAGATGGCACAAATTCTTGGGCCCCTGCATCCACATGGGAGACCTGGAAGAAACTTCAGGTTCCTGGCTTCAGACTGGTTTGCCTCTGGACACTGCACAGTTGGGGAGCAAGCCAGCAGATAGGAGATTTCTATTTCTCTCTGTCTCTCTTGTTCTTTGTAACTCTGGCTTTAAAATAAAAATAAAAAGAATCTTTCAAAAATGACACAAAAAAATTTAAAGTGCATATAGAATAGGCTGTGGCAGAAACAGTCCTAAGTTCAAATCGTAGATATGTTACTTTCAGTGGCATGATATAGTCAGTTATGTATTCTGTGCCTCCATGTTTTAATCTATAAGATGGGGATAGCAATATCTACCTTAAGGAGTTAAAATATGTCAATGAGATAATACAACTGAATTTTTAGTGTGACGTTAGATACCATGTGATTGCTTACAAAGAACAGCTGTTCTTATCACCACCACCATCATCATCATCACTCTCATCGTAACTCTTTCAGCTTAGCAAAGTATCTACCAGGAAATACTTGATACAAATACTTGATTGGACAAATGAAGTAGAGCAAAAAAAATCCAGGTAAATTATGGCCAATTTTCCTTAACTGTTTATACAAAATATATATGAGTGATATGAAAATATATATAAGCAATAGCTAAGTCTCCCGTAGAGAAACCTAAGCATATGTAGGATGCTTCATTTGAAGTGACATTTGTAATAAAAGTAGAATTGATCAGAGGAGTATGTGACAGAATTACCTTGTTTGTGTGTGGACACTTTCCTCAATAGCTTCGATTTGATTTTGAAAATGCATCATGATTAGCTCCTGTGAATTTGTTTGCCAGGAATGTTCATATATCATCATATTAAAAGATTTTCACATAATTTTTGAGCTTAAGCTATTTGTGTGAGGGGCAGTTTTCAGACCGTGGAGCAGCTTTAATTAGAATGAATTACTGGCTTTTTCTGCTACTCTCTTTGGCAAGCATGTATTATTACACATCTTCCATTACAATGTTTTCCTTCATTTTATGTTTCTTTATTTGGGGAGAACTTCAGAACAGAGATAATTATATAGTACTACATAAAGCAATCCGTTTAAATGTCCATGATGTCACCTCTGTCTGTAAAATAGGAAGGGAGGAGAGGTGTTAACATGGTTGTGTCTGGAACAGCGTTAATTCAACTCAGCATACATCAGGTGCCTTGTGACCCAAAAATGAATTCACCAACATTTTAAAATGTCATTGTGAGGGCCAGCACGATAGCTGAGTGGCTAAATCCTTGCCTTCCTTTGGCCAGGATCCCATACAGGCACTGGTTCATGTACACTTTCCATTCAGCTCCCTGTTTGTGGCCTGGGAAAGCAGTGGAGGATGGCCCAAAGCCTGCACCCAACTGGGAGACCTGGAAGAAGCTCCTGACTCCTGGCTCTGGTTTGACTCTGTTCCAGCCATTGCAATCACTTGGGGATGAACCAGCAGATGATTTCTCTGCTTCTCCTCCTCTCTGTAAATCTGCCTTTCCATAAAAATAAATAATTCTTTAAAAAAAATAAAAATGGGACCTGGCGGCGTGGCCTAGCGGCTAAAGTCCTCGCCTTGAACGCCCCGCGATCCCATATGGGCGCCGGTTCTAATCCCGGCAGCTCCACTTCCCATCCAGCTCCCTGCTTGTGGCCTGGGAAAGCAGTCAAGGACGGCCCAAGGCTTTGGGACCCTGCACCCGCGTGGGAGACCCGGAAGAGGTTCCTGGTTCCTGGCATCGGATTGGCGCACACTGGCCCGTTGTGGCTCACTTGGGGAGTGAAACATCGGATGGAAGATCTTCCTCTCTGTCTCTCCTCCTCTTTGTATGTCCTGCTTTCCAATAATAATAAATCTTAAAAAAAAAATAAAAATGCTATTGTACCAAGGATGGGATAACATTGCCACTTCAAATTGAGGTGCAGGCATTAAAAAAAAAAAGTGTATAATTCTTTGAAGGAAGAACACAAAATTGAAGAAAAAGTCTGACCTCATTTTGGCTTTTAAAATCCCCCTGTATTACATGCTTTCTAAGTTTCCATCTAGTTGGATAGTCTGTGATGTCTGCAAAATCTACCAAAGCTATGGATGTTTTAGTTCTTTTTTTGTATTTGCATTGTTACTATTTTCTATGATATAGTTTTATAGGTGTAGGGATTCCTTTCCCCCCTTACTCCCTCCACGTCTACGTCTCCTCCCACACCATCCCTCCCCCTTTATTTGTACGATAGTATAGTCAGTCCTTCAGTAACAGTCACAAGTACAATAATCTTCTATTTAAGTGTATTATGGCACCACAATACAGGCAACGGTAGAAAGTATAGTATCATACTGTCAAGGTATATTTAACAGTTTCATTGGGAATCCTTCTTTGATTTGGGACTAGAGAAACATAATGCAATGCATCTTCACTTCCGGGTATGCTAGTCTCCATTAATACAGTTCCTCTAAATATATGTATATACTTGTTTACCTATATATCTATTTGTTTTGTATTTTGCATGAAGGTTGCCTTTTATCAGAGAGAACATATGGTATTTGTCCTTTCAGGATTGACTTATTTCACTGAATATGAGGGTCCCAGTTGGTGCCACCTTGTTGCAAGTGGTAGAATTCTATTCTTTTTAATGGCTATGTAGTATTCCATGCAATACATGTACCACAGTTTCTTTATCCATTTCTTTTTCAATGGGCACCTAGGTTGTCTCTATGTCTTTGTTGTTGTGGATTGTGTTGCTATAATATAGCATTGCAGGTCACTTTATCATATGCGAATTTCACTTCCTTTAGCTGTATTCCCAATAATGGGATGGCTGGGTCATACAGTAGGTCAATTATCAGTTTTCTGAGCATTCTCCATACTGACTTCCATAGTGGTTGCACTGGTCTGCACTCATACCCACAGTGGAGTAGGGCACCCCTTTCCCCATAGCCACATCAACCAGTGTTGTTAGTAAAGTTCTGAATGTGGTCTTTCTCACTGGGGTTAGGTGGTAGCTCAATGTGGTGAGTTTTTTGTTTTGTTTTGTTTTTGTATTTCCCTGAATTCTAGGGAGTCTGAGCATTTTTCCGTATGTCTATTAGCCATTTGAATTTGTTCTTTAAAAAATGCCTGTTCATTTCATCAACCACTTCTTAATACATTTTGGCTTTTAATGTTTCTAAAAGAAGTTTTGGTTTCAAAGCATTCTTGTGGCATGTTCAATTTTAAATACATTGACATAAACATTCAAGGTTGTTTTGTAAGGATGAGGTTTCAATCATGGTTTGGGAAAATAATCTAATTATTTCTGTTTCCCAAGACTGCATAACTGTGTGCCCATAGCATTTTTTAAAAAAGAAAACAAAAAAGAGAAAAACTGTTATTCCTGTAAACCAGAGAATGAATAGTCTAACGTCTTTCCCATGTGTTGATGGCTTAGAGGAAGGTCATTCATTCTGGTGCTCACTCAGCCATCAGCCTGTTCCCAGAAGTCAGGGAAGTGAGCTGCTATGGGTCACGCACCACAATTCCCTGTTCTTCATTCTGGTGAAAGAGTTAAGAGGTGGCAGCTGGCAGTGACTGCATGTATTTGCAAAAGTGAGGATGTTCAGATAAGAGGAGGAAGTGCAGTGGCAGAGAAGGGTGGGCAGTGACGGGGAAGCAAAGGCCACTTAGGTAACGTTCTGCTATTAACCAATTTACCGGAATATTCTTGAAGGGAAGACAGCATTACATGTGAAAAAGATTTTTCAAGTTTTATTTCCTTTGTTTGATCTACAATAATTGTAAGAATTTTACATAATACAACGTGATATTTCAGAGTTTTCATACAATGTATGCTGATCAAATCAGGGTAATAAGCATATTGATTATGTTCCATGTTCATCATTTCTTTATGGCACACACATCGAAAATTTTGAAATATACCATATAGTATCATTAACTAAGGGCATCCTTAGGAGCAACAGAAGGCCAGAGCTTATTCCTCCATTCCTGCCTGTTCTCTCTTTTCCCCAACCTCAGGTAACCACTGTTCTCTCAACTTTATTAAGAAAGCTGATCTTATGTGGAAAGATGAGACAGCCCTATGTGTTCCCCCAAATCTATCTTCCCCAGTATTGCCAGAATGAAGAGAGACTTGCTCATGCCAATATCTTGTTTCAAAATCCTTTAATCACTGCCCTTGTTGCCCTATAACAGAGATGAGCAAACCCGGTGAGCCCAAATTGGCTGAAGGCTGTTTTATGTACAGGTGGTGAGTTACAAATGACTTATGCATTTTTAAAGCATTGGTAGCACAATTCAAAAGAATGCTATTTCATGGCTTATGGAAGCCATATGGAATTAGCATTTCAATGTCCACAAATGAAGTTTTGTCTAGCCTCACGCATTCATTTTCTTATTGTCTGTGGCTGCGCTGTCCTACAGAGGCAGAATGGGTGAAAATTTAATGGTTTTCTAAATCTAAAGTGATTGTTGTCTTTTACATAAGTTTACTTTGGTCTCTAAGATAAAATCCTTTGCTCGCCGACTCTTATTTTTTCATGTGGTGTAAAGAAGGGCTTAGGCTTTGTCAGCACCATGCTGACAAGAAGTATGGAATGGCCTCTCCCTGAACCCTGTTCACTTCTAACCGTCCAGCCTTTAAAATACTGCCATAGGACCCGGTGCAATGGCCCAGTGGCTGAATCCTCACCTTGCAAGTGCCAGGATCCCATACGAGTGCCAGTTTGTGTTCCAGCTGCTCCACTTCCCATACAGCTCCATGCTTGTGGCCTGGGAAAGCAGTGGAGGACCGCCCAAAGCCTTGGGCCCCTGCACCCACATGGCAGACCCGGAGGAAGCTCCTGGCTCCTGGCTTTGGATCAGCTCAGCTCCAGCCATTGCAGTCACCTGGGGAGTGAACCAGTGCCTAGATCTTGGAGCAGTCAACCTCTGGAACCTGGAGAAAGTAAATTCCTGCTCATCGTAAATCACCTCGTTTCAAACATTTTGCTGTCACATTGGGAATAGACAGAAAATTCTATAACCAGTAATGATAAAAACAAAATGTGCAACAAAGCAACATGAGACTGACTTTTGAGAGAAAAATATTTATTCACACAATGAAAAGTGAAAGTTAAATGTGTTCTTCCTCGGCAACTTCCTCAATAAAAATATGGTAGAATTAATTGATACCTCTGATTTTTTCCATGTGATAGCATTTTAGACCTTGAATAGTTAATATCAGTTACATCTTATGTATCAATATCTTTTTTGTGAAAAATAAGAAACGCAGATACATATATGCAGATATATTCAAACATAGCACGAATAAACCAGTTGGATCTCCATTAGAATTATCAGATTTTTCCAAAAACTACAATCAGAAATACAGCTGAACATAAAACTTTTCCACCTGCGTCTCCTTCTCCAGCCCCTGTCCCCCACCCTTTTTTTGGTTATTTTCTGTGTCAAGTTCACGCTGCATATGGGATTTAGCTTAACTGTGCCTTGAACTGTGGCTGCTTTACTACAACATTAGGGTTGCTTTCCTTTTCAACCCTCTAGCAAATGCAAGTTTCAATAAATCGTAGGGAGTTTGTGTTGCTACCAGTCACAGCTCTAGTTATCTTAAAGAGAAATCAGAGAGATCATCTAACTCCAACCGTAAAGGAATGCTCAATGGGCAAAAAAATCCAAGGACTTGTGTCTGAACTCAGAGCAAATCACCCCTGAGTGTGGCACTCTTGCTGTGGTGTGCTAAGTATTTCCCATAGCAGGACATAGCAAGGTTCCCACACACACACACACACACACACACACACAAGCTTGCTGTTTGTTTGTTTGTTTGTTTGTTTGTTTTTAAGGTAGTGTGCTTCCCTGCACTATGTGCTGGTCTGGCAGAGCACTGTGGTAGGAATGACATGCAGCACAACAAGAAAAATGACGGAGCCAGCCTTTTGACATGAAGCTGGCCAGGGTAGGTCAGGGAGCAGCTCTGGGAGCTGGGAAGCTCTCGCAGACTCCTGGGTCGTGGCTTCTTTTGTGGCCCTAAAACAGGTTGCTCCATCCAGGTGAGGGCCTGGGGTGGTACAAAGCACTTTCCTTTCCTTTCCGACAGGGGCACTAGAAATAACTCTGCATCCAAGCATTATCCCTGGAAAGCACGCGTACTGCTCAGTTGTCTAAACAAAGACTGTTCCTTTTCTAGATTAGGTGGTGCTGAAGAAGGGCCACGCAGGAGATCCTGTCTCTACCTCTGTACATTTATAGTTATGGCGACAAGCTTCTTCAGGAATGTCTGGGCTTAAGTAAGCCTGGCCCTTTGCCTACAATCATGCATTATAATATGTTGGGTGGTTTAAAGCAAACCTGACACCTACTCCAATCCTGGCGAGGCGGTCCTGCTTTCCTGAAGCCGTTTCAGAACCTCAGGAGCAAAAATACAGCTTGTGAAATGTTGAGGTGGGCTGAGCCTTTTCCTCCTTAAGGGAGAAGTGGAGGAGGTGGGGTGGGAGCAAAGAGAATTTGATGAAAGGTTATAGAGAAGTCAAGAAAGGAACGCTACAGAAAAACCTTAACTCCTTCACAGACAGTGAAACCCATTCCAGGGGAAGATGCACGCTGGTCACATTTCCTCTTATTTCTTTTAAGTATCTGTTTATTTGAAAAGCAAAGAGAGGCAGAGCTTCTCCCTTCTGCTAATCCACCCCCTAAAAGGCCTTGAGCCAGCTAGCGCAAAGCCAGGCTGAAGCCAAAAACCTAGGCACCTAGAAGTCGATCTGACTCTCCTCTGAGGCTTGCAGGGGCCCAGGCCCTGAGCTCTCTTCCAGTGCTTTCCCAGGGATATGAGGAGCAGCTGGCTTGGACTTGCGTCTCACTCATACAGGATGCCAGCTTCTCAGCAATGGCTTCACCTGCTGTACCACCATGCTGGCTTTGGCTCTGATGACATTTCCTATGTCTTTCATGAAGTGACTTGATTTCCGTAGGAGGGTGTGATTGAAGAGAAGAACTGCCATGTTTTATACAACTATAAATGCCAAGTTGCCTTTTTGTGAAAAATACTGCTCTAGTAAATACGAAAAGTCCAATATTGTGTCACGCATTCTGAACACCCCTGTTCAGAGTGTCGATTAAGGACAAACTGGCAAGGCCTGAGGCTTTACCACTGCTCTCTTCCTGGGCATCCTGCCAGGGAACTGCACTCTCCCCGCCTCAGGGCTGCCTGCTGGCTCCGTGTGGAGATGACAACACGCATCTGAGTATGTTTTGAACTTCACTGGTTACTGACCCCTAGGATTCCTCAGAGTGAAAGGCCTTTTTCCATAGTATCTTATGACAGTGTAGTACTAATGATGACATTACTCATTTAAATCTTTAAAATACCTCTCATTCTTGAAGTACATTTTTCAAGAGTTGGCCCATTTGAAAATGAATTTTTTTATTGGAATGCCAAAAAGAAGCATTTTATTTAGATTTTTACAACCCAAGAATTATTTAAAAGCTGTGTTAGGTGACTCTGGTTAACCAGGGACTTCACGTTCTGATTGACAGGCTCTAATATTCTATGAAAGATCCAAAGTGATTTTTAAAATGTTTTACTTTAAAAATGCTTTATTATGGGGAGGACTTCAGTTTGCAGAGCATAAGCTTAGGCCAGCCTCATGGGGACAAAAAATGAGAAGTACCCGAACAGCAAGCATGCAAGACTAAAACAAGGGTTAAACATGGTTCTAGCAATTCTGCCAGCACCTGTCAATCCTGTCATCATCATCCTGCTTGTACCTAGGATTGATTTTCAACATACTGCTAGGGAAAGAATTTGTTAAATTTGTTAAGACTAATATCTAAGAAAGTTTGGATTTGAAACTTGTTACTTTATATGTTAAATGGATCCTACTTTTCAGGTAAGCTTTTAAAGAAATGTCCACATGTGAAAGTGACAATTTTGCTTGGCCAAAATTTACTCAGATTTCTGATTCTACTGCTAGGCCCATCTATGGACTTCCATGCAAAGTCTTGTTGTAACAAAGAATTCTGCTAAGTCAGTTAAGCAAAAATGCCTCCTTCCTGCCCTCAATATCTGCGTTTCCTCCATGTCTGAGCAGGCTGCTCATACACCCCTCAATGCCACAATCACCTCCATGCATTAAGGCTGGTCAGCCTGACTTCAATTGAGCAGAAACTCTGGTAGGTTGTTTTAGCCAGACTATCCTCCATCCTGATGTTTCCTCTTAGTGATTTTCCGGCTCCCCACAAAGTCTGCTCCTTGCCTATAAATCCTCCCTTGTTTATGTTTTGTTCAGAATCAAGTCCAGTCTGTTTCTCCTGTCACAAAACCCTGTTGTTGTGGTCCTACACCCAATTGTAATGATCCCTAATAAACTCTCCCCTACCATGCTATTTTTAACAACAGTTAAAAGGGTGCAGCCCAGCATGAAATTCTTTCAATGTATCTGGAAGCTATTATGGGAAAATAAAATTTAAAATTATCTAGTAAATAACAGTGAATTTTCTTTGGGGTAAAGAACAATCCCCAGAAATGTTTCAATATGGAGAAATGAAAAGTTCCCTGACTTGATATTTGAGTTACAATTATTCCCAGTATAATTTTGGTGTTCAGCAGGTTTCCTTGAAATACAGTGTGGATAAACAGAGGTGAAAATAACCATTTAATAATTAGGAGAACATAATCTACTACCTCTAGGTAGAAAAGTGGAGATAGTGGAGTAGCTTCCACTTTATAGAAGTCAAGTGTGAATTTCTACTTTCTTTTTAAAAACAAACATTCCTATAATTCCTCCCCAGCTACTATAACTAAGCCATCCGAATACATTTAAATCTCAAATCGTTTATATGTGTATATACTGAAGCCCTATTAGGGTAATTCTTTCCAATGTGCGTGATAGTGCCGAAATGTGAGAGACATTCAGAAATAAGTGGACTTGAGTCTGTGCATTAATAAAATTCAAACTACAGGACAATTTTAAAGTCATCTTAATAATGGACACACACATGCAAGGATAAACTTAAACTCAAGATGGAGAAAAAGTGCCAAGTTAATACCTCTATGACTATGACTAATACCCTTTATTTTTACTGAGAGTTTTTTAAATCTACAATAAAGAATGAGCTCCTTCTACCCATGTGATTGCTACTAAGAGAAAAACGTTCCCTATTTATAAAGCAGCAGTTCTTCTTGGTATTATTAAGAAGGCAGACCAGTTTATTTTGCTTTGTGTGAGAACAGCAACATCTAGTTTTTCTCACCAGGAGGAATCAAATCTAAGTGTAAGTATTTTTCTCCATGCTCCTTGAAAATGGACAAAGTTAGTGTGTTAGATGCCCCATTGCAGCCATTGGCTTGGGCACAAGCGATCTAACTTTGTCCATTTTCAAGGAGCATGGAGAAAAATACTTACACTTCGAGTTGATTTGACAGTGGAATTTTTGCTATTCAGAATTATCTTCTGCAAAGTGTGACTTCTTGAAACACTCATTTCTAATAAAATATGGGAAGTTCATTTCCTTGTGAATCAAAAATGCGCAGCTTTCCTGCCACATGTCATTTTCTTGATGTACAGAATTGATTCAGATCATGCAAGCACTGTTGATCTAATTTGCACAAAGAAAGAGTGTTCTATAATAATATTTAACTTTAAAACATCTGCTTCTCTTTTGAGTCTAATGAAACTTTTAGTGAACAAGACAAGTATAGTGTGTACCAACTGATAGAAATAACTAACACTTGTAAGAGAAAGAAATAAAATGGAATATGGCGGTAACAAGCAAAACCTTTTCCACTAAATTCTCCATGTCTTAAAAAACTCTTAAATATGGAATGATTCAATACATTTTGAACAAAGGAAGGATTTTATGTGAAGGATTCTTGGGAATTTGTTGATGGCCTAATCCACATATCAGGTATTATTTTTTAAGATTTCATGGAAATTTGGGGGAGTCAATAATCACATCTTATTCCTTGACAGAATTAGCACCATATCAATTTAAGATAATATAACTGAACTAATTAATGTTTTTCTGGTTCTACTACTAAATATACCTATTTTTAAAAACCCTTTCTTTTAAAGTAAAGGAATATTTACACTATGGAATTTTTTTATTCTGTGAAAGAGAACATGGTGAATTCAAGAGTCAACAAAGTAAAACAAAACAAAATTATCACGTTTGAAAACCTGAACAAATTTTGAAGACTCAAGATATTATATTTTAAACTATGCTAGATACCTAAAATATTTTGAATGTCCTCTAATGCTTTGTGGGTAGAGTAGTAAGCAGTGGTTGTTTGAAGTGATTGTTTATGATTGTGGTAAAGAGTCATGGGTCAGAAAATTGCTGATTAATTTTCTTGGAACATCCCACTTGCAACTGTCTAGAGAAGCACCAAAAGTACCCATGTCTCTTTGGCATGTTCTCTGTAATCACATAAATGATCATGACCTACACTTGCATAGTAACAGGCATATTCATCTATCATTACCTTAAATCCATTAGCAGATTTTTTTTTCACATCAACTCTCCCTCCATGTAACACGTAACACAAAACCTGCTGTCCAGCAATCCTTCTGGGACCTCTGATAGTACAGGCAGGGATGCACTTAACCTAATAGGTATATGACAAACAACAGAATATGATCAATGCAACAAAGGTCATTTTACTAACAAGAGCATCCCAGAATATCAGAGCTGATAAGAGATTTGATCATCCAATCTTCTCATTTTACAAAATGGAATACCCAAATCATGTTCTATTTCTATATTGGGCTGCTGGCTCTAAAATAGGTTAGAAGAAATATATTTTATATTTATTTCACTTGTACACACATTACATAATTTACTCCCCAAATCCTTCAAATATCTAATAATTATATTTATTTATATTGATTTTTTTCTGAGAATTCCTATATTTCAATTCTTAAGAAAATCTGAATCTCGTTAGACATAAAATGTGTTTCAGAAAAATGTTTGAAATAACACTGAGGAAGTTCCTTTTTCATGATCCTTACTCATTATAGCATGTTTCCATTGAAATTTTCTCATTGTTACTACAGCTACTGATAATAAGCATACCATATTCCATTCATTCCCTCCTGGACTAAGGGACATACAAGAAAATGTTTAGTTTCATTTTGATTGAGTGGAGTTCAATTGATTAGACTATGCCATATAAATGTCATTAGGATTATGAGTTCTGTTTAAGTGTCAGCATGTCAAAGCAGAAAATGACATTTTTTCTTCAGAAAAATTATCTTGTGTATCAACAAAAGAGGAAATTATTCACTCACCTATGCATATCATATAAACACACACAAATTCAGATCAATAACCTATAAGAACAAGAAGTGAAGCAAAGCTACCAGAAACATCAAAAACCCTACAAAGGAGCATCAGGAAGAATCATCGTGTGTACATCATCAGATCTCGTAGCTTTCATGTTTGGCGTCTCCATCCCCTTGGGTGTGGGTTATAGTTGTAATCAGCTACTGGAAGACAGTACTCGGACCTAGTCTCCAGGGACATTATTTCAGAATCATTTCTGGAGGTTGGCCTATGATACCCATATGGCAACTGGAAGCCATATTGGGAACTGCTGGATAGACTATTATTATTTGCTAAGGCTGTGACATTATATTCTTGCTTTCTAAATGAACCACTGTTGCCCTTCTGGGTTTGAGGACCACAGGACAGTTTCTGCTTCCAATCCTGTGGGGGCCCTGGAAGCACCTTCCTCCGCGCTGCTGAGACCACATTTGCCACAATGGATTCCTGGATGCTTCTGGGTCCAAAGGCTTCATCCACTAGACCAAGGGGAGACTTAGCTGCTGCTTCCCAGGGGGTTGGTCTCTTGGTTGCTTTCTCTAGCCCACCAATGGACTTGCTAGAGTAATTATAGGCAGCTTGGTATCCGCATGGAGGTACTGTAGAAATGGTGGGAGGCATTGGTTGTCCAGGAACAGAGAGGGAACGCCCAAACTCCTACAATAAACATATGGAAATAGCTCATTCATCACATGTGCTGATAATGATCACCACATATAGAAGTATACATTACTACCCACTGCAAGAATCAAACCTCACAATGCCTAGTCTTCAGGCCAGCATAGGAGATCTCGGTTTTGTATCTTATTAGTTCTATTCTGCCATTTGACTCCTTTTCCTTACTCACCCTCCTAAGTTGCTCTCACCACTGAACCAGTAGCACTGATTGCTGCCATCTTTCTGAGGCATGATCTCCCATGGCAGGAGCCCTGTCATCAATGGGAAACAGCTTGGTTTCTGCGTGCCCCATACATTCATATCTACACCCACATCCCACCCTCATTCTAGTTCTATTCTCCTGGTACAAAATAAATAAAGCAAGTTAATAACATTAGAAACACATCATAAGCTACTGTGTCATTTACTTTTTCCAAGTAACCTTGAATCTATTTCAATTTGCTCCACTCAAGATTACAAATACAAACAAGACCTGCCGAGAACAAGACTTGTAGAGTGATTGGCCTTTGTCCTCTCTGAATCTCCTTTTATGGTGCAGATCACAGCAATCTGAATTTGCTAACTATGACACATTGCTCACATCTCTGAGGAAATCTCTCATTTTATTTGCTTTGCTTCCTTTTCCTGTATTATGTTCCGGTTTCTTTGAGAGCCAATGTGCCTTCAATACTCCTGTATGAGTGCTAGCTGTTCTGCTTGACTAATATATTACAATATAGCTTACTGAGAGCTCTAATGTTCTCTCCCATTACGACTTACACATTTCCCAGGACCCTGATTTCTGCCTATCCACGTAACTTCCTTCTACATTCTTAGTTGTGCATTGGTTTCTTAGACAAACTGCCAAAAAGTGGCAAGGGCACACCTGGGGGGAAATGAGTCAACTCTGCAAGTATCAAAACATTGTGTTTCTTGAACAAAAGGTGTTGCCCTGCTTCAAAAAATTGTGTTCAGATTTCATAAACAGTTTCAGTTGTGTTAGCTTAATGAAGTTCTCAACTTTCAAGTGAATAACAACACCTGGACTTGAGCAAAATACCTGAGATTGAAGTTTTCCCCATTAGGCAAAAAGAAGGTGATGGTTCATCCTTGGTTTGCAGATAAAAAGGGGAGTGGGTTTAAATATAATGGATCTGAGTTCTGTATTTTTAATCATTAAAACTATATGAATAATGATGGAGTCCTAGCAAAAATTTGCTTTAATTAATGTCCCTATTTCTTATCCAGAGCTAGTCATAAATCCTCTTCACTGTAATATTGGTGGAAACGGGGTCTAGACTCTTAGCCACCTTTATTTCAGGACTTGGTTTCTATTCCATAGTATGTAAGTATTGCCTTAAAAAAAAAACTCATTAGAGAAAATTGTACTAAATACCTAATGTATCCAAGCACTTTTCTATGAGCTAAAAATACGAAGAGAATGAAGTTCTTGCCTTCCCAAAGCACACAATCCAGGCTTAGGGTCAGCTCCACCGTGACAGCATAATCAAGTTTAGAGGGCCATGTTCAGGAAGTCTCTTCACCCACTTTGACAAGAAAAGGGAGAGAACTTTCTGAGTAGTATTAATTGAACTATCTCCCATATTATATGTCTGTATACCCCTTTAATGCCTGTTTGTGGGAGAGTGAGATCAATATTTTTCTACAGAGTCTCTGGGACAGTTTTCTGATTCCACTGAATCTTGTCAGAAACAGTCTTGAAAACAATATGGAGTTGAGAGTATAGAAACAGATGGAGATTGAAGGCTCTACAGAAAAATACAGACAGACATTAGCAAGGCTAACAAATGAAACAATAAACTTGGTGATCAATAAACTTGGAAGTATTAAGTACTATGTGAATGCATATACTGCAGCGATAAGACGTTCAAAATGCCAGATGAATGACAGAAATTTATTTTTTTGCTCTTTCTCCCTGACACCCACATTGTTTGTGAATCTTCAAAATTGAAATGTAGCCAAAATAAGAAAATTCAAAACTATGGTGAGAGATCAGCGGTGTTTCCTTTTCCAGCTGTGATTTAAACGTCAATCAATGAAATATGTCAGAAAAAGATTGAAGCTATGAAGCATGATTTGATAAAGTAAGTCAAAGATTTCCAAAGAGAAATTAAACATAGCTTGGAGACTTGGAACAAGAGCCCATGTAGAGTCTGCTTATGACAGAAATGGCAGCCATACTGGCTGTGAGGAAAGAACAGCAGTCAGTTCAATGAACAGTGATCACTGCTCCCCCATGTCTCATTTGGACTGCTGAACATGTTCCTCAGAGGATTCAACACGGAAAAGAAAATGATCAGTTATCCTAAATGACAACCAATCATGATATAAATAAATCGTCCTTTCGACACATATTATTTCTGTTCATGCCCCAAATATTGCAGGTCCCTGGTCTCTGTCTGAACCCTAATCTTCATGCATGTCAGCCGAAGTTCACATCTCATTCTCTGATGTCACTTCCTCCTGTCCATCTCTGCCCCAAGGTTCAGGTTGTTCTCTGTCTGGCTGACCGAAGGAAGCCATCAGATGGACTCCAAGCCAACGATGACCAAAGGGATCTGAAAATAACAGCGATGTGCCTTCTGTTTTGGAATTTGAATGTCTGATGGTAGCACCCAGCCTGAGTTGTCACTTCTACTGTGAACTGAATTAGTATCTGAGGATTGTAAATGCTGTGTACCAGAGCACCTGTTACCAGAATGCTAAACTGGCTTTACCCATAACATTTCATCCAGTTGCTTCTTCCTTTTCTCCCCTACCACCATTTAAATTGTATTTAGCAGCAAAAAAAAAGTCTTTCACTGACACTGAATAAAAATGTAGCAGGTCCTGTGACATTCTGTTTAACTCTTGGAGTAGTTCTAGGTTAGCTTTAAGTTTTCCAAACTAGTCTATTTGGAAAGAGACATTTGTATCTCCTGGAGTCACAAACTCCAACTTCAGTGTCACATGAGATCCCCTGTCTTTGCCACCTCTGTCTTCCAGCACCCTGGATGAAGGGCAAGGATGGAGAAATACAGGAGCAGGAGGAAGATGGTTTCTCACTCTTAGGACTAGGCAGACTCAGAAAGGAATACTTTCATGAATTATTGAAAGATTCCTACCTCTGGGGACATTTTATTTGCACACTTTTAGCCATCCAAATTTGCCTCTGTTTCAGGGGGTGACTTGTTTTGCCTGTACTGCCTGAAGAAGCTATTTACAGGGCCGAGCACGATGGCTAGATGGCTAAATCTTTGCCTTGTACATGCCAGGGTCCCATATGGGCATCAGTTTGTGTGCAGGCTGCTCCACTTCCCATCCAGCTCTCTGCTGGTGGCCTTGGAAAGCAGTAGTGAATGGCCTAAAGCCTTGGGACCCTGCACTTGTGTGAGAGACCTGGAGGACGCTTCTGACACCTGACTTTGGATCATCTCAACTCTAGCCATTGCGGCCACCTGGGGAGTGAACTCCCAGATGGAAGATCTTTCTCTTTGTCTCTCCTTCTCTCTGTAAACCTACCTTTCCAATAAAAGCAAATCTTAAAGAAAAGAAGAAGAAAAAGCAGTAGCAGCTATTTACAGCATGGAACTACTAGGGTTCATTTGTCCCCCTCAAGAGACCTCAAAATGATTGCATCCCTCCCTCCCATGGGTACTGGACCATGGGTACCACTACTATCATATTCCTATGAAGACATGACAACACATTTCCTGTGTGTGTGTGCACGCGCGTGCGTGTTTTGTTTTGTTTTGTTTTGTTTTGTTTTGTTTTGTTTCTGTAAGAGTTTACCAGCCTGTGCCTCACCCTCCAGCTTTCCTGCCAAGGCATCAGATCCTAGCCTACTCTGACCTCAACACCCATCTTCATGCAGGCCTCTCATATAAGGAATCTAAGAAACTACCTTGATTCTCAAACAAGTCTTGAGGTACAGAGATGGAGACCCCAGCTGCTCCCAACACACACGTACAGTACCACAGGATTCTCATAGCATCCTCTCTCCTCAGCATACTCAGGCTCCCTCTAGTAACCTGGATCTGACCGAGAGGATCAAGAATTAACTAAGTGGCTTGTGGTCATTTTGTTTGTAAAATATCTAGTCTGGAACCTTTCTCCAATGTACAAAGTGTTATTTCCCAGGGATTTGGTTAAACCTTCAGTCTCAGTATTCTGTTAACATATCATTTTTCAGTAGAGCATAAAGCTCTTGTCTTTTTAAACTGAAATGGGAGTGGGTGTGTGGTCTAGCAGTTTAAAAGGTGGTTGGAATGCCCACATCCTCTCGTCTCAATGCCAGCTTGCTGCTAATGCACATGCTGGGAGATGGTAGACATCTGGGTAGTTGGGTCCCTGGTGCCCAAGTGGATGAGTGGATTCCTGGCTCCTGGCTTCAGCCGCTCCCAGTCTGATTGCTGCCAGCATTAGCGGAGAGTGAGCCAGCCATGGGAATTTCTGCCTCTAAAATAAATAGATGTTTTTAAAAATACAATGAAATATAGGCTAAAATGGAACGGAAAATGTCTTTCCTATTCATTCATTGCAAGGAATTTCTCTGGCAACTTTTGATAGTTTCAAAGAGGTACCACCTCAGACTGCCCTGAGGCCCTGCTTGGAAACAGACGCTCACTAGTTTCCAGGGCATCTTAGATGACCTTGGGTTCCCATTCAGAGGAACTTCTTTAATAGAATGAGACTTACCTCCTATACCTTTATGTTATAGTCACGCTAACACAGAAAACACCTACGTTCACTTTGCTACAGCCTTTTATGTATTCCAGTTTCACCTCTTTTGAAAAATTTTCACAATCCTGTTGCTATTTTTAATTTTCCCTGCTAAGAAGAAATAATATCCAGTATTTATTCCCTCAAGTTTTCCAAATCCCTACTTTTCCAGTTTGTTGGGGAAGGCCAATAGAGCTGTGGTGATCTTCTTAAGCAGTTGTACACGCTTATACACCAGTGTACACACCCTTGTGCTGAGTGAGGACAACTCAAATCAACAAGCCAACTGTGGCATCTGGCAGATGGTTTAGTTCATATCACACCTGCAACATTCATTCTGTGGATTTAGAGCAGTCTGATTTTAAAGACTTCCACCTACGAAAGAACATGCCAATCTTCAGGCAGTCCCCTGTTCTGCAGTAAAGATTTCCACTGAACTCATGACTCATTTGGTCTTTTATATTGCAAAAGTAAAAGGCCAACTCTGTGAAAGAAACAACTTCCTACATCTGTCCTCAGTAGTAGCCGGAATTAATACGTTGGTTTCTGTGTGCAGGAAGTGAGTGTGCTCGCTGTGTGTGGAGTATTTCATAGACTGCTCACCACAATCCAGTAACGCAATCCCCACCATTATCTACATTTTCCAGATGACAATCCTCAAAGAGGATAAGCAACTGTTCTCTTCTCTAGCCCCAATTCATCCCAATAGCCATTATTTTTTCTTAACTCTTATTTTTAAAAGACCTTGATCTCTTTAAAGTTCATGAATCAGTGAAGCAGTAAAATACATCCCAATGATATGCACTAGATTTTCTACCTTTGTCCATACCTACAATGCCATGATGCATTCAAATAGCAGAATGTTAAACTTGGAACACTTACTAAAGGAATATACTACTGTAATAATATGGGATAAAATAGTGGGAGGGTAAAATAGGGGGAGAAAACAGGGGAATCCCTATATGTATGAAACGGTATCATGGAAAACAAAAATAATTTAAAAATTAAATTAGTGAATAATTCTCTAAAGTTTTTCTTACTTGTGAAATTAACACAATTTGAAACCCTCAAGCTTCCCTTGATTTGAAGTCATTTAAGTGCATTTAAAAGCTGTTGTTTATTAATAAAATTGAGGTATTCATAAATATTTATTCAATCTAAAATACCTGCTACGTATGGTTTAGAATGCACATTGTTGTTCTATATTGGATACAGTAAGGATGGGTCTAATATGAATCCCATATGTGAATCACATGTGGGAATGATGACATCTTTCAAGCTGCCCAAAAATTTGGTGAAGATAACCTAATTTTTGAGGTATGACAGCCAAATATAGAAATAATCATTCATTCATTTAAAAATATTTACCAAGCACCTGCTATTCTGACACCAGTCATGGGTCTAGGAATATCTTAACCAAACAAACCCCCCCAGAAAAGTCAAATGTTGATCGTTTAGGTGCCTGTAAACGAAGGAAAGGGAAATGTGGAATTTTGACAGAGTGAAGCAACAGCCAAACAGAGTGCTTAGATAATGGTGCAGTAAGACCTCCGGAAGAGGAGGTAAGAGACAGGGCCATATCTGGGATTTGTGTTCAGAGAGATCAGCAAGTACAAAGTCCTGAAGCATGAAGCATCCCTGTATGTTCAAGCAAGAGCAAAGAGGCCAGGGTGGCTGCGCTCAGAGGGAGAGAATGTGGAGCAGGTAAAGTCAGATGACAGGACCCGCGTGCGAGATTTTGTGATGCCTCATGGGTCAATGAAAGGACCCTGGTTTTTCTTTTCTAAAATAGGAAAGCAAAAGAACATGTTTCTGCTTAGACTTATTTATATGAAAGGCAGATTTAGAGAAAAATCAAATGAAAGGCCCCAGCGTGGCGGCCTGGCAGCTAAAGTCCTCGCCTTGAACACGCCAGGGAACCCATATGGCCACTGGTTCTAATCCTGGCAGCTCCATTTCCCATCCAGCTCCCTGCTTGTGGCTTGAGAAAGCAGTCGAGGACGGCCCAGAGCCTTGGGAACCTGCACCTGTGTGGGAGACCTGGAGGAATTTCCTGGCTCCTGGCTTTGGATCGGCACAGCACCAGCCGTTGCGGTCACTTGGGGAGTGAATCATCAGACGGAAGATCTTCCTCTCTGTCCCTCCTCCTGTATATATATGTCTGACTTTGCAATAAAAAATAAATAAATCTTTTTTTATAAAAAAAGTCAAATGAAAGAAAGACTCTATCATTCACCAATTCACTCCTCAAATGGCTGTAATGGCCAGGGCTGGGCCAGGCTGAAGCCAGGCACCAGGAGCTTTTTCCAGGTCTCCCACATGGGTGCAGTGGCGCAAGCATTTGGTTAATCTATTGTTTCTTCAGGCCATTAACAGGGAGCTGTATTGGAAGCGCAGCAGCCAGGTTATGAACCAGCACACAAACGAGATACAGGCTGTGGCCTAACATGCTAAGCTACACTGGTGACCCTCAATGGAGAATTTTAATCAGAGAATGGTGACGTAACCTGAGCCAGGTCTTAACAGGGTGATTTTGGCTGGCATACTAAGAAAAGACTAAAGGAGGCAGGATGGAACTAGGGAAACCAATGAGGAGACAAGAGCAGTGGTTTAGGCAAGAGTGTGTGGGCAGATAGTGAATGTGTTGTGATACGGAATGTGCTGGCAATGAGGTGTGGCATGTAGGATGGAGGGGAGGGAACACTGACTCCAGAGGTTCTGACCTGCACTAACGGGAAGATGGAAAAGGTCTTGTGCTTCCTACAGGCTGTCTTCTTATTGTGTGTCTCTTCTAGGATCTCTGTTTTCTAGAAATCCCAATCAAAGGTCAAAAGAAACACATTTCTTCCTGTTCGCTTTTCTTGAACCCTTTGAAATATTTGTGTTGGGAAATTAATGACCAAGTATTTAAAGACAGAAAGGAGTCAAATGAATTGGACTAATATTTATCAGTTGAAGACCCTCAATCAACACTGCATGTATAAGCAGGGTATCAGCCAAGAGAATCTTTTGGTTTGGAAATGTACGACACAACAAGGTTTGCCTTTCTAGACTCTAACCTTCTTTAACTTCTCAGATTATCTGTGTCACTCTGTAAATGTAAACTTCAGAGGAGCCTTCCTTGTTAAGGACCAAGGACTCCTTGCCAGTTAAGTTGGTTACCAGCCAGTTAAACAGGGGAGCTAACTAAACTACTTCATTAATAAGCTGTATGGCAAAATCAACATTCAGTTGACATATAAAGATGATTGATGTTAAGCTGAGAAAGACTGCAGCTGCTCTGAGCTTTGCTCCTCAGTTCAGACCCCATATATGTTTCTCCTCATAGGGCAAAAGTGCATCTTAATGTGATGTACTCTGTTCCTTCACACGGCCCACCTGCTTGTTCTCATGACAGATGGAAAAATGCCAGTATT
Organism: Ochotona princeps; assembly: GCF_030435755.1. NCBI lineage: Eukaryota > Metazoa > Chordata > Mammalia > Lagomorpha > Ochotonidae > Ochotona > Ochotona princeps. The sequence continues at coordinate 33,303,446 of NC_080838.1, forward strand.
CATTCACTACAATGTAAATGACCCTTTCCAAAATTTCAAAGAATTCATTCCGTGTAGTTTGCATGGGCCTCAACTCTTTAAAGAAGTCATTCTCTCAAAAGAATCTCATGGCAAGTATAGCCTAGTCTTAGATTGACAGCTCTAGTACAATACTGCCTGCATTCAACTTCCTACTCCATTGCTCACTAGCTTTCTACTCCTGGAAAGTTGCATTTCCAACCTAAAAGCAACGTCGTTTAGCAAATAGTGATATTTATTATTATTGTTGTTGTTATTATTATTATTATTTTGAGACAAAACTGTGGTCCCTAAAGGTATCTGAGACCTGGCAGGACCTTTTGTTTATGAGGCAACTGCAGAGGCAGGTGGCCAACCTGGGATAAAAATAGAAGAGTCCTGCCTTTGAAGTGGCATTAAGCAGCACACGCCAGAGATACCGCAGTGCCGGTCCTCAGCTGCCTCCCCACAACAGGACACAAGCAGCTGGGCTGGGAAGAAACTTTGCCACTCACTTCACCTCGCTGCTAGGACAGAGTGGACCAAAACACAAACTTCTGGATGATTTTTTATCCTTCTATTACAAATAATAATAATAATAAAACAACCACACTCAATTTAAAGTTGTGAGGATTGCCCTGAGGGAGGAATTTGTGCTTCTGTCTCTGGGATCCTTTTCATCTCATTAGCAATGGTCACAATTCTGTCTGAACCATACAGAATTTTTCCGGTAGTCCAAATTCTGAACATTGTGTTTCTGTTATCTCATATACCCCTGATCTTAACCAAAAGGCCAAGAGGCACCAACCATTACCTCATTTAATCCTTCCAAAAACTGTGCAATTTTCACATTACCAAGAAGAAAACTGAGGGGCAGGCAAGTTACCCAAGGTCATACAGCTAGTATTTTATGTATAATTGGAAATTAATGCCATAGGTAATAAACTTCAATTTGAATAGTGTATTTTGAGGGGTTAAGAGAAACAAATTACTGCCATAGCAATTTTTGACCTTTATTTTCAAAATAGAACTAGGTCCTATGGCTTCAAAATACTTCTATTAAAATAGAATTTTCTGGGCCTAGTGGCTAAATCTTTGCCTTGCATGCGCCAGGATCCTATACGGGCATCAGTTTGCGTGCAGGGTGCTCCATTTCTTGTGGCCTGGAAAAGCAGTGGATAATGGCCCAAGACCTTGGGATCCTGCACCCATATAGGAAACCTGAAAAAAGCTCCTGGTTCCTGGCTGTGGATTGGCTCAGCACTGGCCATTGCAACCACTTGGGGAATCTTCTGTGGGGAACCACAAAAGATCTTTCTGTCTCATTTTCCCTGAAATTCTGCCTTTCCAATAAAAAATAAACAAATATTTTTAAAAAACCAAACTTTTCTATTTAAGTAGATAAATCACCACTTTATTTTTTTTATATCTTTGGGCAGGGGCCCTTTTTAAGTGTATTTTTATGTAACTCTAATTGACTTTGAACATATAAATAAATATTCAGGCACATTTCAAACGCCTTCTGCAAATTTTTCCTTCTCCTCAAAATATTTAAATTTGTCATTCATGCAGGGTGCTACCAGAGAAGAAAACAAATAGTGACAAAAGGTCTAATTTCATTATTTTCTATGGAGATAAAAACTTAAATTTTAAAATAAACACAAAATAGTAATCAAGTATGAAATAAACTTACTTTTTCTCTTTTTAAACATTTTACTTACACTTATTTGAAAGACAGAGTGAAGGAGAGAAGAGACAGTATATACATCTGCTGATTCACTCCCCCAAATGGCTACAATGGCCAGAGCTGGCATAGGTGGAAGCCACAGGCCTAGAACTCTTTTTCTTTCACATAACGGCAGAAATCCAACCACTTGATCCACTGCCTTCCAGGGTATGTATTAGTAGGAAGCTGGATCAGAAGTGGACACCTAGGGCTTGAAGCAAGCAAGCAGGCACTTTCATATGGGATGCAGGTGTCCCCATACAGCAGCTGAAGTTGCTGTGTCAAATGCTCATCTTGAAATAAACTCCTAACCTTGTGGGAAGCTTTGACGTTGAAAAACAAGGCGGTGTTTGGTGCATCTTAAACACTTAATAAAAAATAGTCATCATTATTAGTATATGAGTTAACACTATTGAGTGGGCATTTGGCATGGGGCTTAAGGATACTACTTTACTTTTGGTAAGAGTGTAGGATAGTACAACCACTATGGAAATCAGTATGGAGAGTGCTCAGACAACCGAAAATTTATCGGCCATATGATCCAAATATCCCACTTCTGGGAATATATACAAAGGAAATGAAAACCACATATGAGAAAGTAACCTGTACTCCTATATTTAAAACAACGAAGGCATGGAAAGAACTCGGATGCTTGTTGAAAGAGGGATGGATGAAGAAACTGGTATATTGTTCCCTGGAGTACTACTCAGCCATTAAATGAAATTCTACCATTTGCAACAAAATGGTCCCACTCAGAGACCATCATGCTCAATGAAATAAGTCAATCCCAAAAGGACAAATATCACATATTTTCTCTGATACAAGGCAACCTTCATGCAAAATACAAAACATGCATATACATATATTTATCCAGAGGAACTGTGTAATCGAAACCATCATAACAAGAAGTGAAGGTACATTGCAATATGCATCTCCACTCCTGAATATAATATGGACTCCCAATGACACTGTTAAATATACCTTGATACTAGATGCTGGAGTTTCTGCTATTGTTTATGCCTGCAATGTCAAGATATACTCAAACAGCAGAATGATGGCCTTGTGACTGTTTTTGAAGGTCTATACTACTATAAAAATAGAGAGGAAATCAGTGGAGAAAGGGGAGTTAATGAGAGGGGAGATCCCAGAGCCTTTAGAAGTTCATCATAAAAAACACAGAGTTTAAAAAAAAATAAAGATACTATCAGGAATGCCTGCATCTCATTTTGGAGTATCTGTGTTTGAGTCTTGGCTCCATTTCTGCCTCCAGTTTCCTACTTGAGTGCACACTCTGGGAGATAGCAGGTTGTGGCTGAAGTGGATTATATCATTAATATTATATAAAGACAGTTTTAGCCATCCATGATAGCCTAGAAACACTTGTTTCCTAAACCAAATCGACCAAATGTTTTTCTCTTTCCTCATTCACACAAAGAAAAACTACTATTGTAGTTGGATTTATCCCTGAAAGAGACCTGAGGGTGGGATAAGATGATGTCTTATGGGTCATGTGCCTACTATATGAAGCAGAATCAATATTCCTTATGCAAAATCATTTTTCAAGTATAATGGCTTTCACTATCTCTGAGGAAAATTTTATCAGTTCCAATTTTGGTCACAAGCATTTTAAAGCAATGTATGCATACAATTAACATGCCCAGTTTGGCCTTTGACTGATAACATGCTCCAAACTTTTGTTGGTGTGTTTTTAAGTCACCCTTTTACTGTAATTCCTCATTACAAAAAAAAAAAAAAAAAAAAGAATTCTGACAAACCAAACCTTGTTCATGGTAATACAGAGTTGTGTTAATGATCACACAACCTGTGACATCAGTTCACCAAGATGGAGAGAATACAGTATGAAGAAAGGGCCTTACAAGGTCTAATTGTTCTTCTGGCCATTGTGTTTCTGAGTCTATTAAATGGATCCCTGGATTCATACCCTGGGCCTTGGAGAAATTGCTTACCCTAACACACTTTGGAGAACTTAATTCATCCCCTTTTCAAAAACATGGCTCCAGTATTAGAAAAAATAAATACAACTCTATCAGAAAAGAACTGAGACCTTTTTAAAGCTCAGAATAGAAAAAAAAGTGCTTAATTCCTTCCCATTTCTCTGATCCAAATGTTACATTCTGTTCACTGATATTTTTCTTGTTTGAGGAATTTACAAAATAACTTTATGTAGGAGGTGAATTCAAAAAGTTAATGAAAAACAGAATTGAAATAAGTTCAGTTTCCTGCAAAAAATATTTTAAGTACTATGCATGGTTCTTTTTTCATTATATGCATTCTCCATGAACTTTTTGGAGATCCCTATAACAATATTTTATGTTAGTGATCAGAAAATGGGTAGGTAAGATTTTCAAATGAACGTTTTACTGGAATATATAGATTCCAGTAAATACGTATACATGTATATGTATATGTATATGTATATGTATATGTATATGTATATGTATATGTATATGTATATATACACATATGTGTATATATACATACTATATTTGTACACATATATATACTATATATATCTATAGATTCCAGTATACCACAAGAGACATGATCATGTGCTTTTCAAATACAATCAGAAACTTGGAAACACCAAGTGCATTTCTTCAAAATCAGAAGCAATTACTTCATTTGAAAATACAAATCCCAGTTCCACTTGTGGAATGCTTGTTTACTTCTCAAACTTTTAAAAATAAAGGACCAATTACTTAATTGCACCACTGGCACTAGCTGTTAATAGAGCTGTTTTCCATGGGCATAGTTGTCTTAATGTGCTCACCCAACTGTAATGTGTAAATATCTTGACATAACATGCCATATTAATACTGTAACAATTTTGGCAAAGTGGGCTACACTTTATCAGACCTGTCTCATTCTTTGCATTATCTTGACTTCTCCCCATTCCCAAATTGGCCTTCATTTTGAAATGATGCTAGACATAGACCCTTCCAAGTGCTAAACAACGTTCTCACTTGTAGCATTAATTTATGTAAATATACTGATAAATTTACAGAAAAGTAAACAAATTAACACAAACATTCCATCAACTCACTTAGCCATCTTTTCATTCAGTCCATAAAAAATAACAACTTCTGGACGTAGTAAAACAGCCTTACTCCCTCTTGCATGAATCTCCAGCTCCCCTGTTTGTCTTTTCTCCTCCCACTAGCAAATACAAAAACGCATGTCTCCTACTACAGAACATCCAGACACATCATCATTGCTCTCACTGTAGAAAAAAAACCTCTGAGAGTGAAAGGTCGAAAGCCATGTGAGTGTTGGGATCAAAGGTGCTACCGAGTGGGCCTATCTGTTCTTCCAGCTGCACACAACTTCCAGCTAAGCCAGGGGCTGACTTTGCTCTTCGTCAATCCATTACACTACTTGCTTACATTCGTGTTACAACAAAAATAACTAGGACCTTTCCCTGAGACAAGTAAAGTTCATGAACTTCATTTTACTTTCAGAAATTCTACAATCCTATTTATGTTCATGCCAAATGTTTTAAAATCCCCCTTGATCCTAGATCCCCAAATAAGAATGTTTTGCTGACTGCCAGAGAGATGTTAGTGATTAGTAAGGTCAGTTTTGATTGAAGATAACAGACTCTACAGCCATGGGAGATCATGACAATCCCTTTGGGCAGAGATAAGAAAAAGCAAGGAGGAACTTCCAATCCCTTGTTTTACAAGATAAAACTGCCTGGTTCTGCTTCTGGCAATGTTTATGTTCATCAGAGGCAGGGGGTCAGATAAAAATGATCTCTGAAGAACTGTATGTTAGTAATGATATAGAGGAACTAGATGGGGGAGCAAATTGGGGAGGGGATAAGGGAATATGGAACTGTATCATAAAATGATAACAACAATAATAAAATGTTTTAAAAAATGATCTCTCAAAGCCTCTTTTGTTCTTCTGGTGAAGAAAAAGGGATATTCAAAACAAATTATGCTGCCACAGCTTGTGAATGGCAGCCTGGGCAGGGCCTTCTGAACTGGGGAAGAGAGTCTGCTGCCATCTCCTGGATGTTTGAAAACCCAGCAAAATGGCTGCTTCCCATGAGCCAGTCTGGCTTGGACAAGGCACCACAGCAGCACCAGTTTTTAAGTCTGGCTGGCCCAGACCAGAAAAACGTATTCATGCACTCTAAAGGCTAAGGTTGACTTATGTGTTTTGATCTTTAAAGAGTTTTTCATAGTGTGGTTCACAACCCATTAACAGTAAAATCACCTTGGGTGCACAAGGGTATTTCAAAATCAACATGGAAAACATGGAATTAAAAGATAAATTTATTTTTGTTTTCCGCACCCCCAAGACTGAAGTTCACCCGTATATTTTTTATATAAAGTTTCCATGAACAGTTTGAAGACCCTCATGTATTATAAAAATAAAGAATGTTTGATCCCCACCCAGAGCCAGTGACTTGGAATCTCTAAAGTGTTTGGGAGATCTTATTTCCCCCTTGGGAAGAAAAGTTTGCTCAAGCAAATGTCTTGTTTATAAAAATTGTATTAAACTAAAGCATAGTGGACAATCAAAATTAAAAATGAAAAGCTCGAAGTGATAGGGACAGGTGCTGTAGCTCAGAGGGTTAAGAACTGTGTGGACGGCAGCATGCTGCATGAGAACAAGTTCTGGCTACTCCTCCTCTGATCCAGCCCCCTGGGAGAGCAGCTCAAGATGGGCCAGGTGCTTGGACCCGCTGCAACACATGGGAGACCTAGAGGAAGTTCCAGGCTCCTGGCTTAGTCCAGCCTGGTCCCAAGTATGGCAGTCGTTTAGGGAGTAAATCAACAGGTAGAAGATTGCTGTCCCACCCTCAACTCTCATCGGGAGTGTGTTTGTGTGTGTGTGTTTGTGTGTCTTCTTTCTGTCACTCTGTCTTTCAAATAAATGAATAAATTCTAAAAACCAAAAAAAAAAAAAAAATACAACTAGGAGAGGACTATTCTGATAACTGAAATTAGCCCTTTATTTTCTATTAGTCCAGCCTATTAATGATTCTTAGCTTCAGAAGATGACCTTGTGCACTTTACTGGTGTGACACATGCCAGGAGAAAAAGGGCCAAAGACCTCCAATGCAAAAAACAGAAACAGAAAAAAACAAACCTGACTTCGCTTTAAAATGAAATGAATAACACAAAGGGAAAACTCAATTATTGTATTCCAAAGAAATCTCATTTGGATTAGGATACCGTTTTTAGACTCAACTTGTTTTGATGAATTTGGTGGGTTTTTTTTTCTTTAAGATTGATCCTACCTTCTGCTCATGATTCAGGATTTTCCAAGTACCAGAAAAGCCACAAAAATTGCCTGAGTTAGAAAGGCAGCTGGAATGTTAAGTTCCTTCCTCCAGCAGGCGCTCAGCTCCAAATCATTTTTGATCAGTCGCCTGCGGGCTGGGAGTTTGCTCTGCTTCACCCTTTCTGTTTTTGGAAAGTGACCACACTTCTCAGGCAAGGGGATCAATTACTCCCACCAGGCCAGGTTACTGACCCTTTGTCCTAGGACAGAGCTGGAGCAGAGTAAGCAGGACAGCTGTGAGCTGTGCTCTCCTGGGTCAGCCGCTTCTCTCAGCGCCCAACTGTTGCAAGTCTGAAGTGGGGCAGGCCCCGGCACAGGGCTGCTAAGTGTTCCACTTTCTGTGTGCTAGGCCTATTTAAGCTTCAACTGTCCTACAAGGCCCTTACTCCAGGACACTAGCCATCCTATCCAGAGAATATATTTGATTTACAAGCATTTTTCCATGAGAGGTGAATGTATTACCTCTGTTCTAGTGAATACTGATACTTTTAGTTGGACCTATCCTTATAGTAGAGTCCCCCAGTTGATGGTTGAATTTATACTTTGAACCTGTAACCCATCTGTTTGAATACTGCTCTCATCTTTGTATGCCACTCAAACAAGGCCAGAGCAAATACATGAACACAAAGAAGAAAACAGAGGGACAGGGTAGATGCAGGGCAATATAAACATATCCAGCTGGAGGAAAAAAAAAAAAAGGAGGTAGAGCAGAAACCAAGGATAGGTCAACTCCTCACAGTAGGCTTTAATATCACTAGGAGATTGACATAGATAGCAATTGCACTTTCTATTTCAGCTATGATAGGTCCCTTAAACTGGAATTCTTAAAAAGGGACACAAAAGATTTTGCCCTACGGCCCTGGGGGAGCGGCCCAGCCAAGCCGGACCCGAGAACGAGGAGCCAGCATGCTAAGACCACCGCCACAAGGCAGTGGGGGGGTCCCTGGCTATCTCCCAGGCCCAAGTGCTACCGCTTCCCCCAGGGTAAGCCTGCTACAAGGGAACCTCCAGACCAGGCTGGAGGGCTAGCTCCGCCCCTCAGCCATAAGCTGCAGGTGGGGCGAGTGGGGGAGGGACTGGAACCTTGCTGGCCTAGAGGAGGCTGGCTGCCCCTCAGGGCTGGGGCGGCCCTGGGGGAGCGGCCCAGCCAAGCCGGACCCGAGAACGAGGAGCCAGCATGCTAAGACCACCGCCACAAGGCAGTGGGGGGGTCCCTGGCTATCTCCCAGGCCCAAGTGCTACCGCTTCCCCCAGGGTAAGCCTGCTACAAGGGAACCTCCAGACCAGGCTGGAGGGCTAGCTCCGCCCCTCAGCCATAAGCTGCAGGTGGGGCGAGTGGGGGAGGGACTGGAACCTTGCTGGCCTAGAGGAGGCTGGCTGCCCCTCAGGGCTGGGGCGGCCCTGGGGGAGCGGCCCAGCCAAGCCGGACCCGAGAACGAGGAGCCAGCATGCTAAGACCACCGCCACAAGGCAGTGGGGGGGTCCCTGGCTATCTCCCAGGCCCAAGTGCTACCGCTTCCCCCAGGGTAAGCCTGCTACAAGGGAACCTCCAGACCAGGCTGGAGGGCTAGCTCCGCCCCTCAGCCATAAGCTGCAGGTGGGGCGAGTGGGGGAGGGACTGGAACCTTGCTGGCCTAGAGGAGGCTGGCTGCCCCTCAGGGCTGGGGCGGCCCTGGGGGAGCGGCCCAGCCAAGCCGGACCCGAGAACAAGGAGCCAGCATGCTAAGACCACCGCCACAAGGCAGTGGGGGGGTCCCTGGCTTGGGGCGGCCAGTGCACCAAATGGTGCCAGGCTCTGCCTGCTGGCCGCCCCGCGGCCAGCTACAGAGTTTTTACGATCAGAAAAAGCTTCCCAGTAACACTCTTGAATAGCGCCAGCCTTTGTATGGGATAGAAATGAATTTCTGGTTTTTCCCAGCAATGGTAAACATAAACACTGTGGGAGTATTAGAATTTTGACATGAAGGCTTGAATGAGAGTACCCATAAGAACTATTATAACCAGATTGGGTTGCCAACCAAGCCGGGACCCAGAAACTTGAGTGTCCTAGTTGGGAGGTGGTGGGCATCTTCCTCCTGGGTAACTACCCCTCTGATGGACACGGAACCAAGATAGGGGTGGGATTGCTTAATAGAGATGCTTATGCCAGTTTTTATCTGGGCTGTGTGGAGGGCTGGTCGGGTCGAGTCTGGCATCAAAATGCATCAATAATTTCCAGAGTTTGATGGGGGGCGGGACAGACTGGACAAGACAGCAGTAAAGTTTTTTATGTATGTCTGATTGCTCCCAAATAATCTCTTTCCACTACTAGAATTCATCACATGCTCATGAAGCAGATGATGGCATCATTTTTCCCAAAAGAATTCTGTGTTTCCTTTTAATTAAGCATGTGTTGGTTACTCAGCTGCCCATTATTTTACCAGGGTGCTATACTCTGGTGTTGATGATGTTGTTGTGGTTGTGATGATGTGGCTGTTATGAAATGATGTCAATGCAGAAAACAGTAACATTATTCCAACCCCAAACAGCCTGTATCTCAAGCAATAAGACATTGTGAAGTAACCAATGAACCAACAATCGATATGAGTCAGATTGCTTATGATCTACATCAAGAATTGTAAAACCTAACAAACTTGTAAAGCCCTATGACACGTGGAAATGGGGAGGGAGGGCAGAGAAATCTTACATCACCCCAGTAGGTGTGAGGAAGACGGGGGAAATATAACCCATCAGGATCATAACTGGTAACTCATAGAAAGCAGTCTCGAGTCAGCATTAGACAATAGCAAAACTACAAAGACATGTGGAGGGAATCAGGAGCAATCCTAACAACCTCTTAACAGGAGGTCATACGCATAGAGTCGGTGGCGGACCCTAGAGCGGAGCAGGGGGACAGGAGGAGGCTTGTGTCCCAACCCTGAAGACTCCCGGAGCCTCACCAAGGACTATCAGTACGACCACCGAGGACTACATCCCTACTGCCAAGGAGACCACGGGAGAAAAGGAGTGCCTTCGGAGGCCAGGAACTCTGAGGTCGCCCACCCCCATTTGGATCTACAATATGGGATGGAAGAAGCCCAATTCCTGCCTTGCAGGATTCAGGGACATCGGTGCGACAGCCAGGATCCCTGGACGGTCCGCGGAAACACAAGAACAGTAAGCTTCCTTCGGAACTAGGGAGGGGAGCTTCCTCTGGCCCTTGCCTGCTTCCAACTTTGGGTCCCCACTCTCTTTTATAAGGACCATCAGGATTGCTCCAGAAACCTCTCATAACAAACACGAACAAACAAGTTAGAATAGACAGACAGAGAACAGATGGGAAGGCTTGGAAGCAGACAGGAAGTGGCCAGCCGGGATGCACTTGTGACTCACTGGGTGGGACACAAAGATCAGATACTCCTCTCTGGGGTGTTGAGGATTTCTCTGCACACCCCTCCCAAAAATATTCACCTGAACTGTTGACATTTGTCCTGTTAAAGTTATAGAGTTGGACTACCCGAAAAACAGCCAGGTTCAGCAAAATCACGCTTCAATGCTATAAAATGCTAAATACTAACATTGAAAAAGACAAGAGACAGCTGAATAGCAATCTATAGCCATTTTAAGGTATATAGACCATGGTTGAATGTAAACCAAAGTTGAAATGTCTATGGGGAAGTCACAGGTTGTGGTCGAGAACATGCATTTTCCTAGTAACATATTGGTTAATCAATACCATGTCAATTAATGCCATAATGCTGTAAATGGTTGTAAATATTGGGTTGAGTTTTTTACTTGATTGGGATGATACTCTGCTGGTTCTGCCTTTGGACCAGAGATGGTCTCACCAGGAAGCCGTTGAATTTGCCAGGACAATTAGATGCTGGACTTTACGATTGGTCAAAACCTCCAATGAAAGAATCTCAACTGAGTTTGAACTATGGAAATACAGCGGGGTGGAGCAATCCACTGTGGGAGGGGGAGGGTTTGGGGAGGGGCGGGGGGAATTCCAGTGCAAAAAAAAAAATGTGTGTCACATAATGCAATGAAATTAATAATAATAATAAAAAAAAAAAAGAATTGCAAAGAGAAAAAAAAAAAAAAAAAAAAAAAAAAACTGACCGTGGAGAAATAAGAGATATGAAGTGAAACAGAGCATTCTGCCATCTATTCACTTTGGTGGCAAAATGTTACATTCCTTATCAGATGTAATATTAGACACTTACATTCATACTGTAACGGGGTTGATGTATTTCATAACGATGTAATAAAAATACAAAATTCATATACTTTAAAAAAAAAAAAAAAAAAAAAAAAAAAAGATTTTGCCCTGCTGCCGTGTTTTCCTCCTTGGGTGTTTTTGGAGTGATGGCTCTTGTGTGTGGCATTCCCTTTACCTTAGTAGGAAACATTGGCTGAGAACTTTCACTCTGCCTGATGCTGTTCTACACATGGAACCAAAGCGTACAACTTTTCAGTGAAAAAACTGTAGGGAACTTTTTTTCTGGATTATTGTGATTAAAATTTGATGAATTTCCTTATCATTACATTTGTTCCCTGATTTGCATCGTATGAATTAGTTCTGATAGTAACTGATGCTGGTAGGTAGGATGAGGTGTTCAGGCATTAATCTAGTGCATCGTGGGTATCCAGTGGAAACCAGCGAAGTGTAGAGCTTCTTCTTTGTAAAATAGGCCAAAGGAAATGAAAGCTACACTTTATGCCCAGCTTATCCGACTTAAAAACATCTATCGGTTGGAGCTACCAAACTCTAAGAAGACTTTTCAATATATCTTACGTTACAGGGTTGAAACATTTGAGTTTTTTTTTGCCACATTTGAAGTACAGCCTCTGAAAAGCCATTTCTTTCCAATACGACCTGTGCGTAGGATCAGGAGAGATGGGGTGGCTGTGAGATCAGTGAATGGCTGTGAGCTTGGCTACTGGGGCCTGAATCTCAGCCCAAAGACTCAAGCTCCTGAACTTTTAACAATTTTCTTGGTCCTAATTTTCTCACTTTAAAGTGAGACCATTATAGTGCCTACCACACACTTCCAGTGGCTAAAAATGTTAACACCTGGACTTTAGTGTGCTTAGAGGCTCAATGACTTTTAGGAGACAGAGCTCAGTAGATATTCATCTAGTGGGTTAATCCTCTTGTTGTTGTCTTCAAGTTAGTGAAGGGGTGCTCAAAATCTTAAATTTAGAAGCCATCACATTAGCTCCTCATGAGACAGCTTCAAAATAATAATGAAGCAGAGTGAAAGGGGAAACAAAGATTGGAAAGGACATGATGTACAAAAATGCCCTTGCTGGGAAGTGGCTGACAGAAATAACTGCTGAGAAATCTGCCAGTAGAAGGGCACTGTGTGACAGCAAGGGGGTGCTGTCTCTGGCATATCCATACACCTGTTAGCTCCATGGGTTAGGCACAGTGCTACGAAGGCAGTCGGGGCAACTTGGACGAGACCGCTTCCCACACTGAAAACACGTGCCTCCATCGGCATTGCTGTTTGGGAATTCTTAGCAGAGTGCCTCAAGTCATTCTGGTTTTGTAGCCAGCCAAAGCTGACTGCTGATTCACAACTTCACAACAAAGTTGCCCGAATTACATTTAATCAGAATGGCGCAGAGTCAAGGGGAGCCCTTCCTTCTACATCGTCATAGATTTTGCTTTAGTTTTCTAAATCCCATTCCTTTCCACTCCCAGATGCTGGGCATCACCTATTTATGTTGAAATTTTAAAATGAAAGGCTTTTGGGAACTCAAGCTAAATCACTGCCTTTGCTGCTTAGAAAAGACCGCTCACCACGCCCCCATGCTGTCAGAGCAAGTGTGTTTCCAGCAATCTTAGGAAAGATGGATCTTTCCCAGCGCCACTCAGTGCAGTCAGTCATCAATAAAACATACCTGGGGTAACCTCATGAAATCTCCGTTTTGTGAATTGATAATGAGGAGGTCTCAGACAGTGGGATTACAGGGTCTAACGAGGCTAGAAACCAGGCAGTATCACAGGGAGAGCAAGGCTTGGATGAGGCACAAAGATCCAAAGCCAACTAACTCCATCTGTATACTTACTGCTAACATGATTCTTAGACATGTTGTCTACTAGCTCTATTTACCTATATGTCTATATACCTCTCTCTAAAATGGGAATAATCTGCTCCTTTTCAGGATAAACCTGAGAATTGAAATCAGAGTGCAAGATTAAAAATGCAAATGCAGGTTGCAGACTAAATCCAGGGCCCATTAATTAACATTGTGTGATCTTGGACAACTTATTCAGACTCCCATCTCTTGGCCAAGTTCTCAGAATCCCAAGTCGAATTAGAAAAATGGAGATACTGATGAATCCTATTTTGTGAAGACCAAGGATTAAAAGCGGTGATCTCTGAAAGATACCTTGGGAAAGTATGGGGCTGATGGTTGTGCTCAGTTAAGATACTTATAACTCAATGAGCACAGTTCTTGGCATGTAGCAGAAAAGAAACACAATAACTCCCCTGCCCCACCTCCTGCCTTTTTTTCAGGCCTCATGAGGTGGCTTGAACCACTGCCACAGCTTCCTTCCCACCCATGTCATTCCGATTTTCAGTTCGGGGCTGTTGGGTGGCCTTGAAAACAGATCATTCCCACCAAAGCACTGTAGGTTTTGTTGTTGTTGTTATGTGTTTTTTCTTCAAGAAGAACACTTTTATTATTTCTCCCTAAAATGCGCCATTTCTTTTCAACTCAAGGCCAATTAGAATCCTTTGCACTTTTGAATTATTTTCATGAACAAACCATTACCAGTTGTTCATGGGTTCAAGAAGTAGGGGTAGTGGAAATAGATTTCTCCCTGGTAGCCTGACTGCTACGATGCTGAGCAGTATTTCCAAGCACAGGAAGGACAGCATCTGCAAAGGGATGCTCCTGATCTTTGGATGAAAGACCCTGAATTTATGTTGTACCAGTCATGAAGCACATGTAGTTAAAGCAAGCACATCAAGAAAGAAAGAAACTGCAGTAAGTGTAAGGGGCTTAAAATAAAAATCAGGGGTGGGGCGGGGCAAAGAAAAAGAATAAAAATAAAAATCACAAGCAGGTGTGGGCATTTGCCCAGGTAAGATGCTAATGTCCCTTATTAGAGTGCTTGGATTCAAACACTAGCTCAACTCCCGACTCCAGCTATCTGCTCATACACTCTGGGAGGCAGGTGACTGGAATTGTTGGATCCCTGCCACCCACCTGAGAGATCTTCACCCACAGCTTTGATTCAGCCAAGTTCTCACCCTATGGGCATTAGGGGAATGACTAAGCAGATAGAAGCTCTATCTATTTTCACACTTTTTCTCTCTGCCTTTCAACATAAGAAGAAATTTAAAAAAATATATCAAAAAAAGCTCCCACAGGATTGGGGTCTGCACAGTTTGCAAAATGGGTTAGTCCTCTGCTGTACTAGCATCGCCAGTGGGTGCTGGTTAGAGTCTTGGCTGCTCCATTTCCCATCCTGGAAAGGCAGCAGAGAATGGTTCAAGTCCTTGCATCCCTGCTCCTACATGAGAAACCTGGAAGGAAGCTACTGGATCCTGGTTTGGGATTGGCCAGCTCCAGCCACTGTGTCCATACGGGGAGTGAACCAGCAGATGGAAGACCTCTATCTCTCCATCTCTCCTCTCTGTAAATTCTGCCTTTCAAGGAATATAAATAAATATATTTTTAAAAAATCCTATAGATGTCTCACTTTCTCTTTTTTACATTTTAGATACACTTTATTAGCTGGCAAAAAATGTTGATATAATCAAGAATTGGGGAAATATTTGAGAAGAATCAATATTTTTGATGAAGCTTCTTTTTAATCCATTGCCAGTGAGTAGTCTGTGATTCCTAATGCCCAGGGGTAGTTTAAGTGTACACATGTGCTCACTATATAAACATTCTATTTTTCTAAAATGTTATGGAGTCATCACCTGATAATACCAAGGAAAGGAGAGTCTTGATGTATGGGAAGGTGAGATGTTCCTCGCATGATGCTCACAGATGACTAAGTTATCATTTTTGCCTGTATGTTTTAGAATCATAGCAGGATAAACAAGAGGTTGGCCTCTTCCACCAATTCTGCCTGGTGTTTGCGTCCTGTGGGAATGTATTCATTTGCCTGTGGCTCAGTGCCAACTCTGGTGGGAAGTCTAAAGTTTAAAAGTGAGCTCTGTTTTTCCCAGAACTCTTGTTGACAAACTCAGAAGCACCAAAGTGTTGCATGGGTCTGCGAGTTCCCCAGAGTCAAATGAGTTCAGGGACATAGACCAGAGAGGGTCAGTGCATCTGGGAATATAATGTGGGTTCTAAGAATTTATAGCCTTTTCTCATGAACTTATCAGAGAAGTCTAAAAACAAATTCAACAACCCTGACTTTGTTCAAGAATGGGAACACACCCTATGCTTCCCCCGGGAAGCATTTGAAGCATTTGACTGTTGGGAAAACACTTCTTTTAGATGACCATGACTTCCAATACCCTTCCTGCCAGGTTGGTGGTGACTCATAAAGCAGCACCACCAACCATAGGAACTCACTCTTATAATACAGGGGCTCGTAGGGTCTCTATGTTATAAGTGATAAAACAATACACAGAAGTGGAAGTTTTATTTGGAAGATTAAATCCAAACTGAGACACTTAATAGCCAGGTGTTTTCTGCTCCCAATGGCTTTACTGTAAAAGTGCTCGGCATTGTCCATCAGCAGTAAGAGGGCACTTTGAAGTTATTTAACCCATAACCACGGTTAGGAAACTCGCTCTTACTTCACTTCATCCCTTTAACATAGATCATTAAATGGAGATCCTCGGCACCAGGCTAGAATTCAGGCTATGTGAGACAGCACGTGTCCCACGGCACCTTCTTGAAAAGAATCAACATTACTCCAGAACAGTGACAGTGGCTTCCGCTTGTACCTCAGATTGGCTTTCCTATGGCTAAAACAAGTTGCTTGTTGTGAAGATTAAATGAAATGGTTAATGCAAAGGCATGATCCATGCTATCATTAACTCACACAAGATATATTTTGGAGTGTAAAGTTCCACAGTGTCTGGAGGAACAACTCACTAGTCTTATAACATATATGCTTAAAAGTGTACAATATCCACTACCTACTAATTGTCTGTATCCAGAAACAATGTGTTTGATCCTCTCTCAGAACAGAATGTGTCTATTATTGAAACATTAACTGTAAAACTGTAAATATTTCAAGATTTCAGTGGCAACCTCCCCAGTCCTGTGATTTAATGTGTCCTCCTGTAACACCAGGGGAATGTGTTAACTTTACATAGCACCTTCCTTCCTCATAGCATCTCACATTTGTATTCTCACTGTGGAACACCATCCTAGTCAGGAAGACAGGTTGGAGTCATTAGTAAAGGAAAATGCATGGAGACTGAAAATTGTTTATCGTACTGCCTAAATTCAGGGACTAAGATTGCATTGTAGTCAATATCCCAGCACCTAGATAAACCAGCTGTGCAGTGACGTCTTTAGGACGCTGCCCACAGAGCATCTGATATAACATGGGCAATTCAGCACCTGACTGGTGCTGTGTGCTTATGATGGAAATTGACTTCAAGGTGCTTTACCTAGAAATAATGCTAACAAAAGAGATGCAGGTTATTACAAGCAAAGCAAAGTCCCGCAAGTAGCCAATCAACTATCACTACCAACAAAACCAGCAAGGCTCAGATTATTATAAGTGATTTCTGGAGAGAGGCTGAGGTCTTGGGTTCTAATCCTCCCACCTGCCTCAATGACCTCATTTCCATAGCCACGACCTGAGTTCCCTGGTGCAGATAGAAGGGAAAGAGGCAATCTCTCTTCCTCCAGGAACCGGCTTAGCTCTTCTCCCTCCCACCTCCTTGAGCCTCAGAGTGAAATCAGTCAAGGCTCTCTTGAGTTGTCCCTCTACAAAGAGGGACTAAAAGGTTCAAGATAAGACCTATTCGTCTCAGTTGGTTGCAGACACTTTGCCTGCATGCCTGACCTGTTCTTTAGAAGCCTTTTGGAAACCCAAACGGCCCCAGAATGACTGGAAGACACCATCATGTTAATTGTGTCCTTAGTCACTACCTCCAAATAGGCACTCTGCTAAGATGGCCACCTGTCCCACAGGAAATGGACTTCACATACCACAAACCACTCGACAACTGGGAATACTTCTAGGTCCTTACCATCCTAGCATAGTTTGAATGGATGATTTACAACTGACTACCTGTGTGTTCCATGCCTTTCCTCTAACATATGCTGGTCTTTAAATGTTACGTTAAGAACGCAAGATTGTAAAAAATTACACCTGCTCCACCTTAGAAAGACTTATTTTTTAGTTAAAAAAAAAAATAGGAAAACCCTCAGCATTCAACAGTCTTCTTTTTAGGGGAACAAGTAATATAAATAACTACATTATATCTATAATGAAATAACCACTTTTTCTTTTATCCTCTATTAATCTTCCTAAAGATTTCTCCAAAAAGGCAAATATACAGGCTGGGGTTACAACCTATGGGTAAGTTGCCACCACCAAAGACAATGGAACATTTTCCTAAGAAACAAGAACCAGTTCCACTAATCTTTGTATGTTATATCCTAGAAATACCTAAAGCTTGCAGTTTTATAATGCATAGAGACATGGATACACTCGAAAAAGGAAATTCAGGTGTTATGAGAAAAGTGACTTTGATCAAAACAGCTTGTACAAGGAAAACATTTTTTAAACACATACATTGAACAGAGAAAGAAGAAAGTAACATTTTAATAGGGTGGTGAAAAATACAGCAGATTGACAGTGTCAGCAGAAAATAGAGAACAGGAATACAGATATTCTCAGAGGCTTAAATGGAAGCATGTGCCCTCAAAGCAGGCAAGATTTTTGTGCAAAGTCTGTAAATGCATCTCCTGCTTAGAGTAGAGGATTTTCTTTGGAACTGCCATATGTGCTTTATAGTTCTCTGCATCAATTCATGCTGAATATTTTCCACGGTTGGTCAGACTCAGGCTGAAAATAGATATGAGAAAGGCCTTCAGGTTTGCTTTCAGTAACATTGTTAACTTCACAGCCAGCTGGATGATGACACGCTGTGACCAATCCAAATGTACAAGGTAACCTTGCCTGAATTATCCTGGTCCATCCAATCATAAAGTAAAGGTGCGAGAATAGAATTGCAAGCGACAGTGGGAAAAGCAGTTGCCAAAAAAAGCAAAACGAACACAGGAGGAATATCTGTGAGGTCACCCAAACACGGCACTCTTGGCCGTGCCCTCTCACCCTACAGGCTCCGCGCACACACGCTCCTCATGCTTCACCATCAGTCCCTGCAGCGAGGAACCCTTCAGGTCCCAATCAAGTGTTTGCCCAAGGTAAAATGACAGCCATGGACACCTCCTTGTGCTTTCTTCTTTGGACATGTGACGTGTTATCCTGTACTCTACCACTTGCCTCAGCTATGGAAAACGAACGGATGCTTTCATGGGCAATTGGAGACATGCTGAATTCCTTCAGTTATTGAGTAAAAAGGATGGGAAGCAATCTCTGAAGGCAATTATCCTTCCTGTCCTGTCCCATTTACTTCAAATATATCTTCTGCAATGAACTAATGGGTGCAAAATTACCTGGCAAAGAACATAAATATTACAAGCGCTTGGTGATGACCAAGACCTTCTTTGCTACCCACCTCCCACTAAACTATGTGCAGCCCACCAGTCCTCAGAGGTCCTCCTCTGTGATATAGAACAGGTGGCTGCACTTGACAGACCAGAGCCAATCCCTGTCTGCCACAGATGCCCTTACTCCCTTAACATGAGCAATAGGAGAGGAGAACCTTAGTCCATACATGTTCTGTTTTCACTATGTTGGAACCTTGCCATCATAGGAACATGGCAGTTCTATTACACAAAAGCCTTGCTCCAATGTCTGGTAACACTGATCACTGTCTTGTGGCTAATGTGCCAATTCTAACTACACCCTGCTGACTTAACATAACGGTCACATGTCCATTTTGGGTGCTCCCATATTTCTTAGTTAAATGTGCAAAGATAAATGTGTGTTAAGTCAATCTGAGTTGAATTTTGACTCCTTGAAACTATTCTACTCCTTGGACCCAGATTGGGAGGTGACATATCTGAAATTAAGTAAGTTGAGGATTTGCTAGGCATTTTCAGGAATTCAAGTAACACTGCAAACAATTCATTTCAAGCAAAGTGGACACTCAGCTTCAGCTATGAGATTACTCTTCCACAACAGATGGTTTCCACACCTGGACTGGGACACCACTTTTCTTGGCTGAGAACTTTGGCCTCGGTGCCACAAAATAGGACGAGGAGGCTGCTTCTTGCTTTGGCGAAGTGGGAACAGCCACAGGCACGGGGGACGCGCTGACAGGAGACGAGGCCTCTGCAAAGTAGGGAGGTTGAGAAGGGTAGGCTGGCACTGAGTACACTGAGGAAGCCTGCCCATGTGTGGCTGAGCCAACACTCATTGGTCGAGGGGGAAGTGCTTGCTTTATAGTAGGAGTCGAATTGACCTTGGCTGATGACTTTTGGGGGATACCACCCTTTGCATCTGGAGGTTGAAAAGTAAACAAGGATGCATTGAGCTGATACGGCTGGTGTTTCATGACATCCAAGGCATTGAGGGGTTTCTTCCCCTTTTTCTTGCTCACTTTGGAGGCCGGTGGGGCTGATGGCTGAGATCTGACAGCAGCCGGTGGGTACGAGGGGGAGTGGATAGGGTTGTAGGCCAGAGGAGGAGGTGCCCGCACATTGGAGGAGTATTTCCAACTGGCTGGAAGAGATGGTGTGGGAGATTGAGCCCGTGCAGCATGGGCTTGCACCGTGTCTGAATCGACCACATACTTCTCCATTCTTGACTGCCTTTTGGCAAAGAGCTGGGCTCCTTTGCCACTCATCCCTGGAAGCTCGTTGGATGGTCCCATGGCACCCGCATGGGCATTCACAGCCGGTGTGGCAGCTGCCAGCTTCGGGGTGTAGTGCTGACTGGCTACTGCGGCTTGAGGTCCTCTGAAGGGACCAGATAGGTTCAGCGAACTTGCTGGACGAGCAGGAGGATAAGCAGGCTGTGCTATCTTGATGGAGGAGACCACAGGGCCCTGCGATGCACTGGATGTGGGGAAGGCAGGAGGTTGGGTGGGAGCCACTCCTGGAGACCAGACGGGAGACACTGGAGTGACTGGCTGGGAGGAAGAGGACTTGACTGCAGGTTTTGGGGCCACAGGAGGTGGGGTCTTTTGCTTGGCAGAGGAGCCCTGCAGGAAGTTGCATGCTTCTGCCCCAAGGCTGAGATAATCTTCCTCAGGTCCAGAATCGCCCCCAGCTCCAGTGCCCCGTTTGCCTTCTGAATTCTGAAGAAGTGACAAGAGTTCTGGATTGGGGTTCACTTTGGGCTCCTTAAAAGTAAACATGGGTTTCGTCGTGCTTCTTCTCTTGGCCTCCTGCAGTATGCCAGTTCTTTTGGCTGGCACCGCGATCCTCTCATCCCGGGAGGCTATTCGCTCAGTTGCATCATAAAAGGCCGCCTGGGACCATGGAGCAGGCTGTGGCCACGGCGGGGGCTGGGCTGGGCCGGCAGTCGGGCTGGACACCCCTCTGGGGAACCCTTCTGGTGGAGGTGTGACTGCTGAGTAGGGTGGAGGCGCTGGAAAGTCAGAGATGGGACTTGTCAGGTTTCGGGTGGGAGAATAAGGCGTGACTGGCTGGCTCACTGATCCTGGGAAGGGCTTGGCTGTTCTGTTCATGGGCATTGCCCTCTGCACCTCGGCCGGATCCGTAGCCCCACTGAGGCCGTTCTGCTGCGGCCCGTGGCCGGGACCAGGGCTCATCTGGATGTAGCTCTTGCTCACAGCGCTCTGTACCCTCACGGTTTCTTCTTCCTTCCTTTGGTAGGAAGTCACGGTTCTCAGGCCATCTGTCTGCGCAGCCTCTAGTTCTACGCCAGGCACCCCAGCCACCCTCTCCTCTTCTTTTTCGGCTGTGATCTGATCCATCCTCTCCCTCCTCTTGGCAAACATGAGGGCTCCCTTTCCCGTGGTATCCGGCAACATCTCCATCTTGTCGTCTCGGTTCAGTTTCTTTTCAAAGTCCACCAGTCCAGAATCCCAGTCAAAGTTCACAACTTGGGTGCTATCGTCAAGGTCAGACAGTAGCTCTTCATCCACCTCCGATTCGCTGGTGCCCAGAAACGCAACTTCGCAAGTATCCTCTCTGTCACCCTCTTCCTCCTCGTCTGCCTCTGGGTCAAGTTCGCCAGTACCGTAGCTGACTAGCGTGTACTTCCTGGCCCTCCGCCGTCTCTTCTTAAACATCAACACCCCCTTGGAGTTGGGGTTGGGGGCCTCTGTTAGGAGAAGGGCAATACTTTTGCATTTAGACTTGGCTTCTTTCACCTGCTTTTCTGATAGGCTCTCGCTCCTCCTGAGCCCTAGGGAAAGGACAAAAACTGAAGTCACTTGATGAGTCATACATGACCAGCCACCGGGTTCACTGGAGACAAAGGGCATGGTAAGAATGTCCACAATTGCACTGAACTTTAAAGAGGTGTATTTTTCTATAAATTATTATGTGTATTAATACATACAGCATCCCCTCCATTGGCCTATATAAATGCATATTTATTTATGCTAATTACAGATGTTTTTCCATGGGTCCTTATACTGTAACAATATAATTGGCTAGCACTGCCAACTAATAATATAAATCAAAAATTTAAGAGGTCATAGTTTAATAATGTGATATTTTCCGAAAAACCTAAGACATACTTGGTACTTCTCCTGAGGAGTGATCAAATTGATATGGATAATGTAATGAGTTGGGATTTCTTTTTTTATTTTTTTGTTTAAATTTTGACAGCCACCTCAAATCTCTCCATTTACAGTCACAAAATCAATATCAATTCAAAACACCAAATTAATAATTTACTAAATAAATAATTACTTGAAATTCAGAAAGCTGGGCTACTATGATTATAGGTAATCAACTTTAGGTACAAAGTGGTTCACATAAATGTGTAAAGTATATTGCTATTTGGAACTATAATGTTACTTTAATTGTAACAAAAATAAGTGTGAATCTTGGGGAAATGCTTACATTATCTGACTTGGGAATTTTTAAGTGCATAAAGACTAGTATAGAAAAATATATTTAAATTTTTTCTTTTGCTGTCAATATTAAAAATAAGTTGATGACTAATTAATTTATAGCACCAGTTAATCATAGTCATGTTTTCAATGAATCACAAAGTTTTTAATTCCTCAAAGTAGTTAAATGCAAATCCTGAAAAATTTTTTAAAATATATTATACTAGCTATTTTGGCCACTGAAGAAAAAAATCACAATTAACAATTAATGAAAAAAATCAGGCAACAAAATTTAATCATGAAATTGTAGTTATTTACTGGTGATCAAATTTTATAGAGAAAAATAATTCAGAATGCGGTCATGACTAAGTATGACTTTTTTTCTGACTACTGTTATACAACTTATTATTAAACTGACAGCCACAGTTGCTGCTTACTTCAGTGCCAACACATGAAGTATGTGAATGCTGCTTTAATACTCTGGTTCAATATTCTATAAATGTGAAGATGGCATATAGACACTTAAAACACACAGAGTGATTAACAGCACTTGCCAATGAGGCTACAAATGGTTATGCTGAAAATAAGCTTTGAAAGGAATGACAATAGTACAGAAGACATGGTATATTGAATTGAAGTGAATGACTGAGTTCCCTACTCTTGCAAATCATTCATACATTCAAGGGCCTTTGCCAGACAGCCTTTACAGTCTCAAGTGAAATTCCAAAATTTGTAAATATATATATATATTTGCATAAATGCATAATATACCTGAAAGAAAATGACAAAAATCCTAACACACAGCTGCAACTATTATTCACCTTCTCCTGTGTGTGCATACTCCCCTGAGTAAAAGCTAAATTTTCTGTCCCAGGACATGGAAACAGCCCGCCTTAGCCTGGGAGGCTGACTTCTATGTCTAGAAGGTGGATGAAACCTTCGCAGTCTAGTGAAGACTGGCAGAACGGAGGAGATCATGTAGCTGCTTCATTTTACACATGGCCTTGTCCATCAAACGCACTTCTGCAAGCATCATCAAGCTGCAGACCGACTTTTTCAAAAGAAGGATCTGCTTTTAATATCAGTGGTGGAGCCTGCTTTTTCAAAACACCTCTTTAAACTCAGACTCCATAACCCTTTCTTACGCTGCTGTGGTGTGAAATGTTACAGCATTGGGAGACAAATCAAAAACAAAGCCTGATGGCATAATTTTCTTAGATGGTGCCTGAACTTTTGAAGCTAAATAGAAATTCATGGAAAAAGCCTTTCCATTTAGGCTGAAGTCTGAATGTATCAGTTCCCAATCAGAAACTGGGAAGAGTACTTTACAGTTTCACATTTGTTATTTTGTGCATTCATTACACGCTTAAAAAAAAAAAAAGAACTCCAACAGAAGACACAAAAACAAGCCTTAAAAGAAGTAACTGCCATGCAGACAAACCAGCAGCGAAAACGCCCAGCCCTCCCCAGCCCTTTGCTGACAGCTGAGTCGGTGCAGGACTTACGTGCGTGTCGCGCTCTGTGCTTGTGTGGTCTGCTTTGATCCTTGTCTGAGCGTGCAGCGTCTCCCTGCTCTGTGGCTTCTGATGAGACGGCAAAGGATACCAGAGAAGGAGGTGCTTCAGACTGCCCTCCTTCCACAGGAGAGCCCACACACTCCTTTCCTGGCTGAAGCCAGCGCCCTTCCGCCTTGTGCCTGTCAGAGCAGTCCAGGATGACTTCCACTCGGGGCAGCTCTGCCTCATCTGCTCCACCGCCTTGGGTCACTCTCAGCTCGCTGCCACTGGAGAGCTGGATTATCTTGCTGGACTTCAGACAGGGGTCTGGCTTCTCCTGAGGAGCGACCGAATTGATGTGGATAATCTTTTCCGGCTGTAAAGTCGGGTCTGGGTCAGGAGACAGAGATTTTTCAGCTCCCAAGAGAGCCAGCACAGGACCCTCCGGTCTCGGCTGTGAAAGCGACAGTTGTAACTCCACTACAGGGCCTGGCTGCCCAGCCTCAGCTGGCTGCCTTAGGATAACTTCTTCTGTCAAGACTTCTCCTTGGGAGTTCAGCACTTGGGGGACCCCATGCTGGCTGAGGCAGGCTTCCTCCTCCGCGTTTCCTGAACACCCAGGACCACTTCTTTGGTCCTCAGCTGGGATAACTCCATCCTGGGTTGGGGCCACTAAAAACTCTCTGTACTGGGTGTTTGTGGCTGAGCGAATCTGGAGGGTGGTGCTTTCCACATACTCTGCTTGGGTGAGATGCTCATGGCTTTTGTTTTCAGTTTCAGAGATCAAAGCCTCACTTATTCCACTGGAGGGTCTGCACACAGAAAAAAAGATATTCAGGCAATTAAATCAGAATGTCTTGCACCTGCCCAAGAACTTTGTGACACTTATGTCTAATATGTGTGTGAGCCCATCAAAAGACTGCCTCCTGAATGTCAACAGCCACATGTTGAAAAGTAAAATTGGCAGTTTGTTATGACTGTAAGCCTTTGTTACAGCACAACAAGATGTTTACAGAAGACTTTCAAATCTAAGTTCAGCTTTTATTTGGAAGGAGCACAGGTTGTAACCACATGATGGAGCTATCTGTAATAAATTGGATTTTTCCAAAGAATCATGTTTGCTACCATGTAACAAAATGTTTCGACGTCTGGACATTACCAAATCATGTCCAGCAGCTTCAGATCAATCTTGAATTACACAGAATTCAAGTAATCCCTCTAGAGGACCTGCTTTCTTGAAAGGACTGAAATGGAAGCTGTGTTTTTAAGTTCTGGTGAGCCTGTATTTTGTAATAACGGACCCCAGCCCGGTACTCCAGTGTAAAGAGAAATCCTTTCCATGCTGCATGAATCATGAAGTCATGGAGTATTTATAAACTGAGATGTCTCCCCTTCTTTCAGCAGAACCTGTCTCTTGCAGCATTTTCCTTTCAGAATCTCAGAAGTCAAGCTGTTCCATTATCTGTCAGCGAAAGACCCCAGGATTGTTGGCCGAAGTCTTTTGCTTTCTGACCTTAGCCATCCTCAGGTGGTTTTGCACATTTGGGTTTGTAATGAGAAGTCCTGTCCGTTTAGGAGCGCAACAACTTCTTTACAACTCTGAACTCTGTTTTCACAAGAGAAGCTCCATTCTCGGAACAGAATTTTACCTTTACTTCTTAAGAGTTTTTTTTTTTTTTTTTTTTTTTTTTTAAGCAATCATAGCTATCTCATAGCTGCCTCTTCTCTCCTTGCCCAAAATGCATTTTACTTATGTGGAGATCACCCATTGAAGAAAGTGCATTCCTACTTCCTTCCACCAAAGAATGTATGCAGTAGGAGAATTTCAGACAGTTTCCAAATATTTGCTTCTAACTTTGCTTTTGGATGCATTAACAACAGAAACAAACAATATGCAGCTTTCTTCATGAAAGTAAACTGAAAATCTTCCTGGTAATATGGTATTTACAAAACATTAAATTATGGTATTAAAAATGTAATGACAGCAAATTAAATCATTCTGACATAGGAAATAAGAAATACATGCTAGAAAATTGAATTTGAGCATACCAAAAGGTCAGGGAGGTTTAATTTAAGAAGATTGGGGAGAGAAGCAGATGAAATCACTTTGAATTATGTTAGCAATCAATTGAGCAGCTGAGAAGAGAGTAGTTTTGATTCATTCCAACCAGACCAGAAATAAATGAATATTTATCATAGATAAAACACAATGTATGCACATCAATAAAATCATAAAAACATCACACAGAGATTAAAGCTTTAACGTTCAGAACAGTTCCCTTGTCCATACACATACTGAATTGCACAATTAATGTGTCATAATTAAATGATTATTTATTTTTATTTTATTTTGTTAAGATTTAAGATAACAGAGACCCAGTGTGAAAAAAGCTCCAAAAACGAATCATGTTACCTGGCTATCTCTGGGCACTAGTTCAAGAAAAGTCAAACATTTGCCCTCCAGAGATAGCTGGCAATGACAGGGATCGGAGAAATAGTTAATTACAGGAAACAATGTTTGATACCTACAGTGGTGATGATGGTGGCGGTGATAACGATGAGGACAATGCTGTGACCTCTGGATTCATTTTACTTTGGGATTCTAGGATGACTCCTATCAATTAGCTATTGAGGTTGTAAAAAGTAAAAATATTCAAGAGAAAATCATAAAAAACACAGTTCCCATTATGAAAAGCAGCAGAGAGGCAGTGGCTGCTCCATTTCTGAGAGTACACAGATACTGAAATTGCAGCTTAACATTAACGATTCTCCCCATGGTAGCTGTCAGAATCAAAACAAGGACCAGCTGGGGAAGTCCCAATTCACTGAACACGGCCTCATGGTTTCAGTAAGAATAATAAGTAAATAAATTAGAAAAGATGGCACGGTGGCGTAGCCTAGCGGCTAAAGTTCTCGCCTTGAACGCCCCGGGATCCCATATGGGCACCGGTTCTAATCCCAGCAGCTCCACTTCCCATTCAGCTCCCTGCTTATGGCCTGGGAAAGCAGTCGAGGACGGCCCAATGCATTGGAACCCTGCACCTACACGGGAGACCTGGAAGAGGTTCCTGGTTCCCAGCTTCGGATCAGCGCGCATCGGCCCGTTGCGGCTCACTTGGGGAATGAAACATCGGATGGAAGCTCTTCCTCTCTGTCTCTCCTCCTCTCTGTATATCTGACTTTGTAATAAAATAAATAAATCTTTAAAAAAAAATAAATTAGAAAAGATGTTTTACCCTGTTTTGGAAATGCGTAAGTGCTTATGAAGATGGCAATCTTCAAATACCTCATGTTTGTTCATATAAATCAGGAAACATGGTGACTGTTCTGGCAACATTCCTCTGTTGGGCAGGTGGTTAAAACGCTAACACACCCCATCAGAATGCTTGGGTTCAATTTGCAGCTTCAATTCCTCACTCCAGCTCCATGAAAATGCATACCCCAGGAGCAGCGGTGATGGCTCAAGTAATTGCACCCTTAGCACCCACATGGAAGACCTGGACTCAGTTTCCAGCTTCCAACTTCAGTCTCAGACCACCAGCAGTTCTTGTGGGAATCTGGAAAGGTTTTCTTTTTGAAAGATTTATTTTATTTTTATTTGAAAGGCAGAGTTATAGAGAGAAGGAAAGATCTTCCATCTACTGGTTCACGCCCCAAATAGCTGCAATGGCCAGAACTGAGCACTTCCTCAAGGACTCCCATGTGACTACAGGGGTCCAAGCACTTGGGCCATCTCCCACCACTTTCCCAGGTGCATTTGCAAGAAGCTGGATCAGAACTGGAGCAGCTGAGACTTGAACTCGCACCCATATGGTATGCCAACATTGCCACAATGCCAAACTCATCTCCATTTCTCTCTGTGTCTTTTATATATTATTTAAAAATAAACATTTTTAAAGGTAAACAGCTTTGTAAACAATTGGAATTCTATATCTTTACACATTAGGCTTGACAAGGAAATACTTAGATGACAAGTTCTAAGAGTAACACTAGATTTCTGCTAGTCACAAGATTTCAGTTAGTTTTAATTCAAATGGAGTGACCTCGATCCACTGCAAGTTCTGACCCATATAAGGCTCACTACACTGAGTCTTCTGTGGGGGATAAGTATTCTAAATACCTAAAATTTTCAAGCTAATTCTCAATTAACCAGAAAATTCAGTAGAATGAAATGACTCATTTCTCATGCACAATGGTGTTTCTGTTCAAATGTTTTGACTTTCTGCAAAGCACCCTCCACTTCTCCTTAAATGACTAGTACCATGCAGTAGCCACAAAAAGCTCTTCATTTTTCTATTCAGTTACAAGAAAATATATCTTCCTATGGATCTGCTGTACCTTTTGATGAGCATTTGGAGGGAGTCTGTTATACTTTCCATGAGCTTGATGACTTCTGGGTAGGTGAGGTCCGCACAAGGGTTGCCATTGATAGAAACCACCTCATCTCCTTCACACAGCCCGGACCCAGAGGCTTTGCTCTGGCTTCGAATCTAAGAGGAACAACAACAACAAAAAAAATGAGGTAGAATTAGCTCACACAGCTTGGAAAAACCATGCAACCACCAGTTCTGAGAAACAGAGTGAACCTGTGCGTGCACTATAACACCTGCCCTGATTTTTAGTCACCTGTTAACCTGTAAGACCATCTTAAACATTTCTTACCACCCCACCAAACACACAAACACAATTCATTAGATACAAAAATGCCAATATTTAAGTCATGACATTGCACGTAGATGGTGGAGACAAGGAAAACAAGTCAACTTAAAGGCACCAGAATAAAAGAAATAAATAAAGAAGCACAGTGAAATACACTACATGTTTAAATTGGTTACATATTTTAAATAATTATTCCACATTGTGAAGTTTTATTCCAGTCAGAAAATGACTTTTCCAACTACTGTGAATTTCCTCATATTTCCAGGAACGGTGGAGCACCAAGATAAGTAAAGAGATGTAGAACAGGGCTACTAAAGACCTGGCACTAATAGAATTGAAAGAAAGAAGAAGAGAGAGAGAGGAAGGAAGGAAGGAAGGAAGGAAGGAAGGAAGGAAAGAAAGAAAGAAAGAAAGAAAGAGAAAGAAAGAAAGAAAGAAAGAAAGAAAGAAAGAAAGAAAGAAAGAAAGAAAGAAAGAAAGAAAGAAAGAGAGAAAGAAAGAAAGAAAGAAAGAAAGAAAAAAGAAAGAGAGAGAGAGAAAGAAATCAATACAAAATTAAAACAGGGGCTGGTATGGTGGCCTGGAAAGTTTATATTCCACCTGCATGCTGGCATCCCTTGTGGGAACCAGTTCATGTGCCAGATGCTCCAGTTCCCATCCAGGTCCCTGTTTGTGGCCTGAGAAAGCAGTGGAGGATGGCCCAAAGCCTTGGGGCCATTCAATCCACATGGGAGACCTGAGAAAAGTTCCTGGCTCCTGGCTTCAGACTGGCTCAGCTCTGGCCATTGTAGCCATTTGGGGAGTGAACCAGCTGACGGAATATCTTTCTCTCTGTCTCTCTTTCTCTCTGTAACTCTACTTTTCAAATAAAACTAAATAAATAATAAAATAAACAGCCTGTTGTAAGAACTGCATCACACTCTAACACAAACTCATATCGAACAACAAATGAATAAAAACCTAAAAAAAAAATTACAGATCACAGAAGACAAGACGATTTGAGGAGTGGAATAATGGCTGATGGCTCTCTCCAGCTCCACGCAGGGTAAGGAGAGGTTATTATCCTACATAGTTAGGTAAAAGTACATTGAACTATCCTCCCACTGCCAATCCAGGGCTGTTCTTCACCTTCCACTTCCAGCTGTGTGAAGCCTGGCTCTCTGAACCACTCTGGCTCAGCTTCATCGTGCTCTGGCTCCTGGCTGGATTAGATCAGCAACAAGCATGAGGGAGACATCCAAGAACAAGGGCAATGAGAGACGAGGTCATGTCCATTTTCCCTGCAGGATCTGCTGCGCCTTTTTTTTTTTTTTTTGGCAGTAGTACTGTTCTTTCATCTAGAGATTCACAGTTGCTGCCAGCCTGTCCCTCTACCACTGCCTTAATCCCACTGAGTTCCAACAATACAGGCTACCGCTTAGCTTCTTGAGGCCCATGAGTAGTACATTTCATAGTCTTGGTTTCTGGGTGCTTCATTGTCATTTATTGGTTCTCTTTCAGTCTGCCTTGGGTGTCTGTAGTACATTATTCTGAATGAAATTTTTGAACATGCCACTACCTCTTGCTGGGATCCCAGCTGATACTACTAATGTGCATATACTACATGTTATATTCTAAGAACTTGCTAGTTCTCAATGAGCTTTGTAGCATGATCATAAAATTCAAAATTTACAACCCTTTCAGATCTTACTGTAGACATTTACTACCACAAGTAATCCCTTCTGCCTATTATAATTAAGGTTTTGAGTTCTGAGGTAAACATCCCATCTGGAAGAATGTTTCCATAGCCAAACTTATTTCTGATTAGGCAAGAAATGTGGCCTCTATTCCTCACTCCTGATCGCTGCAAATGCATATCCCAGGAGTAGTGGTGCACTCACATGGAAGACCTGGACTCAGTTTCTAGCATCTAACTTCAGCCTCAGCCCTCCTGCAGTTGGTTAGGTTTTATTTTTAAAGATTTATTTTATTTTTATTTGAAAGGCAGAGTTATAGAGAGAAGGAGAGACAAAGAGACAGATCTTCCACCTGCTGGTTCGCTCCCCAACTGGCAGCAATGGCCTGAGCTGTGCTGATTTGAAATCAGGAGCCTGGAGCATTTTCTGGGTCTCCCATGCAGGTGAACAGTCCCACATCTTTGGGCCATCCTCCACTGTTTTCCCAGGCCGGAAGCAGGGAGCTGGATGGGAAATGGAGTAGCCAGGACATGTAGCGACTCCCAAATGGGATCCAGATGCATGCAAGGTAAGGATTTAACTACTAGGTTACCATGCCAGGCCCACACTTACATGTTAAATGATACTTTTGAAAGCCAAAGAATATCTTTACTAAACCAAGAAATGGCACTACTGAAATTCAAATCAATTCAGTTAGTTTTGTTCTGGGAGAACCCACTATTTCTACCATAATCTATAATAAAAGAAGGATTTTTCCCCTTTTCTGATAAGTCATTCTCATTAGCTTTTGTAAAGAGGATATATTCTAATTTATTAGAAAATACTAAATGAACTCAGTAGTTTCAAGGCTCTCACACATATGGAAGCAAAGAATACAACAAAAAAGAATATTCATTTGATTTTGGAAGTATTTAATTGCCAAATATATTTGCTTTATATTGCATAAAATAGTTAAAATAACAGATCAGAAAGAATTGTTTATATACCAAGGAGAAGACAATCTCCAATGACTATTTAAGCTATTTGTTCCCACTTCATTCACAGAAATTTGCGTTAAAAGTAAAATTAGATAAATAACATACCGTACTTTTGAGGCATTAATTTATGGGGTCAAATGTACAAAAATTGGAACAGAAAACTCATCCTGTGGAGGATCAGAGGAGTTTTATATTTATAAAACAGATACATCTTATACTCTGAACCCCCAATCCCACTTCTCTATGGAGGTTCTCTTTACCAGCAATGAGTTAGTTGTCTGAACTTTGACTGGTTTTATAGGGTTGCAGAACAAGATAAAAATTTCATTTTTTAAAAACTCTTATTGCAAAGTTAGATATACAGAGAGAAGGAGAGACAGAGAGGAAGATCTTCCATCTGATGATTCACTCCCCAAGTGAGTGCGAAGGCCAGTGATGCACCAATCCAAAGCCAGGAGCCAGGAGCCTCTTCCGGGTCTCCCACATGGGTGCAGGGTCCCAAGGCTTTGGGACGTCCTTGACTGCTTTCCCAGGCCACAAGTAGGGAGCTGGATGGGAAGTGGAGCTGCTGGGATTAGAACTGACACCCATATGGAATCCCAGCACATTCAAGGTGAGGACTTTAGCTGCTAGGCCACTGCGCTGTGCCTGAAAAAATTCATTCTTGGAAAATAAATAAATCCTAACCTTAACAGAGCTGTCTATCATCCAAACATGTGTTGCTTGTCTGGAAACGTGCAGTTCATCATTGTGCTTGTCAAGTGGAGCTTTCAATGGTATCCAGACAAGCCAGTGCACCATGGAGAGAGCCGTCAGCACTCTTCCACACCACACATTCTGAGGTCACCACCAGAATCCACTGCCGTGGCTGAGTTTCACTGACCTTTCCCTGGTCTCAATAGCAGGAAACATTTTTCTCTCAAGAATCATATTAAATAGGGTGAGCCTTGCCTTGTAAAAGCTTTTATGAAAGACTGATCTTTATGTTTTCATAGAATCACTACTCCACATTTAGATGGTGTAACAGAGTCTCTGGTACCCAAAATGTATCCCTTGGAATCACCAACATACCAAACAAGAGCTCTTCATAGTGGTGGCATAAAGGTTATGTATGTGTGTATATCAAGGTACATAAGATCCTATTTTATTTTTATAATTACGTTTTTTATAATTTTTCTAATTATGTAACACTATGTATGTGAGTAAAAATCCCAACCCAACTCTTGAATATGTTCTCATTTGTGTAAATGAGACACTGTCAACAGTAACTTTAAATACACAAATTGTTTGCAGTGATAGTGGCAACTCCGTATCAGTGAACTTGCAGAGAATCTGCTTCTTAGGCCATTAGTTCTACATTCACAAACTATCTCTGATAGTGGGAAAGAGCAGCATCTTTGAAAGGAAAATTGGGGATTCAGTTGTGCAGTTCCAAAACTTACTATCTGAATACCACACCATGCTTTGGTTCTCCAAAGAGCAAATGGGACTGATACATTTTGTGTGCCTACGTAGTCAACAAGGATTCAAAATAATGAGCTTAAAGTTCCATGATGTACATGTAGCCCAAGACTGATTGAGACACTAAAGAAAGAATAGTGAATCCTGTACTGATTGCTTGCCCCGGCCTTTGCACATAGACCATAACAAGTGACAAAAAACATTGTAAAATGTCAGTGTTTAATCTACAAGATGCAGGAGAACTTCTGCCTTTATTTTCAGCTTGGTTCTTGATAGCCAACATTTTCTAATTATAATCCAAGTTACTGTTGCTTCACCTTCCTTCACTCAATAAACATTTTATAGCTGAAAGGTGGCTGAAGACAAGCTTGTTTATGTTTCCCAGCATGTATAAAAATGTAATCATAATAAATAACAAAGTATAAGTTGTTTGTTTTATCCAGCTTTTATTTTCCTAGGACTTTTCCATCCTCATATCATTTATCCTTACAAAACCTGCAAGAGAAGTATAAACGCACTTGCATTTGGACAGATGAGCTAGTATACAATTATTTTACAGATAAGAAAACCAAGAATTAGAAAACTTAGCTACTTTGACTAAAACCACACACAGTTTAAACTCAGGGGATCAAACTCCAAAGCTTGCGTCTTTAACCACTACACAAATTGCTTTCTGCAGTCAACAGTCAAAACTCTCTATTGTAAAAACTAGAAAGAGGAGTGAAAAAGAGTAGTATGACAATGATGAAATGGGTAGTGAGTGAGCTCAGAGAAGACAACGAAAGGACGGGCAGTGGTCAAAAGCATTTGCCTGGTTAATCCAGGAGCTACTGGTTGGGAAAGAAAGGTTTGGTTTGGATCTGTTTTGTCATCCTCTTATTCTTTTAAAACAATTATTTACGAATTTCAACTGCACTGTAAAGAGTAAATACATGGGTAATACTGTGACACAATACATTGCAAATTTGAGGTGGAGCATAATTATCCTTTGAGAACTGATTTGATACAACATACCTATAGGGTATACAATATAATTCTTGTCCTTTGAAAACACTCCTTTGGAGACCTCATCCCACACCTAATACATTCAACCACAAGTGAGTTCTTATCCATGCAGTACTCTATTTGCTCCCAGTCCCTCTCAATTTAATGAGGCCACATAACTGAGAGGTATTGGCAATGTAAATATTTACTGAATTCTGTGTTCCCCTGCTGACCACTTCTTGATCCGTGCAAGGAAAGATTTATTTTACTGCAACCAATGGAAAATGGAAGATTAAGACTTTCCTGTGAAATCTGAGAACAAACTGCATTTCACAGTACAGAGCTGAGAAGAGTTACAGCTTGCTCACTGAATTTTAGGGAAAAATAATTCCCTGACAAAATTAAAAAAAAAAAAGAGCTTCCTCTTCTGTTTTTCTATCTTTCCAAATCTTCCAGGACTGACTGAAAAGCAGGTATCACACTTGAACTCGTGTAAAGTTTTGTTCTTACCTCCTTTGTGCCTTGGAGGTGGCATGCCAGTTATGTCAGCCTGGAGTCAGAACTACGTTTTGCCTCAGAAGCTGAATTTGCCGATGCAACTCATTGTACAAGTGCCCTTGGTGAGTGTCAAATTAATGGTAGAACCACAATTTCTGCTTTAAATGTCCCTACCATAATCTCTTGAAGTATATTAAAAAGAAGGGGGAACCTTAGCATCAGTGTAGCCTATCACATGTGGGATTTTTCTCAACCCAAACCAAGAAATCTCAGGGACCTAGCAGTGACCAAGTGAAAGGAGAATTGATCAGAGACAATAATTGCAATTTGAGAGGTTAGAATATTTTAGAGAAAACTAAAGAATAGTTTGTGACTTGACAGCTCTTTAGTAACTCCAGTCCTTCTTCAATCTTCCACTTCAGGCATTTGGTTAAACTTCCTTGTGTCCATGAGATAAAGTTCATTACACATTCCTTCACTCCATGTGGCTCTTCAATGGCAGCCCTGCATAGGTAGGCAGATCTATATTCTTAACTAAAGAACTTGAAGTGGCCAGGATGCTAAGTGAGAGACAAAGCCAAAACAAAGATAATAGCAGCTAAAGTTTTAGAAATAACTAATTCTACTTTCAAAGGACTTGGTATCCTCTACCCGGCATTGTGGCTTGTGTAAAGCATTGTCTGCAACACTGACATCCCATATTTGTGTCCCAGCTGTTCCATGTCCACTCCAGCTATGGCCCAAGTGTTTGGATCCCTGCCACCCACATGGGATTCCCAGATGATGTTGTGGACTTCGACCTGAATCAGCCCTGGTCATTTTGGCCTCTGGGAAATGAACCAGCAGATGAACATTTCCTTTTCTGTCTCTCCTGATCTCTGTAACTCTGACTTAATCATAAATAAATACATTTCTTTAAAAAAAAAAAGTGGGTCTATGACTGGGTTGGGGTAGAAGGTTGCTATTCCTTAATGAACAGTCTCCTAGGATCAAAATTAAGTTCAAAGCTGTTGGAAACTCATGCTTACAGTAGCACAGTATTTCTAGAACTGCACAGCAAATAGTTATATGGCACTTTCAATTTGAGAAAACAGAAGAAGCAAGAACTAGAATACAACAGAATAAAATCACAAAAAATCTAAATGAAATCTTTCTTATAGGAAGCAAAACTGTACCCTGAATAGACAAACAGTAAAACATTTTTTAAAATGGGGGGGCATGACAAAATATATTAGAATGTGAATTAAGAAAAATTAAAGAAGGTAACAATTAATTGAGTAAATCAGCAGTCAATGGTCAAAGCTTTGACTGGATTTTTCAACTTCTGCCCCAAGTTACTTCCAGAGACTGGAAAGATAAAATAGAATTCACAGATTCTCCTTTAGCTAGGATTGTTGGGGTGACTTATTTCCGACCTTGGCAGGTGTACCTGCAAGAAACTTGCATTTGGAACTGAAGCAGATGCAGAGAGATGTTAAACTGTGAGATGGCCGACTGCAGTAGATCTGGTGAATGATGTACTCTGGATTGGGCAGTTCATTCTCTTAGCCAGAACACAGTTTAAACATACATAACCCTGCAGTTGGCAAGGGATCTCAACAGGCTAATCTACACTACGGCACCAGCATCCTATCTGAGTCCATGTCCCAGTTCATGTCCCCACTGCTCCACTTCCCAGCCAGCTTCTTGCTTACTGGCTTGGGAAAGCAACAGAGGATGGCCCTCCTTGAAACCCTGCACATACGCTGGAGACCCAGAAAAAGCTACTGGCTTCAATCAGCTCAGCTTTGGTCATTGAGGCCATTTGTGGAGTGAACCAGTGGATGGAAGAACTCTCTCTTTCTTTCCTGTAAAATCTGCCTTTCAAATAAAAATAAACAAATAAACCTAACAAATATATATAACCCTGGACCCCACAGTGGATTCTGGCTTCCTGGAACTCAGACTTTATTTTTTCATTCATTCATTTACGTAGCAAAGAGACAGAAAGAGAGCTTCATCCATTGTTTCACTCTCCAAATGTCTGCCAACACCAGAGTTCAGTTGGGGCCAAAGCACAGAGCTGAAAACTCAGTCCAGATCTCCCACAGGAGCTGTGATACAGGACACAAGCATTTTAACTGGTGTTTTAACCCTTAAACTAAACATTGGCCTTCTCCAAACCAGCTCCAGTTTCTCAATGTGTTCAGCCTTACGGAGCCCTTGGGTACCAATATGGCCATGTCAACTGAAATATTTCTTAGAAGCCCTTCCAAACGACTGCATTTCCAGATTAT
Organism: Ochotona princeps; assembly: GCF_030435755.1. NCBI lineage: Eukaryota > Metazoa > Chordata > Mammalia > Lagomorpha > Ochotonidae > Ochotona > Ochotona princeps. The sequence continues at coordinate 33,339,598 of NC_080838.1, forward strand.
TTCAATAATTCTGTTTATTGGAAATCAACATGGAATAGATGATAGAATTGAGGACAAAAATGAAAGATAAAAGGATAGTGGCATCTAGTTCTCAAAAACAGAAATATGGGAGAAAAAGGATTTGAGAACTGATATTTCAAGAGAATAAGAGATAACTCAAACATTCAGGCCACATAGTTGTATGAGGTCATCACCTGCTTAGAACAAAAGAGAAAGAACAGAGATGGAATTAAAACTGGAGGACAACAAAGTATGTTTAGAAGCACCATTATCAAGTACCTATGAAGAAAACAAGTACAGACACAAAAACACTAGAAAGAGCTTACAAGGAAGTCCTTCTTTCACTGGGGAGTAGAGATGCCTACTGTAAAAGGAGGATTCCGAATGAAACGGTTACGTTGACAATAGGATACTAGATTTTCTACCGTTGCCTATCCCTACAATGTCATGATGCACTTAAATAGCAGAATGTTAAACTTGGAACTGTTCCCAAAAGGCTATACTACCGTAATTATATAGGGGGAAATGGTAGGAGGAAAAATGAAGAGGAAGGAAGGGGAGGGAGAGGGTTGAATCCCTACACCTAAAAATTGAATCATGGAAAATAATAATAACAATTTAAAAAGAAAAAAACTTAGAAGGAAGAAAGTGAGATGATTATCAACATGCAGAGTTATTCTCTGCAAATACTCTACAAAAGCACGTGATTCCTAAAAGGAAACAAAGCTCTTCTCCTTTACAGTTCTGATTGGTAAATATTTAAAGCTTTGGATAAGGGGGACTGGCATTGTGGCTCAGCACATTAAGCCAACACTTGTAACCCCCAGGTTGGAGCTTTGGTTTACATCCTGGCTGCTCTGCTTCAGATCCACCTCCGTGCGAATTAGCCTGGGAAAGCACCTGAAAATTAGTCACGTGCTTGGGCCCCTGTCACCCATGTAGGAGATCCAGGCACAGTTCTAGGCTCCTGGTGTTGCTCTGGCTCCGTCCTGGCCATTGAGGTAGTGAATTAGCAGGTAGATTTCGTTCTCCATCTTTCCTTCTCTGTCATTCTGCCTTCCAATAAATAAACCCATTTAAAAAAAGTAATCAAATAAAGGACTTAGCTCCATAAATTGTCTAAATATCGAAAGTAAACATTGTATATTCAAATTAGGTCATGGGTGCAAATGAAAACAAACACCAGAATTTATTATTATTATTATTCTACTTTCAACACTTCAATCGAAGCTCAAAAGTCTGCTCTCAGTTTCAGCTGAAAGCTTATGAGCATTTCTGTTTCTGTCACTAATCATAAAGGAGTACTCCAAAAATTAGTGGAAAGTGGAATTAAAATACATTTTATTGCAAATGCCTTTTGAGATTCATGAAGTCTTTTTAAACATGCATTTTCCATGAACTTTTTGAAGACCTCTCACATGCATGAATTTCAACAACTTTTGGATTAAAATAAACTTTGTAAAGTACCCTAATCTATGTGAAAATGCTGGACCAAAAACAACAAAACAAAAAAATCTTTTTTTGATGACTTTTCCCTGAGGGAGCAAGTCACCATAAAAGTAAGAAGCATTTCTGGGTAGCAACTTTGGAATGATTCCCGGCCTAATAACTATCTTTGACAGGAATGAGGTCCCTAATCCATGGGGCTGCATACTTAAGAATCTGCATACCACACTGATTCCACAGACAGAACAGATGCTGCAATGCAACTGCTATGAGCTGCTCCCCAGCACCCACCATGATGCTAGAAAAGCAGCAAGGACAAATATGGAATGGTATTCTCCCCTTTCCTTTCATTCTTCAGAATGTAAGCATCCCAGTTCTTTCAGAGGCACACGGATGACCAGGGTCTATGTGGGACATGCTTCGTCCCTCTCTATTTCTTTGTAGGATTAAAACTGTGAAAAATCATGTGGAGGTTTCTGAACTATAGGAAGCTTCTTTTGATAAACATTCATGTAAAATACAAAAAAAAACTCAAAGGAACGCATAAAAAATTGCATGTAAACATCTCTGAAAGATTAGACACAGAAGTAGTCTGTTTAGTAAGGATTACTAAGAAAGGAGAGCAGAGCTTGAACTTACTATTTGGATTTCCCAAGTGTTTGTTTATGTTTATTAACTGGACATCCAACTAGAAACTAAATAATTATTGCAATAATAAGAATGTAGTTATCCAAATAATTTGTAAGTACACTCCTGACTACCATTCAATTGGTCAAAATATAGTGAAAATAAAGCTCACCAAAACTACATTTAAGAAAATGACTGGGTCATTTTTTTGAATCTCAATTTTGTTTGATTCTAATAAACTTCATTATTTGACTTCCAGAAAATTACAAACAGGAGAGCAATATGCATCCTACATGTAGGAAAACAGTAGAGTCGGAGTGCATGCCAACATCAGGGGGTCAAAGTCTAAATTTAAAAATGTGAACATCTTAGCAATAACTCCAGGGATTCCCAACACAGGCTTATCTGATGAAGGCGTGAGAAACTCCCTACGCACAACAGGATTTAATGCCTCTACTGGTATAAAACAATGGGCATTAGTGACAATGATCCTGGGTGGGCATTTGGCACAGTTGCAAAGATGCCACTTGATGTCATCCTTCATCGGAGGGCCTATGTTGAGTCCTGGTTCTTCCACTTCTGAGCCAGCTTTCCACTAAATACCCACTCTGAGAGGCAGCGGGAGATGGTCACTCACCTTGGGGACAAGTGAGTTCTAGATTCCCAGCTTTGGTCTAGCCCAACAAGCAGCTGGGAATGAACCAGTGGACAGAAAATCTCTCTCAAATAAAATGAAAAATAAATAAAAACTTAAAACAATAAAAAGTAATCCCAACGTGTATACACTGTTTCTAGCAGACTATTAGACACAGAAATGCATGTTATGCTTTTTTGAAAAGACCATATTCGAAATAACTAAAACAGAGGTTTCACTATCTGGAAGGCAGCTATGCTCACCATTATACCACCAACACAGCACACAGGTTTCACTATCTCAAGATACCGCTGGGTCTGCGGCAAGGTTACAGTAAGTCAAGAAACAGAAATAGAACTCATAATTTGTCCATGAATAATGCTATACATAAAGAGGATACAGCTATACTCAAAAATGCCCTCTAGGGACCAGTGCGATAGCCTAGTGACTAAAGTCCTTGCCTAATACATGCTGGGATCCCATACGGGCGCTGCTTCTAATCCCAGCTGTTCCACTTGCCATCCAGCTTCCTGCTTGTGGCCTGGGAAATCAGTCGAGGACGGCCCAAAACCTTGGGACCCCGTACCCATATGTGGGAGACCCACAAGAGGCTCCTGGTTCCTGGCTTTGGATCGGTGCAGCTTCAACCATTGTGGCCACTTGGGGAGTGAATCAACAGATAGAAGATTTTCCTCTCTGTCTCCCTTCCTTTCTGTAAATCTGCCCTTCCAATAAAAATAAATACATCTTTTAAAAAAAAATCTTCTCTAAATGACAAGAGATGAAATTTTAAGAAAAAATGTAAAAATCCTGCTATTGGCAAACTGGAAATCTGTCTTAATTCTGGCACTGTCTTATGTAATCTTGAGCAAGCCATTAATGCGAGTTACTCTCTTTATGTGTAAAATGAATGAATTCCCTCTACACCATGCTATAATAAATACATAAAAACCTGTAACTTTAAATAGGAGGGTAATTTAAAAAGTTCTTAGGAAATAATATTAAAACCATAGATTTATATTGATGGAAAATCTTTTAAATCCACAGCCCCCAAAAAGTTCATGAAAAATGCATATTAACAAAGCATTATATGTGGTTTTTTAAAAAACTCATGATAAGAGAAACTCAGTTTTTAAATTCTGTTTTCCACAACAAATATATAGTTGGAAAGGAGTACTTTAATAACCTTATAAAATCATGCTGGATAAATATACTTTGACATCACTATAAATTAGACAAGCAGTCATTTCTAAATTTGCAATATAGCATCTGAAAAAAGTGACTGATGTTTCCACATTCGGTTACACTAAAACCTATTGATCCATTTGCATTTTGAACACATTTTTAATTGCATGTGTGATTTTGTTGCCTCATGCATTGACCATTTGAAAGTACCAATTGATTAACTGAGTTATCTAGAACTTGCAACTGTTGACACAGCTCATTAAGCAGTTCAAAATAAAAATCCAGTCACTAACACTCCTATCATCCAAGACTTCACCTGAGAAGTTTTTAAGTGTTGAGAAAATGTCACGTTCACAGTAGTAAATGACAATTTCTTGAAATTCAAAATTTGTCCCTGGAAGCCAAAATAGTGTGACAGGGCTTTTTGTGCATTTTCTAGAAAATGTTGAATATCCAAATCTGAATAATCACAGTTAAAATGGCTAGTTTAGTTTGCATTTCAGACATTTGTACCAATGCTTTTTCAAGATAAACACTGTGTTTCACTAGTGAAAGTGCTTTCCATGTACTTTCCATGCACTTTCCATGTTGTCACACACAATATTTAAAAGATGTGCATGTTTTAAGTCAAATTCATCAAAGTGAGGGACTTAATAGCTCCTAGCACAAATCAATATCAATGCCCTGAATGCTAAGGGCCAAACGGTGGATGTTATCCACCATTGCTGTTGCACCATCAATGGAAATGTCAGTATTGTGAAAAACACAAAGAGCATCCTAGTACTATCATGAAAAGCACATGGGCAGAGACTGCCAGTGGTCTGCAGACCAGGCTTGGAGAATCATGGATCTAAAGGGGCAGGGGTTCTGTGGAACAAATGTCCTTGGCCTTATTAGCAGAAGAGAGGTCTGACCTAATGGAGAGATTCTGGCAAAAGTCAGCACAAGAAGTCCTTTGAGGACTGAAAGAGCACACCAAAAAAAAACAGCTCCAAAAGCCATCTCAAGATCATTCTGGTCAGCAGGAGAGGTGTGAGGCAAATGGTTTTAGCCCAGTTCTAGGTATTCAATGCCCTCTGTGCAGAGACAGGACAAAGAGGACAAGACCGTCTTCACCAGGCTCCAACATTAAGGTTACTTTAGTAAGAGTTCCCACTATGTTTCCAAATCACCAGCAAGCTCAGTTTCCTTGACAGCTGAAGTTGCAACACAAAGATATTTGTATCTCGTAGAAACCAAGATACATCTTGCATGTAGTAGGTCTGCAATAACACTTGCCAATTAAATGAAGCTTTATCTGGAAGTTCATCTGCTCAGAATGTGGACCAGTTGGAACTACTGAACCTACTACTTTCTACTTGCTCTTTCTTCATAGTCTCTTTTAGTTATGTGATTGCTACAGGCTGTCAAATGAAAAACAGGAAATTCCTAGTATGCTCATCATTGGTCCCATTGAATAGTGAATGTCAGAGGTAAACTCAGACGCTGAATCTCTCCCAGAAAGGGCAATGGTTACACCATGACTCAATAAGCAACTCCACAACTGCTCCTGCCAATCACTGCATTTCGCCATCACTGCTCTGGTGCCATGAGAGGCAAAGTCATAAGGCAACCAGTAAAACCTGAAAATATTCACTAGCTATAGGACTGGCTGCAATTCATGGAGAGGCAGCACTGCAGCTGAGGGGCTAGCGCTAGCACTGTTGCCTCTCCTGTGTGCCCTGTTTGTTTTACAGGTCCATGTGAGCTCAACTGCGCTGGAGGAGCGATTTCCAAATCCTGGACTTCAAGAAGGGAAATGAGGCTCATTACCAGTGTCCTCTTTGTCCATGTAAGTCTTATGTTGATGCACCTTCAAACATGTCATGCTCCCTGCTGGGACTGACAACCAGTTCTCCTATTTATTTCTGATTGTGAATGCCACAATCTTGCCAACAAGATGCTGGTGCCAACAAGAACCCTCAGCCTTTCTCTGTCTTCTATGTTGGATTGATGTGGGGAAGTGGACTTAGAATCCAAGGCTTGGCTTCATGTCCCCTCATTTGAACGATTAGTTGAGCAAGTAACGATGCTATATCTTAACTGAATATCTTTTATGTGACAGGCATGGGCTCTGAAATACAATAAAAAACATTATGCCCAAGTCTTACATTTCTAAAGCTGTCACCACTGCCTCCCAAGCTCAAAAGCAGCAGCAAGCTGGAGTCGAGTGGTCAGGGAATGCACAGAACCTGAGCACCATGAGGTAGGACACATGCACCTTAATCGCCATCTTTACCACTAACACCCTCATGGGTGACCTGCACTGAGTTCTCAGGTTCTGGCTTTAACCTTGCAAGTGCCTCAGGTGTTTGGGGAATTAATCAGTGGATGGAAGTGCTCTCTCAGTCGAGTTTGCTCTGTCTCTCAAATATTTTTTAAGTTAGATTCTTTGATTAAAAATAGATACTTGCAGCCCAATATGATAACTTCTGTGATTCATGTAAACATGATATGCAATGGCAGCCCATGATAGAATTGTTGAGGGAACTCCTTGAAAGACCAGAGTCAGCCCCATGAAGAGGCCAAAGAAAGTGAAGTACAAACACAGAGCCCAGCACAGGGTGACCACTGTGCCCTGCATGTGGGATGAACCATCTTTTCACACCATAACGTTGCCTCCCATTAATGCCATGGGATCCACTGGAAAATCCAATACACTTCCTGTGCAGGTGAGGGGACAGGTGCATCCCAAAAATGCTTAGAAAGAAAACTCAGCCTTGCTACCTAATGTCATTGCAGGTCACAGACCAATGCTATTGGAGTCACCTGGAATCCCAGCCTCCAACCCAGACTCACTTTAAACAAGAGCTTCAGCTGGTTGCCATGCACAGTAGGGTTTGAGAGGTGCTTTATAAAGGCTCATAAACCAATGACAGCCCTCTAGGAGAGCAATTTGTAACTTTTGCTGACCATCAGATTCTCCTAGGGAGGAATTTCAAGCTACAGAAATTCAGTATTATTTATCTTCCCACCCACCCCAAAAAGTATCTCTGAGGCTGGAACCTGCATAGCTATATTATTTATGTGCTTCCCCAGGAAATTTTTTGGCCAATTATTTGATACAGCATAAATACATGTAAAATACATATTTAACATGTTTTTATATTTTAATATATTAAACATATATTAAATACTCCAGGGAAATATACTGGGAATGAACAAATTGTGGGGTGTGTGTGTGTGTGTGTGTGCGTGTGACAAACAGGCAGATCTTGACTGAGTGGTTGTCTTCCAAGGAACCATATAATTCAATTAAGTTCATTTTGCTTTGAAATTGATTTGTTTACATGAAAAGCATAGCAACAGAGACTGGAAAAGATTGTGTGTGTGTGTGTGTGTGTGTGTGTGAGAGAGAGAGAGAGAGAGAGAGAGAGAGAGAGAGAGAGGAGGGAGGGAGAGAGAGAGATTGCTTGTTCATTCCTCAAATGGTTGCAATAATCAGTAATGGACCAAGCAAGACGCAGGAGCCTAGAGCTCCATCTGGGTCTCCCACATGGATGACAGGGCCCTGGGCAGTTGGTCCATCTTCCATTGACTTCCCAAGAATATTAAGCGGGAGCTGGATCAGAAGTGGAGCTGTCGGATTTGAACCAGTTCTTGGGACATGAAATGTCAACCTAACAAGCAGGAAGTCTAGCCCCTATGGTGTTTTAAATACCCATACTTCCCAACTATATAAGAAGACAAATCCATAATCATTATTTTAAAAGTTTTAGCATATACATTTTAGTTATAGGATTTTTATTTGTCTGAAAACAAAGATGTAAGCTAGGATACTGCTGAAGACTAGCACTCCAATCAAAAACCATTTGCTCACAGGAATGTGTACCACTATCATTGGTAACGCCTTTTTTTTAAAAAAAGATAACCACCAGCATGTGCATAAGCTGGCTGACAGACTGTTCCAGACCCTGAATTGGCAAGCACACACAAGAATTAGGACTGAGATCACCTCAGAAGAAGTTTCAATGGGGATCCCCAACTGAATTGCTGGACTCAGAACCCCAACCATGAAGAGAATTGCAGGTTCCATGGTTTGACCGTGGAGCGCAAGTATCGGAGCTGGGCCTCCTCAGTGGCTTAGAGCAGTGGCCAGCATATCCAGATGCACATGGAGGATACGGCAGTACATTGGAGTCAGCTGAGGACACCTGGTACCACAACAGAGAATGGAGGACAGAACAAATTGATTTCACTTGTTGGGACATTACAGACCTCTAGACATCAAAGACCACTTCTTTCTAGCTGCAAAACCTGTTACATCAATGTTACTAAGACTACAGTAAAATGATGAAGCCATGAGGCAAGATATTGGGTGGACCTGAAAAATCTGAGACAACTTCAGATGGCTATAAAAATTGTTCAAGTTGCAAAGTGAAGACAACTTTGGTTGGCAGTAAATGTAGACTGAAAGATAAATGTTTGTGTGTGACAACACCCTGGTTACAGCAGTGACCTCGGCTCTGGTAGGTAATAGCAAAGCTGTGAGCATGACGAAGGAGGCACTTCAAGGTGGATATGCTGCCAAAAAAATATATATATATATATATATATATGGCTAAGATTACCAAGAAAAAAAATTACCAAGTTGTGCATTCCTGTGGGGACTGCCTAAATTGACGTAAAGATGCCAGGGATGTACACTAGCTCTTTATCACCTTCCCCCTCTGTGTTGATGTTTATAATTGTTTGTCTTGACTTTTTCTTGATGGGATAAGTACCCCACATTGTGAGGCTGTCGTAACTTTGTCATAAGAATGCACTTCTTGATTTTCTTCATACAGAAGCTCTAGCTTAGAAATCCTAGGAACTTGACTGCCACTGATTTCTCCAGAAGTGCCAAGGCATCTGGGAGCATTCCTGCCTGGTGCATACAGCCAAAATAGTAAAGAAGAAAAGTTTTGCCTGCAGCCAGAAGATTGTTTCTGCATTTGGCTTATTGAACACAAATCATTGGATAATCAGTGTTTCAGGAAAAGACCAGGGTAGTCTGTTCTGTCCATAATTGTACTTGCTTGTTTGCTTGAACTGTTTTGTTTGTTTGTTTTTTGATCAGGTTCTCCTTTCCATATTGTAGAGTATAAGAAGAACTATGAACAATACTGAAATTCTCACCTTCACGTTCAGGTGTATCTTGAAGGTGTTGCTCTGTGTTCTTACAGATACATCTGGTAGTAACAGATGCATCAGGGTGGATGCAGCCTGGGTGGGCTGCAGCTTCCTCTTACCCTTGGCTCCAAGCTCCCTGTTGCTCAGGAAATATTCAGCTCTCTCTCCCACCAAGGCAACTGTGGCTGGAGCTTGAACACCTCAGTTTCTCAGCAGGGACACACAAAGTGCCTATATATATATATATATATATATACATATATATATATATATATATATTTTTTTTTTTTTAAATCAATGGATTCTCTGGGTAGAATGTACCAGTTCTCGGTACTGAATGTTCCAAGTGGGTGGAAGTATTCCTATTCTAGCTGTTCTCAGCAACAACTGCAGAGATTGTTTTCCAACAAGATAGTTAGGTCCCATCTTAGAACTTCCCTCAGTTATAAAGAAAGATAATTTGAAACAAATGTTATACACACAAAGACCTGGAAATGTTGATCCCTAAATCAGGAACAGAGAGTGCGAAAAAGCAACACAACCTGCCCTACAGAATTCCTTAGAGCCTCAGGAGATTGTGGGAACAGTTACCTCTGAACACAAGAGTGAAAGATAGGCTGAAAATGAGAATGTCGGCTCCATGTCTGTTTAAGAAGATATGAGATCCTCTCGGGATCATTTCCTATTCCTCATGGCCAAGTCCATGACCTTCATTCCCTCTTCAGGCCACCAGCCAAAGCTGAGGATGTGTAGCTCATCATATGGGGGCTCTGGTGAATGATGAACCACTGGATGGCGAGACACCCCTCCCAAGCCACCTCCTGCCTGAGCACCCAGAACTCTGTAGCTGGACCTGTTATATTTCTAGAAGGTGATTGGAAGACTGTTCAGTCTGTGAACAAAAATAGAGATATTACAGCTTTGCCAAGAAACGGCCTGGTCCAGTCACCCTACAGCAAGCAGCAGAGAGCCAAGAAAATCAGTTTTCTCATCTAAAGAAAAGTCTCCACTGTAAAACCCGGGGACCAAAAAAGGAAAAACTAAACACAGATAATCTGTTGAGACTCAGCATAACTAGTATTATTAATATCTCCAGAACAATGTCCAATCCGCACAGATAATCTGTTGAGACTCAGCATAACTAGTATTATTAATATCTCCAGAACAATGTCCAATCCGTGAAACACAACCTTGATGTTGTAAAATATTTTAAAGATGACACTAGGCAATTAAAATTATGTTAGTAGAGAATTTGAAAGATGCTGAGGACAACATCTATAATTTCTAACCTAACCTATTTGACAAACAAGACATACAAACCAAAAAATAGAGAACTAAGGCTAAGAAAATGACAGAGGATGTACATAATTGTCCCAGTGCTGGAAAAACAGAAATTTCAGAATGGGTTTGAGGTTGGAAGAAAGGGAGAAATGGCATCATGGTTATTTTAGAATGGTACCTACGCCACAGGAAATCTGTTCTACTTATATAAATAACAATTTTGAAAAACTACAAAAAAGAAAACTTTCATAATTGAAGGACAGGTTTCTAGATTAAAAGATTCTATATAAAAGATGAAAGTAATACTCAAGAAAAGGCATATCATCATGAAATTGCATGAAAAAGTCCTACAAATTTCCAGGAGAAAAAGTTACATGTCAGGGATCAAGAATCGGAATGACTTTTAACTTCTTCTTTTTGTTAAGATTTACTTATCTTTATTGGAAAAATAGTTTTACAGAGAGAATGAGAGACAGAGAAAAAGATCTTCCACCCGCTGGTTCACACCTCAACTGGCCTCAATAGCTAGAGATGAGCTGACCCAAAGCCAGGAGCCAGGAGTTTCTTCTGGGACTTCCACATAGGTGCAGGGTCCCAAGACTTTAGGCCGTCCTCTACTGCTTTCCTAGGCCACAAGCAGTGAGTTTTATGGGAAGTGGAGCAGCCAGGATCCTAGCTGTTGCAATGAGAGGACATTAGCCACTAGGCTACCTCGCCTGGCCCACATGTGTATATTTTAAAAGCAAAAAGGAAAAACAAAAATTGCCAGAAATTTTTAAAATGTTGTCCTTGGGACAGAGGTTAGCATGGTGGTGTAGCAAACTCATCCTCTGCCTGTGATGAGTGGGTTGCAGTTAAAGTCCTGGCTGCTCCATTTGTGATGCAGCTCCTTGCTTCTCCAGTTTGAACTGGCCCAGTTCTAGCCTGTTGCAACCATTTGGGGAATGAACCATTAGATGGAAGATCTCTATCATTCTGTCTTTTCCTCTTTCTCTCTCTCTGTAACTCTGACTTTCAAGTAAAATAAATCTTTTTTTAAAACCTCTGAGATGTTCAAAACCGATGGTTTTGCATCCTGAGTCTTCTAAAAGTATCTGACTCTTCAAACCATATAAATACAACTCTGATAAACAATAAGAACTAAGTTTTGAAAACCCTCTTTTCTCTCTCTGTGTGTTTATCTATTTCTTGTAAATCTACTTTGTACATAAACAATAGGCAAATCATTTTTTAAATCATTGACTTTCTCTCCAAATTTTCATATTTTTAATATTCTGGTTACCAGGTATAATGCAGTTGAGTAAGCTGTGATTTTAACTTTAAGCTCTATAAACAGAAGTTGTTTTGATTCATTGAAGTGTAGAATATTAAGTTATCAATGCATTATGGATGCAAAGGAGTGAAGAGCCACCTGCCTATTTCTTCAGAAAATAATATACATCTAATGAAGGAGAAAGTATTGGATACTATTTTTTTTAACCTCAGTACCTCTCCTTAATTCAGAAGCCAATATCAAGACATAGATGCATCCAATATGTACATTTCTTGTACCAGATTCTTTTGTATATAGCCCTCAAGATGAAAACTCAGGTTTACTTTCCCCTTTTCTGTCAATTGATCTGTTCTTGCTTTACGTATTTACGGCAGGATTCTGGGGACTAGGGCACCACTCAACTTTATAGGGACACAATGGACACGTGCAAGTAGCACCGCTGGGGGCCGGGATGCCAAGGACAAAATAAATGGCAGGTATGCAATGGAACAAACTTTTTACTTGTATTTTCCCTACTTGAGAAGAAAAATCTGAGGACAGAAACAGCAGTGTGGCATAAAATTCTACAATGGAGCGCCCAAGCAGAACTCTACTCATTTACTTCAAGATTTTTCTCTCTCAGTGGCAATTGAGAGAGACAGGAGAGCAAGAAAGAACAATAAGAAACAGACCCCTCATGCAAATGACAGAATTCAGCCACAGAAATGTGGAATTCTCTATTTTTACTGCTTTCAGTCTGCTAATCTTCACTTCCCCCCATCCCATCTACCTCCCTTGCCCTGGCTCCTGGAATCCAGCCCCGGCAACTCAGACCCTGATGAGGTCATAGGCTCCAAAATATGGCCATGGTATGAAGGTGGCAGCATAAATTTTTGAACCACATTTCAACATCACACCACTGCTGAGAAGGGAGCCTTGTGTAATGAGAGCAAGTAGAGCTCATGCTGTTTTATTAATCCAGGGTGGTGATCCCTGGGTTTGAATTACATGCATGTGTGTGTGTGTGTGTGTGTGTGTGTGTGTGCTTGTGCGTGTGAATGTGTCTGTGCATGTCTTCTGAAGTTTTCTACACTATATGGCTGTCATCATGAGGTCATCCATAGTTTAGACATACCAAGAGTGTGGGTATTGGTAGCCAAGGCTAACTAGCCCTTTGCCAAAGTCCTTGACATTCAACACAAGCATAGGCAACAAGGAGGGTGATCTTTTCTGAGCTGGGCAGGAGAAGGAAAGGGAGCTCAATGGACTGGTTACAGATGATCTTCCAAAGCAAGGGGCCAATTCCTCATGTCTAAAGTCCACTTCCTGACTTAGCTTCTTGCTCCTTATCACCTTGTTAAGCCACCAAACTTTTGCTACCTAGTAGGAAAGATAGAATGTTGAAAACTGCCCTGCTCACTACCTCTCCTCCCACCTGCTTGTTAATGGCAGCTGGCTTTTCTCCCAGGGAGGACATGGGAAGACCATACTTGGTGTTGAAGAGCCGTTCCCTCAAATGTCTTCAACCTTTCTTTTGTCAAGAGAGTAAATGACTTCTTGGATCAAAACAAGCTGGTGTGTCTTATTTGAAAACTGTAAAAAGTATCAGTAACAGTGCAAATCCCTGAGGGCAAAGCAAGGGTGGAAGAGAACTGTTGTCCATGCTGAGAATCTTCTCTGCCTGCCCCAGGATGTCATCCTTTGGAGCCCAGAACACACGGCACCTCTCCCCCCAAGCCCTTCCCTGATGATCGCTTCCTATCGTTAAGACTGAGGATTTGTTATCTGTGAACCTGTTAGGCATAACTTTCAATCTTTCTCCTGATGCTTTCCGCTTTAATTAAACTTCACTCTCCCTATTACCTGATACAGCTGTTTAATAATAACAGCTAAAGGATTTGCTTTAGATATGCTATGTCTACTTATTTCAAAAACCCTCAGACAGAAGAACTGTGCATTTTGCAAAAGATAAAGCTAAGTCTTGAGCTATTCTGCGTCTGGAAAATCACACTGTCAGGAGGTGGGCAGCTCAGCTGGCATTTCAGCTAAGACCAGTACTCTGCACACTCTGCGTTGGGACCCAAAGGACAAGATTGGGAAGGGAGAGAGAGAGGGAGATATGGAGGGAGAGAGGGACAGAGAAAGAGAGAAAGAGAGAGAGGATAGGGTTAAAATGACAAGCTTTGGTCTATTTATCACATTAATACTTAACAGGGACTCATGTCATGGCATATCAGGTTAAGCCACCACCTGCAACACCCAAATCTCATACAGGAGCACTGGTTCAAATCCTGACTGCTTCCAGTCCAGCTCCCTGCTGTTGTGCCTGGGAAAGTAGCAAAAGATAGCCAAAGTGTGTGCATCCTTGTCATCTGGGTAGGAGACCCAGACAGAGTCACAGGATCCTGGGCTCAGCTTGGCCCAATCCTAATGTTGCAGGCATTTGGAGAGTGAACCAGCCGATGGAAGATCTTTCTTTTTCTCTCCTTCTCTCACTGTCACTCTACCTAACAAATAAAGCAAATCTTTCAAAACCCTAAACACTTGCAACCTCCCTGAATTGTGGAGTTGTAAGAGACTGGACACATGAACAACCCACTCTCAGTTTTCTGGGGAGAACCATAGAGGTCAGGCCCCCTGCTCAAGGCCACAGAGCCGGGCCCTGAGTGGGAGCCAGTACAGCCCTCAGTGACCCTGATTCCCACGTCCATGTGCCTTTCTCTGGATGGTGCAACCTTCGCAACGGGCATCAACATGCCAGTAAGCATTGAACACATGATAGCACACACTCAGACTTATTTGATGGCTTCACTTTTTGTTTCTTAAAGCTCTCCAACTAGTGAAAAGCAAAAAAATCACACTTTATGAAAATTAACTTGATGTATTTTCTCACTCCAAACACACTGGATATGGAGAATATACAAGATAGCAAGGAAAGTTTGCCTTTAAAAGGTTCTTCTCTATTTAACACCTGTAACCACACCGGCATGCACAGAATCCAAAACTTTTGTGGATGCTTCAAGTTTTTGGATTTCTGAGTGCTTGAGACTTCAAATTTTAGGAGCAAGGATGCTCAGCTGGTTAAAGTCCATGTAGATTTCACCAAATCTAAACAACTCTGAAGTCTGAAGCACTCTAGTCCCAACCCTTCTGGGTAATACTTCACTCATGAGTGAGCTGCTAAAGTTATTCTTCTGAATAGCACAAAGGCAATGACATTTAGAATATGACCAAGCCAATGAGGTAGAAGCATTAAGAAGGCATGATTCAGTTCAGGGTCTTATAATCCACCTCTCTCTCCCTCACCCTCCTCCACTACTGACATTTATTTTCAGAAAAACAGAATTGTTGAGGAGGAAAGTTAACCACGTCCTAGCTGACTCCAAAACCTAACAAGCATAACCATGTGCTTTGAAGGCTCCAAGTCAACAGTTCCCATCCCTCCCTCCATCAAAATTCTAACGCTGTCTCTTCCAAGAAGCCTCTTATTCAATTTTCCCAGATCACGATGGGTAGAAGGCAAGGACATAGAGATCCTGGCAATGAGGGGAAAAGAACTGTCCTCTTAGGGTTAACTCTAAGTCAACAAATAACATTTGAGAACAGAAATACTCAAAGTTACTTCATGTAAATGGACTGAGACCACACCCAGCCAACTAATGGAGGGTATTAACATCTAGGGGAAAGTATGTGTCTTTCTGAATGCGTTGTCCAGAAATAGAAATCAGAAAAGAATTAGAGACCAGCAATGCCTTCAGAAGGGGTGCCTAGAAGATTTGCCAACTACACACGTGTTCGGCTGTGGAAGTGAATATAGCGGACACTGGTTTAGTTTGTAAGGAAAGATATAAGTATCTGCCAAAAGCAGCATGTGTCTGTCTTCTTGTTAATGCTGTTTCCCCTTCTCTAAAGAACGCAAATGTGCGTTAGCATCCCTGGACCTAATTACAGCTTGAATAATGACAAGATTGGTTAAGAAAATGCTTAGTTGAGGGTCTGCCCCTGTGGACTTGTTACATTTGCAATGGTAAGGCCACCTTGAGAAACCTTTAACCTGGTCTCCTCCTATCTCATTTCTTAAATCCAGTCAAATTTATTGACCCCTCAGCTTGCAAGTAGACATTCTTTTCCTCTTTCTCTCACTGCGTATGTTATGCCTTGTGTTCCATTTATTTCTACTAAAGAATAACTCTTTAAATTTCCTTTTACTCATTTATTTGAAGAAAGAATTACAGAGGGGGAAACAGAGAGATATCATCCCCCTCAAGATGGCGACAACAACCAGGGCTGGGCCAGGTCGAAGCCTGGAGCCAGGAGCCTCTTCATCCACGTCTCGCACACAGGCAGCAGGGGCCCAAGTACTTGGATCATCTTTTGCTGCTTCTTCCAGGTCATGAGCAGGGAGTTTGATCAGAAGTGGAGCAGCTGGGACACAAACAGGGATGCTGGCTTTGCAGGCAGCAGATTTACCTGCTATACAATAATGTCGGCCTCTGCATTTCTCTTTTTGAAAGTACATACTGCCCTATTTTATTTTATTTTATCACTGGTTTATATTAATGTGAGATGAATAAAATGCAACATTATCTTCTATATGTTCAGGATAAGAGGATAGGCAGACAGAAAAGCTTACACAGTTCCTGGGAAAAAAATGTCCATGATGAAAAAAGCTATCTGGATTTCAAAATATTTTGCATCAAAATAAGCTTGAACTCATTTGCTACCTCACGTTTCAACAGAACCTAGCTGGAGGCACAAACAAAGGTAAGTCCCTATCACAGAACTGGATATTTTGCTAAAATTGAAGCAGGAACAAATACCAAGTTCATGTGGAAAATGCACCCTCCCAACCAGCAGTTTACAAATGGACAACTCATTTTTAAGAAGTAGTGAGGCAATGTTGAAGGCAAAGCCACAGCCGCAGACCATCCACCCCGACTTGCAAGTATTCTAATTGAAGGCCCAACTGAAGGGAAACAAACAGCAAAAACAACAGCCAACACCACACCACATACATCTCCATTGGTTCTGCTTACACAATTTAGACTCAAAAATGAGCATGGACAAAGCCTTCTGCTCAATGGGTGTTAAAACTCTTGTACTCGGATCAGCTGCAAACAACAGCAGAAATTTCCATAAAGTTTTAACAAGTGGGATCAAGAGCCCGAAACATTTTTCTAATGAATTAAAATAGGATAAAAGTATGGCCTTACCAGTATGAGGCAGAAGTCAATGCACAATCAACTCAGTGGCTACAGAGGGGCAGGCATGGCCCAGTCAAAGCCAAAGCAGACTGGAGAGTCAGCTAAAGGCACTTTGCTGCTTGGCTTTCTGGGAGATCAAAGAACAACATCTGCTTATTAGAAGAGAATTTTGAGAACATTTACCTAAGGATTTAATAATAAAAAAAAAGAGAGAGAGAGACAAAAGCTCCTGGGAACCCTATCAGAAAGTCATTGACTGCAAAGACAAAGCTCCTGTGTGTTCCCTTCATCAAGCAAGGGCACGTTGTGGGGTGCTCTGTTGGGGACCCATTAGGTATCCACTATATGGTCCTGATGTGGCTCGTTCTCACGTCTTATTGTTCCCTAATTTTAAAAATCATCAAAGGACATTTGTTTTTCTTCAGTTGACAATGTAAGTAAGACTGCACTGGCAATGGTGCAACTCTCAGAAGCCTCACTGCATGGCTGGCCAAAGAATATTGAACTTGATGGAGCTTATGTGGAGAAATAAAGTTTACTTTTTTAAAAAAAGATTCATTTCTTTTTATCTGCAGGGCAGATGTACAGAAAGAAGGAGAGATAGAGAGAGTCCTCCATCCATTGGTTTACTCCCAAAATGGCCTCAACAGGAAGTGCTGAGATGATCCCCAAAGCTGGGAGCCAGGAGCTTCTTCCAGGTCCCCCACATGAAGGCAGGGACCCAAGAACTTAGCCATCCTCCACCACCTTCCCAGAACACAAGCAGAGAACTGTATCAAAAGTGGAGCAGTCAGGATACAAACCGCCACTCATACGGAGGGCCGGCCCCCTGGGATGGAGGACCAGCCTGTTGAGCCACAGAACCAACCCCAAAGTTTACATTTTTTACTTTTACCTTTTAGTTCCATTTTTCTAAAATCATTTTGAAACATCCTCATACATGTAATGGAGGCAATAATATGAGCTATTAGACTCACCAACCACCAGGAAAGAAATGCACCAGTTGAATATAGAAAAAAGAATTTAGATGGCCTTTATTTCAGGGAACCTGCAGGCATGAGTTTCACTTCCCCATGCAGCAGAAAGACAGACATGTAAGAGGGAGCTTCAAAAGAAAGAAAAAGTCAGGAAGAGACGTGCAAGAGAGTTTTAAACTCCCCTTGACATGGAAGCTGAAGTGGGGGTCACTTCGGCCCTTTTACGGCGGGGGATATTGGTTTGTGTCCACCATTGGTGCAGCAGTGATTTCGCTGCCTCCAGAGCCCGCCAGGATTCTGCTGTCCCTTCTGGGTTGCAGCCTTAGACAGGGCTCGAAGCAGGCTCCACCCTCTTCTGGTTACTGCAGCAACCATCAGAAGCCTTGATTAAAAAAAAATAATAATAAACATGCGCCATGCAGAAGTGGGAGAGATGAACTGTAGTGGGGTATCTCCCTTGAAAAGAAGATACCTGAATCAGAATTAGCAAGATCAATTAAGCCTCTCTGTAATGATCAAAAATTAAAAAAAAAAAAAAATCAAAGCAAGGGGGAACAACAAGTAGAAAGGCAAACAAGCATGAAATGACCCAGAACCCAAAACACAACTCCAAGTTTCTAAAATGTGAGTTGGAAGGCAGAGTGATGAGAAGCACAAACCTGGCCCGATGGGAAGGGGATGAAAGGGCTGCGCATGTTCTGTGTGGAGTCTGGACTGTTCGTGTACATAACAGGAGTCAGAAAAGGCTCTGTGCGTAAAGGCCTTTTTTGGATCATTTTTGTGCTTAGTAAGGCATCTGCACTATCAACAAGGACAAAGAAGGGGAGATGGTAAAACAAGAAAAAGCAGGAGATAGCAAGGTCTGTAGGGGGACAAATAGGAAATCAAAGAAGATGCCGGACAACTCCAGATCAACAATGTTCAGCACATGAACCACAAATGTAAGCTGTGTAATTTTAAACTACTTTATAGTAGCAACATCAAAAACATAAAAAGAAATGGCTGAAATTAATTTTAAGCGTTCATTGTATCTATTCCATGAGTGTCAGTTTGTGTACCTGCTGCTCCACTTCTGATACAGTTCTCTGCTTATGTCCCAGGAAGCCAGTGGAAATTTAACTGGACTCCGGTGCTTACAAAACTTGACACGGCCACTCTAAACACAGAGTCCGCGGGACCCAACAAATTCTGGTTTGAGTAAATCCTTATCTTACCAGTGGTGTGACTTTAAGCAAGTTTTTTACTGACCAAACTTCAATTTTCTCATGCATAAAATTGAAAAATAATGCCTATCCCACAGAGGGGTTGTGAAGAATAACTGACATAAAGTATGTAAAACACCCATCATCGTGCTGAACGTTCAACAAATAGCAAAAGAGCAACTGACATTCTTAATATTATACAGTCAAATGTGCAGACAGAGCTCAGTGCTCTCCAGGTTGGAATATACACTTCCCTTCAGATACCTAACAATGTATGTGGTTCAGGTACCACTCTTTGAAGAAATGACTTTGATGCATGTCAAAGGCCGATGTTTATAAAGAACTGCACCGATGAGCGTTATAGGCTGAGGTCATCTTCAATCAGAAGCTCAAATAACTGTGAGCACATATATCATGAGACAGAACTGCAAAGGTTCTCCTCTACACGGAGAATTACATTAGGAGTGAAGTACCTTGATTTATCTTCAAGGAATATACAAGAACAGATGAAATTTTGTGAGATCATTTGTTTATATATTTTGCATTCATTTATAATTTTAAAATTATTCACCAAACAAAACTATATGGTCATTTGCCTAAAATCCAAGAAAATTCAGTCATAAGAATCTGGTAACTGCTGCATGTTCTATTCAATGGCCACCAAGGTTGAACCAGGCTGAATTCAGGAGCCAGGAGTTTCTTCTGGTCTCACACGGGTGCAGGGGTCCTAGAACTTTGCCAATCTTCTGCTGCTTTCCCAGGCACATCAGCAGGGAGTGGGATTGGAAGTGTAGCAGCCAGTATGACTTGGCTGCACTGCAGGTGGCAGCTTAACCAACTATGTCACAGTGCTGGTCTCGAGTTTTTAACTTTGGATTTCCAAGACATAGTGAGAATTTCGCGCCACTTCCCAGAATGCTTGTGGTCGGGCTTGGCGGTGTGGCCTAGTGGCTAAGGTCCTCGCCTTGATCCCATATGGCCGCTGGTTCTAATCCCGGCAGCTCCACTTCCTCTCTGTGTCTCCTCCTCTCAGTATATCTGGCTTTGTAATAAAAATAAAATTAATCTTTAAAAAAAAAAAAAAAAAAAAAAAAAAAAAAAAAAACAGAATGCTTGTGGTCATATAATTAAAGTTTACATCATAATTAGGGTCAGATGTAACCAAGGCTTTGTTCTTGCCTAGATCATGAGTTACTGGGTACAGAGTGTTTTGAGTGATTTTCAAGAGAGTTCCTCAGTCACCAATTAGTACCCAGACATTCCTAGTCTCACAGCTCCTAGGCTTACTTCACAGTGCTCATACTGATGCATTGAATCCAAGTACCACTCCATTCCTCAACTTCGACCTAATCACCCAGTTATGCTGTGAATGCCAAGCTGATCTGATTCTTCTCAGGTTCTGTCAGGAGACCTGGAGGACCTCCCCTCTACAGGATGTTCCAGTGGCCACATACCTGGCTTGCCAAACAGGCACAGCAGATGAGTAACAAGTATGTTTATAGATATGTGGTGCTTCCAGCTGTCACTGAGGTCACTGTTTTCAGCTTAAATTGTATTTTTGGCCACATGCCTCATGCCCTGGGCAGTTCAAAACTCACCAGCAAGGTACAGTGGTGTGAGGAGACCACACTCCAGAGAAGGAAATTGGATTCTCGGAAGCAACAGAACTACTCATCAGAGGACTGGCACGACTATGACTGACCTAGAGATACTACTGAAGAACTAAATGTTCAGGAAGAATAAAAGGAAATGTTAATCAGCTCAGGGACAGTGCATGGGACTGGACATTGACAGGTCACACTTAAGCCCACATCTCCTCTGGTTGGCGGGGTAAGACCAAGTGAAGCCCTAACTCACTCTAGCTACCATTATTGGAAGTCCAGGGATGATTCTTGGTATACATGTTCAACCTATCTGAATTTTTAAAAAAATTTATTGGAAAGTCAGATGTACAGAGAGGAGGAGAGACAGAGCGGAAGATCTTTTGTCTGATGATTCACTCCCCAAGTGGCCGCAACAACTGGAGCTGAGCCAATCCAAAGCCAGGAGCCAGGAGCCCCTTCTGGATCTCCCATGCAGGTGCAGAGTCCCAAGGCTTTAGGCCGTCCTTCACTGTTTTTCCAGGCCTCAGGCAGGGAGCTGGATGAGAAGTAGGGCTGCTGGGACACAAACCGATGTCCATATGGGATCTGGGCACATTCATGACGAGGACTTTAGCCACTAGGCTACCATGCTAGGCCTTAACCTACCGAATTTAAATGGATATCCACAGGAGAGTCTTGAAAAAGTAGAAAATCCAGAAAAGCATGTCAAGTGATCACTTGAAAAGAAATTCAGGGAGGAAATATGGGGAAAAGGGAAATAAAACCTGCATCAAACAACAGACATCTAGAAACACACCAGTGAAGTGTAGCTTATGTAGGGGGGAAACTATGCCATCAGAGTACTCGGACTATGAAACTTACAGGTTAGGAGCATCAGGGCTGAAAAGCAGATGGGAGACAATAGGCAGGGAGGTGCCAACTCTACACCCTACACCCAAGCATTCAGCCAGCAGGCATCCAAGCCTTGAGTGCTAAGACGCTAGAGCCTCTAAGAAGCTTGGGCTCATGTGCCATCTGCTGCTATGAACTATTGGATCCAGTGGGACACATTTTACCACTGAGTTTTCAATCAAATGAAAGCTAAATGGTCTCATAAGATGAGGGAAATTATCTAAAGGAAGAAGTTTCCCAATAAATTTTAATACACAAAAGTCACATTTTTCCACCATGGCCGATCCCCTTTCTATTGCATCTGCTATTTCATTTCTATCATTTAAAGGACGTTTTCTTTTTACAGAGCACACACACACACACACACACACACACACACACTCACACATACCTGCCTTTAGTCTCTTTCTTCTCTAGTCAATTTTAAAAATTAGTGTTAAATGGATTAAATATTTGTCCCATACTTCTCAGCTATTCAAAACTAACATTCACTTCCTAATAATGTTCGTAGCTGCTACCACCTTGGTTTCACTGGTTTGCTGACCCACCTTCCCAGGGTCCAGAGGGGAGATGGTTTTCTCTATGGTCAGAGTTAGAGCAGAATTTCCTTCTGGATAACAAGAAGGTGCATCTGACCTGAGAACCAACAGACACTGGAGCTAAGCCGAGCAACCAGGGCCCGCAGCTGGTGTCCAGGTAAGAAAACACTTGAGGCAGGAGGCCTGAGAGACCAGCTTGGAAGTTCCAAGCCTAAGACCTACTAGCACAATCTGATTCCACCCACTTCCTTAGACCACACCTTGCCACTCCCTCCACCCGCAAGGATGCAGCAAAGCCTTTGGCTCTCCCTCCTCTCTGAGCAACCACTCTTCATGATCCCAACCTTACAGGTGCTCTTCATTCGGAGTAAATTCCCCTGATTTTGCCTTCAGCTGAACTTCGTACAATGCTATCCTCTCCTCTTTTTTAATCTATTTTTCTTTCATTTGTTCAATCAAGCCCTTTCTTGGCTTAGGGCCATTGTACCTGCTATTTCTACCCAGAACATCCTTCTCTCTCCTTTCTTTGCAATGTTTTCTCCTTTTTACCCTCTGTTTCTCAGCTAATGTCAGGCCAGACGCTCAACCGCTTGTGATTTGCAGCAAATCTTGCACTTGCTTGCATTGATTAAAATACAAATAAAGCATCAAGGTGGCCATACACAAAAAAAAAGTCATTGAATTAAGACAGGACTAGCTTTTGGAAGCTGAACTTCAAATCTTAGAACCCTTATCTTCCCTACATGATTTAGGTATTTCAACAGAGGAAAGTAGATTAAGCAATTTTTCCTTTCAAGGCTAAATCTCATCCCATGAGCGAGTCTGAGTCTTGAGTCTCCAGCTCAGCCTCCCTGCTCAACACTGTAGTCTCTGTTTCTTAATCTCCCACGGAGTGCTAGCTCTAAGCTCTCAAAATCTAGGATCTTGTCTGCTGTGTTCAGTGCATAGCCCCAGTATCTGTGCAGCACAAACATTTACCTATCAGTGCAGCACAAACATTTACTGCATAAATGATTCACAAGATCAAGCTAAAAGTAGTACCTCCTGGGTGACATTTCTCTTCCCTTTCTTAGGCCACCAAGCATACACCATACGGCATGTTTCTTGGCTCCTGAGGCAGGAACGCAGAATTTCCCATGGGCCAGTCGCATGCACTGTGAGCTATTATGTAGGGGCATTTTCATCTCCTTCTTTCAATAATACCCTCTGAAAGTCCTCCTTACTCATATTTACAGAGTCAAAAATCCAAGGCATGCAGCCAGGAACACATGGCAGCACCTTTATTCAAAGCCAGCTCCCATGGCTTCTTTTGCAAAGCCTCCTTTCATTAAACCTCACTGGAAAAATGGCATTGTGCTTGATGTCTTAGTTTATCTGTTTGCAGGTCTGTCTTGTCATTGAGGCCAAAGGCCAACCATGTGCATTCATTTTTTTCATGAAACAGATAAAGGCTCCTGCTATTCCATACTTAACATCAGAATCAAAGACTGCATGAATGACTATGGGCCACTCTACTGATGGATAGGTGGCCTCCAGCCTCAAGGTTAACTCTCAAAAGTTCTTGTTATTGATCTCTACCCATGGAGGGCCTCTGCCTGCATCCCTGGCTAAACACAAAGGAAGTCCTTGATCCACTCGCTTACTTGTTTTGTCTGTGCCACGAAATTCACAGCCAGGACACACCTGGCTTATGTCTATCTCGAAAGATACTCCTGCAAGTCAATGAAATACCATGGAAGCATCACTGGATGACACATTGCTTTATTACTTGGAACCTAAATGAGTTTTCTTTATTTGTAGTTGAAGTCACTGCTAGCAGTAACTCAATCAACAAGGTGACTCCAGAAGATTCTTTGGGGTAGTTGAAAATAGAAGGCCCCCTGGCTTCAGATGCTGTCAGGCTTGTTGGGGAGAATGTGATCCCACATGAAATAATCAGAGAATGGTGCAATAACGAGAATTTTAGGTCAATTTGAGTCACACTTTGAAGCCCTGACTTTGTTCTGAGGTAGCCATGACCTTCACTCTTCCCAGGAGCATTCCAGAAATCTCTGCACGAACTGTTCATTCCCGCAGAAGCAAACAATCTCCACTCTGGCTGCGGGCAAGAGATGTCACAAAAGCACGAAGCTAAAGCAACCAGACATAACCAGCTTCAGACGCTGTCCTCAATCAACTCCACTGTACCAAGACTCTACAGTCCATTTCTAAACCCAAGCTCTGAGCTAATATAATGGCCTTTTTGTTAGGTGACCATTTTATTTTTCTTTAAAACCAAGGAAAGGAATCGCAAGTCCTGCTGATAGCCATCATAAACATCACCGGAGTGCCCTTGGGGAGATTTCTTAAGGCTGAGGCTTCCACAAAGTGTGGAGACACTTCAGACTAAAGTCATCAGAGGCCGTTGGAGGCTGAGGGACAGGTGCATGGTGCTTCTCAGGGTTCCTCAGCAACTGGCTTCTGCAGATAGCTAAGAGTGTTTAGAAACAGACCAGTATTGCTGCTACAGCTCTACCAGCTATTCTTTTTTTAAAATTAAAATATTTAGTTTATTTTCTAAAAAATCAGAATTACAGAGAGGAAGTAGAGAAAAAAGGAGAGAGAGACATCTTCCATCCACGAGTTTGCTCCCCCAAATGGCTGCTGTGTCCAGGACTGAATCATGCCAAAGAAAGGTCCCCAGAACTCAATCTTGGTCTCCCAAATGGATGGCAGATGGCAGGGGCTAAGGGTACGTGAGCCATTGTCTTTTTTTTTTTTCTTAATTTTATTTTTTAAGAATGATTACATGGTTGATCAGGGTGAGAAGGATCGAAGTTTAGGGAAAATTGGGTGAATTCATTGCTTCCAAATTTGCTAATTTTTCTCGGTTTTCCTGGGGGAAGGGGAGAGACAAAAGGGGAAACCACTCATGACTTTCCACACACCCAGTACCCAGGGATGAGGAACTGCCACCTCATATCAACCCGGAGTCTCAATGTGTACATATCCCGAGGGTTCTGTCCAAGTGGTGTCGATAGTTCTGAAATGCTGCCGATTTCCCCGATCCAAGGATGATGTCACCCTCCCAATGTCCATTGGCTCCATTCACTGAGATTTTTTGCTATCATCATTTGTTTGGGGTAGTTGTCCAATTTGTTCTGTTCTCCTTCTTCTGCTACAGCACCAAATGTGCTGCCATACTCTCCTTTTACAGCAGGGCCTGTGTCCACTGCTCCACCTTTTTCATTAAGTAGGATATGTTCTTTATTTTAAGATTTATTTATTTTTATTGGAAAGGCAGATATACAGAGAGGAGGAGAAACAGAGAGGAAGATCTTCCATCCGGTGATTCACTCCCCAAGTGGCCGCAATGGCTGGAGCCAGCAATGGCTGGAGCCAAGTCAATCTGAAGCCAGGAAACAGGAGCTGTTCCGGGTCTCCCATGTGTGTGCAGGGTCCCAAGGCTTTAGGCCAACCTTGACTGCTTTCCAGGCCACTAGCAGGGAGCTGGATGGGAAGTGGGACTTCTGGGATAAGAACCGGCACTCATATGGAATCCCAGTGTGTGCAAGGTGAGGATTTTTAACCACTGTGCTATTGCACCAGACCCAAGTAGGACATGTTCTTGCAGACGAGTCCAGTACCCAGGCCAGGCGTCCCAAGCATCACCAGATTCCCCCACCTCTGGGGCTCACAAACCCAGCACCCACCTAGTAGGTGGGACTCGAAACCAGAGCCAGGTGACCCAAGCCCCACAGGATCCCCCACTCCTGGAGCTAAGAACCTGGCACCCACATTGCTGGTAGGCCCCATGGCACAGGCCAGGCAACCTGAGCTCAGCCAAATCGCCCACCCCTGGGACTCACAAACTCAACACCCACCTAGAAGGCAGGCCCCAGGGTCTGGGCCAAGTGACCCAAACCCCAACAGTTCCCCTGTCGCCAGGGCTCAGGAACCCAGCCCCCACCATGTAGGTGGGGCCCTGTCAGATCCCCAACTCCTGGGACTCACAAACCCGGCCCCCGCTGGGCCCAGGTTGGCATGACTCACCTTACCTCAGTGTCTGCAATCTTTGTGGGCAGCCTGGCCTAGTCTAAACTGCCCTCTGTTCCAGCTTCTGTTCGTGGGTGGTAAGCCATTTTTTATCACTTTCTCAAGCACATACTCAGGAAGCTGGATTGGAGGCAGAGCAGCTGGGACTCAAACTGACACTGTGGTATAGGATGTCAGCATTGAAAGCAGCAGACTAACCCAGTATACATACCCAACACCAGCCCCTAATGGCTGTTCTCAGGGCAAAGGGTGTACAGTGTAAACTGAACCTCCTCCTTCCCACAAAATGAAAGCTAACTTCTATCGCAAAATAAATAAATAAAACTCAATATTCTGCAGAATAAGTCATGGATAGACCATGTTATTGGGTGCACTTTCCAAAACTTCATCTAGAAATAAAACAGAATCCAAATGTCTGGCCCTGGAGGCTGAAGCAAGCCCCATTTTTAGACTCCAGTTTCAGTCCACCTGCTGTATAAGGCTGTCCTGAGAACTTCTGCTTGTAGGGAAGTCTCCTGGTCTCCCGTGGAATAGCACTGCTCCATCTCACATTTATCTGCTTCTCCCCAGGCCCCAAAACAAACAGGACAAACTGTTCATCTGAAGACTTTAAAAAAAAATACTGCAATAGGAAACCCAAAATCAAAACCACAACAGAACAAATGAGACAAAAACAAAAAAACAAAAAAACCTCCACACGTTTACAAAAATAATGAGTATGTCAGAAACACTGGCAAATAGCTACAGTTCAGGCAGTATTCACATCAGCTGCTTAAATAAACAAGATTAAAATAACTTCTCTCTTTATCAAATTGATCCAATGTGTATCAGAGCAAAAATATTTTGTTGTATTTGAGTTTGACCTCAGATTTTCCCTCTTAGTCACTGTGTGACTTTAAGAAAAGTAATGACTCCAGCTGACACATGGTGAGAAATGGTTACACACAGGGCCTTGAGCACTCCACAGACTACGTATTGTCTGAGTCACTTTCCATTTCTGCAAGGCTATAATGATAATTTACCTCTTATCAGTTGCGAAGAATGTAGAATGAACTCGTCAGGCACTCAAGGGGCCAGAGTTGGCACAGCAAGTGAAGCTGGCCTTTACCACACTGGCATTCCATATAAATGCCAGTTCAAGACCAGCTGCTCTATTTTCTGAGCCAGCTCCATGCTAATGCACCTGGGAAAGCATCAGAGGATGGCCAACGTCTTGTGCCCCTGTCGCCATCTGGAGACCCAGACGGAGTTCTTGGTTCCTGGTTTTGACCTGGCCCAGCCCTGGGTGTTGTGTCCATTTCGGAAGTGAACCACTGGATGGAAGATCTCCCTGTTCCTCCTCCTCTGTCACTCTGATTTTCAAAGAAGTATACCTTAATAAAAGAACTAGATTTGAAATAGGTGATTATAAAAGTGCATTCAAAAGTTAAATGGAATAGAGTAGGAAAAGGGGAAAGCGGTGCTAACATATCTAAAGAACAACAGAATCCTTCTTCTAAGCTTCAAATCCAAGAGAAGGAAAGAATCTTGAAGTAGTGATGCTATGCCATGAGACATTTTAGTTGGTAATGAAAAATCTAACAATGAATGCAATATTGTATATTTTTAGTTCACCTTTATCAAGTTGTGCTGTGAACTTGACTTAGCCTATTTTCTTCCCAAGTTCAGTGAGATGACCAAAAATAACTCTTTAGAGATTTTATTTACATGAAATTTCACCTATGCCAGAATGAGGATTATGAGATATCTTAAAAAAAAAAAAAAAAAAAAAAAACTTATTTGGGAAAATGTAGCCGATTCTGTTGGTTTTATTAAATGAGACCTATGAAATATGGCTAAAGCACATAAATGGGCACCAGTAATGCCCTGGAGACCTCCAGGCCACTCAGAGAGGTCCGTAGGGTGAGCGGGGGAGCCATGGGAATTCCTGCAGCAGGCCACGGGTGAGCGTTCTGTCTCCTGGAGCCTCTCATCCAGCCAGGGCATCCATTCAATGGGAAGTGGGACGAGAAAAGGAAGGTCATATGCCTTCCTCAGCCTGAAACAGAGTGTGCCACAGTGTGAAAAGCAACATTTCCAGCCAGAATCCTTCTCAATAGAGGGCTCAGTTCCATGATGATTTAAATTAATTCCAACTTAAAACCAGGAAGTCTGAATCCTGGACTAACCCACCAAGTGGCAGATAGCACAGACGGCCACTGGTGCCTCCTGTCCCCTCTCAGTCTGCGAATGGGCCAGCAACATAGCCACAGATAGCCTTATTATCATCCATACCAACTGGGAGGCTAAAAATCCAGTTGGGATTGATGTTTTTAAACACATCACTGTTCCTTTAAAATCTTTGGCTCATCAAAAAGCAAAAGAGGCACACATTGGAACTGGATTTCTGACTTGGACAATTGTGGCTGTGATTTACCCTGGGATTATTAAAAAAAAAAACACACATGAAGATGTAAGCATAGGAAACTGTCAACCGCTGGGAGGGAAATTTTACAGGCTGATTCGTTTTACAAAGGGTTGGAGGCCAAGGTGGGGCTTAAAGAATAATACTAAGCTATGAAAGGACCTCAGGTTGTAAGAACAAAGGCTTTCTATACCTAGGGTCAGGGCTTTTACCTGTATATGGCCATAAAGAAAAGAAGATTGTTTCCCAGAATCATATGCTTGTCTGTAGAATTTCTAATCCTTATATAAGAGAGAATATATGGTATTTGTTCTTTGGTGATTGACTCATTTCACTGAGCAGCATGGTTTCTAGTTGGGACCACCTGGTTGTAAATCGAATAATTTCATTCTTAATAGCTGAATAATATTCCATGGAGTAGATGTACCACAGTTTCTTTAACCACTCTGCCTTGGATGCACATCTGGATTGTTTCCATGTCTTTGTTATTGTAGATTGTGCTGCTGCAAATATAGGATTACAGACCCCCTTCTCACATGCAGATTTCACTTCTATTGGGTATATTCCTAGGAGCAGGATAGCTGGGTCATATGGCAGGTTTATTTGCAATTTCCCAAGCACTCTCCATACTGATTTCCACAGTGGTTGTATTAACTTACACTCCCACCAGCAGTGAAGGATGGTGCCTTTCTCCCCACATCCACGCCAGCAGGTGTTGTTAGTTGAGTTCTGACTGTGGGCCAGTCTCACTGGAGTTAGGTGGTACCTCAACGTGGTTTTCATTTGTATCTCTCTTATGGTTAGGGAGCCTGAACATCTTTTCATATGTCTGTTAGCCATTTGAATCTGTTCTTTTGAGAAATGTCTGTTCATTTCTTTTGCCCATTTTGTTACAGGGTTGTTATTTTTGCTGTCCCTGGGTTTCTGAAGGAAACCAACATGGAAAGTGTAACTCCAATAGTCCAATCCATTCTGTTTTTTTGATTGTTTGCTTTTTTGGCAGTATCCCATGTGTTTTGATGTTTTTTATTTCAGTTTGGTTCATTCCAAATAATCTCTTTTCTCTAATCGAATTCATCACGGGCTCATGAATTATACGATGGCATCATTTTTCCCAAGAGACTTCCCTGTTTCCTTTTTGTCACTCATGTGTTGGTTACTCAGTGTTGTGCTTTTTTTCCCCATGGTTCTGTAATTTGTTGTTGATGTTATTGTGGTGTTAGTGGTTGTGGTTGTGGTTATTCTAACTCATGTCAGTTGTTGACCTTGTTTCATGGCTTCTCACTTATGGTAATGTATAGTGATGGAGTACTGGGGTCTATCACATACAGATGTGAGGGGGATAATGGAACATGCATCCCTGCATCCAGACGAAAGATGAATTCCCAATGAAACTGTTAGACATGTGTAGACAATCGCATGCTGGACTGTCTGTACCAACATTGTCTGTACCAACAATGTTGGGGTACACTTAAATAAGAGACTGATGGAATTATGATTCCTTATGAAGGACTACACTGTTGTAACAATATGGGAAGAATCTGATGGGGGGTGGGAGTTTGGGAGGGAGGAATCCCAGCCTATACAAAATTATAAAAAATAATAATAATAATAATTAAAAAGAGAAAAAAAGAATTTCTAATCCTAAATCAGTGGAAGAACAAAGAAATCCCAATAGAATGAGATATGCACCATCAAGCTAAGGTTGCTGAATAGGCAGACACAGGCTGGCTAAAGAGCTGGCATGTGCCCCGTTCCACCCCACTTTGTGAAGGAAAGGCTGCAGAGTTACACAGCCAATGACAGTGTTCACCTGAAAGACAGCTCAGCAACCTGCCTTGACTGTGGACAGCCAAGCGGGAATGACAAGGTCCAGAATTAGATCCTAGACCAGGGATAATGTAAGGACACTGAACCAACTTGTGCACAGGGCCCAGCCCAGACAGCAGACGCTAAACAAGACACTCTGGATGTCTACCCAGCATTTAGTAAATACTTGTTGATGAACTGATTGTCTTACTGATTGACAAAGTAGTCGACAGGCATGCCGAGTTGGACGGCAGGGCTTTGACATGAACGCTATTAATATGTCAGCAGCTTAGGCAAGTCTCAACATTGATCCGCCACAGGGTCACCACTGCTACAACACAGGGGACAATCACCTGCCCCTAGCAGTCACAGGGAAGAAGAGAAGACAGAAGGAAAAAGACATGTGCACTGGTAAAGTCTGAGGTTCCCTTCTCTGATGATCCTGTGCAGGAAGCCTAAGCTTGACAGCTCAGCTGTCAGTCTCCTGACAGGAGAGACAGAAGGCAAACTACGATCCAGGAGCACGAGGCCAAGCCAGGCCCCAGGGGACAGGCTGGGCAGCCAGGCTGAAGGACTGGCAGAAGCTGAGCAGAGGGCGAGGAGGGGTTAGGTTCAAGAAACTCTGGGGATTCTCTGCCTAAATCCTGCTGCAATCCTTACAGTGTTGGTTACAGTGGCTCTCCAACCTCAGTGCACCTAAGGATCACCTGGCAGACTTGCTCAGAGTTCTGAGTGCTAAATCCTACCCCCCAGAAACTCTAAATTAGAAGGTCTCAGTGGGGAGCCAAGGATCTGTATCTTAGCAAGCTGGACACATGATCCTGTGGCAGGTAGTGCGGCACTACATGGCAATGACAGACACCAAAGATGACAGTGAGCCTCACACCCCCACTGCTCTGAGTCTGATTTCATGGTTTCTCTGGGACATTCAGAACTCCCGTCCTGAGTACTCATCAGTTGAAAAGATTGACCTAGTGGATACAACTACATCAAGACAAAAGCCGTTATGTGCACAAGTAACCACACAACCATGTTGACCTGGATCACCAAGGCCAGGAAAACTACTAGAAGGAAGGCCTGGTACTACATGTTATGAACTGGGAAAGCGCTTTGGAATTGATGTCACTGGCGGTGAAGCTAGAAGGAAAGCAGGACTGCCTCTTGGATGAAGGAGGGTATCAGAGATGGAGGTAATAGCCCACAGGTGGGGAACCTTTCCGCCAAGGGCCATTTGGATATTCATAACATTCCAGGGCCATGCAAAATGATCAACTGAAAAATCATCTAGCTATAAATTTATTGAATTTCAGGTGTTACCTATAGTTGTCTTGGCAGGGCCAGGCCAAATGATTTTGCAGGCATTGTGAGGCCCGCAGGTCAGATATTCCTTGTCCCTCGAAGACACACAAGTCTAGGAATCCAAAGTGATGGCATGCAAGTGCTCTATGGAATGTGTCAGAACGGAGAAGAGAGGCAGACAGAGTGAGCAAGAAGGCTAGACGGGCGGGCTGAGGGCGATGCTTGGGGGCCTCGGGGTAGTAGGACATTTATTCTGAAAGCAATGTTTTCATTTTTAACAGTTAATGTTAAGCTTTTTTTTTTTAAAGGACTTGAAGTGGCTTATGGGAAAGCCATAAGTCCCTCTCACCCTGAGTTTCTATTCTTCTAATTTATTTTTCAAATATTTATTTATTTATTTGTATTTACTTTATTGACCTCAAAGACAGAATTAGAAAGAGAGGGAGAGAGGAGAGAGGTTTTCTCTCAAATGGCCTCAACAGCTAGGGCTGGATGAGACCAAAGCAGAAGCTAGGAACTTTTTCTAGGTTTCCTACTCAGGTGCAGGGGCCGAGGGACTTGAGTCATCTTCCTCTGCCTTACCAGGTACATGAGCAGGGAGCTGCTGGATCTGAAGTGAAGCAGCCTGGATCAGTGCCCACATGGTTGTGATATCACAGGTGGCAGCTTAACCTGTTATACTACAACACCAGCCTCTTAAACATAATTCTTAATAACTACTACATCCATAAGGCAAGGATGTCAAAGGGACAATATGGTGCGTGATGTAAAGTCCCTCTCTCTTCCTTCTCTGTTTCCTAGACATTAATTTGGAAGCAATTAATATGACTAGTTTCTTTTTAACAGGAAGGTTGGGCTGGAATGGGGAAGAGAGAGATTAGTGAGGGAGGAAGAGAAATAGGATGTTTGGTACAGCAAAGAGACACATTAACGATTCAAAAATTTAAATCTGTGATAGTTTTCCCACAGCAAGCATTTTCCCCTGAACTCTATGAAGATCCTTGGTATGCAGGAACTTGGAAAACATTTTTGGATCAAAATAAACTTTTAATGCTATCGTCCAAGAACTTCTTAAAATTCCTTGCATAGCCACAACCCTGGCTGTCTGACTGGGATGTGTTAATTAGCACTCTGTGTAAATTACCAGAAGGCATTCATAGACAATTCCCTGGCAAGGGCTAGGAGGGGACAGAGACCCCTGTGACAGAGACCACCACCCAGCGACTCTGCAAACAGCCACACGTCATCCTCTTTCTCCCTTCCCTCCTAAGCCCCCGTCCTATCCGCATCTGCCCACCCTGGGTTTACTTCCCTTTACCCCCAAAATGGAAGAATGACAGGGAGGTTTGGTCCATGCTTAGATCACATATGGCCGTCACAGGGACACATGTGTGCCCAGGAGGCGCAGGGAGTCCTGCACGCACACTCCCAAGCCCGCCCCAGCCTTCACTGTGCAATGTATTTCCATTTCACTTTTTGTGTTTACACCCTCCAGGGTTTCTTTTGTTGATGTTTTTAATGACACTCAGCTCAAGGGTAAACCTCTCCCTTTTATAAATAGTTCCCCTCGATGCTGCCTCAAGCAATTGTGCTAAGAAAATGATGCGAACACATTTAAGATTAGACATTTATTCCTTCATTGTTGAATTGGAGGTGAGTAACCAGGAGTTTTCTCGCGATCTGTGTGTGATTCTATTCCCGGAGTTCCTATAAAAGGTATGAGGAACCCACAGGGCCTGTCTCCTCGGGCTTGGACCAAGTTAGTCAAAACCCACGCTCCTGGGGCTATGCTGCCCTCAAGTGGTAGCGCTTGAGAATCGCTAACTACTTGTATTTTTCTTTTCTTTTCTTTTCTTTTAGATTTATTTGTTGTTGTTGTTGGAAAGGTACATCAGATTTAAAGATAAGAGACAAAGAGAAAGATTTTCCATCCTCTGGTTCACTCCCCAAATGACCGCAATGGCCAGAGCTGAGCGCATCCTAAGCCAGGAGTCAGGAGCTTCCTCCACGTCTCCCACGTGGCTGCAGGGTCCCAAGGCTTTGGGCTGTTCTCTACTGCTTTCTCAGGCCACAAGCAGGGATCTGGACGGGAAGTGGAGCAGCCAGGACATGAACCAGCGCCCACATCAGCTTGCAAGGTGAGGATTTCGCTATTGAGCTCATGCCAGACCCTTCTGTATTTTTCTTAATGTTGCAAACTGGGTTTCTCTCCGGATCTGTTTGACTGAAGCATTAACTTTTTCACTAAAAATAATAATGCTGATGGGACAATTTTGGGCATATAATTATGAGACGAAGAAAGCAAGAGGAAGACTTTACTTCCAAAAGCTCAGATTTACAAGAGTAAATTTATAGTTTATATGAGTAAACCGTCACAGCCACCACCACAGTGTGCCTGTATTCGTTGCAGAGACCCGGGCTGCCTGTATGTGACCCTGAGGACTTGGCCATGAACTAGACTGGTTCCCATATGCCTTCCCGGGCCAGTCTTTAGCTCCTCTGAGGCTAAGCCTGCATCGGATCTCAAGACTCCATGTTCCATAACTAAAGACACCCAGTTGTTGGGAAACAATGAATTCAGAGCAAAACACTCCACTCTTGCCATGCAGCCAAGGCCCTGGGAAGGGAGGCTGGTAATTATGGTGATTGCGTTAATCACACGCTTGCTGCGCCGACAAGGGTGCGGATGTGCATGGCGGTAATGCAGCTCTCTGGGCGCTCTGCTCTAATTGGCCACCACCAGCCCCTCTGATGCCCATGATTAGCTCCCCCACTTTGTTTACGGAGAGAGGAGACCACCAGTCCAAGAAAGGCGCAATCTCGGGATGCTGCTGGATTCTTCCGGTCATGGATTGGAGGGAGGCTGGCTGCACAGAGTCAGAGACAAGCACGTGTTGTACTGTCCCTGGTGATTTGGTATTGCGTTTCTGGTATCCACGACAATTGGGGTTCATCAGGAATCTCTTTCCATAATGAAAGCTTTTGCTCAAGGAAAACGTTAATTCCTCTCAATTACTCTTGGGTAACAGAAATGAACTGAGCCAGTCCAATGAGTAGAAACGAGGCCCTCCTCTAGTGGGGATCCCTCCATGGGGGATGAAATCTGAAAAGGACACTGGGCTTGGAAACGGGGAATAAAGGATCAGCTTCGCCACAAGGCGGCGCTAGTGCCCTAAGGGAGCCCCATCATCTGCTCTGTCTTCCCTGTGAAGAATGACCAGGAGCTCAGATCAAAGGTACCTGGATGGGGTAGCCATGCAGCCTACAGCCAAGATACAACCCAGGCCCCGGGGGGGCCTTTCCTCTCCCCCATCCCTCCCCTTCTTAACCAATCAGACCCACTTCTACCTATTTTGGAAGCTGGAATTTGGAAACCACTGGATTAGAAGTTTTAAAGGTCTGTTATCTCTACTTACATTATCCTGTAAAACAGACAGACCCTGTGCTGCTAATGGCAACACCAGTAATGATGTTTTCCTTTCTAAAAAACAAAAATCCTCAGTGAAATCATACTGTCAATGGGCCTTGAGTCCAGAAACCCATAAAACAAGTTCAGTGTGACTCCAGAATGGTGGTGGTGTGCAGTGTGTGTGTGTGTGTGTGTGTGTGTGTGCACATTTGCACATGCACTGGGGGAAGGGAGAGGAATGAGACTCTGCATAGCCCACTGCTCCCTGGAGGCTGTAAGTCAACGACAGAACCAGGCGGAACTTAGCACCCATGCAGCAGACAGTCCCAGGGCCGAGGGCATGGGCAGCAGGGGAGCTGTCCTGTCCCCCTCTTCCCACAAGATGGGGAAGGTGACTGTGGAAGAACTCTCTGGAAAAGACACAGGGCAACAAAGACAGGTTAACCCCGGCCACTGTGTCTCCAGTTGACAACACAGCCTCATATTGCCAAGTCTGAGTGGGTCCCCACTAGCAAAATGCACCACCAGGAGGTGAAAAATCAATTCCCAGAAAGCAAAGGGCATGTTTTCATCTCATCGTGTATGCAACCACATATCAGGACTGCATGGTAGTCATCAGTAATGAAAAAAGTTTTTTGTAAGAGTTATGGAACTTGACCACCAGAGACTGGATAGCCACCTAGGGAAAGCATGGCCCCAGCATGGAATCCTCCTAAAAGGCTGGGCCTCAATGGTCGCTTCTCCCATGCTTACAGAGCAGTTGCACATGAGCTGTTTTTAGCACTAGAGGTGGGGGTAAGCAAGCAGTAATACAGAGGCAAATTCACAGCCTTTAGCTTTTGGGCTGTTAGAATCCCAGGACTTCCCGAGTAGTCAGAGCCAGCATTTCCTTATCTCCTGTCTTTTCCTCGGTGTGCTTGTCTTTACCTGACTTTGCTGATCCTGTGAAACTGCTGTCTTACTACGTGACTGCTGTGTCCTGCATGTGAGCTTGGTTTTCACCCCCATGCAGGCCGGTTTCCAGCTCAAAAGCAGGTGGTTGGTTTACATCTGTGGCCTCTGCTACCAGAAGAGAACAGTAATATCTGGCTCAGCTTCTTGTGAAGAATTCTCAAACTAGTCGATGAGACATTTATTCTTTCTCAATGTTCTGAGTGATGTTGGACTTTTTCCAGTGTATTCCCGCTTGTTTCTGTGTCCAGTCACGATAGGTGGGTGCACATGATAGTTATTGAGGGGCTGGCATTTTGGCACAGCAGGCAAAGCTGATGCCTGAGATCCTGGCATCCTGTAGGGGCACTGGTCCATGTCCTGGCTATACCAGTTCCAATCCAGTTCCCCGCCAAAGGGCCTGGGGACAGCAGAAGTTGGCCTCAGTGTCCGAGTCCCTGGCTGCAGGGTGGAAGATCTAGATGCGGTTCCTGGCTTGAGCCTGACCCAACCCTAGCTGTCACGGCCATCTGAGGAGTGAACCAATAGATGGAAGTTCTCTCATTCTCTCGCTCGCTCTCTCCCTCCCTTCCTCCCTCCACCTCTCTCTCTCTCTCTGCAACTGACTTTCAAATAAATAAATAAATCCATTTAAAAAAAAAAAAACTGTTTCCTAATGAAAATTGAAAATTGTGGTTAAGAATGCAAGGAAGAAAGGGGGAAAAGATATTTCAGATGGATTATTTTATGGGGGGAGTCCTTTCGGAATACGAACTGGCGCTTGCCCAATAGTATTCTGAGTTCAGCAAAATACTCGACACACATGGTTTAAATTTCCAGTGAAAAGCATGAAGCCTAAAAAGCGAGTGGAAAGTACTTGGCGCATACTGACAGTCCATGAAGGGGAATTTTTATGGGGGCTAGACAAAAGTAGAGTGCACAGAGATAAATCTTCAGTCATCCCACTCACAGAAACTCCCAGCTATCACCCACACCACGTGGTGGCTTTTTCATGTAAAGTCACCACTCTCTGGCAGAAAGCCGAGTTCAGTGCGCAAGCAGCATGTGGCACACACATGACTTCCTTCCCTCTATGAGCTACTCTCTAAAATGCAGAGAAAACCTGATGCTTGAGGTGCTGCGGTTCCCTCTGATAGAGATACACACGTGTGGGTCCTGGATTCCATGATGGTGCTAGCTGTCACACAGTGAAAAGATGGATACCTGATGGTCACACAGTTGAGGAAAACAGAAATTCAAACTTTTCTACTCAGAAGTTCAACTAGTTTCCACTCTACTTGCTGCCTGATTGAAATAAAAATGGCAAGAGAGGAGGGCACAGCCAGCTTGCAAAATAGGCATTTCTGGTTCCCCGCTGTCTAACACATTTCGCACCTTCAGAGGAAGGTAGGGTATTCTTAAGTACCAAGCCCTATGATGAAAAGCAACCTGGGCCACACAGAGATTTCTGTGGCTTGCCCAAGGCCATCCAGCTGGTACACAGAGTGCCAGGAGCCAAGTTCAAAGATGTGTGAGTGCTGAATGGGAGACAACAGATGAAGCATTTCAAGCTGGCCTTTCAAAGCTGCCCACAGCTCTGGGGGAATGGCAGAGGTTACGAAAAGAAACTGGTGTCAGCACATAAGAGATTTGCTAGGCCTCCTTACAAATCACTTAGACAAGTTGGTTCCTATGATTTTGGAGAGGATGAGAGAAGGCACACACAGACACAGACACACACACACACACACACACACACACAGAGAGAGAGAGAGAGAGAGAAAGAGACAGACAGACAGACAGAGAATTTGTTTTCCCACATCAGAAACCTCAGAGCATCAGACTGTATTTGGAGGCAAAGGTTTGGCTTAATATGTATGGTTGACTATGATTCTGTCTCTTCTTTCTGTCTTTCCTATTCTGTCCTGATGAGAACAGGGTTAAGTGTTGCATCTACATTTCTGTGGGGATTAATAAAGAGTTCTGCTTATAAACCTAAGTCGTTCAGGAGAGCCTACTGAGCACTACCAACGTCATGGGGACCACACTGTGGGGACTTATCTGCATGGAATAGTGCTGTGGAACCCCTTGTTCTTCTCCGCCCACTCTCGAAGAGGGCCACTCTGTGCCTCTCACAGATGGGACAACAGAACTCTTCCAGATTTCTCCTGTCACTTCTCCCCGTGGGGAGAGTACCCAATCGGGTGGAGAAGCGGAAAGCCACCGAGCCAGTGTTGGTGCAGGAGCTCTGGTTACTGAAAGGGATGTGCTGACAGGCTTCTCTCTCACTGCGCTCATAGCCATGAACCTGGCTTCTGCTTCAAGACTCAGAGCACGTGTACTTCGCAGTGGGTCCAGGGAGGCAGCTGTTCCCAGGGCTTCTTGTCTATCAGTGGGTGAGTGGGGCTGGCTTGACGAATACAGGTGAACTCCAAGGGGAGAAAAGAAAAGTAGCATTGTGGCCTCAGGACGAAGTCACAATGTCCAGTCTCTTTGTGGTGATGATTCCAGGTTAAACTCTCAAAGGGAATATAGGGTGTGTGGGTGCTACGCTAAGTTCTTCAATATTTGATCACTTCAAGGTGGTCATTTCAGTTCTTTACTGTCTGAGAAATACTGGCCTAACCCGACCATCTGCAGAGTCTAGCTCCCTGTTCCAAAGAGCCCTGGGCTTGTGTTTTCCTCTTCTCTTTTGATTAAAAGACACATAATAAACAGCTGGCGACTGATTAGAATCTGTGTCTACACAGCAGCTGGTGCTTAAGCTAAGCTCACTTGGGCTAAAAGAGCTGCCATGAAGCACTGCGCAAATATCAGAAACCACAGAGGTCCATCCTCACCTGAATGAACAATAAATTGAATTTTAGGAAGCACTACCTTTTCCTAGCCCCCAAGCCATCCCAGCTTTCTGCCACCACACAGAGAACCATGTGCAGAGCTGGACCACAGGGGTCAAAATCAGCGAAGAGAGTCCATATCCTCTGGAATGTGTATGGGAGCGCCTTTGAGAAAAGTGGAAGTGGCCTTTGGAGTGACTGTTCCATTAATGCATTTGCTGGCAGGAAGCTATAAAGTACCATCCACAGTGAGCAGCTGCCATGCGGCCGACTGCACTCATGGGGGCCTGGGGTGTGGGCTTGTGGGAGGCCTGGAAGGATGGTGCCACCAGGAGTGTCGGGAGACCTGGGGCTTTGTGTCTATGCAGGCAGAGTGAGCCTGGAGATCTCCCCAGGTGTGTGGTCCATGTACCCATCAAAGAGGGGGTTAAGGAGATGAGTAGGAGGGAAGAGTGCTGAGGGAATATGTTGCAAGTGAGGAATGACTTCTGAGGGACTCCCATAGACAAAGCCACTGTACTTGCAGGTAAATTGAGAGAGCTGAGACCAAGCAGTTTGGAGGGTGGAAGCCGCATGACTTTTATGGGTCAGACTGGTGTAACATCCCATATGGGAGACCTGAGCTGGGCTAGTTGCCAGCTGGGTTATTGCCAACCACCATTCACCGGCACACACTAAACCTGGGGCTGGAGACCTGCCAGGCAGGGCAAGATCATAATACCAGCTTGTGAGTTGGAACACAGGATGGGTAATATTTGGCTGGGTCATAACACTAACCAGCACGCAAGAGAACCAGGTCCGGGGGCAGATTCTATGGGAGATATATAGGCCCACTCTTAAGCAACTGCAATTTCTGTTGGTTTGCTTAAGTGCTGGGGGTGGTGACAGGCTGAAATATACATGACCACAGAACCCTCCAACACTCATGGGTACTGGGATTGAGTACAGGACAGGTTGGTCCAGGCAGTGGTACCTGCAGACACACCCAAGAATAGAGTGTGGGCTAGTACAGGCCAAAACACCCACCAGTTCATCTAAAGGCCAGGTTGGAGGAAGCAGACTCTGTTGGGTAAGGGCCTAGTACCCACTGGCATATGTGAATCTGGGTCTGAGAGTGGGCCCGGTGAAGAAACTTAAGGAACTCCCCTGGTGGCCCATTGCTTCCACTGGTGAGCATGTGATTCAGGCCTGGGTGTTAGTTAGGCAAGGCAAGATCAACCTATTAGCAAGTGGGCGGGTGGGTTCTGGAGCAGGGGGAGACTGGGCAGGGATAGACCAACCTTAGTTCTCTGGCATGTGCAGGAGCCAGGCTGGAGTGCGGGTAATGCTGGGCTAGACTATCACATCTACCAGTTTGCATGACCCAGGGATGGGAGCAGACTGGGCAGCAATAGCCTTTAGCACCCACCAATCTGAGTTGGGACTAGGGGCGGGTTGGGACAGGTCAGGCTCCTGCCTCCAATGGCAAAGGCTATGATGGGGGACAGGCTATGCCAAGCTGGGTCAGAGCAACCACTGGCATGTGCAAAATCTATGGCTGGGAACAAGCCTGGCTGGGGAGCTAAGGTGACACCCCAAATGGGTTGTGGTTCACTGCTGAGCATGAGAGCTGAAACAGGGGTGGTGTTCTGGGCTGGACATGACTGCAGCGTCCCTCAGCATGGGTGTGGATTGGGTCTGTGACGGGCCAGATTGGGCTCAACTCCAGCACCCACTGGTGCTTTTGACAGCCAGAGTGGGTGTAAAATGGGCTTGGCTAGGCCTTGGCACCCACTGAACCATGTGAGAGCTATATCTGGACATGGACCAGGTATGGCTGGGTTGTAACACCCTAAAGTAAGAACCAGAATGGATATGGGCAGGTTGGGCAAGGCCCCTGTTTCTGCCAGGACAGGAGGTAGACTAAGTCAGTCCAGACCAAGGACCTGCTGGTGTGTGCAAGATCTGCCCTGGGATGAGGCCTGATAGAGGAGCATAGGGAACTCCTTTGTCAGAACACAGTCCCGGCAGGTGAGCACAAGAACAAAAGCTGGCAGCAGCCCACACCAGGTCAGGTTACAGTACCTACTGGAATATGTGGGGTCAATTTGGGGGCAGGCCAGGTTGGGCCAGTCCATAACACCCACTGTAAGATTTGAGAACCAGAACAGGATGTAGTACAGGCCAATTCAGGCCACAGCACCAGCCAGTTCACATTAGAACCAGGACAGTGATCAGGCTAGGCTGGGCTAGCCTGCAACACTCACCAGCATGAGCTAGAACTGGGGGCAGGCCAGGCTGGCCAGGTTAAACACCCACCAGCAAATGCTGAGGTGACGGGGGCCATTTCAGACCAGACTGCTACACTCATTATCATACATGAGACCCTGGGGGAGGAGTGCGAGCCTGGTAGGAGGGCTGTGGGTGGCTCCCTGCTTGGCCATTGCCCTCATTGGTGAACATGAGTACTGGAACTGGGGGCAGACCAAGCCAGGAAGCGCTGCAACACCTGTTGTCTTGCATGTGACCTGGGTTAGGGGGAAAGCCAGGCTGGGCTAACCAACTGTATCCACCGGTGCAAGTGTTAGCCAGAGCAAGGGCAAGCTGCTTGAGATTTGCCACAGCATCAACTGGCAAATACCTGAACCACCTGATGAGTGCAAGGTCCGGGGCTGGAAATAGGCCTGTTAGGGAAACTGTGAGCACCTCTCAAATGGGTTGCAACTCCCAATGGCAAGCATGAGAATCAGGGCTGAAGGCAGATCTGGACAGACAGGAAGTGGCACCCACTAGCATGAGTATGGGTTGGATAGTGCAGTCAGTTGGGTTGAAATAGGCTTCAGTGCCCATTGATGGGTATGACAGCTGAACAGGATATAGGACAGACTGCATCAGTCTGCTGCAACTACTAGCAAGCATAGGAACCAGGGCTGGGACTTGGCCCAGTCACTGGAGGTTACTGGGGGTCGCCCCAACTAAGCTGTAGGTCCCACTGGTGAAATGTGAGGGCCAAGTATGTGGTGGGTAGGCTTGGGATGGGCCACAGTATGCATTGGTTTACAGAAGATATGGATTTGGAGATAAAACTGACCCAGCAACTAACAGTGTGTGTGTGGGCAGACATGGGTGATGGACTGAGCTAAACTCCGTACTGACAATCACACATAAAAGTCAGGTCTGGGATCACCTCAGATGAAGTTTCTATGGGAATCCTCCCAACTGAACAGCTGGACTCAGAACTCCAACCACGGGGAGATTCGCAAGATTGGTGGTCCAACCACAGGGAGTGCGGATTTCAGAACTGTACCTCCTAAGTGGCTAAGACAGATCCATGCATGGCATGCCCAGATGCACGTGGAGGATACAGCAGTACGCTAGGGCCTGCAGAGGACATCCGGCACCATAGCAGAGCAAGGAGAACAGAGCAAATTGCTCAACTACCCCAGCAAATATCTGGGTGGATGGAGACTCTGGGGTGGACTGCATCAGCAGATGGACCTTGGGAGGATTTCCTCATCCTTTGATCATCCTTGGTTCGGCAAGATCGACAGCATTTCAGAACTATTGAAACCACATCGGCTGGCCAGTACCCACCCCCGGGTACTGGAGTGGCATGGAGGTTGGGTGTGGTTTCTCCCCTTCTCCCAGATACAGCAGAAGGAAGGGGAAGATTTGGAGACATTGGTCTCACCCAGTCAACTATGTAAACATCATCAAAAACAAAATTTTAAGAAATGAAATTATAAAGCACCTACTGTGCACAGAAACCCTTCTGGGTGAACAGTGAACAGTCTTCTCTGCATATCCAAACACTTCTGAGGTGAAGGGAATCTTTGAAAAACCTAATGTCATGTCAAGCCAGACCCCAAACCAACTTCATCAAGAACAAAGTTGACTTATTTTAGCACCTTATGTCTAATGTAGCCTGTTTCTCAGCTGATTTGGAATTGAAAGAGAAAGATGATTAATAATTTTCTTTTAAAATTTAACAACATGCTTATTTAAAATTCAACCTATTTATTTATTTATATGAATATCAGGGTAGCAGAGAAAGACAGACAAACACAGAGACAGAGAAAGAGATCTTCCATCTGCTGGTTCACTTCTCAAATGGCTGCAACAGCCAGGGCCGGACCAGGCTTAAGCCAGGAGCGAAGAATTTCATCCTGGCCTCCAACATGGATGACAGAGGCCCAAGCAGTTGGAACATCAACCATTGTTTTCTGCAGGTGCATCAGAAGGGAGCAAGTATCACAAACAGCAGTTTCACCTGCTCAGTCTAGAACTTATTCTTCAAACACTCCTTAGTGAAGACAAGTTTCTATCACTAAAATGTTGGCAAACACTAATGCACAGTGTTAGCTGTTATAGCACATCCAGTTGGGTTCCTGTAGTGCCACCAGCTGGTGAAGCATACTGTCCATATGTCAGAGGAGACAAAAACAAACAAACAAACAAACAAACACAAAAAAACACCTCTTTGAGTAGAAGACAACACAGAAAGAGCCGAAGAGGCAGACTGGCTTCAGCCAAGATCCTCCCCCCGAAGAATATATGGTTTCCTCAGGGTCCTTAGGGAAAAACAACCAAAGCCCCGAGTTGCACACTACACCATAAGACTTCCACAATTTAATCTTAGAAAAGGTTTGAAGCAAAATTGACTAAATGACTACCTTTGCCACAACAAAATGAAAAACAGTATTAAAGCATTTACTACAGAGTAATAACATCCTTATGTACTTCTTATGAGGCATTTGGGAAGTTAAAGTCTTGTATATTCCTTGGAATTTCAAAACACCCTGGCTAAGCAGGCAAACTTGCTAATAGAATTGTCTCCCACTCAGCTGAACGTCAGAACTGTCCACCAAAGATGCCTGTCTTAAGGCAGGAAGTGGTTCTGTAACTCTTTGTTCTGGCAATAATTGGATATAGCAAGACCAGTTTTCTATTACGGCCCCTCCAAATTGATAATAATGAAATCAGGTTATCTGCTTTGGAAATTTATTTATCTTTCCATATTTTATAAGCATGTTTGTGACTAGAGAGCAAACAGAGCAACTAAGGAAAGGATCAATTTATTTAGAGGCACATAACCGAAAAAATGGAGATGGAAAGTCCATTCCTGCTTCACAGAGCAAGGACTAATAAGCACCAAGGGACAGAATTATCAACTTATCACTGAGGCCTGGATCCTAATCAGAAACAATCAAACTTCTGGGGCTCTTGTTTGGCATATAAGGCAGCACAACCCTTGGAGATTTCTCCATAAAACATCGGTTGGGATCCGGCACGATGGCTCAGTGGCTGTAGCTTTACACATGCTGGGATCCCTCGTAGGTGCCAGTTCACAACCCAGCTGTTCCACTTCCCATCCAGCTCCCTGCTTGTGGCCTGGGAAAGCAGTCAGGATGGCCCAAAGTCTCAAGGACCTTGTACCTGCATGGGGGACCTGGGAGAAGTTCTTGGCTCCTGGCTTCAGATCAGCTCAGTTACGGTGGCCAGTTGGGGAGTGAATCAGCAACGTAAGAGCTTTCTCTATATATCTCCTTCTCTCTGTAGATCCATTTTTCCAATAAAAATAAACAGAAATTCTACAGAGTACACAGAAATAGCATCAAATACCATCAACTTATAGTACATTAAATGTGACTGACACTGTGATAGTGATCACTTTTTTCCTTATGTTAAGCATTCAGGTTTCAAAAGCCAATTACGGAACATTTCCACCAAAGCCATTCTATTATGCAATACTTTGCTTGCTAAAGAGACAAAGTCTCACTGAAGATTATCATTTCCATTAATTTTTATTGTTTTAAAAAAACAACTGATACTTTACCAAAGGAAAACTTATCACCCACTTGCAAATAAACAGCTTTCTCCATGTGTTAGAGACCCTATGGAAAGAACCTTCAGAACCTTATTAAACCCTCAAGAAGACTTGAGAAAATTCAGGTCATTGGCTACTTCATTGTTGGGGTTTTCCAAGTCCTGCAGTGTTGCGCTTGAAATATGCTGGCAAACATTCATAATGACCCTCTAGGACACCCCGCCTTCCCCAGTCGGCCACAGAATTGGCTCTTGGCATCCAGTTCTCTCTTTTGGGCGGCAGAGGGCAGTAGAAGCACTGTTTTAACAGAGAACAGAACCCTTTCAATCTGGAGGGCCGTTTTGCATTTTCTTTCAGCTGTATTTTCCGTT
Source organism: Ochotona princeps (assembly GCF_030435755.1). NCBI lineage: Eukaryota > Metazoa > Chordata > Mammalia > Lagomorpha > Ochotonidae > Ochotona > Ochotona princeps. The sequence goes on from NC_080838.1 coordinate 33,384,491, forward strand.
TTTAACCAATCCCAGACCCTGTGGCGATAAAAAAAAAACCCATTTTTAGGCTCAGATGTATTTCTAGCGTCTTACAGAACGTTGACAAGGTGCAATGAAAGTTCTATGTGGCCATTTCAGGGACTTAATACATCAGAAAAATGGTTTAGAGAATAATGCTATGTTATGTGAGCTTGGCTTAAAATTCACCTATATTGTGTAAGAGATACTGAAACAGTGCCAACGCAATGGAAATAGACGCTGTGCTTTTGCTACTATAGAATTTGATAGCTACAAGGCCCCTTTGTGGTCATCCAAGGATCTGCATCCTTCTTTTTAACCCATCTGAAAAGGCCACATCTCTCCCAACTAGAGAGGACCAGCAGTCATCACATTATTGATGTCCTCATTCCTCCAATTCTATGGCTTTCTGCTTTATTGCCATGTCATAACTCAGAATACTTAGCAGTTGTGTTTAAGATCTCTGATTTTTTTTTAAATAAGAGTTCAAACATTCAACAATTCTGACCTGGAAAAGGCCTCTGCAAAAGTTAGCTTTCAGTTTGGCAAGGAAAGAATTCCACCGGTGAGAAGAAACCCAGCTGCATGACCAGGACAGATCAGTATAATACTTAAAGTTCTTCAGAAATAAAACTGTGTCATTCCACTCTCTGGACCCCCAGCCAAGCAGAAAGCACTGCCCTTTTGACTTCAGTAAACACACACAGATCCAGTCTCTTTCTCAGAAAGCACTTAGTGCCATATCTTGATCGGAACGTCTGCTACATGGTGCTGGCAAAGCTCCCGTCACCTGGACTTTGATTTGGGAAATCAGCTGCTTCTTTTCCCTTCTGAGTTATGCACGTCCACGTTAGTATGTGGACGGGTAACATGTGGGCTAAATGGCTAAAGGCAAAACCATAACTACCAGGAGACAGAACCTCTTCGTGAAGCGAGAACACAGCAATGTTCTCTCATCAATCCAGAACCATGAGGTCTGAGTGGTGTTACAAGTTCAAGGGCCTCCAGGGACACTCTCCTGACCTTCCTGGAAGAACACACACTGAGCCTGGGGCGGGAACTTCTGCTTTCTTTTTCATCAGCTGGCTTTGCTAGTGCACTGCTGGCTTTGGTTCTAAGCCTGTAGTCTTGCAACAAGTCAAGGGGCATGCTGAAATCTCAGCCAATTCCTTCAAGGCCAAACAAGGAAATGCTCAAGGAGTCTTTGGAAACCAATAATGGAGAAGAGGAAGCTATCTTACTTGAGAGTTCATTCAGTGGATGCTATGTTTTTCACCAAAATTAGACATTCCATGGGTTAGCTGTGCAACTCCATTATACAGCATATCCCATTTTCTAACAGTTTAAAGGTTCGTGAATAGGCCCATGTTCGAAGTGGACTACCTGTTTTTAACTTTTTCAAGCCAAATACAGCCTTTTGCTCAGACTCTGAAGGTAACACATAAACTTAAAATTCTGTACATCCTATGATTTTTGAGGAGGAAATGATGGCTAATATTCGTGGGAATTATCCAAAGGTGTGGGCAAAACCATAAAGTTATTTTGCCAAAGTAATTGTGAGATTCAGTTCCATCGCCCTTTCCCCAGTGGCAAATAGTTCTCTGGAAATGACCAGGAGTAGGGACTTCCCCAGGTTGCTTTTGATTATGTTGGCCAAAGAAGGCACCAAACCTGGAGCCAAGAGCCGACCCAGTGGAACTTTGTTTTCTGGTATGATGAAATGTACTCCCAGCCAGCAAAGATTAGTCTCCAAGTGCAACGTGCTGGTTGGGGGAAACCCGAAGCCAGGGTTTTTAGAATCCTGGCTCTTGGGCACACCCCAAACAACAAAGGGAAGTGGTTTGTTTGCAAAAGCCCATTCTCAGGGCACACCAGAGCTGAAAGGTCAGTGGTAGAAGGATCACAAAGCTTACAGGGCCCTGTGCAGGAGTTTGCTGCTCACAGGGGAGAGAGAAAGACAAAAAAGAAAAAAGGAGGAAAGTGTGAAAAATACCATAATCACTACAGAGTGGGCGATCAAACAGACTTCAAGTTAGAACTCAATAGCTCAGGTCCACAACCCATTTTGTGAGGCATTCAATGGAAGTAACACTCACCTGTGTTTTGCAGTTGTCCTAGGAATACATGAAATTAATCTGCATAAATCAGTGCACTGCCTGGGACGTAACAAGTATGCTCTGTAAAAGTTAGTTACCGCACTGTTATTTTTAAGTGCCTAGAGAAGGGGAGAGAAGAGCTTTCCATTGAGATGTCTAGTTCTCCAACACTGCCTTGTTTTAACCATTCAGAGATTCATATAGCAGGACCTCTTCATGGGCAGTGGAGGATTCAGGTGCTGTAAGATCCTCTTCTCTCTTCAAACTACATTTCTGCAACCTGTGGTGCATCCGCTCACTATCTGTATCCCCAGATATTGTCTGAGTGTTGGGGTGCAGGCAAGATAATGGGTGAATTCTCAGAGAAACCCCCTTCCTGCTTTCTTTCTCATCCCAGCAGCCTGAATGAATGGTCAAGAACTTAGCAGCCAGCTTTTGTGACTGAATCCTTCTGTTAGACTGCTATTCTTTGATCCACCTGGATTAATTCTGCTTGGCCTGTCAGGCACAGCTTTCCATGTTCTGGAACATTATCCCCTTACTTTTGTTACATATCAGAATGTAAACCACAGAGAGAAGATCTGTGCCTATCTTGCACCATGTTTTATTTCCGGCACCTAAAACAGAGCTTCGATGCATGGCAGAATCCAGTAAATATTTGTAAATTAATGAATAAGCATATTCTAGTGCATAGGGAGAATATATTATGGAAACACAATTGCCTTCTACAGAGCATGCAGAGTGGAATTGCAGAACATGAAAGACCTTTTTGCCTCACACCAGAGTGGATTTAGACACGAACACAATGGGCCTAAAGTTGAATCAGGGCAGTGAAAAAAACAGAACTATTCTGCACAATACAGAGCAAGAATATTCCAGGTCTGAGGCTTGGGAAATGGAGAGAATGCAACCTAAGAGGGATGGCATGAGGTAGGAATTGGTGGTGCAAGAGAAGACTGGCAGAAGTCTGATGCTGTATGGGGCACAGCAGGCAACAAATCCCTGACGGGGTGGCAGTGGCCAACAGTCACATGACAGAGATGTACATTGTGCCAATGTGAAATTTACTACAATGCTCTCATGACCACAAACACTCCTCACTGAAGTTTTGGCAACACATTATCAGCCTTGTTTTAATGATTGCTTTGTAGGGGATGACAAGAAGCAGATGGGGAAGTGTGGGAAAGAAAATAAGTGTTGTCCCAAGCTGGAGTTTATGCCAGAGGAGCAGAGATAGAATAGCTACAAGATGCAGAATGTCTAAGAACAGGAAATCAGCTTGACTGATGGGGAACTCAACATGAGATTGGGGAGCAGGTATAGGCTTCCAAACAACCAGAAATGGGCTCGTGACCCAAACTCAAGGGCCCAGGAGGTCCTTGCTAACACTGAGGACACATTACGCATTCTCCATAAAGCTTAAGTTTCTTGTCTGTGAACTCTCAGACCTAGAAGTCCCTGAAGGAAAGGGCTTCCTTATTTGTAGGAGTATTGGGATGCCCCAGCGCTGTGGCAGCCAGGAAGGAACTACCATATGTTGAGTATATGAGTGGCTTTCTGAGTGAGTATAGGATTAACTTCCACATAGCCCATCCTCCTTGGGAACCAGCCACGACTGCCGAAACAAGTGGGAGACAGGAAGGAAAGAAGAGATGGACAGGGAGGCGGAAGTGGAGGCGAAACAGGAAGGGGAGAGAGTAAAAAGGAAAAGGAGAGTGACAGAGAATAAGTAGGAAATCTAACATACAAAACCTGAAGGTTGCCTCGGATAACATAGATTCTCCTTTTTCCCATTTTTTAAGCTCATCATTTATCACTTCGATTCTAATGTGTCCCTTGGTACTGCTTCACTGGGTAGCTTTTCACTAAGCCAAAAGCCTGGCCAGTGGTGCTGATGGATGGTCTTTCTCTTCTACAAAAGTCATGCATTTCCCAGGAGGCTGCAACAAGCCCATTCCCACAAGAGTCACATGCCCCTCAAGTCAGCACTTGATGGTACAGGCCAAGTCCACAGTGTGTCCAAGTCTGGCAGCTATACTCCTACAAGCTTGCCTAGGGGAAGTGGACAGGGATAAGTCATCGGTTTCCCAGGCCTTCATGCAAAGAGCTTAGTGCAGACAATAGAGCAGAGGATCCGAAGATGAGGAAGGGTACTTCAGAAAGTTTTATGGAGAAACAGGATTAAAAGATAACCTTATTCTACTGCAAGCATGACTTGAACTCCGTCTACCCTTGGGCCCCTGCAACGAGGTTTTACAGTCTATGGCAGTAAATCATAACATTTAACAACCCTCATCAAAAGGCCAGCTGATCCTTGTTTCCCTGTGTATTTGATCATATGATAAAAGGAATAAATGAAATCTGATGGTGGCTTAAAATACATATTCAAGGGCCCTGCGCAGTAGCCTAGCAGCAAAAAACCTCATCTTATACTCGCTGGAATCCCATATGGGTGCCAGTTCTAATCCTGACGGCCCCACTTCCCATCCAGCTCCCTAATTGTGGCCTGGGAAAGCAGTCAAGGATGGCCCAAAACCTTGGGACCCTGCTCCTTCATGGGAGACCTGGAAGAGGCTCCTGGCTCCTGGCTTTGGATCAGTTCAGCTCTGGCCATTGTGGCCACTGGGGAGTGAATCAACAGATGGAAGGTCTTCCTCTCTGTCTCTCCCCTTCTCTGTGTATCTGATTTTGCAATAAAAAAAATAACATTCCTCATGAATGTAAATTTGTACTATTTAACTGACTTCTTGGTGTAAAATCTTGTCATGTGTAAAAAAAAATAAAAAAGGTCCCAAATTAAAAAAAAAACCACAGAATCGAAACTGGGAAAAATGAGTTTTTATGCCAGGTCTAACACATAAGCATTCTTGTCACATGTTTTCTCACTGTTGAGATAGCAGTGGGGCCAGAGCAGTGATTCAACAGTCTAATCCTCCAACTGCAAGTACGAGCATCCCATGTGGGCACCAGTTCTAGTCCCAGCTGTCGCACTTCCAATCCAGCTCCCTGCTTATGACCTGAGAAGGTAGCAGGGGATGACCCAAAGCCTTGAGACCCTCACGCATGTGGGAGACCCAGAAGAAGCTCCTGGCTCCTGCCTTCAGATTGACTCAGCTCTGGCCATTACAGCCATTTGGGGAGTGAACTAGCAGTGGAAAATCTTTCCCTCTCGGTGTCTCCTTCGTCTGTAAATCTTTCTTTCAAATAAAAATAAATAATCTTAAAAAAAAAAAGAAATAGCAGTGACTGACAATACAGATCAATAATTTGGGCAACATGATTCATAAGTCTGGTAGTCGGTATGAATATGCCCTTAAATTAGTGTAATCTACCTTGATTACAATTGTTGATATAACAAAAATTTATTTTTCCAAGATGAAGAGACATATTTTAAAAAATTTTCTTAAGAGAGCGAGAGGAAGAGAGAGGAGAAAGAGAGAGAGAGAGAGAGCATTCCCATCTGCAGATTCTCTCCCCTAATATCTGCACTGGCCAGCTAGAACTGGGCTGCAGGCCAAAGCCAAAGCCCGGAGCCCAAGCCACCATCTGGGTCTCTCACACAAGTGGGATAAACTTATCACTGCTGTAGTCAGGGGTCTGTAACAACAAGTTGGTGTCATGAACCAGAGCCGAGAATCACACCCTGGTATTCTAACAGGAATGTGGGCCTCTTCTCTCCCGGGCTGAACACCTGCTCCTGAACACACACTGGTTTCTGTTTTTAAGATTTATTTGTTTTTATTGGAAAGGCAGATTTACAGACGAAGGAGGGACAAATATCTTCCACCCACTGGTTCATTCCCCAAGTAGCCACGATGGCCAGAGATGAGCTGATCCAAAGCCAGGAGCCAGGAGCTCCTTCTAGGTCTCCCATGTGGGTGCAGGGTCCCAAGACTTTGGGCCGTCCTTGACTGCTTTCCCAGGCCACAAGCAGGGAGCTGGATGGGAAGTGGACAGCCAGGACATGAACTGGTGCCCATATAGGATGCCAGTACTTGGAGGTGGAGGATTAGTCAACTGTGTCATCAGGCCAGGCTTCTGACTCTGATTGTAATTCCAGCTTTCTGCTTAATATGCTTTTGCAGGGGACAGCAGGAGATGGCTCAAGTACTTGGGTCCCTGAAACCTTTGTAGAAACCTAGATGGAGTTCTGGGATCCTATCTTTGCCCTGGCTGTTGTGGGCATTTGGGGAGTACAGCGATAGACGGAAGGTCTCTGTCTACCTTGCAAGTACATAACAATAAATGAGCAAATAAATTTTTTAAAAAGAAAATTCCAAACATAGAGATAGAACTACATTCATTTAGAGTAGATGCAAGAATTTGCAAGTTGCCTATTCTGCCAGTTTCCAACCGATTTTTCAACCATTCAACACAAGATGAAAGGAAACAGAAATTATCTATCTGCAATACTTCAGAGCCACTAGACAGAAATGATCTATGTTTCCCTTATAAGTAAAAGAGAAATTAGGAAAAAAAAAAAAAAACAGGACTCTGAGGATTGTTCGAAAGTCCTTAGTAATTAGGGAGATTCTGTAGCAAGGCTAAAATTCTTAAAATTTTAAATGTTGGAAGTGAATATTTTCATTATAACATATATCTTACATGTTCCTACTTTGCCTTGTTGGTCTGTAGGTACCTCTCATTTTGCTTTGCCAAAATTTGTAAGTTTTTAGTAAATAATGAAAGGACTATCTGTCCCAAACACAAAAGCACAAAATGTCAGAAACACTTCCCTTAGGAGCTGGCTCTCTTCTATCATCCATGACATGCAGTTTCAGAAAGTCTGTTGCATTTTTATTTTCCGACTGCTTTTCCAGTCATTTTTCAACTTCCTTTCTCCTTTAATCCCTAAGAGTAGCTTCTCTAAAGGCAAATCCTGGGCTAGTCTTTCTAGAAGTGGTCCCTTGGTGCCGGCTCTCTCACACCACTACCAGATGGGAGACTATGAAATCTAGACCTCATCGCCAGCACCTTCCAGCTACCTGAAAGCCTGCCCTCTCTTTAGAATGATTGGTTCACAAGTCAAAAATTAAGTCCCCTAAAAACAAGATGGGTGAAACATCTCAGTTACTCAACGTGCCCCTCACGTCCAGATGCAAATGGGATGAGGCCCATTCTGGGAACTGAAAAAAAATAAATGAGAAATACACATTCCTTCCTGGTGATATCCCGCATTGCTGGTAGGCTCAAGCATTATAGGGGCATTTGATTATCTTCTGCTGCTTTGCATTTCCATGTTGTTGACTTGACAAATCTGTACCATGGATCCATCTCAATGCAAGCAAGCAGCAAAGAATGTGAAAGACCTTAGGCAGGCTTATGATTTTGTAGGGCAGAAGTTAATATTGAACAAATGATTGTAGAATAAATTAAAGTACCAGTAGGAGATATACAGAAAGTAAATTAGCTTAACATGATAGAGCCACCAGGCATAGGAAGATGGCAGAGGCTGCTTTAATAAAGGTAATTATGTCATGCCTTGCTGAAGATAGAAAAGTGAATTAACAGCTAAATCAAGAAATACACAAAGATTCAGGAAGAGTTTGGTCCAACTCAATGGCAGTGTATCCTTAATGATTCAGAGACTATAAAAGCTCCACTTGTTTAATGAGGAATGAGGTAAAGTACATGAGGATGGAGAGTGGTGAGGGAAGAGGAGAAGAAAAAGCAGATAAACCAGGCATAGTTCATAGACTAGGGTTCCTCACCCACTCCCCTATGGCATTTGTACCATGTCATTTCTGCTTGGGGCTGTAGGCCTTCTTGGGAAGTACAAGATGTTCGGTAAGATGCCAGCAAGCTCTCCCTATTAGTGAGACATGAAATTGGCTCTGGTCCCCATCCCAGGTGCAAAAGGGCCTCCCCTGGAAAAATCACTGTTGTGAATAAAGGTAGAAAATTTGGATAGAATTCTAAAGACAGTAGGAAGCCAGTAGAAGATTGTAAGCATATGCTCACAAGATCTAAGTTGGGCTTCCAGGAGTTTACGCTAACTCAAGGGGAAGAAGTAAGAGTACAGGCACAGAGGAAGTAAGACAACTACAGGGACCCAAATAGGGGATTCCTGGTTTCTTCTGGCTTCTGCTACTGGCCCAATGATCTTATCACTCCAAGTTCTGCATGCCTCTGTGTTTATACTGCCTCCTCTTCTAGCTATCAAATCTCTTAAAAGGCTGCTTGTCAAATTGACTATCCATCTGAATAATTGAGAATCTTTTCATCTCAAGTTCATTAACTTAATGCCACTTACAAAGACGAATTTTCCCAAGTAAGGGTAACATTCACAGGTTCTGAGAATGGACAATGTGGCTATGTATTTTTGTGGATGACCATTCAATCCACTATACCTTGTGAGAATGCACAGAGAAGAGAAAAAACAGGAACAGTTAGAGCCTAGGGGAAGCCTAGAAGACAGAAGTTGCTAGAAGAGGAGGTCTCAGAAGGTCTAGTGAAGCAGTGCAGTGGTCACAGATCACAGAGGACCAAAGAGGGCTGGAGGTTCATTTATTTTTTTTTTCTGACCTCTCAGGTTTCTTTTGTACTGGATTGCCCCAGAATAAAAATAATAAATACTCCTTGAAGTGAAATGAATGTTTATAATGATGTTCTTAAAAAGCATGTTATCCATGCCATTTAACTGCCTTGGGATTATGGAAAAACTCAGGGGTAATCACCCACACATTTATTGCTTTAGGTGAGCACATGGAAAAACACAGGAGGGAAAAATACTCGTTTTATTTTGTGCCAAGTTTTTGCTCTAACAGTAACCATCACTCTTTTAATTCTTCATTCCCAAGCCCACAAAGGGCTAACATTTGAAACTGATTTAGCAAATTCTTTGGAATTTGCAGCAAACTTCCAAAGTTAAATTTAGGATCCAAACCTCTGTGATTGGTCAGTGAACTGAAAGGGATGGAGGGTAACAATTCCAAGCAACAGCTTTCCTCCTCTGCCCTGATATGGTGCTGGGAAATGGGCCTTGAGAACGTAACTGCCCCTGCACTTCTGGGGAAAACTTACTCATTATCTTCTCACCAAAATAATAGATTCAGCGTTACTGATAACTTCGCAGCTCATACATTTCAGCTTTATTTGTTGGCAAATAAATATATCCTAAAATCTTTGAAATGGAAGCCTATCAGGGAGAGTTCTTAAAGTTATCTATTTTGCAATGTAAGAAGTGATACCCTGTCCGTGAGCCCCAGGGTACAGGTGGTCCAGCAAGGGCCAGGTTACCAGGCCCAGGTCACTGGCCTGCCTGCGCAGTGGGTGCCAGGTCCATGAGTATCACTGGTGGGAAGGTCCAGCAGGGCCCGGATCGGCTGGTCCAGGTCCTTGGCCCGCCTGCATGGTAGGTGCCAGGTCCATGAGCCCAGTGGGTGGGGTCCAGTGAGCCTGCGTCAACTGGCTCGAGTTCATGGCCAACCTGTAAGAACTGTTCCTCCTAAGTGGAAAACACAGAATAGTGGACAACTGGCCCAGATCTACATGGAGGATATGGCAGCCCATTAACATCTACGAGGACATCTGTACCATCCCAGAGGAAGGACACAACGAATTAGACAACTACCCCAGCCAAATGATGACAGCAAATATATAGGTGAATGGAGACTTTTAGGTCAACTATGTCAGCCAATGGAGATTGAAAGGGTTCCCTCATCCTTGAGTTGGCGAGATCGACATTTCAGAACTATCGAAATCACATGGGCAGAACCCTCGGAATGTATGCCACATTGGGACCCTGCGTTGATACTGGGTAGCCAGTCCCCATCCCTGGGTACTGGGGCAGTTGGGAGGTTGGGTATAGCTTCTCCCGTTATCACAACCTGCCCCCGGAAACAAAAGAAAAACACGAAATTTGGAAACGATGATCACACCCACTTTTCCCCAACCCTTGATCCATCCCACTCTCATCAACTATGCTAACGTCATCTACATTTTTTTTAAAATGTGATACCCTGGAGAAAGACTTCTTAAAATCAACTTAATTGAATGCATGACCTCAAAAAACATGAATATTGATTTCCTTCCACGCAGAAAAAAAAAAATGCTGCTCCCTTAGTGATTAGAAGGGCACTGGCACTGCAGGATTTAACATTCGAAAAGTTTAGCAGAAGCAATTTAAAGGAAAATATCAACTTCTTGCCAAGTCATCTTGGTTCTACAAGGACGGGACAGTGGAAGCAGTCTGTTTCCTTAGATGGTTAAAGACAACAAGAGGAGGTGAAAAGAATTTTTCTACAGTTTTGCTTTGCTCACACTACTGTGGACAAGTTGAAATGGCTTCACAAATTATTATCTTGCACTGAGTTTAGCTCCTCCATTTCCCACATATGGCCAACCTACCACAAAGTCCTAAGGGGTAAACAAAAGTATTTAAGGCTAACATCTGCTTGGCTAGGTTCTTCAGCCTCCCATGTGTTAAATAACAGACCATCTGATTAATTAACTTCGTGTACAAAGTGAACGAAAGGCATGTTGTATACTTAAAATCAAAGGGTGTGAAGCCATTGTACATGTCTCAGATTAGCTGGGATTAAATTCTTCTTTCACTTTCCTCATACTGAAGCCCTTCCCAGCCCCGACCTTACCCTCACACATTCAACATATACACACTACCAATCTCCAAATCAGGATTTTTTTTTCACTTGAATATATATGTAGAGGGACTAATGGGAACATAACAAACCACATTTTTTTTCAAGATGTGAGAAGGATGAAAACAATGCCCACTGTTCAAGGCTGTGAAGAGTAAAGTGCCTTGAAAAATCTAAGTTGAAGCAGAAGTGTGGCGGGACTTTCTGAGGCGAGGAAATGATGCACAAGTTGCCAAAAAGCCAGAAGTTCCACAAGCAGCTCTTTGATGTGACTAAGAATTAGCTCATCTCTGCTCATTGATAAGTGGAGGGTCTTTTGGAAGAAAAAGTGGCAGAATCTCTTTGACTTTATCAGTCAGATACTAACTACAGTGAGGATCGATGGGTTCCAGTTCAGCCTCTGTGATCTTCTTATTCTGTAATTGAAACAAGTCCCCGCCTTTAACGCAGCCCTTCTCTCTCCATTGACAAAACAGGATCTGGATGAGCCCACTAAACTACTCACAGGGTGTTGAGTAAATATTATGTAGGAATGGATGTGGGAAGGCTTTGACAGCTCCAAAATGCAAGTCATTTAATTATGCACTAAAATGACTAAAAATAGGGCCCAGCACAATGGCTCAGTGGCTAAATCCTCGCCTTCCATGCACCAGCATCCCATGGGGACACCAGTTCATGTCCTGGCTGCTCCACTTCCCATCCAGTTCCCTGCTTGTGGCCTGGGAAAGCAATGGAGGATGGCCCAAAGCCTTGGGACCCTGAACCCACATGGGAAGACCCAGAGGAGGTTTTTGGCTCCTGGCTTCATATTGGCTCAGCTCCGGCCATTGCAGTCATTTGTAGAGTGAACTACCAGGTGAAAGATCTTTCTCTCTATCATTCTCTCTGTAAATCTGTATTTCCAATAGAAAAATAAACAAATCTTAAAAAAAAAAAAAAGAGGACTCAAGATGAAGATCCATGGCACTATTAGCACTTCACAATCAACTGGGACAGAACCTAAAACAATAAAGAGTAGATATCATGTGTTTAAAGTGTATCATATAACAGAACATCTAACACTAATCTTTGACATAGAGTTCTGGATGAAGGAGAATAAGTGAGGGTAAATACGGGAACTAGAGTTTGAATCCAGAACTAATTGCCAAGTACATACTTTTCCACACCAGGCTGCACTGGTCAAACATGAGAGGTAACATGAGGATCTCAAATCCATGGGTGGATATGATGACAGAACCTAACCAGCCTTTTCCAGTCAGAATCATCCAGTGGGCCCCTTCCACAGAAGATGGCAATGAATGTCCTTTTGGGATTTTCTAAAGAGCTATTCTCTGGGAGAGATTTCCCTCGACGCTTGTGGAATGTATTATGTAAGTCCCTACTTGATCACCACGTCACCATCCTGCATCTATTTTCCATATGCTGTAAGAAAGGAAATTAGAGCTAAGACCACCCGTGCTGGACAGTTTAGAAACTGTTTTAGTAGACTCTGCTGCACTTACCTCCATTGTTCCCACTGCCTTCACTCCTTTTGTATTCCTAATGAACAGTGAGGGCTCTACAGGCAAAAGTGATTGATTGGCTGGCTGAGCAAGACTTGACCAGATTGCCAGGAGTCATTTTGATTTGGGCAGAATTAAATAACTATCATTTACAACAACGAAGCTGTGACTACAAAGGAAAGATTGTGCAGCCAAACCATGAAGAGTCATGATTTTTTCCCCCTTTTTCTCATTCATATCTTCCCTGCAGCTCTCGGCACTTTTGACCACAGTTTACTTCCTGAAATCATCTATTTCTTGGCTTCCAGAAAGTTTACCATGAGAAGTCTTAGCATAGTTCATGGAAAATGCATGTTATGAAAAAATATGCTTGGATTTCAAAAGTTTTTAACTGAAATGCACATCTTCTGATTCAGCCTCTACTTTCCCGGCTTTGCTTCAGGGATGTTTCCTCTACTTCCTGTCCCTTACCCACAGACATTTATTATGCTTCTATCAGTTCCTTACCCTTTCTTTCAAATCCATTTTCACCTATGGGAATGGCTTCTCAACCAGGGACTTCACAACCCAATCTCTCTTCTCTTTTTTAGCCTATCCACTTTTCATTTTGATTCCATCACATTCTGGGTTATCCAAGCTTAAGCCTAAAACAATCTTTGATGTATTCCCTTAGGTTTCCATTCCCACTGATTTTTTTCCCCTGGGTAGTATTTTTGGAATTTAAGCTTTCGCTTTTAATTTATTTACCACAAGTCTATTACATCGCAGGCATTCATCTTGAAAAAAGGCGCAAATTTCTTGGTAAGACCCAACTCTTTTTGTTTCTCTTGTACCTATTTGCCACATGAAGATTCCTCAAACACTTTTTCCCTTTCCCATTTTTGTTCCTGACTTAAGACAACTCTACTTTATGAAATATAATTCAAGTTCTTGACCTTATAGTCATACCGTTATAACATCTGCTTCTAGCAACGTTTCCAAAGGCATTGACTTCCCTCTGCTTGAACTTGTTCTTTTGGGCAGACTCCACTGGATCAAACCCAGCACTTTAAATGCCTTGTGTTCTCTGCTTCTGCCCTCTAGCTCTGCTGGTTCCACAGGCCCATTTCCATGCCTCTCTTTTAGGAAACTGTCCCTGATTGCCTCGTCCACTGTAAAGTAGGCAGGAAAAGCATAGTGTACATCTGCAGTATTAGCTGCCTCGGGGTCCCCACACCACACTGCAAGTTCACTGATGTTGGAGAACTGAGCTATTGCTTGTGTCTTGCACTTTCTGTGAACACGTGGAAGCTGTTGTTTGTGGTGGTAACCAGCATGGATTCTAGAACTGGGCTGTCAGTGTGCTGGCTGTTGTTTTCCACTTGCATGACTCTGAGTAGAGTGTTACTATGCCTCAGTTTCCTTCATCCATAAAAACTCGGGATAATGTTACATCTTCCTCATCCGGAGGATAAAATGAATTACATGTGTGTGCAGTGCCTCAAATAGTACAGGTACATGGTACTCAGTGTTAGCTTTTCTCAAACACACACACACACATGCACACAGGTATGGGACAAGAAAGAAATAAAATAATGACAGAAGACAGTTTCTAGATAAATTCACATCTACAGAAAGCTCACTGCTCAACCGATGAGTTGGTCCGAGTAGTGCAAGGATACCATTTATTTACAGGGTCTGGAAGTACTTCAACCTCTGCAGCTCAGTTTCCCAGCTGGATGACGCCCACAGCTGCTCGAGCAGCTCACTCTCCCCCTCCTCCTTGCTTCCTCTGACTCCTTCTGTTGAGTCAGAGAGATGGGCAGCACACTGATTTTCATTCAAGCTTTGACTAGAAAAAGAAATACCCATTTTCGGTTGAATATCCTTTCACTTTTGAGGCATACATAGCCCCTGAATGGTGATGATGAGCCTATATCAAAGAGTACTTTGTATTATAATCTATGTTCCATTTTATAAAAGGTTCTAAGACTTTCTCCATGAATATTCCTCTTTAAAAAAACCACAAAAGTGAAGGGGAGAAAACATAGTGGAAAGGCACCTTTAAGTAAGGAAGACATTTTTAAGGCACATTTGTAGGCAAACGGCCAGTTTTTAAAACAGCTTTTATGACAAAAAAATATAGACTACCAAACATGCTTGTGTGGAAACTCATTTATTTGCAATTTTTAAAAAGCCGAAACAAAAAAGTAGCTCTCTAATATAATGAAACATACACGTGGAGAGCAGAAGTGATTGGGACTGCTAAGGAAGATGGGATGCAGAATCTGGAGGGGAGAGCAGTACCTGGTAGACAGACATGTGTTCAAAATGCCAGGAGGCCGGGATGGGCACTGAGCTGCAGGCAGTGTGGGTCTCTGGTGGAGGGGAGACAGTGAGTGGCACAGGCTGTTTGCATTCTGTTCCGCCTCCTTGCATGCAGATCCATTCTTTAACAAGAAATCTAGCTTTACCAGAGAACAATTCACTGGACAGACGATGAAGGGCATTTCATCATTGAGCTCATCTCTGCACACTGGTTTATGAACCCCATATTGGCTAACCTGTCCTTCGTGATCTGCATTAATGCTTAGGGATGTATACTATGCAAATACAGCAACATATTCTATATGGCTCAAAGTGCTGAAAGCCTCTGTGTGTGAAATTTTGAGTAATTTCTAACTATCAAAAAGGAAGGCTGCAGCTGCAGAAAACTGCATCCCGCAGAGCCTTTGCTTCCTTGCCTGAAGTTGAGACTACCTCTCCCACTCAGTTCTCAGGAGCCAGTGGCGTGGGTCACTAACTCAACCCTTCAGAACTCATTCCTTCACATGGTCAATGAACATTGCATGGCCACCTGTTGCTAGTTCTCATGCAGCGCAAAGTGGATACATAGACCTGTCACTTCCCTGCTCAAGACTCAGAACACTTGAGCAGAGAATGTACAACAGTGCTAAATCCCATGAGAGGAGACTTACAAAGCATTTTAGAATCATAGAAGCAATGGGGTGTCAGCTAAAGGCGCAAGATTAGAATTCATCTGGGAAAACTTGCTTAATTTTTTTTTCAATGTAATTCAGGTGACTCCACCAAACAATTTAGCTATAAAAAGTGATATCTGCTTACACTCATACACAAAGGTTAAAAAAGCATTGTCTTTGGGGCCCAGCATGATAGCATAGTGGTTAAAGTTCTCTCCTTGAATACATCGGGATCCCATATGGGCGCAGGTTCTAATCCCAGCGGCCCTGCTTTCCACCCAACTCCCTGCCTGTAGCCTGGGAAAAGCAGTCGAGGATGGTCCAAAGCTTTGGGACCCTGCACCCGCGTGGGAGACCTGGAAGAAGCTCCTGGTTCCTGGCTTCAGATTGGCTCAGCTCCAGCCGTTGTGGCTGCCTGGGGAGTGAACCATCAGATGGAAGATCTTTCTCTCCTTCTCTCTTCCTCTCTGTATATCTACCTTTCCAATAAAAATAAATAAATCTTTTAAAAATATACAAAAATCATTGTCTTTCTGCCTGTTTAACCTAGTACCTCAATTAAGTGAAGTTTCAAGGTGACTTCTGTAAGATAGGCTAATGGAATTTCAACCCACTTTTCTGTAAGGGGCAGAAAGAGATTTAAGTGAAAAAATACGAGCTTTGCAGGATTCTGGGTTAGAATCCCAGCTCTAACCTTTTCAGTCTATATACTTTTGGGGAAATTATTCACTCTTATTATCCTCTGTTTTTTCCTTTATAAAAAAATAATGATAATAATTCTTTATATCATTGTTATAATTAGATATAAATTGCTGCAAAGCACTTGACATGATACCTAACTCAAAAACACTTGATAAGCAATAAACATTAGGGTGTTTTTTTCTTTTCTGAATATTTATTCATTTTTTTAAAGGCACAGCAACAGAGAGAATGGGAGAAGAATCCAGGCTGAAAGCCAAGAGGCAGGAATTCCATGCAGGCCTCCTAAGTGGGTGACAGCGGCCCAAGATCTCCAGCCATTGCCTTCTCACGCACATTGGCAGGGAGATAGATTGAAAGCAGAGCAGCTGAGACTCATGTCAACACCGAATTACACCAAGCTCTTATTTGTGGGCCTGTTTATAAAAACGAAAACTGCTACATTGGACAGACATTTGTCCTAGTGGTTAGGACACTGTCCAGGAGGCCTACATCCCACATTCAAGTATCTGCATTTGGTATCCAGCTTCGCTCCTGACTCCAGCTGCCTGCTAACGCAGGTCCTGAGAGGCAGCAGTGAAAGATTTAAAGAGTTGTAAGCATCTGAAGAGTGAACCAGTGGATGGGAGTTCTCTCTCTTTCTCAAAAAAGAGAGCAGAATGCCAGAACAATTGAAAAAATAAGATGCACTATTCATGCTTGCAGTTCGGTGTTATATAACTTCTGGCATTTTCTCTGATTTCACTAGTCTAATTGGAATGGAATTTGAAAACTATATAAAATCAGCTGGAGTTCATTCAAAATGCATAATTAAAACTATCATGAATTCACACAGAACATCCTCTTCTTTTCATAAATAACAAAGCTTAATGTTGGCTATTGCATAAGAAAAAAGTTTTAAGGCAATAAAACAGAAACTACTTCGCTAAGTTTCAGTATCAGAAGAATCCTTTTCCAATGTGACAAGTGAGTCTTGATGAAATCATTTTTCACTTAAAATGCTTACTTGATGGATTTTCCCAGCTCTTACTATTTACAATGCCGAAATGCTCGACTAGACAATTGCATGTGTCATGTGTAATCTATCTGCATAATGATTCTCGTGTAAGCGGATTTCCAGTCCCCACTTGCAACTGTTCCGAAGCGAGGAGCCAGTGGAGCTCTCTGGGCTCCGTTCACTCACTGCTTAAGAAGGAGGACAGATGTTGTGACGGAGAACACGTCACTCAGCGCAGCCTCCCGTGTCTCACAGACCCCTCATGCAGCCCAGGTGATAGATTCAGGACACTGGGTTATGTCCAGTTTTACCTGAGACTAGGGAGATGTTTAATACTGGATTGAACTACTCAGCAGTTCACCGTGGTTGCACCTGCCAGCCACATTCTCAAATTCAGCTCGATTCAGTTCTCTCAACAGTTCATAGTTTAAGGAAGGCACTATAGCTCAGTGGGTTGGGCTGCATCTCATATAGAAGGACCAGTTACAGAACCACCTGGATTCTCCAATTTCAAGCCCCAGCTAATGGACCTGGAAAGCAGCGGATGCTGAGGACCCAAGTACTTTAGTCCCTGGCACCCAGGTGAGAGATTTAGCTAGCTTTGGCTTGGCCCAGCCTCGGATGTTGGAATCACTGAGGAGTGAACCATTTATATGAAAGATTTCTCTCTCTCTCTCTCTCTCTCCCTCTCTTTCTCTCTCTCTCTCTCTCTCTCTCTCTCTCTCTCTCTGTCTCACACACATACACATTCTCTCCGCCTTTCAAATAAATAAACGTTTTATTAAAAGGTTTATATTTTAATCTTCACTCACTTCTTTTGTTTCTAAACTGTTTCTAATCTTAAGAATAGGTATTAGCACTTACACCTTACAATGAAAACTTTGTGCTTCCAGAGGTCACACGTGTATTCCAGAATACATGTAAATAGCTGATAGAGTATCAGTCCCACTCTACCACACTGTATAATTTCTTTTCAGGATACAGTATTGCCTTCTTTTTGTTGAGCAGTCAAAGTAACAATTACAGCAGTATTAATATTTTTTTAAAGATTTATTTATTTTCATTACAAAGTCAGATATACAGAGAGGAGGAGAGAGAGAAAGGAAGATCTTCCATCCGATGATTAACTCCCCAAGTGAGCCGCAACGGCCGGTGCTGTGCCGATCCAAAGCCGGGAACCAGGAACCTCTTCCAGGTCTCCCACGTGGGTGCAGGGTCCCAAAGCTTTGGACCGTCCTCAACTGCTTTCCCGGGTCACAAGCAGAGAGCTGGATGGGAAGTGGAGCTGCCGGGATTAGAACCTGCGCCCATATGGGATCCCGGGGTGTTCAAGGCGAGGACTTTAGCCGCTAGGCCACGCCGCTGGGCCCATAAGATTTTAAATTTACTATCTCTTCCTATGCCAGTTTTGTCTGGTGCTGTGCTCTGACCAATCACCAAATTTCATGTATTGAAACTTCATTGCCAATGTGATGGTAGTCAAAGATAGGGCACCTGTTGTGGGTCATTAAGTCCTGAGGGCTTGATCATATGAACAGGATTAGTAGTGTTGTAAAATGACTGGAAGCCGTGAGTTTTCCCCTCTTGCATGCCGCCCTCCCCTCACCTTAGGTTAGGATACTGCCTTGCTGCTTTCTTGGGGTCACAGCAATTGATGCCATCTTGGAAGCTGAGCCTGAGTCCTCACCAGATACTAAGCCTGTGCTGCCTTGATCTTGGACTTCCCCGTCTCTGTAACTGAGAAATGTCTCTATTCCTTCTAAATTACCCACTCTGTTACGGCAGTAGAGATGGACTAAGACATCTGGCACTATAGAGAGCCTGTTCCAACTCCCCATCAGTTACACATGTGTCTGTACAGAGAAATCACACAAAGGAATAAGATGAGAGCTGTCGTTAAAAAGGCCACAATATCACTGAAATCCTAAATCCTCCCTCTGTCTCCTTCCTCCTAACAAGCTTCACTGTTTAGAACAGGTGATTCTTCCTGACATAAGTACACAGTAGCAGGAAACTTTGGACAACTTTATGCTTAGCTCTGTATAACCAACTTTATACTTGATTGTGTAACTCAGATTTCTTTGTGCTTAATTATATGATTTTTATTTTACTTTTAGAAAGATACAATTTGTTTATTTGAAAGTCAGAGTGACAGAGGGGGCTAGAGATAAACAAAGAGATCTTCCATCCCATGGTTCACTCCCCGATATGTGTGCAACATCTGGGGATAGACTATCCAGGTCTCTCATCTAGGTGGCCCGAACCTAAACATTAAGGCCTTCATTGACTGTTTCCCAAGCACATGAATAAGAAGTTGGAATGGAAGTGTGGGGTATCCAAGACTTGAACCAGGCACTCTAATGTAGGATATGGGAGCACCATGCAGCCATTTCATCACTAGCACCACTGCCCCTTCTTTTGTTAAATTCACATTTGAATATCTTCTTTTCCACAACCAACCCAGTAAATGGCCCCTTCTGGGCCATAACTCCATTTGAACCACAACATATCATTTAATCACATTTATGTTCTGTGTTCTTGGTACTCTGAGGTGGAACTGCTCTGGGAAGACACTGTCCTTCCAAGAGTGAGCAAATAGAAAAGGACTGGTCTGCAGGCTAACCTGACACATGTAGCCACTCCAACCCTGAATTCATAACTGTGCCACCTCCTCCACAGGCTCTTAAACTCCACAAAGCTTTGTTGCAGATGCTAAGGACACTAGAGGCCACCCTTACAGCCCAGAGCATGAAAAAGTTATTCCAATCATCTAGTCCTAAACCTGATCAACTGCTAGCTTCCTTTACCCATTCTTTCTTGGGAAAACAACAAAAAAGACTGTTTCACATACTTCCCTGCCTTCTCCTTCTGCTCTGCTCCACCCTGGGTGCCTCTCCACACAGCCCTGCACGACACTGTCTTCCTGCTCCTCACCCCACAAAATGCTTACACTGCACATATGCAATATATACTTCCAAAGTTCATGGAAAATGGAATTACAAGACAGTTTTTTTCTGATGTGAAATTTTGAAATCCATCCACAATTTTTTCATAATACATCTTCCACAAACTTTCTGAAGATCCCTTTGCTCTGCACCTGTTTTGTACCGTGGCCCCTGGAGACCTGCAAAACCACTGTGTTCACTAAAAATATTTTTCATCCTTCCCCCCTCCCATGAATCAATTGTCATGCTCTTGGGGGGCTCCACATCCCCCTATTCACTGTATGTACTTAGGATTCCCTGGCTGCACATCAGAACAATCCGGAAAGCTTTTAAATACCAAAAGTCCTACTCAGAGATTTTTATGTAATTTGTGTGGGTTGGGACTTGGGCTTTGTTTTTTAAAAACTCTCCAGTGGCTTATATCAAAAAAGCACCTCCCTGACTGAGCAGAGAAGAGCAAGTCTAAGTGCAGATGCAATACTTTCAGTTTGTGACCAGCTCACTGAGTAACACAAAATGGTGAGTCTGCAACTGATCTTGGTTATTAGTTGAGATCTGTCAATTCTTTCCTACAGGGATAAAATCTTGCCTATGTGCATTTCCCACATAGGACTAAAAGGTGGTTATGTCAAAGAAAGCATTCCTGAAATAAAAAGGAAAAGTAGGTCATGGGCCCAATTCTAGGATCACAGTATGTGAAGAACAAAGCAGCCCTGTGTGCTTTGGAAGCAGCCAGGGGACATGACCTGGGACGGAGAGGAGCTGCCAGAGCCTTCAGATTGTACACAGACCCAGGAGGACCAGTTGTTTGACAATGTGCTCCATGGACCCCCAGACTCAGCATCACTATAGAACTTGCTGGATGTGGACATAACTGGGAAGTGGTTTTGTGGTGCAATAGGTTAACCTGCTGCATGTGATGCTGGCAT
Source organism: Ochotona princeps (assembly GCF_030435755.1). Taxonomy (NCBI): domain Eukaryota; kingdom Metazoa; phylum Chordata; class Mammalia; order Lagomorpha; family Ochotonidae; genus Ochotona; species Ochotona princeps. Next base: position 33,405,219 of record NC_080838.1, read on the forward strand.
CCCATATCCTCCCTGCCCACGGGCCTGGGAAAGCAGTAGAAGATGGCCAAAGTCCCTGGGCCCCTGTCACCCATGTGGGAGGTCCAAATGGAGTTTCAGACTCCTGGCCTTGGCTTGGCCCAGCCTTGGCTATAGCAATGATTTAGAGAAGAGAATCAATAGACGGAAGATCTCTCTTGCTTGCTTACTCATTCTCTATCTGGAACTCTTGCAACTTTTTAAAAAATAGAAAATAAATTTTTAAAAGCAAAAGAAATGGTCCTGTGGCTTAGCAAAGCCCATGCAGGTGGTTCTCATGAGTGCTCAGGTCTGGCCTCATCTCACTTAAACATGTGTTCTTGCATCTTAGACCCCAACCACTGCTTTTCATAAGGAAGTGTACCCTTTATTCCTATTGCTGATTTTTAGTCTATGTTTTGTTAATTTGTTCTTCATTCTGCTCTTATAAACCAAAGTATTCCAAACCTCTATATCATTAGTACAAGTTACTAATTGTTAAAATTCCGTCTTTTAGAAACAGCTGTTGAAAATATTGAAATAGGGCTCAGTGCCAACCATTTTAAACCTCATTTACACAAAGTTGAAAGTGCAGGAGAAAAGAAGAGGTGGTTTGTTATTGTGCTATTGCTTTGATTTTTATTTTTCCTTACTGGGTTAACCAAGGAAGCCTTTTTTCGAACCACATTTGAAATTTTTTACCTTTTGCTGTAAATATCAGATAATCAAAATCCCCCAAATTAGGGATGACTTGAGTCATTTGGACTATTCATCATGATTTAAATCATGTCCTGAGTTACAGTTGTCCTTTTAAGATTACACACATGTGTGTACACATGCACATACACACTCACACTGATATGAAAGCACTTCCTGTTAGGATTTAAAGCACATCCCACAAGCCAGAATTCAGTTGCTCCATTCCCTGAGGTTGTGTTTGCCACTGGTTTAACTTCCCACATGGTTCAAAACTGCTTTTTACCAAGGGCATGGCCTGCAATGCACATGTGTGAAGATTCCTTCTCCTGGATCAGCTTTCTTAATATGACACCAATTCTGCCCTTACAGGGAGAGAAAGAGAGCTAAGGATGACAGCGGATAAAGAGCAGAGTTTGAGGCAATAAACTTACTTCAGGTGGCTTTAATCAAACTCAAGAGGGCTGGAGTTGAAGGTCATCTCCTCCTCTGCACTTGAAGAGGAAACACTGCTTTAAATACGACTCTGGCTGTTGACATGAACATGTTCAGAAAATGATATTGTCTGAGATTCCAGGCACAAAAACAAGGTACCATGTCCCATTTGCTGTGCGTTTTACAGGGGAAGGCTGCACCATGTCCCATGTCTCACTGCCATAAAAGGTAATAGAACTCTGCTTGTGACCTTACTGTGCAAATATACATTGTGCCTGATATAAACCATTTCCCCCATCTGGCTGTAAAAAAGATAATGCAAAGATGACCAAGGAGTTTATCGCCAGACAGCCTGAAGTTCAGGGAATTCAATCTGCTTAAAGATGAATTAAATTGACTGGAAGCCAATGTGAGCTTTTGTAAAATCTAAAACACCAGCAAAATATTCATCTTGATAGAACAGAGAGATCAGGAAAAATACTGGGTTCAAACATTCCACCGTGGCTTCACCAAAACCAATACTAACTGTCCACTGACACAACTGGTCAACTCAAAGTGGCTGAGCCAAATGTCTGAGCCTAAACATATTTATTTAAACTCTATTCATTTCTATAGAAAAATAGAATGGTTTTCTAAAACATTGATTTCACTCTTAAAATTTCCTCAAGTACTTTACATAAGCCACTTAGAAAACAATGTAAGTTATTTTGCCTTGGATTAGAAATGCCTTATAATCAGAAATTATAAGGAGTTTACACACTTTAACTTTCTGAGATCTTACTATCTTTAAGAACTCTAACAAAGACATAACATATACCAAATTCTGGCAAATTATAAATACCATAAAAGAGATGTCACAGTTGGAAATCAACAATGAGCTAGCAGCATGTAGGGCTCGCATTGGAAAGCAGAAGCTAACCCAGGAGTCAACTGCCACACCACATCAACGCTTCAGTAAGAATTGTTCTCTTCTTTTCAGATGGCAAAACTGGGTCATAGAAAGAGCAAAAAAATCACTCATCTCTCCTAGTCATCTGTCAGCTGTATTCATAAAAATGTGAGAGCACACGGAACAGAACATCTTGAGCTTTCATTTTGGCAGCAAGGCTTGTTTTCGCCTGATGTTTTACCTTTCTCTCTAAACCTTCCAAATGATGTCTCACACAGAAAATAAGGCTATTCACATTACAGCACAATATGTATCTTTAAGGGTATGGCATCTGGAGCTACTTCTTCTATGCAAGGAACTCTTCAGATGGAAGTCTCTCCTTTTCCCCTTTTCCCATATTCAACGTGTTCAGAAGGTTTATCTTTTCCTTTGCCTCACTCCTGATTTGGGAGCATCTGCAAAGGGTTTTACGACATGGATGATTTTGGTTTGTCCTGTAAATGTTCTGTTGATTTTGACAACCAGATTCATGTAGTTTTATCAAAATCTTTTATGTTCTTTATCTATTTCTTAAAATATAACCCTTTGCAAAGAACACAGCAAATATATAAAAGTGACAGTATAACTCTTCGGTCAGAAAACACTAACATCTAAACTCCTCATGCAAATAATGATGGCTCACATTTATTGAGGGTTTATTATGTACTTGGCATAGTGCTAAGCACTGTACATTCATTATTATTTAAGGAATAGCAGTACCAGAAGATACATACTGTAAGTACAAGACAACAAGTCCAAGATCCTACATGAGGATGTGATAGGCAGGATGCAAACAGAGATCTCTGGACTCCAGAACTTGACCACTACACAACTCTTTCCCCTGACTGTGTAACTTTACTTCTTTCCTGAGGGTATGCTTTGGATGTTTCCAGCTAAGGTGCACTCTGGAAGGTAACAGGTGATCTCTGAAGTACTTGGGTCTCTGCACACCCATTTGGGAGACCCTGACTGAGTTACTGGCTCCTAGTTTCAGCCTGGCCCAGCCTTGACCATTGTAGGCATGTGTGGAGTGAACCAGAAGATGGAAACTCTCTTTTCTCTCAGTTAAACTCCACCACTCAGGCATGGTGAAAGTATTAGACACATCACACAAAGTCATTGAAAAACTAAATAGGTTTCACCTAACTGAAATGAAGCATGATTGAAACATAATTCTTTTGTTGTCCAAAGACTTTAGCTGTCAATATATTTCTGTTTTCTTTATTTTAAATTTATGTATTTATTTTATTATTCCATGATGTAATTCCATAGGCTCTGGGATTTCCCTCCCCACCTCCGTAAACCCCTCCCCCCACTAATTTCCCCCATATCTTTACAATAGTACAGTCATTCACAATCAGTCATAAGTCCATCATTCTGCTACTTAAGTATATCCTGACAGTGCATACTTCTTTTAGCAAAACCAAACCAAGCATTTTAAACACCATGGATTAAATTTATAGAATTTGTCTTGTTGTTGTTGCTACTAATGTTACTGTTTTTAAAAATATGACCTTAACCATAAAATAGAACTTCTAACTCTAGCTTGAATAAACATAAAAGTTGGTGAGTGACCCAGCCTGTTCTCATTTGACTTGAGTTGCTCTGCTGCACCCAACATGGGTATCTCAATTTCCTTTATTATTACGAGAAGCCATTGATTTCAGAGGAGTCAGCTAAGAAACCACAAGTTGAGATAAATCGATTTACCAAAAATTCAAGAGTTTCCCAGGAAGTACAACTTTCAGTTTTAAAGTCAAGAAAGGTCCAGACAAGCTGCAATGAATTGGTAATCTACTACAAATAGACCTAACAGCTTTATTTTATCAATGTTCCCAGTATAACCCCAATCTACCTTAAGGTGACTAAACGGGCATATTAGACACGGAAAAGGCTGTCCTAGGTTGGGCCTGTGTAGCTATAGTAAGGTTGCCATCTAAGAAGAAAATTGATGGATAAATCACCTCCTCTAATCATGGAATTCCCAGATTCTGGACTGGTTTCACAGCCTAAAAATGAAACTTTAAAATAAAAACAAATAACATGTGTCCTAACCATTCTCTAACAGAAATTAGGTTACACACCATGTTAGTATTACTTCCATCTTTGTACAAAGCACTGAAAACAGTATGATTATCAAGCAATGTTGTTGTAACACCCACACTTCAACATGAGCATTTGTCCTGAAACCAGTCACCCTGAGAGGTTATAATCTTAGTCCAATGATGACTTGACATAACATAATCTCTGAAATTCAGCTTTATTTATTTGAAAAGCAGAATTAAAGAGACAGAGAAAGAGGGTGACCATCCACTGATTCAGTCCCCAAATGACCAGGAATGGACCAATCTGAAGCCAGAAGCTTGAATTCCATCTGTGTCTCCCAAGTGGGTGCCAGAGACCCAAACACTTGGACCATCTTCACTGCTTTCCTGGCCACATTAACAAGGAGCTGAACTGGAGGTGGAACAGCCAGGATTCTCACTGGCACTCAGATGGGATGCCAGGACAGAAGGCTGCAGCTAAACCCATTGAGCCATAACACCAGCCCCAGAATTACGTAACTTAGACCCCATCTTCAATTTCTATAAATATTCCATTAGGAGTGTGAATGACCTCCTTTATTCGTCTTATGTAAGTCAAATTAACTTAAATTTTTTCTAAAATCAAACCTTAGAGCTGCCTTAAAACTATTTACCACTAACAACTTTATTCCACATAGCTGACATAAACTCTAAAGACAGTTCCAAAGAGGTGAGATCAGTATTGCTTTGACCAACAGGAATATGTTGGCATAAGAAAACAACTCCAGTTTCAAATACAGCAACTCTAGATTGGCAAATTCTTATATACTTATTTCCTCTACCTATTTAGTTACTGTGAATTCAAAACCATGCCATTTATCTATCAACCAAACCATCCACAAATCTAGGTTTCATCATAAACCCTAGCTTTGGCATTGTCATACTCTGTCTCAATCCAGATCATTTCCTGGTAGTTGCTTAAATACGAAGTCCCTCCCTTATCGCTTGTATTCTCTGAAGATTATTATTTCTCTCAGCACTGCTGTCTTGTCTTCTAAGATATCAATTTGGAATTGCTTCATGGCAGGGTCTAGGCACATGGCTGGCTGTGTGAGGTCTTTTAAGGTAAACTTGTCAAACACACCTTCCTCTAATGAAAGGGTTTTTAACCTCAGCACAACTGACCTTCCAGATAGGATAATTACAGGAGTGGAAGTGGGGGTGGAAGAACTGTCCTATGTACATAGAATATTTACCAGCATCCCCGGCCTTCATCCACCAGATACACACTGTGACAACCAAACATGTCTCCAGACACTGCTGTTTGCCCCCATAGGGCAAAATCACCCTCTGACACAGACACATGGCTAGGTTGCCCACTTCACAGGGTTTTAGGTAATACATACTAGGTTGAACCAGATTAAACTTCACATAGTTAAACCAAATGAAAATTTAAGGAATTAATCAAAATAACAAAATCTATATTAAGCAGCACATGGTATGCTTTCCGGGAGAAACACTAACGACACACCCTGGGTTCTGACGTATCCACTTACTCTCATTCTGTTAGCATTTACTAAGCAGGCACCCACTCAGCGACTCCTTGCTGGACATCTGCTGTGGAGAAATTTATAATCTGGCAAGCTTGGGACACGTAAACAAATGCAGTAAGAAATGGGTTTGCATCAGACCACTATAGCTGATAAGGAGATCTGTTAGTCATGGTTTTTATTTTCTATGTTTTATGATGTTTTGACATCTTTGAGGTAGGGAGGAGGCTTTTACATTGAGGAGACAATGCCCCTCCCAGAGATAGCTAATTCAGAGATTATTAATAAATAACTTGCCATCCAATCTTCCTTTTGTATGCAAACCAAGAAATCTTTAATTCACATGCCCAACTACCTCCTTTATCCAACCCTGCCACACCAAGCCAGTATTTATATCCCCTGCCATCAACCAACCCAATGTCAAATGGTAGACAACTCAGGGACAGTTCCTAAATCCCAAAGCCCATCACAATTATTCAACCTTGAGAGTCCTGTCCTGTTTCCCATGCCTAACCCATGGAAGATACAACAACTGCTAACTTACTCCATCCACTTGCTCTTCCCTGCTTTGCAGATGACACTGACATCTCCCCATTTGGTCTTTCTTGGTGTGGCATGCCCCTCCTTTGGAAAATATAAGTATTAAAATTTTTCAGGCCCAGCACAGTGGCCTAGCAGTTAAAGTCCTCACCTTGAACGTTCAGGGATCCCATATGGGTGCCGGTTCTAATCCCGACAGCCCCGCTTCCCATCCAGCTCCCTGCGTGGCCTGGAAAAGCAGTTGAAGACGGCCTAAAGCCTTGGGACCCTGCACCCACATGGGAGACCCAGAAGAGTTTCTGGGCTCCTAGCTTCGGATCAGAGCAATTCCAGCCATTGCGATCACTTGGGGAGTGAATCATCAGATGGAAGATCTTCCTCCCTGTCCCTCCTCCTCTTTGTATATCTGACTTTGCAATGAAAATAAATAAATCTTTTTTAAAAAATCCTGTGGGCACAGCCATTAGGACAGGTAGCATGTAGAAAAGAAATTCTATACTAGACAGTGAGCAGAACAGCTTACTTAATGAAGAATTAGAGTCCTCAAAGTAATTACATGAAGACAGGCCTCTTCCTCAATGGCAGCACCAGTTTCCTTATCCCTGTCTCCCTAGCCCAGTAATGAGCAGTGATAGAAACTCAATACATGCTTCCATTTGTTGAAGACAGGAACATTCTCACACTGAAATCAAAGGACAGTCCTTAGGGTAGTTACTCAAAGCCACCCAACCCTCATTTGATGAGTAATTCTATTTTCAACACACAAAATAGGAAGAGAGAAGAGACAGAGGACCCTGTGCTGATGGATAAGGGCAGCAGACTGAAGGTTTCAACACGAGAGAGAGGCTACAACGCTTTGTGTGTGGCAGTCTAGTGTCCCTTAGTATCACGCCAGCATGTTCACAACACAATAGGAAAGTAAATTTCCTGTGAGAAGCCTGAGTCTCTAAGGATGCTGAATCATGACTCGTAAAGCTCTGTGAGAAAAAGCAAGAGAACAGACATTTTCTTTACAGATCTAAGATTGATACAGATTTTAGAAAAATTCAAAATGTGAAGTGGTTATGCATTTTAGCTTTGCTTCCACTTGTCTGCAGTCTGTGCCTGATGGAGACTGGCCCACTCGCTAACAATAGCACTCTTTTCTTACATGAAGCAGTTTGCCTCATTCTTAGGCATAGGTATTACCTAAGATTACAAAATGGCACATTTCCTTTCTCATCTATAGATTCATAAAGACAAAGTTTCTTTTATTTTTTTAACTTTTAATTAGTAACACAATGTTTCTTACAAAACCAGATAAAGCCTAATGTGACATTTCCAACGCTTGGCCTGCCCATGGGCACTTGAGTCTTTCATGTAGAGGTACAAGAGTGTAGGGAGATTTCCATTAACCGGAGTGCCCTCTCTGCCCTTCACAGGAGAGCGTGTGAAGTGTATGCTGATGCCTTTGCAACCAGCACGAACTTCACTGCCACCCAAATTAAGACTCCATTCTTGGATGAGAAAATAAAGCTCACTCAAGAAATATTCCTAAATAGGGCACAATGGTTAAACTGGCAGTGCTATAAATACTACAAGACTAAAGTATATTTTTGTCTATATTCCTCCATGCCAGACGCTGTTAAACCAACTGTTAATACACAAACTTTTTTTGTTGTTGTTGTTGTCAAGGAGAGTGTGCAGCTTCTTGAGGGCTATTTTAAATTCTGCGCTTCGTTTCACATAAATATTTACCCAACGAAAGGTGTCTGACAGTGAGAATCTATACAATGTCATAATCCTTTTACACAGAGCAGTACTTTCACCATATAGATCCTGCTGAAGGTATAAAAGCTCCCCCGTGGAAATCCCATTATGAAACAAGTAAATACAGAAGGGGGGAAAAGGCAAGGTTACCATTAGCTCCACAAGTTGAAGTTTACAAAGACAGCATGTCTTTGTCAAAAGGCCCATCCCGTGTGCCCTATTTGAAATATGCTCAAGTAAGTACCTCCAGGAGAAAGCACAAAATGATGGTGAGTGATATTTCAAAGCATCTAAGAATGAGAACTTCCACATTTTCTGTAAATTAAAAGGTCTCAAATATTTTAAGAGAACTTTCAGAGAACCTGTGAAGCAGAGACCAAGTTATAGACTAGTGTGGATGACTTTGAAATGCTTAACAAATTTTTTAGAAAAACACCCATGGAGATCCACAGTGAGTCTGCCAGCTAAAAACAAATTTCTGTAGCAATATTCTAGCTGGTACAACTTTCTGGAAATTCTGAGTTATTCAAGAAAGTGATATTGTTCCCTGGTGACTTTCACGCATGAGGAGCAAATATATCTTAAAACAATGTGTACTAATAACCAATAGAGGCTGAATAACTACTATGTGGCAACTACTCTCCTTAGTATTTTTAATGAACATGGTGGTTGACCACTTGCAACAACCCTGTGAGAAAAACACATTATTGACACATTTTCTGTAAACATGTACAGAAACGGATTAATAATTCCATATCCCAGAGCTGTTACATGAGGGGGCACAAGGTGCCAGGCAGTCACTATAGCCTGGAGGTTCAGAAGTGAAATAAATTCACTTCAGTAGAGGAGATTCCCAACACCCAAAACTGTACACACATAGTTGCTCTGCAGGACAGTGGGGGAGGGGGAGCAGTTTTAGAGAACCTAACATGGATTCCTAAAAGGGACCTCTTTGGAAAGACTGAAGAGCAGAGGATCTTGATTGGGAACTAATTATTAGTAGGACTTAGCCAACCTGAGTGTCCCCAGCAGAATACAGGGTGAATGCAGAGGTGCCAAGGCAGAACAGAGCATATCTAGCAGTGGAAATGAAAGAAAATGAGAATATCTGGAACATATTCAGCAATCAAGAGAATGAGGAGATGAGCCTGGACAAGCAGTGAAAAGCAATTAAAGAATTTCAAGCACACAGGGGCATATCCCTATATGCATTTTAAAGTTATCAAGGCTATGTAGTATGAGGAGCCCAGTTTGGAGGCCACCACAGGAACTCCTGAGAGGCAGACAGATGGTGGTGCATGGACTACCAGGTAGCAGTTGAGGCTGGAGAGAAAACAGCATGCTTACAGAGCATTGTGGGAATACACTTGTGGCGAATGAGATGGAGAGAGAAATGCCAGACACTTCCTTAAAGGCTTTCCTTATTAAATCACTGCTCAACTTCTTCCTGCTTCTGTGTCTGACAAGGATCACTCCTTTTCGGAGTTCACACCAATATAAAAATCACACGAGAGGGAGAAGTAAGGGACACTACCGACTCACCAGTTCTAGGTGGTACCAGGTTGTAAGGATAAATACATTTGCTCTGTGATTCTAGGTGGCAATAATGGGGTATGGGGGGGGGGGGAAATGGCAAGAGAGGTGGAAGCAAGTGGTCTGCCCCTAAAGAACAGCCGTGGTACCATCTGTGGGTCAAATTTCACTCAGAAAAATATGTCTCAAGTTGGGTGTCCTGGCAGAGTGACCCTCTGTTGCACTCACAGAACACTGAGAACTGAGAGCTCCAAATTCCTTGTAATAGTTTTGCTTTTAAAAGACTCGTGACTGTAGCTAGACTATACTATTGTAGTAATATGAGGGACGATAGTGGGGAAGGGGAGCGTAGGGAGTGGAAAAAGAAATCTCTGTGCCTATGCAATCATATCATGAAGAATAAAAACTTTTTAAAAAAGCAATAATAAGAAGAAAAATTCAAATTGTCCACTTATTAATTCAGATACTAATAACACTAAATTTTACAAATCAAATATGCAGCCTCCAACTAAAGCACAAGGAATTAAAGCCCATATTACAGGTTAAAGATTATGTTCCAAAGCATATTTTTTTTTTGCACTCATTCTGGCTGTGGAGCTCTTCAGACAGCCACACTGGGAGTTTCTGTGTCAGGATCATGGAAGTGTGTTTGTCTGAATTTGGAATGGATTTACCAGAATGGAGACAAAGAAGAGTGGCCAAAAGAGTGAAAATGTTTTATACCTTTTAATATTAAGAACAGATGAGACGATGGGGGATGTTGAGCCAGGAGAAAAGAGACTTGGGCTGGCTGTTGTGACTGTTTCAATAATATGTTAGGCTGTAATGTGGAATGGCTGACTTGACTTCTAGTGGCTAAAAAGTACAAAACAAGAACCAGGAAGGCCAGGGGAAGCAAACGTATCCTCCATGTTAAGGAAGTTCTGTAAATAAAAATATTCAACACAAGTATGAATGGCTCAGGCTCATTGTTACACGTGATACCTGCAGAGGTTAAATGACCATTTTTTATTTTTTTATGTTTTTTTAAATTTTTTTTAAACTAAGATTTATTTTCAAAGAATATGTATTTGAAAGATGGTGAGAGAAAGACAGACAAAGGAAATTCGAGAAAGGCATTTAAATGAAGACTCATTCAACTCCTGAGATTCACTGGGTAATTGGGTATGTCTCCAGCACCCACCGATTTCCATTTGATTTGTGTAGTTCACCGGTAACCCTTCCGACACTGACATGGCAGGGGGAGGGAGGGTGAAACTACGATCGATAAGTATTTGATATGTTTCTCAGGCCATCCTTACAGGGTCAGCAGTAAGCATATGGTATCATTGTTTCTTAATCCAGTTACTTGAAAATTCTAGAACAAATATGCCTTCTTCCTCCCAGCTATGAATACGGAAACTTATAACTTGTACTGTAAGTGGTAATCATCTTGGGAACACAAGGAGAAAAGTATACCTAAAATGAAATAACAATCAAAATCAATCAAAGAATTAAAGATCAAAAAGCACCAGAGCTGCTTCCTGGGCGGGGACCAGCAGATCAGACCTTGCCTCAGCCAGTTGTCCCAACAGACTGTAATCATATGAGCCAATGAAGTCTCCACTGGATTTCAGCTGTTTATATGTAAATTTGTGACACATGCAAATCCTGATTTTTATCCAAATATGTATAAAGTAATATCCCTGTCTCAGAAAGGAAGTTAAAAAAAATCAGCTCTCCTTTACGTACAGGGTTCCACTTAGCAACCAAGAGATTCCTCTCAAGCTAATCTCTGAATCATATAAATCTCAATTTATAGAAAAGAACTGGTTTTCATGACTACCAATATCTCCTTCAGAACAAACCATGTTGCCAGTACTTCAGCTAAAAGTGGAATACAAATTTAAAGCAAACTGGAAACACTTCCATGGAAAACTTTCCATCCTACTGCATAATCTTAATCTTCTTGTTCCTTGCAGGACTACCATCAGTGACAAGAAGCACAACAGCATTAATGACCTTGGAGTTGACAATATTTAATGCTTTAATAATCTCTTGATTTATCTAAGACTTTGGCAAGTCAAGAAAACCCAAAACTTAGGTTCTTTTTCAGCACTGAAACAAAATGTTTTCACTTGTCTCTTCCCCTTGAAAATTTATTTTGTGTGATTTTACTCAGTTCTCTTTAAGAAAAGTGAAATTTTGGTCATTTCTACTTTAAAAATGAATGTATGAATTGTCAGTGGGGAAAGTGTTTGTGGATAAGTTTCCTATTGTGCCAAGAAGTAGCAAATGCCATTGCAAACCACCACACAAAGCCCTTCGAAAGTTCATTAGGGACATTCCATAAAGAAGGGCTCCTGGGGCAGTCATTTGTCCCAGTAATTAGGGCACTGGTTAGGGCATGGGCACCTCATGTCCAAAGTGCTGAATTCAATACCCAGCTCCAGTTCCCAAACTCCAGCTTCATTCTAACGCACTCACTGGGAGGCACAGGTAATGCATCAAGTGATTGAACAGACATCTGCAGTGAACAAAAAGACACAGGCACTCCCTGTCTTGCTCTCAGACTCTGTGTGTGTTCCCCCTTTCAAGTAAATGAACACAAAAAGGTTTTAGGGAAAGATGGGCTTTGATACGCTGATGCCAGCAAACTATCAGCCACTTACCTGCCATTTTAACTAATAATGATTATTTAACTTCCAGTTTTGAAAACAAATCCTTACTCAGGGGTTCTTATATGTCAACCTAATGTTGACACATAAAACACCATTTTATGGCACGCATTAATCAGAAACTCAGACTGTGCCCCGTTCCTTTGAAGATTTCTTATTTAATCTTAGGGATGAAAAACTTGATTATCTATAAAGCACTAAATCTGGATATTTATTGGCTAAAGTAAACAAGAACTGGTCTAAGTAATTTCAGTTTTATAACTAGCAGAAGATAAATTGCATCAAGATGCTCATTTTTGTAAGAGGAAACATCTTGCTTGATTATTAACAGTAACTGGTTAGATATATATAAATTTATAAGGTCAAAACTGGGCTGTAATTCTGAAGGTAGGGACAGGAAGCTCTTTAGAGCTCTTCCTTTCCTAAACTGGGGTCTTCTTTTGAATCTACCTAAAATAATGTGTTCCTTATTCCTTGTGAGGCAAATGGTGCCGCTCAGAGCAGAGGTTGGTCAAAGAAAACACTGTTATCTATTTTGGAACATCCTGGCGGCTTTGAAGTGAAAGTTCTTACAAATAGTTGAAAGCACATTACTGAAAGTATGCTTGGAAGACCCACCATTTCTGTCGCACACAAAAAAACCATACCTGCTGGGGGAAAGGATGACAGATATGAGGAAGAGGGCAGCATCAAATGGTCTGCAGCAGCTGGCCCACTGCGTGTGCTTCTCTAGGCAAGTTCACAGCTTCCAAATTGCATAACAGAATGGTTTTAAAACAAGTGGAAATTTTCAAATACTGCGAAGTATTTAATTCAGGGAGAAGGAAAACCCATACCTCACCCCATTTAAATTAATGGTTCATATAACTAGGTGCTTCACCCAGGAAATAAACATTCACTGGGTTTCTTCGGCATGCTGGTAGCCCTACGTTCAAGGCATTCCATAAGAGACTGAGGCTTTTATTAGCAATGTCAGTCAAAGACCCCATGACTCATTAAGCCAAAGAAATGAACTGTATACAGGTGGGTGCTAGGATTGGGAATGGAAGTAGTTTTTGGGAACCTGGGAATCTACCGATTTGCTTACACAATCTGTTATGCCTCTCCATATCTGAGGCTAATTCTAATCTACACAGCAGAGGTGAATTCTTCATACCTTCATACCTTGTCGAGTGCAGAAGTCAAGCTTGTTGGAAATATATTTTGTATATATAATAATTACAAGGGAGCCTACTGCTGAACAACTGTTTGATAAAAACAGCAATGGCATCATGCTCCTGGATAACTGGGGAATTAAGTGTTCACATAAATTAAAATGTCGGCTGCTAATAGTTGAAGGATCAGAGCCAGGACCCACATTAACATTCAGAAAAACTTGGTTCTCATCCGGCTCTACCATGGATAGTCTGAGAACAAGTCACAAAGTCTTTAATCACTCATCTCTTTACTTAGCAACTTCTAATTATCAAACCTTTCATTATCATGAGATACACGCATTTAGTCAAGAAACATTGATTGAATTCGTCTAGATTAGGATAGGCCCTTGCGACAAATAGAAAAATCATGTTCCACGACTTTTAAAAGCTTGTGTTCTAGTAGGAAAGGCAAAGATCCCTGTTGTTTAAAAGCTGCAAATTATTCCTCCTATAATGCATAAATGCTGCAAGGAAATAAACCCAACAGAGCTTAGGTAGGGGTGTGAAGGAAGCAATTGGAGAAGGCACTGAGTGCTAAAATATGATAAGCGGAAGAACTGATGAAAAGCTCAGAACCAAATTCATATTAAAATTTGAAGTATGATCTTTTCCAAGTGATCTCGAATTGTTTCACTGGTTTCTCCATCCATAAAGTGGAGGGAAAGTCTTCCTCATAGAACTTCAGTGAGGATTAAATGAGGCAAACACACATAAAGCCTTGCACCTGCCCCGCGATAAACACGCAATGAATACATCAGTACCGACAGCACACACACAGCACATTTTCACTGTCTCTGCTTTCATACCTCAGTGATGCTATCCACACAGCAGGTTCCCTGCAAAACCTCAGTTGCAATTCTACATGGCCATTATACTGAGCATTAATTTCAAGATACTTGTCATCACAAACATATATTTTAGTTATGCAGTACCGAATATGTGAATTGTGGTTTGCTAAATTAATACCAGCCACTGGCACTTGTTGTCTCTTTTTCTTCTAAAATAGAAGTTAAAAGGGCCAGTGCCATGGCTCAACAGGTTAATTCTCCATCTGCAGGTGCTGGCATCCCTTATGAGCACTGGTTCATGCCCTAGCTGCTCCACTTTCCATTCAGCATTCTGCCTACAGCCTGGGAAAGTAACAGAAGATTGCCCAGGTCCTTGGGCTCCTGCTCTCATTCGGGGAACCCAGAAGTAGTTCCTACCTCCTGGCTTCAGATCAGCTCAGCTCCAACCGTTACAACCATTTAGGAAGTGAACTGTCAAATGAAAGTTATCTCTCTCCTCCTCTCTGTAAATCTGCCCTTCAAATAAAAATAAATAATTCTAAAAAAAACAAAAATAGCAGAATGCAGAGACTGCTATGCTCTCCAATTCCAGCTTTCCGTTAATGTGCATCTTGAGAGTGATAACCCAGGTAGGAGGGCCCCTGCTAACCATATGGCAGACCTAGATTGAGTTCCTGACTCCAGACGCTGGCCTGGACAAGTCCCACTGTTATGGACAGTGGGAGTGAGTCAGCAGGTGAGAGATCTCTCTGTTCCCATATTTTAAATGAAAAATAAATAATTGAACAAGCAAAAAGAAGAAGGAGGAGGAGGAGGAAATTCACTTGCTCAAATAGTAAGATCTTTAAAAAAAAAAGTCAGGCTGGTGTTGTATAGTACTCTAAGCCTCTCTCCGCAACATCACATCCCATATGGGCACCAATTCAAGTCCCAGTTGCTCCTTCCATTTCTGTTCCAGCTCCCTATTAGGGTGCCTAGGAAAGAAACAGAAGATGAACCAACTGCTTGGATCCCTATGCCCATGTGGGAGAGTCAGAAGAAGCTTCTGCCTCCTAGCTTCAGCCTGGCACAGCACTAGCCATTGCAGCCATTTGAGGAGTGAACCCGCCCATGAAAGACCCTCCTCTCTCTTTCTCATGTCTGTACTCTGTAACTCTACCTTTCAGATAAATAAAAACACATTTTCAAATATAAATAAATAAACATGAAAGCCAGCTCTCTGTTTTTTTTTTTTTTTTTAAGGAAAATACAACCAAACAATAAAGTATACTTCAAAAGGCTTCTGGGAAAGATGTTTATTTTAGTGCACAAAATTTTTAAATCAGTGCGTAACACTTCCATGAACTTTTTTAAAGGCCTATCATATTCCTCTCTTTTCTCTATTTAATTAACCAAAAATGAGATTAGAACCCTCATGACTTTAGGGATGTGAACATAGCAAAGCCTCTTTGGACATCTACAGCCCATCTCAGATATTTCGAGTCCCAGCTACTCTACTTCAAACCAGCTCCATGCTTATCCCTTCCTGGGAAGCAGGGGATTGCAGTTCAAGTATTTGAGTTCCAGTATCCATGCTCATAGGAGATAACCAGGATGGAGCTCCTGGCTCCTGGTTTCTTGGGAAATGGCAGTTGGCCAAGCAGGCAGATCCAGGTTTGTGTGAAAGACCCCCTGATTGCTTAGCAATCTGACTTTGACCTTCTCCAACTCCAGTTACTGTGGCCATTTGAGAAGTGAACCAGCTCATGGAAGATTTCTCTCTCCATCTCCCCCTCTCTGTCACTCTGCCTTTCAAATAAAGCAAATAAATACATCTGTCTTTTATTTTAAGGAATCTTGTAGTTTTAAAACTCTGAGAAGCTATTTGATTTTTCTACAAGACATTCCTATAGTTGGAAGCTCTATAAACTTAGAAACAGGAAGAATTCCATTAATATGCAAATTATTCACCTAAAATTGAAAACACCCAAAGAATAATACATTATTGCGTTATTTTTTGTTACAAATAAAACATAAGCACCATGATGTTTTGGTTTTTGCTTCTCTCCTCTTTCTCCTCTTCCCCCCCTTCCCATTCTCCTTTCTTTCTTTCCTTCCACCTTTTCTCCCTCTCCTGTTTCCTATCTTTCTTTACTTCTTCCCTTTTTATTGTTTTTGTTCTTTTGTACAGGCAATATCTGGGCATTTTCCTAAATCTGGCATAGAAACAATGAAAAAGAAACAGACATGTCTCTTCATCACAGAGCTTACAATCTTCCATGGAAAACTGCTAATTACACGAGTGTGTTTGTTACACTAGAAGCCCCATAATCAGGCAAGCGCAGTGTAGAATAAGAGCACATGGCTGTGGAATGTAGCTGAGCTCATGGACCAAAGCAAGCAATCACCCAAGGATTGCTGAAGCTAGTTTATGTCTTCTTATGTTTGTATTTATATACAAACTTTGCCTGGAAAGTACCCCCCACCCCGCTAGGATAACCAAGCTCGAAACACCTGGAAAAAAAATAGGCTCCCTCTAATAAATGCACTGATAGCCTTTACCAACTGTCGATAAAACAAAGAAACAAATAAAAAGCTTCTGTTTGTTGTTGCGTGGGAGTGATCTGAGATGGCTTGAGTCATGTCTAATCTTTCTAAAGAAATGTCACAGCAGACATTTGGATGCCCTTAGAACTGGTCTGGAATTTCAAGTCTTAAAGTATCTGTTATGACCTAATAAGACCTATGCCATCTGTTATTTTCTCACTTGAAGAAGGTTTTTTTAGCTTAATATAGAAGGACTTATTTTAAATGTATTTTATCCCACACAAATTTATATGCAAGTTGGCAAGCTTTCTCAAAGATCAACACTTCTGACTTCATCGTAAAGGGTTTTTTTTTTTCCTAAGCGTAATCATAGATGACTGTTTTCCAAGGGCTTTTTAATAAGGTTTTGATCCTGACCAATTAGCTAATAAACCCCTACATAGACTGATTAGTTGCTCTGTAAAAACAAACCTCCTGCCACAAAAAATCAACACTTCTGAAAAGGTAATGCTTCAGCCATTACCATCCGGCTCTAATTTATTGCGCCTCCCTGCCTTCTCCGGGAATGGCTGCGGGCCAGGCACGGAGATCCAGGCTTGTTTGAAAGCTCCTCCTGGTTGCTAAGCAAACCTCACATCATAGGAGCCAAGATGCCAGGTTCCTGCAGGTCCCCAGCACCCTGCAGACACCCTCCTCCTCCCCGGACGGACTCCAGGAGGTACTCAAAAATGCACATGATAATACAGGGCAATATTGAGGCCAAAAGAGTGGACAAGTTGACCGTTTCTGATTCAGTATGTTTCTTGATCTGTTTTTCTACAATGCCAGCACCACCAAGGATGCTGTTACCCAGCGATGAGAACATGGCTAGTTTCCCAAAATCTGAATCTCACCTCCATCACTAGGAATCATACCTGGGTATCAGTAGTAGCAACAGTCTCTACAAACTTGTCATCTGTGGAATATTAATTACCCACCCTTCCTCAAAGTTCCATGATAGCTGTAACTTCTCAACCATTATGGTGATGGAGGGAGAGGAGTTCTAGAATAATATTGTTCAAAGTAGCTGTGCTTCAGTCTGGTAACACCTCATATTGCATGTAAACACAGGGCAGGTGCATATATAAAAAGCAGGTGGAAGATCTACACTCAGACACCTAACCTAGTACTATCTGATAACCAAACTAACAGAGCAAATTATTGCAAAAATCTTTTTTGATAACAACTTCTTAGCAGGGGTGACTAATATTTTAAAACATAAGCCTCTATATCTACTTATCTATCTACCATCTATATCCCTATCTATAATCTCTCTATGTGTCTCTTATACTACTGGAGAAGAGCTCTGAGAAGCAGCATGGGAACAGGAGCGATTCTGAGACTCTTGGTGCATGGGCTCTACCTTTGGCTCAAATACTCCCTAGCTGCATGACTCTGAACAACGCACTTGACTTTTCTGGGTCTCAGGAAACTGAATCCAACTGCCAAAGAACAAAATCAGTCAAAGTCATCTTTAAGGTCCTTTCTGAATGCATGCTTTTATGTCTTATCAAAAACTACAACAAGAATTGGAATGAAAAGTTAAGTTTATTTTGGTATGCACTTTAAAACTATGTGTTGTTTTTTCTATGAGCTCTTGGAAGAATCTTCATATATAATAACAAGAACCCTATAACTACTAATTAGGAAACAGGGATAAAATTTCTGAATCATATTCAATTTGCACGACTTGCAAATGAAGCAACTCTCCATAGCAACAATTTCATTCTGCTTCTCTGGCCAGCACCTGTGAGGGTCCAGGCAAGACTGCCCATGCTGTGTGATTTTGAGGTGCACCAAGGGGAGTCATCTGTGTGAAGTTTGTGTTTTGCAGAGAAGGAGAAACGGGAAGGGGAAAGATTCCAAGTAAAGCAAAAGTGACCAAAGCAGAAACTAGGTAGCTCCTAAACAGTGCCTCAAAGCAACAGGTTTCAGGCTATGGACGAGAGGACCCCAGCAAGGGCTGGCAGAGGGCACAGCAGGGCCACTTCAGAGTAGAGTGAACAAAGTGGAATCCAGAGTAGGGCAGAGGCAATCCCACTCTTCAGGGATGGCACTCCTAGAAGTGCCATGGGACAGCTGGACACCAGCACTCTCCCTCCTCTAAGGAAAAAGCTATCAGATTGTAATAATCATAATTCACATGGAGGACATTTATAGCATACAGCATTTTACAGCTTCTGTTTTATTATACCCCTTTAATAATGTGCCTTTTTGAATAGGCTGTACTTTTTCCTTTGTCATGACAGCTAGAAATTCTAGAGGATGAACTGTACCTCAGTCGAGAGGATTGCTATGTGTTGTTGGGCAAACATGCATGAGCATCTCCAGGAGACACTACAGTCTTGTCTGTACCATTTCCACTGAACCACAGCAAAACGAAGAGTCCTTCTTTCATCTGTAGCATTCTCTCCACTGGTCACCAATTGACCATCCAATCCACCACCTAAACATTCTTTCTTAAGATTTTTTATTTATTCATTTTTTACTTACTTCAAAAGCAGAGAGACAGAGAGAGAGAGAGAGAGAGATCAGTCTTCCATCTGCTGGTTTACTCTTTAAATTGCCACAACAGCCAGGGATGGGTCCGGCTGAAGCCAGGAGCCCAGAATTCAACCTATGTGTCTCACTTGGACAGTAGAGACCCAGGCACTTGGGTCATCACTGTTGCCTCCCAGGATGTGCATTTGTAGAAAGCTGGACTTGGGCATGGGACCAGAAGTTGAACTGGTGCACTCCAACATGGATGCAGGTAACCAAAGCAGCATCTTAACCACTATGCCCAACAACCACCCCTGAATATTTCTTAACCATGCCTTGTTCTCTTCCACTCATTGCAATGACCATAATTCACATCCTCACCATATTCCAAAGTTGAGGCAGCTTCCCAGCAGCTCTAGGCACATATCAAAAAGCAAAAGCTTTTTCCTCTATAGAAAGACCCCTTCTTGTACAAATTCCCTATCACAGGAGGAAGCCAAGAACTGTGACACGGTTCACATCTTATCCCTGCTCACTTCACAATCTCACCACCTGTAGTCCTCAACTCAGTTCTCCATTCACACAGATATGGTTGCATTTCTCCAAATTTATCTTGCTATCTAAGCTTGGGGCCTTGCTGCTACTTTAGATTGGAGTGTTCCATTGTTCCAACTGCATTTCTCACAGTGCTCTGCCTGTTGGAGG
This sequence comes from Ochotona princeps, assembly GCF_030435755.1. Classification (NCBI taxonomy): domain Eukaryota; kingdom Metazoa; phylum Chordata; class Mammalia; order Lagomorpha; family Ochotonidae; genus Ochotona; species Ochotona princeps. The sequence continues at coordinate 33,425,063 of NC_080838.1, forward strand.
CCTACTACCTTCTCCTATGGTAGACTAACCATTTTGGAGGCCACGTCTCATTTAGTTCAGTTTCCCCAGTACCTGGAAAAGTCCTAAGCCTTCAGAAACATGTGCATAAGCTGATTGGGGCGACAGACTGTGCCCGACCCTGTACTGGCAAGCACACACAAGAATCAGGTCTGGGATCACCTCAGATGAAGTTTCTTTGGAGATCCCTCAAACTGAACTGCTGATCTCAGAAACCCAACCATGAAGAGACTATTCAGCCAGTGGATTCTGAATAGATTTCATCACGATTGGAACGGCAAGACTGACAGCAATTCATAACTGTTGAACTATCAAAACTGCTTGAGCAGGACCCTCGAAGTGTGCCTCACATCAGGGACCTGGGAGCGGTAGGAGGCTGGGTGGGGCTTCTCCCTTTATTATCCCCTGACCCAAGATACAGGGACAAAATGATGATATTAGTGTGGAAACAATGGTATTACCCACTTTCCTGTAGCTCTTGACCCTCCGTACTCTAATCAACTAAGTAAGATTGTTTAAAAAAAAAAGAACTAAGCTGAAAAAAAGTCTGAAAATTTTAAAATGCCTATGTTAGCAATTGACCGTGAGATTTCAGTGCTTCAGGGCTATGTCAGACCTTCTATAGCTGTTGCCACCATCCAGGCAGGGTAATAATTATATATCCTACCCGGAAGTTTATGGATAAAATACCCACATCTCTTACTTCTCCCTCAGATGGTTCACATTTCCTTTTCTTCTGAGTACACTGGAGACAGAATGAAATTCACTCATTGATTTCAAGAATGACAACATACAGCTGCATTCAGGACCCTGATTAGGTTAAGATTTGAAGGAATTTGAAGGTGATGGATGGTATTCTGGGAAAGTTGCAGAGCTCGAGTTATCTAAGCTCCTGTCATCAAAGAACAGTCTGAAAGGAAAAAACCTGCATCCCAAGGCCTGTCTTGAGGTGAAGAGCCTGAGATGTGGGTGATTCTCATAAAGTAGTAGCATTTGCATCCAGAGGTGAGGAAGGGAAGGGGGAAGCAGGAAATATCAGTGTTATGGCACTGAACTGACTACATTCTTAAAACTGGGATACCCTCCTCCAAAATACTCAGATGTGAACAGACTCCAGCAAAGCACTACATTCTGTCATGCAAGGATATTCATGGCTCAGCTCTGGGCCTATCTCAGGCAAAAAGAGAGAGAAGCACCCTTATGCCCAGGAGAACTCAACTGTGGGACAACTACAGCTATGCAGCTTGAGAATGAGACCCTACATGCCTAACACAGCAATGTTCAGACTAGTTCTCTCAAAATCAGTACCACTTTAGTCAAATGCACTGGGCTTTTTAAAAAAAGATTTGTTTATTTTTATTGCAAAGTCAGATATACAGTAAAGAGAAGAGAAATAGAGAGGAAAGTCTTCCTTCCAATGATTCACTCCCCAAGTGGCCTCAATGGCCGGAGCTGAGCCAATCTGAATCCAGGAGCAAGGAGCTTCTTCCAGGTCTTCTACATGGGTGCAGGGTCTCAAGACTTTGGGCCATCCTTGACTTCTTTCCCAGGCCACAAGCAGGAAGCTGGATCGGAAGTGGGACTGCCAGAACAAGAACCGATACCCATATGGAATCTCAGTGTGTGTAAGGCAAGGACTTTAGCCACTAGGCTACCATGCCAGGCCCATGCCCTGGCCTTTTTAACAGAGATCTTGATAGAGACAGGACAGGAGAAAAGCTATGTTATTACCCATAGAGATAGAGTGGCCTAAAGGAAAATCTCCCATTAAGACAACAAGGGTGTCTGTAGAGTAGACTACCCAACTTCTAAGGACTGAACTCTACTTGGCCAGAAAAGTTATAATGTGAAAGGAAACTTCTCCACATCTTTTTGGATGCTCTTCAGACCTTCCCAGTCTCCATCTGGTGGCATGCCATATATCTCAGGGCCAGAGTCAACAGATGCCTAAAAAATGGGCATGGATAGACAGAGGCAGGAAAGCAAACACCAGCACACACGATCCATCCACTGGCATGGACCTCTGTTCTGAGCCTCTGTTCTGAGCTCCCTATTGGTGTCCATGTTGCGAATACATAAAGTGCATGTTTGGGCAAAAAATCCCACCTTCTTTAGAGCCACATTGTTTCTAAAGGATTCAGAATAATCATGGCTTTGTTGCATCCCAAATGTGAATAGCTAAAAGCAATGCCCTACTAGATTGCCAGTTTGAGTCTCGGTTGTTCAATTTTTAATTTCGCTTCCTGCTCTTGTGACTGGGAAGGAGGAAGGTTCTCCCATGTGGGAGAATTAGATAGAGTTCCTGAACCCAGCTTCAACCTGGCCCAGCCTTTGTTATACAGCCTTTTGGGACTAAACCAGCAGATAGAAGACTGAGTTCTCTCTCTCTCTCTTGCTCTCTCTCCCTCCCTCCACTTCTTTTTCTTTTCCTCTCTCCATCTCCCTGCCTTGTAAATCTTTTTTTAAGCCAGTGTCAGTTCCAAATAGGTCTGCAGGTATTTCCTTAGCTGTACCACACAGCTAACACCTGTATCATGGAAGAGAAGACACCCACCTCTTAAAGACACATCTTTCTGGTAGTTCAAGCTGGGAAGCAAACACTGAAGTCAATATTTGAGTTTTAAGACTCCAAGTTATTTGTGAAATATGGCTAAAGTATTAATTTCTTAAAACTGGCACTATACTGTGTATGACAGGGAACACTTCTACCCCACCCCACCCCATCCCACCCCAATGATAGATAGATAGATAGATAGATAGATAGATAGATAGATAGATATGCACACACACATATATATGGAACTTAATTGCTCTAGTTCCTTTATTATACACCCATGGAATATATTATTTTAATGAAAAGATTAACTTTGTGTTATAGGCACAAATACATAATTAAAGATAAGCACAAATAAAACTAGCTGCATAAAATATGGCTAAACTATCTAACATGGATGATATCTCTAGATGATCTTATTTATTTTTTACAGACAAACAATTAGCTCTCTGGGATCACTAAATATAATGTGATTAGTATAGGACATTTTTCCTTGGGATTTGAAATGTAACACAACATTATGTCTCTATCTGATTACAAAAGCAGCTGTAGTTTCACAAGTTATAGAAAGCACCAGGAGTTAATAAACAGCAAAAAGCTTTAGTTTAAAAAATAAAATGGCAAAAAAATAAAATACAGATTATGATGGCACGTATCTCTTTGTCAAATGTGCAAATCCCAGTAGAATACATGGACAGAAAATAGCTATGTCTAGTGAAAAAATGGTTTTTTATTTAACAAAAAGAAAAAGACAGGAGGACAAGAGTTAAGGTCAAACTGGTTTGAACATCCCAGGGGCTAGAAAGTAAACTACTGGCATTTCACAGGAAATTCTTTAGAAAGATGAGGTATGGAGCATGGCAAACACAGCATGCTCTTTCCACCAGAAGGAATGGCCTACCTGTAGATCTTGAACCAGAAAACTAACCTCTTTTTATCTCAAACTCAGAGACATCTTGAGTGAAAGAAATAGCCCTGTCCATCCTAGAAAGGCATGTTTCCTTTAGACAGCACCTGATGGAGACCTGATAATTAGAACAGGATTAGAACAACTTGAGAATAACAGATCTGTGCATGCTTAACTGGAGTTAGTCAATAGTTAAACTATTTCACCAGACTACAAAAACACATTTTCCATGTGAGTTTACCTCTAACTTTGACTTCTTTCTTGTTAATTCAAACACCCTATAAGCATAAGCTAGACCTAAAGAAAGGCTTCAATTTTATTTCTTCTCCTTCCTAATTTTCAGGAAGAAGAGTAGGGTAAGATATCAACCTCTCAGGAAGCTCCAAATTCAGTGACGGAAACAGACAAACAAATAATTGTAAAACAATGTGGTAAGTGACAAAGTTACGCACACAGCATTCAGAAAACACTGAGATAAGATAATTAATTATAGACCAACACAGGCCCTCTAGAGAGGTGACAGCTATGTGCAAGAGGAAGAAGCAAGAACAGAGACGGATGGCAAATAGGATGGCAAAGACAAAGTGTGTGTGTGCGTGTGTGTGTGTGTGTGTGTAATCACACACATACAGACACATGGGGTGTGGCAAAAAGTTGGGGGAAATGGAATGAAAAGATAGGTTTATTGTGTTGCAAAAACAATTTTAAATCCATTTATGCTTTTTTATAGTGTGAGTTTGCAATGAATTTTGCTGATGATTCGCTCACATTCATGGGTTTTAGATTTTCTGGCACCAAAATAAACTTACCTTTTAATTTTTTCCATGAACATTTAGAAGTAACTTTGTATATTACATAAGAAGAGCAATTTAGTGGTGCTGGGGTTCAAAACTCAAGTAATAAAAAAAGACTGCAGAATGTCTAATAAAGAATCTGCTTCTTCAAATTAAAGAGTTTGGCCAAGAGCTTTCATTTCCACAATCCTCCTACCACCTCAACCCCCAAGAACACCACAGTTCTAATCAAGAAAGTGGCATGAGCAGATACATGTCACACATCCATCAGCCTGGTTGTCGTGTACAGAGTGGTGCAGAAAGTAAAGGGAAAGATACATGAGTTACGAACACAAGGATGGCAGTAAAACTTCTGAGAATGAAATCATCCCCAAGAAATAGCATTTACAGCAAACAGTCAGTAGATTGGAGTACTACAAAATCCCAGTACCTGAAGACTAGGAATGAATTGAGAATGATCTGAGCGACAATCTTCCCTAGCCAGTGGAGATTATACCTGATTAGGCCAATTGGTCCACCTACACTCTGTTTGTTCCATGATTGATGTACAAAAATAAAAGTTTCATATGAGTCCTGTGAAAATACTAATTTAAGGTTGAGTTCAGCCCTCAGAAAACAGTCTGTTAAGTAATTTTAACAAAACTAGAGCAGGACATATCTATTTCTTAAATAACAGAAAACCTCTAAGATCTTGTTGAATGTTGAAGTGACTTTACAGTTTAGAGGAAGACTAAGAAAATTATTTCCTCTGTTCCTTGTTCCTTGTTCATAGAGCCTGTGGTCCAAGACGGAACATGTACTTGGTGGTGTGCCCGCTCTAAGCGCCAGTGTTCTAATGTGTGTGGGGCCGGGTCACTTAGATAAAAGTTGTTCCTCATGTCATGAATGATCTCACCCATTCCAATGACTTCAACCACCGGCTGTACATAGATGATTACAAATCCCTTCTCTGCTCTAAGCTCCGAGGCCTAATGAGTCATTGTCTGTGTGGCACTCTGAATGTCCTGCAGGAAACCCATTTTCCAAAATCCACATATGTGAACTCCTTAGCTTTCGTATATACCTGTTCCCTCTTTTATTACCACTGTTTTAAAGAATGACACTCAAATTTTCTCGATTACCTGTCATCCCATATTCCTCCTTCTCCCTCACTGCGTCTCATATCTTCTCAACCGCCTCATGGTACAGAACCTGATTCTTTTGCACTAATGGCATCCCTGTCAACTCTAACAGAACACTCAGAATAACAGCTCTCCCAGGCTTCAAGCTCTCACCCACATAATGGATTGATGATGTGATTCCCCTGTTAAAATACTCTTGACAGATTCCCACTGTCTGAAATACACTGCAACTTTTTATCAGGGGCATAATCCCTGGATGTGGCGCCCTCCTAATTTCCAGTGGTATCTTTTGTGTGTGCCTCTCCACACTCAGCCTACACCACACATGTGTCCATGGAGATACTGCTCAGAGCAAACCCCTGTACTCAGATTCAACAGAACAGCTCTCCATATCTGCAGGCTGCTGCCATCCTCCCCTCCAACCTCACAGCCAGCCTCTTGTCCTTTGGTCTCCAGCTACTCCTACATATTGCATCTTCCAGGAGACTTCCTAAGCACCTCTCTGCATCCTCCCTTGAGCCTCAGTTGTTCCCTGTTCTATCACATACAGCAACACCTGCAAAACCTTACTTAAATAAGTCCCATAGCTGACTCCTTCTACTACAGTATCAGTTTTTGAAGGAAAGAACCTTGTAACATTCATCTTTGCATTCCTGGAACCTATTTTAATTCATAATGAGCTCTTAACTGATGTTCATGGACATTAAAAAATTTTAAACTTTATATATGTTTGAATATATTTTTCTTATTTAGCTACTTTGCTATGTAAATATAGCCCAAAATATGACAGGAGAATGTGGCTAAGTGTACTAGAAAGGAATTTCAGCTCCAAATCCAACTCCATTCAATTCCAAATGATACAAGCTTGACAGGATGCTTGATCCATTCTAGAAGGAATATGTAGGGGTTATCAGCACTGCTTATTGTGCCTACCCAATAAGCAAGTCCCTTTCTTTGAATAAGTATTCCACAAGTACTCCTGAAGATCTCACCTTATGCAGCTGAAGGAGCCAGCATCTGCATTCAGGGAGTACATTCCCTGGAAAAGGTCTCTCCTGTTTGATGTTGCTACAGAATTTTTAAGATGTATATCTTAGCTTTTTAACAGTGTTTATTTCAGTCTGTGTAGTATCATTGGTGAAATAATGGTCTTTTTAAACATGTGATTTGATGGACGTGGGAATCTAAAATAGTCATTGAGTTACCTTCAAAGCACTCCAAAGAAATGAACATATCACTTCTTAATGCATTAACATGTCGAGTCTTGGGGCAAGTATTCTAAAAACAAGATATATTGAGTTTAAAAGGCAAGTGTATCCCTGTGCTTGGATTCAGCGCTTTTAAAAGAGCAATTTATTTTATCTACAAAGTAAATTCAAGAAAATTTATTTTTCAAAACTGTTCCATTGCTCCACACAACCTAATTAGGTCCCTTACATTGTAATTTTATCCTAACTCTATACACTGTAGTATGGCTCTGCAAATGAGTCATAAGAGAAGTATTTCCAGTTTGTAGCCAATGCACCAGAGAAGCAAAGGAAAAAAAGAAACAATTGCCTTTTAAGGAAATCTAACCTGTTTCCAGTGATAAACCTCTTCCCACTTCCATCTGAACACAGTGTCAACAACCGAGAACAGAATGCTATGAAATACAGTATAAAAATATAGTAGCCATTGGATGAACTGCTCAAACACATCAGCAGGTTTGTTTAACATCTTCTCCGCATCATAATCTACTCTATATAAGTAAATTATATAAATAAACACACCTGGGCACATGTGAAATGTTAACACAAAAGGACATTTCTTTCCCTGCAGACATTATAACATCTGGTTGCAGCTTGGAATTAAGCCAACTACTTTGTTAAATAAATTTAAGAATGTTTAAAAAAAACAGCTTTCTAGCACATTTGTATAAATTGGATCTTGTATGACAAAGAATTTGAAGAAAAAGCTGAATGGAAAATAATGCTAAAAGTAGAGCCATGCAGCAGGCATCCTTCCATTAATTTCCTCCCTATCCAATTCAAACTGAAAACTGTCACAGGTTTGTGATAGCTCTCTAACTCATTTAGTTCTCTGAATTTAAAACATGACAGAATGCAAAAGCTTAAGATTCAACAGCTGGTATTTAATAAAATAATAAAAGAAAATTTCCCTAATCTAAATAAAGAATTGGGAAGCAACATCCAGGATGGGCACAGAACTCCCAATAGGGTTGACCAAAAACAATCTTCACAACACATGACAACCAAGCTCTCTTCAACAGAACATAAGGAAAATATCCTTATAAATGTGTCACACACAAAAAAAATCAATTGACATAAAGGAATGCTAATTAGATCACAGAAGACCTCTCACAGCAAACTCTACAGGCCAGAAGAGAATGGAGCAACATATTCCAGATTCTACAAGCAAAAAAATTGTCAGACCAGGATAATGTACCCAGCAAAGCTTTCCTTTGTCTTCGAAAATAAAATTCTTCTACAGCAGAAGGGGGACTCGCAAGATGGCCGACATAGGAAGATGGATGTGAGGGAGCTCACAGACAGAGAGGGATAGAACGCGACAAAAGCGTAAGTGGAGCAGCATAGACCTGCAGGGAGAGGAGCGTGAAGTTACCAGGACAGTGTGGAGCCAAAAAAATCCACAAAATTCGGAAGAGCAACCAGGAAAACAAACGAGACAAGGCAGGGAAGACGGTGTTCCGCTCCAGACCTGCTGAGTCACAGCCGCCGGGAGCCGCGCCGGGAGCCGCGCCGGGAGCCGCGCCGGGAGCCGCGCTGGGAGCCGCCCCTGCAGCCGCACGAGACACAGCAGCCACAGAAACCTCCGGCAGCCGCCATACCCGCCACAGACCCTGACCCGCCGCAGCCGCCAGGAGCAGCACCCACGGCGAAAGTCCTCACCAGAGGCAGAGGCAGACTGCAAGAACTTGAGGTTTGAGGGAGCTGGGTAGGGGCAGCAGTGGGTCGGAGGCTCCGGGAGTTAACTCTCCAGCGGCAGGCACAGACCCTGAACATCCTTGGTACTCATCTCCCCACCCCTCCACCCGCCCCCCCCCCCCCCCCCGGGCGACTCCAGCCTCTGGGGACACAAGGCAAGTGCCTTAAAACTGCCAAAACTGTCTTGGAGTTGACGCACAGCGGTCCTGTGCGCTGAGGAGAAAGGCAGAAGGCACACTGAATACTCCCCCGTGCCTTGCAGACTGGCACACAGCTAGGCGGTACTGATCCACAGGAACCCACACCTCTGGACTGTGCGGACCCGGGTGTGCCTCTGGGCTGGGCGGTCCTGTGCAAGCGCTGGGGCGGTCCCCTGCACTCGGGTGGGCGGTCCCGTGCTGCTGGGGTGGGCGGACCTGCGCAGGAGGCGCTTCTAGAGAGCATCTGGAACAACCCACGCCCTACAGTCCTGTGCTTGGAAAACACACCAGGAGGGCACTGCGGACCCGCGTGCAGGAGGCGTTCCCAAAGAGCGCCTGGAACCTCCACGCCCTGCAGTCCCTGACACTGGGGACACACTGAGAAAGCACCTAGAATCCTCTGTGCCCTGTGTTCCTGCGCAAAGGGGGCGCACACAGAGTGCCTTCATTCCCCCACGTCCTGTGGTCTCATACGTGTAGGGGACAAGCTGAGAGTGCGCTTTGAGTCTGCTGGGCCTTGGAAGTGGCGCCCTGTGGTCCAGTGTACTGGAGACGCACCAAAAGTGCCTTGAAAATTCCCGCACCCTGCTACTCCACGCCTGCACGCTCGGATCTCTACAGGATAGCGCTTGGAGACCCCTCAGCAAGCTGGTGCCTGGGTCTCTCAAAAACAAACACTAGACTAGGGTGAGAATCCAACAACACCTTGGGCCACAAATATGGGAAGAAATAAGAGAGTTAGTGACGTAGACACAGCTTGCTCCGCCCCAAAAAGCCACCATAAAGCTTGGTCAATCGCAGAGATTACAGATGAAGAAATTGAAGACGTCTCTGATAAGGAGTTCAGAAAAATAATTATAAAACTCTTCAGAGACAATGAAAAGCGATGGGACGAGCTCAAAGATTTTAAAAACCACATAGTCACAGAAACAAAATCGCTCAAAAACGAGATCCTAGACTTGAAGAACAAAGTTGAGAGCTTAGGCAGCAGAATTACAGCAGCAGAAGACAGGATATCCGACTTGGAAGATTCCCAGAATGAAAACAGGCAGATTATTAACCAACTAGAGTCACAACTACACAAGGCAACCAAGACGATCCAAGAGATGAACGACAACATCAAGAAGTCAAATATCAGAATAATGGGGCTCCCAGAAGGAGTGGAAAGAGAGACAGGCATACAACCAGTACTTGAGGAAATTATGCAGGAGAACTTCCAAAATACCTGGAACATGAACCCAATCCAAATTCAGGAAGGCCAGAGGACTCCCCACAGGGTGGACCCAAAACGATCCTCCCCAAGACACGTGGTAATCAAGCTACCCTCCAATGAATACAAAGAAAGAATCCTAAGGTTAGCACGAACCAAAGAGAAGCTTACATTTAGGGGCAGGACCATCAGAATCACTGCCGACTTCTCAGAACAGACGCTCCAGGCAAGAAGGGAGTGGAACAAAATCTTTCAAGTACTGAAAGAGAACAACTGTCAACCAAGAATACTCTACCCAGCAAAGATTTCATTTGTATACGAGAACGAAACTAGATACTTCCACAGCAAAGAGAAATTAGAAGAATATGCCAACACAAAACCAACTCTACAAAATCTCCTTAGAAATGCGCTACTCCCAGAGAAAAAGGAAGCAAGCCATAAGCAAGGATGGCAATCAGGGAGATCTCAATAAAGTCCATCCACAGAAACGACAATCAATTACCAACAACCTCAAAAACACAGGCATATGTCACGGCAAAATTATAATTTCTCAATATTAACCCTCAATACAAATGGCTTAAATTCATCACTCAAAAGGCACCGATTAGCAGACTGGGTTAAAAATCAGGACCCAACTATATGCTGCTTGCAAGAAACACATCTAACCAGAAGGAACTTCAGGAAACTTAAAGTGAAAGGGTGGAAACAAATATTCCATGCCAATGGACGAGAAAAAAAGGCTGGTGTGGCAGTCCTATTCTCAGATGATACGGACTTCAAAGTAACAAATGTCAAAAAGGATAGGGAAGGGCGCTACATCTTCTTGAAAGGGAGGATCCAACAAGAACCAATCGCCATTCTTAACATTTATGCTCCTAGCCCGGATGCACCCAGCTACGTGAAACAACTACTTTTGGACTTAAAGGGAGACATAGATGAACATACGATAATTCTGGGAGACCTGAACACCCCACTAACACCAATAGATAGATCAACGCAGCAAAAGCTCAACAGAGAAACCACAGATCTCACACACACAATAGAACAACTGGACCTAGTAGACGTCTATAGAATATTTCATCCTAAGGCCACAGACTACACCTTCTTCTCAGCAGTGCATGGCACCTTCTCCAGGATAGACCACATAATAGGACACAAAGCAAGTTTAACTAATTACAAAAATATCAGAATCGTACCATGTACCTTCTCAGACCATCACGGAGTGAAACTGGAAATCAACAACTCAAAATGTCCCAGGAAACATGTAAACTCCTGGAGGCTGAACAATATGCTATTAAACGAACAATGGGTTAGAGAAGAAATTAAAGACGAGATCAAAAAATTTATGGAAATCAACGAAAACCCAGATACAAAAGTCCAAAACTTATGGGACACCGCCAAAGCAGTGTTGCGTGGTAAGTTTATTGCAATAAGCGCGCACGTCAAAGCCCAAGAAAGGCAACAAATGCAAGAATTAAGGACACACCTCCAGGAACTGGAAAAGCAACAGCAGAAAGACCCCACAAACAAGAGGAAACAAGAAATTATCAAAACAAGACAAGAACTAAACCAGAAAGAAATTAAAAAAACCATTCAGAAAATAAATGAATCAAAAAGCTGGTTCCTTGAGAGGATAAACAAAATAGATACCCCATTGGCCCGATTGACAAAGAAAAAACAAGACAAAGCAAGAATTAGCAGTATCAAAGATGAAAAAGGCAACATAACAACAGACGCTACTACCATTAAGGAAATAATTAGAAATTATTACAAAGAACTATATGCCAACAAATTCGATAATCACTTGGAAATGGAAAGATTCCTAGACTCCCACCACTTACCAAAACTCACCCCAGAAGCAACAGAAGACCTGAATAAACCCATTACTGAATCAGAGATAGAATCAGTGATTAAAGAGCTCCCAACAAAGAAAAGCCCAGGCCCAGATGGTTTTACCACAGAATTCTACAAAACATTCCAACCAGAGCTAACCCCAATCCTTTACAAGCTCTTCAAAACAATAGAAAAGGAAGCAACTCTTCCAAACTCATTCTATGAAGCCAATATCACCTTAATCCCCAAACCGAATAGAGAATTAACAGAGAAGGAAAACTACAGACCGATCTCCCTGATGAACGTTGACGCTAAGATTCTCAACAAAATCCTAGCCAATAGAATACAAAAAAACATCAGACAGATCATCCACCCAGACCAAGTAGGTTTCATCCAGGGAATGCAGGGATGGTTCAACATAAGAAAATCCATAAATGTGATACATCACATCCAAAAACTGAAAAACAAAAACCATATAATAGTATCAATAGATGCAGAAAAAGCCTTCGACAAAATTCAACACCCCTTCATGTTAAAAACCCTAACCAGGGTGGGGATAGAAGGAACAATCCACAACATAATCAAAGCAATATATGAAAAACCCAATGCCAGCATCATACTAAATGGAGAAAAACTGGATCCCTTCCCACTGAGATCTGGAACAAGACAAGGCTGCCCACTATCACCACTGCTATTCAATATAGTCCTAGAGGTACTTGCAGAAGCCATAAGACAAGACAAAGAAATCAAAGGAATCCAAATTGGAAATGAAGAAGTCAAGCTTTCACTATTCGCAGACGACATGATTCTCTACATAGAAGAACCAAAAAACTCAATACAAAGACTCCTAGAACTCATACGAGAATTTGGCAGAGTGGCAGGATACAAGATAAATGAACAAAAATCAACAGCCATGGTGTATGCAAATGGCCGCAAGATGGAAGAAGATCTAACCAACAAGCTACCATTCAAAATAACAGAGAAAAGCATGAAATATCTGGGAATAAATTTAACCAAAAGCGTAGATGACCTTTATGAAGAAAATTACAAAACACTCAAAAATCAAATAGAACAAGACCTCGAAAGATGGAACAACATTCCATGCTCCTGGATAGGCAAAATTAATATCATCAAAATGTCTATACTACCAAAAGCAATATATACATTCAATGCAATCCCAATCAAATTACCCACAGCATTCTTCATCGAACTGGAAAAAATGATACACAGATTCATCTGGAAACACAAAAAACCACGAATAGCCAGAACCACTCTGAAGAACAGGCACTTAACAGGGGGAATCACAGTACCGGATCTATGGACATACTATAGGGCAGTGGTCATCAAAACAGCCTGGTACTGGCACAAAGATAGAGAGGAAGATCAGTGGAGCAGAATAGAAACAACAGATGGAAACCCACACAGATACAGTCAATTAATCTTCGACAAAAAGACAGACAACAACCCAAGCAAATGGAAAGGTCTGTTCAATAAATGCTGTTGGGACAACTGGTTAATAGCCTGCAGAAACAAAAAGATAGACCCACATCTCTCACCATACACCAAGATCGAATCTAAATGGATAAAAGACCTAAACCTACATCCAGAAACCTTCAAACTTTTGGAAGAAAATGTTGGAAACACACTGCAACACTTAGGGGTAGGCCCTCACTTCCTAAAAAAGACTCCAAATGCAGTAGAAATCGAGACCAAAATAAACAATTGGGACCTCATCAAACTAAAAAGCTTCTGTACAGCTAGAGAAACAATCAATAAAGTAAAAAGGCAACCCACAGAATGGGAGAAGATCTTCGCACACGACATAGGTGATAGAGGGCTAATCTCCAGAATATACAAAGATCTCCAGAGAAACCAAAACACCAGAACAAACAAACTGCTCAAGAAATGGGCACGGGAAATGGGCAAACACTTCACAAAAGAACAAACCCAAATGGCAAACAAGCATATGAAAAAATGCTCAAGTTCCCTGGCAATAAGGGAAATCCAAATGAAGACAACAATGAGGTACCACCTAACTCCAGTAAGGATGGCACACATACATAATACCACCAACACTTGCTGGCGAGGATGTGGGGAAAAGGGAACCCTTCTCCACTGCTGGTGGGAGTGTAGACTTGTACAGCCTCTATGGGAATCAGTTTGGCGAATACTCAAACAACTGAAAATCAACATACCATATGATCCAGCAATAGCACTCCTTGGGATATATCCAAAACATCTTCTACTCAAGAAACCAACATGCACACCTATGTTCATAGCAGCACAATCTACGATCGCAAAAACCTGGAAGCAGCCAAAATGCCCATCAGTGGAAGACTGGCTAAGAAAGTTATGGTTCATCTACTCCATGGAATACTACTCAGCTATTAAGAAAAACGAAATGCAATTCTTTGTGGACAAATGGGCCCGACTGGAATCCATCATGCTAAGAGAAATGAACCAATCCCAAAAGGTTAAATACCACATGTTTGCCTTAATCTGAGATGAAAAGATGACAACTTGGAAGATAGTACCTGTATATTGTAATATTAGTGCAATCTCTTATAACCTGTATCCAATGCAATAAGATAAGGCGATATAATCTATAAACCAACAATTAATGTCAGAATACTTAAGATCTACATCGAAAATCTGTAAAACCTACTATACCCTCAATACGCTATGTTAACCTGTAATGGGGGGGAGTGCAGGGAAATCTTTCAGGACCATAAAAAGAGAGAGAAAAAAGTACAATATAGCCTATCAAGATCAAATCTGGTAATTCATAGATAACAGACTCAAAGTGGCACTAAACAACAATAAAACTACTATACCAATGCATGAGGGGGGAATCGGGTGCGATCCTGACAACCTCTTAACAGGAGGTCATGTGCGTGGAGCAGGGGAGCACTCCAGGGTGGAGCAGGTGGTAAGGAGAAAGCCTGGATCCCAACCATGAAGACTCCCAGAGCTTCACCACAAACTATTAATACGAGCAACAAGGACTATATCCCAACTGCCAAGGAGGCCACAGGGAATTGGATGCCCTCGGAGGCCGAGTACTCTGAGGTCACCCACCCCCAACCGGAGCTTCCACAGGGGATGGAAGAAGTCCAAACACTACAGTGCAGAAACCAACGTCATCGGAAAGACAACCAGAAGCCCTGAGTGGTCTGCAGAAACAGAAGAACAATAAACGTCCTTCCGGACCAGGGAGGAGAGCTTTCTCTGGTCCGAGACTGGCTCCACCTCTGGACCCCCCCTCCCTCGCAATGACCATCGGGATCGCTTCGAAAACCCCTCACAGCAAACAAACAATCATACAAACTAAAAAAAAAAAAAAACCTAAAATAAATAAACAACAGAAAGTAGAACTTGAAATCTGACAGGAAAGAGCTGGCATGGATTGGCTCATGCCTCGCTGGGTGGGTCACAAAGATTAGTTTTACTCCTCACCATGGTGCTGAGGATTTTCCTGCACACTCCCCCCCCCAAAAAAAAAAAAAAAAAAAAAAAAATGTTCTGCACCTAAAATGTTGACATATATCTTGTTAGAGTTACAAGCCAGTCTGGATTATCCTAAAATCTGCCAAGATCAGCAAAATTTTACTTCAACACAACAACTGGCTAAATACTAAGATGAAATGGACACGAAACAGCTGAATGGTGCCTTATGGCCATTTTAAGGTATAGAGCAGCCGGTCCTGTATATGAACTAAATTGAAATGTCAATGAGCTAATCATAGGTTGTGGCTAGGACTTGTTTTCCTTATTTTTTTTTTTTTTCTTTTTAATACACTGGTTACTCAAAACCATGTCAATTCCATAACATTGCAAATTGCTGTTGATGTTATATTGGGACTCTTAATTGACTGTGATGATATTCTGCCAGCTCAAACTTCAGACCAGAAAAGGTCTCCCCAAGAAACTGTTCAACCAATCTGGACAATAAGTAGCTGGACTCTATGCTTGGTATATGTTTGCAATGAAAGAATCTTGATTGAATTTGAACTGTAATACTGCATCAAGGTGGAGGAATCCACCGGGGGGAGGGGAGGGGGAGGGAGGGGGGGATTCCCAGAGCCTATGAAACTGTCACATAATGCAAAATAATTAACAATATAAAAAAAAAAAAAAAAAAAAAAAAAAAAAAAAAAAAAAAAAAAATTCTTCTACAGCAAAGAAAAGATTATACCTCTTCCAAACCTGCCCTACAAATGATACTTCAAGATGTTCTCTTGACAGAGAGGAAAAATAGCACCCACCAAAACCAAAGGCAAAGGTGAAGAACATTCCAGTAAAATAACAGAAGACAAAATGAATTAACAACCTTTGCTAAAATGACAGGACCAAATTACCACCAATTCATATTAAACCTGAATATAAATGGATTAAACTCATTAACCAAACGTCAAAGATTAGTAGACTGGATTAATAAAACAAAACCCATCTGTTTGTTGCCTACAGGGGACATACCTCACCAGCAAAGATCAGAGAAAACTATATCTCATGGATTTTTTTTTTTAGTTTCATCTCTTCAAAAACACTTTCTCATTAAATTCTTCAATGACTCATAGATCATGCAGTAGCATCATTTTCTTCAAGAAGTATCTTGATTTTCATTTCTTCAGTAACGCATTAGTCATTCAGTAGCATCCAATTGAACTTCATGATGTTTTTAATTTCTTTTTTTTGTACTGTTGTTGATTTTGCTTCGTGGTTTTTCCTTTAATGGGATATGCAGTAACTGTGCAATGTAGACTATCATATCCATATGAGGATACAATGCAGTATGCATCTCTACTTCCAGATCAAAAATGGACTCCCAATGCAACTGTTAACTATATCTTTGACAATAGGATGCTGGACTCTCTGCCATTGTCTATGCCCACCATGATGGACTTACGACTGTTTATAAAGAACTAAACTATAGTAATAATATAGGGGAACTCAGAGGAGGAGGAAGGGATTTTGGGAGGAGGTAAGGGAAATCCCAGGGCCTAGAAAGCCCAGGGCCTATGAATCTGTATCATAAAATGATGATAATAATACAAAAGAAGTAAAATCTTAAAAAAAAAAAAAAGACTCAATGGCTAGATATTTTGCCATTTTTTCCAAATATGAGAGTACTTTTAAAAAGCTTATGGAGAAGTGGAATTTAAACATGCTTATATTGGCACAAAATGTTATGATACATGCAGTTTTTTCACAGTACACGTTTTCTGTGAATTTTTTTAAGATCCCCATATTCATGAATCTCAAAGGGTCTATAATTCTATTTCCCACAAACCTTCTGAAATGCGATTGTATATTCAGTTGTTTACTCTCATTCAGTTGGTGTTAGTATCTCAGAATGGCTCAGAAAAATGATTTCCCAAAACAATGAAATGTTTCTTCATAAAATGCAACTGATGGTGTCTATGCAGTAACACAAAATCATGCTAACAGACTGAAATATTTTTATTGATGTTGATACCTGGAAGTCATATGTATTAAGGGACACACACACATATATGCATGCATATGTACATAGAATAAAACTGGATTTCTGTTTTCCCATATCATTTGGCTCTGCTTCTCTTATTCAAACATCAAAACTACATAAGAAAAATTCAAACACTAGATTCTTATCTTGTAAACCACAAAACCCATGCCATTATTTACTCAGATTATAGCATGTGAAGACTGAATTTGATGGGAATGTTGTCTTTTAATCAAATTTATTTCAGATTCCAAGATGATTAGAACAAACATTCTGAACACAATAAATTTGCCCTGAAACTTAAAGAACAGTACTATTTAAGAAAAATTAAAAATTGGCTATTTGAAAAAGTATGTTACAGTACACATTACAGAAACCATTTTGAATAATAATTATTAAGGGGACTGGTGCCATGGCTCAACATGTTAATCCTCCACCTCCAAGTGTTGGTATCCCATATGGGTGCTGGTTCATGTCCCAGCTGTTCCACTTTCCATTAACCTCCCTGTTTGTGGCCTGGGAAGGCAGCAAAGGATGGCCCAAGCCCTTGGGACTCTGCACCCTCATGAGAGATCCAGAAGAAACTCCTGGCTTCTGATCAGCTCAGCTCTGGCCATCACAGCCATTTGGGGAGTAAACCAGTGGATGGATGATCTTTCTATCTCTCCTTCTCTCTGTAAATCTGCCTTTCTAATAAAAACAAGTCTTCTTTAAAAATAAATTATTAAATAATAATTATTTAGATACTAAGTATTAAGTGTTAAATATCACAGTATATGCACCTGTAAGTATTTTAGATCTGGGTGGGCAAAAGTTTTGTTTAATTATATTAAAATGTTTTAATTATATTATTTTTGTTTATCAAGAAGAACTTTAAACAACATGAAACACAGTGAGTTGAGAGATCATGCACTAATACAGAATTGACAAGGTTTAGTATGAGAAACATAAAGTACTTGCACCAAATAATAAGAATAGATAACTGAATAGAAAGTTATTCTGAAGATATAAATAAGCTATTTATTTCAGAGATGTATTTAACTTTAAAGTCAGAACTACAGAAAAAGAGATCTTCTATCCATTGGTTCACTCCCTAATTGGCTGCAAGAGCCAGAGCTGATCCCAGTTCAGGGGCCAGGAGCTTCTTCCAGGTCTCCCGCATGGATGCAGGAACCCAATGACTTGAGTCAGGTGGTGCTGCTTTCCTAATCCACAAGCAGGGAGCTGGATGAGAAGTGGGGCAGCTAGGACATGAACTAGCACCCATATTGGATGCAGGCACTACAGGCTAATGATTACTTTGCTACTGGGCCCACAAGCAGATCATTTAAAGTAGAGAAAACACAGCAACCAATAAGGATATGAAGAGATAGTCCTTGGTGGACAGATACCCCTGTAATCTCCAAAGCAAGACTATAGTGAGGGATCCAGCACAATGGTTCAACTGGTTAATCCTCCACCTCTAAGCACCAGCATCCCATATGGACACCACTTCATGTCCCAGCTGCTCCACTTTCCATCCAGCTTCCTGCTTGTGGCCTGGAAAAGCAGTAGAGGGCAGCCCAAAGCCCTGGGACCCTGCACCTGTGTGGGAGACCCAGAGAAGACTCTTTCCTTCTGGCTTTAGATGGGCTCAGCTATGACCACTGCAACCATTTAGGGAATGATCCAGCAGATGGAAAATCTGTCTCTCCCTCTCTCTGTAAATCTGACTTTCCAGTAAAAATAAATAAATCTTTAAAAAAAATAAATACTATGATGAGGTAACATTTTATATTGAGAAGGCTAACAACTACAATGCTGGAAGTATCAACTATAGAGACTATGCAGAGCCACAGGACTCCTATACGTTGTTGATGGGAATGTAAACTCATGCATTGATTTGAAAAAGAGTTTAGCATGTTCTCATTCACATACCTAGCCCCTGCAATTCCATTCCTGGGTACACAGTGTAAAGAGACTCTTCTTTTAAACCGAATATATTTACTTTTGAAAACACAGTCACAAAAACATTCTTTGTTCCTCATACTTATTAGGTATAATAAGAAATATGTTCGGTAGCACAAGACCAAAACCCAGGAGCCACACAAATGCCCATCTATATAAAAATGATGAATAAACTATGGGATGGCTAACAATGGAACATCATAGCTCAGACAAAACAAATGAACCAGAGTTACAGCTGCCTGGATAGATTCCACTGGTGACTGACGCCTTTAATCGGAAGGGAAAAAAGTGCCCAAAGACCAAATACAGCATTAGTTTTAGCCCAAAGCTAAAACTAGGTAAAATTTTTAAAATCCACTTAAGAATGCATAAGTGTTCAAATTATTTTAAAAGAAAGGCAAAAAAAAAAAAAGTGGTGATGAAATAGAGTTCAGGATGCTGGCTCCCTTGGGTGCAAAGAGGCAGGAGGAGGAATCTACAGTGTGGGAAAAGGCATTGTCTTGGTTTGTTGGGTGGAAATTGAATTTACATGTGGTAGTGACATTATTAAAAGTAACTTCAGTTTTTTTTAAAAAGACTTATAGAGGGAAGGAGAGAGATCTTCATCTGCTGGTTCAATCCCCAAATGGCCACAGAGCTGAGCTGATCTGAAGCCAGCAGCCAGGCGTTTCTTCCAGTTCTCACATGTGGGTGAAGGGTCCCAAGGACTAAGGCCATCTGCCACTGTTTTCTTAGGCCACAAGGCACAGAGCTGGATCAGAAGTGGAGCATCTGGGGCTAGAGCTGGCAACTATATCTGCCTGCAGATGCAGGATTAACTGTATGAGCCACAACGTCAACCCCATTAAAAGTAACTTAAAATGTGATATGAATCAATTATTATAATGAATCAACTCTGTTCTCCTGTTGCTCAAATTAATAAATTTAAATAAATAATTAAAATTGAGTAACATGATCCATTGGGTAACATGACCCAAATGCTTTAAAAGGCTTTCAGTGGCCCTATTAATTTATTTTTATCTCATTTTATCGAACTTTTCTTGTATCCAATATATTTGAAACACATAAAATGTAAACATTGAAGCACTTCAATCTGTGTTGTGCTAATTCTCTACTCCTCTAATTTTGTTATAAGAATATTTCTCCTGCAGTTTTTTCCTTCTGTCTCTCCCCTTCCAATATTCTAGGAAACATTTCCTGGATCACCTTATCCTCTTTTTCCTCCAATAGACACCATTTTCTCTGTTTTCTCATCAATGACATCCTATTTGCAATCTTTCCACAGTGCCCACACTTCTCAGCCAAACACTGTGTTGCTTCTGTCCTTACCATTTTAATGAGAAAAGATCACCAATCTCATTACACTGTCAGGTGTCAGTGTATGGAATCCTCACCAGCCTTTTCCTCAGATCCCACAATATTATTGTAACACATTCCCTAAGATATTCTTGTTCTTCATTTGTCAGAAAGTTGTATCCCTCAGGTGGTCACTCTTAACTTCTTTGGCTCCTCTTTTTCTGTCTATAAATTAAATACTGGTCTTCTCCAAACATCTAATACTCTGTTCTCTTTGCTTCTCACTTCATATTTTGCAACAATTATAACCACCAGATTTTCCTTAGCATTTGCCATTCTCTTCAGCCCAGATCTGATATTCTTAACTGTCCATTAAACAGTCGTTTTTCTATGCCCAATAGATAACTCAAATTCAATGTATTTCATTCACTTCATTTTCTTTTTTCCAAGAACTGCTCCTCATCCTTTTATACAATCTTTCAAATATATGTAACACCCATCCTTTTGTCATCCAATATAAAAGCTCCAATTTACCACCTACTCTTCCCCTGATCTTGCCATACAAGGTCCATATTGTTCTCATCTGTCCATGTTTCTTTCTTTTCAGCCATGGAAAAATTGGCTTAATCTAAAGTCTTGTTATTTGTCACAAGAGTACAAGAGACGCTATCCTCTAAGCTGAACTGTTCAATCCACTTCCATGTTGCCATCACTCATCTTGTTAAGCACACATCAGGTCATGCTACATCTCTGTTTAAAAATATTTAATAAGGGCCCGGCGGCGTGGCCTAGTGGCTAAAGTCCTCGCCTTGAAAGCCCCGGGATCCCTTATGGGTGCTGGTTCTAATCCTGGCAGCTCCACTTCCCATCCAGCTCCCTGCTTGTGGCCTGGGAAAGCAGTCGAGGATGGCCCAATGCATTGGGACCCTGCATCCACTTGGGAGACCCGGAAGAGGTTCCAGGTTCCTGGCTTCGGATCGGCGCGCACCGGCCCGTTGCGGCTCACTTGGGGAGTGAATCATCGGATGGAACATCTTCCTCTCTGTCTCTCCTCCTCTCTGTATATCTGACTTTGTAATAAAATAAATAAATCTTTTAAAAAATATATTTAATAAAAATTGAAAGAAAGACTTTTTAATAAAGAAAATGAAATTAAAAGCCTTTTCGACTCTGGATCTTCTCACTTTGTAAGTTAATAGGTTAGAGTTAATAGGAGAGGTTCAAAAAGTATCTTTCAACTTCTTTCAAGGATGGTAGAAGATTAAGGTCTTTGTTATGGACTCTCTCACCATGAGTTTTCCTTTGATTGTCACACAAAGACTACCTAAACTATGGACAAATGTGGGGACATTTGAATATTATCATAGGAACACTCCATGTTTCTTCTATGCATGGACAAAGAAAATTACAACAAAGAAGACACAAAGAGGGACATTCTGAATTCCATATGACTGTGTTGAGTCTACTGGGATTTATCACACCACAGCAAGCAGAACTGACACTGTCCTCAGTGACGGAGGTGACTGCAGACCACATGCCATTCCTTGATAATGCCATGCTCGTGCAGGCTTTCTGGGTCTTTGATCAAGGTGGATCCCTGTCCAGGGTGGGTCCCTGTCCAGATCTCAGTTGTGCCTTGAATGTGAACTCTTCCATTCCTCCCTAATGCTACTAGAATCAATTTCTTCATGAATTTTGTTTTATACTACCTATGTATCATCTCTTTCAAGCTTTGTCATCTTGTTTAATAGTAATAGATCAGCCTTAAGTTTAAAAGCAAGAACAAGGACAATGTCATATTCAACCTAGAATCTAACACAGCAAAGGTTACATAACCCAGAAATCTGAGAAAAACTGAATGATGAGTTTATGATTATTGAATTAGAAGGAATCACAAAAGCTGATGCTAAAAATCAGTTAGTATCCATAAACCTGGGCTACAAGGCTGATTTTTAACCTAACATAACTGTTCTAATGATTATAGACCTAACCTGGAAGGTTACTGGAAAACAATAGTTGTAGTTGAAACTACAAACCAAAGCAATAACCACTGTTAAGCAAAAACACTTTCCTTTTAATGTTGCCTTCAATTGCTTTCTAAGTGTTGAATTTCACTCAGAATTAATAGCGAGCTTGACAAACTGAAACCCTAAAGTCATTTTTCTGGACCATTATCAATTTGGTATTATGTTATAAAATGGATTTCTTAAATGCATAATTTTTATTGTCCTGGCAGCCAGGGCTTCAGGTAGATGGGTATCATTAGAAGAATAAACAGGAAAAGAATGACAGGAATGCCAAGACAGGTCTGTATTTGAACAGCTGTCACAGGAAGAAAGAGTAAACTGTCCTACATTTCACTGCAGGCAGAGTTTGAATCTGCATCCTAAATAGAACTTTTTTCTTTGTGTATTGGTGACCAACAATGACTTCTTTGGATTTCATTGAATTCCATGATCAGAAGTAATTTTTGAAGGCTGATCAGTTGTCTGTTACTGACATTGTAAAAAAGAAGTCCTCCATCTAGAGACAAGTTGAATCAGAGAAATCTCTTGCAAACTCTAACATTTTGTGATCCTGTTAATACTTCCATATTTTCCAGTTGCTGCCATTCTGCAATCAGTCTTATTTTGTACCTGAACTTAATCCTGTCAATTGGTTTAACCTGTCAATTCATGTCAGTGCCTCAAGGGAAATTGAATAAGCCTCTGAGCTCATTCTATTTATATCTATCATAGAGGGAAATAAAAGGTTGCTGGAGGAAAATGGGATTTGTGGCGGCAGCTATAGTTTGGGGCTGTAGGGAGAGAGAGGTGATGTTGGTTCATGTTTTGGAGCTAAGTAGTCACTCAAACTTCAGTCAGTTTTCTAGATAAATTCCAAGTCTGTGGAGGACCATGGAATTCAAGGAGATACCACCTCAGCCCTGTCAGCATGGCCACTATGAAAGAACAAGAGTGTCAAATGCTGTGAGGATGTGAAGAAGGGGGATTCCTGTGCAATGCTGCTGGGAACAGAAATGAATGCAGCTCCTATGAAACACAGTATGGAGATTAAACAGTGAGAGATGGAACTGCAGTATGATCCAGCAATCCCACTATGGTATGTAACCAGAAGATTTACTTGCTTCACTATGTTTATAGCAGCACTGTTCACACAAAATATGCCACCAATCAAGCTTTACATCAGATGATTGAATAAAGAAGATGAGAAAGATACAGATATACACTAGAAAACTATTCAGTTATTTAAAAATGACATCTTGTCAGTTGCAGCAAGATGAATGCAACTGGAGGACATCATCATGAATGAAATCAGCCCAATACAGAAAGCCAAATACTATGTTTTCCCTCACATGTTGTGAACTAAAACAAATAAACAACTTCGATCAGACACACAATGTTAATTACTAGAGGCTGGAAAGAGTGAAAGGAACAGAAGCAGTCTTGGTCAAAAAAATAGGACTATCTGGGTGTGGCTCACTAATTATGACAAATGTGTCAGGTTACTACCAGATGTTAGCAACAAAACAGGTAGGAACTTTATATTCCTACTTCACAAATTCGGTTAACATTAAAACTTCCGTAAATTTAAAACTATTCTGTAATTTTTCTAAAAGAAAGCCAATGGGATTTTTAAACTTAAATGGACATGGGCACACACTTCATCTGGGCTAGAATGAATGATCAAAAAGAATTTATGAGTGTTGTGGGGAAAAGGGAACCCTACTCCACTGCTGGTGGGGCTGCAGGCTGGTACAGCCTCTATGGAAATCAGTACAGAGAACATTCAAACAACTCAAAATCGACATACCATATGATCCAGCAATAGCACTCCTAGGAACATACCCAAAACACCTGTTTTACGAGAAACCAACATGCACCCCTATGTTCATAGCAGCACAATCAGTAACTGCAAAAACATGGAAGCAACCAAAATGCCCATCAGCAAAGGAATGGATAAGAAAGCTATGGTTCATCTACTCCATGGAATACTACTCAGCTATTAAAAAAAACAAAATGCAGTTTTTTGTGGCCAAATGGGCCCAACTGGAAACCATAATGCTAAGGGAAATGAGCCAATCCCAAAAGGTTAGATACCACATGTTCGCCTTAATTTAAGATGATATGATGTTATGTAAAACATGTTATGTTTTGAATGTCATATGTTGTGTATAAACTAAAATTGAAATGTCAATGAGGTGACCACAGAATGTGGTTAAGAAATCGCATTTGTTTTTAACATATTGGTTACTCAATACTATATCAATTAATTCCACAACGAAGTTAATTGTTGTTGATGGTATGTTGGAGCTTTTAATTGATCGGGGTGATACTCTGTTGGTTCTGCCCTCGGACCAGAGAGGGTCTCCCCAAGAAGCCGAAGAACTTGACTGGACTATAAGATGCTGGACTCTATGTTTAGTTTATGCTTGCAATGAGGGAATCTCAACTGAACGTGAACTGCGGTTATGCAACAAGGTGGAGTAATCCACCATGGGGGGAGGGTGTGGAGAGGAGTGGGGAGAATCCCAGTACCTATGAAACTGTATCACATAATACAATGTAATCAATGAATAAAAAAAAAGAATTTATGAGTGTTAATATCTGGATGTTAATGACTCTTTGTGACAGTGAAGAAGCACTATGGATGACTATGGTCATCCCTACATAGTTTGCCTTAGACTCTGACTCAGAGATTTTACATAAACAGCAAAGAATTGAGGTTCTAATATTATCATGGGAACATGCCAAGAACTGTGCTTGCACAAAGAAAATAAAACAACAAAGGATCGAAAGGATACGGCATCAAAGAGCACACTGATATTTCGATGCCAGCTGCTTGAAAGGTGACTGGGATCAATAGAAAAACAAATGGTGAAGGGAAGAAAACAAAGATTGAATTAATCTCAGACATACATCTGGAGTCTATAAAGCAGGGGCAGAGGGTGCTTTGTGATCCATATTAATGGATGACCACGAAAGTTCATGCAATGATAATGCATGACAACGGGTCCAAGGATAGCATAAAGTGACTCAATGATTCTGATCATTCAAGGAGAAATTTGCCTCAAAACGTCATTCTTATACCCATTAGATTTTCTCAAGTTAAAGTATTTTCATATCTTTCTTCAACCACACTGCAATGTAAGACAACAAACAGGAAAATATAGATTACTAAGATATTTATGGAGTTTCCCTAATACACAAGAAATAATCAGATAAAAGAAGCAGAAAGCATACTCCTTGCCTTTAAGACACTTTTTTAGGAGGAAAGAAAAGCAACAGATTTGTAAAAAATGTAACAAATTAATTCTACATAGTCAATCACCAAATGCATGAGCATTAACAATGTAAGGCATTGACAATTTCAGAAAAGAAAGAACTGTTTTGTTTGGAGGATTCCTGAAAACAACTGCACTTGAATTCAATTTTGTAAGATTAAGAAAAATAATTGGCTACATAAGGTAAAAAACACAGATTTGTTCTGGCGTTGTGTTGCTTTAACCTAGCTTAAAATGAATTAGATTACATTACAGCATACACACACACACACGCACACACACACACACATCTACTCACATGCTAAATTCTAAACAATGTACCTTTTCAATGACATATTTAAGATTATTGGCTAAAATTCTGTGAAGTCAAGAATCTCTCAAAGTGCTCTTCTCTTTTGGCGGGTCCAGCTTTTCCTACACTATCAACAGTGCAAATTGGCAACATTGTACTTCAACAAAACATCTTCATTCTAAACACACACCTACACACACAATTCAATGGTGTACAAGCATGCATGAAGAGTATAAGAGTTTTTGAGGGCCCAGCGCAGTAGCCTAATGGTTAAAATCCTTGTCTTGCACATGCCAGGATCCCGTACGGATGCCAGTTTTAATCCTGGCGGCCCCGCTTCCCATCCAGCTCCCTGCTTGTAGCCTTGGAAAACAGTAGAGGGATGGCCTAAAGCTTTGAGATCCTGCACCTGCATGGGAAACCCAGAAGAGGTTCTGGGCTCCTGGCTTCGGTTCAGTGCAGCTCCAACCATTGCGGCCACTTGGCAAGTGAATCAGTGGATGGAAGATCTTCCTCTCTGTCTCTCCTCTTCTCTATATCTGCCTTTTCAGTAAAAATGATAAATACATCTTTTTTAAAAAAGATTTTTGAAAGCTGTGAAACTAGAAATCATAGTGCAACACTCCTTCTTCAGGACACTAAGTATGTTAGAGTCATTGAGTAAGTAAAGTAAGAAGGAAAAACGAAATTCCCAGGTGCAGAAGGAAATGCAAAAATGGAAGCCCCCTTCTGCTTTCTTGGTAATCATCACAAGAAGCAAGTGACTTCAAGGAAGCAGTTGAAGCTGCAATGATAAGGTTAAGTAGAGGAGATGGCATCTCAAACTCTGCCCTGGGACCATCTGTAGTTTCCAACAACAATGAGAGACAGCAATGCCTGCTGCTGTAAAGACAGAGCCAAGGTTCAACAGGTTCAACACAGCAACCCAGCAGGACTGGAGAACCACCGAGACACTAACTAGATTAAACATCTGGGGCTCACTAGAAATGGAAACCTACAATGAGGTCCAAAGAGGAACTGTGGTTAGGTCATCTGACTTCAAGTGAAAGACCAGAAATGGATTGTGAGCAACCGGTAAATGCCATTGTGCAGTGGCTGTGTCATCTTGCTTGTCCTTTGTGTTTCCAGACAGCCTCCAGTACTATGGACTCCAATTCCAGGGAAGAGTCAACAACAGGGCTCCAGGTTGTGTTGTGGGACTCATACAGGTACCATGCAGTTACAAAGCCTTCAGAGCACTCAGCTCACTTGGCCTTGGCTAGCTCAGAAGCCAGACCAGCAAGTGTAGCACCTCCCTCTACTCCTCTGTGCTCAGAAACAAGCTCACTCACCTCCCTTCCACTCCAGCCTTCACAAGCACATGGCATGGACCACAACCCACTTCGCAGCTGCTAACACCACACCAGTCTATGCTGGGGTCTGTGCAGTGGATGTGGATGACACGAAGGTGTGCGGAGAATAGCTCCCCTGTGTGGCAAGGCCCGGGGGAGCTTCCAGGTGTTAGGCAAGGCCCGGTGGAAGTCTCTCTGACCACCTTGACGCTGTTTCACCCCCTGTTTGCATGGACACTCAAGCACCCCACTAAGAATTCTGTAATCTATTGAGGCATTGTTGTTTGCCCCTGTGAGACAGTTTTTGCAACCGATGCAAGCTTGAGAGTTAATGTCACTGATAATGTCTTGGTGAGTGGGCCTTTGACAATTTACACATAGGAGCACAGTTAAGCCCATGCCATTTTTGGACACCTTATTGGGTACTTAACCATTGCCTCAGAATTTGGCCCAGACATGTAGCACTCCTTCTGGGAAGGGGCTTGAAGATATCCTAAATATTAATGCAAGTGATGGGAGTGAGGGCTGAAACTGCTATGACAATAAATATAGTTATTGCTATCTCAAAGGCTAGCCTGTCTTTGCAATTTTTCGGAATATAGAAAATGTAATTATTTTAGCCGCTTTTATAATTTTAGCTAGAGGAATTAAGGATGCTTTTATTAAAGAAAAATGCTTTTGATTATTGTTTCATTGTTTATGGGGTTGTAGAATCTATAGTTGTAGAGGGATTTTATATTTGAAATTTCTGTTTTAGATTTTACGTTTTTTCCCTTGTGACCTATTTTCCCATTAAATAATGGGTAAACTGTAGAAATAGAAATATGGTAGGAATGTACTACTGATTAGCAGGTAATCGCATGTGCCTTGGCCTTGGAGTCCCGGTTGTTGCTCCATGGCTACTGTGGAAAAATAAATAATGGCTTGCTTTGAAGAATATGAATACAGTATTTTGCAGAATTATCTTTGGGGGCACCTGCTTAGCCTTGAAGTGCAGACGGAGTGACCAAATGTCTGTACATGCCCCCTTAGTCTTGAAGTAAAAATAGAATAATTAGTTGTTTGTGTAGAAGCTTGTGAGGTGTCTGAGTAAATAAAAAGGGCAGCTTTTTCTTGGGCTGTTGTGAGAATGCACCAAGTGTCAGTGTCTGTGTCTTTCTTTATCGCTGACTCCACGCACCCTTCCCGAGCTCCGAACTCAGCTGGAGCTGGACTCCAGCAAGTCTATGTATGGGAAAAGCCAGAAAACACGTCTCCACACACTGTCAATTGGCCTCTGGCAGAGCCAATGCTGTGACTTTCATGGAAAAATTCCCCAAAATATTCCAGCAGCCTCCATATTCATTCTCTCTCTCTCTCTCTCTCTTTCGCTATCTCTATCTCTATCTCTCTATCTCTCTATCTCTCCCTCCCTCCTTCCCTCCCTCTTTCCTGGAGAGGTTGCCCTTGACAAGGTTAGGGAGCAGGCACTTCTCCACTCCACATGGGCTCTCCCTCTGTTCTATATCCCCAAGTCATATCAACTATTAGAGGTCAGGATTCCCAGGCAGGTCTGTAGTCTACAATCACTCAAGACCAGCCCTGTTCCATCCACAAAACTCAACTAAAGGTCATGGAAATGGAAGAGATGTCTACTTGCGTGTCAGTTCTCATCTTCTGCAGATTGTACAATCTTCTAAGCTTTCTTTTCCAAAACAGGCATCCCTAGGGGGTCAAGTTACAATCACAGGTGCTTTTTGTAATATCCTACGGCTGCCCAAGAGTTCATATGAACTATGCACTCATATTTCAGCACAGAGTCCTTCCCGTGGAGCTGGACACCTAGCCAGGCTGCTGGATGTGTTGCCTCTAGGACCCCACTTACAATGCCAGAGTATCATTCAGTGGGCTTCTAGGACATTATGGCCACTACATTTGATCTTCTAAAGAATTATTTAGTTTCATTCAGTGAGAATCAGACAGGAGGGGGACCTATTTTAAAACTAAATTATATAATTATCTAAACACAAGAAGGGCAGGATTTCAAAAATGCATTTTGCTGCCATTGGAAACAAACATTTTTTCTAATTTATTTTGAAATAAATCATTGTGATTATAACCAAAATTTTAAAAAAACTAAATTATATAAATTATACTAAAAACAAAATGGAAAATTTCTAAAACTTTGTGTGAATAAAAACAAAACTAATAAATATTAGGCCTAAGTTTCAATGATATGTTGCCTAAAAGGAACTTCTTCTCTTGAAAATGAACCTCCATTAGAAAAAAGTATCACAGTGTTATTTATAATCCTCTCCAAAGTTACTTCTTTAGGGTAGATATTTTTTAAACATGATATATTTATCTTATCCTATTAATTTTATGCAAAGCTATACACCTTGCCTTCCCAAGCATTAATATCTCCTTGCCCACTGCTTCTAAAATTCATCTACAAATAAATGTTGACCCTGAAACAACCTGGAAATTTAAAATAATCAAAGCAAATCTGAATTTTTTTTCTATCAAAAATGTTACAATGTTTTTTTAAAGTTATGACTCATTATCAATATTTTTCATGGAGATTAGAAATACACTGTTTAGATTATGTGAATGTGACATCTACTTTATTGTAGCAGCCAAACAAATCCACAAGAGTCCATATAATAAAGAGTCACATGCACCAATAAGACATTCTTTTTTATATATAATAGTTGGGTCATGAAATTAATCCACACAATCTTTATTTTCACACACACAAATAAAGTAAAAGAAGGCAGTTTAAGAAAGCCACCACTGGGGCTCGGCAGTGTGGCCTAGTGGCTAAGGTCCTCACCTTGATCCCATATAGCTGCTGGTTCTAATCCCGGCAGCTCCACTTCCTCTCTGTCTCTCCTCCTCTCAGTATATCTGACTTTGTAATAAAAATAAAATAAATCTTTAAAAAAAAGAAAGAAAGAAAGCCACCACTTAGCATACTCCAGTGCTGGCAATTCCATTTCTAGGAATTTTAGCATTACCATTCATGGACAGAAACTAGAAATAACTGGCAAGTATGGTAGAGAATAGATTAAGTTAATTAAGCTCACTCCTCATCATGTAATAAAATACAGCCATTACAAATTATAACGTATGTCAGTATTCATTGACTGAAAAATGTCTCTGTTCAGTTCATAAGGAAATACACAGGGCACCATATTTTTTAACATGGACTACCAGGGTGATGGTGTGTTGATGTGAGTACAGAAAAAGGTGTCAGAAAACTTGTTTGCCAAAATGTCAAAGATGTTTTACTTCTGGCTAGTATTATGCTTATATTTTACCCATTTCTGTCATGTTTGAATTATTTTTACAATGACAATGTGTCATTTTTATAATGCAAAAATAAAAGTTCTTTTCAAGTTTAGAAATTTTGACTTTTTAAAAATGCGGCCCTTGGGGAATCTTTTTATAGGCTACAGCCATGATGCAATGAAACAACAACAAAAACTGAGCTTGGAGCTAAACTAATCAAGTCCATGTTTATTGATTCTCATCTTTTTCTCTTTAGCATATTTTACCCAAATAAGAGAAGTTCAAAAAATAGAGGAACAATTACAAATACATCATCTCTTCTGTCCTCATCAATTAGAGTGCTTCACCAAAGTGAGTGAAGAAGATTGCAGCCATTTTAATATTGGAAATGATTTGCTTTACTGTAGATGTAGTGCCCGTCATCTTTAGCAGAGCAAAGGGAGCTAAAAGAGCTATCTATCATGTTAAATGTAGAGTTTAAGAAGTTGGATTGATTTTAAAAAAAAAACCCACCAATTACATTTAAATTCATGAGCATATATTGATTAAAATGGCACTGCTGGGGAACCACCTTATTACTTAGGTAATTGACAAGGAAAGGAAAAGAATCAAAGATTTTTTCACAGGAAAAGAAAGACATTGGAAAATGCTGCCTTTCATACAAATTTACTGAAGTAACATTTAAAGCACGAAAAAGAAAAAGCAAACAAAAATATACATTAAGTAGGTGCCATTTTGAGGTTTTTCTTTAAAAGAAATACACATATATATCCTGCAGACTATAATGTTGAGAAATATCAATAAAATGACCCTTTCCGGAAAATCCTTTACTATTCAAATTAGCTGAGAAAATATGACCATTCATGGGCATATTCTTTTTCCTCCTCTCTTCTTGGTTTCAGAGACCTTAACCAAAACGGGTCAAAAACGTCATCTGTTCTAAATCTGCCATGATACAAATAGAGCAGGTTGGAGTCAATTCGTTATGGTAACAACAGTAAGGTCAGCTTAGCTTACTGGCTTAGATTCCAAGCTTCCTGATTCTGAATTCAACCACGGTCTTCTCATTGCATGTCTCCAATCTGTGCTTTACATTATCAAACAAAAACATAAACACACACAAAGATATATGTCACTCTTATAATTATCCTTTAAATAAGCCGCTCATTTTAAAAAGAATCAAATTAAACATCAGCAAGTCAGGCTTTTGGGTTCTTGCTATTCTCACATTAACAATAAAGATGTATATTCATTCATTTATTCAGTCAACAAGTATAAAAATACATTTTCAATATGTATAAAAGTCTGTGGTATCGAGTCATGCACACACGGCACATATTAATCACCCACTCAGAAAACACTATTTTAGAAGCCAAAGCTATGAAAGATACAGAAACTTACTTTAAAGGCACAAACAATGAAAAAGGCAAACCTTGGGGGCTGACGTTGTGGCTTATCAGCTTAAGCCTCTGCATCCTGTATGGGATCAGATATGCCAGCATCCCATATGGGCATCAGTTCAGGAACCTGCTGCTCTACTTTCAATCCATCTCCCTGCTAATGTGCCT
This sequence comes from Ochotona princeps, assembly GCF_030435755.1. NCBI lineage: Eukaryota > Metazoa > Chordata > Mammalia > Lagomorpha > Ochotonidae > Ochotona > Ochotona princeps. Next base: position 33,457,115 of record NC_080838.1, read on the forward strand.
GGGAAGACAGCGGAGGATGGGTGGAATGCTTGGACCCCTGTACCCACATGGGAGACCCAGAAGTGCCTGGCTCCTCCTGCCTTCGGCTCCTGGTTGCTGTAGCCATTTAAGGAGTAAACTAGTGGATGGAAGATTTTCTCTCTCTCTCATTTCCTCTCTCTGCAACTCTGCCTTTCAAATAAATAAAAATAAATACAAAATAAACAATTTCAACTTTTTTTTAAAAAAAGTAAAAAACGCAAAACTTTTAGGTAGCAATACTAATGCAAAACAAGTTTCTATACCATAACAAACAGCAGGCCGTGTGGCAGTGTGAAATTAGAAGGCCTACCATAGACTGAAATCCCTTTGCTCCTGTGACTCCAGGACACTGGGACCTAGACAGAAGCTCCAGTTAATTAGATTGTCCTTATTTTGGGTTGTGCCCAAGACCCCAGACCCTGTCATCCTCGTCACCTTCTCCCTGCCCTTCATTCTTATCTCCAATCCTGCAACACAGCTTCCACTGACATTTATTACAGCTTTTGAATTTCAATGCAAATTTGCAGTCTCCACGGTATTAATGACAAAGTGTGAACTTTCCCCAAAATAAATGCTTGTTTTAACTCAGTGAAATTTGATCACTTACTAGATTAAAAATTGTGAGGAGCGATTTGAAGGTCATTATGAAGACTGACACCCTGCCTGGCACCCTTCCTTCTTCCTCACATTTCGTGAAATTCGTGAGGTCTAACCATCCACCAATCAGATGTAACCCGGCATTTCACCTAAGAATCCCACCCCCAATATCCCAACCCCACCCACTCGCCAATCATCCTTAGGCATTCACCTGCAGGCACCAATCCCCTGGGGCCTGCCCTCAATCCCTCCCAATCCCCACCTTCCACACCTTGTGGGTCTACATGATTATTAGGGGTCCCAGGTGCCACTATCTTCCCTTCCCGCCCCACCCCCCGGTCCCTGCTGATCTCCACTAACTCCACCCTGTTTCTCCCCCACTGGAATAAACTTCCTAAGATACCTCGTTGCGTCTGGTGTTTTCAGCTCACGGTAAAGAACCAGGATGCAGGAATTAGCTTCATGTAATAATATCAGAATACCGTATGAACTAGAACTCGAACTGTTTTAAATAACTAACAAAAATAAGGATCATTGTTAATCCATCATAGTTTTTTTAAGTCTTTATTGCTCATCTTCTCTGTACACAGGAGAAATTAATTAGATGAATATTCTATTTCAGAAAAAAAAAGAGATTTGAGGAAAGAATAAATACATGTTTGTGAGTAAATCAGAACATGCCCACTGGAAGAAGCAAGTGGCCCACCCAAGAAAGCTGCATTGATGGTAGGGAGACAGCAGGACCCCAGGCACAATGGAGGGGGGAGAAGGGCCTTGCACATTTTACACAGGAGTGCCCCTGCTTGAGGTGCTGGGAAGCTGAAACAACCTCCTGGAAAATGCTCATGCCATGTCTACAGGGGTGAACTGGCCATTCTTGTCAAATAAGAAAGAGATGCAAAGAGTCAGGAGAGGGAGGTAATGAAGGGTGTAATGGAATAAATATCCTCCCAGGATCTATAATCAAATCTGTGTTGACTCAGCTCTCTCCCCACTCCGGGACCCTTATCCCATCCCCCACCATCCCATGTCTGCAGCTGTAGGGATCTGTGGTCACCTAGACAACAGATGCAAGACCAGGCTGATCAGCTGCCTCACCTCGCCCTGACTGTCCCTCCGCCCCAGGATGGAGCCATTCTAGTCAACAACTCTGCATCTGGCAGGCAGCCAGGTGAAAGCCTGGAGACCGGAAAGTGGATCACTGTGCTTTTCACTTCTTGCGGCAGCCAAGAGATGTAATATCATAGATACCCGATTCCATCTCAAAGACGTCATGCTGAGCACCACCCAAGGGAAAATGTTAAGTTTTAATTAAAAAAAAATACAGATGACTTTCATGGTGTTTTCTGCCACTCCCTTCACAGATTCTGGTTGGGGGGGCTTTTTGTTTTGTTTTGTTTTTTCATTTTAGTTTGATCTTGACTGATAAAAGAAGCGCACTGCTGTTAGAAGAGCTAAGCACCCTAGGAGTGTCACATATTATCATTTACTTAGAAAAGGCAACCTTATATAGTAATTTAGAAGGCAAGCATGCGGGTGGTGCTGGGGAAGGAAATGAAAGGCTCATTGGCCTTTGCCAAAGGCCCCAGCAGAGAATCCTACTGACTGTTCAGACATTACTGTCCTATATTTACTTAGCAAGGACAATTTATTTTCTTTTGTATTTTCAAAGCACTTGAAATGATTTCTTCCCTTCGTGATGATTTCCCTATGCTGTTTCCAATTAAGCAATGTTGGGTTATTCAGAACTCACAAGGCACCATCCTGAAACCATTAAATGCCACCTCACAGGGAGGGACGCCAGGGGCTGTACCAAGTCCTCCACTGACATCTGGGACATAAAATATCCTGAACAGAAGACAGCAGATATGTCTTGATTTCATGAAAGTTGGTGAATTAAAATTAGAACATCTCCCAAAGTCATCACCATAATTTTTAGGACTCCCTGTGCAGTTCCTATACACTAAGTAACTCACATGTTCAGTTTTTCACCCAGAGAAGAGTCTTCAGAGATGGCTGCTAAAGCTCTCTATTTGCAAATAAGGACGCTGAGGCAATGAGTCTAACGGAGCAGAGTAAAAGTCCACCTTCTCTAAACAGCTCAACAGAATTCTATGCCATGAGTTCTATATAGCATGAGGTACTTCCTTTTAAATTCCATACTGTTTTCAACTAGGACAATCATTTCATATTATCTGGCCTTACAAAATACATACATTTTAGAATCCATTGTCAGAAAGCAATTAAACTGTATACAAAGAAATACTGGTTGGAATGGATACTGCACGTATTTTGTGAACCATCATATTTGACAAAAATGAAAACTTGCTTAGAGAGAAGGAGTCATCAGAGGTTATTACATCTGACTTCAGTGCCTTTGCTTTTCCTCTTTGTATCTGTAGAAACACAATCGGATTACTGCTTCTCTTCATTTCTGAAGAAAATAAAATCTGTGTGGCAAACAGGTTTAATTTTCTCTTCTAATTACTACTTACTAGTTATTTCCTCTACTGATAATTTCCTCTAATCATTTCCTCCTCTAATTAGGATAATAGCAAAGATGACTGCAAAGCCCTGCATTGCATGATTACTGGGTCCCAAATAATTGTCTCAACATACCACCCTTACAGAACCTTGCACGAGATTCACTGGTTTTCTAAGAGTTTCAGATTCCTCACCTTTAGAACACCTTAATATTCCAACATTTTTAATCCACCAAACAGTTTCATTCCACATACCCCATTTTACAGATGAGGAAATTGAGGCTCAAAAACTAAAGGATGCTTAAGGCTACATGATGAAATGGTAACCAGATTCAGGATTCCTTTGTCCTTTTCATGTGTCAACTTTCAAACAACATCTAAGTAAAACCATGACCTTCTGAAGGAGAGCTGAAATTAAGACACACTAGAAAACAGAATCAAGTCCTTCTTCGCTCTGACACTGAGGTCAAAATAAACAAGATCCATGTATCAGATTCTCCTCAGCGCTCCTTAAATTACTATTCTCCCATTGGGAGGCTCAATTTCAGAGAAAAGGAAAAGATTAGTATGGTATTATTTTTGACCAAACAACTCCATGAGAGGTAGCAGTGATTATCCAGTTTCAAACAATGTTCTAGAGCTTATTCACAGGCTGCTCTACCATGAAAAGCCAAAATGAATGGGGAGGAAAAAGGAAGATGCCAGTGCAGAAGTGATTCTCATGAGGCCATGCTCACCTAATGATGGGAACACAGGCACAAAGATTGATTTATTTGAAAGGCAGAGTGACAGAAACAGAGAAAGAAAGAAAACTATCTTCCACCTACCAGGTCACTCCCCTAAAGGGCCACAGTAGCCCAGCTTGACTAGCCTGAAGCCAGGAGCAAAAAACCCCATCCGGCCTACTATAAGTGTAACAGAACTTCAACCATCACCTGCTACTTCCAAGATGGCTTAGCAGGGAGCCAGATCAAAAGCAGAGCAGCCAGAACTCTTCACTGGAACTCCAGTATCAGATGTAGTACCCATGTGTTGACTTAATCTGCACACTCAGAGCCAACTAGACATTCATGCACATTAATTGTCATCTACAAAATGAGAATGAAAGAAGTGCTAACTAGTAATCTGTCTAATTGAATATGGACTGACACTGGTATTCTGGTCCACTATGTTCTATACACTAGACAGTCAAATGAGGTTATCTTAAAAGGAAAAAAGGAGGCTTCCAATATATTAAAATCTATTTTTTGCCTGTATGTTTATTGTTTACATATTTATTGCCTCGTTTTTCAAAACGTCAGGCAATAGCATAGTGACTACATTGCTGGGAAGAAGGAAAGAAACCTAACAAAAACACATATATTTTTGTGGACTCATTTCCTTTCATCACTTTGCAATATATTACATTTTACTGTAATTGATGAAGTGATTTCCATATAATTATCTGGTGTCAACTGAATCAACTCTCTCAAAATGCCAAAGGTTGAAAACCATTCATGGAAGATAATGTGTGTCAGGCAAAGGACAGCAAGAACATAACAGGGATGGCGCTCTGATGCTAATGCCACTCCGCATCAGGCATGCTGTCAGATTAAAGACCATGGCTGTTGATTCCTGAGTGACCAGTAGACCAAATATTCAAAATCATACTGAATAACAGAAACCATGAAGTCATATCCACTGTTGCTAAGCAGGAATCTTCCTTGTTTTGATCTGCGATATTAGCTTGTGTTGGTGAGAACCCAACACAATCAGAAATACACCTAATAACCAGGCATTCAGAACATGAAAATTTCTAGATTTGTTTCTTTGAACAGTGATTACAGCCAGGCAATACTCTACTTAAAAGTATACAGAATCTAAATCAAAAGAATGTTTAGAAAGATCCTCCTGAATACAATTTTTAAATGGCTCAAATATAATGTGGCAACAAGTCAACAATTTTTTCCAGAAGGTATTATTGAAAATGCAAAAAAAAATCATTGGAAGTTGATTTACATAATATTAAAGCAAGTCACACATTGGAAGATGTATGTTGCGTAGCTGGATAAAGGAACACGTGCTTCTATGTCAACCTATTGTATTTTTTACATTCAATTTCAATCCTGAAATAAAGATCTACTTCTTTGGGAATTCCAATAACAAGACAAGCTGGGATAAAGTATCAAATGTAAATGAATTATTAAAGAAAAATCAACATTTTACAGAAAACTAGTATAAATAAAATTATACTCAGAATACCTGTTTAAACAGGAATTAACCAAAAATAATAATCTATAGTAAGGTTATGAAGGTGTCACATCAAGCCTATTCAATATACTGCTTGTAGGTAAGTTTAGGCAGCAAAATCGATCGAAAATGGAAATGTAAAAATGCTGCAGAATGTCATTATCATAGCTGACTCTGTAGAAACTCATATTTAAACTAAAATGAAATATTTAAAGCATGTTACAATGATGTGGAGAGTTTAATGTCACATAGAAATTGATACTACTGAGGTTCAATGGTATCTCCTGCAAATCCTTTAAAGAATCATGGAGAATATTTCACACAGTTCCACTCAGCAAATACGTGGATGCTCCAAATTGGGTGCTTGTTCACCCATCACCTAACATTTTAAGAATTATTTATCTATTTGAAAAGGCAGGGGAAATCTTCTTCTACTGATTCACTCTCCAAATGGCCATAATAATGAGGCCAGAAGAAGCCAGGTCTCCCTTGTGGGTGACAGTAACCCAATTAGTAGCACTGTCACCACTGCCTGCCTGTGCCTGTATTAGCAAGAAAGTGCAGAGAGGAGATGGAGATGGTTGTGAGCTCAATACTCTGATATAGGACATTTTCGTCTTAACAAGTATCTTAACTGCTCTGTTAGATGCCTATTTCCTGACATCTATTTAAGAATTAAAAATATAGGGCTCAGCACAATAGCCTGGTGGCTAAATCTTCACCTTACATGTGTCAAGATCCAATGTGGGCACCACTTTCCATCTAGCTCCCTGCTTGTGGCCTGGGAGGACAGTAGAGAATGGCCGAAAACCTTGGGTCTGCACCCGGGTGGGAGACTCAGAAGAAACTCCTGGTTTCAGATCAGCTTAGCTCTGACTTCTGCATATCTGCCTTTCCAATTAAAAAAAAAAATCTTTAAAAAATACAATGTGTTCCCTAACAGTGGCCTACTTTGTAAATAACTTCTTAAAAATGGAAATAAATCAAAATCAGAGAAAATGTTTTAGAAAAGCACTGTTGAAAATGTTTCTATAATTGGGTGATGGGGGGGCTGAAAATGTTCTAAGTGCATATTTCTTTAAAATGTCCTTAACTAGAAACAAGAATATATGAATTGTTCTTGTACCTTCACAAAAGTTTCGTAAGGATTTAACATTAAACTATGCAAATATAATCTCTTACAATCAGTCACTAAAAACAAAAAGAGTACATCAGAAAAGACGAATGTCTACAAGCAAATTACTTTGCAAAAAACTGAACGATTTCTACAACAACGCAAACGGCAGAACTGCCCCAGCATATATGCAGCATTCAGTACCTGCAGATGGAGGTAGGCAATCAGGAGCTGGGAATCACCGGAGTCCCTCCCACAATGGGTCCCACCACAGCTCCAAGAGCAATACCCAATGCGGGGAACATGGCCTTGCTCACCATCACTATCCCGGGGGGAGCAGCCGGTCAGGTCTCCCACCCACATTCCCAGGGCTAGGACAGGCACGAGGAGTTTGAAGTTGGATGCCAAGAGGAGCAGCAGGGTGCCGCGCGGTGCCGTGGATCACAAAGTACCAGTGGCCCTGGAAAAAGCCAAGAAGATGTTTCTAGCACATCCTGAACAAGGGAGACAGCCCTTGGTGGCAAGTGGCAGGCATATTATGAAAAAGTTCTGTTTGATCAGTTGGCTTTTATTGAAGAACTGTTTTCCCTTTTGATGGTCAATCTTCTGGCCCAAGAACTGGGTTGCTATGAATTTACTGAGAGGTATCTCAGGGCTAATGGAAGAAAAGAAAAACTGACTGAGTGAGAACCCAGCATTCCACTTTCTCTGGGGTTCATTCCAAATAGCTCTGTGTCCATGAAAAATTTGATCTTCAAAGAAAGCTGTTTTCAGTTTTTCAAAATAGGCAGGCAATAGGATAGTGACTGCACGGCTATGAAGAAGGAAAGAAACCTAACATAAAGAGAGAGTTGGAGCTGTTAAAGTCCATTTTTCAAGCATGCCCTGAAATATCCATGACTTACAACTTTGTTAGCAAACTAGATGATTTTCCTTGCATTGGAAAGATGTTTTTCAGATTTGCTTGGCTGAAAAGATGGTTTTGCAAGAGTAGTCCATGACCAAGTCAAAATGCCAATCTAAGAGTCCACTGATAAGAATTACATAATGAAAAAAAGAAATGTCCACAGCATTTTTTGGACTGCAACCCTATGGAGAAAACCTTTCAGTTTTCATTATGATCAACTTTTGCCATAGCAATCGGAATCTAACTTCTAAATGTAAGATAAATTGAATATCATTCATTATCCAAACAATGAACAAAATCACAGAGGAAGATTTATCCTATGTGCTACATCTTAAGATGTGTTTCCCAACTCATCAGAAAGTATATTTGGTTGTTAATAAAGTTACTGTGATCTAGAACTCAAGAAAACCCATTGTAATGATAATTTTGAAAAGTCAAAAATAATACTTAACCTTAAAAGCTTTTTTATGTAAACATTATGCAAAAATACAAAGAAAATAAATGCTCTCATATCATATGCCACAATTCTTGTTTTACTTACTTTGTTTCTGGTTTCACTGACAAGGGAGAGACTGGTTACAGTCTTTATTGTAGTGACTCTTAACAAAAGCTATCAAGTGACAGCAAGCCCTATAAATGCAAAAGGTTTTAATAATAATTGTACTGTTGACCTTCAAGAGTTTTTAATCTGATCAGAAATCCAACTAAGTATCTGAAGCTTTCTTCTGTCTCCTCCCCTAACTACAACTCTAATTTGCTATGCACCAGCCAGCATTAGAGTTAATAAAATGTCTTGTTCTATGTAAAATAAAAATGCTATAACTGTATCTATAGTACTAATTGATGTGAATGAAGACTGATTATCATCTACTGACTTCTTCAAAGTACATCTACCCATACAAAGAGATTGGTTCTCCAAATACACTCTTTATTAAACTAAAATTTTACTATAACTTTGAAACATGCCACATAGGGTCACATAAAACATTTCAAATCATAAAGTCAGTCAATCTTTTCACACACACACACACACACACACACACACACTCAACACATACAAAAAAAGACCTTACTGATCAATGAGAATAAAAAGTTGCTTTGTATTGTCAAAAAATTACATTAAAAAATAGCTTTAAAATCATTCCTATCATCCTTTATCTCTTTTCTTTGTCCCATTGCACATGCTTTATATTGGACATATAATATCAGTACAGAAATAACCCAAATACACATGTACTTATAAGAATATTGTATTTCACTTACAGGTCTAGGCTACATGAGTGAATGGGCTACTCAGAATTTTCTTATTCCAAGAACAGTCAGACCTTTCTGGAAATCACTGGGCAATGAAGAAGCAGATACATGAGCAAAATCCATAGCCACAGACAGAGAAGCACATACCAACTCAGGTGAAGGCTGTATGATCATGGGAGTGTAGAGGAACCAGGGCTTACCTCCAACTTGAAAACCAAGTCAAACTTCCCAGAAGACTTCCTCTAGGAGACTCTTCCAGTGGAAGGAGATCTGCTCCAAGTTTTTTGGAGTGGGAGTTGAGGCAAGGGACAGGCAAGCCTTCCAGCAGAAGACAGAGCAAAGATGAAGAGCCACAAAAGGCATAGAGTTTTGAGAGGACTGGAGCATTTCCAAATGGACAGATGCACTTCTAGAAGAGTGATGGGAGCTGAGGCTGGGCATTCATTTAGTGCCCAAATCTTGAAAACACTTGATGTGCCTCATGGAGCCACCAGCCAATGGATGAGCCTTAGTGTTGGGTAGCAACTAAGAGCACACACTCTGAAATTAAAATTTCTCTACCCTGGTGTTGCCATTCGCTAACTGCAAGAGTTTAAGATGGTAACTGATCTTCATTAAGTCTCAGTTTCCTCATCTTGAAAAAAAAAATGGCACCAGGGGCACTGTGACCAAAACAATTCATAAGGCACAAAATAGCTGTCTGCACACAAGATAAAAGTGATGTGGTTATTAGTGTCTGGGGTATTTTAAGCAGTGGTAGAGCAGGTGATTAAAAATAAATTTCCCTGGCAGCTCCTAGGAGCACGAACCTGAAGAATGTGAAACCAGAGCACAGACACCAGTCACAAAGCTATGGAATTGTCTACAAGATAAATCATGAGGGTCTGAGCTGAGATGGTGGGTTCAGGAAGACAGAACAGGAAAAAGAGGCTATTGAGAAGGCAGAAAATTAGTACTCCAACTGTCTCCTAAATGCCTCGGTTTGATAACCCTTTAATAATTTCACCTTTACTGTGTCTGGGCTACATGAAGAAATTCTCAAAGTTGGTCCTGCAACTAGAAATATTTTGCTTAAAAAAAAATCATGTCTTTAAATAAGTATAGAAGGGGCAGGCATTGTAGCACAGAAGATAAACTGCTGCATGGAACATTGGCACACAGCATCGGAGTCCCAGGGTTCAAGTCCTATCTCAACCTCCTATCCAGCTTCTTGCCAGTGGGTACCCTTGGAAGAAGCAGGTGATGGCTCAAATACTTGGATCACCCACATGTGAGACTGAGATGGAATTTCAGGATCCTGGCTTTGGTGCGGTCCAACCCTGGCTGTGGTGGGCATTTGGGTAGTGAATCCATGGATGGATGATCTCATTCTTCCTCCCTGCATTGTTCTCCTTTTCAATAAATGAAAATAAATAAAAAATAAAGAAAACTAAAAGTGTGCCGGAGGAGCAAGACTATAGAACAGAAATCTCTGGCAATCGTTCTGCTGCAGATGAACAACTGTCCATTCAAAAATGTATCTTCACAAGAGCTAAGGAAACAAGGTGAAAGATCATAGTGCCTGGATAGAGCATAATAATAAGAAAAGACACATTGAAGAGGACAGCAAGACTAGCTTGGCAATATCTGAAGCACCTCTTTCCTAGTCCAAGGCTATACAGTACAGAGAGGTGAAACATTCACTTGGGGGAAAGAGAAGTGAGCAAAGTACTTTGTTTTGAAATCCTAAAATGGGCTCACCATAGCACAGCTCAGCACCCATGGGACCTCTGTGGAAGTGACTTCAAGGTGGTACTTGCAGATTGCTCCTGTCTGACCCACTTCAGTGTCAGACAGGAACATGTAGAACACATGAGATACACTTGAATTCTAGCTTGCATCTTCACAGCTGACAAAGTTTCTTGGGTTCCAAATAACCCACAGTGACAGGGAGGCCTTATTGGCCAGGAACTTGAGGCATACCCCAGTGCTAGACTAGCTCAGCTGTGGGAGTTAACATCCCAGCTGATACCCCAGCAACATGACAGCTTCAGTGGATGGAACATTCCAGTATGGTAATACGTCAGCCATGTGGTTCCGGACTTAGATAAGTCCCCCAGCACTGTAACAGCTTCAGCCTTCTTGGGCTTAGGGTCCACAGGCAACCTCCCCTGAAATTCTGACCAGGCTTACTACTGAAGGACATTCTTAGGCAGCAAAGGCTGTCCTAGGTACCTGCTTCTTCAATGCATTGGCATTACTGCACAACCACAAAGATCAATAGCCATCAGGGAAGCCTGGCATCATCCAACAGAAAAAAAAATAAGGTGCCAGCAGCTGTCCCTAAAAGAGATTAACATGTATGAACTGACTGACAAAGAATTCAAGCTAGCAGTTTTAAAGAAGTTCTACAAACCTCCATAAATTATACAGAAAAAATTCAACTAGACAAGGAAAGTAGTAAGAAATTTAACAAAGAAATTTAAATAATTTTTTTAAAAAGTTGAACAGAAATCCTAAAGCAGAAAAATGCAATAAAGAAAACAAAAAGCTGCAATCTCAATAGTAGAATTGATCAAGAAGAAGAATCTGTGAAACTGAAACCATGTAATTTAGAATTACACACAAAAAAAAGAAAGAATAGAACAGAAGGGAAAACTCCGAGGATTTAGGAGACAGCATCAAAACAACAGATTTATGAGTCAGTGACAAGAAACAGTACAGACACAGAGTTAAAAGAAAACAAATAATCCACTTAAAAATAAGGGAAAGATACAAGTAGCTGTTTCTCAGAAACAAGACATAAAATACTCAAAAGTTACAATGTTTAAACATCTCAAATTATCAGAGAAATATAAATCAAAATACAATGAAATATCATTTCACACCTATCAGAATGGCTATGACCTAAATAAAAAAGACAGCAAGTGTCTGCAAGGATGTGAAGAAAATGGAATCTTAAACATTGTTGTGGCAATGTTAACCATATAGCTATTAAAGAAAATAATACAGAGGTGCCTCCAAAAATTACAAATCAAACTGTCACATGATCCAGCAGTCCCATTATTGTACATATATCCAAAGGAAATAAAGTCAGTGTGTTGGAGAGACAGCTACACTTCTAAGTTTATTGCACGATGGCCAAGAAATGAAAAATGTTTACATATCAATCAACATTAATAGAAAATGTGATACATGTACACAATGGAATAGTCATCAGAAGGAAATTCTGTTATTTGCAACAACACAGATGAACTCAGAAGCCGAGAGCCAGGAACTTCATCCAGGGCTCCAACATCATTGACAGAAATTCAAGCACCTGAGCCATCATTCACTGCTTTCAGGCATAATAGCAGGAAGCTGGATTGGCAGTAGAGTAGCTAGGATGCTAACTGGCACTCTGATTTGGAATGTGGATGTCCTAGTGGCCACTTAACCCACAGCATGACCATGACTGCCCCACTTAATACATTTAAAAGGTGATTCAAGAAATGCCAGACATCCAATAAACATCATATACAAGTTTCTTAAACAAAACAGCCTGTAAGAGTGAGCATTTGGCCTAGCAGTTAAAACTGTCCATGTCCCATCTTAAGAGTATCAGAATTTGATACCTGCTTTGGATCCTGACTTCTTCTTCTTGCTATACATCCCCTGAGAGGCAGCACATGATGGCTGAAGTAACTGAGCTCCTATTACCCCTGAGGAAGATATGGACTGAGTTCCTAGCTCCTGGTTTGGCCTTCAGTCCTGCCCCAGCTGTCATAGGCATTTGGGGAGCCAACTAGTAGTTGAGAGCTCTATTTGTTCCTCTTAAATTAAAATTGAAACTTTCTGCAGATGGTGCTGTTAAAGGCAGTAAGGTGTTCAGAGGAGTGAAAGGAAGAACCATGGACCATCATTACAGATTTCTTGGGGGAAAAATGTGTACTAAAAAGGTAAAATTCAAGCCACATCAATTCAGCTATGTTCTACAACACTTACTCTTCCTTGTTGTTTCAATTCTGTACCCACCCTACTTCCAAGTAAGAGTAGAAACCCCCAAGGGTTCATAAAAACCAAGGACCAAGGAATAGGAAAACCATGACCAATGACATACTGTGGACACACAATTTCTCAATGCAAAGTCTACCACATTTTTAGCATAATTCTCTAACAGGATCAGTGAGCTGGTAAAGGAAAGCTCTATCTAGTGATCCGTCATGTGTCAAGAGATTTTTACAAATACTTTAACACAGAGCTTTCCAGAATCTGTAGATAACACAGAAAAATAAAGTACCTAAAACAAACTAGTTTGTTTGCATTGGGACATTAAAAGAAATACTTCTGAAAAAGCCACTGTGACTTTGTCTCTCCGATCAAGTTTTTAATTTGATGAAGCTATTGACTGTTAGGATTATTTTACCGAAACGGACTCAGATATCCCCCATTTCCTGTTACAAAACCTCATGGCACTGGTTTGTATCATGAGTTTGTTAATACAGATGATGAGCCTCTTAGAATTTGTATTTTGTTTCAAGTTCATCCACAAATAAATAGATTCTCTTTCTGCTCTTTGACCCATGACACAGCAGCTTGGAAAGAAATGTCCTTCTGTAATCGATTTTGTCATTATCATTAGAAGATAAAAGTGTCATTTTTGCTTTTAAGAAAGGTTTCAGATTTGGTGAGGTTCATTGTCATGCAAATCCTGCATTGAAGTCACTGCAACCGCAACTGTCAGTAATACTAAGTGGTCCAATGTCCTCACGCTCCTGTGGGAGAACCGCATGATGATCCTGGTAGCAGGAAAGAGCTGCTTGACTTGGGGCCCCTTCAGACAATATTTTTCTAAACTATTTCTTTCAAGACCAGTTTTTGAAATCTACAAACTGACAGTAACAAAAGCTTGTCAATCTACTAGTATCAGAAGAGATAACTCTTTCATATATTAGAAAAATTATCAAGATATTCACATGTGAGGCATGTTTAGCCAAATATGCCAATTAGCATGCATTCTTGAACATGTATAAAGTAACAGAGGGAGGTTATTTCATAAGCTACATTTATCCTTTAATATCATCACCATGGAAAAATATGTGCATATAATCCAGTAAGAAATGATGTGTCTATCACAATGGCATTGCATACTGACTTTCCCAGTGGCAAAGCAAAAGATCCCCACATTTCCAGGAGGTGAGTGGTGATCATTAAACATGGCTGATTTGGAGATGCCCTCCCAGGACCCTACTTGGAGAAGCCCAACTCTTAACTTGGGGCTGGCAGGAGCACACTGGCATCTTGAAAGGCCACTAGATGTGGAGGGTACAGAAGAGATTCAGGTAGGCACTTGCTTTCTCATGTTTGGGCACTGTGCACTGGGGAAACCCTCCAGGGCTATTGCAAGTAACCACACATGTGTCTGTCAGCCCTCAGGAGGACATTAACAGCAATTCAAGAGAAAACTGGCAGCAAATAAAGCAAGAAATGTCATTTCATCAAATTACAAATAAATATATCCCAATCTCCACTCTTCCCTGAAGCCCTGGAGAGTCAATGGCAGACAGTGCCTTTCTCCCCATGCCAAGGCCTGGAGCCACAGGTCTGGCCATGGTGCTTCGGGGAAGAGTTCGGTCACATATTAGATTGAAGCTTTAATTGAACTGGACTGTATAATAACTAAAAACCACCAGAAATGCATGGAATCTGCCCAAAGTATCATTAAGGAAGGGATTATTTGTCTCTATTTTGGTTGGAAGTAGTTACTGGAAGAAAAAAAATGGTTTCGTGTTTATAACTAAATGAGTTGATACTCCTCAAAAACAAACAAAACAAAAGCAGTTACATTGCAAAGATTCATATTATCAATCACACATATTTGATGTTCAGTCCTGAAAACTTATCACCAACTCATGTGACTTCCACTGATGTTCATGTTGAAGCTATCTATGGTTTCTAGGTAAATCAATGGAAATTTGACTTTGGGCTGAATGAGAAATATAAACTTTCCTCTTTCCCTTTTTTTTTTTTTTTTTTTTGGCATACTTTGGGTTGATCTACCAAAGTAGATCAACTAAAAAAGAGATGTTTCTTTTTTAAAGATTTATTTATTTTTATTTGAAAGATACAAAGAGAGGAGAGACAGAGAGAAAGATTTTCCATCCACTGGTTTATTCCCCAAATGGTTGCAACAGCTAGAGCTGAACCAATCCAAAGCCAGGAGCCAGCAGCTTCTGGGTCTCCCATGTGGGCACAGTGTCTCAAGGCTTTGGGCCATCCTCTACTGCTTTCCCAGGCTGTAAGAAGGGAGCTGGATGGAAAATGGAATGGCCAAGATACGAACCGGCACCCATATGGGATGCTGGCACTTGGAGGTGGAGGATTAGCCAGTTGAGTCAACCTGCCAGTCACAGATATTCCTTAAAAGTTACTGTCCAGAACTCTAAAGGTAAAGCACTCTGAGCTTTCATGGGATATTAAACTAAGGTGATTGTTATTTTTAAAGAACATTATATAATCATATGCTCTCTCTTTTTCTCTCTCATCACCCCCAACACATACCCTCCATCTCCACGTCCATTTCCCCTTGCTTCTCTCCCTCCTGATACATGTTCTTCCAGTTTTATTCCTCTCTGCCCTCTTTCCACACTCCCACCCACTTCCACTCCAAAAGGCATCAGGAAAACCATCATTCACAAGGAAGACAAACTTTCAGGAAACAGCTAGCCAATCTTCCATTCTTGAGGGCAGCCCTGGTCTTTACAGTAATCAACCTCCCAGCACCCTTGGCTTCCCCTCAGCCCACCTAGTCTGTCCACAAAAAGGGAAAATTCTTCCAGCACAAACTCAATAAATTTTTGGTTGCTTTCTAGTTCGTCTCTTAACTTGGTTGAGAAAGGAGACTGGGGGAATGCTTAAAGGACCTAACAGTGCCAACTTTCAGCAAAGCAAACCCTAGGGGGACTTCTCTGGCCCCAACTTACTGTGTGGGTGTGAATCTTAAGCACACATCAGGATTACCTTCAGAGTTTTTCTAAATCCTGAAACTCGGTGAGAATTTCAGACAAATTAAAAGCAGGAAGGACGGGGGTCAACCTTTGGAGTAAAGCCAAAGCCTGAAACACTGGCATCCCACATGGATGCTGGTTCGAGTCCAGGCTATTCCATTTTCAATCCAGCTCCCTACTAATGGGCTGGGAAAAGCAGAAAAAGGTGGTTCGAGTGTTTGGGCTCATCTCATTCATGTGTCCCAGATGAAACTTTTGGCTCCTGGTTCCTGGCTCCAAGTTCCTGGCTCCAGGGCTGGCTATTATGGCCATCTGGGAAATAAAACAGCAGATAAAAGATGTCTGTCTCTCTTTTTCTCTTTTGCCTTTTCAAAATAAATAAATAGGTAGATAAATTTTAAAAATCAAGGACATAAGTCATGGTTTCTTAAATATATAAACTGTTCATTTGGGATCACATTAACTTACCTGTGTCACTTCAGACATCTGTTTCCACCAAGGAAGAAGCAGGAAAATCAAATTACATCATTTTTTAAAAACAGCTTAACCTCTGGCAGTGACTGCTTGCCTGTGCCTCAACTTCCTCACCTCTAAAATGAGAACATTTTTCATATCTCAGGTTTCGGAGGAACCTTTGAAGAAATAAGACCTACAAAGCACTTGGCACACTTCCTGCCACATAGCCAGGACTCGACACATGTGAGTTACATATATGCTGTTCTAATATCAAACCAAAGCTCTTGCATAACCAATATTTTATCTTGCTGTCATCTTTCAACGGTGATCCATCTTATCCATTAAGTTTCAAGTTTTTAATTCTGTAAAATGACATTTACTTCAGAGTTATGATAAGTGGTATACAATTGCTTAATTTTAGTCTTTATAGGTATCTTACATATAGCACAATGGAACATAAGATTTTAAAACATGCAATTCCAAAATAACGCCAACTTAATAGATTTATTTAGTTCCCATTGATTTTTGTAAACAACCCTGTCTCTACGATTTCTGGAAAAGATGCAAAACAAAATTAAACATTTCAGTAATAGGTATATAATCTAATAAACATATTACTGGTTTTCTCCTAATAGAAAAGATAGTTATTCTCAGTATAAACATTCAAACACATTAAGTTCCTATTTTCTCCTGAAAATAGCTATATTTATGAAATTATTCTATTGGAAATACTTTAGAAACCTTACCAATGGCACTAAGAGATTTGAATTATATTATTTGAAATAGATTTGGCCTATGTTGATACAAGTTTTTAAGGAGCTCATATACAATTATCAGAAAGATCGTTAAATCCTTTTCCGCCTCACAATATGAATGATTATAATTTGTTGTCTCAATTTTAATCAATAATTACTTGAAAATGTAATCAAAATTCAATAAAACAAATACCACAGGAATTTAAAAGGTTGAAAGAAAAATTAAACTTTGCACTATATAAAAGTTTTTAAAGGAAAATGTGTGAACACATTTTTATCCATTATTTTCAAAACGTGAGATATTTTTGAGTACTGTGTCAGATTTGCTTACAAAACCAAGGTTTCCCTCCATTTCTTTTTATGAAGATTTTCCAAAGTGACCTGCCAAGAATATGGCACAGCCATGTACATACAAATTTTCCAAAGAGAGACTTCTGTAAAGGAAGAGTGCCAGCATCCTTTCCATGAAGATATCTGTGCACACTCAAATGGGGTTTTATCTCTGGCTAAGTTTCTTTCTGGAGATGGTATTTTGAAAAGACTTTGCCGAGTAGCACTATCACATTACTCAACATTATAAATATAATGTTACATAATTTATAAATATAAATCACATATATTTGCAACATAAATTAAAAGATACATAAACATTCAAAACCAGACTTAAGTTACTGATCATTTGGGCCCTTTAAAAATTCATTTTATTGTGTGCTGGCACATATGCAATAAAAAGTCATTTTATTTTGGAAACAGAATATGATGGCATTGACCTTCAACTGTCAATGAAAAGTTTCAATTCTTAATATTCCTATTAAAATGTGTGGTTTGCATGCAGTTTAGCCAATCAGCCAAATGCCAAGATTGTTGGATATCTCCTAAAAGAGATGTGAAACATGTTACCAGAAGGGTATTTGTTGGAAATCTACTTAATAGCAGAAGACTAGCTTTTCTTCTGCTGTTTCAACCTGCTACTTTTTATTTTGAACAGAATTATGGGAAAAATGTAAACCTTTAAAATTGTACAACAACTTGTGTCTATAGAAAGGAACATTTTGTAAATATTTTTCATCAGTTACCAGATTTTAAATCATAAACATTTGATTTGCCAGCAAGAATCCTTCCATTTATCCTTCTCCCTCTTTCTTTGTATCGCCATACTTGGAGGGGGCCAGGCCCTGATAGATTGGAAACACTATACCTAAGTAAAGTTCACCTCATCTCAAACTAAGTGAGAGAGCGTAGGAATTGAACAAACCTGGTACTTTAAACAAAACAAAATAAAACAAACAAAAACAAGGGTCCTACCAAAGCCATGACTATTGATTTATAACAAGTGACAAGCACTTAGTTCAAGGGCTTTCTAGAAGAAACAATGCTACTATTAAAAGGGTATAACAAATCTGAACTTAAGAAAAAGCAATACCAACAAAACTAGGTTTCATCATAGTGACTTCAAATTTGGGTCTTCTCTAAAGTTTTTTATTCTCTTTGACATATGGGAAAAAATAATACACTCTAACACCTCTCTCTCTCTCTCTCACTCTCTCAAAGGTAAACATCCAGGTTCATTCTGACATTGATTTTATTTGATTTTTCACTCTAACATTTTAAAACCCCTAACTCCACAGTAACACTAGATAATGAAGACAAAGTTGCAGAGCCTTTAACAGTGATCTTTTGCAGCCACAAATATATTGCCTGGCTATTTGGAGGAAGTGCAGGGACTGGATTATTTGTGGTTCCCACAGCCCAACAGTCTCTCTGAATGCTGGTATCAGACATATCACCACTAGGCAAATGTCTCCACAGCCCCACCCCTTGGCCCCAGAAAATTGCCTCTGCTCCTGGAAGAATCACCACCATGTGGTGACACTACAGCATTAGCATGGAGGAACCAGTGCTCACCCAGTTCTTCACATCCCACTACCAAAGATCCACCAGAAAGAAAGCTTCTAGCCAGTGCTGGCCCCACATTTCAACCGGGAGGCAAGTAATTCCAAACGAATGTGGGTTAGGATGTTAGGATACTCAAGCAAGACAGCACTTTATAGATCCTATTTTCTAATTTCTTCTCCACTTCTCTGCTTTCCCATTGCACTCAAAATGTTTGCCTCTTCGTTCTACACCAGCGCACATGAGAGAAAGAGAGAGAAAGAGAGAGAGAGAGATGAGACAGCGACAGCAGGGGTGAGCCCCGGGCCAGACTGCAAGTTAGATCAGAGCTGGAATTAGAACCCAAATCTCAGTAACTACTGCCAGCCAACTGCTATTCTAGACTCAACAAATGGGCTTCAGCTTCATGAATTACAGATTCACTAAACTGGGTGTAAATGGATGCTGCTTGCCATCTATTGACTTCTAAAGAAATCTCGTGGAACCAGCCTTTACATATTTTGTCACTTTTTCAGCTGCAGGTAGAAGGCTCAGGCCTCTTCGGATACCTAAATGGCATAAGTTAAACTGAAGATGCCTGAGGGACCTCCCAGCTCCAAAAGTCTTGCTTTTCACTCCCTGCTTCATGCTTGATGTTCGCAATGCCCGCTAGGTGGCAGGATTCCACCACCACATTGAAAAAGCATTTTCCAAGTGGATTTCTGCGAGCAGAGGATTGAACAAAAATTCCTCTCTACACATCAAACATTAAAAAAAAAAAAATGTAGCTGGGGTGGCACCATGGCTCAAAAGGCTAATCTTCCACTTGCTAGTGCCAGCATCCCATACGAGTCCCAGTTCATGTCCTGGCTGCTCCACTTCCCATCCAGCCTCCAGAGTATGGCCTGGGAAAGCAGCAAAGGATGACCCAAGTCCATGGGACCGAGATCTTCCTCGGAGATCAGCTCAGCTCCTGCGGTTGCAGACATTTGGGGAGTGATCTAACAGATGGAAGATCTCTCGATCTCTCTTTCTGGTTTTCCTTCTCTCCTCTCTCTGTAACGACGCCTTTCAAATAAAATTTTTTCAAAAAAAAAAAAAAATGAAAAGCCAAGAGGAGAAGTCATGGTCCATAAACTTTATAAAGATCTAGGTCCATTTTTAATGCAGGTATAAGAAAAGAAATTGATCTCTTAGGCTCCATTGTTCTTCAATAAAATATCTTAGTTTATTACAATCAAGCAAAGTTTGCTTGGCTTCATGTATTTTAAGATTTATTTTAGCTGAATGTTAATGAGACAAGAGCAGATCCCCTGGCACAAACAGGCAGTGCCTGCAGCTAAGAAGCAAGCGATCCAATAGCAACAGAAACACTCCAGTTGCTAGAGGCGTTATAAAGCTACCTCTCAGTTAACAGAATTTTTCAACTATCTGAATTTCATGTCTAGCTCTTAACCAGGCACTTACCTAGGGCTGAATACAGTACATGGATTTCAGTATTAATTTCTGCTAAATCCTTAAAAGGATATTTTTAAAAATAGATTTTATGACATTTCACCATACTTTGAAAGTTATTGCCCAAAATTGGCCTTCCCATGAATGCTGCATAGTAAGTGTCATCACCAATATTTTATAAAAAGTCTTCCAGATTTCCAAGCTGAGTGGTTATGCCCTAGTCAGGACATTTCTTCTACGCTAGAGGCAAGCGGATCATCATGAAACAGTAACTAAGGGAATGTGCCAGTACTGCCCGAAGAAGGTCCCCAGAGGTTAGCGGCTTGTCAGATGGTAGGCTAGGCCTTTTCTTCGGCTGATAAATACATTTGGCACGCTCTTCCCCACCCCTCGCTTACCAACTGCAAATTATAATAAATGCCACCAATTACTCTCCAAAGTTTCTTTTTAAAACACCAACAGTCCACATCCTTCAAAAAACAACAACAAAACTTAATGTCAGCACCACCACTAAAGCCATAGACCCGCGCACCAGAACTTGAACCTAAACGGTTCAGGCACTCGCTTTCCTGCCCTCCCGGCCAGTACAGAGCAACGGGAACACCTCGTGCAAGCGTGCACGCCTACCTTTGCCACTTGTAAAGGCTGCTGGTGCTCCTTGCCACCCTGCAGTCGGAAGCCCCAGGGCGCCCCTCCAGTCATGGAAATGCAGATAAAATCCCCCGTGCCCATGTTGTCTTCGCTTTAGCTGGGCAGCATGAAGAGCTGGAAAAAGCCAGGCGGAGCTCGGGTGCGGTGAGGGATGCGCACTCAGCACGGGGCGCCCGGCGAGGACTCAGGAGTGGGGCGCACAGAGCCTCCCCGCTGCCGCCCCGCCGCTGCGCCGGCCGCCGCTGCGAGTTTGCGGCGCTACTGGGCTCAGCGAGCTGGAGGCAGAGGCGCTCGCTCGACGGGACACAGCCCCCTCTTGCGTCACGCTCCTTTGCTCGGCCCACCTTCGTTCAGGGAAAGAAAAAGCCCACTGCACACGTCAGCGTCCCCATCGGGGCTGAGATGGGAGCACCGGGACGGACTTTTCTTATCCTAACGGATTAAATTCCAGCATTTAAAAAAAAAAAAAGATCCGAAGACGGACATTGAGTAACTCTATGAATAGTGGAGAACGCGGGAAGGTTTTCAACTGCATCCCGAACCACCAAGCCCTGTGAACTCAGCCGAAAGATTTGATGCGCCCAAACTTTGAGAATTACCACATATATAAATGAAACCACAAATATAAATGAAAAGGGCCAGTAGGTTAGATTATGGTTTTTCTGTCTGCAACCTGCAGAATTAATTGTCCCAGAAGAGGACACAGAAGAAATTTAAACATTTCTTTTTTTAGAAACCTCCTACCATGAGAAAGTGCTCTTCTGAGCAGTGATGTGGTGATTACAGGAGAGAGTCTGACAATTTCCTCCTAGAAACTGTGTTCTCAACAACCGTGTCTCGCTGCCGGCGGTTTGGGGGACTTTAAGTAAGTGTTTCATTTTCTTCCTTCCGGCTGCAGGAAGAGATCACAACAAACCCAACAACTGCGGCCTCCAAGAGACCCTTGGAAGTTCATGAGAGCCAAAACCTCGTCCCAAACGCGGTTCTCTTCAGAAACCTGAGCCAACTTTCTCAACATCTTTGTACACACACACACACACACACACACACACACACACACACACACACACACATACAATTCACATCATTTAAGATAAGGCTGAATTTAAAAAGGACTTTTCACACTTTTCCTCCACTTTCCTGGTCTTGTCTGCTCATCAGTCCACTCGGGTCCAGCTTCTGTCCCCCCTGTGGGAAAGCTCTAGCAAGGTCAGGTGCGACCTCCTTGTTTCTGTGTAGTATGTCATACTTAACACTGTGTCTTCCCTTAATTGTTTGCTCCCTTGGACTGGATGACCCAAGAAGCTTGGGGCCCCTCTAGCTATCCTTGTCTTCCCTTCTTTGGCAGGTGCTTTGCCTCTACTTGTCCATTAAATGGGGGGATCAATTATGGCCTTGATCTGGTCTTTCTCACGCTATACTTTGCGGCGGGGGAGGGGTTCTGATGTATCCTGCAGAACCCATCTGTCCTTTCTCAATCTCATGTGTTTTTGCTTAGCTCTAGATCAAAATACCCAATTGTCTCTTAAATCTATCTGGACTTGTGAATTTACCTCAGAAACAACCTGAAATTCAAAATGTTAAAATTGAGCTAATTAGTTTTCCCCCACAAACCCTGATTCTCTTCTAATATTCCCCATCTCCAGGACATTGAACTGTCTGGTGCCCTTTCCTGTAGGCCTGGTTTGCTCCAGCTCCGACTTCCCTTCCACCGAAATGGAGCAACCCAAGGCTGGAACTGGACACCCATGCTTTGGTCCTGAGGCAAACCCTAAGTTACCTACAGAGACGCCTCTCTTGAACGAGTCAATACCATCAGCTCTCCACCTCTAATCTCTTATTCTACAAGCAAAAATAGTAATATTTGTTTAAGCTGCTGTAAGCTCTGAGAGTTATTATTTACATCTAATACTTCTTTAACTGCTATATCCAATGAATATTTTATCCCATCCAAACAGTGCCTCCTGAACAGAACTGGGGAGTCAAACTTGGTATAGTTTATTAAAGATTCATTGTTTTCCAGGAGCTTAACCTACAATATGTTGCTTCTTCTCAAAGTAGTTTATGTGTGCCTTTTTTTAACTGGTAATTATCTGTACCTTTTTTTTAACTGACATTTAACCAAGCCCTAGATCTTATCTCAGATAAGGAAACCTTCTTTCTGCCAAGGACCATTTGAATGATTATAACCTCATTTATAATCATACACAATGATCAACTTAAAAGTCAGCTAGTTACAGATTTATTGGGCTTCAAGTCCTATGTACAGTTGCCTTGGCAGGACCTCACCAAATGATTTCACAAGCTAAATGTTCCCAACTCCTACTGTGCAGCAGTGCCAGTATTTGAACTTGTGTCTGTGCACATGTGTTAAGTATCTATTCTTCAGCATTGTTTTCTGCCTCCAGGTTTTAAAATCATTTAGGACCATGCCTTCCATGATTCATTAAGGGCTATGGGTCCAACTTTTACATATATTGCCAATGTGATCCTATACTCTGTTTCCAATGCTGGAAATACCTGTATGTCTCGCCTGGACTTTGATGAGCTCTTAATGGATCTGCTGCAGGCTTGCTGCCCACCTTCAATTCAATTTTCACTCCACAGGCAGAATAAAATTTCTGAACTGCAATAGTGATCATGTGTTTCCTGTTTAAAATGTTCAAGAGCTCCCAAAATAAAGCCAAACTCCTGTGGGAACATAACACTTTCTGCCTCACACTTCCCACTCCTCCTACCTCATAGCTCGCTGTTCCTCACCTTGAATTCCATGATTCAGATACACAGAACTACTTTGAGTTTCTCTAACTTGATTTCTTGTGCCATCTGCTTAGGTTGTCTTCCAGCCATCTAGTCCTCACCAACCACTGCACCTTCTGGTTAATCCTACTCCCTTCTGGGAGCTTCTGACTAGGGGTCCCATTCTGCAGGAAGCCTTTCCCAGCTTCCCAGGCTAGGGGCTTCTTCTCCACATGGCCATCACTGCAGACTCTCCCTTCCATCTTTGAAGTTTACTGAACTCTGCACTAAACTGTGTCTCTGAAATGAGGAACCATTCCTGACTTACTCAAAATTTAATTTCCCTGGCTAATGTAGTTTATGGCAAATAATTGGTGCTCAATTAGTATGAGAAGATAAAGTTTCCTAAAATGAAGTTATAGCAAAGAGAGCCAAGGAATTCTGCTTTATTTTCTTTTTATTTCATTTGAAAAAATCTGAAACAGACCAAAATCCTTACATTATATCAGAAGGAGTCCTATGAATGCATACTGATTACTTCTCCAATATGCTGCCTTTTCCATGTTGATTTGCCCTCCCTGCTACCCCAGTTTCGAGGAATTGGTTGACCTAAGGCCATCAGAGTAATCCTTAACCAAAGAGATTGGTCAGGAATGAAGAATACACTTTGCCTATAACCAGGAGACATCCTTGACTCCAGTGATTAGTTTTATATGTGATTTGATTACAGGAAAGTTCAAGATTTTCTGGATAGCTAGCCATCTCCCCATAGATAGGAAAGTCAGTGTGAGAACAAAACCACCACAATGCGTGTTTAGACAAACAGATCTTGATGAGTCTGGTGCTCCAGTGTGCTAGAATGCAAAGCTCCCAATGCCTCTTTCTCTGAGCTGTTTCTCAGGGTTGTATTTATAGCAAATGATAAAGTAACAGCTCAAGTGGGAACAGAGTAGATTTACTGACTGGTCATTATAAAAGCAACGGAACTCTGAGTTTCATGTTCCTTAGCTATGATGTAAACTACCTGCATGTTGGTATCACAGATGGATTCTTACAGGTGTATGTGGTAAGACTGCTTTCCACAGTCCTTTTGGAAGATCCTTAGGTGAGGCAACAAAAGCCCCACTAAGACCGCTGGAGAAGAGAGACAACCAGGAGTCAGCCAACCGAGCCAGGTGTTGAGTCTAATAGTGAAGCTTTTATACAGAGCGATAAACAGGAAGCCCTGAGCATTAGTAGTAGTAACCTGATCGGTGCCCCACCCCCGAGAGTCACCAGTCAACTTACAGGTCAGTTTTAGATACAATTTTTCCAGACCAGAGCAATCTGCCAGCCTGACCTGACCTTCAGCAGCCTCTAATTGGTTCTCTCATTCCCATTGCAAGGTGGGGACCTTCTAAGCAGAGGAAAACTGGATATATATGTCCCGGGCTGCCTGTCAGCCATCAGGTCAAAGCAGGATCTCAGTATGCCAAGCTCCCTGCCTGTTTTCCAGGGGCACAATGTGCTGTGCCCTCATGACCTCTGGTGAGGAACAGCCGGATCCACGACTGCTACTCACAGTGTGGTATCCATCTTGGTCATGCTATGGCACCCCTGCGGGACTTGGGGCAGGATGACCTGGTACCAACATACTGATGTAGTTGGTATTTGTGGTGCTCTGGGTAATGTAGCTCTTTGCTTCCGACCCAGCAGTCACATGCTTTCTTTCAGTATTATGAAACAGTAACAAGGTGATTGTATAGTTGGCAAGGACAGCAAGATCAAATCCCAGATCCAATGGGATGAATGTCAAACATGAATAGTATCATGGATTCAGAGCCCTGATGAAATCACACTAAGCCTACCCTTTACTTCATCCAGGTTGTAAGAAGTCAAATACAAAATGTTTAATTTTTTAAAGAAAAAGAATGACTCAAATAATTTCAACAATCTTTTAGAACTAAATTTACTTCTCTGCTAGGTAAATGGTTTAACAATGTATCAGATGCTCTATATTATATTTCATTCATTTATTCTAATAATTATTAATCTTACAAATAATCCATTCTGTTATTCTCCATTTTGGCAGCATGGTAAGATTTCTGGCCCTAACTTTACTGGGAGGGCACAGTATGAACCAAAAGTATCCCATTAAGAATGGCCTACCTGGGCCCGGCTTGATGGTCTAGCAGCTGAAGTCCTCGCCTTGAATGTGCCGAGATCCCATATGGGCGCCAGTTCTAATCCCGGCAGCTCCACTTCCCATCCAGCTCCTTGCTTGTGGCCTCGGAAAGCAGCCAAGGACAGCCCAAAGCCTTGGGATCTTGCACCCATGTAGGAGAGCCGGAGGAGCTGCTGGCTCCTGGTTTCAGATCGGCGCAGCAGTGGCCATTGCAGTCACTTAGCGAGTGAATCATCAGAAGATCTTCCTCTCTGTATATCTGACTTTGCAATAAAAATAAAACAAATCTTAAAAAAAGAAAGAATGGTCTGCCCTACAATGATTTCACATTAGCTACCTAAGCCTAACTCATGCCTATTTTTTATTATCTTAATTAAATTTTCACACAGAAACATCATTATTTTCTATTTCAAGGTAATATCTATGATTTCTTCTTGATCACTCAAAGATCTAGAAGTTGCTCATTATGATGAATGAAATAGTCTCCTATTTTGGAGAAAGAATCGCAGCAAAATGAGTGAAAACTATTGTATAACATGAAATTGGCCAAACCTAGGATGATGCACTATGATTTCAATACCTTCATTTCCTTTTGAACCACCAAAATATTATGCTTATAAAAGCTTTTTTTAAAGCTAGTAGGTTAAATACAACATTAGCTTATGTTTGTGAGTTCAGTTTGAATGAATTACCAGGTAAAATCCACATGGATTAGAGTCCCTTTAGCATACAAGGACTTAAAAAGTTCCCATTTGAAAGAACATATTTTAGAAAAACATGGAGTGTATGTGTGTGTGTGTGTGTATTAAGATAGGTAAGATAAAATTGAATAAATAAATTTCAAGAAAGAGTTTCAGGCATGGACCTGTAGTGTGAAGAAATAAAACAATAATGCTATGACACATGGCATCTGAAGACTGTGATTTGTCTGCTTTATGAATAAATACTGCATGGTTTACCTTTTAGGTACTAAAACATCAGAACAGTAAAGATAACTTTTAAGTAAAATTCTTATCAAAAATTACTGGAGATAAGATTTAATTGTGGCATCTACATTTTTAAATAAAGCCATTTTCCCACTAGGGTTGTAATCATTAAATGGAAATCTCACTAACAGATCCTTAAAGTCAGAGTTAAAAATTGTTTTTCACTTCTGAAGAGCAAATGACAACAATGAGACGTAGGATTATAAATAAATATGGGAAAAAGTTAACAGAAAACAAGATCTTACGACATAATTTTTTTTTTACTCCTAAAAAACAGAAGAACTGATAGATAACTATTAAGGGAAGCCATATTTAATGGTTATGAAACTCTGACCAACAAACAATCACTGCTTCACCACCTGCTGACCCCACCGGGGCCTGACGCTGGCTGAGCATGTGTGTCCCTCTCCTGGAATGCATGCCAGGGACATGCCATCGGAGCAACTGGTGACGGCTCTCTGCAGCATTCCAATGGGGGAGAGAGCAGGAGGCAACAGGAGGAGAAGGAAGCCACAAGCCCTCCCTTCAAAACATTTTGCTCTCTCTCTCACCCTCTCCCTCTGTGCATACACACACGTACAGTGTGGGGTAAGGGTAGACAGAACCATCACTCCTGCTATAAGATACTGATTTACACTGAGGTACAGACTGGAAGCACCATGGGCACCCACAACTCCTGTTGTTGCTGCCTTGTTCAACCTCTGTGCCCAGGAGCACATAACCGTACTCCACAGAAAAGTACCAGTCTGAGTCCTAAGCAACAGAAAGTTTTATGTTCACATCTTAGCATCTGAAGAGCTGAGATGGACATGCCCACTGTATTGGTTCCTGCTGTGGCCTCTGTCTCCTTGGCTTGTAGCTAGCTGCCCCTCAGTCCTTCCATGGCCTTCTTTCTGGACCTGCTTGTGGATGAATCTCCTCCTTTTGTGTGAGCCCTCATCCTGTTGAATCAGAGCCCACCTCCATGATCTCATTTCAACCTAAGTGCCTCTTCCAAGACTCTAGCTACAAACCTAGTCGTATGCTAACTTGCTGGGGGTTAAGCCTTGAATGTATGAACCTGGGGGGCTGTGATTCTGCCCATAACAGGGAGATACAGCATATAGACAGCTGAATTACCAGTTTTTATCCAGTAGGCAAAGACTTATGAAATGTAGGTGATGAGATAATTTTTTCATATTTTTGGGTAATTTCTTGCTGATTACTTATTAATTTGAAGAGAGAGGGAACTTATCTCTTCTGATTCATTCCACCACATGTCCATGATAGCAGAGGCTGTGCCAGGACTAGAACCAGGAACTGAAAGCCCATCCAAGAATTTCACGTGGGTGAGTAGCAGGAATCCAAATAATTGAGCCATTATCTCTTGCTTATCTGGGTCTTTTTTTTTTTTAGTAGGTACTGGAGTCAGGATCCAGACCTAGGACTTGAACCCAGTTCCTCTGATGTGTTTTAACTGCTAGACCAAACCCCTGCTCCTAATTGTTCCAGTATTTTTTAAGATTTATTAAATTTCTTTGTCTATTGGAAAGGTAGATTTACAGAGAAGAGAGACAGAGAGACAGAGCTTTCATTGACTGGTTCACTCCCCAAGTGACCACAACAGCCAGAGATGAGTTGATCCAAAGCCAAGAGCCAGCAGCTTTTCCAGGTCTCCCACATGGGTCCAGAGTACCCTGGCGGTGAGCCATCCTCTACTGATTTCCCAAAGCATAAGTAGGGAGCTGGAAGGGAAGTGGAGCAGTTGGGACATGAAATGGTACCCATATGGGATCCTGGTACTTGTAAGACAAGGGTTTACCAACTGAGCCATTGCACCGGACTCTAACTGTTTCAATTTTAACCATTATGTTTATTCGGATTTTCTGCCTTCTTCCTACCGTAGTCAGGTTTTACAAAGTCCTTACTTTAGGCACTTCAGCATATTGATTCCCATCTTCATATGATCTAGATGAATTCCATGCAATGGCTGTGAAAGATGTCCCAGAGGGGAAGAAAAAATGAGGAGAATGCTTGGCTTAAGTTTTTGGACACCTGCCACCCACATGGGAAACCCAGGTGAAGTTCCTTGCTCCTAGAATCAAGTTGGTCCAGTGCTGACGGCTGTGGCCATCTAAGGAGTAAACCAGCAGATGGAAGAGCTCTTCTCTGTCTCTCTCCTTCAATCTGTAACTCTGACATTCAACTTAAAATTTTTTTTTTGTTAAAAATTTTCAAACAATAACAAAAAAAGAAATAGTAGCATTTATGTTAGGTAAATAAAATAGTGGAGGCCTGAGTGAAGGTTTTGTGGGAGCCATGTGTTTGATATCAGTAACAGTTTTTTAAGTTGAGAATCACTTTTAACCAATTATGAAACTTGTAATGCAAATTGCTGCTTTTTATTGCCTTGTAAGAATGCTTTCCTGGGTTCTGCACAATGGATCAATGGCTAAATCCTTGCCTTGCAAGCATTGGGATCCCATATGGGCAAAGATTCATGTCCCGGCTGCTCCACTTCCCATCCAGCTCCCTGCTTGTGGCCTGGGAAAACAGTGGAGGACTGCCCAAAGCCCTAGGACTCTGCACCCGCATGGGAGACCAAGAAGCTTCTGGCTCCTGGCTTTAGATCGCCTCATCTCTGGCCATTGTGGTCATTTGGGGGGTGAACCAGTGGATGGAAGATTCTCTCTTCTCTCTCTCTCTCTCTCTCTCTCTCTCTCTCTCTCTCTCCTCTTTTCTCTGTAAATCTGATTTTGCTATCCAATAAAAATAAAGAAATCTTTAAAAAAAATGCTTTCCAGACAAAACTGTAATGTGCTGCTAACCACTCTGCACTTCAAAACTTGCTCTTAATGACGTTAAATAATAAATAATTAAAAAAAAACTTGCTCTTATCCATTCTTATAACAAAATTTCATTATTTACAACAGGCACTGTTCTAGGCAAAAGATACATAGAATTGAATAATTCAGACAAGGTCCAGACACTGTAAAAGCTCATATTCCAAAATACAGGATAAGCAATAAACACAAATCATTCTACTTTCTGAGATGGTGACAAGCGCTAGAAAGAAAAATAAAGCTGTGGATATGGGTCTTGTAGGGGAAGGTTGGCTACTCCGAGGAAAGCCTTTTATCTTTGATAACTCTTGGCAGTTCTGATGTGTTCGTGTATGCTGAGCTGCATCAAGGAAGTGGGGAGAGAGCAAGACAGGCAGCCAAGTCAAGTATGTCTGCTGAAGTTACTGGACATCAGCAAAAGAGCAGCGCAGACTCTGGCGCCCTGTGACCAGCACAGTGACACAAAGAAAGACCTACATGATGGTCATCTGGGCCATTTACCTGGCAACATGTTGAGAGAATTTCCCTGTATTTTGTTTTCTGCCGCTTGGCCAAATCTGGCCTTCCATAGCTCCAGGGAAAGCATTTCCATTATTCTCCTTCTTTTCCTCCCATTCATTTCCTTCTGCTAAGGTGGGTAATTATAGCAGCATCAGAGAGCTCTGACTGCCAGAAAAAGTTTATTTCTTATTCAATGTATAACTTTCAGATCTTTCTTCATTCTTATTCCTTTTTGGTGTTGGTACTAGCAATGATGAGAATTATTTGGGTAATCGAACCATCTTCTATGGAAAAATTCCTTCTGTATAATAATTTTAAATGTTCTGTAAAAGCCTGCTTTCCTTAAAAAAAAAAAAAACTAAAACAGAAATTTGTTTATCAAAATGTTGAAGTGAGGGCCCAGCGTGATGCCTAAGTGGCTAAAATCCTCACCTTGTACACACCGGGATTTCATATGGATGCTGGTTCACACCCTGGCTGCTCGACTCCCATCCAGCTCCTTGCCTGTGGCCTGGGAAAGCAATAGAGGTGGTCCAGAGTCTCTCTCTCAGCTCCGACCAATGTTGCCACTTGAGGAGCAAACCAGCAGATGGAAGATCTTTGTCTCTCCTTCTCTTTGTAGATCTGTCTTTCTAATAAAAAAAAAAAGGAACAAATGTTAAAAAAAACACTGAAGTGATGTCTGAGAAAGCCATCTGTTTTGCCAGATATGTATAGAATTTTGAGAAAGCCTAAGAAAACATTTTGGAAGGCGTACGTTAATGAGACTAAAAATTTGCACAGATTTGTTATTGGAAAATACAATGCTATGTTGTTCATTGTAAGAAAACCTTATTGACACATGACAGACTCCAATTACATGGAATCTAATTTATGAATGTACTTTCAAAAACCCAACCATCACTGGAAAACTATCAGATCCAGAAAAAGAGTATTATGTTTTTGGAGAAATCATATATCTTAACAAGTGTGGCTAATTTAAAGAAATATGTGCAATCCCACAGAGGTACTTCACACATATATCAAATCAGGTTAGATTCTTTTCTCCCATCTTTTCCACTAACTAGGGGGTTTTTTGGTATGGGTTGTTGTTTTTATTTTGTTTTAAGTTGAAGGGAGAAAAGGAGTGGATTATGTCATTGTAACTCTTTTTCCTGTGCAGTAAATACTCATATTCAAAGTTAAACATGTCAGATCTTGACTTGGACACAAAGGTAAGTTTTTAGCCCACAAGCAAAATCAGGTAATGATCTTTAAAGGCGATTTTACTTCATTTTTTCAGATCCATCTTATCCTGCCTTCGTAATAAATCAAATCGATGTTGGAATGATGCAAGAGACTTTGTTTTAAGCTTAGGAGAGCAGAAGCATGCTTTAGTGTTAGGACATCCACCTGTCTGAAAAACGAGTCTTTACAAAACTTGTTTTAGTTTCAGAAACCAGGGGATGCGAATCTCTCAGGATAATGATATCCCTCAGCAGATAAACAAACAATTGATCCCACCCAGGCAAAATAAATTCTGGATAATATTTGACTAATGATGCTCACCACTAGAGCATACCAGAAGAAATAATTCCCCCAAATTTGGGAATTTTGAGATAGAAGCATAGAGACAAGTACTGTAAGGGCAGACAGGCACACAACTTGGTCCATGGATGACTCTTCTCAACCATCATACACTATGAATCATTGCTTTTCCTTGGTTTGTGAACCTTTTGTGACACTCAATGATCCGAATCCATTACCTCCACCTCATTTGTGATGTCCTTGAAGAGTTCTAAGAAAAGCAACTATTTCAAGGCCTACCTACTTCTCAAAGTAACTAGATGAAGGTATCCTTATTCCCAAATATATCAAATGTAAATTAAGTTTATCAGATGGGTGTTAAGGCAAAATGTCACATTATATGCATAATGTGAAAAGATAATGAGTACAATTGAATAAATGATCATCTTTAAAATACACTAATTCTTTTTCATCTGTAGGCATTCTGATTTTTAGTCAGTATTTATTCACATTATTCTATTCACCTTGTAATGCATAACATTTCTATAACATGAGAAATGAAGGTGAGAGGGGCATTGTGTGTGTGTGTGTGTGTGTGTGTGTGTGTATCTGAAAATGAGAGTCTTTGTCATTATTTTTAATTATTTGACCCAATATACAATAATACACTTATATAGTGCTTGGGTATTTGAAAGAAGATGGTTGAGTACAATTTACATGTTTAGATAAATCTAAGAGAACTTAAGTGTACAGTTATTTAGCTATAATTTGGTTCTGTACTCATAACAAATAGGATAGACACATATTCCTGGCCTTTTCTTCAAAAGGTTCAAGGCCTACAGCAAGAGCTAGCAAACCATGACCCAAAGGCAATATTAAGTCTGCACTGTGATCAGAGTACAAAAACTGCCATAGAAAGGAGTGGAAGGGCCGAGGCTAAGGGCAGACTATGCTGGGCAGGGGCTAACCCCTGCTGGCAAGTGAGATCCAGATCTAGGAGCAAGCAGAATCAGAGAATTTAGGAAACTCCCCTACAAGGCTGCAGCTCCCACTGGTGAGCTGAGGCTGAGAGTGGCCAGGCTAGCCAAGTTATACCACTTGTTGGCATGTGTGTAGCTGCCTTGGACAGATCAAGTGGAGCCAGACCAAGCCATAGCACCTTCTGGCTTATGCAGGAGTCAGAACAGGTGTGAGCCATGCCTGGCTTGGTTACTGCACCTGTCAGTTCATGTGAGAGCCCAGGATGGGGACAGGCTGGGCAAAGCTAGGCTACAGCATTCACCAGCAAGAGATGGAACTGGGAGCAGGTGGGTGAGGCCAGCTACAGCACCCAATGGCAAGTGTCGAAAGACTGTGGGTGGGCCATGCCAGGTTGGGTCAGAGCAACCACCAGCATGTACAAGATCTGGGGCTACAAGTTGACCTTGTAAGGGAACTAAGGGGATTTCCCTGCTGAGCTGCAGTGCCCACTGGTGAGCACAGTGCCCACTGGTAAGCTCAGGTCAAAGATGCATCAGGCTGAGCATGGCTGTAGCACCCCTCAGCATGCATATAGGTTGGGTCAAGCAGTGTGCCAGACTGGAGTAGGCCCGAGCATTCTCTAACACTCCTGAGAGTCAGAGTGGGTGCAGGATGGGCTGGGCTAGGTCATGGTATCCATCAATTCACTTGAGATCTAGGTCTGGGGATGTAGGCAGGTCTAGGCTATAGTACCCATTGGTGAGAGCCACAGTTGGTACAGTCCAATTGGGCAGGGTCACAGTACCAGCTAGTAAATTCTGGGACTGGAAGCAGGCCATATCAGGTTGGGCCAAGCACGAGATCTGATTGGGAACCAGTCTGATAGGGGTACTTAAGGAACTCCCCTGTTCAGTCATAGGTCCTGCTGGTGAACATGAGAGCTGAGACTACGGGCAGCCAGGCTGGGCTACAGTATCCATCGGCGTACGTGTGGGCCAGATCTGCAGGTGGGCTGGGCTTGACCCGTCCACACCATCTGCTGGCAGGGGAGAGAGCAAGGACAGGGTGCAGGGCAGGCTAAGCTGGGCCACAACACCCACAGGTTCACATGAGGGCTGAGATTTGGTGCTGGCCAGGCTGGGTTGGACTGGAATGGACTTGGTTGGACTGTAGCACTTGTCAATTAATGCCAAGGCAAGGTGAGTGAAGCCAGACTGGACCACAATACCCACCAGCATATACAAGATGCAAGGCTGTGGGGCAAACCTGATAGGGGAACTTCAGGGACTCCCATACTGGGCCTCTACTCCCACTGCTGAGTGTGAGATCTGGGACTGGGGACAGATAGGGATTAGCAGGACTGCAATGTCACCTGGCCTGCATATGAGCTGAGTTTAGGGGGGCAGGGGGCTGGGCTTGGCCAGGCCACCACATCTGAGAGTGTATGCAAGAGCCAGAATAAGTGTGGGACAGCCAGGTTTTGCTGCAGCATGCACTGGCAAGTGTTAGGACTGGGTATAAATCATGTCAGGCTGGACTATATACCCTCTGGCAAGTGCCACTCTCAGGGCTAGAAGTATGCCTAGTAGGAAAACTGTGGGCACTCCTCTGCTAGGCTGCAGTTCCTGCTGGTGAGCATGAGAGCCAGAGTTGAAGGGTGGGCCAGGCTGGACAAGGCAGCAAACCCAGCCAGCATATTGGTAAGCTGGGTCTTTGAGTAGGTATGGTTGAGCTAAGCTGCAGCACCCATAGTTGTGTACTAGAGCAAAAGAGATGTGGGATGGACTGGACCAGTCTGCTACATAATACCAATTTGTACAAAAACCAGGGCTAGGAGCATACCTAGTGGGAATTATTGGGGTCTCCCCAGTTAAGCTGCAACACCCACTGATACTGCATCAAGACCAGGTCTGTGGCAGGTGGGCAGGGCTGGTCACAGAACCTATTGGTTCACCTCAGATACAGGGCTAGGGCAGTACTGACAAGGCAACGGGAACCACCAGTACGTGCGTAGGCTGATGCAGATGACAGACTAAATAGAACCCTGCACTAGCTGGCACACACAAGAGTCAAGTGAGAGATCATCCCAAGCAAAGTTTCTCAGGGGACTCCTCAAATGGAGCAGTAGACTCAAACTCCAGCCACAGGGAAAATCACAAGATATGTGGTCCAACCTTGGAGTGCATGTACTGGTACTAGGCTTCCTCAGGTGTTGATCCCTATACAGTGGACAGCATGCCCAGATGCACAAGGGAGATGTGACAGCCAGCTCATTTAGTCAAGTAGAGGACACTGAATGCCTTGTCAGAGGATGGAAAGCAGAATAAGCTGGACCATTCTCCTGGCCAAGCCAGCAGCAAGTGTCTGGGTTGGTGGATGCACTAAGGTAGACTTGGTTAGTCAATATAGACCTTGGAAAGATTTTCTTAACCTTGGAGCAATGAAACCAACAATGTCTCAGAGCTATGAAAATCACTTAAATAACACCCTCAGAACATTCTTCTCCTTATCTGGAATCTCTAAAATGATTTCAAATTACCATCCCTCCTAATTCCAGGTGTTGATGTAGTTTGGCAGCAAGGAACATGCCCAGTCTCTTCCTGCCCACCCCTCCCCACACATGTAGATAACGGGAGAAAAAGAAACAAAATTGGAAACATTTGTCCTATCACCTTCCTCCATCCCTCCACCGTCCTCACCCAAACCAGTGGCCCGCATGGACATACACCCCTCTCAAGTACGTAAACAACATTAAAAATAAAACAAAATAAAGTAAAAAGAACTATCAAAACAAAACAAACAAACAAACAAACAAAAGAAACAAAGAGAAGGAGGGAGGAAAGGGACCCTGTTGCAAATGAACTTCACTTCCAAAACACACAGCAGCAAGATTTGGCCCATAGGTAGCCAACGGCTGACCTCTGACACTGAAGGCAAGAATAGTAAAGACAAAGAATATGAATCTAAAGGAACAGAGGTAGCTTTTTAAAATGCTATTTCTGGACACCTTTAGTAGAAAAAAAATTGAGAGAGAATAACTGCAAAAACTTAAAGATATCAAGAGTGTTGAACCAACTTGGACTAGTGGATGCCATGATTGCAGAGCAGGACAGGAGGCTGGGGGCATAGGCTTCACCTAGGGACAGGACTGTAATGGGGAGCCAGGAAAGCAGCAAAGCCTTTGTCAATCTAGTGGTCTGTGAGCGGTGATTCTCACCCAAAAGACACCCACTTGACAATGTCTAGACACAATCATAGTTATCATCGTGGGGATGGGGAAGGGTGGGGGAAACTCCTACTGGCATTTCATAATTGACTCTTTGTACAAAATATCAGTAGTACTGCAATTGGAAACCCATGGGCTGGACTACTGAGGCAACACTGGAGACTCACACAAATGGCCACAAAGAAATCATGGTCTTACCCCTGATTTTGGCTCATACACTTGCTACAAATCATTCTGTGACCCTCTTACGGTCTCAGTGATTCTTAGCCAATTTAATTCCATACATGACATGACCTGAACTCTCCTCGTCCCTACCCTCTGCCACATTCATTCACAGAGAAACACCTTATGCTTGGTTAAAAATCACCCTTTAGGTGCCAGTGCAGCAGCATAGTAAGTTAAGTCTCAGCCAGTGGCTCCAGCATCCGGTATGGGTGCTGGTTGAAGTCCTGGCAATTCCACTTGCAATCCAGCTCCGTGTTTATGGCATGGGAAAGCAGCAGAGAATGGTCCCTGTCATCCATGTGGGAGACCTGAATGAAGCTCCTGGCTTCTGGTTTTGGACCAGCTCAACTCTGGCCACTGTGCCCAATTGGGGAGTAAGCCAATGGATAGATCTTTCACTCTCTCCATCTTTCTTTCTGTCTCTCCCTCTGTAAATCTGCCTTTCATACAAAATAAATAAATCTTGTTTTAAAAAGGAAAGAATCACCCTATAACCATTTTTTTCCTCTTTTCTGTATCACATTCTTATCCACCTTTAAAAGAAAGTCACTCTTTCCCCAACACATGCCCCTACTTTATCTGTTTTCCTTTTGTTCGATTCTGAAAAAAAAAAAAAAAAATCAAAGACACTTTTTCTCACCCCACTACCTCTTTCAGGTTTCTCCCATGTGTTCTCCAATTTGTTGCCAAACATTTGCAAGGGTGGTCAGCACCTGCTGTATCTACATTTTGCAATCTAGCCTCTGCTTCAGTGACTACAAAGGCCTTGGCCAGATCAAAGCCAAAGCAAAAGACCTTCCTCAGCTAAAAACCCTTGTGTCCTTCCCTGGCACACGCTCATCTGGTTCTGTCACTTTTTTTCTTTTTGTTACCCATTAGCCATCCCACCTGTGAAATTTGTCCCACAAGCCTTTCACGCTCAGTTTGTTGAGGATTAAATCTCAGTGATATCTCAACTCACCCTTTGCGCTTTGCTGGCTGTTCCTAGCCCCAGGATAAAGCTTTGGAAGGAGACTGTAGGGCCAGAAAAGGGGGAATGGGACATGACTGCTTCCTGTCAGCTTCTAGGTCCTTCTGCAATTGGTTCTAGCAGCAGCAACCAGTTGCAGTTGTGGACCTGGCCACACCTATAGAGCCATCCTCATCAGACTCCTGGGAAAACACCAGCATCTGCCGAGCATGGTCCCTTCTCCCTGAAATCCCACTTTGCAATCTCCAAGTTTCACTAATTCCAGCTTCTTCCTCCTGTACCTCCCCCATCCCCACCAACACTTCTGGGGGTAGTGTTGAAGGGCCATTTCCTGTAATTGCCATTCCCATGAAACCTGGACGTTCTTGCTTGCTTTTTTCCATGATTCAACAACAGAGCCAGTAAGAAATAGAATGAGCATTATGATAGCCATTACCATGTAACTTACTTTTACCTTAGAATTCTTTGGATTTACTCTTCCCCCAGCTAACAAGTAATGGAGATTGAGTATTCACTTAGAACACTGATGTGAACCTTGGAGAAATAATATAGCATTGCTTTTGGTATCAAGATGTTGATAAAATCCTGGGCCTATCTGGAATCTTCCGTGCTCATGAATGTGTCTATAAGTCATAAGATGCCAAAACTTTTACTGCTATATCAAAAGCTGGCCTACAAAACTTAACTGAAAGCCAAGTTCACTTCTTGTACTTCGTACTACTTGTCATAAAATATGAGTGACCTTGGTGTGGAGAAGGTAGGGGCCTAAAACCGTAGGAAGTCTAAAGGTTAAAAAAGAAGGGGGGTGTAGTGACTATCCAAATTTTGATGACATGAGCACCTGAAAAAATGTGTAACTTCGTCTTAGAGACAATAGGAATTACACATCAGTAACTTTTAAGATTTTGTTATTTAGGTTTTTTAATTACACACAAATTCCTCAGGAAACATCATTTGGGGTTAAGTCCTTAGGCCATAGATAACAGATCTAAAACGGAAAAATCCTAAGGGACACTTCACCACTCACCCTGACTTACCTGGATGGTTCTGCATCTTCAGATCTGTATGAAAAAAGATCTGGGCACAGCACTCTAGTGGCTAAAGTCCTCGCCTTGCATGTACCAGCATCCCATATGGACACTGGTTTGTACCCCAGGTATTCCACTTTCCATCCTGATCCCTGCTTGTGGCTTGGGAAAGCAGTGGAGGATAGCCCAAAGCCTTGGGACCCTGCACCCATGTGGGAAACTCGCAAGAGGCCCCTGGTTCCTGGCTTTGGATCAGCTCTGCTCCGACTGTTGCAGCCACTTAGGGAGTGACCCACCGGATGAAAGATCTTTCTGCTTCTCCCTCTCTCTGTATATCTGGCTTTCCAATAAAAAGAAATAAATCTTTTTTTTTTTTTTTTTTTTTTTTTTTAATTATTTATTATTTAACTTCAGTAATTATATTGTATTATGTGACACAGTTACATAGATACTTGGGTTCTCCCCACCCCTCCCTATGTTTGGTATACGCTTGCAATGGGGAAATCTCAACTGAACTTGAGCTGTGGTTATGCAATAAGGTGGAGGAATCCACCATGGTGGGAGGGTTTGGGGAGGGAGGAAATAAATCTTTAAAAAATATATTTCTATGGGCCGAAAGTTGGGGGAAAAATAGAAACATGAATTCTACTACCAAATTAAAAGGACAAAGCATAAGTGCATCACTCTATCTTTCCACTTCTGAGGAGATGTTGTATATTAAAAGGTGGAGGATGGGCATTTGGCACAGCAGTTAACATACGGCTTGGGGCCCCTACACTCCACACTGAAGTGCCTGGGGAAGTTTAAGCTTCACTCCTGATTCTGGTTTCCTACTGTATGGACTCAAGCACCGTGGCTGCAGTACTGTGGCCCTGGCCTCCCACGTGGAGACCCAGACTGACCTCCCTGCTTCCATCGAACTGGTGTGAATGTTTCAGGATAAACTAGAAGATGCCTTTGTCTGTGTGTTTTTGTCGCTCTGCCTTTCCAATAGATAAATTGCAAAACTTTTTTTTTTAATTGTTGTTGTTGTTGGAAAGAGTTGCAGAGAAAAGAAGAGACAGAGAGGAAGATATTCCATCTACTGGTTCATTCCCCAAGTGGCATCAATGGCTGGAACTGAGCCAATCTGAAGTCAGGAGCCAGGAGCTTCTTCCAGGTCTCTCACACAGGTGCAGGGTCCAAAGGCTTTGGGCTGTCCTCAACTGTTTTCCCAGGCCACAGGCAGGGAGCTGGATGGGAAGCGGGGCTGCTGGGATCAGAACCGGTGCCCATATGGGATCCTGGTGCGTTCAAAGCAAGTACTTTAGCCACTAGGCCACTGTCTGGGCAACACTTTAATTCTTATTAAAAGCATTTTATGGGCCTGGTGTGGTAGCCTAGAGGCTGGAGTCCTCACCTTGCATATCCTGGGATCCCATATGGGTACCAGTGTATATCCTGGCTGCTTCACTTCCCATCCAGCTTCCTGCTTGTGGCCTGGGAAAACAGTCCAGGACGGCCCAAAGCCTTGGGATCCTGCACCCGTGTGGGAGACCTAGAGGAAGTTCCTGGCTCCTGGCTTCAGATCAGCGCAGCACCGGCCATTGCGGTCACTTGGGGAGTGAATCATCAGACAGAAGATCTTCCTCTCTGTGTCTTCTCATCTGTGTATATCTGACTTTTCAATAAAAATAAATAAATCTTTTTAAAAAAAAAAAGAATTTAAGTGTTTAAAAGTATTCATAAATTTTTAAGCTTTTGAGTCATTTTGTTAAAAATTATTTATTCAAAAGACGGAGTGACAAAGAAATTGGGCTAGGGAAAAAAGAGAGAGAGAGAAAATGAGAGATCTTCTATCCATTGGTTTTATTCAGGTCTCCCATGTGCGTGACAAGAACCCAAGTACTTGTACCTAATCTGCTGCCTCCCTGGGTATGCATTTGAAAGAAGCTGGATGAGAAACGAGATGGGATGTGGGCATCTCTAGCAGAGATTCAACTTGCTGCACTACAGCACCACTCCTTGACTCCTGTGAAATTACTATTTCTCTCAATTTTTTCGGTAAAGCTAGCCAAAAACTTCCTCTAGAAAGCCTTTAATTTTCATAATCAAAAAAATATTCTAAATGTGTTTTAGTTAAAATAGCCAATGTTATTCAACTAAATGGTTCTTATTTTTTAAAAATTACATGACTATCTTGGTAGTGAAACATTCTACTTAACAAGAGATTAAATACAACCTTAAACTTTGTAGCAAATTTCATAGGCCTTCTTTTAACTAATTCTCTGGATGTGTTCATCTTGAATAATTTTGAAATTTTAGTAATTTCACAGATTACTTAAAAGGTTTGATTTTTCAAAATTCTCCCGTTTCTATGAGCCATATGCTCCATGTAATTCTTTCTTGGCAGACGCGGAAAGTTTTTCATCAAACTCAATCCAATCTACTCCTACAGTGACTTGCCTGGTCTTTGTGGTTATCATTGGCTTTCATTGTAGACAACACTTAGTGCTGCCTATACTATCCCTTATCTGTGTACAATTCAAGTTGTTGGTGCTGTCCTTCCAGCTCTCTGCTAATGTGCCTGGGAAAGCAGGAGTTCCAGGCTTCTGATGTCAGCCTTGCCCAGCCCAGGCTGCTGCAACCATTTTGGGAGTGAACCTGTGGATGAAAAATAACTCTATGTCATTCTGCCTTTGAAATAAATTTTTTTCTAAATTTTTAAACTGTTTAAAAATTAAGTTACCAAAGTAATTTTGTATTTTTTTACTATACTTATAATATAATGGATACCACTGTGAATAAAGAATCTTTTGAGTTTTTTTGAAGTTTATTCAAGCCACTCTACATAATAAAATTAAAGTAGAGGCTGACATTGTAGCCTAGCAGGCTAAGTCAGAGACTGCAATGGTATGCCAGCATCGCATATGGACACGGGTTCATGTCCAGCTGCTCTACTTCCTATCCAGCTCCCTGCTAATGGCCAGGGAAAGCAGCTGAGGATGGCCCATGTGTTCAGGCACCTGCTGTTGTCTTCTGGCTTCAGCCTCCAGCTCTAGCCCTTACAGACATTTGGGGAGTCAATCAGCAGATGCGACACTGGACTCTGTCCTTCCCTCTCTGTAACCCTGGATT
Organism: Ochotona princeps; assembly: GCF_030435755.1. Lineage (NCBI taxonomy): Eukaryota > Metazoa > Chordata > Mammalia > Lagomorpha > Ochotonidae > Ochotona > Ochotona princeps. The sequence continues at coordinate 33,498,118 of NC_080838.1, forward strand.
TCAAGCAAAAAAAAAAAATCTTTATTTTACTTGGAAGTCAGGGTTACAGAGAAGGGGTGAGCTAGAGATTTTTATGTACTGGTTTACTCCCCAAAGGGCTGCAATAATAATAATCATAGGAATATGGGCTATAGAATGATAGATATATATGTACAAAATATCACAAAATAGGTAGTGATCAAATCAAGGTGGATCCAATACCTCAAACATCAATAATTTCTTTGCGATGCAAACATTCAAAATTATCTTTTCTGGTTATTTTGAAATATATAATAAATTACTGTTAATTATGGCTACCTTCTTTTGCCATGGAACAATAGCACTTATTCCTCCTAGCTATCTGATTTAACCAACATCTCCCTATCTCTTCCATTCGAATAAGTATTTTTATTAGAAAACAGTCATTGAACATCTGATTCTTTTGAACGCTTTACCAAAGTTATATCCTTTTAAATTTCCTTGATTTTGATGCTTAGGATATCTTTTTCCAATTAAAAATAGATGATTCATCAAGAATCTTCTTACAAGTCAAGAGATCCCAGACACACCACCAAATTTCAAAATAAAATCTTACACATCATTTGAGTTTTCTTAATGTGTTCACTTCTTTGGCACCTTAGCAAAAAATAAATTTGGTATATCATCCTATTTGTAAATCTTGATGTCAATACTTAGAACTTGTTAAACATTTCAAGAGCTGAAGCTTGAGGTGCTTCACTTTTTCAATGATATTTACAAGAAATTTTGAATAGCTGCAAGTAAGTTTGGTGGTATTGTGTAACACACAGATCTATTGACAAAGAACTCAAGCACCTGAATATTTCTAAATTTGATTAGTAATTAATAGTCATTATTAACCAGATTTCACACTGAAGCTGAGTTTATATTTCAATGCCATGCATACTTAAAATTATATTAGTTATTTTTGTGTATGTACAAATTATTTATAAAATTTTAAATCTATTACAGTAACCATTTCAAGATGTAATCACAAAATCTTTTATTGCCACAACCAATTATAAGAATAATTCCGTTTCTTTTAAAAATATTTACTTAATTTATTTGAAAGTTGGAGTTACTGAAAGAGGGAAAGATATACTTTTGCATGTTTCTGAATTTACAGGAATATTATTTTTACAATGGCAAGGTACTTTTAGCAAAATTTGCATCTCTTTTACTGCTTGTATAGAGCAAATTATCTTACATTCACTGTCTAACTTTTATGCTCAATTTATACATTCATACAGTATCTGATGCTTTATCTTGATGGAACAGAGTTGAATTTTACTTTGACTCCATATTTTTTATGAGGAACAAAGTTGGACCCGGTCTGACTGAGTTGGCTGTTTTTCCTATCTGCTGCATCTGTGTGTTACCATTAAACTCTCATAGTTTAACCATCCATGAGCTTGTTCTGTGAATAGAATCTACAAAACAACAGCTACTATTTCACTTTTCCAAGGTCACAAAAACACTTAGAGACTAAAACAAGCAAAATTCTTAAGTAAGATCATTTGACCCACATGGAAAGTTATATTCTGCAGAGTGACATGTGAGTGCACTTTCTGGGGCTCTGAATGTGATTCATGATCTCTGGGAATAATCATCTGAAAATGACCTTAACTTTTGGAGCCGATGCTTTGTATTCTGTGCAGTTGGTAATTACGGCCCATTGTTGGATAGGAAAGATAACATTTGCAAATGATACCATTAGCTTTTTTGAAGAGCAGAAATTCACTGCTTAATTTTTCTTTAAATATTGTTGAATTTTGGCTCACTGCTGCCAAAAAAAATTTCTTACCATTGTTTCTAAAGGGAATTGACAACCAAATAAACTCATTTTGACAATGTCTACCACAGGATTCTGCAGAAGGAGCATCCAGACCATTCTCTAGACACAGTACAGAAGGATCATTTGCTTCTGGTTTCCCACGCCTATTCTACAGACACCTCATCTGTACATATCTGGCCTTTGCTTGCCTCTTTTTGCTTGATAAGGATGCTCCGCTGCCCGTTACAACATGGTCATTCCTTCCACAAAATCCAAGAGCCTGCAGTTTCCCCAGGGTCTTATTCAGGTATGTTCTCTTCCAGAAGGGTCTTCCCTACTGCTTCAACAACAAAAACCAATTCACCTTCTTGGGATGTTCTCAAAGCCCATATTTTCCTTTGAATTCATCTCTTCCTGTGGATTGTTATTTTTTCTTTCAATAAATAATACTTTGAAAGGGATTTGAAATCTGCTTCTGAAATTATTCTAATTGAATTCTTTCCACAGTCCAGGCAATAACTTTCTGCTTCACTGCACAAGCCAACATTGTTTCCGTAAAGTTGTATTTTCTTTGATGAAAAGTAAAGAAAATGTAAATATCTACCAAAAAAAGACTAAATTTAATACTTCTAACTGGCAAACAAAGGGCTAGGGCCTATAAAATACATGTCCAGTATGCATATGTACAGTATTTGCTTTAAAAATTCATTCCACAAGTGATTTGTTTCACAAATGGTTGTATAATACTCAAGGAATTTTATGAATTGAAGAGTATTCAAAATTTTTTTTATAGATTTGACATTCTTTCATATCATCATGGATTTTGGTTTGAGAAATTTTCTTCCCTGGGGCTAAATTTTCAACCTTTCGTTCTAACATCACTGGTAATACACAGGTCATTTTTAAAAGGATTAAAATTCTTGGGCAGCAACATCATAGCCTTATTTGTTATCCTCTGAATGCAAAGGATATTGTTACAGATAAAGTCTGCCAGAGAATTATTTCATTGTTAGTCTCAGGGCCCCATGATCCATGAGCCTTTGCAGTGTTCTTTGAATACATAGAAAGTTGGAAGTGTTTATAAAGTCCATTTGAAAAATAGGACCATTTTCAGTTGATTGATAAAGAATATTCAGTTCAATAAGTTTTGCGTATCCAAAAATATATGTAAACTGGTAGTGGTCTCTACTTCATTAAGATTTTGCTACTCCTGAGGTTGGTGTAATAACATTGTAAGCTGTCTGCCCATACGGGCACCGGTTCACGTCCCAGCTGTTCCACTTCAAATCCAGTACCCTGTTGGTAGCTGGGAGGGCAGCACAGGATGGCTCAGGTCCTTGGGACCCTGCACCCATATGGGAGCCCTAGAATAGGTTCCTGGCTCTGGATCAGCTCAGCTCAGCTCTACCCTTTGAAGCCATTTGGGGGATGAACAAGCAGACGGAGGATTTTCTTTCTGTTTCTCCTTCTCTCTCTGTGAATCTGCCTTTTAAGAAAATTAATAAATAAATCTTGAAAAAGAATTTTCTACTCCTAGGGAAAAAATCTATCAGGAAGATATCAGCAAGATGGTTCTCATACTGAAGTCTTCTTTGTGCTTCAATTTCTAGGTTAACTTGAAGGCAGAATGCTGGTGTAACACTGTTAGATGGTACCTAGAGATTATGTTCATGGGTGTTGCCTAAACACAGAGCTGAAACAATCTGCTCACAACACATTTCAATGAAAAAATATATATATAATTTACTGAGGAGATGCAAAATGGCCATAGCTTGAATAGTGGATTATATCACGATGTATCCCAGTTGTGCAAAGGACAAGTCATCCCCAGCTATAAGCAACTGCCTAAGTTGCCTTATACCTAGGCAAGTGTTACACTGCTAGGAGAAAAACAGCCAGAAGCTAGCAAGAATTCTGAGTCTGGTTAGCGCACAATTTGTGTTTACTATACTAGTATGCCATTATAGTTGCTTATTCTTTTTTTCCCCCTTCTTTTTTTTCCCTCCTCTTCTATTTTTTTAAAAGACGGGCGGGAACCCCTATCCATCACTGCTAGCTGGGGGGTAGTGTCCTGGGCTTGTCCAAGCCCAAGGTCCAGAATTTACTCTGTCCACAGGGACCATGCTAGGGACAGATCTTGGACAGCTCTGGGCATGCTCAGGATCATGGTTCTGCCCACCGTTGCCATGTTGGTAGGCTGAGACGAGGTAAATCTGAGCAGCAGTACAGGTGTCTGGATCCCCCAGCCATATGGCTGTGACTGTGGCTGGGGGTACCTGGGCTGGCCTAGGCTTCCTGCTGGGGATCTTAGCTCCCCATCCACCACTGCTAGGTGGGGGGAAGAGTAGAGAGAGTCATGGTCTTGTGGACCCAGGACCACTGCCCACTGCCCGCTGCCACCTGTCGGCGAGCTCTGGGGTGTTGAGAATATGGGATTAATGCCTAGGGACATTCATAGATAAGGCCACTGTGTCCTGAGGAACACCCAATGACAGGGCCACGGCACTTGAAGGTAAGCAAGAGGACTGAGATCTGGTGGTTTGGAAGGGAGAGACCTGAAGATCTTTATGGGTCAGATTGATGCACCAGTCCACAAAGAAGTCCTGGGTTGGGTTTCTTAGCATGGAACATGGCTTGACCATCATATGCCAGTGCACACACAAGTTATAGCTAGGGACCTGTCTAGCAGCACTGGATCCCAGTACCTGACAGTGAGTGTCAGATCAAGGGATGGGTCATGTTAGACTGGATCATGATACCAACCAGCATGCAAAAGAATCAGGTCCGGGGTTGGATTCTGTGGGGCATATGTGGGCCCAACCCTACAGAACTAAACAAGTCCCTCTGGTTAGCTTGAGAGTTGGGATGGTGATGGGTTGAACTAGTACATGGAACTCACCAATGCTCACTGGTACTGGAGCTGGGAAGAAGCAGGAGAGGTCCAGACTGTAGCACCCGCACGAGCAACCTAAAACAGGGTGTGGGGCAGGCCAGGCCACACCAACTCATACGAAAGCCAAGACATATGGGGCAGGTCATGTCAGATAAAAGCCAAGCACCCATTGACATGCATGAGATCTGGGTCTGGGAATGGCCCGAGTGGGGGAACCTGGGTCATAGCTCCTGCTGATGAGCATGTGGCCCAAGCCTGGGTGTTGGGCACGCTGGGCAGTGTAGCTCCATCCATTGGCAAGTGTGTGAGTTGGTTTTGGAAGGGGGCGGACAGGGCAGAGCAGAACAAATCTTAGCTCACCAGCAAGTGCAGAAACCAGGATAGAGTGCAGGTCAGGCTGGGCTAGGCTGCCACACCTACTGGTTTGCATGAGCCAGGGATGGGAGTACACTGAGCAGAGCCAGGTTTCAGCACCTGCCAGCAAGAGTTGGGACTGGGGGCCGGCTAGGCCAGGCCAAGCTGCAGCATCTGAAGGCAAACGCCAAGACATGGGAGGGGCTAGCAAAGCTAGGACAGAGCAACCACTGGCACACGTGAGGTCTATGGCCTGATTGGGGAGCTAAGGGGACGCCCTGTCTGGGTTTTGGGTCTCACTGGTGAGCATAGGGACCAGAGTGGGGGCTGCAGTTTGGTCTGGAAATGGATGAAGTCTCCCTCGGCATGGGTATGCACTGGGTCTGGGGTGTGCAAGACTGGGCTAGACTCCAGCACCTATTGGAGCTCGTGAGAACCAGGATGGGTGTGGTATGGGCTAGGCTAGGTGTCTGTCCCTGCTGAGCCATGTGTGAGCTGTGTCTGGGTATAGATCAGATCATGCTTGGCTGGGCTATAGCACCCAACAGTAAGAACCAAAATGGGTAAGGGCCGGTCAGGAAAGGCCACTCTTCTGGTTAAGATAGCAGGAAGGACTAAGTAGGACCCACCGGTGTGAGCAAGACCTGGCACTGGGAGAGGTTCTGATGGAAGAGCTTGACAACTCTTCTATTGGGACACAGTATATGTAAGTAAGCACAAGAACCAAGAAAAGGAGCAGCCTAGATCAGGACAGGTTACAGTAGCCACGGGTTTATCTTTAGCTCAGGTCTGGGGCAAACCAGTCTAGGCCAGTTCATATCACCTGTTGGCAAATCCAAGAGCCAGAATGGTGTGTGGGTCATGCCAGGTTGGGCTGCAATACCAGCCAGTCCACTTTAGGGCAGGGACTGGGGACTGGTTGGGCTGGCTAAGCTGTAGTCCCCACCAGTGTGAGCTGGAACTGGATGTGGGCCAGGCCAGGCCAGGTTACAGCACTCACTGGCAAATGCCAACGTAAGGCAGGCCAAACCAGGCTGGGCCACAGCACCTGCCCAGCACATGTGAGACTCAGGGAAGAGTGGGCAAACACAGTAGTGGGGCTACAGGGAGTTCCCTTGCTGAGCGTAAGAGCTGGGATTGGGAGCAGACCAGGCTGTGAAGGACTACAACATCTGTTGGCCTGCATGTAAGCTGGATAGCGGACAAGCCAGACTTGGAGGACTGTACCTACTGGTACATGCATCAGCCAGAGGGAGTGAGGGTTGATTAGGCATTGCTGCAGCATCAGCTAGCAGATGCTGGCATAGGGGGAAAACTCAGTCAAGCTAAACTGCAGTACCACCTGCAGAGTGTAAGATCCAGAAAACAATAGGAAAACAATGGGCACCTCCCTCCTGGGTGCCACTCCTACTGGTGAGCATGAGAACCAGGCCTGGGACAGGCATGGCTAGACAGAGAATGGTGCCCGCTGGCAGGTGTGTGGGCTGATAGTGGGTCTGGTTGGGTTGAACTAAGCCTCAATGCCCACTGACATGTATAAGAGCTGAATGGTATGTGGGATAGACAGAACCAACCTGCTGTACATATTGCCAAGCACGGGAACCAGGGCAGGAGGCAGGCCTGGTGGGGTTATTGTGGGTGGCTCTGACTAGGCTGCAGCTCCCACTGGTTTGCGTGGGGGCTGAGTGTGGCAGGATCGGGCTGGACTGCAACACCCATTAGTTTGCATGTAAGACAGGGTTAGAGACAACTGACCCAGCAATTGCAATTAACAGTGTGCACCTAGGCCAATTTAGGTGACGAACTGGGCTGGACCCTGTATTAGCATGCACACACATGAGTCAGGCCTAGGTTCACCTCAGATGAAGTTCCTTTGGGAATCCCCTCAACTGAACCACTGGACTCAGAACTTCAACCATGGAGGAAATTGCAGGTCCTATGGTCTGATTGTGGAATGCATGTGTCAGACATGGGCCTTCTCAGTGGCTTAGATGGAGCAGTGGACAGCATATCCAGATGCACATAGAGGATATGGCAATACACTGGAGCCTGCAGAGGACACCTGGTACCATAACAGAAGATGGAGCACAGAACAAATTGATCAACTACCCGAACCAAGTGTTGGCAGTGAATACCTGGCAAACGGAGACTGTAAAGTGAACTATGTCAGCCAGTGGATTATGCAGAGATTTCTTTGCAACTGGACTGCAAGATCGGCAGCAATATAGAACTGTTAAACTATCAAAATCACTTGAGAAGGACCCTCAGAGCATTCCCCACATCAGAGACCCTGGGATAGTTGGGAGGCTGGATGTGGCTTCTCCCCTTATCTCTCCCCTCCCCCCGATACAGGAAGGAAAAAATGGAATATCAAAACAATGGTCTCACCCACTTTCCTCTAGCCATTGACCCTTCGCACCCTAATCAAATATGTAAAAATTATCAAAAACAAAATTTATACAATTAAAAAAACCTGAAGGTATATTAGTTAAAAAAAAAAAAAAAGATGGGTGGGGAAGGTGGGGAACTCCAGGCCAGGACATGCCACCTGGTACCTGGGTGAGGGAGATACAGATTGCCCGGAGAACGGGGTCTGGGGACTTTCTGGAGTAGAAGCAGCTAAAGACATGTTTGATGTTTGACAAGGAAGGAGTGACTTCTTGGGTCTTCCATAGACCAGGCTATTGCACTCATAGGTAGGCAAGGGAGCTGAAACAGTGATTTTTAAGAGGGAAACCAGAGGCATCTCTGGGTCAGGCTGAGGTATCTGCCCATTTGGGAGACCTGGGCTGGAATACATAGCTTTATCCTCTGCCCATAGGCACTCACAAAAGCTGGGGCTGGGAAGCATGCCTGGCTGCGCAAGGCCATGGTACCTGCCTGCAAGTGTCTAAGCTAAGGGTGGGCTACATCACACTGGGCCACAGCATCCACCAGAATGCGAAAGAATCAGTCCTGGGGGCAGATATGTTAGGGAACTTGTTTGTTCGCCTCTGTGGGACTGTATCACCTGTCAGTTTATGCAGAGAGCTAGGGATCAGGATGAACCACAGAACTCACCTGAAAGGAATCCACCTGAGACTCAGGGGAGCTGGGCCTTGGAGGAGACCAAGCTCAGTGAGAGCTAGAATGGGTGTGGTCAGTTGGACTAGGCCACAGTACAAACCAGTGAGTGTCAGAACTGGGGGCTGGCCATGTCAGTCTAGTAGCATACCCAGTCTGCTGGCACATGTAAGATCTGTTGCTGGAAGGGGACCTGGTAAGTAACTTGGGGAATTCCCCTGCTAGGATACAGCTCCTGCTGGTGAATGCAAGAAGGGCATTTACTTCCACCTAGTCATATGATGGAAAGCAGAGCAGGTTGGACCACTCTCCTGGCCAGGCTTTGCAGCACGTTCTGGGTCTGTGGAGGCACTAAGGTGGACTTGATTAGTCAGTAGACCTTGAAAAGGGCTCTTTACCCTGGTGCAACAAAGCTGATAACGTCTCAGAACTATCAAAATCACTCAACTAACCCCTCAGAATACTCTCCCCCACATTGGGATATCTATGGCATCACCAAAGGATCATTCCCCACTCTCTGGTGCTGATGTAGTTTGACAGCAAGGAGCAGCATCCTCCACCTCCTCTCCTACCAACACAAGAGAAAAAAAACCAAAACTGAAACATATGTCCCACCCACCTTCTTCTGTACCTGAATCCTCCCCACCCTAATCAGAGGGCCACATGGGAATCCCTCTCGACTATGCAAATAATATGAAAAAAAATTAAAATTTTTAAAAAGGAAATGACAATTCACACTTTTACATACCCAAGTTGCACCCACACATGAAAGAGCAGAAACAGTGATCGCAAAGTCAGGAGTAACACTGCTTGTTACCAGGGAACTTGGTGTGAGATCAGAAAGTCTGTAATGGAGTTGAGGCTCTTCTGGGCCTTGTAAGTAACATGTGCATGAAGGCAGAAAGTTACATGTTTTAAAATAAAAGGCCAATAATTTGGAAGGCAAGAAATAAGTAAAGAAGGATGGATGGATGAAAGGAAGGGAGAAAGAAAAAGAAAGAAAAGAAAGAAAGAAAGTGCCCCCTTGTGATTACACATAGGGCACTGGAACAAAAGATGCTATAATGTATTTACAGAGGAAAGCAGTTCTCAAGCTCAGAAATGAGAGGGAGAAGGCATGCATGCATCTCGGAGAACGTTAATGATGAAGCCACGCCCTCTGAGGAGAACCCTTGGGCCAACTTCTCCTCACTCAGACACTCCGTGCCTGTACTATGTAAAGGTGTCATCTTAAAGCTAAACATCAGAGGCAGAAGAAATGGCTCAGTTCAAGCAGCATACTACAAAGTCAGGTTTGCACCTTGCCTTTTATGACTTGCCTTTCTATGACTTGGAAACTGTAGTCCCTAACCACAGAAAGAAAGCCTAGAGCCTAGAAAGTCAAAAGTCGAGAGCCAAATTTTCAGGCAGTCAAGAAGGAAACACTGCATTGTACTAGCTCAACCCCTTCCCCTCCTTTCCTCTCCCTGTTGGGTTAAAGCTACCAAAAACGGAAGCCTTTTCCTCCATTTTCTTACCCTCTGGCTACTTCCCTTCTGTCTGAAATTTGTGTCTGCCTGTATTTGGAGGAGCGGGGCAGGAGATGGGGGCATGTGCCCATGTGTACACCTGCATTTTAATGCTCAGGTTTTAATTTATTCTATGGCTTAAAAGTGGCTCAAAACCACTGTTTTGAAATAAAGCTTAATTTAAAGCTGGTGTTCTTAGTGCAAATAAGATGTAGAAAATTTGATAACAATCTGGAATCACAGAAAGGGCCCCGAAATGCAGAACAAAAGATCTAGGTTCTGGTCCCTACTCTTTCAAAGTCCATGTGACTGTGAGCTTAGTTAGGAATCTCAGCTAAAATACTCAGAGCTGAAGGTACACAGCCAGAATGATCTTGAAGACATTTTGCTGCTCTGACACTGTATTATTCCATGAAAATCTCAGTGACGTCAAGGCAACCACCAGCTACAACATTTGAACAGCTTGTGGAAGTGCACCTCAAGTGCAACAGGCAGGAGGGGGCAAATTCAGCTTTGGGAATGTTGAAGATCTCTGCTTTGAGAACCGAGTAGCTTACTTCAAAATTAAGTTGGAACAAAAAAAATCATGGTAGTAGTAACATGTAATATGTGTTACATGTGAATTGGATTAAAGTAGCAAAACCAAGGGATATATCCATAAGATCAACAGAAGGCAAGCACCACCAAATAGACAGGACTGCCCACTCTACGAAGGCTTTGAGGTGCAAAGAGAATAGATAAAATTTAGAAATCGGATAACAAAATTGGAGCACCATAGTAAATCCAGTGGGAAACTCTCATTGGAAGCAGGGTCCAAAATTTGATAGGTCTGGTAGTACCCTTGGCTTGGTCATTTACTATATATGTGTACTTGGGCAAGCACATTATGTGTTCATTGTTGACCCGCAGAGTTATCCAACCTGCTCTGCCTTCCATCCTCTGAAGAAGCATCTCATGTCCTCTGCTGATCTAAATGAGCTGGCTGTTATGTCCCCCCATATCCATCTGGGCATGCTGACCACTGCACATGCATCAGAAACTGAGAAGGCCATACTAGCACATGAGTCCCCAAAATTCTCCTAGCAGGCAAAGTCCTGACCCCAGATTTTATGCATGTTGATGAGTGCTTCAATCCAGCCTGGCATGGCTCATTTGCAGTCTCAGCTCTCACCTGGCAGGTGCTATACCCTCTCCTGGCTCTTATGAATACCAATAGATGCTGTGGCCTGGCCCAGCCTGGTCTGCCCCCAGATCCAATACACATAAATGCTGAGGAGTGCTGTAGACTTGCCTGGCCTAGCCTGCCAGCCCCAGCTCTCATGCTCCTCAACAGGAGCTGTGACCTAGCAGAGGATGTTCAACTTCCAGTTCAGCTCCCTATTAGTGTACATGGAAAGCAGTGTAAGTTGGCCCAAGTGTTTGGGCCCTTACCACCCTCTTGGGAGACCCAAATGAAGTTCTTCTTGGTTTCTGGCCTTGACCTGTCACCATCTCAGTAACAGCAGCAATCTGCAGATGGAACCAGGGGGTGGAAGATTTCTGCTTCTATTTCTCCCTCTACCTCCCTACCCCATGTGTCTCCCCCTCTCTCTATAACTCTCCCTTTAAAATAGATAAATAACTCTAAAAACAATACACACTCATAAATGTAAAAACTAAAGGAATGCTGCCACCAGTGGCTTTTTAAAAAGTTTCAATGCCAAAAATCCTGGAAAACATAGCTTTAGCTTTCTTGCCTCTAGACTAAAGGAAAGTAAACCTGAAAAGATGTTTTGATTTATTTATCAGAGTTATACAGAGAGAGGAAGAGACAGAGATAAACAGAGAGCTTCCACTTGCTGGTTCACTCCCCAAAGAGGAGTAACAGCCAGGGTTGGGCTAGGTTGAAGCCAGGAGCCTCCTCTAGGTCTTGCAACATAAATGAAGGGGCCCAAGCACTTAGACCATTTTCTACTGCCTTCCTAGTTGAATTAGAAGGAAGCTGGATTGAAAGTAGAACAGCCAGGTCTACAACTGACACCCATATGAGGTGCCAGCATCACAGGTGATGGGTTTACCTGATATGCCACAGCACTGGCCCACTTATATATCTGCCATGCCTACTACCTGCATTAGTCAGAATACTCCATTGAACTGAAAGTATTGAAAGCAAAAGATCAATGTTCCTGCTCAAGAAGGAGAACGGTGAATTCAACTTTTTTCTGTATTTTATTTACTTATTTGAAAGGCAGATATTATAGACTGAGAAAGAGAGGCAGAAAGATCTTCCATCTACTGGTTCACTCTCCAAATGGCTGTAACAGCCAGACCTGGGCCAGCTCAAAGCCAGGAGCTTCTTTCACGTCTTCCACATGGGTACAGGGACCCAAGGACTTGAGCCATCCTATGTTGCCTTCCCTGGCCATAAGCAGAGATCTAAATCAGAAGTAGAACAGTCAGAGCATGAACAGGCACTCATATAGGATGCCAATGCCACAGGCTATGGACTACCCTGCTATATACCATCATGCCTCCCTCTCCTCAACCTCCTATTCTTCTTGTATTCAGAACATCAAACCAACTGCACAATATCTACTCACATTGGGAAGGATCACCTGCGCTATTGGGTTCACTACTTCAAGTGCCAGTCTCTTTCAGAAGGACCCACACAGACATACCAGAAATAATATTAAGCCAGATATCATGGCCCAGTCAAGGCTAACACATGAACTAACCAGCATATCATCTTCACCTAAAATTTCATTCAAAAATAAACAAGTCAATTTCCTCTAAAAGTACAACCCAACAGAAATGCTCATCAATTTATCAATTGATATTACAGTAAGAGTTCCAGCAGGTGCAATGAGAAAACTTAGGGGGAAAGGTGCTTCATTAAGTTGTTTCACAGCTCATGTCCCACATCTGAGTGCCTGGATGCAATTCCTCTGACTAGCTCTTGATTTCAGTCTCCTATTACAGGTTCTGAGAGAAAGAGGTAATGGTGGAAATAAATACTGCTACAAATATCATTTTATCAAACTCTGCTTTATATCTTTGTCAAACCAATGATTAAGGACCCAGTGCAATGGCTCACTGGCTAATCCTCCCAAGTGCCAGCATCCCATATGGGCCCTGGATAGTATGCCAGCTGCTGTACTTCCCATCCAGCTCCTTCCTTGTGGCCTAGGAAAGCAGTAAAGGATGGCCCAATGCCTTCAGACCCTGAACCCCTATGGGAGACAAGGAAGAAGTTCTTGGCTCCTGGCTTCGGATCAGGTCAGTGCTGGCCATTGCGACCACTTGGGGAGTGAACCAGTGGATAGAAGACCTTCCTGTCTCTTCTTCTCCATACAAATCTGCCCTTCTGATAAAAATAATTTAAAAAGAAAGAATGTTATACTATTATAGTTTTAATAATTTTAAAGTTTACTGTATATGAGTGAAATGGTCATTTTTTCATCCAATTATTGTTTATAGCTACTGTCTATATTTCCCCTAACTAAAGTTCTTTTTGTTTTTGACTGGTTAAACTTATTCAGTGTATTAAGCTTTTCTACTGTAATGTAAACTTAAAATAAAAAAAAATACAAGAAAGGGAGGAAGAAGGAGACTGGGAGAAAGGAAATATCATTATGTTCTTAGAACTATACCTAAAAAATTACATTGAATCTGCTAAAACTAATTTAAAATAAAAAAGAAAAATAAATAAACCAAAAAAAGAGGAAATACCATTGTGTACTCAAAGACGGTGCAAAGGGCCAGCCTTGTGGCACAATGGGTTTTAAGCCTCCTCCTACAATGCCAGCATCCCACAGGGCAGCTCTGGTTTGAGTGCCTGCTGCTCTGATTCTGATCCAGCTCCTGGCTAATGTGCCTGGGGAAGCAGCTGGATCAGGTCCAGGTGATTTGACCCTGCCACTCATGTGGGACAGTGGATGGAGTTCTGGCTTCTGGTTTTGGCCCATCCAGAACTGTACAAAAACAGGAGGTTGGGCCAGACATTTCCTTCAGGCCATTGTTTGTCAATTCCTGATCTAGTCCATGGTCTTTAGACAGCCAGGATACCCATCGTACTTAGTACAGTATACAGCTTAGGTGTTTAATAAACATTTGCTAAGTAAGACTTGTACAGTGAACAGTGATTGCAATATCAGCACTCAATCCGAGTTACTTTACATGGACAGTACGAAGTCACACTGCCCACTCTGTGGCTGAAGCTAGTTATATGTGATATAATATATTTACAGCAAAATATTTATGATGCTCAAAAGCTAATTTTAGAAACAACTTAGTATTTGGTGTTGATGAACACTTGAATGGTCTCATTAATATTATTAATGGTGCCACTCAGTGTGGGACTACATACCCTTCTCTGCACTCCCATTTAATTTGGCCCTATTTACCATGTTTCCAGAGTTTTAAAAAATAGTCCCAATTTAGACTATTTAGACATTTAAAAACAAAAAAGCTATTTCCTATTTCCAAGTTTGGAATCAGGAATCTCAACCTTTTAAGTTCCATAAATACCAAAAGCATTGTGACTGTGAAGTTCAAAAGGCTTCCAGACAGAAGCAGCCCACAGTACCACCAGGACCTTCCTTCCACAGATTTCTACACCGTCCTTTGCATGGTGGTTAAAAAAAAAAAAAGAAACTTGGAACAATAAGCACCTGAACATAAAGCACCTAAGGAATAGAAAGACACCACCCACTTTGAGAACCTAGAACCTGAGATATGATCATTTCCTGTGACCTCATCTTCAACTAGAGTATGGTTTCCTAGGTGATAACATTAACTTTAGAAGCTAAGCATAAGTGGCCACAACACAGGTAAGGCTAAGGAAGGCTGGGAATCCTGGCTGTTGCTTTAGAGTGAAGAAGGCCAGAGATCAACCCCAAGAAGGGTGGGAGTTAGTTACTTCAAAGGTGGGCTCCTAGGTCAGCAGAAATGAAGCAACACAGAAACAAGGCAGCCATATCCCACCATATTTGCGGTTCGTTATCCAGTCACCAGGGGAATGGTTAGAGCAGTTCATTTTCAGTTATTTGAAAACTTAGAGTAGTCTCTCTCTGGAAAAACTGTGCAGAAACAGAAGCAAATAGCAAAGGAAAGTAGTATCAAAAAGAGCCCATGAGCTTCTGATTTAGAATCAGAGGGCAGGACTTCCAGCCAGCTGTAAGACTAGTAGTCATTGTCATATTCTGTATAAGCCTGTTTATTAACCTAATAAATAACTAGGCTGGATTCGGTGCTCACTAAACTCAGAGTCAAACACATCTCTGAAGTCCCTTCCAGCAGGACCTAAGAGGAATTCAACACTGTCCTAGAACTGTAAGTACATCCTTCTCTCGGAGAAGGTGGGTCCCTGAGCAGCTCAAAGTTCCCAGTTTCATAGGGGGCACAAATCCACGCAGCTCCTCATCCACAGTGCTTTGTCCTGGGTCACTACTGTCAGTCCTGGGATACAGCTGTGAAACAACAACTCCTTCAACATGGTCGAGGACTTTTCCTAAACCCCCAACAAACATTTTTACCATGTTAAGAACACAGGAATACTTCAAACAACACTTTCAAAATTTATTGTCAAACTCGACCGGAGCTGAATTTGGATGCAGGTGGTCATCCCATCTTCAGGAGTGGGTTAAGGGACCCAAAAATCCTCATGGCTGAAGTGACCTCAGACACAATTCACCTAACATTCCCAGCAAGCTCTCGGTATACGTTTTGACCGAGGCAGTTCATCAGTAAGTCGCTTCTCTGAAAACAAGAACACTGGGCCAGTTTTATTGTGCAAGCTTGAGCCTGTTGGGGGTCGGGGTCAGTAATCCGGGGCTAGCAGAGCTGTGTGGAAGGAGGACGTGGAACGTTAGCATCCTGGCTTCTCCTGAGGCACCCTACCGCTACTCCCCACCCCTCAGCTTTTCTCCTGCCAGCCAGACACGTTGCCCAAGTCTGCCTCGGGCCTGCCTGCCAGTGCTGCCGCTGCACCAATACGTCATCAACTTGTCCACGCACCGTGCCAGCCTGGCCTTTAAACTGTACTTCGCACTCGGAATACCAGTTTTCAGAAATACGTCATGAGGGCAGGGGTGAACCTGCTACCTGTTGAATGGAGGAATGAATGAACCCACGGCACGCGCGTCTCTCCCTGCTACGACGAAAACGTGGCTCTCTTAGACGCTCTGGCCTGCGGCGTCGAGGGGGACAGAGAAGAAAGGAAAAGAAACGGGCAGCCACCACAACAGCCACCGGAAAAAGGCGAGCGCCGAGGGAGGACACGCGGCCAATCGCGGCCCCGGCGGCTGGCCCCGCCCGCGGGAGGCAGTGCGCGTGCGCACGCGGGAGCGCGGCGGTCGGAGCCGCGGGCCGGGCGCGCGCAGCCGGGGAGTGTTTGACGTGGCACTTCCCAGCCCAGCTGCAACTCCGGGCGCCCACGACGCCGCGCAGCTGGCAGCGAGGCGCGGCGGGTGCCAGGGCAGCCGGTGCTCCCGGCACGCGAGGCAGGCTCTCCGACGCCCGGCAGCGTACGGGAGCGGGTGCCGGACGAGGACCAGGTAAAACGCCTCGCCCCGCGCGGACGCGCTCTGGCGGGACGGCCGCCTCCTTGGGGCGCAGCGGGACCGGGGAGCGGTGCCCGGTCGGATGCTCACCTGTGGAGGAGGCCGGCGCTGGAGAGACCTGGTCCTGGCTTCTGGAGCCTTTTATTAGTGCAGTTTAGTAAGGGGCCGGAGGGAGGAAGGAAGGTGGGCGTGGGCATATTTTTTTTTTTATCCGCTCCCCCCACTTTATGCCGGGGTAGAGGAGAGAGGATGCAGGGACGGCCAGGTCGTCACGAGTACCGGTGTCACTCACTGGCTACCCTGTGCTCGTCGTCCATTGTTTTCGCTGTTCTCTGAGGAAGGGGATATGCCAAATCTTCCTAGTGAAAACGGCCACTGTGTCTTTAAGCGTCCGGACATCCCGGGAGTGAGACTGAGCCGGCCCTATCCCAACTTGCTCCTGGGGGAGAAGTGCACCTTAGCTACTGTTGCCAGGAGACAGTGGCCTGGTGGAGGTGTTGGGGGGGTGGGTTCCGTGCTGGGATTGGCGCTCCCCAGCCTTGGGTCTGGGCCTGCCCCGGTGCCAAGTGGCGTTCTGCCATGTCGCCGCCTGAAGCTGAGTCAGGTTTCTCTAACTTGGTGAGGAAGTTTGACGTGGCAGCCTGGGCTGTGTGAGGAAGCTCGCTGCTCCCGGGACCTAGGCTGGGGAGCGGGATGCTTCCTGCTCTTTCTGCCTCTTCTCTTTGCTCAGCAACAGGCTGTCACGGAGGTGGGTTGGTGGGTTGGTGCCCGCTGGCGCGATATGGCTGGTTAGAGGAGCCTGACCAAAGCTCAGGCTGCCACGTCTCTCTCTCTGCTGAGTGGGAGGAGGGAAAAGACGTGTCATCAGGAACCTAGAGGACCAAAAGGCCTTTGCCTGCCGCTCTGCTCCTGAGTGCTCCCTTGAAGGAAGAAAGTGATGTTATCTGTGCGTGCGCTGGGTCGCTTTAGTTTTGGAAATTCACACTTTGAGATGATAGGAAACCAGAGCGCTAGTGTTTGGCTTCACACTTGAAAATTTGAAATGCCATTTCCTGAGTAGAGGCGGACTCCAAGTCTTAGCAGCAGTCACCCAATCTTTTATCTCAGAAGGCAGCAGATAAACAAAAAAAAGAATAGGTCTGTGTTGGCTAAAGAAGTTGGCAGGAAACTAGAATCTGTGTTTTGTATTTGGAAAGGCCTCAGGATGCTTCATTTTATAAAGAGGGAATTTGAACCCCAGAGAGGTTCTTCATCGTTTTCTGTGTTACCCTTCTAAGTGCTGGCAGGTGCACAAAACCCATTCCTCTTTCCAGGATCCAAGGCACTTACTACCTCATTATAAAACTGAAAATAGTCTAATGAGATGCTTCCTAGTTGACAGAAAAATTGGGAAAATGGAAAACTTACAAGCAAAGACGTTTGGGTTCTGCATAGAAGCAAGCTGAGTCTGGTGGGTTTATTTGTAAATGTGTATACCCACACGCTTGAAATGAGATTTTTTTTCTTAGCTCCTTAAATAGAGGTGCATGTGTTCCTAAAAGTGGGATGTCATTTAAATCAGGAAGAAGTTCTATTAAGAACCTGCTTACAACTCAGAAGTACTTGCTATTGCTGCTTGGCTTGATCAAATTATGATCATGAATCCATTGTCAACTTATATTCTCCTATTGGTTGACCCACATTTCTCTTAAAAGCTACCAGTTGGAGGTGTACTAAAAAGCCAGGTCAAGCATGTGTTTGCAGACTGCTGTAGTTGGTTAGTCAGTTGAATGACAGGGTGTGTTCTGTGACAAGAAAAAAAAAGTGGCCTTGAGAATCCAAAGAATAACAGAGGGAGCCTGTACGAAGACCTGTGTGTGCAACACTTCAAGTGTCCAGTGAGAAGCTGGCTGGCCATGGTTAGTGAGCTTTCCTGTCTGAGAATGCCCAGGACTGACTGTTTCAGGAGTTATAGTTACAGCTTGCCTGGGATGATCCTATGAAACCTCGTATACTATGAGGATATCTCACACACCCCCTGAGAATTATACTTTTCTTCAAACCATAAGAAAATAGGTATTTGCAGCATCGATGCCTTTGTAGCACCCAGTCATTAACACTCTTTTGTTGGTGTGTTTTTGTTTGTTGCAGAGAATCTGTTGTGGAGCTGTGCTTTGGAATGACAGTTTCAGGATGAGTCACCAAGGGTATGTGGCCACACCCCCCTACTCCCAGTCGCAGCCTGGAATTGGCCTGTCTCCACCTCACTATGGACACTACGGGGACCCATCGCATGCAGCTTCCCCACCAGGTACAGTGTGCGCCTCGGACTGCTGCCTGACTGTTCCCTGCTCTGGCTGAGACACAAGATGTTCAGAAAGAGGGGTAAACATTATACACATGCGTGCTAAGGTAACTTGGGCACTAATTTTCTAAAAAAAATCATTTTTGATAGTAGAAAAATGCTGTTAAATTTGCACACTAATTATCCATTGATAATAATAAAAAAATATATAACCTTTTGGGCCTGGAGCTGTAGCCTAGTAGCTAAAATCCTTGCCTTGCATGTGTGAGGATCCCATATGGGCACTGGTTCGCATGCTAGTTGCTCCACTTCCCATCCAGCTCCCTGCTTGTGGCCTGGCAAAGCAGTAGAGGATGACCCAAAGCCTTGGGATGAAGCACCCACATAGGAGACCTAAAAGAAGCTTCTGGCTCCTGGCTTTGGATTGGCTCAGCTCCAGTCATTGTGACCACTTGGGGAGTGAGCCAGTGGATGGAAGATCTTTCTGTCTCTCCTCCTTTCTTTAAAATCTACCTTTCCAGTAAAAATAAATAAATCTTTAAAAAAAATACAACCTTTCCTTGAAATCATTACTGAACAATATTGGTTGCTGTAAAATATGGTACCTAGAGCCTGGCATAGAACCTAGTGGTTGAATCTTTCTCTTGTATGCACCAGGACTCCATATAGGCACCAGGACCACATAGAGGTGCCAGTTTGTGTCCCAGCTGTTCCACTTCCCTTCCAGCTCCCTGCTTGTGGCCTGGGAAAGCAGCACAGGCACAGGATTGCTCAATGCCTTGGGAGCCTGTGCCCATGTGGGACACCTGGAAGAAGCTTATGGTTATGGTTCGAAGCTTAGCTCCAGCGATTTTGGCCACTTGGGGGGGTGAGTCTGCAGATGGAAGATCTTCCTCTCTGTCTCTCCTTCTCTCTGTATATTTGCCTTTGCAATAAAAGTAAATAAATCTTTTAAAATATTTATATACGGTGCCCAGCAGAGCTGCAGAGAGTCTCAGCTTTGGGGAAAGATTAGACAATAAAGGAGTAATGGATAGACCTGAAAAATTAATGTTCTGGTACCAGCTGAATGCATGAAGCTACCTGGTTTTATCATCACTCTGAAGAAACCAAGCTTCTGGAGGCAGGGCTGAGGCTAGTGGCAGCTTGCTTCAAGTCATATAGTCCCAGAACCCTCAGTGAGCGAGGTAATCACAGGGGTTCTGAATACTGAGGCATTCAACACAGCAGAAATGTCATAGTATGTAAATGCCCAGGAGGAGTGGACCCCTAGATAGGACCTGGAGCAAGGTGGTTGAATGGTTCCTGCAGAATCCAGACATCCACTTTTGTGAATACTAGGGGTCGGAGAAAGAGTGAAGCTGGATGCCTATGATATTGTTTATAAGTCGTGCTGATCCTACAGGGCAGGTGGGATCCATGTAATCTAGGAGTGACACTCAAAGCTCACTGGGCTGTACTTTATAGTCCATATTGGTGCAGAATCAGTGAGAGCTGTTGGAAGCCCTGCGGCCACACACAGTTCATTATAGCAAGTGCATCCAGATTGGAAGTCTCTTGTGGAGTGACACCCTGATGATTTTGTCTTCTCACCTGTTTTAAGGACCTCCCAATGAAGCATTTTTTCTCTTATCCGGGACTATATGATTTCCAGTCTTGCTTTCCTGAACTTGTGGGAACCATCAGCCTATCTTTCTCTGGTTTCTACCTGCTGGCTCCTCCTTTCTGAGCATTTATAGACAATAGTAATTTTCTATTTTTGGTGCTTACCGTGTATCAGGAACTGATCTTAGAAGTTTTTCATATATTATCTACTTTAATCCTCATACAGATTTATGCTGTGGATTAATGGCCCTCTCTTGCAGCCAAGGGAACCAAATGTCTGGTAGGCTATGACTTGACCAAGGTTGCATAGTGTGTCCCGGAGCCAGGACTTACATCCAGATCCCTCAAGAAAGCAGACAGCAAATTCATGCACACCTATGTATGACAGTCAGTGTCGCCCGCTCTCCTTGCTGTCTTCACAGCCCTCAGTGCAGTCAGGGACCTCCACCCTTGCCTGGGCTTCCCTCCAGGGCTCAGTGTGTTTCATGTGTCATTGCTTGGCCCATCGACTCTTCCACTTCTCAGGATCATCTGTGGCCTCCTATTACTAAATGCAACAGGTGTTGTCCTAGCCATTCTCTCTTGTATTTGACACGGTCTCCCACTCTGCTTTTACACACCTCTCTTCTTTGATTTTGAGGACAGATCCTATTGTTCATCTTGGTTCCTTTTTGGGCATTGCTTTGGTGGGATCCTCTCCCCACAAACGCCCCTGGCTGCCACATGACCTTGAAGTTTTGCCTTTTCTCCCTCTCTGTTCCATCCTTACCACTTTTTCTCTTTCAATAGATTTTTTTTCCCCCTAAGTGATGTTATTCCGTATGAAGTACCTGCCTCACCTCCATATTTCCAAACTCCATATTTTCAAACTCCTCATGAACAAAAAAATTCAGTATTTCATGAAAACCTGTTTTCTTTGCATTCCAAATTTTACTCGTTAGCATAATTTATTTAGTGATCCATGTGAGAAAGTTTCACTAGTAAAAAAGAAAGGAAAAGACAGAGAGAAGGAAGGAAGGAGAAAAGGAAAAGGGGAAAAAGGAAAAGGAAAAGGAACAAACTAACTCTCCGTTTGTCTCCTCCAATATGATTGGTCACTTGACTCTTTTGGTAGGAATTATAAGCACCTTTCACACCTGCTTCCCATTGAACTTGTCTTGTTCACCGCCACCACCACCCCCCATCTAGTTCTCCTGTAGATTATTAAAATGATCTTTTAATCTTTATACATCTCTCTAGTACTGACTTTCCAAACCATTAGTTTTTGAGGCAGGGATTTTTCTTTTGCTAATACCATGCATGCCTAGTTGGACTTAACCTTTTATAGATACTCATTGCATTTTTCCTATTGTGCACCTGAGGACTTCGTTGTTTCACCCATTTCCTGTTTTGTCAGCCCCACTGCTCCCTTACCACAGTCCTCTCCCAGGGATACTCAGTTCCTGTCATCTGGGGGCTGAGTAGTGCTTGCTCACCAGTACCCCTCAACACTAGTAGGCCACTGCTTTGTTCTTGGAACAGTTTGTTCTCATCTTCCTCCATTCGACTCAGTTCCAGGTTCTTCTCAGGTGTTGCTGACCAGACTCTTCCTTGCACATATTTATAGATCCTCCTCTCCTTCCCACACCCATTTAGGATGTGGACATGATAGATGTGCCTGTAGCAAAAAAGGCACTCATGAAAATTTGAAAAAAAGGTAAATTCGTAAAAAGTATCTCTGCAGTGGCTAACTTGAACTTAGTATGAGTGTTTACTCAGTGAGTGAAGTATGTGGCAAGCTGTAGTATTCTGGAACAGAGCATTTTGTTACTTGCCAATATTTAAAAAAACCAATCTTGATTGGATTATATTCTTCGTGCCTTAGCTTAGACCTCTTTGTCCATACCTGTTCTCAGACGAATAGCCAGACATTCATCTTCACTGGCCTACTGCTGTGCATTATACCATTCTTAAATTGTGATGGTTTTGTTTCATTATTTAAGGCTTTCATTAAATTCCCGCAGTCTTCGCTGCTCTGTGCTGAAGAGCCTCAGCCACCTTAACCTTCAGTCATCATGTATATTCTCATGTAGTCTTTTGGTGATATTTTTATCTGACCGACACAGGCAACCTAGTTGTGGCTCCTTGAAGAATCTTCAATCGCAGATATGGCTGGGTCTGACTTGTGCCTAATAAGTGTGCCTTTGTAATGTTAATGGTGCTATATAGTAACAAATGTAACATGTAGTGAGTGAGCAAAATAAACCTAGACTCAGTGCGTATGGTTCTTATTGGTGTAGAGGGAAATGTGTGAAGTGTATGGCACTCTGAGTTCCTGGGGCAGCACTGGCACAAAGGAAAAGTGGAGATTGATTTGGGAGCGTTTAGCAGAGGGTCCCTCAGTTGTGGAGTATGGGCAGTAAGAGACGTTCTCAGGGTGGGAAGTGGGGCCATGTCGAGGAGCTTGGGTTTCATTTTATAAGCAGTAGGGTGTTGCTGAAGTGATTGCAGCTGGATAAGATCACAGCCTAGCGTGTGTTTTGGAAAGAGATTACTGCACATTGGCAAGTGTGGAGGAGGAATTAGGGTGCGCCTACTGCTTTCTCATGCAGGGCTTTTGTGCCTTAGCCCCATTGATATTTAGAGCCAGTACATTGTTGGTTGTGCACATGTGTACCTACCCAATGTCAGTCGTGGCTCCCCACATCCCTTTCTAGGGGCTCTTGCAAGCACAAATGCCCTAGACATTGCCAGATGCCTGTTTAGGGACAAAATAGTTCTTGCCTGAGGACCCCTGGTCTAGATGTTAAGAGTCAAGATGTATTGTGTCCTGAAATTTGGATAGGGGTCATGGCCATTGTGCTAAGGCCCCTAGTAAAGAAAGTAAGCTTGTGTAGGAATGCCATCAGCACCATGCCTTAGGAATGGTAGCATAGGGATTCAGGCCATGTAACAGTGAGCTGGTCTTTTTTTCATTCCTTTAGATAAACTTTTCTATTTTTGTAGGGGTGTGTGTGTGTGTATGTGTGTTTTAAGCTTGATTTTAATTTGTGTGATCCATGGTCAGATTGAAGGTTGGCTTTTCTATGATTTTTATGAGGTTGTTTGTGTTACCAATAGGGTTCCAATGAAAGGTGTAGTCACAGACTTGTATAGTCCACCAGGACTATTCCACAGCAGTCACCACCTCTCCTCCTGGAAGAGCCACCTCTGCTGCCAGTATTGCTAGAGCCGGCCAGAAGTGTTGCCTTGCCCTGCAGCCCGAATAGCTAGGGAGCAGAGGAGTGGTTGCCACCATCTTTCCTGCTTGGTGTTATACAGAGAGGGCTGGGGTTGAACTTGAGCATTCAAGCCTGCAATGACTGCCCTGTGATTTTAGGTATTTTTCCTTTAGGCAGGAGCATTGCGTTTGTTCATTTTCACCATTTGGTGTTCCTTTCCTCCTGAAAATGTCTGATCATATTTGAAATGCCAGTACTGTGGGGTGCTATGGCAGGGGAACACTGCGGCTTTGCAGATAAGGATGAAGCCGACTTCCCTTTGCTCTGGGGACAGAGTCCATGTGATACACAGGACTTTGCAGTCTGACCCCACCAAGCTAAGCAGCCTGCACTCCAACCACTCAGTCCTGTGATCCCTCCACATTGAACCTTTTGCCAGCTCTGACCAAGTCATGCACTGTCCCATGTGGGACAGTGAAGTGCTCCGTCATCTGTCCTAAGACAATTCCAGTTCCAGCAATTCCTCCACTTCACATGCTTCCTGACTCCTCCAAGAGGTAGTGCCTCTGCAAATCCTAACACTTAGCACTGGGCCCTGGGCTTCCTTGTTTCCCAGCTGTCTCATCTAGAAGAGCTCTCAGTGCCCGAGGCACTGTTTGCTGTTTACTCTAAGTGCCCTAGGCACTGTTCCCTGTTTGCTGAATGAATTTCTGTCATTGCTGTACAGTTGACTTTCTAAAAAAGTGAAAGTACCTTTTTAGCAAGATTGAGGTCTACCTGCCTATGTATATCAAAACTGTTTTTCATTCTGTGGACTCATTTATGGAAGTTGTTAATGAAAATTGATATTAGCCATTTATTTAAAAAGCAAGAGTACCTATGACTTCTCTAGTACTATAATTATTTAAGTTGAAAGTATATTAGTTCTACCTTTGTAGCTTGTTCAAACTAATGTTTTAAGTGGAAATTCAAGAATGTGTATGATTATTATTTATACATTTTTTTACAATATGAACCCTTGAAGAAAGGACAGGGGATATGGAAGTGATTGTGCTACATGCTCTCATTCTTAAATAATCTTTGTAGGTAGGAGACATTGTCATTATGACATAGTATTAACAATAAAGACTTTACAAAAGAGCTTTTCAGGGTCACAGCTGGTACATGGTAGACAAGGAATTCAAACCCAAATCTGTGAGACCACAGGTCTCATATTTTTCTTTTCTTTTTTTTTCTTAAAGATTTATTTTATTTTTATTGAAAAGTTAGAGATACAGAGAGGAGGAGAGACAGAGAAGAAAATCTTGTGTCCAATGATTCACTCCCCAAGCGACTGTAACGACCGGAGTTAGGCCAATCCAGAGCCAGGAGCCCGGAGCCTCTTTTGTGTCTCCCATGCAGGTGCAGGGTCCCAAGGCTTTCGGCTGTCCTTGAGACTGTTTTCCTAAGCCACAAGCAGGGAGCTGGATAGGAAGTGGGGCTCCTGGGATCCCGGAGCATGCTAGGCAAGGACTTTAGTCATTAGACCACTGCCCAGGGCCCATATTTTTCTAAGTTTATTGGGTTCGGAGTTTAGAACTTGGTAAAAAAAAAAAAATGCAGTGTTGCTAAAAATAATATAATTTAAAAATATTTATTTTCATTTTACTTAAAAGGCAGAAAGTAAGGGGCTGTCATGGTTAATCCTCTGCCTGTCCTTCTGGCATCCCATACAAGTGCGGATTTGAGGACTGACAGCTCCACTTCCAATCCAGCTCTCTACTAATGGCAAGGGAAAGCTGCAGAGGATGGCCCAAGATGTTGGGCCCCCTGCCCCCAGTTGGGAGATCCAGAAGAGCCTCCTGGCTCCTAGGTTTGGACTGGGCCAGCTCTGGTTATCACAGCTATTTAAGAAGTGAACCAGTTGATGGAAGACCTGTCTCTCTGTGTCTCCCTCCCTGTGTAACTGACTTTTTTTTTAAGATTTATTTATTTGTATTACAAAGTCAGATATACAGAGAGGAGGAGAGACAGAGAGGAAGATCTTCCATCCGATGATTCACTCCTCAAGTGACCGCGATGGCTGGTGCTGCGCCAATCCGAAGCCGGGAACCAGGAACCTCCTCCGGGTCTCCCACGCGGGTGCAGGGTCCCAAAGCTTTGGGCCATCCTCAACTGCTTTCCCAGGCCACAAGCAGGGAGCTGAATGGGAAGTGGAGCTGCTGGGACTAGAACCGGCACCCATGTGGGATCCCAGCACGTTCAAGGCGAGGACTTAAGCCACTAGGCCACGCCGCCGGGCCCCTAACTTTGGCTTTTAAGTATAATGAATTTTTTTTTAAAGTGAAAAGAGAAAGAGAGAACGTCAATCCTGTTCACTCCCCAAATGTCTACGAAAGTCAGGGCTGGGCCAGGCGCCTGGAACTCAATCCAGATCTCCTAGATGGGCTGCACCATCACCTGCTGCCTCCTGCTGTGCACATTAGCAGGAAGCTGGATCTACAGTGGAGGATCTAAGACTCAAACCAGGCCCTCCAGTATGTGGGAGTCCCAAGTGGCATCCCAAAACGCTGTGCCAATACCTACCCTAGAATAATATTTATTGAAAATAGTGGTACATCAGATTATTGCTTTATAAAAATGTGACTGTAGATTCAGTGTGTAAAATTTCTTTAAGGAATCCTGATTTAAGAGAAGAAACCATTGCAAAAGTTTGCAGTAGCATTATTTATGAAAAACTGGCATTTCATTGAGTATGTATGGCTCTGGATTATCCAAGCCTCTGAAAGCACCCTGTTAAAAATATGACTGTTATGATATAGGAAACTCTTCCTGGCTGATTGCAGGTTCTGCAGTGATTGGCGTCTTTTTGAAGTGATGAACTTTCTGTAGGGAGATATCAGAGGAAAGCAGCCATTGGTATGAAGCATCTTTAGGAGGTCAAGGGGAGTGCAGAGCAGACAAGGTGGAAGGTGATTGATGCCATGTCAGAGACGGGCGAGATTGAGAGTCAATTGAATGGCTGCAACAAAACAAGCAGGATGGAAGTGGAGAGAGCAAAGAGAATTGCGCCTTTTCTGTTTTCCTTCTACAGTAGCAGAGGTCTCTTGGGTAATACAGCAGAGAGGAGTTGGAAGCCCTGAAAGGCAGGCTTCCTGCTCAATGCCGTACAGTTTCCTGTAAAGTGACAGATGAGGCTTTGAACAGCTCTCACCCAGAGCCCAGTGGCTTTTGTCCTGTGACCTGTTTCTATAGAAGAAAAAAAAATGTCTGCTTACAGTTCTCAAGAGAAGCCTTTGAAGATCCTTATGTGAGAAGAACAGCTTGTAAATGAACACAGTCCATGCCAGGAGCATCAGTTAATTGCATGTAATCTCATAGTTTGTATTGCAATGACTTGAGCAGTCCCCCCCAACTGCTTATCAACCAATTTTTACACTCTTGGAAAAATTATTAAACTCTGAAGGATGTAAATTGAATTTTTTAAAAAATATATATGTTTTGGAGATCGTAATTATATGTAGAGAGGAAGAGATAGATTTTTGGTTCACTCCCTAGATGAACATAAAAGCCAACACTAGTGGCCTAGGCCAAAACCAGGAGTTCTGTGAAGCTCTCCCATGTGAGTGGCAGGAGCCCAGACACTTGGGCCATTTCCCATTGCTTTGGCCAGGCCATTAGCAGGGAGCTGGATTGAAAGTGGAGCAGCTGGGATTCAAATCAGTGCCCATATATGGTGCTACTGTTGGGCTTTACTTGCTATGCCACCATGCCGACCCTGTTCTTTAGATTTATTGGAGAAGCAGAACATATTCTTCACTTTCTTTTCTCATGCTGTATAACTCAAAAAATTGTTCAATTTAAAAATAATTTTGAAAAAATTTTAAGAGGCATTGATACAAAGAAATCTTCCATCCGCTAGTTCACTCTTGCAAAGCCCATGACAACCAGGATTGGACTGGGCAAAAGGTGAGAGCTAAGAACTCAATCCAGGGACTCCGATACTCGGACCATCTGCCTCCCAGGGTGCACATTAGCAGGGAGCTGGAATCAGGAGCAGAGCTGGGATTCAAACCTAGGTGCACCTACATAGGATGCAGGTGTTGCAACCAGCATCTGAACCACTGAGCCCAATGCCTGCCCTTTTAGTGGCATGCTCCCCACTTAATTAGTACACTGTACAATACCTCTTACTGTTTTTTTCCAGATTTATTTTCTGATGTCCACCTGGCGTTTCCCATTGTGTGTTTTAACATTCCTTGCATAACAGTGAATTCTATCGAGATACCTGTACATATGCCAAAGCTCTTTTGGTTTCAGTTTCTGTTTAGTGTTTAAATTATTCCTTTCTTTCTTCATTGTGGTGGTATTGTAATTATGCTAAGTCTAGCATTGACAGGTGTGTATATAATGCTTGTAGCAAGTGAGTGAGGTCTCTTGACCTAACCCTTTTGTTTCCCTTCTCCTCCCCCTCAGCTTATTTGTAACCTGTTGCCACTGTGCTTTAGTACACATCTAAGTCCAGGCACTTCTCTTGCAGGAATGATGAAGCCAGCAGGACCTCTTGGAGCTGCTGCTGGCATGATATTGCCTCCGGGTCCCCCACCTCCTGGATCTCATCAGTTTGGCCAGAATGGAGGGCAGGCCTCCGCTCATCCTTCCCAAAGGTGAGCTCACTGGATTCCAGCCCAAATGTGCAGACCTTATTCAGTTTGTTTGAGAAATACCTTCTAAACTTGTGTGTTGGCTGAAAACTTGACCTCTTGCTAATGTCTACATGCTTGAAAAGATCTGGAAAACTATCCCAGGACACAAAACACTTAGAAAACCTAGCAAGGGAATTAAAACAAACAAAAATAGCCTTGGCAAATATTTTAAAGTTCATTTTTACATTTTTTTTGTTATACAGTTCTATAGGCTCAAGGATCCCACCTCCCTCCCCCTACTGTTTTCCCCTATCTTATTACAATGGTTTAGTCCTTCAGCAACAGTCACAAGTACATCATTCTGCTGACGTTGTATGTGTAGACACAATGGTGGAAAGTTCAGCATCCAGTTGTTAAGACATATTTAACAGTTTCATTGAGAGTCCCTTTTTTATGTAAATGGTAGAGGTGCATACTGCAATGTACCCTCATTTCTCACTTGCTAGCCTTTTAATATTTATTTATTTTTATTGGAAAGTGAGATATACAGAAAGAAGGAGGGACAGAGAGGAAGATCTTCCATCCACAGATTCATTCCCCCAACTGGCTGCAATGTCTGGAGCTGAGCTGATCCAAAGCCAGGAGCTTTTTCCAGGTTGCCAATGCAGGTGCAGGGTCTCAAGGCTTTGGGCCATCCTCTACTGCTTTCTCAGGCCACAAGCAGGAATCTAGAATGGGAAGCGGGGCTGAGGGGACACGACCCAACACCTGTATGGGATCCTGGCACATGTAAGGTGAGGACTTTAGCTCAGACTATTTCTAGAATTTACACGATAAGGTAAAGGAACTCTAGTAGCCAACATATGGGAGATTTTCAAAATATTAGTAAAAAGTCAATTAATAGTTTATCTTTTTGCAAAAAAAATTTTTTGTGATTTTTTTTATTATTATTTCATTTTATGACACAGTTCCATGGGCTCTGGAATTTCCCCAAGCCCTCCCCCCCATATTGAATTCCTCCATATTGTTAACAATAGTACAGCTGATAACCAGTCATAATTCCTTCATTGTGGGCATGGACCATGCAGAGTCCAGCATCTTATTGTCCAGATAAATTCAACAGTTTCATTGGGAGACCATCCTTGGTCTGAAAGTAGAGCTGGCAGAATATCATCCCTTCCAACAAAAAGCCACTGCATAAATTCAACAACAGGAAGAAACATGGAAATTTACAACATCATGAAGTTAAATAACATGGTATTAAGTGACCAATATGTTAGAAAATACAAGTTCTTAACCACATCCTGTAACTACTTCATTAACATCTCAATTTTAGTTTATACATAACCAGCTGCTATAAATCTTAAAATGGTTAAAGGGTACTATTCAGCTGTCTTGTGTCTTTATATTTAGCAGCTTATAGTATTCAAGCATGATTTTTACTGAACTTCATGAATTTTAGGATAGCCCAACCAGGCTTATAGCTCTAAAAAGTCATATGTTAATGAGGAGCTGAATAGTCTTAGGAGGGGTGTGCAGACCCAGTGGCCTAGTGGCTTAAGTATGCTAATCTTAAAGTACATTTGGAAGTTACTTGTGTCATGTTGTCATTTTGAGTTATGTTTATTTTAGAATATTAATTTCTGATTCCTGAGATGCTGATGACATATCTGTATTTCTTTTTTATTTAAGATTTATTTATTTTTATTTGAAAGGTAGATTTACAGAGAGAAGGAGAGATAAGAAGAGAGAGATTTTCCACCGACTGGTTCACTCCCTAATTGGCCACAAGCCAGAGCTGAGTCTATCTGAAGTGAGGAACCAAGAGATTCTTTCAGGTCTCCCACATGGATGCAGGATCCCAAGGTCTTGAGCCATCCTCTACTGCTTTCCCAGGCCACAAGCAGGGAGCTGGCTCTGGAGCACCCAGGACTAGAATCAGTGCCGTATAGGATGCCAGCACTACAGGCAGGGGATTAACCTGTTAAACCATCATGCTACACCCCCCCCACTTGTGTTGCTTAATACAGTTTTGAATTGCCATATTAGATCTTTCACAGAACTGAGTTGAGTGTCAGTAAGTTAATCAGATTGTGACCACTGTTCCATTTTGTAAGCTGGATATAGTAGGCAGCAGGCCGCGTGAAGAGCTTCCCAAAAGGCAAGAGTATAGGAAGACAACATAGGAAATAAGTTTTGTGTTTGTGTTTCTGATAAATCACGGAAGCAGGAAGTTGAAAGCAGGCCTGGAGATGCCAGAATATGAGATGCTTGAAATAGTTGGAGCCCACAATCTGCTTAAGGCACAATCTCCAGGAAGGGAGCCAGCAGCACACCTTGTTGAAGTCCCATCACTGCTGGCTGACCCTGTGAGGTGTTGCTGCTGAGACCCAGGGTCAGTGCCAAGCCTTTGGCAGTGTTTACTTTGGCCTTTCTCCAAGGATGGTCTGGAGGTTTATTGCCAAGGGCAGTGAGCCCTTTCAAGGGTTGTAGAGCTGGATGCTGCAGTTGGGGGTAACCCCTAAAAGTGAGTCTAGTTCCTGCCAATGATGAACCCATTTAAATTTTTATTCGTTTAATTTTATGTATTTTTCAAACATAGACAAAGAAAGATTTTCCTTTTGGTAGTTTACTCCCTATAAGTTCACAATAGCCAGGCTATGGGTCTAGTTTGTTTTCAGTGTGACAGTGATTGGGACTGGAGCAAGAAGTCAAATGACTTGACCCTGTTGCTTCTGTCAAAGGAGTGATGGAAGGGAAAGGGGGAAAGCAGAATGAGGACCAAGAAGTTGCTTCTGGGTCAAGCAGAGGGCTTATCACATGCTTGGACTCATTTACCCACTTGTACATGCTGCAGTAGAGCTCTTGGTGCCGATGTAAAGAAGACTGCTCTGGAAAAATCCATTCTTGCCAGGCATCTCCAATGATTTTGATTTAACAGGATATGCAGAGATTAAATAACTAGCTTCAAGTAGTTACTGCTATCCACCTGCGTTGCCTTGTTGCTTTTGGTTTACTGCTGCTGTTTAATTTGAATCAGGATGCTTAGGAGGAAACAGTTTACTCTGACCTCAGGGAGACCATCATGGTGATTGTGAAATTAGGGCAGGGTCTGACACAGTGAGGAGGGAAGATTGGAGAGCTGCGACATACTGAGCAGCTTTGGTCCAGGCAGCTCCTCACTGAATCAGTGTCTGTTTACTTCTCCTAGCTGCGGCATTAAGAAGTGGTTGTGAAGAGCTTAGTGATGCTAACCTGCATACAAAGGAACTTGCGTGTACACAGTGCCCATGAGAAACTCATGCTGTACACGGTGCCCGTGAGCAACCCCTTACTTGTTGGCAGTTATCAATAGTATCTCGACTGCACATGGAAAGGCCATTGTAGCGTGTCCTTGCTGTAGAGTTCAGTCTGGTTTCATGCCCGGCGGCGTGGCCTAGCGGCTAAAGTCCTCGCCTTGAAAGCCCCGGGATCCCATCTGGGCGCCGGTTCTAATCCCAGCAGCTCCACTTCCCATCCAGCTCCCTGCTTGCGGCCTGGGAAAGCAGTTGAGGACGGCCCAATGCATTGGGACACTGCACCCACGTGGGAGACCTGGAGGAGGTTCCTGATTCCTGGTTCCTGGCTCTGGATCGGCGCTGCACCAGCCTGTTGCGGCTCACTTGGGGAGTGAATCATCGGACAGAAGATCTTCTTCTCTGTCTCTCCCCCTCTCTCTGTATATCTGACTTTGTAATACAAATAAATAAATCTTTTTAAAAAATTTTAAAAAAAGAATTTGCTTTTGTTATCACTCCCAAGGGTAGATTTTGTTCCGTCTCTGTTGTTCCTACTATTTGAATATTGAGTTGAAGATTGGAAATGGGGTTTAGAAAAATGAAAGAAAAAAAATCAGAGAGAGTCGAGTATTTTGGGATAAGCTCCATGGCTCATTCTACTTTACCCCCTGGGACATGTTTCTGTGTGTGTGATGCAGCAAAGGGCACAGTGATTGTACAGGTGAATCACACCAGTTCTATCAAAAAACAGAGTTGGTACGAGGCTTTTCTTTATGGCCTAACAACATTCCATCTCCATCATTTGCACAGAGAGGATTGATTGGCTAGAGGAATCTCTTAGGTTTGATTATATCTATTTTTTTTAAAGATTTATTTTTATTACAAAGTCAGATATACAGAGAGAGGAGGAGAGACAGAGAGGATGATCTTCCATCCGATGATTCACTACCCAAGTGAGCCACAACGGCCGATGCGTGCCAATCCGAAGCCGGGAACCAGGAACCTCCTCCAGGTCTCCCACGCAGGTGCAGTGTCCCAATACATTGGGCCGTCCTCGACTGCTTTCCCAGGCCACAAGCAGGGAGCTGGATGGGAAGTGGGGCTGCCGGGATTAGAACCGGCGCCCAGATGGAATCCCGGGCGCGTTCAAGGCGAGGACTATAGCCGCTAGGCCACGCCGGTGGGCCCAGGTTTGATTATATCTAAACCACCAACTAGGATGCAATTCAGTCACTATGTTGACTTGAATTGAAAGTCTATACATTCTTATTTTTTAAATGATTGTTTCACAAAATTGAAAAATTGTACTTAATAATTTATTCTTTGAATCTCAGCTGAGGCAGAATGAATTTCTGACACAATAGTGCTCAAGTCATCTAAGCTGGGTTAGTGTTGAGCAGAATGAATCCAATAAGTAAAATCTACCCACAACTCAATTTTTTTACTGTAAGGAGGAACGTCAATTTGTCAATTGTAAGTGGCCTATTTTGATTAACAGACAGTGAATTGGTTCAGAGAAGGGACTTGGCTTCCCAAATCGAAGCTGATGGGTATGAATCACTACAAAATTGATTGTGATGGAAAAAGAGGCAACAATGAAAATAGGGGTTTTTTTCCCCTTTAGTTTTCTTTTAAGTATGGAATGCAACTATAGGATTTTATAGAGCTTTTATTTTCTCTAATTCTATGTGCTAAGTATTTGAGATCCAAATTTTTTTTCAAGATTTTTATTTATTATTATTGGAAAGCCGGATATACAGAGAGGAGGAGAGACAGAGAGGAAGATCTTCCATCCGATGTTTTACTCCCCAAGTGAGCCGCAACGGGCCGGTGCATGCAGATCCGAAGCCAGGAGCCAGGAGCTCTTCCAGGTCTCCTATGCAGTTGCAGGGTCCCAAAGCTTTGGGCCATCCTCAACTGCCTTCCCAGGCCACAAGCAGGGAGCTGGATGGGAAGTGGAGCTGCCGGGATTAGAACCGGCGCCCATATGGGATCCCAGGGCTTTCAAGGCGAGGACTTTAGCCGCTAGGCCACGCCGCCGGGCCCGAGATCCAAATTTTTTTTAAATCAAATACTGAAAAATGTGTCACCTTATCCCAACTTCCAGCAAACTTCAGCTGATCTCTCCTTTCTGGTACAGTTTGTTGCAAACTTGAAAATCGATGGTGCTTAAAGTTGAGCAGGCCATAGACAAGTTAATGAACTCTGCAGAGAGTTAAGATAAACTTGAGGCCAAATTTGCATATTTTACTAATCATCTGGTAGTCATTTCTTTATGTATTGTGTTTTTCTTTGGTGAATCAAAATTTTTTTTACATTCAATTAATTGATAAATGAAAACGTGTATTTGAATATTTCTCAGTTCAGAAACATGTAAAATAGAGGTAGCTGACATGAGAAATATATAACTCTGTAGTATGCAATTTTTTTAAAGATTTATTTATTTTTACTACAAAGTCAGATATACAGAGAGGAAGAGAGACAGAGAGGAAGATCTTCCTCCGATGATTCACTCCCCAAGTGAGCACAGGGGCCGGTGCTGTGCCGATCCAGAGCCAGGAGCCAGGAACTTCTTCCAGGTCTCCCACATGGGTGCAGGATCCCAAGGCTTTGGGTCGTCGTCGACTGCTTTCCCAGGCCACAAGCAGGGAGCTGCATGGGAAGTGGAGCTGCTGGGACCAGAACCGGCGCCTGTTTGGGATCCTGGTGCGTTCAAGGCAAGGACTTTAGCTGCTAGGCCACGCCGCCGGGCCCTGTAGTATGCAATTTTAACCACATTCCCTTTATAGTGGAGAAATTGGTCTTTCTGTTCCACTTGCTCATTTTTATGATTTAATAGCACATTTGATCTCTGTGTTGTGGGGAAGGGTTGCTGAGGACCTGGGTTCTTGCCCAGACTCATGACACCACATGCTCAGTGACTTTGGATAAAATAATTTGGCAAAGTAATAAAATTGAAAAATACTAAGCACATTTTTGGGTAAGATTTAATTTGCTTATATGAAAGGAAGAGTAAGAGAGAAAAGGAGGGAGATGGGTTTGGGGAACGGATGAGGAACTGAAAGGGAGGGAGAAAGAAGCCTTCAATCTGCTGGTTCACTTCCCAAATGGCTACAGTGGCCAGGGATGAGCCAAGCCAAACCCCGGAGCCTATGGCTTCTTTCAGGGTTTCTGCTTGGGAGCAAGGGTTTAAACACTTGGGGCATCTTGTACAGCTTTCCTCAATACATTAGCAGAAAGGTGGATCAGAAGTGGAGCAGCTGGGATTGTAACCATCATGATTTGTATTTTTAAGATGTTTGGTTCATTTCTTTTTCCTTTTTATGTGTGAAGAGTTTTTTTTTAGCCAATTAATACCATTGTTTTAAATTTTTATCATAATATATTTTTTTACTTGATTTGAAAGTCAGGGAGATTTAACAGAAACAAGGATCTTCCTTTCTCCGGTTCATTGCCTACCTGCTTACTAGTTTCACCACTGCCAGAGCTGGGCCAAGCTGAAACCAAGAGCCAAAACTCAACCTAGGTCTCTTTCCGGAGTGGCAGAAAGCCAAGTGCTTGAGCTGTCGCCTCCTGCCTCCCAGGGTGTGCATTATCAGGAAGTTGGGTTGAAGGCAGAGGAACTCTGACAGCATTCTCATATGGGCTGTGGGTGTCTGCAACTGTGTTGTAACCACTCTGTCATGCTCCTGCCTCTCTTCTTATGTTTAAATTGTTGCCATTGCCTTTAAAAAGCCTAATCTGTTTAAGGCTCATACCATTTAAGTTGCTCAGAAAGTAATCCTGTACTTGAGAATTTCTGAAAGTGTAATTCCTAGGACACATATTAAACAATAGTTAATAATAAATAGGCATGTATGATTCAACAGTAATAGCTAATGGTACATTCTCTCAGTCTGCAGTGTACATATTTAAACTGTTGTTAAATTAAAAGGAAAAAACCTCATAAGCTTTTTTGTGTGATAACTTCTATTTGGAATGTATTTGGTCCTCATCCTGTTTTAAAATACATCCCAGGCAGCTCTGAAGTTTCAGTTAGGTGGAGAGTGCTTCAAGGCCTGTCCCTGCCTAATCCATGTGCCTGATGCGTGGAACCAGACTTTGATAGACTTCACAGGAGACACCGTGCTCTGTAGCAGTTAGAATACAGCAAAAGTGAAGCAGACTGACGCAATTCAGGAGCACCTGAATTTTCTAAAGCATTTCTTTTACAGTTGAAAAGTAATTCCTGCAAATGTCATCATCTCATGCCTCAGAGAGTCTGTAGGCCTCCTCTGTCTCTGAGGACATGCCTCATTTTGGTGGTTTTGTGCAATTTCCGTTCTGCAGACAGCTTGATTTTCACTTTCTGGCCATAAGCTACATGTTTATCCAAACACATTTCATTTCCTAATCATCAGCTTAAAATCAACACACACAAAGTAAGAAAAGCTCCCATGATTTGATGTTTCAACATCCTTATCCACATTTGAAATGATTTTGTCTGATCTGTATTGTCTGTGTACTTAGAATTTTGTATTTTCAAAGTGGCATTAACATTTGTCACACATTCTTAAAAGGTTTGGGATCTGCTTTCTCTCAGACAATGGAATAGCACTTTCCCCCCATGTACCTGCTGCTTTGCCAGCTTCTGCTTATCCAATCCCTGCTCTGTAAATGCACCTGCCTGCCTCCACACGTGTGTTCTCAGCGGGCAGGAGACTCAGGCTGTGTGCAAGGACTCCTTCCCTCAGGATCTAGGTACCAAAGAGGACAAAAATATTACTTCTTGAAAAACCGAATGATTTTTTCTTAGGCGCAATGGATTTATACAACCAGTCTTTCCATGTTAAAGTCAGTTTTCAGTAACCACAACAGGTTTCAAATCAGTGAAGGCAAGATTTATCTTTTGCCCTGCATGTTTCACATTCAGTGTCATATAATTAGTTAGAGATAGAAAAGTTTCACTGTGGAATGGTAACTTTTGTTTTGTCCTTATGCTGATTTTCTCCCTAAAGTATGTAAAATGGTTGGTCTAATTATATTGATCTTTTAAAAACTTTTGACAAAATTTGACAGATTTTTAATAGTATTTTGGGGTTAAAGCATTTTTTATGCCAACTCTATGACTGTTTATAACTGATTGTTGACATAAGATAGTTTGTACTTCTGAGTCACAAGGAAAAGCATTTTAATTATCCATCCATTATGAGGAGTAACTTATCATCCTTCTGGAAATTAGCTAAATATTGTACAGTATAGTAGCTTGAAGGTTAGATTGTGAGGTTTGTTTATAATAATTAGTAAGTTCAGAATATAAGGGCACAAGGCATTTGACGCAGCAGTCAAGATACCTCCGGAATGCCAGCATCCCATACCAGAGTGGCTGGGTTTAAGTCACGGCTCCACTTCCTGTTTCAGCCTCTGTTGTTGGGTATCCTGGGAGGCACACAGGAATCTCAGGTGCCTGGTTCCCTGCCACTCACACGGGAGACTGGGTTGAGTTCCACTCTCCTGGCTTTGGCCTGGCCCAGTGTTGACAATTACAGGCATTTAGAGGCATAAGCAGAGTGGGAGATGTGTTGGTCTCTGTCTCTTTTAAAATAGTAAAAAAGGAAAATGAAAAATATTTTTAAAATTCACGGTAGAGAAAAATGATGAGGTAAATTTGATGCAATGTTTTGAAAAGGGTGATCATTTAGGGCCCAGGGAAAGGCCGATTGCAATACTGTCATGGGTAAGATGCAGACTTCAGGCAAGCCACTGGACTTGCTCAGGCTCTGCCTCCAACTTTGCAAGAGACAATGGGGGACAGAGGCAAGACATGGATCACCAAGTAATTGACAGTTTGTAAACAAACAAACAAAAAAGAAATCCAAGTGTACCATCTGATAAAACTTGATTTTTAATTAATATTTAAATTTGGTTTAAAAAAATCCATCCTGTGAACCAAAGGCATGTTTTACCTTCCTTTAGCAGATTAACCAGAAAAGGAGAACTGTTAATATGGTGGCCATAAGCATGCAAGTTGAAATCAAATCAAAGATTGCTTGTGGGCCCGGCATGGTAGCCTAGTGGCTGAAGTCCTTGCCTTGCACGTGCCGGGATCCCATATGGGTGCCAGTTCTAATCCTGGCAACCCTGCTTTCCATCCAGCTCTTTTGTGGCCTGGGAAAGCAATCAAGGATGGTCCAAAGCCTTGGGACCCTGCACCCTTGTGGGAGACCCAGAAGAGGATCCAAGCTCCTGGCTTCAGATCAGTGCAGCTCTGGCCATTGCAGCTACTTGGGGAGTGAATCAACAGACAGAAGCTCTTCCTCTCTGTTTCTCCTCCTGTCTATATATACCTGACTTTACAATAAAATTAAATATAAATCTTTTAAAATTTTTAGCTGTAAAAACATGAGCAATTCCAAATCTACTCATTTTCAGCTCTTACTTAGCAGGCATCATCTTATTCATTTGAGATTGTAATGCTTACAATATTTTTGTTTCATGGACCGATAAGGTAGCCTAGTGGCTGAAGTCCTCTCTTGTATGCACCAGGATCCCATATGACTGATGGTTCGTGTCCCAGCAGCCCCATTTTCCATCCAGCTCCCTGCTTGTGGCCTGGAAAGCAATTGAGGATGGCCCAAAGCCTTGGGCACTGCACCTGAGTTGGAGATCTGGAGGTGGCTCCTTTCTCCTGGCTTCAGATCGATACAGCTCCAGCTGTTGAAGCTACGTGGGTAGTGAATCAGAGGACAGACGATCCTCTCTGTCTCTCCTCCTCTCTGTATATCTGAATTTCCAATGAAAATAAATAAATCTTTTTACAAATTTTTTGTTTCGAAAGATGGTATAGAAAGAGAATGATCATAAAGGTACAGCCATTAAGTTTTCATTTTTTCTAACTTCTGCTGATTATTCACCTTAGTATAAATAAGGTGACAATGAGTTCAATCTTCCCAAATTGATTTTCAATGCTGATTCCATGTTCAGTGTAGGAATATGCATGATTCATTTTTAAGTTCACATCACCTTTAATTTAAAATTTAACCTACAATATCATTCATTTGTCTAGTGTTCACTAGGTAGGTCAAGTTGATCTTACAGGTTATTAACATTTTGGTTGCGTGTCATTTGCTTATCATCAATACGCTACTTTTCTCTTTCAGATTTCCAGGCCCTCCACCTGTCAGTAATGCGGCTTCCTCTTACGCACCGTACCAACCATCTCCACAGTCGTCTTATCCGAGTCCTGTGTCCACTTCGTCCATTACCCAACTGGGCAGTCAGTTGGGTGCTATGCAAATCAACAGCTATGGTAATAGTGTCGTTATCACTGACTGCCTGTGTTGTGAACATTATGAATGAGAACAGTTTTCTTCATTTTTATAACTATAACACACAATAATCAGGTAGTGTTTGGATATTTTTATATTAAATATGACTAATTTTCCCTGCATTATGCTGTAATTGTTTGAAAAAAAACTTGAAGAATCCTTGGAATACCTTACATTCAACTCTAGACTAATAAAAAGCGGGAAATACTGACCTCACAAATGGACATTAGAACAGTGAAGTTATTTTTAAAAATACAAGGGTCATTTTAACCACATGTTGTATAGTGTGGGGCTCCCAAATGAAAAATACAATATTCTGTATTTCACAGTGCACTGTGGTCACTTTCATAGCCTGAGAAGAATGGAAGCTCAGATGTGAGGCCAGGGGAAGAATAGGGGGGAAAAAGTTGCAGTGCTGAGCTCCGGGTGGATGGAAATGCAGGATGTTGTAGGAGCCAGAGGCGCTGCAATGGCACGATAGCACAAGCAACCATTTGTCCTTCGGAGGAATGTTTCCATATTATCCACATTGGTTTTTGGAAGAATCAGCAGAAATCCCTCTGAGTCTTTTATTTTACTGGTTTCAAGATAGATAAGTCTCCAAAGAAGCAACCTAGTTTCACATAGTCAAAGCAAAGCAAGCGATCTGGTGTTTACTAGCTATATCCCATACAATTAGAAGGCATGCCAGGGACAGAACTTCTATTTCATTAGTTCTACCTAGCTCTGAAACTCATTTGATTAGGTCAACACAGAATCTGAAGAATTTTTATTTATAGAAACTACCAAGATAGTGCTCATTCTGTAATAAAAGTTTCCTCTCTATGATTTTTCTAGATAGTATAGCAGATAGTTACCTTAGCTAATACATGTATCATGCAATATAAGGATATATTTTAAATGTGCTTTTGCTTTTTTAAAATCTTCTACTTGGGACTGACACGGTAGCCTAGTGGCTAAAGTCCTCACCTAGCATGCTAATCCTGACAGCCCTGCTTCCCATCCAGCTCCCTGCTTGTGGCCTGGGAAAGCAGTTGAGGACGGCCCAAAGCCTTGAGACCCTGCACATACATGGGAAACCCAGAAGAGGCTCCGGGATCCTGACTACAGATAGGCGCAATTCTGCCCATTGTGGCCGCTTGGGGAGTGAATCAACGGACAGAAGATGTTCCTCTCTGTCTCTCCTCCTCTGTGAATATCTAACTTTCCAATAAAAATAAAATAAATCCTTAAAAATAATCTTCTACTTTTATGAAATGCCTCAAATGGTGTTTCAATCAGTTTCTGAATGAACATTTCAGTTTGTACTAAGAAAGAAAAGTGTCGTTTGTACAAGTCTGCTCTTGCTTTATGTTGGGAGGACAAGTACATCTGTCACATACTTTATAGATGTCAGAGTTGAGCTGTGGTGCTAAGGTGGGCTGCTCTTTCCTGCACAGGATCCGGTGTGGCTCTTCCCAGCCAGGGGCCACCTGGCCCTCCATCATCATCATCATTCCAGGGTCCTCTGCGACCTCCACAGCCATCCATTTTGCAGCCTGGATCTCAAGTTCTGCCGCCACCACCTACCACACTAAATGGCCCTGGGACCTCAGTTGCTCCTCCAGCAGCCCAGTTCCAACCCCCTCCTCTTCCGGGCCAGGCCATGGGCCCTGGATTACCTCCACAGCATGGTAAGGTGAACTGCAGGCTGCAGAGGGAAGTGGGCCTTGGATTACCTAGGGAATTCCTGAATTGGGATCAGCTTTGTTCTGGTGTTGACTATTCATCTATCACTTGCTGTTAAGGCATGGTGGTTTTGAACAGTGGCATGTAAGTCATGAAAAGGGAATTGTGGATACTCACACTTGACTTCTGCTTGAATTAACAAGATGAAAAGTGCAGTATGCTTGACAATAACATGCAATCGTCACATTTGTCTGGGATTTGTAATTGTAATCATTTATTTAAATTTTTTTTTTCTTTTCAGCAGCCAACTATGGTCCCCAGATGGCAGGCGCACAACTTTCCTACCCAGGAGGCTTCCCCGGAGGTCCTGCGCAGATGGCAGGTCCCCCACAGCCCCAGAAGAAGCTGGATCCTGACTCCATCCCCAGCCCAGTAAGGACCCTTCCCGCTTAGAGGGGCCGCCCACCAAGGACCATTCTTCCTTCACTTTTCTCAGAAACTTCACTTGGCTTTATTCTGTCATTTATTGTAGAAGTTAGTAAGTGCTTATTGCATGCAAAAGTCTTCCTCAAGTGTGTGTAGGGCAGGGGCAGGCTAGAATTAAGAGCATCCTGGGAGTGAGGGGTGTCTATAGAATGGAGTAAATAGATTTCTTTCTTTTTTTGGTATGTAAATTTGGCTGTCTTGATGTTTATGTTGACGTATTGGTGGATGTTTATATTGACATATTAGCAGAATCTGTTGCTGTTTGAGGAATGATTAGCAGTAGGAGTATAAACATGCTGTTTTAAATGATTGAAGAACCATTTACCCTGGGGTGTATAAAAGCATAAAGTATTTTGCACATGTAAAAACACTTTATGTGAAGCTGGAACTGTAACTTTTCTGCTCAAGTGATTTTCTTGAGAGAGGGGTTGCTCTGTAGCAGCTATTTCAGGGCATGTTATAGTTTAACTGTTAGGTGTCTAAACAAAACAGAGCCTGCCTCATAATATGCTTTTGTGTATTTGCTAAGTGAATGAATGAATGAGTATTGACAACAAAAGAAAAAATCAGTAGATGCTGTGCTTCATCCAAGACCCTTAAAAATCTGCATGTGAGTCAATCCAGTCTTTGTTTATAATCTTTAAAGCAATGAAATAGCAATGCCAGATGGAGCCCGTTTATGTTTTTGTTACCAGAGTTGTATGCCTTTACTAGCTAAATAAATAGTTCCTTCTGGAAAGAATGATGCACAGATCAGATTGACTGAACTCTTCCTGTACTTCAGTATTGAGTGAGGTGCACGTTACAATGATTTTGGATGGTAGGCCTAACCACATTTTCTGAGGACTCAGGATTGTTCCAAAGTTGAACTTTCTATCTTGCTTTATCTCATCATAATTCTGCTTTCAGCAGCCTTTCTCATATGGCTCACACATCTTATTTTCCTCTTATTCATTGATCTAAAAAGAAAAACATTTAAAATTTAATTATTAGGGCCCAGTGCGGTAGCCTATTGGCTAAGTCCTCGCCTTGCCTGTGCCAGGATCCCATATGGGCATCAGTTTGTGTCTTGGATGCTGTACTTCCCATCCAGCTCCCTGCTTGTGGCGTAGAAAAACAGTAGAAGTCCCCAAAGCCTGGGTACCCTGCACCCACACAGGAGATCATAAAGACACTCCTGGCTCTTGGCTTTAGATTGGCTCAGCTCTGGCCACTGCAGCCGCTTGGGGAGTGAACCAGTGTACAGAAGATCTTTTCTCTCTGTCTCTCCTTCTCTCTGTAAATCTGCCTTTCCATTAATAAGTAAATAAAAATCTTCAAAAAATGAATTATTAGGAGATAGAATAAGAAAGACAGGCAGGCAGATTTCCCTATCCACTTGTTCTCAAATATCCGTGACAGCCGGGAAGGGCAGAGGCTTCTGAGCTGGGAATTCGAACCAGGTCTTCCACAGAAGTGGAGGAACCTGTCACCACTGTTGCCTCCCAGGGTTGGCATGAGCAGTAAGCCGGAGTCAGAATCCAGAACTAGGTACCCTGTGAACCCAGCTATGCTGACGGGAACTACCAGCGTCCTAACTGCTGTGTTCACCACGGCACCAAACGGCTGACCCCATTTCTTCCTCTCCTGGAGGAGTTTTCCTTTCTTAGCAGATAAGTATGAAGATAATTCCCGTGCCACATCTTCTGAAGGAAAGAAAAGTCCATGCCTTTTAAGATAGCTGTGGTATTGTCATTTGGATGACAGTCATTAAACATAACTGTCCATACACCAAGTCATTGTAAAAAGCGCAACTGAAATTTCTATAGGTTGTTTCATGTCCAAGACTGATTTTCAAGAACAATAAGTTGAAAGGCTCTAGTATGTTTTAGAAATTGCTAGAAATACTGCATGAGCATTTCCTATCTTTGTTTTAGCCAAGATGTAGGTTAATTTAGTAACATACTTCTTTTATTTTTTTTCTTTTTTTTTTTATTCATTAATTACATTGTATTATGTGACACAATTTCATAGATACTGGGATTCTCCCCACCCCTCCCCAAACCCTCCCACCATGGTGGATTCCTCCACCTTGTTGCATAACCATAGTTCAAGTTCAGTTGAGATTCCCTCATTGCAAGCATATACCAAACATAGAGTCCAGCATCTTAT
Organism: Ochotona princeps; assembly: GCF_030435755.1. NCBI lineage: Eukaryota > Metazoa > Chordata > Mammalia > Lagomorpha > Ochotonidae > Ochotona > Ochotona princeps. The sequence goes on from NC_080838.1 coordinate 33,540,850, forward strand.
TGTCCCATACTTCTTTTATTTTAAAGATTAATTTATTTTCTTTGGAAAGGCAGTTTTACAGCGAGGAGAGACAGAAAGATCCTCCATGTGCTGGTTCACTCCCCAACTAATTACAATGCTGGAGCTAAGCCAATCCAAAGTTAGGAGACAAGAATTTCTTCTGGGTCTCCTGAATGGACTCAGTAGCGCAAGGACTCGAGCCATCCTCCTCTGCGTTTCTAAGCCACAGCAGTGAACTGGATGGGAAATGGAGCAGCTCTGACTGGTACTGAAACCCATATGGGATGCCAGCACCTGCAAGAAGAGGGTTAGCCAGTTGAGCCATTGCACCAGTCCCAATATACTTATTTCTTACTATATTATAATACCTGGAGATTTGAAATTTATAAGTGAATGATTTAAAAATAAAAATATTGACCTTTGAACACTTTGTTCACTATATATTCAATATATTAGCCATACTAATGTAAGTTCATTGCCTTTTGCCATATTTTTAAGATTTTTGACTCTTTCTCAAATTTTGGCTCTTTGTCTGTTGAAATGATCCAATAGTAGTTGACAAAATAAAACCATCCTAATTTTGAATAAACCTGATTGTGTTTGTGATCAAAATGTAGGATGTCGGGGCTAGCATTTGGTGTGATGGATTAAGCCACAGCCTACAGTGTGGCATCCCGTATTACGGTGCCAATTCCGTTCCTGCCTGTGCCACTTCTGATTTAACTCCTTGCTAACATACCTGGGAAGGCAGCAGATGATGGCCCAGGTCTGGGCCTCTGCCACCATGCAGCTGCTGTAACTATTTTGAGGAATGAACCAGTGGATGGAAGATTCTCTCTTCTTCTCTCTTTCTGCCTTTCAAATAAATAAGTTCATAAAATATGTAGAGAATGGGCTCGGCAGCGTGGCCTAGTGGCTAAGGTCCTTGCCTTGATCCCTATATGTCCGCTGGTTCTAATCCCGGCAGCTCCACTTCCTCTCTGTCTCTCCTCCTCTCAGTATATCTGACTTTGTAATAAAAATAAAATAAATCTAAAAAAAAATATGTAGAGAATGTAATAATTGTGCTTTAATTGTCCTGTTTGCTTCTTGCCTCTGCCTGTGGCAGCTCTTAGTCTTGTCTGTGTTTTACCGTAACAATGTCTGGAACATATGTGTCTCTTTATTTAGTAATATTTCACACCCTACAATTTGAGGTGCATTAAGAAAGGCAGGCTAACTCTATCACTGACATTGCATGAAACCAGTGCCAGCTGGGGCCTGGACTGGGTGTGATAGGAGGGAAAAACGGGCAAGGGAACAGTGCATGAAAAAGGCAATTTTTGTGTTAATTCTGTATTTGTCAAAACTTGCCAAGTTCCTTACTCCATTTTGGACACACTGTTCATTTCTGCCTTTATCTCTCTCTTCTTACTCTTTTTTTCCCTTTGTTCTTTTGTCTGTTGTTTCTTCTGTGATGAAAGAAGAGAAGGAGAGGGGAAACAATCATTGCAATTCCATCTGTTCATCTTGATTCTATAGCAGCAGATTTTGTTCTTAATTTTCATCCCCAGAAAACTACAACAGAAACATACATTTTCAAACATTGTATCGTTCCTCAACAACTGTTTTTATTTGTTTACTTACTCACTTGGAAGTCTGAGTTGGGTCTGGCATGGTGGCATGTCCAGTTAATCCCCCACCGGCAGTGCTACCCATATGGGCACCAGTTCATGTCCAGCTGCTCTACTTCCCATCCAGCTATTGGCTTGGGAAAGCATCAGAGGATGCTGTGGGCCTCTGCACCCATGTGAGAGACCGAAAAGGATCTACTAGTTCCCAGCTTTGGATCAGCTCAGCTCTGACTGTTGCAACCATTTGGCGAATAAACCAGCCAATGGAAAATTGTCTTTCTGCAAAATCTGCCTATCAAATAAAAATAAATAATAGATCTTTAAAAAAGAATGAAGGGGTGCAAGTAGGAGAGAAGAAAGGGAGGAAAGGAGAAAGAGAAAAAGAAAAAGAAGAAGAGAGGCGAAAGGAGGAGTCGAGTTACTCCTCTATGGTGGCATAGCAAGCTAATCCTCTGCCTGCAGCCCTGCCATCCGATATGGGTGCCAGTTTGAGTCTCAGATGCTCCACTTCTGATCCAGCTCTCTATTTATGGCCTGGCAAAGCAGTGATGGGTGAACCAAGTTCTTGGGCCCCTGAACTCACGTGAGAGACCTGGAAGAAATCCAAGCTTCAGACAGGGCCAGCCCTGGACATTTGGGGAATGAGCTAGTGCATTGAGAATCGATCTCTCTCTCTCTCTCTCTCTCTCTCTGTCTCTCTCTCTGTATTCTTTCAAGTAATTACAGAGAAAGAGAGATCCATTCAGTTACTCCCAAGAGAGAGAGGTGGGAACACACACACAGAGAATCTTCCATCCATTCATTCACTCTCCCAGATGGCCACAGAGGTGAACCAGATTAAAGTCATGAACAAGGAGCTTCTTCCGGGTCCTTGATGGGATGACAAGGCCAAGCATCTGGGCCATCTTCCACTGCTCTCCTCAGGTCATTAACAGGAAGCTGGGAAGTGAAGCTCCTGGAATGTGAACTTGCACCCATATGGGATGCCAGTGTCACAGGTGGCAGCTCTCTGTGCTGTGCCACAGTACTGGCCCCAACAGATGTTTTTGGATGTTTCAAATTGCTGTGACAGGACTTAACAATTTTTGCTCCTGTTAATTTCTAACAAATGGGTAAAAACTACACAGAAACTATACTTTTCTCATATTTCAAGAGCAGGAATGTTAAAGGAGAAACTTGAAAAGAAAATTGAAAAAATTTGAAGAGTTAAGGCTTCATTAAGACATATAATATCAATGATTTTTTTCTGAATCTTGTGAAAGCAAAGTAGAATAGTATGTTCCGAATGAAAATTTGATCTGAAATGAGCACAGAACATGCCTATTTTGTGTGAGTGAGTGTGTGTGTGTACACATGCATGAGATAGAGAATGACAGGAAGGAGAGGCGGGAGCACAGGGCCCCATTGGGGATTAGAAAGCATCTTAAGTTACTGTAATTCACTCTTAATGTCTTTACAGATCCAGGTGATTGAGAATGATAGAGCCACCAGAGAAGGACAAGTTTATGCCACCAACACAAGAGGCCAAGTCCCTCCCCTCGTCACCACAGATTGTGTGATACAAGACCAAGGTACTTATTTTCAATGAGATTTTTGATGTGGGGATTTAAAAATTTCTCACCACATTCAAAACCAACTATTATGGGATACAGTTGATGAAGCTGCTGCCAGCAATGTCAGCATCCCATATGGATGCCAATTTATGTCCCTATGGTTCCACTTCCAATTCTGCACCCTGCTAATGGCCTGGGGAAGCAAGGGAAGATGGTCCAAGTGCTTTGGCCCCTGCTATCCACATGAGAGCCCTAGAAGAAGCTTCTGGCTCCTGGCTTTACCACTGTGGCCATCTAGAGAGTAAAGCAGTAGGTAGATCAATTTCTGTCTCACCTCCTCTCTTTCTCCTCTCCATCCTTCGCATTCCTTCTTCTCTCCCTCATTCCCTGTAATTCTGACTTTCAAATGCATAATGAATCCTTTTAAAAAGTAAAGCAACTATTCTGGACCCTCCGTGCAGTTATTACTATTGGGAAATCCCATCGTAACTGATAATATGTAAAAACTAACTTTCCTCTAGTCACTCAAATACTGAGAAAGTGCCGTCAACAGAGTTCTCTCTGTTTGTGGAAGTCTGGAATGCTTTTAGTGATGTATAAGCTTAAGAAAAAGCCTTGGGTGCTGCACTGTGGCATAGTGAGTTAGGCCACTACCTGTAACATCACCATCCTATATGGGTGCCAGCTGTTTCACTTTTGAGCCAGCTCCCTGCTAATGTGACTGGGAAGACACTGGAGGCTGGCCCAAGTGTCCCCTGCACCTTCCTGGAAGGCCTGAAAGAAACTCTGGCCTTCTGGCTTCGGCCTGACGCAGTCCAGGGAGTGAACCAGCATGTGGAAGAGCTCTCTTTTCTCTTGGTTTCTCCCTTTCTGTGTAACACTGACTTTCAAATAAACAAACAAATCTTTTAAAAGTCTTTTTTGTGATGTATAGATTTCAGTTCATGCTCTGCTGTGTTTAATTTATTGACTGTATTAGAAGCCTGGCAGCTTTAACACAGGTAGAGCAGTGGGGAACTGAGCAGTTGAGGCATCAACAGACTTGGTTTGGGCCCAGGGACGTTTTTCAAAGAATTTGATTTCTGGTTTCCCATGTTTAAACTTGAATGACGAGAGGCTGGACCTTTTCATTGTTAATTCTGCCCCGTACCTACTGTCACAGAATCGATCTGTCAAACCTTGTGAAGGTTTCCTCTGGCTGATGATATGCTACTGTATTGTTATAAATTAAATTTATAGTCTAATTGAATTCTGATGTCCAAGATTCTGTGTGTACCATTTAAAGGCTTACACATTCAATTTGAGAAGCAGAACATCAGTGTTTAAACAGGTATTTTGCCTCATCTCAGAGTTGCCGGGCTAGTCAGGTTCGAGCTGGGACAGCCCTGCCTTCAGTCCTTTCTTGGTGCAACACACACAGCTGATCCATACAAAGCAGACAGCACAGCAAGGCAGAAGGGGCATCAGTGGGGAGACTCCAGGCTCCCTTCCTACTGTCTGCACAAGCTCTGCTCCTCCCACCTCCCTAAGCCTCAGTGCCACCCTCTGTAACATGTAAGGATCCAGCCTGTCCTTCATTCAGTGTACAGATCAGAGGTGACTGCTTGCCCTGCGTGCGCCTTTGTGTGTTTAAAGGGCTTGACAAGTGAAAGGTCTGATATAAATTATAGTGATGTGATTGTTATAGATATTATTAATATTTAAAGCAATTCAGACCACCTCTTTTATTATTCTGGAAATAATTTGGTCTTCATTACATACTGAACCAATCCAAATTAGTCAGGTGAGTCATAAATGTTAAGCATTTAAAATGTGGTAGATGATAAATTAGAATTTTTTTTCTGCCATTGTGACCAGCAAGAATGGCCACTGTGTTTCAACCTAATGATGAATGTTACGTAGGTTTTTCATATTTGTTTCTTTAGTATTTTGAATATAAAATGCTGCTTGAGGATGTTTCACCCTACAGAACATTCCTGATCAGCCCTGTGTCCAACCAACTTCTTCCTTTTGAACTTCCTCAGCAATACCAGACTCTCTCTTCTCGTGTCTCTAATTCTCGCTTTGTGCTATTTTCTTTGTCACAGATAAAGGACTGTTTTGTCCCCACATCCCCCTACAAATGTACCTGGTATCTAGAACAATGGTTGTCCAAGAAATATGTGTTGAATGTAATGCTAGGAAGTAAAACTCTCACCCCTTTGCTTCAGAAATTCCTAGTTCGTCTAAACCCAGTTAAAAACCTGTCTCTGAAATCTTTGCACAGTTTCTTCCTTCATAGGACTGCCTGTGTGTCCTGCCCTGTCATGTTATATTTTAGTACAGTTTAAGCTTGTCTCTCCCACTAATCTATGAGCTGTCTGCAAACAGGACACCACTTGTTCATCCACTCATTCCTGCATGCACTCAGAAACTGATTTACTCAGTCTCTATTCTAAACCTGAGATCAGTAATATGCAAAATATACAAATTGAAATTATCATCATGGTTACTATTTGTAAGTGCTGACCATATAACGAGACAGTCTTCAAAGAATTTTATGTGAACTAATTAACTTCATCTACTCTATAACTTTATAAGCACTTGTATCATCCCTACAGACTGGAAAACTGAGGCACAGGACACTTAGGTGGTTTCCTCAAGAGCCTAGCTGGTATGAAGCAGAGCTTGAATTAAGAGGCCTGGTGTTTTGACTTTAGTGCCCGTGTTCTTAGGTACTCACTTCACTGCCCCTGATTATACATGAAAGTTGCTTTATACCCCTTCAAATGTGCAAGTATTGTATACTAATCGAAGAGTTAAAAACAAATTTGAAAAATAAAGGATGCAATTATTTTTTAATGAATGAACAAGAGGTAACTAAATATCAATGCAGTATGATATATATTCAAATAGAAGAAGAAAACACATATTACAGGGCCAACCTGAATGTAAAGTCATTGCGCCTACTGTGCTGAGCCCCGAGTGGAAAGTGTAAGCCAGAGGGGCTGGGAAGGCAGGACAGAAAAGGGCTCTGAATCAGAGGGGATAGAATACGCTGGAGTATAGTGGCAGGGACAGCATGTGTTTGCTACATTTTGAGGCTTAGACATTTTTGTAATTAAATATATGTATATACACATGGATATGTGCATATGCGTGTATCAAAAATTGTTTTTTAGTGTACAATTACCTCAATAGTATTGTACAATGATTTCTGTTGCCCATTTCTCGGATGTTTCTATCATCCTGCACTGAAACTTTTCACCTGTTTGACAACTATTTCCTTCATTTATCCAAAACTCCTAATATCTACTATTCTACTTTGTATCTCCATGAACCTGCCTTCTTTAGGTATCTCTTTTCAGCAGGTTTGTATAAAATCGGTCATTTTGTGTATGGCTTATTTCACTTAGTATTTCAAGGTCTGTCTACCATATGGTGTATGCCAGATTTTCATTTCTTTTGAAGGTTGAATAATATCCCATGGCACATATGCACTCCATATTTTGTTCCTCTGTTCTGCTGAAGGATGTTTGAGTTCTTTCTACCTTTTGTCTCTTGTGAATAACGCTGCTGTGAACATCGAGGCCAGGTGTCTGTGCGAGTCCCTGATGTCAGTACTCCTGGGTGTGTACTTGGAATTGCTGGATATGTTTAGTGCATGGAAAGAGTACAAAGGAAGGAAGAGAAAGAGCAGAAGGGACTAGTGAGGTTTCAGAGATCAAGTCATCACTCACTCTCCGTAGCCTGCAGTCAGCCTGCGGCTTGATGGGACAGCTGCCCTGAACTTGGCCCAGTCTCCCTTTTGAAGCCTTTTATCTGGCCTGGCTTAATTACCTGGTCTGGTAAATCTTCTAGAATCTCAAGACATATTCAGAAAATTATAGACATGAAGAGAATGAAGAGCCAGAGGGGACCTGGAACTTTAGTTGCTCAACTCTGTTACTTTATAGATGTGACAACACTAAGGGAAGTTAAATGACTTGCCCCAGGCCATGCATCTGGGTAGTGTCAGGACCAGTTAAGAAAAGCACTGACTCAGCTGTGCAGCTCTTTTGCCTGTGGCCATAGGATCTGCTTTGAAGGCCTCTTGCTCCTTGGCTGTGTGCTGCTGACCATCTGTTAAGACCCAGGAGCTCATCCTCTGTTCATCACTTTGACTCAGTGGCAGAACCATTGGTTCCGTTATGACAGTTCTTAATCTGTTGGCTCTTCTGTGATGCCACACTGTGGTGCAGTTCACCTATCTTCATCATAGCTCTGGTAAGACTGTTTCTAAGCTCAGGCAGGGTGCTTAGCTTCCTAAATGTCTGGTGAGATAATCTATAGACTATCTTCGATTGGATTATCCTGTAAGGCTTGTTATTCAGTATTGAAAAGAGGTTTGAATCTCAATTCCTGAGGTTACTAAATTATCCACGAGAACTATACCCTTCAAGCTTAATTTAAAAAAAAATAGAGAAAGACCTTGTGTCTTCTGGTTCACACTGCAAATGCTTGCACAAACCCTAGGCTGGACCAGATAAAAGCCAGGAGTCTGGAACTTCAGATGCTCCTTGCACTTGAATGACAGTGACTCAGGTAATTTGGCCATTATCTGCTGCCCCCCTAGGTGTGTTAACAGGAAGCTGGATCAGAAATCCAGAGTGACCAGAACTTGAACTTGTACTCTGTTGTAGGATGAAGGCATCCCAAGCAACAGCTTAACACACTGCTTGCCACATCTGCTTACTGAATGCCCCAATCCCCACTTCTGATTATAGGTTTATAAAAGTGAATTCACAGTTGCTTTTATTCAAACTTCATATTTTTCTGTTCATTATCTTCCCGAAAAGAATGTGTGTTGAGCTCACTCACATGCATATTGTGTGACAGCAGATAAACAAAGACAGCAGGAATTCTATTTCAGTGTATTATTGGTCATTGGTCATTTTTGACTAGTAAAAATGGAGTACAGTGGAAAATTTAAGCGTAAAAATTCTTAATTTGTGGTCTGCTTAACGTCATGGGGCGATGATAACAGATAATAAGGAGAGTTTTTGTCTAAATATGAGTAAACGTTAGTATGAGTTCACACATATTTATAATATTTAATATTTCTTTTTCTTTTATTTCTGCTTCCAAAGCTTCGTGTTTTCTTGATCTTTTAAAGCAATAGACTAGTCTACCTCTCTAATTTTTCCTGTCCTGAGAGGATTGATGATAATCTTCAAATGTTTGTTATCATTTCATCATTCACAATTGGTCTCAAATTTTTGTCCAGCCTTTAAAGCTTTTATGACCTAAACCCAGCTTTTCTGGGATGCTGTGGAAAACTGACAGATTCTTATCCCACTTTTTTCTGCTTAGTAACTCTCTGACCTTTGGAAAGTTTTTTAATCATCTGGTGTCTCAGTTTCCTTCTCAGTAAAATGGAATCATGGGGCACAGGAGGTGGGGGAAGGCAGAGGAGAAATCCCTGAACCTAAGGAACTGTATCATGAAAAAATTAAAAATAAGAAACTTCTGGGCCCGGCGGCATGGCCTAGCGGCTTAAGTCCTCGCCTTGAACGCCCCGGGATCCCATTTGGGCGCCGGTTCTAATCCCGGCAGCTCCACTTCCCATCCAGCTACCTGCTTGTGGCCTGGGAAAGCAGTCGAGGATGGCCCAAAGCTTTGGGACCCTGCACCCGCGTGGGAGACCTGGAAGAGGTTCCAGGTTCCCGGCCGGCTTCAGGTCGGCGCGCACCGGCCCATTGCAGCTCACTTGGGGAGTGAATCATCTGACGGAAGATCTTCCTCTCTGTCTCTCCTCCTCTCTGTATATCTGACTTTGTAATCAAATAAATAAATCTTTAAAAAAAAAAAAAAGAAACTATATACTGTGATGCAAACAGCAAGTATGTTCCTTTTTCAATAGAGACTTAGAGGAGATAAGGACAAATAAATGGTGAATGCAATAGAGGTGTTTTTTTTTTTTTTAAGGAAATCAGGAAAGTTTCAATGCGCTAGAGTTATTGTAGGACCAAAATGAACTTATATACAACAATATCATAACGATGTCCCATACTTTGCCTTGTCGTTGTTAGTGCCACAGTGCCTGTTCCTCTCAGACCCCTGCACGTGCCCCCAAGACTGGATTCAGTCTGTGGTCATGCTAATGTGACATACACAGTACTTTGTTTTGTTTCTATTTGAATTGGCATGATATAAATTCAGAATGCTTTATGTCCAAATCCAAATTACTAGTTTGACCTGAGAAAAGTTAGATCTGGGCATAGTAGATTGGAGGCGAGCAGAGTGGCCTCAGCTTGCTTTCTTCAGTCTACCCTTCTGTTCACTTGAGCCCTCCCTCTGTGCATGATCAAGCAAAGGCTTACACACTTACACTCACACTGCAGTTGCTGTTCAAACCAGGACCCCGAGCTTGCCAGCAAACCACACTCCCAAGTTCTTTCTCTTTTCCACTTTCCTCAGTGACTACCTGGAGTACCTCCTCTCCCCTCTTTTGTTGTAACTGCTCTTACTTGTCCTTTCTGAAAAAAAAAAGAACTTCTCAGGCCTGGCATGGTGGCCTAGCAGTTAAAGTCCTCACCTTGAACGTGCAAAGATCCCATATGGGTGCAGATTCTAGTCCCGGCAGCCCCGCTTCCCATCCAGCTCCCTGCTTGTGGCCTGGGAAAGCATTCGAGGACGGCCCAAAGCCTTAGGACCCTGCACCCGTGTGGGAGAACTGGAAGAAGTTCCTGGTTGCTGGCTTTCGATTGGCGCAGCACCGGCCGTTGCAGTCACTTGGGGAGTGAATCATTGGACAGAAGATCTTCCTCTCTGTCTCTCCTCATCTTGTATATCTGACTTTGCAATAAAAATGAATCAAAAAAAAAAAAAAAGAAGAACTTCTCTTGACCCACCATCCCTACTGTAACATGTCCTCCTGCATTTAGCCATCAGTGCTGCAGTCGAACGTCTTTCTCCCTCGTTATGCGCCACTCAAAAATTACTGCTCAAGAGTTTTCCTCTCTTTATCTTACATGATCACAATTTTTATGTATATAAAACTATTCCCATTTTTTGAATTTTTTTATCTTTAAAATTTAAAATATGTATGATTCTTGATCTGCTTTGTTTATCAACTGTTTCTTTTTTCCCTGCTCAACTCTACAACAAAACTTGAAAGGATTATCGCCAGTTTACTCTTACATTCTCTAAGCCGACTTGCCCCATTGCTTGCCTCTGAAACTCTCTTATGGATTCCCAGCCTTCTACACTAAGATGCTGAAGCCAATGGCCATGCTGATTGGCAGCTCCACTGGCACAGATGACCAAACGTGCCTTTTTCCTTGCTTGGCTTCCTTGTTTCACTGCCAGGACTCCAAATTTTCCTTCTTTGCATTCTCAGTCCTTGAACTACCTGCTTTCTCTTCCTCTGACCTCTTTATGTTGAAGACCTTCAAAGTTTGGCCCTTGGTTTTCTTCTCTTTTCTGGATCCAATTATTCCATTGGTGGTTTTAACTCAGTTTCATGACTTCAGATGCCATCTATAAGGATACTTTCAGAGGTTCATGGAAATAAAAGATAAGTGTATTTTAATGGGAAAATAGAAGTTCTGAAATCATTTCATTTATATTTCATGAAAACCATTTTCTTTGGGTTTTTAAGTGTTCCTCAGATATGCTAAGAAATTCCAGATGTATCCCTCCAGTGCAGACATGTCCAAATTCACATATCCTGTTGTCTCTGCAGCGTTGCTGTTTGCATAACAGAGGTCCCAGATTGGATATGTTCTCCACCCACACATTTCTTTAGAACCCTCTCTCTTCCTGCTGTCTTTCCTTTTTCAGCTGATGGCCACTTAAAAATGTTTTTAGTTCCTAAGTCCAAAGACCTTAGCGTCTTCCTTTGATTTTCTCCTCTCTCTCACACATCTCATGTCTTCACACTTCAGACATTATGCATGTCAATAAATAGGTCGCTGCACCTATACAAAGTACATCCTATGTACATATATCAAAATGCATCCAGAACCTGGCTGCTTCCCAGTATCTACTGATCTCAAACTGGTCCATGCCACCACCATTTCCCACCCAGTTTACTGCAGCAACCTCCTCTTGGGCTTCCCTGTTCCACCCTTTGATATTGTAGCTCTTTCTGAAAACCTGTTAATATTGTGACTCTCCTATAATCAAAACTCCCGGCAGTGGCTGCCCATTTCATGTGGAGTAAGAACCAGGTGGCCTCTTGTGGTCAGTCTCCAGAGACTGGCTTATCTAACCACTGCTACTTTTCCATGACAGTCACCCAGGCCTCTAGCTGTTTCTCTCCTAAGGTCTGTCCCTCCCCAAAATGTGTGCTTGGGCATATACCTTGCTGCCTTTGAATCTTTGCTCAAGTTTTTCCCTTCTTAATACAGCCCACCTTGTATGTCATGTTGTAATCTGCTTCCCATTAAGACAATATACTTTTCTCATTGTACTTCTCTTCTAAAATCCAATGTATTCCATTCATGTGTGAGGTGTACTTTTTTGTTGTTTGTATGCTCAGCGAGAATATATGCTCTACAAGCAAGGGTGCCTGAAAGTAGTAGAATGCAATAAGCTGTGTTTGATTATTGTCTTTTAATAATATATGATACTTTCATTTCAAAATTTATCCAAGACAGGTTATTCTGATGATTAAAAAAAAAATTCTTCAGGCCGTGAATATTGTCTGAGTATTAATATATGCCATACAATAAAGATATTTGATCAGGATACCCAACACAGTTTAAAATATATTAGAGTGTATTTTTTAAAAGCTCATTTCTATTCTAAGTAAGATTTTCATTTATATCTTTTTCCAAATTTAAAAAAGGCAATTAAATAGGATCATATGGCAAGGTATCACTTACATTGAAATGGTCTGTAAATACTTGCTATGCATGAGCCAGTGTTGATACAAAAGGATGAAAAAATGATTGTAATCATAAAGTTTTATTTTTTCATATTGTGCAACTTTATCTTTCATTAAATCTATTAAAATCCTGCTTATGGGAAATCAGTAGTAATTAAAGTATTTCTTATATAGCATTGGTTGGAATTCAGTGCTTTATTATATAAGAGATTGCAGTGTTCATAGAATGCAGATTGTAGACTTTTACAATACTGCTGGTTTTTTGTTTTTGTTTTTAGAGACCATGAATAAAGTCTTACAAGTAACACATCACCTAGAGGTACCTCTGTAAATATCTCATAGTGGGTAGTTTCTCTAAGCACATTTTAATTGTATACTTCAATTATTTCAGGCAATGCTAGCCCTCGATACATCCGTTGCACCACATACTGTTTCCCATGCACGTCAGATATGGCCAAGCAAGCTCAGATTCCATTAGCTGCTGTCATCAAACCTTTTGCCACAATTCCTCCAAATGAGGTAAGAATAATAAATCCTCACAGTTTGTCATGTTAACAATTTGAAAATTCATCATTTTGAGAAAATATTCTGTATTATAAACAGGAAACAGCCATACTTATTTAATGCATTTAATTCATTAGGACACTAGCTTTACAAGCTATATTTTTTGGTATCCTTGACTGAGTCACTGTTTCACCATTATAACAATGTGTATGTAAAAAATGTAGAATGTCAGAGTGACAGATCTTACGACCTATTGGAAGGCCCTTCCTCCCCAGTTCAGCAGTCTAGCATTTTCATGGGCCCTAATTTTTGATACATCTACTTTCATGTGATCATGAACTCCTACTAAAAGAATAAAAAGTGTGTGGTAGATAAATCTGGTTGTATGTATTTGGAAAAATGTGTCCAATGTATGGCTAAATGGGGCACTGTTAGTGGATATCTGTCAGGACTCAGAAGTCTACGTTTGCTGCTGCCATTCCTTCTAGTGCTTCTGAGTGATGGACACGGGGACGTATACAGGGACAGTGACAGTACAGGGCACGGTAAATGGGAGATGAAGAGCTGTGTTGTATGCTGAGCTTTGGTCATATCCCATCATGGTGTTCCAGTAAGCCAGGCTGAGCCAAGGCTTCCTCTTGCTACACTGATAGGTCAAAACCTCAGTTTCCTCTCCCAGAATAAACCTGCCTTGGATCTGCTGAGGAAAGCCGTACTACTGTCTACCTAGGACACGCCTGAGAAAGAAGCAGAGCATCTACAGGAGAGAACAAGCCTGTCCTTTATTTTCAGGTTGGCTGTGCCAACTGGCATTGGTGGAAGGGAGCTGCGATTATTGGGGCTGACTTTTATCAACTGAGGGAAAGTACAAAGAGTGTTGTGGAAATTGAGCACCAGACACTCAATAGCCACTCGTAGAAAGGACATAGCCTTTGTTTTACTCTGGAGTTCACTAGCCTGGATGCCTCCGTAATGGCAGGCGTCCAATTGTTCCTCTGCCTCCATATTTTGTAGAGCAATTGCATGAGCTGATGTTAGCACTAGAGGTGGGGGTAAGCAAGCAGTAATACAGAGTTAAATTCACAGCTTTTAGTTTATGGGCTGTTAGAATCCCAGGACTTTCCGAGTTGTCAGAGCCAGCATTTCCTTATCTCCTGTCTTTTCCTCGGTGTGCTTGTCTTTACCTGACTTTGCTAATCCTGTGAAACTGCTGTGTTACTATGTGACTGCTGTGTCCTGCACATGAACTTGATTTTTACCCACATGCACACCAGTTGCTACTTGAGGATGTGGCACGAGGTGTGGAGTGATGGCCACCAGGTGGCTTTCATCCCCTTTAAGGCCTCCAGTCACCACACTGTGCCACCGTATATAGTGAAATGCTGCCATCTCTTCTTTTGTCCTTTTAAGAGTTATTTATTTGAAAGGTAGAGGTACAAACACAGACTAATCTTCCATCTTTTGGTTCACTCTTTTTGTTTTGTTTTGTTTAATTTTTAATTTTTCATGACACAGTTCCTTAGGCTCAGAGAGTTTCCCTTTCATCCCCCCCCCACTGTTTTCTACTCTATTATAACAATAGTATAGTCCTTCAACACAGTCACAAGTCCATCATTCTGCAATTTAGATGTGTCCTGACATTATAGGTATAGAGTGTAATATAAAGTCCAGCATTCTAGTGTCAAGAAATATTTAACCGCTTCATTATTATTGAATCTTTTACTCAGAAGTAGAGACGCATACTGCGATGTATCTCTACATCATAGTACACTTATCTGGCTCACTATTCAGATGACCACAACAGTAGAGGCTGGGCCAGCTGAAGCTAGGAGAGCTAGAGCTACATCCAGGTCTCCCACTTGGGTAGTAGGCCACAGATACTTGGCCCATCTTCCATTATTTTCCAGTTGCGTTAGCAGGGATTTGAATAGGATGTAGAACAACCAAGATTTAAAATGCCGCTCATATGGAATTCCAGTTTGCAGGCAGTGACTTAATTTGCTATGCCCCTTCAGCCCCACCATCTCTGCCTTGGTGAGCGTAGTGAACTGGATTAGAGCTTGTCCTGAAGAGGCTTTGAACTATTTTCAAAAATCACCTTTATGTGTAGTGTGATTTCATTTTTCTACATCAAAAAATGCATTTAGGGCCCCGCGCAGTAACCTAACAGATAAAATCCTCACCTAAAACGCTCTAGGATCCCAAATGGGCGCTGGTTCTGATCCCAGCAGGCCCACTTCCCATCCAGATCCCTGCCTGTGGCCTGGGAAAGCAGTTGAGGACCGCCCAAAGCCTTGGGACCCTGCACCTGTTGGGGAGACTTGGAGGAACCTCCGGGCTCCTGACTTCAGATTGGCTCAGCTACAACCATTATGGTCACTTGGGGAGTGAATCATTGGACGGAAGACCTTTTCTGTCTCTCCTCCTCTCTGTATATCTGACTTTGCAATGTAAGTAAATCTTTAAAACTGTAAATATATTCAAATTTGTTTATGTTTAAGTTTGATCTTTTCTGGTGGTTTCTGAGATGTAATATAGTGCTCCTAAATGCCTCTTCAAGTTACTGTACTTAGTAAGTAAGAATGAGATAGACCAGTATGTATTGACAAAATTTCTGCTGTAGCAATAAGTATGTGCATTTTAAAGAATAGTTTAGGGGCTAGTGCTAACATCTGATATGGATACTGGTTCTCCTTCTAGCTGCTCCATTTCCAATCCAGCTTCCTGATAATACGCCTGGGAAAGAGGGCCCAAGTGCTGGGGATGCTGTGCTCATATGAGACCAGGAAAAAGACTTTTGTTCCCAACTTTGGGCCAGCCCAGCTTTTGCTGTTGCAGCTATTGGGGAGCGAACCAGTGGATGGAAAATTTATCTCTCCCTCTCTCCCTCTCTCCCTTTCTCTCTCTTTCTCTCTCCTTTTCTCTCTGTAACTCTACATTTCAAATAAACAAACATTAAAAAAAAAAAAGAGGAGCTTTACTAGAAGTACTGCTTAGCTGTTTTTAACATTTTATTATGAAAAGCTTTTTAAATTTATTTTTATTGGAAAATCAGATATACAGAGAGGAGGAGAGACAGAGAGGAAGATCTTCCATCCATTGGTTCATTCTCTAAGCAGCCACAATGGCCAGAGCTGCTCCGATCTAAAGCCAGGAGCCTGGAACCTCCTCTTGGTCTCCCACATGGGTGCAGGGTCCCAAGACTTTGGGCTGTCCTTGACTGTTTTCCCAGGCCACAAGTAGGGAGCTCAATGGGAAGCAGGGCCACTAGGATACAAACTGGCACCCATATGGGATCCTGGCGCGTGCAAGGTGAGGACTTCAGCTGTTAGGCTACCATGCCAGGTCCTATGAAAAAGTTTTAATCATACAGAACATTGAAGAAAATGTTATAGTGAACATTTGCATACATCTCTTGTTTGTCCTGTATAAATTCATTTTTTTTTCAAATATGTTTCAAAGAAAATTGAAGACATCACCGCACTTCACTGGATTTTCACTAGATGGGACACTCACATCCCAAATTGCAGTGTCGGTGTTCAGTTCTCAGCTCCCATTCCTGATTCAATTTCCTGCCAGTGCAGATCTTAGGAGGAAGCTGGTGATGGCTCAGGTAGTTGGATCCCAGGCACCCACACTGGCGGCTTGGATGCAGTTCCTGACTCCCAGCTTCCAGCTGACCCAGACCTGGTTGTTAGGGGGTTTGGGAAATGAACCATAGGATGAGAGCCTGCATGTGTGTAACCTAAACTTCTATAGAAATAAGGAACACTCTGTAGTTAATCTTGAAAGTTATCTGCCAACTCCTACCTGTTTGCACAAGGTCACTCTCCTGACAATCACTCTTCTGACTTTCTTCTATAATGGCTTGGTCTTACCTATAGTAAGACTTAGAATCATAGATCATGTAGTACTCTTGTGTACAGGTTCTCTCATTCCGTATGTTTTAGAAAGCTATCATTTTATTGAATTCAGTAATAATCTGTGTTTTTATTGCTACAAGTATTTCATTGCATGATCATATCAGTTTGCTTATGTAATCTTTTATTGATGAACATATGAGCTGTTTTCCCTTTTTGTCTATTATAAATAAAGTTGCCATTTGCATTCTTACGTAAGTCTTTCCATGGCCTTTTTTTTTCCCCTTGGGTCAACACTTGTGGATAGGGTACTTAGTCATATGATATGTATTTTGCTAGTTTTAGAAGAAACTGCCAGGCCATTTTCCAAAGTGAGTATACCATTTCATAATCCTTCAGTGTCTCCACGTTCTCTTCAGCAGTTTATTTCATTGACTTTTTACTTGTAGTGATTATGAAAAGTATGTAGTTTCATGCATGTGTTATGTATTTTACTTAGGTTATTATGCTTAGAAAAAATTTTTAATTCAAAAGGAACTCTATGGCTAACACTTAGATGCATGCCACCTGTCATTAGTAAGTATTCCTGTGGGCACATTTGTTCATACTTGTTTTTTAGAGAAATATTCCTGGTTGCAAACAAGTCTCCTTTAATGAACCCATTTTCTTTCCTCCTGTCTTCTCCAGGGGCAAACGGGATAATGAGTTTTGATGTGTATTTTCCCTCTATGTGTTGTTATATGTCCCGCTTGTATACGAACATCCATAACAAAGGACAGTTTCATTTTCATTTTTTAAAGAGCTAGTTACTTAAAATGAATAAAACATAACATCTGGAAGATGAAAAGTTCGTTTCTCTGCCTTTTGGCTAAGATCAAGTGTGTATACAGTGAAAAATAGATCCTTTCCAATTTTTACCACCTCCGCCTCTCAGACAGCCCTTACCTGTCCTTTGGAATTTCTTCTAAAACAAAACAAGCAGATACCAGCATTGAAGGTCCATCTTTAAGTAATGAACCTGTAAAGGATGGTATAACATACATACTGCACTTCCCATTTCTTTTATCAGTTAATTCCCTGGCAATCATTCCATGTTGCTGAATACAGAGCCACCTCAATTTTCAAGAACATGTGTGGAAAATAACATTTCCAGAAGAGAAATGTTATTGTAACTGTACAGGCAGATTTTAAGCATGTGGATATTTAAATGAATCCAACAATTGAGAAAGTCTATGACCACCAAGTGACGGGGAGAACCTGTGGCACAGCTTCCCCTCACGGGTGGGATTGCTGCAAATGTGAATTCTCCTTCACCCCTGGGCTATCTGAATCAACAATAAACTTGGTTTTGCTTTTTTTTTTTTTCCATGATCAGGAGAAGATAAATCTGCAGCATCTATAACATAACAGTATATTGCAGGTAGCAGTGCTGTTGACTGTCAGTATTGTGGGTACATGGAATGTGTGCCCCTAAACAGCTTGTGGTTCACCTTGTTGGTGGCAAAAAGTTTGCATAGTTCCTGCTGTGCACTAGCAACAGCTCCTGCCTCCCTCCTTAGGAAAAAGCTGACCAGAACAGTCAGAACTCAGTAGTTGTTCACACCCGGAATCACACTCTGGACGCTTCTCACAATTGCCATTAGTATCACCAGTGACATTTCTCGATGTTAATAGTTAGTCCAAGCCTTCCCACCCCCAAATGGATGCACACATTCTGTACACAGACAGAGAGTGGGCTTTGTCTTGTCCAGTGTGGATTGTTGTCATCAAATACTACCTCCCCACCAGCAAGGAATTTTCCTTCGGGAAGATGTTGTGCTGCATTTTAGTCTCTGTTTCCTGAAGTACTAAACACAAGGCTAGAGTGGTAGCTTACGTATGGAATCTGATTTGGGGAAAAACTATATATAAGAAAATAACATGCTAATTTTTTTTCACATTCTAATTTTTAAAATGTTTCTGTAAGGTAGTAATGCCCTTAAGCTTTGCATGCTGACCAGGTAAACATAGTTTGAACATGTTGTTCTCTGTATTCATATTCTTTTCTATGGAATGCCTTCCCTCTTTCCTTAGATCTTCAAGAATAAGATAGAGTTACTCTCAATCTGCTGTATTTAAGGATTACAGTCCCTTAAGTTGCAGTACTTCCTGGGTTGAATAAAGACATTCTTTGTTGAAAGAAGCAGTTTTATTTGTTGAGATAGTCTGAGAGGACAGCGGAAAGTGTTGTAAAGCAACAGGAAGAAACTTCCAAAGGATGTGCTCTCAAAACATTCTTCTACAAGCAGCGTTTAACTGGACCAAACTTGGAGAACCATTGGCATGAGGCAGACGTTTGCTGTACTATACCAGCCAACCAGCAGCATCTGTGTCCTGCCAAGTGCTTGCACCTTAGGAGCTGCCTCTTGTGACTTCCGTGACAGCTGTCTAGAGTGTATTTTTTTCCTACCACATAAGCAAGGAACATTTTCATTGCCTTTCTTGTTTTCAGATAGCTAATTCTGGAATTAGGACTTGAGCATAAAGTCTTCTCTCTTCTCTCGTTATACTCTCACTCCCCACCACAGTAAATATCTGTAGAAGTTGCTACCAGGATTCAGCCTGGTCATTGCAGCCATCTGGGGAGTAAAACAGTGGATGAAAGATGTCTCTTTCTCTCTCTCTCTGACTTTCAAATAAATTAGTAAATCTTTTAAAAAATTTAAAAAAACAGCCTGGTACGATGACCTAGTGGCTGAATCCTTGCCTTGCATGCCCAAGATCCCATATTGGCACCGGTTCGTGTCCCAAATGTTCCACTTCCCATCCAGCTCTCTGCTTGTGGCCTGGGAAAGCAGTCTAGGATGGCCCAAAGCCTTGGGACCCTGCACCTGCATGGGAGACCCAGAAGAAGTTCCTGGCTTCGGATTGGGCTCAGCTCTGGCCATTGCAGTTACTTGGGGAGTGAATCAGCAGAGGGAAGATTTTTCTGGCTGTCCTCACTATAAATCTGCCTTTCTTTTTTTTAAATTATTTTTAATAATCTTACTTAGTTGATTAGGGTACAAAGGATCAAGGGCTACAGGGTGAAAGAGGGTAATACCATTGTTTACACACTAATACTATCATTTTTGCCTATATCTGGGGTTAGGGGAGTAACAAAGGGAAAAGCCCCACCCAACCTCCCACCCATCACAGATTCCAAACGGGAGGCGCGTTCCGAGGGTCCTGCTCAGTTTTGTCAGTTCATCAGTTCTGGATTGCTGCCAATCTCACAGTTCCAATCGCAATGAAACCTATTCAGAGTCCACTGGCTGACAGTCTCTTCATGGTTGGGGTTCTAAGATCAGCAGTTCAGTTGGAGGGATCTCCAAAAAAATTTCATCTGAGATGATCCCAGACCTGATTCGTGCGCGAGTTTGCTAGTACAGACTCCAACACCGTCTGTCACACCAATCAGCTTATGCACATGCTGGTCGTTGCAATTGCTGGGTCAGTTCTGTTTCCAGCCCTGTCTTCCTCATGGACCAACAGGTGTTGTAGTCCAGTTCGATCCTGTCCACTTCATACTCGGTCCTCACGCAAACCAGTTGGAGCTGCAGCCTAGTTTGGGCGACTCCTGATAACCCCCACCAGTTCTGCCCCCTACCCTGGTTCCCATGATTGCCAGTATGTACCGCAGGCTTGTCCAGTCTGTCCCACATCCCATTTAGCTCTGGCACATGTCAATGGGCATTGAAGCCTAGTTCAACCCAACCAACCTACTGTCTAGCCCATACACCTACTGGCAGGTGCCTTTCTGTCTAGCCATCCCTGCCCCTGTCCTGGTTTTCGTGCTGTCCAGTGGGAGTGGTAACCCCGAGGGAGGTGCCCACTATTTTCCTTCTAGGCCATACCCACACCCAGATTATGCACTCTCCAGGTGGTTCTGGCATTTGACTTCACAGAATTAGCTCCCAGTGCCAGCTTCTGCCAGCTAATGCTGTGGCCAAGCCCAACCAACCCTCACCCACTCTAATTTTTGCTTGCACCAGTTGAACAGTCAGCCCACCGTAGCCCTTCCCTTATCTAGCTCACATGAGGCCTGCAGGTGCTACAGCCCTGCCTAGTCTGATCTGCCCCCATCCCAACTCACGCTTTCCAATGGAAGTAGTTGTCCAGCAGGGGAGCCCACATTCCCCTGCCGGCTTTGCCTCCTCCCCCTGATTATCACATGTGCTGTTTGGGTGCTGCAACCGCATCTGGTACGGCTTACCTCACCTTGGCATTCCGTAATGTGCACTGACTGGTATGTGTTGCAACCGAACCTGGCTCAACCCGCACTCTGTCTGGTGCTCAGATTCACCAGCAGGTGATGTGAACAGGTTCAGCCTGGTCTGCCTCCAACCCATGCCATGTGCATGCCAGTGGGATCATTTCCATTGCCTGTTCTGGGCTGTTTCCTATTGTGCTTCTTGCGCTTACCTGCAGGGACAGTGTCCTGCCAGCGAAGCTGTCCAGGCTCCTCCACCAGAAACTCTCCCAGTGCCAGATTTTGCGCATACCAGTGGGTCCATGAGCCAGCCCTACTCTGTTCACCTCCTGTCCTAGCAAGAACAGTGGCTTTGCCTGACTAGCGTTCAACCCAATCTGGTTCTTGCTGTTGGTTGTTTCAGCCCAGCCACGGCTCTTCCATACCCCCATACAACTCACACATGGTTCAGTAAGGGCTGAGACCTAGCCTAGTCTGTCACACGTCTACCCTGGTCCTCCAGAGCACCAGATGGTGTTGGAGTCTGGACCAGCTTGGTGCTTCCAGTCCCAGTCCACATTTGTGCCAAATGAGATTACAACCGTATCCTGATCAGAACGCAGCCCCAATTCAGCCCATGCACTCCTTGCTGGGAAACTCAACCCAACTAGGGTGTCCCCTTAGCTCCCCAGCTGGGCCTATTCCCAGCCTTAGATCACTTGCAGGCCAGTGATTGCTCTGACTCAGCTTGGCAGAGCCCCTCACTTCTCCTGGCCCCTTAGATGCTGTGGCTTAGCGTCCCTGTCTCATGCAGATCAGTAGGTGCAAGGACCTACTTGGCATGACCTGTGCTCCAACCTGATTTCTGTTGTTTCTTGTGAGTTAAGGTTTGTTCAGCCCTGCCCGTTCTGCCCCCTTCCAGTGGCACCCCGGCCCACCCCACATCCTGTTTTAGGATGCACATTCAGGTGGTGCTGCCTTGACCTGCCCTGACTGTTGTGGGTTTCTTTACCTGTGAGTGATGGCAGGTGGCATGGTCACACCTAGCTTAGTCCATCGCAACCCCAGCTTGCGAGCTAACCAGGGGGACTTGTATTTCCACAGGGTTGGGCCCACACAACCCCACAGAGTCTACCCCCAGACCAAGTTCTCTCGCATGCTGAATGGTGTCTTGACCCTGGCAAATGTGACCAATCCACCACTCCACCACCCAGTTGGGTGATGGTACCTAACACTGCCAAAGAGGCCCCCATCCATAGCTTTGGTGTGGGCTGGTGTGTGGTGATCAGTGATGTTCTATGCTAACAGCCCATCTCTGGATTCCTAATTGGGCTGGTGAATCTGTCTAACCCAAATTGTCTTCTGGATACTTTCCTTCAAACCACCAGGTCTCAGTCCCCATGCATGCCTGAAACTTTCATGACCCTGTCACTGGGAATCACCCAAAATTCACTTCTCACCTACATTAAAACTAGCCTTAGTCATGGGTGTCCCCAGGTAGCAACTACATATCTTAAAAACCCCAGAGTTCGCTGCCAGGCGGCCAGCAGGCAAAGCCTGGCACCACTTGGTGCACTGGCCACCCTGGGGGAAGCCGAGGACTCATTCACTGCCTTCTGGCAGTGTCTTTGGCATGAGTCCCCAGCATTGGGTCCAGCCCGGCAGGGCACCCCCCCTACAATCGCCACACTGCAGGGAGCTGCAGTTGCCCCCAACCCCAAGGCCTGCACCCCTCACAAATCTGCCTTTCAATAAAAATAAATAAATCTTTTAAAAGAATTAAAATAGCAAAAAGAAGCCCAGCTAATTTTACACCAAAGTTGTTTGCTCTAAGTCACCATGGTGCTACTTCTCTCTCCCTCCTTTCCCTCCCTCTCTCTCTCTGTCCATCTCCCTTTCCTTCTGCCTCTCTTTTTTAGCCTCATATTCCCAATATCCAAATACCTCTCTGAAATCTCCCATGGGAAACCCTATAGAAACCTCACACTTAGCATGCGTAAAAGTTAATTTCTAATTTCTGTTTCACAGATCTGTTATTATTCCACATATCAATAAATAGCACTATCATTTATCAGATTGCTTAAGCCAGAAATGAAATTTGAAACAAATATCATTAAGTAATAGAAGATGAGGGACATACTGATCTTGGATCTTTATAACCTGTAATCAGAAAAATAAAATTTTCTTATTTGAAGACAAATGGATTACAGGAAAACTTTTATTCTGTGCATTAGTTTTTCTCTTTAATAAATTACTTTTAACTTAGTAAAACATCAAGATTTTATTACTTGTTTGACTAACCATTGGTATTATTATTGTAATTTTTAAAAGCTTTCTGCTTTCTGGACCATATCCTGACTTGACATCTACGAAAAGGACTTATTTGGTACAGGTTTGGGGGTGTGTTCAGGAGGCAGTTCCATTGTTTGACAGAACCTTCTTATACTCGCCACTGTGTTAGCAACGGCCTATAAAAATAAACCTGACCCAAGCGGTTATCATCAGGGAATGTTCCCTGTCAGCAGCTACTCCTGAGATGTATGATATTTCCAAAGGCGTATCTGTGTCGTTGTTTAACATTGCTTGCTCCTTACCATTAATCTTTTTTTTTCAATATTTTAAGTGAAACCCATTGCCACATTCAATATAATTACAGTGTGAAAAGTTATTGGTGATGTTGTGTTCTTTGTGTTGTTAAATTGTGTATGTTCAAGATTTTTTTCCGTGCTATTTCTTTTCATTTTGTTTCTCTGAAACAGGGCATCTTTCCATTTTGGACAAGTACGCAAATCTAATTACAAATGCAGTTAAGTAATTAAACCTGTAACACAAATGGTAAAAGCTTTTCCTCCATCTGTGACTAGATTCCAGAGTATCTGTGTATATTTTTAGGGTACAAGCAGATATAATAGTCAAAATAATTTCCTTTCTCATTGAGTTAGCAAGGATAAAGATTTACTCAAGTCTTTGAATTTTATTTGCATTTTCATCTTTCATTTACTTTGTGCTAGGACATGAGCCAGACTTTAGGCCACAAGCAGGGAGCTGGATGGGAAGTGGAGCTGCCGGGATTAGAACCAGCACCCATATGGGGTCCCAGCAAGGACCCCAGCTGCTAGGCCATGGCGCCGGGCCCAAATATGAAGTATTAATACAACTCATTCTTATATAGCCTAAAATTGTTCTGTGGTACTTGGGTTCAGAGAAAGTTCTGCCTGAGATAGGACATAATAGAGAAAAGCCATTTGTCTTTTACTAAAATACTGTTTAAATTAATTCTTCTTGATGGTTATTCACATTCTGCTAGATTCGTTAGATATGAAAACAATAGCATTGGAAGGAAAAAAGGAGTGGATATCATACAGCTGATTAGTACAGTTGAGAAAAAAGCAAATGATTGTTAGAGAATAAACCCAGCACCCATACATTACAAGAGGGCAGGACGTGACATCCATTACCTGTGGAAAGAATTGCTGGTCATACATTTAACTTTGCAGCCAATCTTGCTTACTTGAGTTGACATAGTTTTGGCAGAGTTTGTACTGTTGTTTAATCCTTCAAAGAAAAAAATGCTGCCTCCCTGTAGTAATTTATGTCAGGGTGACTGTGTTCAATGTCTCTATTAGGAAAATCGCAACTTGTGAAACATTACCACTCTTACAGGTGAAGAAGCTCTTGGATTCTGGGGCTATAGCTAGTCAGTGAGCCATGGAGAAGCAAGACAGTTTCCATGTTCTTTCAACTCCATTGGCTTGCAAATGCCCTTGTGGAGGTTTTATTTGATTAAATACATAAAATAACATTCCTTTCTTCTCGTTGGCTAAAGTTTTAAAAATGCAGCTTTTGCTCTGGCAAGCTTCTAAGTTCTCTCAAAACGTCCACCCTAGACTTCCCTCTGGTAGTCTTTGACTTGAAACTGTTGTTTAGTACTTCATGAAGGCCAAGACCATCCAGAATTCTGCAGGGGGCTGGGTGTACAATGGAGACCTTAGCTGAATGAAGGACCTTTTCCACAGTGTAGACATTTAGGGAACAAAGAGAAACCAGATCAGAATGGTGGCTCATTCCTAGGTAGTTTAGGCCCCTACATTAATATTTTTAGCACAGTGAGTCTTAATTGTTCTTTGGCAGCAGTCTTAAGTCTATTAATAAACATGTTGCTAATAAAATAAAAGTGTTTGTCCTCCTTTGACTATTCTGTTTCGTACTTTTAAATGACTGCAAATTTAGAATCCTGTTCACCTCTTACCTGAGATAAAGAAGAAAAGTCACTGAAGAGAGTTTTGCTGTGGTTTTTGCCAGGTCATCAGCGCTGTGTGAGCAACAACTTATTTCATTCCATCACATATTGAGAGAGGTTCTATTTCATTATAGAGGACAGAACAGTGGAGCAATTAGGAAGGTTTTTTTTTTTAATCAAGGTATTTTAGGAAGCAGTAAATACTGACTTTGTTCTGAACACAATAGGAAGTAGCCAAGTGGTTGAACACTGGATTAGGAGTTAAGACATGATTTCAGGTCTCTACTGTTCCTTGTGTTGTGACTCATACCTCCATCTCAAGAGGAAGAAAACTGGCTCTGACAGTCCTATAAATCTGGAAGGCTACTCATATCTGTCTGAATTTTTTTCTCATCTTTACTGGATATCCAGTGTAATGTACTATTTGATAATGAGATCATTGATCTTACTTGAAATTTCTATGAACACATTAGGTACCCCAACCCATGTTATACTATCAGTGGATTTAGTACTATATTTCTAATTTTAATAGAATACATGATTTGAGATTGTATTTTAATATATAAAATACAGTTATTTCTTTTTTTTGTATATCAATTTTCCTGATCAATTTTATTGTGCTACCATTCATTGTCAATCTGTCACATTCCATGTAACTCACTAGCTGTGAATGCAAATATTAGTTTCACATACACCCTTCAAATTTTGCTCTTTTATTATTTCTACAGTTTTAGAAAACACTCTTCTTTAGTGGTAACATTTCAGGTTTTAGGAGCAGGTTATATCACTTTCCTTTTTTGTTTTTTTTTTTTATTAATTATTTTGCATTATGTGACAGTTTCATAGGCTCTGGAAATTCCCCCCACCCTCCCCATGCCCCTCCCCCCTGGTGGATTCCTCCACCTTGATGCAGTATTACAGTTCAAATTCAATCAAGATTCTTTCCTAAATACTGTTATTTCTACATATAGTTAGCTATTTCTACCTACATAAGTTATACTAATAACTGTATGACATGGTCTGTGAAGAACCGAAATTGTGCAATTTACATTGTTTCTAAGTGAAAACTTTAAGTCTGAATTAATTTTTAAGGTACACACTATAATATTTTCAAAGAATTCATGCAGTTCTGTCAAAGTATTAGCTCCACCACCTAAAAAAACCCCTTTGGAAAAATAAAATGATGTACTCAAATAGAAATAAAATGTAAAGTGCCTTCATTGTACAGTTATTCTAGAAACATTGTAATCCCTTAAGGATTTGGGCCACTGTTTCCCAGTGCTGTGAAGACGTGCTGCCCACGTTTGGCAACTGAAGAACAGAACAGCGGGTTTTTTTGAGTGGATCCTTTTCACTGTGTTACAGCACTGGAGTTGACTTCTAAAGGGAGTTACAGTTTAGGAGCTAAATGCACCCATCTTATTTTCTTGATCACAAAATTATTCATGTAAATCTTTTCTTTTTAAAAGGTTAAGTAGTGAATAATTTTTTCTAAAGGGATCTGTTTTCAGGGCCAGTTAAGTGAGTTTCCTAACCTTGAGTGTCCTGGTGATTGAGTTAATGGGACCTCCGCAATGTGAGCCAAGAGTAACCTGGTATAAGACTGTGGAGTCAGTGGGCTGGCACCTCAGCTGGGAGCATTTTAGACCCTTCATGCCACTACTTCCATCAGTGTTTTAAAACCAATATATTATTTACAAAGTTTTAGTGTTGTGTTGTGTTCTTTTGGAAGCTTTAGTGTTTTAGAATTGATGGGATTTTTGAGTTAATGAGATGTGCTATTCATATTTTGTTTTGTGATCCTAAGCGCAATCATATTTTGCTGCTCCTTGGCTGATACAGGGGCTTATGATGTATCCCATCAGTGTGTTACCCTGTGATCAAGTGTGAGAAAGTCACTCATAAGTGTCCTGGACATCAAATTCTCATCAGATGAAAGCCTTAAACAATAATACACGAAGTCATGTTTTTAAAAAGGAACATGGTGAATGAAAACCCGGTATAGATTCTTAATTTAGATTGTTTATCTATTGGGATGTCTGTAAGTGACACCCATGTCTAAAGCAGAGATGATTTTTGGAGTGATTTCTGTTCTGAGTATAGATAGCATTGTTATTAGTATAGTGGTAAGAGCAGGGGTGCTTGCATGTGATGGAATTAGGAATACAAGTTGATTCTAGTAATGTGACTTTGAAATTTCTGTTTAATTTTTTTTTTAAGATTTATTCAGTTTATTACAAAGTCAGATATACAGAAAGGAGGCGAGACAGGGAGGAATATCTTCCGTCCGATGATTCACTCCCCAAGTGAGCTGCAATGGGCCGATGCACGCCGATCCGATGCCGGGAACCTGGAACCTCTTCCAGGTCTCCCACACGGGTGCAGGGTCCCAAAGCCTTGGGCCGTCCTCAACTGCTTTCCCAGGCCACAAGCAGGGAGCTGGATGGGAAGTGGAGCTGCCGGGATTAGAACCGGCGCCCAAATGGGATCCCGGGGCTTTCAAGGCGAGGACTTAAGCCGCTAGGCCACGCTGCCGGGCCCAGAAATTTCTGTTTAATTTTTTGAGCCTCAATTCTCACATAAATATAGTTCATCACCAAACTTCACTTAGTTGTTTATAAATAAGAAGCTGGTGTAAGACCTAACAGTAGCTCTCATCCTCATCCTTATTGTTGTTAGTATTATTACTGTATAATACAACATTGTTACATGTAAAGTTGGGTTTATTTTGAATCAGAAATGATTGATTTGATACATTGAGAACAATAGTATGAAAACTTCAGATAATTTGCATTTATTTGAAGTATATATGTTTAAGAAGAATCTTATCAAACCCTTTTACTGATTCTGGTAACATTCATGATGTGAGGGAGAGGAGGTAACTGCTGTGGACACCACAATTTATGTTCCTATTTAAGAAGGAAAGGAATTTCAATATGCATAATAAAGGAATGTTACTAGTATATACTGCTTTTTTCTTTTTGATGTTTTAATTGTAATACCCCACAATATATATTTGTGTTGTTTAGATTTTTCCTAAAATGCTTAATGAACATTTGCTGGAATAATCCTTCCTCCCCACTGTCCTGTCCTTTCAGCCTGGTTAATTCCTATTCATCTTTCAGATTTCTCTTCAAAGTCACTTCCTCGGAGGAACTTTCTTACACACACACACACACACACACACACACAGACATTACAGTTTTGAATTTGCATATTTGACTAATGTCTTTGTCTTGCTTGGATCCATGAAGGTAGGGATTCTCTCTGACTTTTCTTACTGTAGCATTCTTGGAACCTAAAGCAACACCTGGCAACATTTGAATATTGTGTTTTATTACTAGATATTACTTCTCTCTGGAAAAATACCACATGATTGTATGAGATTTTTAACCATGGATCTCTGTGCTCTGAGTATGGAGCTGTTATTGAGCAGCTCCCTTGCGTACTAATGCTACCTCTGATACTGTCTGTGTAGTTGCAGAGAAAAATGAAAAGGAGCTGAAATCCGGGAGCCCAGAGGAGGGTAAGGGCTTGCAATTCGGAGTCACTTCTTTATCCAGGCATCTACCTTTTACTTGAATTTCCATGGTCTATATCTGTGAAAATATTTTATTTCCTACACAAATGTTCTCATGAAAAATAGCCTTTTGGGAACTCAACTGCAACTTATCCTTGCTCTTGGTATTACCAGCAGATAAAAGCAGCTGTGATAACTCGAATAGCAGTTGCTTCAGGAATTTCCTGGACAATAAAATTCCTTATACGTTTAGCTTAGGTTTCACTCTTACTCCCCACTCCGTCTCCCACCAGTGTTGTGAAGATGTATAGCATGTGCTTCTGTGCACGTGTGTGTGTGTGTGTGTGTATTTAGGTGGTGTGGGGAAAGATTCATGAGCAGTACATGTAAAGAGAGAATGAAAATCTTACAAATGTTTGTATTCATTATTTCGAAAAATAAGATGATCACTGACTCTCTTTAAAATATTCCTGCAAACCGTCGGAGCATGCTCCACATCAGGGACCGGGGATGGGTGGGAGGTTGGGTGGGGCTTCTCCCTTTGTTTCTCCCCTAACCTAGATACGGGGGGAAATGATGGTATTAGTGTGGAAGCAATGGTCTTACCCACTTTCCTGTTGCCCTTGACCCTTTGTACCCTAATCAGCTGTGTAAGATTATATTAATTAATTAATTAAAATTTTTAAAAATGAAATATTCCTGCAAAATACAGGGGCAGTAGAAAAGTCATAAAAAGATTCAGTGTGTACAGATATCTGGAAACCCATCCACTGCAGTGATCTCTTATTGCTAAACTGAGCCATGAAGGTAAACTGAAGTGTGTTGTCTGGTATATTAAGAAGTCATTTTCTCATCCCACTTTGTCATTGATATACACCAAATCTGTACCTCTGCTTACTTCTCTGTAGGCTTTCAGATTGGCCAAACCTAGTGAAAGAAAGAAAGAGAGAAAGAGAAAAGGATGGATGGAAGGACGGAAGGAAGGAAGGAAGGAGAGAGAGAAAGAAAAAGCAGATTTATTTATTTTTTTATGAAAGAGTTATAGAGAAGGAGTGACAGAAATCTTCCATCTACTGGTTCACTCCCCAGGTGGCCACAATAGCTGGAGCTGCATTGGTCCAAAGCCAGGATCCAGGAGGTTCTTCCCAGTCTCTCACATGGGTGCAGGGACCCAAGGACTTGGGTCATTTTCTGCTGCTTTCCCAGGCACATTAACAGGGAGCTAGATTGGAAGTGGAGCAGCCAGTACTCATTATGGGAAGCCGGTGCCACAGATGAAGGCTTAATCATCTAAGCCATGGCATTAACCCCAATCCTTAGTTTTTAGGTTGAATTTTTCTTGCAATTTTTGTTGTAAAAACCTGTTCTAAGTTCTGACAAATCAGTTTGGGCTATTTGCACAACAGAGGACCATTTGTTCTATGACTGGGAGTGGCCCAGCTAGTGTACCAAATGTCTACCAAGGAGGGTTAGTCCCACACTGATGATGATGGCCCAGTGGAAAAAACAGCTCTGAGCACTCTTCTGAAAGCAGTTTGTCACCAAAGTTTCGTATATGTTTGGGTGAAGGTATAGCTGCTGTCGGCATCTACTCTGAAAAGAAAAATGGTAATTTGCTTTGAGTTCTGGCACACTGCCTCACAGAGTCAGTAATACAACTATATTTGGATGCCTAGGGTTTTAGCAGTGGTTCACTGCTAAACTTTTTACCACAATCTGAACACATAGTTTTGACAAGGTTATTTGACTTGATAGTTTGTAACATGTCCATTTTGAAGGATTATTTGTTCCATGTATTTCAAGAAGAGTTTAAGAATGACCTTTCATCCAATTCAGCGAAATTTGCTGTTCCCCCAGTATGAGCCAGACACCGTGGTCGAGCCTTGAACCTTGTCAGTGAACAGACACCCTCCCATGGGATAGGGGCGAGGCAGTGTACCTATTGAGAACATAAGCAGTTGTGGAGGAATAAAGGAACAGGAGAACAGGGTGGTGAGGGTTCAGGGTAAGCCTGACTGAGAAAGTGTGATTTGGGTGAAGACCCTTGCATAAATGAAAATCTTTGGAAGGTGTTTTCTGAGCCTTATAAAGAAGGAAGACAGCTAGAGGGAATACTTGGACTAGCTTGTAATTTTTCCAGCGAGAAAAAGGTGTTTGCCTCTCGGCCTATTATTTTTAACCCTGTCCTCTTGAGTGTTTCACAACTTTCCTTGGAGGAATAGAAAGCTTCCAATTATTCCATTACAGAAGAAGTAGATTTGAGTCAGAAGGTTTGAGTTCCTAAGCCTAAAATATATTTTTATCATCTGCAGAACAGTGTGCATTGTGGTAGCAATTAAATGTGTCTTGTACAAATGCCCTGAAAGCATACAACACAATGTAATTCAGCTTGAGGAATAAAGGATACAATTGCAATAGGTCAAGGATTGTGAGAAATGAAGGGAACTGTCCCTCAGCTATCAAATGTTTAAATGTCAAAGCTCCTTGCAGGAGTGTCTTATTCCAGAGTTTACAACATCTGTTCCAGCAAGAAAAATAATGCTGATCTCTGCAAATACACTTTAAAGACCATCACCATAATCCAATCCAAACAGATCACTTTTTGCTGAAGCATCGTTATCTGCCACATGGGCTTCAGACGTAAACCAGGGTTACTGTTCGAGAAAAGTGATGTGCAGGTGCTGCTTTACCTGCACTTATATTTATCTTTCCAATGAAGCTCTGTGTGCCTGCTCACCAGGAGTAGCCCTGTCATTGATTTCAGCATGCAGTCTGATGCAACCTGCCTGCCAGGAAGCCCTCCTGGCACTAGAAGTGCTGGACAGAGAGCTCACAGCTGTGTTTGCGTTAAGGCACTTTGGAGAGGAGTCCGAAGGAGTATGGCCATTTGAGCATATTTGGGGATGAACTTAACTTTTAGCATGAGGGTTTATCACACCTGGGCTTTCTGTAATCAAATCAGCTCTCCCCCTCCCTCTTCCTTTCCTGTTGTCCACTTGTTGAGAATTTACTCTGTTGTTTAGACCCTGGGCATCAGTGGTGAACATGAAGGTTCTATGCTTCTGTGGTGCTGTTAAGGAGTGAAACTGCCAAGAGTCACAGGGAGGAAAAAAAGTAGTTTACAATATTAAAGCATCTTTTGAGCTAATTTAGGAGATAAGCCCAGGAGTTTTTTGAGTTAAGTGAAATACAGGAAATGATGAAACAGAAATTCTCAAAATTCCTTGAGGTAATTAGAAAAGTAGGATAAGACTTTCTAATTTAAACAGATTCCAGTAATGATAAGCAGATACTAACTTACTAGCAGAGTCCAAACTTGTACCTGTACCATTTTTCTAAGGACATCATTATTGTCAAGAATTGTGAACTGTCTTAACTATCTCCTACCAGGACTGTTATTATGAAGAGTGACAGTAGATTTCAGGCAGGAGTGTGTGGAGTGGGATATATGTGGATTTATTTATGTCTGTCTGAAACCTACCCTAGATCAGGACACCGGTGCTTACTGAAATCCACCCACCCCTACTCACTCTCTCTCTCTCTCTCACACACACACACACACAAACTTTTGCTTTAGCACACATCACAAGTTCTCCTGAGCTTTGTGCAGTGTGTTTGAGGCTACCTGAAGAACATTGTGTGTGTTCATTTAAAAACTTCAGGCTGATAACATCTCAAGTATCGTGTGATGGCACAATACCTTATCTAGGAATCGTGGATTTGACAATTTAATAGTGGTTCCACAAAGCCAACCAAGTTACCTAGTGCCATCAGACACAGAGTAATGTGGAAACCTCCATAGCAAATAAATATGTCTTCAGGCAGTGGTCTGTACTAAGACAATGGGATAAAATTCTCCCTTAGGGACAAAAGGCCTCCAGCAACTAGTCTTACACATGGTCCTTTGAGAGCCAGGGAGAAGATGGGGATATCCTGCATACTGTAACAGGAGGCGGGAGAAGGGAAATGCTAAGTTGATGCTGGCCAATTAGAGGAAGAGTGTCCCAGGAGTTCCTTTGTGAGGTTTTCTGTTTTCTGTTGTGAGGGAGAGTGCAAGAGGCTCTGCTAAGGGAGGTGAATGGAGAGCCTGTGTGGTGGATTCAATAGAATGGCAAAGATGGAAAGTGAATGAAAACAAGCAGTGACAGGAGACACTTAGAATGACTACCAGGGAGCTCTGAAGGCTTGATTCAAGATCCAAATCAAGAAGAAATTGCAGCCATCTCCAAAACGGCATGCTTTCCTATAGAAGCACTCACAGTTTCTTTAAGTGTGTGTGTGTATATACCACACACATATATTTAAGCCATATATATAGGCCAAAGCCAGAAGCCAGGAACTCTGTCTAGGTCTCCTGGTCTCCATATGAATGGTCAGGAATGAAGTGCTTGGACAATCATGTGTTGTGCTACCTTCACCCTCCCATTCCAGGAGCATTAGCAGGAAGCTCAACAGGAAGTAAGGGGGCACTGGACTTGAGATACTATGATATGTCAGAATCCCAAGCAAATGGCTTAACCTGTGGGACCCACAACTCCCCACTCCTGCAAGCCATTTCTTATATGAGTAACACAAAGAAAGCAAACATTGGACAGATGAATGAGAATTCAAGTGACAGTTTTTCCATTCATGATACAAGTCGCTTCACATCGCTGGCTTTTTGTTTTTTTTTTTTTTTTAAGATTTTATTATTATTGGAAAGTCAGATATACAGAGAGGAGGAGAGACAGAGAGGAAGATCTTCCATCCGATGTTTCACTCCCCAAGTGAGCCGCAACGGGCCGGTGCTGTGCCGATCCGATGCCGGGACTAGGAACCTCTTCCGGGTCTCCCACACAGGTGCAGGGTCCCAAAGCCTTGGGCTGTCCTTGACTGCTTTCCTAGGCCACAAGCAGGGAGCTGGATGGGAAGTGGAGCTGCTGGGATTAGAACCGGTGCCCATATAGGATCCCGGGGCTTTCAAGGCAAGGACTTTAGCCGCTAGGCCACGCCGCCGGGCCCGGCTTTCTGTTTTTTTGAGTAGCGGGGATGGGAATCCCCCACTAGCCAGTGCCTCATTAACAGCTTGAGAGTTTGTAATTGAGAATGTCTTGAAGTAAAAATTACCATGCAGCTCCTGTTTATGATCTTACAAATAGGAAATCTAGATCAGTTAAAAAGTTTCAGAAGTTTTTGGTGCCAAGTAGACAAAAACCAAAACACTAACTCCCAAATTAGATGTTCAAGTCTAATATGAATCTAATATGAATCTAAACATAATTATAGCAGAATCATTAATAATTAAACATACAGTAAAAGTTTTTTTTTATTTGAAAGGAAGAATAACAGACAGGCTGAGATTAGATTTTCTGTCTGCTGGTTCACTTTCCAAATGGCTGCAGTGGCCGGAGCTGGGCTTAGCCAAAGCCAGGAGCCAGAAGCTTCATCCAGGTCTCCCATATGGGTGGCAGGGCTCATCTTTTGCTGCTTTCCCAGGCGTTGCTACTGAGAGCTGGATGAGAAGTGGAGCAGCTAGGCCTTGAACTAACATTCATATGAGATGCCAGCTTGTAGCAGTTGCTCCCAAAAACATATCGAAAAATATAAATGTATTTCTGAAATTATTACAATGCATTGAGTGTCTTACTATCAAGCTGTATTTTTTTTGAAGATACTGGACATGATCTTCAAAAAGTTCTCAGAAAACATTATTCTTCAATCTCATATTTTTGTTTTATTGATTTTATTTTGATCTTATTTGAAAGATAAAAACAGAGATAGAGATCTCCTCTCTGCCTGTTTTCCTCCTCGCATGCCCCACCACAGTTAAGGCTGAATGAGGCCTTGGGCAGGGGGCCTGGAACGCAATCCCAATCTTCCACATGGGGGTGGGAACCCAACCATGTGAGCCATCACCTGCTGCCTCCCAGGGTGCACATTGCTGGAAGCTGGAATTGGAAGTGGGGTCAGGACTGACTGCAGCCAAGGCACTCTTTTGTGGATTATGGATATCCAAACAGCATTTTAGCCATTGTGCCAAATGTCCACCTCCACGTGTTATTTATTTTTTAAAAAATCATACAAAACATACAAAATCATCCAAAAATTGCATCTACAATAATAGATATGGACCTGTCCTTATAACCCTTGCGATGTGTCATAAGTGCTAATAACAAATAAAGAAGCTCAAGCAAGCTGCTTCTTGTTTCTCTTTCCTGTGGAAATGCCTTTTAAGAAGTGCAGTTGATACCAACTCTCTTCCTTCTAGCTGCTGGGTAATCCCCCGGGAATCTGACTCTGCTGGTCCTCCGGCATGTCTAATAGTCTGAATGTTTAACATTTTTCTTGGGTGGATGTGCATCGCAGGCTATGGATTATCTTTGCACATACCGTTTCCATGCTTCTGCTTACAACCTCCAATTAATCCAAATTACTACCCTATCTCCCCTTGAAGTAGTTCCCAAAAAATAAGCAGCACTCCAAATCCCACGTAGCTGAGTGCCAAACTCTGAGTCCGTTGATAAACCATTGCTGGCAGCCAGAGAGATTTACATCATGTTCCTGGGGAGTACAGCCTGATGCTGGATGCAGTCCTCCATCCAACAGGAAAGTGTGTCACGGTTTGGCAGGCCTCGCTTTTGAATCCTCTTGTCTGCCTTAGGTCCCAATATAGGCAAAACGTTCTCTCCCGTAACCAGGAACCGCCAAGCCAAGATGTTTCCTTCTGGCATTAGGAACACAGAAGATTGCTGGGGACAGCAGTGAAGTTCCAAAACACTAATTACTTTCCTGGAGACCTCTGTTGGAAGGAGCGGATTTAAGAAAAGAAAAGGGGGAGGAGAAATACACACTGAAAATGGAAAATGTTTTTTTATTTATTTTTTTTTTAAAGATTTTTATTCATTTTATTACAGCCAGATATACAGAGAGGAGGAGAGACAGAGAGGAAGATCTTCCGTCCGATGATTCACTCCCCAAGTGAGCCGCAACGGGTCAGTGCGCTCCGATCCGAAGCCAGGAACCTGGAACCTCTTCCGGGTCTCCCACGCGGGTGCAGGGTCCCAAAGCACTGGGCTGTCCTCAACTGCCTTCCCAGGCCACAAGCAGGGAGCTGGATGGGAAGTGGAGCTGCCGGGATTAGAACCGGCGCCCATATGGGATCCCGGGGCATTCAAGGCGAGGACTTTAGCCGCTAGGCCATGCCGCTGGGCCCTGTTTTTTTATTTTTTAAATTAGGAAATAAGCATTAGAAAGAAAAGAGGGGAGAGTAGGTGATTAAACATTGTGTGAGTGTGTGTGTGTGTGTGTGTGTGTGTGTGTGTGTGTGTTACAACTTACATGAATTCTGATGCTGAAAAAAGCAGTGGCCAGAGGGTAGATGTTAGAAGAAAGAGTAGGTTGTGGGCAGAATCGCCAACAGCCTCCTGGCTAGAGAGAGGTACATGAGCCACAAGGAATTCAGCGTGTTCTTGAGATCTGGAATTGAGCTGTCCCGTCCCTCTGCTCTTCATCCGCATTGCCGATTGTTATCTTATGTTCCCCCCAGGAAGGACCATGTTGGCTTGAAAAACTCTTTTCTTCCTCTGCGTGTCTGCTGAGTGCTCCCCTCTCCTGTACTTTGTTGTGGACCAATTGCCATTGTGGCGAGCAGGAGGGATGCTGGCAGCAGGAGTGAACACTTCCCGGTGCCTGTGGCTGCCCCAGGCTGCCCGTGGGCTGCCTGTACCCAGGGCTGCCTCTCCCAGTTCTACCTGCTTCCTTCCTACACTACAGTCAAGGGAAAGTCAGCAGAGGATGAGACACTTCTAAAATAAGTTTTTTCCTTGGCCTTTATGTTTATAAACTTGGTACATTAATTGTAATGAATTAATTGTGATTTCTGTATCATTAACATGTAAAATAGCCTATATTAACATGTTCAACCTCATTGTTTTGCCCACAATTATTTTTGAACCATTGTAAAATATTTTTAAGGTGTAGATTCTTAAATTTGTGCTAATAATAGCTGCTGTACGTTTGATTAAGTATTACTAGAGTTAAAATGGAAGTCACATTATTACCTTGTTTTATTGCCAGCTGATGAGACAGCTTTGTTTTTAACTCTTAGTTGCGTAGTGCCACCTACTGGAGCCATGCTATAAAACAGCATCATTTTAAAAAATCTTTCCAGATTTGGTGTTTAGCTGCTTTTGTAATTCATCACTCTCTTCAAACAGTAAATCTGTAACCAAACTCCATATATTCAGATTTTTTTCCTGTAGATTCCAAAATAAGAGTACATAACCTACAAACTTTATAAAAATCTGTCATGGTGGATTTTTCTACATTTCATTGAGCTTTTTTTGTTGTTAAGGAAATACAATCTGTGAAAAGTTTTAATATCGTTTGAACTAAAAATGGCTTTAATGAATTAGCTTGCTTGTTTATTTACTGCCTTTCTGTTCTATTATACTATAGACACCAAAAAAGAACTAGTATCCTTACTTTCTCACTATGTACCTGTTAATTGCTGGAAAGAGTGGTAGGATTATTGGAAATCTGACAACACATTTATAAGAACACTTTAAGAATTGTTTCTGAAGGGGCCCAGCACAGTAGCCTAGTGACTAAAGTCCTCGCCTTGCACGCGCCAGGATCCCATGTGGGCACTGGTTCTAATCCTGGCAGCCCCACTTCCCATCCAGTTTCCTGCTTGTGGCCTGGGAAAGCAGTCAAGGACGACCCAAAGCCTTGGGACCCTGCACCCATGTGGGAGATCCAGCAGAGGTTCCAGCCTCCTGGCTTTGGTAGGCTCAGCTCTGTTGCAGGCACTTGAGGAGTGAATCAATGGACAGAAGACCGTCCTCGCTGTCTCTCCTCTTCTCTGTATATGTGACTTTCCAATTAAAAAAAAAAAAGAATTGTATCAGAAGACATTGATTCTTTCTCATGTCTGCCTCTTTAACATGGAAAAGTAACCAAAAGGTATTTCATCTTGATATCATTTATATCACTTTTTAACACTGAACCTCATTTCCCTGTGTGTGATATCCTGCTTATGGTCCAAAATTAATGCGGTGGCATTGTATAAAAACAGAATGAGAGCGCATTTGATTCAGTGGAAGCATTTCAATAAGAATAGCACCCATATAGTATTTGACACACCCCATGTGAATCCAGAAATAGAAGCCAAAGGTTAAAATTACCCTCCACCCACCCTTTCCCCAGCTTTCCCATCATTTTCATGTTGTATAAACGCAAGCCACTTGGGTGGGGCTGAAACTAGGAATAGCCATGTAATTTTTTTTAGATCAGTCTCTTCATCCTTTCATATATTTTTTCAGTTAGGAGAGAAAGAAAAAGAACATGGAAGGGGCATACTAGAGGTGATAAATGTTTAAAAATCTTAAAATGTTTATTAAGTAAATGTGATAAACTGGCCTTGGTAAGAGGTGGGGAAACTTAGCAATTTTTTTGGTAATAAAGTTAATACTCTTTTTTCTTCAAAAGCTGAATACACTAAGATTAAACTCAGAAGAAAACTGAGATTAGCTATATGTGTGCTCACACATATTACCATGGAGGAGATAAGCAGTCATTTGGGGAGAAGAAAGAGAAATAAATCCCTGATTCACTTCAACATGGCCAGAGAGCTGAAACAAGACAGTGTAACTGAGAAACCCCGGTCCTGTTGCCTGAAAATAGAATGTCAACAGTTGAAAAGCTTTTAGCATTCTTTGCTGTCACCTCAGTTGTCTGAAGACTTCACTCACCTATCCATCATCTGGCTTTCCAAAACAGTGAAAATAGCCGAGGTACAGCCATGACTTGACTGCAGTTTACTGCCAGACATTCGTTTTCAGATGTGCAAGTTGGAATCTGCCAGGACTGGAATGCTTAGGTGTTTGTTACTGACAATTTCATGGTAACTGTAGGCTGGCCTTGCCTTTGAGCAAATCACAGCACTGAAAATAAGATCACATCCCTTCCCATTACATCTGGCTTGTCTAGCAAATAATAGGGTCATATTTTGTTCTCTCAGGGGATTGATGATAGCTTTTTGAACTCTTTGAAAAGGGTCAGAGAAACCAACTTGGCTGCAGTGAATGCAAAGCACAGGTTTTCTCCCTGTGTTAGCTTCCAAGAGATCTCCTGAACTCCGGGGGCGAGGCTTACAGAGCAGAACAGTGACTGCATGCATGATTGGTCATTGGACTTGCCATGTGGAGGAAGCTGCCTGCTCAGTCAGTACATTTTATCTGCCTTTCACTTGCTTTCCCAGTCCTCCATTCAGTGTCCTACACCTCTCTCTCTCTCTCTCTCTCTTTCTCTCTCTCTCTCTCTCTCTCCATTTCTATCTCTATCTCCCTATTTCTTGCTCTCTCTGTCTCATGTCTTTCGGCTTCCTTCTTATTCCTTCATTTCTTATTAGCTGGTAAGCAGAATTAACATTTATTACTCCATGGCTTTCCAACAAAAAGTTTAGGGAAAAGAGCATTGTATGCCTTGATGTGTGATCTCTCTGTATATATTTAAATTCTTAACATGTTTAGAAATCCGTTCTACCTGTCAAAACCTCTTGAAAGGTAGTTTCTCTGGCTTCTAAATCATTTTTACAACCGTGTTTTATGGTAACGAGTTAGCCTTGAGGAGCTCAAGCTGGTTTCATACTCACCCTACTAAAGATAGTCTGTCCTGCACCCCGTGGTTTTGAAAGAACGAGTTGTTCTAGATGGGAATGTTAATAGCAGTTACCTATGTCCAGTCATTTTGGTCCAGGCAGAATGCCCTGCAGTATACATGTTTAGTGTCTGTTGAAAACCTGTCTTTGGGGCACCAGAACCGTGGATCAGAAAAGACCAAAAATAAGAAAACCCAGTCTCCTGGCTTGCTGGAGGCAAGAGATAGTGGTAGGGTGCAGGGCAAGAACACTGGGAAACAGTTCTGAATATGTATATACTGTTATCCTTTCTCTGTTTCTTTTTGTTATTTTACTCAATCTGTTGTTTTTTTTTCTGTCTGACTCACACAGCTTTTTCTAAAATCTCAGCAGATACTCAATTTTATTATTTTTTGTTTTTATATTTATTTATTATTGGAAAAGCAGATTTATAAAAGGAAGGAGAAACAGAAAGAAAAATCTTCCATCTGCTGGTTCACTTCTCAAGTGACCACAATGGCCGGAGCTGAGCCAATCCCAAGCCAGGAGCTTCTTGAGTCCCCTGCATGGGTGCAGGGTCCCAGGGCTTTGGGCTGTACTCTACTGCTTTCCCGGGCCACAGGCAGGGAGCTGGATGCCCACATGGGATCTCAGCACATGCAAGGCAAGTATTTAGCCACAGTGCTATTATGCTGGGTTCTGCAGGTATTCAGTTTTCACACTAAACCTCCAATCAAGGACAATTAGCAGTTATTTTCTTTTTCTTTTCTTTTGTGTTGTGTTCTTTTTTTTTTTAAGACACAATGTGAGAGACTTTCTGTCTGCTGATTCACTCCCAAAACCAACATAATGTCCAGATCAATGCCAGGAGCCAGGAGCTTCCTCTAAGTCTCCATGAGTGCAGGAGTCCTAGGACTTCAGCCATCTGCTGCTGCTTATCCCAGGTACATAACAGGGATCTAGTTCAGAAGGGGAGCAGCAAGGATGGAACCGGCATCTACATGGGATGCTAGCAAAACAGGTAGTGGTTTTACCTGCTACATCACTACCACTCAGTTTTTTTAGGACAAGAGCGGGAAAGTGCCCCACGACCCCATCCCAACCCACATTTCCTGTTTTTCAGGTTTCTGTTCTATAACAGTCTGTTTTATTTATATCTTTGAAGAAAGATTTAGTTGACATGCCTAATCCTGCAATGCTCAAGCTTTTCCAAAAATGTTACTTTAAGGAGATTTATAAAAATGGGGATCTTCATGATTTTATACTGAAAACTGCAGGAGTTGAGAAACAAGTCAGCTTTTGAACTTTTCCACTTGCAAACTGTAAAGGTTACCCAATGGTTTCTGTGAATTTGTATGAGGAAGAAGCAATTGAATACTTTATTTTTACAGTTCTGGCAGTGCCTGGCCAACTGGGTCCTGAGGACTCTGTTAACCAATTTTACATCTGATAAAGTAACAGAAAAAACAGATGTGACTTCCTTGTCTAAAAAAATTGGACATTATTATATATTTTTTCACATAGTTGCATTTTTTATGAAGTATTTTGTATACTTTGAAGGAACTATCTGAATAGTAGACTGTTACACAAAACTAGAGCTTCTAAGACCAGAGCCAGTTCATTGCTTTATTGATAATCTAAGAACATACTCCGCAAAATGCATGATACGACATGTCCAGAATGGTCTCCCTGTAAACATAATTAACTGTTATTACTGTAATTTTATTTCCTGTCCTTTTCACACATGTAGGTAAATGTTTACACATGGACACAGTTATATGCCTGTTCCTGTGTGCTTGTAAATTAGATATACATTTTTTAATCACATAAGTTCACTTTTTATAAGATTATTTATTTGAGGGCCCGGCGGCGTGGCCTAGCGGCTAAAAGTCCTCGCCTTGAAAGCCCCGGGATCCCATATGGGCGCCGGTTCTAATCCCGGCAGCTCCACTTCCCATCCAGCTCCCTGCTTGTGGCCTGGGAAAGCAGTCGAGGACGGCCCAATGCCTTGGGACACTGCACCCGCGTGGGAGACCCGGAAGAGGTTCCAGGTTCCCGGCTTCGGATCGGCGCGCATCGGCCCGTTGCGGCTCACTTGGGGAGTGAATCATCGGACGGAAGATCTTCCTCTCTGTTTCTCCTCTGTGTATATCTGGCTGTAATAAAATTAATAAATCTTTAAAAAAAAAAAAAAAAAAAAAGATTATTTATTTGAAAGAGTTACAGAGAGACAGAGCAAGAGAGATGATCCATCCTCTGGTTCACTGTCAAAATGGCTGCAGTGGCCAAGGCTGGGCCAGGCAAAAGCCAAGAGCCAAGAGCTTCTTAGGAATCTCCCCATGGGCCCAGTGGTCCAAGCACATGGACTGTCTTCCACTGCTCTCCCAGGCAGATGAGCAGAGAGCTAGAATGGAAGTAGAACAGCAGGGACCCAAACCAGCACCTCTATGGGAAGCTGGTGATTCAGAGGCAGTGGCTTAACCCACTATACCATAGCACTTGCTCCTGCGATATCAATAAATTAGCTTTTGCTTGAGTGTTATGCACAGCATCTTACTACCCTGAATTTACATGTTTCCAAGAAAGGCATCTTTATTGTCTTGGTGAATGCTGAAGTTTAAGAGTTTCCTAGTAAGTGCCATTTCAAATTGCATTGTCTAGATATCCTATACTCATGTATTGATTTAATGTCACTGGCTTTTCCTAGACTCCCCTCTACTTGGTGAATCACGGAGAGAATGGGCCAGTGAGATGCAACAGATGCAAGGCCTACATGTGCCCGTTCATGCAGTTCATCGAAGGAGGAAGGAGGTACCAGTGTGGATTTTGCAACTGTGTGAATGATGGTAAGTAGTGCTCTCAGACACTCTTTGTAGGAGCTCTTATTAGATGAAGTAATATCATACTTCTTAACTTTAAAAATCTGGTTTTTTACGGATATAGCAATACCTTCATATTTATAATTTCCCTAGAAGAAAACTAATTAGAATATGTAGCTCCTTGAGCCCCATGTGGAAGCTAAAAGAAAAATAAGTTATTACTCAATTTCCTGGATTTTTTTTTAATATCTGGATATTTTAATTCCTTGGCGCTAAATGTGACATAATCACACAAAGAACATTTCCATACTCACTTTTTTTTTTTTTTTTTTTTTTAAAGATCATACTCACTTACATTTATAGATTTGTGTTGTTTTGAACCAGACAATGGTGACTGGATGAGTATTCTATGAGTTTTTCTGTATTCCTTACTGCTTTAGACAAGCTTCCCTTCAGATAATTAGATCTCAGGAATGCATCACACCCTTTCTGCCTGTAAGCCATGTCTCCTGTGGGTGCTGGCTTCTCCCCAGTGATGACTGAACTTGGATCCGGCTTTCCACCTGCAGCATTGCGTTCACAGCATGCTGGTTCTGTTAGCTTTCTCCCTTGAGTGAGCATAGCTTGTCTCCTTGTTTGCTCACCTCCTTGTCTCATACATGATCAGTGGTTTTAGCCAGCTTCAAGGACCAGAGCCTGACATCATGAGTCCTGTTTATAAAGACCTTTACGAAGCTCTTTTTTTTTTTTTAGGATTTATTTATTTTTATTGGAAAGTCAAATGTACAGAGAGGAGGAGAGACAGTGAGAAAGATCTTCCGTCCGATGATTCACTCCCCAAGTGAGCGCAACGGCTGATACTATGCCGATCCAGAGCCAGCAGCCAGGAACCTCCTCCAGGTCTCCTACACAGGTGCAGAGTCCCAAGGCTTTGGGCCATCCTCGACTGCCTTCCCAGGTCACAGGCAGGGAGCTGGATGGGAAGTGGAGCTTCCGGGATTAGAACCGGCACCCATATGGGATCGCAGGGCGTTCAAGGCAAGGACTTTAGCCCCTAGGCCACGCTGCCGGGCCCAAGGAAGCTCTTTTTTTTTTTCATTTTTATTTTCTTTCTACTATTGTTTACATAGTTGAGAGGGATGCACACTCATATGGGCCTCCGATTAGGATGGGGAGGAGTCAGGTATGGAGGAAGGTGGGCGGGACAGATGTTGCATTTTTTTTCCTCGTGTGTTCACAGGGAATGGGGAGGTGACCACTCCTTACTGTCAGACTGCATCAGCACCCCAGGGATGGAGGACAGTCATTTGATGACTCCTTAGAGATCCTGATGTGGGAAAGGGTGTTCCAAGGGTGTTGCTTGAGTGATTTTGGTAGTTTTGAGAAGTTGTTGGTTTCATCGCTGCAGGGCTGAGAAATCTTTCCAGGGTCAGTTGGTTGACAGTCAAGCTTAGTGCATCCACAGACCCAGAGCATGCCCAAATGCTGGCCAGGAGAATTTTCCAACCTGTTCTGCTTCCCATCCTTTGGTAAGGCACTCAGTGTCCCCTGATGACTTAGATGATCTGGCAGTCATTCACCTGTGTGCATCTGGGCATGCTGTCCACTGCACAGGCATCAGCAACTGAGGAGGCCCACTCCAGGGTTGACCCACATATGCTGTGATTTTCCCTGTGTCCAGGGTCTGAGTCCAGTAGTCCCACTGGGGAGTCCCTTAAGGAATCTTGCCTAGGTTGACCTCCGAATTGATTCCCATTTGCGCCAACCAGTGCAGGGTCAGGTTCAGTTTGTCACCTAACCAGCCAATGCACATACTGGTGGATGAAGCTGCCTGGTCAGCTGTGCCCCAGTCCCGAATCTCATGCGAACTGAAAGGTGCTGCAGCCCAACCCAGCCAGTCTGCCATAGACCCAGTCTTCACACCTATCAGTGGTTCCATCATCTAGTTGGGGTGCTCCCTAATAAACCCCACCAGGCCTGCCTGCAGCCCTGGTTTTTGCATATGTCAGCCTCTACTTTGGTCTAGTCCAGCCCAGCCCACATCCCATCCTGCTGTTGTGCATATCCATGAGTGCTGAGACTTAACTTAGCCCAACCTGCTCCCAGACCCGACCTTCACATAGGTCAACAGTTGCTAATGCCTTGTTCAGCCTGGCCTGCCCCAAATCCTGGTT
Organism: Ochotona princeps; assembly: GCF_030435755.1. Taxonomy (NCBI): domain Eukaryota; kingdom Metazoa; phylum Chordata; class Mammalia; order Lagomorpha; family Ochotonidae; genus Ochotona; species Ochotona princeps. The sequence goes on from NC_080838.1 coordinate 33,584,812, forward strand.
CTCATGCTCCCCAGTGGTAGGTGTAGCCTTGCCAGGGCAGTGTTCACGGTTCTGATGCCAGGCATGCTCCCAGCCCTAGATCTTTGCTCCTCCCAGGGGGTACTGTGGTCCAACCTGACATGACTCACACCCAGTCCTGGCACTTGCCAGCTTCTGCTGTGGCCTTGCCTGGCTGGCCTGCACCCATTCTGGCTCTTGTTTGCACCAGCAGATATGGCAGCCTAGCTTTGAGCAACTCTTAAAGCTACCTTGCTGTGGAGGTGAGTCTCCAGCATCTATCCTCTTCACAAAGACTGTGGGCCTCTTGGAATGACTCTTTCCTTGTGCCAACTGTAGTGTTTACCCAGAGCAAGTTGGCTGCCCTCATAAGAACAGATTGAGTTAGATCTGCACCCTAATTTATCTCAGAGGAAGAGCTTGTCTATTTCTTATTCCTGAAGAAATCTGCAATCAGATCCATGACTATCACTCAGAGATACGCATGGATTTCAGGGACTCCCCACCACCTCGTTGTGCTTTGGTTTACCTCATGTATGTTGATTTCAACAAAGTCCCACACCAAGTTCCCCAGTTCCTCGGGTGTTTTACCCAAGCCCTCAGCTGTCTTAGGAGGGTTGTCAGGAATTTCTCTGATATGTAGAGCTTCAAGGATCTTCAGTTGGTGTTCATTCCATAGCCACATGTCCCAAGTGTCAGCTCATGGCCTTAGTGAACCCAGTCACTTCCTAGGAGACAGAAAGCGCTCAGAACTCTTGTATCCCTTAGAGCAGATCCCATTCTTCTAGGTATCCATGCCTAGGAGACTGCCATGTTGATTTTCCAATAGTTGTTTATAGTAGGTTCAAATATGTATCCCTATAAGGAAGCCAGATTCCCTTAGGTTTGTTGACCACTACATTCTCCCTTTAGATTTAATGAAAACCGGAGTTTGATGGAATTAAAAAGAATTTCACAATCTTGGCCATGTGATTCTCTCATTTCTCTACTGAGTGTTCAGAGATTGTCTGGTAGGAAGCTTGTCGTGTCAGATCACATACCAGAAAACAGGAGTTATATAGCAATGCATAATTGATGGTGTGGCTTGAAATTTTGGCTTATAAAAGATGACAGATAATATGGAATGCAAATAAATATAATTGAATGATTTTCATTGTACCTAGAGTTGTGTGAATGTGGAAGCATTCTAGGTTATAGTCTGTAGAAGTTACTGCACCCTTAGAGAGTTAACCCGACATTCACCGTCTCAGCTAAATGTAACAGAAGAGCAGTTTAGGACTCCACTGTTTGTTTACTTAGTTGAGCTGAGACTGTCAGTTTACATTTCTTTAATCTTTGCAACACACTGAGTGTTTCAGATTCAGAATTCCATATGTATATGTAAACTTCATAAAATTACTTTCAACAGAAATGGCCAAGATATAGTAAGAATGTGGAAAATCAAGCCACAGTGATGTAAAAGGAATAAAAATCCCACCAAAGACAGTTCTGCTATAATTTCTTGGCAGTTTTTCAGTTAAGAATAAAGCATTCTGAGTTGTTGATTTAAAAGCAGAGGGCATTAATGACGTCTGTGTTTTTGTTGTTTTGTTTTTTTAACAAATGAAAATATTCTTTGCAAAATACTTAAAGTCATAGCATTGCTAGTTTTTCCGAATACTCATGTTGGCAGTGGTTTCCGAGCCAGCCCTGTTAATCTCTGGGCAACAGGAGTTCATTTTCACAGATACCAAGCCATATTTGTCCAAGTGTTCAGTATGTGACTCATAAGTGTTCCTGGGCTATTGGGTGACTTCCAGGTCTTTGCCAGAACTAACCTTCTTAGACGTTTGAATCAAATTAGAGTTCCTCAGCTAAGATCTCAGTGGTGTTGTCTTTCCCTAATACAGTAATCCTTTCCACTCTTAAACCCAAGCGTTAAAAGATTACTGTGCTAGGATGGGCATTTGTCCTAGTGATTAACTTGACCACCATCCCATTTCAGAGTGCCTGGTTTGATTCATAGCTCCAACTTCCTGCCGCTTCAGACAATGATTCAAGTAGTTAGATCCTTACTGGGGGACTTAGGTTGAATTTACAGCATCTAGTTCGAATCCTAGGCAAGCCCTGGCTGTTGAAGGCATTTGAGCAGTGAACCAGTGAAAGAAAACATTGTCTCTCCCTCTCTCTCTCCTCTCTCTCTCTGTTTCTCCAAATGAACTGAAGAAAAAAAAACTAAGACTTATATGTAAACTCTCCATTGATAAAGATATCTCTCCATAGAAATATTATTGTTAATAGCATAGTCCAAATAACTAATGTTTATTTCTGTTTAGCATATTGAAAATTCAAATAGATAGAAAACTCAGAGTTCTTTTAAAAATAGATAAATCAGAACAATTTGGATTTTGATATTAATAAAAGTACCAGTACTTTTATCTCATTTCTGTAGAATAGTCCAAATTATACACATTTTAATCAACAATAACTTGGAGAAGGGTGAAGAGTGTTTTTTCAGAAACCCCTTGACTTTCCAAGGCATGTTTTTAAAATAGTGAATGTTTAGCATAAACTGCATTCCAGCTTTAAAGTGTCATTTTTTTACACTAACTCCTTTCTTCCCATAATAAATTTTGAGAACATATTAAGCTGTCTATTTATGAAAACAAGATTTCTTTTCTTGCTTTGTTTTTATTAGTTCCACCATTCTATTTCCAACATCTGGACCACATTGGAAGAAGACTGGACCACTATGAGAAGCCAGAGTTATCTCTAGGATCTTATGAATATGTTGCTACTTTGGATTATTGCAGAGTAAGTGCTCTCGGGACTTCAAATGTTTACATATGGATGTTAAATTCAAGTGAATAACTTGCAGATGTAAAGAACTAAGTCTTGACTCCTAGACAAAGCATTTCGGTGGCGCTGTGGGGATATAGAAATGCCTAAGAACGAGATCAGATCTTCCAAGTCATTGACCAGATTGAGCTGCCAAAGCACTCACTAGGACAATCCTTTTGAAAAAATAAAACATGGTGTTGGAAGGAAATAATTATTATCTCTGTCGCATAAAATGTACTGGATTCCTCAAGCTGCTGAAGTTCCATACGACACCTTTGTTCTCTTCTGGTTGTCAACAGTGTCAGAAAAACTTTCATGCCAAGGCAGAAACTTAACCAGAATGATCAGTAGAAATTAGGTGTGTTTTGATGCCTTCTTTCTGCATTCCTGTTGTTACCAGGATGGCCTAGCATCCTGGCTTCTGATTTCTAAGCCCTAGATGTGACCACATGACTCTTTTAAATTTCCTCCTATAAACCTCTTATTTTCTAAAAGAGTAAGTCAAATTCCTTGTAATCTTCAGCCCCTTATCTTTTTTTTTAAAGATTTATTTATTTTTTATTACAAAGTCGGATATACAAAGAGGAGGGGAGAGACAGAGAGGAAGATCTTCCGTCCGATGATTCACTCCCCAAGTGACGGCAACAGCTGGTGCTGCGCCGATCCAGAGCCGGGAACCAGGAACCTCTTCCAGGTCTCCCACATGGATGCAGGGTCCCAAAGCTTTGGGCCGTCCTTGACTGCTTTCCCAGGCCACAAGCAGGGAGTTGGATGGGAAGTGGATCAGCCGGGGTTAGAACCAGCGTCCACATGGGATCCCAGCAGGTTCAAGGCGAGGACTTCAGCCGCTAGTCCACGCCGCCGGGCCCCTTCAGCCCCTTATCTTAGCTGTGAACCTTCAGCTGTGTACATCATACACTCTAAACTCATCAGCCCTGTGCCAACTCCATACCTATATAGAAGATATTATTTTAACCAAACTCTTTCCATTTTGCTATACTTATGCCCACATCAACCTGCAAACTCCTACTTTACCCAAAAATGCCTAGCTGAAATTTTATTGTTTGGTTAGGCACAACTTTCTCTGTCTTCATCATAGTAGTTCCCTATTACAACTTCTGTTTTCTCATGGAATTTGGCCTGTATTCCTGTTTTAACAATGTGTCTGTAGAATTTATTAATTTTAATATTTATTTATTTCTTCCTTTGAAACACAGAGGGACCAAATAGAGGAGAGGGAGAGCTAGAGATCTCCTATGCACTAGTTCACTCCCCAGATGGCTGCAACAGCCGGGTCTGGGCCACGCCCAAGCTTGGAGCTGGCAATTCTATCGTGGTTTCCCATGTGTGATGGAAATCCAACTACTTAGGTCAACTTTTGCTACCTTCCCAGGCATATTAGCAGGAAGCTGGGTTTGAAGTAGAGCATCAAGACTCAAACCTACACTCTGATATAGGATTCCAGTATCCAAAACAATAGCTTACTGCCCTGTGCTGCAACACTGGCCGCGTCCATACACACACATGGAATTCTGCCCTGTTTACAGAGTCTGATATTCTTGAGGTCCGTTTTGATGACACTTACCACAGTGTCAGGCACTGACTGGGTAGCCATCGATCGATGTATGCAGAATGAGTGGTTTCAGCACTGTTTCCCTTCTGTGTCATAGTGACAGCAACGTCATGATTACTTGCAGATCTTTGAGCTGCTCCATGACTTCAGAGTCTGTGTTCTTAAGTGTGAATTCAGCTTTCAGCTTACATCTGAAGCTTCTGGAATAGAATTGAAGGAACGCTATCACGTACTTCTGTATTTCTGCCTCTAAAAATGAACCTCTGGGAATATCCAATGCCCAGAAAGCTGCCTTGAACTTTCTTCTTAGATGTTTGCAAGGGTCCAATTTGTGCAGAGATATCAAAGAACATTTTTTCCTAACCACAAGTTTCTTTTCAGTTGCCTGGACTAAGAAAAATTTTTCCAATTAATAGAACTTACATCCTTTATTTTAGTTTTATATGATTCATTCTCTAGTTTTGATTTAACCAGTTGTTAACAGAAATTATGCTCTATTATAACATTTGCTTATATTTTAATAAGATCTTATTGATGCAAATGCTGTATTTGAGGGGAAAAATGTGCTTGAAAGTACAATTATGTTTGAGTAGGTTAGTTTTCTCTTCCTCCTATTCATTGAATGAAAATCATTAGGCAAAGCATAAACATTTGCTTTCCTACCAAAATATATGAAATCATTGCAACTATTGACGAAAAATTTTTGCACTGATATTTTTAGTCATAGCATAAATCTAACAATGCCCTTAAGCTTTCAATTCTTTGCCAAAAGAGCTATAACATCTAGATTTTATGCTATATTTAGTGAAAACTTAGGCCAGAAGTCAAATCTATTTCTGGGAACAAAAGTTTTCATCTCTTCAAACTCTGTTTTCTGGAAATACTTCACAAGTCTAATTGATGGGAAATCTCACCCAGCGGGCAAGCAACCAAACAAAATTGTGCATTTTGAAGGTTTTTGTTAAGTTTTATCTCCCTTTTATTGTTCCAAGTAGGGTTCAGAATAAGTATGCTATAAACATCTTCAAAGTTAACTATGGTAAGTTATAATTTAAAGTATAAATAAAGTATGATAATCAGTTGGCTTAGGGATGCGGAGGATGAAAAAAGAACTTACTCAATTTGTATTTGTATTTTTTGACACTACACACACCAGAAGGAAAAATCACAAAATCAAATTTTTCCCTATTCTGTTTAACTTGTCTTGGTGCCAATTTTAGATAATAAACATATACTGAGCATTTATCATGTGTCAGGATCTGTGCTAACTGCTTTCTGGGTGTCTGGATGTTGCAACATTGAGTTCTTCCAGTGGGCCCATGTAGTCAGTGCCAGCACTCTGTGAGGATTCCAAGGCTTAGTACACTTACGAAGTGGCCTCTGACCAGACAAAAAGTGACATGTATATGGCACCAAAACTTCTATTTCCTTTCACCATAGTGTGAATATTTAGGTGAGTATTTACAAAATCACTGTGTAGATCCCTTAAGGAAAAAAAGACCCTAATTTTTGTCACGTAATTGATAATGTATCATATAAAGTATATTCCTTAAATGTGAAATGTTGGATCAACATTTTGCAGCCTCTTGTTTTTGGATAAAAATGCAGTGTCTTAATTTTAACTCCCTTTGACATTTGTTGGGTGCCTGACATGTTCAAGGCAGTTGACTGTGCTTTGATGGCTACCAGAATTGGCAAGATAAGCCTACTTGCGAGGTACTTACCCTGTGTGGACTTGGTAAGAATCATATGCATCTATTATGAAATAAACTCAGATAATGCTGTGAAAGTAGACTGATTAGAATGCCACAAGAAAACAAGATGGAAAAGGCTTTGAAGAAGTGGCACTTGAGTGACACACATAGGAAATTTATTGGTGGAATTTGGAAGGGGAAACAACAATGAACAGAAACAGTTTCCCAGAAATACTGATAATACTCTCTGATTTCTTCTGGAGCTAAAGGTCAATGAGTGATGTCAACCTAGTGTAAGAGTGAGATAGTCAAAGAGTATATGAAGAGTCTCACGAAGGTTGGTGGAGAGGTGGGCAGCTAGCCTGGGAGGTCAGATGCTGGTGAAGATACCTACATTCCATATCAGAGTAACTGGGTAAATTTTTAGCTCCAGCTGCTCTCCCTAGCTTCCTGCTCCCTGTTGACCCTTGGAGGCGTCAGTGGTGGCTCCAGCGATTAGAGTACCTGCACAAAATCCGCACCACATGGGAAACACGAATTACGTTCCCGGCTCCCAGCTTTGGCCATTGAGCCATTAGGGACATTTGGGGGTGAACCAGGGGATGGGAGCACCTTTTTCCTTCCATGTTTTGACTACTGTGACTACTACTGTGAATCTGAATGTGTAAATATCTTCTAAAAGAGTGCACTTTCAATACCTGGGTGGAATTGTTGGACCCTACAATAATCCAACAATTAGAGGTTTTTAAGTGACTGCCATGCTACCATCATTTTCCTTTACCAGGACTACTATATTAACTTAGAATACTTCCTTGCTTTAACTCTCTCATCTCATTATCTAGACTGCTGTCAAATAAACTGAGTCATAATAAAAATCACAATACTACCTTCTGTGAGAACAAAATCTTTACTGACGTTTCAGAGCCCAGCAGAGACCACAGGCTTAAAAAGAGTGCTCAATGACTGTTGAGTGAGTGTGTGAATGAATGAATGTGTGGATGGTTAGATGAAATGATGGAAGCAATATACTCATGGCTTATTCAATTGACCCAAGTTTTTCCATGGCCTGGCAATTCAAGGCCCTTCATAATGTTCATCTAACAAATATATATGCATATAAAACCAGGTGTATAAAAACCAGGAGAGATCAAAGATGAGGCCAGATCCAATGGAAAGTGCGCATCTACAGATGATAGAATAATATTCAGCCTGAAGGAGTCATGAAGCTCTGACATGAGCTTCAGCGTAGATGAATGATGAGGGATGCCATACATGAAATGAGGCAGCCACAAAGGATGAATACCATGTGGTCCTGCATGTCTGAGGTACCAAGCACTATCAAATTAAGAGAAACAGAAAGGAGGATGGTAGATGCCATGTTGGAAATGGGAGGGAATGAAAGGTTGTTCAATGAGAGCAGAGTTGTAGTTCTACAGGTTGTAGAGTCCTAGAGCTGCACAATGGTGCTGATTGCACAGCAGCATGAATGTGCTGACTACCTGTGTACTGGACCCCGTGGGTGGTTAAGATAACACACTTTCTGTTCTGGCTTGAAATTGAAATACAATTAAAAGACTTTTCTTAATAAGTGAGGGGCCTGGCGCAGTGGCCTAGTAGCTAAAGTCCTTGCCTTGAACGCCCCGCGATCCCATATGGGCGCTGGTTCTAATCCTGGCAGCCATGCTTCCCATCCAGCTACCTGCTTGTGGCCTGGGAGGGCAGTCGAGGACGGCCCAAAGCCTTGGGTTCCTGTACCCGTGTGGGAGACCTGGAGGAGGTTGCAGACTCCTGGCTTTGGATTGGCGCGGCACCAGCCATTGCGGTCACTTGGGGAGTAAATCATTGGATAGAAGATATTTCTGTCTCTCTTCCTCTCTATATATATCTGACTTTGCAATAAAAATAAATAATTCTTTTTTAAAAATGATAAAATGAATTTCTAACTTTGGGTACCGAAATAAGAAGGTCCCCAAGGGGCTTTATCTGGATGGGATGGTGAAAGAGAAAGTTCCCAAAAGAGTGATTGTGTTTTCCCTATATTCTTATAGGAAACACCAGCAGAGAGGGAACATGGTGTCATAAATTTGGAGTCCAAGATTTTGTAGGGCATTTATAAGCAGCAGAGTGCCTTATTTACTGTGAATGCTGGTCTGGAGCTTGGAAAAATGACCATAATAGGAGAAAATTTGAAGAGTCACCTATGATGGGGGCTATTAAAGCTGAGAAAGCAGGTGTCATGTCTGATTCTGTCATGTAGCTGTAGCATGTGATATGAGGGGAGAAAGGAGTCCTTTGGGGAAAAATGAAACAATGGAAAACAGAAGTAGGAGTCCAAACGAGGTGTGGAGGAAATGACACTGTAGTGCTCTAACAGCCAAGAGAGCAAAAATGGTGTGTCGTGCCTAAAGCAGCAGAGAGAAGACATGGAGTGTGTATGTGTTAAACTTGACTGGACAAAACACCTTGGATTGAATGGGGAGTAAATAAGGTTAAGGAAGCCAATGATAAAGCCATTATAGTTATCTGGGCACAAGATGAACATGATTAAAAAAAGCGATGGGATACAACAATGAAAGAATCATTTTGAAGGAAAAATCAATGGAATTTAGTGATTGAAAGAAAACAGATTTAGTTTTCCACTTTCAAGACTTTGAACTCGTATGGAGCTATTGATGAAGAGAAATTAGAAGAGAATGTGATGTGACATAACAATGAAACCTCTGCCTGTATGCCAGCATCCGTTTGGGTGCTGGTTCATGTCCCAGGTGCCCTGCTTCTGTTCCAGAGTCCTGTGAATGACCTGAGGAAAATAGTGGAGGATGCCCCAAGTGCGTTTGGGTCCCTATGCCCATGTGAGACACCTGGCTGAAGCTCCTGGCTCCTAGTTTCAGCCAAGTTCAACACTGAATAATCTCTCTCCTTCCCTCTCTCTGTTTCCTTTTCTCTATAACTTTGACTTTCAAAATAAATAAGTATTTAACAAAAATAAGAGAATAGCTTGAAGTTTCTAAACATAAAGCTCAATGAGATGGAAACACTGACTATCCTGATATGATAAGTACATATTGTGTGGACATGTATTGAAATATCATTCTCTACTACCCCAAATATGTACAGTTATTATTAAAAGTAAATAAGAATGCAGGAGGGAAGAAATATCCAGTTGATAAGTAGTAATGCTTAACCTAAGGAGAATGGGTTTTTCACAAGGTTTTGGTTTAATCAATAGAAATCGTTATTTTCTAGTATAAATCAGCATGGGGCCCAGCATGGTAGCTTAGTGGCACACGCCAGGATCCCATGTGGGCACTGGTTGTAATCCCGGCTGATCCACTTCCCATCCAGCTCCCTGCCTGTGGCCTGAGAAAGCAATCGAGGACAGCCCAGAGCCTTGGGACTCTGTACCTGTGTGGAAGACCTGGAAGAAGCTCCTGGCTCCTACCTTCAGATTGGCTCAGTTCCGGCCATTGCGACCACTTGGGGAGTGAACCAAGATGGAAGATCTTCCTCTCTGTATATCTGACTTTCCAATTTAAAAAAAGAAATACATCTTTTTAAAAAAAATTAGAACTACTTGAAAGGCAGAGAGAAAGATACACTCCCAGATGCCTACAATAGCCAGGGCTAGACCCGGCTGACACCAGAAACCTGAAACTCAGTCTGAAATCCAAGTACTTGAGCTGTCTCCCCCCAGAGGTTCATTAGCAGGAAGTTGGATCAGAAGTAGAACTGGATGTGAACCCAGGTACTCCAGTAAAGAAAACAGGCCTCCAAACAGTTTTACCACTGTGCTAGGTGTCAGCTCCAGTCTTAACTGTTATCTCTTAGACTGAAATAAAGGACTTTTGCTAGCAGATACTGTATCTGACCTTGTGGTAGATAAAGACATGATCATCATCTATAATAATTAAACACTCATTTTATTATAGACTTTTTATGATTTATTATAAAGTTCAAAATTCAGTTGAGCCTAAGTCTTTATTCTTTCATGTAAGTTACTAAAGTTGTTTGCCTGTGACTTTCTTTTCTAAATGCTTTCTAAGTCCCAACTGAAGGATCACTTCTTAAGAACTGTTTGAACAGCAGCCAGTGAGAGGATCAACAGTTTTTCATAGCAGCTGCTTTATGTTATGGTGATTGTTTTAAACACATACAAAAAGGGCCTAACATTCCATTTTTACTGTAAATATATAATAAATTTGACAGCATTTAATAACATAGGACAGTACTTTGAAAACATACAGTTTTATTTTAGTATACAATTTAATTCCTTTCAAAGAGCTGATAAGAGACTTTGTTATAGTGATATCCAAATCAGTGTAGTTTTATCACCATTTCAAAAACAAATACTAAATACTGAATGCACTGTTTTCTTTAGCATAGTTTGCCAGGATTCTAAACACAGTCTGACCCATAAGGCAGAATATTACAGACAACCTTGGCTATGCTGTACCCATCCTCTTTGGTGAAGCCTTCAGAGCTCTGCAACAGTGAGTCTTCCCTGCTAGCTACCTTAGGACTGCCTAATGCAAGTCAGACTGTGGAAAAGGAACAGCTTCTGCTGTCTTTTTTTACAGCATCAGAGAAGATTCTAAAAATGAAATTGATTCCACTGTTGTTATAGCCTAAATATTCTAAAATACCTGGTGACCTTCAAAAGTTTCTAGTGAGCATTTAATTTATGAAATGTATTTATTCTGTACTCATATCTATTCATATGATGTGTTTGCTTTCCTATAGAAGAACAAGCCTCCCAACCCACCAGCCTTTATCTTCATGATTGATGTTTCATATAGCAACATAAAGAATGGACTTGTCAAGCTCATATGTGAAGAACTGAAGACTGTGCTAGAACAGCTTCCGAAGTAAGGAAATTACTGCTTTTTTATAGTTTCTATAATATTGCTGAGTTAATTTATTGGTCAGCAAAGAAATTCTGATTGGAGGATCTCTGAAGGGTGATTAGTTAGAAATCAACTGCATCATTGAATCCTTTAAAAAAATCTGTGCTCTTTTGCTCAAAGAAACAACTCAATTAAAAAAAAACTTAATATGGTTAAAAACAGTAACATTGAAAATGTATGGATGGCATGAGTATCTCCTGCTGCTGTAAAGAAAGTACGCAAGGGGAAGGGTGACCATGAACTCTACAAGTTGTGCTGTGAACATGACCTAGATGCTAATCAAGGTCTCAGACTGCTTTTCAGAAACTATTACTTTTCAGAAACATATTACTTTTGCACATAGGAATAAATTAAAATGATGGCACTCTTACCAGAAACATAAAGCTGTACACATGTACAGCAAAATGAATTCTAGAGGCTTTAAAAATGGCAAGATTTGTTTTAAAACGTAAGAGGAAAAGATATTTGGGCTTGAAAAGAAACTTGGAGAGCTCTGAAGAATAGCATTGCATAACTCACAGTATCCTTTTACTTTCATCCTCTCTTTTCTCTTGAAACATTGACAGCATATGGCTATTTTTAAATCCTTAGTGTACAAACGAGTCATTGAGGGAGCTAGCAGCTAGTGAGGAGTTGGGAAACAGAGAATGCCTGCAAGGAATGCCTGGGGAGAAAATATGGACTAGGAAATCATTGTTCCCCACCCCACGTCCTCCCCCTGCTCCCCGTTTCCCTGAGTAGCCATTGTGTCTGAGGACTCTGGGGTGCTGGAGGGCTTGGCTGCAGCCCTTAGCGCTCCACGCTGCTTTAGGCGCCTGCTCCTCTGTCCCCTTTGCAAAATGAGGCTGGTGCCTTGGTCACTTGTGAGGCTCAGAAGAGTCTGGACCTCCCGGGAATCATTTTGTTTGTATCTGTTAAGCCAGAGTCATAATACTGTAGAGGGTGGTTTGGAAAAGCAGAGGGGATGTTTGAAAAACACTGAGGTGATCTATGTAGAAAAAAAGGAAAAAAAAAACTTTCAAGAAATGACAGTAAAAATATCAATGTCCATGAGGTGTAGCAAAAACAGTATTGAAATGGACATTTATAGGTCATGCAGTAACATTGGTTGCTTGTCGCTGTCCCGCAGCGATGGACTTGGTGCACGGAGCCGATAATAACACGCGTGGACCCTGACTGATGGTCAAAAGCCGTAGTTTATTAGTAGCATCAGACTTTATACACTGAGGTTCATACAGGATTAGGGAGGAAGTATTGAGCACATCAACAAAACCATCAATGCTTTTGTTTGGAACTCTTTTGTCTTGTATATTCCACCAGGTGATCTCATATACATACTGTCCACTCAACTGTTCTTATGCAAATGATATCCAATAAGGTCCAACCAACTGTAATCCTGTGCTCACTGACCTTCTACGGTCACAATGTCCTCCTACAGTTGCTTTGAGAAGGTTTTTTATTTATTTTCTTTTTCATTTCTTTAACAACACATAGATCATTCTGTAGCATGTTATTTAACTTCATATTGTTCTAAGTTTTCCATTTTTCATCCCGTTGTCAACTTTGTTTTATTGCTTTGCATTTGAAGAGATGTGTAGCAACTGTGTAGACAGTCATATCCAGATGTGAGGACACAGTACAGTATGCATCTCTACTTACAAATCAGTAATTGGCTCCCAATGAAACTGTTAAATATATCTTGACTATGGGACGCTGAACTCTGCTGTCATTCATCCCTACAACGTCAGTATACACTTAAATGGTGGAATGATGGACGGAAGAATGTTCATGAAGGACTAGGCATTGTGATAACAGAGGGCAAGTTGGTGTGTTGGGGCAGGGAAGGGAGGAGATGCTGGGAGAGGGGAAATCCCAGAGCCTGTGGAACTGTAGCATAAAAATAACATAATAATAATTAAAAACCCAGTCCAAAAAGAAAAAAAGAAAAACCACTGAGGTGATTTCAAACTGAATTCCCACATGAAGAATGAACTAGGACCAGTTTGAAGATGGTGGCATAAGAAGGGCATCCTGTGCCTGCCGACGCTTAGGGAAACTGGAGGTTGGAACTTCATGCTAACTGCGCTGTATTTTATCCTGAAAGTCTTTCCCCGGTTACTTTCATTTCAAATCTGAATGTTAAGCTTGATTAATTTGCTGTCCATCAAATCAGTTCAAGTTAGAATAGCCTGTTTTCCAGGATGGTGCTTCACCAACTGTAGTTCTGTTTCAGTACAGTGGGGATATGGAGTTTAACCCCTTGTTGAAAGAGTGACTCAGAAAAATCACGGACATATGGAATTACTTGTAAGTTATGATGTTCTTTGTTGCAAACTTTTTCAAGCACTCCTGTGTAAGTTAGGGAATCACAGCTTTTTCCTTCTACCCTGATTAAGCAGATATGTATGACTTTGGCAAGAAAAATACAAGGATACTGCTGGTTATTCTTTGCACTATTTAAGTGTTTTTTTTTTTTTTTAAGTCTTTATTCAAGCAGCTCCCTCATTTTAGGAATGAGTTTGGAACTTTTTCTCTTCTCAGGAGTTGGTTTAAGCATTGCATCTCTGTAACTTTATTTTTTATGGTAAGATTGCCTTCACTTTGATTTACTTTTTTGTACCAAAGCAGGTAATAGCCAAATAGCTTTTGTATAGCACAGGCTCAAGTCTTGATGAATGTCTTGGGGTAGGTTCATCTCCCAGCTAATCTTTTATAAAGGGAAGGCCCTGTTCTTTACTATGTAACTGAATTTAAATCCTCAGCCTTGTAAGATTGCCAAACTTTTCTGACTTCTCTAGAACAGGAATCAAAAATTTGACGTTTCACCTGTTGTTCATTTCAAACTCTTAGATTGTTTTGACTTTTGGGTTTTTTACTTTCAGTATTGCTGTAGTTAAAGGTGTTTAAACTACTTGACTCTGGAATTTTCTGATTTATTTTGTTGTACATAAATTGTTGTGAATGAACAAATTGTTAATTGTCGTTATATTAGAGTCATTCCATTAAAATGACGACCAAGTGCAGAAAAAAGTGATCATTGGGAAGTAAAACTGAAAAGCATGTTAGCCTTTTCCTTTGTAAGATCTCACAAAACTGTTACAGAAACAATGGGAAGAGGAGGCTGTGAATTTTTTTCTGAGTGTGATTTAATAACTTAGTTACACTGTTAAGGACAATTTTAGGATAGTTCTTTTTTTTCTCAAGTATTTAAAAAATACATATTGCCATGGATTTTCATATTTCTTGCCAAAATATGAAATGTTCTGATTAGATGCTTTTTTCAAAATAAGATTTATTTATTTTACTTGAAAGGCAAAGTTGCAGAGAGACTAAGAGAGGTCCTGCATCAGTTGGTTCACTCCCCGAATGCCCTCAATAGCTGGAACAGAGCCAAACTGACCCCAGCAGCTAGAGCTTCTTCCAAGTCCCTCCCTTCAGGGGTCCAAGGACTTGGACCATCTTCCACTACTTTCCCAGGCTCCTTAGCAGGGAGCTAGATTGGAAGAAGACTTGAATGGTACCCATATGGGATGCCAGCATACCAGTTAGCAGCTTTACACACTGCACCACAGCACTGGTCCCTGATCAGATGCTTTTAAAACGTCGTAATGTAGATTTTAAGGGAATTCTATGAATCCTGTGAAGATAGCACCCCAGATTCTTCTTTATAGTCTTTTCTTTTAGATATTGTGTCTTTTTGGAGTAGACTCCAAAGTAATTATTAAGAAGTTTGATATTCTTCGTGAATTGCTAAACATTTTTTAAATTTATGTAATAAAATATTTAACAGAAAGTAAGAACTTAATCAGGAGTGTGCTGCCCAGTAATTTCTCAAATTCCCACAGCTGGGATGAGGTTCCCACCAAGGGGTGTATGTGCTGGAATGGGGGCTGCGTTCTATCTAGAAAACAGTTGCAGTCACCCGAGGCACTAGTGTGGGCTGGGATTGGATGCACCAGGCCGGTTCAGATCCCAGCACCATCTGGTGTTATGGAGAAACAGGGTAGATGTGGGACTGACTAGGCTGGGTCTCAATCCCCTTCTGAGCCATGTGTGAGCTGTATGTGGGTATGGACGAGCCATGGCTGGGCTGAAACATCCAACAACAAGAGTCAGAATGGGGTGAAAGCCAGCCAGGAAAAGCCACTGTTCCTGCTAGGACAGGAGGTGAACTGAGTAGGGTTGGCTCAAGAACCCCCTGGCAAGCGCAAAATCTGGCATTGGGAGGGGTTCTGATGGAGGAGCCTGGGCAACTCCTCTGGCAGGACACAGTCCCTGCAGGTAAGCGCGAGAAGCATGATTGGAAACAGCCCAGAATAGGCCATGGAAAGTTTCCCACTGGCATGCATTCAGCATGGGTCAGGAGCAGACCAGGCTGAATCAGTTCATGTCATCCTCTGGCAAATCCGATCACCAGAACAGAGTGTGGAATGGGCCGGGTTCGGTTGCGACAAAACCAGTACACATTATGGAACGCCAGGGCGTGGTTGCTTGTACTGGATATGAATGCAGCACCCATCCAGCACACGTGAGATCCAGGAAGGGAGGGGCGAAGCTGGCGGAGGGTTAAGGGGCTGGCCCCCTCGCTGGACAGCCACTCCCACTGGAGAGCGTGGGCTGGGATAGAGACAGACACGACTAAGCAAGGCTACAACACCTGTGCGCTGCATGTGGACTAGATCAGGGCCACAGCTTCAGCTGGCAGAAGCTGGCACTGGGGACTAATTCTGTCGAGTCAAATCACAGGACCACCTAAAGAGTGCATAAACCGGGACAGAGAGACCTGGGAGGGAAAAAGTGGGTTCCCCCTTCTTGGGTCACTATTCCCGTGGGAGGGCATGAAAACTAGGACGGGGGCTGGGATGGCTAGATAGAGAGGTACTCAACAATATCTGTGAGGGCTGGATGGTTGAGTTGGTTAGATAAAACTAAGCTTTAATACCCATTGACAAGTACCAGAGCCAAATGGGATGGGGGACAGATTGGTCTTCTGCTACACATACTGGCAAACCAGGATAGGGGGCGGTCTGGTGGGGGTTATTGTGGGTCGCCCCAACTAGGCTGCAGCTCCCACTGGTTGATGTAAGGGCCGAACCAGACTGGACTGCAACACCCATTGGTTCCAGTGCAACTCGGGACTGAAAACAGAACCAACCCAGCAATTGCAACCACCAGCTGATCAGGGTGATGGACTGTGCCGGGCCCTGTGCTTGCTAGAACACACAAGAAACTAATCTGGGAATACCTCAAAGTATCTTTGGAGATCTCCCCACTTGAACTGCTGGACTCAGAATTCTAACCAAGAAAAGACAGAAGACAGAATAGGACAATCATTCATCTCAGCTACATGTTGGCAGCGAAATATGGGACAAATGGAGACTTCATGATGGACCATATCAATCAGTGGACCACCTCATCGAGCGAAACTGGCAGTGACTCATAACTGGAGAACTATTAACTCCACTTGAGCACATATCTCAGAGCATGCCCCACATCCGGGAGTTGGGGTGGGCGGGAAACCAGGTGGGGCTTCTCCCTCAATATCCCCCTTTACCTCAGATACATGATGGAAACAATATGGACATAATAGCATTGCCCACCTCCCTATCCCCCTGAACCTTTTTTTTTCTTTCTTTTTTCTTTTCCTTCTTTTTCCTTTAATTGTAATTAACTATGTAAAGATTGTCAACAACAATACAATAAAATGGATAAAAAAAAAAAAAAGACTTGATTTGGGAAGTGTTTGCCTCTTCTGTATTGTCTGTACTTCTTCAGCTGTCACAGTGGCAGGACTAAACTGGAATTTGGGAGAGATGTACAGCATTGGCTTATACATTTAGACTGTGACTTGTCATCCCAAATCCAGTTTTTCCTCTCTCAATAGAATCATTTTCTTTGAAACTCCTTTCCCCCATAACATAGGAAACCGTCTCATTTTCAGAACGTAAGCCCTGGGCCCCATAATGTTTGTTTAAAGTCCGGGACTCATGAAATGTGAACCAGAAGGCACCCTATGCTGGTGATCAGGAAGGACAAGGACGAGGACAGCATGGGTGCCATGCGGCGGGAGTGAGCTACATGAGGTTCCACAGCCCGGGGCCAGGAGCATGCGCAGTGGCTCTGTATGTGTGCAGTTCCAGAGGGTAGGATTCCTATTTCTAAAAGCTTCCCAAGTCTCCAAATGTGTGTGGGAGGGATTAGGAAAACCTATTTTTCTTTAAGGCTTATTTTATTTCTATTGGAAAGTCAAATATACAGAGAGGAAGATCTTCTGTCCAATGATTCACACTGGAAATGAGCCAATCCGAAGCCAGGAGGCAGAAATTTCTTCTGGGTCTCCCACAGGGGTCAGGGGCCCAAGGCTTTGGGCTGTCCTCAACTACCTTCCCAGGCCACGACTAGGGAGCTGGATGGGAAGTGGGTCAGCTGGAATTAGAACTGGTGCCCATATGTGATCCTGGTGCATGCAAAGCAAGGACCTTAGCCACTAGGCCACAGCACCACACCCAGCTAAACCTATTTAATCTTCTCATCCATTTATCAAGGCACAGTTACAAACTAACGGGGATAGCACGGTTAATTCTGAGTAAGCTAAAAAAAGTAGAAAAGAAATGCAGTAGTTTGAAGTCGGTGCTATGTCAGTCTATGCTCTGCTGAGACATCAAAGAAATTGGGTTGTCTCTCTGTATGGGATTCAGATATGTGAGCCTGAGATACTGCCAACTAGATGCTTCCATTTTCCTTTCTCTTGCCCCCTCCAACTATGCTAAGTGGAATATTTAGAAATTGAATAAACAGGACCCTTGTTCCAAAAAGTTGTCTCCTAAGCAAAATTAGGTTTAACCCATAAGACCCAAAGAAAACAGAAAATAAATTTTATGCTTCCACTCAGCTATTGAGCACCATGTAATATCCGACACTGAAAATTAACAAGAGCCATTGGTAGCATCTTAACTGTTTTAGGGAAAGAAGAAGGGAGGTAAGGAGAGAGCAAGACAGGAAGTGAGAACAGTGCACTCAATAAACACGTTTAGAGCATTGAATTCTGAACACATTTACTGTAGACTGGAATGAGAATATTCATCCATTGTTTTGTCCTTCCTGGAACACCAATTCCCATTTTGGAATTCCTTTTAAAATGGCAATTTTTATTAGTGTTTTTGGAGCTTTTTTTGTTTGTTTCTTCCTTTACCATAACCATTGCAGGTGATCATCTACTAAGAAATAACATTGTCAACTTTTTTTTTAAAGATTTATTTATTTTCATTGGAAAGTCAGATATACAGAGAGGAGGAGAGACAGAGAGGAAGATCTTCCGTCCGATGGTTCACTCCCCAAGTGAGCCGCAATGGCCAGTGCTGCACTAATCCGAAGTCGGGTACCAGGAACCTCTTCCAGGTCTCCCACATGGGTGCAGGGTCCCAAAGCTTTGGGCCATCCTCGACTGCTTTCCCAGGCCACAAGCAGGGAGCTGGATGGGAAGTGGAGCTGCTGGGATTAGAACCGGTGCCCATATGGGATCCCAGGGCGTTCAAGGCGAGGACTTTAGCCGCTAGGCCATGCCGCCGGGCCCAGAAATAACATTGTCAACTTTTATATCTTTTAAATGTAATTTATCTTATGAATTTATACTGTATGGTATCTGGTATATAGGTCTCTAAATGTAGCCTGCTTCTCTGCAGGGATCCACTCTGAAGCCTAAGAAAAGGCTTGTTGGTGGAGCCAGACCTTTCTGGATAAAAAGCACTGTCGTGTTGCTGATGTGAATGAGCCTTTCGCTCCTCTGGCTCCAGAGGTCCCATGTGTTCTTCTGTTGGCTTAAGAGAGAGAGCTGTGTTTATGAAGAATGTAATAGGCATAGTTCATTTCCAAGGGGGTGGAGGGAGCCTTGTAACTTGGTGGGGATTGAAAATATATATTTTTTAAAAGACAAGCAAATGTTTTCATAATATCAGTTTGATCTTCAAACAAGAAAAAAAAAACTAAAATTCCCCTGCTATGACTCGGAATTATTTATATCTCTAATAGAACTAAAATGTTAAACACATCTTCTGTATAACTTGTAGAAGATTGCTCTACTGAGTTTGAGATATAAACCTCTCTCTCATTCTAAATTTATAAAAGGAACTCAAACACTTGTTTTTCTCCTTCTAGAGAGGAGCAAGAAGAGACATCTGCAATCCGTGTTGGTTTTATCACATATAACAAAGTCCTCCATTTCTTCAATGTGAAGAGCAATTTGGCTCAGCCCCAGATGATGGTGGTGACTGATGTTGGAGAAGTCTTTGTGCCTTTGTTGGATGGGTTCCTTGTCAATTATCAAGAATCCCAAGCTGTGATTCACAAGTAAGTAGCAAATGTTCTAAAATTTAAATACAAATCAGCGATCTGTTTTTAATTAGATCATGTTGTGTCTCAGTAGCACGTTTTTTTCTGTTCTGTTTCTCTTGTTAGCAGGAGACTCTTTAAGATATGCATGATAAAACTGTCACTTGTGTCAGGTCTCTCTTTCTGGTGTCCAAGGAAAAGTGTTTTAATACCCTTCATCAGTCCTTCTTGTTTTTTGGCAAAGTAGCACCGTGGAGGTATCTCCTGCATGTCAATGAGCATATTCTTGGCTGATAGAAATAATAACTACAGGGTCAATCATCAGTCTAAGATTTTACAACCTAAGAAATCAGTAATGTGATAAATAGAAACATATCTAAAAAGAACTATGATTTTGTAAACAAGTGTTCCGTCCATATCAAGGATTTTGGTGCTAGACTAATGCCAGGATATTATGTCATGAGAAATAGCCTTAGAAATTCACTCATACTGTTAAGGCTTTTTTTTTTTTTTTAAGATTTTTTTTATTATTATTGGAAAGCCGGATATACAGAGAGGAGGAGAGACAGACAGGAAGATCTTCCGTCCGATGTTTCACTCCCCAAGTGAGCCGCAACGGGCCGGTACGCGCCGATCCGATGCCGGGAACCAGGAACCTCTTCCGGGTCTCCCACGCAGGTGCAGTGTCCCAAAGCTTTGGGCCGTCCTCGACTGCTTTCCCAGGCCACAAGCAGGGAGCTGGATGGAAAGTGGAGCTGCCGGGATTAGAACCGGCGCCCATATGGGATCCCGGGGCTTTCAAGGCGAGGACTTTAGCCGCTAGGCCACGCCGCCGGGCCCAAGGCTTAAATAAATACCAAGTGTGTTTAGGCTTGAAATGGCCAGTGACTTGTTTCTAAGATTTTATTTTTATTTGGTAAGCAGAATTACAGAGATAAGGAGAGTCAGAGAGATCTCTCATCTGCTGGTCCACTTCCCAAATGACCACAGAGGCCATAGTTGGACCAATGCTAAGCCAAGAGCCTCATCCTGTCTCCCACATGGGCCATCCTCCGCAGCTTTACCAGACTAAACAGGGAGCTGAATCAGAAGTAAAGCATCCTGGGCTCGGCAGCGTGGCCTAGTGGCTAAGGTCCTCGCCTTGATCCCATATGGCTGCTGGTTCTAATCCCGGCAGCTCCACTTCCTCTCTATCTCTCCTCCTCTCAGTATATCTGACTTTGTAATAAAAATAAAATCTAAAAAAAAAAAAAAGAAGTGAAGCAGCCAGGACATGAACTGGGACCCATATGGGGTGCCAGCACCAAAGAGAGGCTTATCCTACAACAACACACCACCAGCCCCTTATTTCTTGAATTTTATTGCAAATGTGCTAAATACTTAGAAACCTTTTGCTCATTCATCTCTTACAGTTTATTGGACCAGATTCCAGAGATGTTTGCAGATTCCAATGAAAATGAGACTGTTTTTGCTCCAATCATCCAGGCTGGCATGGAGGCCCTCAAGGTGAGAAAAGTCACTTCTAATCTAATTGATAGTACAAGAGACCACACAAACAAGAGCAAGAAGTTTTATTTATAAAAGAAAATATAATGTTGATTAAAAGAAGTCACTTCTAATCTAATTGATAGTGAAACAGAGACCATACAAACAAGACCAAAAAAGTTTTATTTATAAAAGAAAATACGATGTTGATTAAAATGCGTAGGCTGCTCAAGACTGTCCCAAATTTCACCGCAGTTCTCAGGAGGAAATAGTGGAAAGTCCTGCTTCCTCCCAGTGTTTAAATTCCATCACTGTTAAAGCTTAGTGGCGGATTTGGTCAGGATTTCCAGTTTGGCTCCTCCCTTTGGCTTCTGTATGAACTTCATATGATCTATTTTAAAATTGGTTCAGTAATATGTGAACTACTAGATAAGAGGAGAAAATTCCCATATAATTCTGCCTTTCCTTGGGGTTTTCAAACATGCAAGGGCAAGGCCTTGTGACACCGCCTGACAGAGATGTAAATGCTGCTCGGGGCCGAGCTGATTGCCAAGCAGAGATGTAAGGTTGGCCATGGCTGTCACTGGCAAGCTGATCCCAAATGGCTCCGGTGATTTTCATAGTAATAAAGACAACAAATTCAAGAAGGCAGAGTGATTAAAAAGTACCTACTCTGACTGATTAGTACCTTAGCACAAGAGCCAAGCTTGTTTGTCCCAGATAGCTAGTTCCTGAAACTAATGATTAAATATTACTATGTCAAATTTAAGTTAGCTTTCCAACTAAGCAGCTGGGGTGGACATTTAGTGCAGCAATGAAGATGCTCCCTGGGTTGTCACCATCTCCTATCAGAATCCCCAGGCTCAAGTGCTGGCTTCCCTCCCATTTTCAACATCCTGAGAGGCGACAGCCAATGGCTCAAGCAGTCTGGTTCCCTGCCACCCACCTGGAAAGCCTGAATTGAGTTTGAGGCTCCTGGCTTCAGGCTGACCCAGCCACAGCTGGTGTAGGCATTTTGGGGAGTAAACTAGTAGCTAGAAGATTTTCTTCTCTATCTCTCTGCCTTTGAAATAAATAAATGGCTGCTAGTAATAACAGTGATAACAAACAGCCAAAATAATAGT
This sequence comes from Ochotona princeps, assembly GCF_030435755.1. NCBI lineage: Eukaryota > Metazoa > Chordata > Mammalia > Lagomorpha > Ochotonidae > Ochotona > Ochotona princeps. The sequence goes on from NC_080838.1 coordinate 33,606,737, forward strand.
ACAGAAATGAGTTTATGAAGTACCTGCCTCATAAACTTGTCGAACTTCATAATGCAGTTCTAGAACAGTGGTTTCTGCCTAGGTTTTTGTGATCCGCAGAGTGTTCACTTAGGCAACCTTTGACTGGTACAGCCCTCAAAAACCTTTAAGATGCATATAAACAATGTGAAATCCGGGGTAAATGTTATCAAGCAGTTTGAAGATGTTAGGACTCACCCAGTGGAAACAAAAGTGATCATTATTGGAACTACTGAAAGACTTGAGAATTCCTCTTTCATTCCACATTGTAAAAAGCTAGCGATCTCGTATTTCAATTCTAAATAATTGTTCTCTTGTCCTAAATATTTGGGTACCCAAAGACCCATGAACAAGTTTCCACTTATATGACAAGTCATACATGATGCTGCAAGTCTTTGTCCTCTGAGAAGTTAGAACTGGGGGGACAGGGGCAATATGCTTGAGAGCGGATATTTATACACTACCTTTTTCCTCAATGAAGGCAACCTAATATGGTGGAAAAGTGTGTGGGCCTGGCATCCAGTGCACTTGCGTATAGACTCCCAGCTCCACCCTCTGTGGTGTCCAAAGAGGAGCACTGTTCTCTTAGAGCGTTACAGCCCACAGGCGACCTAGAGGGTCCTTGGCAGCTGTGACACAAGACTGTATAATGCACACAAGACTGCGATGCACTCCTGAAAAAGTACTATTCTTAATAACCATGATGTTCCGTGGGATTGTTGCACGTTTCAGCCCTCAGTCTCCCAGAATCCAGTTTGTTTCTGTCAGTGCAGCTTCCTATCATTCACAATGTTGTCTTTTGTTGGGTTCGAAATTTCCTGTTGAACTCTGGTGCGTTTTTGCCTTCAGCTTTCAAAATGAGAAGAACCTAAGATCTAAATGTAAGAACCCAGAAAATGTTATCCTTGAAGTTAATGAGTAGTGGTATTCTTCGAAGTACATTGAACTCTCTTTAAAACCAGTGAAGAACCGTCTTTCTGAAAAGCACTGCCTCTCTACCTGGTGCATCACATGAGTGGCGTCATTGTCATGCGCATCCGGATTGTCCACCCCTCCCTGCCAACACCCAGTCTTCCTGCAGGGCTCAACTCAGGCCCCAGTGCTGCAGAGAGACACAGTAGTGGTTCCTGACTGACTGCACACAGGCGTGAGGCCAGGGGAGGACGATCTACACAAGTGCACGTTTCCTGTGTGCACACAGAGATTCTAATCATGAAAGACCCTGGGTTATTCTGATGACAGTCCGTGTTTGGGAATTTTGTTACTTGTTCCACTGTCTCAGAGAATATTCTTACTGCAATTCAATGGAAAACTTATAGCCCTGACCTGAAGAACTCCATATGCAGCTTTTGTGCCGACGTGCTTTTTTTTTTTTTTTTTTTTTTTTTTGGTTTTTAGTATTTATGGTGGATTTTTTGGGGGGGGGGGAGATTTATGTATTTTCATTTGAAAGGCAGATTTACAGACAGAGAAGGAAGATACGGAGTGAGATTGAGATCTTCCATTCCCTGGTTCACTCCTTGCATGGCTACAAAGCTGAGCTAGTCTGAGGCCAGGAGCCTGAAACTTGCTCCCGGTCTCCCACAGGAGTATGGGGATCCAAGGACTCCACCTCTCTCAGGCACATTAGCAGGAAGGTAGATTGAAAGTGGAGCAGCCAGTACTTGAATCAGCGCCCATTTAGGATGCTGCCACTGCAGGCAAAGGCTTAACCTGTTACACCATAGCACTGGCCCCACACCCTATAAGCTAATGGTCAGTAAAAGAAAAAAAACATGAATAGATTGTGGTACAGCAGGTAAAGCCGCTACTGACAATGCTGGAATCCTCTGTGGGTGTGATTCATGTTCCAGCTGCTTTACTTCCAATCTCATTTCTCGCTGATCGCCTGGGAAAAAGCAGCAGTAAATGGCCTAAGTATTTGGGTCCCTGCCACCCATGTGGGAGCTTGGAAGGAGCTCCTGACTCCTGACTTTGGCCTGGCGCCGCCGTTGGGAATGAACCAGCAAATAGAAGATTCTCTGTCTCCCTTTCTCTAAAATTCATTAAAAGTAAATGAATATAAAGGAAAAAATGATGAAAAAAGTTTCTGTTGTGATCTGGGAAAACATTCTTGGAGTTATTCAGTTTCTTAACAATGGAAGTATTTTGTAAAGTCAGTAACTATAAGCAGTTCTGGTTCATGTTTCCTTTAACCTGAGCTACCACAAAGGATTGCAGATACTTTAAGCATATTTATTTATATCTGTCCCCTTTCCCTGATCTCATTACTGATCGCTAACTCTGTACTTTTGCCCTAGTGCTTCTCTTGTATATGTGTTTTTTAATCATATTGATTCCTCAAAGCCTTTTTGTAAATCAGTTGTTAATATGATTAACAAGTTAATTTAAGAAATGTGTCCTGGCATGTCAAGAAAATTCTGGATGATTTATATTCATAGCATGAGAGTAGCAACTGCTGTAGTGTGATTATAGCTTGCCTGTAGCTGATGCTTTTGTTTTATGGCCTGTTTACCAGTGGGGGCTGAAGAAACAAATTTTCCACATAGGATGAAAGTGTGTCTGTGTATAAGTATTGAGGTGTGTCTTGAGCTACTTCTTGGAGTCATGTTATCTCTTACTGTCTTAAATATCTCATCTCTCAGACTTAAATCTGTAGCTGATACAGGAGGACACTAAATTCTTGCCTGGAGTTATTATTAGACTGAGCACTAACCTGTTTGAGAATTTACAAGGTAGTTTGAAACTATTGAAGAAGCCACAGACTTGGCTGCTTCAATCAACAAAATGTATCCAGTGCCTGTGTTTTGTCTAAGGCAGGGTAAATACCCCTATTTCTGTTTCTAAATTGCTTAGAGGATGGGAGAAGAGCTGGAACTGTTCTAGAAGATGTATACTGTTTTTATTTTAGGAAGTGTGAAGGGGCAAGAGAGAGCAGAGAGTAACTAGAAAAGCCAGGACTGTGGCTGGTCAGGCCAGTAACTCCGATATTCACAGGAAGCCAAAGATGGAAGTCCCATACCGTATGGACAGGGAGCGAAACAGCCTATCAAAGTGAAGCCTTCCTTACTGTGCATCTCAATGAGGACATTTTAGAACTGGACTGCCTCTCTGAGTTATAGCCTTACCCAACAGATGCCAAGTGAAATCCATATGTAATCAGTAGTAATAAACTTCTCAAAACAAACACAAACTAACAAGAAACATGTGCTAGTTTGTCACAAAGGTAAACAAGTCTGTTTGAAAAGTTCCTCTGCATACTTTCTTGAAAGTCCTTGAAATAATCAGCTAATGTCTTCAGTACACTGTTTTCTGATGAAAATATTCCCATGTCCCTAGCATCCTGTATTTGTACATTCTTCACCCCAGACACGTCGTTTTATTTTGTTTTGTTTTTTAAGAACGATTTATTTATTTGAGAAAATTACAGAGAGCGAGGAGACAGAGAGATCTTCCATCCTCTGGTTCACTCCCTAGATGGTCGCAAGGAGCAGTACTGCGCCAGGGTGAAGCTAGGAGCCAGGAGCTTCCTGCCAGTCTCCCACATGGACAGGGACCCAAGTATTGATGCCATGATTTCACTAATTTTCCCAGGCACATTCGCAAGGAGCTGGATCAGAAGTGAAACAGCCGGGACATGAACAGAACGCCCATACTGAACGCCAGCTTTGTTCACTGTGGCTTAACCCACTGTGCCCAAGTGCTGGCCCCACAAGTAGTATTTCAAACTCTGAATTTCTTTCAGAAGTTGACCCTCATAACTCAATGATATGTAAGATTATAGCAATATCTTTTAACTTGCCAAAGAATACTACTTTGTATAGCTTCCATAAAACTGTTGGACATAAAACTAGATAAATGAAATTTAGGGTAAAAACTTGCCAAAAAAGTTGGAGGGAAACAGTCATAAGTGTTTATGCTTAAAATATGTCACTATTTGGGAGAGAATTTACTTATACATTAGCCTTAATTCTGCCCTAAACTTGATTTCAAGGTGTTGCATGAGAGCAGTACTCTTTCAACAACCATTTATGGAATGCAGTAGACCACATGGAAGTTAAGGAAAGTCAAAATTATGGGATCTGAATTTTTTTCTAGAATAGTCTTGTCTATAATATAACGTGAGAACAGAGATACAAACAACTGGCTTTTTTCAAAGATGTTAATCAACATCTCAAAAAGAAAAGGGTGTTGCAGCTGAATTTTGAACATTGAGGCCAATGTTTCTCAACTTGCTTTCTAACCAAAGTAACAATTCTGTTATACACACACACATAAATATATATACATGTACATATATAAATATATTAAACAATAAAATGAAGTATGTTTAGTTATGATTAACACCCATACGTTGGGGGGTCACTGGATTTTCCCAAAGGATTTTATGTAGTTACCATTTCTCTTTTTTTTTTTTTTTTTTTTTTAAAGATTTATTCGTTTTATTACAGCCAGATATACACAGAGGAGGAGAGACAGAGAGGAAGATCTTCCGTCCGATGATTCACTCCCCAAGTGAGCCGCAACGGGCCGGTGCACGCCGATCCGATGCCGGGAACCAGGAACCTCTTCCAGGTCTCCCACGCGGGTGCAGGGTCCCAATGCATTGGGCCGTCCTCTCCTGCTTTCCCAGGCCACAAGCAGGGAGCTGGATGGGAAGTGGAGCTGCCGGGATTAGAACCGGCGCCCATATGGGATCCCGGGGCTTTCAAGGCGAGGACATTAGCCGCTAGGCCACGGCCGCCGGGCCCCTAGTTACCATTTCTCTTAAGTCACATCAGATAACTGAAACTTACATAAGTTAAATAACTTTTGTTATATTATTAAGCTCATAAAATGTCTAGAATTCTAAATCTGGCCAGTGAAAATGATCACTAAATGTTCTTATTAGGAATGAAATTATAGTGCTCCCATGGTACTACCCATATGTAGGGGTATTGGGCAGGCCAGGAAGGAAAAGTTGAGAAGGTGAAATTTTTTTTTAGCTTTGTACTTTTTCTGCTACTGAAAGTTTTAAACAAGTGGTTTTGTAATCAAAAGCAATAGAAATTTAAAAGTATAATCATGAGAATCCAAAATAGAATTTAAGTTGTATCTATTTACTGACACAGAGCGAGCTCCCCTCTGCTGGTTTACTCTCCTGATACTTGCAGCAGGACTAACCTGAGGACTGGTGCCAGGAGCTGAGAACACCATCCGTGTCTCCCATGTTGGGACAGTAGATCAAGCACTTGGGCCATCATCTACCTATCCCAGGTGCATTAACAGGAGCTGTATTGGAGGTGGAGCAGCCAGGACTAGAACCAGTATTCTGGTATGGTATGCGGGTGTCCCAAGCTGCAGCATTGCCCACTGTACCGTGATGTCTGTCCCTTTCTAATGTAACTTCTGTAAATAACTTCAATGGAAGGCTCATGGAACAATCAGGTCACCATTCACAATTTCCTGGACACATCCAGAAGATGAGATGGGCCCCATGTCAGCTGTGATCATCTCTGTGATCCACTCCAAAAAGCATATCAGAATGGCACTCAGTCACATTAGGACAGGGCTAACCTCAAGTTCTTACGTTTATTTATTTGGGAGACAAAGAGAGAAAATTCCTACACGCTTGTTCCCTTCCCCCAGATACCTGCAATGTCTGGGCTGGCCCAAACCTGGAATCCAGGCACTCAAATCAGGTGGCAAGGACACAAGTACTTGAGCCATCTCCACTAGCTCCTGGGGGCACTTTAGCAGGAAACTGGAAGTAGGAAGTAGAGCTGGGAACTAAAAGCCAGGCACTCCATGTGTGAATCTTAGATGTCTCCACTGCCATCCAAACAGCCAGTTTAAATGCCCCCCACCCACCACTATTGCCAAGCCTAAGCATCTTGATCTAACAGCACATACCTTGACAACTGACTCAGTCTTACCCATGCACGCCACCTACAGTGGCCTTTGCAAAAACAGCTCCAGGCTGAAGCAGAGAAATGAAGTCAATGCCATGTGCAAAGATCTGGTGTATTCCAGAAAAGCAAGAGACTTACAAGGCTGAAATTTTCAAGTACAAGGGAAGGCAGGGTTGAGCAGTGACAGATAAACTGGAAAGATAGATTCAGACTGAGCTTCCACAGACCTTTAAACTGTCATCTGCTGGAGGTGGGATCAGGGACTGAAATACAATAAATCCAGGAGTTAACATCATCCAGGAACTCCCGTGTAGGTAGCTGAGGCCCCAATGCCTTCCCAGGCACATTAGCAGGGAACTGGATCAGAAGTGCAGCAGCTGGGACTCACGTGGGATTCAGGCATCACAGTGGATAGCTTAACCCACTACACAACATCTCTGGCTTCACCTTCAGGATTATTTTCTTTTTCCTGTGATTTATTATTTTTATTTGAAGAGTTACAGAGAGAGAAGGAGAGATAGGGAGAGACCCTGCATCTCCTGATTCATTCCCCAAATGGCCACAGTGGGCTAGGCTGGTCAGTTTCCCATGTGGTCCCCCAGAGCCCAAGGATCCAGGCCCTCCTCCACTGCCTTTCTAGACCATTAGCAGGAAGCTTGATCAGAAGTGGAACAGTCCGGACTTAAGCTGGTGCCCATATGGAATGCTAGTGCCACAGTGAGAGGCTTAGCTTGCTATGCTGCAACAACAGCGCACCTTCAGGATTCTTAAAGAGAAAAGCTAGTTGCTCAATCAGAATTATTGCTCCATGTGCAGTGTGCTTTGGAGAAAGACAGGATGCAGGTGGAGGGGCAATATATTGGATCGTTTAATTTCAGGAAATCTTATTTGGTATATTACTTCCCAGCTCCTTAAGAGGGATTTCAGTAATCATAATATTGAATGCATGTTTATGGAACCTGAACTTGTTTTTATTGCTTCCCAGATACTTGCAGACATGTGAAGTTGAACAACACAGTTTTGCTTTTGCCATCATGACTTACAGCGGGGTCCAGGGCTCTGCTGCTGCACCACTACTACATTCTTGTGCTTCTTTCCTTGAAGTACCACCTTTGTTTCCATTGCATTTGCTATAGGTTTCAGCTAAGGGTTTCCAGTGTGCCACGATCCTGGGAATTCTGTTGCTTGTTTATATTACAGAATTCACTTGCACTTGAAAGACTACTGTAGGTTACCTAAGAAAGGATTCTCAGCACAACACAAATCATTTCAGTTGTTTTAAAAAAATTTTTTTAAATACTTCCTGGTATACAAACCTCTATTAAAATAGGTTTGTATTAAAATAGCAGGTCTTTGGCCCAGTGCTGTAGCGTAGTAATTTAAACCTCTGTTGCAGCACCGGCATCCCATATGGTTGCTGGTTTCGAGTTCCGGCTGCTTCAGTTTTGATTCACCTCCCTCTAATGGCCTAGGAAAGCAAAGGAGGATGGCACAAGTCCTTGGGCCCCTGAATCCACATGGGAGATCCATAAGAAGCTCCTGGCTTCTGGCTTTATATCAGCCCAGCTCTGGCCATTGCAGCCATTTGAGGGGCAGAGTGAGCCAGCAGATGGAAGGTGTGTCTGTATGTGTGTGTGTGTGTGTGTGTGTGTGTGTGTGTAGCTCTACATTTCAAATAAAAATAAATCATGTAATAGAAAAATAAAACATACCTATATATGTCCATACATAGCAGGTCTTTGGTTTGCAGCTTGCATGCCCTACCCTCAACTGAGCCTCAGCTGCCCATTCTGTACAGCTGATTAGTACCTGCCCAAGGACACAGAGGGCAGTGTGAAGATTGATCTAGATGAACTTAATGCTTGGCTTATAGAAAGAACTTGTGTATGTTCATTTGTTGTCTGATTGTCTTGAGATGATGTCTTCCTTTGTGTTTTATGTGACATCTCCCCCCCATCCTTTTTTTTTTCAGGCAGCAGAGTGTCCAGGAAAACTGTTCATTTTCCATTCGTCCTTGCCAACTGCTGAAGCCCCAGGGAAGCTCAAAAACCGAGATGACAAAAAGCTGGTTAATACAGACAAGGAGAAGGTAATTACAACAGTAAGCAGTTACTCTCGGAAATGTCCATGTGTCATTTCTGAGGAGCGAGAAGAAAAGAGGCAGTGTGTCCTTTGTGTAAGAGGAAGAGGAGGCTGGTGCATTGGCATAGCAGGCTAATCCTCAGCTTGTGCCAACATCCAATATGGGCACCGGTTCATTCCCTGGCTGCTCCACTTCTGATCTGACTCCCTGTTTACAGCCTGGGAAAGCAGTGGAGGGTGGCCCAAGTCCTTAGGCCCCTGCACCCATGTGAGAGACCCAGAAGTTCCTAGCTCTTAATTTCATATTGGCTCAACTCTGACCATTGTAGCCATTTGAAATGAGCCAGCAAATGGAAGATCTCTCTCCTCTCTGTATATCTGCCTTCCAAATAAAAATAAATAATCTTTAAAAAAAAAAAGTAAAAAAGGAAGATAGACAAAAAAAGTCAACAGAAGGCCCGATGGCGTGGCCTAGCGGCTGAAGTCCTTGCCTTGAACGCCCCGGAATCCCCGGCACATATGGGTGCCGGTTCAGTAAGCCTCTGCCCATTGGTCATTTTTCCAAAGAGATTATTACGGACCCCGTTTCCATCTGTGACCATCAATCTCCCCAGGCTCCTATTTTGGATATAGTTTTGGATAGGTTTAGCATGATCGATATAAACAATTATTAGAGGTTAGAGTTTTCAATATTTTCTGTTATGGTTATGATTCCTTCCCATCTTGAGGCCTTTGGGAAAAACCTCCAGCTTTTATGAACTCTATTTGAGTGCTAGAATGGTTGCCATAGAGGATGAATAGAGGAAATTTGATTTGTTATCTGCTTTTACTTTATTGTTTCCTTGCCACTGCTTCCTTGAGGCTTATTTTTGCTGCTGTTTTTCTAGCTTCTTGGATTCATTTATTATCAACTAATTCTGTTTTCCAAATAAAATCGCTAAAGACTATTTTCTTTACTGATGATTTAAATAATGAGGTTTTTAATTCTTAAGTTCTACTTTATTTCATCTGAGTGTTCACATTTCAGTGGTTTCAATGTAGTGATACGTTACCTTTTTGTTAATTTCTAATTTCTTGTGTTGAATTTCAAGAATATCTCCTACATTGCCATATGTAAGAAATGTCTGAGCTGTTCTAACGCCTAATGTGTATTTTGTACTGCGCATATTTCATCTGTGCTTGAGACTAATATGAGGGCACTTGAAAAGTTCATGCAGGGGCCCGCACTGCAGGTAAAGCTACTGCTTGCAGTGCTGACAGCCCACATGTGTGCCTGTTCAAGTCCTGGCTTCTCCAGGAGCCTCTTCTGGGGTCACCTATGTGGGTGCACGGTCCCAAGGCTTCGGGTCGTCCTCAACTGGCTCTGCCAGGGCACAAACAGGGAGCTGTATGGGAAGCAGAGCAGCCAGGACTCGAACCGGTACCTATATGGGATCCTAGTGCGAGCAAGCGTGAAAATTAGTTATGGAGTCATTGTGTCAGGCCCCAATAAACATTTTTTCTCTATTAAAGATTCATTTATTTATTTGAAAGGCAGAAGGAGAGGGGTAGAGACAGATAACACACAGACACAGAAATTATCCTTCTGCTGGTTCACTCTCCCAGAGTAGCTGCCCAAGGCTTTGGGACCCTGCACCCGCGTGGGAGACCTGGAAGAGGTTCCAGGTTCCCGGCATCGGATCGGCGCGCACCAGCCCATTGTGGCTCACTTGGGGAGTGAATCATCGGATGAAAGATCTTCCTCTCTGTCTCTCCTCCTCTCTGTATATCTGGCTTTCCAATAACAATAAATCTTTAAAAAAAAAAAAAAGAAGAAGAAGAAGAAGTCAACAGAGAGGCCAGTGTGGTATTGTCATGGGGTAAGTTATCACCTACAAACTCATCATCCCCTAAGAGCACCAGGTTCTGTCCCAGCTGTTACACTTCCCATCCAGCTCCCTGGTAAGAGGCTGGAAAAGCAGTACGGGATGGCTCAAGTGCTTAGGCCCATCAGCCACGTCAGAGACACAGATGAAGCGCCTTGGCTTCTGCCTGGCTCAGCTGTGGCCATTTTAGCAACTTGCAGAGTAAGCAAGCAGATGGAAGATTCTCATTCATTCTCATTCTCGCTCTTTCTATTTTTCTTTCTCTTTTTCTGTTGCTCACTGTCTCTGTTTCTGTTTCACTGTAACTTTCACAAAATGAATAAACTTGAAATTAAGAAAAATTCAATGGAAACTTAAAAAGCATTTTCTACTTTTTCTGTTTGTTTCTTGCACCCTTTTCTCCAGATACTCTTCCAGCCCCAGACCAATGTCTACGACTCGCTGGCCAAGGACTGCGTGGCCCACGGCTGCTCCGTGACCCTCTTTCTCTTCCCCAACCAGTATGTGGATGTGGCCTCTTTGGGCCTTGTTCCTCAGCTCACCGGGGGAACGCTTTACAAATACAACAGTTTCCAGGTAAGTGACGTCGTCTCTGATTTCTCCTGCATTCTCCTTTTGGGGCTTCAGTCACAGGTTAAGAAAATTGTGACCCCCTCTGAGTAGATCACAAATATAAGTTCAAGTGCAAGTGGACAACCCTGCAATTTCACTCTCCCTAAGAGCTTGGCAACAGATTGAATTAACTCAGCTTCAGAGTGAAATATCAATGTCAGCTTTCGTAATGGGGGGAGTAGATATTGTATCAGACATATTCAAGATAATGTTTTTAAAAAGTGACTGGATGTTTTAAATTGTTGGCATTTGGAGGGTCAGCTCACATCGCCACTCTCTTCCAAGCCTAAATTGAGAGGTAGTCAGAATTCCACACCAGCAGACCTGGGGCTGCAGCTGGTGGGTCCGCACTGGGCAGATGCACACACACAGACACAGGGGAGGCTTGGCTATAAGCTGTCCTGAAAGCTGGCTATGTCGAGGGCTGACTCCACAGGAACAGGATCCGGGAAGGGACGAGCTGCACCAACCAGTTCCTTTCCCCAAACTTCCTGACCAACCAAGTCACCCCACTTCTCAGGAAATGAGGTCAGGAGTAGGCCCCTAAACTATGCACCTCCGTGCAGAAACAAGAGTAAGAATGTAACATAAATGACAGATGTTAGTCATCGTCTGTTTTTGAGTCATCCACAAGGTTGTTCTCTGGTAAGCGTGTAGAAAATGTCATTTAAAAATACATTTATTTTGACACAAGAAATTCTGAAATCCATGCATAGTTTTTTTCTTTGAGCTATATGAAATGTTTTCATATTTACTTTATACTCTTGTTAAGGGACTTGATTAGACCAAAGGTTGCAAATGAAATAAGACTAAAAAAAAAGAGCATCCAGGTCAGTTTCCACACATTAGAAACCTTAGGCCACCTCTAGAAGCTAAGCCCTGAATAATCATGTCAAATTTTCCCTCCTCCTCATTCTGCTCAGATTCTATACACTGAAGTACAGTGACGCTCATGTGTTCACAAGGAAATAAGTTTTATCAGAAAAAAATGTGTTTAGTTCACCAAAAAGGATTCTTCCATCTTCCATTTCTTAGTCACAGGTCCAAGAATTTAGGAGCAATACTGGGATCATTGCTCGGGCCCTTAGCCATGTGATAATATGACTATCTACACTGACTTAACTTCAAAGCACATACCACCAAGTGATATGTGGGTAGAGGCAGTGTTGTAATGTACTTTTAAAAGGGTTCTGTATGCTTTTGAATTCTGTGTAGTTTCTGATACAATAATGGATATTTGTTTATCTCAAGATGAATAATTGTTGTTGATTCCTCCTCTATGTCTAAAAAAGACAGTCTTTCATAAGCCAGTAGAAGAAAACCCTCTAAGCTGTAAACAGAGAGGAAATGTTTTGTGGTCTGAGAGTGTTTATTTTGGCTGTGCTGCTGTTCAGCTGTTTATATCACTCTGTTGCAAAAACAGATCATACTGTAGCATTTCTTTCTCATCTTCAAGTAAAATTGTTTAACAGACTTCCATTCACTGTTACATGAAAGAAATAAGAATGGGCAGCAGGCTTGCAGGCATTCAGTTGGTTGCACAAAGCTAAAAAGATTGTCATAAAAGCTATGGCTGTGTCTTCCCTCTGTCCTCCCTCCTTCCCATTGTGTTTGGAGGAATGCGTTCCTGTCTCCTGTCTCCTGTGGTGGTGGCAGTGGTTTCTTCTGACCACTAGTAGGCGCTGCTGCTTCCCGATTGCTCACTCCTGTGGGTGAGCACTCCGCCCTGCTGAGATTGTGCACAAGTGTGTTATGGGTGAATGTTGCTTATCCTGGGATTTGGAACAGCTTTCAGAAGTACGGTGACACAGCAGTAGCTCCCAAGGCATGGAGACTGTCAGCTCAGTCAGCTCCACCAAACTCTGAATGTGGTCAGATCAGAGGACCTGCCCCCACAGGGCTGTCCCCAACCTCCTCACATGCTGGCATCTTAGTTTTATCTTTAGCCCTACACTCCAAGTGGATCAGTTAAACACTCAGTTGTCCCATCTGCTAAAGTGAATAACTGATTTCCCCTTCCAAATGTTAATAAAAATGAAAAAAAACTTTGTGAGTTTAATTTGAAAAGCTATAAGAACCATTGTGTAAAGGTATCATATATATTTGCTAACCAAACATACATATAATGTGGATATAAATGCCCTAAATCATGATTACAAAGAATGAAAGTGCTAAGTATTTTGCTGCCATCTAGTGGGCGTTAATCATACTTTATTTTATAGATGCACTTGGATAGGCAACAATTCTTGAACGACCTCAGAAATGATATTACGAAGAAAATAGGCTTTGATGCTATTATGAGGGTTCGTACCAGCACAGGTAATTATTGTCAATGCCATTTTCTGTCCTTTTTTTTTTTTTAAGATTTTATTATTATTGGAAAGCCGGATATACAGAGAGGAGGAGAGACAGAGAGGAAGATCTTCCATCCGATGTTTCACTCCCCAAGTGAGCCGCAACGGGCCGGTGCGCGCCGATCCGAAGCCGGGAACCAGGAACCTCTTCCGGGTCTCCCACACGGGTGCAGGGTCCCAAAGCCTTGGGCCGTCCTCAGCTGCTTTCCCAGGCCACAAGCAGGGAGCTGGATGGGAAGTGGAGCTGCCGGGATTAGAACCGGCGCCCATATGGGATCCCGGGGCATTCAAGGCGAGGACTTTAGCCGCTAGGCCACGCCGCCGGACCCTTTTTCTGTCCTTTTTTAAAAAAAAATTGCTGCTTCTTCAGATGAATAGCCCAATGAACAAAGTAACAGTGTAGTTAAAGCAAAGCAAAATTTCCCCTTTTGCTTATCTTTAGGTTTCAGAGCCACTGATTTCTTTGGTGGGATCTATATGAACAACACTACTGATGTAGAGATGGCAGCCATTGACTGTGACAAGGCAGTGACTGTGGAGTTCAAGCACGATGACAAACTTAGTGAGGACACTGGCGCTTTGATCCAGGTAATTGAAAGTTAATTCCCATCTTTTGTTTTATAATTCATTACTAACATTGATCAGTGGGAACACTAAACACATCCATTTCATCATTTTTAAAAATTTAGCCATGTTTCTCAAAAGGCAAAAGTCACTAGATTAAAATACTCTACGGTTTCCTCATACGTCAGTTCATGCTTACACTTACAGGAAGTCACAGGTCTGAATCACGCTGATTCCCCACAACACCCATGCCCTTCAGGCTGCAGCACCTGCACCCTCCTGGTAGGCTGCCAGAACATACTGGGCTAGCTCCCATCCCAATGACCTCACTTTCTATAACGTACCTCTTGGAAACCCCCCCTCCAAATACAGTAACATTTTGAGTTATCAGAACAGGTGGGACTTCAGTAGGTGAATTTGATGAGGGGAAGGCATATTTTGGTCCACTGTGAACACCTTATCATAAGCAAGTACAACAGGATCTAGCTTTATAATGTGTAAGATCAACTAGGCACTTTGGAGATTTTGAATTAAAACAAGGAAAATATATAGTTAGTGACTGTGGTTTTCAAATACTAGTATCCCACTTAAAAGAAGGAGAGAGATTGACATTAAGAAAGATGTTTGATGTTTATTTTTTAATCCCAGATGGTTAATGTGTGGGCATTGTTGAAATGTATATTTCATCACCGTCAGACCTAAGGTGTTATCAGAGCTGATTATGTGCTTTTAAGGGAAGTGACCCTTGGTCAGTGCTGTGGTCCTAAAGAGAATTGTTTCCACCTCAGTGTCCTTGGTAATACAGTCAGAGATGTGTGGACATGCAGAGCAGCTGTGGAGATGTGAACACATACTTACATGTGATTAGTCCAACTGTAGAAAACCGAAATGAATTTCCATTATTCTCCATTACTTATACCCATCTTCAACTATAGTAGAAAACATTGTGGGGAAATTAGAGGCCTTTTATATGTGAAAAATGTAATAAATGTAAATAAGGTCATGCTCACATGGGTGGATGTGTGAACCAGCTCAACTCCTGACCTTGTGTGTCTTCTGCAGTGTGCTCTGCTCTACACCACCATCAGTGGTCAGAGGAGACTTCGGATTCACAACCTTGGCTTAAACTGCAGCTCACAGTTGGCTGATCTGTACAAGAGCTGTGAGACGGATGCTCTCATCAACTTCTTTGCCAAGTCAGGTAACACTTTGCTAATCCCGAGATTCAGTAAACCTCACATTCAGAAAGGACTGGTGGGTTAGTGGAGTCAGGAGCTGGGAAGTCCAGTGGTAATGCAGCCATTTGGCGTGGAGAGGCAGAACTGGTGTAAAAACAAAGGATGAGGGAGAATGGTCCACATCTCTGAGTCTAGACCAAGAGCTGGGATAGCTCAGTTCAGGACTGTGCTGTAAAGATTGCTTTCATTTTCTTTCTGGGAGATAGTCTGAGTGGGAATTCAGGAAGGAAACACATAGATAGTTATTATGATACTTAAGAGTACCCCCAACACATGAGGATAATGGAATGAGTTCATCACTACTGTTGCACTGAATTCACTTATCCATCTCATGGTGACAATGAAATAGAGCAGGTGGAATTTTCTTTTGCTTTCCTCCTGAGAGTCTGCACAAAAGTTTGGAAGAAGTAGGTACCCCAACCCATAGGAATTCTACATCAGAAAAAAGCAAACTGGCTTTCCTTGTCTCCTGGTATGTTGAATGTAATTCTAGGGCCAATAGGACCTTTTGCTGTAGGTAGGCCAAGTTCCCCAAGGGCTGATCACGGTTCATCAGAAGGAGACTGTTAGCAAATGACTGAATATGTGTAAGTGCTGTTAGCCTTGTTTGGTCGCCTGAGGATAACAGCAACATTTTCTTTGTTGTTTTCACTATTATTTGAGGAGCTAAGACTTTGATGTCTTTTTCCTTTGTGTGTGTGTGTGTGTGTGTGTGTGTGTGTGTGTGTGTGCGCACGTGCGCATGTGTGCATGCAGCTTTTAAAGCAGTTCTGCACCAGCCTTTGAAGGTCATTCGGGAAATTCTAGTTAACCAGACTGCCCATATGTTGGCGTGTTACCGAAAGAATTGTGCAAGTCCATCTGCAGCAAGCCAGGTAAGCCACCTATTGAACTTTGATGCTAAAATGTTATACACAAAAAAGTAGATAATAAAGGATTATAAACAACTACTCTTTCCTTTAGCACCCGACTATTGAAAGTTTGTGATTTTATAGGCACTTAGATGATGTATGGTGAACCATAGAGCAAAGAAGATTGAGAGTACAATTTTGAGAAACTGTAGTTATTTTATGACTGATAGTAAAAAGCTTAGCTTTACAAGGTTCCTAAATCAGAAATTGTGTGTGTGTGTGTGTATATATATGTATATATATATATATATATCCGGCAAACAGTTACTGCACGCAAAAATGTTATGTATCCACCACGGGATGAATGTCTGAACAAAGGTGAAGATGCTGCTTTGAAGATGCCTGCAATCCCTTATGGGACTGCCTGGTTGAAATCCTGACTCATCTGCTTCCTGTCGAGCTCCCTCCTATATCCCCCAACCTATATCGCCCCCAACCTATATACCAGATGGTTTCAGCACTTGTGCCCCTGCCACCTAGACTGAGTAGCGGGCTCCTGGTTTCAGCTTCACCCAGCCCTGGCTGGTGTGGGCATTTGGGGAGTGACTGAGCAGATGAAAAACTAACTCTGTTTCTCTCTCTCACACACACACATACATACATACATACATACATACACACACACACACACACACACACACACACACACACACACACACATTCTTTCTCTTTTTATCCCTCACAGTTCAAATGAAATTAAACAAATCTTTTCAAGTGTACTTATGTTTTTTTAAATTTAGAAAGTACATGAGCACAGCTCTCTCTTGTATATAGAAATGGATTTTTTGTTGTGAACCATGTACACACAAATACATCTTCAGCCTGTTAGCAAAATTTCCATGAGCTAATGGCAGTAACAGTATATTTTATAATCATAAATATAATTTATAAATATAAGCATTAGAGTTTTTATATTTAAAAGGTTTTAATAAATGTTGAGAATTTTGGAAGAGTTGTTTCTAGCCATCACCTAGTCTTTTGAAATGTTAGAAAATCTTAAATAATTCTCATTTAAAGCCTGCTACAAAAAAAAAAAAGTAAAACCTCAGGCCCACATTAATTTTCACACTTATTCTCTTGTTCACATTATCTCTATGTCTGTATAATTTAGATGGCATTTTTCATGGCTTGGTATTGAGTACCTTAATATAAAATTTGTATTCAAAGAGAGCATGGTGAGGAGCAGTTGGGATAACTATCTAGCTGCTAAAAATGACTGCTGTAAAGATTTGTATGAGTCCCAGAAGTGATCCCTTTAGCACAAAAGATGATGCAATTAAAGTTTGAGTCCAGATTTAGAATCTAGGTAAACAAGGAAAATAAAACCTGTCTATTTATTAGATTGGACTTTTTATGAAAGCTCCTTTGCATGTTGTCCCAAGTGTTTGTCATCTCTTCTATCTAGTATTGATAATCATAGCAACAAGTCTTGAGACTACATGAATATCTAGTCCTTTTTATTACTCAGAAGACTGGCTGTTTCCTTAAACTCCAGCTCAGTACAGATGCAGAGCCTGCTTGCTCCAAGAGTTGACCCAGCGTCCAGCCTGGCTCTGCTGCAGGCCCCAGGCCATCCTGCCCCCGCTGTGCTGTTTGACTTAGTGTTCTGGAGGCACAATTGTGTCTCTGGAGTATCTCACACTCCAGAAGGCTTAGTTGAAGCAGAACAGGCACAGTTGGTGTCTTCCCTGGAAGTTTATTTGCTGGTATTTGAACAACTAGATTCAAACACTAAGTCAAAAATGATTCTGTTGCCCATTTAAGGGGAAAAAAAGTGTCCATTCCTTCTGCTTTTAAAGCTCAACTCATTGTCTTTACTATTAGATCATTTGGTCACACAGTTATTTATGAGGTTAAAATATTGTGATGCCAAATTGTCTCTGAATAGATTGACAGCAATTACTCCTGTTCTTGCCCTGAGACTTTGCTTTTTCCATTAGCCCAGTTCCAAGGGAGCCTTCAATATGATACACTTTATGAAGTGATGAGAAATAGATCCCTTGTGAATATCTCTCACAAAGTCTGGAGAATGTTGAGATTATAAAACTGTTAACAGTAACATTAATGTATACTATGCACTGGAAGTAAAAGGGGGCTTCAAATGTTCATACATAATTCACATTATCTTTGAATTCCATGTGAAGGTCCCTAGTTACAGAGTTACTGGACTTCAGAAATTTGGTGCCCCTTCCCTTCAATTCCCTTTTGAGAAATAGTAGCCGTGTAGGAATCCCTAAGGGAATTCCACCATTTCCTATAGAACCCTAGTTTCCCTAGTGCAGCCAAGCAAGAACGTGACAGAGAATATACTCAATGAAACTGGATTCAGCAGAACTGCCTATACTGTACTGCCAGGGCCAAGATGAGGCTGAGGCGAAAACAGGCACTCAGTACGAAACATAAGAAGGCACCTGCTCTGGTGGTGAATTAAGACATAAAACTGGAAGTTATATGAAAGCAGTTATGTAGGTATACATAAGCAAGATCACTTTTTAAATTAAACCTGTAAGTTCCCTGATCTGAGCCTAAATATATTACTTTATGTGGGAGTACAGCAGCCTCAAAAGGCAAGTCAGATGACCTAAGCTGCAAAGAAATGATTGGCCTATTTTTGATTCTTACCTTATCTGTCAGTTCAAAACCCAAAAGAGAGTTTCCCAAATCCAATCTAATGGGCCTCGCCACTCCCTCCTTTCCCCTACCAGAAAGTTACTTGGAGCAGGCATCTGGTGTGAGCAGGAAGAACACCACTTTGCATATCACAGTGCCTGGATTGGAGTCTAGGCTCTGCTTCCAATTCCAACTTCTTGCTGATGCCCTCCCTGGGAGACAGTGATGGTGGCACAAGTAGCTGGGTCCCTGCCACCCAGATTGAGTTCCTAGCTGTGGCTTCTGCCTGGCCCAGCCCCAGTTGTAAGAATTCTAGTAGTGACCCAGAATATAGGAGATCTTTCTGTCTCACATAACCACTCTGATTTTTAAATAATGTAAATGTACAGTTCAAAAATAACTAGCTATTTGTGGAGGGAATTATGGAATCAGGGGGAAGATTTTGTAATAGTAATATCTTGTCATATTTTCTTCCCCCATCCTCAGATCATTGACAAGACTGCCCCTTGTTTTGTTTCATTTTGTAACTCCATTGTTTTTCATCATCAGTTTAGCAGTTCTGTTTTCTTCCTCATCTTGTCCTTGTAAGTGAAGCTTGCCTCTCTGTGGCATATAGGACAACAGATTTCTGAAATATCTTCTTATGACCAGAATTGTTAGGAGTAATCAGCGACATTTCAAGATAATAATTTAAAAATTATGTATATTTTTAAGTAGGAATCTGAGGTCATTCTTAATCTATAGTAATATATAAAATGTCTAACTGGTAGGGAGCCTAAAAATAGCACTGAGTCCCCTGGCTCTGGAATTTGATCATAAATCTCATTGCTGCATCTTCTGATGATAGTTTTCCTTGACTGAGAAAGTAACCCAGTACCAGGTGTTGTTAGAGGAGAATGTGAATGCAAGGGAAAGAATTACAGGAAGCAGAGAGCTTTCTGCTCTTGCACAGAAATAGGCATGTAATTGGCTCTGGTTCTTGGAAAAGAAATTAGAAGTTGAGAAGGGAAACAAACTGTAAAGAAGTGTCCTTCTGCAGTGCGCTTGCCTGAGCCAATGGGAAAGTTGAGTTTATACATTTCTTACTTAGTGTAGATCATGAGATCTGTGGCATGAAGAGATTTAGCTGAGAGATAAATTCCAGCGGAGCCCTGAGGGAAATTTTCTTTTTACGGTGGGTTCTGATTACCATACGTTCTATCATCTTTAAGATAGAAAGCCACTAAGTGCTTATGTCAGTTTTCCTATTTTTTGGTCCTATGACCTTGGGAAAGATAATGAAACCACTCCCTCCTTCGATTCATTATCTGTACGAGGAGGATTTGAAAAACCAACCTCACAGGTGATTGTAAACAAATACATATAAATACTGAGGATCTGTAAAAAAAAATTAGTGAAGCTTGCAGAGTTCACAATTTTGTTTACTTCTATATCCTCCTCATATTTAATAAAGAGAATAAAGCATTAAAAAAAAAAAAAGATAGAAAGCCACAAAGAAATGGTGAGTGTAAAGGCTATGTGTTTCAGGTATCTATCTAGTATTATCTCTTTTTCCTTTGGCTATTTGGAAGGAAGTAACAGTTTCATCAAACTCAATTATTAACTATTTTGTCATAAAATGATTTGGGAGGCAATCCAGGTAAGTCTGCTCAATGGTCCTCCTTCCCACACTTCCCCTTGCCCTGATCAATCCACAGTCCCTGTGCCCAGGAACACATGGGTTCCCCAGCCCAGCCTTCCAGAGCTCAGTCTCCCAGTGGGGTGGTGTGCTGGCCATGAGTTCTGTGCCCGTTAGGGTCCCAAGCTCCTGGCACGTGTGCTGGCCTGGGACATTACCCCACCACACACCCAAGATCCAGGCCCATTCATAGTTTCCGAGTCTGGTGCGGCAGCACACCAGGCCAGCATGCTACCAGGGCTCTCTGCTGCATTCCCCCAGCTGTGCCAGGAACCGAGCACACGGGGAAATCCCCAGATTCATGCCTGCCTGGACTTGAGCTCCATGTCTTATAGTTTATGTGTCTAGAACTGCAGTCTCCTTATTATGTTTGATCTGTGTTTGCTGTCCTCAGTGGATTTCGGGCATCTCGTGACAGGAATTATTGCTTACTCTTCCTTGCATCCTGACACTGTATAAGGAATCTATATGACATCATGGCATTCTATCTGATGGGCAGCATTCCTGAAGAGTTAAAGACACAGTATTTGTGGACAGTTAGAAACGTTGCTTTTTGAACTCAAAAGATCAACTTTGGAAATACAGATTAGGAAAGCACTTGTTTAGTAAGCATCAGTCATCTATTCTACTGATGCGAGGCACTCTTGTAATCATTCAATCCCATCCTCATGGATTGGCATTTTGTTATTTTGTGTTCTGACCAGGAAGCCAAGGAAGAAAGGGTGAGGTATTTGCCGATGGTCACACATGTCCTAAAGGACAGAACTGGAATGACCTCTATCAGCGACTGTGCTGGGAACCACCCAGCCAAACTGCTGCACCTGTAGTTAAAATAATGGCAAGTGTGGTTCTCAAAATCCCCACCGTGGGCCAGTTACTGCACCCTGGTGTTTTGTGTGGGCCACCAGTGAGCCTCACAACTACCTTAACAAAACAAATACTTTTGTATTTTATTGATAAAACCCAAAGGTTCTTTCTCAGTAAAGCCCAAGTGTATGAAACAAACCTCTTTTCTTTTTCAGCTTATTCTACCAGATTCCATGAAAGTCTTCCCTGTGTACATGAACAGTTTATTAAAAAACTGTGTGCTGCTCAGCAGACCCGAGATCTCCACGGATGAGCGGGCATACCAGCGACAGCTGGTCATGACCATGGGCGTGGCGGACTCCCAGCTTTTCTTCTACCCACAACTCCTGCCCATAGTAAGCATGCTGTGGCGGTGCGCTTCACGGAAGGCTGAGGAACTGCACTGTGTGCCTTTTCCATCTGTGGTCTCTTAGAGGAAAAGTCTAAGGCCACGAAAGTTTCCCAGATGTGCCGCATGGGGTTTAGAGCTTGGGCTCTTCATAGCGAGTCGCACATGTGCATTAGCTTGTGCTCGGCCTGGCACCAGGCTGGTATGGGATGGGAGTGGAGGGAAGCCGGGGCCTTCCTGCTTCCTTCTGAAGTCATCTCCATCCCATTCATTGCTGCTCCTTCCTGCTTGTTCTTATGGCTCAAAGTCTTGGGGTCACCTTTTCAGGTAGCTACTTTGCTTTCCTTATCCCCAAGTTCATGATCTTTCATTGCGTAGCTTCGGTGAGAAGTCAATCAACAAACTGGAGCAAGCTAAGCTTCCAGTGTGGAAGAAATCTGCTTTGTATAGACAGAATCCAGAGAGCTTGTGCTGAGTGCGTATGTGAGATCTCAGTGCACACAGTCTGTTTTCTTGGTAAAGATTTATGTATTATTTGAATGGCAGAGTGATAGACAAGGAGCATGTACCACAACCCCAGTCCCACAGGTCTGCCTTTATACAATGTGTAAGTAGCTGGGAGTCCCTGCATTTCATCAGATCGTCTGTGAGTGGCATTGCCCAGGTGCAGTTGGCAGTTTACAAGTGAAGACAGATTTGAAGATCCCTTCCCTGTGAGACACGTTGTGCGTTAGCCCTCAGAGAAATTCCATGGCAATATAACAATGCACTCTGCTTTCTCTTTTCTTTTTTTTCTTTTAGTCAGTGCTTCATGTCTTGAATGTTCCTGCCCCTTACAACGAACCTCCTTAACCCTGGGACCCGCGGGTCTTAGTGGAGGGAGAGGAGAGGGGCAGGCTGATAGGGACTTCTCACTCCCAACTTCAAATTCATCCTCAGGCTCTTAATAACAGTGTCAGCAGAACTAAATAGGGTTGGGAATTAAAGATTAATTTTCTCACAAAGTATAAAGATTAGCTGGAAGCTATTATAAATGATTGATTTCTGAATCAAATCAGATGACTAACGATCTAGAGACCCAAAGAGACTAGAACTGTAAAGTCAAGCATGTCACTACTCTGCTGAGATTGTCTTGCCAAGGTCACAGGTGACTAGCCTCTTGCCACATCCGTGGGCACTTGCCCAGAGCATCTGACACGCATGATCAATACTTCCTGAAAGGCTTCTTTTGGCTCTTCTCCTACTCAGTGGCCAGTCATGCTGCTTCCTTCACTTGCTTCCTTCCTTCACGGGGAAGTGTCTCCTTTCTATCCATTCTTGACCCCTGGAAGCCTCATCTGTTGTCCTGATCTGAAAGGCCTTTACACAATGTTGTTTCCCAAGTTCATGTTGCCAGCCACACCTCTGTACCGGACTCCTGGCTGCACTACCCCTCCTAGGAGGTATCATGTGCAAGGTGCTTCTCCTGAAGTCATCTCTATCTCCATCCACTGCTGCTCCTTCCTGCCTGTTATTGTGGCTCAGAGTCTTGGGATCACCCTGACTGTTCTCTCAGCACCATGGGCACACATGGTGACTCTTTCTTCTCAACATACCCAGAGCCTAACAGCATCTCGCACCCTCATCTGCTCCACCCAGATCCAGGCATGCTCATCTCCTTGGTGGGGTCTGGCTGTGGCCTCCTAATGAGGCTCCCTGCTCACATCACCCAACACCTGCTGCTGTCTGCTTCTAGCACCAAAGTGAGGATGCTGCTGCGAAGCTGATCGTCAGCTCATGCCACTCCTCTGCTCAGCACACACTCTCTCCCAGCACAATAAAAGCCAGTGGCCCCATTGCCCAATGCTGTCACTCCTCCCCACGCCCCCCTTCTCTCTGACCTACTGTCCATCACTCTCTCTTTGCCCACTCTCCTTCAGCCCCACCAGTGCCTTCAGCAGTCCTTGGATGCCCCAGTTAGCCACTTGCCTCAGGACCTGTGCCCTGCCTTTTCCTTCCATGGTGCATGCTCCACCCCCAGCCAGTCCCATGTCTCCTTCCTGCAAGTTTATTCCCTCTCACTAAACCTTCCAGCCCACTGCAGCTCGCCCTAGAACGCCCAGCCTCTACCCTGGCACATTCTATTCCATTTTCCTGCTTCTTGTCATCGTGGCTCTTGATACCATCTTCAGTCCTATGTAGTTGACTTATGTTGTCTCTTCTCCCACAGTCAATAGCTTTGCAAGGCGAGGATTATTGTCTCTTGACTAAGAACAGTGTCTGGCACACAGAAGACACTCATGAAATACGCTGTGAAAAGAATGGCGTGGGGGAGCGAGGGAAGAGAGAAGTGACCTTGAAGACCAGGAGAGGGCAGGGGGAGGAAGTGCGGGAGGCCCTGGAAGGGAGGGCTGTCTGACCATCACCTTTGCCTGCACAGCACACGTTGGATGTGAAGAGCACGGGGCTGCCGGCTGCTGTCCGCTGCTCTGAGTCCCGCCTCTCAGAGGAAGGCATCTTCCTCCTGGCTAATGGCCTCAACATGTTCTTGTGGCTGGGAGTCAGCAGCCCACCCGAACTGATCCAAGGAATATTTAATGTGCCATCTTTTGCACACATCAATACAGACATGGTGAGTACTTTTTCATTGTTTTTGTGCTGATAGGCAAAGTGTAAATTCTGAAACATTATTTGATATGCAACCACCTGTGACAAAAGAAGGGGGAAAAAAGAACACCAAGTCTTCAATTCTAAATAAGAATGAGAGAATTTCATGTTTTGAGGAATAACACTTACCTGGGATCAAGTGACCGGCATAGTATTATCCGACAGCTAAAATACATGACTTTAAAATACACTCACCATACGCCATTCATTCTGCACTGATTGCCCCGCACCGTTTCATTTCACTGTCATAGCAACTGAGTGAAGAGCCCATTGCGGTGGGGTTTCCCGGATGAGTCTGTCAGGCTTAGAGAGTCAGTCTTTGAGGCCTGCCGCAAGTGGCCGGTGGGGAGCCAAGTTCCATCCTGTGCTCTGGGTTCCTCCCCAGTGCCAAGACAGCTCTCTAAAGAACACAGACATTGGGTCCGGCGGCGTAGCCTAGCGGCCTAAGTCCTCGCCTTGAACGCGCCCCAGAATCCCATATGGGCGCCGGTTCTAATCCCAGCAGCTCCACTTCCCATCCAGCTCCCTGCTTGTGGCCTGGGAAAGCAGTCGAGGACAGCCCAAAGCTTTGGGACACTGCACCCGCATGGGAGACCCGGAAGAGGTTCCTGGTTCCCGGCTTCAGATTGGCGCGCACCGGCCCGTTGCGGCTCACTTGGGGAGTGAATCATCGGATGGAAGGTCTTCCTCTCTGTCTCTCCTCCTCTCTGTATATCTGACTTTGTAATAAAATAAATAAATCTTTAAAAAAAAAAAAAAAAGAACACAGACATCTTCCGTAGGTGTTGGCCTGTGGGCTAAATCCATAGTGAATTACAAAATAATGCATAAAAATGGCCACACTTCCTTTTATAACCCTAGCAAAAGAGATTGCGGTTTCTTGTAAAAAAATGAATACAAAGAATTATGTTTTTTTGTTTGTTTTTTTAAAGATTTATTCATTTTATTACAGCCAGATATACACAGAGGAGGAGAAACAGAGAGGAAGATCTTCCATCCGATGATTCACTCCCCAAGTGAGCCGCAATGGGCCGCTGCGCGCAGATCCGAATCCGGGAGCCTAGAACCTCTTCTGGGTCTCCCACGTGGGTGCAGTGTCCCAATGCATTGGGCCGTCCTCGACTGCCTTCCCAGGCCACAAGCAGGAAGCTGGATGGGAAGTGGAGCTGCCGGGATTAGAACCGGCGCCCATATGGGATCCCCGGGGCTTTCAAGGCGAGGACCTTAGCCGCTAGGCCATGCTGCCGGGCCCCAAAGAATTATGTTTAAAGCATCTTGACATTGAACAGTTAGGATCTGAGAGTCACATGTCTTCCAGACCTTCCTTGCTGGCTGCTGTGGCATGAGCAGCTTTGCTGTGGTGGTGCCTGTCTCCCAGCTGGAGGGTGACTGGCCAGGCAGTCGCAGCATGTAGACTTTGCCTTACCCATTTTTATGGCAAGATACTGCAAGACTAGTTCCAGCACTCTATTTCTGCTCCAAGTGTTAAATTCAGAGATTTTTAGTATTTCATAGAAAAGGACAGTTTCAAGTTCAAGACTACATAGATACGTGCGCAGTTTAGAGGGCTACATATCTGTTCTACACACCAGATGTATGTTTGTAAAATAATGACGACATTAGTCCCTTTGAATGATCACTTTCAAGATTAAGATTTTTGGGGCCAGCAGGTTAAACCACTGCCTGCAGTGCCAGTATCCCTTATGGGTTTGTATCCTGGCTACTCCACTTCCTAGCTCTCGACTAAGGTGCCTGAGAACACAGTGGAGGATGACCTGAGTGTCTGGGCTCCTGCAGCCACATGGGAGACCCAGATGAAGCTGCTACTTTCTGGCTTCAGCCTAAGCCAGCACTGGCTGTGGTGGCCGTTTGGGGAGTGAATCGGTGCATAGAGGATCTCTTTATTTGTTTCTTTTTCTCTCCAACTCTGCCTTCCAAATTAAAAAAATAATAATAATTTTTATTAAAAAAGTCAAGACTGTAATTTAAAAGTAAAATTTCTATGTAGTTGGAGTTAAAGAATGATCAGAAATGTAATTTTTAGGGGCTGGCGTAGTGGTATAGTGGGCTATGCTTAAGTCTCCGGCACTGGTGTCCTATGTGGGCACTGGTTCGAGTCCTGGCTGTTCCACTTCCAATCCTGCTGTTTGCTAGTGGCCTAGGAAAAGCAGCAAGTGGTGGCCCAGGTCCTGACTTCAGCCTGGCCCAGCCCCTGCTATTATGGCCTTCTAGGGAATGAACCAATGGATGCAAGATTTGTGTGTGTGTGTGTGTGTGTGTGTGTGTGTTTGTGCACGCACACGTGCACGCATGTGCACGCAAGTCTGGCCTTCAACTAAACAAATCTTAAAAGAATATTTTTTAAACAAAAATGATAAAATTAGAATTCAACAGATAAAAGGCTATGAGTCTGAAGAACAATTTTATAAAATTGAAGGAAGCCTCCTTCTGGGTGTTAATGCATCAACATAGAAAATGCTGAGTGCATATTTGCTCAGCTGTACAAACCTATGAGGTACTCTGTCCACCACGAAGCAGCGATGGGCAGATCTATGCTTGCATTAGTATTCCTCGTCTTTGCCTTCTTCCAAAAGTAGAACAAATGTCAAAACCAAAGTGAGCTCTTTGCTTTTTTTAGTTCATTGGCATGTTAGGACATGCATGTGAATTATGCATACTGTTATTTTTTGAGTAAAAGGATCTACCTTAATGTCAGAGAATACATACCTAGGGTGTCTTGAGGAATGTCATCCATGATCTTTCCCTGGGGCTTGAGGACTGGAGTGAAGCAACATAAGGCTCAACTCTGGAGTGGCTTACTCACAGAGGAATCACTGGCTCTGAACATAATTTTTGACGATAAGTGACCACTAGTTTGTTTTGTTTTTTAATAAAAATTTATTTACTTTACTTGAAAGTCAGAATTAAAGACAGAAGGAGAGAAATCTTCCATCTGCTGGTTCATTTCCCAAGTGACCACAACAGCCAGAGCTGGGCCAGTCCAAAGCCAGGAGTGTAAAGACACCTCTGAGTCTTCTACTTGGCTGCAAGGGCCTAAGGCTTTGAGCCGTCCTCCACTGCTTTCCCAGGCCATAAGCAGGGAGCTGGATTGGAAGTGGAGCAGCCAGGGTTTGAACCAGCACCCACATGAGATGCTAGCACACTACAGGTGGAGGATTAGCCTTCTAGGCCACCGTGTGGGCCCTGTCAAGCACTAGCATTTTACTTTGTCGTTGGGACAGAAATCAAAATCCAGATCCTTTGTCTCCTGGAAGCCTCATGGAGCTGAATTCCAGGTTGCCAAGAGCTCCAGGTGGCCACTTGCATTGATCTTGGATTGGCAGCACATGGGTGGCATCTTCCAAACACAGGAGTACCCCAGGGATCTGCTGCCTCTTTCCTCTCAGAGGGGGCTGGAAGTATACACCCTGAACAGGACTGTACACTCTCGGGCTGCAGCCTGCAGGAATACCGCACAGGGAAGCTTAGACCTGTGGTGTCACATCCCAGAGGAGGGTTTTTATTTTCAAAATAAACTTGTTCATTGAGAGGAACGTGCACCATAAAAATGAGGAACAGCTAGTGCATTTTTTTCATTTTTGCGTCTCAGGTAAATAAATTGAGGCACTAGTGAAGTGTATGGTTTTAGGATGTTTTTAACTTTCTAACTTCTTGCTGCTTCGTTTTAACTATTCTTAAGTTGTACTGAAACTTTGATTTTTTTAAATTTAGACATCACTACCTGAAGTGGGAAACCCACTCTCTCAACAACTCAGAATGATAATGAGCATTATCCAGGAAAAGAAGCCATATTCCATGAAGGTAAAGAAAATGAAGTTTTCCTCCCTTCTTCAAGTGCCTTTTATTTCATTATACACTTTTAAAATGACTGATTTATATCTTCATGATGATAATCTGATAGAATGCCATCACTAACTTCTTAGTACATCTTCTTTCTTACCAATCATAAATGTACAGAAGTAAACAGCTGGCACCATGGGTTAAGCATGAGTTGTCTTAGTAAGGGGTTTAGTAGTCACAGAGTTCTAGGATGTTAGTCACTTTGCACTGACCTGAGTTTCTGCCAGGACTCAATGCATTTCCTGTTGTGTCAACCCCTCCCATCGTGGGCACGCAGGCTTTGTCTTCTGAGGTTGTGCAGCGAGTACCACAGGAAGCAGGAAGCTCTATGACTAGCACCAATAGGAAATACCCCACAGAGAAGCAGTATGAACACTCCCCGTACATTCCCAGAGAAGAGAGTAAATTCTAGAAGAATGGGCTCTTCCAGTACTTCTCTCCTCAGTATCTCATTCTGCCCATCCCTTAGGCTAGTTCACATTGCTTCTGCCCACATGGACAGGAAGCAGCACACTCATGGCCACAGGATATAAAACACACCAAAAAAATATGCCCTTTGATTCTGGTTCAGCAGGTGTACATCTTAACCTTCTTATGAGGGGCTCGTTTTGCTTCCCATGTTGAAATGAAAAATGTCAGTGCCACTTCCCAGTTCGTTGTGCTGACAACTGAAAGCCAACACATCCCACATCCTAAATCCACATGGAATTGGCTGAATTGTAGTAGGGGCAGCAGTTATCACCTGTTCTCATTTTTATTGGGTCAGTGCCGTAGTTTGAAGTTCATTAAGTTTAGGACCCAGGCCAAAATACACATAAAGGGGGAAAAGCAAGCTGTGTCGACAGAATTCTAGTTGAGAGCTAAAAAACATAACACAAAAGTAGGGGTGGAGCAGGTTGCAGTTGCACAGGCCTTCCTTATGGCAGCTGGTGTGGCTGCTCCTGCAGACCCTGTCCCGCCCCCCCATACCCCACCACCACCACCACCACACACACACACACACGGAACTTGGCTCCTGCTAATTACATAGGAGGCAGCTGGAGGGACGCTGCTGTGCATGAACAGTTCAGCTAACCCTACCAACAGCCCAATAAGTACCAAATTCTGGCCATTTAGGTCAACCTCTACTTGTTCAGATGAGCATATGGGGTGGAGAGTAGACTCAGTATTCTTGACCAGCCTGTCCCCTTTTCAAGCCTCTTCCCCCAGGATACCTTCCCCTACAATAGCACTGCCCACTAAAGCAAGCTACATATTCCCTATTGTGGAGTAGCCACATTTGAAAAATAATAAATAATAGTTCATGTAACCCAGTATGTCAAAAATAATCATTTACACCTGCGATCAGTATAAACAATTACTGAGTCCTTTCGCATCTTCCTTTGTATGCTAAGTCTTACACTTCCATTGTGCATCTTTGATTCACATCAAATTTCAGTTTGAACAAGGCTCCTTTCACTCCATAGCACATGTGGCAGTTTGCGGCCACTGTTCTGGGCAGCAGAGCCCTTGAGAAGGGAGCCGAACAGGGAATAGTTCTCCCCGGTGTGTTAACCTCCATATCACACACCAGTCTACTGTCTGCACCACCACGCCCTGAATTCCCATACCATGCTCTCCCACCTAAACATTTGCAACATTTCCTGTCTAGCACCATCCCAGCATGGTGCTACCAGTTCCTGCACCTTCATCAGACCCCACACTCAAGCTATTTGTGCCTAAGCTCCCCACTGCCTTAGAGAAGTCCCTAGCCATCTGTCAGCCAGCCACATGTGGGTCATGTTGCCTGATCCTCCAGTAGGGATTGCGCTGTGAGTCTGCCTCTGTCCTGCAAGGCTCAAGTGACAGTATCCTGCCTGGTGCTGTTGCTTGTGTCTTATTTTTGCCACTGAAAACTGTCCTCCTGAAGTTTCACGGTTTGTCAGCCTTCCCTGTACGCTGATTGACTGGCTCTTCCTGGTCTACCTCCGAGGCCCTCTCACAGAGAGGACAGTTACAGGGCTTGATGGAAACAAAACGGACAGAACCGAGCCGCATTCAGAAGTACCTAACCCTCTACTGCTCTTTGCTTTCCCCAGCTCCTGATAGTGAAGCAGCGAGAGCAGCCAGAGATGGTCTTCCGGCAGTTCCTGGTGGAGGACAAAGGACTTTATGGAGGGCCGTCTTACATGGATTTCCTTTGTTGCGTTCACAAGGAGATCTGTCAGCTGCTGAATTGATGCAAGCTTCCCTGTCCCAACATTGCATTCCTAAGAAGACAATCTCCGTCTTGGTGCCTAACTTTGCAGATGATAACAGACTAGTTTTGATTTCTTGTTCATTCTCAGAATGGCTTTCCAGGATGGCATTTAGAACTTCAGCCCTGGTGCTCAGGTACAAAGCCAGTGAGGGTACAGCTGTACCATAAAGGGAACAGTCTATTTCTGATTGCACAACTTTGTCATTTTTTAAACTGGTGTAGTTTGCATTTCATGAAGAGCATAGTTTACAGGACTGAAACATTCTCAGTTTTCCTTCTTTGAGCTAGACATATAAATTATTTTTCAAACTGTAAAGATTTGGGAAAAAGTTGTTGTCTTGGTTCCTCTCCCATTTGCAGTGAGGGCAAACAACTTAATTTTTACATTATAATTTTTTAAAACCATGTAAGTCCATTGAATTTCTCAGCTGAAGGTTTGCACAGCAGACTTTTAATAACCTTGGACTCTTTCTGATGGAACAATTTGTGTTCTGCATTTTTCCATAATTATATGTTATGTATGCTAAAACAAGTTTCCAGTTGTCTATAAAACTCTTTATCAATATTCTTGATGCCTCTTTGTACAATATCGAAGGTTTCTACCTGTATATAATGGATCTTAACCAAGATCAATAAATCACTTCATGTACTCTTACTTGGCAGGTAGAATTATTCCTTTTCAAAATTTATTTTGAAATTCTAAAACAAAATAAGGATGGTACCCAAAATATCTTGGCCAAAAAAAAAAAAAAGTTCTTTGAATGGATCACAAAGAGCAAATCAGGAACACAAAATTTTCTTTGTTAAATGCAGTTTTAGGTAATAAATATAGAAGACACAAGAGACTGTATGCCTGACGAAGGCATGTGACAAGTTCCCTACCATATGCCCGTGAGCAAAATAGGAACGGGCTACATGTGGCCAACATGAATGAATATAGGAGACTAACCTGGAGTGGTGCAGCACAGGTGTGCCTGGCCTGTTTGACTCTGGTACTAATGATATGAATAATAACAATAACTAAAAGCATTTTGCATATGCACCACATCCCAAGAACCACACCGTGTCAGGTGAACATCTGTACACTTATTCGTACAGCAACCCTAATCCTATGGCCAGCCTCCTCACCCATGGAGACAAAGCCCTAAAGCACTGTAGTGCCTCATGTGTTGCTACATCATCAGTAAGGTCTATTTACACATGAGTAGATGTCATGAAGTAAAATAACAAATATACTGAGACACTTAAAACCCCTTTTACAGTAGCCTGTTGACTGAGGGCAGGTTAGAAACCTCTGAATAAATGTAAAGGACTTAGAATGGTGCCCAACACACTGTAAATGCTATTAAACTTGCTAAGAATCTTGAAAAGTACGACAAGCTGACTCCTCCAAGTGTAGCTGCTGCTATGCCAAGAATACCATGGTGAAATCCTAAAATTCAAGCAGCTCTCTTCTCATACTATAGAAATGTCCAGGTAACAGGTGCTCCAGAGATAAACTCACCAGTGAGGCCCTTGTAGATGGAGATGCTTTAAGTTACAAACCAAAGCCTCTAGCTTCTTTTAACACGGAAAGGTAATCTGAATGTGAACTTCAATTCCCATCAGATGACAGACACTAAAGAGTCTAAACCTTCCTTCCAGAAACACCTATCAGTTTCCACCAGAAAAAGCAATGCTTTGGAGGGGGAAACAACTATGTGGATTTTTGGGGAAAACCCCAGTTGTAATGCTATCTATCAGGCAACAGAAATGACCCAGTCTCCTGTCTAAGGGGGATTCTGGCCTCTGCTGAGACACTGAGGAAAGGCTTACCTTTCCCCAAGCAGGGGGATGAACAGCTCTGTTTGTTAGAACAGTGTAAGCAGTAAACTGTTCCCTTGGAAACTCTCCTTTTGGTACTGCCTCTCAACACTGTCCCCAATAACGTTGTATTAAGGGGAAAAAAAAAACCCTTTGAGAATAACATAGTCCTCTTTTGCAGCAGCAACACATCAGCAGAAAAGCAGAGAACTGTACAGAGGCTGTTGTAAATGTGGCAAGCAGCAGGTGAGGGACTGCTTAGCGAGCACTGCCCATGCCCACGTGTCTGGGGATCAGACAGCACGCTCTCGCTGCCTTTCTACAGTAAAGGATGAAAGCAGGTGCTGAGAGCCCCACACAGCAGGGCGGTCAGTGCAGGCCCAGGCAGCAGAAGCTTTCACTGGCAGGTCGAGCTTTCTGCTTGAACCCCAAACGGCTTCTGGGGCCATCCTGACCTGCTCAGAAAGGCGCTGAAGATTCAGGGAAGGAGTCAGCTGACAGGCTTACATTAGCGCTTTCTTTTTTCCAACTTTCTTTTTTTCAGGGTTATCTCATAAATACATGCACAGATCCTGCCTCCCCCACTCAAGTGTGGCACACAGCGCAGTCCAGCATGAGGAACAGTGTTACTCCTCAGCTGACACAGCTCATGGCCCTTCAGTGGGCAGCTAGAACCTCTCTCTCCAGCTTTTGTTCCAGCTCCTCTCTTCCGATACTTATTCCTGCTACTAGGATATTCCCAATAGCTGATATTTAAAACAGCATGAGACGGGCTTGGCAGTGTGGCCTAGTGGCTAAGGTCCTCGCCTTGATCCCATATGGCTGCTGGTTCTAATCCCGGCAGCTCCACTTCCTCTCTATCTCTCCTCCTCTCAGTATATCTGACTTTGTAATAAAAATAAAATAAATAAATCTTTAAAAAAAAAAAAAAAAAAAAACAGCATGAGACCCTGTATCAAGAGAGGTGTTGGTCCAATGTTTTCTGTAATTAAATTCAAATTAAATTCATCAGGCTTTTAGAAACTAGCACTGTGGCACAGTGGGTTAAGTAACCGCCTGCAATGCTGGGCTCCAGTCCTAGCTGTTGTTCTTCTGACCCAGGGCCTGGGAAAGAACAAGACACCGGGCCCCTGCCACCCACATGGGCAATCCAGGTGAGGCTCCTCGCTCTGGCCTGGGCCACACCCAGCTCTTGATATCGTTTAGGAATCAAACAAGCAGATGGAAGACCTCTCTTTCCCTCTAACTCTGCCTTCCAAATAATCTTTAAAAAACTTTAAAAAAGCAGTCATCAAGGGCTGTTAAGGTGTCCAACGCTACACTGTTATTATGTGCTACTATTGATGATGTGACCTGATTGGAGTTAGGAGAACAGGACGAGCACAATAATGCACTGGAGACCCAAAGGTGAGTCTGCTCCTAGCTTGATTGCATGTGCAACAACAGCAAGGTTACTCAAACAAAACAAAACTTTCCAGTTTCAAGGCTTTAAGTTTTCATTAGAAAAATCCTAGCAAAATAAAAAATGCATTTTTCAAGAACAGCAATGGTATCATTTCATTCACATATTCCTTTAAAACATGAGTTACCATATAGAAAGAGAAATGACAGCACAGAGTCTTACACAACCAGCTGATCTGAACAACCGGCCCCTTAGCAGCTCCCAGATGGCAGTAATAAATGGCAAGCTCACTCCCATTTTCCAAACTGTACTCTGAGTTCAGGGCTTTCTGTAAGTGCCTGCATATTACTGTTTCTTCCAAAACAAGGTTAATTTAAAGATGTATGGGGTTGCCTCATCAAGTACTTAATTTGCCAAACTGTTTCAACCAAGCACCAGATAACCAACCAATTGTCTCTGTTGCTGCCTCTGACACTTCTGCTGAGGAGCATGAACCTGCTCTGAGGGTCAATCCAAGTTCAGGTTCACAGCAGAACTCTCGTACTTGGATGTTTGTCTTTGCTTCCTAGGAAGCCTCATCTTGAGTAACGTACGGTTCCACAGCTGAAATGCTGCTGCTGCTGAGCTTTTTCACTGGTTTATTCGGGGATAGGTGGGAGAGGGGGAAATTAAATTTGTCAACTAAGTTCTAACTTTCCTTTACCCGGGGCCCGAGAACTTCACCTCCCCTTCAGATTTAGATTTTAGGAGGTGATTTTGTTCAAAGTCCCTCAATTTCTTCAGTGCCCAAATTGTCTTTTGAGTTTACTTAAGATTTAAGAAAGAAAGGAAAAGAAAAAGTCCACTGTCTTTCCAGCCTCTTCAGGGGAACACCACCGCTTGCCGCCTGTCTCAGCTTCACCAGCCAAGGCCGTCCTGATCAGCTCCGGGAGCCCCCAGGAGACAGCACCTACTACCATCTTCCCTGGTCACCTACTTCAAAAAGCCAAAGTCCTTGCAGTTAGAGTCTGTCAGAACAAGTTCAGTCTCTGGAGACGAAGCGATCTGTGTTGTCCCACTATGTTCCATGACGTGAACTTAATAGACACACTCCCCATCCATAGCAAATCCAGGGTGTGACAACCCCGAGGGAAACCGAGAAAAGACATTGCTGGCCGTTCAGAGAACCGAAAACACAGTGCAAACTGGAAGGGAGTTCTGAAGGAAGTCTGTCACTAGAAATTTAAACTGCAATCAAGGGCAGGAGGGCATTCAGGAGACAGTGTCCTGGCCTACCGAGGGGGAAAGCCGCCCCTGTGCGCCCCTCCACGGCCCCCTCGGAAGCCGCCTCGCTCCCCTCGGAAGTTAGAGCGATTCCTCTCTCGCCCCCGGCCAGCAGATGTCCCACCCCTTCCACCACCCCTGGGAGCACCACCTCCCCGATCAGATTTAGACTTGGGCGGTGGAGATTTGGGTCGCAGTCTCTCAATTTCCTCTGTGCATCCAGTCAAATAGGAATTGGGGGCACTGAAATAGGACGCGTAGGTCTCTGCATTGTAGTTGCTGTTGGTCAGCGTTGGTCCAACTGTGAGCCAGCCTGAAATGCAGCAGAGAAACGTTTTTTGGGAACCTCTCTTCTGTTGATGATCCCTTCTCCGCACTCCCGCAATCACTATCGTTTTTATCCAAAGGAGCTGAAAACTTGGATCCACACAAAAACCTTAGAGAGATTCACACTAGTTTTCTTCCAAAAACCGGGAAGCAAGAGAATGGTATCCTTCACTGGGTAAGTGGGTAACTGGCCACAACCAGAAACTGGAATGAGTCAAAAGGGAGCTTTCAAGCCATGAAAAGACAAGGGAACAAGCTTAAAGGCAAATGACTAATGAAAGAGGCTGATGGAGAAAGTCCACACGCACTACCTATGCACGAGTGCAACCATGGGAGATTCTGGAACAGGCAAAATTCCAGAGACAGTAACAAGACTGAGTGCCAGGGACTGCAGGTGAGAACAGCTGCAGACGGGGTGTGCTCAGGACCGGGAGTACTGTGGGAGCCCGCAGTGGGGCATGCAGGCCATGGCCCATCTGTCCAAACCTCCAGACACACACCACGAGGGAAGCCTCATGGAAAGCAGACTTGGGTCAGTGCAGGCTCCCCAGCTGTGAGAAATATCCCGTTAGGGCCGGGGGTGGGAATGACAACAGAGGCAGAGTATATGGGATGCCAGCACAGCCCCGGCTCTTGGAGCAGCGGTCACAGAACCCGTTGTTCCACATTCCGGTCCACTTTTGGATGGCATATCTCAGGAACTTGCTCTCAATTTTGCTATAAAGCAAGCACTGCTCATATTTGACATAAAACAAAAAAAAGGATACAAGAGACTGGCAATATGGTGTCATGGATAAAGCAGCCGCCTGTGGTGCCAGCATCCAACATGGGCACCAATTTAAGTCCCGGCTGCTCCACTTCCCATTCAGCTCCCTGATTGGGCCCACGTATAGCAGTGAAGGATGGCCCAAAGCCTTGGGACCCTGTACCCGCGTGGACACCCAGAGTAAGCTCCTGACTCTTGGTTTCCCACCAGCCCAGCTCTGGCTATTTGGGGAGTGAACCAGCAGGTGAAGATCAATCTCTCTCTGTCTCTCACTCACTGAGTAACTCTGC
Organism: Ochotona princeps; assembly: GCF_030435755.1. Classification (NCBI taxonomy): domain Eukaryota; kingdom Metazoa; phylum Chordata; class Mammalia; order Lagomorpha; family Ochotonidae; genus Ochotona; species Ochotona princeps. The sequence goes on from NC_080838.1 coordinate 33,642,352, forward strand.
CTTCCAAACAAATATGATACAAATATATAAAACAACATTATTATATCTTATTTGTTAATACTTCAAAGATTAATAATGTTGTTGAAACTGAAGTGGTACCTGGTCGAATTGTACTATCTCTTCCAAACAGATGAAGGCGTCTTCTACCAAGACAGAAGTGCTCAATTATATGAAAAATTTCTACAGGTTTTTCTATGTTGCCAATTTCGGGTTCCTCTGTGATAATCAGGTCAATGTCAACATTGGCGTGGATGAAGTCCCCATCTGTGCTACGCTTTACCGTTCCTTTGATCCCCATTAGGCAGTGTTCCTGAAGAAGAGCAGAACAATCAACTTCTTAGCAACAGCCCTGTCATATTTCACACGTCTGATTGCCTCCATTCCAAACACTCCTCCATCTTCTGAATCCTTGGGATGCAGTTTTGTGGGCACAAACCTGCAGGCAGCAAGCCTGTAGCTCTCGGTATAGGAAGACTACTGGACAAACAGGAAAGCTGCACAGTCGCACTCAACAGCAGCACACCCGGGGGGGGGGGGGGGAGGACTTTCTCACCCACCAAGTCATTCTCTACTATTTCTCAGACACCAGAATTTAGCTCAATTCTGACACAATCTACACCTGGTTACCGAGGACCTCACAGGCTAAGGACTCAGTCCCACAGGACTAGCCCCAAGTCTAGATACGCACCCCAAGTCCGAGCTGTCACAGTGCTTTTGACTGGTAGCCTTTCAATCAATGTCCAATGACCTGTTCCCTGTCCCTCAAGCTTCACCACTTGCTAGAGTGGCTCAGGGAATTCAGGAAAGTGCTCTAATTGTTAGTGCCTGTCTAGTATAAACAGCTATAAATCCACTCAGGATTCACCAGATGGGAGAGATACTTGGGACAGAGTAGGACAGTGGGGGAGGAGAGCCCGAGAGCCATCCTCCCTGCAATGCCACAGGTTTACCAGTCCAGAAGCTCCTCAGATCCTGCTCTTCTGGAATTTTATGGAAGCTTTAAGTGGGAATAAATCCTCCCTGACAGTCTGAACAAGAAAGATGCTCCCACCAGCAGCTCACTACAGAGTAAACTGTTAAAGCCTGATACTAGCAACGGAAAAGTTCTCAGGGGTTATTGAGTAGGAATCAAAAAGAGAAATAGGTCTCTAAACTGGCCAGCTATGAATTCTGCTTTCATCTCTTCTTTCTGAGCCTAGCAAAAGTAAAATTCTCAGTGCCAAAGTGTTAAAAGCCCCTATGTCACGTGTTAGTACAGCAGCCTGGGACGAGCAGGAATATACAGCATGGTGACACTGATAGACACTGATCCAAGATCCTGAATAAAGCCTTTTCAAATCAACGTGCATGGATTCCTGTAACAGTCAATGCCATTTTTACAACTCTTAAGAAAATGACTACTCCACAAAAGTAACTGGACAATTTATAGACACTTGGAAAAGTATGAGAGGAAATAACAGGGATAAGAAAAACAAAATAAAGAAGGCAATACCTTTGTTCTCTGGAAGACGGCCTTCGGGTCTAAAGTCTTAGTTTTCCCAGGATTGTTTTTATTGGTTTTAATCCAACAAATATCTTCACATCTTCTGTAACCCCACTTGCGTAAACACTAAAAATAATTTTTTTAAAATTTAAAAGAACTGCTTAAACAAGCTTCAAATAGCCTACCAGCATTAAAAAACTTTTTTTAAAAAAAATTTTTTTGGAAAGTCAGATTTACAGAGAGGAGGAGAGATGGAGAAGATCTTCCATCTGTTGATTCACTCTCCAAGTGGCCACAACAGCCAAAGCTGAGCTGATCTGAGGCCAGGAGCCAGGAGCTTCTTCTGGTCTCCCACATGGGTGCAGGGTCCCAAGGCTTTGGGCTGTTCCCAACTGCTTTCCCAGGACACAATCAGAGAGCTGGATGGGATGCAGGGATGCTGGGATTAGAACCTGTGCCCATATGGGATCCTGGCACATGCAAGGCAAGGACTTTAGCCACTAGGCTACTGTGCTGGAGGCCCAATTTAAAAACTTTTGAGATTGAAGGCAGTAAATTCCTAAGTGTCGCAATGATTTTGTTTTAGTGGAGAAATCTAAGAAATGCCAGCCTTTAAATAGTCACAAGACAGGTAGTGTGGTGTGCACGTTAAGCTGCTGCGTGGGCACAGCTGTATCATGTATCAGAGTGCCTAGGCTTGAGTCCTGCCTCTGATTCAGTTTCCTGCTAGTGCACCTGGCAGGTAGCAAATGATGGCCCGAATGCTTCCATTCCTGCCACCCTACGTGAAAGACCTCAATGGATGTCTTTGGGCTTCAGGCTGGCCCAGAGTTCACTACTGTGGGCATCTGGGAAATGAACCAGAGGATGGCAGATCCCTTTGTCTTATTTCTCCCTTTCTCTTATCACTCTTTCAAATCAAATTAAATTAGCCTCAAAACATAAATGTGTACAATTAAATTAGAATACATATATGAGAGTACCTGGGGGAAAAAATCTGTAGACAGAACTAAAAAAAAAAAAAGTTTATTTTGGTGCAAAACATTTTGAAACCCTGGCATATATTTTTTTTCTTTACATAATAAACATTTCCCTCATAATAAACAACTCTCCTCATATATCTTTTGGATGTTTGTATCCTATATATAGCTAAATATCAAATAATAGGGTGCCTGACACAATGGCTCAATTAGCTAAATCCTCCCCTTACAAGCGCCCACATCGCATATTGGCACCGGATCATGTCCCATCTGCTCCACTTCCCATCAAACTCCCTGCTTGTGGCCAGGAGAAGCAGTGAGTGAAGCATGGCCCAAAGCCTTGGGACCCTGAAGCCACATGGGGAACCCAGAAGAAGCCCCTAGCTCCTGGCTTTGGATCAGCTCTGCTCCAGCCATTGCAGCCACTTGGAGAGTAAAGCAACAGATGAAAGATTTTTTTGTCTCTCCTTCTCTGTAAATCTGCCTTTCCAATAAAAATAAACAAATCTAAGCAAAACATCAAAACAGGATTTCATCCTATCAAAACTCTTTAATATAAATTGGGTATCACTAATACATAAATGTGAGATCCAAAATGTTCCAAACACTGAAATTCTTTGAATGCTAGGAGAACTCTCAAAATGCTTTAGATTTTGTAGCATTTCAGATTTTGGACTTGAGCCATTCAACTGCTAAAGCCTATGGAAACATTTTAAAACCCCAAATCTCCAAAATCTTAAACATTTCTGGTCCCACGGGATTCTCAATATGTATTACCTTCTAATGTCAATAACAGACATCAGATCCTCTCTCATCACAAAAGAATGCACAAGACAACTGGATTTCTGCCATTCCAATTTCTTACCTCGACAAAACTAACTACTGTTGAAAATCCCTAACAACTTTTCAGATGAGAGCCTATAAACCGTTTTTCATATTTAATGCTGATAAAAAGCAAAAAGTCCAAACTTAAAATTGTTATGTACATCTCTTTACTGGGCAAAACTCTCCTTGCATGTTTATAGAATTCTGAAAATAGAGAAGTGTCCCAGAATCTGTGATCCTCGAACTTATAACAAACCCCAGAGAACCAGCACACAAAGTGGCATTTTCAGGGCCTGCGTAGATACAGGTGCTGGCAAGCTGCCAGGAGTAAGACAGGAATTCCTACTCCCAGCCAACTGACAGGTAAAGTGGGGAAAAAAGAAGTACATGTCCCAGGAAGGAGAGAAGAAAGGAAGATCAAGCACAGCACTGAAACACAACTAAATCTAAGTATTTAAAATAAATTGAGGGGCTATAACTTGTCACTGTCATTTGTTTATTTAAACTATGTGCTTTCCAATTTGGATGTGATTTCATTTGAAATTCAAGTACCAATGCTACTCAGAATAACATTCCACAGACATTCATAAAGAACCATGACATGATGGGTGTCAGACCGATCGCTCAACTGGCTAAACCTCCACCTCCAAGCACTGCATTCCCTATGAGTTGCGAGTTTGTGTCCTGGTTGCCCCACTTCCAATCCAGCTCCCTGCTTGTGGCCTGGGAAAGCAGTGGAGGATGGCCCAAAGCCTTGCGACCCTACAACAACATAGGAGACCTGGAAGAAGCTCCTCGCTATGGATCAGCTGAATTCTGGCTATTGCAGCCATTTGGGGAGTGAATCAATGAATGGAAGATCTTTCTCTCTTTCTCTCTGTAAATCTGATTTTCCAATAATAAATAAATCTTTAAGAAAAAAAATGACATGAAGCAGCTCATTGTGCTATGATTTAGCTTCAAATCTCAAAACTTCTTTTTCAAATTGCAATAATTTTTATTGTGAAAGGACTTAGTCCACTTTCAGTGCTAGTTAACTGACTGAAGAGAACAGCTTTTTTCAATATTCTTTTAATGTTTTTTTTCTGAATACTTTAGAACTATTCAAGAAGCAAAATACTGAATGACATTAACCTTCAAACTTACTATGCAACACATCATTACTGTTTTCTCATGGATTTAAACTTTATAACATTATCTTACCACTCTGCCAAGGTCCAATCCTTCCCCGGAACCACACCAAAGAAATATAAATGATCTGGGGGCTGCAATCTCATCAATTTCTAACTTCATAATCTAGAAGAAAACAAAATAAAATTGCATAAAACCATTGTTTCCCCATTCATTCTAAATTCAAAAGAACAACCTCAAGGATTATCAAGATTCTTACTAATGTGTTCTTTAACTAATTTCTGCTAGAAAATGTAATAAGAACAAGTTTTACCTTTTATATTACCTTTCTACCACTGTTTTATTCTTTTATGGGTACAAATGACATACATATCTGCATATGCATACATGCAGCTTAGAGAAAATTCCACAGAATTTTATGTTTGTTTATTTTTCCATTTACAGAATTTTACAAGATGGAGCTTGATATATTCTACAGTAACATTTTATCATTTATGGAAAAAAGAAACAAATGAGAAGAGGTGAAACGAGCCCAAAGTCAGGGACAAAATTAAAACATCACAGTAAATGTTTAGGAAGGACTATAATCACAAGTATTTACAGAACAGTTTAGGATCTAATCCTAATTAAGTCTGAAGTGCCAAAATAATCATTGTTTGCCTTGTAAGTAAAAAGTGTGTTACATTTTTAAAAAAAATGCTCCTCAATCAAGTCTCTACATTGTAGGAGTCCCACATTCTCTCATAAATGTGTGTAGAAATAACCAATGTGCAAGATATTCTTCCCCATTTCCTTAGAGAACTTCTAGTGACCATCGTTCAAGTGAAAATCTGCTTGTTTCATTTACAAAGAAAACCTTAACTTCTACCCAAACTACAGATGGAACTAAAATCACAGCATTTTTCAATTTGAAAAAAAGTCACTTATTTGATGCCAGTAACACACATTAAGACACATGTGTAATAGTACTGAAAGGCATGTAAACCTGTAGGGACCATCTGAAAAAATCAACAACAAATATCAAGAACAGTAAGCCTTGGGAATGCTATACAGTGTATAACTTGATGTACCAAAAATAAGCACAGATCATCCAAACAGGAAAGACAAAAACTATTTTAAAATGATCCATCAAAAATGTAAATAAAGTACCAGGCATACCAATGCTGATAGCAAAAATACCAAAGAGGGGGAAGCGGAGGTAAACCTCAAGATAAATATTATAAAGAACAGTGACTGTAAGGAACTCGCAGAGGGCACCAGGACTCCAAGCAGTTTCTCAGCACACAGCGGGGTTGCAGGGGCAGGCCTTTCCCCACCTCACCCCTCTCCCGGCCCTGGATTATCACTGATCATACTTCACGAAATGTCCTTTCTTTAGTTTCCAGAACACTCACGCTCTCCACTTCCTCTTTCATCTCTAACCCAGTCTTTTTCACATTTTTACCCATGTCCCTCAGGCTACTTGTCCGGGTTTAATATGCTAACTCTTTAAAATTTGTTATTTGAGATCCAACTGTTCCTGAGTATCATATTCTTCTTACCTCTTCTGCTTGACTGGCTCACAAGAACCTGAAAATGAACACATTTAACACCATCTAATTGTTCTAACCCTGCTCCTCAGCAATTCACTCTCCTTCAGTTACCCCCAACAGAATTTCCAGTTATCGCTGACTCTGCCTCTCATCCCAACTACCAGATCCATTTCATAAACACTGCTGGATTTATCCTCCTTGCTTCTATTCTTACTACTACTACACAGTCTAGTTCAGAGTCCCTTCATCTCAGAACCAGCTTACTGGAAATGGTTTCTAACTGTTCTCCCACCTCTAGGCTTCCTTCATTCTAGTCTGGCATCCACTCACCTTACTGAACGGTTAAAACCTTTCAAAGACATTAAAGACCTTTCAAAGGTTTCAAAGACAACTTTTAAGACAGATTAATGTGTTCAGAAAAAGATCTAAGGTCTTAAAACAGGAGCTGAAAAGAATCCAAATCTGTGTTTCAGCACGTCTCTACAGACCACCCTGTGCTGGCCTGACAGACCAGACGTTGTAGTTTACCTCTACAGCCATTCACCCATCTGTCCTGCTGCTCCTTCTCCTTGCAACCCCTGCCCCGCATTTCTCCTTCCCTGGCAAATTCCAGATAATCTCTTCTACTGTAAGTGCCATATCCTCCATGTTCAAATGCCCCACTCTCCATAGACTTGGTCAACTGTTCTCTTATCAGCTTATTCAATTTGATATTATAAAACCCACAGAATTATAATGGAACTTATGGTTTCAGTCAATCTCCAATCCCTTTAAACCATATGCTACTTGTGGTAAGTACTAAATCTCACTCCTCTTTGAATATCCAACACCTAGCACAAGTGGTACCTAATAAATATTTCTTATTTTTGTTACTGGCCAGTAAAAATAGGCATTGCTGTAACTGCACTCACTAGCTTGCTTATTTATTATTTTAATATATTTGGGAAAATATAACTTTGTCAGAACAGTTACATTATAATGATAACATATATATGTATTCTTTTTATCTACACTGTTAGAGTCCTTAAAAATAAATTACGGTTTTATGCATAAGTGCATATACAGATGAACACAACACATTTCTACTGACTGGAACTAATCAAATACAGAATGAGTCATCAGTCATTCTGCCTGCTTTTAAGCTTCTCTACCAATATATCCACGGACTCTTAAATGGTACTGCGAATCTTGACTGGCACACACGTTAGCTACCAAGAAGAATCCAACTAAATATGTGTCAATGCACCTTCAACCTTCACCTTCAATAATACCATAATCTTGTTATTTATAATCCCTACAGAAGTAGGAATATTTTAATCTCACATTCTAATCAAATAAGCATTTTCACTTGAAAAACAGATTCATTGCAATGTTTCATCGTACATCATCCCAAGTCCAGCATTTCTCATTAGCAGTGATACCAGTCTCTCTGTAATATTCTTCTAAAGGAGGTTCCAGAAGAATCACATCAAATTTGGGGGTTAGTTCTCTGATGTCAAATGCTTCTATATCTGCCTGTAAGTACCTATTGGATTAAAACATAAAAATGAGAAGATTTCCAAGTGTGACATGATTCATAAAGAATCACAAGCTAATTACTAAGTATCCTTTCACAGAAGTCTGCTTTCTTTAGTAAAAACATTAAGCCATCTTCCAGTGCTCTCTTAGGAGTTGGTCTTAATACTACAAAGATAACATCATCCGATTCCTCATGGATATCCCACATATACTCTTAACAACAAAAATTCAGATTAAGACATGAGTCTTGCAACCTCTTTTTATTGTTTTCTAGTTTTCTAATAAATGTTGTACTGCTTTTCCCCCTCAACTGTTTAGTTAGAACACAAAGACTATTTCTCTGTTTCAAATACTTCCTCCTAAAAAATCATTTCTAAATACAGTTTCTTTAACCAGTTTTACTCATGAATATAAATTTTAATTAATAGGGCCCAGCGGCGTGGCCTAGTGGCTAAAGTCCTCGCCTTAAACGCGCCAGGATCCCATATGGTAGCCGGTTCTAGTCCCGGTAGCTCCACTTCCCATCCAGCTCCCTGCTTGTGGCCTGGGAAAGCAGTCAAGGACAGCCCAAAGCCTTGGGACTCTGCACCTGTGTGGGAGACCTGGAAGAAGTTCCTGGCTCCTGGCTTCTGACCGGCATAGCACCGGCCGTTGCGCTCACTTGGGGAGTGAATCATCGGACAGAAGATCTTCCTCTCTGTCTCTCCTCTCTGTATATCAGCCTTTCCAATAAAAATAAATAAATCTTAAAAAAAAAAAAAAAAAAAAAAGAAGCTTCTCATTGGCACATCTGAATGGGCAGCTTCCCAAAAAAAAAAAAAATTTTAATTAATAGTCTTTTAACATTACTAACCTTTAACGAAAAAATATTTTCACACAGCATGGAAGTATTTTATTTGAGAGGTTTGATCCACACCCAAAGATTCTGCACAAGCTGGGACCAGCCACAGTGGCACAGGAGACTAGGCTACCTGAGTCATCACCTACTGTTCCCAGAGTCTGTGCCAGCAGGAAGCTGGGACTGAGACTTGAACCCAGGCACTCTGATGTGAGACAGGGCTTTCTAACTAACTGCTTACTGACCAGGCCAAGTACCTGCCCCAAAAGTGTCCTTAAATACATCGAGTTTAGGTATACTTAGACTTCCCCACACATTGAGATTTGTTTGAGGTTTTTCTAATGACTAACAGGCTACATTTCATTAAATATAGAAAGCATTGAAAATAAGTTACATGTGAAACAAACATTCCATCATTTTAAGGACCTTACATATATTTCTGAGGAAAACATCCCATGGTTCAAATTACATTCCAAATTGTCACAAATAGTATTTCAGGATGCTAAATTATCACTAATTTTTGTTTTCTTTCCTTTACCTGACTTCTTTAAACATTCTTTGACAAATTTGTGACAAAGTTATTTAAAATGCTTTAAACAAATTACAAAGAGCATCAAGAACAGTGGAAACTTAAATGGTTTTCTATGAAGAAAAAAATATTTAGCGGTACTTCAAGCTAATGATCTGGAAAATACACATACACAGATATCAGTGAGCACCCACTAGCTCCAGAGTTTCAAATTTATCATACAGAAGAGGTCATGTAATTGAGTGTGTGAACCTTACACAGATGCTAAACATATTCTGAAAAGAAATATAAGAGAAGCTAACATTGAAGCCTGATTCGGCCCAGAGAGCAGGTGAGTGCAGACCACTTACATGGGGGGCGTGTTAGACTTGGCGATCAGCTCATCCTTCAGCCTGATGAGCTCCCTCAGCTTAGGGTATTCTTCAAATCTATCAGCCAACCCTGAGGGGAACAAAGTGTCAATTAGTATTTCATTGCAACTACAGTTAATATTCAAAGGTTATTATATTCCCCAAGAAAACAATACAATCAACACACAGCTAAAGTTCTCGCCTTGCACGTGCCGGGATCCCATATGGACACAGGCTCATGTTCCGGCAGCCCCACTTCCCATCCAGCTCCTGGGAAGGCAGCAAAGGACGGCCCAAAGACTTGGAACCCTGCACCACCATGGGAGACACTGAAGTGGCTCTTGGCTCCTGGCTTCAGATCAGTTCAGCTCTGGCCATTGTGGCTACTTGGGGAGTAATCAGAGGACAGAAGATCTTCCTCTCTGTCTCTCCTCCACTCTGCATATCTGCCTTTCCAATAAAAACAAATAAATCTTAATATGTATTTATATTATATGAAATATTCATTTGCATTACTCTGTGGATATACTAAACCCAGCAAACCATAGTCTTTAAATGGATTAGTTGAGTCATATACAAATTATCTCAATAAAGCCGTTCAAAATACAAGACTAGGCACAGAACCAAACTGGAGCTACAAAAGGAACAAAAAAAAAAAAACAGATAAAAGAATAGCGCAGCTATGGTAAAGGGAGGCATACCCTGAGAACAGAGAGAGGGTGTCAAGCTAGGAAAAAGTAATTTGGTTAGAAATAAGACACAAAATGGATCAACTATATCAGTGTAATCCAGAACTAACAATAGCACATCCCACGGAAACGTGACTTACCTACATCCCTAATGAAATTCTGAGGCCTGTGTCCAGTGTCTACAAAATGTTGGCAATAGTCATTGTGGGGATTCAAGCTCTGTGTTCCCTAAAGCAACAGAGAAAATGAAATGAACAGCACGCTCTCCAAGGGTGAATGCATTAACTTTAAACTTTTTTTTTTAATCATGAAACCATATGAAATTTAGATTTTTAAAAAATTGAAAACACAACTAAAAATGGCTGCATTGTTCATCAACAGCTATTTATACACCATTACTCAATTTAGATAGCCAAATATAAAATGAATGTTTTATAATGACTTTTATCTTATTAGAATGATCTCTCAATCACTGAAAAGATCTTGAAGGCAAGTATTTAAAATCTTTTTAGGCAATACAGAGCTTAAATAGAAAGAATTAAAAGATGTGAAAATCATTAACGTTACCTTAAGGAAAGTACTAGAATCTTTGTAAATCTCTTCTTCATATGGCAAATTTTCTTCCTCCTGTTGCATTTCTAGTTCATCCTTGAAAGATGATGTAAACATGTAATGGTTAGAGGTTATCTCTCTATTGTGTCTTGATTAACACTGTTTTCTTTTCCTACCCCTGAATGACTATTTCAAAACACATTAAAGCCAAACCCTGGGGTCTTGCTTTATTTTTACTGGTTCCAACTGGCTGATGTTTACAATAAAATAAAAACTTCGGCCCAGCGAGATAGCGTAATGGTTAAGGTCCTTGCCTTGAACATGCCAGCATACCATATGGTCGCCAGTTCTAATCCCAGCAGCTCCACTTCCCATCCAGCTCCCTGCTTGTGGCCTGGGAAAGCAGTCGAGGACGGCCCGAGGCCTTGGGACCCTGCACCTGCGTGGGAGACCCGGAAAGAGATTCTTGGCTCTTGGCTTCAAATCAGCGCAGCACCGGCCGTTGCCGCTAACTTGAGGAGTGAATTATCGGACAGAAGATCTTCCTCTCTGTCCTCCTCTCTGTACATCTGCCTTTCCAATAAAATAAATACATTTAAAAAAAAAAAACTTCATTACCATGAATATTAAATACCTGTATCTACTAACACTCTACTGACTAGTGAAGCCTCAATTATCTCATTGATAACAACCTGCATGTAAGAAGTTAGATTGAGTCATGAAAGATATGATCTCTAGGGGGCTTATTTTATTTCTTTCAGATTGAATCATACAAAATTACTATTTTCGTCAAAAATATGAGATTATAATTATATATGGATCAACATAATAAAATAGACAAACATTGAAGTTATATATTAGCATACTTTGAAGTACAGCACTCAAGACTATTTGCAGCATTACGTGCCATCACTGAACTTCTAGTGATATACTGAAACTATGCTTTATGATCTCTAGTAAACACAGTTACTCAACAATTAATCTGAAAAAATAGAGGTACGTTGTTTTGGTCCGTAACACTTTCTTTTCAAATAAATACTGCAATTATAACTTTGGAAACTGGATTTCCTTCAAACTGTCAGAAATGGTTCTACTCTGCTGATTAGACCATCATTTGTTCATTTTTTTTTTTAATTATAAACAACTCCTTTGTAAAAATCTATTCGAGAGAGTGCAAGAGACAGACAGCAAGCTCCTACTCACTGTTCACTCCCCAGACACCCACATCAGATGAGAGAAGATGCCAAAAGCCGTGAACTCAATCGAGGCCTCCCACGCAGGTGATCAAAGCCGAATTCCTGAGGACATCCCCACTGCCTCCCAGGGCACACCCCAGCAGGAAGCTGGAACCAGGCGCAGGCCTGGAACTCCACCCGAGCACTTGATCATGGCATACAGTACCAGGACAGCCATGCCTAACACCTGCACCAGGATCTCTTCTTTTTTTTTTTTTTAAGATTTATTATTATTGGAAAGCCGGATATACAGAGAGAGAGAGAGACAGAGAGAAAGATCTTCCATCCGATGATTCACTCCCCAAGTGAGCCGCAACGGGTCGGTGCGTGCCGATCCGAAGCCAGGAGCCAGGAGCTCTTCCAGGTCTCCTATGCGGTTGCAGGGTCCCAATGCATTGGGCCGTCCTCGACTGCCTTCCCAGGCCACAAGCAGGGAGCTGCATGGGAAGTGGAGCTGCTGGGATTAGAACCGGCGCCCATATGGGATCCCGGGGCGTTCAAGGCGAGGACCTTAGCCACTAGGCCACACTGCCGGGCCCCCCAGGATCTCTTCTTGATCACGGTATCCCACTTTCTACTTGCCTTATATTCTTCCACTTTGTCATCATCTGTCTCTCCTTCTTCCAAGCACTTACGCTTTGCACTGGGAGTGGAGGTGTCATAGGAAGCCCTGAAACAAAATATAACTATCACACATAAACACACACCAGATGCACGCATGTACATCCTACTAATACTAAACAGTAGACAACAGCAGAAAAATGCAAATTTTCCCAGATTCAGCAGTAAGTTCTTATTTACCCAGTTTATAAGTCATCCAAAATCATAAACCTTATTAACTGGTAATGCTGTACTTCTACAAGAAAGCAACCAAATGAGAAAACAAGCTGTTATAAGGGACGTATTACTACAAAAAAAAGTCCTATATTATGCAAGATGCTTCTGTATACAATTAGATAGAATTTCATCTGTGCTGAGCAAAATTAGTATCCGGATTAATAGCTAGAATACTGACAAAATTCTGAAACAATTTCCTATACCAAAACTTATTACTTTTCTTTTAAAGACTTATTAATTTTTATTTGAAAGGTACATTCAATTTACAAAGAGGAGAAACAAAGAGAAAGATCTTCGATCCTCTGGTTCACTCCCCAAGTGGTCACAAAAGCCAAGCCTGAGCCGATCCAGAGCCAGGAGCCAGGAGCTTCTTCTGGGTCTCCCATGTGGGTTCAGGGTCCCGAGGCTTTGGGCCATCCTCCACTGCTTTCACATATCACAAGCAGGGAGCTAGGTGGGAAGTGGAGCTGCTGGGATTAGAACCAGCGCTCATATGGAATCCCGATGTGTTCAAGGTGAGGACCTTAGCCGCTAGGCCACGCCACCAGGCCGATCATACCATATTTATTAAAACAATGATCTTTTCAAAATACTAATACATCGACAAAAGAAAAAAAAGGAACAATTCTGTGACTGACCTGCAAGTTTCTCTTGTTTCAGCAATTTCTCTCTGCTCTTCCTTGCTGTTGAGCACAGCACCAATGCTGTCAGCACTTTCTGCTCCCAACTGAAAAAAAGAGGAAAAAAAAAATTACACTGCACTGAAAAACATTTCCAGGCATCTATACCAGCATTTCATGTATCAAGTAGTTAAAAAAGCAAAAACAACTCACAGAGCAAACAGATCAATTAATTAACTTGCAAGACAAACTGCAAATAGCTTGCGGCAAAATCATTTTAATTATGAATAATTTTAACAGCAGAAAAGCATTGTATGTATTCAGTTATATTTGAAATAAATACACTTAGCCTTAGCTTATTTTCTAACATAAAGTAAGTGATAAAACATGATTTAACAGTAATAGCCCCAATCTAATTCACATGTAGGCCAGCAGGTGTTATAGCCCTGTTAGCCCTAGTCTGCCCCCAGTCCCAGCTTTCACACTCACCAGCAGGAGCAGTGGCCCAGCAGGAACGTTTTCATTACTCCCCTACTGGGTTCACCTCCTCGTCTTACCTGTTCTGGTGGGTGCTGCAGCCCAGTTTGGCATGGCCTGTCTCATCTTGGCATTTGGCGGTGGGTGCTGCAGCCTGGCTCTGCCTGGTCTCTTCCCCTTCCAGTTCTTGCTGGTGGGAATTGCCACTCAACCTGGTACAGTCAGCCCCCAGTCCAGACTCTAATGTGAACTGTCTGGTGCTGCGGCCAGACCCAGTCTGTCCTGCACATCATCCTGGTTCTCAGATCTGCCAGTAGGTATTATAAACTGGCCCAACCTGGCCTGCCCCCAGACCTGAGCCACACAAAAGCTGCAGGTACTGTGACTTGCCATGGTCTGGGCTGCTCCTTGCCTTGGTCCCATAATTCATAAAAATAAATTCGTTAGAAATTTATTTATGCTGCTAGTTGTTTCCTCTGCTTTTTATTTACAGCAGCTGAGTTGTATATATACAAATATAAATATATCTTTAAATATATTATAAATAAATATATATTAAAAAAAAAAACAAAACAGTAATAGCAGGCCCGGTGGCTAAAGTCCTCGCCTTGAAAGCCCCGGGATCCCATATGGGCGCCGGTTCTAATCCCGGAAGCTCCACTTTCCATCCAGCTCCCTGCTTGTGGCCTGGGAAAGCAGTCGAGGACGGCCCAATGCATTGGGACCCTGCACCCGCGTGGGAGACCCGGAAGAGGTTCCTGGTTCCCGGCTTCGGATCGGTGCGCACTGGCCCGTTGCGGCTCACTTGGGGAGTGAATCACCGGACGGAAGATCTTCCTCTCTGTCTCTCCTCCTCTATGTATATCTGGCTGTAATAAAATGAATAAATCTTAAAAAAAAAAAAAAAAAAAAACAGTAATAGCAACCAAAGAAGGCGCAGTATTTACAAAGGATTCTTCTACTCATATACTTTTCTTTAGCCTGTGATCTACCAAAAATCAAGGTTTATTTTTAAATTTTTTTTATTTGTCTTAAGCTAACTTTTTCAACAGTAACAAAATGATAATGACAATTTGGTAATCGGAGAAATTTTGCAAAATACAACTAATACAAATAAGTTATGGTAAAAAAAAAATTGGCTAAGTAGAGTAGGAACAATTTATGGAAAACTTTTGAAGCCAAACCAAGCAAGGTATAATGTCATTCAAAGGTGCTGAGAGGAACAATTTTAAGCACAAGAAAGGCCTGAAGCATCTGCACTGAACAGCCTTTGGCTCGGGCGCAGGGTGAAGACATGCTCAAGCTACCAGGCTGGACAGGTATCCTCACTTCCAGTGACTCACCTCCGTGCTGTCCAGTGACAAATCCCTTCTAATGGACTTCAACTGAACTTCAACTGCTCCCTAAGTTCTTCCTTTTTCTTTTCTTCCCTCAGCAGACAACACATCTATTGCTACCACTGGAAGGCTTCCCAACTTTTTTCCTATGTCTATTTTTTCTTATATCTCAGGTAAGGGCAATTTATTTCTTCAAAGATAATTCCTCCATGGCTAGTATATGAGGTTAGGCAGCCCCTTTCATTCAACTTTTTGCAGCTTTTTAAAAAAGTACTTCATTGCTTGATACCATTTTTATTAGTTTATCTTTTCTTTTCTATTTGTGTTACTTTTTCAATAATTTCTATGACAACTTCCAATTCTTCACTTGTAATTCAATTGTTTTACCAGTTCGTTTTTGTTCACTTCCTTCCAATAAACTCTCAACTCCCCAACCATGTCTGCTCTGTTATATATGTTCTGCAGCCTAACTCAGACATAAATGCTAAACTAGCATACAATGTATGACCAGAGAACTGCTTTAAGGTTAAAAAAAAAAAAATTCAGTGTTTTAATTTATTTACGAGGCAGGAAATACAGAGGAAGTACAGTTCCAGCTCTCTATCGTTTTACTTCTAAATGCCCCCAGTGCCCAGGCCTGGCTCAAGCTTGCACTGGGAGCCAGGGATTCAACCCTGCTGACATGGCCCGCAGAAGTCCAACCACTTGAGTTATCACTGCTGCTTCCCAGGTCTACATCAGCAGGAAGCCAGAGTTAAAGAGTCAGAGTCAGGAATCAAACTCAGGCACTCCAATACAGGACCTGGACATCCTTGCCACTACTCTGTAACAACTTATGATAATTGTGAACTGACTGGAAAAGGCAGTTCCATTACGGTGGAACTAACTAAATACATTATTTTAATAATTATAAAAATGTGGTGTTTCATAGGGCAGATGTATCTAATTTTTTGGAACAAAGCTGCAAGTTAAAATAACAGGGCTGATGTGGTGCGTTCAGTAGGTTAAGTTCCCACTTGCAATGCTAGTATCTCGTAAAAGACCGGTGGTTCAGGACCCTGTAGATTGGCTTCCAATCCAGCTTCCTCTTAAGGCACCCTGGAAGGCAGCAGATGACGGCCTCAAGCCTTGTGGGAGACCTGCACGGAGCTCTGGCTCCTGCTGCAGCCTCAGCCTGGGCTGCTGCAGCAGATGGCAGATCCTCGTCTCCCTTTCTCTGTCACCCTGCCTTGCAAGTGAATAAATAAATAAGTCATTTTCTTAGTAGGAATAAACCGCTAGTCAACCAACAGCATTATCTGGGAGTTACTGCATCCAACTTACTCACCCAACAGACAAAAACAAACCGGGTAAGACACGCACATTGCTATACTCAAGTATTTTGTCAATTAACAAATGTTCACTAAAAGCTTACTTTATAGGGCCAGAATTGTGACCATCTGCAGTGCAGGCATGCCATATGGACACCAGTTCAAGTCCTGGCTGCTCCTCTTCCAAAGGAATTCCTGCTAAAGAACCTGGAAGAGCAGCAGAGGATGGCCCAAGTGCTTAGGCCCCTGCACCCATGTGAGAGACCAGAAAGAATGTTGTAGCTCCTCGTTTCAGCCTGGCCCAGCCTTAGTTGTTGTAGTCATTTGGGATATGAACCCGCGGATGGAAGATCTCTTTTTCCCTGTCTCTCCCTTTCTTTTCTCTAACTCTCTCTGCCTTTCAAATAAGTAAACAGAATTTAAAAAACAAACAAACAAAACACTTACTTTGTGCAAGAAATAATCTGAGTTAGAGTGATCCGACAGGAATCAAATGCAATAATCACTAGTGGAAGGATTAACAGGAAGTAGAATCAAGAAAGCATAGGGCTCAGGGTGGTAGCCTAGTGGCTAAAGTCCTCGCCTTGAACGCACCAGGATCCCATGTGGGCGCTGGTTCTAATCCCAGCAGCCCACTTCCGATCCAGCTTCCTGTTTCTGGCCTGGGAAAGCATTGGACGACAGCCCAAAGCCTTAGGATCCTGCAACCAAGTGGGAGACCCAGACAAAGCTCCTGGCTCCTGGCTTCAGATTCACTCAGTTCTGGCCTTTGTCTTTGACTCTTCTCTCTGTGTATCTGACTTTCCAATAAAAATAAAAATTATTTTAAACACAACAAAGAGCGTAAACCTGAATTAACATAGGTTTCATCACTAAATTGTAGATTGTGCCAAGTGGAGAGATGGAAGTCAGAAGGGAAGAAGGGCAATTCTGAACACCAAAAGGTATATTCTTTTTTTTTTTTTTTTTAAGGATTTTATTATTATTAGAAAGCCGGATATACAGAGAGGAGAAGAGACAGAGAGGAAGATCTTCCATCCGATGATTCACTCCCCAAGTGAGCCGCAACGGGCCGGTGCTATGCCGATGCTGGGAACCAGGAACCTCTTCCGGGTCTCCCACGCGGGTGCAGGGTCCCAAAGCTTTGGGCCGTCCTCAACTGCCTTCCCAGGCCACAAGCAGGGAGCTGGATGGGAAGTGGAGCTTCCGGGATTAGAACCGGCGCCCATATGGGATTCTGGGGCGTTCAAGGCGAGGACTTTAGCCGCTAGGCCACGCCGCTGGGCTCCAAAAGGTATATTCTATAAAAATAATATCCTGGAGAGTGAATAAATGAACCTGTCATGTTCACACAGGGAAAAACAAGCGAAAGGCTGGAACTGGTCGCTTCCTCAGTGAGTGGTCTGCACCCAGGAGGAACCAGGACACAGGGAGGAGTTCCAGAAAGTACGCAGAAAGGCCTAAAGCATAATTCTGCAAACTGACCCATGCCATGACCTTCTCACCTCTAAATTCTCATCACCTAACTTGCATGTTTCAAGAAGAGACTGAATGAATGGCAATATTCAACCTAATACACTTGATGGTAAAAACACCTATTATTTGTAGCTGGATCGTCAGCACCTACTGGAGTGCCAGTACTTTTCTTAAGTGTAAACTGAAAAGTCATTCCACGAAGGTATTTCAAGTCCAGTGAAGATTTAAGTTCAAAATGTGTCCGTGAAACACTTGGTGGCAAAAAAAAAAAAAAAAAAAAAGAGCTACTAAACATTTTTGAAGATAACATAATAAAAAAGTCGCTAAAAAGAATTAAAACAAAAGTCGCCTAAAAGGAAAACTGGTTTGTCCAACAGGGCACTACCTCCGGCACAAGGGACAGATCTGATTTCAGCAGGATGCCACAAATCTGGTCTCAGATCATAAAAGAGGGCAGAATGCAGATACCCACTTACTTAAAAAAAAAAAAAAAAAACCAAGGTCAGCTTTGTTGAAAAAAACGCAGAGGGGTGAGTGCCCCGGGCTATGATGACCTAACTAACCTCTAAAGTAACAGTCCATCATTGCAGAGATGAGGATGGAAATAACCTGCATTCCAAGAGGTGATTGCGACTAAATGCCCATACCAGCTGTGGAAGAGGAGGCCACTGTGCCCACGCAGGACGCGGCATCTCAAACGTCACCGCTACTTAACACGAGAAACGTTCCTAGAGAAACCCCTGAGGGCAAGGGCACGGATCGTGGACACCTGCGGGGCGAGTCGCCGGGGCCGCGACGACTTGCGGCGACTGGGCCAACGTCCCGCGTCCTCCTCCGGGAGCCCCGTCCCATGCAGCAGCACACGGAGCTGGACGCCGAGCCGGCGGGCCCGGGGCGACCTCAAAAGGGGACAGAGAGGCCCGAGAAGTGTGGGCAGCGGGAGGAAAAGGGCGGCCGCGCACCCGGGCGCACCTGCTGTGCGAGGAGCTGTCGCCTTAGCTTCTGCCGCTCGCGGATCTCCTGCAAGCGGCTGTCCATGTCGGTCTTTCACTCGTCCCTCTGCAGCCAACCCGCTGCCCAAGCTGGTCAGTCACCACAGCACACTTTTCAGGGAGACACGGTCTGCGACACGCAACAGGAAAGCGGGTCCCGGGTGGGCACTTCCGGCGCACCGAGTGAGCGTCTCCTGTCGGACGCCTGCGATTGGACGCCCGTTGGAAGGGACCCAATGAGCGGCCTCGCGGCGTTTGACTGGCGTGCAGCCTTGAGGCCTCCGGGGGCGGGGCGGAAGCGCCGGGAGCTGTGGGCTGATCCCGAGTGGAGACTTTCCTGGCCTGTCGCTCCTCTGGTAGTTTGTCACATTTGCGTGGTTTACCCGTACTGCTCTGAAATGTCGACTCGCTTCCCATTCATTCCCTCCATAACAATCCTGACGTTTTCGAGCTCGACAGATGCCCGCCCCCCCCCTTTTTTTTACTTAAGGTGCGTTTAATCATTTGAAAGATTGCATTTGGGACAGCCGCATTGTACATTACGGAGCTTGGGTTGGAATCCCAACTGCCCTTCTGAGATCAGCTTTCTGCAAATGGTGAGAACTCCATCAGTGGGAGAGATGCGGATGGAGTTGCCAGACCTTGACTGCAGCCAAGCCTACACGTGTGTGTTGTAGGCATTTAGCCATCTGTGAGAATGTGTGTGTCTGTATTTCACAAAAAAATAAAAACCTGAAGATCGTACCTGTTGCTTATTTGGGTACTATACTGATTTAAACTATTTACCAGTGATGGCAATGGGCAACTGTACATACCTGTGTTTACTGATGTTGGGCATTTTCCAGAAGGTACCGTCATGGAGCTTAGACTACCAAAGATCAGGTAAGTTGGGTTTTGTTTGTGGAGTTAGATCTTGTTAGATGTTTTCTTTTCTTTCTTTTTTTTTTTTTTCTTTCCTGGTATGATACGGTGTCAGTTCCTTAATTGTGTTCTTTCACTCCATTTCTCAACCTACAATTGTTGAGGCAATGGTTGGACTGGCTGTCTGCAAGCTACATTTCACATTTCTAATTTGTGCACATTCAGAAGTCCTGGGAGAGGTGAGGCCTAGCAGTCCTGCAATGTTAAGAGAAGGTGAATGCAGCTTTGTAAGTGTGTCCAGGTTGTTTGCTGCACATCTCTTAGGATGATTTATATTGCTGGGAAAGTTGGAACACAAATCTTCAGTTTAATAGACAGACTTCATGGTAATGACCTTTTGGGTCTCTCGGGGTTTCACTTCAGACAGGATTGCCACATGAGCTTGTCATTTGCTAATTTCTAGTGGGCTCTGTTATCACCAAGCTTGATTAATAAAGACTCCTTAATACATTCTAGACTTGTCTGGCATGATCTCTTTTACACCCCGCAACAGTCGTATGCCTGGTTACAATACAATTAAAAGATTTTTGCTTTCCTGTAGGGGAATTTGGTAAAGATACAGACATGTACCACCTTAGAGTATTTAGCAAAGCCACTGGAATTCTTCAGAGAGTTGTTGCTGTTTTTACAGAAATGGACACATACCTCTAAAATCTATCTCCCCACCAATGAGTTATAAAACACTAGAGCACATTGGCATGCGTATAGAGTTATTTATGTGCCTTTCACTAATGAACATTCATCATGGCAACATCAGGGCCATGAGAGAGTGTGCATAGTAGGAGAAGGAGGGAAAAGAACTTTGGGAATCCCTACACTGATTCATAGTCACTGAAGAAGCAGCTTAAGTCACACACAGACATTGGGGAGATAATTGGAGATCCATAAAGCAATGGACACATGCCTTCCAAGCTTCTTGCTAAGGGGCCCTCTGGATCTGTGTGCCCAAACACCTCTTCAGAATGACCCCACAGTTGTCGTCTACGCGTCTGATCTCAGAATGACCCCCACAATCTCCACTATGATGGGAAGGTTTCTTTGCTACTTAAGTTCGGGCTCAGGTATCCCTGGGGAGGGGGAACCTGTGGGAGGTTATTAAGCCATGAACATCTTGCCTTTCTGAGTGGGATTAGGTGCCCCTGGTAAAGCGCTGAGCAGAGGGCGAGGACTGAGGCACAGATGAATAAACAGCCTGCTGTGATGCCAAAGTCAGGATCAACATGCGATCGGCACCCTGGCTGCTCTGCTAAGATTCAGCTCTCTGCATAGGTGCTATGACAGTGTTGGAATACAGCCCACATTCTGGCCATGGACATGAGAGGCCAGGTGGAGGTCAGGGTGTGCAGATGAGTAAGTTCAAGTGCCCTCGTCATGTCAACAGAAAACCATTGACTTAAAATATTATCAGAGGAAATGTTTCTGCTTGTTACCAAAAAAAAAAAAGTTAGCATGAAGCCAGTGATGTCACGAAAACAGCAAATAAAACGTCTCCAAAATACACAGTGTAGGAGGACATTGTGACCCTAGAAGGTCAGCGAGCATAGGATTACAGTTGATTGGATAATATCTGTATGAAAACAACCCAATGGCTACCTTTTGTATACCTGATTGGATATCATTTGTAAAAGAACAGTTGAGTGGACCTCATGTGTATGAGAACACTTGGTGGAATATACAAGACAAAAGGAGTTCCAAACAAAAGCATAGAAACATTGTTGGGTTTTGTTGATAAGCTCAATACTTCCTCTCTTATCCCATATGACCCTCAGTGTATAAAGTCTGATGCCACTAAAAAACTTCGGCTTTGACCATCAGTCAGGGTCCATGCATGTTCTTATCGGCTCCATGCACCAAGTCCATCGCTGCGGGACAGCGACAACACAGGAGGAAGGAGGGGAAACTGGGTGCTTCTGGCACTGTAGAGACAGGTTGCCCCCTGCCTCCAAGGGCTGTGGATATTCTGGCCCTTAGAAAACAACCAATAGGGCCCCTATCATCACGGCAAAGGGCTTTTCAGATGTCCTTGCTCCTCTTCTGAGAACTTACAATCTTAAGTGGAATGGCTTGCCTTTCAGAATATATCTTAGAACATAAAAGGCAGCAGACAGAGGGGTGGGCATTTGGTGTCACAGTTAAGATGCCAGTTGGGAAGCCAGCATTCTGTGTCACAGCACCTGGCTCGTCTCATCTCCGCTCCACTCGTGACTCCAGCTTCACGCAGTACACATCCTGGGAGGTCACAGGTGACGGAGTAAGTACTTTGGTCCTTACCGCTCCCATGGCCAAGTACGCGGGTCCCTACTCGTTCTGGCCTATCTGCTGCTCATGTTGTCATTCTGCAAGTGAACCAGTGGATGGACAATCTCTCTCCTTCTCTTTATCTCTCTGCTACACTGTCTTTCAAACAAATAAAATGAAAAAAAAAATCTTACTTGTTAATACACATAAGTATCACACATATTTATAAGTGTATGTTGTTTTGATATTACACAACTTAGGTGTTACCTAATGTTGTCTACCCGTTATATTAGATAACTGCATAAACAGCTTTACTATGATTGGTTTGTGGTGCTAAAGATGTTTAAAAAGTGTTACTTATATTGCTATGAGTTGAAGGATTCTAGAAGGATCTGAGAACATTTTACTTTAACCCTATCATCATTATTTGCAATTCAACTAGATTAAAAATAAAATTTGATTTCATTTGTAACAGCCTAGACTATCGTTTCATTTTTATATTCCAGGCATTCCTTTCGCCCTGGTCACATTTACCAAAGGTCTCCTCACGTCAGAGCGCACATGCATATTGTCCACTAGATGGCGACAGAAGCCCACAAACATTTCAGACGGCCAAGCAGGGGAAAAGAGCTTGAGACCAAACTAATTTCTAAAAACTAGAGGATAGTTCCATCAGAATGTTAGAGTCTCGATATTGACTTTTTTAAAAATCCTGTTAAAATAATTAGAAATACATATTTTGAAAATTTAAAATTGTTTTTTAAATTGGCTAGCATAGAAAACAGGGCTGGAGACAAAACTTACCCAGCAATTGCAACAACCAGTGTGCGTGTATGCTGATTGGATTGACAGACAGTGCCAGACTCTTGGCATGCATACACAAGAATCAGGTCTGGGATCACCTCAGACGAAGTTTCTCTGGGGATCTTCCCAACTGAACCACTAGATTCAGAACTCCAACCATGGAGAGAATTGCAAGTTCCATGGTCTGACTGTGCAGTGCCTCCCTCAGTGGCTTAGACAGGGCAGTGGATATACCCAGGTGCACACGGAGCATATGGCAGTACAGTGGAGCCGGTAGAGAACACCTGCTACTGTAACAGAGGATGGAGGACAGAACAAATCGGTCAACTACCCCAGCCAAATGTTGGCAGTGAATAACTGGCCAGAAACTCTGTGCCAACCAGTGGATTCTGGAGAGATTTCATCATGCTTGGAGTGGCGAGATGGGCAGCAATTCAAAACTGTTGAACTGTTGAAAACCACTTGAGTAGGAACTTTGGAACATCAGGGACCCTAAGATGGTTGGGAGGCTGGGTGTGGCTTCTCCCTTTATCTCCCTCTTTCCCCCAGATAACAGCAAGAAAAAAGAGAATGTGGAAATAATGTTCTTACCCACTTTCCTCTAGCCCTTGACCCTTTGTACCCTGATCAACTCTGTAAAAATCCTCAAAAATAAAATAACAGAAAGAAACTGCTGCCACTGGGAAGTAGCTAGCCAGGACTGCTACATCAAGGGCTGGGGAAAGAGTACAGGAGGTCAACAAAGATGGCAGGAGAACCCTTCCTGCTTGAGCAGTCTCCAACTTCAGGGGTAACGAAAACTCTGACTCAGACGGGCTTCTTTCAGCTCTCCTTGGTGGTGTTGGTCTGGCCAGCAGTGAGTTCCAGGTGGCAAGACGGTTGCCTGGAACATCCTGTGAAAAACAACTGCAGTGAGCTTAACTTTCTCTGATTTGGTGGCTCCCTATCTATGCTGTTCTCTTGCCTAAATCCCTGCTCTTCTGTAGAATATTGATCAACAGCATCAACATGTCTGTGCTTAAGGACCCAGGTTGCAGGTTTTTTGGGCTAGGCTTATAATGCAAGCATCCTATATTGAAACATTTGTTAAAATCCTGGCTGCTCCACTTCTGATGCAGCTCTCTGCCAATGTGCCTACAAAGCAAGACAAGATGACCCAGTGCTTTGGCCTCTGCCACCCATATGTGGGACCCAGATGGAGTTCCTGGTTCCTGGTTTTAGTCTGGTTCAGGCCTGGCCATTGCAGTTTTGTATCAATTTCTATAGCCTCCGTGTAGCATTAAGACATCTAACTAATGAAATATATGTGTAAGCAGATATAGGGGACAAAGAAGTTCAACAGATGTATAAGGGGGCCAGTGCAATGGCTTAATGAATAAGTCATCACCTTGCAAGTGCCAGGATCCCATATGGGTACCAGTTCATGTCCAGACTGCTCCACTTCTCTTCCAGCTCCCTGTCTGTGGCCTGGGAAAGCATTAGAGGGCAGCCCAAAGCCTTGGGACCCTGCACCCACGTGGGAGACCTGGAAGAAGTTCCTGGCTTCAGTTTGGCTCGGTTCCAACTGTTGTGGCCATTTGGGAGATAGTAGGTCATTTTGGCTCTCCTTCTCTGCATAAATCTGCCTTTCCAATAAAATAAATAAATATTTTAAAAATAAAAAGATACATAAGAAAATGCTCCTTTTTGTTTGGGGCTCAGCCTTCTGATCGAGCTCTCTGCTGATGCACCTGGGAAAGCAGTGGAGGATGGTCCGGGTACTTGGGCCCCTGCACCCCGGGGGATAACAGGATGAAGCTCCCGGCTCCCGGCTCCCGGCTCCTGGCTCAGGTCTGGCCTAACCCTAGCCTTAGAGGCCATTTGGGGAGTGAAGCAGTAATTGGAAGATCTCTCCTCTCTCTCTCTTCCTCTCTGTAATTCTGCCTTTGAAATCATAAACAGGGCTCAGCAGCGTGGCCTAGTGGCTAAGGTCCTTGCCTTGATCCCATATGGCTGCTGGTTCTAATCCCGGCAGCTCCACTTCCTCTCTATCTCTCCTCCTCTCAGTATATCTGACTTTGTAATAAAAAAAAAATCATAAACAGATCTGTAAAATAAAGTTTCTGTAATTATTCAATATGCCAAACTGAATGAAATGAAATTCAAATGACAACATTATAGGATATAGAAAATGAAAGTGGAGGAAATCTTCGAGAGCATCCTGTAGAACTTCTCTCTGAAAGTGGAAATGCCTTTTCCATAACCCCAGCAAGTGGAAATCCATTTTATGCTTAAACATATCTCATGTATCAAAATCCAACTCGCTGGCCCTGTCCTGCCATCTGAAGCAATAGGCTATGTGTCTACTCCTCACAGAAAGCATTCTAATGTTTAACGGTACTTACAATTTTCCAATGATCTTGCCTTCTCCAAAGCAAATTCTCCAATTTCTTTTTTTTTTAAGATTTATTTTATTTTTGGGCCTGGTGCGGTGGCCTAGCAGCTAAAGTCCTCGCCTTGAATGCCCCGGGATCTCATATGGGTGCCGGTTCTAATCCCAGCAGCTCCACTTCCCATCCAGCTCCCTGCTTGTGGCCTGGGAAAGCAGTCAAGGATGGCCCAAAGCTTTGGGACCCTGCACCCACATGGGAGATCTGGAGGAAGAGCTCCAGGCTCCTGACTTCAGATTGGTGCAGCACCGGCCATTGTGGTCACTTGGGGAGTGAATCATCGGACGGATGATCTTCCTCTCTGTCTCTCCTCCTCTCTGTATATCTGACTTTATTTATTTTATTTTTATATGTATTTTTAAATTTTATTTTTATTTGAAAAGCAGAGTGACACAGAAAGGAGAGACAGAAAGATCTTCCTTCCAGCTCTGTTGCACTTCTCAAACAGCCACAATGGCTGGAACTGAGTGGATCTGAAGCCAGGAGCTTCCTCTGGGTATCCCACATGGGTGGGTACATAAGCCCAAAGATTCGGGTCACCCTCCATTGCTTTCCCATGCCATAAGCAGGGAGCTGGATTAGAAGTGGAACCACTGGGACATGAACCAATGCCCGTATTGGATGCTGGCACTTCAGGTGAAGACTTAGCCTCCTACACCATGGCACGGGCCCCAAAGCCCCCAATTCTTAACACTTCTTAGCCCATAAGTTTATTTCTAAAATATCCTTAAAACTTTTTTTTTTAAAAAAAAACATGTTTTATTTAGTTCAGAGGGAGGAAGAAATCTCTTGTCTGCTCATAACTCCTTATTGTAAATAACAGCCAGGGCTGGGCCAGGTCAGAGACAGGAACTCAGAAATCAGTTCATGTTCCTTGTGCAAGAGGCAGGGACCCAGCTACCTAAGCCATCACTTGCCCTACCCCAGAGTGCACGTTAGCACAAGCTGGAATCAGAAGCAGAGCCAAGACTTGAACTTAGGCACTCTGATATGTTATGTGTATGACCCAAGAGCGCTAGAAAGTGTGACATCCAATGCCTACCCCAACTTCGCTTTTAATTGACAAATAATAATTGGATATATGGGGTACAATATGATATTTTGATGCATATATATTGTGATATTACTAAGTCAAACTAGTTAAAAGTCATCACCTCTACAGGCACAAAGGCCCTCGGGAATCTTGTGACAACAAGCTCCATGTGGAGCTTCAGTTCATGTTTTTATGATGCTCTGCCTGAGGTTCCAGATGAAGCAGATGTATCCTGGGAGAGGAGCTATTTAGTTGATGAGCAGGATCGAATTACATGTGAGGTCTTGCAGCCACTTCCAGCTCCTGCAGGCCTATCTAGCTGCCTACCTATTCATCCTACAACAAAACACTCAGAATTTGCAGTCCTAGCAGTTTTGATCTATGTGATGCACTGCTGTTATTATCACCACCAGTGGTGTGATAGTCACTCGAGCTTACTCTTCCTGTGCAACTGAAATGTTGCCCCCTCTGACTAACACATCCCCTCCTCCCCATTCACCTCCCTCCCGGACCCTCCGGGAACTCCTCTCTACTTCCAGGAATTTGTTTCTTTACAAGGCCTCAGGTAAGTGAGACTATACATGTATTTGTGTTTGTGTGCCTGGCATTACATCCACATCACTGCAAAGCACAGAAACTTTCTTCCATTTTAAGGTTGAATAGCATTCTGTTATGTTTCTGCATGCCACATTTTCCCCAGTCCTTTATGTGACAATGGTCTCCTGGGTTGGTTCCCTGTCTTAGCCTTGTGATAAAGTTGCAAGAACTATGGGAGTGCAGCTATCTCTTGGACAGGCTGATTTCCATTTCTTTGGTGGAATTGTTTGATCCTGTGGTAACTCTATTTTTAAATTCTTCATGCTGTTTTCCATAATGTCTATGTGAATTTACATTTCCAATTACAGCACACAAACGCTCCCTTTTAGCTATACCCTCACTAATGTTTGTTATAGCTCATCTTTTTGATAAAAGTAATTCAAACAGATGTGTGGCTGCTCTCCCATTATGGTTTTAATTTGCATTTCCCTGATGATCAGTAATGGTAAGAATGTTTTCATAATTTGTTGGTGACTTGTATGTCTAGTTTTGAAAAATGTCTGTTCAGGTTCTTTGTCAATTTAACTGGGTTCTTTGTTTTCAGTGTTGCTTGAGTTCCTTATAGATTTTCAATACTACCCATTTATCAGTTGTAGGATTTGCAAATATTTTCTGCAAGCCCATTGTTTATCTGTTCACTCTATTGTTCCCTTTGTAGCATAAATGCTCTTTATTTATTTTGAAAAAATGTTTTTAAAGATGTATTTATTTTCACTGGAAAGGCAGATTTCCAGAAAAAAAGGAGAGACAGAAAGAAAGATCTTGCATCCATTGATTTACTCCCCAAATGACCACACTCTCAATCTGAGCCAATCCAAAGCCAGGATCCAGGAGCCTCTTCCAGGTCTCCCACATGGGTGCAGGGTCTTAAGACTTTGGGCCAAACGCCACTGCTTTCCCAGGCCACAAGCAGGGAGTTGGATGGGAGAGGAGCAGTTGGAACATGAACCAGTGCCCATATGGGATGCTGGTGCTTCAAGGTGGAGGATTAGCCAATCAAGCCATTGCAGTGCCCCTGCAAAACCCTAACTGCCCTTTAGCTTAATGCAACCCTAACTGGTTATTTTTACTTTTCTTGCCTATGCTTGCAGAGTCAAATTAAAAAAAAAAGTCTTGCTTAAGTGTTAAGGAGACCTCCACATCTGTTTATTTCAGGTATTACCTATAAGTCTTTTTTTTTTTTTTTTTTTTTTAAGATTTACTTATTTATCAGACCAGAGAGGGTATACCTAAGAAGCCGTTGAACTTGACTGGACAATAAGATGCTGGACTCTATGTTTGGTATACGCTTGCAATGGGGGAATCTCAACTGAACTTGAGCTGTGGTTATGCAACAAGGTGGAGGAATCCACCATGGTGGG
Organism: Ochotona princeps; assembly: GCF_030435755.1. Lineage (NCBI taxonomy): Eukaryota > Metazoa > Chordata > Mammalia > Lagomorpha > Ochotonidae > Ochotona > Ochotona princeps. The sequence continues at coordinate 33,670,446 of NC_080838.1, forward strand.
AGGGTTTGGGGAGGGGTGGGAGAACCCAAGTATCTATGTAACTGTGTCACATAATACAATGTAATTAATGAAGTTAAATAATAAATAATTAAAAAAAAAAGATTTACTTATTTATTTTTCTTGCAAAGATAGCTCAGATTTACAGAGAGACAAAGATCTTCCATCCGCTGGCTCACTTCCCAAATGGCCACAATGGCCGGAGCTGAGCTGATCCTAACCCAGGAACCAGGAGCTTCTTCTGGGTCTATTATACAGGCGTAGGGTCCCAAGGCTTTGGGCCATCCTCCAATGCTTTCCCAGACCACAAGCAGGGAGCTGGATGGGAAGAGCAGCTGGGTCTGGAATGATGTCTATGTGGGATGCAGGTACCACAGGTGGAACGACCTTTTAACTTATGTATTTTTTATGAACAAAAATCAGTCAACTTTTTAAAGTGACATTGGCCATTATTCAAAGTATTTTAATCTGGATAAGCACATCCTATCTCCTTCCTACCACAGTTTAGCCAATAAAATAAGCGGGGAGGAGCAGTTTTTATGGCATCAAAAGAATACTTATCAGAGAATGGCCTACAGATCCCTTCCTTCAGCTATCTTGAGTTTTAATAAGGATTGGCATTTTGCAGATTTATTTATTTATTTATTTATTTATTTATTTATTTATTTATTTATTTATTTATGATTTACAACAGAGAGAGGAGAGACACACAGAAAGAACAATTGCCTATCTGCTGGTTCACTTAGACAATCTGAAGCCAGGACCTTTCTCTTGGTCTCTCATATGGGTGCAGTGGCCCAAGCACCTGGGCCATCCTCTGATGCTTTCCCAGGCACACTAGCAGCAAGCTGTTTATGGGAAGTGGACACATTGGTCATTCAGTAACATGTTATTTAACTCCAATGTGTCGTAATTTTTTTTTACGTTTATTTCTGTTGTTGATTTTGTTTTGAGGCTTTTCATTTGGGAGGATATATAGTAACTGTGTGACAGAGATTATCATATCCGGATGTGAGGATACAATGCAGTATGCATCTCTATTTCCAGATCAAAGATACACTCCCAATGAAACTTAAATATATTGGCAATAGGATACTGGATTCTTTGCCAATGTCTGTAGCTGCAATGTCAGGATACTTAAATAGCAGAATGATGGACATATGATTGTTTATGAAGGACTATTCTATCCTAATAATACAAGCTGAATCAGTAGTAGGAGGGAACTTTGGGAAGTAATTATAAAATTAAAAAAAGTGTGAGGTAAAAAAGAAAAAATTTATTTGAAAGGTAGTGTTTCAGAGAGAGAGAGCTCTTCCATCTGCTTGTTCACCTCCTGAACAGATACAATAGTGAGAGCTGAGTCAATCTGAAGCCAGGAGCCAGGAGCTTCCTTCAGATCTTGCACATGGGTGCAGGGGCCCAAGAACATAAGTCAACCTCCACTATTTTCCCAGGTTATAACAGGGAAGTGGAGCAGAAGTGGAGCAACCAGGATTTGATCTGATGCTCAAACAGGATGCTGGCACTGCAGGTAGAAGCTTAGCCTATTATGCCATGGTTTCAGCCTCATATTTTCTTTTCTAAATTACAGATTTATTTGAAAAGCAGAGGTATAGAGAGAAAGAGAGGGAGAAACAGAGAAAGATCTTTCATCTACTGGCTCACTCCCTAGGTGCATGCAATGGCCAGGATTTCTTCTGCTGCTTTCCCCCAGCAAATTAGCAGGAAGCTGGATTTGGAAATAGGCTGGACTCCGACAGTCCCGCAGCGATGGACTAGAAGCATGGAGCCGATAATAACACGCATGGACCCTGACTGATGGTCAAAGCCGAAGTTTTTTAGTGGCATCAGACTTTATACACTGAGGGTCATATGGGATAAGAGAGGAAGTATTGAGCTTATCAACAAAACCCATCAACTGTTTCTAAGCTTTTGTTTGGAACTCCTTCTGTCTTGTATATTCCACCAAGTGTTCTCATACACATGAGGTCCACTCAACTGTTCTTTTACAAATGATATCCAATCAGGTATACAAAAGGTAGCCATTGGGTTGTTTTCATACAAATACTATCCAATCAACTGTAATCCTGTGCTCGCTGACCTTCTAGGGTCACAATGTCCTCCTACTTTTATAGACAGTGGTTTGACTTGTTGCATCACAATGTTGGCTAGAACAAAGGTTTTGAAAGCAAAATTGATCTCAACAATTATAGTTCATAATTTTCACTGAGATTACTTGGATTCTATCAGCCTTAATTTCCTCGTTGGTAAAAAAGGTAGCCATTCAGTTGTTCTCATGCAAAGGATATCCAATCAGTCACACACAAGACATCCATTAAGTTGTTTATCATACAAATATTGTCCAATCAACTGTAATCCTGTGCTCGCTGACCTTCTAGGGTCACAATGCCCTCCTACACATGTGCATTTATTTCATCTAAGTTTCACATGCCATTGGATTCTTTAAAGGAAATAAAGGCCTGAACAAGGGGTAAAACTAGATGATTTCTGCAGTAGGTTTGATAAAAAGTAGATTGCCTTGGGAAACTATGAAAGGAAGAAAAAGAGTAGAAGCTAACAGTAGGAAACTGGTTGAAAACAGCAAAGCTTGTTCACTTGATTTCTTCAGCACCCTCTGACTGCAGAGTTGAGGATGCGCCTCCCCGGGGATGTGGGAAAGGCTCCTCTCACACAAGGGCTGTACTTTAAAACTTTTCAAAAAGATTTGTCTTTTTTGGAAAGGCAGATCAGATTTGAGGAGAGAAGAAGAGACAGAGAAAGAGATCTTCCATCTGCTGGTTCACTTCCCAAGTGGCTTCAATGTCCAGAATTAAACCAATCTGAAGCCAAGAGCCAGAAGCTTCTTCTGGGTCTCCCATGCAAGTTCAGGCCCCCAAGGTTTTGGGCTGTCCTCTACTACTTTCCCAGGCCATAAGCAGGGAGCTGGATGGGAAGTGGAGCAGCCGGGACATGAACCAGCACCCATACAGGATCCTGGTGTAAAGAGTTATTCCAATATCCTTCCCTGGACCCGGCGCCATTCCTTCTTCCTCAGCTCATGAAGTTCACGCTGGTCCAGCAGTCCACCAATCAGATGTAACCTGGCATTCCACCTGAATCCCACCCCAATCTTCCAGCCCCCTCCCCAACCCCACCCACTCGCCAATCATCCCTAGGCATTCACCTGCAGGCGCCAATCCCCTGGGGGCCTGGCCTCAATCCCTCCCAATCCCCAACCCCTACACCTGGCTGACAAAAAGGCTCCCCCCCCAGGTGCGGCTCTCTCTCTTATCCCTCCTTCTCTGGTCTCTGTCTCTCTGCTCTCTCTCTCTCTCTCTGGTCTCTCTGGTCTCTCCTCTCTCCTCTCTCCCTCTCTCTTCCTGTCTTTCCCTTCTCTTCTCTCCCCTTCTTTCCTGATTTTCACCACCTCTACCCTGTTCCTGCCCCGTTGGAATAAACCTCCTAAGATACCTCATTGCGTCTGGTGTGTTTCAGCTCACGGTAAAGAACCAGGTTGTGGGAATTAGCTGCGCGTAATAATATCGTAATATCGTATGAACTAGAACTCTGCCAACTTTTTAAATAACTAACACCTGGTGCTTGCAAGGTGAGGACTTAGCTATTGAGTCATCATGTCAGGCCCTGATTTTTTTTTTTTGTTTTGTTTTAGTGTTACTTGTATTTATTTGAGATGTAGCGACAAAGAGACAAGGAGATATAGGCAGAAAGACATCTTCCATCTGCTGGCTCAGTCTCCAAATATTCACAACAGCCCTGGCCATGTGGATGTCAGAACTTAGGACTCAGTCCCAGATTCCCAGTTGGGTGGCAGGGATCCCCCATCTACTTCAGCCTTGACCTGCTGCCTCTCAGGGTACATATTAGCGAGAAACTGGAAATCTGATGCCAAGTTGGGACTCAAGCCCAGATCCCAACATGGGATCAGGGCATGCCACATGGCATCTGAGAGCTTAATCTTGCCCTTTTCTGAGGGTCTTGTGGAAGTTCAGAGAGCTCTTTCCCGACCTGAGCTTTTGTGGATCTGTTTAGTTTACAACAGTTAATATTCCAGCATGTGGTATTTTGGGCAGGATGAACCCCAACATAAACTCATTAGAAACAACCTAAGGTGAATTAGTGGGCAAGCAATAAAGGTTAGCTAGGAACTAGAAGATAGTATGCAAGACCTACTAAGACACAGGGTCCCAAACCTCATCCTAGGAGTGTCCCCTGGAGAGAGATAACCACCCACTTTCATGGGCTGTCATTGCTTTGAAACAGAGATTTAAAAGGAGATTCTCACCACCCACAAGGGTATGTGTTCTAGGGGCAAACAGATCATTTCTAATACTTCCTTTCTGTCTCATGAGCACCCCATACTTAATTCAAAAGACTAGTCAGGGCCAGCACAGTGGCTCAACAGACAAATACTCTACGATGCCGGCATCCCATGTTGGTCCCAACTGCTATACTTCTGATCCAGCTCCCTGCTTACAGCCTGGGAAAGCAGAGGATGATGGTCCAAAGTCTTGGGACCGTGTACCCACTGTATCCATATAGTAGCAAAGAAGAGGCTCCTCCTGGCTCCCGGCTTTGGATTAGCTCAGCTCTGGCTGTTGCGCCTATTTGGGGAGTGAACCAGATGAAGATCATTCTGTCTCTTATAAATCTCCCTTTCAGATAAAAATATATAAATGTTTACAACAAGACTGCTGGGAAGTGCTAGAACTGTCAACCATTCTGAGGAATAGACCACAGTCTTTATCACACTGGCAGCAAATAAGGAGACCACAGGAAATCACTCCCACAGCCATGATACCATGAGCAGGGGAAGTGAACAAGCAAGAATGGGAAGTTCTTGTTATCACATGTAAAGATGCCTGCATGTTCACGCAGGCACAGTATAGAAACATGCCACAACATACATTGCAGGGTGTGGCATTAGGGTATAAGTTCTCCTGGGACCAAGATCTTCACATCAAAACGAAGGGAAGTGGTGACCTTTGGATACACTCTGACCCTTGCGTGCAGGTGTTGCTGCTGCAGTAGGGTCAGGTTGCTGGCGCCTGTCTCTCTGGAATGTGACTGAAACCTGGGATACAACTTTGGAAGGTATCCAAGGCTTTCAGAGTCTGGAAATGAGTTCCAAGGACGGGAGCTGCTCAGGGCATTCCTCAGGGAAAGAACCTGTAATTGTGTGATGTCCTCAATGGAAGCTGAGTATGGGCTTTGGCTCCTGTGGGGGCATTCCTGTCTTTGAAAAGCTGGAAAGGCCGTGAGTACAGAGAATAACTCAGCTGAAAATCCTAAAATTCAGAAGTGTAAGTTCAACCACTAAAATCCTATTTGTACTTCATTTGGTACGTTAAAATACCTGATATCATTAGCTCATGGCAACAAATAAAGGGCAGCCTTGCATTACAACAGGATTACAACACACTGTATGCCTTGCACGTGACACAGGCTGCTGACTGCTCCAGAACGCCATGCTAGATCCCACTGTGAATTCAGTGTTTCTGGGCGAGTCCATTTCCCACAAAGAATGATGGATTCTAAGGTGTGGTTCGCCTGGGGTGATGTGGTCCATGGTGTGCCAGCTGGCACCTGGGACACAGCACACAGATCCAAGGTAAATTTTACTATGGGAGACAGCAGCATAAAACAACCTTTGGTTAAAGAAAAAAAAATCATCTTACTCCATCTTCCTTTTTCTGTTCCCTAGGTAAGTTACAGGCCATTCTGCCTGAGATTCTGGTATTTAACATAGAGACGCACTCCCCGCTTTCTCTGCAAAGCAATGCCATAGTTTCTGGAAAGAGGACGGGAGTAGGGAGGTAACTCAAGAAGAGAAAAACGAAACAAAAGCCGTGGTTTCTCTTCTGCGGGTGGGCAGAGGTTTGCGATGCCAGAGCACCGGACACTACCACCCCATAGCTCCCAATTTCCCTTTCCTGCACTTCCAAGCCCACCCCAGCCTCGGCCTCAGCCTCAGATGGGACGAGCTACTGGGGTCCCTCCACCTCCCCAGGCCTCAGCCTTGTCCCCTTAACGCGACCGCAAGCCGGCCGGCCCCTGGACAGTGGCCGGGTCCGACGCTGCGACGCGGTTCCCCAGCTCGGCCGACGTCGGGGCGGGGTCGCGGCGGCGCCGGCCTGCAGGGGGCGCCCCGAAGCCTGTGCCCACGGGGAGCGACCCTGAGGTGGGAGTCCCGCGACGCGGGGCGCGGGATGGCGCAGCGTGGCCGTGCCGCGGCGGCCGGGCGGCGTCGCTGGGGCTCCGCGGGGGAGCGTGGGCATTGCCGCCGTCCGGGTGACTCCCTCAGTGACGCCGGGCGCGTTCCTTCCTCTTCCTCTCGCCCCTCAGGCCCCGCCTTCCCTTCCCTCCGCCCACCTCCCTGAGCGGAGCCGCCGCGCCGCCGCCGCCGCCGCCAGGAGCGCCTCATGTCGGCCCCCGCCGGGTCCCCTCACCCGGCCGCCAGCGCCCGGATTCCGCCCAAGTTCGGTGGAGCCGCCGCCTCAGGACCCGCGGCGCCCACTGACCCGAACCCGGCGCCGCACCAGCAGAACGGTGAGGCGGGCGAAGCGCCGGGCCTAGTGTCTGCCGGACGGCCTGCGCGGCCCGGCCGGGCCGGGGCGGGGCGGCCGGTACCGGAGGCGGCCGGGCCACGGGCTGTCTCGCAGGCCGCGGGGGTCGGGTTGGGTCGGGGTCCCGGGAAGGGCTGGGAATTAGCGATGGATGGCACGGGTTAGGGGAAGGGGCGCCCTGGCGTGGGGCGGGCTGGCTTGGGAGAACCCGAGCCGGAGCTGTTTATGTAAGGCGACCCCAGGCCCAACAGCGCTTGGGGGGCATTGGGAGCCCATAGGAAACGGGGAACCCGCACTCTTGGGCCGCTCGGGGTTTCCAGGAGCCTGGGGGTGAGGGGTGGGCGAGAGGCTCCGAGGCCGCTGGGAGCGCCGGTGTGGAGAAGGCTGATTGCAGCCATGCAGCCCAGTGAGTTGTGCCCTGGCTGTCGGGAGTGGGGTGGGTGGGGAGAATGTGGTCCTGAGTTGCAAGGCACAGCCAGCACGGGGCCTGGAAGGGAACTGGAGTTTGCACTCAAGTTTGTAGACAAAAGGGTATGAACAAGCTATGTAAGTGTAACTAACCCTGACCCAGTTCGGCCTCCGGGTCTGCGCTGGCTGCTACACCTGCTGCTGGCGTGGTTTTGGAGTTTTGCTGTCTGAAAGGGAGCAGGTGTCAAACCGATTTCAACGAATACCTTGAGAGCGGGCTGGTTTTCTCCGCTTTCAGAAAGTGAGAAACTCTTTTGAGGGCCAGGCCTGCGGCAACAGCCCACAAATGTACTTTGAAAGCTGCTTACCTTACCATACTAGGATCCTGGGTTCTGGGTAGATGCAGTTTTCGGCTGGACATGACCTCTGGGAAATCTGTTCTCTCTTCTTGGGGCTTGGAATTTATCCAAGCAGTCTGTGTAGATTGGATAGGCTTGTGAGATGAGAAACTGTGGAAGTACTTTCAGGATTTAGAAAAATGGTCTGTTCTGAAACTAAAGCAATACTCTAAAAGTGGTGGGTCTGTTTCATCTAATTTGCTAATGACTATGTTACAGATGACGCTTTCCAAACATGAGGTTTACTGTTTCTCCCTAAAAACCAGAGGCTGATTTTTTTTTTCAAATACTCAGATGTGACAGTGTAGCCTTAATAGTCCCGGTCAGGGTCAGTGTTCCAGTATTGTTCATACTGTTCCCTGTGCTGAATGAGTAGTGTTGGTGCCATACACCTGTCCTGAAGGTCTGTAACAATGTGAGTAGTTTTCGTTTTTTAACCTTAATAAAAGGGGTTATATTTTGTTTGTTACATTAGCATTGTGTGTGAATTGGAGCAGATCACTCAGGAATGGATCCCAAGTCTTCCGCAACGTTGTATAACCATGTGTTTCACTGATTCAGGATTGGCCCACCTTGATTTTCTTTTCTTTTTTTAAAGATTTATTTTTTATTGGAAAAAGCAGATTTACAGAGAGGAGAGACAGAAAGATCTTCCATCCACTGATTCACTCCCCAAATGGCCGCAGCAGCCAAAGCTGAGCTGATCCAATGCCAGGAGCCAGGAGCTTCTTCTGGGTTTCCCACGTGGATGTATGGTCCCAAGGACTTGGGCCATGCTTGACTGCTTTCCCAGGCCACAAGCAGGGAGCTGGATGGGAAGCAGAGCAGCCAGGACATGAACCGGTGCCTGTATGGGATTCCAGCGCATGCGAGTTGAGGATTTGGCCACTGAGCCATCACTCTGGCCCCTTGCCTCGATTTTGTAAGTGTGCATTATCATGGTGGTGGCAAAAACTTACTTAATCTTACAAAAGTCATTGATACTCAATGAATGCTAGATATTTATTCAGCCAGATAGGGACTAAAGAGAACAAATCAGGGTTGTGATGTTAAATATAGAGGATGTTTGACTTCTTTGTATAATGTTGGAATAACCATTCCTGCGTCTCAGTTGAGTATGACGTTTAGGGTAGCAGGTAAGATGGGACTCCCTGCCTCTGTCCTAACTTGACCTGTATTTTGGTGTTACTCAAATTGATTATGTCTGGCCTTCCTTGAGGAATTTGATGGGTTGGGGGGGGTTCTGGGAGGGAGGGTCTGTCTCTGGGCAGAGGTGAAGGCATAAACTAGAAAATCTGGAAGTGGTATGTTCAAAAACTGCAGGTCCTGCAGAGGAGTGGAGGCTGCTGGGCAGTGGGAAAAGCCAGGGTGCTGAAGCCAGAGGGACAGTCAGCAGGGGCCAGGCTACAGGGAGGGTCAGGGTGGGAGGAGGGGTTGGCTTTGTTCCCTTGCTGTGGAAAGGATTAGTTCAGGAGAGAAAAAACAAGATCACATCTGTTGTGTTGTTTGTTAATCTTAGGGAAAATGCTATTGTAGATAAAGATTAAGCAGTCATTTGGGTTTCTGAATGTATTCTTCAACTCTGCATAAACTAGTTTACCTTTTAATACATCTCTGTGGAATACCAGACATGATGAAAAAGAAATAGGTCAGAAGTATGCAAATAAAACATCACAGGAGACAGAATGAGATCACTGACTTCAGTGATGTGGTTTGGTAGGAAGTATACTGGGTCTTCAATCTCTAGTTCTTGTCACAGAGCTAACCCCCAGGGAGTTTCCCCAGGAACATCTTTTGTTATTCATGATGGATACCTGAGGTCTCTCCTGAATTTATGTTTATTAAGGTGGCTTGGAGCAGTTCCTTGGATAGCCCCCGGGCTAAGGCTGTTCACCAAAGGACCCAGTGCCTAGAGGGCTGGGACTTTGAATATTCACCTGCCAGCCTTCAGGAATGGTGTTGGCTGGAGGTTGAGCTCTGTGGAAACTCTCTCTGTGTCTCTCTTTTTAAAGTATTTATTTAATTGAAACACAGAGTTAATCTTCCATCTGTTGATTCACACCTCAACTATGCAGAACCACCAAGGCTGGGCCAGTCTCCCGCATGGCACTTGGGATATCTTGTACTGTTTTCCTGTGCACATTTGCAGGGAACTGGATTGGAAGTGGAGCAAGCAGAACTTGAACTGGTGCTCTTATGGGTTGCTGGCACCATAGCAGCTTAACTGTTGTGCCACAATACCAACCCCAAGAATTGTGTGTGTGTGTGTGTGTGTGTGTGTTTATTTACTTGAAAGGCAGAGGGACAGAAATAGTTTTCCACCTGTTGGTTCACTCTCCAAGAGGCTGCAGTGATTGGGGCTGAGCCAGGCTGAAGCCAAGAGCCTGAAACTCTGTTTAGGTCCTCCAACTGGATGATAGGCCCAAACGCTTGGGCCATCCTCCAGTGTTTTCCCAGGCACATTGGCGGGGAGCTAAATTGGCTCAGGTACAGGATGTTGGCCGTTTGTCAGAACTCTTACATAATAATGTTTTTTTTTTTTAAGATATGTGTATTATTCATTGGAAAATCAGATTCACACAGAGAAGGACATACGGAGAGAAAGATCTTCCATCTGTTGGTTCAGTCCTTAAGTGACCACTGAGCTCCTCTGAAGCCAGGAGCCAGGTGCCTCCTCTGGGTCTTCCATGCAGGTGCAGGATCCAAAGACCCTTGGCCATCCTCCACTACTTTCCCAGACCACAAACATAGAGGTGGAAGGAAAGTGGAACCGCTGGGACATGAACCAGCGCTCATCTGGGATCCTGGTGCATGTAGGGTGAGGATTCAGCCAATAGGCTACTGTGCTGGGCTCTTAAATAGTAAGATTTAATGCATGGGTTGCTGACTTAGTTGGCTGTGCCAACTAAGTTTTTGTGTCCCCCCCCCCCCCACCCATAGCTTGCTTTATTGCCCCTCTTTCATGTTGCTGCCCCTCTTTATTTTTTGTGATAAATTTGTCAAATCAGTGAAACCCAAGGAGAGGTGATAAGAACTGTAGCATATAGTCAGCTGGTGGGAAGTAGGGGTGACAGCCTGTTGCTTGTGCTTGCAGCTGCAGCAGGAGACAGTCTGAAGAAACCTGTCCAGGAGTACCTGACTAACTGCCACAGTTGAGTTGGAGGATGCCCTGTTGGTGTTTGCTGCAATACTGTTTGGCGTGGAGGCTCTCTATACCCAAGTACAGCAGTGCTGTGCAGGGAGTAAAGTGTTTTTTTTTTTTTGTTTTTTTTTTTTTTATGCAAAAGCAAGAGGCTTTATTTGATCACCAATGCGCTGGGGCCGGGGAGTAAAGTGTTTTACACTTGGTTAGTGAACATTTTAGAGAAGATGTGTTTTTTCCAAAGGAGATTGTGTATGGAGCCCTGATAGAGAAGTCAGAAAAAAAAAATGTAAAGTAGTTGTTGTTAAAATAAAACTTGTGCTGTTTGGGAAATGCAGTCTGAAAAACGTGCCACTCTAGCCTCCTGCTGTTATTGATGAACTCTGTAAAATCTAGAAGGGTCAAGCAGGGACATTGCCTGCAGTTCCTAGACAGGCTCTGCGAGGGGGTAGGTTTGTATGCCTCGGTTCACTGTTTGCTATTGAAGGCAAGAGGCAAGTTTAAGTCTTCTATTAGATATTTGTTAAATGAAGTCCAATACAGTCTCCTAATTCCAAGTTCAGGTGTCTTTCTATTAACAGACACTAGGAGTGGTGTTTTTGTTTTTTTTTTTTTTTACAGAAATGGTGGGAACGGAAGGGAATAGAGAAGGAGAACTCTGTATTATCATTTACTTTTTTTTTTAATGATTTGTTTATTTTCATTGGAAAGACAGATATACAGAGCGGAGGCGAGACAGAGGTAGATCTTCAGTCCAATGATTCACTCTCCAAGTGACCACGATGGCTAGTGCTGCGCCGATTCGAAGCCACAAGCCAGGAGCTTCCTCTGGGTCTCCCACACTTGTGCAGGGTCCCAAGGCTTTGGGCTGTCCTCTACTGCTTTCCTAGGCCACAAGCAGGGAGCTGGATGGGAAGCGGGGCCATTGGGACATGAGCCAGCACCGATATGGGATCCCAGTGCGTTCAAGGCGAGGACTTTAGCCACTAGGCTATCACACTGGACCCTAGTGATTTCATTTTTTAAAAAAGATTTTATTTTGAAAGACAAAACTGGGAGAAGTGGATAGTGAGAGAAAGATCTTTCTGCTGGTTAATTTCCATAATGTTTACCAATGCCTAGCCTGTCCAGGCAGAAATCGGGAGCCTGGAACTCCATTCAGGTTTCCCACATGGTTGACAAGGGCCCAGAGATGGAACATTTGCTAGGCTTTCCCAGGGAGTTGGATTGGAAGAGGAGTAGCTAGGACTTGACCTGACACTCGTATAGATACCGGCATTGTAGATGGTGGTTTAACTTGCTGTGCCACAATATTGGCCTGCGCTTTAGTTGTCAGTAATGCAGGAAAGCTGCAGCAGTAATAGGGATTGTTGGAATTCATTATGGAAAATATAAATAAATACCATTCATTAAGGAATACTGTCTGATCAGGAAACGTGTACAGGGAATGTTCAACTTTGAGAACACAGGCAAAATTTAAAATGATATACATCTCCTAGTGTGTCCAAGGTAAGTTCCTGTTCATTACAGCAGCATGTGTTTCAGGTTTTTGTGTGCATTTATAGCTAACCGGAAGGAAACCCTCTCCTGGAGATACTGCTGTGGGTGTTAGTGTAACTAAGCTTATTGTTTCCTTGTGTGCTGATTAATAGATGTCTTAAGTATCCACTGTTTACAAACAGATGTCCTAGTGCTTGGATTTGATTCTTAGTTTGTATTGCTGTTTGTATTGCCTTTGCTATTTGTGGTGTCTCTTCATATCCCCTTACGTTTCTGAGATTATAGCTGCAATAAGACATTCATTGTCACTAATGGCATTTCAGCTAACTTCCTTTTTCTTATTCATCTGTAAACCCTCAAGTATTTATGCAAAAAGCGTTGAGATAGGAATATTTTGATCCGGTCTTTAACGGACTTTCCTAGAAATACAGCATCTTCATAGTCAGTGCTGTTGATGAGATCAGCGTTGTACTCAGCCCTGAGAAACTACCATATCTAATGGGCTAAAGCATGCTCCAAATTGTCCAAAAAGTGTGGATAAGTGAAAAGGCTTTGATTTGACCATGTTTTTTTTGTGTGGAGAAAATGACATTCTGAGTTTCTGTGCCTAGTAAGTTTCCTTGTAGAGTAATTGAGAAGATTATCTTAAAAAAAGGTACTTTTTTTTTATTTAATTTTTTTTATTTATTATTTTTAATTCATTAATTACATTGTATTATGTGACACAGTTTCATAGGTACTTGGATTCTCCCCACCCAGAGGTACTTTTTTTTAAAGATTTATTTTTCATTTTTATTGGAAAGTCAGATATACAGAGAGGAGAGACACAGGAAGATCTTCTGTCTGTTGATTCACACCCCAAGTGACCGGAACTGAGCCGATCCGAACCTAGGAGCGCTGGGCCATCCTCGACTGCTTTCCCAGGCCACAGGCAGGGAGCTGGATGGGAAGCGGGGCCACTGGGACAGGAACCGGAGCCCATATGGAATCCCAGCACATGGAAGGCAAGGACTTTAGCCACTAGGTGACCATGCTGGCTCCAATAGGTACTGTTTTTGTTTTTTTTTTTAAATAAAGATTTATTCATTTTATTACAGCCAGATATACACAGAGGAGGCGGAGAACAGAGAGAAAGATCTTCCGTCCGATGATTCACTCCCCAAGTGAGCTGCAACCGGCCGGTGCAGCACCAATCTGAAGCCGGGAACCTGGAACCTCTTCCGGGTCTCCCATGCTGGTGCAGTGTCCCAATGCATTGGGCCGTCCTCAACTGCTTTCCCAGGCCACAAGCAGGGAACTGGATGGGAAGTGGAGCTGCCGGGATTAGAACCGGCGCCCATATGGGATCCTGGGGCTTTTAAGGCGAGGACTTTAGCCGCTAGGCCATGCCACCGGGCCCCAATAGGTACTGTTTTTAAAGGACCTGGTCTTGGGGGTGATGGACGGTCTCTGCTTGGGACGCCAGCATCCCATGTTGGAGTGTTAGTTCTGGTTGCATCAACCCCTCTTCCTTTTCCATTCCCTGCTGATGCATGGAGGTGGCAGTGGGTGATGGGCGACGTCCTTGGGCCCCTGCCACATACATGGAAGCCAGAGTGGAGTTTTGGCTCCTACCTTGGACCTGGCCTGGTCCTTACTGTTGAGGACATGTGGAAGATGTCTTCTTCCTTCTTTCCCTTCCTTACTCTCTCTTCATCCCCTTGTCTCTCATCAGATTGTCTTTCATAAGTGCTTAGCACTAAGAGGTCTCCTTTATTTCATTGCCTTCAGGAGAATGGCAGAGACCATGGCAGTTTTCTTGACCTTGTTCCTGGTAGCAGCATGCAAGAGGCACTCAGTTGATTAAGTAAACTTAGCTTCATATTTCATACTAGCTTTAAAGACTTGCCATTGACAGAATCCGGCCAGCTTCTCCTACCACTTTCTTGTATTTAAGGTTCAGATACTGTTTTGGTCTTATATGTTTTTCCACTTTTCAGCACCGTCTTCCCATCCCTGCCCTGACACACATACACTATAAAATTTTGTTTTAAAAAATAACATATTTGTTTTTGAGAGGCAGATTTCTAGAGAGAAGGGGAGACAGAAAGATCCTCTATCCACTGGTTCACTCCCCAAATGACTGCAGTCACCAAAACTGAGCCAGTTCGAAGCCTGGAATTTCTTCTGTGTCTCCCACATGGGGGCAGAGGCCCTCTTCCCTGTCTCCCCAGGCCATTGGCTGGGAGCTGGATGGGAAGTGGAGCAGCCAAGATTTGAACCAGTGCCCATATGGAATGCTGGTGCCACAGGTAGAGGCTTAGCTTGCTATGGCATGGTGCTGTCCCTACAAATATAGTCCTGGACAGTTTCTGTTAATAGACTACCTTGACTATCTTCCTTGTAGGGAGGTGGGTTTCAGTGGTTTCAGGTTTTCTAAAATTGATGGCCAAAAGCCATCTGTCAGGAATTGAGGATAAGTTGGATGGAGAAGTAAAATAATACCTTGCTTAGCTAGCAATCAGGCTTTCAGTTGTAATAAGGAAAATATAAGAGGTCAGGTGTAAATTCCATTTATGTTATACATAGCTAGATGTCCCTTGTCAGACAAAAGTGTCTCACTCTGTAAGTATTGATTATTGACTGGGAGCCACAGTTCTTTGTCATTACCCAGCATTGTGATAGAATCTTTCTGTGGTTCATTTTCTATGGATCACTTCAAATCCAAAATCTCAAGTGTAGTTTTACTGAACATACTTTTTTTTTAAACCATGATCTAGTTAAAAAAACCATCATTTTAAGATACTTCTTCCACACATTTGGAACATTTAGATAGTGATAGTGAATCAAGAATGGTAGCATTCGGGCCCGGCGGCATGGCCTAGCGGCTAAAGTCCTCGCCTTGAAAGCCCCGGAATCCCATATGGGCGCTGGTTCTAATCCCAGCAGCTCCACTTCCCATCCAGCTCCCTGCTTGTGGCCTGGGAAAGCAGTCGAGGACAGCCCAGTGCATTGGGACACTGCGCCCGCGTGGGAGACCCGGAAGAGGTTCCAGGTTCCCGGCTTCGGATCTGCACTGGCCCGTTGCGGTTCACTTGGGGAGTGAATCATCGGACGGAAGATCTTTCTCTCTGTTCTCCGCCTCCTCTGTGTATATCTGGCTGTAATAAAATGAATTAAAAAAAAAAAAAAAGAATGGTAGCATTCACATAATGAGAGACTACTATTCCCATATCTTACCAATTTTAGTTCTTTTGTTCAATAAATTTTACTAGTAATTGTATGTATTTATAGACTAGTGTGGATTTCAGTATATGTCCATAATGTGTACTGATGTAGTGCAGCCAACATTTCTCTTTTGACATTACTCTGTTCAGAGGCTTGAAACATCTTTGTTCCATTAGTTCATACAGTGTGTCCTAGGTTATTATGACCCACAGTCTCCCTGTATACCAGGAATCTGCTCCTTCATCTGACATGGAACCCCCTGCCCAGACTCCGCTCTGTCCCTACACATCCCTCCTAGCCTTTAGTAAGCATTATGCTGTGTTCCGGTTGAGTCCCTATCTTCTACAGATGAGGAAGAACATGTGGCATTTGTCTTATTTCACCTAAGAAGAAAATGTCCTCCAGTTCCTTCCATTTTGCTACAAATGACAGGATTTTTAAAAATAATATCCCAAAATGGGATATTATCCATTCTCTTGATGATAGATGATTTCTTTTGATGATGGGTGATTCAGTTAATTTCATATTTTTGGTATTGTAAACTGTATTTGATTAACCTGGTGGAGCTGGTAGCTCTTTGATAGAATGAGTTCATGTCATGAACACACACAAACACACACACAGTAGTGGGATTACTGTAGCGTAACATAATTGTTTTTCTAGTTTTCAAAGAAATTTCCATGCTGTTTTCCATAATGGCTGTACTAATTTACGTTATGCTCAGCAACGTGTAAGAGTGTACCTTTCTCTACATCCTGGCAGCGTTTTCTGCTTTCTCTGTTTTGATAGTGACTGTTCTAAGAGGGGTGAACTGGTATCTCAGTGTGCTTTTGATTGCCCTTTTTCTGATGTCTAATGATACTCATTTTTTAAATATGTGTTTGTTGGCTGTTTGCATTTCTTTTTATAGTTGTCTAACTAGGTACTTTTCTGTTTCCTTAAGGCTTGAATTTCTGTTGTTTTCTGAGTTCCTGATTAATACTATGTTTCTTTTCTCTGATGGACTGGGAAGCCAATAGGCTTCCTCCGGAGGGTAATTCATTTTTAATGTATTTAGTAGATATACTATTCCTTTAGCTTTTAGAAGAATTATATTTGAGTAGTTTGGACACAGCTCTTGTTATTCCCATTTTCAGATCATATAACTTACCCAAATTAGTCATTACCTGGATAGACATTTAAACAGGGTTTGACTTAGTTATTCTCATCATTAATAGAATTTGCCAGGAGAATTTCCTGAGTCGATAATGAAAGGTGGCAAAGTCATTTTCTTTTTTCTTTTTCCCTTTTAAACAGTATTTGTTTGAGAAGCAGCACAACAGAGACATAGAGATGACATCTTTCATCTGCTGTTCCACTTGTGAAATGGCTGCCATCAGTCGGGTGTGGATCAGGCTGCAGCTAGGAGCTCGGAGCTGCATTCTGGTCCCCCGTGTGTGGCAAGGGCCTACACGCTTGAGCTGTGTTTCACTGCTTTCCCAGACTCATGAACAGGAAGCTAGATCAGAAGTGAATCAAACTGAAATTCTGATAAGGGATGCCATGCTGCAATTCTGGCCCTAATCCTTCTTTTACTCTATTTATTTATTTATTTTTTTAACAAAATTATTTAATTTTAGCCTGAGCATTATGACATCTCTTATCAAAGGGGCAGTTCCAGTCTTGGTTTGAATTGCCAGTTCAGTTCCCTTTTATTACAAAAAGGGAAACAGCTCAGTTACTTGGTTTGTCCTACAAACCTGGAAGACCCAGGTGGAATTCCTATCTTTCAGCTTCAGCTTAGCCTAATCCTGGCTGTTATAGCCATTTGGGAAGTGAGGCAGTGAATGAAAGTGTGTGCCCTATATGTATATGTGTGAGTGTGTGTGTCACTCTGCCATTTAAATGAATAAATCTTAAATGGCAGAAAGAGGCCATGAGCTACTTGAATCTACTGGTTCACTCCCCAGCCCCAATAACAGCAGGGCTGGGCTGAAGCCAAGAACCTGCAACTCAATCCTTGTCTCTTACATGGATAACAAGGACTCAGCTACTTGGCATTTTTTTTGCTGTCTCCTAGGATGCACTTTAGCTGAAAGCTGGAGATGGGAGTAGAAGCTTGACTTGAATCCAGGCTGATTGATGTGGAATGCTCCAGTGTCCTAGGAGGCATTAAAAAAAAGATTTATGAATTCATATGAAATGAAGAATCATAGAGAAAAGGGAAGGCAGAGAGAGAGAGATCCTGCATCCTCTGTCTGATGGTTACTCCTTCAAAGGCCGCAATGCCTGGGGCTGGGCCAGACCAAAGCTAAGCAGCCAGAACTTCCTTTGAATCTCCCACATGGATGCCAAGGACCCAGGGACTTGGGCCATTCTTCACTGTTCTTTCTGGTACAATAACAGGAAGCTGGATTGGAAGTGGAACAGGCAGAACTTAAATCAGCACTCACATGCCTTACTCGCGCCATAGGCTATGATTTAATCAGGCTACAGTGTTGACCCCTAAGAGGCATTTAAAGGGCTATGATGTGCGTTCTCCGTATATATATTTGAAGAAGATACAGTTATTTCTTGGTATTCTAGCAATAAATCCTTAATAAAATTTAACATTTAAAAAAATTTATATGTTTATATTAAAGACAAAATTATGTAGAGAGCAGGAGGGGAGTGTGTGTGTGTGTGTATGTGAGTGAGTGAGTGAGAATGAATGAGAATTTTCCATTTGCTGCTTCACTCCCCAGAGGGCCACAGTAGCCAGCCCAGAGCTGGGCCAAGCCGAAGCCAGGTGCCTGGAACTCCATCTCATGTGGGTTGCTGGGGCACAAAGACTTGGGCTGTCTTCAGTTGCTTTCCTAAACCCATTGTCATGAAGCTGGATTGGAAGAGGTTAAGCTAGGGCTTGTGCCACAGCTAAAACCCTTAGGCACATTCTTTAGGGTGAAATTGATCATGGAAGGTAACCTGTAAGAAAAGTAAATTTTGCACCTAGTAAAAAAACAAAAAGTGATATTTAAGTTGTTGCTTTCTGTATGTTTGAAATTATAGAGTATAGGTATGACTTTTTTCTTGATTGTCAGCTGTTTGCGTTGGCTCTAGAATATGTATCACATGACCAAAAATGAAGTTTCCAGGAATTTTTTTTTTTTTTTACATAAATTGAAAATATTTGGGCCTGGCGGCGTGGCCTAGCGGCTAAAGTCCTCGCCTTGAACTCCCCGGGATCCCATATGGGCGCCGGTTCTAATCCCAGCAGCTCCACTTCCCATCCAGCTCCCTGCTTGTAGCCTGGGAAGGCAGTTGAGGACAGCCCAATGCATTGGGACACTGCACCAGCATGGGAGACCCGGAAGAGGTTTCTGGTTCCCGGCTTCGGATTGGCGCGCACTGGCCCGTTGCGACTCACTTGGGGAGTGAATCATCGGATGGAAGATCTTCCTCTCTGTCTCTCCTCCTCTCTGTATATCTGACCTTGTAATAAAATAAATAAATCTTTAAAAAAAAATCCAAGAACTGTAAGTTTTATTCTATGTTTTCTGTGAATAAAATATTTTTATACATTATTATGGCAAAGAATACAGTAACACTTCTTTCGTTCTGCTTGTGCTGGTGAATTTCAAACAGGTGTGTGAGTTTTTGTTTTTAATGTTGTGTTTATTTAAAGGTCAGAGAACTCCATGTGATGTTTGACTAGTCAAATGCTCTCAGCAGCTGGCTGAACCTAATGAAAGCTGGAAGCCAGGAGTTCAATCCAGGTCTCCCATATTGGTGGCAGGACCACCATAAATGTTCATATGTAAACATGGAAAGATACCTAGAACATATTAAATAAAAAAAGCAGGTTATAGAATTGTAATGTGATTCTATTTGGATGTTTGAAGAAGAAAATATTATATAAATGCTTATCTAGACATACATGGATTGCAAAGGATACACAAGAAGCCACTAACTAGCTCCATCTGGAAAGTAGTATTTAGCTACCTGAGAGCAGGGAATTTTATTTCATAATCATCATTGTCCGAACTTTTGTTTTTCTACAGTGAGTATATTGTTACTTTAATATTTAGGAAACTACCAAAAAGGGTTTGTACTTCTTTTTGCTGTATATATTTCTGTATAACAAAATATCCCAACATTTAGCAACTTAAACCAACAAATGTTTCTTTGAAAGGCAAATAGAGAAAATATAAATCTCAAAATCTTTCATGTGCAAACTGGCTCCCTCAGTATCTGCAGGAAGGCTGCGCCAGGCTGAACCAGGAGTCAGAAAGCATTGGGGTCTCCAACAACCCCCATGCCTTTCAGAAAACCCATAAATTGTAATGTTTCTTACGAGCATCAGCAGGATGCTGGATAGGAAGTAGGGTTGTGAGTCTCAAACAGATGCTGTGATAGCATGTAATATTGGTCTACCCGCTTCACAACAATTGAGCTGCCCCTATCTCAGAGGGGTTTTTTTTAGGGTTATAAACTTGGAAACATCTTCTCTGGTTGGTTCTGGCCTAGGGGTTTGATGAGAGTGTAGTCAGGCTGTAGGCTGGGCTGTAATTACCTCAAGACTCCAAGAGTTTGCTGGGTTTTCCTGTAGCCTATTCATGTGGTTACTGGCCGACCTGGGTTCCTCAGCAGGTGGATCTCTCGGTAGGGCTGTTGACAGCTTGGCAGTTTGCTTCTGCCAGGCTCAGTGGTCTGAGAGAAGGAGAGTCCAACACTGGAGGAATCTTGGAAGTGACATATCATCCCCTCTACTCTTGGTTGTACAGACCAGTCCTGTTACAGTGTGAGGGACTGCTACACAAGGGGGGTGAATAACATGAGATGGGGTGATTGGGGCCTGCTGGATCTGTTATGGTGTGTAGCTTGTGATGGAGAAGAAAAATAATTATATTAACCATTTAAATGAAAGCTATGTTTTAAATGTTTCTTTACCTATATCTGTAAATACTTACTTTTTTTTTTTTTCAGGTCCAGCACAAAATCAAATGCAGGTTCCTTCTGGCTATGGAATACATCAAAACTATGTATCTCCCTCAGGACATTATTCTCAAGGACCTGGGAAAATGACCTCATTGCCATTGGATAGCCAGTGTGATGATTACTACTCTGGTCTCTATACAGTACCAACACAAAATGTGATACCTCCCAGCACAACAAACCAACAGCCAGGAGCACAGCAGATGTATGGCAGGGGTCCACCTGCCCATCACATTGTGGGATCCACTCCAGGATCTTTCCAAGGTGCTGCACCATCAGCATCCCATCTGCATACGAGTGCCTCCCAGTCATACTCCTCTTTTGTGAATCACTACAATAGTCCAGCCATGTACTCTACCAACTCCTCTGTTGCTTCTCAGGGATTTCCCTCTACATGTGGTCATTATGCTATGTCAACTGTTTCTGATGCTGTATATCCTAGTGCTTCATATCCCTCTCTGCCTGCTGGTGACCCTTATGGGCAAATGTTTACCTCTCCAAATACTCCAGCCATCAGGCCAGTTAAAGATCATTCATTTTCTGGTCAAAAAGCAGCTGTCAGCCATCCTTCACTGCTTCCACCTCCACCTCCATCATCACAGCAGCACCATCAGCCTCAAAGTCTGTCAGGATACAATGCTGTGTCATGGTCACCTTCAGGCCTTCCGCAAGCCAATGACAGTCTCATCCGAAACCACGCGGGATCCCTGAATATGTCCAACAGCAACCCAGCAAGTACGGGTAGGTGGAATGAAAAATCACTAAAACAGGGTTAAAAATTTTCTGTTTTTTCCCACTCCGGGTATTTACATGAAGGCTAAAGAGAAAGTAGAAAAATAGGAAGTTAACGCACTTAAATTATCCTGTGTTAGTTACTTTCATGGAAGATACGTTTTTTCGACATAAAAACTTTTCTCATTCACAAATTGATAAACTAAGATGGAATATGGGAACAAGAAAAAATATATACATGACTACTCTGGTGTAGCATATCTTTCTTCTGAAGCCAAGGTGTGGTTACACTTGTTTAAAAATTCTGTATTTTTTAAAGTGTGGTGCATAGAATGTATTCATCTTAATTTAGCTGCTGAATTTGAATTTAACATAATCTGCTCTTGAAGTGAATGAATTATGTAAGGAATGGGAGTTGGACACAGTGTGGTAATTTATGATTAATGTCTATTGAAGTTTCTAACAACCTTAGATAATTTCACTTTTTAAAATTGGAATTTTAACATTGGCTCTGAACTGTATATTTGAATTGAGTACCTCAAATACGGAAATGGATGTGCCATTATTTTTAGGCAGATATTACGTTCACATTCAAAATATGAAATAAAAGAAACTTTCAATGTCATCTTTTAAAATGCAGGATGAGGTACTATAACTGGCTCTAGGATCTTAGATTATTTAAAAGTCTACTACAACTATATATGTTTTTGGTGTTAAGTTAGACTGAACTTACTGGTAGTGTTTTCATTTAAGGACATTTCCTTATTTACTTTTTGCATACTTTTTGAAAAGCACATAATTTTAAGAAATAATAAGGTAAAACTTGTGTTAAAGTGTAGAATTTTACCAAAAGTTACTTTTAAATTATTTTGAATATCTACTGCTAATACTGCTTACTAAGAATCACATTAATAGCATAATATGAAACAGTAGTGTCCAATTAATAGTGTTTTACTCTGCACAGTTTTTTTTAAAGATTTATTTATTTTTCATTACAAAGTCAGATATACAGAGAGGAGGAGAGACAGAGAGGAAGATCCTCCGTCCGATAATTCACTCCCCAAGTGACTGCAACGGCCGGTGCTGCATCAATCTGAAGCCGGGAACCAGGAACGTCTTCCGGGTCTCCCACGTGGGTGCCAGGCGCTGCAGTTTTATATAAGAGGTATTTAATAAACTCCTTGTGTAAACATAATGAAACAGTTTTATACTGCTGTTATAAAAGCCTTCTTATACGAATTTAAAGTCAGTGAATACTTAATATTGTATTTATCATCTCTGGGTGGTGATGTAGCTGAGCAAAGAAAAGTGACCACCCTGAAGGAGATCATTTTTCTAGACAAAATAAGTAAAGGGTAGAAATAAGCTAGAAAACTGCATTGAAAAGTTGAAACAGTATAGGAGATTAGTTTCAGTTTTGGAAGCTTGAGATATTGCAGAGCTGTGAAATGAAGATAATATGTTTTTTTGCTTTCTTATATTCCTGGATTCCTTTAGATTTTCTAAAGCTGCATTTGAACTTTATTTTTTTTCTTGCTTTGTACCTATCACTTGTAGATGTTTCCATATTTACTCTTTGTGCATGTTGAGGTGTCCATCATTATGTTACAGGATTTGATGTTTGCAGTTATCCCTCCCCACTCCCTTTTAAAGAAAATATGATGTAGAATCTTTCTTTATGTATAAAGATTTATTATTATTATTATTATTATTATTATTGGAAAGGCAAAGTTACAGAGAGAAGGAAGAGACAGAGTCTTCCATCTGCTGGTCCACTCACCAAATGGCTGCAGTGACTGGAGCTGGGTTAGTTAGAAGCTAAGAGCTTCTTCTTGGTTTCCTACGCAGGGGCCCAAAATAACTTAAAGTTGGGCCATTTTCTGTTGCGTTTCCAGACACATTAGCAGGAAACTGGATCTAAAGTGAGCAGTTGGCTTGAACCAACAGCCATATGGGATACTGGTGCTGCAGATGGAGGCTTAACCTAATTGTACCCTGGCACTGTCCCCAGTGCTTACCCCTTCTTTAATATATCTGCTGGGCTACAGCATTCGATCTGTATGTACTCAGTAGCTGGGAGACCTGGAAGAAACTCCTGGCTCCTGGCTTCGGATTGGCTCAGCTCTGGCTATTGCATCATTGCAGCCACTTGGGGAGTGAATCAGCAGTTAGAAGATCTTCCTCTCTGTCTCTTCTCCTCTGTGTATGTGTGACTTTCCAAAAAGACTTGATCCACATCCTCTTGATCCACATCCTCATAATGTTTATAGTCCACTTGGGGAAGCAAAATAAACACGAATCTCAAATTGCTGTTAGTTAAGAGTTGTAAAGCAAAGATGAATTCTCCATGATTAAGAATAAATTACAGATGAAATAAAATACTTACGTGCAGAAAAGAAATGTTTCTAAAGCCTTACAGGAGAGAGGCTTTATTTATTTATTTATTTTTATTTTTTGCAAAGAAGATTTATAGAGCAAGAGAGAGGTTGACCTTCTGTACAAATGGCTGCAATGGCCAGAACTGAGCTGATCTGAAGCCAGAAGCCAGGAGCTTCTTCAGGTCTCCCATGCAGGTACAGTGAAATAAGGCTTTGAGGGCCGTCCGCCACTGCTTTTCCTGGCAATAAGCAGGGAGCTGGATGGGAAGTGGAGCAATCAGGACTGAACTAGCGCCAGTATGGGATGCTGGCACTTGTATGGGAAGGATTAGCCTATTAAGCCATCGCACCACCCCAGGAGGGAAGATTTCTTAAGGTTAACATGTAATGTTAATCATAAAGGGTAGACATTATAAACTTCACTCATTATTTTGTTTTTAAAGATTTTTTTTTATTTGAAAGGCAGAGTTGACAGAGAGGGAAAAGGAGTAAGAGTGTACAAGTGAACGTCCATCCACTGGTTGACTCCCAAAATGGTCACAGCATCCAGGGCTCCAGGGCTGGGTCAAATTGAAGCTAGCAGCCAGGAGCCTCCTCTCCGTCTCCCACATGGTACAGGAACCTAAGGGCTTGGGCCGTCTCCTGCTGCCTTCCCAGGTGTTTTGGCAGGAAGGCTGATAGGAAGTGGAGCAGCCAGGACTTGAACCTGTGCCCATATGACATGCCAGCTTTGCAGGCAGCAATGTTACCTGCCATGCCATACCAACCCCTTCTGTAATCATTTCTGATTTCTAATTTAGCTCTAAAGCTGTGACCTGGGAGAATAAAATATTCTATTATATATAAGAAACATATATAAACTAATAAGCAAATACATGAGTAGTCATTTTCACATACAAAAAAACATACTCATCCCTACTAATAATTAAAACTAAAATGAATTCTTCTCCCTAGCATTGGATTAGTAAAAATTTGAAAAATGCTAGAGATGCTGAAAAGCTGAAGGGACACCAAGTTGCACTCACTACCTGTTGGGAGGATGTACTGGTTCAGTATGTTGGGAGATAGCCACACCCAAAGCTCGTCTCTCCCACTGGACTGCAGAGAAGGCTTCCTCAAGGTTTGTGCTTACAGGGCACCTGGGAATCTTGCTAAAATGGAGGTTTTGATTCGTGCGATATGGCTTGGCTCATTTCTACAAACTTCTGCTTGGGATACATGTTTCTAGTCCGTAGGCTACATTTGGAAGACAATGGTCCTAGGTGCTGGGTTTTTTTGGCTGTGCAGCACTTTGTTTTGGAATAGTTGGGCTAAATTAGAGCAGAGTTCTTCCTAGGTCAAACACCACAATCCTGCTCCCACCCCACGGTTAATCCTGTAGGTAAGGTACTCCTGCCTTCCCATCTTCGCTGTCTGAGCTGTGGCACGTAGACTGAGAAGCCCTGCCCTAGAGAAACTTGCACATCCGTGAACGGACATGTTCCCCAATGTTCAAATCTTCAGTGTTTGTGAAAACAGACAATTGGAAACAAAAGGACAGTTTGTAGTAGTTTGGATAAATTATATTCCCGTAGATTTCTTAGTTGCAGTGAACGTGGGGAAATAGAGCTGTGCTTAGAACACTGCCAAATCCCATAAATGCAACAGGAAATCACAGAGGAATACAAACACCTGGAGTCTGCTGTTAACAAAGTTTAAAGCAAAAACAGGTGTTTGATCCACATGAGATACCCACCTGCCGTATCTTGAGTGACTGGGTTCAAGTCCTGGCCTACTTTTGATTCCAGCTTCCTGCTAATGTGCCTCCTGGAATGCAACAAATGAGGGCTCTAGAATTGGATTCCTTTATTTACACAGAAGACCTGGATTGAGTTCTTGACTCCTGGATTTGTCCTGGATTTTTGTAGGCATTAGGGAAGTGAATCAGCAGATGGAGAATAAAAATTGAAAAATAATTCATTTTAGGGAAACTGATATATTTGGTAAAATATTTAAAAAGAAAAGGAAGGAAAAATCAGCTTAGTTTGAGGAGGCAAAAGAGCTTGCTGACAGCTTGGACAGCAGTGGGAGGATTTAGTAGTCCCGTATCTCAGGTTGACATCTTGTTCAATGACACATTGCATGTGTGGCATTAGTCCTATGAAGTAAATGTAGCTGAAAAGTTCCTAATGTCTGGTTATGTTATAGTCATCATAATATTGTAGCACAATGCATTATTCTCATGTGTGTGGTGGTACTGATGTAAACAGTTTCACTGTGCTGCTAGTTACATAAAAGTATAGCGCCTGGAATTCTGTACAGTATTTAGTACTTGATGAGTAATTATGGTGTTTACTGTATCTTTTTTTTTTTACCATGAGTTCAGTGTTACTATTTATATAAAAACAGTAAAGCAGTTTGCTGTTACACTGGCAACAGCACCATATAACTCAGATTCATCGCATCTCCTGATTGCGTCAGTTTCTCTTGTGTTCAGGATCATAACCTCATGTTTTGTTCATCGTTTCCCCATGAGCAGTAGATTGTACCTTGTCTATACCATATAGCCTAGCTGTGTGCAGGATACCCTGTAACGTTTGTATGGTGACCCAGTTGTCTCTTAGTGATTTTTCAAAGATTCCTGTTGTTAAGTGACATACGAGTATATTTTCAAAGTTGGATGCTGAATTCATGGATTTTTTTTTAAAGATTTAATTTCTTTTTACTTGAAAGGGTTTTAGAGAAAATGAGAGTCAGAGGAAGATGTCTTCCCTCTCTTGATAAGCTCTCAAAAAAGGCCGCAGTGGCCACAGTGAGCTGATCCGAAGCCAGGAACTAGGAGCTTCTTCCAGGTTTCCCACATTGGAGCAGGATCCCAACAACTTGTGCCATCTTCTGTTGCTTTCCTAGGCGTATTAGCAGGGAGCTGCATCAGAAGTGGAGCAGCTGGTGCTCAAACCAGTGTCCATAGAGGATGGTGGTGCCTCAGGTAGAAGCTTAGCTTAATATGTCGCAGCTCCAGTCCCATGGATACTTTACTTTTTATTTTTTTTAACAAGGTTTATTTTTATCTGAAGGGCAGATTTTACAGAGATGGATAGGGAGAGAAGGTTTTCCATCTGCTGGTTCACTGCCCAAATGACCACAGTGGCCAGAGTTGAACTGATGTGAAGCTAGGAGCCAGGAGCTGCTTCTTGGTTTCCCACATGAGCTCATGACCCCATGGACTTGCAACATCCTTTGCTGCTTTTCCAGGCTATAAGCAGAGAGCTCGATCCAGAAGTGGAGGAGCAGGACATGAATTGGCACCTGTATGGGATGCTGGTATCACAAGGCTGAGGATTAGCCAGATGTGCCACTGTGCTTGCCCTTCTTTTACTATGCTTTAAGCTGTGTATATTCATGTATGTTTGCATACATGTACACACATACATCTAGTTGAAGATTATTGAATCTTCTTAGTTACTAGTTGTATGATGTTAAATATTTATCACTGTTGTGTTAAAAGTTTATTGTGCATTATTTATTGCTAGTTAACAAGTAAAGTATTGCTTTCAGAGTTTTGTGGGTTGGCAGCAAAGTTGCTTGCTATTTTCCTGGATCTACTTTAGATGGAGGGTGTACTGGGCCAGAAGATCCCGGAAGGCCTCACTTACATGTCTAACAGTGGGTGGAGATTCTTTTCTAGGATGCTGAGGTCTTTCTGCGCGTGATAGACACTACAGTGTTTGATGAGCAGAAATGCACAAGCTGCAGTGTCTGTGTGCTTGAAGTTCTGGCCTTTGCTCCTGCTGCATTCTATTGATTAAAGCCAGTTGCAGGGTTAGCTCTGACTTAAGTGGGAAAATAGACTCTACCACAAACTGCAACATACTGTGATGTTTTCCATCCCCACAGTGACCATCTGCTTCCTGCTTAAAATAATGAAGCAATCAGCATGTTGAAGACTATTTTCCTTCTAGCTTCTCTTCCCATTCTTCATGTTTAGAGCATGTTCATGCTATTAGACATACAACACATTTGGTTCAGTCACTGTATTCCTAGAGCTGAGTTTACTTATATATACATGTAATGACCCATCTGTAAATAGATGTATATGTATATGTGCATATTTAACAATATGTAGATACTACTGACCACTGATTTTTGCCACAGATTTTCCAACTGTTGCTTAACTGGATGCTTTTTTTAAACAGTGTTTACATAGATGGGAGGGATGCCCATGTGATCTCCTATTAGGGTGGGGAGGATGAAGGTATGGAGGAAGGTGAGTGGGACAACTGTTTCAATTATTTTTTTTTCTCCTGTGCCTTCAGGGAAGGAAGAGAAGGCAGCGACTCCTTACTGTCAAACTGTGTTAGCACCCAGGGATGAGGGGATTGTCATTTGATGATCCTTTAGAGACCCTGATGTGGGGAAGAGTATTCTGAGGATGTTACTGGAATGGTTTTGATAATTCTAAGATGTTGTCGGCTTCGTTACACCAGGGTTGAGAAAATCTTTCCAAAATCTTGGCTAGCCAAGCCACCTTAGTGCTTCCAAAGGTTCAGGAAATGTTGCAGAGCTTGGCAAGGGGAGTAGTCCAACCTGTTCAGCTTTCCCTCCTCTGCCAAGGCACTCGGTGATGTCTGCTGCCCTAGATGAGCTGGTTGTCATATTCCTTATGTGTATCTGGGCATGTTGTGCACTGCGCAGGCCTCAGCAACTGAGGAGTTCAGTTCAGACACTTGCACTGCAAGATCGGACCTGGTATCTTGTGATTTTCTCTGTTACTATTGATCTAGCTGGGGAGTCCCCCAAGAAGCCTCGACTGGGTGACCTCAGACTTGACTCTTGTGTGCACCAGCCAGTGCAGGGTCTCAGGTTCAGAGCATCACTTGAACCAAGCTGGAAAATCTTAAGTTTCCTTTATTTATTTATCTGAGAGAGTTAAAGAGAAAAGAGAGACACAGAGATAATAACATTCACTAGTTCACTTACCAAATGGCTACAAAGACCAGGATGATTCTTCTTACGTTGTTGCAGGGGTCTAAACACTTGGGCCATCTGCTGCTGCTTTTCCCAAGCCTTTAGTGGGAACTGGATCAAAAGTGGCGTTGTCAGAATTCAAACCAGCACCCTTATAGGATGTCAACATTGCAGGCAGTGCAGTGTTTTTACTCACTATACCACAATGCCAACCCCATTTGGCATTTTTGTCCCATAGGAGTTAGGGGTGATTTGAGCTATGACAAAGGCCCACTATGAATCATGTGTACTTTATTCCAGAAGTCTAGCCTGCTGTTAATATTCCTTTCCTTACATGTGAGATTAGGCATATGGTTTGAAACAGCAAATGAGAAGTGGCAGTTCGCAGCGCAGAATGAGAACTGAGCTGGAAACATCTGGAGTTCAAGAATTACATTACTGCTGAGGCGAATAACCTCTATGAATTTTCTTTCCAGAGATACCATTGTATTGTACAGTAACTAATAGTAGTGATCATTAGTAAAGAAAAGCTGCTTTGGGTTTATTTTGTTGAAGAAGATAAACAAGATTGTGAAACGTTTTAGGAAAATTGCAATTAAAAATCAGTAAAACGAGGTATTTGACCTAGAAATTAAATGTCCGTATGCCATATCAGAGTGCATGGATTCAGTACCTACCTCTGGCTTGTGACTTCAGCTCCCTGCTATATAGACCCTAGAAGGAAGTGATGGCTCAAGTAGTTGGGCTTCTGTCATCCAAGTGGAGTTTGGACACTGGGGGAATGAATCAGCAGATGGAATCTCTCGGGATGCATGTTAGCAGAAAGCTGTAGCAGAAGCAGAGCCAGGATTTGAAGCAGCACTCCTTGTCCAGGACGTAGATGTCCCAAGTGGTACCTTTACATTAATCAAACATTTGCATAGGTATCTTTTAGATAAATGTCCTACGAGATCTTCAAGTAAGCTGTGCTTTTCAGTAAGCCTGTTTTAGGATGTTTCAAACTTTATTGTTGCTAATGAAATAGTTTCTTCTCTTCAGTTGCAGACTCTTCATCCTATCCTGTTACACAAAATGTTCGTTCTTCTAAGTCCAGCCCAGTAGTATCTACTGGTGTGTCAGGAGCTTCCTCATCAAGAATCCCTCCCACTGCAAATCACCCAGTTGAACCTATGGCCTCGGTTACTACACAGCCATCAGACCTGTTACAGCAGAAAGGTATTTGAGAAACTTGTTATTATTTTATACACACATGCAGTCATACTCAAGTAACTGAAAATGTCAACTATATTGCCATAATTTCTAAAAAGTATAAAGGAATTTCTAATCTATCCACATATAACTTTTTCATTTTCTCTGTTAGTTTCAGCCCTCTGTTTATGTTGATATATTTTACATTACAATCAAAAACATTTACATATTTTAAAAAATTTTGTGAGGTTGTATGTAGTTCTGTATATCAGTGTAGTCTTTTTAATCTTTTACATGGCTAATCATCACTGTGGTGATACGATTTCATAATTTATTTCTCTATTATTGGACATATACTTCCTTTCCTTTTTTTTTAAAACATTAGGAGAAAGCAGCCAAGATTTCCTTATTTAATGAATCTCCATATTCTTATATTATGGTGTCTGTGCTTATCATTATTGTTAGTAGAAAATAACCTCTGACACAGTTTTGAGAATAAGGATGAGAATGAAACTATAACCCCACACAAGCATCATTGACCAGCTATATGATTTATGTGTTTATAATTGCCAGGTGTTAAATAATCAGCAGTTAATAAAGTGTCATGTTTGGACCTCGCTTCCCCAAAATTTCTTCTTTGGGGAGTAGTTGTGTTACTTTCTATAGCCCTAAATTGTAGATGATAGATGTTTCTGGTTAACATATTGTACGTTTGGTTAGAGATAACTGGTTTTAGGAATCTTTGATTTGTATTTCCCACAGCAACCATTATAATGTGTTAGGGACTAAACTCCTATGTAATGACAGCTCCCACCTTTAGTATAAAATTCCTTCCATTATGTTGTGAAACTCAGAAAAGGAAAATGCATAATAAATTCTTTGAAAACTGGTGTGGTATATGGGTTAAACCGCTTCCTGAGATGCTGGTATCTTGCACTGGAGTGCCAGTTTGAGTGTCAGCTGCTCAGTTTTTGATTCAGCTCCTTGTTAATGTGCTTGGGATAACAACAGAAGATGATGCAAGTACTTGGACCCCTGCCATCTATGTGGGAGACCCAGTGGAGTTCCAAGTTTCATGACTTCGATTTGGCTCAGCCCTGGGCATTAGTCATTTCAGAGGGAACCAACAATGGAATCTCTCTCTAGCTCTGTTTCTTTCTCTCAGGGCATCTCAGTGTCTGTGCTTGTTGAACTCTGTCACTCACTTTCAAAGAACTGGGACGTGTGGAAAGTCATGAGTGGTTTCCCCCTTTGTCTCTTCCCTTTCCCCAGAAACAATAAGAAGAAATAGCAAATTTGGAAGCAATGAGTTCACCTAATTTTCCCTAAACCTCGATCCTTCCCACCCTGATCAGCCATGGAGTCATTATTAAAAAATTTTAGAAGTACACAAAAAAATCAGTGGGAAATCTTCAAAAAGAAAATTTGCCTTCAAAGTGAAGAGCCAGTGGGAAAGTTTTGCTTATCAAGAGTAGAATAAACTTAAGGGTGGGGCATAGTCCTCAGTAGATGAAAGATACCTTCTCATGTCTGTCTGTATTCTGCATTAATGCCCAATTCTCCTTTCTTAGATGTTCTCCTTTTGACCCTTTACACTTTGATTTCTTTCTTCTTACTGTTTCCTTTGTGACCATCTTAGTTTAAGTATTATCCTGCCATTTTACTATAAAGATTATTTTGTAAACCATTTTTCCACTAAACAGTTTTTTTCTTTTCTCACCAATGGATTTTGAAGAGGGAAGCTCCCCTTTATTAGGCACTTATAATATGCCAGTAATATTATCTCATTAGCCTTCATTTTAATACTGTCCTATAGATTATTATTCCTATTTTACGCATACAAAAACATGGCATTTATGGCAATTAAGAACTTGGCCTAGAACCACAAGTTAATAGGTAGCAGAGCAGAAGATTTCTAGTTCAAAAATGAGAAATAAAATGAGAGAATTTTTTTCTTGAAGATAAGTATTGTGATTTGCCCAAGAGAAGCTGCTTGCTTAAGTTAAAAAAAAAACGATACTAGAGACACTTGAATTATAGTTGTAGCTTTTGTTATTGCTTCTCTGTTGTTTTCATTTGTTTTTAAATTTTTATGTTATTTTAAAAGCTGAACAGACAGCGAGTTCTTCCATTCATTGATTAACTTCCTGAATGCCTGCAGAAACCAAAGCTGGGCCAGTTGGAAGTGAGGTACTGGAAACTCAGTCCAGGTTCTGCGTGTGGACAAGGACCCTAAACTGCTGGAATAATCAGCAGCTCTCTCCCTGGGAGCAGATGATCAGGAAGCTGAACTTGGGGGTGGAGCTGTGGCCTGAACTCAGACACTGATGTAGGAGTAGATTTCCCAAGTCCTTGCTTAACTAACGCAGCAGATGTCTGTCCTTCCCTTTCCCTTAGGTAGCCAACTGTCCTCTTAGTGGCCTCTTGCTTTGGGTTAGAGCTAAGTTACAATGCTTAATGCTTCTGTGAGTCAGGGCTGCCATTATCCAAGTTGTAGTTACAAGTTGTATTTGCAGTTCTGCAGCGTACCACAGGGTATGCTGTGGGCCTAATCACTCTATAAAAATTTTCTCCTCCTGCAGCAAGGAGCCCCTTGATTTGTTCTTCCAGTATAAGCATTTTTTTTTGCTGCTTATTAAAAACATCATGTCTTTGCTTGAATATTCCCTAAAAAAATTTGAAAATAGTGTAACCACTTGAACAATTTTTATATTTTATGCTAAAATTGAAGTTATGTGATATGTGGACTTTTGAAAACAAAGATATTACATTATCCTTGACGATGATTCTACTACAATGATGCAATCATCATATTTTAAAAAAATAGCTAAGCCCTTTTTTAGCTGAAAAGTTCACTTTTTTCCTTTCCATGGAGCCACAACCATGTCCTAAATTTGAAAAAAAATAGTATTTATTGAGGTAGATGCTTTTTAAAATGATTCTGTTGTACTTTTCTGACACAGAAATACACAAATTAAAATTGAAAGTTTGTTTTCTTATCTGAGACCATAAAAATCTAAATATTGCTTTTTTTCTTTTTGCATTAAGCAGTCATTACAAACACCAATAGTCATAGTTGATCAAAACAATACCAATATCATGATTTTTACTATTTGTATAGAAAATATATTTCTCATTTATATAAATACATTTACTGAGATGGACGCACTCACACTCATACCTCTTCTTCCCGTAGCATTATATCTTGGTCTTTATTATATATGGTAGTGTTCAGATCAACTTGATTTCTACTTTCATAAATGTAATTGCTAAGAAACTTTGTTCACGGAAATTAAGTAAAATGATATTGGAAGAGCTTTACTAAAGCAATCTTTACTTTTTTCTTTTTTAACTTTTTTTAGTATTCTAAGTTACTTTTCAGAATTGTTGTTATGGCTGGCTTTGTGGCACTGCACATTAAGCCCTTTCTTGCAAGCCAGCATCCTATAGCAGTGTGTTGATTGCTCTGCTTCCAATCTGGCTACTTTCTAGCACACCTGTTAGGCAGCAGAAAACGGAAGGAGTGTTGGGACTCCCATCACCTGCGTGAGAAAAAGATGTTCTGTCTGTTGGCTTCAGCATAGCTCAGTCTGGGTGTTGCAGCTATTTGGAGAATAAACCAGCAGATGGAAGATTGATTTATCTCTCACTTTCCAGTACTGTACCTTTCAAATTAAAAAAAAAAAAAATAGGGCCCAAAGTGGTAGCCTAGTGGCTAAAGTCCTTGCCTTGCATGTGCCAGGATCCCATATGGGCGCCGGTTCATGTCCTGGCAGTACTGCTTCGCATCCAGCTCCCTGCTTCTGGCCTGGGAAAGCAGTCGAGGACGGCCCAAAGCCATAGGACCCTGTACCTGCGTGGGAGACCTGGAAGAAGCTCCTGGCTCCTGGCTTTGGATTGGCTCAGCTTTGGCCATTTTGTGCACTTGGGGAGTGAATCAGTGAATGGAAGATCTTTCTTTCTACCTTTCCTTCTCTCTGTATATCTGACTTTCCAATAAAAATAAATAAATCTTTTTAAAAAATTGATAAATTTTAAAGCATGTGTGCAAATACACACAACACTGTTGTTGTCAGATTTAATTTTCTAGGTTTTACCATAGTTATTAGCTATAATATTACCTTTACATCACCATTTCATACAAATACCTTTAGCATTTTTTAAAGAAGAGTTATTTATTTGTAAGATGGGAGGGAGGGTGAGACAGAGATCTTCATCCTCTGGGTTACTTAATCCTCAGATGCCTAGAGCAGCCAGAGCTGGATCAGGCTGAAGTTGGGAACACAGAACTCCAGCTGTCTTCTGTGTGGGTGACAGATATAAGCATTTGGCCCATCTTCTGCACGCTTGCAAGGTGCATTAGCCGGAAGCTGGATTGGAAGCAGTGGAACACTCTTGATATAGAATGGGGGCGTTCCTGGCAGTCTGATGTGACACAGTGTTTATTTGCTCTTTGTTTGAAACAGGCACAATATATCTTACCCTCCTTTTGTGAATGGTGTAATTAAAATTTGTAGAGAATAAGTGAATGATCCAGACATTCAGACTTGCCAGGAGAGGCACGAAGATCAGGTGCAAACCTCTTGCCTCTGAGCTCAGTGCTTGTTGAACTGTGTCAGCAATTATACAACATGCTGTGAATTTCTTTATACCATTGCCAGTACAGTATCTTGCCATATTCTTTAAATGTATTTTATCAGAAACATCAAGGTGTGCTAGAGGTCACTTGTTTTTAGATGATATCTTTTTTTTTTTAAGATTTATTTATTTTTATTACAAAGTCAGATATACAGAGAGGAAGAGAGACAGAGAGGAAGATCTTCCGTCCAATGATTCACTCCCCAAGTGACCGCAATGGCCGGTGCTGCGCCGATCTGAAGCCGGGAACCTGGAACTTCTTTCCACGTCTCCCATGCGGGTGCAGTGTCCCAATGCTTTGGTCCGTCCTCGACTGCTTTCCCAGACCACAAGCAGGGAGCTGGATGGGAAGTGGAGCTGCTGGGATTAGAACCGGCGCCCGTATGGGATCCCGGGGCATTCAAGGCGAGGACTTTAGCCACTAGACCACGCCGCCGGGCACTAGATGGTATCTTCATATAGTGTAATTGGCAGAAGCAGTTCTCAAAGCATGGTAAATGAATTTCACTAGGTACTGGTAGAGTCATTGGCTGGAAATTTTTTGTGGAAGGATGTAGAAAATATTAAATATCTTGTAAAACACAATAGTTTAAGATTTGACTACCATAAATATTTTATAATAAAATAGATGTAAATGCTTTATTGTCTAGCTCATTGATTTGCAAAGAAATTTGCATGAAATTTTCATCTTGGATTTTTCCCAGAATATCTTAAAAAAGATTAGTGATCCTGGAAAACATTCTGCTTGTTTTAAGGAATAACTATTACTAAATATACTACTCAGATTGGGGGAATCTTTTTCCTGACTGTGCCCTATAGGTAAGCATTAGGAGCAGATGAAAATAATTGTTTTATTAAATATATATAAAAGCATGCTTCTAAAGCTCGTTGATGATAAGAATAGGTAACATGTACATAGTATTCATATATGGCAGATATTAAATATGTAAGCATTTCAGTATATTTACTTTTTCATCTTCACAACAGTCATTTGAGGAAGTTTTTATATTTTTTAGATGAAGTTGGAGGAACAAAGGGGTTAGTATCTTGCTCAAGGGCATACAACTAGTGTATGATGTAACTTGGAAGTGAACCCAGAGTTCCCATCTGAAACCACAAAGTGCTGATGTTTCTCTGTTTAGTGTTTCTTTTTAAAGTTTGAGAAACAGACAGCCAGAGAAGGCGCCCTGATGCTGGTTTACTCTCCAGGGGATTGTAATGCCACTGCTGGGCTGGGGCTGAAGTTAGGAGCTGGAAAGTTAATCATGCTTCCTACTTGGATGGTAGGACTCCAGCTGGTGGAGGGGTCACTTGTCATTTCCCAGAGCCTGCATTGGCAGGGAGCTGGAATCTCCCACTTGGATGGTGGGACTCCAGCTGGTGGAGGGGTCACTTGTCATTTCCCAGAGCCTGCATTGGCAGGGAGCTGGAATCTCCCACTTGGATGGTAGGACTCCAGCTGGTGGAGGGGTCACTTGTCATTTCCCAGAGCCTGCATTGGCAGGGAGCTGGAATCTCCACTTGGATGGTAGGACTCCAGCTGGTGGAGGGGTCACTTGTCATTTTCCAGAGCCTGCATTGGCAGGGAGCTGGAATCGGGAGCTGCAATTGGGCGTTGAACTCAGTTACTCTTAAATGGGGTTTGAGGAGCCCAATAGTTAGGTCAAGTGCCTGGCCCTGTTCAGTATTTCTTAGCATTTTTGCTTTGTTCTCATGAGAATCCTTCAAAGACAGTGAATTCTTAGTAGTGGTCTGCATAAAGGCATAATTATTTAATTAAATATTTTATGATTAACTCCTCCCATTCTGCTTACAGTAGGTGTAAACCAGTCCTTTTAAAAACTAACATACCTCACTGTTGGCTAAAAGGTGTCAAGCTAAAAGAAAGTTTATATGTTGGTTCCTTGTTCAACCATTGGAGGAGGGAAGAAACTTTGCCTTTAGCAACTGGAGATATTTTTTTAGCTGTGAGTAGCGGATCCTAGTAGGATTTAAGAGAAATTGAGGTTGGGCCCAGCGGCGTGGCCTAGCGGCTAAAGTCCTCTCCTTGAAAGCCCTGGGATCCCATATGGACGCTGGTTCTAATCCCAGCAGCTCCACTTCCCATCCAGCTCCCTGCTTGTGGCCTGGGAAGGCAGTTGAGGACGGCCCAATGCATTGGGACACTGCACCCACGTGGGAGACCCGGAAGAGGTTCCAGGTTCCCGGCATCGGTTCGGCGCGCACCGGCCCGTTGCGGCTCACTTGGGGAATGAATCATCGGACGGAAGATCTTCCTCTCTGTCTCTCCTCCTCTGTGTATATCTGGCTGTAATAAAATGAATAAATCTTTAAAAAAAAAAAAAGAGAAATTGAGGTTGTGCTTTTCCCTAACAAAAGGAGAGGAAGTCTATTATAATAGGTATTTTTTATTTATTTATTTATTTGGTCAAAAGGTTCAGGTTCAAGTCCTTGCATAAATTACTGATTCAATTACTGATTCCCTTAAATTTTTTTTTTTGTTGTTGTTGGATTGCTTGAAAAGTCTGGCACATGCTAGTACATGTACCTGGTATAAAGACCAGCTTAGGATGCAGAGTAATTAACCTCCCCCAGGGCTTTGTTCTCTCAAAACAGGCTTGATTTATTCCCAGCATAGTTGTATCTAGGGAAGAGTGGGGATGTCATTTATGAAGCATCCCCTAGGATGTATTCTCTCTGAGTTTTGCCTAACAGTACTTTTAGGAAATAAAAATTGTAAAAGAGCTCTTTATCACTTCCCATTCTTTAAACTGCTTCTTACCTCTTAGTTTACTAGGTTCATATCTTGAAGTTCCTGGTAAGGCAGACAAACTTGGGACAGTACTTCCTGTTCAGTTGGTGGCTGTGGTGATTGGCAGGTGCTCCACGTGCATTACTGCCGTGGGCTTCAGGCTGAACTCTGGGAGAGGGATCATTCTACCACCTTGTGTGTTTGCTGTTGTCCCACAATAGATTCTAGCTGTTAAAGAGGGTTTGAGTTGAGATGCTTCAGGAACCATTCACATAGCCTAGAGTATGGGACTCGACTGTCATCTCTTTGTGGCCGCAACTCCCCATTTGTTGCAGTCAGCTCAGGGCACTTTGAAATGGAGCAGTTATTCTGGAGCTCTTAACTATTCTTGGGGTGAATTAACTAAAATATCATGTGCTTGTCCTGTTAGCATCTCCAAGTTTTTGTTCACTTGAACAAAGATAGCATGTCGAGTCATAGTTAGAAAATGTTGACACTTTATCTCCCTAATAAAAAAAGATTTTTATCTATTTTTATTGAAAATCAGATTTTCAAAGAGAAGGAGACACAGAAAGAAAGTTCTTCTGTCCACTGGTTCATTCCCTAAGTGGCTGAAATGACCAGAGTTGAGCCAATCTGAAACCAAGAGCCAAGGTTATCTTTCAGGTCTCGAATGTGAGCACAGGGTCCCAAGCATCCTCCATTGCTTTCCCAAGCTGTAAGCAGGAAGCTGGATGAGAAGCAGAGCAGCCAAGACATGAACCAGAACCTGTATGGAATGCTGGTATTTGCAAGTGGATGTTTAGTTGATTGAGCCGTTGTGCTGGCCTCTATCTATCCACTTCTTAAAACAGATTGTACCTTTGTTTGGGAAAGGCAACTGAAAGTATGTTATGAATCATTCCCCTAGTATAGTATATTGAGAACTAATATATCCTAAGGTGCTACAATACATTTTATCATTTTCTGTCTTATTTATAAATCTGGTTAGTCCTAATTTTTAAAAATCATTGTGTAATTGACAGGGGGTGGGAGTTTGGGGGAGGGAAATCCTAGCCTATACAAAATTGTAAAAAATAAATAAAAAAAAATCATTGTGTAATCATCTCATTTACTTCCAACTAAGCATTGGAAATTGTTCAGTAGTAAGTAAAATAAACCTGTTTTCATTCAGTGAATTTGGAAAAAGGCAACAATTATTTCATACTAGGTCTATGGATTTCCCCCTCTAGAGCATACATATGTATTTGGCTCCTTTGTCCAGTTAAAGACAGCCACTTTCATTCTCATTCAGTCATGAAAAGAGTGGGCTCAGTTCTGGTTTTTCTCCTGTTTATTGGCCTGTATTAGTTCAGAACAAGAAACGATACTTATTCTTTCTCATTTCTTATATATATCTGCATAGGTATGCAGTGGAAATTGTATTTTGATATGGTTTAACGAGTTGTTAAATTGTTTTCTATTATAAAATCTTTTACTGTTAACTTCTGTAATCATAAGCAAAGTATATTTACTATAAGGTCTAATATTAGTCACATTTTCATTTTAACTAGGCTTGTGTTAGAGGAATTTTCCAGTCTGATTTTGGTCTTTCAAGGTATCAAGTTTGTTTCTTGTCTTGCCTGAATTCATTTTAAATTGGGTTTTACTTTCTTCAGTGAATTTATGATAGCTGCTATTTTACCTGTTTTTGACAAGGTTTCAGCAAAACTAGCAGATTATTCCCTGACTTCTAAAAATCACAGTGGGAAGATTAAGGCTTCACTTAACTGTAGTTTAATGTTTGCTGCCTTCTAAACTGAAATTTGACCGTTTAATCATTTTGTTTCTTACTATAGAGATAAAGTCGTCTGTGCTAACCAGAAAAGTCACCTAGAAAAAAAACAAAAACAGAAAGCACTGTCCTGTTTTGATGAGGCAGGGCTTCATTGTACCTCCTGCATCAAGAGGTAGTCTTAGAAATCCCTACCATGTTCCTGGGAGGTTTACTGTTACTTATGAAGTGCTTTTATTTTTAAGTCAGATTCATTTTCCTTCTTAGAAATTTTATGTATGTCAATTTTTTATTTTGAGTTTACTAGATTTATTAACAAGAGTGTCCATTCTAGTTTTTAAAAGTGAAGTGTTGCAAGTTGCTGGTATCAGTAACAACTGTGCCTTTCCTGCTGTATCTGTCTTCTGTGCTCTGGCTCATCCTGCTGTCCAGTCACCCATCTGTTTCAATGTGCATGGGATGACGCTGACATGACTGGTCATCCCAGGAAATTCACCTGATTGTGAATTTCTGTAATCACAGTTGTAAGGCAGCAGTTAAGCCTTCTCTTCCTCTTGCTCTTCTTATTTTTCTAAGTGTCTACTATAAACAGAAAACTATCCTGAGTACAGTTCTTTGTCCTTCCTTTTCCATTGGGAAGTGGATATCATCAGGGTGGCACTGTATAAGGAATATCCCAAGTAATCTGTGTGTGTTTTGTTTGCTGTACAAATTTAGTACAGTAGAAATGGTCACTGCCCACCAAGACTGCATAGTCCAACAGAAAGTATACCCCAAAAGTCCCCAGATGAAAGAAGATAAATGTCTGTAGTGCTCAGTGACATTTTCCCAGAACATCATTGCAGTTTCCTAAATACTATTGATATAATTAGTTCATGGTACTTTAAAGCTGTTAGTTCTTGTTAAAGTTGCTTTTACTAAATTGCTTTGCAGAGATACTCTTAACTTCCAATTTTGAATAATGTATTTGCTGATATTAATATGCATGCTGGGATGTCCTTTGCAATGTCAGAGTTCTTTCTCACTTTTAATGCAATGTCAAAATTGTATTTCTTGTCTTTCCTATTGGTTTGACTCTTGTGTTTGTGCTTTCCACTTTACAGGCATGCAGTATGGTGAATATGTTAATAATCAAGCTAGCTCCGCACCAACTCCCTTGTCATCAACTTCCGATGATGAGGAAGAGGAGGAGGAGGATGAGGAAGCAGGTCTGCTTTAGCTTTACACCAGTTCTTGATCTTTTCCTTCTCAAGTTTTCTTTTATTTCCACAGACTTAACCTTTAAAAAAATACGTGTTTGTGAGAATTGGCACAATGAACTTAACTTAGTTTGGGTCACAGAAGGCTGGGTCACTTGAAATGAGGTTTTTGTTCTGTTTTCCTCCTTGGGGTCTCTTTATCACTTCCTTACTA
This sequence comes from Ochotona princeps, assembly GCF_030435755.1. Classification (NCBI taxonomy): domain Eukaryota; kingdom Metazoa; phylum Chordata; class Mammalia; order Lagomorpha; family Ochotonidae; genus Ochotona; species Ochotona princeps. The sequence goes on from NC_080838.1 coordinate 33,710,457, forward strand.
ATGTAATTAAATTTTTCCTGATGGCAGATTTTTTTTCTTTTTTCTGAAATGCATACCTTCCCACATCACATGCAAATAAATGGATCCTGGCTGAAGTTTTGGCTGATGATTGCTGTGGAAGCCTTTGTTTTATATTCTGCTTTGCTTGCTGCTTTGGCCTACTCAGTAAGGGCTTTATGGACTTAATAATACTGGTGGAGAAGTAGGGCAGTGTTAGTGGGAGGACCCCTTAGTCCTTCTTTTCCTGTGTTTAGAATTTATGGTTATTTTCCTGATTCTTGAAGTAAAGTTCATATCTTGGTGGCTAAAGAAGTTGTTCATATGCTTATACATTGTCAGCTATGGAATAGCTTAATCTGCCTCTGATATTCTGCCTCTTATGCTGCAAATTCAGCAATTTGGTTCCTCCATTAATTCTAATAATTTGGGTGAACCAGTAAGTTCTGACAAGTTAGTATAAGTGATTTTGATTCTTCTTCTGCAGTTTTTATTGATGGGAGAATTTACTGTAGAAACAATTGTTTAAAACCAATGTTTCTATTTGACATGTGTTTTTAAAATACTCAAGTTCTCATACGTAGTTTGAAGAGAGAAAATTAGGGGTGCTAGATAGGGAGTAAGTTTTTTTTTTCACTCTGAGGTATAAAAACTTACCTTTTGGAATTATTTAGTAGTAGAGATTCTCTGAGAGATCTCCCATCTGTAGGTTAATTCTCCGCTTGCCAATAGTGGCTGAGGCTGGGCTTGGAGACAAGGGGCTCAGGCCAGCTTTCCTGTGGAGGAGGCAGGGCACACGATTAATTGAACTTCCTACTGTCCACCAAGGCCTTGTGTTAACTGGAAGCTGGAGTTGGGAGCCGTGGTTGGATATTGAACTTAAGTTATGCTATGTGGGATGTGATATCATAACCAATAGGCCAAGTGTACAACCCTGCTTATGATTTTTAAATTTTAACATAATGTCTAATTTTCAGAAACATTGTAAAAGAAATTCATTTACCCAGACAAACCATTTCTGTGCACGTTTTATAGTTCTTTTCATATTTTTTTCCTTGCAATTTGAAGCTTATTTGAAGATATTATGAACTTTTCCCCTGAATACTTGAGTGTATATTTCTTCATTATAAAGGCAATATCTTTCATGACCATAATACTGTTAATCAGGAAATTAAATATTGATGCAAATAATGTCTCATACACAGTTCATATAGTTAATTCATATAGTTAAATCTCAGCAGTTGTCTCAATACTCAATGTAAGATTCTTTTATAGCTGTTTTCATAGCCCAGAATATAATATAATATATGTATATATATATTTTTTAAATTGTATTAGATTTCTTTTTTTTTTTTTTGAATGGCAGAAAGACAGATACATTTGCTCCCGAAATACCTACAACAAACAGGGATAGGCCAGGCCAAAGGCAGGAGTGTAAAGTGCAATCTGGGTCTTCCAGGTGGGGGACAGTTCTCCTAGACTGTACGTCAGTAGGAAGCTAGAGTGTACAGCAGAATGAAGACTCAAACTCGGGCAGTTGGAAATGGAATGCAGCCTTACCAAGCAGCATCCTAAGTGCTGTGCCAAATTCTCTCCCCTTGCGTTAAATGTAGTTGTCATGTTGATCTGAAACGATTCCTTAGCCTTTATGTCTCTGTCTGTCTATCGGTCTGTCTCTCTGTTTTTATCATGATATCCTGCAGATTGTTTTCTTGTGTTGAAATTCAGATCTTGCCCTGTATGGCGGTGTTGCTACTGCCATGTTCTCTGAGTATTCTTTCTCTGGTACATGATCTCAGTTTGTTCCCACGTTAGTGAGGGTAACTTTGATCAGTTGATGCTTAAGGTGCTACCTGCTAGATTTCTCCACTATTTCTACTCCTTTGATACTAATAAGCAATTTGTGGAGAACTGTTTTATTGAGACTATACAAATAATCCCATTTTTTCCTAAATTATCACCCACTAGGTTTGGTACCCACTGCTGATTTTTATAAACTCTGGCATTCTATGTTGATGAGTTGTGCTTTTATTATAAGGAATGCTATTCCTTTTCCTTTGTTGATTACTTTAGCTCTAAATTGATCAATGGGATTTTGTTATATTCGGTGGATTATAATCCGTTATTATCATTAGTTATTTTGATTTTAGCTTGTCCTAGATATGGTCAGCAGTGGTTACTTCACACTGCTCCATTAAGTTAAAATGGTTCCATGAATTGTTCAGCCTTGTTTTAAGTTCTTTAATGCTGTAGTAACAAGTCCACTTATCAACTACTTACCTTTTCACAGTCCTGGAATGAGCGTTTCTGTAGTCCTGGTTTCTTTAGTAGAGAAGGGAATTTCAAAACCAAAGATCTGAATGTAGTGTATGCTCATTGCTGCTGAAGAATTACTCTGCCCAGGCCCAGAATTTTTACATTATAGTTCATCTATTATTCAGTTCCTATGTACATTTCACATTGCTATCTTTTAGTCCTTATTTTGCAGATTTCAGACATGTGTTATTTTGTATGTTACATTTGTCAGTATACCATTTTTCTACTTTCAGAAACGTGCAGTTTTTGAAATTTTTATTTGCTTAGATTGAGAAGAAAAGCTTAAAATAGATTTAGCATTTATGGCTTTTCTGCTATCACTGCATCTTTGTTTAACTATTTTTTTCTTAAATATATTGTAGATGAAAGATTCCTGAGTTTTTAAGTGGAGGCAGTTAGCTTTTAGTAATTGCTTGAGCACTTACTGTATGCCAGTAATCGCTAACGAGCTGTCTTGCTGGTTTTTTGGTCTGTTTTTCTAGTTTCAAATTCTGGCTTCATCATTTACCAGCTTTGTGCCCTTAGACATACTTCTCAAATTCTGAGTTTCAATTCACTCTTCTGGAAGATGGGAGTGATAATAGTGACAGTTTCATGTACATGATTTGAAGATCAAAGATACAGTCGTAAATTGTTTAGAAATGGTGCAGTGGAAAATACTGGTCCTCATTACCACATGAGAGTATGCTTTTAGCTCAGTTGATTCTTCTCAGCAGTGAACTGTCATTTACTTGTGATCACACAAACTGTTGAATTTTGCAGAGTGGGGATTCACACTGAGACCTGTGTCTGCTGAAAAGATAAGTGTCTCCCCTCAGAGAGAATAGGAACCCTGGAGTCTGGAGAACCCCTGGGTTCAGGCAGCGCTGCAATCACTGTGGTACTGCTTATGTGTGCTCTCACTGTGCTGTGTTTGTTGTGCATCAAAGTCATGGGATGGTGTTGTGGGTATTTTCCGTGGAATCCTGCTGTCTCTGCTCATGGCTTTGTCAAGTGATTTTGTTGTTGGTTCCAAATTAAAGGAACGATTTGGAGTTGGAGGTGAAGAAAACCTAGTTTTAGAAGGGATTTTAATTGTTTTTAAAAACACTGCCCAGAAGACAGCACAGAGCTCTTCTGTGATCTGAGACTGTGACAGTGTGATGCTGTGTTTGGCAAGTGATGTGGGGTGAGGGAGTAGGACTTTTTGCTTTTTCATGAGTTTCAATGTACTATTAAGTGCCTGGTGCTGCATCAGAGATAATGAGTTTTTAAATTTCTTTTTTTTATTTATGTGAAAGACTGAATGAAATGAGATCTTCTCTCTGCTGATAAAAAAAATGCCATTAAGAGCTAGGTCTGGACCAGGTCAAAGCCAGGGGCACAGAACTCAAACCGTGTCTTCTTAGATGGCAGGGGCACAGTTACTTGAGCCTCCATCAAGCATATTTACAGGAAGTTGTATGTCACACAGAGCCAGAGCTTGAACACAGAGATTGATATGAGGTTTGTGTTATCAAAGGCTCTGACTTGACCACTGTGTCAGATCCCAACCTCCCTTCCTTATTTTTTTAAAAGTTTTCTGCTATTATGACATAGAAGAGGTTTATTCCTATAGATGATCAAACAGTATTATCCTGCTTAGCTCTGGCTTCCCACAGTGTGGAAATTTGTTCCCTTTTAATTGATGCATGCTTTTTATTTTGATTTAATACATGTAATATATCCAAGAATGACAATCCATCCCATCAAGAAAATAAAAAGAATATGAGGAGTTTTGATATTAGTATACATTAAAACCTATAGTAACTTAGCGTGCAGGTATATCTGTTGCTTGATTATTTAGCTTACAATTATCTTGTGTGTATATATATATATATATATATTTAAGATTTATTTATTTATTTTTATTGGAAAGGAGGATATACAGGGAGGAGGAAGGAGAGACAGAGAGGAAGATCTTCCATCCGATGATTCACACTCCCCAAGTGAGCCGATCTGAAACCGGGTCTCCCACACAGGTGCAGGGTCCCAAAGCTTTGGGCTGTCCTCGACTGCTTTCCCAGGCCACAAGCAGGGAGCTGGATGGGAAGTGGAACTGCTGGGATTAAAACCGGCGCCCATATGGGATCTCGGGGCGTTCAAGGAGAGAACTTTAGCCGCTAGGCCACACCGCCGGGCCCAATCTTGTATATTTTATTGCTGTGGATGGGAACCTGCTTTCTACAATGTCAGGGAACAAGATGGGACTGTAGTGTAAAGAGATTTAGTACCAGTGTCAAAAGGTATTTGCAAATGAAAATGATGTTCAAATGGTGACTGGATATCTAGGCTAGCTCCATATCTGTTTGACTCAAATAGTGAACATTTGCCAATGCTTAATTTTTCCCATTTTATTGTAAACATATAGTACTTATTAAAAAAGACTTAGATTGTGGACTTTCTAAGTGCCTGTAAGTAAATCAGAATAATAAATAAAAGTTGTTGATTATTTTTCTGAGAAAGCATGTTCTGAGTTCTGAACAAGCAGTTTATTAGCAGATTACTTAATAATGTCCAGGATAAGTTTTACATAAACACTTTTATATTCACAACCAGTTTGTATTAAAGCAGAAAATTACAGTAAGTCCTATGTTAATGTTTGTGTGGTGTAAAAATAGCTAGCGGAACTTGAACCAGATATGGGATGGGATGACTAGAAAGTTTGTCCCAGGGAGAGATGCCTGAGCTAAGTCTAAAAGGAAAAGTTGGAACTAGGCAGATGAGAGATCAGGGGAGAAACAGTTGTAAAACCAAACAAGAAGTTTGAGGAAACTTGACAAGTTTGGGGAATTTTAGTTTGTGGTTTACAAAGGAGAGTGACAAGATGAGTTGAGTGACATCTGTTTGGAAAGCTGGATGAGAACCTTGTATTTCTTCAACATTTATCATGAAAAGTACTTAGGAGTCTATTTAAGAATTCACATGGGAAAATAACAACTGAGTTTGCATTTTAGAAAGATCTGTTGGGCCTTGTTTGAAGACTCAATTGGCTAGTCATTCCCCTGCAAGTGCTGGGATTCCATATGAGTACCAGTTGAAGTCCCAGCTGCTCTGCTTCCCGCCCAGCTCCCTGCTTATGGCCTGTGTAAGCAGTGGAGAATAATCCAAGCTTTGGTATCCTGTATCCATGTGGGAAACCTGGCAGAAGCTCCTGGCTTACAGTTTCAGATTGGCTTAGCTTTGGCCTTTGCAGCTATTAGGGAGTGAACCAGCAGATGAAAGATTTTTCTGTAAATCTGTCTTTCCAATTAGAATGAACATTTTTTTAAGATTTATTCATTTTTTTCACTTTAAAGTCAGACATACAGAGAGGAAGATCTTCCGTCTGTTGATTCACTCCCTAAGCAGCCACAACGACTAGAGCTGAGCTGATCCAAAGCCAGGAATCAGGAGTCTTCCACATGGGGTGCAGGGTCCTAAAGCTTTGGGTCATTCTCTACTACCCTCCCAGGCCACAGGCAGGGAGCTGGATGGGAAGTGGGGCTGCTGGGACATGAATCATCACCCATATGGGATCTGGCGTGTGCGAGGTGAGGAGTTTAGCCAGTAGGCTACTGTGCTGGGCTCAGAAATGAACAAATCTTTAAAAGAAAAGGAAAAGATTTATTACAGGCAAACTGGTTGGAGCCTAGTGAAACTAAACTTTTTGGAGCAATCTGGTGGGAAAAATGGATTTTTGAGCTAATGTAGAAGGGAGATTAGACTGGGAGTAGCATAAAAATATTGGCAAGGGAAGATATCCATTTCTACAAATAAAAAATTAATCATAGAAACTTTGTTAATAATTATTGAGGAAAATTGGTTGAAATCTGAAAAAAAATGGATTTGTTTATGAGAAGGTTCTTGTGTTTTCTTTTTGTAGAGAAAAGAGAGACAATGACATGCATTTCCTGGGTCTCTTACTAGTGTATGTATCATGTATGTCTGCTTATTCTTAATGGTAGTCTTGTGTAGTGGGGATTTTAGAACCTATTGTTACTGTGAGGACCAGTGCAGATGTGAAGTTTCTTATTTTTTCTCTGCTGACTAGTTTCTCATTGAGCCTTACTGGTAAGTAAGTCTGCTTTAGGGAATCCATGTTTGACTTTTAAAAATGCTTTATTTATTTTTGTTTTATTTTAAATGCGGAAAGAGACACAGAAGCAGATGAAAAGAGAGCTGTAATCTGCAGCTTCACTTGCCAAATGATAACTGACCAGTGCTGGTCTAGGCTGAAGCCTTGAGCCAGCAACTCCATCCAGGTTTCACATGTGGTTGATAGGGATCCAAGTGTTTGAACTATCATTGACTGCCTCCCAGATACACACTAAGAAACAGCTCAGTTAGAAGCAGAGTAACCAGGTGTTCTGATATGGGATGCAGGCTTACCAAACAGCAACTTAACCTCTGTGCATCACACTAGTGCTTCCTGATGCTAGTCTCCAGTGTTGAGAATTCTTAGTTGTTTATTTGCTCTGTTCTGTTGTCTAAATTGCTTCCTCAGGTTTCAGACCCTCATCTCTTTTCCCTGAAATAATGGCATACACCAGTAAAAGAAAAAGAGAATTTTCCCCACATGCTGCATTCTTTTTTGTTCTGCATTCAGTCTCTCACAAATTTTCATCACTGATTATTATAGAAAGGTGACAGATACAAACTGGACCTCTTTAAGGTTAATTCATTTAGCTGAAACCAGCTTGTATGTATACAGAAAACAGTGTTTTTCTTAGTTTTCATGGTCCCAGAGATCAAGACTGAACCTTCGCTTTTGGCCTGTAAATGTTCATGATAGGAAAACAGATATTGTGTATGATTTAGTATGACTTGTAAAATGTAGTCATTGATGATTTAGAAAATGATCCTCCATAGAAAAGGACATGATTTTCCATGGGGAGGATCTGAAAGAATTTGAAATGTGAAGGGTAAGAATTTTCTGTGTAGAGAAAGGAATTCTAGACCAGTATAATAGCATGTATACGTAAACAGAAAAAGAAACGCTGTAGTTGACAAAAGAGGATTTGTTGTAGTTGCATTATAAAGTAAAAGGGAGAGTGATGTAGGGAGGGCTGTACATGACAGTGTGAGGGCGTGTGGACCTTGTTCTCTAAGATGATTGGAAATTAGTGAAGGTACTGTTAACTGTTCATAACATTAGCATGTTAGTTTCATAGTGTTTTGGTAGTGATGACATGAGCTTCTAATGAGCATGCTTTAATCTGAACAATAAGTATTAGCTGAGTTTAAGTCTTTCAGCTTAGTATCTCATCTGCATTTATAACTGTAAGCTTTTTTTTAATATTTTGACATGTGCACAATAGATGTGCAGTTATTCTAAAACTAAACTCAGGTTTCAGACTATTCAGTAAATAAGATGGAATAAATTTCTATAAAATTTACAAAGTTTGTAGCTTTAGATTATTAAAATGAGAAATATTTAAAATATTTACATTTTATTTGGTACTAAAGCTAGCATAATTAAGTAGGTTATATGCTCTTTGAAATAATTTGATATGCATAAATAACACAGTATTTGGACTGTGTTTTCTTTTAGGAATAATTCTTTTTTATTTTTTTATTATTTTTCGTTAGGAATAATTCTTAACATTCACATTTCGAAGTTTCACTTAATCTGGGGTCAGTGTTGTGGTGAAGTAGGATAAGCTGCAGTTGATTCTGGCTGTTCTGCTTCTGAACCAGCTTCCTATATTAACAGAAAGGGAAGGCAGCAGCAGACGACCCAAGTATTTGGGCCCCTACTGTCCATGGAGGAGACCAAGACTTAGTTCCTGGCTTCAGCATTTCCAGACCTGGCTGTTGCAGCCATTGGCGAAGTAAACCAGTAGATGGGAACTCTCTCTCACTTTCTTTTCTTTCTTTCCCTTTTTTTGTCTATTGCCCTTTCAAATAAATCTTAAAAAAAATAACACAAAACGGTTTTAGCTTGGTCAGTGTGCTGTCACATTTTTTAAAAACAGTTTTATTTAGATATAAGACAGGTACCATAATTTAATTTGCTTGTTTAAGTTGTTGTATTCTGATGTTTTTAGTATATTCACAAAGTTCGGAAGCCATCACTGTTATGTAATTCCAGAACATTTCATCACGCCAAAATAGATACCTTATACCTTTTAGCAGCCACTTCCCATTCTGCCTTCCCTTGCCACATACATGTAGCTCTGGGCAAACTTAATACATTTTCTGTGTGTATGGATTTGTCCAACTTGAATATTTTGTATAAATAGATCACACATTATTTAGGATTTTTTTTGTGTGTGTGATTGGCATCTTTCTTTTAGGATAATGTTTTCAAAGTTCATAAGATTTTCAAAGTTGTGGGCTATACCAGTACTTCATTTCTTTCTTATGTAGATGCATCACATTTGTCCATTTGAAGGTCGATAGACATTTGGGTTCTTTTCATTTGTTGGTTTTTGTGAATAATGCTGCTGTAAAATTTGTTGGCAAAGTTTTGTGTGGAGTTTCGTTTTCATTTTTTGTGAATGGAGTTGCTGGGTTTATGGTGTTTTCGTAGTTAACTGTTTGAGAAGCTGCCAGATTGTTTTCCCAGGTGAATATGCTACTTTACAATCCCATAAAGATTCCAGTTTTTCTACGTGCATTGGACAACTTTTTGTTAAATTAGTTAAAATACTCCATAGGAATTTCTTGGGAAGAAAAGGCCTTTTCAGTTTGTAGTTTGGATGTTACGCCTTAGGATTTAACAGCCCTGTAGCCAGACGTCTGATGGAGGCTGGTCATGGCAGGTGAGGAGGCGTGGACTCATGGTCAATCAGGAAGCATAAAGAATAGGTAGATAGAAAAAAAAAAAGGAATAGATAGAATAGATAGAACTTGACCTCAGGCTTCTTGCCAGACTCACCCTCCTTTGACACACCCCTAGTGATCTAAAGACCTTCCACCTACCCTTTCAAGTCCTTCAGATGCCATAATTAAATCAAGTCTCTGTCCTTGATCCATTGGTCATTAACACAAAGATAGAGTTTAAATATCTGCGTGAGTTTTAGGGAGACAGGTTCTACTTAACCCATAGTGCCATATCCTCCCTAAAACTTGTTATCAATCTTTTTGGTTATAATCATCCTAATGAACATGATGTGATATCTAACTGGCATATTGATTTTCATTTCCCTAATAATAGGAAATGGTGTTGAGTGTCTTCATGTGCTTATTGTTCATTTATCTTCTTTGGAAAAGTAACTTTTTAAACTCTGGACATTTTTGTTTGGATTTTTCAATACTAAAGTTTTAAGAGTTTATATATATATATATATACACACACACTATAATCAGATCTATGGTTTGCAAACATTTCCTCCCGTTATGTGGACTGGCTCTTTGCCCCCCCCCCCCTTTTTTTTCCTTAAAAGGTGTATTATTTTTCTTGGAAAGGCATATTTACAGAGAGAAGGAGAGATAGAGAGAAAGATCTTCCATCCACTCCTTCACTCCCCAAGTAGCCATAGTGGTTGGAGCAGAGCTGATACGAAACCTGGAACCAGGGGCTTCTTCCTGTTCTCTCACATGCGTATAGGGTTCCAAAGTTTTAGGCGGTCCTCTACTGCCTTCCCAGGCCACAGCAGGGAACTGGATGGAAAGTGGAGTTGCCAGGACATAAACAGGCACCCATATGGGATCCCAGCACAGGCAAGAGGAGGATTTAGCCACTGAGCCATCACGCCAGGCCTGGCTCTTTACCTTTTTTTTTTTTTTAAAGATTTATTTATCTTTATTACCAACTCAGATATACAGAGAGGAGAGACAGAGAGGAAGATCCTCCATCCAATGATTCACTCCCCAAGTGACCGCAATGGCCGGTGCTGTGCCAATCTGAAGCCGGAAACCTGGAACCTCTTCCAGGTCTCCCATGCAGGTGCGGGGTCCCAAAGCTTTGGGCCGTCCTGGACTGCTTTCCCAGGCCACAAGCAGGGAGCTGGATGGGAAGTGGAGCTACTGGGATTAGAACCGGTGCCCATATGGGATCCTGGGGCTTTCAAGGTGAGGACTTAAGCCGCTAGGCCATGGCGCCGGGCCCGGCTCTTTACCTTTTTGATGGTAACCTTTACAGCATAAAAGGATTTAGTTTTAAAGAAGCATGCTGTATGTTTTTTTCTTTTTTTGCTTGTTTTTCAGTGACATATTTTTGAATGCCTTGCTTAACCCATTCAAGATCATGATGATTTACTTATGTATTCCAGGAGTTGAGGTTGTAGCATTTAAATTTAGGTCTCTGACCCATTTAGTATTAATTCTTGTTTAAAATATGAGTAAAGGATTCAAAACCATTCTACGTGTGAATATATATGGTTATTCCAGCACTGTTGTTGAAAAGTTTATTTCCCCCCCATAAATTGTTGTATTGTATTTTCATATAACATAAAATTAGTGGTTTTAAAATGTAACAATTTAGTGTATTTGTTGTGTTGCACAACTGCTACCTCTACCTAGTTCTCACTTTGTGAATATACTAAACTAGATTGAACTAGATAAAACTGAAAACATTTTTGTCATCCTCAAAGGAAATCTTGTGTTTGTTAAGCGATAACACACTGTTATCCTGCTTCATTATTCTAATCTGCTTTCTATCTCCATGTATCTAGCTATTCTGGATAGTTCATTTAAATGGATTTATATAACATATTATCTTTTATATCTGACTTTTTCAGAATTTTATTTTTATAGCTCAATAATATTCTGTTGTATAAATATACCAAGTATTTTTTATCTATTCCTTTGCAGATGAATATTTGTGTTTTGGTGCTTTTTAAGTTTAAATTCATTCATTTGTTTATCCATTGAAAGAGCTACAGAAAGAGAGAGATCTTCTGTCCACTGATTCATTCCCCAAATACCCAAAACAGCTGAGGCTGGACTAGAATGGAGTTAAGAACTGCATCAGGATCTCTCAGGGGTGGCAGGGACCCAAGTCCTTGAGCCATCATCTGTGTGGTTTAGCAAGAATCTGGGTGAAGCACAGGCAGAACTTGATCCTAAGCACTACTACCATCTGTGATGTGAATGATTGTCCTAGGGGTCCTGTTTAACTCGGTGTGCCACAATGCCTGCTATTGGTTTAATGGCTTTTTAAATGCTATTACGGTAAGATTTTTGACTCTATGTATCAGTGTCCTAATATATAAGGAACAAAATGGAAGACCTATTACCTCCCATTCTTTATGGGAAGAATGTGGGTGGATGATGCAAAAACTTTGTCCGTATCACAAAGAAAGCCCTTAGTGGATCACCTCTTATTTATTATATAGCTCTCATACTTCTTAAGGGGATTCAGGGTCACTATCTTCTTTAACTCTCCCAAAAACATTATAGAGAACACAAAGGTCATTTAAATGTTTTTCTTGTTTTGTGGAAGAGTGCATTCATGGATATTTGTTCCAAGTTATGTAGTAGCTAAGTGTGAGGCTGATGTCACTAGTCTCATGCTTCCACGTAATGTCCTTAGTGAATAATAAAATGTTTTTGTTTGACTTTAACTGTTATATCATTAGTCAACCTACCCAGTTCACATGGTTATCCCAATAGTTCAGTGACAGTGTATACCTAATCTCCTTTTAAACATTATTTTAAAATTTAATAACATAATAGTTGTACATCTCCATAGGGTACAGTGCAATGTTTCAGCACATATACCACTCTGCTGTAGAACACTGTACTTAAGCTTTTAAGTATCACAATTGAAGGTGGCCTAAAATGCAGTTTAAACACCTGTTAGAATATTTATGTGAAGAACCAGGGGTAGCCTTAGGGATAACTTAGAATCTCATTGTGAAACAGATCAAACTCTCTGATACAAGAGAGGGGTCAGGCGTAAGTTGTGGTTTGTTTGCCAGCATATACTGTAGCATATCTGCGACAATTTTAAGTTCCCACTAAAATATCTGCAGAGTAAAATCTATCACCAGATTTTATCAGAAACTGTCACTGACTTTCTTCCTCACAAGTTTTTCATAAACACTAAAATTTGTATGATCAGTCATTTTTATTAGAGTACTTTGATTCATATTACTTTATTAAATGTGGCAAAAGATTGTATTTTTTCTATTTATTTATTTATTTAGATTCTTTTATGATATAGTTCCATAGGCTCTGAAATTTTGCCTTCTGCCTTCCTAAGTCTGACTGATTCCCCCCATTTTATTACAGTAGTGTAGTCTTTCATAAGTAATCCTAAATCTGTCTTTGGCAGATTATATTTAATCTTCATTCTGCCGGTGCATAAGCTGAGCTACTGAAAAGCTTGGTAGCATGTCACAGACTCCTCTGAGTATTTCAAATATGGTATTTCATTATTATAGTCGTTTAAGATTTATATTTATTTCAAAACTAATATCCTAAAACTAATTATACTGTGTAGTTACTTGCATCAGAATGCAAGTGTGATCTTTATAACTATATCAGCATTTCTACCAACTCAAAATGTCTAATTGTGTTTGGCTACTTTAAATAGTTCATACCTGTTCCTCTCTAGGGTGACTTACTTACCTGAATTTTGTTCTATGAAATTCGTATTCTTACACTTTTCCTCTGTGTTTATTAAGAAGAATCTATAACTGCCTTTACTTATCAGTCATTTGACTTTTTATGAATCAGGATTTTTCCTAGTTCAACAAAAGCATCTTTTTCAAGCTTGCCAAAGACTGCTCTAAGATAATGTTTTCATTTTCAACTTGGTTGATATTTTGTGTTTCCTTTTAGGTGTGGACAGCTCTTCTACCACAAGCAGTGCTTCTCCAGTGCCTAACAGCTATGACGCTCTTGAAGGGGGCAGCTACCCAGGTGCTATGGTGTTTTGTGCTTCCTTGATGTGAATTATAAAAGTTACTGACCAGTTATCTTGAAACGTGAATGCATATTACATATAATGAGGCTAAGTTTTTTTTGTTGTTGCTGTTTCAAGCTTGATTCGTTTTACTTGAAAGGCAAAGTGACAGTGAGGGAAGATCTTCCATCTGCTGGTGCACTTACCAAATGACCAGACAGCCAGAGATGAGGCAAGGCAAGCCGAAGCCAGGAATTCCGTCAAGGTCTCCCACTTGGTGACAGAGAGCCAAGCGCTTGAGCCATCATTTACTTCTAGTTTGCATTAGCATGTTTGGCATTTCTCAGCGTTAATTTCACAGTGTTTTAATATGACAGTTGTCAGTGTTTCTGGGAAGCCTAAGAACATAAGAAAACGCATTGTTTCATTATGCTTGAATCCTCTGTGTCTTTCTATGTTTCCACTACTTTCAGTAGTTAACAACTTTTTTTTTTTACTGTCCCCTCTTAAAAAATAATTCCAGGGCAAGAGGTGACTGTCACTGTAAGGGTGCATCATGTTAATCCGCTGCTTGAGATGCCAGCATCCCATGTCAGAGTACCAGTTCCAGTTCTGCCTCCTTGGCTTCTGCTCTAGCTTCCTGATAATTTGCCTGAGGAAGCAGCAGGCACGTTATAATTTTTGCCACTTTTCTTTTCCTTTTGTCTGGCGACACTGATAGGCACATCTACCTCTCTCTTCTTTTTCTAATGATTCTAAATTTGAGGACTTGGAGGCCAAATAATTGTGCTCTTCTTTTTCTTTCTGGTCGCTTTGATAATAACCCAGAATGAAGTTACTTGAAGCGGATTGTTTTATACTTGTTAATCACTGTACTATAAAGCACTTGAATTTCTCAGAACATTTTGTTTTGTTGAAGAATACTTGAGTAAGCATCTTTTCCTCTAGGAGTCATTTGACTACATAAATTTGTAAGAAAGAAATTATCCCCAAAATAATAACTTACTATCAGAATGTTATGGAAGAGTTACTTTATTCACTGAAAGGTGAGCTCTACAGCTGTGAAAGTCTGAGCAAGTTTTTATTTTTTTAGCTCTTTATACTGCACCAAAATTAAGAATCTGTGGGAATATCCATAACAGGAATAGTAAATGGATTGACGATTTTTCATATCTCAGGTACTAGGAGTGGTTTGCTGACTGTTTACAACCCCCTTTTTTCTGTCTTCTCATCACCACAAGGAGAGAAGACCAGGCAGAGATCTGACTGTGATCCTGTGTTGATGCTCCTGTCCTTTTGAGGAGTTGAAGGGCACCAGGAAGCTAGGAAGCTGACCCGTGCCAAATCAGCTCAAAATAGTAGCAGAATTTCTAGGAATGTATCTTCAAAATTTGACTCTAGGGGTGGTATATAAAAATTGGGATTCCTTGAGAAACTTGTATATAAAACTAAATTAAGTCAGAGGCTTAAAATTTTTCCTCACATGTATATACCATAAAGTGATCAAGTCAGGCAGTTAGAATTTCTGTCTTTAATCTTTGTTTGGAAGGTACCCACTCCTTCCTTGGAGTTCTTCATGCAGTATATAATGCATTACTGTGAGCTATAGTTACCTATTATTCCTTCCAACAGTGTTTTAGTACTTGTAACACAATTTCACCCATTCGACCCTTCTCAGCCTCTAGTAAACCTTTAAATTCAGGTTAACCTTTTCAAATTTTCACATTGGGGCTGCTGTTGTATAGCTGGTAATGCCATCAGTTGTGATGCCAACGGCCTATATGAACATCAATCAAAATCTCTGCTGGTCTACTTCCAATCGTGCTAATGGCCTAGAAACAACAGTGGAATATGGCCAGGTCCCCGGGCCTCTGCCATCCATGTGGGAAACCTGGAGGAAGCTCTGAGGTGCTAGTTTCAGCCTGACTCCACACCTGTGAAGTTACCAGGGGAGTGAACCAGTGTGCAGAAGATATCTGTCTCAGGCTCTTTCTTTCTTTGCTTTGTTTGTCTTTCCCTTTCTTTTTTTTTTTTTAAAGATTTTTTTTTTATTACAAAGTCAGACAGAGAGGAAGATCTTCCGTCCGATGATTCACTCCCCAAGTGAGCCGCAACGGGCTGGTGCGCGCCGATCCGATGCCAGGAACCAGGAACCAGGAACCTCTTCCAGGTTCTCCCATGCAGGTGCAGGGTCCCAAAGCATTGTCCCGTCCTCGACTGCCTTCCCAGGCCACAAGCAGGGAGCTGGATGGGAAGTGGAGCTGCTGGGATTAGAACCGGCGCCCATATGGGATCCCGGGACGTTCAAGGCGAGGACTTTAGCCACTAGGCCACGCCGCCGGGCCCTGTCTTTCCCTTTCTCTGAAACTCTGTCTTTAAGATAAATAAATATTTTTAAAACCTGGTTTTTTTTCCTCAAGATTTATTTCATATATTGGAAAGGCACGTTTACATTGAGACGGAGAGATAGGCATATGGCCAGGAGATAGGGATAGACGGGAACTTGTCCGGGTCTCTTACGTGAGTCCAGGGACCGAAGGAGCTAGACTCTTCTATGGCTCTCCCAGGCACATGAACAGAGAGCTGGATCATAAATAAAGCAGCCAGGATGTGAATCAGCACCAACATGGGGGTAGGTGTTGTAGGCAGCAGCTTTACTCACTGCAGCGCACTACAGCACAACACAACACTGACCCCATAAATAAATCTTGAAAAGAAAAACTTCTACATGAGATAGAAGTAGATCAGATACTTTTAAGAAAATGTTTTTCATTCTTATTGCTGGTAAAGAGTGTAACTTTTTATAGTTCTTTATATGAAAGAAAGAGAATTATTAGGTATTGACTTTAAAATAGGACTAATGATTAAGATGCCAAAATTTTAAAAATGGGTTGTGCAGTAGAATATGTTTAGGATTTCTTTTTGTTGTGCTTATATGTAAAAAAATGTTTGAAGATTTAATTTTCTTTATTGATCTGAGTTGCAGAAAGGGAAGAGATAGAGATAGATTTGCTGTCTGCTCATTCATTCCCCAGATGGCTGTAGTGGCCAGAGTTGGGCCAAGCCAAAATTAGGAGCCAAAAACTTATTCAGGGTTTCCCACATGGGAGCAGAGACCTAAGCACTTGAGCCATTCTCTATGGGAGATTGGCTGTAGACAACTCGCCCAGATAACACGATGTGGAGACACATTCTCAATAGAGAAGCACCTGAGACAGTTGTGGTGAACCTGTCCATTTATTAGCAGTCAAGCACAAGCTTATATAAGGTGGGTCCAGGGAAACAAGCCTCAGGGTAGGAACAATATTTCTATCCGATGTAAGTATCTATTACATATTATAAGCCTAGCTAGTCAGTACAACTGTCTTGTACTTTGCCAGGCGGTACTGTGTAGCCCACCACAACTTAAGTAACCCATTCACATTCTGGAGTCGTTTATTACAAGACTATCACAAAATTAGAAGATGCGTATGAGCTGGGATAGGCAGGGGAAAGGGGCGATCACATCACTGGAAAGTACCCAGATTACCAGTAGAGGTTGACCAGAAGAGGTTGAGGGGGGGAGTAATACCTAGAGGGCTTTGGTCTTCTTGCCAACTGCATGGGTCCACAGGGTCTCAAGATGCTATTGAGACAGGAGAAGGGTCTCGAAGCATACACCAAAACCTAAGGGGTTCTCGAGTCTGTACACATGCACCGAGACAATGTTCCTGCTGCCCCTTGCAAAGGCTGAGTAAGCCGAGACCCATCCTGGCACTCACTCGCCCACAATTCTTCCCTGTTTTCCCATGCCATTAGCAAGGAATTGGATCAGAAGTAGAGCAGTTTGGACTAGATAACAAGTGGAGGATTAACTTGTTATCTCATGGCACCGGTCCCCTTGCCTATAAATTTTACAGAAGTTATGCGTGATTTTAATCAGATTTAAAATGTTTTAAAAGATTAAGTAAAAACATTCTTTGATTAGATTTTATATTTGATATCTGTCACTTACCAGATTTTGTTCTCAGCCTTGGACACTGTTCTACACCAGCTTTTGTACTTTACTCATGGTTTCTTTCTGCAGATAACAGACTTCATTGGTGGTAATAGGTCATCCTTTCCATGAACTTTTCTTATAGGTGGCAGGGTCAGATTAAGGATAATTAGAAAATAGAGGCACTGACACACTTTCTTATTGCTTGGCTTTATTTTTTGCTTCTTAACACCAATTCCACTGAGAGGATTTTAGGGATTAAAAACTATTAGCTGTGTGCATGTGTGTGTGTGTATCTGTTGAAATTACACACTGAAATGTTAGTGAAATGACAGAAAATACAAAGTTTTCTTGTAAATATACTTGTAAGAAAAGACCGGAGAACAACATGTAAAGCAAATTAGCATAAAGTGACATATTATTGAAGTTGAGTATTAGTTACATGAGATTTGTTATTTTTCCTACTTTGTGTATGTTCAAAATTTTATACATGTTTAAAAGAGAAAAAAATGGGGGCGGGGTGAGAATGGCAGGCTAATCCTCTCCCTGCAGAATCAGCATCCCTGTGGGAGCTAGTTCTACTCCTAGCTGCTTCACTTCCAATCAAGTTTCCTGTGAATGCCTCTGGGAAAGCAGCAGAGGATGGCCCAGAGCCTTGGACCCCTGCACCCAAATGGGAATCCCAGAGGAAGCCTCTGGCTCCTAGTTTAGACTGGCCCACCTCTTACTGTCGAGGTCATCTGGGGAGTGAACCAGACAATAAAAGATCTGTGTCTTTCTCTGTCTCTCCTCTCTCCATAGCTCTACCAAGTAAAATAAGTAAGTCTTAAAAGAGAGAGAGAGAGAGAAAGGGAAATTCCAAAGGTTATGGCTCCACTAGAAATCAGACCTCTAAGGAGATTAGATTTTCAGTCACTAATACCATGTTTTTCCTGTTTTTAGATATGCTTTCTTCCTCCACAAGTAGCCCTGCCCCTGAGCCTGCACCCGACCCTGATCCTGCTACAGCTCCAGCTCCAGCTGCTCCTCAGCCTTCAAAACTGGCCAAACCTTTTGGCTACGGTTATCCAACTCTGCAGCCTGGTTATCAGAATGCTACAGCACCACTGAGTTCTGGAGGACAGCCCAGTGGCCCGGTGTACTCCGGATTCCAGCAGTATCCTCAGGTAAGTACTCAGTGGCATAAAGATTGCATTTGTAAAATTTATCAAATCCCAAGTGATCCAAGTGGATTATAGGCACCAGACTAAATGTACATAGTTTTTTAATGCAGTGTCTGAACAAACACAGACACTCGATATACATTATTTTCTCTTCAAATATATGTAAAATTTGATCCTTTTTTTGTGTGTATAAACAGAGAAAGATAATATCAGATTTTTAAAGAGGTTAAACCTAGATCAGCATTTTAGCTGTGATTTATCTCTTTATTGTCCCTTTAATCTTCAATGTCTGTAATATACAAAGGACATATTTCATAGAAAATGAACATAAATGTTTATTTTTTTTTTTAAAGATTTATTCATTTTATTTACAAAGTCAGATATACAGAGAGGAGGAGAGACAGAGAGGAAGATCTTCCGTCCGATGACTCACTCCCCAAGTCAGCCGCAACGGCTGCTGCTGTCTCAATCCCGAAGCTGGGAACCAGGAACCTCTTCCAGGTCTCCCACGCAGGTGCAGGGTCCCAAAGCTTTGGGCCGTCCTCAACTGCTTTCCCAGGCCACAAGCAGGGAGCTGGATGGGAAGTGGAGCTGCTGGGATTAGAACCGGCGCCCATATGGGATCCCGGGGCATTCAAGGCGAGGACTTTAGCCACTAGGCCACGTTGCCGGGCCCAAATGTTTATTTTTTAAAATTCTGTGTTATTAAGCTCGCATTCTCCCTTGAGAATTCTAGGTAAAATGTGCTCCGTGCCAAATAAACTGACACCAGTGAGAACCTCATCAATCCACATGCTCTGGAAAGCTGCTATGACTCACTTTATTGTTATCTTTTCCCCAGAGCCATCTTTTTCTGTGTCATAGCAGCTTAATAAGAAAACATTTCTTGAAAAGATAGGTAGGGAAATGATCAAAATGGCCAGAAGCCTTTCTGATTATAATGAACTATTCTTACTAGGATAATCTTAGAGAAATTTCATCTTCTAGTGAACTAGGAGTAAAAAATCAGAAGGAGAAAACTCATTTTTTTCTGCTATTTATTCTTATATTCTTAGAATTTATGTTCAAACGGAAATAAGGAGAAGGAAAATTAGAGAAAAATGCCTAGGTGACTCTTAAAGAATTTAAATATTTCTTCTCTGACTTTCTTCAGAAAAAGTTTGATGATTTGTGACATAGAAGAATATAGGTGTGATTTTCTTCCATATTTCCAAAAATTTTGCTTATTTTCACTTTGAATACACAGGGAGAGACACAGCATGTCATACCCTCTTAGTTTATTCCTCAAATGCCCACCACAGCCAAGGCTAGGCCAGACTGAGGTTCTGAATCTGGAACTCCTTCTAGGTCTCTAGTACTTGACAGGCACCCAAGTGCTTGAGCTGGTACCTGCTACCTCCCAAGGTGCACAGGAAATTGATCAGAAGTGGACTGATAAAACTGCTGTACCAGATGTTCACACCACTTTTACCATTTTATTTGAAAATTATAGAAAAGGTAGAATTCTCTCTGGGGTGGAAATTGGTTTCAGGAGTTACGGTGCCAGTTGGTATTGCCAGTGTCTCATATTTGAGTGCCCAGATTCAGGCCCTGGCTCTGCTCTTTGTCCCACCTTCCTGCCACTGTGCCCCTTGGAAGAAAGAAAGGGGTGACTCAAGGAGCTGGTGGCTGCCACCCGTGTAGGAGACCTACATTGGGCTCCCTGTCCTGAGCTTTGTCATGGCCCCGCCTTGGCTCCTGCAGGCATTTAGGGAGTGAGCCAGTGCACGGGAGAGCTCTCTGTGTCTTTTTGCCTTGCAAGTTAATTTTTTTTTTTAAGTTATAACCTTGCTCTGTCTTTTGATGGCAATCATTTTCGTATTCTAACACTAGTACAGGAATCAGAGAAGTTTGGATAAAAGCGACAGACTAAAAAGTAACTTGGCAAAGTAGTTCAAGGATGACTGGTAGAGGTCATTGACTTTGCCTTTCTTTACTTTTAAGCTCTTCACTGAATTGCAATCTGTATCATATAAAAGTATACAAAGCAACAGAGTACAACTTGGTGAATTTTTATTAGCTAACTAATTTGAGCAGGAGGGGAAAGATCAATCTGTTTACTGGTTTACTGCCCCAAATGGTGCAACAGGCAGGGACAGAATGAAGCAAGAAGCCAGGAATTCCATTCGGATTCCCACAATGGTGCAGGAACCATTATCTTCTACCTTCTCGGTTGGCAGTAGCAGGAGGCTGGGTAGGAAATAGAGAATTATGGAGAGAGGGAGAGACATAGAGACAGAGATCTTCCATCTGCTGTTCACTATGGCCTCAGTGGGAACAGAACAGGAAACAGGAGCTTCCTGTGGGTCTTCCAAGTGGATGCGAGGGGCCCAGGTACTAGTCCTGTCTTCTGCTGTTCCCAGACTGTTAGCAGGGCTCTGGATTGCATCCCACACATAGATGGCATATCAGCACCACCAGCTGCAGCTAAGCCCGTTGCACTACAGCACCATTGTAACTACTATCTTGACTTCTAACATTGAAGATTACTTTTGCCTGCTTTTTTTTAAGCATGGTTATGCTATATACATTCTTGTGTTTAGGTGTGGGTTTTTGTTTTCTGAACATAATGCTTATTGTACTTTATTGATTTTCAGTGTTGTATAATGCTACATTATGTGAATATGTGAGTTTATTCCATTGCAAATGAAAATTAGTATAAACTGCAGCTTGGAGCTATTATGAATAGTGCTATTGTGAATATTTCTGTTCATGTCTTTTAAGTGAATGTATATTTGAAAGGAATTGCTGGGTCATGGGCTATCATCTGTTTCTCTTCAATAATTAATACTGTGGATTTCATTTGGACCTTATTAGCAGTGTATTAGGGTTATAATTTCAGATGTATTTCAGACTTGTTTTACTCAAGTCAGAATCGTTTGCGTTTGTTTTGTGAAATCTGCGTTCATGCTCTTTCACCATTACTCTGTTTGCTGTTACTAGGACTTTTTTTTAGATTAAAAAGGGCCAGAGAGTGGAACAGTATATATATATTGGTTTGTCCTTATAAAATAATAATAGTGGGAGGGACTAAACCAAGTAGGGGAGGATGGCTCAAGTAATACTAATAATATGGTAAACAAAAGATATAGGCAAAGTGAAACTAATTAAACAACATTGTACATTTCTGTAACATCAGTTATTCTGAAAATTTGCTAGTTAAGAAATCTCCAGGGGCTGGCATTGTAGCACAGCCGCCACTTGTAATTCTAATATCCTATAAGGAGCACTTGCTCAGGTCCTGAATACTTCAGATCCATCTTCATGCAGATGCGCCTAGGTAGGCAGCAGAAGATGGCTCAAGTGTTTGAGTCTGTGCCGCGTGTGAAGGAGACCAGAATGCAGTTTCTGGCTTTTGACTCCTGGCTTTGGCCTCTTCCAGAGCTGGCTGTTGTGGCATTTGGATAGTGAACCAGCAGATGGGCCATCCCTCTGTGCCTTCTGCTCTTTGTCAGTCTGCCTTAAAAATAAAATCTTGGGCCAGTGCTTTGGTGTTGCATGCTAAGCCCCTCCCTCTGATGTCAAATCCCATATGGGCACCAATTTGAGTCCCAACTGTTCTAGTTTGATCCAGCTCCCTGCTAGTGTGCCTGGAAAAGCAACGAATGGCCCAGTGCTTGGATCCCTTCATTCACATAGTAGACCAGTCACGGTCATTGCAGGCATTTTGGGAATGAACTGATGAATGGAAGATTCTCTCCTTGTATTTGTCTCCTCCTGTCTGTGACTCTGCTTTCCAAAGAAAATATCAATTTTTAACAATTTTTTCAAATGAAAATAAAAAGATATAAGCTTTGTCAACTCATTTTGAAATGTTTCATACCATTTACCTAAGGAGTATTACAAATAATGCCAAAGTGTAAATTTTGCTCTGTAATAACCTAAACTTTGTAAGTGAACATTATTCAATTATTCCACCTATTTGAAATACAGTAATATATTCAGAAAATCTGAAAAAAAAAAAGATATAAGCTTTGTCCTGCCATTCTGGTATGAACTGTTCATATTCTTGATGTTGAAAACATTTTTGCTAAAACCTAGTTAAGATTTAAATTTGTTTAATATTTTCACTGTTTTTTCTTCAAGTATGCTTTAAAGTTACCATGTTATTAATTCATTCTGTTACCAAGTCAGGTTTAATTATTTTTTGTCTTCTTTTTCTGTTTGCTAAATTCCTGGATAGAGTGACAAAAATGATTCCTGTGTGTGATGATGTTCTACTTTTGTTTGCAATTGCTCTTGCAGCAGTATCCCGGTGTGAATCAGCTGTCCTCCAGTCTGGGAGGCCTGAGCCTTCAGAGCTCCCCACAGCCAGAAAGCTTGCGACCTGTGAACCTCACCCAGGAGAGGAATATTTTACCCACGACTCCTGTCTGGGCTCCTGTCCCCAACTTGAGTTTAGACCTCAAAAAGCTTAACTGTAGCCCAGAGTAAGTATTTATTTTATACTCTTTCTTAAACATTCCTTTGTGGAAAGAGTGTATGACTTTAATGAATAGTAAAAGCAGTATTTCCTTACTGGAAGCTTTGTTGATGTGGACTTTGTCTTAGTTTATGTGGAAGAGTAGGATGTGAAATTCAACTTTAGGTGATCTGTTACTCAGTCTAGTCTCTGACTTCATAGTAGAAAAAATGTTTCAATTTGAATGAAGGATTTCAGGAACCATCTAGATGACCGTTTGTATTTTCAGATTATCTGTTTAAACAAGGTGGAATCTTTAAAAATGTCTCGCCTTCCTTAGGCTTTGCTTGAAAACAATGCATGACTCACTTACGTCGTTCCAAGAACAGATGTAGCCTAAGTGGTTTATCTCTGCATGATAACTTTCTGTCTAGTATAGGACATGAAACCCACAAACTCCTAGGCTTATTGACCCAGCTTGAATTTTGTTTAGAATTGCCCTAAGCAAGCATTGCTCACCTCGTAGGGTAAGTTCAGCTGGCAGTCTACATCTGGTGTCCTCCTACGCTGGGGATGCCTCTGCGGTCCCTTGCTCACCTACAGTGCCTTCAAGCCCCAAGGTTCTTGGCGTGTCCTCAGTGCTGCTGTGTCCTCAGAGTAGAAGTTGCCTTTGGACCCACGTTTACCTTGGTAGAAACTATTCTGTTCCTCGGACTTTGCTTATGCATAAAGTAATTCACTTCACAACATGTGGTCCTCTTCCTTGTACTAGGCAATCTTGAAATCCAACATAAACGCACTTTAACAGTTCAGGAAAATAGTATTTGAAAGTCACTTCATTTTGATGCAAGAAAAATTCTGAAATCCACGTGTGTGGAATCTTCAAAAAATTCTTAGAACATATGTATTATGAAAAACTAAGCAGAGATTTCAAAACTTGTACACTTAAATTTGTGTTTTCATTTTCCCAAACACCTGTAGAAGTAATTATGCTGTCTACTTCAGCGTGTTTTTTCTCTTATTCTATTCTGTTTATATGTTTTTTGCAGCTCATTTCGGTGTACTCTGACAAATATTCCACAAACCCAGGCTTTACTGAATAAAGCTAAGCTTCCTTTAGGATTGCTGTTACATCCCTTCAGAGACCTAACGGTAAAGTAACATGTTTTAAAAATACTCATGAGAACTGATGTGGTACAAGGTGTTTAGATTTTACATGTTTTCATTTTGTAGAATTTTCAACCTTTTAATTATGGTTATAAATAATTTCTTTTTTTTTTTAAGATTTATTTTTATTTTTATTACAAAGTCAGATATACAGAGAGAAGAGACAGAGAGGAAGATCTTCCATCCGATGATTCACTCCCCAAGTGACCGCAACGGCTGCTGCTGTGCCAATCCGAAGCCGGGAACCTGGAACTTCTTCCGGGTCTCCCACTCGGGTGCGGGGTTCCAATGCTTTGGGCCGTACTCAACTGCCTTCCCAGGCCACAAGCAGGGAGCTGGATGGGAAGTGGAGCTGCCAGGATTAGAACCGGTGCCCACATGGGATCCCCGGGGTGTTCAAGGCGAGGACTTTAGGCACTAGGCCACGCTGCCAGGCCCCTAATTATGGTTATAAATAATTTCTATCAAATTCTACTTGATGCCTATTTTCTGAGCACTTTTTTTGTGGCAGATCCTGAACTAAGCACACTAACTCAGATAGGATTAAATCATTGACTATGCTTTAAGAAATTCTTTAAGGGAGGTCAAAGGTGTAAAGACGGATATTTGCAGTGTCGAATAATTTGCACATGCAGCTGACAAAATCTCTGAGCTACTTAGTGGTTTGCCTAGCATGGACCTCTAAGTGTTGACGTCTGAGGGTTTTGAGAAAGTATTAGTTCCTGAATCTGTAGTAGCCACAGAACATAGAAAAGCTATACATTCCTTTAGAATCATGAAAGAGAGGTACCAATGGTGATGTCCCGTTAGGGGAGAATACTGTCTGATTTCTTTGTGAAAAAGCCATGTATTAGAAACTTACATACCAAGGTTTAAGTTGCTTCTATATAGATTTTTTTTAGAAACCAAAATGAATATACTGAAATGATAATGAATCAATTCTGGGTGATAGGGTAATATCTGACTCTTGGCTTTTAAAAGGTTTTCTAAGTTTTTCATATTGAATGTGAAGTTCCTTGCTAACCTGAGTCCAGAGCTGTGCCTTGGTGTGTGTGCATATTGGCTTTCCTGGCCTCATGTCCTGTTAGTGTTGTGGCTGACTAAGGAACAGTGCCTGGCAGTCGGGGATCCGCCATGGCTGTTCAGCCAAGTCATATTGGTTTTCAATGAATTCATGGTAAAGGTTTGTGTCTTGCTGTCATTTCTTGAGTCTAGCTGAACAGCTCTAACTTTTGTTACTTTCTTGTTCAATCAGACTTATCATCCAGTAACTTATTAATGTTTGTTAATGAATATTGACTAGAGAGCTTGAAAACTTGATAGCTGCTTATGTTGCTCAGTACATCACTGAAGTTATTAAATGCTTCAGTATATGACCACTCTTATATTATGTTTGTGGAGCAAAGTAGCATGTACTCTGTTTTCCCTGGGGTACTGTTTGCTGCTGCAACATGTTTATTTTATTTCCTAGCAATTACCTGTAATAACATCAAATACCATTGTGAGGTGCCGATCTTGCCGAACATACATCAACCCTTTTGTATCTTTTATTGATCAGCGTAGATGGAAATGCAATTTATGCTACAGAGTTAATGATGGTGAGTTTTAGCTTGTTAAAATAAATATGTTTCAATATTTATTTTCAGTATTTTCCCATTGTTTTTGGTCATTTCTCATGGTTCGGTCATTGGTTTGAGAACAATTTTCCTGCTGCTTTAATGGCAGACTGCAGGCTACTGCTAAGGTTAGGCTATCTTTGTTTTGACTAGCAAAAGAGATGGTTGGTAATGATGAGAGTGAAGGTGAGGGTATAGTAGAAGGAAAACATCATAAAGAAGCAGTGGCGGTCATGCAGATGGGCCTGTCCGGACTAGTTACGTGTGGTGCATGATAGTTCCAGTGTCTTCTGTTGGAATGTTTGGTACAGTCAGCTCAGGGAATCCTTTGCCAGCTTGTGTGGATGCAGGCATACATGTCCCTGCCTGGGGTCTCCTTACCTCTCAGGTCTTCCTATATAATTACTGCCAGCTTTGTATTTCCCTTATTTTTCTTCCCATGCCATTTGATAAGACATAAGTCTTAGAAGCCACATTATTTTGTGTCTTACCTGATACAAAAAAGATTCTTACGCTTCTGAACCAATTTGTTTTTTAGAGAGGGATGAAGGGATTTGATTTTACCCTTAAATATTCACGAAACAATTTGCAAAACTTATCCAAATATTGACAGGAAAGGCATATATATTTGTCTGTAGTGGTAAATGGTGTTACTGAATTTATTTATATTCATTTTCTCCCTATCATCTAGTTCCTGAAGAATTTATGTATAACCCACTGACTCGATCTTATGGAGAACCTCATAAACGACCAGAAGTTCAGAATTCAACCGTGGAGTTCATTGCTTCTTCCGATTACATGGTAACCATTCATTGCTCAAATTAGTCACGGATTAAAATTATATTGTCATTTGCTATTAGCTGTTAAGTGAATTATGTCCATATTTTGAAGTATCTATAACATTAACTTTTCAAATGATGCTAAAAGTTAAGTGGAAAATGCTTTCTAGGTATCATCTGATCTCCTAAAAGACTGCATTGTATCCATAATAAACATTAATCTTACTAAATGATGAGCACTACATATTGCCATTTGCATTTGATCACTTTCAGGGAATGGGCATGGGTACTGTTTTACCATTTGACGTCTAAATCACACAGAAACAGCAGCAACAAAAAAAAAAATGCACATTTCCCTTGGACCCGGTGGCGTGGTTGCCTAGTTGCTTAAGTCCTCGCCCTGAGCACGCCGGGATCCCATATGGACACTGGTTCTAATCCCGGCAGCCCCACTTCCCATCCAGCTCCCTGCTTGTGGCCTGGGAAAGCAGTCGAGGACGGCCCAAAGCCTTGGCACCCTGTACCCGCGTGGGATACCTGGAAGAAGTTCCAGGCTCCTGGGTTCGGATCGGCACAGCAGCAGCCGTTGCGGTCACTTGGGGAGTGAATTATTGGACAGAAGATCTTCCTGTCTCTCCTCCCCTCTGTATACCTGCCTTTCCAATAAAAATAAATAAATCTTTTTTTAAAATGCACATTTCCCTCCAAAACTGCGGTTTTCATGGTCCTAAAGATATCATCATCTGATTGATTCACCCAGCACAGGTATCAAGAGGAATGGATATTGATTCATTCTGGTTTCTCTCTTTCTGGATCTGTCATAAAATTGTACCTGTCATTTTCTTACTTATATTGACCCTATGATTTCATTGTTCTTCACTTAAGAAGAAAATGAATTCTTGGCCTAACATCTCATCTTGTTTATTTTGTTGTTAATATACTTAGTATGTTTTTTATGTATTCTAATTTCTAATCTTTGTTGTCTACCATCAGAGAGAAAGGTACAGGACAGTTGATATGCATTACATTCCTAGTGCTTATTCCATCTTTATTAACCATATTCCTAAGCAAAGAATGTATATAATGAACTATGTTTTACCCATCACTAAAAACTTAAACCAGTATTTTTTTTTATAAGATTTATTTATTTTTGTTGGAAAGTCAGATTTACAGGGAGGAGAGACAAAGATCTTCCCTCTGCAGATTCACCCCGCAAGTGGCCTCAATGGCCAGAGCTGAGCCCATTCGAAGCCAGAAGCCAAAGCTTCTTCCAGGTTCCCATGCAGGTGTAGGATCCCAAGGCTTTGGGCCATCCTCGACTGCTTTCCCAGATTACAAGGAAGGAGCTGGATGGGAAGCAGAGCAAGCAGCCAGGACAGGAACTCTTGTCCATATGGGATCCTGGCATGTGCAAGGCAAGGACTTCAGCCACTAGACCCCCAAATTACCATTTTTTTCTTTTTGTTTTTTTGGGTTTTTTTTTTTTTTGCAAAATAATGTTTTATCTACCTTCCAGCTCACCATAGTTCCCCTCTTTCCTCTCACTAACAGGATTTTATTGATTACTATCCTGGGATTTCATTTCACCCATACATACCTCAGTATTTATCTATAACAGATAAGACTTCTTGTTATTTTCATCTATTTCGTTTACTTGAAAGTGGCCTGACCTGGGGGGAGGCAGGGGTGCAGGAGGAGAGGGAGGGAGGGAGGGAGAGAGAGAGAGAGAGAAAGATGCTGATTCACTCCTCAAATCCCCGTAACAGCTGGAGCCGGGAACTTGGAATTCAGTTTGGATTTCCCACATGGGTAGCTGGAACCTAAAAGCTTGCACTTTCAACTGCTGCCGCTCAGGGGGTGCATGTGCAGGAACCTGGATGGAAGACTCTTGCCAGGCATTTTGATTGGGGATGTGGAAGTTCCAAGTGGTGTTTTCACTACTGCATCAAGTATCAGCTTCCAAATAAGGACCTTTAAAAAAAACATATTTACAGTATCATCACAAGAACTTTCTTTACACTTGAGCATTTAACTCTCAGGAATCATGCACTGATAGTTGGCCCAACAGCAACTGCTAATGACAGATTGTTGCCTTTAAAGTTTACTTTAATTAAAAATGTTGTTTTTAGGTGTAGGTAAAGGACATTTATCTAGATAGCTTAGTATTTCATTACAAAAAATGTGATTGTTTTTTAGATCTCATCAGGCACATTACCAGGTATAACTGCCTTGTCATATTTACTGCACCACCAACTTTATATGAAGGAAAATCTTTAAAATGATACATTTTTCATTATTTCATAAGATTTTACAAAATAACAACCATATTAGTATTTAGGAACTGTACAGTAGTAATAGAGATGCAAGAATGAATATGTTGCACCTGCTGAATATGCCATTATTTTTTATTCTTTTCAGCTCCGTCCTCCTCAACCTGCAGTTTACTTGTTTGTTTTAGATGTGTCTCATAATGCAGTGGAAGCTGGATATTTGACAATTTTGTGTCAGTCACTATTAGAAAATCTAGACAAGTAAGAATTTTGGTTTTTACTCATAATGTGTTTTGTGCATGTAAATGCAAAGCATTTATTAGTAGTTTGTGGGGGGTTGGTTTTATTTGCTTAAATTTATTTGCTAATTAAAAGAATACTTCCTGTCTTATCAGTAGAAGAATCTTAGTAATTATTATTATTAAATGACTTGATGACTGAATTAAATTAATATTTAGTAAGGAATTTAGATCTTATCTAACTGTCCATCTGACTTAACTGACTTGAATACTGGGGCCCAGCAAGCTTGACTTGGCCAGAATATCAAGACTGGAGAAGACTGCTTCTCAGAATACCAAAGATAACAAACACTGCTGGGAAAGTGGGGAGAAGCAATGCTCAAAAATTAAAAATAGTGGTAGGAATGTAAATTTGTATTTGCATTATGCAAAATGTTGTGAGGATTCCTGCGGAGAAAATAGCAGTCCCTAATGATGTGGCAACCCCATCCTGGGATATCTATCTAAAGGAAATGAATTCAGTCTATTGAAGATACAGTAGCACGCCCACATTTATTGTAGTGCTAGTATTCACAATAGCTGAGGAATGGAAATAGCCTAAGTATCCATGAGCAGATGAATAGAAAAGAAAATGAGTTTGTATGCTGAGTTAAATATGTATTGAGTTAGAGATAATCCTATCATTTGCAGAATCTGAAAGATATTGTATTAAGTGATATAATAAACCTGAAAGATGAGTGCCAGGAACTTTAAAAAAACTATTCTCAAACAAGTAGAATAGAAGAATAACAATTACCAGGGCTTTGGACCATGGAAAGGTGGTGTTGGGGTATGCTTACCAAAGGACACAAAATTTCACTTAGGTAGGAGGAATAAGTTCAAGACTTCATTTTACTATTGGTGACTGTAGATAATAACATTTCTCCAAAAATGTTGAAAGTAGATTTGAATTGTTGTATCACAAAAATGATAACTGTTAAGTAATACATGTGTTAATTAGCTAGATTTCGCCGTTCCCCATGTACATGTATTTTAAAACATGCCACATGTGATAGATGTAGTTTCATCTGTCCCTATAAAGGATAAATTTGAAATAAAAAAAAGGAATAATCTTACATGAGAGAAATCCAGCTATAAATTATGCCCGAGCAAGAAATTTTTTTCCTAAGCTGATTTTAGCTTCCCTAATCAGAAGTGGAGCTGGATAAAGGGAAGAGGGGCTGATGCTGTGCTGAAGAGGCTAGAGATCCCGAAACTGGGCTCTTCGCTTTGGCATGTGGCAGTGAGCTGTGGCATGCAAGTGGAGAGTGTAGACGAGGTTTATGCCCAGCTATTTCCTGTTTGTGTGTCTGCCAATGTTAGTTATGAAAGGACTCCGTCATGTAGCTTTAATCATTCACTCCAATGACCATGTTACAGTATGGCTTAAGACAATAGGGTAGTTCACAGCTGTGATGGTTCTTGACTGTGTAGAGGTGTCTGGTGGGTTTGGGTGAATGCTTTCCTAGGTATTCTGGGTCACACCACAGGATTCCCCCTATCTTCCCAAGGTGCTCAGTAGTCCTTGCCCTATTGGGTGCTCCTGCCACCCACCACTGACTGCACACTACTTATCTTAGCCAGGAAAAGAAACTGACGTTGTAGTGTTCCAGACTTTAAGAATCTAGTTTGGAAGGTTAGCTCCCAGTATTTCTTAGTGACTTAGAGTTTTTGCATTTTCATTCTTGGTTGAGCTATTCGCCAGTTAGTCATGTACTTGCTTCAGAAAGAGCATTAGCATTGAGTGGCAGTGAGAGAACACTGCAGAAAAATGTGGATTTGGGGTTTTGTTTTCCTTTTTGGTTTTTTCAAAGTTGTTTTATTTAAAAAGCCATAGCTACAAAGGATAAAGGAGGGAGAGAGATCTTCCAT
This sequence comes from Ochotona princeps, assembly GCF_030435755.1. Classification (NCBI taxonomy): domain Eukaryota; kingdom Metazoa; phylum Chordata; class Mammalia; order Lagomorpha; family Ochotonidae; genus Ochotona; species Ochotona princeps. The sequence goes on from NC_080838.1 coordinate 33,741,127, forward strand.
TTGCCGATTTACTCTCCATTGGCTGCAACAGCCTGGAGTCTGGTACTCTATGTGGGTTTTCCCTAGGTGGCTTTTCACCAGTGCATAGCAGGTGGCTGGATTGAAGTGGAGCAGTTGAGATTCTAAGCTCTGTTCATGTGGGATGCTGATAGCACAAGAGCAGCTTAATCTTCTGTGCCACAATGCCAGCTCCCTCTCTTTGGTCTTTAAACTTCAAATTTTAATGCCATAGGGCTACAGCATTTCTGAAGGTACTAGGATACAGATTGGTTTGTGCAGCTACTATTTTACCTCTTGCTCCAAAAATCTACTCAATGTGATATTCTCAGAGAAGTATGAAGGATATTGCCCCCATTACAACCACTGTGACAGAGATGAGTAATTGTTTGTAAATTAAATGGATTATACAAAACTAAGGATAAAATTGGAAAGGGAGAAATAGATTTTAGACACACAACCAAATCAGAAAAGAGAAACATTAGGGAAATTAAAAGTAGAATAAGAAAATGGTAACTGTGTGGTAACTTGGTTTTAGAAAGGATTCTGGAAATATTGACAAAGGTGGGTTTGATGGTAGGGCAATGTCAGTTCAACTCTTGTATATTTTGAGTGAGTCAGTAATCACCACTCCAGTCAGTAAATACATGAGCCTAATACTCAGTATCCTTAGAAATGCACTTTGTGTTTTAGATCTTGTGCTATTCAGAAATAGACATTGCTAAAACAATAAATCATGTAGCTCAAGTTACCATACTTAATGGTACTTCAAAGTATACTTTGATAAAGTGAGGTGTCCATTTTACCAGAGAGAAAGCTGGTCAGGCAATTAAATGGTGATTTATTCTTTTATACTAAGACAATAACTTTTGAAAAATGAGCACTGATAGGGTAAGTTTTTAATGCCTGATAAATACTTCAATGTTCATGTATGTAGTTTTGATTTAACCTGTTACATGTTAGCAATCTGGTGTTGTGGTGCCACAGGTTAAGCTGCTGCTTTCAGTGGTGCTATCCCATGTCAGAGTGCTGATGAAAGCTTTAGTTTTTCTACTTCCAATCCACCTCCAACAAAAAAAGGCCTAAATGTTGGGTCACCGTCTGCCATGTGGGAAACCTGGATGGAGTTCTGGCTCCTGGCTTCAGACTGACTCTACATAGCTGTTGTGGCCATTTGGGGTTGTGGGCCAAGGAGTGGAGGGTTGGTGGTGTCTCTCTTTCTCTCTCTTTCCCCCTTTCAAATAAATATGTTAAAATATTAAATTTGGTTGGTGTTATATGGAATATTTGATTGGAAAGTACTAATTTATCATTGTGTTCTTAAAAATAATTAAGACATAATTATAATATTGGAATTGAAAAATATCTTCAGTTTCCACTTAAGTGTTCCAAAGTAAAGTTAGGGAGAATAATTGTCTTTAAATCATTTTCATTACTTTTTAAAACTCTAATTTGAATACTAATATAGTTCAATTATCTTATGTATAACATCAAACCATGTCAGTGATTTCATTTGAGAATAGAATATTTCATACATTTGTTTCCTAATATTTATTGGTTTAGGTAAGGATGATTTTTTTTGTTCCCTGTAGAAAGATATAAGTCAATCAAAAATGTTTGTGAGCACTGTGAATTTAACATAACCATTTTTTGTTTGTAGGCTTCCTGGGGATTCACGAACAAGAATAGGATTTGTGACCTTTGATAGCACCATTCATTTTTACAATTTACAAGAAGGATTATCACAGCCTCAAATGTTGATTGTGTCTGATATAGATGGTAAGAGTCAGCTAAATAAAGTACTGTCTAGTTACAAACTTTGGAAGGGAGCCACTGTGTTTTATAATACATCTTACTTGGGTGTGCTTTAGTACTTGTTTTTTTTTTGTTTTGTTTTGTTTTAATATTATTTGCCATGATACAATTTTATAAGTGTAGGATGCCTCACTCCACCTCTCCTTCCTTGCTTCTTCCCAATCCTCCCTTCTACTAGTTTCCGCCATATTATTACGGTAGCATAGTTCTTCAGCAACAGTCACAGGTCCAACATTCTGCTATTTAAGTGTATCATGGCATTGTAGGTATAGGTAATGGTAGACAAATCTAGTGTCATATTGTCAAGGTGTATTTAACAGTTTCATTGGGAGTAACTATTTTACTCTTGAGTAGAAATGCGTACTACAATGTATCTACTTCCCAATATGCTAGTCTCCATTTTATAGTTCATCTGTGACAATATGGGTATAAACAAGTTTACCTATGTATCTGTAAGTATTTTGTGTGAAGGTTGCCTTATATCAGAAAGAACATACAATGTGTATCCTTTTGAGATTTGCTTATTTCAGTAAGCATAATGGCACTTGTTTTTAAAATAATTGTTTTCTTGTAGATACTTGATTGTATGATGTTCATACCTGTGTATATTTAGTAAAACTGTCTTAGAGTAAAAATTACATATGACTTAATAAAGCTTTCCTAAGTTACTCTTTTGATTTTGTTTTCTAATTTAAAAATATATATTATTCTTATAGATGTTTTTCTACCTACACCTGATAGTTTACTTGTGAATCTACATGAAAGTAAAGAGGTAAGATTGAATAATTTTTTGTTTTGTTTTCAAAATACTTGTTTTTCAGCTTTGTTCTGTCAATATCAGTTTATTTGGCACATTAATATTGTTAAACAGTCAACATAGGTAGTTTATGAATTTACAGATCCCAGAATGGGGTGATTTATGTATTATAGTATGGAATTTTTTAACAAGGAATATTGCATTGCTTTTTCAGTAATCCAACGTTTAATCTTTGTTTTCTCAGCTTATAAAAGACTTACTGAATGCTTTACCAAATATGTTCACCAATACAAGAGAAACACACAGTGCCCTTGGTCCTGCGCTGCAGGCCGCCTTTAAATTAATGTCTCCAACAGGTGGCCGTGTGTCTGTATTTCAGACACAGTTACCTTCCTTGGGTGCAGGACTTCTGCAGTCCAGAGAAGATCCTAATCAGAGATCAAGTACAAAGGTATTTTGTATTTAGTTTCTCTGCCATATTCAAGATTGTATTTTTTACTTTTATAAGTCATGTGATTATTTGTTCATTATTCTGCTTTTCTCTCTCATTCTTAATAATAATGAAAATAGTTAGGAGAGTTTAACTTGGGGCTTGTCTTATGATATAGTAGGTTAGTTACCACTTGTGTGCCCCACATATTGGAGTGCCTAGGACCATCCAGCTTCCTGCTAATGCACATCCTGGGAGGCAGCAGGTGTACTCTGGAGGTAATGGGAGGCAGCTGAAGTATTTGGGTTCCTGCCTCCCACATGAGAGACGCAGGTGGAGCTGCTGCTTCCTGGCTTTGTTCTAGCCTAGCCTGATCTGTTGTGAGCGTGTGGAGAGCAAACCAGCAGATGGAAGATTATCTTATATCCCTTTCTCTTAACTCTACTTTGAAATAAATAAACTGAGAAGAAAAAAGTAGTTTTTAAACATGATAAATTCAGTTTGTCTGTTTTTAATCACAATGTGCTATATATGTTTACTTTGTAAATCATTGAAATTTAGAAATTACAATTTATTTTGGTACAAAAAGGTTTTGAGCTTTATGTATAGTCTCTTTCTCTCTCTCTTTCTCTCTGTCCCTGTCTCTGTCTCTCTTTCCACTCCCACGCCCTCCCCGGTATATGTAGCTTTTTTATGGTCCTCATTTCTAGGACTTGACCCTATGACGCAGAGTGTTCAGTCACTGCTAGAAACATATGCGTCCCATGTTGGAATGCCACTCCAAGTCCTAGCTACTCCACTTCCAAACCATCTGCGTCCAAATGTACCAAGGAAGCAGTAGATAATGGCTCACATGCTTGAGTCCATGGCAGTCACATTGGAGACCTGAATGGAGTCCTGGCTCTGGCCTCCTGCTGGCTCAGCTCTGTCTATTGCAGTCAGGTGGGAGAAGGAGCTGGTGAATGAAAGATCTCTTTCTGTTTCTCTGCCTTTCAGATAAATAATTTAGTTTATGTTTTTGGAATTTATTCGTTCAAAAGAGTGACAGGGAGAGACAAAGAGATCTTATATCTGCTGGTTCACTCCTCAGATGGTCATAGTTGCTGGGATTTTCTTGCAGTAAATATGAAACTATTGAATTTAATTAAATGTCCCCCAGCCATTGAATAGTTGTTAAGATGTTTACAGTATTTTCAAAGAATATATGACTGAATTATTTATTTACTTTTATTTATTTATGAAGATATATTTTCATTTGAAAGGCAGAATTTATAAAAAGAGAAATGAAGACAGAGAAAACTTTCCATCCTCTGGTTTCTATCCCCAAATGGCTACAATAGCAGGAGCTGAATAGATCCTAAGCCAGGAGTCAGGAATCTTCCCTGGGTCTGCCAGGGTCCCAAGGACCTAAACCAAATTAATGAGTAAAATATTCTTCAATGAATGTTCTCATTCATTTATCATTTGAAATGAGGGATTTAAAATACATTCATCAGGAACCAGAACAGTGGCTCATCCTCTCACTGTAGCACCAGCATCACATAGGGATACAGGTTATTCTCCCTATTGCTCCACTTTTTTTGTTTTAAGATCTATTTTATTAGAAGATCAGATATAAGAGAGGAGGAGGAGGGGCAAAGAGAAAGATATTCCATCTGTTGATTCATTCCCCAATTGGCCACAATGGCCAGAGTTAAGCCAATCCAAAGCCAGGAGCTTCTTCCCAGTTTCCCACGTGGGTACAGGGTCCCATGGCTTTGGGCCATTCTCTACTGCTTTCCCAGGCCGCAAGCAGGGAACTGGTTGGGAAGTGGAACAGCCAGAACTAGAACTTGCTCCCACATGGGATCCCAGCCTGTGCAAGGCGAGGACTTTGGCTTCTAGGCTACCATGCTAGGCCCAAATCTGCCTATACTGTTAAGGACTCATCCTGTAGCCACAGTTAAAAGTCATGACTTTGGTTCTTCACCACTTTGTTAGAGAAAAACAGCATTCTTTTACTTTTTTTGAAATTATATGTTTATATTTTGTTTGAGAAAGAAACTGATTTTATAGTAAGTTAGGGAATACGTTGTTTTAAATTCATCAACAATAACAACTACAGGGCCCAGAGGCGTGGCCTAGTGGCGAAAGTCCTTGCCTTGAATACTCCGGGATCCCATATGGGCACCGGTTCTAATTCTGGAAGCTCTACTTCCCATCCAGCTCCCTGCTTGTGACCTGGGAAGCAGTCAAGGACGGCCCAAAGCTTTGGGACCCTGCACCTGCGTCGGAGACCTGGAAGAGGTTCCAGGTTCCCGGCTTCGGATTGAGACAGCAGCAGCCGTTGTGGCTCACTTGGGGAGTGAATCATCAGACGGAAGATCTTCCTCTTTATCTCTTCTCCTCTCTGTATATCTGACTTTGTAATAAAAATAAATCTTTAAAAAAATCAATAATAACTACCATTTAGTTCATGATAAATTAGTGTCATTTTAATATAGGAACTTTACATGGTTACAGAATCTTATGATATGGTTTGAGAGATTGCTTTGTTAGTTTTTCTCCTTTAACTTGCAGAAATTTTCCCCATCTGCCTGGAATTCAAAAGGCTGATATATGTTCTGCTTTGTATTTTCCTTCATATCTGAGTAAATCCTAACAGAAGGATTATTCAGTATTACTGAAAGGAATAAACTAATTTTTCATGCAGTGTAGATGGTGGTTAAGAACCTGGAAACACTTTGTCCACAGCCAGAAGGTTCCTTTTACTAGTGGAAAAGTCATTCTGTAATCTTTCTCTCCTAGTAGAAACATAATGATTAATAATGTCTGTTTGGATCCATAATCCTTGGATTTATATTCTAGCAAACATCATGGATAGGTTTAAATTAATAATCAATGTTGGCCTTACTTTTCTTTGTAACATAGATAATAATAACCCTATGAGATATGCTAGCATGATAAGTTTATATAAAACATCTCAAGCTATACTAGTACAAATGAGCTTTTAATAAATATCAGCTATAGGAAATCTATGTTAATTGCTTAGGTATTTTCAGAATTCCTTTGCTTGGTAGAGGATTAGAGGATATTCTCTTCCTTACTCTAAGAAGGACAGATGGCAGGCAATTGGTGCACTGGTTTAAGTCATTTGCATTCTGGCCACTCTGCTTCTTGGCTAGCTTCCTTGTGGTGTGCATCCTGGTAGGCAACAGGTGATGGCTCAGGTATTGGGGGTCCCGACACCTATGTGGGAAACCCAAATGGAGTTCTAGGCTTCTGGCTTTAACCTAGTCCATTCCTGGATGTTGATGGGCATTGAGTCAGTGAACCAAATGGAAGAACTCAGTCTCTCTGTATCTCTCTGTCTCTTTACCTTTCAAATAATATGAAATATTTTTTTAAAAAAACTTTAAAGATGTATTTGTTTATTTGAGAGAGTTACAGGGGAAGTGAGAGGAGGAAGGTAGGTTTTATCCAGTGGTTCACTTCCCAAGTGGCCACAGTAGTCAGGCTTTAACCAGGCCCAAAGCCAGGGACCAGAAAATTTCATCTGATTGTCCCACGCAGGTAGCATCTGCACTGTAGTTCCATGCACTTGGGCCATCTTCTGCTGTTTTTTGTTTTGTTTTGTTTTTTTGGTGGTTTGTTTGTTTTGTTGTTGTTGTTTTTCTGGCTGTAAGCAGGGAGCTGGATAGGAAATGGAGCATCTAGAACACAAAATGGTACCAAATAAAACCATGCCACAATGCTGCCCCCCTCCCAAATTATTTTTGTTTTTATTTTATTTCATTTTTAGAGAAAGAAACATAAAAGGTTGTGCATACTTAAAAGACTTCTAGCTCTTATTTTATGTTCTGTTGACTTAGGTGGTACAACATCTTGGACCTGCAACTGATTTTTATAAGAAACTTGCTTTAGATTGCTCAGGACAGCAAACTGCAGTGGATTTGTTCCTTCTAAGTTCACAGTATTCAGATCTTGCTTCTCTAGGTAAGGAGATACTGAATGTGTTTGCTTAGATAAACATTTGGCACAAAACTAAATCTAAACTCTTTAGTTGGCATTATAAGCATTTTCGGGAGAAAAACCTGTGAATGAGATATATAATGTCTATTAAAATTATTGGTTAACTTAATACTCTATGAAATGTAATATGTCATCAATGTTTTATCTGTATATCATGATTTCCTTACTATTCTACTCAATGATAAAATATAGTGCATATAATTATTTTTTAAATAAAGGTTTCAGTTTGTTCAGATCTTTATGTACTTTTGACAGCTCAGCTTTGTTCCTTATAATTTAGATTTTCTCATAATACACAAGCTTTACTGCTGTTGGATAACAGAGTATTATTGTTTATTTACCTAATAATTTTAAAATTTCTCTCTGAAGCTTGCATATCCAAGTATTCTGCAGGGTGCATCTACTACTATCCATCTTTCCACTATACTCACAATCCTTCACAAGCGGAAAAGTTACAAAAAGATTTAAAACGGTATCTCACCAGAAAAATTGGATTTGAAGCTGTTATGAGAATAAGATGTACTAAAGGTATGACATTGTTAAAATTATACTTTATGTTGCATACGTCTGTCAAAATCAATGAGCATTATTATTCTCATCATGTATTATGTTTGTTACCATAGAAAACATCAGTCTTTATCAAATGTTATTGGATATCGTTGCTTACTATTTAAAAAATATTTGAGACAGATCTCACATTGACCGATGCCCTCCACTAATGCTGAAGCACAGAGGAACTTGGAATTGGAAGCAAATGCGGGACCATACCAGGCCCTCAGATGTGCCATCTGGGCAGCCTGACTGCTGTACCAGAACACCCCTTCCCCATTTCTTGCTTTTTTTTAAAAAAAGACTTATTTATTTTTATTACAAAGTCAGATATACAGAGAGGAGGAGAGACAGAAAGGAAGATCTTCCATCCAATGATTCACTCCCCAAGTGACCGCAACGGCCGGTGCTGTGCCAATCGGAAGCCAGGAGCCTGGAGTCTCTTCCAGGTCTCCCACATGGGTGCAGGGTCCCAAAGCCTTGGGCCATCCTCGACTGCTTTCCCAGGCCACAAGCAGGGAGCTGGATGGGAAGTAGAGCTTCCAGGATTAGAACCGGTGCCCATATGGGATCCCGGAGTATTCAAGGCAAGGACTTTAGCTGCTAGTCCATGCCGCCGGCATTTCTTGCTTTTAAAAAATAACCTGAAGAGGTGGGCAGAAAGAATCTTTTGATTTATTCACACACACACACACACACGGAGAGAGAAAAAAACCTATGTGAAAGCCAATTGGAGGAGAATTAAGAATATGATTATGATCTAAAATGAAAATTATCTAAGGATCTTTGCCTTTCATAGCCCTTTAATTTATGTTTCCTTAGTTTTATGTGGATCTTTACAGTAGGGATTCTGGTCCCTTGTTTTAAATCTGAGATGAAATTGTACAGTAATCTTCATTTGTTTAATTTTGTGCCTTGCATCTGTGTCTGACTTCAAATCGAAAGAAAATATTAACACAATTCATTATCAGCACAAGTTAAATTGTAGTCTCCCTTCTCTATAACTTGTATTGGTTTTTCTGAATTAATATTTTGGAATCTCTATCTAAACTCCAGCTTTACTACCTTGAAATCCTTTTGATTCAAGGTAAGATGCAGTTTTAACTTTGAAAAGTAACTTTCGAGGCCAGAATTGTGCTTCAGCAAGCTTAGCTGCTGCCTGCGATCCTCACCTGCTTTCCCAGGCCACAAGCAGGAAGCTGGATGGGAAGTAGAGCTGCCGGGATTAGAACCGGCGCCCATATGGGATCCCGGGGCATTCAAGGTGAGGACTTTAGCCGCTAGGCCACGCCGCCGGGCCCTGCCTGCGATCCTGACATTCCGTGTTGGAACTCTGGTTTGAGTCATGACTGTTCTGCTTTCAGTTCAGCTCACTGTTAATGTGCCTGGGAAAACAACAGAAGATGGCGCCAGTATATGGGCTCATGCACCCATGTGGGAGACCCACATAGAATTCTAGGCTCCTGGCTTTGATCTGGACTAGACTTAGCCATTGCAGCTGTTTGGGGAGTAAACTCGCAAGTGGACATTCTCTCTTCTCTTTTCTTCCCTCGTTTCCTCACTCCTTCTCTCCCTCCCTCTCCTTTTCTCTCACTCCTTCCCCATCCCTCGTGTGTGTGTTTGTGTGTGTGTGTGTGTGAGAGAGAGAGGCGGGGGGGATACTCTCCCTTTCAAATAAATAATTTTAAAAATAACTTCAGGGGGCTTTAGACTGGCACAGCAGTTAAGATGCCCTTGGGGTACATGCATTCGAGTACCTGGGTCAAATTCAAGCTCCACTGTGATTCCTGCTTCTTGCCGTTTCACACTATGGCAGGCAGCAGATAATGGCTCAAGTACTTTGATGCCAACCACCTATGTGGGATACTAGATTTGGGTTCTGGGTTTCTGGCTTCTGCCTGGCCCAACCTTGATCATTGCAGGCATATGGGGAGTGAACCAGTGGATGGAAGATCTCTAACTCTGCCTTTCACATGAAATGAAAATTATATATATATTTATATGTGTATATATATATATATATGTTTATATTTTTAAAATAGATGTTTGACTTGTTACTGTTTCTGAGGAACTATACTACTGTAATAATATAGGGAAATGATGAGCGGAGGGAGGGAGGAAAGAGAGTGATGAGAAAATCCCTGTACCTACAAAACTGTACCCTAGAAAATAATAACAATTTAAAATACAAAAAAAAAAAAAGCAGCTCAAGGTAAGAAATGTTGTTACTTCACCTTTTATGTGAATTTTCTGCTTCCTAGGTCTTTCAATGCACACTTTTCATGGAAACTTCTTTGTCCGTTCCACTGACTTGTTATCCCTTGCCAACATCAATCCGGATGCTGGGTTTGCAGTACAGTTGTCAATTGAAGAAAGTTTGACAGATACTTCCTTAGTGTGTTTTCAGACAGCGCTGTTGTATACATCAAGCAAAGGTAATTTTAACAGAAATAAAATAGAACTTGTGCAGGAGTTCCCTCCTTTCACATGTTCTTTAGTTGCAGAAAGTAGCAAGGATGAGTGCATGGTCTCAAGTAGTGATGTTTGGGTTAGTTAATCAAACATAGGTTCCATTGTTCCTTTGTCCTTTTTAAACGCTGAATTATGTGCTTATTTGTAGAAGTCTTGTATTAGTTAGGATCTGATACTTCTGGTTGAAACTTTGCTAGATCCAGCTGTGTTTTGCTTTGCAGTATTTCTTGCCCCATAAAATAAAAAGCCTAAAACAATTCAGATTTTCTCCTGTTATTTAACAGTGAAATATCTTGAACTTAAGGTGACAAAATTAAAATGAAAACTAGAACCTAATGTACTACTAGATACAAAATATAGCACAGATTCATCATCTATCTTCAGATATGGAAAGTGTTTCTTTAAAACATCTTAGTTTTAAAGCTTTTTGTACTGCAAAATCCTGTAGGTGAGCAGATCTGGTCAAAACAATAACTTGAATAGAATTTTGACCTATTCTGTTTGTGTCTTGGTCTGATCTATTTTTTGATGACATGTGTTTATGTTTTTGTATAGGTGAGAGGAGAATTAGAGTGCATACACTTTGTCTGCCAGTTGTAAGTTCCCTAGCAGATGTATATGCAGGAGTGGATGTTCAAGCTGCCGTCTGCCTGCTAGCAAATATGGGTAAGTAAAAAGGAAAGGAGCACTAAAATAAAACTGCATCTTTGTATCCTAAACACAGAAATTCGTCTGAAATCCCTTAAGAAGTACATGTTTTACCTTTTTGTTTCAATTCTAGGAATTAAAGTGTTCATACATTTTACATTCATTGTTAATGTAAATGTTTTTAAGGAGATTCATAATAATTAGAAACTGGCAAAAATAGAAAGTATTTCATCTGATGAGCGTATTCATCCACCAAAAAATGCAGGACAAGTCAACATTAAAAAGAAATGAACTGGGCCCAGTGTGGTAGCCTAGTAGGTAAAAGTCCTCACCTTGCATGGACTGGGACCCGATATGGATGCCTGTTTATGTCCCAGCTGCTCCACTTCCCATCCAACTCCCTGCTTGTTGCCTGTGAAAGCAAACAAGAACAGCCTAAAGCTGTGGGACCATGAGTCTGCAAGGGAGACCCAGGGAAGGCTCCTGGCTTCAGATCAGCTCAGCTCCAGCTGTTGTGACCACTTGGGGACCAAACCAGTGGATGGAAGATTTCTCTCTGTCTCTCCTTCTCTCTGTATATCTGCATTTCCAATAAAAATAAATCTATTTGGGCCCGGTGGCGTGGCCTAGCGGCTAAAGTCCTCGCCTTGAAAGCCCCAGGATCCCATATGGGCGCCGTTTCTAATCCCGGCAGCTCCACTTCCCATCCAGCTCCCTGCTTGTGGCCTGGGAAAAGCAGGAGAGGACGGCCCAAAGCTTTGGGACCCTGCACCCGCTTGGGAGACCCGGAAGAGGTTCCTGGTCCCAGCATCGGATCGGCACAGTACAGGCCCATTGCAGCTCACTTGGGGAGTGAAACATCGGATGGAAGATCTTCCTCTCTGTCTCTCCTCCTCTCTGTATATCCGGCTTTCCAATAACAATAAAATATTTAAAAAAAAAATAATAAATAAATCTATTTAAAAAAAAAATAGAAATGAACCAGGGATGTATGTTTGACCTTGAAGATATCCACAACCTGCATTGGAGTTGGAGTCGTGGCTCCAGTTTTGGCTTCAGTTGCCTGATGTTGTAAATGCTGGGAAGCAGCAGTGATGGCCTAGATAACTGGGTAACTACCCCTTAGTGGGAGACCCGATGAGTTTCTGGCTCCTGACTTTGGCCTTGACCCACCCTGTTTATTGTGGGCATTCGCAGAATAAGTCAGCATATATGGTAACTCTCTGTGTGTGTTTGTCTCTACCTGTCAGGTAATACTTACGTATAAGTATATATATATATATGGAAGATTTGTTTCTTTGAAAGAGAGAGTGACAGAGGCAGAGAGATACCCTCCATATGTTGATTCATTTCCCACATTACTGCTACAGCCAGGGCTGATCCACGATGAAGCCAGTAACCAAGAGCATCTTCCAGGTCTTCCACATGGATGAAAGGAGCGCAAGTACTTGGACCATCTGCTGCTGTTTTTCCAGGCACATTAGCAGGAAGATGAATTTGAAGTAGAGTAACTAGGACTCAAACCAGCACTCTGATACAGGATGCTGGCATAGCAGGTGGCAAATGCCACCCTTTCAGTAACATTAAAAAAAAAGAAGTAGACCTGGTGTGGTGGCCTAGTGACTAAAATTCTTGCCTTACGTTCACTGGGATTTCATATGGGCGCTGGTTTGTATTTCGGCAGCCCTGCTTCCCATCCAGCTCCCTGGTGTGGCCTGGGAAAGCAATAGAGGATAGCCCAAAGCCTTCGGACTCTGTACACATGTGGGAGACCCAGAAGAAGCTCCTGTCTCCTGGCTTCAATTTGGCTCAGCTCTGACTGTTGTGGCCAGTTATGGAGTGAATCATTGGATGGAAGTTCATCTCCCCTTTTCTCTGTAAATCTACCTTTCCAATAAAAATAAATAAATCTTTAGAAAAAAACATATGCATTTGAAAATCAGAGTACCAGAGAAAATGAGAGAGGGCTTTTGTTGGCTGATTCATTTCTCAAAAGGCTGCAGTGCCCAAGGATGGACCAGACTAAAGCCAGGAACCAGGAGTTTCTTCCTGGTCTTCCCTGTGTGTGCAGAGAACCTAGCAGTTGCACCGTTTTCCATTGCTTTCCCAGACATATTAGAAGGCAGCCAGGTCAGAAGTAAAGAAGCTGGAGCTCAAAACAGTGCCCATAAGTGATGCCAGCACTGTAAATAGTGGTTTAACTTACCATGCCAAAGCGCTAGTTCCATTTAGTAATATTTTTAGGAAATATGAATGAGCAGGGGCTGACATGATGGCTTTACAGTCTTCTGCCTGTGGTGCCAACATCCCATGTGAGTGCTAATTCACGTCCTTGGGACCCTGCACCATGTGGAAGACCTGGCGGAGGCCCCTGGGTTCTGGCTTCGGATCAGATCAGCTTGACTCTAACTGTTGTAGCCATTTGGGGAGTGAACCAGTGGGTGGAAGATGCTTTCTCTCTCTCTCTCTCTTTATAAGTCTGCTCAGATAAAAATAAATCTTAAAGGAAATGAACTGTGAGTATGTGAACATAGATTACTCCCAGAGGCATTATGCTAAGTGAGAGAACCTGGACTTTTCAAGGACTGCAAGTATAGGATACCATTTTTACAACACTCGGGAAAAGCAAATTGAGTGGAGAGTAGATCAGTTATTTCCAGTACTGGGGGCATGGGGAGCCTTTCACTGTTGAGAGGCATGACACTGATATTTCTGCAGTGATGAAACACGTTTTTTGATGGTAGTGCGTACATGATTATGCGCTGACATAAAACTAGCAAGAAATTAGAGTTGAAAAAGTGTCACTGTATACAAGATAAAGAGATCCTTTGGGAAGTTAATGCTTAACAATGCCATTTTTTAATGAATTTACCTTATAGATGAAATTAGACTTGAAGTAAGATTTTTTTCTTTCCTATAGTCTTAGGAAAAAAACAACAGTTATATCTAGATTTTGAATTATGTCACAACTGATTATTTTTATAAAATTTTATTTTTAATAATGGATGTAAGCACATGTATATTTTTTCTATTTTAATAAAATATATTCTTAGAGGAAAGTCAGTTTCCCATTGATACCTGTTGCTTCGATGTGTACATGAACACTCATGTTACTTGATTTGCTCTTTAAAAAAGAAGTTTTGTTTTTTAATTTATTTGCAAGACAGATCAACAGAGACAAAGAGAAGGAGACCTTCTGATAACTGGTTCATTCCCCAAATGGTTAAAACATTCAGGACTCAGAGACTACATCCTGATTTCCTACAAAGGTGGCAGAGGCCCAAAAGTTTTGTCTTTCTTCAACTTTCCCAGACACATTAGGAGGAAGCTGGGTCAGTAGTGGAGTAGCCAGGAAGTGACCTGGCACTTTGAAATAGGGTGCCAGGGTTGCGAGCGGTGGCTTTACCCACTGCACCACAATGATAGCCCCTTTTCCACCTTTTTTGTTGTTCTGGAGTGCTTTGAAAGAAAAGTCAGGTGATCGGGATAATTCAGGCTGGAGAATTTATATTAGCTGTGCAGGAAAGAAAATGACGTGCTGTCGGTATGATCTCCATTTGAGTGATAGAAACATCCCCAGGACTTTCTCAGAAGCAGATGGATTATAGACATTTGCTAATGTGAGTAGTGGCCAAGTGTTTTTGTAACTAATAAGCTAAAACAAAAAGAATCTAAACTTGTTGAATTTTTTAGATTTATCACATTTGCTTTAGAGAAATGTTCAGTAAGCAGACACTTAAAAATGAGGTGAAGGATGACCTGCATTTTTTTTTATTCAGTAATGCATATTTTGTTTCTTGCAGAGCTCATTGGAATTTAACATGTAAACCTTTTGTTTTTGGGGGGGTCCTTTATAGCTGTGGATCGATCAGTTTCATCAAGTCTATCAGATGCAAGAGATGCCTTAGTGAATGCTGTAGTGGATTCATTATCTGCATATGGCTCGACTGTTTCCAATTTTCAGCACTCTGCGTTGATCGCTCCTAACTCCCTCAGATTGTTTCCGCTCTATGTTTTGGCCCTTCTCAAGCAGGTAGCTTTCTATATATTGTTAAATTTAATAAAACTTTTTAGAATTCTCAGATACACCTATGTTATGAAATAAAAGCTAGGTTGCTGCTATTAAAACCAAAGGAAAATAGATTTTAGCACTGGGAAATGAAGAATAATGAAAAAAATCAATATAAAAATGGTAATGTGTAAGTGTATAGTGACTCTGGGGAAAAGGTATGTATATATATATTAAGAATATATATATATATATCTGTTTAATATCTGTGAGCAGTTTCGATAATGCTATGGTCATACCCACTTGTACCATTTGCTCCTGGAGAGAGACTCTTGAAAGGACCTGGTGTTTCCTGGGTACCCTTTCTGGTCTCAGGCACCCTAATATGTATTCTGTATATATCATCTTAGTTAATCCTTGAAACCATCTAGAACAGGAGCATGATTTTCCCTGTTCTGGTAACATCAGATCTGAGAAAGAAATCCATGTCTGATGTGAAGGTTGTACTTTTTCCATGAGTACTAATAGTTATTTATGTTAAATTTTTGCCAACCATAGTTTTATTTCACTTGAAAACATCTCTTTTTCTTGCAGAAAGCCTTTAGGACGGGTACAAGCACACGCCTAGATGATCGGGTGTATGCCATGTGTCAGATAAAGTCTCAGCCACTTGTTCATCTAATGAAAATGATTCATCCCAATTTATACAGGATAGACAGATTGACAGATGAGGTATGTATGAATTGTAGTGTCTTTGAATAAAATTTAGTGAATTGAAATTGAAATAAAATGTGTCTTTATTTTACAACAGAGGGTAGTAATTGTTATCAATAGTTTTTTTCCCCCTCCATGGTACATTAATTATGTATACTAGCTATAAATCTGATTGGTTTATAGTACCCTTTGATGATATCAGTAGTTGCAGGGCCTTTCAAAAATAGTTTCATGTAGGAAATCATTTATAAATTTGGTTTTAGTACTTTATTGCACACCTAAGTTGTAGAATGATCATTTTCATTTATATTTTGTCCATAATAACTTTCTGATGTGATTGTATTGTAATTTTGATTACAAAGTAAAAATTTGGTATCCAGAAATAATTTTAATATACAAATATGTAGTGTCTTTTTTCTTCCTTGAATGATAACTATATTCTTTGGAGTTAGTATGAATTATGAACATGGCCATATGCTAATAAGTAAATTCAAAAGTAACTTGATCTGCAGCAGAGTAGCATATTTATAAACTATCCCAAAAGAAAAGCAAGTAAATAACAGATCATTTAACATATTCATGCTTTTACTTTTTTGGATTGAATTATGTTTGAATATCTTTTAAACAGCCAAGGTGGTAATATATAATTAATATTTTTGCATCCCAGTAGATTATCAAATAGCATTTTCTGATATTTCATAAAGAGTTGGTGACATTATCTCATAAACTGTTAAAATAGTAACGTAGGGCTCGGCAGCGTGGCCTAGTGGCTAAGGTCCCTGCCTTGATCCCATATGGCTGCTGGTTCTAATCCCGGCAGCTCCACTTCCTCTCTGTCTCTCCTCCTCTCAGTATATCTGACTTTGTAATAAAAATAAAAAAAAATAAAAAAAAAATAGTAACGTAAGCTCATTTGTATTTTTATCTGTTTTTTTCAGGGTGCCATTCATGTTAATGACAGGGTTGTTCCTCAGCCACCTCTTCAAAAATTGTCTGCAGAGAAGTTGACGAGAGAAGGTGCTTTCCTTATGGACTGTGGCTCTGTAAGCACCCTGTTTGCAAAGCTTACCACTGTTAAACTGGCAAAAAGAGAAACAAAATGTAGAGCTGACTGTGCAAGGATTAGGAAGTGAGAGGCAATAAGTTAGTAGCTGGCACAACAAGTCATTTTATTTTAGGTTTTCCCAGATTCACACATTATTATGATAGGTAAATAAATCTTACCAAAGTGGAGTGTTCAGTATCCTGCATTACATGTACTTAGTGGAATAAAGAGTTAAATTCCTATCTTTAAGATTGTTACCATGTAGAATGATAATACTCAGTGGGACTTGAGGAGTTTATCAGGTTCAACTGATGACCACTGCCACGATCTTGTTAGTGATGGAAGTTTAGGAGAAGTCAGAGGGCAGGGATGGTGGATAAAGGGTGTCTGAGTGGTCAAAATGGCTTCTGGATGATATCCCAGAGCAACCCAAGGCTGCAGACCACCACAGAAGACTAGAAGACAGTAAATGAAGTAATGAGTGGAGTCAAGCTACTGATTAGAGCATTGCATTCATATTGGGGAAATAAATGAGAAAAAGAATAAAATATGTGAGAAGCCTTCAAAACAAAGCAGAAAGATAAGAACCACTCTAGAATCCTGGAAGTACATTCACAATGCACCAATTACATATTCCGCGTTCCTTTTATGCTTGTTCCAACTTTGAGATAGTATACTTCTTTTATGCATGATTAAGAACTGTTCTCATAACTATTGGGAGGTTTTGATACTTTGTTGTTTTTGTTGTTAGGTTTTTTACATTTGGGTTGGAAAAGGCTGTGAAAATAGCTTCATAGAGGATGTGCTGGGATATCCTAATTTTGCATCAGTTCCACAGAAAATGGTCAGTGGATTTTTATACTTTTCGTGTGTTTTAGTTTTTTTATTGATAAGAAATTTATATGTGATTCACTATCTTTTAAAAGTATACAGTTCTGCTTTTTAAAAAAATATATAATTCACTAATTGCACAGCTATCACCATTGATTTCAGAACATTTTCGTCACTCCAAAAAACAAATTTCATGTCACCAGGTTCTTCCTGACCCCTCTGTCTTGGCAACTTCTATTCTCTGTCCTTGTTTGAACATGGCATATAAATGAAGGCATAAAATATGTGATCTTTGTGTTTCGCTTTCACATCCTGTGTTTTCTCTGTTTCTCCCTTACTAAGATTTATTTATTTTAAAGGTATAGAGAAGGAGATTTTCCAACCTTTGGTTCACTTCATAAAAAGCTGTGTCAGTCAGGAATGGGTTATACCAAAGGCAGGAGTCAGGAGTTCCATCCTGGTCTCCTGTATGGGAAACAGAGGACCAAGTACTTGGGCAATCATTTGTTGCCTTCCTGGACACATCAACGAAAAGCTGGATTGAAGGTGGAACAGGGGCTTGGTGCAGTAGCCTGGCGGCTAAAATCCTTACTTTTCATGCGTCGGAATGCCATATGGAGACCGATTCTAATCCTCGCAGCTCCACTTCCCATCCAGCTCCATGCTTGTGGCCTGGGAAAGCAGTCAGGATGGCCCAAAGCCTTGTGACCCTGCACCCTTGTGGGAGACCCGGAAGATGCTCCAGGCTCCTCGCTTCGGATTGGCTCAGCTCTGGACGTTGGGGCTACTTGGGAATTGAATCAATGCATAGAAGATCTTCCTCTCTGTCTCTCCTCTCTATGTGTATCTGGATTTTCAATGAAAATAAAATAATCTTTAAAAAAAAGTAGAATAAATGAAACTACAACTCTCACTCCAGTATTAGTTGCCAGCATTACAAGCAGCAGCTTAATTCACGGTGCCACAGCACTGGCTTGTTTTCCATGTTATCAAGATTTGTCTATATGGTAGCTTATGCAGGGTATATAAAGATTCCACTGGTGCCAGCATCTATTGTGGGCACTGGTTTGAACCCTGCTTCTCCTATTCAAATTCAATTCCTGCTAATGTGGATGGCCCAGGTTCTTGGCCCCTAAACCCATGTGGGGAACCTGCAAGGAGCTCCTGGCTTAGAAACTGGTCCAGCTCTGGCCATTACAGCTATTTGGTGAATCAACCAGTGAATGGAAGATCTCTGTTTTTGTCTCTATATATGTCTCTAGCTCTCCCTCTGGAACTCTGACTTTCAAATAACTAAAATAAATCTAAAAAAAAATAATTCATGGGAAACATAAGGTTATTTTTGTACCATAAAAGTTTGAGATCCAATGCATATCAAAGGTTTCAAAAAGTGATAGAAAATTAGTATTATGAAAAGCTATGCATGAATGTTAAAACTCTTTAATTCTTTCAAATAAATAAACCTTTAAAAAAAAAAAGAGCTACCTTCTCTAATACCAAAAGTAGTTCATAGATTTTTTTTTAAAAGACATCCTGTGGGCCTGGCGGTGTGGCCTAGTGGCTAAAGTCCTCGCCTTGAAAGCCCCGGGATCCCATATGGGCGCCGGTTCTAATCCCGGCAGCTCCATTTCCCATCCAGCTCCCTGCTTGTGGCCTGGGAAGGCAGTTGAGGACGGCCCAATGCATTGGGACACTGCACCCGCGTGGGAGACCCGGTTCCTGGTTCCCGGCTTCGGATCGGTGCGCATCGGCCCGTTGCGGTTCACTTGGGGAGTGAATCATCGGACGGAAGATCTTCCTCTCTGTCTCTCCTCCTCTGTGTATATCTGGCTGTAATAAAATGAATAAATCTTTAAAAAAAAAAAGACATCCTGTGACTGCCTAAGGCGATAAAGAAAAAAGAACAGCAGATTTGAACAGGCAGTGCATAGAAGAGCATAGAAGTGATAATGTGGAATTATTGGACTCACTCATAGTTCAGGAAGACAAAACCAAATAGCTACAGCAGAGTAACAAATAATTTAAAATTTGGTAATGTGCAGTCACAGGTGGTGTAGGGCACCAAGCACTGTAGCATTCATGGGAGGTGGGGGGATTTAATAATGTTAAAAATCGAATCACAATGCATTTTACTCCTGATAGTATATCCAGTGGCTGTTTTTACACATGTATGTGTGTATGTCATAGTGATGTGCATGCGTTTATTTATGGAAGACGGTGGTCTGGAGTGAGATGAGGGTGCATAGTATGATCTCATCTGAACGGGGCCACCACAAAAAGCTAATGGAAAATGGCATTCACAGGTATATGTGTTTTGAGTTTTGAATTCATGTACTTTTTTTTCAGCCTAGGCATTTTCCATTAGCTCTTTAAAAAAGATTTATTCATTCTTATTGGAAAGTCAGATTTGCAGAGGGAAGGAGAGACAGAGAGAAAGATCTTCCATCTATTAAACAGTAGTCCCCAAGTGGCCGCAACAGCCAGAGCTGAGCCAATCCAAAATCACGAGCTTTTTCCGGGTCTGCCACGTGGGTACAGGCTCCCAAGGTTTTGGGTCATCCTTTACTTCTTTCCAAGGCCACAAGCAGAAAGCTGTAAGGGAAGTAGAGCAGCTGGGATACAAAGCAGTGCCCATATGGGATCCTGG
Organism: Ochotona princeps; assembly: GCF_030435755.1. Taxonomy (NCBI): domain Eukaryota; kingdom Metazoa; phylum Chordata; class Mammalia; order Lagomorpha; family Ochotonidae; genus Ochotona; species Ochotona princeps. Next base: position 33,761,052 of record NC_080838.1, read on the forward strand.
CACATGCAAGGCAAGGACTTTGGCCACTAGGCTGTTGCACCAGACCCTCCAATAACTTTTTTGAAGTCCTGTCATATTTACGGATTTCAGAATTTTTTCCACCAAAATTAATCTGTATTTTAATACCACTTTTGCACAAAACTTTGAAGCATACCTATATATATATATATATATATATATATATATATATATATATATAAATTTGAAAGGCAAAGTGACAGAGAGGGAAAAAAAACAGAAAGGGAGGGAGAATAGCTTCCATCTGCTGGCTCAATCCCCAAGTGGCTGCAGCAACTGCGGTTGGACCGAGACAAAGCCAGGTGTGTCAGACTTCACCCAGGTCTCCCAGGTGGGTGGCAGAGACCAGGGCACCTGGGCCTTCTGCTGCTGCCTTTCCAGGGACATTAATAGGAAGCTGGATTAGAAGGGCAGGTAGAGCAAGAACTGATAAGGTATGGTGGTGTTGCAAGTAGCATCCTCAGTGCCCTACACAGTGCTGGCCCCTTCCCTTAATGATTGTTTTTTCCAAGAATGTGCTTGTGTGTGTAACAGTACCTCTGGTTTTCAGAAAAGAGCTGAGAATATTTTCATGAAAATGGTTTTTTTTCTAATATTGATGTGAATTAAGAGTATGATTAATCAGTCTTTTCATTTTAAGTTTATTTACATAATGTTTGCATATTTTAAAACTGTAAGGCTAGTTTAGAAAGGTGTAAAAGTCTATTCATAAATACATAAAAGTAATAAGGTCTATTTTTCATTCAAAGCCAACTTATAAAATTCAAAGTACACTCATATAAGTAGATTTGTCAACAGCTTGTATTTCATTTGTGTAAGTGCTTCATGTGGCTAGAGGATAGAGTGCTGGCAGTTGGTGGTACCGAGAACTAAGATGTGGTTTTAATGCTGATGAGATAGGAAGTAGTTTCATAATTACAATTCTTTTACCAGACACATCTTCCAGAACTAGATACGCTTTCATCAGAAAGAACCAGATCTTTTATAACTTGGCTGAGAGATGGCAGACCATTAAGCCCAGTCCTTCATGTGGTAAAGTAAGTACTTATGTGACTGGATTTTGAAGTTATCTCTTCCTGTGCAATAGGTATGAAATAACACGTTTTCAAACATACTTTAAATAATGTCAAAGTATATTCTGGTGGTAGAATAGCACTCCTTGATTGCTGTCTTCTGTGTTCCCTTTTCCTATAGTCTCCATGTGCTAGTCGGTTTTTTTTTTTTTTAATAATGTGCATTTTTAGACATCTGTCCTTTCTGTTGCAGAGATGAGAGTCCTGCCAAAACTGAATTTTTTCAGCATTTGATTGAAGACCGGACAGAAGCTGCATTCTCTTATTATGAATTTTTACTTCATGTTCAGCAGCAGATTTGTAAGTGAAGTAGAATAATGTCAGATAAGAAGAAGTAAGATCCATGACCTAGGTAAAGCATCATCTGATGGAAAAACACTCAAGAAATAGAGAATACAGGCAGTTGTGTTACAAGCCCTGGACTCTGAGGTTGTGACGAAAGCAAAGGAGAAAAAGAGCTCCGTAGATTTTCTGCGGAGTAGAAGTAATGGTAGGGCTGATGCCATTTCACCCAGTGATTTTGAATTGGTTTCTACACATTTCCAGTAGTGCAGCAGTGTAGTGCTCTGTTTATTGAAAGAGGACAAATTAATAGAACTGTGTGGAATGATACGTCCTGATGTAAAAGTAGATCAGTTCTGTTGTCTTACAATTAAAATAACGTTTTTGGACTTGAACTCTTGACAAAAGATGCCAAGAGGCAGTGGGTACCGTGTTATTTGTTTATATGAATTACTTTTTAACATGGAATGATTCGTATTCATTAAATGAATTCAACAAAATGAATTCCCTGTGAAAACAGTAGTTTCAGTACATGAACTATAGAGAAACATATATATATATATATATAATGTATATAAATTAAACATTTGTAAAGAAAGTGTAAAAATGCAGCTACAGAATAGGAATTGCTCATACTGCTCGGCATTGCTGGATGACACCTCTTTTTGTCACGGTTAGAGAATGGAATTGGCCAATGCATATTCTGCATTGAGTCCACAAGTGAGACACAAACTCTTTGTAATTCTGCTAAATCTTTTACGTGAATTTATTTATGATCAGCCTACCAATTAAAAATATTTTGCTTGACACTATGGTTTGTTGTTGTTGTTTTTTTTGTTTTGTTTTTAATTTTAGGTGTGATCTGTTGGCATTTTTCTACCTATAGTATATATTGAGTGTATTTCTTGGGGGGAGGAGTACAGTGATACTGCATTTTGGTTAGTAATACAAGAAAATCAATAGATTTCCATTAGTTTGTGGGCATCACCAAGTGCTTACTCTATTTGTATCCCAAAATGATACTTCTTTCAAAATATGTTAGTAAAGTAACATTTTTGTTCTCATTTAAAGTAAGCATTTTTCCTGTATGTTTATAGCAAAACTTTATAAGCATATGTGACTATTTTTATCTAATTGACTTTATGTTTTAAGACCTGGAAGTTTGATAGTGAATATTATTGTGTTTCAAAAATCTCTCATTTAATAGCAGCATATTTCCCCAAGAAACTGTTTAATCCATTAGAAAGTGGAATGGGAGTTTATTTTGTACACTGTGAAAGTCCCCATTAGTGAAGTTTGAAAGGAAAAAGGCTCTTGGAGTGTGTGGAAAAGAATTTTTACTTGTGAATCTCTTTTCATGGGACAGAAAGAAAACTATTCTGCCACATACCCTGAGGGGTTAAATGACTCAGCCTAAGTGACATTCCGTACTAGTCAGTTCCTTTATTAACTAGGAGCTGTTAATAAAGCCATGTTCTCTACTCCTACGACCTGCTTCATTGCACCCCCACCCCCAGGACTGTACTTATGCCTACATTGTGTTGCCTCCAGGGGGAGAGAATCTTACTGAACATTAGGGACACTGCAGTATTCTAAGGGCAACTAAATAGTGTAGTTTCACAACAGAAAGTATTGTATCTGTACTTTAAGAAAGAAAAATATGTTGTCCTTAAGCCCTTAAAAGTTATCAGATGTTGTCCCAGGCATAAAACAAAATTCCTGTTTCCCCAAAGCTTAAAACTCCAGAGAGAGGATGTGGATGACGGGAGAGAGAGAAGATATCTGTATAATTGGCCAAGGGTGATGACTGCCATGAATAAGCCACGCTGGGTAGGGGGACTGAGAATGCTGGGTTTGGTGTACAACCAGGGAATGATATTGAGTGGGCAGCTCAAAGCTAGGTGGATATTTGAAAGTGGATATGTCTCAGTAAGTGTGAGAGTTACCTTCTGATTGTTCTTGTTTCGTCTGTGAGAAAAGCTGCAGGGTGAGCAGCCAGTGCTGGAGGTATCATGAAGCAGTTCCTAGGAAAGTGGGGGACTCAAGAAGCAGCTAGTGTCCACTGGGGTTGTCAGCACGGTAGCCCATCATGGGTGAGAGTTGTGAACTGGAAGTGAGGTCAGCTAGCACAGTTCTGCCTTTGGCACTATGCTGGGGGTTTGGCAGAATGCTGGATTTAACCAAGGTTGGATACAGGGAACTGAGAAGCAAGGGAATTGGGAGTAATCTACAAGGGAGTGACTATTTGAAGGTTTGGGAATGCTAAATAGGTAATGAACAGAGCAAAGATAGTTAGCTTAGCCTACTGTGTAGATAGCCGTGTGTAGTCCTGAGTGTAGATAGCAGAAAGCCTGAAAGGTAAGCAGTAGAGGTCAGAACGTAGGATGTTTGGAATTAAGATTGAGGGGAAGTTTAGCATGGTAGAGATAAGGTTTAAGGAGTGCTGTGGCTCGAAGATATGTACTTGGAAGACCTGAAATAGAGAAGAGGAAAAAATGATCTGGAAGCATGCAAATCAAAGTAGAGGGATTTATTCTCCAGGGTTGAGATGAGAAAAGACCAACGTTTCTTTGGGGTGAAATGTGATGCCCTGAGTAGACAGGTAGTTTTCAGAGTACAGGAGACTGATGTGAACTAGCCTTGTGGGCCTGATGGTTGACCCGGCTGGGCGGTGTGTGGTTCATTCTCATTGACCCCTTAAAGACAGACAGACAGACAGGTCTCTGCTCACTGAGGCAGCCAGTGCTGAGTAGGGGGGAAGGGACTTGCCATTTCTAGGATCCCGCTTTTTAGTGGAAACATTAAAAACTGGTTCTCAGTGTTGGTGTTTGCTATGGGGTCAGCATGTCCTCTGAGTGGAGTCTCCACAGTGTTTCTGGGACATGTGTATTATGAAAAAACTGTGTATATATTTAAAAAAAAAACCCTTGCCTTTTAATTCCATTTTTCACAAACTTCTTGACACACTCTTTTCCATGATCTTTTTAACACACCTGTACGATCTATACCTGCTCAGATTTGATATTTGCTCAGATTTGATAGTGGCTTGCCCAGAGTGACATACCGTATTTTAAGAGAGTATATGTGTGTGCTAAATACTATAAGGTGTTATGAATGTGACTATTGTCAATTTGTGTGGCTGGGAAATACACATAACAATGTGTTAAGAAAATGATGAACCCTTCTGCTTCTCACTGAAATACTTTTAAAAACTGAGGAAAAGATGAAAACTCACAACAGGTGAGTATAACACTATTGACATTCATCTACATAGAATCACAAGGTTTGGCACTGACAAAAATGATAGGAAGGTATCTTGCAATTCATTCAACTTTTGCCCCTGAATTTAGAGATAAGATCTGTTTCTACCAGAACATAGAGTATTGGACTGGTGCTGTGGCACAATGGATGAAGCCATAATCTGCTGTGCCAGCATACCATATGAGCACTGGTTCAAGTCCCAACTGCTCCAGATCTGATCCAGTTCTCTGCTAATGGCCAGAGGAAGCAATGGAAAAAGCCGCAAGTGCTGGGGCCCCTGCATCTGCGTGGAAGACCTGGAAGAAGCTCCCGGCTCCTTGTTTTGGCCTGGCCTAGCGCTGGTTGTTGCAGCTATTTGGGAAGAGAATAGGCAGATGGAGAATTCTCACTATTTCTCTCTCTGTCTCTCCATCTCCTTTCTCAGTAACTGTGCCTTTCGAGTAAATTTGTAAATATTTAAAGAAAAAAAAAGGAAAATAAGGTATTCCCACATTTTTGTTACTTTCAAGATGTGGCATTAAGCATAAATCAGATGGTGAGAAATGTTACTTGTCCATAACTGGAGACACAGACCTTACAAATACCTTGTCTTCTGGTGGGACATGAACTTACCCAAAAGTGATGTTCTTTTTCTTTAGTTCTGATCAGTAAACAGTACACAGTTCTATATACTTCCATTTAGAGCCTAAGAAATTTTAGTGGAATGAAAAGCACTGTTTGTTTCACCTGTCTCCTATTAATGATCAAAACTAGTGAGTAGCTGCTTCCAGGGTTAGGGAGACATGGATGAGTAAGATCTTTAAGAAGGTTGTAAGCTTAAAATTGAGTTATGTGGCTGATTGTGTAGTGTAGTGGGAAAAGCTTTTGCTTGCAGTGTTCAAGTCCTAGCTACCCATTTCTGATCCAGCTGCCTGCTAATAGTCTGGGAAAACAGTGAAAGATGGGTCAAGGGCTTGAGGCCGATGTCAACTGTGTGGGAGACAAAGATAAGCCTGCTTTGATTCCTCAATATGGCATCATCCCTGGGGGGAACCAGCTAGCCACCTGATAGTCTATTGATCGTACTCGGCTCATTGGATCATGGTGACCTTGTCATCAGTAGAGTGGGCCCATCATCTGGATGTGGATTTTCCTGCCCTCTCTGTAGTCTTCACCAATACCACCCTGTGCTGTGATTTGCATATGTTCCCTAAGAGTTTGTGTGTAGAAATTTAATCCTCAGTGTGAATTATTAGGTGTGTGCAAACTTCTCTGATCATGTTCATTATATAAGAACATCATGGTGGGGACCCCCAGAACCTTGGGCCAATAAATATTTTTGTAAACAACCTGACCTTATGGGAAGTGGAGCAGGATTTAGCAACTGAGCCATTGGGCTGGTCCCTATTATGATTTTAAGAAAATCATTTCAGAAGAGTGTAAGAATTGGTCTTACTGGGCCCAGCGCAGTAGTCTAGTGGCTAATTCCTCACCTTGCGTGTGCCAGAATCCCATACAGGCACAGGTTCGGATCCCAACTGCTCTAATTCCCATTCAGCTCCTTGCTTATGCCCTGGGAAAGCAGTTGAGCACATTCCAAAGCCTTCAGACCCTGCACCTGCATGGGAGACCCAAAAGAAGCTCCTGGCTTGTGGCATTGGATTGGCTCAGCTCTGGCTGTTGCAGCCACTTGGGGAGTGAACCAGTGAATGGAAGATCTTTCTGTCCCTCCTCCTCTCTGTAAATATGACTTTTCAATATAAATAGGTAAATAAATCTAAGAAATAATAATAGTAATTACCACGACCTGTCGGCTCCCAAATCAGCTGCCCTGCCAGAAAGGCAGCCTGTTCGGAAGACCCAATTATAGTGACCGGGGGCAGGGGGAACCTACAGTATGCAGTGTACGCTGTGAGTCAGCAACTCATGTTTTTCATCAATAGTCAGAGCATACAGGTCTGGGAATCCAGAATTGGAAGTGAGAGCATTTTCTCTCAGCCTATTCAGAGTGCTAATGCTTTTGTTCCCAGAGGAACACAACAATGTTCCTAATGAATTGGATGGCGGGCCTGCTCGCTTGCCATTCTGGACTCCCATTAGCAGCAGCTAGAAGGGGACTGATCCTAATTATGAAGAGGAATTGATTTATTACAACATAATGGGACAGGAAGTCTGCCCTCTGGAACCCTGTTTCCTGCAGTGCCTGTTATTTCTGGGGACCACGGTTAGTGGAATACAGCAGCCGGGGGGATTCACATCTCCCCCAAAGTGAAAAAAGCTTCCAACCAATACTGGATAGAAATTCTCAGACAGTCTGAGATATAGAGTAGAAAGAAATCTGACAGAAAGAGCTCAGTTCCAGCTCTGGACCTGTGCTGTGATGGCAAAACTCATGCCAGATGAAACATGAGGTGGGGGGCCCAGCAACATTTGAATTACAGTTCTTCAGCTAGCCGTGCAACCCGAGGCAAGCTCCTTAACTTGTCAGACCTTTATCAACAATGATGATAATTGTTTGTCAAGAGTTTGCTGGGATTGCAGGAATGAGAGTATGAAGTTTTTCATGCAGTACATGGTAAGTATTCGAGGGTTGTGAGTGTTTTGACAGAATAGTTGCACAAGAAGAATGGCAGAAATGATCCATGTTGAGTTTGATTTTTGCCCTCAGACCAGCCACCACTTCCTACCGTCACTGAAAGTGTTCCCCATTTGCCATAGCCTCAGAAGGCTGTGTGCCAGCTATTGTCACCAGAACTTCCTGTTCCCTATGACCCGTTTATTAACTGCTTGTTTCAGTTCATTCAGGGCTATAAGAAGCAAATAGTCTTAGTCTGTAATACCCACATGTTGTCAGATGTTAAAAGCTGATGCTCTGACAAGTGTCTGGGCAATAGTTGACAACGCTTGGGATGTTTCAGGCTCAGCTTTTGACTCCAGCTACCTACTGAGGAGCACCCCGCGAAGCAGTGGATGATGGCTCAACTAGTTGAGTCTTCTTCCACTCACAAAGGAGACCCAGATTGAATTTCTGGATCCTGCCTTGGCTATTGGAGGCATTTGTTAGGCAAACCAATGGACAGGACATCTCTATCTTCTCTTTTCCCTTTTCAGATTAAAAACAGTGCTCACCAGTGAGCCACAATTGTTGGTCTCTTTGCTGTCATGTTTCTCCCAAGTAGCCTATTCCAAACTTTAGCTTTGTATATGACATCTCTTCATTAGCAGAGAGGTAGAAATTGTTATGACTCTGAGGCTTTGATCATGCTGCTCCTCCTCTTAGAATCCTAACCATTCCTCTTCATTTGGCTAGCTCCTTTTCTGCCTCCATTTCATGGTATGCATTGATGCCAGCTTCCCTCTTTCTGGCCTAGATGATGGATGCCACCTTACTCTATGTTCCCATAGACCCTAGTGCTTTCTCTATTAAAGCCTATATTGCAGGGCCAGTGTTGTGGCACTACAGGTTAAGCTACCACCTGCAACTCAAATCTGGTATCTAAACACCTGTTTGCATTCTGGCTGCTGCACTTCCACTCTAGCTCCCTGGGAAAGCAGTGGGGGAGGGCTCAAATATTTGGGCCTCTGCACCCATGTGGGAGACTCAGGTGAAGTTCCAGGTTCTTGACTTTGGTCCAGCACAGGTCTGGCCATTGCAGCAATTTGGAGAGTCAACTGGCATATAGAAGATTTCTCTGTATGTGTGTGTATCTCCCTCTTTCTCTTCGGTCATCTCCCTTTCAAATGAATAAATCTTAAAAAGATTTTTATTGCTCTTAAAATATTTGTTCAACATTTAACATCCTCACTGTTTTGTGTAGGCAGAAACATTTTCTTCAGCAGTCTATAAGGGGAGCCTACGGCAGATTGTGATACACCCCCATGCAGGTATATGCTTTCTCTATCCTAAAAGGCTGCAGTTTTAAACTTAGAGGTCCTGTTGTCTTCTTCATTCATCTATTCATTCTGAAAATACCCATCACCCACTGTGAGCTAGGAAACAAGGTCCTTTCTATCATGGTGCTTATATTCTGGTTGGAGAAGGAAATTTTTAAATGTGTGCGTGTCAAGCCATGGTTAAATGCTAAGAAGAAAAGGCAGGCTAGGGGCTAGCAGACAGGGAGTAGAAGTGAGCAGATGAAGCACACCTTCCAGGCCATGCTGACAGCTTTGGGTTTCACTGTGGAAGAGGCGTAAAGGCCTTTGAAGAGCTTTGCGTGAGCTGTGATGTGATTTGACCTTAACCAGATGAGTCCAGCAAGCCTCCTGTAGTAAGCTGAAGAAAACAAAGATGGAAGCAGGGAACAGTTGTGAATAAATGGGCCTCCACAGACATTCTTTAGGCGGAAGATATTTGGATTAAGAGAAGGCTAAATTGCCTTGAAACTTGGGAATTGATTTTGGCATCTTAGATTAATTCTATTGCACTACTGGATTCCATTTGTTGATATTTTACTGGGAATCTGTTTTGCCTACTTTTATAAGACTTGTCTGTCGTTTGCTTTGATAGTGCCTATTTGCTTATTTTGTTATTAGCATTATTCTAGTTTTATTAAATGAACTAGATAGCTTTTCTAAAGCCTTTTTTTAAAAAAAAAAAAAACTTCAATGTTTATTTGAAAGGGAAGAGAAAGGGAGAGGGAGGGAGGACAGAGAGAGGTGGGGGGATGGGAGGAAAATTTATATCTTCTATGTACTGTGCACTCTCCAAAATGCTCAAAACCTCCAAGGCTTGGCAAGATTGAAGCCAAGGGCCAGGCACTTCATCTAGATTGGCAGGGACTCCACAAGAGCAGCAGGGATTCAAACAGCTAAGCCATCACCTGCTGCCTCCCAGCAGAAAGCTGGATGAGGAAGCAGAGGTGGGCCTGGATCCCAGGCACTCGGAAATTGGATGCGATAGTTCTAGGCAGCAACTAAAACTGCTGCACCACCACAATCCCCAGCCATCTCAAGTTTACGGTTCTTTAGGATGGTTTGTGTACAATGGTTAAAACTTTGATCTATCTGATGAATAATTATCTGTTGTTGAAATTGAAGGAATTAGTTCAGTAAGCCTCTGCCCATTGGTCATTTTTCCAAAGAGATTATTACGGACCCCGTTTCCATCTGTGACCATCAATCTCCCCAGGCTCCTATTTTGGATATAGTTTTGGATAGGTTTAGCATGATCGATATAAACAATTATTAGAGGTTAGAGTTTTCAATATTTTCTGTTATGGTTATGATTCCTTCCCATCTTGAGGCCTTTGGGAAAAACCTCCAGCTTTTATGAACTCTATTTGAGTGCTAGAATGGTTGCCATAGAGGATGAATAGAGAAAATTTGATTTGTTATCTGCTTTTACTTTATTGTTTCCTTGCCACTGCTTCCTTGAGGCTTATTTTTGCTGCTGTTTTTCTAGCTTCTTGGATTCATTTATTATCAACTAATTCTGTTTTCCAAATAAAATCGCTAAAGACTATTTTCTTTACTGATGATTTAAATAATGAGGTTTTTAATTCTTAAGTTCTACTTTATTTCATCTGAGTGTTCACATTTCAGTGGTTTCAATGTAGTGATACGTTACCTTTTTGTTAATTTCTAATTTCTTGTGTTGAATTTCAAGAATATCTCCTACATTGCCATATGTAAGAAATGTCTGAGCTGTTCTAACGCCTAATGTGTATTTTGTACTGCGCATATTTCATCTGTGCTTGAGACTAATATGAGGGCACTTTGAAAAGTTCATGGAGGGGCCCGCACTGCAGGTAAAGCTACTGCTTGCAGTGCTGACAGCCCACATGTGTGCCTGTTCAAGTCCTGGCTTCTCCAGGAGCCTCTTCTGGGGTCACCTATGTGGGTGCACGGTCCCAAGGCTTCGGGTCGTCCTCAACTGGCTCTGCCAGGGCACAAACAGGGAGCTGTATGGGAAGCAGAGCAGCCAGGACTCGAACCGGTGCCTATATGGGATCCTAGTGCGAGCAAGCGTGAAAATTAGTTATGGAGTCATTGTGTCAGGCCCCAATAAACATTTTTTCTCTATTAAAGATTCATTTATTTATTTGAAAGGCAGAAGGAGAGGGGTAGAGACAGATAACACACAGACACAGAAATTATCCTTCTGCTGGTTCACTCTCCCAGAGTAGCTTCAGTGGCCAGTGCTGGGCCAGGCAGAAGCCAGGTGCCTGGAACTCATCCAGGTTTCCCACATGGATGGAAGTGACCCAAGTACTCATGCCATTTTAAACTGCCTTCCCAGGCACATTAACAGGTAGTTGAATCAGAAGTGGAACAGAGTACCAGAAGTAGAACCAGTGCTCACATGTGATTTTGAGTTCATAGGCAGCAGCTTAACTTGCTGGGCCTGTTGGAGTATAGGTTAATGCTATGATAGTATATTAGTATGCTAAAACAGTAAGTTTTTGTTGGGCAGTGTGAGATTCCCTTGTGCTAAAGAAAACTGCTACTTTGCTAGGCCAGGAGGTGCCTGGACTTTGGGAGGATTCCGCTTTAGCGATAAATCTGTTCTTTGCTGCCTTGCAACTTTGTGAAGGCAAGGGCACAGTTCTTCTCCGGTCCCAAGAACAGGAGGAAGATAAGAGTGTGAGAATGGGATGAGCCATAAAGATAGTGGGTATGGGAACGGAACAGGCTCCCTGTGCCTGAAGGCCATAAAATAATGAACATGTCTAAGGTTGTTACTTTTGATGTATTTCCCAGCCCCAAAGGGCCTATATAAGCTACTGTCTTGGGCTGTTTGGGGTCCGACCACCCGGCTTGGCTGGCCTGCGTGCCCCAAGTGCGGTCTGACCCCAGCATGCTGGCGCAATAAACTCTTTGCTGTTTGCATTACCAGCGAGACTCTTTGTCATTCTCTGGGTGTTGACTAGCTCACACCCTGACGTCCGGGGCTTTGGCCCGGATTCTAACAGGCCATGATACCAGTGCCAATAAATATACTAAAATTCCATTTTTATGTTAGTTTTTGAAGTCAATTTATGTCAATTCCCATCAGTACATAAAATGTATTATGTCTCTAATAATGAAGAATGGAAGCCTAGAACTTGGAGGCAGAATGGAGAAAAGGACTGTCCCTCCCAATACACGCCTAAAATTCTATCAAAATGGTGATCCTTCGTGTGTAAGATTCCTAAGAGAATGGCTCAAAATGTCTGCCTATTTACTCCAAATTCCAGTGCTGCTGGCATCTGCAGAGAATGCAAGAGAGAGTACTCAGTGCAGAACAGTTACAAGGAAAGTGATGTGGCCCAAATTCAAAACTCTTCCATAAACATGCCTTCTGTTTTGATTCAAGCCAGGCAGTTTCTACGAGTGGCAGGTCGACTGCCAATACTCAACGGTTCAATATCATCATTATTGGACAGTTAATATGTGGAAACCGAGTTCTGTGCTAGAAAGCTAATGCTAAAACTTACAAGGTTTTGTAATGACTAAATGAAAAATTCAACATGCTTAGGCTTGAATCACAGAGCTGATCAGATTTGTTGAGCCTGATGCCTACATAATTTGGGGACTCTTTTTAAGGAAAAATTAAAAATTAGGAGTATGAATATAACATGGTATTAAATGTTTATTTTAAGAAAACAGATCATAACAATGTTATTTAAGCGTAAAGCCCCACATCACTGTAATACTTATTTCCCATTTTGGGCGAATGTATTTTTTTGGGTTGCCTTATGGTCTGACAAAAATTTTGTAATACTTTCTGTAGAAAGGAATTAATCATGTTTTTTTCCTAGCATGACTGATTTTAGAAAAGTGCCTCTAAGCTTCAATCTTATAATTGTTAATGTTGCATCAGTTCTTAGGTTTGTTGTTGAATTTGGGAGGACTTTCATCCTGTGGTTTTCATATATGAAATTATATGAAATATATTTAGAAGGCATTCCACGTAATAGCTTCTGGATCCATTCATTTCAAATGTCTACCACTTCATTTTCACTGGTTTTGTACTCATGGTAACTGGGCACTATGGAACACATTCCTTTTATGACACAATTATCTTTAAAAAAATAAAAACTTTATTTAACTTGAAGGTCAGAGTTACAGGGAAAGAGAGGGAGGGAGGGAGCAAGAGAGAGAGAGAGAGAAAGCGGGTAGACAAACTGAGGCGATCTGAAGCCAGGTGCCAGGAGCTTCTTCCTAGTCTCCCACCAGGTGCAGAGGCCCAAGGACTTAAGCTGAAGTAGAAGGCCTGACATGAGGGACTTCATGCTGAGCTGGGATTCATTTTAAAGGAGGTATCACCTCATCCATGAGACTAACTGGTTGAGAAAACTGTGTCCTGCTTGGTAAGAATGCTTAAAACCCTGGGCAGGCTGTTCAAGCCTAACTGGGAGAAAGATGAGTTTCACTTGGTTCAACAATAAAGGGTACAGTAACAAAGACTCACAAAGTTAGTGATCAGTAATTCCTCATCCCTAGAGTAATTCTTTATTAGTTTGGTCCCCCTGAATCCCTCTCGGCTTGTGGATTTTATAAACCCCACTGTTCTGTAGTTTGGGGCCAAGAGATGTTTGGGGCATGAGCCCCCTCTCCACTGCTGCAAATAAAGGACTTTCAAATCTTAATCAGTATGTGGCACACCTCTATAATGGCTCACTTGAGTACAACAGAGCCACCCCCCTGCAGCTTTTGTAGGCTATAAGCAGCAAGCTGGATCTGAAGTGGCGCAGCCAGGACACAAACTGTCACCCATTTGGGATGCTGACACCACAGGTAGAGGATTAGCATATTATGCCAGTGTGCAGGTCTCTGGCCCTCTCTTTTATATCATAACACAAATTTGATCAAGTAATTGGGGGTTTTCCTGGAAGCCATTTCCAAAGGAGGATGTAGGTAGTGATTTTGCATGAAAATGACAGTGAACCACAGCAATCATCCCAGTAACTACAAACTAAGCATATCTACAACCCTTATTATTTGCTGTGCTTTTGAAAATAAACATGACTGCTCAACCATTCTGCACAAAAGGATGGTTGGACAGGGAAGAGGCCATGCTGATTCATTAAATCATCATCCTTTCAGAAACACCACAAAAGCATATGACCACATAAACACATGGCAGTGGGTGCCCGGAGCCTTGGAAGAGTCTTGGCCAGGGAAGAACCCTGAGAGTGAAACTTTGCCAGCTTTCCAGCAAGTCAGGACTGTAATTATTCCTCCAACTCTTTCTGAGCACACAGCATCTCCCTCCTCCGCAGCACTGATCACCCTGCATTTACTTGTACTCATGTCTCTCCCTTTAGCTAATTTTACATGCAAGGGGAGGTGCTGGACTTGCATGTTACCTACTTTAAATCAAGGCTTCTAGTTTCGATGAGCAAATGGAAAGCCTAATAAGTGACCCTGGGTAGGAAGGAGGACAGTATACTGAGACAAGTGCTTGTGTCAAGTGCTTGAGACAAGGTTTGATGGCCTCAGGACCAACTAGAAATGCAAAACTAATAAAGGAAGGACCTTTCAAACAACTGATGTGATTTCATTTATATAAGAAAGGGCAAATCTAGCAGGGTGGAAAATACTGTACAAGCAGGGATTATAGGTGGGAATAGGCAGTGATGCGAGTCAGGCTGAGGAAGCTTTGTGGGGTGATAAAAGTGTTCTGAATTGGGTTGTGGGGAGTGCTACCCAACTCCAAATTGGCTAGCAATCAGTTGGTTGTGCATTTTTTTTAAAGATTTATTCATTTTATTACAGCCAGATATACACAGAGGAGGAGAGACAGAGAGGAAGATCTTCCGTCCGATGATTCACTCCCCAAGTGAGCCCCAACGGCCGATGCGCACCGAACCGATGCCGGGAACCTGGAACCTCCTCCAGGTCTCCCACGCAGGTGCAGTGTCCCAATGCATTGGGCTGTCCTCGACTGCTTTCCCAGGCCACAAGCAGGGAGATGGATGGGAAGTGGAGCTGCTGGGATTAGAACCAGCACCCATATGGGATCCCAGGGCTTTCAAGGCGAGGACTTTAGCCGCTAGGCCACGCCGCCGGGCCCTGCTTGTGCATTTTTAGTGAGTGTTAGGGTATATAAATTTTGCATCCATTCAGATAGTTCAAAAGTCACATGAGCGTGGGCCTTTAGCTCCGTAGTTGAGTGTCACGCAGGCACACCTGCATCGATCCTGGCGTTCCTGGATTCAGGTCCTAGCTTTGTTCTGACACTCGGGGAGGCAGCAGATGATGGCTCCAGTACCGGGGTCACTGTCACTCAGGTGGAAAACCCAGACGGAGTTGCTGGCTCCTGGCTTTGGTTTGGTACAACCCTGGCTGTTGTGGACATTTGGGGGAGTAACCCAGCACATAAAAGATTTCTGTTTTTCTCTGTGTCTCCCTGCCTTTCAAACTGTATTAAGATACATGTTTTTAAAAAATTCAAACTTTTTGAGAAAGTGAAATCAGAGGTTCAAGTATGAAAAGACTGTAATATGTACTTGTGTAATGAATTGGCTCGCAGTGTGTAATGTGTGTGTTCTGAGTCCCATGCATGGTAGTAAAGTTTATTTTGCATCAAAAAACTGATGTGTTCTGGTGAGCACCCTGAAAAGTCCCTTCTCTTTGTCCAGAGTCTCTCACAGTAATTTGCTGGCCATGCCATCGTGGACGAATTCTGTGCTGCATTTCCTATCTCCTAACAAAACCCTTGCCTTTCCTTCCAAATGCTACCCAATGGAAGGAAAATACTCAAAGTTAACTTCCCAAGTGAATGTAATTTTTACCAGGTCAAGCCCAGGGCAACCTGTTCGCAGATGCTGGTTAACACGTGTGAGCCAGTTTTTAATTTCTGCTTTCATAGCAACTTTCAATTTTTTTGCAGTATAGAGAAGGTCACCCACAGAACTGATTTACCAGCCGGGACATTACTTCTAACTTTATTTAACTTAAGCCTCTTGCATATTTAGCAAATAAAAATACGAAACTAGTTAAATCAGAATTGAAGATAAATACTTTTGTATATGTATTTCCCAGATATTTTTCTTGTTTACAGAATAAGTGTGATCCAGATACTAATTGAGGCAAAAACATGGTCTTGTGGAACAAAATTTAATGTCCTATAATTTTATTTGAAAGGTGAGTGTGAGAAAGAGAACGAGAAAGCAAGAGAAAGCAAGCGAGAGTGAGAACGTGCAAACGCTCTTGTCACTGGCTCAACAGATTCTCAACAGTTGTGGCTGGGCCAGGTCAAATCAGGAGCCTGAAACTCAATTCAGGTCTCCCCCGTGGGCGGCAGAGATCCCAGTACCTGAACCACCACCTGTTGCCTCCTAGGACAAGCATTTTCAGGAAGCTGAAAGCAGGAGCCAGAGCTGGGCCTAGAAACCCAGGCAGGCCTCTAGGGCACTCAGGTGTGTCCCTAAACAGCATCTTAACTCGCTGCACCGGACATCTGATCAAATCTAATTGGGCATCCTGTATTTTATCTAACAGCCCCCTTATAAAAGCATGGTGTAAGTTGTTCTTGCGCAGCTCGTGCTTTTTTTTTTTTTATAAACAAGAAGTTGCCACGACACAAGCGGGCAGAATGATCGAATTTTGAAACCAGATAGCTCGCAAGGGTTGGGGTCGCCCGTTCCGGCTCATTCCAGAAGGCGCAGGTGCGTCCTGGGTACCCCAGACCAGCGTGGGGAGGGCAGTTGGCTTCCGTCTCTCGAACTGTCCCTCTGGCTTTCGCATCAGAGGGAAAGCAGCCGCCTAGCGCCGCGGGGTGTGTGTGAAGCGGAGAAGTGGAAACAGATACCACACCCTCCTCCCGTGGGCCCGCCCCGGGCGCGCGGCGCGGCCCGAGAGGCAGCAGCCGGCCGGCGCGACGGAGATGCGCCGCTGACGCCGGTGGTGGCCCCGCGCCCACGCAAGACGATGCTGCCGAGGGGCCTCTGGCCCCGGCTCCCACTGCTGCGGCCTCCGCCGACCCCCGGACCCCGAGGCCGACTCCGTCTGAGGCAGCAGCCGCCCCAGGTAAGAGCGCTGGCGTGGGGCCTTGGCTGGGTGCCCTGGGCGCGGGGGTGAGAGGGAAGCCCAGGCGGGTGCAAAGTTGGCGCGCGGCAACTTGAGCGGGACCGAGAGCCGGAGCCGTTCACTGCGTTAAACCGCCCGCAGGCACGCGCGGGCTTCTCGGAGGCCGGGGCGGGAGGTCACGCCGCGGAGGCCGGGTCCCGGAGCAGCGCGGCCGCGGGGAAGCGCCGAGGCGCCAGGGCGCGGAGGCTGGGAGTTCGCCCCCGTGGGGTCGGGGGTTGCGCCTGCACGGCGGCTCTGCCGGCTGCTGCCTCCCGCTGGCTGACGGGGTGCAGGGGCCGGGCGGGGGTGGCCAAGGAGACCACCGAGGCGGTGGGAGACGGTCCGGGCACGCGAGGGCGAGGTTTCCGCGCCGAGAAACTCCCTCGGGAAAGGGAGAAAGGAGGGCTTGCGAGAGACCCGAGAGCCAGTGAATCACCAGCCTGAGCCGGGCGCCAAGCAGCCAGCCAGCCGGCCGGCCGGGTTGAGGTCTAGGGAGGATGGCTGCTGCCTGGAGGAGAAAAGTGAGGAGGGGATAGAGAACCCGCTGGGACAGCGGGAGGCGGGCTGTGGGGAACCGAGGTAGGGGTGCAGGCTGCGGGGCGCCGGCCTCTTTGTAGGGGGGAAAAAAAAAAAGCCCGCCGCGTGGGTGTGGCTGGCTGGGGAGGGCGTGGTTCAGACTTGGAGTTTGTCACACCCACACACCGCCTTGGCTAAGTTTCACATTGTTAAAGGGAAAAGTATTTATTAACATCTTTGAATTGTGCAGTGTAAAAGGGGGGGCAAAAAAAGAGCGTTGTGATTCTCTGGTGGCTTCACTTCCTATTTCTTTCTGGGGCGGGGCAGGGAGTGTCTGCGCTGTTTGGTTTTTCTCTTTTCCTCCAGTGTCAGGACCTCAGAGTTTGGAGTGATGCAGGGACTATTTCCATCTGCTGAGGAAGGCCATTTTGTTACCGCTACCTGAGAAGGAGGGGAGGGCAAACGCTTTAAGATGTAAAATGGTGAACCTGCTGGAGTCAGAAGGGAAGATGGCTTTTTTGGACTTTAATAAATTGTACTTTTATTATAATGTTGCAGTTCACAAAGCTATATCTAACAATTCAGTTACCACACACCATTGGAACACAGATATTGGATTGCTTTCTGTTAAATCCCTGTTTAACCATCTTGAACGGCTTGGGTATGGACCCCGGGACTGATTGTCTTCAAGAATGAACTTCAGAGAGAGAAGGCTAAGATGTGCATGTGGCACATCACAGTGCCTGGCTTGGTTCTTGGCTCGGCCTCCTGCTTCCTGCCGGTGAAGATGGCAGTATTGGATGGCCCAGGTGACTGGGCTCCTGGTCCCCCATGTGGGAGACCTGGACCTCCCTCCCTCGTGGCTTAGGCCTAACCCCAGTCTCACCCCATCTCTCTCTCTCTGCTGCTACAGTAACTCACATTTAAGCATGGTCTACTCCAAGCCCCTTTCTTCATAGTTGCTATGCCAGTGCTATGTAAGAAGGCTTGCCTGCTGGTACAGGAATGTAGAGGCGATGTTAGTAGATGTAAAACAATGCAATCAGTATGAAACTTGACGGTTTAAGATTTGATTATTGTTTATAGTTCCTTTTCTTTACTCTTGAGGAACACTGGTTTTTTTCCTACTTGCTACTTGTTGAATTTTTTACCTAAAGGAAGAGTTAAGCTTGTGATTATGAAATAAACTGAAAATATATCATTGGAAAAATAGACAAAATAAGAGGAAGGAGAAGAGAGGGAGTACTGACAGGGGGCGGACGGGTGGGGGAGGGAGTATTGTTATGGTCCCAAATCCGAATATATGAAATTCATTCACCTTCTGAAAGTAACATAATCTGGAAAAGATCCCAAAGTGATCAGGGTGCATTTTATGTCTTAATAGGGAAAGCAGTGTATACTTTGCCTTTAGGTAATCGTCTTAAGAAACCTCACCCTTGTGTTTCTAACTTGGAAATGTTTGGCTGAAGTCCACTGTGCTAGAAAGACAGTATGTAGAACTCCAGATGTGGAACTGCTTGCATTCTTCCACCTCTCATGAGGGACCCTCCCTTCTCCTGCCTCCCCCCAATCAATCAGTCAATCAATCAATCAATCAATCAATCTCTCTCTCACACACACACACGTACATCTGTGTATTTGCTTAACTTGAACTTTGAAAGCTTACCATAAAGGAACCGACAGAAGCATGCAGTCCCTTGGGTGTTTTACTCAGGCCTCTGGAAACCACGTTCTGCACATGAAATTAGCCAGGTTAGGGACGTTGTTCAAGCTCTCACTGTTGGGTTGAGCAGGCTTCTGGATAGGAAATGCCTGGTGGCTAAAGACAAGTGTTATTTTTCTGTATTGTTGCTGTTGTTACATTCAGACTCCTAGAGCCTATGAGAGCAACAAGAAAAAAAAAAAAACAAAATCCTGAGGCTTGGACCTGACAGCTCAGGAACTCTTAAGCTTGCAAGAACTTGTCGTTAGTAGTGTCTCAAATAAGCTTTCCCAGTTGTAATTGGCTCTTTGTGAAATTATGAGTGTGTCTTGATGAGGAGCCTGTAATAACTGAAAAATGCCCGGTTCTCATCCTTCATGTGGTAGGTGGATAATTGCCTGACAGTGTTCCATGGTGGAGTGGTAAGGGGAGAAGAAACCTGAGTTTGTTGACATGGATTTGTTTAGTGTAGCAGAATTGTGTTTTAAAGCACAGTTCCATCTGAACCGTCTGTGAGCTGGCGTATATCGCATTATCCTCAGCTGTGGTGTGGCCTGATAGCCCTGGTGGCGCCTGGTGACTGTCTGCTCTCAAGCTCTCAGAGTGAGAGGTTGTCAAGGCGATCTGCAGCTCCCGCAGGTGCTTGTGTGTCAGGACACAGCGTGGAGCTGCGACTGTGCTGCTTGGTGAATTCCATCCAAACTGAAAACCCTTATCCAATTACACCTTTCTAAAATGTGGGTTTTCTGTGACTCTGGTTGAGAAACAGTATGCAGTATCTGAGTCTCCACGTCAGCTTCTTTCCATGTTTGAAGATCAAGCGTGCTTTGCAGAGGAGCTTCAGGATAGAGTGTACTTTTAACTCCCGAAAGCAAACCATGTGTGGTTGCTTTAATCTCATCAGGGGACGTCAGTTCAGGAATCATTGTTTTCATCTTTGGGACTTAATATCATTCTTGTTTGATGCTTTTCTCCGATTCTTCCTCTTGTCCATGCGGCCGTTTTGTCATGCTGGTTTGAGAACTCCTGGGAGCCATTGCTTGTGGAGGGAGATTGTATTTATAATGTAAGGAAGATGGATGCTTTGCTCTCAGAGAGATTCAAGACCAGTTTGTCTCTTGTTACCACCTTCCCAGCACTTCAGTATCAGTGCCTTTTTAAATTTTTAGGCTTTTACTTTTTATTTGGTGCAAGTAAAGAAGTTTTTGTGCTGATTTATAGTAAATGCTGAGCTGGAAGGTCAACTATCATGGTAGGTAAATAGTTGTTGAATGAGGTATCTGTGAAGCTAAGATAACAAGCCTGAAAATTGGTTCGTGTAGCATCTGTTCTATAAAGTGAGCTTGGGTTGAAGAGCAGACGTGAGCAGCTGATTGACGTCAGGCAATTGGGACTTCTGAGTGCCTGCACCAATTAGCTTTGTGAATTTAGCCAAGTCATTCAGACTGGGTCTGGTTTTGTCCGCTTTACAAAATGAAGAGATTTGTATAATCGGTCTTTTCTTTTGTATTATTGTTTTCCATGATATGGTTTTGTAGGTATAGGAAATACGCTATCCACCTCCTCTTTCTCCCTTCTCATTCTCTCCTCCAACCCACTGTTTTCCCCTATATCATTACAGTAGTATATTCATCAGCTACAGTCACAAGTCAAACATTCTGTTATTTAAATGTATCATTGTAGGTATAGGTAATGGTAGAAAAATCTAGTGTCATAAAATTAAGGCATATTTAAGTTTCTTTGGAAGTCTTCCTTTGATTCTGGAGTAGAGATGCATACTGCAATGTATTTTCATTTCCCAGTATGCTAGTCTCCATTACAGAACTCATCTATGAGAGTATTTGTATATATATCTATATTTCTGTTGATCTTGTATTTTGCATGAAGGTCGACTATTATTAGAATAAATGAGGTTTTTCCTTTTAGGATTTCGCTGAGCATAATGATCTCCAGTTGGGACTACTTTGTTGCAAATAGGATTTCATTTTTTTCAATGGTTGAATAATATTCCATGGGGTAGTTGCTCCACAGTCTCTTTATCCATTTCTCTTTTGATAGGTATCTGGTAGTTTCCAGGTATTTGCTATTGTGGATTGTGTTTTGCTATGAATATAGGGATACAGCTTGACTTCTCTGAAGTAGGTTTCATTTCCTTTAGATTTATTCCTAGCAGTGGGGTAGCTGGGTCTTACAGTAGATCCATTTTCAGTTGTCTCTGCACTCTCCTACTGACTTCAGTAGTGGCTGCACTGGCCTACGCTCTTACCAACAATGGTGTAGGACACCTTTCTCCCCACATCCACACAAACAGGTGTTGGGGTTCTGAATGTTGGCCAGTGTCACTGGAGTCGGATGGAATCAAATGTAATTTTTATTTATATTTCCTTGACAGCTAGGGAACCCGAGCATTTTTTCATGTGTTGATTAGCCATTAAATTTGTTCTTTCGAAAAATGTCTGCTCATTTCCTTTGCCCATTTCTTCAGAGTTGTTTGTTTTGCTATTACGGAGTTTCTGAAGTTCTTTGTAAATCTTCAGTATTAGTTTCCTGTCTCTTACATAGCTTGCAGTTTTTTTTCTCCCATTCTGTTGGTTGCTTCTTCACTTTGTTGATCATTTTCTTTACTGTACAGAAACTTCTTAGTTCGATGTAATCTCATTTGTTTATTTTGGCTTTGATTGCCTGTACTTTTTGTGGCTTTTCTAGGAAGTTGTCTTTTTTTTTTTACAAACACCTACATCTTGTATTGTGCTTCCTATGTCTTCCTCTAATAGTTGGATGGTCTCTGGGTGCAGGTTTAGGTTCTTGATCCATTTAGAGCCAATTTTTATATAAGGTAAGAGGTCGGGGTCTTGCTTCTTACTTTGCAGACTGCTATCCAGTTGTTCCAACAGCATTTGTTGAGGAGACTAAACTTTTTTCCTGATTTGTTTTCAGTTCTCTTGCTGAAGATCAGTTGGATGTACACGTGTCAGCTCCTTTCTGGGATTTCTATTCTGTTCCATTGATCGTCTCTGTTTCTGTACCAGTACCAGACTGTTTTGGTTACCACTGCTCTATGTTCTGAAGTCTAGCATTGAGATTCCTCCAGTTTGATTTTTATTCTTCAGGATAGCTTTGGCTGTTCGTTCTCTTGTGTTTCCAGCTGAATTTTTGTAACTTTTTTTTGTCTGAGAAGAATGTTGTGACCACACTGAATCTATATATTACTTTCAGTAATATGGACATTTTGATGACATCTCTGTTTTTAAATGTCATCTTCTGTTTCTTTTTAAAATATCTTTGTTATTTTTCTTTTTTTTTTTAAAAGATTTATTCATTTTATTACAGACAGATATACAGAGAGGAGGAGAGACAGAGAGGAAGATCTTCCGTCCGATGATTCACTCCCCAAGTGAGCCGCAACGGGTCGATGCGCGCCGATCCGATGCCGGGAACCTGGAACCTCTCCCGGGTCTCCCACGTGGGTGCAGTGTCCCAATGCATTGGGCCGTCCTCGACTGCTTTCCCAGGCCACAAGCAGGGAGCTGGATGGGAAGTGGAGCTGCTGGGACTAGAACCTGCACCCATATGGGATCCCGGGGCTTCCAAGGCGAGGACTTTAGCCGCTAGGCCACGCCGCCAGGCCCGTCTTTGTTATTTTTCATCAGAGGTTTTCCACATCTTTGATTAGATTTATTTGAAGATATTTAAGATTCTCCACAATTCTAAAGGAACTCTACTTATAAGTTCTTTCTCAGCTTTGGAGTTTGTGTACTGGGACCATTGATTTTTGCTCATTGATTTTGTATCCTGCTACCCTGCCAAACTCTCATGAGTTCCAATAGTTTCTTGGTTGAGTCTTTTGGTTCTCTGTGTAGAGAATCCCGTTGTCGGCAAACAGAGGTGATTTAAATTCCTCGTTTCCAATTTGAATTCCATTATTTTTTAAATTGTTTAATAGCCTTTGCTAGGACTTCCAAAACTATGTTGAAAAGCAGTGTTATTAAGTAGACATACTTGTTTAGTTCCAGATCTTGGTTAAAAAGCTTCCAGTTTTTCCCCATTCAGTATGATGCTGGCATTGGGTTTTTCATGGATTGTGTTATAGAATGTTCCTTCCATGCCTATCTTGCTTAAGTTTTTTTAGCATGCATTTTTATCAAATGCCTTCTCTGCATCTATTAAGATGATCATATGGTTTTTATTCTTCATTTTGTTGATGTGGTATATCATATTTGTTGATTTATATATCTTAAATTATCACTGCATACCAGGCATAAATCTTGCCTGTCTGGGTGAATGATCTGTTTGATGTATTGTTGAATTTTGTTGGCTAGGATTTTCTTAGGATTTTTGCGTCTGTGTTCATCAGTGATATCAGTGTATAGTTCTCTTTTTCTGTAGTGTCTCTATTTGGCTTTGATGTTAAGGTGATGGCGTCATAAAGAGAGTTTGGACCCGGCAGGGTAACCTAGAGGCTAAAGTCTTTGCCTTACCTTGCCTGTCTGGGGATCCCATGTGGGCACCAGTTCTAATCCCAGCAGTCCTGCTTCCCATCCAACTCCCTGCTTGTGGCCTGGGAAAGCAGTCGAGGACAGCCCAAAAACCTTGGGACCCTGCACCTGTATGGGAGATCTGGATGAAGCTCCTCAGCTTCTGGCTTCAGATCGGCTCAGCTCCGGCCATTGTGGCTGCTTTGGGAGTGAATCAATGGATGGATCTTCCTCTCTGTCTCTCCTCCTCTCTGTATATCTGACTTTGCAATTAAAACAAATAAATCTTTTTAAAAAAGAGTTTAGAAAGATTGCCTTCCATTTTAACATTTTTAAATTTTGAATTTTTTATTACAATTCCATAGGGTCTTGGATTTCCCTCCCCCTCCCCCAAATTCCCACCGCTCATCTGATTTTTCCCCATACTATTACAATAGTTAAGTCCTTCATAAGCAGTTATAAGTCTGTCAGTCTGTTACTAAAGTGTATTGCTTTGAATAGCTTGTGAAGGATTGGGATATGTTTTTCCTGAAACATTTGGTAGAATTTAGCAGTGAAGCCTTCTGGTCTGTGCTTTTCTTGACTTGGAGGGATTGAATTACTGATTCAGTCTCTTGGTTATATGGCTGTTTATATTATTTACCTCTTGATTCAATTTTGATAAATTATGGATCTAGTAATCTATCTTTCTTCTAGGTCTTCCAATTTGGTGCTTATATTAGTTCCTGATTATTCTATGTATGTCTGAGGTATCTTGCTACATTTCCTTTATCACCTCTGATTCTATTGGTTTGTTGCATCTTCTTCCTTTTTTTGATCAGTTGGGCTAGTGGGAAATTTATTTTGTTGATTTTCTCAAAGAACCTGTTGCTTGATTCATTGATCTTAGGTTTTGTTCTTTTGTTCTATGTTGTTTATTTCCTCCTTTTCTTTTTTGTTTTGTTATTCCTTTTTTCTGTTAATCTTGGGCTTGTTTTTGCTGTTGTTTTTCTACCTCCTTCAGATGTATGGTTAGCCCGTTTACTGGGTGCCTTTCTAGTTTCTTGACTTACACACAGATTGCAATGAACTTTCCTCTTAGCACTGCCTTACTGTGTCCCATAAATTTGACAGACTGTATTGATGCATTGATTCATTTCAAGTAGTTTTTAAAATTTTCTTCTTGATTTCTTGTATAATCCATTGTTCATTTAACAGCATGTTGTTCGGTCTCCAAGTATTTACATATCTCTTGGATATTTTGACTTGTTAGTCTCCAGCTTCACTCCATGATGGTTTGAGAAGATATACTGTATGATTTTAAGTTTTAAAAATTTGCTGAGGAACCCAGTGTGATAGCTTAGTGCTTAAGTTCCTTGCCTTGCATGTGTTGGAATCCTGCATGGGTGCCAGTTTGTATTCTGGCTGCTCCACTTTCCTTCCAGCTTTCTACTGTAGCCTGGGAAAGCAGTAGAGGATGACCCAAGCACCCTGCACCTGTGTGGGAGAGCTGGAAGAAACTCCTGGCTCTTGGCTTGGCTCAGCTCTGGCCATTTCGGCCAGCCACTTGGGGAGTGAACCAGGAGATGAAAGAGCTTTCTCTCTGTATTTATGGCCTATAATATGATCAGTCTTGGAGAAGTTTCTGTGTACTGATTTAAAAAAAGAGTGTAAGAAAAAGTGTCTTCCTCTATGATGGACTATGTCAACCAGTGGATTCTTCAAAGACCTCATAGTGCTTGGAGTGGCAAGATTGGCAGTGAGTCATAACTGGTGAACTATCAAAACCACTTGAGGAAGAACCTCGGAGCATGCCCTACACCCAGGACCTGGGGAGGGTGGGAAATTGGGTGGGCCTTCTCTCTTAATACCCCCCTTTTAACATGAAGGAAACAATATGGAAATAATAGTCTTACCCACTTCCCTATAGCCCTTGAACCTTTTCACCCTAATTAACTATGTAAAGATTGTCAAAAATATAATAAAATATTTTAAAAAAGTGTCTTCTATGTCTGTAGGATGAAAGGTTCTGTTGATATCAATTAATCCCATTTGTTCTTTTGTCTGGGTGAGCTCTGTTGTTTCCATGCTTAATTTCTGTCTCATTGATCTGTCCAGTGAGGTTAGTCGGATGGCAAGGTCCCCAATATTATTGTATGGAGTCTTTTTCTCCATTTAAATTAATTAAAATTTGTTTCACATAGCTAGGTGCCCTGGCATTTGGTGCATGCACATTTATTATCATGGTTTCTCTGTGCTGAATGGAACCCTTAGATCATTATCCCTTAGATCCCTTCATCTGCTTTATGCTTTCCACGTCAAAGTCTGTATTAAATTATACAAGAATGGCTAACCAGTTTGTTTCTCTTTTCCAGTAGCCTAGAATATCCTTTTCCATCCTTTTACTTTCAATTTCCACATATCTTTGTTGAGATGCATCTTCTGGAAGCAATAGAGATGGGTCCTGTTTCTAATCCAGTCTGCTAATCTGTCTTTTGATTGCAGAATTTAAGCCAATTACATTCAGAGCTAACACAGACACGTAGTGATTTTTGTCCTGTCATTTTAGCATTGGATTTCTTATTGCTTGATTTAGGTTCCTTTTTTAAATTGAGATGTTCTCTATGTTTACCTTTGGATTTGGTAGGTGTTATTCTTTGTCAGTAGATGATCTTTCAGCAACATTTGTAGTTCAGGTCTGGTAAAGGTAAAGTCTCAATTTTTGTTTGTGTTTGAAAATGAGATAAAATACTTCCAAAGCAGAGGAAACTTTACTGGGTATGCTATTCTGGGCTGACAATTTTTTTTTCTTTTGGCATCCTGAATATGTTACTTCATTCTTCCCTGTATGATTTCCTCTGAGAGGTCAACTTTGAATCTGAATGGGGTTCCTCTATTAGCTTATTGACTTTTTTTTCATGTGCATATGTATCTTTCCTTTATGTTCAACCAAAGACAGCTTGATTATAATGTGTCCTGGCTAGGATTGGTTCTGGTCAAATCTATCTGGGATTTTTGTCCCTCTGTGCCCAAGTTCTGTGTGCTTGGTTCCCCATACCTTTCTCCATGTTAGGGATGTTTTCACTTCTTGTTTCCCTGAATACATCTTTGAACGCAGCTTTTCTTTCTTCACGCTCAGGAATACCAATAATCCCAATGTTTGGCCCTTTGGTGTCACTTCTTGGCTGCTTTTTTTTTTTTTTTTTAAGATTTTATTTTTATTACAAAGTCAGATATACAGAGAGGAGGAGAGACAGAGAGGAAGATCTTCCATCCAATGATTCACTCCCCAAGTGAGCCGCAACGGGCCGATGCGCACCGAACCGAAGCCGGGAACCAGGAACCTCTTGCGGGTCTCCCTCGTGGGTGCAGTGTCCCAAATCCTTGGGCCGTCCTCAACTGCCTTCCCAGGCCACAAGCAGGGAGCTGGATGGGAAGTGGAGCTGCCGGGATTAGAACCGGCGCCCATATGGGATCCCGGGGCGTTCAAGGCGAGGACTTTAGCCGCTAGTCCACGCCGCTGGGCCCTTGGCTGCTTTTCTTAGCTTTACTCAGTTCCTCTTCCAGCTTTATGACTGATCATTTTCACATGTGGAGCCTTCCACTTGTGTAATCTTTTTTTGCTTCACTCATGCTATTACTGATGCTTTCCACTAAAATTTTAGTAGTCTTCATCTGCAATAATTGTTTGATTTTATTTCAGTGTTGCTATTTCCTCTGATATGTACCTTAAATGTGTTAAACTCCTGCATGTGCTTCTGATATTTTCATGATTTTTAAAATCATAAATCATCATGATTTTAAAAACTTCTTTGCCTAACAGTTCCTCGATGTCTTTGTCATTTAATTCTGAGATTGAAAGTCTTTTGCTCCTTTGCAGGAGAGGGTACATCGTTCAGTGTGCCTGTGCTGATTCTTTTGCCTTTGGCCACTGCAACTCATTAGTGGGTTCTTCTTCTCTGGCCAGTTTTGAAGCCGTGTTGTCCACAGGTCTACGGTTTGACACTGTGATCCTGTTCAGTGTCTGGTTCTCCATTGGTGTCACTTGCACCACTCTCTGCAAGTGAGTTCAAGTCCCAGGCTCCTGTTCTATTGCTTCTACCACAACCTCCGCTGCTGGAGCACCCAGGTCTCCACTCTCCTCCCCTTGTGATCCCATGTTGGAGCTGCACTATTTTCTGCTAGGCCTTTTTACCAGCGCTACACTATACTGAAGGCTCGCAAATTCCCTGACACAACTTTGTCCTCTACATGAGTTGACCATGGCTAGCTCAGGCCTGTGGCTGGGCATGTCGGTTGCTGGGCAATATCCTGGACATTGCTTGGAGCAGCACAGAACAGTGGCTGATGCCCAACAAACTGCCCCATTCAGGTGATGTCTAATTGGTCTTAAAATTCAGTCCATCTCTACACTAGCTACTTTATTTTACCAGGGGATATAAATAAGCACTTGAACAAAGTATTGGCCATGTCAGGGTGGTTGTTTTAATAATTGAAAAGCTTTTATGAGCTTTTGTGGTCATTTCAGTGATATTTTCACTTAGTGGTTGCAATACTGTTTTTTCTTACAAAAAAAAATTAAGTTATTTGAGATTAGCATGTCAGAATAAATTCTCTACACTTTGTACTGTCAGTAACAGTGTTTTCATTTGTGAAATGTGCCAGTGTTGCAGTGGAGCAGGTAAAGCCTGGCCCAGCATCCCTTACAGACTTGGCTGCTGCTCCTCTGAGCTAGCTCCCAGCTAATGGCCCAGTGGGAGGATGCCACCCATGTGGGAGACCTGGATGAGACACTGTGGTTGCTGGCTTTAGCCTGGCTCAGCATAGGTCGTTGTGGCCATCTCAGGAGTAACCGGCATATGGAAGATCTTCTCTCTTTCTGAAACTATTTCAAAATTAGTAAATATTTTTAAAGAAGACTATCTAGCATTAGAATTGTAAAATGATTATGTAGTAGACAAACCTACAGACTACAGAATCAATGTGTAATAAACATTTTCTCAGACAGCTTCCAGAAGACTGTCAATCTTTTTTAAAGACTGATATGAAAGGAAGAGTTGCAGAGAAAGGAAGACAGAAGGAAGAAAGAGAATGAGAGAGAAAGAGCAGTCTTCATCTGCTGGTTCTCTCCCCAAAAGTCCCCAGTGTCTATAATGGCTGGAGCTGAGCCAATACAAAGCCAGGATCCAGGAGTTTTCTCCAGTTCTCCCACATAAATGCAGCAGCCCAAGGACTTGGGCCATCTTGCTCTGCTTTTCCAGCCCCATTCACAGGAAGCTGACTGAGAAGTGGAGCAGTTGGGACATAATCCTGTTTCCATATGGGATGCTGGCACCTTAGGCAGAAGCTTAGCTTACTATGCCAGGGCCATGGCATCTTAAGCAGGGCGCTCTACACCTGTGCTAGGATAGTTTTCTATTTTGGTGGCTCCTTGGGGATATTTAGATATCTAACTAAGGTTCTCAGTATTTGTTAAAAGTGATGATGCAATCTGTACATGGAGCAAAGTGCACGGAACACAATTTCTCTAAATAGATTGAAGGGCAAGAAATAGGAAACTGAAAGAGAGCTAAGAAACTGGCCTAGAGCTGAAATTTCTTCAGCCTGTAAACAGAATCAGGAATTTGTTAGAAAATACTGAAGGCAACAGGTTCCCTAAGTTGCTTTGTGGTAGACTTAGGGAAGCGAAGTCTTGGAGGCTGCCCCATAGTTCTCTGCAAGGGACATGCAATATTGACTGTTTTGAGTAGATTGTTTTCTTCAGTTTTGTTTTTTCTCTTTTCTTTCTCTTTTTTCTTAAGCTGCTGTAGGCTTTGGTGGTAATCCTGTTGTATTCAACAGCAGTATATAACATTTTAAGCAAAGCAGCAAGTGAGAAATGAACTGAGCCTGGCTGGAGGAAGAAAGTATCATTCTTTTTGACAAATCCTTGTTTCTCTAGCTGTGTGTGTATATACAGCTCTCTTTCATTAAACATTTTAATTTATCTTCAGTGTATGAATTTGGCTAATGTGCTGACTGGGGTATTTGAAGAGGGAGCTGGAAAGACTGACAGTTATGTGACCATAAACCTGGAAAAAAAAAGTTTTAGCAAATGTTTTGCAGACATAACAGCACAGCACTGGCTCTGCCATCTATTGCTGGAAGATATTTTTTTGGTGAAATGTTATAGCATAATGACTCATTCCTGTAATTCTTTTTTGTTACTGTTAGTGTGTAATCAAACAATTTTCACTTTTCAAGGAAAGGTACAGATACTCTCTTATGGGCTTGTTGTTTTGGAAGCCAAGGCGAGAGAGCCTTGGACATAAGCTGTGCTTGATCTGGAAGCACGCTCTGGCCTCATCCCTCTGTCTTTGCTTTCCACTCCAAGGTCTTGCCTCGCGCACAGACCAGTGTATCTGCACTAGCACTGCTTGTGCCTTGTCTTTGCCCTCATGCTTCCCCACTGGTATTACTGGTTCCCCAGCAGCTTTTCCCTCTTCCTTTACCCTCCATTTTCACATTATCAAAAAGCTCTGCTCCACCCCAGTTTTGCTGGGTCGCTGCAGATTTAATTACAGGTGGAATTAATTACACACTTTTTGCCTGCCCCCAGCACTTAAATCGTTTGACCATGTGTTATAGTTGTGCTCGTGTGATCCTCTGTGCTCTTACCCTCCCCCACCCTCATCCCACCAGAGGGTCTTAGAACTACTGCTTCCTCTATCTGATCACCCCTGTCCTGACATAGTAGGTGCATAATAAATGCTTGTTGGATAGAGAAATGAAAGGGTGGTAAAGAATGAATTATTCTAGTCATTTAATAGAATGGCCTCTTCAGGTCTTCTCAGTTTTCTCTGCTTTTATTAAGTTTTAAAATATTCATTTGAAAAGCAAAGTTATAGAATGATGGAAAGGTTGATATTTTCAATTTGCTGATTTATCCCCCAGATATCTGCAACATTTGGGGCTAGGCCAGGCAGACCATTCCTGGTCTCCTGCTTTGGTGTCAGGGGCCCAGGTACCTAGTCCATCTTCAGCTGCCTTCCCAGGCACCTTAGTGGGGAGTTGGTTTGGAAGTGCAGTGGATAGAGCTTGGGCCAGCACTCTAATTGGCCATGGAAAATTGCAGTTTAAGTCAGTGTGCCACAATGCTTCCCTCTCGCCCTCCACACACTTAATTTAGAAACAGGAAAACCTGGAGATTCTCAGACAGATTTTGGGGTTTCAAATCTTGAATAATTGAAGATTTTTTTTAAAAATCAACCGGAATACTTGATACATATTTTCTGTTATAAGCACACAGAATGTTAATGAGGTTCCAGCTGTTACCACACCCTCTGCCACCAGCTCCAAGACGTATGTCTGCCTTGAGTCCTGTGAATATTTTTTTTTTTAAAGATTTTATTCATTTTATTACAGTCAGATATACACAGAGGAGGAGAGACAGAGAGGAAGATCTTCCGTCCGATGTTTCACTCCCCAAGTGAGCCGCAACGGGCCGGTGCGCGCCGAACCGATGCCGGGAACCAGGAACCTCTTCCAGGTCTCCCACGCGGGTGCAGGGTCCCAATGCATTGGGCCGTCCTCAACTGCTTTCCCAGGCCACAAGCAGGGAGCTGGATGGGAAGTGGAGCTTCTGGGACTAGAACCGGCGCCCATATGGGATCGCGGGGCGTTCAAGGCGAGGACTTTAGCCTCTAGGCCACGCCACTGGGCCCAAGTCCTGTGAATATTTTAGCTGAAAGTTTGGCATTATTTTCCCCACTCCGCTGAGGTTGGTTTGCTGTGGCTTGTACATAGTGTTTCATGTGCTTGGTCTTGTTCAGGTGACTTGCACATTGGAATTACTCGTTTTCCCTCACCACTAGCATGGAGCTTGCCTTTTCCTTCAGCTCTGAGATGGAGGTGTTAGTTCTCTTGTCCTTCTCTCTCCTCTTCCCCTTCTTCCTGCCCCTTGTGTCTCTCCCTTTCTTTGTAACTGTGGCTTTCACTAAACTTTTTTTTTTTAGTTATTTATTTGAAAGGAAGAATGACAGGGAATTGTTGAGAGAGCAAGATTTTCTGTCTACTGGTTCACTCCCTGTATGCCTGCAGCAGCCAGGGTTGGGTCAGATTGAAGCAAAGAATCCAGAACTCCATTTGGGTGTCCCGTGTCGGTGGCAGGAAATACTAAGGTCATCATCTGCTTCCTCTTAGAGTCTACCTGGGCAGGAAGTGCAATCAGAAGTGGAGCCAGCCTGGATCACAGGCATCTGGTATGGGAGACAGGTATCTCAAGTGGCAGCATAGCTCCCTGGGACACAATGCTGGCCTCTCACCACCTTCTTTGTGTTGTTAAACTTGACAGCAATCTTCAAATAGCAGGTTAGGTCTACAACTGATACATTGTGGATAGGTTCATGGAAGGTCATGGGGGTAAGCTTTTCATTCAATTCAGGAATGACTGTGTCCATGGCCTTGATAGTGCCACTAGATGCAGGGGCCATATTCTAGGCAGCCCCATGTCCATCATGTCACAGTTTCCCAGAAGGGCTCGCTTTCCTGATGGTGGTGATGACATGGGCTCTGGTTATGAGTTTCTATGATGCCAAAGCAGTGCTGGATGGTGTTGGTCAGGGTGATTCACCAGCTGGGGGTGTAGGAGGCTTTGCTGAAGATCTTGACGGAACTGTTGTTTGTAATGCTTCACACCCATCACGTACATGGCGGCATCAGCTAGAGGGGCAGAAAGGGTGGCCCTGTTGGCTTCATCTAAGTGTACCCAAGAATTCTCTATAGTAGTGAAGGCAGCGGTAGATAGCCTGGAAAATGGAGATGGGTTTCCCATTATTGAGAGACTAGTCTGGGCCAGATTCATTGAACTTGCCATGATGGCATCATGCTGGAAATTTTAGTCCATGTAGTTGAGGTAAATGAAGGGGTCATTGATGGTGTCTTTGCTAGACCTAAAAGCAGCCCTGATGACACGTGCCTGAAACACCGAACCCATTTACTCCTTCCTTCACCATCAGGTATCAGGGACTTGGCTGGCACTGCATGAGAAAGTGTGGTCATCTTTCAAACAAGGAGCAATGTGTCGGAGAGCAAACACTGTATACCATGTGACCTGTTGCTTTTGTCCTAACTACTCAATTCTGCCATTGTTACAGGAAAGCACCTATAAACAGTACCTCAACAAATAGACATTATTGTGCTTCATTCCATTTTATTTTTCAAAATAGCAGTAGATCTGATTTGACCCAAAAGCCATGGCTTGCTGTTAACTCCCATTCTGCTGACTTTATGCTAAGATTTTTTTTTCTGTAGTAGTAGAGATGGTATGCTAGACAAATTTGGCTCTAACAAATTTTTCTTTTGTGGTGAGGACATTGAAACAGATCAGTCATGAAGTTGTGGTTCCTAGAGCTGTAATCAGAAGAACTGGTACAATCAAAAGACAAGAGGAATATTGTGAGCTGTGTAGAGATCTCGGAAGTTCCCTGTGCTTGGGCCCCCCCGCCTTTTTGCATCTAAATGGAGCCATGTGATACAGTGATATAGTCAATGAAATGGCCAAAAGAATGAGTCCCAGTGACATGCGTTACTCCTAAGCCTAGTTCATAATACCTCACACAACTTAAACAAAACAAAAGCTATATTCTTTACTCTGCAAATTAAGCATGGAAAAAAAAAAAAACAAGAGAAACAAGTCGGCGTAGGTCTCTGAGTGACTCTGTGGGGCAGAGGCTTGACCTATAAATCTCATCACAGAATGATCTCCTGAGACAGAAGAAAAACTGCCTTATTTTTTTTGTAAGATTTGTTTATTTTTTATTGGAATGGCGGATATATAGAGAGGAGGATAGACAGAGAGGAAGATCTTCCATCTAATGATTCACTCCCCAGGCAGCTGCAACAGCTGGAGCTGAGCGGATCTGAAGTCAGGAGCCAGGAGCTTCTTCTGGGTCTCCCGCATGAGTGCAAGGTCCCAAGGCTTTGGGTCATCCTCGAGTGCTTTCCCAAGCCACAAGCTGGGAGTTGGATGGGAAGTGGGGCTGATGGGATTAGAACCGGCGTCCACTAAGGATCCTGGCGTGTTCAAGGCAAGGACTTTAGCCTCTATGCTATCGCACCAAGCCCAAACTGCCTTAGGCTTTAAGAATACAATTTGGGGGGGTAGTGTGACTATTTAATGGTTAAATCCTCACTTTGCAAGCACCAGGATCCCATATGAGCTCCATTTGTGTCCCAGATGCTCCACTTCTCATCCAGAGCCCTGCTTGTGGCCTGGGAAGGCAGCAGAAGAGGATGGCTCAAAGCCTTGAGACTTTGCACCCGCATGGGAGAACTGGAAGAAACTCCTGGCTCCTGGCTTCGATGTACTCAGCTCTGGCCATTGCAGCCAGCCATTTGAGTGAACCAGTGGACAGACGGCCTTTCTGTCTCTATTTCTCTTTTCTCTCTCCCCTTTCTCCCACTCTCCCTCTCCTCTTCTTCTCCCTCCCCCTTTTTCCTCTTAGTAAGTTTTCCTTTCTAATAAAAAAATAAATCTTTTAAAAAAAAATGGGTGAGGGATGTGGTCACAGCCAGGAAAATACACATTCCATCTGGAGCTTGATGTCTGTGGAAGATCATGGTGCATATTTAGCTGTATTTCCCACAGTTCCCCCTTGCCAGAAATTGGGTAATGTTTTGTGGTGGTGGTGGGGGAGAAGGGTGGTGAATTTCCAAGGGTTTTCTGAGCCTTGCTTAGAAGTGTTCCTCAGTGTTACGGGGAAGCCTGTTTTTTTTTCCCCCCGAAAAGCCGAGAAAGGAGAAAGGAGAATTCCAGCATTTTGAATTTGAACTAGACCAGGGACATTGACATCTTGCTGGGTTCATTACAACTTGCCCCCCGGGCTGTAACTTAACAGAAAAGGGTGTAGCCTGTGTACATGCTGGACTAAGGGAGGAAATGTGTTCTAATGACTCACTAAGAGTTTGAAGCCAAAAGTCAAGTTTATGCAATGACACATGACAAGGAAAAAAAAAAGCTGAGAAAAGATGCTGACAATATGATTTTTAAAGCAAGGACTTTCTTTAGAGGAACTCTTGTAATAGATACATGAAGAATAGGTAAAAGTTATAAAAGTATCATGCATATATAATTTATGAATTTAGTGGAATTTTACAGGCTAGCTTGTGGTAAATGTGGGAATATTTTAAGAAAACTAGATGTTGGATATGATGATTGAAAGATATTAACTTAAAATCTGTCTCATTTTTTTAGTCTGGTGAGAAAGAAAGGAAAGGAAAAGATACTTGATTCTAAGATAGTGCCATGTGAAAGAACCTGTCATTTGTATTACTGATGAGTGAAGAAATTACTGCCAGGATTGGGCCATTTAGATAAGCAAGTTCAGCTCAGTTTTAAGGAACTAGGGCTGGCACTGTGGGCAGAGTGGGTGAAGTCTTTGCCTTTGACACTGGCATTCACATAGGTGCTAGTTCATATCCCAGCTGCTCCACTACCAATCCAGCTTACTGCTAATAATAGCCTGGAAAAAGTGGAGGATGGCTGGCGTGTTTGGATTCCTGTCACTAATGTGGGAGACCGGGATGGCTGCCACTGGTCCAAGTCCTGCTTAGTGTGGCTATCTCTGGAGTGAACCAGCAGCTGCAAGATCTCTGTTTATCTCCCTCTTTCTGTAACTCTTTCAAATCAATCAATCAATCTTTTTTTTTAAAAGATTTTATTATTATTGGAAAGCTGGATATACAGAGAGGAGGTGAGACAGAGAGGAAGATCTTCCACCCGATGTTTCACTCCCCAAGTGAGCCGCAACGGGCCGGTGTGCCGATCCGAAGCCGGGAACCAGGAACCTCTTCCGGGTCTCCCACGTGGGTGCAGTGTCCCAAAGCTTTGGGCCGTCCTCGACTGCTTTCCCAGGCCACAAGCAGGGAGCTGGGTGGGAAGTGGAGCTGCTGGGATTAGAACCGGCGCCCATATGGGATCCTGGGGCTTTCAAGGCGAGGACTTTAGCCACTAGGCCATGCCGCCGGGCTCAAATCAATCAATCTTAAAACACACACACACATACACATAGCTGAAGAAACTGTATTCATTTTGACTGTTAACCAAGGCTGCTTGCTGAAGTATAGGGCTTCTATATTACTGGAGAAAGCCAGGCAAGGGTGAGGGAAGCTTTGGAGAGGCTGCTAGTGTTAGAGTCCGGGTCAGAGCTCCCCCCGGACGTTAGGGTGCGAGCTAGTCAACCCCCAGAAAATGACAAAGAGCCTCACTGGTAAGGCAAAAAGCAAACAGTTTATTGTGCCAGCATGCTGGGGTCAGGTCGTACTTGGGGCACACAGGCCAGCCAAGCAGATTGGACCCCGACCTAACATAAGGCTGGAGATTATATATGCTGTTTTGGCTGTAACATATATCAAAGTCAACTCAAAAGTAACAAATTTAGACTTATGTGGCTTCCGGGTGCAAGCAGTCTATTCCGTTCTCAGGCTCATTATTTACTTATTGTTTATGCTCCCACACTTATTATTTACGGCTCATCCCATCCTGGCACCCTTATCTTCATGGCTCCTCCAGTCCCTGGGACCAGGGAACTGCATCCCTGCCTTCCTGCACCCAGGTTAGTTGATAGACAAGGTTACAAAGAAACAAGGGAGACAGACTTATTGCTAAAATGGAGCTTTCCCACAGTTCAGGTGCCTCCTGACCTAGCGAAATAGTAGTGGCTTTTCACCCCAAAGGACCTAATATCACCTAACGCTAATATTTTTAACATTTTAACATACTAACATTATACCAACATTCTTAACACTAGAAGTGCAGGAGCCAGCTTCTGGGGAGCTTGTATTCCAGCGGTAGGAGCCAGTATGAAGTGCTGCATAGGAAATCAGAAAGCAAAGTCTCTTTGCTCATCCAGAGTCTTTGCCGATCCTATACTGACAAAACTGTGGTGCAGCGAAGGAAAAGCATGTTCCGAAGACCTCCTATACATTTTCTCTGAGCAATCACGAAGGGTGAACTTAGAGTAGACAGGTGATACAGGAAGAGTGTGGCAACACCTGTGAAGCAGTTGAGGGTGGCAACAGCATCCGCACGTGTGGCCAAGGTGGGAGGGGAGAGAGAGGCTGCCACGCTCAGAGCTGGCGACGGGCTGCACATCATGAACACAGGGCTACAGCCTAGAACCGAAGTCAGGCAGGTAGCACGTGGCTGGGCAGAAACCCAGACTTCAGCATGAAGATGGACTGCAAAAGACAGGAGTGGGAGCATTGCAAAGGCAGCAGGAAGTTAGACTGAGGGGTAGATGACTGAGAAACTGAGATGTTGGGCTGATTGTGGGGGGTGAAGGAGGTTGTTACCCCGGATCAAAACAGCAAATGAAGAGAGGTGATTTTGACCTTTACAGTTTGTTTCCTTTCTGCTGTTCTCTGAGGTCCCTTAGTTAGCAGGCTTTGATTTCATCACAAAGTCAGAAATTACTAAAGATTGAGTGCAGATACTTGGCTGGAAGTTGGTCAGCTGCTGCTGTTACACTGCTGTACCCTCATCTCATCACCTGCTTCTCCGCCTAAGGAAAAGGTTCGAGTTCCTTATGATTTAACCTTTTATGTTTACGAAATTAGGATATTTGCATTAATATTGTTTGCTATATACTCTTGCCCGGAAACAACGCAAGTGTGTTCTGCTAACAGGCTACTATTCCTCTTCACATATGAAATTCACCTTACAAATGAATTTGCCAGGATTCATTATAAAGTGACATTGTGTTGCCATTTAATCCATGAGGTGTGAATTTGTGCCAGTGACGCAGTGTTCAAATCAACAGTTGTTATTTCTGCAGTTATGTGAAAACAACAGACTAACCTTTCTTGGAGATGGCATTACCTGAAATATGCCCTTAGATGGAATTAGAATGAATGTTGCAAGAGTGCGAGAGGTCACACTGGACCTAAGTGTAGGATGTTTGGAGGAATCTCTGTTTCCCAAGCTTCCTGCTACACTCCAGGAGCAACTGTGCCCAGTGGCAACAGTCAGGGGTTTTTAAGCTCTCCGATTGAAAGCCATGAAGTACAAACCTAACGCAGCGCAACAGGAGGCAGGAGGGGCCGGGTGCACGGAAACCCTAGAGTACTTTCCGCGCTGTCAGTTGTTGTGGATGTTGCAGAAGGCAGGATGGGCAGGGTGCATTTTTCACGCCCTCAGTTAATTTGAATGATGTGAGAGGAGGCAGGAAGGGCGGTGTGTGGAAACTCCGTTTCCATGCTCTGTCCGCTGTCAACAATAAATCATTTATAAAATTTAAAAGTGAAGTTATTTATTTGAAAGGCACAGTCACACACACAGATTGATTTTCATCTTCCACCTTCTGGTTCACTCCCAAAACCTCAGATGCCTTTAATAGCCAGGCTGGGGCCAGGTTGAAACCAAGAGCCAGAAACTGCATCTGGTTTTCTTCTGTGAGTAGCAGAAACCCATGTGTTCTCCCATGTAAGTTGTGGAAAAACAAGAGCTTGGGCTATCATCTACTATTCCCCAGAGCATAAGCAGGAAGCTGCAACAGAAGTGGAGTAGCCAGGACTTGAGGCAGGCATTCTGATAACATGGGGGTGTTCTAAGCAGTGGCTTAATCAATTGCATTACAACACTTGTCCATAGATGAAAAATCATACTATTTTTAGTTATCTCACTTGCTTAACACTAATAGACATCAGAAAAACATGTTTTGTGGTTGTATCAGTGGCCATTAAAATTATTAATGCAATGCTGTAGCATGAATAGTTAATGCTATATTTTAGTATATGAGCTATTGATTTATTTATTTGAAAGTTACATGGGACTGGTGTTGTGGCCTAGTCGGCTAAGCCTCCACCTGCAGTGATAGCATCCCATATGGGTACTGATATGTGTCCTGGTTGCTCCACTTCCAGTCCAGCTTCCTACTAATGGCCTAGAAAAACAGCAGAGGATGGCCTAAGGCCTTGCGACTTTACTCATGGGGGAGACCTGGAAGAGGCTCCTGACTCCTAAAAGGCCCAGTGCTAACCATTGCGGATATTTGGGAAGTAAAGCCGAGTGGAAGATCTGCCTTTCTGTTACTCTGTGTAACTCTTTCAAGTAAAATAAATAAATCTTTTAAAAAAGAAAAAGTCAGGGGCCTGGTGCAGTAGCATAATGGCTAAAATCTTTGCCTTGCATGCACCAGGATCCCATTTGGGCATTGGTTCTTATCCCAGCGGCCCCGCTTCCCATCCAGCTCCCTGCTTGTGGCCTGGGAAAGCAGTCTAGGAAGGTCCAAAATCTTGGGACACTGCACCCACATGGGAGATCCAGAAGAGACTCAGGCTCCTGGCTTGGGATCGGTTTAGCTCCAGCCATGCGGCCACATGGTGAGTGAATCATCAGATGGAAGATCTTCTCTCTGTTTCTCCTCTTCTATGTATATCTGGCTTTCCAGTAAAAATAAAAACAAATCTTAAAAAAGTCACAGTCACAGAGAGGGAGAGAGGCAGATATATATTCCATCTGCCCTCTTACTCCCCAGCTGATCAGAGGAATGGGGTGGAGCCAGGAGCTCCTTCCAGGTCTCCCTGTGGAGGACAGGGTTCCAAGGACTTGGGTCTGCCTTTCCAGGTCATTAGGAAGGAGCTGGATGGAAGTGGAACAGCTGGGACTTGAACTGGCACTTGTATGGGATGCCAGCATTGCAATTAGCAGCTCTACCTGCCATGTTATTATGCCAACCCCGAGCTCTTGATTTTGAAACTTAAGAAAACAAACTTGTGACCTGCGCTAGTCACTTTGCTGGAGACATGCTCAGCCATTTCACGGTTCAGCAAAATTGGCCGTCTTGTGCAAGGCAACCTTTGTTCAGCTGACCCCCTGACCTGAGAAGCTACAGTTGGGCCTGTGGTTCCTAGCTCCACTGACTGCACTTCAGAAAGAAAAGCAGAGCTGTACGGGACCTGTGCGGGGGCGACCATTTAGTGCCATATGGAGCAGGAAGCGCTGGAAGTCATGTTAGGATGCGAACGCTGGATGATACTGGATTTGGATCCCAAGGTCTTCCTGGCCTCAGTATGCACTCCAGTCCTTGATTCTAGACCATTCCTCAGATTTACTTGAATTTGGTTCTTTAGATCTACAAGACATGGCTGTATGTTCTGAGTAAATTTCCGTTCTTGTGCAAGCTAAGTCAGTTCGGTATTTGTTCCTTTTATCCAGATAATAAACACACATGAGGCAATCCTTCCGACTTAGAAGAAAACACTAAGATGCCAGCAGAGAAATAGGCAAAGGATATGTATGTTTTCTCAGCAAAGAAAATGCAGATTAAAAAAAAAATGGTCAGCCTTATTGGCAGTCAAAGAAATGCAAGAACAATAGTACAAAGAGATAAAATTCCTCTAGCGCCCTAGGGTTTGTTGTTGTTGTTTTGTATTTTGCCTGCCAGATCAGCAAAGAGGAGGATATTACTGAAAGCCTAATGCACTGTTCATATGGAAGTGCTGGTGAGAGTGTCAAGTGATTTTCTAATTCCTGATTCCAAAAGGAAGCAGCTGGCCGATTCAGATCAGGGTAATTAGAGGGTTTGTATACACCAGGGGTTAACCATAGAGGCGTGGGTAACCCGGACCTGCTAGGGGTGGTGCAGTCACCCAGGACTAGGATTTGCTGGGACCAGTCTGGAATCCAGGGTCATGCCAGATACTCACCGAAATTATTTCTGTACTATTCCTTTAAACATTAACACAGTTACATTCATTAAAATTGAAACTGCAAAAATTTTGACTCTAGAACAAGACTGGGTGCTTATACAATCATTTTTAATGAGAAAGCTATTTTTTTCAGAGGTTATCCTGTAATTTTTTTTTCATATTGACAGCTATTAAAGTCAGCATTGCTTATGTTAATAGTGACATGTAACAACAGCTACAGCTTAAGACGAGCCAGACACCACTGTAACTTTCTCACTTGGTCACCTGCACTGCGCTTCCAGAAGACAAAGGCAGTCACCCTCTGCCTGCTGAGGGAGCATGGAAGGCTCATCCCAGGCCTCTCGCCTCAGATTTGCACCCCGCCATGCAAGTCCGCTTTGTTGCAGAGCTGTCCTTTCTCTGAAAACAAACACATCAGCAGGAAAAGCAGCATCGTTTCAGGCCTTGGTGCTGCTGCTTCACCTGAAGGGCTTTGAATGCTGCTGTAACACGATTGCTTCCAGGCTGTGCAAGAGCAGTGAGATTGAAGTTCGAAAGCTCCCATCAACATGTTGTAATCCTATCAGTCCTGTGGAAAACTTATCTATGAAAGAAAAGCATAAAATTTCTGAAGACTTTTTCAAAAGGCTCCAAATAAACATAAACCACTGAGTAACGTTCCAAATGAGCTGCAGTTTTTTGTTTTTTTGTTTTTTGTTTTCCCCCTAGAAGAAGTAATTATTGGGCCTGACACAGTAGCCTAAAGGCTAAATAAAGTCCTCATCTTGCATGCACCAGGGTCCCATATGGGCGCGGTTCCCATCCAGCTCCCTGCTTGTGGCCTGGGAAAGCAGTCAGGACGACCCAAAGCCTTGTGATCCTGTACCCGCTTGGGAGACCCGGAAGAGGCTCCTGGCTCCTGGCTTTAGATTGGCTCAGCTCTGGCTGTTGTGACCACTTGGGGAGTGAATCAGTGGATGGAGGATCTACCTCTCTGTCTCTTCTCCTCTCTGTTTATTTGACTTTGTAATAAAAATAAATAAATCTTTAAAAAAGAAAAACAACTAATTTTTACAGAGAAGAAAGCTTAACTGCAATTTTAGTGAAAAAGAGATTTAGTTCTTTGCAAAGTCAGTCACATGTCACCATGTCGTCACATAATCCTGTGAAGGCTACTAGACCAGGAACTTCTAAGGACAGTTACATCAGTGTATTTGAAGCACAATTCTAGTTATATGATACATAGTGGTCTCCTTTGACATGAAATTATCTTTTTTTACTTGGGAAAAGGAAATAGGCTAATGACTTAAGTTTTAAAGTTATCTTCGTAAATGCTCTAACACATAAAAGAGTAGTTCTTGAAATCTGATTAATGGATGAAAATTTGATAATTCAGCAAAAATAACATAAATCTGTATACACAGTCTCATGCCATTTTTTTTTAAAGATTTATTTATTTGATTACAAAGTCAGATATACAGAGAGGAGAGACAGAGAGGAAGATCTTCCATCCAATGATTCACTCCCCAAGTGAGCCGCAACGGCCGGTGCGCGCCGATGCGAAGCCAGGAACCAGAAACCTCTTCCGGGTCTCCCACGCGGGTGCAGTGTCCCAATGCATTGGGCCGTCCTCGACTGCTTTCCCAGGCCACAAGCAAGGAGCTGGATGGGAAGTGGAGCTGCCGGGATTAGAACCTGCGCCCATATGGGATCCCGGGGCATTCAAGGAGAGGACTTTAGCCACTAGGCCACGCCGCCGGGCCCTCTCATGCCATTTCTACACAGCCTCATCATACAGGTTTTTGTATTGTATGGATGGGTGAATTAAAGTCCAAGATTGTTAAATAGATTATTCACATAATTTCGTGCATAGGAAGCCAGTTATGGCTTAACATCTGGACTTTGGTAAACTGAGGTGCTCTAAATTTTTTACTCTTTTTTTGAAGCACAGAACTAATAACCTAGGCTAAGGTGAACCCAACGTTCATCCTATGAAGTCAATTTTTTTTATTAATGATTTTGTATTATGTGACAGTTTCATAGGCTCTGGGAATCCCCCCACCCCTCCCCATGCCCCTCCCCCCTGGTGGATTCCTCCACCTTGATGCAGTATTACAGTTCAAATTCAATCAAGATTCTTTCCTTGCAAACGTATGCCAAGCTTAGAGTCCAGCTACTTATTGTCCAGAGGGGTTGAACAGTTTCTTGGGGAGACCATTTCTGGCCCGAAGTTAGAGCTGGTAGAATATCATCCCAGTCAATTAAGAGTCCCAATATAACATCAACAGCAATTTGCAACATTATGGAATTGACATGGTTTTGAGTAACCAGTATGTTAAAAAAAAAAAGAAAAAAAAAAGCAAGTTCTTAACCACAACCTATGATTAGCTCATTGACATTTCAATTTTAGCTTATATACAGGATCGGCTGCTATATACCTTAAAATGGCTATAAGGTACCATTCAGCTGTCTCGTGTCTATTATGAAGTCAATTTTA
Source organism: Ochotona princeps (assembly GCF_030435755.1). Taxonomy (NCBI): domain Eukaryota; kingdom Metazoa; phylum Chordata; class Mammalia; order Lagomorpha; family Ochotonidae; genus Ochotona; species Ochotona princeps. Next base: position 33,803,496 of record NC_080838.1, read on the forward strand.
ATCCCTGAGTGTAAAAAGAAACAAAACAAATTGCAGAGAAAAGCAGCTTGCTGTTTGAAGGCATCCGAGTTTTCAGAGCCTGGTTTCCTTACACTTGCCTGTCCAGTTCCTTCCCACTGGAGCGCTGCAATATTCTAGAACAACTTTATTTACACTGTATTTCACTGCTCTCATTATTACTTTGTTTATATCACACAAGGCATTGATTGTCCCTGGGATTGGTTCTGCTTATTCAGTTAGTGGTCTCTGGAGACAGGAATTGTGTGAGACTGGTGGTTTGCACTTTTAAATGTAGAATTCTGGATTTGAAACTGAGAGTATGAGGGTTGATCGCTTATCTCCATAGCACGTTTCAGTAGTTGAGACCTTGATTAAACTTAACATCCAGACCAAAGCAGAAGCACTACATGGACTCCTGTGGGTTTGCACTTATTCCAGGACACTGCAAGAAAGAGATGGTGTTTGCAGGGTGCACAGGTAGGTTTGTGATGATTCTCTGGCAAAGGAGCGTGCATCTGAGGAGGGCACTTTCACATGTACTCAGAGATGCCTATGGGTTTGTGCCAAAGTCCTGGCCACTGCCACATGGAGAAGATACATGCATTAGTCATTTTTAACTTTATTCAGTGAGTTGGTCAATAAGATATTTAAAGTCTGAAAATGTCCATTATGAGAGAAGAAACAACTAAATCCTCACATGAACAAACATAAAACTTTAGTTACTTTCACAGCAAGTTTGAAACCAAAGTTAATGGGAAATGAGGTTTTTTTCTTTAAAAAAAATCTGTTTTAATAAGAAATAACTGACTTATAAAGCTGTGTTTGAAGTATTTTTTAGTGGTTGAGATCAAAATCTTTTTTCAAGAAATGGACCCATATTAAACATACTAGTTGATTCTAGAAAATTAGTGAATGAATTAAATTCAAGTATTACTTTTATTGGATGTATTCAAGTGTTACTTTTATTGTAGGTCATGATTTTGTTGCTTTTTTATAGCTCTGAAAAAATTATAATAGAAAAATTCATCTAGCTGTTTCACTTGCTAGATTTGAAACAACTAGGAGCAAAATCCTAAGTTGGCTACTTGGCTGCCATAGGATCTGAAATACAGAAACTTTCAAGAATTGCATTCATTATGTAATGGACAAATCCAAAAAGGTTCTTTTGTTCTTCTGTAAGGAGTTAGTTTTGATTAAGAATTTTAGCATTAGTCCTGCTCTTTACTGATGTAAAGAAGCCAAGTAATTTTGTCATGGTCTCTTTGCCTCAGTGTCCTGACGGAAGGGCTGAGTAGAACTGTGGCTTTGCTGTCAAGAATACATCATTTAAAATATATCTGGAAACATACAAGAATCTGGTCTGGGAATACCTCAAAGTATCTTTGGAGATCTCCCCACTTGAACTGCTGGACTCAGAATTCTAACCAAGAAAAGACAGAAGACAGAATAGGACAATCATTCATCTCAGCTACATGTTGGCAGCGAAATATGGGACAAATGGAGACTTCATGAAGGACCATATCAATCAGTGGACCACCTCATCGAGCGAAACTGGCAGTGACTCATAACTGGAGAACTATTAACTCCACTTGAGCACATATCTCAGAGCATGCCCCACATCCGGGACTTGGGGTGGGCGGGAAACCAGGTGGGGCTTCTCCCTCAATATCCCCTTTTACCTCAGATACATGATGGAAACAATATGGACATAATAGCATTGCCCACCTCCCTATCCCCCTGAACCTTTTTTTTTTTTTTCTTTTCTTCTCTTTCTTGATTTTCCTTCAACTATAGTTAACTATGTAAAGATTGTCAACAACAATACAATAAAATGGATTATAAAAAAAAAAAATAAAATAAAATAAAATATATCTGGAGGGACCAGGTCCCTGGCTCAACAAGCTAATCTACCTTCAGGAACCAGTTGCAGTCCCAGCTGTTCCACTTCCCATCCAACTCCCCGCTTGTGGCCTGGGAAAGCAGTGGAGGACAACCCAATGCATTGGGACTCCGCCCATACGAGAGATGTGCAAAATCTGCTTCAGGTTGGCCATTACAGCCATTTAAGGAATGACCCATGGATGCAGAATCTTTCCCTCTGTCTCTCTTTCCCTATGTAAATCTGTCTTTCCAATAAAAATAAATAAATCTTTAACTATCTGGAGTGCCTGGTTTGATTCCTGGCTCCTCTGCTTCTGCTGCAGCTTCCTGTGCACCCACATCCTGGGAGGCAGCAGGTGATGGCTCAGGCGCTTGAGTCCTGCCTCCCATGTGGAGTCCTGCCAACGCGGCTGGAGTGCCTGCTCTCAGCATGGCCCAGCCTGGCTGTTGTGGGCATTTGGATGGAAGAGCTCTGTGTTTTTCCTCCCTTTCATATAAAGTAAAGCATGTTTAAAGTATCTGTTTCTCATTTAAAGATAATTGTATTTAACAAAGACATGTCAACATGACAGTGGGATTTTACAACCAGTAGGTAAACCCACTCACTGTTTCCTTGAGCAGCAGCTGAAACACTGCTGTGCCACTGCAGGGAGAATAAACTTCATGTATGAGTCACTGAGCTCAGTTGTGTGTTACTGTGTCAGCTTAACTGATATTTCTGTGTGTGGGCTTTTGTATTATGTGTGTGTGTGTATGTAGAGATTTTAATACCAAAACCATCAGCTTTTTAAAAAAGGATTTATTTTTATTGGAAAGGCAGATATACAGAGAGGAGGAGAGACAGGAAGGTCTTCGGTCCGATGGTTCACTCCCCAAGAGGCTGCAATGGCTAGAGCTGCGCCAATCTGAAGCCTGGAGCCTCTTCCGGGTCTCCCATGTGGGTGCAGGGTCCCAAAGCTTTGGGCCATCCTCAACTGCTTTCCCAGACCACAAGCAGGGAGCTGGATGGGAAGTAGGGCCACCAGAATTAGATCCAGCACCCATATGGGATCTCGGTGTGTTCAAGACGAGGACCACTACGCTATCGTGCCAGGTCCAAACCATCAGCTCTCTCTTTTTTTTAAGATTTATTTTATTTTCATTACAAAGTCAGATATACAGAGAGGAGGAAAGACAGAGAGGAAGATCTTCCATCCGATGATTCACTCCCCAAGTGACCTCAACAGCCGGTGCTGTGCCATTCCGAAGCCAGGATCCCGGAGCTCTTCCAGGTCTCCCACGCGGGTGCAGGGTCCCTAGGCTTTGGGCCATCCTTGACTGCTTTCCCAGGCCCATATGGGATACCAGCGCGTTCAAGGCGAGGACCTTAGACCCTAGGCCATGGTGCTGGGCCCCAAACCATCATCTCTTAGCATAAGTTTGATGTTGGAACTGACCTGGTGGAAGAGATCTTACTTTGCTGCCACTCTCACCTGTGCCCCGTTGAGGATTTGGTCTGCTACTTTTAGCCTTTATGAAGGATTACTTTTTTTTTTTTCAAACATCGCTCTTCTGACAAACATCTTTGTTATGTAAGTCAACCTGGCCTCTCATTCTGTCATTCCTACTAAGGCAAGAAACAAGTGTTGTGCCTCCTAGATCTAATGCAGTTTCAAATGGTATCTAGCTATCTTATGGGGTTTAAAAATTACAAGAAAGACGAAGAAGCAGGGAGCAATATTCCACCTGCTTATTTACTCCCTGAATGTCTGCAACAGCCATGAGCTGGGACCAGGTCAAAGTGGGAGCCAGAAACTCGCTCTGGGTCTTCAGATTGACAGAGCCCATCTTCCAGCAGAATTGGGGTGGCAATATGTAAGTGTAAGTGATCTATACTTGAAGTCTTTTCATTGGGCTTGGTTGCAGCAGCTACATATTGAATATGAGATGGAAAGCATTTTTCTGTTTTGGATGCATTTTGTGATGACATCTGAGCTTTCATTGGGACAGTGAAGTCTAATGCCATTTTGATTATAGGATGTCTTTGTCCATGGTGTTTAGATATTTCTTGTAAAGTAGGCAGATAGATTTTCTGTGTCACTGTTCTGTCCTGTTCAGTCTGCAAACTGGAATGTTGCGGCTCTGGGAGTTTCCGTTAGTTAACTGGTGGTTTTCTCCATTCTTCTTTCCCTGAGAAAGCTGCCAGAACTCCTGTTATTTGGATATTGAACTTAGCCCTGACTTTTCTACTGTTCCAATTTTTTTTTCTAAGTTTCCATTTCTTGGTCTCTTGTTTTGACCTTCTAAGAGGATTTTTCTTTTATTTCACATGTCTTTTTAAAAACTTCCTTTCTGCTAATTTCCAAGAACTCCCTTAATTGCCTTATTTCCTCCTTTAAAAGAACCATCAGCCTCCTGTTCTTGCTTTGTGAGTAACATCTTTCATCTCTGGAGATATTAAGGAGAGATTTGCTTATCTGCTTCCTTGTTTACTCCAGATTGTTCTCTATCTTGTTGCTCCTTTTTTTTTCATATCATGTGTGTGATACTAAAGAAGTTGGTTCATAGTCTGTGCCTTTAGATGAAGTTTGCCTGACATGGCCAACGTCTGTTTCAGTATAGGCACAAAGCCCTTGATCTAGATTTCCAAAATTTACAAACTTGCAAGTGCCAGTATCAGTAGTATTGAAAAGTTATTGAATTCAGTGGATTATATTTTGATGTCATTATTTAGCAAATGCTCAAATGGACTTAATTTAGATCAGTGGGAGCCTCTTCAGGTCTACCTTTTGTGTCCTTATGATGTCTTCCTGTCACACTGTGAGCACTTCTCTAGTTTTTTGGTGCAATTAGACGTTCCAGGTTTCTTTCATATTTTCCCTACCCTGATCTTAGAGTTAGCTTTTTCTGCAAAGGCCCTGAGTTTCTTTTAGTGGATAATGGCGTTTATAAAGGCAACATCTTGTGGCTTGGTGTGCTTCTTGCTATGTTCTTGATTGAAGCATTAGCTCCAAGGCCAAATTGGTAAGTTAAACTATTAACATACATTTGAGTTGTATCTGTATATTTTGAACACATTATATACCTCTTATTTAACACAGCAAAAATTTGTATCTGAGAGCAGTAATTCCAATATCACACCAAAGGTTGCATTCTCCTCTTTGTTTCCATATGTGTAACCAGTTGCTCCAGTGGTGAGAAATCCATCTGATATCATTTTAATATAGTTCATCATTTGTTCAAGCCTAAAATACATAGAAAATCGTACTTTAAAAAAAAAATCACAATTCCATGCCATTGCAAAAAGTAAGTCTGCTCATGAGAGTTCCATGTTTGTTTAATAGTTGTTTGCATAGATGAAGGTTACATCCAGTGAAATCCACACACATCCTATGCAGTTTTGAAGGTTTCTGGAGACACGGACCCATAAGGCCCACAGCACTGTGAAGATAAGAGTATTTATCACACCAAGAGGTTTCCTTATGCTTTTTCTCTGTTATGGGGAGAATTAAAAAAAAATTTTTTTTTCAGTCGAAAGTCACAGTTGGGAGATGTGTCTTCCAAACAATGGTTTACTCCTCAGGTGATTGAAAAGACCAGAATTGGGCCAGACTGAAGCCAGAAGGTTTATCTGGATCTTTGACAAGGATGACAGGGGCCCAAAAGCTTGGGCCACTTTCTGCTGCTTTGCAAGGCCATCTTCAGGGAGCTGAATCACAAATGGAGTGATCTAGACAGAAACTGGCACTGAAATGGGATGCTCTCCCTGCAAGCAGCTGCTTCACACACTCTGCCACAATGCCAGCTCCTATAGGGAAAATTTAAGATCAGCAGTGTATACATGGCCATTTAGAAAGTAAGACACTCAGTGGAAAAAAAAAGCTTGGCCTGTATTAATTTATCCTTATTATGTATTGCTTAGGAGAAATTACTTCCAATTTTATTTTCAGTCACTTATTTCTGGGTTACAGACTGATGTTTCTGTCAGTGAAAGTACCAATGCACACTTCAAGCGTACAACAAACTGGTTCTGCATGTGTTCAAGCACCAGTGCATAGATCTTTGGTGGGTGGGAGGAGGGGGAGGGGAGTGGAAAGGGATGATGGGGTTCTCCCCAAACAGCTTTTAGGAATCTGACTTCATAGTCAGCAATCTTATTTCATACCGATCGGTATTTTCCTACATAATTGAAAGAAAAGTTTTCTTTAAAGCTTGGTGGTAATGTCCAGAAACTCACTATAGTTACAATAAATACTAGGTCACATCATTTCTTGGAGAGTAAGATTGGGAAAAGATACTCTATGCCGTTTGTTTCCGTTTTTCCTATGGAAGTGAGTGAATCTATTATTGAAACTGTAAGTCCCACTTGTAATCACTTGCCTTTCCAGTCTATCTCTCTCTTGGGTATTCTGGGAAGCATATCCCACTCAGTTCTGTGTCAGCATATGTGATGATCAGCAGCCAAAGCACAAAGCACCCAAACCATGCAGTAGCTTTTCAGTCCAATGTATTTAGAGCCCTCACGTGAATATCCTTATTCAGAAAGAAGGAAAGGCCTTACTTGAACGCTGGCCCTTGTAGCTGAGAGAACCTGCTGATCTGAAGATGGCCAGTGCAGTATACCTTCACATCTGCTACTTCAGATCTAGTCATAGACTGATGGTACCACGTGAGATTTAGCCCCTTTCTATTGCTCTTTATCATCATTAGTGAAATCAATTTGCTCAGATTATCTGGCTCAGTGTAGGAGCCATCCCTGGCACCACATAAGGTATGTGGGAATTGGGGTGATGGAGCATAGTTTCCTGGGTGAATGCTCTGCTCTTTAAAAGCTAATTGCAGCACCCCAGAAGTACTTGTCAACTTGCCTTCTCGCCAAACAGAAAATCACTGGCAAAGTTTTGCTCCCTCTCACTGGAGAAGTGCCTGAGGGAAGAGATGTAGCCTATTCTTCCACTTAATGATACCTGCTGCCTAGAAGACTGTCGTTTCTCTTCCAGATTCAGTAGATTGCTAAGAATTTCATAAAGAATACTTGCCTTGGGGTACAGCCCGGGTGGATGCTGGGCACTCAGCAAGCCTCTGGGTACAGCCTTGCTGTGTCCACGTGGATTATTGGGAAGAAACACAGTTGGTTCTGTTGTGAGGGTCACAGTGGGCTGCGACTTGTATGTGTTCTCTGGGGATGTCTTGGTTTCTACCCTGGAACTTGTTTGCAAGTCACCAATCTTTCCTTTTTTATTATTATTCTTTTTAGATTTTAAAAATACATTTGAAAGGCAGGATCACAGAGGGGAGAAGGAGGAGGAGGGGTGAGGGAGGGAGAGAGAGAGAAAGGAAGAGGAGAGAGAGAGAGAAAGAAAGAGAGAGAGAAAGAGAAAGAGAAATCTTCCATCTGCTTGTTCACTTTCCAAATGCCTGCGGTGGTCAGGGTTGTGTCAGACTGAAGACAGGAGCCCCAGACTTCTTTTGGGTATCTCCTATGGGTGCAGGAGCCCAAGCACGGGTCATCCTCTGCTGCTTTCTCAGATGCATTAGCGGGGAGCAGGATTTAAAGTACAGCAGCCAGGTCTCAAACTGAAAGTAGAGCGCTGGTCTCGAAGAGAGCAGTGGAGCCCATGGTCACATTATTAGATGCTGGCATTAAAGAGGGAGGAGAAGGCACCCTAGAGACAGTGCCTCAGGAAGACAGCACCTCAGCCTGGAAGAAGAACAGAACAGAGCTGCCAGAAGGGCAAGAGTTTCAGACTGGGACTACAGAGTGTAGGGAAGGGCTGTCAGTGCAGTGTGAAGCAATGCCACACCATTTCCCACAGTTCCATGGCGTAAAGGGATTGGCAAGGGATCTACAAGAGGATATATTAGAGTGGATCTTTAAAACACAGCACATTTACTAACATTGGAATGATACAGAGAAGATTAGCATGGCCCCTGTGTGGGAATTAGGTCTTCAGAAGTGATTTTAAATGTGGAGAAAGGGGCCAGCCAACACTGTAGCAAATTAAACCACACACTGTGACACCATCTCCTACAAAGTTCTGGCTGTCCTACTTCTGATCCACCTTCCTGCCAATGCACTCGGGAGAGCTCTGAGTGATGGCCATGCGTCCCTGACATTTCTGTGGGAATCCTAGGTGGAATTCCTGGCTTCTGGTTTTATCTTGCCCTTGTGGCCATTTGGCGAGAGAGAGCAAGCGAGAGAGAATGTATACACACAGTATATATACACACACATATATATATATTTACTGTGTGTGTTTATATGTCATACACTCTGAGGGAGATCAGCATACTTGAAAATAATAGGTGCATACAACATTTGTCATTACTCCCAAATAATAGAGGGATTCCCATATGGTTTTTTATAATCTTGTTTCTCTGTTACATTTTCTTCCTTTTCCAACAGTTGTCATGTCATGATACATTGATGTATCAGAAAGTTAAGATTATAGCGATGAAATTAATGACTATGACAACTTTTGAGGTACACATAATGGGGTATACAAGGAGAGGACAGGATCCCCATGTTTACAAATCTGTATCATGGAAAAATTAAAAATTTAAAATATTAGAAAAATTGGGTATTATTTGGGCCCAGCACAATGGCTTGGTGGCTAGATCCTTGCCTTGCATGCGCCAGGATCCGTTGTGGGGTCTATTTTATGTCCCAGCTGCTCTACTTCCCTTCCAGCTTTCTGCTTGTGCCCAGGGAAGGCTTTGGAACCCTGAACCCATGTGGGAGATCCAGAAGAAGCTCCTGGCTCTTGGCGTTGGATTGGCTGAGCTCTGGCCATTGTGGCCACTCGGGGAGTGAACCAGTGGATAGAAGATGTTTATCTCCTTCTCTCTCTGAATTCTCTCTTGTATAAATTTGCCTGTCCAATTAAAATAAATAAGTCCTTAACATTTTTTGAGCAATACTGTCTTTTTAAGTATGATTTGAGTCCTTGGTTTTCTTTTATACAAAATACTTTTTTTCTTTTTAAAAATTTTCATTTTCCTTTTATTTGAAAAACAGCAATACAGAGAGTGAGAGACAAAAGAGACAGGTCTTATATCCATTGGTTCATTCCCCAAATGCCCATAATGGGAAAGGTTGGGCCAGGCTAAAACCAGGAACCCAGGACTCCATCCACTTGTATCTGGTTGGCAGGTACTCAAGTTACTTGAACCATCATCTGCTGTCTTCCAGGATGTACATTAGCAGGAAGCCAGATCAGAAGCAGCATAGCTGAGACTTGAATCTGACACTTTGTGGGTGTCCCAGGCCACTGTGCTAAGTACCCACCTCCGGGCCCTTGGTTTTCATGTTGTCAGTGAGGATTGAATTGAGAACTTCAGACTTTTCTTTGAATTCCTTTACATTTAGAATACGTCTGAGTACATGCAGTTGTTTCTTCTGTGGTTAATTGTATTTTGTTCTCTGAAGTGGCATCAAAAGGAATACCTGTGAAAGTATCTGAGTAGCATAGTGACAATCTGCTGCTCCAAACAGTCAGCAATTCTGAATTGTCCAAGAATGTGTAGGCTGCGCATTAATCATTGTTGAGCAATGCTTAAATTTAACTTTTGGATGAAAAAGTATCAAAGTGTCCTTGACATATAATACATTGTAAAAATTACTATCACTTTTTTGGGGGAGAGAAAAGGTGAAAGTGGAGAAGATATTTTAAAAAATGGGTATTGAATGAAGCTCTGTGGTCCAAGAACAGAATTGAATATCATGGCTTGCAGTGAAATTTGAAGCTTAAAATAAGTGCTGAGCTCTGCTTAGGTTTGGATGTCAAACGGGATGAGATGTTGTTTTTACATGGTTTCCATCCAGCACCATGTTTGATCCCTATGGGCTTGGAGCTCTTCTGCAGCCTTTCTTGGTCGCATGCCTTACATGACTGAGAGCATCCTGGGGGTTATGATGACCATCAGAATGACAGCAAACAATGTGATAGGCTTTACTGTTAGTTCTAAAGTTATTTTTAGCTCCAAAGCAAGTAGAGTATGTAAGGCCTTTATACGGCAGTGGTGTTGAGGGAAGGCTGTCTGGGAGCCTCTTAGAGGGCGCGTATTCTTCCCTCCTGGATCCTGTGAGTGTTCCTGAGGGATCAGAATCTCACATTCTTTCAGTTCTCTTGGATGCTTCAGGCCTAATGAGGATTGGGCTGTGCTGGCCAAATCTGCATCTCTTCTTAAAACCGTGCTAATTACAATCTGAAATGTGTTAAGTTATCTCAGAGGTGTGGGTTAATCAGAAAGTTGCTTGTTTTTGTTGTCTGCAGTTTTTTTCCCAGATTTATTTATTTTTATTAGAAAGGTAGATTTTCATGGATAACGACAGATCTTCTGTCCACTGGGTCACTCCCCAAGTGGCTGCAACAGCCAGAGCTGAGCTGATCTGAAGTCAAGGAGCCAGGAATTTCTTCTGGGTCTCCCACATGGGTACAGCATCCCAAGGCTTTGGACCATCCTCTACTGCTTTCCCAGACCACAAAGAGGGAGCTTGATGGGAAGTGAAGCAGCTGGAACATGAACTGGTGCCCATATGGGATCATAGTGCTTGAAGGGGGAGGATTAGCCAGTTGAGCCATGGTGCCAGACTTGTGGGCCAGCATTTGAGGAATATATATTTTTTAATATTTATTTGTTTGAAAGGCAGAGTTACTGAGATGGAGGGAGGAAAGGGAAGGGGGGAGAGAGGGAGGGAGGGAAGAGACAGAGCTAGAGAGAGAGGGAGAAGAGAAAGCCATCTGCTGCTGTATTCCCCAGATGGCCAGGGACTGCACCAGTGGAGTTCCTCACCTTTTCCAGTTCCCCCTCAGCTGCCTCCTGTGTCAATCCTATTGGCGTCTCTGACCTCTAAGGAGGTCTTTCCCTAAGACTCATCTAAAATCTATTGGTCAATCCTATTTGCTTTCTAATCAGTTTAAAGTTCCAGGAAGTTAAAGTCCCCTCTCACTTGTGAGTATATACTGCAGGCAGATCTGTGTGCAATTCAGGGAGAGTTGGTGAAATTTCTCTAGGCTACTGGCGGTTCCTCCCCATAGATGGGGAAACAGAAAAAGATATTTTCTCCATTTATGTACAGAAGGGAGCAGCCATCTCTCTGCCTTCCCCAAAGGAAGAAAAACATTTAGATAAGATGGAAGGATCTGGAGTCTTGGCAAACTTTTGGAATGTAAATGTATCTTCATCAAAGGCCACTTAAACGTTCCTGGAGTTCAGGAGAGGGGGTATGTGACCTGGGGGTATGTCTAACACTTGGTTTTAAGGCACTTGCAGCCTTGCTGGTACTTTACAGTTTACCCTGCGGGCCTGTTCTGAGCTGTAACTTTGCAACAGAGCAATTAACTAGAAAAAAAAAAAGGCTACAAAACTAGTCCTCAGGGAATGTAAAGAAAATGCTTCCAGGGAAAGTGAAAGCATACAATCTTTTTTTAGCCTATGTGATTACTTCAGAAATTTGTGGAAAAATGGAATTAAAAGATGAATTTCAATGTGGGCATTAGCGTTTGCTATTAAAACACCTTCATGTCAGGGCTGGTACAGTGGCATAGTGGATAAAATTGTCCCCTGCAATGCCAGCATCCCAGTTAGAGACCTGGTTCAAGTCCCAGTTGCTCTCCTTTTGATCCAGCTCTCTGCTAATGACATGGGAAAAGCAGTAGAGAATGGCTCTTATGCTTTGGTCTTTCCCACCCATGTGAGAGACCTGGATGAAGCTCCTGACTTCAACCTGGCTCAGCCCTGGCCCTTGTGGCCAAGAATCATTAGGTGGAAGACCTCTGAGACCTCTGTCTGTTGTTCTTTCTAACTGACTGGGGCCGGGCGGGAGACACCTTATCTCACATCAATGTCTAGATTCCATCCCAGCATTGGCTTCATGCTAGTTAATACCCTGGCAGGCAGCAGGTGTGGCTCCAATAGCAGAGAACTTGACACTGGCATGAGATATCTAAATTGAGTTTCTAGGTACAGACGCTGATCCAGGCCCAGCTCTGGCCTTGAATGAAAATCATCATAGATTTTTCTAATAAACATATTCATGAATTTTTTTAGATCTTGATTTCAATTTTTAAAGGATTATTTATTTGAAAGGCAGAGTTCCAGAGAGAGAACTCTGTTTATTTTTCAAATGGTTACAGTGGCTGGAGTTGGGCTATCCAGAAGCCAGAAGACAGGAGCTTTTTCCAGGTCTTCCATTTGGGTCCAGGAGCCCAAGGACCTGGGTCATCCTTTACTGCTTTCCCTGGTTATTAGCAGGGAACTGGATCATAAGTGGAGCAGCTTGGATTTGAATTGGTGTCCATATGGGATGCTGGACCTGCAGGCAGTGGTTTAACGTGATACGCTACAGTGCTGGTCTTGATATTTTTTTCACCAAAATTTGTTAGTATCCTTTTCTATGAACTTTAAAAATATCCTCATATGTAATTTGTTTCCCCACAACGGATATGAACATCAATTTATTCATTTATATTTCATGTTCTTGTCTCATGCAGAGATTAAAAATGCTATGCAGAGACTAGTAATGTATACAAATAGGAGCAGGATTTATTTAACAGCAAGGGAATAAACATACATTCATGTGGGACTGCGTGTTACTCCACACAAAAAAATACTTGTCATGAGTGGACCTGCGGGTTGGCTGTCAGAGAAGCCTGGAACAGTACGTTTAAACATTGCCTATTGCTGAAAGAGTCCTGACCCCCATCCCCTGTCTCTTTTGTGAGGTAATGGGTAAGTACCTTCATGGAATATACTGTTGTTGCGGGGTCCTTGCCTATGCCTTGGTGCTAGGTGAGACAGGGGCATTTTGGGAAGAGTTGGTGTATCAATATGGCAGAGAGAAATAAACATTACTTTTAAGGTTTGTAAAGCTTCCAACTAGCCTAAACTTGTGCTAACTGCCTAATTAAACAATTTCACAACTACTGTACCAAGGCTACTGAACAGTTTAGCATTCCCTATATATCTGTTTTTTTTTTTTTCTAAGTAACAACTTGGGGCCAGTGTTGTAGCATTGCAAATAAAGCTGCTGACTGTGATACCTGCATCCTGTGTGGGTGCATGTGTTCTGGCTGCTGCACTTAGGAGTCCGGGGCCATCCAAGGGGGAACTGGGATGAAGCTCCTGGCTTTAGCCTTGTCTGGCTCTGGCTATTGCAGCTCTCTTGAGGGTGAACCAGGGTATGAAAGAGTTCTTTCTCTGCCCTCCTCCCCATCCTGTCTCCCTTGCGCTCTCCTCCTCCCATAATGCTGCCTTACAGATAAATACATCTTCTAAAAAGATAACGTAGGTAAAAGGGGTAATTTAATTGCTCAAGTGTCATTCTGTGAGGATTTCCTGAAATCGGAGCCAAGCCTCTCTGTGGCTCCAGTAGAACGCATGGTAGGCATGTATATCTTTTATCTGTGTTAGAAGAATGCTGGCGGTTTGAAGGCTGATTCTTTCTGTTGGTTTGGCTTATGCTTGTGGCAATTCAGCACATGGCAAACTGGGGCATTTGACATTCAACTGTAGGCTGAGACTGTAAGAAATAAACAAAGTGCTTTGATTACCCTTCATTGACCAAGTCATTAAAATGAGAGAACATTGTATAAAATGGAATCTCTTGAGCTCCCTGAGGAGACTCCCAGTATGAATATTTTAGAGTAACCCACTTAAAAGATTGCTTATTAGTTATTTTATATTAATTCTGTTGGTCTTGGGTGTGTGGTCTGCTTAGCCAGCTATAACAGAACACCAGTGAATTGCATAGCTCAAAAAAGAGACCTGTAATTCCTCCACGCCTGGAAGCTGGGAAGTCTGAAGAGCAGGGTGCCGGCAGATCCCATCCTACCTGGGGCCTCCTTGGCTTGCAGAGTGTTGTGTTCTCTCATGCATATGTACGGAAAGCTCTGGTGTCTCTTCCTCTTCTTTTATGGCGTTACTCTTTCTCTGGGACTACCATCTTACCTTCATGACTTCCATGGACCTGTCTGCCAGAGGCCCCACCTCCTAATGCCTTCTAATTGAAATTTAGGGGGAGCACCTTTAGTTCGTAACAAAAGGCTTGAGGATGACTTCCGGTTAAAGGTAGCGGCTTCAATAAATATATTATGGTTTCCTTTTGAAATGCTTAGAAAACAAGAATACATGAACAAAAAGGATGATGTAAATATTTCCACAAATAAAGAGATTGGAGAATGCAAAAGGGGACAGCAGCGATAACATGTTGGAGCAGAAAAAGAGTGATGGATTGTAACAGGTGTCTGTTACTTTACCTGAGCAATACACTAAAACCTAAGTGGCTTCAAACAGCATGTGTCAGTATCTGCTGCTTTCTGTGGGCCAGTTATGGAGGCATACTTCAGAGTCTGGCAGGCTGGAAGCCTAGACGTGGTGGGAGCTCACTGGAGTTTTTGGCAGGACTAAATTTCTCACAGGAGAGTATGGCCATGGGTTCCTTAACTGACTGGCTGTTGATTACAGATTGCCCATAAAGCTTAGCCACCTGCAGCCTTCCAACATGACCTTTCATGATGGTGTACAAACAGGTAAACCACAGAGCAGCACATCACACAAAAGTCATTCATTGTCATCTAATCACCACAGTAACATCCCATCACCATTCCTACATTTAATTTATTAAGAATACCTCTTTGATTTTGTGTAGGTACATACAGCTGAGCACACTTGATGGCTCCTTTGGGGGAGGGAGGCTCGGCAGGGCTCCGGGATCACCCCATCCTGGAGGTTAGGTTTTTTTGACCTGCACAGGTGCTTGTAGCCAGGCTGTGTGCTGCCCTAGGGGAGGGGCTCTTACGGCATGCCTTCAAGACCTTCTGCTTGGAGACACACCCTCACGGTTAGAGGATCTTGATTTACAGGGGGATTATAGGATCACACAGGTGACCTTGGGAGATGGTCTGTGGTTTTTATGCCCAGGCTAGGAATTACAGCTGAGGGACTTCCATTGATAAGTCCACGACATGTGTATGTATATAGGGTACCAACATCAAAGTGGTTTGGAGGGGAGAAAAAGAAGTGGGTTTGATAGCAGAATCTGTGGGTGAAATGTGGGCTCACCCCTGTGGAACTGCAGTCTCTTCTGACTTGCCCAAGAATTGCAGATTGGGTCAGACCTTACTGTGGAGTTAAGGGGGCACCGAACTGGGTGCCCGCTGGTGAGGATGACAGTAGGATTGAGTGTAGCAGGTATGGCTGTACATGTCTACAGACTTCACTGGCACAGGTGTGCACTGGGACGGTGGAGCGATAGATTGGGCTTAACTCTAGCCCCCCACTGGTACTCGTGAGAGCCAGGTTGGGTGTAGAACAGGCCATACTAGGTCTTGACTCTGGCTGAACTACGTGAAAGCAGTGTCTGGGTGCAGACCAGGTAGTGCTGGGCTACAGCAACCATCAGCAAGAACCAGAATGAGTGTGGCTGCTTGAGCAAGGCTACTGTTCTTGTCAGGACAAAAGGTTGACGAAGTCAACCTGGGCCAACAACCCACTGGTGTGTGTGTGAGAACTGCCACTGGAAAGAGACTTGATGGAGGAGCTTGGGAAACTCCTTCATTGGAACGCAGACCCTGCAGGTGAGCACAAGAAGCAAGGCAAGGAGCAGCCCAGACTATGCCAGGTTACAGTATCCATGGGCATACATGTGAGTGAGGTCTTGGGTAGACCAGTCTAGGCCATCACGTAACATCCACTGGCAGATCTGAGAACCAGGACAGGGGGCAGGAGGAGCCAGATCAGGCCACAACACTAGCTAGTTCACATTAGGACCAGGACAGCAATCAGGCTGGGCTGGGATAGGCTGCAGAACCTACCAGCAGGACCTGGAACAGGAGCAGACTAGACTAGGCAAGGCAGTGCAATAAGACTGCCGATGCTGAGGTGAGACGAGTCATGGCAGCCTGGGCCCAGCGAGGGCCGGGTATGTGAATCCTAGGCACGGGTGATCTGACAGGGCTTGGGTAGATTGATGCAGGTCATGGGGCCCACCTGTGTGGTGGGGGCGGTTCTTGAACCCCAGGGACAGGGGAACTGGTGGGGTGTGGGTCACTTGGCCCAGGTCCTGGGGCCCACCTTCTAGGTGGGTGTTGGTTTCATGAACCCCAGTGGTGGGGGATCTGGCAGAGCTTGAATCTCCTGACCCGAGTCCCAGGGCCCACCTACTAGGTAGGTGTTGGGTTTGTGAGTTCGTGAGCCCCAGAGGTGGCGGATTTGGTGGAGCTCAGATCTCCTGGTTTTGTGTCCTGGAGTCTACCTGTGAGGTGGGTGCTGGGTTCATGAGCCTCAGCAGTGAAGGAAATGGCGGGGCTTGGGTCTCCTGTCTTGGGCTGTGGGGCCCATCTACTAGGTGGGTGTCAGGTTTGTGAGCCCCAGGGGTGAGGGATCCATTGAGACTTGGGACACCTGGCCCAGGTACTTGGACTCGCCTGCAGGAACATGCCCTACTTAATGAAAAAGATGGAGCAATGGACACAGGCCCTGCTGTAAAAGGAGAGTATGGCAGCACATTTGGTGCTATAGCGGAAGGAGAACAGAGCTGATTGTACAACTACCCCAAACAAACGATGGCAGCAAAAAATCCCTGTGAATGGAATCAGTGAATATTAGGAGGGTGACATCATCCTTGGATTGGTGAAATCGGTAGCATTTCAGAACTATCCAAACCACTTGGACAGAACCCTCAGAATATGTACACATTGAGACTCTGGGTTTATATGAGGTGGCAGTTCCTCATCCCTGGGTACTGGGACGTGTGAAAAATCGCGAGTGGTTTTCCTTTTTTTGTTTTTCCCCTTCCCCCAGGAACAACAAGAAGAAATAGCAAATTTGGAAGCAATGAATTCATCTAGGTTTCCCTAAACCTCGATCCTTCCTACACTGATCAACCATGTTATCGTTATCTTAAAAACAAAACAAAACAAAAAACAAACCTCTCTGTAGGGCAGAGGTTGTGGCATAGTGGGTAAAGCTACTGCTGACAATGCATTCCATTTGGATACTTCTTTGTATCCCAGTTGCTCCACATTTGATCCAACTCCCTGCTAATGGCCTAGGAAAGTAGTAAAAGATGGCTTGAAGGATTGGACCTTTGCCAGTCATGTGGGAAACATGGATGAAGCTCCTGGCTTCAGCTTGTCCCAGCCGTGGACATCATGGCCATTAGGATAGTGGAACAATGGATAAAGATTCATTTTCTTTCTTTCTTTCCCTCATCCTCTGTAATGCTGCCTTTCAAATAAATAAATACATCTTTTTTTTTTAAGATTTTATTATTATTGGAAAGCCGGATATACAGAGAGGAGGAGAGACAGAGAGGAAGATCTTCCATCCAATCATTCACTCCCCAAGTGAGCCGCAACGGACAGTGCTGTGCCGATCCGAAGCCGGGAACCAGGAACCTCTTCCGGGTCTCCCACGCGGGTGCAGGGTCCCAAAGCCCTGGGCTGTCTTCGACTGCCTTCCCAGGCCACAAGCAGGGAGCTGGATGGGAAGTGGAGCTGCTGGGATTAGAACCGGCACCCACATGGGATCCCGGGGCGTTCAAAGTGAGGACTGTAGCCACTAGGCCACGCCGCCGGGCCCAATAAATACATCTTTTAAAAAAGAAAACTACTGGGGTGGTGGTGTAGCAAACCAGTCATTTACCCTGTGTGCCAGTATCCCATATGGGTACTGGTTTATGTCCTGGCTGCTCCACTTTTAAGCCAGCTTCCTGCTTATACCTGGGAAAGAAGTAGGAGGTGGCCCAAGGCCTAGGAGTCCTGACTAGTGTGGGAGACCCTAAGGGAGCTTCTGGCTCCCAGTTTTGGATTCACTCAGCTCTGGTCATTGTGGCCATTTGAGGAGTGAACCAGCAGATGATTTTATCTCTTTGTCTCTCCTTCTCTCTGTAAATCTTCCTTTCAAATGAAAATAAAATAAATCTTAAACAAAAACAAAAAACCTAGCAAGTTTCTGTGGGACCAACATTGTGGTATAGTGGGGGAAAGCTGCCACCTGTGATGCTGGCATCCTATAAAAGCAATGATTTGAATCCTGACTGCTCCGTTTCTTATCAGCTCCCTGCCGGTGTGCCCGGGAAAGCAGCTGAGGATGGTCCCAATACTAAGGCCCTACTGTCCATGTGAGAGATCTACATGGAGTTCTACTCTCCCAGTTTGGGCCTGACCTTGCCATATATGTAGTGAACCACAAGATGAAAGATATCTCTCTCTTTCAAATAAACAATATATATCTAAAAACAAAAGAAACAAGTTGTTGGGTCCTTCCCACACTCAAGGGGAAGTGTTAACAAGAGGTTGGGGCAATTAGAAGGCAGGATCAGATCGATTTTAGAAAAGATTTATTTATTTGTATTGGAAAATCAGATATGCAGAGAGAAGGAAAGACAGAGAGAAAGATCTTCTGTGTGCTGATTCATTACCCAAGAGGCCCCAGTGGCCAGAGCTGAGCTGATCTGAAACCAGGAGCCCAGAGCTGCTTCCAAGTGCTCACACTGGCACAGGGTCCCACTGCTTTGGGCCATCCTCGACTGCTTTCCCAGGCCACAAGCAAGGAGCTGGAAGGGAAGTGGAGCAGCTGGGATATGAACCAGTGCCCTAATGGGATCCTGGTGTATGTAAGGGAAGGGCTTTAGCCACTAGACTATTGCATTGGGCCCAAAGATTTATTTATTTGCATTCGAAAAGCCAACTTACAGAGGAAGAAACCCCTGAAAGATCTTTCATCGCTGGTTCTCTCTCCAAATGGCTGCAATAGCCAGGGCTGAGCTGATCTGAAGTCGGGAGCCATGAGCCTCCTCCTGGTCTCCCAGGTGGGTACAGGACCCTAAAGCCTTGTGTCATTCTTCACTGCTTTCCCAGGCACAGTAGAGAGGTGGCTCGGAAGTGGAGCAGCCAAGACATGAACCTCCACTCATGGGATCCAGGTGCTTATAAGGGGAGGATTAGCTAATAGAGCCATTGTGCCAGGCCCTAATTATTTAAGTTAAGATACTTGTTGATAATCACATACTTACAAGTTGCTTGTAGGAAATGGTATGGAGAGATTAGGTGTACACTTTTTCCCCCAAAGGTAACATCTTGTAAAACTAATGTAAAGTCAGCAGGATTCCACTGTCGACACTGAGATATTTAAGTCACAATTTCCAGTTTTATTTGAGTTTGTTTGTATATGCTCACTTTGTAAAACAAAATTTGAAAGGCAGACATAAAGAGAAGAGAAGGTGGGGAGGAGACAAAGTGAAAAAGAAATCTAGCATTTGCTGGTTCACACCTCAGCTGATTCCAGTGACCGGGGCTGGGTCATGCCAAAGCCAGGGGCCTAGAATATCATCCAGGCCTCAGATGTGGGTGGCAGGGACCCAAATACTTGGTCTATTACCCACTGTTTTTCTAATACATTGGCAGAGTGGGATGGGAGGTGGAACTGTTGACACTTGAGCCAGTGCTCCTGAAACAGACAACAGCTTAACCTTCTGCGCCAATGTACCAGTCCCTGTGTGTGTTTACTACCCCCTTCCCCCACGTGTTTTGTTTAGTAAGATTTACTTAAAAGGCAAGGAAATCAGAAAATCAACCTGATCCCTACTTTGTGGTGAGGGTACTGAAGTTCAGACAGCAAGGACACCCTTGGGGAGCAGCCACGACAGCGTTCTTGTAGATTTAATCCATACAACATGTTGACAGTTCAGCAGAACTTTCTTGTTCTTCCATGACTGGGTTGTTTTGGAAAAGATGGGTGGGATGGAGAGAAGAGTCTGAGACTCTGGAGAGCTGTGATTCTAAGTGCTGCTGAGGGCTTTTCTTCCAGTGTGGGAGGCACAGAGAGTAGATGTTCTCATTTTCCACCCTTCTAGCCTCCTTTTTCACTTTTATTTCCTGTCTATTTGAGAAAAGATGGTGATTATTCTGGTTCTTTCTAATGCAATAAGTGGAGATGTTACAAGATTGAGTAAATGAAATTACTTTGAAATGTTGAGAAGAAAAAGTACATTTCTCTTACTGCATTGAATCACAGTCCCCAAGAGAAGGAATGCAATGTTCTGTGGTTACACAGGCCAATGAATGATATTTCTGAAGCTGTTACTCTGGGATAAGGGGACTGGTACATCAGATAGAGCATTTGCATTCTTCACATGCTTCTGCTTAACACCAAGTCACACAATTATGTTGTCAAGACCAAGGTTACTATACAACAGTAAGTAACGCACAACGAAGTGACTTCCGTGTACTTGAACATATGCAGTTGGTCCACAGAAAACATGAACATAAAATGTGTGGCTATTATAATACTATTAATGCATGTGCAATATATGTGCTTCTCAGCTATAAAAAGGAATATATACTTAGAGGAAAGCTTACAAAGCTCAGCATGTAGGGGCCAGCATTGTAGCACACCAGATTAAGCTGCCTCCTGTGAGGCAACACCCCTTAGAAGGTTTGGTTGGAGTCCCAGCTGCTCTGCTTCCCAGCCGGCTTCCTGCTGATGCACCTGGGAGAGCAGCAGATGCTCTGTCACCAAGGGGGCAGGTTGTTCACTTCAGCCTGGCAAAACCCTGGCCGTTACAACCATGTGGGGCGTGAACTAGCATATGGAAGATCTGTCTTTGCCATTCTTTCTAAATATGTCTATCAAACAAATCAATCTTTTCAAATAAAATAATTCAGTTAGAAAGTAGACCATGGTCTGTTGCTGAACTTCCTGCTTCCTTTACACTCAGTGTGGTGACTTGCAGTGTGTGTTGGCTTATACACACACACATACCCCACACACACCACACAATTGTAAAAAATGTAGAAGTTTGTGTTAGGGAGAAAAAATATATATATATAAAATAACCAGATTGCATATTGATAAAGTTTTGAATGGGTAGAAACTAAAAAGTTATATTGGCGAAAATCTTTAGGCTATTAAAAAGCAATTCTGCTACTTGAAGGTTGTTTCTAGCAGAAATGTCAGTATGATTTAAAAGATCATCTGAGGTACTTTTTGGTTACCGTCCAGTATATTATGTAGCAAGTAAAACATGTTCTCCCTGCTTGGTTTTGTGAGACAGGGAAAGGCGTGCAGGGGGAGTCAGGCACTTCATTTTTCTGCAGATGGCAGTTTTCCTATTGTGTATAATCAGAACAAGCCTTGAGGCTGTCTGTCCCAGCCTCTGACTTAATATTCTTGGAGCCCTGAAAAGATCTTTAAACCTCAAAGGGAATTGAGCTTTCACTTTTTTTAAAATGTTGTTCTTTCAGTTATAAAGAATAGCCTGGAATAGGGTTCCTACTGGCAGGTGTCCTAATATTTTGCAATGACAATCCAAATGAAGTGCAATTTTGGAGACTGGCCAATACTGATCCCTGCCTCTCTTAGGTTGTACTTCTCCTGGTTTCTGTTATCTGTGGTCAGTGAGGGTCCGGAATAAAAAGAGAAAGAGGGGCCCGGCGGCGTGGCCTAGCGGCTAAAGTCCTCGCCTTAAAAGCCCCAGGATCCCACATGGGCGCCGGTTCTGGTCCCGGAAGCTCCACTTCCCATCCAGCTCCCTGCTTGTGGCCTGGGAAGGCAGTCGAGGACAGCCCAATGCATTGGGACCCTGCACCCGCGTGGGAGACCTCGAGGAGGTTCCTGGTTTCCGGCATCGGATCAGCATGCACCGGCCGGTTGCGGCTCACTTGGGGAGTGAATCATCGAACGGAAGATCTTCCTCTCTGTCTCTCCTCCTCTGTGTATATCTGACTGTAATAAAATGAATAAATCTTAAAAAACAAAACAAAACAAGAAAATGAATAGGTTTACTATCAAAATAACATAGAAAAATCTCGGCTCTAGTCTATAGATGTTGTATCTACACTTATATAAATAGTTATGATTCTGACTACAAAGATTTTTGAAAAGTCTTCGAGAATCAGGATTTTAAAAAAATTAATGAAGGCAGTGTATCTGGTGACTTTGAGATCAGACTAGCTAGCCTGAGAGTGAACCTGGATCCTGCAACTTATTTATCTGTTTAAAGATACATTTATTTGAAACTTGGAATTACAGAAATGGAGGGAGAGTTCTTCCTTCTGCTGATTTACTTAGCAAGTGGCTTCAATGGCCAGGGCTGAGCCAGGCTGAAGCCAGGAGCTTCCTGTCAGTCCCCCATAAAGGTCACAGGGTCCAAGCACTTGGACCATCTGCTGTGTTTCCCAGACCACTTGCTGGGAGCTAGATCAGGAGTAGAGTGACCTGTTACTTCTTGGCCTTCTTGTCAAAGATCAACTGTAGAATCAGGGATGAAACTCAACCTGTTTTCATCCCAATACAATCTCTCCTAGAAGCTCATCCCTTTTAAAAATTTCATGTCTAATAAGTTTCAAGTTTAGGGGACAAAGATGTATATAAATTAAATATCTAGAAAACAGGACGTTAGAGCAAATACTAAGTTTCCCTGAAAGAAATAGATTTGGCTGTCCATATCTGCAGGTTTTACATTGATGAATTCGACTAACTACATATTAAAAATATTAAAAAATTGCCAGGGCTAGCACAATGGCTCAGGTGGCTCTTCTTCCTGCAAGTACCAGAATCCCATGTGGGTGCTGGTTCATGTCCTGGCTGCTTTGCTTCCAATCCAGCTTCCTGCTTATGGCCTGGGAAAGCAGTGGAGGATATCCCAAAGCCTTGGGATCCTGCACTCTCATGGGAGATTTGGAAAAGGTTCCTGGCTCTTGGTTTCAGATCAGCTCAGCTGTGGCTGTTGAGGCCACTTGGGAGTGAACTAGCAGATAGAAGATCTCTTTGTCTCTCCTCCTCTCTGTAAAATCTGCCTTTCCAATAAAGATAAATAAATCTTGAAAAAATATTGTCTATATTGACATGTACAGACTTTTTTCTCATTGTTCCCCAAAGGATTTAACATGTATTTATGGAACATATTGTATTAACTATTATAAGCCCTATGGCTTAAAATGTGTGGGAAGATTGTATAAGTTCTATGCAAATACTGTGCTGCTTTACACAGAGATGTGAGGATCTCTGAACTTTGGTGGCTGTGAGGGGTCCCGAAACCAAAGCCCCATTGACATCCTGTGGACAACCATATCATATTTAGCAGTTATCACTAAGTGACATCATCATTTTGCTTTCATTAATATAAGCCTTGATGTGAATAGCTACGATTTTCTTCAAGGTATCATGTCCATGGTGTGTAAGAGATGTGTTATTTACTAGAGTTGTGTCCCTATCACCTCAGCTGTTTAAGCTTAATTATGATGTCTGAGTGCTGAGTCATGCTCATTTTCAGTTTGTAAGATGAAGAGACAATTAAAAAGCTGTTAAAGTTGGATTTTAATGTAAAGTCAAATAGAAACTGGCAGAAACATTTCAGGATTTCCTCTTATTGTTTGTGTTCCGAATAAACCTCTTCTTATGCAGTTTAGGAACATTAGTATTTGCAAAATGAAACCAAATAAATTGCAGTTCATTGCAAGCCTCTGCTACACGTGTGGGAGATCTGGAATTGAGTTCCTGGTTTTGGATTTTGGCCTGGTCCAGTTTTGGCTGTTGTAGAGATATAGAAAAGTGAGAAAGTAGATTCAAATACAAAATCCAGTCTGATTAACATTCAGGCAGGTGTCTTAATTTCTTTTTTTTTTAAAAAGATTTTATTCATTTTATTACAGTCAGATATACACAGAGGAGGAGAGACAGAGAGGAAGATCTTCCGTCCGATGATTCACTCCCCAAGTGAGCCGCCAACAGGCCGACGCGCGCCGATCTGAAGCTGGGAACCAGGAACCTCTTCCAGGTCTCCCACGCGGGTTCAGGGTCCCAAAGCATTGGGCCGTCCTCGACTGCTTTCCCAGGCCACAAGCAGGGAGCTGGATGGGAAGTGGAGCTTCTGGGATTAGAACCGGCGCCCATATGGGATCCCGGGGCTTTTAAGGCGAGGACTTTAGCCGCTAGGCCACACTGCCGGGCCCAGGTGTCTTAATTTCAAGGGTTCCTGTACAAGTCTTAAAAATCTGTATCAGCATCCTGAGAAAATGTGCTCTACATGGGATTTCCTGTCCATCTCCACTTGACGTATGAACGGTGTCAGTGTGTCTGGACTTCAGTCCACAGGATGTCAATGGGGCTCAGTTGGAGAATAGTTTCACGGTATATGGAGAAGTTCGCAGTACAGATGGCTTTGATGACACACTACTGGTGACGAGTTTCCTCTGAAGCATCATAAGAGAACTGTAGCAAATGGTAGTCTCATCAGGTTAGATTTCCTTATCATAACTTGACTTAACCCCCCAACTTGTTCTCTAGACATTTTAATACTCCTGAGAACTACCCAAGATAATTTGCAGAACTATATTAGTAAGTCAAAGTTTATTTCTGGATGGCGCTGACAGATCTGACTAGAATCTGGTATGGAAAGCGCCCGGCACATTTTTCCCTAAGTTCTGAATCTGAGGGTTGGATATCAAGTTTTTTAACAAGCAAGTAATAAGAGCTGATTTATGTTTTAAGAGGTTCACATTAGCTGTGCAATGGAGAATAGATTGTGGAGGGTAAGAGCAGAAGCTAGGATAGCAGTTAAGAGCAAGGTGGAGAAGCTTGTGGCTTGTATAAGGGTGGGAATACATTTTGATTGCTTCGCAGTTTATTTTGGAACACTTGCTGAGGGATTTTGTATTTGAAAGAGAAAAGTGGACATGGCTCGATAGAATAGTGGTTAAAGTCCTGGCCTTAAATTTGCCAGGATCCCATGTAGGCACAGGTTCTAATCCTGGCAGTTCGGCTTCCAATCCAACTCCCTGCTTGTGGCCTGGGAAAGCAATGGAGGATGGCCCAAAGCCGAGGGACCCTGCACCTGCGTGGGAGACCAGAAAGAAGCTCCTGGCTCCTGGCTTTGGATTGGCCTCCTGGCACCGGCCGTTGCACTCACTTGGGGAATGAATCATGGGACAGAGGATCTTCCTCTCTGTCTCTCCGTCTCTCTGTATATCTGACTTTACGATAAAAATAGAAAAATCTTTTTAAAACAAAAAGAAAAAAAGAAACAGCCCCATTAAAAAGTGGGCAAAACGTGTGAACAAAAACTTCACCAAAAAGAAAATACACATAGTAGATAAAGCACATGAAAAGATGTTCAACCACTGATGTTTATATCTCCCTGATTTTTATCTAACAGTTGTAGATCTGGTGTATTTCTTTGATAGATTCATCCAATTAAATGCATAGGTAATGGTGAATGGATCCCGGGTGTGTTTTCATGTTTATGTAAGATTAGGACATTTGTTCTGTCAAGGAGTCATTTTCATTCTCTATTCCCTATAATTTCATGGGAGCAGTTTGTTCAGTGGTGGGAAGATTCTGCTCAGTCTACAGTGATCACAGCCTTACCATGGCAATACACACACGTGCACGCAAGCATGCATGCACATGAGCACATAGCCACACAGGTGTGAGAAAGGGCTGGAATTCACACTCCTTGAGCCTGGGATGTCAGGCTGGACTCCAGAGATGCAGCCTGCATGTGAATACATCCTGGAGCCTGGAATCCTAGCTGGTGTGGTTTTGTTGTTGTTGTTGTTGTTGTTTTTCCTGTTCAGCAATGTTTTCCCAATTGAAAAGTCATCAATCTGCCAATGAAGCATCCTGCTCCTTTTACTTGGGAGTTACTTGCTATGAATGTTGGTCACATCAAGAAAGGTGAAGCTGGGTGCCTAATACACCCTCAGAAGGGACGACAGAGGTGTCAGAATGTTTCATGTGCAATTTAGGGAGGGGCTTTATTCCTCTGCTTCTTGGCCCTCAGAGTGGGGATCATAGTAATGGCGTGCGTGTAAACTGTGGATCATCAAAGTCACATGTCTGTACTCAGCCTTTCTTTTCATGATTTTCTGCTCTAATTTTTCTTTCAGAAAAGCAAATATAATTACACTGTCTTCTCTGTGTTTCCCTGTTTAACTCTTTTGGGGGGTGGGGTGGGGAGATCTATTTTCATTTGAAAGGCAGAGTTAGAGAATTAGCCAGTTCAGGGCTGGGAGCCAGGAGCTGCTTCTCCGTCTCCCATACTCATGCAGGGGCCCAAGGACTTGAGCAGTCATTCTCTGCTACCTTCCCAGGCCATAAACAGGAATCTAGGTTGAAAGTGTAGCAACCGAGACACAAATGAGCACCCATATGGTATGCTGGCCCCACTGACAGAGGCGTAGTATACTACACCATGGTGTCATTCTTTCCCTCCCACCATTGGCTCTTAAATGTTTAATTGGTGTGGATTCAAGAATGTATGAGTCTGCCCGGGCAGCCATGCTGCCCGGAGGGCTCGGGTTCCCTGCCACGATTCCAGCTAGCACAGCCAAGCTTACCACCACGTAAGTACGTACATGGGGTGAGCGGCTCCCGGGTGGCTTCCTGATTTGCCAGAATCCTGGTTTGATGGCCCTCTTTTGGGAGTGGGAGGGTTGCCCCAGGACTCTGAGAAGCGGATCTGGAACTCCTCAGCGCGCCATTTGGCGCCAGGCTATGCCTGCTGGCCGCTCGGCCAGGAAGTTTTGGAATTTGGTTTCTTTGATATGCTACATGAGTCGCTCCATGCTGAACCCACAGTTTTCTGAGAATGTGTATTAGTCCTTAAGATTCTCAATGGCAGTAAATCTTCCTCTGAAGAACCTGTAGTCACTTTATAGTGCAGATTGCCAACACCAGTTCATTCAAAAGGCAAAATTCCGGGCTTGTCCAGCAGGATACCCTATTACCTGATAGGATGAGAGATCAGCAGAGGGGTCACAGAAGGCAAGACTATGACATTGTCTGGCATTCCAGAACCATACTCGGGGCTAGAATATGTCAGGTATGTGTGGACCAATCCCTGTGGAAACTCTGACCCCACTGGATGGTTTAGAAGGGCCGGCGGAGTCTATGCAGGAGGCATGACAGTCTATGGGGCACGCTGGGCTGACCCAGAGCAACCTCTGGCATACTTAACACTGGCTGGGAACAGGCCTGGTTGGGGAGCTTGGGGGAGGCCTTGGCTGGGTGGAGGTTACCAGTAAGGGGCACAGGAACTGGAAGGGGGCTGAGTTCTGGTCGGGTCACAGTTGTAATCCCTTGGCACAAATATGGATTCGGACTTGACGCACCATGCCAGGTTAGACTGCAACACAGTTTGGTGCTCCGGAGGACCAACGTAGATGTGGGACGGGCTCGGCTAGGTTTCAACCCCAACTGAGCCATATATGAGCTATATGTGGGTATGGACGAGCCGTGGCTGGGCTGAAACTCTCAACAGCAGGAACCAGAATGGGTTGAAGAGCGGTGCTGGCCAAAGGACCTGCTGGTATGCGTGAAGCCTGACACCAGGAAGGGGTCTGATGGAGGAATCTGAACAGTTCCTCTGACAGGACATTGACCCTACAAATAAACGCAGGAAGCATGGAGGTAAACAACCCAGAAGAGGCTTTGGAAAGTGACCCACTGGCATACATTTGGCTCAGGTTGGGGGCAGACCAGGCTGAGTCAGTTCACGTCATCCACTGGCAAATCCGAGTGCTGGAACTGTGTGGGGGTCTGGCCAGGTTTGGTTGCGATAAAAACAGTACAAAACACCAGATGCCAAGGTGAAATGGCCTGTGCCAGTAGGGAATGCAGCACCCAACCAGCATACCTCCCACTGGTTTAGGTGAGGGACGAGTGTGTGATGGGCAGAGCCGGGAAGAGCTGCAATACTCATTGGTTCCAATGGAGGTCAGGGCTCAGAGTAGAACCAACCCAGGGGTTACAACCACCAGCTGATCGGAGTGATGGACTATGGCGGGTACTGTGCTTACTAGTAGTGCATGTAGGAGCCTGGACTGGGAACACCTCAAAGTTTCTTTGGGGATTCCCCTGAACAAAATGGAGGAATCAAAACATTAACCAAGAAAAGATAGACGATGGAGTAGATCAATCAACCACCTCAGCTATATGTTTGCAGTGGAAAACTGGACAAGGGGAAACTCTAAGATGGACTATGTCAATCAGTGGACTCTGCACCAGCCTCATCGTACCTGACTGTTGCTGATGATATGTTGGAGCTTCTAATTGATCGAGGTGACGCTCTGCTGGCTCTGCCTTCAAACCTGAGAGGGCCTCCCTAAGAGGCCGTTGAACTTGACTGGACAGTGGGATGCTGGACTCTGTATGATGTGAGCTTGTAATTTGGGAATCCCAACGGAACTTGAGCTGTGGTTATGCATCAAGGTGAAGGAATTCACCATGGGGGAAGGGTTTGGGGTGAAGGGGGGAGAATCCTAGTACCTATGAAATTGTGTCATGTAATACAATGTAATTAATGAATAAATGAATAGGAAAAAAAATATGAGTCTGTGCACATAATTCTGCATATAGTTACATTAGTGCACATACAAGGAATTAGTGCTACTGATTGGCCGTTGGCATTTTTAGGTATTGGCTGAGCTGTCGTCCTCTGTCGTAGCTCAGATCCAGGGGTGTCACTGTGACTTGTACCTTGCGCTCACCATTACATATTTACATAGATTTCATGCTTGACACTTATCTATTACTTAGTAACAAGTCGTCTGGCTTGACTTTAACAAAAGAAAAGGCATCTCTTCAGGGGAAAAAAAGTTTGTGTGCCTGAAAACTTTTAAGACTAGGCTTACATTAAATTTTTTCTCCACTTTTGATTGTTCACTAAAAATTTGAGGACATGGTCTCTTCTCCCTCCCCTCCCCCTTTTTTTATTTTCAGAATAAAAACAAATCCTCAAAAGTTCCTCCTTTGGGTTTTTTTTTTTTTTTTAGGTCACATGACCTCATTGCAGGTATGGAAATTGCTCCTTTGCGTCATTTGAACTGCTGTGGCTGGAAGCTCCTGATCTCTGAATCAGCTCCGTTTCACAGACCTCACCGCACAGAATGCCTTTCTGTTCTCCAGAGGATGCTTTAATTCTGTTCACCTTTTCTATCTAGATATTCAATCTCTAGGTGGATGTCAGTGGCACAACAGACAGAACTCATCTTGTGTTGTGTACCATATAGGATATTCCTTGAGGGGACGAGTTATATAACCACCTTCTACTCAGTGAATAGCTGATTGTGCACCCCACTGGTAGAATTTTGTTTGGCAGAATATTTAATACCACAGTACTTGGCTTATAGCTTTTTATGACAAATAAGACATTGATAGTTTGTAAGTATTATCCAATATCATGTGGCTGGATAGTGTAGATACTGATTTTGGTGGCAGTGTGGTGGCTGGTACATGCAGGTTAAACCACTACTTGCAATATCAGCATATCGTAGGGCACCAGTTTGAGTCTTGGGTACTTTCCTACTAATCCAGCTGCCTGCTGATGCACCTGGGAAGGCAGCAGTCACTGAACCCACATGGGAGATCCACACAGAGTTCTAGGATCTTGAATTTAGCCTGGCCCAGCCTCATGCCATTATGGCCATTTGGGGAATGAGTCAGAGGATGAAAGATCTCTTTCATTTCCCGTTTCTCCCTTTCTGTGTGACTCTTTCAAATAAAATATTAAAAGTTGTTTAAGGGCCCCGTGCCGTGGCCTAGTGGCCTCGCCTTGAACGCACCGGGATCCCATATGGGAGCTGGTTCTAATCCCGGAAGCTCCACTTCCCATCCAGCTCCCTGCTTGTGGCCTGGGAAAGCAGTCAAGGACGGCCCAAGGTCTTGGGACCCTGCACCCGCGTGGGAGACCCGGAAGAGGTTCCTGGTTCCTGGCATCGGATCGGCACAGCACCGTCTGTTGCGGCTCACTTGGGGAGTGAATCATCGGACGGAAGATCTTCCTCTCTGTCTCTCCTCCTCTCTGTATATCCGGCTTTCCAATAATAATAACATCTTTACAAAAAAAAAAAAAAAAAAAGAGAGAACCGGTGCTCATATGGGATCCCGGCGCGTTCAAGGCGAGGACCTTAGCCACTAGGCCACACCACCAGGCCCTAAACATTGCATCTTTACTGAACATGTTCAGACTTTATTTATAAAGCATTTACATCTTAATTAGACCTTATATTTAGAGATGATTGAAGGAATACAGAAGGATGTGTGCAGGTTCGATGCAATTAACATCCTAGTTTATTTGTGGGATTTGAGCATTCTCAGGGTGCGGTGTCTACAAAGGGTCGGAACCACTGCGCCAGGATCCTGAGGTATGCTGGTTTTGAGAAAAGAGTAGAGGAGGCCCTTACGAGTGAATTCATACCACCATCTAGAATGGAAATTACATCTCTGTAAATAATGACAGATATGTTCAACCTGTGCCATAGCTCTTCAAGTCAGCTACAACTGCCCCCAATGTGTGATGTACATCTCTGCTAAAATGAGTGACAGTGACCAGTTCTGCAAACTGAAAAGTTTATTTGGGAATAGCAGGGGATTGCAGTCAGAATATATAAACTATGGCAGGCTATGAACACATCCATGGAGTGGAACTAAGGGGATGTATTTAAGGTAAGGAGAGATCCATGTGAGCCGTTCTGAAGCAAGGATCATGGTTCCTGGGCTTGGTTGGGGCAGGTTTGCTTTAATTCATTGGTGAAGGCAGCCATTGCTGGGCAGGTGTCCACGTGACCTGTCTGGATCGCAGTGGCTTTGAGGAATTTCTCACACAGGCTTGGTTTTAGGCAGAGCTGTGTGCGTGAGGGCTCTGTCTTCACCACCTGCCTTCCCAGCTCCACTTTTGTGCTAGGTACCTCCATTTTCATCCTCACCCTTGACCCGTCTTCCTCTTGGGAGTTCAAGCCGTGTGCTAGGTACCTCCATTTTCATCCTCACCCTTGACCCGTCTTCCTCTTGGGAGTTCAAGCCGATCCCCATCATGTTGGTGATGACCTCTCCCCTCCCCATCTTGCCTTTTTCTAAGGTTAGCCCTTGTTGCTTTCTGCATGGCCAAACAGTCCTTTTTTCCTCTTTTTTTTTTCTTACTTCCTCCTGAACCCTCTTCCTGTCACAGATCACAGACCCCTGTAGGTGTGTCTTAAGGTTGGGATTTTGCCTGTGCTTTTTCACACTCTTACCCCCTCTGATGACTTCAAGGATAAAATACAGTTGTAGCTGGATCTTGAGGAAATGACTGGGTTGAAGTGGACAAGGGAACAGCACTTTGATGCTAAATCAGTGATGGATAATTATATGACTGAGACCTAAGTTTCTGTAGAAAGGGCTTAGTCAGAAATCTGGGATCAGGATTGCAGCACAGTGGGTTAAGCTGCCTATTGTCATGCCGACATCCTATTATTTCCAGCCCAGCTACTCTGTTCCCAGTCCAACTTCCTGCTGAAGTGCCAGGGGAAGCAGCAGCTGATAGCCCATATGTTTAGACCCCTGCCACCCATGTGGGAGATCTGGATGGAGTTCCAGGCTCCTGGATTCATCATAGGCATCAATGGAGTGAAACAGCAGATGGATAACTGATCTGTCTCTTTCCCCTAACTCCCCTGACTCTTAAATAAATGCATCTCTAAACCCAGAGAGAAACTTCTAGAGGTGATTTGCTCATGTTGCAGGTTGAGACTCACTACCTTATACTTTATATGTAAGTGAGATTGTATCTATAATATGTTACATAGTAATTATATATAATCTCACATAATATGCTGTCATTTATATATAATTATATGTTATATATATAATCTCACTTTTATGTAAGTGGGATTACATATATTTATAATATATGTATGATAGATATTTATTATCCCCATCATCATATTGTGACTTTTTGTGTCCATCTCAGAACCTGTACCTTGAAAGCTGGTCCCTCACAAATGTGGTGCTGTTAGGAGGTGTGCCCTTTGAGAGGCGTGAGGTCATTAGCTGAGAGTGCTCGTGAGTGGGGTCCTGCCTTGAAGGAGACCTACCCGTGAGGTCCCAGTCCTCAATGCTGTCACACCGAGGGCTGGCCAAGACTGGCACAGGACCCTCTGGGGATCTCACCCCTACCCTGTATGTAGGATACACACCATGTCTGGAAGGATGCACACCACACTGACAGCGTTGTCTTTGGGAAAGCAGTAGGCTTCTGGAGACGTGGTAGGAGGGACTTCAACTTTGACCTTTTCATTTCTGTGCTTGACTTACATCTATGCAGAATCACTTGTATTATTGAATATTTTAAAGTTATTTGAGAGGCAAGGAGACAGAGAAAGAGTGTAAGCTCCCATCCACTGGTTCACTCCTCAAATGCTTGCAACATCCAGGTCTGTCGGGACCTGGGCCAAAGTTAGGAGCCAGGAATTGGATCCAGGTCTCCTGTGTGCGCGGCAGGAACCCAGTTACTGCAGTAACACCCCTGGCCCCCCAGCCCTCTAACCCCTTGCCGTGGTCTGCCTTGTCAGGAGTCTGGAGTCACGAGCATTGCCGGGTGTCAGGCCCATGGAATGTGGCTCACACATGTCTTAATCATCAGGCCGAGCACTCACCCCTATTCATTTCAATGTGTTTTCAGTGTTCACTCTTTCTTTAGACTAATGTGGTTTCACTAAAACTAAAGCACAGTATTATTCATTATCCAAACTGGAGGAACTACATGTTTGTTATTTGAGAATTGTGTGTATTTTAAGAAATAAACATTTGGGCCTGGCGTGGTGTCCTATTGGCTAAAGTCCTCGCCTTGAACGTGCCGGGATCCCATATGGGCGCCGGTTCTAATCCCGGCAGCTCCACTTCCCATCCAGCTCCCTGCTTGTGGCCTGGGAAAGCAGTCAATGATAGCCCAAAGCCTTGGGACCCTGAACCCGTGTGGGAGACCTGGAGGAAGTTCCTAGCTCCTGGCTTCGGATTGAGGCAGCACTGGCCATTGTGGTCACTTGAGTGAATCATGGGACAGGAGATCTTCCTCTCCTCCTCCTCTCTGAATATCTGAGTTTGAAACAATAAAATAAACAACTTTTTATTCTCATATTTGTAGAAATGAACATCTAATGAATGATGTTAATGTGACATGATTTGTGAAAATTGCTTATGTTGTGTTTAATAACGGAAATGCTTATTTGAATATTTTGTTTCATTTACTGATGAAATTAGTTTGATTTTGAACATAATAAAACATCATTTGAATCAAAAGAATCTTTTTCTGTAATAGTGAACACTTTTGACCAGTGATTACTTTAGTTATTTAAAAAAAAAAAAAAGAATTTAGGAGGAATTCCTCATTGCAGAATTGGCATGTAAAAATCTTGCTTACTAAGCTGTTGGTAGGTGATACATTAAATTGATATAAAGTAACCACAAGGTTGTAACTGTGTTGTTAATTCTTTGGTGTTAAGTTCAAGTTCCAAATGCCTAAGGATGAATTCGTCAGTGCCTTTTAAAAAAAAAAAAATTGCTGGGGCCGGCAACGTGGCCTAGCGGCTAAAGTCCTCGCCTTGAACGCGCCAGGACCCCATATGGGCGCCGGTTCTAATCCCGGCAGCTCCACTTCCCATCCAGCTCCCTGCTTGTGGCCTGGGAAGGCAGTCAAGGACGGCCCAAGGATTTGGGACCCTGCACCCGCATGGGAGACCTGGAAGAGGTTCCTGGTTTCCGGCATCGGATCGGCGCGCGTCGGCCCGTTGAGGCTCACTTGGGGAGTGAAACATCGGGTGGAAGATCTTCCTCTCTGTCTCTCCTCCTCTCTGTATATCCGGCTTTCTAATAATAATAAAATCTTAAAAAAAAAAATTGCCGTAGTTCACACAGTGGTGACTTTTTTTTCCACAATAGCCAGTGCTGATCTTCATTCCTTACCAATGTGGTTATAAGCACAGGCTCCAATGCAAGATCTAATGAAGTGTTTTAGAGTAAGGACACCTTGTTTTGGACTCGGCAGGCCTGCCCAGCAGAAAATTCTGTGATGATGCTCCATTTCTGTTGACGGTAATTGCTGGACACGCAGAGCAGCTAAACAGCCAGAATGGCAAACGTTACTGAGGAGCTGAAGTTCTTGTTTTGTTTAGTTAATGTCAACTTAAGTCACCCCAGGATATAATATTATCCCAGGGTGGTGCTTAACAAACCCCTCATGTACATGGGGAGGCCCTTCTGGATCGTGTTTGGATGCAGCTGATCCAGCGACCCTGAGTGAGCCTCAGACCCTGTTGCTGGCCTAGGAGCCCTTCTTGAGACACAGCGTTGACAACATAGGTATCTTGTGCCCTTTTGCTTAAAGGAGCCCCTATGGGGAGAAAGCAAATTTTAAAATTCTCACAGAGCTTGAGGCTTTCCATGAGTCCCCGCAGCTCTGTTTGAACAGTCCTGTTGCAATGTGTTGAATGCAAGCAGAGAGGAGGAGGCCTTAGGACAACCAGAAAGGGGCCACCAACTTCCCTAAGGGCATGTGTACCACACCCCCCCATTCTGAGTGTGTGTGTGGGAAGTTGTGTGTTCCATCATGCTTGTTGTACAAGGTTAAGGAGAATCTTCTGATGGAAACCATTAGTTTCAGCTTTCCTGCTTTATACAAACAGAAACCCATCTTTCTTACAGGTTTTGTATGTGAAGCTGTGTGGAAATCTGAAATACCAGCAGTCACACCTTTATAGTACAGTGGTGCCACCTGATGGTAAGCGTTTGTATCGCATCTTAATTTTTGTTCTTTCAGATAGAGGTATGTGAGGGTGGGTTTTTTCTGTTTATTTTCAGAGAGTTATTTTTCTGAAAAGCAGTGACGGGTAGTAAGAGGTGGAGATTTCAGGGAGCTGGGGAAGGGGCAGACTCGGGAAGAATGAGAAATCTTCAGTCTACTAGTTCAGTCTCCAGATGGGCCAGTCTTAAGTCAGGGGCCAGGAACTCCACCTTGCTCTCCCATGTGGGTGGCAGGGGCCCACACTCTTGGACTAGCAACTGCTGCCTTCCCAGAAATATTAGCAAAGAGAATTGGAAACAGAGCAGCTGAGATTTGACTAGCACACTCATATGGAATGTAGATGGAGTGCGCAGCAGCTTAGCCCACACCAGGATGAGTGGTAAGCAAAACAGATCGTTATACTTGCATTCTCCTACTGTCGTCTGTCTCACCCGTTGGTGAAGGTCAGTTCCTGTATCTGCTGCTCCCAGAGAATGTGAAGTGTTTTTGGCAAGCTGCCATTCTGGCGGCCAGAGGAGCTGGGGATGAGTCAGAACCAAGCATAGCTGGGAAGACCTTAGGCAGGTGAAGTTATACAGGCATGGTGCAAGTTGTGATGGGGCGTTCTGGATGTGGTGAATTCATCGGCGGGAGGGTGATGCAGCCTCCGTATAAGCCCCGCACATCCGTGTTGGCATTCAGGGGCTTGTGACTTCTCTGTATGAGCATTTCTTGGAGAATCCTTAGATGTTAAAGTCTTCAGTTAACGTTACCTGTTTCTGTAATGTGTCCACCGCCCCATCCTTTTTTTTTTTTTTTTCCCAGAAGTAACAGTTCATTATCGACATGGTCTTCCCTTGATCACACTTACTCTGCCATCCCGGAAAGAGCGCTGTCAGTTTGTGGTCCAGCCGGTGCTGTCCACAGTGGGCTCATTCCTTCAGGACCTGCAGAGCGAAGACAAGGGTGTCACGGCTGCAGCCGTGATTGCTGCAGGTGCGCAGGGGGGCTCGCTGCTCGGTCTCCTGGCCTTCTCTCTTCTTCTCTACTTCTGAGTTGGGTCTTGACTTTTCTAGAAAGAAATTGATTCTTTGATATATTACACGATAAATGGCTGGCCTTTCCTGAGAACTCAGCTCTTACACACCAGTAGTAGTTTTTTTTGTTTGTTTGTTTAAAAAATAGTTCCATTGAATAAATGATCAAAGGAATGTAAGTTTCAGTTACTTCATAAACTTAGGCTGAAAATATTCTTTCTTTCCTTCACTAGGTT
This sequence comes from Ochotona princeps, assembly GCF_030435755.1. Lineage (NCBI taxonomy): Eukaryota > Metazoa > Chordata > Mammalia > Lagomorpha > Ochotonidae > Ochotona > Ochotona princeps. Next base: position 33,839,171 of record NC_080838.1, read on the forward strand.
GGCAGGGCCTGCCCTCCTATGCTTCTAGGAGCCCCTCACTGCTAATCTAGAACTGAGAGGGGTTGAACTAATGGTGCTTGCATGAGGACATGTACTCAGTAAATAAATATTAAATCAGTGACTTGAAAAAGGTTAAACAATCATTGATGTTTAGCCTGCTTATTTCTTTTTTTTTTTTTAATCTTTGCTTTTTTTTTTTATAATCTATTTTATTGTGTTGTTGACAATCTTTACATAGTTAATTACAGTTAAAGAAAGAAAAAGAAAAGAAAAAAAAAGGTTCAGGGGGATAGGGAAGTGGGTAATACTATTATGTCCACATTGTTTCCATCTTGTATCTGAGGTAAAGGGGGATATTGAGGGGGAAGCCCCACCCGGTTTCCCGCCCACCCCGAGTCCCGTATGTGGGGCATGCTCTGAGATATGTGCTCGAGTGGTGTTAATAGTTTTCCGGTTATGAATCGCTGCCAGTTTCGCTCGATGAGGTCGTCCACTGATTGATATGGTCCATCATAAAGTCTCCGTTTGCCCCATATATCGCTGCCAACATATAGCTGAGATGAATGATTGATCTGCTCTGTCTTCTGTCTTTTCTTGATTAGAGTTCTGAGTCCAGCAGTTCGATTAGGGAGATCTCCAAAGAAACTTTGAGGTATTCCCAGACCAGTTTCTTGTATGCTCTAGCAAGCACAGGGCCTGGCACAGTCCATCACCACGATCAGCTGGTGGTTGCAATTGCTGGGTTGGTTCTGTTTTCAGTCCCGAGTTGCACTGGAACCAATGGGTGTTGCAGTCCAGTCTGGTTCTGCCCAGCACGCACTCGGCCCTCACACAAACCAGTGGGAGCTGCAGCCTAGTCGGGGCGACCCACAATAACCCCCACCAGGCCCGCCCCCTACCCTGGTTTGCCAGTATGTGTAGCAGAAGACCAGTCTGTCCCCCATCCCATTTGGCTCTTGTACGTGTCAATGGGTATTAAAGCTTAGTTCTATCTAACCAACTCAACCATCCAGCCCTCACGGGTGTTGTTGAGTGCCTCTCTATCTAGCCATCCCAGCCCCCGTCCCAGTCTTCATGCCCTCCCACGGGAATAGTGACCCAAGAAGGGGGAACCCACTTTTTCCCTTCCAGGTCTCTCTGTCCCAGTTTATGCACTCTTTAGGTGGTTCTGTGATTTGACTTGACAGAATTAGTCCCCAGTGCCAGCTTCTGCGGCTATTCCCAAACATCCCTCACCCACTCTAATTTATGCTTGCACCAGCAGGAATAATCAGCCCAGCCTGGCTTTTCCCTGATCTAGTCCACATGCAGCTCACAGGTGTTGTAGCCTTGCATAGTCTAGTCTGTCTCCATCCCAGCCCACGCTCTCCATTGGGAGTAGCTGTCCGGCGAGGGAACCAGCCCCTTAATCCCCCCGCCAGTTCTGCCCCTCCCTTCCTTCCTGGATCTCATGTGTGCTGGTCGGGTGCTGCATTCATATCCAGTACAGGCAACCACGCCCTGGCATTCCATAATGTGTACTGGTTTTGTCGCGACCAAACCCGGCTCATCCCACACTCTGATCTGGTGATCGGATTTGCCAGTGGGTGATACGGACTGATTCAGCCTGGTCTGCTCCTGACCCATGCTGAATGTGTGCCAGTGGGAAACTTTCCATGGCCTATTCTGGACTGTTTCCTATCATGCTTCTTGCGCTTACCTGCAGGGACTGTGTCCTGCCAGAGGAGTTGCCCAGGCTCCTCCATCAGATCCCCTCCCAAAGGCAGGTTTTGCGCATGCCAGGGGGTCCTTGAGCCAACCCAACTCAGTTCACCTCCTGCCCTAGCAGGAACAGTGGCTTTTCCTGGCTGGCTTTCACCCCATTCTGGTTCTTGTTGTTGGATGTTTCAGCCCAGCCATGGCTCGTCCATACCCACATACAGCTCACGCATGGCTCAGTAGGGTGTTGAGACCCAGCCTAGTCAGTCTCACATCTACCCCTTGGTTCTCCATGCCACCAGATGGTGTTGGGATCTGAACTGGCCTGGTGCATCCAATCCCAGCCCACACTAGTGCCTCGGGTGACTGCAACTGTTTCCTAGATAGAACGCAGCTCCAATTCTAGCACATACGCCCCTTGGTGGGAACCTCAACCTAGTTAGGGTGTCCCGTTACCTCCCCGATTGGGCTTGTTCCTAGCTGTAAATCATGCACCTGCCCGTGGTTGCTCTGGGGACCAGTAGGTGCAAGAGCCTAGCTCGGTATGACCTGTGTTCCATGCTGGTTTCTAGTTTTGCTTGTAAACAAAGGTTTGTTCAGTCCTGCCCAGTACATTACGGTCCATTACCAAGTTACACATTTTGGAGCTACTATGCCCTGCTAGTCTGACCCCCAGATTTGGACGGCATGTTCACCAGCGAGAGCTATGACTCGCCAGGGGAGCTCCCCAAGTACCTTCACTTGATCCACTCCCAAACCCAGTTTACATACATGCCATTGGTTTTTAGGCCAGTGCCCGGTGTACTCTGGCCTCCCATTTGGCCTTGTATGAGCTGGTGAATGTTGCAGCCCGGCCCACCCCACAGCCTATTCAGGATGCACATTTGGGTGCTGCTGCCTTGCCCAGTCCAGTCTATGGTGGATCCCTTTACCTGTGATTGATGGCAGGCTCCTTGGTCACACCTAGCTTAGTCCATAACCACCTAAAATTTAGGTTTACCAGTGGGGCCAAACTTTCTACAGGGTGTGGCCCACACATCCTGCACAGAGTCCACCCCAGTATAAGGTTCTAGAGTGCTAGTTAAAATTATGGACCTGCCTAATGTGACCAGTCTCCTGAACCAACATCATGTCAGGCAAAAAAATATCTTGCTAGACAATCCGGGGTTTATCTTTTGCATTATAGGTGTTCAAAGCTCAGCATTATTGAGTGATTAGAAGTTCTCCAAAAGAAGAGTTACTGGCGTTGGGAATCTTTAGGATTGACTCAGAAGCCAGAAACAGTGGGGTCACCCTAGAGCTATCTAAGCAGCAATTCGGACATCCATTACCCCAGAGCTTCCCAGCCGGGTGGCCAGCAGGCAAAGCCTGGCACCACATGGTGCACTGGCCGCCCTGGATGAGGCCGAGGACTCGTTCACTGCCTTGCGGCAGTGTCTTTGGCGTGAGCCCCCAGCATTGGGTCCGACCCGGCAGGGGCACCCCCCACAGCCGCCACACTGTGAGGAGCGGCAGTTGCCCCCGAATCCCAAGGCCCGAACCCCTCCCAAACTCACCTAGCTGCCAGATATTAGCAGCTGGGTGGAGCTAGGAATTTTAAGCCAGTTCCCAAGTTCCCACATGGTGCACTTACCCTGAGGAATGAGCTCTCTTGGGTCCTGGATGAGGCCGAGGACTCGCTCACTGCCTTGCGGCAGTGTCTTTGGCGTGAGCCCCCAGCATTGGGTCCGACCCGGCAGGGGCACCCCCCACAGCCGCCACACTGTGAGGAGCGGCAGTTGTCCCCGAATCCCAAGGCCCGAACCCCTCCCAAACTCACCTAGCTGCCAGATATTAGCAGCTGGGTGGAGCTAGGAATTCTAAGCCAGTTCCCAAGTTCCCACATGGTGCACCTACCCTGAGGAATGAGCTCTCCCGGGTCCTGGATGAGGCCGAGGACTCGTTCACTGCCTTGCGGCAGTGTCTTTGGCGTGAGCCCCCAGCATTGGGTCCGACCCGGCAGGGGCACCCCCCACAGCCGCCACACTGTGAGGAGCGGCAGTTGCCCCCGAATCCCAAGGCCCGAACCCCTCCCAAACTCACCTAGCTGCCAGATATTAGCAGCTGGGTGGAGCTAGGAATTTTAAGCCAGTTCCCAAGTTCCCACATGGTGCACTTACCCTGAGGAATGAGCTCTCTTGGGTCCTGGATGAGGCCGAGGACTCGCTCACTGCCTTGCGGCAGTGTCTTTGGCGTGAGCCCCCAGCATTGGGTCCGACCCGGCAGGGGCACCCCCCACAGCCGCCACACTGTGAGGAGCGGCAGTTGTCCCCGAATCCCAAGGCCCGAACCCCTCCCAAACTCACCTAGCTGCCAGATATTAGCAGCTGGGTGGAGCTAGGAATTCTAAGCCAGTTCCCAAGTTCCCACATGGTGCACCTACCCTGAGGAATGAGCTCTCCCGGGTCCTGGATGAGGCCGAGGACTCGTTCACTGCCTTGCGGCAGTGTCTTTGGCGTGAGCCCCCAGCATTGGGTCCGACCCGGCAGGGGCACCCCCCACAGCCACCACACTGTGAGGAGAGGCAGTTGCCCCCGAATCCCAAGGCCCGAACCCCTCGCCTGCTTATTTCTAAGAATGATCTCAGTAACTTTGAAACAGAAAGCATGAAGAGAGACTAGAAACTAAAATCTTTCTCTAGGAGCCTTCGAGCAAGGAGGTTTTCTGCACTGAAAACTCTATAGTTGGGTTTAAATTGCTAGTGGTCCAGGAATATACCAAAAAATGTATCATTAGCACCTTAGAAATATTTTGGGTTGATGTTTTGGTGTTCTTACATGTATGTAAAGGATAATGTAGAATTTCCACTGAAAAACCACACTCAGTTGATTTCTTTTAATAGTGATGATTGAAGAAGCTGGTTAGAAGTTATTTAAATGTATGTTTTGAAACGACACTTTGAAAGTCAGGTGTGGTGATCTTTTTTTTAAGAGACTGTGTGGGCAGCCTCACACAGGTGGAGTCTGCCTGTGTTTAATTTGGTCTTGAAATGAGTATTCTGAGCTTGTCATAGTTTGCCCATTGTGTGGGTTGAGTTATTTGGCAGTTCTTGGGAAAGTCATCTCACCTCCATTGACGAATGGGAACCCAAACAGGCAAGTTCCAGGAACAGACCCAGGCTCAGACTTGACTGCTGCCTTCTGGGACAAAAGGACTATGGGGAACCAGACAGGAGGTGGGCAACCAGGTTCTTCCTGATTCTAGAAACAGGATTCCTGCTGTTAACAAATGGTACTGTGGCTAAAACAGCTCTGAGTGAACATAGCCAACATGGTCAAGAGCAAATAGACCTCCAGCATTTTCCTGGATTTGGTTTCATGTAATATATAGTCGCTTGGAAAGATGGTAGAAAAATCCCACCCTGCTCCAGTGTTTGAATCACTGTGCAGTACGTTTACTTTTTTTTAAAGAGATTTATTTATTTTTACTGGAAAGTGAGATACACAGAGAGGAGAGACATAGATGAAGTTCTTCTATCCAGTGATTCACTCTGCAAGTGGCTGCAATGGCCAGAGCTGTGCCAATCCAAAACCAGGAACCAGGAGCCTCTTCTGGCTGTCCCATGTGGGTGCAAGATCCCAAGGCTTTGGGCTGTCCTCCACTGTTTTTCCAGGCTACAAGCAGTGAATTGGGAAAAAAGCAGAGCGCCAGAATATAAGCTGGTGCCGATATGGGATCCTGACACGTTCGAGGTGAGGACTTTAGCTGCAAGGTGACTGTGCCAGGCCTTGACTTTGCAATGTAACCCAGGTGTTAAGAAAGTAAAGTTTAGTTCAAAAAGAATACCTAGGCTATATAAGAAGCTGAGCCAATCACATTGAAATAGAAAAGTTCTAAGAGGGGTTTTTCTTTCGAAATGATTCTAGAATATTTGAAATTGCTGTTGGAATCTCCTGCTTCTATCTACTTCTGTGAATTAAATCACACAGTTGTAATAATAAAAAGTTTATTTGCTTATTGGAAACGGAAAACAAAAGACAGGTTTTCATCTGCTGGTTTGTTCCTCCCAGAGGCCCTAACAGCAGGGTCTGGCAAAGCCAGGAGCAGGAGCTCCATCCAGGTATTCCATGTGGGTGTTATGGAGCCAACTCCTTGGGCCATCATCTGTGTTAGATTACCAGGCCTTTATATTTCAACAAAGGAAGAGACAACTTGCATGCCCTTCTGCAGGGACAGTCTGGCTAGGGGATTAACCTGCCCTCCAGCCCAGCTGGTTGAATGGGACAGGAGGCTCTTGCTTCTGCCATTTGGTCCAGTGATATGGGAGGTGGAGCACTGGGCAGGGGGCTCCTGCCACTTTATACATCTGCATCCCATGTTAGGAGTGCCTGGGACCGAGTCCCACCCCGGTGTTCGATCCAGCTTCCTGCTAGTTCCTGCTCATCATGTTAGGATGCAAACACTTGAGTTCTTGTCACCCACGCGGGAGACCCATATGGAATTCTTGGCTCCTCTCTTCTGCCTTGCCTAGCCCTAACTATTGCAGGCTTTTGAAGAGTAAACAAATAGCTAAAGATCTCTGCCTCTCTGTCATTCTGTCTTTCAAATAAATAAATACATCTTAGAAAATAAAAAGGAAAGAGGAGACAGAACAACCAGAGAAAATGGTCCCTTCAGTAAGAATGCTGTTGGAGTCTGGGGGAGCCCCCTAAAAGGCAGGTGTCCATACTGTGTTGTTAAGCCCCATGTTAGTCATTTTCTGTGTATTGGAGCATGGTTCTTGTTGTTTTATGAGTTTGGCGTTATGTTTTCACTTTCAGATGGCAGTGAGATACCAGCTTCCACCTTGATGGGAACTTTGCTCATGAAAGATTTTAAGCTTGTCATCAATGAAGTGGCTTATGATGTGCAGTGCCCTAACAAAGGTAAGAACACGTCTTGTCCAACCACCTGCCACGGTGGGGCTTTTAGTGGGAGCAGAGCAGACCTTGTGAGGGACAGAATTCATTGACATATTCCAAAAGGGCTACCTTTTACCCTCCCGTTGCTGGAAGCAGAAAGGGGTTGTCTAGCGTTTTTTCTGTGAGAACCTGGTAGGATGTCAAATCTCAAAGGTGTGCTCACTGAACCCCCAGCAGTTGGCCAGTGGCAAGCACAGGCTTTCAGACCCTGGGTCTGGCTACTTTCAAGTTCCCACCCAGGGTCTCTGCTTCTGTAAGTCATGGTTCTCTTATATCCACCTGTCCCTTCAACTTCAAAGGCAGCAGTTTGCCATATGACTTCAGTTCTTCTTAGAGATCTAAAAAGAATTGCTGATTTTCAATTTCTTCAGCTTTTTCGCTTACTGTTAAGATGAAGTGAACTGGCATTGTGGCGTAGCAGCAGCATAAGCTGCCATTGGCAGTGGTGGCCTGTTTGAATGCTGGCTGCTCTACTTCTGATATATCCCACTGACAACATGCCAGGGAAGTCAGTGACTAAGGGACCAGGAGCCCAGGTCCCTGCTACTCATATGGGAGACCAGGATGAGAGCAACAGGATTTCTAAGTGCCTCGTCAGGCCACACAGAAAACTAGAAGTCTTAAGTCTTTTTAAAAGGCATTTTTTTGTTTTTAAAAAGGTTTCTTTTTATTTGAAAGGCAGATTTACAGAGAGAAGGATAGAGAGAGAGAGAGAGAAGGATAGAGAGAGAGAGAGAGAGAGAGAGAGAGAGAGAGATCTTCCACCTGCTGGTTTACTCCTTAAATGGCCTCAACTGTAGGAGCTGAGCAGATCCGAAACCACAAGTCAGGAGTTTCTTCCAGGTCTCCCACAAAGGTACAGGGGCCCAAGGACTTGAGCCATCCTGCACTGCTTCCCTAGGCCATAAATGGGGAGCTGGAATTCAAATATCCTCTGTTCTTTTCTTTCTTATTCTAGTATTCCTATTTTGCATGTAGCATGCGTTTGGAATTGCTGCATAGCCCTGGATATCTTGTCAGCTTCCCTCCCCAACCCCCATTATTTGTTTGGTTTTCCATTGGGAATTTTTGACTCACATTATCTCCCAGCTCACTGATTTCTTCCTTCCCAGGGTCTAGTCTGATAATGACATTCTTCATGTTTTACACTGACTCTATCTAGTAATTCTTCTCGGTTGTTTCTTATCATTTCTATTATGACCTGTATCATTTAATCGTGATTAATTTAATAGCCCAGTAGATGATTCCAAAATCTTTGTCATGAGTGGGCCTGATTTTGATGCTTGCTGTGTCTTTTCACACTTTCTTTTCTCTTGCCTTGTGTAATTTTTCCCTCCAAGAGCTGGACATAATATATCAAGTAAAGGAAATTGAAGTAAAGTAAACAGGTCTTTTACTGTGAGATTTGTGCTCATCTGAGTATTAATTAGGCTGTTTAATGTTTGCTGTAGTGCCAGAGGTTTCATTTTCCTTTAGTGTCCTTATTTTGATCTCTCGAGCTATTTCTGGCCTTCCTAGAAGTTCTTTCTCAAGTGGAATCTGTTTTGTATAGGACAGATGATGTGGTGGCAAGGTATCAAGGGCAGAAAGCATTTCTGATCTTAGGATTAATGTCTGGGGTGTTTTGTTTTGTTTTGTTCTGTTTTGTCCTGCACCCCTCACCTATAACATTCACAAGAATTTCCTAGGCTTCTTCCTCTCCCCACCGTAGGACAGGAAGACGTGAAGCAGACTATCCTTCCCTCAGGTCAGACTAGGCTTTGGGGTAAGGGTAACATGGTCTCCTTGTGCTCATAGGGATATATAAGCAGAGCTATTTCAAAACAACTGCCCTTCCTCTCCGCTGTCAGCAGCAGCAGCAACAGCAGTATCAGTGTTTGGCTTTGGTCTCTTCACACCTTCAGTGTGAGAACCTGGCGAGGCTCCTGGAGGTGTAGCTGATGAGAGCTTGGAGTTGGGCTGCTTGGGCGGGTGTATGCGTGCCCCCAGCGAGCCAGGGAGCATGGCTCGGGTGGCTTAGTTCCAGAGGCTTGGGGTCCTGAGAAGCTACAGTCACAGACTGCTGAGGGGAAGAGGAAGTGATGAGTTCATGCCTTAGTGGACTGATGATAAAATCAGCCAATGGCTAACTCATAGGAGACCAGCAATGACGTGTGGAATGCTGAGTGCTGATTGGTGAATGTTGGAGGTTGCTGGAGTTGGGAAGTTGTCATTTTGCAGCTTGAATATACATCATCAATAGGAATCTTCAATAGATGCTAAGTGGGGGAGGGAATTCCATGAAGCAAGCAAGGAAATGCTCTTAGAAAACCATTGGGGTAGGGGGTGGCATCAATGGCTAAATCCTCGCCTTGCAAGCATCAGGATCCCATGTGAGCACAAGTTCCTGTCTGTATTCCATGTGGGAGACCTGGAAGAGTTTTGGATAGGCTCAGTTTTGGATGGTGGCCACTTGGGGAGTGGACCAGTGAATGGAAGATTTTTCTCTGTATCTCTTCTCTCCATAAAAATCTGATCTATCTTTCCAAATAAATAACTCTTGAAAGGGAAGGAAAAAGGAAAGGAAAGGGAAGGGAAGAGAAGGGGAAGAAAGGAAAGAAAAGAAAGATGAAAAAGGCCAGGTGGAAAATGAGGGAAGGATCTGGCCTGGCAGTCAAGATTAAGTTCCCATGTCTCAGTGCCTCTTTCAGTTCCTAGTTCCCTCCCCTCCCCTCCCCTCCCTTCCCTTCCCCTTCTTTTTAAAGATTTATTCATTTTTATTGGAAAGACAAATTACAGATGGGAGACACAGACAAAAAGATCTTCCATTACTGGTTCACCCCTCAATGGTCACAATAGCCAGAGCTGAGCTGATCTGAAGCAGGAGCCAGGAGCTTCTTCTGAGTCTCACACGTGGGTACAGAGTCCCAAACCTTTGGGCTATTCTTCGGTGCTTTCCCAGGGTACACGCAGGGAGCTGGAAGGGAAATGGAGCAGTGGGGACACGAACCAGTATACATATGGGATTCTTGCTCTTGAATGGGGAGGATTAGCCAATCGATTCATCTTGCTCAACTGTTATCCTATTTCTAGTTCCAGCTGCTTGCTGATGCCACAGTGAATCAGCAGTGAGGGCCCAGCTCACTGCTTTTCTGTCCCCTGCCTGACCTGGACTGCCTTCTGTCTTCCAGCCTTTGGCCTGGCCATAGTGAACATCTAGAGAGTGAACCAGTTGGGAGTGTGTTGTCACTGCCTCTAAAGAGAAGGAAAGCTCCTGTTCAGAGGCCCACAGCCCATCTCTGGTGCCCTGGGGACCAAGGGGCTACAGTGTCTTTGTGACAGGTGCCTGTTTCTGTCTTTTCAGCACTTCCTTTCACTGTGATGATGCAACTAGATGACCCAGTCTGATTCTGTATCCCCATGGTCCAGCACTGGTACTAGTTGTTTCTTTGAGGATATCTCAAAGAAGCACACTAAAAATATTTTAAATGGCATGTTTGAGCATTATATGGAATTTCCAAACATAAACAAGAATAGAGAAATTCATGAGTCACTCTTCTGGACAATCACAAACTTTCTTTTGTTCTCAGTTCACTAGTAAATTGGGCAAGGGCAGGTATTTGAAATAGCAGTTACATCAGACAGGACACAGACATCTTAGAGCACAGTGCTTGGGTAGAACCTGGCTTTGCTTTCTGCAGTGTCCACACCGGCAGGCACACAGCAATACCCCAAGTGCCTGGCTCCCTGCCACCCACGTGGGAGACCAGCACTGAGTTCTTGGCCCTTGGCTGCGGCCTGGCCTAATCCCAGCTGAGGGGGGTATTTGGAGATTGACCAGCAGAGGAAGATCTGTCTTTCTTGACCTTTCAAATAAATAAAAAGTTAAAAAAAGAAAATATCAGGGAAGTGTTTAACCTCAAAGAGGGGACAGCTGGCAGAAGCTGAGAAATAAGAAAGCAGAAGCCCCTGTGAGGATGCTCTCATGTCCAGTGGGTTCCTGACACCCTTTTGTTCTTGAGGTTGAATAGCTGAGGAAAAAAAAAAAACAGAAGTATGTGTGTTTAGACCTTCTTCTACCCCTAGCCCCAAGGCAAAGCACAGCCTAGGATCCTAGCCCCAGCTGGCTCCCAGAGGAGCACTCTGCCTGTGTAGAGTGTGCTGGGTTGGGTTTGAGCATCACAGGTAGGCAGCTTCCCATGTCCCAGCAGCCTTGGCATCAAGTGCTGCCTGCACGGGTCCCAGACTGAAGCTGTGTCACATTGTAAATCCCAAGAGGACATTGTAGACATTAAAACAAATTATTATTTTTATTGGAAAGGCAGATGTACAGAGAGGAGGACAGACAGATAAAAAGATGTGTCTACTGGCTTACTCCCCATGTAGCTGCAAGGCTGAAGCTGATCTGATCTGAAGCCAGGTGCTTCTTTCCAGTCTCCCACGCTGGTGCAGGGTCCCAAGAACCCGAGGCCTTGGAGGGGGAGAGTGTGACGACTGCCTTATGTCTTCTCAGGAAATCTAACTAATGAGCACATCCCCGAGATGGAAAGCGTGAAAGCCTTGGTTCACAGGCTCTTCACAGTCTTGCACTTAGAAGAGTTTCAGAAGAGGAGAGAGCACCTGCTACTGGAGAAAATCGACCACCTGAAGAGACAGCTGCAGCCCCTTGAGCAGGTGAGGAGCGCCATGGTCTGGTCTGGCAGAAAACATTGCCAAGTCTGTTCCACATACCTCACAGAAACACCTTCCTTAGTGCTTCTGTGCAAACTGGCCCATACATCCTCCCGAGGAGCCTGCCAGCTCACTGCTGTTGTGTCCTCATCTTCAGTGTGGAGCTGACACATGGTGGAGCCTAAATGGGAACTTGGGTGACCTACCTGCAGAGCTGCTCCCGCCCCGCGCTGGTTTTCCCCTTCAGGGATGGCCCATCACTTCTCTGAATAAGCACAACAGGAGCTGGGATGGACCTGCTGGCTGCTACTCATTTTTCTCTTTTGGGACTAGACCAAGGCCCCCAGCTCTGCTGAGCAGAAGTTAGTACAGCTAACAGCTGTAGAGTTGCAGCTGTAGAGTTAGTACCAAAGTTTCCAACATGAAGTTAATCAATGGTGGAGGGGGAAAATAAGTAATTTTTTTTTAGTGGTGGTGGTGGTGGTATGTGTGTGTGTGTGCACGGGAGTAGGAGGAATCCATTTTAAGGGAGAATCTGCACTGAACACGCATTTGTTATTTTTTAAATACTTTTTTTAAAGATTGATTTTTATTGGAATGTCAAATTTACAGAGAGAAGGAGAGAGAAAGATCTTCCATCTGATGATTCACTCCCCAAGTAGCTGCAACAGCAGGAGTTAAGCCAATCAGGAGCCAGGAGCCTCCTACAGGTCTTTCATGCAGGTGCAGGGTTCCAAGGCTTTGGACTGTCCTCTACTGCTTTCCCAGGCCACAAGCAGGGAGCTGGATGGGAAGTGGAGCGGCCGGGACATAAACTGGTGCCCATATGGGTTGCCGGTGCATGTAATGCAAGGATTTAGCCACCAGACTATTGCTCCGGGTCCATTCTAAAAAGACTTTTTACTTCAAAGGCAGAGTTACAGAGAACAAGGGACAGAGAGAGATCTTCCATCTGCTGATTTACTCCCCAGATGACTGCAATGCTTAGGGCTGGCCTGGTCTGAAGCCAAGAAGTCAGGAACTTCTAGATCTCCCATGTGGGTACAGGGCAGTTGGCCATCCTCTGATGCTTTTCAGGCAGTTGACCATCCTCTGATGCTCTCCCAAGGGCATTCCCAAGCGGGCTGGACCAGAAGTGGATCAGCCAAGACTTGAACGAGTGCCAGTGTGAGATGCCAGCACAACAGCTTAATGTATTACACCATGTGGCCGGCCCCGTACTTTTTAATAGTTACCTCTAAGGATGGGAGAGAGGGCTTTTGTTGGATTGCTTACCCATAATTTTCTTTGCCTTTAAAAAGTAAAATTATGGGGCTGGTGTTGTGGCGCAGTGAATTATGATGGCATTGCGTATCAGCACTGGTTTGAGTCCCAGCTGCTCTGCTTCTAAACTAGCTTCCTGCTAATGAACTTGGGACATGGCTCAAGTGCTTGGGCTCCTGGCACACATGGGGGAGACCAGAGTTCCAGGCTCCTTGCTTTTGCCTGGTCCAGCCACTCCCCAGCCATTGCAGCCATTTGGGGAGTGAACCAGTGATGGAACAGAGTTTCTATCACTCTGCCTTTCAAATAACTAATTTTTTTAAAAAGTTGGGAATATATTTTGAATCTTCAAATTTTAAAATCCTTGTGCATACTCCTGTTCCCACTTTCTTTCACTAAGAATGCATCCTGGAATCTTTCCATACTGGTACACAGACAGCTTCCTCATTACAGTCACATAGCGCGATGGACTTCGGACAGCAAGGACACTGTGACAAAGTCACACATGTGCAACTCCACCTGTAGGATGGATCCCTAGATGTGGATTTACGGGAACCAAGAAATTATGCCTGTAATTTTAGGGGGTTCAGAGGATGACTATGAGCTTTTTCAGAAATTTCTTTGTATTTGAATGGCAGAGCTACAGAGAAAAGGAAAGGCTGAGGGAGAGGTCTTCTATTTGCTGGTTCATTCTCCAAATGGTCACAATGGCTGGAGGTGAGCCGATCCAAAGCCAGGAGCTTCTTCCAGGCCTCCCACGTGGATGCAGGAGCCCAAGGATTTGAGCCATCTTCCACTGCTTTCCCAGACCATAAGCAGGGAGTTGGATTGGAAGTGGAAGAGCCAGGACACAGAACTGAGATGCTGGTGCCAAAGGCAGACGCTTAACCTACAAACAACATCACAGCACCGGCCCCGATTTTTGAGTTCTTCCTTGTATAGTTTCCTTTATTTTTCCCATGGGAAAATATTACTGTTATGATTTAAAAGATTCACAGATCAGGAAATGAATGATCACTCAGTAAACTAGATTATAAGCCATCTCTCATATAGGTGATCTTCAGAATGTCGTGGATGGATGTTTATTCTAAGGATCCCTGGATTATTGTTCTTCTCTCCCTTCAGTTTACTTGTAAACTGAACTGTTTCCTGTCCCTCCAGGTGAAAGCTAGACTTGAAGCTCGTTCAGAAGCCAACACCAGCAGGCTCCTCTGGGCTGGCTTAGCACTGCTGTCCACTCAGGGCGGGGCCCTGGCCTGGCTCACTTGGTGGGTGTACTCCTGGGACATCATGGAGCCAGTCACATACTTCATCACGTTCGCAAATTCCATGGTCTTTTTTGCATACTTCATAGTCACTCGACAGGTACGTCAGAATATCTTTGCAAAGAATTCGTTATTCAAGTCATGAGCAGTAAAGCCTTTTTTAGCTTCTGCTACCTGTGGTTTTATAAGCTGATACTTTTGTTTTGGAAAAGGCTAGAGGCACATACACAACACAGAGAAGCTATATATAAATAATGAGCACAACACAGAAATTCTTCCACTGGGATGCACGTGTCAGTCATGTTCTCTATGCCCTCCTGTATACATAGTTTGTATTGCCATCCACCTCATACTTTGTCTAGTGGTTGGTTACTTTTGCCAAGAATCTCCCTTTTTCTTTCCCTTCCAGCATATAACTGTCCCAGCTTGCTTGCTTGTCAGAGCAGCAGGTGGCAATCATGGGTAGAACTCAGCATTTCACCTGTGATACCTTAGGCTTGCTCCTCCGCCTTTGGGGTGGCGGAGTCGCATCTACCTTGCTGAAGTGATCATGTTCCTTTCCTTTTCTTAGAGTTACACTTACTCTGCTGTGAGGAGCAGGCAGTTTCTTCAGTTCTTCCACAAGAAATCAAAGCAACAGCATTTTGATGTGGAGCAGTACAACAGGTTAAAGGAGGACCTTGCCAAGGTGTGTTACTGCAGACACGTGTGATGGCTGGTTTTCTCTGGGAGAACGGAACTCACCTTGATGGCTCATGCTCACAGGTTAAATCCCGGGCTTTCACATCTGCTCCTTGTGGGGCTGGCTGTTCAGTGAGACAGCTGGTCCAGCTGCCGATGAGTTTCATATCGCATCTACAGTTTAAATATGTGTGCAAATGTCTTGAGTGATTTTGAATAAGGGAGAAGGATTTCAATAAGCAATTGGTTTTTAAGTGAAACAGATGAATTTCTGGAAGCTGTCCACTGTGCAGGAACTCAGCTCTCCACAGGCACTGGTTTCTTTTCCTTACAGATAAAGGAACTCTTAAGCCTGCCCTTCTCTCGGGTAAATGAGACAGGCTACCCTGACAGCCACATTCCAGATGTGCGATGCTGGAAAGTGAGGGAAACATGTCAGTAAGTGAGAAGTTTCCCTGAGGGGAGCTTGTGAAGCTTCAAGCCATCATTTTATCATAATCGATTTAGGCAGCTTAAAAAAATTATGTGAAAGGGGTAGGGGAGAGATCTTGCCCAGGTGGGCCAGGCTGAAGCCAGAGTTTCAAGGGCTCATGTAGTTGGGGCATCATCCACTGCCTCTCCAGACACCTTCGCAGGGAGCTGGGCCTGCAGCAGAGGCCAGGACTCCAAGCGACGCTCTGAGCCAGTGTTGTGGGCAGCAGTTTAACCTATGGTGTTGCCAGCTGGTCCCCTTAACTCTCATCTCTCGACTCCCAGTTTACTCAAGGGTTTTTGTCCAGAAGAGGATTTCTTAGTCCAGAACTGTAGTTTTAGTTTTTATAATCAAATAGCCCTAATAACATCTCCTTCATTGAGGCTAGTGCAACAGGATAAGTGATGAACTGTGATGCTAGCGTGTGCAATGAGTGCTTCTGGTCCACCCCCTGCTAACAGCCCTGGGAAGGCGGCAAGGGTGACCCAGAGACTTGATTCCGTGTCACCCACCAGGACATCTGGACAGAGTGCCACATGTCAGCCTGGATTCTAGGGGTTACTTAACGACTGCATCTGTAGAGAGAAGGTCCTTTTCTCTGTCCTTCCCTCTGTTGCTATAACGTTTTAATGTATCCATCTTCAAAAGAATTCTTCACGGCTACCTGCATACTCACTGAATAATCAAGTCATCACTATATTTTTTGCTATTTGTACCTTCTAAATTACCCCTGATATTGTAAACTCCTCTTACATTGGATGATTCAAATCAAAGCTAGGGAATGGATGTTCTCACAGCCATTTTATCAGGACAGGATCATTTAAGAGTTAAAATTCTATGCATCAGGCATTATTTTTATAGGTAATAAAAGGAAGAGAAAAAGAACAACTGGGAAGTCACAGGGTTGGTTTAAGTACAAACTGGAAAGGCCATTAGAAATGATTTAAGCTGCTAGTTAGAAGAAAAACAAAGACCAAAAAAGTGGGCCACGCGCAGTGGCCTAGTGTTTAAAGTGCTTGCCTTGAACATGTCAGGATCCCATATGGGTGCTGGTTTTAATTCTGGAAGCCCTGCTTCCCATCCAGCTCCCTGCTTTTGGCCTGGGAAAGCAGTGGAGGACAGCCCAAAGCCTTGGGACTCTGCACCTTGCGGGAGACTGCGAGGAAGCTCCTAGCTCCTGGCTTCAGATTGGGGCAGCACTGGCCATTGTGGTCATTTGGGGAGTGAATCAGTGAATAAAGAACTTCCTCTCTGTCTCTCCTACTCTCCGTATATTTGACTTTGCAATTAAAAAAAAAAAAAAAAGAAAAGCATTCGGAAGCATTCGGTTAAAGTATCAACAGTAAAATTCACCTTGCATAAAACCAACATAACATTGGTGGATTTTCAGTATTTACTACTTAGTTTCAGTGTACTCTGCTGCCCTGGGGCACACTCTATATAAGGAGTTCCTGCTGTAGCAATGTGGCTGCCTCCCCTGATCATGTGTTTCTCCTTCTCTCGTGACAGGCCACAGAATCCCTGAGACAGGTGCGCCACCCGCTCTATTTGAGAATGCAAGTAGAGGAGCTCAGTGAAAAGAATTAATCTTACCTTTTACTGGATTTTTCCATGTGTTGATTGTACCTTATGAATGTCATTTCTGAGTCTCATAGTTCATTTCAATCTGTTTCAATTTCTAGTTAATAAATTCTTATTTTAAAAAAAGTGTTCTTTCAAGATCTTGCCTGAGTATTCTGGGTTGTGGAGGCCTGTGTGCATGCATCAGAGCCCCAGCAGCTGCTGGTGGCTCAGGCCCTCCACAGCCTGGGCTGTTTCTTCCCACTTGAAGGTGTGATGGTCTGTGTACTTGGCATGTACTTTAGCCTCTGATACAATCATTTTCCCATTAGCATTGTTTATAACATTTTTATCAAAAAGGTATGGACGTCCCATGAACCACAGTGTCTAGCTGGTACTTTCTGAACTGCAAGTGAAACAGCACACTGTAGCTTCTGAATGAGCAAGGCACAAGCTGCAGTTACTAAAGCTGACACGGCCCATCTTCAGCTTCTGGAAGGTACCTTGTGTGTCAGGCTATTAAATACTACACAATGAGGCTTACCATGACAGTCTGTGACCAGGGCTCATCAGTGTGAGTGTAGGAGGGTACATCAGTAACTTACAAATAGAGGGGGTTTTTTACATGAAAGAATTGAGATTCATGTATAGTTTTTTTCATGACAGACATATTGGATGGACTTTTAAAAGACCTTCAAGCAACTCAACAGAGAAGATGAAGATGCTGGCATAATGTTTTGCAGGTGCCTAGCTTTTAGAGCTGGGAGTTTTTATATCTCCAGAATGTCACAGTTGTTGATTAATTGGAAGTTAAAGTCATCAACAAAATGTGGTAATCGTATCAGCTATTAAACCACAGTAAGTTCAAGTAAAACAATTCTACAGATTACACAAATGACAATGTGATTTACAAAAATTTTTAGTAAAATATGATTATCAAGTGTTAGGGCAAAACTGGGTAACACTAAAGTTTATTTAGAAAATTAAGTATTCAAATGCTGGTAGGATTTTCTGTTAACGTCCTGAGTATTTTCCTTTTTGTTTCCATACATATCAAATTCTTAAATCCATATCCACCCTGAGCTAAACACAAGTGAAGTTTTTTGTTGAATACTAAATCTTAAAAATCTCAATTGCTGGTGCAGAATGGGAATCATTTTGGACACACATCATGACTAAATCAGCCCCTAGTTGCTTGCTTTGGGATAGAAGTGCAGCTTCTTAGTTAGCATCGATGCAAAGCAGGGGATCTGCTTCTTCCCGATGGCATTTCGGTTTCTGGAGATGTTCACCCGGCGCTGTGAGACTTTCCTGTTCACCAGCGTGAGGAGTTCTGTGAACTCCAAGGAGGAGCCGTATTTTCCCAACATTTCACACAAATCCTGAATGTACCATGAGCCATTGTTAGGATCCCGGAAGGAAAAATATCCTAAGAAAGACGAGGAAAAAATAAAAAAGGTCATAATGTATCCTGGCTCTCGGTAGCAAATGGTTGGCAAAAACTTTTATAATTCAGTTACAGAAGGTCTCAACAATCCTTGAGAAAGACTGAGATACACCCACAACTTGCAGATCATGTTACTTCTATAGTTTGATATCAGAGTCACTAAGAAATCCCAGTCATCCTGAGGGATAATTGAAGGAGTGTGCGTGGTGAGGCTGAGGGAGATGGTGGTTGAATCAGAGGCTCTGGCAACCATCTCCGCATGGAAACATCAATAGGAATGTCGATTCATACATGAAACCACCTTCACAAGACAAACGACGCCACCTTAGACGCTAGCAGGCCTGCTTTGGGTACAAGAACAGTGAGAGATGCACTGAAGAAGGCAGCAAGGAACGAACTGCTCACTTGCCATTCCCAGTTCCAAGGAGATCCAAATCTCTCCAGGAAAACAACAGCCAAAAACTTCCCCTGCCTTGGGGAAGATATGCATGTCCAGGTAAAGGAGGCCCACAGGACCCGGATGGACATGACCAGATTAGATCCTCAGTGCTTCTTGTTGTAGTCAAACTCAAAAGCACACCATGAGGAAAGAATTTAAAAGTTCCCACCCATGTGGGAGACTGGAAAAAAGCTCCTGGATGCTGCTTTTCGTCTGGCTCAGCCCTGGCCAAGACGGGCAGGTGGGAAGTAAACCAGCAAATGGAAGAGCTGTGTCTCTCACTCTGCAACTTTCACTTGCAAGTATGAATAAATAATGAAGAGAAAAACAGCCGTGTCTTATTTTACATGTACATATATATGTATACATATACACACATTCTCTAATTTTGGATGTTAACTATACTAAATTTCCCAACTGAGAGAGACAGACTGCTTGAATAGATTGCTTCCAAGAAGAACCCATTATAGACACAGACTGAAAGGGGATGGAACCAAGAAAATACTCCACTTAACCTGAACTTGAAGTGTGCATAAATAAACATTTTTGTATCAACATGCTCTTAAAAAGTACAAAAGACAGCAAGGGGGACATGACATAGAAGATCAATCCAGTGAGAAGGACAGTGGTTGTAAACATGTGATGACATGTACCCACTTTGACCAAACATGAGGGCAAAGGTAGGGACAATCATAGTCACAATGGGGGATGTCCACAGCTCACTTTCGTCAGTGGACTGATCATCCTAACCAATCAATGCAGAGACATCAGCCTGAAGAAACGCTACAGATCTGATGGTCCTCACAGATTACTACATCCCACAGCTGCAGGATACATCAGCTTTTGGATATGGGATATTCTCTAGGATGGATTGTTAGACTACAAAACAAGCCTTAACATGTGGAACAAAATCAAAATCCTATCCTGTATATATTTTGATCTAGGAATTATAAAAAATACATGGGTCCTGCTTCTGACTGAACACTGGGTCACTAAGAAATCAGGAGGGAAATTATAAATCTGGTAAAACAAATGGAAACCTAACATGCCAAAACTGCTTTGATACCACTAAAGCATTGATAAGAAAGAAATTTATGGCAATAAGCATTTATGTCACCTCCACCACCCCCAAAATGGAGGATACCATTAAACAATTGAAGATGCATCACAAAGACTCAGAAAGAACAAAGCAAACCCAAATATAAAGGGAAAGGAGGATGAGAGCAGAAACCATAAATCATCAGGGCAGGCTCTTGGGCATAGCAGATAAGACCCTGACTGAACGTCTATACTCCATATCAGAGTGCCTGGTTAGACTTCCACATCCACTCTGATCTGGCTTCCTGGGTCACCCTGGGAGGCAGCAGGTGACAGCTTAATTGCTTGAGTCCATTGCCACCCACCTGGGAGACTGGCATGGGATTCCTGACTTTGGTGCAACTTAGGTCCAACCCAGTTGTGGCAGTTGACGGACATCAGGAGAGTGAAACAGTAGGTGGGAGATATCTGCCTTTCCAATAAAAGGACAATAAATCTAAGAATAATTTTAAAAATCAGACTAAAAACAAAACATAAAATCAAGGAACCTTGGCCTAAGAGAAGCTAGAAGTCCTGAAAAAGGAGGCATTAAACCTGAATACATAAATGTACAAAAAAAGCATTGTATGTCAACAGATTAGAAAACTTGCAACAAGGTGATACATTTTTGGAATAATAAAACTTTAAAACTGGACCACAATGATACCAAAAGCCAGGACAGGTGGGTAATGAGATTTGGGCAGTAACAAAAACCCCAACACAGTCCAGTCCTGGACTAGATGGCATCAGTAGTGAATTCTACAAAAATTTTAAGGAAAATCTAATACTAATTCTCACATTATTTCAAAAAATTAAAAGGAAAACTTTCTAATTCATTTTAGGTCAACAGTGCTATGTTCAAAACAAAACCAAAAACAAAGATACAAATAAAAAAACAAAGATCCATAGAGCAATACCCTGATAAATATATATTCAAAAATTCTGAACAAGTCAGTACCAAATCAAACTCAACAACCCATCAATAAGATGATTGAAACCAGCACTGTGGTGTAGCAAGCTAAGCTTTCTCCTGTGTCACTAGCATCCAATATGGGCACTGGCTTGGGTTCCGGCTGTTCTGCTTCTGATCTAGTTCCCTGCTGATGATCTGGGAAAGAAGCAAAAGATGCTCCATGTCCTTGGGCCCATCACCCACATAGGAGAACCAAAAGAAGCTTCTATCTTTGGATCAGCTTATTTGGGGCCATTGTGGTCATTTGGGAAGTGAATCAGCAGAAGGAAGGTCTGTGTCTCCCTCTCTCTGTAACTCTGCCTTTCAAGTGAAGTATTAAAAAAAGATGATTCATGATGAAGTAGGATATGCCCCCAGAAATGCAGTGACATCTCAACATGTAGTAATCGTTTTTTCTTGTTACAGTGAGATGCATAACAAAAGCTACTTGGAAGGAAGGGAGGGAGGAAGGAAGGAGGTTTCAGCTGACTCATTTGCAGTACACAGTTCACCATCTGGCAGCCCCACTGGTCTGACATCTGGCAGCAGTGTTCAGGCTGGCAGAGTCCCAAGGCAACACAACATTACACAGCAAAAGGGAGAACAGAGTGTAGGCAGGTACAGGAGCACACAGCAAGCCAGGAAGCCAAGGGAGAAAGAGTGAGTAAAATGTGGATATCTGCAACAGACCCTCAAGAGAATGGCCATCAAAGGGCATGTCCCAAGGATGGTCCTCAGGCCAGATTAAGTTCCACTTTCCCTGACACTACTGACTTAATGGCTTGCAAATTTACTTGCGTGAGGAGACTGCTGAAAAGGAGCCATACCCTATTCAAACCACAGCAATATGTAGATCTGTAAGTAACACTTCATATCCCAGAATGAGGAAAATCCTGTAATCATCTCAACAGATACAGAAAAGCACTTGATAAAATTGAATATCCACTATGATGAGTGGGTTAAGTCACTGCATGGAAGGTCAGCAACTCTTGTGGGCTCCGGTTCCAGTCCCAGCTGCTCCACTTACAGTTTAGTTTTCTGCTACTGTGCCTGGGAAAGAAATGGAAGATGGTCTAAGTGTTTGGACCCTGACCCTACATGGGAGACCCAGATGAAGCTCCTGGCTTCAGCCTGGTCCAGTCCCAGCCATTAAGGGCCATTTAGGGAGTAACTAGTAGATGGAAGACTGCTCTGTATCTCCCTTGGTAACTCTGCCTTTCAAGCCAATAAAATAGTTTTAAAAATTCAATGCCTATTCATGATACAAATTCAAAACCAATCAGGTATAGAAGGAACATCCCTCAATATAACAAAGGCTGTTTATAACAGATTCACAGCCAGCATCCTGCGGGGTAGGGGACAGTGGAAAGCACTTCCTCTAAGATGTTCACTCTCACCACTCTTGTTTACCATAACATTCAATGTTTAGCCAGAACAATTAGTCCAGAAAGACAAAATCCATTCAAATAAAAGGGGGGAAGTAAAATGATCTATTTATAGATGATTTAATATCCTAAAAAACCCAAAGACCCTGCCAAAAGACCTACTATAGGCATTCACTGATGTTATAAGGATGCAAAATCAAACACAAAATTAAATAGCATATACAATTGGAAACTGCTAAGATATTAAGTATAATAGCATTTATAGCAGCTATTAAAATCAGTAATATAACCTAGGAATGAATTTACATTAGGATGTGAAAGATCTATACAATGAAAATTATAAACACCAATGAAGAAAATTAAAGAACACACAGAGGAAATTCTCCTAAGTTCTTGGGCTGGAAGAATCAATATTTTAAAATACTGATTTTTCTGAAAGGTGAAAGTGCCAATATGTGCTTCTATCCACTGGCTCACTCACATCAGGCTCACCAAAACTCAGGATGGGCCAGGCCAAAGCCAGGGACTGGTCTCCCAGTGGATGTCAGGACCCCAAGCACTTCTGCCTTCACTTGCCTTCCTGGGTACAGTAGCAGGAAGCTGGGAACACAAGCCAATGAACTGTAACTCAGACAAACACACCAGTATGGGATATACATCCCAAGCAGCAGCTTAACCCAGTGTGCCAAGTGCCCACCCTGAAAAAAAAAATATATATATATATATAATGGATTCAATTTACTTGAGGGACAGAGAGGGAGGGAGAGAGCTGTATCTTCTGTCCACTGCTTTCTCTCCAAATGCCTGCAACAGCCAAGATTAGCCTGGGTGAAATCAAGAGCACAAATTCAACCCAGTTGTCCCATGCAGGTGGCAGAGAACTGACCACTTGAGCCACTACCTGCTGCCTCCCTGTGCCATTAGCAGGAAGCTGGACCTCGGGGCACGGCCAGCACTGGCCTGAGGCACTGTGATAGATTCCCTATGGGATACAGGCAGCCCAGGCAGCATCTTACCTACTGTGCTACTTCCTGTTAGTGAAATTCCATGCTATTGAAAGTGATTTCCATATTCAACACTATCTGCATCAAATATCAAAGACAATCTTCACAGAACTAGAAAACACACTCCTAAGATTCATGCTGAAGCACAGCAGACCCCAAATAGTCAGAGGGTTTTGAATAAAAAAGAATGTAATAGAAAGCATCCTAACATCAGATTTCAAAACATACTATCAAGGTACTGCAACTAAAGCAGCATGGTACTGGCATGAAGGCAGACACATACACCAAAGGAGGAGACACCTCAGAAATGAATTCATGTTTCTACTGACAGTGATTCTAAATAAGTCACCAAAAACATACACAACAGGAAAAAATCATGCACAAAGTATTCATCTGATGAGGATTAATAAGCAGAATATAAAAGCAACTCAAAATATTTAAGAACAAAAAAGTCCGTTTAAGAATTGGGCAAAGGGGATGCACTGTGGCCTGGTGGGTAAGGCCTGTGACTCCAACATCCCATGTGGGTCCAGTTCAGATTCTGCTGCTTCACTTCTGATCCAACCCCCTGCTAACTGCCTTGGAGAAGCCATGGAGGATGGCTCAAGAGCCTTGCCTTCTCCTGCACCTGTGTAGGAGACCTAGGTGAAGCTCCTGGCTTCAGGTGTGGCGCAGGTCTGGGGGAGAACCAGCAATTGAAAGATAACTCTAGGGCCCAGCGGCGTGGCCTAGTGGCTAAGGTCCTCACCTTGAATGCGCCAGGATCCCATATGGGCGCCGGTTCTGGTCCCAGCAGCTCCATTCCCCATCCAGCTCCCTGCTTGTGGCCTGGGAAAGCAGTTGAGGACGCCCAAAGCCTTGGGACACTGCACCCGCGTGGGAGACCTCGAGGAGGTTCCTGGTTCCCTGCTTTGGATTGGCGCAGCACCGGCCGTTGCGGCTCACTTGGGGAGTGAATCATCGATGGAAGACCTTCCTCTCTGTCTCTCCTCTCTGTATATCTGACTTTGTAATAAAAATAAGATAAATCTTTAAAAAAATAAAAGAAAGATGACTCTGGCTCTCTGTCTCTCCCTCTTTGCATCACTTTCAAATAAATAAATAAATAAATCTTTATGAAGTAAAAAAAATTCCTGATAATAAAAAAAGAAATGTTCAATGTACATGATTAAACATTTCACAGAATAAATGGAATGACCAACAAATACATGAAGAAATGTACAGTATCATTAGCCAGGATTAAAGTGCAGATCCACACCCTAATGACATATCATCTCATTCAAGTTGGAATGGTTATTAACAAAACTACACAAAAAGCAACATTGGTAAGGCAAGCCTTGCAGGAAGTTGGCCAGAGCCAGTTCTGTGTCTGTGTTAAACACCAACATACCTTCGGCCACAGAGTAGCACATGAGGAAGTCAGCTCCAGCAGGCAAGGTGTAGACCGAGGCCGCGTCCACCTCCATCATGTTGCTGTCCTGCCCTCCTGTCTCACTATCCACTGCATCCAGTGGGAGGACAGGCTCATCATATTCAACTCCCCGACAGGCCTACAAGACAAGGAGAAAACAATGACCTTCCGTGCCTGCTGTTTTCTTCCTAGGGAATGTAAAGCAACACACCTTGCTGCAGGGAAAACAGAAACTACAGTATCCATGGTGCAAAAACATTCAGGTTTGGGACAGTGTTGTGGCGTGGCCTGAAAGCTCCACCTGCAATGCAGGTATCCCACAGAAGTGCTGACTTGGGTTCCAACTGCTCCACTTCCAATCCAGCTCTCAGTGAATGGTCTGGGAAAACCAGCAGAGGATGGCTCAAGTGATGGGGCTCCTGCACACAGATGGGAGAGTGGGATGAAGCTCCCCCTGTGGAGTGAAACCAGGTGATGGAAGATCTGTTTCATCCTCTGTCTTTCAACACATTGTAACACACACACACACACACACACACGCACAATACAAAAGAACAACAACCCTTCAATTTAGAAAGCACTCAAGCTAACAATGCTGTTTACTTACTTAAGTTTTTACTTAATAAGATACTTACAACTCCATTTCCACATTAAATTTTGGTGGCTGAGGGAGAACAGAAGTGAGAGGCAAACATTTAACTTTATTATGGATGAACTACACTGTAGGCCCTAGGAAGCACCCTCTCCTCTGAAGTCGTTGGTATGAAGTTTTTCTATTTCTCAGAACATCAGCAAATGGGGTTTGGCTGGCTGGACTGCTGCACACCATGTAGAGAAGGAAACACCACTGCCTGAGCTATTCATGGTGCTTTTTGTTTCCACTTCAGTGGAGCCCTGGCTGCTCAGCTCAGCTCCTGCCGCTGTGGCTGCTTGAGTAGTGAATCAAAGGATGGAAGATCTTTCTGTCTCTCCTCCTATCTGTATCTGACTATCCAATAAAAATATATAAAACTTTAAAAAAATAAAATCTTAAAAGCAAAAATCACTGAGATGGCCTTATGACCTGTATCGTCACATGCACAGTACCACAGATTTTATAATTCTTATAAGCAGGCTTACCTGAATGATGAATATCTTGGGTTTTCCAACCAGGGTTGGACATTTGTCTCCTTTGAACAAGGCAGTTAATGTCTGGATTTCAATTTTGGCATCACTGGCATAAATATCATTGTCTTTGCCATGGCTCAGGAAGACACACATGAAGCAATCGGCATCTGCGTGGCTGCAGGTGGACGCTGCAAAAATGCCCAAGAGTGCACACAGAGATGAAGATGTCTGTCATCCACACAGACTCAGGACATTTACTAATACAGAACACAGACATGTAGGTGATTGCGAGAGAGGGAAAACTTGCTGTGCTTTAATCAGTACATCTGTAATGAGACACAGCTTTCACTACCATCTCATTAGTGATTTTACAAAGTTCAGAGTAAGAGACTTTGGCCAAATTTCAGTAGTTGTTCTGAAATACAGCATAATGATCTGGCACATAGCACTGTGAGGTATAGAGTGTTGCTCTTTACCACCCAGGTAACTTTGGCAGGAGAGTAAAAGTTTATGTGAGTAAACAGAGACCTTGGAACAGCTGTGGAGGGTCCAGAGGTACAACCCCAGCACGTCCCACCTGAGCACCATGTTGGCACAGCAGGTAGCAGCACCAAGAGCTCAAAGAAGGCCCAAGTTTTCCTGGTGTGCAGCCAGTCCAAGTTACAGTGGACTGTGTGTTAAAGACATTGTCTGAGCCACACAAAGATCATCATAGTCAGTCACTGGCAGTGATCTGATAACCCAGAGGTGCAGCGACCATCAAGTCATATGATCAGTTAGTACAGCTACTCACAGCAGAATGAGATTACAGAAGCCAAAAGGTAGATACAGTGACATTGTTCAAAGCCAGTGATAAAATGGGGTATGAAGTAACTGAGCAATGGGTCTATCCCACCCAGTGTCTGCAGGATTTGCTTCTCAGACTTCAATGATAAATGCTGAAATCATTTCATTCATTTCTTGAGTAACAGATGGCAACATATGGTATGCTACCTCTACAGTTTGAGGGTCTAATTCATTGCAAAGGTCTCTAAATATAACATTTCTGCCAAAATTACAACCTATGCTGTATTAACACATTTTGGGTCCTGGGATTGTGGCATGGTTTGTTAAGCCATTGCCTGTAATGACAGCATCCCAAATGGGTAGCGGATTGGAGTCCTGGCTGCTTCACTTCTCATCCAGCTCCTTGCTAATGCACCTGAGAAGGCCGTGAAACATGGCTGTGGTTCTTGGTCACTGCATTCAAATTGTGGAATGGGATGGGGTTCCGGGACAGTGGCTTAGGCCTGGCTCAGCCTGGGCTGTTGTGGCTATGTGGGGAGTGAACTGTATGTATGTATTTGTGTAACTCTGCTTTGAAACAAATAAATCATTTCAAATGGCAACTTTTTTTTTGCCTAATACTTCATTGTCTGTACATGTTTTTACAGAACAGAATACTCAGTCCCATCAGAGAAAGTTTGACAGCACACCTACCTACCCTCATGAATTTTGAGCAGTAGTTCTTCTGCTTTAAGGTTGTCAAAGCACTTCACTTCGAAGCCTAGCCCTTTCAACCTGGTAACAGATTAAACTGAACATTAGCTGATGAACTTCTCAGTGTTGTTGAAAATTCTTAACTTGTAAGAATCTATCAGTATTGTCATGACAAAGTTTCCTTTTCTTCATGGAATAAGGAATCAAATACGACAATCCTTGACCTCCCTCAGGAGGAAAAGATTTAATTACACTGATAGCTGATTCATTCAGGATATTTCTGTCTATGTGTAGATGATTTAGTGACAATATAACAATATAACACCTGCCAGAAGAAGGTAAAGGATGCAAGTGAGTTCTTAAGGGATCCAAGCAAGGCCCTGGGACCACCATCAGTGCCCACAAGGTACGACAGGCCCTTGGGCGCTGCCCCTCAAGTACCCTGTCTGGACATGCAGATAAATCTGATCACCTGCGGGTGAGCCCCTCCTTGTCTGCATTGGTGCCCCGTCTCTTTTCCAGCTTTAACTCCTCAGAGAACTCGTTGTGATTGAAGATCAAGGCGATCCCTCTCCTCCTGTGGTCCATTTTGTACTCCTCTTCTGGGTCAAATGTGTCCCTGTTAATGAGAATTGTCAACAGTTATATCAAGAAATGAGCTTGTGCCAGCCCAAGGGCAACATGGGGACAGAGGCAGGTCTGCCACCTCCTCATGCTCTGTCAGGTGGATAGTCTGCTAATGTGACCTGGGGAAGCCCATGCTGATGGGCAAAGGCCTGAAATGTGTCTGCACTGGCTGGTGAGCAGCAGCCCTCACTGCCTGGTGTGCTGCACTTCGTGCCATCAACAACAGCTGTGTCATTTCCTCTGGTCCCCATGTTCTTATAGCCAAGGATCAACAGCCTAGCTCGGGACAAAACCCCAGGTCTTCACCCAAGCCAGATCAATGACTAAGTTTCTTGAACATCACTCCAGACTTTTTGGTAGCCAGGGGCAGCCACTAACTTGCCTATCTATCAACCAACTCCTCTAGATGCTAAAACTCTTCCTACTCAGCTCTACTGTCCAGCTCCAGATCCCATTCTTGCTCTGAATTTAATGGAACAGATATTCTTAATATAAAAAAAGACGCACTTTTTAGGGGCCAGTA
Source organism: Ochotona princeps (assembly GCF_030435755.1). Classification (NCBI taxonomy): domain Eukaryota; kingdom Metazoa; phylum Chordata; class Mammalia; order Lagomorpha; family Ochotonidae; genus Ochotona; species Ochotona princeps. The sequence goes on from NC_080838.1 coordinate 33,867,151, forward strand.
CCATGGTGTAGTACACTGATCTGACTTTGAAACCAACATTTCATTTGGCTGCAGGTTTGGGTTCTGGAAGCCCTACTTCCATCCAGTTCCCAATACTTATGACTTGGGAAAGTAGTGTAGGATGGCTCAAGTCCTTGGGCCTTACCACCCAAGTGAGAGATCTAACTTCAGCTTGGCCCAGCACTGATCATCCTGATCATTTGGGAAGTGAACAAAATGCACATTTTACCTTCGATAGGAGGCTTCTGTTTCCATCATGTTTTGCTTCCCATCTATGAAAAACAAAGTTGACTCCTGTTAATGTTTTGACTTCATGTGGCCCAATATGGCAAGAGCTCCCACCTAACCTCTGACTTCCCTATGTAAACACCCGGAAGTTACAGGAAACTCCTCAGTAATATGTGAAATTCTATACAGAAAGCTCAAGCTTTTTTGACCTCTACTCTTACCTAAAAGACAGAAAATACTCTTAGGGAAAAAATATTACAGCAGTTCATTTGCTGCAAAGTAAAGGCAGTTAGTCCACGGCTGGGGATCATGAGTGTGATAGCAGAGTGCTTTATTGGGCAGAAACTGTTCCTGTAAATATTTGTTCAAGAAGAGTCACCTGCAGGTGACCCACTCTTGGTCAACCCTGCATCACCCTCTGATCTGCCCAGGAAGCTAAAGGCAAGGCAGGGCTGCCCACGGCTTAGCAGCTGCATCCCCTGAAGGATACTCCTGCCTCGATATCCTAGAAGGGAACCCTTCTCTTCCTGCTTGCTTATTAATGTTTATCAGAAAGGTACACACACACACACACACACACACACTGACGCACAGGAGAGAGAGTTGGCCCTCTTCTATTCTCTGCTTCACTTCCCAGTTGCCTACAGCAGGCAGGTGGGACCAGCCTGAGCCAATATATCCATCCAAGGCTTCCATGGGTGCAGTGACAGCCCACATGCCTGGGTCTCTTTCTCTTGCTTCCCAGAGCACTGGCAGGAAGCAGAGGTAGGACTTCAACCCAGGTACTCTAATATGGGACCTAGGCGTCCCCTGCAGTGGATAGACTCATTGTGCCACAAGGCCTGCCCCTCCGTTGTCATTGGGTCAGATCCCCACCCTCCAGGGCGCCTGGCACAACTTCCTCTGCTCTCTAGAACAGTGCTGTGAGAGAACGTTTCATGCTGACAGAACTTCTCTTAGCTGCACTCTCCCATGGATGGGAGCTCCTGAGCCCAAGAAAGGCAGTTGTTACAACTGAGGAACTCAAATGTTTCACTTATTTTCTTGTATTGAAAGAGGGAGAGGGAGGGAGGGTGAAAGGAAGGGAGGGGAGGAAAGGGTGAGAGAGAGAGCAGAAAGTAGAAGAGAGAAGAGAGAAGAGAGAAAGCTACCATCTATTTGTTCACACTTTCAATAGCCACGATGGCTAGAGCTGGACTGGCTGAAAGTCAGGGGCCTACCTCAGGAATTCCAAGCAGGTACAGGTTGCCCAAAGACATGGGTCGTGCTCTACTGCTTTCCCAGGTCATAAACATGGAGCTGGATCAGAAGAGGGGCAGCCAGGATGTGAAATGGTGCATATATGGGATGCAGGTGTTTGCACATGGAAATTAGTGTGCTATGCCACGGTGCCAACCCAAACATATTTTCAATCAATTTAAATGATCATGTTTGGCCAGCAGCTTCTGTACTGGGCAGTGTGGAAAGTGCAGCATCTTTTACGGAAAGGAACTGCCCACCATGAATCTCTTGTTACCTCATGAAATCTACCCATTTAGTGGGGAGAAAGTGATGGATAAACAGAAACATGAGCCCCTTAGCTAGGGTCTCTGAATGAAGAATGACTGACATGCAGACCCCTGCACCTCACCCACAGCCAAAATGGGTGTGTCCTCCCCCCCTTAAATCTCACCAGACACGTCCCTTACACTGAAGAGCAGGTGAGGTGGGAATCTGCCTCAAGTCCCCTTCAGCAATCCTTTCCCACCCACTCCTACCAAAACCTACCCTGGGAATTGGAGCCAGCTCAGCCACCACTGAAGTGTTCCCTAGTAGGTCGTTCTCAAGTTTCTCATCAGAATTCCCTGTGTGTATGTTAAAACACAGATTCTTTTAGCACAGCCTCAAAAGCCAGTTTCAGATTCTGGGAAGAAGGTGTGGTTTTGGAGCAGCATGTTTATTGAAGGGCCTGTCCCCCAGTCTCTGCTCTGGGCAGCTGCAAAGCAGTGAGCAAGCTCTTTACAGCCCGACCCTTGTCCTGGCACTCCCTGCCTCACACACCTGCTTGGTGGAGAAAGCACAGGCCTGTCACCCCTCCCATGTGGCAAAGCTGCTCAGAACCTTCCTCTTTGTGATAATTTCGCCTCCTTATCTTGTAGCTGACTGAACCATGAACTAAGAGAATTGCTTTCCACCAAGGAAATGAAATTCACCTGTCCAACAGTCAACCATCCTCTTCAGCCCCGAGCTCTCCTGCACACCAGCAGAAGCACCAGTCTCTCGGCCAGAGGAGAAGGTGGTGGCAGCTCACCTAGTCCTGGGCCCAAGGCGCTCAAAAGCTGTGCCCCATACAGGCCACAGAAGCAACTCAACTCCCTGAGAAAAAAGCAGCAGATATCGCTAACGTTTTTACTACTTTTTGAGAGACAGACAGGGAAAGAGAGAGAGAATCTGGAGCCAGGAACTCCACGGGTCTCCCATGTGGATGGAGGGCAGTGATCCAAGTTCCCCAGTCATCTTCTGCTGCCTCCAAGGTTGCACCTGCAGGAAGCTGGATGAGAAACACCTCAGTGAAGACTTAAAGCAGGGGCTCATTCTGACCTAGGTATCACAGAGGCATTAACTCACTGCTTTGCCAAGCACTGACCCCTGGACATGCATCCTTAACTGGGCCTTTATGATGGATAGCAGCTGGTTGTGTATAAACTAAAATTGAAATGTCAATGAAGTAGTCACAGGATTTGGTTAAGAACTTGCATTTGCTAACATATTGGTCACCCAATACCATGTCAATTAACTCCATAATGTTGTAAATTGTTGTTGATGTTATGTTGTGGCTTTTCATTGGACAGGATGATATTCTGTCAGCTCTGCTTTCAGACCAGAGATGGTCTCCCCAAGTAACTGTTGAATTTATCTGGACAATAAGATGTTGGACTCTATGCATGGCACATGATTGCAATGAAGGAATCCTGACTGGATTTGAACTGTAATACTGCAACAATGTGGAGGAATCCACCATAGGGGGAGGGCATGGGGAGTGTTTGGGGGAATCCCAGAGCCTATGAAACTGTGTCATAAAATGAAATTAAGTCAAAAAATAATAAAAACCCCTCTTTTGATTCTCAAACGAGCCTCCCAACTCTTCCCAGCTGACATAACTTAAGATACCAGTCCAGGTGATCTCAAGCATTGTCCTTAGCTTACTCAAGACCTACAGACTTAGAGATAAGGAGCTAGTTTTACACAGCCAGTTAGGAAGGGCAATTCTGGGGAGGGGGACTGTGTAGAAGTGCATTGGATTAAGCTGCTGCTTGCAATGGCCGACTATCTTTCAGAACAAAAAGCGGGTCCTGCTTGGGGAGACCGGCAAGGAAAAGCTCCCGCGCTATGACAAGAACATCGGGCTGGGCTTCAAGACGTCCAAGGAGGCTATTGAGGGCACCTACATAGACAAGAAATGCCCCTTCACCGGAAACGTGTCCATCCGGGGGAGGATCCTGTCGCGTGGTGACCAAGATGAAGATGCAGAGAACCATTGTCATCCGCCGCGACTACCTGCACTACATCCGCAAGTACAACTGCTTTGAGAACTGCCACAAGAACATGTCTGTGCACCTGTCACCCTGTTTCAGGGACGTCCAGATCGGGGACATCGTCACGGTGGGCGAGTGCCGTCTGCTCAGCAAGATCGTGCGCTTCAACATGCTCAAGGTCACCAAAGCCACCGGCACCAAGAAGCAGTTCCAGAAGTTCTGAGCCACCACTGCCTCTCCCCCACACGAAATAAAGTTATTTTGCATTGCCAAAAAAAAAAAAAAAGAAAGACCAGTCACTCCACTTTTGATGTAGCTCCCTGCTAATGTGCCTGGGAAAGCAGCAGAAGATGGCCCAAATCCTTGGGTCCATGGTACCCCATGTGGGAGACCTGAATGGAGCTCCGGATTCCTGGCATTGATCTGTACCAGCCTGGGGTTTTTGTGGCCATTTGGGGAATAACCAGTGAATGGAAGATATCTTGCTCTTGCCTTTTACATAAATAGATATTTTTTTAAAACCCCATTTCAATTTGAAAGTAAACAGCTTTGACAATCTTAGCAAGGTAGTTTTAAAAGTGGTTAAAAAAATTCCCGTTGTTATTTTAATGCTATGACTATAGAGGGAAACTGAGTCCAGAAGCTTTGCTTCTGCTCCTGCTGAACTCTGAGTGCATTCCCTCTGATCCTTCATGTGAACTTTCACCCAGTGTGACGTGAGTGTGTGAGCAGACAGATCCGTTCAGTGCACTATGATGACATGCACAGGGAATTTCTTAGAAGACGACTGCAAACGCCTCATTGCACAGGACCTGATCAGCTCTGCAGCTGGTGGCTCCACAGCTCACAGCAACGCTGACACTGGGAACGCAGGAGAGCTTCTGCTGGCGCCTGGCACGGGCCTGCAGCAGGCATCACAACGCAGTCTTGGTGACCCATCCCTAATGCAGGAACGCACTTGGCAGGAGGCAAGACACCTTGCACAAACTACGGGAAAGATACCACTGTGAAGCAGCAGCTGGTTGTGCCTTAAGGGAAAATGGGCAGTGAGGAGGCAAAGGATGTGTACCACACACCACTGCCTGCCTTAGGGGACAGGTACCAGGTTATGACCACTGCCAGTGCAGGTATCACTCTAGATGTTGGGAATGCTTACAAAATCTGTTGCAGTTCTTGTGGATACTTTGTTTCTCCTCTACTGTCACAAAGTTGTGATGGGGAAGGACTAACATGACAATGGAGGAAAATCGGGACTAGGAGATAAATTGCTTTTTCAAGCCTTTCTGCCTTCACCAACACACACACACACGCAACCACGGACACCTAAGCAGTAGACTTCGCTTGGCCTTGTGTTGGGGTTTGTAGTTCTCACTAGATGACTCATAACCCATAAAGAGATGAAGAAATCCCAGGGGAGGCTGAGTGCTCGGTTGGTCATTAATTAATTTTTTTCATCTCACAAAATGCCGCTATGGATTCCAGGCAACTTACTCAATACTTCTTGCGTTTTCCCTCAGTACTTAGATCAGCCAAGTACTGAGATCATCTTTTCATCAGAAACACCACCAGGGTGCTCAGAGGCTGGCAGCTGGCATGAGGCACAGGGCTGGTGCTCCTGACATGGGGCACAGAAGCCCCAAACACTGTGTCTCAATCCTGAAGCTGCCTCGCACCACTGTGCCCACCACCCCGAGCTGCAACCGCCAAGCACACAGGGGAGTCTTGAGCTCTTCCTGCTTTGTTCCATTGCGTCGGTATCTTCTAGCTGCTTAAATCTACTCAGGTCTCAAAAAACCTATCACCCCTTTCTCTCCTTACCCTCTTTGTTAATTCCTTCAGAGAAGCCCACCAACCACCATCTGTATGACAGCCTGCATTGTAGATACATAATCTCCCCTCAGCTTCTTGGGCCCCGAAATCGGGATAAGTGGGTGGGACTTGTCAGAGGTGGAGCTGGGGTCAAACACCAAAGTCCCCACCAGGCACCCCTGGCATCATGGAGGGACCTGCTACCCTTCTAACCAACATGTCTGATTGTCCAACCTTTGGTCATTCTGCTGACACCATCTCCCCCCACCCTGTCCCCACTGCCATGTCTCTGAAACTCTTCTGCAATTCCCTGTTACATCTGTTGAACCTCCTGCCCTGAGAAACCCACATTAGACTTAGACTATGCTCCGGCCAAGGGGAGAAGAGGAAGGTAGCAGGTGAGCAAAAAGGAAAGGGGTTGGGGGTGGTTTCCCCTGTGCAGGGACAGACGTTTGGGCTTCCTGAACCCCTGCCCAGCTGCCCACCTCTCACCACCTGCTGGGAAAAAGCTGCCATAGGGACAGTCTACCAGTCCCAGGCCACTGGTGAGCTGCCTCTATGGCTTTCATAACTTGTCTTGGAGCAAAGTTCCCATTGTGCTACTGCTGTAAAATAAAGGCTTGCTCTGTGACTGGAGGTCAGTGCTTGCAGGCGTTTCTTTCTTTTTTGTTCCTGTGAGGGGGTGTTGCGGAGGGTCAGAGAAAAGAGGGGAAAGAGAGGAAGGGGAGAACATCTCTGGGAATAACGGGACCCCACGAAGGCCTGGCCTTCCCCTCCAGGCTAAGCCTGTCAGCCCCAGACACCAAGGTCCAGGCATGCTGCCTGCTAACTTTGCTTCCATTATTACTGGTTCCGCCATTTCTATTCTCTTTTTATGCAAAAGTGCGCGAACAAAACTAGATTCCGTTCCCCAAAGTTAACTTTTCCTATGGCGCCAAATGCAAAGTGGGGAAAGTCCCAACCATTTAAAATATGAAAGACCAGATGCCATCCAGGAGCTCCAGGCCAGCAGACATAGATGGTTGGGGCATGTCCCAGCGCAGATGCAGCTGTCCTGGGCCACAAAAGGGATGGGATGGTGGCGACAGCGGCCAGGGCCCTGAGATACAGTGTGGATTCAAAACCTGAAGCTGCCCGGATCTGACCCAAGTGCTTACCTCCAAGAGCCATGGCATCTGGATCTGGTCCAGCAATGGCCGGGGAGCCATGTGCCCCTTGAGGTTGGGGCGCAGGGCCAGAGTCCCTGGTGTCCTCTCTGCGCTCACGTGGTGCGCACCCATCTGCCTTACCCTTTCGCTTCGCAGGGCTCATGGCAGTGCAGTGCGAGATCAGTGGCCTGGTTGGGCTCCACTTAAATCCTGGGGCGCTCTGTCCACGCCCCTTTGAAGCAGTTCCTCCCTGGCTAGTGGCTCCAAGCCGCACCCAGTCCCCTGGGCTCCAGTCATATGCAGCCTGGCCTCCCTCTGAGTCAGCATTTCCTTGCCAGTTGCTCTGCAGAGCCCAGAACCCAGAGTAAGGCTAGTGAGAGCCAGGGTCTCTGGCTCTGCCAAGGCAAGATTGCCTCACCTGCGCTAAGCTAAGTGGGCCCAAGTGTTTGCACTTTCTGGTGAGGTTCATGGAGAGTCCTCTTCTGAAATGGTCGGTTTGCATTCAGTGATTCAGCTATCATACACCAGGAGGCCACTCCCAGTGTTTTCAGTTCTGACCTTCATAGGTCATGCCAGTGCTGGGGAAGTCTTGGGGCAGAAAGTGGTAGGACAATGTTGGCCAGGGTTTCTCCCAGAGCAAAGACTGTTTCCTCATCTCCCTAACCCCTCCCCTACCCTCCAGTGCCCTCTGCTGGGCATGCGAACTTGAATTAACTCTCCTTGGGTGGCTGCTGTAAAATTTGCTTCCAGGAACAGCTGCGCCTGAGTGGATGATTAATGATTTCCTCCAACTCCTACAGATCTCGGCATTTGAGGGCAGCATTGCCGTAACTACAGCCCTCAGGCACTGATTCCCAGCGTTGCCTGGTGACCCACCTTGCTCAGAATGCTGCTGGGAGACAGTGCAGGATGGCCTCAGGAGCTGGGGGTCCTGTTGCAGGTGTCTGAGAAGTCAACCATTGGACTGAATATTTCTATTATATTATCTCTGTGTTTCAAGTGAGAAAAAATCAGTCAACCACCCACCACCACCACCACCACCATCAAAAACTACTCTGTGTATAATGTAGCCTACTTCAGATGAAGAAAATGTTCAAGTATGCTGAGATACTGTTTCCAATACATTGAATGTACTGGATAATTAAGTATAAGGGACAATTTCTGTACATTAAGTTGGAAAGTTAGCTGATGCGAAGGCTTGATTCTTCCTAGATCTGAATATAACCAGTTTTATGAAACTGAAACTGAAGGTTTAGCTTATCATTACTTCCAGGAATGAAGTAGCTATGAAATAAAAATGAGCTCAGAGGTGAATATAATACTTACCTGCTCACTGTGTGCAGTGTTTACTTCACTGATTTTCTGGTGTTTTTTCTTACAGAAATCACAGGAATAAATATTCTGATTCCTCTATTTAGGAAACTTGAGAGCTAAGAAGAAAATGTAAAGTTGTCAGCAAAGAGATTGGGTCAGTAGCTAAACTAGAACAATTTGAGCAACAACATAAATAGTATCCAAAGCATAAATTCATCTCAAGATGTTTTTAAACCATACAGGCCCACACTGTGCGCTGCCAGCTAAGTTGCTGCTTGTTCAGCAGCAGCCCGTGTCAGAACACTGGTGCAGGTGGTTCCGGCTGCTCTGTTTCTGAGCCAGCTCCCTGCTAACGTGCCTGGGGGAGCAGCAGCAGATGACCCAGCTGCTTGGGCCCCTGCCACCCATGGGGGAGACTCAGGTGGAGTTTCAGGCTCCTGGAATGCAGAAGGGGAGTGAGCAGCTGCCTGCCACAGGGGCATCCCACAGAGAGCCAGTTGGAGTCCTGCCTATTCTACTGCTGCTCTGGCTCTCTGCTCATGTGCCTGGCAGGGCAGCGGATGAAGGCGCATGTGCTGTGTCCTGCCACCTGCGTGGGAGACCCTGATGGAGTTCCAGACACCTGGTTTCAGCCTGGCCCAGCCCTGGCTGATGTGGCTATTTCAGGAGTGAACAAGTGGATGGACTACTCTCTCTCTCCCCTCTTTTTTTTAATTTTTGGAAAGTAAATTTATTCTCTGCAAGTTTAAAAAAATACACACAGTGAATTGAAGATCACATTTGCAAAATAAATAAAGTGAAGGCTTCACTGGTACACCTAGCAAATAAAATACAGTGGCAAAAGATCCCAGTTACTAAAATCAAAAATCAAAAATGGAGATGCAACTATTAATACCACAGCTATACAAGAATCATCAGCAACTACTACAAACAATTATATGGTGACAAACTGAAATATATTTTAAAAAAAGAATAGATTTCTGGACATTTCTAAGCTACTTAAATGGAATTATGGTAACAGAAAACTTAAAATACAAATAACTAAGATAAAGATTAAAAGAGCAAATCTTTATATTATTTTTAAATGTCTATTTTAACTTCTTTTTAAATTATCATCATTGTATGAAATAGTTACTTAGGTCCTGGTATTTCCCCTGCCCCCCTTAAAATTCTGTCCCTCCCACCAAATTCCCCTATATTATTACTATAGCTTAACTCTTCATAAGCAGTCACATGTTCATCATTGCAGGCATGGACAATGGCAGAGAGCCCAGCCTCCCATTGTCAAGATACAGCTAACAGTCTCATTAGTAGTCCATCTTTGACCTGGAAGTAGAGATGCACACTGCACTGCATCCTCACATCTGGACATGATAGTCTCCATTACAGTCACCTCACATCCCTCTTAAATGAAAAGCCAAAAAACAAAATCAACAACAGGAAGAAAAATAGAAATTTACAACACCATGAATTTCTCAAGAGGTTTTGATAGTTCCACAGTTCTGTATTGCTGTCAATCTTGCCAATCCAATCACATTGAAATCTTTCCAGAATCCACTTAACTGCTATAGTTTACCTTAGTGTCTCCGTCTGCCCAGCTCTTCACTGCCAATGAATGCCTGGGGTGGTTGATCAATGTGTTCTGTCCTCTGTCCTCTGCCACGGCACCAGGTGTCCTCTGGAGGCTCCGATGTACTGCCCCATCCTCCATGTACATTTGGATATGCTGTCCTCTGCTCTGTCTGAGCCACTGAGGAGGCCCAGCTCTGACACATCCACTCCCACAGTCAGCCCATGGAACCTGCAATTCTCTGCATGGTTAGGGTTCTGAGTCCAGCGGTTCAGTTGGTAGGGAACCGTCCAAGAAACCTCATCTGAGACCATCCCAGACCTGATTTTTGTGTGTATTTGCCAATATAGGGTATGGCACAGTCTGTCACCCAAATCAGCCCACGCACACACTGGTAGTTGCAATTGCTGAGTCAGTTCTGTCTCCAGCCCCATGTTTTATGAAACCCGATCTTGCCCACCATATACTCGGCCTTCACGCAAATCAGCGGGAGCTGCAGTCTAGTTTGAGCGGCCCACAAAAACTCACACCAGGTCCGCCCCTGCCCTGGTTCCTGTGCTTACCAGTATGTACAGCAGACTGGACCCAATCTGTCCCACATCCCATTCAACTCTTGTACATGTTGATGGGTATTGAAGCCCAGTTCATCTCAACCAACCCCACTATCCAGTCCACACTGGTGCCAGTGGGTGCCACCATCTGTCTGTGCCAGCATCTGACAGCTGATGCTGCAGCAAAGCCCACACTGACACTGGCTTATGCAGGTACCAGAAGATACAGTCAGCCCAGCCTGGCTTTTCCCTGATCCAGCTCACATGTAGGCCATTGGATGTGGCCCTGCCCAGCTTGGTCTGTCCCCATCCCAGCTCTCATGCTTACCAGTGGCAGTAGTGGCCCAGCAGGGGTGCTTTCACAGCCCCCTCACTGGGGCCAACCCCCATCCCCATGTTTCACATGTGCTGGTTGAGTGCTATGGCCTCGTCTGGCACAGTCCCTTCACCTCAGCATTTGCCAGTGGGTGCTGTAACCTGGCCAGACCAGGCCCACCCCAAATTCCAACTGATGTTGGTGGGGGCTACAGCCTAGCCTAGCACTGCCAGCCCCCAATCCCAGCCCTCATGTGGACTGGCTGGGATTGCGGCCTGACCCAGCCTAACCCAGCCTGACCCATACTCCATTCTGGCACTTGGATTTGCCGGTTGGTGATATGGACTTGCCCCCTACCTGCGCCAAATGTATGCCAGTGGGTACCATATTTTGGCCTGGTCTGGGCTGCTCCCCATCTTGGTTCTTGCACTCACTTGCATGAAACATGTCCTGACAGAGGAGTTTCCCAGGCTCCTCCATCTGGATCTCTCCCAATGCCAGCTCTCATGCACACTGGTGGGCCCATGGGCCAGCCCTACTTAGTCCACCTCCTGTCTTAGCAGGAACAGTGGCTTTTCCTCACCAGCCCTCACCCATTCCAGTTCTTGTTGTTGGGCACTACAGCCCAACCAAGCCTGATCCATATACAGACACAGCTCACACATGGCTCAGCAGAAGCAGAGACCTGGCCTAACCATCCTATACTTACCCTGGTTCTCATGAGCACCAGTGGGTGCTGAATTCCCATACCCAGCCCACACACAAGCCAAGGGATTCTCTAGCTAAATTCAGACCCGACCGCAGCTCCCACCCTGACCCTTGCACTCTCCAATGGGGATCATAACCCAACCAGGGTGTCCCTTTGCTCCCCAGCCAGGCCTGCTCCTCTCCACAGATCTCACATGTGCCAGTGGTTGCTCTGACCCTGCCTGGCATAGCCCCCATCCATCGTAGCCTTTGCCTTCAGATGGCCTGACCTAGCCAGCCCCCAGTCCCAACTTTCGCTGGCGGGTGCTGCAAGCTGACCCTGCTCAGTTTGCTCCCATTCCTGGCTCTTGTGAACCAGTAGGTGTGATATCCTAGCCTGGGATGACCTGCACTCCAGCCTGGTTTCTGTATTTGCCAGAGGGCTAAGATCTATCTGCTCAGTCCTGCGTGATCTGCCCCCTTCCAAAACCAACCCACATACTTGCCAACGGGTGGGACTACCTTGCCCAGGTTGCCTGATCCCTAGGTCTGGAACACATGCTCACCAGTGAGAACTATGACCCAGCAGGGGAGTCTCCCAGTTCCCCACTCAGCCCACTCCCAGACTCAGATCTCACATGCTCCAGCAGGTGTTAGGTCCTTGCCCGGTATAGCCTGCTTTTAAATGAGCTGGTGAATGAGCCAGTTCGCCCTACACCCTATTTTAGGATGCACATGCAGGTGCTGCAGCTTGGACCTGCCCAGCCTATTCTCAGGTCCAGTATTCATGGGTGTTGGCAGGTTCCATGTTCACTCCTAGTTCAGCCAGTCACCACCCCAACACTTGAGCTAACCAGCAGGACTTGTATTTCCGTAGGGTTGGGCACACTTATCCCCCACAGAATCTACCTCCAGGCCTGGTTCTATTGTGTACTGGTTAGTGTTATGGCCCTGCCTGGTGTGACCTGTGTCCTGTTACAACACTCAATCAGGTATTTGAATCTAGCTCTGCTAGACAAGCCCCAGCCATAGCTTTCGTGTGGTATGGCGTGTGGTGGTCAGTGATGCTCTGTGCTAACAAGCCCATCTCAGGATTCCCATGTGGGCTGATGAATCAGTCTGACCCATACAGATCTTCCAGTCTCTCCACTCCATACCACCTGGTTGCAGTCCCCTCACTTACCAGCCAGTACAGTGGCCCTGTTGACAGGTGTCCCTCAGGATTCATTCCAGACTTACACATATGATGTCCATATTCAGGGATGTCCCTAGGCAATATTTTGTCACCCCAAGTCCCCAGAGCACGCTCCGTGTGCCTGACTTGTGGAATAAAGATGGTGCCAGCTACTTAAAAAGCAGCCTGGTTGTGTGTGTGTGGGGTGGGGGTGGGGGGGTGGGGAGCGGGTGGGCTGTTTCCTCTTCTCATCAGTCAAGATGAAGTGGAGTTAAACTCCACGTGCCCAAGCTGCTCTCACCCTCTTTCTATGACTCTGTTTGAAATAAATAAAATAAAGTTTTAAAAGTATGAAGAACAATTTTTTTTATACCAAAGTTGACTAAAAAAAAAAGTTAACCATTCTCTACGAGGTACATGTGCTTGGCAGTAAACATCAAAGATGCAGGCCCTGAAGTGCTCTGGTGTGTGTCATTTTAAAATGCTCACATAAAGTCCATCTTTTCTCTGAGTTAGGCAGAGGCAACAGCAACAGACAACACCTGTCATGCCAGCAGTTCCTGGGATGGCAGAGGCTGTGCTGCTGAGCCTGCTCAGCTCTGCTTCTGCTTCAAGACTTCTTGGGAGTCCGAGTTGTTCCTGGTTACTGCCACCAGGGGGCTCCAATCTCATAAGAGAAACAGACCCAGACAGTGTCCTGGGAAGTGGGCGACCTACCCACGTACTCAGTGGGCTAGAGAAACGACATTCCAACATGTGTAATGACAACGGGGGGAAAATAAACTCAGTTCCTTCCAAGTATTGGTGTGTGTTTTAAATTTTTATGATAAACTTAGATTTTCTTTATTTCCAAATAAGATTATATTGTCTGAACTTTGTAATGGATTTTGTTTAATCCTTTTGTTGGTAAGTATGTTTGCAAAAATTGTTATACTTTTTTCTGAAATTTTTTTCCTTAATGCACCCATTTTTGAGACTTACCAAGACAATCTGGCACATGAAGGCAGTAGCCAAGATGATAGGGCACTCTTATAACCTCCCCTCTTTTTTTTTTCCTAATGTTTTAACATAAAACTATAAAGTATAAACATAGATTTTCTATATTTCCAAATAAGGTTATGTTGAACAGGCCTTACAACGACTTTTATCCTTAATCTTTTTGATGCCAAATGTGTTTGCAATAATGTTTATACTCGGTTTTGTGACTGACGAAGACAATCTGGCACACAAAGGTAACATTCAAGACTACAGGTGCGGGCCCGGCGGCATGGCTAGCAGCTAAGGTCCTCTCCTTGAACGCGCCGGGATCCCATATGGTCGCCGGTTCTAATCCCGGCAGCTCCACTTCCCATCTAGCTCCCTGCTTGTGGCCTGGGAAAGCAGTCGAGGACAGCCCAAAGCTTTGGGACACTGCACCTGAGTGGGAGACCCGGAAGAGGTTCCTGGTTCCTGGCTTTGGATCGGCGCACACCAGCCCGTTGCGGCTCACTTGGGGAGTGAATCATCAGACGAAAGATCTTCCTCTCTGTCTCTCCTCCTCTCTGTATATCCGGCTTTCCAATAATAATAATAAAATCTAAAAAAAAAAAAAAGATTACAGGTATAAGGGCACTCTTACAGCGCCACTTTTTTCTTTTGCTTAATGTTTTAACATAAAAGTAGAAAATATTGTAAAGTCTCCATCTGTTCACATACAAAACACAAATCTTGTCAAAAAAACCTGCTTCTCCGCTCAAGTTTATTCTTCCATCCTCATCTGCCCCCAGCTATCTGCATCCTCTTTAGAGGTCAGATTTCTCTCCGTAGCGACATGTGCATGCGGCCCGCTGGCTGTCCAGGTAGGGCTTACAGCCCAGGTAGATGATGCTGTCAAACAGGAGCTCCACTGCTGTTTCACACGCTGCAAAGCAAGACATGGGATGACGCACAGGAAACTGCCAGGCATTGTTCTCCTTTCACTGTCACATGTTAAGGCCCAAGGTCCAGGACATCGCTCATGGGTGACTAGGTGACAATCATTCCAAACTCAAACTCAAATCACAGGGAAAAATGTTATCTGTGTGTCTAGGAACACACACACACATATCTGCAGAATTCCAGTCTTAGTCTCCCTTAAAAATGTTATAATTTGTTTCCATCCAACTGGTCAACTGAATTGTTTGTGCTAGAGAAGTCAAAAAATGTTGAAATGACCAGCCTCAGCAGCCTGGTGGCTAAAGTCCTCGGGCCTTGCATGTGCCAGGATCCCATGTGTGTGTCAATTGTAGTCCCGGTGTCCCACTTCTCATTCAGCTCAGATTTGCAGAGAAGAGGAGAGACAAAGATATTCCACCCATTAATTCACTCCCCAAGTGGCTGCAATGGCCAGTGCTGAGTCGACCTGAAGCCAGGATCCAAAAGCCTTGAGTTGGGTGTCCCATGTAGGTACAGGGACCCAAGGGTTTGGGTTGTCCTCGATCACTTTCCCAGGCCTGGTAGAATCATTGGACGGAAGATCTTCCTCTCTGTTTCTCCTCCTCTCTGTATATCTGACTTGGTAATAAAAATAAATAAGTCTTTTAAAAAACAACCTGGTATTGGTACATAAACAGAGATTAATGGAATAGAATGGAAATCCCTGAAGGGGGCCCACACATGTACAGCCAAATAGTTTTTTTTTTTTTTTTTTTTTGTAAGATTTATTTTATTTTTATTACAAAGTCAGATATACTGAGAGGAGGAGAGAGAGAGAGGAAGTGGAGCTGCCGGGATTAGAACCAGCGGCCATATGGGATCAAGGCAAGGACCTCAGCCACTAGGCCACGCTGCCGAGCCCCAGCCAAATAGTTTTTGACAATAGAACTGAAAATAATTCAGGGACAAAGTTTTCTCTCTTCAACCAATGCTGTTGTTACAACTGGCTAGCAGCCTGCAGAGGTAAGAATCAAAATCCCACTTGTCTCCTTATCAAAAGTTAGTTACCAATGGATCATGGAGGGAAATATAAATAAAAGCCACACTGAGGTTGCACCTAACTCCAGTGAGAATGGCCTACATTCAGAACTCTACTAACAACATGTGATGGTGTGGATGTGGGTAGAAAGGTACCCTTCTTCACCATCGATGGGAGTAATGCAGAGTAGTAGAGCCACTGTGGTAATTAGTATAGAGAGTACTTAGACAACAGAAACTTGATCCACCGAATGACCCAGCTATCCCACTGCTGGGAATATATCCAAAGGAAATGAAATCTGCATATGAGAATGTGATCTGCCATCCTATATTTACAGCAGCACAATTTGCAGTAGAGAAGACATGGAAACAACCCCAATGCTCTTTTAAATAGGAATGAATAAATTGTGGTACATCTATTCTATGGAATGATACTCTGCCATAAGAAAGAATGACATTCTACCATTTCAACAAAATATTGCCAATACAGACGACTATGCTCAGTGAAAGAAACCAGTCACAAAAGAAAATATCATACATTCTCTTTGATATAAGACACCTTCATGCAAAACACAAGGTCAATAGATTGTAGGTAAACATGTATATACATGTATTTATCTAGAGGAACTATATAATGGAGGCAAGTATACCACGAAGATACACTATGGTACACATCTCTACTTCTGAGCAAAATATGGACTTCCATTAAAGATGTGACTTTCCATAATTGTTTATACCTGCAGTGTCATGATACACTTGATTAGCAGAATGGTAGACTTGAGAGTATTGTTTTAGGACTATACTATTGTTATAATGGGAAATGGGGGGTGGATTAGATGGAGATATCCTTGAGCCTAAGTAACTGTATCATGAAAAATAAAAATTAAGATTTAAATGAGAGAGAGAGAGAGAGAGAGAGAGAGAGAGAGAGAGAGATTGATTTTATCCACTAGTTTACTCCCAAATTGGACAGACTGGGTCAATCCAAAGCCAGGAGCCTGGAGTGAAGATCCTCTTCCAGGTCTCCTATATGAGTGAAGAGTCCCATCCTCTACTGCTTTCCCAGGCCATAAGCAGGAATTAGAGAGAAAGCGGAATAGCCAAGGCACCAATCAGTGCCCGTATGTGAAAGCCAAGCTCTCCTGTCAGTGGTTTTAACAATAATTTATTTAAAACACATAAAATTGTTTATCTAGAAAAAGTACAGTAAATAAGCCATACAGTGTTTAAAAGTCTGGAAAAAGGAAAAGCAATGTACTTGCTATTGCTATGTATCTGTAATATATATGCTAATTTTCATTAACAGCTGGACTTAGTACTGAAAGCTACAAACATTAGCAACTAAAAAATATATCTGAAGGGTAAAGAAAATTTACGGGGTACGTTAGTTTAAGTTGTAATTTACATATTACTTATCCTGCTTCCAACTTTTAAAAAATATTGGAGAGAGTGAATTGCCATCTGCTTGCTTACTCCTGCAAATACTCCAAACGTTGAGGGCTTTGTAAGGCTAAGGTCAGGTGCCAGAAACTCAATCCTGGTCTCTCATATAAATGGCAGTCTGAAATCTTTGAGGTACCCTTTGCGATCTCCCAGGGTGCCCATCAGCAGGATGAACAGGGAATGGTGTGGTAACTCAAACCCAGGACCTCAACTGCCAGGCCAAATGCCTATCCCTGTTTCTATCTCTTGCATACCTTGTACCTTACCCCTCCCATCTTCCTGTGTTCAGATTCCTGGCAGCTAGCTCCCTGTTTCATACAGACCAAAGATTGCTACCCAGAGACAAGTGACACAGGCCTAGAGTTTAAGAGGCTATGTGTAGTCTTCATAATATTTGATTCTTTTATATTAATCTTTTGCAAATCTGTGCTTCTAGTGGGTTTTATGCTTCCACATGTCTTTCACAAAGTGAGCTTTCTTTTGCTTTAGTGGTTCAACCTGTTCTGCTTTCCAGCCCCTGACAAGGAACTTGACATATTCTACTAACCTGGATAATCTGTCATGTCCCCCATGTGCATCTGGGCATGCTCCATTACCAAGGCAACAGCAACTGAGAGGGCCAGTCAGGATACATACATGCCAAGGCCAGACCACGTTTCTTATTTTTCCCAGTGGCTGTGGTCTGAGTACAGTGGGGAGTTCCTCAAAAACTTCACCTGTGATGACCTCAGATTTGACTCTTGTGTGCACCAGTTAGTGCAGGGTCAGTTCCTCTCCAGCCCCATCTCTCACATGAAACGATACATGCTGCAGCCTTGTCTGGCCATCTATCACATGACCAGTCTTTATGCACACCAGCAAGTGCCAGGGCCTTATCAGGATGATCCCCAATAACCCTTACCAGGGCTGTCTGAGCCACAGTTTTTGCAAGGACTGGCATGTGCTGAGGCCTAGCCCATCCCATCCCATATCCCATCCAGCTCTTGTGCATACTTATTGATAGAGTTTAGCTCATCCCGACTTGTCTGAAGACCAGGCTCACATTTATGCTGTTGCCTTGTTCGGCCTGGCTCGCCCTCATTCCCTCCTCTCCCACTTACCAGTAGAATCAGAGGACCAGCAGAGAGTCTCCAAAATTCCCCTACCACACCTACTCCTAGCTCCAGGTCTTGTGCATGCCAGTGGGAACTGTGGCCCAGCTTAGTATGGCATATCCCCAGTCTCAGCCTTTGCCAGCAGGTACTACAGTTGGCTCAGCCCATTCACCCCCATTCCCAGCACTCAACTGCAGGTGCAGCAGCAGTCCAGCACATCCCAGCTTACATCCAGCCCCAGCCCATGTGAACTGGGTGTGTTAAGCGCTTCCTGGCTTGGCCTGCACCCTGTCCTCTCATTTATGTTAGTGTGCTGCAAACTGGCCCAATATGGCCCACCTCCATACTGAACCCATACATATTCCAACAGGGGCTGCAGTCCAGCCTGGTCTGATCTACCCCAAATCCTAGCTCTTGTGCTCTATCAAAGTATTTTATAGGAACTGCAGTAGAGGAATGCCAATAATTATCATGAAACTTAAATTCACATTCATTCATTTTCATGATGCTCTGGGAATAACACATAAAGACCACTGTAGGAGTGTTCCATCAGACTCAAAAGCCAATGGCTTGGACCACAGCTCCAGTGTGCAGGTCCTTATGAGCAGAGGAGGGTCGATGAGAAATGTTGGCAATACAGAGTAGGGTGGGAAGTATTGCTATGATCCTAACTTTGTACCATGAAATAGGTGAAAGTTGCTCATTTTACATAGATATATAAATAACAATGGAATAAAAAATAGACGGAAATGTCTAGAGATGGATGATAGTGATGGCTATATAATAACTTGAATCCACTTAATGCCACTGAACCATACACTAGATATGATTAAAATGGTTAATTATTCCATACATTTTACTATAATTTTGACTTATCTTGTTGTTTTTATTATTTTATGATACAGTTCCATAGGCTCTGGGATTTACCATCACCCTTTCTAAGTCCCATTTCCTCCTACTGATTTCCCCTCCAGTATTACAACAGGTAGTCCTTCATGTACGGTCACAAGTCCATCATTCAGCTATTTATGTGTTTCCTGACAATGTACACATGGACAAAGTCAGAGTCCAGTATACTATTTTCAGGATACATTCAACTGTTTCACTGTGAGTCCATCTTTGGTCTGGAGGTGGAGATGCGTACCGCACTATGTCTCTACATCTGGACATGTCAGTCTCTGCTACACTTACATTATACATCCCCTTACACACAAAGTCAGAAAATCCACAACAGGGAGAAAGCCAGAAAATATACAACAACATGAAGTTAATGAACATGTTACAGAATGACCGATGCATCACTAAAGTGATGAAAAAGAAAATAAAAAACCTGCTTGTAGAAGTTGATGTTACTGCATGAGTCATGTAGCACTGAAGAAATGGTAATAAAAGCTATAAAATCATGCCTACAAGATGTAGTAGAAATAGTATTGATTTTCTGTATTGTTCTTTTGGTCTCTATTTGGTTTATTTCTTCTCTAATTTTGATTATTTCTGTTTTTCTGTTGTTCTTGGGATTATTTTGCTACTGCTTTTGTAGCTCATTTAGCTGTACACTTACCTCATTTACCTGGTGTCTTTCTTATTTTCTGATGTAGGCACAATTGTGACAAATTTATTGGCAGTGGTAAGTATCCCATGTGTTTCTGTATGTTTTGTTTTTCACTGGTTTTAAGGAAATTTAAATTTTTAAATTTAAATTTGTTTGAAATTTCTTCTTTCTTTTCTAACCCATTGTTGTTGTGCAGCTTCCAAGAGTTTACAAATTTCCTGAGATATTCTGATTTATGGATCTCTAGCTTCACTCCATGGTGGTCTGAGAAGATGCATGGTACAATTTCAATTTGTATAAAGTTGGTGAAGCTTGTTTTGTGACCTATCAAACGGTCAATCCTGGAGAAGGTTCCATGTGCAGCTGAAAAAAATATATATTCAGTGTGCATGGGATGCAATGTTCTGTATATATCTACTAAGTCCATTTGTTCTAGCGTCTATGTTGAGATCTGTTGCTTCTTTGCTGAGTTTCTGTGTCGTCAGTCTGTCTATTGCTCTTAGTGGGGTGTTGAGGTCCCCCTATTATTATATAGCTGTCTATCTCTCCACTTAGGTGCATTAATTGTCTCATATAGCTAAGTGCTCTTGTATTTGGTGTGTATTCATTTACTATTGTTATTTCTACTTGATGGATGGTTCCTTTTATCATTATGTCGTGTCTCTTTTTTTTTATTTATTTTTTAATTTTTTGCCCAACCCCTTCCTGTACCCTCCCCCCTCGGGGGACCACCCCACCCCGTTGCCATATTACATTTTTGGTTTTTTTTTTTTTTTTTTTATTACATTGCATTATGTGTCATGGTTCTATAGGCATCTCTATCTCTTTTAATGTTTTTCATAGTGAAGCCTATTTCACCCGAGAGAATGGCTACACCAGGTCTTTTTCTTTTCCATTCGTGTGGAATGTACTCTTCCATCCTTTCACCTCAGCCTCCCTGTATCTTAATTAGATGCGTCTCTTGTAGATAGCAAGTGGAAGGATCCTGCCTATTGATCCATTCTGTTAATCTGTGTCTTTTGATGGATGAGTTTAGGCCATTTGTGTTCAGAGTTAATACTGATAGATTGTGAATTAGTCCTGACGTGTGTGTGTGTGTGTGTGTGTGTGTGTGTGTGTGTGTGTGTGTGTGTTGTGGTCTCTGTTTAACTTTGGTTCCTTTCTTGGGCTTTAATGGGAAGATTTCCCCCCTTGCCATTGTTGTTTATGATTACCTTCCTTTTTTTCTGACTTTAGCATATTTTTGAGTAGCATTTCTAGGGCTGGCTTATTGATGGCATACTCTTTTTTTTTAATTATAGAAGTGTTATTTGTATTTGTCAGTACTTGTAAGCAAACAAGATTTTTTTTCAGTAGATTCCTGAAAAATAGTCTATAACATGTATCACATTCAGACAATAGACTACTTTGCTATAAAGAAATAAGGTACTAAGTCATGAAGAAAATTTAAATATACATTATTACAGGCAGTTTGAAAAGGCCACACACCACATGCACGTTTACAAGTTACATGCAACTACAGAAAAGGAAAAGCTACAGAAACAATGAGAGTATCAGAAGTTGCCAAGGTTAAAGAACAAGAATGAAGAAATGCAGGACAGAATTTTAAAACTGGTAAAACTACTCCACATCACACCATAATGATAGATACCTATCACTATGCACTTGCTTGCTATCATACAATAAACAGAGACAATCAGCAGAATGAAAGAAATTTAGCAAACTGCACATTTGATAAAGGATTAATACCATGACTGTATAAGGTGCTCTACAAATTAAATGACAAAATAAATAATCTAGTTGAGAAGTGAGCAAAGGCTCTGAGTGGATATTTTTCCAAATAGAAGCTGAAATAGGGAGGACTGGTATATGACATAATGGGCTGAGCCACAGCCAGAGATGCTGGTGCTTCATTTCTGGTCCAGCTCCCTGCTAACGGCCTGGGAAAGCAGCATGAAGTAACCATAAAGGTTCATGGCAAAAAGCAAGCCTTAATAAGTGCAAATCTGAAACACTATTTAGGAGATGAGTACATCCCAGAAATAATGAATAATGTAACAAAACAATTTAATTGTATTACAAATGTGCAGATTAATTTTATGATGGCATACTCTTGTAATTTCCTTTTACTGTGGAAATGTTTTATTTCATTTTCAAACACAAATGAGAGTTTCGCTGGCTATATTACTCTGGGTTGACAGTTTTTCTCTTTTAGGGTCTGAAAAACATTACTTCATTCTCTTTTTGCTTTTTCTCTTCTGAGAAGTCAACAATGATTTTGACAGGTTTCCCTATATTTTCTGGTTTTGTGTGTGTGTGTGTGTGTGGCTTACTATTCCTTAAGTTCAGTTGAGGTGAACTTGACAACAATTTGTCTGGGTTACATTTTTTTGGATTAAATCTGTTTGGGGTCCTCTGCTCTTCCTGTATTTGGCTTCCGATCATGTTCCCAATGCTTGGTACATTCTCATTTATAATTTCATGAATACTTCCTGCGATCCTGCCTCTATTTGCACACCTTCAGGAATTCCTATAACTCTGATATTTGATGTTTTGATGGTGTCGTGCATTTCTTGGATAGATTTCTTGGCTTTATTCAGATTCTCTTCCAAATGTCTAATTAACTGTGTGTTCTTGAGTTGGTTATCTTCCAATTCCAATATTATTTCTTCTGCAGCATTCATTCTATTGTTGAGATATTCTGTTGTGTTCTTTAGCTCAAGTATTTCAGTTTGGACCTGTTTCAGATTCTGTCTCTGTGGTCTCTTTAAATTTCCTGAATTCTTGCCATCATAGTGTCTCAGAAGAGTTTTATTATGACTTTTTGTATTCCCTTTCTGGGAGATCCTCAATATTTTCATCCTGCAGCTCTAAGACTGGTATGACCTTTTGTTAATTTTTGAGATAAGTATTAATTTCCTCACTTACATTGTTTCCTGTTTTTGTTTCCTTTCCACATGGCCTTTTATCTGTGGCTTTTCTCATTCCTCTTGGTAATGTGTGTGCTCCTGTGGGCTTTTACTCTCATGTTTTGCTGGTGTTCTCTAAGGGGTTTAGGGTTGGGGACGCTGCTGAAGCGCAGGGACAGCCACTATGCACCTGCTTGGGCAGAGTTTCTCTCTGAGTGGCAGATGAAGTGCGTCAGAATTTGTCTTCTCCAAGTGGAAAATCAGGTTCATGCCACAGGGCACTAGCTCATTTTGCTATAATTTTTTTTAAAAAGGGAAAAAATTCTTGGCACTGATCTTAGAATCTATGTAGACAGGGGCATTTTTGTTATTAAGACAATTGGACTCTATCCAACTGTTTATATGCTATGTATACAACTTTCAGTTTATATTTTATATATATATATGAACTGTTTACATCATATACAACTGTCAGGATGATACCTTTAGTTAATAACAATGAAAAAAGCAAAGTAGCTGGTGTTGAATCATTTAGCACACTCTATGAAACAAATGCTTGGTTTGGAGATAGATGGAAGATCCACGCAGTCTCTCCACACAAATCTTATAATTGGTATGGAAAAGCACACATGTTGAGAAGATGAAGATGCTGGCATAATGTTTTGCAGGTGTCCAGCCAATAGTGGTTCAAAACTGTTTTAAATTTCTTCTTCAGAATGTCACAGTGCTTGATTAAATGGCAGTTAAAGTCAACAAAATGTGGTAATCGTATCAGCTATTAAGCCACAGTAGGATCAAGTAAAACAATTCTACAAATTATACAAATGAGAATGTGAGTTTAAAAATTTTAATAAAATATAATTATCAAGTGTTAGGGCAAAACTGGGTAACAGTAAAGCTTACTAAGAAGATTAAGTATTCAAATGCTGGTAGGCTTTCCTGGGAATGTCCTGACCATTTATTTTTCCATTTATATATCAAACCCTTAAGTCCATATCCACCATGGCTATCCATGAAGTTTTCTGTTGAACACTAAATCTTAAAACATCTCAATTGCTGGTGACAGAAAGGGAAACATTTTGGACACACATGTTGAGAAAAAACAGCCCCTAGTTGCTAGCTTTGGGAAAGAAGTGCAGCTTCTTAGTTAGCATCGAGGAAAAGCAAGGGACCTGCTTCTTCCCGATGGCATTTTGGTCTAAGCAGAAGTCAACCCGGCGCTGCGAGACTTTCCTGTTCACCAGCGTGAGGAGTTCTGTGAACTCCAAGGAGGAGCCGTATTTTCCCAACATTTCACACAAATCCTGAATGTACCATGAGCCATTCACAGTTTCCCGATGAGAATAATATCCTAAGAAAGAGGAGGAGGAGGAGAAAATAAAAAGGTCACAATGTTTCCTGGCTTTCAGTTGCAAGTTATTGGCAAAAACATTTACATTCCAGTTACAGAAGGTCTCAACAATCCTTGAGAAAGACTGAGATACACCCACAACTTGCAGATCATGTTACTTCTATAGTTTGATATCAGAGTCACTAAGAAATCCCCAGGATGGCAGCCAGTCATCCTGAGAGATGAGAATTACAGGAGTGTGCGTGGTGAGGCTGAGGGAGATGGCAGCTGAACCAGAGGCTCTGGCAACCATCTCACCAGGAAAATCAAGTGGACCAGCTGCTCACACACAGAACCACCCTTACAACGGCCGAGGAACTGCTTCAGACAGCGGCAGACTCGCTTTGAGCACAAGAACAGTAACAGGCAGCAAGGAAAGAACTGCCCACATTGCCCCTCTGCCAGTTCCAAGGAGATCCAAACCTCTTCAGGAAAACAACAGCCAAAAACTTCCCCTGCCTTGGGGAAGATACGCATGTCCAGGTAAAGGAGGCCCACGGGACCTGGATGGACATGACAAGATTAGATCATCATTGTTTCATGTTGTAGTCAAACTCTCAAAAGCACACCACGAGGAAAGAATTTAAAAGTTTCCACGCATGTGGGAGACTGGAAAGAAGTTCCTGGCTGCTGCCTTTGGTCTGGCCCAGCCCTGGCTATGGCGGCCGGATGGGGAGTGGGCCAGTCATGGAAGAGCTGTGTCTCATTCCGCAACTCTCACTTGCAAGTGTAAATAAATCAAGACGAGAGAACGCATGCTTTATGTCATAACTCCCCCTCTAATAGCAGAAAGAAAGTGTAATATACACAGAAGAACATACTCCATTTAAGAAAAACCAAAAGCTGCCAGCCAAAGTTACACATCATAAACAGAGAAATCAATCATTTATAGGCTAAACTGACTAATCCTCCACCTCCAAGCACAGACACTGCTTCTGGTACCTGCTTGTGGCCTGGAAAAGCAGCTAGGTTTGGGCCAAGTCGTTTGGACCATGTACCTGCATGGGAAACCCAGAAGCAGCTCTGGCTTTTAGCTCCTGGCTTTGGATCAGCTCAGCAGACTGCTAAAGCCATTTAGGGAGTGAATCAGTTGATGGGAGATCTTTGTCTGCAACTCTGCCTTTCCAATGAAAATAAATAAATCTTAATTTTTTTTTTTCCCAATGGAAGCAAAGGAGGAAATTCATCACTACCAGAACAGCCTTAAAAAATATCCGTAAATTACTACACCCAGAGAAGAATGAGAATATTTGTGGAAAACAGACACGTAGAAGAACGGACAGGCAAAAGGGAAATGTGAAAGAATGAAAGCTCAATGAAGCACACTGCCCAACCACAGAAATAAACCAGCAGACCAAAGGAGATCCAGGAGAAACAGGAGCACTTCTTTTAAATAACAAGACTAAGTCGTTACTGACCCGTAATAACCTGGAGGGGTAGGTGTTGCCCCAGCCATTGTGGGCCATTTAGGGAGGAAGCCAGTGGATGGAAGACTGCTCTGTCTCTCCCTCGGTAACTCTGCCTTTCAAACCAATAAAATAGTTTTAAAAATTCAATGCTGATGCCATCAAGTATTGGACTGGACTGTGTTGGGGACTTTTTATTATTGACAGAATCTGACTGGCATCCTAACAGAGGTAGGGACACATACAGGCAGAGGGCAATGGCGGGTCCGCAGGCAAGCATGGTTCAAACAAGAACATGACTAAGGCTGCTTATGACAGTTTCACAGTCAGAATCCTACTGTGCAGGAGAAAGTGGAAAGTACCTCCTCTAAGATGTTCATTCTCACCGCTCTTGTTTACCATAACATTGAGTATTTTAGCTACAAAAATCAGTCAAGAAAGATAAGAGGCATTCAAATAGGAAAGGGAAAATGCAAATTGTCTCTCTGCAGATGATTCCGTATTCTGAAAACTCCAAGAGACCTACCACAGGCATTCAGTGAAGATGTAAGTATACAAAACCAAACACAAAATTCAATAGCATACATCAACAGGAAATTGTGAAGACATTAAGTTCAATAGCATTCATAACAGCTATTAAAAATAGTAATATAACCTAGGAATGAATTTACCCGAGGATGTGAAAGACCTCTACAATGAAAGTTACAAACACCAATGAATGAAATTAGAGAACGCACAAACACAAAGGACTCCTAACTTCTTGGGCTGGAAGAATCAATATTTTTAAAGTATTGATTTACTTTTATTTGAAAGTAGAGAATGTCAGTACGTTCTTCTATCCACTGGCTCACTCACATCAGGCTCACCAAAACTCAGCATGGGCCAGGCCAAAGCCAGGGACTGGTCTCCCACTGGATGTCAGGACCCCAAGCACTTCTGCCTTCATTTGCCTTCCTGACTACATTAGCAGGAAGCTGGGAACACAAGCCAATGAGCTGCAACTCAGACAAGCACAGCAATATGGGATATGCACATCCCAAGCAGTAGCTTATTGCCCACCCTGAAAATATGTTCTTTCGAGATTCAATTTACTTAAGAGGCAGAGAGGGAGGAAGAGAGAGCTGTATCTTCTGTCCACTGCTTACTCCCCAAATGCCTGCAACAGCAAAGATCAGCCTACGCTGAAGCCAAGAGCACAAATTCAACCCAGTTGTCCCATGCAGGTGGCAGAGAGCTGACCACTTGAGCCACTACCTGCTGCCTCCCTGTGCCATTAGCAGGAAGCTGGACCTCGGGGCACGGCCAGCACTGGCCTGAGGCACTGTGACAGATTCCCTATGGGATACAGGCAGCTCAGGCAGCATCTTACCTACTGTGCTACTTCCTGTTAGTGACATTCCATGCTATTGAAAGTGATTTCCATATTCAACACCATATGCATCAAATACCAATGACAATCTTCACAGAACTAGAAAACACACTCCTAAGATTCATGCTGAAGCACAACAGACCCCAAATAGTCAGAGGATTTTGAATAAAAAAGAATGTAATAGAAAGCATCCTAACATCAGATTTTAAAACATACTATCAAGGTACTGCAA
Organism: Ochotona princeps; assembly: GCF_030435755.1. NCBI lineage: Eukaryota > Metazoa > Chordata > Mammalia > Lagomorpha > Ochotonidae > Ochotona > Ochotona princeps. The sequence goes on from NC_080838.1 coordinate 33,893,789, forward strand.
CTAAAGCAGCATGGTACTGGCATGAAGGCAGACACATACACCAAGGGAGGAGACACCTCAGAAATGAATTCATGTTTCTACTGACAATGATTCTAAATAAATCAACAAAAACATACACCTGAGAAGGGATATTTGGTGCTTGGAGACAATCCACACAACAGGAAATCAATGTGCAAAGTATTCATCTGACAAAAGATTAACAGAATATAAAAGCAACTCAAAATAGTCAACAACAAAAAGTTCAGTTACGAATTGGGCAAAGGGGATGCACTGTGGCCTGGTGGGTAAGGCCTGTGACTCCAACATCCCATGTGGGCACCAGTTCAGGTCCTGCTGTTTCGCTTCTGATCCAACCCCCTGCTAACTGCCTTGGAGAAGCCTGTGCATCTGTGTGGGGGACCTAGGTGAAGCTCCTGGCTTCAGCGTGGCAAAGGTCTGGGGAGAGAACCAGCGAATGAAAGATAACTCTTGCTCTCTGTATCTCGCTGTCTGTAGCTCTTTCAAATAGATAAATACATCTTCAAAAAGGCAAGAATACTAATATTTTTTAAAAATGGGCAATGGACATGAATAAACATTTCATAGAAAAAACACGAATGACCAACAGATGGACAAAGAAATGTTCAGTATCATTAGCCGTCATGAAGGTGCAGATCCAAAACTTGATGCCGTATCATCTCATTCCAGTTGGAATGGTTATTAACAAAACCACACAAAAAGCAACATTGGTAAGGCAAGCCTTGCGGGAAGTTGGCCAGAGCCAGTTCTGTGTCTGTGTTAAACACCAACATACCTTCAGCCACAGAGTAGCACATGAGGAAGTCGGCTCCAGCAGGCAAGGTGTAGACCGAGGCCGCATCCACCTCTGTCACGTTGCTCTCCTGTGCGCCTTTCTCATGATCCACCACATCCAATGGGATGACGGGCTCATCGTGTTTGTCTCCCCGACAGGCCTACAAGATAAGGAGGAAAAAAACGACCTTCTGTGCCTGCTGTTGTCTTCCCAGTGCTTCCAGTTTCCCAGGGAATGTAAAACAGCACACCTTGCTGCAGGGAATAAGAAACCACAGTATCTGTGGTTCAAAAACATTCAGATTTGGGGCCAGTGTTGTGGCGTAGCCTGGAAAAGTGCAGCCTGCGATGTGGGCAGCCCACAGGAGTGCCCGCGTGGGTGCTGGCTGCTCCACTTCCACTCCAGCTCTCTGCTAATGGTCTGGGAAAAGCAGCAGAGGGTGGCTCAGCACACACACGGGAGATTGGGATGAAGCTCCCAGGATTGGACCAGTCCTGCCCTAGATGTTGTGGCCTCCTGGGGAGTACAACCAGGTGATGGAAGATCGGTTTCTTCCCCTCTTTGAAATAAATTACAAAAAGAAATTTTCAATTTAAAGCCCACTCAAGCTGACACAGTTGTTTACCTATTTAAGCTTTTAATTAGTAGGAAACTGACATCTTCAACTCCACATCAAATTATGGTGGCTGAGGGATACTGGAGGGGAGGAGAAAGCTTCCACAGCTCTTAACATTGTTACGGATGAATCGCACATGTGGCTCCAAGGGTTATCATCTCCTTTGAAATCTTTGGTAAGGGTCTAGTGCAGTAGCCTAGAAGTCCTTGCCTTGCATGCACTGGATTCCCATATGGAAACTGGTTCCTACGCTGGTTGCTCCACTTGCCATCCAGCTCCATGCTTGTAGCCTGGTAAAGCAGTCAGGCACAGCCCAAACCTTTGGCATCCAGAAGAAGCTCCTGGCTCCTGCCTTCAGACTGGCTCTGCCCTGGCCTTTGCGGTCAGTTGGGGAGTGGACCAACAGATGGAAGATGTTTCTGTTATCTCCTTCTCCGTAAATCTGACTTAAATAAATATATCTTTCAAAAAATCTTTTTTAAGAAGGAGAAATCTTTGGTATGAATTTCATCAGAACACCAGCAGATGGGGTTTAGGGGGCTGGGCTCCTGCCGCAGACCCTGTAGAGAAGGAAATGGCATGGCCTGGCCTTCATGACAGTAATTCATGGTGCTCTGTGTTTCCACCTCAGTGAAGTGCACTTCCCAGGGCTGGTTTGGGAGGCCAAGGGCAAGTGCATTAGGCTGAACTGTGCTCTCCTTCCCCATCTCTGCCCTTGAGCCCCAGCTTGCTACCTCAGATTTGTATTTGGGTGCAAGGTCTTTCAAGGGGTAATCAAGGTTAAGTAGGTGCCCTGGGGCCCTAACCCAGCAGGACTGGCATCCTAAGAGGTGGGGACACAGATAAGCAGAGGGCAATGGTGGGTCAGCAGGCAAGCATGGTGCGGTGGGAACATGAAGCTGAGGCCTTCGAGGACTGGAGTTCCTCTTCTCCCAGCTCTCAGAGGCCAGTCAGAGTAGCTATCATGCTCAGTGAGCAGGCATCTCTCGCAGGTGTCCCTGGCCCTGGCCAAGCAGGAGAATCTGTTATTGTGAGAGCCACCTCAAATGTGAATCCAAATACTACAGAATGATAATAAAAATACTGAGAGGGTTTACATGTTACTAACAACTCAAAATGCAACTGTGGCCAAAATTCATACAGCACCTTCCCAATTACCACAGAACATTGCTCTGAGGAGGGGGAGTCAAGCCTGGTGGCCCACATGGGTGGCAGGGACAAGGACTTGGGCCATCCTCTGCAGCTTTCCCAGGCCATTAGCGGGGAGCTAGATCACTTCTAATCCAGATTCCTGCTAACGGGCACAGGAAGGCAGTAGATGATGATCAAGTCCTTGGGCCACTGCCACCCAAGTAAGAGACCTGGATGGACATTCACAGTTCCTGGCTTTGGATCGGTTAGGATCTGGCTACTGTGGCCATTTGGGGAGTAACCCAGAGGATGGAAAACCTGTTAAAAACAAATATCACTGAAATTGGCCTTAAGACTTTTATAATCACCACAGATTTTATAATTCATACAAGCAGCCTTACCTGAATGATGAATATCTTGGGTTTCCCTACTAGGCTTGGACATTTGTCTCCTTTGAACAAGGCAGTTAATGTCTGGATTTCAATTTTGGCATCATAGGCATAAATGTGATTGCCTTCGCCATGGCTCAGGAAGACACACACGAAGCAATCGGCATCTGCGTGGCTGCAGGTGGACGCTGCAAAAATGCCCAAGAGTGCACACAGAGATGAAGATGTCTGTCATCCACACAGACTCAGGACATTTACTAATACAGAACACAGACATGTAGGTGATTGTGAGAGAGGGAAAACTTGCTGTGCTTTAATCAGTACATCTGTAATGAGACACAGCTTTCATTACCATTTTATAAGTGATTTTTACAAAGTTCAGAGTAAGAGATATTGGCCAAATTTCAGTAGCTGTTGTGAAATACAGAATAAGGATCTAGAACATACCACTGTGAGGGTTGGGCGTTGTTCCTTTATAACCCAGGATTAAAAGTTTATCTGAGTGAACAGAGACCTTGGAACAGCTGGGGAAGGTCCAGAGGTACAACCCCAGCATGCCACAACTGAGGACAACGCTGGCGCAGCAGGCAGCAGCATCAAGAGCACAAAGGAGGCCCAAGTCTTCCTGGCGTGCAACCAGTCAAAGTTACAGTGGACTGTGTGTTAAAGACATTCTCTTAGACACACAAAGATCACTATTGTCAGTCACTGGCAGGTGATCTGAAAACCTCCGGGGAGCAGTGACCATCAAGTCATATGATCAATTAGCACAGCTTATTGCAGAGTGAGATGACAGAAACCATAATGTAGATACAGTGACACTGTTCAAAGCCAGTGATAAAATGGGGCAGGAAGCAACTGAACAATGGGTCTATCCCACCCAGTGTCTGCAGGATTTGCTTCTCAGACTTTAAATGCAAAATGCAGAAGTCATTTCATTCATTTCTTGAGTAGCAGATGGCAACATATGATCTATCACCTTTAAACCTCACAAGTCCAAATTTTTCCAAGCATCTCCAAATTTGATAACATTTCTGCCAAACCGATAACCTATGCTGTATTAACACATTTTGGGGTCCTGGGGTTGTGCACTGTTCGTTAAGCCATTGCCTATAATGTCAGCATCCCAAATGGGCAGTGGGTTGGAGTCCTGGCTGCTTCACTACTCATCTAGCTCCTTGCTAATGCACTGGGGAAAGATGGCCTTGGTCCTTGGTTACTGCAGTCATGTGGGAGATCTGCATGGAGATCCGGGCCCGTGACTTTGGTCTGGCTGAGCCTGGGTTGTTGCTGCCACCTGGGGAATGAAGTGTGTGTGTCTGTATCTGTGTTCCAAATCTGCCTCTGAAATGAATAAATCATTTTTTTCACCCAATACTTCATTGTCTGTACTTGTTTCTACAGAACAGAACAAAGCACTCAGTCCCATCAGAGGAAGAAAACAATTTGACAGCACAACTACCTACCTTCATGAATTTTGAGCAGTAGTTCTTCTGCTTTAAGGTTGTTAAAGCACTTCACTTCGAAGCCTAGCTCTTTAAACCTGGTGACAGATTAAACTGAACATTAGCTGATGAACTTCTCAGTGTTGTTGAATACTCTTACCTTGGAGGAATCTATCAGTATTGTCATGACAAATAAAATTTCCTTTTCCTTTACAAAGAACATATCAAATATTACAATCCTTGACCTCCCTCAGGAGGAAAACACTTAATTATATTGATAGCTGCTCCATTTAGGATATTTCTGTCTATGTGTAGATGATTTAGTGACAATATAACACCTGCTAACATGTACCAGAAGAAGGTAAAGAAAGCAAGTGAGGGCCCGGCGGCATGGCCTAGTGGCTGAAGTCCTTGCCTTGAAAGCCCCGGGATCCCATATGGGCACCGGTTCTAATCCCAGCAGCTCCACTTCCCATCCAGCTCCCTGCTTGTGGCCTGGGAAAGCAGTCGAGGACGGCCCCGTGTGGGAGACCTGGAAGAGGTTCCAGGTTCCTGGCTTTGGATCGGCGCAGCACCGGCCGTTGCGGCTCACTTGGGGAGTGAATCATCGGATGGAAGATCTTCCTCTCTGTCTCTCCTCCTCTCTGTATATCTGACTTTGTAATAAAAATGAATAAATCTTAAAAAAAAAAAAGAATGTGGACGAGCTCTTAAAGGATCCAAGCAAGGCCCTGGGACCACCATCACTGCCCACAAAGAATGACAGATCCTTTGGCACTGCTCCTCAAGTGTCCTCTCTGGACATGCAGATAAACCTGGTCACCTGTGGGTGAGCCTGTCCCGGTCTGCATTGGTGCCCCGTCTCTCTGGCAGCATTAAGTGCCAGAAGAACCACTCGTGATTGAAGATCAAGGCGATCCCTCTCCTTTTGTGGTCCATTTTGTACTCCTCCGCCGGATCAAACACATCCCTGTTAATGAGAAGTATCAACAATTATATCTAGGAATGAGCTTGTGCCAGCCCAAGGGCAACATGGGGACGGAGGCAGGTCAGCTGTCTCCTGCTCTGCCAGGTGGATGGTCTGCCAGTGTACGGCACCAGCTGGTGAACAGAAGTCACATGCCGCTTGGCGTGTTACACGTCCTCCCGTCCCCAACAGCTGCGTCTTTTCCTCATGTTCCCATTATCCCATGTCCAAGGACAACAGCCAGCTCAGGATCAAACTCTAGGTCCTCACCCAAGCCAGACCAATGACTAAGCATCCTGAATATCTCCCAGCCCTTTGATAATCAGGTGCATCCACTACCTTACTCTTCTATCAACCAACTCCCCCAGAAGCTAAAACTCTTCATATTCAGTTCTGCTGTCTAGCTCCAGATCCCACTCTTGCTCCGAATTCATGTAAGAGATTTCTATTCTTTAAAAAAAAAATAAGCAAACAAAAACAAAACAAAAATCATAGCACATTTTAGAGCCCAACACCGACATCTGATTTGGGCAACAGTTCGCTTTCTAGGTGCTTCACTTCTAATCCAGCTCCCTGCAATTTCCTGAGAAAGCAGCATGACGGCCCAAGTCCTTGGGCCCCTACACCCACATGGGAGACCCGGGGAAAGCTCCCGGCTCCCAGCCTCGGACCAGCCCTGCCCCGGCTGTTGCAGCCTTTTATGGAGTGAACCAGTGGATGTAAGATGTCTGTCTTTCTTTGTGCGTAACTCTCTTTAAAGTAAAATAAATAAATCTTTTTAAAAAATGTACATTTTACCTTTTAAAGAAGGCATCTGTTTCTATCATGTTCTGCTCCCCATCTACAAAAAACAAAGTTGACTTTTGTTAACATTTTGACTTCATGTGGTCCAATATGGCATGAGCTCCCACCCGACTTCTGACTTCCAAATGCAAAGACCCCAGAAGTGACAGGAAACTTCTCAGTAATACAAGAACTCTATACTAACAGCTCAAGGTGTTCTTGACCTCTACTCTGACTTGCAAGACAGCAAATACTCTTAGAAAGGGAAAAAACACCACACAGCCCATTTCTCATAAAGCAGGACAGTCTGTGGTGAGCGAGCTCAAATGTAACAGCACAGCACTTATTCAGGCAGAAAACATTTGTGCAAATATTTCCTGAAGGAGGGAGGACCCGAGTCATGTACAGCTGACCCAGCCCTGGTCAACCCTGCATCACCCTCTGATCTGCCCAGGAAGCTAAAGGCAAGGCAGGGCTGCCCACGGCTTAGCAGCTGCATCCCCTGAAGGATACACCTGCCTCGATATCCTAGAAGGGAACCCTTCTCTTCCTGCTTGCTTATTAATGTTTATTTATCGGAAAGGTGTGTACACACACACACACACACACACACACACACACAGTGACACATTGGAGAGAAGAGGCTCTTTCCTATTCTCTGCTTCCCTCCCCAGCTGCCCACAGTAGCCAGGGTTGGGCCAGCCTGAGCCAATATATCCATCCAAGGCTTCCATGGGTGCAGTGACAGCCCACGTGCCTGGGTCTCTTTCTCCTGCCTCCCAGGGCGCTGACAGGAATCAGAGGCAGGACTCCAACCCAGGCACTCTGACAGTAGCAGCAAGCATCCCCTGCGGTGACTTGACTCATTGTGCCACAAGGTCCACCCCTCCCTTCTCACTGGGTCAGATCCCCACCCTCCAGGGCGCCTGGCACCATTTCCTCTGCTCTCCAGAACAGTGCTGAGAGAGAGCGTTCCATGCTGATAGAACTGCTCTTAGTAGTACTCTCCCACGGATGGAAGCTACTGAGCCCAGGAAGGGCAGCTGCTACAACTGAGGAACTCAAATGTTTACAAATTTTCTTAAAAAAAATCACTGATTTTTATTTGAAAGACATATTGCTACAGAGAAAGAAGGAGAAACAGAAAGTGAAGAGAGAGATCTTCCATCTGCTGGTTCGGCGGCAAAATGGACACAATGGCCAGAACTGCAGTGGTTGGAAGTCAGGAGCTAGGAGCTTCCTCTGGGTCTCCCACACAGGTATAGGGGCCCAAGGATTTGGACCATCCTCTACTGCTTTCCCAGGTCACAGGCAGGAGCTAACTCAGAAGAGGGGCATCCTGGATGTGAACTGCTGCCCATATGGAATGCTGGTATTTACACATGGCGATTAGTGTATTATGCCACGGTGCCAACCCAAATTTATTTTCAATCAATTTAAATGATCATGTGTGGCCAGCAGCTTCTGTACTGGGCAGTGTGGAAAGTGCAGCATCTTCCACAGTAAGGACCTGGCCACCATGAAATCTCCTGTTAGCTCATGAAAACCACATCTTAGTGGGGGAGAAAGCTATGGATAAAGAGGAACATGAGCAGTACAGAAAGATGTGCCCCTTAGCTGGGGTCTCTCAGGGAAGAACGACTGACATGCACCCCCAACCAACAGGGATGTGTCCTCTTCCCCAGCGAAGTGTTTCCTCCAGACACATCCCTTACACTGAAGAGCAGATGAGGTCATAATCTGGCTCAAGCCCCCTTCAGCAGTCCTTTCCCACTCATTCCTCCCAAAATCCACCCTGGCAAACACAGATTCCTGCAGGCCAACCTAGACGGCCAGCCTCGGATTGTGGGAGGAAGGAGTGATAATTGAGCAGTGTGTTTACCGGAGGGCCCAAAGCAGCCTATTCCGTGGCTGCCCCGTCTCTGCTTGGGGCATCTGCAAGGCAGGTGGGCAGGCTCTTTACAACTCACACTTGTCCTGGCACACTCTGCCCCACAAACCTGCTTGATGGAGAAAGCAAAGGCCTGTCATTCCTCCCATGTGCCATAGCAGCCCAGGACCTGCCTGTTTCTGATAGCTTCACCTTCTTAACTTTCAGTTGACTAAATTGTGAACTAACAGAACTGCTTTACACCTAGAAAATGAAATCCACCTGTCCACAAGCCAACTGTCCCCTTCAGCCCCGAGCTCTCTCCTGCTCAGCCTGATAAGCAACCAGTCTCTCAACTGGTGGAGAGGGTGGCTGTAGCTTCCCTGTTCTTGTTCCTGGCCCCAAGGTTCGCCAAAGCTGTGCCCCATACAGAGCACAAAACTAACCCCACTCCTGAGGCAGAGCACCAGACAGCTCCACTTCTTTCATTGCCTCTTAAGTGAGAGTGAAAGTGAGACAGGAAGGGAGGGGGAGAGAGGAAGAGAGAAGGGCCAGGGAGAGAGGGAGAAAAGGAGAAAGGAAGAAACTAAGAAAGGGAGAGAGAGAGAAGGAAGGAGGGAGGGAGAGAACGAGTGATTTCAATTCTCTACTAATTCACTTCAGAATGGAAAGATCAGGAACTCAACAGGGTCTCCCATGTGGCTGGCAGCAGTTCAAGTTCCCAAGTCATTATCTGCTGTTTCAAGGTTGCTTCACTGATTCCCCGTATCATTACAGCAGCGTAGTGCCTCATGGGCAGTGCTGCGTCCCTCAGCTAAGTGTGTCCTGACAGTGCGGGTGCGGATGGCGCAGACCCTGCCGGCCAAGTCACTTGAATACTCATTTTAGCTGATTGGTCTGGGCAGATTGAGCGGCACTTTACAGACTGAATAGACCATCACAGTCCCAGAAAAAAAAATTGTTTCCGTGTTACTGTCCTTGCATAGTGTAAATTTAAACAAATCCATGCTTTCCATCACAGCGATACACCTGAGCTTCAGACAGCATAAGGGGCCTGTCCCTCTGCCTCCTCTGCCTACGACAGCGTTCCTTCGAAGGCAGGGTCATCATATATGGCCTCTAAGGAAAAACATCGGTTCCATAAGCAGTGTTTTCTTTTTTCTGTAAGTCTGTTTTTTTTTCCTGAGAGTACAGTCAGAAATGGAAAACTGTGTTTACAAGAAAAATGGTTTTCTAAAACCATCGTGTCATCCTTTTTACCCAATGAAAGTCTGCATGAATATGCTCAGAATCGGACTGTGCCAGGCCCTGTGCTTGCTAGAACATACAAGAATCTGCTCTGGGAATACCTCAAAGTTTCTTTGGAGATCTCCCGAATCGAACTGCTGGACTCAGAACTCTAACCAAGAAAAGACAGAAGACAGAACAAGTCAATCATTCATCTCAGCTATATGCTGGCAGCGAAATATGGGGCAAACGGAGACTTTATGATGGACCATATCAGTCAGTGGACGACCTCATCGAGCGAAACTGGCAGCGATTCATAACTGGAGAACTATTAAAACCACTTGAGCAAATATCTCAGAGCATGCCCCACATCCGGGACTCGGGGTGGGTGGGAAACTGGGTGGGGCTTCTCCCTCAATATCCCCCTTTACCTCAGATGCATGATGGAAACAATATGGACATAATAGTATTACCCACTTCCCTATACCCCCTGAACCTTTTTTTTAACCGTAATTAACTATGTAAAGATTGTCAACAACAATACAATAAAATAAATTAAAAAAAAAGAATATGCTCAGAATCTAGTATCCAATGTTCTCTTATCCTGTAAGTCTACAGAATGTATTTAATATATTGGATTTATTTGTACATACTCAGATTGGTATTTGTGTATGGAATTTTGTGCTTTATTCAAAACTTCATTTTTCCCAACTCTTTGATGAGTGGGATAGTAAATGTATAGATACAGAAATACAAATTACTGTTCCTGCAGAAAGGTGATTGTGAAAATAAAACCTGGAACTACATAAACATAAAAAAAAAAAAGCTGGATCAGGAAAAAAAAAAGGAAGCTGTATCAGGAACAGCCCAGTGAGGACTTAAAGCAAGTGCTCACTCTGACCTAGGTGTCAAAGAGGCATTAACTCATTGCTTTGCCAAATGCTTGTCCCCTGGTCATGCATCCTTGATTGGGTCTATACAGCTCTTTTTATTCTCAAAGGACCTTCCCAACACTTCCCAGATGACATAATTTGAGATGCCAGTCCAGGTGGTCTTAGCTTATTCAAGACCTATAGACTTAGAGATAATGAGTTAGTTTTACGAAGCCAGTTAGGTAGGTCAGTTCTTGGGGGAAGGGGGACTGTGTAGGTGCAATGGGTTAAGCTACTGCTTGCAACACCAGCATTCCATGAAGACCAGCCACTCCACTTTTGATGTAGCTCCCTGCTAATGCGCCTGGGAAAGCAGCAGAAGATGGCCCAAATCCTTGGGTCCATGCTACCCCATGTGGGAGACCTGAATGGAGCTCCTATTTCTAGGCTTTGATCTGTACCAGCCTGGGGTTTTTGTGACCGTTTGGGGAATAACCAGTGGATGGAAGATTTCTCACTCTTGCCTTTTATATGAAATAGATACTTTTAAAAACTCCATTTCAATTTGAAAGTAAACAGCTTTGGCAGTCTTAGTAAGACAGTTTAAAAAATTGCCAAAAAGAAAAAAAGATAAATAAAAGGGTTTTGTTGTTATTTTAATGCTATGACTATAGAGGGAAACTGAGTCCAGAAGCTTTGCTTCTGCTCCTGCTGAACTCTGAGTGCATTCCCTCTGATCCTTCATGTGAACTTTCACCCAGTGTGACGTGAGTGTGTGAGCAGACAGATCCGTTCAGTGCACTATGATGACATGCACAGGGGATTTCTTAGAAGACGACTGCAGACGCCTCATTGCACAGAACCTGATCAGCTCTGCAGCTGGTGGCTCCACAGCTCACAGCAGCGCTGACACTGGGAACGCAGGAGAGCTTCTGCTGGCGCCTGGCACGGGCCTGCAGCAGGCATCACAACGCAGTCTTGGTGACCCATCCCTAATGCAGGAACGCACTTGGCAGGAGGCAAGACACCTTGCACAAACTACGGGAAAGATACCACTGTGAAGCAGCAGCTGGTTGTGCCTTAAGGGAAAACGGGCAGTGAGGAGGCAAAGGATGTGCACCACACACCACTGCCTGCCTTAGGGGACAGGTACCAGGTTATGACCACTGCCAGTGCAGGTATCACTCTAGATGTTGGGAATGCTTACAAAATCTGTTACAGTTCTTGTGGAAACTTTGTTTCTCTCGCATTGGCACAAAGTTGTGATGGGGAAGGGGAAGCCCTAAAACTATAGCGGGGTAGGGGAGAATCAGAACCAGGTGATTTGCTTTTTCAAGCTTTTTGCCATCACCAACACACACACACGCAACCACGAACACCTGAGCAGCAGACTTTGCCTGGCCTTTTTTGTTGGGGTTTGTAGTTCTCACTAGATGACTCATAACCCATAAGAGATGAAGAAATCCCAGGGGAGGCTGAGTGCTCGGTTGGTCATTTTTTTTCTTTTTTTTTCATCTCACAAAATGCAGCTATGGATTCCAGGCAGCTTATTCCATACTTCTTGCATTTTCCCTCAGTACTTAGATCAGCCAAGTACTGAGATCATCTTTTCATCAGAAACACCACCAGGGTGCTCAGAGGCTGGCAGCTGGCATGAGGCACAGGGCTGGTGCTCCTGACATGGGGCACAGAAGCCCCAAACACTGTGTCTCAGTCCTGAAGCTGCCTCGCACCACTGTGCCCACCACCCTGAGCTGCAACCGCCAAGCACACAGGGGAGTCTTGAGCTCTTCCTGTTTCTGTTCTTTCAGATCAATAGATCGTATCTTCTTGTTGCTTAAATCTGCACAGGTCTTACAAAACCAATCGCCCCTTTCTCTCCTCACCCCCTTTGCCAATTCCTTCAGAGAAGCCCACCAACCACCATCTGCAGGACAGCCTGCATTGTAGATACATAATCTCCCCTCAGCTCCATGGCCCTGAAATTGGGGTAAGTGGGTGGGGCTTGCCAGAGGTGGAGCTGGGGTCAAACACCAAAGTCCCCACCAGTCACCCCTGGCATCATGGAGGGCCCTCCTACCCTTCTAACCAGCATGTTCGCTTGTCCAACCTTTAGTCATTCTGCTAACACTGCATTTTCCTCAACTGCCATGTCTCTGCTCTCTCTTACATTGCCAATAATGCTACTTAACATCCCGCCCTGAGTAACCCACATTAGACTTAGACGATGGCGCGGCCAAGTGGACAAGAGGAAGGTAGCAGGTGAGCAAAGGATCAGGCAGGATCAGCCCTGGTGCAGGGTCAGGGAACCCCTGCCCCATGCCCACTTCTCACCACCTGTTGGAAAAAAGCCGGCACAGGACACAGCCTGCCCTGTCCCAGGCCACTGGTGAGCTGCCCCTATGGCTTTCATAATTTGCCTTTGGAGCAAGCTTTTCATTGTGCTGCTGTAAAATAAAGGCTTGCTCCGTGACCCTAGGTTAAGGCGGGGAGTTTTGTTTTGTTTATTTTTCTGCTAGAGTTTAGGGATAAGGGCAGAGCAAGGGGGAGAATATGTGGAGGAGGAGGGGACAGCCGGACCTCACCAAGGCCTAGCCTTCCCCTTCAGGCTAAGCCCGGTAGCCACAGACGCCCAGGCACACTGCCAGTTAACATTGCTTGTGTTGCTACTCGGTTTAGCCACTTCTTTTTCCTTTTTACGCAAAAGCACGTTAACAAAACGAGATTCCGTTCCCCAAAGTTAACTTTTTCCTAAATCGCCAAGTGCAAAGTGGGGGAAGTCCCAGCCATTTAAAGTTTAAAAGGCCGGACGCCAGCCAGCAGCTCCCGGGCAGCGGACAAAGACGGTAGGGGCACGCCCCAGGGCCAACCCAGCTCCGACAAGGAGGTGAGGTGGCAGTGACGGCGGCCGGGGCCCGGAGATACCGTGCGGTACCCAAACCCGAAGCTGCCCGGATCTCACCCAAGTGCTTACCTGCGGGATTCGCCGCCTTTGGAACCCGTCCAGCATGTGCGGGGGAGCCGCGCGTCCCCTTGGCTCGGGGCGCCGGGCCTGCGTCCCTGACGACCAGCCTGCGCTCACGCACCGCGCGCGCACCTGCCCGGCGTCCCCGCGCTGCCCCCCGCCTACCTGCACAGCGAGCTCCGCGGAGCCCAGTCGCCGAGCTCATCGCGGGATCAATGGTCCGGTTCGGCTCCGCTTCCTGAATCCCGGGGCGCTCTGTCCCCGCCCCTTCGCAGCCGCTCCGCCCCCGGACGGTGGCTTCCGGCCACCCGCAGCCCCCCGAGGCTCCCGTCGTACCCGCCCCGGGCTTCCCTCCTATTTCGTGTTCCTGGTCCGTGGCTCTGCAGCGCGTGGGCCCCAGGTAGGGCAGGTGTTCCCGCCCTCCTCCAAACCCGGAGAGCCAGGGCCTCGGGGAGTGCAAGCTGCCCCGCGGAGGCGATGTTGCCTCACCTGCGCTGAGCTCAGCAGGCCCAGGTGTTTGCTCTTCCCACTCCCTGGCGAGTTGCAGGTTCATGGCAAGTCCTTACCGCTGTGAGAGGGCCTCGTTGAAATGCTGTGTTTTAAGGGATTGGGCTAACAAACAACAGGAGACCACAACCGGGTTTTCAGCTCTGACCCTCACAGGTAGATCACATGAAAGGAAGCCATTAGCAAACTCACACGATTGCAGCTTGTTTTCTCACCCTGAAAATGCTGTCTGCAGGAGTGCAAACCCGAGGTAGCCCCTCCTTGGGTGGTTGCTGTAAGATGGAGCAGCTGAAGATGGTTTCATCCAACTCTTCAGGCTTCGGAATGTAGAGGGCCAACGGAAGATCTTACTGTTACTATTTTTTATAAGCAAGCAAACAAACAAACAAAAAACCCCACCAGTGTGTGTGTGTAAATGTAGCCTACTTACAGCTAAGAAAACATAGAAGTATATACTGAGGCAGTATTTCCAATGCATTCAAAATTTATTTTTTTTACTTTATTTTTTTAAGATTTATTTATTTTTATTACAAAGTCAGATATACAGAGAGGAGGAGAGACAGAGAGGAAGATCTTCCCTCTGATGATTCACTCCCCAAGCGACCACAATGGCCAGAGCTGCTGCCGATCCAAAGCCAGGAGCCTGGAGCCTCTTCCTGGTCTCCCACGCAGGTTGAGGGACCTAGAGCTTTGGGCTGTTTTCAGCTGCGTTCCCAGGCCACAAACAGGGAGCTGGGTGGGAAACAGGGCTTCTGGGATTAGAACCGACACCCATATGGGATCCCGATGCATGCAAGTGAGGACTGTAGTCACTAGGCTACCACACCAGGTCCTCATTTTTTTTTACTTTCAAAACATTTGCTATTATGTGATGCGTAAATAAGGGGCAAAAATTTGATACACAAAGATTGAAAGCTGACAGGAATGCCTGATTCTTACTACATCAGAAAACTAGTTTATGAAATTGAAACTGAATGTTTAGCTTATCATTACTCCCAGGAATGACGTAGCTATGAGATAAAATTGAGTCCAGAGGTGATTATCAAATTGAACTCTGGTCACTGTTTGCAGTATTTACTGCACTAACTTTTTAGTAGTTTTTTTTCCTGTATAGAAACCACAGGAATATTCTGATTCCTTCACTTAAGAAACTTGAGAGCTAACAAAAAATATAACTTTTCAGCAAAGAGACTGGGTCAGTAGCTAAACTAGAACAATTTGAGCAACAACATAAATAGTATCCAAGGTATAAATTCATCTCAAGATGTTTTTAAATCCATACAGGCCCACACTGTGCGCTGCCAGCTAAGTTGCTGCTTGTTCAGCAGCAGCCCGTGTCAGAACACTGGTGCAGGTGGTTCCGGCTGCTCTGTTTCTGAGCCAGCTCCCTGCTAACGTGCCTGGGGGAGCAGCAGCAGATGACCCAGCTGCTTGGGCCCCTGCCACCCATGGGGGAGACTCAGGTGGAGTTTCAGGCTCCTGGAATGCAGAAGGGGAGTGAGCAGCTGCCTGCCACAGGGGCATCCCACAGAGAGCCAGTTGGAGTCCTGCCTATTCTACTGCTGCTCTGGCTCTCTGCTCATGTGCCTGGCAGGGCAGCGGATGAAGGCGCATGTGCTTGGTTCCTGCCACCTGCGTGGGAGACCCTGATGGAGTTCCAGACACCTGGTTTCAGCCTGGCCCAGCCCTGGCTGGAATAGCTATATTGGGAATGAACAAGTGATAGAAGTCCTCCTTCTCTTTCCTCTATGACTCTTTGAAATAAATAAAATAAATTTTTATAAACATCAAGAACAGTTTTTATTCACACCACAGTTGGTAAACAGTTGCAGTCTCTACTGTAAGTTACATGTGCTTGGCAGTAAACATCAAAGATGCAGGCCCTGAAGTGCTCTGGTGTGTGTCATTTTAAAATGCTCACATAAAGTCCATCTTTTCTCTGAGTTAGGCAGAGGCAACAGCAACAGACAACACCTGTCATGCCAGCAGTTCCTGGGATGGCAGAGGCTGTGCTGCTGAGCCTGCTCAGCTCTGCTTCTGCTTCAAGACTTCTTGGGAGTCCGAGTTGTTCCTGGTTACTGCCACCAGGGGGCTCCAATCTCATAAGAGAAACAGACCCAGACAGTGTCCTGGGAAGTGGGCGACCTACCCATGTGCACAGTGGGCTAGAGTAAGAACATTCCATCATGTGTAATGAAATCGGTGGAAAAAGAAATTCAGTGCCTTCCAGGCATTGGTGTGCATTTAAAATTTTATGATAAACAAAGATTTTCTATATTTCCAAATAAGATTGTATGGAACAGAGCTCGCAATGGCTTTTATGTTTAATCTTGTTATTGATAAATGTGTTTGCAAAAATGGTTATACTCTTTTTTTCCAGAAATTTTCTCCTTAATGCACCCGTTTTTGAGACTGACCAAGACAATCTGGCACACAAGGGCAACGGCCAAGATGACGGGTGGAAGGGCACTCCCACAATCTCATTTTTATTTTTTTAATTTGCTTGATGTATTTTTTTTTTAGATTTATTGATTTATTGGAAAATCAGATTTACAGAGAGGAGCAGATACAGAAAGACCAGGTGGTCGCAACAGTTGGAGCTAAACTCCTCTGAGGCCAGGAGCCAGGAGCTTCTTCCAGATTTCCCATTGAGTGCAAGGTCCCAAGGCCTTGGGCTGTCCTGTGTTGCCCTCCTGGATACAAGCTGGGGGCTGGATGAGATGTGGAGTAACCAGGACACAAATTGGTGCGTTTATGGGATCCTGGTGGATGCAAGGTTAGGATTTAGCCACCTGACCATCACGACAGGCATGATGTCCTAACATCAAAATATAAGTCTTGCGAAGTCTTCATCTGTTCACATACAAAACAAACATCTTTTCACCACAAAAATCCTGCTTCTGTGCCCAAAGATATTTCTTCCATCCTCATCTGTCCCCAGCTGTCTGCATTCTCTTTAAAGGTCAGATTTCTCTTCGTAGCGACATGTGCATGCGGCCCGCTGGCTGTCCAGGTAGGGCTTACAGCCCAGGTGGATGACGCTGTCAAACAGGAGCTCCACTGCTGTTTCACACGCTGCAAAGCAAGACATGGGATGACGCACAGGAAACTGCCAGGCATTGTTCTCCTTTCACTGTCACATGTTAAGGCCCAAGGTCCAGGACATCCCTCATGGGTGACCAGTGACTGTCATCCCAAACTCAAAAATCCAGGGAGAAATGTATCTGTGTATTTAGGAACACACACACACACCTGAAAAACTCCAGTCTTAGTTTCCCTTTTTAGTGTTATAATTTGTTTCCATCCAACTGGTCAACCAAATCTTTGGTACTGGACAAGTATTTTTTTTATCAACAATAGTGATCAGTAATAGTATTAACTGATATTAACATTTATCTGAAAAACACAATCACTAATAAATATGCTCCAAAATGCTTACATTTCCACCTTGAGGAAAGACATTATGTACAGAAGAAACAAAGCATAGAAACAGAAAACTCAAAACGTTTCAGTTAGGTATGATTTTTTAGAGCTGATCACACATCATTTCTAGGACTGTTCATTTAATGTATTCAGACCATGGTTCATCAAAGATAACTTAATTCCTGGAAACAGATATCATAGATAAAACTCGGCTAATGTACTACCTCTCTTCCAGCACTGAAGAAATCAGCTCCTTTTACCTCTAAGCCACGCAGTCCATACTGGTTTGTTTTAGCAAGCCCGCAAACTGAGTCCACTGGATCCAGGGTCCTCAATGATTAGGGCCTCCAGGCACCAAGTGGATGATTTCTTATCTCTCTCTGCCTTAGACCCCTTCTCCCAGGGCTTCCTATACATTTTACTTCTTTGACCATAAATCATCGTAGATAACAAAATGATCAGCTCCTCAGGAAACTGAAGAGGCCATGTGGCAATAGACAACAGTTGTGTGTGGCTGGCATTATGAAACAGCAGGTAAAGCTGCAGCTGGGACGCTGGCATCCCACATGGGCGATGGTTCAAGTCCTAGCTGCTACACTTCTGACCCAGCTTCCTGATAATATGTCTGGGAAAAGCAGCGGAAGATGCCTCAACCACCTGGACCCCTGCACCTACATGGGAGACCCGGAACCACCTCCTGGCTTTGCACCCCTGGGCCATCTAGACAGTGAGCCAGCAGATGGAAGACTCTGTTCTGCTGTCTCTCTTTCTGTATATGCGTGTGTGTATGTAAAATCCGACTTTTCAAATAATGATAATAAAAACAAATCTTTAAAAATGGGTACTTTAAAAAGTTTATTGATCAATAGAATTAAAGGTAACCCTATCTTGGTGCAAAAAAATTTGAAATCCATTCAAAAGTTCATGAGAAAT
Organism: Ochotona princeps; assembly: GCF_030435755.1. Lineage (NCBI taxonomy): Eukaryota > Metazoa > Chordata > Mammalia > Lagomorpha > Ochotonidae > Ochotona > Ochotona princeps. Next base: position 33,911,710 of record NC_080838.1, read on the forward strand.
GTATATTATGAGAAAATTACAAGGACTTCAAAAATTTTTGCAGCAAAATAAGTGAGTGTTTACTTTTCCATAAAATGCGAAAAATTAGTTATTCTTATTTATTTATGAGGCAAACAGAGACAGAGAACTCCCAGCTGCTTATTCATTCCCCAGACACCGGCAACAGCATGGGTGGGCCAGGCCAGAGGCAGGGGCAGGGGCTGTGACCTCAATCCAGGTCTCAACGAACAGCAGGACATATCACTACCTCCCCAGGGTATGCATTAGGAGTGAAGCTGGAATTAGAACCCAGGTACTCTGCTGACATGCAATACAGGCATCTTAAGCAGCATCTCCAGAGCAAATGTCTGTCCCTTCATGAACTTCTGATCGATTTCTATCCTAAAACAGAAAGTCCATGACACCTTGAAAATGGCCCTCACCACCAACCCAGCGACTGTCCTTACCCTGCACGTGCTGAGCTAGTCCCAGCGTTTTCTGCACACCCCGGCAGATTTTGGAGAGGCAGTACTGGAATTCCTCATCACAGTCGTTCTTGCTTTTGCCACACGTCTCATAGCACCTGTCATGTTGGTTGCAGCACTTGGTCAGGGAAGGGATGCCAATGTTGAGCTGCAAGAAGCATTTGGCTTAGGTTATCATCAAGGAATAGCCAATTCCTCTGCCAAAGCATCGCAATGAAACAGACTTCACAGAAGTAAGTAACAATGACTGTCAGACTGATAATTTCAAAATTCCTTTCTTCCTACAAATGTATCACATCAAATCAAGCCCCCACCTTTACCCACATCCACCTGCATTGTCTCAACCGTGCCTCATTGCTTCCTTCTTGCAATGTTATCTAGCAACAACAAATATACTTTCTACTGTTGGAAAAGGAAAATGTAAATTTAAAAACAGAAACCAAAGGAGGGCATTAAAGTATTTATCCAGGCTAAGGTGTTTCGTGCTCCCAAGTATAATGCACCGTGTGTGAAATGTCACATAAAACTGTTAGGTGCCTACAACTGAATTTTTTTTTTCTTTAGCTTTGAGATATTAATTCCCTAAGGAAATGGAAATTTTTTTTAAAAAGTTATTTTTTACTATTATTATTATTTTATTACAAAGTCAAATATACAGAGGAGGAGAGACAGAGAGGAAGATCCTCCTCTGATGATTCACTCCCCAAGTGAGCACAACAGCCAGATCTGTGCCGATCCGGAGCCAGGAGCCAGGAACTTCCTCCAGGTCTCCCACATGGGTGCAGGGTCCCAAGGCTTTGGGCCATCCTCACTGCTTTCCCAGGCCACAAGCAGGGAGCTGGATGGGAAGTGGAACCGCCAGGACTAGAACCAGTGTACATATGGGATCCTGGCGCGTTCAAGGCGAGGACTTTGGCCACCAGCCCACCATGCCAGGCCCAGGAAATGGAAAATTTTAACCAGACTTTTATATTTATTTGAAAATATCTTTACACGCAAAACTCTGTGCCTAGGAATCATCCCACACACCTCTCCCATTCTAGGCTCAGCAGGTAAGCTCTGGCCATCCTTACAACCACACTCCTATTCCCACTCGACCTTGTTTTAATACAGATAACATGCTTCTTCCATAGAGAGAACTTCAAAAAGTTCACAGGAATCAGAATCAAAGTTAAATTTATTTTGATGCAAAAAATTTTGAGAAATTCATGAAAGGTATGTATTTATGAACAAACTATGCACAATTTCAAATTATTTTGGCACTAAAATAAACTTACCTTTTAATTCCATTTTTCCATGAATCTTTAAATGCATCCTCTTGGGCCGTAGCAGTGGAAAGTAAGCTAATCCTCAGCCTGTGGTGCCAGCATATCATATGGATGCCAGTTCGAGTCCTGGCTGATCCATTTCCAATCTAGCTTCTTGCTAATGCCTCTGGGGAGGCAGAGGATGATGGCCCAAGTACTTGGGGCCCTGCCACTCACATGAGAGACCCAGATGGAGTTCTTGGCTCCTGGCTTCAGCCTGGCCCAGCCTTGGCTGGTATAACCATTTGAAGAGTAGATCCGCAAATGGATGATGGAAGGTTGATCAATCAATCTCTCCACTCATGCCCTCCGCCCCGCCCACCTGCTGTCTCTGGTGTTCTACTTTTTAAATAAATAAATCTGAAAGAAAGCAAAACCAAAACTTCAATACTTACATGGACACCAAACAATGGAGAGCCACATCCATTCGGTGGGGAGGGTTTATAACCATAACGTGGGATGGGCTTAGAGCCTATAAAACATAAATGGGATCATAATTACCAACTATGATAGAACTAAAAGATATACTCAAAAATGTCCACAATTTCAAGATATTTAAGATTTATCTGGATGTTGATATAAGTAAATATATTTATGGTTTCAATATCTGTAACTGAAGATCTCAGTGCTGACTGCCAAATCCACAAATGTTGTAAAGATTTAGTTACCAAGCATGATGGTGGAACCACTGGCAGGTGGCTGAAATCATGAAAGTAGCAGCTTCCAGGCCAGAAGAACTGTTCCTACAAGTGAGGGCTGGGGCCTGCCCTGCCCCGTTAGCCATGTGAGAACACAATGAGGTGGTACCGTCTGTGAACCAGGACTGGGATCTGCAGGTGCTCTGACCTACTTCCCAGCCTCCAGAAACAAGAGGAATACACTTCTGTTGCTTCCAAGCCACCTAGATCACAGCATTTTGTTACAGCACACCAGATCGGGATATTCATGTTCTCAGCAAGGTCTTCTCTGACCATATTGTTTAGTGGAATATACTGGTGCACACAAACAAGTGCATATAAATGAGCATCACGCACTGTTAACATCTGAAAGTCCTTTACTGCCACCGATCATGAGTAATTTTGTGCACCCAAGGGTCTCTCCACTGCAGACTATGAAACAGCAGGGTTTATAAAGGCAAAACCACAAACCAGGAAGAGTTCAGGGGACTGAGCTAATGCAGAACTAACTTAGTGATGAAAAATCACTAACTTTGCAAGCCCTGGTTGCAGTACCAGGTGAAGCTCATTTTTCTCCCAGTCATGCCTGAACCAGGGGTTATGGATCCTTGCCAAGCAGGATGTGGTTTTCTCAGCCAGGCTAGACTCATGAGTGTGTGTGGGGGGTGTGCCTCACCTAAGATGGAGCCCAGCTCAACATGGAGTCCTTCATGTCAGCCCTATAATTTCAATATGACTTCTAACATACTAACATTACTAATCTATTTGCCTCATTTTTTTAACCTGACAGCAGGAGTTTTTGCGTTTTGTAACCCCAGTATCTGGCATATGGTCAGGTTCTCAAATAACTATTTACTGACAAATGGAAGAAAGAATGAAGAAAGACTCAGAAAGATAAACCTCATGGCATTTATAATACTCATTATAAATAAGCTGCTATTGCTTTCTGCCCTTCAACTGTTTTTGAATTGTTCTCCAAACACTCAGCAGCTTCCAAAGATGTACTCACTTGTAATTTGTCACATCTCTTTAAAATTTGGCACCCACCTCCCGACTGGGTCCTTGGACCCACCTGCATCGTGGGTGCTGGGTCCACGTGCCCAGGGGGCAGGGATCTGGCAGGGCCTGCGTCACCTGGCCCAGGTCCTTGGGCCCACCTGTGTGAGCCCTGGGGGAGGGTGTCTGGGAGGGCCTGGGTCGCCTGGTCTGGGTCCTTGAGTCCGCCTGCAAGCACTGGTCCTCTGCAGTTTAAACATGAAACAGCAGACACAGGCTCACATGCACATGCAGGATATGGCAGCCCATTGGGCCCTGCAGAGGACATCTGGTACCATAGCAGAGGAAGAAGAACAGAACAAATTGGACAACCACTCCAGCCAAATGATGACAGCAAAAATCTGGGCAAATGGAGACTGTACTGTTGGCTATGTCAGTCAAAGGCTGTTGGAAGAGAGTTCTCATCCTTGGATAGGCGAGATTGACACCATTTCAGAATGATCAAAGCCAACGGGGCAGAACTCTCCGAGTGTGCACCATATCAGCACCCTAGGTTGATACTGGGTGGCTGGTTCCCATCTCCAGGCACTGGGGCAGTTGGGATGCTGGGTATGGCTTCTCTCTTTTCCCAGAAACAGTAAGAAGAAATGAAAAATTTGGGAACAATGATCACACTCACTTTTCCCTAACCCTTAATCCTTCCCAACTTGATTAACTTTATGAACATTTAAAAAAAAATTTTTTTTTTTAAGAAGTGGCAGCCAGGGCCCAGCATTGTGGCACAGTGGGCTAAGCTGCCATTGGGAACACCAGTATCTCATATTAGAGTACTAGCCTAGTCCTGGCTGCTCCACTTCTGCTCTAGCTGCCTAGGAAAGCAGCATATGATGACCCAAGTCCTTGAGTTCAACCTATGTGAAACCCACATGTGACAGCAAATGAATAATCAGGCACTGAACAGGATTCATAAAGTCAATGGTAGGCCTGCAGACAACACAGCTTAAGAACATGCCCCAAGGAGAAGAAGGTGCTTATCAGAGTTGCAATGACCGAGGGCAAAGGAAGAGACATGGGGACAGTAAATAAGGTTACTGACACCTCCCCTGCAAAGGAGCAAAATCCTATGAGAGCTTGATCCTGCTGGATCAAGATATTAAAAACTGTTTAAAAGTTTCTAAAAACAGTAAGAAGCACATGCAGAAGTTCACAGACTATCACACAGGAAATAGCAACACTGAAACAAAATCAAGCTGCACACATACAGCAAATTAAAAACTTGGTGGAAAGTCTCAATAATAGAATGAGTGAGGCAGAAGAAAGAATCTCAGAATTGGAAGGCACTTTTTGCAATAACTGAAAAAATCAAAAACCTGGAAGCGAAACTGACTCAAACTAGCAAAGACATTCAGGAGTAAAGGGACCATTAAAAGGCCGAATGTAAGAGTTACAGGGGTGCTGAGAGTGTGGAGTGAAAAGCTAAGTTCAAAGATACACTAATTGAAATAATAAATGAGAACTTCCCTAATAAGAATTGGGAAACAAAACACAGGAGGGTCACAGAACTCCCAACAGAGCTGACCAAAATAACCCTCCCAACAACACACCATAATGAAGTTTTCGTTGTTCGAACATAGGAAAAAAAAACTGAAAAGTGTATGTGAAAAAAATCAGTTACCTTATAGAGGAACCACAATCAGACACACAGCTGACCTCTCAGAGGAAACTCCAAAGGCCAGAAGAGAATGGAGAGACATATTCCAGATCCTAAAAGGAAAGAATTGTGTTCGCTTCAGCAGCACATATACTAAAAGGAAAGACCTGTCTGCCCAGATTAACTTAACCAGCAAAGCTTTCCTTTGTCTTTGAAAATGAAAGAAAATTCTTCCACAATAAACAAAAGCTGAAAGACTACGCCTCTACCAAACCTGTCCTACAAACGCTACTTAAAGATCTGACAGAACAGGGCCCAGTGCGGTAGCCTAGTGGCTAAAGTCCTCACTTTGCACATGCCAGGCAACATCTTCCTTTCTGTCTCTCCCTCCCTGTATGTATCTTTCAAATTAAAAAAAAAAAAAAGTAAATCTTAAAAAAAAAAAAATCTGACAAAATAACACCTACAAACCCAAAGGTGAATGTGGAGAACGTCCCTATGAAACCAAAGACTAAATGAAACAACAACAATCCATTGCTAAAATGACAGAATCAAATCACTACCTAGCCACACGAACCATGAACGTACACAGCTTAAGCTTGTTAATCAAATGACACAGATTAGCAAAGTGCACCAAAAGGTAAAACCCATTCATCTGTTGTCTACAAGAGACATATCTCACCAACAAAGATATGCACAAATTGAAAGGATGGAAAAGGATATTCCAGGCTAATGGAAAGGAAAAACAAGCTGGTATAGCCATTCTTACATTAGATAATATAGACTTTAATAAGAAATACATTAAACGAGACACAGAAGGACACCACATAACGATTGAGGGATCCGCTCATCAAGAGAGGACACCACGTAATGACTGAGGGATCTATTCATCAAGAGATCACCATAAAATGCCAGGGCACCTAGCTATGTGAAACAAATATTACTGGATTAAAAAGAGAAATAGACTCCAATACAATAATAGTCAGGGACATTGATGCCCCACTGCATCAATGGACATTTTAATGAGAGAAACTCAGCAAGAAAAAAAAAAAAAGGAGCTCATTCAGACAATGGAAAACACGGACTTAATTGATATCTATAGAACCTTTCATCCTGCAGATACACAATGCATTTTTTTTGTTCACGAGTACATGGAACCTTCTCTAGGATTGATCATGTTTTGGCCACAAAAAAAGCCTCTGCAAATCTGAAACTGTACCATGCATCTTCTCAGATCATCATGGAATGAAACTGGAGATCAACAAGTCAAAACACCCAGAAGACATGCAAAAAACTTGGAGACCAAATACTATGCTGTTAAATGAATGATGGGTAACAGCAGAAATCAAAGGGGAAAATAAAATTGCTTGAAATGAATGAAAGCATCAACACAACATATTAAAACATGGGACACAATCAAGGCCATGCTAAGAGGAAAGTTGGGACCTGGCGCAGTGGCCTAGCGGCCAAAGTTCTTGCCTTGAATGTGCTGGGATCCCATATGAGTGCCGGTTCTAATCCCAGTGGCCTTGCTTCCCTTCCAGCTCCCTGCTTGTGGCCTGGGAAGGCAGGTGAGGATGGACCAAAGCCTTGGGTTCCTGTATCCGTGTGGGAGACCTGGAAGAGGCTCCAGGCTCCTGGCTTCAGATCAGCACAGCTCTGGCTGTTGCTATCACTTGGGGAGTGAATCATCGGACAGAAGATCTTCCTCTCTGTCTCTCCTCCTCTCTGTATATCTGACTTTTAAAATAAATCTTAAAAAAAAGAGGAAAGTTGATTTCACTCAACACTTATGCCAAGAAATTTGAAAAGTACGAAGCAAACAGGCTAGCCATATGCCTGAAGGAGATAGAAAACAATAGCAAGGACATCCTAAGATTGACAGGAAAACAGAAATAATCAAAATAAGGGAGGAAATGAAACAAATAGGGACCAAAAGAACAGTACAGAAGATCAATGAATCAAAGAGCTGGTTCTTTGAGAAAATCAACAAAATTGATCCCCACTATCCCAACTGATCAAAAAAGTTAGAGGAAAAATGTGAATCAACAGAATCAGAGATGAAAAAGAAAGCATGACAATATATATATCTCTCAGACATACATAGAATAATTAGGAACTATTACAAGCAACTACACGCCAACAAATCGGAAGACTTAGAAGAAATGGATAGATATTTAAGCACATGAAATCTACCAAAATTGAATCATGAAGCACTTACTAATCTAAATAGCCCTATAACCAGGACTGAGATGGAATCAGTAGTAATTCAATCCTTCCCAACAAAGAAAAGCCCTGGACTGAACGGCCTCACCACTGAATTCTACCAAACATAGTAAGGAGAACCTACCTGAGTCCTCCACAAACTATTCAAAACAAGAGAAGGTAAGGAAATCCTTCCAAATTCTTCCTATGAGACCAACATCACCTTAACACCAAAGCCAGATAGAGACACAACAGAAAAAGAGAACTAAAGCTTGACGTAGTTGCAAAAATCCTTAACAAAATCCTAATCAACAGAATCCAACAGTACATCAGGATCAGGTGGGATTTATCCCTGACATTCAGGGATGTTTTAACTTACGCAAACCAATAAATGCGATATACCACATCAACAAACTGAAGAATAAAAACCATATCAACAGATGCTCATGTTAATGGATGTTGTGAATGCATCTGATGAAATCCAACACTACTTTATGCTAAAAACCGTAAGCAAGATAGGCATAGAAGGAACATTCTACCCATAATCAAAACAATGTATGAAAACCACAACGCTAGCACCCTACTAACCAGGGAAACATTAGAAGCTTTTCCATTAAGATCCGGAACTAGATAAGAATGTCCACTTCGGGCCCAGTGGCGTGGCCTAGCGGCTAAAGTCCTCGCCTTGAATGCCCCGGGATCCCATATGAGCGCCGGTTCTAATCCTGGCAGCTCTACTTCCCATCCAGCTCCCTGCTTGTGGCCTGGGAAAGCAGTCGAGGACAGCCCAATGCACTGGGACACTGCACCCGCGTGGGAGACCTGGAGGAGGTTCCAGGTTCCCGGCTTCAGACTGGCGCGCACCGGCCGTTGCGGCTCACTTGGGGAGTGAATCATCGGATGGAAGATCTTCCTGTCTGTGTCTCCTCCTCTCTGTATATCTGGCTGTAATAAAATGAATAAATCTTTAAAAAAAAAAAAAAGAATGTCCACTTCTACCACTGCTATTCAACATAGCATTGGGAGTCCTAGCTAGAGCTCTTAGGCAAAATAAATAAATAATAATAAACATATATATATGTATATGTATATGTGTGTATATATACATAATAATAACTTAAAGAAATTAAAATTATCTCTGTTTGCAGACAACAGGATTCTCTATACAAAGAACCAAAAGACTTAAGAGATTACTGGAACTCATGAGAGACTTTGGCAAGGTAGCAGGATACAAAATTAATGAACATAAATCGATGGTTCTTCAATACACAAATAACCCCATGGGTGAGAAAGAACGTGTAGCTACAGTACAGTAGTAGAGAAGAACATTAAATACCTTGGAATAAACCTAACCAAAAATGCGGAAGACCTGCACATTGAAAATTGCAAAACACTGAGAAAAAGAAATAGAACAAGATATTAAAAGATGGGAAACTTACTACGGTCCTGGATCGGCAAGATCAACATCATCAAAATGTCCATATTACCAAAAGTAATATACAGAGTCAATGCAATCCCAACCAAAATCCCAACAACATTCTCAGAAATAGAAAAGGTGATAGGAAAATACATCTGGAAACACAAGAGACCACAAATAGTCAAAGCTATCCTGAAGAATAAAAATCAAGCTGGAGGAAATCTCAGGACCTATGGAATTGCATCATAAAATAATAATAATAAAGAGTAAAATTTTAAAAACGGGGCTACAGGAAACTAAGAAGCTTCTGTACAGCAAAGAAAATGATCAACAAGGTGAAGAAGCAACCAACAAAATGGGAAAAAATCTTAGCACTCTACATAACTGGTAGGGGACTAATATCCAGGATTTAGAAAGAACTTTAGAAACTAAACAACAGCAAAACAAACAACCCTGTGTTACTTGACTGGTTTGATAGTTCTGAGAAGTTTTTGGTTTCATTGCTCCAGGGTTGAGAATATCTTTCCAAGGTATAACAGTTGATAAAGTCCACCTTAGTGTATGGATAGGCCCAGGAACATGTTGCAAAGTTGGCCAGGTGAGTGGTCCAACCAGTTCTGTTTTCCATCTTCTGACAAAGGACTTGAAATCCTCTACTGGCCTAGAAGAGCTGGCTGTCGTGTCCTCCATGTGCATGTTAGCATGCTGTCTACTGCACAGGCATCAGCAACTGAGGAGGTCCAGTCTGGATATACACACACCAAGGTCAGACCCGTATCTTGTGTTTTTCCTGGTGAAGCCATCCTCTACTGATTTCCCAGGCCACAAGCAAAGAACTGTAAAGGAACTGGAGCATCAGGGACACGAACAGGTGTTCATATGGGATCCTGATGATTGCAATATGAGTATTTAGCCAGTGAGCCATAGTACAAGGGTTATTTTCCTATTTTTAAAAGGAGATTAAAAGTTTTTCTTCAAACCTTTCCTGCTATAAGGAGCAAAAAGCTAAGAAAAAAGTCAGCAACCATCAAATCTGTTCCCTAGAATAACTTCACTAAACTTTTCAATGCAGCCTAAGTTCCTCCCATCCATACAGCAGGATGGCCAAGAGTAAGGGGGCAAGTCTCCATTAAGCCACTCTCTGAGAGAAAGCAAAATAATCAAGGCAATATGTCTGTGGTCTGCAACCTGTTGTCCACTTCTTCTATCAGTTAAAAAAAAAAAGTAGGGCCCAGTGGCGTGGCCTAGCGGCTTAAGTCCTCGCCTTGAAAGCCCCAGGATCCCATATGGGCACCGGTTCTAATCCTGGCAGCTCCACTTCCCATCCTGCTCCCTGCTTGTGGCCTGGGAAAGCAGTCGAGGACGGCCCAAAGCTTTGGGACCCTGCACCTGTGTGGGAGACCTGGAAGAGGTTCCTGGTTCCCAGCTTTGGACTGGCGCGCATCGGCCCATTGCGGCTCACTTGGGGAGTGAATCATCGGATGGAAGATCTTCCTCTCTGTCTCTCCTCCTCTCTGTATATCCAGCTTTCCAATAATGATAAATCTTTAAAAAAAAAAAAATTAAAGCTGCTTTGATTCATTTCCTGCAACAAAAACTACCCCTTAGTCACCATTTTCCTGTAGTTCTGGGATTTGCTTCCATTTGGCCCTGACTTGGTCACCTGCCTTCCAGAACACAGTGAGGGTGGCATCATTGTTCCGGCGAGACTTCTCAGGGATCAGCAACGCAAAGGGCGGGCTTCACTCTGCTGCAATTATTAGCCCGGAGACATCACACCACACGTCCTCCCAACAGACTGTACTTGCCAAGACACAAAGACTTTCTCGGAAGTATACTATTTCTCACATTCCCAAATTCATTGTGTGGTTTTTAAGCCAGAGACCTTTCCGTCAAATTCAAATGGCAAATTTGGTTAGGCTTGTGAAAAAGAAAAAAAATAAGCAAGAGGAAATAGTAAGACAATCATTTAAAAGAATCAGTATCCATTCACTTCAGAGGCCCATCCAAACTGTAGAAACTTGGACTCACTATAAACTTGTGGCGACTTACTCCTCCCACTTTTTCCTATCTCTTCATGACAACAGTATGCTGCTCTTGTCTTGGGCCTAAGGCTAGACCTTGCCTGGCTTTTCTCCTCCAGTCTCCCATACTTACTGTTCCCTCTGCCTGGGTTGACTATTCCGATTATCACAGTGTTGTAAGCGTCATCTTCACCACTTTCAGGCTTCTCAAGCTCTCAGCGAGGCCTCATCTGAACGAGTCACCCGGCCAGCCCTGCCAAGGCCGTCTTCCCAGACGTGCTGTTCTCCAGCACTCTCAGATACACCCGCACAGGCTCCATGCGCTGCTTATTCTCCTTGTCTCTTGCTTTACAGCCGGCTCTTGCGACCAGAACAAAAACCCCATGGCCAAGGATTTTCTGTTTTGTTCACCTCTGAGCTTCCATTCTAATTGGACACCTGACATGGAGTTGTGACTCAGTTCTGTAACAGATGACAGCCGCGAAGTCATCATCTGTCTAGGGAAAGGCTGACTCGATCTTTACTCAGTCCTTCTAATAAACTCCACAAGCACAAAAACTTCCTGAAGTGTGATTTAGGAAGCAATGAAACAGCTCAGCACAGTTCACACATTCCCTCCACTATCCCATTCAGAAGCACAAGCAGTATGTGGCAGCATAGCTCTATCTGTTACAGCTGCCTCTGACCTCACCCATGGGGTTACCAATCATCATGACTTCCCCGTACTTTCAGTTGCATGAACTAGCCCCAGCTGTGGGCTAATCTCACAGAAAACATGATCTCCAAAGTGCTAGCTGAACATTTTCAATCTCCAATCTTCTCTTGGCCTTTTGGTTAAGATCAAGTGTATATTGTCAATTTCCAAGAAGCCCAAATAGTTTTTCTAAACCATTAAATATATATATATATTTCAGACCCATGGGACACCTGGCCCAGGTACTAGGTCATGCCCTACGTAATGAAAAAGGTAGCGCAGTAGACACAGGTCCTGTTGTAAAAGGAGAATATGGCAGCACATTTGGTGCTGTAGCAGAATAACAGAACTACTCCAAACAAATGCTGACAGAAAAAAATCTCGGTGAACGGAGCCAATGGACATTAGGAGGGTGACAACATCCTCAGATCGGTGAAATCGGCAGCATTTCAGAACCATCCAAGCCACTTGGACAGAACCCTTGGAATATGTACACACTGATCCCGGTTTACATGAGGTGGCAGTTCCTCATCTCTGGGTACTGGGACGTGTGGAAAGTCGTGAGTGGTTGCCCTATTTGTCTCTCCCCTTCCGCCAGGAACAACAAGAAGAAATAGCAAATTTGGGAGCAATGAATTCACCCAGTTTTCCCTTAGCCTTGATCCTTACCACCCTGATCAAACATGTAATCATTATTTTAAAAATAAATTTAAAAATATATATATATTTTCAGAGCCCAGCAAAATGGCTCCATTGGCTAATTCTCTGCCTTTAATCGCCAGGATCCCATAGAGGTGCCGGTTCATTTCCCAGCTGCCTGCTTCCCATCCAGCTCCCTGCCTGTGCCCTGGGAAAGCAGTTGAGGACGGCCCAAAGCCTTGTTACCCTGCACCAGTGTGAGAGACCTGGAAGAGACTCCAGGCTCATGGCTTCCAATTGGCTCAACTCCAACCATTGAGGTCACTTCGGAAGTGAATCATCAGATGGAAGATCTTCCTCTCTGTCTCTCCTCTCTGTATATCTGACTTTGCAATAAAAATAAATCTTTATATATATGTCAGTATTCAAAAAAAAATCAAATGTTCCAAATGAGCCATTTAACCAAACTGTTTGAGTTTATTAGCACATTTCCACTAAACAAGTTCTCAGATTCAAAGTTAAAATATATAAGTGAAAAAATATATACATTATTTACACACACACACGGTAACAATCATATTAACATTAGCCAAAAAGGAGGGGGTCACTGATATCCAAGGAAGGAAAACTGTGAAATCCTGATAAAACTATTTCCTAGGGGAGTTATCAGAACTCTTTCTCAACAATCAGGGACACCAGTCTGTACAAAGGTCACCATTTCTTTTCGGTAGCTTTGCCAGGGAGAAAAAATTCAATATCCAGTAACGGCACGATTTTAAAAAAAAAAAAAGCAATTTTGGAGTTGCTTTCTTTTCTTTTTGTCTTTCTCTCTCTTTTTTTCTTTCTTTCTCTCTCTTTAATATGCTCAGCTCACACGCTTACCAGTCCACACATACACAGCTGATATCAGTCCATCTGGACGCCTAAGTGACTAAGCTCTTAGGCAACTTGATGCAATCGTCCAAGCAAAGTAATTCAGACGCAGCGCAACCCAAATGCGGGGGACACTTTCGGGCGACCTGTCCCATTCCTACAGCAGTGCTGCGAACGTGTCACCCAGGTTAGGGTTAGCAGTGCTGCGAACTTGTCAGCCAGGTTTGCAATCGTTCAAGCACTGCTCGCGCACCGCCAAGGTCCGCCCCGCACCTGTCACACTCACACCCCACGACCTCCGTCACCCCAGCTGCCCGGCGCAGCGCCCTCTCACCGTCCCTGCACTTGTATTGGCACAGCCCATCCTCGCCTCCCAGCAGGTCCAGCGCGGCGTTTAGGTAAGTGTCGATCTTGTGGACACCGTTCCTGATGGTCTTCAGGGTGGCCCGCCAGTCGGTGCTCTGGGCCTGCTCCTGGGACGCGACAGCGGCGGCGACCAGGAGCAGCACCGGGAGCGCGAGCGCGGCCCGCCGGAGCAGGGCCATCCGCACGGCCCCACGGCGCCCTAGGCGGCGGCTCCAGCCCGGGGATCGGCCACGGCCGACTCCGCCATGCCCACACCTCCTTCCCGGCAGCCGGACGCGGCGCCCGCTCACCGGGGCGACTGTCCGCCGCTGCGCGCCTGCGCCGGAGCCTGTGCGTCACAGGTACGCGCTGGGGCGGAGTGTTCCTCGCCCTCGTGGTCGCTCTGGCGCGCTACATAACTTTCTGGGTTGCTCGCGTGGGAAATACTGGCTTCGGCCATGGAAAGCGCCGTGTCCGAACCTCGTGCCAGAAGGAGTCTAATTACTTAGATATGGAGTAGCCGTGGGCATCGGGAATTGCAGAGCGAATCCACGCGTGACCCAATGTAATGTGCCAGGGTTTGCGCCACCACCCCGAATGTCAGGCTTTCCCGGTTCTGGACAAGCTCTGGTGTTTATTGCATCTGCATGGGTCCGCTGAATTTTCGGTTTGAAAAGGAGATTTCACCGTAAGTGACCCAGCGTCCTAACAACCCTCTGGCTGCGGATAGAGCGGACAGGTTCTGGAGGGAAAAGGTACCTCGCAGGCTGTGGCCGTTACCAAGGATGAGCTAGATGTTAGTTTACACTTTGTGGGACAAGATGGTTTAACCATGAAAACTACAGATTGCGTTTCCAATTGAGAAAGAATCAGTAGTCTATATTGGAGTGCAGTTAAAAAAAAATTGGGGCGAGGGTAGTCACCGTGTTCCTTTTCAAGGTATTATGTTACTTGCTAGTTCTACTCACCTTTCTCTGCATTGTTTCCTGCGTTGTTAAGGATCCATAAATAAACAGACTGCAGCACATTTTAATAGAGCTATAAATAACTATAAAAAGAGGTTTGCGATGGATGCAGGGCAATGCTGGAAATGTTAGCAACATTTGCCTCCTTTAGATGAGGACTATGGAAACTGATGCCTTATGTCCGGGAGGAGCTGCATGAGTTTGGACTAACTGCACACACAGTACAGGGGCCTGCATTGTGGTGCAGTGGGTTAAGTTTCTGCCCACCATGCCAGCATCTCCTTGCTGATGTGCCTGGGAAAGCATCAGGAGATGGCCAAGTTAGGAGACTCTTGCCACCCCTGTGGGAGAGCCTGGGCTCCTGGCTCTTGCACCTCTTTGGGGAGTGAATCAGGGGAGTGGAAGACCTTCTTACACTCTGCCTTTCATTTCAAATAAGTACATCTTTTTAAGAATGCAGTTTGGAGTTCCTAAGAATCATGTCCTGTTTGTTGAGTGCACATTCTGTGCTAGGCATCTTGTATGCCTGACTTCTTCCATTCAGAACCCCTCTGACAGGGATGTAGGCAGCCTTTGGACCAGGTAAATAGACATGTCCCTTATGTGGATGGGGACAGCACGACTCCAGGTTCCCTGGAATTGGCTTGAACTAGCACACTAGAAGCAGGAGTTGAAGTCGGGTGACAGTAATTCCATCAACCAAGGCTCACAACATGCAGAAGCATTTAGTGGGGGAGGGAGGGTAGAGGTGGCATTTTTGAACATATTTAGAGAAGGGAGCATAGGGGCCCAGCGCAGTACCCTAGTGGCTAAAGTCCTCACCTTGCATGTGCCAGGATCCCATATGGGTGTTGGTTCGTGTCCCAGTTTCTCCACTTGCTTCCACTTCCCTGTGTGTGGCCTGGGAAAGCAGTAGAGGAGAGGATGGCTCAAGGCCTTAGGACCCTGTACCCATGTGGGAGACCTGGAAGAAGCTCCTGGCAGAGGATGAGAAGAACAGCCATACAGCATGAGAAGAAAGAACAAAGGGCCGGGGCACCTTTATATCCTCAGGGTGGGTATGGGGAGAGCTGAGGCTGGGTTGGCAGATGTGGCTGTAGATGGACATGAGGGATAAATGCCTCTGGATTGGTGGAGTGCATGGTTTGAATGTGAAGGTCACTAAGCTTACTTAGGCAAGTTTTTCTGTCTCCACCATTTCATTTGGTTTATTCCAGAAGTGTCTTCATGGTCTCCCTTTTCTATCTCATCTCTCTCCAAAGTGTTTTCTGCACTGCCTTCGATTTCAAATTGCTGGAATCCTGTAGTGCTCTCAGCTCTCAGTTAATTTAGGGCTCAAGTCAAGTGGCAGTTTCCTTGGGTACCTGGCTCCTTATGCTGCAGGAACTTGGATTTGCCTCTGCCTGAAATGTTCTTCCATATTTCAGGCTAGGTTTGTCTCTAAGGAACTTCTCTTTAACACTCCAGGCTTATTTCCAGATCTCCCCTGAGTTTTTATTATCATTGTACCTGGAAGGTAAAACTTTGTAACTTATGTTCCCGTCTGCCTCAGAAGAGATCAGAGACTGGAGTAAGTAGAAGATGAGGGCAGAGCTCCACATCCACTGAGCTCTGTTTGCCGAGCACTTGCAGGGAGGGCCACGTGAATGCAGACAAGCGGGAATGGCAGAGGGTCTGGCAGCAGCACCCTGTGCTCAGCTGCTCGGTACATGATGCGCATGGAGACTGGGGTCCAGGCTGGCGGCTGTGGAAGTTTGTGATGGACAGTCTACAGTAGTCTCTGTGTGCATTATTCTGTGTAGACTCCATTTTTCTGGAGAATCTGTGATGTATATTATATCTTGGATTGAACGTGTGTTTCATTAAATCAGTTAGATTGGCTTCTGCTGTATGCCATTAAAGTCTTCACTCCGACCTGGCAACAGTGGAGTTAAATCATGCTGCTCATGCTCTTCCTGGTTGCCGCCACAAGATTCCTCTGGAGAGCTTGCTCTTGGCTTTTCAGACACTCCACTCTCACTGGAAGGTCCATGCCTGCTGATCCACTCTCACTGGAAGGTCCATGCCTGCTGAAGCCTCCAGGCCTCAGCTACTGCACACACTGACATCATCCTTTAAGGGGCATTGATACGACTCCTTGTGAATTGAGGGTGTCCATGTCTGTTTATCTCACACAGATGTCCTTGAAGTTGCCACCTTGCTCTTGCACTGTTAAGTCAGGACAAGGTAGATTCAAGCATTTGACACTCTGGCGAGTAAGAAATTCTCCTGTGGCTGTCACCATGGCGTAGCATGCTAAGCCTCTGCTATGGTGCTGGCATCCCAAATGGCTGCCAGTTTGGATTTTGGTTGCTCTACTTTTAGTCCAGTTCCCTGCTGGTGGGCTGGAAAAAGTAGTGCAGGATGGCCAAAGTCCTTGGGCCTCTGCACCCATGTAGAGACCCAGAAGAAGCTCCTGGGTCCTGGCTTTGAACCAGCCCAGCTCTAGCCATTGTGGTCATTTTGTGGATGAACCAACAAATGGAAGAACTTTATACTTCTCCTTATCTCTCTGCAAGACTGCCTTTCAAATATATGTATATATGCATATATATGTATTTAAAGTGAGAGATTCTCTTGGACCTGGGCAGGACTTTGTGAGAGAAGTGATGCTGACTGATGTCCACTGCAAGGACGGGGCAGTCTGTACAGATGCTGAAATTTTTCTTGGGACCCTCACCAGCTGGTTCCAGTGACCTCAGTCTATCATTTACAGTCCATAAAGACACAGCACATGGAGATAGATACCCGAGGAGTCCCAGCTTGTGAAGTCTCCCAGCCCAAGCACCAGACACGTGAGAGAAGAAATCTCCGAGAAAAACTGCTCCAGCCGTGTCTGCAGCTGAATGAGGGACCTGAAGGGAAACTGCCCACCTGGGCCCAAGCAACCCCCAGATCTGTCAGCAAAGTTACTTTAGGCCACTCTTTGGGAGTTCCTTTTACACATCAGTTGGCAATCAAATGACAAAAGTAATTTAAACTCTGGCTAGCCTGAGAGATGGAATAAAGAGGCAATACTCAATGGGTATGAAGCAGGAAGAGCAGAAGTGACATGACTTACCTCTGTGGTTCTCCCAGCTTACAGCTTTGCCACAGGCCTCCTAACTGCAGACAGCTGTGGCCAATTTAAGAAAAACTAGAAAAAATGGAGTCTGTGATCTTCGAATAACGCAAAGACCACTGCAAGAGTGTTCCATCAGATACCTCGACAGCCTTTAGCTTGGACCCCAGCTCCCATGTGCAGTTCCATATGAGCAGGGGAGAGAGGGTGAGGAACGTGGGCTGAACACAGAGGGTAGGGTCAGAAGTATCACTATACTTCTCAATCTGTACCATATGGATAAATAATGAAATTTTTAAAAGGGAAGATGGAAATGTCGAGATGGATGATACAATAATTTGAATGCACTGAATGCCACTGAACTATATACTAGATGTGATTAAAATGGTTAATTTTATGTTACATATAAATATTTTACTATAATTTTTTTAAAAGGGGAAAAGTACTGATCTTGGAATCTAAGGAGACATGGCATTTCTATTAAAACAACCAGATTGCATCCAAGACTGCACCCCAATGCTACTCAAAAGGTTATATTTCCTTTAGGATGATAGCTGTAGTTAAAAACAAAACAAAACATAATAAAAGCAAAGCAGGGCCCGGCACCGTGGCCTAGTGGCTAAAGTCCTCGCCTTGAACGCGCCCGGATCCCATATGGGCGCTGGTTCTAATCCCGGCAGCTCCACTTCCCATCCAGCTCCCTGCTTGTGGCCTGGGAAAGCAGTTGAGGACGGTCCAAAGCCTTGGGACTCTGCACCCATGTGGGAGACCCGGAAGAGGTTCCTGGCTTCTGGCTTCAGATCGGCTTAGCATCGGCCATTGCGGTCACTTGGGGAGTGAATCATCGGATGGAAGATCTTCCTCTCTGTCTCTCCTCCTCTCTGTATATCTGACTTTCCAATAAAAATAAAATATATATATAAAAAAGCAAAGCAGCTAATGCTGATTCATTAAGCACCCTCTGTGAAACAAGTGCTAGGACTGCAACCAGAAGGAAGATCTATGCGGTCTCTCTCCCATGTCTTATAATTGGTAGGGAAAAGCATGGGAAAGTAGACAAGCCAATGAAAAGAGAATAGGTTGGAGGATAGTCAGTGCTATGCAGAGACTACAGTAGGGTGACATGATGGAAAGTGCCTTCTGTGCCCCCAGGGTGATGGTTGTGGCCATTACTGAGCGGAGCAGAAGCAGGTTTAGGGAGGAACAATATGAGTTTTGGGCTGGGCATATTTTTTTTTCTGAAATGCTACCAGATATCCACATGGAGATGCTAAGGCTTCAGTGGCATGTAGTAGAGTCTACATCTAGTTCTAGGAAAGGTCAGGGCTGAATATACATATTTGTGAGTCATGGGTCTATGAGCAAGCTTTTAAAAATTAATTTATTTTTTATTTGAAAGGCAGAGTTAGAGAGAGAGACACACACACAGAGACAGAGAGAGAGAGAGAGAGAATCTTCCATTCACTGGTTCACTCCCCAAATGACCACAATGGCTGGAGCTTGGCTAAATCAAAGCCGGGATTAAGGAACTTCTTCCAGGTCTCCCATGTGGGTGCAAGGTGCCAAGGCTTAGACCTTTCTCTCCCACGCCATAATCAGGGAGCTGGATTAGAAGTGGAGTGAACCAGCACCCATATGGGATGTTGGTACCACAAAGGGAGGTCCAAACCACTATGTCACTGGGCCATTCGCCATGGGTGACATTTAAATCTGAATCCAGATAAGATCACCAGGGAAAGTGACAACTGAAAGTAACAAGAAGGAAGAGGCTGGGGAGGCAGGCTGAGAATAGCAGATGGAGAGAGCGCTACACTGCAGGATCTAGATGAGAGCTGCTTAGTGCCTGTGAGATATGGCACAGCTGAGTTATCTGATAGTAACATGGGCGAGGTTTGGAGATAGGGTCAAGAAGAATATGTGAATGGAGGAAACAAAGACTTTTTTTTCTGTAGTTAAATATGTAAAGAAGCAGAGAGGGGTAGGAATTAAACACAGGTTTTGAGATATAAGTTAGGATGCCCATGAGCCACGTCACAGTACCTGGATCTGAGTCTCAGCCTTGGATCCTGACTCCAGCTTCCTGCTAATGCGGACTCTGCAAGGCAGGAGTAATGGCTCCAGGAACTGGGTTCCTGACACCCATGTGGGAGAGCTGCATGGAGTTTCTGGTGCACAGTAGGGTATCAGCTAAAGTCCTTGCCTTGCATGCACTGGGATTCCATATAGGCACTGGTTCTAATCCTGGTTGCCCCGCTTCCCATCTAGCTCCTTGCTAGTGGCCTGGGAAAGCAGGAGAGGACGGCCCAAAGCTTTGGGATCCTGCACTGACATGGGAAGAAGCTTCTGGCTCTTGGCTTTGGATTGTCTCAGCTCTGGCTCTTGTGGACACTTGGGGAGTGAACCAGCAGATGGAAGAGCCTTCTCTCTACAAATCTGCCTTTTAAACGAAATAAATAAATCTTTTAAAAAAAATAAATAAATGCATACTTAGACAAATAAATAATGTTAAAAAGAGAACATTAGGCAGTGAGGCCTATACACTATATGACAAGTACTATGTCACGTATTTTACATAGGTACACAGTTTTATTTTTCATGAAATTCTAGTTTTCATTTCATAGATGGAAAATGAGACATAAAGAGGATAATAAATTACCCAAGGTCAAATTTAGGAGGTGGGAAAGTTGGGGGTTTAACCCAGTTTAGGTGAATGCAATGCCATTCAACTAGTTAAATGTTTTAGTCAATGTATCATTCTTGTATAAAGAGATAATTAAAATTTCCTGATAAATAAAACTTGTGTTTGATCAAAATATTTATTTGGGAATTGTACAGCAAAACAGTACAGTGTGAGCTTGATAAGTCATTAAAAATTTCAGTAAGATTTACCTCCATTTTTTCCATTGAGAAGCACTGATTATTTCATTTAATTTTGACTAAGATGGGACTCCCAAGAGACAAAGGGTAGGAAAAAAAAGGGGGAGAACACAATTTTATATATTATACTGAGAAACAAGAGACCTTCCTACATGGTAGCTAATCCAGTCAAAATAATTGGCCACTTTTGTGTAAACGCCTGGGAACTCTGGTTTTCCACAGTTTTCACCCCAGCTCACAATGCCCCAAACATAATTCACATTGTTGATATCCTTGCAAACCAAGGGGCCTCCGGAGTCACCCTTACAGGCATCGATGGAACCATCCATTGTACCTGAGAAAGAAAATGGAAGGAGAAGATCACCTTTATCAAGGCCACTCTACTGACTTCCTGCCTCCTCTGCCAGTGCCGGCAATGACTTTGACTTTCTTACACTTTACTGAAATAATTTGAATGAGATCGCCCCTCCTTACGGGTCCTTGCTGGACTTGCAGAGTTGGGAAGATTAGGGAAAAGTTTATAAGTATTCTATTCATCCATCACTTTAGGATATTCTACCTATGCAACTGCTAAGTATAGTGTGAAGAGAATGTAGTTTGACAATGGCATGTTAAGCTAAGAGGAAAAAATAATAGGAGTATCTGGTATTTACTAAGAGCTTATATGCATCAATCGTTCACTGCCTTAATTCTCACAACTCAAAGTGGTGTGTCATTCCTATTTCTATCTCACAGGTAGGACAAATAAGTCACAGAGAGGTTAGCTATTTGTTCGAAAGTGCCAATAGTACTTAACTACTTATGAAAGCTCTACTTGACCCCAGGCAGATGAACCCCAGAGCTTCCGTTCCTCACCCTTCCTGGAGGATTTTGTGCTCTCTACTCATCTGTCTACAGGAAGTTTGAATTCCATTTCAACAGAGGAAGGTGCTTTTTTCTTATGGCTTTCTAAGATTTTTAAACCACTATATCTAAGAATTCATAAGATTTCAATAATGCTGTCTTTTTCAGTATTCATTACAAATGGTTTCAATAAGGCATCCCAAATGTGATACATTGGTTGGAAAATTAGTTAACTGTTCTATATTTCATTTTCCTTATCTATGAAGGTCCTCAATTTTGGCAAATGAGGAACCTTACTCACAGTTATATGACAACTGGTATGTCAGTCCAGGCAGTCTGGTTCCACAGTCTCTGCTTTGTCACATACCAAGAGCTAAACTGCTGTATAATGGCTTAGGGAAGATTCTTTCTGTTAGAATTAAAATGAGGTGGGGCCCGGCGGCGTGGCCTAGCGGCTAAAGTCCTCGCCTTGAAAGCCCCGGGATCCCATATGGGCGCCGGTTCTAATCCCTGCAGCTCCACTTCCCATCCAGCTCCCTGCTTGTGGCCTGGGAAGGCAGTCGAGGACGGCCCAATGTATTGGGACCCTGCACCCGCATGGGAGACCCGGAAGAGGTTCCTGGTTCCTGGCTTTGGATCGGCGCGCATCAGCCCGTTGCGGCTCACTTGGGGAGTGAATCATCGGATGGAAGATCTTCCTCTCTGTCTCTCCTCCTCTGTGTATATCTGGCTGTAATAAAATGAATAAATCTTTAAAAAAAAAAAAAGAATTAAAATGAGGGAACTTGAGCTACAAGGGGAGTGGCTGAAGGAGCTTGGTGGTATCATAGACAGAACACTTGGAAGAGGTCAAGGCCCACAGCAGGGAGCAGGTATGAAGAGGAGGAGAGATGTTTGGTAGGTGGTGTACAGATCTCTCAGACAAACCACTTAGCACTTACCTGCACATTCCATTTCTTTCTCATAGTAGCGATTTGAGTAAAACTGAGAGCAGTTGCTTACAAGGTTAACTTCACCCCACCTAAGTGAGTAGACTTTTTGGTTATCTGAAGAAAATGAAAAAACGAAAGTTCTAGTCACAAATGAGAAATCTGAATTTAAGCTCCTGCCTACTATGCCATTAGGAATATAAAAGCATCTATACACATGTACTCTTTAATACATATATGAGTTTTTGAGAACGTTTCCTTAACAATAAAAAAAAAAAAAAAACTTTTAAAAAGAGAAACAGACAGAACTCTCATTTGCTGACTCACTCCCCAGATGCCTGCATCAGCTGAGGCTGGACTAGGCCAAGGCTAATTCAGTTCTCCCATGTGGATGGTAGGGGTTGAAGTGTTTGAGCCAGCACCTGCTGCCTCCCAGGGTGTGCACTGGCAGGAAGCTGGAATCAGGAGCAGGGCGAGCATGTGAGTCCAATGACTCGGACAGCTGTGCGAGCACTAGGCCAAAGGTCTACACCTGCTTAGCACCTTTATGCTTTCCTCATATTGTTAGCTGGTATGCTTGCCTTTGTAGAACTGAATTGATGGTCCAGGAGAATGAGGTCAGACATACTTCATAGGTGAAGTGAGTGAAAGATCAAATCCTTAATCTTTGGTTGCTGATTTTGGGGGAGTTGGACAGGAATGGATAGAATCTTCTCACAGAAACACCTCCTATCTCCATATAGTCTCATTCCTTGAAAGTACTTCTTAGAGTCAGAATAAAGGATGTATGTATGAAGTTACAAACAGGTTTGTTTGTGTGTGTGTGTGTGTGTGTGTGTGTGTGTGTGTGTGTGTGTGTAAGGAAATCTGTTTCCTAATTAGTTCTAAATGATTATGCCTGGGAAAGCAGTGGAAGATCACCAAAGTACTTGGGCCCCTGCCACCCGTGTGGGAGACCAGGATGAAGCTGCTGGCTCCTGGCTTCAGTTTGGCACAGCTCTGGCCGTTGCAGCCATTTGGGGAGTTAACTAGTAGGGTGAAGATCTCTCTCTCTCTCTCTCTCTCTCTCTCTCTCTCTCTGTTGCTATGGCTTTCAAATAAATAAAATAAATCTATGAACAAAGAAAGGGAATCTCCATGTAAGTGAAAGTTTTGGGACCTGAATATCTTTGATCCAAGGAAACAGAAAGACCAGATACTGTGGACTGACAGAATAAGAATAAAATGTAAGAACACTGGAAGGTGTCTTTGGGGTAAACAGTGAGTCTTGGCCCCAACTTCTTTTTTTCCCAGTTCACAGAAATTTTCATACTGTAGTTTCTCATTTGGGGTTAGTTTCCTTACTACCCTAAACTCTGTGAGAACAGCAGGTAGGCCTTACTCATTCTGCATCAGCAATATTAGCCATCTGAACCCAAAGAAACTGTTTAGTGAATGCTGATATAGTGAAAGCACTGTTGCTCACAGTACTATGGTTATAGACTAAATATCTTCTAGCAGATCACTATCTATGAACTGCCTGGAGGCAGAGACCTCTCTAATTTATATTAACAAGATTAGCTCTCATGTATTTCTAATCCCATTCATTTCCAATCTTTGGATTTTAACTAACAAAGTATAAAACATATACCTTTTTCTCGACCCCAGCCAGAAATGATGCATGTCTTATTAGCTTGAAATAAATATGGAGACCAGGGAATGCAAGCAGGTATGGAGTTAGGGATCTCACAACGTTTACTGTGAGAATTTGGTTTCATTTCCATCAAAGCTATGTCATTTTGGTAACTGGTTCCATTGTAATTTTCATGGATAATAATTTTTTCCACATATTCAACCTTCAGTTCAGAATTAGGTTTTATCCAATCTATCAATCCTGTCCATATTTGGTAACGATGAGTTCTGGTTGTGCTATAACTAAAAGGAAAAAGAAATATGTTGAGAAAAAATATATAAATGTGGAATTCTGATACTTTATATTCTCTCTGAAAGGACCATCTTCATTTCACCATTAAAAAAAAATCTTTGCTATCTTAGAGCAGTGAGATTGTATTTTTTAGAGCAGAATTAGGCCAATGGTAAATGAAAAGAGGAATAATCCATCAACCCATCCAATATTAGCAAAATAAAGAATTGAGTAGCTGAACAAAATAAAACAAAAAAACCTACTCAATTCTCAAAAAGCTACTCAAATCAAAGCAAAGCAAAGCAAAAAAGCTACTCAATTCTTCTGGGCTTCCCAGAAGCAACAAGACTTTGCTGCCTCTAGATAAGTGCGCATCACTGCAGTGGAGAGCCAATTAGGAGGCAGCCAGCACAACCCAGATCAAAGGGGAAAGCAGGGCCACATGGATGGAGAGAAGTTGAGATTTACATCAGTAGATATTATAAATGCCATCTGGAGTTGCCAAAGTACTGGCTGGCACAGGGTACAGCTGAGAAAAATAAATACTGTGATTCCCAGATTTCCGCCTTATGTTGTCATTTACTGAGGTAAGGAATACTGGAACAGGACCATATTTGAGGGGAAAATACTGTTGTGAGCTTAATCTCAGGAAATTTTGAATTTGATGCAATATAAAAATTATTTGGTTGAAATGGAGAGAGCCATCTTTTACCTGCTGGTCTACTCCCTAGATGTCTCTAACTGCTGAGGGCAGGCTCAAACCAAAGCAGGGAGTTAGGAACACAATCCAAGTCTGCCCCGGGCATGGCAGGCACCCAACTACTTCACACATCACTGCTGCCTTCCAGTGTCTACATTAGCAGAAAGCTGGAGTCAGGAGCTGGAACTGGAAATTGAGCCCTGGGCGCTGTGATATGGAATGCATCTTAACCTCCAGGCTAAGCTCCTGCTCCCCAATATAGTTTGATACATCCAAGATGGGTTGGTAGGCAACTGTAGGGTCAGTGGCTGAAGAAGAGGCCCAGAATAATATGTATGCTGCAGATAACTATAGTAAGAAGAAGTCAGCCTAAAGAGTGAGGAACTCCAATATTTTAGCTGAATACTAATGCACAAACACAGAAGGAGGAATGTGTATAAAGGACAAAGAAGGTATGTTCAGAGAGACAAACAGAAACCCATGAGAGTGTTATGGCACCAAAGCCAAGAGAAGGATCTATAAGAAGGCAGAATTTGGGAATAGCATTTGGTCTACCAGTCAGTGTGTGGAACTCCCACATCTGAGTTCCTAGATTATCTAGCTTTACTCCTGAGTCCAGCTTCCTGCTAAGGTAGACCCTTGGAGTCAGCGGTGATGGTGCAAGCAATTGAGTTCCTGTTACTCCCAGGGGACACCTGGCCAGAGTTCCAGGATTCCAGCTTCAGTTCCAGTTGTAGCTGTTGAGAGTACTTGGGAAGTGAACCAGCAGGTGGGAGCTCTCTTTTCTCTCTTTATCTGCCTCTCAAACAAACAAAAAGATTAAAATAAAAAAAATGAAGAAGGAAGATGTTAGATTTGGCTCATTTCTCCAATACATGTGGATTTTTATAGGTTATAATTCACATTTAATCATTTGACATATTTGTTATTCTTCTCAACTTTGGATTGTCTGGCTATTTGACAGGTCTTAATCAAAGTTACTATTTTCACTTAACTTTATCTTTGCTCTGTTGATTACCTGTGCAGCTTTAGCCAAGACATGTGACTTCTCAGTCTCATTCTGCTAATCCACATAACAGGAAGAACAATATTTCCTTTTAAGGATTGTTGAGAATACTAAATAAGACAGCATATATCAAAGTGCGTGGCCCAGTGCCTAGTTCATGGTAAGTGCTCCATAAAGGATATATGCTCATTCATTCTATAGTCATGAGTAAACTAATAACCTGGAGCTCCATTCTTTTCCCTGATGATTTTGATTTGTTAATCAATACCTTTTAGGTATTGCAATTCAGCCATTGTTATAGACTGAATTATGTCTGCTGCACATTTTGAAACCCTAAGCTCCATTGTGACCCATCTGGAGATAGGACTTTTAAAGGAGTAATCAGAGCTAGGTGAGTTCAGAAAGGTGGGACTTTATTCCAGTAGGAGTGTGTGTGTGTGTGTGTGAGAGAGAGAGAGAGAGAGAGAGAGAGAGAGAGACCATGAAAGCATATGCCCAAAGGAAAGGCTGTAAATGAATACAGTGAGTAGATGGTCATCTTTAAGCCTAAGATAAAGACCTCGGGGAGAAATCAGCCCACCTGGCACCCCAATCTTGAACTTAAAGCCTCCAGAACTCTGTGAAAGGAAATGCTTGTGATTTAGTTTCCCGTGCTGTGGTATCTTGTTATGGCAGCCTTAGCAAACTAATACAGCTATTTATAACTCACCTACTGGACCTGCAGCGAATGTGTATTTCCCATTCACAGTTAAGAAGTTTAAAAGATGTCTAGACAACATCTTTGTTGAGAACAGGATCAGAGAAAATGCTGGGTTAGTATTTTCTCTTTATAAATATTCATTTATGTGCTCTCCAAAGATTTTGTTCCCAGCTCTTCAAAATGTTAAGTAGTAACTACTCACTTTCCTAACATGTAAATGAGCCGAGTGAAGTAACCTTGTACCTAATGGGTGAATTTGCCCTTGCCAGTGGAATCAGCAGTTTGGTTTGTGAAGAACAGAGCAGGTCTTGGGTGACTGGCCTCTGGAATTTCAGCCATGAGTATCAGCAGGAATGGAGCAGTTCATAAAACAACAGTGTCAGTGAATCCTCAGACATGTTTGCATTTTAACATCTACCACAATTTCTATTACTCATTGTTTCAGGAAATCTAAAATGCATGGAAAACATTTTTACCTGACACAATGTGCTGCAGTCAGAACCCAACAGCCACCGATGTAAATTCCCCCACATTTGATTTTATTGTCATACTTAATGGCCACCTGCCATGGAAATTCTCCCTGAAAAGACATTCATGTGGTCACTTCCTTTCTACCAGACAGTGGTACTAGCAGGTATCCCTAACTCTGTCCATTGTAAGAAACTTGGACTCCTGTAATCACTTCATCCCACCTTGCTTCCCTCAATTTAGGCTGCTTCTGGGAAGTGTAAGTTGTGACTTTGATGTGGGCTTACCACTTGAGCTGGCTTTCCTCCCACAATTCGTTTCCTTCGACTGTGTGTGTTTTCTCTCACTCCACAAAAGAGTTTTGGTAATAATGACTTTATCCGTTTTCTTTCTTCAAGAAAGTAAGAGATGGGATCTTTATTACTTTGAATTCATTACTTTGGAAACAGACTCCTCTAGATTTTATATGCCACAAAAACAACAGCTGTGGTTAATAGAAAACAGGTTTGATTCATTAGTAAATTTATCTGGATGCTAAATTATACTCTTAATGTTGTTTAACATTTCGGGATTGATATTAAAACTGGCTAAATTCACTGAGGTTCTTTCCTAAGGCGAGTTAGTGCAAGAAAGAGGCTGGCGAAATCCCAAAAGGTTAAATACCACATGTTTGCCTTAATTTAAGATGACACGATGTTATGTATAACATGTTATGTTAGGTTTGTTATATGTTGTGTATAAACTAAAATTGAAATGTCAATGAGATGGTCACAGAAGGTGGTTAATAACTCGCATTTACTTTTAACATATTGGTTACTCATTACTATGTCAATTAATTCCATAATGATGTAAATTTGTGCTGATGGTATGTTGGAGCTTTCAATTGACTGGGATGATACTCTGCTGGCTCTGTCTTCAGACCAGAGAGGGTATACCTAAGAAGCCGTTGAACTTGACTGGACAATAAGATGCTGGACTCTATGTTTGGTATACGCTTGCAATGGGGGAATCTCAACTGAACTTGAGCTGTGGTTATGCAACTAGGTGGAGGAATCCACCATGGTTGGAGGGTTTGGGGAGGGGTGGGAAAAACCCAAGTATCTATGTAACTGTGTCACATAATACAATGTAACTACTGAAGTTAAATAATAAATAATTTTAAAAAAATGTAAAAAAAGAAAGAGGCTGGCGAAATCCCAAAAGGTTAAATACCACATGTTTGCCTTAATTTAAGATGACACGATGTTATGTATAACATGTTATGTTAGGTTTGTTATATGTTGTGTATAAACTAAAATTGAAATGTCAATGAGATGGTCACAGAAGGTGGTTATAACTCGCATTTACTTTTACCATATTGGTTACTCATTACTATGTCAATTAATTCCATAATGATGTAAATTTGTGCTGATGGTATGTTGGAGTTTTTAATTGATCGGGATGATACTCTGCTGGCTCTGTCTTCAGACCAGAGAGGGTATACCTAAGAAGCCGTTGAACTTGACTGGACAATAAGATGATGGACTCTATGTTTGGTATATGCTTGCAATGGGGGAATCTCAACTGAACTTGAACTGTGGTTATGCAACAAGGTGGAGGAATCCACCATGGTGGGAGGGTTTGGGGAGGGGTGGGGAGAATCCAAGTACCTATGAAACTGTGTTACATAATACAATGTAATTAATGAATTAAAAAAAAAAAAAAGAAAGAGGCTGGCAAAGGGTTTAAATATTTGTCAGTCTCTGAGAGTAGCCAGATGCCAGGTGTTACTCCAGGGGCAGCTTAGGTAAGGCGGGTCACCTTCTGAAAGGAGCAGAATATGCTAAAGACATGGTGAACTGCACCTTCTCACTGTCTTGGTTTTTGGCTGTTTCTATGGAACTCTAATAATAATTAATATTAACATTAAATATCAACATTATTTGTTTTTTTATGTGTCAGTTCCTATACTAAGCATGCTGTATATCCTTTATCTCATTTAGTCCTGAGTGGGTGACTAGCCAAGAACCCCAGTTGAAGCAGATCAGTGGAACATGTTTTTTGAAAAGAATAGATTAATTCAATTGGCTTCTTTTACTTTCTATTTCAAACGTATGTTACGAATCATGCTTGACATCTGGTTGGGCCTTTTTTTTTTTTTTTTTTTTGACAAACCAGGCCTCACAAGGTTCATATCAAATAGAAAAACTCTGTCAGACTATACTTCAAAATCAGTCATATCTATCAACCCAGTTTAAAAACCAATTACAACTTATTTGTACTTGTTTTTCTTAAAACATTTTATTTTCATAGGGGATGACACAGTGGCTCCATTGGCTAATTCTCCACTTGCAAATGCCAGCATCCCATATGGGTGCCAGTTTGTGTTTCATCTGCTCCACTTCCACTAGTTCCCTGCTTATGGCCTGGGAAGGCAGTGGAGGATGGATAAAGCCTTGGGACCCTTCACCTGTATGGGGGATCCAGAAGAGGCTCCTGGTTCCCAGCTTTGGATCAGCTTAGCTCTGACTGTTGCAGCCATTTGGGGTGTGAACCAGCAAATGGAAGATCTTTCTTTCTGCCTTTCATTCTCTTTGTAAATCTGCCTCTCCAATAAAGTTAGATGGATTAAAAGAAGATTTATTTATTTTCATTGGAAAGGCAGATTTACAGAGTGAAGGAGAGACAGAAAGATCTTCCATCTGCTAGTTCACTCCCTAAGTGGCCACAAAGGGTAGAGCTGAGCCAATCTGAAGCCAAGGGCCAAGAGCTTCTTCTGGGTCTCCCAAGTGGGTACAGGGTCCCAAGGCTTTGGGCGTCCACTGCCTTCCTAGGCCGCAAACAGGGAGTTATAAGGGAAGTAGAGCAGCCAGGACATGAACCAGCACTTGCAAGGGGAAGGATTCAGCCACTGGACCATTGTGCCAGATGCTGGGTCTTTTCTTTAAAAGTTATCTTCATAAAAATTAGCAAGAATAATGTTATGTATTTTCAATTTAAATTGGTAACTGTTAATTGTTGCTTGAATAAATTACATATATATATATATATAAATGCATACATTCACACATGATACTAAAATGCAAACTTACAATGAGAGAAGAAAAAAAAGGGGGAAATGTAAGCCTAAACCAGGAACCACTAGTCAAAAAATACAATATTTAGAAAAAATACAGTGTTAACTTACCTGTATCCATACCAGCAATCAACAGTTTTGTTTCTTCTATGGTAAAACAAAAAGTTACAAGGTTATAAACATGTGTTTGTAGTGAAAACTAAATCATTAAAATCATTCAAATTTTTAGCTGTTTTAAAACTTGTCGTCCCCCAAAGTATATCTTATTTCCTTTCAATTCCTGTGAAGTTGTAAAGGCTCAAGATGAGCTACAAAGCCATTCCTGCTAGCACAATAGGTACCTGTTGATATGAGTGCTATAACTTGAGGTATGAAGTAGCACAGGTTTTGTTGCTGTGGTGGTAGTTTTTATCTCAAGTAGGCAGCAATGCCCGGAACAGATACTGAAAGCTTCTCTTTTTTTCCCAAGAGACTTCTGTGTTTCCTTTTTGTCACGCATGTGTTGGTTACTCAGTGGCGCGTTATTTTTTCAGGGCATTATAATTTGGTGTTGATGTTGTTCTTATTGATGTGGCTGTTATGAAATGATTGTCAATCCGAAAAACAGTCATATTATTACAACCCCAAACAGCCTGTATCTCATGCAGTAAGATATTGTGAAGTAACCAATGAACCAACTATCGATATGAGTCAGATTGCTTATGATCTACATCAAAGAATTGTAAAACCTAATATACTTGTAAGGCCCTATGCTATTCAGAAATGGGGAGGGAGAGCAGAGAAATCTTACTTCACCCTAGAAGGTGTGAGGAAGACGGGAAGTATAACCTATTAGGATCATAAGTGGTAACTCATAGAAAGCTTCTCTTTAAACCTGCTACATTCGTAAAGTGTAAGGAGCAGTTATTGACTCGGATGAAGAGAGTTCTGAACTAACATTAAAAAGTCACCTCTTACTGGCACAAACATGGATGCATTGGTTTTAGTATCATAGATAGTTAGCAATAGGCATCTGGGATAGAGAAGTCCAAAGGAAAAAGCGGTTCTCCTTTCTTCCTTTGACTTTTGCCTGAAGTTATATAGGATATTTGGTTCCATCTTCCCTCTGTCATCCAGGAGTATTTTAAAGGATAGAGTCATTATTCCTCTGGCCTAGGTATCAGAAGCTGTAGTCCCATTAACACATGATCTGCCATGGATAATAAGGATGTGGTTGGGTATGGCACAGCCTAAAAAGTAAGTTACTTTGTAATGGAAATCCTATCTATGTCTTGCCCCTGGGTTTCCCAAGTTTGTTTTGGGACAGGTTGACATGTGTCTGTCATGCCATGCATCTGAGTTGTTTTCCGAAGCAGGGAAGCTCTGCGCAGAAGTACTCATGAAAGCACTCCCACGAATCAGAGATGACTCGAATATACACATTAGTGTTCCACAAAGGGAGATGAGGAGGGTTTCCTGTAGTTTAGGTGTACTGGATGTTAGAAGAGTAGCTGAAAACTTCAAACACACAAACTGTATTGCAGCATTATTCACAACAGCCAAGAAATAGAAGCCATCTGTACAGTATTGAGCCAGGAAAAAGATTAAATCTTAATATTTGCAACAACAGGCTTAGAACCGAAGATCATTTTGCTAAGTGGAATAGGCCAGGGATAGGAAGACAAGTACTGCTGGTTCTCATTCACATGCAGAATCTAACAAAATTGATCTCATAGAAGTGGTTACCAGTGGCTGGGGGGAAAGGAGGAAGATGGGGAAATGTTGATTAATGTGTGCTAAGTTATATAGAAGAAAAGAAAGGTCTGGTGTTTTTTCTTTCACAGCAGGGTGTCTAATAATATTGTCGTATAAATATGTAAATATGTATAACTAAAGGTAGAAGAAAATATTAACGGTTTTCATCATAAAGAAGTGATAGATGTTTTGAGATGGATATATTTACTATGAGTTAATACTACATAAGCTAGACATGTATCAAAACATGACGCGGTACCATATAAATATGTACAGTTTTTATGTTTCAGTTAAAATACATAAGTAAATAATCATAAATCACAAAAATTGATGACTTTGATATTAAGGATTTCTAGTTCAATAAATATCACCATGGATAGAGCTAATATATGAATGACAAAATGGAGGACGGTATTTGCCAGTTCTAAATCGACAATAGGTTGATATCTAGAATGTAAAAGGAAATCAAAAGAAGGATGATTTCAAAGAGAGAATTATTGAAATGAAGAAAGGATGAGAACTGGCGAAAGGGCAGGGGAAAGAAAAAATAAAATTAAAATGTTACGTATATGAAGAGAAACTCAAAATGATCATATTACAAAAATGTAAGTTAACAGATAAGGTTATCCATTGAGACTGTGAGACTAGCAATATTAAAAAGCTGGATAATGCTTGATTTTGGTGGGATTGCTAGAAACCCTTGGATATTTTTGCTGGAAATGAAAACTGATATGTAATGTTTCTACTCCGCTAAAAATCATCCAGGCCCTAGTAGTTAAGTTTAGAAGGTGCATATACCAACTTGAAAATTCCCTGCCCAGCCAGATGTCTCAAAGACACCCTCCCACACATCCTGAAGGAGATGATATTTATTGCAGTGTGACTGTGCACTGAGAGTCCATTACTGAGAAAGCAGGCAGTAAATTGAAAAATATGAACATACCTGAGTGTTTTATATGGCAGTTAGAAGCAACAGATGAATACACAGAAACATGAACAGATCTTTAAAACAGAATACTTTGTGAGGAAAATACAAAAGTAAATAGGACATTTTCTTCCAAAAGTTTGAAGGTTTCTGGATGTAGGTTTAGATCTTTTATCCATTTGGACTTGATCTTAGTGTATGGTGAGAAATGCGGGTCTATCTTTTTGTTTCTGCAGGCTATCAACCAGTTGTCCCAGCAGCATTTATTGAACAGACCTTCCCATTTGCCTGGGTTGTAGTTTGTCTTTTTGTGAAAGATCATTTGGCTGTATTTGTGTGGGTTCCCATCTGGTGTTTCTATTCTGCTCCATTGATCTTCTCTATTTTTTTGCCAGTACCAGGCTGTTTTGATAACCACTGCCCTATAGTATGTCCAGAGGTCTGGGATTGTGATTCCCCCTGCTAACTTCCTGTTCTTGAGAATGGTTCTAGCTATTCGTGGTTTTTTGTGTTTCCAGATGAACCTTTGAATCATTGTTTCCAGATCTGTGAAGAATGTTTTGGGCAATTTGATTGGGATTGCGTTGAATGTATATACAAGATCTAGGGGTAGGCCCCGACTTCCTAAAAAGGACACCAAAAGCAACAGAAATCAAAACCAGAATAAACAAATGGGACCTCATCAAACTAAGAAGCTTCTGTACAGCGAAGAAAACAATCAACAAAGTAAAAAAGCAACCCACAGAATGGGAGAAGTTCTTCGCGCACGACATAGGTGACAGAGGGCTAATCTCCAGAACATACAAAGAACTACAAAACAACCAAAACACCAAAACAAACAAGCCACTCAAGAAATGGGCACAGGAAATGGGCAAACACTTCACAAAAGAACAAACCCAAATGGCAAATAAACATATGAAAAAATGCTCAAGTTCCCTGGCAATAAGGGAAATCCAAATTAAAACATCAATGAGGTACCACCTGACGCCAGTAAGACTGGCCCACATGAATAAAAGCACCAACAACACTTGTTGGCAAGGTTGTGGGGAAAAGGGAACCCTACTCCACTGCTGGTGGGGCTGCAGGTTGGTACAGCCTCTATGGAAATCAGTATGGAGAACATTCAAACAACTCAAAATCAACATACCATATGATCCAGCAATAGCACTCCTAGGAATATATCCAGAACAATTGTTTTATGAGAAGCCAACATGCACCCCTATGCTCATAGCAGCACAATCAGTAATTGCAAAAACATGGAAGCAACCGAAATGCCCATCAGCAGAAGACTGGATAAGAAAGCTATGGTTCAACTACTCCATGGAATACTACTCAGCTATTAAAAAACATAAAATGCAGTTCTTTGTGGCCAAATGGACCAAACTGGAAACCATAATGCTAAGGGAAATGAGCCAATCCCAAAAGGTCAGATACCACATGTTTGCGTTAATTTAAGAGGATATGATGTTATGTAAAACATGTTATTTTATGTGTATTATGTTATATGTTGTATATAAACTAAAACTGAATTGACAATGAGGTGATCACAGAAGATGGTTAAGAAATTGCAATTGTTTTTAACATACTGGTTACTGAATACTATAACTATTAGTTACACAACGAAGTTAATTGTTGCTGAGGGTACCTTGGAGCCTTTAATTGATCGGGTTGATAGTCTGATGGTTCTGCCCTCGGACCGGACAGGGTCTCCCCAGGAAGCTGAGGACTATGGGATGTTGGACTCTGTGTTTGGTTTATGCTTGCAAAGAGGGACTCTCAACTGTACTTGATCAGTGGATATGCAACAAGATGGAATATTCCACATGGAGGGAGGGCGGGGGGAGGGGTGGGGTGATTCCCAGTTCCAACGAAACTGTATCATATAATACAATGTAATCAATGAATAAAAAAAAAAGTAAATAGGACACCCACCACATAATGCCATGCAAATTAACAATGTATGCTTTCAAAACAATACATACTTTGGAGAAGAATGCAAACAAAGCAGTAAACCTGCTTATTAAATCACATTATGGTAGTTGCTCACACAGGAAGGGGAACAGGGATACAGGAATAAAGAGAACAAAGTAAAACAAGACAGAGACTTTGTCTGGACCAATGATGATCATGTCCAACAGACTGAAGAATGTCTTTAACTTAGTCCCTTTGCCCCCAAGGTCCAAAACTAGATAGAAGGAAGTAAAAGAGAGACTAAAGAATAAGAATAACGGTGGAAAATCAAACCAAGAAAGGAAAAGATCAGAGATTTCAGAGGGCAAGATGACCAGTGAGAGGGAGTGAAAAAAGGAACTAAAAATAGGCTTTTAGAGAAAGGGAGATCTTGAACTGCTTGGTTGCGTGGGAATCCTAAGAAATTCTATGAGGGGCCAAGAACTTCCAGAAGCATAGGGGCTGGGGATGTAGGTGTTTATATGAATATTTTAGGAAAGGGCATCTCCCAAGATTTGGAGAATTCGGAGACATTTGGCTTATATAACAAGAAAACAGCTATCATGAAACATGTTATTGTTCCTCTGCTGGCAGTTTCTTCATGACCTGCCTTGGTTTCAAGGAAAAGTTAGAGGGAGAGGAGAAATGTGTTAGGCAAAGGAGAAGTGTGCAGGGAAGGGTCCCTGGGGGTATTTTATGATCTCTGGCTGTGCCTGGGAAGGCAGGGTGAGAACTGAAAAAGGTCCATGTGCCTGAGCAGTAAAGCTGAAATCTTGCTAATGCATAGCCATGTCAACCCTTGGTCAGCAGCTACATTAGTCATACAAAGAAGATAATAGAACTTTAGTTTGCTTCAATTTTTTGGTGTCCCATATTTTAATAAAATACCTGCCTCGAGCCATAGATGAAAGACCTGAAGAAAAACAAAGACAAAAAAAAAATTACCACTGCAGAGGATAATTTTTAATTGAGGACAAATAAATACCACTTCAATATTTTCTCAATATACAATCAAAACAATATATTTTATTTTATTTGTAATGCAACTTTTGTTTTATAAAATAGATTTACCTAGAATAGCAGGATGGTCGGCACCTGAAAAGAAAACCAAAAACTCATTTATAGCCAAGAACATTTCACTTGCATAAAATGGACACAAATACTTGCTATTTTAGAAATGGCCTAACAAATTAGTAATTAAGATAAAAGAAAATCAAACTGTGCTGCATCATTTAAATTTTTAATATTCCATAACTTTTAGCACAGTAAAGAAATCATTTTTACTTGAGTTTTAAAAATAATATTAGTATTTTAGGTACATTTAAATACCTATTCAACAGCAAGTTTACTATGCAACTACACATAATTTATAACTTTTTAGATGTATTAATAAAAGGAATCTTAAAAGACAAATGTAATTAAAACATAACCCAAGCCCCCTTTGACGTAGTGACTCTGATCTGGCCACTTAAAGCAAAATTTATCAAACACATTAATATTTCTATTTTACATCTCTATTCCTAGTTCCCGTTCTTAGGGGGAAAAAACCAGAACTACTAGGAAATAGAAAGGTAGAGCTCCTTCTAATAAATGAAAGTAACAATGGCAGTTCACTAAATATATCTTTGTTATGGAGTCAAGAAATTTACATCAGCATAAGCTTTGACTTCAAACTTCAGAATTTCTTTTTTATTTGAAAGGCAGTGACACACACATAGCAAGAGAGTTATTTTCCATTTGCTGGTATTCTCCTCAATTGCCAGCCATAGCCATGGCTGGACCAAGAGAAAGGGACCCAGCTAGTTGAGTCATCACCAATGCCTTCCAAGGTGTGTAACAGCAGGAATCTGGAATCAGAAGCAGGGCTGGGACTCAAACTCAGAGATATCATATGGGATTTGACTCTCCAAAGAAGTATCTTAAATGCTGTGACTAATGCCTTTCCCTGAACTTCAGCTTTAAATGCAGGGGAACAGAAGGGAAAGTTGAGAAGGAAGAGGAAAAGAAAAGCCACAAGTATGATTACACTGAAGAAGTGAGATAAAACTGCAGAGCTTCACTAGAAAAGCCATGTTTTACAAACTCCTGCCTAAAGGAATTAAATTCAATGAACATAAAGCTCTTTTATTCAACTATCCATAAATAAATTATTATTTGAAATCTAAAAGTATGTTTTTTAATCTTAAAAAATGGTATCAGTAGAAAATTAGAGAAAATTTCTATAGGTTTAATACTGGGCACACCAAGCAATGGCAAAATGTAACTAAATCAATCCATTTATCCACACATTATCTTTAGTAAATATATCTATATCTATCTAGATGTATAGATATAGAGATATATATAATATATGGTATTTTTATATATAGTATATATAATCTATAGTATCTTTTATATATAGTATATGTAATATATAGTATCCATCTATACATCTAGATAGATATAGATATATATACAATAATTTATGTGCAAAGTGCTTCTCCCAGGACATTTAGAACATAGAAATGATTAGGTAGATTCTATTTCAAGATGTTTAGTGCTGAAAAAGAAAGGGGAGACAAATAAAAAAGCAAAACAAATCTGTGATAAACCACTGATGTAATGTTGTGTGTTGTCACTGACAGGTTCACAAGCACCTGCTGGGTCCATCACTTTCCACTTAACAGCCTAAGATCACGCATGGTGGGAGTATTTCTGCCACAAAGTTGGGCAAAAGCTACAAATCAGTGCTTTCCTTTCTATCTCCATACTTGATTGATGAGCGTTTACCAGCAAATCACTGGACAAGTTCTGTCAATGAGGTGGCCTGTTCCTTCCTCAGCCTTCCTTAGTCTTGCTGCCAC
The DNA here is from genome assembly GCF_030435755.1 of Ochotona princeps. Lineage (NCBI taxonomy): Eukaryota > Metazoa > Chordata > Mammalia > Lagomorpha > Ochotonidae > Ochotona > Ochotona princeps. The sequence continues at coordinate 33,949,000 of NC_080838.1, forward strand.
CTTTCTGTGGGCTCCTCAAACATCCTGGAATGTTCCTGTCTCTGGCACATTGCACATTGTTTCATGGCCTGAAGTACTTGCCAGGGCCACCTGTGTGGCTGTGACCATGCTTTCCTCCACAAGTCAAGAGGAAGAATTAATCATTTGTCAGCCTTTCTTTTCTGAATTAAATCTCATGGAAACAAAGACTGATGAAGGAATTTTTTCCCCTGTAGCATTCCACTCAATAAATGCAGAAGGAATGACAAATTTAGCAACTGCCAATGTACAGCCTTATTGACAACAGGGATGTAGGCAACATTTACAAAGGCTGTTCAATCGTATGGGAAAAGATTGTAGAGTAACTTTTAGTGGTGACATCAAAGTGGTCCACTGGTCAATCATGGCATCACTGGAAGTGGGACAACCAGATAAGAAAACGTTTTATGTAACAGAAAATAAACAGTAACACCCTTCAAGAATCTTTGACTAAAAAGAACATACCTTGCATCTAAACAGATTTCTATAAATACAGAATAAAAAATATCCAAATGCAAATGACATAACACATTTGATGGCTTGAAAAAAAATGGGTTGTGTAGGTGGGGAATACTCTTAAAGAATAAATGAGACTTATACATTTAATACCTACAATTGTTAAGTTATGGAATCAACCCAGATATCCACCAACAGATGACTAGATAAAGAAATTGTGACATATATACCAAGCTATAAAAAAGAATGAGATTCTGACTTTTGCAACAAAATACAAATGAAAATCATTATGCTTAATGAAATAAGCTACTCTCCAAAAGACAAATGTGTTTCTCCTGATCTATAGTAATTAATACACAGAGCACAAAAAATATAACCTATATTCTTGAGATTGGGATTTTGAAATGTGTTTTTTGTTTGCAGCCTTTGTCTATATTCTTGAGAGTCAGTGTTTTTTTTTTCTACTTGCTATTTGTTAAGTTCTTTACCTGGTGGAGTGTTAAGCCTGTGATCATGAAGAGAACTGAAAGTACGCTATTGTGAAATTTAGAAAAACCAGTAAGAAAGGAGCAGGGTATGTAGGGAATGTGGGCAAGAGAGGATAGGGTGACAAGTATCACTATGCCCCTAAATCTGAACTGTGGAAAACATGACATTTTCCATTTTATATAAGTAATTTAAAATATTAAAAACATAATAAATATAACATTTAGAGTATTTTTAACCCTGATTTATATGCATTAACTTAAAAAGGACATTTTTAAGATGGCTGAGAAAACTTGAACACGTTTTTATTAAATGACATTAAAGAATTACTATATTTTAGGTATTTTAGGAGAGGAATGTTTTATATATGTGTAGACATAGTGTTTCATCATTAGAGACATAGGTAAAGTGATATAATATCTGTTATTTGAAACTTACTTTTCAAAAAATGATTAATTAATTTTATTATTCCATAATATGGTTCCATAGGCTCTGGGATTTCCCTTCTCCCCTCCCCAAATTCCAACCTCCACCCCCCCAGTTATTTCCCCCATGTCATTGCAATAGTATATCCTTCCCAATCAGTTGTAACTCCATCATTCTGCTATTTAAGTGTATCCTGTAGGCAAGGACAGTGGTAGAGAGCTCAGCATCCTATTGAAACTCACTTTAAGGTACTCCAACAAATGTGTCTGGCGTGAGATGAATAAGATGAATGAAAACGACTACTGCAGCTGAGAGGTGGGTCCACAGGGGATGGTCCAAATATTGTGTCATTTTTTAAAATGTGAGAACTCTTAAATAAAAGGTTCTGAAGTAACAAATAGATATTTAGCAGATTAAAATACTAGGAGGTCAATATTCCAGATTCTTCAAATACCCACACAGTAACATTCTTCCTGCTACATCTTCCAGTGTTCACATGTGATTATAATTTACATAAAGAAATTTGTCAGAATCCCCTGGACTCAATAATGAGGGAAAGTTGCCATGGAACTTTGAATTACCTTTGCAGCCAACTTCATCTTCTCCCGTAATGCAGTCCATCTCCCCATTGCAAATGTGTTGTTTTGGAATACAAACACCTGATTTGCACCAGAAACTTTCGCCTTGGCACCCTGTGCAAACAGAAGGAGAGGTTTCATCCATTTCTTTCTTTTATTTTTTTCCTTTGAAAGAGTTACACTGAGAGAGGGAGATGGAGAAGGAGGGAGAGAAAGAAAGAGGGATGTGGAGAGAGGAAAAAGGAGTAAAAGAAAGAGAAAGATCTTCTATCCACTGGTTCATTCCCCAAATGGTTGTAACCAGAACTGGCCATGTCTGAAGCCAAGATGCAAGAGTTTCTTCCAAGAATTCTAGGGCCATCCTCTGCTACTTTCCCAGGCACATTAGCAGGGAGCTGGATCAGAAGTGGAGTAGTAGGACTTGAACCAGTATTCATATAGGATACTGATGATGTTGTAAGTGGCTTTACCCTTTGTGCCACTCCGCCAGTCCTTTTCCCATTTCTTAAAATTGAATGCAGTGGAGCCTTAAAATCAGAGGATCTAGTGGTTAAATTGTGCTACCTTTGCAGCACAGCTCATCACTTTGGTCTCCGCAATCATTAACACCATCACACGCCTTCTTCCAAGGGATGTTTTTCCCATTCACACACTGGAAGGATCTTTCTCTTGGAGAACCTGCAAAGCATGGAAAATTTTTGCAAAATCTGTTTAAGGAGCTGTGGCATGACATCCTTATTGCATTTTTCAGAAAAATAAAGAGCCCTTAAGAAAAAAATTCAGACCTCAAAAAATGATGTAAAATGTTTTGGTTCTATCAGCATAGTGCCTATGACTAATAAAGAATATACAAAAAGATGACTTATGGAAGCAGAGCTACTGACAGAGGAGAGACAGAGAGATCTTCATTTGCTGATTCATTCCCCAAACGGCTGCCAACAGCTAAGGCTGAGGCCGATTGAAGCCAGGAGCCTGGATCCCCCTCTGGTCTCCCAAGTCATTGGCAGGGGCCCACATATTTAGGGTATCCTCTGCTGCTTTGCCAGGCATGTCAACAGGGATCTAGCTCTGCAGTGGAGCAGCTGAGATTCCAAACAACACTCAAAGCAGATGCTGGTGCAATAGTGACTTACACCAAAATGCCAGCCCTTCCATTTACATTTTGATGGCAATTATTTTTAGCACTGAAAAGTAAGGGTATGGCTTTGGCTTTTATTACCACATAAATGCTTAAGCTATTCCAATCTCACACTAGAGATTCAAAGTGGCAATGACTGCCTGGAAACTGAGGTACCAATGTGGTCACTTAAGCACTTTAAAGGACTGTATATAGGCTAGGACTGTCAAAGATGCTGAAGTTGCTTTTCATGATGAGCTTATTCCTGCTTGCTATAGTAAGCAAAGTTCAAGGAAACGAACTATAGTCAGAAAACTTTGCTTTCTATATAGGAACCTATATAAAAGGCCTGGCACAGTGGCTCAGTTGGCTAACCATCTGCCTGCCAGTGTCGGCATTGCATATGAGCTTCTCCACTTCCCTTCCAGTTCCTTGGGAGAGCAGTGGAGGATGGCCCAAAGCCTCGAGATGTTTGGCCCATGTGGAAAATATGGAGGAGACTCCTGCTTCTTGGCTTCAGATCAGCTCAGCTCCAGCTGTTATGGCCATTTGGGTAATGAACCAGTGAATAGAAGATCTTTCTTCTGTCTCTCCATCTGTTTGTGGATCTTCCTTACCAATAAAAATAAATACATCTTTAAAAAGAAAAAAACTATAATGTCAGCTTTCACTATTGTAATATAATGGGAGATTATGGTGATGGTGGTGAGGAAGAATGAGAAGGGAATCCCTATACCTTCACGAAATCATATTAATAACAATGAAAAAATTTAAAAAGGAATCTGTATAGAAAAATGTCATTGTCACTGATTGGTAACTGGGTATCAAACATTTATTTATTACAGCACTCGGCCTTCAACATTGAAGGGCAAATACAATGTACACACTCTACCAACCTTCATTCTGTGTGAAACACACCACACCAGCCAAACCCTGGTAACCTTCATTTATTCCCTTAGTAAAAGTACATTCAGCCAAACTTGTCTCTAATCCTTGACAGTGCACATGCAGACACTCAGTGGAATTTATATGGAGATTTTCAGCCAAATGGAACCTTCTGTGCACATCAAGAGCACCTCTGCAAACAGAAGAAATGAAGCATTCTGGTAGGATAATTAGTATTTTCACTTATAATGTTATTGTAGGAGGCAAGGGACTACAGTAATTTTCTCTAAACTTCCATATATTAGATTTACATTACTCTATAACACTGTTGAGCACCAAGTTGTTATGTCCTAACATGGCTGTTGAGATTCGCTGATTTCTTCAAAGGTAGAATTTTATGTTGACCTCAGTCTAATGTCAGCTCCTATAAACTGCAAGCCTAGGACCTGCCAACCTTCATACACACATTCCTTCTAATCATTACATTCGACTAGCAAAAGATGAGCTTTCATCCTCACTGACCAGATAAAGATACTTGCCCAAGGCCAAGCCTAGAAGCCATGTGGATCTGATTCTTAAAACCACCAGACCACATCAGCCTCATCTGCACTGTGGTGTGGTTCAGTTTTGTGCTGTTTTGCTCTTTTCTGACACTTACTCATCTTCAAAAAGAAGACTGTGGTCTGACGTCAAGTTAATGTGATTGTTTGCTTGTTTGTTTGTTAGGTCCCTCCAATCTCAGATGCATCTCCAGAGGATCTGGTGGAGGAGAAATGCTTAATGAAAAAATACACACATCTCTCCTGCAGTAAAGTCTTCTGCCAGCCATGGCAGAAATGCATTGACGGAGCGTGTGTCTGTAAACTCCCGTACCAATGCCCCAAGAATGGCACCTCTGTGTGCGCAGCTAATGGCAAAAACTACCTGTCTTACTGTCACCTAAAGAATAAACACAATACCGTGTATGGATGCTAATGGTATGCAGACAAAATATTACTTAACAATCTGAGAATTTCTACCGTAAGTGTTTAATTAAGAGAAGTTGAAAATGGTTGTTTGAAGTATTCAACTCAAAGAATTCAAGAAAATAAAGAGGTAAAAGAAGGGAAGCAAAGACTAATGAACTACAAAACAAAGACATAAGAGAGAATTTATAAATAATAAGCTTCTATAAGGCTAATTTAGGGAAAAAGTCATAAACAAAAATACTTGATATGAGAAAATAGATATTATGATGAATAAAAACAGTAACATATTGGGTATTATAGAATCATAAAACTACAGATACATTGGGGTGCATGGGGGTTCTAAGTACTAAGCAAAGATAAAGCTACTTGATCTTCCTACAATGCTATGAAATGGGTAATCAATATCTTCAGATTTCACATGAGGAAAGTGAGGCACAGAAAGATTAAGTAATAGAAAAGAGAGCAAGAAAATCAATTCAAGAAAAAAAGATTCCATGGCAGAAGTACTCACTGTTTAAATCCAAGGTCAAAGCAGACCACATTGGCTTCCCTTATGCTCCAGCTGCTATTACATATGAACAGAGGCGTATCTTGTTCCACAAGTTTAACTTTAACAATTCCCTCAGAGTCTGTATCTCCATACTCCAAGTCAACACTGAATTTTCCTAAAACAAAATATCAAAAAGATGAACAATTATTTTCCCCCTTTAGGTTAAGAGAATTAAAAAGTAATAATTTTTTTTCAGTTAACTTTGAACACAATGAAGATTTTTTTTTAAAGATTTATTTATTTTTATTACAAAGTCAGATATACAGAGAGGAGGAGAGACAGAGAGGAAGATCTTCCATCCGATGATTCACTCCCCAAGTGAGCCGCAACGGGCCGGTGCTATGCCGATGCTGGGAACCAGGAACCTCTTCCGGGTCTCCCACGCGGGTGCAGGGTCCCAATGCATTGGGCCATCCTCAACTGCTTTCCCAGGCCTCAAGCAGGGAGCTGGATGGGAAGTGGAGCTGCCGGGATTAGAACCAGCGCCCATATGGGATCCTGGGGCTTTCAAGGCTAGGACATTAGCCGCTAGGCCACGTCGCCGGGCCCCAATGAAGATTTTTTAGAATAATAGTAAGCAATTCTTTTGCGTTATAACCTGTGAGTGGTTGTACTACTTAGGCATAAAAAGGATTATTAAATCCTTGCACCAACCCTAAGATGATCAATCCTGCATTCATTATTGTGTTTACACATAAGAAGGCCAAATCCAGTAGAATGCATTGAGGTATTGACCCAACAGTGAAGTCAGCCACTGGAGCTTGCCGTACAGATCTTACTTTACCGCCCATACTCTTAGAAGCAGGGCAAACAACTAAAGAAAACATACAAAAATGTTTATGTATTCTCATATATTTTAGGTATTTAATGTATTCAGAGCAGAAATATCTAACATTGACAAACAATCTCAACTGGCTTTTCTTTTCTCTCGCTGGTTTTTCTTCCTTTTCCAAAGTACCTCAACATCTTAACTCCACATCATAAAAATATGTAGGTTTCTGGGCTCTCTGCCATTGTCCATGCCCACAATGATGAACATACGACTGTGTATGAAGAACTATATGTTAGTAATGGTATAGAGGAACTAGGTGGGGGGAGGTAATTGGGGTGGGGATAAGGGAATATGGAACTGGATCATAAAATGATAATAATAATAGAATGTAAAAAAAAATGTAGGTTTCTGTGAACTGGTACATGAAGGAATGTTTTAAGGATTCTTCTGCAAGTTCATAAAATGTCTATAGTAACTAGATATCAGAAGACGATGAAATGAAATTTTTTGACACAGCCTAAATTTAATGAGCACTTTCTACAAACCAAGTACTCTATGCAAATATAGATATTTTGATTTTAATTTTCACAACTTCTATTATGAACAAATTACAGATGAGGGAATTGGGATTAAGAGAGATCACACAGCTTAACAATTAACTGATGTGAGGTTTGGAGGAGCTGCATCTGATCCAAAGTGAGATCTTAAATTTTCACCACTCCAGTGGTCCACATTCAGTTTCATCATTATTTTGACCACTGTATGGAAATATAGACTTAGTATCTAGTCTAATATTCAAGTTTCCTGGGTCAGCAGCAAGTCAAGTTCCCCTTGGCTAGTCAGGGCAACTGGGGTTGGAAGTAGGAGAAAAGGCTAGGGGCAGAGGAGACCAATGCTGAACAAAGTGACTGGAGCTGGAGGTACAAAGAGGGTGTGAGGCCCAATTAGACTACATGTCAATACCAAACTCACCAATGAACATGTCAATACCAATCTCACCAATGGGCGATGGGACATGACCAATCCAATCACCTGTGAATAATTCCATTAAATAAGCATAAATGACAGTGGGGACAGTTGTAATGGACTTGGTACAGGCATTCAGGGGAGGGCCTGGCTTCAGATCAGTATGCTTTGGATTCAAGATAATTGGCTGGATCCTAATGACATTTGATTTTTTAAGTTTCAACTGAAGTACTGCTAAGAAGCTAGAGAAAAATACTGAGCTGTCATAATATTTCATACAAAAGTATGTGAACCTCACATCAAGAATAACTTGAAAACTAGTTGGCTTTTCGTACCTTCAGCTGTGCATTTTCCATTATTTACAAACTTTGTCCCTGGATGAAGACATTCAAAACTCTTTAGGTGACAGTAAGACGGGTAGTTTTTGCCATTAGCTGCGCACACAGAGGTGCCATTCTTGGGGCATTGGTACGGGAGTTTACAGACACACGCTCCGTCAATGCATTTCTGCCATGGCTGGCAGAAGACTTTACTGCAGGAGAGATGTGTGTATTTTTTCATTAAGCATTTCTCCTCCACCAGATCCTCTGGAGATGCATCTGAGATTGGAGGGACCTAACAAACAAACAAGCAAACAATCACATTAACTTGACGTCAGACCACAGTCTTCTTTTTGAAGATGAGTAAGTGTCAGAAAAGAGCAAAACAGCACAAAACTGAACCACACCACAGTGCAGATGAGGCTGATGTGGTCTGGTGGTTTTAAGAATCAGATCCACATGGCTTCTAGGCTTGGCCTTGGGCAAGTATCTTTATCTGGTCAGTGAGGATGAAAGCTCATCTTTTGCTAGTCGAATGTAATGATTAGAAAGAATGTGTGTATGAAGGTTGGCAGGTCCTAGGCTTGCAGTTTATAAGAGCTGACATTAGACTGAGGTCAACATAAAATTCTACCTTTGAAGAAATCAGTGAATCTCAACAGCCATGTTAGGACATAACAACTTGGTGCTCAACAGTCTTATGGAATAATGTGATGGATGAAATTTGTTAATCCTATTTTTAAATACAGAGGCAGACATTTGATGCAATGGTTAAGATGCTGTTTGGAACATCTGTATCCCATATCAGAATGCTTGGGTGTAAATCCTATCTCCACTTCAGATTCCAGATTCCTGTCAAGCATACCCACGAGGCAGCAGGTTTTGGCTCAAATGTTTGGAGTCCATTATACCCCCATGGGAGATCCACACTGAGCTCTTGGTTCCTGGCTTTAGCTTGACTCAGACTTAGCTGTCGCAAGCATTTGGAGAGCAAACCACCATAGGGATGATTCCTCTCTGTCTCCATCTCTCTCCCTTTAAAATTAATAAGAATATGGGGCCCAGCGGCGTGGCCTAGCAGCTAAAGTCCTTGCCTTGAACGCACCAGCAGCCCATATGGGCGTCGGTTCTAATCCCAGCAGCTCCACTTCCTATCCAGTTCCCTGCTTGTGGCCTGGGACAGCAGTCGAGAACAGCCCAAAGCTTTGGGATCCTGCACCAGTGTGGGAGTTCCTGGTTCCCGGCTTCCGATCAGCACAGATCCGGCTGTTGTGCTCACTTAGGAAGTGAATCATCAGACGGAGGATCTTCCTCTCTGTCTCTCCTTCTCTGTATATCTGACTTTGTAATAAAAAATAAATAAATCTTTAAAACAAACAAAAAATTAATAAGACTAAAACTTAAATGCAAACCTGTTTATTAAACTTCCACTAAGCATGTAAAACATTGTTAAGATGAACATGAGACAGTCTTTATCTTTTAAGGTCTATTAAGGAATAAGCTGGAAACATATAGTAGCAAGGATAACAAGGCAGACAGATAAGTAATATTAACAGAGGTACAAACAGAATACAATGGTTCTGGAGAACCAGGGTGGTTGAGATTCTTTTAGTAGGATTATGCAAGACTTCATGGAGGTGGTAGCAAGTGAGCTACCCCCAGGAAGGATAGGTATATCTGCCAGAAGGCTATGATAGCAACACACAAGAAAAAGATGGTGCTGAGCTTATTTGGAGCTTTATACACCATCCCACCCCCACCATCAAACATATATAGCACTGGAGTATGCTTCAATTTGGGGTGACCAATGTCAGTAAAGTCAAGAGGGACAGGCAGCAAGAGTGGAGCTTGAGAATAGCTTAGAAAGACATTTGAACAAGTAAAAGCAGTAAAATTGAACAATTTGATCCCTTAAGGTAATGACAATGGGTTCCAGGCTTTGATGTTAAGGGGGAAAAAAAGAAGAAAAAAAATTTTTAAAAAAAAGAAGAAAATCTTTGATGTTGAGTGAATGATGCTGGACTATTTATTCCCCCAAGCCATCAGTATCAAAAAGATAATTTGGAATACAGAGTTATATATAGTGTCATTAATGATGAATATCTCCCTGTATACTTATGTACAGGATGATGCTTTGCGAGGTATTTTTTTCCAGCTATTATGCCATAAAGATAAAATAAAAAATCTAAAAAATAATGACATGTTAAAAATATGATATGTAAGCTTAAAATTTTATAGCGCATTTATTGATATATAAATGCATTTACTACTCTTAAATAAATATATTTGTGTATACTGGGAGCACAGAATATTGTTTTAGCAATTATTACCATAATCTCATCTACAAACACAGTTCCAGTGGTATGATCTGCTTCTGTTTGTGTACATAGCCTTTATTTTTTCCCCTTTGGTCATATCCTTGTTTGTAATGAAGTAACAATTATTTTTAGGTGGATGTGGTCTTTGTTTTCCAAGCAGGGGTACAATGAAACCATTTAGACAGATGGTCAGTCATGAGAAAACAAACAAGAAACAAGAGTTTTGTAGGTCTTGTCAACCTCAGTATACAGCTACTTTACTTTATCTCACTTTTGTCACCTTATTCATTTTGTATTTTCACCTTTACCTATAAACAAGGGGGAAAAAGATTAATTATGACCACATTGAGGAAAAATTACCACTTTCCCCTTTTGGGGGGGCATCCTTGGGAAGCCTCTTTTCTACTGCCCACCAGCTGAACAATCTTGGCTATATGACTATATTTTCCTTATCCAGTTTTCTCTTGTAAATTGGGGAAAATAAAAATAAAAATAATGTGTACACTGAGATTTTGTAGTGGCTTTAATATTATGACACTAACCAATGGATACAATTACTTTTCTGGAAAATACTGAGGAAACAAATGGATAAGATTCTGAAAGAATAGGCACTGTAAAATTTTGTTTTTCTTCTGGAAGTGATTAAAGCAGTTTTAACCAAGAGTTAATTTCACATCAAAAGTTTTTCCATTGGAATAGTTTTAGACCGTTTATGCCCTCAGTTATTTTAAAGTGGGTCTTCGCTAATAATTTTTTACACTAATTTTTCTCTCCTTGAAGCCGCCCATTTTTCATCACAATAGAGGCAGCATGATTTCTTGTATAGATCTATGTCCCAAACATACCAACATCCTAACCAGCAACCAATCTATTCAGGTGAAAAAACAGTGAAGGAGGTAATGTGGCTTGCATATGGTTTGTCTCCCAAAGGTTCCAGGAAGGGTGGTGAGGTGATGGAAGCTCACTCCATTATGGGATGTGGGTGTTCTAAGTGGTATCTTAACCCCTGTGCAAAATGCCCAGCCTGGCCTTATTTTACAAAACTTTCATTACCTCATCACCCTTGCTGAAATCTTTGGGAGACAAACCATATGCAAGTCACATCACCTCCTTCACTGTTTTTTGTCTTCTGAATATCTTGGCTGCGGGTGCATGTGTGTTTCTTCCCTCTGCCAATACGCCATTCAAATGAATAGATGTTTGACGCAAAAAAAGGAAGACAGTTGAAGAAAGTGGTGTTAGCAAGATGGAAGGGAAAAACATCCCAGTTGTCTACCAAAGGAATATCAGTTTAAAGATTTTGGATAAGAAAATTTTTTCTCATCCTGGTAGAACATGGATATAAGAAAAGATGGAGTTGAAAATGCAAATGAAAATTTCTCTTCACATATGCAACCCTCTCTCATATATCATAGAACCATAACAAGAAAAATAGCTTTTGCTTGTGGGGGAAATACAGAGTAAGGTTGCCCAGGAATCCTGTCATGAAGTATACCTTCTATCACAGTGACCTGGGCAGCAGGTCCACTCACAGACTACAGTGCCAAGTTCAGCAAGCCTACCGGCATAAGATAAAGAGGCAACATACCCACCCTACAGATACTGTCAGATGGCCTACCTAGAATCTATGACCAGGCTGAAGGGCTTTCCCTCCCAAGGCTAGACTGTAAAGGCTGGGAGAGGCAGCTGGCTCTTCAAAGGCGCAGATATCAATGCAGGCTGCAATGATCAGGAAGAATCAGGAAATAAGATACTAGAAAAGGAACAAATAAATGTGTGGTGAGTGATTGTAAAAAATGGAAGTTTATTGTCTGACACATAACTCAAAATAATAGCCATAAGGAAATCCAAGGAGCTACAAGGCAACAGAGACAGACAACTAAAAAAGACCATGGGAAAAATACATGAGTGAAATGAAAATTTAACAGGGATGGAAAACATAATTTAAAAAAAACATAGAGAAGTTCTTCAAGTATAGAAAGCAAAAACGAGTAAATGGGAAAATTAAATGCATAGTCTGAATATCATACTTATTAAGCAGAAAAGTCAGTGAACTAAAAATTTATATTAAATTATACAGAAGAACAAAAATAATAAAGAATTGAAAAGTTTAAGAAAAACACAAACATAAAACCTGATATCCATTTGCAAAGATGAAATTAGTCCTCCATATTATGCCATGCATAAAAATCAACTAAGAATGGATTTGAAGACTTAAAATCACAAACCTGAAACTATAAAACTCTAGATGAAGAGAGAGAGAAAGCTCCATGGTATGGTATTGGCAATGATTTCTTGAATATGATGATAAAAGCACAGGCCACAAAAGGAGAAAATCGACAAGTGAGATAATATCAAGTTAATAAATCTGCACAGTGAAGGATAAACTCAGCAAAATGAAAATGTAACACACAGATTGGGAGAAAATATTTGTAAACCATACACCTGATAAGCATGTTCATATTTAAGATGAATAGGGGAGTCATACAGTTCACAGCAAAGCTAAATAATTGTCTTGAAAGTGCACAAAGCTATGAGTAGATATTTCTCCAAATTCTTACAGGAAAAGTCTTCAACAAATTCATGGAAAATGTGTATTGTTAAAAAGGAGCATGGATTTCAAAATTTTCTTTTGCACCTAAATACATATCTGTTGATTCCATTTCTCTAAAAATTTCACAATTGGCCACAGAAACAGTGCTCACTATCACTAATTGTGAAGGAAACAAAAATCAAACCACTTGCCAGTCAGAATAGCTACTATCAAAATCACAAAAGTTGTTAGCAAGGATGTGGAGAAACCTCATATGTTTGTAAAAATGTACCTCGGTATATGTACCATGAGAATCAGTATGGAAGGTCCCCCAAAAATTAAAAAGTGGAGCTACCATATATATTCTCACTTTTGGGTTTATTTCCAAAAGAATTGAAATCAGAATGTCAAAAATGCACTCTCACGTTCATTGTTGCACTCCTCACTACAGATAACACATGAAAGAAACCTAAATATCCACCAACAGATGATATATACTAATACATGCAGTGGAACGTTACTCAGTCTTACGAGTAAATCCTGTCACTTGCCAATGCAGATGACCTGGAAGAAAACTAATCTAAATGAAATAAGCCAGACACAGAAAAACAAAAACTATATGATAGTACTTATGATAGGAACCTAGAATATTCAGATTCATGAAAATGCAGTGGAATGGGGGTTTCCAAGGACTGGAGGAGGGCAAGCTGGGAAGGTATAGGTCAAAAGTATATAGTTTCAGTCATGCAAAATGTACTATATAGCATGGTGTATATATTTAATACTGTATTGTGTGCTTAAAAATTTGCTAAGAGTAGACCTTTTGTTAAGAGTTATTTACACACACACACACACACACATAAGCAAGAGGAAATTTTTGGAGGTAAAAATTTGTTGCAGCATAGATTTTCCACAGCTGTGTACTTATATCCAAACTGAAGCTATAGACATTAAGTAGTACAGTTTATTACATGCAGCATAATTTAACATTTTTAAAATATGGTTGGTTTTAATTCTTTGTCTAGTTAAGTCCAAAATTTGTGCTTCCCCAGGGATGGCTTGTTAATATCTTTTCTGAATGGGCCCTACTCTCTCATTTCTTGGGCCTGCTTCTCAATTTTTGGTTGAAAACTAGACATTCTGGATATATAATAAGTAATTCCTTGAACTCACATTCCCTCAAAACCCATACTCTCTGCTCAGTTTCTTTTTGGTGCTTATTGTGCTTTTCTAACTCAAGTTGTTAGAAACTATAAATTTCTAAACTATTTTTGAAAAATATATTTTTAAAAAGTACATGTTTTATGAAGTCTGTTCAGCTTGTGTTCAGCTAGTCAGTCTTTAGACAGCTTTTTTTGAAAGAAAGAATAGGGTGGGTGGCAAGAGACAGACGGGAAAAAATAAGAGAAAAATAAACTTGCTATAGCAAAATTTCTGCCAGTCCGCAGATTGGTTCTGTCCTGGGGTACTTTTTCAAAATGGGCACATCCCATGTGCAATTCTAGCTTCTCCTCCTACACCTGCTACTTACATGCAGCCTAGAAATCAGCTAGAGAGTCACGCTTAGAACCCTCTCTGAAATATGCTGAGTGTCCTTCCCTGAACATGGGTCTGACTTCCTAAATTACTTACTAAATACAGGCACAACACCAAAAAAGTCAGACTCAGTAAGTTACACAGGAGGTCTTTACTTCAGCAAGGGAGGTGGTTGTGGGGAGAAGACTAAATACTTGGGGCATCTTTGGTTGCTTTTCCCAGGCAATCAGGAGGGAGCTGGATCAGAACTGAAGCATACATGCCGGATGCCAGCATCACAGGAAATGGCTACACAACAATGTCAGTCCCAAAGGGAAAGGGTAATTAAAAAAATTTTACTTGAAATTCAGACTTAGAGAAAATCTTCTATCCGCTGGGTCACTCTCCAAATGATTGCTACAGCCAGAACTGGGCCAGTCTAAAGCTGGGAAACAGGAGCTTTTCTGGGTCTCCTATGTGGGACCAAGAAGCCCAAGAACTTGGGTCACTCTCTGCTGCTTTCCCAGGCCATTAGTTGGTGGCTGGATTGGCAGCCAGAACACGAACTGGTGCTCACATGGGATGTTGGCACCACAGATGGAGGTTAGCTTGCTATGTCACAATACCAGCAACAGGGTAATTTTTATTCCCCAGGAAAAAGTTGTCTTCCGCTGGTTACAAAAACTTCCCCCTATTGTACACAGTTTACTTCATTTTGAAATCTTGTATGGTAAGATTATGTAAATATATTTATATTGTCTAATAATATATATTGTCTGATAAATATCATATAAAAATGATTACTTGGGCCCAGCGGCGTGGCCTAGCGTCTAAAGTCCTTGCCTTGAAAGCCCCGGGATCCCATATGGGTGCCGGTTCTAATCCCGGCAGCTCCACTTCCCATCCAGCTCCCTGCTTGTGGCCTGGGAAAGCAGTCAAGGACGGCCCAATGCATTGGGACACTGCACCCGCGTGGGAGACCCGGAAGAGGTTCCAGGTTCCCGGCATCGGATCGGCGCGCACCGGCCTGTTGCGGCTCACTTGGGGAGTGAATCATCGGACAGAAGATCTTCCTCTCTGTCTCTCCTCCTCTGTGTATATCTGGCTGTAATAAAATGAATAAATCTTTAAAAAAAAATGGTTACTCTTGGCAGTGAGATTAAAAAAAAAATTCACTTGTTGGGGTAGGTGTTACGGCATGGTGATTTAAGCCATAGCCTGAAACACCAGCATCCCAGATTGCAGCTGTGGTTTGTGTCCCAGGTGTTTTGCTCCTGGGTCAGCACCCTGAAAATGTATCTGAGAAAGTAGTGGAAGAAGGCCTGTGTATTGGGTCCCTGCAACCTACTTGGGAGAACTAGATGGAATTTTAGGTTCGTATTTTTGGCCTGGTCCAGCCCTGGCTGCTGCGGCCATTTGGGGAGTGAAACAGTGAATGAAGATTGATGTGTGTGCATGTCCCTCTCTCTGTAACTTTTAAATAAATATTTACAAAATTGTCATTCAGGAGTGGGTGACAGGGCCTTGGACTCTGTGTGTCTTGGCCATTCCCTGCTGTGATCCAGCCTGGCATGGAGCCATGAGGAAAAGCTCTACCTTCTTTGCATTTACCCTAAAACTGCAGAAAATGAACAAATTACAGGGATCTGCTTTGTTCAGTGATTGGGACTGTGTACTGCACCCAGGAGGAATGAAAACACCTGGACTCCGCCCTCCCCGCCAGGATCCTATATCTGGATGTGATGCTAGAGAACTATAGTGGCTTAACTTTCTGTAGGAATGACCAATAGAAATGCATGCTGCAGCAGAAGGAAAACAGACCAGAGCGAAGTCCTTGCAGACCAGGAGAACTTGGGTTCTGATTTGCTGGTGAAAAGAGGTCATCAACCCAGATTAAGGAAGAAGGTGGAATATTTGGACACAGATGATATGAGAGCTTGTGAATGTTCTTGTTTGATTGGGCTTTTGCTTGCTTGGTTAAATAGGAAGCAAGCTAACCAGCAAGAGAGGATGAGGGAATAATTACACGAAACTATACATAATTCTGATTTTAAAATCAGTTTTCTTTACATATTTGCCTCTACAAGCTGGTGGTAAGAAAAAAAAAAACCCAACAATTTTGGATCTTATCTCAAAGGGCTTTGACACCATAAATAGCGGCAATTACCAATCAATTCTAAACTGTCTTGAATACCCCTCAATCACACTACACTGTGTCAGTGTTTACTCCTCAGCATCCAGCAAACATGTACTCCAATCAGATGGATTTGTTCATCCGGAGGAGCCTGGTGCTTTGCTGACTTCTGTCATTTGTAGCACTTGTTGCCTTTCCAGGCCAGAAGAGCTGGAAAGTGCTATTCTATCTCACCATGGATCAAATCTAACTCATCATCATTGTTCCAGCAAAAATCCCACTTGGTCCATCATTTTTTCTTGACCTCTCAACAAGAAGTGATTTGTCTGACCATTAAAATTCTTTACCACATGGAATTTGTACAATTTTTTTTGGCAACGAAATCTTTATATGGGTTCTCATTTTATGACCCTTTGAATTTATAATATCATGAAAGCAGTATGCATACAATAAGAAAGTGAACTTTGAATTTTGATCTTTTCTAGGACTACTGATATGTGCTATGATTCTTCTCTGTGTGTGTGTGTCTGCGTGAGCATGGGCATACATGTCTCTCTCTCAATGCTAGGCAGCAGCAGGTAGCACCTCATGGTCAGCCACTGGATCGTAAGGAGAAACAACTGATACCTAAAAATGCTGTGTTGTCTATGCTTTTTAAGATACTGTGATTGAGTTTTCACATTACATCATTATCTCAGACTACCCATAACTTTCAGTACAGTAATAATGAATAACAGTGAATAAAGTATATTTAATACTTTATTATAAAATAGGCTTTTTGTTATTGATATTGTCCAACTGTAGGCTACTGGTAAATGATCTGAACATATTCAAGATAGGCCAGGCTTTTGAGATATGATGGTCTGTATGTTAGGTACATTAATTTCTGATTAAAATATACTTATGGGTTTTCTAGATGTAAAACCATTACAGGTTGAGCAGTACCTGAACTGTCTTTTAGCATTTGCTTCTGTGTTTTCAAACATAATTTTAATCTTATTATTTCTCCACTATCATATTCATATAACTTCTTAACAACTTTACTAAAAGGCCATTGAAGGAAGAGATCAATCTTGTGTTTCTAGTACTATGTCTTTCACAAAGAAGGAAACTAGCAAACGTTTATCATTACAAAATTTTGGTTCAGGTCAATGTCTAAGCACATATATAAGGATATAAAAAGACTATTTTCTTAACTTTTCCATCAATACATTAACATATTTTACACTGACCATATAAAAGCATGGCTGATAACAAAACTATGTGATAGTTCAGCCAAATGACATCTTTAAAATTTATCCTAGATTGCTATAATTTGTAAAATACTTAAAATACTTCACATAAAGATTAAATTACTTACTCTGCAAAGACTTAAGTGGCAGCACAAAAGTGACAGAAGAACATGAATAAACTTCATGTTAGAGGCATTCAGGGTCTGCGTCCTGCTGAGGACTCTTCCAGCTAGGAGGTAGTTTTTTGAAGTTTAATTTTTAACTTCTGAAAAAATATTTCAAAAGAGCAAACCTCCTAAAGAAGCTTGTACTTTTGAACTCTTCCAAGAACTTGACTCAAATTCCAAGTTTTACCGTAACTGAAACCAAATAGACCTTTTTGGTAAACAGCAGAGGGAGGCAATCAACAGGAGGTGCCTGATCAACCCCAGGAGACACTGATGTCCCCGGCAACAACTCTGCCTTTCTGGGAGATACAAAGTTACACTGCAAGCATACTTGTTATTCTTTTTTGTAAAATATTTTCCCCTGAAGGTTGAAGACTACAAGAAAACAACAATAAAAATGCAACATACTGAAGGCTGTACTAACTGCACACTCAAAACAAACAAAACCACCAGTTCCTTTACCATGCATTGGTTGTGCTGTAATCAAATTATATTCTCTAAGTACGAAAAGATTTTTTTCTTTTTTTCAGACAGAAAAAATTTATTTGTGAAGTGACCTGGTGAATGAGAAAAAGGAGAAGTAGGAGGAAGCACCTCCCGGAAATCCAGGAGATGGGATGTCTTTTGAAAAGAAAGGGCGTGGCACCCCCTACAGAAAACTTTCAAAAATAAGTATTCTTGCCCCAGTACCAACTATGGTGCAGGATTCACCGTTATGGATGAAAAAAATGCTGTCACTGTTTGGGTTCTCCAGAAGGAGGCTGGAAACAGAGTTTGGGATCATCAAGAGAGGGAACAGGCCTGACAGGCTGAGGTGAAGAGCAATGCAGGCTCCACAAAGGCTTTCTCTGCCCACGGGGAGCCCTGGAAAAAGCGTGACTTGTCTGGGTGTTCCTGGGTCCAGCGGAATTGGCTTGGGCATTATACAATTACCCGTGTGGGTTGCCCTTCAGTCAGTGCTCTGTAGGTGAGGTATATACCCTGAAAGATATGATAATTATCTGCTCACTCATCACAGCCAGGCAGCCAGGTATTCTTTGAGAAGGAATCTAGTAACTTCATCCCGGTATCTTTCCGAATCCACTGGCGCACCTTTTAGATCTGCTTCCCATATATAGTCCAAGAGAGGCTCCTTTGTCATTCTAATGGGTCTCTGTTCCTAAGAGGAAGTTAGCAGGGGAAACTTGCTCTTGCCATTGCTATTGATCTCCTCTTCTGATTCCCTATCCATTCTACAGTCTTTTCCCTTTGAGTTTTCACTTCTGGAGCTTGCTATGATGGTATTACTGACCAACTCCTCCAAGAGTTTTCTGAGCCCTGGTTATTCATTTCTCAGGCTAAGTGGCTGTTTCTATACCTTTATTGTCACAAGAGGCATTTCACACATCTTGCAGGTTCCACAAGATCTCCTTGCTGCTCTCCTTTGGTAACAGCTGTTCTGATTCATCTGTAATGATCAGCATAAACTGTCAAGACAGTGACAAGTGGGGGGGTCGACACTGTGGCCTGGCTTAGGGTTAAGTGCTTGCGAAGCTGGCATACTTTATCAGCATGCCGGTTCCACTGCCAATCCATCTCCCTGTTAATGTGCCTGGGAAAGCAGCAGAAACTGATCCAACAATTGGGTCCCCACCACTCATGTGAAAGACCAGGATAGGAGTTGTTCTTAGCTTTGACCTGATTATTGTGGCCATTATGGGAATAAACTAGCACAAAGAAGCTTTTTCTTTCTGTGACACTCTGCCATAAATAAATAAATTAATTAAATGTAGATGACTCCTCTTTTCTCCTAGACCTTAGCTCAGAACTCAATAGGAGAAAGTATAGTCCTTTGTGGACTAAGACTTGTAATCCTGCAGAATCTATAGTTATGGGGATGGGCAGCACAAAGTCTCCAGTTGGTCACTGGAAGGGTTAGCAGGTATGGTCATTCCTCACTCTATCCTGTGCTTTCTAGACCCATGTATTCTTCCTACTGGGGATGTGGTACTATTTGAAGGTCTAATTCCTGGTATATGTTGATTCTCAGAGGGCAGCACCCCATCCTCACAGAAGATTGTCTTCATTATTTCAGCTCCACATTCATCATCCATGCTAATCTATCAGGGCAGGGACCAGTCATGCAAAAGTTGTGCCTCAAAAGGAATATAATTCTCAGCTTCAGATGGCACGGCCATGCTCCACAGCCTCAGGGTCTTGTACTATGGTTCTACTGCTAGGTCTTCCTGAAACACCACACACATTTTCTCCATCATGGACACTTCCAATACTATATGGTCTGCTAGGTCACTGCAGAAGTCTTTCCTGCTCCAGATATTGGGGCTGCATGCTTCAGTACGGAATTTTTTTTTTGTTTGTTTGGTTTTTTTTAGAGAGATGTTCAAATTTCTTTCTTTTTTCTTTTTTTTTAATTATTTATTATTTTTAATTCCTTAATTACATTGTATTATGTGACACAGTTTCATAGATACTTGGGTTCTCCCCACCCCTCCCCATACCTTCCCATCATGGTGGATTCCTCCACCTTGTTGCATAACCACAGCTCAAGTTCAGTTGAGATTCCCCCATTGCAAACGTATACCAAACATAGAGTCCAGCATCTTATTGTCCAGTCAAGTTCAACGGCTTCTTAGGTATATCCTCTCTGGTCTGAAGACAGAGCCAGCAGAGTATCATCCCAGTCAATTGAAAGCTCCAACATACCATCAGCAAAAATTTACATCATTATGGAATTAATTGACATAGTAATGAGTAACCAATATGTTAAAAGTAAATGCGAGTTCCCAGCCACCTTCTGTGACCACCTCATTGACATTTCAATTTTAGTTTATATACAACATATAACATTCAAAACATAACATGTTATACATAACATCATATCATCTTAAATTAAGGCAAACATGTGGTATTTGCCCCCAGAGGCCAGAGCTGCCAGAGGCCAGCTCCAGCCAAGTTTGGAGCTCGAGAAGGGGTATGGAGTCGGTGAAAAGACACACAATCACTTGGTGCCTTCTTGTAACAGCTCAAGAAGCTGTCCTTTTTTATTTTCCCAGCCCCATCACAAACTTCTGCACAAACATTTAATTGTTCTATTTTTAATTCATGACTAAGGGGGCATGCACAGACATTGGTCATTCTGATTGTACTTCATGGCTAAGTAGGTGCCCCTAAGATAATTCTGCAAAATACTATATTCATGTTTTTCAATGCAAGCCATTGTTCATTCTTTAGTAGTAGCCATGGAGTGACAGCCAGGACTCCAAGGCCAAGGCACATGCAATTAATTACCTGCTAATCAGTAATACATTCCAACCACATTTCTATTTGTGTAATTTACCCATCATGGGAAAAATGTCACAAGGGAAAAAACAAAGATCCAAGACAAAAGTTTCAAATATTAAATTCTCCTACAACTATAGGCTCTACAATCCCATAAACAATCAAAGAATAATTAAAGGCATATCTCTATAATATTAATAAAAGCATCCTTTAATTTATCTAGCCAAAAGTTGTATAAGCAGTTAAAACAAATACATTTCCTATGCTTCAAAGAATCTGCAAAGACAGGCTAGCCTTTAAGGCCACAGTAACTCTATTTATCACCATAGCAGTTTCAGCTCATAATCCCAGCACTTTCATTAATTTCTGGATACTTATCAAGCCATTTCCCAGAAGGTGTGCTACATGTCTGAACAAGATTCCGGAGCAATGGGTAGGCACACAATAAAATCTCCAGAAATGGCATGGGCTGAATTATACTCCTGTGTGCAAATTATTAAAGGCCCACTCACCAAGACATGATCAGAAACATTAACTCCCAAGCTCACACTAGTTGAAAAAACCATCTCACACAGGCAAACAACAATGCCTCAATGGATTATAGAATTTTAATTGGATGGTTGAATGTTCATGCAAAAGGGGTGAGACTGCATTGAGGTGGTTGGAGAGACATCTGCCAGGCCCTGCTGTACAGCTAGAAACTCCTTGCGCACTTGCCAACAGGGAAGCGTCATCCATACCCACGCACGGACCCCAGTACGGTGCCTTACCAGGCTATATGTTTCGTTCTTTGTGACAGAAAGTACAAGATGAAACAACTCAAATTTTTTAACTTTAGAGAGCATGTTTGGCAGGTTCCTGAGGACTGGTTGACATGTCATTCATCCTCTGGCACATGTGTGTCCTAGCAAGCATTCAGTATAGTATACTGCACATCTCAT
Source organism: Ochotona princeps (assembly GCF_030435755.1). Lineage (NCBI taxonomy): Eukaryota > Metazoa > Chordata > Mammalia > Lagomorpha > Ochotonidae > Ochotona > Ochotona princeps. The sequence goes on from NC_080838.1 coordinate 33,970,661, forward strand.
CTGTTTTGATCAAGAAAATACTATTAATGCAAAATAATGGGAAATCTTATGGAAAGCTCATATGGTTTCAATCTCTGCAGACTTTATTAGAAGCTGAGAGAAGCTGGGGAGAAAGTTCAACCTTAAATGTTGCCCACCTTATGTGAATAAAAATTGTTTCTGATCCTCTTTTTTACTTAAAATATCTAGAGTGGTTTCAGTTTTCTCAAACCAATCCCTTCTGATATAATACTGCTACAACAAGAATCAGGGCTCCAATCAGTAAAATACATTCCACTGAAACACCAAAACTTAGGTAAGAGTGGAATCTCTAAGAGAAAGAATAGAAACAAATATATATGTAAAAAAAATTCATACTCCTGTGTGCAAATTATTAAAGGCCCACTCAACAAGACATGATCAGAAACATTAGCTCCCAAGCTCACATTGGTCACAAAAACCATCTCACACCTGCGGAAGTTTAACCTCTGATGACTTAATGTTAATAATTAATAGATTAAGTGTTGAAACTTGATCTGAAAATGGCAACTGAGAGATGGGTCTGGTGGGAGTGGATAGGATTGTAATATGCCATGGGAAGGTGGGTCTTGCATGAAATCTCTGTCTCTCTCTCTCTCTCTCTTTCCCCTGCCCCCTTCCTGGCTACCAGGTGATCATTTATCTACACACACCAAGATGAGCTTCCACCAGACTCCAGACTAGGAGAATACCAAATCCTGATGTGTAACCTCCCAACTGTAAGGTGAACTAAACTTGAACCTCTCTTGGGTATTTTAGTTGAAGTAATGAAAGGCAGGCTAAAAAAACAAAGCATTTAAAAATTTACAATAAAAATACTGAAAAAGTAAATTAAGCATAGAAGCCAGGATATTATGTAAAAACCCAATAAAACCAATTAAAAGGAATGGAAAATACATAAAGATATAAGTAACATTAAATACATCTGAAAGCATAAGGTTTGGCTTCATTTAGCAGAATCATTTTGAAAATAAAACAATTTGTGAGCAGTTTCAGGGAACTGTTCAAGATGAACCTTTAGAGGTGGTTTCTGATTTTCTTCAGGGAATCATCTTTGTTCTGTTTTTCTCCTGAATTCATTCCAAATAATGTTTTTTAAACAAAAGTTGAAAAATCCATATTTAATAGCCTTTTATTCCCTTTGTAGTCCAGGATCTGGTTAAAGTCTCCACCTCTCTCTCAGGTTTCCAAATATTGAATTTGGTAATAGGACAGAACATAGGTCCAGGAATTATTTATTATTTCTTCTTTCACTGGTATTATGGTTTTAGAAATTATTTGCCTTTTTACTTTGTTGATTGTTTCTCTAGCTGTACAGAAGCTTCTTAGTTTGATGAGGTCCCAATTGTTTATTTTGGTCTCAATTTCTACTGCATTTGGAGTCTTTTTTAGGAAGTGAAGACCTACCCCTAAGTGTTGCAGTGTGTTTCCAACATTTTCTTCCAAAAGTTTGAAGGTTTCTGGATGTAGGTTTAGATCTGTTATCCATTTAGATCTGATCTTAGTGTCTGGTGAGAGATGTGGATCTATTTTTTTTTGTTTCTGCAGGCTATTAACCAGTTGTCCCAACAGCACTTATTGAACAGACCTTGCCATTTGCCTGGATTGTCGTTTGTCTTTTTGTCAAAGATTATGTGGCTAGGGCTGATCTCCAGAATATACAAAGAGCTACAAAACAACCAAAATGTCAAAACAAACAAGCCACTCAAGAAATGAGCATGGGAAATGGGCAAACACTTCACAAAGGAACAAACCCAAATGGCAAATAAACATATGAAAACATGCTCAAGTTCCCTGGCAATAAGGGAAATCCAAATTAAAACATCAATGACTGGACAATAAGATGCTGGACTCTATGTTTGGTATATGCTTGCAATGGGGGAATCTCAACTGAACTTGAACTGTGGTTATGCAACAAGGTGGAGGAATCCACCATGGGGGGAGGGTTTGGGGAGGGGTGGGGGGAATCCCAGTACCTATGAAACTGTGTCACATAATACAATGTAATTAATGAATTTAAAATAAAATTAAAAAAAAAAAAAAAACATCAATGAGGTACCACCTGACGCCAGTAAGACTGGCCCACATGAATAAAAGCACCAACAACACTTGTTGGCGAGGTTGCGGGGAAAAGGAATCCCTACTCCACTGCTGGCGGGGCTGCAGGCTGGTACAGCCTCTATGGAAATCAGTATGGAGAATATTCAAACAACTCAAATTCAACATACCGTATGATCCAGCAATAGCACTCCTAGGAATATATCCAGAACAATTGTTTTATGAGAAACCAACATGCACTCCTATGCTCATAGCAGCACAATCAGTAATTGCAAAAACATGGAAGCAACCAAAATGCCCATCAACAGAGGATAGGATAAGAAAGCTATGGTTCATCTACTCCATGGAATACTACTCAGCTATTAAAAAAAACAAAATGCAGTTCTTTGTGGCCAAATGGGCCAAACTGGAAACCATAATGCTAAGGGAAATGAGTCAATCCCAAAAGGTTAAATACCACATGTTTGCCTTAATTTAAGATGATATGATGTTATGTATAACATGTTATGTTTTGAATGTTATATGTTGTGTATAAACTAAAATTGAAATGTCAATGAGGTGGTCACAGAAGGTGGCTGGGAACTCGCATTTACTTTTAACATACTGGTTACTCATTACTATGTCAATTAATTCCATAATGATGTAAATTTTTGCTGATGGTATGTTGGAGCTTTCAATTGACTGGGATGATACTCTGCTGGCTCTGTCTTCAGACCAGAGAGGATATACCTAAGAAGCCGTTGAACTTGACTGGACAATAAGATGCTGGACTCTATGTTTGGTATACGTTTGCAATGGGGGAATCTCAACTGAACTTGAGCTGTGGTTATGCAACAAGGTGGAGGAATCCACCATGATGGGAAGGTATGGGGAGGGGTGGGGAGAACCCAAGTATCTATGTAACTGTGTCACATAATACAATGTAATTAATGAAGTTAAATAATAAATAATTAAAAAAAGAAAGAAATTATTTGTTAGATTTTGTTGCTATGTGAATGTCTTAGAGTGTAACTTAGCTAAACCTAGAATGACACAGCCTATGACACAGCTCTGTGCACAGATTACCCTGTGAGTAGCTGCACCCCAAGCATCAGTAAGTCCAACACCAAGGTCAAAGCCAGCCTTTTCTTGCAACATTGCTGACAAAAATTTTTGTGCTTTAGCCATAATTCTTACTGTCCCAAGGGGAATACACTTCTGGGTCTGGTCTTCAGTTTGAATCATTAGATATTTCTTCACATTGATATAGAACTTTCCTGACCTCGGCGAATTGGACTTCCATCTTGGCTGGTTGCAGCACCCTTAAAGTCCAAGTCCACATCAGCAGCAGGCACCCCATTGCCTAATCTCCATGGTGCCCCTGCAATCAGTGGGCTCTGGGTGTGATATACTATTTCAGCAGTTGATAACCACAGGGACTCTTACTCTAAGCCTTTCCTAATCCCAGGCAACACAACATGGAAATAGCACTTGTCTGCCTGGAGGAAGAAAAGGTAGATGGGGCCAGGATACTGCAGAGAAGCTTGGGACTGGCTCCAGGGCACCTGCTGCCTCCATCAGACATAGTATTAGCATCCTCAAACATCTGGCACCAGGGGCTTGACAGTGATTCCTCTAGAACTGTACATCAGCATTCATAAGACCCTGGCCAAAGGCAGGTATCCCTGTACTTCCAATTCCACCTTGCAGGCTTTTACTGTGACCCATCCATCCATGCCAGGACCAGCCTCCACGGAGTATGGTAGAAAAAGATACAGGGGGATAGGGAGATTATACTACAGCTTCCAGTTGCAGCTAAAGGTAAAATAAGCTATCAAATTGACACAGACACATCTGCAAGAATAAGGTTTTACCATGAGAGTTACTTTTGGAAGTGACAGAGATAAACGGTTTTCCAGATGTACAAATGTCAATGCAGGGACAGAGTAATTGTGAGCAAACAAGGTACTGTGTCACTCTCAAAGGAAAACAATGCCACTTTAATATCAGGCTCCAAAGAAAAGGATATTGATGAATGATACTGAATTGTACTTTATGCCAAATGGAATCAACACATTATCAAATCAATAAGTAATCAAAATATTTCAAAGGCAAAAATAGTACTAAAGGAGAAGTTCTTGGTGTAAAGGACCTACAGCAAAAACAGAAATCCATCAAATAATCTAACAGTGCATCTCAAGGACCCAGAAAAGCAGGAATAAACTAAACGCAAAGTAACAGAAAAATACAAGTCAGAACAGAAACAGAAAATAAAAATGAAAACTGTGCAAGAGCAATGAAATAAAAGGTTTGGGGTTTTGAAAAGACAATGTGGATAAATCTTTAGCTACACTACCGAAAGAAAAAAAATCAAATACATAAAGTCAGAAAAAAGGAGTTATTACAGTGGATAATACAGAAATACAAAGGCTCTTCAAGGAACTACTATAAACAGTTATATATCAACAAACTGGAAAACCTATGAGGAATGAATAAAATTATGAACACATATAACTTACCAAAATGAACATGAAGACATAGGAAGCCTCCATAGACTAATAACAGATCATTAGCATCAATCAGTAATAAAAAGTCTGCAGAAAAAGAAAATCCTAGTATCAGAGCTTCATCGATAAATTCTACATAACTCTTAAGAAAGAACTAGCACCAGTTCTTCTCAAACTATTTTTTAAAACAGGAAATTCTTAGACCAATCTCACAACAGCTGCGAGGACAAGGTGCTTCATCTGGGTCTCCCATGTAAATGCAGAAGCCCTAGTACTTGAACCATCTTTCACTGCTTTTCTCACGCCCTTAGCAGGGAGATGAATCAGACATTGACTCACCCGGACACAAACCACTGACCATTTGGCATGCTGGTGTCACAGGAGATGGTTTTATCCACTAGACCATAATGCCAGCCCAGTAAAAAACAAAAAAACAAACAAAAGTTTTACAAAAGGCTTTATTTGAAGGGCAGAGAAATAGCAGGAGCAAGAGTTTCTTTCCCTAAGTTCTTTCCCCAAACAGCTATAATGGCTGCGCTTGGCTAGGTCAAAGCCAGGAGCCTGGAACTCCATCCATGTCTCTCACTAGGGCGATATGCTGCCCTTCCACGTACACTATCAGAGAAATAATCAGAAGTTGGAGTAGCCAAGACTGAAACTGGCACTTGTCTGAGATGTGGGTGTCACAGGCAGAGGCTTAACCTGTTGCACAGGGCAGCCCTCAGCACACAAAATTATAGAATGAAATGCCAGGATATGATATAACAGGAGAAACTAAAATGTTTCACTTTCAAAGTTTCTTAGATTGGCCTAGTGACATAGAATATATGATGAATAGTGCCAGAAACCCTAAAAACTTCTAATCCAGGATCAATGATTCATCAGACATGAGCAATGGTAACATCAGTTAAGATGCAGACATTACTGAGGCCCGACATGACAGCTTAATGGCTAAATCCTCACCTTGCAAGTGCCTGAATTCTGTATGGGCACCTGTTGATGTCCTGGCTGCTCCACTTACTATCCAGCTCCCTGCTTATAGTCTGGGAAAGCATTCGATGATGGACTGAATCCATCATCGTGGGAGCCCCAGAATGACTTTGGATTTGCTCAGCTTCAGCCATTGTGGCCATTTGGGAAGTGAACCAGCAGATGGGAGAGTTTTCTTGCTTCTCCTTCTCTCTATAAAATGTGATCTGCTTTTCCAATAAAAATAAGTAAATCTTTTTAAAAAATATTTATAAATTACTGTGAAATTCGAGAAAAAATTCTGGTATAAAGTCCTACTCCAATAAAGCAGTGGTAAAGATACATTTAATGTTGTTTTCATACTGGAAACAACTGGAAGTCCTTGGAGGAACTTTTAGTGATGATCCCAGAAAGCTTCCCCTCTCCTGAAATGAGAAGATGGCAACGGACTCACAATATGCTATGTTCTTCCCAGACAAGTGTGGATATCAGACACCTGCAGCTGCGACAAGACATTCTGGATGATTACACAAAAAAGGCCAACCTTAGCAAGCACAGATCCTAATCTTATCACACACAGATTCCCAGATACTCTGCAGGTGGCAGAACAGTCACTTGGGTTTTGTTCATTTCTGCACTATGTTTTAAAAAAATAATTTTCAGTTTTTAGAAACAAGCATTGTAGGATGAAACCGACAGATTCCATTTTCAACAGAAAGGAGAGTCTGGTTCTGCTCTGAATGTTCACTCAACAAGAACAAGCTTACTCACCCAAGATGCTGAATGAACTGCAGCTTCCACAGAGGCTCAGGACTCAAAGAAGGGCATGCCAGTTAATTTCCTCTGCTGCTTACAGTCATCAGCTCACAAAGCTTGTCCACCTCTGTGAACATCAGAGACTGAGTGGCAGGCCTTTGCGGGCAGTAGTTAGGTTACGGGGTCCAAGTACTGGTTCCACTCCTGACTCAGATTCCTGCCAACATGCACCCCAGGAGGCAGCAGGTAACGGCTCAAATACTTGAGTCCATGGCACCCACACAACAGACGTGGGCTCCTGGACTCTGGGCTCTGTAGCTCTGTGGCTCCCAGAGACATGCTATAGCCTGGCAATGCCGGGCAGTGGCAGGAATTTGGGGTCTGAATCAGATAAGAGCTCTTAAATATGTTTTTAAAAATTACCTAAGGTGGCACATTTCACTGTATTTTAAAAAAGACACTATCGATACTATTGGATTGTCATGTCTACAACTTGCCCATCATACTTTAGATATAAAAATTATTTCAATGGGCACTGACATTGGTGGAGCAGCATGTTAAGCTGATGCCTGCAGTGCTGGCATCCTACTTGAATGTCAGTTTGAGTCCTGGCTGTTCCAGTTTTGGAACAGCTTCATGCTAATTTGCGTGAGAAAGCAATGGAAGATGGCCCGAGTGCCTGGGCTCCTACCATCCACTTGGGAGAGAGGGATGGAATTCCTGGCTCCCAGCTTCAGCTGGCCTGGCCCAAATGGATGTTGCAGCCATCTGAGATGAGAGCCAGCTGATGGCTGCTCTTTCTTTCTCTAACTCTACCCTTCAAATAAAATAAATCAATCTTTAAAAAAAAAAAAAAGAAAGAAAAGAAACAAGAAAATGAGTTCAATTATTGCCCCGGAATATAAACATGATCCAGGCAGCAGTACACTGTGCCTACAGGTCACGTAAGGGCCATGAAAGCATTTGGTGTGGCATTGGTAAGACAGGGCAGACAGCACTCAAAATTCAATAAATCTATAGCAAGCTAATTTTTAACTTGACTTTTGTATGGCCTGTGAATAACATCACAGGCCCCCTGTGTCTAGTGGATGGAAAATGGGGCTTCTCCAAGCAAGAGAAAATTTTTGACAGAAGTATAAAAGGGAAGCAACAATGACATTGGCTTGTCCCTAAAGGAAATGAGGGCCTGGTACCAAGGAGCTGCTTCAGTAAGCTCAATGCCACATCACATGCAGTAGAGATGGCAGGAGGAAGTGGAGACTGGAAGCACTTCGTTTGAGGCAGTAAAAAGACTCAACATGGAACAGGATGTTATTATTTCTAGCCTTGTGAATTCTTGTGACTTTACTGGGTGATTCAGGATAGGACTAACAAAGGAAACCTGCGGCAGTGACAACTGGAGGCCTGTAATAAGTTGACAACAGCACAAAGCTACCTTAGGAAGAATGAACAGAAATGGACTATGCAGGAGAGTGGGGAGGGCACGGCCCTGGAGCGCAGGGCCAGAGAAAAGCGCTCACGTATTTAAAGATCAGGAACCAAGAAGATGATGCCACCCAGAGGACAAATCGAGCATTGGAAAGATGAACTTGATGACAGAAAGATGACAGAAAGAGTTGGAGCAGGAGGAAACAGCGCACTGTTGACCAGCTGAGGGCATTACTTCTTGGAATGCCAGTTCCTTTAAAGAGGGGAGGTGCCAGGGGATCTTCAAAGTTCCCTAGGAGGTCAATGGTTTTGTCACGCTGGGTTGGGGGCAACGGTGGGACATAAAATATACTCACGGACTGGGAACACCTCAAAGTTTCTTTGGGGATTCCCCTGAACAAAATGGAGGAATCAAAACATTAACCAAGAAAAGATAGACGATGGAGTAGATCAATCAACCACCTCAGCTATATGTTTGCAGCGGAAAACTGGACAAGGGGAAACTCTAAGATGGACTATGTCAATCAGTGGACTCTGCACCAGCCTCATCGTACCTGGATTGTTGCTGATCTAATTGATCGAGGTGACGCTCTGCTGGCTCTGCCCTCAAACCTGAGAGGGCCTCCCTAAGAGGCCGTTGAACTTGACTGGACAAGTGGGATGCTGGACTCTGTATGGTGTGAGCTTTTAATTAGGGAGTCTCGGTGGAACTTGGGCTGTGGTTATGTATGAAGGTGGGGGGACTCACCATGGGGGAGGGGTTTGGGGTGAAGGGGGGAGAATCCCAGTACCTATGAAATTGTGTCATGTAATACACTGTAATTAATGAATAAATGAATAGAAAAAAAAAGTAAAATAAAAAAATATACTCACGGAGACAGACCTTATGCAAACGCTAAATGCCATAAGGCAAAAATATAACACAGCTGATTCTGGCACCAACTAGATGTATCGAATTTAAAAACGTATTTATCAAATCCAAGTTAAAATACCTCCATCAATATATATACATGATTAGGTGCTTCTTTCATAAGCTTCTACTCCACAGTGAAGTTCATAGTGATATTTCAAACTCTTATTCACAATAACTTTCTGAAACAGGTGCCGATCACCTCATTCAAAGACGAGGCCGACGCCTGGGTCAAATACTGAGGTAAAATCCCAGAGGATTTGGGCTGTGACAGGTGCGAGGCGGCCAGCTCCACCCCGGGGCAGAGCGCGCCCGAGCCGCGAGGCCGCACCTTCTGCAGCTGGCCAGGACGCGGGGGTCGAGGCTTCGGGGACATTTCGTCCCCAGAGGAGCGAGGGCACCGGGCCTAGAGAACCGGCTAACGGAGCCCCAGCCGCCAAGGGCCGCCGCGGAAGGGCGCGCTCACCCCGGGCTGACGGGCGGATCCCCAATACCCTCCATCTCCCGGAGCAACTCGGCACTTCCGCAAAGTTCCGCGGCCAAGGACGCCGCTTTTGTGCGTCACTTCCGCCGCTGGTCGCGGGGCTCATGGACCTACCCGCCGCCACCGGGAGGTCGGAAGTTGGATAAGAGTGCTGCTTTTCCGGCGCTGCAGACTGTTTTGGAGGATTCCCGCAGGATCTGCCGGTGCGTGTCTGCCTCCCGCCCCGCTTTCCGGGTCGGTGGTCGGGGAGGTACTGTCGAGGAGGAAGTACCCGGCGGGGCGGAGAGTGTGTGCGCCGCGGGGCCGGGAGGCGCACGTGGCGTCCGCGAGTGGCCTGAGAAAGCTGTGGAATCTGGGGTGCCGGTCCCCAAGTTAGCTGTGGGAAGGAGGGGGGCAGGAAGGGAGTGCGGCGTGAAGACCTCGCTGCCTGCTAGGGGAGGAGGTGCCAACCCCGGGGGGCGGGCAGGACAGCAGGGGTCGGTCGGCGCGCACCCGCCAGCGCTCCTGGGCTTGGCGAGGTGCGTGCCCTGGAACCGCATGCATCGGAAGGCGCGGCCTTATTTTACTTTTTTCCTATTTTCTTTCCCCAGCAGGCAGAAGAGATCATGTCTTTCCGAGGCGGAGGTCGTGGAGGCTTTAATCGGGGTGGTGGGGGTGGCGGTTTCAACCGTGGCGGCGGCAACAGCCATTTCCGAGGCGGAGGAGGCGGCTTCCGAGGCGGCGGCGGCAGAGGAGGATTCGGACGAGGGGGTGGCCGTGGGGGCTTTAACAAGGGCCAGGACCAAGGACCTCCGGAACACGTAGTCAGTAGGTCGTTCTGGAAGCTCATCCTGCTCGGAGGTGGGGGTGGAGGCTGGATTGTGGGTTCGTGTTCCTGGCAGGTTCACGAGTCAGTTGCTGAAGAGTGGGGACAGCAGCCCAGGTAGAGCCCGCAGCTCGGTCCCGGAGACCAGTGTGTACACGCGCAGAATTCTGGACCGGACTTAAATGTTGTGGCGTGTGGTAAAGCTGATGGCTTTGGAAGTGTGTCGGGGAAGGTGTGACCAGGTTTGGGCTGAAGGATATTGTGCAGGCGGTGTGGCATGCCTTCCCCATTTCTCCCCCAGTTTAACAGAAGGGTAAACTGTGTGATTCAAGGTTCAGCTTTTTTGCTAGGATCCTAAGGTTAGTGATACATGCCAAGCCAACGGGGCTGGCCTAGTTACACACGGCTGTATGAAGCCACCATCCCCATTGGAGTTCGTGCGTTTGAGCTCACTTTTCTGCTTCTAACCCAGCTTCCGTTGACCACATCCCGAAGGGTCAAGCCCCTGGGTCCCCCGCCCATGCATGGGGGTGATTGGGGAAGGAGTGCCGGCCTGGCCTAGCCCTGGCTGTCACAGGCATTTCGGGGAGGGACCGGGGATGCCAAGTGGTCTCTCTCCCTGCCCTCTCTTTCCCCTTTTCTCACCGCCTTTCAGACAAGTAAATATGGGTGAAAAGAAAAGTGCTTTTTATTCTAAAGCTCATATTTTTCTTCAAAGTAGAGAAAAAAATTGCTTGAGAGGAAAACTGTAGGAGGGGAAGTCAGACCCATATAGAAGAAGTTTGGAGTAATTGTCAGTGAAGTCCGGGAAGGTGTGGAAGGCGCTTTGGAGGGGAGAAGGCTGAGCCCATTAAAACGGGTCAGATCAGTCTGCAGGATGGCTTCAGGTGGGGACATGGTTAGTCATCTCAGAACACAAGCTTTGGCAACAGTCCCCACATGAGGCACTGACAGCCTGATCTAGGTTGGTGACAGTGAAGAAAAAGCAAAGGTCCAGGTGTGAGAAGTTTGGAGGGAAACCAAATTTGCAGAACTTGATTCATATTGGAAATTAAAAGTTCCAGGTTTTGAGCTTAGGTATTAGCGGGGCAGAGTTGATACTGCCGGCATATTATGAATGTTTTCGTTTTGGGATGACAGTCATTTAGAAGTAAAGGTAGTAGTTTTGAGATTTCAGCGTACTTTTATTAAGATTTGGCAGGAACCAGCGTTGTGGCAAACTGTGTAACATGTTGTCAAAATACATTGTCCCCGGTGGGTGCCAGCTGTGTCCCAGCTGCTCCACCCCCGATCTGGTTTTGATAATGTGCCTGACAGAGCAGCAGGAGATGGCCCAGGTCCTTGGGCCCTGCACCCATTTGGGAGACCTCCATGCACTTCTAAGCATCTCGCTTTGGCCTGGCTGGGTTCTGGCCATTGCAGCCGTTTGGAGAGCAAACCAGCAGAGGGAAGAAATGTCATTCTGCCTCTCCTCTCTGCAACTGTGCTGTTCAAGTAAATTAATTTGTTAAAATGTTTTTGATACTATTGGTAAAGAGTGGCAGTGGTTCTGAGGATTAAAAGACAAGAACAGAAGGGTGAGTCACAGAAGTTGGGAATGGAGGAAAAACCCAGTGAGTGAAAACTGTGTTTAATCAGATAATAACATTACAATGAAGTAAAATTGTAGGTTGAGTGGTCTAAGCATGTCAGGTACTGTTCTGAGTCCCGAGGCCTGGATATTTGTTGTCCTACCTAATTCCAATGAGACTATCAATTAGCCATAGATACCTGTTAGTGTTGTTAGGTATATATTGATGATCAGGGCATTGAAACCAAAGAGGGTGAATATTTTTCCTTAGGTCATGTGTCTAATATGCTATAGAGTTAATATTCCAACCCAGGAAATGCACTTATTTGAGTTGAGAGAGTTCCCATCTGCTGGTTCAGTTCCCAGAGGGTATCATTGTCTGGGGCTGGCTTGGTAAAGGTAGAAGCCAGAAGGACAGCCCAGGTCTCTCACATAGATGGCAAATTACCTGAGCCATAACCTTCAGCTGGAGTGTGGAGCAGGTGCTGGGCATTGAACCCAGGTATCTGGTACAAAGCATGGCTGTCACAGCTGCCAGGCTAGGTGGATGTCTGTCTGTAGTAACTGGGCTGGGCTTGTGCTTTGTGGGAGAGTGGGTATACTAACATCGGGGTAATCCAGCTTCCAGGAGAGATTGGTCAGTGACATGTGAAATAGTTACATGTTTTGATGATTTCTTGTCTTCTTTCAGTATTAGGAGAGTTCATGCACCCTTGTGAAGATGACATAGTTTGTAAATGCACCACAGATGAAAATAAAGTGCCTTATTTCAATGCTCCTGTGTATTTAGAAAACAAAGAACAAATTGGAAAAGTGGATGAAATATTTGGACAACTTAGAGATTTTGTATCCTTTTTAACTGGAAGATCTAAAAATTTTTGAAAAGTTACTGTTTTTTTTTTTTTCCCGAGGAAGTTAAATATAAATGAAACTTTAGACTGCATCTCTCTAGCGTGGACCATAAAAGATAATCAAGAGAGAAGAATGTATTCGTCTAAATAGACTGGATTCATAGATGAAAGAAAGGTTGTGTTTTGGAAAGTTCTAGAAATGATGGCCAGTTGGGTACGTGCTGGAAGAAGTAATTGATTGCTTTGGATATGATGGTTCACTGGAATGGTATCTTGGAAGTGTGAGTTGTTTACAAATTTCGTTTAAAGCCTCTTTCTCTCCCTCTGTATATATGTGTGTGTGTGTATATATATGTGGAAAACAATATGCTTTCCACATACAGTCTTGTTTTTAAATAAAAACATGAGTTTAGAAGATTTGAAATCTTTCATCTTCATTTCTTACTTGTTCCTTAATAATATTAATAGTATTTTTCAGTTAAGTTGTCAGAGAACATGAAGGCGTCTTCCTTTAAAAAACTACAGAAGGTGAGTGACGCTTGTGATCCCGAGATCCTTGGTTTTGTAAGGTAATAGCGGGTCCAACTCAGGCACTTGAGACGCCCCAGTGTGCTGTATGTTAGTTGAGATGATCTGTCCTGTATAAACATGAGTTTACTGATCTTTGAAAGTAGTTGATACAGCATTTAGCAAACATTCCTTGGTTAGTTTAGCAAAATCTGTAACTGTTAGTTTTTATTGTATTATTGAAAAGCTTGCATGACCAAGCACTCCATATAAGATGAATGATTTTGAAACTTGTATTATTTGGGGAGAAGGTAGGTCCTAAATGATTTCCTAAGTGTTTCAATAATATGATTTATGCTGTGAAGGAGAAAAATGGGATAGAATCCAACTTGCAAACTTGCCTGGAGAACGAGACCTAGACCTGACCATTGCTGTCTGGGAGAAACTTCTAGATATCCTTCCAGCTCTCGTGCCACCAGATTTGGCCCAGGAGCTCTTGGGGCCTTGGATTCAATATAAAACCAGGAAGAGCGCCTGGGTTGATATTGTTAGGCATGTTCTTTGAGCCACTGAGGGATACAGGAAATCTGTTCTGGCTCATGTGAGTGAAGCCTCCCTGTTTGTGTTTTGTGTAGGGCTGTGAACATGAGATAGCTCCTTACATTTTAGTGTCTGAAATGTCCTCATGAACTTGAAATACAGGATGGCCTTTGTTTCTGTATCACTTCCATTACCTTGTAGGTTTAGTAAGTAAGCAGATTGATCCTTTATTGAAGTCTCAAATTAGCTGGCATGCCAGTTAACTTATTTTGCATTTTAATGCCTGGTTTTTAATTTTGTTTTGTTTTCTGTGGGAATTTCTGTGAGTGAAAAATGTTGTTGAGGGGAGCACTATTCTAAGTAGAGGAAGAAAGCTAAGGTACTAAGAAATTAAGTTCTTGCCCAGGGCTGCACTGTAGGAAGTCGGAGTGGGGACTGGAATCAAGCCGTTTTGATCCTAGTGGGTGGTTTTCCAGTGGTGACTGGGCTGTCCCCCAAGGCAGCACACTGATTGTTTCTGTCATGCTTCAGTTTTACATAGATCCCTATAAGCTGCTGCCGCTGCAGAGGTTCCTGCCGCGGCCCCCCGGGGAGAAAGGCCCTCCCAGAGGCGGAGGCCGGGGCGGCGCTGGAGGAGGCGGCAGAGGCGGAGGGGGCCGAGGGGGCCGAGGGGGCGGCCGAGGCGGTAAGTCACTGGTGGGGTGCGGCTGAGGCTGTAGTCATCCTTCCTATGGTGTCAGCCTGATCAGTGTGTGCACAAACCTCCCTGGTTTCCTTTTATTTCCTTTAAATTGCCCATATTATTTGCAGAGTATTAATAGGAGTGATGCTTAGTTTGAACAAATAAATTAGGTTGGAAAAAAAACAATAATAAAGTGTCTATGAGGGTTTTCAGCTATTTAATCATGTGATCTTATGCATTTTAGTAAGATAAAGAATAGTTTTAAACTGAATTTTAGTTCCTTGGTTGGTAGAGAGTATTGATTGTATGCCATGTTTGTTTAATATCCATGTGTATTTTTTTTAAGATTTTCATTTTATTTTTATTGGAAAGTCAGATATATATAGAAAGGGAGCCCTTATAGAGAGAAAGACCTTACATCTGCTGATTCACTCCCCCAGTGGCCACAATGGCCTGAGTTGAGCTGATCTGAAGCCAGGAGCCCAGAACCTCCTCTGGGTCTCCCATGTGGGTGCAGGATCCCAAGGCTTTGGGCCGTCCTCTACTGCTTTCCCAGACTACAAGCAGAGAGCTGAATGGGAAGTGGGGCTGCCGGGGTTAGAACCGGTGCACGTATGGGATCCCAGTGGGTGCAAGGCTAGGACTATTAGCCACAGGCTACTGTACTGGGCCCCGTGTGTATCTTTAATATTCAGCAGAACCTTTCATGGTAAATGATGTTTTTATGGAGATGATAACCTTATTTTAGGAGGCTTTCTGAGGTTGACATTTGCGCTGCTCCTGCTGGCAGAGCTGGAATTAAAACTGCCTGCAGTTGTCAAGTCAGTGAGTTCATGACTGTGGTTTTAGACTTCTGATCCATGTGTTTCCCCAAGGCTCTGCTACTCTTGTTTTTTGTGCAAAGCTGGGTGATGAGCAGGACTGCCACCTAGGATGTGCTGAGATCTGTGAATAGTTTCCAAAGTGGAAAAAAAGGAAGAGGGGGAAAGCTGGGCTTAGCTCCATTACTGAGTTAATGGAAAGGGAGCCCCCACAGTTACCTTGGAGTTTCTTAATTGAGTCACTTCTTTCTGAAGTGCTTGTTTGGGTAGATAGGTAGGAGATAACCTTGTTAGAGATCCGAATGTTCTTCAGTGCTTTTGGGAACACTTCCTGAAGAAATTTGGTTAAAAATATTCCCTCACTGTATGTACAGTCTCATGTTTAACACTAAAGAATTTCATAACTGATAAAACCTTAACTTACATTTTTGTAAATGTTTGTAAAGTTAGTGCTTGAAACAAGTAAAAAGGAGACTGAAAAAGTAGGAAGCCAAATGTGTTGACTAATAGGAAAATGCCTAAGAAATTTTTAGAACATGAGGTTCCTCCACTGCTGAGCGTTGTTCGTGGTCTGTCGTAGCACAGTCCACCTTGCCCAGTACCCTTGTCCCAGCGTTCCCAGGGCACAGCCTCCCAGCTCTGCCCTGACTTGTTCTTAGGATAAAAGCCGTCAGTTAAATCAAACTGTTAAGTTCAGTCAAAAAAAGCATTTCCTGCAAGCAGAAGCTGAGATAATCTTGCTTTTAACACTAGGACTACATTATACTCTGAGCTTACAAGCTGTGCTGATTTGTTAAAATGGGATACTTGTATGAAAGGTGATTGACCAATTAACTGGTCACTTACTGTGGTTTTTCCATTGTGATCCCATAAAAACTTTGGTGAGACAGGAAACGTGAATCAGTGTTGTTTACAACTGTACCAGTGCATTCATCTTGGAGGCTGATTGGAATGGGAGCCCGCGGTTCATCGGTGTTTCCTTTGTAGGTGGCTTCAGAGGTGGACGGGGCGGCGGAGGTGGGGGCTTCCGAGGAAGAGGGGGCGGTGGTTTCCGAGGTGAGTGAAACAGAAGGGTTGAATTTCTAGAATTGATGTGGCTTGCCATTTTCTCTTGTTTTCCGGTTTGTTTTTTCTGTCACCCACCAACCGTGTGGACCACCATGGTGTTAATGTGCATGAGTATAGCTTATGAGTTCTTCTTTATCCCTTTGTTGCTTTCCCTTTTCTATTTTTTTTAACCTACTTCCAGCTTATTTTTTTGCATTACTAGTTTGAAAAATAAAACTGAAATGATGTGAATGACAGTTAAGGTTTACAAGTGGCTTACTAAACATAGCAACTAATGCTGATTTTAAATTTGAGATCTGAATATTGTTTAAAAACCTGTTTTCCATCCTGCTAACTCTTGAATTTTTCTCTTAATCAGGCAGAGGACATTAGGTGTGGTGGACAGATTTCTCTGGTTGACTTCTGCATCGATCGGAATGATCTACTTCTGCTGTGGAGTGGAAACTTGTGTCTTGAGCAAGTTTTGAAGATGGGGTCATCTTGTGGCATTGCAGTAAGATGGCGGCTTGATGGGAAGATGGATGCGATGCAACAATTCCGCTCGAAAAGAGCGTGAACCATGTTTCATATGTTTTGTATAGTGCCTGGCACTCTGTGGGTGCTTAACCAATGAACAGTTTTATTTGAAACATATTTGGGTTTTTAAATAAAACATTTTATTCCTTTAATTTGTTTAGAGTGTGTTTATTAAGCCAAGCTGTTTCTTTGTTTAAGAGGAATAGTAACGCTTAAACTCAATGTATTGTAGATAGAAAAGGATTTGTTCGCATATATTATTGGTAATTTTAGATTACTGGAACTGTACTTTAAGATTATTTACAATCGGGCCTGGCGGCGTGGCCTAGTGGCTAAGGTCCTCGCCAGGATCCCATATGGTCGCCGGTTCTAATCCCGGCAGCTCCACTTCCTCTCTGTCTCTCCTCCTCTCTGTATATCTGACTTTGTAATAAAAGTAAAAAATGAAAATCTAAAAAAAAAAAAACAAAAAAAAACAAATTTCAGAATTAAAAAAAAAAAAAGATTATTTACAATCTACACACCTTTCAAAAATGTTTCCTGTTTGTCACATTTTGAGCCAGTGTTGAGCACAGCACATTAAGCCTCCACCTGCAGTGTTGGTATCTCATAAGAGCACTGGGTCTAGTATTGGCTTCTCCTCGTCTCATCCCGCTCCTTGCTGAAGAGCCTTGGAAAGCAGCAGAATGACCAAAGTGCTTGGACCCCTGCCACCCGCAGGGGGATCTGAGTGCAGTTCCAGTCAGGTCCCTGGCGTTGGCCTGGCCCACCTAGGGAGCGAACTGCTGATGGGAGATCTGTCTCCTCTGTTACCCTGCCATTCAAGGAAATGAATTAATACCTTTTATTAGGAAAAAAAATTGTAATTTCCCTTTTAGGTTTTAGTACAGAATTCAATTAGTAAAGCGGCTTTGCTAATTGCAGTTGATAATTGCTTTTGAAATTTTGCTATGCACATTGGGGCCAGGTCCATGAGCCCTGGGGGCAGGGTCCACTGGGTCCCCAGTCACCTGACCTGGGTCCTTAGCCTGTGTGCGGTGGGCACTGGGGCAGGGGTCTGGTAGAGCCTGTGTCACCTGGTTAGGGGTCTTGGCCCACCTGCAAGAACTAGGCCTCACTGGAAAAGATGGAATAGTGGACAGCTGGCTCAGATCTATATCGAAGATGCGGCAGCAAATTGAGCCCTGCAGGGGATGTCTCTACCATCCCCGTGGAAGGAGGACAGGACAAATTGGACAACTACCCCAGCCAAACGATGACAGCAAAATCCGGGCTAATGGAGACCCTGAGGTCGACTGTCAGCCAATGGACAGTGAAAGGGTGCCCTCATCCTTGAGTTGGCAAGGTCAACAACATTTCAGAACTATCGAAACCGCCTGGGCCGAACCCTTGGAGTATGTGCCATGTTGGGACCGTGGCTTGATAACAAGTGGCCATCTCCATCCCTGGAGACTGGAGCAGTTGGGAGGCTGGGTATGGCTCTGCCGCTTAACGCTCCCTGCACCCAGCCCTAAGCAAGGAGAAATGGAAAATCTGGAGACAATGATCACACCCACTTTTCCCTAACCCTTGACCTATCCCGCTCTGAACAGCTGTGTTAGCATCATCTAAAGTTAAAAATCAATTAAAATGTTTTACTGTGAATCTAAAGTTGGGATGGTTCTATTCTTGTGGGAGCTATGAAAAACATTCCTGATCAATCTTCACTCGGCATGGGATGTGAAACTTTGCACCTATTTCATTTTTATTATTTTTAAAGCACAGAAGGTGTCTACATTGCTACTCATCTTAAGGAATAAGCGGATTGCCTACTACATGTTCAGATTCCCGGGTGGGGATGTTAAAAAGGAAAACTTTGGGTCACCATTGCCAGCGTAGTATCTAGAAACAAGCATGGCAGTGAGAGGAGCACGGCGTGGAACCTTTTCGTCTACTGATACTGTTTTTCTTCCCTCGTTTCTGAGAGGGGCGTATCTATCTCCTTGATTTTTATCATAATTAGTTTTTCTTATCCTTTTTGATAATAGAATTACAGCAGAATTAATAATAGTATAAATATGCAAAGGGACTTAAGAATGTCCGTGAAAAATTTGTTTCTCTTATAATTCCATGTTGCCCAAGAAGAAATAGCAAATTTGGAAGAAATGAGTACACCCAATTTTCCCTAAACCTAGATCCTTGCATCTTCATCTACCATGTAATTGTTATTAAAAAAATTACAAAATAAAAATTTTTTTCATATTGCCTTGAATTCTTCAAAGTTCCTCATGTGATTATTTTGAGATTAACTTTTTCCCCATTTTTTCTTTATTTTTGACAATCTTTACATAGTTGAGATTAACTTTTTTTATTAACAAAAAAAAAGCCAACTTGGGGAAAATCTGCTCTCTGAGAAGCTGTAGGATGACATGTCACTGAGTGTTAGGGTAACGTTTCTGCTTTTGACCTGTGCAAGACCTGAGCACACACGGCAATGCGCTGACCACAGGACAAGAGCGTGAGTTCCCTGTACCTCTCTGACAAAGGTGAAATAGCAACAACGGAAGCAATGTGTAGCTCGGTGGAAACAGGCTTGGAGAGCTTCCTTTTACCTTGGGTATATATGTGTGTATATATATATATATATATATATATATATATATATATTTATCAGTGAACATCTTTTTAAAATTGTTTTCACATTGCAGTTCTTTGGGATTATTTGAATCAAATGCCTGTTTTAGGCAGCCTGACATGATTGAGTTTGGTGCTATGGAAACCATTACTGAGTTCATTTTGTAAACAATTTTTAATGCTCACATTTTCAATCTTGTGAGTTGGTAACTGAGCAACATCCTGATCGCTTGTATTATGTTAAAATGCATTTGCTGCTACAACAGTGAACCAGGTTAGTGGAAAAAAGCATTAACATTTGCTGGTATTCCTGAAAATGGCAGTGATCATAAAAGTAGCAATGCTTCAAGCCAATGAAGGAAGGGTATGATCAAGCTATGTAAATACAATAGGCTTGCAGCTGTATTTCATATTGTTTTGCTACTCGTGGAGGAAGCATGAAAAATGCTTTAATTAAACCTGCCCCCCATCTATAGAACTTCATTTACAGCAGAAAGCTGGTTATCTGGGATTGCTTTCAGTTTTAAATGGAAATCATTTGTGAAAATTTTTTAGTAGGAATGGCAACCATGTATAATTACCAAAAAAGTCTTAAGATTTAATTTACATGCTAACTTTTTAAAAAGCAATGAAATAAAAGCCAACAACCTATGGATTTCTAAAAGACTTTATTATCTTAGAAATTATGTTTATGGCTTTTAGATCATTTGAGAATATGTTGGTATTTTGAAACACTAAGGAAATTGACTTCTGAAGTGTAAGTACTCATCATTCTAAGTTTACATTTATAAAAATGTGATAACATAGACTTTAAAATCCAGAATAGACCAATCAACTTACTACCTTGACTGCATACAGCGTCTCAGTGTTACAATGTTAAAATACATGGGTAACCATCGCCCTCTAGTGGTTCTGTCTATGATTACACCTGCAATTAACATTCTTTTATGTTGCTGATTTTAAGGAATTCACTGTTGAGAAGAATCAGATTTTAATGTTACATGGTATAAAGAATATGGAAAGAGACATGGTAGTGATACCCTGATTTTATCTTTAAGATTTATTTATTTTTAATACTAAAATTAAAATAGACACGAGACAGTAATCTATAGCCATTTTAAGGTGTATAGCACCCGGTTGTATATAAGCTAATAACTGAAATGTCAATGTAGAAGTCACAGGATGTGCTTCAGAACTTGCATTCTTTTTTTTCTCTTTTAACATATTAGTTACTCAATACCATGTCAGCTAATTCCATAATGGTATAAATTGTTACTGATGTAATGTCGGGGCTTTTAATGGATCGGGATGATACTCTGCCAGCTCTACCTTCACACCAGAGATGGTCTCCCCAAGAAACCGTTGAACTTATCTGGACAATAAGATGCTGGACTTTATGCTTGGTATATGTTTGCAATGAAAGAATCTCAACTGAATTTAAACTGTGGTAATGCAACAAGGTGGAGGAATCCACCATGGGGGGTTGGGGGAGGGGTGGGGGGAGTCCCAGTGCCTATAAAACTGTGTCACATAATGCAATGTAATCAATAATAAAAAAAAATTTATTTATTTTTATTGGAAAGGCAGATTTACAGAGAGAAGAAGAGACAGAGAGAAAGATCTTCCATCCACTCCCCAAGTGGCCACAACAGCCAGAGCTGAGCTGATCTGAAGCCAGGAGCCAGGAATTTCTTCCAAGTCTCCCATGCATGTGCAGGGTCCCAAGGCTTTGGGCCATCCATGATGTGACTGCTTTCCCAGTCCATAGGCAGGGAACTGGATGGGAAAGTGGGGCTGCTGGGATTAGAACCAGTGACCACAGGGGATCCTGGTGGTTGCAAGGTGAGGATTTAGCCACTAGGCTATCGCACCAGGCCCTACTCTATCATTTTAATAATACGTGTTCATGTTAATATTACACATCATATGATAGTTCAGAGTGTCATTGTTTGGAACTTTACTCAGTGAATGATTGAATGTAGACACTTTGCTGTTGTGTGCATCATCAAATCATCATCACTCTCATGTATAACACCATGTAGGGTTAATTGAGGTAGATCTCAGAGATCTTGGTGTATCCATTCTATGAAACGCATAGATGTTGATAAGTAAGGTTTATTGAACTGGAATTCATGAAATGGATTTAAGAGAAACTAAGTTGTATAATCTTTCTCCTCTGTGTGTATATATGTGCACATATATATGTATATACACACATACATAATATGCATTTACTTCAAATATATATAATTGAACTGTGGAAGAGCACATTTCCATAAACCTCTTGAAACCCCCTCCTACACACACACTCTCTCTCTCTCTCATTTTTGCTTAAAAGATATTAGGGAAAATACCCTCATATGAATATCTAAGCAAAGAAAAGTGTAAAAGGATGCACACCCAACAATGTTGCTGTTTTTAGGGAAGTGATACTTGAGGTATGGGGCAATGTTTCTTCTTTCACGGTAGATGTTAGCTTGGCAGTTGGCAGTTATGCCTCTAGTTGGGATGCCCTCATCTCACACTGAAGTGCCAGGGTGTGACGCCTGTCTCTGGCTTCCAACTCCAGCTGCCTGGGACCCTGGGAGGAGGCGATGACAGCGCTATTAGCTGGGTTTCTAAATCCACAAGGGGAAACCTGGGTTGGAACCCGAGCTTTGGGCTGATCTAGCCCAGGGCCATTGGCAGGCTTTGAGGAATGAACCAGCAGGTATGAGCTCATTCTATTCCTCAAGCACATCTTTTTAGAAAGACTATTTCTATATCTCTAATTATTTAACACATTGTAGGATGAAGAGAAGGAACTGAAATGGGAAAATTTAGAAGGATCATTGGGAAACAAAGGTCTTAATCTGAACAATGCTAGAGCAGTGAGGCTGGTCTTCATTTCAGACGGATTCCCAAGAGAAAAATTATCTCCTGCACTAATTTTCTGAGCTTGTTTATTGTTTAAATGTGTGTACATGTGCTTGATAAGCTCTTTATAAGTAAGACTAATGTCCAAATGGGCAAAAATGTGTAGTACTTGTTCTTTCTTGTGCTAATACGCTTTTCCCTTGTGGCTATTAAAAGCCTTTTCTCTTCTGCCTAATTACACTTGTGAAGGAGGGGTGGCTCTATGAAAAGGCCTTTCTTTGATCTCTCTCAGTGGAAATGATTGGTCCTGAAAAATCACCAGCAGTTCCTAAGATAGTTCTTAGGAAGCCTGTAGCAGTGTTGCACTCCAACATGCTAAGGCACAACTTAGGCAACAGTTCAGAGGCTAAAGTTGAAGCTGGCTCTGTCTTCTCACAGACTGAACACAACATTGTTGCAGCTTACTTGATTCTGGCAGGTATGAGATTTTACTTCAGTTAGAGTTATGCTTCAGAATGGGTGAATGTTGCCTGCATAGGTCCATGGAAAGAAGATGTATTGCTCAAATTCCATATTCTTGGTCAGTCTTGACACATCACTTAATCATTTTGAGTTAGCTCACTCATGTGAATAAATATTACAATATTGTATTTCTGGGCCGGAAAGGCCAAATAAGACAATATAGAATGAGTGAAAGCATTTATAATGGTGGCTAATGTTACAGGTTATGTTAAATCTTGATAATGTGAGAATAGTCAAGCAGACTGAGAAAGTTTTCCTATAAAATGAATAGTTCTTATATATAAAAATCATCCATATATTTGGTTATCACATTGGCAAATTAAGTTAAAATTTTTTTTTAGGCAGAGAGGAAATGGTGGGCACTGTGGGAAAATATATTTTATGTCATTTACTTTTCTCAGACATAATTTTCATTATTCTAGTCTTAGTGGTAGAATCCAGCTACAGATTGAAAGAAAATTAAATAACAGATTTAAATTAATTGCCACTCGTGATTTAGTTATGTTACAGAATTAACTAGAATGGAAGAAAACTGAAGTTCTAGAAAGAGAGTGAGTGAAGTGTGGTACTATCATTGGGGACAGAGTCTGAAAATCCACTTCAGTCCAGAATGCTCTAGTGGAAGACTTGAGCTTTGAATTTGTACCTGGGAGCAAGTTCTTCCCCTTGCTGCTTTTCGGTGCTCCTGTCTGTAAAATAGAGATAGGAATAAACGAGCTACTCATGATTGCTGCGAGGAGACAAGTGACATGTGAGTGCAGCTGTGTCACATACACAGTAGATCGGTTGGACAAGTATTTGCCTCTTCGACAAATACTTATTGATGTAAACATTGGGCTTAAGTATAGGCTTGTTTGCGGTGGGGGGTGGGGAATGGGGGAAGAGCTGGAGAAAGAATAGCAATTTCTTGAGTTTTCTGTTAATAGAATTGTGGTGTAACTTACACTGAGCAGTGGCTTAACTACAGTTTTATAGTTAGTAACAGGGGTATGAAGTAACTCTTCTGTATTGGGTTCATTATTTATTAACTTGACTTTCATAAAAGTTTTCCAAACATCCAAAAGGAAAGGGGAAAGTGTATCAATTTTCTCTGCATCCAGTTTGTTCTTTATAAAAGAAGTCACAATTAGAGTATTGTGTCTTATGTTGGAAATTGTGAATTCTTTAATTTTTGTAATTTTAGTGATGCGGAAACTCATTCATTTGAATGCTTTCTTATAAGTATTGTGCAAGTTCTGTTTTCTCCTTTGTTTGCTGATACCAAACAATGATTGTCTCCTCATCACAGCTATAGGGGAGTTCTTTGCCCCTAAGTTTTTGGTTTCAATTAGTTTTCTACTTGCTGGAGAAAGCTATCATGTTCCTCACCTGGTTACAAAGGGAGCATTTTTCTAAGGAAATGTTCTCTCTGTTTCTCATGCCTGTAATAATGCTAGCAGCAGTAGCCTAACTACTGGTGCCAATGTTATATTTAAATAACTGTATCTCACACCTACCTAGACTACCAAACTAATTCATTCTTACACTGATTCAGTAACTTACTTTAAGCTTTGTTTCCCATTTATAGAGATGAAACGTTTAAGACATTTTCCTAACACGCATATCTCGTGGGTAGTTGCACTAGGGTTTGGTTCTAGTCCCTCTGGTTCCACAGCCCTCCTGCACAATTCCAAGGGTCGGTTATGTCAAGGAAGCCGCAGCATATGTTGTTTGCCTACTTGTGGTTCTGGTAGATGAATTAAAGGAGGTAGGTTTAACCTCCCATGCGTTTGTTCTGCCCCTGTATCAAACGTTTGTTGTGTTTCAAATCCTCTGATTGCGCTACTTTATAGCACCCACTTAAAAAGTAGGAGGAAAAGGCTCCAATCAAAACATTTATTTCACTTGTTAACTTTACCAAGATCCTATTTAGATTTTTCATCTTTAACTTATGCTCGTTCATATTTTAGCTACTTTAAATATTTAACCGTGCTTAGTGCAATAGCCACATTGTTAATTTAGTATGCTTGAGCCCTCTGTTTTTGTACAGTTAAAGCTAGGGGATGTAAGGGTAGGGTGAACTTTAGGATAAAAAATAATTCATTATGGATGAATTGAAACATGAAGGGTAAGAGACAAGCTGATGAAGATGGTCACATGTCAGGCAGGGAGGGACCATGTAACCATAAGGGTGATGGGGAGTCACTGATGGGTTTTACGTAGGAGAGTGACCCGATGTGATCTGCGTTGCACAGATGTGCTCCCGTGACAGCTCACTGACCATGTGGGGGCCCATAGCAGTGATTCTGGAGGTGGAGGAGAAGATAATGGCAATGGGATAGAAAGGAGCGGACTCTTCCTGGAATTAGAAGGCGGACTTGATCGTCATAGAGGGGACTTGAGCAAGGATGGGCAGCATTGAAGAACTCCTAGGCTTCTTTTGGGGGGATCCTGAATGGATGGTGATGCTGTCCCCTGAGATAGGAGTTTACTTGGGAAAGATCAGGTTTGGGGCAGAATGAGAAGTGTCTGAATTCAGTCAGGGAGATGTTCAGTACAAAGCTTGACACATATATTTGGATTTTTAAAAAAATATGTTTTTTTTCATTGGAAAGTCAGATATACAGAAAGAGGGAGATAAATAGAGAAAAAACCTTCCGTCCACTGATCCACTCCCCAGTGGCCAGAGCTGAGCTGATCTGAAGCCAGGAGCCAAAACTTTGGGCCATTCTCCACTGCTTTCCCAGGCCTCAAGCAGGGAACTGGATGGGCAGTGGAGCAGCAGTGACACAAACCGGTGCCCATATGGGTATATGCAAGGCAAGGATTTAGCCACTAGGCTGTTGTGCCTGGCCCAGATGTTTGGATTTTGTTAGATGAATTTTAGATATGAAGAAATTGCCGCACATACATGTTGAATTTGGAAAGAATGGTGTCTGGGACAGAAAGCTGGACAATGCACGTTTTTGGAGGTAGCAGTTAAGAAGTCCAGGAAGCAGGTGAGGGAGAATCTGTCCAAGTGATTAGAGGGCAGCCGCAAAAGCCAAGGGGAGAGGTATCCTGCGTAAGCCAATGGTTACCAACAAGCCCCTGAGAGGTGGGACTCAACCAAAGCCAAACTATTGAGTGATTCATTTCCTATTCATTGAAAAACATCTGTAGTTGGGGAAAGAAGGCAGCAGGGACAGCAACACAGTGACTAGAGAAAAGTGTTAAATTGTTTTCCTTGAAGCCCCGACACGTGCATGGTAGGCAGCAATTTACTGCCCTGTGTTTATATTCAACTTTTTGGATTGCTGGATTTTTAGCTAGCTTAGAAAAATTCTTCATTTATTTTTTTTTTAAAGACTGGGGCTGGTGCTAATCCTCCACCTTGCAGTGCCTGCATCCCATACGGGTGCTGATTCATGTCCCAGCTACTCCACCTCTGATCCAGCTGCCTTCTTATGGCCTGGGGAGGCAGCAGGGGATGGCTCAAGTCTCTGGGCCTCTGTACCCATGTAGAAAACTCAGCAAAAGCTCCTGGGTCCTCTGGCTCCGGTTTTGGATCAGCCCGGCCCCAGTTGTTATGGTCATTTGGAGAATCAACCAATGAACGACCTCTGCCTCTCATCTCTATAAATTGCCTTTCAAATAAAACTAAATCTAAAAATCTCTTGTATGAATATTACAATACTGTGTGCTAAAAATAGGGCCAAACAATGATCCAGTTTGCCATCACTGTGCATTATTTATAACTCAAAAAGAACAATAGAAATATAAACTTAAGGGTTTAAGTGGGATTTCTTTTATTAAATAAAATCTGCTATATATCACATACTCAAAGGACATAAGAATAAACAGGAGTCTGAAATCTGCATAAGAAGACTAAGAATACACAGGAGTTAAATAATATAATGTCATGTCATTTAAATTTTTAAAAAGCAAATAATTTGGAGATTGAGAGAGTACAGTGTGGGTAAAAGGCTTTGGGGACAAAACTGGTCTCAAAATGAAATTTGAAGGATGTTAGGAGCCAAAGACTTATGGGCCTTAGACTTGGCCTACCTGACAGCCTGTTGCATTGCAAAAGCCTGCAGGCAGGGCTACAGCAAGCAGGATATTAGGCCAAAACATCCTCTGTAGAGCAAACAGAATACAACCTCCACCCTTGTTCCTGTTCAGATAATTAGTTCCTCCCCTGTTTCAATGTAGCTGATTAGTTCCTTCCTGCTTCAGTGAAGATAATTACTCCCAGGAAACCCCTCCCTTTCTCCCCCTCCCCTAGAGAAGGTATATATATGAGGAGAAAAAATAAAGAGAGAGGCACTCTTTTCCACCAAGTACGAGTGTCCGTGTGTTTCTTGGGCTAGCAGCCCGGGGCTACCAGCCCGGCATTCCCAGTCCACCCTCAGGGTCTGAGCGTCGTGTCCTGCAGGTCGGGACAAATTGGTGGCCCGTACGGGGACCCTGATACGGTGGAGCAACTGAGGAACCTCGCGGAGAAGACTTCGGCCGAAGCGTTTAGGTGCGAGGCAAAAAGGGTGAGTCGATAATTGACTCGGACATTTTTAAGAAAAATGTTGTAGGGGCATAGTGATTTCATCTCCAGACCCTCTCCCTGTCCTAGGGCACGAGGGACAATCTGAGAGACCCCTGGAACTCTGGAGGGGCATAGTTGATTTCATCCCCAGACCCTCTCCCTGTTCTGGGCACGAGGGACAATCTGAGGGACCCCTGGAACTTTGGAGGGGCATAGTTCATTTCATCCCCAGACCTTCTCCCTGTCTTGGGGCACGAGGGATAATCTGAGGGACCCCGGAAATCCAGAGGCAAGCTTAGAGTTAAAGCTTAATGGTAATCTACCCCCACCTATAGTTACTCCCTATTCTTCTGAAAATCTGTAGTGGTTAATGTGTGGTGTCAATAATGGGCTCAGAGATTTCTAAGCATCAGGCTACTAGAGCACTAATGAAATTATTAAAATATAATGGTATCGGTATAAAGCAAAGTACTGCTAGCAATTATGTGTCTTTTATGCAACAAGTTAGCCCTTGGTTTTTAGAAGAAGGAAAGATTAATATCTCACAATGGGAACTCCACAAAAAAGACCTTTGTAGATGGGAACGGAAAAACGGTCCCCTCCCGAATGGAGTTGGACCCCTATGGCAGCTGATGAAGGAGTGTCTGTTATCCTCCCGCAGCTCCCTTCAGAAAGGTGTAGCTGAATGTCAGGAAGTTTTAGTTGAAATAAAAGAAAGGGAGTCCCAGCAAGAAAGTGTTGTCGACTCTACCTCCTCTAAACCATCGTCCTCTTCTGGTGAGGACTCCGATTCCGAACAAACAATGCCTCTTGAGGAAGACGAGGAGTTAGGTGCACGACCAAAGAGACGTCTCTATCCTAGCCTCTCCACATTAAGAGTGGAAAATAACAGTCCAGATCCACCACCTTCGGACAACCCGCCGTTGCCGGCGTCAATCACTCAGGTCTTAGAACAAAAGATTACCAACCTAGAAAAACTATTACAAAAGGTCTTAATAGAGCAGCAATCAATAAAAACAGTAGGGTCAGAAAAATGTTCAATTGAGGTCCCGCAGCACCCTCCTCCTTATCGCTCGACTCATGCCTTCCCGGTTTACGAGCGCGAACCTCGAGAGGAGGGCGGGCAAAGAGAACGGGTGCATCAGCCGCTGGCCTTCGCAGACATAAAAGCGCTAAAGGAGGCCATTGATAACTACGGCACCCAATCACCTTACACTATCAGCATGTTAGAAACCTTCTCCCGTACTTGTATGACCCCAGATGATTGGAAGTCCTCAGTTAAGGCAGTTTTGCAAGGTGGTGATTACATCTTGTGGCTGTCTCTCTTTCGAGACAATTGTTTAGAGACGGCTCGCTGTAATGCTGAGGCAGGCCACCCTGACCGTAATGTTGACATGCTGATGGGAGAGGGTCAATACAGTCAAGGTACTCAGCAAATAAATTATGACCTAGGAGTTTATGCTCAGATCAATGTTGCCGCTATGAGAGCATGGCGCCTCTTACCTCAAAAGGGAGGGTGTCAGGCAGACCTAACAAAAATCATTCAAAAGGGAGAAGAACCTTACTCCGATTTTGTCAATCGCCTGATGGAGGCGGCTACAAGAGTATTCCCTGACACTCAGCTGGCTATGCCTTTCATACGGCAACTAGCCTATGAAAATGCTAACTCTGTCTGTAAAGATGTTATCCGTTCACACAGAAAAGAACCTTTAGATAAGTGGATCAGACTTTGTAGTGATATTTCAGGACCTACAATTATGGGAGCCGCCATAGCTAAGGCTGTTCATGATCTTACTAAATCAAGCAGTTCTAATCCAGTTTGCTACCACTGTAGACAGCCAGGACATTTCCAGCGCGAATGCCCAGTCAAAAGAAAGGGAAAAAATTCCTTAGAATACTCTCAAATCTCGTCTCAGGACAGGGGACCTGGCCTCTGTTCCAGATGTAAAAGAGGTAGGCACTGGGCAAATGAGTGTCGCTCCCAAACAGATATATATGGCCAACCCCTACAGTCAAAAAACTTGTCTCTGGGCCGTGCGTTCCCGGCCCGGAAAACAGTCGGAACGTACAAAAATGCAGCTGGGACTCAACAACCACATCTAGCCAACCTGTGCCACCCCTCCCGATCAGCCAACTGGTCAGAGGATCCAGAGGTAGTGCAGGATTGGACCTCTGTTCCACCACCACAACGATATTAACACCATCTGAAGGTACCCAGTTACTCCCCACAGGTGTTTTTGGCCCACTACCTAAAGACACAGTAGGATTAATCTTGGGCCGTGGGAGCATAGCTTTAAAAGGAGTACATATAATACCTGGAGTGGTGGATAATGATTATACTGGAGAAATTAATGTTGCAGCAGCTGCTCCTACTGGTGCTGTTTCTATCTTGGCTGGGGAGCGAATTGCCCAATTAGTACTATTACCCCTCATCACCAATGTTGGCTTTACCCTGCCACAAGACCGATCTAACAAAGCCTTTGGGGCTACAGGACAGACAGAAATGGCCTTTTGGGTAAAAGATTGTGGCCAACGTCCCATGCTTACCTTAACCATTGAAGGAAAAAAAATGGAAGGTTTGCTTGACACTGGTGCAGACAAGTCAATTATAAATTCTAAGTCATGGCCTAAAAATTGGCCTGTTGACTCTGCTTCCACCCAACTAGTAGGCTTGGGCTATGCAAATTTGCCTAAACGTAGTGCCAAAATGTTAACCTGGAAAGATGAAGAAGGGCACACAGGGGTCTTCCAGCCTTACGTTCTCCCTCAAATACCAGTCAACCTTTGGGGCCGAGATGTGCTCGCTGGTATGGATGTTGTGTTGGCTACTTCCTATCCAAAAGCCTTCTCCCAAATCATTCAGCAGGGGTATGTACCAGGAAAAGGGTTGGGCAAGTTGCTACAAGGTAGAATAGAACCTGTAAAACAGTCTGGAAATGTTGGTCGCCAAGGTCTAGGTTACCAGCATTTATAGTGGGGGCCGCTGAGGAAGATATTCTAATGAAAATAAAATGGAAGTCTAATACACCGCTCTGGACTCCTCAGTGGCCCTTGTCCTTAGAAAAGATCAGAGCTTTGGAACAACTTGTGTCAGAACAACTGCAAGCTGGACACATTGTTCCATCTAACTCTCCCTGGAACTCTCCCATTTTTGTGATAAAAAAGAAGTCGGGAAAATGGCGTTTGTTACATGATTTGAGAAAAATTAATGCTTCCATGGAACCCATGGGGCCACTTCAACCCGGTCTGCCCCATCCAGTGGCCATTCCCTTAGGACATCATATTATAACTATAGATTTAAAGGATTGTTTTTTCACCATCCCTCTTCATCCTGATGATGCTTCCAGGTTTGCCTTTAGTATTCCTAGTGTTAATTTCTCCTCCCCTTGGCGACGATTCCATTGGGTTGTCCTCCCTCAAGGTATGGCAAACAGCCCCACCATGTGCCAGTATTATGTTGCAAATATACTTCATCCCATAAGACTGCAATTTCCTACAGTCAATATTATTCATTATATGGATGACATTCTATTTTCCACAAGTAAGTCATCTGATCTCCAGGCGTGTTTCTCTGTCACATGTCAACTCCTACAGAACAAGGGATTTCAAATAGCCCCCGAAAAGATCCAACACAGCGCCCCCTATTCTTATTTAGGTTTCAAGATTAATGATGTTTTTATACGCCCTCAAAAATTGGTTATTGCTGTTGATAAGTTAAAAACCTTAAATGATTTTCAAAAATTACTTGGGGACATCAACTGGATGCGACCCTCCTTGCATATCACCACAGGTCAACTGAAACCTTTATTTGATATTTTAAATGGAGATCCAGATCCCTGTTCCCCTAGAGCTCTCACTTTGGAAGCCCGCGGTGCACTCCGATTAGTAGAACAGGCCCTTGAGCAAGCCCAAGTTTGTCGTCTAAATATAACCCTCCCCCTGTTTTTATTAATATTGCCTTCCTGTTATACACCCACCGCCGTATTCTGGCAAACTAGTCCCCTTTTGTGGGTTCATTTACCTGCATCCCCAAAGAAGGTTATTTATCCTTATACCCAAGCTATAGTCTCACTTATAAGAAAAGCTCTTTTACAAGGATTGCAGATTTTTGGAATCCACCCTCATATCATTGTTACACCTTATTCTCCTGATAATTTACAGTGGTTAATTGATAATGATTATGATTGGGCAACCTTGCTATTAACCTGTCCTGCCCGTTTTGATACCCATTATCCCCCTTCTCCCCTTCTTTCCTTTTTTAAAACTCACCCTGTTATTTTCCCCAAAATAGTTAGATCTACCCCTATTGATAATGCTCAAACAATATTTACAGATGGTTCGTCCAATGGTCTTGCTGCCTATGTTGCAAATTGCCAAACCTTTTCTTTTCCCACAAAGTATAAGTCAGCTCAGTTAGTAGAGTTGTATGCTGTTATCTTAGTTCTTCAAAAATTTACTTACACCCCCTTAAATATTTATACGGATAGTGCTTATGTTGCTCAGTCTCTGCCCCCATTAGAGATGGCTACAGCTTTAGTACCCACCACAACAGCCTTTTCCTTGTTTACTCAGTTACAGCAATTATTATGGTCACGTAGAGATCCCATTTTTATTACACATATTCGTGCCCACACGTCTTTACCTGGGCCGCTAGCGCAAGGTAATCGTGATGCAGATTCAGCCACCCGAGTTATTTTGCCTATATTAACTTCTAAGGTCAGTCAAGCCATCGAATTCCATAATCTTTTTCATTGTAATGCCAAGGCATTACAAGATCGCTTTAGGCTTACCCGTGAACAAGCCCGTATTATTGTCACCCAGTGTTCCAACTGTTCTGTCTTATTGCCAACACCAAGCTATGGAGTCAATCCCCGAGGACTACTTCCCAATCACATTTGGCAAATGGACGTCACCCATCACTTGCCCTTTGGTATTTTAAAGTTTATTCATGTTTCTGTAGATACTAGTTCTGGTTTTATTTTTGCTACCCTTCAATCGGGTGAAAAGGTTCGTCATGTCATTAACCATTGTCTAGCAGCTTTTGCCACCATGGGCCAACCTCGTCTACTAAAAACTGACAATGGCCCTGCATATACTTCTTCCTCTTTCAAATTCTTTTGCGCCCAGTTTTCCATTGCCCATGTTACTGGAATTCCTTATAACCCTCAAGGCCAAGCCATTATTGAACGTGCCAACCACACCCTTAAAAACATGTTTTTCAAATTAAAAGGGGGAGAGTTCTCCTCACCTAGGGAACAATTACATTTAGCCCTTTTTACCCTCAACTTTTTAAATGTCGACCATGAGGGTAACTCTGCAGCAGATCGTCACTGGAACCCACGTGCAGAGAAAAAACCCAGTGTTTTTTGGAAAAATGTTTTGACTGGACAATGGCAAGGGCCAGACCCCGTTCTTATTTGGGGAAGAGGAAGTGTTTGTGTTTTCCCACAGGATGAAGACAGCCCCAGATGGGTTCCTGAAAGGCTGGTTAAACACCATTCTCCCAGTCTCACTATTTCTACTCCTATGGATCCCACCACCCAGAAAAACGGAGGTAGACTGGAAATAATGAGAGTGATCCCACTTCCACTGTCCTTGGGACCCACGACTAGAGTCCTCCTGAAGAATTTTCAGGAATACTAATGCTGAACCAAAGAGTTGATTTATTACTTGGGTTCAATGCAGTATGTGTCACCTTGGTAAAGTGGGAATGTTTCTCTACTAATCTCTCTCATGAGCTCTCTTACAGATTGAACAGTTCCTTGAATGCAGACTTTGAAGGCTTGCTTTGACATCACATCTTTGTCATTTATTCCACCTATGTTGATCCCATTTCCTGGAATTCTCTTGCAGTTAGTATAGCCCAGGGGTTCCATTTGTTCAGGAACTGAGTGGGGGTTGCTGCTAGGATGACTCTTATGCATAGGCCTCCTTTTGCTGTGCCTTCAGCTTAAGCGGCTAAAACAGCAAGCACAGGCTCAGATTATGGACATAAGACAAGTCTTTGCAGCCCTAGAAGGAAGGCAAGACCCTCGATTCTGGCTCTCACCTATACAGTAGCCGGGGCTGGTAGTCAAAGACGGGCAACCTCTGACCCAGTCAGGTACCAACCTAAGACAGGAGTTAGGCTTTGTCATCTGCCTAAGCTTCCCATGACGGGTAAGGACCTGACGGGAGGTCAGATGACCTAAGACAGGCACAGTCACTGAGCCATACCCTTACTGTATCATAGAAAAAATAAAAGGGGGAACTGTTAGGAGCCAAAGACTTATGGGCCTTAGACTTGGCCTACCTGACAGCCTGTTGCATTGCAAAAGCCTGCAGGCAGGGCTACAGCAAGCAGGATATTAGGCCAAAACATCCTCTGTAGAGCAAACAGAATACAACCTCCACCCTTGTTCCTGTTCAGATAATTAGTTCCTCCCCTGTTTCAATGTAGCTGATTAGTTCCTTCCTGCTTCAGTGAAGATAATTACTCCCAGGAAACCCCTCCCTTTCTCCCCCTCCCCTAGAGAAGGTATATATATGAGGAGAAAAAATAAAGAGAGAGGCACTCTTTTCCACCAAGTACGAGTGTCCGTGTGTTTCTTGGGCTAGCAGCCCGGGGCTACCAGCCCGGCATTCCCAGTCCACCCTCAGGGTCTGAGCGTCGTGTCCTGCAGGTCGGGACAGAAGGATAACTAACACTTAGAAAAGCAGGGTGGTTCAAGTGGGAAAATACGAGCCAAGATCTCATTCACAATAACTACTAGAAAATCAAATATTTAGGAATAAATTTAGCCAAAGAAGTGAAAGTGTTTACAGTGGAAATTCTCAGATATCAATAAATGAAATCTTCAAAGATACAAAAAGCTGGAGATAGTTTCCTTGCTCCTGACGGGAAGAATCAATAGCATTACAATGTCTGCACTACCTAAAGCAAACTACAGGTTCAACGCAATCCCTCGCAAAATGCCAATAACATTCCTTACTGAATTAGAGAAAAACAATCCTAAAATCCATATGAAATCACAAAAATTCTGAAACAGCCAAAGCAATCTTGAACAAGAAAAGTCAATTGGAGGTGTCACTATACCTGACTTTAAGGCATTACTGCAAAATGACAGTGATTAAAATAGCATGGTTCTGGCATAAAGATCAATAAACAGGTCATTATGGCAAAATAAGGAGCCCAGAAATTAATCCACAAACATAGAACGAATTGATGTTTGGCAAAAGTGCTCAGACCAAACAGTGGAGTAAGGATGATGCTGGCAAAATAGGATGTATGTATGTGGGAAAATGAAATTAGATTCATGCCTCTCACCATATACAATTTAATCAACTTGAGCTGGATCAAAATCCTAAGTTTAAAAGCTGAGACTGAAGTTTCTGGGAGAAAGACACCGGTGTAGGGGGTGACTTCTTGGGCAAGTCCTCAAAAGTACAGGCAACAAAAGCACAACTAAAAAAAATGGGATTGCATCACTCAGAAGCTTTTGCGCAACGAGAGAAATGATCAACAGAATGAAGAGCCATTCCACAGAATGGAACAAAAATATTTGCCAATCACCTTTCTGACAAAGGATTAATATCCCAAATATCAGCAACTCAGAAAACAAAACCAACCAATCCAGATGAGAAATGGACAAAATACCTCAATGGACAGCTCTGAAAAGAAGAAATACAGATCCTGGCATGGTAGCGTAGTGGCTAAAGTCCTCAGCTTGCAGCTGCCAGGATCCCATATGGGCGTCACTTTGTGTCCCCGTCACCCCACTTCTCTTTCAGCTCGCTGCCTGTGGCCTGGGAAAGCAGTCGAGGACAACCCATAGCCTTGGGACCCTGCACCTGTGTGGGAGACCAAGAGGAGGTTCTGGGCTCCTGGCTTTAGATTGGCAGAGCTCCGGCCATTGAGGCCACTTGGGGAGTGAATCATAGGATGGAATATCTTCCTCGCTGTCTCTCTTCCTTTCTGTATGTCTGATTTCCCAATTAAAATAATAATAATAAATCTTTTAAAATTCTTAAAAAAGAAGAAATACAAATGACCAATAACTGTGTAAAAAATGTAATACCATGACATGAGGGAAATGCAAACCAAAACCACAAAGAGATATCACCCTACTCCCTGCCAGAAAGGCCTCAGTCCCAGAAAGAGGACCAAGTGCTGGAGGGGAAGTGGAGTTACAGAGAAAGTTACAGAGAAAGGGAGGAGAGAAGATGAGAGGGAGAGGTAAGGGCAAGGAGGAAGGGAATGTGCTTGTGTTCTTAGAATTCTATCTCTAAACTCTATCAAATTTATTAAATATTCATTCAAAATTAAAATAAAAAGAAAAAAAAGATTTACAGCAAGTTCCATATAGCTGATAAATAGCTAGAATGGAGGTGTTGGTTGACATCTGTGAAATTCTGCTCGGGGAGGGATGGCAGAAGACCAAGTTTTAAAGAGCCTAGGTATCAGGCTGGGCCCTTTGTATTTCACACTGCAGGCAGGGAGTGCTACGAGGGAGAAGAGCACAGTTACCTCTGTGCTGTCAGAGCATCCTCCCAGCTGCACAGGCAGGGCGTGTGCACAGTAAGGCATCTGCACGCTGACTTTAGCAGGATGCTTTGACTATGTGACTGAGGAACCAACATGTTAGGTGATGATTTCATGTGCTGAAGACTGCTCACCAGGTAATTTTTTCCTAATGGGAACACAACATGGTTCTGGCTTATTGCACAAACTTTTCCCACTCTGTCAAAAATTCCCCACTCAGCTGAACATTATTCACCCAGCCCTCCATTGTTGGGACCTAGTGTAATCCTTGTTTGGTTTATGAGAAACATCAGGCGTTTAGGGAATGCTGATCAAACTGGCATCCACTTCACTCAGTGGCGTTTCTCCTTATAAATCAATATTGGAATTCTGATTGCTGAGAGCAGTCTTCAATATGCCTGAGGCCAGCCAACTCTAGGGCACTGATGACATCAAGTTTCTGGCCATACAAAGCTGAGAGTCAGATCCCAGATGACAGAAACTTGATGAACGGATTGTCATTTGTGTGGCTTTTCGATGGGGTAGAACTCATGTTCCACTTCCTGTCCAGATAGTTATGCTACAGGGTGTGTGTGTGTGTGTGTGTGTGTGTGTGTGTATGTGCGTGTGCACGCGCGTTGGATGAGAAATTCAGCTTTGGAAATACTGAATGCAAGCAAGTATTGAAGAAACAGGCGTTTGATCCCATACATGCCAGGTGTTTTTCTAAGCTTTTTAAAAAAAGATTTATTTATTTTTATTGGAAAGGCAGGTTTTTACCAAGAGAAGAGGAAATAGAAAGATCTTCCATCTGCTGGTTCACTCCCCAGATGGCTGTAATGGCAGGAGTAGAGCCGATCCTAACTCAGGAGCCAGGAGCTTTCTCAGGTCTCCCACATGGGTATAGGATCCCAAAGTTTTGGACCATCCTCCACTGCTTTCCCAGGACACGAGCAGGGAGCTGGGTGGGAGCTGGAGCAGCCAGGATACAGTCCACAGCATCCTGGAAATCAGCAGTGCTGTTGTGGAGAAAGTCAAGAGAAGAAAATCAGGGGCATCAGGGGCAGAGTGAGCAGAAATGATGACTTGGAAACCAACCTTCACTGCTGGCATAGGCAGTGGGCAGATTCCTGGTGTGCTAATTTTTCTTTCTTTTTTGTAAGATTTATTTATTTTTATTGGAAAGTCAGATATACAGAGAGCAGGAGAGGCAGAGAGGAAGATCTTCTGTCCAATGATTCACCCCTCAAGTGATCGCAACGACCGGAGCTGCACCAATTTGAAGTCAGGAGCCAGGAGTTTATTCCAGGTCTCCCACGAGGGTTCAGGGTCCCAAGGCCACAAGCAGGGAGCTGGATGGGAAGTGGAACTGCTGGGATTAGAACCAATGCCCATATGGGATGCTGGTGTGTTCAAGGCAAGGACTTTAGCCGCTAGGCCACCACTCCAGGCCCTAATTTTTCTTTTTTTTATGTGTTACCATTTAAAGACCAACAGCTCAAGTAAATGAACTAAAGTAGATACACTGGGGCCAGCATGGTAGTGCATGAAGTGCAGTAAGTTACGTGCAGTAAATTTTCACCTGTGACACCAGCATCCCATAATAGAGTGCCACTAGTTAGAGTCCTGGCTGTTCTGCCGCTGACCCAGCTTGCTGAAAATACGTCTAGGAAGCAGCAGAGGATGGCCCATGTACTTGGGTCCATATCACCCATGTGGGAGAGCTGGCTCCTGGTCTTGGTTGCACCCAAACTTGGCTGTTTCAGCCATCTTGGGAATGAACCAAGGGATAGAAGATTGCTTTCTGTTGTTCAAATAAATTAAAAAATAATTCTTAAGATAAATCAAAATAGATTTGCCATGATTTTGAACTGACTTAAATATTCATTTCTGACTCTACTTCCAACATTGCAATTAAAGCAAGTGCATGATATTTTTTTGTGTTCTCAGGTATGATAAGTATTCTTAGCAACTTAATAGTGCTAGGCATCTTCATTAAGTACAAGGAACTTCGGACACCTACGAATGCAATTATTATTAATCTGGCCTTTACGGATATAGGTGTCAGTAGCATCGGGTACCCCATGTCTGCTGCTTCAGATCTGCATGGAAGTTGGAAATTCGGATATGCAGGCTGTCAGGTACTGTGGAATGAAAGCACAATAAAGTATGTCAAAGAGATATGACTTTAAGTATTTAAGAAAATACTAAGAATTTAACCAGTATACTGTAGGATACTAGACACTGTGATTTTACGAAAAAAATGTCTGAGAGTATATCCTTTAATAAGGGAAATAAAATTACTAAGTCTTATTCTACTGCCAAAACTCCTCCAAGCCAAAGAGAAAAAAGAAACTAACAACAAGCATTCAACCAGAGAAAAGTGAAAGTCTGTGTGTTCAAACAAAAATTGGCATGTTGCAAACTCAAAAAGAAATGTCTTGCTTTCATCAGAAACAATAAAATACTTAGTGACTTACTGATACCATCTAAAAGATATCATTAAGTTAACAGCTTGTTGATTACTTACTTTCTCCTGTAAAAAGCCCTCAGTGAGAGAACAAAAACAATAGCAATAAATATGTGGTATTGAACACATCTACTGTATTTTTACTGACAAAGAAATTAATATTAATTTGCTTTAATGTATTTGGCAAAAACAGCCTTTGGCTTGTTTTTTTTAAAGTAATTTATGATTTAAGCCATAAAATTATAGAGAACAAAAATGACAATAATTATGAAAATGTTAGATATTGATATATGTACCAGCCAATTTTGTCAGGTTTTAAAGTTTGGGATCTCTGCTGGTTTTTTACCGTAATTTTGATTTTTTCATGATACAGTTCCATAGGCTCAGGGATTTCCCCGTCTTCTGTCCCCATTTCCCATCCTCCCTCTGTTTTCCCCTGTATTATTACAATAGTACAGACCTTAAGCAGCAGTCGCAATCCATTATTCTGCTGTTTAAGTGTATCATGACCCTGTAGGTATAGACAATGGTAGAAAGTCCAGTGTAAGTTTTTTTAGAGATTTAAAATCTCACTGTTGCAGGCTGTTGCATTCCATTCTCAGCTTTATGCTCTTCTATCCTGTGAATGTTTTTCTGTTTTTATTACATATACATGTACATCAACCAGACATTATTTAGATGTTTTAAGTTTTGTGTGAATAATAACATACTGTTTGCTAGTTATACAATATCCTTTCCTTGATAGATATATTAGAGTGTGTCTGTGTTGATGGATGTGACTGTAAAGGTATTCATCTCAATGACAATATCATATTCTGTTTTATAAACATGGCTTAATGTACTTTTTCATTTTATTATGATTGAACATTTGTTCATAATTTTTTTTAACTTCACAAACAAGGCTTCAATAAATGTTGATCTAATTTACAATAACTGAAAGTGTGGCCAGGTTTTAGGAGACAAATAGCTGAGTTGTAGACACTACTCAACTTGATCAACTGCGGCCTCCTTACTCTCCAAGATGGTCATTCTAATTTTGAGATACCTTATCAGTCTACATTCTTCCCAATACTGGCAATTGTCAGGTTTTTTGGTTTCTACCATTTTTGTGATATGAGATGATACCCTATAATTTACCTTTCTTTGGGTCCTTACTGTGGTTACACATACTTTCTTGCATTACAAATATGCTTATCATAAGCAGGTTGTGTGAGTAGACCAGCCATCATTTGGCCATTTTCCTACTGAGCTTTTTCTGTCCCTTGTTGAACTGCCCATCATCTGAACACTAATATTTCTTACTTAAAGGTACCCACTGCACCCTATTTAATGACCTATTTTGCATTTGAGTACATCATACAGAAGTTTTATCTTAAGTCTTACAAATAGTTTCATTAGTAAAATCCTCAAACACCTTCCTTAAATGTCTTCAATAAAACAGTTGTGTTTTGACAGCTGAAGATGTGTTTTGAAA
The DNA here is from genome assembly GCF_030435755.1 of Ochotona princeps. Taxonomy (NCBI): domain Eukaryota; kingdom Metazoa; phylum Chordata; class Mammalia; order Lagomorpha; family Ochotonidae; genus Ochotona; species Ochotona princeps. Next base: position 34,010,066 of record NC_080838.1, read on the forward strand.
GTCAAATAAAAAGTCTTTAATCTATTTGAAATATATTCTGACTGTGGGACAAAAAGTTTAATGTTAGCTGGGAGGGTATGTAGAATCATGGGTTCATTCCAATTTTTCCTTTCAGATTTATGCTGGATTGAATATCTTCTTTGGAATGGCAAGTATTGGGTTACTCACAGTTGTGGCCATGGATCGATACCTGACCATCTGTCAGCCTGACATAGGTACAGCATCTTTCTCAGCTTTCTCATTTCACACTGTAACAGTCACACATTACATATTGCCTATAAAACAAACTCATGATGGTTTGCAATTAGGGCCAATCATAGTTCTCTGGCTAGATTTTCAGTGGCTTCTTGTTGGAGTGAAACCCACATTTCACAAGGCAGCCAGCAATGTGCTGCAGGATGAATTCCTCTTTAGTTGTGGCTTTCACCACTCTCTCTGTAGGAGTGCTGCTCCCTGCTCGCTCTCTGGCTGATCCTTTCATCATTCAGATTTTAGCTTACATACCATTTTCTTGTTCAGTATATGAATTCAGGTGGCTAGGCTTTGAGTAAATCAAAGTATCTGTAAATGATTGACTTGATAAGTTTGCATCATCATATAAAACAAAAGGAGTCCAATATTGCCAATTGATGCTAACAGGTCATATGCTTGTTAACAGGGAGAAGAATGACCACTCACACCTACTTTGGCATGATTCTGGGGGCCTGGATCAATGGCCTGTTTTGGGCTTTGATGCCCATTGTAGGTTGGGCTAGCTATGCCCCAGATCCTACTGGAGCTACCTGTACCATCAACTGGCGGAAAAATGACAAGTAAGAGACATTTGTATTTTAGAATCAAATAGTTCTAATGCAGATGTTTTCTCATCCTTTGAACTTCAAGCTCAGATCTCCTGTTCTTCAGATGGCATGTGCTAAGTGCGTCTGTGGTGGCAAAGAGATTCAAGCAGAAGATGCAATTGAGAAAGCTATTTATGCTTATTTGAAAGTAGAGATCATTTAGCTTTCTTCTCCACCCATACTCAGACTCTTCTCTCTCCTAGGACAGCAGATGGGGTGGGGTGTGTATATAACAATCACCTTTTCCATATGTGCACATCACAGAGATCGGGTCCTGAGTAGGAAAAGCATTAGTGAAGGCAGACAGCATGATACTCTCATGGAAGCTCAGGCTACCTTCTTGGTGTCTTTTCAAAGTGATCTCTCATTCAAGCATATTCTGAGACCAGACACCAAAGTATGCTCACTTCAAGGACTTGCTTCCAGTTAGTGAGGCTCCCCTCCACTTAGCAGGGGAAAGGGAATCATTTAGCTCATGAAAGGAAGAAAGATATGATTCACTTAGCAAATAGAAAACAAAATTTCGAAATCTAAATTTAAAGCTATGTCTATGAGTTCTCCCAGGATAAATAGTCAGGCTTCCTAGGTCAGATGGTCTGTTTTACAACTCTCTCGTTTGTCCATTGTACTGTGAAAGCAGCCACAGACAGCATATAAATAAGTGTGTATGACTTTGTCCCAATAAAACTTTACTGTTAAACACATGTGGCAGCCTAGAATTTGCCCAACCTTTGTTAGAGCACTACTGCCTGGGAAGCCTGCATCCTATACCCTAGTGCCTGGTTTGTGGCTCAGTTCCTCTGATGCTGACCCATCTTCCTGCTACTGTACATCCTGGGAAATGCAGATGAATGTCTCAGGTAACTGAACCATTGTCACCCATGTGGGAGACCACTAGACAGCAAATGAAGATAGTTCACTGACTCTTTGTTACTCTGTCTTAACTAAATAAGTATGAACAGCATGAACTAGAGGTCAAATCTACTGTCAAAGCTCTTTAACAACATAATGATTGCTAATATTATTTCTAATAATTATAATCTCCTGCCTCTCCCTCCATCTAGGGCATTAAATAAGCAGTCATGAGTCTTACTGTTCTTACTTCCAGATCTTTTGTATCCTTCACGATGGCAGTTATTATGGTGAATTTTGTTGTGCCCTTGACGGTGATGTTTTACTGCTATTACTATGTCACTCAGTCCATTAAACATCATACTGCCAGTGACTGCACGAAGTCTCTCAACAGAGACTGGTCAGATCAGGTAGATGTAACAAAGGTAAGAAGCCAATACCTTTGAAAGATGTTTTATAATTAAGCTTCCTGGAGCTGAAGGAGTCCTTGGTTTGTCTCCTCTCCCAGGTCCTTGATCCTCACTCCCGCTGCTGACTCTTTTGGCCTTTGCCACTCAATTTCTGAATGGGCTATTTTTGATATTTCTGTTTATTGTCATCTCTCAATGATTTCCTGTTGTGAATGATGAGAATGTATTTCTCTTGTGCCACCCACTTGGCCCATCGCTGCCACACACTCTCCTCTCTGCTCATCCATTGCTTGTAATGTTTACGATCTGTGATTAGGATGGGGGGCATTTTTACTCTCAATTGGTCCAGACACGTCATAGCCCAGATTCCTTCCTTTTATCCTCTTGTTGCTGCTCTCAGGCCTCGTGCTATACTCTTGAGCTGGCTGTTCTTTTTTTTCTTTCATTTTTTAAAATTTTTTTGATACAGTTTAGTGGCGGTGGGCTCTCCCTCCCCCCCTGGCTCCCCCAGATTCCCCCCCTCCTTTGTTCTCCCCTCTAGGTTCATAATGTGTGTCTGTCGTAAATTTTCCCAAGTCCATCATGCTTCCACTGGAGTGTCTCCCAGCCATGTAGGAGAATAACTTTTTGTTGTATCCTGGGGCCCTAATGTAGGCACAGTGAGGATTAAGCCTTTGTTGTTTATGGGCCGTACCAACAGTTATATGTGAAAACTGACTGTGTCAGGTGGTTATAAACAATCCACCTCTTGTAGATGGTTAATTTGTGAATTATATCACAAGTTCTTGTTACATTAGGTACAAGTAAGTATGAGTTAGCATTGATTAACATAGAGTGAGATTTGACATCATATTATATTATATTAGAGCAAACATATGATCTGGCTGTTCTTTAAGATGATGTTCGTAAAGCTGTCAGCCTCAGATCTCTCTTCCTCATCAGCTGGGAGTGCCTGCCTTTTGCCTCTTTCCAGGGTCTGGTCCTCTGGTTTCTGAGTTGCTCTCTACCTTTTGGGGCTTACTCTCTCTGATTTCTCAGAGCACGTGTTCTAATAGATTCCTGAAGTCACAGGGAGGTATTTTTTTTTTTTTTTCACTCATCTGTGTGTTCTCTCTGGAAGCTTGGAGTGGCTCCGGTTTCAGAAATTTCACACAGATGCTCCCTGGCATATGTCTGTCTTCATCAAGGGCTGTCTGCTTAGTGAACACTTTCAATGTGGAGACTCAGATCTTCTGCTTTGAGGAGGACTTTTGATTTCTTGGAGTTTTCTGGTGAGTCTTGCTTCTCTGTTTTCTCAATTGCCTTTTCTTGAACTTCTTTTTATTTGGACATTTAACTGCCTAGACTTATTTTATAACCTAAACTCCTGCATGGTTTCATATCTGTTTATTTTAAATATTTATTTGAAAAGGAGAGAGAGAGAAAAAGAAAAAGAATGAGTGAGAGAGAGAGGTCTTTCCATTATTCACTTCCTATATGCCTGCAACATCCAGGGCTGATCCATGCTGAAGTCAGGAGCCTAGTACTCAATTCAGGTATTGCATGTGTTTCTTAAGGTATGTGTCTCGGCAAAAGTCTGGAATTAGAAGTGGAGCCAGGACTAAACCAGGTAGTCCAATACAGGTGATAGGTGTGTAAGTGCTGTTCCAATAGGAACGAGCGAATCCCAAACTCCTCAACCCCTGTCTCATGTTTCGTTTGTGTTGTGCTTATTATTTGTTTGTCTCTTTCTGTTTCCAACTTCTGGGAGATTTTCTCAATCATATCCAGGTTGGGAACCAGGTTGGGTGAGTAAGTGATTTGTAAGTGTGGGGCACAAAGTTTAAGTAAGCACTAAAAAAAAAAAAAAACCCTCAATAACTAATACAAAACAAATTAAAAAGTTTAATGTAGATTTTTGCAGAAATTTTAAGAAATCAAAGTTAATATAAAAGAACTCTATTGAATAACATATACATTTTAAGGATTCATTTATTTTAATTTGAAATGCAGAGTTTTACAGAGAGAGAAAGAAGTCTTCCACTTAATGATTCACCCAAGTGGCCACAATAGCCAGGGGTGAGCTGATGTGAAGCTGGAAGCCAAGAGCTTGTTCCTGGTCTCCCACGTGGGTGTGGGGGCCCAGGTCCTTGGGCTATCCTCTGCTGCCTTCTCAGTCCATACCTAGGAAGCTGGACAGGAAGTAGAGCAGTCGGGACATGAACTGGGCACATGTGGCATGCCAGCACTTGTAGGTAGAGGATTAATATGCAATGCTACTGTGCTGGCTCCAAAATATGGGATTTTTAATATGGCCAATATCTGACTGTGCTCATTCAATAGAAATCCATGTGAAAAAGCCCATGTTAGACTTCATTGAGCTCAAGATAAGACTTACTGCTTTCTAAGAGGAGTTTCAAAAGTTACAATGATTTTTATTTTAGGTTAGCAGGCAACCACAGTGAATGTGGAGAAAAGCAATGCCAGCGATTGCTGTGAGTGGGTGGGGTGAGTTCTTATCTGTCCTTCATCAACCTTCTGTCACTTACACTAGAGGAAAAGAAGGCATTCCTCACCCACGCTAATGTTCCTGAAGGCAATGCTGATTGACATACCGACTGCATCAGCTCTTGTTATCATAAGTAACTTCAGGCACCTAAACACAGAACACTGGAGATAAAAATCTCAACTGTTTCCTTCATGTCATCAATGACGTAAACCTATTCAAATTCCAACTCTGGTAGACTTTCATCCTGTTTTAGACAGATTAGTAATTAGGTGGTTTAGATTTTGATTTTGGATGTAGCAGCCCCACATTTTTTTTTTCTAACAGATGTCTGTGATCATGATCTTGATGTTTTTGGTGGCATGGTCTCCTTATTCCATCGTGTGCCTCTGGGCTTCATTTGGTGACCCACAGAAGATTCCTCCCTCAATGGCCATCATAGCACCTCTGTTTGCAAAATCTTCTACATTCTACAATCCCTGTATTTATGTAGCTGCTAACAAAAGGTAAGTAATGTCTAAAATACTTGTGAATAAGAAAAGGATACAGAAAGTCAGAGATTTCTAAGATTGCCCAGAGGGTGTCTGATAGAAATTGTCCTCAATCTAGCAGGAGATTATTTGGCTGCTATAACTAGAAGAGCATCTAGGACTTTTGATACTTAGAGCTTTTGCTTTGTGATAGATTGTTCCCAATGGTAGCAGAGGTGTCCATGGGCACCCCACAACACAAATTCCACTAGCTAAGCATCCCCAAATGCAAGTTGCATCTTGGATGGCCCTATGGCAGAAAAAACCAAATATCTAGAATAGTGCATTCCAAAGAAAAGGGTAATTCTTTGATCAGAAAATGGCCAAGCCAATGTTGGATTCCCCTAGTGGAACAAGACATTACTAGTCATGTGCAAGAGAAAACTCCAATGTCAACACGGGAGTGTGGAGGGGTGTTATCAATTGCAGTGAGTGGGAGTTCTTTTCTGCTCTCGGCTTTTGGGCAGCATTCCTTTCCTGTTTTCTCAGTGATGTTTAGATGATTTCATTTTATGGATTTGCAGACAGACAGAAGGATCAGCTCAACTGTGCTTCAATCATTGGCTAAAAAGTCTCTCTCGCTTTAAAGATTTATTTATTTATTTTTATTGTAAAGTCAAATATACAGAGAGGAAGAGAGACAGAGAAGAAGATGTTGCATCTGTTGAATCACTCCCCAAGCAGCTGCAATGGCTGGATCTGAGCCTCTTTCGGGTCTCCCACACAGGTGGAGAGTTCCAAGGCTTTGGGCCATTATTGACTGCTTTCTCAGGCCACAAGCAAGGAGCTGGATGGGAAGTGGTGCTGCTGGGATTAGAACTGGCAGCCACATGTGATCCTGGCGCATGCAAAGCAAGGACTTTAGCTGCTAGGCTCTTGTGCCGGGCCTGGCTAGCATGTCTTAATAAAGTTTAGGGGATTTGATCCTGGAATGCTCATGGTACTTACCCTGTGTATTTATGCCAATTTTTGAGAGCAGTTTCAGCTACATCCAAGTGAGATTGTAGAAATATTGTATAAAGTCTATAGCAGAAGGAAGAGCTTATTTAAAGCATTTTAAGAAATGTTTATTTTCACCTACTAAAAAGACAGAACAACACACATGCACACATGCACATACGAAAGAGAGAGAGAAAAAAGAAAACTTCCCTCTACGGGTTCACTCCTTAGATGGCTGCATCTATCAGGGCTGCACCCTGGCTGAAACCAGGAGCCAGGAGTGTCTTGCAGGTCTTTCAAGTAAGTGACAGAGACCCAAGCATATGGGCCACCTCATTCTGCTTTTCCCAGGCCATTGGCGGGAGTTGGATTGGAAGTGAAGTGGCCAGGACATGAAACAGTGTTCACACGATGTATTGGCACCGCAGGTGGCTGTGCCACAATGCCAGCTCTCCCTCCTTAATTTCAGTGGCTGTTGCTAAAAAGAACATATTCATGGAACAGCCATCCTTAGTTCAAATATTTTGTTGGATTTGACCTTAGAAAGTGTCGTTCTATGCACACATTATGATTAACATTAAATGACTAATATTTATAATAGTGGTATAAAATTGATCTTTATATCCTATGTCCTATATATTTGTAACAGCTCTCAATAAGAGATGTTAAGAAGAGAAGGAAAAAATTGGGTAAGTCAGTCGACAAAAGTGTTATTTTAGTCACATACAAAACTGTTCTAGCTGTTGACATCATGGCTCAACTGGCCAATCCCCAGCTTTGCAGCACTGGCATCTCGTATGGGTGCTGATTTGTATCCTGGATGCTCCACTTCCCATCCAGCTCCCTGCTTATGGCCTGGGAAAGCAGTGGAGCATGGTCTAAAGCCTTAGGGACCCTGCACTGGTGTGGGAGGCCTGGAAGAGTTTCCTGACTCTTGGTTTTGGATTGACATAGCTCCAGCCATTTCGGCCATTTAGGGAATGAATCAGTGGATGAAAGATCTTTCTCTCTGTCTTTCCTTCTCTCTGTAAATCTGTCTTTCCAATAAAAATAGTAAATCTTTGAAAAATATTCTAAAAATTCTAAGTCATTGTAGGATAATTTCAGATTTTTCCTTTTTTTTTTTCAATCAGGTTTCGGAGGGCAATGTTTGCCATGTTCAAATGTCAGACTCACCAAGCAATGCCTGTGACAAGTATTTTGCCAATGGATGTATCTCAAAGCCCATTATCTTCTGGAAGGACCTGAAATGGAGAAAAACACACAGTTCAAGACATTTTATTTTTTGCAGTGCTTCAATTTTGTTTTAAATATGATCCTACTTAGATCAAATACAGATCTATATTGCTTTTTATTGTATCACAAGTTCCTCAAATGCAGTTTATCATCCTATTGCTAGTACACTGGCTACTGTAGTACATATTTCTCTGTTTCTTTGTATGTAAACTTATCGTTCAGCTCTTGGAATGAATTCACCAACATAAAATTTCAGTCTCTTATCTTTGTCCCTCTCCAGGCATACATTACATTGTGTTGATGATCTATAATTTTCTGGGGTCCTTTGTTAGACTAGACGTAGTCACTATTTTAATGTTAGAATAGATAATAGCAATAATTAATTATACTCAATAAATAATTAATGAAATGAATTGTTGAATGCTCTCAGCTGGAATACATTTTAGTGTTTCAAAATTTTACATTTTATATCAATTATTAATTTATGCTTTATTTAACAAAAACAGTCGTATGCCACTAAACACTACTACTTTCAAAATATATCATAATATATATTTTACATAGCAATACAATCTCTATGCAATTTGTTATGTGTTTTGAAATCCTGTTTCCGTTTTTCTGCATATATATTTCCACAAATTAAATTTGATTAGCAAGTTCAGGGAAGGGATATTTCTATATTTTTTCTTTAATATACACTTAGCACGTGTTGACATGCCCTCAGTACATGTTTAAAGTTGAACGAATTTTTAGACGTATGTATTTGCCATTTTAATGACTATTAAGAATAGCATAATGCTGTTGTAAATTTCCATATTTCTTCCTGTTGTTGAAGCTGTGTAGTGGCTTTTCATTGGAGGGTATGATATTCTGCCAGCTCTACTTTCAGACCAAGGATGGTCTCCCAATGAAACTGTTCACTTTATCTGGATGATAAGATGCTGGACTCTCTGCATGGTCCTTGCCCGCAATGAAGTAATCATGACTGATTGTGAACTGTACTACTGTAACAATATGGAGGAATTCAATATGGGGGGAGGGCTTGGGGGAATCCCAGAAGCTATGAAACTGTGTCATAAAATGAAACAATTATAATAGAAAAAGAGTAGCATAATATACCACTGTTTGAACAGCAAATGGTTAAGTCATTTCTAATTTTTAGTTTCATGGATGCAACATTGGGATTAAGCACAAATATGCTTTTTTCCTTTGTTAAAGTAATTCTTTTATTTATTTATTTGAAAGGCAGGGTTACGGAGAGAGAAGGAGAGACAGAGAAGTATTGGCTCACTCTCCAAAGGGCCACAATGGCCATGGCTGAGCTAGGCTGAAGCCAGGAGCATAGAACTCCATCTTAGTCTCCCATGTAGGTGTCAAAGGCCCAAGCACTTGGATCATTTTCTGTAACTTACCTAAGTGCATTAGCAGGGAGCTGAATTGGAAGTGGAGCAGCCAGGACTCGAACCAGTGCTCATTTGCCAGTGTTGCAGGTAGTACCTTAACTTGCTGTGCACAATGGTGGCCCTGGGAGTGGTATTCTCTAAGAGTAGAATAAAAACAATATTATTCTTTCCAGCTTTCTCTCAAAATAGACTGGGTACTACATTGATAATTATAAGGATCATTAAAACCTGTGGAAATAGAATTAAAACATAAGTTTATTTCCATGAAATTTTGAAATCCATGCTTTTTTTAAAATAATATAAGTTTTTCATGAACTTTTTGAAGAGTTCTTGTTCTATAACTTAAATTCCTTTTATTTAACTTCCAGTAAAACTGCATATCATTGCATACTCTGTTTTTAGCTTTTTAAAATAAATTATTTCTTTAGTACTTCTTGATGTATATTAAGGAACAATTGGTATTGATTTGCATATATAATTCTTCTTGTATGTGGCATGGTAGATTATCATAATCTCCTAATATATTTCCCCACCTGCGTTCCCCATTGTAATCAATAGTTTAACTGTATAACTAATTTTTAAAATCCCTATATTTGAAAGGCAGAGTTAGAGAGAGAGAGAGAGAGAGAGAGAGAGAAATATCCACCATCCACCTGTTGGTTCACTCCCTAAATGGACACAATGGCCAGGGCTAAGCCAGGCTGAAGCCAAGAGCTGGGAGTTTCTTCCAGGTCTCCCAAGCGTTACAGGGACCCAAGCACTTGTGCCACCTTCCTCCACTTCCAGACACATTAACAGGGAACTGGATAGTGGAGCAGGTAGGCCTCTAACCAGTACTCCTATGGCCTTGGAGGCAGCAGCCTAACTCACTAAGTCACAACTCCTACTCCTATAGTTAATCTTTTAAAAATAAAATTGAAGTCCTCCAAATCTTCAGCTTAGAAAACATTCAGTTTTCTGAGAAGTCAGCACAAAACTCCACTGGAGTTTCAAGGCTTTCTTTAACATGGCCCCAAAGGGACTTGTGAGCTTTTGGTCTTTTTCCACTGCAAAGGGAAACATGTTAGTGTTCCTGATCTCTGAATATCTCATGTCATGTGCTTGTTTGTTCTCCCCTGTCCCTGACCCATTTGCAGAGAAAGCACAGAGGTGATCTGGGCCCAAAGTCATAGAGCCATCAAGGGGCTGGGACAATACCTCTTTAAAACTTTTTCTTTCTTTTCTTCTTTCTTTTCTTTTCTTTCTTTCTTTCTTTCTTTCTTTCTTTCTTTCTTTCTTTCTTTCTTTCTTTCTTTCTTTCTTTCTTTCTTTCTTTCCTTCTTTCTTTCTTTCCTTCTTTCTTTCTTTCTTTCTTTCTTTCTTTCTTTCTTTCTTTCTTTCTTTCTTTCTTTCTTTCTTTCTTTCTTCTTTCTTTCTTTCTTTGACTCTCAATATCTTATGCCTGTGCAACAGGAAGTACTTGCAGTTCTCTGGGGATGGCAGACTGTTTCGGGTTTCCGTTCCTTTGCTCCTGCTATTTATTCCCTTGGCTTGCAATGGCTGTTTCCAAATTTTCTCCTACTGCTTTAACATGCACCTTATCAGGGGCAGTCCAGGCACGAACTTGCTAGGGTTTTCTGTTCTTTTCATGTGCTGCTTCTGAACTCAATGCCTCTCTCTGTCGTGTGAGTGTCTTACGTGGGGTGCCTGATGCTCTTCTTACTCCTAGTACGTAGCTGAGAGCTTGGTATCTAGACACTACTCAGTAAGTATTTGAGGGACAATGGATTTTTGCAGAATTTGCAAAACCTCATTGTTTTTCAACCAAGGAAACCAAGGAAACTTTTCAAACTCTAATGTTTTTATACAGATTGTGGTCGCTTTAAATACTTTCCATATCATTTTTCTTTTTGCAGAATTTCCTTTTCTTTCTTTCTTTTTTTTTTTTTAAGATTTGGTCTAAAGATGACAAGTAGAATAACCCAATCAGAAGGCTAAATAACATGTAGTGTTACTTCAATCCAAGATTATCCTTATGAATTATCCAGTTTATGTGTTTGGAGGTAGTTTTCCAGTTTATTTTGATTTAATTTTTATTTTTGGGGAGACTCATTATGGTTGAAAAACTTGCAACTGATCTCTAGATACAGTTCTGAAGCCCATAACTCATGAAGCTGGCTTGAAATAAAATATTGCATGTATGTAAATGTTGGCATGTTGGACTGTCCCTCCCTTGCACAGAGAGAATCTGGAAGAGTCTCAGAACATCCTCTGGAAGCTTCCTTGCCACTTAGTGGTACATGGCAGAGTCTTTCTCCCCAAAATGTCTGACCTGGACTTGGTTTAATTTGCTTTTGTGACAATAAGTACTTGATAACATGGATAAATCTCTTTTAAAAATTCATTTGCCATGCACTTCTACATTTAAAACTAAATTTTGCATGACTGAATGTCATATGCTGGTAAAAAGAAAATACAAATGCAAAATTTGCAATGATATGACTTGTAAGGAATCTACGAAGGCAAAAACATTTTCAACAGTAACACGGATATTTTTAAGATGTGATGGTAATTACACCCTTGGAAACACTTTTGTAGGCATATCTTTGCATATCCAGATGTGGGCAGCTACTGAAACTGTCTGAACATGTGCTTGATTTGCATGTTTCTTGGAATGTGTAACTTTGCTGAAACCATATTCCAAGTCTGAGTGGTTTGATACTCTGCAAGATACACTTGAAGGTTAAGTAACTACAGATCTCAGCTAATCCTGTGTAATCTGCTGTTACTAATTGGCTGTTTACAATGCCAGTACACCGATTTCTGAATGCCTAGAAGTTAGCTGTAACCTTTTGTTCCAGTAACTTCCAGAAGCAGCAATGCGTCTCTTTCCATGCCTGTGTGTTGTGCTTAGTTGTCTGCAAGGTGTGAGTTGTTCGTGTCCCTCCCAGTGCACCTGCGAGTATTATGGCAGAAACGACGGCTCAGGAGCAAGGTATGCAGCTGACTTTAATGCTTACAGTTTCAGTTATTCTGACCGAAAGGACACAAACATGACAGCCTTATTTTGACAGCACATTGATGACCAAAAATTAGTGATGAAATCTAATTTCTACAAGCTTTCATTTAATTGGGTTAATACTGCTTGCTCATGGCTTTATTATTTTCATTTTGAGTAGCTTAACTTTTAAAAGCTCCCAAAATTCTTTGAGACTGCCTCACATGTCCTGTGTTACAAAAATAGTCATTAGGCTCATATTGCAAAATGTGCCTTTTATGAGTTTCACTCATTTAAATGTGCATGGTCAGCTCATCCCGTTTACTGTCAAGTGGAGGCTGTCAGAAGTTCTCTCCATTATTTGCCTTCTGGGTTTTCTGTTTCATTTGAGGTTTCCAATTTCATGTCAATGGAATTGGAGAGCTGAAGATCACATGAGTGAATGTAGAGAGATTTCTAACTGGAAATTTTTGCTTTAAACTGATAGCATGTACAAACTAAAGAAGTTTGCATAATGTCTGTTGCTGATCCTGTAGGGTATCACATATATTATTTAATTCCCATTTTGTTTTGACACTTGTCGGCAAAGTAAGAATAGTCACTTTCTTACAATGTGCAGGGCTCCATTTTAGGTATAAGTGTAAAACAGGGCACAGTTCGGTGGGCCCCAGGAAGGGGTGTCCTGCTCGGATCCTGACTCCAGCCACCATGTGCCCGTGGTGAGCTGTCCCCGGGCCTGCCTGGAATCGGGGGCTGCTTCCTTTCGGGGTGACTACTACACCGAGGGGCGAAGTCTCCGTGACTGGATAGGTCTGGGGCCCACCCACTGCCCTCACTGGGCGGTGAATGGGATTGGGGAGGGGTGCGACCTTGGGCCTGGGGATTTAAACTTCAGCAGCCGGGAGGCTGTTGGTGGGCCCCAGGAAGGGGTGTCCTGCTCGGATCCCGACTCCAGCCACCATGTGCACATGGTGAGCTGTCTCCGGGTGGCCAGTGCGCCATTTGGCGCCAGGCTCCGCCTGCTGGCCGCCCAGCTGGGGAGCTCTGGGTTATTGGTTGTCTGAATCGCTGCTTAGGTAGCTCCAGGTTGATCCCACTGTGCTTCTGGGATCTGAGTCAATCCTAAACATTCCCAATGGCAGCAACTCTTCCTTTGATGAACTTGTAATCACATAACAATGCTGAGTGGTGAACACCAGTTCATGCAAAAGCTAAGGCTCGGGGCTTGTCCAGCAGGATATCCTTTTACCTGACATGATGATGGATCAGGAGACTGGTCACATTAGGCAAGGCCATAACATTAAGTAGCACTTGAGAACCATATCCGGTGGTAGATTCTGTGTGGGACGTGTGGGCCACACCTTGTGGAAAGTCTAGCCCCACTGGTAAGCCCAGGAGTTTGGGTGGTTTTGGATTAAGCTAGGTGTGACCAAGGAGCCTGCCATCAATCACAGGTAAAGGAACCCGCAGCAGTCTGGACTTGTCAAGGCAGCAGCACCCAAATGTGCATCCTGAATATGGTGTGGGGTGGGTCGGGCTGCAACATTCACCAGCTCATATAAGCCCAAATGGAAGGCCAGACTGCGCTGGGCACTGGCCTAAAACCCATTGGCATGTATGAGAACTGAGTCTGGGAGTGGATCAAGTGGAAGAACTTGGGAAACTCTCCTGGGGAGTCACAGCTCCCGCTGGTGAACATGTGGTCCAGACCTGGGGGTCGGACAAGCTGGGCAAAGTAGCTCCAACAGTTGGCTAATGTGTCAATTGGGAATGGAACGGGATGTACTGGGCAGGGCTGAGCAAACTTTAGCCTACAAGTGAAACTAGAAGCCGGGATGGAGCACAGGTCATGCTGAGCTAGGCTCTTGCACCTAATGGTCTACGTGAGCAAGGGACACTAAGCCACAGTGTCTAAGGCAGAGGCCAGGACAAGTGAGGGACTGAGCCAAGCTGAGTCAGAGCAGCCACTGGCATGCACATAATCTATGGCTGGGAACAGGCCTGGCTGGGGAGCTAAGGGGACACCCTAACTGGGTTGAGGTTCCCACCAAGGGGCGTGTGTGCTGGAATGGGGGCTGCGTTCTAACCAGCAAACAGTTGTAGTCTCCCGTGGCACTAGTGTGGACTGGGCTTGGATGCACCAGGCCAGCCCAGACCCCAACACCATCTGGTGTTCTGGAGAACCAGGATGGATGTGGGACTGACTAGGCTGGGTCTCAACCCCTACTGAGCCATCTGTGAGCCGTATGTGGGTATGGACGAGCCTTGGCTGGGCTGAAACATCCAACAACAAGAACCAGAAGGGGTTGAAAGCCAGCCAAGAAAAGCCACTATTCCTGCTAGGACAGTAGGTGAACTGCAAGTAAGCGCAAGAAGCATGATAGGAAACAGCCCAGAATAGGCCATGGAAAGTGTCCCACTGGCATACATTTGGCATGGGCCAGGGGCAGACCAGGCTGAATCAGTACATGTCATCCATCCACTGGAGAATCCGGACACCAGAACAGCTTGTGGGTCGAGCTAGCTTTGATCGCGACAAAACCCAGTGCACAATATGGAATGCCAGGGTGAGGTTGCCTGTACTGGATGTGACTGCAGCACCTAAACAGCACGCGTGAGAACCAGGAAGGGAGGGGGCGGAGCCAGCAGGGGGATTAAGGGGCTGGTCCCCTCGCCAGACAGCTACTCCCACTGGAGAGCATGGGCTGGGATGGGGACAGACCAGACTAAGCAGGGCTACAACACCTGTGCACCGCATGTGGACTAGATCAGGGAAAAGCCAGGCTGGGCTGATTATTCCTGCTGGTGCAAGCATAAATTAGTGAGGGTTGTTTGGGCTTAGCCACAGCATCAGATGGCAGAAGCTGGCACTGGGGGCTAATTCTGTCAAGTCAAACCACTGAACCACCCGAAGAGTGCATAAACCGGGATTGAGAGAGACCCGGGAGGGAAATAGTGGGTTCCCCCTCTTGGGTTACTACTCCCGTGGGATGGCATGAAAACTAGGATGGGGGCTGGGGTGGCTAGACAGAGAGGCACTGAACAACATCCGTGAGGGCTGGATAGTTGAGTTGGTTAGATGGAACTAAGCTTTAATACCCATTGACAAGTACGAGATCCAAAGGGGATGTGGGACAGACTGGACTAGTCTGCTGCACATACTGGCAAATCAGGGTAGGGGCTTATTGTGGGTCGCTCCGACTAGGCTGCGGCTCCCACTGGTTGATATGAGGGCTGAGTATGTGCTGGGAAAAACCAGGCTGGACTGCAACACCCATTGGTTCCAGTGCAAGTCGGGACTGAAAACAGAACCAACCCAGCAATTGCAACCACCAGCTGATCGTGGAGATGGACTGTGCCGGGCCCTGTGCTTGCTAGAACATACAAGAATCTGGTCTGGGAATACCTCAAAGTTTCTGTGGGGATCTCCCCACTCGAAATGCTGGACTCAGAATCCTAGCCAAGAAAAGACAGAAGAAAGAACAAGTCAATCAACCACCTCAGCTATATGTTGGCAGGAAAATACTGGGCAAATGAAGATCTATCAATCAGTGGATTCTTCAATGACCTTACTGAGCTAAGAGTGGCAAAAATGGCAGCGATTCATAACTGGTGAACTATTAAAACCACTTGAGCAAGGATCTCAGAGCATGCCCCAAATCCGTGACTTGCGGAGGGCGGGAAACTGGGTGGGGCTTCTCCCTTAATATCCTCCTTTACCTCAGATACAAGAAGGAAACAATATGGACATAATAGTCTTACCCACTTCCTTATAGCCCCTGAACCTTTTTACCGTAATTAACTATGTAAAGATTGTCAACAATATAATTAAAAATAATAATAATAATAAAAACAGGGCACAGTTCTCGTTAGTTTTTGGAGAGGGTGTTAAATCATAAAACAGGACTGTTTGTAATTTGGTTGCAATCAACAGTGAGTCCCTTAAAGTGACTTACTGGAATAATAGTTCAACTCATGCTTTACAATTCTGAACAAAAATTATAGTAACTGAAGCATATTTCTGATCATGGTATCTCCCCTGCCAGGTAAGTATTGAAGTATATTTCTGAGTAGCTTGTTTTATTATTTCTAAAATGTACTGAACTACTTCATAGGATCTTCTTGAGATATTCTTTGGTTGGTTAAAGACACTGAAGAGTAGTATCAGATGAAAGATCTGCTGGCCAGGGATGTGCAGCAGTTAGGATCAGTCATGGTTGTCAATGCTGTGATAGAGTGGTTTGAACTGCCATATGTGATAACAGATCCCATGTGGGTGTAGGTTCAAGTCCCGGCTGATCTACTTCCCATCCAGCACCCTTCTAATGTACCTGGGAAAGCCAAGGTTGGAGAAATGATTTCTTCATGGTTGATCCCATGACTGATAGGTTGTAAAGCCTGGAAGGAACTCCAGAAATAACCTAGCTCAGCCCTTGCTATTTTACAAGTGAAAAAACTAGCGACTGATTGCTTTGGCCTAGGTCATGCAACTGTTTTATGTGGTGACTGGGTGACCCATATGCCAGATCCTCTAATGTCCAATTTGGACTTTCTTCTGCTACAGCACAGTGGAAAGCTTGTCTGATGACTTGCAGCACTTGCAGCTGCTATTGTGGTGCAAAGTAAGCTCTAGAATTTGTGATCCAAAGTCAAGGTGGAGGACAACAGGAAGCGCTAGAGAATTCCAGTGATTCCATGGGGACTTCTGAAATGATAGCAAGGAGATGCTACTACAAGAATGAGACAGCTGAGCTGCTTGCATCTTTCTGCATTCTGGGTTGACATCCTGGGCTGATGTTATGGCCTAGCAGGCAAAAGCATCCCATTTGGGTGCTGGTTCCTGTTATGGCTGCTCCACTCTTAACCGAGCTCCCTGGTAAAAAGCCTAGGAAAAATGGCGGAAGATGACTCAAGTTGCTGGGGGCACCTGCCATCCCTGTAGGAGATGTGGGTGGGCTTCTTGACCCGATCCAGGCCTGGCTGTTGCTGGAGTGAACAACAGGATACAAGATTTCTTTTTTATTCTTTCTATTACTCTTTCAAATAAAAATAAATGAATCTTAAAAAAATTGCTGATTCAATATAATATGTTTTACTCATTGGTCACCTTACTATTTATTAAATGTGTTATGTATTACGATCTACACATATTTTTGCAAAAACTTATTATTTGTGTTCAATAATTCAGATGAATATATTATAGAAGAAAATGATGTTTTAGCCCCAATTCTCAGATTTTTCATAAAACTTTGCTTTCAATACTCCATTTTTAGCTTAAAAGAAAAATCTATTTAATTTGTTTGAAAGGAATTGAGAGACAGAGAGATCTTTCATCTATTGGTTCATTCTCAGATGCCTGGGACTTGGTCAGGCTAAAATCAGTTACGGAAACTCATGCCTCGTGCATGCATGACAGAGACCTAGGTAGCCAAGTCATCCCTGTGGCTTCCCGGGGTGTGCATTAGCAAGAAGCTGACTCAAAAGCAGAGCTGGGATTCCATCCAGGGGCTCTGATATGGGATGTGCCAAGTGGAGTCTTAACTACATTACCAAATGCCTGTGCTAGATTCCTCATTTTCCAACCCTGTGTGTGGGACAGGCTTGTTTTTCTATGCCTGTTTTCCACATACCAATACGCTGGATCACAATGTGACTTGGTCAAGGTCACTTAAGTTAGTGAGTGCTAAAGGTAATAAACTTACTGTTTCCCATTTACCCCGAGGGAGAAAATCATGCACAAGTTATGTTGCTGAAACAGAGCTCAATTCTAAACATCTAGTGTGAACACGTTCTTTTTAAAATAAAATTGTCCCAGTAAAGGGATTAAAATTATGATTTTAACAGAGGCTTCTTTCAAAATGGGGCAGTTTCTTAACAAATACACTTTGAAGTTGAGGTTAGGTAGGTTTTTTTTCTTTCTTGCTTTTTGTTTGCTTCCCCCTGGTGCAGGAAATATCTTCCAATTCTGAGATTCTTTCTTCTGCTTGCTTCATTCTATTTTGGAGACTCTCCACTGTGCTTTTAATTTGCTCCACTATATTCTTCATTTCTAATGTATCAGCTTTCATTTGATGTGCTTCTAGTGTGACATATTCCTTAAATTCTTTGAATGCCTGCTTCACATGTTTCTTGTTGTTGATAAGAAGCTTTATAACAAGTGTTTTGAATTCTGTATCTCCTATTTTCTTGATGTCTTCCTCAGTGAACTTTGTTTTTTGGCAAAGGGTTTTGCTCCTTTGTAGGGGAGTCTTCAGTAATATTCATTTTGCCTTTATATCTTCTTTTGCTCTTGGTCATTGTACTTTTGGATAGAGGAGTTTTTTTGGTGCAGATTTCTAAGCTGTGTCACCCACAGGTCTACAGTTTGATTTTACTTATTGCCATTGGCACACAGCTCTTTGCTTGCAGACAATTGTGTCACTCCCTCCAGCATATTCCAGGTCTGGGTTCTTACGTTAGATTTCCCCCATGGTCTCTGTAGCCCCAGTTCCTGGCTCACCACTCTTCACCTCCGTGATACCGTGCTGAGGCTGCAATGTTGTCTCTGCATCCTTTCTCCTACTTCCAGTTGGAGCAGGTCCTGGGATTAGGGAGACACCAGGTGTCTTATATTGCTAGGTTGTTGGTGGTGTTGATCTTGCTGGAACCTGTTGGCCTTTAGGTCTGAGGGCCACACGGACCTATTTTGTCCCGTACAATGCCACAGTCAGTATTATTTTCCTGTAGGACCAGTGTAATCCACTGAGCTCAGTGAGTTCTCACAAGCTCAGCACATGCGCAGTTCACTGTTTCCCCTGCAGTCTTAAATTTTTGCCACCCTGTACAAAATGGTGCCTGATGTTCCACTACTGGAGTTCTTGATCTGCTGACCACCAGGTCTGAGGGCTACCCAGACCTGTCTTGGGTGGAACCTGTAGGATGCCACATTGATGCAGTTCACTGAGTCAGAAATGTGTTCACTCCCAGTTCAGCATATGCTCAATCCTTTCTCTTGCGTTTGCCTCCTTATGCCAAATGGTGCCCAATTCAGCTCTAGGGGGATGACTGGGCTGTGAAATGCATCCTGTTCCCTCACTGCCCATCTGGGATCTGCTGCTCTGTCTCTGCTCCTAGTCAAATCAAACAGACCAGTAGGACGGGCAGTTCTTTGGGATCACCTCTTGAGCTCCTAGTGAAAGTCCCTTCCCACCTGGCTGCTGGTGGAGTTCAGATTGCTGTTAGCTGAGTGTCGCTGGAGTATCAGTCACTGCAGCACCACACTGTTGTTTTTTCTGCTTTCCTGTGTCTGTCAGTGTCCAGGTACCCCTCTGCTGTTGTTCTGTGCTCTCCTATTTCCTGGAATGTGTCCTCTCTGCTTCATCCTGATTAAATGTTTCTCCATCTGTTTAAATGTGTCCTTCCCCTATTCTGCTGTCTTGATTCTCCTGAGCTTAGGTGGATTTGAAAGGTGGCTTTGAAACCAACTAGGAAGGTAACCTTGTGAGGTTACCTAATTGGGTGGGCCTCAGTTATTTTAGGCAAAACCCTGGGGTTGCTGAGAACTGCAGCAAATATATACTGAGTATGTATTTATAATAATAATATTTAATGTTATTAGTGTATTATATTAGCATATTGTAAGCATGCATAATAATATTTAAATACCTACTGAGTATTTATCAGTTGGGAAAAGCATAAAAATTTGTTATGAGTCAGGAAAAGCATAAAAATTTGTAGTGAATTAATTGTCATAACAATGTATATGGGAAAAGAGCTGAGGGGCTGGTGAGAAGGTTCTCCATGACCAGAGAGAGGTGGCAGATTTAGATTCAAGATTAGCCTGATTCTAGCCTAGAGCAGGTGCTTTCCCTGTCACACAATATCAACCCAACATGGCTGTTGTGCTGATTAAATATGGTAGTGGATGTGAGTTGTGCTACGGGTAGGTAAAGAACTCTAAAAAATGTCAGGTTGCATCATGTGTCTTTGCTGATATTTAATCATGTTTTACTTATGGCTGAGCTCAATTGTAGAGTCTGTCATATTGGAGAAAATCATTGTTGATACATTGTTAACAAACAGGGCAGCTAAGTCTGAACACTAGGGGACAAAAAATTAATACATTTTAAATGAGGGTTTTTTCTTGTTGTTTTTTAATGCATCTCTTTGCATCACTCTGCTGTGACTTCAGGTTGGTGCTATGTAATGACCTGGACATGAATGAAGTCCCTACCAACTTCCCCGTGGACACAGTGAAGCTGCAGATAGAGAAGACTGTCATCCGCAGCATCCCTGCCGAGGCCTTCTACTACCTGGAAGAGCTCCAGTACCTCTGGGTTGCTTACAACTCTGTGGCCAGCGTAGACTCCAGCAGCTTTTATAACCTCAAACATCTGCATGAGTTGCGCTTAGATGGCAATTATTTGGCCGCTTTCCCCTGGACTTCTCTGCTGGACATGCCCCACCTGAGGACTCTGGATTTGCACAACAACAGAATAACCAGTGTGCCAAATGAGGCAGTCAGGTGTCTAAAGAACCTCACCTACTTGGATTTATCAAGCAACAGGCTAACCACTTTGCCGCCAGATTTCCTGGAGAGCTGGTCCCACTTGGTATCAATACATTCTAGAAGCCCAGAACTTCCACCCAAAAGAATTATACTTGGTAAATGCATGACCCGCTGAGATTTCTGTATATTTGTACTTTAGTTTTCCAGTTTTTTAAGGTGTATTGAATTTGATGCATTACTCTGTATTTGCACTTTAGGAAAATTATTTTTGTCTTATTTGAGAGGGGGAAAAGAGTAAAAGAGATTTTCTTAAGATTTAGTCTCACTTGGAGTTGAAGCTCAATGAAAGCTTAGGAAGCAAGTAGAAAGGGCTAACATATTTCAGTGTCCAGGAAGAGTTATTCAAATACATTAGTTTACATTTTGGAGCCTACATTTTTAAAAGTAGTAACATAAAAGCACATTTGTTAGAACACTAAATTTAAAAAGCAGGTATGGAGTCTGTGTTGTGACTTACGGATGCCATTTTGAGTCCTAGCTGCTCCACTTCCTCTCCAGCTACCTGTTAATTTGAGTGGGAAAGCAGTGGAAAATGGCCCATGTGTTTGGGTCTCTGTACCCATGTGGAAGACCCAAAAGAAGCTACTGGCTCATGGGTTCAGCCTGGCCTACCTCTGCCATTACAGCCAATTGGAGAGTGAACCAATGTATAGAAGATCTCATTCTGTGTCCCTTTCTCTCTCTCTCTCTCTCTATAACTCTGTCCTTCAAATAAAAACGAGCAAAGCTTTTAAAAATCAAAGCAGGTGTTTCATTTTGCAAAAGCATGGTCATAGTTACTTAAAAATGTACAAAGAAAGGCTGACAAAGTATGTTAACTGGTTAACTGTCATCTCTGGGGGGAGTGTCTTTCTTTTTTTTTCATTTTTTAAAAAAGATTTATTTATTTTTATTGGAAAGGCAGATCAGATTTACAGAGAGAAGGAGAGACAGAGAGAAAGATCTCCCATCTGCTGGTTCCTTCCCCAAGTGGCTGCAATGTCGAAACCAAACTGATCTGAAGCCAAGAGTCAGGAACTTCTTCCAGGTCCCCCATTCAGGTGCAGGATTCCACAGCCTTGGGTCATCTACCTCTGCTTTCCCAGGCCACAAGCAGGGAGTTGTATGGGAAGTGGATTAGCTGGCACATGTACCCATGCCCACACAAGATCCCAACGCTTCCAAGGTGAGGATTCAACCATTGAGCCATCGCACTGGACCCTGTCTTTTGAGTTTTATAAAAATGGTTTTGAGATGCTCTGTGATGATTATGGCAATTACATTTTTGCCTTGTTTTTGTCAAACATTTTCACTTTTGATAAGGCTTTGACAGTGGAGACTTCATAAACATCATTAAATGCATAAACATCATTTAATAAACAGTAACTATTTCCAAGTAGGAGAAGTCCTACTCACTATTTTGATATGTAAAATAATTCTGAATTCTATTATAAAATGATTTAGCTACAACATGGAGCATACTTACAATAAAATTGACAGTGCTGTTTAAGTAGCTTGTAGAATTTCAGAATTGTCCTTTGAAAGTCATTGCTTTCCACGGCCAGTTAAACTCTCAACACTTCAAGTGAAGGTGTCATCAACTTGATGAAGCTTGAAAAGAGCAGCACATTACCAGAATGGCCTGGGACAGGGACTTGCTCCTTGTCACACTGACAATCACATAATGACAATGCATTATGATAGCCCTGGAAGGTAGAACAGGCTCTTCAGAAAGAAACAGCAGGAGAAAATAATTCTAACAAATCTGTTCCTGAAGTCTTAAACTGCTTTAGAATGAACAGAATGACCAAAGGAAGTGGGCAGGGACCATTCTTACAGCAAGCATGCTGTATTACATTGCCCTCTTCAAATACAAGTATAAACACAACCTGAACACAAACATATTTGCAAAATTGTGATTCTCATAATCAAACATATCTTTGCCACTACCCTACCCACAGCTGCCAGTGGTGCTCAGACACAAAGGTTTAACTTGTGATAATCTGGACTAGCCATTTGTACCCTGATTTGGAGATGGGGCATTCATGCCTGGCAGGAGGTTGCTGTTACTGCAGTTGCCACACCCCGTTGCCTCTGATGGGATCCGCTGAGGCCTCTTGCTTTCAGCTGAGTGGATGTATGTTTGTAATGATTTCCTAGTGGCCTCTGAATGAAGATCAGTCTGTCCTAGTGAGAGCTGTGATTCTGATTGATAGCAGATGGAGCAGAATCTAATGAATGAAAAGCATTACATTGCATTTTTGGTTTCTTCTTTTTTGGTACTGGGGATTTTACTCTCACTTCTTATGATTTCTTTACTCTTTCTCATGGCGAACGTTTCATCATTGTCTTCACTCTTAGAATCATCTAGAGTCTGCATGGGTTGCAAAGTCTGGCTCAGCATCTTTAGCTCCATTGTCATCCCTTCCTTCTGGTGAGTCTTCCTCTGCTGCAGTTCAGGTCTGAATGCCGCCTCGATCCCCATAGACACCATCTTCCTCACAGACTTTACTCAGATAATTCCTGGCCCCACTGCAGTTGGAGCTCTGAGGAAACTGCTGTTTCACTATGGTCACAGCTTCCACGCTTTCCTTGTACATCAATGGTGACTGCAGAAAGCTCCTTCACTGATAAAGCAGGTGCAATTTCTGTGTTTCTCTCTGGCAGAGCTTGTCATCTAAAGCCACCCTTCTCTGAGGGATTTCCCCTCAGACTGGGACGTTTTCTTCCTGGAGACACTTTGAGCTGTGTTTCTTTTTGTCTAGTTTGAACTCCTTCAGTGATGCTCTTGATACCTTGTTTAAGGATACAGTTGTAGAGACAAAAACCATTGTCACTGTTGGAGTCTTTAAGCGGCAAATGATGGATTTGCTGCATCTCACAGGCTGCTCCATGGCCCATGCCTTTCAAGGCTGGACACTGGCAGCCCCTGAGATCTGTTTTTCTGTGGGGTCGGTTTCAGTTCCTACCTGAAGCCAGACATCCCAGTCACCACCTTGAGAGTGTTTTAATAATGACAGTGAACATGAATAGCATAGAGTGTGGAACGTACTGAGCTGTGGGTGGCAGCTGACCTTAGCAAAGCCATGCTTGTTGTATTACAAAGCAGTGCCATCCTCTGGGGTCAGGCCTAACCAAGGTGTAAGGGTCCTATACCAAATAAACGAAAAAAACCAAAAACCAAAAACTCAGTTTGCATCTATGAAAGAAGATGTAAACTTTCTCCATTTGGCTTATAGGACTGTTAAGAGAGTAAAGTGAGATGTTTTATGTGATAGTGGTCAGGACTATGAAGTACAAAATCTCTGAATGAATGCCTAAGAGATCTATTTGTTTAGAAGGGAAGGAGACGAGAGACAGAAAGATATTCAGAGTGAGGTCTTCCATTTGCTGGCTCACTATGCAAATATCTGTGATTGCCAGGTTGGGGTAGGTCAAAGCCAGGAGCCAGGGGATTCATCTGGGTTGTATACAGGAGCAGCAGGATCCTAAGTGTTTGTGTCATTACCTGCTGCATGCCAGGCTCATTGGCAGGAGGCAGGATCAAAAGCAGAGCTGGAACTCAGTCCCTCTAGTAGGGTATGTGAGTGTCTCAAGTGATGGTTTAATCTGCTGAACCATGATATCTGGCTAAGGTTACATTTTTTTAGATAATAATCATCTACCACAGCAGTGAATGGGGTGGGCATATATTACAAGGAAAGAGTTCTCCAGATAGCTTTTTCTTTTTTAATTCCAACAATATTTGAGTCTTCCAGATGCAATATTGAGATACGGTGATGAGAAACAGTTCTAGATTTCTGCAGAACTCAATGTTTAACTGTAGTAATTATGTCTTTCCAGGCACCTTGTAACTGTGTATCCCTGTAGTGGGATACACAGCTGTGTCTGTTTACTTTATTCCCTGTGTCCATCATTGGGATGACTCAGGGCTAAGGCTTATTGTAGTACTTCCAGTGTCACATTAACCTTGCAGTCTCTACCATTTCATCCCTATTTTATAAAAGAAGGGAGGAGGCACAAGGTAGGACACTTGTCCAGATTGACTCAGTATGAAAGAATGGAGCTGGGATTTGACTTAATGGTCCATTGGGGCCCAAGAGCTTCCCCAATTCTTTATAACACAAGGTATATAATATGACAGCATCACTTTACTCATATATACATTACCATCAAGTCATGCATTTATCTGATAACAGAATAGTTAGGGCAAGGATTTTCAGTGCTCTCTTCTATATAAGTAAAAATATCAACTCTGTGGAACTGTCCTTTTATATATCCATATAAACACAAACTAGAAAGGGTTTAAGAACTATCAGACTAGATTTTTGATTTGCAGCACAGGTAAATTTTCGTGACCTCTTTCTCAAGTTTAAGTAAATATTTATGCAGCCTCTCTCTGTAGGTGTAAGAGGCTTTCTGGGCATTTTACTTACTGCTACCCAGATCTACTTAGTCACAAGCAGCAAACATGGCTTCTTCTAAAGAAGTTTGCTGGAGAGTCAGCTGCAGCCTGAGTACTTGCACAGAATTTTGCAAGATGACGTTTAGCTCATCAGACCCTGAGTGACCTCTGTGGATAGGGCCTGGAGGTGAACATTCCACATGGTGAAAGTGTCACCTTGCCAGAGGCTCTCTGAGATCTCACATGCGTGTCCTCAATATCCCCCCAGTGTGATGTGATGGTCATCACCTGCTTATTGCCGGGAAGCAGGTGGCATCAAGTTTCAAGTGCACTAACCTGCAGATACATCACTCTTTCATTGTTTTAAACTTCTGCTTACATTGAAGGATTGCCGTATACTTTGTCTACAATGGAATGAAAGTTCTTGAAGGTAGAATGCATTCAAGGCTGAAATATATGTATCCCCAGGAAACCCTCTCCCTCATCAGGATGCAGGATAGTCCCAACACCTAGAAAGCTCTTCTTGCTCCTTCTTAGCTAATCCTGCTTG
The DNA here is from genome assembly GCF_030435755.1 of Ochotona princeps. Taxonomy (NCBI): domain Eukaryota; kingdom Metazoa; phylum Chordata; class Mammalia; order Lagomorpha; family Ochotonidae; genus Ochotona; species Ochotona princeps. The sequence continues at coordinate 34,035,219 of NC_080838.1, forward strand.
CCCCATACAACCACCATTTTGGCCTCCATCACTGTAAAGTAATTTCACTTTTCCCAGAATGCCACATCAATGGGATCACACAACATATACCTCTGTCCCAAGCTTCTTTTACTCAGAACCAGGTTTTTGGGATTTGTCTAAGTTGTTGTACATTTTTGTAGTTCCTTATTATTATTTTAAAAGAAAAGACATATTATGTATTTATTTAAAAGGTAGAGTACAGAGAGACTTGGAGAGACCCAAAGAGTGATATTCCATCACTGGTTCACTCCTCGAATATCTGCAACAGTGGGGATGGGGACCTGTTGAAGGCAGGAACCTGGAGCTTCATCCTCGTCTTCCACATAGGTGGCAGAGGCCCAAGTACTTGGGCCTTCTTCTGTTGCTTAACCCAACTGCGTTAGCAGGGAACTGGGTGGGAAATGCCAGGACTTGTTCAACTGACACCCAGATGGGATACTGGCATTGCAGGGGGTGGCTTAAGCTGCTATGCCACAATACTGTGCTCCTGGTAAATCTCTATTACAACATCAAACACAACTGTGTGAATGAACCAGTGTTTGTGATTTCTTCTGATGTTGGGCAAAACGATTGTTTTCAGTTTAGAACTATTATGACTCAATGTGATATTAACACCTGGAAAAAGTTTTTTTTTGTGGTATATGTTTTTGTTTCTTGGGTTAACTTCGTAGGTTTCAAATGGCTGAGTGGCAGGATGACTGCATGTGTAACTTTTAAAGAAATCACTGATTTTCCGAAGAGATTATAAAGCGTTGAAAATCGCAGTGGACAGTATATGATAGTCTGGTTATTTCATATTCTCACTAACATTTCGTGGTATCAATTATTTTAACTTATGCTGTTGTGGAAATGAGAGGATCAGAGATAGTTCCTTATTGCAGTATCACATTCAACTGTCTGAATGAACATAATCTGATTTTAATTTGTATTTCCTGAGAAATAATGGTGGTGAGCAAGTTTTTGTTTGATAATTGGTCCTTCATATGTATTCATTTAATAAGTGTTTGCTCATGTATTTTGCCTAATAGTTTAGAGTTACATATATTTGTTATCATTTGATAAAACTGTTTTGTTAGTTATATACATCATGAATATTTTCTCCAGGACTGGCCTATACATTCATTTTTCTTTTCATAAATACTTGCCTATCTCTGGGACACAGAACTTTTCTATTCTCCTTGTGATTCTAGCCTATATTTAGTTTTTAACTTTATGTTCTCAACTTTTATGTTTATGTCTGTGATCCATGTCAAAATAGATTTTGAATATAGTGTGAGTTAAGGATGAGGTTTAAGCTTTTTTGAATAGATGTTCAATTGTTTTAGCACCATTTGTTGAAACTACTTTTTTCTCCTCCTATAACACTAAGGCCTCCATAAACCTAAGGCATGTTCTTTGTTTCCAAAAGTTTATAATCTGAAGAGTAACTTTTGTATATGAATTTATTTTTTTTGTGAAAAATAACCCAACTACTCTGATTACATGCAAAACATTACTTTTTTTAAAAAAGGGATAAAAGCAAAGTTCACTTATCCCAGACAAGAATAGTTAATATAACATAAATTAATTCATGCAAATTGCTGTGCTAGTAGTTGGCATGCTACCTTGAAGGAATGAAGTGCAAGTAATAGTTTAACTTTAGAGGGTTCTTGTACCTTTGCCCCTAGGCGGAAAAATAGTTTGATGAAATTATTTGGTTCTTGGATCACTGTTTTCATTCAGGCTCAAAAATTGTGCCTTTGATCTTAAAGATTTCATAACTGAAATAAACAGCTTATTTTTTGAGGAACTTAAATTTTGACATGTCTTGTGAGCAGGCAGGTGCTGACCCTTTTATTTTACACAATTTCTTCAAGAATGTTTATGCAGAGCAGGTGTAGAAGGTAGAGACATGGCTTCTTTCAGAGTAAGGACTGGCATGCTTGCTGCCCAGTGGAATGTCCTCCCACTGCTGTGTCCTCCCACTGCTGTGAGCACTAGCACCATCCTTCAGCTCTAAGCAGCAGTCTTGGGTCTTTTGCCAAAAGCGCAAGTGAGTTGCTTTGGTAGGATGATTCCTCTCTGCTGACCCATGAGGCCAGCTCATCAAGGCCAGTGCTCTCCACCAATCTTCCAGGCCAGTTCTTCTATCTAGGTTGGTTCCTCCTGAATTCTTTACATAGGTTTGTGATTTTTCAGGCTAGTTGGTCTAGACTAGAAACTTTCCAGGTTACCTTCTTAGTGCTAAAAGAAAAAATGCCTTGGGCCAACTTGGCTGTTTTGGTCACCATAGCATCAAGGTATACCCTTAGAAATTTTTTTATGATTCATTTCTTTTTTTTTTTTTTTTTAAGATTTATTATTATTGGAAAGCTGGATATAAAGAGAGGAGGAGAGACAGAGAGGAAGATCTTCCATTCTATGTTTCACTCCCCAAGTGAGCCGCAACGGCCGGTGCACGACGATCCGAAGCCGGGAACCAGGAACCTCTTCCGGGTCTCCCATGCGGGTGCAGGGTCCCAAAGCTTTGGGCTGTCCTCTCCTGCTTTCCCAGGCCACAAGGGAGCTGGATGGGAAGTGGAGCTGCCGGGATTAGAACCGGCGTCCATATGGGATCCCGGGGCGTTCAAGGTGAGGACTTTAGCCGCTAGGCCATGCCGCCGGGCCCGATTCATTTATTTTTATTGGAAAGGTAGATCTATAGAGAGGAGGAGAGAAAGCAAGATCCTCTGTCCACTGGTGCACTCCCCAAATGGCTACAAGAGATGGAGTTAAACTGGTCTAAAGCCAGGAGCCTCCTCTGAGCTTTCATGCGGGTGCAGAGTTCCAAAGTTTTGGACTAGCCTCGTCTTTTGAGCTATCCTCTACTGCTTTCCTAGGCCACAAGCAGGGAGCTAGAAGGGAAGTGGAGCAGCTTGGACATGACCTGGATCCTGGCACAGGCAAGGTGAAGAATTAGCCATCATGCTGGGCTCCTTTATTGTTTTGTGGTAGTATTTGCCATGTAATAAACAATCAACAATTTTGAACTTGTGCTGTTATTACTATATATTGAAAATTTTGAAAAAAGATTTGTTATTTGAAAGATTTACAGAGAAGAGACAGAAGCAGAGAGAGAGAGAGAGAGAGAGAGAGAGAGAGAGAGAGAGAGAGAACCTATCTGCTGGTTCACTTCGCAAAGTGTTGGAACAACCAGAGCTGAGCTGATGCAAAGACAGGAGTCAGGAGCTTCTTCCCGTTCCCTCACGTAGGTACAGGGTCCCAAAGACTTAAGCCATCCTCCTACTTTCTCAGGCCATAAGCAGGGAGCTAGATGGGAAGTGGAGCATCTGTCCCATGAACCAGTGCCCATTTGGGATGCTGGTGTCAAAGGCAGAGCTTAGCCTGCTATGACACTCCATTTGCCCCCTATACACAAAAACTTTGACTATTTAAGCAGAAACTTTAAGAACTATGTTTAGCAAGGATGCTTAACATTTATAGTGATTTTTTAAAAAAACAGGAATAAGCCATTGTCCTAGATAGCTTATGTGAATTCACACTAATTAATGTTTCATGCAGTTCTATGGAAGAATTACTGCCATTATTATGTCCTGTACATGAGGTTAAGAGAAATCCTTAGTCATGGTGCTGCAGCTTTGTAGAATCAGACTTTTTGTCACAATGTTAGGTTCAAGGGTAACACTTAGTCACTGCAATATAAAAATAGACAAGGAAGTGTAGTTTGGCACGAAATTGGGTGAAAGAGCCACACTTAATTGAATAGAATTCAAACTAATATTAATTAGAGAACAAGTCATAGGTTCATGGGACCACAGGAGGGAAACTTTCAAGGTTAGCCACTCAGGGAAGAAAAGCAATTTTCTAAAATAAAATATTAAATGGGCGTTAACAGAAGCATAGAATGAACCACTTCCCAAAATTACATAACTAGTCAGTGACATTGTGGTCCTTAAAATTGTTATGCTGTCTTTTCTTCTCACTTTGTAATCTACTTCATTAGTAAAATTCATCCCTATGCATTTATGAGATAAACCCCTTTCTATATTGGCTTTTGGGTTGTGGGATGTAGTCTGCCAGACCCTTGAAGGGACTGGTTTTCTGACATAAAGTGCTCAAATTCCATCTGAGATCCTTCTGAGATTTTGGGACACTTCTGCCCCATGCTGGATTTAATTTTCACTCTGAAGTCCCATTTTCATTTGGGAATTTGGAGGAGACTAGGAATGAAAAAACTGATAGAACTCAGAAAGATTTGCCTCCTGTGTGTGGTACAGTTATTTAGCTGTTTTCTGTCTCTTACCATTAACCATTAAGCGGATGCCAGACACAAGTTTCAAAACTCCATTGGAATGTCCTAGGTGGATCATCACCTTGTTGAGTACGCTTTCCACATTCTCTGTGTGCCACAGGTCACATACAGTGCTGTTCATCTCTCTGCCACTCCACAACAAAGATACTCTTTCTTCTAGTTTCTGGTAACAATTTTCCAATTTTCCTTTGAGCTCTGGTTGGCAGTCACTTTAAAGGCTAAAAGAATGCTGCTAGCAATTCAGAAAATGGAGGGAGACCGTAAAGGCATCTACAAGATGAGGTTGTCTGCCAAGTGCATTCCTTGTACCTGATCCTCTGTTGAAGTGAGATCTAAGCAAAGCTCCTCCATGGCCACCACATATGACAGTCGTGAGGAGTGGTTTCTGTCTTGGTCAGTCTCTTCGGTCTCATCTCCTGCCATAGCATGTTGTCACACTCAATTTTAACTATGCAAGATTTATATTACCCAATTAATCTCTAAGTCACCCCAAACCAAACCCTGGCACAGTCCAGGTTGAGTTGGATGCTGCTTAGCACTGTGTTAGACTTCTATCACTAAGTATTTTCATGGTACCCTGGCAATATCTCTATTTATGGGATTCTGTAATACTTGGGTTCAAATCTTACCTTTGACACTGACTAGCCATGTGACTCTGGGGAAGTAGTTTGGCTTCCCTGGGTCTCGGCTTCATCTACAAAATGTGCACAGTAACACTTTTTCACAGAGTTGTTGAGATTAAATGATACAACACAGGTAAGTGCTCAGAACAGAACCTAACACAAAGTAAGTGTGCAACAAATATTAGCTCTGACTTAATGATCTGAACTAAGAGAAGAACACACTTTTTAAAAGATTTTATTTATTTTGAAAGGCAGAGTTACAGAGAGGGAGAAACATACACAATGAGATCTTCCATCCTATGGTTTCTTCTGCAAATGACCACAGCAGCCAGGGTTAAGCCTGGCTGAAGCTAGGAGCCAAGAGCTTCGCCTGGGTTTAGACAGGACATATTAATTCAGGTACATGTTTGTAGGGCAAAAGTAACACAGTGATGACTTTAATTCATTTCCCAAAGTACTTCGGTTTTCAGGGAGATAGTGTAGATACCTCGTTTTCCAAGAGAACTTGACTTAAACTGAATTCACCAGAAAACGTTCATAAGTCTTTTTCTGCCTTCTCTTTTAGGTTTGCAGGATAACCCCTGGTTCTGTGACTGTCACATTTCCAAAATTATTGAGCTGTCAAAGATTACCGACCCCGCTGTCGTGCTTCTTGACCCACTGATGGTTTGCAGTGAGCCCGAGCGCCTCACAGGAGTCTTATTTCAGCGGGCTGAGTTGGAGCGGTGTCTGAAACCTTTAGTGATGACCTCGGCCACCAAGATCACATCTGCCTTGGGCAGTAATGTTCTGCTGCAATGTGATGCCACTGGTTACCCCACACCCCACCTCACGTGGACCAGGTCTGACAGCTCACCAGTGAATCACAGAGGTATATGTCTTTACTCAGTTCTTTGAAACAAGGAGCTTCCCAGCATCTGAACTCAATTCCATGTCTTGGTGTGACTTGAAATTGGTTGATTAAGTCTAATAAAGTATACCAAGATGATTGAGTGGAAGGAATTTGAAGGACACATTTCATTATCTCCCTCCATTTATCTCACTACAGATTAAGTATCCCTAACTGGAAAATCTGAAATCTGAAATAATCCCAACGCTCAACCATTTTGAGCACCAATTAAATGCCATAATTACATTTGACCTCATGTGATGGGCTATGGCCAAAATGCAGGGGTGCTAAAATATTGCATAAAGTTACCTTCAACTCTCATAAAACATAATTGAGTTTCATGCATAGATTCAGGTTCTATCCACCTCCAAATATCTCTTTATGTATGTGCAAATACACCAAAATCTAAACACTATTCAACCTTTGAAACACTTCTTTTCCCAAACATTTTGGAAAAGGGATACTTAATCTGTACCTTGATAAAGTTAGACAACCAAGGTTTTTTCTCTTTTAAGTAGAAAACAAAGTGACCCAATGGATGAATGGTTGCTGGAAAGGGAATGACCCATCCTGTGATCTTGGATACAGCTAATTTTAAAATTTATATAAACATTATTTTTCTAAAGAAGGATCTTTTATGCAAGTTTTTCATTTAATGATTATTTTAATACTAAACTATATGGAAACCTTATTATGAGACATGAAGTATAATTTCAAGAAATATCAGTTAATAAAGCCCTTTCGAATCTTACAATAACCAAGTCGTAGCCTGGGCTCCAGCTTCCATAGTGACATTCTGAGTTTCCCAAGGCATATATTTTGAAAAGTTTTCAAAATCAAATTAAAATTGAGATGGAAAACAATGAAACCTCATGTATGAAAATACATTAAAGCCCAATATTCCTACAAATAACGAATGGGCCAGAGTGTAAGGAGAGAAGCATTGTGTTGTTGAGATACCACCCCAAACATTATTCTTTAGACAGTTTCTGAACACAAGACATAACAGAAAAACATTTATCATTTAGGAAGGCAAGACTCTGGTTTTTGGAAAAGTTCTATGTTATTTTGTATACCAAAAGAATCCATGCTTTGCTAGTTTATATAAATTAGATATAAAATGAGTACAAATGAATAGCCCTCTGTAGCTAGAAATAACCTGCTGTGCTTTGTGGCTATGTGGACAGATGCACTTTATTCCAACAAAAAACTATCTTGAGAGGAAGATCTTAAGAGAACCATTTTATAGCATCACGGTTAACATTAAAAGGGACCTTCTTTTTTTTTTAGCCAGGTTCACCAAAATTACTCTTCAACACTGTAAAAAGCTAAATACTACACTGACAATAGACATGAGACAACTGAATAGTAATCTATAGCCATTCTAAGGTGTATAGAACCTGGTTGTATATAAACTAAAATCGAAATGTCAATGTAGAAGTCACAGGATGTGGTTCAGAATTTGCATTTTTTAAAACATATTGGTTACTCAATACTATGTCAAGTAATTCCATAGCGTTATAAATTGTTGCTGATGCTATGTTGGGGCTTTTAATTGATCGGGATGACACTCTGCCGGCTCTACCTTCAGACCAGAGATGGTCTCCCCAAGAAGCCATTGAACTTATCTGGACAATAAGATGCTAGACTCTGTGCTTGGTATACGCTTGCAATGAAAGAGTCTCAACTGAACTTGAACTGTGGCAATGCAACAAGGTGGAGGAATCCACCATGGGGGGAGGGTTTGGGGAGGAGTGGGGGGAATCCCAGTGCCCATAAAACTGTGTCACATAATGCAATGTAATTAAAAAAAAGAGTGCTAGAATAAAAAGAAAAAAGTGGATGGATGATCCCTCCGTATGTTTTCCCCACTCTCTCTAACTCTGCCTTTCAAATAAATAAATAAATAAACCTCAAAAAACTAAAAAAAAAGGGGGGGACCTTCGAGATCACTTTGTCTTACCCTCTTAGATTACAAATGCAGAAGCATAGAACTAAAGACACTAATTGTCTTGTGTAAAAGGCACCTACTACCTAATGAACAAAAGTCAAACACCCAAGCCTCCTGGGTTCCATCCCTATTTTTTTTTTTTTTTTAGATTTATTCATTTTTCTTGGAAAGGCAGATTTACAGAGAGAAGGAGATAAAGAGATATAGATCTTCTGTCTGCTTGTTTACTTCCCAAGTGGCCGCAATGACTTGTTTATTTCCCAAGTGGCCACTAAGCTTATCTAAAGCCAGGTACCTCTTCTAGGTCTCCCAAGCTGGTGTAGCGTCCCAAGGCTTTGGGAGATCCTCTATTGCTTTCCCAGGCCACAAGCAGGGAGCTGAATGGGAAGTAGAGCAATGGGGACATGAACCGGCACCCATATGGGATCCCAGTGTTTGCAAGGTGAGGATTTAGCCACTGGACCATTGAGTGGGACTCCATCCCTAGGTTTTGAAAATCATCATTCCTCATCCAGATGCCTTAGTGCGTGGCAGACCATCCCCATCTCCATGTGACGCCGCCTGCAGCCCCATTACCACCTGTTGCCCTCTTGGCCTCGGTGAGAGGCACAAGTGGGAACAGATGAAGCTTCCTTCTCAGTTGGTGTAGCCTCCTGGGCTTTTCCTTTTCTCCTCACACACTGCATATTTGTCTCCTTCTAGTCATTCAGGAATCTCCAGGGGAAGGAGTCCGGTGGTCCATCATCAGCCTGGCAGGCGTTTCTCACAAGGATGCTGGGGACTACAAATGCATAGCCAAAAATTTGGCTGGGACGGCAGAAGCTGTGGTTACAGTGACAGTGGTTGGTGATGTCTCCACCACCAGCTCATCAGCCATCTCTGAAGGAAGAAGTGACAATCTTGCTGAGCAGGAGATGCAGCCTGGATCCGAGAGACCAACACCCATGTTCACAACATCATCATCGTCTCCACGGTTCCTTTCCTCTTCTTTACCTGCTTCTTCTGCTTCTCTTTCTAATTCTGCTTGGTCTTCTCCTACTTCTTCCTCCTCATTGTCTCCTTTCTTCTCCTCCATCATTTCTTCAACCAAAACTCCAAACACTATCATTGCAGCAAGCATAGCCAGCAGACAGTCACTCCAGCTCCACTCAGACAGGAAAAAAACTGGAAAGATAGAGAGGAGTGGGAATAAGCTCTTTCCAGCCAACGTGAGTTGGAGGGAAGAGCCGGCATTGCTGGAGCAAGCAATGTCTATGGAGACGAATGGCACCATAGAAAACCTCAGGGTGGTTAGTGAGACAGAAGGGAGCGTGACTTTGAGATGGGACACCGCCAATACCATGCAGAACTCTGCAATGACTGTGTTGTATTCCAAGTATGGGGAGAAGGATCTGCTTCTATGGGATGCAGACTCCAGCCAGAACCAAGTAACCATAGATGGTTTGGAGCCTGGTGGACAATATATGGCATGTGTAAGTCCAACAGGGGTGCCTCCACAGAGAGATCACTGTATTATCTTTTCTACAGACAGAGTTGAAGAAGGGGATTCTCGGTGGTCATTTCTAATCGTGGTGACCAGTACTGCTTGTGTGCTGGTCGTGCCATTGATATGTTTTTTGTTGTACAAAGTTTGCAAACTGCAATGTCAGTCAGAATCTTTCTGGGAAGATGATTTGTCAAAAGAGACTTATATCCAATTTGAGACACTATCCCCCAGGTCTCAAAGTTTAGGGGAGCTCTGGACGCGAAGGCACAAAGAAGACACAGAAAAATTACTGCTTTATTCTAAGCCAAAGGAGGACTCTCAGCTGACTTTTAAAAGCGAGGACTTGAAGCCAGTGTATTACTGCTAAGCATGTGCAGTTCAGGGAGGATGTGAAGTACCAAATTAAGGGTCTGAGGGTGTAGCTGATCCTTCGGCTGGATCTTCAGCAGACATTCATATTCTACATGAAAATCACATATGGAGCCCTTCTTAAATATACCACGAGATTTTAAAACTAAATCATGATTTTTTGTTGCGTGAGGGGATGTGCACAGAATTAGTTTTTAGGATATTGTTTTTTTAAGGATCATGTTCCAGTTCTTTAAAAATAAATTAATGCTAAAATAGTTAAAACAAGTGAACTTTGTGTGTAGAGCAAGGGAGAGAAAATCATAGTATAGCCAGCTAAGCCTTGATGTTCACTCACATTTGAAGTGCTTTACAGCATTTACTATGGATGTTTTCTGGCACTGCCTGATGGGCAAGCATAGGATTTTTGTGCTTACTACATTGGAGAGGGAGGACTGTGTCTCTGTGGCCATTAGTCTTAGCCTACTGTATAGCAGAGTTCATATAGCTTGTAAGTAAATTCTCTCCTTATCCTTAGAAATAGAGATCCCAGCAACATAACATGTTTGAACACAACTTCTGATAGACTGTAATGATCGTTTAAAATTATTTTAAAGTCATCTTGTTAATATTTCATATTTGCTCATGCCTGTTTCCTTCCTTCCCCATCTTTCCCCTTCTGGTTTTTCAAAAGCTGTATGGATAGCCAAAGGATCACAGGCTAGAAGGTTTGACTCTAAACATACAGAAGTTCTTTATAATTACTGGCTTTTAAAAGTCTTTTTTCAAATCCCTAAAGGATAGTTTAGGATTTTGTGAAAGAAACTGAATAGGGATGGAGAACCTTTTTGTGCCAAAGTCCAGTTTAATTTTTATGACATCATTAAAACTATCACCTTAAAATTAGCTTGCTATAGACTTCTTGAATTTTTAGTCCTGCCTGCAGTTGTCTTGGCAGAGCCCAACTATAAGATTTTGAGATCCAGAACTTGGATGGCACATTGTGGATTTCTTCATTGGGTGTGTCGGCTTTGTTCTGCCTTCTGACTTGTCCTCTCGGCAGAACACCAACTTCTTTTCCTCTGCAGGAAGATACCTTCACCCTTGACTTTCTGTCCTGCTTCCAGGACAGGTTCCCAGACCATCCCACCGTCTCTGACTCTGTCCTTATCCAGCAAGGCTCTTTCCACAGTATTATTTAGGCATCAGTCTCTGAGGTCACTGCTGTGTCCAAGGCTTGAATTTCCTGGGCACATGTGGAGCCTGTTTGCACTTGATAGCCATTGGAAAAGAGCTATAATTTTGGTTTGATGGGACCAACTCTAAGATCAAGCTTTTGTGTTTATGATATCATATCCAGCACACATATTGTTACTGCTTAGATATCATTGTTACTCAGATATCTGTTAACAAATACCATTTGCATAACAATTTTATGCTCAATTTCAATTTGTATTAGAACAACTTATTTTAAATCTAAAGGTTATAACTTTCTTTTCTTTACTATGCTACAGACACCATGCAATTTCATTATCATGTATTTAAAAGCCTCTTAGAAACAAACTACTTGAATAGTATTGCATGCAAAATGTGGTAACTATAGAACAATGTTAGACTACCAAGCCAAGTGGTTGACATGGAGGTGTGTCCAAACTGTACAAAAGCAGATTTTACTATTATTATTATTATTGTTATTATTTGTCAAGGCAGGAGACTTAGACTATTGGCCAGAGGAATGAGGAACTAACCTCATGACGAAAAGCCAGTGAAGTCCGGGCTGGATTATGAGCAATGAGGAAAGCTGACTGGTGGGTGTGGGGGAGCATAGGAGTGGAAAGGAAGGCACATTTGTTGTCCCTCAGGTTAGTGTTGGCTTACCAGGTGTGTTGCAGGCAATTTAACATGACCGGTGAAGTCTCACATTGCAAATTATTTCTACTTTGAATGATGTGTGTATGGTCAAAATCATCCCAATGGTATCATTGCCCTTACGTTCTTACAAGTATGATTTCTTGAGTGGGAGAGAAAGATTGGTGTTATAGTAGGCAGCAAGAAATGCCACATACTTAATTAATAGCTTGCTTATCAATGTCACTTACACGCATTTTGGGCAAGCCAAAATAAGTGATATATGTGGCAATTCAACAAGACTACAATATTTTGCTTTTAGGAAAAATGCATTTGAGTTTGCAATGATATATTAAAGCACACAAAATGTCGAAATCTCCAAGTTCTGATGAAAGCTAGGAAACGGGAAAGAAAAGGGTTCTGAGTCCAGCAGTTCATTTGGGGAAATCCCCAGAGACTTTGTCTGAGGTATTCCCAGACCAGTTTCTTGTATGTACTAGCAAGTACAGGGCCTGGCACAGTCCATCGCCCTAATCAGCTGGTGGTTGCAATTGCTGGCTCAGTTCTGTTTCCAGTGCCGTCTTCTACGCGAACCAATGGGTGTTGCAGTCCAGCCTGGTTCTGCCAAGCATACACTCGGCCCTCACATCAACCAGTGGGAGCTGCAGCCTAGTTGGAGTGACCCACAATAACCCCCACCAGGTCTGCCCCATATCCTGGTTTGCCAGTATGTGCAACAGACTAGTCCAGTCTGTCCCACATCCCTTTCAGCTCTTGTACATGTCAATGGAGACTGAAGCCTGGTTCAACCCAACAAGCCCGATTAGCCAGCCCACACACTTGCTGGTGGGTGCCTTTCTGTCTATCCACCCCTGCCCCTGTCCTGGTTTTTGTGCCCTCCAGTGGGGGTGATAACCCAAGAGGGAGGAGCCCACTATTTTCCTCCCAGACCACTCTCACTCCCAGATCATGCACTCTCCAGGTGGTTCTGCAGTTTAACTTGACAGAATTAGCCTCTGTGCCAGCATTTACCAGTTGATACTGCAGCAAAGCCCAACCAACCCTCACCCACTCTGATTTATGCTCGCACCAGTAGGAACAGTCAGACCAGCCTGGCTTTTCCCTGATCTAGCTCACATGAGGCCCACAGGTGTTGTAGCCCTGCCTAGTCTGGTCTGCCCCCATCCCAGCCCATGCTCTCCAGTGGGAGTAGCCATCCAGCAAGGGAGCACCTCCATATTCCCCCTGCTGGCTCCGCCCCCTCCCTTCCTGGTTCTCATGTGTGCTGGTTGGGTGCTGTAGTCACATCCAGTACAGGTAACCTCACCTTGGCATTCCGTAATGTGCACTGGTTTTTGTCGCGACCAAAGCTAGCTCGACCTACAAGCTGTTCTGGTGCTCGGATTCTCCAGTGGATGATGTGAACTGATTCAGCCTGGTCTGCTCCCGACCCATGCCAAATGTATGCCAGTGGGACACTTTCCATGGCCTATTCTGGGCTGTTTCCTTTCATGCTTCTTGTGATTACCAGCAGGGTCTGTGTCCTGCCAGAGGACTTGCCCAGGCTCCTCCATCAGAACCTCTCCCAATGTCAGATTTTGCGCATACCAGGGGGTCCATGAGCCAGTCCTACTCAGTTCACCTCCTCTCCTAGCAGGAACAGTGGCTTTTCCTGACTGGCCTTCAACCCAATCTGGTTCTTACTGTTGGATGTTTCAGCCCAGCCAACGCTTGTCCATACCCACATACAGCTCACACATGGCTCAGTAGGGGTTGAGACCTAGCCTAGTCCATCCCACATCTACCCTGGTCCTCCAGAACACCAGATGGTGTTGGAGTCTAGCCTGGCTTGATGTATCCAGTCCCAGTCCACGCTTGTGCTAAGTGAGACTACAACCATATCCTGATCAGAATGCAGCCCCCATTCCAGCCCCATGCTCCTTGGTGGGAACCTCCTCCCAGCTAGGGTGTCTCCTTAGCTCCCCAACTGGGCCTGTTCCCAGCCATAGATTATGTGCATGCCAGTGGTTGCTCTGACTCAGCTTGGTACAGCCCCTCACCTGTCCCAACCCCTGCCTTACACTGTGGCTTAGCATCCCTGGCTCGCGCAGAGCAGTAGGTGCAAGAGCCTAGCTCGGCTTGACCTGTGCTCCATCCTGATTTCTAATTTTGCTTGTGGGCTAAGGTTTGCTCAGTACTGCCTGGTCCACCCAGATCCATTACCAATCCACACATTAGCCAGCCATTGGAGCTACTTTGCCCAGCTTGTCTGACTCCCAGTTGTGGACCATGTGTTCACCAGCTGGAGCTATGATCCTCCAGGGGAGTTAACCAAGTTCCTCCACTTGACCCATTCCCGGACCCAGTTCCCATACATGCCATTGGGTTTTAGGCCAGTGTCTGGCATAGTCCAGCCTTCCTATTTGCCTTGTATGAGCTGGTGAACATTGCATCCCAGCCCACCCACACCCTATTCAGGATGCACATTCGGGTGCTGCTGTCTTGACCAGTCCTCCCCGCTTCCCATCCAGCTCCCTGCTTGTGGCCTGAGAAAGCAGTAGAGGATGACCCAAAGCCCTGGGACCCTGTACCCATGTGGGAATCCAGGAAGAGGCTCCTGGCTCTGGGATTCGGATCAGCTCAGCTCCGGCTTTTGAGGCCACTTGGGAAGTGAATCAGCTCATGGAAGATCTTCCTGTCTGTCTCTCCTCTCTGTATATCTGACTTTCCAATAAAAATAAATAAATATTTTAAAATAAGATTTTTTCACAATTGCATTATCCATCTCTTATGTTCTTCAAATATACAAGGGAGAATAGTGTGCATATATTATACATCATATCTTTTGCTCATTCATACCACATGTATTTCTTTTAAGAACATAGTGACCTTATTCTCTTGCAAAATCTCAGTGTAGCTTTTAAATTCAAGAAAGTTGACATTGATACAATGCCATCTTTATAATTTTTGCAACTGCCTTTAATTTTATACTTTTTATACTTTCTCTGCTCCAGTCTAGGGCAATAAATTGTATTTTGCTGTCAGTAGACATTAACTTCTTTTAACCTTGAACATTTCTTCAGCTTTTTCTATAATTATTTATTGTATTTATTTGAAAGGCAAAGTTACCAGAGAGAGAGAGAGAGAGAGAAAGAGAGAGAAAGAGATCTTCGATCTGCTGGTTCACTTCTCAAATGGTTGCAGCAGCTGGTGCTCAGTCAGGCCAAAGCCAGGGGCTTTCTCCATGTTTCACACAGAGGTACAGGTGCCCTAGCAAAAGGGCCATCCTCCACTGCTTTCCCAAGCCATTAGCAGGGAGCTGGATGGGAAGTGAAGCATCTGGGATTCAAACCAGTGTCCAAATGGGATGTTGGCATCACAGGTGGTGGCTTTGCCTGCTGTGCCACAACACTGTTCCCAAATGATAGGCATTTTTAAAGAATAACAAGGCCCAGTGCAGTAGCCTAGTGGCTAAAGTCTGGATGGGAAGCTGGGAGGCTGGGATTAAAACCAGTGGCCATATGGGATCCCAGTGGGTGCAAGGCGGAGACTTTAGCCACTAGGCTACTGCACCGGGCCCTGTGGCAAAATCTTAACCATTGATGAGTGTGAATTAAGGACACTTTAGAGTTCATTGGCAACTTTCTGTGAGTTCAAAACTTTCTAAGCATAAAAATTAAAAGTATATAGGACAGTAAATCAGAAATTAAAATGAACAGAGTACATTAAAACTCTGCTAAAGTCCTTTGTGTGTTACAGACTTTAAAAAAAAATGCTGTAAAACTATTTTTGTTGACCTCAGTGGAGATTCTGGTTACAATCATTTTTTACGTGTTGAACACAGTGTTGGAAGAAAAGCTAGCACTTAGGTGAACTAAGTGATCAGGTTCTTTAGCTTGTTAAAGAAAGATGAACTGAAACCTGGAAACTGAGTGATAGTCAAGCAATGGAGGTGCATCTTTAGATACTTAATGATTTGCATGTGTTACTAGAATAAGATCACTACAGGCAGGCATTTTGGGTATTTGTTTAAACATGATCCATGCCATTTAACAGTCAAAATCCAAAGAGAGCAGCTGATTCTTCTTGACAAATGGAATGATTTCCTTAGCTCTGGGGAATACTTATCAGCTCAACATTCATGGAATTCTCTTTCCTTGGGACGACTCTCTTCATGCTCCTGCTTATAGACACCCTTGCCAGTTCTGCTCTCCATTTACCCTTAGCAGAATCTTGTTTTACTCCAGCAATTTGCACATTTGCACAATTGTACACCCAAGGTTTTTAGTTTCAAAGGATTGCTCAGGGTGTGTGTGGGTGTGTCTTAGCTCCCTCTTCCAATATGCATGTGTGCTCATGTGCCTGCATCACAGCCTGCTCTTTGAGAAACTGCACTCCTCTCTTGAATTCAGATAATTGTGTATATGAATTACAGATTGTTAACTGCAGTCATTTTTAGAAACCAGACTCTCAGAAGGAAGCCACTCTAATTTCCAAATAGACAAATAGTTTTTCACTCGGTGCTATCACAAGGGCCAAGGAAACTCTTTTCGAGAATACAGTTACAGGGCTGTGAGATTCACTAACATATTTAAATATTTTAAAGCAAATTATCATGCTTTCACCTGCGGTCAGAAAAACATGAAGGATTAAAAAAAAGATTAAAAAGTATCAGTTGTTTCCCCACCAAGAAGATTAGGCCTTCATTGTAAGTTGGTATAGAGCGCTTTGCTTATTCATTCGTTCATTTCCTTATTCTTTGGGAAGGCACTTCATGGATCTTGTATTTACTGAAGGGCGACATGAGAAAAAAAAAAATACTGCCGGGCATCCTTCTGAACCAATCACATCCCCCTGGCTTGCCTTCTAATGCGAAGATTAGTAGTTATCAGTTTTTTTATAATTCATTCACATTGACAACAGAAAAGGAGCATCAAGAAGGAGCTCAAAAATATGCCTGGGTCCCTTCCACCAATGGGAGAGACCTGGATGAAACTCCCAGCTCCTGCTTTAGCCCCCCACCCGGCCAGGCCATTGCAGCTGTCTGGGAGTGAACCAGTGGATGGAAGATATTTTTCTCACTCTGCATCTTTATCTCTCCATAACTTTGACCTTTTAAAATAGATAAATAAATAATTTTTAAAAATAGATGTCAACTGTTCACCTGCTATGCATATTGTAAATAGTCTTTCTCCCCTTTTTCTTTTATCTTTTTGTGGTATTTCGTACAATTCTGCAATTAAATCAGTTCATAATCATTCTTACAATTTCTGATTTTGCCATCTTTTGTGCTTGAAAAATGTCTCCTCATCCCCAACTCATATACGCATTCTCCCAATATTTGGGATGTTTGGTGGTTGTATTTTACTTTGAGGTTTCTGATCAGATACAATTTTAATTGATATGTATTTAAAGTAGAGAACAGAAGAATTTGAAATTGGGGTAAATTAATAAGAACTCTATTTAAAATTTAATGATTGTTTTTAGGACTCTGCAATGGAAGGATTAGACTGTGCATGCTTGTAATGTATATTACTTACAATAAAAATTGGGAAAAAATAATATGAGTACCAAAATACATCTCTTTGATTGTTCTGGCCATCCCTGAGTGAGCCAAAGTGAAGAGTTAGAGCTTATGAGATGTAGGGCACCAAGCCACGTGGAAGACACCTCCTTTGCTTGGATAATCTCCACCGTACAGATTACATGGATGACAGACGTTTTAGCTGTCTTGCTAAAGCATCCTAAGAATTGGGTTGACAAAATCTATACATCATTTTTTAGTGCAAGTTAATTACTCAGTAAATTTAAAAGAAGTGAAAATCTGATGTATCTGATAAATTTTAAGAACAATTTCCCATGAAGGTGCATTTGTTGTCTTGGGAGTATTATTTTCTATTGATTAAAAAAGTATTAATTAATATTTAGACAGAACATTTCCATCTGTTGATTTACTCCCCAAATGCCCACAACAGCAAAGGGCTGAACCAGGCTAAAGCCAGAATCCAAGTCTACCATATGGAGGGCAGGAACCCAACTTGAGTTATCTACTGCTTCCCAGGGTGAGTGTTGGCAGGAAGCTGGAATTAGGACTGGGGCCAGGACTCAAAGTCAACCATTCAAAACGGAATGGTGGGTGCCCCAACCAACCGCATTTTAACTGTTTTGCCAAATACTGACCCTCCTCTATTATGATTTTTGCATATTAATAAAGGAGAACTTTTCTAAGAGTTTTGCAAGGGAAAATTTTAGACTGCATGTGGTCATTTTAAATTTTACTTTCTGGTAAAACAAAGTAACAGAATACCACTTTTGGAAATTAAAGCCACTATTGGCACACAGGTTTGCTCATTTTCATGCAGGTGAGTTATTCAAAGCAATGTGTTATTTAGGAAAACAAAATTCACGTAAGAGTTGCTGGACCAAGTACCCAACAGAATTTTGCTCTACATAATTAGCATAAGACATAGGCAGGCAATTCAAGGGCGTATCAGGTGAGAAAAATTCCACTGAGCGTCAGCGGGGCATTCTTGGCACCAGGTAGTAAGTGTGACTGGGGATAAGCTGTGAGTACCAGACTTGCTGTGCCCCAGAAATGCCACTGTTTTCAGGAATGTCATTAATCGGGTTTTTAGGAACATTTAAAAGTCATGTGAAATAGACTACAAGGTGCTGAAAATTTTCCTTTGTCCATTTCAGAATAAACAGCATGTTGACAGCCAACAAAATAAAGTCTATTTTTGGTTTGAGGTGAGCTTGATGTTCTCTAACTCTTGTTTGAGTTACTTTATAATCAGTAACTTCCAGTCGAATGTTAAGTGTAGGATCAAAAAGTGTGAGTTGCCCTGTGGTGTGCTGGAAAACGCATCAACAAGTCAATTAAAATCCTACTTTAAAAGTGGGTTCATTCTGTGTGAATCCAGTTGCGTGTTAGTGGATGTTGTGTGTGCAGGCAGGGGACGCAAAAGGACAATTCGAACTCACTGCTTGGCATTGCAGATGGCTTTGTCTTTGGCTTCTTGTGTTTTCAGTTTCCTGTAATGCCCTTACTAACTTTGAGAAGGTAAAGATTATTTTTAAAAACATTCAAAATGGATTAAATTCTAGCAATGATCGGTTTGTTTAAGCTTTTGAGTGAGCTCAGTGACCAGTTTCACCTCCACGACCTTACCCACAGTCCTGGGATTTGGCTCTCATTGGGCATCCCATCCCAGAAGAGCATGGACAGCTGGGCTTGAAAGCAGGGTGTGTCTTGGCTATGGCTCCCAGACACCACTCTCCGGATTCTCGCTCATCATGACATTTGAGTTTGAGATTCACACGTTGGCATTGCTCCCTGGGCAGCTGGGAGGTTGCGTGGGGTCACAAGGCTCCTGACTCTCTTTTCTGCTGGCCTCATTGCCTTCTATGGTAGAAGTGATGCATCTCTGCCCTCTCTTGGGGATTCCTCACAAGTGTCCAAATAATCAGGTGGTGTTTGGCTCTTAAGTAGATGCTGTAGTGTCTGGATGACTCCCACAAGGGAAAGCAGTTTACCCACCATAGCCTCACGGAGGATTTTGCTGTTATTGAGTTTTTGGAGACTTTATTTGTTTGTGGCTTGGCTTTTGGGTGTTTTATTAGTGTGTATACACACACACACACACACACACACACACACACACACGCTGCAAGACGGATTCCTCTGCTTCTTTTTAACATCTCCTTAGCTGCCATTCATTTAGTTACTTGATAAAGATATATTGACTGCTCACTGTGTTTCACGTACTGTCTGTGTTGGCAAAATATATGGTTGGTCTTGCAATTTGGGAATCTGGTAGGAGCACTTTGGAAGTACTCCCACTGAGATAAGTAACTTTAAATAAAAAAACTTAGCCAGTCATCTAGCAGTTGTATATTTTAGGAACCCCAAAAAAGGAAAGGGGAAATTTGTAACCTCCAGCTTCTATTCCCAGCACAAATTTTCTTAGTTATGTGATCATGAGATAATGATTCAGTTGATGTTTTCTTCAGAGTTAAGCAGCTCTCCGGGCTCAGGAA
The DNA here is from genome assembly GCF_030435755.1 of Ochotona princeps. NCBI lineage: Eukaryota > Metazoa > Chordata > Mammalia > Lagomorpha > Ochotonidae > Ochotona > Ochotona princeps. The sequence continues at coordinate 34,054,716 of NC_080838.1, forward strand.
TCAGAACGTGACTTCTGTAATGCCGTTATGATTCCAGTTACACCGATCTCTTCCAATGAGTGCCAAGGCTATTTTAAATGCTCTTTGAATCCAGGACGTTCTGTAACTGTCATAGATGAGTATGAATGATCAGAAATACAGCCAAAAGTAATTTTCTAACTTTTAGTTGATTTCTATACTTTGGTGTTCTTCTTGGTAAAATGCGGCAGATAAAAAAAAAAGTTATGTTTTCTCCGGGAGTGAAAGTCTTCAAAGGCAACTCTAATCCCTGCCTTTGACTTAAGTATATGTTAATTTTTTAATTTTTATTTTTCATGCTATAGCTCCATAGGCTTAGGGAATTCTCCTTCCACTCTCTCTATTTTCCTGCCCTTGCCAACATCTTCCCTGCATTGTTACAATAGTGAAGTCCTGTAGCAACAGTCACAAATTCATCCTTCTGCAATTTAAGTGTATTCTGACATTGTAGGTATAGACAATGATAGAGAGTCCAGCATCCCATTGTAAATCTATTCTTAACAGTTTCATTGGGAGTCCATCTTTTATTCAGGATTAGAGACGCATACTGCACTGTGTCTTCACTTCTCAGTGTGCTACTCTCCCTTATGCAGTCCTTTTAGGTAAATATATGTATATATGTGTGTGTGGAGTGAATGACGTGAACTCAATAATCAAACTGTTGAGGTTTTTCCAACAAATGGTTGAGTGAATAAAGGATGAATATTCTCAAAGAATTTCATTGAGGTTAGGGAGGGTATGAAATAATGGACTGTAACAGAGGAGTCCTGAAGGAGGAGAAAAGGGCAATTTGGGAGCAAAAGTGACAGGAGTCAACTTGACTTCTCATAAAAGAAGGTCAAATCTTCCTAGGCTAATAGTTGCATCCATAGAAAGTATTTTAGATCCACAGGAAGCAGCTTTGGGGTGCTTTTGGTTGTGTAATAGGATTGGGGTTTTAACTGGCTGCTAGGGCCTAAATGTGAGAGCTCATATGTTGGACATTGAATCCTCAGATTTGTATATGGATGGTAATTGGAGGGGGCCTTTGGCAGATAATAACTGTGATGGGGGTCATGAGGTGGGCCCCAGAATGGCCTTCTTGGCTTTCTGAGAAACTGAAGAGAGACCAGTAACCTTGCTCTTTCTCACCGTGTGGTGTCTTCTGCCAGTTTTGAATGTAGCAGAAAAGCTCTTACCACATGCTGGTGCTGTGCCCTTGGAACACAAGAAATCAATCTCTTGAGAAACTCCCCAGGCTGAGATACTCCAATACAGCAACAGAACATGAACTAATACATTAACATTTCTTGGGAGGAGGAGGGAGAGAGAGTACTACACCCTGCACTAGATACAGGGTCCTGTAACACAAAGAATCTTCCTTCTTTCTTTCCTTCCTTCCTTCCTTCCTTCCTTCCTTCCTTCCTTCCTTCCTTCCTTCCTTCCTTCCTTCCTTCCTTCCTTCCTTCTTTCCTTCCTTCCTTCCTTCCTTCCTTCTTTCCTTCCTTCCTTCCTTCCTTCTTACCTTCTTTCCTTCCTTCCCTTCCTCTTTTCCTCCCTCTTTCCCTTCTCTCTCTCCTCCCTCCCTCTCTCCTTTCCTTCCTTCTTTGAAGGTTAATTTATTATCATTAGAAAGAGATAGAGAAGCAGAGACAAGGATCCTCCATCTGCTGTTTCACTCCCCCAAATGGCAACAATGGCCAAAGCTGAGCTGATACAAGCCAGGAGCCAGGAGTTTCTTCCAGGTCTCTTTTACAGTTGCAGGGCCCCAAGGATTTGGCCAACCTGTACTGCTTTTCCAGGCCACAAGCAGGGAGATAGATGGGAAGTGGAACAGCAGGGACAATAATTGGCACCCACATGTGATGCTGGCGCTTGAAGGTAGAAGATTAGCCAGTTGAGCCATGGTGACAGCCCTGAGGTCTGTGTTCCCAATAAGCTTCAAGTGATGCAGAGACCGAGGTGCCTCGCCTCAAGGCCTATACTTTATTGGCAGGGCTGGGGCCCGGGCATCAGCAGCTTTAAAAGCTAATCATAATGCTCTTCTTCTGAGCTTTGGATAGTTTGCTAAGTCTCATTTAAAATTACAACTCTGAATGGGACAGGGGTGGTGGTGGTAGTGCTGTGGCTCAACAGGCTAATCTTCCACCTGCCAGCACCAGCATTCCATATTATCTACTGTGTACCCCAGATACTCCGCTTTTGATTCAGCTCCTTGCTTATAGCCTGGGAAAGCTTTACAAGATCGCCCAAGGCCTTGGGTCTCTATACCCACATTGGAAACCCTCAAGGAAGTTCTGGTTCCTGGCTTTAAACCAACTCGGCTCCAACCATTGTGACCATTTGAAGAGTGAACTGTGAATGGCAGATCTCTCTCGCTGTCACTCCTCTCTTCTGTAAACATGCCTTTCAAATACAAATAAACAAACTTAAAAAAAATAAAATAAAAATACAACTTTAGGGGCAAGACACCTGTTAAACTAGGATGCTCATATACCACAATGAAGTGTGAGAGTTTGGTACTTGACCCAAGCCCCTGATTTCAGGCCCCTGATTTCAGCTCCCTGCTTAAGCATACCTGGGGGTTGGAGATGGGGAACACAGCAATGATGGTTCAAGCTGTTGGGTCTCTGCCATTCACATGAAAGATTTGGATTGCATTCTTATAATTATATCTTATAATTATATTGTAATTAATTGTATATGCTATATATTATAATTACATATTAGGATCATATATAATTTATATATATACACATATATATTTACAACTTTAAGGCAATAAAACAAATTGAAAAGGAAGAAAATCCATGATCTTTTCAAACGAACTATTTCTGATGGGAGGGGGTTCTTATTCATGTATATAAAAGAAAAATACTGTGATAATAGGATGAATGTGATTTTTATATTGTTTTTTGTTAATATTGCAATACATGTTGCCTTTTAAGGCTAATATCATGTTCTTTTAACAATTTCTTAACCATTTCTGTAACTGTAAATGAAAGCTTATAATTTTTGCTATCACAAATGATGACATAAAATATATCATATGACTACAACTTCTTTTTTTAGTGGAGAGATTATTCGTTTAGGCAGAAATTGCCAGGAGTGAGATTACATGGTCAACGCCTCTGAATATTTTTATGGCACTGACTGGGTTGCCAAATTACTTACTGAAAGGATCATGCTGGGAGCGAACTGGCTTTTAAAGGTCAGACTTATTTTGACACAAGATCAAGGTAAGTTATATTAAACTAACGACTTGACTGATGAGAAACAAAATATATCATTTCTTAACAGAAGAAGAATATATTGCAGGAATTTTGCTGAAGTCTCCTGTGCTGCAAATGTGTCAGGCATGTTCATTTTGGTCAGAATTATGAAGTATGCACATCTGAGGGTGACCTTTTGGCTAAACCATGGCTCAAACCACAGGTATGATCTTTCTAAATGCTTCTTTGAGTGACACAATGCCTGGGAAGGGCTGAGGCTTAGTTTAACGTGTGTGTGTGTGTGTGTGTGTGTGTGCGCGCACATGCGTTGCCTTCCATTTTATTTCATGGTCTCCTGTGTTGGAGATTAGGAATGAGATTAGAACTGATTGCCAGATTCTCTAGAAACAATGTAATTTTCTACTTCATAAAACAGTCATATTCTGACATGTAGTTTAAAAAACATTGGGGCCAACACTGTGGGGTAGTGAGTAAAGTTGCTGTAGTAGCCATAGCCCATGTGAGCGCTGGTTCTAGTCCCAGCTGCTCTATTTCCCATGCAGCTCTACTTCTGATCCTGTTGACGTACCTGGGAAAGCAGTGGAGGATGGCTTGGGTCTTTGGGCTCCTGCAACCATTTCAGAGACCCCCAAGGAGACTCCTGGCTTCAGACCAGCCCAATGTTGGCCTTAGCATCCATTTGAAGAGTGAACTGGGGGATGAAAGATCTTTCTCTCTCTTTCTCTCTCGGTAACTCTGCCTTTCAAATACATAATTCCTTTTTAAAAGATTTATTTTATTTATTTCTTATTGCAAAAGCAGATAAACAGAGAAGGAGAAACAGAGAGAAAGATCTTCCGTCCACTGGTTCACTCCCCAAGTGACTGCAAAGGCCGGAGCTGAGCTGATCTGAGACCAGGAGCTAGGAGTTTCTTCCAGGTCTCCCACATGGATGCAGTGTCCCAAGGCTTTGGACTGTCCTCGACTACATTCCCAGGCCACAAGTGGAGAGCTAGAGAGCTGGATGGGAAGTGGAGCAGCTTGGATATGAACCAGTGCTCATATGGGATCCCAACAGATGCAAGGCGAGGATTTCAGGCACTAGGCTATTGTACCAGGCCCTAAATACATAATTCTTTTGGTGAGAATGATTTATTTTTGTTTCATTTGAAAGGAAGAGTTACTTAAAAATAAAACTAAAATAAATCTTTAAAATATTCTGTATTTGAAATGCAAAGTTACAGAGAGAAGGAGGGAGGAGGGAGAGAGAGGTTTTCCATTTGCTGGTTCACTCCCTGGAGAGCTGAAATAACTGAAACTGAGCAAATCTGAAGCCAGGAGCTTCTTCTGGGTTTTCCATGCAGGTGCAGAGACTGAAAGACTTGGGCCATCCTCTTCTGCTTCTCTAGACCCTAAATGGGGAGTGGGATCAGCAGTGGAACAGCCAGAACTTGAACTGGCACTTATGGGATGGCAGCAGAAGCTGAGTATACTTTGCCATGGCATCAGCTCCCATAAAAAAATAATTCTTAAAAAAATAAAATACTGTGCACAGGAGGTTTCATCTGCACAAAGCAAGGACTGTATTATTTTGTTATTCTTGGTTTAGCAGATACCTTGTGAAAAGGCTACAGCTGGTATGTGAATGCAGTCATGGAAATTGGAGCCACAGGTGACCTAAAAGAAGATGGATCATTTCTGTGACACAGATTTACATTACGTGAGCAGTCATAGGATCTGGTAACCAGCGTTTTAAAAACTGTTCCCGGTTGTCTTAGTCTCTGCAAAAATGGTCATGTCCTTTGCCTCCTTCTTTCTGAAATACACTTGAAATTACTGAGGAGAATTTGGAATAACATCATTTATTAGTTATCCAAGACACTTGCTCTTGCTCATTCTTAAAGTTACTTTCCTATATTTATCTTTGATTTCCCTGTTTCAGACACATAAATGTTCTTGAAGATCAGGGCATCTAAGCAATCTAATTTAACGGCTGTCTCTTTTTCGTATCATGTCCAGGTACAACTTCATGGGTCACTGAAGAAGACTTTCTCATTTCTCAAACAACTTAGATTATGATCTTCACCAGCAGTGAGAACCACCTTGCTGGCGGGCATTTAGGTGTTTGGGGAGACACACAGGAGGAGTTGGAAGATGCTAAAAGGAAGGATGGAAACTCATGCTTGCTCCTGATGTAATGGTCTCAGGGCAGGCATGAGAAAGAAGTGCTCACCTTGGCATCCTTAGGGATGTAAAAAGAGTCTTACCAAGCAGGAGTTGGGCAGAGGCCCTAGGGATAGAGAGAGCTGGATTTCTGTAGCATTTCCCTCACTTTGCAGCCGTGAGACTGGGCAAGATCATTAACCTCAGGATTATCTCCTGTTAAATGGGGTTAATGCCTACTTCCTCAAATGGCAGATAGAAGTTGTCCTGGCTTGATCTTCCTGATGAGGTACACTGAATGATGCTAAATAGTGATGGCTGATGTTTAAAAAAAAAAAAAAACTGAATGGGACTTTTCATTCCAGACCTTGCATTCAATGACAACTCCAGACATAATGAAATATTTAGCAATCAGGAAAAGACAAAGCTCCATAAAAATTTAATTCTATTGCCATAAAGTAACAGCAGAATATTGGAAACCAAAATTAATAGAAAAATTGCATTTGTTAAAAAATATATAATAATTTTAACAGAAGGTATGGGGAGCTCAACACTAAACATTCTAACACATTGATGAAGTGTGTTTAAGACAGTCTAAATAATTGGCAAAATATATTGTGTTTATACGTTGAAAGATTCCATGTTGCTAAAATGTCAGTGCTTTCTGAATTGGGCTAATTATTTCGATGACATCCCAATTAAGATCCCCAAAAGAACTTTTTTTTGTTTGTTTGTTTGGTAGAAGTTGTCAAGCTAGTTCTAAAATGTATAGTGAAATGCAAAGAATCAAAAATATCCAAAGGGAAAAAAACTTTAAAAATAAAGTTGGAGGATGTACTGAAACAGGTTTTAAGACACTTCAAAGGAACAGTAGTCAAGATAATACGGTAATAGAATAAGGGTAGAAAAAACAGCCAAAGCAAAAAGTCTAGATATATATCCATAGACAAATGGTGAAATAATTTCTCCATAAATATCGAAGCAATTCAAGGAAAAAGAAAACATGTTTTATAAGTGATACTTAAATAATTAAATATCATAAAAAACTAATAAGCTTCAACTTCATATACTGTATAAACACTAATCACTAATATGAAAGCTAAAACTCTAACAGCAGCAAGAAAAGAAAAAAGAATATCTCAGAGACTTCACAGTAGACAATGACTTATGAGAGAGAACACAAAAAAAATGTTATCACAAAACAAAGATTGACCAAGTCAACTTTATCAAAATTAAAATCTTTTGTACACCGAAAGATACTATTGAGAAAACTGATAAACTGGGAGTAAATATTTGCAATACATATGGTCAGATAAAGCATTTGAATCTAGAATATGTATGATGAGCTTCTATAAATTAATAAGAAGAAGCTAAACAATTAAATAAAAATAAGCCAAAGGTTTGAATAGATATGTCACAAAATATTCCATGTAATATGAACAAACACAAAAATATGTTCAATACTGTAGTCATTGAAGAAAGGCTAATTAAAATTGCAGTGTAATACTAGTCACTCATACAAAAGCCTAACAAGACTAACTGAACAAAAGATGTAGAATGGAGCTTAAATACATTGCTGATCAGAATATAAAATGGAGCAACCACTTTAATAATAAAATACTTGGCAGTTTCTTATGAAGTTAAACATATACCTACCCTATGAAGCAGAAATTAGATATTAACTGAAAGGAGGCGAAAACATTCATTGAACCAAACCTGGAAACAACCCAAAGGTCCATCAACAGCAGACTGATAAACAAATTGTGCTATATTCATACAGGGATTACTTGGCAGAAATGAAAAAGAATGCAGTACTGACATACATAACTTAGGTGAATAAAAAATGTTAAAAAAAAAAGCTAAGCGCATAATTAAACATACCATGTGATTGTACTAATATAAAGGTCAAGAACAGACAAAACTAAGCTATGACAACAGAAATAAGAACAATGGTTTCCTATGGGTGGAGTTCACTAAAAGGAGCACAGGGGAAATTTTGGTGATAAAGGAAACGTTCCACATCTTATGAAGTGTGTGGATAACATTTACCAGAACTCAGCAGATCAAACATTTAAGATTGAAGATCTGCTCACTTTGTGCAAATTCTATTTGAATAAAAAAGTGGATGCATCTCAACTGAAAAAAGTCAGACTGGAAAAAGCAAATGGAACAACTTCATGTAAGTAATTTTGTTTCTGTAATCTAGAACTTAAAATTTCAAAAATTTACTATTACATGTTTTTTCTTTACCCTTTATTGTATGCTTCTCTCCATTCCTGAGAGGCAAACCATGATTATTTTCACCAAAGTAATTTCTGTCTCGGATGTAGAGGAGAAGAAAGATAGCGAATCACAGCTTTACGAGAGCAAAGAGCTGCAAGCAACGGTTTGCAAGTTCCTCGGTTCCCAGCAAGTGGTGTTCAACTATATGCAGTTCATAGCATCTCTAGTACACTTGTTTGGACTTCAAATGCTTCTTATTTCATGGTAATGTGTTTCTTGTGGATGGGACAAAATGGAAAGTTAGGGAGGGAAATTGTATTGTGAATGATAGAAAAGCTCAGATTGTATCTCTAAACCTCTACGTATTTGAAGTCAAAGTGCCGGGAAGAATGAGGCAGGTAAGGTAAACAAATTCAATGCAATTTCATGTGGACAGTTTATTTTTTCAGATTTAAATTGTGATATACCTGCTTAGGATTGCGTTTATATATTATGTATTATCATGTATTTCCTTGCTATGTGTCCAGTTTTGGGGGCTTGTTTCTCTTTATGGAAGTTTTCTATATAATTGGGTTGAACTAACTGGTTAAGTGAAAAATGACTGACTTATCTTGTGCAAAATGTTTTTAAATTTCCTTTTTAAAAGATTTATCTATTTTTATTGGACAGGCAAGATACGCACAGAAAAGTAGAGACACAGAGAAAGCTCTTTCATCTGCTGATATACTCCCCAAGTGGCCACAATAGCCAGAGCTGAGCTGATCCTAAGCCAGGAGCTTCTTTTGGATCTCCCATGTGGGTGCAGCATCCCAAGGCTTTTGAGCTATCCTCTGCTGCTTTCCCAAGCCACAAGCAGGCAGCTGGATGGGAAGTGGGGCAGCTGGGATATGAACTGGTGCCCATATGATATCCCAGGCATGCAAGTCAAGGACTTAGCTACTAGATCGTTGCACCAGGCCCAATAATGCTTTTTTTTTTTTTTTAAGATTTATTCATTTTATTATAGCCAGATATACACAGAGGAGGAGAGACAGAGAGGAAGATCTTCCGTCCGATGATTCACTCCCCAAGTGAGCTGCAATGGGCCAGTGCGCACCGATCTGAAGCCGGGAACCAGGAACCTCTTCCGGGTCTCCCACGCGGGTGCAGGGTCCCAATGCATTGGGCCGTCCTCGACTGCTTTCCCAGGCCACAAGCAGGGAGCTGGATGGGAAGTGGAGCTTCCGGGATTAGAACCGGCGCCCATATGGGATCCTGGGGCTTTCAAGGCGAGGATTTTAGCCGCTACGCCACGCCACCGGGGCCCCCCATAATGCTTTTAAATTTATATGTTGTTGGGTAGGGATATGACATTATTTAATCTGTGTATTTTAATTATATAGTGACTCATTTTGAAAAAAAAAAAAAAGAACTTTTAAAAGTTTTACACTGACAGAAAAGCTGAAAAGAAAGGACACAGAATTTTTATATACCCTTTATTCACCTACCTCCCCCACCAAGACAGTCATTATTTAAAAAAAAGTATTTATTTTTATTGCAAAGTCAGTTACACATAGAGGAGAAGAGACAGAGAGGAAGATCTTCCATCTGATGATTCGCTCCCCAAGTGACCACCACGGCTGGAACTGTGCTGATTCGAAGCTAGGAGCCCAGAACCTCCTCCAGGTCTCCTACGTGGGTGCAGGGTCCCAAGGCTTTGGGCTGTCCTCGACTGCTTTCCCAGGCCACAAGCAGGGAGCTGGATGGGAAGTGGAGCTGCCGGGATTAGAACCGGTGCCCATATGGGATCCTGGCGCGCTCAAGGCGAGGACTTTAGCTGCTAGGACATCACGCCAGGCCCTAGACAGCTATTCTTATTATTAACTTCTTTCATTACTGTGGGCTCATTTGTGACAAATGGTGAATATCACAGATGCAGTATCACTAACAAAAGTCCTGGTTCACATTCAGGCTCCCTCCTGACCTGTACATTGTATGATTTTTGACAAACGTATGGATGGCTGTCCACCACTTGAACGTCTCACGTAGCAGTCTCCGTGCCTAAAAATCCCATTGCGCTCCACTCACACAGCCGTTCTTTCCTCCTTCAGAAACCCTGGCCACCATCTCCTTACTGTCTCCATTGCTTTGTTTTTTCCAGAGTATGATATGGCTAGATTTATATCATGTGTAACCTTTCTTTTTTCTTTTTCTTTTTAAAATATTTTTTTTATTTGAAATGCAGCTTTTAAGGAGAGAAAGAGAGACAGAGGTAGCAGGTTTTCTGTCTACTAGTTCACTCCCCAAATGGCTACAATGACCATAGCTGAGCTGATCTGAAGCCAGGAGCCAGGAGCTTCTTCTGGGCTTCCAACATTGGTGCAGAGTCCCAAAGACTTCAGCCATCCTCTGCTGCTTTGCCAGGCCATAAGCAGAGAGCTGGATTGGAAGTGGAGCATTTGGGACATGAACCAGTGCCCTTATGAGATGCTGGCACCACAGGATTGAGAATTAACCTGATACACCATGGCACATACCCCAGTTTTTTTTTTTTTTAATTCCTTTAACTGAATAAGATGCCTATATGGTTTTTTTTTTCTCGTGGCTTGATGGCTCATTTCCTTTTTTAAAAAATCACTTATTGTATGTATGTGAACACAGTGTATTTATTCATTCATCTATTGAAGAACATCTTGGTTGTGTCCCAGTTTTTGTGATTGTGAATAAAGCTACTGCAAACATTCTTTGCAGGCCTTTTTTTATGTTGACCTAAGTTTTTGACTCATTGAGGTAAGTATCAAAGAACATGATTACCCTTTTTTAATATAAAAATTTGTATAGACATCTTGTTCTCTTGTAGTTAACTCCTGTGCCTATGCCTCTTTCTATTTCTTTCCTTGAACACTGTTTCAGTTTTGCCATGTGTAAATCATACAGAATAACAGAAGCACATTAACCACTTTCTTTCTGAAAAAGGAGAAAATGCTTTCAATTCTTGTAGGTCCCTCCCTGGTGAAATGAAGCTTGCTGGTGGAGGTGGTCCAGGAAATAAGCTTTTGGACTGTTTCTGCAGGAGGAATGTTAAATAATCATTCTCACCAAAATGTGCTGCCTCATTACTTCTGATTGCCACCATCACATTCATCTGTGTAGTATGAATTTTGCTTTTTATATTGATGATGCCTCTATCTATTCACTCCATTGGTAGACTCTGGTTAAGGAGGAGAGATGACTTCAGAGTTCTCATCCTCCATAACATACGTGCTTTCTTGGACAAACTGTTCACCTTTTCTGATCTTCAGCGTCCTTGTTTGTGCAATGGAAGTGATCATATCCACCTTGCAATGTGACATGGAGAATTTGAGATGATGTGTATAATAACCTATCTGCCACCCACTGGCCTGGCACATAGAGAACAATCTATTAGTGGCATCTAGGTGATGGTGAGTAATAAAGATGAGCTGCTGAGTACAGCACATATATATAAAACCCTACAAAATTAGATGGTTTGTATTTTGATGGGGCCATTTTATTAGAGAAGGATAAGGACCGACACACTGATGTGCCTTCCAACAGCCTTCTTTCTCTTAGCCACTGCTGTACACTCACACTTAAAGGCTTTAGAGCTTTCTCCTTGCCATGAATGTGCAGCTCTCTTACTGATTCACCTGCATAATTTTTGCCCATCCAGCTGTGTCCTCTCAGCAGCTAAGGACACACAAGCAGTTGTTTTCTTTGTTCATATCTATTCCACATTCTCCTTTCTTCTTGCCCATGGCTCATCTGAAGCTTCCTGACCATTCCACAAAGCATCCCTGCATGCTTCAATCCATAGAGTTCTTTGCTGCTCGCCTTTCTTTCCTGACACCCACAGAACTCTTGACAACTGGCCATTAATTGGCTCATTCTTACATACTCTGTTGTTGTTGATGATCAATTTCAGCAAACTGTTAACAGATTGTAGACTAAAGATTACAGATTGAACCTGGCGAGGTAGCCTATTGGCTAAAATCCTCACCTTGCATGCACTGAGATCCCATATAGGCGCTGGTTCTAATCCCAGTGGCCCCGCTTCCCATCCAGCCTTCTGCTTGTGGCCTGGGAAAGCAGTCGAGGACCAACCACAGTCTTGAGACCCTGTACCTGTGTGGGAGATCTGGCCGCTGTGGGGAGTGGATGGAAGATCTTATTCTGTGTCTCCTCCTCTTTGTATATCTGACTTTCCAGCAAAAATAAAATAAACATTTTTTTAAAATGATTATAGATTGTGGATTCTGTTCCTTGACCTCAGTATGCATCACGTGAAGCTGCTTGATTCTACAGAACATTAGTTTCTTTTGACTCAACTGTAGGAACCAAAACATAGTTGGCAGCCTTAACCCAAAAACTTGTAATAGATTTCTAATTAACTCTAAAATAGGGAAGATATTCATTTGTCCAGGAAATACTTGATCCTATCTAGAAGTAAGAATATGAACTTACTAACTATCTCCTTCCTGTAGACTTCATTATTTCCTAAGGGGCTTACGTGCCACATTAATGGAAATACTAGCACAAGTGACATGTAACTAGGACATCTTTCTTAATTTTTAATTACTTATTTTTGTTTGACTGGGAGAGACAGCAAGCATATTTCCACCCAGGTCTCTCATGTGGTGATTAGGAATGCAATAGCTTGTGCCATCTTCTGCTGCCTCTCACAGTACATGTTGTCAGGAAACTGGAATCAGCAACAAAGCCAGGGCTCAAACCCAATCATTTAGAAATGGAATGCAGGCAGCCCAGGCAGGGTCTTAACCTCCTAGGCCAAATAGTATTTCCTGAAAGTGAACATTTTTAAGGTAAAAAATGATATAAGAGGAGTCAGCATCGTGATGTAGCACACCGAGTCTCAACTTATAGTGCTGGCATCCCACATGGACACCCATTAGAGCTCTGGCTGATGCGCTTGGTGATCCAGCTCCCTGCTAATGGCCTGGGGAGGCAGGGGAAGCTGGCCCACATTCTTGGGCTCCTGCATCAGTGTGGGAGACCTAAAGAAAGCTCCTGGATCTTGTCTTTGGATGAGCCCAGTTCTGGCTGTTGCGACCATTTGGAGAGTGAACCAGCCAGTGGAAGTTCTCTCTCTGCTGCTTCGAAGACTCTGTCTTTCCAATAAAAACAAATAAATATTTTTTAAATAGCATGAGAGCTTCCAAGTCTAAGTAGAACATAATTATGTGGACTATTTAATATTTCTTTTTATATTTTTCTTTTCATTCCTCTTCCTTAGCACAGCATGAGTGTCCTCTAAGCTATTTTGGTTGCTATCCTCTATGACAATGACAGTATATTTGCATAAGGGGAAGCTAATTAGCCAGGGACTTGAACAGTCAGTGCAGGTTATGTGTAGGAGGCCCATCCTAAATCCTGAGTCTGAATGAGTCTAGAAAGCCCTGGAATATTCCATACCTCCACAAGTCTTCTGTGTATTTCTCCCACCCAAGGTCTGTTTCTCTTATAAAGGGTCACAACTGTCGGCAGAGGTTGGCTGGTGTCACAGAAATCCTGATCTCAGGTGTCCCAGTCCCTGAGGAGTGTCCCAGTCTCTGAGGAGTATTCTGGTTACAGGTAGTGTCCCAGTCTCTAAGGAGTATTCTGGATACAGGAGAAAGGAATACATGTTTAGGGTCGTTCTGCCTTCCATCAGCGGGTTTCACTAGTGACTGGCTTTTCTGTCGCTTTATCTCCATGCTGGTTCCTGTTCGGAGCACTAGCTCTGGGCAACTGAATGTCAGTTCTCCAGGATGAAATAATTTGGCAGAACTCTCCTTTGTTCATTGAAAACAATATAAATAAAGGGTTTGCTGAAGCTGGATGTTTCTGTACGCTAGAAGATTATTCCTGAGGAGTAATAGAATGATGCATTAAGCATTTGTTTCCTACCACTGAGCTCTGAAAGGAGCCCACATCCCCCGGGAAGGAAGAGCCTGCCCTAGTGCTGAGTTTCCAGTGCTTCCCAGCCTTTGCCCTATTACATGAGTTTTTCCAACGTGCTCTGTAATAACACCCACTCTTTTCCCTGTACTCCGGGACCCACATGATGTTTTGTTATGCTCCTGCTGAAAGAAAGGGTGTCAGTGCATGCTGTGTCTTTGCATTTGGCTCCAGGGATTTCCCTTGGACTTGGAAAGAATAACCCAATTCCACTCTAAAACATACAGGAGAGATAGAGAAAGCAATTAAGCCCCAGGAATGTGCAATGGTGTCTACATCTTGTTCAAAATAATGAGCTTTTGAGGATAGATTACCTTTAGTATCATGCCTGTGGATGATCAATTATTGTAAATTTGAATTATCAGCAGTGTTGTTCACCATCAATTAATATGGCAATGGCTTCATTTGGTTTTATTCTCCAAGATAATCAATATAACCAGTATTCAACAGGCACCTCCAAGGCACCATTAGCTCCTAATCGCTCCTCCCCTGGTCCGCCTGGAATATTTATGGTGAGAGGTCAGCTATCGCCTCTTTGGCAGCTGGTCCTGATTTCCTGTTGGGCAGAGTTGCCCACATTCCCATTTGCAAAGCGAATGTCACTAAGGGAGAGGGGCGGGGCTTAAGAGCCTTAAAAGAGAACAAGGAGTCATCCACTCTTCTAAAAGAGAACTGTGCTTGGGAGGAATCCTATCTACATATTTCTTTCTTTAGCCTCACTCACCCAAGGGTCAGGATTGAAACTTTCTATCCATTCTTTCTCTCTCTCTCTCTCTCTGTCTCTCTCTCTCTCTCAGCCTTTGCCCCAGTCCTGCCAGTCACAGGGCAATCAGCCGCTAGCCTCCAGAGCTTGGCTGTGAAACAGAATGAAATTTGTCAGAAGTGTGTCAGGTATTTCTGCCTAGCTCCTAAGAACCCATAGCTACAGAAACTCCCTTCGGAAGCTGCCTTGGAGTTTGGAGGAAGACAGGCAGGACAGAGCAAAGTGGGACATGTCCCTGGCTGAAGACCTACTTGCTGAGACGCCATCCTGGTCACACTGAACCACCGTGCTTGTGATCTGCTGGAGCTCATTCAGATTGTTTTCTACTGAGAGCTCAACCCCACCACGATTATGCTGCTCTGGCTCATTCTGTTGCCAGGAGTCTTTACATTCAGTCGTGTGAATGTCTCGGCACTCCAGCCACAGAGTGGTCCTGACAGACACATCCGGGGACATGGGCACTCTCCTTGTGTGGGTAAGTCCTTGAGCAGGACCTCAGACCCTCCTGGAAATAGCCCTCAGATGCCTGCTCTTACACCTGTGCAGCTCCTATTTATTCTTGGATTTTTTTTTCTGATTCGTCTTCGGGTATGTGTATTGCCTTATGTTTTTCTTTTCCACTGCATGTTTATTTTCTCATTGGCTCATCTGCTACAGATTATAAAGGTTCATGGCTCTCAAACTGCTCTTCTGTAGGTGCCTAAATAGAGTACATTTTAAATTAGCTGGGTATTTCTTGTCACCCAAACCCGTGCTTATTCTGACATGAAGAGGAACTAGCAGCTGGTAAATAGTTTCTTATTGGAAAGTGCAGAGATGCAGGGATTCTCAGGTTTTGAAAACGGTTTCTAATTAAGCTGTAAGGGGAGGGAAAATCCTTCCTTCTGATACCTCTCTGTAAGAACCCAGAAGTTGCCAAAAATTGGTGATGTGTGGGGAGGGAATTGGGAACAAAGGTGGTTCTGTCACTGTGAAAATTAACCCAAGTTTCGAGTTCAGCCACCTTCTTCCTTTTTGCCTCCGTGGCAGTGGCTGGAGCTCTGACGCAGAACAGCTTTTCAGTGACAGGTGCCTTATACTTGGAGAACCACTAAGAAATGACAATGAGCATATCAACCCCTCTCACAGTAAGTGGATTTGTAGTCATCAGGTAATGAACATTGTAATGCAGATTATCATCCTGCCCAAATATTTTGCAAAAAAAAAAAAAAACCCTAAAAACAAACAAAAACACCTCACTGTCCATGCATTTGTTTCGTCTTGGGGAGGGTCTCTGAACTACTGCCCAGACAAGAAACTATTTGCATCTACTTCAGATATGAATGCCCTGAAATTCTGGTCTGGTTATCTTGCCCTTCTGAGATGATGTCTGACCTTCAAAAAGAGGTAGATGAAGGGAAACCTAGTAAAGTATCCAGGAAAGAAACCTCTAGAAGAAAGCAAGCTAACAAGTATAGAGAGAGCTGAGCTGAGCTTAGGCTCACTGCCAGAGCTGGGCTGCTGTCCTGGCTCTCCATGAAGGAAGTTAACAGTCAGGAAATCAGGTGTTCTTGCTCCCAGGCTCTGGGCTTTATCGCCAGGCAGAACTCTCTGTAACAGGTGTGCAGAACGTTAGGCTATTTGAAGGAAGGGCTGTATGCTAATTATCTTTATGTCCCCAGTGCCTAGTGAACATTCCCACTTTCATCAGATGGTCTCAGTACATTCTAGATGAATGAATGCAGTCTTTGTTTGACCTGTTAATAGCAGAGTTCTGGAGAATCCTGACAAAAGGGAGTGACGAAAGACAGGAACAACCCCATGAACCTCTCCCTTAGCTGTTAAAGGCACAAATAAAAACTGCACAGTTATGTCAGATGCACTGGAGCCTCTCTGGGGTGGGAGAATTTTCCTAGAGCAGTTGGCAAGTTACCCAAGTCAGAGACTGCCAATCTTGTAGAATGCAAGGGGTGAGGGTGGAAGCCAACCAGACAGCTGGTGGTGAAGAAAAAAGAACTGATCCTCTGAAGAAGAGCCCAGAAAAGGGGAGGGATGGACTTCTGTGCTTAGCTCTGGTGTGTGATTCCTGCTGGTCAACAGCCTGTCTCTTGTGTTTCTTGCCATCCTGCTCTGGAACACCTGTGCTGGAGAGGATCGCACCAAATCAACAGGGAGTCTAGCATAGGGACAACAATTTGTTTCATACATGGAGGAAACTCAGGTTTCAGAAGTAAGCCTACAACTGAATTTCATGCTATTGACTTACTGCTTGGATGGCCTTAGATTGTCACTGGGAAATAATATCCCAGCTGTTAGGATTGTTGCTAAGATGGTCTGAGAAAATTTGTGAGAAGTACCTTTCCCAGTAACTAGCTGAGTAAATGTCCTTGTGAGCTCCAGATCTTGGCTAAGCCTCTTTGTTCAAGTCATCCTCTAAGACCCCACATAGTGGTAGGATGCTACTTTGTGTTACTGTCTGCCTCCTACTCCCCTGTTCTTTGCAGGCCCCTGGCTAGAGCCCCCTTGTTTACACTTCAGGTCTCATATTAGCTAATAACTGCCGAGGTCACAACCTGTTACACCTGGCATTTCTCCTCTCTAGATATGCTGCCATCTTCTGCCTTTCCCTCATTTAAATTCTACCTGTCTTTTTTTTTTTTTTCCCCTTGGTATTGAGACAGACCATTTCTGCAGCCAGTCTGACATAGCAAGAACAACGCTTTGTGGTTTAACAAGATTTAGATACACTCCAAGGACTGCTAGCCAGATAAATCAAACAATAGCAACACAGAAAGGTTTTGTTTCCACTCCCCTCTCCCACCCCCTTGCAAGAAATTGAATGAGTATTCTGTTAGCTTCCATTTGAACTCAAGATGAAGAGAACAGCAAAGAAAGCAGCCGGCATTTGGCTTCTGAACTTGGAAGCCAATTTGCCCTTGAGGACAAATATCAGCTGTAAGAGGAACATTTCCTGCTTGACGTTCGTCCTTGCATTATTTGTACGAACTTTCTTGGTAAACACAGGGCAAGGAAGAAGTTCAACCTCAGAGAGCCAGCTGCTGGGTGGTTCAAAGGTTACCAACCGGTAGATCCGTTTAGCAGCAAACAGTGAAATCCTGGAGTTCACCAGTGAAGGTTTGGTCAGCTTCCCCGTCATGTGCAAACCTCAGTGATTCCTACATCAGAATTTTGCTTCTTTTTAATCAAAGTTGTACAAAGGTGTTTAAAAGTTTTGTACAGAGAAATTGCAGAAGAAGCCTTTATATATATATATATATATGCATAAAATCATTCCTTCAGTGAGTCAGTGGTGCTTGGTCTTTAGAGGGTGGGAGAATTTGGTGGTTAAAAGTGTACATTTTGGAGACAGACTGTCTCAGTGCTGATCCTACTGCTTGCAACTGTGTGTCTGAAGTTTCTTACCACGAAGTAGGGTTAGTTACCCTGTCCCAGAGCTATGGTCAGCATCATGCTAATGTAGTCCTCTCTGGTGCCCACAATGCATTGCATAAATTCGTCAGTGTCAAGGTCAGCATCCCAGTGAGTCTGGAGTACAGTCTGTTCTGGGGGTGGAACCCAGGTCTTTTTAAAATGCTCCCTTGGTGAGTCTAATCTGTAGTTTGGGCATAGAATAACTAAATCAATGCGTACGAAGTACACAAAACAGAGCGAGCCTGTAAAAAACACTCGGAATATTTTTATTATTGTTGCTAAAATGATCTCTATTGGCATTTATGGTAATACAATTTTCAAAATGTGGCTTGGCTTCAGCTACAATCATACACACACACACATGTGCACACGCGCATATGAAAAAATGTCATGTTGAGAAACCTGGTGAGTGTTTCATAACAAAAAATTTTCTTGGGGCCAGCACGGTAGTCTAGCAGCTAAAGGCCTCACCTTGCACATGCTGGGATCCCATATGGGTGCTGGTTCTAATCCCAGCAGCCGCACTTCCCATCCAGCTCTCTATTTGTGGCCTGGGAAAGCAATCGAGGATGGCTCAAAGTTTTGGGACACTGCACACACATGGGAGACCTGGAGCAGACTCCGTGCTCCTGGCTTTGGATGGTCTCAACTCCAGCTGTCGCGGCCGCTTGGGGAGTGATTGAACAAATGGAAGATCTTCCTCTGTCTCTCCTCTTCTCTGTATATCTGACTTTCCAATAGAAATAAATAAATCCTTAAAAAAGTTTTTTACTCAATAGGCAGGTGCTGTGGTACGATGAATTAAACCACTGCTTGCAGAATCAGGATCCCATATGGGCATTGCAGCTCTCTGATGATGACCTAGGAGAGCAGTGGAGGATGGCCCAAGTCCTTGGGACCCTGTTCCCACATGGGAGACCTTCAAGGAAGCTCCTGGCTATAGCCTGACCTAGTGTCAGCTTTTGTAACTATTTGGAGAGTGAACCAGTACATGGACAAATTCTTTTAAACATTAATACTTTTAAGTATTGCATTGTCAAACTGAGTGATTGACTGATTCTTGCAAGGCAGGAAGAGTGAGATCTTTCATCTACTAGTTTAATGCACAAAAATCTGCAACAGCTGAGAATGAGCCAGACTGAAGTCAGGAGGCCAGAATTCAATTCCAGTGTGCCACAGGAGTGTCAGGGACCCGAGGATCGTGTTGAGTCATCACTGGCTGCTTCCCTGGACTTTCAATTAGCAGGCAGCTTGAACTGAACGTGAGAAAGTTGGGACTGCAGGTATGGCACTCAGGTAGAGGATGTGGCATCTTCTCTGAGGCTTTTAAAGCTGCTGAAGACACATAAAGGTCATTGCTTCTTTTCATCAGCTTACCTTGTCGGGCTAGTTAGGGTTTGGAGAGTAAGAATGATTTACTTGTGTTCAGATAGAACACAAAGCCATAGATTGTTTCCATCAAAAGTGGGTGTCCCCTGGGATTTGATGAAGCTGATTTGATGTATCCTTCTGGTCCTTCTGCTGACCTCTTGGTCACTTCTGTGTCTCACTTTCCTCCTGCACACTCTGTTTTCCGTGCTGCATCACCAGGCTATTCCCCACTCAGTTTCTCTTACGTTGGGGAAGAACCCGTGTTATGAGGGTGAAGTGCAGGCGCTATGAGAAGGCTTGCAACAACCACCACAAGCCTGCTTGCTTGCATTCTGGACAGCTCATCTCACAATGAAAGCAAAACATACTTAATTTCCTTTTTTTTTCTTTGAAAGCTTTTGTGCCACCCCTTTTTCAAAAAGCATTTTGTTAAAACACAATATACAGAGCATTATTGCACATAAGTATACATACATGCTCTCTTTGGTCATCTGGCTCGACTCCTAAACAATACCCTAAGAACAAAGTGTTACGAGTACCCCAAGAGTCCTCACTATTCCTCTTTTCTTTCTATTAGTAATGTGTAAAGCAGTTGTGTTGTGTCATTTTTAAACATCTTTTGAAGATTTTATTTGTTTTTATTGAAAAGTCAGATATACGGAGAGGAGGGGAGACAGAGAGGAAGATCTTCCGTTCAATGATTCACTCTCCAAGTGATTGCAATGGCCTGAGCTGTGCTGATTCGAAGCCAGGAGCCAGGAAGTTCGTCCAGGTCTCCCACACAGGTGCAGGATCCCAAGGCTTTGGGCCGTCCTCGACTGCTTTCCCAGGCCACAGGCAGGACGCTGGATGGGAAGTGGAGCTGCCGGGATTAAAACAGGTGCCCATATGGGATCCTGGCATGTTCAAGGCAAGGACTCCAGCCGCTAGGCCATTGCTTTGGGCCCTGTCATATCATTTACATGATATGACACAGTGTGGGAAAATTGTATGACTATAAACCAAAAGACATGACATTCACGCTAGCTATCACATACAAAAGAAAACATGTGGTAATTTTCTTATTGAGTTTATGTTCACTTAGCATTATACTCTCCAGTTGCATTAATTTTGTTTCCAACATCAATATTTCGTTCTTCTTTATGACTGAGTAGTCTTCCATCTTGTATGTGTGTGTCATATATTCTTTATCCAGCCATCAGTTGATGGACATCTAGACTGATTCCACAACCTATGAATTGTGTTGCTATGCACGTTAGCATGCAGGTAACTCTCGCGTGAACTGTTTCACCTTCTTTGGATGTGCTTCCAGGTGTGGTATAGCTAGATTATAGGGTACATCTGTTTTTAGTTTTCTGAAGATCATTTCTGTTCTTAAAGGTTGCAAAATTATTGTTGTCTGTTGCAGGGCTTTCCAGGAGCCTCCTTAAACCCACGCATCAGTCCCTTGCCATATCAGCAAGACCTGCTCTTACCTGAGTGCAGCAAGCCACACTGGTTATGCCAATTCACTCCCTCCCAAGCACGTGGTGATTATTTGCCATAGGATTTTCACCACAAAGGAGTTTGCATCTTCTTGCAAAGGTTCCTGCTTACTTATGCTAACTTATTACATATAAGAAAATGTGTATCTTAGATTTCAGCAATATTATTTAGAATTTTAGATACTCTAAGTGGATGGGAAAAAAGGAAAAAGAGAGAAAGAAAGAGGAGGAAGAGAGACAAAGAGAGAAAGGTTCATTCTCCAAATGTCTATAACATGTCTATAACATGTCTATATATGGTTGGGCCAGGCTGAGTCAGGAGCCTGGAACTCAATCTGGGCCTCCCATAATAGTGTCAAGGACTTACCTATGCTGCCATTACCTGTTGCCTTCCAAGGGTGTGCATGAATAGAAGTTGGAATCAGAAGCAGAGCCAAGACTTCAACTCAGGCATTCTGCAGTGGGGTGTGAATGTTTCAAGCACTGTCAACTTCCGTGCTAAACACCTGCCTATGCTGTATTTTAAGTGCAGTGAATTGTGATGGCTACTTTACATAAGTATTGTACAGTGGACCCCACTTACTTGCTTGTTGCCTGGCATAGCATGAAGGAGACAATACGTTAACGTCTGTCATATTGTGTTAGGCATCAGCTTTTGAAATTTGGAAGGCACAGTTATTTGGTTGGTGCAAACTGCTAAGTATCTATCTCACCAGCTTGTCATAAAGACTAAATAAATTATTAAATAGAAGTTCTTAGAATCTTGTCTGACACCACGGAAGCTCCTGGGAAATATTGGCTATTGCTTTCTTTCAACTCTCATATACTGAAACACCTTTGCTTTGTGACATTTTTCTAATACCTGTATCTTAATGTTTTTCCCTTTGATCACCATCACTATGGCTCTATGCTGTCATTTGATTTGTTATATTGGTGATAAAGTATAGCACAATTTCTCAATTCTTTGGGCTTTTTCTATATATAGTTTTTACGGCTATGGAGATAATAAGAGCCCAGAAATTAGCATTGACCTCAGCATTGAACAAAATCTGCTGGTGTACCTCTCTGGGTGTATTGCTTCTCAATTACCTGGCTTCTCCCTTTTACTTGAATTTTGACTTTAAAAAATAAGTCAGAGGCCTGGTACCATAGCCTAGTGGCTAAATGCTCACCTTGCACACATCAGGATCCCATATGAGTACCAGTTCGTGTTCCAGATGCTCCACTTCCCATCTAGCTCCCTGCTTGCAGCCTGGGAAAGTAGAGGATGGCCCAAAGCCTTGGGACCCTGCATCTACATGGGAGATCTGGAAAATGCTCCTGGCTCCTAGCTTTGCATTGGCTCAGTTCCAACCATTGCAGTCATTGAGGAGTGAAATAGCAGGTGGAAGATCTTTCTCTATGTCTCATCTCTCTCTGTTAATCTGCCTTTCCAGTAAAAATAAATAAATCTTTAAAATAAAAAAGAATAAACCAAATAAGCCAAGAGGAAGGCTGTCATTGGTCTCAAATACACATCTGTGCGCTTTGAAGTCCCATGACTGTAAAAAGGAGATGAGGCAATCTCTCATAGTGAAATGAAACTCTGCGTTTCTTACACTCCAAGATATCACGGGAGCCAATCCCAGGGAGTGGCAGAAAGGTTTCTTAGTGGGATCCAGGGCAGGAGCAGTGTGTGTGTGGGGGGGAGGTAGGAGGGCTTCAACTACTCTCTTTTCTCATGGTGGCATGCAATCTTAAAGCCCAGAAAAACCCCTTTCCTTCTTTGCTCTGTTAGTGTTTGGTCTGTCGACAGATTTAGAGCAAGAACTCTGTAACTTTAGGGGCAGGAGGGAGTATTGGCCTGGGAGGACCTGGTTAAGCTGGCTGTAATACTTGGGTGTTCACCAGTTCCCATGAGCCCTTGCTCCTGAAGTGTGCAGAAGACAATCAACTTCTTTTACTTACCTGTTCAGGCTCCTCTCACAGCTTCACGGGGATGAGGAGTTGCAGGTTGGGAAATGTTATGTGTCTGCCCCTCCAGTCCCACATCAGTTCAAACCTGCTCTTTGTAATTGACCTTCAGTCCACAGAGGCTCCACTTCCTTGTAGTCTCTACTGGAGTCTCCAAACATTCTGGACTCCTTTCTAATGCCTGCAGGTCTCCCACTAATGCCTAGCTCCAGAAGGCAGAGGTTCCAGGGGATTTGCTCAGAATTGTTTGCTGTCTTTGGGTTTGTGCTCCTTAGCAATGATGTTTGATTTTCTAGGTTTTTCTCTTTTGCTGAACTGCACCCAAAATAAATGCAGTAGGTTTTGACATGGGAAGGCATAAGCTGTTCAAACATGAGGACTCTGCTGACATTCTCATCCCCAGATTGGACTGCACAACAGCGTTTTTAGAGTCCTAAAAAAAATACCTGAAGACTTACTTGTCGTTTTGAGTGGTGCAGAGTAATGCCTATTTTTCTAAGCCTAATTCTCAAAAGTGTCTCATTTTGTTTCAAATCATACTGTGTACCATTTCTACAGATACTCGGTCCAGGCTTTGGTTTGTATAACATAATTCTGAGGGTTTATGAAAAAGAAAACTGTGTTTTGTGAGCATAGAAATTAGAATCAGCTACTCAGGTAGAATGGCTACAGTAATGACTTGACACAGAGACCCAGGCAAGGAAGACCTTCAAAGAATAGTACTTTGGGAAAGCTAAACACTCAGTTTCAGGTCATGAAGTATTAGAAAATAGTAACATATGGGCCCGGCGGCGTGGCCTAGCGGCTAAAGTCTTTGCCTTGAACGTCCCGGGATCCCATATGGGCGCCGGTTCTAATCCCGGAAGCTCCACTTCCCATCCAGCTCCCTGCTTGTGGCCTGGGAAAGCAGTCGAGGATGGCCCAATGCCTTGGGACCCTGCACCCGCGTGGGAGACCCGGAAGAGGTTCCTGGTTCCCGGCATCGGATCGGCGCGCACCGGCCCGTTGCGGCTCACTTGGGGAGTGAATCATTGGATGGAAGATCTTCCTCTCTGTCTCTCCTCCTCTCTGTATATCCGGCTTTCCAATAACAATAAAATCTTTAAAAAAAAAAAAAAGAAAATAGTAACATACATTGGACACATTTATTCCTTTTATAAATAATGAATGACATCTGTATTAATGAACACTCCTGGCAGCCAGTCTTTAAGTCTATAGTAATCTGACACATGTTTCAGGAGCTATGCAATAGGAGAGATCCTGTGACGTGTTCAGCTGGTCTCTGAGCTGGGACTGAAAAACAAGCCCTCTGGCTCTCTGTCCAGGGCCCTTTCTCTTTAATCCAAGGTATCTGTGTAACTCTATAACCAGAGGTCAATGGTGCATGGGCTGTGCCATGTGTTCGTACAGGGAGGCTTGTGTGTTGCAAAGATGGAGAGCGATTTGCGCTATTTCTCTTGGACATTTACGTCTAGGTCTATAAGTTCTCATGCTCTTGTGGTTCTCCCAATCTTTTGCATCTCTATCCCTATGAATCCTCTTAAGGAAATACAAGTTTTTCTGCTTATTCCTTAAGAAAACAAACATCTTGGGATTTCAAATTTAAAGTTAAAGCAAAGTGGAGTAAATCCAGGTAGAAATATGGAAGTGTTACGATTCTCCTTTCATATCCTATTTGCTTCAGTGACTTGAGAGGAGCTGGGGCTGAGTCACTTCGGAGCTTGCAAGCCAAGTTGAGCATGGAGTCATCTAGAAATTAATGCTCAGGCTTCTATGGATGGAAACAAGTTCCCAAGAAAAAACTGGTTACTATAAGCCCGAGGGGACACTTCACCATCACCTTGAGCAGTGTGGAATCACTGGTCCAGGGTTAGGATGCTGAGCAAGTCCTGTAAGAACCAGGACATCTAGTGAGATCCACCATGCAGATTTAGCATATAAAAATGCAATCATACTCAGTTAAATTTAAATTCCAAGTAAACAGAGGATAATTTTCACTGCTTGTACTACGCATATATAGGTTGGATATTCATTAAGCAAAAATGTCCGAGATCAGAAGCATTTTGTATTTTGGGATATTTGTGTACACTTAATGAGATATCTCGGGCTTGGAACCCAAGTATAAGCATGAAATTCATGTATATTTCATAGACATTTTACACATGTATCCTGAAGGTAGTGTTGTGCCAAAGTTTTAGTATGCATAAGCTTTCTTTTCTCAAGAAAATCTTTCAAGATTTATTTTTATTGGAAAGGCAGATCATGTTTATGGAGAGAAGAAGAGACAGAGAGAAAGATCTAGTACACTCTCCAAATGGTTGTAGGAGCCAAAGCTGAGCTGATCTGAAGCCATGAGCCAGGAGCTTCTTCTGAGTCTCCCATGCAGGTACAGGGTTCCAGTGCTTTGGACCATTTTTGGCTGCTTTCCCAGACTGCATTCAAGGAGCTGGATGGGAAATGAAGCAGCCAGTACATGAACTGGCACCTATATGGGATGCTGGTAGTTGCAAAATGAGGATAGAGCCGTTGATCCATTGCACTGGGTCCCTCAAAAATTTTTTTGAGAGGTAGAGAGAAAAAAAGAAAGTGAGCCCTCCCAGCTGCTGATTCTCTTCCCAAATGACCACAAGTGGCTGAGGGCAGAAGTAGACCTGGAGATAGAACTGAATTCAGGTCTTCCACTTGAATAGTAGGAATCTGACTACTTGAAGCATCACTCGCTGCCTCCTAGGATCTGCATTGGAAAAAGTTGAAGTTAGGAATCAGAGCTGGGACTTGAACCAGGCATTTCAATATAAGATGCTTTTGTCTTAACCACTGGGCCAAATACCCACACCTTAGTGTTGCCTAGTGAGTGTTGACTATAACTATCACCTTGGGTCAGGTGTAGAATTTTCCACTTGCACATCAGGAAGACACACAAAAACTTTGGACTGTGGCACACTTTGAATTTTTGGTTTTTGAATTACAGAGGCTTAATCTGGATACACAATTCAAATGTAACTGGGGTTCTTGTATTTCATGTGACAATGCTTAACCAAGGAAAAATATTTCAGAACTTACAGAGGGCAGCATTTGCACTTTTTGTTTTTTCTCTTGAGACAGTTCTCTGTCTTGTCTTCACCATCTTCTATGCCATCACACTGAAGGTTGTAGTCATAGGTTAGGAGAGAGGAGGACAGGGTCCATCTTCAAATTGATCACATTTGTGTTTCATTTCCAATTTGATCAGTTAAAGTCTACATTCATGTGGCCTCTTAATAGAGTTTCATAGAGGGTTTCTTTTGAAATAGTAAAAGGCATTTTATAGATGAGAGTAAAGAAACCAACTTTCTCTTCAAATAGTTCATTTTCCACAAATTAGCAATGCTAATTTCTAATATTTAGTTTGTGGAGGAGACACTTTAAAAAATAATTGTTAGATCTCCAGGAGCTCTTTATTTTACAGAAATTTTTACTTAAAATTTAAAAATCAGAAATTAAATATTAATTCTGGTGTTGGTTGTCAGGGAGAAAAATTTAATCCAAATCAGATAAAGTATCACAGAAATACCATAGAAAATAATCAGCTTCTTTTTTTGTCCCCACTCAGGTTCTGTACCCTTTTTAATTTTCTCGCATGGAAATAGCATCTTTAGGATTGACCCAGAAGGAACAAATCATGAGCAATTGGTGGTGGATGCTGGTGTCTCAATCATTATGGATTTTCACTACAAAGAGAAAAGAATCTATTGGGTGGATCCAGAAAGACAACTTTTGCAAAGAGCTTTTATGAATGGCTCAATGCAAGAGGTAAGGTACCATGACTCACAGAGTTTGAGAAGTGTTTGCATACACTCACAGGATATAGTGCATTCTTATTGTATAGTAAATGAAGACAACAATATGATTTAAATGTGTCTGGCCAATGTAGATTTTTCTGTAATCTGCAGTTATAGAACTATATGATTAAATAAGCTCATTGATTGATATTTAGAAATCTCCTGAAAAAGAGAATAAGGACATGAATATAATTTTGAACATATCCACGTTTATTAAGTCAGACTGCTATTTTGTGGTTATAACAGATTATTGGCATGATATGTTCTGTCCCAGTAGTTCTTAGTTGGAAACGAGTTTGCCTTGCAGGGGATATCTGGCAATATCTGAAAAAACAATTTTGGCTGTCAGAGCTGGGCAAGGTTGGAGGAGGGAAATGCCACTGGTCTCTAGTGAGTGGAGGCCAGGGGTACCACCAAGCACCCTTCAATCCTTGGGGAAGCTGCTTGGCACAGACTTGACTGGTGTGAGCTGCCAATTGTGCTGAAGCTAGGAGCACCTGCTTTATCCCGAGTTATCTGTCATGGGTTTCAGCACCTAACACTGAGGGAGAAAGTTGTTTTTCTGTTTAATCTCAACGTGTTTACACTCTGTTAATAAAAATTAAGAAAGAAAAAAAACCCAAATGGCAGATTTAAGTATTGTAAGTACATACAAAGGATCCTTCATCTTTCTTTTTTTATTTAACAGAATCCTTCAACCCACACCAGAAGGAGTGTCCTTGCATTTCTTTGGTTACAGATTAGAGAGCACGTGACTAGAGAAACTTTAAGCATTTCTTCCCAACAACAAAGTGCTCATTGTTTTGTTTTGTTTTTCAAAACTTTTTTCCTTCCATAAAGCTCCAGTTTGCTAATTTATCTCATTCCATTTCTAACACTTTCTAATCTCACTTCTAACAAAGGAGGCCCTCATTCTCCAGCCATCTGGTAGACAGTTCAAAATTTTTGAGTTTAAGAATCTGTCACAGAACAAGAAAAAATGTCAGCCGGTTGTGAACTTGTGTTAGTCGTATGAAAGGACAGGCCTAATGTCCTAATGGCTGCCTAATGACAGCCACTCTTGTATTGACGGCCTCCCATCAGGATCCAGGTTCATGACTTCACTGTGAAAAAGGATTCCTGAGAGAACCAGAGAACAGTGGGTAATAGCAGCAAGCATCTAACTGGGAGAGGAAAAGTACACACTTCACCAACTGTGACCTCACTCTGAGAGCACACAGTCTGGCTCTGAACTGTTAATTTCATGTGGATTGTTTAATGAGAGACAGTACATTCTAACAAAGGGCAAAATAGTCATGGACTTTCTGAAAAGTTGATAAAGATTTCCCAGAATCTAGCTACTGTTCCTTTTCATACTTTATGGTCTAACGATTCTTGTCATGGTTGATGGCAGGTTGATTACAATGAGCCTATAATGAGCTATTGGTGAATGTAGGGCAGATGCGTGTAGCCCTCTATACTGGTATGAACCTGTTCCAGGCTAGGGGTCTGTTTAGCTTTAGGCAGAGCTAAACAGAGAAACCAAACCTATATGCTGTAGGACTTGAACCAATGGGAGCTGCACGCCAAGTGACTCAACTGTTTCCTCCAATTCTCGATTTCACTTTGGAATGAAGTATTATTTATAAAGAATGACAATTAAAATATAATTTTCCTGTATAGGCAATTATAGATATAAAAATGGGTAAAGTAATTTGTGTAAATTACTTCGTACAATGTAGAACTAGAATTGGCTCATGAGACTTGCAATCTCCAAATTCCATGAAGTCCAAAGAGTAGCTGGAATTCCAGAAAGTGGGAATATTTACACCATGGAAATCTCCAGTTGTATAAATCAGGGCTTCTATTTATCTTGCACTCTCCAACCCCCAAGAAGACTGATTTTCCTGTTCATTGTTAGAGTTAGGAATTAAGAGAAGCTTTGTTTAGTTGTTTCTGTCATGAGACAGTGAGGAATAGAACTCAAGGAGCAGAAAGATAAACCTTGGAACACTTGTTATAGCATGCGGACATCATGGGCAGTAGAATGAGAGGGGCCTGAGAGATTCGTCGACTTCATAACACCTTGCTCAAATTTCAAAGGAGTCTTGCCAGAAGTTGGCAAAATTTGAGCATGAGTTCAGAGGAGCCAGAAAATTCAATTAGGAAAGGAAATTGAATAGACAATCCTGAATGTAGCATTGAAATTTACTGTTACTTTAGGTGAACTTATCAATATTTTATAGTGAATTCTTTAATTTCAACAGTGTCTATAGGAATTGCCAGCATTATAAAAATCCTGTGCCAAGAAATATCCATGTGAGGGGAATTTATTTTGCTAGAGCAAAATACACGTTATCTGTGACCATTTTATCATTTAAACAAGCTGGGGATATGTAGAAATGACAAGCACTTAAAATAATAGATTAATTGTACATACTAATACATTCTTACTATGAATGGGGAAATGCTAATAATAATTCTGAAATCTGATTTTACAGAAAGTGTGCAATATAGAGAAAAATGTTTCTGGAATGGCAATAAATTGGATAAATGAAGAAATTATTTGGTTAAATCAACAGGAAGGAATCATTACAGTAACAGATATGAAAGGAAACTATTCCTACGTTCTTTTAAGCGCCTTAAAATATCCTGCACATATAGCAGTTGATCCAGTAGAAAGGTAAATTCTGTTTTCAGACACTGAAATATATTTCAACATCTAATTACAACTTGCAGAATCATAACATTTTGAACTCAAAAGGGACCTTCCTATTGAGTGCAAGGTCCTCTTTTAGAGGGCTTCTTCGCCAGCATTTGCAGCAAGGAAGTAGCCTGGATTGGGTTCAAGTCAGGCTCACTTTACAAACACTACTTAACTAGCATGGCTTTCTGCTATAGAACCATGCCTCTTCTACCTGAAGTCATATGGCATTTCCTTAAAATAGCAATACATACCTGTTGAATTGAATTTTCATTCAAAGTAGCCAAGCTCATCTCTGGTACAAGTTAGGAGCTGCTGAACACTGAACAAGCTGGCTGTTTAAGTGATTAATGGTGGTACATTCAGTTATGGGTTCGTGGAATGTGTTTGTCTTTAGGTTTATATTTTGGTCTTCAGAAATGCCTGGCAGCCTTCACAGAGCCGACCTCAATGGTGTTAAAGTGAAGACTCTTTTGGAAATGCCACAGAAAATACCTGCTGCGTCCTTGGATGTGTTTGATCGGCGGCTCTTTTGGATTGGGTTCAGCACAGAAGCAAGCAGTTCTAGAATCTGCTCTTGTGATTATGACGGGGGCTCTGTCCGCTGCAGCAGACCCCAAGCACAGTAAGTTTTGCTCTAGGTGTCAAATAAAGCAGTCATCGTTTCAAGTTAGTGTGGTGAACTAATTTTACTTTTGGTAGGTGAATTGGTAGAGTAGTTTGAAATAGAGATGTCGAGTCCAAGAAGACTGGAATTCAAATTCCAGATTTATTCTTCACTAGATACGTGACTCTGTATGGTTTCCATAACTTTTCTTAGGCTCAGTTTTCTTTAATGTGGGGGTGGTAAGAGTGGGTTTTTGTTGTTGTCACGGTTGTTACTATGAAGATTAAATAAATGCAAAAGAAAATAATAGATTTGGGCATAGAGTAACTTCCCACATGGCAGTCAAAGTTAATGTGTTTGGAATGATTATCACACATTTTGTGATGTTCCCATGTTTTATATAATTGTGTAGCACACTGGCAGTTGGCAGACAGACTTGTGCAGAGAGGCCCAAATGTGGAACTGATATAACTGGGTTCCATTCCTACTCTATTCCTATTTTCTTCTCCGTATTCATCACTTTTGTGGTGGCTGCTAAGAGAAGATGAGACAATGGGACTGGAACTAGAACTGACATCTAATTAGTTCAGATTATGATGAAATTATTAATAAAATTTTCTAGACTTAAATGATAAATTATTGCAAAGGTAGGTGATTAACAGTCAGCCAAGAAATTGAAATAGCATGAAACATTAACAAGTCAGGGTACAAGTGCTTTGCCATGTAATGGATTTTTCCCGCTGTTTGTTTTTTAGGCACAATTTGTTTGCAATGACCCTTTTTGGTGACCGTATCTTCTATTCAACATGGGAAAAGAGGACAATTTGGATAGCCAACAAGCACACTGGGAAGGATATGGTTAAAATTAACCTCAACACATCATTTGTGCCACCAGGTGCACTGAAAGTAGTACATCCGCTTGTACAGCCCAAGGCAATGGACGATGCCTGGGAGCCTGGTGAGTCACCTTGACCTCCCATAGGGCCTGGCACATACTCCTCACCCTGCTGCTTGCTCCATCCAGGCACGGGATATACAGTAAAACAATTGTTTTTCCTCAGCTGTTGTAAATTCTTAGTTAGAACCTGGCAGCAAGAAAAATAAGTGAAAAGTCAGTAGAAATATATTAACATGTGTTTCACATAGACATGGCAGACACTGTGAAATGAATGGCTCTTAAAGAAGTGACTTTGAATTCCAGCTCAGAAAGCATGTTTAAGAAATAATGTTGCATTTTTAGATAAGTGACAGAGGAAGGAAAATAATTCGACCCTCTGATGGTAGCAACTTAGGAGAGGACAAAAAAGATGGCAAATATAGGCTTGTTAGCTGAGTTTGGTAATGTGGATTCCTCTAGAATAATCTCTAGGCCTTGGAATCTAAAAATTGATGTCGGTGGTTAGCATTTGTTCTCCATGTTTAGGAGGGGAGAGGGGATGCCTTCTATGTTTGTAAAGTGCTATTTTACTGTGGGCTAACGTCGGTTGCCCTTGACTGCCCCTTAGTTATCTGCAGTTCGACAATCCTTATCTTACAGTAGCATTTTCTCATCTCTGATGTTTCCTACTGCCTTACTTTTAATTTCAAATATTCCGTGAAATCTACCCATTCTACCTCCTAAGTGTATCTCAGCTATCTACCTTTTTCCTCCACTTCCATGTCCCAAACATCCAGCATTTCTTGTCTGGTCTGCTATAACAGCCACTAACTGATGTTTTTTCTGTTTTCCTTTCTTGTCTCTAAATACTGAAACTGATCTATTCATTTTTCTGCTTAGGATATATTCCAAGCCTTCTTGCAGATGTACAACAATGCAACTCCTTCTTGCCTTTAACCTTTTTCTCCTCTGTTGGCCCAGATATATCTTCAAGCTCTAAGATTAAATGTCATGCCCTCAGAGAGTCCTACCCTGATAAGTCAAAATAGACCGACCATTTTATCTCCTATTCTTTTTTTTTTAAAAATTTTTTTCTTTTTATTGTATTGTTGTTGACAATCTTTACATAGTTAATTACAGTTAAAGGAAAAAGAAGAAAAAAAAAGAAAAAAAGAAAAAAAAGGTTCAGGGGATAGGAAAGTGGGTAATGCCATTATGTCCATATTGTTTCCATCATGCATCTGAGGTAAAGGGACCCCACCCAGTTTCCCGCCCACCCCAAGTCCCGGATGTGGGGCATGCTCTGAGATATGTGCCCAAGTGGTTTTAATAGTTCTCCAGTTATGAATCGCTGCCAGTTTCGCTCGATGAGGTGGTCCACTGATTGACATGGTCCATCATAAAGTCTCCGTTTGCCCCATAATTTGCTGCCAACATATAGCTGAGATGAATGACTGTCCCGTTCTGTCTTCTGTCTTTTCTTGGTTAGAGTTCTGAGTCCAGCAGTTCGATTGGGGAGATCTCCAAAGATACTTTGAGGTATTCCCAGATTAGTTTTTTGTATGTTCTAGCAAGCACAGGGCCCGGCACAGTCCATCACCCCGATCAGCTGGTGGTTGCAATTGCTGGGTTGGTTCTGTTTTCAGTCCCGAGTTGCACTGGAACCAATGGGTGTTGCAGTCCAGTCTGGTTCGGCCCTTACATCAACCAGTGGGAGCTGCAGCCTAGTCGGGGCGACCCACAATAACCCCCACCAAGCCCGCCCCCTACCCTGGTTTGCCAGTATGTGTAGCAGAAGACCAGTCTGTCCCCCATCCCATTTGGCTCTGGTACTTGTCAATGGGTATTAAAGCTTAGTTCTATCTAATCAACTCAACCATCCAGCCCTCACAGATGTTGTTGAGTGCCTCTCTATCTAGCCATCCCAGCCCCCGTCCTAGTTTTCATGCCCTCCCACGGGAATAGTGATCCAGGAAGGGGGAACCCACTTTTCCCTCCCAGGTCTCTCTGTCCCGGTTTATGCACTCTTTAGGTGGTCCTGTGATTTGACTCGACAGAATTAGTCCCCAGTGCCAGCTTCTGCCAGCTGATGCTGCGGCCCTGATCTAGTCCACATGCAGCACACAGGTGTTATAGCCTTGCTTAGTCGGGTCTGTCTCTATCCCAGCCAACACTCTCCAGTGGGAGTAGCTGACCGGCGAGGGGACCAGCCCCTTAATCCTTTAAACTTATCTCCTACTCTTGTCTCATGCATCCTTCATTTAACCCCTCACAAATTCAGTCGCATATCAATTCCATCCAATTTGATTCTCTTTCTTACTTGAATATAAGTGCTATACAAATGGAAATCATGTTTACTTTTTAATTCCCAAATGTATATAAGTGGCTATTTGTAAATAAATAAATTTTAGGTTAAACATACTGTTAAAAGATAACTAAATCTAGCTATAGTTTCTAATTTCTATTGCCACAGTAATTATTCTCAGAAACCTTTAACATATAATTATTTGAACTAGAAATTTGCTAGGCTTTTAAATATTTTTATAATTGCTAAGTTGCTCAAGGCGGCTTAGATACAACATAAAGATGCTACATTAACATATCACCCTTATAGAAATATTTCATTTCAAAAAGGAAATTGTTTCCTCTACATCCTTCCTGTTAGATACCATTCAGAATTGCTAACTGTGTGGAAAATGTTTTGGATGACAGTTCCCTGTCATAAGTAGTGCATAAACATCTTCATGCTTGCCCGGGACACAGTTCCTGAAGAGTACTGTGGTGACAGAACAGGATAGGCTTGAGATTGTGCAAAGGAAGCTGGAATTCAGGGGGACTCCAGGGTTTTCTTTCTTATATCCTTGGGCATGAAGCTCACAATGACAATGCCTTTCCTCTGATTGCTTTGAAAACCTCGATAGAAACTGTAATTTAACTTTGTAATAGCTATGTTTTCCATGCAAGTGAATACAATCTGCAAATAATTTTTTAAAATCCCATGGATGAAGCATTTGTTGGTACAAGCTATTCTTAGAATTCAGAAGAGTTCCATGGATGAAACATTTGATGGTGCACGTTATTAAATTGCTTTTGAATTTACAAAGCAAGAGTTGTGAAAAACTTATAGTTAACTATGAGTTGTGGCACTATATCACATAGTGGCAATGCTATAAATCAAATGGTGAATAGAGTTCGCACAGAAGGGCTGTGGACTATTTTGACTTATACGGACTGCAAATTCAACTCATGTCTAGAGAGGTGATGACTCACTGTGCCAAAGAGAGCTAAATAAGCAAGTCCCTTTGTCTCAGCAGTGACAGTTAAGACTGCCATCATTAGCATCACCTCTCACATTTGTAAGTAGCCCCATAGTTTCCAGTGTTTTCATTGACATTTTATTACGGGTTCAATACAATAATATTGTGGGACAAGGAAGGAAGGAAGGAAAAAATATACTCCTTCTCTAGTTGAGAAATCTAAACAGAGTGTCTTTTCCAGGATTACATAGCTAGTTCGGGCTGGATTTGGGGGGGGGGGTGGGATTCCTGTTTAGCATTCTTTCTACCACAAACACTTTCTTTCTTTGGAATACTTCACTGTGACTCGACCTCT
This sequence comes from Ochotona princeps, assembly GCF_030435755.1. Taxonomy (NCBI): domain Eukaryota; kingdom Metazoa; phylum Chordata; class Mammalia; order Lagomorpha; family Ochotonidae; genus Ochotona; species Ochotona princeps. Next base: position 34,088,848 of record NC_080838.1, read on the forward strand.
TTGATATGGAGTTCCAATCAGATAGCTGAGAGCAAGCATTTCAGAAGAAAATCCCTGGTGACTTATTAAGCAGAAACACCATAGTTTGAGTAGTCACTGTCAACTACAAAGCCACAGTTCAACCTGCGATTTAGCAGACAATTGGTCTTGCAGATTGGCTTCACATATACTCCTAGGATGGACTTCACATACACACCGTGTGCAATAAGCGTTTGGTTTCATGAGCACTGTAAATTTGGGCATCATTCATCAGTGCTTCAGAGAGCAGGGATTCTGCACTTGAGATGTGGGGGGCTGTGAAACTCTTTACTTGATAATAATTACAAGTATACAGTTCTAACAACTAAGGAAATGGTGGATCATTTTCATCAGGCTTTCAGTGTGTCTGATGGCTTTCAAATTTAAAGTCACATGTCTCTAGAAGGTGGTCAGGACCCTATGGATATTATGTGTGTGGTTGCTGCCTCTCTGGAGAGGCGAACACTGGCACTTGGGATTAAGAGGCATTTAATATAAAGCTATGTTGATAACTGAGAGAACTCATGTCATCTGGTTGATATTGCTTTTGTTATAACACACAAACCTTTATACCAATAAGAATTTCTTTATACTTACTTTTCTTGGCAAAGCATCTCAGCTATTTTTTTCTTGAAGTGTATTCTACAAAATTCAAATTCTATGGAAATTTATGATGCTGTTCTTGGGGGGAAAACCTTTGAAGTGACCTAGAAGACCCAGACTCAGTCAAGTTTAACTGGTTGTTTGCTTCTCAAGTGGGAGTTCTCAGAATCAGTGGAATGGTATATGTAATGTTTCCCCTTGGGGCTGACTACTACCAATTGGCCTTCCCTGGTTTATTTCCTACATACTTCTCACATGACCCTTGCACCTGTTATTTCTAGCCTTGGTCTCCTTTTTGATTTCTAGGATCCAAAAAGTGTCCTAGGATATTCAACAAGAAACAGAATCTGAGACATAGTGAGTGCTGGGCTACAAAGATCTACTGCAGGAGCCCCCAAGGGCTCTCCCTGCCTCTTTAACTATGCTGCATGGAATGTAAGCCTTAACAAATGAAACCTCAATCATGTTATTACCTGGTGAAAACCCACTGACCACTCTCAACTGGCAATCCTCAAAGTTCAGTCTTTCACCTGGTTCATAGACCCCCTGCTCCTTTCTCAGCATCATCCTTCATCTCTATTTCCCAGTCTCTGCCAGCAAGTTCAGGAAGGCTGTTTCTCCTCTTGTCACTAGCTGTTACTGCTCGGCCACTGGGATGCAGCCCCAATGCTTCTTCACCAGTTCCACTGTGAGCCTGCATTCGCCGTCCCAGTTCTGTGTTCTCAGAAAGCAGCACCAATCATGTGGCCTTTATCCTGCTTTGCCAAAATTGTCTGTATTCCTAAATGTCAAGGTCTCAGGAAGACAGAAGATACCACTTTTCATTGTGTTTTCAATGCCTAAAGGACTTTCATAAGCAAGAACTGAAAAAATAGAAGAAATTATCCTTTGCCACTCTTTTCTGAATAATTCTGTAAGAAGCAATCTTCAGGGTCCTGTACTATAGTCTAGTGTCTAAAATCCTCGCCTTGCACGCACTGGGATCCCATGTGGGCATTGGTTCTAATTTTTTCTGGTGGTCCCATTTCCCATCCAGCTCCTTGCTAGTGGCCTGGGAAAGCAGTAGAGGACAGCCCAATGCCTTGGGACCCTACATCTTCATGGGGACCCAGAAGAAGCTCCTGGTCCTGGCTTCGAATCAGCTCAGCTCTAGCCATTACAGCCACTTGGGGAGTGAACCAGCGGATGGAAGATCTTCCTCTCTTTCTCTCCTCCTCTCTATATCTGACTTTGCAATAAAAATAAATAAATCTTTTTTTTAAAAAAGAAGCAATCTTCAAAAATTTATTCTAAGGATATATTGCCTTCCTGACTGATAGAAAGAGCCATGGTTCTTGTGTGCAGAGTTAGTTCCTCTGAGCTTTTCCTATACCACTTCATTTTCAGAACAACCCCATGGATTAAGTATGATTATTAGCATCATTTTATGTCATTAATAAATGAAATTAAGAGGTGTCATTGTGGGTGCTCAAGGTGGAAACTGGAATTTGAATCTAGGAAGTGATACCATGCTTGCCCTCTAACTCTGCTTTCACTACAATCTATCATTTCATGTCTTTGACTTGCTTTGTTGGAAGAAAAACCTATAATATGGCCTATCTTTGTATATCCATGGCTACTTGCTGATTAAAATGCTTCAGCTTTCACAGATTTTGGGGATAAAACATTATTTGTTTCTCTTCAATTTCAAAAATTGAACTTCTAGTCACTCCTCCTGACAGCTATACAATTATCACAATCTCTCTCTCACACATTATTGTTAATGACACTACTTGAAGCCCAACCTCTGTGCATTTTACAGTTTACTGTTTGTTGCTGGCATGCCTACCGTAAAACCTTGGTTTATTTGGAAAACTTTAGGAAAGAATCATCCTAAAGATGAATGCTTTTCTTTCTTAGAATTCTTCACTACCGGTTAAAGCACGCAAAGTTCTGTTATTGCCATAGAAATTTTTGTAATCTGTGGATTACCGTATTGTCTTGGTGATATCTGCAATTACTGCCATCTTCTTAGTGACTCAAGTCATTTGTATGAGGGTGCCTACCGTTGGATGAGCATAGGACTAATTTGGTAAAGTGGGGCTTTTGGTCCAGGTTTGCCCTGACACCAAAAGGCTGTAATTTGAAATGCCTTTTAGATTATTTGGGATTTCTTCTTCTTCTTTTCCTTGTCATTTTCCTTGCCCTCCCTTTTCCTCTTCTCCTTCTGACTCCTTGTGTCTTCTCTGTGGCTGGCAGCCCTAATACCTTGTTGGTCTCTGCAGTGTGGCTAGGGAGCCTGTGTTTAGTTTAGTTTTCTACTTTTAAAGACTTGTTTATTTTTATTGGATTTTTATCTGTATATCTGCCTTTCCAATGAAAATAAATAAATCTTAAAAAAGAACACTAAAATGTAGCTGTTTTTCATACATATATCATAAAACCCACAGTTATAAATATAATACATAGATGTAAATACATTCATATGTGTATATATATATATATTTATATGAGACTTCTTCAAAAAGTTCATAGGAAGTGAAATTCAATGATGTTTATTCTGCTAAAAACTCCAAACTCACTTTCCACATGTATGCATGTGTATTTCCGCACATACAAGTAAATGCACACACAAAGAGTTACAAGTGGTGGTGAAGATGTGGGGTCAGGGCTCAGGACCCATTCTCCTCCTTATTACCTAAGTATTTTTTGATAAGGTACTTTTTTCTAATCTATGAAATTTATGATGCTTGTTTTTATTAATAGCACAGGTGCTTGTTATGGAAATTAAATGGGAGAATGTAGACACCTGATAAAGTGGTATTCAAATGCTTTATGTGCTAAATACTGGAGATATCAAAAATTTTGTGACAAGTGAATAGGAGAGAGTGTTTGTTTCTTTGTTTTTGGCTTTGTTGATGACGGGAGTCTTGCGCAGAATTAGAGGCTGGAAAAAACAACGTGATCAGTTGGGAGAAAGTTAAACAGCAAATCCCAAGCACGCTGTTTGAGAACTAGGCCAGGGTAAAAGCTGTAACAGACTTCCTTGGCTATACTGAAGCTTACCAGTGCCTGGTGTGCGCAGTAGGCAAATGATTGGAGGGGCAGTTGGCAGTGCACATTCAACTCCCTGATTAGGAGCTTTAATTGATCTCACAGGGCATTAAGCTGAGCTGAGACCTGTGTTATCTGAGGTCAGCAGCAGCATTTGGGGCTGCTAAAGAACAGCAGAAGGTTAAGGAGATTAAACAAATACATAACCCACACTCTGCTGTGTGATCCCTTCCTAAAACAGCCTTTTAAACTGGTTAGTCTCTGAATTCAGGTCACATCAGCAGCTCAGCCATGTAAAGAACAGCAATTACTTGCCTCCTGTCTGCTCCTCAGTGAACTCATGTATATCATTAACATTTTTGCTGTACCACTCAGCGACCAGTGGCAGGAGCACTAGGCTGGCACCACCTGACAAGCTGAACACCGTCTCTGTGGTCTTCCACAGATTTAAGGTGAAATGAAATATTCAGCATGCAGGTGAAAGGATCAGAGGTTTGGGGGCCTGTGTTGCACACTCTGTACACTTGTGTTCTGAAAGGCGGTATGGTATACTCAGGGGCTAGAGGGACCCCAAATGTGAACAGAACACATGCCTTATCTTTGGAAGATTATCAGACATTGGGGGAAAGATGTACATATGGCAATGTGATGGTGATAATAGGCATGATGACAGAAACACCTGTAAGTCCAGGTAGAGATAGGAGAAAGGTATAGGAAAAACTAATACTGGATTGAATGTGAGAATGGAGCACTTATGTGTGGAGTACTCAGGATACCTAGACACTAGCTGCTTTCCTCTTCTGCCATTTGGATTGTTCACTACTTTATTATAAACAATAACTAAGGCTGGGAATTTTGGAGGAATAAAGTTAGAGGAATTTACCACAAAGGCTGAATTCTGTCTAGAGCAATCAATTTTAAAGGCACTATCTCAGGAACTATCTACTTCAACAGTTTTATTTCACAGATTAAGACATGAATGTCAACGACACAAAGTGATCTGTTATAGAAGGAAGAACCAAAATATAAATCTGTTTTTCTGATTCATAATCCAGTAATTATCCGGTCTTTAAAAAAAATCAAAAGTGGGTACATTTTATCTCCAACAAATTTACATGTTTCTAATTTTAGTCACCCTACTTTTATAAAAATTTTGGCCATTTTATTTTTTCTTTGGTTTAATTAAAATTTCTATAGTCTTAAAAGTATTTTTAGTAATTAATTTTATTACAAAAGTAGAGTGCCAGAGAGAGACAAAGAGAACGCTCCCTCCACTAACCCACTGTGTATATATACTCACAACAACCAGAGATTAGCTGTTGATGCCCTCTCTGAAAAACAAACGCATTGAGGTGATCAACCATCGTTTAGTCAGCTTGACTAGTTCAATCCAATCACCCACTTCACGGATCGCATTTTGTATTTACTCTGGGAGATTTTAATGCAATAAACTTAAAAATTGGGAATAAAGCACAGAGCAACGGTATTTAAGTCTAAAAGGTGTTCTTTAAAGAAAGACTGTAAAAACATAGTATCAAATAGATCTGGACTACAAATATTACTTATTTTGAGGCTTGAAGCTTTAAAAATTTCCTTTTCACAATCCACAATATCTTTTTGGAAAAGAAAAAGAAAAACAGGATGAAAAAATTAGCAAATTGAGCTTTTTATCTGCAGCCTGGGGGCATGCCATCTCCAAGAGGCTAGGATGCCCTAATCTGAGAGCTGCTTGGGCAGAAATAACGATTAGAGACTCCACCGGCCGCGGACGCTGGGGATCCCAACTAGAGCCGCGTGACGGAGCCCACTTCTCAACAACGGAGACAGAGGCCTGACCACCCGTACAAACACACCTCTGCTCCTTCTCCTGCAGAACAGAAACTCTGCAACCCCAGGAAGGAAAAATGCTCCGACAGCGTGTGCGTTGCAGACCCCAAGTCCGGCCAGTGCGCATGTGCTGAGGGCTACACTTTAAGCCGAGACCGGAAGTCCTGCGAAGGTCAGGGGCGCGGGGCGGGGCGGGGCAGGGCAGGGAGGAACTTCGATTTCAGGGTTCGCGGCTCCCCTAAACTCGCGGGAAAGCAGTTTCAAGTCCAACCCGAGCTCACTCCAAAAAGGCTCGCTTGAGCGCGCTCTCTCAGTCTCTCTGTTTCTCTGTGTCGTATAAAGCTTTTAGAATACTTTCTGATTTTCTTTATGTCTTGTGTGGGAGGATCAAGCTCTCGAGAACTGAAAAAGATGGGAAAGGTGTGGTTCTCTCTGTCTGTAGGGGCGTGGCGCCAGAGCTAATCTTCACCTCTCCGAAAAGTAGAAGGGAACTCTCATAGGTTGTCCCTGAAAGGGATAGGGGCCCTTCTAGTTACCTTAAAGCACCCAGGAGAAATACTGTGTTGTTTCACCCGCAAGGCGCAGCAGTTGACTCCTGAGAAGAATTCAATGGCTACAGTAGTTAGTTGACTGAGATAAAGGTGAAACTAACATACACCTGTTAATTACGGTCTCCTGCTCACTTGGGCCCAGTAACAGATGTCATGGTTCTTAGAAACAAAAGCAGAAAGGCTGCTGGGAGAGCTTCCCACATTTCCAGGAAGGCCTCCTCCTGCAAGCAGGAAGTGTTGCAAGTGGGCGAGGAACTTTCCAGAGTCTCTAACTTAAATAGAATGCTGTATCCTTTGGAGAGAAATAATACCACTCTCCCCACAATACCCCACCCCAGCCAAGGTCACTTTAGTGTGGAAATATATTTGAAAATGTAAACTATGACAGAAAAGATTTGCATCAGCATTAAGCTGACTTCTGTCACCCTTTGCTACAAATACTATCAGCCTTTCATTGATTGGTTGCAATGTGGAGTAGTAGGAGATATCCTACTCTGTACTGATATTTAATATAAGCTTGTATGTTTAAAAAATCGGTGTTTTGTTGCTGTTGTGGTACAGATGTAAACGAATGTGCCTTTTGGAACCATGGCTGTTCTCTGGGATGTGAAAACATCCTTGGATCCTATTACTGCACATGCCCGGTAGGATTTGTCCTGCTTCCGGATGGGAAACGGTGTCATGGTAAGTCACAGCAGCTAGTATTTACTGCATCATTGTCCATAATGTTTCCATAGTAATCTGGGTCAGTGCTCATCCATCAGCAGTGAGCATCAGAATTATCCTGGAATTTTATAGTGCTGTGTTTTTAAAAACAAGGATGACTGGAACAATCCGATGATATCACAAAGGATTGGGAAACAGAGAGATTTGCTTTCCTGTGTCTTTAACATGTTATCTTGTATTTCATTGGTCATCTCCAAAAGATGAGTATGTGGAAAATAATCCTGATGTGCTTTTATATCTAAAAAAATTAATAAATTCTCCATTCTGATAAATAATATTCAGTCAATTTTCAGGTTTAAGTACAATATCGTTATCATATTTAAAAATCAACTATAATTCCTTAGCTTTCTAATCAGCTTTCTAATCAGTTTCCAAAATTCTCCTGTTATCTCAAAGCTTTCTTTAAAAACTTTGGGATTTGCATGACGAGACATTCAGACAAGCTTTGTGTTTTATGTAGCCTGATACATCTCTCTTTGACTGTAGGGATTGGCTCCTTTCTTTCATCCATTTTTTCTCAACTCATTTGCTAATCACACCTTTGTGATGTCTCTGTTTTCTGAAGACGTTTGTTAGATCGGCAGGCTGATCAAGTTCAGGTTTGACATTCTGGGAGGAACCGTTCAGTGAAATGTCTGTACTTGATGAAGATACACATGAGGTGCAGTTCTTTCTTTGTCACAATTAACTAATACGTTCACACATCCATTGTACAATTCCCCAGAAGTCTTTCAATGGATGTTTATAGCAGTCATTTACTAGATCCATTAAGAGCTTCATAGAGAGAAATTCTAGTTGTGCTATTTCTTTTTGATTGCTAATTAGAATGTCTTTATAAGGAGAGCTTTCACTGACTAGTTGTCTCAAGATATAGGGATCTTCAAACAATTCACAGAAAAGGTACACCATGAAAAAATTATGTGGAATTTTTGGCACCAAAATAAATCTACCTTATAATTTTCATTTACCATAAGTGTTTTGAAGTACCTTCATGCAGTTCTTTTTTTTAACATAATAAGTATTAGTTTATTAAAGTGAAAAATAAATTCATGCATTAATGGATGAATTAATAGATGAGTTATATAATGTGTGCATAATTAATATATTTATATATTATATATTTATATATATTATATATATTAAATATAAATATATATATAACCAAATAGTGTATATATATATATATATATACACTATTTGGTTATATAATTGTTTTGTGATACAGTTCCTTAGGCTCTGGGACTTCCCATTCCCCTCCCCAAGTCCCTTTCACCCATTGATTTCCCCTCTAGTATTACAATGGGTGTTCTTCCAGTCTTAAGTCCATCATTCCACTGTTGAAGTGTTTCCTGACATTGTATGCATGGACAATGTCTTAAAGTCCAGCATCTATTGTTAGGATTTTTTCAACTATTTCACTGGGAGTTCATCTTTATTCTGGATGCAGAGAGACATACTGCACTATGTCTCCACATTTAGACTTATCAGTCTCCGCTATGCTTCTATTATACATCCCCTTAAACACAGAGCCAGAAAACACAGTTTACAAAAGGGAGAAAAACAGAAAATTTTCATCAACATGAAGTTAAGCAACATGCTACAGAATTGCCAATGCACCGCTAATGTGATGAAAAGAAAATCAAAAGCCTTCTGGTAGAAATCGATGCTACTGCACAACCCAGGCGGTGTTGAAGAAATTACAATACAAACAAGAACATCATTGCCCATGAGATGTAGCAGAAACAGTACCGAAAGGGATTTTTACAACCTCAGGTGCTAACAAGCATTCAAAGTTTCTTATGGATGATCAATTTACTGAGAAAAATACAAGTGACTGGAAAGTGCAAAAAGATAAAATTCACAGCAAAAAATAATTAGATTTGGCACCAAAAAAACTTTTAAATTGAAACAAGAAAGAGCCGTTTCCTAGAGATGAAAAAACAACCCCTCAGCCATATTAGCAATAAGCCTTTATGTAATTCTTATAATAAAGGCCAAATAAGCATTATATTTTTTTCTTTATTTACTTACATATAGCAAATGGCTTAGTATGTGAATACTTTCCTAAGGTGGCCAGTTAGTAGTATTTAAAATTAGGTATTTGAGGGCATAGTGTAGAAGACTAGTGGCTGAAGTCCTTGCATGTATTGGGATCCCATATGGGCGCTGGTTCTAATCCCGGCAGCCCCGCTTCCCTTCTAGCTCCCTTCTTGTGGCCTGGGAAAGCAGTCGAGGACGGCCCAAAGCCTTGGGACCCTGAACCCACGTGGGAGACCTGGGAGAAGCTCCTGGCTCTTGGCTTCAAATTGGCTCAGTTCTGGCCATTTCAGCCACTTGTGGAATGAATCAGTGAATGAAAGATCTTCCTTGAACTTATCTGAACAATAAGATGCTGGACTCTATGCTTGGTATACACTTGCAATGAAGGAATCTCAACTGAACTTGAACTGTGGTTATGCAACAAGGTGGAGGAATCCACCACGGGGGGAGGGTTTAGGGAGGGGTGGGGAGAAATCCCAGTACCTATGAAACTGTGTCACATAATACAATGTAATTAATAAATAAATTTTAAAAAATAAAAAAATAAAAAATAAATAAAGATCTTCCTCTGTCTCTCCTCCTCTCGGTGTATCTGACTTTCCAATTTAAAGAAAAAAGCAAATAAACATTTTTAAAAATTATTTTAAAATTAGGCATTTTTGACTAAATGGATTTAAAAAATGTAAAAAATTCTTTGACACACTGCATTTATTCCAACTCACAAGCAGATCATATCTTCCTTGGCTAGTGGGAGCCTTCTCAAGGGAGTGCCTGACCCCAGCAGTCTTTGATACTTCCCATGGATGTATTATATAGACTCATCTCACACATTTCATGTTCTAGAGCTAATGTCTAGACCTAACATTTCTTGAGGAGCACAGATTCTTATGAATGAGAAATTGCATTTAGAGACTACAGTCTTACTACCAGTTAGTTCCCGGGCCTTTTGGAGCTTTAAAGCTTAAAATGTATGTACAAAAAAAGTTAAAAAGTTAGAAATTTATAAATATACCAATTCAAATTTAGAAAAGCATTTTCAAATACCTTCTAATGTATTTCTTATCAAATATACTAACATGGCTAAGTATAAGTGAATGTTTCAGATTGTGTGTATTATCTGGGTTTGTTTCAGAAATGATGGAGAACAACTCTGTCATCTATGCCTGTGACACCAGGCATATGGAAATGGATGAATACGAATAGATTTCTTGGGAATTCTCCAGTAGCTGTGCCTGTCTGTGAAACTTGGCCTTCTCTTGATACTACATGATTTGCCTATTGGCAAATATACTGAAGTGTAGGGCGTTATTGTGTCATAGGGTCCATTATGTTTCAGACATTTCACACATAATCTCACGTGATTCTCAAAAGTTATAAAACCTGTATGGTACATATTTTATATTGAAATCTTTGAATTACTTTGAATGTATTTTGATACATGATACAGGATAGGGATTTAGATGCCCTGACCCAAAATCACCACTCAATTGTTCTCCAACACTTATTGAATGATCTTTCATATGTACAGTATTTTAAAAGTACATTCTTACACATACTTCATTATTTTCTAGATTTAACTTTACTCTGTCCTATTAACCTATTTTTGTACCTATTCCCAGCTATCTATTGATTGCACTTGTATCAAACATTGATACCTGTTAAGAGCCTCTTATTTTATCTTCCTAAATATAAACAAACCCACAAAATCACTCTAGTTTTCAATCATTTGATCAAGCTCCGTTTAAAATATATTGAAATTTCAATGACTAACAATTTAAAAAATCACAAGTAGAGTGATTTTTCAAAAATCAGAGGTTTAGTTTTTTGATTTTTTCTTTATTTTGTGACTATGACTACAGCTTTTCATAATCTTTTTTTAGTTTTATTTTTATTTGAAAGGCAAATCTTAAGAGAGATGGAGAGACAGAGAGATCTTTTATCTGTGATTTTACCTCTCAAATGGCCACAATGGCCAGAGCTAAGCTGACCAGAAGCCTTGAGCTTCTTCTGAATGTCCCAGTTGGGTCCAGCTGCCCAAGTACTTAGACCATCCTCCACTGCTTTCCCAGGCCATGTGCAGGGAACTGGATGGGAAAGTGAAGCAGCCAGAACTAGAACCCTTGCCCTTAGCAGATGCTAGCACCTTGCAGTGGAAGATTAGCTTTTCTGCCACCAGGCTGGCCCCAGCAGTTAGTCATATTAAGCTTAAGGTAACATTTTTGTATTTGAAACTAATTAATTTCCACAATCCTAACCCAACACTAATTCCACTTTGTTCTTTATACAAATTAGAACTAGTTTCCTGTCCTAGTAATGCCTCTGAGTGCAGCCATGGTTGTGTGCTGACATCAGACGGTCCCCTTTGTTTCTGTCCTGAAGGCTCCGTGCTCGAGAAAGATGGAAAAACATGTAGTGGTGAGTTTATTTAGCTTTTCTTTATATTTCCCAAGTCATAGTTAACATTTGATCTTATTGTCAAAGGAGAATCAACTTTCTAAAATTACACACTGAAACATGTTTAAGTAAAGGATTAGTACACAGATTTAAATGGAGGGTTTTTTTTTTTTTTGGAGCGCATAGTGCAATGGTTATGAGCAAGGACTCTCAAGTTAAATGGCCTTGTAATAGCTTTATCCGTTAATAGCAGTGTGACTGGGGACTGATTATTTATTCTCTCTCAGCCTTGTTTCTTCATCAGTAGAGGTCTGATAATTGCCAACTGGATTAAGTAAGATGACAGATGCCGAGTGCTTGGCCTCTTGCTTACGCCTAAAACGTTCCTGTCTTCCTTGATTTCCATGGAGACTTCACCATGTAGTGACCTGGGAGTGACTTTTTCCTTAAAAAAAGAAAAGATTAATTATTTTTTTAAGATAGCGGCTCCTATCCCCTGGTTCACTCTCCAAATGACCACAGTGGTTTGGACTTTAGGCAGGAGCTGTAACCAGGAGCTGGGAAGGCAGGCTAATTCTCCCACCTAGGTGACAAGGATCCAGGAAGTGGAGGCCTTCCCACTGTCTCTGGGCATCTGCCTTGGTAGGGAGCTGGAGTCAGAAGGCAGAACTGACCACTGATCATTACTACTCTGATGCAGGAGGCAGACAGCTTCACCCAGGCCAAACATGTAACTGGGGAAAATATATTCCTCAAAGGAAGAGCTAGACCAGCTGCCAAACTCAGCAAAATGTGTCCCTTATTCCAGTCAGCTGTACCTGTGCTGATTCTTGAACTTAGTGGTAGCGCTAGAGGACAAGGGCCATTAGCCACCAAGATGGTGAGTTATACAAAAGGAGGGCACTATGATATTTGCTGTTGGCCTCTGCAACATAAGTCTGACTAGAGAGCAGTACACATGATATGGATATGGCTTTACAAATCTACATATAGTTGGGTCACCCCAGTACTTTGTTCTGTTGTGGATCATCATTTGGAACATCCTGACCGAGTGATTGTGTTTTGTAGGCTGTTCGTCTCCTGACAACGGCGGGTGTAGCCAGCTCTGCGTTCCTTTCAGTCCCGTATCCTGGAAATGTGATTGCTTGCCTGGGTATGATCTACAGCGAGACCAGAAAAGCTGTGCAGCTGCAGGTCAGTGCCGTGACTGTCTCAAAGTGTGGCCCTGCAGAAAGGTGACATGAAAACAACATTTCTTTTAGAAACATGGACAGTTGAATTGCTCTTGGTTTCTGGGTAGAAAGTCTAATTTCTAATAATTGGAAATAGAAAACCAGTTACATTGTAAGCATGAACAAATAATGACATAAGTAATACATAAATGTGTTTTTGAAGAACATTTCTAAGTTCGTTAGCATCCAGCAATGATTTAACATAGTGTCAGGAATAATATTTGTGGGGGATGAGAATGTCCTGACCAGAACAATCTTAAAACAATTTCTGTTTGAAAGTGGTTAATGAATCTTGGTTGATTGATTTGATTTTCATCTCTCCTCTGAATGTAATAATCATAATACTTTGACAAATCCTGTCCTTACTGTGTCTTGATTCAATAAGAAGCTGTATGCTTCAGCTGTCTTTCTGTTTTGTGAGATCACGTTTCCTATGTCTTTCAACAGCTTTGGAAATCCTAGATTAATTTCATTTCTTCAGCAGATTCAGCATGCTTTAATCTGGGATATTGTAATGACGCTGCTGTATAGCATGTTTTAATGAGACCCAATTGTGCTAATTTCTCAAGGTCTTAGTTTGTCTTGCAGTATCTGTGTCCTAGTATAATTAAGGGTCTTGGAATTAACACAGGTAACACTGTGTTCTGAAAATACCTCATTTTCGAAAGTATCCAGGCCAGGAAAGGTTCAGTATTCAGCATTAGTATGATTTTAGTATGTTGCAGTGTATATGAATGAGGAGGGTATAGCCCTAAAACTTGCATTATTTAATTATGGTGTTTTTTCAATGCTGTTTTTTTCCTACAACTAATTTGTATTTCAAAAGCAGACACCAGGAGAGGGAAGGACCTGCTGATGACACTCTGGCAATGGGTCTCCTACTGGAAGACAGCCTTGCCTGACATCAAGCCTTGCCTGACATCAAGCCTTGCCTACATCAAGCTGGGGAAATTAAGAAAAACAATACTGCCAAAATTAAAGAGGGTGCCCTGAAAGGGAGGAGTCAGAAATGCCTCTTGGGTTCTAAAGCATGTTTGCAGTGCAACCATATTTGGAATCTTATTGACAGGTCCACCACCATTTTTGCTGTTTGCAAATTCTCAAGATATTCGACACATGCATTTTGATGGAACAGAGTATGGAACCCTGGTCAGCCAGCAGATGGGAATGGTTTTTGCTCTAGATCATGACCCCGTGGAAAATAAGGTATGGCTTTGTTGCTTCAACAGACGTGGAGATGCTCACTTTGAGGGCCAAGTAGAGGAACCCAACAAATGACCTCGGTTATGTGAAAGTCCTCAACTAAGCCCAGGACCAACAGGCATGGAACAAGTTGAAAATAGATGCTAATGCATCCTTTGAGATAGTTTAAGTACTTTCTGTCTAGCATAACTGTGCCCTTGTTCTTGCTATGGTTCAGCCATTTCACTGGGAATGATCATGCAAGATCTGCATTTTTAGTTTCTTTTTTGCAGATGATGATATAACAGACTAGGCTAACGCAGTGCTACACCCATGGGAGGAGCTCCATAAATAGGTTTATGATCATTTGCTAATAGTTGAAGGAGTGAGAAGTGGGGACATAGTAACACTAATAAGGGTTAAGTAATTTGCATTTAAGATATATTATTGATAGGGGGATGGAATTCAATCATCTTGTTACCCTGAAAATTAGGAAAGAAGCTTTATGGCTTATGTGGGAATAGAATCAGAAGATAAATTTATTTTGTTTTTTAAAAATTTGAAGTCCCTGCATGGAATTCTTGTGATATGAATTTCTATGAACTTTTGAAGTTCTTTTGTATATATGCATAGATTTTTAAAAATTTACCAGAACTTACCATTTCATTTCATTCCCACAAAGTTTTTAAAGTTCTTTTGTATAATCACAGTTAAAATTCCACAAATGTTATCACTAAATTGTTGGCAGACCCTTAGCATTTTTTAATACTTTAATGAAACTTGTACCTGTTGGAGAACCTGCACACTAGACTGGAAAAAGAACGTTGCACTTACAAAGGATACTGTGTTGGACAATCCAGGTAATAGCAATAAAGTTACATAACATTAGACATGATAGGAACCTTATTAAGTTTCTAGTGCAATCTTCTCATTTTTCCAGTTTAGAAAATTCAGGTTAAATGACTTGGCTTTGGCAATCAAGCAGATAAGTGGCAAAATTGGGAGAGGCATTGGTGTCCCCTGATTTGCCATGGAATGCTATAATTTGAACAGAGATGGATCCCAGTTTGTAGCCCTCATTAAATTGCAGAGTTTTGCTCACTTTTGTATGTATGAGTCACTAGGGTTGAGATAAAATGGCTGTGCTACTGACTAATGATTAAAGTTCAAGAAATTGCCAGTAACAGCAGAGATGCGGACAAAAGCAAAGGGTTAAGGATTTGTGTACATGTGATTACACTAATGCTGTTGCTATCCCCTTTTTGATCAATGAAGAAACTGAGATGCCAAGACACCTGATTAACTTGCTAAAGGTTCCATCTTTCTGAGTTGCAGCAAAGTTGGAATTTTGTTGCAGGCATCTCCATCTCCAAGGTCACCCTCTTAGCAGTTACATTGTAGGTGCTGAAAGCTTACCAACCCAATTTGGATCCATACCACATTTTTCCCCTAGCTCAGTCAGAACATCCTGTGTTCTCTTTTGTAGATATACTTTGCCCATACAGTCCTGAAGTGGATAGAGAGAGCTAATATGGATGGTTCCCAGAGAGAAAGGCTAATTGAAGAAGGAGTAGATTTGCCGGAAGGTCTTGCTGTGGACTGGATTGGCCGTCGATTCTATTGGACAGACAGAGGGTAAGTTTGCAGCATTAGCTTTTAAATTATGTGTGATGGGAGTGATGTGATAGGTAATACAGCTCACTTCACTCTCCACTGTGATGATAGAAAAATATTGTCAGGCTAGTTGGATGGAATTGGAGGAAGGAAGCCATCATTACTACTTAACACTTCTTCTCCCGCCAAACAAGACAGTCCCTCTTTTACCGAGATAAGATCTATTAAATTTTTTTTTGAAAATAGAGAAACAGATGTTTGGTACAGTAGAAAGATGCTACTTGGAGTCCTGCATCCCATACTGGAGTGTCAGATGTATGAGTCCTGGCTCTGCTTCTGATCCAGTTTCCTGTTAATGTGCTCTCACGTGAGTGTCTGCTACCCTTGTGGGAGACCCAGATTGAGTTCTGGACTCCTGGCTTTGGCCTGGGCTAGCCCTAGCAGTTATGGACATCTGAGGAATAAACCAGTGGGTGGAAAGTCTCTGTCTCCATGCTTTTCAAATACATAAAAATGACCCAATGAAAAATTTTAAAAACTGGATGCGTTGGATTTGTATCTGCAGAAGGATTTCTAGGACGAAGAAAATAATACGTGTTTTTGTAGTTCACGCTATTGTTAATAGAGAAACCCAAGATCTGTGTAACCATAGTCTACCTGCTAGATCTCATTGATGGTACATGGAGCATGAGACATGCCCCATATTTTCAGTTGACCCATAGATTATCTGAGAGATAAGGCATATTTTAATAATAATAATACAACAGAGTGGTCTAAATATTGCACAAGAAATGTTTTGAGAGCAATGTGAAAATAATTGCCAATGGAACATTGCACACTCTCTCAGGGAATGGAAGGGGTTTCAGCTAGCTTGACCCTTTCATTTTACAGGTGAGAAACCTAAGAGCCAAGAGGCTAAAGGAGTTATTCAAAGTCAAAGAACGTGCAGGTGACCAGAATCCATGTGCTGACTCTGGCTGTGATATCCTCCTGCTAGGGAAGTTCAGGAGGTCCAAGACAATGCCCCTTCCTTTGGTGGGGACCAGAGCAGAGTGAAGTTGCCATAGTTCTGTCCTCTTGCTTCTGTGAGTGAAACTGCTAACCTGAAAGCCCCTCACAGGGTAGTGTGAGATGTGCTGTGTGCCTTAGGATATTTTCTGAGAGAAACTGAACACCATAAAGTAGCCATTGTGAGCATCTGAAGCCAGTAGAAATGTATGGCTGTGTGAACTTGTTGGGGAGCTGGAAAAATAGATTCCAGCAATCCCATTTTTAGAGAAAACCAGTCAGCTGTTATGCCATTCTCTATTCTTATCCTCTTATGCTTGCTTTAAAGTTTAGAGATACTATCATAGCAAGATCGGAACTGACAATTTCATCTCTCCTAGCCACAAGCAAGCAGGTAGCTTCATAATTCCTTGCCTACCACCAGGGGAAGAGGCACTATGACAACTATGTCCAAGGGAGGAGAGAATTCAACACATTGAATTCACGAATATTTCCCTTCCATTTCACCTAGAGACAAAATTATCTGAAAAGTGCTGTTGGAGTATAGATGGTTTCCGATGATCTCCTGCTTCACATTGTCAGTGTCTGTGACCCAACACAGGCCCTAAGTCTGTTTCCTCTCTACTTCCCTCTGCTTCAGTCCTTTGAGGAGGAATACACAGAAAAGCCCTATGCCTCATGCAGCAGGGACTAGAATAAGGCTATGAAGATTTTCTTGACATTTTGTAGAATGAGGAGCAGAGAATGAACCTATTCTGTTTCTGGGCATGTCTGTCTCTTATTGATTTGCCCACAAGGACAAGGTAGTTAGACCCTGATGGATGTTTATTGAATGAATTCAATGTGGTTACATTCTCTAGCCTGAAATAGGATTTGGAGCAAGCAGAAAATACATTAGAATGGCTCTTCTTCACTCTATTGCTGCACTCTACTGCATCCTACCTGCTCTGGGAAACTCGCCAGAATCCCTGCTTCTTTTCTCGAGATTCAGAAGAAGAAAAAGAAGAAGACAAAGATGAAGAAGAAAAAAGACTTATTTATGAGAGAGAGAGAAATAGACATCAAAAGATCTTCCATCTGTTGGATTACTCCTTGTAGGGTTGGGTTAGGTCAAAGCCAGGAGTCACACACCGTATCTGGCTCTCCCACATGAGAGACAGGGCCAGCATCCCCTGCCTTTACAGGTACATTAGACAGAAGCTGAATTGGAAGTAGAGCAGCCTGGACTTGAAATGGTACTCTGCTATGAGATGCCAGCATCACTTATTAGCTCCTGAAAGGGATGTTACAAACTTGTAGATTACATGAATCCATCTATTTTTGTCTTCTTAGTGCCAATGCTTGCTTTTTGTATGTGTATGTGTGTGTATGCATTTTGCCACTTCATTTCACTCCAATCATTTCCTACCTATCTCATCTCTATATAACAAACTTTCCTAAGTGATATTATGACAATCCTGCACTCTTTCTATCTCTGGAACTTGTACCAAAAGTTTCTTCCTCTCAGGTCTGGCTTCTCTACCCCCCATGTTTGCCTGTCTCCCTTCTTCTAATCCTGCTGTATTATTCCCTCCAAGGATCCTTCTGTTATCCCTGCTGGGCTGGGCTACCCACTCTCTCCTTCTCTTCCGTGTGCCTGCAGATGCTGAGTCATCTCTCCTTCCGACCCCTCCCTGCTCCCTCTGCTTCCCTTTCTCCCTTGTTCCTATTGAACTATGGCTTCAGTAGACTAGAGACAGGGTTTTGTTTATTATTGTGTCCCCAGTGTGAGACTAATCCCTTGCACACAGTAGATGTTCAGTAAATATTTGCTTTATAATGAATATTTATTTGGCAAATCAGTAGCAAAACTGGAATATAAGACTTTTCTTTCTTTGCAGGTTTCAAAGAGTGATGTTTAATTTTTATTAATATTTATTTATTTTTTACTTGGAGAGACATGGAAAATAACAGCAGGCAAGTGAGCGAGCAAGTTCTCCTATTCTGTGCTTTTCTGCTCACCTGCCGAAACAGCTGGGGCTAGACCAAGCCAAAGCTGGGAGAGAGGAACCCAGCCTAGGTTTCCCTTGTGGGTGGCAGAGCCCCAGCCAGTTGAGCCATTGCCTGCTGAGCCCCCAGGGTTTGCACCAACAGGAAGCTGGACTCGAGTCAGAGCCAGGCATGAAACACAAGCACTTTGATATGGGTCATAGTTATCTACAATGGCTTCTTAGCCACTAAGCTAAATGTTCTCCCCAGGTTATTATTATTTTTTTAAATACAATAGGCAGCAAATAATATTTCAGTTGAAACAATGTGAAAGCCAATAAAATCTCTAGTGTTCTGTGCCGTTTTGTGTCATTCCTCCTAAGAGTCTGTGACTCAGGAGTTGGACCCCTCTCCTGCCTCTGGCCTCCCTCAGTTGCAGCAGGGGGTCCGTGAAGAGACAGAGATCAGTGCGGCTTTGTCCCCACCAGGGCCCTGACACTGTCCCTTTTTGACCTTATCCTGTCATGGTGTTTTTTAGGTTCCTGAGATGAATACTCAGAGGTTAATTAAGGGATCATGCTTTTTTTAAAAATGGAATTTGTGGACTGGTTGGGGTGTGTGTGTGTGTGTGTGTGTGTGTGTGTGTGTTTAACAGAGAAAGCAAAAGAGGGATTAATAGTAGTCTAAAATGTCTATCAATGATTGGAACAGGGAAAAGGAATGTTTTTGATTGAAAACAAACCCTTTTGTATTATATGCATTTTAGGAAGTCTGTCATTGAAGGGAGTAATTTGAATGGAAAACGCCGTGAAATAATCATAAAGGAGAATATCTCCCAACCACGAGGGATTGCTGTTCATCCCATGGCCAAGTGAGTAGTTGTGAAGACAAGGCAACCCTACAAAGAAGCCGTGTGTCAGGTCAGAATTTGCCATAGAGCTCAGGTGGTTGGTGGGATCAGAAAACAAGAAGAGTCCAAGGAAGTTGTTGAAATCTTCAGAAGTGATGGAACTACATGTATTCTTCAACCTTTTAATGTCTTTGGACTTCTATTCTTGAATAATAATTTTATTATCAAAATACCTTTCTATTTTAAAATGAATTCAATTTCTTTTTGAAACAAAGTGTACTATAAGTCATTTACTACTCAAACTTAATCCAGCAGTTATCTACTTTATTAAAAAACAAAAGTCCGTGAGGCTGGCATTGTGGAACATGGGGTTAAGTTACCGCTTGCAATCTTGTCATTCCATACCAGAATGCCTGTTTGAGTCCTGGCTGCCCCACTGACAATCCAGCTTCCTGCTTATGTGCCTGGGAAGGTAGCAGAGGATGGCCCAAGTGCCTGGGCTCCTGCTACCCCAGTGGGAGACCCTGACCAAGCTTCAGCCTGACCCAGCGCGGACTATTGTAGCCGTTTGGGGAGAGAATCAGTGATGGAAGATATCTTTCTTTTTGTCTTTCCTTCTTTCTCTAGTACTCTGTCTTTTAAATAGATAAAAGTCTTTAGAAGTAATTCATTGATCTAGTGATCTGAGCCTTATTTCAGCATTTTTTATCAAGATAGAAGATAAATTCTTTCGTATTTCAAAGTTACTATCCAACAAGTGGTGGTTTATTTTCCATGATACAGTTTTATATGTATAAGGATTCCTTCTACCTCCTTCCCCTCCTCCCCCCTTCTATTTCGCCTCCCATTAGTCTCCTTCATATGATCACAGCAGTATAGTATGGTGCTGTATTTTTCCCTTCTACATTCCTAACTGTGCCATTTTAATGTATTCTGAAGTGATTTACATTGATGTTTGCAGTGATGAAAGAGCAGAAGTACCTTTTCATGCAGTTTTTGTTTGTTGTGTGCTTCCTTGATTAAAGGAGATTGTTCTGGACTGACTCGGGGATCAGTCCACGAATTGAAAGTTCTTCCCTTCAAGGCTTTGGCCGATCGATCATAGCCAGTTCTGATCTGATTGGGCCCAGTGGAATCACAGTTGACTACGTGACTGACAAACTGTATTGGTGTGATGCCCAGAAGTCAGTGATTGAAATGGCCAATCTGGATGGTTCGAAACGCCAAAGACTTGCCCAGAATGATGTAGGTGAGGCTTGGGAGTGGGTGATGTCTTCATCTTGCTGAGTGTTAAATATGAAGTGTATTTACATAGACACACAGGCATATAACATGCACACACACATCCTTACCATGTGATGAAAAAGAAACAGACAGAAAGTCTGCTCCAGGGACGTATGAATTACAAAGATGGTGAGAATAGCAGATACAAATAGTGTTGTATAATCATTTCCTCTTTTCTATTAGTTTCCCAAATCAGAATAAAAACAGTAAAAATTTCTGAATTTGTTTAAGAATAAAAACTTGGTTTAGCTGTTACATTTCTTAAGTTTTAGAAAATGTCTTTTACAGCAGTAATAATGAAAAAATTGATAATGTGTACTAAGAATAGTAAAGTTTTTCTGGTGTGGATGTTGAGCTAAAGCTACCACCTGTGGATACTTACATTCTGTATGGGTACCAGTTCAATTTGTACTTGCTCCACTTCTGATCCAGTTCCCTGGTAACACACCTAGGAAATCTGCAGGGGATGATCCAAGTGCTTGGGCCCCTGCGCGGAAGACCTAGAAGAGAGGCTCCTGACCTAGTTTCAGTCATTATGGCCATATGGGGAGTGAATCAGTGGATGAAAGGTCTCTGTCTCTCCCTCTCTGTGTCTCGGTAACTTTGTCTTTCAAATAAATGAAATAAAACTTAAAAAAATAAAACTATTTTCTCTGTTGTATTTTGAAATTGTTTCCATGGGCTATTGTGCATTTTCAGGAAAAAGTTTTAAAATATTAGAGCCTATGCTTACTCTTGAAAGAGAAGTGCAAGTGACCATGAGGATATGTGAATAGTGGGAGCTTTATTTTGACTCAGGATATCAGTAAAGGCAACATTGAACTGGACATGTGACAGATCTTTATATGTGAAGATGGGCATCTACATGTTGGTACTGCCAGGATGTGTTAACTGAACTTTATTCTGAACTTATTAGGGAGCCACTGAGTATTCTTCAGCAGAATGACATGTTAGAATAATTAAACACTTAGCAAATAAGACAAAGGGTAGATTGGAATTTGGAGAAAGGAATCAGCTAGAAGGCTACAGCAGGTATGCATGTAATAGTTAATGAAGACCTGTCCTAGAACATGACCATTTAAAAATGAAATGGAAGATATTAAGGATTCTTGTGAATGAGAAACTGAGAAGATTTGTTAACAGATTAGATACAGAAAATGAGAGCCAGGGAGGTGTTGCAGGTGAAAAACATGATCTCTCTTGTTTAATAATTTGTACAAGATATAGTTTTGATTTTCCTCTTTGGTTTAAAAAGTTTGAAAAAATTTCTGTTTATTTATGTAAAAGGCAGGGAGGGAGCGAGAGAGAAAGCAAGCACTTCTATCTGCTGATTCACTCCCTAGGAGCCTGCGTCACCAGGTGTCAGGGGCTCAGTTACGACTCCTCATGCGTGTGTGTGCGGAGTTGACAGTTTGAACCTTCCCTTCATGCCTCCAGGGATACAAATTGGTAGGAAACTGGAATCACGAGTGGAGCCAGAACTTGAACCCAAACTCCACAATGTGGGGAAGGGGGATTGGATGGGCCCCAAGTGATGTTTTAACCACCACACAGGTTGCCCACTCCTCCATCTAGTTTATGCATATCTATCTAGGTAATGAATGTCTATATTTGCGATATGAATTAAACACAGCAAAATAAATATAATTTAAAATTTTAGAAATTTTTAAGATTCTTTGAAAATTAAATATTTACTTTTTAAATAAGTGGTAAACTTGCATACAGTCTTCAATTTCATCCATGCACTTTAACAAAAATTCCTTATAGGAAGTGGAGATACAGGGGACCATATTATGATTTCTATGAAATCATGGATGCTAGCAAGATATATACAATATTTTTAAAAATACATCACTCAAACACATGTAAATATAAACCTATAGCTTTGATATGAAAGGATTGACTGGGGTCTTTACCAGTATGTAAAGACGTCATATTCCAAAAAAATCATAGCAAATATTTTGAGAATAATTTGTATTACTACTGTTATCTATGATGAACCCAACTTTCCATTGACAGTCGTTATCAAATAATTTTGTTAAATAATCTAACCATTCCCATCATAATAGTGCCCTCTGCTGGTATATATTCTTCTTAACTTCAATTCATGATTTTATTTATTTATTTTTTTACTTACTTACTTATTCAGGGGAGGGGATGAAAGGGAAGAGAGAGTGAGTGCGTGTTCCCTACCCAACAGCCTGCAGCAGCCTGAGCCAGGCCAAGGCACGATCTGGGAGATGGGAATGCAATCCACATTTTCCACAGGCTGGCAGGAACCTGATTACGTGAGCCAATCACTTCAGGCTCCACCATTTATAGTGGTTGGGAATCTGAAGAGCCAGAACTGGGAAGCAAACTCAGGCACTCTGATGTAGATATTACGCATTTCGATGGTTAGGTTAAAACAAAGTCAGGATTGAATGAGCTTTTTCTGAGTTTCCCACATGGGTACAGGGTCCCAAGGACTTAAACCATTCTCCAATGATTTCCCAGACCATAAACATGGAGCTAGATCAGAAGTGAGGCAGCCAGAACTTGAACCAGCACCCATATGGGATACCGGCACCAAAGGCAGAAAATTAATGTGCTACACCACTGCACTGACCCCTTCTTAACGTTTAAGTACAACCAATGTACTTCTTCTATTTAAAAAATAATGAAGATGATGTGTCGTGTAGGATATCTGTTGAAACACTATAATTCTAACATGTGCTTCAACATGGATAGGCCTTGAGTACATTGTGCTAAGTGAAATAAGCTAGTCACCAAAAGGCACGTATTATACAGTCCCACCTGTTTGAGATATCTAGAGTGGTCACATTTATGGAAACAGAAGTGGGAATGGTGATTCCCAGGGAACTGAGGACAGAAGGAAATGCAGAGCTGCTTAAAGGCACAGAGGTTGGGGTTTGCAAGATGAAAAGTTCCGAAGATTAGTTGCCTATCAGTTTATGAATGGACTTACCTCTTCTGAATGGTTCGCTGAGAAATGGTCAAAATGGAAAAATATGGTGCCACAATGAAAAGAACTGTGGGTACATGAAAAAGAAAAGATCATGCTGTATTTGTGGTTTTAAAGCAAACCTCCCTTTCTCATATGTTTTGTTTTCCACAGCCTTAGTTAACTGTGGTCAACTGTGTGAAGAAAAAAAAAAAGAAATAAGCAATTCATAAGTTTTAAGTAGCTTTTGTTGAAGTCAGTTGTTATAATTGTTCTATGCTAATATTGTCCTTAATCTTTGATTGCGCCTAATATATAAAATTTACCATTGGTATATATGTATGAGAGTACTTCAGAAAGTTTGTGGAAAATTAAATTAAAAATAAATTGATTTTAGTGCCACATCTTTTTTGAAATCCAGGCATAGTTTTTTCATAATGTGATTTCTTGCAAGAATGTATTTGAAGATCGCTCATACAAGAAAAACCAGCATATAGGTACATATAAGTATAGGTTTGGTAATATTAATGACTTCTGCAGAACATCTTGAGAAGTTCCTATGGATTATTATCACTACTGTAATTGGATTATAAACTAGAGCAAAAAAATGAGTCTTAACGAGTGGAAACTCATTTGGGTTTGCTGCCAGTAGAGGGAGACATTCCCTCTAATTCACCAAATAACATTACTCCTAAGCAAAAAAAAAAAAAGAAAAAAAAGAAAAAAAAAAAGACCTACAGCAATGTAAGTAGACATTGATTCAAACTTCCAAATTTAGGCCTATTTAATTTTAGTTTCTAAGTGCTTGAAAAAGAAAACATTGCCTTGCTTGTTATTTCTTTGAATACCTCATTATAGGTATTCCAGTAGTTTGAAGGCCTGACTTGAATTTGGCTGAATCGGACTGCAAATGCAATTCATTTGCAAGTCAACAGGGACCATGAAAATAGAGGCAGTAGATAATAAATGACTCTTAACTTTGGAGTAATCATTTGGGCAGCATTTATGATGCTGCTTAGGATGCCTGCATTCCAGAACACAAATCTCAGCCCAGCTTCCAATCCCAGTTGCCTGCTACTGCTCATGTGGGAGAGCCAGATTGTTTGACACCTGGCTTTGGTTTGGCACAGCCCTGGCTGGTGCAGGTGTTTTAGGAAGTGAACCTACAGATGGAGGATCTCTGTTTCTCCTGTATGCCTATTCCTTTCAAACTAAAACAAACTAACAAAACGCGACAAAGAGAAACCAGAGGGCCTGAGGGGAGGAGGAGGTGAGGACGGGGTATTAGTAGACTGAGGGAAAGTGGAATGAGAAAGAGTGAAGTGGTGATTGTTGATGGATCAAGGAAGGAAAGATGATGTCAGAAGCACAGGTCTGTGCTAAGAGGAAAGGGAAGAAAGAGGCAGGAGAGAGGGGCTACCAGGCGACTTTTGGGAGACTGTTACCCAAATATTTAATAACGTTTGTTTGCAACCTATGAATTTCGTCTATGGTGCATTATCGCCACTCAAATGATGAGGAACCCAGGGTAAGGAGCATAGCATAGAGCAATCACTGGAGCTGAGTCTGTAAATAATGACAGATGTACGAAGTGAACACAGGAAATGTCCATCTCGGCCCCCTCTTCTTAGTGCTGTAAAGTCAATCAGCCCATGTTCTCTCTCTGTCCAAACGCTGAAGAGATACTGGGCTTTGCAAGGACCTCATACCAACAGGCTCCCACTCTCAATCGAGGAGCCTTTATCGTGTGGGTTCTCCTTGATGTTGTGAACCAGTAGCCTATACCATATCTGAGCAGATAAAGTACTGCTTTAGTGCTGGAATTGTGTATGTTTGAAATCTGTCCTTTGGTAAGTTTTCACAACCATGACACCGAGGGTGTACCTAATGAGTCTGAATTACTTCCAGGTCATCCGTTTGCTGTAGCTGTATTTGAGGATTATGTGTGGTTCTCAGATTGGGCTGTGCCATCTGTAATAAGAATGAACAAGAGGACTGGCAAAAACAGGGTACGTCTGCGAGGCAGCATGATGAAGCCCTCATCACTGGTTGTGGTCCATCCATTGGCAAAACCAGGTACACTGAAAGTTAATCAGCCTTTTCTTTGGCTGCAATCTGTGACTGTTTTAACTGGTGATGGGCAGGGAACATCAAGAGGGCTTTGCAGTTCTCACTAGTCTGAAAAGATGCTAGCATTTTTTGAAATTTGGACTTCATTAAAACTAAGACAGTCTGTCTGGTAGTCTGGTAACTTCAATTTGGTGATTTTAGTAATTGGGATTTTTCCTTCCAGGATCAGCTTTTCTTGTTGGCTACATTGCAGAGACCCTTGGATTAAAGGTAGTAAGGGCAGACAATTTAGAAACCTGCACTGGGTCTCTCCTCTCCCCCTACAGAGTGCCAAGAAATTAGTGTCAGCTGGGGGTATGCAGTCTCCTACTGCCTACAGTCTCCTCCTTTCTGAATTGCTCTTTGTCAGTCTGACTGGAGGATGAATCAGGAGATAGGAATCACATCTGACCAAGGAGCTTCTTGAACCAGAGACTGTCTATACTCAGTAGATATGGAAAAGGCAATTGCATCCTGAACTTCTGTTAGAATTGGTGGCTCACTATGGGAACACTTCTGAGATAGCTCTTGATATACTCTGTGTTTAGTCTCACTCAATTTCTTTCCCTGAAAGTTGTAGAAGGTGATTTGCATCCACAGCGTCCTTTGCATCTCCAAGCGCATGTGTGAATTTGCCTCTCTTCTCCACTAGGAACAGATCCCTGCTTACACCAGAATGGAAGCTGTGAACATACTTGCCAAGAGAGATTTGGAACTGCTCAGTGTTCATGTCGTGAAGGTTTTATAAAATCCCCAGATGGGAAAAAGTGCTTGGCTCTGAATGGTGACCCGATGTGGGCAGGTAACCTAATAATAAATCCTATAGTTGAAGGGTCCTCCCTCAGTTCAGGAATAGAGTTGCACAACCTGATTTTAAATATTTTATGTTACTAAAAACTACTCTTTTTAGGACTGTTAAGAATATATTTGAGTTCCTCCCCTGATAAGTTTTAAATTCCTTGTTAGAGGATGATCTCCAATTGTAACATTTTTACACTTTAATCTGCCTGCTTCCCTGTTTGAAGTGGAATGGATACAGGAATTTTATCAAATTTTAAAAAATGTTTAGAGAAATTTTGTGTAGAAGTTTTATGTTCTCAATTGTAGAGGTAGTCATATATTAGACCCTGCCACCGGAAAGGTATTAATATGAACAGTAAATTTCTTGAAATTTTTTAAATTGTGAAAAACTTACTATTTGATCCACTTTTAGCAAACTAAATATAATTTTGAGGAAGAGAAAGGATCAGGAAACCAAGAGTGACATGTAACTAGTACCACTGATTAGCCTTCCTGTAATGTGTCCATGTATTTATCAAACAATTTAGGCATTTTTTTGATTCAACTTTGATATATTTACATGAAACATAGGTCAAAAATAAATTTTATTACAGCACTTTAAAAGAATTTGTATTTACTTGGTAGGCACAGTATAAATATAAGATGGATGCTAGATGGATAACAAATAAATGGATTGCTTTGTCCATATACCAGAGTCAGATATTTGGGTGATTTTCAAGGTTTTCTATTAGTGAGCTTGTTTTGTTTTGTTTGCATTAAGACAACAATTTCAGAACTCTAAGTTTTCGACCTCATTATGCTCTTAAAAAGTATTGAGAGCCCATGGGGGGAGGGTGGGAGGATAATCCCAGATTCTATGTAATTACAACCAATGTAATTAATGAATAAACTTAATAAAAAAAAGTATTGAGAGCTCCAAAGAGTTCTTATTTATGCCTATTTACTATTTATTATATTGAAGTCAAAACATTTTAAAGGTTTCTATTGAAATTGTAATAATAAGTCTATTGTTTATTAATATAATACATATTCACAAAGCTAAGATAAGCATATTTTCAAAATGAGAAAGTTTGTAGTGAGAAGAGTGGTGTGATTTTCCTTTTCTATATGGTTTGGGTGTCTGGCTTGACAGGACAGCTGGATTCTTGTAGCCACTCCTGGTTGTTATGCATTGTTTTGGTTAAAATCAGTGTTGAAAAGCTGACCTCTCACAGATGTGAAGTTGGACAGTATTGTCCAACAGCCTATTTAGAGTGTCTTTTTGGGGTTCTGTTCTTTTGATACTGCACCAGAACTGGTAGTCTTGCAACTCAGCGACAAAGTGAAATTTGACAGTGGCAACAAATATAGGTAGGTTTTTTTTTTCCTTAGAGTTACAGGCTCACTTCATTCATTTTGAGAAAATGCTTGCCAAACACCTAAGTCTTATTAGCACAGTTTGTCGGCATTTTTTCTTCAAGTAAAAATCATATTACAGTGGGGAGGGTTGCGATTAATTTCTGGTCACAACTCAAAAGTTGCTTGAGCACTTTGTCACTGGATCGCCACCATAGCTTCAGTATACATTGGAAGAAATAATGTTTATCATTCCTTTTGTATCACAGAATATTACAAACCATGCAGTAAATAGTTGAGAGTTTCAGAAATTTCTAATTTGTATTGATTTGCCACAATCTTCTTGTGAAACCTATTTGTTTTTTAATGTGAATGCTAGTGGAGTTTGGTGTCAATGCCTTGATCCATGATGAGGCATGTTTTACCCACTCTTGGCTCGTGTTGTATTAATATGAACATGAACACAGTGAAAAGAGGCAAAGACCGTTATATTATAAACACAGTCATAGTTTTGATGAATTGGGCTCTATGCACTGAGTCCGCCAAGGGTCTGCAGATCACAATTTAGAGAACAGCCTCTTTAGAGAATCCATTTCTTCATGTTTTGGGATGGAAGGGTCAAGAATTCAATGTCTATATTAAATCATGGTTTTTTAATGTCCTTTCATAGTATGTCATTCTGGTAAAATGAAGCTAACATAAGCATTAAAGCAGCTTAACGGTCAAGGGGTGTGTATGGAAGGTAGGTTGCAATCATCCCTCCTTGGTTGTTACTAGAGGCATGCTGAGATTATCAACTGAATATATTCCAAAAGATATTGGTACTTGATGCTTGTGTTTTGCCAGTACCTAAAAGAGGCCTACTTACCTTCCCTGCTCTGCCCTGTTCCCCAAATCTATAAGTGCACTGAGTGAAGTTGGAAGGATGTGAGAGAGCAGAGCAAAATGTGCTGTATCATTGAGACCCTGCCAATTTCCCTGAATCCTCAAGTGTAAGAAGGAGCTGACCTCACAACTAGTGAATCACCATGCATATAAATCAAATCATACTCCCTTTACAGTAGAAACACCACTAATCGAATCTGTTGACCTCCAGCAGGTGGTGAAGCTGATCTGAACAGTCAGATGACCCCAGTGGACACCTTGGGGACCAGAGCATCAGAAGAGGATGTGGCAGCATCTAAGCACACGCTGGTGATAGAGATCATGGTGTCAGGTATGAATGGGGAGTTTTCTAGCACAGCTTTGGTTCCAACAATTGCCATCTGACATGTGAGAAATTCTGATTTCTGTGTTACTGAATGTAGGCTATACCTGTACAAACTTAATGAAGCCAAGCCTAGGAATACAGGCCTTCCCTTTGACTGGAGAGCCTGAGGCAGATGGCTCCACAGTAAATGTAAACTATGTACCTTGAAAGTTTTTGGAATGATCAGTCTTTGGAGAAATACAAGAGCAACTTCAAACAGTTTGTGGGAAAAGGAATTGAAAGATGAATTCAATTTGGTATTAAAACAATCTTGGAATTCATGATGGTTTTCATAATTACAGATTTTCTGTGAACTTTTTGAAGATTCCTTGTGTAACTTTGAAACAATGCTGAAGAATAGGCCAGAGAAGATTTCAATGTCTGTCCATACCCAATGTTTTAAGATTTGGGTCCATCTAGCTGTATTTCCAGGAGTAGGAAGAACAGATAGTAAATATATATTTACTCATTTTAATATATTTGAATGACAAGGAAGACAGAGACAGACACAGAGAGATTTTCCATCCACTGGCTTACTGCTTAAAGGCAACAGCCATTGAGGTGGGATCAACTCTAGCCCAAGCCCCCCCAGAAAACTGCATACCCACTCACTTTACATTATGCAAAGCTGGCTTTGATTTTACAAGTTGCCACATGAGGTTCAGAATCATATTCTTATTTAAGATAACTCTGCAGGTATTTACATTATATCTTGAGTAATTGGGTACCATTCACCCTCTTTCTGAACAAACACTGAATGAAATGAAAGTACGATTAGCCTGAACTTATCCATCCTCAGGAGTTGTGAATGACAAGAGATGATCGAACAACCATGAAAGGAATGTGTTCCATCAACAGAAACCTTCTATAAGCAAGTCATGTTCAGTATCCAATATCTGCACCGGGATCTTGCCCATTTAACTTTCTAATTTATAGACTGATTGGAGGGTTTCTTTGGTCTCTTCTGTGCTTCATTTGCCAATGAATAGGTAATAGTTTATGTGTCAGATCCCCCAAATTCTAAGAAATTAGCAGAAAGATAGATTTTGAAGAACGATCATACACACACACACACACACACACACACACAACAAAATTGTTCACGTTTATGGCTCAGCATGTAGTAAATCTGTCCCTTGGGGCATTTGTATTTGATTTTAGTACAGAATAAAATGATTCTTTTATTGCATCTAACTAACATGATTAATGACTTTGGAAAAGTGCCTGGAGGCTTGCAAGTCACTGCATAGCTCTGAATAATCAACATACATGGTTGATTATCTGTATTCTATTTCATATGAAACTGACTATTAGGAAATCAACAATAAATCTTTTTATGGTTGAAGCTCTTGGCCACTTTGGTGAACAGATCTTCTCACTTCAAATTGATCTGTGTGTCTTAGGGGAATAAAAAGAGATTGATTCCTTGTATGTTTCAAATGGTTAGGATTTTAAAAATAAGTAACCAGGCTTCTTAAAATTTGAGTCAATCTGTTCTAATAATTTTATAGCTCAAGTCTGCAAGCATTTTTTTAAAGATTCGTAAACAGGGGTACACAGGGCTCATTGGAGACCACATCATCCTCCAAAATGGATCCTTAATGGGAGCTTGTTAATGGAGTCACCTGGTGTGTGGATCCTGTGTACTACAACATAGCTTTTAGGCAAGTGAAGTGTTTCTGTCTGGAATTAACCTGTCCCAGAACTGGAGAAGGGAAATGCTGGGATGTTCTGTAGAATGTGGAACATTAAAGTCCATTCTCTTCTCTAAGATCTGGAAATTATATAGCATGTGGTTCTCCTTGTTTGCAGAGCAAGATGACTGCGTACCTACAGGTTGTGATGAGCATGCCCAGTGTGTCTCTGAGGGAGAGGTTGCCACATGCCAGTGTTTGGAAGGATTTGCTGGAGATGGAAAACTTTGTTCTGGTAAGAGAAAGGCTAGGCATACACATTTGGAAAACCTTAAACCAAAAACATTCTTTTTGCTCATATGGCCTCAAAACCTCCAGGAGGATTTACATAATCAACAGATTTGAGTAAGTTATTATATGATAGCTAAAAGATTTGGATAATATACATAGGAAATACTAGACATATTTTAAATATACAATATAAACATTATGCTGCATTTGCATTAATATTACATAATACAAGCAGTTAAAGTTAAGGGGGAGAATTTATAATTAGCTTGAGAAGCACAGATTTGAGTTCAGGTCACAGTATGAATTCACCAATTCTAATGAAAATGCAACTATTGTTTTTGTTCACCAGAAGCTTAGGTCTAAGTATTTGTCAAGTGATAGATTAGTTTTCTGTTTTATATTGAAAGTCTGGAAATGTTAGTGATTACTGAAAAGAGCTCATTATCTGTGGTCTGAAACTCTAGGAATGTGATTTATTTAAACCCATTTAGCCGTCAGACTGAGAACTCTAAAAGTTGATTCAGAAGTGAGCTTTACATTCATGAGGCAATGGTTTGTGTTATTTTTGCAGACAGTGCCTGTAATTGACTGATTAGCTGCATTTCAGATTCTGTTTGTTGTTTCCTGCTGTATCCATTGCTACCAGGATTGCCTGAATACCTCATTAGCTCACTGTTTTACCCATAGATATAGATGAATGTGAGATGGGGAACACAATTTGCCATCCTGTCTCCTCCAAGTGCATCAATATGGAAGGTGGTTATGTGTGCCAGTGCTCAGAAGGCTACCACGGAGATGGAATTCACTGTCTCGGTGAGAGAACTTGTGTGCCAAGGGAAGAGGGCGGGGGTCAGCCCTGGGCAATCTAATGCCCTGTGGGTGTGGTAGGCTGAGAGAAGACAGGGAATAACTGAGGTGATACATAACAAGACTGAAAGACAAGTTGTACAACCAGTTCAAACTGGCATAGTTCGATTCTTGGTAAATAGTTGAGTGTGTGTTCCCTTGTGTTTGCTGCATTAGTCAGCTCCAAGTCCTTGCCCTACCTGCTCAATCCCCCATGTCTTTCTTGCTCTTTCTCTGGGGTCCCAGTGCTACTAGTGTCTCATTGGTACTCTGCATTTTGAACCAATGTGGAGGAATCAGGCTACACTGTTTTGTCGCTGAGTTTGGCAACTGGAGTGGGGTGAATTAAGGGCTGCTGTGAGTTTGTTTAAAGTCCCTGCTACAAGCAAATTTTTAAAAGAGGTGACTTGCTTATGTGAAGGTGTTCATCAGGTGTTTCTGGTGAGTTTAGCAGATGAGAGATTGCAACCACTGGTACTTAGGGTATAAGTAAAGAGTGTTTAAAACCTCTTGCATAGTCACCATCCTTGGCAAAGACTGGGGAAGGTCTGCTGGTTGGGAATTCACCTGGCAGATGCACCTTGCCAGGTGTTTGTAGCAGAGCATTGCCCTGCGAGCACAGGCCTGCCTGAAGCTCTCTGTGACCTAGTCAAGGGGTTATCTGCAGTTTTATCAAGCTGTAGAATTTTCCTTTCTGTGTTTTCCTTCTTCTGGAACCTGAGGTGCAGATGCCCTGCTAGCAAACTCTGATGATACTGCCTTGTCCCATGTGTTGAGGCTAAGGATGACATAGCAGTGAAAATGCTGAATTTTCTAGATGGAGTTGGTTTGAATCAGCCCTTTATCAGATTCATTTTGTATAGTCCACTGACAACTGCAAATGCTCTAATAAACACCGACTTGGCTATCAGTCAGGAAAATGTCACTACTCTAATTAAGCCGACTCATAGATAATTAGGCAGATTTCTTAATTTACTTTGAAGAGAAAGAGGTCTCGTTTGTGGATGTTTAAACTCGTTCTCCTCTTGGTTCTCTCTCGGTTACTAACCTACCCCCTTCCAGTGTCAAACACACGAGACGAGATCATGACCCTGCCTGTCTGGTTGGCACAGTCCTTGGGCCTCCACTGAGACATAGGGCTCACTCCCTGTCTTACTCTCTTTCTTTTCTCCCCCTACTATTTCCTCTTTCTCTGTCTTCCTAAAGACATATAGATAAAATTCTATGGACTGTGGGTTTATACATAGTAATTGTTATATAAAAGTCTTACTGTTATTATGAACAATAGTCTTAAATCTTGGCCAAGAATGCATTTTGTTTTTGAGTTTGCAAAAGTTCTCTATTTCTCTATCAAATTCATGGTTCAAGGTAAAGGAGTTGATTGGGTCATTCAGACTAGTGAATCACCATGATGAATATTTGATCAGTCTCTTTCAGGTACAAAGGCACAGTGCTAGGAATTATGGGGAATGTCAAGATAGGGAATGCAGTCCTTGTTTGTACTGAGAATATCATTTGCCAAAACACATGATTGTAATCAAAGCTCATGAAGAAATGTTCATGTCAAACGTTAGAACTACAATGGGGATTCAAAACTTGGAGAAATACATGAAGGGTCAGGAGGGATTACACAGAGACAATGTCATTCTAATGGGACCATGAAAAGATGAATACACTTTCATTAGGTGACATGGGCAGGAGTGGAGAGTATTCCAGGTTTAAACAAACCATGTGTCTTGTATGTACGGTAAAGAATAGTCTAGGTGAGCACCAAATGTGAGGAGGGTAGAAGCTGTGTACCATCGAGCTGGTGACTTGGACCACAAAAGTTTGATTCCTCACAGTTCTGGAATGTACAAGCCCCAGAGACCATTCTAGTTGGCTTGGTGTCTGGTGAAGGATCACTTCCTAAATTGTAGACGGCCTCTTTTTCATTAACTTAGACAGCTTTTTCTCTGCAGTGTTCAGAGAGAGCCAGGACTGACAACAGAACATGCCAGAAAGATTGAGTGAGTGGACACTCTGAGATTTCTTCCGCTTCTTTAAGGACATAAGTTCCATTTTGTTAGGACTTGTGGAAGGCTAGAATGTGAGGGTCAGTCATTGGGAATTTACTTCCTTTGGCCAGTGATCTCACAGGTTCTCTAGTAGCCACGTTGTAAGGAGTATAAAGAATGGTTGAAATTAATTTTCATGTCATGGTTTTTATTCTAACATTTTAATGTGTGGTAAGCGTCAACATGATTGAACTATTTTACATTCTTTCTGATTTTGATACTGGGTCTTCAGAATCTGCTGTATGCTTGATACCTATAGTCCATGTCTGTGTGGAATCATGCACTTCAAGTGGTTGAATCCCACATATGGTGATGGCTACAGTGACAGAATATCCACAAGGATCCGAGAGAGCCACTGGCAACATCTGAGTTTGTGATGGTTTTATCAACATGTGATCCAGGGACAACCACCTGGTACTGATGTTTAGGTGTGGAGCTGGAAGAGGGCTAGGATGCAGGAATAGGATGAGGCTGTGCCTGGAGGGATGGCAGGTGAGAGAAAGGAGAGACCTGTTAGGGTAGCAGTAGCCGAGACAGGAAAATGTGGATTGGGTAAGTCAGAAAATCAAGGTTGGCTTAATTATGTCATTCATGTTTATGTGTAAACCTAAAAATGTCATGTCTGATGTAACATGTGTGTGCGTGTGAATAGCTGGATATCAAATCATGAAGGTGAAGTCATGAATCTTTAGTATCTGATCTTCTAAAATGATTGACCGAGGTGGTTTACCAGTGGATAATTTGAGCAAGTCTCTTTTCCTGCCAAGCAGGAGGAGGACTTGTAACTGGAAAACATCCGCCAGAAGTGTGGCTCATCTGTGTGCACAGGCAGCTGAGGGGCCCAGTCTCTCTCTCTGGCACTCTGCTTCATCACCTGTACACATGAAATTGCACAAGCCTCGGAGAACAGGCTGTGGGGCAGACCCGAGGAGGCATCCCTTCAGGATGTTGGGCTTGCTTATGTAACACTCTTTCCTCCCCTGCACCCTATTTTTCTGGCAGATGTTGATGAGTGCCACTTGGGGGTGCACAGCTGCGGAGAGAATGCCAACTGCACAAATACGGAGGGAGGCTACACTTGCACGTGTGCTGGCAGCCCATCCGAACCTGGCCTGGTGTGCCCTGGTAGGTGGGTGGCTGGCCTGGTTGGAAAGGGAGGGGCCTGCTTCTGGGAAATTCTGCACCCAGAATGTTTGTGTTAATCTAGAAATCATTGCACTTGGTCAGGCTAGAAAACTGACTATTCTGGGCAGGTCAATGCTGGGCTTGAGAATTTGAAATGGTCCAGGCTTTCTTCATTTAAAAGTATCTGGAAGAAATCCCTTTTTATTGTTCACAATTCAGTGAAGCTGGGACCACAGATGGCTCTTTTTAACTATGCAACTAATCTCCCAGCTTGAAATGTTGATTCCTGGGGCTGCTGGAAAAACTTTCACAGGGCAGGCAGGTTGTGAGGGTGTCTGGGGACTCCTAACATTTTCAGTTGCAGTCAAGAATTTTCAAATACTACTTTTTAAAGTTCACATTTCTTGATCCGAGTTAGAACTCCAACTCTCTTACTTTTGTTTTAAGATGTTCACAAAGGGTCACCTCATGCTTCTTAAAACTTCTCACCATCAGCACCCCACAAAAGAAGCTGGTTTCATCTTGACCATGGAGCCAAAATCAGGACTCCATTTCTGTGTCCCTAGTTGTCTCCCTCTCTCTGAAAGCAAAAATATTATGAAAAAAGAAAATCCGACACTTACCTGGTCTGTTTAGCTTGAGACTTTTCCACAGAAAAGAAAAAGGAAAAGAATATATTGTTCTTTAAGATATTGAAAAAAACTTCTATTTGTATAGTCAGCGGCACACCTGATGTTTTCTTTCAAAGAGCAGTGAGCCATTCAATGACGACGACTTCATTGCTCTGGCATTCCCTCTGTTACAGTAACATTCCCTTCCTGTCCAAGTTGCTATAGTCCTGTGTTTGAAGTTTCCCAGGATAGTTAGTTTTTAGTAGACGACATCACATGGGAGAAATTTTTGAGATTCAAGATACTAAGGGGAATAGGCTGTGTACTTATGAAGTCATACAAAGATAATGGTTGGTCAGTGAAACCTTCTTCAGGCTGTCATTTCATGGAATCAGTGCATATCCATGGGTGATAGATTTGCTCCTGTAAGGGCATCATTGACCAAGTTCATATGGTAACTTACTTTTCTCCAGGGTGCTTTTTATCTGGGTCACTCTGAGTGACATAAGATCTATCGAGGAAAGTCAACCTGTTGCCTTTCCTGATGGTTCTACTGTCCCTGCTCTATCACAAGTTGTTCACAGAAACTCATTCCTAAAATACCCTAATCACTTCAGAAAATAAAAGCCATGTCTTTGATTCTCCTAGATTCCGTGCCTCCATCTCACCTCAGGGAAGATGAGCCTCCTCCTGGCAGAAATAGTTACCCGGGATGCCCCGCATCACATGACGGCTACTGCCTCCATGGTGGCGTGTGCATGTACATTGAAGCAGTGGACAACTATGCGTGCAAGTACGTCACCTGTCTCACAGTCTAGAACTTTCACTAGCTGGTGAAATTTACAATAAATAACTTCACTACCATTAGGTTTGTCCTTAGGAAAAAGCACACACACGTAAACTGTGTTGTGTGTGTGGGGGCCCATGTGCGTGTTCCATAGCATCCTCCATATTTATGTACGACCCCTTTCCTCCCTGCCCAACCACCAGTGCTTAAATATAACTGACAAGAGCTGGGGATTTTCGTTTTTCTTAAATCAGTCGACATTACTATTAGCATTATCTGGGGATTGTGCTTCTCATACTGATTGGAAAAAAACCACACAGGTTTGTGAGAGGATTTCTTGAAACTGCAATTTCTTTTCTGCCAAATATGTGGAGAGCATTCGTAGGCCACAGTATTTGTCTAGAGTTACAAAAATGTGTACATATCCACACTGGGTTTCTTGCCTTGTGTTTAAAAACCTTTTATTACTTTGCTTCTTAATAGTTGGCTTTGCATTTTTGTCATTTAGTGATAATCACTGGATTCTGCAACTGCTGTTGTTGCTGTCTCTCAGTTTGGGGGTTCCTTATGGGCACTGTCAGCCCAAAAAGGATATCAGAGGAAGGTCTGAATGTGTGGGGTACTCATTGGGAAGACCTTTCCATGGAGACTTTAACAAAACCCAAGCTGACAGTATCTTGATAGGCATCAAATTTTTCCCTAGATTAATTTCATATCTCAAAGCCGCTGGTAGTGAAAAAAGTGGGTCTCCCACAGTTAGAGTCCTGATTCCTTAATAATTCTCTGTGTGCCTGTGTGTGTGTGTGTGTGTGTGTTTTGGGGGAGGTGTCATGGAATATTCTGATCCTCACAAACAGATGTTAAAGCAGAGAGGATTTTTTAAAATTTCATCAGTGATAATGAGTGGAATTATAGTCTAAATGGTTAGAATAAGCTATATTCTCTGAGTGTATGGTCTTGCTTTGGAAACCATGTGAGTGGGACACAAGTCGGGGAAAGGCTCTAAAGTGTTAGCAAAAAGGGCTTTCTTCTAATGGAATTCTGCTTTCGTGTTCATATTTACAGGCTGTAATTCTCTAATGAATGATAAAACGAATGCTTTAATTCTCTTTAGTTTCTTTAGTTTTAACATTAAGAGCCAGGTTTTTAAAATCTGTTCGTTTTTTCTTATTATCACAGATAATAAAATTACAAAAAGAAATATTCTGGTTTATCAGGTCATAAATTGTTTTCCTCTATAATGCTGTAACTTGCTATTCCAAAATCATAACATACAGAGGGTAGTGTGGGAGATGGGGCATTGTTTATTGTATTTCGTGCAGTCTTTTCATGTGGGCCTCATAATTCCCTTGACGATTGATGAGCTCTTTAGCTCAATGTTTTTCTTTTTGCCAGTCACTCCTGATGGAAATATTGTATGTGCCTGATAATGATTTAAACACAAATTGCTGCAAAATGATAATTAAACTGGAGGTTACATTGAACTCCAAGGGCCTTTAATGGAAAGCAATGTTTAAAATGACATCAAAATTCACCATAATCTGAATCATAGCTTTTTGACTTGTGCATTCAATTAACAGTATTGTTTAAGCAAATATTCAACTCTTCCCTCCCCCCGCCGTACCCTGATAACCTCACCTTATGCCTTATTAATTCCCAATCAGCAAATCTCTAGGGTGTGCTTATCAGTGCAGCTTTTACAAGAAGCGCTTTGTAGGCACCATTCTGCACAGCACGTTCTAGTGGGCTGGCTCTTTCTTACCTGGAGACAGTGGACATTCCCCTGAAATTCGTGGGAGCCCAGACTCCCTGAGAGGTGGAAGGAGTGGGAACTGGAAGGCTCCGTGCCCACTATGGTCCTCAGAAGTCTCCTGCTGTGCCAATTTTCAGGCAGCTTTAAGCCTCTTGAGCTCACGGGAGGTCCCTGTGCCTTCTGCTTTAGCTTTTGGTCCAACCACTTTCTGGGCAGGTGTTTAAATCAAGATTCCTTAGCCCTTGTTGTGTGTTCAGCACAGTCCAAGAAATGCCTGATACTCCAGCCTTCGGTTCACTGCAACTCATTGACAAGACTTACTTGCCTTTATGTAACTTATTTGACCGAGGGAAATGGAACATATTTGGCTAGGGAGTCTTTATGACCCAAAGAACTTGGAGTTTCTGTCCCACCCCATAATAAAAGCTCAGAGAAGCTCTGCTCCTGCAGGCTAACGTGGCTCTGGAGAACTCATGGACACGTGACTGACCGAGTCCACAAGCTCCCCACATCTCTGAGAGCATCAGAGGAGTATGTGGTCCATTAATATATAGCAGCTTAAAAGCGGATGCTAGGCATCGATGGGAGTGGCCTAACCAAAGAGAGCTAGAGTGAAGAGTGTGCCCAGGAAAGTCTGAGACAGCATGATGGTCCCATAGGTTCTACACTCAGGCCCTACCATCTCTCATGTGGTCAGTTCTAGAAGAATAGCTTTTCAGAGGTGAATAGCCCTGCACATTCTTTTGGGAACGAGCCAAGTGTAGTAGGAAGAACATGGGCTTGGATGTCGAAGAGTCATTTGAAGCAGATCCCAGAATTCGTGGAAGAGAGTGAAGCAACCA
Organism: Ochotona princeps; assembly: GCF_030435755.1. Taxonomy (NCBI): domain Eukaryota; kingdom Metazoa; phylum Chordata; class Mammalia; order Lagomorpha; family Ochotonidae; genus Ochotona; species Ochotona princeps. The sequence continues at coordinate 34,127,562 of NC_080838.1, forward strand.
GTGGCTCTGTCTTGGTGCAAGGCCTGAATCAAACCTGTCATTAGTTGTTCAACCTTGTGCAAACTAATTCCTCAAGCTTCAGTTTTCTCGTCTGTGAAAACGGAGCATGACATTGAGGTAACATGCCTACCACAGCGTCAGACATACAAAGTGTTCATTTCTTTTCCTCCTGCCTCCTAAAGCCCCATGGCGAGCTCATTATAGAACCGGGAACAGGGCCCAGGCCTTCAGAAGCTTTCCTATGCTTTCTGCATGCTGCGTCTTCTGCCACAGGAGCTCTTATCTGTTCTCTGGACTAATTCCTTCAAGTCCTTTTGGAACAGGCAGGGGACCTGCATACATAGATAGCTGTTTCAAGGAGAGGGAATCCCTAGTAAGTGAGCATGGCAAAGTGTTAACCAGGTCCTTCTATTAGTGCTCTTGCAAAGAACAGAAGACCGCTTGTTAACCAATGTCCTGACAATTTCTGGGTACGAACATGTCCAGTAGATGGCAGTATTGTTTCATTGACTGCAAAGGATTCCTAGTACATTGTCTCGGACAATTCAAGCAACAATTTCATTTGTTGGACAGCCCGGCGGCTATGTGGGAAAGTTCTTTTTTGCTCCAAAGAGTTCTTCCCCACCTTGAAGAAAACTGGAGAATCTCTGTGTCAACATGGAAGCGTCTTGTCTTTGGGTCAGTGGTGATAGAAAGGAGAAATATTCTTTCACAGGCTGGGTTGTTCTTCCTGTGCTGGCACATTCGTCTTGGACCGCCTGGTTCCCAGGGAGGGTCTCTGCCTCAGATTCTTCCTTCTGCTCACCTCTGCTTATTGCAAACATTTGCTTCCCGAACTTCCTGGGCCCTGAGGACACAGTCTCTTGGCTTTGGCCTTAAAAGGTGACTCCTCCAGATTTCAGCCTAACAGAAATTGATCTTTAATCAACTCCCTGTGAAGCCTTGCGGAGGCACTATGCAAATATTATCCCCCTCCCTCCCTTTCTCTCCAAGGCAACGGGGAAGATCATGCTGCATAGACTTGTGAGTTGTGGTGTTTTCACCTGACCCCTGATGGCTGTTTCTCCCCCCAGGCTTCCATAGCACTGAGTGAATACGCAAGGGTGGAGAGATGCCTGGGTGGAAACTATGGCGCTGCAGTCTCTGATGACGGCTCTTTGTGTGTTGTCACAGCTGTGTGGTTGGCTATGTCGGGGAGCGCTGTCAGCACCGAGACCTCAGGTGGTGGGAGCTGCGCCACACCGGCAGAGCTCGGCAGCGGGACCTCACTGTGGCGATAGTCTGCGTGGTGGTGCTGATCCTGCTGCTCCTCCTGGGCCTCTGGGGGGCTCATTCCTACAGGTGACCCTTTCCTTCCTTTGGTCCAGGGGAGCCCCTGCCTCCTGGAGGTGAACTTGGGTGTCCTCGCTACCTTTCGAAACATAAATAGAGGCAGCCATTTGGCCAAGGGCTTCAGATGCCTGTGCCTGGGCTGGAGTCCTGGCTCTGAATCCCAGTGGCAGCTTCCTGCCAACACAGACCCTGCGAAGCTGCAGGATTTGGATCTCTGCCATTTACATGGAAGACCTGGGTTGAGTTCTCAGCCCCTGGCTTTTCCTAGTACAGCCCCAGCTATTATGGACATTTAGAAAGTGGACCAGAGAGATTAAAGGTTTCTATAGGAACCAGTTCATATCTCAGCGGCCCCACTTCCCATCCAGCTCCCTTCTTGTGGCCTGGGAAAGCAGTCAAGGATGGCCCAAAGCCTTGGGACCCTGCATCCGCGTAGGAGAATGGGAGAAGCTCCTGACTCCTGGCTTCAAATTGGCTTCTGTTTGATGGTTCACTCCCCAAGTGACCACAACAGCTGGTGCTGAGTCAATCTGAAGCCAGGAGCCAGGAGCTTCTCCCAGGTCTCCCACAAGGGTTCAGGGTCCTAAGGCTTTGGGCTGTCCTCAACTGCTTTCCCAGGATACAAGCAGGGAGCTGATGGGAAGCGGGGCTGCCGGAATTAGAACCAGCGCCCATATGGGATGCTGATGCGTTCAAGGCAAGGACCTTAACCGCTATGCTATCGTGCCAGGCCCAGATGTATTTATTTTTATTAGAAAGGCAGATTTACAGAGAGAAGAAGAGACAGAGAGAGGTCTTCTGTCTGCTGATTCACTCAACTGACTGCAATGCCTGGAGCTGTGCACATCGGAGGTCAAAAACCAGGAGCCAGGAGCCTCTTCTGTGTCTCCCACACAGGTGCAGGGTTCCAAGGCTTTGGGCCATCCTTGACTGCTTTCCCAGGCCACAAATAGGGAGCTAGAAGGGAAGTGGAGCAGTCAGGATACGAATTGGCGCTCATATGGGATCCTGGGTGTGTAAGGCAATGATTTAGCCACTATGTTATTGCAGGGAGCCCCATTTTCCATGTTTTAAGAAGTGGGGCAGTATTCTCTACTGTTACCATTATTGAAAAGCATTTTACGGGCCCGGCGGCGTGGCCTAGCGGCTAAAGTCCTCGCCTTGAAAGCCCCGGGATCCCATATGGGCGCCGGTTCTAATCCCGGCAGCTCCACTTCCCATCCAGCTCCCTGCTTGTGGCCTGGGAAAGCAGTTGAGGACGGCCCAATGCATTGGGACACTGCACCCGCGTGGGAGACCCGGAAGAGGTTCCAGGTTCCCGGCTTCGGATCGGCGCGCACCGGCCGTTGGGGCTCACTTGGGGAGTGAATCATCGGAGGGAAGATCTTCCTCTCTGTCTCTCCTCTGTATATATCTGGCTGTAATAAAATGAATAAATCTTTAAAAAAAAAAAAAAGAAAAGAAAAGCATTTTACTTACTGTTACAGTTGTGTTGTACAAAATCTGAGACGTAATATTTTTGGGATGAAGGGAACTTTATAGAATTATCCAGTTCAATATCATCATCCCATGCTGAAGAAGCTAAAAGCCACTTAACTTATTTGTCCAACTTCTCTGCAAATATCCAAATGCCTCCTACCTGCACTAGAAACACAGCCAGGTTACAGGTGTTACACAGCCATGGGAGTGGCAGCAGTCCTGTATCGCGGAAAATCCAACAGGTCAGCCAAGATACACTTGTCTCAAATCCTGCTATATCCTAGGGTGTACAGGTTCAAATCCTAGTCAGTGTCAAATGACATCAGACATACTTCCTAACCCCTTTATTCATTAATTTCACTTTTTATTCAAAGAGGGATGAGAACAGTACCGAGATGAATTGAGTTAATCTAAGCAAGGGTTTAATGTAGATCTGGTGTAACAAATGTCATCTGTTGTCATTATCACGATTTTGTACGAACTGGAATCTTCCTTAAATGAGTCATATGCTTCAAATTCCTTTTTTGCCACCTCACGAGAGACGGTATTCTCAGGCAGAAACTTAAAGTCGCAATTCAGTGGTTCATCATTAACACTTACACTTTTTAGCCTGATGTTCAATATCTTAGAAGTTTGCAAAAAGGATGTGGAAAAAAGAGACTGTAATGGAGAATGCCAAAGGAAAGGAAGGTGCTTGGAAATACTGTGGAGAAGCAGAGAAGCAAGAGATTTAAGTTTATGTGTGTATAATTATTACCACATTATTGATATGTGATAATTACATTTATTAATCTAATATGTTAAACATGCAATGATATGTAAATATTAATTGCACATACATCAAATCTTTTTTTAAAGTTTTAATCTGCTTTTTAAATTTGATGTTGAACATTTTTCAGAGGTCTGGTTTGAAGAAGAATGGTGCATTGCTGGATTTTTGTCTTACGGTTCAAAGGCCATTTCTGCTGAAAGATGACTGTAGGCACCATGTACTGGTATTAACATCGTCACCCTGCTACTTCCATTTGCTGAAAATTGACTGTGGCTAGGATAATTTCTTCAAAAAGAAAGCTCTGCGGAACACATTCTTTTTCTTGTGGCTAAAATGGAATCAGAGTTCTGCATGAATCTCTGGTGTCTTTTTTCCTTAAAGACAATTTAGTTATTCGAAAGGCAGAGAGACATGGAGAGAAATAAATCTTGCTTTGCTGGTTCACTTCCCCAGATGGCTGTAACTGCCAGGGCTGGGCCAGGCTAAAGCTGCACTCTGTGGCACGGGACCGTGTGCGTGGGCCATCTTCCTCTGTTTGCCCATGTATGTTTGTAGGAAGCAGAATTGGAAGCAGAGCATTCAGAACTTGAATAGAAACTGCGATACGGGATGGCAGTGTCACAGGCAGTGGTTTGACGCACTGCAGCATGGTGCCAGTGCCAGTCTGTGGTATCTTACCTAACAATTCCTGTCAGTGTAGCTGACTACCTCTGCAAAGTTTCAGTGATGGGCTTGATTACGTTTTCACTGAGGATAGACGGCAGTTAGCAAGACAGTCGGTCCTGATCGTTTCTGAGTGGGGAGTACTTTGTTGCATGTTGAGTCTGTCTCAAACTTTGGCTTATTGCAGGACTCAGAAGAAGCAATTAAAACATCCAAAGAACCCTTATGAAGAGTCGAGCGGAAATGGGAGCAGTAACAGGCCTACCGGGACTGGGATGTCTTCTTGCCCTCAGCCTTGGGTAATTCATACAAACTAGCTGAAACAAGGAAGTGGCTTGCTGTTAACCTGAGTCCGTTTTTTTCCCATTCATAACTGAGTAAGAGTGAGTGGAACCTATTAGAGCTTCCATCTGATATCAATGCTGGCACCATATGACTGGGGAGGCCCTAGGCGGGAAGGTAGGTGAACCGTGTCCTTAAGCGTATTGGACAAGTAAAAGTAGAACCATAATTTAATGGCATAAAAACTTGATGAAACTTTCCCTGTTACCTAGCTTCTTCCAAACACTTAGATTATTGTGTATTTTATAATATGTCCTTCCCAGCTCTTATTCTTAGACCATCCCTTGCAGTGAATGTCTGTTTGTCTTAAGGACAGATTTTTACAGAGGGAAAAGGAGAGACACTGAGAGAAGTCTTGAACCTGCTGGTTCACTCCCCAAATGGCTGCAATGGCTGGAGCTGAGCTGGTCTGAGACTGGGAGCCAGGAGCTTTTTCCCAGTCTGCTAATAGGAATAGGGACCCAAGGCCTTGGACCATTCTTACCGCTTTTCCAGGCCATACAGTGGGAGCTCTGGATTGGGAGTGGAGCAGCCAGGACAAGAACAGGTGCCCAAGTAACATGCTGGCACTTGTAGGTGGAAGATTAACCTCATATACATGGTACTGGCTCCGGGTTAATGTCTTAAAACAACAACAATAACAATATAATGCTTCTAACTTTTTTAATACAGTCCTTCCTTGGTATCTGAGGGGGATCAGTTTGAGAACCACTTCACCCATACATACCAACGTCCTTGAACAGCCAAATCCATTACTTAAAATAGCATAGCTCTGCATATTACCTATGCCCATCCCGATCTGTAATTTATGTAAAATACTTCATATAATGTCAGTGATAGGAAAATAGTTGTTATGCTTGTTCCCTATGGAATACTGACATCTATACTTGTTCAGCACAAACATAACCATTAGTAGCCTAATTACATTTTATGTACATAGTTGGTTGAATACATGAATAGAGAATCCATGGGCTTTTCTCAATCCATGGTTGGCTTTTCTCACAAATGTTTTTTAGTGCTTAAGCTTTAAGTAATAAAATTGCTAGGTGCAGCAAATAAATTCACATTCATACTTATGCATGCTTAATTTGTGTTTAGAATAAAATTTCAGCTTAAATTCAAACTCAGATTTAACTGGGCTTTCTGTATTTTATTAGGGAACCTAGATATTGTCCCCAAAACTGCAGCGGGCAGAGGTCAAAATGCTTCCATAGATCACCCTTCAGTACGCTAGGGGGCAGACTTGGGACAAGTTAAGCTCTCTTGAAGTGCTTGGGGAATTTCAATTTCCAGAAATCTGTCAGAGAGGTAACTTGATTGGTTTCTTGGGTGGTGTTGGTGTTTTCTGTGGTGTATGTTGTAGAAGAGGCCTACATACATAACGGATCCATGGGGAATTGAAACTGTAAAGAAAGAGCTGTTAGAGAGTTAGGGATGGGCAAACGCAAGATATTTGGGAATCCTTCCCAGATTCTTTCACCAATTCCTAGAAACCTCCCACCACCCTGTGCCTTCTGCTTCTGGCTAACAAGTGACTATCTGTTCCTACCTCTTATAGACATTCAGTGTTGACTTATCTTAACGTCTATACTCAAATTCAATCAAAAACCAACAAATGTGAGTTCTAGCCTTTGCCTCTCCTATATGGACAATCCTAACCTTCAGCTAATCCTTTAACCTCTGCAGACCACTGTGGCCTCTTCAGTACAACAAGGGATTTGTATCGGATGACTTCTCTTTTTTTTTTTAACACTTGTTTATTTTTATTGGAAAATACAGAGAAAATGAGACACAGAGAGAAAGATCTTTCGTCCATTGGTTCACTCCGCAATGGCCAGAGACGCACTGATCCAAAGCCAGGAGCCAGAAACCTCTTCCAGGTCTCCCATGCAGGTGCAGGGTCCCAAGGTTTTGGGCCGTCCTTAGGCCACAAGCAGAGAGGTGGATGGGAAGCAGGGTCGCTGGGACATGAACCAGCGCCCATATGGTATCCTGGTACATGCAAGGCAAGGACTTTAGCTGCTAGGCTACCATGCCGGGCCCCAGATTGGATGACTTCTAAACTCCTTTCTGTCTCTGTAAATTCCATGTGTGTGTGATTATAGGGGGCTTAGCTATAGAATGGGCTCTCTTCTTTGAGGCCTCATAAATTTGTGGACTTCAATTAACCCAGAGTGCCTTTGTCAGTCTAGCAGGTATTTCTTTCAAGCTTTGGTTAGTAGATTTTAATTCATCTTACTTACATCACAGGAAAGAAGAAGAAACTCTGTGTGTGTGTGTGTGTGTGTGTGGTGTGTGTGTTTCTTGTTTGTTTTTAAATCCAAATCACTTGCTATTGACATGAGCAACTTACTGGCCCAGAACTGTTAGAAGACCCCGGGGCTAATGAACGTCACACTCATAGTCATCATAAAATGTCCACAGCAGCTGCTACAACAGAAATTGACATGAGTAGGAACAAACCAAGTGCCTAGACTGGGAGAAGAGACAGCTGAAACAAATGTAGTGCCATCAGCTGCCCTCCTCGTCCTAGCCCAGAGTTCTCGGCCCCGTGTTCTTCATGCAGAGAAATCTCAGAGTTGGACACTTTGCAGTAGAGATGGATTCTAACTGGAACTGGAAATAACGGGCATGAGCTCTTAAGCCACAGGTCTCGCATTGGTGAAGTCATGTGCTGCTACCGGGAGGCCTCTAAGGAGGAGGGGCTGAAGGAATGTTAATGAGGAGGTAATGAAGTTAATGTTGGAAATCAGAAAATGAAAAATATGTTCATAGCCCTCACCTTCCCATGACCAACATTTCCCTCCATCTGAATCCATTCACCATCCTCTCATACAATCTGCCCATATAGAATGTAGTCAAAATATTGTTCTCCCTCTTTCCTTTCACCCATTTGAGCTGTAGGCTACCTCCTGTTCAGAGCCCATTCTTCTGAACCAGTGGAGTTCAGTCAGCCAAAACCACGGGGAAGTCCTTCCGCAGGGTTGCTGATTAACAGGGAGGGACTTCACCAACCTGTGTCCTGTATCCTGGAGCCTGGAGTCCCTTGTTTTCTTTCCTTTTGTCATTTATTGCTTTGATACCTTATATCTCTAAAGTGAGTAGGAGCCAATAAACTGTCATCAGCGTGTTTTGCAAGTGCTCAATTTGAGACAATATGAATAATGACAAAAACAAATCAGTCTGAGAAACAATGTTGTTTTCTAGGGCTCCCTTTCAGGATTCTGGTTCCCAAGCTATTCAAACACAAGAAAACATTAGGCAGATTGCCTACCAAATAATAATTGTACTATCAATGCCCTGAGAATGTCTATTAATGACTGATTATTCAGAATTTACTGGTACATGGAAATGACTCATTACTTAAAATATGACATATTCTTAGAAGTGATAGTATATACATACATGTGATATTGTTTGTGAGCTCAAAATATGCTCAAAATACTTAGGAAGCCTTGGGTTACTTTTAATAAAACAGGAGTCCCCAAGAATCCATGAGCCAAAGTTGAGATTTCAGAATCGATTCTTTAGAGAAAATACTGGTAGTCTATTGGCTTTCATAAAACGTAACAAAAAAAATGTAACAGAAATTTCATCACTGAAAATGTAACCTTTTATTAACTGAAGAGACAGACACATTTAACAGGACCTTTCTTCTAACTTCCAACTTCCCTAGGATGAACATGATGAAGTCACAGTCTTTAATTTAATGCATGTTGAGATACTGTGCCGCATATTCCTACCTTTTCTGTTTTCTGCAGTTTGTGGTTATAAAGGAACAGCAAGACTTCAGACAGGGGAGTCAGCCTGTGGCTGGCCCAGATGGCCAGGAAGCAGCTGTTGACCACATGTCCTCCCTGAAGCCAGGTGAGTGATTATCTTTATCTGGAACCTTGAGGTCTTCCAACGAAAACTCTTGTCTATCTAGAAAGACAGTAGTGAAAATGTCTAAGATGTGTGAGCAGCTGGACTGTTTTGGAATGCATGGAGCTTTAGAAAAAGAACCTTGGAGTAGCTTTCTGTCTTTTGTGAGGTTTCCAGGTTGACTCAACACTCTTGTCCTATAACAGTCTCCCGTATTACTGTAGGATCATTCCTGGAACTTGGGAGTTCATTGTTGGTAGCTGTTAAACATGGTTCTGGTGCAATTGTAAATTGTTCTTAAAAAAAAATCTCTGTGTTCTAGAATGAAGGGTGCCTGTGAATTTAAGTTGTTTTGGGAGTTTTTCTGGGGATTTTGGACCTCAGCTACACTCCTGGGTCCAGCCAAGCAGGTCCAACCATTCCTCGAGACCATCAGATCTGCCTGGATTCTCATATTGTTCTGGAATGTGGTTTGCTACAGGTGGAAATGGAGTCAGATAACCTTTGACATAATATTTTTGCCAACAGTTCGATTTTGATCAATCTCTTGGATTGGGTCTCAGTTATTGTAACTTAATTTCACAATCCAGAGGATATTATTGGTCACAGTTAATTCCATAAACCTTTGGTATGGTTCAGAGAAACTTTGAGCCAACAGAAACAGTTTCTCTGCCAAACAAAGGAGCTAATGAAATACTAACTCCACTTTTACCTGCTGATATTTATCAATGTTTTTATTATTGTCCCTCCTTAGACTCCTTTGTAAAGAGAACATGGGCTCCTTGTTTTGAAAAATTCACTCTAAATACCCCCTTGTACATATATTATTTTGTGGTCTAAAATTATAAATTTGATAGAATTTTATGGAATGTAAGAGAGGTCTGAGTATTAAGGTATACCTAAGGATTAAATATAAAAACTGTAATTAATATGGTTATGTACATAAAACTATGTTATCTTTTACATGTAAATAGCTTATATATATTCTTGCTGTTTCCTAAATGAAGTCCTAAATGAAATCTGTGCTGGTGCTGTAATATTGACTCTATCAAATACAACAGGGAACCAGTACTTTGGCACAGTGGGTTAAGCTGTGGACTATGACACTGTGCATCCTCTATGGGCAGCAGTTCAAGTCTCAGCTACTTCATTTCTATTTGAACTCCTTCCTAATGTGCCCGAGAGAGTGAGGTAGAGTGGGGAATAGAATTAAGAATCATATTTAGTTTGGGGCCAGTATTTTACTTCCTTTTTAAGGAATTTTTTTATTGGAAAGGCAGATTTACAGAGAGAAGGAGAGACAGAGAGATCTTCCAGCTGCTGATTCATTCCCCAAATAACCGTAACAGCCAGATATGGGTCATGCTGAATCCAGGGGCCAGAAACTCCTTCCAGGTCTCCCATATATTGGACAGGGGCCCAAGTGCTTGAGTTACCTTCACTGCCTTTCTAGGCAAAACAGGAAACTGGTTCAGGAATGGAGCAGCTCTTGGATATGGGAGCTGGTGTTGCGAGCAATGGCTTAACCCACTGTCACATGACACCGGCTCCCATAATTACATTTAACACTGAAGCTCAGCTCATGCATCACTTAGGGAGCAGGTGGGATACAGGAGTTGTATAGGGAAGCTAAAGAATATCATCAGACAGTAAAGTTTTTTTGAATCAGCTCAACCAGCCAAAGCTATTAAAAATTTTTTAAATTTATTCTAGAGTAATTTGAGAATGGGAAATGAGAATTTTCCATCTCTCTTTGCAGGCCACTATTAAGATCTTTCTTGCTGACCACTGTGAGTGATGTGAATGATGAAAATTCTTTTTTTTTTTTTAATGTAGAATCAATACAAATGACCCCAGCAGGGAAGGAGCCCCAGATACTTGGAGTGACCATGGAACCAGACTACTTGACTCTACCATCCTGTGCTCAGGGGAATGGCCCCCAGCTACTGGAGCAAAGCTTGCATCTGCCCTCGCATGGGGCACAGCCTCTTGCTGTGGGAGTTGAGAAGCTCCAGTTTTTCTCATCTGCTAATCCATCATGGCAGCAAAGGGCCTCAGATTCATCATACCAGGTGGAACCAATTCAGTGAAAAGCTGGAATTATAAGGAAGGCCCAGAGGAACAAACCACACATGTGGGTAGTATGGCTCCTTACAAATTGTCTAGGAAAACTACAGATACTGGGTTCATATCCTCTGCAACCAATCACTTACTCAGAACTCTGGACATAGATGCATGATTAGGCTTTTGTTTCTTCTTTCAGGCAATCTCACTGCAAATATTCAAATTCAAGTAACCAGGAGAACCACCTGGTAGCATTAAAAACCAAAATTGGTGCGATAGTATTTTATAAGCTATGCTGTTTTGACAGTACATACAGATATTTTCTTCCTTCCTGTAGCCTCAGAATGGGATTAGAACAGGCAGTTCTATGGTTTTGGTCAGTTATAAAGCAAGTTTTTGATCTAGACAGACCATTTAGCTCAACTAGATGGAAATATTGGAATATCCTTTTTAAGTTACAGCATAATCTTTAACTGATCTTCAGTTTGGTCCATGCTAGTAACTTTGCAGAATGAATTGTGATAAATCCATGAACCAATTTCTTTAAAATTAAACAGCTTATTTTTTCTATTTGAAAATCTTTGAAAAGATTTAACTTCTAAATGTTACCCAAGAGGCTTTCCCTGCCATTACTGTCTACTGTCACCATGTCTTCTCCAGTGAAAATACTGAATTTTCCCACTGTGTGTTTGTATGCAATTTTCTACCTGTTTCCTAGTATGAGGTTGTAAACACATAGCCTGATTTATTTGTTTTTTGTCATGGATTATAGTTAATTTCTTTAATTATTAAGATAAAGTCAGCATAAAACATAAATATATTATTGTTTACTTGATAAAAGCAATTGTGATCAAAAGAGATATTAGACTTGAACCAAATGGTTTTGTCAGGCTTATTGTTAGAACCTTTTTTATTTCAAAACTATAACATCATAAAGTAAAACTTCACACAGTGTTCCAGTTTATCATTTTTCTTACAGTGAGGGCATTGCTACAATAGATAACACAATCTGCCTATTATAATAACTTTGGATTGAGATTTGTGATTACTTCGTTTATACATGAACTAGTCCCTTTTATCTTTTACTTCTCCTAAACGACTTGGACTTTGATTACATCAGAACACAGAATAAAAAGGAATTGAAATGCATGCTTTGAAATGACTGCTTTATCCAAACTGTGCTGCAGATTTCGTCGTGGCAATGGGGAGGATGACTTGAGGTCTACAAATGTTACATCAGTTTGCCAGCTACTTTAAATTTTCCTATATTCAGTTTTGCTTTGATTGATAATTGATAACATGAAAGATCAGAAGACCTGTCTTTTATTTCTGATGAGTGAAATGAAACTTTAAATGTTTAGATTACGGTTTTTGTCCTTCAGTACATTCTTCTTTTATGGTTTTGAAAATCACTGAGGAAATGACATGAGATGGCAAGCACTTATAATATGCCAGTATGTTGGAACCAGAAATTTCCTATGTCCTTTGAGATTTTTGACAAGTGAGATACCATTAAAAACTGTCACCGTGTTAAATCTTTGCCCAGGCTATCCCACCGGCTCCCTGGTCAGATTGAAGACAATGCAACAAAGCAACAAGTCACCCCGAGAAGACATCTTCATTTCTTGCAGCTCCACATCTCTTCAGAAATATTCTCCCTTCTTTAAAATTCTAGTGTTACAAAAAGAGCATTTTCACCTACGGTGTTTGATTTGCATGTTTTCCAGACTGAATATATTTCCCATTCCTCAGGGTCTCATGTGCACATTACCTGAATGAAATTCCTTTTGACTAAATATCACCTTCTAAAATGAGCATTCTGTCCTCTCTTCTAGCACCTAAAGAAAGCTTTGAACATTGAATTTTTTGAAAACATATGATTCCACTTCTTCCCATTAGCCATGATGTCCAAATGATGTCCTTTTGATGATGCTCTGTAAGAAGCCAAAAGTGCCTGGCTTTGGAAGTTTCACTGCCAATGCCCAACCTTTCCATGTATTGCATTGTGGCAGAGATGCTGATTAAGAAACTCAGATCCTCCAGGTCCTCTTTCTGGTACTTGTTTTTCCCAGCTCCCCTCGTAATTCTGTAAAGGTCAATGTCTATAATAAATTGCTTGTGATCTAATATCCAGTGATTTACTTCCTTCATTGAAGACTGATACAACAAATTCATCCAGATATTTAAATACACTTAGAGTCTCACACAAATTTGTCCATGGAGTAGAGAAAAGAAAACACTTCCTTTCATTTTTATAGGGTTGGTCTAACAGTATTTCTACAGAAGACAGTATATAACATAGGAAATTCAGTTACGAATATATAAACCAAAAGTCGAAGTATTAAACTAAACTTGGCAGCATTTAAAAAAAAACTACCATGTTATGATCAAGTGGTATTTAGTTCATGAAAAGTTAGATATTTAAAGCTATAAGTGTAACTTAGTATGGTAACAGATTTAAAAAAGAACTTGACATGTTCTAATAGAGGCATAAAATTTTTCAACTTTAACACTCATTCCTGACAAAACTTCTCAGCAAAAAATAAAGTGACGTTTAATTCCTTATCATGATGAAGGAAATTTGCCAACACCTTCTCTTCCCTCCGGCAAACATTATACTTAGTAATTAATATTGAAAGCATTCCCTTTAGCCCTAAGATCAGGACTAAGACAAAGGTTGTCATGATTTATATTCCACATTGTTCTAGAGATCTTAGAAATGTGACATCACACTCAATACTAAGGTTATATTTTAGGAATTTGTGAAAAGTGAAAATAAGGAAATGGTGTTAATTATTTTCATAGTTGTCCACAAAACGCAAAAATTATCTATACTTAAATTATAAGCAGTAACAAAATTTATCTCACTATTACTGACTAGAAAATACAAATAAATATTAGCATATAAGTAATAAAGGTAATATAAAAGTGAAGTAACTACGAATACATTAAGAAGATATGCTAGGTGAGATAAACTAGAAAATTAAAAAGTGGAAAGAATTTAGAAAGACCTAAAAGAAGATATACCATGTTCATAAAGTCTTAATGTTATGCTGTTGTCATCAATTTTCCCTTAGTACATGCACACACACATACATACATACACAATAACATTTCAATTAAAATCTCATTTAAAAAAAACTTGACTATGGGCCCGGCGTGATGGCGTGGTGGTTGAGGTCCTCGCCTTGAACGCCCAGGGATCCCATGTGGGCGCCGGTTCTGATCCTGGCAGCTCCACTTCCCATCCAGCTCCCCTGCTTGTGGCCTGGGAAAGCAGTCGAGGACGGCCCAGAGCCTTGGGACCCTGCAGCCATGTGGGAGACCTGGAGGAAGTTCCTGACTCCTGGCTTTGGTTCAGCGCAGCACCTACCGTTGTGGTCGCTTGGGGAGTGAATCATTGGACATAAGATCTTCCTCTCTGTCTCTCCTCCTCTCTGCATGTCTGACTTTGTAATAAAATAAATAAATCTTAAAAAACTTAAAAAAAAAACTTGACTAATGTCAGATTCCATATAGAAGGTCTGACTATGAAAGTCTAGATTTATCAGAAACCTCCTGATAGGAAAATTTTTGGGAAATGAGATAAAATTCCAACAAAATTAATTGGAAGTCATTGTGTGTCTTTTAAGGCTGTGTGAATTCAAAGGGCTGAGATTTTGGAGATAAAGAATTGGATGTACAGGGACTGGTGTTGGCGGTGCACCAGTGTTATGCTACTACTTACACACCAGCATCCCATATAGGGGTGCTAGTTCAACTCCTGGTTGCTTTACTGCTGATCCATCTCCTGACTAATGAAACCTAGAAAGGCAATGGAAGGGCCCCAAGTACTTGGGCACTGCCGTCATGTGTGGAAGCCCTAGATGGAGTTCCCTGTTTCTGCCTTTTGCTTGGTACAGCTCTCACTGTTTTTCTGAGAAGTGAACAAGCAGTTGGCCAATAACTCTACTGATCGCTTTGTCTCTCTGTATTTCTTTGTCTTCCTTTCAAGAAACAAACTTTAACAAATTTTTTTAAGTTGGAAAATGCAAGAAGGTAAACCTGTCATTCTCTGTCTTTAAGTATTTGCTAGTTTATGAAGGGTTAAGCAGAGAATAGTAGTAATATGGGAGAAAAAATTAGGCAGAGTTTTAATAGTTCAGTGAGCTAGAAGATGAGCATAAAACTTTGGCAAAGAAAAGTGACCCTGATAACAAATCCAAGCTTTCACATAAGATATGTGAGATGCCACAGTCTGTGCACAAAAGCTAGTTAGAAATAGTGCAGCACTCACAAAGAGACACAGATTCAAATTAGCTCACTCTAAAATAAGATTAAAGTGATCTAATCTAACCCTTAACCTTGCTGCAGGCAAAAATGAATCCTCTCTGCAGAAACATAATATAATTCAGAATCTCTAATTATTTCCTCAAAATTTTATATGTGGCATCTGGTATTCAGGAAAAAAAAACTGAACAATTAGCCAAGAAAAGGAAACTCAGGTCAAGTACACCGACCTATAGGGAATCCAGCTATTGGATTTATCAGCTGTGTGGTTTAAATAATGTAAGATTTTACACAAGAAGATACACAGAGAAAAATAATCTCACTGTGGTTTTGAGTTCTTACAAATAATGCACTGGAAAATACAATAAGTGAAATGAAGAACTTAGTGAAAGGGTCTAACTGCAGATCAGACACACAGGAAGTAATGACTATTGAAAGTAGGAAACAGAATAAAAAAATTCATAAAGAAAAAGGGAAAATGATGTAAAATACAGAAAAGGAATGATGCATGAGGACACAAAAATCTTCCAACACATATGTTTTCAATTTCAGAAGAGAAATAGTCAAAAATAATATTATTTTTGAAAGATTTGTTTTTGGAAATGCATATTTACAGAAATAGAGACAGAGAGAAAGACCTTTCATCTGCTCATTCATTCCCCAAGCAACCGCAATGGCTGGAGCTGAGCTAAACTGAAGCCAGGAACCAGGAGCCTCTTCCTGGTCTTCCACATAGGTGCAGGGTCCCAAGGCTTTGGGCTATCCTCCACTGCTTTCCCAGGCCACATGCAGGGAGCTGGATGGGAAGTGGAGCAGCTGGGACACAAAGCAATGACTATATGGGATCCTGGTGCTTGCAAAGTGAGAATTTAGCCATTTTGCTGGGTCATCATGCTATGTCATAAAAGCAATATTTAAAGAGATGACATAAGAGGACATTCAAAAATGTGGAGCAATAACTCAAAAATGTTACAAACTGTGATTGCTAAGGTGTTGTTCAAGGCTAAACCTCTTTCTGTGGCACTGGCAGCCCACATGGGGGGCAATTTGAGTTCAGGGTGCTCTACTTCTGATCCAGCTTCCTGCTAATGACCTGGAAAAGCAGTGCAAGCTGGCCTGAGTTCTTGGGCCTGTACACTCCTACTTGTAAGTAGGAGAGCTAGAAGAAGCTCCTGGCTCTCTACTTCAGATAGGCCCAGAGCCAACCATTGTGGCCATTTGGGGAATGAACCAATGAATGGAAGATTTTTGTCTGTCTGTCCTTCTCTATAACTGCACCTTTCCAATAAAAATTAAATCTCCAGAAAATGGCTACAAACTATATAGAACAGGTGCAAACAAAACTGTAAACCCAAAGGAAAAAAAAATTTGAAAGCAGTCACAAAAGACAATTATTTGAAATGAAAAATAATACAGATTGACTGATCAATGGAAATAATGAAAATAGAAAATAACAGAATATGTTTATAGTGTTGGAATAATTAGAATTCTGTTCCTAGCTAAAATATTGTTCAAAAGTAAAGGTAAAATACAGATTTTAGATAGCAACAAGTAGAAAGAATTGGACAACAGAACACATTACATACAGGCATACATTGAATGGAATTTTTCATGCAGATGTAAAATGACTCCAGACAAAATCATGAAAATTAGAAAAAAAAAAAAAAAAAAAAACCAACAAACCTGAGAAGATCAGTATGTATAAGCTATAAGCTAAATTAATTTGGTTATAAAATAAGGCTACTTATGAAAAATTAAATAGGAGAATTTGATCTATAAGATATCAGAGATTATCATAAAATGATAGTAACTAAGAAATTTATTATTGTGCAAGATAGATATGAGATGAATAAAATAGTCAAACAAATGGATAATACATGTTAGTGGAATAAGGATAAACAATTGGTATTACAGCTGAGAAGATATTCAGAAAATTAGAAACATTCTTAAACTACATTTTACACAAACATCAATTCTATAGAAAATATACGCTTTAATGTGGCAGAAAAACTAAAAAAAATTCAGAAGATATTGCTAGATCATATTTTAGTAATTTCAGGCTATGTATAAATTTCTTAATCAAGATCACAAAAAGGGGCCTGACTTGACTGCTCTATTGGCTAATTTTGCAAACACCAGGATCCCATATGGGCACCAGCTCTGTCCTCGCTGCTCCACTTTCAATCCAGCTCCCTGATTGTGGCGTGGGAAAGCAGTTGAGGATGGACCAAGCCTTGGGGTTCTGCACCCATGTGGGAGACCCAGAGGGATCTCCTGGCTCTGGGCTTTGGGTCAGCTAGGTTCTGACTATTATGGCTATTTGGGGGTTGAACCAATGGATGGAACATCGTTCTCTCTGTGTCTCCTTCTCTCTGTAAATCTGTCTTTCCAATAAAAATAAATAAGTCTTTTTAAAAATCACAAAAAAGGAGAGTATACCAAGGTTATCATTAAAATTAAAACTTTCTATTCAAAATGCATCATAAAAAGCATAAAATGTAAGTTTCAAACTTTGAAGCAAAATTTTCCATGGATACATCTGACAAAGAAGAATATAAAGAATGCAAATTTGTTTCTTAACATTATAAGAAGCAATGTAATCAAAAGATGAGCAGAAGAGAGAGCATAAGTGTGACCCCAAAACGACATGGAATGATGAGCCATCGCCTCAGCAGCTCAGTAGGAAACGAAACCACAGTTACAATTACTCAGCCATGTTCAAAAATGTCAGGGCCAAGGTTAGGCAAGAATAGGAAACTATCAATACTCTTAAACACTGGTGCAAAAATTAATTGGCACAATAATTTTGGCACTAGCTAGTACATTGCCTATTAGAACATATTCGGACTATACAATTTACAAATTCAATCTGTGATACATATCCTAGAGAAAGTTTTATGTGTTATCTTAAGGCATATTCGAGAAAGTTCAGAGTGTTAGTGCAGAGGACTTGGGGACAGGTGGAAAGCCCATAGTGGTGACAAAACTTTCTGCTGAGAACAACTGCCCCAGACCCATTTAAATGGAGCTGACCAATCAGAAGACAACACATACCTTTACATCAAGCCCTGTCATCACCACTACATAAGGAGTGCACCGCTCAGTGTAGGTGCAACTTCAGTGCCCCTACCGATGAACCTCTCCCGGGAGCAGATTTCAATAAATCTGGTTTTACCATCATTCACTATTTCAGTATGATTTTGTTTCTAACACGGGGTAGCAAAACAAACAAACAAACAAAAAACACATAAACATCAACAAGAATGTGAATGAAAACACAACATACGGGGTCTGGCACGATGGCCTAGTGACTAAAGTCCTTACCTTGAACGCCCTGGGATACTATGTGGGCACCCGCTTCCCATCTAGCTCCCTACTTGTGACCTGGGAAAGCAGTGGAGGACAGCCCAAAGCCTTGGGACCCTGCATTGGCGTGGGAGATCCGAAGGAGGACCTGGGTTCCTGGCTTCGAATCAGTTCAGCTCCAGCCATTGCAGCCGCTTGGCCAGTGAGTCATCAGACAGAAGATCTTCCTCTCTGTCTCTCCTCCTCTCTGCATATCTGACTTTGCAATAAAAAATATATATATTTTGAAAAAACACACAATATACTTTTCTTATGGGATACTGTGTAGCAACTGAAGTGTGTGCATTGGGCTGCATGCACTAGTGGCTAATGCCCATGTCACACTGGCGTGCCCAAGTTCAACCCCTGACTCTGGCACCTTTCTGCCAGCGGGGCAGGAGCAGGGGCAGGGAGGCAGCAGGTGTGCCTCAGGTAGTTGGGTTCCTGCCACTCTAATGGAAGAACCTGGCTCCGGGCTTTGGACCCTACCCCACTGGCATTTGTGCAGCGAGCCAACAGCTGAAAGACCTTTCTTTTTCTTAAATAAACACATTCAATAAATAAATCTTACATGACAATATATTAATTCGAAAGCATGTGTTGAATCTGAATAAGGCAGAAAAAAAAACAGGAAAGGTTCACATTTTATCAGGGAAACATTGTATATAAATGTTATGCACCAGGAAAATCAAACAGTGTATTGTGAATAGATGCAAGCCCATGTGGTAGAAGACAAAAGAGAATCGGAGCATCATCAAGAACTGACTCTGTTGAACAGCTGTCTTGGGTGCCGGAGAGGAACCCATCCGTAATGGGGACCCCAGGGCTTCCAGCAGGGCTCTGGTCCCAAGCCTCAGCTCTGTTTTGGTAACAACGACTTCTCTGTGAATTGCCCACAGACATATACTCTCACTTTTTCCTCCTGTGACATATTTTACACTTCTTGAAAGAGTGAAAAGAACACAAAAGAACACAAACGAAATTGTCCTTAAATTCTGTTGAAGCCCACATTGGATTCCAGAGCAGAATTACTCACATTCCTTGCATTCATTCTGGCTAGTTTTGCTGGACCCTGGATCCCTGAAGCTACACAAAAGGCTGGATTAACATATTTCGGAGCTAGGAATTTTCCTCCACAGTTACAGGAGCCTGAAGAGAAAAGGAAAAAAAAAAAAAAAAACCCCAAATCTTCTACTACACAACTTTGAAAACTCTTGGTGAACGGAAAAATAAAAAGGAAACCCAGGACACTGGAAGATCAAGGGGAAAAGGGGGTATAGCAAACTCAAGACAACATGGACATTATACTGAGTTTTTGAATCTCCTACAAAATTATTGGGTTGGGGATGATTTGGCATGATAGTCTAGTGGCCAAGTTCTCGCCATGCATTTGCCAGAATCCTATAGGGGCACCAATTTATGTCTTGGCTGCTCTACTTCTCATCTAACTCTCTAGAAAAGCAATGGAGAATGCCCCCAAAGACTTGGGACCCTGCACCCACATTACAGACCTGGATGAGGCTCGTGGTTCCTGGCTTCAGATCAGCTCAGCTCCAGTGTTGTGAACACTTGAGCAGTGAACCAGCGGGCTGAAGATCTTTCTCTTTGTATCGCCTTCTCTCTGTGTGTCTGTCTTTCCATTAAAACAATAATAATAATGGGCCTGGCGGCGTGGCCTAGCGGCTAAAGTCCTCGCCTTGAACACCCCGGGATCCCATATGGGCGCCGGTTCTAATCCCGGCAGCTCCACTTCCCATCCAGCTCCCTGCTTGTGGCCTGGGAAAGCAGTTGAGGAAGGCCCAATGCACTGGGACCCTGCACCCGCGTGGGAGACCCGGAAGAGGTTCCAGGTTCCTGGCTTCGGATCGGTGCGCATCGGCCCGTTGCGGCTCACTTGGGGAGTGAATCATCAGACGGAAGATCTTTCTCTCTGTCTCTCCTCCTCTCTGTATATCTGGCTTTGTAAAAAAAAAAAAATAATAATAATAAAATAAAAATGATGTTCAGCAAGTGTGATGAGATGGAGCCTTCAGAATCTCTAGTGTTCATTTGGGCTGGGTGTTGCTCTCCTGCTAATATAAGCTGACCTTCAACAATCCATTGTTTGGGTTTTGTGTTAACTTTCAGTTTTAAATGCTCTTTTTCAAATCCTTGTGCAAGCGATTCTGTGTTTGCTAAATTATTAAGCAGATTCATACAGCAGTGCCTGTGTTTGTCCTGAGCTGGGGTTCAGAATGAAACTGCTCTCTGCACTCATGCAATTGTGGATAGGGATCCCCTTTTGAAGGAACTCGAAAATCACTACAGGAAGAAGCAGGTGCTTCAAGGCTTTCTAAATCTCTCAGAACCAGCCTTGTTCCTTTCTCATTCCCAAACCAGAGTTCTCTTCCACCATGGCTCCTGATGACTTCTGATTCCAACACATCCTTTTCTGATTCACAAAACGGTCAGCAAAATTCTCAGAGAACATGGCACACGTGTGAAGATCAGGACATTGGAGATTGCACAGAGACTCGGTGGATCAATACAGCCGATGCTCCGACCACTCACAAGGTCTTCGTGATAAAGCGTGACCTACCCCAGGGCAGCCACATCTACACCCAGGAGAATTTCCTCTCCTGCCTCTCCTTCCTTTGGCTTCAGTCTTTCACTTCCACCACTTGCTGTCGCAGGGAACTTGGCGACTTCAAAGGACAGCTGTTGGGCCCTTGGAGTTGAGAGCAAATTTTCCACAGCAAGCTATTACAACTCTGCACCCGGCTAGGGCAGGATGGTGCAAAGGCCAATGCTTCAAATATTTCAAATAGTCTCCCTTTGGCTCCTGACGTCTTCTTGATTGGTCGGGGTCATTTTGTTGTGGATTATGTTTTCAGGCCTACCAGGAACAGTCCCTGGACTATATGCTGTGCTCCCTCTTTACCACTTACTCTAATGTGACAGCATCCCTTTTCTTACATGGGGCGCTCTAAGTGGGCACCACATTCCAAATGTGGCCAAACCCTGGGTGGTACTGAGTGACTGCTTTCCCCCTTTCATAGTATATTTGCCACATTCTGCTAATAGTGAAAGAAATCATTGTAATAGTCAAGCGTGTATGAGGGTTCTTAAAAAAAAAAGGTTTGTAGGTCCCTGTGTGAAGGCTCAATTAAATAATTTTCGCTTGCAAGCACTGGGATCCCAAATGGGCACTGGTTCTATTCCTGCTACTCCACTTCCCTTCTAGCTCCCTGCCTATGGCCTGGGAAAGCAGCAGTAGATGATCCAAAGCCTTGGGACCCTACACCCACGTGGGAGACCTGGAACATGCTCCTGGTTCCTGGCTTCAGAATGGCTCAGCTTCAGCCACTGTGGCCACTTGGGAAGTGAACCAGTAGATGGAAAATCTTTCTCTCTTGATCTCCTTCTCTCCATAAATCTGCCTTTCCAATGACAATAAATCTTTCTTGTGTTTATTTGCATTTTATTTGAAGGACAAAGACAGATTGAGACCTTCCATTCACTGGGCCACTTCCTAATACCTCCGCCTACAACACACACATACCCTGTAACAAAGGGGGCTCCTAGGCTGTGAGTAGGAGCCCAAAACTCAATTTGGACATTCCACACGAGTGACAGGCACTCGAGTACCAGAGCCCTCATATGCTGCCTACCACCATGTGCTTTAGCAGGAAACTGGATTAGAATTGGAATAACTGGAGTTTGAACCAGGTGATTGGACATAGGATTCTGTGTTCCAAGCAGTGACTTAACTGCTATACCAACCACCGCACTCATCACAAACTTTTAGGAACCTTCTTACAAAGCAGTAGTCAGAAATCAGCACCCAAACCTCACTAGACCTAACTGCCCTAAAGAAGTGTGTTCATTGCCAAGTTGCCAAGGCATCCATCCAAGATACTTCTGGGCACTTGGGGCGTCAGACAGGAGCCACAGGAGCTGGGCTTTCTTGTTTCTTCCACCTCTCTCCGCAGGTCTGCTCCATGCTCCATCTTCTCCTGGCAAAGAACTCTTTTCATGTCTTTTGTATATCCTGAGTACTTTGACATGCCTGTGCTCCAATGTGCCATGAAACCACGGGACTACACAACATTTCATTTCAAATGCCCCCACCCTTAACACCAGTTCTCAAATTTTAACATCCACAACATCACCTAGGGAATCTTGCTAAAATGCAAATGATGGGTGCCAGTGCTGTGGCATAGCACGTAAAACTTCTGTCTGTGATGTCAACTTCCTATACCAGTTTGACCTGGCTGTGCTATGTCTGGTTCAGCTCCCTGCTAATGCGCTTAGAAAGGTAGCAGAGGATCACCCAGGTGCTTGGGCCTCTGCACCCACACGGCAGATCTAGAGGAAGCTCATGGATCCTAGTTTCACTCTGGCCCAGGCTCAGTCACTGTGGCCACTGAGGAGTGAACCAGTGGATGGAAGATCTCTCCCTCTCCCTCTGTTTCTCTCATTCTCTCTTTCCTCCTTTCAAAGAAATACATAATTTCTAAAAATGCAAAACATAATTCAGCAAATCCAAGAGGAGAAGATAGTCTTTTTAATAAGGTCCCAGCTGACATGAACACTTTTGGTACACAGATTATACTTTGACAAGTAAACAAATCAGAATCCAGGGGATCCGGTTTGTAGATTTGTTCACCCTGGGCCAGGTGTTTCCTTTGGTCTTGCATCAGCCCTTAGTAGGGGAAACTGGTGTATAGAATTCAAAGAGGTCACTTTCATTGGACCTTTGCAGAGGAGCTGTGGGCAGACTGGGTCATTCAACACCCAAGTGTGTTTTACAACAACCACTAAAACCCATAGATCACTTTCATATCAATATGCAATGGTCAAATTGTCCTTTATATTTCTCAAAAATTACCTATATGAGAAGCAGAGAGCGAGAGACAGATGGAAGAACTCCCGTCTGCTGGTTCACTCCTCAAATGCTCTCAGTGGCTGGTGGCTAGGCCAGGCTGAAGTCAGGAATTAGAAATTCAATTCAGGTGTCCCTTCTAGGTGGCAGACACCCAACTTCTTGAGCCGTTACCAGTTGCATTAGCAAGAAGCTAGAATCAGAAGTGAAGCTAGAACATGAACCCATGAATTCAGACACAGGGTACAAACATCCTAATTAGCAATTTGGGTTCTGCACTGAATGCCTGCCCCCAAATGTTCTTTTTCAGTAGCTTTTCCAGGTAGACCAATATGGTCCTTAAAAGAGTTGTTGAGTTTGATCAACAAGTATGTGCATTATATTCATGGGGAAATACTGTAGACTCACAGAACTAAAACTGGTACTCACCCCTCGACACTCTCTCCTTCCCCTGATCCACGGGATTTTGACCTCTGCAGTTCACTGAGACCAATGGTGGTTAGCATCTTCTCTCTACTGTCTGTTCCTAGGGGTTTACTTTACAATGGTGACTCTACAATGCCTTCCCTTCCCCATTCCAGTGTGTATGTATGGGTGTGTAGTTGTTATTTTTAATATGTGGATAGTTTCTAACATTTGAAGTACTTGAAGAAGTGCATGATGAGGAGAGAATGGCAGGGATGGATAATACAGGTTAAATGAAAACTTCTCTGGAATCAATCTGGGAAAGGTATAGAAGTTATTTAAGCTTGGGGAGCTTTGAAAGAAATCCCAAAATGATGCATTTCAGCCTTGTATCATTGGAGTTGGTTCTATTGTTCATTCAGATTTTTTTTTAACGAATAACTAGTCCTATAGAAATCATGCAATCCATCTGAGGCATGCAAGTTTTTCATCAATCAGAACTGACACACTAATTTAATCAATAGCTTGGCTTCTTTTCCATGTCTTCGTTTGGTCAATTAAGAAGCATTGCCACACGGATGCGAAGAAATTCCAAGTGCTTTTGGAGGTTTGTTGGACCAAGGAGTTACTCACATGGGACCACTTTAGGGATCAATTTCCCAAGACCATGAAAAATAAATGGGAATGTCCTTGTGTGAGCCTGTTAGCATCTGTACCTTTGTATTATGCATGAGCTTTGCCATGTTCCTGGTGTGTCTATTCGTCACACTGTTTTAACAAAGACTTTCTATTTTGCCCAGTGGGAGATACCAAGATAGTTTCTTAACTCTGGTCATCTTGGCACAGAACTTTTCTTGTACATTTTTTCAGCGCTCTATAATTTTTTTTTTGGCTTGGCCTGTTCCCTTGGGAGCATTTAGGATGTTTCCCTAGTCTTAATGTTGTTTCATAATTTTTGTCTTTGTGTCACTGTCATTTAAAAAGTCCAAATAAACATCATTATCCTGTCTAAAAGTGGAGTCTATATAAGTAGTTAATAAATATGACTCTTGGGGAGCTGTAACAAGAAAAAAAATTATCTGATTCCCAGCTTACACATAATAGCAATTAATCGATCAATTTTAATGCCATGGTTCATAGAACAGAAGGTTGCATTTGAATTATGGTTCCAATTAATAGTTATTATATTTGTCTAATTAAAATGATTTCTGCATTTTATAGGCATTGAATTTTTGGATGTCAATGCAGTAAGAAGATCCATTTTTCTTTTCTTGCATAGATTTAATTTATGCTACAAGCTATTCAAACTCTTCCAGATCACTGATTATTTGTCTCTGGGGAATTTCTTTTCCTTAGCCAAGATAGTGTTTGCCACTGATAAAGAAAAATGCACTTCTAATATTTTGTTTGTTCTGTCTGTGTTCCAAGCCTCCTCTTTTGATCAGTTGTATGTTGCTTTTCTCTGCTGTTCCTAGATATTTCAGTTTCTTCTGAGTAAAGGCTATCATTTAAATCTTGTGAATGACTGTTACTAATCTGTCAGATAAAAATATTTTAGTGCAAATCACTATGGATTTGGATTGCTGTTACAGTCAATTGTGCAATGTCTTCACGTTACAACTGAACCTTGCCTGGTGAACTTGACCACTATCTCTGGCTATGGTTTAAGTGGCAGGACTTTGGAACCTCCCAGGTTTCCATAGAGAGCAGCCTTGAGTGCTCTCTACCAGGCCCGCAAACTACAGGCAGAGCTATGCAGTCACCAAGGCTTCCAGAAGCCAAATCCCTCTTTCCCTGAAGAACAACCTTCCGGAAGGACAAGAGAGTTCATAATACCAATTGTAGTCAGTTGCTCCTGTGTTTCAGAAAAACTTGGCACTGAGACAAATTGGAGGAAATGTATAATTTTTGACATGAAAAGTGGAGAGAGATGGTTGTGATTCTGAACCATAAAATTTTCACTTAGCTTTATAGGTTGGAATGATGGAACCTATGGAACTGTATCGTAAAACAAGAAAATAAGTAAGACATTTTTTTAACTCTTAGGTAAGAAAACAGAATTGTTTAATTGGTTACTTGGTTATAAAGTCTTCTGTGAGGAGAAAACTCAAGCACTTTGATTAAGCTATTCAGCCCAGCTAGGCCATGTCAATCCTCCAGCATATTTTGTCCACTATATGTAAATGTGGAGAGAAAAAGATTTCAGGCATTGCCCTTTCCTTTGACACTCTTCTTTCAAAGGCCTAACTGGAAAAAACTGGAAAAAAAGAAAAAGGAAAATTATTGGGACCGAGCAAGGTCTAAGCCAAGAACGTGGGGCTTCTTCCAAGTCTCTGCATGGGTGTAGGGGCCCAAGCAGTGGGGCCATCTTCTGCTGCTTTCCTAGGCACCTAAGCAGGAAGCTGGGTCAGAAGTGGAGCACCCAGGACTCGAGCCAGCACCCACATGGGATGCCAGTGCTACAGGTGGCAGCCTAACTTGCTCTACCACAGAGCAGACTCCAGGAAAACTATATAATAAAGGTAAAGTGGCAAGGTGGGAATTAATCACATTTTGAGGTCAGCCTCCCATTTTGAGGTCAGCCTCAAAACGTGAACTGACTCACCTTTCTTTCACTGACTAGCTATGTGAACTTGGCAAATTGTTTTAGGGTTTCAGTTTCTTTGTCCCCCTCCCAAAATGTGGGAAATAACAATGCCAAAGTCATATAGCATTAGGAGGAATGACAAGCATAAACATGTGAATGGTACATAGTTGTCAGCAAATAATAAGCGAGCTACTACTATTATTCTTGAAGGATAATCACTTAGTACCAACTTAGTCCACTGAGAAATGAGGCAGAAGAATAAATACTTCTGTTTCGTTCATTAGTCAGCAACCTTTCCCAATTCCCAGAATGTGATTGACCCTGTTTTTTCTCCAAGCGATCCAGAACTGGCCAATCAGCATTTTCTACCCCCATGCTCACACTGATTGGTCCAGAGATGGGCATCTGATCTCAGATAGAGTATAATACTCTTGGGATATCTGGTGGTAATATTGAGAAGGACTGATTCTCTTTCTCTGGTTAAACTGATAAGACATAATGATGATACTACGGGGAGCCATTTTTCATCCTCTGGGGACAGCCTGCCTGAGACTGACTCCCGCAGACAGAAATGCCATCCTGGAGGTAGAGAGGGAGAGAGAGAATGAGAAAGGTCTCCTTACATTTACCAACTGGGCATCTTGTCCTGTTGTTATCAGTCATGAGTTTGTACTTTTCCTTTATTGCCTAAGCCTTTGCCACCTCACTTTCTGTCATTTGTAACTGAGAATCCCAGTGAATACATCTTTGATAGTCAAGTGCAGTTATTGCAAGAGAATTTCCTTGAGTGAAGCTACAGGGACTTGGCTGTGTTTGTGTAAATGCTTGTTGTCGCTCAGACTCATTTGTATAGATTACAAGGAGATATTGGCGGTGCTGGGTTTAGAAGATATCCCACCGTAGATTGAGAAGCTTGTTTGTAGAGAAAGGCTGCCCATCAGTTTACTGTGAACCCGCTGTGGGAACCAAGAGGCTAATCCTTCATTGTCAGTGTCATCTGGATTCCAAACTGAGATAGAATAGGGTGGAATGGGGCTGTGGGGCACAGTAGGAGTCTTTCATAACTGTTTTCCTGGCACCATGAACAGGGTAAGGAAGATGAAGCAGCTGTTGCTTCATTTCTCCTTCTTGCAATCCGACCCCTCCCCACTGTTGCTTCTAGAACCTTAGTCTCCAGGTCTCAACACTCTCTGATAATGCTTTTGACAGTAATCCCATATTATTCCCCCAGACTGATACTCATAGTAAACATGAGGTAATCTTCCAATTTCCACTACTTCAGCCATCTGGAAGGGGTGACTTTCAATCATCTGGTGGCATTGGAGCTAAGCCGAAGATTACCATATCTATATTTAGTGACTTCCTAACCACAGTATCAATAAATATGACTTTGTATCGCAAAGCTGGGTAACTGCGCTTGTTCTTGTTAACATCTCATGTGTCTCAACGAGTAATTACAGATAATGAGGAAGTGGAGGTTCAAAGGACTGGGCATGTGATTGAGTGATGCATGGAGGGTGCTTGGAGGATGTCATGGGGGTTAATCACAGAGGCTCACGCTGCCTGCTAAGGGAGAAGCAGCAGGCACCTTGCCCAATTGCACAATCATCCTGACCCCATACTGGCGTCAATTATGGAATCCTTACCTCTAGGAAAACAAGAGAACTGGCCCTAAGGTATGAATGGGGATGGTGGGAGGCACGGTAGGTGGGAGAAGCTGGGCTGTAAAAGCCTGTAAAAATGGATCTGTGATTAGAAAAAAAAATTCTGGCTATGGTGCATTCTCTATTTACTCCATTATGTATACATTTTATAGTCAGTTTATTCATTCATGCAAAAACTATTGAGACTCTACTAATGATTCAGGGATGCTACCAAATGCTGGGTCTAGAATGAGGCTGTGGCAGAGAGCTGCTAGTCCACCCAGGGAGGAGGTGGTGAGGATTACAGAGTTACAGCACATGATCTTAGAGTCTGCTCTAGAGTAATTACAAGAGTCAGGGTTTACTTTGTGGAGGATCTGACATTGAAGTTGAGACCAGAAGGAGGTAGATCAGAAACACAGAAGGCCAAATGGCCATATTTAAATGGGCATAGGAGTAAGAATATTAAAGGAAAGTGGAGAGGGCTAGAAATCATCTCAGATGATTCAAAAACTAACATCATTTTTAGAATTGAAATTTCAAAGCCAAGGAATAATACCACAGAGCAAAATACCTAACATATGTCTTCAAGGGCCAGCGAGGTAATATGTATGAACATGCAAAATCATCAAGAATAATAGGGGCTGTAGTGGGGTCCACATGGAAGCACCCAAGTTAGGGGTGGCAGTTGTGGCACAGTGAGTTAAGCCACTGATTGAAATGTCCAAATTCCATATTGGTGTGCCTAGGTATGAGTCCTATTTCTGTGTGATCTTGCTCCCTGCTGATAGGCGTCCTGGGAATCAGCAGGTGACGGTGCAAGTACTTTGGTCCCTGCCACCCACACAGGAGATCTGAATGGCTCCTGGCCTCAGCCTGTCCCAGACCTGGCTGTTGCAGCATTGGATTATTGAAACTCCAGATGGAAGATTTCTCTCTGTGTCACTTCCAAACAAGTAAACTTCTTTTAAAATAAACATTCAAATGAAAAATATGCATATGAGTGTATTTCAGACAATCATGGGAAAACAGAAGTAAAAAATTAACTTTTTTGGCAACAAAATAAAGTTAAATTTGTGCATGCATGGAATTTCAAAACTCATGTGCATCTTTCATTAATTTTGTGAAGACCTCTTGTATATGCATATTTAAAAAACAAAACAAACAATGCTGATCAGACAGCTGGGAACCCCAGGAGGAAGGTGATGCCCATCACCAGGAAGCCACCAGCAGCGCTGGGGTGGTCAGCAGATGCCTTCTGCAGCGTAATGCCAGAAACTTCAGTCTCTTCTTTTGCTCTAAATGACTGATCAGTAGAATTATCAGTCACTTCCTCTGCTTCTTGAACCAAGTGTTCGGGCTTAATGGTCACTCTTTCCCCATAGCTTCTGTGTACCTGGCTTACTGCACCAGTTAATAATCTCTTCCCATCTATATCTCATTCCACTTCCCTATAGGTAAGTGCATTAGCAGTTAGCATGCTGCAGACCAGGAACACGTCATTTCCTGCTGGTGATGTGGTCTTTCTCTTGTCAGAGGATGCACTATCCCATGAGACAGTCCTCTGCTTAGCCCTGCTCCCTAGTTCCATGCACCACACCCACTCTCAGGTTGGACACCTTGAAAACAAAGCTGGATGTGGAGTGTCTTGATTAAGTTCTCACTGGGGGAGTAGTCTCTCAATACAGGGATGAGAGGAAAGGGGATAGGGCAGGTGAAAAACCTCAACAAGGATGTGCTTGCCCTAGAGCTCAGCTTCCCCATGGGAAAAAGCTGAAGAAAGAGGTCCATCATGGGATTGGCCAAACCTGTGGTAGGCAGTCTGTCTTGAACCCCCATGGTCAGTCAGTGATTGCCTGTGATATACACTGTCTGCCCCACTGCCACACACAGAATAATCAGTGTCCCCCCCCACCGTGGGTTAAACTAACACACACACATACACACATGCACACACACACACACACACACACACACTACAGTTGGGGGATGGGTGCTTGTGGATGTAAGGATGGTGAGCCCCCAACCACATTTGCCAGCACCATCACTATCCTGATTGTGACTGATGGTAGTATGGTAGTACTGATGGGGAATTTGTATTATTGCAGTGAAAAAACCTTTGCTTTCAATGGTGGTGCAAAACAGATGCTGTTTTTTTCTTTCACATAGGGTTATGTTTTCCTTCATGGTGAATTCAGTGGAAAGACCTGCTAACTGGAAGAAAAATGCAAGTGAATTTGTTAAATAAAATATGAGTAAAAGGGTTTATTGTAGCACGGCTCTCTTCTCTTTCTCCACTGGCACCCCCTGACCTATACCGACGCACTCTGCTCCTGCAAGAATGTTTCCCCTATGAAGTGTAATCCAGGCAAGAGTTTCTGAGTTGGTGAATTAATCCGCTGTGTCCTGCTGACACCTAGTTAAAAAGAATACAGAATCACATCATAAATGCACAAAAATGCAGACCTTCAGGGATGACTCACAATTAACTAGTGCTTTTGATAGAAGTCTCCATTATGCCTTGGTCATTTCATATAAGCTGCTGAGTACTATTTTTCTTAAAGCTGCTGAGAAACTTCCAGAATGATCTATGGAACTATAAATGTGAATTTAGTTATAATTTACATGCAAATAAGCCTTAGGCATGCTTTTGTTTTGTGCATTTCAGGTTTCTCTGGCTAGACCTCACAGCAGTAAAGGAAAAAGCAAATCCTTTTTTAAGGTAATGCTAATTTTTCTTCCCACATTCAGCATCTGTAAAGGAATCTGGGGGAAATTCTACAATAAAGTCCATTTATAAATTTTTCTCACAAAAACTTTCTGAGTCTTGCAGGGTTTGTGGGGATAGGAAGTATTTGATATTTGTTGAAACCCTTGGCTATGATATTGGAGGTGAAGGCTGTAGAGATCAGTGATGGAGGGACAATGGGCTGATTTCAAGGGAAGAACTTGCACATTTTGACATTCGAGACCCCTAAGTAGTTATGCTCTTCCGATGGGGGAAAAGTGCAGAAAAATTGGATGGGATTCAGATTTTTTGAGCAGTTCCCAAGAGAGCAATAATGACCCAGTGTGGTTTGATTGATTTGCAACCAGATAAGTATTAACTTGAAGGAGGTTTCTGAGAAATATTTGAAATTTTGATTGCTCCATTGGGCTGTCTTGGAGATCCATCTGTACAGGTGCTGTGTGATCAGGATGGAACGTGGTGACACGTGGGTTTTTGAAGGCTGGTGCTGAAGGGTGATGGAGACATGTGCAAGCAAAGCAAAACTTTCTCTTGGGTTTGGTGCACACTATCTAACCCTGACTGAGGGCTAAGGATGTAACAGCCGCTGAAAGTTTTGTTTGTGATGGAGGTATTGTTACTGTCCACAGCTGACAGATTAAGAATTGAGGCACAGGGAGGTAAAGTTGTTTGCCCACACTCATGCATCTGGTTAGTGGCAGAACTAGACTCATACTTCCATAATTTGACACCAAAGCACATGTTCTTAGCTAGCTTGCTACTTGGCTTCCAAGGGTAGGACCAAATCCTGAAGAAGGACCATGTAGACTTGTAGCGTTCAAGTTCCTCTGAAGCCAGGTAGCAGCCCTGGGAAATTCAATGAGGAAGCAGATTCTTTTCTGATAAATACTTTCCATTCTATTTCACAGCTCATCTGTTTGGGAAAAGGTTAGTTTTGGTGGTCTCTAATGACTGGGGTTCCCACACCAGAGGCTTTTGTAAAAATTCTCTGCTTGATTTTATTTGCATTGGATATCAACAAAGTAGTCTGGATCTGACTTCAAGAATCCTCCTTGTGGATTTATGGAAGGATTTAGTTGGACTAAAAAAAAAAAAAAAAAAAAAAAAAGAGTCCAAGTCATCACAACCCTCAGGGGTCACGGTCACTTGGAGGAGAGAAAGTGGAGAGTGGGTGAAGAGCAGACGTGGCCACAGTCACACAGACCACGGCAGAGAGGAGCTGCGAAGGAGCCCAGTCTCATTCCAGAACCAGGGCTGTCTGCACAATGTGCCTATACATGGCTCGGCAAGCTATCAGGCAACACTTGAGAAGGAATAGTGGAAAGCAGCAGCTCTGATGACAAGGTGTTTACTGACAAAGAGGCAAAATCAAATGGAAAAATATCCCTCCTGGAAGTCTCTCGGGCTCTTCAGCCATGAGAGTCCTCTGGGGAGGAAAACATTTGGCTCACATTTGCTGTGCTTTAAAAGGTGCTGGATGATGGAGTGCCTGGTGCTGGTTGGGAGGGTGATAATGACAAGCCGGCGATCTGACAGAGAAACAAGCAGATTGATGGCTTGGAAACCTAAACCACGCCACAGTGAAACACAGAGTGCTATCAATTGCATAGTGCCAGGGATCTCCAGGGAGTCTGAGATCTGGGGAAATGAGGCCAATTTCTGTTTCATTCATCTGGATCTTTGGAATATACCATAATGCTATATCCTTTTGAAGTCATGAAAAATGCTCAATTGTGATTGATTTACATTCCCTCTAAAAGTTACCTATTCCAGAAATTAACTTAAAACATCACAGTTTTAGACTAAATATTGGTGCCTTGGATTTCCAAGCTCGTAGATGTTTATTGACTGAATGAATAAGCAAATGGATGCTTGCTTTGACTAGAGCATTTCTTAGGTCAGACCATACCTTTCTTTCTAATATGAAATCAGTTATTAGAATTATGATCAGGGTGGGTACTTAGTCTTGTGGTCAAACTGCTGTTTCAGACACCTGTGTCTCTTTGTAGTACCTGGATTTAGGCTCTGTCTCCACTCCTGGGCCTACCTACCTGTTGGTACTCATACCAGGAGGCAGCAGGCGGTGGCTGACCAAGGTGATCCAATCCCTGGCCATTGTTTTGGGCATTTGGGGAGTGAAAGTGTTGGGAACACGTGCTCTTCCTCTCTCTCACTCCTCTTTCACTCTCTCTTCCAAATAAAATAGTGTTCAAGACATTTCTTTTGAATGAGTTCATCAAGATTTTACTGAGTATCAGTATATTTTATGTGATCCTATTGGACTAATTTACGTAATTTCTTTTAGGATTTCATTCATTTTTATTTGAAAGGCATATTTACAGTGAGAAAGACAGAGATAGAGAGGTTTTCCATGTGCTGGTTGACTCCACAAATGGCTGCAATAGTCAAAGCTGATCTGATCTGAAGCTGGGTGCTTCACTGGGTCTCCCACATGAGTTCAGGGGCCTAGGAATCTGGGCCATCCTCTGCTGTTTCCACAGGCCACAGACAAGGAGCTGAATGGGAAGTGGAGCAGCTGGGACTAGAACCAGTACCCATATGGGATGAAGCCAGCAGGTGGAGGATTAGCCTGTTGAGTCGTGGTACTAGCCTCTGTAGAGTATTTTTAGAACCTTGACTTGCTTTAGAGAATGGCGAGAGACCGTGCCAGGTACCTTAGGGTTCACGTGCATCTAATGTTCTGTGCACTTGCATTTCCGTTTTTCTATTTAGCTCACCTTGTTAAACAGGGATAAAACAATCTTGTACAAACTTAATTGGAATATTGCAGAACCACGAAGGAAATGCCCAAAGCTCTTTGGTAATCTTTCCTGTGTGTGCCTGGTGATTGTATTAATTGAAATGTTTTGTGAGTAGCAAGTTAAGTGGTTGTTTTGTCTTTGAAGTAACTTGGCTTTCAACTTCATGAGGATTCAGATTCATTTTTAAATATATTATTCACATTTTAAAATAAGTGCATTTTAGAGTAGGGGAAAATGCTTATTATTTTTTTTTCTCAAACTATTGCTCCTAACAGAAGTGGTGGATGCTGGTTGGAGTCTACAAAAGCACATGGTGAGCCTGGGACATCATCTTGTGCCAAAGCCAGTGGGAGTTGGTCCAGACCACTGAGACCAAGGCACTGAGACCAAGCTGGGAGTTGTGCTGAAGAGCGCCCCCTGCCCGAGGATGGAAGAATTTGAGCCTTTCTAAAGAACAACTGTCAGTGATGGAAATGTTGGAAAGTCCACAGGTTCATAGAGACGATACAAAGAAGTGAAAGCAAAAATTGTCAACATTCAGTTTTCATCCTTGCAGGTGACCAGTACAGCAGATTAATAATCTTAAAATCGGCCAGTTATGCAAAGAATCTACGACTTATCTGTCATTCTAATACAAATTGTATTTCAGAATGCTCAAATTGTCTTAGCTGAAGAAGAATGTTTGGTTTCCAGCACAGGAATTTGAGCTAATACATGTGGAAGAAAGGAAAAAATCAGAAAATCTCAGTTTTTTATCTGGAAGGAAATAAGTGACTTAAGAGATCATTATCAAAATAGATGCCAACAGCTGGAATCAAGATGGCAGAATAGGGTAAGGACACGTTTCAACGGACGGAAAAACATTTAATCAGGATGAAGCAGAGAGGACACGTTCAGGAAATAGGAGAGCACAGAACAACAGCAGAGGGTACCTGGACACTGACAGACACAGGAAAGCAGAAAAAACAGCAGTGTGGTGTTGCAGTGACTGATACTCCAGCGGCATTCAGCTAATGGGCAATCTGAACACCACCAGTAACCAGGTGGGAAGGGACTTTCACTGGGAGCTTGGGAGGTGAACCCAGACAGGGAACTGTCTGTCCTGCTGGTCCGTTTGATTTGACCAGGAGCAGAGACAGAGCAGCAGATCCCAGATGGGCAGTGCGAGAACAGGGTGGATTTCACAGCCCAATGACTTATTTTTATGATCATACTCCAGGTAGTTACAAATTCACCTCTTAGGACAAATTAGAGTAATACTTGAACTCAAATGATGAGCATTTAGATGAAGATTTTTTCCCTTTCAAAAAGTCTTGGCTAATCCATCTCAAATAAATATTAAAAGCAGGAAAGAAGAATGTACTACAGTAAGTACATCAAAATAGACTATACACCTGTTTTCATTAACATATAGGTTTTTTTAAGAAAAACCTACATCTCATTCTCTGTTAGCCTGGAAAAGGTATTTTCTCTATTTGTCATTTGTGGTGCAATAATAAGGCAGAGAATATCTAAAGGCAAACTCCTGGGCCATCACAATAAAGAATGAACAGAACCTCATGTGCACAGCACCCAGAAAGAAGAAAGTAAGAAATACCAAGTGTAATAGTAGCAGCAATCACAGCTGATAGCAGCAATAGTGGTATTATTGAACACTCATCTCTTGCAGTGTGAAGAATTAGTTACTTGTCTGAAAGACAGAGTTACAGAGAGGAAGAGATACAGTGAGAAATTTTTTTTCTTCTACTGGTTCACTCCCCAAATGGCAGCAGTGGCTGGGGCTGGGTCAGGCTGACATCAGGAGCCAAGAACCCCATTCCAAGTCTCCCGTGTGGGTGGCAGGGCCCAACCCAAGGGTCCATATGGGACTTTTTTTTTTCTTTTTGCTATTTTGATAGGCTCATTAGCAGGGAGCTGTATCAGAAATGATGCAGCTGGGACTGGAACTGGTACTCATATGGGATGCTGGTACTGTAGGTGATGGCTCAGTGTACTGTGCCACAGTGCCAGCCCCCTACTTTTCTTTTAGTCATCTGAGTGGGGCATTTAAAAATACCTGTTTTGAAATTTAGATGTTGTTTATTCCATTTGGTCGAGCATATTTTGTAGGTTTCAATTCTGCTTTTTATTTGCCTGATGGAGATTTGTGTTTGGTACTTTGTCAGGTCTTTATCTCTTTGTTGAATTTCCTATTTGTATCATGGATATCTAAAAGTATCATATCCAATTCTGTATTCTCTTATATCTGAACATCCTTACAAACATTCTTTTGAATGCTTTAGCAGAACCTTTGTCCATCTTTTGCTCTTTGGGTCTGCTAATAAAGCAGCCCTTACGTTTTTTTGGGGTTGTCCTGCTGCCTTGCTCGCTCACATTCCCAGTGGCTTTATGTTGGTATCTGTGTATCTATCTGGTTGTTTGTTTCTGAAGCAGTATCTTGAAGCATGGCTTTGGCAGGTTATTTTGGCATTATTTACAGTGGGAGCTGTAGTACGGTCTCTGCATTTTCTCTCACCTAGCAAGGGCAGTGGGGGGCATCGGGTGCCCTTCTCAATTCCAGCAGGGTGTCTAGGGTTTGGGAGAAGCCCACAGGGCAGGGGCCGAGGCCTATTGTGGCTGGGAGATTGTGGGAATACTGGTCCAGAGTCCAGAATGTGTGTGTAGGGGGAGAGGGGCATTGTTGAAGTATCACTATTGCCAAGAGCATGACCAATGTCAGTACCGCTGGCCTACTGTCCAGGAGTGGAGTATGAGTTGGTGCAGTACCAGCCCTGGGTTTCTATGGAATGTTTTGGCATCCATCTACCTTTTCTTCTTCCAGCTAATTACTCTCCCTCTGTTATGCTACCCTCACTTACATAAAGGATGAGATGGGCGCCCCCTGTGGCATCCCATGCTAGAATCGGGATCACACTTGGAAGTCACAGGCTAAAGGGACCAGTTCAGCATGGCATATGGCCAAGGTCTGCTTGGCTATGGGCTGCCTACTACCAGGGTGGACTTGCAGTCTGAGGTCATGGCAACCAAGCATGAGTGATGCTGGTGGGGACTGAGCACCAGAGACTAGGGCAGCGGCAAGTGCAGGGATGCTACTCACAGAATTTGTGTGCACGTGCACACACACACACACACACACAGAAAGAGAGAGAGAGAAGGCTGAAACCTGGAATCTGGAATTGGGTCTCCCACATGGTTGACAGGGACACAGACATAAATGAGTCTGGCTTGCCAGACACAGTCTGATACTGGGGCTGCATCTGGGAGCACTGAATGGAGCGGGAGAAGGATTGTGGCCTTTGGGCTGTATTCAGTGCTGGGCAGCCCGCCCAGAAATCAGCTTCAAGGCAAAGTCCTAAGTTTGCTTTTCTGCTGCTCAGTGGCTGGAGTCCCGCTGGGCTCCTTCCATTCTGCCTGTTTCAAAGTATACAAGGAAAAAAAGCACAATGACACGCTCCAGTACCACACACACACCCCAGAAAGGAGAGAATAGAGACCCCTAAGGGTACAGATGGATTCGTGACCACATGCTCACACTCCTTCCTTCCTTCAACAAGCATTGAGTCCTCCATAAGGCCTTGAACTTGACTCCTGCCCTAAAGTGCTTGGGACACATTGAAGAAGGCAGACATTAGATAGTTGGTACACAGACAACTATTGTCACAGTATTGCGAGCGCTTAACAGAGCTTTCCAACCTGCATTACCCAAGTACCGGAAATGCGCTCACAGGAAAGCCAAGGGTCAGAAAACAGAAAAAAGATCTAAGGTGACTTGCTGCAGTTGGCTCTTGTTAACTCTGAAAATAGACTTCCTTGGGAAAGTAAGGAGGTGTTGTATGAAGTTCTTTACACAGGCACAGGGTGCCTGGGTTGCTGAAGCCTACACCTAAGGCAGATGAGGGTAATAGCCCACTGGGCACTTGGTGCTTCTCAAGAAGAGACTGGCTTCTCCTGGGTCCAGACATGTCTCGGAAACCTCTGTGAGGTTGCAGGCTTCATTTGCCATGGAGCTCAGAGGGGAGGTGTCTTGGCCCACAGCTGAGCTTACTGCTTGTGATGCCTTTATGAGTTCCTGGATTTCAGGGAGGCAGTGGCGATGGCTCAAGTGGTTGATTTCTTGCCACCTAGGGGGAGACCCACATTGGGTTGCCAGGTCCTGGCTTCACTCAGGCCAAGCCTTGGCTGTGGTGGGCAGTTGAAGAATGAACCAACAGGCAGATCTTGGTTTCTTTGCCTTTAAACTAACTACTAACTAATTTAATCAAAATGGAGCTGAGGATGCCCCAGAGTGGGTATTCATTTACTTAGGAAAAGAAATGCGGCTCGTTTGGGCCAGCATTATGGTACACAATTTGAGCTGCTGTCTGTAATGTTGGCATCCCACATGAGCCTGCATTTGAGTCCTGGCTGCTCCACTTCAGATCCAACTCCTTGCCAATGTGTGTGTCTGGAAAAGCAGCACAAGATGGTCCAAGTGCTTGGGCCCCTGAATGGAGGTCCATGCTCCTGGCTCCAGCCTGACCCAGCCCCAGCTGTTGTGGTAATTTGGAAGAGTGAAGCGTTAAAGGGAAGAACTCTCTTTCTGTGTCACTCTTTCAAATATTTTAACAAAAAATAAAGAAATGAGCCCTGCAGGGGGACGGAGCAGATCTATCCCCTGGGCCTTGTTCCCTCCTGGGTAGAGAGGGGGCAGGTGTCACACAGAGCATCTGACTGTAGGGAAAGCAGCATCACCATACCACAGAGTAAAGGAACTATGCCTGACTAAGCAGCAGGGAACACCCAACTGGTCAACCTGACCAGGCACACATGAGACTCCAAGGCTGAGCAGAGACGCAACGCAGCTGGGCCTGGTGAGGACGGCGGGCAGGGAGGAGGTGAGCACACAACAGAAACGCCTCCCATTACGCCCATTCAGGCAGTTTCCAGAATTCAATGCAGTGGACTTCATAAGAAGTCAGGGGTCCTGCAACCATGGGAGCCACACACCAGCAACAAACAAAAACAAACATAAAGAACAAAACAACAAAACTCAAAATGAATGGCCTCTATAGGCTGATGGGTCCCAGGGAATCTGACTACATGGCAATGTGAAGGAAGAGTAGACAAGGCCAAAGAGAGAGGCTCGGTGGGTTGATTTATATTCTTTGGATTTTAACACTCTAAAGCTGGTTGAGATGAGAATGGCTTCTCATTCTCGTCTGGAGCTCTGGCTTAGAATTTTCTGGTAACTCACCTATGGCTGTGAGCTGAGCACTGGACAGGAGTCCAGGATCATGGCTCTGCTTTCCTTCTCCCCACAGAGAGGTGCTGGCTGCCTTCAGAAACCCCACTGGAGTTTCAAAAAATAAACACCCAGGAGTGTGAAAGGAATCAGTGTTAGTTGATAGAAAAGAGAGCTGTGTGTGAAAGCCCGCAGTGCAGTAGGATTCTTGCCCAGGGCTGGAGTGGGAGGGAGAAAGTGGAGGTGGAAGGTGTCTGGAAATACCAAAGATGACTGGAGGGAGTAGGGAGAAGGGGGCTGGTTCACGTGTTTAACCCTTAGGATGCCAAGTTGTTGGCATTGCTTGGATGCGTAGCATCTTTTCCATAATAAAACATTTTCTGAACTCTGAAATTAAGTAAGGCCAAATCACCAAAGTTGCTTCCTTCAATTATCTAGAGGAAGAGCCATGAAATGCGAAAAATAAGCAAACACAAGAGACAAGAATTAGAGAGTGGATCAGACTACAGCCTCTTTCAGATTAGCAAAGTCCAATTTTTCTCCAGCCAGGGCCTCTCTGGTCTTACCTAGTGATGTGATATGACCTGATGTGAAATGATATTACAAGGTGTCCCAGATTAGCCACCAAGGGCACACACACACCATTGTCGGAGCATATGTGTCATTCTGTGGGGTTGGGGACACTCGTGTTGCCTCTTCCTTCTGTACACACACTGTCAATGTGCCAGTGTGTGGATAGGCATCCCAATTTGGTCTCAGATGTGCCCTACCCCCAACCTAGGAAGCTTAGACATTAATCAGCTGCACCCAACCCATTGTGGGAACCCCTTCAGCTATTCTAAGCATTGTGCTCATGGCTTGAGACATTCAAATCTTTTCATTCATTCTAAAAGAAACAAACAAAACCAGCTGGAGTGACCATGTTATCAAAATATTGATCTTCTGATTCCTCTCTTGTCTTCTTTGGGAGAAATCTTGCTGTTTTACACATTTGGTCTTGAAGCACATTTGTTTTCAGATAACACTGTAGTATAATGGAGAGTAAGTTGGGCAGAGCAAGCTGGCAGTGTAATGTTTGCCTGTTTTAATGCTGGCTGTTTCATTCCTGAAACTTTCACTTTCTGAGACACATACCAGAAGTTACCTGCACGGCACAGTCAGTCACTCTTATTAAGTTTTTGGGATTCTGCTAGCCAAGTAGGAACATTCCCTAAGACTGGATTTTCTTTCCCATTCCCGTTTTGATTTGGAAGTTGATGAACGGTATGGGCACTTTTCCCATTTTACCTTGAGTCCAAGTCTGCAAATAGAGTAATTTCTACGTTCACAATGTATTTGACATATGAAAAAAGGTGTAATTTGATTGGAAAATCTGCACCACTAATAGGCTCTGCAGCATTAAATATGAGTGCTACAGGGATGTTGCTGCTATACACAGCATCAGGACGCCCCAAACAATGACCTAAACTACTTAACCCAAAATAGGCAATAGAACACTGGAATTTGAAGGTCTGATTCTTTTGGGACCAATGAATGGATGCCTGGGACTACTCCTGACAAATGGCGGGTGTGTAACAGTGAGCACACTTCTGAACACACTTGGAAGGAGGTGCTGCGATGACCAAATGCTTTTCCTAACAAATAAACTACCCTGAAACACACTGTCCAAAGATGTGGCAAAGTCAGTTCAGAGTACGAGGATCTTGTTTATTTCTACTCATGTTCAAAAGATGGAATGTCTGCATTGAAACTGTGGTTGAGACAAAATCCAAATTTCATTCTTTCTTGACTTCAGTGATATTTGGAGGGTAATGGTGGTTATCGCTGGTTGCACAGGGAAGCTGGGATGATTGGTAGGGAAAAGATAATTTAATAGGCACTAAGTTACAGTTACACAGGGAGGGGTAAGAAGTTTTGAGATTCTATTGCAAGGTAAGGTTAATGTATTGCAGTATTTTCATGCAAAAAAAGAAAAGCAAGCAAGCAAAAAACCCCTAGAACATAGCATCTTTCACTACAAAGAAATGTTGAATGTTTGGTAGATGAGTAGTGTACAATATAATATTATATGCTCCATGATGTGCATTGTCAAAACAATGTGTGGCACACTGTAAATATGCTCAATTCTATAATAAAAAACCTTCAGTATATGGTTGCCCATTTCTCACACTGGAGTGCCCAAGTTGTAGTTCCAACTATATTCACAGTACCAATTTCCATTATGTGAGGCAATAAAGGGTGGCTCAAGTAGTTGGGACCCTGCCAAACATGTGGAATACCTGGGTCGAATTCCCAGCTCTGACCTCAGGCTTGGTGCAACCCTGGTTGCTGGGGGCAACTGGAGAGCCAATCAATAGGAAATTGCTGTCTCTCAGGCGACTTAATTATAAAGATATATATGTACATATTAAATTGATACATCTCATTCATTCTACTTCTGTGACACTGGATCTAGTAAGAATTGTTTTCTTCATCTACCAAACAAGGACTTACTTTATACTGCCTGCCCCATTAAGACTGTTCTAGGAGGCTGGCAAGATGGCTCAACTGAATAATCCTAAGCTGCAAATGCCAGCAATCCAAATGGGCACTGGTTCGTGTCCCAGCTTTTCCACTTTCCATCCAGCTCCTTTCTTATGACCTGGGAAATCAGTAGAGAATGGCTCAAACCCTTAGGCCGCTGGACCCATGTGGGGAGACCTGGAAGAAGCTCCCAGCTCCCGGCTTCGATTCTTCAGCTCAGTGTCAGCCATTGCAACCATTGGGGAGTAAAGCAGAAGGTAGATCTCTCTCTTTGTAAATCTGGCTTTCCAACAAAAATAAATCTTAAAAATACTGCTCTGAGTAGCTAACAGTGGGAACTGTTACAAGGCTAGCTTCCTTGTAGGAATGAAATCAGCAGGCTCAGGCTTAAGTCACTGCTGGAATCCTCTGGAGAACTGAGGAGTGGGAGTGAGCCATGTTCCTGCCAGGAACATGATGGGGCCAAGGGTAGCAATGGGCTTGCTGAGCAGTCCTGTGTCTCAGCCGTTCACTTTGTAACCGCTCAGAATAAGACAGAAGAGAAACCAGCACCAGAGTGTGATTTTTAAATCAAAATTTATGACTTTATTTTTAATACACCAGAAAAAAATATCTTTTGATGTTGTGAAATAAGCACTTGAAAATAACAATTCCAACATTGCTGTGTTTTGCTCTGTGAGGCTTCTCGGAGGGGGCGTCCAGTGGCGTGGCACCTCCAGGGTGCCGGACAGGCTGAATCTTTCAGTGGTTCTCAAGATAGCAGCAAGCAACCTGATGCCCAAACACCCTGAGACAGGCAGGCTAAGATGGGCACGGCAAGAGCTCAGTTAAGCTACTTCGGTAGCCTCCTTGATGCTAGTGTCCACCAGAAGAAAGGCTTGAGTGCTGCCAAGCATGGGGAAAAGAACAGTATTTCCACACCCGCATGAGTCAGGATCTCTCCATTTTGGCCTTACGTGGATTGCAAATGTGGCCTGATAGATCCTGGTTTACAGGGCCAGTTTCCCTAAACCATTTCTTTAGAAGGCATTTACCACAATGTACACAAGGGTTTGGGTTTCTGGTGAAGTCTTTCTAATTTTGAGACTTCTGCCTGTCCGCCTTCCAATCCCAAAGCACATGTGTGGGCCCTCTCTACGCCCACTCCCCCAGAGCTCCTCCAGCTAGTCGGACCTGCTAGTGCAACTTCTGTGCTGCCTCAACACCGCCAAATGCAGAAGGAAAAGGGGCCTGCCCATCTCCCCCACTTTTTTGCCCTGTGAACTCTGAAATTTCAAAGGATCTGAAAAACAGTGTGATGGTCCACCAGGCTTATGAAGTTGTCCATGCTTGGCACAAGGGACTTCAGTTGGCCTCTTCAGCTAGGGACCATGCCACATGGCTTGTAGGTGCTTGTAACTGCTATCTGTCATACTACATGCACCCCCAGAAAATGCTGTCACTGCACTGGTTTTTGTTTGGAGTAACTTCCAGGTACCCATGTACAGAGGCTGTTGGCTTCTTGGCGATTCGGGATCTAGCCCTTGGTACTGATTGTCAGGACATAATAGGGAAATGTGGCCGGATGGGTGTTCAGTGTGTGTCTGCACTACAGGGCAAGGCTGTAGTGCATTCCTAGCAAAATCTACTTTTCACGGCCATGGGTCTTAGGCACACATTTTAAAGTGTTGTATATTAAATATAAAAGGGATAAAAAAAAAAGCTTAAACAGCTGTAGGAGACAATGACCCAGATTCTATGCCTATCCCCAAAAGATAACAAAATACTTATTACTGAACACAGAATGGTTGGGAAGAGAATACATCTGAGTTCTAGAAGTTCTAGACTGTCATGAAATTCTCACCCAATGTCACTTTTCATGACAGAAACATTGTCAGGAAAACTGTGTCTAAGAAGCACAAACCATGAGCACACACCTCAAAGCTCTGAACTGAGGCCAAGTCTGTCTGGTTCTCCTGAGAGCACTCCTGCATGTGCGCTTGGCCAGTTCAATAGCTCTTTTAAAGAATCATTTACCAAACTGCAAACGAAACAAAACAAAACCATCAGAGTATGCTACGGTTAACTGAGTTGCGTAATGCCTAGTCTCTGAGCAGAACCTGCTCAGTCAGACTAAAGAAAAGATAGTAACTTGAGCAGGAGATCTCATCCAGGTAACTCAACAGTAAGGCTAGACTTCTAGAATATTTTATTCCAGTGCAATCGACTCCAGGCGCTTGGTTGCTCTATTGGGGCAGGCTTTATCTTATCATGAAGATATTACATTTGACTAATTAAAAGCAAAGCAAAACAAAAACTAAAACAGTATGTGGGACTTTCCTACACCTGTTCTCTTAGGTTCCTAATGTCTTCCCATTTAGTTCTACAAAAACCCAGTTAAGTGATGTTTCCAACTTAAGTTTACATCCACTGGTCAATGTTTACTCTGTTTATATGAGGGGGCATAAAAATGTAGTAGCTGGTAGGTAAGGGGGTATAATAAATTCTTCCCATCTCCTCAAACAACCTATATAGGTGTATCGCTCTTTCTCTGTCATTTTCCTCATAGGTTAGGATTAAAAAGATGGCACTCAATTACCTAGATTCCCAACTTCTATCTTTGATTTTCCTTGGGCACTTTGGTCTGGCATCAGATATAAAGAATATAACAGTGGCTCTTTTCTCATTCACAAAAGTAGAAGGTTCAGATAATTCTGGCTGCTGTATAGAGTATTTCTCACTAGGATTTCGTTGCAAACTCATGGACCTGGAGGATGCTCAGATCTTATAAATGTGAAATCAAGAATTTGTGGCTTCTTTCCCCACAAAACCAGAAGGTGTTTTCACCCTATTGGTAAGGGAATGCAGTGGCGCACCTTCAATAGAAAGACGATCTATTGCCGCACAGTGGGGGCAGCTGTTTAAACTTGCCTGCTCGGTTCCCCCCTAGCCCCCCGGAATGTTAACAGACAGCAGGATTATCTATGTGGCAGTCAGTCGTCTGGTAGGTTTTAGGTTTGTCATGGGCGAGTGATCTGGCCTCATATCACGCTGTCATTAATTTAGCTAAGCGTGGACTATCCCTAATACCAGAATTTGGTTTTGTAGAAATATGTGGCTTCTCTTCCTGCCATGACAAACACTGGAAATGTCTTTAGACACATTTAGCTTGTTCGAAGCTTATTAGACACCAGCCTGAAAACAGAAATTCTAAATCATTTTACAGGCGCACACAGGCATGAACCTAAGCAAGAGGAAGGTGCTTTGGAAGTTTTGTCTGAGTCTTTGTAAGGTGTAGGCTCATTTCTTCATTCTAACCTGCAGCAGAAGAGCTGCCATCCATCACGGAACAGTTCAGTCAACCAGATGAGCCTTGAACTGGGCCTACACTCAGCTGTTCCGCAGCCTTTCCCTTGCTTGAATTAGTCTACGCTTCTGATAGCACTTGTTATCATAGCAGGTCCTGTCCTTTTAGCTCGTGCCCGTTTTTGCCCTCATGACAACAATACAATACTGCATTGCATCTAGGAACAACAGCAAGACATCACAGACTGTTACTAACAGTTTTACAGACGTTAACAGTGAACCTCCCTCACCCACAGAAATCCCTCCCCAGGGCTTGCAATCATGACTTGGTTTGCGGGATTCTCTGTTCACTGTTGAAGCCATTCACACAGAATGGGATAAAACTTTATTCTTTGTAAGTTCCGCACATAAACAAAAGGCTGAGAACGCCCTTGCCATCTCTGACAGGG
Source organism: Ochotona princeps (assembly GCF_030435755.1). Classification (NCBI taxonomy): domain Eukaryota; kingdom Metazoa; phylum Chordata; class Mammalia; order Lagomorpha; family Ochotonidae; genus Ochotona; species Ochotona princeps. The sequence continues at coordinate 34,172,180 of NC_080838.1, forward strand.
AAAGCAGAGCAGCTGTTTCATGAAGGACAGCACAATTAAAGCTAAAATAATATAAAAATAATTTGAAAAAATCCCTTTTACTGTACACTCTCAAATAAAGCAAGAAAGATAAACAAGTTTTCTTTTTTCTGCTAGCCAGAAAATGTGTTTCTATTCATTTGGGCTTCAAAGTTCAGTGTACCCAACAAGTGTGTGCATACAGGTGTGTATCTGTGTGTGTAATCTATACAGTGCAGCAGCCCCTAATCTTTTCAACTAGTTTGCCTAATCATTAAGCTACTTAACCAATTAGAATACTATTATATCACATTGAACAACTTTACATAATTGCTTCTTTGAAATACGAGGAACATTGACACATTTATTTGGCTTGTAAAGGACTGAAATAATACAGATATTATCTACCTTTTTGTTGTTTGTTTCAAGAATATGGCTCTTAATAGATTGGTTTTCTGAGTTCCAGAGCGAAAGATTCCTTTTAAAAAAAAATTTCTGAAACTGACTTGAAGCAGGAAGAATGTCTTCTGATTTGGCCAAAATTATGAAGAGTGTGTCATAGCGTCTAAAATTTGACAGATATGTCTTTAGGGGGGCCCTGGTCGTCAATGGTTTTCCGGCAAACTTGCCATGAAGCACGTTTGTCGCAGTATCTCCACTCGGCCAGCAGAGGGCACTTTACACATCTCTACATTGCTTGGGGAGCAAGTGCAGATGATGCAGAAACACAGTGTTCACCCTACATCAGGAAAAGTCTCGCAGGTTTTCTTTTTGAAATTCACAAAAATATAGAACACATGGACTGTGCCACGGGGTTTCATCTGGAAAGTAATGAGCATGTGTGACGTCAAGGAGGGAGGGGCATGTGCTGTCTACGGCATTGACTTCCGGCTGGCTTCTCTTCCCGTCGACTTATCCCCTTTCTTTCCCAACTGAGGGCGGGGGTGGGGGGAGTGATTTGACTCTTGTCAACACAGGATGAGGCTTCCTACCTCACGTGAGGGCAGAAACCCCAGACCCTCCGTCAGATGCACTCTGGGACCCAGCGGCTTCGGGAGACCCCAGGCTGCCTGGTTCTCACCCTCCCATTTAGAATCTTGGAAAAGGTGTGTGCCCCGTTTGCTTTGGGCAAATTCACTAGCATGAGGCTATGCAGTAAAGGGGAAAAAATACTGTGGTTTTTTTTCCTGTTTAAATAAAACAAGGTTAAGACTTCTCTTCTCACAGGGCTATGCTCACTAACCTTTCTGAACAAGGCTTTGCTTTTTGCCACAGCATTGCTGTTCCAGATCTGTGCCCTGTGTCTCTTCCATCGTCTCTTTTCTACGGGCTCCAGTTTGGGGGTGGAAACAGATGAGAATGAATGGTGTGTCTACGTGCTCGCAGTTTCTTAAAGTCAAATGGTTTTTCATCCTTAGAGAACACCTAGGAGATTTTTTTTTTTTAACCGTGTAGTGTTAATAGCCTTTTGTTTGCCTCCCGTGGGTCCCTCTCTGCCTCCGGCTCCCTTGTGAGTTCTCATTGGTTCTACAGTGGACAGGCTGGGGGGATGGGGCCATCCGGCAGCAGTGCGTGGAGATGACCATGCACTCAGTGAGTCCTCACCCAAAAAGGATCATGAACTTACTGGGCTCAGTCAGACCTAGCCATCCCTCAGCTGCCTCGGGGTGTGTCTGCTCGTGTGTTTTGTTTGTAGCTGCACCATGTGTGATTCCTTGTGCCATTTTCTGTTTGTCTGTTGTTTGTCTGGATGACCCTGAGCTATGGCTTCCTCCTCCGTGCCAAACACTATTCAGCCTTCGTTGTTTTCCTCATTTTGCCGATGTAGGCCTTAAAGAAGAAATGGCAGAAGAGCACAAGGTAGCTGAGGTACATGAGTGAGGACCAGAAGATGTTCTGGAAGTGGGAGTGACACTGGTCCTGCTGCATCCAATAGAAGACCAGGTAGTTAATGACACAGCCCATCAGCATCTGAGTGATCTGCGACAAGGTGATGAACATGGCAAACTTCCGCGAGACTCGGAAACCCGCAGCCCGCAAGGCATAGTAAGAGTACATCACGGCGTGCACGCCGTAGTTCATGGTCATGAACCAGCCGCCCCCGGCCACCATGTCTTTGTAGGAGTACCAGGAGTAGAGGAGCACAGTGATGTGGTGGTACCAGTGCAGGAAGATCAGCTTCTGCTTCCTCAGAATGATGAAGATTGTATCTCCTGGAAGACAAGGATGGGAAAGAGCCGTGAGTCCCTGGACCCTGAAGTCATGACCAACAATCCTTTGAGAACAAGGCTGGCATCTGGAGCTGGGACTGGAGTTTGGCAGCCATACTTAGTGGACTTACTGGGTCCACTGTTGCGGGCAAGTCATTTGTCCTGGCAATTTTCTATTGTTCTAAGAATTGGGGTTAGTCAATAAGAGCAATTTGGCGGACTGGTACAATGGCTCAGCTAGCTAATTCTCTGCCAGTATCCCACATGGGGATCAGTTCATGTACTAGTTGTTCCACTTCCCATCCAGCTCCTTGCTTGTGGCCTGGAAAAGCTGCAGAGAATGACCCAGGTCTTTGGGCCTCTGCACCCATGTGGAAAACCCAGAAGAAGCTCCCGGTGCCTAGCTTTAGATTGGCTCAGGTCTGGCTAGTGTGGCCATTTGAGGAGTGAACTGGTGGATGGAAGCTCTTTGTCTCCTGGTCTCCTTCTCTCTGCAGATCTGCCCTTCCAATGACAATAAATAAATCTTTGTTTTTTGAGAGCAGCTTGATTTGGAAGGGATATGAGCATCCATGATCCCATTCTCATCTTGATCACACATTTTAGGAAATATCAGATGGAGGGGACAGGCGATTTGATTGTTTGTCAGTCAAGAGACACCCACTGGTACTCAAGTGCCAACACAATACTCTTAGTTCTTTGTAGAAGGGCAAAGGCAAAGTTTTTCCTTAGGTCTATGACAAAAGGTGCCTCTCTCAAATGTGTATCTTCTGGACCCTCAAAAAGATGTGTATCCTTGCCGTTTGACAGTGAGAAAAGTAAAATTTAAACAAAGGGACAAGGGAGAGAAAAGAGGAGCCGAAGCCGCCGTCTGCACGCATTCTGCTGCTGAGGGCATGCTGATGAGCCAAGTGAGAATTGCTGCTTTTATGCTACAGCAATTCTTTCACAGTGAAAAAGCTTTTTAAGAGCCATCAAAGCCTTTCCAACAATATCCTTGTGAAGGAAAAGCCCTCTGCTGTCAGAGGTAGGGAGATTCCACAATGGAAATGAGAAGTAAACTTACATAAACAGATTGCACACAATCAGCCTGCAGTCTTGCAAGATCCTTGGGTTCTGCATCCATGGATTCAACAAAGTGAGACTGGATTTTTTTTAAGAACTGCGCTTGTAATTAACACACACATAATTTCTCTCCTTTGCCATTAATCCCTCAACATTAACATCTACGCACAAAGCATGTGCATTGCACTAGATATCATAGGTGAGATAGAAATGATTTAAGGTGCATAGGAAGACGGGCACAGGATCTAGCCTATTACATGTAAGTGTCTTTGGCTGTGAGGATTAGCATCCTGGTGGGACGGGGATGGGGGCTGTTCTAGACCCAGTCCCTGGTAACACTGACGGGGTGGTTATAGCTGCAATGCTTCTCTACAAGTCCTGGGATTCTGAAAAACACAACATTTGTCTAAAATGGGTGAAGAGGATAGGCTTAGTAACAATGCACCTAGTATCATTAACAAGAGAAAAAGAAGAGATATTGGGGTAGAAACAGATTTGTGTAGCTAAATGCTTCTTACTCTTTGCTGATGCTGTAATTACCAGGATGTGAAAACCAACGTCTTTCACGACCTTTGACGAACTCAAATTTGACTTCTTCTCATTTAACCATGAGAGCTACAAACCCTCTTACTCTGAGATTTAAGCCGAAAGGGAACTAGTACTTTGTCCTGTCTTCTCCCTAACCTACCCCACGGGCAGCTGGAAATGCCTGACATTACACCAGGCCAAAGAGTACTACGCCCTAGGAAGACTCTTAGGTTCTGAAAGCTGTGGTTGGAGTGCCACAGGGTCTGCGCCACTCCACAGCTGGGAGTTATCAGTTTACTTCCCTATGGACCTGATAAACATTATTACTTTATATCTGTTTAGTACACAAAACGACAGGTTCTAATGGAGACATTTCTGAGCCTATCACAAAATTTGTGTTAACGTCCCCTTCTCTTCTGCAAGGTGCCTGATCTTTATTATTAGGTGTGTACATGTCAGACTAATAGCAGCAGGTGGGGCTGGTAACTCTCAGGTGTGCACTTCCGGGACAAAGGTGGTGTAATGAGACCTAGGGTCTACAGCTTGGAGGGAAACGGGGCTATTTTTGCATGCCTGTTGAAGATCCACTCTTTTGGCAATTACTACTCAGTGCCTCCCCTCTCTTTACAGACGAAGGTGTAGACACAATAATCCCAGACAATCTTTGTTCACAGTGGAAAGAAGACAGAAGTCCAGGAACTGTATGTCAAAATTGGGTTTAGTCATTTACATGAGAAATTTTTAATGTGTGTCTTGGCATTAACTCAAATGTAAACCCCACGATATCCAAACACACAGTGACAAGACTTATTTGTCATAAATAAGCATTTCATCATCTCAATTCTTGAAATTCACCTCTAGCCTCACTTTCATACTAAAAGCTTATTATCTCAGAATGGGCTAAGGTATAACAGAAAGTCCAGTTCCTACAGCTGGGAATTACTTTGTGCTTCTCCTGTTCAGGGGCTCAGGTTGAACCTTGGGCTGGATTGAAGCCACTTTGGGTGTTTCTAGTTACTTTGGGGGAGAAGGAGTAACAGGAATGCGGAAAGACACATCATGCAATCTTAAAACAAAAATCAATTTGAATTCACCTAAATTGAATTCATATTTTCCAGAGCAAATAGGAAGAATGGCAGGTGCATAAGGAAATAGCTTCCAGGAATGGCTGTGGATACCATCCATCCTAAAGCCACCCAAGGTTTACACAATAGGGTAAGGTTCCCACAATAAGAATGGGACTGTCTCTTAAGGATGCAGAGGGCCTTTTGACATTGCTGCCGAGACCCACCAGTCACACCATTCTGGCAAACAAGGGTTATTTTTTCCTCCAAGAAAGTGACATAATATCACATTTAATTTGTCACAAGTCAGGGCCATTCCAAGTCGTGACATTTACAGAACTGCCAACAGCTATGAAGCAACCCAGAAACACAAACTATCCTAAGGATTTCATATTAGTCGACTAGATTTAGTCAAATGTCCCATTGGCCCTAGGGAGGGAATTCAGGTCAAGTACACACAGGATGTTAAGTCTCTTGAACGTTTGCCGTGTCGTGCATTTTGGCTGCTTCTCAGTTCGTGTTCTCTTTACCCTGGTCTCTCTAAGTTCTGGCCCAGCTCTTTCCAACCCAGAGACAGCTTGCACAAAGGGTATGTGATTTTGCATACTCATGAGTTGCCCTTGAGCCCTACCTAGCCTTTTTCTGTTGATGCACCCTCCAAGTGTGGATCTCTTCAGCCATGGAGAAGTAGATCAGCATCTGGAAATTCCCAGGATACTCGGGGCCACTTGAGACCATGAGGGCCTGCTCTTGAGTGTGGATTATCCCAGTTGGCTGGGGCCACTTGAGACCACGAGGGCCTGCTCTGTGAGTGTGGATTATCCCAGTTGGCTGGGGCCCCCTGTACAGTTAGCCAGAGTGTTGCTGAGTCAAGAGTTTTAAACACAATGACAGGCCCAACAGACCAAGGGCCTAGACTCAGAGCAGATGCTCCTGAGTTGTGTCAAAACTTAGTTTCAGTAGGCTCTCCCATCATCCCAAGCATGGGTGCTGATGATCTGGCACACAGAGCAGTGCAATGCCTCTCGGTGATTGTTTGGTAGATTGCAACCGGAAAGTTCACCATGCCGAGCTCAAGGATTGGTGTGGAAAGCTGTCCTCTGCAGAACTGAACCACAGGGGAGCAGGTGAGTTAATGGATGGGTACAGAACTTCAGCTGGAGAGAATGCCAAAGCTTGGAGGCTGCTTGGCACAATGGCTGCACAACAGTGGGTACTAAGTGTATTGTAACACCATAAAAAACAGTCCAGTGAAAACTGCAAGCAAGCAGCTAAGGGAGGAGAAAACAATTTTACCGTTGTCTGCAGAAGAACTGCCCTTTATTCGCCTAAGATCTTCTCTTCCTGGTGATCTTAAAATATTGAAAGGCAGAATTTAGGATTCAAAAGCATGAAAAATGCTAAATCACCCAAATGGAGAAATTTTTCCCGATTAAGTAATAATAACTATGTTTCCTAACTGCAAGAAACTGGGGAGGAATCCAGGCTGAGCCAGGTACAAAATGATGCTAAGTGAGTCTAGCTAGGTGAGTAGGGGTGCGGCTGGCTGCCACGGCCACCCCTGCTCTGACCTTCCGTCTGACTTCACCTGTTGGCTTCCACAAGGTACTTGTTCAAGAAGTTCCACAACCTCTGAAGGTTAAGACTTTGCATTTGAAATTTAAAACCACTGCTCATAACATGAAAATAGAATTATCAATCAATCCCTTCTCTTGGTAAAAAAAAAAAAAAAAGAAGAAAAAGAAGATGTGTTTTTAGAAAACTGGGTCCATGTTCAATCTGTTACTTAGTTTTTCACTGTTCTTACTAACCTATGCTGAACTGACATCAAGCCCATGAAAAGTTGAGCCATAGAAATCCATGGACACAGCAACTATTTTCCATCAATTTCTAGAAGGTGAACTCTTGCACTGTTTCAAGGTCAGCCTCACTAATGATCAAAACTAATCGACACCAGCAACAAACTCTTAGCATTCAGGACCAAGAACACGAGATTACTCAACCGAGAAAAAAAAAAGCCTCATTTCCTAATCTGAATACTAATTGAACAAATGAAAGCATGGTTGGTGTGCCATATGGAAACAGAGGTATTGCTTTTTAAATTTTCCCCTATTGCAATGTTAACTCAAGTCTTAGGTGGTCTGAGAATGGGGGCTGTGTATGTTTTATACGCCTCTGTAAGTATTTTTTGCAGTGTTTGCAAGTTGGCGTGTTTTATGTAAATAAGCTTGTTATTAATATACACAATGACCAATTATTTAGTGGCAAGAGGATAAAGAGAGAAAAGAGCTCAAATTCAGTCGCTGCAACTTTCTTGCCACTCAGCAACACAGCAGCTTCCAATAGCCTCTTTCTTCCTTTTTCACTTAGATACCGTGGGTGTGTACAGAAAGAGAGCAGAAGGGAAGGGAGGAGAGGGGACACTCACCTAGTTCCGGTGCTTTGCTTAGCACAAATGCGTAAGCCCAGAATTTGCTGACAGGTCCATTGTAAAAACTCTGGTCACACACTGACTGCTTCAGGCCTTTGGTCATCAAAATGTACACCATATAAGCACCAGTTCGAAGAGCACCGAATATACTTGATTAAAAAAAAAAGGAAGCAACAGTTAGGAAAATAATTTCACTTGTGAATATTAACCATACTTGCGAGACAGCTTGGCTAGCAGCAGGAAATAGGCACAGAAGAATCGTACTAATTTGTGTTTGCCTGGAAGCACCTTGAGTTGTTCTGTAAACGAGACTTTCATGCAATTCTCAGAGCTTTATTCTGCAGACCCCACAGGCTGGAACTCCCTGGGCACTAAGGGCGGTCACGGAAAAGGGAAGAGCCGCAGGACCCCACGATGTGCTTGGATGACCTCGGTGCTTCGGCGGTATTCCTTGGGGAAAGCTGTGGATGGCTGCGAATTCAAGAAGTTGTTTCAGTTCTGTCCTTACAGCCAGTCATTGTCCAGGACCCACCCGCTGGCTCTCCTCCCTGCAAATCTCACATCCTTAAGTCAACACATCCTCCATGTCTCTTCTGGCCTCACCAGTTCAGCTTTCCTAAGCCTCTGCTGGAACTCCTGAGCAGGCTCCAAGCTACTGTTCTGGGTGTGTCCTTTCTTTGCACTCTCTGACTCAACTTTCTCACAGAAGCCAGAAGGCAGCTCCTTCAAAAGGCTCAACTCTCCTCATTTCCTCTAGGGAAGTCCATGCAAAGCAACATCATGTCCCCAGAATTGCAGATTAATATACTGCTCAAGACTGCTCTCCAAAGCCTTCCACATAGACACAGGTGCTTGAGAAAGAAAAAAGGAAAGATTGTTGGGAGGGGAAAAAAAAAAAACCCAAATCAAACAAAACTTGACTATGATTAAAAAAAACCAAACAAATAAAAGGACTGCTACTTTAACAGGAAGACTCTGCAAACGTGCTGAGCTCAGTAATGCATCCTGGAGTATGAAGGAACCAGCCAACTGAGCCCAGCAGCATCCAGCAGGGACTGCATGTGCATGGCTCAGACTGTGCAAAACACAGCCAGGACTCAAAGGAGAACTGGTCAAGCCCCTGGGGACACGTGCTGGCCCAGCCCTTTGTCAGTCCCAAAGGCAGCATTCAAGTTGACTGGAAGACAGAGGAGTGAACAGCAGTAGATAGAATGCAATGGCATTTGCACCCAACTTGGGGGATCTTGCTTCTTTTCTCCTTGGAGGTGTGATTTTTCTTAATGTATTTTAAATTGCTGTAGAATAAGCTATGGTGGCTGCCCATAAAGCCTGTGTCCACCTAGTAGAACCACAGGTCAACCAGGCAGAGAACGCAGGTAATGGAAGTGGGATTCCTGACACCTGTCTGGCAATTTGCTTCCATCAAGGCAGAGTAGCTGTATCCTATACTGTTACTCTTGGGGCTAGCGCAGTAGCGTAGCATGTAATCCTCTGCCTTGTGGTGCCGATTCATGTCCAGGCTTCAGACTGGCTTGGCTCCAGCCGTTGAGACCATTTGGAGTAAATGAACAGATGAAAGATCATCTCTATTTCTCTCCCTTTCCTGTAAAATCTGTCTCTGAAATAGAAATAAATCCTGTTTTTTTTACAACGCATCCTGAGTCAGATTCTTGCTTCTTGATGACTGTAGATCTCGCCGAATGGCTTTGCACCTCCCCTCGGCAGAGGCTGGGAGTCTCAGCTCCTCACCAGAACCAACAAGGCTCAGAAAGCCTTCCCTCTCCTATTACTCCCCTACCTTCTTCCATTCTCTTCCTCTTCCCTGTAAGCCAATCATTACAGCAACTGTCAGGTGCTTTCTGCCTCAGGACCTTTGTCTATGCTTTTCCCCTCTGTGAGCAAAGCTTTTGTCTGGAGTTCCCCCCTTGGGCTAGCTCCTCTGTTTCTTATCTCAAAGAAATAGCTCCTTATTATAGTAAGATGACCCATGCCTTTATGGTTAACACACTGTCCTAATTTGGGGATGAGGATTGGGTCAGTAAAGCAGAATAAAAGATTTTTTGTCTTAAAGCAGCCTTTTTTCCCCTTCTATTTCATCTTTACCTAACCAGAGATGGATGAATGTTGACAGCAAAAGTTGTCACATCACCAAATTAAGTATTGTACTTATACATCTGGACTTGCTGCAACATTAGTTAACATGCAAGTGTGTGCCACTGCTACTAGGCACGTGTAGCAGACACCATTGGTTGCATGGCTTGCAGCTACATTCTGTTTTTCTTCTCCATATTATACAGATTTCTGATTTTGTTCAGGTTCATCTAACATGTTCTTCCTCCAAGAAAGGCGACCTTAGCTCTAATTTAGAAACACACCTTAACTATCTGAGCCAATTTTAGTAATCCCATTTTCCTTACTAGTGATTTTGTTATGGTGTGTGTGTGTGACCTAATTTTAGCCAATGTGATTAGAGGACAGAGCTGCTGGGAGTTTGCCCTTCGATACCTATTGTCTAGAATGCAGCTCTTATCAGTACCACAGGGGAATTAGCTGGAGGACAAAGCCAGCTCAGAGAATGGCATGGCAAATCCCTCCAGATGTGTCTGAGTTGTTCAACTGGCTCTATCACAAGACCCCCTACTTTTGAAATCATAAAACTTTCTGATAGCATAAAGCTATTCACAGCTCTGCATTTTATTACTGCTAAGCCAGTGCATCCCAGGAGACAGGTCTGATTCTCAGCCAAGTCCCAATCCTGTAAATGTTTCACACAGAAGTTCTCTCTGTAACTACAAGATGCATGTAGTCACAGTGTTGGCAAACTACCTTCTATGTTAGCTACCTGTTTATATAAATCAGGAAGGGAAAGGTCAATGATTTTTGTGTATACTAGAAGCAAGGTACCATAGGAGTGATATACTTTTAAAATACAAGTCTTCATTCCAGATGTATGATTTTCTTTCCAAACCTTCAGAAATACTTCAATGCTTCCGGCCTCCCACTGTTTGCGATTGCCACACTTGGAAAGCACACAGCCCACAGCTCTTCTTCTGCTATCTTGGCAATTAGCTTATGCATTTTGCAAGTGATCAAAGTGTGTCCAAGACACTATCTTTAGAATACTTTCCTTTCATCTTCCGGGGATTCCCTCCAAATCACTGTAGTCTCTACTAATTTCTAAAGCATTAACACAGCTTACTTTATTTTCTCAAGCATTAGATATTTATCAGCATGGTCTTTGATACTGGGGCAGCAAAAAGATCAGTAAGCTATCTCTGGCTGCTGACGTGGTGCTGGAAGACCTCAGAGGAAATGGTATTAGAGTTAGGGGCAAATGCAACCTACAAGAGTCTGAGTCAGGGTCCTGAGTGGCTATTTCAGAATGCAAGGTTTCAGTGTCATGAGGACCCACAATATTGCTGACCACAAGCGTATGGCACATATTATTGTCCCATTTCTGGACATATGCCTCATTCCCTAAGCTCCGAACAATAAGGCTGACTCAGACCAGAGGACAGTGGCACTTTTCAGGGAAATGGTCAGTGCCAGCCATTGGGCTCATGTCCCTGTGAGCAAAGGCGCATTGTTGCGATGTGACAATGCTGAGACGCGAGAGTAGGGGGACAATGCTGAGACGCGAGAGTTGGCCAACGGGTTGATTGTTATTTGTGGGAAGCCATGAGCTCTACCCCTGGCATGCCTCAGCTACTTGTACCTGGAACCAGGTGGCTTTTGCGATAACAGTTTCCCAACGTGGCACTTTATCAAGAAATACTTTAAGGTGAGGAGACAAATTTCCTGACCGGTGATGATATTTTGAGAGATGATAAGATACAGCAGGCAAATAAGTAGCTTATCTTCTCCAATCTCCTCTCCTGTCCATGTCAGACATAGCTAATCAATTTTGCCACTTGTTCTGGCCATGCCTGAGATAGCACTGAAGTTCTTGAAGCCATTACTAAGAGACTGGAGTTGGAATTTGAAATGTTTGTATTTGCTAGGCTTTATGCAGTTCCATCACTGGCAAGGTACTTATGTCTTCTGCTTTTTTCCATTTGAAATGAAGCTAGTATCTAACTTGTAAAAGACTTTGAAAAGCAATAGGAAAGTAGATAGCATCACACCTCGGACACACAAGTGCTCACCCAAAATTTTTATTGTTGGACTCTCCTTTCCTTACTGCTATTATTGCTGTTGTAATTTATTCCTCGTGATCTCACTCATTTCACTTTGTCTGGAAAGAGAAACCAAGACTAATCATCTTTAGCTGAAGATCAAGGTGATTGATCTACAAAGAATCTGATGTGCTCTGATGATTCTTGTTGCTACAAGAACTCCGTTTGTGTATAAGAGGGACCTGCAAAATGCTCGTAGAAAATGTATATTATTGAGAAACTAGTTATCTATTAAGATACTTTGTTTTCCACTAAAATGATTTTAAATTTCATTTTCCATGGGCTTTGTGAAGCCCTCTCACATTCTGCTCCCAATAGTGCTGAGTTTACTGCTGGGCAGGCAGTCAACAGTACAGGCTGCCTGTGATGGACCCACACCCTAATGGATCTCTCACCTCCTGTGGGGCTCAGCAGCTGCCCTCCCTTTGTGGAGACACACACTGTTCTGTTTTTCATAAGTCTTCCACCCACACTCAGGGCCTGAGTTCAAGAGCTAACCCTATTTCCAGGGCATCAGTGAGCAGCCACTATTAGTACTTCTTAGAAGTGTCCTGAGGCCCAGCGACACTACTCCCTGCACACTGAGCCTTCCCCAGTGGAGGGATGTAGATTCATGGTGGTCACTGGGGAGTGCAGCTGCCGTCTGGGAGCACTGGGCTGTTCCCCTTTGGCTGGGGCAGGTGCAGACAGCCCTGATATAACTTGCTATACCTGCAGAAGTTGATCACATGTCACTTCTTCCCAGTAGCCAGTTCACAGTAGAGGATGAAGTGAGTATTCTCTAACAGCACTTTGTGAAAAAGAAGCTGGTGGTAGAGAAAAGCAAGTAGGGGCTGGTGCCACAGCGCATAGCGGAAATCTGCTGTCTGCAATGCTGGCATCCCATACGAACGCCAGTTTGAAAACTGACTGCTCCACCTGTGATCCGACTCTCTACTAACGCACATGGGAAAGCGGGGCAGGATGGGCCACCCAAGTGCTTGGGCCCCTGAACTGATGTGCAAGACCCAACAAAAACTCCTGCCTCCTGGCTTTATACCATACCAGCTATGGCTGTGGCAGCCATTTGTGGAGTGAAGTAGTGGATGGAAGATTTTTCTCTTTTCCATTATGTAGTTTTGCTTTTCAAATAAGTACATGTATTTCAAAAGCATCTAAAGACTAATAAGCTGAGGGGCTGAGCGACTGTGCTCAATGTCAGCAGGTGACTACGGCAGATTGGCTTTTTTCCTCAGCTGTGAGACCACACCGGATACTTGCTTTACTTACAAGAAATGCCAATGTATCCTTTTTCCTATTAAAGGCCCAGCACTGATAACAGTGAGTGCAGGAGCAAAGAGCTGAGTGGTAAGAGCAGCAGGAGTCTGCACTGTCCTTCAGTAGCGTCTGGCACAGTGCAGGAAGGAGCTGGGAGATGCAAGTGCTTTCTCTTCTGCAGCCATTTGCAAAACACAGGAAATGTGATACATCTCAGGTGGCTGGAGAGGACCTTCCGTGTTGGGTCACATGTATTTCTGCATCATTTGCCCATTGTAAAACACATTAGATGGGTAATTTAAAGTTATTTGAGAAAGAGAGGACAAGAATGCTTCCCTCTACTAAATGCCTTTGATGGCCAGGGTGGGGTCAAGACCAAAACTGGGAGCAAGAAACTTAATCCAGGACTCATACACTGTTGAGGACTCTGAGAACCCAAGTACCTGAGCTGTCACCATTATTCCCAGGGATTGCATTAGCAGGAAGCTGGAGTCAGGAACTAGGAACAGGATGGAACACAGGCATCTAGACATAGGAGGTAGGCTTAATCACTAGACCAAATGTTCATCTCTCACTAATCTACTTTAAAGAAATGCCTCATCACAACGGATACATTGAGTAGACAATCACAATGGTACAGCTCACAAGGTTTTACTATCAGGTTTTTAGTATGAAGTTGACATATAACCCTCATGTCTGATCCCTTGGATACCAAACTGGAATTAGAATTGACAGGGAAAAATTAATTCACTTATTAAATCAACATGTACTTAATCTATAGCCACCGTGTGTCAGACACTACAGTACTCAATGGTGTTGGGTAGCATGGCAAGAGAAAAGAGACATGTAAATGACTAAGACATGTAAATGACTAAGAACGGGTGGCAACCCGGAAGGAATAGTGAGCATATGTGTACATGGTTGACATTCTTCTTTGAACATGTGCAAAAATAAATGCTGCAAAATTTAGAATAAAATTTATAATGCAAGTTCTTATTTTTAGATACAGATTACGGTGGTTTCTTTCCTCCCTTTTACAGCTGTGAATATTGATTATTCCATCAATATTTGGAAATACTACTAATATTTCCAAAGAAGGGTCAGAGATAAAGCTAATCTGAGAACTCGTGAGGTCTGTTAATTTACTTGCAAAACATTGAATAAAAATTTGGTGTGGTCTTCCAATTTTTGGGCCTTCTGGAAGCCACAATGGGATGTATCAGTGAACACTCTAAGAATTCCAGAAGTCTGTCTTGGGAAGAAAGAGATATGAGAGTAAGTCACAAATATTTTAAATTAATTATTGCCATAGGAACACCAATAGCTGATTTTAAAAATTGCTTGAATAAGATACCCTTATTAGTCCTCACATCTTTAATTTTGAAATGCCAGCCACTTTTAATCCCCATCCAATAATCACAGGTACAATTACCATCAGGATTGGGCAATGAATGTGTTTTGTCACAGCTCTGTCCCACCATCAAAAAGCAACAAAGGTGTGATAGTCTTGTCAGTTGTCAAAACAAGGCAACAGCTGACCCAACAGAAGTGCAACTCTGCAACCACAGGAGAGCTCCCAGGGGTTGTGGATCACAAAACTGGAATTGCTCTTTCTCTTTGGCTCTTGGTGGTTGGCAGAGTAGGACAAATACTTTGATTGCAGAACAGGTTAAAGCAAACAACAGTAATGATCCACAAATTCACTATAATCCCTCAGACTGGGAGATGAGAAAGGTTGCTGTGTGTCCTACACAGAAGCACGGCATGTCCATGTCAAAATCATGTCTTTTCCAACATGTAATTCAAATTCTAAATTTTTCACACCTGATCGTCACTAGAAGATATCTACTTACATTTTGCACAAGCACCCTAACTAGAAGAGGTTTGTTTTTGCTAAACATGTATTATCCAATGAATCTAACAAGCCAACAATGTGCAATATTATTTCGTCTAATAAATCGTAAGTTAAATGGGGATGTATGCCTCCATTTCACTGAAAATTTACTTCTTCTACTCTTCTACTAAAAATTCAGAGTGTACAGTTTGGCTTTAGCCTTTGCTACTGAGTTATTCTTTATAGTTTTGAGACGTTTCTCTTGCTCTGAATCAGAGTATCTATCTTAGAAAGTTTGAAAATCTCCCAAACATCTTACGGATCAAGAACACGAGGCTAATGTTGCACAACATAGATATCATAATTGAAAATACACATACATATTTGGATCTAGTATTTCCAGTGTTGGTATGTAACATACCCAGTATAAATACTTGCATAAGTATATGAACTAGTAGGTTTTGTAATGGCAACAAGATAGACAGGACAAAGCCTACATGTGTGATTGACAGGAAAATGATTAAACGGAGTACAATAGACATAACACAGTTGTAAAATGTACCAGGTGGATCTGCAGTAGATGCTGACTTGAACTAACTCTAAAGCACACGATGGAGTGAAAAACAGAGGACAGTCAAAAGGGTACAGCCCATTTTGTATTTATTTTTGAAATGTTATGCACACATATATTAAGTATTTAAGAAGGAAAACTCTTCACACTTTTAACAATTAGAATTAAAATTTTGTGTAACATATGCCTAAGGACAGATAAGGCCTCTTTGGAGAAAATAACATTGGAGCACTAAAATCATGAAGCAGCGTTTTCTGTACCTAAAAGTGACTGTTAAGGATGACACACATGAGAATTCATGTCACAGTGTGCAGTCCATTGCTGCTACTTACTTTCTGGGATAAGCAGTAAATGAGGAGGTCTCAGAAAACACAGGAGCCATCCTAACGGATAACACGGTCCCTGACAGACAATTATCATGCAGGGATACACCCAGTGACTGCTGGCTCAACACACCAATCCCCTGATGAGCCAGAAAACTCTGGTTTCGAACTTCTGATGAAAGGTTTGCCGGGATGGGTTGGCTTTGATTCACTTGCTGATATAATGGTTTATTTCCTTAACTTGTAAAGCTAAGTACTTGTTTTGGTTGTCATTTTAAGTATTTAGTTATTTGAAATGCAGGGCAACTGAGAGTGGGGGAGAGACAGAGATCTTCCATCGCTGTTTCACCCCCCCGCCCCCCAAATAGTGGCAATAGCCAAGGACAGACCATACTAAAATCAGGAGCCAAGAGCTTCATCCCGGTCTTTTAAGTTGGGGTAGGGACCGAGTCCTGGGCCACCTTTGTCTCTTTCCCAGGTGTATTAGCAGGGAGCTAGAACAGAAGCAGAGCAGCCAGCACTTGAGCTGATGTTACCATATGGAATGCTAGCACCAGAAGCTGAGGCACACACAGTGAGCCACAACATCAGGCCCCAAGCGAAGTATTTTTCAAGTGGAAACAACAACAACAAAAATAGTAACCCCTTGACTTTTCATCTTGGATACTGCTGAGTCCAGCCCTTATATCTGGACTATTCAACCTGGATATAACATGCTTGCTCTAGGTACTTGGCAAGGCAAATAAATGTTGGCATCCATTTTGAAAAAAACTAACTGGATAAAAACTGGCCTGGCAGAAGGGGGAGTGAAAAGGAGAGGAGAGATTAGAAACAGTAACAATGAGGGTAATAAGTACCACAATGGATCTCAATGAGCATTTTGTCAAACAAATAAGAGCTGGTTGTAGAAATTTCTAATGTTTTAATTTGAGATTCTAATTCGGATGGCACACATGGGCGGAGGGGGCAGACTGGTGCTGTGGTACAGTAAGGTAAACTGCCACCTGAGATACTGGCATCCCATATCACAGAGACTCACAATTTGAGTCTCAGCTCTTCTGCTTGCGATTTAGCTCCCTGCTGATTCAACCTGGAGAACAGCAGCGAATGGTCCAAGTGCCTTGGTCCCTGTTATCCACAAGGCAGAGACCTGGGTAGAGTCCTTGGCTCCTAACTTTGGCCTTGGCCTAGTCCCAGCCATGGACATGATTTGGGGGAAGTGGACTAATAAATTAAAGATCTCTGATTATCTTTGCATCTCTTGGCCTTTGAGGCCAATAATAAATAAACAAAATTTTAGAAGGCGTCTGCAGATTGTTTACTAAGATAAACAGGAATTTTGTCTCTTTGCTACAACGATGACCTCATCCTCTTTGGGCCAGAATAGAGGGAACCCCCTCCAGTGAAGCAGGTATTTGACACAATGGATAGGTCTGGCTTGGGATACCTGTGCTCCCATTCTGGAGTCATTGCATTTGGCTCCACTCTCCACTCCAGTTTCTTGATCATGTACAGTCTAGACGCAGCACCCATGTAGGAGACTCAGATTAAACGCATGACTTTGTCTTCAGGCTGGCCTAGCTGTTGCAGGCATTTGGGAAGCAAATTAGCAGATGGGTGATATCTGCCTGTCTGAGCTTCTGTCTCGCAAAGCAAATCAAAAAAATATAAAAAGGCATAAAGTACTCATCTGGGCTAGGATATGGATACATTGGAACCACTGTGTACTGTTGGAGGAAATGTACAAAGACACTATGGAAAAACACCATGTCAGTTTGCACCACAAGATTAAAACCAGAATTGCTGTATCCGCTGTAATTCAGCAATCCTACTTCTAGGCATTTATAGCCAAAAAAAAAATTGAAAGCAAAAGTCTTGAAGACTTACTGGTCAAGATATGCTCCTAACAGCATTAGTGTCACTGGAGCAGAGGGGAAAGCAAGCCAAGCAACCAGTGGTAAGTGAATGGAAAACTGAAAGTGGCACAGATGCAAAACAGGATACTCTTCAGCTGTAGAAAGAAAAATCTGATGCATGCTGAACGTAGCTGGAAGATATTATGTAGAGTGAAACTTAGCAGTCACAAAACAGTAAATAGTGTACAAGTCATTTGACAAGGTACTTAAAATAGTCAAATTCATAAAAAGAGAAAAGGGCTTGGTGGTTTTTCCAAAGCCAAGTGATGGCTTAACAGGGGAATTTTCTTTTAATGGGTATCAATTTCAGTTTTGCAAGATGAAAAAGTTTTAGGGTTACAGTGCAAATGTAACTAATGCAATGAAAACATACCACCACAGAATTGCACATATAAAAATGGTTATGAAGGTAAATTTTGTGCTTTTTTAAAAATTACTGTACCAAAGAGGACTGGATGGGCCTCTTGGATATCTATGCCCCTAAACTTCTGTGTTTTGAAGAAGCATGGCCATATCAATGAAGCAGATTTTCTAGCTATCATTCTTAAAATATTAAAACAGACAAATCAGAAGGTGCAAATGCCGGCAACTTATGCCTTTGATAAAAATGGTTCAAAAGTTCTAACAGTGAAGATGTTAACCCAAGTTGATCATTATGTGTAAGAGGCAGAGTGGGGTTCCACTCAAGCAAAGCGGCACTGAGGTTGGAATATGCGTACTGAGCAAGTGGATTAGGAAGGCTGAACACCAAGCAGTTATCACACAGCTATAGCCAGCATCCTGCTGGACACACCAGACAACTGCTGATAACGACTCTGCACTTGATCTGTTTAAAGTGCATCGGTTCATAAGCGAAAAGGAAGTGTTCGTAAGAAGTACTGTAAAGAAGTAAACATTAGCCCAAGTATCTTGGAACAAGAATGCTACAAAGTGGGGCTGGTGCCAGTGGCATAGGAGACTTAGCTTCCACTGGTGGTGCCAGCATCCCATATAGGTGCTGGTTCAATTCCTGACAGCTCCACTTCTGATCCAGCTCCCTGGCTATGGCCTAGGAAAGCGCAGCGGAATGTAACTCAAGCTCTTGGGTCCCTGCACCCATGTGGGAAATCCCCAATCAGCTCCTGGCTTCTGGCTTCAGATCGGTTCAACTCTAGCCTTTGAGGCCATCTGGGAAGTGGACCAGCAGATGGAACATATCTCTACCTCTGTTTCTTCTTCTCTCTGGAGCTCTGCCTTTCAAAAATAAAATAAATCTTAAAAAAAAAAAAGCTACAAAATACGAAAGAGGATGTGATTGCAATCAGAATTGTTCTCTATATTTCATCACATATACACACATAACTGCATGCAATAAGCTGTATCCAGTTTTTGTTTGGATTTAATTAGTATTCACAAATCTGAACTTGGAAATCTCAAATTCAGAAACTCCTTCAGGTACCATTGCATGTAAATGACAGAACTAGCGGACCTTACCTGAATACGGACAGAAAAACCTAGGCTCCCACATGAACACAACCAGAGGACTAAGATGATCCCTTAGAAGATTCTGACATAAGTAGATTGCTACTATTGGGCTTCATTTGCTTAAAATAATTTATTCTAGGCAGCCAAACACCAGGCTCCTTTATGTATCAAGGGATAAATAAAAAACCTACTTCCACAAAATTTACATTCCAGGACACTAACAAATACAAAAAAAACCCCAGTATAATGATTTTAGGGAATGGTAATTCTCATAATGCTAACAAAATGGGGCGAGTGATTGTGTTTGGGCATAAAGGCCCAAAGGGCTACTGAGATGAGAGAAGACTTCTCAGAAGAGGGGACTTGCAATCTAAAGTTCAAGGGAAGAATATACCAGGCGCAATGATAAGCTGCAAATCATCAAAGAGCTGGACATCTTTGCCATTGAAGACCAGTGGATGAATGAGATGTATTATAACAGGTGGGCCAAGCCACAGAGATAAAAATAGTAATAATCACAGATAATACAAATCATTTTATTCTAATCGCACTGTGAGAGCATTAGTAGGATTCTTTTTAAATGTAATCATTTAAAAAATATTTGTTCATTTGTATTGGCGAGGCAGAGTTATAGAGAGGGAAGAAGAGAAGCTTTTGCATCCTGATTTGTGAAAATACTGGAAGCATTCATGATTCTGAAATATTCACAAATGTGATCCTGCCTTACTAGCAGTTCGTTTTGTAGGACTGTTGTTAGGATGACAGTGGGGACAGTGATTTAGTTACGTCAACTAAATTGGCCATTGGTTTTAGAGTTAGAGAAAAATCTGTGTTTTCCCTGTTTTCAGCAGATGGAGCCTGATCAACTTAAACCAAAACAGGTTTACACATTTTCCGAAAGGGAAGAGTTTCCCCAACAGTAAACAGTAATGGTTCAAATATCATGAGTTTCCCCTCCCCACTACCTTCCTCCTCCATTAGCTGTGTGGGGAGGCTTGATGAATTACCTAACAGTTACAAGGATACCTAATTGAAAACCTCAAGTCTCTGGCAGTGGAGTGGATGAGTCAGATTTTCTGCCTTCTGTATATGTTTTTGTATTGATCCGATGGTCCTCTACTTTGCATTCTTATGAGTCACAGCAAGCAGACCAGTTCTGGGCAAATTACTCCTTCAAAAATAGCTCCTAAAAATTTTAGACACTATTTTTTGCACCTGGACTCACTATTTTTTCCTACTCCAAGACCAGCCATCTGAATGGTCTTGGCAGCTCTATAAAGTAATTATTCTCACATTTGGACTTGATCCAACTCAGGAAACAATGAAAAGACTTCCGGAAAATGTCCAAGCCCCATCATCTCTGGCACCTGACCTGGGTCTGCCCAAGCACTTGAATGGGTGTGTGCGCACCAGTCTTCACTGTCAAAGAAAAGAGACTCGCCTTCACCTTGTTCAAATAGTTAATGAGCTAATGAAACCATAGCCACATTTTTAGGTCAAAGAACAAGTCTCTAAGTCATCATGAGATGAAGGCAGAGTTTAAGTAGCTCTTAATTTTTTTTATTGGTTTCCAATACAAAATGCTTCTAGTTAAAGGAATTTCTTGTAGCTTTAATGAGTCAAAAGTTTGCTCATTTTGTCCTTATAATTACAGCCAATTTGGTTGTTTCTCCTTTTTGTTCTTCTGATTCCAGACTTTCTGAAGAAAGCTCACAAATACATGATCTCATTAAACTTCTGAAGAATATTTTAAATACAGTTAAGAGTTACGGAACATGTCACAGGTTCCTTTTTAATAAATCAAGTTCACCGGAAATATAGTAGATGTAGATGATGCATTTATCGAGTTACCTTTTTAAGTAAATTTCTTGAGAGAGACAGAGCAAACTGTCATCCACTGGCTTATTCCCTGTATATCTGTGACAGTCGGAACTAGGAGGGGCTGATCCTGGGAGCCAGGAACTCATCTGCCTTGTGAGTGGCAGGGACCCAACTACTTGAGCCGTCACCTGTTCCCTCCCATAGTCTGCACTGGCAGGAAGTTAGAGTGAGCCAGAGCCTGGAATTGAACCCAAGCTCTCTAGGACATGGGTGTCTCAACCAGCATCTTAAGTCAAATGACTGTCCCTCTCACAGTTAGCCAGTTCAAGGAAATGAAACTTAATCCTTGATTTGGAAACTTTCAGGTTGTTCATTCCCACACACAGGTTTTGGTGGAGTTGTGTGTGTACAGTTGGTTTCACCAGATCCAAGCACACAGCACAAGGCACTCAATAGGGTCCTGGACGTGCTTATTTTATGAATGTCAAAAACAGAATGAACACTATGATCTAAAGCCTGAGGCAGCCACAGCAAGCAAAAACATGAGGAACTACTGGGACACACCGGTGCCTCAATGTCTACAATACAAGGCAGCCAGAACTTAAAAGCATGATCTGTTCAGGGCTTTTAAATTTGGGTTATTCATACATTTTCCTTTTTAAGCAAATATCACTTTGGTAATTATTTTAAATGAAAGCCATAAACTCTATTTAGGATACATGCTTCAACAGTATATAACTAATAGGGAAATATAAGTACAGTCTTCATGAACAAATGTGAAGACAGTGATGGATGAAAATATGCACTTACTGAATATGCACAGACAGCTTACAAACCTGGAATTGATTCTCATAGGCAGTTTCAAAGATGTGGACCAATGGCAAACACCAGATTTCTTTATAGAAAGTCCTTGTAAAGAGATCCCATACTGTTTTGCTGATTTGCAGGCAGAAAATCAAGGCACTAGCTGCTAACATTGGATTTTTTGAGATTCTTGTCCAATGAAAACTTCTCAGTAGATTTTCCTCCTTGTCAAAGCAGCTCATTATTCTCAAAGTGTCACTGTCACATCCAGACATCGAGTCAACGAGGTTACACAGGTAGACCTCATGGCTGCCCAATGCACCAAGCTACAGAGATAATGATGAATAGAAGGAGGAGGAGGAGGAAGAGGAAGAGGAAGAAGACAAGGCGAAACAGTGTGGAATGACAGAACTGTCCATAGAGTTCATTGCCTGGCTTTTACTATGGACACATTTCTTGAGCCTCTCTGGGTCTAGGTTTTCCCATTTGTAAAATGAGACTCAGATACATCAGATAAAACAAAACAGGAAAAGAAAGCTCAGTGCAGGGTCAGTATATCCGACAGGTACCCTGCCCATGGTGTCTCCTGCTAGTGTTAGCATTATAAGGATAAACACTGAGATCCTCAAGCCTTTTCTCCTTTCACAGTGCTACATTTGGGATCTAGAAGTGGGTGGTTAGACTGTGTATGGAGCAGGATGATATTTTCACAGTGGGCTCCTTTTGGGCAACAAGTTTTGTCATTAATCATTTACTGTTTATTGACTTTATGGGAAAGAAAAGCAGAAGTGGAATACCTTCTATTTAATTGGTGTCAACCACAACTCAAAAGATTCAAGTTGTGTCCCTAATCACCAACAGTATTCTATACACAAGGATAGCACGTCTGGCTTACGGATGTGCACTCACTGACTGCACGGAGAAGTGACTGTGAATCACATGGTGCAGAGGGGCCAGGTATGCAGGAGAACAGACCCGACACAGTTCCTCTGCTTGTGGCCTCAGGGGGCAGCTCTCCAGGCAGGCAAAGAACATTGGACTTTCATGCGTCACAATGAGCTCCAGATCCAATTCCATTTGCAACCTTACCCTGTGTATGTGAATGTGAAAGAAGAAATGCAGAGTACAGTAAAAAGGGCTGGTACAGAGGATCAGTAGTGCAGTCACAGGTCAGGTAAAGCTGCAAGGAAATGGACTTAGTCATCTCAAGGCAAGGCATAGAATGTGCATTTGCCCTTACCTTCAATAGCGTCAAACTTTAACCTAATTCAATGATGCGAATTTAACAATCTATGTCTAAAATGAGAATAGAAAATTTCATATACATCCTAGAAGTGTTAGCTAGTAGATCAGAGAATATTCCAAGTGTGATTCTGTCACTCTAAGTGTAATGAAAAAACATGTTTGGTTTCAGTAAAAATGCAGGGGATTAACCAAAGCCGGGCTGTCGGCTGGAGACTGGAGCAATTCCAGAGCTTTAATTGAATTCCTCTCCAAGAGAGAACTGAGGTTTTCTTCCCAGCTTGTTTCTCATCAGCTCTGTAGCCTTGTCCTGACAGTGTATGTGAGTGTGTGTGTATGAATGTGTGTGTATACATTGTGGCCATTCCAGAGCCCATGGCCCTGGTTCCTATAGAAGAGAACTCTGCATAGTTAATGATTCAGAATGTCTGTAAAACATTAGGAATTCTGCTAAGCTGCATTAAAATGCTCTGTTTCAGCCTTGAGTTAATGTGAATACCTAAATCAATGAACTCTTCCAGCTATTTTAATCACCCTGTATACTCATTGCCAAAGACACTCATCCACATCTCAAAACAAAGCAATACACAAGCCACCTCTCTGTCCACCTTTATACTAATAGCAATGCAATCAAAGGTATACTAGGAAGTCATTGCTTTGTTATGTTAGGAACTTCATGGAGTATGAGCAATAATAAGTATTCTTTCCCCAAATCAATCATTTTAATTACATAGGCTTGGTTCAAAATCCCAGGGCTCTGAAAATCGTAAAAACTACAAAATGCCAATGAATGCAATGATGACTGCTTGGCATCACAGTCTCCAGCAAGCATGACAATTTAGTTACAGGCGATATTGCTAAGGAGTCAAGCAGCCCACACCAATTCTCAATGATAAAATTTTGTTGAAACAAATGGCAGGAAATGAATTCCAGGGAGATCTAGTTACCAATTAGATGAATCCACCTAGTGGTGCACCGGTGAAAACTGCCGTTTCCAAGGGGTTGGGAGGCTAAGGAGGCTGGGGAATGGGAATCTGGGTTTCCTATACCCTATGCAATACTAAATAAGATGTGGTCCACCTGCTGGTTCAACAGCATCATCAAAAAATAGGTGGGGAATTGCCATTTGGAGCTTTTGGTTGAAATAATAAAAACAGATTTCATGAAAAAGCTGTCAATGCTTTCAATCCTTAGCTTCTAAGAAACTTCTAAGAGTTCTTGCATAGGAAAAAGGCATTATACAGAAGAGGAGGATTTTCATTGATTTAACAGCATCAGAAAGGGTGCATGACCAGTGTTTATATACCAAATCCTGAGTCATTTCTTTCTTAAAGCTTCTGCTCAACTCCGTAACTTGAAGACACCTCAATGTTTGAGTTCATTCCCTGCTTGCTAATGGAAATCTCAAGGATAGTACCTCCCAGTACTTTTCCAAGATATTTTTAAAATGTTTTCTCCTGCCAATCCACAATTATGGTAACTTTAGCTCAATAATGAAATCAACATCATTCAATGCATTCCAGATTATGTAGTTAGGAAATCTCACAAAAATGTTCATTCCTTGGAGCTGTAATTGTGCCCATGAGATCTTGCATACAGCAGAGGGATCTTGCATATAGTGGATCATTCTCCAGATGGCCACAGTGGCTAGGATCCTGGGACTCCATCCAGGTCTCCAGCATGTGGGCAGGTCCTAAGCATGTGGGCCACCTGCTGCTTTCCCCAGTGCATTAGCAGTAAGCTGAAACAGAAGTGGAGCAACCAGAACTCGAATCAGCCCCCACATGGGATGCTAGTATTAGGTAGTGGGTAAATCCTCTGTATCACAATGCCAAGTATATTTTTAAGCATGCAATTTCTAGATTAAAATTCTGTAGTTAAGGACACACACAGAGCAAACCCTGCTGAACAAGAAGTGGCCAAAAAGGAACTGCAAGGCAACACTGTGAGCCTCAACTCATTCCAAATTCAAAACAACTGTTAACAGATGTTGCAAGTGTCATTAAACTTACAACCTACATAATCATGTAACTTCTTCTAGAATACTCATGCAATTTTCAACCACGTTTCAAAAAAGCTAAGGATTTCCATCTATTTAAATAATCACTTTAGTAAAATGATTAAGACATCTTATATGTCAGTTGTTTCAACTTGTCATAGTACCTGTATATTTTTCTTCAAATTGAGATGTATGAACTCCATTGCAGAGACTGAAAATGATAAAAGTAACCCATTTTTAAAAAAGATTTAGTTTATTTCTATTGGAAACTCAGACATACAGAGAGGAGCAGAGACAGACAGGAAATCCTCCATCTGACGATTCACTCTCCAGGCGGCCATAACAGCCCGAGCTGAGCTAATCCAAAGCCAGAAGCCCAGATCCTCTTCTGGGTCTCCCATGCGAGTGCAGGGTCTCAAGGCTTTGAGCCATCCTTGGCTGCCTTCCCCGGCCACAAGCAGGGAGCTGGATGGGAAGTGGAGCTGCCAGGATTAGAACCAGCCCCCACATGGGATCTCGGCATGTGCAAGGTGAGGACTCCAGCTGCTAGGCTACCGGGTTGGGCCCAAAGTATCCCAAATTTAAGGTTAAGTTGCTGGGAAGGCATTTCTTGCCATACTCATTAACAGTAAGTGTGGGTTGTGCCATTAAAAATTTGGAGTGTGTGCTTTTCTGTGGTTTTCAGCTTCTCTGTACAGAAAAGCCTCACTTCCATGAACTACAAAAGAAAACTGCTTAATAGAAAAATAAGTACTAGATAGCTTTTCCAATGATAAGTATACAAACCCTGTCAGGTCAGATCCAAAGGAACTGAAGGATAAGCCTTTAGAGATGTTGGATGAAGAGTGTTCAGGCAATTGCAGAGCAAGCACTAGAACCCAGAAGGAAGACTTGCTAGTGTGTTTAAGAAACAGCAATGGGGGCTGGTGTTGTGGTGGTTAAGCGACCTCCTGCAATGCTGGCATCCCATATGGGCGTGCTTGAGAAAGTAGCAGATGATGACCCAAGTGCCTGGGCCCCTACACTCATGTGGGAGACCTGGAAGAAGCTCTGGGTTCTTGGGTTGGGTCTGGCCCAACTCTCGCCTTTGCAGCCATTTGAGGAGTGAAATCAGAGAATGGAGGACCTTGGTCTCTTCCCGTCTCTTTCTGTAATCCTGTAATTTCTGTAATTCTGTAATTCTGTAATCCTGTAATTTCTGTAATTCTGTAATCCTGTAATTCTGTAATTTCAAATAAACAAAATAAACAAAATATCAAAAAAAGCAGGAGCTAGAACTGGGGTGTTAGCTGGTTACATCCCTCTTTTTAGAGTAATAATAATAATAATATGAGAATATCATTTTACCTATCATTTAAGTTGGGGAATGATTAATAATCACACTTGGAAAATGGACAAAAATCTACAACGGCCCAAAGCAGACTAGGATGTATGAATTTCTTTCGAAGAATGGAAAGTTGTCATATCTTGCTTTTATTTTTTCTGGTTTCACTCCTCCCCCCACCCCAAATTGATTGATTTTCTTATTTGCTTAGCTGAGAGGCTGAGAAATGGACAAAAAATGGAGTACTTCTCGGCTCTATCACTCCCCAGCTGTCTCAATCAGTTGATACTGGATCAGGGTGAGCGGAAAACTCAGTTCAGGCTTACGATGGTAAGAGAGACCTAACTCCTTGCCGCATCGCTCCTGCTTTCCAGGGGCTGCAGTATCAGGAACACGGAACAGGGAGCCAAGCCCCAACTCCAACTCTGGCACTGCAACTCTGCACACAATTCAAGAATCACTGCGATCGGCACCAAGCTGTCCCTCTGCTGTGGTCTTAGATTTTTCAAAGGAGTTAAAGGACTCAATTGCTGTCACATTATTGTGATTTGAGACTAGGAAGATCCTATGAATCTGGACTTGGAGAGTTAGAAACCAAGAGCATGCCGGCGAAGTAGCGTATGCCATCAGTCTCTGCTATGGCCAGTTGCTGACGCTCCTAGCATGACTGACAAAGCGCTGAAGGTGGCTGCAGTTGCCTTGGATGCCACCGGACTATCTGATGCTAGGTCCCAGCTGAAGCAGTGTTTTAGTCGAGTTGCCTTTGGGAAGCAGGAAAAGGGCATAAAGAGTGTATGTGTTTGTAAGGACACATGTGATGGCCACCAGGTTAAGAAGGGGCAGGCAGAGAAAGAATTTCCTTTATTACGTAGTTTCATTCCTTCCGTAGTTAGTTTACTCCATGTCTGGATTCACAGAATAACAAACCTGATACTAACAAGAAAAATAAACAGGATGGTAGAAGTCTAACCTGTTGTTTATAGATTGAAAGGGATTGAAACACAACTTAAAACGACACATCTATTCTCTTTCAGGCCAGACACTGTTATCTCCAGCTATGAAAAATGCTGGCAGAGTATCTTTCATCAGTGAGGTATGCCAATGCTGGGGAGGTTAAGCAAATGGGGTGGGAGGGAATGTCTTCTGAGAATCAGTGTTTTTGCTTCCACTGTTTATTAACCTTTGAAACAATCCATGTTCCTCCTGTCACCTGGCTTCTAAGCTCTTCCTGTGTCCCAGCTACGTTCTGTCTCAATAAACAAACTTTCCAGCAATCTAGTGTTAAGAAAATCTGACAGTGTAAGGAGAAGTTTTACATCCTCTATCTTCAGGAAAGCAGGTTTTGTTTCATTTGTTTTCAATAAGAAAATGATACGACAGGAAAAAAGAAATGTTTCGTTATTTCCAAATCACCAGTCCGTTTGAACCAAGCTCTTCACCACTGAAATTTTAATCTTATTTTGTAGTAATTAGTATGCATTTAATGCCTTTCTAAAGCCCTAAAAATTTAAAAGAAATGAGGATCAAGTTGATTTTTTTCCTACTATCCCCTTATGTATTAATTATCAACACATACGATTACTACGAATAAAATTTATGTAAACATTATACTATACTTATTACTGTAAATTTAGTTTTTTCATCTTACAATTATTTAAGTATAGTCTTCTAAGTGTGGAATCACTTTAAGTCAATTACAACGCTAGAACTGTATTTTCAATGTTTTCCAAATTCTTGCTGAGAACATTATGATCAGTTTTCATAAAAACCCTAAACTCTGCACACTTGGATATCTCTACATATTTCTGGCTTTTGATACTGCATACAAAATGTGATTCATGAGGAAGTAAAATAAAAGAATTAAGGAAATGGAAGATAAACAAGAACCTGCAATCTAAAAATGACGAAGTATAGATAATGACTATTGCGTGTGCAGTGTGCGTAAAGTAAATGAGTAACTTACTACTTGCCTACACCGGGAACTCAGACTTCTGGTATGAGTGGGAGAAATAAGAGGCTAGTTAAGTAA
Source organism: Ochotona princeps (assembly GCF_030435755.1). Lineage (NCBI taxonomy): Eukaryota > Metazoa > Chordata > Mammalia > Lagomorpha > Ochotonidae > Ochotona > Ochotona princeps. The sequence goes on from NC_080838.1 coordinate 34,200,234, forward strand.
ACCTTTTTCTAGACTTACATTTGAATTGGAGGTACCACTGATCAACTCCTAATATATTTCTTAAAAAAATTCCATTTCTGAAAAGATTTATAAATTGAAACCAATAAAGCACCCCTGGTATCAGAGTGGTTTAAGCATTATTGCCCTTCGCTCAGAAGAACTATGTCTCTTTGGAGAAATGGTTGACCCTAGTTCTGGACAATGAATAAACATACAACATGTGTGGGTTGGAACATCTGGTATATAAAACCACAATTAAGACACCAGCATAAAAATGGCACTAGACTACAGCGCACATAAAAATCAAATCTAACTCAAAATCACTGACACATAAGAAATGCACAAGTTCATCAAGATACATAAGAAAAGAAATTTTAGTGTCGACATGCAGTTTTTTAGGCTGGTAAGTTTTTGAAGCTGATAAATATGAACAAATTATGAAGCATTTATCCTGACCCTAGCATACAAGTTACCTACACCTCAGCATAACTCAAGAGCTAATGCAGGCAAGCCTCACCTTACGGAAGGTCTTGTCAAGTATTAAACCTGAATACAGTCAAACTTCTAGATCTTCCCAACTCCAAAGACATACCAGGAACGCATGAGCCAATTCCCCTGACACATCTTTTCTCATAAAGTTTAACAGAAAAATCTTTAAAAACATGAATTACAGAATAAAGAAGAATGCAATGAAGCCGAATCTAGTGCAGAAACTACAGAATAAATGATGTGGTGTCTTCAAGCGGATGATTTTCAAGCGGATGATTTTAAGAAAAAGAGGCAGAGGAAGAGAGAGGACACTCTAAGAAGTCCACAAGCAGAAACATGTGGATTTTACTGACACACAGTTTGAGAAATGAATGTAAAAAATAACTTGAGACACCTGCAGAGGTTGAAACAATCCATGAAAAAGGCTAATTATTAGTTTGTCTTGTTAGTGAGACAATGTTTCCATTTTTTGCAAAGAGCACTTATCAGCCACGGTATCATTTCATTCAGAATTATTCCCACCTGTATCCCTGTGAGTCATTGGGTGGGCAGAGGGACATGGCCAAGGAAAGAGGAAGCAAGCTCACCCAGTGCTGATGCTCCTTTCTGCTGGGTCATCAATGCACAACAATAACAACGGATAAACACTCCGAAATAATGGAAAACGCAGAGTGACCTTTTAGAATAGAAATAGTTTCCTCCTTAAATATATAAAAAATATTCTCTTCCTGCTTGATTACTGTTTGGGAGCCTAAAATGACTACTAAGCTTTTTAATGATACTATTTCTGTGTAACAGTAGAACAGTCAACATGTAAAAGAAAAAACTACAAATGAGCACTTACAATATTTTAAAAAATAGTTGTATTTTGTTTCTAAATCTGCCTCAACCAGGGTACTCTATCAACGTTACGGCCATGCTGGTTTTGACAAGTAAAACGCAAATAGGACAGGTATCTTTTGTTCATGCAATTGGTAAATTCTGGCACCTGCCTGGATGCCAACTGCACATTCATTAGTCTTGTAAAGGCCAGATCATCAATATTACAAGACTATTGCTCCTTCAAGCTTCAGGAATGTGTCTGCAGATTGGCTGACAGCTGTGCCTGGAGACACCAGGCATGGCCCTAACAGGCTGGATGTTGGGTTCTGCCAGATGCAAACTGGGGGCATCTGTGCGTCACTTCAGGTAAAAGGGATATAAAGGATGGGCTTGGAGGTGCAGAGAGAAAGCATTTGCCAGTCTAGTGCAGCTGACATAATGTGGGTGACTGAGTGGCGTCTTTTGATGAAGTATTAGTAACAGAATGCTTGGGACATTTGTTCGCCAAAAGACTTCAACAGTTCACTCCTGTGGCATTCCCTGTAGCCCTACAAATATGTTTATGCAACAAAAGTAATGAAACTGATCCATGACTTCTAATCCTAACAGGTGATTTAGATTACTGCACGGATTAGACCGGAAAAGAGATAGCTTGAAAACTCCAAAGAGACAGAATAGATAGTAGCAAATGTGTTAGCAACAAGGACTTTCTCTCTGGATACGGCTTTTAGGCCATCAATGATACAAAGTCAAATGTTCGATAACTGCTTCTTTTCCTTGAGTATGATGAAATAGAGCAATTTTATTAAGAAAACAAATTGGGGAGAAAAAAAACCTACCTGAAGACTGCAAGGGTCAGAGACCAGAGCACTAACGGCTTCCTCAGTTCAAACTTGGCCCGCTTGTTCATGAGGTGCCTCCCACCAAAGATAAAGGCGGCATACAGAGCAGAAAACAGGAAAGATTTCTTCCTACAAGCAAACAAACAAAGAAAACTTCATGAAATAAAAACCTGGATTTTTATTGAGTAAGAAACGTCGACCTTTGCAGCATATTCCCTCAACCTAAGTGTGAACACAGATTCTTGGGAAGGGGCTCTAGTGTTCTGGGGGGAAAAAAACCCATAATGAAGTCAGCCACTTGGCAAATGAACAACGTGTAAACCCCTTTGGAGCAAGTCCATGGGGGCAGGAGTGGGGCTGAGGGGAGTGCTTTAAATAGTGTGTGAAAATGGATTAAGGGACAAGGTTATTTTGGTGCAATGAAGTCAACAAAATTTTAGGATTTTTTTCCATAACACATTTTCCATGAAATTTCTGAAGTTTCCTCTTTGCTTCTTAGGCTTTAGGATTTAAAAATGTAGTAAGAATAAAGAGTCTGTTCCAATAAGCAATATATTTCAAAAGAAATTTTACTGAAAATACTTAACGACAAGGACACGGCTTGGAATAAGGCCTCAGCTTTCCAAAAGGCCAATGATACTACAAAAGGACCCTGGAGTAACTGATGCTCTAAAATGCCAGATGCAGCTGACATGACGTAATGACTTCCTCAGGAGTGGTTAACAGAAAAACCAAAGTGAATTACAAAGAACAATTCACTCCTGCTCATATTCCCACGCACCCTGGAGATAAGAAAGAGAGGGGTTTCTACAAGGATATACTGAGCTGATGGGGAAGGTGAAAGAGCAAAAAAATAGAAATATTTTTTTATGAGAAAGTCAGAGATACAGAGAGGAGGAAAGACAGAGAGAAATATCCTCTGTGTGATGATTCACACCCTAGTGACCACAATGGCTGGTACTGAGCCAATCCAAAATCCAGGAGCCCAGATCCTCCTCCGGGTCTTCCAAGTGGGTACACGGTACCAAGGCTTTGAGCTGTCCTCGACTGCTTTCCCAGGTCACAAGCAGGGAGCTGGATGGGAAGTGGGGCCGCCAGGATTAGAACCGGCACCCATATGGGATCCTAACACGTGCAAGGCGAGGACTTTAGCTGCTAGGCCACCGCGCCAGGGTCCAAGAAATTAATCTTAATAGTAATTTTTTTCTGGCTATATTACAGTTCACACCATAACTGCCTACAGAAGTCCCTGGATCTGCTGCATGCACTTCCATGATGAGCAGATTAAAATCTGGAGAGCATATCATTTTGTGTACGTACTACCAGTGCCTGGGGCTGGCTCATATTCTCTCTGAAACCAATCTTATTCTGGCATAAAGCAAAAACAAAACAAAACAAAACAAAACAAAACAAAAAATACAAAAAAAACATCTGCAGTGAGACAAATGTGTAGCAATTGGATGATGCTGGAACATGTTGCCTGGTAATTTTGCCAGCAATTCATACTGCTTCCCCATGCTCACTATTTCTGATAACAGTTTTTTTTTTTTAAAAACACGCTTAGAGCAAGTGTACACTAACTTTTTTTGTTTCCTATCCTGGAAATGAACGTTGTTGTTATGTCTCAGTATTTGCTGTGCCGCCCCTGTATGAAGCAATTAACCAATTTCAAGCTTCTCATTGTGTACTTACTCTATATAAAACCAGGAAGTGAATTCTTGGAGAGCCATGAGAAGTGTCGTTTTGAAAAATGGCAGGAAACCTAGTGGCTTCAAGCAACCAAATATATGCTTGCCCAGAAAAGGCGTTGCGAATGGGTGCTCAAGGATCCTAGCTCAGTTATGTTCATTGCCTCCAATTTTCCTGATCAGGCTTCTATTGACCTTTTTAAATGACTTGGCAATGTGACGGAGTCATAGACTGCATTATCCCTGAAGTCACTGGGGCTACACTACAGTTTTAATTTTATTATGCTAACGTCTGGTTTCTGTAGAAATGGTTAGGTTTCTCTTCTTACCACTAATTTAATGCCATAGTGAAATATGACTAACTCCTGATCTATCTTTTCGAGATGAAATTTTCATGCAGCATAACACACCAAAAAAGTAGCTCTAGCCAGCTATAAATATTGATCCAAATTATATAGTTTGAGATTGTCTGTGTTTGGGTTGCGAAAACAGAATGGCACAGATCAGGTGGCTTAAACAGCAATTTATTTCTCAGAGATCTAGAGGCTAGGAAGTTCAAGGAGCAGGTGACAGAGAGCAGGTTTCTAGCAAAGGTTCCCTCCCTTCCTTGTTTCCAAACGGTCTGATCATTTGAGCTGCATTTCCCTCTCAGCTCTGACTGCATCTCCCGGTTGGATGGACAAGTCTCAGGTTACCTGCAAAATTACATCTCGAATCTTGCCATATCTGCCAATTTTCCTTTATCATTTTCTCCAAGGTTGCAAGGCTCCACTTAGCCAGCCACTAAGGCACCCTCCAATAGGGCAGAAGTGCGATTTTCCCCATTAGATACCCTAGACAAAGGCTATTGCAAGCTGTATGCAGGATCCCCCTGCAGAAATGGACAAGGTACATAGGATGCTGGCTTGCAACACCAGTATCCCCTATGGGCCCAGGTTCAAGTCCTGTTGTCCCACTTCTGATCTAGTTCCTTGTTAATGCATCTGAGAAAGCAGTGAAGGATGCTCCAAGTCCTGAGGCTCCTGCACCCGTGAAGAAGCTCCTGGTCCAGCCCAGAGCACTGTGGCCAGAGAAGAAAGGCACCTCTCTCTCTCTCTCTCACTCTACCTTTCAAACAAACAAATACATACATGTTTTTTTAAATAGTATACAAGAATTATTTTAACATTCATGCTGAATTTCATGATTTTGTAACTGAGTAGAAAGAACACTGTTTCACTGTGGAAAGATGAAGAATCGTGCTTCCTAGTGTCATTATTTTCTTTTCCTGTACCATTTTCCTCCAAATTTTCTTCTCCTTGGAGAGAGAAATTTACTACACATTACTAAAAACATTTAATATTTCTCATCAGATTTTGGTCATGACTGTATTAATCATATTACAATGATAGTCAAGTTACATGAATACCCTTATAAACCCCAGCATCCTAGCTGTTAAAGGAAAAAAATTCAATTCAAGAAGGAAGAAAAACTATAACATTCTACCTCAGTATTTTGTCTGTAGTTCCCTCACTTCTAGAAAGAGAACTAGTCCTTAAAATGCTAACTTTCCAGGAAGGTCCATACTCAGTTCTGCACTGTTTTTTTTTTAAGTCCTCTTTAATAACAAATAATTTTTAAAAATCAGTTTTACAGCACAATCAATTCAGAGAGGCACACTTTGAAAACTGCAAAGGATCTTAGAGGTGGAACCCAATTTCTCATTATGCAAAAGAGGAAATTGGGAACCTGACGATATTCACTCATGATCATGAACCTGCATCCGACACCTGTCAAGACTACCAGAAATTGTCATGAAACAACTACCCGTAGGTCACAGGAGGACAATAATGAGAATTCATGCATGTTCAAGGGCTATTGTAAGAATAACTTGTCCCATGTGTCCTATATACCTTTTGGGTAAATTCAAATAATGCTTTGAATTAGTTTCAAGTTCAGTTTCAGGTTCTTCTACAAAGAGAGTCACCCCAGGAAGCATATTCTCCAACTGAAAAACCAGAATGTTTCACTTATGGTTAAATGTGTTCTTATTTTTCCTTGTGAAGATGCAATGCAGTGTGGATCTCTAGTTCCAAATCAAAGATGGACTAAAAATGAAATTGTTGAATGTGTCTTGATAATAGAATGCTGGACTCTTTGCCACTGTCCATGCCTACAATGTCAGGATACACTTAAATAGCAGAACGATGGACTTATGACTGATTGTGAAAGATTATACTATTGTAATGATATGGGGGACATTAGAGGAGGGTCAGGGGTTTGGAGGAGGTGGGAGGGAAATTCTGGAACCTATGGATATGTATCGTGGAATAATAAATTAATTTTTTAAAAGAAAAAGAAATAATTAATTTTAAAGAAGAAAAAATACTTCCTCTGGCAAATGAGATAATGTAAGTGGATTAGGATTTCCTTTCCTTTCTGGCATCTCTCTAGCAAAAGTTCAATGATAGCCAAGATGAATATTGAGTTGTTGTTAGCCCACTTAGCCTTTATTATGAACAGATGGCTTCCTGAATGACTCCATGGTGATCCAATAATGCTTCGTACTGGGGCAGGTCTCTCTCTCTGGGCACAGTGGTGACAAGATATCGCTTGGTTATCAGACAAATACTAATTTCTAGGTGGCATAGAGTTTTTGTTTAATAAATCTTAAATGGATCTCATACAGCATCATTCTTAACTATAAATTCTTAATATGTACTTTTCAGGATGGTGATTCCAGAGTTCATTAGTAGGTGGTCAAACAAATCAAGTTAAGTCAAATAAAGAACTGTGTGATCTGAGCTTGTATTTGCACTTCTCCCTGCCCATCCCCATATTTCCATTTCTGTCATCAAGATGAATAGCAAAAACAAAAACAAAGAAACAAACAAAAAACCAAGAAGCTAAAAATAAAACTGGAAATTAGTTCACAATAAAACCAATAGCTTTATCCTTTGAGATCTTTCTCTATCATGCTACATTGCTACAAATGTTTTTATTATTCTTACCACAATAGCTGATCAGGTCCCAGCTTATACTTTGTACTCTTTATTACATCACTAGAAACACTTCTAAAAGATCATGTATAATTCATCTACTTCTCTTTTTTTTCCACTTGTGGGATTCCACCGAAACCTCTCCTAGCTTGAGTCTCCTTGGCACTGACCTCAAGATCTGACAGCTGTCTTGTACTCCTGCAAGAGTCAGCCCAGTTTATTCGCTAGTGAAGAAACCTTCATGTGGGCAGTGTTTCAACATAGGATAATTGCTAATGAACAGTTTGGGAGCTGGCCCGAGCTCCTCCTCAAAGCTTTCTTTTTGCACATAAATTACCTTGTTTATCACTAGCTACAGCAACAAAGTATAAGCAGTCATGAAAGTGAAGATCAAGTTGTGAAGGAGCGGAGACCCAAATATACATTCTGCTTAGGATGATATCTACCTAGCGCACAGCAAGTTTTATTGTTCTTAGACAGCAAGCCAGAACTGGCGGGGTCACCTGTCTTTGAAGATTTCAATTGCTGATTCCAAGTCAGCAAACCAATTCATGGTTCTGAAAGTTTAAGGGCACAAATAAGTAGGGACAGCCTAGATCAGTATAGCAGTGTAGCCGGTTAAGCCACTACCTGCAATGCCTGTATCCAATATGGGCATCAGTTTGAGTCCTGGCTGCTCTATTTCCAACCCAGTCCCCTGTTAATGTGCCTGGAAAAGCAGTAGAAGATGGCCAAAGTAGTTGGGTCCCTGTACCCAAATGGGGAACCCAGGTGAAGCTCCTTGCTCCTGGTTCCTGGCTTTGGCCTGTACCAGCTCTGGCTGTGCAGCCATTTAGAGAGCAAACCAGTGGATGGGAGATTTTTCTTTCTCTCTCTCTGTAATTCTGCTTTGCAAAGAAATAAATAGGTCTTTTAAAAAGAGAAAAATAAGAAGCCCAGAGATGGAAAGAAGTGACCCTGGCTTCTACCAACACAACATGCAATGGACATGATGTCTAATGGCAGTTACGCGCTGTGAAGATTGTGAAGGAAAGCTTCTCTTGAGGGATCCCAAACTATGCTGTTGGAATTGCAATCAGGCCTCAATTCTATCAGTCTTAAAGAGTCCCCCAAAACTCATTTAAGGCATTTTTTTCTATGTTAAAATCCATGAGCTTTTTTTTTTTTAAATCAGATTTGATTTGTAAGTTAACTGTATTAAAAAAATTAACAACATGGCTGACTTTTTTTTTTGCAGAATAGCAAAATAAGTCCAAACTGAATAAAAATGAACAGTAGCTTTACAGTTGCAAGGCAAAGCCACAAATAAAAAGGGTATTAGTCATATGATTTTAATCTACTATGTTTGACAGAAGAACCTAAACGCTGAGGGATTCCGGAGGTTCTTTAAGTGGCAAACACCTCTTTCTCAGATGCTATTTTAGAACTTAGAGGTTCTTACCTATTTTTTTTTTTTCAAAATGTGAGAAAACCATCCTATCTTTGAAGTAGGCCTTGACCAAAGTAGAGCTGCATTTAGTACTGCGGACTGTTTGCCTCCTCCCCTTGGAAAGAGATCTGGTACAGGAGGTGACTGGCACACATCTATAAAAGTTTTTTTTTCATCCTGTCAATTTTTAAAAGATCTTGTTGAGCATTGTTTTGTTACAATTAAAAATAGGATGTTTGGGGAGAAAAGACTCTCAAAATGTGAAAGCCAAAACAAAACCCTTATCTAAAATTGGCAATTTTTTAATATGAAGATGGGCACTGATGAATTCCTAATGTTTCTTTAGATACTGTTTTTCTGCAGTTGATGCAAAACACAGGCACCTATCATCCATCCACCCACCCATCCATCCATCCATCCATCCACCTAAAGTTTACTAGAATGTAATGAACCTTTTCCAGTGTGGTCATTGAATGAGAAAAAAAAAATCCCTATGAAAGAGTAAATTCTGCCTGATAATTTTAGTTACAAAATTGTACACGAAACCCCATGATGCTTATACAGTGAGCAGTACATGTATGTTACAGATAATGTGAGGAGAATGCCCTGAGAGGATGGTCTGCAAAAGAGCATTTGAGAGTGGATCCAGAAGGCCATGGATGGACCAACAGAAGTGGGCAGCTGCGAGCAGTGGAATCAAGCCTGAGTTAGACCAGTTGTGTCTTGGTCTTGCTGCTTTAAGCTGGAGTGGTGGACAATCAGTTTACAGTTGCAGGTTATCGTGAGGTTGTACAAACTAGAGTTTGTATCCCTGCCTTAAGGTGGCAGTAACTTTTGAGGTTTGAGGCCAGTTGTTGGTTACTACTAATGAATACAGTAATAAAATGTGTGTCTTAATTGTGCTTTTATCTTTTGTTTTGAAACATTTATGTTTTCATTTGTCAGAAGAGACAGAAAGAGACTTCCTAGTCACTGGTCCACTCCTCTAAGGTTCAAAACAGGTCAGATTGAAACCAAGACTCAGGACTGGAAATACAAGCTGGGTCCTCCATGCGGGTGGAAGAGATCCAATCACTCTGAACCTGCTGCCTCCCACGGTGCACATTAGCTAGTTAACTCTGAGTGCTGCCCCCAAAAAAAAAAAAACAGAAGGAGAACTGCTGATGGGAGTCACAGAAAGACCAGAAGTCTTGAGCAGGAAGCGTACAATAAAGATACATTGGCAAAGACCTTGGTCTGCATTACTTCTGTTCTAGAGGGCAGCTGTGGCGGAAGTTGGATTCCAGATCTCTGAGTCAATGCATGCCTCTGCAAGTTCCCCACCGACCCCACTGTTGCACCTGTTAACTGCAAGGGCTGCTGAAATGGGTGTGTGGGAACTTGAATAATCGCCTCTCTTCACAGAAATTCCCAGATGGGACCACACTTAGGAAAAAAATGTTCTTTTATTCTGAGGAAAGTATGGCAAATTGCTATGCTAATCATAGCATTATTTCGGTGAATCTGACGTTTGGTTCATTGTCCGAAAATGTCACATTGAAAAATGTCCATTTCAATGCTAAAGGAGTCTGTCTCAGGGAAGTGCAAGACCATTTCTCCTTTGTTTTTCTAGATTTGGTTTAATAAAACTGATCAGGAAGAATCATGTCAAAATCAGAACCAAAGACCATAGAACCTACTAAAAGAAAGAATTAAAATTCTATCTTTGTCATGAAAATGAACATTTCTTAGTAAATTAGAAGGGGCAAAACTTACCACTACCCTTGCACCAAAATTTAGAAAAATTGTGTCAGCAGCTTCTTACTAAGACAAATCTCACCACCTAAGAGCAAACTAACAAGGAGTTCTAACTTGAAAACAATTTACAGCTTCTGTTTTCTTAAGCATGTTGCTCTTAATATTCTCCTGTTGCCTTTTCTCTGGGGCTGTCACTTCATGTTATAGTTTCCAGGCAACTGTCCTACCTAGCAAGCCTCAAAGACTAGTTCAAGTACAGCATTAAACCTCAGGAGAAGATACCAAGAAGACCAGCAGCATGTAGATAGCAGAATCTAGAACGTGGTTCAGTTTCATTGTGCCAATTGTCTTGAAGAAAATGTCCTTTGTCCAAGAAAGTGGAAGACGCTTCTGAATCTCCAATGAGGCAATACTCACTTAGGACTATTTGAAAACATAATGATGGCAATTCAGAATTTCTGAAATGGTTCCAGTAAGGGCAGCTGAGTGACTCCTCTATTACCGGGCTCACCTTTACCTCTTAGGGATCCTTAAAATCTATTACATAACATAAGAGAAACATTAGTGATTTACACTTCTCATTTACTACAATAGTCCGTGAGGGCAAATAGATCATAAATTTTTCCTAGAGATACAGAATAAAACTGGAAGTAATCAGAAGTGAAGAAACACAATTATAAGGAAATGATTCAGGAAGGCACTTGGTGTATGTGGTGTACGTTGGGGGCTAGGGCATAGATGCCCACTGGGCTGCCCATTCCCATGTCTGAGCGCCTGGTGTGAGTCCTGGCTCTGCTCCCAATTCCATCTTTCTGGAACTGGGAAGCAAGAGGCAGACTGATTTAAGTAGTTGAGTCCCTGTTCTTTCATGTGAGAAACCTGGATTAAATTCTGGGCTGCCGGGTCTTTGAGAATGAACCAGCAAATGGGAGTTCTCTCTCTTTTTTCTCCTCCCCCTGCTCTCTCAAACAAATAAAAATCCAGCAAAACAAAAACAAAAACAATGTGGTTCTTCAATGGAATGGACCTTAGCAAGATCTCAACTTCTCAGCTGGAGAATTCTTTGTTAAAATTCTAGCTGTTGATGGTCATTCAGTTCCTGCTGAATGCACAAATGATATTTACAAACAGATTCTGACGTTCATGAATTTGTGTTCACACAGTGCAGCCATGTTTCTTCCAAAACAAGGCCCAAATCTGAAGCCACTTACCCTCCTTCTTTGTACTTACAAGCTCCCTTCCAACAAGGTGGTCATGCTTTAGAGGCAAATATAAAACTCCTTCTGCTGCTTGTCTTAAGCCCTGAACATTTTATAGATAATAGATTTATCTGAGTGTTGCAGACTAAAACAAGAAATGAAAAAAAAAATCACTATAAAAAGAATATGATTATTAACAACCGCATGGGAGCCGGATTTCAGGTTTACAAGATTGAGTCCAATTCAGACACAGAATTTTCCTAGATTAAATCAAATCTGAGAAAAATGACAGCTGTGTAGACAGCCATGTAAACTAGCATAAACATACCCACGTTCATGAGTACTTCCTCTACAGTCAAGTGTTGAACGTTGATACCGAAAGAGAATCCACATCTATTGCAAAATTTTTACCATCTATACAGCGCTTTCTCTTACACTTACTGCCTCATGGGCAACTGTAAACACCTAGACAGTGAAATAAAATGGTGTGTTTTCATTTAACTATTGATTTGAAGCTTTATTTTTATCTGAAAGGCAGTGAGAGAGAAGGAGGAGGAGAAGAGGAGAGGAAGAGAGAAAGAAGGGTAGGGAGGGGAAGAGTAAAAAAGAGAGGGAGGGGAAGGAAAAAGACCATCAATGAATTGGTTCACTCCCCAGATGGGTCAGGACCAAGCCAGGAACCCATAGATGGCAAATGCTTGAGTTCCTCTCTTCTACCTCCTAAGAGCGCACAACAGCAGGAAGCCAAACAGAAAGCAGAGGACCTGAATCAGGCGTTCTGATATGGAATGCAGGCATCCCAAGCAGCAATTTGAGCTGCTGCAAATATCTGACCCAAATATATTTTTGTTACTCATCTTTCAAGGGAACTGAAAACTCTGTAAAGAAAATATAGCCCAAATGCTATTTCTGAACTAGAGAGAAAATAGCTTAACAGTGATAACGATTGTCTCATGGTATGGTTCAAACATTGCCTTTTGTCAGCAAAATCAAATTCACATGAGAAGTTAAGCTTGAGTAAAAATTGCTTATGACAACCACTACTCAATTACCAAGGAAGAACTACGAATTCCTTTTGCTCCTGAAATGAATAACAATGCAGCAGAGTTTTGACTTGGGTATTTACTATGCTCCTTCAGGATCTGAATTCTCACACAGTAACCAAGATCAGATCTATGGGAACTCGTGTAATGAGGGCAGCGGATGTGATGAACAGACTAGTTTCCTAGGGCTGCTGTAACAAAGCACCACAAACCTAATGGCTTCCCACAAGATCAATGTATGATCTCATGGTTCTGGAAGTCAAGGGGCTGTAATGCTTTGCTGTGAGGCTAAAGCACCAACCGTGCTACATTGCTTCTGCAAGTCCTGGGGAACAATAAGGTTCCTTGCCTTTTCCAACATCTGCAGGGCAGTTAGCATCCCATGGCTCATGGCCAGTGTTCATCTTCCATTTCACTCCAATCTTGGCTTCCCTGGTCAAATAACCTGCGCAGATTCTGATCCTCCTGCATTCCTCTTATTAAACTGTCCCTGTCATTAAACTGGGACTCTTGGATAATCCGGGACAACAACCTAGATATGTCGACCCATTTCAAGCACCCACAGGACTAGAATGGGTCCATCCAGATGTTGCAGAATAATCTCAGATTCTATAATCTAATTACACCTGCACATCTGTCAAGATATGCAATTATAACAAATTTACAGGTGCCAAGGATTAAGAAGTGGAATCTTTGGGCTGCTATTACTTGGTTTACTCATGGGTTAACCCAAAAAGCAGGGCCTAAAACGGTTTTTCTACTTCAGTATTTAGAAGAGTCCCCTACGGATGTAAACCTTTCAACTCTGTTCTTGGTTGACAGATCCAATGCCAACCTTCCCACCTTTCACGTAATAGAGCATTTTAAAATGTAATATTGAGAGTCGCACTGTAGGACTGTCTTAAAGCAACTCATAAATATCAGAACCTAAACTTTTATGTCACATTACAATGAGCTCAATGCCAAAGTTCAGAATTTCTAGTAAAAGATATAGTATCTAAAATGTTTTGGATTTACTCTTCCAGCGGTTTGAAGTTGCTAACTCTGACGCTCCTCTGTAATAACAAAGATTCCTTGACTGGTGATCACTCTCTGGATCTTACAGCATGTAACATAGACGATGAAGTAGATTTTCCTATTTGCGCCAGTTCAGCTGCTTTCTACTTTTTAAATCTGTGAACCTAGCAGCAGCTGTATTTGACACGGATGGCGTCTCCTTTTTGTGCAGTCAATCCTTCACTTGCTTTCAGGAACACTTACTATCTCTTATTTTCTTCCCTAACTTCATCATCTGCTCTTTTTCGCTTTGCTTTTCTGGTTCCCCTTGATCTCGGCAACCTTTCCACTTTGGAAGCATTCCAGAGCTCCATGGATGCATTTCCTCTCTTTTCACTCACACCAGCAGCTCTCACGGGGGTGATAGTTTCGCTCCCCAGAGGGTATTTATTTGGACGTGGTTGTTTTCCCCAGAGAGGGTCTACTGCTGGTATCTAGTGGTAGGTACAGGCAACTTTATCCACAACAAAATTTATCCAGCCATGAATACCAAGGCTGAGAAAAACTCTGTTCTGCTCATCACCAGAATTAGAAACATGATAAAGCATGTCCGTGGTGAGAACAGAATAAAACACACTTAGAGCAAGTGATTAATTGTGTTTATTACCTGCTCTCGGGTCTTCGCTCCCTACATTTCTGCCACGTTGGGAGGCACTGATTGTCTTCTGATAATTGCACACAAAACAAAACTAGTTCTACAGGAAGCTACCCTGCTGTGTGTGCCTGTCATCAGTTTCCAAAGAGGGAACCAGAGCAGAACCTGTCAGAAAGTGGCCAGGGCCGGTTTAGGGGCCTTTTGTCTTTCTGCTTCAGGAGGCTTTTATCTTTCTGTTTACCTATACCGCAGACTTTCACTTTACTGCTTACTCCTGCCCCTACTACTTATATTGAGGTTTAAAGCCAAAAAAAAAAAAAAAAAAAAAGAAAGATCTTCCTGGGGGAAGAGTTCTTACTGGGGGAAAAACATTTCAAGATCATTGTAGAAAACAAGAAAAGAAAAGCCCAAGAGAAGAGGCAATTTGAATCTTCTTTCATGACTAGGTTGTGAGAAGCAAATGTACTTTCTTCTTTTCGTGTGCGGCAGGTGAATCCTGGTAGATGACAAAGATGCAGTTGGGATTTACCCAGCAAGGCTTCCAAAAATGCAGTCTGAAAATCTTACTGCCCATGGCAACCTTTTCGGTAATCAGTTTTAGAAGGGAGGGAAAACACTCTCGGGACGAGAGCATCTCGCAGGCATCATATGTGAGAAAATACACTGTGAGGATATGCCAGCTCTCTCACCTTTCTAGCTTGCCTCTTGTCGATGACCATTCCTTCATAAGGTGAACTTGGGCTGTGGATCTTGCACTAGACTCTTTTCTACTTTGTCACTGATTTATATTAACCACCCAGATTTGAGAGTAAGCTATGCTTACAGAGCAGGGGTTCCCAGCTGAACGAAAAAAAAAATGAGCACAAACAGTAGTAATGGACAAATGTTTACTCATGAGCCTTCTGTGAGTCCAAAGCATTTTTTAAAAACCAGCTTGAGGAATTCTAGATGTCTAAATGGCATAAAAGTTAAACAGGTTTTGCACAAGTTTGCTGCTCTCTGCACAGCAATCAACTTGCTGCTGCATTTAGAAACATGGTTAAGGCCTGACTGGGAACACACAATCAGCATTACTCCAGGTAACTGAAGTAGAACAGGCTCCCACTTTGTACTAACGGTTTTCAAAAACAGGCATTTATTTTGTTTCAAAGACAAGCACAGAGAAGGAGAGGTGAAAGGGAGAGAGATTTCTTCTGCTGGTTCACTCCCTAAAAGTCTGCAATAGCATGGGGTGGGCAAGGCTGAGGCACAGAATGGGAGGACTCAGCCTAGGTGAGTGGCAGGAACCCAAGTGGAGTCTTCAGTGCTATGCCAAGCTTGGTCCCTTAATAATGTCTTTCCAAACTTCTCAGTTAATATATTCCAGGCACTTGATATAACCATTTACAGCCACTCTTCAAAAGAAAAACCTATGATTATCTTCAGTTTGCAAAGACACTAAGGTTAAGCACCTTTACACAAGACTCATGGCTTAAGTGAGAGGACTGGGATTTTAGCTAAGGGAGTGGGGTATCAGAGACTGCACCACTCTCAACCACTCTATTCCATTCTTATCTAGAATGTTCTAGGACTTCTTTGTCGGTCCTTTCAACGTCAGTGATTTTGATTTGATTTGTGTAGTTTGCTGCAGCAGTTGAGGTGATGCTACATGGCCCACTTGCGTCCCATGTCACCTAGCTTGGGACTGAGTGCCGGCTCTGCTTCTGATCCCAGCTTCCGAGAAACACCCTGTGTGACAAGGTGATGGCTCAAGCATTTGGGGGCTCTCTCACCCTCAAACTGAGCCCCAGGCTCCCGGCTTCAGCCTGGCCCACAGCCATCTGATGCAAGCATTGAAGGAGTGTGTCAACCAATGCAGCCTCTTGCTTTATGAAATGAGATAACCACAAATTCCCTTATCCGAGTGCCCAGCTGTGAGGCCTGGCTCCCCGATTCCACTCTAGCTTCCTGCCGAAGAGTACCCTAAGAAACAGCAGTCGCTGGCTCCACTACTTGTGTTCCTGTCACCTGCCTGGGAAACCCAGTCTGAATTCCAAACCCCTGGGTTTGGCCTAGCTGTTGAAGTCACTTGGAGAATGAACCAGCCGATGGAAGATCTTTCTTTTTCTCTCTCTCTCTGGTTGTCTCTCTGCTTTCCCAGGAGAATAATTTAAAAGAAAAATGTGTATCACTTAACACTTACAATCTACTTTTTTCCAAGAAAAGTCTCTAAGTCATATTTGTAAGGATATTGATTTAAAAAAAAAACAAAAACAAAAGACGGTGCTTACTAAAGCAGCACAAATACTAAAATTGGAACAATAAAACAGGGAGAAAAAACTATGAGAACAACTAGAAAATCATACCCCTGCTTAGAGGGCTGAATCTTCCAGAACCTATGTCTTGCGGCAGACTGCTCCTCTTCCACCCAGCGTAAACCACACTTCTCCCTTTGCTGCTCAGTGGATGGTAGAATGTTCTGTAAGGTCTCTGGCATAACACAGATAGTTCCAGATGTCTACAGGGACATACAAAGCTTCTGTACCTTAGGATTTTAAAATATAGGAAAACTGTGGAAGGTACAAATATAGAAGTCTTTAAACAAGAAATGTAGGCATAAAGTCACCAAAAGATAAGGTCTTCACATTTTAAATAGTAGATAATTATCTTAACTACTAGTCAACCACGTTGCTTCTTTAAATATAAATGTCGTTAATGCTTTAGAGTGAATAAAAGGCTTATCAGGCTGCAGGAATGTGTACCAGCTGGACGGTCCTTCCTGCCTCATCTTGTTACTTTCACCAATCTCTGAAGACAGCCCCTGCTGGCTTCTAAGTCAAGTTGATTACCCTCCTCCTTCCTTTATCACCAGCACGCTTCCTGTACACACATCTCATATAAGCAGTTAAGGCCTTTTCTTTAAGGTTTATTAATTTTACTTGGAATATCAGAGTTACAGAGAGAAAGAGAGTTACACCTTCCTTCCATCTTCTGCACCTGAATGGCTGCAACAGTCAGTGCTGGGCCAGTCCAAAGCTGACAGCCAGGAGCTTCTTCCAGGTCTCCCAAGTGGGAGCAGGAGCTCAAGAGCCATTTTCTGCATCCCCCCAGGCCATAAGCAGGGAGCTGGACTGGAAGTGGAGTAGCTGGAACTTGAACTGGTACTTATATGGGATGATGGTGCCGGCAGGCAGAGGACTAGCCTGTTAAGCCGCTGCACCAAGTCTAGCACTTGATGTGTTTTTGTTTTACATGTAAGTTAATAGGTCTGCTCCTCACCCCACTTTGAATGCCAGAGACCTTCTACCACAGTATTGGCCTTAAGACATTCCCCCACATGTGAAAGAATGACATTTTGGATAATGAAAAGATGTTATGTTATGGATATACCTTAAGGAAAAAGAATACTAGGGGATGAAATAAAACAACCGTTATTCAAGCCATCCAGGAATCTACACTTTCAACTCACTTTAGTTTCATAGTTTTTCTCCTACTCAGGAACGGAAAGAATCCTACACATTCACTTATGCACAATTCCTCTGGCCCCGTTCCTTCAACCCTCTCTTTGGATATATGATAATCCAGGCCGCCCCTGGATTAGCCCAAGCATCTAGGCCTTCCTCAGCAAGGCTGGCGAAATGCCACCCAATTGCTTCACTTCTTACTGGCTAGCACCCAAGAATTACTCTCCTAATATAATTGTTTGTATAAAATAAGCAAAAGAGGGACTAAGCATTTATGGGGTAAACTGGTGCTGGGACAGTATCACCTTTCCCCTGACACCTGACCTTGCCCTGTGAACAGAATCTGTTATTCACCGACAAACTTGCAGACAGATTTCATGAAGGGACAACCTTAACCTGAAGTCAACACCATGCCTAAGACAACATCATACTATTTTGATTCTCAATAAGACTTGTTTGCCTTAATCAGGATCATCATGTTATCAGAGAAACAAAGAGATATCACTTGGTATCTATCGATAAGCAAATGGAAAGTGACAACCATGCCAGGCACTGGTGACTACTATGACAAAGGTAGGCTTCTATATTGCTAGTGGAAGGTAAAATGACAACAGTCTGGCAGGATTTATCAAGAAGTTTCAAAGAGTCACACATTTGACCTTAGTCTCCCTACCAGGAATCTGTCAGCAGAACAATTATAACCATGGTAAAGTCAAGATAATGTCTGCAGTACAAGGCTGGGTGTGGGATATGCTACACTAAAGCCACTCTACGGATTGTGCAGACAGGGAGCAGCCAGGGAAGGCAAAGATGTGATGTGACTACAAATTGGAGGAATACCTACATTCTACCCTCCTCCTTAAAACAGTTGCAATGGCTGAGGGGTAGGATTCTGTGTGCTGTTTTCTGTGACTTCTTTTTATATCTTTAAGATCTTTCTGTTAGCATATAACAGGAAATGAATATGTGATATAATAATTGTAAAACACTAATGCTTTACATAAAAAAATGTACAAAATTTGGGCCAGCATTGCAGTACAGTGCTTAAGCCAGCACTTGGGATGCAAGTATTCGGTATCCAGGTGACTGGGGTTGAGTTCCACCTCCTTGCCCGACCCAGCTTCCTCTAATGTGCACTCTGAGCAGCGGGTGATGGCTCCCTGCCCCACTCCTGGGAGACTTGGGTTGCGTTCACTCTACTTACAAAGAAGGTAAGAAAAACTTCTTTAAAAATTCACTTATCATGAAAGTCAGACTTACAGAGACAAAAGGAGAGACAAGGAGAGAAAGAACCCTTCCATCTGCTGGTTCACTCCCAGGTGGCTGTAATAACCAAGACTGGCTAGGCCAGGAGCTTCATTTGGATCTCCCACATGAGTGGCAGGGACCCAAACACTGGAACCATCTTCCATTGCTCTTATCAGGCCATTAGCAGAGAGCCGATCAGCAGTGTAGCAGCTGGGACTCTAACCAGCGCCCACGTGGGATGCTGTTGTCACAGGCAGTGGTTTGATCTGGTACACCACAATGCTGGACCCAAGGGGAAAAAATGTACAAAATGTTAACCAACACATGGAACGTTCTGATAGTGGTTGCATGAATATTGTGAAATTATACAAATTTTGTTCCGTATACTCATGTGCACATCTTTCTGGAGGATGTACTGGCAGGCACCTGCCCACACCTCTGCTGGAGTGACAAAGGCATGAGTTTGAATCACAGCTGCTGAGTATTAACTTTAAACCTCCATTTCCTCACTGAACAAAACACCTATCAAGACTGAAATTAATGTTCCATACTGACAGTTGATGGTATTGCTTGTTATCAGAAAAAAATTATCAAAACACAATCAAGGGGCAGGCATTTGGCACAGAAGTTAATTCACCATGAGTTGCCTGCATCCCATAGTGCAGTGCCCGACTACTCCACCTAACATACAGCTTCCTGTTAACGGACATCCTGGGAGATGCAGATGATGGCTCAAGTACTTGGGCACCTTCCACCCACATGGAAGAGCTGGATGGAGTTCTGACTTTGGCCTGATACAGCCCTAACTGCTGTGATCTAGAAGATGGAAATTTCTATCAAACAAAATGAGAATAAAGAAAGAAAATGTGAATACATGCCAAATCAAACTACCCAGGTCTTCACGCTGAAGGCCATTCAAATCATGTCTAGCCATTCCAAAGGAACAAATGAAACCAGAATTCCTGTGAATTTGATATACTTTTCATGAGTTCGTGGGTTTAAAAAGCAATGATAAAGGGAAACAATACAATCTAAGTTTGTAGCTAGCAAGACTTTTTCTGAGAATAAGTTGTGAATTTGATTTTTGATATTTCAGTTCAAAATGGAGAGAAGTAATATTGTATACAATAATCTGAATGCTTAATTCTTCTAAAAAATATCAAACACAGGACACAAGGCAAAGATTCTTAGGTAAAAATGCATAGGTCATTCTTGAACTGGGCTGACAAGTGTGCCCACCTAGAGGCAGTTACATTGAGGAGCAGTTACAGCAAGCAAAAATTCCCAAGAGAAGACCCAAACAGAAATGCTATGGACAGATATGGGACCTATGTGTCATGGGAGAAAAAAGGTCCCTTTTATACTCATTTACTGATCAGGTCACAGTACAGAAAGGAATGACATTCAATCATTTGGCTGATTTAGACAAATGCTGTAAAAGTCAATACTAATTTACAATCATGACATTTGCACTCTGCCTATTGTCTTTTATAACTTTATTTTTAATAATCAAAAATTACTGAAGGTCAGTTTCTGACTTAGTGTGAGTGAAATTCAGAATGGCCATAAAGCACGTGGGTGGGAGACTAAAGTGCTCTGTTATGAGGTCACTGGTCTGCCCAGAGATGGGGCAGAGAGATGAGCAGCGAACCTTGTTAGAAGGCTAAGGTCAGATCTAAGCCAAACTGGTAAATACAGCATCATGTCTTTGATGTCAGCAGATAATCAGAGGATATCAACTTGCAGGTTACAGTCATGGCACAATCATCAGATATTCCAAATTAGTCACTGGCTAAGAATCTGTCCTCAATTGCACACACCTGGCATTGAATGAGGAACCATTTCCAATTATTTGTTCTGGAGCCCATCTTTCACTTGAGGCCTACAAGAGCCGATGTTCTTAGGTAATCGGTTTTCAATCTTTGCCCTTTGTCCACAATTGCCCAGAGATCTTTACATGAAAAACAGGAACTGGGGGTGTGGGGTGGGGTAGATTTTTATACACGGGTTAGAAGAGGTGGACATTGTAAAAGGGCTTCAGGAGGTTTTTGTGAGCAATTCCCACTGGGCTCCCGGTGGTGCAGAGAACTGTCAAGAGCTAACTCCGGGTCTCAGCTAAGCAGAACTTTTACTCGGCTTAACCACGCAAACTGTAATGTGCAATAGGGGAAGTATCAATGTCAAAGTGATGTGTGAATGCCAAAGTATGTCTTTCATTTTGAGTCACTGTGTTTCCTTTCTACGAGCTCTTTGGCTAGACCAATCTGAGATGTATCTCATCGATAAAGAATTACCAAAGGTATGACACTTGCCTACTGCACATGGACTTCATGGCCAAAGATTTCTTACAAATGTCACCAAAATAATGATTTTTCTTTTTATCTTTTCTTTTTCCTCTTTCTTTCTTTCTTTCTTTCTTTCTTTCTTTCTTTCTTTCTTTCTTTTTATAAATTCTCTAGGATAGACCAACTGAATGTCATAATTTATGTCCCAGATTCACTGATATGTATATGGCATATATATGGCATATATATGGTATACACATACCTTATATCTAGTCTCCAAAACAGATATAAATAAAGTTCATTTTGAGATGACAGCTATACACAGAAAAAAAGTAACATTCATACATATTTTCCAACCCTAGCAAGCTCTCTTCACTCCCCCACAAATGCATTCTCTTTGCAAAGACTAAGAAATGAAATGAAAGGAATCACAGGGTGTTTTTTTTTTTTATTACTGTAGCATTTTGAGTCTTAAAATGATTTTAAGGGCTCATTCACCAAGTACTAACCAAGCACCTACAGTGTACCCAAGCACTGTTCTAGACTCTGGTAAAGTGTCAGTGAATAAACAGGCCAAAATGTCTGCATTTTTGGAGTTCACAAGCCTACAGACAAGATGACTTGATATGTTAGAAGGTCACAAATCAGTATGATGTAAACAAAAAAAAAGCAAAGTAGCACAAGAAAAAAAATGAGATAAAAGTAAGAATCTGATTCTAATTTGATAGGGTGGCATACTGCAAAAGAGAAGCTGGGCAAAGACTGGAAGGAAGAGAGAATGAGTCACTCGGGGAAAATGTGCAAGGTAGAGAGTGAGGGCAAGAACTATCTCCAAAGTTAACATCACCAGACTCGGCCCACTTAGTCTTAGGAAAATTCCATACTCGAAGGTTACTTCTCAACAAGACAGTTGGACTTTCTACAAATATCTTCATTCTGTTCCATTGGTAAACTGCTTTTAGGTGCAAGTTGCAGAAGTATAACCATTTCTGGTAAGTTCGAGGGAATACACATTTTATTCCTCTTGTGAGTGGCAGGGGCATGTAGGCCACAGAAACGCTTTAGTATGCATTTTTCTAACTGCACACATTAAGAAGCAAAACCCTACGGTGCTATGCAAATCAGAAATTTGGAAGGGAAAGGCAAATGAAAGTGAGTAAAACATGACTTTCATATGAAACAATGAATCAAGTGGTTTTCTTTTAAATAATATCATTTAAAAAGTGAGAGGCAAATAAAAATTAATCCTAGCAAGTATGTGTTTCTACTTATAATAATTAAGCTTTTTATTGAGGCTTATGTGAGTTGAAAGTTTTGTTTGCAACCAAGTAATAAGATTTTATAATATATATATATCTTAATCTACCTTATGAAGTTATCATTACATAGAAACATTAGCATTTCAAAGTAAGATACAGTTGTTGCTTAAAACATCCCAAGACTTTCCTTAGAAAATAGCAACTTTCTACACTTCCATGCATGTTATAAAAATATTTTTCTTATCATTATCAGAGAACCCAAAGATATTACACTGTGTAAATAAAAGACCATGTCCATATGAATATGTAATGGATGGACAAAATGATTTTTATTTATTTACTAAAAACGGTTCTAAGATAGCTGGTTTATGGGTGAAATTTATATTTGCTATGTGTTTAAATGATTATAAATTTAACAAGAGGATGCAAAAAATGTTTATTGTCTTTCAAAACAAAAGCAATGGAATTCATTTTAATTACAGTGTGGGAAGGGAGAGAGTGGGAGTTGAGCATTAGAGAATGAGAGTGAAGAATTTGACTTTGGTCTTGGTCTTACACAAAAATTCAGATCCTGGTCTAAGCGGGGATGGGGAAAGAGGCAATCCAAAAGAGATGCCAAAGCTTGGACTTTCCAGTACAATGGCCTTTCTGTCCTCGGGGTGTGCATTCAAAGACCCTCATAGAGGCCTGAAACCAGATAGCACCAGAGAATTTTGTGTTGACCATGTGTTCACTGACACATACATGCCCATGATCAATGGTTAGTTCACAAATGAGATGCAACAGATGAACAAAATAAAACAATACACTGTAATAAAATTGCCAGCATCACTCCCCTTGTGCTTTGGGCCATTCTACAGCAAGATAAGGATTACATAAGCACTGGGACACTGCAACTATCAATCTGATAACCTAGAGGGTCAACGGCACAGGTAGTCTATATGGTATACATAAGCTGTTGATTCAGTTCTGGGATAGGACAAAGAGGAGGAATAAAGGTTTAACCACGCTACTGAGAACCATGTGCAAGTTCAAACTTAGGAATTGTTTATTTCTGGAATTTTCCACCTAATATCCAGAGACTAACCCTGGATAAATGAAACCTCAGAAAGTGCAACCATGAAAAAGGGGCATGGAGAGTCCACTCTAATGACAAATTGATAGTTTAATTTGGTTTCCCATGGTGACTTTCAGGAATTCTCTCAAGGAGGTACACACGTGAAAATGCCAGTTTCTTCTAAACATCTAACTTGTTTTCTGGTACTGCAGTGGATTTGAGAGGATATGGGGTGCTGTCCTCCACAACACCTGCACGCATGTTCATTTTGTTTAGATGAAGTGTTTTGACAAGATCTTCTCAGAGTCTCTCAAAATGGTCCTCAAAACACCTGCGTCAGAACCTCCTTGCGTGCTGGTGAAGACTGCAGATTTCCTCCTCCCAAACCTAGAAGAATAACCTAAACATCTGTGCTGAGAGGTCCCAGATTAAAGACTGCAGCTTGAGCCTCTATTTCAAGATCATTATTATGGCTTAAAAAACAAACTTGGATTTATCTGAAGGGAAGAGAGAGAGAGAGAGAGAGAGAGAGAGAGAGAGACCGAGACCTGCACTGCTGGCTCACTCCCCAAGGCTCCCAACAGCCCTAGCCAAAGCTAGAAAGGAGTCTGGAATTCCACAGGGCCCCAAGTATTTGGGCCATCACTTGCTGCCACCCCTTCCTCCAAGGACACCAGCAGGAAGGTGAAATGGGAAGCAGAGGCAGGACTCAAATCCAGACATTGTGATATGGGAATGTAGGAACCCAAGCGGCATCTTCACCACAGACTGGACCCCAACACAAACACGAGGTCATCAACATAGCTTCACACCAGCTCAAACCCTGCTGATTATATCCTACTATCCAATAAAAATTCTGGTAAATATATTTAAGAAAATCAGTGTATTAATTCCTTTTTTTTTTTAGTAAAAGGTGAAATATTTATTCGATGTGAAGAGAAACCAGAGTATACATTAACTCTTTTTAAGACTAATGGCAAATAATAGCCACCCGTTGCTTTATGCATGAACAAACAACAAAGACACTGTCATTGCTACTACATCATTCCTGGAAGGTCAGCGTACAATTCACTAAGCTCCTAGATCTTGTCTTGTGCGAGAATCTAACCAAAACATCCACATGAAGCTACTTACCCTAGTATAAATAGACAACTGTAACCTGGGAAGAACATACCTGTTTCCTCACAGGTAAAGGGTTTTAGCAGGTGAAAGATTTAGCATTTCAGAAATTACTTTCATCGTTTATTGTAACGATGGACATCAAACATATTTATTTTCTCCTCACAAAAATTTTCAAACCCATGGTTTATGGTTCAAACTTCTGCTGAATTACTATTATTTACAAGAATTGGATCTTGAGCTGAGAGAAAGGAGACTCCTGATTCATTCAGGCTTTCGAGTTGCTCAACAAATATATGAGGGTACTCCAAAAGCAGTGTGGAAAATGCACTAAAAGATGTTTCTTTTTGTACAGTTTTGAAATCTACGCTTAGTTTTTCCATAACATGGATTTTCAAGAATGTTTAAGACACCCTCATGTCCATGATTTTCAAAATTTTCCCACATGAAAATAAACTTACTCATTTTGCTAACCACAAAGTTATTCAACTACCCTCGTACGTAATAAGCATTAACTATGAGCTGGACATTAAGTAGGTTAACAAAATTGATCTATTCCCTGCCTCCCAAGAATCTGAGGTCTTTGGGGGTGTCGGGGTGGGGGGGAATACCAATGAAAAGGAAGGGAATAGAGAAGGAAATGCAGAAGCCCTTTTGCATCCTAGAAGCTTTAGGATAAACATTCAGAGACCAGGAGCCGAAGGCTGGTGGTGAATAAAAGAGAGGGAAAAGCATTGGATGAACAACCAGAGGCAGGAAAGAAAGGACACACTCAAATACCAAGGAGCGGGCCCGGCGGCATGGCCTAGCGGCTAAAGTCCTCGCCTTGAATGCCCCGGGATCCCATATGGGCGCCGGTTCTAATCCCAGCAGCTCCACTTCCCATCCAGCTCCCTGCTTGTGGCCTGGGAAAGCAGTCGAGGACAGCCCAAAGCTTTGGGACACTGCACCCACGTGGGAGACCTGGAAGAGGTTCCTGGTTCCCGGCTTTGGATCGGCACAGCACCAGCCTTTGTGGCTCACTTGGGGAGTGAAACATCGGATGAAAGATCTTCCTCTCTGTCTCTCCTCCTCTCTGTATATCCGGCTTTCCAATGATAATAAAATCTTAAAAAAAAAAAAATACCAAGGAGCAACTAACTGGAGGGCTTGATTTTTTCAATTGTACCAGTAAGTGGAAGCTATTGGGATGAAGGCCCAAGCAGCAAGCGGAAGTAGGATCCCAAAGGCTCTTTCAGAACATGCTAGAGGTGTCTTTTGAATTCTAGGAGCAATGGGGACAGTGGAGGTTTCAATGAATGCTGCCAAATGCTCGGATTTGGATGAAATGAAAGCTGGAGCATGTGCAAGTCTTACGGGAGTGTTTAGATAACAGCAGGGCCTGGAGATGGGGATAAGGCAGGGATTGTAGGCAGCGTGGTCCCAGGAAGTGCCTGAGTGGACATTCTCAGCTGGAGACACGAGTCACAGCGTCTAGCCAAATGCGCTGCACACACGGTCTGTGGGTTTCATCGGTACCCTCTGCCAAGAGTTTCACTCAGCTATCTGTCAGCACAGGACAGAGAGCAAAGTGTAAGATTTTACATGGCTTGACGTGTATCATGTTCTCAGATTTAAAATCATACTCCTCCCACCATGTGCCAACTCCCAGAGTGCAGTAATGTCAGTTTCAGAACTTAAGAGAACAGTCATCTATGTTCCCAACCAACAAGACCAAACTTGAACTGCAACGTCCTCAGCTCACTGGAAACAGTTTTTGAAAGGTCAGGAGAGGATATGACAGGGACATTTAAGTGTGTGATGGAGTTACCAAAACAGAACATTCAGAACTCAAAAGTGAAATAAAACGATGGCAAAGCATGGGTTGATCTTGTTTCATGCAACACATCCATGCCCAGGAAAATGATGCATACGTGTTTTAAATTAAATTATATTGTAAAAGCATCTTGGGAAGTTTTCCTATCAAAGAAGAACGTAACAACTGTTGGAATCCTCCAGTGAGACACATCCATACTGGATTGCTCTTTCATGAACCAGAAGGACAGGACTGTCCCTAGTGTCACTTCCCACAACAGTAAGTGAAACACCACCATGAGCTGGCCCTGGCTTGGCGCCTTCGTTTCACTAGATTGGATCTCTCTGTGTTATGCAGGTGTGACTGAACCTTCCCTCTCCCCAGCTCCTTTCCAGTTCTCATCCACCCACTTGGTAGGAGCCCTAGGAGGCACTCAGGGCATGAATAGTATCTGTAGCAATGGGCAGGTGCAACTTCTGGGAGGGCTTTTGAAGATGCATTGACTTGGCTGTTGTGTCTCTGTGAAGGGGGAACCTTGGGATTTCTCTCTACTTCTTAGTTATGGACAGAATCATCTCGTCACCATGAGGCCACACACATACCTGAGAAAAAAGGCTCCCAGAGGAAACTAGCTGGCTTCCTGCTAGCATCACTGAGCCAGCTGTCTTTGCAGCTTTGACTGTGTATTTTGGTCTTCGATAGCATGACACATCCCCACACATGAGGAAGACTCTTGCTACTTTTCTGTTACTGCCAGCTCAATACAACCATACTGCTCTGAATTTCTGTTGAAACTTCCTTAACTATAAGGTGCCTGATTCGGTTGCCACTGACAGCATGTGGAATTCTGTAGTGATTTTAGTGGATGAGAAGCTCCAGAACTTAAACACAGGCACAGAGACACTTGTACAACCTGCTCCTACTCTGTTATCCCAGAGAGCAGGAAAACAGAGACAACGAATCCTCCACACACCTTCAGTGCATTTTGCTATCATCATTCCCATTTAGTTGAGCTTGGCTGGCCAAATATTAAAAATGACTCAGCCCAGGACACTAAAACAGAACACGTTCAATAGCCCAGGGAAATGTAATTCCTCAGGAAAAGAGAGGGACAAAATATTCTGTGGACAATTTTAGGCAAGTTAAAGCAACACAAGGATAACAAAGGAACATAATAATAAACAGCATGCAACCCAACCAGAGTCAGCCCTCAACTACCTGGCCCTGCATTGCCCAGCTCACTTCCAGTAAAACATGCTATGTGTGCTGCAAGTTACAACAGCTGCACACAATTCAGAGACACAACCTGTCTCTCAAGCTTCAAGACTTTCAGACTAGTTTTATATGCACATGACTATCAATCATTTTAGAACCTCAAAGACAGTAAATACATATCTGTGCATGAGCACACATATAAATAAATATACAAGGAAGCATACACTCTAGTTCAAGGAGAGGGCATGTAAGTTTAGCACAGTGTAAAGAGATTTCTAAGCTCCAGCTACACTGGTTGGTTGGTAGAACTTTTTATGGGTAAGGAAAACTCCTAACTCATCAGTGTATGGCCTACACCTTAGACATTGATTTAATAATAACAAAGCACTTCTCAAAACATCTGCCACAGCAATGCTCCAGCCCTACAAAACCCCTGGGTGCTTTATAATATTTTAATTTGCATTTAAAAAAATAGTTCCAGACAAGGTGCTCAATAGCAGAGGTGCCCCAGGAGAACTAGAAAACATTCTAGGGAGTACTTGAATCTCAAATCATGTGAATTACTTTTTGAAATCTGAACTGTTCAGAGTTTGTTTATATGCATGAAAACTGGCCCCAGGGTTTCCAAACCCCCAGCTCATTTTATGACAGGCAATTTTTTCTCCATAAACTGCCTCTTTTATAAACACGTTGAGTATTTTTAGAATTATCAGTAACAAATCCAAACTAATATAGTGCATGTGAATAAAACAACACAATCAAAGGCTCCAAGTGATTTACTCTTTTTTCAAACACAGTTTTAAAAATATATTCATGAAAATGAGGGCTGGCGTGGTTGGCATCCCATATGGTCACTGGTTTGTGTCCCAGATGCTTCGCTTCCCATCCAGCTTGCTGCTGGTAGCCTGGGAAAGCTTGGCCCCTGAGCCCATGTGGGAGACCCAGAAGAAGCCCCTGGCTCCTGGTTTTGGACAGACCCAGCTCTGGTTGTAGTGGTCATTTGGGGAGTGAACCAGTAGATGGAAGATTTCCCTCTGTTTCTTCCCAGCTCCCCTCTCTCTCTGGAATTTTTTCAAGTAAAATGCATAATTTCTTTAAAAATTAAAAATTATAAAGTATAATATATTCATAAAAATTATCTAGAGAGTTATTTACAAAAAAAAAACCCACCGGGGGGCAGGTGTTTGGTCTAGCAGTTACGCTCCCCACTTGGGCTTGTTTTCCAGCTCCTGCTCCTGATTTCAGCTTCCTGCAAATAAATGCAGGCCCTTTGAGATAGTGGTGATGGTTCAACTTAACTGGCTTCCCACCATACAAGCAGTAGGCCTGGACTTGGCAGACAGCTTTGCCCTGGCTCCAGGACAAGCCAGGTCCTGGCCACTGAAGGCCTTTGAAGAGTGAAGCAGCAGATAGGAGGGCTTTCTGAAGTAAATACATGGATAATAATAATAAAAAAAAGTAGCAAGTAAATCAGCACTTGGGGACCATGCTTTGAGAAACACGAAGTCTAAATCTTTCTGGCTGCTGAGGACACAAGCGCAAATTGCCGAGTGTGACAGGAAAAGAAAAAATGTCTAATATAGTCCAAGTATTCAAAGAGGTATGAGGATGGTAGAGGAATCTATGCTGGAGGGCAGAGAGGGTCCTGCATAACTGACCAGCCTAACGAAGTAGCAGAATCGCCGGACCAGAAGAGGAAGAATTGGCTGTGGCTGGCACCATGCAGGGTGGGCCTTCCAAGGTTTGAAAGACTGGAATACCAGGCGGCTTTGAGGCTGAAGCCTTAAGATGAAATGGTAACAGATTTGAACAGGTTTGAACTTTACCCTGGAGACACAGCAGGACACTGAGGGTTTTGGTGGGGAGGAGGGGCATAGTGGAGTACACATATTTGAAAGTCCACTAGGCAGCAGTGCCTGCAAGACAGATGCCTGTAACCTGATGGAGCAAAGAGGGCAGCTTAGGGCAACACACCCCACCCTTCCCCTGCCCGGAGAGGCCCAGGAAGCTTAGTGCAACAGGTTCCGAATGGCAGACTCTCACGTGAGAATGACTGCTTCCCAGCCTATTCAAGCCAAATGCAACAGAGGAGAAGGAACACAGAAGCTGAGCAACTGACTTAATGTGGGGAGAAAAGCTAAAGGGAAGTGATGATTCTTTGGGACTTTCAGTTTGGCTGCCTGGTGTCAGCTTGGGGGGTTGGGAAGTATGGAAGAAGTATTTAGGGGCCAGCATTGTGGTGGAGGGTGTTGAGATATCTCAGTATGCCTGCATCCCACACCCAGGTGCCAGTTGAAGTCCTGGATGCTCAGCTTCTCATCCAGCTTCCTGCCAGTGTGCCTAGGAGGCAGTAGATGATGGCTCAGGTGCTTGGCTGCCTGACAGCCATGTAGGAGGTCTGGCTGCTGGCTTCAGCCCAGCCCTGCTTCGGTGGTGCTAGCCATTCAGAGAGCGGACCAGCAAATGAAAGATGTATCTTTCCCTGTGCATCTCTCTTCCTGTCATTCTGCTTTTCAAATAAATAAATAAATCCTTAAAAGAAAAAAAAAAAAAAGAAAGCCATTTTAGTATTCACCAGCAGAGCTTAATGGGACTGTAGGACTCACACACAGGAAGAAATGGAGAGAATGTGGAATTTAGGATTATGGGAACCAAAGATATCTTTTTGGAAATCATCCATATAGGGCTGGTGCTAATTCAAGTCAAGGACATGCATGAAGTCATCCAAAGGAATTACTCTGAAAATCAAGGTGGTGCTTGAATGGAGGGGGTGAGGAGTGGGGAGGAACATCATCGTATAAGGGGAAAAGTGGAAAAGAAACAGGTAGAGAAGCATAAGAAGACAGCCAAAAATGAAGAGTCAGATGAGAAAGTGGTCAAGTGTCACAAAGCAATCAAGCCAGATAATTACTAGGAAGGAGAGTGTTTCGCTGGGACCCATGGGCCTAATTTGGACCTAATCAGTGTGTGAATGGTTCATTCACTTCTTCAACAAATATTTAATGAAGTCTCCTGGGTGCCAGGGGCTATGCAGATAAATCTCAGGCCTCAAGGACAGTCTCATTCCACAGGAAAGCATAACATATGCCTAGCCCTTTTCCTTACAAATCTTTCACTATGTGCTGGGGCTTATTTAACATCATGTGTTAAAACAGACCAAGTACAAGTGTCACCCTTGTATGTAAAGCACCTGCCAACTTTGCACTTGCTCAAGCAGGGTAAAAGGTGGAGTGCTAGGCTTTGGGAGCTGAGGCTTAGAAGAGTAACTGAGGGACTGGTGGGAGGCAGAAAGGGGATGGTCCCTGACCTTCTCATCGATTAACCCTTTATTCACCTAATTCCCAAATTGTTCATTGCTGAAGAGGGGGTTATTTTCTAGTATACTCTCAGTTGGTGAAACAAGAAAATTAAGAAAGGAAAGAAATAAAAATTCAGCAAATCCACTAAAATGCTTTTAGGCTCTGATTACAATTTATAGCTTGTCTCATAGTTGTGTGGCCAAGCAGCAACAAAAACGTCTATTTTTTCAAATGCACACTAACAGAATAGCCTCTGAACACCCAAAATGACAATTATTAGAAAGCATGTTTATGCAGTTTTTAGAAAAATACAGTGACATCCAGAGCACTCTAACAGAGCAGCTGCTGTGATTGTTCAACTTGGCTATTTTTTCCAGTGTCTATTCAGTTCTATTTTACCCTCTCAGCAGCTGGCTCCAAGAGTCATTCAGTTTCCTAGGATTCCTATCCCCTCTGAACGTTCATTCCTCAACAGTTAATTTATTTGAAAATCTGATCTTTGAGGCTACATTAACAAAATTAACAGCCTACTGGCAATCACACCATACCCGCCTGTATCCTGATACAGAAACAAAATGGAGCTGGGAAGGGATAAAAAGATAGAAATGGAGAAAACAGGTGTCTAGAAAGAAAACCTAAGGACAAAAATGCTATTGTGTCTTCTGGGATTGTCTAACAACTCACTTAAAAGCAGAATTACCCTCTTCCTTCCTTCTCCGTGGATGGGTTCCATAGTATTAATACCACATATCAAAGCTTAACAGGCAAATGGGCAACTTAGGGAATTCTAAGGTTGAAGAGTATTATAAAGTTAATTCCTTTGGTTTTCTAAGGAGATTGGCCTCTAGGAGAATTTCCAGCTACATGTTGAAGTTAATCAGGATAAATCTGATTTCCGCCCAGCACCAGCCATCAGTGATTTTCTGACTCAGCCTGGTTCAACAGAAACAGATTATCGGCTGGTTGCCTTTGAGAATCTCTGCTTCCTCTTACATTTGTAATTGTGACTGATGTTTTTGGAAGTCAAGTTGGAAAGTAGAGGTCAACCAGAAATGGAGCAAACTTACTTTCTGCTACCTGGTTAAGGGTCTGCTCTGAAGTATTAGTATCCAGGATTTTATGCAGTTTGGACATTATACCAATAGCAGCTAAACTTATGCTTTCTTTAAGCCTATTTAAATGAAAAAAGGGAAAAGCAAATGGACAGAATTAATAGATTTATCCTATTTGCTAGTAGGATTTGTTTTGACTATATAGCAGAGCCATATGCTTACAGGGTTTCCCGTAAATCACAAAGCATTTTCACCAACATTCACGCAAATTCCTCAACAACGCTCTCCGAGACAGTAATACACACTTGAGAATTACACAATAGCCAATGCGCTCCAGAGGCCCAGAGCTCCTAGCAAGCCAGCATCAAGGGCTCCCCTTTCACTCATTTTTAAAATACCAAGACTGTGCACGCCTGTTTACAGATCTCTGGCAGACCTCAACTCTACCTCTCATATTACCCCCATTACTCCCAGGAGACAAATGTATAGCCTTTCACAGACAACGGAACTGACAGTGATCACTACCACTTCAGGTCTGCATCCAAAGTGAGTCCAGCTTTTTCCAGCACCCCACAGGTTCTGCCGAAGTTACTAGAGAAATGCACAGAGCAATTTCTTCCCTTTATTGATCAGGTTTCTAAAGAACACTGACCCATTTTAGCAATACAACATGCTCTATAATTTACTGCCTCACTAACCCACCTTATGAAGGGTTCACTCACAACTTTTAATTTGTTAAAAGATATCAAAGAAACACCACTCTCAGAACAGTATCTTTCTTCATGGCCTTGTGGTTTTAAAGCAAGCTAATAAATTAACTTTGTGGCGGTGGTCATCTTGCCTAGCAGTTAAGGCACAGTCGAGACGCTTACCCCTGGCCTCAGAGCACCTGGGTTAGTCTCGGCTAAACTCTAGATTCCTGTTTCTTGCTAATGGGAGCAGATGATGGCTGAAGTAGTTGAGTCCCTGTCACACTTGCAAACCTTTCACATAAATAAATGTAAAAATTAGTGTATTGTATTAAGTAAGTTCTATACACTCACAAATCTACAAACACCATGGGTACTATTTATCTACCAGACTCTATGCCAGGTGCTGGATTCAAAGTACCAACAAGGGATCCACAGAGCTTTTTCCACTGCAGGAGACAACACACTATGCACCCAGCAAGTAAAGGTAAACATACCTTAAACAAAACTGGGAGGGATAATATTTGCAGGTGAAGATGGAGCCTCTGAGACGCAGGCCGAGACTGGCTTTCCAGGGAGATGGAAAGTAACCAACACAACAAGAACATGCCAAGGAGAAGGGACTGTCCACTGGGAATCTGAAGCCTGGCTCCTGCTAAGGAGCTGAGGAAGGGTTGCTGTGTGGGTCAGACGTAAGCACATGTTGGGCTGACCTGGGGTAAGAATGGAGGAGTCCTTCCCCCACCTCCCACCAGCTCCCTGGGGGTGACACACTCCTGGTTTGCTTTCAGGTGACTCCAATCAGTCATGATCCAAACCCACGTCGTACTGTGATCCAAACACTACCACAGACACACGAAACTCAAATTACCATTGTGTTCACAGTATCAGGTGCACAAGCGACCATCTTTTGGATGAAAGTGTACATTAAGTTAAATAATGATAGGTATTGATACGGAATCAGAAACAGAAATTTAAAAGTTATCTCTTGGGACAAACTCACTTATATATATATATGTGTGTGTGTGTGTGTATATATATATATGTATAAATATATATATATATATATTTATACATATATACACACACACACATATATATAAATAAAAATACCTGAAAGGCAGAGAGAACAAGTAATATGAATAAGTAATATGCATGTCCTTCCATCCACTTCCTAAATTCTTGCAACAGAGACTGGGCGGGGCCAAAGCCAGGAGTCTGGAGCTAAATCTGGGTTTTCCATGTGAGTGACATGACAACTGCCTGAGCGATCAGTGTTGCCTTCAAGGCTGTGCATGAATGGAAAACTGAATGGGAGGCCAAAGCCAGGATTTGAACCTGGTGATCCCAATGTGGAATACAGGCATCCCACAACTTACAAGCACTGTGCCAAGAGTCCACACCTACTTCTAGATTTTTTTTTTTTAGGGGGAAAAAAAGATGACTTTCAGGACATTTTGTTGATGTGCATTCTTTTTTTTAATTTTTTTTTAATTTTTGTTTTAAAGATTTATTTTTATTACAAAGTCAGATATACACAGAGGAGGAGAGACAGAGAGGAAGATCTTCCGTCCGATGATTCACTCCCCAAGTGAGCCCCAACGGCTGGTGCGCGCCGGTCCGATGCCAGGAACCTCTTCCGGGTCTCCCACCCGGGTGCAGTGTCCCAGTGCATTGGGCCGTCCTCAACTGCTTTCCCAGGCCACAAGCAGGGAGCTGGATGGGAAGTGGAGCTGCCGGGATTAGAACCGGCGCCCATATGGGATCCCGGGGCTTTCAAGGCGAGGACTTTAGCCTCTAGGCTATGCCACTGGGCCCTGATGTGCATTCTTGAAAAAGCAAACAACAAAATGAATAAAACCTTTTTTTCCTTCACAAAAGCCTGGCTTCCAGAAGAAATTTCAGCTGTTTAGATTCAGCAAACTAAGAATATTAAACCCAGAAACGCTCACTGGCCCTGAGCCCAACGCAGTTTTATTTCAGGGAGAACTGGATGCATTTCTTTCCACTTGGGTCTGTGCTATGTCAATGTTTTCATTTTCAGAGAGGGCAGACACGTGTAGATAGATAATCATGTTGACCCCAGGAACATTCCTTTCCTTATTTAAATCTGCATTATCTCCATAGTAGCTCTGCCTGGTAAAGATGGCTGCTTTTTGTTTACTTGCCTGTTTTTTGAGAATAACCGTGCCCCTCATCACGCGCCACAGGATCCGCTGGGCCCTGAATTGTTATCCCTTCCTGTCTACACTCCGTCCTGCTTTAAAGTCATCTTGAAGGAAAGAAGAGAACTGCTCTACAGCCAAAGCTACTCTTCCCAGCAACAGTTCTTGCTTTTTTTTTTTTTTTTTTTTTAAAGCAGAAGTGAACTCTGTCAAGATTTTTTATTCAGGAACGTTTTACCTACCTCTCTTCCCTTAGCAATCTTTGGCTCAGCAGATGACAATCCTTTCATATCTAAAATCCTCCTCTCCCGTCTTTGAATCTTTCTTCCCAGCCAAAGCATCTCAGTGCCTCCCACTTGGTGATAATCTGTTGTCGGAACCTCTAGAAGTATTTGATGGCCCACATCCTAGCCTATGCCTTCACCTCCCTGGCAGATGAGCCCTTGACTTCTAGCATGTGTATCTGGCTGCTTGATACTTCCCACCGCTACCACATGCACTGACTGTCCGTGACTCTCTCTGGCTGCCAGAGCCGGGGCTGACTCCTATGCTGCTCAGCTTGTTACTGCTGGTTCTGTAGGCCTGGATGCCCCACATCAATGTGCGGACAGACATGGCTGGTTAGGACCCCTTTAGAAGCACCAAATGTGACTTTGTTCTTCACTCAAAGGCAGGAGTTGCACTTTGCTTTGCTTACCATGAAGAGGTAAAGCGATGGGACATCTGTCTTTGTTTCTATCTTTACTGCTCAGCCAGTTACTGCCAATGCAGTGATAGGCCACTTCCTGCTCCTCACTTCCTTAAATTTTTGTGCATTCAGGTACTAAATCCCTTCTGCTTAAAAAGAAAAAGAAACTAAACAGCAGAGCAACAGAGAGAGAGAGAAAAGGAGAGACAAAGATCTCCCATCCACTAGTTCACTCCCCAAATGCCTCCAAAAAAGCTTGGGTTGTGCCAGGTGCCTAGAACTCCATAAGAGTTCCCATGGGAGTGGCAGAGACCACAAGCGTTGGGATCATTTTTGGCTGTCTTCCCAGGCTCATTCGCAGAGCCAAGCCTTAAGCCTGGCCCTTGGATGAGGGATCTCAGCATCCCAAGCAATGTTCTCACTGCTGTGTGCAGTGCTGACCTCAGGATTTCTTCATCACACCAAAAGCCACCACAGTTTTCATGAAATCTTAAAGGCATCACTATACACCTGAAATTTTCAAAATATCAGTGTTTATTAAGCTCATCCTTATTGCCCAAGTAATGTCAGTGACCATATATTAATGACAACAATGAGTAAATCTTCTAATAAGTGTATTGAAGCCCTCAGGAAGTATCTGCAGCTCAGCAAAATCTGAATAACATCATGCATATCCTTTTATTATCCACGAAGGTCACCTCCTAGATACCATAAAACTACTAGCAACCAGAGTAAACTCTTCCAGAATGACCATGCAGTGTTCTGGTGCTTCGAAGATGGCCTCCTTTAATTCTAATATGAGCAGACAATATGCACAAGGACATACATTCAGCAACTGCTGAGAGTAAGTAGGCAAGAATAATATTCTCCCCTTGACCCTGGGCGTTCAGCTCTCAGTCTGCCAAATGTTTTGCAGCCTCATTGAACAGTTTATAATTAACCCGAACAAACCATTAACCTAAACTAAATTATGTTCTTCCCATTTACACACTACTAAAATATTTGCTTTCTTAGGCGCTACCAATAATATAAAATTTCTGCTTCTCATAGCTCTTGCTTTGAGGAGGGAAAAAAAAAAAATACAATCCATAAGAAGCAAAATTCACCTGAGGTACACTGAGTAACAGGCCTCACTTTCACGGCGTTTCACAAAACACAGGTATGCATGACCACACAACGATACACGACAGCAGTTCCATAAGACTCAATGGAGCTGAAAACTGCCCATCATCTAGTCCTGGCACCACTGTGGGCGTTACAGCTGAGGGACCATCCAAGCACAACGCATTCTTTGTGTGCCTGTTGTAGTGATACTGATGTAAATGCATAGTTATGCAAATGACAAAAATATAACCTGTCACTGGCTCATGGTTCCACTATGCTACAATCTTCACTGCTACTTTTGAAAAAAACGATGTGCGTGGCACAAGAGTGTGCCCTGTTTAAGTTCATGCATCTGGCATTTCAATGTATCTCTTTCAGCAGACAGGTGGTGTGAAGGGTCTATACCATCTAGGTCTGTGTAAGTGTGCTGTTTGCACAGTGCTCCAAGTTCCATACTGATGCCTGACACAAAATATGCCTTCATCCCCATGTTACACAGGACAGGCTATTTGACTGTTACATCCTAGAGAATATGAGTTGTCTGGAGTAAGCTGGGACATTGCTATTTTTTAAAAGCTGCCCAGAAAAAAATGGAGGGTACATGGACTTTTAATTTAATGATTAAGATACCCACAGCCCATGTTGGAGTAAGTCTGAGTCCCAGTCCCACTTCCAATTCCAACTTCCCGCTCATGTACACTCTGGGAGGCAGCGAGTGGCTGGGTCCCTGGCAACCATATGAAGAGACCCAGGTGGAGTTCCTGGCTCCTGGTTTCAGCCTGTCCTTAGCTCTGGTCATTGTGGACATTTGGAGATTGAACCAGTGTGGATGGGAGCCCTCAGGCTATCTCCCCACCTCTTAAAAAAAATAAACAAGGTGTCTGAGTAACTCTTAATATTCCACACCAATATATCAGAAGGATGCTTAGGATGCACCTAGAGAATACAACAAAAACAGCAGGACACTGGGCTGCTTCCTCAGAAAAGGGCTATGTCCAAGGCCTGGGGGTTCAGGGACAGAAACCCCAACAAGTGCTACTGATGGCTGACAAAGTCCCACCCAGGTGGAGGGACCCTGACCTTGAGGAGCATGGGGAGTCCCACAGAAGTACTGGATGATGTAACATGAGCACTGCAATAGTACAAAAGAATCTTTTTGTGCTTTGGAATTTTAGGCAAAACATATTTAAGATAGAACAATGAGCTTAGAGCTGCTGTAACGTGGATCCTTCTCAACTTCTCTGTAAGCTCACTGGCTTCTCTATTGATGAGTCATGATGATACCATGTGTTGATGAGTGAGAAAGGAAGCGGTTTATTTTGGCTCCAGCAAGGATAGGGAAGTTCAGCCCAAGGTCCAACTAAGGTCCATGGAGTCAGTTGGTCTGGCCCTGCCAAGGCAACACCAGGCAGGACTTGGAATTCTGTCAATCCTACGGCAGGTGAATTGTTAAGCTGATCATTTCAGATGGCTCATAAATGGTGTTAGAAATATCCAGGGGGACATTAGCAGCAAAAGGATCCCCATTCCTGTGAGGTGCAAAGCCAAGGGGTCACATTTGGTGGCGGTCTTTCTTGACAGAGTCTGGAGGTGAGACAGAGGCAGGAAATTGGGGTTCTGGGGGACCCTAGTCTCTTCTGGTCTCTCCTCCCTCTTCTGATCAAGCTGTTCCGATCCCTTAGAGGGCCCCACCCTCTCCATTTTATCTAATCCCCACATTCTACCACTGAACATTACAGCAGGATTTAGTTTTCATATTCTTCCCTCTTCACAATGAGGATTAAATGACAACACACAAAGCCTTAGGGGACACTGAAACCATAACCACACCATGACCGCCATGTTCCCCAACAATGTCTATGATGCTGTTTGGGGGTTTTTTGGTTATTTAAATAGCCGGACAGGCATGACTGTCCCCCACCCTGGCCATCCACTTTTCCCTGGTGGCACTTTGGTCCCTTGGTACTCTTATCGAAGGTTAATGCTCTCTTGTGTTTTATAGCCTGGTGGAGTTGGCAGGCCCAAGAGGAAACCTGATAAGATTAGAGAAGCACTCGGTTTCTCCTCCGATTTCCTTCTCCTTGGCAGGATAGTTCCTCTTCTGTTCTCAAAAAAAAAAAAAATTATTGATTTTTAAGCTGAGTAACTATTCTCTCTGGTAGAAATGGAAAAGATTTGGTGGCAATCATAAAAAAATACACATATTTCCTGAGGGAATTCCC
The DNA here is from genome assembly GCF_030435755.1 of Ochotona princeps. Taxonomy (NCBI): domain Eukaryota; kingdom Metazoa; phylum Chordata; class Mammalia; order Lagomorpha; family Ochotonidae; genus Ochotona; species Ochotona princeps. The sequence goes on from NC_080838.1 coordinate 34,238,752, forward strand.
TCAAACAGTGTCATCACCCTGATACTAAAAGATTTTTTCTTTCAAAAGTTCTCACATCCTCAGAATTGCTATTTCTGCTGGGGGAGTGGAAAATGCATTGCCCACAGATTTTGGTTCAGCTACTTTGATTCAGCTCTCTGCTAATGGGCTGGCAAGGGAGTGGAGCAAGACTCAGGGCCTTGGGCTCCTGCACACATGTGGGAGACCAGAAGTTTCTTCTCCACCCCATCTCATTGCAACCATTTGGGGATTAAATCAGAGGATGGAAGATCTCTTTCTCTCTCATTTTCTCTCATTCTCTCTGTAACTCTGACTTTCAAGTAAAATAAAGACACCTTTAAAACACACATACACCATAATTTGGATCATAAAACTGGTTTGCAGCCCATGTGATTTTTTGTGATATATAAAAGGTAGGAGACAGTAGTGACCCTTAACGTCACACTGCAATGTTGTGTTATGTCTCATGATTTCTAGGTCTGTACTGATCAGCGTGACTGAACTTCACAAAAATCAAAAGTTTTTGGTTCCTGTGCATATGCTTTAAGGCTACTAACTCTATTTCTAACTTTTCCTCCAGGTCAAAAACCAATGTTTTTTCTTTTTCATTGAAGTATTTTTTATGAAGTTCCCAGTTGTCCATACTACTTGGTCAAAGTCTACCGACGACTCTTCAGTGAAAGAACAATTGCTCTTCTAGTTGGCCAGCCCATAACTGACATCTTGATTCCTCTCAGGAACTGGAACCTGAAAATGTGAATATGAATGGCCAGGTCCATCCTTCGCACGGACCGCTGACAAATGCCATTTGCTTCGGGAATCTTTGCAAACCAAGCAACATCATTCTGGAAACCCATCCCTTCACTAACTTTCACTCATGCCCAGGGCTAAAGGAAATCTGCCTGGCTTGTGTAACAGAAATGAACAGAGTTAACCCTTGCTCCCTGATTCAGAATCGCAGCTCACATTCCCATGCATGCCTGTCTAAACCATGGTATTACTGTCATTTGATATAATCACTTTGCTCATGTAGTCTGCCTAACGAGCTTTTGGCAAAATAGTTAAATGAATGAGTGAATGGAATTAAAAAAAAAAAGGCAAGCTCAAACTAACAGTAGCTAAAATGAACTCTGGCTGCCTTGATAAAATCAAAACTGGCCCTTAACTCCTGTGGGTGTAGCCATGGTGTTTCTTCACTAACAATGCACTGGTAAAATGCTGTAATTCTTGGATTGTATGCAATTCTTTCTCATATCTTTTAGTGCCCCTTGGCTGGGACTTCCATTGGCTATCTTGTCATATTGGCCAGCCCTCATCAGTCTGACAGCATATGCATAATTCACCTTTAAACTATGGTGTTATCTTTTTAAGAAGTTGTTAATTATAGTAAGTCTTCCGCAAGTATTGCCATGACTTGTGATTAACCTTCCGCTACCCCTAGGCATACCAAGTAAAGCTCATTCCTTTGCCAAATTCAACCTACCAACGGTCACCCTATCTCTCCACCACGCAGTGACGGTGGGCTCAAACATAAGACACAATGACTTTGAACCTCTTAGAAAACAGTGTGAGGAACATTACACTCCTGATCTCAGGATGTGATGGGGATATGTCATTAAGAAACAAAAGCAAGCAAACTTTTTTTTTTAAGCAAGCAAACTTTTGACCTTGATATATGTGATGTATCTCATCAATATCAGTTCTACCAAAAGCAAAGGAGATATTCACACAAACTGAACACTAGAACTGCTTCCTTCACTTACCTTTGTAGGAATTTCCCCCTCTGGATACTTTGAAGATTTAAAAAATATATATTTTATTGATTTGAAAGGCATAGCAGTGGAGGGAGAGACAGAGAGAGAATGAGAGGGAGAGAGATCTCCCTTCTGCTGGCTCACTTCACAAGTTGCCACTATAGCCAGGTCTGGACCCAGTGGAAGTCAGAAGCTAAGAACTCCATGTTGGTTTTCCGTATTGGATGACAGGGCAAGCACTCAGGTCACCTTCTACTCTCCTCCTAGTGCAATTAGTGGGAAGCTGGATCAGAAGTGGAGCAACTGGGCCTCCAGCCCTCAGATAAGGGTTGCGGGTGTCACAAGTGATAGCTTTAACCCTCTCTACCACACTGCCTTGACAATTTTTGATGTAAAAATACAGATCTCCCAGGAGATTATGCTGTGGGTGTAGTAGGTTAAGCCTCCGTCTGTGGTATCAGCCTCCCACAAGGGCTGCTTCATTTCCACGTCAACTGTCTAGTTGGGAAAGCATTGAAGGATGGCTCAAGTTCATGGGCCCTAAAAGCCCACATGGGAGACCTGATAGACGCTCCAGACTCCTAGCTTTGGAAAGACCCAGCTCCAGCCATTTGGGAAGTAAACCAGCGGATGGAAAATCTCGCTGTCTTTCCTTCTCTGTCTCTCTAAATCTGCTTTTCCAATAAAAATAAAATAAGTCCTCTCCTCCTCCCAAAATGCAGATCTCCCAGTTACTCTATTAGTTCAATTGCTTTTTAAAAATGGTCATGTTTTGCATTCATAGAATAAGTTCTTTTATAGAATAAGTGCAAAACATCTCAGAAAAAAAATTAATGTATACAGGAATCATTTAGGCTAAGCAATACCTTACATTTCTTAAGATGAGCTACTGAAAAGGTGGTGACAAGCCATACCATCAACATCATCTAGAAATAAAAGTCCAACCTCTTGAAAGGAACCCAAAGGGAATCAGAATCCCAGGTTGATTCAGATGAACATCAAATTCTGAGCCACACCGTGTCTGAAGCTTAGTTTTCCCAATAAGAAAAATATGAACCACAGGAACATAAAATAAGCTGTATCAAACCATGGGGTGGGGTGGGTGAGGTGAGGTGGGAGTGGTCTTCAGAAAAACTGAAGGCAAAGAATGGGCTCGTGGTTTCAATGCAAACCTACAGACTCCATCTCTGGGTGCTTACTGTGAACTGCTGGATATTCTAGCACTTGGTCTGTCAGCTTCCACTGCAGCTGAAATAAGTCACAAAGCTAGGTAGTTCCCTGCATTTTAATTCAACCTCAATCAATAATCTTTGTGTAGTACTTTATAGGAAATGAAGAGCCTTAAGAAGTAGTTATGAATATTTTAGATACTGGGAAGCCTGTAAATCAATCAGCTTGACCCAATGCTTGCATATAAGACTACTCCATGTGAACCTGAGGCTGGCGTACAAGTTGAATTTGCTTGCCTCCACTTCCGCTTTGAGGATGATGAATAGAGACATTTTATATAATACAAACCTTCTCCAACAAAACACGAGTGAGCTGTTAGAGCACAGATGACTTGCCAAGGCTCTTCCTTGTGGTCAGCTGGGGCACTATGTACCAACCTTCCACTGGCACCTATGTGTGAAAAGAATCCTAAGCCAGAATGGAGTAATCAGTGTCTCCCTAGTGGTGCTGTGATGGAGTGACCATCACCAATGAAACACTTGACAACAAAATCTTTAAATAGACTTTCCTTGCTTTGAGGAATTGAACTAATTCCAAATGCAACAACTATAATCACTGGGAGGAGGATGTCTGCCAAGAAAACATTGTTATAGAGGGAAACACTGAGGCCTTAGAAGGTCTAATTTTAGATACTAGAATCCACTGAGTGGTGAAACCCTTCTCTTGTCCCCAGGCACTGGTTACTCCTTTTGGGCTGATCTGTACTCCAGCTTTCCACATGAAATCCCATGGGTGAGTTCAAGTCCACATCAGTATCTCAAAAGGCTGGTGTTGGACATGCATCTCCACCCTGCTGGAAGACAGATTCAGGTTGGTCTAAGGAGGGGAAGGATGGTTTTGTCAGGAGAGGAGGGGTAGAGAGATGGGGACAGGCAAACGAGCACAAGGAAGACCCAGAGGTGGTGCTAGGTGATTCAAAGCAGCTAGGCTAAAAACAGAATCAGTTTTATCTACTCATGGGAGTAGATAGTAGTATGGTAGGGCAGGTAAAGCTGCTGTCTGCAATGCCCACATTCCTAATGGGCACAGATTCAAAGCCCCAGCTGATCCACTTCTGAACCAGGACCCTGCCAGTGGCCTGGGAAAATAAAGGAAGTGCTTGGACCTCTGCCACAGATGTGAGAGAGTAAGTGAGTGAACCAAGAGATGTAAGGTGTCTCTCTTCCTCTCCTTCTCTGAAGTTCTTTAAAAAGAAAGGAAAACAAAACAGCCCCAGCACCCAATCAAGGGGCATTTCCCAGCTAATTATTCCCATTTCACAAGCTGAGAAATCCAAACACACAGGATACCAGGCCAAAGGGCCCCTGGCCAGCAGCTGCCTAGCAAAGGACCATTACCAAAGTCCACTCCCATAAGGAGCAGTTTACCACAGTAGGAACTTCAGATTTAGCATCAGAAAAGAGACAAACCATCTATCCACATCTGGGTGATTAGAAATCGGCCCGGGGGCGAGACAGGAGTCAGAAGGTGGTTCTAGGAATGACATGCATGCAGGCTTGGCTTCTCCCTGGGCCACTTTCCAGGCAGCTGTCAAGAGGAGACAACACCCTCTAGAAGTGTGGTGAAGAGAAGAACTGCTGAAGGAGGAAGTGCCAAAGAAAATGTTTAGCAAATACATTTCTTGCCTGGCTTGTTAAAAACATTTTAAAGCAGTTGCTATTTTCCTGCTTAACACTCATCCTGAAAATAGCACTCACCTGCCTGCATAAAAAAATCTTCTCTTACCCACCTATACAGAACAGATGTTGTAGATACCCCCCCAAATAATTGAAAAATAAATGAATTTATACTTCTTCAAAAGCCAAATCCTAAGGCTTTTAGAAAGATTAGAAGCCTGCTAAGAATCTTGGTAGAGTTTACCACTCATACTTTAAGGAGGGCACATCATGAGACCAAGAGTGAACAGTTACATGCTGTTGAAGAGTAAATGAATCAAAACTGTTCTTTTCTGTATGATGCGACACCTCACCCCTCTACCTGAAGAGTGGATGGGCGAAATCATGGAGAGCTTCAGACCCTACCTACATTTTTACTCTGCTTTTTCCTATACATAAACAAACCTAAGAAAAAGCTTAATTTTTAAAAGATATATTTTATTTTTATTACAAAGTCAGATATACAGAGAGGAGAAGATACAGACAGGAAGGTCTTCCATCTGTTGATTCATTCCCCAAGAGGCCACAATGGCCAGAGCTGCGCCGATCTGAAGCCAGGAGCCAGGAGCCTCTTCCGGGTCTCCCACACAGGTGCAGAGTCCCAAGGCTCTGGCTGTCCTTGACTGCTTTTCCAGGCCATATGCAGGGAGCAGGATGGGATGCGGGGCCACCAGGATTAGAACCAGCGCCCATATGGAATCTCAGCACATGCAAAACAAGGACTTTAGTCACTAGGCTACTGTGCAGGGCCCGAAAAAAACTTAATTTTTAAACTAGATATAGCAAGGAGACAGGCGTGACAATGACAATAACAACCATCAGAGCAAACAAGCTCTGGAACGCCTTACCCTTGAAGTTGCCAGGCCCCAAGGGACGCCCCGTCCACTGGGGAGGCACCATGTCCTTGGTTCTTGCTGTGTTCACCAGGGGCTGCAGGGGTCGCTGGGACACAGGCATCCCAGGATGGTCCCCGTGGGAGACCAGCATTGTGCTGCCGGCTCCATCCCGGCCCAGCTCTCTGAGTAACTGTTTTCCAAGGAAAATTAGGTAAATTTTAAAGAGTTTAGGTCCAGGGGCTCAACTGGCTCATCCTCCACTTTATGACACTGGTATTCCATAAAAGCACTGGTTCAAGCGCCATCTAATCCACTTCTGATCCAGCCAATGGGGAGTGAATCAGCAGACAAAAGGTCTTCATCTCTGTCTCTCCTCGCTATACAATGTAAATCTTAAAAGGAAAAAAGCACAATATTTAAACCCTATTTTTGCCATTATTTAAATGACTTTGAGTACTCTCATAGTTTTATTTCCATGTTTTAATATTTTGTGACAAGGTTATTTTACAAAATATCACTTTGAAATTGTAACAAAAATTCTATTCTAAAATTAACTTGCTAATTTGAAAGGCAGTTACAGAGAAAGAAAGATCTTTCATCTGCTGGTTCATTGCCTAAATGGCCAAAATGGCTAGGGTTGGGCCTGGCCAAAGCTAGCAGCCTAGAACTCCTGGATCTCCAACAGTGGTAGTGGAGGTCAATAGTCCTGGGCCATCTTATACTGTTGTCCCAGGCACATAATCCAGAAGCTGGACCAGAAATGGAGCAATCAGGTCTCAAACCTGTATCCATGTGGGGCAATGACGCACAGGCAGCAGCTTAACCACTGAGCCCAATACGATTCTTAACTGAATGCCTATTATCGCTTAACTGTATAAATTCCACATGCCTAGTAATGGTGAGGTTTTCTAATACTATTATATCAATGAGTCATCAGTAATATTAAGTATTTGGGTGGGACCAATCGGATAGGTGGGTCAGAAACCTTGTACGTAATTGCTTGCCGAAAGGTTTCTACCTAAGTAGAAGTAGAGCATTAATGAGGTTGCAATTGGACATGCTGGTCATTAAGATGGTGCTCTAGGGCCATAAGGAAGTGTGGCCGGCAATCACGTCATAATTAACAGGCTAAACTTTGGAATGAGAGATGACTGTGTGTGTGTCGCTGCCACCCAGTAAGTGTGCCAACTTTTAAAAAACAATTCTTGGTTCTGTCAGTTTCTTCAGCAGCAAAAAGGAGGTCTGATGTGCCAACAGCCAGCCCCCTGCTGCCTGGCACAATGCTGAAGATTAACTTAGACAATGACTTGCACAGGATCCACTTGGAAATCAGTCAACCCACATCAGTCACTAAAAAGCCATTTCCTGGAAATATAACATCTTGAAGTTCTAAACTATGTGGAAATCCTAGAAGGGACAGATTTTTTCTACAACAGATAAATATACCTTTGAGCTTCATTCAGTTGTAAATATTTGGCCCCTGCCACTATCATATCTACCCAAAATAGTTTTAATTGCTTAAAGAATGACTTATTTTTTAAAACGCAAAGAGAAAGGTGGGGGAAAAGAGAGAAAGATCTTCTATCCTTAAATACCCCAGATACGCACAATAGTCAGGGCTGTGCCAGGCCAAAGCCAGCAGTCAGGAACTCCATCCAGGTCTCCCACGCAGATGGCAGGAAGTCAAGTACTTGAACAATCACTGCCAGCTTTTTCAGGCACATTGGCAGGGAGCAGGAGCTGAAGCAGAGGAACCAGGACTTGAATGAGCAGTGATAAATGATGTGGGTGTCACCCAGGGTGGCTTAAACAGCTGTGGTGCAACAAGGGTTCCTTGCCCTAAAATATTTTTAAATTTTAATATTGCTTGGGTAACCCCATAATAAGACACAGTTTCATAAGTGATTATCAAGAACAGGTGCATGACATTTTTTAAAAAAATTTGTTTTTGAGCCCTGCGCCATAGCCTAGTGGTTAAATTCTCATCTTGCATCCATCAGGATCCTATATGGATGCCAGTTTATATCCCAGTTTCTTCCCTTCCCATCCAACTTCCTGCCTGTGGCCTGGGAAAACAGTTGAAGTTGGCCCAAAGCCTTGGGATCCTGTACCTGCATGGGAGACCCAAAGGGAGCTCCTGACTTCTGGCATTGGATCGACTCAGTTCCGGCTGTTGTGGCCATCTGGGGAGTGAACTAGCGATGGAAGATCTTTCTCTGTGTAAATCTGCCTTTCCATAAAAAACAAATAAATCTTTTAAAAATTGCTAAATAAGAACAGGACTTTCATGCAATGGAAGGGAGTCCACTCAGCTTATGCTGAGCGGGATGCGGTACAGAGCAGTCCTAAGGAGCGGCACGCCAATCTGGCGGGTCTAGAACAGGCCCGACTGATGCTCTCTGTTTCTAGCCAGTTCTGCAGTGTGTCTGCCGCATCACACACAGATCTAACAGGTGTGAGGATGGAGAATGAGGCCACCTGTGGAGTGTGTGAAAGGACGCACACAGCATGCATGTCAGGGGACTAAATATATTTCAGATGACGAAAGGGAAAGCACTTTACCGCGTTGGCCTAGAAACCTTATTTTCAAAACTAACACTTGATTCCTTCATCAACAACTGCTGCTGCGAATTGGCAAAGGCAACATTTTTTCTCTAGCACGTGGGGTGGCAAGCCTCTGGTACCCCTCCACAGGTAAACACGAGGCTATGACCACAAAGCAGAAAGGACACAATACTTGATGGAACACTCCTGTGTGGGTCCTTGGGTATGGTGATGAAAATCTGCATTTCAGTGTCCCAAGCAGGCTGCACAGCTTGTGTCAGCTTGCAAGTAGGTAGCCAAAACAGTGACAGATGAAGAATTAATTATAGCAGGAATGTATAATTGGGAAAACATCCTGGTGGCATGGCCAAGACTTTTCAGGTTTCATGTAACAAGAATGAAAAAGGAACCCAAACTACGTCAAAATCTGGAAGGCACAGTGTTCTGTAGAAAGCAGGTGGCAGTGTCACTAGTGAGGTTTGTACGCTCCTCTGTAACTGAGTCCCTCGCTCCCAGCATCATCTTCCATGTACGTTGGCAGCACTTACCACCTCCGCATCTCTTTGGAGCATTTTAAACTTTGACAGCAGCCTAATTTAATAGATATTTATAGACTAGGAGATAAAACTTAACTGAGAGTGGAACTGTTGAAGAATTGCTACAGGCTGCGGAATCCACTCATTGATATAAAACGCAGCAGACTGGTGAGGCAAAACTGCCAGGTAGAGAAAATAAAGGGCAAGGAGTGCTCCTTTAAGATTTACCAACTGTCAACGCATGTTATCTTCCATGTAAATCCTATTCTTAAAATAGAGCTTTCTTCCTGGCATTCTGAAAATCGACACTCCTAAACCTTATACTCCAACACAAACAAGAAAGGGGGGAAATATTATCATCTGAAAATGGTTATAGGTGATTTGACGGACCTAAATAAAGCTAACAAGATCTTTGAACTGGGATCCACTGAACCTTCCAGGCCACTCCTGAAATAACTCTCAACGTGGAAAAACGGGTTGCTTCTTATTCTGTAGTTTCTTAATGCAAAGGTAAGCAGCTTTACAAGGCTTAGCCATCCTCACAGCTGACCCAGCAGCATTCTTTACTCCACTTGTGAGGAAACACAAGTAGATTTCCCCCCACAGTATAATACCAAGGCACAGACTAACTAAAAATATCAGTTTCTCTTTTATTTAGTATGAGTAAGAAATTCTAAAAGCACCAGGCTTTTTTGTCATCAATATTAGTTTCTTAATGGAATGTGTAACTGATGACTGAACTCCAAAGTTATTTTTTACATGACCGAAACTTTGCATTTAGTACCAGCTGTTGAACTCTCTCACACCATCCCCACTACACCAAAGGGAAGTGGTAAGTGGTGGGCTTGACAGAACAATATTCATGATGCCACTCTCCCTCGATGGACCCGCCTAATTGCCTTGAAGAGAAAGACTACCCTGACTGCTCCAGGGTTGAATGAAAATGGCGGAAAGATGAAGGGCAGAGGAAAGCACTTGGTCCAGTCATTGAGACATCCACACAAGTACTTGAATCATCACTGTGCTGCCTTCTTGGGTCTTTATGAGTAGGAAATTGGAGTCAGGATCTGGAGCCTCACAGGAACCCACGCTCTCTGATGAGGGCTATGGGAGTGTCCTGTGAGGCTCACGACGCAGCTCTGGGCAGGTGTACAACACTGATCATGTGCACTGATGTCAAGTCCCAGTCCTGGTGATCTCACTCACTACCTGAGGAATGACAATGTGTGAAGGACAACTCAATGATCAGAAACAATGAGAGTTGTTACAACGCAGCATAGGACTAAAACAGCACACAGGCACTTTTTAAAAGAGACTTCTTACATTCTCTTTGGAATAGTGTTGTAGTGGATATAGCTCCAAGCATGCCCACTTGCCATTCTCTGAATACTGACTCAAGCAAGAGATATGAATGAAGAAATAAAGAAAAAGATAGAAGAAAAAGAAGACAAAAGAAAAGCAACAGCAGCTGGAAAAACATATTTCCATCCAGTTATCTGGAAAATGAACTTGCCTCAGCTGCTAAGATCTAAGTATTTAGGGAGTAACAATATTTTTGGGACTGGGAGGCTGTGTCAGAACAGAGGATTAAGTGGCGAATGACCTGGAACGGGGATCTGATTCTCCCTGCAGGGGCCAAGACATTTCTGTACTTGACTGTCCTCCATCTAGAGTCTCACGGATGTACTTCCTCCACAAGGAATAGAGCACACACTTCTTATTCGGGCAGGAAGGCAAAGGTGGCCTGAAGTGTCTTCAAGTGGTGAGTTTTGTGCTTCCTTAGTTTCTGAAACACACACCCGGGTCCATCGAGGGAGAGTGGCATCACGAAAATGGTTCAGTCTTGCTCACCACTTACCACTTCCCTTTGGTGTAGTGGGGATGGTGTGAGAGAGTTCAACAGCTGGTAGTAAATTCAGTTTTGGTCATTTAAAAAATAACTTTGAATGGAGTCCAGTGTGGAAATTATTTCTACACTGGACAGCCCATGGATGGGTATCTGTGGCTAAAAGAGGCCATGCAGCAAGACTGAGAAAATGTGAAACAACCTCTAAGAACTGGCTCAGCAGCACTCACATGAATCACTTTGGGCAGAATGGGAGAGAAGGATGACCCATCACCGATGTGCATCCAGATGAGCATGCCAAGGCCTGAGACGAAAGCAAGTTGCAAGAGAAGTCCTGTAACACTCTGCCACCCACCCCCAACCTAGCGTCAACCACAGGCATCTTTTTATTTTGTCAACAGTTTATTATCAAAAGTGAGAGAAACTAAACGGAAAGAGAAATTGATTTTGTACACACCCTGTGTGGCAAAAATAGCCAGTTATTCTACTTTGAACAGGTCAGATGCCATGTAATATTGCACAATAATTGGGAGCAAGGAAGTAACCAGATACTTTATGAAATATTTCTTAGATTTTCTCTTGAAAAGGAAATAAACTCCAACAGTCACTCAATAAATGGTCACAGGGTGTCACCATCTCGAGGAATGATACTGTTGGCCAGGAAGGATATAAAGCTGTCAGCTTTTGAAAGCTGTGCACCTGTTGAAATAGCCTTTATGGTCCCTCGTTGCATTATATGGCTAAGAATTTTTACAAAGGAAAGGAAGTAGGTTCAGAAAGGTTCATGCATGTTCATGCAGGTAACAAGTGAACTAGAGCTCAGGGCTTACTATCTGGTATCAGAAATTCCTGTGTAAAAACAGAGAGGACTACCCAAATACATTTAACTAGTATTTACATACTCGAACATACTCAGCTCCTTTAAATATAAGCACAAAGGGAAACCAGAGTTCATGGATGTAGTACACTGAAAACTGTATTTGCTATGTATGTCAGCTATGTCTGCATACAGTGTAAGAAAACCATATTTCCTAGTCCTTTTTGACAATTTACCACATGCAATATATTTTACTTTTAAGAACTCTGACATACCTTACACCCCATTCCACTTGGTATGTGAACCATGTGCATACATATCCCATTTTCCAGCAGGGTAACACAGCAGACTGTCATAGGCATGGTCCATACTTGTAGCCTCATTATTTATTTATTTATTTAGTTAGTTAGTTAGTTAGTCATAATAGGATTACTGAGATGGGAACAGAAGTCTGGAACGGGTGTTGATCACAGTAGTGGAGATGTTGTCAAAGATGTCCACACCCACATCAGAGTGCTTGGGTTGGAGTCCTCACTGTTTCTGATCCCACCCTCCTGCTGATGTGCACCTCAGCAGGCAGCAGATGAGGGCTCCCCATCTTGGGTCTCTGCCACCCACGTGGGAAACCTAGGTTAAGTTCTTCTTCACATCTCCCTTCAATCTGGCCTCGTCCTGGCTGTTGTGGGCATTTGGGGAGTAAATCAGCATACGGCAGATCTCTCTCTCCCTCTCCTCTCCTCCTTCTCTCCTTCCTGCTCTCTCTCTGTCTCTCCCTCAAATTAAGAATAAATGCAGACAACAATGAGAACAAAATATAACAACTGTTTTCCAATTAGCGACCAAGAAACTAGATGATCTATTCAGCTCACAATAGTCACAAATCACAAAATCTTAGTCTTGGCTCTAACACTAAATTCATTCTGCAAAGTTGCTTTATCTGTATATGTTTTAAGCACATTCATACTTTGTGATGAACAAAGTTTTTCTCCTCTTTATATGTGAAACTAAGACAAAAATCATGTGCCTGAGAGTGTTAATGATAGTATTGCCACATTGGGCACCTTGCATACTTAAAGACCTTTCCTTTATGTTATGTATTTTTTCAATGAGCTTTTATGACATTCCTTTCACATGCCTTAGCATCAGGACATATCCAAGGGAGTCAGTCAGGCCAGCCATGGGGTTTTTAACAGGAAGGGACTATCAATCAATTATATAATTCAGTGACTAATGCTATTCTTCCTAAGTATAAGGAAAGAATTAATTTCCAATTTAAATTATTGAGTTTTTTGTTTTTACTTTAAAAATAATATGCTGTTTCAAAATCAGTCAATGGGGTATGCAAAATGAAAGTCAAATCTCTTTGTCTTTCAATTAATTCCCAATTCTACTCCCAGATTTTTATACATATTTGTATGCCTTAGTAGCTATATATTCTCCCTTTTTTTAAAAAGATTTATTCATTTTTATTGGAAAGGCAGATTTACAGAGAGAAGGAGACACAGAAAGATCTTCCATCTACTGGTTTACTCCCAAAATGGCCCCAACAGCTGGAGCTGAGCCAATCCAAAGCCAGGAGCCAGGAGCTTCTTTCAGGTCTTCCATGTGAGTGCAGGGTCCCAAGGCTCTGGGCTGTCCTAAACTGCTTTCCCAGGCTACAAACAGAGAGCTGGAAGGGAAGTGCAGCAGCCAGGACACAAGCAGACACCCATATGGGATCCAGGAACATGCAAGGCGAGGGAGGACTTTAGCCACTAGCCTACCATGCAGAGCCCACATTCTTATTCTATTCTATTCTATTCTATTCTATTCTATTCTATTCTATTCTATTCTATTCTATTCTATTTTATTACATTGTATTATGTGACACAGTTTCATAGGTACTGGGATGCCCCCCACCCTCCCCACACCCTCCCCCTACCCTCCCCCTACCCTCCCCCCATGTTGGATTACTCCACCTTATTACATAACCACAGTTCAAGCTCAGTTGAGATTCCCTCACTGCAAGCATATACCAAACATAGAGTCCAGCATCTTACTGTCCGGCCTAGTTCAACGGCTTCTTAGGGAGACCCTTCCAATATACCATCAGCAAAAATTTACATCATTATGGAGTTAGTTGGCATAGTAATGAGTAACCAATATGTTAAAAATAAATGCGAGTTCTTAACCACCTTCTGTGACCACCTCATTGACATTTCAATTTTAGTTTATACACAACTTATAACATAACATACATAGCATTACATGTTTTACATAACATCATATCATCTTAAATTAAGGCAAACATGTGGTATCTAACCTTTTGGGATTGGCTCATTTCCCTTAGCATTATGGTTTCCAGTTTGGCACATTTGGCCACAAAAAACTGCATTTTGTTTTTTTTTAATAGCTGAGTAGTATTCCATGGAGTAGATGAACCATAGCTTTCTTATCCAATCCTCTGCTGATGGGCATATTGGTTGCTTCCATGTTTTTGTAATTACTGATTGTGCTGCTATGAGCATAGGAGTGCATGTTGGTTTCTCATAAAACAGGTGATTTGGATATATTCCTAGGAGTGCTATTGCTGGATCATACGGTATGTTGATTTTAAGTTGTTTCAATGTTCTCCATACCGATTTCCATAGAGGCTGTACCAACCTGCATTCCCACCAGCAGTGGAGTAGGGTTCCCTTTTCTCCACAGCCTCGCAGAGCCCACATTCTTTTTAAAAAATCTTTTTAAAAGTCTATTGTGGGGCCCGGTGGCATGGCCTCGCAGCTTAAGTTCTCGCCTTGAACGCGCCAGGATCCTATATGGATGCCGGTTCTAATCCCAGCAGCTACACTTCCCATCCAGTTCCCTGTTTGTGGCCTGGGAAAGCAGTTGAGGACGGCCCAAAGTTTTGGGACCCTGCACCCGCATGGGAGACCTGGAAGAAGCTCCTGGCTCCTGTCTTCGGATCAGCACAGCACTGGCCATTGCGCTCACTTGGGGAGTGAATCATCAGATGGAAGATCTTCCTCTCTCTCTCCTCCTCTCTGTATATCTGACTTTGCAATAAAAAAAAATTTAAAAAAAATTTTTAAAAAGTCTATTGTGCATCTCTGATGATCCTTTGGGGTTTCTTTTTTGTTGTTGTTTTGTTTTTGTTTTATTTTAATTATTTTTTTTTATTTTAATTATTTGGAAAGTCAGAGTTACAGACAGAGGAGGAGAGATCTTTACAAAGATCTTCCATCCCCAGGTAAACTCTCCCCATGGCTGCAACAGCTGACGTTAAGCCAAGCTGAAGTCAGGAGCCAAGGACTTCATCCAGGTTTCCCACATGGGTGGCTGGAGCCTCAACCCTTGGGCCATCTTCCATTGCTTTCCCAGGCACATTAGCAAAGGGATAGATTGAAAGTAGAACAACTGGGACATGAACTCATGCTCATGGGATGCCAGTGTCATAGAAAGCTGCTTTAAAAACTCTACAACACTAGGTCCCCATCTATGGGTCTTTCTACATCATCACATGAGACTGTAGTCTTTTATAACAATCAGAGAATGGAAAATCACTCTCCCCAAACTCCAGTCTGCCCTACCACCAACAGTCTGTCCCTCCAACACCAAAATTCCTCAAAAAATGCTAATGTCTCTCAATCTAAAAAATAAAAATGATACCATATTGCTGTTTATTTATTAAGTTGAGTAGATGCAAATATTTCTTTAAGTCTCCTGACATGAAAAATTTCCTTTTGTGAAATTTTGCATGACTTCATCAAGTTATTTATCATTTTCTTTCAAATTTTTAATGCCTCTTAAAAGTAAAGAAAGTGCTACATAGAGGAAAATAAAAAATAAAATTTAAGATCTTACAGTACATTGAGATTTTTTTTTACAGCTTACACATATCCATATACATACCAAGACACATTAGCATGCACATAAACTAATGCATGCCCTGATTTTCATCACTTTCACAATGTATCTTTCCACTATAGCACTCAGAAACTGAACTCATTTTTCACAGCTACATGGTATTCCATGACTTGAATGTCTCACATTTTTATTACACCAGTTCTCTACTCGGAAGCATTTAGGTCAGCTGTAACTATTTGTAATTACAAACAACATCGTAAGCAACATTCTTTCAACTACATCTCATCGTACAGCTATGTTAAGGGGTCAGGGGTTGGAGATGGGGTATCCCAGCCATGGGCAAGGCAAAGTGTTTACACAGGTATTGCCGTAAGAGTGCCAAGAAAACTACAGTCCCACCAATGACACTGACCAAATCATAAAATATTCCCATAACTGAACTCTTCCTCAACTCTTTATCCAGCCTCTTCCATCCAAATCCCTACTCCCCCGCCACCCTGTCTACTTTGTCAATATTTCTTCCAGATAAAGCCTGTGAACTATTTCTTTGTTCAGCCTTCAATTCCTCTTTCTTTCTTTTTTAAGATTTGTTTTATTTATGTGAAAGTAGAGTTACACAGAGAGAGATCTTCCATCTATTGGTTCATTCCCCACATGGCTGCAATGGCTTAGTGCTGGGCCAATTACAAGCCAGGAGTGTCTTGTGGGTTTCCCAGATGAAGGGTCAGGACCCAATCACTTGAGCCAGCCTCTGGTGCATTCCCAGGGACATTGGCAGAGAGCTGAGTTGGAAGTAGAGCAGCCAGGACAGCAACTGGTACCCACATGGGATATCAGGGTCATAGTATGGAGCTTAATTTACTATGCGACAATACCAGCCCCTCAGTCTCTGTATAAGACAAAGCTCATCCTCACTGTCCTCACCTTTCCTAACAATCTGTAAAACCATACCTTCCTTCCAACAGCCTCTCCTCAACACACACACACACACACACACACTCCCTCAGGTCATTCATATGTTGCTTATCTCATTAGCACCAATGGCCATCAAACATACACAAGTATATAGAGTATAAACCATACCACATGCTTCAGTTATGTGTTTCTGGTCTATCTCGTGCTATAATTATGAACTTCCAAGACAGGGATTAAAAAGGGGATCTTATTAAATCATTTGCACAGCTGTGCCATTTTGTAAATTTCAATCAATTCCAAATTCATGATGGTAAAACTTCACCTATTTTTAAGTTATTGGAATTATCTTTCCTAGGCTGCTGTAGCAATTAGAACTAGAAACATGCAGGGTGCCTCTGATTTCTGAAACACATAATTTTCTAGGGAATGTTTAAAATAAGAAAGGGAAATGACAAATTCTTCCATGTGAAACATGGACCACATTTGAGAGATGATGAGAGTTGGGAAACAGACATGGGGCAGAAATGGAATGCTTTATACACTCAGTCCTTTGAGGTTTCAACTGTTGTTTTTCTATTTAACGTATTCTTTAAAGATTTAATTATTGAGTAGCCAGATGGAAGGCAGAGAGACAGAGAAAGCTCTGTCATGATTTGCTTCAATCCCCTAAATGACTAAAACAGCCAGGTCTAGGTCGAGCTGAAGCCGGTAGCCAGAAACTCTGTTTGGTTCTCCTACATGGGTGGCTAGGGCACAAGCACTTGGACCATTATCTTCTACTGCTCTTCTGGGTTTAGCTAGGACTCAAACTGTCTCACAGATATGGGATGCTTGCCATTGCAAGCAGGAGCTCAACCCACTGCACCACAGCACTGGCCCCATACTTAGTGGATTCTGTTTATCTCTGTTTCCTTTAATACCATAGATTGGTACTAAAGACAAATATCCAAGTCAGTATGCAGTACAATTAACAGTAAGTGTAACTGTTGTAGAAATACATAACATATATCACGGTGGCAATTTGACAACATTTATTACGTTTCTAGTGTAGTGCAACCTATGTATATTAACAGATGTGCATATACTCTCATGTAACTAGCAGTAATAAAAGATTGGAAACAACATAAATACTAAAGAAATATAATAATACACTGGCTCAACAATAAAATAGAATGCAGAAGCCCCTTGCATTTGGAAATGAGTATGCAATGTGTGCATAAAATATTTTTAAGATACAGTATTAAGGGGCCACTGTTGTGGCACAATGAGTAAAGTTAATGCCTATGAAGCCAGCACCTCACATAGCTGCTGGTTCAAGTCCTGGATGCTCCACTTTCAATCCAGCCCCTTGTTGACAGGCTGGGAAAAAACAACGAAGGATGGGCTTGGGCTCCTGCCACCCAAACGGGAGATTTCAAACAAGTTTCTGGCTTCTGGCTTTGGCCTGATCCAGACCCAGCCAATGCAGCCATTCAGAGAGTAAACCAGTGCATGCGACATCTCTCATTTTCTCCCCTTCTTTGTCTGTGACTCTGACTTTCAAATAAATACATTACTCTTTAAGAACAGATCCGTGTTGACAGTGCAAGATACAGAATATTATATTTCATATACTATCATTTATATCATTAAAGGAAGACTTTGAATGCAATATACCTTATTCACTGACTCTGTATTTGCAAATTCTACTCCCTAACACAGACTTGGTACCACTCATCAATAACAGCACTTTCATGGTCAATTTCAGGCACGCACAGAGTTATGAAAAAGTTGGAACTGCTCAAACTGCACTATCTTAGCTGAGGTGGCACAAGGCAACACACACCCACTTTGGCTCTCACACTGTAAGCCAGGGCCCCCTCTTAGCTTAATTTAGGGTCATGCCTTTCTCATTTGTGCGCTTTGTTGGTGAGTCAGCCTTTAAAATGGCCCAAGCTAGGCCTGGCGCAGTAGCCTAGTGGATAAAGGTTCTCGCCTGGCTTGCGCTGAGATACCCACATGGTGCTGTTTCATGTCCTGGCTGCTCCACTTCCTTCCAGTTCCCTGTGGCCTGGGAAAGCAGCCAAGGACAGCCCAAAGCCTTGGGACCCTGTACCCATGTGGGAGACCTGGGGGAGGCTCCTGGCTCCTGACTTCAGTTTGGCTCAGCTATTGCCACTGCTGCTACTTGGGGAGTGAGGTAGTGGATGGAGGATCTTTCTCTCTGTATCTCCCTCTCCCTGTAAAATCTGACTTTCCAATAAAAAATAAATCTTAAAACAATAAAATAAAATGGTCTGAGCCTAGTGTCAAAATGCTCTCTCCACATTTCACAGCACAGGAAAGTCACGGTGCACCTAGCTAATGCGTGTTAAGTGAGCTTTGTTGGGGCCTGTGGGTTGTGAGCCCGCTGTTAATGAATCAACACAACATAACAGATAAGGTCTTCATGCAGATGTACACAGAAAAGGTTGCAACCACAAACTCCAAGGCAGCTATTCCTATATTTTCTATAAGTGCAATGGCCCCACATTCATGAATTCAGCATTTGCAGTGACTTGCTAAAACACAAATACCTGGATAAGAACTGACTGTGTGATTTTTTTTCTATGCACAGAATGCCTCTGGATGCTCGCAATGATTGGAGGAAGGGGCACCATGGTGGGGTGAAGGTTATGATCCTTTCGATGGAATATTCTTTCCACTGCATGTCTTGCAAACATTCTTAGTTTAATACCACACCCGTTTTTCAATTTTCAGAAGAAATGGAAGCTACATCCAGAAGCATGTTTACAGAATACCGAACAAATTGTTTAAAGACTGTCCCTAGTGCAATTAATTGCAAAGGTAACAGACACCTGAATAACAAAACCTTCTGTTAATTTTAGTCGGTTTATGTAAATGTTTAATGTGGCTATTTCAAGGAGCTGTAATGAATTACTGTGCTGAATATAGATATTTTGGATAACATTTCTCACCCAAAAAAATTAAAGCTGCCATTTTTCTCCTGTCTCCCTCTGCAAACACAGATCCTGTAACACTTCTACCTGGACTGAAGACACGCTGTGCTGTATTTTGCTTAAGGAGATAACAACTAACTCTTTCTCCAGCTCAACTAACACGTGATAGTTTCTATCACCACAATCACTTCATCAGAGCATTTTCCTGGAGATGGTAAGGGTTGGAAAGATGGGGGATGATCTGTTCTTTCACTGATGGTTTACCATGCTTCTGCTTGAATTTGCTTTAAAAAAAAATTGGGGGCCAGTCAGACAGCTCAACGGGCTCATCTTCTACCTTGCAGTGCTGGCATCCCATACGGGCATCAGTTCATGTCCGCCTTGCTCCAGTTCTAATCTAGCTCCCTGTTTGTCACCTGGGAAAGCAGAGGAAGATGGTCCAAGTTTTTGGGACCCTGCATTTTTGTGGGAGACCCACAAGAAGCTTCTGGCTTCAGATTGACTCAGATTCAGCCCCTGCGGCCATCTGAGGAGTGAACCAGTGGACAGAAGATCTTTCCCTCTCTGTCTCTCCTGTTCTCTCAATAAAATCTGCCTTCCTAATAAAAACAAATAAATATTTTTTTAAAGTATTTTCTTTTTTTTTTTTTTTTTTTGAAAGCGAGGCAGAGCAATAGAGACAAATCTTCAATATGCTGGCTTACTCCCAATATCCAAGTAACTAGGGACTCAGTCCGGGTCAGCCCACGTGGGAGGCAGGAATCCAGGCATCTGAGTCATTATCTACCCTCTGTCTCCTGGGTATACACTGGTTGAAAGCGGGATCAGACCAGAGGAGCCAGAACTTGAGCCAGGCGCTCTTACATCAGGTATGACAACTTAGCTGCTGTGTGAAACGCCTGCCCTGGAGCTTGATTTCTTAAGATGAAGATTCCACAAAAATAAAAGCTCAACTCCAGTAAGAAATTATAATCACATAAAAACACAGGCTCAGAACCTAGATCTTTCTAATCCCATAATGTCATATTTTAAGGTACCTGAACTATAATGTGTGGTGCATCCAATCTACTGCTTACCTGGATTTTGCTACGTGGCAAGCATTTGATACACGTTACTTAATTAGATCTCCATGACTCTGCAAAGCAATTACTGGGATACTCATTCAAGACAAGAAACTTGAGTCTAGAGGTAAATAATTTACTCAGGGTCACCTAGGTAGTAAGTGGTGGGGCAGGGATTTGAACTAAATGTTCTGTGTCCAAGACTACACAGGGAATAAGTGGCTACTTGCAAAAGAGAAATAATTAATCATTTTAGATAAAAATAGGAGAGGTGCATTTTGAGAATACACAAACTCCAAACTATCAGACATGACTCAGATGTGCAATCAATATCTGACGTGTTCAGGAACAAAAAGGCAAGCTGAGCCTGGTCTGAAGCCAAGGTTGCACTGTATTTATTAGGGACTGCCTGAACACCTCTTCTCCCAGTGTCTCAGGGCTTGCCTGATTCTCTCTTTTGCTGTCATCTCAGACGCCAGTCTATGAGACAGGCCTTTCCTGATCCCTCAGGTAATGTGACTCAGGTCACGGGTCTGCTCCTATCACACTGCTATTTTATTTTTATTATCAACTTCCAACATTGCTTTGTAGATTTCGTTGCTTACCTGCTTAACGTCTTTCTCCCAGTGGCACAGATCATCCTGTGAAAACAGGGGCCTGGTGTTCGGCAAATACTAAGCCTTTGATAAACAGTCATTGAGTTTGATAAAGGAAATTCTGCAAACAGTTCTTGAATGGACTATTAATTGTAGCAGGATGGGATGGGAGCCGTATATTATCGTTAAGGAGTCTAATATGATGTAAGGATGATATATCCTAAAGCCACAGTTGACTTATTATGAGAAAATCCACAAGAGTCACGCAAGAAATGGGAGAATTAAAGGTTCCAAACAAAGATCAAAACTGTGTAGAAAACCTTTAAAGCTTTTATGAAAGGGTTAACATTGAGTTACACTTTTAAGTTTCAAATCAGGGAAAGGAGACAGATATTCCAAGTGCTATTCTAGTGGTTTACTGTGCCCTACCCAGGGAGAAGGGAGAACTAACTGTAAGCCCAGAGCGCTGACCTGAGATCACACCACAAGGAATCTTGCCTATCAGGCTTGGAAATGAGTCAACGCGATAAGCAACCTGGGACCAATAATAAAATTCTTAGGCAGGGTTGTGACAAGATGTTTCCCAATGTTTTATGACAAGTAGAAAATCTTGCTGACTAGGAACTCTGTTGCACTGAAATCAAGGCAACACTAAACTGGTTGCCAATAGTCATACCAATAAAAGCTACCCTTTATGGAGGGCTCATAAAGTGCTGGACATTTTGTAAGTCATTTGGCAACATCTTAACTAGGCAATTTTTATCCCAGCCCAACTTGATTATCCCAGTTGTCACACTATGAAATGGAATTCCAAGGAGCTTGAAGAAGGTAGTCAAGTTCAACAAGTCCTTCAGTGGTAAAAGTCGAACTTGACTTAATTCACTGTTTTCCCACTGACAAGTTTGGCTTTAGAGAAGGCTATGTCCACCTCGGGACAGGAAACAGGCACTAAATACTCTCATGTCACCCAACCTTCACAACAAGCTTGCCACAAAATGCCGGATGATCTGTTGAAAGCAAACAAAATGTGCACAGGCAGATACGCCGCTCCCTTTCCAGGAGGAGATTTCTTAAAGGTAAAGCAATGTGTGGCCTTCTTGTGCATCTAATCTTTATTAGGTCCACCTACATTATGGACAATGTATAAGCCTGTGGGATAGATTTGACCTCTGTTCTACTACAAAGACAGCTGGCTTGTGGCTGGGTGGACAAGCACAGGAGACGCCAGCGTCTAGGGTTAGCAATAAACACAGGAGGGCAACCTTTCCCTTTCACCTGCAAGGAGACATGCAGTGTAAATCAACAAAACCAGGGAATCAACCGCAGTGGAAGCACATGACACAGCCATGCCACAGGAGAAAACACATAACATGGTCAATTTTCCATGGTTCATCCAAAGTATGACTGGAGTTTAAGGAGGAAGGCAGCACTCCCAACACTTCCCTGCCTGCTTTAGGCAGTCCCTTCCTGTTTACCAGAGCTATTTGAGTTCTTCAAGCAAAACTTCCAAATGGTTCATCCACCCTTGTGTCTCCCACTACTATTCCTCTACAACAATCCATGCAAACCTCAGCCAGCCTGGGCTGTCTTCTCTCAGCAACTAATGCCTATCAAATCCTGTGCCGTAACAGCCCTAGAAAAGCCAGGCCACCTGGAAGGAGCTTGGACTGCCCAGCTCCCAGAGGTACAGTGGCTGGATACACTTTAGTCATGTTCTCTTTATCCCATCTGGCCTGGTGGTAGGTAAGGAGAAACATGTACACTGGACTCACTTCAGCCCCACGCTCCTTGTGGGGGAGAGATGAATTAATCCACTTTCAGAGGCTCAGTTTCTTCAACCACAAAATAGCAATGACCATGCATTCTCGAGATGGTCAGCAGGATTTAGGAAATAAAGAAGGTAATGACTGGCGCCCAATACCTGATTTGCAAGACCAACACTCCCCAACGCACGGAACAGAACCAAAGGCTAATTCTTCAGGGAAAGCTTGCACCCTTTGCCCGTAGTCAGGTGCCCCCAAAGAAAAGGGCACATGAACTGACCCTCTCCAAGCTAGATTATTCTTAATCAACTATCCATCCTTGATCCTGGGTCCAAGATCCATGGCCTTCTATGTCACAGACAAAGCCCGAGAACTCCAGGGATGGCGTATCCAGGAAGCCCAACTCCAGTGGCAACGAAGTTACCTAATGCCCAGGCACAGGCACTTCCAACCCGCAGGGAACTGATCACTAGGATCCTGCCCAGGCCACGCTAATGCACCACCTGGACTGGAATATTCTTTGCCACTTCATGTCTTAACTTTCCCCTAATCCCCTAACATGGTTGATGTTAGCCTGTTACAAGCTTGGCTTGTCCTTCCTCAATTCACAACAGAAAAAGCCACTGGCTGTCAAGCACCATCACTGGACACTGCCTTTCCTTTCAGATAACTAAGTGTTCTAGGTAGGCATTGGGAACAGTGGTTAAGACACAATTTGGGGGCCCGGAGCGATAGAGTAGCGGCTAAAGTCCTGGCTTTGAACGTGCCAGGATCCTATATGGGCGCCGGTTCTAATCCCGGCAGCCCCGCTTCCCACCCAGCTCCCTGCTTTTGGCCTGGGAAAGCAGTCAAGGACAGCCCAAAGCCTTGGGACCCTGCACCTGCATGGGAGACCAGGAAGAGACTCATGGCATTGGATTGGCTCAGCTTCAGCCATTGCAGCTGCTAGGCTATCACGCTGGGCTCCAGGTTTCACTTTCAAATTCCAACTTCCCGAGCCCTGTGAGCTGGCTCAGTGGCTAAATCCTTCCTTTGCAAATGCTGGGTTCCTATAATGGCACCAGTTTGTATCCCAGTTGCTCCACTTCCCATTCAGCTCCCTGCTTGTGGCCTGGGAAAGCCATAGAGGATGGCCCAAAGGCTGGGGATCTGCACCTGCATGGAAGACAGGCTCCGGCTCCTGGCTTTGACTGGGTAAACTCTGGCTGTTGTATCTTTTTGGACAGTGAATCAGCAGATGCAGCATTTTTCTTTCTGTATTTGCTTCTCTCTGTAAATTTGCCTTCTCTGTAAAATTAAATCAATCTTGAAAAAAAAATTCTAACTTCATGCAAAAACGTCTTAAGCAGGGGATATGGCAGGGAAGCAAATGATGGCTTGGGTACTTGGGTCTCAATTACCACATGGGCTGAGAACCACATGGAGCTTTAGACACCAGGCTTCCACCTGGCCCAGCCTTGGCTGTTATGGACTTTAGAGGCATGAACCAGTAAATGAAAGATCTCTCTCACTCTTTCTTTCTATATCTACCACTCTCAAATAAAGAAATAAAAATGGGGAGCGGTGGCGTGGCCTAGTGGCTAAAGTCCTCGTCTTGAAAGCCCCGGGAACCCATATGGGCGCCGGTTTTAATCCCTGGCAACTCCACTTCCCATCCAGCTCCCTGCTTGTGGCCTGGGAAAGCAGTCGAGGACGGCCCAATGCTTTGGGACCCTGAACCCGCACGGAAGACCGGGAAGAGGTTCCTGGTTCCCGGCTTCAGATCGGCGCAGCACCAGCCTTTGCGGCTCACTTGGGGAGTGAATCATCGGACAGAAGATCTTCCTCTCTGTCTCTCCTCCTCTCTGTATATCTGACTGTAATAAGATAAATAAATGTTAAAAAAAAGTAAATAAAAATGACTCCGGAAAACCCTCAAAACAAACAAACAAACAAAAAATCTAGAATAGATAGACAGAGAACAACAAGGAAAGCTTAGAATCAGACAGGAAACGGTCAGCGTGGATTCACTTATACCTTACTAGGTGGGACACAAAGATTAGTTACTCCTCACTAAGGTATTGAGGATTTCTCTGCACACCCCTCCTAAAACTGTTCTACACCTAAACTGTTGACATATGTCTTGTTAGAGTTATAAGCCAGTCTAGACTACCCGAAAAAAAGCCAGGTTCAGCAAAATTGTGCTTCAGCGCTATAAATGCTGAATACTATAATGAAAATAGACACGAGACAGCTGAATAGTAATCTATAGCCATTTTAAGGTGTATAGAACCCAGTTGTATATAAACTAAAATTGAAATGTCAATGAAGAAGTCACAGGATGTGGTTAAGAACTTGCATTTTTTTTAAACATATTGGTTACTCAATACTATGTCAATTAATTCCATAACGTTATAAATTGTTGTTGATATTATGTTGGGGCTTTTTTTTTCTTTTTTTAAAATTAATTTATTTTTTTATTAATTACATTGCATTATGTGACAGTTTTACATTGCATTATGTGACACAGTTTTATAGATCAGGATGACACTCTACCGGCTCTACCTTCAGACCAGAGATGCTCTCCCCAACAAGCCGTTGAACTTATCTGGGCAATAAAATGCTGGACTCTATGCTTGGTATATGCTTGCAATGAAAGAATCTCAAGTGAACTTGAACTGTGGTAATGCAACAAGGTGGAGGAATCCACCATGGGGGGAGGGTTTGGGGAGGGTGGGAGGAATGCCAGTACCTATGAAACTGTGTCACATAATGCGATGTAATTAAGAATAACAATAAAAAGAAATAAAAATGAGTTTTCTATGGGAGATTTTTTAAAATTCTATTTATTTTATTTCATGGGAAATTAATTAAAAGACTATTTTTGCCACAAAAGATTCTGGAATTCACGCCAAATGAGGGCTCTTTAAAGAACGTTCTTGAAAAATGTATAGTATGAAAAACCTAAGGTCTGGTGCTGTACAGACTAATCTTCCTGCATGCCAGCATCCCATATATGCCGGCTGCTCCCCCCGACTCAGCTCTCTGCCTCTCGCCTGGGAAAGCAGCGGTGGATGGCCCATGTCCTTGGGTCCCTGCACCCACATGGGAAACCCAGCAGAAGCTCCTGGCTCCTGGTTTCGGACCAGCCCTTCTGTTGGCCGCTGTGGACATTTGGGCAGTGACCCAGTGGATGGAAGACCTTCTCACTCTGTTTCTCCTCTCTGTGTAAAAATCTGCCTTTCAAATAAAAAATAAAAATAAATCTTAAAAGTCTATTTGTCAATTTCCATTTTTTTTTTGCACCAAAAATAGCTTCTTTAATTCCAATCCCTATGAATTTTTTCAAGCTCCTTTGTGGCAGCATTCTGTTGTTGACACCATGAAACAGTTCTGCATACTCTTTTGGCAGATTTAAGAGAAAGCATAAGAAACCTTAAGACAGTGCGCCTGCGTGGGAGACCCAGAGGAACTCCACAAACGCCACAGCCAAAAGTGTTGAGGACACCGGGGAAATAAATGAGATGGAAGATCTCTCTCTCTCTCTGTGTCCTTCAAATAAATCAACAAAATTATTATTTTAGTAGAAATTTTGCCTTCATATTACTGTATAAGAGCCAGAATTTATTCAAAGAAAAAAAATTAAAGCTTCGAGAGCAAACTGGCAATTTGTAACTACTTTCAGCTAGTTGTATGTTATATTGCTGCACATACTAGAATATGAGTCCAATTCAATAGGGAACAGAACTTTTCTAGTAACCTCCATCTCATAAAATATATTTCCATTGATCTGAGGCTTCTTTAACAAAATACATCTCACTGTAGCACCCTCTACCCCACCCATTTAGAAACACTGTGATGCAAAACAGTTTGTGTGCTTGCCCCAGTAGGGGCTGAAGTCATGAGTGCAGTGTAGTACAGAGGACAGCTCCAGCCCAGCCTGGCAGGGCAGCCTGCCTACCGCTTACCAGCTGAGTGGCATGCAAGTAACTCAACCCCTCAGTGCCTGGGAGACCCCAGCCGCCAGACGCGCCATCACAAAGTCCATGTCATAAAATGAAGGGCTACTTGAGTTAATGTCCCTAATGCCCTCAGCAACATTTGGTTGGTTATCAATAACCATTAGCTCACACCCTTAATAAGTGCCCTTAAATAGTGTTTATTTTATTTATTTGAAAGGCAGGGTTACAGAGAGAAAGAGAGGGGAAGATAGACAGGTCTTCCAACCACTGGCTGACTCCCTAAGTGGCTGCAATGACTGACTTTCAAGGCCAAGGTCTCCCATGTGCATAGAGGGGCCTAAGCACTTGGGCCATTCTCTGCCATTTTCTCAGGCACAGCAGCAGGGAGCTGGATGGGAAGTGGAGCAGCCGGGATGTGAACCGATAACCACATGGTATGCCAGCGCAGCAAGTGGCCGTTAAGCCACAATGCCAGCAACCGGTCTTAAGTGTTACTAATGATTTCCAATAAATAAACTCCAAGCAGCTTTCAGAATCATAAAACATTGGCAAGAGATTCACTGTGTTCGTCTGGACTATCCTACTCAGTTCTCTATGGCTTCTAGCAAACCACAACAAAAGTTGTACTTAATTCTTCTTTTCTTTGAGAAAAATCTTTCATCTCCAGCTTTCAAGGAATGCTTTACGATTTAAATTGAAACAGACAGGTTCTCCATTTACAAAGAAATCTGACTTACCTACTTTGTGTGAAAAAGTATTTTGGACCCAGAGGACAGGAGAGTGCTGCCACTATAAATGTGAGCCATCCAGTAGAGGATGAAGATGGAAACTTTGAAGATTACTCCCTACCACTGAATGCAGCCAACCCTCACTCTTAAGAGCTCATCTACCCACTAAAATACATTGGTATCCACAAGATCAACACTCACAGCTCCTTTATGACCACTTGCAGACATACCAAGAGCCATGGAAAGCTTGAGCTGCCCCACGGGCGTGTTCCCAGCTGAAGTCAAACAAGATGAGGTGCATCCTTTTTGCTGTGAGGTGCACACCCTAAACTAGGGTACTTTTTTTCTTTCTTTCCCATACTTTTTGTTGGTAATTTTGTTTATGCTGGTAGTTTACGTTCCTGAGCACAGGAAGATTGTGATGTGTCTTGCTGAGAAACATACAGGACAAATTAGTTTCGTTCCACCATGAGCTGTCACCAAAGGCGCTCGATGCTAATGAATCAATAATAGGTATTAAAGTGAATTTTTACAGAGAAGCTTAGGTGCTGATCACTCGGCAAATGCTCTGACTGGAGACTCACAGGAACTCAACAGTACATGTCCCTTGGGATCAATGGGCCTGTGCTTGACCATTCATCGTTTCCAGCCACCGGGTGCAACACAACTACTGCAAGTACAGAGCATCTCCTGCCCCTCCTGCTGCACCCAGACTAGAAATGGACAGAGTTTATCCATCCCAGGTACCCAGATGAGACTCTTGCAAAGAACAGCCTTCTAGAATACAAGCTGTACTTACTCTTCATTGCTTACTGGACTATCTTTCTTCTTGAGAAATATGGTCTGACTTTGCCTTGTTTAAGATACACCCTTCAAAAAATAAACAGCTGCATGCATGATGCTGAAGTGCTTGAAATACTTGGTTTTTGTTTGTTTTCACTGTAGACTCTGCAAAAAGATATTTGAGTTTTATTTCAGTGCGTCAGTGGACGTATGTCTCCTGGAGTATGGAGACTTTTCACATGAGTGTTATTTATGCTGTAGGCTGCAGGGAAAACACAAGCTCCAGTTCTTCCAGACCTGCGTTTCGACAGGAAAAGCAGGATTTGGAGCCAGCCACGTTGACTTCTCACAAATGTACATTTCTCCCATGCATATGATTATGGGGCACTTTCCTATCCATCCTAGGTTTACTGAATGTAAGGGTTTGTGTAAGAGACATGCAATGCTTTCCAAGCCTGGCCATAATAGTATGCTATTGCAGCCACTTGCTTCATCGGCTTATCTGTATATTCAAATAGCACCTCTGACCTGCTTCTCCGCCCAGACAGAACAAATTGCTGGGTGTGACTTATTGAAGCGTGAGAATGAAAGCAGATATGTGAACTCGGCTTCCACTGCACGGCATGAGGGAGCAGGCAGAAATAAAGAGCAGGCCAATGTGATCTCCCTGCACAGCAATTGGTTGTGTGTACAGGTCCCAGGGTGCCAATCACTCTTGCAAGGTGTGCTAATTCACCTTATCCTATCCATAGCCAACATTTTCTTATCTCAGAACATCCATAGCCAATAAACTTCAGAAGTTTCTAGATCATCATCTGAAATTTATTTAGGCCTGATGAGAAGCGATAAACTCGTAATTTCTACATCTGCAGTATTCCCATCACCTTGCAAATTACTCTGTCATTAAATAGTCCATGTCATTCAACTGAATGGCTCAATTCTCTCAAAACAACTTTTGGAACAGTGAAAACTTACTTGGTTAACCGACTGGCCCATGTGCTAGCCGCTTTGGCATCTAATAATAATGGTAATAATAAGGTAAAATGCCATTACCCTCAATGTAAATTTCTAAAAAGCCTTAAATGTCAGGATGTGGAACCAAAATGTGAGGATATAAAGCCATTTAACCATTTAAAACACATATTTTGATAATAAAGAACAATGCTGCTTTTAGATGTGAATCAAAAAAGTTTCAATGATATTTTTTTGCCTATGGCCCTCGCAAATCTGATTGGACTCAGCAAGTTTTCTATTGAACTTAGGTTTCCAGATGTATGAAGCCTGTCACTTCCACCATGTCAACACATGTTCATCAGGATGAATCTGCTTTTCCTCCACAAACCTGCCATTCATGCAAAATCCACAAGCATAAAATCTATTTCAAGCACAGGGAACTGTCATACTATGCACGTAGTGCAATCTGTACTTCACTGGTCAGACCTCAAATCTTCTGAATGCTAGTGTTCTGTGTGAATTCTTGCATTCTTTTGAAGGTGCTAGTTTTATTTATCCTGCCTTTTAGAAAGAATAGAAAAATAAGATGTTGCTTAAAAAGAGCAGGAAGCCTTCAGCCTAACAGTTAAGATGCCTATATCTCACAACAGAGCACCTTGGTTTGATTCTTGGTTCCATTTTCCCACCAGTGCTGACCTGAGGAGGCAGCAGGGAGCAGTGCATGGATCTGAGTTCCTTCTGGATCGCCGAGTTTCCAGTTTCAGCCTGACCTCATCTTGGCAGTTGCAGGAATTTGAAGAGTAAACCAACAATCAGGAGCTCACCGTTTGCTTCTTTCTTTGTCTCTCTCAATAAAGTTAAAAAGAGTTGGGATGGACATTGTGGGTTCAAGCCATCTGCTAGATCATTCCTCAAATGGCTGCAACATCTGTGGCTGGGCTAAGCCAAAGCCAAGTGCCAAAAACTCCATCTGGGTCTCCCACAAGAGAGGCAGGGGTGCAAGCATGCAGACCATCTTCTGCAGCTTCCCAGACACATTAGCAGGAAGCTGGAACAGAACTGTTAACAGCTGGGACTTGAATTGTTATTCATCTGGGATGCCGGCATTGCAAGCAACAACTTTACCTCCTGTACCACAATGCAAGCCACACATTTAAAAAAAAAACATATTGAAGTTACTTGTTCCAGGCATATACTTAGAAAGTAATAACTGTAACTGAAGGAAGTTTATTTCTTTTACTAACATTTGCTGGAAAATGTCCATTTGCTTTATCACAATGTATCTGTGTACTCTGCATTAAAAGATAGTATGTCTCTTGTGCTCCCTTCGGCAGCACATATACTAAAAAGATAGTATGTCTCCATAATTCTAGAACCAAGTGCATATACTTTAACTAATGAAACACATACACAAAGTCTAGAAAGTGGAGTAGGAATATAGAGTATTTAAACTGAGCTGAGGAAGTGCGGCTCAGCACAGCAATTATGTCAGCAGTTGGGACACCCACATTCCTTATCAGAGAGGTTTGAGTCCCAGCTACTTGACTTCCAATCTAGCTTCCTGCCAGAGCATACCCTGCAAGGCAGCCGGTGATGGTTTCCGTGCTTCGGTTCTACTCTCCACCTGGGAAAACAGGAGGAGGGTTTCCAGGACCAGCAGGAATAGTGTAATATTGTAACTACCTTAGGAAAGCAGTTTCAATCTACTACAGAACATCTGGACATCATATACTTTCAACATGCAGGAGCCTGTATTTTCACTGAGTAAAATCTAATCTTGAAAAGGGTCATCCAGTTGCACCCATTTCCCGCCCTGTACTCCCTCACGAGAAGGCAGGACAAGACAGTTCACCGGATGCAGACTCCGTGCCCCTTGTTTTGTTTTGTTTTAGAATTTTATTTATTTTTATTACAAAGTCAGATATATAGAGAGAGGAGGAGAGAAAAAGAGGAAGATCATTCACTCCCCAATGATTCATTCCCCAAGTGAGCCGCAATGGCCAGTGCTGTGCAGATCCGGAGCCAGGAGCCAGGAACTTCTTCCAGGTCTCTCACACAGGTGCAGGTTCCCAAAGCTTTGGGCCGTCCTCAACTGCTTTCCCAGGCCACAAGCAGGGAGCTGGATGGGAAGTGCAGCTACCGGGATTAGAACTGGCACCCATATGGGATCCCAGTGCATTCAAGGTGAGGACTTAAGCTGCTAGGCCACGCCGCCAGGCCCCCATGTTTTTATAGCATGGCTAGCAGGGAGTCTCTGGACCCTGGGAGCCTTGTGGGTGTGAAACGCTCCCCACAGAGTGTGTAGCCAGATGATGAACTCATAAAGCCCTGAGGCTGAACTTTCTCTTCCCAAGAGGATGATTATTCTCTGAAACCTGATGGAGCTGGATATGGGATGCTGAGAGTTGTAGGTGGCAGCTTAACTCGTTATGACACAGTGCTGGCTCCTGGTAACAAGTTTCTGTGGTTTTTCCGCCCTCTTATTTTGCTCCATGTAGCTTTCAGTAGGAGTTTTGGGTGACCTGACATGGTACCCTAATGGCTAAAGTCCTCACCTTACCCGCACCAGGATCCCATATGGGCACCAGTTCTTAATCTCAGTCACGCTTCCCATCCAGCTCCCTGCTTGTGGCCTGAGAAAACAGTGGAGGACGGCCCAAACTCTTGGGACCCTGCAACCACGTGGGAGACCCGAAAGAGGCTCCTGGCTTCGGAATGGCTCAGCTCCAGCCATTGCGGTTGCTTTGGGAGTGAATCAATGGACAGAAGATCTTCCTCTCTGCCTCTCCTCTCTGTATATTTGCGTTTCCAACAAAAAAATTTTAAAAATCTTCAAAAAAATTAGGAGCTTTGTTAATTCATTCATGCATTCAAGTCAGAAGATTAAATAAAAATGCTTTAAGTTGTAGGGACACTTGAGTTGCCAAATAGCCCATGCTTTAGTTCTAAAATATACGACATTATAGCCCTGATTCTCCTATCTGCTCAAAGTAACAACACTTACATGGCATAGAGATTGCTGTACTTAAAACACAAAAATCAGCTAACAGTAATTGTTCAATGACTCCTTCCTTTTGTCTGTGTGCAAAGCAAGGTTTGTTTAAGAAAGAGTGAGAAAGAAGTTTCCTGCCGTAGTGACAGAAGGGGACTCCAAGGGAGGAAAAAGACCCAAGGACATATAAAAGAATGAGCTCTCCTGCCGAAGTGACAGGAAGGCACTCCAAGGAAAGTAAGACCAAAAGAAAAAGGAAATGGTACAAGTGGTGTGTTTTATGCACCACCTCAGGGAGGGAGAACAAAATGAGTCACTCAAAAAGCCAGAAGAAAAAAAACCTCATTATCACCTTGTCCAGAACCAAAGGACAGCAGAAGGCTGGGACTAATGGCTCCTCCCTTTCTGACAATCAGCTGAAAAGTCAGGCATCACCTCTGACAGTAAGGCGGAGACAGGATTAATGTGGGCTGTGTCTCCTCACTTCTGTCATGACAACTCTAAGGCACAGGACATGATATGTTGATTCTTTGTTTTCCCTCAAACTTCCTTTTTAAAAACAGATGTATTTATTTATTTTAACCTATTGCCCAACAAGTCTTTTTTTTCTACTGTTTTTATATTATTATTTATTTTATGATGCAGTTTCGTAGGCTTTGGGATTACCCCCCTCAACTGATTTCCCCTGTATTAAAATAATAGTATAGTGTTTCAAAAACAGTCATAAGCAGTATGCATCTCTATTTCCAAATCAAAGATGGACTCCCAATGAATTTGTTAAATATGTCTTGACACTAGAATGTTGGACTTACACTATTCTCTTCACCTACAATACCAGGATACACTTAAACAGGAGAATGATGGATTCATAACTTACTTTCAATTTATGTGAAAGGCAGAAATGGCATGAGAGAGAGAGAGAGAACACCTTCATCTGCTGGCCCACTCCCCAAGTACACACCAAATTGAGGGCTGATGCAGACTGAATCTAACAACCAGAATTCAGTCTAGGTCACACATGTGACAGGCAGGGACCCAAGGCCTTAGCCACCCATTGCTGCCTCCAACGTGTGTAGCAGCAGGAAGCTGCAATTATGATTCTGCAATTTGACAGATAGAACCGTAATATTGTGTATAGGTATCTTAGGTTTTTATTTTTGGTGTGGTTTTCCATACGAGTTCAAATGGAATATAAAAATTGATTGTAAATAGTTTTATGTAATAGGAAAAACAATATAATTAGCATATTAGCTCTACTAAATCGGCCGACAGATCCACTGCTAGCTATTAATCATCATTTTCCTTTGTGTAGACCATTTTCTTTTTGCTGATCTTAGGATAGTCCTAACCTTGTTTTGTTTTCTTGCACCCAGAGACCAAGTTAGAATTTTGTTTAAATGTAGCGCGAGGATAGAACCAAGAGCACATCATTCAATCATTCACACGAGTGGTTAAATATTGCTCTCTGTAGGCTATGCAGCCAGTCTTCCCTAGCCTCCCGCCTCCCTCTTCTCCAGGGCTCACAGGCACTGCCGAGAAAAAGACTGGAACAGAACAAAGTCAGTCTCTCTAGAGCTCGTCTAACCTCCTAGAGCCTTGCTAACTTGGTCAACTATAAGGTCAACCAAAAGCCGGCCTTCCACGTACTCCAAAGCCAATCCTCTGTCAGTCTCTTCTCTACTAGAAGAAGCCCAAAAGGCAAGAGTGCAAAGCCACGCTGAGGACTGAGAGAGCTTCTCTGTAAGGCAGTGCTGCCAACGGCCACAGGGTTCCCTACCACCCGCCTGGGGCCTCTCATTACACCAGACACACCAAGTTCTCTGCATCCACAGAACATGGCCATGGGACTGCCTTGACTATTGTCACTTCAGAGAGTAACAAGATCCTTCCAGCAACTCTAAATCAGACATGATCTCATAGGCAATCTATGGTCTGGACTGATTTGTTCACAGATGCATACCAGGTATGTGTGCAACATCTGTTTCCACGTGCCGCAAGGTCCCTGAGCCAATTACATTATTCATTTTCTTCTCTCTCTGTGGACAGCTCGATGTTTAATCATTTAGCTCTGCAGACTGGATAACTACAGCCCTTAGAGAACTTTTGCCTTGTGAGCTACATTCCTGAGCCCAGAATGTAAAAGGTGTGATGCCAAAATAAAATTAATGTCTGTCACCATCCTTCCTCAGAGAAGTGACACCTTTCGCTGCTAGAAACTACTCCAGAGAATTTATAATTACAGGGGAACAAAAAGTTATTGTGACGACAACAACTGTATGGTCCCTCTCTGTCCTATTCTTAAAAAAAAATTAATTTGTTTTATTTGAAAGGCCGATTTACAGAGAAAAGGAGAGACAGAGAGAAAGATCTTTCATCTGTTGTTTCACTCCCCAAATAGCCGCAACAGCCAGAGCTGAGCAGATCTGAGTCCAGAAGCCAGGAGCTTTTTTCAGGTCTCCCATGGGGGTTCAGAGCTCGACTGGAAGTGGAGCAGCCAGGACTAGATATCTGTGGTTGCACGTGAGGAATCAGCCTGCTGAGCCACCACACCAGTCCCAACCCCACTAACCTAATCTAAGAAAGCACATTTGAGAAAAGAATGTGCAGTTCTGCGTCCTCACAAACTACCTTTAAAATTAACTGTGTTGCTCATTGAATGCTTACTTCAAAATGTGTTTGTTGATATAGAGTTTTGGCACTTGACAATAGATACTGTACAGATATACGCCTTTATAAAATGAATTCTATCTTTTATTATAAAATCAGTAAATACATAATAAACTAAAAAACAGAAAAATAAGATCACCTGCTTATGATACCACCAACATATACCCAGATTTTCGAAAATGGGAACAGAAGGAAGAAAACGGTGTATTGTGTATTCACACAATGGCTTTTTAACATTTGATGCTATTTTCTTCCTGTTTTTCTTGTGCATAAAATTCCAACCTCCCTCTTTTTCTGTTTCCTTCTGATCATAAAAGACCATGAAAATATCTAATACATCTAAAACTGACGATCCCCAAACAGTCTGAGTTCACTACAAATTAGTCCGGTGTCTTTTCTTCCTAGCAGTAAGGAGAAGAGAACAGGTATTTTCAACACACTCTCCCCCGAGCCACTTAAGGAAACAGAGCTAATACAATCAGATGCATTTGCAAGTGACCCATCAGTCTTGCGTCTCCATGCATGCACTCAGCTGTTCAACACACAGTGCATGCAACTATACCCCAAACTCCACCATGGGCAATGAATTCAATGCCAGAAGAGAAAAACACTAATTTGCTTATGAGCCAAGTACCAGCAAACCACAAGGAAGAGGCAATGGATTTTGATGTGTGAAGTGGACAAAAGCATCAGAATTCAAATTTAACAGGTAGGTATGAGATAAGGGTTGTTTTAACAGGTACCACTAGCAAGGTAAGTTGGAGTAGATATTGAACGGCCTCTCAAAACATTAAAGAACAGTTTGGATCCATGCCACTGACAATGGAAACCAGAAAAGATTCTTAACCACAGGAATGACATGCTCAGATCTATGACAGATAACGCCGAAAGACACCGATAAGAAGAGGTAGTCTAATGATGGAAGAAAAATCAATGGCTGCCCTCAACCCCAGAGAATCACTTCTTGCTAAAAAT
The DNA here is from genome assembly GCF_030435755.1 of Ochotona princeps. Lineage (NCBI taxonomy): Eukaryota > Metazoa > Chordata > Mammalia > Lagomorpha > Ochotonidae > Ochotona > Ochotona princeps. The sequence continues at coordinate 34,274,130 of NC_080838.1, forward strand.
AGTGGGAAAGTTTTTCCACAGTGACACCTATGTGGACCCCTCTTAGATCTGAATCTGAGTTGATCGTGGTTGTATTTTCTGGGGAAAAACAAACTCTTCGGGTAAGTTTGGGCTACATATACCTGATGACAGAGCATGAACAGATTCTGTTTCTGAAGCTTTGTTAATCTACACTTATCACGTGTTAAGTGGAAAATGAACTTGGCAATTCATTACAAAGAACTGGAAAAGAACCAAGTACTAATCAAAGAGGTACTAGCACATGCAACATAATTAGTCACAAAATACAGGTTCAAAAAGTAGTTTTGTAGTAAAAGAAAAAAGTGTTGTGGTAATACAAAAGCTATAATTAAAAACCAATTGGGAGGAATAAAAAAAAAAAAAAAACCAACCAGAGGAGAAGGCAGTTTGTACAAGGGTTAAAGCATGGCTTAGAATGCCTGCATCTTATATGTGAATGTCTGAGTTCAAGCCTTGGTTCACTATCAATTTCAGTTTCCTGCTAAGGTACATCCAGCAGGTGATGGCTCAGGTAGTCGAGTCCCTCATACCCTGATGCAGCTGTGGCTTCCCAGCTCGCTGGGGTCCAGCCCTAATTGTTACCAGCATTTGGAGAGGAAACCAACAGATGGAAGATCTCTGCCTCTCTGCTTTTCAAACAAACACACAAACAGCCACTCTTCAAGACAACCCTGCTTGTTCATTATTAACAGTGTCCTTAAATCTTCCAGAATGGCAGGCATAGTGAGAGTTGTGTCACGGTCCACAGCACAGTGTGGTAGCCTTTGCAGAAAATTAAGGTAGAGCTCCATCTGCACCCCTACCCCAGAACAAGTTTCTGATAACTCATCTCAATGCACTAGTTCCACGTTTGAGCAAGCTCTAATGAAATTCTCAGGGATTTCCTAGCAAGTATACTTATGTTCAAACCCAAGAGGCCTCCCTTTCACATTTTTCAAAAGTGCGTATATGAATTACCAGGGACAGAGAATGACATTTGAGGAATGGTTTAGAAAAGATCGAGGTATTAATGGCTATTTTAAACACACACAAAAGGTCATACAGAAGTGGGAATAAAATATAATGAGAATCAAAACTAAGACTAACAGAGGGTCAAAACATTCTGACAGTACATAAAAGAATCTTTAATTGAGGGCTCTGACTTTCAGGTTAACATGTATAAAAAATTTTTAAATGCCCAGGGCCATGGCAAGTGGAACGCACTGAGAGGATTTCCTTAAGACCTCAGGGCCTGAACACAGAGCCAGCTCAAGAGTAAGCCCTGCTTCAGCACCCATGGAACATCTATACCCATCTACAACCTTCTCCACAGTGAAGGAAAACTGTTATTCTAAGACACTTGACAGTCAACCCATCTCCTCGCCCCAAAGCAGTGTAAAAGGAACAACAATACAAAACGGTAATAATCCTCATTGTAGACCTTCCACATCCTAGATGGTGGAATACTCTAATTCAGAACAACTCAGGGCCACAGAGGTTTTATCACTCATCTTTTCAAGTATAGGTGAAATGTTTTGGGGGACTTCCAATTGAATAAAACCATGGATTAAAATGTTACATGATAAATTTCAATTTGATAGCATTAAATAAAGCAGATCAATCTTATATCATGAAATCCTTGTCTATTGCAAGCAGTCCCTCCTTATCCTCGTTTGTTGAAAAGATGCTTAAAGTTACTTTCCCTCTGATGATTAAATTTGACTTGTTTCATGTCATAATGAAAATCTGAATGTGTAAGGCAGAATTGTCTTCAAACTCCTTCTAGAGGAAGGTGAGCAAAAATGTTTGGAGAGCACTCCTTTCCTTTGTAAATCCCCACAAGCCATGTTGTTGTTGTTGTTGTTGTTGTCTCTTTAATCAAAATTCACACTATTCCCTGACTTCTTCGTCATCTCTTTAACTTTCACCTCTATCACTAACTGATGGTTATTTTTGTAGGGCCATTATGTGCAGGAGCATCAAGTCAGTTACTGCTAGTGAGACTGTAAGAAGGCAAAACACGGCAAAACTGACAATGGATGCTTCTCAAGCTTGATCTTAATTTCTGAGGCCTTTGGTCATTTTTCCAAGTCAAGATTTCAATCTTTAAGACAACAAATTGCAAGGATCTGCAGCACTAACTTTGAATAGGAATTGTCTACCACTGATAGGGGTTCAGTGGGACAGTCCATTGATAAGTTCAGTATTGTCAGCTTGGTCGCATTCTTCACCTGTGCTGTCATCACAAAGTGTGCCAGCTGCTCCCGGGGCTGCCAACTGCAAGCCTGGATGGTGAACCTCAGGGATAGGGTGAGATGAAAAGCAGGTGGAAGAAGCTCCTTCATCCCAACTCCCAGTATCACAAAACAGAGAACAGGGAACCTTGTAGACAATGTGTGTTCAAAATGTTTCTCCAGGCCTCAGCGTGATGGCTCCGTGCCTACATCCTCACCTTGCACATGCAGGTATCCCATATGAGCCAGTTCATGTCCCACCTGCTACAGTTCCCACTTAGCTCGTTGTCTGTGGCCTGGGAAAGCCGTAGAAGGATGGTCCAAAGCCCTGGTACCTGCACCCACGTGGGACACCTGAAGAAGCTCCTGTCTCCTGGCTTCAAATCAGCTCAGCTCTGGCTGCTGCGGCCACTTGGGGAGTGAACCAGTGGATGGAAGATCTTTCTTTCTGTCTCTCCTCTCTGTAATCTGCCTTTGCAATGAAAGTAAATAAATCTTTCAAAAAGGTAAATAAGTAAAATAAAATGTTTCTCTACCACCAGCTGCCCACTCTTGCATCCCAGTAAGAGAAAACTGTCATTAAATGGCGTCTCATCTTTCTTCACAAAGCAACCAGGCTTCTGCCACTGCTAGAGACCTTTCAAAGTAGAGGAGGTATTTCTTCAAGGCACAGTGGAAGTCCTGTTTTGTTCCCTTCAGCATCTTGTGGCTTCTGCAGCTTGGGACTCTTTATACTGAGAATCTGGAAGATTGATTGCATGGCTATTTTGGATTACTCAAGAATGTAATTATGATTCCACAGTCTCTTTGTCTCTCTTAGTCCCAAACAGCCTATGATAGAGAAAATCACATGGTAATAAAAATGTATGTGCTGGACAAATTCTAAAGAGACTTGTTAAGTCTCATAAGCTGCTGATGTCAACTGATTTGTTATCACTATCTCCACCCACCCCCCAATACTGTTAGCATTTCGTCTCCTATTAAAGGGAAGAGAACAAAAGCAGAGAATAGCTCATAAACTTTGCAGAGATCACTCAGCTCCTGAGTGGTGTAGCCAGGACTTCATACCCAGTCACACGGGCTCTACTCACGCAGTCCATGGCCTGACCCCACATACTACCATGCCAGTCCCTTGTGAAAAATGGAAAAGTAAATCCAATTAATGAGAAATTCTGAAAAATCAGAAGGAAACCAAGAAAACTGATGGTCCTCTGTATCCACACTAAGCAGAATGTATCCAACAGAAACTGGCTTCTGTCTTTTCTCCCATCCCTTCTTCCTGAAGTCTTTGACCTACAGGATAATTATCAAGAGTTAACGAGTTTTTATTACTGTGAATGATAATGAAAAACTCTTTCAAATACAGGATTAGTTACTACATCTATTGAAACTATGGAAATAGAGTAGACACTACAGAAATCGATCTGAAAAGAAATTATCTGGAGCCCATGTTCTGGCACAGGGATTAAACTGCTGCCTGCAATGCCAGTATTGCATTCAGGCATTGGTTTTAGTTCCTGCTTCTTCATTTCCAATCCAGCTCCCTGCTAACACATCTGGAAAAACAGTGGGAGACCCAGAGGAGGCTCCTGGCTTCAGTTAGCCCCAGCCCTGGCCATTGTGGCCATTTGAGAAATAAACCAGCAGATGGAAGATCTCTTTCTTTGTCTCTCTGTTACTTTAACCTTCAAATATATAACATAAATCTTAAATAAATAAATAAATAAATAATCTTCAGCTAGTTGTGCTGGATAAAAGATTATTAGTAGCATTAATATAGCTCAAATGTAATCAAATGGATAACTGAAAAGGGACAGGTGCGATCACTTACAGGAGCCATGGAAAACACCGAAGAAAAACTCTGAATGTCTTTAGACTTCAGCTAAATAGCAATTAAAATAATGGAAAATCACTTCTGTATTAATTCATTATAAAATTTTCAACAGTAGGGGGCCCAGTGTGATACCCTAGTGGCAAAATCCTTGCCTTGCACACACCTGGATCCCCTGTGGGCGTCAATTCATGACCCTGCTGCTCCACTTCCCATCCAGCTCCCTGCTTGGGGCCTGGGTAAGCAGTAGAGGACGGTCCAAAGCTCTGCGACGCCGCACCTGTGTGGGACACTTGAAAGGAGCTCCTGGCTCCTGGCTTTGGATCGGCTCAAGTCTGGCCATTGCAGCTGCTTGGGGAGTGATCCAGTGAATGGAAGATCTTTCCCTCTGTCTCTTCTCTCTGTAATCTGCCTTTCCAATAACAAAAACAAATCTTTAAAAAAATTTTTCAACTGTGTGTATCTTCAAGGCTAAGGATGTAGAAATCCTCCTTCCCTGTCAGAATATAAATTGGTTCAATCTTTTCTACATATCTACCTGGTTGTGCAGTTCAGGAACCTTTAAAACAGGATCGCCCTAGACCCAGATGGAGTTGCTGGCTCCTGGCTTCAGCCTGGACCAGGGGATGAAAGATTTCTCTTCCTCTGTCTTTCCCTCCCTTTCTCTCTTCTTCTGTAACCCTGCCTTCAAATAAATAAATCTTTTTTTTTAAAGTTTGTGAAAAACGTGTCATGAAAAAAAGTCCTGTGTGTATTTCAAAGGCCTTTTTTTTTTTTTACATCAAATAAACTCACACTTGGTTATTATTAGCCTAAATGAGATCTAATTTGAGGCACTATGAAAGCCCAGACATCCATTTAAAGAGAGCTCCTCTCGGAGCAAAACAAATTCTACTCAATTTGAAGCAAGTGAGAATGTGGGTTAAAGCGAGGCTGGAAAGACAGAATGGTAAGATCACTGAGGCCCTATGAAAAGTTCAACACAAGGTTCCAAAGAAATCAAGTTTACAAATACACCTCCAAAGCATCAGAACAGGATGTGACACACGCTTTACAAGACCCTGAAGGAAAGGCCCAGCCAGAGCAATGACTACCAAGAGGTGGGAGGTTCCAGTCACAGTCAGAGCAGACAGGTCAAGAGTGACGGCCATGATGTCAGCTTGTTGAGACATTCAAGGCACTCTGCTGGCATTCTAGAGGGCCAAAGAATGATAATATCAGGGGATGGGGACGGGGAGCAGGGGAGACTGGCATTGTTCCTCAGTGGGTTAAACCATCACCTGTGACTCCAGCATAGGAAAAGAGGCAGAAAATGACCCAGGCGCTTGGGTCCCTGCCAGCCATGTGGGAGACCTGGAAGAAACTCCTGCCTTTGGTCTGGCCCAGCCTAGGCCACAGCAGCCATACAGAGCTAGTCAGTTGGTCAAAGATTTCTTTCTCTGTCACTGTCTCTTTCTCTCTCAAGTCTGCCTTTCAAATAAAATAAACCTTTTCAAAAAAGAAAGGAAAAAGAAAAAAAAAGAATAGCACTTGTTTATTAGGAGAGCTCTGGGGTAAAATTAGGCAAAGCTTGAGTACAAAACCCAATGGAAGCTTCATTAGATTATTTCTCCACCCTAATGATCCTCCTCTCATAAAACAAGGACTAAAAGCTCAAGTGCTTGGCTTCTTACCACCAAACTGGGAGGTTACAGAGGCTGTTCCTGACTCCTGCCTTCCAAACAGCCTGGCTCCAGCTTTTGTGATTTGAGGACATGAACCAGATGAAAGATCTCTCTTTTCCCTACCCACCTCTCTTTCTCTCTCTCTCTCTCTCCTCTCATATTCACACACATATTCTCTCTCTCTCTCTCTCTCTGCCTTTTAAATGAACAAATAAATGTTTATTTAAATGAACAAATAAATCTCACAATTTTGTGAGTTTCCATAAGAAACCATTAGGCAGCTACTTTGCAGTCCTAACTTGCTCCCTGTAACTTTTTCATTTCCTAGTTTTAAAAAAAATCTTCCAAAGCACCCATCTTTCTTTGGGCACTAATCTAAAAAGCACAGCACTGAGGGACTAGCATTGAGTGGATTAAGCCACTGCCTGTGACAAAAGCATCCCATATGGATTCCAATTCAAGGCCCAGCTGCTCCACTTCTGATCCAGCTTTCTGCAGAGGTGCCCAGGAAAGCAACTAAAGAGTGCCCAAATGCTTAGGGCCCTGCAACCACACGAGAGACCCAACGGAGTTTCTGGCCCATATCTTTGACCCAGCCCAGCCCAAAACCATTGCAGCCATTTGGACAGTGACACAGCAGACGGAAATTTCTCTAATTCTGCTTTTTAAAAAAAAAATTGATAAATCTTACTTCCACCAAGAAAGAAATCAGACCTAAAATGACTCTGACGTGGTTAAATTCTCAGTATCTCGGTTACTTAGGGATGGTTGGCATCATCACTTACTAAAGGATCTGAAACTTGATGTTGTGAAATAGCATTTTGTCTTTTAATTTCATTGTTTCATGAACTTTCTGAAGTCATGTTGTAATAGGGAACCCTGTAGCTTTTTGTGTACTGAAGGAGTTACAGCATTAAAAAACCTGGAAATCAAACTGAAGGAAATGTGGCCAACAGGAGCAGTTACCTCTGTGTTAGAATTCAATGTGTTTTCTGGCAGCTTTGCATCTTCTGATGCTTTTCTCTTTTTTTTTTTCCTATAAACAAATATTTCTGGCTTTGGAATCAGAAGAGTTTTGAAACTAAAAAAAGAAACAAAACAAGGGCTGCTGGCAGAGCAAGCTAAGTAACAAATAGGAGGTGCTAAGGAACAAGGCCGAAAAGACAGAGAAACTTAAGAGTTCTAGATATTATTAGCTACATTAAAGACTGTTTAAAATTCAGTAATAATTAGAGTATATTTCAGAGCTCAACTTTTGCAACCTTAAGAGGCATTGAAATCATACTATTTATCGAATTTGACTTTTAAAAATAGAGAGTATCATCAGTTTGGCACGTATTAGGACCTCTTTCGCAGTAAAGTTTTGAAAAGCACATTCAGTTCAGCAAGACATTAATGTAACAGCTAGAAATATAATAAACTCCAGTTGCTCTTCACATATGTTTGTATTTATATGCATAGGCACTTGCAAAAGTTTGCAGAAAAAGAATGAAGGTTAGTTTGGAGTGGGTATTTGGTGTGGCAGTTAAGTCACTAACACTTAGGATACCAGCATTCCATATCCAAGTATTGAGTTTGAATCCCAGCTACTTCAAACCAGCGGTGGCTAAGATGTGCTGTGTGAGATAAGAGCTGATAGTTCCCTGCCTCGCATGTGGGAGATCTGGACTGAGTTCTTGGCTCCTAGCTTCAGCCCCGGCTGCTTCAGGAATTCTTGAAGTGACTTCTAGGTGGAAGATTTCTGTCTCTCTGTCTCCTTGCCTCTCCTATTCAAAAGTTTGTGCAAAAATTCTTGAAACCAATGTACATAAAGATATGATTTTCAAATTTTTGTACCTGATAAATTTAATTCCATTGTTTACAAACCTTTGAAGTGTATGTGTGCGTACAATCTTGGTTAATTTTCATATTTCACCAAAGGCCTATGGTGAGCCCAGCGTCTCTTTGTTCTTTTCACTCTTTAAAGTACATTGTTTTATACTGTCCATTAAGTATACTGTCCATACTTTTCAACAGTTGATTCAGAAATCAGCTGTGAAACTAAAAAATAACGTTTTTAAAAAGCTGGTTGCAAATAAAAATTAAAAAATTGAGCTAAAACAAGCAGAATTTATCTTTACAAAAATGGAGTAAACTTGTTTCACTTAAAAATAAAATCAGAAACCTGACTCTGTACCCATGGAAGTCTCCTTATCACACTGCAATTAGAAGCTATTCTATAAAGGCTTTAGAAAGAGGACAAAAATATGAAACCCCAAAGGCAAGAGAATAAAAGCATTAGAAAACTATTTCAGTGATTATCTAGCAAAGCTGCTTCCAATCTGCCTGTCTAATTTACCTCAGCAAATTTGTCTTAAGTTATCTCAGCAAAGATAATTGTCGGTCTTTTTCACTTGTATGGGCTTTTTGGTACAAAGCAAAGGCTTAAAGTTAAACTTCAAAAAGTTCACAGTGGGTGACTAGCTAAGCAAAAGGCTTCCAAAAAACACTTGTCACTGCAGTACAATAGCAAAGAAAGGATCTTAAAACTAAAAAATTGTGAATGCGCAATACAGAACAAAGGCGTGACAAATACAAAGGCTTGAACTCAGATGACATTCCTGGTTCCATGGTTTGGAAATTTATATTTTGAAATTTTCTGAGTAACTATGGCTAAAATACACATTTGTACCTGCCTAAAGCCCCACATAAACAATTATAAAGGAATAAAGTCATAAGGTTCAATATTACCATTAAGCAAAGTGATACGTCCGTCCAAATTTCTTAGGGTTATCAATGGACATGATACATGTGGGACAGAAGTCTCTTTTAGGTCAGCGCCCTGGCTCTTGTAACACAGATAAATGGGAAGTGAACGGAGGCCAGTGACTTCGAAGCTAGGGCTTGGTCCAGGCACACAGTAAACACAACTCAGGCAAACTGGTGGGTGGACTCAGGTCTAGTTCCAATGAACACAGTGTCTGCTTGGGAAATATAGGGAATCACTGACTTTTTTTTTTTTTTGGATGATCTGTTCCAGAAAATGTTCAGAACTGAGCTGTTCCAGATCACCGATACAAAGATGAATTTTTGAGTTGTCAGAATAATTGCCATACTCCTTGGTTTTACTCTACTGGCTCAGAACTAGACGCTTATACTTGCATTATGCCCTCCTATGAATTTCTAAGTCTTTCGAAGTCTCCATCCCCTAGTAGCTTTCCCAGTCTCTAAACTGAAACTTTCTTCTTTGAGGCAAGTATGCAAGGCAGCTTTTCTATATCGAGTGGGCCGACTTGAGCTGAATTGCAACATTATTCCTTGGCATGGTTAGAATTACCATCCTCTAACACCAACCACAAGGACTCTTCTGGAGCCCACAACATTTAAGTCACAATTTAACAACAGACCTTATGTAGACAGTTTATCTCCACCTACTATTTACAACTAATGCAAATGTATCGATGGATAATATAACCATAAAACAATTTGCATTAAGCTGATCTTCAGCTTTGGATTGCATGACTATATATCATTCTTCAAAGCCACATGAGAGTTCACATCAAAAGTCCCCACAAGGTTTCACTGTTTTCTGGGATCACAAGATGGATCACATTTTTCTCTCTACATCTCCTCAGTCTTTACGCTCTCGTCACCTAGTGCATACACCCAGGATGTTCCACATCCTATACTCTGGGGCTTCCTAAGGTAAACTGAGTGGCATGTTAAATCGTTCACACTTAGAGCACTTCTCAATCCTCAGAATAAAATGAGCTGTGATTCTAAAGTAAGTGGCAGCATTAGGGTACAATATGGACCCCGTATTTTCCTGGACCAAATCTGTTTTTGCCACAGTATGACTGACCGAATGAAGCTCTGGCTTACTTTGTTCCAAGTCCACATGCTGCACTATTTTCCAGCTAACTAGCAGCCAGTCACACAGTGGACTTCAGGAATCCATTCAAAGCAAGCTTCACCAAGGCAATAACAGCCTAACACTATACCTACATTTGAGAAGTTTCTGTCACATCATGCTGCTACCTCTTGAGTTAAATACTAACACAGGCTTAGGATGCTTTGTTCTTTTTAATCCTGAAAGGATCATCGTGTTCCTCTCTAAAACTCACACATAAGAAAGAACACACAGATATATAACTCCTTTCAAAGTGTCTCTCTCCTCTTCTCCCCACTTAAGTAAGGACAAATCTCAGGTAGACAGTATTCACTTCTGAACAACCCTACACTCATAGTCTGTGACACAGAATAGAAAATATAAAAACCATAAAACCCTGATCACCATTACAGTGGCCAGGGAGAAGTGGGGAGTCAGAAAAATATGCAAAGCCTTGACAGGCTGGATGTGTGCAGGACGCCAGGAGAGGGGGCAGGGTTTCATGAGGTTCTAGGCAAGCCCTTTGATGACGTCACCTCACATACATAATGTTACAGCAGTCAGCACAGGCCTCCTGCTCTCCTATTGGAGAACACCATGTCAGCCGACATCAGAAGATAATCATCATTGGCCAGACAATTACAACTGGAGCAACTAGCATCCACTGTTGTTAGCAGGAACCTGGCAGGCTGCTGAAAGAGAAGGCAGAGCCCAGCTTTCCTGCTCACTCCATGAATTTCTGTAGCCTTACCAGTCACTAGGTGATTTTGCTCCCTGGCTAGCAGCACTTATAAATGAAGTCAGCTATTAGAGAGAATAACAGGTAAAGGCCAGACATCTCATAAAAGAACAGCATGTCTCTATTTTCACTGTTGGGAAACCACAAGGGCTGTTCAGTGTAAAATTGGAACTCCAAAATGCTATTTGGAATGAAAAGCAAGTATTTTCCTCTACCTCACGAAATAAACTTCCAATTACCAGCTAATATAACCCAAGATATTTTTTAACTATATGTGCACCACCAAGAAAGACATGGCTGAAGATGATTCTCCAAGGAAATATATATTGATTACTTCACATTTCAATTGCTATTCTAATATATTATTGATCAAACTATTTGCTAGAAAATGAAAATAAAAACCCTACAATAATAATTTCCTGCCTCCGCCAAACAGTATCAGGTTAATCATTCATTAAGAAAGCAAGAAACTTGAGGAACTTGTCTCAGTGGAACGCTCTAGTGTTTAGACACACCCCACTCCAAAACTGGAGCCCCATTCCATGTGGATGTGCTGAGCTCCCAAGTACAGGTTAAACATCACCCTTAACAAACTCTCCCTATTTTACATCCCAGTCCCCTTACATGATATGATGCTAGTTAGTACAGACCCTGGTGCTGCTGCATCATGACCCCCAGTCCTCCTCACAGTTCCTCAAAACCAAATGTAACTTTTTGTTCACGGTCTTGATAGCCAATAATTGGACATAGTTATGGTGTGCAGGGTGACCACTCTATGTATGTGTAACATGTAATGGCCAACATAGTAACAGGGTAGCTCATCTTGGAGAACTGCATCATAACTCTCTAAATTAACAAGTTTTGGGGGGAGGCCATGACTCAGTGATTTTTAAGGATGACCCAAGTGAATTCTCAAAAGTCACAGCAGACACTTCCCTCCATCCAGCCCGGTTTTTCTTCCAAATCTATTTCAAACCGTTTTAAGCGAATGAGTCTGGCAAAGGCAAAGACTTTGTGGTTTCCTCAAGTTCTCCCTCTTCAAGAGGACACAAGCACTGGTTTTTGAAGTTCCCGTTTCCTCTTAAGAGGTGAAAGGAAAGTCATTTTCTTATCTACCCAAATCATGACCTTTTTGGCTGTTGCTTTGGTGGGAGGGAGTCAGCTGAGCCCCCTGGATGCCAGGAGAAAAGGCACTGGGGTAAACAGAAGGTAAGACAATGATGATGGGGAACAGGTGCAAAGCCAGCAGGGTTCTTTTGACCGTCCATGCAATTCGAGAACATAAAGTCATATTGGCAGGAAGGGAAAAATCCTAAAATGTGACTGTAGCACGGTATTCAAACCACAGGTGGGAGCCAAGCATGCAAAGCCTCGGCATTAACAGGTAGGTAAAGTCAATGATAAAAAACACCAACAAGCTTCTCCAACGCCCCCGCTCAGCCTCAGCCAGTACAAAGCTAGGAAATAAGGCAGGAATCTTGCTTGAAGAGCCAGTCTGGTAGAAGGGGCAGCCATTATGCAAATATCCAGCGACAGGAATAAAAGCCAGGCAAAGAGCACACCAGTAGCCAGGTACATTAAAGAGCCAGTAGCAAACATTGGTGAGATCTCAAGGGTGAACAGAAGTTGGTGCATTCTCAATCCCATGAAAGCTAGGAGCTCTCTGGCTCAGTGAGTGCTTAAGTGAGTGAAGAGGCAGGAAATGGTACCTAGGACAGGTGTAGGAAGTGGCCTCAGGAAAAAAAAAGCCAACAGGTACAGGTAAATAGCAGGCAGTATCCCCCGCAGCATGCAAAGAAAGGCGGACAGACAGGAAACCCGGCCAGCACACAGGGTCAGAGCAAGGGACTCGGGGGACGCAGGTTGCACCACGGATGCAGCAAGTGAGAGGGCCAGCTGACGCTGGAAAATGCAGAGCACTCGGGGCCAGCACCGAGGGAGACACGCTCCGCTCGGCGCCAGAGAAGACCCAAGAAACAGCTGCAAAGACCCCCGGTCTGGCGCGCCAGCTGCGTGGCCGCCGGCGCCCGCCAACTCCGGTCACCGCCCCTGCCCGCCTCCAGCGCCACCCCCTACGCGGGAGGAGGAAGTGCGTGTGGATTAAGGACCCCTGGGCGCCGGGGCTGGCGCCTCCCCATGTTCAATCTCTACCCTGATCGCGGTGTACAACCACCTTCCGGACCCGCCCCTGGACGACCAGCCCCGGCTGCCACGGAAGGCACCAGCCCCACGCCCCATGTGCTCGCGGCACCTCCTGCCCTTCCGGGCTGCTCGCGGGCCCCGAGCCCCACCAGCCACGCAGCAGCTGCCGAGTACAGGAGGCGCCCCCAGCTCCGGGCCTGTAGTCTCGGGCCCGGCCGGAGCGCGCGGCCCAGGGCGCAGGCTCCGCCGGGCTGCGGCCGCGAAAGCGCTGGCGGGCGGGTAGCAAGAAAGCATCGGCCGGCGCTCCCCGGTCCGCGGGCGGTCTGAAGCAGTCGAGAGCCGTAGCCGCGCCTCCCGAGGAGGGTGGGCTACCCCAAGGCGGGCGTTAGAAAAAGTCCGACCCCTTCTTAGCCAGGCTCTCCTCTCCCAGCACCCCCTCCACCTCGCCGTGCGCGCGGGGTCTCCGGCTGCCCACTGATGCGAGCAGGGGGAAGGCCTGGCAGGTCGTGAAAGCGCGGGGCACGCGCGCTTGGCACGAGGCAGCTAGACTCCCCCGGGGCCCGGGAGCCCCGTGGGCTCGACCTGCATCGCTCCGGCCCCGGGAAGGCGGCCTCGCAGCCCGGGAGTCCTGGGCTTCCACTTCCTTGATCCCCAAACCTAGCTGAGGGTAGGAGAGGAGGGGGTCTGTCTACGTGACAGAAGCGAGGACCAGCACACCCTCCTCCGTTAAATATTGCAAGGTGACACTGGATCGCCTCCCACACGGGGATTTTCAAAAGGAAGGGCGGAGGGAGCGCAGTAAACAAGAAAGATGATTCCCCATTGGAAGTTTTTCTCGGGAAGCCCTCCACTCCCCTTTTCCTCTCCCCCTCCCCAGGACTGCAAACCGAGGGCTTTTCAGTCAGTGAGCATGGACTCCAGTCAGCAGCTTTGAACTGAAAGTGAGTTGTATCCAAAAGGCGTTTCCGTCAAACAGAAACTTCATCATGGCGTGGCTGCACACTCGCTCGGGTTCATTCATTTTTATTACAGTTTTCATTGTCCCCTCCCCCGTCTCTATGAAACCGGAAGGGGGTCCTGTAAAAGGAGGCATCCGGCCGGGGAACGCCGAAGGAGGAGGGCAGGGAAGTAGGAGAGCTGCAAGGAGAAAGGAAGGACACGAGGGATGGAAAGAGGGCGCGGACCCGAGCCGAGCGCGACGGACGGGAGAGGGTTAAAGCGAGCCGGCAACCGGGTCCCACCTCCCCAGTCTTTCACTCACAGTCGCTGCAGGCCGAGCAAAAAAAAAAAGAAAAAAGAAAGAAAGAAAAAAGAAAGAAAGAGAGCGCGCGCGCGAGAGAGAGCAACAACGAGGGAAACCGGGAGGACAGCTCAGGTAGGAGACTAGACTGTGGCATCCCTCCCGCCTGCCCAGCCGTGCAGACACCACCCTAGGCACACATACATGTTCTGAGTTATATAATCCATAGCAGAGCTGCCTGGGGAGGCCGGCAGCTCCTGCGCGCCGAGCACTGGGCAGTCAGCTCGCCGCGCCCGCGTTCCCCGCCGGCTTGGCGCGCGGGCAGGGGAGACCGACCCGAACACGCTCCGGGAAAGCCGCCGGGCTCCCGGACGCCGGGTCACGCGAAAGCATCACCTTACCAGTTTTCCTGCATCCACTGGATGGCCTCATTCTCGTTGAACTGCTTTTCGAATTCATATTCTTGTAAAGTCAACACTGACATGTTCATTGGGGCTGATCTCTTCGGAGTCGCTACGTGCTCTCTACACAAAATAAAATAATCTTGTAAAGCGCTAGGCTGCGAGGGCTCGCTCCTGCCTGCTCCCCCCCACCCCCCCACCCCGGGTCTGCCCTCGCCGCAGGGGCTCCGGCGCTCGCCTCTCAGCTACATCCAGGGTGGAGCATTGCCTGTGCCTGGGCGCCCAGCTCCTCGCCGTGGGGCTCGCCTCCTCCCGGCGTCCGCATCCACCGTAGGAGGAAATGAATGCCTTGCGGTCTTAGTGCCCGCACGTTTGTCCATCACCCTTTTTTACTCGTCTACAGGGAAATCTCCTCCCCCTCGTGCGATCGGGAAAATTAACCCTTTGCGAGGGAGGGCGCAAAGGAGCGAGACCTCTCCCCGCCCCCGGTGTAGTTTTATCCAGACGAAGGTGGGGTTGGAGGGCTGGGGGCAGGGCATAGAGAGGGAGGAAGTGGCCTAGGGGTCACCAACGTTTTCCCCCTACCTCAGAACACACACACACACACACACACAAACACACACGGGCACATACACGGGCACCCAAACCCGGCAGGCTGCCCAGCCCTGCCTTTGAATGAAGCTGCAGCGTGTGGGGCGCAGCTCCGAGGCGCGTGGATGTTAAGAGCTTGTAGAGTAAACAATTGGGAAATAGTAAAACCTGCCAGCGTTCTCTCACCAAACAACTCCAGGTAAACCTGCAAGGAGCTCACACGTGAAACGGATGCCCTGGACCTTCTCGCCCTGGAGAGACCTTCCGGCGTCTCCCCAGTCCCCACCCCTGAGATCACCGGCCCTGACTCACTTTTGCCAGGGGCCGAGCGGCCCACAGAGCTTCTTTTTTTTTTTTTCACTATTTTTTTTAAATTATTTTGCATTATATGACAGTTTCATAGGCTCTGGGAATCCCCCTAAACCCCACCCCTCCCCCTCCCCTCCCCCCTGGTGGATTCCTCCACCTTGATGCAGTACTACAGTTCAAATTCAATCAAGATTCTTTCCTTGCAAACATATACCAAGCATAGAGTCCAGCTACTTATTGTCCAGATGGGTTGAACAGTTTCATGGGGAGACCATTCTGGTCCGAAGTTAGAGCTGGTAGAATATCATCACAGTCAATTAAGAGTCCCAATATACCATCAACAGCAATTTGCAATATTATGGAATTGACATGGTTTTGAGTAACTAGTATGTTAAAAAAAAAAAAAAAAGCAAGTCCTAACCACAACCTATGATTAGCTCATTGACATTTCAATTTTAGTTTATATACAGGACCGGCTGCTATATACCTTAAAATGGCTATAAGGTACCATTCAGTTGTCTCGTGTCTATTTCATTTTAGTATTTAGCCATTTGTTGTGTTGAAGTATAATTTTGCTGATCTTGGCAGATTTTAGGATAATCTAGACTGGCTTGTAACTCTAACAAGATATTTGTCGACATTTAAGGTGCAGAACATTTTTTTTTGGGGGGGGGGTGCAGGAAAATCCTCAACACCATGATGAGGAGTAACTAATCTTTGTGTCCCACCCAGCGAGGCATGAGCCAATCCACGCCAGCTCTTTTCTGTCAGATTTCAAGCTCTACTTTCTGTTGTTTGTCTATTTATCTTAGGGTATTTTTTTAGTTTGTATGATTGTTTGTTTGCTGTGAGGGGTTTTCGAAGCGATCCCGATAGTCATTGCAAGGGAGGGCGGGGGTCCAGAGGTGGAGCCAGGCTCTCGGACCACAGAGAAAGCTCTCCTCCTTGGTCCCGAAGGACATTTATTGTTCTTCTGTTTCTGCGGACCGCTCAGGGCTTCTGGTTGTCTTTCTGATGACGTTGTTTTTTGCGGGGTAGTGTTTGGACTTCTTCCATCCCCTGCGTAAGTTCCGGTTGGGGGTGGGTGACCTCAGAGTACTCGGCCTCTGAGGGCATCCACTTCCCTGTGGCCTCCTTGGCAGTTGGAATATAGTCCTTGTTGCTCGTATTAATAGTTTGTGGTGAAGGTCTGGGAGTCTTCATGGTTGGGATCCAAGCTTCCTCCTTACCACCTGCTCCACTCTGGAGTGCCCCCCTGCTCCACGCACATGACCTCCCCACAGAGCTTCTTAATCACGTGTTGGCAGGGGAGGATGAGGATGCAGACGAGGAAGGTGGAAAATGACAGCGGAGACCAGTAGCCAGAAGTGGAAGAAAGGAACGGCAGAGTGGTTAGGTAGAGGGTTTGGGTACCACGAGAGGGATAATTAATGAACAGAGACAAAAGAGGAGAGGAAGTTAGAGAACTGGACCAACTGGTCCAAATGCAAAGGCTTTATTTGTATGCATGAATAATTTTGCTTTATTTATGCTGCTTGTAGTTAAATGTGATGTTGCCCTCCTACAAGCCAAAGAAATTTTCTACTCCGTGTATCCCTTCACATATTTCCTCCAGAGGATGGGGAGAAGGAAATATGAGGCAAAGAGGTATCTGATAATCTAATACAAAAATTCAACTGTGAACTTTAAAACACAATGTCAGCAACTTACACTTTTACCATCAAAGGGACATTTAGGACCCAAAAGCAAATTTCCTTTCTCAGATGCAAATTTCCCTACCTCCCAGGAGTCCAAAGAGAGGGCATTTTCATTCATAGGTAAATATATCTATATCCTGAAACCTGAGGAATACAACTCTGTAAAGGGAGAAAGTATGGTTAGAAACTAACGAAAAAGTTCAATTTTATGCAAATCAAAGGGCTAAGCCTGTTGATGATTAGCAAATCAAAAAATAAGTTAATACTCCCAAAGGCTACAGATTGGGAGGTTCTTACTTTTCCATTTAAGGATTGTCATTCTAAAGACTTACAGTGCAGGTCTGAGTAAGTTTAAAGCTAAGGCCCAAGTCAAAAACACTTGGCAGTGTTAGGCTGGAAAGTGGGTGTGGTCAGCCAAGAAATATTTTGTAACACAGGGCCTGGGCCTGTGAGTAATCGATAAATATTTGTAAAGTGATGAGTAATTGATTAAGTGTATGAAACTGCAAAGTGAGGAGGCACTGAGAGAATCCTAGAAAGACCTCAGTTAGGTCTTACTATTGCTCAAAAATGAGTTAATTTTAAAATTCATGGCTTTTATTTACAATGGCATGGAATTAAAAGGTATGAGGAATTCACATTTGTTTACTCTGTTTGTTATTCAAAACATGACTGTTACTGCCTGATTATTTTCTGAACACGGATGTAGGGTTATATTGAAAGCAATTATCTGATTGGCTTCTGACCATGTCTAAAGAAAACTTACTCCAAAATAGAAGATGTATCCCTATTTCTTGACCTTTAAGGCTGACAATTATATATATAAAAAAATGACGAGCATTTGATAGTTCTACCTGCTAGTGATGCTATTCAGAACAAGCAGTGCCAGCAGACAGTGAAAACTAGTGCCTCCAGAAAGCCAACTGGGGAGGCTCTGGGATAATTCTAAGTTGATAGTACTGAGTCATGGAATCTTCCCTGCAGATGCACTCACCTGGGACGTGGAGACTCCAGGAGAACTAGAGCCACAAGGCTCCCTTGGAGTTCACATTCTAGGAGGGAAGACACTTGGGGAGTGAACCAACGGATACATCTCTTTCTTTGAAATAAATATGTAAGTTTTTTTCTTTAAACAGGTAATTTCTTGAAGGGGGAAATTATAGGATTCAAATTAGGCAACATGCCATAAAGAGCTGGTAATCTCACTTCCATCCGGACGGCCCCACTCAGGCCATGATGGGGAGTGGATAACCGGTTGACAAAGAACCAACTACCTTCTACAGAGGGGTGCAAAGAAAAGCAAATGCCCTGGGCTAAAGAATCAGCTCCGGACACTGTGCCTTAGCACCAGCATTCCCTATAAATCTGGCTAATGAACCTGGGAAAGCAGCAGAATATGGTCCAAGTGCTTGAGCACCTGCACTCAACTTGGGAGACCTGGAACAAGCTCCTGGCTTTAGACTGGCTATGCTCCAGCCTATTCAACCATTTGAAGTAAACCAGTGACGTGCATGGAAGATCTCTGTGTCTCTCTCCCTCTCTCCCCACCCCCTTCTTTCTGTAACACTGCCTCTCAAATAATATGTTATATTAAATAAATGAATCTAAGAAAAAGAAAAAAAAAGAGTTTGTAGGCTTTAGGGGAAAAGGCTGGTGGTTAAACTGAGAAGCAACATGTTAATTTCCAGCAATTTTACAACTTGGAGTTTATGGAGATATGCTCAAAAATATTATGGTTGTTTGTGTAAGATACAAAACTCTTTGTAGCAACAAAAAACTGGAAACAAACAATGAAATAATTTCCTGTTGAAATGTAGATCACAATAATGAAGGAGCTTTCTGGTGCACATTAAGGAAAATGAAAAGGCACAAAACATGTATAGTAGTATATGTGTATTTTTATGTGTAATGTTTTTTTAAATACAGATAAAGATTTGTGGTGATAGATATGAGGAATATTTTAAAAGATCTTGGAAGCATTAAAAAAAAAACTATACCTGGATTTCAATTTGCCCCAAAATAAACTCATACCAATTTGTTACAGCATGCCTGAACAGAATCCAGTTACAAGCACTGAGCTGCATACAACATCAGTTTGAACAGAGTTCTTATTAGAATATCAGGAATTCTGCTAACCTTGAAACAAAAACAGATATATAATTCGCGAGGAAGTTCTGATAGAAGAATTGTGAAGCCATCAACACTATATGAAGGAAATCAGATGCTTATAAATGGAGAACTCACTTTAAGAAGGGATGAGTGTGAGCATTTGACCCAATGATTAAGGCTTATATGTCCCATAGCAGGGTAGATTCAAAACCTGTCTGGGACTGCTGGCCCCAGCTTCCTGTTAATGCAGACTTTCACTGGCAGCAAGTGGTGGCAAAAGTAGTTGGGTCCCTGTTGGTGGCAAAAGTAGTTGGGGCCCTGTTATTCTTGTGGGAGAACTAACCTGAGTGTTTAATCCCTGGGCTGTGGCCCCTGGCCCAGGCCATTGCCGGAATTTAAAGAGTGAACCAGACTGGAAGTTTACTTACCTTCCTTGCTTCCTTCCTTTCTTCCTTCCCTCCCTCCTTTCTTTCTTTTTTTTTTTTTTTAAAGATTTTTATTTGTTTTATTACAGCCAGATACACAGAGAGGAGGAGAGACAGAGAGGAAGTTCTTCCGTCCGATGTTTCACTCCCCAAGTGAGCCGCAACGGGCCGATGCGCGCCGATCCGAAGCCGGGAACCTGGAACCTCTTCCTCCGGGTCTCCCACGCGGGTGCAGTGTCCCAATGCATTGGGCCTTCCTCAACTGCTTTCCCAGGCCACAAGCAGGGAGCTGGATGGGAAGTGGAGCTGCCGGGATTAGAACCGGCGCCCATATGGGATCCCGGGGCTTTCAAGGCGAGGACTTTAGCCGCTAGGCCACGCCGCCGGGCCCCTTCCTTTCTTTTTAAGATTTTTTTTTTTTAATTAGGAAGCCAGATTTACGTAGAGAAAGACCTTCCATTCAGTGGTTCACTCCCTCAATGCCACAACAGCTCTAGCTGAGCCAATCCAAAGCCAAAAGCCAGGAACCTCTTCTGGGTTTTCCTACGTGAGTGCAGGCTCCCATGGAATGGCTCAGTCTCCTAGTCCATGAACATAGAGCTGGATCAGAAGTGGAATAGCTGGAACACAAACTGGCATTCTATTGGGGATGCTGGAGCTTGCAAGTGGAGAATTAGCCTGTGAAGTCACAGCACCAGACACGTATGGGAGCTTTCTATCTCTTCAATAAATAAAACTGATTTCAGATTACCAAAATAGGCAATGCTGAAGTTGGAAACTGCCACAACCAACTGTTCACACCAGTTTGTGAAAAAAAAAAAATGTCATCTTGTTCGTACTCTAATGGATAAGGAGCACGAGTTTGTAGTAGAAAGTATAGCTCAGACTAGACATCCCAACTGGTTCAACTCACCCAATTTTACTAACAACTTCAAGTTAAAAAAAAAAAGCTTTCTGCTCAAATGGTGCCAAAACTGCTGTGGCTGCTTTGGCTACAGATAAGAGCCGAGCTTTGAATGGAAAATCATAACAACTGGGGTCCAGATCCTGAAGCATGTCTTTGAAGCATTGTGATAGGAGATGAAACGAGTCTTTATCAATGCTCTCCTGAAGGCAGAGTGAGATCCAGGCGAAGGCTACACAGAAGTGGAAGTGACTCAAAGCCAAAGCAGGCTGATCAAGAGTCAAGGTCAGGGCAATATTGGGGTGAGGGTGAAGGTGCAGGATGCTCAAACATTTTGCCTGTTGACCTTGTAGAGAGCCAAAGAACAGTAACATTGCATAACGTTTTGAGAAAGTTGGTCAAAACTTAGCAAACTTCCCTGCAAAATCTTCCAGGGAGTCTTTCTCCACCATGACCACATTCCTGGTCCTTCCTAGACAAGAGTGATTTTGTGAGCGTTTTCTATGGGGAATCATGAGACATTTCTTTTCCAGGTCTGAACAGGCTCCTTCTGACTTTGTTGTTGCATAATCTTAAAGCAGCTTTGAAGGGCACTCATTTTGCCTCCGTTGATAGCATGAAAAAGAGACAGTGAAGGGGTAAGCTGCCTGCACCTTCCGTTCTTCAGGAATGGACTCAACGGCTGCTATCATTACAAAAAGGTCTTGAGTCCTAATGGAGCTTATGCTGGTAAGTAGAGTTGTTTTAATTCCACAAATTTTGAAGTTCCCTAGTCTAAGGGAGAAGGGAGCAAAAGGAGTTAGGAGGTAATGCACATTTTTCACCAAGTTCTTGAAGCTGCCTCTTATATGGGGAAAGATCTGGAAACAGACTGGGGAAAGCAAAGTTTACACTTGACTTTTCTGCAATATTTGAACTTTCTCTCCATGTACTTGTATTTCATTCAAAATGAAATTATCTTAGCAGTGAGGTAAGGAGTCACATTTCTATTGCAAATTTTCCCATATTGAAAAGCTTTATAGGAACTATAACTTTGGAAATTAAGCCTCTTAAACATTTTTTTTCCTAGTTATTTAAAATTCTGAGACATACGCTAAGGTTAGGAATGATGGAAAGGAAGGTTGGGAGACTGTCCAGCAACCACTCAGAGAATTTTTATGAAAAGGTTTATTGTGTATGTTTTAAGCTATAACCAGATAGGTAGCCAATAGTGCATATAAATAACTAGGGCTCAAGAAGTACAGTTATTTTATATTTAGTAGTAAAATTTTTGAAATTTAGGTCAGAGAAGAAAGCATATTTGAAAGAGCAAAATTTCCTTCAAACATCACTACCAAACAGGAGGTCTGCATTTTAGCCCTGGCTCTGTGACAGACCTCTGGTTCTCTGACCTTGGAGGAGAAAACAAATGCCTGTCTTCCCTTTGCTATAAAATGACTGCTCTTAACAAGGTGGAGGAATCCACCATGGTGGGAGGGTTTGGGGAGGGGTGGGGAGAATCCCAGTACCTATGAAACTGTGTCACATAATACAATGTAATTAATGAATTTAAAATAAAATTTAAAAAAAAAAATGACTGCTCTTGATACGAGCTCAGCACTTCTCTGGCACACAGATATGTCAAACAGATAGACACTGTGAGAATTTTTGCCTTGCTTTTTCTAGATCTCTTTTCTTAGGCAGACACCCAGCAAACTGGAGCCCTTGACTTCCCTGCCCATCTTAAGCTTTGCCACTTCTGCTGCTTTTCCACAGTTGATCCATGGGACTGCCAAACTCTTTCCTCCCTCCTATCTACCCCACACTTGAACTCTTTAAAGGTGTGTGTGTGTGTGTGTGTGTGTGTGTGTGTGTGTGTGTGTGTGTTGAGGGGCATCTTATCTGCAGGTTCATTGCCCAAATGCCTGAAGTATCCCTGGCTGGGCTAGCCTGAAACCAGCAGCTCAGAAGTTGATCAAGGACTCCCACACACTTGAGCCATCATCTGTTGCTTCCTTGCATACAAATCAGCAAGAAACTAGAACTGGGAGCAGAAGCGGACCGGAACCCAGGCACTTGGGTACGGAATGCAGGCATCCTAGGAGGCACCTTCACCACTAGACCAAATGTTTTCCCCACCAACCACCCGTTTGGCCTGAGCAATTCCATTCACTCTGGTTCTTACAAGCTACTCCCTGTTTAAGGCCTTTGCTATTCACAGAGTTGACTTCTCCATCACTCACCTTTATATATATATATGATTTTTTTCCTGGTCTGCTTGGGAGGAAAAAGAGGAGACCGCTCCTTGTGTCAAAGTACGTCAGCACCCAGGCATGGGAAATGGTAATCTGCTGACACCTTACAGACCCCAATATGGGGAAGAGTGTTCCGAGCGCATCACTTTGAGTGGTTTTATTAGTCTGTTTTTTTTATATGACAGTTTAATAAACACTGGGGTTTCCTCTCCTTCTCTCCACTGATTTCCCCTCTAGTTTTACAATGGGTGCCTTTCGTGAACATTCATAAGTCCATCATATGGCCACTGAAGTGTCCCCCAACAATGTTGGCGTGGACAGTGTTGGAGAGTCCAACAGCCCACTGTCAAGACATTATCACCCATCTCACTGGGAGTCCACCCTTGTACTGTATACACAGAGACATACTGCTATCTGAATCTACCTATGAACACATCCATTTCCGCTACTCTTCTATTCTGTATCCCCTTCAATACGGAGCCAGCATCACTCACCTCCTAAACTCTGGAAACGCTTATTCACAGCTCTTAAAGAACTGAGCCAGCTATCAAGGTCTTCCATGTAGACTAAAGATTTCCTTAGGAGCA
Source organism: Ochotona princeps (assembly GCF_030435755.1). Lineage (NCBI taxonomy): Eukaryota > Metazoa > Chordata > Mammalia > Lagomorpha > Ochotonidae > Ochotona > Ochotona princeps. Next base: position 34,297,105 of record NC_080838.1, read on the forward strand.
GCGACAATGACTTAGGATGGTTTAGTCATCCAGACTAGTTATGACTAATTTCCCCCACCAACCTAAATAACATCCAAGATTCTCTAAGGTCCTGAGTTTCATTGGGAATGAACTGGGCATTTGTGGATACCCAACAGGCAAGCCACAAGAGGCTGCTTAAACATAGTCGACTAAGTCACATGCAGAAATGCAAATAAGACTAGGGTTTTTAGAGGTAAAGATGGTGATCTAAATTGTTTTCAAGCAGTTGTCTTTGGGTACAAGGATCACCCCAAGTGTTGCCTTACGCTAAGGTTAGACAACCAGTTTGTAAGCAGATGTCCTCACAGAGGTGTTTTTTGTGTAAGGTTGTGGTGGCCTTTGTGTAAGGTATTTATCCTGGCAGAATCTGTCTGTGATTGTTCTCATCAAATGGATCTGCTTGCCTGACCTCCCTTTCTTTGGGAACTTCTGCCTTTATTTATTTTTGTTACAGTTTCATACAAGTGACTCCATTTTGATCCTGACGACCTTTATAACATAAACTCTGTGGCTTAAAGAAACAAATATTTTTTCTCATTTTTTGGAGTCGAAAAGTACAAAATCAAAGTAGCAGCTGAGCTGTTTCCTTCTGGGAGCTCTGAGGGAGAAACCTGCTTATTTCAGTTCACTAGCTGCTAGCGGTTGCCTGTGATATTTAGCATTCCTTAGCTTATCGAGCTGTCACCATGGTCTCTCACGTCACCAGCTTGTCTCTATGTCTTTGTCCTCTCTCTTATAAGCTCCCTCTCTTTGGAGTTAGGACCACCAATCCCCCCCATGCTGCCAGCGTCTTGCCTTCATCCTTACCTTAATGGCAACTGTGATGCTCTCTGCCAAACAAGATCAAATTCTGAGGTTACCGGTGGCCCTGGATATTTTCAACCCACTGTACTGGCCATGACACCCCAGCAGTCTTCCTTTCGTGGGATATTCTCTTAACTCAGCATTCTGTTGTCATCCCATGGCACTGGCCCCCCACATATTACAAATGAGTACCCAGCATGCAAATGCTTAAGTTGTCTGCCTAAGATCTCCCAGATTTTTGCTTATAAAGTCAAAATGTGAACCAAGATACTCAGAACACACATTTCTTTTTTTACATTTGTTTATATTTTCATATTTTTGTTATTTGAAAGGCAGATTTACAGAGAGAAGGGATAGAAAGAGATGATATTCTATCACTGATTTAATGCCCAAATGGTTTCAATGGCTGGAACTGAGCCAACCCAAAGGCAGGAGTCGGGAGCTTCTTTCAGAGCTCCCATATGGGTGCAGGGGCCCAAGGACTTGAATCATCCTCTACTGTTTTTACCAGTCCATTAGCAGGGAACTGGATGGGAAGTGAAGCAGCCAGGACTTAAACTGGGACCCATATGGGATGCCAACCCTGAAAAACAGAGGGTTAGCCTATTGAGCAAGAGCACCAAACAGAACACACATCTTTAGCCACCATACTCCCCTCTGCCACTTCCATACCAGGTTGTCCATTTTAAGCCAAGAAGAGATTCTTCTTAACTAGTTGACTAAAGAGGATGAGTCCAATGAACATATTACAACCGTTTCCTCAAGTGCTCGCTATGGCAGCACATATACTCAAATTGGAACGTTTCCTATGTATAATTTCTTCTTTTTCTTGGGTTATTTGTATATTTGTAAAGCACTTTTCTTTATTAATTTCCATGGGGATGAAAAATATATTCCTTTTATCCTGACCTAGTTTCTGCCTCTGATTCTAATTCCAAAATTGTGATATCAACAAAGTAGGTTTATTGGAAGCTACGAAAGTTTTGCTATGGAATAAGATATTTATAACACACAGGACAAATCATTAATGTCCTAAATATGTGGAAAGAAATAAAACTTTTTTTTTATCATCCAAGTAGATGTGAGAAAAGTTCCAAAAGGTCTCCCACATGAATGTTGATAAAGAATTTCTTGATAAAGAAAATACATGTTGGAGCTAGAACTGTGGTGTGGTAAGCTAAGCTTTGGCCTTTGGTGCTGGCATTCCATATGGGTGCAGGTTCGAGTCCTGGCTGCTTCCATTTTGATCCAGCTCCCTGTTTGTGGCCTAGGAAAGCAGCAGAGGATGGCTCAAGTCCTTGGGCCCCTACACCCATGTGGGAAGCCTGGAGGAAGCTCCTGGTTCCTGACTTCAGATCACCTCACCAACTAAGTGTTATCACTACTGGGCCATGTGCCTGCCTCTCATTTAATCTCTATATAACACCATAAGGTCAGGAAAGTAAAGCTTGAAATTTAAAAAAAAAATATATATATTTGTTTTTATTGGAAAGTCAGATATACAGAGAGGAGGAGAGACAGAGAAGACGATCCATCCGCTGACTCACCCCCAAATGACCGCAATGGCAGGAGCTGAGCCAGTCCGAAGCCAGGAGCCAGGAGCCTCTTCTGGGTCGCCCGTGTGGGTGCAGAGTCTCAAGGCTTTGGGCCGTCCTTGACTGATTTCCCAGGCCACAGCAAGGGAGCTGGAAGGGAAGCGGGGCCTCTAGGACATGAACTGGTGTCGGGGAATCTCCGGACCCGCGGAAGAAAACCCGACGCTGAGTGACTGTGTAGATGTTCTTTATTCCGTCAGGCAGCATGCAAACAGGAAAGCCGTCTGCTCCTTCTTTCTCTCCGCTCTGTCTGCTTCTCTACTCTGTCTGCTCTCTCACTCTGTCTGCTCTCCTACTCTGTCTGCTCTCCTACTCTGTCTGCTCGCCTACTCTGTCTGCTCTCCACTCTGTCTGCTCGCCTACTCTGTCTGCTCTCCACTCTGTCTGCTCTCCAGGACCCAACCTGCTTATATATAACACCTAGCCAATCAGCTAAAAGGTCACCCCTGCACGTGGGAAGCGACCAATCAACTAAAAGGTCACCCCGCACGTGGGAAGTGACCAATCAGCTAAAAGGTCATCCCCGCCCATGGGAAGTGACCAATCAGCTAAAAGGTCACTCCCACAGGCAGGACACGCAACCACGCCCCAAGGGGAAGACACTTCCTGAACTTGTTTACCACTGCCCTCGTCAGGGCATTGGTCTGCGGTGCTGTGCTAGACAGCCCCATAGATCGTTAGGCGCTCTCAACAAACTGGTGCCCGTATGGGATCCCTACATGTATAAGGTGAAGAGTTCAGCCGCTAGGCTACTGTGCTAGACCCAGGGCTTGAAATTTCTAAGGACTTTGCCCAATTTATTAAGTAGCTATTTTGAAGTTTATAGTCTCAGACTGTTTGACTCGAAAGGTTGCTACTTCCTTCTAAAGTAGATAGCCACTATGCATTCTAGACCAGGTGACACTGATATGGTCTACTCATTACAACAACTGCATCTTTGCACGTGCAGAAGAAAGCAGAGTATATGTTACTCTTTCAGTCTATTATAAGCATGAAGATTTGGGGACTCCTTGCAACAAACTCAGAATCTCTAGCCCCAGGACTAGTGTTTATATTCCTGATTTGGGGGCAGGTGTTGTACAGAGGGTGGAGTCACCGCTTGGAGTGACTACATGCCCAAGTGGGCTCTGCTTCTGCTATCAATCTGCTTCCTGTGAATGTGCACCCTAGAAGGTAACACACACTGGGGTCCCTGCCACCCACATTGTAGAGCCAGTTGAGCAGAAGATCTTTCTCACTCTCAGGTTTTCTCTCTCCCTCTGTAATTTTGCCTTTTAAATAAACAAATAAATATTTTTTTAAAAGATAACTAAATCTCTTTTCTTTGTTCTGTGGTCTGTTTTAGTGGCATGACTCACATGAACAGATTGACCACCTTTCCTATTGGGTAATGGAACTTTGATAGTATCTTTGGGGCCAGTGCAATGGCACAATTTGCTGATTCTCTACCTTCAGGTGTCAGCATCCCATAGGGGTGCCAGTCCATATCCTGGCTGCTGCACTTCCCATCCAGCTCCCTGCCTATAGCCTGGGAAAGCAGTGGAGGACGATCCAAAGTCTTGGGACTCTGCATTCACATGGGCGATCCAGAAGAGGCTCCTGGATCCTGACTTCAGATCAGCTCAACTCCGATTGTTGAAGCCTTTCAGGGAGTGAACCAGTGAATGGAAGATCTCTTCCTTTCTCTCCTTCTTTCTGTAAATCTGCCTCTTTAAAAAATAAATAAATAAATAAAATAAGAAAAAGAACAGCATTTCAGTACTTTACATAGTGTTTAACATAAAAGCATGAATAAATTAATATATATAATATATGAATGAATAAAATGGCAGTATTAGGCTCACTGGCTTAGATACTGCGTGGTACGCTTGCATTCCATATTAGAGTGCCTGAGTTGCAGTATAGGCTCCACTCTCCATTTCATCTTCCTGCTAAAGCAGCAATGATGGCTCAAGTGACTGAATTGTGAGCTCCAGTGTTTGACTTGGAAATGAGTGAGCAGATGGGAGATCTCTGTCTATCCAGCTTTTCCTCCTACCTTCTGCTTTTCAAAATAATAATAATAATAACAAATGAATTTTTATAAAAAGAATTGCCTTGTTTCTCCTGTTTGAGATCAGGTCTCATAGCACAGAAATACTTCTTAATTTTCAGGTAGTCTACCTTCCAAACCTTGTAGTTTATAATAAAAGTAGTTGTCCACAGAAGAACCATACATTTCCTAAACCTAGAAGCTATGAATTCAAGTGGAAACCTTCATTTAAGAAATGATGGAGTGGATGTTTTACTTAGTGATTAAGACCTTTCTTGGGATGTCTGCCTCCCACATTGGAGTGCCTCAACTTGAATCCTTGCTGTTCCTAATTCCAGCTTCCTACCAATATATATCCTTGGAGGCAGTAGATAATGGCTCAAGTGGTTGGGTCAATGGCACCCACATGGGAGACCTGGCTGGAACTCCTGGCTCCTGGCTTTCACCTGGCCCAACCCAGATGCTGTGGGCATTTGTGGAGTGAAACAGCATTTAGGAGATTCTTGACTGTTTACCTGATTTCGTTTCTCTGTCTCTGTGATTCTCAAATAAATACAAATTAAAAATAAAATTTTAAAAAAGAAATTAGAACATATTTCATTTCCTAGACTATATATTTAAAAATATGTGATAGTGGGGCAGGCATTGTGGTATAGTGGGTAAACCTACTGCTGTCAGCATCTCATGTGAGCTCCAGTTGGTGACCTAGCTGCTCTAGCTATCATCTAGTTTCCTGCTAATAACCTGGAAGAAGCAACAGAAGACGGCCCAAGTATTTAGGGTCCTGCTTTCCTCCTGGCCCAGCCCCAGCCTTTGCTGTCATCTGCAGAGAAAATCAATGGATGGAAGATCTCTTTTTTTGTAAGTCTTTCAGATAAATAAGTCTAAAGAAATGCACGACAAATGTATGCGCTCTAAGTTGTTATTTTGTACTATCAAGTATTTCCATATCATAATTCCCTAGGTCTGGTTAGATTGATTTTTAAAAATCCCTTTCTTCTAACATGACAGAAAAATGAAGGAAAGATCTAGTATATCATTATAGTTAAATTAGTGGGACGTTGAACTAAAGGAAAGTGGAGCGAGAGGAGGGGGGGAGCAAATGGCCGCTTCACTAATCGTGTTAATTCCTCTTTCACCGCCTCTGCCAGTGGTGGGTAAAGAATGTTTCCATTGGCCTAGCGGCTAAAGTCCTCGCCTTGAAAGCTCCGGGATCCCATATGGGTGCCGGTTCTAATCCCGGCAGCTCCACTTCCCATCCAGCTCCCTGCTTGTGGCCTGGGAAAGCAGTCGAGGACGGCCCAATGCATTGGGACACTGCACCCGTGTGGGAGACCCGGAAGAGGTTCCAGGTTCCTGGCTTCGGATCGGCGCGCATCAGCCCGTTGCGGCTCACTTGGGGAGTGAATCATCGGATGAAAGATCTTCCTGTCTGTCTCTCCTCCTCTGTGTATATCTGGCTGTAATAAAATGAATAAATCTTTAAGAAAAAAAAAAAAAAAAGAATGTTTCCAGTCACCTACAGATTTGTGACAGTGACTTCTGGCAACATGTCCCAGAGAGTGACTCTTCAACCTGCAGAGAGAGTATTCAGAGCATTTGTGGCATGGCCTCACCTGGTAGTCCAGAGTTTGATAACTGATGTTGTAAAAGAAATTTCTTTCACTTGGGTAATCTTTCACCATTGTTTCACAGACAAGAATCCTGTGACCTTTGCTCTGTCTCAAATCTTTCTACCACTTTATCTCCTGTTCTCAAAGCTCTCTCAGGTCTAAGACAACTGGAGTGATTCTGCATCACATATTGGAAGAGAATGGAAAATCATTCAACCGAGTGTGGAGCATTATAGGGACCTGGCAAGGCTAAGAAAACTCCAGGTAGACAGCTGTGTGTCGAAACACACATGAACTTTGCATTGCGCATGGTGTCTACAGGGTCAGCTCACCTTGGGCTTCTCTCTGAAGAACAATCTTGAAGAGAGTGAAAATTCACAGACTCTGGGTTATAGTGTAACCACGAAGAACACAGTGTTTGGCTCTGTGTGGATCGTGTGTTCAACTCTAGAATAACTCAAGCCTGGGACGGAGGTACTATGATTGTACGTGTTGGGTCAAATAACCACTCCATTCCTGAGGTTCCAGAAAAGAAAGGGAGAGGAAAGACTGCCCAGTGATTGGTGGGGTTCCTCAAATTTCCCCAAAGGGAATAGTGAGATACAAAAGGCAGAGGAGAATGGCCCAAAACCTTGGGATCCTTACCCACATGAGAGACCTGAAAAAAGCTCCCGGCCCCTGGCTCCTGGGTTCAGATTGGCTTGGCTCTGGCCATTGCAGCCATTTAGGGAATGAACCAACAAATGGAATATCCTTCTCTCTATCTCTTCTTCTCTCTGGGTATTTCCAGAGTCACCTGAGCCTTGGCATGTCTGGGTAGATCCAAGCATTTTTGCAAGATGTGTCTGTAAAGACATTAATGGCAAACTGACAAAAAAGCAGGCATCACTTCCCATTATGAGGAGGCATCATGTAATTCGCTGAGGAACTGAATCAAACAAAGACTGAATTCAATGTGTGTGGATTTGAGTTAGGACACTGATTTTCTCTTACTCTTCGTGTTCTTAGCACTCCAGACTTCAGAGTCAGCTGGAATCCCCAACTCTCTGGCTCTCAGGCCTTTGAAATATCCCACCAGCTGTCCTGGGTCTCGTGCTTGCACATTATAGTTTGTGGGATATCTCAGCCTCCCTAATCATGTGAGCCACTGTCTTACAATGCCTCACTTTATATATTGTGCTGGTTCTCTGTCTCTGGAGAACTCCAATTCATACATTAGACTTACCCAATGAATTAGTGTCAGGGAGAGAAAAGAACTCAGGCTTTCTGAGATCAAGCCTAGCAGCCTTTCCATAGTGCCACACTTTTCTCTTTTAAGATGTTTTTCATGCCGCAGCCTTAGGCAACTGCCTAGGTTGCTTTGTACATAGGCGAGTATTACACAGTTGGGAGCAAAGCAGCCAGTACCTTGTAGGCATTTTGGGACTGGTTAATGCCAAATCTTACAGTAACTATACCAGTGTGACAACATAGTTGCCTATTCTACATATCTTTAAAAGACCTAGGGGAAGGCCCAGCAGAATGACTCAATTGACTAATCCTCTCCTTGCAAAGCACCGGGATCCCATATGGGTGCCAGTTTGTATCCTGGCTGCTCCAGTTTCCACCCAGCTCTCTGTTTGTGACCAGGAAAAGCGGGAGAGGACAGCCCAAAGCCTTGTGAACCTGCACCTACCTGGGAGATCCAGAGGATGCTCCTTGCTCCTGGCTTTGGATGGACTCAGCTCTGACTTTTGTGGCCATTTAGGGAGTGAACCAGCAGAGGGAATAACTTTTTCTCTGTCCACCCTTCTCTCTGGAAATCTGCTTTTCAAATAAAAATGAATAAATCTTTAAAACAGAAAAAGATCAGAGGGGGAAGGAAGCAGAGTGCCTGCCATGCCACCATAGGTGCTTGCCAGCTATGACCACCCCACCACCACCACTGTTGCCATGAGCACATGGATGACTGCGCATGACTAGGGACTGTGGGACTGAGGACAGGTCAGAATGGAGGTCACCGAGGGCCGTGTGACATATAGAAAATGATTTCTGTAGGCTTCCATGGCCTGGGTCCCTGCAGGTCAGTGCGGCATACCGTTAAACAGGAATTACCAGAAACAGTTGCTGAGACAAGCCTGAGTTGGGATCAGTTGCTCCCTCTGTCCTTGTAGTCTTGCTGGTTGTCCTTGCTCTATCTGCATTCCAGCATCCATCAAACTCATCAGATACTAGACTAGTGGGCCTGCGCAGTCGTGGACTGTGAACTTCTCAAACTGTGAGCCAAAATAAACCTTTTCCTTTCATAAGTACTTTCTCCCAGGGACTTGTGATTAAAAAAAAAAAAAAAAAAGCTAACCAGTACAAAGGGTAAGGTGACAGGAGGAGGCCATTGAGAGAGAAATGTGTATTACATAAAACTAAACACTTGCTAACCAGGACAAGTCGCAGATGTGCCTCTGAGTGTTCTCACAATGGAGACATGATCCACAGTCGTCCTCACAATGGACCAATTACTCAAGACGACCCAGTTATTCTTTGTGCTGTGAGCTGATCGACATGTTCTTCCGAGGCGCCATAGAATAGCATTATTCGTTGTCCGTCTTAGCACAAGATAATCTCTAGGAGTTTAATCGAAATTCACTGTTGCAAGTCCGCATTATGGATGTTCAGCATTTCACGAGTCAGTTCCCTGCTTGTCTGAGGCCCCATCAAGCTCTGCTGCCTGCCGTGATGCCTCTGACAGGTGGAGGCCTTTCTGTGAGTCCTGCTCTGTCATCTGAACCCAAGCACATCCGAGGCATGGCAGAGGAGGGGCCAAGCATGTGTTTTGTAGTGCAAGTTTTTCATTTTAAAAGGAAATCTTTAAAAAGTTTTTATTTATTTTCACTTTGTTCGAAAGGCAGAGAGAGATGAGACAGATCTTTCACCTGCTGGCTTCCTTGCCAAATGCCTGCAGCAAGCAGGGCTGGGCCAGACTGAAGCCAGTAGCTTGCAACTCAAGTTGCATCTCCCGTGGTTTCTGGCTGAGCCATCATCTGCTCTCAGGATGTGCATTAGGAGGGAGCTGCAGGGGAAGAGCAATGGGACGCGAACTAGGCATTCCAGTATGGGAACCGGGCATTCCAAAGGGTTTCTAAACCTCTGGCTGAATGCTTCATGCAAGGAAGCTTTTTATTGTTATGTATTTCTCAGTTTCTTTTTTCTTCTATTAATAGGAGAATATGATAATGAAGAGCAAATTTCTAACAGCTAGTTCATTAATGCAAATGTACATACATTCCTATAGATAGAAATATCTTATTGACAATTTAAAAATTGCCTACATGTGGCTTTTTCCAATTGTCCTCAAGGAGGACCAAGATCCTGATAACAGTGATGAAGAGTAAGTCCTTCTTATAAAATGACGTCTTTCAGTTTTCATTTCAGTTTTCATTTACAGAAATGAATTTCTGTATTGCTGAACAACTGTGTGTGTTGAACATGTATAGGAGCATTGCATCAGAATATATGGGAAATATTGAAGCACCAGACACACAGATCCCATCACACAGGGGACCTCTTTCTTCAGAGACTTGTCCTGAGGCCCCAGGGTTCATGACACACTCCATTTTTGAGTTTGACTGCTCTCTGTCACTGTATCAATATGGAAAGTTGTGAGCCACAAACTCAGTTTTTCAAACAGAAACTGTCTTCAGCACAGCCCTGACATAATATCAGTAACAATTTATAACGTTATGGAATTAGTTGACATGGTATTGAGTAACCAATATGTTAAAAGAAAAAAAAAAAAAGAATGCAAGTTCTTAACCACATCCTGTGACTTCTTCATTGACATTTCAATTATTAATTTACATACAACCGGGTGCTATACACCTTAAAATGGCTATAGATTACTATTCAGCTGTCTCGTGTCTTTTAACTTTAGTATTTAGCAGTGTATAATGTTGAAGCATGATTTTGCTGAACCTGGCTGTTTTTCGGGTAGTCTAACTCTGTAACTCTAACAAGACATATGTCAACAGTTTAGGTGAACAGTTTTAGGAGGGGTGTGCAGAGAAATCCTCAATACCTTAGTGAGGAGTAACTAATCTTTGTGTCCCACCTAGTAAGGTATAAGTGAATCCACGCTGACCGTTTCCTGTCTGATTCTAAGCTTTCCTTGTTGTTCTCTGTCTATCTATTCTAGATTTTTTATTTGTTTGTTTTGAGGGTTTGTTTTGAAGGGTTTCTGGAGCGACCCTGATGGTCATTGTGAGAGAGGGTGAGGACCGAAAGTTGGAACCAGGCAAGGACCAGAGAAAGCTCCCCTCCCTAGTCCCGAAGGAAGTTTACTGTTCTGTTGCTGCGGACTGCTCAGGGCTCCTGGTTGTCGTTCCGATGACCTTGGATCTTGCAAGGCAGGATTTGGACTTCTTTCATCCCATGTTGTAGATCCAAATGAGGGAGGGTGACCTCAGAGTTCTTGACCTCCGAAGGCACTCCAATTCCCCGTGGTCTCCTTGGCAGTTGGGATGTAGTCCTTAGTGCTCGTACTGATAGTCCTTGGTGAGGATCTGGGAGTCTTCAGGGTTGGGATACAAGCCGCCTCCTGTCCACCTGCTCCTCTCTGGGGGTCCCCCCCCCCCCGCTTCATGCGTATGACTTCCTGTTAAGAGGTTATCAGGATCACTCCTGATTCCCCCATATGCAAAAGGCAGAATTCTTGAAAAACCAACATCCTAGTAAATTATTTTGTATTTACCACCATCTTGGAAGTCTTGCCTTTTTCCATTGAAATGTTTTTAACACAATGAGAGCCTGAAATGATTCAGAAGTCATCTGCAACAACTAATGACAACTTCGGGCTTGCATACCTCCTTGAGGCATTATGTAAGCACTGAGGAGGCTGCCAGCCTCCTCAGTCACTCACTGAGCGTTCAAGCTATAGTATCAATAGGATCCCCTTATCTGGAGTGGGTGAACTTGACTTCAGACTTCTTCTTGTATAAAACTTAGCATCCTTCCTCAGTGGCTTTGAGATATCTATCTTTAAAAGGCAACCTTTTGGGACCCAGCGGCTAAAGTCCTCGTCTTGCACATGCCGGGATCCATATGGGCAGTGGTTCTAATCCTGGCTTTGGATCAGCTCAGTTCCAGCTTTTGTGGTCACTTGGGGAGTGGAAGATCTTCCTCTCTGTCTCTTTTCCTCTTTGTATATCTGACTTTCCAATAAAAATAAATAAATCTTAAAAAAAAAGGAGTTCTTTGGGAAACAAAGAACTCATCAGAAGAGGAACAAAAAGAGCAACTTTTTAAAGATTTTTTTAAAAAATTATTTGATAGAGAGAGAGAGAAAGAGAGAGAGAGAGAATCCTGCGTTTGTTGATTCACATTCCAAATGGCTGCAGCAGCCAGGGCAGGGATCCCCTGAAGCCAAGAGCTTCTTCCAGAACTCCCATATGGGTGCAGAAGCCCAAGAATTTGGACCATCCTCTGCTGCTTTCCCAGATCTATAGCAGGGTGCTAGATGGAAGGTGCAACAACCAGGACTCAAACTGGTGCCCATATGGGATGCTGACACTGCAGGCGGAGGCCTCACCTGCCATGCCAAAAGCCAGCAGCAAGAGCAACTGCTTTTAGAAACAAATCAGAAAATGAAAGATAAAGTCTTACCCACAAATATGAATAAAAGCCTTTACCCAACTGAGCAGGCAGGTTTAAATGCCAATAACAAAATTTAGACCCAACCAGTGTGCTTTTATTGTTGTATGTGGCACATTGCTAAAATTTCAGAGTAGAAATCATAAAAGTGTGTTGACACTTGTCTCTTGTGTGTGTATGTGTCCTTCAGTCTCCTCGGGGGATTTTTGGAATGCTCTAAAATAATAAAATACTAAAAAATGTGTTCAACCTTATATAAAACAGCACAATGCTTCCATATAACCTATGCATATCCTTCTGCACACTTTAAATAATCTCCAGCATACCTATAACACCCAATAGGATGTAAATGTTGTGTAACATTTACATTATATTTTTAAAAAATATTTTTGCAGATTAAAAAAAATATTTTTGGTTTACAGTAACCTAACTCTCTGGACTTAGAGCCTAGAGTTAAAAGGACCAACTGTAGTATTATTTTACCTCAGATGGTGCTATTAGAAATAATACTAAATGAGTTCCTTTTAATTGTCCTAAAGGCAGATAAGTGCTTAAATATAGCATAATGATAAGTAATAATAAAATGCAACTTCTCAGAGAAGTTGCGAACTAATCCAAATGGTTTTCAAGTTCACATGACTTTAATCTTTAATAAGTAAGCATATTGCTGACTTAGCAAAAATGACCATTCTACCTCAATTTGTTAGTCAAATAGTCTCATGTTATCACTGTTATGAAATTTGCCAACAAGAAAAATAAGTTGAGATTGCCATTGTCTTTTTTTCCTTAAAGATTTATTTACCTTTATTGGAAAGACAGATCATATTTTTATTGAAAGAAGGAGAAACAGAAAGATCTGTTTACTGGTTCACTTCCCAAATGGCTGCAACTGGTAAAGCTGAGCTGATCTGAAGCCAGGAGCCAGGAATTTCTTCTGGGTTCCCAATGTCGGTGTAGGGGCTCAAGGTTTGACAATCTCTACTGCTTTCCCAAGCCATAAGCAAGGAGCTTGGATAGGAAGTGAAGCACCTGGGCCTCGAACTGGTGTCCATATGGGACCCTGGCGCTTGCAAGATGAGAATTTAGACAATCATGCTGGGCCTGCAACTAATCTTTTTTCATATTTTATCTGTCTGAAATCAGTTTTCAAAATTTTCCTCATAATTCAAGTTTTTAGTAGTAGATAGTCATTTAATATTTTAGTGATTTCCAAGTAAGATGAGCTGCTAGAATGTTAGTGCTTAAACATTAAGCTTCACATTTTGTATTTCTGTCATCTTATTGTTAAAGAGGAACCAGAGATATTTGTGTTCGTAGATAAGTATGTCTATGCTACGAGGAAGCAAGTACTGCTTAAAAACTGTGAAACTGCAGTTGGTATCATAGTGTAGCAGGTTAAGCTAGTGGTACAGGTTTGAGTCCCAGCTGCTCCACTTCCAAGCCAGCTCCCTGTTAATGGCCTGGGGAAAGTAGTGAAAGATAGTCCAAGTATGTTACCTTCTGCCACCTACATGGCAGACCCAGAAGAAACTTCTGGCTCCTAGTTCCTGGCTTTGGTTTGGCCAATATCTGTCTTTGTAGCCATTTGAGGAGAGAACCAGTGGATGGAAGATCTCTCTCACTGTCTCTCTCCTTCTCTCTCTTTCTCTGTCTGTAACTCTGTCTTTCAAATAAATAAAATAAATCCTAGGAAAAAACAAACTGTGAAATCATGTACTTTTTAGATTTTCCTAGATATGAAGATTACCAAGGTTGAAATTCTAATTGATACATATAATTAAAATAATTAGAAATACTAAAAAAGAAAGAAAATATTTTTTACAAAACATGTACAGATGAAGAAGCGTTTTTAATAAAGTTGAGTAAACAAGGTCAATTTTTTTTTTACTAAGGAAAGAGCAAAGGTTTTTGTGTTAATGTCAGGTCACTAGGTTATTTCAGAATAATAAGCAAATTATTTCAGATTAAAAAAGCAAAAACTAGTAAAAACAAGTAAACTCAAAGCTGAATGTACATAAAAAGTTGTGGAAGGTTTGCAAAAAAAAAAAGAATTTCAGTGTAATTAAAATAAGCTTAGGCAGACTTTATTTGCGAATTTTAAAAATAAAACGGGACACTGTGTTGTAGTGGGTTAAGTTGCTGCTAGTGACTCCAGCATCCCTTATGGGAATTTGGGTTCCTCCGCATCCTGGCTCCTCTGCTTCTGATCTAGCTCCCTGCTAAATTTCCTGGGGAAGCAGCTGAAGACAGCCCATAGGCTGGGGCTCCTATACCCATGTGGGAATCACAGATGGAGTTCAGGGTCCTGGTGTCAGCCTGGACCTGGTTGCTGCAGTCATTTGGGGAGTGAATCAGGGGGTCTAGGATAGCCCTCTCTTGCTTTGCATTTCAAAAATAAATAAGTAAATAATTAGAAAATTTTAAGCAACATAGGCATAGAAGGAACATTTTATAACACAATCAACGGAATATACAAAAACCCAATGCCAGCATCATACTAAATGGGGACAGACTGGAAGCTTTTCTACTAAGATCTGGAGCTAGACAAGGATGTCCACTTTCAACATTGCTATTCAATATAGTATTGGAAGCCCTTGCCAGAACCATTAGGTAAGAAAAACAAATTAGAGGAATTCAAACTGAAGCTAAGGAATTAAAATTATTGCTGTTTGCAAATGACATGATTCTTTATATAGGAGAACAAAAGATTCAATCAAGAGACTATTAGAACTCATAAAAGACTTTGCCAGGGTAGCAGGATACAAAAGTAATGAACATAAATCAGTGGCAGTAGTATACACATAACTCCATACCTGAGGAAGAGATTGTAATTCAAGTTCCTTTGAGAGGAATCTCAAATACCTTGAAATTAACCTAACTGAAGATGTGGAAGACCTCTATAATGAAAACTCTATAATAGAAAACTTCTATAATAGAAAACATTAAAAAAAAATAAGAAGACATTAAAAGATGGAGAAACCTACCATGTTCCTGGATTGGCAGGATCAACATCAAAATGTCCATATTACCAAAAGTAATATACAGATTCAATGTGATCCCGATCAAAATCCCAACACCATTTTTCTCAGAAATAGAGCAAAAGTTTACCTGCAAACACAACAGACCATGAATAGCCAAAGCTATCCAGAAGAATAAAAAACAATCAGAAAGAATCACAACTCCAGACCTCAAGACATACCACAAAATAGTCTGGCACTAGCATAGAAACAGAGCAGAAGATCAGTGGAAGAGAATAGAAACCCCAGAAGGGAGCCCACACATGTATAGCCAACTAATCTTTGACAAGAGAACTGAAAGTAATCTAGGAAAAAAGCTTGGTGTCTTCAAGAAATGCTGTCGGGATAATTGGATAGCAGCCTGCAGAGGTAAGAAGCAAGATCCCCCACCACCTGTCACCTTATACAAAAATCAGCTCCAAATGGATCAAAGACATAAATCTGCATCCAGAAATCATCAAACATGGAAAACATAGGAAGCACTCTTCAAGATAAAGGAATTAGGAAGGACTTCTTAGAACAGTCACCAAAAGTTCAGGCAGAAATAAACAAAAATAAAAAAGCAAAAATAAACAAATGGGACTACATCAAACTAAAAAGCTTCAGTACAGCAAAAGAGAAGATCAATAAGGTGAAGAAGCAATAACAAATGGGAAAAAATCTTTGCACACTATACAACCAATAGGGAACTTATATCCAAGATTTACAAAGAGCTTCAAAAACACAGCAAAACAAACAACCCTATAAAGAAATAGGCAAAGGAAATGAACAGTCATTTTTCAAAACAACGAATTTAAGTGGCTAATAGTCATATGAAAAAATGCTCATGCTCCCTAGCTGTCAGGGAAATACAAATAAAAACCACATCAAGGCTCCACCTAACTCCAGTGAGATTGGTCTACATTCAGAACTCTACCAACAACATCTGCTAGCATGGATGTGGAGAGAAAGGTATCTTCCTTCACTGCTGGTGGGAGTGTAGACTGGTACAATCACTAGGGAAGTTAGTATGGAGAGTGCTAAGAGAGCTGAAAATAGACCTGCCATGTGACCAGCTATCCCACTTCTGGGAATATATCCAAAGGAAACGAAATCTTCATATGAGAAAGGGATCTGTAATCCTATATTTACAGCAGCACAGTCTACAAATACAAAGACATGGAAGCAACCCAGATGCCTGTCGAAAGAGGTATGAATAAAGAAACTGTGGTACATCTACTCCATGGAATACTACTCAGCCATTAAAAGGAATGAGATTTTACCATTTAAAACAAATGGCCCCAACTAGAGACCATTATACTCAATTAAATAAATCAATCCCAAAATGATAAGTAGCAACCGTTCTCTCTAAGATAAGGCAACCTTCACAGAAAGTGTAAAAGATCAATAGCCCTTTCAATACTGTTTTTGCTACATCTCAGGGTTTTGATATTTTTGATTTTTTTTTCATTCATTCAAAAAAAAGATTTTGTTTTTCTTATTAATTTCCTTACTGGATCATATATCACACAATAGCATCATTTGCTTCAGGAAAGTTTTTTATTTTCTTTTTCATTTCTTCAGCAACACATTGGTTATTCAGTATCATGTTATTTAACTTCATGTTGCAAATTTTTTATTTTTTCTGTTATTATTTTGATTTATGAATTTACATTTAAGAGGATGTAGTCAAGACTATCATATACAAATGCAAATATACAGTGCAGTATGCATCTCTCCTTCTAAATCTAAGATGGACTCCCAATGAAGCTATTGAATGTATCGTAACAATGGGATGCTGTACTCTGTGCCATTGTCCATACTTACAATGTCAGGATACACTTAATCAGCAGAATGATGGTCTTAAGACTATGAAGGACTATACTATTATAATGACATAGGGGAAATTAGGAGAATGGGGCGGGACTTTGAGGATGAGGGAAGGGAAATCCTGAAGTCTATGGAATTGTATCATGGAAAAATAAACAAATAAAATTTTAAAAATAAGAACATAAGATGAATAAGTAAATTTTAAAAAGCCCATTCAATAATACACTGACATAAAGCTAGAATTTGGTTTTCTGTCAAAAGAACATTTTCTTGGAGTGTTGGTTTGCTCTGGAGTATGAAAGGCAATTTATTTGTTATTTTTTCAGTAATGGGTCTGGAATATAAAGATTTTGTATTTTACTAAGATTATTTCTTCTGTTTCATGTTGTTAGGTCTTGATTATTCAAAAATAGTACCTTTTCAATATTAAAATGATCGTTTTAACTAACCATTTAACTTTACATATTGGCTCTTAATTTTTTAAATTTTATTTAATTACATTGTATTATGTGACACAGTTTAATAGGGGCTCTTAATTTTTTTGTCATACTGACATTGCTTTATAGTGACTAGTGATACTATTTAATCAAATATTATAACCCTTTTGATCCTTTTGACATTTTTTGACAACTCTCCCAAATCAAGTCAAATTCTAAATTATTTTTTGCTTAAACCAACTCTGAAGGTCTCCAGAGGCATCTCTTGAATATCCCTGAAGAATTTAAATAGAGATATTAAACTAACTGGACGTATTTAATGGTACATTGCAAGAGAATCATTGTCAGCTGAAGAAATGATACGAAGTTTTCTTTCATGCATGTTTGTTATTGATCTAAGCGTTCCAGAAATTATGTAAATTCCTAGCTCTCAGCTATATCCTGTATAGAATGGAATCAATCATAAGCTAATCCCTATGTGAAAATGCTGGATACCATAAAAGCAATCACAATCTCAAAGCTGAACAACTTTTAGAAACATGTATGATCCCAATTTGCAAGAAAGTCATGAAAAATCCCTGACAAGCACAGGTTTCTGGTAACCTTAAGATCATAAAACTGGACTAGGTAATAATTTCTAGAGCTATATTGGTAGACAAATGAAATTGCTAACCAAATCAAATTGTTAATCAATAGCAGAAACAAAACTTTACTACATGAGAATATGAGATAAACATTGTAGTTTCTATGACTTTTTGTTTCAAACATTGGTGGCTGATGAATCATTTTGCAGATTTAAGAAGTCCTTTTAGTCTTTTTTCTTAAGCTGTTTCTGACTCACAGAAATTTGATAAATAAATTGGAACATTTATAAACAAATATGGAACATTCTTGTTTTTCTTTCTACCTGGTTGCTCAAGATTTTGGAAATGTTTGCATAATGAGTATTTTCATGGATTCACTAAGAACATGTTCTTAGAACAGAACATAATTGGATTATTTTTTGGCTTGATTTCTTAGCCTAGAGAGGGTTTTAAAGAAAGGGCTCATTGATGAGTCCTTATTACCAGATAATTTTCAAAGACTGTTGTTGATTGATAAAGTTAATAAACTCCTTAGGCATCACCGAAAATAGCATGGTTTAAAAATATACATGGAATTACTACTCTTGTTGTACTTACACAATCTGATTAAATTTAATGAAACTTTATTTTGAAAAAAGATAATATTTGATTAAGATAAGACTTTTAAAAAGACTATTTAAAATAAGGCAGTGCAGCCATTATCAAAGTATAGTCCTATCTATTTTCTTTAAGGATCTGTTATCTTGTTATCTCTGTAAAATGAATTGAATCTTTTGTTTTTGGTCTAATTTCACAAAATACTAAAATTTCATTCTCCCAAGTCCTGCAAGTTCAAACTTGGTATCTTCAAACTTTAGAACAATGACTATAGCAGACCACAGATGGCCATCTTTGATGCCTGCTGTTCTGCAGGTGACTTGGAGAGATGATGACATAGCCAGAGAAGTTAAGGCTGCGAGCTAGGCAAAGCAGGTGGCAATCACCTCCACTTGGCCACCTGAAGATGCTTCCCACCTGTATCCAGAATTCTACATTAGTTGTCTTCCAGACTCAAATGGGATTGTGATGTGCTCCAAGCGTCAACTTGTGCTTTTTGTTTGTTTTGTTTTCAGAATTACAACCTGGATTCTCTTTCAGAAACACAATAATAGTCCCAAACAGAAGTTTGTGATACTTTCACAGCCTAACATGCAGGAGCTTATGCTGCCACTGATTTTAAAATATTGTGGTTATGTTAATGTACTAGAAACTGTTGCTCCAAATGTAAAGGACCTAAAAGAACAAAGAGAAATTTTTCATCAGACAAGTACTGTTTACGGTTGACTTATTCATTTGGCGTGTCGGACTCTGTTCAGAGGAGTAGCTTAAAACCCTTGGTTTTATAATTCTTGCATTTACCTTTCTGGTGCATCGCTTTCTCTCCAGGGTTTTAAATACCCTCCGTCAGCCACTCCCATTCCATTCATTTGCCACGAGGCAACTGGAACCATAGCAGATGCTGATGGAGGCTACCTGACTCTGAACTCCAAGAACACTGCTGCTGAGAACAACATTTACCTTACTTTACTGTGTCAACAGTGATGACTGAAAGTAATGCTATGTCAACAGTGGTGACCAAGGGTAACCCTATGTCATTTGGTCACACTCTCATCTGGTTGAAAGAATGATCCAAAGTAAGGAGAATGGTTAAAGCAAAAATAAAGTGGAGCCTGAGTTTGAAGAATTCCTGAAAAACAAGCTCAACTAGGCTTTCAAAGCAGCCTAATTTTGCTTACACTGTAAACAGACATGACACGTAACTTAGGTCATTTCTGGGAAATCATTATGTTAGAATCAAAATCTTAGGGGCTAGTGCTGTGAAACTGTAAGTTAGGCCTCCACTTACAGCCATTATCAGAATTATCAGATTCCTCATTTGAGTCCCAGCTGTTTATTTCTGATCTATCTTCCTACTAACATACCTGGGGAGATGGCAAATGATGGCCCTGATAGAATTCCTGGCTTCTGGCTGTTGCCATTAGGAGAGTGAATCAGCAGAGAAAGCAGAAAAAGATTTCTCTGCCTCTCTCCCGCCATCATTCTTGTCATTTTTAAAAAACTGTATTTATTTATATGAATGGCAGAACTCCAAGATAGGGAGAGAACCTTTACCTATAGGTAGCTCTCCAAATAGCTGAAATGGCGAAGGCTGTACCAGGAGCCAGGAACTTCTTCCAGGTCTTTCACATGGGTGCAGGATGCCAAGCAGTTGGGCCCTCCTCTGCTGCTTTCCTAAGTCATTAGCATGGAGTTGGATTGGAATTGGAGCAGCCAGGACACAAACTGAGCTAGTGGGATTGTACCACAATACTGGCTTCAAATACATACATATTTATTTATTTATTTATATTTGAAAGGAAGATTTACAGAGAGAAGGAGACACACACACACACATACACACACAATGAGAGAAAAAGAGGGAGAGAGAGAGAGAGAGAGATCTTCCATCTGCTGGTTCAATCCCCTAATGGTTGCAACAGCCTGAGCTAGCTGTGCCGATCCAAAGCCAGAAGCCAGGAGCCTCATTTAGGTCTCCCATGTGGGTGCAGCAAGACAAGAAAATATTCTTTGATATTTTCCCAGGCACATAAGTAGAGAGCTGGATTGGAAGTGTAGCAGCCAGGATGCTTGTGCTGCAGGCAGAGGATTAGCCTACTATACTACAGCATCTACCCCCAAGTTTGTGCGGGGAGATCTCTCTTTGTCTTGTAGGTGATGACCTCTGACTTCTGTCTCCATATACTCTTTCAGCCATGCTCACTCAGGTCTGGGACTGTATCTCTTTTCATCAGGACATCATTCAGACTGGTGATGTGGGTTAGGAATTAAACATGAAGACTGCGTGTACACTGACCCATCCACAACAGAAACCTCAGGGATACAGTTCAGATAAACCACCAGATGCTCTGTTCTCACTTCACGTTTACCAAACTAGTGTAATCCCCACCCCCACACCTACTCCCTCTGTGACGGTCCTCTGGCCTTCATGGTCTAGACAAGCAAGACCCTCTTGTTGGGGGTCCTACCCTGTCTGGATGGCTGCAGGTAACCCCTTCTAAGTCCCTTTTGAGCAATGTGCCTCGTAGGGCAAAAGAATGCAGAGTCAGAGAGAAACGCAGGTATAGATCTAAGGAAAGGTGTTTGTGTTTGTGTTCTGGGCGGTTTTAAGGTGATTCCACCTGTGAGGAGGAGGCTCCCTTTCTTCTGTGGCAGAGGGCAGCCTCCAAAAAGTCTTTAGCTTTACAATCACTTTGGTTTCATCTTTGCAATATTTTCAGGTCCAAGACACAGGCCCTTTCTTTGGGTGTAAGGTAAATCATTTTGGCACAGCGAGAGTGTGTCAAGTACAGGAGGCTTTCGATTTGGGCTAACTGCTAGTTATACGTAACCACAACCCTCAGCTTTGTTTACCGAGTGCTCGGTACACAGGGCGTGTGCCAAGTCCTGTGTAGCAGTCTTTTAAAGATCTATTTATTTTTATTGAAAAGGCAAATTTACAGAAAGAGAACAGAGACAAAAATCTTCCATCTGCTGGTTCACTCCCCAAGTGGCCGCAATGACTGGAGCTGAGCTGATCCAATCTGAAACCAGGAGCTTCTTCTGGGTCTCCCACATGGCTGCAGGGTTCCAAGACTTTGGGCCATTCATTGTTGCTTTCCCAGGCCACAAGCAGGGAGCTGGGAGGGAAGTAGAACAGCCAGAACAAGAACTGGCATCCCTATGGGATCCTGGCACTTTCAAGGTGAGGATTTAGTCATTGAGCTATCATGCCTGGCCCAATGATGTCTTTTAATTCTCAGACCTCCACCTGGCTGTCCGTCTTCCCTTCACTGTACAGAGGAAGTAGCGGCTATCCAAAGAAGTGAATGACTTACCCAAAGATAAAACTCAATACAATGTGAAATTCAAGATTTTAACTCAAGCCCATTACATCCATGTAACTATGTTTTGTTTCCTCCGAGACAATATGCATGCTGAATCTGTATTTCTCATTGATTTATTCATTCATTTCACATGTACAGCTTCTTTGCCAAGTATGCACAATGTGTTCTAAATGCTGGCAATTCAGAGAGAAAGAGCTTCATCTGATGCAGCTGGGTGATTTGTTATTAAATTAATCACGACCAGTGGTTTTGCCAAGCATAATTTCATTGCATATTCCTAATCAGAAAAAAAGAAATGTGGTAAGCTCTCACCACCATATATATATATATATATATATATATCCCTTTTTTATTTTTTAAGATTTATTTATTCATATTGGAAAGTCAGATATACTGAGAGGAGGAGTGACACAGAGGAAAATCATCTTCCATCCACTGATTTACTCCCCAGGTGGCCGCAACGGCCAGAGCTGAGCTGATCTGAAGCCAGGAGCCAGGAGCTTCTTCCAGGTCTCCCATGAGGGTGCAGGGTCCCAAGGTTTTGAGTCGTCCTCGACCGCTTTCCCAGGCTACAAGCAGGGAGCTAGAAGGGAAGTGGAGCAGGTGGGACATGAACTGGCACCCATAAGGGATCTTGATGCACGCAAGGCAAGGACTTTAGCCACTAGGCTACTGTGCTGGAGCCTATACAGCTTTTTTTTTTTTTTTTTGAAAATTACATACAAAGAATACTGGTATGCAGTAAATCTACTATGCAGTATATCTACTTTGTAAATATTTAGAAGAAATGAAAGTCTTTAGCCAACCGAGTGATTACACAGACCCCCGAAGATTAAAATTTTAAAAATTAGGAAAATAGAAATTATAATTTTTTAAGATTGAAGTCTTAATATTTTCTTCATGCTCATCAAGCAAATAACTACATATCTTACTTTGGACTTTAGTGAAGCAGAATATAAAATCTGCAGTATTTCTACACTACTGTTGAAACTTCACACTGCAGTGGTTGGTATGGGTTCTAGAAGGAGATATCTAGTGCTACCTGAGGCAAAATCAGGAGAAGCTTTTGTGAAGCAGGTGGCCCCAGCACTGAGCCTTGAAGATTCAGTAGGAAAAATGTCAAGGGGAAAAGATGAGGTTCATTCCCTGAAGAAAGAACAGTGGAAGAGAGGTGGGTGGCAGGGAGAAGGGGTACACGCTGTGGTGCACCCTGGAATTGCTGCTTCCCATTTGGAGTGCAGGTTCTAGTACTGCACTTCTGATCCAGCCGTCTGTGAATGTGCCTGGGAAGACAGTGGGTGAGGGCCTAAGTGCCTGAGTGCCTGCCAACCACATGGCAGACACAGGCGGAGTTCCTGACTCCCGGCTTCGACCTGACTTAGCCCAGCTCTTATAGCCCTTTGGGACAGTAAATGAACTGAGCAGAGGTCTCTATTTCTCTGTGCCTTTCTGCCATTCAAATAAATAAATAAATCTTTAAAAAAAAAGAGGGGGGGGCAGAAAATCATGCTGTCGTGAAAGCCTGGAGTGAGAGAACAGTAAAAATTGAGTACAGCACTGGACAGTGGGTTTGGGGTCAGATAAAACTAGGCAGCAAAGGTCTTGGACTTTGTCCCATAGCTAACAGAGAGAGTGGAGAAGATATTGCCATGATTTGCAGGGAGCCTGGGACTGAAAGCCAGCCAGACTAATGCCATCTCACAGCTCCTTGCTCACAAATGAACCTTGAACAAAGCAAGATGGAAGCCCCATGTCACAAATAATTATCAGTGATGAGAGGGTCCAGGTTTTGATAAACACCAACTAAGAATGAATCCATTAAGACTTCCCCCAGTCTTCCCAGTAGCAAGTGTTCCTTGGAGATAACATGGCAACAACATGAACACCCCTAGACTGCGAGGCCTCAGCAACTTGGTCTCCCTCTCTACCAGTCCCTCCAATCCATGATCTTTGGAGCGCCTCTTTTTCTGACTTAAATAAAACATCATGTCTTTTATTCTTCTTTTTGCTTTAAATATTTATTTATTTTTATTGGAAAGGCAGATTTCCAGAGAGAAGGAGAGTTAGAGAGAAAGATCTTCCAACCTCTTGTCACTCTCCAAATGGCTGCAGCAACCGCAGCTGAGATGACCCAAAGTTAGGAGCCAGGAGCTTCATCTGGGTCTCTTACGTGAAAGTAAGGTTCCAAGGCCAACCTCCTCTGCCTCCCAGAGCATCAATAGGGAGCTGGATGAGAAGTGGAGCATGTGGGACATGAACCAACATCCATATGGGCTGCTCCACCTGGAGATGGAAGATTAGCCAGTTGAGCCAACGTGTTCACCACTGTGTTTGGTTCTTGTGAATCAGTGTGAACACCAGGACATGAACCTGAACTCATCTTGCCACTTTTCCATAGGCTCAAGGCTTGGAGAACAAGGACTTCATTGGTAAGTAATGTGCGTCTAAGGAAGAAGGAGGTGTTGAGCAAGCAGCTAGGATTTCTGCTTTATCAGTGGAGGAGAGAGGAGAATGACTGTGTCAAGAATGCCTAGGACATGGGATCCTCAAGGGGAACAGGATGCACGAATTGCGTGAGAGAGTGGAGGGGACTCGGCTTTCAGGAGCAGAACAACCTACTTTGAATGCCTGTTGCATTACTGCCTGCCACATGTTGTCTTAAGCCACATACTTTTGCTTTGAGCTATACTGTTGTCATCTGTACAACTGGGCTCATGTAGGGACTGTGTAGGATTGTTGAAAAGATTAAATGAGTTTTCAAAAAAAATTTTACTGGTGTGATGCCCCACCCACCTCTGCCTTGTACCATATATTCCCTGCCTGGGGTAGTAGAGTGATATTAGAAAGTCACTGGCAATTCAGATTGAGAAGACAGATTACTGATGCCTATGTTTCCATTGTTTGGACCTAAGACCACAGCTCCAGTAAAGCCTCAATGAAGGGAAAGCTACTTCAGGAAAGAGGAATGCACAAGAGATGAAGGAAAATTACATTTTGCTAAATCCTCCACTGAAGAATTTCAATATGTAACTCTGAAAGGAATGTGATCTGGGAAAAGAAGTGCCAAAAGCATTGCTGGGGGAATGAGGGTGGTAGTGGAAATTAGGGACTTACAAATGGGGAGTGGTAGGGAGCAATGTTTTTGTTCCTTCAATGCAACCCTTGCACACTGCAGGCTCACTTGAAGGGTCACAGGCTAAGTCTGGAGTTCCTGAGGAGCCCTAAGGGGCTGGGAGAAAAATGAGTTGGGAGAGCCCAAGAAAAGACAATACATTAAGCAGCTCATGTACTGGAAACAGAATTAACTTGTCTAACAGAATAACAAATTAAAATGAGAATAATAATATCTAAGCGATAAAGCAGAGGGGTTGGAGTTATGGCCTAATGAGTAAATCCACCCCTGCAATGCTGTTATCTCATATGGGTACTACCTCATGTTCTGCTTCAGGTTGCTGCTAGTGACCTGGGAAAATCAGTGGAAGATGATCCAATAGTTGACTTCCTGCCACCCTTGTGGAAGACCTGGATGGAGTTTCTGTTTCCTGGCTGCAGCCTGACCCAATACGAGCTGCCACAGCCATTTGGGAAGTGAACCAAGAGATGGAATCTCTCTCTCCCCGCCCATCCCCCATCTCTTGTACCTCTCTATAAATCTTCAAAATAAATAAAGCTTTTTTTTAAAAGGAGAGAAAGATTGAGAGAGAGACAGAAAGGGGAACATTAGAAACAGCATCCAGCAATTATAAAAGATGATAGGAAACATTAAGTATGGCAATGTTAAAGGTGAACTAAATAGAACACAACAGATGCACTGAATGGCATTGTAAACACAGTTAATATCAAATCAATAACTTGGTTTTCATAGGAAAAAAACCTGTCTTTCATGATGTGCAAGAAGGGTGATTGCCTCATTTTAACAGGTGGGGAAATGAGTATAGGAGGTGGCGCCACTAGTCTTTAGAAGGACTTCTTAAATATACTACCTGTTTTCAGATTTACTCTTTTTCCCATAGACGGAATGAGAAATTCCAGAAATTTCTGGCATTTTCCTTTGCTCATTTAGTTCCTTCTAACAGGCACTATATCTTCTACCTGCCAACACCCACTCTTGTTTCTCTCCCACCTCAATTTTGTCCCATGATTCAGCTCAAATCCTTCATTCTGCTATTTTCTTTCTTTAGCCATCATGGTTCAGTATCTCCTTCATTTCCTGCAGCCATTTAAAAAAGAATTTGTGTTTATATTATTACTGTAGGATAATTTTTGAGGGACAAGAATTGAACCATCAATACTTGCCATGGTGAAGTTACCTAACAAGATTATACACTTTTCATTTTTTGACTTATAAATGGCTAGTATTTATCATATGGCCATGGCAAGATTCATGTAACTACTTTTTGTTATACTTAATACAGCACTGTTTCCCTCTTGGGAGTGGCTTTGTGTTATACAACAACTAGAATATAAGGGTACTTCAAAAATTTGGAAAAAAATGGAACTGAGTGGTACATTTATTTTGCTACAAAGAATTTTTGAAATCCATAGTTTTTTTCATAATAAACATTTTTCACAAACTTTCTGAAGATCTCATG
Organism: Ochotona princeps; assembly: GCF_030435755.1. Taxonomy (NCBI): domain Eukaryota; kingdom Metazoa; phylum Chordata; class Mammalia; order Lagomorpha; family Ochotonidae; genus Ochotona; species Ochotona princeps. Next base: position 34,323,154 of record NC_080838.1, read on the forward strand.
GTAAGACAGATGCATTAAAATCATGGTCACCTTCAGGAAATCTGTAAGATTATTTACTCTGTCCTTCCAATAAAAATAAACAAATCTTTAAAAAAATTACTTATTTTGCCCATAGCCCTGGGTGCTTCACCCATTCCCATGACATCTGTCTAAAGTCAGGGTGACTGCCTTGGGTCCTGTTGGTTGCGTCCTAAAGATCTTGCTGACTGGTGCTCATCCAGCATTCCAAATTTCAGCTGCAAAAACCTGGACTTGGCATCTCCCTGCGTGGGGCGACCCACTCAGACTCTTCCCATCCCCCCTCCTCTCTCGAGGCGTTCTCCTCTGCACTCCTACCCCCTTTCTCTGATGTTGCTCTCATATTTTGTCTTATTTTACTTTTGGACTCACTCAACTAAGTGCTAAAAGACTTTTAAAGACGATTTTATTTTTAATGGGAAGGCAGAGAGAAGCAGAGAGGAAGATCTTCCAACCACCGGCTCACTCTGCAGGTGACCTCAATGGCTAAAGCTGAGCCAATCTGAAGCGAGGAGCCAGGAGCTTCTTCTAGGTCTCCAATACGGGGGCAGCATCCTATGGACTTGGGCCATCCTCCGTTGCTTTTGCAGGTCACAAGCAGAGAGCTGAGTGGGAAATGGAACAGCCAGGAAACAAACTGGCTTCTATGTGGGATCCCAGTGCTTGGAGGTAGAGGATTAGTTAGTTGAGCCATTTGATGGCCCCTCTTAAATCCTCAAATTTGGCAGAACTACAACTAGGTAGTAAACTGATGCTGAATTCTGCAGTAATCAGCCTACACAAGTACAGGGCCAGCACAGGGCAAATAATTCCCTCCTGGTGCTCTGCAGTGACATCTCAGGGAAGAACTGCCTTGAGGAACTGAACCATTAACATGAACACCTGAACACAGTGACTTAAAATAACAGATATCAGCACTTTCCCAGAAAAACTGGCCAGAAGCCCGGGATCAGAGTCCCTGGCCCAGGATCTCAGTGACAGCATGACACTTTCCTCAAAGGCTGAAGGAGAAAGTCAGTTGCTTGACTCTCCCTGCTGCACGTGGTGGCTGGTACTCCCTGGGTTGTAACCCTGTCGCTCTAGCCTCGCTGAGTCTCTGGTGGCTGTCTTCTCATCACCTTCTCCTCTGTGTGTCTGTTAATACTCCCTGTGCTTTTCTTTTATAAGGATGCATGTGATTGTACCATGCCCAAAGATTTCAAAATTTTTTTACATGTCATATTTAGGACCCATCCAACTGAACCTGGATAGTCTTGCCATCTCAAGATGTTTATAATTTAGAGTAGTCATTGGGAATGACAGGCTAAACCACCACCTGTGACACCGACAAGACATACAAGCAATAGTTCAAGTCCTGGCTGCTCCATTTTGGATCCAGCCCCTCGATAACTAGCAGGGGAAAGCAGAAGAATAGAGTCCAAATCCTTGGGACCCTTGGGCCCTGACACTCAAATGTGTGAGTCCTGGAAGGAGTTTGACCTGCTCCAACACTGGCTGTTCAGGCCATTTGAGGAGCGAGCCAGTGAATGGAAGTCCTCTCTAACTCTGCCTTTCAAAAAGGCTTTAAACAAAGAAACAAACAAAAATTCCTAATTTAATCATGTCTTCAGTGGCTCATTGGCTATATGAAGTATTAAGTATTAAGGCCTAATATCTTTGGTGGCTGTTACACAGTCCACTGCAGTGCTTTATTGACTATTTGCACGATTTTCAGATGTGATGTGATGCAAGCCCCAGAACATTTCTGCCTGGACTTAAAATTTTTATTTATTTTATTTATAGAGGGGCAGAGAGAGGAGAAAGCGCACTTCTGTTTGTTGGTTTACTACCTTAATGCCCACAGCAGCTGAGGCTGAGCCAGGCCAAAGCTAGGAGCTGAAAATGGAACCTAAATATCTGTGAGTGGCAGGTGACCAAGAAAGTCCTTAAGCCATTGCTTGCTGCCTCCTAGGGTGCTGCAGTCATGGGATATCATAGAGTAAAGTCAGGGGTTCTGACATGGAATGTGGCTGTCCCAAGCCACATTTTGCAGCTTTTCCCTCTCATCCTTCATCCTTTTTTTTTTTTTTTAATAAAAGAGAATGAATACATTATTTGAGGGAAACAGAAATTTCAAAATGTATTTTTTAAAAGCAGATGAACCTTACACATGTTAGATTACTTTTTTTGTGCCCGGCACCTTGGCCTAGTGGCTAAAGTCCTCGCCTTGAACTCGCCGGGATCCCATATGGATGCTGGTTCTAATCCCGGCTGCTCCACTTCCCATCCAGCTCCCTGCTTGTGGCCTGGGAAAGCAGTTGAGGACGGCCCAAAGCCATGGGACCCTGCACCCGCGTGGGAGACCTGGAAGAGGTTCCTGGCTCCCAGCTTTGGATCAGCGCAGCACCGGCTGTTGCTGCCACTTGGGGAGTGAATCATCGGACGGAAGATCTTCCTCTCTGTCTCTCCTCCTCCCTGTATATCTGATTTTGTAATAAAAAAAAATAAATAAATCTTAAAAAAAAAGATTACTTTTTTCATTCCCTATAATATCAAACAGTTGGAAATTTGGCACTGTGTAGCCATAGCTCATGAATAAATGCATGCTTAATCATGTCATTGATATTCAAAGTTGCCAGGTAACACTACTTGCATTTCTCCTGTTTTCAATAGAATAGATTTGCTTAAAATAGTTTATCCGCAAGGGGAGTAACTTTCGTCATGTTTTTCTGGTGCTGTGATTTTGGAATGCACGAGTACAGCACGTTCACATTAGGCTGTGACGCAGGGTGTGACAGAAACTGAAGAATAGCCTGCTCGGTTCCATTTGCTGTGTTCGAGACAGAACTAACAACTCCCTGACCATTCCCCTGTGTGTCTGGATCCGGATGCACTCTGGGCTGCGATGCACTAGGAAGGAGGGCAGTGGCTGTCAGCCAGCGTCCTGCCATGTTTGGCTCTTTCTTTCTAGCTAGTGGCTTCTCGACAGCAGCTTTCTGTCGTCTCTTCTGTTTGCAGGGAAAATGCAGCTGTGGCCGAGGCAGCGCAGGGACCACAGCGATGTGGCTCCTGCAGCCCCTTTCATGGGCAGCAGCTGTGTTGTGTGCTGTGGATGGAATCAGTGGTGACCCCTGGGAGGATTCCCCCAGTAGACCCTCTCTGCAGCAAGGCTCCATGAGTCTTCTTAATACCTCGCTTAGAGCTCTTGCCACAAGCTGAACCAAACCCAACATTTTGTCAGAATTCAAGTCCCTGTGCTTGGTTTCTTTCTGTTTCAAATACCTATAATGGTTTGAGGATGAGTTTCACAGAGTGCTGATAACACTGTCAAGGGATGAGAAAACAGAGATTGATCCCATTTTTGTATTCTGACACCTAAACCCCTAAGGTTTTTTTAATTTTTAAAGATTTATTTATTTATTTATTTATTTTATTGGAGAGTCAGATATACAGAGAGGAAGAAAGACAGAGAGGAAGATCTTCTGTCCACTGATTCACTCCCCAAGTGGCAGCAGCGGCCAGAGCTGCGCTGATCCAAAGCTGGGAGCCAGGAGCCTCTTCCGGGTCTCTCGTGAGTGCAAGGTCCTAAGGCTTTGGGCCATCCTTGACTGCTTTACTAGGGCACAAGCAGAGAGCTGGATGGGAAGTGGAGCAGCCGGGAACTGGCATCCATATGGGATCTGACGCTTGCAAGGTGAGGATTTAGCCACTGATCCATCGCACCGGGTCCTCAGCAATTACTTTAAATAGCAATTGTTAACTCCAATTATATGCATTTACTGATAAACAATGTAATTTGTTGTTGTTGTAGGGTACAGTAGACCAATTGGCTTCAAATTAAAATCACTCCATATTAGAATCTCAAATCTAGGATTAATCAACATGGACCTTGAAATATATGGAGTAATTTGAAGTTCTCTAGGTGGATCCATTTATCCAAATGATTTTCATTAAAACTGACTGAAGCATCAGTATTAACAACTAATCACTTTATGCTGCTCTTTGCTCTTTGGGTATTTTGCTGATGTATATGGGTCATGATGCATTGCACGTGGGAGCAACCCATTGCAGATTATCGTTGAGCAATTGTTCAGTTTAGGTTGAAGTAGGCTCCAGATGTAGCAACTAGTATGGAATTGGTAACTGGCTGTCTGGAAGGCTTGGGCAGTGATATATCCTTTTTCTGTAGAAGATGGTTCCTGAAATGTGGTGGGCCTTGATATGTCTAGGAGTAAACAGACCCGTGGTCCCAGCCCCTCAAGGTACATGCAGGCCCCGGTCTCCCAAGGGTTAACTCCACAGCTTTTGGCCTGATACATCTAGCCACTGGCTTAACCGCAAGTTCCTGCTTCCTATTTGTCAACTTATCTGCCAAGGGATTGGATAAACACTGGGAGGAACTCGAGGGATTTAGGGTGGCCACTAGAGGATTGGATAGACACTGGGAGGAACTCGAGGGATTTAGGGTGGCCACTAGAGGATTGGATAGACACTGGGAGGAACTCGAGGGATTTAGGGTGGCCACTTGAGGACTGGATAAACACTGGGAGGAGCTAGGCAGAGTATAAAATAAAGCATGGAGTTTCAATAAAGATCGATCAATCATTTTTTCGCATTCAGCATTCTGTGTACTGCGTGTTGTCTTGTGTGTTGTCTTTTTTGTAACCCTAGTCCCTCCACTCGGCTCGGGGTACGTGGCGACGCGGGCATTGCCAACATCTGGAGGTCCCACTGAGATTGAGAAAGAGAGGCTACGACGAAGGATCGTCCTGGGAGGCTGGCCAGCTGATTCAGGTAAGTGGGACATATTGTAAGTCTCTCCTAAACTGGTAGGAGAGGGAGTTTCATTTTGAAACATAGTCAGGTTTTAGTTTTATTTTGAAATATAGTTAGGTTTTAGACTTATTTTGAAATATAACTAGGTTTTGGATTTATTTTGTAAGTTTTCGATTTATTTAGAAGTATAGTCAGGTTTTAGATTTATTTTGAAGTATAGTTAGGTCTTGGTGTTTAATTTATCCGGCAAAAAGGATGATAAAATGGGTTCTGCCTTCTCCCAGGATAAATTGGCCACCAAGCTTGAAGAACTTCTACATCAACTGGGGATGCCAGTTAAAATTAAGATGATTAGAAATTTTGTTAAAGCCATTCAGTCTAGTAGTCCTTGGTTTATTGTTTCAGGCAACTTGAGTATTCCCGATTGGGAACAGGTTAAGGCCAATTTACAATTCTGTTTACAAAAAGACCCAGATAATTTCCCCTTTGTTAACTTTTCTTTGTGGCGCTTAGTCCGTGATTCATTATTTACTGATAAAGTGAAAGTTGAGAAACAGTTAAGAGAAGTACAGACTATTTTTGAAGAAATCCAGGGGAGGGAAGTTCTACGGTCCTTGGAAGCCTGGAATGAGGCGGCCTCGAGTGAGGCCACCCCGAGTGAGACCTCTTCTTTAGAGGAGAGTGAGGTCTCTTCTTTAGAGGGGACCGAAGCCTCTTCTTCAGATGAGAACGAGGCCTCTTCTTCGGAAGAGAGTGAGGACGAACGAGATGAGGAGGTTTTCTTAAAGCGGAAAATTAAGGATAAGGAGAAGGTTTTCTTAAAGCGGGAAATTAGGGACATTAAAAGAAAATTAAAGAAGGCAGGAATAGGTGCACGTTCCTCTGGCAAATTGTCCAGTTCAAGACCACCACCATATGCCCCTAATTTTGTGACCCCTACCGCTCCTCCTGAGGAGGAAGCCACGGGCCATTCACCCAATAATTACCCCACGCGGCCATGGAGTGACGGCCTCACTGATCAGCCGGTGGGTGGGGTTCGATGCTTCCCTGTAATAAAGGTCCCAGTTCGAGGAGGTCCCCCTCGCCGGGAGCATCAGCCCCTTCAATTTAAAGACCTCAAAAATGTAAAGCAGGCTGTTAAAGATTATGGTGCCCAGGCACCCTTTACTCTTGCACTCATAGAATCCTTTTCGAGTTTGAATCTTACTCCTAGTGATTGGATGCGATTGTGCCGCTCTGCTCTCGATGGTGGCGACTTTCTCCTATAGAGAGGGGACTTTCAAGATAGGTGCAGATTTTTTGCTGAGCAGAACGCGGCTGGGGGACATGCAGATCGAAGCCTTGAAATGCTTACTGGCACTGGACCTTTTGAGGGCATCCAACAACAAGTTAATTATGACCTAGGAGTTTATGCACAGATAGCAAATGCAGCCCTTGGAGCCTGGAAGGCCTTGCCTAACGCTAATACAGGAGACCAGCTTTCCAAGGTCTTGCAAGGCCCTACAGAACCTTTTCAAGAATTTGTGGACCATATTATGCAGGTTGCTACTAAGATCTTTGGTAACGTGGAACCAGCAATGCCAGTAATTAAGCATATAGCCTTTGAGAATGCTAATAAATATTGCCAGGATGCTCTCAGGTCCCACAGAGATAAGTCCCTGCATGATTATCTTAAAATTTGCAGACATATTGACTCCACCCATGCCCTCGGGCAAGTGATAGCAGCCGCTGTTCAACACCCTCAGCCCCACCCTAGGGTGCCTTCCAAAGCCTGTTTCAGATGCGGACAGCCTGGACATTTTTAAAAAAGTGCCCCAAAATTCCGCGACAAGGAAGATCACCCCCGCAATCCTTGCAGGTCCCAGATCTTTGTCCAAGATGCCGTAAAGGCTATCATTGGAGCAGTGATTGTAGGTCCAGATATGATGCCCAAGGCAATCCCCTATCGGGAAACGGGGTCAGGGGCCCGCTCCGGGCCCCCCAACCTCAGGTGTACGGAGCCCAGCAGAAAAACAGTAGTCAGGGACCCCTTGCCTAAGAATACCTTGGGCCTGATCCTAGGAAGTAGTGCTACTATGCATGGAATCAGAGTACTCCCAGGAGTGATAGATGAGGATACCCCCGCAGAAATAGAAGTCATGGCAGAATCAGCCAAAGGCACTATAATCATTCCACCAGGAGCTAGATTTGCCCAGCTGATCTTGATCCCCAAGGTTCCAACTGACAACCCCATTCTTAAGAGAGATAGACAAGGAGGGTTTGGAGATTCTGGCCCCTTGGCATGTTGGGTCTCCGACATGCAAACCCGACCCACCTTACAGTTAGAGATAGAAGGGAGAAAATTCACAGGTTTACTTGATACCGGGGCTGACAGTACAGTTATATCCCAGGCACAGTGGCCAAGTTCCTGGCCATTAGAGGCCACCCCAACCGTTCTCCAAGGGATAGGAACTTCTCAGCCACAGAAAAGCGCCAGGTTGTTAAGGTGGAAGGATCAAGAGGGGCATTCAGGAGTTTTTCCAGCCGTATGTCTTACCACATATTCCTATCAATCTGTGGGGGCAAGATTTGTTGAGTGCCATGAATGTTGTATTGACCTCTCAGCCTGTGCCAAATATGCTTAATAGACAGGGATACTTTCCTGGAAAAGGTTTGGGCAGACATCTTCAAGGTGACCCCCAACCAGTCTGTGACAGGGTTAAAATTAGAGGCTGCAATTGAATTGGTAAAGGAACAGCTTGAGGCTGGACATATTGTTCCATCTACCTCTCCTTGGAACACCCCAATTTTTGTTATTAAAAAGAAAAATAATAAATGGAGGCTTTTACAAGATTTACGTGCAGTAAATGCCGTCATGGCCCCTATGGGGGCCACACAACCTGGTTTGCCATCTCCTGTGGGAATACCAAAAGATTGGCATATGCTTGTGTTAGATTTAAAAGACTGCTTTTTCTCCATTCCCTTGCACCCGGAAGATGCTCCACGTTTTGCCTTTACCTTACCGTCCATCAATTTAAAGGCCCCTTCCCAACGTTTCCATTGGGTCATGCTCCCACAAGGGATGATGAACAGCCCTACCATTTGTCAGATATATGTGGATAAGGCCTTAAAAAGAATTAGATCACAATTTCCAAATATTTATTTAATCCATTATATGGATGATCTTTTGATCGCGGCTGAAACCCGTTCCATTCTGTCCTCAGCAGCACAATGTATTTATCAGGCTTTAGCCACAGCCGGGTTGATTGTTGCCCCGAATAAAATTCAGACAGATTTTCCTTATCAGTATTTAGGCCATCAACTTTTACCAACTGGTGTCACCCCTCAGAATTTGACCATCAGATTAAGTGATGTGAAGACTTTGAATGATCTGCAGAGTTTGTTGGGTGATATTGATTGGATCCGACCAATTTTGCATATTTCCACTGGGCAACGCAAGCCCCTTTTTGATATTCTTAAAGGTGATCCAGATCCTTCCTCACCCAGACAATTGTCCAAAGAAGGCAGGGAATGTCTGCAGTTAGTCCAGCAGGCCATTCATAATGCTCATGTTAGTTATGTGGATTATAAGGCACCAATGCTGTTGTCGGTCTTTCCTTCCAATCATGCGCCTACAGCAGTGTTTTGGCAGACTGGACCTATATATTGGGTCCACTCCCCAGCATCCACTGGACAAATCATGCAATCCTATCCTACTGCTGTTGTATCTCTGTTGTATAAGGCATGTAAGATCAGCCTGCAAATTTTTGGAAAATATCCTGATTTCATCTCCATCCCCTATGATTCCCAACAGGTGGTATGGCTGTAGAATAATATTGATGATTGGTCTGTCTTTTGTGCCACGGTTTCTTCTCAGTTAATTAATCATTATCCTTCCCATCCCTTAGTACAGTTTTTTAAAAGACATCCAGTTGTTTTTCCAAAAATAATTAGACAACAACCCGTATTAGGAGCCCGTGTGGTTTTTACTGATGGGTCGGCTAAAGGCAAGGCTGCTATATTTTCTGGACATGAAGAATGGGCTGTTTCTATCTCTCACAAATCAGTTCAAGCCACTGCTGAAATAGCCGCTGTTCTTTTTGACCTTCAAATTTATCATGATGAGCCCCTGGCTATGTGGCTCATGTTACCTTTAGAAACCACGGCCTATATAGCCCCGACCTCCTCAGTTTATTTGCTTCTTTTACAATTACAGCAGCAGATTTGGGAGCGCACTTGTCCCTTATTTGTTGGGCATATAAGAGCACATACCTCCTTGCCTGGCCCCTAAGCGAGGGTAATGCGTGGGCAGATTCGCTGACTCAGGTGTTGCACATATCCCTGACCTTGGACCCTTATGAACAGGGATATGTACCTTCATAAAAGGTTCCATCTCAATGCAGCTTCCCTGAGATTATATGCTAAGGTGACTAGAGAACAAGCCACCCAGATTGTCACCAATTGTGAAGTCTGTGCTCAATATTGTTCTGTCCCATCCCTAGGGGTTAATCCCAGAGGGTTATTGCCCAATCGTGTGTGGCAAATGGATGTTACCCACGTCCCTTCCTTTGGAAAACTTCAATATGTGCATGTTTCAGTTGATACCTATTCCCATGTAATATATGCCTCCGCTCATTCAGGAGAGAAATTAAAAGATGTTAAAGCCCATTGTTTACAGGCCTTTGCCTATATGGGGGTCCCCAAACAAATTAAGACCGATAATGGACTGGCCTATGTTAGCCAGGGTTTTGAGAAGTTCTGCCAAGATTTTAATATAACTCACAAAACAGGCATCTCTTATAATCCTCAGGGTCAAGCCATTGTTGAACGTGCCAACCGCACCCTTAAAGTTTATCTAGAAAAAGTAAAGAAGGGGGATGTGGCTGAGCATTGCAGCTCACCCCATTCCTAACTGTCACTAATGATGTAGCTCCTGCAGAGTGCCATTGGCTTCGCCCTGCTAATGAGAATAAAGGCCAAGTAAAATGGAAAGATCTGGCCACAAATAAATGGCGGGGACCAGATCCAGTACTAACGTGGGGGTGAGGCTCCATTTGTGTTTTTCCCCAGGATGAAGAAACACCTAGATGGGTTCCTGAGAGACTTACATGGCAAATCTCCTTGGCTCCAACTCAGCATGATCCCACTCCTAATGATGTTCTTGCAGGATAGGAGACCCTGACAGCAGTGGTGCAACTTCCTGGTATCCTGCCCATGGGAAACGCAGATCTCCAGCTGCTCCCCGATTTACCATCATATATGTGTTACCCCTGTGAAATGGCATTTAACTGGCAGCATGGATGTTTTAGGAACAAAGCGGAATCTTGGCCATGGGGCTGATGGTCGTAGCCATGATTGCACTACTGTTTACTCTTCTTTGCCGCCTATGCAGGCAACAAGCCTGGGAGCAGGTCATTATTTGACAAACCATGATGGCTTTAGCTGTGGAAATCCCTAGTGCTCAAGTTTGGTTGAACATGGTGTGATGGGCAGCCAGAGACGGGTAAGATCTGGCAGCGCTGATGACCAACCTAAGACAGGGATTCCCCAGGTGGGGCTCCCCATGACGGGTAAGGCGTCAACTGACTGCTGGACAACCTAAGACAGGCGTCCATTAAAAAACAAAAAAAGGGGGACATGCAGGTCCCGGTCTCCCAAGGGTTAACTCCACAGCTTAGCTTGTTTCTCAGAGGGTAACAGGATGGGCAATTTTGGCCTGATACATCTAGCCACTGACTTAACCGCAAGTTCCTGCTTCCTATTTGTCAAGTTATCTGCCAAGGGATTGGATAAACACTGGGAGGAACTTGAGGGATTTAGGGTGGCCACTAGAGGATTGGATAGACACTGGGAGGAACTCGAGGGATTTAGGGTGGCCACTTGAGGACTGGATAAACACTGGGAGGAGCTAGGCAGAGTATAAAATAAAGCATGGAGTTTCAATAAAGATCGATCAATCATTTTTTCGCATTCAGCATTCTGTGTACTGCGTGTTGTCTTGTGTGTTGTCTTTTTTGTAACCCTAGTCCCTCCACTCGGCTCGGGGTACGTGGCGACGTGGGCATTGCCAACAGCACAGTAGTAAGATGAGACTCTGGTCTTTAATTTCTTTGTGGAATTACTTCTGTATTGTTCTGTAAGAAAATAAATAAGTTAAAAGATCTGAATACATGTAACATGCTTTCTCTCCACTTCTTAAAATATGGATGATTTCTTAAGCCAAAAGTTATCACATTATCACTTGGGATGTACTGTTTATGTAGAAATAGTATCTATGCCAACAATAGAGTGAATACTGGGGACAGAAATCTGATGTACACATTTGTAAGGTTTCCATATTTTATTATGATATTGACTCTAGTAGAATGGAAAATGTTGAAGATGTACATTTTAGTTTTAATTTCTGTCAGTTAAAACTAATAGTTGGGGCCCAGCGGCATGGCCTAGCGGCTAAAGTCCTCACCTTGAAAGCCCCGGGATCCCATATGGGTGCCGGTTCTAATCCCAGCAGCTCCACTTCCCATCCAGCTCCCTGCTTGTGGCCTGGGAAAGCAGTCAAGGACGGCCCAGTGCGTTGGGACACTGCACCTGCGTGGGAGACCAGGAGGGAGTTCCAGGTTCCCGGCTTCGGATTGGCGCACACCGGCCCATTGCGGCTCACTTGGGGAGTGAATCATCGGACGGAAGATCTTCCTCTCTGTCTCTCCTCCTCTGTGTATATCTGGCTGTAAATCTTTAAAAAAAAAAATAAAATAAAACTAATAGTTGAACAAAAAATAAGAATTTACATTATATACTATTATATTACCTAAACACCATGGCAATAGAGTATATTTCAAGGTTATATACTGAAGCCAATTTCTTGAAAACAAAGGCTAGAAGTGGCCATTGTGAAAGCACAAAATCCAATTATATACAAGATTTCTAAAGGACTCTCAGTGAGTACACTCTGGTAAGAAGAGAAATCAAAATATACCCAAGGAAAGAGAAAAAGCTTTTTCCTAATAATTCACCTTTTCAAGATAAGTATCTAACAGAAGGGATAAAAGTTTTCTAAGAATATATAACATGCATTAGGCAGTGAACAATGTAGAAGTAAAAAATGGATAGGAAGATCCTTGTTCTCAAGATAATCATAGTCTAAAACGGAAGGACAAAACTCTAGCCCAATGCAGGCATATGCTTACGTTGCCTTGTACCTAGGCAGTAGTACAGTGCTGGGAGAAAAGCAGCTAACAACTGGTGGGCCTTCTGGCCCTGCTTAATGCCAAGTTTGTACTAGCTTTACCACTGTCCAGGATATTTTCCTGTTTTTAAAAAAGATATTTAGATGGGGGCAGATGCCAGGGCTCTGGCAAGAGGTCCAGGGATCTGTACCCAGGCATGGGAGCTGGGCAGTGATGCAAGGTCTAGGATGGCACGATATACCAGTTGAGGACTGGGCTTGGGGATATGCATTCTTGCAGGCATGTGGGGTGTGGATTGCTCAGGGATGGTGGTCTGAGGACATGTGGGAGGGAGGATTGCTGAGGGAGAATGTGACAGGTGAGCAATGACTTCTGTGGGACTTGCACCAGTGAGGCTACTGCACTTGCAGGTAAATGAGGGGACTGAGACTGCATGGATTAGAGGAGGAAAACCAAAGTACCTTCCAGAGGCAGACTCATACACCTGCCCAAGTGGGAGTTCTGAGCTGAGCTTTTTTGTATCAACCACCATTTACTGGTACACAGGAAATCTAGGGTGGAGGGCGTCTGCCTGAGAGGCAGTACCTGCCAGTGAGTTCTGGGGCAGGGGGTGGACCATGTCAGGTAGGGCCATAACACTAGCCATCATGTGAGAGAACATGATCTGGGAGTAGATGCTGGATAAATATTTACTTAAATGATAAAATTGGAATCAGAACACTGCTGTGGACTTTTGAGCTTATACTTTTTATGGAAGATAATTTAAAAATATTTACTTAGTTGAAAATAAGCCAGAGAGATCTTCCATCTGCTGGTTACTCCCCAGGTATCATAACAGGTGGGGCTCCTCGGCCAGGCTAACGTCAATAAATAAGAACTCTATCCATGTCTCCCTAGAGCGTGGCAGGCACACAAGTACTAGAGTCTCATCCACTGCCTTCATGGGTGCATTAGGAGGAAGTTGGATTGAAGTGGAGAAGTTGAGATTTGAACCTGCACTCTAATAGCCAATTTGGGCTTAGCTAGCTGATCTGCAATGCCTGGTCATATAGACACCTGTAGCTATTCAGTATTAATTATTGTTTTGGGGGGAGTATGTTTTTTACCAAACATCTTCCCTAGTTATCATTATCATAAGTTTCTCTAAGTAAGTTTTAGGTTACATTGACCATTTTAAATTAGCTATAAAAGTCAGTGCTCATGGAGGAGCAATTGACAAATTAACAGATTCTTTTGTAAAACACGAAACATAAGAAGATCTAATTCTATGAATATGCTCAGTTAATATACTTCCATAAATTGTTCTGTTTCCATTTTGCATGTATGATTTAGAAGGATTTTTTTAACCTGCAGAACTGGTGGCACAAATGCTTTTTCCCTCTCAGTGTAAATTCAGCATTTATTTAATAAAACCCAGTGCACAAAGGTTCTTCTCTAATTCCTTCCTGCATTCTTTTTTTGCGCTGTAAGTGATTATACAATGGTGCACCTTTTTAAATGATCTAAACACATGATACTTGTTTTCACACCTGGTTAATTCCATGCAGAAATTCTATACTATAAACACATTGTTTTAGAAGGTAATACCAATGAGGATATCTCTTTTTAGCTCACAGCTATTCATCTGGAAAGTCTTTTTAGAAGGTTTCTAAGTAATAATTTTACCCAGATTTAGAGAGATTTGATTTTTCTTTTTGATCATTTTGTTCTTTCCCCATGCATTCTAAATCTACTAATACACATGCAGTAGATACATAGGAAAGAACAGTGTCTATCCTGGAGCTCTGATGAGGAAAAACCTGAAAAGGTAATTTCACTGAACATTTTGGACAATCTTAAAATTTTACCCTTTCTCGTGTGCCTATCTTATGAAATTGTAATGTGGTCAACTGCCTTGGTTGTCTGCCAACCTAGGCGACTGTCTAGGTAGACCTGACCAGACAGCTGGACCCACTGGTATGTGTATTGGCTAATGCAATGGGCAGACTGAGCCCAACCCTGCATCAGCGTGCACATAAGAAAAAGGTTTGAGGTTCTCCCAGGTAAGGTTCCTTAGAAAGGTGGGGGGCTTTCCAACTAGTTGGCTGTACTCAATCCCTGACCCTGGAAAATGACATAGACATGTGGTTCAACCCTGGAGCATTTGTTGCAGGACTGGGCCACTCAGTTGCTGACCCTCGTGCAAGACTGGAGAGCATACCCAGGTGAACATGCAAGATGAGAAAATCAGCTCATTGAAGCCAACAGAAGACTTGGAGTACCTCATCCAAAAAAGGAAAGGACAGGTTGAACAACACTCCAAGCTTTACAACAAGCACCTAGATCTGTGGACACACTGAAATAGACAAGGACAGTCAACAGGCCTTAGAGAGGATTTTGCACTTTTGGTATTATGGCTTCTCAGAATAAATAAGGCAACTGATTGGTGTGACAGCAAGGAGCAGTGCACCGTCTACACCCCTCTCTCCTTCCTTGCTTACAGACATAGGAAGGAAAATCAAAACATTTAGCTCACCACCCCACCCTGACTCTTGCCATCCTAATGAGACGCCCTCATCGGTCTACAGATCCCTTACCTTGCTAAAAAATATTAAAATAAAAATAATTAAGTAGATAAAAAGGATGATAAGATAGTTATGGGGGTGGAGATGGAAAAGTAGCCCTCAGGTTTTCAGGTAGAGGAGCTGGACTCCAAGAGCATAGCTCCAGTATGTAATACAAAATACTTCTGCAGTGGACCTGCTCTCAATGTTGAGATTCTAGACTTTGACTATACAAAGGGGATAAGATTTTTGGAAGCTTTGGAAATGAATGAGTATAAACTGCCTTTAGGAGGCATGTGTATGATATATGATAAGAAGGTATTCTGTGGTGGCTTACAAAAAGGTCCACAAAGTCTCAGTTACTACTCCCTTGAAAACATGGGTCCTGGCACCCCTCTTCTTGAATATGGGCTGCACTTGCAGGTGCTCTTCTAATGAGTATCACAAAGTAGACATAATAGATGGGATACCATTTTGAAGAACATTTTTTTTTTTAATTTAAATACTTGCTTATTTTTATTTTAAAGACAGTTACAGAAAAAAAGGAAAGATAAAGAGAGGGAGATTTCCCATCCATTGGTTCACTTACCAAACACAACAGCCCAAGCCTGACATGAAGCTGGTTTCTTTCGTACTCTCTCTGTCAGAGAGAAATTAGTTTCTGTGCCAAGAGGACGCCCAGATGGCCAATAGGGAGGTTCACATCATAAGCTGAGACATACTGCCAGCATCCTCATGAGCGTGCCGTCATCCTGACTGCAGCCACCAACCATGAAGACTCCCAGACCTTCACCACAAACTATTAATACGAGCAACAAGGACTATATCCCAACTGCCAAGGAGGCCACAGGGAAGTGGATGCCCTCGGAGGCCGAGTACTCTGAAGTCACCCACCCCCAACCGGAACTTACGCAGGGGATGGAAGAAGTCCAAACACTACCCCGCAAAAAACAACGTCATCAGAAAGACAACCAGAAGCCCTGAGCGGTCCGCAGAAACAGAAGAACAATAAATGTCCTTCGGGACCAAGGAGGAGAGCTTTCTCGGTCCGAGCCTGGCTCCACCTCTGGACTCTGGCCCTCCCTCGCAATGACCATCGGGATCGCTTCGAAAACCCCTCACAGCAAACAAACAATCATACAAACTAAAAAAACCTAAAATAAATAGACAAACAACAGAAAGTAGAGCTTGAAATCTGACAGAAAAGAGCTGGCGTGGATTGGCTCATGCCTCACTGGGGGTGGGACACAAAGATTAGTTACTCCTCACCATGGTGTTGAGGATTTTCCTGAACACCCCCCCCCCAAAAATGTTCTGCACCTTAAATGTCGACAAATATCTTGTTAGAGTTACAAGCCAGTCTAGATTATCCTAAAATCTGCCAAGATCAGCAAAATTATACTTCAACACAACAAATGGCTAAATACTAAAATGAAATAGACACGAGACAACTGAATGGTACCTTATAGCCATTTTAAGGTATATAGCAGCCGGTCCTGTATATAAACTAAAATTGAAATGTCAATGAGCTAATCATAGGTTGTGGTTAGGACTTGCTTTTTTTTTTTTTTTTAACATACTAGTTACTCAAAACCATGTCAATTCCATAATATTGCAAATTGCTGTTGATGGTATATTGGGACTCTTAATTGACTGTGATGATATTCTACCAGCTCTAACTTTGGACCAGAACGGTCTCCCCAAGAAACTGTTCAACCCATCTGGACAATAAGTAGCTGGACTCTATGCTTGGTATATGTTTGCAAGGAAAGAATCTTGATTGAATTTGAACTGTAATACTGCATCAAGGTGGAGGAATCCACCAGGGGGGAGGGGAGGGGGAGGGGGATTCCCAGAGCCTATGAAACTGTCACATAATGCAAAATAATTAAAAAAAAAAAAAAAAAAAGACACTGAACCAGAAACACCAGCTAAGCCTCATCGGTGTTACTGACTTTCAGAAAATTACATGACAATTAATGCTTGCCTTTTGAAACTGCTATGTTTGGGAATCATGTATTACACAGAGATGGATAACTAACACAGTGGTATGTGGTGAACATCAGTTAACCGTGGGGATAGTAGTGTCATGTTACAAGCCATTACAAAATCTCTGGGGTACATGAAGATCGTCATCCTAGGTTTAGGTAATCTGGGAAGGGCCCAGGGCGTTGTCCTATTAGCCTTAGCTGGGTCTGCTCTTGCATCTGGGGTAAACTGGGAGTTTGCCTCCTATCTTTTATTCTCACCACACACCAGCAGGTTACTCCAGGTACTCTCTTTCCCAAAGCACATGACAGCAAGCCCAACCAGTCATTCATGTATCTTTGGACATGTGCATGCACTAACACTTCATTGGCCAAAACAATGCATAGGTTGGCCCAAAAGTTGAGTAGGAAGTATACTTTGCCTTAATCTGAGGGAAAGGATCTCTAAAGCCTAAAAAATGGTGTTACTTCAGGGAGTGGTGAAAATTGGCACTCTTCAGCATTACTACAAGGGAGGGAATGATAGTAGGACCCAGGCAGGATACCCAAGTATGAAAATCAGGACTGGCACTCCTTCTGCTGACAGCATGGCCCCAGCGGTCTGCTCTAGATGGTCGTGGAAGGGTGGTGGAATGCTGATCAGGTCTTCCATCTTGTAGAAGCCAATAATATAGTCTCATTTCAGACAAAAAAGAAAAAGCACATAAAGCCTCTAAAGATGGCCGACATTGTTTTTAGGTAGCACTCAAACCTATCCTGGCAAACCCATGTAAAAATCCAAGGCCTTGGGAATGTGAGTATCATGAGCTATGCAACTGTAAAAGGGGTGGAAAATATGTTTGTTTTGAGTTTCATTTGACTCTGCTGAATGTATGTTTAACAATCAAAGTTAGCATATCATGTTTAAGTATCTTTCTATTAAATCTGGACCTCTGCCCAACAAAGGTGAATGTTTATGTTAGTCGTACTTAGAACAAGCGAGCTGCAAAATTTTCTTGGAAATGAATTATGAAAACCTGGGCAGGGATTTCAAAAGAGCAGCAGAGAATGGCTGAAGTCCTTGGGCCTCTTCACCATATGGGAGACCCAGAAGTAGCTCTGGGTTCCTGCCTTTGGCCTCACCTAGCTCTGGCCATTGAGGCGGTTTGAGAAGTGAACCAACAGATGGAACACTTCTCTCTGTGTGTCTTTCAAGCTAGTAAATAAAATAAGTGTTAAAGAAATTATACTTATTATTTTGCTTGTTCTTTTTTTTTTTGTAAAGATTTATTTATTTTGCTTGGAAAGTCAGATATACAGAGAGAAGGAGAGACAGATCTTTGTCCACTGATTTACTCCCCAAGTGGCCACAACGGCCAGAGCTGAGCTGATCCAAAGCCAGGAGCCAGGAGCTTCTTCCAGGTCTCCCATGTGGGTACAGGATCCCAAGGTTTTGAGTCGTCCTTGACTGCTTTCCCAGGCCACAAGCAGGTTGCTGGATAGGAAGCAGGGCTGCTGGGACACGAACTGGCAGCCATATAGGGATCTTGGTGCATGCAAGGTGAGGACTTTAGCCACTAGGCTACCGCACCGGGCCCTTGTCTATTCTTAAAATAATGAGAATCCTAAGAATTCATGTCAGTGTAATTCTGCCTATAATAGTAGCTAGTTAGGAAAAAGGCATCCCAGCTGTAGGCAACTGCCTAGGTTGCCTTGTACTTTGGCAAATGTTACACTGCATGGAGAAAAGCAGCCAAGGCTGGCGGGAATTCAAGGCCTGGTTAATGACAAATTTATGTCAGCTATATCAGAGTGCCAGCATAATTGCTTATTCTACCCTATTTTTCTTTTTTAAAATATATGTGGGTAAGGCAGGGAATTCCAAGCTGGGAAATGCCACTCTGGACCCCAGGTGGGAAAGCTGCAGATTTCCCTGGGAAGGGGGTATGGAGACATATTGGAGTGGGGGTGATTGAGGGCATGTTTAACAGGGCAGGAATGACTTTCTGTCATCCATGGATTGGCCTGCTGCACTCACAGGTGGGCAAGGGAGCTGAGATGGAGATATTTAGAAGAGGAAACCAGAGGGCATGTCTGGGTCAGGCCAAGGTACCCACCCATGTGGGAGGCCTGGGCTGGGCTAAATAGCATCACTTATCACCTGCTGGTGCATACAAAACCTGGGACTGGGTATCATGCCGGTCTTGGCTCAACTGCAGTACCCATCCTTGAGTGTCAGAGCAGGTGGTAGGCCAAACCAGGATGGACTGTAGTACACACCAGAATATGAGAGAACCAGAATGTGAGGTCAGATCCTATATGGGACATGTGGTCTCACCTCTGTGGGACTGCAGCACCCACTGGTTTATGTGGAGAGTTGCGGTGGTGACAGGTCTCAACAGAACTCACCTACCAGGGATCCACGTGACACTTGAAGGAACCAAGGTTGAGAGGAGCTCGGGCTAGGCCATATGTGTGAGTTAGGTCTGGAAGCAGGCTGGACTGGGCTGGGCTGGTCTACAATATGCACTCTCATGAGCAAGAACCAGGACGAGGTACATTCCAGGCTGGGTTGGACTGCAACACACACCAGTTCACATGAAGGCAAGGGGTGGGCCAGGTCAGACTAGGCCACAGCACCCACTGGTAAGTGCCAGATCTGGGTGCAAGTTGTGTCGTGCTGGACTACAGTACCCTCTGGCAAATATAAGATC
This sequence comes from Ochotona princeps, assembly GCF_030435755.1. Classification (NCBI taxonomy): domain Eukaryota; kingdom Metazoa; phylum Chordata; class Mammalia; order Lagomorpha; family Ochotonidae; genus Ochotona; species Ochotona princeps. The sequence continues at coordinate 34,342,317 of NC_080838.1, forward strand.
TGGGGCTTGAAGCAGGCCTGGTAGGGAAACTGTGGGTACTCTTCTGCTAGGCTGTGCCTATCACTGGTGAGCACAAGAGCCAGATCTGGTAGTGGATTGGGTTGGGCAAAATGGCAGCACTTGTCAGCATGCATGTGAGCCGGGTCCAGGGGCAGGTCAAGCTGTGCTAAGCTGCAGTATATGTGAGTGTGCACGAGAGTCAGATGGGATGCTGGATGGACCTGGCTAGATGGGGTGTGGGATGGACCTAGCCTGGGCTGCAGCACATGCCAGCACATGCAAAAACTGGGTCTGAAAAAAGGCTTGGTGGGCATTACTGGGGGTCACTCCTAGTAGGTTGTGGTGTACATGAGGACTGAGCCTGTGGTGGGCTGGCTGGGCTAGGCCAAAACATCCAGCAGTTCATGTGAGAGACGGGGCTGGGGACAAAATTGATCAGGTAGTGGCACCACTGGTATGTACATCAGCTGGTGCAGGTGATGGATTGCACCTGATCCTGCACTGGTTGGCATACACGAGAGTTTGGTTTGAGGTCACTCCAGGTGAGGTTTCTTGGACTCCCAAACTAGATGGCTCAACTCAAACCTTGGTCACGGGGAAAACTGCAATATTTGTGGCCTTTCCTTGGAGTGCATGTGTTGGCACTGGGCCTCCTCAGTTGCTGATGCCTGTGTGGTGATCAGCATACCAAGATGCACATGGGGGCCATGACATTCAGCTCATCTAGTCCAGTATGAGATGTCAACTGCCTCATTGGAGAAGGTAAAACAGAGCAGGTTGGACCACTCTTCTGGCAGAACTTAGGCCTGTGGATACACTAAGGTGGACTTTGTCAACCAAAAGAATTTGGAGAGATTTTTTTTCAACCCTGGAGCAATGAAGACGATGATGTCTCAAAACTAACAAAGCCACTGAAGAAACACTCTCAGAACACTCTTCCCCACAAAAGGGCCTCTAAGGCATCATCAGATGACTGAATGTCCACCATCCCCAGGTGCTAATGTAATTTGACAGTAAGTCCCCCACTGTGGACACAAAAGAAAAACAAATTGAAATATTGCCCCATCTATCTTCCTCAATACTTTGATCCTCCTTACCCTAATCTGAGACCTACATAGGCATGCATCCCTCTCAACTGAGCAAAAAGAAAACACGTTAAGGAAAAGAAGTCAGAGGGAGCAAATCAGGACTGGAAGGTGAGACTCACAGACGTGCCCTTCTGTGATGAGCAGGAGTGTTGTTATGGTGGAGAAAGGCTACCTCGTAAAGAATTCTAGGCATTTCGTGCGTGCGCATGTGTGTGTATGTATGTGTAAGCCTTGGTTTTCTCAAAATAAACGTTATTGTTCAGTCCTCCAAAAAGTCAAAAGCTTGGGCATCCCCCAAAATTGTTGCCATGAGCTTTGTTCCAAATATGGCTCAGATGGGACCATTTGTGCCTCTTGGCAGCCATTTCTTTGTGCCTTATTTTGGAGATTATACCGATAAGGCCGTGTTCCTCTCCTCTTGCACAGGCTTGAGTAAATGCTGCAGACCTGAATCCCACTTACTGAGATCTGTGTTCACTGCTAACCTAGCCACAGCAGTTGTAACACCATTGAACAAAACATTTGCTCCACTGCGGATTTTCCATTAGAGCTGTGTAAACTGAATCAGTGAAAATGTCTATGGTGTTAAAGCTGGTTTCCACTGAGAATTTTCATCTTTTTCCACGAGGGCATGAGTAAGATGATTTTTCTCCCGCTTTCAATCTTCTGTGGTGAGCTCATCTTCATCAGATCATCCTCCCTCCTTTTTTTTTTTGTAAAGGTCTATTTTTATTGGAAAAGCAGATTTTATGAAGAGAAAGAGATGGGTGGGGGAAGAGAAAGAGAGAGAGAAAGAGATAAAGAGAGAAAGAGAGATCCTCCAACTTCTGGTTCATTCCCCAAATGTCTGAAATGCCCGGAGCTGAGCTGAACCGAAGCCAGGATTCAGGAACCTCCTCTGGGTTTCCCACATGGATGCACAGTCTTAACGACTTAGGCCATCCTGCACTACTTTTCTAGGCCTTAGGAAGGGAGCAGAATGGGAACTGGAGCAGCCAGGACATGAACCAGCATGCATCTGGGATGCTGGCACTTACAGATGGAGGATTAGCCTGTTGAGCAACCAGACTGACCCCTATCATCTCATCCCTTAGCGTGAATTATCCATCTGTAGTCTGCTCATTTCTTTGGCATATTGGTCCAATAAACTTTTTGTAAAGCACCAATGATTTCACGTTTTTCCACCCAAGCTTCACCCTAAGATGTCCTCAGCCTGAATAGCTTCTCTTGCTTGTTTTAACAGAATTTGTATTACTCTGATAGGGACTCTTCAAAATGACCCTTATCTTTCTCAGTGTCTTAAACTAGATCCTATTCAGACATGTCATAAAAATTACTAAGAGGGGCAGGTATTGTGGGTGAGTGGAGTGGGCTGCTGACATCTCATGTGAGAGTGCCAGTTTACCTTCAAGCTGTTCCACTGCTGATCTAGCTTCTGGTCAATGCCCATGGGAAGGTTGTAGAGATCAGCCAGGGTTCTGGGGCGCCTGTCACCCATATGGGAGATCAGACTGGTGCTCTTCTGACCTGCCTTTGACTTGACCCATATTTGGCTTGTATAGTTCTTGGGGGTGGTGGTGAACCAGTGGATGGGGGAATTCTGACTTTCTCTCTGTTACTATGCCTTTCAAATAAATAATAAGTAAATCTTGTTCTTTGTATAAGATTTATACTCCAGCTGTAAGCAATTGCCATGTTACACTGCTGGGAGAAAATGAGCTAATGGCTGGCATACTTTCTGGGCTTGGTTCATGCCAATTATGTGTTAACTGTATCATTGTGCCAGGATAGTTGCAAGGTTGCTTCACTTGTTGGCAGGTGTGTGGGTTGACTGACTGGGCAAAGCTAAACAAAACCATAGTACACTGGCATGTGCAAGAGCCAGGATAGGATGTGGGTCATGCTGGGCTAGGCTAGACTATCAAATCCACTGGTTTGCATGAAAGCCCTGGATGGGAGCAGGCTGGGCAGGGCTAGGTTGCAGTACCCACCAGGGAAAGTTGGAACTGATGACAAGTCAGGCCAGGCCAGGCTAAAGCATCTAATGGGCAAGTCCAAGAAGGGTCATGGGTTATGCCAGACTGAGTTGAAACAACCACCAGCACATACAAGATCTATGGCTGGGACAGGCCTGGTTGCTAAGAGGATGCCCCAGCTGGGCTGTGGTTCCCACTATTGAGTGCAACAACTGGAATGGGGACAGCGACCTGGGCTGGACATAGCTGCAACATTCCTCGGCATGTATGTGGACTGGGTCTGTGGTATACCAGACTGTGCTAGGCTCCAGAAACCAACTGACACTCACAGGAGCCATGGTGGATGTAGGATGTGCTGGATCTTGGCACCAACTGAACCATGTGACAGCTGTGTCAGGGGGTGGATCAAGTGTTTCAGGCTGTAGCAGCTACTGTTAAGAGCTAGAATGGGTATGGGCCAGTTGGGCAAGGCTGCTGTTCCTGCCAGGACAGGAGGTGGGCCAAGTCAGGCTATGCCAAGAATCCACTGGTGTGCATGAGATCTGCCACAGGGAGGTGACTTGATAGAAAAGCTTGGGGAATTCCTCTGTCAGGACACAGTCTCTGCAGCTAAGCAGAAGAACAAAGGCTGGGAGCAGTTCAGACCAGGTCAGCTTACAGTACTTGTCTGTGTATGTGTGGGTCAGTTCTGGGGGGTGAGACAGGCTTAAACAGTTCATAGATCCACTAGCAGATGTGAGAACCAGGATAGAGTGCAGGACAGGCTGAGTTGGGATACAACACCAGCCAGTTCACATTAGGACTAGGACTGGGGGTAGTCTAGGCTGGACTAGGCTGCAGCATTCATCAATATGAGTTGGGAATGGCAGCAGACCAGGCTGCCCAGGGCTACAAAACCTGTTGGTCTGCATGTGAGCTGGGTTATGGAGAGAGCCAGGCTGGGCTAAGTGACCATATCCACTTGTACATGCATGAGCCAGAATTAAGTGCAGGCTGGTTGGTCTTTGCCTTAGCATTGGCTAGAAGATGCTGGAAATGGGGGCAAGTCCTGTCAGGCTAGACAACAGAACAACCTGGAAACTGCAAGATCTGGTGCTGGGAGTGGGCCTAGTATGGAAATCATGGGCCCCTCTCTAATGGGCATGGGAACCAGAGCTGGGGGATAGCATGGCTGGACAGGAGGTGGCCCACTGGCATGAGTGTGGGCTGGATAGTGGGGTCAGTTGGGCTGAGCTAGGCTGCAGCACCTATTGACGTGTGCAAGAGCCAAATGGGATGTGGAACAGACTGGACCAATCTGCTACATACACCAGCATGTGCAGGAGCCAGGGCTATGGAGCAGGACTGTTAGGGGTTATTGTGGTTGCTCTGACAAAGCTGCAGTTCCCATTGGTGTGTGTGAGGACCAAGTGCATAGTGGGTAGAGTTAGACTGGGCCACAGTATCAGTTGGTTTGCATATGAGATGGGTTATGGACAGAATTGATCAGATGACTGCAACCACTAGTGTGTGTGTGTGTAGGCTGATGTGGGTGATGGACTGAGCTGGATCCTGCACTGGCTGGAACACACAGGAGTCAGGTCTGGGATCACCTCTAGTGATGTTTCTTTGGAGATCCCCAAACTGGACCTTTGGACTCAGAATTCCAACCTTAGGGAAAATCACAGGGTGTGGGGTCTAACCATGGAGTACATGTGTCAGAACTGGGCCTCCTCAGTTGCTGAAACCTGTGAGGTAGATGGCATGCCCAGATGCTTGCGGGGGCCATGACAATCAGTTCATTGAGGTCTGCAGGGGATGTATAGCAGAAAAATTAGACAGCTCTCCCAGGCAACCCTTAACACCAAATATCTTGGTGAGTGTAGACTCTAAGGTGGGCTACGTCAGCCAATGGACCTTGGGAAATTTTCCTCAACCTTGGAGCAATAAAATCAACAGCATCTCAGAGCTGTGAAAATCACTTAAATGGTATCCTCAGAACATGCTTCACATTAGGGACCTTTGGGATGACACTGGGTGGCCATCCCCCATCCCTGGCTACTGATGAGGTCAGACTGCTGGGAGCAGTGCTCTCCACTTCTCTCCTCCCTTCCCTCAAAAACAAGAAGGAAAAACAGATTGGAAACAGTTATTGCATCTACTTCCCCCATTCCTCAACACCTCCCATCCTAATTGGTGGTCCACATGGACATATATCCTTCTTAACTCTGTAGGCATCATCAAAAGTAAAATAAGTTTGTTATTAAAAAAGAAAATAGTTTCTCACAGTTCCTTAACTTTTTTTGTTTTATTTTTTTAAATGCTTGTGCAACTAGAATTTATTTTGGGTGGGATATGTGGTGTGATTAATTTTTTTCACCTTAATGTCTATCCAGTTGTCCCAGCTACTGATTAAAATGCCACTGTTACACATATCATCCTTAATGCATGTTTTTTAGTCTATTTCCAGTTTTTAAATTCTATTTTTGTTCATTCTATTGTAGTTTATGTGCAATATTTGTGTTCTGTGAAGTGTTGTATTATCTTGCAGGGTTGTCCTTAACTTCTCTGAAATTTATTTATGAACTTTAGAGTTGCTTATTTAGTTTCTACCACCCCAAAAATCCTGTTGGTATGATTGTTGATACTGAATTAAATATTAATTTAAGGGGGATTGATATCTTTAACAAAAAAGAGTTTATTTACTTAAAGGGCACAGTGACTTATAAACACACACAGACACATCAGAGAGACAGATATAAAATTTTTTTTAATTAAAAAAATTTTTAAAATTTAGGTGAATTTATTTTGGCTTGAAATTTATTTATTTTGGCATGAATTTCATGCATGATTTCATTGTAAAATGCATTTTCCGTTTTTAAGATTTATTTATTTTTATGATTTTTACATAGTTAATTAGGGTAATAAGGGTCAAGGGCTAAAGGAAGGTGGGTGAGACCATTGTTTCCACATTCTCTTTTTTTCCTTCCTGTATCTGGGGAAAGGGGGGAGATAGGGGGGAGATAAGGGGAGAGGCCACACCCAGCCTCCCCAATGCCTCTGTAACCTGGCATGGAGGACATTCACTCAACACCACCCCAGGGTCCCCAATGTGGGGAATACTCTGAGGGTCCTGCTCAAGAGGTTTTGATAGTTCAACATTTCTAAATTACTGCCGATCTCACCACTCCAAGCATGATGAAATCTCTCCAGAATCACTGGCTGACATAGTTCACCTTAGAGTCTCCATTTGCCCCGATATTCACTGCCAACACTTGGCTGGAGTAATTGGTCAATTTGTTTTGTTCTCCATTCTCTGTTATGGTATCAGGTGTCCTCTGCAGACTCCAATGCATTGCCATATCCTCGATATGCACTTGGATATGAGGTTTTTTTTTAAAGGATTTATTTCATTTTCATTGGAAAGTCAGATATACAAAGAGGAGAGACAGAGAGGAAGATCTTCTGTCAGTTGATTCAGTCACCAAGCAACTGCAACAGCTGGAGTTGAGCCAATCTGAAGCTTCTTTCGGGTCTCCCACACAGGTGTAGAGTCCCAAGGCCTTGGACCGTCCTTGACTGCTTTCCCAGGCCACAAACAGGGAGCTGGATGGGAAGTGGGGCTACAGGGATTAGAACCAGCACTCGTACGGGATCGTGGTGTGTGCAAGGCGAGGACTTCAGCAGCTAGGCTACGTGCTTGTCCCCTGGATATGAGTTTATTTTGGCTCAAAAGTTGAACTTCATGCATGATTTCATTATAAAGTGCTTTTTCCATCAACTTTCTGAAGACTCCTTGTATAGATACTGGATGCTTTACCATAGAACAAAGCAAGTGTCCTGCAACCTTAAAAAAGAAAGGAAAATTACTTTGATATTCCAGGTTTTGCGAATGTCAAGGTAACTTCCTCTGTGTTCTTTCTACCTCAGCTCCCTCATCTGTAGGTGAAGGCTGCATACACAGATGATGTGTGTGGATGATGCAGTAAGTCTTTCACATACGTACCTCCTTTTCCTTTCTCCCCTGGGGTCAGGAGAGCTACACACATAGCCCTGGGAGATACGCTTCCTCTTCACTCCGAGACTTCCAGACTTGGACCAGATTACTTTTCTGTTTTCTGCCAACAGTAGGATTTCATAATTAAGCACTGTAGGGCTGATCTAGTCCACTGAAACTAGGAATTACCCCAAATCTCACCAACAGATTTTCTCTCCACTTAGAGACCTATTTTTAAACTTCGCTCTCTGTTTTATATTCTCATCTGTCCTAAAATGAGATGAATCCATTTTAAGAGTTGATGAGTTATACAACAATGAGTCATCTGGGAAGAGTTTTTTTTTTTTAAGTCTACAGTGAAGATTGTAACCTGAAAATTCCAAAATGTTATGCAGAAAATATGGCACGGTATTATGCAAAAATCATAATGGCTGCTGTTAAGTTGTTGCAACAAATATAATTTTTCTTTTTTAACTATTTATTTATTTATTTATTTATTATAAAGTCTCATAGGCTCCGGGATTTCCCTTCTCCCCCTCTCCAACTTCCCTCCCCTCCACTGATTTCTCCTTGTTTTCACAATAGGATAGCCCTTTAAAAACAGTCACAGTTCCATCATTCTGCTATTTTAGTATGTCATGACATTGTAGGTATAGACAGTGGCTGAAAGTTCAGCATTCTATTATCAAGACATATTTAACAGCTTCATTAGGAGTCCATCATTTATTCAGGATTAAAGATGTGTATTATAACGTATCTTCACTTCTCCATATGATATTCTCTATTATATAGTTCGCCTGTATGAATATATGTACATGTATGTTTATCTATATGTCTATGGATCTCATATTTTGCATGAAGGTCACTTTAATTTAGAGAGAGCATATGATATTTGTCCTTTGGGGATTGGCTGACTTCGTTGAGCATAATGACCTCTAGTTGGGATCATTTGTTGTAAATGATAGAATCTCATTCTTTTTAATGACTGAGTAGTATTTCAGAGAGTAGCTATACCACAGTTTCTTTATCCATACCTCTTTCGACAGGCATCTGGGTTGCTTCCATGTCTTTGTATTTGTAGACTGTGCTGCTGTAAATATAGGATTACAGATCCCTTTCTCATATGAAGATTTCGTTTCCTTTGGATATATTCCCAGAAGTGGGATAGCTGGTCACATGGCAGGTCTATTTTCAGCTCTCTTAGCACTCTCCATACTAACTTCCATAGTGGTTGTACCAGTCTACACTCCCACCAGCAGTGAAGGAAGATACCTTTCTCTCCACATCCATGCTAGCAGATGTTGTTGGTAGAGTTCTGAATGTAGACCAATCTCACTGGAGTTAGGTGGAGCCTTGATGTGGTTTTTATTTGTATTTCCCTGACAGCTAGGGAGCATGAGCATTTTTCATGTGACTATTATCCATTTAAATTTTTTGTTTTGAATCTAACTTTGAGTAAGGATAGTTTAATGATTTCCATACTTGTACCAGAAATATTTACTGTGCTGTAAAAGTCTCTTTCTAAGACCAATATTAAACTTCATCTCACAGTGTTCTATTGTGATTGAATAGACTTCCTCCCAGCTACTTATGTTGAAAGAAATGGTTTTTGACACAGAAAGAGCTGCAAGTAACATTGAGAACTTTAAAAGGTCCCCTATTTTACATACATTTGACAAAAGTGATGTAAGCTTTCTCTCTTCTAGCAAGTAAATTACCTTGCTCAAATGCTTTCCTTCTGTGTTTAGAGGTCATTTCTCTTCTGAGTCTTTTGTAAAAAAAAAAATGCCATTTTTCACATAGATTTTTTTAAAAAAGACTTACTTATTTGAAAGGCAGCATTCTCTCTCTCTCTCTCTCTCTCTCTCTTTCTATATATATATATATATATACATATACATACACACATACATGTATACATATATATCTGTATCTGTGTGTATATATAGATAACACCCTATATATAGATATCCATCTCTATATCTATCTGTATCTATCTGTATCTATCTGTATCTACTATCTATATATCTGTATATATAGCTAGATAATACCCTATATAGATAGATATAGGGTATCTATCTATCTATCTATCTATTACCCTCAACTCAGAGTTCTTAGATGCCAGTTCCTGGAACTATTAGGAAAGCCATTTTCACTGGGCTAATGATTATATGAGGACACAATGTACTGGAAGTATGGAGAGATCCGCCAACCATTGGTCCACTTCCCAAATGGTCATAATGGCTGGACTTAGGCCATTCCAAAGCCAGGAGACAGGAGTTTCTTCTGGATCTCCCATGTGGGTACAGTGCTCACATCCTTCTCTGCTTTCGCAGATGTATTAGCAGGAAGTGGAGCAACTGGAACTAGAACTGGCACCCATATGGGATGCTGGTGCTGTAGGTAGTAACTTTTCCCACTATACTACAACATTGGTCCCTGAATGTTTCTTAAAGAGCATCAAGTGTGTACAAGACTTGATGTTTTGTGGGATATCATGGACAAGTAATAGAGGGCAGTTCAACTTATATATGTGAAAAAGGTATGAATGTTCTATACAACAGATTTCTTTTTTCTTCTGCGATCAATGATCAATTACGGTGAAAACTTTGATTCTATACCTGCACTTCATACTTCCAGTACAGTATGTCCTCATGTAATCATCAGTCCAGTGAAAATGGCTTTCCTGATAGTTACAGGAATTAGCATCCAAGAGCTCAGAGTTGAGGATGTTATCTGTATCTTAGGAGATAAGATCACAAGATATCCGAAGGGAGGGTACCATTGTTCCCTGTTGTGCTAGGCTTGGAGATGTTGTTGCAGCTCATTAGGAGCAGCCTCGTGGGTGTGACTCAAGCCTTTTTGTGCAGCGGCTGTGCTTTATGATGCTTGGACAAGGTGACTTACCCACCCTGAGCAGCGACAAGATGCTTCATAGAGAAAGAATCGGAGATTCGGAGATGAAGCTACTTGAGGGAGTGAGAGTTGGGTTAGATGGCGAGGGAACTGTTTTTTATTTGTTCATTTTTATTTGCTTATTTTTTATTTATTTTAGGGGCACAGTGACACACACACACACACACACACACACACACACACTGCGTCCATCTGCTGGTTCATTTCCCAAATGGCTGTCCCAGACAAGGCTGAATCAAGTTGAATTCAGGAGCCTAAAACTCAATTCATGTCTCCTATGTGATTAGCAGAGATCCAACTACTTAAGCCATCACCTGCTGCCTCTCAGTGTGCACAGCAACAAGAAGTTGGACTCAAAACCAAAGCTGGAACTCGAACCTGGGTACTCCCATATGGGATGTGGGCATACCAAACAGTGGCTTAACCACTGCACTAAATATCTGCTTTTGTTTTTTATTTTTTTTTAATTGTATACATGCGCATGTGTGTGTGTGTGTATGGCAGGGTATTCTCACATCGGTTTTAAACCCATCATAAGAATAACAAATAAATGTTGGCAATTTTGCTAAATAGACATTATCTTGCTTAAGCAATATGTACTTGGGAATTTTTCTTTTCAAATAATGGTATGCCCCAGCTGTAGGTGACTGCCTAAGTTGCCCTGTATGTAGGCAAATGTTACACTGCTGGGAGAAATGCAGCCAGTAGCTGGCAGGCATTCTGGACTTGGCTAGTGTCAAATTTGTGTTAACTATCTCATTATGCCAGCATAGTTTCTTATTCTTTGTTTCAGAAGATCACTGTGCTCCTTGGTGTCCTATGTTGACACTGGCATTCCTTGAAATAGCCATCATCTTACTGGTTCACAGGTGATCAACTGATACTCACTCGGTGTCCTGCATTGCCATCTGCAATGCCTGTAAGCCATTCATTGTCACCATTCTGTGTCATATTGTGTTTTCTAGATGAGAGAGGGGACATGAATACCATCCTGCCCTTTCTCAATCTCTCCTTGGGCATAAGGAATCTTATACCTGGCAGACTGCTGCAGTTGTCTTCCTATTGGAGACTCTGCGATTTGTCCAGGCATTCCCTGAGTAACCAGCGTAGATTTCCTTTCTTCCTTTCCTTTTTGTTTCTTTTATTTTCAAGAGATTTATTTTATTATTCCCTAGAAGGCAGCAATGGGTAAAGATGTGCCAAGTGGAAAACAGGAGACTGGAACTCCATCTGGGTCTCCCACTTGGATGGCAGGGATCCAAACGCCGGCACCATCTTCTGCTGCTTTCCAAGGCTGATTAGCAGGGAGCTGGATTAAAAGCAGAGTAGCCAGAGCTTGAACTAGTGCTCTGATAAAATATAAGGATACTGCAGGACTAGCTCTCCATTCTCCTAAAAGCCATTAGTCTGTATAGGGATTCTGACAGTCTCCCAGAACCCAGCCAGAGATCCGGAATGGGATTATTGGAACCCATTACCACTTCTCCCGTGCCACTGCCCCACTATGGAGACTTTTCCTCACCTGAGAACTCTGTCCCAGACTAGTCGTGGGAGAATGGCAGGGGATATAGGGAGTGATATTTTGCTCTTTCCTAGGATGGATGTTCCCCGATAAGTTGTATGTATTGTGGTTTTTGTTGACCTCCACCTGATCTAAATGTTAAAAACCCAATCTGGAACTGAACTCTAAATACTGCTATCATCTGATACACACTTCTTCCTAGTTAAAGAAAACAGAACAATGCAGCCTTCTGAGTGGTGAGGGTTGCTTTGTTTGTGTAAAAGGGAGGCAAAGGTGAAGCTAGAGGGGGAAATCCTGGGGAAAGGGTCATGGCAATGACTGAAATGCATGAATATTTAGAAATATGATTCAGTTTCTTTACCGTGCTCTTTTTGTTAGCCTTGCCAATGTCCTGTTTGATTAATGTAGGGACCCCTTTGAAACGGACATGATTTGGCACATCTCCAACAATAAGTCTGCAGGTCCAGGTCATTGAACTACAATGGAGAAATTGTATTCAGAGACAATTACTCAAGGCCAGAACAGGCCTTGTGGACTTGTCATGTGGATTGGGTTTAGCTTCCTGGAGAGAAGTGCTTACTGTTTTCAGCAAAGGGATTAAAGTCACAGCATGCAGAGGGTGATGCTTTCCACATGAGATCTCTTTCTAAGGAGCTAGTTGGTGATGCATAGGTGACAGGGTGTAAGGATTGGTCCTTTTTAGAAGCCCCTTGGTCATCTGTTTGCCTCTCTTTTCTTGAGTTGCTTTTCCTCTGGTGAGGTTGCAGGAAGCTGGGGATGTCTCAGCTTTTTGGGACTCTAGTCTGCTTCCCTTCAGCTGCTTCTTTATTCCCTTGTTGTAATCTAGCACTTGCAGAAATGTGAAGAATTAAGGAGAGATTGGAAAGGTTTGTTATTTGCAGAAAAAATTATGTGTGGGGTGTGCACATCTATGTCTGAATTGCTTTTTCCTTGAGGTTTGATTCATACACCGTGTGAAGCACAGCTCTTATGTGGACAGTGTAAACTTGGCTTATGTCCCCATGTAATCATTATCCTGGTGGAAATGGAAAGTGTCCTCATATCCCTTCCCATTGATGCCCACTGTCCCAGGCAGGCACTACCTTGACTTTTTTTTTATTATTTTATTTTTTTATTCATTGATTACATTGTATTATGTGATACAGTTTCGTTGGAACTGGGAATCACCCCACCCCTCCCCCCACTTTCCCCCCATGTGGATTGTTCCACCTTGTTGCATATCCACTGATCAAGTACTGTTGAAATTCCCTCTTTGCAAGCATATACTAAACATAGAATCCAACATCTTATAGTCCAGTCTAGTTCCTCCGCTTCTTGGGGAGACCCTGTTGGGTCCGAGGGCAGAACCATCAGATTATCAACCCGATCAATTAAAGGCTCCAACATACCATCAGCAACAATTAACTTCGTTGTGTAATTAATAGTTATAGTATTGAGTAAGCAATGTGTTAAAAACAATTGCGATTTCTTAACCATCTTCTGTGATCACCTCATTGTCAAATCAGTTTTAGTTTATACACAGCATATAACATAATAGACATAAAATAACATGTTTTACATATCATCATATCCTTTAAATTAACGCAAACATGTGGTATCTGACCTTTTGGGATTGGCTCATTTCCCTTAGCATTATACTACCTTGACTTTTGCTGCACTCTGGTGTGACATTTTGGGAGCTCCCTCTCCTCTTGACACCTGGCCTGAAAACGAAGGAGCAGGACTCTGGTCATGCAGAAGAAAATCCCTACTCTCCCACAGTCTCTCAGATCAGAAATTTTCTTAGGATGACTATTTCACTGCTGATGCTTTCTGTTGGATGAACTTTCCTCCTGGGTTGGAAAAATCCTGAGACTCAAACACTTAATGAGAGTGCCCAAGTGGGTTACTCGAACTGGTTTTTGAGGTAAGTGAGTTCTCCAAGTAGCCCACCCAAATTGATCAGTACCAAGAATGCTGTTTCCTACAATCTACATCCTTCCAGTTAATAATACAGCTGGTAGTAACAATACTGTGGGTTTGTGTTGTGTTACATGATTGGGTTTAAAGAATGCTGTTGGGGATGTGTGGGTGCTAAGATATAATAGCGATAGTGATTGCAGTTTGTTTTGGAGGTTTCATGCAAGTTTTTGAAATGCAGTGGAATGCTGTGCTTTGCAAGTGTCTACCAAAGTTCATTTGCTGAAAACTCAGTCTCTAATGCAGCAGCATTAGAAGTTGGGATGTTTGAAGGGTGATGGTTCCTTTGGGGCATGCCCTCACCAACATATGAATCTTCTTTTGTGTTAAAGGATCAGCGGGTTCTAGCTGGAGGTGCTTTGTTGCTTTGTTATGGGAGGGAGCTCTCTGTGGCTTGCTTGCTGTCTCACCAGGCTGACACCCTTTGACACTCCATGTCATGTCTTGCCCCAGCAGGAAGGTCCTCATCAGGTGCTGAGCAAATACTGGTGCCTCATTCCTTAGGTTTCCTTGCCTCCAAAGCTAACAACCGAATCATCTTGATTCCTCATTCATCCTACAGCATGTAATATTCAGCGAGATCAATCAAAGCCTGCCAGCCAGGGAGTGACGGGCTGGTCATTTTACTATGTCCTCTGAGACAACAGTTGGAGCCGTCCAGTGTAGCATGTGTTGAAGTTGCTTCAACTTTGTTTTGGTTGATGTTGGAGAATAAACATACTCAATCCAAGTAAGGGATTTCTTCCTTCTTTCCTTTCTACCTCCCTCCCTCCCTCCTTCCCTCTTTCCTTCCCTCCCTCCCTTCCTCCCTCCCTCACTTCCTCCCTCCTTTCCTTCCTTCCTCCCTCTTTCTCTCTTTTTCTTTTCTTCTTTCAATTGCCAGCCACTTTAGACATATTCAGGGCCTGGAAACTCTCAGAGTTCTATCTTGCTGAGATCTCAGGCTTTTCAATACAATGCCCTGTTGTGTTTTCTTCTTTGCAGCCTCCAGAAATATGTTGAATACTTGCACCTGCTGACAGCTCTAGGCATCCCTTGAGAGGTATATGCATATCTGGATATAGTATGATTCTAAGATTGAAATAATAACCCATCCGGATCAGCTGCTCTTACAGAATGTTGACCCACATCTCAGAGGATGCTCATACTTGGGAGTGCTTCCCAACAAAGCAATGATTGGGATGTTCTGCTTCTCTTTTATTAGCCTCCATGATAATTGATGATGGGACATGTTGTTGAGCTTGTGATGCTAACCAAAAAAATACAGTAGATGTTGGCTTGGAAATTTAACCTTCTCCCCAGATACCCTCCCATCTGTGCCGAAATTTTAATTTGCCTAACTAAATCTCTAAATTTAATTCTGCTTTCTTCCTTACCTATAGAACTTCTTTGTCTTTTTTTAAAAAATAATTGTGACTCTATTTCCAGCCTTCCTCACAGGTAGGGTGTCATCTGGTATGAGATGCAAGCAATGATTGGGTGAGGGTTGCTTGCAAAGCTTAGGAACTGGCCAGCTGGTTGTGCTCATCCAAGTCCAAGGTGTTCTCTGCCCTTCTCTCTGGCTGAATTTTAAGACTAGGAGAACTCAAAATGTAGTTTATAAGGAATCCTGGGCTCTGTACAACCATGCCTTTGTCTTTACAGTCGCCTAACCTGTGAGGAGAGGTGAGGTCAAGGGGTCCAAGAGGGAGAATCCCCCTATTTGTGTAATGGTAGTAATTTAGTCCTGTCCTTGACTTTGTTCAGATCACAGAGAGGCACTTCCTGCTTAAGTCAGTAATTCGTTTATGAAAATCAGATTTTACTAGACAAGAGTATTAAAAGGCAGCTAATTTTACATTATTATACATATTAACTCCAGAATCTGAGCTGATTTACTAAAATATAGTTGACCAGGGAAAGATACTATATACAATAAAACGTGGTGTAAGGATGTGCTAAAATTACATTCCTTTCAAAGGAACCCCTGTGTTAATCAAAGAGGGAGTTGGTTAAGGTTAACCAACAGTGCACTAAAAAATGCATTGAGAATGACTTCCCTAGACTAGCATGGTGGCTAATCCAGCTCCCTGCTTATGGCCTGGGAAAGCAACAGAGGATGGCTCAAAACCTTGGGACCCTACATCCACATGGGAGACCTGGAAGAGGCTCCTGGTTTTGGATTGGCTCAGCTCCAACCTTTTGGGTAGTGAGCCAGCCTTTTGGGTAGTTAGCCAGCATATGGAAGATTTTTCTCACTATCTCTCCTTCTCTCTATAAATCTGCTTTTCCAATAAAAGTAAATGAATCTTAAAAGAGAGTGATTGACTATCAATGAGATTTGAGTAATCAAGATCAGAAAGTGCTCTGCCAGGAAATAAATTCTCACGTCTTTCAGGGACCTTCGTACTAACAGGTGGATACTTGTGCTTAGCATGCATAGATTCAGAATCTGTTGTTAAGACTGCCAGCCTCTGTACTTTTTCCATCCCAGCACTATAATCACAATGGGACTTAAACACTCTTCCACAGTTAGTCAGTGGAAAGCTTATACAGGAAGTATACATGCCTCAAACATTACTCCTGGTGGAGCTTGATTGCACAAATCTCACAGAAAGTAGGAAACCCTCAACACAACAATTTTTGTCAGGAAGTACATAGGCAAAATGTATTTATCTTCTCAAGACTCAATACAACGTTTTAAACCAAACAGTATTTAAAGTGATCTCAATTTTTTTCCCTCAGATGATTGATAGAATGAATAAATGAATCATTTAGAAGGAAGTCCACAGTCAGGGAAGCAGCTGTGCAATTTAGATGCTGTTGGCACTAAGGGAGGTAATATTAACTTCATACAAAGCAAAACGTGAACATTGACATTGATTATTTTGGTGATCAAGAAACTATAATGTGTTTTTATACCCTTATGTGACAGTTTATTGTATATGATATCTTACTGTGTTAAACTACATTTTAGGAAATTAGTTCGAATCATGTGGTTAATCCCCATGTGAAGGGATGGATTCACCTGTCGCAGCATTGTGATGACAAGTCTTCTGGAAGCTCTATTTTGCACCATTATAATTCCCTTTCATTCATCTGGAAGCCAAGAGAGACATGAAACGTTCATCCTGTGATGAAGTCAAGCCTGCTGAATCTCCTCTCATCACTTACTAGTCTTTTCATGGGGTAGAAGGTGGGGTGGCATGTGTGTGTGTTTGGAAGGTATACTCAGAACTACTGAGAACTTTTAATAGCCAAGTTTCCAGCGTAAGGACAGACTTCTGGGCTTCCACTTGTATTTTAATCAGCAGAGGTCCTCCCCCAACTTTTGGCATTTGGTAGAGCCTCTTCTGGACTGTAGGCGGTGGAGCCATCTCCATGCTGACCGCACATTTTATATTATTTTATGAGATAATGGCTCAAATACACCAGAAGACACAGAAGAGACTCAGGGAGATAAAGCTGGTTTCCTATGCATTGCTTCCAGAGACACGAGACTCTGCACGCCACACTGGACCATGTGGAAAAGACACCAGAATGAGCCAGAGGCAGAAAGCAGGAGCAAACAGAATGGTTAGGCCAGGGCTGTTATCAGCGTTTTCTTAGGATTGGCTCGTTTGAATCATTTTCACAGGTTCCAAACTAGTTTGTCTGGCACCTGGACCTCGGATGATGAAGGCAGAGGAATATTGCCTTGTGGGTTGAAGGGGCCTCATGGAGGAGGTCTTATTGTGGATTAATTAGCTTGCATATGAGAAGGAAGCATCCCTATCTGTTTCCTATCTTTTAAGAAATAACTAACTCAGAGAGGGGCAGTCTTTCTTAAGCCAGAAACTTTGATATCCAAATATGTGGAGTACATCTAGTCACATGCCACGCAATAAACTTCAGTCAACAACAGACAATAAACTTCAGTCAACAGTGTGTGCCAGTTGTCCCAGAAGATGATTATGGAGCTGAGAATTTCTGCTTCCTAGTGATATGATACCTGCCTTATTGTGGTAGTACAACACCTCAGTTGCATAGTAATTATAGTGTTGAGGTATGTAAAATGACTACGCTGCTGCTTGTACACAAGTAGAGCACATACAACAGTTATATAAAGTACATAATGCACTATAATGATAATGCGTTGCTTATGTGACTGGTTTAGTATTTATTCTGCTTTTTTACTATTGCTTGAAGCCTATTTTACTTCAGCTTAAAAAAGAAAAAGCTTACTGTAAAACAGCCTGCTCAGTTACGCCAGGAGAGGCCTAATAAAACTGATGCTCAACACATTTTGATTGCATCAAGAGGCTAACATTGAGCGACAGATCCATACCATCTAGACTGGCATGTGTACATTCTGCTGTTTGTACAAAAACGAGATCACCACCAACACATTTGTCAGAACAGATCCTCCTGGTGATTGGAGTGGTGACTGTATCCATAACTCATCCCTGGGAGAGATTATTTTACGTTTGGGTGGCTCGGTTTTCCTGAGCATGACAATGATTACCTTGAAGGTTTTTTTTTTTTTTGAATGAAATTTATGGGACAAACTAATCTATGCACACAGCACAGGGCCTGACCCCAAGTAGGCCTTCACTAAACATAGTTTAAATCAAGTAATAATCATAGAAGAGCTAGGTCATGCCAACCACCATGCTAGAAATATAATACACTTCAAAAAATGTACAGACAATGCATACTCTGCAAAAACTGCATGTAGATTTAAAAAATAAATCATACCAAAATAAGCGCCTTCTAATTCCGTTTTCCCCAAAACCTTTTGAAGTATCTTCATATATCTTCAATAGAATTACTCTCCACTCCAAAGCCCTTGTATACCCCAGAGAAATGCACACAGCTAAACTGCTGAGGGAGCATACTGTGATACATGCCACCAGATAAACAACAAAGAAGGGCTCTGTGGGAAGCACATTGGAAGAGCTCCAAACTGAAAGTTGGGACTCAAGGCCCCCAGAGAAGAGAATGCCAGGTCCAAGGTGTGCAGGGTGAGTAGCGATGAACCAGGGGCAGAAGGAAGAGAGAGTGTCTGGCATTGCCAGGGGATTGGAGAGGCAAAGGAGGAGAGAGTCCTAAGAGATCTAGCAGCAAGGGCCTTATCAACTATTGGAGATTTAAAAGTTTCTTCTGAAAGGGACAGACTGTTGCGTAAATGGATGGATAGCCTCTGAAGGACCCAACATTTTATGGATCTGAAGTCATTTATCCTAAATACTGCAATTCCGGGTCCAGGAAGGCAAGAACTAAAACAAAACAAAACAAAACAAAACAAAACAAAACACCAAAAAACTGTGTGATTCACAGGAAGACCATTCCTTACCTTGGTGAGAGGAAAATAGAGGCCAAAGCTAGAAGATGACATTGGGGAGTGACACAAACTGGAAATGAGAAAATGGTTACAGTTTGCAGTGGAAAATGCTGACCAGAGCTAAGGAGTGTTGCCTATCATGTAGCTTTTTTTTTTTTATCTCTCCCTATTACATCATGATTTGATCTAATTGTATAAACATTTGAAATTGTAATTCCTTCCAGTTTCTAAGGGAAAGATTCTGTGTTATCTCCATATTCATTCTGTACTCTTATGTATGATGAATTTTATACCATGGTGAATTAATTTAGGACTCTCATACAATACACCAAACTATAAACTGGAAACAATTTTTGAAACTACTAGAAGTTTTCCTGCTAGGTATAAAAGCCAGTTTTTAAATGAGTGGCTTACTTTGGTTCTAGGGTACCAAGTTGCTGCTATACTTTTAAGCGATTACCATATATTACCAAACCTAAAGTGGCTTATACTTCTAAAAAATGGATGGTTATTAACTCAGGTGACAATGAAAAACTTCCTTCACTTCAAAAGACGGATCCGTAGTCCTTCTCAGTGTATTTTTTATAGAATCAGAATTGTGTAATCAATATTTCCCTTGGGATAGTAACAGTGGCAAAATTAAATTGTTATACAATTATGCTAATATTTTATTAACTCAAAAACACTTTGCAAGACAGTATAAGCATGACTTTCAAAAGGAAATGTTATGCCTGGAGCTGGCAATAACTTCACAAATGTGAGTTTGTAAGGAAAAATAGGCCTTTAAAATAAGAATTTGCAACTGAAATTTAATCTTAAAGAGTCTCACTAAACATATTACAAATCAAAACACTGAAATGAAACAATACTGAATAATGCTAGTCAGTAAAGTCTACAGTATACTTTTAAACTGATAGCGTACTGGAATTTTGAAATTCCAAATTTCCAAGAAAAGAATGCTATCTACATCTATGTATACTGTCAAGAATTTATAATCTAAAGCAAAAATGAACTTAACAGATTCTATGCTAAAGAATCCATCACTGCCCAGAGTAGAGACTGGCTGGATTTAACAGACTGATGGAATTACAACTGCTTATGAAGGACTATACTATTGTAACAATATGGGGAAAACCAGTCAGGGGGTTGGGAATTAGGGGTTGGGAAATCCCTGACTCTACTTAATTGTATTATAAAATTCAAAATTTAAAAAAAAAATTTTGAAAAGGATGGTAGGGCCCGGCGGCGTGGCCTAGCAGCTAAAGTCCTCTCCTTGAACGCCCCGGGATCCCATATGGGCGCTGGTTCTTTTTTTTTTTAATATCTGATATAAATTTTTATGTGGTTGAGAAGACATCCAGAAAATGGAACAAGACAGCAAAAACTAGGAGAGATAGAAGATAAACGAATCAGACCAGTTGAGAAGAGTCAACTTCCATAAACATGGGGCTTTAAAAAAGTGTGCGAAAAAATTAAATTATAACATTAAGTTTAGTTTGGCACAAAATAATTCAAACCCAAGAACAGTAGGAAATCCACATAACAATTGCACATATTTATATGTTATAATACAGTATTTCAACAGCTGTATACAATGTGCAATGCAAAATCAGGGTCATTAGCCTATTGCCTCAAGCATTTATCATTTTTTTTCATGGTGAAAGCATTCAACGTCCTGTCTTTTAGTAATTTTGAAATACACAGTACTATATTATTGACTCTAGTCACCCTAGTAGGCAATGGTTTATCAGAACTTATTACACTTACTTGGTAATACCGGCAGCTCCTCTTCCCATCCAGCTCCCTGCTTGTGGCCTGGGAAAGCAATCGAGGACAACCCAAAGCCTTGGGACACTGCACCCGTGTGGGAGACCCGGAAGAGGTTCCTGGTTCCGGCATCGGATCGGCGCGCAAAGGCCCATTGCGGCTCACTTGGGGAGTGAAACATAGCATGGAAGATCTTCCTCTCTGTCTCTCCTCCTCTCTGTATATCCGGCTTTCCAATAATAATAAATCTAAAAAAAAAAAAAAGGATAGTAAATTAAAACTAGCTTTACATGAAACAAACTGCAATCTGGTTTACTGGTGGGGCTTTAATTTTCTCTTTTTAGTTTCTGTTCACAGCAGCAGCCTGCTCAACTGTTGCTGCGTACTTTATCCCAGCTATGGAGAGAAGTCCATCTTAGTTCAAGTTTGCCAGCTTTTCTGTTTATTAATGCAAATATTAATACATTAAGGCATTAATATAATCTGTTATATATTAATATAATCTATGATGACATCACAATTTGGCTTGGCAAGATTTCATGTTTTATGTTTACACAAGATCAAAGTTCAAAGTAAATTTGGTTTTGCTTAAGAAAACATTGTAAAGAAATCAGTCTGAACATTGCATGCCTCCTAGGATCCATTTCCAAACTGAAGAGACTGTTCTGCTTATCTGCATGTCCCAAGAGAAAAATTTCACTGAAGCATCTAGCAAATGTGCCAAGCTTATAACGTTTCAAACAAAACTTCAGTGTGTCGTACATACTTCTGTCATGCGTAGATACCTCCTGTGCACTGCGTTTCCTAAGAGCAACTCTTCTGTCTCCTTGCACTTGATTCAGATTGGCCTTGCACTTGATTCAGATTGGCTACGGGACTTGGAAAAGGATTGGGTCTTCTTGGGATTTCTCCTCTGAGGCAGTGATCTCTATAGATTTCTTCTGGGGTGGGAGAAGTTTCTCTTTCTTGGCAGTGGAGGACTTATCCTAAAAGCAGTTATCTCCAGGGTGACAATTCCAAAAGGGAGGTCAGCCATGATTCTAATCCCACATGCCATCGCTTGGCATTCCTCTCTTACTCGGCAGCCACACACTCTGCCTCCAGCTCTCATTCAGGCAGCATCAGCTGTATCCTGTGGATCTTCAAAACCAGTAAAAGCAAGGCTGGGGGAGGGGTTCCTAACAGCCAAAAACCTGCTCCTATTCGGTCTTGTTGCCTTAAAACCCAGTCTCCAGGCATTTCCAGATACTGAGTTGCAGATCCCAAGGCTTAGTTTGTCATGCTCAGAATGTACTTCTGTTCCCCTCCAACTGCCTGCCACTGATGGTCTCACAAATGTCCTCTTGTACTTTTTGTTGAGTATTACTTAACAAAACTGGAGGTATGTTGGGGTGGTGGTGGGCAACACCCAGTTTTTGGTGGTTAAGATGACAATGGAGACACTATATCCCATGGTGGTTTTTGGATCTTGGATTTTGGTCTTTTTAATAGCTTATGATGGGATGGCATGCGTTTTCTTTTTATTGTCCAGATAAGTTTATTTTTAAAAATTTTTTTAAATTTATTTTATTTTATTGTATAGTTATTGACAATCTTTACATAGTTAATTATGGTTAACAAAAAAAGGTTCAGGGGGTATAGGGAAGTGGGTAATACTATTATGTCCATATTGTTTCCATCATGTATCTGAGGTAAAGGGGGATATTGAGGGAGAAGCCCCACCCGGTTTACCGCCCACCCCAAGTCCCGGATGTGGGGCATGCGCTGAGATATTTGCTCAAGTGGTTTTAATAGTTCTCCAGTTATGAATCGCTGCCAGTTTTGCTCGATGAGGTCGTCCACTGATTGATATGGTCCATCATAAAGTGTCCATTTGCCCCATTTTTCGCTGCCAACATAAAGCTGAGATGAATGATTGACCTGTTCTGTCTTCTGTCTTTTCTTGGTTAGAGTTCTGAGTCCAGCAGTTCGATTGGGGAGAGCTCCAAAGAAACTTTGAGGTATTCCCAGACTAGGTTCTTGTATGTTCTAGCAAGCACAGGGCCCGGCACAGTCCATCACCCCGATCAGCTGGTGGTTGCAATTGCTGGGTTGGTTCTGTTTTCGGTCCCGGGTTGCACTGGAACCAATGGGTGTTGCAGTCCAGTCTGGTTCTGCCCAGCACATACTCGGCCCTTACATCAACCAGTGGGAGCTGCAGCCTAGCCGGGGCGACCCACAATAACCCCCACCAGGCCCGTCCCCTACCCTGGTTTGCCAGTATGTGTAGAAGAAGACCAGTCTGTCCCCCATCCCATTTGGCTCTTGTACTTGTCAATGGGTATTAAAGCTTAGTTTCATCTAACCAACTCAACCATCCAGCCCTCACGGATGTTGTTGAGTGCCTCTCTGTCTAGCCATCCCAGCCCCCATCCTAGTTTTCATGGCATGCGTTTTCAATGTTTATGTTTTGTCTCTTAATAAAATCTTTTAAAAACATAGACAAACGGGGCCTGGCACGGTAGCCTAGTGGCTAAAGTCCTTGCTTTGCATGCACAGGGATCTCATATGGGTGTCAGTTCTAATCCCAGTGGCTCCGCTTCCCATCCAGCTCTATGCTTGTGGCCTGGGAAAACAGGAGAGGACGGCCCAAAGCCTTGGGACCTTGCTTCCGTGTGGGAGACCCGGAATAGGCTCCGGGCTCCTGACTTCGGATTGGCACAGCTCCTGCCATTGTGACTAGCTGGTGAGTGAGTGAACAGATGAAAGATCTTTCTTTCTGTCCTCTCTGCACATCTGACTTTCCAATAAAAAATTTTAAAAACATAAACAAAAGTACTATGAGCTAAAGTTAACTACTTTTAAATCTAATGTATATGTACCCTCCAAATAATTTTCCTGTGTATGTGTAAGCACATTTTTCTTTTTGCTCTTTGTAAGATCCATTTATTTCTGAGAAAATACAAGTTACCCATTTTTATTTATTTATTTTTTAAGATTTATTTAGTTTATTACAAAGTCAGATATACAGAGTGGAGGAGAGACAGAGCGGAAGATCTTCCGTCTGATGATTCACTCCTCAAATGAGCCGCAACGGGCCTTTGCACGCCGATCCGAAGCCGGGAACCTGGAACCTCTTCCGGGTCTCCCACGTGGGTGCAGTGTCCCAATGCACTGGGCCGTCCTCAACTGCTTTCCCAGGCCACAAGCAGGGAGCTGGATGGGAAGTGGAGCTGCTGGGATTAGAACCGGCGCCCATATGGGATCCCGGGGCGTTCAAGACGAGGACTTTAGCCGCTAGGCTACGCCGCCGGGCCCAAGTTACCCATTTTTAATAGGAAACTATACCCTATAATTAGTTTAATAGTCAGGGATATGACCTGGTTTGGGGAAATCAAGCCAGATATCATCCAATTCTTTTCAAAGTAGCCTAGTGGTTAAATATTCACCTTGCATCTTCCAGGATCCGATATGGGCACCCATTTGTGTCCTAGCTGCTCCACTTCCCTTCCAGCTTCTTGCTTGTGGCCTGGGAAAGCAGTCAAGGAAAGCAGTCAAGGAAAGCAGTCAAGAAAAGCAGTTAAGCCTTGGGACTCTGCACACACGTGGGTGACCTGGAAGAAGCTTCTGGCTCCTGGCTTCAGATTGATTCAGCTCTGGCCGTTGTGGCCACTTGGGGAGTGAAGCAGCAGACGGAAGATCTTTCTCTGTATCTCTCCTTCTCTCTGTAGTTCTACCTTTCCAATAAAAAAATAAATAAATAAATCTTAAAAAAACCTTTTTGTATGTGATTCATTCTGAAATGATCTTGATTAATATTTCAAAAGTGTTGTCATTTCTTTAAAAAAAAAAACAATTTAAATGAATACCTGGTGTGTCCTGAATCTAGGACTGCATACTTCATACCATGTACAGTTTCAGTATTATGAAATTTTAACCCTATATAGTTTCAAAATATTTATAATATAGTGACTTTACGGTGAGCCTTTGATTTCAGCTTTCAGTTTGCTACTCAAGAATGCCTGGGGTGAAAATAGCCTTTTGAATGAGGCTACTGCAAGTGAAACAAATCATAGATTTCCTTGGTAAGATAAATTGAGAGATTGGTTTTTCTTTTTCTTTTTGTTTGTTTGTTTCTTTCTTCTTCTTTTTTTTTAACATAGGGAAAGGAAGAGACCATGGAAGGAGGAGGAAGGGAAGGAGTGGCAGTGAAAGTGGGCGGAAGCCTTTGTTCCTGGTGTCAGTGCCCAGAGTGTGCCGACATCACCTGACATCTCTTTTGTGTTCTCAGTGTTTGCTTCAATTCATAGTGATTCCTGTTCTATATTCTGTTCTTGCCTTTTCTCTTTCTTAGTCAATAATCTCACTTCCCATTAGAAGAGAAAAGTAAACCCTCTAAACACACTTTGCCCAGCCTCTGCCACTGACCGGCACTCTCCTTGGAGCTTACCAGCCTTTTGCCTGTCTTGCTGTTAAAATCTGCGCTCTCACTCTTTACATGTCCTTGGCACCCTGTTCTCTTGTTCCCTTAGAGACTTCTTCCTCCGAGTACTCCTTCTTGCTTGCTTGTTTCTGATAACTCTGCTATTGCCTCTTTTTTTCTGGAAGCTTCTAGCATGATTTTGCACTTCAGACAGTATCTGTCCACCTTTAGTCTTTCAACCCACCAATGTATAGATTTGTTTCTAACCAGAAATAAATTTCATTTATTTAGCGAATATTTACTGAGCGAATATTTATTAACTACGTACTAGGATTTGAATTATTGCTTTTGAGAGACAAATGGAATGCGCCTGTTTGTCCAACTGCCTGCAGCAGCTAGGATTGGGTCTGGTTGAAGCCAGGAGTTAAGAACTCAAACCAGCCGTGTGGATGCCAGGAAGTGTATTACCTGTGACGTCACTGCCGCGTTCCAGAGTCTGTATTGGCAGGAAGCTTAATCTGCAACTCAGCTGGGTGAACGAGCAGGCAGAAGATCTCTTTCTCTCTAACTTTGATTTTCAAATAAATAAACAAAGCTTTTAAGAATACCAGTCAAGCCACAATGAAATATCACCTCACTCTTGAGGGATGTTTGGGCATAGCCGCAGAAGCTGGCACTGGGGACTAATTCTGTCAAGTCAAATCACAGAACCACCTAAAGAGTGCATAAACCGGGACAGAGAGACCTGGGAGGGAAAAAGTGGGTTCCCCCTTCTTGGGTCACTAGTCCCGTGGGAGGGCATGAAAACTAGGATGGGGGCTGGGATGGCTAGACAGAGAGGCACTCAACAACACCCGTGAGGGCTGGATGGTTGAGTTGGTTAGATAGAACTAAGCTTTAATACCCATTGACAAGTGCCAGAGCCAAATGGGATGGGGGACAGACTGGTCTTCTGCTACACATACTGGCAAGCCAGGGTAGGGGACGGGCCTGGTGGGGGTTATTGTGGGTCGCCCCGGCTAGGCTGCAGCTCCCACTGGTTAGTGTGAGGGCCGAGTATGTGCTGGGCAGAACCAGACTGGACTGCAACACCCATTGGTTCCAGTGCAACTCGGGACTGAAAACAGAACCAACCCAGCAATTGCAACCACCAGCTGATCGGGGTGATGGACTGTGCCGGGCCCTGTGCTTGCTAGAACATGACAGAAACTAGTCTGGGAATACCTCAAAGTTTCTTTGGAGCTCTCCCCAGTCGAACTGCTGGACTCAGAACTCTAATCAAGAAAAGACAGAAGACAGAACAGGTCAATCATTCATCTCAGCTATATGTTGGCAGCGAAAAATGGGGCAAACGGAGACTTTATGATGGACCATATTAATCAGTGGACGACCTCATCGAGCGAAACTGGCAGCGATTCATAACTGGAGAACTATTAACACCACTCGAGCACATATCTCAGCGCATGCCCCACATCCGGGACTTGGGGTGGGCGGTAAACCGGGTGGGGCTTCTCCCTCAATATCCTCCTTTACCTCAGATACATGATGGAAACAATATGGACATAATAGTATTGCCCACTTCCCTATCCCCCTGAACCTTTTTTTTTCTTTTTCTTTCTTTAACTGTAATTAACTATGAAAAGATTGTCAACAACAACACAATAAAATAGATTATAAAAAAAAAAAGAAAAGAAATATCACCTCACTCTTGTCACAATGGCTGTTCTTCAAGAGACAGAAAGTAACAAGTAATGAGAAGGATGTGGAGAAAAGTGAACCCTGGTATATTGTGGTGGGAATATAAATTAATGCAGCCACTATGAAAAGAAGTATAGATTTTTTAAAGGATTTATTTATTTTTATTGGAAAGGCAGATTTACAAAGAGAAGGAAAGAAAGATCTTCCATCCACTGGCTTACTCACCAAGTGACCCCAATGGCTGGAGCTGAGCCAACCTGAAGCCAGGAGCCAGGAACTTCTTATTGGTCTCCCACACAAGTGCAGGGTTCCAAGGCTTTGGGCTGCCCTCTCCTGATTTCCCAGGCCACAAGCATAGAGCCGGATGGGAAGTGGGACCACCAGAACACGAGCCAGTGCCCATATGGTATCTTGGCAGATGCAAGGTGAAGATTTAGCCACCAGGCTATTGTGCTAGGCCCAGAAGCACAGATATTTCTTTAAAAATCTGATATGGACTTGCTCTATGATCCAGCAGTGCTACCACTGGGTATGTCCTCAAAGGACATGAGAACATTTTATCAGAGAAACATCTGCATTACCATGTTTACAGTAGCACTAGTTATGACAGTTAAAAGGTGAAATCAACCAAGATGTCCATCATTGGATAAGTGGATACAGAAAATGTGATATATATACAACATGAAATATTCAGCTATAGGAAGAATGAAATTTATGATTTGCATCAGATTGGTCATAACTGGAGGGCGTCATGTTGAGTGAGATAGGCAGGACCCAGGAGACAAATACCATATGTTCTCCCTTATCTGTGGAGGCTAAAATTTAAAAAAAAGATCAAAAGACAAAAACAGGATGGAAATGCTGGTGTGTATCAGCTTTCCAGCACATACAGTGCTTTGTCAGATTTTAAATATTTGTCAAACAAATTGTTCAGAATTATATACTAAAACAGTTTTCACAATCTGTGGTTAATTTACATTCAGTATATTTGGTAGAATAAGCATCTTTTTATTTGATTACTATTTACAGCCCTTGTCTATATTCCTATATTCCTGCTTAACTATTGTCTTTAGAATTTTTATTTGTTGAAGTCCTTATGTAGTAGAATATTAAGCTTTGAGTATAATGAAAAATCTAAAAGGTGTTATTTCAAAAGTTTTTAAAAGAGGGGGGAAGTAGGGAAGTGAGTAATTCAGACACAAAGACACCGAGGGTGCTTAAATGTATGTTACTCAGTTTCTGAAAGAAGTCAGCCCAGAAAAATCTCCATTATATGCTATCAACAATGTGACTTTCTAGTATAAAATACATACATACATACATACATACATACATACATACATGAAAGCAACAAACAGAGCAATGACTGCTAAAGGTTAGTGGGAAGGAGGAATACACAGAGCATATGGCTGTCAGAGCAGTGGACCTGCTCCCTATGGTAGCATCATAGCGCGTATATAGCACTGTATGTTCACAAAAGCCACAGAAGGTGCAGCACCAAACACGGACCATAATGTAAGCTATGCCCTTTGGGTGAGTAAAAAAAAAGAACACGCTGTATATGTATGATTATCTATCTATCTATCTATCTATCTATCTATCTATCTATCTATCTATCTATATCTATTGGGACATTGGTATCATAGCCATTGTCATTCTCCTTGGTGTCTTCCCCTTCAGGAACAGAATGAAGACTAGACATTAAATCAGTCTTGCTTAACCATGAGAATGCAGCAAATTTCTTGTCATCTGTCCTATTCTGCCAGCTGTATGTCTCACGGAAGCTGTTAGTGTGCCTCCTGTCTGCAGATAGCCATGGGAAAGAGTCCTTAGGTCTGGCTGAATTTGGTGCTTATAAAGGTACAGGTGTTATTCCCAAGTGAGATGCTTGGCAGATGCTTGCGGCTGTGCTCAGCACCGAGGAGGGTCCTGTGAAGGCTTGGGGAAGCTGCTCTGGCTGAGGCGAGGGAAGAGCCAATTTCCTTGGATAACTCTGCACATGTTAAATGTACTCAGGCACTTCAAGTTCACAGAGTTGGGCAAGTGTAGAATGGAATGCAAACAGGAATAAACAGAAATCAGATTCTTGATACTAAAAACAATGATGATTTTTTAAATGAGGCTTAAAATTTCAAATGCCATAAAAATTGCAGTGAATTTGAATTATACTAGGTTTTGTATTCACTGGAAGTCTAAACATGCTTGAAAACCCACTGATGAACAAACGTTACTAACTTCTCCTTGCCCTTCTTAAAGAAAAGCTTCTATGCAAGCAAAATATTCAGAAAAAAAATTGAAAAATTCTGTTTGTCATTTCCCACATATTATCATTCAGAATCACCCGTCCTCAACGTGAACTTCTTCCTAAGTGTGTTTTCACTTTTGAGGGAGACTCTTTGTTCCTCAGTTGATTTGACTGATAGGGTGATTCGTGATCACAAGAGGGAGCCTGAGATAGTCTCAATAAAAAAGAAGCTGTCAAGTCTGGTGTGGCTTCCGATATGTTTTTCAGTTTTTGCTATTATCTCTGGTCACCTTGGTGATTCATCTTGTCAAAGAAATGACAGTCACTTCAGGCAAGAATTACAGAGGTTCCCACAGGTTTGTGTGGTTGGTGAAGACTTCCTGTTGATGCAGCATGTACACCAAGGGTGAGTTACTGCTGTGGTGGTAGTGATACAGGGACAGGCAGGTAGCAAAGCCAGAGTCACAAGCTGGAACCTTCACCCCCTTGTAATGCTAGTCAGTCAGTCAAAGGACCCCTTCGCAGCAAGCACTTCCCCTTACCTGGGCTCTGGGGTGGTATCATGTAGCCACTCCCCTTTCCAAGCTCCTGAGAAGTCTGGCAAGGGGAGGTGCTCTCTCTTCTCAGGCAAGGTAGACTCTCTTTCTTTTTCTTCCTGGCCCACTATATCCCAGAATACGACCCATGTATATCTGTGATTTCCTTATCTTTTAGATAAGCTCTATCACTATATAAGTCATATTTGTGCCTGTATCTAAGATGCTGTTAAAATAAGAAGCTAAAACATGGAATAGAGATTTTATACCCAAGCTCCTCCACACAGTAGAATAGTCTTGGAATAGTTTACTGACATTCAGGTTATTCCGGTAACAATTTTGAGCTTTTACTTACATAGTTTATTGTTTACTTAATGTAAAATGTGAGTTTATGTTATTCATTACATTTTAGAATAACTTTACATGATAAAAATTGCTTGTATTTTCTGTGTATGCTTCAGGTCATTTCAATTAAGCCTCCACTTTCTTGACCCAATGGCCAGTGTTATTACAGATAGAGAGCTAAGTGTAATGAAATGGCTTGCATGATTGTGCAGACTGGTGAGTACCACAGCTAGCAGTCAGCAAGCTGGAGACTCCAGAAGAGTCAATTGTGCCCATCAGGAAGCTTGAGACCCAGGAAGAGCCAATGTTCACTGGAGTCTGAAGGTGGGAAAGGACCAACATGTTAGGTCAAGGTGATTGGGCAGCAGGAGTCCCACTTACTCAACATTTTGTTGTGTTCAGGTCCTTGATGTGCTGGATGAGCCCTACTCACACTAAAGAAGGCCATTTGCTTCACCAAGGGGTTGATTCCTCATCTAGAAACACCCTGAGACATGTACGGAGTAAGTGTATTGTGTGATCAAACTTCTGGGCACCCTGTGGCTCAGTCAAGTGGACAGCATAACGTTGGTCATCATTCAGGCCAGATAAAAGGCCTGGACAATCCAACTGATTGAATACAAGGAGATCATATTATAGATGACTGTAGTGGCTACAATTGCCATCAGAATGACCCGTTACTCTTTGAATGTCACATTGATGAGGCCCTCAGGATTGGACCCTTCTGGAGGATACACCTTGAAATCCAATGCAGAAACGGAGAAGCCACTCATGTTGTACTGTTCTAGAGAGGAACAATAGTGGCTTCCCCTCATGCAGCTCTGTCTGAAAACTTCCCACATCAAAATTTTGAGGGAACTAGGGAGACATGAGCCTATGTGTATGTGAGGGGAAGAGAAATGAAAGTATCTTGTGATGGAACGAAGAAGCAAACCTTGCAGATAAATCACCATTTTGGGTTTTTTTTTATTGTTATTGTCATTTTCTATGCTATGGTTTTGTAGGTATAGGGATTCCTCCCTCCACCTCACCTTCCTCCCCTCTTTTTCCTCCCCACCCCTGCCATCTCCCCTGTACTATTACTATAGTATAGTCCTTCAGCAACAGGCACAAGTCCAACCTTCTGCTATTTAAGTGCGTCTTGGCATTTTAGGTATCTGCTTTGGTGAAAAAATCTGGTATGCTGTTGTCAAGATGTATTTAACAGTTTTGTTGGGAGTCTCCTTTTATCCAGGAGGAGAGGTACATAAAGCAATGTATTTTCACTTCCTGATATGCTAGTCTTCATTACAGAGTTCCTCGATGAGAATGTATGCATATACATGTTTACTTATGTATCTGTTTGTTTTATATGCAAACCAACACAGGTAGATCAAAGTTCTTATCATGGTTGGGGGTGGTCCCAACCCTCTTCCTAGGGGAATCGCAGTGAAATCTCATGGGTCCTTCAGCAAGGGAACTAACAAGAAATTCTGGGAGGAATTACACACCCCAAATATCCTCTACCCAGCAATATTCCAGAAAGGGTGTAGGGAGAGGAGGAAGAAGACCCACACCCGACATCCATAAAAACTCCAGTCTGGATATACTGGGCTCTCAAACATTTACTGAGCTGTACTCTCTTTACTGAACTTCGCTAGTATGTTTACCACTACTCTCTGTCTCATGTCTGATTCTTTCTTGCCCAAAGATATGAGCAATTGATCCCTAATAACAAGAGGTTTCTGGATCAGAAGAAGCCCAAAGCAGAGAGAGTCAAATGTCTCTCTTCAAAATGCCATTCTAATGTGCCAGCCAGAAGATAGAGAGAGAGAGAGAGAGAGAGAGAGAGAGAGAGACAGAATTTTCCATCTGCTGGTTTACTCCTCAAATGGTTGCTACAGTCCAAAGTTGGGAGCCAGGAGCTTCTTTCAGAGTTTCCATATAATTGTAGGGACCCAACGACTTGAGTCATCTTCTTCTGCCTTCCTGAGTCATGAGCAGGGACATGGATTGAAAGTGAAGCAGCTGGGACAGGAATCGGTGTCCATATGGGTTGCAAGTGCCATAGGTGAAGGATTATCTTGCTACAGAATGGCACTGGTTCCCCTGAAGGGAAATTTTACAGTTGTATAAAAATGAGAATACGAGGGCCTGATGTGGTAGTCTAGCGGCTGAAGTCCTTGCCTTACACGCACCGGGATCCCATGCCCCAGTTGCTCCAATTCCCTTTCATCTCTCTGTGCACCTGCATGCATGGGAGACCAAGAAGAGGCTCCTGGCACCTGGTTCCTGGCTTCAGACCGGCTCAGTTCTGGCTGTTGTGGCCACTTGGGGAGTGAACCAGTGGATGGAAGATCTTTCTCTGTCTCTCCTTCTGTCTGTAAATCTGCTGTTCCAATAAAAATAAATAAATCTTTAAAAAATCAGAATATGGGAACATGAAACCTGATAGTGCATAAACTATGTGATTGGAAATGTAAGCTATGTTTCTAGAAGAATGTAAAAAACCTGGATTTTTCTCCAAGATGGAAACCATATTAATTTACTAAGACTGCCAGGCAAAGTGCAAATGTGGCAGTTCAAACAATGGCATTTCTTGTCCGAGAGTTCTGGAGGCTGGGAGTTTGAGTTCAAGGTGTCAACAGGGTTGGTTCTGTCTAGGAGTCCTGAGGGAGACTCTTTGCCATGTCTCTTTGCTAGTGTGAAGGTAGTTGAGCTAATAAGCAGTTAATTCAAATTCCTGTCAGAATGAGAAATTCCAGTTTTATCTTAAGAATGGAAAGATGAAAGTACCTGTCCCACCTTTATGTTTTTTTTTTTTGTTGTTGTTGTTGTTCATTTTATGATGAGCAGGCCAGCAGGATAATTCCTGCCATCTGGTGGGTTATGCTCTTCCTGTAGTAACTGATAGCTGTCACTCTGTTCATCTCCTGAATTGTGCTTAAAAGATGACTCTTGGGGGTCTGGCACGATAGCCTAGGGCTAAAGTCCTCGTTTTGCTTGCCCTGGGATCTCATACGGGTGCGGGTTCATGTTCCAGCAGTCCCACTTCCCATCGAGCTCCATGCCTGTGGCCTGGAAAAGCAGTGGAGGATGGCCCAAAGCCTTGGGACCCTGCATCCACGTAGGATACCCAGAAGAGGTTCCAGGCTCCTGGTTTTGGGTCAGCACAGCTCTGGTCATTGCTGCCGCTTGGGGAGCAAATCGATGGATGGAAGATCTTCTTCTCTGTCTCTCCTCTCTGTATATCTGACTTTCCAATTTAAAAAAAAAAATGCTAGAGTTCAACCTTGGCGGCTTGGGTGACAGCAGACCTCCACAATGGTGGCAATCTGCTTGCGGAGAGTACCTGAGCTAGGTCAGACCCAATGCCCAAGACTCGACCCATGGGCACCTTCGTCATACGGTGACTGAGTCCTGTCTGCTGGCTGCCTGGCAGCGAACTCTAGGGTGTTTAGTGATGTAATTGCTGCGTAGGAACATCCAGGGGTAAGGCTAGTGTGAGTGTAGGTGAGGGATGAATTCTGTGCGATTCCTAGCGATGGGGTCACGGAACTTGCTTACAAGCCTGAGGACTGAGAACTGAGGGTTTGGAGGGGAGAGTCCATAAGTTCTTTTTGGGCCAGACTGACTCACCTACCCATATAGGAATCCTGGGAAGGGCTGTTAGCATAGAGCATCACTGCCACAAACTAGTCTACATGAAAGCTATGGCTGGGGGCCTGTCTAGCAGGGCTATGTACTAGTACCTGACTGAGTGGCGGATCAGAGGATGGGTCACACTTGGTAGGGTCAGCACACTAACCGACATGCTAGAGAACCAGATCTAGAGGTAGATTCTCTGAGGGAAGTGTGGGCCCAACCCTGTGGATATACAAGTTCCGCTGGTTAGCTCGTGGGTTGGGGCGCTGATGCGCTGAGCTAGGCATAACCATGGAACCTGCCATCACTTACTGGTAAAGGAACCAACAACAGTCTGGGCAAATCAAGGAAGCAGCACCCAAATGTGCATCCTAAAGCAGGATGTGGGTTGGGCTGAGCTGCAACTTGAAGGGGGTAGACCGGGCAGAGCCGAGCAAACCTTAATTCATATGGAAGAACAGAAACCAGGCTAGAGCGCAGGTCATGCTGAGCTATGCTCTTACACTGACAGGTCTGCATGAGCAGGGATACTAGGCCACAGCATTGAAGGCAAAGGCCAAGATAGGTGAGAGGCCATGCAAAACTTGTTCACAGCAACGATTGGCATGTGTGTAATCTAGGGCTGGGAACAGGGCCAATTGGGGAGCTAAGACACCCTAACTGGGTTGGGGTTCCCACTGGTGAGTGCAGTGGATGGTGTGGGAGCTGCCTTCTGATCTGGACATGGCTACAGTCTCCCTTGGAACAAGTGTGGACTGGGACTGAATGCACCAGGCCGGGCTAGACTCCAGCACCACCTGGTGCTCTGGAGAACCAGGGTAGATATAGGATGACCTAAGCTAGGTCTCAACCCCTACTGAGCCATGTGTGAGCAGCGTCTGGGTATGGATGAGTTTTGGCTGGGCTGAAACATCCAACAGTAAGAACCAGATTAGGTTGAAGGCCAGTCAAGAAAGGTCACTGCTCCTGCTAGGACAGGATGTGGACTAAGTAGGGCTGGCTCATGGACCCACGTGTATGCACAAGATCTGGCATAGGGAGAGGTTCTGATGGAGGAGTTTGAGAAATTCCTCTGGCAGGACACAGTCCCTGCAAGTAAGTGCAAGAACCACGATAGGGAGCAACCCAGACCAGGCAAGGGAAAGATACCCACCAGCATACATTTGGCATAGGTCAGGGCCAGAGCAGGCTAAACCAGTTCATATTGCCCGCTGGCAGATCTGAGCACCAGAACAGAGTGTGGGTCAGACCAAGTTTGGTCACAACACATATTAGTGCATATTATGGCTGGGATTGGATGCCTGGTGGGCTGTGTTGGGCTATAACCCTCTCCAGGATCAGCTGGAATTGGGGGTGGGCCGTGCCAGGCTACAGTACCCACTGGCAAATGCCAAGGTGAGGTTGGCCATACCAGACTGTGCTGCAGCGCCCAACCGGCACATGTGAGAACCAGGAGGGAGGCTGCTAAGCTGGTAGGGGGAATGTGGAGGGCTCCCCTGCTGGACAGCCACTGCCACTGGAGAGTGTGAGTTGGGCTGGGGACAGACCAAACCAGGCAGGGCTACAACACCTGTGGGCCTCATGTGAGCTGGATCAGGGAAAAGCCAGGCTGGGATGACTGTTCCTACTGTTGTAAGCATAAACTAGAGTGTGTGAGGGTTGGTTGGGCTTTGTTGCAGCATCAGCTGGCAGAGGCTGGCCCTGGGGGATAATTCTGTCAATTTAAACTTCAGAACCACCTAGAGAGTGCATAATCCAGGAGTGGTGTGGTAGTGGTCTAGGAGGGAAATAGTGGGCACCTCCCTCTTGGGTTACCACTCCCACTGGAGAGCATGAAAACCAGGACTGGGGCAGGGCTGGATAGACAGAAAGGCACCTGCCAGTATGTATGTGGGCTGGATAGTAGGACAGGTTGGGTTGCACTAGGCTTCAAGGCCCATTGACATGTACGAGAGCTAAATGGGATGTGGGACAGACTGAACAAGTCTGCAGTACATACTGGCAAGCAAGCATGAGAACCAGGGTAGAGGGCAGGCTTAGTGGAGTTTGTGGGGAGTCGCCCCAACTAGGCTGCAGCTCTCACTGGTTTGCATGAGGGCCGAGTATGAAGTGGGCTAGAATTGGGCTGGACTGAAACACCCATTGGTTCTTGTGGAAGACAGGGCTGGAAACAAAGCTGACCCAGCAATTACAGTCACCA
This sequence comes from Ochotona princeps, assembly GCF_030435755.1. Taxonomy (NCBI): domain Eukaryota; kingdom Metazoa; phylum Chordata; class Mammalia; order Lagomorpha; family Ochotonidae; genus Ochotona; species Ochotona princeps. The sequence goes on from NC_080838.1 coordinate 34,377,894, forward strand.
GCACAGGCATAAGCTGATCGGGGCGATGGATTGTGCTGGACTCTGTACTGGCAAACACACACAAGAATCAGGTCTGGGATCACCTCATGTGAAATTTCTCTAGGGATCCCTCCAACTGAACTGCTGTTCTTAGAACCCCAACCATGAAGAGACTATATCAGCCAATGGATTCTGAAGAGATTTTATCGTGCTTGGAATGGCGAGATTGGCGGCAATTCAGAACTGTTGAACTATCAAAACTGCTTGAGCAGGACCCTCGGAGCATGCCCCACAATGGGGACCTGGGACAAGTTGGAGGCTGGGTGGGGTTTTTCCCTTTGTCTCTCCCTTACCCCGGATACAGAAAAAAAAAATAATAATATTAATGTGGAAACAATGGTCTTACCCACTTCTATAGCCTTTTACCCTTTGTGCCCTAATCAGCTTTGTAAAGATTACCAAAATAAAAGTATTGAAAGTTAAAAGAAAAAATGACTCTTGGACAAGTTTCTCAGGTTTTCCTCTTTCTGATTCCCCCCTTGTGACAGACTCTGCAGCAGGAGGTTTCTGATGTAAATAACCCTTGCTTTGTTTGATGTCCTCTCTCTGTGGGCATTTCTTCTGTGTGAAACAATAGCTGAGGTTCCCTTCTTTGCCCTGTAACACTGGAATCTAGTATTTGCTGGCCAACTTTAGCATTTCTTGGCTTTTGCCACATTGCCTTTGTTTTTAACCTTCTCTTTATCGTCTTTCTTTCTTTCTTTCGCTCTCTCTCTTTTCCTGTATGTGTGTATGCTTATCTGTGACAAAATTTCCCAGTTTTGTCAAGTCATATAAAGGTGGAAGTGCACCCTCTTCAGCTTGATCTCATGCTACATTATCTAATTTCATACCTTTGATGGGCCTGATTTGCAAGGAAGGTTGCATTCTGAAGAAATGGGAGTGAAGGCTGTAATGTCTTAAATCCAGGTGGACATAATTTAATGTCAATGGAAACTGACAATACATCCATCTGTTCCTTATAGAGCACAATCTGTGTCTTTGCTCAGCCTCCACCATTCCCATCCCAGTGTCACTTGCAGAGACATCCCCCCTTGCCAGAAATCCCCACAGAAATGTGATGTGGTCAAGTAAAGGGGAGAAATGTAGAAACAAACCAGCATTCAGATATCTAAAATCTTGTCTTTGTTCAATAAACTGTTTGGGTGGGTCCTAGTCCTTTCCTTGGGAGCAGCTTAGGCAAATCTGTCAACTGTTCTAAAACAAGAATGGGGACTGTTAGGTCCTTTATGAAGTTCTAGGAGGAATTTTAGGAATTCCACACCTAGAAAGCTTTGTAGCCAAGAAGTCATCCCAGACAGGGAGGAAGGAAGGGAAATGGAGGACTCATACCAAACCTGTAAAAACTGTAGTCTGAATGCAGACCGGGTTTTTGGCTATTTCCTGGGGCACCCATCTGCAGTGTAAGGCGCACACTCTTCATTAGATGTGGCTGTCATGCTCACTGCTACTGTCTGTCTCATGTCTGAATCCTTCTTGTGCAAAGTCAAGAGCCTCCGTCTCCAGTTACAAGACTACTTCCTTCTTTTCTCCCTCTTCCCCTCTTTCTCTCTTGGTTTCTCTACAACTCCTTTCATTTCACTTTCGTTCAAATCTGTTGGCCCACTCATGGTATGGGATAAGGCAGATTGCTAGAACAGGGCCAAGAACTAGAACCTGGGACTGTCCAAACCTGCTGACATCTTGGCTACACCTTCAAGTAGGTGGCACAGGAATTGTCCAGTCATTTCTTAATGAAATTCTCTAATGAAATTGAGAGACCATCAATGGGGGATGTCTTCCCCACGGATTCCCACCCAGACAAGGAAGGGTCAGGGAATGCTTAAAACCCAAAGATCCTTCTGAAAACATTTGGTGTCTCTCCTCCTCTCCTTTCAAGAGGCACCCCATCTGCTGGCTCTCTCTCCCGGGAGTTGCCACTGGCAGAAATAAAGTCCTTGACATTTAAGGATAACCAATATGTATTTTCATCCTATTTATGCAACCCCTACCCTCCTATACGTAGAACCCTGAAGGAAAACAAAACAGAATAAAATAAAATATGGCTAGACACTACTTATAAACTCATGACCTCTAACCCACTTGCTGACTTTTCCAAACCAGCTGTGGATATTCAGTTCTTCCTGAAGTCTTAATACCCTTGACCTTAGGAGATGATATTTGCTCTGAAAGATTGACAAATTGGATTTGATTTATCTTAAATGTCTTCCTAGGTGCTTTAAAACCCATTGTCTCTTGTTCAGCGTCACTTCCCCTTTCATCAGCACCTTGCTCCCTAGACCTCTGTGTATTGTGCTCCACCCTCCCCTTGGTCATTTTTGCACTTCTTCAGTCTCTTTTTCTCCATTTTTTTTTCCTCTTTAGTTTAAAGAGCAAGTAAGCATTCACATCTTTTCCACGAAGACCTTCAGGGTGTGCCAAGTTGGAGTAAGGTGTTGTGTTTGTTTTCTGTTGCTATTGCTGACTACAACAGGCTGGGTCACTGACAGAGGTTTGCTTGGCTTACAGTTTTGGAGTTGCTTTATCAGGAAGTTGGAGTCAGGGTGGAGCTGAGAATTGAATCCAGGGGCGTTGACAGCGGGCGTGGGTGTCTTATCTGCCAGGACTGATGTCTAGTCCCATCATTAGACTGTAAAGTTTCAAACTCCAGAACTACAGAAGTCAGCCTGGTGTAGGAGTTGGGCGCTGAGACAAAGTGTGGGCCATCCTGCTCCCATAGCTTTGCTGTGAGAGTCTAGGAGCATTGTCCTGGCATTGGTTTGGAACCTGGCGGGAGTGTTCTTGGTGCATGATAATAACACGGTGGAAGAGATCATGTGCTGAGGCAGGCTAGCTTAGGTCTTTCTTCCTCATCCTAAAAAGTCACAAATGCAATTACCGCTGGATAGTGGGACACCCTACCTCATCGTCTCATGTAATCTTAGTTGCCTCCAAAGGTTCCTTATTAGATAAGAAATATTCAGAGTATTATCAAGATACGAATTTGGAGATTCAGCCTCCAATGTTTGCAATTTTGAGGAAACTTTTATTTTTAAGATTTACTTATTTTTACTGGAAAGACAGATTTTACAGAGAGGCGAGAGATAGAAAGAAAGATCTTCCATTCACTGGTTCACTCCCCAAGTGGTTGCAATGGCCAGAGCTGAGCTGATCTGAAGCCAGGAGCTAGCAGCTTCTTTCAGGTCTCCAACATGAGTGCAGGGTCCCCACACTTTGGGCTAACCTCTGCTGCTTTCCCAGGCCACAGCAGAAAGTTGGAAGGGAAGTGGAGCAGCTGGGATACAAACTGAAAGCCATATGGGATTCCTGCACGTGCAAGGTGAGGATTTAGTCACTGGGCTATTGTGCTGGGGCATGAAAGATGTATCTTTACACAGAAAGGAGAGACAGAGAGAGAGCTCTTCCATCTGCTAGTTCCTCCCCCAAAGGGCCACAATGGCTGAAGCTAAGCTGATCTGAACCAGGGAATGAGGAATTTCTGCTAGTCTCCTACGTAGGTGCATAGACCCAAGGACTTAAGCCATGCTATGCTGCTTTGCCAGGCCATAAGCAAAGAACTGGATTGGAAGTAGAACAGCTGGAACATTGACCTGTGCTCATATGGGATGCCAACATCACAGGCGGAGAATTAGTTTGTTGTGCCACTGTACCGACCCCCAGAGGAAACTTTCGAATCACAGCATTCCACTTCTGGTTCTCCACGTTCATGTCTGACTTGAAAAAATACATTCATTCTATCCCAATAACCCCAGAGCTTCAACTCCAGCACAAACCAAAAATTGTGAAGCCCAAGTATCACCTGAATCAGGCATGGGTGAATTGCAATGCGCACCAGAAGCATTCGGGGTACTTCAGGAGTTTGTGGGGGAATAAAATAAAATATAAACTTACTTTAGTGCAAAGTATTTTTGAAATCATGTGAAGTATTCTTCATAAAGCATGTTTTCCACAATGATTTGGAGATTTTTGTATTTATGCTATCTTATGAATCAAATCATTTACTTATAAAATATGTAAATAGATCTACCCATTCCGGAAGGGAGAAAATAAATTTTTAATGAAAAGGAGTAATATGCTAAAAACAAGTCCAAGTTTCAACAAGGAAAAAGGTCTTTTATATATATATATATAAATTTTATATATATAAAATATATAAAAATATATATCATATATAAATAAATACATATTTATTTATTTATTTTCCATTTGAGAGAGGAAGATGCCCAGTGAGGGATCATGTTGTCCTCTGATTCCTTTCCCAAATATCTGCAGCTCTTGGGGCTAGGCCAGGCTGAGGTGGGGAGCCAGATACTTGCCACATGGATGTCAAGAATCCAAGTACTTGAGCCATCCTGGTCCACTCCCAGAGTTGCATTAGTAGGGAGCTGGGCTTAGGAGAGGAGCCAGGATTGAAAACTAAGAAGGTCGATATAGGGTGTGGTGTCTTAAGCACCTGGCCAAATGCCTGCTGCCATCATTAAGTTTTACAGGCTCAGAGCAATCTCCCTTGACTCCCTGTCTGCTGGAGGCACACTGGCTCATGGGTTAAGTCCCACAGCCATAAAGAGCCCTACCCCCAGAGCTTTGCTGGGTGTAGCTCTGTGGTATTTCACACAGATTGGAGCATGGTATTTGCAGTTTCTCTAGGTTGTCATTGCTCATGATGGCTCTAAAGCTGTGGGGTCTGAAACAGTCAGATACCCTGTGGCCTCCACCAAGCATTCCTTGGCATGGACTCTGTGTGGAAGCACTGATCCCTGGTTTTCTACTCAGCATTGCCCTAGTTCAGGCTCTCTGAGGTGACTCGTCCCCAGGTTTCCATGTCGGCTCTGAGACTGCTTTTTTTTTTTTTTTTTTAACATCTTTGGACTGCTAAGTGAAAGCCATGAGACCCCTCAGTTCTTGCATTCCCCAGGCTAACAGAATTCACATGGACCTCTGCAAGGTTTAATGCTTGCACCCATCAGAGCAGTGGATCAAACCGCAACATTTCAGTTTGCACAAGCCACATTGGAAGGGCTCAGTGTCTTCCCCAGGACTAGTGGCTACCAAGCAGGCCAGCAGATCTTCAGATCATTGTAATTAATAGGAAAACAAAGCATGCACAACATCTTAATTTACTATTCTGCTCAAATGAAGACAAGGAAACGAGATACTTTATGAAATAAGCACATAAGATGATTTATAAAGTAGATGTGTTCTTATTTAATCTCCCTTTCAGACATCAACAGAATACTCAGATATACCCATCATTTGCAGTTGCCTAGAATACAATGGGAAATGCCAGACACCACGTCTCTCCTGGTAGCTCACAGCCTAGCAGGTAGGATAGTTTCTCTCCCACAGCCAGCGGTGGGACTATAAAGCTAGAACCTCCTTTAGAACAAGATCTCGTAGCAGCTGTAGAGCTAGAGTGAGGGACAACCCCAGAGCTTGATCTGGACCTTCACTAGCTAAAGCCATCTCCATGATCTATACTTTCATCCACGTTTGGAACCAGACAACAGTGGAAATTAGCCTCTGGACAGAAATTATGCTCTGGAAGAGCTCCATCACTCCTGCCCAAGCTAGAGCCTGCTCTGGTGCCAGCTAGACTCCAGGTCCTTGCCAGTCCCACAGACTCAGCCCCAGATGCCTGAACACCTGCCATAGAGCAAGCTCCAGCAACAAAGCCAGCCCCCCTGCTGCCTTATGCAACTCCTGAGCTGCAGCCAGTACCAGATTATGCATCAGAGCTTGATATTCCTTCCAGCTTTTACATTTTTATTATGTGTTCAATATAGTTTATTATAGTTTGTTTTAAAGTCTCCATGCGAGGAAACTTAAGTCAGGCATTTAATTACATTCACAATACTGCGCCACAATCTTAGGAGGCCAGCACACGATCTGGCGCAACTTCCAGCCCCATGTGGCTTGCAGTGTGTTAGAGGCATTTCAGCCCCTGGATGTGCTGCCAGCCACCCACAGCCACGTTGCTGGAGCAAATTGTGTCATTCGTTCTACCAGCAAGTCTGGAGCTAGGACAAGAGTCTGAGCAGTGGAGGGAGAGCTGGCTGAATGAAGTGTCATCTGTCCCCTGTGAGGCCATGGTTATCTCTGATATCAGCATCCCCTCTAGAGCCAAGTACACCTGTAAAGTTGGCACCCATTGTGAGGGCAGATGGGCCAGTTATGGGGAGCTGGAGCCGGTGCCTCACCAGCTGCAGAGGAGGCCATGGGATGCTCCTGGCTGTGGAGGTTAATGGCAGTTCTGGTAAGTGTCCCAGCACTAGTCCCTGGGTCATACCCTGTGCTGAAGCTGGCCTTTTCTTCTCCTAGGACAGCATTTTCAAAATTAAGTTTCCTCTTCTGTTGTTTTTATGTTTTCCTTTATTATGTTTCAGAAAGTATAACTTTTTAGTTATTTCCGATGTACACCCCAGGGGTGCCAAGTACATTTCCAATGCTGTGCAGCCACCACCTGTGCCTAGACATTGAGCCTATTCTGTGAAGCTGCCACCATACCCTCGTCTCCCCAGCCCCACTCCAATAATCTTTAGTCTACTTCCCTCGTCTACCATTTCCCTCTCACTGGTCTGCAGTGGAATGTCCTCTGCCCTGATCCCAGGCGGAAGACCCCTGCCCAACCACGCCAAGTTCCCTTATGTCATAACTGTACTGCTTTTTTGTCACTTTTCCTGAAACCACCCTGCTAAGGGGGTAAAGGGCAGGTGTGATACCAGCTTGCCCTGCAGGATGCGCTGTTACCACAGACTGTGGAGCTGTAGGCAGCTTTGCCCCAAAGCCCCGTGCCTCCTCTGGTAGCAGTGGTGGCACCAGCTGTGGAGCTAGAGCCAACTGTGATGGATTCCTAAGTGAGACCCTACCAAGGTTTCCAAGGAAGAGCGTTGGCTGAAGTTCACAGCACCACAAGGGCCCCAGCCTCACTGCCAATGCAGGAGTCACTGTGATATTGGGCATACCAGGACCACTAAGGAGAGGCAGCACTCACCAACTTGGGTGCCAGCCGTGCTGCCAGGTCCCTCCCCAGTCCCACCTACTTCCAGACATACAGCCAGTGAGAGTTTCAGAACTGGATGTAGCTTTTACAGCACCTCCTGAGCAGGCATCGGGCCATTTGCAGGTGCACAGCTAGAAATCAGTTTTGGTGCCAGCTCAAAATATGGCCAGTGCTGGCCCCGGAAACATTGGTTTCCTACCTCTTCCATGTAAGGGCACCTTTTCGTGTTTCACTTACTTTTCATATTTTTAAGGTTGTTTCTTTTAAAAAATTCGTTTAAATTGAAAGAGCTGCAGAGAGAGTAGGAGAGGCAGAGAAATATTTCATCTGCTGGCTCACTTCCCAGAAGGCCACATGGCGAGAGCTGGACTGATTTGAAGCCAGGATCCGGTAGCTTCTTCAGGGTCTCCCATGTGGGTGCAGGGACCCAAAGCCTTGGGCCATCCACCACTGCTTTCACAGGCCATTAGCAGAGAGCTGGATTAAACATGGGGCAGCCAGGTCTTTAACCAGCGCCAATATGGGACACTGGTGCTGGAGACCCAGGTTGCTATACCACAGTGCTGGTCCCAGTTGTCTATAGTTTATGCAATAAACATCACGAAAATGAGTTCATGCTTAAATTGTTTTTACTTGTACATTCATTGGTGCAAACTACAGTCACTTGCTCTACAGTGTCACAGTTGTTCTTGAACATTTTCACCTGTACCCTCAAGCAGTCACTTCATACACCCCTCCTCCCTCTCCTCCCTCTCCTCCCTGGCAACCAGGGAGTTATGATTATTCATTTACCTATTGTGGACTTTCCCTGCAGACAAAGTTATAGTTTCTTTCCACTACCATGTGGCAGGAGAATGTATCTGTGCATGGGTTGCACCCACCTTTTGAGTATTTTGTGACCAAGGTTACTGAGAAAATTTGCACATAGATAGCTGTTTAAATGTCATTCTTACAGGTATGCACTGAGAAACAGAATTGCTGTTTCAAAACAATTACATTGCTTTCCTTTTTGAGGATCTCCCAAATTGACATCATTTAATTTACCTGCCCAGAGCTATTAGGCTTCCAGATCCCCAGTACTGAGTCCAACAGATATTATTTTATACTACGTTTCCCACACAATTAGAGTCACTCACGTGGGTACAGAGTGGAATCATTCTGATTTGAATTTACTTGTAATAATGAATGAGTGAACCATCTATTAGCTTCTTATCCACAGGAAACTCTCCTTTGAGAAGCACATATTGAAGTCTTCTGCACATTTTTAATTGGGCTTTATTTTTGGAGTTTAATGTTCTCTGTATATTTTGACTATGACAGACATCCTTATCAGATTGACAAGTGCCCAACATTTTCTGCCATTTTAGAGGTGCCTTTTGACTCTACTGAGTGTATTATTTTAGGTAAAAAGGTTATTAAATTTGCTGAAATGCAAATTGTTTTCCTCTTGTGGTTTGTGCTTCATTAAAAATTTTGTTTTGAAAGGCAGTTTTACACAGAGAAGGAGAGACAGAGAGAGAAGACAGAGAGAGAAGGTCTTCCATCCACTGGTTCACTCTCCAAATAGCTTCAATGGCCAGAGCCGCACTGATCCAAAGTCAGAAGCCTCTTCTGGGTCTCTCACATGGGTGCAGGGGCCCAAGGCCTTGGGTCATCATTCACTGATTTCCCAGGCTATAAACCTAGAGCTGGATTGAAAGTGGAGCAACTGGGACATGAACTAGAGTCCAAATGGGATGCTGTACCACAGGATGAAGGATTAGCCTGTTGAAATATGGTGCCTCCCTGGTTTGTGCCTCTGGTTTCCCATTTAGGAAACCATTGCCAAGCTCAAGTGTCTGGGGAGCTGGGCACAGGTTCTTGTTCTGATGTAAGAAGGAATTTGAGGATAACACCACAGATAAAATCAACAGAGCAGCAAGATTTGCATGTGGAGAAGTGTATACCCAGGAAGCAGCTCAGGCCAGCTCATGAGGGACCTGCATGCACTTGTCGGGGTTCAGGGGTACTTCATTTTATATGGTCTGGAGGCTTAGAGGATGGAGTTTAGTTGAATATCATCCACTTCTTTCCTTCTAATTTTGGTGCTTTTCATTTCTTTGTGTTACTTAAATGGAAGGCTGAACTTCGCGGCAATGCTGAATTCAAGCAGGCATATACAGCTTGTTCCTTAGGCCTTAGGGTGAATACTTTCAATCCTCTCCTGAGGGAGCATGATGGGAGGTGTAAATTTTTCATCAGCTTTTGTCCTGGAGAGGAGATTACCTTCTATTCCTTTTATTTCCATTGAGTGTTCTATGAAAGAATACTGCACTGTGTAAGTTTTTTTTTTTTCTGCATGAACTAGGAGCACAGTTATCTTCCGTCTTCTCCTGAGGCAGAACATCACACTGATTTAATTATTTCCAAAGAGCTTGGTCATCCTTGATCTAACACACTTGATTGTGATGCAATATCCTTTCAACACCCCCTTGGATTCTGTTTTTTTTTTAAACCTCTATACAAGACTTATTCGTTATTTATTTTGTGAATCCCATGTCTGTCCTTGGTATCAGGGAAAAGCTGGTCTCCTGACTTTAGAAGTGTTTTCTCAAGTTTTGGCATTTGGAACTGACTGATTTTATGTCATCTTTAGATGTGTGGGAGAACTTGCCATGAAGCTCTCTCTCTCTCTCTCTCTCTTTTTTTTTTTTTGGTTAAAAATTTTTTTTTATTGCAATGTAGGTCAGATTTGCGGCGAGCAGACACAGATAGATACTCCATCTGCTGGTTCACTCCCCAAATAGCCATAGCTGCCAAAACTGAGCTGATCTAAAAACAGGAGCCAGAAGCTTTTTTGGGGTTTCCCACGTGGGTGTAAGGTCCAAGGCTTTGGGCCATTCTCTACTTTTTTAGGCAACAATCTTGGTGATGGAAAGTGGAGCAGCTGGTATATGAACCAGTGCCATGTGGGATACTATTGCTTGCAAGATGAGGATTTAGCTATTGAATCGCGGCACTGGGCATGAAATGAGGTTTGCTTGCCCTACATTTTTTACATTGAAGATTCTGGTTACTCAGAATTTCACTTCTTGCCAAGTCTGTTTTGGATAATTGTGTGCTTCTAAAATCTGTCAAGTTCTTGCAGCTTAGCCATGGATATGGGTCCACAATTTTCATATAATTATCTTAAGCCTCTGTCCTTTCTGTAGGTTGTGCACCGTTGTTTTTGAGTGATTAGAATTTTCTTTTTCTCTTAGCCAGTCTAGCAAAAAAGGTTTGTCAACAGTGTAAATCCTTCAGAAGAGGCACTTCTGGTTTTACTGATTCTCTCAGTTGCTACTCTGTTTTTTGTTCTGTTTGTCCCTGCTGTGAAATTTATGGTTTCCTTTATTCTTTTAACTTGAGGTTTCCTTTGCTCTGTTGTTTGTAGTTTAGCAAGAACACCTGCTAACCAATCCCCAGTGTGTCAGCCATAAGGTTGCCTCCCCAGGCTCTGGGTTGTTGGGTACATAGACACCCACAAACCCCATCGACAATGGGCAAATGCCACTCACTTAGCACCCCAGATGCAGTGTCACCCTGAAACTCTCCTGCTACCATGACATCCTCCATTCAAAGGCCTCTAGGATATTCCAAAAACTATATACAGCCGTAGATACTTCCTTTGCTCTGGGAACGAAGAAAACTGACTTTGCAAATAGCACTGTCAGTGGATGTGAAGGCCAATCCACCGCTGGGCTAACAGTTTGCCAGGTACTAACCATTGTCTTGTGTGGCCCTGTTATAATCCCAGACACCTCTTCACCCAGAGGATGTGATGGTCCAAAGATACGCTTCCATGTGGCCACCATGCCCCCGATACAGGGTCTGTGTGGCAACTCTCACTCACAGTTCCATGACCAGCTTGGCTGTGTCTCTTTCCTAAGTTGCATGAGAATAGGTAAGGTACCCAGTTTGTGCTTGTCCGATTATTCTGGCTCCAAAGTGAAGTTCAACATATACTTCATCCAGTAGTCCCTGATGACCAGAAAGAGAAGGTTGCACACACTTCTCCCTGATAGTCCTTTCATTCCCTGGCCCCTGTCTTCCTTGGGTCAGTCTTCCCCATGAATCAGAGCCCATGAGCTGAATGCTGGAGCAGGAAGCACAGTGTTGGAGCTTCTGTCAGTTTTGTTCTGCCCAGGATTCTGGGATATAAGGGATCTCCAGCCTCAACTGGGCCAGTCTCATATCTTTCTCCTCAGCTCCCACCATGTCTGCAGCCAACACGCCTTCATTAACCCAGCCTCAGGACTTGACAGCCCCTGCAGGAGGATGAGGCAGCAGTTGCAATGCCTCCTGTTGAGCTGGGGAGCAGGTCATTCCCCAGTATACTAGTCTGGATCTCCATGGGTTCAGAGGACTTGAAAGGGCAAGCTGCAAGTAGCCTGCTGTGCCATCCAGGCAGCCTAAGAGGAAGCAGGCAACCTCTAGGGTCCCCATGGTGCACACAGTTGGGCCCCGAGTCAGGACTTGCTCCCAGCTAGACCTCTGGGCCTAGGCATGCCGTGGATGGACAATGTACCTAGTGAACTTCCTCCCACCCCCAGATGCTGAGGCTCTGATGAGACCAATTGGATGTGCTCCCCACATCTCACCTAAAGTGAACCCAACTCTTACTTGGCATGCAGAGCCCTCCCCAGGGTGTCCTAGGTCCCAACTCTTGCCTTCTGAACCCTCCTGCAATCCAGGGATCCCACCAATCCCTCAACCCTCAGTCCCTGTTTGCACCATATCCTCCCCAGGCCCCATCCAACAGAGGACTCACTTCAGGTTGGAGCTCCGAGCCACAACCTCGGAACTTTCTCAGAGAGCACAGCCTGTGGAGTGAGCTGAGCTGAGGGTCACATCTCCAGCTACGCCAGGTCACAGCCTTCTGCTGGGCAGGCTCACATGACTGCTCACAGCTTCACTCCTCTAGTAGGAACTGGGTCAGTGACTCCACTCCCCACAGGGTGTGCTGGGGAGTAAAGCAGGAAGATGAACATGTCCTGAGTGTGGGACACAGTCAGGGGCCTGTCCCAGAGCTGAACAAGGCCTGTGGATCACCGGCAGGGAGAGGGACAGTGCCAGGTCAGTTTCTCAAGACCCACAGGCACCTTGTGCAAAGTCAATTAGCACTCTGCAGAGACAGGTCACCACAGGGCCGTTAGTGCAGGGTAGATAAGTCAACGACACACACCATGACTCCAGCACAGGCTCTGTATGCAGGCCCAGCCCAGGACTAGAGACCTGGTCGTCTGCTGGGGTCCTTTCCCCATTTGCCCTGGGAGGGTCGACTTTGATATCCTGAAACGCACTGTATCTTCCCAAGACAGGTATTAGCCACACGCATGGACACCCATGCCTGAGTCCCAACTGCAATCACTTCTGGGACAATTTGCACTGTCTGCCAGGAGGGCATTGTCTAGAGAAGAGGAGGGATTTGGGGATTCCTGGGTCAGTCTTCCCCTAAGACCCTGGGGAACCCTGGGCACACCTCCTATGGGCAACCCTTGCTGACTGGCTCTCCTGTGTGCCAGGCACAAATATCCCCACAGGCAGCTTGTGGGCAAGCATTTGGGCAAAAAGGGGAGAAATCAGAGACATCTGCCAGTTTGGGAAATGTTGGAGTGGCATCACTGCCCTATGTGGCTAATTGGCAACAAGGGGTGGCTGAAGGGGCAAGAAACCAATTTTGAGTTAGATGTTTATCACCTAAGCTGAACTTTCCTCATTGGCCACAATGTCTTGAATGTGCAATTACAACGATGTATACATACATCCTTCTCCTGAATGAATGGGAGTGGCCCTCCCTCATCTCTTATGCTCTGTCCTGAATACTTGGCCAACCCTGCCAGAGACAGCCCTGATCAGCTCCTGCTCAAGCAGCCATGGTCTTCAGCAAACGTTACTTCTTCCCACTGTCTCTTTTACCTGTGGTGGGTAAATAAAGTTCGTTTCTGAGCAGCTCCTGCTTAAGATCCATTAACTGGTGACACTGCAAGCAGAAAGACAGAGAGGGCCCAGTGCACAGGTGACCAGTGGGAGAGAAGGCATATTTGGAGCCTGAATGCTTGGTCTCCCATGCCACAGTGGCAGGCAAGAGGAAACCAAGGCTTGCCAGGTCTGCCTGGAGTGAAGGTCACCATGCCCATGCAAGGACAGAGGATGGGATTCAGTGTCCTCCTGACTTGGTCCCTTGAAAGAAATAGGATGGGGCCCCTTACCATGAAGGTGTGATCCCATGAGGAAACCTCAAAATCCCGCTCTACAAATGGGGATGCTTGGCTTTGGGATAGTGCAAGGATCCCACAGGCCCATGGACCATTGGGCTCAACTTTCCATTGTCCTGCTACCTACCAGGGTGGAAAACACTTTCTCCTCCAGGGATCTCCTGAGGATCTGGAGGACTGACAACCTGGGCCAGAGCAGAGTGGGCTTCAGCACTGCACCGTTCAACTCGTGTCCAGGGATGACCCTGACCTCGTCACAGCCTCAATATCTTCCCTTGGAAGCATTGCCAAGGCTGGGGTGAGGAGAATGCATGAATGTGACATTCCAGGGTCAGAAGAGATAGAGTGAATTTCTGCAGTCCCTTTAGGCAGCAGCCATTTGTCCCCCAAGCCCTGGGGAGCCCAGCTTCCCAGGAAACATCCTAATATTGAGGGTAAGTAAGGTTTGCTTTCTGGGATTCCTGCTGGAACTGCTGGGCTGGCACAGACCAGCAGAGGGCAGCAGAGCCTTTGAGCTCCTGAAGCCACTGGAGCCAACCAAGTCCCTGCAAGGTCAGGCTGTGAACACAGATATTTAGCTGTCTATTCACTTAGGAGGATCCCTGGGTCACAGATAGAAGACTGGGGGTGGGGGTGGAAGGGATTTCGAGGGTAACAGGTCTGGAAAGAGAGCTCAGCTCTGTCTCCTCCCAACCCGGGTGCTGGCTGCCAACTGGGCCTGGCCAGGAGCACCAGTGGTTTGTGTCAGCATCACTGTGGACAGTGGTGCTCATGGCCTGGGGCTGGCCAGGCAGCAGCGAGCAGCCTGCAGAGCCTTTGGAGGTCGTGGTCAGCTAAGGGAACCTCCGAAGGTGATCTCACCTTGATGATGGACAAACCAGAATTTGGAACCATGGTAATCAGCACAAGACTTTACAGAGCTGTGGCCGAACTGATTGCTTAGCCAGAGACCGTAGATCAGACACATAGTCCTGACATATCTGCTGGCCCATGGCCCATGCTTCAGGAAACCCTGGGTGAGGGTCTTTCCCAGAGCTGGGTCATGGGTCAGCCCTCACTCCCAACTCCTCTGGTGATTTATCCAGAAGTGATTTAATTGAAGTGACACAGGCTGCCAGGGCAGGTCAGCATGGACCAGGCCACCACCCAGAGCCCACCAGAGTAGCCCCTGGCCCTCCTTGGGTGTGCTGGGAGAGCCAGAGGGTCTAGGTCTCCCGTGGCAGGGGGCTGGGAGTGAAGAGCCTGAGGGGAAGTTGAAGACTTTGGCTGCTGCTGGGAGGGGAAGGAGCATGGGGACAGGGCTTCATGGATCTGTGTTGGGCACATCTCAGCCCATGTTCACAATGAGCTTGCCTGACCCGAGATGAGAGTGGCAGGAGGGAAAACTGGGGTAAAGAGGCGGGTGTTGTAGCCAAATCCTCCCTTGATATTTGATCAGAAAACTGTGGTGGCACTGGGGGACCATGCTGGGGCCAGGGTGGTCCCAGCAGATGATATGTGGAAGATGATACACCAAGCACCTATGTGCTAGAATCGGTGTTGATCATGACAGTGGATCATGCAGCAGCTACCTCATTGGGACCAGCCACTGTCATGTCAGCTGTGCCACAGGCCATCTTGCCTCCGGCAGAAGATCACCAGGAAACAGTAGCAAGGGGGCCAGCCAGGTCCACAGCAGGTGAGCTGAGCATGGTTTTGTTCTTGACAGTGCATCAGCTGGTTATTGTCTTCATGAATCCATCAATATTTGTAGAAAGTGAGCTGGAGTCAAGTTCATGATCAAGAGCCCATTATAAACCCACAGCTGCACTGGGGAGGTGTCATGTCTGTGGCAGCTCTAAAAGAACAAGGACCATCATGGACTGCAGATGTTCCTAATGGAGCTACCATTGGCAGCAGATGGCTCTGCATCAGTGACAAGGGGCCAGATTCAGTACTGACAGTGGGTCATCCACCTGTAGCGGCACCAGGTTGAGGCATGATCTTGGTGGCTGAGCCCAGCCCACTTCTGCCTTCGCAGCTGGTCATAAATCTATGATGGTGTGGGAGTCAGCCATTTCTGTGTTCATCTGGTAGTGTCTAAGTCCATCGTAGATACTGGAGCATACAGCAAAGATTGTGCTAATTGCATTGTTGTCCCCAGTGGAAGACCATGTAGTTTTGCTAGTAGAGGGTTAGATGTCACTGCATCAGCTGAAGGGAGACAGTTCTGGCCTGTGTTGAAGATGTGGCATCAGGGCCAGTAGTATTTTAGAGGTCACAGCAGAGCCAGTTCTGTTTCTGGCAACAGATCATCCATTTGTGATGGCCTTGGGAACAGCTGTGTCCCTGGCAACCAGATCATACCCCATTTTGCTCCAGGCAGAAGGCAATTCACCTATAATGACATAGAAGCTAGAAATGTTTCCAAAGCCACTGGTTATGGCAAGGTCCATTGATCCCAGCAGATGATCCAGCTGAGCCTGTATTGGTGCCAGCCATCTCCAAGCTAGTTCAAAGTACCCAGAGCGATCCTTCACAGCACATCACCCAGCTGTGATAGGTCTGTGTGTGCCCTGCAGAGCTGGGCCCAGTCGGATCCCAGATGGTTATCTGGTGGTGATTACACTAGAGTGACTTGTGTCTGAAATAACCACGTTTGGACCTGTTAAAGCCCTGGAAGTAGGTCATCCTGGTGCAGCGTCTTCACAGACAGTCACCTTAAGTTTGCGCCAAGCAGCAAACTATCCAGTTGCATTTGGTGGAAGCTGAACTGCGATCACAGGCTATCAATCTGCAAGAGCACTGCGGCCATTCATAGCTATTACATGTAAGCCACGGGGATGTATCTGGACAGCAGATCACCCAGCTTGGCTGACTTGAGGGTCAGCTACATTTGCACTAGTTGAGCCAGTTCCAGCTCCATTTTTAATTTTTTTTTTTTGTTTGCAGTTCAACAAGAAAAGGTGGTACTGGGTTTAGATGTCTACATCAGCCCTTTCAGTGCCACCTGTATCACCAATATGTGGTGGCAGTGCAGCCAGCTGTACCAGCAACAGTTTGGCGACATTTCGAAAAGCAGCCGGTCCCAGTATAGCCGCACTGGGTCTGGCTGTCCCTTCACCTGCAGAGCTGGAGCCAGGTCTGCACCGAGCTGTAGATCATATAACTGTGTTCAGCAGCCGAATCAGGGCCATTTCTATCCCTAGCACAAGATGATCCAGAGTTGGTGGCAATGGGGCCAGCTGTCTCTGCATTAGTCTAACCAGCTCATCAAGATGCAGGACTTATGATAAGCCATGGCTGCAGCAGTCCCACCAGGGCCAGATCCATTTGCGGTAGCAGATCATCAGCTGTGGCTCTGGGTCCAGCCATAGTGACAGAAGTCTGAATGGGGCCAATTTCAGTCTGGGAGGCAATTGCCAGTTGCAGTGCACTAGAGGCAGCTATCTCTGAATTGCCATGAGAGGTGCAGTTTTGTTCCAGCAGAAGAACATCCAGCTCCAATCTCACCAGGGCTGTAAAGTCCAAAGACAGAGAGGCTGAGCTCTTTTTACTTTGTGCAGCAGGCTGTCCACCTACAATAGCACTGGGTTTGGTCATGTGTTCAACGGCTCGGGGAGGGTGTGATCTGTTGCTCTTATGAGATGAGCCAGCTGAGCTCTCAGCTCACATTGGCACCATCTACCTCAGCATCAGCCAAGCCAGGGTTGTAGCCATTCCCAGCATAGATCATCCAGCTGCAGTAGCTCTGGGTTTAGCCATGTGCCTAGCATCCAATTCAGAGTCAGCTCTTTCCCTGTCAGCACAAAATCAGTGACATGGTTGCCCTGGGACCAAGTGGCTCAGCACTGGTTGAATTACCTGACTGTAATGGCACCATTACTAGCCATGCCCTCAGTAGCTGGACTGGGGTCAAGTCCATCACCAGTAATGGTTCATTCAGATGCTGAAACATTGGACCAGCTGTGTCTGCAGTGGCTGTGCTTAGGTCATTTCCATCTTAAGTAGATCCTAAGTAGATCGCCTATCTGGTATCAGTGACAGCAGCCTCCTCTAGAATAATCTTAGTAGGAGCCAGTTTTGTTCTGAGAAGTAGGTCATCCAAATGAGATCTCCTTGGGCACAATTGTAGCCTTAGAAAAACCAGCATCAGGTTCAACAACACTGGCCTTCAAATGGCATGGAGGTCACAGTCATGTCTGCAGTAGCCCACGTAGCGCCAGTTTCATCACTAGTAGCGGATGATCCAGCTCAGATTGGATCAGTGTCAATTAGCCTTGACATTTACTAATGATGTGTCAAGTTCATCCCTGACAGAACATGAGTCAGTCCTGGTAACTCAGGATATAGTTGTGTTTACAGCACCTGAGCCAAGATCACTGCTTTCCCTGGCAGAGGATCAGTCACATTATGTGGCACCTGTCTGCCTCAGCAGTTGAGCCATGGTTGGTGCATCAAAATAGGGCCTCTCATCAGCACCTGGGTCAGACCTGGCCATCACAATCAAGCTGGGGGAATGTTCCATCACCCTCAATATGTCATGGTGATATTCAAACCACCATGCTTGCTAGGACCAGTTCTTTCTGAAGGAGAGCTCATGTTTGTGTGACAACAAGACTGCTCACGACCAGAGTCTGTTCCTCTCTGGCAGCAGATGATCCAGTTGTGGTGGCGCTGGGTTCATGCATGATATCAAGAGGTGAACACATTTCCTGTCAGCAGATCATCCAATTGTGCCACAAGTTGAACTGGGTCAAAGTTCACACGGATCATGTCCATCAATCTACAACAGAAGTGGGTCTAGCCATGTGTATAGCAACCCAAGCAGTCCCAGTACTGTGGCTGATAGCAGCTGACCTGGTAGTTTAGCACTAGCATTTTAGTTCACTTAAAAGGGAGGCCTTCTAGCCCTAGCATCAGATCATCCAGCTATGGCAAGCCATAGGTTGTAGCAACATCCTAAGAGGCAGGGTCAGGGCCAATTCCACCCCTGGTAGTCGATCACTCAGATTCGCTGGCATGGGGACCAGCTGTCTGCATCTGCTGAACCAGGCCCAGGTCTGTCTCTGGCAGTAGACTGCTGAGCTTCAGTGGCACCACAGCCATTGTATCTGAGGCAACAAGGGGCCATCTTTATGTGTAAAAGCACTGACTATGCTGGTCCATGGCAGTAGGTGTGGTCTGAGGTTAACAGGGTCTGCAAGCAGCTCTGCTGGGAACAGATTTCTCCTTAACAGCTGATCATCCAGTTGTGGCACTAGGTCCAGTGGAGCTAAAGCCAACACAGTCCACATCAACCAATCCTTTGGATGTACCACCACTGAAATGAGTGGCACCTGGAGAAGATTGCACAGACCAGGTATATGCCTGGCAGTTGTTTATTCAGCTGAGCTATTATTGGCAGCTCTTGTCTAGGTATCAGCCAAGTCAAGGCCAGCGCCACCTCTGGAGGCCAGTCATCCAGATGTGTAGCACTGGGGTCAGCTATCATTGCAAGAGCAGTACGTGGCTAAATTTTGTTCCAGGCAATGAAACATCCAACTATGGTCTCACTAGGGCCATCAGTATCTGCAGAAGCTAACCCAGAGTGGTGGTTTTTTTTTTTTTTTTTTTTTTTTTTGCCACTAGTAGCAGACCATGCACGTTATAATGGTACTGAGGTCAGCATGTCTACAGTAGGCCAGGGAGGGCCAGATGCATTGCTGGTATGAGGTCAATTAAGCAAGCTCCCATTAGTGCTGTCTCTGCAACAACCAGAAGGGGGCTAGACTTGATCCCAACAGATGATCATCCATCTACCATGGCTCTGGGGGCAGCTGCTCTGGGGGCAGCTGTATCCACAGGAGTTGAGTTTCATTTCTGCAGTGAACATTGGGGTGTAGTGGCAGTGCACCCCACTGTTTGTTTCAGCCACGATGGGGCCACTAATGTTCCCTGCGGCAGGTCAGCAGTGTCAGCAGGGCCAGTTGTGTCTGTGGGGACTGTATCAGGAACAGTTCTATCTTCAGCAACTTATCATCCAGATGTGGTCTCAAAATGGGGTCAATTTCAGCACTAGTAGCAGGCTATTAGCCTGCGAGAGTACTGAGGTCCGTGTGCTTGCAATTCTGCAAGTAGTGCCAGACCCATCACCATCAGAGGGTGATCCAAGGAAGTTTACATTTGTATAAGCTGTCTCTACATCAACCGAACTGCGGTCAGTCCCATCTGTGGACATTGGTCATCCAGCACTGTTGGCAATGAGGTTCAGATGCCACTACATATGCTGAATTGGCTCTGTTTCATTCTGCGGTCTCAATGAGGCTACCAGGTGTCAAAGTTCATTCATGGCCATTTTTCCCAAGACAGCAGATCATCACCCATGCCAGCACTGAGTCAGCCATGTCTATGGGCCAGGTTCATTTTTCAGTGGAACTTGGTTCCCCTGAGCTCCTGTTGGTGTCAGCTGTCTCAGCATCTACCAAAGAGGGGAGGGAAGAGGGTTGGGCGAAATCTAGATATTTCAGCTGTGATGGTTGTGGCCTCAGCCTTGTCTCTAGTGGGATGTCCTGGGACAAGTTCCAGCCCATGAGATACAGTGGTGCCGGAGTCTGCTGTCTCTATCAGCTTAGCCTGGGCCTCTGTGCCTGTCGTTAGATCATGAAGATAGGGTGACATTAGTGTGAACTGTGTGAGTTTGCAACATCCATGCTCTGACCAGATCCATACTCACCAGCAGGCCCTCCAGCTATGACTCTAGGATGATCCATATCCACAGCAGCCAACCTGGAGGCAATGCTGTCCATGGCAGCAGATATTCACAAGTGCTAGTGATGGGCCTGACTGATTCTGCATCCATCCATCAGGCCAGGTCCATCACTTGGAGCTTATAATACAAATGAGATGATGGAGGGGCCAGCTATGTTTGTAACAGCTGAGTTGGAACCAGTGTCTGCTCATCCAGAAGTGTTGGTTATGGAGACAGTTGTGAGCTGGAGCCAGTTCTAAGATCACGTGGCTGTGGTGCTTGTCTCAGGCAGGTCAAGATCCAGATGTACTGTTACCAGCTGTGTCTGTGGCAGCTGAAGGGGGGCCATTTCCATCCCCAGAAGTGTATCATCCAGCTACAGTGGCTCTAGGTTCAGCCAGACACAATTTAGGGGCATGTTCATTTGACCTCCAGATAGTGTGCAACAGCTGGGTTAGATACTAGTCATGTTGCCAGCAGTATGTCATCCAAATGTGGTAGCACTGTGACCAGCCAGAGTTTGCAGCTACCATGTGGGGGTCATATCCAACTTAAGTAGGGGATCATTGAGTTGTGACACTGGGACCTGCTAGGTTATGTCATCAGTAGCAGATCTGGATTCAGCTATGTCATCACTAGCTGAGCCAGGAGCAGGTTTGTTGAGATAGATCATCTGGATTTGATGGCCTTTGGGACCAGCTGTCTACATCTACTTGTGGATCCTATTTGGTACCAGTTAGCAGATCGTACAGCTGCAGTCTCTCTGGTGACACTGGTGTCTGCAGAAACCAAGCTGAGGTCAGGGTCATCACCAGTGTCACACCATGCATTGCAAAGGTGCTGGGGCCTGTCAACGAGTAGCTAGTAGTCATTCTGACTCTTGGCCAAAGCAGATCAAGCACTTGAGCTCCCACTGGTGCCAGCTGTCACTGCTCAGCCCCTAGGGGACTGGATCCATCCCAGATCACACCTCATACTCTATGCTAACTTGGGCTCAGTAGTTGAACTGGGGTCAATTATGAGGCCAGCAACAGATCCTAAAGCTGGGTTGGCATGGGGACAGAAAATTTACAGAAGCTAAACTGGGTAGCGTGGTTACCAGCAGGAGGTAAGCTTGCCATAGTCCCACTGGGGTCAGCAGTGTCATAGGAACTGAACTGGGGTCATGTTTGTCACCAGGAGAGGGCAGTAGCCTAAGGTCATGTCTGTAGCAATCCAGGCAGGGCCAGTTAGTTGGACAGATAATCCAGCTGAGCTCATACTGGTGCCAGCTGCCTCTGCATCAGCTTAAGATATGTGAAGCAAATTGATCTCCAGCAACAGACTATCCAACTATGGTGAATCTGGGTTATAGCTGTATCTTCAGAAGCCAAGGCAGGGCCAGTTCCATGCTCAGTGATTCGCTGGCACTGGGGGCAGCTGTTTCTGTATCAATTCCATTCCCAGCACTAGGTCATCAAGCATTGGGACCTTCTCTGCCTGCAGCAGCAGTGCCAAAGCCAGTTTCATCTCTAGTAGTACATCTTCCAGCTATGGCACTGGGCACATGGTGTCTGCAGCTGTGAAACTGGAACCAATTCCATCCTGATTAGAAGATCAACCAACTGTCTGTGTCAGCCTGGATCAGCCAAGGTCTGTCATTGTCCTGGAAATGCATGTGGCTATAGTTGCAAGGGATTACTTTTGTCTGCTGCAGCTGGGTTTGTGCCAGTTCCAGCCCAAGCAGCATATTATCATCCATCCATGGGATTTCACGGGTAACAGTAAGGTTCACAGAAGCTGATCTGGGGAGGTGGGGGAGCTGAGTTTGCCAATGGCAGCAAAGACATCTGCTTTATGAGGATGCAGGATCTTGGCCTGTCTGCCATGGCCCAGGCAGACCCAGGTCCATTGCCGGAGGCAGATGACCTGGCAGAACTTGGCTTCCCACTAGCTGTCTCTGCAGCAACTGAAGCAGGGTCAGGTCCATCCTTGTCAGCAGATCACCCAGTCATAGCAGCTTCTGTTTTCAGCTGTGTCTGCAGCAGCAAAGCCAGAGCCAGTTTCCTACTGGTAGCAGATCATCCAGATGCAGTGGCCTTGGGGTGAGCTGAGTCTATAAGCAGCCAATTTGGAACTAGTTCACCCAAGGCAGATCATCCAGCTGTGGCGGTGGAGGGGTCAACTTGCTCCCAATAGCTGAGCCAGGCTCAATTTGGTTCTCAGCTATTATTGATCATGCAGATGAAGCTTCAGTGCAGCAAGCAGTGCCTATTAAAAGCAATCTGGAGATAAGCTGCCAACATCAGCAGATTTTCTACCTATGGTGGTACCTGGGCCAGCCAAGTATGCAACAGTCCAGGCCAGACCAGGTCCAGCATGGGCAGCAGGTGATTTGGGTGACCGGTGTTGGCACTCTAGTGGTCTCTGCATTAGTTATAAGAGAACCAGAATCACTCCTACAGTTGTGGTGGCTGTGGGTGCAAGCATGGCTAAAGATTATTGGGATTTGGTAGCATCAAGCCAGTCCTGCACACAGTTGCTGAGCATGGCTGAACTTTGTCCTTGGCATCAGATACTCTAGCTGTGGTTACACCGGAGGCATCAGTGCCTGCATAAGCCAAAGTGGGACTAAGTTCTCTTCAGGCTGTGGATTGCTCATTTGCCACCACACTGGTACCAGTCATTTTTGCAGCAGTCTGGGCCAGGTGAGGTCTTTTGCCTGCAGCAAGTGAGTTAGGGAGACTCACAAAGAGACCAGCTGTTGAACACCAAGGGGGAGTCTGGTCTAGCCCAACAGTAGATCGTCCAAATGTGGTAGTTCCAGGGGCACCCTTGACTTACTAGAGATTGATCCATTATCTGTTACAGCCTAAGTAAAAGATCACCCTGTGGGGGTACCAAGGCCAACCGTGTTCCTAGCATATGATTTGGGCAGCAGAATCATCTAGCCTCACTGGGGCTGACAGTATCTGCAAAAGCTGAACTAGCGTCATTTTTGCGACTGGTGAAAGATTATCCAACCACAAAGGGATGGGGTCCAATTATGTTGGTAACAGACTGAGAAAGGTCAGGTCCATTGCTGGTAGCAGAGGATCCCATTGAGTTCAGCCTTGCACTCTTGTGTCCCTGCATGGACCAAAATGGAACCAATCCATTCCCAACAGCAGATCATCCAGTTGTGTTGGCTCTAGGTTTGGTTATGTCTGCATTAGTCAAGCTGTGGTCAGTTCCATCCCCAGCAACACATCACCAAGCTATGGTAGCCCTAGAGCAAACTGCCTCTGCATCAGCTGAGCTGAGTTCGGTTCTGGTCCTGGCTGGTTTCATCCAGCTGCTTTACAGTTGGCCCAGTCAAGTCAGCAGCAGTTGAGTTGAGTCCAGCTTTGTTATGAGCAGCAAATCATGCAGCAATGTTCTCACCATGGCAAGCAACATCTGCAGAAGCTGAAGCATGATCTATTTTGTCACCATCAACAGATGATCCACCTATAATTGTCAGCCACATTTGCAGCAGTCTTTGTAGCACCAGACCCCTTGCCAGAAACAGACAATCCTGTTGATTTCAGATCATCTCCAACTGTCTTTGCTTCAGATGAAATGATGCTGGATCCATCCCAGCAGTGGACTAAATTATGGTGGCTCTATGTTCATCTATGCCCACAGTGACCAAACCTAAGCCGAGTCTGTCCCTATGATCCAGCCAGCTGGAGAGTTAACAAGGCCATGTATGTCCCCAGAATCTGAGCCAGTCCCACTTTTGGACACACTGCTGTAGCATCACTGTGACTAGCAGTGTAACTAGAAACCTAACCAGGACCAAGTTCATCAAAGAAGATGGTGCATACATCTCGAATGGCATCAGGGCCACCCTCCAGGACAGCTCTCCAGGCAGGGTCAGATTGATTGCCCCTACAGATGCCTTGTCTTAGCTTCCATTTGTGAGAAAGTGGTGTCTACATCATAGAAAAGTGGGCCAGATCCGTCTCCAGGGTCAGATCATCCAGGTGTGGTGTTTTTGCATCCAGCTGCAGCCTTAGCATTGGAGTAGAGATGAGATCTTTCAGGTGCAGTGGCACTCAAGTCAGTCATGTCCACATGAGCTAAGCCAGGCATAGCATTCCTCTTACAGTATTGCCCCTAGCAATAGATCATCCAGTATGTGCAGTGTCTCTGTGGTTAGTAGTGGTTGCATAAGCCAAACTGGAGACATGAGCTCTTACAGTATATTCAGCTGGCCATCTGCAGTGGCACTGGAGACAGGTTTGACAGCAGCAGCTGTGCTGGGACCAGTTCCATCAACACTAGCAGAATATCCATCTTGCAAGAGCCCCTGCAACTAAACTACAGTCAGTTCTATCCCTAGAATTAGATACTCCAGATGCAGTGACTCTGGGACCTGTGTCTCTATGGAAGCTAAGCCATGACAGGCCCGTCCTCCCCAAACAGGCATTCAGTTGTGATGACATGAGCTATTGGGTCTGTGACAGACAGCTTGGACCCATTCTATTCCCTAAGGCAAATTATGCAGATATGGTAGCATTGGAGCTAGCCTCATCTTCAGGGGGCATGATACAGTCAGTTCCTTTCTCAATAGCGTATCATCCAGCTGTAGCTCAGGGTCCAGCTGATTCCTCAGCAGTCCTGCTGGCGCCAGTTACATCTCTGCAACAGATCATGCTGTGGAAATTTGAATAGCTCTTATCCTCTGACCTGGATCCAGTTTCTTTCTTTTTTCTCTCTCTTTTGGCACCTGAAAAATAAGTTGTATGATCTCACTGAGGTCAGCACTGTCCCTGGAAATGAATCAGGGCAAAATCACAACTCACAGAAGACTACGTACTGTGTCAGTGAGATCAGCCTGCACAGGGTCATGCCCACTGCCAGGAACAGATGTTCCAAATGAGCTTGTGTTTGTGATAGCTATCTCTGTATCAGTCAAAGTGGAGGTGGGGATTGGGGTGGGCAGTCCAACCCTAGCAATAGATTATGCATCTGCTGTGTCTTTTTATTTCACCGTGTCTGTAGCAGCCAAGAAAACGTCATCACAAAAGTGGTAGCCCTGGGGCCAGACAGGTCTGTAGGAGATAACGCAGAGTCTGGTTTTGCCCTCAGTAGTTAATCAACACCAGGTGTGGCACAGAGATCAACTGCATCCATAATAGACAGGCTGAAACCTGTTCTGTCCCTGGCAGCAGATGCACCTCAGGCTGGGGTGCACTGTGGGTGACACTATTAAACAAGGCAGGGAAAATTTGATTCCTTAAGCCAGCTTATTTTAATCTGGTAACATTGGGGCCAACCATCATCATATTCACCAAGCCATGGAGCTTTATCTCTGTAACCAGCAGCAGATCACTCAGCTGTGGCACGGGGAATGTCTCTGTTTGCAAAGGTGAAGAGTGGCCAAGCCTCTGACCAATGACAGATCACCCATCTTTGATGTCACCAAGGCCAGCTGTGTCAGCAATAGCCCAATCAGAGCTAGTATCATCCCCGGTAATAGATCATCCTGAAAGGAAGGCACTGGATCTTGCGTCAGTCTAAACAGTGCTAAGTCGTTCAGTCCCTTGCAGCAGACCCTTCAGAGCAGTGATACTCAGTAGCCAAGCAAGGGTCAGTTGTGTCTCTGAAATCTGATCAGTCAGAGGCAGTGATACTAGGATCTGCTGTCCTCATCAGCCAAGCCAGGGCAGTGAATTGGACAGCCACAGTGGCACCATATGGGTTTGGAGTAGCTGTGCTGCCACATCTTTCTCCAATAAGTCACACATGTGTGGTAGCGCAGTAGGACATCTGCATTAGCTTCTCTGGGGTCCACTTTGCCTCTGGCAGCAGATTCAACACTTAAAGTGGCACTAGGGTCAGGTGCTCCTGCAGCACTTCAAGGGACACCGTTCATGCCTAATAGGTCATCTGGATATGGTGGCACTAGATACAGTAGCCTAACTAGTCAACAGGTTTGGGGAGCAGCCTGCTTCATACCCAGTGCAGATGCTGCAGATGTGGTGCCATTGGGGCCAAAGTTCTCTGCGTCAGCCTGGTTGGGGGGAGCCCAACCTCTGGAGCAATTTATCCAAATGCAATGGCACTGGGATCAACTGTCCCTACATTATCCCAGCCAGCTAAGAAAAATCTTTCTTTCTTCAATAGTTGCTGAGCTGAAACCAATCTGGTCCTGGAAGTAGATCATCCAGGAATTACACAATGAGCATGAACCAGTCGACACCAACTAATGAAAGGCCATCCAGCTCGGCACTGGGGCCAGCTGTCTCTGTAGCAGTTGAGCCAGAGCCAAAACCAACGCTGTCACTAGCTCACCCTGCTGCACCAGCACTGGGACAGCATGTCCCCAGCAGCACAGTGGTGCCAGTTTTGGCTTTGGGTAGCAGTTCATCCAGGGGTGGTCTTCATGGGGCAGCAAAAACAATTGAAGATCATCAATTCAGTTAGGCATCAGAGTTTATCTTGGCAGCAAACCGGGCATAGCCAATTGCATCACTGGCAGTGAATAATCTAGGTGAGCTCACATTGGTGCCAGCTGTTTCTGCCTTGGCCAGAAGGCAGCAAAGTCCATCCATTTGGTGGTGGTAACTTCATGGTGTCTGCAAGCTGAGCTAAGCTGAGCCAGTTCTCGCAGCAACAGAACACTCAGAGGCAGTAGAGCTGAGTACACCTGCCTCTGCATCAGCCAAGCCAGGCTCAGTCTGCTCTTTCAGCCGGGATGGCACCAGGGCCAGCTTTTTCCTCAACTGTGGGGTTCTGTCGATGCCCACAAATCAGCCACGTCAACAGCCATGACAAGAGCATATTTCTTCTTGGCAGCAGATCAGCTAGTTTTTGCTTCATTGGGACCACCAATAGCTCCAGAAACCAAAATGGGAGCACATTCGTCACCGGTAGCACACTCTACCTACTAAATTGGGGTGGGGGTGGGGGAAGTTCTGTGTCTGGCAGCAACTGAAGGGGAGCCAGGTTTGTTCCAGTAGAGGATAGTCCAACTGAGCTTAGACTGCCACCAGATGCTTCTGTGTCTGCAAGACAGGGGTCAGGTCCAGTGTCACAACGCATTGCCCAGGTGTTGTGAATCTGGGAGCCGTCATGCCCACTCAAGTTGGCCCAGGGATAGTTCTCTCTTGTCAGCGCACCATCCACCTGCAGTGGCATCATGGTCATCATGTTGAAGCTGTTGGGTCCTTGACAGTTTCTCTGTCAGCAGCAGGTCATCTAGAGTTGGCGGCATGGGGGCCAGCTTCCACATTATCAGCCATGTGGAGGGCCAGTTTCATCCCTGGCCATAGATCTTTTGATGGTGCTACAGGCAGCTGTCTCTTGCACCACCACAACCAGGACCATATAGGTTCTCTCAGCAGATCATAAAAAGATTGTGGGCCAGCTTTGGTTGCAAGAGTTGAATGTCAACAGATCATTTGGCTGCATTACTGGGAATAGCTGCGTCTGTGGCAACTGAACCGAAGCCAATTCTGTCTGCAGCTGCTTATCATCCCAATATGGTGACACCGACCAGTGGTTTCTGCATCAGACCAGCCAGGCTATGTTTGTCACAACTAGCCAATCATCCACTTGTGACAACCACTCAAAGCCATCTGTATCTGCAGCTGTGGAGTTGGGACTATCTGAAGATAATAGATGTGGTGGTTGGTAGCCACTGGGTTTGATGTCATTTTGTCACTGGCAATAACTCATTCACCATGTACTCTCTAGGGACAGCAGTTTCCCCAATGGCTAAACCCTGCCAAGTCCACCTCCACTGATAGACTATCCCTACAATAGCACTGAGGCCAGTTACAGCAAGTTCATGCAAGGCAAGGGCCATTGACTGCATCCGACGAACCAGCCGAGTTCATGTCAGTGCCAGCTGCTTCTGCATCAGCCAAGAGGGATCAGATCCATCCAGCTGTGGTGATTCTGCATGTAGCCACATCTGCAGCAGCTGGGTCCAACTGAGGCAATTCTTTCCTGGAATGCATATCATCCAGATATGCTAGCACAAGGGCCCAGAGAGGTCTTGAACTACTCTGTTGACCAAATCTCTGTACCAACTAAAACATGGCTGTAACCATCTCTCACAAAAGACCAGCAGGTTGCAATTGGCTTTGTGAACACCATTATCAATGGCAAGTGAGTCATGGAGGCTGAAGATCACCTAGATACAGTAGCATTTCAGGCTAAGTACGCCTACAGTTGCCATTCTGGGGCTGTCTGACCTGTGCAACAGATCTTCTAGCCATGGTGGATGTAGGCTAAGTTGTGTTTAGAGCAGCTGAGTTGAGGCCAATTGCACTTCCAGCTTATTTGGTTGAACTGCTGCACTGGGACCAGCTAAGTGTGCAGCAGTTCAAGCAAGGGTCAGATTCTATTGCTGGCAACCAATGAAATAGCTGAGCCTCACTTGGTGCCAGCCGTCTCATCACTGGCCATAGCTTATTTGGCTTTGGTGGCTCTGTGACGTTGGTGGCGGATGAGACCAGAGCCATTTCTGCTTGTGGTTGCAGATATTCCAGATGTGGTTACAATGTGGGGCCAACTGTGGCCACAGCAGTGTAGCCAGCATTGATCTGTCCCTGGCAGCCAATTATCCAGCTGTGATGGCTGGTATTGGAGCCAGCTGTGTCTGTAGCAGTTGTGTGCAAGACATTTCTTTCCTGGTGGAAGATCATGAGGCTATGGTACTGGGGTGGGAGGTGGTGGGCATGTCTGCAACAGACAGGCTGAAACCTGTTTAGTTCCCAGCAGCAGAGTCTAGCCACGATGACACTCAACAATTGTTTCCGCAGCAGCCTGGCAGGGCACAGTTCTGTTGCCAGCAGCAGGTTGTCAAGCACTGGACTCTCTGGGCCAGCAGTTTTGGCTGCTAGCAGCTGATAGACCATCTGCATATACTGGCCATGGGGACCAGCTGTGTCTGTAACAGTATAGGCAGGGTCAGGTCCATTATGGCTTAGATGACCCACTGGGCTCCAAAGGGGCCATTTTTTTCTCTGTATCACCCAGTAGAGGATCACATCCATCGTTGATGACAGAGCCTGCAGCTGGGTCCGGTTCTGTCCCAAATAGTGCATTGTTCAGATGTGGTGGCACTGGAGCCAGCCCTGCCTGTAGCAGGCTTGCCAGGGCCAGTTCTGCCATAATTAGAAAACCACTCAGGCGTATCCCTGGGGCCAGCCATGTCTGCAGCAACCCAGTCCCTGAATCAGTACTGTCCCCACCAGCAGACAATCCCAGGGAACTACTTGGGCCAGGCTTGTGTTCTGGAACCACGTCCAAATCAGTTCAATAACCCACAACTAAGCGGTGGCATTGGAGCTATCGTGTCACAGCCAAACAACAGATCATCCATTGTTGGTGCTACTGAGAAAGCTGTGCCAGCAGCAGCCCAGTCTAAGCCATTTCTATCTATGGGGTCAGGTCACCCTGCTAGGGTGGGGCTCTCGGACGAGCTATCTCAGCATCATCTGAAGAGGGGCTAGTTCCATCCCCAGCAACAGATTATCCAGCTATATGTGCACCAGGGCTGGCCTTGTGTGTGGCAACCAAAACATTCCTTTCCCAGAGCAGACCATCCACATTGGGGTTGGGGTGGGGAAGAGGAAGGGAGCCCTGGGGTCCTGCTGTGTTCACAGCAGCCATTCTGGGGCCTATTTAGTATTCAGCAGCAGACCATGCAGGTGTGGCACTAGGTCAAGCTGTCTCTGCAACTCTTTGAAATAGTCAGAATCACCCTAGTTAAAGGATCATCCAACTGTTGTGGGAGTGGGGGCCAGTCACAATTGCTCAAAGTGACCAAGTTCAACTGAATTCCAACCTCAGAGGCAAATTCTGCTGCTGTGACACTGGGACCAGGTGAGTCTGCAGCAGTGGAGCTCAGCGGCACTTGCAGTACACAGCCATGCTGTGCTCAGCAGCTGACCCAGGGCCAGGCTCACCTGCAGCCTCATTTAGCTGCTTTTCCCCTCAGCTTTAGCTCCTGAAGTCCTCACAGGACCTTCTCTGACACCTGAGCTGCCTTCCCTTCTCTTGGGACTGCTTTTTTTTCCAGTGCTATATTCTAGCTTTCATTTTTTCTGTTCAATGTTCAATGTGTTTTGCATTTTTATTCTGTGGCATACAAGTCAACAATGTTCCATGCTCTTCCTGCACCTTGCATGTCAAGAGCAGAATGGAGATATACACCAAGCACAGAATCTCTGGAAAGGCAAGGTGCTGTGACTGTGCTGGGGCCTGGTGAGGGCAGCCCCTGTTGGTCTGGGGAGCAGTGGCCACTAGAGGAATGAGCAAAGACAGGAGAGCAACTTGGCCAGATGCTGCAGCAATGACTGCTCCTGATCGAGGACAATCAACTGAGCTCAGAACCATTGACCTCAATGAAGTGTTTCCAGTGCTCTGGAAAATGGCATCTCTGCGCTGCCCAAATGGGACAACTTAGAAGCATGCAAATTCCTTACATGAAGAGTGCTCCATCATCCAAGATATGGACCATGTTGAAAGGGTAGCCTTTCTCCCTGTGTTAGACATATCATCAGAGAGGGGTCTTGCGAAATGCAGCAGCCCCTGTGGCCAGGAGTGTGAAACCAGAACAGCACTGATTTTGCCCAGAGATGCTCCAGTCTGTAGTGTGCCCAGAACAGGCAAGAAAGTGGACCAGGGCATGTGACCCTTCCCACACCTGCCTCTGGCCTGCAGACTGCCCAGTGTGCAGGTGGGAGAGCCTGGTCCTGAAAGCAAAGCAGGAGGCCAGGATGATGTCACTGGTGACAGTGCCAACTCGTTTCTTTATCTTCATGCTGTGTACCAGGTGACTGGTTAGACTTCTTGGCACAGTTCCTTCTTCACAATGGAGGAAACGGATCCTGTAGAAGGGGAAACTCTGCCAGATTCCTGGGTCTGCCTGACTCAAGTTTCTCTTCAGCAGTCAGATTGTGGCCAGGTAAAGAAGAAGCTGTCCGGACATGCACCTGAAGTGGAAGGATCAGGAGGGAGGTAGTTGTTTAGGATGGTTTTAGTGCTTCAAATGTCAGTGATTTTCTTGAAGGTGCTATCAGTTTCTCCTCAAGGACTGAGGGGTGCATGGTGAAAGATGAGGCTGAATTGGTGGAAATTTTATGGTATGGATGCTGATGGGAGTGGTCTAGGTTCAAAGCACTGATGCCACCCACTATGCATCAATGGAAAACAGGATGCTGTAGAAGCCTTTGTGCGCTCCTGCTGGGACTCTGAGGTGCTGTGCAGTGAAGGGAGGTCTATTCAAGGGAGTGCACGGTAGCTTGTCGTCTCTGCCTTGGAAAGGAGGTAGCCCTGCCTCTGGTCACCCTGACATTTTGTCCATGAGCAGATGAACCACGTGAAGTCACTTCAAATGGGAGGTATTGCAGTTGAGGGCAGTTGGTATTTGTAGGTTAAAAGCTGTAATCCCAAAGTCATATCCAGCTAGTGGAGCTCAGTGGGTCTGATGGCAGGAGTTTCAGTGCTGTAGGACCCTGGTCGAGGGCACCTAATCCAGACTGGGGGTAGCCGTGGAGGCCAAGCTTGGGGCAGCCAGTGCAGGGTTGGCCAAGGCTGGATCTGAAGGCAGCCATGGATTGTGGTTGGGTGAGGTCGGTATGAGCAACTTAAGATGACTGAGTTGATGTAGGAGACTTCGTTCTTCACAGAAGTATTGTAGCTCATGGTTTTGGAGGTTCACAATCCAAGAGTAGGCAGCCCCATTGGTCTGGCATCAGATCAAGAGGGTGGATTTGGTTTCCCATTGGCAGGAGGTCCATACAGTGAGCTGGGAGGCAGAGAAAGTAGCTACGAACAACTCGCTGGGAGTACCAACCCTGCTTTGGGAGCTGCCTTCCAAGGGCATAATCCCAAGTATAAATGAATTTATCTTGCAATAACAACACTTGGATCAAGCTCCATCTTCTCCCAGTAGCACCATCAGATGTTGAGCCATTAACACAGGGCACTTTCGGAGGCAACAAAACTCATATTCAAACCCAACCAATCCAGACTAGGCTTGGAGAATGTGCTCTCTCTGTCCTATAGAGTAACAGAAGCAGGATTTGTTCCATTTAGGCATTGAAGTTATAGGGAGAAGGCTGAATACTGTACTTGGACTTTGCCTCCTCCTCTAGGGAAAGCATGTGTTTCTCAGTTGTATGATTGGTAGATGAACCATGTTAGTTGGGCATATTATGACTTTCTTGGAGGTCTTTATTTTGCATATGGTTTAAGGAATTATGGGTGGGTCCCAAGTGCAAGAAGGTTGTGCTGTGGCAGTCTTTGGTGTCTGCCTGACCATGACTAGCATCAGTTATTCAATCAGGCAGCAGTCACACTGTTGGGTGGAAGGTGTTTTGTGATGTGGCCAACATGCATCCTCAGTTGACCTTTAGCAAAGGAAATGGTTATCGATAATGTGAATGGCCCTCTTCCAATCAGTTGGAGGCCAAGAAAGTCAAAACACGGATTTCCCAGAGAGGAAGAAATTCTGTCTGGATTCTGCTGCATCAAATATCACAATTCTTGCAGCATAAATGTCCTGCAGATTTTAGACTTGTCAGTTTACACAGTGTCATGAGCTCATACATTAAATAAATACTAAAGTCCCCTATTTTTCCTCCATCTTTTCTCTTTCTTTCTCTACACACATGCTCCTATATTGTTACTCTCTTTCTGGAGAGCCTTGGTAATGTAATGGTAACGTACTATTTTTTTAACCATTTATGCATTAGAATTATTATTACTCAAGATACTTATAAAAACTCAGTGGTACATACAGTAAAAATCTGTCCAATTGGGACCCTATATTATAATAATGGGCACTGTTGATACCTTCAAAAATGATCTGGTAGATAATTTTCAGTTATGCTAAAACAGTCAAATGACCTGTGGCACCTTATTGCAGCATGTCAACACAGAAGGGAACACTCACCCATGTGAGGGAGGCAGTGAAGTGATCAGCACCAAACTTCTGCTGCTGCCAAGGGGATATACAAAGGACCTGCTCAAAGGCACTCAGGGCCCAAGGAGCTGGAATTCACTCACTCAGTCATGTATGTATTGTAGACAATTAGAACATTAGAATGGCACTATAACGCATACAGAAAGGATTCACACTCCTATCACCTGTCAAATCTCTGGACCTTTGTGTCTGAATTTGAATCAGACTTGGAAATTTGTGTTCATCTTTGTGATGATTTTTCCACTGCTCTCCTTCTCAAGATCAGAAGTTAACAGGCAGCTTGAAAAGACATGACTGGCTCCCCTTCTCTGTTTACAGGTGGGCAAGAAGCAAAGGGATGGAGTGGAGGAGGCGCTCCTGCCCCTGAGCTCTGCAGCCTGAACCTCAGCATCAGCTTTCACCTGGTTCCCTCAATCCTTGCTTTAACATTATCTCTGCACTTCTATCACAGCCATCCTCTCCCTTGTCCCTGGCCATGATCTATTGTCTCCTAATCCACAGGGATGAGAATAGCAGTGGGGACCACAGCAGCTATCTATCTATCTTTTTTTTTTTAACTTTCTTGTGGTGTGCCAGCCAGGATAGAATCCTCTCTCGAAAACTAAAGGGCATGCTCTATAACCAGGCTGTTGCAAAGAGAATGAGACTGTACATATCTATTTCTATGTTGAGGTTCTTGGCAAGGATTGTATTGAACTTGTAGATCATGATGGATAGTGCAGATATCTTGCCAATACTGAGTATTCAGTCCATGAACAGGGGATGGCTTCTCATTTATTTGGGTCTTTTTTTTTAAGATTTATTTTTATTGGAAAGGCAGATTTACAGGGCTGTAATGGTTGCATGAGCTGAAGCCAGCAACCATGACCTTCTTTGGGGTGTGTCACGTGAGTGCAGAGTCCCAAGGACTTGAGTCATCTTCCGCTGTCCTCCCAGGCCACAAGTAGGGAGCTGGGCTGGAAGTGGAGCAGCTGGAACGTGAACCAATGACTATATAGGATCCTGACACTTCCAGGTGGAAGAGTAGCCTTTTGAACCATCATATTGGCCCCTATTCGTGTCTTTTTAAACGTCATTTGGTCATACTGTATGATTTTCATGCACATGAGTGTTTTTCTTCAGAAGTATTTTATTCCTTTTGGTACCATTTTAAAGGAAATTGTTTTCTTAACTTCTTTTTGAGAGCACTGATAGTTAATGTGCAGAACAGTGATTAGTTTTGGGGGTCTGGTTTTGTATTCTGTGACTTGGATGAGCACATTTCCATTTGCTTTCTTCTTTTTAGTAATCATTAGTGATTTTCTGGATTTTTGATCATGTCATCTGTGACTGTTAACTCTTCTAATTTGAATGTCTTCTCTTTTTCATGCCTAATCAATCTGCCCATGGATTGAATATGATCTTGAATAGAAGGGATAAGAGCCGGCATCCTTGCCTTACTCCTGATCCAACAGAGAAAAGTTTTGGTGCTTTACCCTGAAAGTGGCATTGGAGGTGGGCTCTCCATAAAAGAAAGTCATTATGTTGAGGCAATTTTTTTTCTATTACTAGTGTTAATTTTCTCAATCTCACAAGTTAGTTAAAACTTGTTGAGTGTATATTGTATGTAAATTGGCTTCATTGTTTGGTTTCTGTCCATTTTGCTACTGTGGTTTACATGCAGATTAATTTTCATGTGTTGAAACATCCTCAGAATGTGCTCATTACAGTCTGGCTTCCTTCATTATGTGGTAAGATGCATAGTGGCCCTGGAGAGCGAATGGGGTTCGACTTCATCCTTTGCTATTGTTCTGTGCATCTACCTGTGCACCATGACCCTATTGTTTTGTTACTAAAGCTTTATCATGAGCTGAAATAATTGGAGCTGTAAATCTCCCAATTTTGTTGCTCTTCAAGGGTCCTATAACACTATGATGGGTCCTTGTGATTTTATTTTGAAGCCAGCTCTTCAGCTGTACACAGTAATATTCACTATGGTATGTTTGTAGAGGTTGTATGATGGAATCCACATACCACTTTCAGAAGAGCAGACTTTTTATCAATCTCTAAGAGCGGGAGAAGCACCATCACTAGAAAAAGAAGCAAGGCTAATTCAAGAACAAATCCTTGTGTCTCATATTTCTCACTAGGGTGTTAGGTCTGAAATACGTAAGGATGTTCTAGAAACTGATAAACGGTAGCCACAGAGCAGTATAAGAGAGTGTCAAAGATAATATCCGATATGTCACTGAAAACACAGAGAATGAATACCCCTAAATATGTGGTCAGTCTCAGCCATAACATGGCAAAATGGATGAAACCAAC
Source organism: Ochotona princeps (assembly GCF_030435755.1). Classification (NCBI taxonomy): domain Eukaryota; kingdom Metazoa; phylum Chordata; class Mammalia; order Lagomorpha; family Ochotonidae; genus Ochotona; species Ochotona princeps. The sequence continues at coordinate 34,413,131 of NC_080838.1, forward strand.
ATGTGCAAACACACTCAGGCTGTGCGAAAACAGGATCATTTATTTGTGACTAACAGGAGTACAAGTTGCCTTCCAGTGGACATTTGGGCTGCTTCTATCAAAGTCACACATTTATCTACTCCGATTCAGCACGATAACACTTCCACACTTGACATGTGTTCATGTACACTAATTGCAGCCTTGGTGGGAGCAAGAGGTTGGAAGCAACACAATTTGCCCCAGCAGGGTTCTGGCTAAATAATAATGGCCACCCACACCACACAGTACAAGATAGTTGTGGAAGGAAATAACTTAGTAAGAGCCAATGGACTCCCTTACAGACTGATCTGGAAAGATCTCTGCTGGATGTGATGGCACAATCAGCCCTCATGATCGTGCCTTAAGCTTTGAGATGGCTTTTGTCAGCACCTCAGAAAGTCATATGACCAGTGCTTTGTCCGTACGTAAGCCACCCTGCATGCTGTGGCTCAGGCTCAGGCTTCCCAGCACAGCAGAGATACCACCAGAGAGTCCCCCTGTGGGGTTGGAGGAAGGACATAATTTGGTTCCTCTGGAGAACTTAAATCTTGTCCCTGTAAGAAATTGGGTTCAGGGAGTTCTTTTTCTGACTGTGAGCAACAAAGCCAACTTCATATGGAAGCCAAGAATGGATTTGCTCAGATGGGAAAAAAGAGGCACAGAAGAGCTCATAGGTAGTATGGTTGTTTAGACCAAGGATCTCACATCCTTACCACCACAGGCCTGTGGGAGCCTAACCCTGAGCTACTGAATAAGACCTTGTACATGCCTGAACATGCAGGTACCTGCTCTCCACAGAGTTCTGATTGTCTACCGAGGCCCTGAATTTCACATTTACCCATCTGAGCCAGCTCCATAGCTTCTAGACTAGAGGTTGGCCCTTTGTGATTGTTGGGTAAATCAATGAAGAGACCTGTGGAATCCCCCCAACAGCCTCTTGAGCTTGGTGCTATATTCTACAGAAGAGAAGAATTTGGGACTGAATTGTGCTACATTAAAAAAAGTTATTTATTTATTTTCCTCTGAATGGCAGAATTACGCTGAAAAGGGCTCAATGGTTAGAGTTGGTTAGAAGCCAAAACCAGGAGCCAGGAGCTTCTTCCAAGTTTACCAGGTGGGTGTGGGGACCCAAGGCTTTGGGCCACCCTCTGCTGCTTTCCCAGGCCATAATCAATGAGCTGGATTGCAAGTGAGGCAGCCAGTACATGAACCTGTGCCTGTGTGAGGTGCTGGTGCCATCGTCAGAGGATTAACCTACTGTGCCAGTGTGCTGGCCACCTAGTGTGACATTCATTACTGTTGGAGGGAATTCACCAGGAAGCTCTGCTGTCCTGGCCTTCTCTTCCCTCCTTGGCGAAGGTTTTGGTTATGGATTCAACCTTTAGGATTGACCAATTTTCTACAGTTTAGCCAGCTTATGGACCAACCTTTGTGATATTCTCTTAAGTTTTCTTTTTTTTAATTCCCTGGGGTCATTAGTTTTGCCCACTCTCATTCCTGATCTAGGCCGGTAAATTCAGTCTAGTAAAAACGCGTGTCAACATTGCAAATCGTTCCAAGGAGGAACTATTGCTTTCGCTTTTCAATTGTTCTTTTGTTCTCTGTGCTGTTTGTGTAGGCAAGCAGGGTTGAGGGAAGGGAGAGACTACTTTTGGAAACTTCCGCCCACCTGCTAGCCCATGCCACCCCCAAATCCTCCTACCTTCCATTCCACAGGCAGCTCGAACCTTCCATTGACCACCCAACAGCCTCACTGTTCTGCATCAGGGATCTGCAGTGCCTCCTCTCAGTCATCAGGTGAGCATCCCGCTGTAGAAGAGGAGGCAGCAGGTGCAGCGCCTCCTGGTGGACCGGGCTACAGGTGTACTCACCACACTCTTGTGCGTCCAGACACCTTCTATTATCAGAGTGGCAGTTTGCTAGCAGCAGCCTGAGGACCAGGCAACCTGTTTGGGAGGAAGCAGGCAGCCACCAGGGCCCCTATGATGCACAGGGCTGAGCCCCCAGTCAGGATCGTTCTGGCTAGATCTCTGTCCAAGCTTGCTGTGGGGTGGACAACGTGCCCAGTGAGCGTCCCTTTCACTCCTAGATGCTGTGGCTGAAACTGCCTGGATGCGCTCCCCATCCCCACACCTGCAGTGAACCCAACTCTTAACTGGCATTCAGAATCCTCCCTAGGGGCGCCCCACCCCCAGTCCCCGGACCTCCCTCAACCCAAGAACCCCACCAATTTCCTCTGCCTGCTCCACGCGTTCCGCAGACCAGGTCCACGGTCCCTGGGGGTGGAGAGAGACTCATATCGCTGGGGTGGGGCTCCAAGCCACAATCCCAGGGGTCGTGCGGAAAGCACAGCTTCGGGGATGAGCTGAGCTGGGGTCAAACCTCCGACTGCTCCAGGACACAGCCTCGTGATGGGCAAGCTCATAGGTGACAGCTCACCGCTCACTCTTCTCATAGGAACTGGGTGATTCCACTTCCCGTAGGGCGTGCTGGGTGGCAAAACACGGAGATGAACACCTCCCGAGTGCTGGGCGCAGGCAGGTGCTGCTAGAGGGTGTCCAGAGCAGACAGGGCAGTCAGCGGGGAGAGTGAAGCTGCAGAGCCAGGGATCCCAGTGCAACGGCGGGTGGTGGCCTGTGGCGCGTGCGGAATGACAGGTAACCGGACCTCCAGGGAGCCGTTGGTTCTGGCCGAGCGCGTGCGCGTGGCGGGTGGCGGGTGGTCTGGGAGCCGCAGGGGCGTCCCAAGTTCGGTTTGTCCTTACTCCCCGCAGCTGGGGAGCTGGGGACCAGCTTGGCTGAAACTCCCACAGCCATCCTCAAGCGCTCCCAGGACAGTCGGGAAATGGAGACAGCCTTGAGGTGGGAGGAGCCCAGAGAAGAAAGGATTCTGGTGCCCCGGGCCTGTCAGCCCTGCCACAGGGATTGGGGAGGAGGAAGGGATGGAGGGAGGAAAGGCGCTTACATGGTGGCAGTCAGGCCTCGCTGCTCCAGTGTGCATCCTTTCCTGCCAGCTTCCCATGCAGATACACAGAGTCCCGGGGCGGGGCGGGGCGGGGCGGGGCGGGGGAGGGTGGGCTGGGAGGGACGCGACAAAAAGTGGAAAACGAAGAGAATGGAGGAGTGGCTCTGCCTTAGTACCACCCGAGGGGTCCACAGTATGAGGGTGGTAAATGTGCCAGACTGGAGGGCATAGAGCTGCCCAATCTCCGCAGAGTCAGCCTGGGTAGCAGTCACATTCAAGGCAGACAGATATGATAGATGGTCCCGTCCTGTGTCTAGGTTACCTGGAACAAAATGGGCCCCTCTGGCCAGGGACATGCTGTGCGGGAGGAAACCTCCAATTCCTGCTCTACAAATTGGGATGATTGGCTCAGGAGGCCCCCAGCGGTGTAATAGCTCTCCCCACTAAGAGAGCAGTCTGGGCTCTGGGGGACGGGGATGGCCAGGGGCGAGGGGGAGGATAGAGACCCCTGGCTGATGCACAGCAAGACACATGAATGTAGCATTTGCCTGGGGAGGGGGGCAGTTTTGAACCTATACTGGATCATTTCTTGGAAGCACTACCGTGGCTGAGGGAAAGATGCACAGGTGAGCTGGATTAGCCAGGCCAGAGGAGGGAAAAGGGTGGCTGAGGGACTTCTCTGAGGTCCCTTAACGTCTCGTGATACTGGGAACCTGACTGCCTGGGAAACATCCAAACACAGATTAGCTTTCTGGAATTAGGGTCTGCGACTGCAGGGCTGGTTTAGACCACCAGGGGGCGGCAGAGCTCAGGCACTCACTCAGCAGCTGGAGCCAAGGAAACACTTGCAAGGTCAGGGGGCCTCTTAGGTGGTAGTGGGTTTGTGTTGATGTAACTATGGACAGTGTTGCTCCTGCCTGGGGCTGGCCAGGCAGCAGTGAGCACCGATCAACCTGCAGGTCCTTCCACGAGGGGTGTAGCAGGGTGTTGTCTGAGGAAGGGCTCAGCTAAGGGAACCTCCCTGAAGGTGACCTCACCTTAATGTTGGGCAAACCAGAATTTGGAACCATGGTAACCAGACACACAGCTTTCCAGAGCTGTGGTCAAAATGATTGCTTAGCCAGAGATCGTAAAACGGGTACATTCTCCTGACGCATCTGCTGGCCCATGGCCCATGCTTCAGGAAACCCCAGGTGAGGGTCTTTCCCAGAGCTGGGACATGGGTCAGCCCTCACTCCCAACTCCTCTGGTGATTTATCCAGAGGAGAACTGAAGTGACACAGGCTGCCAGGGCAGGTCAGCATGGACCAGGCCACCACCCAGAGCCCACCAGAGTAGCCCCTGGCCCTCCTTGGGTATGCTGGGAGAGCCAGAGGGTCTAGGTCTCCCTTGGCAGGGGGCTGGGTGTGAAGAGTCTAGTGGGAAGTTGAAGACCTTGGCTGCTGCTGGGAGGGAAGGATTTTGGGGACAGGGCTTCATGGATCTGTGTTGGGCACATCTTGGCACATGTTCACAATGAGCTTGCCTGACCCGAGATGAGAGTGGCAGGAAGGATACCTGTGGGCGGGCGCTGCAGCTGCTTCTGCCCCTGACAGTAGATCAGCAACCTGTGATGGCACTGGGGGCCATCTATCCCAGTAGCAGATCATCCAGATGATGGTGGGCAAGGCTCATCGGACTGAGAGCAGTTTTGATCATAGCAGCAAATCATGCAGTTGCATGGACCCTGCAGCCAGCTGGATCCACAGTGGGCAAGACAGGCATTGTTTGTGGAGAGAGTATCATCCATTTGTGGGCCAACAGCATTTGCCGAGGCTGACCTGTGGTTTGTTTTGTCGCCAGCAGCATATCATAAACCTACCTGTCTATAGCAGACCTGCCAGCACCAAGGACCATTGCCAGCTGCAGGTGCTCGAGCTAAACTTGCAGTGGCATCCAGTGTCATCCACATCCACCTTCCACGGGCCAGGCCCGTTCCTGGCAGAATATCAGCAAGCCGGAGTGGCCATAAGGCTGATCGTGTGCACAGCAGCTGAGTTGGTACCAGACCTGATGCATGCAGCAAACCATCCATATGTGGCCTGACTCCTAGTAAGTGTCTAATAGCTAAACCCAGACCGTGTTCCTTTGCTTGGACAGCACAGCATCAAGCTCCAGCGATGCTGGGCCCAGACGTGTATGCAGCAACCTTGAAGGCCCAGTGGCCTCTGCTTTGGCCAAATAGGGACTGCCAGCTCCATTCAGGTTTGCAGATCATCTAGCCACAGTGACTGTGGGTTCTGTGCCCACATCAGCAGGAGTCAGTGATACTTCTGTCCCCTGCAGTGGACCCATCAAATGTGCTTGCAGTGAGGGTGGCTGCCTCTGCACCATCCAAGCCGGGGTCAGTTCCAACCCCAGTAGCAGATCATCCAGTTTGGGCAGTGGGGCCAAGTGTGTCGATATCAGCTGGCTGAGATGCAGTTTGTTCCCAGCAATACAACATTTGACGGGTCTTCACTGCTGCCAACCACGTTGGGAAAAGCCAAACTGAGACAATGTTCACCTATGACAGAAGATCCTCCACCTGCACTGGCATGGAGGCTGCCCTCATCTCCTAAAGCCCAGGGCAAGGACAGGACTGCCCTGTAGCAGATATTCCATCTGAGCTTTCATTGTTAGCTGTAGTTACAAAATAAGCAAACAAAGGTTATCCAGCTGGGTGTCTCTCTGCCTGCAGTTATGAATCCAGCTCAGCTCTGCTGGAGTGACATCGGTCTGGTATGGGGGCACCTGAGTGTCAGCACAGTCAGGCTCAGGCCCATCCCCAGCAACCTTCCATCTGGCTGTGATGGCATTGGCCGTTCCTGCCACCATCGAGCCAGAGTCAGCTCTTTCCTGGGCTGCAGATCATCCAGATGTGGTGGCACTGGTGCCAGCGCTGTCTCCAGTAGTCTTGCTGGAGCCTGTTCCTGTCATAATCAAGAAATGATCTTGACTTTGTTGTGCCTACAGCATTCCAGCCAGAATCACCCAGTACTGTCTATCGCTGGTAGCAGATAATCCTAGGTTGCACTGGGGCCAGCCTCATCCTTCACAGCTGTACTAAGGCTATTTCCGTGGCCAGTATCAGATGATCCAGCTGTGGTGCTGGGGCCCACCCATATCTACAGATGTTGCATCACGGCCAAAGCCTTGTCCAACAACAGGTCATCCATTGTTGGTAGTACTGGAACAGCCGTGCCAGTGGCAGCCTGGTCAAAGGCGGCCCTAACCCAGGCCCCCTACCCTCACCCCAGTGACGGATTATCCTGCTTAGGTGGTTTGAGGCTAGCCTAATACCCAGAAGTGGGCCATCCAGAATGATGTGCTGGTGCCCTCTTCTCTTCCCTGGCATCATGTTGTCCACATAGGGTGGCATTATAGCTGGCTGTCTCTTCACCTATCATACCAGGGGCAGGAATCCGTCTGAGGCAACGTATCCTCCAGTTGCAGTGGCATGCAGGTTGGGCCTGAAGTCATGCCAGAAGCAGCTGTGTCTCCAGTGGCTGACCGTCAGCTGTGGTGATACGGAGCTGGTCTCATCCCTGGCAGTATATCATCCAGCTTTGGTGGCTCTGCAGCCAGCTGTCCCTGTTTCATGGCAGCAGGTTCCACTTCCATCCTCAGCAGCAGATCGGTTTGCCTTGGGGCTGGCCTCCTGTATAGCAGTTGAGCTCCTGTCCTCAGCTGCGAGTGGGGCCAGGCATGCCTGCAATGATTACTGTGGCAATGGACTTGATGCTGGCTGTTTCTTAGCCTCAGCTCCTGAAGTCCTCCCGCACTCTCTTCTTGGTCCTCGTCGCCCTTGCCCTGTCCTGGGACTATTTTTCAGTGCTATTTGGTTGCCAGTGGCTGCAGTAATGCCTGCTTATGGTCAGGGATGCAGGCCAGGGTCATTGAGAACCACTGGCCTTGCTAAAGTGTTGCCATTGCACCTCAGTTTCTTCACCTGGGAAATGGGATCTACACGCTAAATGTATCATGGAGATGGGAGAACTTAGAAGTGTGAAAGTTCCCTGCACACAAAGAGAGCTTCACTGGCCCCCAGCCCCTGGAAAGAGAGGGCCCAGCCAAGGGACCATGTGGAAATGGTGGCCTGTAGGAGACACCTCCTCGGGGGCTGGGGGGAGGGGTGCTAGTCATGTGAAATGCAGCAACCGTTGGTTGTGCACTTTTCCCTGTGCGCAGGAGTGTGACTCCAGTGAAAGCAGCACAGCACTGATTTTGCCCAGAGATGTTCCAGGCTGTAGCGTGCCCAGAACAAGCAGGGAAGTGGGCCAGGGCATGTGACCCTCCACACACATCCATCTGGCCGGTACATAGCCTGGCATCTAGGTGGGAGGGGCTGGACTTGGCAGCAGGGGGGGACACAAAGGTGATATTGGGTCACTGGCCTGCATGTTAGAATGTTTGTCTTGAAGGCCTTTGAAGCCACAAATTCTAGGCCCAGAGTTGTGGATCAGTGGGTAAAGCTGCCCCATGTGATGGCAGCATGCCCCAGTGGAACACCAGCTTATGACACAGGGACTCTGCTTTCCGTCCCGCTCCCTGATAATGCTTCTGGGAAATCAGTGAGTTTGTCTGAGCTGCTGTCACCCACCCGGGTGACCTAGTTGGAGTTCCTCACAGCTGATGGAAGATTTTTTCCCCCTCTACTCTCGCTTTCTCCGTCCCTCCCATCATTCACCCTCTCAAATCAATAAATCAATGTAAAACTTAACACCAGTTCTTAGAAAATCCTTGCTAACTTTTCTGGATGCTAGAATGTGAGACAATATAGATTGGAGTTAGGATTGTGTCAGAAACACAGTTGGAAATGATGCAAAGTGTAAGGTGTTAGAAAGACACTAGGGCTCACACGGGTGAGGAGGGCTAGTGTGTGCTGTGCAGCTGGAGCTTGGAGCCTCAGTCACCTGGTCACCTTCCCACCGGCTCTCAGAAGCTCACCAGCATCCTCTCCTGCTGCAGCTTACTCCCTCTAGCCAGTGGCTAAAAATGGTGACCAACAGCAGCTAAGCTTCACTCACTGCAGTTTCGGTTGCTGGAGAGAGGCCCACCCACGCTTCCTCTTGTGTGGAGTCAGCCCACAGCAGGAGCTTGTGCTCTGGTTCCAACAGCTCTGGTCTGGTGCCCACCACACTGTATGGTACAGAAGATGCCAGGGGCCCTCATCACCACCCCAGGGTGGATGGACTCCTATTCCCCTTTGTTTCTAGCCCCCTCCCTGATGGTTCCATTTTTGTCTGTTATGTTCATCTGTTCATCTGGGTCAGGCTTAGGCAACTAGGGCTTGAGTGCTGGTGGACAATGTGCTGAACAGTTGGCTTTTTCTGCTGTAAAGGTGAAGAGGGACGAGGCAGCTACCTGCTCCAACTCAAAATCTCCCTTGTTTTCAATGTGTTCAAGATGTGTTCTAATGTGCTTCTAGTAGCATTGTTAGCAGGAATGGTGTCCTCCCCAATAACTGACTCTTAGCAATAATGAGGAGGGTGATGGGGTGAGGCTGGTGCAGGTCGCTGGGCACATATTCTTGTGCATCATGGAAAGACTGACACTCAGGAAAAGTGGCTTCTTTCTAGAGGTATGGGTGGTATCTGAGGTACACAGGTGCTGGGCAGCTCAACTGGGCAGTTCTGGGGGGCTTCTCTGAAGCATGACAACTGAGCAAGCACAAGGTGAAGATACAAGAGTGATTGAGAAGGAAACTCAAAAAAGGAATTTTGTGGGAATACTTGGCAGAGACATACAGAGATGTGAGATTAGCAAGAAGCCATATCCCACAGTAGGGTTGGAAGTATGGTGTGCGTATAGGTACAGGTAATTATGGGTAAGGTGGGCATTTGGCACAGTGGCTGAGATGTTGCTTGGAATACTACAGTCTCATTTAGGAGTGCCTGGGTGCAAGTCATGGCTTTTTTTTTTTTCCAGTTCTAGCTTCTTGCTAATGCATCTCCTGGGAGGCAGTGGTAATGACCCAAACACTTGGTTCCCTGTGACACATGTGAGACACTCAGACTGAGTTTCAGGTTGGTCCAATCCCAGTTGTCACAAGCATTTGGGGAGTGAATCAGAGGATGGGTGATCGCTCTCTGAATGTGTCTCTTTGCCTTTAAATTTAAAAAGAAATAGATAAAGATGAACACACTTTCAAAATAGGTAATATTAAAGCGACATTACACGTACAAAAATGACATGTAAAACCAAATAATTTGCCTCAACCTGGAAAGTCTGTAGATTCATAGAAAAATTTCAGCAAGAGAAGAGTGACACAATAGTGTCACAATCACAGCAGTGGTCTCAGGTTAGAAATAACTCTGCCTCTACTTTAGGCAGCTGGGTTACATACTTGGAACTAGGTAAGTTTGACCTACGTAAGCGTTACACTGATGAGCGAAAAGCAGCCAGTACCAGGTTCGCATTCTGGCTTGACTCACACCAACTTTGTGTTAACCATACCACTGTGCCAGCACAGTTGATTCTTCTTTTCTTTTTAAAATTCTTTTATTTTAATAATCTTTACAAAGTTGATTAGGGCACAAATGGTCAAGGGCTACAGAAAAGTGGTAAGACCATTGTTTCCACATTAATATTTTTTTTTCTGTATTCGAGGTGAGGGGAGAGATAAAGGGAAAGGCCCCATCCAGCCTCCTACTTGTCCCAGGTCCCCATTGTGGGGCATGCTTCAAGGGTCCTGCTCAAGCAGTTTTGATAGTTCAACAGTTCTGATTGCTGCCAATCTTGCTGCTCCAAGCACAATAAAATCTCTTCAGATTCCACCGGCTGACATAGTCTATTCATGGTTGGGGTTCTGAGGTCAGCAGTTCAGTTGGAGGGATCCCTAGAGAAACTTCATCTAAGGTGATCCCAGACCTGATTCTTGCGTGTGCTTGCCAGTACAGGGTCCGGCACAGTCCATCACCCCGATCAGCTTATGCCTGTGCTGGTGGCTATAATTGCTGGGTCAGCTTTGTTTCCAGCCCTGTCTTCCACAAGAACCAATGGGTGTTGCAGTCCAGCCCAATTCTAGCCCACTTCATACTCGGCCCTCATGCAAACCAGTGGGAGCTGCAGCCTAGTTGGGGCGACTCCCCACAAACTCCACTAGATCTGTCGCCTACCCTGATTCTCATGCTTGCCAAAGTGGTCACAATTGCCACTGCTGCGCTGATCTGAAGCCTGGAGCCAGGAACTTCTTCCGGGTCTCCCACATGGGTGCAGGGTCCCAAGGATTTGGGCCATCCTCGACTGCTTTCCCAGGCTACAAACAGGGAGCTGGATGGGAAGTGGAGCTGCCAGGATTAGAACCAGTGCCCATATGGGATCCCTGTGTGTTCAAGGCAAGGACCTTAATAATTACGCTATTGCACCGGGCCCAAAAAATTCTTTTTAATAGCTGCCATTCATATGTACTATGAAATGATTATGGAAAGGGCAGGATGAAGAAGTGGTTAAGGCTGGAATCCTAGTTCAATGACTTCCTCTTATGGATGTCATATTTATTTATATTTTATGATATGATTTGTCCCCAAGGGTTCATGTGTTGGTAGCTTTGTCCCCAGTGTAGTGGTACCAAGACGTTATGGAGCCTGTAGGAAGACCTAGTTGGAGGTGATTTATGCTGCCCTCCTGATAGCTTAATGCTGCTTTTTTGGAATGAGTTAGCTCTTGCCAGAATAAGTTGTTATAAAGCAAGTAAGACTTGCCCCTCCTGGGTATCTACCTGCTGGCCTGTCTTGTCCTACCATCTACTCTGCAGGTATTCCTATCTTTGGGATGCTATCTGCCATGAGGGCCTTGCTAAAGGCCAAATCAATGGGGTTGCCCAACCTGAAGCTTTCAGACTCCAAGACTATGAGCTCAACTTCTTTTATTTATATTTTATTCAGTTAGGGCATTTTGTTATAGCAACAGAAAATGGACTAATGCACTCAACTAATAATCTTAGGACCTTGAGCCAAGTACTTAAAAAATATAAGTTACATTGAAAAAGTGAGATTGCTAATGGCAAATCAACTCAGGACATCTGTTTGTGGAAGCCTGATACTTAGCGCTGCTCTTGGGACACAGTAATCAATGTTGGTCATCATTACTTTATGGCCCACAAAGCCGGATCTTTTATCTATAAGTAAGTTCACATTTAAATAATAGGAAGAGCTCAAATAGCAGTAGTGTAGGCAAGATAAAAATATAATTTTGTACAACTCCAGATTCTTATTATCTGTGCCTAGACTGATGTCTTTTCCCCACTAAATTTCTCTTCCAATTTAAGAATCATTTCTACTATTTATGTTTGCCCAGCCAAATCTTGATTTCTTCATCATAGTATGGTAATTATAACACTTGGGACTTTGAAGAACAATGTTCAAGTACATCAGCAATTAAGGTTATGTAATTTGAGGTAGGGAGAGATTATAAATCTGTTTGAAGCATCCTCAGGATCCAGGTGAGAGGTAAAAGTTCTGAGGTCTTTGGGGTTCAAGTTCATTAGAAGAATCATCAAAGCAAAAGGTAAAAAGCCTACTTGTAGGTGTCCTCATTAGTGTGTGAAGCAAAAAAACAAACAAAAGTAGACAAACTACAACATGAAACATCATAATCCAAATGGCTTAATGGTGGACACACACCATTCAGGATTCCATGGAGACACAATAACCCACATACAAAGGGAGGGGAAGGCTGCAGATGAGATTCAGCATGAGAGTTACCTGGGGCCAGGTGATGGAGAGAGGCTCAACAGAGAGGACTATTTGCTTACACGTGCATGGTGACTCCTGATTAAGGCCTCCATGTTGGAATGATGGCTCTGTGGATGCCTACTGCTTAGCAATAACTCTTTTTACATAAATGGATATCAGAAGAGAAATAAACTCCAACAGACTGTAGCAAAAACAAAACAAAGTTTCCAAGCAGAAAATATGGAAAGATAAACCCTTAGAAATAAGTTTAATAAGGCAGGCACACTCTTGGGGTCTAGGGGATTGGAGTTTACATGTCAACTTTCTTTTTTTTTTTTTTAAAGATTTATTATTATTATTGGAAAGCTGGATATACAGAGAGGAGGAGAGACAGAGCGGAAGATCCTCCATCCGATGTTTCACTCCCCAAGTGAGCTGCAACGGGCCGGTGCGCGCTGATCCGATGCTGGGAACCTGGAACCTCTTCCAGGTCTCCCACACGGGTGCAGTGGCCCAAAGCTTTGGGCCGTCCTCTACTGCTTTCCCAGGCCACAAGCAGGGAGCTGGATGGGAAGTGGAGCTGCCGGCATTAGAACCGGAGACCATATGGAATCCCGGGGCTTTCAAGGCGAGGACTTTAGCCGCTAGACCATGCCGCTGGGCCCTACATGTCAACTTTCAAGTGATGTCATCTTTTTCTGAACTCCGTGTTGTCTTCTAATAATACAGCCGGATTTTTTGGGCTGGATTTCAGCTTTGCTATGGTATATGATACAAAACTTCCCTGTTGATAACTTCAGTGAACTTGACCATGATTGCTCACAGTCTCTAGCAAATACCTGGGTTAACCGTCCAGAACACGAAAAAGACAAAGACAAACCCTTTTGTGTCACAAAGGAGTCCTCCGAGTCCTCACACTGGTGTCTTTGTTGGGGAGATTGGTCTGAGTACCTGGGATGTGAAATTTTGCCAGATGGTTAGTGTCATCTGTGATACTCCGTCCTCTCTGACTTTTTTTTTCTATGCTTCTAATCCTGAAATTATAATGGAAGGCAAATTGTGGAAGGTGGGTATTCTGTCATGAAGAAAACAATACATTTAAATCTAAAGTATTGTCTTCAAACTAGTTTTGCTGCTTAGTAGCTATTCGACCTCAGATAAGTCAGTTCACTGCCAGATGGCTTTATACAGTGAGATTACCGTGTTCTTTATCAGGCACTTCCAACATCGACAGGAATAATATATAATGTCACTTTATAAAATGTGAAGCACTGCAGTCTAACTGGGCTTGTCAGCTTCACTGCTCTGAATGTTACAGCACAAAGCTTCGTCCAGCACAGGGTTTTATTCTTTATTGCTCTTGGTCTTTTTTTTCTTACATCAGCACAAGATTTTAAAATATTCAGTCTTAAGAGAATGATCAAATCACCTTACTTTTTTTGGCCATTCTTGCCTCTACAATAGTTCATGTGCAACTGAAAGCTGCTGCAGTATTTTAGCTCACCAAGCATTGGTGAGCTAGAGAAAACAGCCATGCAGGCTTAATTTTAGTTTTCCTAGGGAAAAAAAAAAAACGTTCTTTCTGGCAATATTCCCTTAACAAAATTTCTTTCTCTTGTAACCTGTTGTCATCTATTTTTTATTTCAGACAGAAAAGTGGCATTGATATAAAGCAACAAATAGTTTCCATTTTATTATAAACAGAGATGTGGTTTAAATCTTCCAAGAACTGACATTAAAATGCAGATGAGATATATCTCTGAAGCAAGTTACTTTCTCGAATATTCATTAAAGAACTCGTGTCATCTTTATTGCCAACAAAGAAATATTGCTGGAATGCAAGTGCTTGTGAAAAGTTAATTCTGATCTTTCTCTAACACAGTGTTCAAAACGTATCACCGGCAGCCATTGCTTTGGATGAGGCTTCTGCACAAATTAGTCTAAAAATGGAATCATTCATGCTCAAGTTCTCACCACCAAAGGGAAACTGAATTGCTACTTAACAGATCTAAAAGTCCAAGAAATCATTAGAAAGACACGCTGGCTAAATTTCCAAAGCAACACAGTTTTCATTGGTATGATAAGAAAGTTCCAATAGCTTTAATTCAAATCTAGGAAGGAAGGAAGGAAGGAAAGGTCTGTTCTATTACTAGTGTTATTCTGCTCCCAATATCCTGCTGATGTGCACCCTAAGACACAACAGGCGATAACTAAAGTTCTTGAGTGCTCACTTTTGATGAAGGAGACCTACATTGAGTTCCTGACTCCTGGGATATGTCTGGCCTAGATCCAACTTTGTGGACATTTGGGAGTGAATCAGCAGGTGGGAAGTCTTTCTGCCTCCGTCTTTGTCTATGTCTATCTTTGTTTCTCTGCCTGTCAAATAAATTAAAATATAATAAAATTTAAAAGGAAGAGAATAATTTTCTATTATAAAGAAATATCCAACATGCATTTTATTCTTTTATTGTATCTTTAACCTTTTTTTTTTAAGATTTACTTATTTTTATTGGAAAGGCAGATTTATAGAGAGAAGGAGAGAGAGAAGGATCTTCTACCCTCTGGTTCACTTCCTAAGTGGTTGCAACAGCTGGAGCTGAACCAATCTGAAGCCAGGAGACTCTTTCAGGTCTCCCACATGGGTGCAGGGTCCCAAGGCTTTTGGCCATTCTTGACTGTTTTCCCAGGCAGTAGCAGGGAGGTGGATGGGAAGTGGAGCAACCAGGACATGAACGGGCACCCATTTGGAATCCTGGTGCTTGCAAAATGTGGATTTAGCCACTGAGCCATCATGCTGGGACCTCAACCTTTCTTTAGTATAAGTTTTATAGAAACCAACTTCTTCCACTCAGCTAATGGGAACTCCAACTCTATTTTCAGATATGAAATTTTGCCTGATTCTAGAACCACACAACATAAAGCCAAACAGGATCTCTAAATTTCTGTAATTTTGTCCCTTGAGAAAAAACCAGGGTGCATTTTTTTAAGTGCTGAGAATAACTCAGTTTAGAGTCTCAGGTGCTAAATGTCCATCTTGGCATCATGAGCAAACCATCTGTTTTTCACTGTTAATAACTTTGACATGGGCATTCACAGGCTTTCTTTCTCAGGAGTGTCCTGAGTTCTCATAAAATGCTCCAGCCAAAACCTGGATTGAGGATTTCATTTTGCAGTCTTTGAATGAGGCTGATAGGTCCTAGTGAGGCTAAATAACTTTTCCAGAATCACAAAACATTTCAGTGGAGGAAGATACATGAGTCTCAAGCTTTAGTTAATTCCAAACTCTATGATCCGTGAGGCCATGCTTTCCTGGGGTGGCTATGTGAGGTACTTGGCAGAGGGCATAGTAGGTGAGATTCTTTCGTTGCAGTTAGCAGTAAGTGAAGGACACTCACAAAGCTCTCTAATGGAAAGTTAGAGAGCTAGGTGGGACCAACAAAGACCCAAGATCATTTTAGAAGAACCCCTGGATATCTAGACAGTGGGGTGCACTCTAGGTTTCACTTTAGAATGAAGATCTCTGAAAGTTGTTTGAAGTATCTTAAATCAGTTTCCTAGTATTTCAAGGTTCCAGAAGAGTTATTCCTATTGGCCTTAGTGGTATTAAACACTTTTTGACTTTGGCAGAAACAGAGGTCCTGATTACACAAAGCACCATCAAGACTGCTTGTGACTGGGAAAAACAATTTCCCCCCCAAACAAATAAGCATTCTCTTACAAAGGGAAAAGGAGTGCTGAGATGCAGTATCCCAAAATGTCAGTGAAAATCCCTAAAGAGTCATTCTGCATGTCATCAATCTCACTAATACTCAAAACATGACTTGTTTCTACATCGTGCCCTTTAGTTGGAAGCCCTCCAGTCAGTCTCCTCCTTGGTTCACCAGGTACTGTCCCAGTGGCCTTCTTAAACTGTTGATTTCCCACATTGAGACGTGGTCCCTAGGCCTCCTCAATCCCTCTGCTGAGCCTGCTTGCTTTGTAAGAAGCTCCAGGGCTTTGGATTTCAGCCATGCCTGCTCTCCACCTTCTGATCTCCTGTCATTGTGTCTTTAGACAGATCACTGCCCTGGAGACCAGCTTGGCCTCTTGGCTGGAGGGAAACTGGACAATGAAAGTGGATGCCAGCTGTGAGGATGTTGGATCTCTCCCACTAATCCTCAAACAGGTCCTGAAATGAGAGGAAGAAAGCAGAGTCTGGAGATCAGCCAAGGCTTGGCACTGGTGAACAGACAGCCCCAGTGGGATTAATCCTTTGGCCTGAGTGATGGTGGCATTTGCCCTTGTTTTACTAGTTTCAGTGCCTTTGCAGAAGAGTGGCAATTGTAAGTCTATATAGGAATAGAGGTGTACATTGGTCATGTTTGTGAAGATGGAAGTTTCCCCATAATCCCGAGAGCCTTCATCAGCTCAGTATTACAGCGGGGAGGAAGAATAAACCTGATAGAATTGCTCATTTCTGTTTAAGAATTTCTAAGATGATCTTAGATGAAAATTCATATTGCATTCTCCTGAAGGTGTTTTTCATGTCACTTTCAGTCTTTCGAAGGTCTCTGACAGTGATTGTCATGCACTTGGCAATCCATTTGCACAGAAGACTGCAAACTGTGGTCTTGGGCTTATCACCCATCAGGCCTGAATTGCTTTGCCATAAGTATGGTTGCCTTGGAAACATGCATTTTTTCCCATATATGCTAAGTGGTTCTTCTTCATCATTGCTTGTCCCCATATAACATTCCCACATTTTTGTTATTATTGTTGTACAGGTATTTATTGCATTTCTTTTAAGCTCCCACTGTAGGTCTCTTAGTTCTGTTTTCTCCCTACACGCTGTGCTGTTTATTGTCCGGCTATTACCTGGCTCTCTGTCCTCAACTGCTGCATAACTTCCCGCTGTGAATTTATCTTTATTGCCTTGGGTTGGCAATGGCTCCATGGAAATATTGTGGTTTCATTGTTTTCCATTTTCTTAAAACACTTAGAATAGCACATGGTAAGGGAGGCACTCAATAACCTAGCTATGGTGTAAGGTGTTTTTCACAGCCACATATTAAATTCTCCTGAGCAGTTTCTCAAAATGACAGCGATCCCTTGGTGCCTGTGGTGAACTGATGTCAAGATCTTTCATCTATAAAAACCCAATTTTCTAAATAGGGTCACTATCAGAGAATAGGTGTTAATATTTGGACTTCTTCCCTGCTTTAAAACGTAGCTATTTGTAGCCTTAATTATACCTATAAAAACTCTTTCTGCCATTCACTAAACTGTAATCCACTGGGATAAAGCTCATGATGGCCATCTCAAAATGGTTGTTCTTATTTCTTGTGGCATTTACTTACGAGAAGTTTTAGCCTACACTCAACTTAGTTCTTTTAAGATTTATTTATCTTTATTGGAAAGGCAGATTTACAGAAAGGAGAGACAGAACGATCTTCTATATGCTGGTTCACTGTCCAAATGGTTGCATAGGCTGGAGCTGAGCCAATCCAATCTGAAGCTAGGAGCCAGGAGCCTCCTTCAGGTCCTCCACATCGGTGCAGGGTCCCAAGGACTTAGGCCATCCTCAGCAGGAAGCTGGATGAAAAGTGGAGTGGTTGGGACCTGAGCCAGTGCTCATGTGGGTTCCTGAAGCTTGAAGGGGAGGATTAGCCAATTAAGCCATTGAACTAGACCCTGATGGAGTTGCATTCTAACCACAATGGTCTGAGAAGTAGATATTTAGAGTATTTTAAATAACTTGGCCTGGCGCGGTGACCTAGCAGCTAAAGTCCTTGCCTTGTGCATGTCAGGATCCCATATGGGTACTAGTTTTAAACCCAGCAGCCCCATTTCTCATTCAGCTCCTTGCCTGTGAGCTGGAAAAGCAGTCAAGGATGGCCCAAAGCCTTGAGACCCTAAACCTGTGTGGGAGACTTGGAAGAAGCTTCGGGCTCCTGGCCTCCGATGGGCTTAGCTCCGGCCATTGTGGCCACTTGGGGAGTGAATCAATGGATGAAAGATCTTCCTCTCTGTCTTTCCTCCTCTGTATATCTGACTTTCCAATAAAAATAAATAAATCTTTAAAAAATTTTAAAGAACTGGCACCAAATATTGAAACTACTAAGTCATATTTTGCTTTACCTTAGCTATTCCTCATGTGAGAATATTATATAGTACCTTGAAACTATTGCTTTATCTTGAAGATTAAGATAAATAACTGCAGAAACAGAGAACCAGGGGCTAGAGGTGTGGCATTATGGATTAGGCCTCCACCTGCCGAAGGTGCTAGCATTCATGTAGACACCAGTGTGAGTTCTGGCTCTTCTACTTCAGATCCGGCTCCCTGCTAACACGCCTGGGAATGCAACAAAAAAATTACCCATGTGGGAGGGAGACCTGAAGACCTGGAGGAGGCTCCAGGCTCCTGACTTCAGATTAGTCCAGCTCTAGTCATTGTGCTCATTTTTCTTCTCTCTGTATATCTGCCTTTCAAATAAAAATAAACAAGTCTTTTTTGAAAAATAGAGGACCAGACAAGATTTTCAGAACTTTTGGCTCTTATCACTCTAGTTAAGTTTTTTTTTTAAGTGTAGTTAGTTTTTATTTTTTGCTGCTGTTTCTTTGTGTGTGTGTGTCCTTTTCTGTCTATAGTACAGAGTGACAGAGAGGAAGAGAGATCTTCTCTCCACTATCTCAGTCCTCAGATGGCTACTGTGGTTGAGGACGGGCCAGTTCAAAGTCAGGAGCCAGGAACTACATTCAGCCACCCACATGCGGGCAGGAGCCTGAGCATCTGGGCCATCTGCTGCTGCTCTCACAGATCATAGGCAGAGGGCTGGATCACAGGCAAATCATCCAGGACTCAAAACCGTGCCCATATGAAAGGCCAACACTACATGCAGAGATTAGCTTGTTAAGCCACCACATTAGTCCTATTGTGTTTTATTTTATTATTTTATTTACCTTTAACGGTAACTTATTTATCTGAAATATAGTTACAGGGACAGAGAGCTCTTCCATCCCTGGTTAACTCACCAAATGACTTCATCAGCTGGGGCTGGTCTATTGCAAAGCCAAGAGCCAAGAACTTCATTCAGACTTGCCAATTGGGTAGAGACCCAAGGACTTGTACCATCTTGTGCTGCTTTCCTAGGCACATCAACAGGGAGCTGGGTCACTAGTGGAGCATCCTTGGCTGGAACCAGTGTCCCTACGGGTTGTTAACATTACATGTAGTGGTGCAACTTGCTATACCACAATGCTGGCCCCACAGATCATCACTCATTCAATGTCTTACTTCTCAATGCTCTTTTGGGGGGATTAAGTTTCTGACACATGAACTTTTGAGAGATGGGTACATGCCTAAGCTACATCATACCTGGAAAGTGATCTTGTGTGGACTACTTGTGAATGCCTCAGTAACAATGGAAACCACTTACCAGTGTTAATTAAGCAAGTTATTTAGCCTTCCTTGGCCTTCATTTTCCTTAATTAGAAAACTGGGATGGTACTAGTATTAACAGCCATCATAAAGGCCCTTGTGAGAATTAAATGAGACAATGAAAAACATACATTTGGCAAAATGTTTGGAAGAGCATGAATGCTCAATGCATCGTAGGTACTCTTCTGATTACCAAAAATAATATTGCAGTTTTCCTCAGATGGAGGAGACCTTGAAGGTGTAGTTAACCTCCCTTTTAATAGATGATAAAACACAGAGGCCAAAGAGTCAAGAATAGAACCTAGGGGAAATAATCTACTAATTCTTTAATATACATATATTTTAAAGATTTATTTAATTTTTATTGGAAAGTTAGATATACAGAGAGGAGGAGAGACAGAGAGGAAGATCTTCTGTCCGCTGATTCACTGACTGCAACGGAGGAAGCTACAACCATCCGAAGCCAGGAGCCAGGAGCTCTTCTGAGCCTCCCACGCAGGTGCAGGGTCCCAAGACTTTAGGTTGTCCTCAACTGCTTTCCCAGGCCAGAAGCAGGGAGCTGGACGGGAAGTGGGGCCACTGGATTAGAACTAGCACCCATATGGGATTCCGGTAAAGTGCAAGGTGAGGACTTTAGCCACTAGGATATCGCGCTGGGCCTGAGGTATCTATTAATTCTATTCCCTATTGAGTATTGCCTTCTAGTCTGCTTAAATATCTATGCTGTGTGAAGGATGGTAACAAGGATTTGGAGGGCGGATCTGACTATGCCTTCTGCCACCTCATTGATAGCCAAGGATGATTCGGTTGGTTAGGCGAGGGCATCCTCTTCCTCCTCACTGCTTTTGCTCTCTTTACATTCCTCCCAAAGCTGCGCGCTTGGTGGAAGAGGATGACCAAGCCCGCTAGAGGAGACTGGTCTTCTGTCAAGGGTATAGCAGTACCAGCACTCCTCTGGTAGAACCTCCAAGCAAGCTTCCCAGGATATAACAGCGACTGAGAACTCAGGAAAACTTGACCTCCTACGATGATTTGATGAATGGAAAGACCGGCTTTAGGGCAGCACTCATTAACCAATAGCTTAGTGACCATGACATGGCCATGGGATATACTCTGGGGAGAAGGCAGAAGAGTTGCTGAAAACGAGAAGTGAGCTGCCAAGGGTGCTAGATGCCGTGGCGGCTCACGAACAGGAAATTACTTGTGCCCAACAGGTGGGCTCTGAACTGCAGACAGAAATCCTGGGTAAAAAAAAAAGTAGTGTGCATGCCCACAGCTGCCTCATCCTGGGTTTGACTGCATCCCACTCCCAAACACATTTCCTACTCTAGCTCTCTCCGCAGGTCAAAAATCTCCCTGCTGGGAATGACAAACCGGGCTTTCTCTCCAATCACTGGAACACAAAGAGCTTCATGCCCCGCGGGCTCCGTGCTTTCCCCTATTAGAGCAGCCTTGCATTTGGATCCTGTTTCCTTCAATTCCTGGGAAACACCTGCATGCCGATAGGCACAGTCTATGTGCAAGATCTGGTGGCGTGAAGCGATTTAGGAACAGTGATGCCAAGTGCAGAATTTTTCAGAACATGGAGCTTAATTATGCCATGTGATGGAGTTTTAACTGTGGCTCTCATCCCTTTAACTATGTGACCTTGTACAAGTTACTTAATGTTCACAAACTTCTCTTTTCTTGTCAATAAAACAGATAATGATAACGATAGTAACAACAGTACTGTATCTATACCTTTGTATGATGCTATGAAAATTTAATAACATCCATAATCAAGAAATATTAGCCAGAGGTTGGCTCAGTGGCAAGCTAATTTTTTTTTTTAAATTTTTAATTTTATTTATTTATTTGCTTGCCTAAGGTGACAGTATCACCTTAGGTTTGTGTCCTCGCTGCTCTGCTTCTGATCCAGCTCCTTGATAACGGCTGGGAAAAGCAGCTGAGGATGGCACAGTCCTTGTATAAGGACCTACTTGGGAGGCCTGGAAGAAGTTGCCGGCTTCCAGCCTTGCACCAGCTCAGCTCTGGCTGTTGCAGTGATTTGGGGAGTGAACCAGCAGATGGAAGAGGTCTGTCTCTCTCACGTGCTATAATGCTGGCTTTCAAGTTAAATAGAAAGAGCCTCTATTTATTCATTTATTTTTAAAGTATTAGCCAGCATCATCATCCTTGTCATCAAAGCCTCTTGAGGCCCAAATTTTAAGTCTGAAATCTACTTTTTGGTGGGGCAAATTGTTAGTGAATATAAATCTTTCTTTTGTTGAATGCCCAACATTTTTCATTCAATTAATGCCAAATCCTAAATTTATTTTGATATTTAAGAAAATATTGCTCACTAAATTTTGCAAGAGTAAATTTTCTGGGCATAAAGGCAAGCTCACAAGGTGAAAATAATACTAGCTTTGATCATTAAGCAACTTAGGCTTTATTCAACAATCTTATTAGCCAACAAATGTCTGAACTTTGATCATTAAACAACTTTGGCTTTATTCAACAATCTTGTCATTAGCCAACAAATGTCTGAACTTGAATCCCTTTCCCTCTGGTAGCTAATTTTAGTAAAAGAGATGTGCTTGAGTTAGCAAAAAGGGGACTAAAAAAAAAAAGGTCTCTATTTGGATAGTTTCAGGAATGATAATTACTCTAATCAGGTAGAAAAATGGTTTTATGTAAAATACAATGAAACTGCTTTCAAAGACATGCTGAGTTTGAGGATGCTGACACATTAGCTTTCAATAGAAATTTCTGGTGAGTAGCTGGGAAGTCTATGACTAAAGTACAGGCACAAAGAGGTAGAAGATGCCAGTGCTAGAGCCATCACTTGCCAAAGTATTTGATAAAGAGTGAAAGAGAGGTGGATAAAGATACAGATTTGACAAGAACTAGACGGAAAACAAATTGTCTTTATGAAGAAGAGTGAGAATTAGAGGAAGAAGTCAGAGAAGAATCACCACAGTACCCACCCATGTCCTGTGGCCAGGCAGCCACGGCGAGATGGCAGGAAAGGACTGGCTGAAGTTCTGATCGGCTGAAATCCATAAATACAGTTTTTGTTGAAACCACATTCAGAAGAAGAAGGAGGGCAAGATTAAGGAGGAACAGGAGGATAAGGGGGAGGAGATGGAGGGGAAAGAGGAGGAGGAAGAAGAGAAGGAGAAGAGGAAGAAGAAGAAGGAAGAAGAAGAAATCTCTTGGAACTAAGCCAGGCACTGAATAGCACCAGCTATTCTGAGTAACTCAGCTATCAGGAGAAGGAATGTTAAGAAAAAGCCAGGAAAAAAAAAAAACACATAGCCATAGCAAAAAATTTCAAAGCATGAGGTTTGAAAGTGAAAGTCCACCAATTTAACACTTAAAATATATGTTTGGGTGACTTTCGATAGGATATCAATTTAACATTTGAGACAATTTTTTGGTGACCCTTGACAGAGCTGGTCCAGCAACAGAATAGCTGGATTGTAAGCCATCTTATTAGAGGTAGAGTGCAAAGCAAATGATGAGGAGGTAGACGAAAGTGCTCTGAAAGCAAGAAGGAAAATATGGAAGACCTGGCATGACAGCCCAAAGGGTTGAAGAGGGAGCAGGAATGTTTGAAGTGACATCATGGAGCATCCATGTCATTCAGTAGAGTGAAACTTTAAAATTTGAGGTCAGGGCCCAGCACAGTAGCCTAGTGGCTAAAGTCCTCCCCTTGAATGCACCAAGATCCCATATGGACACTGGTTCTAATCCTGGCATCCCTGCTCCCCATCCAGCTCCCTGCTTGTGGTCTGGGAAAGCAGGGATGACCCAAAGCCTTGGGACCCTGTACCCACATGGGAGACCTGGAAGGGACTCTGGGCTCCTGGCTTTGGATTGGCTCAGCTCCAGCCATTGCGGTCACCTGGGGAGTGAATCAATAGAAATAAATAATAAAAAATAAGTAAATAAAAAATTAGAGGCCAGAGTAGCAATTATTCTTTATTTACATATTTAGGGAAATTGATTAATTTAGAGGTTATCTGTTAAAGCCATCTTCCTGTTTCTAGAATTCATCAATAAATGTGGATTCTACCTAGGCTAGTTGACTAATGTATTCTAGTTAAAGGGTGTGAGATTGTTTCATTAATCTGAATGCATGGAATTTATTGCCTTTGAATTTCAAGTTCTGTCCAGCTAGTGCTGCTGATCCCCAGGAAGGATTGTTTGCGATGACTTGTCTCAGCGACTGTGTCAGCTGCTGGCACGTGGTAACTCCCACCACCCTCCTGCAGCCAGTCTTGAGAGGGGAGCTGACAAGCTCATTAGACTGTCAGCTTAAGAAAATATCAGTCTGGGACATGGCAAGGCCAAAAAGGCTGACACATGTGAAAACGAAGCACTGGAGCCTGCCTAGAAGTTCAAGGCTGCTCGTCTTGGGTTTTTATCTCGTGCTTGAAACACGGGATTTCTCCTGTCTTGTATCATTCAGAAGCTCACAGATGGGGCTGGTGTGATGATTCAACTGGCTAATCCTGACCTGTTCATGTCCTGGCTGCTCAAAATCCCATCTAGCTCCTTGCTTATGACCTGGGAAAGCAGCAGAACATGGTCCCAAGCTTTGGGACCCTGCACCAATGTGGGAGACCCTGAGGAGGCTCCTGGCTCCTGGCTTCATATCTGCTAAGCACCAGCCGTGGTAGCCTTCTCTCTGAAAAGAAAAATAAATTTAAAAACAAAAGAAACTCATATAGTTTAGAGAATGAAAACTATGTTTGAAATGATATCTACAACGGGATCTGACTAGATTTGCAGTGACACCTCAACCATTTGTCATTAACAGAAATGTTTCCACTGACAAACAGCCAAGTCTACTCCAGTTAAAGTTGAGGACAGCTTTAAAGGGAATCAGCTTTCTCATGCCACACACCAACAAGCAAGCAAAATCCATGTAAGCGGGCTTAGAAATGTGGCATTTTCTACCTAGTCTCTGGTGAAATTATCTTTCCTACACAAGACTATCAAGCCAGGGTAATTGTGGTTATCAGTGGTGAAAGAAATGTCAAAGATGACTGCTAGTACTTCCCAGTCTCCTGGCCCCCGCATCATGGCCTTCTGCAGCGTCTAGTTTAAAAAATACAAACTTTGGGCCCGGCGACGTGGCCTAGTGGCTAAAGTCCTCGCCTTGAAAGCCCCGGAATCCCATATGGGCGCCGGTTCTAATCCCGGCAGCTCCACTTCCCATCCAGCTCCCTGCTTGTGGCCTGGGAAAAGCAGTCGAGGACGGCCCAAAGCTTTGGGACCCTGCACCCGCGTGGGAGACCTGGAAGAGGTTCCTGGTTCCCGGCATCGGATTGGCGCGTACCAGCCCGTTGCGGCTCACTTGGGGAGTGAAACATCGGACGGAAGATCTTCCTCTCTGTATATCCAGCTTTCCAATAACAATAAAAAAAAAAAAAATCTAAAGAAAAAAAATACAAACTTTAATTCTCATCCCACGGTGGAGTGTGGGAAATGTAGCCTACGCAAGTCCCACTCCCGGGTGCCGCTTGTGGGGGGCCCAAGTCCTTCTGATCCAGGTCCAACCCAATAAAATAAAATTAAAATAAATCTTTTTTAAAAAGGATAAAAATTCTTTTGAAATATTGCTCTTTGATTCACCTACAAACCTGAATGATATATATTTGTTTCATTAAGGGTCTTTTTTTCATTAAGGTTCCATTTGTTTAGTTTGGGTTCTTTCTAGAACTCAACTTTGTCCTAAGCTGTCTGAATTATATGCATTGATAAACCAATTATTTGTGGCTCAGTCCAAGGGAACAAATTTACAAAGGCCTCCAGATGGCTGTCACACCAAGATTGATGTTGTCTTAATTGAGTATTGTAAAATGGCACATTTCTTTTTTTTTAAAAAAAGATTTATTTTGTTTTTATTACAAAGTCAGATATACAGAGAGGAGGAGGAGAGACAGAGAGGAAGATCTTCCATCCGATGTTTCACTCCCCAAGTGAGCCGCAACGGCTGGTACTATGCCGATCCGAAGCCGGGAACCTGGAACCTCTTCCTCCGGGTCTCCCACGCGGGTGCAGGGTGCAGGGTCCCAAGGCTTTGGGCCATCCTCTACTGCTTTCCCAGGCCACAAGCAGGGAGCTGGATGGGAAGTGGAGCTGCCGGCATTAGAACCGGCACCCAAATGGGATCCTGGCAATTCAGGGCGAGGACTTTAGCCCCTAGGCCACCGTGCTGGGCCTGTAAAATAGCACATTTCTGTTACTCATCTTACTTTGGTATAGTCAGAAGTAATTGACATTTTCTTGGGACCAGCACAATGGCTCAGTTGGCTAATTCTTCATCTGCAAGTACCACCATCCCATATGAGCACCATGCTGCTTCATCTACCATCCAGCTCTCCAATATTAACTCGGATAGCCAAGGAGGATAGGCTTTGGGCCCCTGCACCCATGTAGGAGACCTGGCAGAAGCTCCTGGCTCCTGGTCCAGTTTCCAGTTTCCGCTTGGCCATTATGGATACAAAAGAAGAGGTCTAGCAGATAGGAGCATTTTCTCTTTGCTTCTTAAGAGATAAAAATCAAATTAAAAATCTCTATGTCAAATTAAAACATATCAAACATCTAAATCCCACATCAGAGTGTTTGGGTTGGATGGCTCTCTCCTGTCTCTGACGTCAGCTCTTGGAGAGGCACTGGTGGCAGGCCAAGTAATTGGACCCCTGTCACCTGGAAAACATACATGGAATGAGTTTCCAACTCTTGGTTTCAGCCTGGTCCAGTCCAAGCTGTTGCAGGTTGGAGGAAGCCAGCCACGCGAAGCTCTCTCTCTCCCTTCTTTGGTCCATCTGTCTCCATACATACATACATAACTATTGCATTGGCTTAGAATGCATTGCCACATCATGCTACTTAAAAAAAAAAAACTGGAACAGTCAACATGGCTTTGAGCCATCTTAAGGTAAGACACTGTTAAATAACAACCTTTGGCTTTCTAAAAAATTTTAATCAATGTTTTCATATCTTATTTTCATAAACACTCAAATTTAATAGAATAAAGAATTATAAAACCACATGCTTAAGACCCTAGATTGTTGTCTGGGCTTCTAGTTTCAGCCTGGCATAGCCCTAGTTGTTAAAGGCATTTGGGGGGTGAACCAACAGATGAAAGATCTTTGTCTCTGTTTATCTTTCTGTGTTGCTCTAACTTTCAATGAAATGAAAGGAAAAAAATAAACTTTTAAAAGAGAAATTACATTCCCAATGTGATTCACATTTGTAAAAATTTATAAACATCAGAATTCTGCTATTTAAAATAAAGCCATCTTCTTTTTTCCCATTTGAGAAGTACATCTTATGCATCCAAATGTAGCATAACGAGAATAAAGGCTGTGGGGTTGTTAATTTGATAGCAAAATGTTGACTATTAACTTGTGAACATTAATTTTTAATGTTCTGAAATTCTACCTTACAATTTGAATAATTGTACCTGTTCTCTTTTAAATCAGCCATATATATCTAGTGTATTAATAACAAAAAACCATTGAAGGGGTGACTATAATTTTTTAATATAAAGTTTACTGAAAGTGTAAGAAAATCATGGCCACACATGGATACATTCATAGATGAGTGCACTTGGAGGGGAAAGGTGGGAAAGAGAAAAATGTATTTATTTGTTCTAAGTGTCATGTATGTAAGCATGCATGAAGTACATTCACTCTGTTTTTATTTGTTCATTTGCAATGAAATAAATCCTTGAAAAGTATTTCAGGTGATTGCATTTACGGGGAGTAATTATGCTATAACTGATAAAGTATATTGCTAGGTCTTTTAGTGCACCTTGTCCTTCCTCTTGTGAGTTTATTAACAAGCCTCACTGTGCCTTTTAAATCAAAAAATTCTTATTTAAGAAATGCTCATTCCTAGGAGTATGTAATCACATGGCATCTAGTAATTGGAGAAGTATTTGTTCAAAGGCTTTAGTAAGCTCCATTGGCTGCAGGTAGCTGGTATAACTGAGAGGAAACATATTTTACTGCTCCAGGTAAGGAAAATGTTCCCAAAACTTGACTGATATTTGGAGTTCAATAGGCCTTCAAATTGCTTGTGATTATCTATAAAAGCTGACACTGACGCGACACGAACAAAGGCAGCATTGTAGAACGGGAAAGCACTACTTTGTGAGTCAGCATGTAAGAATTATTCTCATTTTTAACGTTCTCCCAAAGATAATACTAGCAAACTCTCAAGATCATTAGAAGGTGGTCAATCTGCCTGCTGCAGAATCAACTCACAGTAAAAGTCAGTTTCTGCCTCTTTGAATGATCAACATTAAATGAAATACCTATTGACTCCCCACCTTTCAGAACTACTGTTCATCCATTCTGGAACTAATGATTGAGCAAGTCACTTAGAATCCATCCAGGAAAAGAGAAACCACTCAATACATTCCAAACATGGATAGCTTTTACTACAATTTGAGCCTTACACACTGAATGAAAGGTGGAACCACAGAGGTGAAGGAGGCTGACGGCCACAGTCCCAGCCTGCTGCACCTTTGAGTTCTCAAGGGTTTGCACAGAGACCCCTGAATACCAAGGATCTCAGTGAGATTCCCTCCGCCCCTTTACTCAGCAGGACTGGCATGGGTGCTTTCTCAGGAAAGTCACCTGGAAGCTGCTTCACATCTCACAGTCACTTGGTCATCTGCCTGCAATCGCTTCTAGAAAATGATGATTCCCTTCCCTCAAAACCTTGTGCACACTCCTACCATTGCAACAAATTGATAGCCAGCCTTGTTTCCAGCTGCTCCTGTGATGGAGACCTTAGAAGTGGGTGGCAATGATGCCCAGTTGGCTGCAGATGTCTTAGCACATTTGGTAAGCTCATAGTCCTGTACTGAATGTGTGGAGAATTCAAAAGTGATTCTTGTGTGAATCTTGTTCCCATCTTACTCCCAATGCATAAAAAGGAAAAAAACATGTAGGTAAAACTGCTGTAGTCAACCCCTTATCTATGCTGCAGACGCTCAAAACCATAGGTAATTCCAAACCCAATATATGCCATGCTTTTTCTGGTACATATACAACTACCATAAATTTATAAAATACACTTATAAATAGCCACAGTAAGAGATAGCAATGCTAATGCACAATAAAATAGAACAAGCTAAGCAGCATTAATGAAAGTTATGTGAATGTGGTCTCTCTTAAAAACGTCTTACTGCATTTTCACCTTTTTTCAAGGAAAGGAAACACTTTCTGGCTCTTTAGCATATTCAAATTGTCAGTGATATTACTCTAGCTCTTTGGGGGCAATTATTAAGTAAAATAGGGGTTACTTGAAAACAAGCATTGTGATATTGTGACAACCAATCTGATATCTGAACTAGTTACTAAGTAACTAATAGGAGGGTAGCATATATGGCATGGATACTAGAAAAAGTGATGATCTATATCCCAGGTAGGACAGAGCAGAGTGGCATGAACTCTCATCACATTACTCAAAAGACTTCACAATTTAACACGTATGAAGAGTTTCTTTCCGGAATTTTCCATTTCATAATTTTTGGACTGTGGTTCACTGAAGATAATTAAACACGTGTAAAACAAAACCATGGATAAGGAGGGACTAATACAGTTCAAGACCAAAAAACAAAATCAAGACAGAGACTGGTGTTGTGACAGTGAATTAAGCAGCCACTGACTATAATGCTCGCTTTGCAGAGAACTCCATGAACATGGTATAAGAGGCAGAGATTGAAATACTAGGAATATCATATAATTTCACGTGACTGAAGAAAGGTTTTCTTGAAAAAGAGCAAAGTGGAGAGAAGATTCCAGAAAGTAGCATTTGTTTCATCATAGGACACCATCATTAAATATGGGTTGGAAATTTATAGGGCATGCTTAGGGACCTAAGATTTTGTTATGATTCATTGGCTTCAGGAGGATGAGAACCTACCACTTTGTTATTCAGGTGGATATCTGCATAAACCACATGTCCTTTAGATGTGAAATGACTCCTATTCTTCTCAGTAGATTATTTAAAATTTTTATAAACCATTCTGAGTTTGGTGAGCACTGCAGTGCAATCATGAGGTTTAAGATGAACTAATCTTCTGCCTATTGCAAGTTTACAAACTACTCCAGTGATCTAGAACATGCCCAACCTGCAT
This sequence comes from Ochotona princeps, assembly GCF_030435755.1. NCBI lineage: Eukaryota > Metazoa > Chordata > Mammalia > Lagomorpha > Ochotonidae > Ochotona > Ochotona princeps. Next base: position 34,442,376 of record NC_080838.1, read on the forward strand.
TTCTGCCCCTATGTGTCACTGTTTTCCTTCTCACACCTTGGCTGCTTTGGCTTTACCCCCCAGATTTTCTTACACCCATGCTGCTTTCTTTGCCTAAAAGGTTCCTGTCCAGAGACTCAAATTCTTCCCTTAGAATTCCTATTTCCTCAGTGAAGTCTTCGCTGTTAATTTGCCCCTCATCATGCCATTCAGCCCTCTGTCATCTGACAATGCCATAATATTTGATTTTAATCTCTCCTGGAGGTGTCTATTAGCTGTTAGTTGCTAATGTGCATAGATTATCTTACTCATTGCTTCACAAGGTCCGGAGGACAGGATCTGTGGTGAATTTACCTTTGAACATGAAATGTGTGTTTTCACCTTTGTCAGCAGAATGCCATACAGTAAACATTTTTTGTGCCTGGGAGCATTTGTTTGTTCTTTCAGAGCCACTCCTCACCCTTCTCCACTGGTTCTGAGCCCTGGGAAACTGACTAGTTATGTTTGCCCAATGGAGAAGGGGGAGGGAGGACAGTGAATTTGGAATATTTGTCTTGCTGGTTTCTCCCAGTGGGTTTACTAGAAGTTAGTTCTCTTTAATCAAAGATTATAGCACTATTAAGATCATCCTTTCCCAGAGCTTCAGGTTCTAGCAACTGCTTATTCTGCTCCAGGCTTTTAGGGTAGCTATGTGTTGAAAGAAAAACTGAGACCAGTTTGATTTAATGAACTTCTCTTGCACAGGAAAAAAAAAATCTAGACTGGACAGGAATTTGACCCGAAGATAGTCCCCTATTACAAAAAGGTGAACTACTTTGACAGCCAGAAAGATAGGACAGCAGACAGAGATTGTCTGGCGCATTTTGTTCTGCCTTATCTGGACAGGATAAGGCAGACTTCACCTTGGGACTCACTGAGTGTGTTAGCTGCTGTGATCGACTGAGGTACAGTTGCTTAGCTATAAGATCTAGGGCAAATTTTCTTTCACTAAGTTTGGAGGCCCTTTTGGGAAACTCATCATTCAGGTAAATGGAGTGAGCTAGGCAAATTTATCTTGGTCCAATAACTTCCCCTTTTTGACCATCATTAAGGGATTGATTAAAACCATGGGCATGGGCAATGATGCCTTCTTACGTAACTATCACTATAATGAACACACTTAATCCAAGGAAAGAATTAGCAATTTTCTCTGGCCACTGCTATAGTGCAATAGGTTAAGCTGGCCTGCAAAGCTGACTGAGAACTGATTTGAGTCCTGGCTGTTCAATTTCCAATCCAGGTCACTGTTACTGTGTTAGAAAAGCGTAAGATGTCTCAGGTACTTGGTCTCCTGTCATTCATACGGGCAACCCAGGCAGAGTTCCTAATTTCTGGCTACTGTATGGCCCAACCCAGCTTTTCACTCATTTAGAGTGAGGTATAAGGTAGAAAATTTCTCTCTCTCTCTGATTACCTTGTACATAAATAAATATGCTTAAAAAGTAAAAAAAAAAAAAAGGTGATGGATAGGGTCTAAGAAAAGTTGTTTAATCAGTCATTAGGTTCCTAATGATTGATTAAGAAAAGAAATGTGTGTGTGTGTGTGTGAGAGAGAGAGAGAGAGAGAGCGCGAGAGAGAAACAAGAGTGAAGCTTTGGAGGCTTCTTTTAGGGGAAAACAACTTTAATATAAAAGTGGGCAATTAGGAACCCAGCATGATAGCATAGTGGATAAAGTTCTCTCCTTTCATGTGCCGGGACCCCATATGGGCACCTGTTTGTGTTCCACCTGCTCCACTTCCCAGCCACCTCCCTGTTTGTGGCCTGAGAAAGCAGTTAAGGATGGTCTGAAGCCTTGGAAACCTTCACCTATGTGGGAGACCCAGAAGAAGCTCCTGGCTTATGGGTTCGGTTGGGCTCAGCTCTGGCTTTTGCAGTCATATAGGGAGAGAACCAATGGATGGAAGATCTTTTTCTCTGTCTCTCCTCTCTATAAAATCTGCCTTTCCAATAAAGTAAAAAAAAAATAATAATTCTTTAAAAAAAACCTGGGAAATTAGAAGAAGTGCTTGGCCTAGCAGTTGCAATCTGCATCCATATTGGTGTGCTTAGATTGAGTCCCAGCAACTCTGCTTCTGTTACAAACGATGTGCTTGGTATTCACAACCGTCCTGAGACGGATAGGATTACTATTATTGTGAGAACCCGAGGTCCAGAGGGGTTAAACAACTTGTCTCACCCAGCTAGTGCTGGGCAAAGCCATAATTCAGAGGTGGCTTGTCTGACTCCACGGTTAGATCATGTTCATTAGACTCTGTTAGGAAAACAAGTGATTCAAAATACAAAAACAATCCAAACTTCTGCAGTTAATCATAAATGTATGACACTTAGATCATCTGTTTTTCTGTTCATTAGTGTTTATTGAATTAAATCATACATTTATGACAAATAACTGCCTGCTACTTAAAGTAAACTGAAACATAAAATATTACTCTCCTGAGGTCAGAGTTGCCTATTTTTCCACTTAACTAGTTTGACTTTTCCATCACAAGCATCAGGTTAACGTTAATGTTTATGAAAATGTGTAAGAAAAAGCCCCAAACTCCTAACTCTGAAAGCTATAATGTGGAGTGTATCATATTTAAACACGCCCATACCTCTGAATGAGCATGACTATGACTAGTTATGTTGACCTTTATTGGGTAGTTACTAGAGATCATAGTCTAAACTGAATGTTATACTTGTATTAGCTTTTTTTTTCAGTGATTAATCATTTATTTTTTCAGTTTATCGCATTTGATTTTATAACAGTTTCATAGGCTCTGGGATTCCCCCAAACCCTCCCTGTAATCTCCCCCCATGGTGAATTTCTCTACCTTGTTGCAGTATTACAGTTCAAATCCAATCATAATTCTTTTGTTGCAGGCATGTACTTTGCATAGTATCCAGCATCTTGTTGTCCAGATAAGTTCAACAGTTTCTTGGGGAGATCATCTCTGGTCTGAAGGCAGAGCTGCTGGAATATCATCTCTACCAATTAAAGCCACAGCATAACATCAACAACTCTTTACAACCTTATGGAGTTAAATAACATGGTACTGAGTGACCAATATATTAGAAAATGCAAGTTCTTAACCACATCCTGTGACTGCTTCATTGACTTTTCAATTTTAGTTTATACACAACCGGCTGCTATACACCTTAAAATGGCTATAGGGTACTATTCAACTGTCTTGTGTCTATTTTCATTTTTGTACTTAGCAGTTTATAGTATTGAAGCATAATCTTTACTGAACTTGGCAGAATTTAGGATAATCCATGTTGGCTTATAACTCTAACAAGGCATATGTCAACATCTGAGGCTCAGAACAGTTTTAGGAGGGGTGTGCAGAGAAATCTTCAATACCTTAGTGAGGAGTAACTAAACTTTGTGTCCTACCTAGTAAGGTATATGTGAGTCCAGGCTGACCGTTTCCTGTTTGATGCTAAGCTTTCCTTGTTGTTCTCTGTCTATCTAATCAATTTTTTTGGAGGGGGTGCTCCAGAGCAACCCTGATGGTCATTGCAAGAGAGGGTGGGGATCCAAAGTTGGAACTAAGTAAGGAGCAGAGAAAGCTCCCCTCCCAAGTCCCGAACGAAGTTTACTGTTCTTCTGTTTCTGAGGTCCGCTCAGGGCTCCTGGCTGTTGTTCCGATGACACTAGATCCTGTGAGGAAGGGTCTGGGCATCTTCAATCTCATGTGGGAGATCCGAAAGGGAGTGGATGACCTCAGAGTTCTTGGCCTCCGAGGGCCGTCCAATTCCCCGTTGTCTCCTTGACAGCTGGGATATAGTCCTTGGTGCTTGTGCTGATAGTCCTTGGTGAGGATCCAGGAGTCTCCAGGGTTGGGATACAAGCCTGCTCCTATTCCCTTGCTCCATTCTGGGCTCACCTGCTCTGTGCACATGACCTCCTGTTAAGAGGTTGTCAGGATCACTCTTGATTCCCCCTATATGTCTTTTTAGTTTTGCTAATGTCTAATGCTGATTCGAGTCTGTTGCCTGTTATATTCTTGTTAGGTTATACTTCACGTCTTCCTCACACATATTCTAAGGAGATGGAATATTTTTCTGCTCTCCTGCCTCTTACCAGATTCTCTCTTTCCCTCTCTTGTTTTTATAACTAATTTACTTACTTGAAAGGCAGAGTTACTGGGAGAAAGAAGGAGATACAGAGAGATCTTCCATTCTTTGATCCACCTTCCAAATGTCTCCAACAGCTGAGGCTGGCTGGTCCAAAAGCAGGGTCCAGGAACTTCTTCCAGGTTTTTCACATGGGTGCAGGTGTGAAAGCATTTGAGCCATCCTCCTATTCTTTTCTAGGTGTATTCTCAAGGAGCTGGATAGGAAGTAGAGCAGTCAGGGCTTGAACCAGCACCCAAAAGGGTACCAGCATTAATGAGCAGCGCCTTAATGCCCCACAGATTCTCTTAACCTTGAGAATAATCTTGCTGTTACTCTTACTTTAGAGGGGAATCAAATGAGGCTTAAGGAGACTGACTCATTTATCTGAGATCTCTAGGGGATGATAAAGAAGCCTGGATCTGAGCCCATGTGGGTCCCCACTCAGCAATGATCAAAATGAGGGTGAACTCTCAGCCCCAGATGGGAGCATGAAATTGCAGCTCCCTGTCTGTAAGAATTATTTGTGGAGCAGAACAAACCGAATCAAAGCAAATTCCAGCTTGCAAACAAGCATGTCTAGTTAGTAGATTCTTTTCTTTAAATCTGAGGTAGTGGCCTAGATGTGATGAATGGAATTCTGATGCACAGCTATAATAGTCTGTCTTAATTCATAGCTGTAGTAACACTTCTTAATTACACCAGCATTTCACCTAATTGTCATGGACAAATTCAAACAACATAGAAAAGTATACAGAGCAAAGCAGAAGTAGGCATATTTCAATTGTGTCCTGTGCTTCACTGTCTAATTTCCAGCACACATTCTGCAGTTTGCCCATAAAGCTAGTTCTTGTGATGTAAGAATTCAATGGGTTAAAACATAAGATGGCATGTCTGTGGAGTGAGGTTTCATTTACCTGGTGATGATATTCCTTTAGTTAGGTGATCCACCTTTACTTAGGTGAATGTCTCATCTCTTCCATAAATCCATGTCATTACCTTCCATATTTAACAATTTCTGCTGATTCTGCAGGGACACGTGCAAGGCTGAAGAGTACACTGCGTGAATCACACCGGTTTATTCATAATTTGTCCCTTGCTTAGTCATTCTCAGCAGAACTTGCACTGTTTGCAGTTCTGTCTTTTTTTTGCCCCCATCCCCCAAACTATACAGCAGTTTGGATTAAGGTAACTCACTTGTCTGTGACTACTGCTTGACTCATTAGTCTGTCTGTGCGGGAATCACTGGCAAAAGGTTGGCAGAAACAACAGTGAAGTTAAAGTGCTTATTTCCTTGGGTCTCTCCCTTTATAGTCACATGCACAAACCAAGGTCACAGTGCTAGTTAGATGGTCCTGTCTACACAGCATTGTGTGTGTGAGTGTGTGCACAAATTTTTTCTAGTTGTTCCCTCTTCCTTCCTCTTCAGCTGTGTTGATGACAGAGCCTTACTGCTATTAGGATGTGGCAGAGTACCCTCCCTCTTGGTTTCTCTGCACAGTGTCAATCATCCCTTTATCATTGATTCTTATCCAATAACTTTATTTCTGTGTGACATTTCTTCTACTGGGACCCACGTTGAGCAAAGAAAGGACATCTCAATTCTCTCAAATGGTATGAATACTTGAAATTATTTTGTAAGATAAGTGTAATATTGTCCTCTACATGGTATCTTCAGAAAGACAGTCTAATAGAATGCTCAGTGCATTTGAAAACAACTTTATGTATACTATAGAATAATGTAAATAAGTTAATATACACTGTAATTGGGGACCTAAGATTCTATTGTACAGGAAAAGAGCTACTAGTATAAAATATGCTATGAGAAAAAAAAAACACCAATGCCCTAGGTTCCCACCTGCACCTGAAGCAGTTCCCTCATGAAGACCACCCCTAAATAACTTAACTTGGCTTTCACCCTGACATCTTCTCCTCAGAATCCAGTAACTGCATTCTAGTCAATGAAGCAGAAATATGTCCAGCCATTAAATTAACTTTGCAGATTTTACTGATGAATGTGTTGCACACAAATGTATTTATTCTAAAAACACCACCATAAAATCCTGCTTACAGCACCTGCATTCCATAACAGATTCAAGTCCTGGCTGCTCCACTTCTGATACAGTTTCTTGTCAGTGCACCTGCGACGGCAGCAGATGCTGGCCCAGGTACTCTCCTGGAAGAGTTGAATGGAGTCCCTGCCTTTTGGCTTCAGTCTGGCCTAGACGTGGCTGTTTCAGCCATCAGGGAGTAAATAAGCAAATGGAAAACCCTTTTCTCTCTGCCTTTTTCTCTCCACTTCTCACTCTCTCTCTTTCTCTCCTTCCTTCCCTCAATCTTCCTTTCTCTATCTCTCTGCCTTTCAAATACATAAATAAATCTTTAAAACAACTAGGAAAGCTAAAACGATCTACAAAATCATAACTTATCTTTACATTTGCGGTAACAAAGGAACTGAATAGCCAAGAATGAAAAGTTACCTAGAGGGCCCAGCGTCGTGTCCTGGTGGCCAAGTGGCTAAAGTCCTTGCATTAAATGCACCGGATCCCATATTGGCACCATTTTGTATCCCAGAAGCCCTGCTTCTGATCCAGATCTCTGCTTATAGCCTGGGAGAACAGTCGAGGACGTCCCAAAGCCTTGGGACTCTGCACCTGCGTGGGAGAACCAGAAGAGCTTCTGGCTTCTGGCTCCTGACTTCAGGTTAGCGCAGCTCTGGCTGTTGCGGTCACTTGGGGAGTGGATCATTGGATGGAAGATCTTCCTGTCTGTCTCTCCTGCTCTCTCTATATATCTGACATCGCAATAAAAATAAATAAATCTTGAAAAAAAAAAAAACTACCTAGAGACAGAAACCTAAAGCGATTCACTTTTGAAAAGCACAGGAGGAAAAGAGGATGACAAAGAAGTAAAGAAGAAATTAGAATTAAAAAAAAAATCCTCCTTACAGAGTGTGTGCCAGCACAGCACTTTAGAATGTCAGAAAGGGCCAAATACAAAGGTAGTTTGCACTTACAGGCCGGCTGCTTTTCACAAGCATCCACCGAAGGCTCATGGAAAGACTAGGGACTGAGCAGACTCAGGGAATTTCCTTTGGACAGCCCAGGAGTGTAGTGATGATTTAGAGCTCCCAAGAGACAGGGACAGAAACTTCCTGCTGCCCACACACTCCTCCCATAGAGAGCAAAAGCCGTGAGCTGCAATGGGAGACAGCAACTTCCTCACTTTATGGCATGTAAGGGAGAGATAGGAAATCCTCCTAAAACCTAGAATTAGGCACAGCACAGCAAATATTCTTGGGCCTGGTATTTTTTACCAATGAAAGATAGAGATTTGCTCCAGCATGAGGAAAAAAAGCAATCTTCCTTCTATCCCTGGTGCACCTTAGATGGGAGGGAAAATGCAGTTGCTACAGTGGATGCAGAGAAAAATACCCAGACATTTCTGAAATCCTAACACACTGGCCCTGTCTTGGCCATGGATAGATGGAGAGAATCAAGAACTCCCAACAAGAATCTACCACTGAGTAATAAATCATTGGGGGAAGAAGCTAGAGCTGAGAACAAGACAGTTGGACATAAAAGAATAAAAACTAACTGGAGTACCAATACCAATAAAAACCCATCTGCACACCACAAGGCAATGACAGTTGGCTGCTGGGAGAATTTGAGTTCCTGATATCAATACTTAAGCTGGCTTACTACTGAAGACATTGTTTCAACTCCGTTATGTCAATATGCAAACAGAACAGTAGCCATTTCTAAGCATAAATGCTACTTATCTCAATGTCTAATCTCCTTCAACACACAAAATCCAACATTCAGTGAAAAATTATGAGACAAACACACACACACACAACAAAAAACAGGGGCCAACATTGCGGAACAGTGCGTAAACCCATTGCCGGCGAGACCTGCATCCCATATAAGTACCAGTCAAGTCCCAGCTGTTCCACTCCGGATCCAGCTCCCTGTTAATGCCATGGGGAGAGCAGCAGAAGATGGCCCAAGTGCTTGGGCCCCTGCACCCATGTGGGAAACTCAGAAGTGGCTCTGTGTTCCTGTCTTTGACTTGGCCATTGCAGATATCTGGGGAATGAACTATTGAATAATAGATATGTGTGTGTGTGTGTGTGTGTGTGTGTGTGTAACTCTTTCAAATAAATAATTAAAATGTTTTTTTCCACTCTTACTTTCTGTTTTACAAGTTTTGCAGTTTCCTCCTTCTTTCCCACCCCATCTCTCCTCTACATTGTCCCCTGTGTTTTATAGTAGAATAAACTGTCACGTGTGGGCTGGACTCCAGCATTCTGCTTTTTACATGAGTCATGACACTGTTGGTCTAACCAGTGTCAGAAAGTCTAGTATTTGTTGTCTAGGTATGTTTAGAAGTTTCATTGGGGGCCTACTTTTATTCAGGAGTAGAGATGCATTCTGTCGATTTTCTTTGATACCTGGTACTCTGGGCTCCATTACATCCTTCGCTTGTGAAACTGTAAGTGTGTGCTTATTTACTTTCACATGTTTTTGTTTTGTTAAATAAGTAAATAGTTTTTAAAAATAAAAAAGGAAAAAAATGAAGAAAATAAAACAAAAAAGCAAGGAATTTAAAGATACATTGTCAAGAGATAAAACAATCAACAAGGGTTTAGTAATGAGCAAGATGTTGGAACTAGCTTACAGGGACTCTGAAGTAGCTATGAACAATGTGGTGACGTATATCATGGAAATGTGACTAGCATGCATGAATGTGTGAGGCATCTCGTCTTAAAAAAGAAAAAAATGAAACTGCAAAGCAGTTAAATTGAAAAACCTCAAAAACCTCACACGAGACTTAAGAATCCCTTTGATAAGCATAGCTGAGGAAATAGTCAGTAATGTTAAAGATTAATCAGTGGAAATTATCACAAGAGAACAAGATGATAAAACAGATCAGAGCTTCCAAGAGCTATGAGATATCAAACAGGATATCATAGGTGTGGTTAGGTTCCCAGAAAAGAGAGAGGGAGAGAAAATAAAAGGAAAGAGGAATTGTTTGAAGTGATGAGCATTGAGAAAAGTCTGATACAAATGAAATACAACGATGTGTATTGTTGTATGTGAGGTGATAGAGCTCTTACCTGCTGAACGGTCGCTTCCTCCCTCTAAGTCTGTGCATACCCACCTTCTCACCAGTGGACTTCACAGAGGCACCCAGCAGCTGTTCAAAGAATTACAGCAGCTAATACTTATCAAGGGCTCATTGTGTACCAGAAGTGTTCCATCTACTTCCACAGATTACCACACACCATCCTTGCTTTCACTTTGCAAAACAAGCGTTCCTCTAAGTCCCAAAGAAGCTTGTCTTTTGATGCCAATGATCAATATCTTTGTGATGACTAGTGAGCCTTTTATTTCAAAGGTGTAACTGGCTCCTAAAAATACCCATAGAGTATGACATTGAGTGGGAAACAACTCAGAAGATCCAGCAGGGAAGCCTCAAATTCATGTCCCAGAGCATCTGGCTGCATCGCTTCTTGTTTGGCACAGTGGCAGTGTACTTTCTGCTGTATTCCACCACCATGTGAGTAATTATGTGTGACATAGAAATTTGGAAGGAACGCAAGCATTGTCATACTCCCTTGCATTATTTAATTTTTCTAATTTATCTAGATGAAACAAATTTCATATATATTGTTATAAGAATATAATGATACTTCCTCACTCCCTCTCCCACTCTCTGTCCTCCTCCTTATTTTTCTTATAATTTTGGCATCTTTACTTCTTTAATTATAGTCTTCTGAATATGTTTATCATAATTTCTTTGAAGTCAGAATTTGGTGCTCTGCCAAAATATATCTTGATTTTTTCCTCCCTGTGCATGACTCACAGTTCCATGCTATTGTGATTATTATTGCTATTATTTTGGTCTTTAATAAATTTTATTGAAAAATGGACATCTTGGGGGCCAGTACCAAGGTGCAGCAGGCTAAGGCTCCATCTGAGTCCATATGGATACCAGTTAGTGTCCCAGCTACTCACTTCTGATCCAGCTCTCTGTTCACAGCCTGGGAAATGAGTGTAAGATAGCTCAAGGTCTTAGGAGCAATACTCATCTGGGAGAACCAGAAGGAACCTTCTGGCTCCTAGCTTTGGATCGGCTTAGCTCCAGTTGTTGTGGCTATTTGGGGAGTGAACCAGAGGATAGAAGATCTCTCGTTCTCTTACTGTCTCCCTCTTTCTGTAATTCTACCCACTTCAAATAAAAAATAATAGTAATAACGGAAGATTGGACATTTTGGAGAATGTATTATAGCTAGCTTCAGTTCTTCAGTTCTCTATTGGGCCATCTGCTGTTCGGTGATTTTCTTGCATGAATTCATTGAAGCCTATCTCCTCCACAATGTGTAGCCATTGATAACTCTGCTTTGTCTTTTGTTTGTCTAATCTTAAGCTTCTTATTCTTGGGTTTTCCCCAGTTCAACTCAGGAGTCCATGGATGATTCATGCTTTGGTTAAGTATCTTGCTAGATTCAGTAAAGTTTCTACCCTTGCCATTGGCTCTGTGGGTAGGAAGGGAAAGCTTTGGAACTTCAGGAACTTAATTTAAAACATTAAAAATACAAAAAATAAAATTAAAAAGAAACTTCAGGAAGTTTAGGAATCCACAGAGCATTTCCTCTCCGAATACATGAAACTTTTTTTTTAAGATTTATTTTATTTTATTACAGTCAGATATACAGAGAGAAGGAGAGACAGAGAGGAAGATCTTCTGTCCGATGATTCGCTCCCCAAGTGAGCCGCAACGGCCGGTGCTGTGCTGATCCGAAGCCAGGTCCCAAAGCTTTGGTCCGTCCTCGACTGCTTTCCCAGGCCACAAGCAGGGAGCTGGATGGGAAGTGGAGCTGCCGGGATTAGAACCGGCGCCCATATGGGATCCCGGGGCGTTCAAGGCGAGGACTTTAGCCACTAGGCCACGCCGCCGGGCCCGAATACATGAAACTTTGACAGTCAACAGCGGAAGAGAGCTAGAGCCCTTTGCAGCCTTGGCATTGATCGTGTACAAGAATCTTTTCTGAGCGTCAAGGCTCAGAAGGTCTTCAGTGGCTGTCTCATTCATTTCCTAGATCTCACTGTTGGGTGTTTGATCTGCAGAGTAGTTACCTGTTACAAACAGTGTGGTCTCTAGCGGCAGTGGTGGTCTTCCCAGTCTAGGAATATTTGTAATTTGTTACTACTTATTATTTCCGTCAGCATCCCCTGGGCATGTGTTTTCCTGAAATCTTCTCTAAATCAAGACAGCTTTGCTCATAGCAAGTCCTGCCTCCAGAAGTTCGGCCCTTGGAGCTGGTGCAGGTGGGTCGTGCTGGATTGGAGAAATGCCCACCTAAAACTCCACAGGCCCCCATTGTTCTGACAGCAGCTTAGTCATTTTTGTAGAATAAATACTTCCCAAACTGTTGTGTGTCACTGTCAATTTCCAAGGACTTGGAATTACTGTGTTGGAAAGTGTCCAGTTCTAGCATTGCTTGCAAGGGTGAGTTTATGTTATGCTAAGCTTTTTTTCCAGCCTTTCTAGAAGTCTTGTTCCCTACAAGGTCTTTTATGATCCAGCTATTTCTTCTTCTTAATTTTTATTTATTTTGTTTTATTTATTTGGAAGAAATACCTATTCCTTAACGCCAAACAACATCGCTTTGGCCTCATTCTAGTAGTCAAAGCAAGTGATGAGATTAGCCAGGTGAAGAGAATGATAAAATAGGCCCTACCTCTTGCTGAAGAGGGGAACAAAGTGGCAGTGCTGAGTGGCAGGTATATAGAGATAGCAGAGCTGGCGAAATCAGCATTTGCATGTTTCCCATAACATGAAGAGACACAGACACGGGTACAGAAATGGAAATGCATGTGGATGTGGAGCCAGATGTGGATATGCACAGAGGCATAGGTGTACCTTTTCCTTATTATAGCTTTCATATACATATCAATGAAAAGCAAAAACCATGTTAAGAAGAGAAGGAAGTTATTGACACAAAGGTGCTGCTACTTTAGATCTAGGGTATAGCCACAGTCTTTGCAACGCCATGTAAATTTAAGTAAAACATAATGAGTCATATATTTGAAAGTTTGTTCAAAAGAGGTAGGTCTCAGGTTATGTGTTCTTGACATACACAAAACATCTCTTTAAGTGAAACAGCTAGAGCAGCAGTCACTTGCTTAGGAAGGGACACTGATTGCTTAGGTTTCCATGCTTTAATTCACGGGTGCCATTGCTAATGTCATATTTCTGACTAAGCAGAATTATGAAACACTTTCATGTGTAGAGGTAAGGGTTTAGTCGTATTCTCCTTCTAATAGCCCAATGGGGCAGTGTTGCTAACAAGGGAACTCAGGGGCTAGGTAAGTTGTAGTCTTTGCTGATAAGCTATGGAGGCAAGATTGAAATACAAATGGTCTTTTCTCTCTCTGGTGCATTCTAAACAATATATTGTCTGCACACACTATTTGGGGTCCTTTAGACCCCTTCAAAGTCCTCTAGTCATATCTAAGAGCCAGCCCAGTGTGTTCCACTCACATGGAACTTCCCACTGCTCTCTCCTCTACCCACCCCGGCTCTGTCCTCAGTCCCCAGAGTTCAGGTCCCAGAGTCAGTTAGGTCTCCTGCACGCTATGGCTGTTGGGTTGCTCCACTGCTGCTCTTGCCGTGCCAGAGGTATTCCCTGCTGGGCCATGGCCACCAGCTCAGACATAAGCATGGATCCAGCAGGTGCCTTGCTGCCAGCCCTGGCACCTGATCAGAGTGCTGGCTCTCTCACACCCCCACAGGCTCAGTCCAAGTCAAAGTTGGCCGACTGAGTTGAGAGCCACTGCTGCCTTCAGCAATCTTGCTCCTCCTGGCGCTGAGAACTGGTCAAGGGCCTTACTGTCTTCTCCTAGAGGGAACTTTCATTTTATGAGGCAGTCCCTTGTGAATGTGAAGAGATTCTTGGTGGATCTGCACCAGCACTTCTTAATCCAGACTGAGGGCAGGGGTGAGAAACCCTGTGCAATTCTGTCGACTCTAAGCTGAGATCCTCACATTGAAATAATCTTCAGAACGTTACAGTACTTAGCACTCATGGTTCAATAGACACATCTGCAAAAACTAGGCTAAGAAATGGGTGCCACATTTCTGTGAAGTTATTATTATCATTCATAGTGTATGAATAATATCAAACAGCAAAGTATTTTTCTCATAATTCTAATTTTGAGAAATATTTCAATGGATAATTTCTTAAAAGATTTTATCTATTTACTTGAAAGGTGGGATTACAGAGAGGAAAAGGCAGAGGCATAGATATAGATGCTTGTTCACTGCCTATATAACAGCCAGGGCTGGGCTAGAGCAAGGGTCAATAGCTCTATCTAGTTCTCCCATGTGAGTACAGGAGTCTAAGGACTTGGGCCATCTGCTGTTTTTTCAGGTGCATTAGCAGGGAGCAATCAGTACTCAAAGCTGACCATCTAACTCACTATGCCATAACACTGGCCGCTAGAATGTCTTTTTTTCTTGTGGCTGATACGATGGCTAAACTGGTTAGTCCTCCACCTATAAGTGTTGGCATCCCTTATGGGTTTCAGTTTGTATCCCAGCTACTCCATTTCCCATCCAGCTCCCAGCTTACAGCCTGGGAAGGCAGTGCAGAATGGCACCCACATAGGAGACCCAGAAGATGCTCCTGGCTTCAAACTGGTTCAGCTCCAGCCCTTGCAACCGTCTGTGAAATTAACCAGCAGACTAAAGCTCTTTCTAGCTCTCCTTCTCTCTGTAAATCTATCTTTCCAATAAAAACAAATAATTCTTTTATTTAAAAAAAAAGATTTATTTATTTGAAAGAGTTGGATATAGAGAGGGGGAAAGGCAGAGAGAGAGAGAGAGAGAATCTTCTGTCTGCTGGTTCATACCCGACATGGCCTTAACAGGCAGGGTTGAGCCAGGCCAAAGCCAGGAGTCAGGAGCTTCATTCCAGTCTTTCAGGTGGGTGGCAGGGGTCCAAGCATTTTTCTGCTTTTCCCAGGCCCTTAGTGAGAGCTGGTTTAGAAGTGGAGCAGTTGGGACATAAACCAGTGAAGATATGGGATGCTGGGATCTCACGTGGTGGCTTCACCCACTACACTGTAATACTGGCCTCTTTGATATTTTTTAAGCAGCTATTACAGAAAACTGTATTTGGAATTTTTACTTTGGGGCTATAAGGCTATGCCTAGCTACAGATATCATAATTAAGAAGCATGGAAATTTTTTATAGTGTCTAAAATTTCTGGAAAACAGTTTCTCTTATAGTGAAGCAGAAGAGACTGCTTACAGGAAGGGACTGATTCGAAGGTAACCTGCCATAGGAATTCTCCCTAAAATTGCAGCCATGAGCAGCCATGAGCAGTTCTGCTGAAACTAGTACAATCACTTCCTACTGCTTTTCTTCCTTGTTAGTCTCAAGGTCATGAACACTTTAGGTAAAAACACCTTCATAAACTGATGTCACAGCTGACCGTATATTTCGTTACAACTAACACGTAACAGGCATAACATGATGTTAGCATGTCTGCGGAACTGAAATAAAAGGATTTTGTTAAAGGTAAACTGAATAGAGTTTCATCTTACTGAATTTGTAATTTTAATTCTCCATCAAGCTAAGTCTTGGACACACAGAATTAATTTTTATTACAATTTCCTATTTTTCCCGCAGGAAATGCTTCACATTCTAATGGTGTTGTTGTTGTGTGTGTGTTTGAGAGAGAGAGAGGAGGAGGAGAGAGAGAGGAGAGAGGGAGGACTAGACGACTAGACCTAAGAACTCTTAAGTGGGCATTATCTAGTCAATTAACACATAGAAAAGTACTGTCATATAATAAATCCATATATAAGCTTTTATTGTTCAGGATAAAAAAGTGTTAGATTAAGGGGTAATAGTATTGGGTAGGAATTATATATTCATCTTGATAGTTCAATCCTTTTTCACTCATGAAATGGTAAAACAGTAAGAAGTGGGGTTTAATGGGATTTGAAGAAGTTCAAATCAAGAAGAATTTCCGAAAATCTCCATTGTGGAGTTTTAATTTGTCACATATCTCCAGAAATGTTTTAGCAGAAAAGTAGACTGGTCTTATATAACAAACTTCAAACTTCAAACTTCAACCTTCAAACTTTGATACGGCACACAGTAACTGTCCCATGAGAATAATTTGAACTAGTCTCCATGCCTATATTAACAGAAAGATGAGAATCTGCTACCCACTAAGATCTCCCTCTCCTAATGTGTCCTGGAAGACTCCAGAATGTGCACTTGTTGCCAAAGTGCAGCCATCTTTGTAACGAACTGGCTGCTGGAGGCAGAATTCAGATGGTTCCTCTCTCAGGATGACAAACCCCATCATTTTATAATTTTCTGTAAGAAAATTAGAGACCAGAGTATATAATATATACTGCTTCCTGTTATTGCAATTGGAACCTAGATGGTGTGCAAAAATTCTCCATTCATCACAACTGGCACAGTATCATGGTACTGCTATCCTCATAGTGATTGTTGCCACAAGTGTCAGAACAATTATGTAGATGCAAAAAGTTAGGCAGCATCATAACCAAGAAAGTTGAAATCAATTCTGGGCTGAGCCTCTAATTGGCAATCCGTAGTTTCACTCTGACTTACACGAAGTGCAAAGTTTCCTCATCTTTATTCAGAGTTGCAAGGCTTTGGGCCATCCTCCGGTGCTTTCCCAGGGCACAGGCAGGGAACTGGATGGGAAATGGAGCAGCCAGGGCATGAACCGGTGCCATATGGGATCCCAGCACTTGCAAGGTGGGGACCTAGCCATTGAGTCATTGCATTGGGCCCTGTATCTGATTTTCTCTATTTCAAATCTGCCGGTGCTGCAAGGCAGAGGATCAGCCATTTAAGCCATTGTACTGGCCTCGTGTTTTTGGTTTTTTTTTTAAGATTTATTTATTGGGCCCAATGCAGTAGCCTAGTGGGTAAAATCCTTGCCCTGCTTGTGCTGGGATCCCATATGGGCACTGGATCATGTACCAGCTGATCCACTTCCCAACCAACTTCCTGCCTGTGGCCTGGAAAAGCAGCAGAGGATGGCCCAAAGCCCTGGGACCCTGCACACATGTGGAAGAACCAAAAGAAGCCCCTGGATTTGGAGTGGCTCAGCTCTGGCCCTTGCGGCCATTTGGAGAGTGAACCAGTGGACGGAAAATCTTTCTCCAGCTCTGCTTTTCTCTGTAAATCTGCCTTTCAAATAAAAACAAATAAATCTTTTTAAAAAGTAAAAACCTAGCACTAAAAAAGAACTAAAAATCTTTAAAATAAATAAATAGTACTAAAGAAAGGTTTATTTTTATTGGCAAAGTAGATCAGATTTACAAAGAAAAATACAGACAGAAAGATTGTCCATCCACTGTTTACTCCCCACATCCACCCCATGTTTTAATATTATAGCCTGTCAATTCTAATATATATATGAGTTTTAGTTTGGTTCACTGATTTTTCACCAGTTTAAGGATCTTATTTTTCTGATTCTTTGCAGTTTTTTTTAAAAGATCTATTTATTTTTATTACAAAGTCAGATCTACAGAGAGGAGGAGAGACAGAGAGGAAAATCTTCCATCCGATGGTTCACTCCCCAAGTGAGCGCAATGGCCGGTGCTGTGCTGATCCGAAACCAGGAACCAGGAACTTCTTCTGGGTCGCCCACGCGGTGCAGGGTCCCAAAGCTTTGGGCTGTCCTCAACTGCTTTCCCAGGCCACAAGCAGGGAGCTGGATGGGAAGTGGAGCTGCCGGGATTAGAACTGGCGCCCATATGGGATCCCAGGGGTTTCAAGGCGAGGACTTCAGCCGCTAGGCCCTCCACTTAGCTTTTTAACCTGACCTGTTGTGGCCTAGTCAGAGTGACCTCTTGAATCCCTTTTAGGCCATTCCCTAGACCAGACTCTCAGGCCCACCAGAAGATGTCCTTGCCTGGTGGGGGTAATTATCCAGAATCTTTTTTTTTAAAGATGTGTTTGTTTTTATTGCAAAGTCAGATCTACAGAGAGGAGGAGAGACAGAGAGGAAGATCTTCTGTGTGATGACCGCTAACAGCCGCAGACCCCTAGCAGCCCAGTTCCCAGACTGGCTCTAATGTGCCATGGTTACTGTGGTGGCCAGACCCGCCCCTCCCACCCATCTGCCCAACTTACCACAGCCTAGCTGAACTTTCACTTGTACTGATAATACAGTGGCTTGCCCTGGATCTGCCCCCAGATCCAGCTCTTGTGCTTGCCGATAGATACCTTGTCATGGACAAGTTTCCCTCCAAAATCCCTTTTGAGCTGACTCCCTAATCTGACTTTCGTAAGTCCTAGCAGGTGTTACATCCTGGCCCAGCCTACCTGTGCAGTGACCTGCCCTGTGAAAGTCTCTAGCAACCATTTTATACACCTCAAGCAGCCCTCAGTGGCCATTCTCTGACACGTCCCTGGTTAGGTATGCAGTGGCACCACGAGGTTGAGAGTTCAGTGACCCTGCGTGGTTCTTACACAGTGCCTGGTGTTATGTTCAACCAAGGAAACAATTTGTTTTGGTGAGTGTGGGGGCCATAGGGGGAGTTGAGTTCTGGTCTGGATATGGCTGCAGTGTCCCTCAGCACCAGTGTGGACTGGAGCTGGGCATACCATACTGGGCTAGACTTCAGCATCAACTGGTGCTTGTGAGGATGAGGGTAGGTATAGGACAGGCTAGACTAGGTTTATGCTCCTGCTGAGCCATGTATGAGCTGTGTCTGCATGTGGACCACGCTAGGCTGGACTGTAACATCCAACAACAAAAACCAGAATGGGTTGAAGGCTGGTCAGGAAAGGCCATTGTTCCTGCTAGGACAGGAGGTAGACTAAGTAGGGCTGGCCCATGGACTGGTATGTGTGAGATCAGGCATTGGGAGAGATTCTGATGGAGGAGCTTGGGAAACTCCTCTGATAGGACACTGTCCCTACAGGTGAACGCAAGAACCATGATAGGGAGCAGCCCAGACAAGGCCAGGGAAAGGTACCCACTGGCATACATTTGGCGCAGGTTGGGGGCAGACCAGGCAGGGTCAGTTCGAATCACCTGAATTCAAGCACCAGAATAGAGAGTGTGGGTCAGGCCGGGTTTGGTCATAACACAAGCCAGTACACATTAGGGCTGGGATTGGGTGCTAGCTGGCCTGGGCTAGGCTGTAGCCCCCACCAGCATGAGCCGGAATTGGGGGTGGGCCGGGTCGGGCCAGGCTACAGCACCAATTGGCAAATGCTGAGGCAAGGCGGGCCATACCAAACCAGGTTGCGGCACTCAACCAGCACACCTGAGAACTGAGAGGGAGAGGGTAAAGCCAGTAGGGGTCTACCTGGGGCTCTTCTGCTGGACCACCACTCCCTCTGGAGAGCATGGGTTGGGATGAGGTAATCCAGACTAGGCAGGGCTACAACACCTGTTGGCCTCCTGTGAGTTGGATCAGGACAAACCAAGCTGGGTTGGCTGTTCCTATTGGTGCAAGCATAAGTCAGAGTGGGTCTGGTTTGGTTGGGCTTTGCCACAGCTTCAGCTGGCAGAGGCTGGCAATGGGAGAAAATTCTGTCAAGTTAAACTCCCGAGCCACCTGGCGAGTGCATGAACTGGGAATGGTAGTGAGTAGTGTTAGTGGCTTTGGGCCGTCCTCGACTGCTTTCCCAGGCCACAAACAGGGAGCTGGATGATAAGTGGGGCTGCTGGGATTACAACCAGCACCCAAATGGGATCCTGGCATGTGCAAGGTGAGGCTTTTAGCCACTAGGCTACCACACCGTGCCATTTGAGAAGTGAGCCAGTGAATGAAGGACCTTTTGCTCTCTCCTCTTCTTTCTTTATAACTCTGACTTTCTAAGTAAAATAAATAAATCATTAAAGTAATTAAAGATGTTCAAACCTTCATCAGAGGTACTGGGAGGAATGCTAGACTGGATGTATGATGGCAGCTTTGCCCATGCCTGTCTTGGTGACCTTTGGAAGATTCTATGGCCTTGCCCTGGGTATTAGTTGGGTTATCTGTTAACCAACATGATATCAAGAGGGCATTGCAATTCTTAGTCTCTGTATTTATTAAAAATAAATTTGTGCTTATTTTTAAGTCAGAACAGGTAAAGGAAATTGCAGTTAGAAAAATTCAAAATGAATCAAAACAGGTCACAATGCTAATGAAGCCATGCTTAGAATCCCCATTGTGACTGAAGTTTGAAGAGACTTCCTTAGGTCCTGTGGATCTGCCTTGCATGTGAATGCTCTGATTCAAGGTCAGGGCATAGGTGTGGTCAGAGATATGACAGGAGCTTGGCTAGATAAGAGATGATTCCACTCAAGCACAAATTACACTGATGATAACCCTTTAGTTCTACCTGGAAGGACCAAAGCTCAATGCAGATGAAATGATTAGTCAAATGTCTTTTTCTGGAATTCTGGTGGGTGGATGCGGGATCAAGGCCACTGGCAGTTCAGTTTAAGAATTGTGATGGGCCTGGTGCAGTAGCCTAGCAGCTAAAGTCCTCACCTTGCACGTGCCGGGATCCATCCCATATGGGCGCCGGTTCTAATCCCAGCAGCCCTGGTTCCCATCCAGCTCCCTGCTTATGGCCTGGGAAAGAAGGCACTCAAGGACGGCTCAAAGCCTTGGGACCCTGCATTGCCGTGGGAGACCCAGAGAAGACTCCTGATTCCAGGATTTGGGTCAGCGCAGCTTCAGCCATTGCGGTCACTTGGGGAATGATTCGTCGGACGAAAGATCTTCTTATCTGTCTCTCCTTCTCTCTGTATATCTGACTTCCCAATAAAAATAAAAATAAATCTTAAAAAAAAAATTGTGACCGGCCCAACATAGTAGCCTAGTGGCTAAAGTCCTTTCCTTGAGCACACCGGGATATATTCCATCGTGCTGGTTCTAATCCCAGCAGCTCCACTTTCCATCCAGCTCCCTGTTTGTGGACTGGGAAAGTAGTCAAGGACGGCCCAAAGTCTTGGTACCCTGTACCCAAGTGGGAGACTAGGAAGAGGCTCCTGACTCCCGGCTTCAGATCAGAACACCTCTAGCTATTGTGGTTGCTTGGGAGGGAATCAATGGATGGAAAATCTTTCTCTTTTTAATAAGTTATGATGGCTGTTGTGTCTACTGTATTTTTCTTTGTAAATTTTTGTTTTTTCTCTAAGCATGTACTATGTGGGAAAACTTCATGAAAATTCTCAATAAAAAATAAATCCAGGAAATTGACATTATTGTGTAGTAGACTAAGCTTCTGCTTGTGGTGCTGACATACCATAGGGGCACTGATTCAAGTTCTGACTGCTCCATATCTGATCCAATTCCCTGCTAAAGTGCCAGAGAAAACAGGTTCTTGCACCCATGTGGGAGTTCCAGAAGAAGTTCCTGGCTGCTGGCTTAAGGGCCCAGATCCAGTCACTTTGGCCATTTGAGGAGTGAACCAGAGGAAGGAAGATCTCTCTCTCTCCCTCTCTCTTTGCAGCTTTGTCTGTCCAATAAAAATTTTAAATAAAGAAAGTAAACTCCTATTAAAAATGTGAAACATTTGCTTTATCCACTTGTGTATATGAATGCCAGATATGCTTAATAAAGCCTTAATAAGGTCTATTAGCCTATGCTGCAATCCATGAGGTAGAGAGTTCTCCAAGGAATAAAGCAATATGTAAGGCCTGGCGCGGCAACCTGGTCACTAACATCCTCACATCACAACCTCCGGGATCCCATATGGGCACTAGTGGCCCCACTTCCCATCCAGCTCCCTGCTTGTGGCTTGGGAAAGCAGTAGAGGAAGACCTACAGCCTTGGGACCCTGTACCCACGGGGGAGACCTGGATTCCTCTTTCAGGAGATTTTTGACCAAGTATAATGAGATGTGTGTGTTTATTTTTTTATGCAATTTTAAAGATATATTTGTGTAGGAAAACACTGTAAAAGCAAAATAATAGTTACTGGGCATGGCGCAGTAGCCTAGTGGCTAAAGTCCTCGCCTTGCACGGGCTGGGATCCCATATGGGCACTGCTCCATGTACCAGTTGGTCCAATTCCCATCCAGCTCCCTGCTTGTGGCCTGGGAAAGCAGTTGAAGACAGCTCAAAACCATAGGACCCGGCACTCATGTGGGATCCCTGGAAGAAGCTCCTGGCTTCAGATCGGCTCAACTCTGGCTGGTGCGGTCACTTGGGGAGTGAATCATCAGACAGAAGATCTTCCTCTCTGTCTCTCCTCCTCTCTGTATATCTGGCTTTCCAATAAAAGTAAATAAATCTTTTTTAAAAAGTTGCATGAAACAGTAAAAATTTTCCCATAACTGTGTATATTTCCAAATAAAATAATTTTAGCCTTTACATTTATACTTTTCCACCTTTTTTGCATATATGTTATTATTTTTAACTGATTTTATGTAGTGCAGGTCATTGTTATTTGCTTCTATAGGGTTATGTGTACTTTTAAGAGGATATTTTATGCAACATTTATGTAAATGGAATTAAGATATGTTTATTTAGTGTAAAGCAACTTTAAAAATCTTGACATGCAAAAAGTTTTTAAATAGTTCATGAGAAATGCATATTTTGAAAAAACCATACATGAACTTTTGCAACAAATGAGATCTATCTTTTAATTTAACTTCCCTATGAACTTTTTGAAGAATCCCCTATATTGATTTTTTTTTCTTTTTGTACAAGTCTGTACTGTTTAACTATTAAAACAATCAAACAGCACTGTAGTAAGAATCAGTTAATATAGTGGCTGGGCAGTGGCTGAATAGGCTAACCCTCCACCTTCTAGTGCCAGCATCCCATATGGATGCTTGTTCATGCTTCAGTTGCCACACTATCCATCTAGCTCCTTGTTTGGGGTCTAGGAAAGCAGCTGAAGATTCCCCAAAGCATTGGGAATCTGCGTCCATGTGAGAAACCTTGACAAAGTGCTTGCTTCCTGGCTTTGGATAGGCTCAGCTCTGGTCATTGTGGCCACTGGGGGAGTGAACCAGTAGATCGAAGAGCTTTCTCTCTATCTCTCTTTCTCTCCATATATCTGCCTTGCCAATAAAAATATACAAATCTAAAAAAATCAATAAGAGAAATTTGGTATAATATTATATAAGGGGCTGATTGGTGGCTGTTGCAGCCATATGGAGAATGAATGAGGGGGGAAAGATCTCTCTATCTCTCCTCTCTCTACCAAAAAAAAAATCTGCTTTCAGACAAAATAAATAAACATAATAAATTGTTTTTAAAAAAGATAAAATAAGTTTTCCTTTCATTTTAAAATATTGCTGAACATTTTATTTACCTATACCATCTGCATGTATCTTTTATGAATTGGACACCACAAATGCATAGTTCACTCTAAGGCTGTCCACTAGCTACCTCTAATATTGTAAGGAGTCAGATGGCTAATATGTTGTTAATAGTCATGATCCCTGGTGAAATTTTCCTTTGAAAATATAAAACCTGGGCCTCACACATAGCTCAAGGGCTAAATCCTCACCTTACAAGCACTGGGATGCATACAGATACTAATTCCTATCCTGGCTGCTCCATTTCCCATCCAATTCCCTGCTTCTGGCTTGGGAAAGCAGTGAAGGATGACCTTCTGGTACTCATGAGAGCCAGAGTGGATGTAGGACAGGCTGGACTAGGTCTCTGCACCAGTTGAATCATGTGACAGATGGGTCTGAAGGTTGACCAGATGGAGCTGGGCTGTAGTACCCACCAGTAAGATTTGGAATGTGTATGGCCCAGTCAGGCAAAGCTGCTGGACCTGTCAGTGATGAATGCAAGAGTCCAAAGGAATGCGGGATAGACTGGACCAGTCTACTGCACATACCAGCATGTGTAGATGCTGGAGCTGGGCACAGGCTTGGTAGGGGTTACTCGGGCTTGCTCCAACTAGGCACTCCTTGCTGGTCTTGGCAAAGTTTCTTTGGGGACCCACCAACTGGACCACTGGACTCAAAATTCCATCCGGGGGAAAAAAATCACAGGATGGGTGATCTGACCATGGAGTGCCTGTGTCCGACTGCATTTCCTGCGTAGTGGATGTCATGTCCAGATGCACATGAAGGGTAGAAAAGCTATATAATGCCGTGGAGGACAAAATAAACTGGACAACTCTCCTGGCCAAGGTTTGACAGCAAGCATTTGGGTGAATGGAGTCAGCCCATGGACCTTGGAAGGATTTCCTCAACCTTGGAACAATGAAATCAACAGCATCTCATAACTTTGGAACATACTTAAGCAGTACCTTCTGAACATGCTCCAATTGAAGACCCTAGGATGACATCCAATGACTATTCCACAACCTTGGGTACTAATGTGGACAGGCTGCTGGGAGCAGCCCTCGCTCATTATCTCCTCTCTGCCTTCCCCCAGATACAGAAAGAAAAATAATTGCAAGCAATTGTTTCATCCACTTTTCCCCATTCTTCAGCTCTTCCCACTCCAATTAGTGGTTCACATGGGCATACATCCTTCTCAACTATGTGAACATCATCAAATACAAAATAAATTTATTTAAAAAAAGAAAAAGTATAAAATACATTACCTTTTTGCATTGTAAATGTATGTTTTGGTGTACCTGAAATTTGAAGTGGCATATATGGCTCATTCTACATTTCTATTAATCAATACTACTGTGGTTTTAAAAACTCAGATAATGTTATGTAAGATTTCGAAGTAAAAGATGGAAGTGAATTTTCATGCAAAATGTTAGGCTGAGTAGAAGTGACTTCATGAAGTGACTTCACTGCTTTATCAAGAGAACATGCCCACCCAGCAATGTTCGGAATGCTCTGCTGGGACCATGCTGACCTCTTCAATGTGGAAGATCCGCACCTGCCATGCTGAGTATCCTGCTCTATATGTCAGTACAAACACAGCGAGAAGCTGCTGCTTCATTTTAATGGTCTCCCACCCCTCAGCCATAAGATGCGTATAGCCTCTGCATTGTATACCCTAGGCTACCATTCTCCTCTTTCAATCTCACACGTACACACACGCACCCCTCCACAGGTGGAAGTGGTCCCAGCCAGTCTTCTGTGAGGGAGCAGTCTGTCAGACTCTCTCTCTCTCTCCCTTTCTCTCTCATTATCACCGTCTCCAATAGAACTCTTTGCCTGGGCTAAGAGCCTCTTTCTCTCTCTCAAGCACGTCTGAGTTTCTCCAAATCTAACACAAGCACTTTCACTGAGCAAAGCACAATTTATTAAAGATGAAAACCGGGCCTGGCAGTGTGGCCTAGCAGCTAAAGTCCTCGACTTGAACACGCCAGGATCTCATATGGGTGCCGGTTCTAATCCCGGCAGCTCCACTTCCCATCCAGCTCTCTGCTTGTGGCCTGGGAAAGCAGTAGAGGACGGCCCAAAGCTTTGGGACCCTGCACCCGCGTGGGAGACCTGGAAGAGGTTCCTGGTTCCCAGCATCGGATTGGCGCGCACCGGCCCGTTGCAGCTCACTTGGGGAGTGAAACATCGGATGGAAGATCTTCCTCTCTGTTTCTCCTCCTCTCTGTATATCCAGCTTTCCAATAATATTAAATTAAAAAAAAGGATGAAAACCTCCTGTTACACCTTTAGAAAGCGGGGGAGGGGTGGCATAGATATGTACTTGTGAAAATGGCAGAAGCATTTGTCTTTAAATGCAGTCCCAGGTGACCAGAACACTGGCTAACAATCAACAAGAGGGTGGAAATAAAATCCACCAAAAGGTTAGAACTCTAATTCTATCTGTCTTGCTCAAGATAAAACAAAAAGCCATCAGAAGTGTGTGACTGGTAACTTCTTTTTTTAAAATTTATTTATGTTTACTGGAAAGGCAGATCAGATTTACAGAGAGAAGAAGATAGAAATATCTTCCATCCACTGGTGCACACCCCAAAATGGCCACAAGGGCTGATCCAAAACCAAGAACTTCTTCCAAGTCTTTCGCATAGGTGCAAGGTCTGTAAGCTTTGGGTCATCCTCTACTGATTTCCCAAGCCACAAGCAGGACGCTGGATGGGAAGTGCAACAGTCAATACATGAACTGATTGATATCCATATTGAATCCTGGCACTTGCAAGGGAAGAATTAGTTGAGTCATGGTACTGAGTCTTGTAACTTCTTTCTTTCTCAGAAAAAGTTAAAAACTCAGAAGGGTGGGCAGGCACTTTGTCTTGCTAAAAGTAACTTCTGGGCAGAAGCAAGTATTTTGCAAACTTTTAGAGACTCTCTTTTTCTCATTTCAACAGTGATGTGATGCCAACTATCTATCAGTCCATCTAGCTGTCATAAAATATTTGATACAAAGTGCCCAGTACTGTGAAATTACAGCTGTAGACTACGAGCAAGAGGGAGAAGTCTTGGCTGGTGCTTGGGTAGAATGACTGCAATGTTCCTGGAAAAAGAAAGCATGGAAGGGTAAGGGAAGATACCATTTTACTTTATTCTTGGGAGTGATAAATAATATGGCTATAGGTTGACTAAATTGCTGCAATTGTGAAATACCTGAAAGAACATAGATAAGCATAGATTGGACTTTGGATCTCAGGAGGCCAATTGTATTATGGATGAAATTTCAATATGTAGCTTTTGAGATCTGGGAGGCATGGTGGTTGAAGTTAGGAGACTGAGTGCTGCAAAAGTGGGAAAGAAAGAAAACTGACTTGCAGAAGCATCTCTGGAGAAGGGAAGAAGATAAGACACTAGGGAGGGCAGAATCAGGGGAGAACAACCAGGGAGAATGTGTTGTCAAAGCAAAGAGAGAAGGATGGAGGACAGGGAATGGTCATTCTCATTCCCCTTGCTCTATGTTTTATGCATATCAGCTTGGTCTTCATTCACTAAGCCTTTATCAAGCATGAATGCTATGCCAGGCATTGTGAATATGTCCGAAACTTTAGCAAAACAAAACAAAACAAAACAAAACAAAACAAAAAACCATGATATGAGCAACAGTAAGCATGACTTGAGAAGGGTGACTGCAGGAGTGGAAGAGAGTCATTGATCACTGTACTTTGCACAAAGGACCAAACTAGTGACAAAAGGTATCAATGAATGACACCACCAAAACAAGAGCAAGAATGTGTTATGCATGATCGGAGGATCATAACTAATACTTAATTACTATTTCCCAAGAGAGAAAATATGTATTAAAAAAAACCTTTCCAACCCTGCCAGCATTGACATTGACCTAGACAATGTGTGGGGAGGCTAGCCTGTGCATTGTAGAGTGTTGCATAGCATTTAGGGCCTGTACCTATAACCACCAACACCAATCCATCCCCTACTCCAGTCACTTACAATCAACAGATCTCCAAAGAGAGCCAAACATCCCCATGGAAGATATCAAACTGTGATTGACAACGCTTAGCCTATAGTAAAATTAAATCATCCATTAAAGCTAGTTCATATAGAGCACTTATCAGGGTTGGGCTTCAAGGCACAGCAGATCAAGGCATCATATCCCATATCAAAGTGTTGGTTGGGGTCCTGGCTCCTTGGATTACCAATCCAGCAGTGGGCAATTACCCAAGGACTTGGATTCCTGCCACCCATATGGAATACCAGGATAGAATACTTGGCATCTGGCTTGAGGCTACCCCAGCCTTGACTGTTACGGGCATTTAAGAAGTAAACTAATGAATGAAGAGCTCTCTCTCTCTCTTCCGCTATTCTACTTTTCAAGTACAGAAAGTAAATATACACAAAAAAGAATATTGATAAAATTATGCTAGAAGATAGTTCCTTTTGCTCATGGTAACTTAATACCATAAATATTGCATTTGTTGCTCACAAAAGGATCAGTCTGGCATGTAGAGTTGCGGATGTGTTTATTTGGAAGCTCAGCTGCCTTCTATTTGTGATTTCTTATCATGTGGCCTTCAAGATTTCCCTGGGGGTTTGGCATGATGACTCAAAGGATAAATCCTTGCCTTTCAAGTGCTGGGATTTCATATGGGAACCAGTTAGTGTCTTGATGACTGCACTTTCCATCTAGCTTCCTGAGTATGGCTTGGGAAGGCAGTAAAGGATGGCCCAAAGCCTTGGAGCCCTTTGTCCACATTGGAGACCCAAAAGAAGCTCCTCTTTCCTGGCTTTGGATTGGCTCAGCTCCAGTCGTTGCGGCCATTTGGGAAATGAACCATCAGGTGGAAGACATTTCTCTTTGTCTCTTCTTTTCTCTGTAAATCTAATCTGCCTTTCCAATAAAAGTAGCTAAATTCTTAAGAAAAGTAAAAAAAAAAATAAAGATTTCTCTGGGTGTCAACATCTAATTGCAGGCAAAGGTGAGCTTTTATGGATGAGGTCTGGAAGAGAATATATATATCACTTTTCTCCACATTCAATTAGCTGAGACATTTATAGTTTCCTAACATGAGGGACAAGAACCCTGTTCCGCTATGAGTCTAGAAGAAGAGGACAAAAACTTTGAGAACTAATAGACCATTACTGCAATGAACCAAAGTTGTCCTTATGCTCCATACGTAATTTTGTCATTGATTATCAAATTTGAACATCTATGTTAATTCAAATGGATAAGATTTCCCAGTGAATCTCCATGCTTCTTATTGCATATACAGGCATTTTTGCTTCAGAGTCAGCAGTATGAATTTTCAATTGCTACAAAAACAACATGACAAAATAGGGATTCTGTGCAAGAGGACATACATTTTTTATACAATTACTTTTTAAGCACTTTGAGGGGAATGAGTGCTGTCAACCTTAAGAGAGATGCAGAACAAATGGTTCATTATTACGACTGAAATCACAGAATTGGTTTAAAACTTAAACTTGTACCCAGAGTCACACTGGGAAAATGGCAAGGCCAATTCTCTGATCGTAAATGTGGGTGAGGTTACTTCACTGTAGCTGAAACACATGGACAAAGTCAATGATCAAGAAAGTGAAACAGCCTGGTTTAAAGTGCTCCAAAGTGATGATTCACTCAGCTTCTCAAACCTATGACTTATTTTAAAAATAAAGTAGTGATCAGTGCAACAGCGCATCCCACTTTCCAGTCTTACTCTTTGATTTTTGAACTATCCTAACATGTGTCACCGTCTATAACAGAAGTGGTACTTAACTTACCTAGATTAGAAAAGTGATTTTTGAACATCACAAGCAAATTGGGAAGCCCCCAGGATATTATGGGGATGAAACATGATGCACTATGGAGAGTGCTTGGAGAATTGCAAATAAATTTGCCATATGACCCAGCTATCATGCTCCTGGGAATATACCCAATAGAAATAAAATCTGCATATGAGAAGGGGGTCTGTAATCTTATATTTGCAGCAGCACAATCCACAATAGCAAAGACATGGAAACAATCCAGATGTGCATCCAAAGAAGAGTGGTTAAAGAAACTGTGGTTAAAGAAACATCTGCTCCATGGAATATTATTCAGCTATTAAGAAGAATGAATTTATACTATTCACAACTAGGTGGTCCCAACTAGAAACCATTATGCTCAGTGAAATGAGTCAATCACAAAAGAACAAATACCATGTGTTCTCTCTTAGATAAGGAAACCAGCATGGAAAGTGTAATTTCAATAATCCGATTCATACTGGGTTTTTTTTTTTTTTGGCTGCATCCTATGTATTTTGATGTTTTTTATTTTATCCAAATACTTTCTTTTCTCTTGTCAAATTCATTGCTGGCTCATGGATTACATGGTGGCATCATTATTCCCAAGAGACTTTTGTGTTTCCTTTTTGTCATCCATGTGTTGGTTACTCAGTGGCGCGTTTTATCATGGTGCTATAATTTATTGTTGTTGTTGAGGCTGTTGTTCTAACTCATACCAGTTGTTGACCTTATTTCATGGCTACTGAATTATGGAAATGCATAGTGATAGAGTACTGGGGTCTACCATATCCAGATGTAGGGGTATAATGCAACATGTATTCCTGATTCCAGATGAAAGATGGATTCCTAATGAAACTGTTGGACACGTGTAGACAATGGGATGTGGGATTGTCTGACATTGTCTTATCAGCAGTGTCAGGGTAAACTTAAATAAGAGACTGACGGAATTACGACTCCTTATGAAGGACTATACCACTGTAGTAAAATGGGGAAAATCTGTTAGGGGGTGGGAGTTTGGGGGGAAATCCCAGTCTATATGAAATTGTACCACATAATTCAAAAATTCAAAATTTAAAAAAAAAAAAAAAAAAAATATATATATATATATATATATATATATATATATATATATCTTTAATTTAAAAAAGAAACATAAAACAGGGTTTGTCCCAGTGGGGCATTTTTGGACAAGAAATTTTCATTTTTACATCTCAAAACATATGTGTGATATGTGTCATCTTGGAGTACTTTTGTAAGAAACAACATTATAAAAGTAATTTGTAGGCTAGGCCTTCTACAACATTCTATGTAGCCAGTAATATGGCTAATGTACGAAGCTGTTCTTGGAGGGCCCACCACTACGACTCAATAGATAAATCCTTGCTTGCATGCTCTAGGATCCCGTATGGGCACTGGTTCATGTCCTGGCTGCTCCACTTCCCATCCAGCTTCCTGCTTATGGCCTGGGAAAGCAGTAGAGGATGGCCCAAAGCCTTGGGACCCTGCACCCACGAGGGAGACCTGGAGGAGGTTCTTGGCTCCTAGCTCCTGGCTTCAGATCAGCTCAGCTTGGCTGTTGCAGCCACTTGGGGGAATAAATTAGCGGACAGAAGATCTTTCTCTCTGTCTCTCTTTCTCTTTGTGAATCTACCTTGGCAATAAAAATACATACACAATTTTTAAAACACATATACAAATTTGTTGATGGAGATGTCTGGGATAGGCCATAAACAGTAACAAATTTTTTCTATTACACTTGAAGGAAGCATAGTGTGGTAAGTGGCAGCTGGGACTCATCATGACTAACTCCAAACACTGCTGAATGCACTAAAATGACAACAAATAAAAGACATCTGGTTCTAAGTGTGTACAGGGAAGGCCAGCTCTGTTTCATGTAGTTTCCTTCCTCTTGTAAAATGAGTTACCTCTACTCACATTTGTTTCTATGTGCAAATAGAATGATCTTTTAGAAAGTAAAACACAGCATTGTCTAGAGAAGCAGTGCACTTTGTATGTTTCCCTAGTAGTAAAACAAATCTCAGGAAAAAGAAGTTATCACAAAAAACCACAGCAACCATGAAGGGATGAAGGGAGACAAGCATAAGCTTTGAGCCAGTAGCCAAATGGCTGCTTTTCAGGTGTGTCAACAGTGCAGAAATTTAGCCTTGAATACATACTTAGGCTCATATACAAATTTAAACATCAATAGGACTTATCTTAGGGTAACCTGATTCATGGCACTAAACTAGCAACATAAGTCCTAAAAGGAGTGGAAGGGGAAGGCAGTAGAAGGTAGAGATGCTAGCCAATCACCAGGCACGTGTGTTATTCTCAAAAGGTAGAATTGTTGATACCTGTGTGTTCCAGACCCCTTTCAGTTAGGAGTAATTACACAGGGGTGGGCAAATGGCCTAATGGTTAAGACCCCTGCATCCCATATTGCACATGTCTGGACCCTATTTCTGTCTTTAGCTCCTAATTCCAGCTTCCTTCTACCACAAACCCTGGGAGGCAGAAGAGATAGTTTAAGCAATGGAGTTCCTGCCATCCACATGGGAGCCATTGGTTAAGTTCCCAGCTCTGGGCTTTGGCCTGGACTGAGCCGGGCCAGGCACTTGTAGAGTGAGCCAGTAGATGCGATCTCTTTTTGTGTATCTGTTTCTCTCTGTTTCCAAAATAAATACACTGGAAAAAAAAAAGCCTGCAGACCAACATTGTGGCCTCGTGGATTAGGCTACCACCTGAGATGCCAGCATCCCAAATGGGCACTGGCTTCAGTTCTGGGTACTCTACTTCCAATCCAGCTCCCTACTAATGTCCTGGGAAAGCAGTGGAAAGTGGTCCAGTTGCTTGGATTGCTACCACACATGTGGCAGACTTATAGAGAGCTTGTTGGCTTCCATCAGGCCCAGTCCTGGATGTTGACGTCATTTGGGAAGTGAACTATCAGATGGAAGATTTCCTTTCCTGCCTCTCCCTCTTTCTCTGCCCTTTTTTTTTTTTTTTTTTTTTTTAAAGAAACTGGCGTTTATTTTCGTCAACCGTATCCCACATCTGCTTCAGAGGTGCAGGTCACTTAAGACCACCCGGTGGTTGTTCCTACCCATTCACCGACCTGAGCTGTGGGGGCTGTAGACCAGTCCTCAGTGGCAGGCTGGGTGCTCCAGTCTTCAGTGGGGGCTGGGGGGAAAACTCTGCTTTTCAAATAACACAAATGAATCTTAAAAACAAAACTAATAAAAATAAATTAGCTTTGCAGTAGAGGATGGTTCAAGGCCTTGGGATCCTGTGCTGGTTGCTCCACTTCCTATCCAGCTCCCTGCTTAATGGCTTGGGAAAGCAATGGAGGATGACCCATAGTCTTGGAAACCTGTACTCATATGGGAGACCCAGAGGAAGCTCCTGGCTTCAGATAGGATCAGTTCCAGCCATTGCAACCACTTGGGGGGGAGAACCAAGTAGATAGACGATCTTTGTTCCTGTCCCTCCTTCTCTCCATAAATCTGATCTGCCTTTCCAATAAAAATAAAATAGATCTTTAAAAATAAATAAATAAGCTTAATTTTAAAAAAGTACTCCTATGGCTAAGACTGGGCATGGGTACATGAGAGTAATGCCTGTGACCTCCAAGAAAAGTCATGACAAAGACAGTGTGAGTGCCTCCCATTTCCTTCTTCGGTGGCAATGTTGGAAGCCAAAAGTGTGGAATCTGCAAAGCATTCAAGCTTTTGTTTTGTACCCAATACATTTATCTTGTAATTCTATTTCTGCACAAACTATTTAAACTACTCTCATGCTGATACTGTCAGCCACACTGGATGCAACGAACGCCAGTAGCCCAAGTTCCTCAGGAAGGAGGCTCATGCAGGAGACTTCTCTAACAGTGAACATTGCTGAGAAGATGGCCCGACAGGGAGGCAGACTTCTCCTGTGTTCCACCACTGGCACTGCTTCTTTGGGCAGTTAGGCTATCTGTATTAATACACAGCAAAATCAGCCACATTGTGGTTGGGATGAAGATATGTGATTAAGTCCTGAGTTCAAGTGCCAATGTTTGCTGGAGTTCTAAGGAGGATTCTTGTGGGACTCCATCTGGACCAAGGCAGGTGTCCTTGACAAGGCAGGTGAGCTGGGTCCTGAGCAGTGGTTAGAAAGAGGAAGGGAAATGCCTGCAGCCGAGTGGTGGCAGCCGTGTATACTGGATGTTCACAAGACAATAAGTAGAAAGGCTAGGCTTCGGGCTAAGTTTAAAAATGGATTTTGAGTGATTAGGAAGCTTCAGGAGCGAAGGGAAGTGGGACTTTGTACATCATTTGAAGGCCTTTGAACTTGTCGATGCGTGGGACTGAGTGAAAACACTTGCAAAGTGCAAAGGTATCATGAGAGATGACTTGAAGAACCAAGGTCAGTACCTGAGAGGCAACAAATGAACCAACACAGAGATACCCTAGAGTTAAGGTGTTGCACAGGAAGGCATCTCCCTGCTAGCCACAGGTGCCTTCCCTTCCCCCAGGAA
The DNA here is from genome assembly GCF_030435755.1 of Ochotona princeps. NCBI lineage: Eukaryota > Metazoa > Chordata > Mammalia > Lagomorpha > Ochotonidae > Ochotona > Ochotona princeps. The sequence goes on from NC_080838.1 coordinate 34,475,125, forward strand.
CTACATGCTTAGACCATGGCTGTGCTTCGTGGAGAGTTGCAGCAGTCTCAGTGCCTGAATCATGTTCCTTTTCTGTACTCGCCAACTTTTGGCTTTGCCACCAGCTGTACTGTTCTGGGGATGAACTGGGGTCACTCAAGTGGGACGTTTCTATCACATTATCTCTACCAGTGGAAGCTCTAGCAGAAACATGAGTCACTTCCAGCCAAGAAATGTCAGGGGAAGCCTGCTGAGGGCTTCTGGGAACTTTCTGTTTTCCCTCGTTAATTAAAGAAAAAAGCTTTTTGAGAAAAAAAGTTCATTCCTTCGTTTGCTCTCCACGTGTGGATTTTGGATGTGATTCTGAAAACTGGAGCTGTGGTAACTAGCTGGACATCACACAGACTTCAGTTTCTGGAGGACACTGCTTAGAACGAGCAAAACAAAATGGGCAGCATCTTGGTTTTTTTTACTTTCCTAAGTCACTAGCAGGGAGTGGGGTCAGAAGTGGAGCAGCTTGGATCTGAATTGGTTCTCACAAGGAATGTCAGCATGGCTGGCGGAAGCTTTACTCACCACCGCACCGTAGCACCAAACCTTCTTTCACATTCTTGGAAGCCAGATGTCCTGAAAGAATATCTCTGAGTTCTAAGTCAAGGTATCTGCAGACCCACCTCCCTCTGGGTGTGGATGTTCCTCACCTCTTCCAGTTTTTGTTGGTTACCAGCATTTCCTGGCTTGTGGCTACATCATTTCTTTTTTTATTATTATTATTTTTACTTGTGATGATTTTTACATAGTTGATTAGGTTAATAAGGGCCAAGGGCTGTAGGAAGGTGGGTGAGACCATTGTTTCCACATTCTCTTTTTTTCTTTCCTGTGTCTGGGGGAAGAGGGAAGATAGGGGGAGAAGCCACATCCAGCCTTCCAAACGCCTCTGTACTCTGGGATGGAGGACAGCTGTGGCTGCATCATTTCAAACTTTGAGATCAACATCTTCAAATCCCTCTCTACTGTGTCTCCACTTTACGCCTCTGAGCGTAAAGTGTGTCTCTGCCTCCCTCTGACCAGAACACAGATTCTATTAGCACCTACTTCAATGATCCAGGGCAATCACCGATCTCAAGAATTTAACTCAATCACATCTGTAAACATTTTATTATTATTATTACATTGTGTAAGTCATCACTCACAGGTTTCAAGGAGGAGGATGTAGCTTTCCTGGGGAAACAGGGGGACATTGCTCAGGATTCTGGAAGAAAGGATTCTGTAATGAGGATCAACTGGAAGCAGAGGAGATACAAACCAGGAGCACCGAGAAGAGAAGCAATGTCCCTCTTACTCCTGTGGGTGACGCTAATCATTTCAATGCAATGAAGGTCTCTTCTGCCAAGGAAAACAAAAAAATGAGGACAACTTTATTTGCTTAAAGTTAATGGGTCATAAAGAAAATTTCAAACTAAACAGTTAGTGCTAGTAAATAAAAACTGGAGAATTACAGGCATTTCCTCTGAATGAAATATTGTTACCTGCGATGGACAAGGGATCTTTTAGGACTTTTAGGAAGCAACTTGAACTGAAATCTTCTTTGCTGGTGTAATTCACTTGCACTCTTTCTATGAAGTGAAAGAAGATTGGATGAAATCGTTTCTCTCTACCAACTGTAGTTTTACAGATTTTTGCAGATAGAAAAGAAAATATTACCAAGAATTGACGCTACAAAGACTGAAATTAAATGTTGAATGAGTTAAGCATTTTAGAAAGTTTTAAAGCTCCCTCTGAACACAGAGGTATTGTCTACTGCACTGTGAAAATACACAAAAATAATTTGGAAATTCTTAGAATAAAATTCTGGATCACATTATCACTATTAGTCTTCTTCTGCGGTTTTGATGTCTAGCCACTTTCTCCCAGTGTGTTACTGCACATTTAGGAATGCTATTACAAGGGCAATTTAAAATCATGGGACTAACAAATCATTCAGTTTTACTATGTTTGCTTTTCTAATTTTTTTCTCCTAAAATTTATATTACTGGTTTATATAAATGACTAGAAGAATAGTTTTTACGGTTTCTTTTTCTTTTTAAAAATATTTATTTTATTTAATTTGAAAGACAAAATTACAGAGAGAAAGAGGTGGAGACAGAGAATTCTTGCATATGCTGGCTCACATCCCAAATGGTCACGATATCCAGGGCTGTGCCAGGCTGTGGGCAGGAGCCAGAAGCTTCTTCTGGGTCTCCCAGATGAATGCAGGGGCCTAATCATTTGGGCCAGATATTGGCCTCTTTCTCAGGTGCACTAGCAGGAAACTGGATTAGAAGTAGAGCAGCTAAGAGATGAATCCAGGTCTATGCGGGATACTGGCCCTACAGGCAGTGGCTTAACCTGCCATGCCACAATCCTGGCCCCCTCTACTATTTTTTAAAATGGCCACATCTTAAACTTTATCCTAGAACTCCTGCCTAATTAGCACGTGTTGAAAAGTACGTACTTACTGAATTTAGAGCAATTTGATGACTGATTGAATAAATGAATGGTGGTGCAGGAACCGTTCTTTGGCATCTTTCTTTGCCTTCTACTTTTTCCTCTTTGCCCTGCCCCCTTCTTTATTTTCCTTTCCTTTGCATTCTTTACTGTGTACCTTACCATGGTGTACCAACCACTGGAGACAGACAACACCAAGCAAGATACTCAGTGTGGCATGCTAAAGATTTTCTGTCTTAAAACTGCAGGGGCCCGATGCAATGACTCAGGTGGCTGATTCTCTCTTTGCAAATGCAGGGATCTCATATGGCTGCTGGTTGTCTGCTCCACTTCCTTTCCAGCTTCCTGCTTATTGCCTGGGAAGGCAGAGGAGGATGCCCCAAAAACTTTGGGACCCTGCACCCATGTGGTAGACCTGGAAAATGTTCCTGGCACTTGGCTTCAGCTAACTCAGCTCCAGCCATTGCAGCCATTTGGGGAGTGAACCAGTGGATGGAAGCACCTACTTTTTGTCTTTTCATCTCTCCATAAATCTGTCTTTCCAATAAAAATAAACTTCAACACAAAACAAAAGATGCAAACAAACAAAAAACCCAGCGTACTCCAGGCATCTGAAGCCATTTTTTATATCTTAGAAAAGTTTCACCTACCTGACTTGGTCTTAAAACTAGATGAAGTTTTCAAAACTGTTTCTGAGGCCAAGTAAAAGATGATGATGAATAGGGTACAGTCCTTGAAAGTATAAACCAATTGGCAGGGATAGTAAAGAAACACCAGTATGGACTCAGAATTCACAGTGAAACAAACCAAAGGTAGCAGTGCAATTCTTTATCAATTCCACACCTTTGAAATTTAGAAATGCCTGAACTGACCATGAGAATTTATGAATTTCTGTATAGGCTGTAGCAAGACAGCGAGAAGCCTGATCTAAGACAGCCTAATTTGCAGGTTCTGCTTCCTTCTTTCCTTGGGCATGTAGTTGGGTGTTTTTGTGCATTTGTTATTTTGGTTGAGCCATGGGCTTAAGCTCAGAAAAAGACTGATAAAGGGAAGGACCAGACAGATAATTACAGAGTGGTTGACATTTTTGGAGAGGCTCCTAATGTACAAGTGGGCCAAATAGCCTGTGGTTTCTGTGGGACATGTGATTCCCAGCACCCCGAACCCGCAGGTGATAGAGACAGAAGTATACACTAGATATGCTGTTGGAAGGGCTGTCTTGCCTCAGTTTACCTGCTGTAAGAAGGAATTAGTCAAGAAGCCAATTTCTTTTTACTGGAGATTAGGTATGATTTCCAAGTCTTCATCTTCAGGGCATAACTTTCCAGTTTTTCATGGAACTTGAATTGATTCAATTTTATCTTGACATATCTGGGATCACATAGCCCATTCTGGGTTCTTGGTGTTCTTTTCCTTTCATTTTTAAAATATCCATTTAATTGTGAATTCAATAAGCCATCAAGACATACTGCTTGAGTGTCCAGGAAAGAACAGATTTTAGACTGTCCTTGAAATAAAAGATGATGATATACATTGTAAAAGCTTTTGTATGTGCCTTGTGGTTTAGGATTTATCATCTAATGTCTGTGCATTCATTTTGTTCACTGACTCAGTTGGACCTAAGAAATGAAATGAGCAGGCCTGACATGGTAGCTTTGTAGCTAAAGTCTTCGCCTTGCATGCGCCAGAATCCTATAGGGCACCAGTTCACATTCTGGTGACTCCACTTCCCTTCCAGCTCTCTGCCTGTGGCCTGGGAAAGCAGTTGAGGATGGCTCCAGGCCTTGGGACTCTGCACCCATGTGAAAGACCTGGAGGAAGCTCCTGGCTCCTGGCTTCTGATTGATTTAGCTCTGGCCATTGCAGCCGCTTGGAGAACCAGCAGATGAAATATATCTCTGTCTTTCCTTCGCTCTGTAAATCTGACTTTCTAATTTTAAAAAAGTGAAGTGGTCAGGCTTGGCTCTTTCAGATTACTTACATGTAAAATAGATTCATTCAAAATAGGGTTATCAAATATAAGTCCAGTTTAATTGAGGTGAGTGCCTGTGAAGTTTCATCAGTCTCCTTGTGGGAATATGATCTCTCCATTTTTTTCCCTTTCCTACTGTCCCCCACCGCTGGTTGCCCTAATTACTACTATGGGTTGAATCTGGAATGAGAGCTTCAGAAGCCAACAGCTTCCTGCCATAGACCCAGTCTTCCAGTTAACAGCGAAAGGAAGGGCAGTAAGCAATAGGACATTATGAATTCTGAAAGTTGGAGGCATTGTCTTAGGGAATGCTAATACGTTAATATGTTAGTCCTGAATGTATTCAGTGTGCGTGCTGGGCTGCTTCTTCCACTCATCTGCTTGTGTGTCTTATCTCGGTCACATTAGGAAGTCCAAGTGTGTTGATCCTGATAAGACGTAGAGTCCTTCATTGGATAGTCAGCTCTCATGGGCTGGTACTAATAAGAGACACCGTGATTAGCATTGGACATCAGATTCAAAAGTTACCCCCATCCCACTCACACACACCATATCTTGGCTTAAAATGTTTTACTTCTCCTGGCAAAAAAAAAGCATTTAAATAGATTTCCTCATGGTAGAATTTTTGGTAGGTGGCCCGTCTCAATCCTCCTTAAGTGCACCTGATTTCAAATGTCTATTATTTTCTTTGCTAAAGCTAGTCAAAGTACAGGGTCTCATGATGAGAATGCTGTCTTTTTAGGTTGAGCATTCATACATTTTTGTTTCATCATAGACTTTTAACAAATGCTTCCAGTGAGCATGACACTTGAGTTGTCATTTGGAAAGCCTCCATGCCTGGTTCAAAGTTTGAGCACTACCACTACAGATCCACCCTCCTGCTAATGGGCATCCTGGGAAGTAATGGTGGATGGTTCAAGCGTCTGAGTCCCTGTTGCTCACATAGACTCACAGAGAGTACCAAGATCCCGGCTTCAGCCTGGCCCTACCCTGGCTAGTACAGAATTTGGGAAGTGAGTCAGTGAATAGAAGAATTTCTCTCTTCATCTGATTTTCAAATAAGATAAAAATAATTTTTAAAATGCTTCCAGTGTAACATAATTAATGTACATTTTCCCAAATAATTTCCTTTTATAAATAGATCTTTTTTTTTTAAAGATTTATTTATTTTTGGTGGGTGGCCATGTCCAAGAAAAAGCAGCCGGCAGACCAGGGTCTCCTTGAGGAGGAAGAAGAGTTGGAGGAGTTCCCCGCCGAAGGCTGGGCTGGTTTAGATGAAGATGAAGATGCACATGTCTTGGAGGACAACTGGGTTGATGACAATGGGGAGGATGACTTCTCCAATCAGCTGCAAGCTGAGCTGGAGAAGCAAGCTTTTAAGATGGAGACTTCATAACCCTCAGAAGAGGTGTTGAAGTAACCTGAATGACCTGTTGACTTAACTCTAGAATGGAGATCCCAGGATGGAATACTTAAAAAAAATGTTTATTTTATTATCTACTTACATTATTTTTTTAAGCACACACAAACAAAATAAATTTTACTTGGTTTTAAAAAAGATTTATTTATTTGTATTGAAAAGTCAGATACACAGAGAGGAGGAGAGACAGAAAGATCTTCCATCCACTGATTCACTCTCCAAGTGACCGCAATAGCCGGAGCTGAGGCAATCCGAAGCCAGCAGCCAGGAGCTTCTTCCAGGTCTCCCATGCAGGTGCAGGGTCCCAAGGCTTTGGGCCGTTCTTGACTGCTTTCCCAGGCCACAAGCAGGGAGCTAGAAGGGAAGTAGGGCTGCCGGGATTAGAATCGGCACCCATATCGGATCCCGGAATGTGTAAGGAGAGAACTTTAGCTGCTAGGCTACCCCTCCAGGCCCCCCAAATAATTTTCCTTGTCATTTTTCTATATGCTGGTGTAAGTTTGACTCAAAGTTTGTTGGGAAAAACATGTCAATATTTTTAACCACCAAATAGTTAATGTCATGTCAGATGATCTTTTCAGTAAATAAATAAAAAAAAGAGGGTTTTAGTGACTGAAATCTAAGTTGATTTGCCAAATTTTAATGGACCATGAACTCAAAATGTTTAGGCTTGCTTCAGAATGCAAAACTAATAAACACAAGATGGACTTATAATTTAGAAAAGCATCTCTCTTTCTTCTTTAATTCTTTTACTACTATTTATGAGAGAAACAACAGAAATCTAACATAAAATGGACTCTTATGCTTTAAGCATTTCCCCCCTGTTTATTTGTTCAGTTTTAAATTTAGACCAGTCCAAATCAGCCTCTCCCAAGAACAAGCTCCACAGTTCACAGTGCCTCAGAAGATACCTCCCCCAAAAAGTTCTCCCTCCAACTCAATGTGGAAATTACTCTGTAGCATTTCTTTTCTGGGAGCCTTACAATGTGTGTCACCATCTGGAGGTGCTGAGAGAATGGTGGGCAGAAAAATAAAACTGTTTCCAGTTTCTCTAATGCAGCCCTGCCTGTTCTGCAAGTGTAATCTATTAATAACTGTGGACTGTGACTTGGGAAATTTGGATAAAGCTTTTCATCCTTACTTAACCTTGGGATGTTCCTGCCCCTCAGAGAAGGGATGCTATGGGTACTTTGAGGCATGAGGAATTTTGATTCTGACAATTGGGTTCCACCAGCCTCCTATTCTGCTCTTTACCAATTGTGCGACCTTGAGCAATGATATCTTCTCTATGTCAATTTCTCTGTGTCTGAAATAGGGATCATAATGTTGTGGGGTCCCCAGCTATCTTACTCTAAATTTCTGTCTCTGTGTGAGATAAAGATTCTAAACACAGATGCCAAATACAATAATGGGAGCAGGATCTGCTTCAAGTGGGGAGAGAGACAGAGATTGAGAGAGAGAGAGAACACATTCAGATGTGAGTGTGGGCAGCCCCATGGGGAGAGTTATGCACTGTGGGGAGAGAAACTTGCCATTCTTGGGTTTAGTGGTCCCTTTGATTAGGTCACCAATAGGACCTTAACTGATTATACAAATGGAGTACAATTTGGGTAGAGTTTGATGCACATGGTAGTCGCTGCAAAGGTTTTCATGGTGTTTCCACTTGGAGATCGGTTTCTATGGTCTCTCTACCTAGAGATGAAACCAGCTGGAGGTATCGCTGTAGTACCTCCACACTTGAATCTGCTCCTCCAGTGCACAGAAAACCAATCACTGAAGCCCCAACTTCTCTGTGTTGATCCAGCTTCCTGTCAATGTGGCAGGGCAGTGGAAGATGGTCCAAGTACTTGGGTGCCTACTAGGCACCTAGAAGATCAGGATGAAGTTCCTGACTCTTGTCTTTGACTTAATCCAGATCTGGTTGTGTGGCCAACTGAGGAGTAAAGAATCAGAGGAATGATCCTGTCTTTGTCTTTTTGGCTCTCTGTTCTTTCTACAAACAAATCATTTTAAACAATGAAACAAAATAATTAAGTCTCTATAAATATGGACGTCATTATGATCTGCCCCTGGCCTTGTCGTTCGGATGCAATATAATAATCCAATCACATTATATTATGATGTGATTTTATTATAACAGGCCAATTGTTGCATCTGGAATAGGTTCAAATCTGATAGATATCCCATAAGTCTTTGGAAGTTAGTCTCACTAGGAGACTGAAGAGAAAAGCAGTGCATCTTCCTTATCCCCGCCCTTTCAAGTCTTTCCTTCTGGCTGTCGCTGTCTCTCTCTTTTCTTCTTCCCCCACCCCCCCCACTCTTCAGCCTCCCCTCCCGGTCTTTTCTGCCGCAGGCCTGGAAATGACTTAGGGACCTTTGGCTTTGTTTTCTGAATTCAACAGATACCGACTGAGAGGTCCCTAAGCAGTCCTTGAGTCTCAGTCTCGCTCCCAAACATCCAGCTTAAGGATCTCATCTCTCCCCAGAGGGCAGAACTGGAATGTTTACATAACAAGAGAAAAGGGGATATTTTCCTAATAGCCTCTTCGGCCAGCAACCTGATAAAATAGCTGAAATTCAAGAGGTCTTTTCAAGCAGCCCAGCGAGTGTGAATGCAGCAGAGACATCAGAACTGGTGGCAAAGGTTGAGTTTTTCTTTGGCCAGCACACCTCTTACCCAAGGGTTTTCTTTCTGAAAGCTGCTGACAGAGCTTTGGCCACAGAACATCCTCCCCTTGGCTGATAAGCTCAACCCTGATTTATATTTAACTCACTGCAGTGCTGGAGGGGTGAGGGTGGAGACGTTTATTAAGGGGAGCTGCGACAAGTCTGCGGCCAGTCCTCTGCCTCCAGCGGAGCTCCTCTGGTGGAGCCCTTGTCCCACCCCCTTTGTTTCCCTGCTCCTCCCTGAGGAGCTGGCGGGAGCCTGCAGGGAGCAGCGAGAAGAGCCAGAGAGAGAGAGAGAGAGAGAGAGAGAGAGAGAGAGAGAGAGAGAGAGAAAGAGAGAGAGAAGAGGGAGAGTTGTGGGGAAAGCGCAAGACGGCTGCCAAACCAGGGGACTCCTCCAATTTCCTTGAAAAAGGAAATCAGCTGACCTTAGTTAAATTTAACATTCTCTTATGTGCAACAGTCGACTTCGGAAACAAACGTGATGCCTGATAAGTGCTGCATCCGAAAGACACACGTGGCCATCATCTGTGCGGTGATAGTGGCTGTGGGACTAATCGTAGGACTTTCCGTGGGCCTGACCAGACCGTGTAAATCCTCGGCTGATTCTGGGCCAAGCCCAGCTCCGTCTGCTAGCCCTTCTGTTTCTCCACCGACCCAGGAGGTGTGCCCTGCCAGTGAAAATGTCAGCGGAATGTGGAACAATTTCAGGCTGCCGGACTTCATTAACCCCACACACTATGACCTGGAGCTGAAGCCCCAGCTGGAGCAGGACACATACACGGGCAACGTGAGCATCTCCATCAACCTGACTCGGTCCACCCAGCACCTGTGGCTGCACCTGCGGGAGACCACGATCACGCAGCTGCCGCAGCTGAGGAGGTCCTCTGGCGAGCAAGTGCAAGTCAGACAGTGCTTTAAATATGAAATCCATGAATATCTGGTGATCGAGGCAGCAGAAGAGCTTTCAGCCACCACCGACAATACTTACTACATCTTGACCTTGGAGTTTGCCGGCTGGCTCAATGGCTCCCTCGTTGGGTTCTATAGAACTACGTATACGGAGAACAACCAAACCAAGTAAAGATAAAATTTTTTTTTGCTTTACTTCTCCAAAGCTCACATATCTGCTTCTGTTTCTTTTCACTGTCCACCTTTTAACTAGTTTTGGGGTCTGATCTTTATCTCTGGGCTTCAACTCTGCCTGCTCATCTGGGTAGCCACTGTTTTGGCCCTGTTGTATTTTCCAAGTATAGCAACAGACTTGAAAGCAGTGATCCAATTGCACAGAGTTATGGGAAAAGTTCTGAAAAGTCATAATCAGGAGAGACCAAAATGCACAGCATCCTATGCTTAACACTTATATAAACTACTTCAGGTTTAAAAAAAAAAAAAAAGGTATGCTTGGTGCCCATATATATAGGATGCTGGTGCTACCTGGCAGAGAATAAGTCTACAATACTACTGTACCAGGCCACTCCAACTGAAATTTTACGGTGCTGTCAGAGTAAATGAAACAAAGCCGATTAATGTCAATGATCATTTTATCCATCTTTATGGAGAAAAGACACTGAAAACTTACATGGGATGCGGGAAATGTCCTTTTTTTTTTTTTTTTTTTTTAAGGATTCATTTACTTTTATTGGAAAAGTAGTTTACAGAGAAGACAGACACACAAAGAGATCTTACATCCACTGGTTCACTCCCCAAATGTCTACAACGACTATAGCTGAGCCAATCCAAAGCTAGGAGCCAGGAGCCAGGAGCCAGGAACTTCCATCGGGTCTTCCTTACAGGCGCAGGGTCCCAAGGACTTGGGCCACCCTCTGCTGCTTGCCTAGGCCATAAGCTGGACTGTACAGCAGCTGGAATACAAACCGGCATCTATATAGGATCTTAGAGCTAACAGGTGGAGGATTAATATGTTATGCTACTGTGCTGGTCTTGGGAAATGTCTTTGCGTCTGCCTCGAGGAAGGAAGGCTGGACTGTGCCTTTTCTTGCCTCCTATAGCTAGAAATATGTTTTACACATGTGCTTTCAGGAGACACTCATTGGGTTCACACAGTGGCATCAGCCATGGATGAATTTTAGTGTCGTGCTCATTATGCAATCGTAATCATCAAACTTCTGCACCACAAAAGATGTATTAAATAGTTAGGAACATAGAAGCATTTTCCCCTACAGTCCTCCAAGTAAGAAATTCATTTCTCTCCTTCCTTTCTTCCTTCCTTCCCTCCCTAACTTCTTCCCTTCCTCTCTCTATTCCTTTCTTTTTTCATCATAACTCTTAATAAGCAGTAGCTATTACCAGAGCTATGTAAAAGACAAAATTTCCGGTCGTACTCAAAACCTTTGTCTTCATGCTGTGAAGGCAGCCTGTGCTTCAGGGAGGCAGGCTGCACCATGCCACAGGTGTCCATAGCTTTGAAACTACTTTGACCTTTGCCTGCTTAGATTCTGAAGGAGTAAATGATTAAGAAAGCCTAGTACCATTGTTTGAAAATGTGAATCTAGGACCAGCTCTCTGAATATCCTTTTCCTCTCTGTTTTAAGTATTTAAAAAAGTGAAGGACAACTTTAGTGGAAACATTTCTGTTATTTATTAGGGAGACCCAGGGACTTAAATAAACCTTTTAGTGTCTTTATGTTGACATGACAAATTGGAAAAAATACTTAGAGGAATCATGCTCCTAGAAATCCGCATCTTAATATTGTTAGGAACAAAGCAAGCTTATCAATTATTTACTTTTTCTGTTTAGAAAAATTATGTTGGGGTCTGGTACAGTAGCCTTAAGGCTAAAGTCCTCGCCTTGAGTGTCCCGGGATCCTATATGGGCGCTAGTTCTAACCCTGGCAACACTGCTTCACATCCAGCTCCCTGCCTGGGGCCTGGGAAAACAGTCAAGAACAGCCCAAAGCCTTGGGATTCTGCACCCATGTGGGAGACCCGGAAGAAGTTCCTGGCTTTGGATTGGCTCAACTCTGGCCATTGCGGCCACTTGGGAAGTAAATCAGCGAACAGATCTTCCTTTCTCTGTCTCTCCTCCTGTCTGTATATCTGACTTTCCAATAAAAAATATATAAATCTTAAAAAAAAGTATGAAAAATTACACTGTTGAAAGCATAAGCAATTACTAGGAGGGAATGTCAATAGAGAGTATTAATAAATTGTTCTATTAGTAATCCTTGTTAACATATGAAGGTATGTTCTTATATTCTTCCAGAGCAATCACAGTTGTAATAGTCCTAGGTCTGTCTGTCCCCCACCTATCTACCTTTTTACTGTAGTGTATCATGAGCATTTTCTCTCATTCTTAAATATTTTTGAGAGTCTGATTTTAAAGATTGCATGATACGTTCTTGCATGAATGCATTGTCATTTTTAAAAGTTGCTGCCATGTTGTTAGGTATTTAATTTGCTTCTAGTATTTTATTATTGCAGACAAGCCAGAGGAGAACATAGTTATAATTCATCTTCGTGTATTTATCTGTTTATTATGTTAGAGTATTATCCTAAGACAAGAATTTCTAGATGAAAAGGGAATATATACCAAGAAGTCTATAACACTTACTTTGCTTTTTAAGCATATAAATTATATGCATTCACTGCAGAAAACTTGCGAAACTGATAAAATTGTAAGAAAATCCATCCATAAGTTCATTAGTTGAGTAAATTCATTGCTAACATTCATTGCTAACATCTCCCAATTTCTTTTCTGGACACAGTTAAACGTACCTTTAGTGTGTTGTGTACAGTATTGTGTAAGATACTTTTTCAATATAGCTGCAAAGCTTGAGCATGATTTTTGCTCTTCTTCCACAAAAGAATTGATGACTAGACCATTGAATGACTATAACGTTACTCAGTATTTTAGGTTTTATTTGTTTTTTTTTTTCCACTGGAAAATCAGATATACAGAGAGGAGGAGAGGGAGGAAAAGTTCCCTCCACTGATTCAATCCTCAAGTAGCTGCAACAGCTGGAGCCAAGCTGATCTGAAGCCAGGAGCCAGGAACCTGTTCTGGGTCTTCCATGCTAGTATAGGGTCCCAAAGCCTTGGGCCATCCTCTACTGCTTTTCCAAGCCACAAACAGGAAGCTGGGTGGGAAGTGGGGCTATTGGGATACGAAATGCCACCCCTATGGGATCCTGGCATGTGCAAGGTGAAGACTTTCACCACTAGGTTACTGTGCCAGACCCTACTCAATTTTGTTTATATTATTATTATTATTTTGTTAATTTATTTTATTTTTATTGGAAAATCAGATATACAAGAGAAGGAGAGACAGATTAGAAGATCTTCTGTCCGTTAATTTACTCCCTAAGTTGCCGCAATGGCTGGAACTGTGCCGATCCAAAGCCAGGAGCCTCTTGAGGGTCTCCCACAAGGGTGCAGGGTCCCACTTGAGCCACACTTGACTGCTTTCCCAGGCCACAAGCAGGGAGTTGGATGAGAAGTAGGGCCACTGGGAATAGATCAGGTGTGTGCAATGTGAGAACTTTAGTCTCTAGGCTGCCATGTTGGGTTAAATTGTTTTTTATTATTAAATATAGATATTTAGGTTACTCGTGTTTTTCACCAATAGAGACCTAATACATTGCAATGAGCACCTTTATAAAAAAAACTCTGAACGTTTTGTAATATTTCCATTAGAAAATTCCTAGAAAATTATTCAAAACTATGTATGAATGTTTGTGTGTGTGTATATATATATATATACAAGTGTAATATCAACATGTGCGTTATGTGTAGGTGTTTGAAAATTGACTTTTCAAATATGTTCCAAGATATATTTCTGCCTACAATATATAAAAGTACCTATGTCTTTTTAAAGTGTCTGATTTGGGTAAAGGAAAACACATATTTTGAAAAATATCTACCCTTGATTAGTCTGAAGTAAAAGGAAATATGAAAACTTAAATTATTATTGCTGAAGCTTTCACTTTTAGGTTGACATGGCAACAGATATTTCATCTGAGTAAAGTCATCAGTATTTGTAAAAAGAAAAATGTATTAAACCTACAGAAAGGCCTAAACATGGAAAAAGTTTCCGTCAATGATGATGGCGCTCTGAAGTCTGTATATTTAAAGATGTATGCTGCTGTGCCTAAGATACAAGTACTGAAATCCCTGCCATTCATGTGGGAGACCGAGATGGACTTAATGGCCTCTGATTTCAGTGTGGCCCAGTCCAGCCCTTGTTGTTAAAGGCGTTTGGCGAGTGAGCCAACAGATGGAAAGTCTCTCTTATTTTCTGCCTAATAAAAAAAAAATCAAATAATGCATTATAACTCAAGTAAATAGTATTCCCTCTGATTCTTTAGATTACTTTGCTGCCCCAGTGAAGCTTGACCATGAAATATATTCCCAAAAGCTACCGTTCCGAAACTCATCTGACTTAATTTTGGACTTGAGAATATTTGTAGAAAATGAGAATGACATTGGCAAGGCCAGTGCTCAGAGTTCCATTGAGGGCTGATATTCCTGAGTTTGTTTTCATTAAGAGCAGTTAAATAAAGCTACCAGATCTGTGCTGCACACTTGGTTTTAGAAACATTCTGCAATCTGCTCAATGATTGTGCTTCAGCTAAGTAGAAGTTGTTTTTGTTTTCTTCTTTTTCATCTTATGAAATATCGCTAGTATGGAAAAAAGTTACACTGCAGTTTTCTTTCCCAAGCCTGCTGGCAATGCAGCTTCCTGGGGCTCTCACCCAAGGAGTCCATTTACGGCTTGCTGGGGTGGCTTTAGGTGAATGGCACCATTCTCTCATATTCTAGCGTGAACTTCATCAGATCTGGTATTCATAGAATTTTACAAATTACCAGAGTTAATGCATTTTTGGTACACAATTGAAATTATGCTTTCTGACCTTTCCACTTCAATGTAAAACTTAACTCCAGGACTAACATTTAAACTTCACAAAAGAAGCAACTCTGACATTCTTTCCTTTTAGATTCTTTAAAGATTTATTTATTTCTATTAAAAGGCAGAATTACAGAGAGAAGGAGAGGTAGAGAGAAGGAACTACATACTGTTTTACTTTCAAATGGTTCAACAGCCAGAGGTGAGCCGATCCAAAGTCACGAGCCTCCTCAGGGTCTCCTACATGGGCATGCAGGGTCCCAAGGACTTGGACCACCCTCCCCTGCTTTCCCAGGCTATAAGCAGGAAGCAGGATGGTAAGTGGAGCAGGTGGGACATGAACCGGCACCAATGTGGGATTCCTGAAATTGAAGGGGGAAGATTAGCCTGTTAAGCCATGGTGCCAGCCTCTACCATATGCTGTTTTATCAATGAAATTTGGCTATTGTTACAGGAATGAAGGTTCAAAACATTAAGAGATTTACACAACCTCTTCCTTTCTAGTCTTTTTGCAGGTCAGAGGGATCCCATTTAATGGGATGGGAACCTTTAGGACATTTCCCTGGTCACTCTCCCTCCATGTGTTTTGTAGGATTTCCAGTTCTCTTTCCAAAGGGTTTCCCCCTGCTCCATGCTCTAAAATACGTGTTCTTTGCTCTTCAGCCTTTCCAGCATCTGAATTGCTCTTCCACAGTAGTTCCCAAAGTATGTTTCGGGGAGTCTTAGTTGCCTGGGACTTTACAGATCTTACTACTACAACAACAACACAGGAGGAATTCTGTGAGCAAATTTTATTTAGGCAGCAATATTATGGGTTTTTTTTTTGTTGTTGTTGTTGTTCTTTGACTAATTTATTTATTTGAGTGGGAGAAAGAGGAACTTACCATTCCCTCTTTCCCTCCTCAGTTGCCCACAAGAGCACTGGTTGGGTCAGGTTGAACCCAGGGGCCAGGAATCAACCCAGGTTTCCCACATGGGTGGTAGGGATCTAGCTGCTTGGACTGTCACCTACTGCTTCCCAGGATATAAAGCTTTAGGAATCCAGAATTGGAGTTGGGATAGAATTCAAGCATTCTGGGAAGGGTTTAGGCACCCCAGCACTGCCTCAACTGCTGTACCAGATGCTCACCCTCATTCTTGCTGCAAGATGGGCCTTTCCAGAAACTTTTCTGTGATGACATTGTTTTTATTGGAAAGGCAGATATATAGAGTGGAGAGACAGAGAGAAAGATCTTCCATCCACTGGTTCACTCCCAAATGGCTGCTACAGCCAGAGCTGAGGCTGGGAGGCAGGAGCTTCTTCCAGGTCTCCCACATGAGTCCAGCGTTCCAGGCCTTGGGCCATCCCAGTCCATACACTGGATCAGAAGTGGAGCAGCTGAGATATGAAGTAGTGGAAGCAGTGCCCATGTGGCATGCTGGCACCACATGTGGAAGATTAGCCTACTATTCTACAGTGCTAGTCCCAAATATGTAGAAACACTTTAATGTTTTAACATAGATTCCTACATGGCTAGTATTCTCTGGCACATGCTGGACCAAACAACATTGCCAGAGCTCCTTATTTTATTTTATTTTATTTTTTTAAAATTTATTTATTTTATTGTAAAGTTAGATATACAGAGAGGAGGAGAGATAGAGAGAAAGATCTTCTGTCCAATGATTCACTCCCCAAGTGACTGGAATGGCCGATGCTGTGCTGATCCGAAGCCAGGAGCCTGGAGCTCTTCCAGGTCTCCCGTATGGGTGCAGGGTCCCAAGGCTTTGAGCCGTCTTCAACTGCTTTCCCAGGTCACAGGCAGGGAGCTGGATGGGAAGACACTAACCAGTACCCATGTGGGGTGCAAGTGCTTGCAGGGGAGGATTAGCCAATCGAACCATTGCATTGGTCCCTCACCTTTAATCCCTAACACTGCAAATAGAGTAGAATAAATTGGTCTTGAAGGAAAGATCACAACCTTATTGTCTGATCGATGAACCAGTCTGAATTTAGCAAGGGCTGACTAGGGGGCATTTGGCTAGCTAAGTTTCAATTACAAGGTTAGGGTTTGTGATAAAGATTTAGGAGCTGAGTGGGAACATTGGTGAGCTGGTCTCGTGTGTGTGTGTGTGTGTGTGTATTCTCAATTGCATGGGTGTATATACTCAAGCATATGTGATATTGTTCATTGTTTTACTGTTTATGAGAAAGAAATAGACAATTTCTGTTTGCTAGCTCACTCCCCCCAAATACTCCCCCAACATATGGCCAGTTGGGCTGCAGCCAGAGCCAGAAGCTGAGTGAATATCCAAGTCTCCCATGTGGATGACAGGGACCAGACTACTTGACCCATCACCCTGCTTCCCAGGATCAGCTTTAACAGGAAACCGAAGTCAGAAGTCACAGTGGAGAACTGAATGTAAATATTCAATATACTATCTTAACTGCCAAGCAAAATGCTCCTCCTCATATATATGTAGTTTTGATCTTGCAAGTTTATATGCTTCTCTGTTTATTTAGTGTTCTTATATTGCTACATTGAGCTACTATTCCATTATCAACAAAGAATGTATTTCTTTTTGTATGTCATTGGTAATTTCCTTGCATTTGGAAACAAGCAAACAAAAAGTAATGTTTCTTGACTTTGAGTAATTTTTCACATGGAAGAAAAGCAACTGTTTGATGAAATTAAACAATTAGCTGCTCCATTCAAACTACCAGAAAAACACATTGAGGTCTGAATTGTCTTGGTGGGTAGTCTGACGGAACCAGTTCCCCCTGCTTGGCTCTGGAACTTTTCGCTTTGTCTGCACAGACCCTGTGCAGTGGTGGGGCTCTTTGTTTAAGGATTTCAACCAGGCCTGCTGGTGACTTTGCTGGCTTGAGTTATGAGATTGCTGGAACAGCCTGAGTGCCTTCGCTGGAGATGGTGCAGCAGGTGGATTATGAGCTACCAGGTAGTTTTTAGGTTTGCGTTTAAAGTTGATTGGCAGCAAACCGAGCTCTTGCTTACCTGTTTGGTTTCACCTTTGTCTAAAGCCGCCTTCGTCTAACGCACTCACAAAATCAGATGACATTTGCTGCTCCTTTCTACAAGTTAATGAACTACCTAGCATAATTTTTAGTGTGTTGGGTTTAGCAAGTGACTTATTAACATGGCATCCAGCTCTTATGGAAAAATGATTGACCTCAGTACATTTTCAGGACATACCCTAGCGTCACTCCTGAACATCCTCTGTGGTTAGGCTTTTTCCATTGATTTGCTACACAGTTCATCAGATTTAACAAAGAAAAAACATTTTTAAAAATTACTTTAGAAGCAGACAAAGAAAAATACACACATGCATGTGTTCACATTTATTATTGCACTCCCCAAATGCTTGGGATCTGGGGATTCCATCCAGGTCTTCCACATAAGCGACAAGGTATACTTCCTGTGGCACAATTTAGCAGAAAGCTGGAATTCTGAGCAACAGCCAGGAGTTGAGCTCATGTATTCCAATATGGATGTGAATAACCCAAACACCTGGTTGAAGATGTTTTGATTGATGGACAAAATCTTCCCAAAGTTGTATTCTAAGATCATTTTGTATTGCTATGTCACATATCTTACTCTGAAATTCACAAATATTTAGAAAAGATTTGTGACTTGACAGAATTTTCTTTGGAAAATTCATATTATGAAAAAAGACTAAACATGGATTTAAAAGTTTTTTGGTACCAAAATAATCTTTATTTTTAAAACCCCACTGTTCTACAAACTCTTTGAAGTACTTTTATAACTAGGGAATTTTTGAACTATTGAGAAATTCATGAGAAAAATAAAAGGTTGCCATTAAAAAAATAAAATTGTCATATTCCCTGAAATATTTATATCTCCAGTAATTTTGATTTAGTTCATATTCCAGTCAAATTAGTGAATTTTAGAGATGTTAGTTACAATGTGTGAAGTGCTGTACACGAGAGAATAAAGTGCTTTCCAGACTTAGAGGAAATAGTGTGGGGTTACATTAATCCCATCATGTGAATTTTTAAGATCCATTGATTTACATTGGAAAGGCAGAGTTACAGAGGGAAGGAGAAACACAGAGAGAGAGAGCTCTTCCATCCACTGCTATACTCCCCAAATGGCTGCGATGGCAGAACTGAGCCATTCTGAAGCCAGGAACCAGGAGCTTTGCCAATCTTTCATGTGGGTACAAGGGCCCAAGGACTTAGGCCATCCTCGGCTGCTTTCTCAGTCCAGAAGCAAGAATATGGATTGGAAGGGGAGCAGCCAGTGTCCATATGGGATACTGGCACCACAGGTGGAGGCTTAGCCTACTATGCCACAGTGTCAGCCCCTTAACATGTAAATTAAGGGAGCTTCAAATATGCCAATATTATTTATGGTCTAATTCCTCTCCTTTCTCATGACCCTGAGAAGAAACCACATGTGCTGTGGGCACCATGCTCTATGGTGGAAGACACAAAGCAAAAGGTTTGTGACCCAATCGAGAACACACTGTAGCTAAAATCCAAGAATTTTTATTCTTAAAAGAGGGTTTTCTCTTATTCTTAAAAGAGGGTTTTCTCCATAAGATTTTATTGGCTCTGCAGATTTTAAGTGCAATATTTTGCAGCCCTGTTGTTGATGAATGTCAGTTCACCTACAGAAGTGTATGTCTATGTCACTGTTACTGAGATGTTAACTATGGTTGACTGTTGTCCAGGATCTCCAGCACTCTTCTGTTCCATGTGCATGGACACGCTCAGAATGCTCAAATTGCAGAAGGCGGTTCTGTGTACACTCAAACATGTTCTCTTTTTAAAAAGGACAGGGAGAGAAGGCTTGAAAATTGTCTGCTGGTTTACAGGAATCTTTACCCAGCATTTGCAGAGAGTGGTGCAGTGTCTGACAGTCTACCTGGTGGTAGGTAGGCATGTGTTGTCCCACTACCTGCTCACTCTCACCCCCACATCCAGTGGCACACAGGCACACACCCACCTACTCATCAGTCAGCTGGGGTCTATCTGAGATGCGATTAAATGGAAACATCCTTGCAGGCAGTGATTCTTTCCTTTGCCTCTGGAAGAAATTAGAAACCAAAAGAATCCAGGAGGACAAGACATGACTAAATATTCAGCTAGAGTTTGGTGGATCTTATTAGAAAATCTTAGGTTCTCTATAGACTCCTGTGTTTGCAATCTACTGCAACTTACAAGGTGTTAACTTTAGTTGACTAAGCTGTTTATATCACCAACTAATCAATAACTATTCTATTACAGAATAAAATCATAGCTGTGGTTTTTAATTATGTTTTGATACTGGAATCACTTAAAACTTACAGAAAAGTTAGCAGGGATAGTACAAGGAACCCCTGGAAATAACTTACCCACTGTTACCAACTATCTCTTCCTTCAGAGTACATTGTGACACCATTTCGCTTTACCTCTTGATATCATACTGCATTTCCTAACGATAGGAGCATTCCCTAATACAGACACACTACAGTTCTCAGCATCAGGAAATTTATCAGTGACACAACTCAATTGTTGGTTCTGTAGGTCATAGTCAATTCCTTAATTGACTCAATAATGTTCTTTGCATTGATTTTTTTTTTCCACCAGTCGGCTCTGTAGTCCCGCTAGGTTCTCCCAAACTGGAACAGTGTCCTAGCCTTTCTTTGTCCTTCTCAAGGGTTGATGCTTTTGAAAAGTACGGACAAGTTATCTGAGAATGTCCCTCAATTTTAGTCTGCCTGACTTTACTCACGATTTAAAAACGCAAGTGTAACATTGGTCAGGGACTTCACAGAATGATCCTGTATTCTTCTTAGGAAGTCACACCAGGGGACACATCCTGTTGCTTTGTGCTATTATTAGTGATGCTGGGTTCATCGTTCATTGCTTGCTTAGGGTAGTGGCCAGCAGATTTCTCCATTATCAAGTTACAATTTTTATCTTAATAAACAATTTTCTGAAGATTTTTTGTAATTAGCAAATGCCCATTTCTCATCAAATTTTTATCTTCTTGTTTTGTCATACATTGATGAGTGTTCGCAACCATGATTCTTTTTAAAATTATCAGTAAATAATCCACTGTGAGGACAAAGAGATATTCCTGAAATGCCCTTAACGGCGAGGGCTGGTCCAGGTCACCCAGAAGAAAACCTGGACGGGAGTTCTAGGCTCCTGCCTTTGGCCTAAACCAGTCCTAGTTCCTGCCTTGAACTACTGTGGCAAGTCGGAAAGTGACCCAACAAATGGAAGATCTGTGTGTCTGTGTGTGCACAAGTGTGTGTGTGTATGTGTGTTCCCACCTCTCTGTAATTCTGTTTTTTCAATAAGTAAACTCAACATCAAAAAAGGATACATTCTTAGGTTAAGTGAATGATTTAACAATTGAGCTTGGGATTCCTTTTATTATGCTTTTCTTAGTTCCTAAGAATCCTAAAGGGCAAAATATTTTCATTCAACTAATTACTAATAAATGTAAATCAATATTTATTTATCTTTCCTTTCTTTTATGCTTCTTACATTGTTGGTTTTTTAATGAGATAGTATCCAATCATACTGTCTTGCTATAATATCCTTACACTTAAAAAGTATAGGTTTATTTAAAAATGATTCAGAAAAAATATTTTCAATTTGAAATTATAGGAATATGAAATGCGAACATTTTGGTTAATGCAAGTATATGCCCAGTTAGAGAGGTAAAAGAATGATACTGTCTTTTTTCAAAAATCAGCTTTAAACCAGCAAAGATTACTTCATCTGGGGGATTACTCAGCACTGCTTCTGCATGGAAGTGAAAAGGGCAGGGCGGTCCCTAGTGTAATATAAATAAGAAAGAATGTGCAACTGAGGACCAGGACTGGAGACTGCAGTGTCCTCCTCTCCTCTGTGACAGAACACAGCTGTCGGCTTGTCCTAGGGACAGTTGGAAATAAGCCCCTGATTCTGGCTTTGTGCTGCTTGTTACTCAATGGCTTTGGTGTGGAGAGTGATAGCTCGTAAGTGGATTTGGTTTTGCTTCTTGGATTTTTAGTTTTGGGGCACAATATTTAAATCACTTAATCAAGATCTTAAGCAGTTCGCCCCAAGGTTTTCAGTATGTGTTTTAAAAATTCCTAGGATGATTTTGATGACTGTTTGGTAGCCTGCTGGATGGACCAAGCTTTAAGAAATGCCATAGTTGGAGGTGGGATTTTCGTGTAGTAGTTAAGACGCTGCTTGAAGTGACTACGTCCTGGAGCAGTGTGCCTGTGTTCCAGCCCCATCTCAGCTTCCATTCCTGCCTTCTGCCACTTCACACTCTGGATAGCAGCAGCCGCTTGGCTCCAGTGCCTGAGTCCCTGCCTTCCACCTGGGAGATCTAGATTGAGTTTCTGTTTCCTGCCCTGAGGTTGAACCAATCTTCACTATTGGACACATTTAAAAAGTGACCCAACAAACAGAAGGTCTCTGCCTCTCTCACTCTCTCTCTGCTTTCAAATAAATATACACAAAAATTTTCAAACTGTAATTATTATTTTTACACAGTGGATTTTCCCCTCCAGGAATATGAAGAAACACGGGGGCTGCCCAGAGGCAGCATACATTTTGTCTGTTTGTGTCTTTGTTTCTAAGGAGCATAGCGGCTACTGATCATGAACCGACAGATGCCAGGAAGTCCTTCCCCTGTTTCGATGAGCCCAACAAAAAGGCAACTTATACCATATCTATCATCCACCCCAAGGAATATAGTGCACTTTCAAATATGCCAGTAGAGGTGAGTATCTTTTCTTCATGTGTTTTGTTTTTAATGATAGTCTGTTGATAACATCTTATAGTTTTTATCCGATTTTTTACAGAAGGGAAACTATTCTAAAACAACATGTGCACTCATACTTTATGTAAAAGACTGAGAATGCATGTTATCAATATCTTTTTCTTTGAATCCTACAAGTTGACTTGAAATATCACAGTCTAGATCTAAAACGAAAGCCACTATGGGATTTTGAAGTAAGAGAGCATACAGATACAGACAGTCACTGGGTGCTGCCTAACAGACCAAATCCTTTAAGCATAGCAGAGTAATGGAGTTAAAGACTTATAAATATTTCAGGGGCTATTCACTGTGTTAAGCTTGGGGTTGAATATAAGCAGGGTTGTTAGGAAGGTACACTAATAAATCTGGGTTGTAGAAGCCAAGTCCAGAGAACACTATGCCCACAGATTTTCCAGTAAGCAGGAAGTATTTGTTAAATGTTAAAAAAAAGAGAGCTTATAGTAATGTCTGCCTATATTAATTTCTGCCTGTGTGATTATTAATGAGCATTCGGCTCTTTGTAAGTAGCACTCCTCATGCCCATAGTGGGCCACAAGTTAAGCCATGACCTCAGAGCCATCACCCTGGGGTGGAGCTTCATCACACTTCATCCAGAAGCATCAGTCTCATCCTTAGGTGTAAATGATACTTTTTCCCAGAAGGAAACTCATCTCTACACTCTGATTTCTAGTATGTCTGACTTATAAATGAAACATCCCTTGCAAAAATGAAAACAGACTAAAGAATAAGAAGTTTAAAGCATAAATGTTTATCAACACTCCATGCTTCAGTGTGAATTTGTTTTCTTCCACTGTAAAACATTGGAAAAATGAAGTTTTGATTGAACAACAAAGTCGAAGGGTAAACTTGTAATATAGACACATCAGCCCACAAGACCAGAGCAGAGTATAATGCCATCGGGATACTGTGGTGTAAATGAGTGGAAGCAACGCGGGTGAAGATAGACAAACCTACCAACCTCTGGTTAAGATTGCCCTTTGGACTTTTCCATTTAGCAGTTTCACCTTCTCCTAAATCCAGAAAATGTCCTGGATGAAAGTGCATGTTGCATGTCATTGGGAGATCATAAGGAATACTAATAGGTTTTATCCTAAAGTAGCTTGGCTGGATCTTCCACACTTTACTATAAGCACATGCACGTGTGTATTTGTGAGGTCTATCATGTATCAATTCTAGCCCAGCTTCTCCTACTTAATCCCCTTTCAAAGCTTCCACTTAGAAAGTGATGGAGAGAGTGTATACGGGAGATGTGGAGATGTCTAAACTATGGTAGCAAGTACTTGTAATTGATATATTAGAATTCGTAACTGGCAGGAAGGACATTAAAGCTGGCATGGACCAAGACATCCAGATGGATCACTAATTGTATCAAGCAGTGGACTGTGCATAGCAATCCAGGCTATGACTAGCAACCATAATCCGAGTCTTCAATGTGACAACATTCTGGTAAGCTTGATATGGCCATTGCCTTTCTCTGCCCAATCAAGTCAGCAAACACCTGCTTGGTTTTTTTCTCTAGGACTGCCCATGAAGACATCACAATATCCCCTAAAATATTATGATCCTTAACGTGTGTTTAGTGCAGAAAGATAAACTTATTCAGTGGCTCTCACAAATTTTATTTCTCTCTGAGGAGTCTCATACAGCATATACAATCCCTCTTTCACAGTATTAACAACAGAATGAATTTTCCTTCAGTCTTTTCAACATTGCCACTAGTAATTTTATCCCAAGCGTTTGACATGGGACTTTTGACTAGAAAGCAGACTTGGGGCAACCATTTGTTTGCCATGTCCATGATTGCTCTTTGGTAAATAAAGATTATATTTTGCTTTCAACAGAGCCAAGTGGAAGTGGATGGCAACTGGTATCGAACAACTTTTGAGAAGTCTGTCCCCATGAGCACTTACCTGGTGTGCTTTGCGGTACATCAATTCACGGCTGTAGAGAGAACATCAAAGAGAGGAATACCTGTGAGTCCCATTGTGTTTTTAAAATGTGCTACCTATCACTTTGTGATTCACTTTCTTCTGTATTGTTTTTTAAATTTATTTCTACTGGAAAGGCAGTTTATAGAGAAAGAAAAACAGAAAGCTCTTCTGTCTGCTGAATCTCTCCCCAAGTAGCCGTAACGGCCAAATCTGAGCTGATCCTAAGCCAGGAGTCAGGAGCTTCCTCCGGGTCTCCCACAAGTTCGGGGTCTCAGGGCTTTGGGCCGTCCTCTACTACTTTCCCACACCACAAGCAGGGAGCTGGAAGGGAAGTAGAGCAACTGGGACATGAACCGGTGCCCATATGAGATCCCTGCGCATGCAAGGTGAGGATTTAACCATTGATCCATCACACCAGGCCCAATTTCTTATGTTTCTGTGGGCTTTTTTTTTCTTTTCACGAAATAGGCCAGAAAGCCTATTAGTCACCAGAGTCTGTAAACTTGGTAATACATTGAACAATGTAGAAAATGTTACTCTAAAAAGGCACAGGTTAAAAATAAACAAGCACAATACACATGGAGATGCATGGCCTTAAATTACTCAAGGAGGAAAAACTCACTCTGTATCAAAAGCCAGTTTCTAAGTACACCAGCAGAAATATATTAAAAAAAAAAACCAGAATGTACCCAATTTATTGAAATGGTTGAGTGTATGCTTAGCATGAAGTTCCAGGTAAAGATCAAAGACGCAGGAGACTCAAATTAGACAAACAGCTTTTGAGTGGCCAAGTACAAAGCAACCTAAGGTGCCAATCCTTTATATAATCTAAAACAGAACAGCAACAAGGTGTCAGAAGCATTTTTTTAAACTAAGAAAACTTACATTTAAAGATTTATTTGTTTATTATTATATTATTTTGCAAATTCAGATATACAGAGAAGAGGAAATACAGAAAGAACTTCCGTCTGCTGATTCACTCCCTAGGTGGATGCAACAGCTGGAACTGAGCCAATCTATGTCCAGGAGCCTCTTCTGGGTCTCCCATGTGGGTGCAGGGTAATGGAAAGAAATGGAAATGGAAGGGAAATGGAAGAGAGGCAGGGCAGGGAAATGGAAGAGAGGCAGGGCCGTAGAGATATGATCTGGCACCCATATGGGATAATGGTGTGTGCTAGGTTACCATGCCAGTTCCTAAAAGCTACTTTTTAAATCAAGATGACTAGGTTATCTTTTTTTCCTTTGAAAAATAAAAGTATTTTCTAGTCTAATAAATGCTTTTCATTTTGGAGATCTTCAGGTGCTTATGCCTGGGATATTAGTCCATCCCTGTGCCATATATCCATATATCCATATATCTAAATATATCTCAACCTCATAATATTTGCAATATAATTTTAAAAGGAATAACTCAATACTGCAATTTCACAAATAAGATAATTGAAGCTTAAAGAATTGAAGTCACTGAAGATCCAGCTGGCAAATGATAAAGACTTAACTTCTGAAATCTTTTTCCAAATATGCTATACCTTCATAAAATAGTTTTTTGTTTGTTTTGTTTTGTAAATATCTTCACCTCTTCACAAATCTTGCGTTAGAAAAGATGGCTACTTCTCTGCTTCCCTGTGTTTCCTGTGTAACAGGCTAGCATGTAAATATGCTTTTATTTACAGTAGGGGTAGGGACTGAGGCACCCTGCTTGTGAATTTTCAGCATGTTATATAATTACCAAATACTCTCTTCTTTCCTTCCTTCTTCCTTCCTTTTCTTCCTTCCTTTTCTTTCTTTTCTTTCTTTCTCTTCTTTTCTTTCTTTCTTTCTTTCTTTCTTTCTTTCTTTCTTTCTTTCTTTCTTTCTTTCTTTCTTTCTCTTTCTTTCTTCCTTCCTTTTCTTTCTCTTTCTTTCTCTTTCTCTTTCTTTCTTTCTTTCTTTCTTTCTTTCTTTCTTTCTTTCTTTCTTTCTTTCTTTCTTTCTTTCTCTCTTTCTTTCTCTTGTTGGAAAGGCAATTACAGAGAGAAGAAAAGAAAGAAAGATCTTCTATCCACTGGTTCACTACTCAAAATGCCTGTAACAGCTAGAGCTGAGCTGATTCAAACCCTGGTGTCAGCAGCTTCTTCTAGGTCTTCCTTGTGAGTGCAGGGTTCCATGGCTCTGGGGACATCCTCTGCTACTTTCCCAGGGCACAAGCAGGGAGCTGGATTGGGAGTGGAACAGCCAGGACACAAGTCAGCACCCATGATATGTGAGCATTTGCTGGTGAAAGATTATTCAACTGGGCCATGGCACTGGCCCCCAAATCCTATTTCAAGAGATTAAATGTGATGATGACTGATCCACATTTTTCTTTCCCTTGCCACATATACTGCTTTGATATAACTTTCATGGTGGTAAATGACACTGCAGTTGCAGGATATTTCCCTTCAAGTTTGGAGGTGTTACGGTAGACCCTCAAATCTGGGTTCCCTCACTAAATGTGCACAAAGCCAGTCACTGACCTTGGGGTCATGGAAGAGAGTTAGCAAAGTACCAAGCAACGATCTCGGCAGTTATTGCTTAATTCCTGGGCTCCCCACGCATTATTAGTGGAGGTTTTAATAGACTGAAATTGGGGTTGAGAGGTGCATATTCCAGTTCGCATGCATTCCAAGGTCAGAACATATTGCTTGTTATTTTCCTATGGCCAAGGTTTGAGTCTAGTGATCCAGTTGGGGAGTCCCCGAAGAAGCCTCACCTGAGATGACCTCAGACTTGACTCTTAAGAAGTATGTCATCCGTTATAGGATCAGGTAGAGTCTGTTACCTGCACCAGCCAATGCATATACCGGTGGATGAAGCTGCCTGGTCAGTTTCATTCAGTTCCATATCTCACATGAACTGATAGGTTCTATGGCCTAGTCCAAACCAGTCTGACACAAGCTTGGTCCTCACGAACACCAGCCGGTACCACATCCTAGTTGGGGTGACATCCAATAATCCCTACCAGGCCCGACCTCCAGGCACACTCCCAGCCATGGCTTTTGCATGTGCTCGCATGTACTGTGGCCTATCCCAGTCCATCCTACATCCTACACGCTCTCATATACCAAATGGGTACTCCAGCTTAGCTCAGCTCAACTTGCCCCAAGACAGCCCACACATATGCCAATGGGTGCTGCTACCTTGTCCAGCCTGGCCCACACCCAACCCTGACTCTCATGCTCACTAGCAGGAGCTGCAGCCTGCTAGGGGAGTGCCCACAGTTCCCCTATCAGGCCAGTTCCCAGGCTTGGATCTTGCACCTGCTGGAGATACTGTTGTCCAGACTGACAGGATTCTCGCCCAGACCCAGTACTTATCGGCAGATGCTGAGGCCTAGCCCAGTTCATCTGTACCCATTTTGGCTTTCTTTGGTGCCAGAGATGTGGCAGCCTACCCAGCCTGGCCCCTCCCCAGATCAGTCACCACCCACCATCACCATCCAGTCCCAGCTCTCACAATCACCAATGGGAGCTGCAGCCCAACAAGGTCTTAAACACTAAAATAAAATTTGATAATAATGCCAAGACAAAGCAGACAAGCTATGCATTCTACTAATGATGATGCAGTTTCATAAATAAGAATACTGCACCAATTAATAGAGGACCTTAAATGTGCAGTTATTTTCTAATACTGACCATGAACTTGAATTTGCAGTAATAAATCAAGATCAAAGGGGAGATCTGGATCGTATTTCTGACTTCAACTCCAGCAGAGTCTGGAACATTGTGGATATTTGGGGATTAATTGCTACCTTTCTTCATCTCTCTGCCTGGGAAATAAGTCAGATTCCCATTTGAAACTTCCTAGAGGCCTTGGTCAAAGGAATTCACTGAAAGTGAGGCTTGAAACTGAACACTTTAAGAGCCCTTTCCTCATCCCTTACTGGCTCTTTCAAAAATCAGGCAACCAGAGCTCACAGCCTCCTTCAGAACTCTGTGGACTGTCTGCCTAAACAGTTGAAACCAAGGGTGGGCATTCTGATGCAGCAGGTGTAGCTGCTTGCTTGGAGTGCCTGCATCTCATGTTGGTGTGTTTGGGATTGAGTTCTGCTCTTAAATCCAGTTTCCTACTAATCCACACCCTGGGAAGCAGTAGATGGAGTTCTTAGCTCCTGGCTTCATGCAGATTCAGCCTAGCTATTGTAGGTGTTTCAGGAGTGAATCAGTGGAGAGAAGCTCTCCGTCATTCTGCTCTTTAGATAATAGCTAGCTAGATGATAGTTGGATAAAACTTCAAATGCAGTTGAGCAGAACCTTAGAGGGGAACTTTAAAACATCTGGTGTGAACATTAACGTTCCACAGTAAATTCCTCTTCTTTGGCATTTGGCAGCTTCTCTTCCTCATTCCCTCCTCACTCATTCTAAATTGAAATGTAATAGTTGACACCCAAGTATAAAATGCTCCCTGAAGGACTTCCCACCTTGGAGAGAGAATTACAGGAAAAGCAATCTAACTAAATCTACTGAAATGGAGCAAAGCAGAAAACCCAAACCAAGGTCTTAAGACCTACATTCTTAGAGCTGCACAGACAGCCTGAAACAACTGGGGGCTTGGGAAAACAAGTAACACAAAAGAGATAGTTCAAGACAAATGAAAATACTAGAGCAAGAAATAGTGGTAATTGGAGAGGCAAGAGAATTCCCCAAAAAGTCATAAAAAAGTCAACAGTCACATACACACACAAACTTTAATTGGTACCAGAGACGGAAGAAGATACAATCATCCTAAAAGGAAAACAAACAGCATGGGAAAACAATCAGAAATAGCAATTTAGAGCTTACAAATATGTCTGCCAAAGCTTGACCTGGGCCTAACTTCAGAAACTCATTTGTGACCAATTCCTTCCCACGCTAGAAACTAGTAAACCTATAGTTTCAGTTCTTGCCTACTGCCTTGTGTTTTTGTTGGGAAAACTAGAGCGCTTCTACTTTTTCAGTAATAATAATAATAATAATAATAATAATAATAATAAGAAGAAGAAGAAGAAGAAGAATATATACATATATAAAACTAGAATAAAAAGAGCCGAGTAGGTGCACACATCATTTTTAGCACACATTTCATGAATCAAAATGCAATTGTTATCCACTCCACTTCTTGAGAGTATTATTTTGGTACAATAATCCTGCTGTTCATAATTGGATTATACTATGCAACCCAAGAATCTATAATACCTTAATAAAATTCTCTTGGATAGGCTTACCCTTCTGACAAGAATTTCTTTGTCTCAGTAAACACAAAACCAAGACCTCAGTTTTTCGTTTCTTACTTGAAGACAACATAACAGATATTAGTATGAAATTCTTCTTTATATTTAATATATTCTTGCTGTTCATGCAAAACATTAGAATGGTTTGAAGGTCAGAAGACTTTTCACTCAATATATTATCTTTTTTGAAGACTATTTTCATTACATTTTGGTTCAATGCTAAAAAAAAGAAAAATGAAATAACTTGAGGAATTGCCTGGTGTGGTTTAACAATGCTGATGGAAGCAGTTTTCACAATTCTGTTGGCATATATAAATCTACTTTTTGAGGCTTCTTTAAGATTGAATTATTTGATTAAGTGTCTAAAATGAATAAAATCACTGAATTCCACCTGAGAAAAAAGCAGCAAACCCCTGAAATGAACAAAGTAGGCAGGGATTATCTGGTTTTTTGTTTGTGAACTATTGAGTCACTGATTTAAAAAAAAAGATGCAATCTTATTTTTAAAAAAGATTTATGTATTTTTATTGTGAAGTCAGATATATAGAGAGGAGGAGAGACAGAGAAGCAGATCTTCCATTTGATGATTCATTCCCCAAGTGACTGCAATGGCTGGTACTGTGCTGATCCGAAGCCAGGAGCCAGGAACTTTCATTCGGGTCTCCCACGTGGGTGCAGGAACCAAAGGCTTTGGGCCGTCCTTGATTATTTTCCCAGGCCACAAGCAGGGAGCTGGATGGGAAGCAGGGCTGCCTGGATTAGAACAGGCGCCCTTATGGATCCCAATGTGTTCAAGATGAGGACTTTAGCTGCTAAGCCACGGTACCAGACCCAGTGCAATCTTACTCTTATAGGAAAATATTCCAATAAACATCATACTAACTTGGTAGTTCAGCTTGTACTGTACCACTGTGGAATACAGGAATTCATTCTTACATCCAGACAGTATGTATTATAAGCATATTTTAAAACATTGAAGCTTAAATATAAACATTTAAGTATTTCAAAGAAGAATAGGAAGTAGGAAAAGAAAATTTACTCATATTATTACTACAAAAACATTTGAAGCCATTAGGTCCATGATGCTATCTGGAGGATATTTGACCTGGCTAAGATGTTGAGTTCTGAACATATATTCAAAGAATCAAATTCAGTCCAAGTGAAAGGATGATTGATCACCTTCCTGAAACACAGGGAGTCCTAATCAGACCTTGACTTTCCCTGGGACCTTTGGCCTCTGTGTTTGGAAAGGAGGATACACAAAAGGGAAGATCGCCATGTTGGAGATTATTTCATCTACAGTCCAGTTCTCCTCAGTTTTCCTGAAAGGGGAAGAAAAAAAAGGAAGACCTGCTCACTAAGAGAACGCTGCTGGGAAGTGATTACCCAGCTGGCCCGGCTGATACTGTAATGTGTTCATTCTGGTCAATAAAAGAGATTAGGTTCTGCTTTTTTTTTCTGTCAGCTTTTTAGAGTAATTCCTGAGTTATATCTGTGATAATTTCAGACTTATACCTATGAATAAATCCTTCCCTGTTGATTATGTGTTTCTTTCTGTTTCCATCTTAGAAAGTTGGATCAAGGGCAGAGGACACATCTACTGTGGCTATGCTTATATTTTTATTTATTTTACTTACTTAAGAGGCAGAGACAGAAAGAAAAAACAAAGAGATTTTTCATGTACTAGTTCATCATAATTTTTTAGAGCAATTTTAGGTTTTATGCCTTGGGTTTTAAGCCTTGGGTTTTAATTTATGCATTCCATACGTGGATTTTTCTAATAAAGAAAAATGTTTTGTTCTTTTAATACTCAGTGGTACCTCTTCAAAGTTCTTATTTTAAAATGATTTTCAATAACAGAATTGCAGATACAAAAAAATTATTCTGTAAAATCATCTTAGTTTTTATTCATCTTAACACCTTTTTTTATTTTTCATGTTGATTAGATAACTGAGAGGATTACACACCCATGTGGGTTCTTGACTGGGATGGGGAGGGTCAAAGTGTGAAGGAAGGTGGGTGAGATAAATGTTTTATTGCTTCTTTTTTTTGTCTCCTCTGTCCACCTGGAGGGTGGGCAAGCAGGGCAATACCCACTCCTTGCTGAAACTATAGAACACCCAGGGATGGAGACAGTCATTTGATGTTGCTTTAGAGACCCCAATGTGGGGGAAGGGTGTTTCAAGGGTGTTACTTGAGTGATCTTATAGTTCTGAGAAGTGGTTAGCTTTGCTGCATGAAGGCTGAGAAAATCTAAGGCCTATTGACTGGCCAGGTCTACTTCAAAGTATCCACAGACCTAGACAATTGCTGCAAAGATACGCCAGTAGGTGCTGCAGCTACTGCCCCATCTGGTATGCTCCCAGCCCCAGCTCTTGTGCTCAGCAGCAGGAGTTGAGGCCTAGCAGGAGAGTCCCCAAAATCTCCCTACCAGGTCCTCTCCCAGCCCTGGATCTTGCCCATGCCATTAGGTGCTATGGTCCAGCCTGGCATGGCCTGACCCCAGTCCTGGCACTTGCCAACGAATCTTAATATTTTAAATGGTCATTTATTATGAATCCATTAGAACTAAAATCTACACAAATTATAAACTATACAACAAGCCTGGATTTCACCAGTTTTCTGTCTGATATGTTTTCATCTTCCAAGAATCAACAGATGATACAGCTATTTTGTGCTTAGTTGTGACATTTTCCTAATTTCCTCTCATCTGTGACATTTTCTCAGCTCTTCATTAGATCTTGTGATTCTGACATTTTTGAAGAGCATGGTCAGATGTTTTCTAGAATGCACCTCTGTTGTGTGTATGTGACATCTTCTCAAGATTAGACTAGAATTTCAGGAAATACCATATTACCTGAAAAATTTTTAAGTGTTAAATAAGGCTATTAAGTAATCACAATAATTGCATTGCTGAGCATTATAACTTTGGTTTGGGAATATGCAGAAATAATCATGGGAAGAAAAGACAGTACATGACCTCACTGAGTTTTTCTAAGGGAAGTTGATCTGGTGGAGCTAGACCTGATAGTCAAGGAATATAAAATGTAGCAAGGTAATACACAAAGGGAATGGCAGCAACCAGTTAGGAATAAGTTCTCATGGACTTAACAGACCACCTCGCAAGCTCCTGGGGACACTTGAATGGAAAGGATCATATCAAGAGTTCTGGAGGGATATTTAACTTGGTGGTCAAACCATTCATTAAGATGTCTGTGTTCCATATTGGAGGCCCGGGGATTTATGCCCATTTCTGCTTCCTACATTTAGCTTCCTATAATTGCAGACCCTGGGAGGCAGCAATGATGGCTCAAACAATTAGGTTTCTGCCACCTACAGGGGAATTCTGAGTTTCAGTCTGCCCGACTCAGCCTTTGCAAGCATCTGGGGAGTGAACCAACGGATAGGAGCTCTCACTCTCCTGTCTGTCTACATCTCTGTCCTTGTGCCTTTTAAGTAAATAAGAAGTTCAAAAGTCCCCTTTATAGTGAAAGTT
The DNA here is from genome assembly GCF_030435755.1 of Ochotona princeps. Lineage (NCBI taxonomy): Eukaryota > Metazoa > Chordata > Mammalia > Lagomorpha > Ochotonidae > Ochotona > Ochotona princeps. The sequence goes on from NC_080838.1 coordinate 34,507,963, forward strand.
ACAATGTGATAAAGAAAAAGGAACAGAAACAGAAATGCTAAAACAGATGTATTACACCTCCTACAATAATCTGCTGAATACAGACTCATTAGGTCCAGTGCTACGAGATATGGATCACAGTTGCTAATGGTGGTTTATCCATTGCTTAGAGAACTTGCTGTCTTTATTTTTATTTTTATTTATTCATTAAAGTGACAAATGACGTTGGCATGTTGGCAGAGTCAGTAATGTAAACATACTTTTATGTTTACATTATATTATGGCATATGATAGGACACACTCAGAGACATGCTTTGGCTAATTGCATTACAAAATTATTGGACAGTAGCTCTAAATTCTGTTAGTGCTTTGCTCAGTAGATGAAATTAGAGGTGATAGCTCTATGACCCTCCCAAGTTAGGGTTGTGGATCACAGGTGATTTACAGACTGCTGTACTGCAAAGACAGAGCATACATCTTGAGCTTCTGTTTCTCAGAGGCAGAGGAAAGGGTTGCTTTATGTTGACTGAAGTCACAGTAACACCAACCTCATTGAAAGAGCCCATATTTCCATTGCTATCACCAACAGAAATAAAGAATAAGAATAAACATGTTATATTGTCTCAAGCATGTTGTTTTAAAAAGGGAGGCGCTTTACAGGCATGAGGAAAAAGTATCAGTAGGAAAACTCCACTGAGTCTTTGTGTTTCCCATTGCTTTGGGTACTCACTGTTACCTATTCTTCCTCTCTCCTAACCCTCTTGCCTCCCCTAGACTTAGGTGCAGCGCAAAAGTAGAGTATCTAGGCAGTATTGGAGTGAGTCAAGTGAAACTGCCCTTGCTGAAGTTTGATTGATAGAGAGCAGATTTGGGAGACACTCAAAGGGAGTTTGAATGTATCATTTAGCTCCTGAAAAATCCTTGAGACTGAGTTTATGACATGGCTACTCTGGAAGAAAGTTTTGGTCTCATATGGTCAGTTACTTTTGTTGTGTCCAATGTCCATCAACTCTATCTTTTGTTTTACTTCTTGGAAAATGTATGTCAGGATTCACAGAGAGGACAGGAGGGCAGAAGGCAATGCATCATCACTCCCAGCAGTGAACAAGCCAAAGCAATCTCAGAGAAGGTAGATATGCTCAGTGCTCAGTGAGTAGATTGTATTGTCTGCAAAGCGCATTGTTATTCCTGCTGGGAAGCTCAGAATCTCAGTCACTCAGTGGACATGAGAGCAGTGAATCTGTGCTGCTGATTGAACGGATGCTGTCTTTAGGAGTATGGCCTTTGTGTAGCATCTTCCTCCTTTTCTTCATTTCTATGATATACATTTAACTGAGCAGCAGAACTAACCAGGCTCTGAGAATAATAAGTATCATCGCTTTTTTCCCTTTTTTTAAATCTTGGGTCACATGGTGGTTGGGTGGACAATCTTGGACTTCTTAGATGATTGTGTCTCTGGTCCTGCTACAAGGATTGCGAATGACTCTTCGGGAGTATATTGCATCTGAACTTCACACAAAACATTAGTGGGCACTGGGTGTTTGAAGTGCATTTTCCTCTTTGCTATACTGAGAAGTGCCTGAACACCTAAGTAATGTGTGTGTTCACCCTCCAGTGTCCAACAATCACATCTGTTTACATACTATTATGTGCCAATAATTTTGGCACAGCATCCAGACATTTTCAAAAATCGCTTTCTGTTAAAAATTTATGTTGTCTTTTTTTTATGTTGCTAATTTTTGTGAAATCCCATGCTTAAAGTTTTGAGAAAGTGTATACTCAGTTTGATTTTAAATTATGTCATCAAGGCACAAAATAATACCCTACTGGCTTGGTAACTTGATGTAGTTTACTAAGATGATCACTTAAGGAAAATTTTGCATCATTATAGTACAGGCTGTAGGAATAGAAGAGCTGAAATCACAAGAGGGTATTTGGAAGAGCTAGAAAGAATGGCACCAATGAAATATGTGTATTTAATGGTTACTTACTTACAGACATACTACACACACATGACACACATGCACAGAGATTGAGAGGAGAGTGAGAGGAAGAGGGTAGAGAAAGGGATAGATATATAGATTCATACATATGAAGAAGGCAATGTATTGGGCCTGATATGATAGCCTGGGGTAAATCCTTGCCTTGCATCCACCGGGATCCCATATGGGCACCAGTTTGTATCTTGGCAGCTCCACTTTCCATCTAGCCTCCTGCTGGTGGTCTGGGAAAGCAGGAAGAAGCTCCTGGCTCCTGGCTTCAGATCAGCTCAGCTCCAGCTGTTACAGCCACTTGGGAAATGAACCAGTGGATGGAAGACCTTTCTCTCTGTCTATCCTTCTCTCTGTATTTGTCTTTCCAATAAAAACAAATAAATCTTTTTAAAAAAGGATAACATATATTTTAATCGTATTTTTAATAGAAAATGATTTTTAAAATGTCTGGATGCTGTGCCAAAATTATTGTGCCTTATATTATTTCTAATCATTAAGATTACCCAATAAATTATGTAATTTTATTGTTCTTTTACACAAGTCTGAGACCACACAGCAGCTATGAGGGTGCTTCGAAATGTTCATGAGAGGGGCTGGCATTGCGAAGTAGCAGGTGAAGACATCACCTGCAATGCTGGCATCTCACACGGATGCTGGTTGCAGTACTGGCTGTTCCACTTCTGACTGAGCTTCCTGCTAATGCATTTCGGAAAGCATCAAAGCATGACCCACGTGCTTTGGTCCTTGCACCCACATGCGAGAGCCTGAAGAAGCTTCTGGCTCCTGACTCTGGGCTGGCCCAGCTCCAACTGTTGCAATCAGTTGGACAGTAAATTAGTGGATGGAAAATATCTTTCCTCTCTCTATCTCCCTCTTTCTCTCTGTAACACTGCCTTTCAAATCAATAAATCAATATTTTTAAAAAATCAGTCCATGAAAGATTTACATTATATTTCAATGGAACTTTGCACAAAATTTTAGAGTGCCCTTACATGCAGCAGAACAAAGATTCAAATTAGGCTTCTCTGACTCCAAGATCAACTCTTTTTCAGTTATCTTGTAAACCATAGGTTTTGTGTTTTGTCAAATGAGTAATTTCCCTTGGCTTTTTTCTGTTTTGTTTAATAGCTCAAAATTTATGTCCAGCCAGAGCAAAGTCACACAGCTGAATATGCTGCAAATGTGACCAACATTATTTTTGATTATTTTGAGGAATACTTTGGTGTGAATTACTCTCTTCCTAAATTAGGTGAGTATCCATTTTTTAATTTTCTAGTTTTAATATTGCTCTTATTTTTTAACCTCCTTTATTCCAATGTTTCACCATCAGTTAATGGCAGAAGCCCTACGAGCCTTTATTTTATGAATAAAGTATGTGCTTTTTGCTGACTCAATACTTTAAAAAATCCATTCTGAATTCTTCTAAGAATAATGCGCTTCCCTGTTTTTATCTGATAAACATGTTATCTTTGGTTTCCAAATACAATGAACCTATGTACACGTAACTACAGAGTTTAGCAGTGACAGGGCCAGAAATGGCAACCTAGATCAGTTGATTCCGGAATCAGTGCCCATCCCCACAGCTCCCATTGTCCTTATTTTTTCAGAGTTGGAAGCTAACGGGGCTAAATGATGTTGTAAGAGTCCCATGTGCTTCCAATCTTTCCATTGTTGCACAAGAGTAATTCTAAATTATCCAGCAGTTAAAATAAAATACGGATGCTATTTGAGAACTTTTTTTTTTTTTTGGCATGAGAGGGAGACTTTTTTTTTTTAACTGAAATGGATGGGCCTGGCGCAGTAGCCTAGCGACTAATGTCCTCAGCTTGCACACGCCGGGACCCCATATGGGTGCCGGTTTGAGTCCTGGCAGGCTGGCTTCCCACCCAGCTTTCTTCCTGTGGCCTGGGAAGGCAGTCAAGGGTGGTCCAGGGCTTTGGAATCCTTCACCTGGTGGGAGACCTGGAGAAACTTCCTGGCTCCTGGCTTTGGGTCTGCTCAGCACCAGCCATTATGGGCACTTGGAGGATGAGTCAGCGGACTGAGGATCTTCCTCTCTGTCTCTCCTCCTCTTTGTATATCTGACTTTCCAAGAGAAATAAATAAATCTTTCAAAAAAACAACAACCAGAAATGGAGCTGTAATCAAAATGGTATGGGAGTGAAACTTTCATCAATGGCAGAAATATTTTATCAATAAATTTGACTGGTATCAGCAGAACTTTCAATGGAGCACCCATGGAGATATTTGTAGGGATGAAGTTAATAGAAAAAGCCAAAGCAGCTGCCTACTGGCTTCCTTTCCTCCATGTCTGCTCTTACTCCAGCAAATCAACATTGTAAAACCAAAGTCTGTGTGTGAGGACAGTGGTGGCAACAAACAGGCTTGTAGTTGCCGTGTTTTTTTGTTTTGTTTTGTTTTGGTTTGGTTTGGTTTTTACCAATGAAAGCTGTTCCACTTTTTTTGATTGCTTGACAAATGTGAGAGGAGATAGAGAGGTAACTTTTTGTAGAAATTCAATCAGTATATAGTAAAATCTTAAGCACATCATTTTAAAGGGCTTCCCCCCTTATCTTACTTGGTACTGCCCAAGACAACCTGGAAAGTGAACACCCCATCAGGTTTTCTCAACTTCTCACTCATTTTTTTATTCTCGATCATGTACATTTTTATTCTTTTTAGGAAGCATGAACTCTTCTTAGGACTCCTTAGCACTGGCTTCTGTGTTTATTATACTCCAAAAGTTAAATATGCTGGTGTTGATTAAGTACAATATAAACGTTCACCAGAAAAAAAAAGAATGCCCCAAATCCCCTTTGTACACAGATTACATGTAAGTTATACTCTACAGCATTACGGAAAATATTGGCCCATGAAGGAGACACTTCCCTATTCAAGCCTAAAAAATGAAGATAACATGGAAAGGAAACTACCATCATCTTGACCTTTATGATATTTCCCTTCTCATTTTTTTAATAAAAAATGTTTATCCAGTACAGAAGTGTTGCCCCATATATTAGGTGAAAATCCAATTGATTTTCACTCCTTTGCCTTCAGTGATACATTCTATTACATTCTAACTATGGCCGATTAACCATGGAGGCAGGATGCTGTCCACTGATCAACCGAGTATTTTCTATTTTGGAATTTAGTGTAGATTTACTGAGCCATGATGCTTGAGTATAGATGCCATCAAAAAGAAACAGAGGAAACTCAGCACAGAATGCAACATTTTGGGTCTGAAAGGGAATGGAGAGAGACTATAGCCAATTCCCTGTTTCTCCAGTCTGTTCAAAACGTAGAAGTGGATGGTAGGCTATCAGACTGTTAGGGATTCTGGTTGACTTAAAACTACATGGAACTAGGGAGATGTGAGTTTCACATTCTCTTATCTCCTATCTGCATCTTCTGATGGAAGTCTTTGAGCACTTTGAAGTTCCCTATATCGAAGTCCATTGAAAACTTACCTCTCGTTTTGATCACAGTTTATCCTTCAAGCTGATGCTTTTTAATTCTCTAAATGAAAGTTATGGCAGTTAGAAATATGTACCAGACAGACAGACAAAAGGCAAAAAGTAATAAAAACCAAGAGAAGAACATTACCATGAGCATCCCACTTGGAAAAAAGGAAATGCTGAAGTTTAGAGCCAACAGGAAGAACACCATGGAAATTCTGAGTGCATTAGAACTGAAATGTTTGCACAAATGATTACTGTTTTTGACTCTCAGGAATTATTTTTAACTTAAAAAAAACATTGACTTGAAGAACTTAATTTGGTGAGAGCTGCTATGAACAAATGGAAAGAATGTGTATCTTACTGGACTCTTGCTTTTTCCCTAGATCAAATTGCTATTCCAGACTTCGGCACTGGTGCTATGGAGAACTGGGGTCTCATCACATACAGGGAAACCAACTTGCTTTACGACCCAGAGGAATCAGCCTCATCAAACCAACAAAGAGTGGCTGCTGTGGTTTCCCACGAACTTGTACATCAGGTATCAGAGCTTAACTTCCAAGGAGCTTGTTTTGAAAAGTTACTGAAGAGATGAGCATTCGGCATAGCACTTGGAAAGATGTGGTAGGGGATGCCTGTGTATCCTATGTTGGAATCCTTAAGCTGAATTCCAGCTCAGTGTCTAATTTCTGCTTTCTGCTGAAGTACATCCTAGGAGCAGCAGGTAATGGCTTAAGTAATTGTGTACCTGTACCCATGTGGAAGACCTGGACTGAATTTCAAGTTCCTGGTTTCAGCTTGGCCCAGCCCCAGATACTACAGGCATTTAGAAAGTGAACCAACAGATGAACGTTTTTCTTTGTCTTTCTGTCTCTGCCTCTCTGCCTTTCAAATAATAAAGTGAAAACAAACATTTAAGCAGATATCAAAGTGACTTAATACCACAGAGGAATCAGATGATTTACCACATAGCATATAAGAATTAAGCAACTCAGGGAAATTTTATGGAAATCTTTCTTAGCCCTAGTAAACATTTAATAGTAAAGAAATTTAAACATATTAAAAGCATATAGACACATTAAAACACATTGTTTTGCTGTTGGTAAATGCACCAGAAGCCTTCCTATAACTTTTTATACTCCTAGTAATATCTCTTTTAAAGGATTTACTTGCATATTTTCAGTCAGACTTACAGAGAGAGTGAGCAAGCGCATGCTTCTGTTTGCTGCTTTACTTCCCAGTCAGGAACAGTTGCCAGCCGTGGACCAGATCGGAGCCAGGAGGAGCTTCATCTGAATCTCCCACATGGGTGGCAGAGGCACAAACACTTGGACCATCTTCTGCTGCTTTTTCCAAGTTATTAGTAGGGGACTGGATGAAAAGTGAAGTGGGGATTTGAACTGGTATCCACATGTAATGATGGTATTGTAGGCAGCAGCTTTACCTGTTATGCCAAAATGCTGCTTCCTCTACCCAAATAATACCTAAATAAAGGGTTAAATTGAAGAGAATTTAGTAGCATTTAGCACTCCTGTAGAGATGGGCACTTTACCTAGTAGTTAAGACACTACTTAAGATATCCATGTCTCAAATTGAAGTATCTGGATTGATTCCCTAGCTCCAATCACTGACTCCAGTTCCCTGATGTTGTGGATCTTGGAAGGCAGCAGAAAATGGCTCGAGTACCTGCGTTCTTGCCACCTGTGGGGCAGATCTGGATCGTGGCCCTGACACAGCTCCAGCCATTGTGGGTGCTTGGGAAGTGAAACGGTGAATGGGAGCTCTCTCTCTTTCTGTTTCTCTATTTATGTCTCTCTTCCTGTCAAATTAATAAATACATTTTAAAATTCTTAATTGGTCTATTTGAAATGCAGAGTAACAGACACCCACACAGAGAGAACCAGATCTTCCATTCATTGGTTCAATTTCTGAATGCCTACAACAGCTGGGATGGGGCCAGGCTAAAGCCAGGAGCCAGGAATTCCACGTGGGTCTCCCACATGAGTGGCAAGAACTTAAGTCCTTGAGTTTTCATCCACTCCCTGACGTATATTCATTAGAACCTGGACTGGAAGCTGAGGCTGGACTGTATCCTAGGTACTCCACTATAGGATGTGAAAGTCTCAAGCAGTAACTTAACCTACTGTGCCATATGCCTGCTTTGAAAAGTAAAGCCTTTGTAAAAACAATAAAGCAAGAACTAAATACTTAGCATCTTGCTTATCACTTCTGTGTCATAGTAATAAAATTAACATGGACAAATACATGTTTTGCAATTTTCTAGCTCTCTGACATAAAAATAAGAATTTAATGAGCTTATATGTCATTGCTTATAATTTCAGTGGTTTGGAAATATTGTGACCATGGACTGGTGGGAAGACTTGTGGTTAAATGAAGGATTTGCTTCTTTCTTTGAGTTCCTGGGAGTGGCCCATGCAGAACCAGATTGGCAGATGGTAAGCCCTAAATATCAAAACTCCTAATTTCTATTTTCCTCATGTAAAGCAGATGGAAGCCTATGGATCTATGTTTGGGGCTGAGTGCAGTGGCAAGGTGAGAATTCAGATATGAAAAGAGTAGAGCCAACTGGTTTCCATGAAACTTGACCTTGCCTACACCTTTTGCCCAGTTTCTAGAGGGCAAACTGACACCCATGACCTGTAAATACTCTTGACAGTCATTCAAGGCAAGAAAAAAATTATTTAACATAGAAAATGACAATGCTCGATTCAAGAAAATATGGCACAAATCCTTTGAAAAATGTCTGTTTCATTAGACAGGTTGCTGAAATTATATGATAAAGAGATATAAGAACATGAAGTTGGTTACACTCAAACTTAATTTTTGAATGTGCCTTTGCTTGGGTGTACAGCCAGGAATTTGACCTTGAGCAAATTACATAATTCATCTCTGAGCCAGCTGTGTTCAAAGGACAATGTTCTCTTTCCTATAAGCTTAAAATCTCCCCATAGTAACAAATAATGACTGTTAACATATAGTGAAACGAAAGCTCCTATAAAGTTTATCTACAGATTTTTTTTTCTTCAAAAAATGAGGTTTGCTTATTACTTAGTCTGTACAGGCATTATAATCTGATTAACACATGGGGATACTTCAAAGAAAAACTTTACAAATGAGCATGGATAAAGGCAAGTGGTTTTCAGAAAAATATTTTGAAAATCCTTACATCTGAGTAAATATGTGTGTAGAAGTAGAGAATAACAAGAGGTTGCTGGCTATGCAGAACACTTCCCCCTACTGGACAAAAAGTCAAATCCTTGAAGCCCTTCTAGTTTCCTTTAGCCTATTATAAAAGGTTATAAACTGATTTGCGACACTTCCTGCTTAAAGAATTTAACCAGTCAGCCCCTAAAGTTTGGGACTTTTCCGTGGAAAGCCGTCCTGTGCCTCATAGCATGCTGTGCACCGTCCCTGGCTTCTCTCCACTTATTAGTGCTGGCAACCCTCTCAACCCAGACAGTCAACAATGTCTCTACCCATCTCCAAATGTTCAGGGGAACAAAATCACCTGCAAGAACCATTCATGTATACTTAAAATGAATGATTTCATGATACAATGGAAGTAAACCATAGACATACACAATTACTTTCTGCATTATTTTCCTAAGATAACTTGATAACAAGCTGTTTTAAGAAAATGTAATACTTTAAAATTGTCGAAGGGCTAATACAACAAACTTAGCTGGCACCTGTAGCAGCAGCATCCCATGTAAGTGCTGGCTCGAGTTCTGACTGCTCCATTTCCTATATGGGCTCACTGTTGATGACCTGGGAAAGCAACTGAAGATGGCCCACGTCCTTTTCTCACCCGTGTGGGAGAATTAGATGGAGTTCTAGGCTCCTGGTTTTGACCTGGACTGACCTAACTTTTGTAGCCATTTGGGAAAAGAATAAGTGGATAGAAGATCTCTTTTTCCCTCTTTGCTTCCATCTGTCAAATAAATATTTTAAAAAGTATTATTGTCCAATATCCAAATTTAAGTGCTTCAAAAATACCAAGTAAACTTTGGAAGAATTTGGAATGTGATTCTTGATATTTATATGAAATTTAAATACAAAGTACAACATATTCACACTTGGATGTATCTATCTATCTATCTATCTATCTATCTATCTATCTATCTATCTATCTATTTACTTATTTATTTATTTGAAAGAGTTGCAGAGAGGGAGAGAAAGAGAAAGATCTTCCATCAGTTGGTTTACTTTTCAAATGGCCACAATGGGCAGGGGTGGACCAAGCTGATGCCAGGAGCCAGGAGCTTCATCTGAGTCTCCCACATGGGATACTAAGGATGGGCCCATCCTCTGTTGCTTTCCTAGGCACATTATCAGGGAGCTGGATCGGAAGTGAAGCAGCTAGGATTTGAACATTCAGGTTGGCACGAGTATAAGATGCCACCACTGCAGGTGGCAGATTGATGTGTTGCCTTACAGCACCAACCCCTCATCTATTGAATTTTTTCTTCATTCAGCAAACAATAGAGAGGACCCAAAAATGAATCAAACACTCTTCTCATACCTTATGGAGTACTTAATTTTAAATGTTGTGGCTCAATAAATACATAAGAAATTTTGATAAGTATCAAATTTTTCTCTTGAATAATCTGAGGGCGAGGAATTGTAATATAACTTACAAAGATTGCACAGACAATTGGCAACAAAATCAGTTACTATAATCAAATTGATTGATGGTATAGTGGGGTTTTTTTCTACTTACTTAAACTTCCTGGAGGCACAAAGATCAAAATCCAAGTGAAAGTTATCTCGGTTATTAGTTATCACTTGACAGTGCAGCCTTGTCAATTATAAGCCACAAAGTTGGAAAATGTGAAGTAATACAGCATACTCTTGTTTTAGAAACATTTTAATTAGGTTAGGCCCATAAAGCTTCTTTTTAAATTACTAGGGACTTGAAAGAGCTAGACTTCAAGATTTTATTTCTTAAGAATCAAATAATTCGTTTGTTAGGCTCCCATTCTGTGCCTGGTGCAATGCCAAGTGTGTCACATGCATCAGCACATAATCCATGCATAGTTTCAAAAAGTAGCTGCCATCATTGCACCTGTTCCATGGTGAGGGGACCTTCTCAAGTTCCATATCTGGAAAGTGGCAAGGCTGAGCTTTTGAACAAAGAAGTTCGACTAGGTTACTGTACTTCTCAAATTCTCTCTGTATGAGAAAATCTAGGACTGAAACGATAGGTTATAATTTCTTAAACTAATCATGACACATTTACATTACAAATTTACAAAAAGTAAGAACTCAGCACCAAGTTTTGGCTAACTTGACACAGCACCTCACTTGATGCGCAGAACAAATCTGTTGGTGAGAGGCTGATTTAGATCTTGACAAAATCATTGTTGTGTCCTGAAGTCCCTCAGAGTCAGCAGGAACACAGTTCGTGGATGCTCTGTGTTCTTGGCCTGTCGAACAGAAGGAAAAGGAGTCATACAGAGAAGAGAAGGCAGCGGTCACTCTACAGATCAAGCAGGGCAAAAATATGACTCACGTGGAGTCTTCTTGTTTGTTTTAAATTATTTGAGCCACATAGCTTTAATTTTCTTATTTTATCATAATTGGAATGTTAAAATGTAAATTGATATTTAAAAATTACTTATTCCTTTGGCTCCTTCCATCATTCCAGCGTGACCAGATACTGAATGAAGATGTCTTACCTGTACAAGAGGATGATTCTTTAATGTCTTCACATCCAATTATTGTCACTGTGTCCACGCCTGCTGAAATAACATCTGTTTTTGATGGAATATCCTACAGCAAGGTGGGCAAGATACAACCTTCTTTTGAACAATTTCCTGATTTGTGCCTTTCCTTTGTTAAAATTTTATTTTCTTTTTAGTATTGTTTATATAATTGAAAGGGATGCATACCCATGTGAGCCTCTGGTTAGAGCGGAGAGGATCAGACATGGAGGAAGGTGGTGAAACAAATGTTTTTGGTTTTTTTTTCTATGTCCCCAGGAGAAGGGGGGGAGAGGGCTGCTCATTATTGTCAAAGTGTATCAGCACCCTGATATGGGGGATGGTCATTTGATGTGGGGAAGAGTGTTACGTGAGTGTTTTTGATAGTTCTGAGATGTTGTTGGCTTCATTGCTCAAGGGCTGAGAAAATTTTTTCAAGGTCTTTTGGCTGCCAAAGTCCATCTTGATGCATCCACAGATCCAGGAGCATGTTGCAAAGCTTGGCCAGGAAAATTGTTTAACCTGTTCTGTTTTCCCTCCTTTGATGAGGCAGCAGCATCCCCTGCTGTCCACTGCACAAGCTTCAGCAACTGAGGAGGCCCAGTGCTAATACATACACTCCAAGATCAAACCACACATCCCGTGATTTTTTTTCTGTGGTGAGGGTCTGAGTCCAGTGGTCTAGCAAGGGTGTCCCTGAGGAAACCTTGTCTGGGATGACCTCAGGCTTAATTCTTTTGTGTGTCAACCAGTGTAGGGTCAAGTTCAGTGTGCTGTCCGTATTGGTCAATGCACACACCAGTGGATGCAGCTGCCTGGTCAGTTCTGCCCTAACCCCATGTTTTACGCAAACTGATGGGTGCTGTGTGGCCCAGTGCAGCCAGTCTGCATGGACTAAGTCTTCACAAATGCCAGCAGGTGTTACGGCCTAGTCCCCACCAGATCTGCCCCCAGACCTGGTTTTTGCTTGTCCTGGCATGTGCTGTGGCCTAGTCTAGCCCAGCCCACATCCCATCAAGCTCTTCAGCACACCCATGGGTGCTGAAGCTTAGCTCAGCCTGGCCCACCCCCAGCCTGGCCCATACATATACCAACAGGTGCTACTGCCTCTCCCAGCCTGACCCACCACAGCCCTGGTTCTCATATTCAGCAACAGGAGATATGCTAAGCATGGGAGTGCTCACAGTTCCCCTGCCAAGTATGCTCCCAGCCCTAGATTTTGTGCCTGCCTGTGGGTACTAGGTCTAGCTTGACATAACTCTTACCTGGTCTTGGCACTTGTCAGTGGGTACAACAGCCTAGCCCAGCCTGGCCTAGCCCAGATGTTAGCTGATGGGTGGTACAGCTCTGCCTGTATTGGTCTGTCTCAAGTCCCAGCTCTCTTGCTCACCTGTAGAAACAGTGGCCCAACAGAGGAGTCCTGGAGGTTCCCCTGCTAGTCCAGCTTCCAGCCCTAGGTTTTTACACTTGCCAGAAGGTGCTGCATCCCTGTCTGAGATGACCCGCCCCCAGAGTTGGCATTTGCCAACGGGAGCTATAACCTGGCTCAGCTCAGCTTGCTCACAGTCCAATTTTTAAAAAAGATTGATTTATTTTTATTGGAAAGGCAGAATTACAAAGAGAAGCAGAGACATAGATAAAGATTTTCCATCCGCTGGTTCACCCCCAAGTGGCCGCAACAGCCAGAGCTGAGCTGATCCAAAGCCAAAGTCCAGGAGCTTCTTCTGGGTTTCCCATGTGGGGGAAGAGTCCCAAGGCTTCAGGCCATCCTTGGTTGCTGTGCCAGGCCACAAGCAGGGAACTGCAAAGCAAGTGAAGCAGCTGGGACACAAACCATCCTTCATGGGTTCTAGCACATTGAATGTGAGGACTTCAGTCATTAGGCTACCAGCTCAGACTCTCCCAGTCCAACTCTTACCAGCAGATAGAGCAGCCTAGCCCAATCTGACCGTCTCCCACCAGCAGCTCTCAAGTGACTGGTGCATGTTGCAGCCCAGTGCAGCCCAACCTACACCCCATTCTGCTTCTCACTGTCTGGTGACTGCTGTGAACTGAGCTCTCCAGCCTACTCCCAGCCCACAAATATGTCAATGGGCATTGCGGCTCAGCCTGGTCTGACCTGCCCCTAGCCCTTCCTCGCACATTCAGGAGCAGGAGCTGAGGTCTAGCTGAGGAGTTCCCCAAATTCTCCTACCAGACCTGCTTCAGGAAACAATCCCCACGTGCTGGCAAGTGCTGCTGCCTGGACTGATCTGCTGGAGCCCCAGTCCTGGCACTCACTGGCAAGTACTGTGGCCTAGCCTCATTGGCCCAAACCCATTCTGGTTCTCACCAATGGGTGCTACAGACTACCTCAGCTTGTCCCAATCCCAAAACTAGCTCTCATGTGAACCGGTGGGTGCTGCTGCCCAGCTTGGCCTGTCTCACACCCATCCTGGCTCTTGAGTGCCAGTGGGTGCTGCAGCTTCGTGCAATCTGGCCCGCCCACAGCCCTGGCTCTCGTGCTCATCTGTGGGAGATACAGCCCAGCAGAGCATTCCACGGAGTCCCTCTGGGCTCATTCCCAGCCCTGGGTCTCACACACACTGGCGGGTACTTTGACCCAGTCCGGTGTGTCCTGCCCACAGTCTCAGCTCTCGCTGGTGGGTATTACAACCTAGCCCAGCTGGGGTACCTAATAGTGTGAATATGGTTAGACTGTGCTATTGGGTTCTGGAATATAGGGTAGGATTTATTCTGAATGCTAAACATGCAATCGTTCATGCTTTCAGCAGAACTGGTGGTTATTGCCAATGAGATATTTCAAACAATTACTAAAATTTTTCTTTCCTTTTTTGCTTATAAATGTTTTAATCCTAACCATTGAGCATTTAGACTTTATGTATCAAATTTTAAATTGCTTTATTTGATTTTTTGAATACAGTTAATCTTTTTCTGTCATGCTTTCAACAAGATATACTGGATCTGGGTGTACCTTTTCTGGTAGAATTCTTTACTTCTAACAGTAAAGATTTAAATCTTGGAAGAAACTACTTTTAGTTATTTTTAAGTAAAATGCGATAACTTTGTTTATGTAATATACCCATTAATTTTTTTTGAAAAGTTGAAGAATTTTGTGCCTAAATTAAATACTTATATAGTATTATGTATTGATTTTTTATTATATACTTCTATCTACAAAATATATTTTTTGAAAGAAAATATATTGAGTAAATTGCACAATTCTTATCCTGACATAACTGTTTTCATTCACCAAAGAATTGTGGATTTTTTGGTATTCTTTCTATTTCATTAAGAATAGCTCCATCTGCTGGTCAGTGGCAGAAGTGCACTAGCTATTTGTGTCTGAAGTTACTAAATGATGGCCTTTTACACACATTCTTGATTTTTCAGTATTTTAGACATATATATAATACTAAAATATTAATATTTTGTAAATATACATGTATATGTTTATATATACATATAGTGGAGTGACATATAATATTTTCATCTTAAACTCATAGGTCTCTATCCACATCATTCATCAGCATTGTCTTGAAGATTATAAATAATGTAGGATCGTGAAATGCTCATCACTAGTCCCTTGTGCATTCATCGTTGTTTCAGTTTGTCTCTTTCCCATCATAGGGAGCTTCCATCCTGAGGATGCTGGAAGATTGGATCACACCAGAGAAATTTCAAGAAGGCTGTCAGGTACTGCTTTCTCTTTCTAGTGGTGTTAGAAGCCAACTGCAGTGACATGCGGCTGGTGGTGTTAAGCTATGTGCTTGCTTCATCAAGGATAATTTTCTTATCACTTTCCTTACTCAGAGCTAGATAATACAGCAAATGATGAAAGGCGACACTGTGTCCAGTAGTGTGATCACATTGTGCCTAATCGTCAAGCGAGCCCTTCCTCTGGGAGCTAGTGACCTTGGCTCCGGCTGCTGTAACAAAACACACCAGTCCCTTCGCGAGCACTAGACCTCGGCACCACATCTCTACCTCTGTACCTGCCAAAGGATGTTTCCAAATACCATTATATCAGGGGTCAGGGCTTTAGCGTGTGTGTCTGGGGCACACAACGGGACAGGAAGACTGGAATGTGTCTGTAGGGGTCTTCCCTTACCATGAACGTAAGAGTCTTCCTTCTCTTTGGGTTGGAAGATGTTTACTACCAATGCTGTCCTGATGAGAGTCAGTGCATAGAGCTGCTTCCTGTGGCAAACAGCAATGGCAGTAAACCTTGCGCTCATCCTGTTGAGTGCGCCACTCCAGCAGATGCTTCAGTTTCATTTGTTGTCTTCTCACAGACACAAACGTGATTGTCTGAGCTTGGTTTTTGTCAAAACAGCTTCGGGGGTCCCTACAAACGCTCTGTCAGCATGTTGTCCCCATTGCCTCCTAGCAATGAAAGCATCTTCCCACCCCACCTTCCGTTCCTGCTCCATCCTCCCTACTGTGATATTCCAGGCGGTTATCAAGGGCGCTGGTGAATCGCAGCCTGGAAACGGGAGACAGGTGGCTGCAGCGCCCCCAACAGCTTTTTACAAGCAGAACCAGTACTTCTTTGGGGCAGGATTCCTTGGGGATGATTCACACCTTCTAAATGTGTCATTCTGTTGTCTCTGTGCTACCCTAAAGGGAAATGGTCCTCTTGCATCCAATAGTAATATCCTCAAGTGATGATTAAAAGTAACAATACCAAGAATACTATTTAGGGGAGGCCACCATACACTTTACTACTCTGTCCATCACTATACATTGTCTGGGCATTTAGGGCAAAGGGAGAAGCTATGTGTGGTGCTTCCATGTAGGCCAGATGCCTTGCTACTTTTCCATAAGCCTTAAACTGATATTTTATCAGGTCTTTTCTATCACAAGCGCCTTTAGTGAGGGACCTGTCTTCTGTAGTTTTATATATATATATATATAGTCTACACAGGCCTCGTTGTATGCACTATACACATGACTATTAGGTAGTCCATTAAATATATGTCACATGAAAGAATGGGCGAATAGTGTGTAATAAATAATATGGAACTTTAGGGCTGCCTTGGTGGCTAATCTTCCCCCTGCAAGAGCTGGCATACACTGAGTGCCAGTTGGTGTCCTGGCTGCTCCATTTCATTCCAGCTCCCTATGTCTGGCCCGGGAAAGCAGCAGAGCGTAGCCCAAGGATTTGGGGCCCTGCACCCATGTGTGAGGCCAGGAAGTAGTGGTTGTCCATTCCTTTCTTGGGCTCATTTATTCTCTCCAAACCCAACCTCAGGTAGGTACAGAGTAGGAGGGGAAACAAGAGCCAAATCAACAGGAAGATCCTTGATCCTTCAACTATGCATAAAAAGGTATAACAGATCACAGGCCACTCATAACCATATGTGAGCACAAAATACAACTAAAAACTCTTTCCACCCTTCTGATCTGCTGCACTTTCGGGGGTATCCCTGAGACGGTGGGAATGAAAAGCGTCCTCCCCCCTTTCTGGCTCGCCGGGAACTGAGACATTCTTCTTTTCCTTGTGCACTCACCAGTGCCCCTAATTAACTACAGCCTACACGGTGACGGCGTTTTTCACGAGAATGGCTGCATCGTGATGATGCAAGGTGGTGAAGGAGGGAATTTCCCCACACAGAGAGTTCCAAAGCACTAATATCAACCAGCAGAGCAAAGTCAGCACTGTTTAACACCCCGCTTATGCAAATTTCCATCCAGCCTCTAGTTCACTAGAAGTCATGCATTGAAACAAGAATGATGACACAGACCAAAAACTTTGACCCGAGATTGGGGATTCTACTCACAGTGATCTCGGACAAATCCCTGCCCCTCTGCAGGCACTCAGACAGTAAGGCTAGGCAGGGATTTTCACCTCCACAATACGGGAGTTGCATCAGGTACTGTAAGCAGCCTTCTGGTCCCCAGACTGTAGGTTGCTCAAAACATTGCAAAATCTCTTGTAGTAAGGTAAACTCTGCCACAGTAATTTTCAGAAGCTACCATTCTGTAGAAACTGTCATTAACACATGATTATAATTATTATTATATTGAGTGCCCAATTATTTTATCAAGAGGCATTGAATGGCATGGACCCTCTGGGTTGGTCACCCAAAACTGACAGAGAATAGCAAATTTGCTTCTTCTCCCTGCCTTTGCCTGCCCTCTAGTGGCAGTGTGAAGAAGTGATTTAGTAAAAACAAATACGGAGACTCCAAGCTCACCTCAACCGTTACCCAAATTACTTAGAATAAGGATAGTCTTATTCTCTTTCTCGCTCCCACCCAACCCCCTCGGTGCTTGAAAAAAAAAAAAAGAGGAATGCAGAAGATACAAGATACTGTGACTTGGGTGTGACAATTACAGTAATTGAGAGTGAAAATAGTATGTACACAGTTAATCACTTAAGAAGGTTCTATGAGTATTTGTGCCAAAACCCTCCATGCTCGAAATGGAGCAATTCTAGAAAGTAGTAACAAGGAGACCGTGGGAACTGTGGAAACCCCAAGTGGCGTCAGGGAAATTCTGCGGATAAGTCATATCTTATCTGAAAACTCCTTAGTGAGAGGTTTGCCGGAGAGAATTACCCAAAGCAGAAAACTCCTACTTGAAAGTTTTATGTTTTCAAAATACTTGAGGAGTAAAGACTTTATTCTCTAAGGTAAATAATCTCTCAATCTGTCCATCATTGCATCATCTTTATTCAGAAGATAGTTTGTCCTTTTCTGCAGAGCAGTCCCCTACCTGCAGGCCACACGTGGCTGACTGCCCATGACTTAGGATCCAAGAAGGCAAGGTTTCCACATTTTCAAATGGTTTGGGAAAAATCAAAAGAAGAACATTTCGTAGTATAAAAATGAGGAGAGATGCAAACTCAGTGTGCACGGGTAATGGTTTATGGGCAGAGGGCTGTACCCATTCATACACACATCGTGTTGGCTGGCTTTATTCTGGGGGTGGCAGCAGAATTGAGTAGTTGTGAGTAGGCATTCAGTTCATGTTGTGGAAGCAAAAGAAAAGCTAACTTTGTTTTCTAAAATATTTGTCATCTTTTATTGTCAGAGGTACTTGAAAAATTACCATTTTCAAAATGCAAAAACTTCAGATTTTTGGAAAGCCCTGGAAGAGGTAAGGAAGTGTACATCTCTCAAATCTTCTTTGCCTAGTTTAAATATTATTTGTCATTTATCTGATTAGGCTGTTTTTTTATTTTGTTACTCTGCTCGTCTCTACCTCCTTTACAATTGTAGGCGAGTGGTCTTCCAGTGGCAGAAGTAATGAACACTTGGACCACACAGATGGGTTACCCGGTGCTCAGCGTGCGCAACGGGCGGCACATCACACAGCAGCGCTTCCTGTTGGACTCAAATGCTGACCCGTCCCAGCCAACCTCAGAACTTGGGTAAGGCTTTCTAGGATGCATTTCAAAAGGAAACATCAATGTGGCAGAAGTACTGTCCATTTGCTTGAGATGTGACTGACGGGTGGTGATGTAACTTGCAGTACCTTTATGGCACACGGGGATTCAAAAACAGCTGAAGGGGCTCCATGTTTTATAGGGTGGCTACATACACACAAACACACACACATACACACACACATACCTGTGTCCCATTTCTCCAGACATCACTGTGTACAGAAACGGGAACACTGAAAGAAATAATTCTGAGGATACCAAGAAACTAACAAGGAGAGCCACATGTATTATAGGATGCTGGAAGATAGCTCACAGATGTATGGACAGGGAACAAACATCCTGAAGAATAGCAGTAAGGGGACAAAGAATGGCAAATATTACAAGGGGACTGGGTTGGGGCCCAGTGAAGCATGAGTGTGAAGGGCCAGGTGAGGAATGAGACTGGAGCAGGGCACTTGCTAGTTTACGCGTAGGACAGCTTGCCTGTGGGCCCTTCCCCTCACACTTTCTCTCCGTCTGCTCCCAATCCCTTCTCTGTACAGAACTCTCAGAAACCTGGCCCTGACCTTGGACAAAAATCCAGAGAACTTGTCTCCTGAATCAGTTAACTTGGACAGTAGTGTGGAGCTAAGGATTTCCCTTGGGTTGGAAAGCCCAGATGTGGCATCTCTGGCATAAGTCAGTACCCTAACTAACCCAACCCTAATCCCACCCCTAACCCTGTCCCCCTCAAACATGGATGAAGTGTCCAGTCAGACCTGTTGTGTTGCATGAAAGTCTGTTCCAAAATATAGGTCCTGCCCCCATGGGAGGGAGATTACAAGAAAATCATTAAGAGTTAACTATTTAGTTTTTCCACTGTTACAATTATTTATTCATTTATTTATTTTGTCATTTATTTAAAAGGCTAAGAAAGAGAGTGAGATGGAGGCAGCCAGGCAGAGCTATGTGTCTACTGGCTCAACCCCAGGTCCCACAACAGCTAGAGACTAAACCAGGCCTCTGCGTCTCCAATCACATCTCCTGCTTGGGAAACAGTGACCCAAGTACTGACAATCTTACGTGAAAACAACAACAACAACAACAAACGCCTTGATTCTGTAAGATTCATACTTGAAGAAATAGGAAAAAAATTATGAAATACCTTCAGAGATCAAAAAAGCAATTATACTCTTTAAGAGCAGAATGTCTTAGAAAAACAAACTGAAAATGCCATAGCAGCCTGAAAGATTAAATCTCTGGTTAAAAAAATATGCCGTGTGGAAATTAATTTGAGAAATCCTCAAAAAATGTAGGACAAATACGTGTACAACTGGCAAATACAAAAGAAGATTATGGTAATACAGCACCAAAATAAAGAGGGTCCCTTGACGGAAAACAAGTGCTTGAGGAATGAATTACGCTTAAGAAATGATAAAGAGAATTCAGAAAATATGGCCTAGAGGTTAGCATGCACTAGACATTCCACAGCAACCCTGAATGTAAGAGAATTGAAAAATACCTCCTAAATATCAAATTAAGACATATTTTTCAACAGGTGTGTGTCTTTTAAAAATTAGCTCATAGTTAATTTTTTCATTTGAAAGGTAGAAGTATGGAGACATAGAGTTACCATCAATGAGTTTGTTCCCCAAACACTTGTAACAGCTGGGGCTGGGCCAGGCCCAAACCAGGAGGCAGGAACTCAATCCAGGTTTCCCACAAGGGTGGCAGAAACTCAACTAGTAGAGCCATCACCTGATACCTTGCAGGGTGCAGCTTACCAGGGAGCTGGGATTGGAAGCTCAGCTGGGTCTCCACCCTAGGCACTCAAATGTGGTATATAGGTGTCTTAATCCCTGTACCAAATACCACCCATCCCCCTCCCTGTGTTTTCAACTTAATAAATCTATACCCATTCAAACTAAACCAAGAATGAAAGAATAATTAGGAGCCTTTCAGACCTGCAGCCCCAGAAAATCCTTTCCAGTTTTGAAGTTACTTAAGGCTAGGAGAAAGATATGGGAAATGGAGGGTATGCATTATAGAAATGAAAAAGACATGGAATCCAGAATACAGGACCTCCAATGTGAAAAGCCGTTAAGGGAAATGTTCCTAATACCATGGGCACTTGTCAGGGCAGAATGGCTGGCGTTCCGGTGGGTGATCTCCAGAAAAAAGAGGAATTGCCACCCATGTCATAGAAACGGATGGAGTTCCCAGCTCCTGACTTTGGTCTTGTCCTTCATGGGCGTCTGGGGAATGAACCAGCAGATGGGAGCTCTTAACTCTATCTTTGCTTCATAAAATAATAATAATAATTTTTTTTTAAAAGAGGCGTCATTAGCTTGCAGAACTAAGCCCAGAAGCATTTGAAACGGGGTACTTGTGGGAAAAGGGCTGTGGGAAAGGTAAGTAAAGAGCCTGTGGCTCTTCAGCATCAGCTTTTTTAGATTTAATTTATTTACAAATTGTACAAACTCTCCTGGGTATGTAAGATAACATTTAGAATTTAAATTATCCTGCACATATCATTTAAAAGGATACATTTCTTCTAAGTACCACTAGTTAACATTGTATTAAATTCAAGTTCAAGTTCAGAATATGAACACCTGGAGAAGCAGATCTTTTACGTATTTTTTGACTCTGATAAATTGAAACTCGAATGTAATTTATCAGAATTCTTAGACATTGTATCATGTTGAAATCAAATATTTAATTCTGCAAACGAATTTTTCTAAGCATTAAAATTGGGATATTGCATTAGCACTTTCTAAGCCTTTCAATTAAAATTACAAAGCCAATACAAATATTTAGCCTGACGGTTTTGCCAATTGGGACATCTATGTCCTATATGAGGGCACCTGTTTGAAAACAGTCTTAAGATCTTGATTCTGACTTCCTACTGCTGCACATCCTGGGGGCAGTGATAACTCAAACCACCTGGAAGATCTAGATTGATGTCTAGGCTTCTGGCTTCAGCCTGGCCCAGCTTGGGCTGCTGTAGTCCTCTTAAATGAACAAGTGGCTTGCAATCTGGGATTTGGGAATTGAAGTCACATTACCAACACATTTAGGTGCTTTCAAAAATGAAAGCTAATGAAACACTTTCTCATCTGAGAACGCAGAGTGTTCATGATTATTAAGTTAGCTACTTTCTGGTACCTGAATTGGGGAGACACGGTGAGGACCAATTGTGGACACCTTGTGGAGGCTCATCAAGGGCCTCCCTGGACACCTCTGGGACTCAGATCCCTCACAGGAAGTTAAGCTCAGAGAAACTGGATGTCTTGCTGTAATGCAAGTTCTGAAAATGAATAGTTCACACCAAAACCAAGAAAAATCCGCATGCCTAGGCCAGACTGAGGTCTGGATGTACTTCTTTATCCTTTTCTATTTTAGAGAGGAAAAATTACAAAAGAGAAACGTACTTTGATTTTTATTGTTTCCTCTTCATGACACGTAAGTTGAAATCTGACTTTTTTTTCAGGTGATTATTCAGTTACATAAACCACTACAATAATTTCTGTAATTGTGTCCGAAACTGCACGGATTTTTTTTTATAAGGTTACTGTTTTATATTCTAGTAGATTAGGTGGGTCATATTTAATACTTTTAGAGCCTTTGGATATTAAAACTTTGTAAACGTCTCTCTTGGGGAACAAATGTCCATGGGGAGAGTTTCCTAGCAGATGTCCCTGTCTACCACATGGGTGCAGTGACTTGCGAAGTCAAAAGCCAGTCAGCACTGGTTGTAAGTCCATGAGGTCGCATTTTCTAACAATTCCTTGACTGTGAATTCCTCTCCATATGGAAAATTTTATCACCACGTGAACTAAATATATCCTCCGTCGTAAAGACCACTTTTTGTAGTAATAAATCTTTTACTTTTATTCAGTGTGACTAAGGACAAAGAACGACCTTAATATTTACACTTTTTCACATTCACATGCCATTTTCATTTTATTTAGAAGTGTAGACATGTGATCTCTCAGATAATTATTCATAAAGCTAATATACTAGTCCCACTTTAAAAAAAGTAACTTATGTACAGGAAAAGAAACAGAGAAGTTATGTTCTTCCTTGCTAAGAACATGTAAGTCAGTGATAGCTCTTGAAAAAATGACACACATTACAGCAAAAGTGATGTTTATTTTCTGCTTTGAAAACAAAAAGTAATTCTAACGCATGCCTTCATGCCTCCAGAAAAGAATGAGCCTTTGCTCTGGCCCCCATGTTCAACGATTTTCTGTTCAGACACATTCCCATTTGGTAGCCAATATGGTCAGTGAAAGTTATACTATGAGTTGAATGATTTCCTACTTTTTATTTATTATTTAAATAATAATTACTATTTATTATTATTTTTATAATCTAAGATTGGGACAATTTTACTGACCAGGATCTTTTTATAACTCATATGGCCCATGAATGCAGAAGTTATTGTTTTAACTGTGACCCCAAACCATGTCTTAAATGCACCAATTGCACCTCTCCTTCAGGTGCCTGTCTCTATCTGGCAACTTGCTTCACTGTCATACTGCAGTCAATGTACATGGGCAGAATGAAAGTAGGAGAGACTTGTTGATGCCATCAAATTCAGTTTCCTTAGAGAATGTAGGTTGGCTGTATTTAATACCATAAGATTGCTACGTGTTCTGGAGTTCTGAAGGCTGGAACTGTGGTGTAATGGTTAAAGCCACTGCTTGTGACACCAGCATCCCATATGGGTTGCCTGCTAGTGTCTCAGATGCTCCATTTACAATCCAGTTCCCTACTAGGACCTGGGAAAGCAGCAGAAGATAACCTAAGTGCTTGTGCCCATGCACCCATGTGAGAGACCTGGATGAGCTTGTGGCCCCAGCCCTAGCTGCTGTGGCCATTTGGGGAGTGAATCAGCAGATGGAAGAACTCTCTTTCTCTTTGTCTCTCTCTGTGTCCATAGGTCTGTCTTTCAAATAAATAAAATAAATCTTAAAAACAAACAAAACATTACTGATGCTCCTGAATTTTTAGATAATATGCAGGAGATTCTACGATTTTATTATTTATAATTCTTGACATTTTATACTCTCCAAGATGATATTTTGCTAAGATTAGATTAGGAACTGTGATTCTAAATTTATAAAATTGTTGCCTCAGCCTTCTATCATTTTATCTCATGAGACTCTCTCAAAAACCTTGGGACAGAATTTCTGTACATGAGTTACTCGAAATGCTTCTGCCCTTCTTTAGGTATGGTGTAGACCTAAAGACCAAGTTGGAGAGGAAATAAAGTAGGAAATCTTGACAGTGCATATGAGTTACCCAGGACACCTAAGCCCTACATCACCAGGACAGTGAAAAAGTGAACTCTGTTGGCTGAATGTGGCTTCTTCTTTTAATCCCCTTTTATCGGTCATTTGAAAAGTTGTAAGGGTTCTGAGGTTCACTTCTCAGAAGGCAGACTCTCAGCTGCTCAGTCTGATGCAAGTGGCTCACTGTGCAGTGAATCTAAGAATGCTAGCAGCCTGGAAGTGGGAGAGAGAAGAGACGAAAGCCCAACAAAGGTGCCCGGTGAGGCAGGCTCTGACAAGGGGAACTGGCTCAGTCCTGCACTAGACTGTGGAGCAGGTGTGCATCTGCTGGTCCTGACGGACAGATCACACCCGTTAGTGTTTGCAAATGGCCGCTTCCAGGAGAATGTAAATTCTCAAGAATGATCTGGCTTTCCTTACTCGGAGAGATTGAAAGCTGCCTTCTTTGACAGTGACACCTGGGTGTTAGTTATCGGGAGTGAGGTGCACTACTGGGGTGCAGGTGTACACAAATGGTAAAGGGATTCAAGGAATCAGGGGGAAGCACCAGCTAAGTCAGCTGCAGGACTCAAGAAACAATTTATGTGTTTGTTTTATGAAACTTATAGCAAAAAAAAAATTGCACTGCAATAAAACACACAACGGAGAGAGAAAAACCCCTATCCAGTAATGTACTTCAATAGTTATAAAACAAAGGATTACTTCTTTCATGTAGATAGCAAAACTATATTCACCTTGAATGACATAAAACTTATTACATTTTGAAAAGGAAAAATGTCAACCCTAATTCTGTTAGAGGATTGAATGTTGACGGATAAACTTACTTTGAGTTGCAAGCAGAACCAGCCAATGGTAGGTGAGTTCATTTTCCCTCTAGATCACCTGCATGTTCTGATATATGAAATGATACAACAAGCCTTCAGAAAGATATTTAAGATCTCTTTTATGAGATTTTGAGACTAAAATGTTAAATAAATATTAGATGAAAATACAAAGTTACCCCTGGCCCCTGCTCTGTGAAAAAATACTGAGTAGCTAAACAGAACAACTGAAAAACTAAAGCATGTGTACTCGGCGGGTTTTTCTTTGGAGCACACTGGTTCTCTTCACTGTAAATAAGATCTAGTTAGAGAAGAGCAAGAGACGCTTCAGAGGATGGCGGGGGTGTAATTTCTAACAGGTGCTGTTCTCAGAGGTTTCTAGATTGTCTTCAGAATTCTTAAAATATTTTCTGTTCCTTGATGAAAACTACATTAGACTGTTCATGTGTGTGTGTGAATACTCAGTAGTTTATTTTAGTGCTTTGTCTATGCAACTAATGCACTATCTTTCTTCCAAAGCCTCAAAAGATTTTATGCTAACAACCATGTTCCTCCTTGGCTAATGATTTGATAACAATGCTTACATAGATGTATAAAAATTGAGAATGGTTCTACAAACCATCACTTTTATCACTATTAACTGTATTAATCATATACTATTATTTATAAGGATTATATGCTATTCTATTATTCTTTACACTTTTCTTATGTTTTAGTAATAAACGTTAAACTCTCCCTTTTTTCCAAATTTTAGTTACACATGGAATATTCCTGTAAGATGGACTGAGAACACTCTATCAGGAATTACAGTCTTCAATAGATCACAAAGTGACGGTAAATATTATCTATTGATTTATTTCTTTGAATCAATCTACATTAATGTCAGTAGAAAGAAGCAACAATGAAGATGGAATTTACATAAATTTTCACTTAAATACATTTATTAAATGATTTGTGATGACTCCAAATCTTTATCTATAATGAGAGCTTTTCTACTCTGAGATATTCTTTCTAGTGATTTACCGCAAGTTATAGTAAGTGCCCATATTCAAAGAGTCGCATATGTAACCATGAAAAGACTAAAGTGGAAGTTTCCTTTTCCCCTCTCACTCCCTTTTTTTGCCTTCTTTTCTGTTTTTACTTTATGTCAGATAAATAAGTCACTAAATGTCTTAGAATGTTGTATGATGGGCCTGAGATTTTTTTGAAAGCTGCAATTAAATCAAACCAATCACTTTGTTGAGCTATGTTTCTGCATCTTAGCTCCATTAGTTTGTCTTTCCCTTACTTGTGAAATTTGGGAGTTATATACAAACAAAGAAGCCTTGTCACAAACTTCCAGGTTACTGAAACAAAAAGACCGGTGTTAACACCAAGAATTCTGCTGCTTATATTTTAACTGCGAATTACTGCTTTTTGTTTTAAAACCTTTTATTATCCAGGACAAACTAGACTGCTTCACTGAGTCACATGAGGAGTTGGTTTCCCAACAACACTTGGTGTAGACTCTCACCTAGGGTTTCTCAAGGATTAAGCAGATTATGCAGCCTTTATATGTACTCTTTATAATAATAATTAGAGATGATCTTTCCTAGCAAGTACATTTTTATCCTGATATCAGTAGATTGCTTTTTCAAAACAGTGTTATTGAGATAGAATCCATATGCCGTGCTATTTACTTCTAAGATGTTCAACCTGGATGATTCTTATTATATTCACAGACACATCAGATTATCATCACCACAGTCAGTCTTAGAGAATTTCATCACCTCAGGAAGAACTCACATACTCTTTAGGTCCCATTTCTGTATCTTCTCACACCCCCAGCCCTAGGCAACCACTAATCAGTCTAGTGTATAGATCTGCCTATTCTAGATATTTGTGTAACTCATGCATGTGATATTCTGTGATTGCCCTTCCAATTAGCATCTTCTCAATTTTCATCCATGTTACAGCATTATCAGTATTTCATTCTTCTGAATGCCAAATACCATCTTTTACTTATCTACTTTTCAGTGAATGGACGTTTAGATAATTTCCACTTGATTTCCATTATGATGAATGTTGCTCTAAGCAACTGCATTTGTGGGTAAATGTTTTTGTAGATTCAGTAGATTTTTTTTCATGTTTGGTTATTCTTTTGTGATTTTTTTTAAAAACTTCATGATAGCAAAACTGATAGAGTTTATAGTAGAGCAGGAAAAAAATTACAAAAGGGTCAGGGGAAGTTACTAAAAAAAAAAATCTGAGCCTTCTTGGTAGAATTACTATTACAACCAAACTTTCTCTTTGTCATATATGAAAACCGTTACCGTTACATCCCAGCTAACCATTCTGGATTTTTTTCAATGCCATTTCATCTTCGTATTTTATATGGGTTTATGCTGTGTTGGAGGACTAACCATTTTCTTACTTGTAAGCATGTTTGCCAAAGGAAATTGGTAAAAATGGATAAGAGACTTTTAAAAATGTATAAAAGCACTGACAAAGGCATACTGCACAGATGAGGGTTCCAGCTGGAGTTTTCAGTGCGTTAGTTTAACTCTTGTAACCTGTCCCCCCACATCCCACTGGCCACTGTGGCCAATTGAGAGTTGGAAGAATGGCTCAAGA
Organism: Ochotona princeps; assembly: GCF_030435755.1. NCBI lineage: Eukaryota > Metazoa > Chordata > Mammalia > Lagomorpha > Ochotonidae > Ochotona > Ochotona princeps. The sequence goes on from NC_080838.1 coordinate 34,535,217, forward strand.
GCTGCTGGCTTTTTTATTTACAAATTTAAAAACATGAATAATCCATTCACCTTAGCACATTACCCAATATTTTCACAGAAGAAAATGTCTACACATGTGGTTTTTCCATGTAACTAAAATTAACTCAAAGACTTCATGAGATAAATTTCAAGAGTTTATATCTAATGCAATTGTCATCATGGACTTATAAGGTAGAATAGCTGGGATAATTAATTTAATCCTTTGTGAGTACATGAATTCTTTCAAGCAGTTTTTGTAACCTAACTAATGTGCCTGGCACAGAAAGTAGGCCTAAGCATATTGCTGAAAAACAAAACACGGCACAATTTTTACGCCTTGCACAGATTATCATCTAAGGTTGGGTCGGGAGACAGATACAGTACTGTGGGCCGTGCCTTGGTAGTAGTGCTGATGGACAAGGGCACTCAACAGAAGCTCTAGGCCAGATTTGAGGGTTCAGGGAAAGTTACTAAAGAAAAAAGAATCTGCGCTGAGAAGGCAAGGGCTAAAGGCAGAGTTTAAATGGGTGATAAGATAGACCAAGTGTAGAGGACTGTGTGCTCTGGATGGGATCCTGTTATGAAAGGGACAAAACTTCCAGCTCCCTCTATCCCCAGGTCGGTGCAGTGCATCTGATAGGGTCTTTTCATTTTGTTTTCTGAACCTATTGACCTGGCTGCTTCTCCTCTTCCCGTGGAAAACTTATTCCTGGAGGAAATGGTGCTTATTTGTTGTTGTCGTTCAATATCTTCAGCAGGCTCCAAACAGTTGTCTATTGAATGAATGGATGGATAAACAAATGAATGAAGAAGCTCTGATAGCCACAGAGCTGGGATCACAAATCTCCCTTTATCTGAAGCTTCAGAATCCTGACTAGTCACCTAACCAGAAGCAAACTAGGCAGCCCTTCCTACTTCAAAGTGCCTGCTCCATTTTTAGGCTTGGCAGTAAGTTCCTGTTTCCTGTTGGAGGCCATCTCCAGCGATCCAGCCCAGATGACTAATGTGTCCTCAGTGTACTGAATGGGCAACCAGCTCAGGTTACAAGTCCTACCTCCTCCTCATGTTTTTTTTTATAATGAGTCATCAGCTAGAAATTCCCCAGGTGACTGTGGGATTTTCCCCCAGGTCTTTTATTTGAGTTTGCATTGTACATGATAATTTAAGATTTAAAATAATGACAATATGTCATTTCTAATAAGAAAGAAAAAGACCCTTTCTGGTTCTTTCCACTGATCTGAATGATCTCTCCTCCTGTATCTAGCATGTATTTTATTCTGTCAGTTTCATCAATCCGATTCCAAATATTATCACTTTTTATATTAAACAAAATCATTATTGAATTTTCAAACACACTCCTCTCTTTTGAAGTAAATTGTGAACTCCTTGAACACACAAACTACACATGATGTTTGTTGTCCCTGTCTGCCCTATTGCCAAAAGACAAACTTGCACATCCTAAGATTTTACAGTTTTTATTTAGTGAAAAATTGCCCCTAGTGCTATTTTTTCAGAAGCTGTATTTTTTGTTTTGTCCTTACATTTAGTGTTGGTTGCTATTTTGGCTTCTGTTGATGCATCTACTTTTAGTAGCATATCATCTTTCTGCACTTAAAAAAAAGTATTATTTATTTGAAGGTGAAGAAACAGAGAGTTAGACTGCTAGTTTTCCATTCTTTCGTTCACTCCCCAAATACCTGTCACAGCCAAGGATGAGCCAGGATCTGAGACTTTCTGAGTCTCCCATGCAGGTGACAGAGACCCAACTACTTGAGCTATTGCCTAATGCTACTGAGGGAGCACAGGAGCAAGCAACTGCAACTGAGAATAGAGATGAAACTACAACCCAGGCATTCTGATAGTCTATGTGGACAACCCACGCTGCATCCACATTTCTATGCCAAATAAATGCCTTTTCTTTGCTTTTAATTTTCTCCTTTCCAATATTTAGATGAATTAAAAGTTGTCATACAGCCAGTCTTACTAAAAAAGTGGGTTTCCAAGCATACTCACTATGTCTTAGGTTCTGAAGAGATTTGAAGACCTTGGGTATAGTGTAGACTTTGTAATGTTGATTTCAATTTCCAGATTTGAGGCTGCACTCTGGAGAGTTCAGATCACCAAATTCTGACTATCATAAGAATAAGAATTATTAAAAAGTAACATCCAAACTTAACACAAAAATAACAAGCATAGATTTTTGTGTATAATGACAAAGGGGTAAGGACTTTAATTTTTTTTTCAAGTTAAGCCTCATGGAATGTGCAAACTTTGATTGGATGGTGATGGATTCAGTTGTGCTGATTCATGAGTTCATCCTTGGTTAATGAAGTCTTGGAAGATTTATTCACCTTAGCCAAACATACAAGAGATTAACCAAGAATGCTAACTTGTTAATTTACACAGATAAAACATACTGACTGAGTGTACCAGAATACTCATGTCAGCCAATAAGGTATCTCTTCCAAGAAAATAGTTTACTTAGTAAGGATTAGAGGAGAGTTCAGGTGAATCAATTATTTTAAAGATGTCATCAATCTGTGATAACGTGATATATTGTGTTAGGCAGGTGAGTCTAATTATTGCACTTAGAAACTGTCAACAGTAGCTTGATGCAATAAACGTTTCTTATTCACGCAATAGTCTAAACGAGGTATTCTTGACCTGTTAACCATTCTGTACAGGTTCTCCATTAAATAATGACTTAGAAACTTTGTCTCCTTATGGTTCCTAGAGACAGTAGAATCCTTTGCTGGAACTTTTGCATCTGGGAAGAATCCAGGCAAGATAATACAAGGACCGACCTGGAAGTGCACACATTATTTCTGTCCTCATTTTATGAGCAGGTCTTAATCATATGCTAACTCAAAAGAGCATAGCTCTGCACCAGGAGGGCAAAGAACAGTGTGGTAAACAACCAGCAGGACTCTGACATGTGCACGGTCCTTCGCTTGTCTAAACTTGTGAAGAGGCCTGGGACACATGTGCTGCTGACTCAGTCGGGCGCTTGGGACACACTGTCAGATCTTGGCATTCCTACTCTTCTTTGTAATATTCGTCACAATCACCCAAACCATCATTAAGGATAATCCTTTCTCATGCGAGGCAGGTTGTATTTTTCCAGATTCCTGTTCGTTGTGTATTAAAATTACAGCTTTCTGTTCAGGCAGATTTTCTATCTCACTAAGATTTGGGAGGAATCCTATGATTATTGCCAACACAGTCACCAGTACTTTCATGAATGGGTAATCTGTTGGTGATACTACCATAAATGGGTAATTGGTTCATGTTAGCCTTAATTTCAGAGGTTGACATTTTCTTTCTTGATCCCAAACTCAGACAATGCAACCAACTTGAACTTTTTTAGCTCTATAAACATATTTTTGCATCATTAGTCAAAAAATACTGTGTGTTATCTTGAAGCTCTTTTATTGTTAACTGGCATACAAAAATTTAAAAATGTTATCCCTGTCATTTTACACTGAAAAATAATTTCCTTGAGGGATAGGGCAAGGCAGACATTATATCACCTAAGAAACATGTTTCTTTCTTGAAGAATCTCAAGCTGTCCATTCATCTAAAGTTTATTAAAATTATTTGTGTAAGATAATAACATTAAAGAAACATCATGTGTTTTGTTACTGAAATCCAGAGGGGTTGAAATTAAAGAGTCTTTTGATGAATTTTTTTTTTTTTTTTTTTTTTAAAGATTTATTTTATTTTTATTACAAAGTCAGATATACTGAGAGGAGGAGAGATAGAGAGGAAGTGGAGCTGCCGGGATTAGAACCAGCGGCCATATGGGATCAAGGCGAGGACCTTAGCCACCAGGCCACGCTGCCGAGCCCTTTTGATGAATTTTTAAAAATGCATTTCTGAGTCTTCTTAGCATCTAAATAAATAATAAGATAAACAATAAACCCCCCAAATGAAGCCTTACCTAGAGTAATTCATTCCACATTTTCATACTTAAATCAAGTAAAAACAGAATCATTTATAAGTTGAGTGAAAAAATATGATGTGGATATCAAACTTATAATTTCAAATAGATAAAATGAAATGACAAAATGTTCACAATGTAATTGCAAGTGAAAAAGGATTCTTAATCATTAAGAATAGGTTCCCATAAAGTGTGCTACATATTTGTGGTTTGTGTATTTGGAAGATACAACACACATCCATGATATAGGTTAATTGGGTGGATGGCTCTTATTGCTTTTATATTGTTCTTTATGTTGTTTTGTACTTTCTAAGTGCTCCATAAAGAGTACATATGATTGTTGTAGTTTGGAAAAGGTAGTGATAAAAGAATTAACAAAGGAAAATATACACCCTTACTTCTTACTTATAGAAACAGGCATTTGTATTTTAGTTCTACTTACTAAACAATCCAAGTGTGTTTTGCTGTTGACAACTGTTCTGAAAGTAACATGACTTGGAAAGTCCTTCCTGGAGCTCAGCTTCCTCATCTATAAAGTGAGAAAAATCACAGTAACTCTAGACAGGCTTAACTATGTACATATGAAGCACACTAAAATGCTGTAGTATTTAGATGGATTGCCAGGAACTTCTCAATGTTATTTATATTTGCTTCGCTATTTATAGAACTGGCAGCGTATCCCCTTTCATAGTAATGGGGACGGCCACCATCTGTTGGATACCTAACACATAACTAATCTGACCAACACTTTACCTGTGTTATCTTATTTAATCTTCACAACAGCCCTGTGAGGGATTTTTAGCCCTGTTTCTCTTGTGAACTGGGACCCAGAAGGGTCAAGTGATTTGGCCAAGGTTACACAGCGAGTAAGTCATAGAGCAAGGATTTTATCCCAGGTCTGTCAGACGCAAAAGTTCACGCTCTTTCTCCTGTAACATATAGCTCTATACTTAGCAGGAGACTCTCCTCCTGACACAAACATTCCAAGTGTAAGGTTGCCAAAAGATTAGCTTCCTTTCAACAACCTGTCCATGGGAGAATGACAAAGAAAGATAAATACTACATGAGTGAGGTAAGGGTTTATAATTTGTCAAGTACCTACTCTGAAAGTTCCTAAAGAAACTTATTGTCTTGTTGAAGAGCTTACTTGTATAGTATGAAAAACTACTGGATCCTGGATCTCTTCCAGCCCCTGCAAACACTTCCAAAATTTAAATCATTTTTCCTCTTGAGCTGACTTACCTTCCTCTACCTCCAATGGCAGCATCATTATTCCTCCAGCCATCTAGACTGTCTTCCCCATCTCCAGCTGTCCCCATCAAGTCAGAAGAGGGCGTCTTTTCATTTTACCTGAGAAAGTCTCCTAAATACATCACCTCCTTTTTGTTTTCATCACCTCTTACCCTAGGTATACAACCACAACACACTCTAAATGAATCTTCTTGCCTCTGGAATCTCCTCCCAAATATCTCCCATGTCACTATCAAAATGAAGTCTTCTAGAAAACAGAATTAGTTACATGGTTTCTCTACTAAAAAATTTCCTCCCAAGTTTCCACTTTTTTGAAGATGGGTTCTTTTACAAGGTGTGTGGTTCTGCACATTGAAACTCTTCATTTCCAGTCATTTGTTTCTAGCTCATCTCCCGTTTTCCATGATCACACCTTACATTGACAGGACATCAAACTATTAGATTCCTTGCGTAACCCTACTGTTGCCCAACAATTATTTAAATTGAATGTACTCAAGCAAACAGAAGAGTGAATTGAAAAGTGTAGCTATTATTTTTAACATGTATGTTTTACCTAAAGGACAAGCCACCAGTCCTTCAATGATGCTTTTCTAAAAATCTATATACTTTGGCACAATGTAAATATCAGATTCTACTTTTAAAAGAAAGCTTATGTGGCAAACCCATTGCTAAGAAGGTGTTGGTGTGATTGATTGAAAAACAAAGAATATAAAAGGGTAAATACAATTGGAAGAGCAACTACGAAATGGATTACAAAATCAAGAATGTTACATGTGGATTTCAATTGTGCTGGAAGTCTTCCTGGTATTTTAAAAGTATGACTGATTTTCAAATTTTATTTTGGTAAATAATAATGATCTCCATCAACTTTAGCATTGATTTTAAGAAAGTATAATTTTCAGTGTTTACATCTTATCCTCTCCCTACTGTTCCCTAGTGAAGATTTTTTGTGCAGTTCATTCGTTGTGAACAAGAACATGGGGACCACACCTAGAACGCAGATGTCTCTGTTTTGAAGCACCCTTTTGTTTGATTGAAAGCACAATCAGCACAGCATCATTTTAGCTTTTTGACAGGCTTTGACCAGTAAGAAGTGAAAGTCACAAATGACAGGATGTGCTTACTGTCCGGCTTACCCACTCCAGTGACATAGCAAAGTTAGGAAACGGAGTAAGAATTAGACTTTGGGTCAAGTCACCAAACTTGACTCCTGGAGTTAATATTTCTTTTCTTTTCACCCTTGGGGTCCCATTTGTCTGTATTTGCAGTATCTGGACATGTGTTTCTCACTAGTGTTTATTTACCACTACAGGAATTACTCTGAGCATTTCTGACGAAAGTGCTTTTGCCAAAATAAACCCAGATCATATTGGATTTTATCGTGTAAATTACGAAGAAGAAACTTGGAACGCAATAGCTGAGAATCTTTCCTCAGATCACTTGGTAAGAGATAGCAATTGTGAATTGATTTGTGGTCTAAGAACAATATCCTAATGATGTTATTAATTTTTCAGTACACTTTGCTTTAACAGTTGTCTCTTAGCTCTTTAATTTTTCTCTTCCCAGGTCTTCTCTTATGCCGACCGTGCAAGTTTTATTGATGATGCTTTTGCCTTGGCAAGGTTTGTTTCGGAATGATGGTAGATCACTTTAGGTACCATAAGGCTTTGTCAAAATCCTTTAAGTAATAGTAATAGCATTTACATAACAGACAATTTAAAATATTTAGAGAAACTATTGATAGCATTATCATTTTCTTAGCCCTCTTTGAAAAGTTTGTATGTGCCTAACAGCCAAAATGTGGATATCAACTGTTCACATACATGCAAAAATTCACCTGCTTTGTTGGCTGTGCGCATGGTTTGACTATATTAGAGTCCTTGAAGTTATTAAAAATGGCATTTGCAAATGCTCAGAAGTGCACCTTCATCGTTTGATTTAATAAAAAGACATCAATGGATTTAATTAATTTAATTTGGTGAGCCCAAGCTGACTGTAGAATTGTATGACTAGAACTCTCAAATCCTGTTCAGGTCACTGGGGTAAGGGAAAGGAGCCACAGTCTTCTAGGACCGATTGGAGCTAAAATACCACTTAGGAAATTTGACTTTTCTTCCCTGTGAAATGAAAGCTACCTGCACTTAGGAAAAGACAATCAGAGTAGAATGGGGAAGCAGAGGAGTAGTAACCATGGTGCTTCCAAATTCCTCTTCAGGTACTCTGAGAGCAGTAATAGAACAATGTTTATTGAGCTTCTGGAGCTCAGCTTGGCTCAAGGAGCAGGAGACCTGGATTTGTGATGGTCTCTTTCTAGATAAAGAAGACACTGGAAGTGACATGCTACTTCCTTAGGGGGCCTCCTATGGCTCCTTTGTCTGAGTCAGATGTCCTTCTTAACAACACAATATTAGATTGTTACTGTTTATTAATTACAAATTTCATGAGAATAGGCATTGAGTGCCATACTTTACTTGGTGATAGTAGTTGGTGTTCAATAGATACTGGCTGAATAGATGGCTGGCAGTGAAGCATAACAAAATTTAAAATGTGGGGAAAAGAAGATTTAAAGAAATGGGGGAATTGTTTTTGCATAGACTTTTTTTAAAGATTTATTTATTTTTATTGGAAAGCCAGATATACAGAGAGGAGGAGAGACAGAAAAGAAGATCTTCTGTCGGATAGTTCACTCCCCAAGCGGCTGCAACAGCTGGAGTTGAGTCAATCCAAAGCCAGGAGCCAGGAGTTCTAGGTCTCCCATGCAGGTGCAGGATCCCAAAGCTTTGGGCCATCCTCAACTGCTTTCCCAGGCCACAAGCAGGGAGCTGGATAGGAAGCGGGGCTGCTGGGATTAGAACTGGCACTCATATGGGATCCTGGCACGTGCAAGGCAAAGACTTTAGCCACTATTCTATCATGCCGGGCCCTGCATAGACTTCTTTAAAGATTTATTTTTATTGAGCCAGCACCCTGGCATATCAGGTTAAGCTTCTAGCTATAGTACCCATATCCCATATAGATGCCTTTTGAATCCTGACTACTCCACTTCTAGTCCAGCTTCTTGCTATTGGGTTGAGAAGTTCTTGACTTCAAACCAGTCTAGTTCAGGCCATTGCAGCCATTTGGAGAATGAGCTATGAATGGAAGATCTCTCTCTCTGTGCCTCCTTCTCTCTATGTGGCCGTGATTTTCAAATAAAAATAAGTAAATTTTTAAATTTTTTTTATTTATTTGAAAGAGTTACAGAGAAAGAGAGGAACCTGCACATGGACAGAGAAAGAGAGAGACAGAAAGAGAGAGAGATCTTCCATCCACTACTTCACTTTCCACATGTCCACAATAATGGGATTGGTCCAGGCAGAAGCAATGCTGGTATTCCATATGGGTGTGAGTTTGAATTATGGCAGTTCTACCTCTTGATGCAGCTCCCTGGCAATGGCCTGGGGAAGTAACAGAAGGGCCAAGTGCTTGCGTCCCTGCCACCCATGCAGGAGACCTGAAAGGAGCTCCTGGCTCCTGGCTTTGGCTTGTCCCAATATTGGCCGTTGCACCCATCTGGGCGCTGAAGCAGCAGGTGAAAAATCTTTCTCTGTGTTTCTTTCCCTATATATATAATTCTGTTGTTCAAATAAACACATTTTTTAAAACATGAACTCCCTCCAAAGACATTTTTCCAAAATTAGACTGAAATTTTAGTAAAACAGTATTTAGTAAAACATAATTCTAAAAGGATCTACAATTCTAAAGAGAGAAGAAATTGGATTATTTAAACTTTGAAATGGCAACAGTATCTCCAAATTGTCTAGAAAACATCCATGTTATTCATAAAAATTAATGAGGAATGTATGAAAAGCAGATATTGTAAAGAAAATATAAATTTAATTTTAATGTTTTAAGCATGTGTGACTCAAGTACTTTTATTCATGTTCCTTTATGAGCAAATTTAACTAATTTCAATAAAATAAATATAGTGGTTCATTTGCATAGGTAAAACATGATATTTGTGTTTTGGGACAGGCTTGTTTTATTAAGCATAATGGTTTTCAGTTGCATGCCTTTTATTGCAAAAGACAGGATTTAATCTTTTTTATGGTGGAGAAGCATTCCATAGTGTATATATGCTATTTTTATCCTGTCGTCAGTTGAGAAACATCTGGGTTGATTCTGCATTTTGGCTATTGTAAATTAAGCAGTAATAAACATGGTGGTACAGATAACAGTTTCATGTGCTGATTTCGTTTTATTTGGGTAAATACCCAGGAATAAGATAGCTGGATCATATGATAGATCTATTTTCAGGTTTCTAAGGAATCTCCATTACTTCCATAATGATTGTACCAGGTTACATTCCCACCAAAAGTGTATTAGCGTATTATGTGGCAAAAGTTTTTGTTTTATCTGAAATCTGGCTATAATGATTCCCAAATATATGTCTTTCTCATTACTAGTGAATATAAGAACATGCTAATAAACTAATTTGGACAAAACTTTGTGATTGGACCCCAACAACAAATGCAATTTCTTAATTATTATGAGATGCTTATTCCCACATTAGCACTTCCAGTTGAATGAAATCTGAAGTCTATGATTTTTTATTAACTGTATTTTCTTTTTCCCTTTTTTTAGAGCTCAACTTCTGAATTACACCACGGCTCTGAACCTGACCAAGTATCTCAAAACAGAAACAGAGTATATACCGTGGCAAAGAGCCATTGCAGCTGTAGACTACATCATTAGCATGTTTGAAGATGATACTGAAGTATACCCAAAGATAGAGGTGATGTTAATGCTGTGATATATTATGCATTTAAATATTTAGTCATTAGATCAGGATGATTTCTGAGAGGAGGAATACCTAGGCAACACAAACTATCTACCTGCTGAGTGAAGTCAAAAGAAACTGCCATGACATGATTATTCACAGTTAGCAGATGCCATATATATATGTATATATATATATATATATTAAAATATATTATTACTTGTGGTTCAGTTAACACTTAAAGTAATATTTTAGTGCTAAAAGAAATACAGTAGTGTTTTGAAGATTTATTTATTTTTATTGGAAAGGCAGATCAGATTTACAGAGAGAAGGAGTCAAAGAGAAAGATCTTCCATCCATTGATTCACTCCACAAATGGCCACAATGGCTGGAACTGAGCTGATCCAAAGCTAGGAGCCATGAACTTCTTCTGGGTCTCCCTTGAGGGTCCAGTATCTCAAAGCACCGGGCTGTCCTCTGTTGCTTTCCCAGGCCATGAGCAGGGAGCTGGATGGGAAATGAGCAAAGGGGGCATGAACCTGCGCAAGGTGAGGATTTAGCCATTGAGCCATCACTCTGGGTCAAGGAATACAGCTGTAGTGTTTTAATTAAAATTTAAAGTAGTTTAGTCTATAAACAGTAACTAGATCGCATTTTAAAGGTTAGGGTGAATCTATCTTTCACCAGACTATAACATTGCATTTTTTATTCCTTATGCTGAGACATAACACATTGGAATTTTACGAAAAGATAATCATTCTAACTTTTTTTTCTTGCTTTATGATTTCTGTGGCACTTCAGCAGGACACTTGCAATTAAGTTTTAGATTCAAATTTGCAGCTCTTTCATTTGCTAAATATTACAAAATGTGATATTTGTGGTTTTTATTCATCTCCTTTTTATAGTAGGAACATCAGGATTTATCTGTCTGTGGTAATGATGTAATAAATATAAAATAGTACAAAAGTGCCCTGTAAATACAAAATATCAGTTAGTTTGTTTATTTCATCTATTTGTGAGTACAAGATGTCTAATATTTATTGCCTGTTATTTAAGAAAGTGAAATCAAAAGGAGCTTGTCTGAAGTTTCATAAAACATTATTTGTACTGTCAGATGGTGCCGTATGGTCACGATTGAAGCAAAATCATCATGTGGAAAAGGCTCGTGATTGTCTTTCCTAAAAGTAGGCCCAGAGTCCTTCCATGTATAGGAAAAAAGATTGCAGTGAAAGAGTTCAGATTATAATAAATGGGAGATCGTTGCAGATAACTACTCATTGCATGTGGTATTTTATTTTAGCGCTACTTCAGAGCTCTAATCAAGCCCATTGCTGATAATCTGGGATGGGATGACACCGGAAACCATCTCACCAAGTAATTTCTCACCTTTCTAAATCTAATATTCATTTGACAATTGTTTGTGTGTTTTAAGAGCATGGAAAATGCTTAAGACTTTGGCTTTATGTTTTTTTTTTTCATCCCTAAGGTTACTGCGTACCTCTGTGTTAGGATTTGCGTGCAGGATGGGAGATGAAGAAGCCTTGAGAAATGCTTCCCAGTTATTTGAGCAGTGGGTCAGTACAGCAGTAAGGTGATTACTTGTTCATTCGGTTCTCATTTCAAGAAGTTTAACTGAGGAACGAGTAGCTGAAGTCTCTGTAACACTTTCTTCTTCCAGTCTCCCCGTCAATCTCAGACTTCTGGTGTATCGCTATGGGATGTATAGCTCTGGCAACGAGACTTCATGGAACTACACACTTGACCAATACCAAACAACTCCCTTAGCCCAAGAAAAAGAAAAGCTGCTCTATGGTTTAGCCTCAGTGAGGAATATTACTCTGTTGTCAAGGTAAGGTGCAGGTTTTGTCTCACCTGTGTGAATGAAATGTGAGTTTACATCTCACTGTCTTTAAAATTTAGGTGAAGTATGATGTCTTTGCCCCACATCCACTAAAATCACTTTTCCTGTAATAAACAGATTCTCCTGGAATATTCCATGAGACAGCAAATAAATTCAATCTTGGTGAAAAACAAAACAAACAAAAAGTCCTGGTTGTGTGCCATGGCTCCATCCTGTCCTCCATGAGCCTGCTTCCTCTCCCCCTGTTCTCGCTGTTGGCTGCAAGCATAACTGTGTGCTCTCACAAATATGTTCAGTGGAGAGGAGACAGGATCCTCTAGGTGTTCCTCCTCACAGTGCTGTTTAACCTCAAAACAATTATTTCCATTTTTCTTCATCATCCAGAATGAAGTCAACTCGGATAGTTCTGGATCCCTGCCTGCTTGGTCAACTGCTAGCTACTAGAGCTTTCAGTTCCTCTGACCGCTTAGGCCTGTCATGAGTGTCCAAGTCCTTCTGTGGAATCAGGGTTATCTAGTGACCAGGACAATAGCTGAGGGGTGTCTGCCACAATGCACGTGTACGTATTCATGTTCTGCTGGAAGGGTACAAAGGCTGCTGAAATAAGGCCCAAATAGGATTTTGCCCACTCTACACATGTGCCCTAAGTTGGCTAGCTTCTACCCTGTTTCTTTTTTGTTTGTTTATAATATCTAAATTATTTGTATCAACAGTTATGGTATCCTTTGTAAGTATAGGTGTATTGATTATAGAACAAATGGAATAAAATATGAGATTGATCCTTGAGAAACATCCTTGAGGCAAGAATGTACATTGTAAACTCTAAGTAGCTTGCTTGTCCTTGGCATGGCTAACAATAGACCTATAGCATCTTACCTAAATATTATATAGTGAGTTCTCGTGTTCTCTGCCATAAAAGAAGCTGTCAAGAACTTGATCATCTTGATAGCCCATAGAAAATTTCAGAGATCCATTACATTTTTTTTAAGTTTGTAAAGTATGATTTATTTAGGAAAGAAAAAGAAAACTCCTGCCTTAGTAACAGGAGGGGGCTCCAAGGGAGGAGGAAGAAAGAAAAACCCTGAGATCCGTTACTTTGATGTTGATTTGTCTTAAGGTCTGTACCAGTCACGGGCCCAGACTGAAGTCCATTCACTCTCCTTTGTCACATTTTCCCTACTAGAGCACTGTCTGACATGCAGAGATGAAAGCTGCAGAGATGAACATAAGCCATCTGCTTATGTTCATGAAATATCTGTGCTGGCTGGCATTTTTTGGTTCATGAAATATCTGTGACTATGTGGTATTCTGAGCATCCCTTAGTGTCCTCTGTTTTCATGTGGTACTCATAAGTATTCACTTCACCTTGCAAAGGATGTACTCACTCCCTCTGACACGCTGGGCGTAGAAAGGTAGATATTGAACTAGAGGTCTTTATTCTGGCACTGGAGAGAGTGATGTTTTCTAATTTCTCTTGTGGATGAAATTCTCCTAAACTTGTATTTTCTCCTGTGTCACACAAGGTAATATTTTATGATCAAGTACGTTAGTATGTCAGCCTGGCTCTTGATATATTAATGACAGTCTGATAAATACAGAAATATCTTTTTTCTGTGACAAAAAATGGCTCTCAGAACAATTTCATAGTTCGATTTGCATGTGATTCTTTTGTTGCAGTATTCCTCTAAAGATATTAATAAATTGAACCAGTGGGTAGGAAGTTATGGAGCAGTAAGACTTGAGAAATATGAAAATACATTACTTGATCTGCAGTAGATATACATATTTGAGATGCCCTTCTCATAATCAGTAAATTACAAGGTTATTTCAAAGTGCTCCTGGAAATTGGAATTTAAATTATGAGTTCATTTTGGTACAAGAACAATTTAGAAATATATGTATAGTTTTTACATAATATACATTTTTCTTGTATCATGCAAAAATAACCATTTATTATACTTTTCCATCAAAACTTTTAAGTATCCTTGTATGTGTTGGTCATATTTAGAAATATTTGTAATACAACATATGCTTATAAGGTCTTGGGCTAGAATGTGCAACTGTAGGTACATCTGTGGCATAAATTTAATAAAATTTATCTACTAGGTCATTTAATTCATCTTGATTTATCTGTATTAAGCCATAATTGAAGCTATGTAATCTAACTGTATACATTACATTGGAAGGCTGTTTCTTTCACTCTAAAGAAAGGCAAGCAAGTTTTAGCTGCTCTAATACAGACAATAAACACTACTCTTAAATTTACTGTTTCTTCCTTCCTTCTTTTCTTTCTTTTCTTTCTCTTTCTTTTCCTTCCTTCCTTCCTTCCTTCCTTCCTTCCTTCCTTCCTTCCTTCCTTCCTTCCTTCCTTCCTTCCTTTCTTCCTTCCTTCCTTCCTTCCTTCCTTCCTGCTATTTTACTTGAAACTCAGTTACAAAGAGACAGAGACAGGGAAAGACAGATATCTCGCACCTACTGCTTCACTCCCAAATCCCTACAATGCCAGAACTGAGCTGATCCAAAATCAGCAACCATGAGCTTCTTCTGGGTCTCTTAAATGGTTGTAGGGGCCCAAGGCTTTATCCCATCTTCTGGTGCTCTCCCAGGTAATCAACAGGGAGCTGTATTAGAAGCGGAGCGGCAGGGACATGAACTGGCATCCATATGGGATGCTGGAACTTGCAGGTGGAGGATTAGCTTGATGTGTCACCACACCAGACCCTACCAGCTCTTTTTTTTTTTTTTTGGTAAGATTTATATATTTTTATATGAAAGGCAGATTCTCACCAGGACAGAGGGTGAGACACAGAGAGAGAGGTCTTTTATCTGCTGGAATATTTCCTGAATGACCACAATAGCTGGAGCTGAGCTGATCCAAAGCCAGGAGCCGGGAGCTTATCCCTGTTCCCCTCCAAGTGGGTGTCATAGGTGCCAGAGGCCAAGGCCTTTAACCATGCTCTGTTGCTTTCCCAGGTGATAAGCAGAAAGTTACATTGGAAATGGAGCAGCTGGGACATGAACCAGTGCTTACATGTGTAGGATTAGCTCGCTACACCCGCTATTGTTCTTTTTGAAAATTCAGTGGGATAATATGCAAGTGAATAAAGGGCTTGTACGCAATAAAATCTATTATTTTTAAAATAACTAAAATTCTGTTTTTACTGTTTCTACTATTTTAATTTTAAATGTTCCTATACCCTACATTTCACCAGTCCTCAAAACCCACAGGTTATTCTTAGAAAATGGTTAAATATATAGAAAATTTTAAATTGTATTCCATTGCATATCATATTTAATTAACTTTTGGTAATTGATGTTTAAGAACTGAGCTGCTAGAATGAAAACTATGTAATAGTGATCATAGGTAATGGTGCCCATTGACAGTTCATTTCGAATTATTTTTCTGTTTGACTTCTCTTAGGTATTTGGATTTGCTCAAGGACCCAAACTTCATTCGATCTCAGGATGTGTTTACAGTCATCCGCTATATCTCCTATAATAGCTATGGGAAGAGTATGGCCTGGAATTGGATACAACTCAACTGGGACTATCTGGTTAGCAGGTGAGATGACCAGATACTGCCCTGTTTTCCTTTGTTTGATAACCTCTACGAGTTCCTTCTTTTATCTCTTTCTCTGATATCCATACAATATTGAAATGACATAATATTAGAGGTAAGGGACCATGCTATTTCCCCTTCAGGAATGAAATGCAGTAGTTACGTTTAAGTACAGTCTATTTTCTGGAAGTGTTTGTTTTCAGCTAACCTGTAGGATTCTGAAGTCTGGATAAATTACTGACTGGCACTGATTGTATGCTAGTACCATACATAATGCTAAGTGCAAGATAGTCCTCAGTATCTGGTGAAATCTAAATGAGAATTCTTGGGTCTGAGTTCAAAGTAGAGCCCTAAATCTTACTGAAGTAAGTGAATAATACTTTTATTTTCCCTGTCCTGATAATTAAACTTCCAAGAATTTCTAGTAGTTCTTAAAAGGGAGCCATGTTTTACAGACAGCAGCAATTTTTAGGTGGATAAATAGCAAGGACAAGAGATAAAAATCAATAAACAGACATTTTTTATTTCTTCAGTTCCATGTGAAGAACTGCTGCTCTTCTTGATTCGGATCTTTGGAATTTGGTGTCCAATCTCCATTAAAACGGAATTTCCTTAACATAGTATACAGTAGAATGTAGTGTATGGACATGTAAACATTGATGAGAAGATTGTTACCATCTGAAGCCCCTCATCAGGGCACCACCCCCACCACCTCCTCCCATTCTTTCTGTCAGTCTAGTGGCCCTCCTTGATTAGGGCTGCCTTACAAGAAACCGCAACAGCAACTTCTGTTTTCTCTTTTTTACCCTACAATTCACCAGAGTGCTACAGTGTCTATAAATGCATTTCTTTTTAAAACCCAGGTCATATCTCTAACTCTCTACATATTCCACCTGGCTTTTGTCTATTTGTGTTCACTTTTTCCCTTGTCTATGCTAGTGCTGTCTGGTCCTCTACGGTATTCAGTGGGTGTGTTTCTCTCTCTCTCTCTCTCTCTCTCTCTCTCTCTCTCTCTCTCTCTCTCTGTGTGTGTGTGTGTGTGAATTACTCATTTCTGTTGATAATTATTTTAATGAAATGCTGGCTTCAGAATGAATGCATCTGCAAAACATGTTGAAAGATGAGTGCCTAATGATATACACTGTGTGTTTTAATAAAAAATATTTTTTCCTTTTAGGAGATACCAGGTATATGCCACAATAAATGTATATGGAGGAAGCACAATGCTTTTTAGAAAAAGATCTTATTTTAATTTTTGTTTAATATGTAGCATATTCAATGTGATTTTTAGATTCAAATCTAAGAAAACACAATGACATTCCACTACTCTCTCCCATTCCCTTTCCTCCCTTTCTCTGTTTCTTCTGAGATGATATATTTTAGTTTTACACTCCAGTAAAAAGATTTACCACTTCACTGAATAAGAAGTCTAACAAGCAATCTGTGATTATTTTACGATTACTGTAAATGGGTGAGACAGCCATTTTCTATTCAATTATAGTCATTGCCTATATTCCCACTCATCTAAGGTCTTTTGCATTTAGTTATTAAATTTCAAATTGGTGGTGTATTAAGCCTTGTACGATTGTGTAAATCCAAAATGTGTTATCTTAAAAGTTCAAAAAAAAAGTGAGAGGAAGAACAGATGGGCAAGATAAGAAAGAGAGGGTAATGAAAGGAGCAGTGGAATGTCATTGTGTTCCTATAATTGTACCTACAAAGCACATTGGATCTGTCGCATTCTAATTAAAAATCAAAATTAAGACAACGAAGTTGGTAATCCAGGAGCCATGTGTGCACAGTATTTTGGTACTTGTTTCACCTGGGTCAGTATGAAAGGTTCCATTCAAGATCCATGAGCAGTGCGCATCTGCAACTCGTGTGTAGATTGAGGCTTTGTAAATTAAAGGATGCTTGTGCAAATAAAATTATTTGGTAGGGTCAGAGAGGCCATAAAAAAAAAAAAAGAATTTTAACAAGTAAAAAGCAAAAGAGACCTTAGCTTAGTGGGAACACAGACAACAGTTACAAATAATAATTAAATAGAAAAATTAGCATTTCACTCATATGCTTTAAATTATAAATTATAAATTATAAATCATTAAAACTGCAATAGTATCGCATTCTTTTTTTTTTTTTTTTCAAAGATTTATTTTTATTTTTATTACAAAGTCAGATATACTGAGAGGAGGAGAGATAGAGAGGAAGTGGAGCTGCCGGGATTAGAACCAGCGGCCATATGGGATCAAGGCGAGGACCTTAGCCACCAGGCCACGCTGCCTAGCCCTAGTATCGCATTCTTAATCACTGGTTCAACAAAGGTATAAAACAAAGTTTTACAAAACTGCATTGCAGCAATATGGATACACAGAATACACACAAACATTCTTCCTTTTTTCTTTTCTTTTTTTTTTGTTTGTTTTTTTAAAAGTTTAATTCCCACGAGTAAGGAGGAAAATGTGTTATTTGTCTTTTTGGGTGTAGCTTATTTTATTCAATACAATATTCTTTAGTTGTGTCCATTTTGCTACAAATGATAAAATTTCGTATCTTTTTATGGCTGAATTCTGTTCTGTCATGTGTAAAGACCACATTTTCTTTGTGATGGCCACCTCCATCAATCCCAAATTTTGGCTATCATGAATAGTGCTGTTATAAACATGGTGTACAGTTATCTCTTAAATTCATTGTGTTTAAGTCTTTTTGTTATCTACCCCACAATGGGATTACTGCATCATATGACAAGTCTATTTCTAGTTTTCGGAGAAATCTCGAAACTGTTTTCCACAATTGCTGCACTAATTTACATTTCCACCAATAATGTGTGTTTCTTTTCTTTACATCCTTACTGGTATTTGTTATTGTCTGTATTTTGGATTTTAACTGTTCTAACAGAGTGAGGTGAGAAACCATTGTGATTTTTATTTCCTAGTGGTGTTGAGCAATTTCTAAAAAGATTTATTCATGTTTATTGGAAAGACAAATCAGATTTACAGAGAGAAGGAGAGACAGAGAAAAAGAGTTTGCATCTGCTGGTTCATTCCCCAAATGGCCATGGAACTGAGTCAATCCAAAGCCAACAGCCAAGAGTTTCTTCTGGGTCTCACATGTGGGTGCAGAGTCCCAAGGTACTGAGCCATCATCTACTGCTTTCCCAGGCCACAAACAGAACTGGATGGAAAGTGCCCACATGGGATTCTGGAGCTTGCCATTGAGCCGTAAGGCCAGACCCAACTA
Organism: Ochotona princeps; assembly: GCF_030435755.1. Classification (NCBI taxonomy): domain Eukaryota; kingdom Metazoa; phylum Chordata; class Mammalia; order Lagomorpha; family Ochotonidae; genus Ochotona; species Ochotona princeps. The sequence continues at coordinate 34,553,823 of NC_080838.1, forward strand.
TTTTTGCATATATTCATTGCCCATTTGAATTCTTTTGAGAGTTGTATATCAAAGTCCTTTGCCCATTTCTCAACTTGGTTGACTGGTTTTTTGTTGTTAAGCTTTTTAACTTGTAGATATATAAATAATATTATCCTTTGTCAGGCAATGCTTATTTTTAAATTATTGTGAAAAGGAAAGTAACAGTATTCTTTATTTCATAATAAAATAGCCATTTCCTTATTATTTATTAAGTAGTATACTTCTTAGGCCTATTTGAATAGTTCTGAAGTGATTTATTACAAATAATGCATTTCTCATTTTAAAAAATGTGTTATTCCATTAAGAAATTAAAAAGTAGAAAAAAATGGATGTCATTTTGCCATAAAGGTAATAAATATCCAGCCTTTAAAAATGTATTAGACTTATTTAACTGAGTTTTTTCAATAAGAATAAATTGATAAACTGTTTCCAGAATGAGTCTGAAAACCCTTGCCAAGGTTGTCTAATGTTTATCCATTGTCTAATGATCTAATTTTCATATGTTACTAATTCAAGTGGTCCCAAACATAAAATTATATAATAACCACATGTCTAGCACAAAAAACAAATATTAATTGTGTTGGTAGGAATAAATAGAGTTTTCTCATGAAAATTGGATAAGACAAATGAAACAGAAATGAGCTAGCCTCATCCAAATATTTCCAGTCTTGCACATTTTTCCAAATTTTAGGATGAGTAGTCTTCCGTTCCATTTCTGGAAAATTTATTGCCACTCTAAAATAAATAAGCTAGCATTTAATGAAGCTTTGTTCCTGTCCTTTTTATGACAGCTGGTGAGCACAGGCATTAATGTACTTGCTAGCTTGAGACTTGAGCACAAGTTCCCAAAGTCATTTTGGAAATTATTCTTTGCTTTTGTTTCTTTCAGTATAGATGAAACTATGTGGTTGAATGGACCCATTAATCAATAGTTTGCTGTGATAGTCTTATTTTGATTATGATTAGAGATAAAAATAAGTGCAAGAACTGAAGTCACTTAAATGCCACTTAATAAAATAATTTAATAAGCAACTAATTCTAAACATTATGTGTAACAAAATCCTTTCTTTTGGGTAACATAACATACAAAGTCCAAGAAGATTTTATATAATTTTCAAACTAAAATACAACTAAATCAATATTTTAGTTTTAAAAATAATCGATGTGGTAAATACACAATGTTATTTCTCTGTCTTTTGCATTTTAACATTTGTTTATTTGAGAATCAGGCAAACAGAGCTTTCATGTGCTGAATTGCTCCCCAAAGGCCTGCAACAGCTTAGGCTGGTTTAGGGCTGAAACTAGAAGTCTGGAACTCAATGCAGGGCTTCCACATGAATAGTGGAAACCCAATGACATGATCCATCATTGCAGACTCTCAAGGAGCTGGGCGTGGAAAGCAGAGACTCTGACATCAGATGCAGGGCTTGTGCCCATGTTTTCCCTGCTAGGCTGAAGGTCTTTCCCACTCTATTTCTCTGCACCTGATAAAGCTACTAGCATCCAGGGACGAGCATATTTTGTTCTCACATTTTTAATAGGAGTGTAGGGGGTTGCAATTTTCATGCAGTGTATTCCCTGGTAGTTCTAAATGTATTTCTATAGTTTCAGTCTTTGTGAGAACAAAGCAGACGAGTGTTACAGAAATACTAGCCCACTGAAAAAATTATCTTACTTATAATTAGTGGCTTTTCTTTGAAGCTGTGTTAGAGCAACTTAGTTTAATTTCCTTTTAAAAAGATGTATTCATTTTACTTTAAATTCAGAGTTACAGCAAGAGAAAGGGAGAGACGGAGATCTTTCATTCACTGATTCAATTCACCAATTGGCGTTACAACCAGAACTGGGTGGCCCATAGCTGGGAGACGGGGCTCCCTCGGGCTTTCCCAGGTGGGTGCAGGGTCCCAGGGCCTTGCGCCATCCTCCGCTGCTTTCCCAGGCTATTTGAAAGTAGCTGGATCAGAAGTGGGGCAGCTGGGATGCACCAATTGTGACCATATTGGCTGCTAGCACTACAGGTAGAGGCTTAGCCTGCCACAGTGCCAGCCTCAGTGTAATTTCCTTTTTTAAATGACAGCATTATTATTTCTCAGAAAACAAAATGGAAGTAAAAACAACAATATGAAAATTACCTGACAACACAAACTTTATTAGTAGAATTACAGGGTTATTTTAAGATTTGCCTTTTGTTCTAAAACCTTTATAAGTTGCTGCATGGTTTCAAGAAAGAAAGTGAAATCATTGGTTTTACTTCAAAAACGAGGTTCTCAGGGGATAAAGTGAAGGATAGACTTGTATGGAAGCCTGGGGTGGATTTGGGAAATGCAGTTAGCTGTTGTTATAGTCCCAGTAAGAGAGATGGCTTGGACTGCTAATTCAATGCTGAACATGAAGAGGTAAGCACGACGGTAAAAACAAATGACATGGGGTAGGAGCAAGGCAGGTGTGTGTTTATACTGGTAAGCTAAAAGATACAGGAGTCATTATGTACTTTTTGCTGTCAAGTAGAAGCAAGAGCCTCTTGGGAGGGAGGGAGAAGGCTAAGAGTCAGAATGTCTGTCAGAAGGGAGTGAAAACATGTGAAAACAGGAAATTCAAAGAGTAAAAGAGGGGCTGAAAGGATGGCACAGTGGGTTAAGCCACCACATGCAACATGGCATTCCAGCCCACTTAGGTGCTAGTTTGAGACCTAACTACTCCACTTCTGCTACAGCTGCTTCTTGATGCTCCTGGGCAAAAAAGCAGCAAACGGCCCAAGTGCTTGAGCCCCTGCCGCCCACATGGTAGACCCAAATGGAGTTTTAGGCTTCTAATTTCATCCTGGCAAAGCCATGATTTTGGGGAAAACTGTTTCTCATTCTTTTTCAAAGGAAAAAAAGCAAATGTATTAATTATGTCAATTAATCGAACAAATTTAATTAATTTAAAAAGAGGTCATAGGGTCTAGTTCATGGATCATTATGGCTGATCATTAGGACATTTTATCTTTTTTCTCACTGCTTTGTTCATTCCTTTGTTCATTTCACATCAGAATGTTTCTCCCACTTTCCAATTTGTAATGCTTTTTATATAATATACATGTTTGTTCAATATCATGTGAGAAGACTTCAAAAAGTCTGTGAAAAATGGGCCCAGTGTGGTAGCCTAGCAACTAAAGTCCTCACCTTGCATGCACTGAGATCCCTGCTCCCATCCAGCGCCCTGCTTGTGGCCTGGGAAAAACGTTGAGGATGGCCCAAAGCCTTGGGACCCTGCCCCTGCGTGCAGACCCAAAGGATGCTCCTGGTTCCTGGCTTCAGATCAGCTCAGCTGTTGCGGCCATTGCGACCTCTTGGAGAGTGAATTATTGCATGGAAGATCCTTTTGTGTCTTTCCTCTAGGATATCTGACTTTCCAATAAAAATAAAATAAATCTTTTTTTTTTTTTTAAAGTCTGTGAAAAGTGAAATTAGAAGATAATTTTACTTGGATGCAAAAATGCTCAAACGCATATATAAACTTTTAAAAGATTTATTCTTTTTGTTTGCTTCTTATTTGAGAGGCAAATTTGCAGAGAGAGAAGGAGAGACAGTGAGAGATCTTTCATCTGCTGGTTCACTTTCCCGGATGACCCCTCTGGCAGTGTAGGGTCAGGCCAAGCCACTGGCCGGGAGCTTTATCCTGGTCTCCCACAGGGATGGCAGGGCCCAGACACTTAGGTTATCTTTCACTGCTTTCCCAGGACATAACTGAAGACCTGGAATGGAGGTGGGCTGGCTGGACACAAGCTGTGTCCACATGTGCCACAATGCTGACCCTACCTTTGGTATTGTTCATGGCAGGTTTCCTTTTCAGTATGAAGCTGTATGACACTAACATTGTGGGGTAGTAGATTAAGCTGCAGTCTGCAATGCTGGGATCCTGTATGGGTTCAAGTCTTGACTGCTCCACTTCAGATCCAGCTCCTTGCTAATGTCCTGGGAATGCAACATAGGATGACTCATGTGCTTGAGCACTTGTCACTCATGTGAGAGACCCAGAAGAGCCTCCTGGCTCCTGGCTTTGAAGCTATCTGGGGAGTGAACCAATGGATGAGAAACCTTTCTGTCTTTCCTCTGTGCAATGTTGTTCCTCCACTTCTGATCCAACATCCTTCTAATACATCTGGAAAAGCAGCAGACATAGCTCCAAGTGCTTGGGCCCCTGCCTCTCTTGTGGGAGATGCTAACAGAGTTTGGGAATCCTAGCTTTGGCCTGGCCTAGTCCCAATGTTATGGTCATTGGGGAATGAACCAATATAAGATGTATATGTGTGTGTGTGTGTATGTGTCCCCACTCTGTGGCTCTGCACTTCAAATAAATAAGTCTTAAAAAAAGGAAAAGAAAAAGAACTGCAGACTGTCTTGAGAATTTAAATGGAATTAGTTTAACTGTGTGTGCATTTTCTGTTTTTAGTTACTCTGAAAATTAACCTTGAAACACATGCATATTCATGAAACAAGTATCTGTATCTAAAAAAATTAAAAATGAGGCTCTAGGCACTTACATTCCCTTTTGCTCCTCTCAATTTCTCTTCAGATTCACAATCAATGACAGATACCTTGGCAGGATCGTCACCATAGCAGAGCCGTTCAACACTGAGCTGCGACTCTGGGAGGTATGCAGAGGCCTTTACACTTGTCTATGCAGAAACACGGTTGAGCTTTCTCTCAAACAGAAACAGGATATCCTCCATTCACATCACAGGCGACAATAATAAAGGAGTAATTACTGTATCTAATAAAGTAGATACCTCTTTTTTCTGGACTGAAAAAATAAATTTAGTTGATCATGAGGCAAAGCTTAAAAGTTAAAGTGTAGAGACTGTTCAGTTCATCAAAGCTCCAACATGTGTGTTTCCCTTTCCCAGAATACGTAGTTCTGGAATAAGCTAGTCAAGGCTGTAGTCCATTCAGAATGAGTTGTTTGAGAATTTCAAAAGTAGTTTCAAATCTCTCAATTTCCCAGAAGGGAAAATCTGCATTAATATTGGATACAGTGTGAAGTTTCTGGACCTAAGTGTTGGGATACTGGGAGTTTATGATCCTATATGTTAAAAACAAAACCATTTCTTAAGCAAATAAGGATATTGTTGGAGTGAAAGAATGGTCAAACCATTGCCACCCTGCCACTTTTTCCAGGGAACAGCTCAGGGGAGGTTACAGAAAGTAAGGAAAGCAGCAGGAACAGAAACGGGGATGCTGGCCTCTGGCACTCTGCCTTGCTTCCCAATGCACGCTAGCCTCTTGGAGCTGGATGTTGCCAGGAAAACAAAAGCAAGGACACTGGTGCTGCTCTGAAAAGTGGACTCTGTCTGAATGCTGTGCCAGGAGTGACTCCATGGGAGTACACAAATACTGCCTTTCTAGATGAAAAGATAAGAATGCCAGCTTATACGTGAATTTGTTGAGGAATAATTGGATTTGGAGTGACTTTCTTGATTATTTCCTATTCTTTTCTAGATGGAGAGTTTTTTTGCAAAATACCCTGAAGCAGGAGCAGGAGAAACACCAAGGCAGCAAGTGCTGGAAACAGTGAAAAACAATATTGAGTGGGTCAGACTCAATAGAGACACCATCGAACAGTGGTTTTCTGAGGTCTCTACGGATGAATAATGTGTTCAAATGCATATCTTACTTGTGTGAATCTGCTGACTCTCTTGTCAAGCTTTTGATGACCTAATGGGAAGGCAATATGGAGGAAGCCTTATATGCAGACACTGCTTTCCTAAGTACTGTATTTATGTGTCTTGCAAAGCTTTCAAATTATCCCTCTTTTTTAAGAAGGAAGATATTAATGGAGTATTAATATACTCAGGGATTTTTTTCCTAAGTGTACTTCACGGGAAACTCTTTGCAAACTGATGAGAATTTAATAGTCATTTTAATGTCTTTAAAATATTCTTTATATCTTAAATCTGTGAAAGAAGAACAATTTGGTCTTAGCTTCGCATTTCTAGTACCAAAGAAACACCACTTAATCTTCTTGTTTGATTGGTTTTTTAAAGCTTAAATACCAGTACTTGAGGGACCAATATTACCATCTTAATCTTTATTTTATCATTCAGAATTACACGGGCCTAATATCATTTTATTCACATATGTCTTACTACTTTAAATCCTACCAAAGTAAGCTGGGCTTAAATTTAACTTGATTGTATGAATTAGCTGAAGAAATGGCTGACTGTTGCCTTTACTCTGCTAAAACCAACAGAGGAACTTCTCTTTCTTCTTCTTTTTTTAATAAATCTAAATGATTATCTTTTAAAAATACTGTTACCCAGTGTCACTTTACTCTTGAATAAAAATGACTGTGGTGCTCTTCAAATAACTTTGCATGTTGCAAATATGATGGCAGAACCTGAGCTTTTTCATGCTTGGTCCTCTGTCATTTGCTTATTCCTTAGAAAGCTCCTCTGAATACACTCTGAAATCAGAAGGAACATGGTGCTTAACTTGGCTCTGTGGATTTTGGAGAGGAAGGGCAAACTGTTCAGGAAAGAAAGTGGGTTGCTACAGAAAGCTAAATGGGATTAAAACAGCTTAGATCTCACCTAGCAAACTAAGTGTGAAAGTAGAGGAACTGGTGGATTCTTCCAGCGTGACTCTGCATATGTGAGGCTGTCCTCACAGGTGTATTTCATACATAAACCTTTAGGTCCTCATCCATACAGAAGAGCACAAATTATAAGCATGGTGTGATTAAAAAAAAAAATCACTTCTGTAGAAGTTTCTGGTAAGAATATGTTTCATATAGGGCTTGATGCCTGACTCATCTATAATGTGACTCAAAAAATGTAGAAAAGATGGCAAATTGCTGTGTTTCAGTCTATCTTTGCTAGAAAGACAGTCTGTATTTGAAGTTATTACAATAGAGACAATTTAGATTTAACTTGATGCGAATCAAAGCACCTGGGAATAATTGATGTCCTAGCTTAAATCTCATTTATGCAATGATGCATCCTAGCCATGTGTTCTGAAACTGTAAAACTGTCCTACTACTGTTTCTTAGTTGTCACTTTTGTAGTCTATACACCTAACCTAGCAATTCAAATGTAGGGTGGGGGCGGGGAAGAGGAACAGAGACAAAAAAAAAAAAAAAAAAAGAAGAACTTTCCAAACATTCAAAAGCATATTACTTTATTACTTTCAGTTACTTCAGAAACACAAGCATGTTGACATCATGAATCATTAAGAAAAACCCACTTCCCTCCTGGGGTTTAACTTCCTAACTTTTGACCACAATCAGAAACAGCCTATGAAGGCAATGAGTTACTTCAAGTGGACAAATAAAAAAGTGGGGTGATTTGTCCTTATGGTTCCTGAAATCAATTTTTTTCAAGAAAAACATTTTTAAGAGGGATGTTAGTAAATAAAAGAGATTCCAGGTTGCTCATAAGTCACTTTGCCTCATCCCATTCCGTTTTGAATTCTGTTAACTCCATTTTAAGCTGAAACTTGAGAGCCAATTGTGGGGTTCATTTTACCCCATGTGAAAAATTCTGAATGGTCTCCATCATCAGTCCACTTTATATCAGGGTCTTCTCCAACAACTTATGGTTTTTAAAATATCAATATCCACAAGGTGGGTATATACAATTGCCACAGTATTCACAGGGAAACAAATTTAATACTGTATATTGTTTGCAAAATTAAACCATAGTAAAATCACCAGATTTTAAAGAATTCACTTGAGGATATACTCAACAAGGTCATGTAGCAAGAAGCAGGGCTGCTGTTATTGTGTCCCCCTAGGCAACCTAGTGCTGTGTTCCAGGTCATTGCTATGCACTCACTAAATATAAACTGGGAGTTTAAATCATAGCCCAGAAATGGAAAACCATTCAGGAAGGTTTGAGAAGAAAAGATGAGATGTACAGACAGGTGAAAGGCAATAGTGTTCTTTACTTATCCTTCAGGTTTGTGAAGTGGTATTCCGAGAACAGATAAATCCAGGTTCAGACAAAAATCTAAGCAATAATTCATAAAGAAGATTGGGAATGAAGAGCGAGTAGAAGAGAAATGATTAGAATTGTCAGGAAAGATTTCCAACAATTTTAATGGCTTAAAAACAATCATAATGATGGTAAATGATCAGCAGGGGCCCATGCTGTGGCATAGTGGGTAAAGCTGCTGCCTAGCACCAGTGTTGCATATGAGTATTGGTTTGAGTCCTGGCTGTTCTACTTTGGATCCAGCTCCCTGCTCATGTGCCTGGGAAAGCAGCAGAGCATGGCCCAAGTACTTGGCCCCCTGCTCCCACGTAGAAGGAGCAGATAAAGCTCTCAGTTCCTGACTTCAACCTGGTCTTGCTCTGGCCAAAGAGGCCCCATGAAGTATATAACATTATTATTCATATTTTATGGACAGAATAAATTGGTGAGTAAGTTACAAACCTTGTCCAAGGCATTAAAGTAGTATCTGACACCAGTCAGGAGTTGAACATGAGCAGTTTGTCACCCAGAGCCTGTGTCCATATTTTACGCTAGAGTAGTAACAGAAGCTTTATTTGAGTTCGAATTTCTGCTTCTTGGTAGTTAAGTGTTTTATTCTCTCCATTACTCAGCTTTCCTGTCTACGAAGTGGGGAGAAAAGGAACAACTGCCGTAGTGGTTGTTGCTTGGATTAAATGCAGAAATACCTGGTGAGAATGAATGTATGGGAATAAAAATCACTCAGTAAACATTAGCTGCTCTTATTAATACGAAATCTCTCAATGGTTGGTTAAGATACTCATTTGAAGAATAAGGTCAACCTAGACCCAGAGCTAATTAATCTTTTTTCAGTGTAAGACTTTGTACTGTATTTTTGTTATTATTTTCTGTGCTACAGTTGTATAGGCATAATGATTCTTCCACCTTCTACTTTTCCTCCCTCCCCATGCTTCCCCTCAACCATTTTCCCCCATATTAGGAACAGCAGTATAAGTCCTTCAGCAATAGCAATATTGCTATTTAAGTACATCTTGGAATTGTAACTGCAAGCAGTGGTAGAAAATCTAGTATCAAATTGTCAAAAAAATAATTAAAGTAACAAAAGGCAATGTGTTCAACTTTACTGTTCCCAGTTACCGCTTCTCCCTAGAAGATTCTACTATCCTCCCCATTGATGCCCAGCATAAGTATGCGACTTGCTTTGGCTGTGACATATGAGAGAAAATAATGCGTGTCTATTTTAGGCAGAAATATCTAGAGCCAAGATCGGGTGTGCCAAGCTCTCTGTTTTGCTTCTGCTACTAGATCCAGCAATGTTCCAGAGGGAGGCTGTTCTCCTGGCCTGAATTCCAGGGTGAAACCAGCAGGGTGTAGAATTTAGCCAGTGCGTAGTACTCATGTATTGTGAATGAAAAGCACACCTTTGTAATTGTCAACTATCGAGAATTTGTGATCATTTATTACTGTGGTGAAATCCAGCCTCGCCTTGCTGATGCAGACACCAAAGAAGTTACTGGGGTGTTTTGCCATAGTTGTTCATTCCTCCTTTCCCTCTGTTGAAGAGGTTAGCAAACTTTTCTAGCAGTCTGTTTTTGCAGTGCCTGCAAGCTCCAGCTAATTTTTTACACTTTTACATGGATGGTGGGGGGAAAAAAAACAAAAACAAAGAATGAGTAATCATTCATGACATGAAAATAATGTGACATTCAAATGTCAGCATCCTTGAGGTTTCCTTGGATCACAGCCACATGGACTCATGTACTGCCTATGGCTTTCCTGCAAGCACAGCAGGGAGAGTAACTACAGTAAACACAGGAGTTTTGTAAGCTTGGGAAGCTCCTCTGTCAGGACACATTTCCTAGAGGTGAGTACAAGAACCATGCTAGGGAGCAGCCTGGACCAAGCCAAGTAACGGTACCCACCGGCAAACATTTGGCTCAGGTTGGGGGCAAACTAGGCTGGGCCAGTTCATATCACCTGCTGGTGAATCTGAGCACAAGAATGGAGTGTGGGTCAGGCTGCAATTCCAGCCAGTTTGCATAAGTGCCAGGACTGAAGACCTGATGGGCTATAGCCCCCACCAGCATGAACTGGAATTGGGGGTGGGCCAGACCCACTCAGGCTATAGCACTCAAATGGCAAAAGCAGGCCATGTTAGACTGGGCCATAGTGTTCAACCAGCACACATGAGACTCAGGGGCAGAGGGGGTGAACCTGGCAAGGGAACTGAGTGGGGCTACCTGCTGGACCGCCATTCTCACTGGAGGAGCATGAGAGCTGGGATGGAGGTAGACTAGGCTGGGCAGGGCTGCAACACCTGTTGACCTCATGTGAGCTGGATCAGGGGAAAGCCAGGCTGGGTTGACTGTTCCTACTGGTGCATACACAAATTGGAGTGAATGTGGGTTAGTTGGGCTTTGCTGCAACCTCAGCTAGCAGATGCTGGCACAGGGTGAAAACTCTGTCAAGTTAAACTGTGGAACCACCTGGAAAGTGCAGGTTCAGGAGTGGGAGTGGGCCTATCAGGGAAACAGTAGGCACCTCCCTCTTGGGTTGCCACCCTGACTGGCAAGCATAAGAACCAGGACTGAGGCAGGCATGGATAGAGAGTGGCACCTGCCGGCAGGTGTGTGGGTGGGATAGCGGTGCTGGTTGGGTTGAATTAGTCTTCAGTGCTTATTGACATGTTAGAGTTAAATAATGTGGGACAAACTGGACCAGTGTGTTGTACATACTGGCAAGCACACGAACCAAGACAGGGGGCAGGCTTAGGGGTTATTGTGAGTTGCTCTTACTAGGCTACAGCTCCTACTGGTTTGCATAAGGGCCAAGTGTGTGGTGGACAGGATCGCGCTGGACTCCAACACTCATTGGGTTGCTTAAAAGACACGACTGGAGGCAGAACTGACCCAGCAATTGTAACCATCAGCATGTGCATACGCTAATTAGTGTAACAGACTGTGCCAGACCCTGTATTGGTAAGCACCAACAAGAATCAGGACTTGGAACACCTCAGATGGAGTTATCGTGGGGTTTCCCCCAACTGAATTGCTGGACTCAGAACCCCAACCGTGAAGAGAAGTGAAGTTTCCATGATCTGACCATGGAGTGCATGTGTCAGAGCTGGGCCTCCTCGGTGGCTTAGATGGAGCAGTGGACAGCATATCCAGGTGCACATGGAGGATATGGCAGTATACTGAAACCTACAGAGGACACCTGGTACCACAACAGAAGACAGAGGACAGAACAACTACCCCCAGCCAAGTGCTGGCAATGAATATCAGGGCAAACGGAGACTCTAAGATAGACTGACAACCAATGGATTCTGGAAAGATTTCATCATGCTTGGAGTGGTGAGATCAGCAGTAATTTAGAACTGTCGAACTATTAGAACCTCTTGAGCAGGACCCTTGGAGCTCACCCTACACTCAATGCCTGGGACCAAGTGGCTGTCCTCCATCCCAGGATATGGAGGCAGTTGGGAGGCTGGGTGTTGCTTCTCCCCATGTATCCATTTCCCCCCATAAGCAGGAAGGAAAAAAAAGAGAATGTGAAAAAATATAAAGAGAATATGTGCATTACTCAGGGTTCTCCAGACTATATACTATTATATAGTGGAGATTTACTTTATTTTTATACAAAAGGAGATGCAAGCTAAATGTCCCTTGTCCAAAAGTTCTTTGAATTTCAAATAATTTTTTAGATTTTGGAATATTTTCATATACATGAGATGTTTTGGGGTGGGACTCGAGTAGAAACCCACAATTCATTTATGTTTCATAAATACTTTATACTCAAAACCTGAAAAGTAATGTTACAGATAGTAGTTTAGTGTGTCTACACTTCAGCTGCATAAGGTCCTGTAAGATCATGTGTGAAAATCTCTGCTTGTGGCTTCATTATCAGTACTCAAAGACTTTCACATTCAATACCTTTTAGATTGCCAATCTTTCTGATCAGGGTCGCTCAACACATACATAATAGATAAAAGGAATGCTTATTGCAGAAGTTGGCTTGTGACACCATGGAGACTGACAAAGCTTACGCTCTGCCTTGTACAAGCTCATGCTCTGGGAGTCGGTGGTGTGATTCAGCTCAAGGAGATCTGTCTGCTGTGAATCCCAACTCAAGTGCAAGAAAAAATGAGCTATCTTCTGTGGGCAGGTAGACGGGGGGGGGGAGGAATGAAACATTTCTTCTTCTACCACTTTTTGATTCTATCGAAGTCTTAAGTGGATTGGGTGGTGCTCAGTCACATGAGAGAATATCATCTTTTTTTCTGAATCTACTGATGAAAATGTTAATTCCATCTGGAAATATCTTTATTCCATCATGGACAAACTCAGAAATAGTGTTTCATCTGGGAACCCTATGGACCAATCAAGTTGACACATAAAATCTACCATTAAAGGAAGCAGTGGCCTAAAGGCTAAAGTCCTTGCCTTGAATCTGCAGGGATCCCATATGGGCACTGGTTCTAGTCCCAGCAGCTTCACTTCCCATTCAGCTCCCTGCTTGTGGCCTGGAAAAGCAGTCGAGGATGAACCAAAGCTTTGGGACCCTGTACCCACGTGGGAGGCCTGGGGCAACTTCCTGGCTCCTGGCTTCGGATCGGTGCAGCACCAGCTGTTGTGGTCACGTTGGGAGTGAATCATCGGGTGGAAGATCTTCCTCTCTGTCTCTCCTCCTCTCTGTATATCTGACTTTGCAATAAAAAGAAATAAATCTTGAAAGAAAAAAAAAAGAACAAGGAAGCAGTGTTGTGGTGAGGCAGGCTAAGCTCCTACTTGGAACCAAAACATCACATAACAGAGTTATCCAGTTCAAGTACTGGCTACTATGCTCCTTCTGGTTTGGCTTCCAGATAATGTGCTGTGGGAAACCAGTGCATGATGCGTCAAGTACTTGGATTTCTGTCACCCACATGGGAGGGCCACATGAAAGGCCCACATGAAACTGTTGGCTTCTGGCTTCAGCCTGATCCTTTTGTGGGAATGACTTAGCAGGTGGAAGACATTTAATTTTTTCTCCTTCTCACTCTCTGTCTCTCTCTGCGTATTGTGTATGTGTGTGTATCTGCCTCTTTGTATTTCAAATAAATAAATCTTTTAAAAAACTAATAATTATATCTGAATAAAGTACTCATTAATTCATTCATCCAAATTACCAAATTGATGAAGTTTCTGTTGTGTAATAAACTCTATTCTAGGTAATGATTATCCTAGATTACTTAACATATCTAGATGACAATGAGAAAAAATTGGGAAAGAAATTGAGTTAGGGTGGTAGTGAGATAGCAATTAGTCTGCTTTTGGTTATCATAATTAAAATACTTGACAGTCTTACAGTGGAAAACTCTTCTTTTCATTCCTGGTTTTGAAAGTCCACAGTCTTAGATGGTTCTATTTGTCTGGGTCTATTGAAGGTGGTGGATGGTGGAACTGTATACACAGAAGCTTGCATAGCAAGCCAGGAAGCAGAGGAAGAATGGCTGAAATGAACCCAGTTTCTCATGAATACTGCCTTCTGAGACCAAAACCCTAGTGACCTAAACATCTCCCACCAGACCCATCTTTTAAATGGCATAATTGTATCAGTCTCCATCTTTAATCCTTTAGCTGCTAATATTAACCTATAAAGATTTAACATAAGAGCGTAAAGACCAAGTTTTCAACAAATGGACGTTTGAGAGACATCCAAACTATTATCCAACCATAACAGGTAGTGTGAGACAGACAGGTAAGGAGAATGTTGACTGACTCCAGCAATCAATATGTTGAGCTGGTCCTCCACTAGAAAGTCCTTACATATTAACATCTGACAAATATAAAATAAAATGCTTATATCCTAATGGCAATTTAGATTGCATTATTTAAAGATTATTTAAAGATACAATTGGAGGGCTAGAACAATGGCATAGCAAGCTAATCCTCCCATTGTGGTGCTAGCATCCCATTTAGGCACTGGTTCATCTCCCAGCTGACCCACTGCCCATCTAGCTCCCATTGAATGACATTGCAAAGCAGCAGATGGTCCAAGTACTGAGCCTGCTCTTTGGGATCAGCACAGCTCATGCCATTGCAGCCATTTGGGGAGTGAATCTGCCTCTCTCTGCCACTCTGCCTTTCAAATAAAAATAAACAAAATCATTTTTTAAAGGATGCAATAGATATTGTACCTGGTTGTAGTTCACACTTTGCACAACACCCTGCATTTGTGCTTTCTGCACTGGAGGGCTGGAGTGATACAAGTTCTTCTAGTGACATGCATTTGTATACCATTTGAGAGGATATGAGAGGATAGTTTTCTTTCTGTGACAGTGTATGGGGAATCAGTGAAGGTAGGAATGAGTTGGTAGCCTCTGTACTTCATGTCCCTAGGGGTTTTTTTGGTTGTTGTTGTCCTTACGATTTATTTATTTTTATATGAAAGATAGCTATTACAGAGAGAGGAGAGGCAAGAGATCTTTCACCTGCTGGATCTCTCCCCACATGCTGCAAGAGCCAAAGCTGATCCCATCTGAAGCCAGGAGCCAGCAGCTTCCTTCTGGGTCTCCAATATACATACAGAGTCCTAAATCCTTGAGCCATCCTTCACTGCCTTCCCAGGTTGTAGGGAAAAAATTGGATTGAAAATGGAGCACCCAGGACATCCTCGATGTCAGTGCTACAGGCAGAGGCTTAACCTACTATACCACAGTGCCAGCCCCTTTGTCTCTGTTTACCATCTCAGAGGTACAGGTAAGTTCTGATGTGACTTTAGATCTATTTCATTATTCATTGTCATTTTATTTCAAAGGGGGAGAGAAAGAGAGAAAGAGATCTTCCATTCACTGGTTCATTGCCCATCTGTACACAGTAGCTGGAGCTGGGTCTGCCAGAAACCAGGATTCTGGATTTCAGTTTGAGTCTGCCATGAGGATGACAGGGACACAAGTACTGAAAACATCTCCTGCTGCCTGCCAGTGTATGCAATAGCAGGAAACTGTCCTTTGAAGTGGGGCCAGAACCCAAAGCTAGACCCCCTCTGATGGACCGTGAAGGTGTCTCCTGTGGCTTCTGATCCACTGTCCCAAATGAGCCTCCTTGTAATCACTGTTTTTTAATCTCTAGATCAGAAACATAGTGAAAGGCAGTTTTAAAACCAGAATTCTGGCACTGGCACTCTAATTTCTACTCTTGAAGCCTCTTTAAGGAGGTGTGTAAACTTAATTCTGTGCATTAAATTCTTTGTTGCTTAGACTACCTGGAGTATTTCCTGAACTGATCCCTGGCTGATATTGAGTTAAAGTAGGTTTACATTATATAAATACTTCATATTTATTTAACTCTACATTTAATCCAGTTCTCTTTTCACATCCATTGTGCTTAATATATAAATTTAGCGCATATTGATGGAACAAAATGATCCTCAGCAAGTCCACTCTAGCCCTTAATCGTATGACCTAGAGACATCACGACAGGCAGCATTTGGAATGGATTACTTCCTGTGGTAAAGCAGAAAGAGCTGAGGCATGTCTTGTTCTTTGTATTCAGATGTGGAATCATATCAAAATGCACCACCAGTAAAGTCATCGAAGTTGACTTCTCTTATTTGTCATCTGTTCAATGTACTTACCAAATAGCACAGCAGTTCCACTCCTACGGATATATCCCACGGTATTAAAAGCATGTCCACATAAAAACTTGCACAATAATGTTCAAGCACACAGTATCCATAAAAAACAGGAGGGAAAGTAATCCAGATGCCTATCTAATGAGCAGATAAATAAAAAATGGTGTAGTTAGAGAATGGAATATTATTTAGCCATAAAAAGAACAGAGTGGTGTTCCATAAGTTAACATGCAAGAACTTTGGAAACATTACGCTAACTAAACAGAAGGCCATATATTATATGTGTCTATTATTAGACATTGGTAATGGCTCTGGAACTCTGTTAATATATGAACAATCCTGAAGTATATAATTTAAGAGGATAACTGTATTGCATACAAATTATCTCACAGTAAAGCTGTATCTTAAAAAGCTGCTTTTTTAGGACCCAACCTGATAGCTTAGTGGCTAACGTCCTCATCTTGCATGTGCTGGGATCCCTTATGGGCACCACTTCATATCCCTGCTGCTCCCTTCCCATCCAGTTCCCTGCTTGTGGCCTAGGAAAGCAGTCAAGGACAGCCCAAAGCCTTGGGACCCTGCACCCATGTGACAGACCTGGAAGAGGCTGCTGGTTTCAGATCAGCTCAGCTCACCATTGCAGCTACTGGGGCAGTGAATCAGTGGATGGAAAATCTGTGTCTCCTCTCTGTGAATCTAACTTTACAATAAAAATAAGTAAATCTTTAGAACAAAAGCTGCCTTTTGTCATGATACACTTAAATAAAAGAATGGTGGGCTTGTGATTGTTTCTGGAGGAGTATATGATTGTAATAATATAGGGGAAAACAGTTGGTGTGGAGGGAAGTGGGTGGAAGGGGAAATCCCTAAGCCTATGGGACTATATGAAGGGGAGAAAAAGCTGCCTCTCCTCCTTAGGGCATCAATAAACTAAGTTACAGGGTTACACCGGCTTATGAGAAAGCCTAGTCTCTTGCAATGCAAGTGACAATGTTCCTCTGACAAGATGCCGCAAAGCAGATCTCCTCCACATTGTCTCTGCTTCTACACGCAAGGACTTTGTCCCTAACTGCAAAAGACCCTTCTGTGTTGATTCAAAGATTAGACTCTTACATTGCTTTCTTCCTCTGCAAGACTCCAGGCGATCTTGTTTAAACTGAAATCATAGCATTCCATCTCACCCACTAAATATTCCAGTGTCCCCTCCCTCCATGACAAGGATAAATTCAGGGGTGACTACTAGACTGAAGCAGAGCAAATTAATGTGTCCAGAGTTGTAGTCTATGGACATTAGGGTGGGGGCTTTCATCTGACTGCTGGGGTTACTAAGCCAGGAGCTGCTTGGGATTGTTTTTGACCCTCTTACCGCCGCATGCACAGAAGTCAGGCAAAATCAAACAAAACTGAAAAAGATTTAGCCTCCAGTTCTTGCTTCCTGTATACAGACATCCTTGGCCTAGATCTTCGAAATAATTGGCTTTCTTTCACTGTCAAGGAAAAAATACTCTCAATGCAATATTCTAAAATGAAAAAGTACCAATGAAATGGCTATATATGTATACCATTCTTCAAAAATATATATATTCCTCCAAAAATATATAATTTCCAAATATATATACTTATGCATATATTCTTCCAAAAATATAATACATATATTATATATGTAGTTATATTCTGCAAAAATACTTACACTTTGAGGAAAATATTGTGGAAGAACGTTGTTAAGGTTAAGAAGTAGAGCTAGTGACTGTTATTGACACAAAGGAAAGAAGAAAGGAGGGAAGAAAGGACATACGTGAGCCAAGGAGAAAGGGAATGTAGGAAAAGGGAAAAAATGAAAATGAAAGGCAGATAATAAAATTGTCAAATTATTACCATTTAACAACTTGTGAATAAAAGAAATCTTCCCATTTGTTTTCTAGTAATTCGTTTTCCAAAGAAAAAAATGACAGGAAACTGGTTTTTTTTTCTATTTAAAAATTGAGGTATTAGAAAAAATACGTAAATCCCTTACAGTAACAGATAGATGTTGTATTCATTATTACTAAAACAAAGGCAACTAATTATTGAAGTTGCAGAACCATGTGAAAATTAAAGAAGCCTCCTCTCCTGCGACCAACAAAATGAGAATAGAATTGAGAAGACAAACTACCTGAAGGCAAAAATAAAAACAAAATGAAACAGGATGAACCACATGGCTAAGGGTTGTTGATTTCTTATTTAAACATGTGTCTTACTAAGTTCTGTACTTTAAATCCTAGAGAAAATTTTAACTTTTATAATGGGTATCATTTAAAATAACTTTTTACTTTCATGTTATTTTCCAAGAGAGGGAAAAAGGCTGGAGAGAGTAAAGCCTTTTTTTAGACCCTTGAATCCTCACCCTTTCTTGGAATGTGCATAGTTATTTAATTCAAAGAACAGGAACGTGACCTCACAATGTATCCTAAGGGTTCAGAGTTGGTGATAAAGGCAAAATAATGACAACCGTTGTCTTGCTGACAATGTACAGAACATATAAACAACATTTCTCTCAACAAGAGCATGGTTGTCTTTACTTTCCTGTCTACTATGCCTTTTCCTACATCAAAATCTTGCGTGAGTCTAGCTGACAGATGTGGAACGCTGTACCCCACAGCAAGCCAGTGCTCATTCTCGGGTGCACAGTGTCTTCTCCACTGTGTTCTCAGTCCCGGCCTCTTCCGGCTTCACACAGACTTGCACTGACAGGTGTACCTTCTCATCCCCACCACCACTGTTTCCTTCTCTTCTGTTTCTTCACATCAGTAAAGAAAATGCTGTCACCCTTCACCCCTCCATTTCTCTTTCTAGATCGTTCCTAATTGGTACTACAAAATTTACATCAAAAAGTTATTTATGCCTATGTAAAATTTCATCCATGAGTCATGCCATTCCAACTTTTATCACTGCTGTCCCACTAAAATTACACTGGTTAAGGTCCCTTTTCTAAATCCAATTGTTAATTCCCAAAACAATCCCAGAAAAGGCCAAATTACCAGCATCAAGCACAGAATTCATTGACAACTGACTTCATCTAGATTTCAGTAATGTCTTAACTGTTGAAATTTCGTTCCCGTAATGAAGTGCCTAAGGCAACCAACTTTACAAGGGGAAAAGATTTACTTGGCTCCCAGTCTTGAAGGTTCAAGTACAAGATCAGGCAGCTCCACTGGTTTGACTTCTATTAAGGATCAGGGATGGCAGTGACAGGGTGTGGCCAGAGGAAGAGTTACACGCAGTCAGGAAGCACAGAGAGAGGTTTATATAACAACTTTCCTCTGTCAACTGCCTTCCAAGGGCACACCCTCAGTGCCCATAGGGCTCCCAGCAGGCTCCACCTCCTGCAGTTTCCATCACCTCCTCATAAGGCCACCCAGGAGATCCAAATACAGGCCTTTTGGAGTGCAGGTTTCAATATCCAAACCATAGCAAACTATCTTCTTCAGGAAATCTCACCAATACCCTTTTCCACTGAGTTCTGATATGTTTTGTCAAGGCAGTGGTGAGTTTCCGTGCACATTTCCTCTCTTGCATCTTTAACACTTGGATGAACTGAGGGAACTGTTAACACATTCTCATAAAAATCAAAAAGCAATTGTCTCAATAGAATGCATTGTACAAAGGTGAAATTTCCCTACATAAATAAGTTTACATTCATCTTTTCTAGCATAGATGCCAATTATTAACACACCCTCAGACTCAGAATGTAGTCTGGAAAATGCTTTTGGTTTTTTAGAATTTATTTATTTTCATTTCAAAGATTTTTTTATATACGAAGAAGGAGAGACATAAAAAGAGATATTCCATTTAGTGATTCATTCTCCAAATGGTCACATAGGCCAAAGCTGAGTTGATAAAAACTCTTTTAGGGTCCCCTATGTGGGTGTTGTGACCCAAAGACTTCAGCCATCCTCTGCTACTTTGCCAGGTCATACACAGGGAGCTAGATCAGAAGCGGAGCAGCTGGAACATGAATAGACACCCACAAGAGATGCTGGCTCCACAGGCCCTGGATTAGCACCAGCCCCTGTAAAATGTTTTAAGAAAATACTACCATGACTTTTCCTCAGACATTTTTTGGAGGAGTGGGTGGACAAAAACAAAAACTAGAACAACTGATTAGAGTAGCATAAAATTTATAACTTAAATCATTGTACTTTGTGATTAACACTTAAAGATAATTTAAACAAGTATTTTGACTGGAAGGATTTATGTTGAAATTATAACAGTGATGGTGCCTGAGTGATGTGATCAATTCTTGCCCAAGAAATTAAAAGTCTTAGGACAAATAAAAGCTCCAATAAGCGTATGCCCTTCATAAAACATTTATCCACAATGCTAGAGCAAGGAGAATATGTTTCTGATTGTTCAGAAAAGTTCACATTTGATTAAGAAGGAAGACATCCAAATTTAAACCGAATGCCTAGTTATTTTATAAAGCCATAATTAAGTGAAATTTACTTTTCCCCAAAAAATAAAATGACAAACTTTACTCTGGATCTCACTAAGCGTATTCATTGGCTGTATATAAGGCATAAAACTTTAGCTTAAACTTTGAAATCAAACATATAGTCATACCATGAGTGGAAAAGAGCAGCATGAGATCTATAGCATTAAGAGCAGTTGGCCTTATTTTGTCAACTGGGATCCCATTTTTGAAGCTCACTCACCAAAAGCATATTTCAAGTAGCTATTGCTTAGAATCTACTTTAAGTTCTTGTCCTAATGCCATCCTTAAGTTTTTTTTTTTTTTACCTATATCTCTTTTTCATGTTGGCATTTTAATTTTATTTTTTTAAAGATTTATTCTATTTTCATTAGAAAGTCAAATATACAGAGAGGAGGAGAGACAGAGAAGATCTGTCCAATGATTCACTCTCCAAGTGGCCACAATGCCCAGAGCTGAGTCAATCCTAAGCCAGGAGCCAGGAGTCAGGAGCCAGGAGCTTCTTCCAAGTCTCCCACACAGGTGCAGGGTCTCAAGGCTTTAGGTCATTCTCGATTGCTTTCCAGGCCACAAACAGGGAACTGGATGAGAAACGGGGCTGCTGGGATTAGAACCGGCACCCACATGGGATCCTGGCCTGTGCAAGGTGAAGACCTTAGCCACTAGGCTACCTAGCCCTCATGTTGGTATTAAGGAGAAGTGGACAGTTCAGTTTGAGGCAATAAGGAGTAAGAAAGTCTTCAGTATGGCAAGAGCTGCTGTGACTGCTTCAGTTTCAGATAGTACTTCACACAAATGGCCCTCCTTGTCTAGTTAACTGCCAGCCTTATTCAAACCAGACATTGTCTGAAACAGGAAATCATGATTATTAACTCGAAGACTTGGCTCTGCACAAAGTAAGCACCAGAATTCAGGTACTGTTTGGGCTGTTTTAGAGACAGCAGAGGAAAAAAATGTGTTCTTAAAGTTTTTTTCCAGAATATGAACCCAAGTCATATGCGCTCCTGGAAACCTGCTGTGGCAGAAGCCTTTGCTTTTCTTTCTGTCCAAATGTTGGGAGTGAACCTCTTCTTAATACACTATGGGCTCTGTAACATGAAGGTGTCTCCCAAGACAGCAAAAATGCTGGCCTTTCTGTGGCCCACTCACTGCTCCCCTCTTCCGTAAAAGCAGGAACTTGGGCATACATAAGTCTGAGTTCTGTTCACTTAGCATGTGTTTTCATGTGCATCCAGCAATGAAGCAAACTAAGCAAGGAGATTCCTTCTGGTGTAGAAATGGGGCTGAAGATGCCCAGGGATGCTGTGACAGAGATAAATCTATCAAATTTGGTGGTGGTGGGGTCTCCATTATTACCATACATAAAATATCTCCTTCCACTTAATCCTAATCATGAATAATTCCTTATTTATCTCGTGTTGATAAAAGTCAGATTGTTATGACTAGCATTATTCAGAAATAGTCCATGTTTTCCTCTATTATTGTATCTTTAAATGTGTATTTCTCAATTAAAAAAATAGTTAGCTTTCAACTAACTTGGGAGTTGGTCTTAATTAGTAATTAGAAAAATTACCAAAATCCTTAACAGACCTAGGGTTAAAATTTTATCTTCAGGCACAGTAGCATATAGCTAAAGAGAAATATTAAAGGGAAAAAAGAGACTAGGACCTTTCACTGAAAACTGATGTGTGTGGAGTGGGAGGCTAGGATTATAACACAGACAGGTGAACATGAATTGGTGCAATAGGTCCAGAATGCATGAAGTCTTGAAAGCTAATTTTAAACCTTTATCTTACAAGCAGTCAAGAAATCACTAAAAACCTTGGAACAAAGAAAGAACATACTGATAGAATTAGAAAGACTAATTAGAAAGAGGTAGCAAAAGTTGAGCACAAGTCTGAAATGGGAGCCAGCCTTTCTTTCCACACTTCACCAAGATTATTTAAAGTCTAAGGTCAACATTAACTTTGTCTCCCACAACTCACTCCTCAACCCATCACATGATTTTTGCATCTGAAATCATTCTTGCTAACAGACCACTGAACTATTAATAACTCCCTCATAGGGCATTTTTTCACCTTTCTTATCTAAACTGAACAATCATTAACAGCCAAGATAGCTAATTCTTCCCTCTCGTTTTTTTGCCAGGGTTCACAGGGACTTGAACAAGAGCAATGAATCACCATGTGGTTCTAGAGGCCAACCGTTCAAACACAATGTGTTGGCAGGGCTGGTTCTCAGTGAGGGCTGTGAGGCAAGGACTTGTTTCCAGCCAATCTCCTTGGCCTGTGGATGCCCATGTTTATGTTTCTTTGGTATTCTCTCTGTATGTGCATCTTTGTGTAAGGAGACAAGTCATATTGGATTCGAGCCTGCCCTAATGATCTCACTGAGCTTTCCTTATATCTGTAAAGACCCCTTCCCCTTATAAGCTCACATTCTGAGACATTGATGGTTACAAGTTTAAATATGTGACTATTTTGAAGGTCAAAATTCTACCTTTGAAAATCTCCAACTTGAAACTTTCACTTACATGAGACACCTGGGCTGGGCTACACAGCATCACCTACCATCCACTAGCACTCAAAAAAGCTGGATTTGGAGGGCATGCCTTGGCTGGGCTAGGCCTTGGCAACCACTGACAAGCATGAGAGCTAGGACAGGGTGTGGGCCACACTCAGCTAGGCTGGGCTTCAACATCCACCAGTGGCAGCTAAAACTGCAAGTGGGACATGACAGTCTGAGTTGAATCACCTGCCAGTACACCCAAGACAAGTGTCTGGGAATGTGCCTTGTGGGGCAATTTTGGGGACTCCTCTACTGGGCTACAGCTCCCACTGGGAAATACAAGAGCTGGGGTTGTGGGTAGACCAAACTAGACAAGACTGCAGTATCCATTGGCATGCATGTGGGCTAGGTCTGGGGGCAGACCAAACTAGGCTGGACTTCATCACTCATTGATGCTCACAAGTGCCAGAATGGGTGTGGAACAGGCCAGGCTAGGCTGTGGCACCTGCCAAGTCACAAGACAGCGGGTCTGTGGGTGGGCCAGGTTGGGCTAAGCTGAAACACACATCAGTGAGAGCTAAAATGGGTACAGGCCAGTTGGACTTGGCCAGAGTATGTACAGCTAAGTGCCGGGACTGGAAGTTAGCCATGTCAGTGTAGGTAACAGCACCTGACAGCACACATGGGATCCAGGCCTGGGAGCAGGCCTGGTAGAGGAACTTGGAGAACTCCCCTGCTAGGTACAGCTCCCACTGGTGAGTACAAGAGCCAAAGTTGGGAGCAGACTAGGTCAGACTGGGCTGAAGCAACCATCGGCACACGTATGAGCTGTTTCTTGGGTGAGTTAGGCAGGGTCAGTTCACAGTACACACTGGTACGAGTGTGAGACAGGATGGAATGCTGGCCAGGTAAGTTGGGCTGGGATAGCCTGCTGCACCCACCAGCAAGAGCTGAGGCTAGGGGTGGGCTAGGCTAAGCAAGACTATAGCAGCTGATGCTAAATGCTGAAACTAGGGTTGGGTCATTTTAGATTGGGCCATGGCACCTGATGACACATGTATTGGGAACTGGAACTGAGAGCAGACTTGGTTGGAAGAACTCAGTGTACTCCCTTGTTGGGCTGCTACTTCCATTGATGAGTGTGAGAGCTGGGACAAGGGGTAGGCTGGTCTGGGAGTGGGCCAGACTGGACTAGGCTGCTGGGTCATCTGGTAAGCATGAGAGCTGGAATGGGTGTGGACCAATCAAACTAGGCTGCAGCACCAGCTGGCAAGTGCCCAGATTGGGTGCAAGTCATGTTAGGATGGATCACAGTACCTCCAGCAGGCACAATATTCAGGGCTAGAAAATGCCTGGTGGGGAAACTGTGGAAACTTTTCTGCTGGGCTGTACCTATTGCTGGTGAACACAAGAACCAGGGTGGGAGTGGGTCAGGTTGAACAAGATGGTGATGCCAGTTGGCATACAGAAAGGCTCATTCTGGGGGTAGATAAGGCGGAGATAAGTCACAGCATCCATAGATGTGCATAAGAGCTGATTGAGATACAGGCTGGGCAAGGTTAAGTTGCAGCAGAGGTTGGAACATGGAAAAACCAGGTCTGGGGCAGACATGGTGGGGGTTGTTGAGGTCGCCCCTGTTAGGCTGTGGCACCTGCTGGTATGCCTGAGTACCAGGTCTGTGAAAGGCTGGGTTGGGCCATAGCACTTGTTGGCTTGTATGAGATACGGGACAGGGTGAAACTGACCAGGGAGCTGCAACCACCAGTATGTGTGTTGGCTAGTGCAGGTGACAGACTGAACCTGACCCTGCATGTGCTAGCATACACAAGAGTCAAATCTGAGGTTACCCCCGTTAAAGTTTCTTGGAGAATTTCCTCACTAGATTGCTGAACTCAGACCCTGATCACAGGGAGAATCATAAAATGTGTGATGCCTGTGCAGTGGACAGCATGCCCAAGTGCACAGTGATGGCCAGCTCATCTAGGCTAACAGGGATATTAACTGTCGTATCGGAAGATGGTAAGCAGAACAGGTTGGACAAGTCTCCTGACCAAGCTTTGCAGCATGTTCCTGAGTCTATGGATACAATAAAGTGGACTTTGTCAATCAGTAGACCTTGGAAAGACATTCTCAACCTTGGTACAATGAATCTGACAATGGCTCAGAACTAGACGACTCAAGTAACACCCTCAGAACAACCTTCCTCACATCAGGGTCTATAAACCTCAGCAAAGAACCATTTCCTATGCCCGGGTGCTGATGTAGTTTGAAAGCAAGGAGTGGCCATCTCTCCTTCCACCCCTGTAGACACAGAAGGAAAAAGACTGAAACATGTGTCCCACCCACCTTCCTCTATACTTGACTCTTTCCAACATAATCACAGGCTCACAGGGTTATCAATTCCTGGGAACTATGTAAACAATATTAAAAGTAAAATAAAAGAAATAAAAAAGAGGGAAAAAAAGAACAATGACCATGTCTGTTTCACCTTTGTAGACCCTTCATCTGTACCATAACATGAATACAGCTACAAGTCTGTTGGTTCAGACTTCAAAACTCTGGGAAAAGAAACAAAGGAATATCTAAATAAATGGGGATCACTTGGGTTCCTACCACCAAGGCTGTAGACCCAGATAGGTTCTGGGCTCTTGGCTTCAGTCTGGCCTAGCCTCACATGTTTTGGGTATTTGGGGTGTGGACCAACATTTGGGAGATCTCAGTCTGCTTATCTAATCCTGTATCTCTCTTTGAATCTCAAACAAATACTAAAATAATAATAATAATAATAATAATAATTGCACACAGCAAAATAGTGTAGCTTTAAATAAAATATAAAACTTGAGTTTGATACTGAATTTTTGAATACAACACCAAAAGCACAACCCATGAAAAAAATCTCTGTGAAAGGAATTGTTAGGCAAATGAAAAGATCCCCAGCTATGCCTTGGTTATCCCCAGACAACTGCCTTGGTTGCCTTGTACCTAGGCAAG
This sequence comes from Ochotona princeps, assembly GCF_030435755.1. Classification (NCBI taxonomy): domain Eukaryota; kingdom Metazoa; phylum Chordata; class Mammalia; order Lagomorpha; family Ochotonidae; genus Ochotona; species Ochotona princeps. The sequence goes on from NC_080838.1 coordinate 34,579,376, forward strand.
TGTCACACTGCTGGGAGAAAACCAGTCAGTAGCTGGCAGTCATTCTATACTTGGTTAATACTAAATTTGTGTTAACTCTAGCAGAGTGCCAGCACAGTTGCTCATTCCTTTTTTTAAAAAAAATAGATAGGAGGGAGGCAGATGCTAGTACACCAGTAGATGGGGTCTGGGAACCTGCGCCTGAGCATGTATGGGCCACGAGCATGTGGGCAGGGCCTCAGGGCAGCAATACACACCACCAGAGCACATGTTTTGGGATCTGCACCCTTGCAGGCATGGAGAACTGTGGATTGCACAAGAAAGGGGGTCTGGGGATGTGTGGGAGGGAACTATTGAGGGAGAATGTGACAAGTGAGGCGTGACTTCTGGGGGACTTCCACCAACCAGGCTGCTGCACTTGCAGGTAAATGAGGAGGCTGAGACTGGGTAGTTTGGAAGAGGGAAACCAGAGGACCTTTCAAGGCCAAACCAATACACCCATCCCTGTGGGAGATCTGAGATAGGTTTGTTGCTATCAACCACCATATACTTGGACACATAAAAAACATGGCTGGGGACACGTATCTGGCAGGGTTTGACCACAGTACATGACAGTGAGTGTTGGAGCAGGGGTTGAACCACATCAGGGTGGGCCATGACACCAACTAGCATACGAGAGACCTGGGTCTGGGAACAGAGCCCAGATTTATGGGCTCACCCTTGTGGGACTGCCAGACCAGCTGGTTTGCTCAAGGCCGGTCATGGTGATGGGTTGAGCTAGGCATGACCATGACACTCACCAACATTCATGGGTATGGGAGTTGGGAACGGGCTGGGCTGGTCAAAGCTATAGCACCCATAGGTGCACCCAAGAGTAGAATGTAGGGTGGGCCAGGCGTAACATCCACCAGCACACACAAAGGCCAAGACTGGGGGAATACTGTGCCAGGTAAGTGCCTAACACCAGCTGGCATGCAAGAGATCTGGGTCTTAGAGTGGGTCTGATTGGGGATCTTGGGGAACTGCCCGGATGAACCATAGCTCCCACTGGTGAGCATGTGAGTTGGTTGAGTGTTGGTAAGAATGGACAGGGCAACGTCACTTGTCAGCAGGTGTGTGGGTTGAGTCTGGGGGGACATACCAGCAGGGCCAGGCCAAATGTAGCACACTGGCATTCACAGGAGCCAGGATGGAGGGTAGACCAGGCTAGCCTAGACTAGGCTATCAAACCTACCAGTTTAAATGAAAGCCAGGAATGGAGGCAGGGTGGGCAGGGCTAGGCTAGAGCACCCAGCATTGAAAGTTGGGACTGAGGGCATGTCAGGCCAGAACAAGCCAGGCTGCAGCATCCAAAGGCAAAGGCATAGACAGGGGATGAGTTATGCCATGCTAGGTTGGAGCAAACACCAGATAAGTAAAATCTGTGGCTGGCAGCAGGCCTGGTCAGGGAGATAAGAGGACACACTGCTTGGGCTGCAGTTCCCATTAGTGAGTGCGAAAGCTGGAATAGGGGCAGAGAATTGGGCTGGACATGGCTGCAACATTATTCAACATGGATGTGTACTGGGTCTGGGTGTGTCAGACTTGGGCAGGCTGCAATACCTGCTCGTTCTCGCAGGAGCCAAGGTTGGCATAACATGGATTGGGCTAGGTCTTGGCACCCACTGAACTACGTGACAGCTGGGTCGGGGGTGGGCTAGGCAGGTTGGATTTTAGCACTCAACAGTAAGAGCTGAAATAGGGGGTGGGGGTTGGCTGGGCAAGGCTGCTGTACCTACCAGGACAGGAGGTGGGCCAAGTCAGGTTATGCCAAGAATCCACCAATGTGTGCAAGATCTGTGACTGGGAGGTGACCTGCTAGAAGAGCTTGGAGAACTCCTCTGACAGAATGCAGTCCCTACAGGTGAGCACAAAAAACAGCCCAAACCAGGCCAGGTTATGGTACCTGCTGGCATATGTTGGGGGTCAGATCTGGGAATGGACCAGGTTGGGCCAGTTTATAATACCCACTGGTAGATGTGAGAACCAGAATAGGGTGCAGAACAGGCTGACATGGGCTGCAACACCAGTGAGTTCACATTAGGGCCACAGCTAGAGGCAGATTAGGCTGGGTTAGGCTGTAGCACTCACCAGCATGAGCTGGGACTAAGCACAGACTGGGCTGAGCCAAGCTGCAGCACCTGCCAGTGAATGCCAAGGTAGGCAAGACATACCAGATTGGGTTGCAGCAACCACTAGCACAAGTAAGACCCAGAGGGGACTGGCAAACCTGGTAGGGGTGGCTACAGGAGTCCCTGCTGGGCCACTGCTCCCACTGGTGAGCTTGAGAACTGGGACTGGGGGTAAATCAGGCCGGGCAGGGCTACAAAATCCACTGAGCTTGTTTAGGGGGAGAGCCAGGCTGAACTAAGTGACTGTGTCTACTGGTGCATGTATGAGCCAGAGTAAGATAAGTATTTTGCAACAGTATCAGCTGGCAGGTGCTGGGACTAAGGGCAAGTTCTGTCAGGCTAGACTACAGAGCCACCTGGAAAGTGAAAGATCTGGAGCTGGGAATGGGCCTAGTAGGGAAATTGTGGGCTCCCCTCTGATGGGCTACAACTCCCACCAATGAGCATGGGAACTAGGGCTGTGAGCCAGCTGGAGTGGGCAGACAGTGGCACCCACTGGCATGAGCGTGGGATGAATAGTGCGGTGGTTGGGCTGAGCTACGTTCCAACACCAATTGATGTGTATGAGAGCCAAGTGGGATGGAGGAAAGACTAGACCAGTCTGCTGCACAGACTATTATGCTCAGGAACCAGGGCTGGAGGTGGGCCTGGTGAGAATTTTAGGGAGTCACTCCAACAAAGTTGCAGTTCCCAGTACTGTACCTGAGTGCCAAGTGTGCAGTGGGCAGGGATGGGATGGGTCACAGAAGCCATTGGTTTGCCAAAGAGGTGGAGTAGGAAACAGAACTGACCAGAAGACTGCAGTCACCAGTGTGTGTAGGCTGATGTGGGTGATGGACTAAGCTGGATGCTGTACTGGCTGGCACACACAGGAATCATGTCTGGGGTCACCTCTGGTGAGATTTCTCTAGGAAACCCCAACTGGACCACTGAACTAAGAACTCCAACCTTGGGGAAAGTCACAGGATTTTGGTCTGACTGTAGAGTGCATGTGTCAGAACTGGGTATCCTCAGTTATTGAAGTCTGTGCAGTGGACGACATGCTCAGATGCACATAGGGGCCATGACAACCAGTTCACTGAAGCCTGCAGGGAACATCCAGTACTATGGAGGGCAAAAAAATTGGGTAGCTCTCCCGGCCATTGAGTATCTGCACATGTTGAGACCATGTAAGCCAATGGACCTTGGAAGGATTTCCTCAACCTTGGAGCAATGAAATCAACATCTCAGAACTATCGAAACCACTTAAGCAGTACTCTCAGAATATACTCCACATGGGAACCTGGGATGACAGGATGGCAGTCCCCCATCCCTAAGTACTGCTGTGGTTGGACTGCTAAGGGCAGTCCTCTCCCTTTCTCTCCCGACTTTTTCCAGATACAGGAAAGAAAAAGAAAATTAGATACAGTTTTCTCATCATCTTTCCCCCATTCCTCGATCCTTCCCATCCTAGCCAGTGATATACATGCACATACATTCTTTTTAACTCTGTAAACAGCATCAAAATACAAATAAATTTATTATTTAGAAAAGAAAATGAAAAGACAAAACACAGACTGGGAGAAAATGTTCGCAAAATGCACATCTCATGAAAGTCTTCAAATCCAAACACATAAAGAATTTAGCAAGGAGAAAAAAATACTTAGTAATGGGCGAAAATACTTCGTGTGCTTTACCACAATGAAAAAGTATGAATGTTTTATGCATTTATGCTTTTGTATCTTTATTGAGATTTAATGTCTCATCATTCTCCCTTTTTTGGATCCATGATACTTCTGTGGTCATCCTCCCTAAACCCCAAACTTAGACTAATCTTTATAAACACCTCAAACAAATGATGATTGAGGGATGGATATTCTGTAAAATACCTGACCATTACTCAAAACTGTCAGGATCAACCAAAGCAATGAAAATGGGGTGGACATTTTGATGCAGTGGTTTAGGCCCCAGTTTAAGATGCCTGTATCCCATTTTAGAGTGCCTGGGATTGAGTCCCACCTCTGTCTTCTCCCAAAGCACCAAGAGGTGGTAGATGATGGCTCGAGTACTTTGGTTCCTGCCACCCTTGTGGGGGACCCAGATAGAGTTCTTGGCTCCTGGATTTGACTAGACTCAGCTCTAGCTATGTGGCCATTTAGAGAGTGAACCAGTGGATAAACGATCTTCCCTCTCCTCCCCCACTTCCTCTTTCCTCCCTCTCCTGCTCTTCCACTCTGTTTTCCAAATAAATAAATCATTAAAAATTTCTAACTGAGAAAGAAAAACTGAGAAATTGTTACAATCAGAAGCCTAAGGAGACATAATAACTACTATAATGTGATATCCTGACGTGGTGTGGGATCCTGGAGCAGATGGACATTTGATGAAAATCGAGGAACTCTACATAAAGCAGGGATTTCACTAGGCAAAAATAAAATCCGGGAACTGTCTACAAACGAATAAATGCTCCCTTAACAGCACACTTGCCCTTGCCAGTTCCCTAGAGTGAGGAATTAGAGAGAATGGGCTTTGTATCACCCCAGTCACATCTGAGCTCAGCTTATCTGAGCTCCCTTATCTGGATCAAAAATACACTACTTTTAATATCACAAAGCTCGTTACTTCATTTTAAAAACATGATAATTTTGACTTCTTAAAACCGTTGTATAAATTAAATAACAAAACATAAAACACTCACCAGTGTAATTGGCATGTAGCAGGGCCTCAATAAATCTTAGAATCTGCAAGTTCCTGTAAGAAGCGGAAGTCACAAAAGGTAGGTCTTTGCCTGTGTCAGACCTGGGCCTCCTCAGTGGCTCAGATGGAGCAGTGGACAGCATATCCAGGTACACATGGAGGAAATGGCAGTCCATCAGAACCTGCAAAGGACACCTGGTACCACAACAAAGGATGGAGGACAGAACAAATTGATCAACTACCCAAGCCAAGTGTTGGCAGTGAATATCTGGGCAAATGGAGACTCTAAGATGGACTATATCAACCAGTGGATTCTGGAGAGATTTCACCGTGCTTGGAGTAGCGAGATCGGTTGTAAGTTAAAACTGTTGAACTATCAAAACTTCTTGAGCAGTACCTTGGGAGCATGCCCCTCATTGGGGACGCTGGGGTGGTTTTGGGTGGCTGCCCTCCATCCCGGGGTGCAGAGTCATTTGGGAAGCTGGGTGTGGCTTCTCCCTTTATCTCCCTCCTTCCTGCAGATACAGGAAGGAAAAAAAGAGAATGTGGAAATAATGGTTTCACCCATCTTCCTTTAGCCCTTTACCCTTCACACCCTAATCAAATATGTAAAAATTAGCAAAAATAAAAAGAATTATCAGAAATAAAGGCAGGTCCTGTACATTGCGTAGAAGGCTAAATGTTGATGCAGTCTCATGTCATGGATTAATACTTTGCCATCTGACACTAAGAGATGTGCATACTTGCCATAAATTCAAAATTTTTGAATGCAGTATGCCTTTGATAAGAGATAAATCCTCCATCAACTATTAGAACTTTTCATACATCTTTACTTTGTACTCATACTGTTTTTGCTTACTTGAAACCTAATTATATCCTTTCTATTTGAAAATCCCTTTCTGAATATTCCTCAATTTATTAAGAAGAGAATGGGGAAAAGAGAACGATCATTTAATTCACCAAAGCGGTGAGAAAGGGATAGAAGAAGACAAATGCATTTTGAGCATGAATAGTATCTTAATAAAAAAGGTGAGTTTTCTTTGTAATCACACACACAAAAAGTTTGAACAGTGACCAAAAGCAGCCCAGGGCAGCACACTGTACTGGAATACTAAAGCATAAGCCATAATAGTTTTTATATTTCATTTGACCATCAACAAAAATCAAACAACTGCTAAAAGACAAAGCAGAGTGAAGGAAAGGAGTAAGTGGAAAGGGTGAGAAATGGGAACTGTTCACGGGAGAGACACCAAACTGTAAATGCAAATAATTCAACTTCCAAAAGTGATCTTCTTTTTCTCCCTGGCTGGGGAAAAAATTAAAAGGCTCTTTTCACTAGATTAGTCCTCACATATTAAGAATTAAGAGCAACCTCTAGTGGCAAATTAAAGAGTTCACCCAGTGGCCTCACAGAAACTAAAATGCTTTCCATTGTTTTTACCACTTGCTATGAGCAGGCTGAAAAACAAATTTACTGATCACCTGTGGCAATTAGGCACCATTTCACCTGACTATGAGTGTCCTTAAAACTTAGATTCTATTTGTATTCTTTCTTTATAGGTAGCTTCAAACGCTGCCCTAAATGCTTTGTAGACAGACATGGGCTATTAACCGAATGGGCTGTTGTGTAAATCATAATGGGGTGGGGTAATATTTTATTTTTAAAGAACAAAGGAGCAACTAAAACCTAAATGCAGACAAATGGGTTAGACAAATTAAAGCCCAATTTTCACTCAGCGTTTTCTGTATCCTTAAGTGAATGATCTAAAGTAGAAACCAAGGAAAACAGCGGCATCTGGGAAACAGTGAACGTCCTGCATGTCATCCTTCCCAGGAAGCGCTTTCTCTAATCATTTGAAGAGGTCAAACCAGTGTCTTCTCATTTTCCACACTGGCCGTTCTGTTGCCTCTGAACTGTACCATCCAAACCCTTGGTTCCTCACTGATCACGGAATTTAAAAAGCATGAATAAACAACACATTCTTCCTCAGCAAATATTGCTATAAAAGACACGGGTGTTAACTTGTGCAGAAAACCCAGTAGGAGTTGCTAGGCTCTCAGGACTGCCCATCAGAGCAGCCCGACTACTGTGGTGCAAACACCGGTCCACTCTGCACGCCCTGCGCAGAACCACCACAAAGCTTCAGCAATGCCCTGGGGCACGGTGCCAGGCAGCTGAGAAGCTGTCACCGCCAAAAGCTGGGACACAGTGGAGCCCAGAAGTGTCACCCATCCCCGCCTTCTTGGACTCTTCGCCAGGGTCCACCTCCTGGACCGCGCGGGCTGGAAAGATCCTACAAAACTCTCATGTTTGCCCGACTCTGCCAAGACAGCCCTGGTTCTGCCCGGTGAGGGTCGCCACGCGCCCCCTGCCAGAGCGCAGTGGGACTTGGGTTGGGGCGTCAGGGGAGGAGGGCGACCCGGGGCACGGTGCCGGCCTTCTCTGGGGACAGACCGGCCTGCGGGCGTCTGGGGTGTTCCTCCTTCTTTTTAGTGTTGCTGTGTCCTGGGAATGAACACACAGCAATGCACGCAGAGAGGCCCAGGGTTCGGTGGTGCGTTTGCTGGGCCCTGGGGCGAAGGAGGGGGCTCAGGAAAGCGTGCAGAAAAGCACAACCTCTAGGAGCTCTCCTTTGGGTCCAGAGGGTGGGTGGGTGGGGGGACTGCGATCTTCGCCTCAGGCAGCTGGGCAACTGGCAGAGGGGATCATGCCAAGCATTTGGGGTGGAGGGTGAGGCTTCTGCTCCAGGGGGCTTGTGAACCCCAAGAAAGGCAGATTTGGGTCTGGGCTGGGCACAGGGCACGTAGGGCAAGGGTTGTTCTTTACCTAGGATTCAGTCACCCCCCCACCCACCCACCTACTCCTTCCCCTGCAATGGAAATATTACAAACTGTCCCCTCACTTGAAAAATCACAGTGGAAAACAAGTGCCTGAACCTCTACTGACCCCTCACCCCCCTGGATTCCTCCTGAAATTACTGCAGGGAGAATTAACTATAAAACAATATTATGTCCCTTCATATAATTAATATGATCATTTAATTTTTTAGTTTGCTGCTTGAATTACATAGGTGCTTTCAAGTATATTCATTTAACTTGTATTTCATTATATTTTATTTATTAAGAATCCCTGCCTCCTCACAGGAGTGTAACATGAAGAATTAATATCTACTTGAAAGGTGAAAACTACATAAAACCTGGCAGAATCACTCTGTTATTATTAATGCTAAAAAACAATAACTTGATGAGGTTGGAAACCAGAGTCATCTGCTATATTAACTGAATTTATATTGTAAAAAGACTTTGCTTGGGCCCAGCGCCAGAGGCTAACGTACTCGCCTTGAATGCGCCAGGATCCCATATGAGCACTGGCTCTAATCACAGCAGCTCCACTTCCCATCCAGCTCCCTGTTTGTTGGTGGCCTGGAAAGCAGTCAAGGATGGCCCAAAGCCTTGGGACCCTGCACCTGCGTGGGAGAGCTGGAGGAACTTCCTGGCTCCTGGCTTCGGATTGGCGCAGCATCGGCCATTGCGGTCACTTGGGGAGTGAATCATCAGACAGAAGATCTTTCTGTCTGTCTCTCCTCCTCTCTGTATATCTGACTTCGCAATAAAAATAAAATAAATTTTTTTTTAAAAAAGGCTTTGTTTATTCAAGCAAAGTAGTGAGTTTAGAAATGACTATCTAGGTAATTCAGTTCCCCCAGAAAATGGGATCCTACTCTGAAGCAAAAATTAGTCTATTTGCCTGATTTCATTTTGTTTTACTCTCTTTTTATTGCCACATTTAAACAATTCACTTCCATATATGAAATAACTTAATAATTTTTCTATTTTAATTTCTTTTCTATAATTTCAACTTTTTAAAGGCCAGATTATTTGCATTAGCAGGTTGAGAATTAAATAATATTCTTTCTTCTGTAACAGCCCCTCTGATTTATAGTTAGGTATGGTAAACACTAGAGAACTTAAATACTTAGCGTCTGTACCGTTGGTTGCACAGGCAGATAAGGTCTGAGGATGTCTGGATTTTACTGAGAGAGATGGCCAAGGAAAGCATTATGTTTAGAAATAGATTTCCAGTTAAACTTACTTCTGCTAGAACAGTCTTATGATTATCGGGAGAGTGCATTAATTCTCCCTCTTTTGCTAATGTCAACTTGGCTACCACTCTCAAAATAACGTGTTAGCAGTTGTGTTTCAGAAGTAATCTCAAGAGGTTTAAAAATAAATTCTCTTTTCAACACAGAGTTCTTCAATGTAATATTCTAAAATATCTGGCAAGCATCTCTAATCAATTACTATTATGAAACTTTGCTCTATTCAAAGCATTAACATTGAATAATATCACGCAAGTCAGCCAGACCACTATCATCAACACAAACATCATCATCACTTATACCGTTTATTAAGTTAGTGCAAGAGTGCCAAAATGTGAAGTAATACTGTGAATTCACTAGAGGGAGCAATTCTTGTTAGTAAATTGGAATGCCTTAATTCCAGAGATTTTGTCTTCTTAGAGTGGACTTAGACATTTAACATAATCTGTGAATTAAATATGCAGAATTCAAGATAATGGTCTGAGTGAAGAGGTACTGGCATTTCAAGAGTTGTTCAGGGATTTTCTGAAAACGTTTGAAGGGAAAATGAGTATGGCAGCAGATGAAAGGTAAGTCCAGGACATTGATACCTCAGCTGAATATGTCAATATTTCCATTTCCCTTTAATTTCCACACATATGTACTTTTATTTAAGAAATTAGTATCCACTAAAATTGGCCCAGCATCTAATCCATTACAAATTAAACAACCATCACAAACAGTGGCTGGGTTCTGTTCAGGACAAATAGTACCACCTGCATTAGTTAAAGGACATTCGATTGAATAAGGAGACTAGTTAGCAACTTCAGAAACAGCTCTTCAGACCTAGTCACATTTCTGTTATTATTCTCTGTTTTTAGCTGTTTGTGACTGCACCTCAACAACTGGTTTAGTTTTATGTTCTGTTCGACATGTTTTATTACTCACCATTTTTGCCAGGAAAGCATTTATTAAACAAAAGTTATAAGGTACAGACAAACTGTATGGTTACAATTATGCTGTACTGCATTGTTTTCATTATCAGTTAAATATCAATGTTTAGTTATATTCATTTGCTACTTGAAAATAGAATGTGACTTAATTAATTGTCATTGTATTAATGTCAAATTTAATTACAGAAAATGCTAATTTTTAAAATTCTGGCTTTATTTTCAAACAGTTCCTTTCTATGTATGAATTTTTACTGAATTTCTACCTGTGGTGAGAAACTGTTAAGAAATGTAGACACAAGAAAAAATAAGCTCCAATGAGGCACATAAAGTAGTGATCCTTTTAAAATAAAATTCTTTTCTAATAATTTAGTTATATTTACTGGTTTTTAAATGCATTAAAATGCATCCTAAAGTATTTTACTGAAAGAAGTGACATTTTGCTTTTTTTAAATCTCTAGGAAGCCATAACAAGAGCTTGGAGTTTAAAGAAGGTTTTAGAGTCTTCAAATCTATAAGACATGTTTAGAATATAAATTGCCAGTTCTGTCAGCTACAAGTCAAGTATTTACTACTATTTATTTGTATGTGGATGAACTATTATCCAAATTGCATTCCCCAAACTCTTTTCTCTAAAGCACTGTTAAAAAAAAAATATAATCCGGGCCCGGCGGCGTGGCCTAGCGGCTAAAGTCCTCGCCTTGAACGCCCCGGGATCCCATATAGGCTCCGGTTCTAATCCCGGCAGCTCCACTTCCCATCCAGCTCCCTGCTTATGGCCTGGGAAAGCAGTCGAGGACGGCCCAAAGCTTTGGGACCCTTCACCTGCGTGGGAGACCCGGAAGAGGTTCCTGGTCCTGGCATCGGATCAGCGCGTACCGGCCCGTTGCGGCTCACTTGGGGAGTGAACCATCGGACGGAAGATCTTCCTCTCTGTCTCTCCTCCTCTCTGTATATCCGGCTTTCCAATAATAATAAAATCTTAAAAAAAAAATACAATCCAAACACTTGCCCTATTTTGTACTGATGGATTCAATATTGTTTTTACATTGTAATGAAGATAGAAGATAGGTGAAGATGAGTTCCTGGTAAGAATTAGTGTTTTCTACTCAATTCCTGACTTCTTTCCTTATTGTGTCATTACAATAGTGTGTAATTTCACAGTGTGAATATGTAGATGCATATCCTTTGTTGGACTGGAAATATCATTTCAAATATTTTTATAATTGTGAATTAAAGTATAAATAACAGAGCCAGAAAATGATTCAATTATTTTAAGGATAAGAATTGTACAGGTTTGAAATGTATTAATTTTCTTTTAAACTATGTTTAATTAAACTAAGTTTAATTTCCTTTAAACTATCATGGAAAGAAAAGCAACACTGAATTTTGATAAATGTTCTATGCACCAATAACAATGAACACTTTGAAATTTGCAAATAAGTAATAGAAGCATTGTAAAAAATAAATAATTGTTTCATATTTTAAAACATGTTTTCCAGTTATCTAACATTAATTTCCATTATGTAAAATAAATACATAGAAATAAAAATTGCACTTTATTGTCTAAGATATTCTGGCAATGTTATAGTTGTTTTGTGCTCTAATATCTTTAAAAATGAGATCTTTAAACATAGTTTAACAGTTATTTGGAATTTAAAAGCCTTTCCAAAAGGGAACTAAATACATTAATTTTCCAGTATTTTAAATATTTAACATTAAGTCACATACAATCATGAAAAGTGAGACCGACTATCATTGTCAGAATTAAACTTGCTTATATATTTTCCAGACTGTACACCCTGCTGAGTTTTCAGAAAAGCTGAATTTAATATTAGTATACATTGAAAATGAGAGCTTTCCATCATCCTTAATGATGAGTGGGATTACCTCAACTTAGCACTGCAAGGAAAAGTATTTATACCTATTTGGAAATCCGTGGCTCTTGGCTTTCTGTGTATTTGCAGTTTATAAATGTTAATCCCAGTGGATCCCAGGGACTGGTGGAGGCTCATAGACTAGGAACATGCATTGTATGAAGTGAAAACAGGAGATATTCCTGTTGCTGTAAACCAAGAATTAAAGAACTTTGAACTACAATCTGAAAATTCTGGCATAAGAACTCAAGGTTCTAGAAGGCAGATAATGTTAGAATGTTGAGGTTTTCACATATGCTTTGTCACATACACATACACATTTCCAGCTAATCTGTACTAATAATAGAAAACAAAAATAATATTGATGAAGAAATAACTCGAGGGGCTTAGCCTGAGGAACAATGATGAACGACTGTCTTGCAAGTAAGATTTGTCCAAAATTCTAAATTGAAGAATAGTCTTTGAAATGAGCCAATCTCTCAGCAAAAGAGCACAGAACATTTGTGTTCTATTTATCTATAAATAGATACGAAACATCTCTCTTTAAATACGTATATCTAAAGCATCATGTTAATATGCATTGTTCTAATGAAAATGTTATAGCTATCTTAATAAACTGAAACTGAAGTAATTTTTGAAATGATAATATTTAACAGGCTCTTCATCTGCAAAGAACAAAGGGTAACAAACCAGTGTTTTTATAACATCCTAACGTGTTCTACATAAATATTAATCCCAGCTTATAAAGCTAAAGCATTTATAAAGCGTAACGCTAAGAAAAGATTCTTAACCTGAGAGACACCTGGTAAAAAACAATGGCTTTGTTTTCCACATTTCTGCTTAAGGAACTTGTATTATACTAAGTAAAATTATCCAATGGCATGAAATACTGTTTTTATGCCTGTAAACACTGCACTAATAATGCTGTCTATTTTCAAAAAATGATATCAACTAGTCTTTGTGACTTTTTATTAGTCAAGAAAAATAGCTATTTCCTAAGAGATTGTAAAATTGTGTTACATTACAATGTACATTACAATGTTAATGTACATTGTGTTACATTAAGTTGTAAGAACTCGCAATTCCCATCTCGACTTTATCATCAAAAATTTTGGGACTGAGCCGGGCTCAGTAGCCTAATGGCTAAAGTCCTTGCCTTGCACAAGCCGGGATCCCATATGGGTGGGAATTTATATTCTGGCTGCTCCACTTCCCATCCAGCTCCCACTTCGTGGCATGGGAAAGCAGTAGGGGATGACCCAAAGTCTTGGGGCCCTGTCCTGCGCATAAGACCTGGAGGAAGCTCTTGGCTTTTGGCTTTGAACTAGCTCAGTTCCAACCACTGCAGCCACTTGAGGAGTGAATCAGCAGACAGAAGATCCTTCTCTGTCTCTCCATCTCTCTGTGATTCTAACTTTCTCCCCTTTTCTCTGTGAATCTAACTTTCCAGTAAAAATAAATACATCTTCAAAAAAAAATTTCCGGGACTTTAGTTAATGGACAAGGCCTACACGTACATATATGGTACATCATATACCAAATACACCCCAAACAATATGAAATTGTTCCCAATGGAGAAAATGATTTATGCTTAACTTCACTGTACTTTGTAATACACAAGTCAATTTTCAATCTTACAAATCATTCTAGGCCACACTGTTCTGACTTAAAATGAAGCCAAAGCTGAACCTGAGTCTTAGCTTTAGAAAATCACTTCTCTTCCTGAGAAACTTTGCCCCCCAACCCTTAACCTGTATGTCAAATAAGGAGAAATGGTGTCTTCCTTCTGTTATTCACCTTCTGGTTTGTGTCTTGATACTTGTCTGACTGGGGAAACACTAATTACAGCCTGTGTGTCTGCAAAGAAGCTCATTGCATCAACTAAGATCATACTTCCACAAGATTTTGGAAGTTTGTGTAAAGGATTCCCTGTGCACACTCTTTATTTCAGACAGCTGTGTAAATGTATTTTCCCCTCCCTCCCTCCCTCCCTTCCTTCCTTCCTTCCTTCCTTCATTTCTTTCTTCCTTCCTTCCTTTCTTTTCATTGAATTATTTTTTTGAATAAAGTTTTGGGAAAACACATTTTACAGACAGAAAGAAATACACAAAGATTCTATGCCCACTGGTTCACTTCCTAGGTGGCTACAACAGCAGGAGCCAATGAATTCAAAGCCAGGATCCAGGAGCATCCTCCAGCTCGTCTCATGTGAGTGCAGAGTCCCAAAGGCTTGGGAAATCCTCTACTGCTTTCCCAGGATACAGGCAGGGAGCTGGATGGGAAGTAGAACAGCTGGGACTTGAACCAGCACCCATATGGGATCCTGACGTGTGCAAAGTAACCATTTAGCCACTGAGCCATTGCACTGGTTCCAGGAGCTTTCTATAGCACACTTCTTGTACGTGATAATTAAGCCTGTGTTTCAACTCTTCCGATGAGGAAGTCATCTTCCGATGAGGGAATTCAAAGCATCAAAAAATGCTTCCATATGTTTGGTCAAAATGCACCATTTTCTAACTTTTATTTAGCCTTTTTGTTTTTCTCCTCCTCCTTTGAAGGAGCATAGCGTGTGCAGAATACATTAATCATATCTTTCTTTTAGTGCTGTGTCTAATACTTGCGTAGATACTGTGCGGTTTGTAAGTTCACTTGGGGCTGAATGCCTATGCCCTGTACCTACAGTATGGTTAGATCTGAAATCATCCATTGTACGTTGAAAGTACAGTTAAAGAAAAGCTGCATTTTGTGTTCTGACTAAACATTGTAGCTTTGCTACATGGTATACCGTTCACTGCCAGATCTTTGCCCTTGTGGCCATTGGGCTTGCTGGGAGCTGTTTACTGGTGCACAGCATCATCGGAAACCATCATCATATGGGATATTGACAAACCAGGGAAAGATTAGAATTCAAGGTTTGGCAGGCCCAGAGCGGTAACCTAGTGGATAAAGTCCTCAACTTGAACCAGGATCCCATATGGGAGCCAGTTCACATCCCAGCTGCTCCACTTCCCATCTCGCTCCCTGCTGTGGCCTGGAAAAAACAGTCAAGGACAGCCCAAAGCCTTGAGGCTCTGCACTCATGTGAGAGACCTGAAAGAAGCTCCTGGCTCAACTCTGGCTGTTGTGGTCACTTGGGGAATGAGCCAGCAGATGGAAGAACTTTCTGCTTCTCCTTCTCTCTGTAAATCTGCCTTTCCAATAAAAATAAAATAAATCTGAAAAAATTCAAATTATGGCATTCCCATTCAATTCATTTTGCTTTCACAACATCATGAAGTAATACTAGTAACAATAATAATAAGGCAAAGCATCATAAATTTATAACTCTATTTTGTAAGGTCTTCACCATCCTGACAGTTGTTAGGTGTGCTCAATGTCTCTTTTGAAGATTTATTTATTTGTTTATTTGAAAGTTACACTTACCGAAAGAAAGGGAGAGACAGAGAGAGAGAGGGAGTGATCTTCCATCTGCTGGTATACTCCCAAAAAGGGCCAAAATGGGCCAGCTAACAGGGTAAAGACCGGTACTTCACCCAGGTCTCCCATGTTGCAAACACTTCAGCTATCTTCCACTGCTTTCCCAAGGCCATTAACAGGTAGATGAATTGGAAACAACAGCCAGGACTTGAATCAGCATCCAGACAGGTTGCTGATGTTGCACATGGTGGCTTTACCTTCTGTGCTACAGTGCCCACTCTGCTCTCAATGCCTTTACATGGTTCTTCCAAGAAGGTAACTCACATATCACACAGCATGACCAAGTTGGTATGGGTGTAGAAGTAGACTGCTAGCACGAATAACGTGGAAACTATTCAATTGATGCATCCAAAACAAAGAAATAAACACAAACACAAACAATAACAAAAACTCACAGCGTTTTAAAGGAAAACTGGAGCCTCCTACTGAAATTGTAGTTCATTGACTAGTTACCTATTGCTGTGTAACAAATTAACCCAAAAGTTGGTAGCTGAATACAACAACATTCATTTGTTATCTCACACAGTTTATGTGGCTCAGGAATTTGGGATCAGCATAACTGACTCATTCTGGTTCAGTGTCTCATTTGAACTTGTGGTTAAATCTCAGCTAGGGTTACAGTCTTCCAAACACTTGTCTGTAGCTGAACGTTTTAACGTCTTCTCCTCCTCCTTCTCTTCTTCCTTCTCCTTCTTTTTCTTTTCCTTTTTTAAAGATCTACTTATGTTTGTTTGAAAGGAAAAATTTACAGAGAGAAGGAGAGACAGAAAGAGAGATCTTCCATCTGTTGGTTCACTCCCCAAAGGGCCACATGGCTAAAGCTCAGCTGATTCAAAGCCAGGAGCCAGGAGCTTCTCCTACATGGATTAAGGGCCCAAAGAAGTGAACCATCTTCCACTGCTTTCCCAGGTCATAAGCAGGGAGCTAGATGGGAAGTGAAATAACTGGGACATGAACTGGTGCCCATGTGAGATGCCAGCACTTACAGGTGGAGGATTAGCCTGTTGAGCGGCTACACCAAGCCCTGAAGTTCTGTTTCCAAGATGCTTTGCTTTCATGGCTGTTAAATTCTTCTACCAAGGGCTGGAATTGTATAGCTGCCAACTGCAGCGCTGGCACCCTGTATGGATGCGGTTTGGGTTCTGTATACCCCACTTCTGATCTAGCTCCCTATTAATGTGCCTGGGAAAGCACCAGAAAATGACTCACACTTGGGCCCTTGCACCCACTTAAGAGATTCAGAATAAGCTGTAGCTTCCTAGCTTTGCCCTGGCACATTTGCAGCCATTTAGGGAGTAAACCAACGGATGGAATATCTATTCTGTTGTCTCTTCTTTTTTATCTGTAACTCTGCCTTTCAAACAAATAAATCATTTTCTAAAAACTTTTCAAAAAATGCATTTTCTTACCTTGACTCCTTGCCACGTGGACTTCTCTATGGGACTGCTTGAATGTCCTCACGACAAAGTGTGACAACTGCATTCCTCCAGAGTGAGTGATACAAGAGACACCACGGTGCAAGCTACAATCTCTTGTACATGCTAGCTTTGGAAATCACTTATTATTCATTCTGTAGTACAGAGTGGGTGCATACATTACCAGTGTCCAGTGTGAGAGGCCACTGAATAGGGACAGGAATACCACGGAGCAGGGATTATGTGGACAACATCTAGGAGGCTAGCTCCTGAGTCCACACCACATTCTCCAGGGACTAATCTTCCTCCCATATGTGATGTAAACTCACATTTCCTCAAGGCTACCAGAAGTCTCACTCCATTATGCAACATCTCAACATCATGAATTGTGCTGTCTCAGTGAGGTCTGAATCAAAATGAGCCTTTTTGAGTGTGGTTCTTTCAGTACAGCTCTTTGAGTAAATTTCTTGATCTAAAGACCTATATATAAAAAGCATAAGGTATATGCCCAGCCCCCCTTCCCCTGCACATATCTAACCTACAATGGTGGGATGGAAATAAGGTAACAACCAAATACCTTCCTGTCCAAAGTGTAGAAAGTAAGAGACATATGGAAGTCCTTGGTCAATAGCTATCCTGAAATTCAGCTAAGCAAACATTCCAAGTTCTTCACTCACACTCCTTCTACTACACCCATGAATGGTTTTCTATGACTCTTGCCTCTGACCTTTGGGCTTTTGGCTGTGGTTTGGGTTGTAGATACCCCACTTCTGATCTGTGTATGTTTCTCAGTTTGGTTTCTGCTTTCAATAACTTGGAGATTCCATAGCTGCTTCTCTTTCTGTTCTACCTTTGTTCCTTTCAGTTCCACAGCTGATGTTTCTGGCAGTTAAATCCACTTTAAAACCTTGCGAGTATCCTGTGAACTCTATCATAGTGGACCCCAACATGCAGAAGCCATACCGCACATCTGTTGGAGCTAAGCCTTTCTGTATATGGTTTTCTGCTGAGGTCACTATGGGATGGTCCCCTTACAATTTCTAGAAGCTGTGATATCTGCCTTGCTGAGGACAGCCTTGGAGCTTTCCAAGGTCTTTGCAAAAGATCTTACAACTGTATAATCAGTTTCATATCCAAAGAACTTGATGGTTGGGCAGTCCTGGGTTTGGTTTTCTCTCAGAGCCAATTTTAGGTTTCAGCATTATTTCCCATATCGAGGGACTGGTAATTCCCAAGCTAAGTCTTGGGTTCTGGTGGTTTAAAAATACCTCCTTTATGTGTTGGTTACTCAGTGGCACGTTCTTTCATGGTGCTGTAATTTGTTGTTGAAGTTGTTGTTGTTGTTGTTGTGGCTGTTCTAACTCATGCCAGTTGTTGACCTTGTTTCATGGCTTCTCAGTTGTGGAACTCTATAGTGATGGAGTACTGGGGTCAATCATATGCAGATGTGGGGGCACGATGGAACATGTATTCCTGCTTCCAGATGAAGGATGGATTCCCAATGAAATTGTTGGACATGTGTAGACAATGGGATGCTGGACTGTCTGACATTGTCTGTACCAATAATGTTGAGGTACACTTAAGAAAGAGACTGATATAATTATGGTTCCTTATGAAGGACTATACCATTATAGTAAAATGGGGAAATCTGTCAGGGGGTGGGAATCCCAGTCTATACAAAATTGTACCACATAATTCAAAATTCAAAATAAAAATATACTTAGAAAAAGAAGTACATCAGCTGAGACTTGATGTGGAGCCTTTACAGGATGTTGGTATTGCAAGTGACAACTTAACTCGCTGTACCATAACGTCCACTGCTAGTTGGTTAAAATGGCAGCAAGCTACTTCCAGATCTATTCATTGTCCATTAGCATGTTGAAAATTACTGCAATTTCTGATACCTCAAAATAGATGTGAACATTTACTATCTCAATTTCTGAGCCAGGAGTTTGGAAGCAATGCAGCTCGGTGGTACTGGGTCATGCTTTTTTTTTAAAGGCAGATTTATAGAGAGGAGGAGAGGCAGAAAGATATTCTGTTTGCTGATTCACTCCCCAAGTGACTGCAACAGTCAGAGCTGAGCCAATCCAAAGCCAGGAGCCAGGAACTTCTTCAGGGTCTCCCACACAGGTGCAGGGTCCCAAGGCTTTGGGCAATCCTCCACTGTTTCCCCAGGCTACAAGCAGGGAGCTGGATGGGAAGTGGGACTGCCGGGGCATGAACTGGTGTTCATGTGGGATCCTGGTGCATGCAAGATGAGGACTTTAGCCACTAGGCTGCCGTGCCAGGCTCCTGGGTCACATTCTTTCATGAAGCTGGATTCAAGGTAAGGCTGAGGTTGTAGCCATAGAAAAGCTTGACTATTGCTGGAGGTTCAGTGGTCAAGATGCTCTGTCCAGTGACTGTTATGTTCATTCTGGCCCATCTTCATTCATAGGGCTGCCCCAGCAGCCCCGTAACAGAACAACTGCCTCCGTCGCTGAGAGTGATCTGGAAGAAAGTTAGAGAACACTTACTATCTTTTCTGTCAGCCTTGAAAGACACACATCATCATTTCCACAGCGTCCTGTTAGCTACATGGGAAAACCTTATTCACTGTGTGAAGGCATGGCAAATGAATGCAAATTTTAAGAACCTGAAATCATTGAGATTGTGTGGCTGGCTACAATTTCTACTACAACCTCTGATGGCACAAGTCTCACTTTTCTCTTTTTCTATCTATTATCTACATGTTCCATATTGACATCCTGGTTCTCATTCATTGTCAGAGCATGCTGTGAACTGGCCCTGCTCAGCCCACATGTATGCCAATGGATAGTACAGCCCAGCCTGGCCTGACTTGCCCCCAGCCTCAGCTATCCACACTCACTAGTGGAGGTTATAACCTAGCAAAGGAGTTCCCCAAGTTGCCCTACCAGATCCACTACCAGCCCTGGATCTGTGTGTACGGCACGTGCTGTGGCCCTGCGTGTCATACCCCACCCCCAGTCCTGGCTCTCACTGGTGGATGTTGAAGGCCAACCCATCCTGATGTGGGCCACACTCCATCTTGGTGTTTGCATGTGCTAGGCTTCCACAGCCTGGCCCAGCCAGCTTGCCCCCAGACCCAGCCCATACACATGCCAAGAGCTGCAACTTTGCTTGGCCTGGCCCACCCCTAGCCCCAGATCTTGTGCTCCCCAGTGGGAACAGCAGCCTAGTAGGGGGGTTCCCCAGGTTCCCCTACTAGGCCTGTTCCCAAACCCAGATCTCATGTGTGCTTCGAGATGTTGCAGCTCTGGTTGGCATGGTCTGCACTCAGTCCCAGCCTTTGCATGTGTTTGTAGGTGCTACAGCCTTGCCCAGCTCAGCCTCCTACTAGCCCCATCTGCTGTGAGTGTTGGTGAGTTCCTTGATCCAACCTGGCTTGGCCCATCACCATGCCCAGATCGTGTGCAAACTGGCAAATGCTGCACTCCCACAGAAGCAAATCTCCCAATCCACTACAGAATTGGCTCCCAGATCCAGTTCTCTTGTGCTCTAGTGGGCATTGTAGCCCAGTCTGATGTGGCCTACTCCTTGCTCTGACACTCACAGGTGGGTACTGCAATTTAGTCCAGCCAAGCATGTGCCCCAGCCTCAGCTTTCACATGTACTATTGGGCAGAGGGTGATGCTATTCAACCCTGCCCAGGTCCCCCACATGGTCAGATGCCCTGACCTGACCCAGACATGCTCTCAGGTTTCGCTCTCTCTAAGGTACCTTGCCTCAGTTCCATTGCCTACATGCAGGTGCAGTGGCCAGTTCCATGGAAGCCTCCAGAAGTCACTCCTCTCCTGCCAACTAAGCCCATAGCCATTCTCACTCCAACACTTTCCAAGACCGCCTTTCCCAGGCAATCTGTAGCTCCCGCACCCCAACTCCCTTGTGGCACACAGTGTGCCTGGGGAACAGGGAATTGCATCCTGGTACAGCATCCCTTGCCCTCCCCAAATGTATGGCATTAAAAATGGCCTGCTGTGATAGCCTAGTGGATAATATGCTCATCTTGCATGCACCAGGATCACATATGGGTGCCGGTTCTAATCCCGGCTGCTCCGCTTCCCATCCAGCTTCCTGCTTGTGGCCTGGGAAAGCAGCCAAGGATGGCCCCAAAAGCCTTGAGACCCTGAACTCATGTGGAAGACCCAGAAGAAGCTCCTGGCTTTGGATCAGTTCATCTCTGGCTATTGTGTTTACTTGGGGAGTGAATCAACAGATGGAAGATCCTCCTCTCTGTAAGCCTGCCGTTCAACAAAAACATAAATGAACCTTTTTAAAAAAGTAGAATAAGGAATTATGCTGGCACACTGATATAGTTAACATCATACTTGGCATTGACCAGTCCCAGAATGCCTGCCAGCTATTATCTGCTTTTCTCCCAACAATGTAACATTTGCCAAGGTTCAAGGCAACCTAGGCAGTATTCTACAGCTAAGGAGGTCCACTAATTCTTAAGGAGTAGAGAAAATATGTATTTTTTCTTGCTTTCTTTCATTGGGTTTAGAGAGATGTCATATGTCTCATAGAACATTAGTGAATGTTTCTTAATTAATGCATTGGTTAAAAAATTGCATAGGTGGACTTCGTTGCACTGCCAGTTGTGCTGTTGCTAGGGACTCCCACCTATTTTAGTACCTGAGACCAGTTTCTATCTTCATTTCCAATTCATCTTCTGGAAAATGCATTTGGGAGGCAGTATATAGTGGCCCAAGCACTTGAGTTGCTGTACCCACCTGGGAGGTCCGGATGGGGTTCCTGGCTCCTAGTTTTGAGCTCCAACTATTATAGGCATTTCAGAAATGAATCAGTTGAGGAAAGATTTTCTCTCTCTCTCTCTCTGTAACTCTGCCCTCACTAAATAAATATTATTGACAGATTATAAATTCCTTGACCATAGATTACTTGCTACTCCATTCCTCCTGCCACTAGGTATACTCCTTGGACTCCATAAGTCTGTCCTCCACATTGCAAGACAATAGTCTTTTAAAAAGTGTCCCTTTTCCCAATCAAAATGGGACACCATTTTACAAGCAAATAGTTGGATAATGTAATGAAATTTAAAGAGTATTTGTTGTCAATGCCTTAATCTATACCAGGGTGTGTAATAGAATTTCTAGTACAATTGACAAATAGCGAAAAGTTTAGAGCAAACTTTTTGCTGCTTTACAAATTGTAAGTTGCTGTCTTCTTGATTTCTCAATAAAAATCAGTCTTGGACAAACATGTCTATTAATAAATTTCTCCCCCAGGAAATCTGGGCTTTCTAGAGCTAGAATTCCAAAACCATATTCTCTTAGTCTGCCTTGCTATGAATTATTCCTTTTTTTATTGACCCAATTTCAAATGCATTCCAAAATAGTATTTCTCTTAATTCTGTAAATACCATCATTATTCGTTCAATCATATAAATTGAAAAGCTTGAAGTTTAGTTGAGTTTGACCTTTCCCTACTTACTGTGACCAAGTAATCCACTGGCTGTCTTTCTCTGCTCCATTTTCTCTTCTCTCCTTCTATAACCCCCATTTAAACCCTTACATTTACTTCTTGTTGCAGTTCATTTGGCCCTGCATCCTTGCCACATTAACTGAATTAAGCATAGCATCTACCCATTTGTTACACTGTTGAAAACCTCCATCATGCCTTCTGACCACCTAATGCAATGAAGTGTGAACTTCTTCATGTCATTTCCAGTGTTTTGGCACATTCTAACCACAACCTAACTTTCCAAACTTTACTTCTTCACACAGTGTTGTTCTTGATTCATGGAACTCATTTATACCTAACTATAAAATCATTATTGTTTATTTTTCCTGCTGGAAACATTCTCCCTTCACTTTTTCAAAAAGATTTATTTATTTATTTATTTAGTTAGTTAGTTAGTTATTTTTATTGAGAAGGCAGATATACAGAAAGAAGGAGACACAGAGAGAAAGATCTTCTGTCTGCTGGTTCACTCCCTAAGTGGGCACAATGCCCAGAGCTGAGCCAATCCGAAGCCAGGATCCAGGAGCCTCTTCCAGGTCTCCCACATGGGTGCAGGGTCCCAAGGCTTTGGGCCGTCCTCAACTGCTTTCCCAGGCCACAAGTTGGGAGCTGGATGGGAAGTGGGGCAGCCAGGATTAGAAGCGGCACCCATATGGGATCCCAGTGCATGCAAGAAAAGAACTCTTGCCACTAGGCTACCACGCTGTTGTCCCTCCTCTCACTTTTGTTACAGCTTTCCCAATCACTGAAAACCAAAGTCTAAAGGAATCTCAAACATGATGTCTTGAGCCTTCTACCCAGATTGTTCCTTCTTTTCTGATCCCATGATACTTTGCAGTACTCTACAGTTTTCACTGAATTCTCACTTAAGTTTCAGTTATTTGCTTATATAACGTATCTCTTTGTGTGGATTTTAATCCTCCTGAGAATGTAGGCTGGGTCATACTGTGCATAATCATAACATGTATGCTTTACTTAGAAGCAGTTAGCTCCTCATGAAATGGATCTGTATGGAACTGTGGGAGTGTGATACATTGCCTTGATGTATTGGGTAGGAACATAGTATAATATCAAGAGAAAAACCTTTTGTGGTCAATCAATTCCAAATTTGAATTCAATTGTTTCCACTCATAGCTAGATTTTACCCTGGTTATTAATTTGTTGGCATCTTTAGTTCCTTCTTTAAAAGTATATTAGCAGCAGTAGCACCTATTTCATAAATTTGTTGTCATAATCGAAGGAGATATTGATTATAAAACATTTATTTCAATGAGGAATTATTGTTTTATCTTCTTTTGTGCACAGGACAAAACCACGCTATAGTACTCAATAATGTTGTACAGAGCACAAAACTTAGTTTTTTATTTTATTGAATTATCATGAATTCCTAATTACTTTTTAAATACAAAAATATATTTAACAAGTAAGAAAACAATAGAAGGATATAGCAAAGAGGATTAGAAATGGTAAAGGTAAGTCTAGAGTTAATATCTTACATTTTAAAAAAAATAAGCAAGAAGATATTTAATTTTTGACATGGACTTATGACATATTCTTTATAGAATATGCTTCGGGGCTCGGCGGCGTGGCCTAGTGGCTGGGGTCCTCGCCTTGATCCCATATGGCTGCTGGTTCTGATCCTGGCAGCTCCACTTCCTCTCTATCTCTCCTCCTCTCAGTATATCTGACTTTGTGATAAAAATAAAATAAATCTTGAAAAAAAAAAAAGAATATGCTTTGAATTACTTAAAATTTTCTCACAGAAAAAGCAATTATCCATTATTAATTCTAACAGCTTTCATCTTAAATTACACATAAAAATGTTAAAATACTGCAGCTTACAGGAGGTCTAGGCAGGCTCTGGGGTCTCAGCCACTGGGGAATGTTCATGCTGGACCACCCACTAGGAAAGGAAAAAAAACACCTTAGCAGTGTGGCTGTGCCTTCAGAGAAGTTCTGTAAGCTGCTGTAACTATTTTTCTCTAGGAGGAGTAGGAGAGATGAAAACACATGAGAAATTGCTGGACAAATACTCTTTGTCCAGGCTCCAAGGAATAATCAAAGCTAGAATTAATGCCTCTAACGCCGCAGCTCTCCCAAACTTAAGTCTGTTTATATAGATTTGGGCTGACTTGTTTCAGTCTGCCTTTTTGCAGGACACAAACTTACAGGAATAAAGCTAGAATTTCAAGGCAAGTCACGCTATTTAGTTATAGTTTGATTCAGACTTTTGGTTCATTTTTCATAATCTTTTCCCAAAATGTCTCTGTAGCAAGTCATTGGAGGAATAATACCAAAACAGTATTTTAATCTGAAGCCTTGCTACAGGTTTCTTGTAACATCCATGCACACACACACACACACATACACACACACACATATATATATGTAAAGAATTCCAAATAGTGATAAATTAACTCCAGAGAAGATGTAGAAAGATACACATAGAACCTATAGGCAAGATTTTCCTATTTTGTGAAGACTATTATTTAATATCTCTTAAAGATAACAAACCGGCTTTTGAAAATTCATCCCTCCGTCATGCGAAGGACTGCCTCTACTCTAAATTCCTATTTGAAAATATTTAGGGAAGGACCCCAGGGCTAACCAAGATCACTTGCCTGCTATTGTGATTATGGAAACCAGTTTGACAACTGGCAACCTCAATTAATTACACAGTTTGGGTGAAGAGAAGAGCAGTTATGTCAAAAGGAGGATACCTCTGTTTCCAGAGAAAAGGAAGTAGTTTTCGGTACAAAAAATAAACATTGTTAAGAGCATACTTTTTAAAAATCATAGTGAAAGGACAGTTGGCTGCAGACTGCCACTGTCACTGCTACGGGTACCAGCCCCTTGGGCAACACTCTGGAATGAGACAGGCCAATAGGGAAGCAAACTGGGGTGCAATTGATGCCTGATGTGGAAAGAGGCAGCAGTCCCAAGGGAAAGGGACCATTGTGGACAAGTTTTCTGGGCTTCCTTTTCCAGAAAATCCTGCCCTGCATCACAGTGCGAGATCATCAGCTCACAGCAAAGAGCTGCATCATTGGCGTAGTTATAGGCCAGCTCAAGGCTGGTGAAGACCCCAGCAAGGGGCACCAACAGAGGTTCCTGTTACAGAATATCAGTGATACATGAGTTTGCACATGTTCAGGCACGCCTTGCACAACTTCAGCTGACCTTCTTCCATCCAGGAACTCACCACTGTTTTCTCCTCCATTCGCTTCCTGGTGCTAGTCACATTCCTCTAGCTGCTCCAAACACAATACAGAAACAGAAATGAATGGGCCACCGTGGGAGTGGATTTGGTGCACTGCTGCCAACAAAGTGTTGGACACTAGACTACTTGCATCTGACAGAAGAAGTTTGTGTTATATCAGCACATGCCTTTGAAGGCTGTAGTTCTAAAAGTTGTCCTTTTAGAAATCTACGAACAAGTTGCCCTAGTATCCAAAAGAGGTGAAGGAGAAAGCAGTTGTCTTATTGCTCATATACTGATTTCTTTAGATGTTTCAATGCCTTATTATACAATAAAGTCACAAAAACTTTCTTTAGAAAAATCATGAGAAGTGGTTGATTGGATTATGCCACTGCTTGAAATGCCTTTATCCCACAACGAAGTGCCTGTGTTTGATTCTTGCCTCCACTTCCCTTTTAGCTTTCAGCTAATGCACACCCTGGGAGGCAGCAGGTGTCTCTCAAATTGGGTCCCTGCCACCCACATGGGAGGCCCAAATGGAGTTCCTATCTTGTGGGGTCAGCCTAACCCAGAGCCGGCTGTTGCAGTCATTGTGGAAGTGAATTCGTGGAAACAACAATTATTCTGTGTTTCCCTTTCTGTCATTCTGCCTTTCAAATAAATAAATCTTTTAAAAATCAAATAGGTTAAATATGGAATCAAATACATTTTTTACTTTCTTTTTATTTTCTATGAAAAGTCTTTTCTGGGGCCTGTGCAGTGGCATATCAAGCTAATTCTCCACATTCAATATGGGCACTAGTATGCATACTGACCACTCCACTTCTAATCCAGCTCCCTGCTAATGGCCTGGAAGAGCAGGGGAAGAAGGCCCAAGAAACTAGGCCTCTGCACTTATGTGGGAGACTGAAAGAGCCTCTTGGCTCCCAGCTTCAGACTGACCCAGAGCCGGCCATTACAGCCATCTAAGAGTGAACTAATGAGCGGGAGATCTCTTGCTCTCCCTCTTTCTCTCTCCTTCTCTTCCTCTTACTCTTTATCTCACTGTCTCTCTCTTTCAATAACTCTTTCAAGCAGAAGAAATATATCTTTTTTAAAAAGTATTTTCTGGCCAAACAGCATTCCAGCTAAAATCCAAGAATTCTATTACTAAGAAAGAAACAAAACTCTGAGCCTCAGTGGAAAATGATATCCCAGGACTGACCTGAAGAACCGAACATCCTAATCTGTTGTTTGGTACAGAATCCATGCCAACAGAAAACCTGGACTGAATTATGTCTGAAATAACCATTCTTTTATAACATTTTGTCTTTATTTTTTTAAAAGATATATTTTTTAATTGATATACAGAGAAGGGCCCAGCGCGGTGGACTAGAGGCTAAAGTCCTTGCCTTGAATGTTCCAGGATCCCATATGGGCGCCAGTTCTGGTTCCGGCAGCTCCACTTCCCATCCAGTTCCCTGCTTGCTGCCTGGGAAAGCAGTCAAGGATGGCCCAAAGCCTTGGGACCCTGCACCTGCGTGGGAGAGCTGGAGGAACTTCCTGGCTCCTGGCTTCAGAGCGGCACAGCACCGGCCATTGTGGCCACTTAGGGAGTGAATCATTGGACGGAAGATCTTCCTCTCTGTCTCTCCTCCTCTCTGTATATCTGACTTTGAAATAAAAACAAATAAATCCTTTTAAAAATAAATAAATAAATTAATTAATTAAAAAAATATATACAAAGAAGAGGAAAGACAGAGAGGAAGATCTGTTGATTCACTGCCCAAGTGGCTGCAATGACTGGAGCTGAGCTGATCCAAAGCCAGGAGCTGGGAACTTCTTCCAGGTTTCCCACAAGAGTGCAGGGACCCAAGGCTTTGGGCAGTCTTCTATTGCTTTCCCAGGCCACAAGCAGGGAGTTGGATGGGAAGCATGGCTGTCAGGAATAGAACTGGTACCCATATTGGATCCTGGGTATAAAAGCTAAGGTTTCTTTGGGGAACTTCTCAACTAGATCACTGGACTCAAACTCTGACTACAGGGAAAACCACAAGATATGTGGTCCAATCTTGGAGTGCACATATCAAAACTGGCCTCTTCAGTGCTAATGTCTGTGCAGTGGAAAGCACACACAGATACACACAAAGAACATGTTAGTCAACTCAACTAGACCAGAAGAGGACATCAGGTACCATATCAGAAGACAGAGAACAGAGCAGGATGGACAACTCTCCCGGCCAAGCTTTACAACAAGTGTCTGAGTCTATGGATGCACTAAGATGGATTTGTCAGCCAACAAACCTTGGAAAGACTTTTTGATCCTTGGAGCAACAAAACAGACAACATCTCAGAACTATCAAAATCACTAAAGTAATAACATGCTTGGATCAACTCTCCCCACATTGTAGTCTGTTAGGTGTCATCAAATGACTGTCCCACCTCCCCAGGTACATGCAGTTTGGCAACAAGGAGTGGCTCACCGTAGCCCACCTTCCCCCCAGCCCGGATACAAAAGAAAAAGATGAAATTTGGAAGCACCTTCTTTCATATCTCAACCTTTTTCTCCTTAATCAGAGGCCCACATCCCTATCAACTACGTAAATAACAGTAAAAATAGAATAAAACATGTTTAAGAAACTAATGACAATAAAGAAAGCCATAGCATTGATAGAGAAGCTATTGACTGATATAGTTTTCAAACATTAAAATCCTGAAGCAGAAATTATCTCAACCAAGTAACTGGCATCCTAACAAGATGATGCACTAGAGATTCACTGGGAGCTATGCACTGCCTTTTCTGGATATCACAGAAAGAGAAATAACCTGAATTTAAGCATGTGAAACTGGCACATAAAAGTACAAGCTGAGAATATTCTATAAACTTACTGGCTTACAACCTTCAAACCTGTTAAAGCCACAAAAGTGTGTTAAGTGGATTGACATTGCTATGAAAACACACACACGGTGAGCACATAGTGATCTAAAGTTGCCAAAGTGTCAGCAAGGTCTTCCTCAGAGTAAGGATGTCAAAATAAGAATCTGAAGTTAGCTTCAAAATGGGACAATGCGTGTGGGTGCTCAAAACAGTGGAGGAAATAAGCTGCAATGCATAAGACCAAGGCAAAGTAGTCGTATGCCAACTGATGCATGTGTATGTAAATGTATCACAGCATGTACATACATACATATATGTGTATATTTAAATACAAAGGATGTTCCTATGTATTCATATATATATATAGTATATCTCTTTAATGTCAGCAATGTCACTTATTATATTGAAAAATAACGCATGTCAAAATCTCTTGACAAGTTGTCTATACTGATTTACTTTAAATCCAAAACCTGTGCTTTGAAAAACCAAACCAACTTCAGCTTTGATTGGCTAGTCACTTTGATTATAATTTTTTCAAGCACTTGGGCCCAGCGCAGTGGTTTAGCAGCTAAAGTCCTCCCCTTGTAAGCCCTGGATTCCCATATGGGTGCTGCTGGTTCTGGTTCCGGCAGCTCCACTTCCCATCCAGCTCCCTGTTTGTGGCCTGGGAAAGCAGTCAAGGATGGCCCAAAGCCTTGAGACCCTGTACCTGTGTGGGAGACCTGGAGAAACTTCCTGGCTCCTGGCTTCAGATTGCCTCAGTTTGAGCTGTTGTGGCCACTTGGGAAGTGAATCAATAGTCAGAGAATCTTCCTGTCTGTCTCTCCTCTCTTTATATCTGAGTTTCCAATAAATAAATCTTTACAAACTTTATATATATATATATATTAATTTTTCTCAAGCACTGATTATCTCATAACCAGGTGATCCTATTTTCACAGAACTTTTAATGCATTTCTCTTTATTTTATGAATGGCATTTTCTTTCAAAAACTTTTTGTTTATTTGTAAAGGACATTCACAGGACAGAAAGAGAGATCTTCTGTTTCCTGATTCACTCCCCAAATAGTAGAAAAAAAAGAACTAGGACAGCCTAAAGTGAAGAGCCAAGGAATGCACAGGGGCGGTGTGTACATGGGCGACAGGGACTCATGCATGGGAGCTGTGTTTCACAGGCACATTGTCAGGGAGCTGGGCTGAAAGAAAAGTCATCTGGATGCACTTCCGGTACTCCCAGTGTGGGATGCCGGTGTCAGCAGCATTGGCTGACACTGCCCTCCACCCCTTAAACCATAATGCGCACCCCTTGAACGGCGGAAGGTCTGGAAGACTAGCCATTCCCTCAGTAAGGCAGGATTATTCAATGACCGTGTTTGCTTATAACCGATTTGGATTCCAGTTTAGGATTGATCCTACCAGTCATTAACCAGGCAACCTGAGTTAGCTTCTATATGAATATCAGTTTTCTTATCTGTCACAGAAGGAAATAATAGTATCTACTGGATAAGGTTGCTGTGAGAACTGATAGAGATTATAAAGCAGTGACCCAGTTCTTGGCTCTTGGAAAGTACTCAGTGGATTATCTTCAGCATCACTTTGTGCTGCTCTAGAAAGCATACATAAATGAAAGATGAACATCTATTGTTTATGGTAACAGAGGCAAAATGTAATTGGACATGGTAAGTGTTCTAAGAAGTATTTTTTCCATTAATGACCAAATATATGTGAAGCCTACTGGCTAGAAATCAGTACAGATAAAAAATGACCATGATCTGCTTAGTCTATAACTTCAGTGCTCAGGTTAAAACATCTTTCTTGTTGTTTGGATAATGTTTATTTTTATGTAAAAGACTAAGAGATTATATCCACTGGGCCAGGTAGAAGCTGGGAGCCAAGAACTTAATCCCACCCTCTGCAGCCATCATCAGCTGCCTACAGAGGTCTACATTCATGGGAAATGGGAACGGAGGAGTGGAACGCGAACCTAACTCTCTGATATAGAATTTGGGAGTCTAAACTGGCATCTTAACTGTTTGCTCCAATGTCAATTTTTTAAAAGATTTATTTATTTTTATTGTAAAATCAGATATACAGAGAGGAGGAGAGACAGAGAGGAAGATCTTCCGTCCGATGGTTCACTCCCCAAGTGGCCACAAAGGCCAATGCTGCACTGATCCGAAGCCAGGAGTTCCTCCAGCTCTTCCATGCAGGTGCAGGGTCCCAAGGCTTTGGGCCATCCTTGACTGCTTTCCCAGGCCACAAACAGGGAACTGGATGGGAAGTGGAGCTGCCGGAACCAGAACCGGCAGCACCCATATGGGATCCTGGCACGTTCAAGACAAGGACTTTAGCTGCTAGGACATCACGCTGGGCCCAAAAGTCAATATCTTTAATTTTAATTTTAATTTCTTTGACTCTAACAATAAAATAACAAGTTTTTCTTGTAGTATGTTTTGGTACATTGCATTTTGCTATACATGGTCAACAGTGAAATTTTAAAAGTAATTATGAGGCCAGTGCAGTGGCATAGCACGTTAAGCCTCAGCCTGCAGAGCGAGCATCCCACAAGGGTAAGAGTTTGAGCCCTGGCTGGACTCTTGTACCCACAAGGGAGACCCAGAAGAAAATCCTGGCTATTGTGGCCATTTGGGGAGTGAGATGCAAGATCTCTGACTTTTTGTCTTGTTCTGTAACTTTGTCTTTCAACTAAAAATAAGCAAATCTTTTAAAAAATGTCTGAGAACTGAATATCATAGTCTCTCAAGTAGTAAAATGATCCTAGATACTTAACAGCTGGAAAGTTCTATGTCATCTGGGCGCTTCCAACATCCCCTTATACACACCTTATTTTTCTACTCTCTCCACATATTTCCAAAGCTAGGTTATTTAAAAAATTTTTTTTTCAAGGTTTATTTTATTTATGTGTAAGTCACAGTTATTGAGGGTGGGGGCAAGAAGGGAGAGAGAGATCAGTCTGGTTCACTCCCTGGATGGTCAGAATCGTGTGGCCTGTGCCAGCTGCACGCAGGAGTCTGGAACTCCAGCATCATCTCCCACATGAATGACAGGAGCCTGGGAACCTGGGGCGCACTTGGACCAGTTACAGCAGGGAACAGGATGGGAAGTGGGCAGCTAGGACTAATTTCAGCACTTAAATGTGATGCCAGATTCACACGTGGCAGTTTAACCCACCACAGCATAACAGCAGCCCCCAAAGCTTCCTTATCTCATTTTAACATAAAGATATGAAAAACTTAAAATTAGTCTGGAACCTTTAAAATATCATTCATGATTCATCATCCTAAAAAATGCTCTGACAAGCTGACAATGATTGCAGTGATGGTGAAAAAGATTAAGCTGAGATTGTTGTACATATCTGATTTGTTGCAAAAAGGATTAGAAATTAATTAGCATTAATTTGAGATTTAATTCATGCCAGTTCAATAGATTTTAATGTCTTTGAACTTATTTTGTGAGCAAATGTACCATTTGGTCAATAGACATTTATTGAACATCTACAATTTATCAGACATAGGCTCACACATAGAACTAAGAAAAGACCCCAAAAACCTTATCTCCTGATAAAATACTCAACGTAGTAATTTCCAAAACAGTAAAATAGATAAAAGCTAGTTTTAGAGCATAGGAACAAAAAGTATTCAGAAATGAACTTTACAAAATCCAAAGAAAGAGTTGTGAGATTTAGAATTACTGCTTAAGTGTGAGGTTGGAAGAAACCAGACCGGAAAGGGAGGATGGAATTGGGCAGCTCCTTTATGTTGGGGACAGGAAGAATGGCCTGCATCCAGGTTCTTGCCTAAGAAGAGTAGCAGGAGGAAAAGGAAGGCATCACTCCCTCACAAAAAGTAACCGAAATCACCACCAAAAAGCTACTGAAACACAAGAAGATATAGAGTAAGAAAAGCAGGATGCAGACAGGGACTCATATAACAGCACCTCTATAAAGGACTGCTCTGTGCCTTCTCAGAACACCTAATTTTGACAATGTGTGACAGGTGTTAGGGTAGTAGTTTGGGATGGGGAGGAGCTTCCCAGGTCAGTTCAGTAAACTGAACTCCAAGTTCCCACTCTGCTGTCTTAATAATAACGTTGATGCTGCCTGGAGGGAAAGGCATGAGCTCCTGCCTTGTCCTAGGACATCAGGTGGTCGTGGGGCTTTCCTGCCATGCACAGTCCCCCCTGTGCCTAGGGAGGACATTCAGCATGGCCTGCTGTACTTACGGGTCTGGCAGCCTTTATTGTTCAGGCAGTCACTCCACAGTCATGAATGCAAATGGTTTGCCGGTAGACACTGGATTGAGTCAAACACTTTTCATGTCTAGCGAAGAGAATGGACAAAGTCAACACCACTTCCAACAAAGCCTTTATCCTCAGTAGGACAAACCAGGGGTAATGGAGGAGCTGATGAACTCTGGGGAGAGCCTGTTGAAGTAGAGGAAGAGAAAACAGAGAAGAAAGAAGTGACCCAGCTAGGAGATAAAGGGAAGGTAGTGTGAAATGGGACGTGGAGGGAGACTTCAGCTTCTCTCCTCCAGGAAGCTGTGTTGGTGGCCTTTCCACAACTCCCAGGCTCTGCCAAGGCACTTGGTGCACCTGCAGGGTCTAGCAGAGACTTGGGGTTGCCAGGCTACTTCAGGCATGGTAGCCACCTCCTTCACCCATCTCTTTTGGTGGCACCCCACCCAGATTCCTTTCTTGTCAAACTTGTTCCCAGTCACCCAAGCCCTCTAGTTTCTGACCTCCTGGTCAAACTGCCTGTTACCCAGGACACAAATAGATTGAGGGTGTCAGATAACATGGTAATTTGGTGTGTGTGTCAGGGTGGGGGAGGCAGTTTGAGTGAAGGCTGTCATGGGCTTTATAATACTGCTTTCCCCAACCACCCACACCTTTAAAGTAAATGCCCTTCCCCCACCCATGCTCCTCTGTGTCTCTAAGTCACTGAAGGGCAACTGAGTGTGTGATTCATACCTCTTTGTATTTGTTTGCTTTGATGTGTTCATTATCTCCCCGGAGCCAGCTGGTGGAACATTTGAGTCAATTCTATTTTTCTTGGGGGAGCGGGTGGGAGTGCAGGAGTACCACAAAGTTGGGCCAGACTGCTCTTCAGGAATGATACAGAACACTGCGGGAGACCTGCACCGCTTAAACTCAAGGCCATTTTCTCCAGGAGCTAGCTGATGGGGGCTGGCCCAGTCTCACACACACACACACTCCTCACCACATGCTTGCTGCCTGCTGGCATCTCTGAAAGTTCTTGTTCACAGCCTGTCCTGCTGCCACCCTGCACCCCCTGCCAGAAACTCTTGGAATCACCACGCATGCTGGGAGCCCACTGGAGTTTTCGCAGGGGTCACTGCAGAAGCTAAAGGGTGACAATGAGGCAGATGGAGGAGGACAGAGTCCACACACCAGACACTCACACAGCAGCACCATGGCCACTTTACACTCACACCCAAAAGTGCAAAGATTTGGGTGAATGCCCTGGGCAAACATTCTGGTACTTAAATGAACAGATGGGATACTGGCTCCAGGTGGCCGGAAGAGCGTCATCATGGGACTAGTTCCCTCTCTAATGTTAGATGTAATATATTATATATAGATATATAAAATTTATCAATGACGTTTTATGGGCCAGTGCTATGTCTTAAATAATAAAATAACTGACAGAAGAAACAAGCCCATGTTAAGAACGTCAAGAGTTGTCTAGCACCTCCCTGAAGCTGCAGCTCTTTCTCCTACTTGCATTCACTTCATCTCTGTTCTGGGACCTGCAGAGAGGGATAGGCTCAGAGGCGGCAGCCCCTAGCCGCTCAGGAGTCCGCTGAGCACCAGAGTCTCTGTCGTTTCCAGGTGAGGGCACAGGAACGCAGGAGGTGCAGGATCTTCCTTCTTCCCTCAGCTCTGTTATCTTTTCACTAGTTCTGTGCGTTTGACTGGGCACGGGTGGTGGGGGGAGGCGCAGCACAGAAGTCGCTGCAGAAGTCCCCACTCGTGTTTAAGGAAACAAGCAGCTCAGAGCCAGAAGCAGGTGGGGCCCAAGCAAGAAAGAAGTGGGGTGGGGATGGGCATCGAGCCTGGGGTTCCAACTCCACCGCAGGCTAGGGCTTGCGCGTGGTGGCAGAACCGAGGCAGGGCTGGGAGGCCCAGTGTGACCAGGTTCCAGGCTACTGCCATCGTGTCCCCTCCACAGCTACCCAACCCAGCCCAGCCGCGCCAGGGCTGGCAGCTCTGAGGCTCTTCTGGTTGGTCCCTGTGAGCACCTGCCCCCTCCTAACGCTCAAGGTATCTCTCGTAAAAGGCTGCTTCAGCCCCTTCTCCAGTGGAAAAGGGTTAGAAGCCCTTAACTGTAGGCTCCACAAGAAAGAAAATTGACTCAGTAACCCCCACCCCTATCTCCACCCCACACACTCGTCCTCAGAGGCCTGCGGCCACATGGTCCTAGGAAAATGAGCACCAAAGCATAGGCTCCCGAGGCCCAGAAAGCGGCCGCTGTGGACGTAGAACTCGCTATAGGACGTCTCTCTCAGGATCGGATAGATGATTCATTTTTATATGTAACGTTTTAGCCCACTCTATAGCTCGGACCGGTTAATGTTCAACTCCTGGGCGTGGAGAGGCAGTTCCAAGGAGGCAAGCAAGGATGACCCCATTCAAGGTATATGGCCGCGTGGGAGTGGAGGCGCAGAGGCCCGAGGCAGGGGTGAGCAGGGATGCGGTTGGTGGGAGGCTCCTCGGGCCCTATACTCCTTTGGCCGAAGCGTCCTCCTTCGCCTGCCTGGAGGTTCTGCTCCAGGGCCGTGCCTCGGTTGGGCTCCGATCACCCACGAGGCAGCCCTCAGAGCCCTGGAGCAGCGCTGACTGGGGCATCTGGCCCGCAATCAGGAGCGGTGTTTATTCCCAGCTGGGCTCGGAGGGCCGAAGCGCGCAGCCCCAGCTTTGGGCCAGGCAGGGACTTCGGGCCAGGGACGCCCACCGGCAGTGGGGCACTACCAGCCAGCAGCTCAGCGGATTTCGGGTTTTGTTGCCCCGAACTAGTGAGAATCCAGTGCCAGGATCTTAGCGGGGAGGGAACCCCAGACAGGGCGTAAGATGGCGCTACCGGTTGCTCTGTAAACAACCTCAGGGTAAACAGAGGCAGGACTCTTTAACACTGTAGCCGGCCTCAAAATTGAGTGTTAGGGAAAAAGCAGCTGCATTGGTCTTTGGAAGGCCATGGGGCGCAGGAAAGCCCTGGGAGAAGCCGCCCTTGGTAACAACACTGAGGTGGAGTTGCTGCATCTTTGGTCCACGGGTGGGGCCGTGAGGCATCCGTAGAATTCGTGGAGGTCCTGGAGCTGTCTCCAGGTCAAGCCCAGTGCCGGGCAGTTGTTGCGCCGGCCTAATTGGGCAGGGCAAGGGGTTTGGGGGGAGGGGGCTGCGAAACCAGGAAGCTGCGGCCCAACTGCTGCGCGGAAGCTTTGTGGGATTTTTTTTTTCCGTCATAGAAACAGATAACCAAGGTCCCGCCCCCATCACCACATCAGATAAGAATAGTCCCCCGCAATTTCACAGATTTCAAGCACGGCCTGCAGGCTTTGGGGTCAGCGGAGTCGCGTGCACCAACAACGGCTGGAGGCCCAGCGCCCAGCTAAAGAAAGGTTTTATTTTACTCGCTTCTGTTTGGTATTCTTTTATTTTCTGAGAAAGTGATGTGTGGTCTGCAGCCTTGGGTTCTGACAGGCAAAGCCCCTTCCTTAGCCCCGGATGACGGCCTGCAGGGTCACACACACACACACAAACACACACACACTCTCTCTCCCTCTCCCTCTCCCTCACGTAAGCTGTCGCGCAGCAACCCAATGCAGATGGTCAGGTGCAACGAGGCCTGGGAGAACCCTGCCAGGCCCTCCGCATGGGGCAGAAAATGACCGCTATGAAGATTTGACTGGTTTGCAGTCACCACCACACGACCCCTGCCCAGGGAAGCTGACTTGGCCGTGGGTTGTTGACACAGAGCAGGGGAGAGCGCCTTAGAACTGAAGCCCGTCTCACCGCTTTCCTGGGGACACACAGGGACGGTTTTGCGTCTTATCTTCCCTGAGCACCAGCATCAAATCCCGCTCAGGACTTGGTGAGAAGGCTCCCCGGGCTGCCGAGAACTGCAGGAGGAGGGGCGTGGCTCGGTTTTGTGCTGTAAGCGCCCGGCTCTTAAGAAACCGCCTACAGTCCTCACCCTTGGTCGCAGGTCGTAGCCATCTGAGAGCCATTTTCTAAGTTGCTAGAATAAAGTACAAAACAGCACAGGATGCCGACAAAGAAAACAAGAGAACAGGTTGCGGGAGAAAAAAGTAGTTGGGGTGGGGGTCCCTTAAACTCCCCCCCCCCCGAAAACTAGGAGAACTAGGTATTAAAAGGTCCAAGTCACAGGACACAGACACACACCCCTCTCAGGAAGGACCTCTGTAAGGTGGGAGGGGGGAGAAAAAGAAAGAAAATGCAGTCCCTCTCAACCCACCACCCATAAGGAAACACTTTACCATATAGCCGTTAAATGCTCTAAAGACAGTTTTTTAAATTACGAGGAATTTAGGTGGTTCTTTCAGCCATTCTTCTGCTGGGTAACGTAAGCTTCAAGTTATCTCCTGTTTTCCCCAACTGCCACTCCACTGTTAACAGCAGTTTCCAAAAGGAGTAGCAAAGACGTTTTAAAAGGTAATTGAGGAGAATTAAATGCTCATATATCTTCAATGAAATATTGCGTTTCTTGCAAGACTTTCCCAATCTTCAAACAAAATCTAAAGTCAACATTTACACAAAATGCATAAAATAACTAGGCACAGAAACGCAGAAGTGCACCCCCAAACATAACATTCTAGCTTCTATCTTGCCTAGAGTGGGGAGGGGGAAGGGAAAGAGAGAAGGCAAGCGGGATAAACTTACAAGATGAGTAAAACTTCCCAATTTCATCTGCTGAAACTCAGAAGGATATACGTTGGTAGTCACTGTTTCCACTTAACCCATTGTTCAAAGTCTCATCTTGAATTACCATTTTCTCAAGTTCAGTTAAAAATTCAGTTGTTAGGGGGGAGAGACGGGGGGGCACGGGAGAGAGCTATATTTTAAAATTTCTTCAGAAAAATCTGCTACCAGGAGTTTCTCGTGTTCATTTGGAGACCTGTCCGCCCCTTGGTCAGCTACCTTTCTTGCCTCGGTGTGTTTGGATTAAGTGCAGATCGCCGAGGGGTTTATAAATCAATCACTAGAGAGTCTATATTCATAAAGGCTCTGATCTGATTACATCCCCTGCCTCCCCTACCCCCTTCTGGGAAAAAGTTACCGGGCCAGCCGGGACCTCCCAGCGCAAGCAGTCGGCTGCAGCTCGCGGGCGGGCGGGCGGCTACTGGCGCGCGAGCCGGGCCGGGCGACGGCGGCCAGGGCGCCCGTGGATTAGAATGTGGATTGCAGGGCAGATCTTTGTTTGGTCCCCTTCGCTCTGGGGGCTGGGGGTGGCGAGTGGGGGGAAGGGCTTTCCTTTGGAGAGAGCGCGCTAGATTTTTATAGACTCGCCTTGAAAGAGTTCCGTCGCTCCTCCTAGGGTTAATTTATGGGACTTTCTAGGAATATTAGAATATGTGTGTGTGTGTTTGGAAAGACGCGGTGCGGTATTTTCCCACTGATTTTGTTGTCGCTGCACCCCCCAAAGAACTCCCGGGTGTCAGCACCTCGTAGGAAGAGGGTGGGCTAAGAGAAAGGGCAGGTCAGCAGGCAAAGCGGGTTCCTTCCCTCAGCAAACGGCGCCGGCTTCCCCCCCCCCCTTTTTTTTTAATAATGATAGATTATTAGCATTTTATGCCAAATTACAGACACTAAGACTCGGGTTTGGGAAATGGGAGGCAGTCGAGGTGGGCTGCCTACCTCTTTCTCCAGGTCTGTGACAATCTGCATTGGACATGGGGTGGGGGATGAACAGTGTGTCGCCTTAGAAAAGTTTCCAAGCTTTGAAAAAGTGAAATAAAAATCCAAGGATTGGCCAGGGGCACTCAGGAGAAGAAAAGATTCACCCAACAGGTAGGTGGGCTGGCAGGGAGGAAAAGCGAAGGCCTCAGGCCGAAGATATGGTGCTCGGGGCTCCTGCTCTAGGTCAGCCAAGCTCCGCGCCAGGGGAGGTGGGTGGCGGTGGGCAGAGGCCAAGGAGGCCTGGACTGCTCAAGCCTGACCTCCAACCTCGCCATTTTGGAACCCAAGCGAGGTGGGGAGCTGGGAGGGGTGGATGTTGGTGTTCATGCTATAGATTATGGTAAAGGCTGCTTTAAGCACTTTAATAGACAACTAGTTCAGAAATCATTAAGAGACCTAGAGAAGAAGAAAAAATACCCTCACACTCACCGGTAATAAGTGTTGACATGCAGCAAAAAATCGATTGAGTGGAACCGAGGTGGTGCCTGGAGCCGTAGTGGGTGGGGGCCCAGGCTCCCCGGGCGCGGGAGGGGCGAAGCGACCGAGTGCACCGGGGACGCACCCGGCTCCTCTGGCTCACAGAGAACCGGGCAGGAGGTGCGCAGAGACGCTGGCGGCCCGGCGGGCGTGCGTGGTGGGCAGTGGACGCAGAGGCAGGAGAGGGTGCAATTCTTACCCCTTGGAGCTGCAAGGCAAGCAGCCGAGGTGCTGCCTTATCTTCGGTCCCAAGTCCCCTCCCCCCAGCCTGTGCCACTCAAGTCGGGGAAGTGGCAAAGCGTCCCAAACCTGGACCTTCATTTCTATCTGTCCTTTTTTTGTTGTTTTTTGTTTGTTTGTTTGTTTATGTTTTTGTTTCCTGCAGATGGATGGGTTTGCTCGCTTGAGTTCTGTCTGCGCAAAGTAGGCCGAGATCCACCTCCAGCACCCAGAGTTCGCAAGTCACTCCCGGTCCGACCGGCAGGAGACGCAAATTCTGACGGCAGTTTGGTCCACGCTTCCTTCCAGCCCCCATCCCCAAGTCCGCTTGCCCAGCTCCTGCCCTCCCCCATTCTCAGACCCCTCCCCACCCCTCCTCCCCTCCCCCCCCCCCGGGTCCGGCGGAGGCGCTGGGGAGGCCCGGACCGCTGGGCCCCTGGGGGCTCCAGAAGCCAAAGTCCGCTCGTGGGGACCGTTTTCCTCTCCACTGCTCTCAAGTGAACAACAAGGACGGAGGTGACCCTCGTCCAAAGGGCTTTTATCTGACCCCAGCGCCGCGTGATCCCGCCGCCCGTTGGAGGCAGGAGCTTTGAAAAGAAAGAAAGCAAAGTTAATGTGCGCTGAGGACTGATCTTAAATCGGGGGACATTATCTTCCATCTCCGTAAGTGGCAGCAGCAGTGCCTCGCAGAACAAAGACTCAGTGTCTGAGCTTTCCACAGCTTCTAGGTAACGTTTCAGCGAGATAAGAGCCACCTCAGCGCAAAAACACGGGTTTTCTCGGCTCCCGAAAACCCGCGGCTGTTCAGAGCTCGCCATTCTCCCGCGTCGTGTTTGTCCTGGCCCACTGCGGGATGGGGGTGGAGATGGCAAGAATAACAAAGGACTTCGGCACCCACCCACCCCGCCCCCATCCTGCGAGGGCGACGCGGAGGAATTCTTTAGAACCACCTCACATTTGCTACTATTTGCCCCAAAATCAAATTCCACTTTTTTTTTTTAAGAGCGGAAAATCACCTATCAAAGCAAAGTGAGCGGGCGTTGCTGGAAGTTAAAAAAAAAAAGAAAGGAGGAAAAAAAAAACCCTTTCACCGCGACCTCTTTCCCGATTAGATGTCAGAGGATGGGAGGGAGGGCCTAGGCTGTAATTCATCTTGATTTGCTTCATTGTCCTGCAGTTTGCAAACTATAATCCTGTATAATTTCAGGAACAAGCAGGTTTAGAATTAATGGGTCAATATTATTTAAAACAAAACACGGGGAGCACGACCTTTGCCTCAACTACATATTGCTCGACAAGACTCAGGAAACTCCACTCTAACCTCTCAACCCCTGGACTCTTTGAGAAACTAAAGGGCCCTGGTTATTAGAAATGGTCTTTGTTTCTTTTAATGTCTCCAAAGGATTTGGAAATAGTAACGCAATAGAACATGAAGGATCTCTCTACTTAAGTCGGAAAGATAAACGTGGAGGCCTAAATATTTTGAACTGGAGGCGTTTCCTGGTAAATTTATGATGGATGTATTCCTTGTGAGAGGAATGTATATTAACGCTAGACTTATACCTGCACACCACACAAGCTTCTCCTGAAGAATTTACTGGAAGCACAGGTCCGCCCCCTCCCCAGGAGAAAACCTGAGAGCCATTCCAAACTAGCAGTATTTACTAAATCTCTTTCTCCTTTCTTCTTTCTCTCTTATATTATTTACTGGCAATAATGGAATCCACTGGGTGTAAGCCAAAGAAAAATTTGAAAGACAAGACCAGACTTTGAATCCATATTTTTTTTTTCCTCCCTGGGGAGAGCCTTTTTTTTTTTTTTAGGTTTTTTCTTCTTCTTCTTCTTTTTTTTTTTTTTTTGATGAATGGCTATAATTTATTTCTATCAAACTTCAATGAGTGATGCTGCCTTGTATGTTTAAGAAGGCAGGCAGAGGGAAGTGGTTTGGTTAGGAGGCAGTGACTGAAACACCCTGTCCAGGTAGAGCAGCGTAGAAAGAATCCAGGCCGATTCGTAGGCAGTATATTTTACTCCCATGAAATAAAACACATTTTTTTCATATTTGCTGAAAAGTAAAACAATAATATTGTACGAAATGTTATACACAGGGTAGGTTGTACATAGCAGTTCCAGAAACATGACTGCATCCACCAGAGGAACTATTCTAAAACTGATATTCACACATTTTTTATAATAATAATATGTTAGAAACATACAGTGTGGCATTTAGTATATACATTCCCTTGCTCGCAAGCGAAAAAAATCCTAATCGCTTCTGTATAACATGCTTTATTTTAAAGCCTAACCTTTAAAAACACTGTTGTGATATTACTAACAACTGCTTTTATAAAATTAATTTGACATTTCGATATATATACATCCTTTCAGTCATTTTAATGTTAACAATGCTAAACTTAAAAAATAACAAGCTTATAGTAATGTTAAAATGTCATATCCAGTCAGACACTTGCTCTGTGTGTGTGTGTGTGTGTGTGTGTTGTCCTTGCAACTGTTGGAAATACTTGTAATGAAAGATGTCACACATAGAGACACCCCTTTGAAGTCAAAGGAGCGCTCTCTCTCTAATTCAGTGGTTTTCTTTGCTTTACATCTTCTCTCTTTCTCTCTCTCCCTTTCTTTAGTGCCCACGACCTTCCCAGTCTTTCAAGGGCGGAGTCGCCCCCACCCGGCACGGTCCTAGAATCCCGGCCCGGGGGCGCGGCTCACACGGGCCGGTCCACTGCGTACTGGCAAGCGCTCAGGTTGGACCCCGGGT
The DNA here is from genome assembly GCF_030435755.1 of Ochotona princeps. Classification (NCBI taxonomy): domain Eukaryota; kingdom Metazoa; phylum Chordata; class Mammalia; order Lagomorpha; family Ochotonidae; genus Ochotona; species Ochotona princeps. Next base: position 34,620,995 of record NC_080838.1, read on the forward strand.
TCTGCACGCTGGCGTAGCCGAAGCTGGAGTGCTGCTTAGCTTTCAGTCTCAGGCTGGCCAGGCTCGAGTTACACGTGTCCCTGTAAACGTACGGGGGAGTCGGTGGTGCATACGGACAGGCGGGTGTCGGCACGGCGGAATTCAACGACGGGCTGCTCAGGTTGTTCAAGTTATTCAGGCTGTTGAGGCTGGAGCCAGGGACTCCCGTCACGGCCGAGGGCACCATGCTGGACGACATACTCATGGACGAGATGGAGTTGGGCGGGGAGAACATGCTCTGCGACGACAAGGGGTTGACGTTCATGGAGTTGAAGAAGGGGAAACTCTTGGTGGACAAGGAGGCCGACGTGAGGCCCTTGGCAGCCCAGTTGTTGTAGGAATAGCCCGGGTACATGTCGTCGTAGGGCTGCATCAGCCCGTTGAACTGCGGCCCAAAGCCATTCTTGCACAACTCGGCCTGCTGGTTGCGCTCTCGCTTTCTCCATTTGGCCCGGCGATTCTTGAACCAAACCTGGGGGGTGGAGGTGGGTGCGGAGAGGGCGGTGGAAGGGCCGAGGTTGGGGAGGGGGACAAGGAAGCAAACAGATGCCACAGCGTGGATTAGTAAAAACCTGGATTGCGCAAAACACCTTTTAATTCACGGGTGCCCATTCTTGCTCGCAGCCCCATTCCTCCGTGCCCGGGCCAGCACTCGCTCGCCCAGTCCTGCGCACTCCTCCAAGGGCGCGCAGAGGCCGGCCCGGCTCTGGCCGGCTAGCCTGGGCTCCGAGCTGCGCCACAAACCCCAGTCGGACGCCTGGTGGCCTGCGGGCCGCTTGATCACTAACCCAGACCCTCCTTCAGGTCCAAAAACCACTTTGTAAAATAAACTAGGGGGCAGCCGCCTTTCCGCCCAACCCTTCGCGCGCTCCCTAGTAGATTTGCTTCCAGCCCAAAGCCACAGACTCGGTGATGAGAACACGGGGCTGAGAGGGCAGCAGAAGGCTCTCCCCCCCACACAGTTCTTCCCTCCCCTTCTGGACCTCCACTGTTGTCCCCCACCGTCACCCCCAACCCCTGGAACACGATCCCCTCTATCAGGGCCGGGCTGCGACGCTAGAGTCTCGCCTGGAAAAACAACCAAATAAAAAGCAAAAGACCATCTCCTCGTCAGCTCATTAAACCCCAGGAGCTGAGCGTGTAAAGCTGCGGGTGCTCTGGAATCACTCGGTTTGCTCTCTCCGCTTCCCCTCCCCTCAACACTCCACTCAGCCCTCAACTGCTCCATCTCATCCTCCTCCGCCCAGCTCGGGCCACGCCGCCGCCGTGGCCGGCCTCAGCTCTGCGCAGGACTCTGGCCGCTGCTTTGGCTTCAAGAGGGGCCGCCAGAGCCAGCCAAGCCCCCACCCGCGTCCGGTGGCCCCGCCGCAACCCCGCTCCCAATCCACAACGGGGCCCGCTGGTCGCCCCAGACGGCGGCTTTTGTGTATTGGGGCAGGGCCTGGCCCGAGATCTCCCTAGTTGACACCGGTGATGTTTCACATTACACATCTCTGCCGGGCCCAGCCGCCTAATCCGCTTTTTTTTCCTCCTTTTTTTCCTTTCATTCTCGATTTCCTTTTTATCCCCCTTCCTCTTTGCACCCGACTGCTATAAAAAGCACGACTGGCTCCCCTCTTGGCTGGCCGAGCAGCAGCCTGGAAGGAGGCAGCTGGAGGGGTGAGAGCCGAGCGCGGCGGCGACGGAGGCGGCTGTGGAGACGCAGGAGAAGGGTGGGAGGTGGGGGAGGACTGTAGAAATGCGGGTGGGGTGGATGGGCATTAATAAGGCATTGCTGTGAGGCCACAGATTGTATTTCTAGTTTCATTGCTTGCCATTTGCACCCTAGGCTGTCTAAACTTTGCCCAGGCGAGGGGAGTACGTGCAAGGCCCGTTCCTCCGCCGCTCCACAAGGAGCCTGAACGACTGACCTAGCGAAAAGCCACCGGCACTGGCCCCAGCAACCGCTCTGGGCAGTTAAACTAAAACCATTTCCACCGTCCATCTGGCTATTTTATCCAGCTGCGCAGCCCTCCTGTGCTGCACACGCGCCACTCCGAGCTGGGTCCTTCTGCTTTGGAAGCGCACTTCCTCTTCATCGGTTCCATCACCATCGCCCATCGTTGTCTAATTTTTCCTTTTTTGCTGCTTCTACTCTAAATGGGGGCTTCACAGTTCCACCGAGAGAACTTTAAACAGTAAAGCCTCTGGATGCTGCTTGGTTCTCCTTTCCGCTCCCAGAATCCTAACAAATTTGGGAATTTTTCACGGATGAACATAAATTATCATGTTGCTATGGGGTAATTTATTAAATCTATTTTTCTTTTTCTTTTTTTGCCAATTCATAAAGTACAGATTTGCTGCAAAGTTAAGGTAAGCTCTTTTTATAAAACTTATTATTATTAGGAGGAGGGGTGCACGTATCCGTCTCCAACGAGTTCAACTGTTAAGAGAAGATAAATAAACCAAACCAAAAAATCTTTTTCTCCTTTTCCTTTCGAGATAGCTAGCAGGATACTAGTTGGGTATGAAAATATTGCATCCAGCGATCACAAAATCAGGAGAAAGGGGATAGGGAGACTTAATGTCTAGGGGGGGAACAAACTCAAAGATGTGGAAGCAGTTTGAGCCAAAAAGAAATGGGCTCCCCCAAACTACCCCTGGTCAGGCGTGAAGGTTTACAGGGAAGGCTAGTCCTACGGTGGTGTCTCTGGCGGGTTTTCCATGTTAAAAGCGCGCAGGTTGGAGCCTGTTGGAAGCTCCAGGCCTAGAAAGGATTTTTATTAGCGATCGTCAGGCGAGGCAAGCCCGGAACACAATGCCCTTTGCAGAGGAATGCCGGAATGCCCACGCGGCCCAGCTCTGGGATCTCGGGCCGCTGAGCCGGCCAGTGCCGCTCCGGCCGCCTGAGCCCGGCTGGCAGCTGGGCCTCGGAAGGAGGAACTGTAATCTCGCAATCCTGGCCGCTGCGAGGCCTCCAGCCTTCCCTCCCGCGCCCTCCAGGTCTACCCTTAACAACGCTCTCCCATCAGCCCTCCCCAGGCTCAGTATTGGCTCCTACCCGGACTCGGGCTTCGGTCAGGTTGGTCCACACGGCGATCTCCTCGCGCGTGGACATGTCTGGGTAGCGGTTTCTCTGGAAAGTGGCCTCCAGCTCCTGCAGCTGCTGGCTGGTGAAGTGAGTCCTCTGACGCCGTTGCCGCTTCTTCTTGGACGGGTCTTCCGCTCCCACGTCCTCATTCTTCCCTTGTTGGCTCTTATCTTTGTCTGAAAATGAAACAACATACCAAGATTCCCATCAGCGCAACCCCTGAAGCTTGCCAAGTCCAACCCGTCCCGGTGGCGGCGGCGGGGCGCGGGACGATCTCTAGTGCGTGTGGGGTGTGCAGAAGGAAGAGTGGGTGTGTGCGCCCCATCTCCTCCCCTCCCCCAACGCCGCGCGTTTTATTTACATGTTTATCGCTCTGCGGCGGCACATTCATTTTTACGGCCTGCGCTTTCAAGTGTATTTATACACCCGAGCAGACACCAAATCTCCCGGGACGCGCACACGCGCTGCAGACCCCCCTCGTTGCCAGCTCAGATTTCCATGTGGTTTCGGAAGGCTGGGAAAAGTAGATGTTTGGGATTCTCCCAAACTAGCCAGTTCCTTAGATGTTGGGGGGGGGGGAGTGTGAGCCTGTGTTCGGAGAGCGTTTCTAAGTAGTTTTACAAATAACTCTTCTTAGTAGCGGAGCTCCCCAGGAGCTAAAAGCCGACGACTGGAACCGGAGTAGAAGTGGGGCGGCCTCCTACCGCGCTCGAATAGAGATGCTGGGTTGGTGTGACCCAGGAACAGTACGGAGGCGAGGGTAGGGGGGAGGAGACGGAGGTGGAAAAGCTGTCTCTTTGCCCCTCGCGCCACAGAGCCAGGCCGATCAGGGGAGAACGAAAAGGGACCCGGGGTCCGCAGAACCCTGGTTCCCGGAAGTTCTGTGGAGGACAGGCGGCACGACGACTCCCACCACGCCTACCCCCAGGAGTGGCCGACTGCCTCCGGGGCCCGAGAGGCCAGGTGGCGCCGGGCGGCTGAGCCCGACTGTGCGCGGGGCGACGCGGCGCCTTACCTGCGGCCTCGGGGCTGGAGGTGTCGGAGATGGTGTGCACCTCCAGCCTGTGCTTGGAAGCGTCCAGGGAGCGGGGTTGACCAGGAGCCAGGACCGAAGCCATGGCTGACGGCGGGGGATGGTGACAGGAGGAGGAAGAGGAGGCGGCGGCGGCCGACAGCTTGGTCCCCGCTGCTCGGTGCTCCAAGGGCAGAGGGCCTTTCATGCAGTTCATGGACGACGGAGCGCGCTGCCCTACCGAGTCCTGGGCTACCGCCCGGCTGAGCGCCCCGTGGCCGCAGCTGACCGCTCTGGGTCCCGCGCGCTCTAGGCGCGGAGATTCCCGGCTCTGGCTGTGGCTTGTGGCTGCAGCGGGCAGAGCCAGGGGACGCAACCCCCTCCGAGTCCTGGAGCCAAGCCGCCCCCGTCTCCTCCAGAAGGCTCAAGCGAGAGAGTCCGGCGGCAGCCGAAAAGTCAGCGGGCGAAAGGAGACATGGAGTCGGGGTGGGGGGTCGGGATGTAGGCAGGAGGGTACCGTTCGGAGCGTCTTTAGGGAGCAGGCTTCCAAGCGCCGAAGCGAAACCGGAGTGGGTAGAGACCCCCTTCTCCCCTCCCTCCCTCCCCCAAGTACCCCTCCAATAAGGACAGCTAACGCCGGTCGCGCTCTGCCCGCCCCCCGCGCGCAGCCCTGACGGCGAAGTGTCAAGAGTGACAGGGACAGGTAGCTGATATTAGATTCCCCGCGCCGGCGGCAGCAGCCGCAGCGGCGGCGGCAGCGGTGGCGGCGACGCGGCCCTCGGCGCGCACCCTGCGCCCGACGCACACGCACACTCTCTCGGCCGTCGAGCGGGAGCCGGGCCTCGCCGCAGCTCAGCTCCAGGCACCCAGGCGATCGACGGACCAGATCTGTGGCTCCACGCTTCCCAGTGGGCCTAACATCTTAAAACCAGAGGCGGGCTTCCTGGTGCCGAGACGTCACTCGGCCGCGGCCCTCCCTAGCCTTCTCCGCCTCCACCTCCTCCCAGACCCTTCGCCGCGCGGGAGTGACACGCCTGCGCACCAATCAGCAGGCCTGCAGCCGAGGCGGAGGGACTGGTCCAGCTGCGCCTATCAGCAGAGAGGGGCCGGCCTAATTGCTCGCTGTGCCCACCGGGTCTACGCTGGCCCGCTCCTGGGAATTCTGCTCTGGCCGAACCAAAGGTGATCCGGCTTTCAATTCAGAAGCGAGGGAGAGAGCTGAGGCTAGGAGCAGCGAGCCAGAAGAAGGGAGCGGAGAGGTCAAGGGTTGAAAGGAGCAAAAATCAACAGCGCACCACCATCACCCCCTTTTGTCTCACTGCATCTATTTCCAATTGAGAGCCCCCCTTCCTTGCCCCTTACAGACAGAAGACCTACTATTTAACACTAGAGAATTAAGGGGCGAAAAATCACCTCTCCGATCTAAAATGTTCCAGTCTGTCAACTGAATGCTGCGCTATTGTGGAAAAAAAAAAAAGTTCTGCTTTAATTGCAAAATAGAGCTCCGAAAAAGCAGGCTAATAAATTAGAAATCGAGAAGCAAACGGACCCGTCAAAAGAAAATTACCTTGACTTTAAACGAACAACTGCTTGGTGGTTCACTCAGGATTTATACAAGAATAAAAGTCGCTTCAGATCACGTCTTCTGTAATGCTTATTAGTCCCCAGACAGAAAACACACAATAGAATAGAAACCCTAACCCAGCGTCTTCAAAATGCTGAAAGCTTATCCATTCTACTTAGTGTTGATTAAGACACATATCCTAGATCTTTCAAATTCCTTATACACTGTATTAAGCTCGTTCTAACCCGAGAGAGCCACGCTTTAAATCCGACTCTCCTGTTTACTTTATTATCAATCAGATTCAAATCCATAAAGCCTTCAGAATCAACAACCTTGAGCTAATTATATATAAAATATGCTTTAATTAATTTCCATACAATTAAGAATGTGGCCAAATCACCAATTTCAAGGATAATTTTTAACAGTCATTTTCTTTTCCTAGGGAGCTCAAGGCTGTCTTGAATCGTTAGCAGTCCAAGCAGGCAAAGGCGGGAGGTTGTGGGCTATAGGAAAAAACTCAGTAGAGTACCCAGCTGGGAGAAGCAAAGCCTCTCCTGTTCAGAGAAACAACAGTAGCAGCAACAAGGCGAAACCACCTTTGGGGGCCTTGGCTCTTGACAGGGCATCTGATTTCCAAAGAAAATGAAGACAGAAAGTCAAGCATATTCAAAGTGAGTTTTGTACAGTTGGATCCGTTGTCCCCCAGTTTAGGTTGCCTGAGAGGGCACCAGCTAATCTCCCCCGGGTTCCTGCCTTGGCTATTGTTTTATTGTGGAGTTAGTGTTATCACCCCTGAATGTGTATTTGTTTGACATTACAGTCAATGATTTGCAACACCAGGATGAGGTGCCTTTAGAAAACTCCCTCCTTGTCCTTGTTCAGGAGATTGGGAAATTTACCCTGCCTGCATGGGTGGAGCAGATTCCAAATATGCCTGTAACCTACGTGGATGTGTCCTACCCCCCAAGCTCAACCCCCCCCTCCCCGCCGGCCCTTGGCCCTGCTCACCCAAAACCCTGTCTGTAGCTCCTCTCTCACTTGAGAGCAGTCCCAGGAACTGAAAGAGAATTGATTTTTCACTCTCTTCGCGAGCATCTTGTCACTTTAAGAAGAATTTAACTGCAGGGGAGAACTTTCCTCCTAATAAACTTTCAATTGGCATTTTGGGGTTTAACCTTGTATTCTGCTTTACTCTAGTCCATGTCTATTCCACCCCTCCCCCAACACACACACACACACACACACACACACACACACACACCTGCTCAGGCACAGTATGTCCCTGTGTGACAGGTCCGTATTAGCTGAGGCTGATACATTTAGCTACATTAGGTCCTGCAATCTTATCACTAAATTATACATATTACACCAGCAGCCTATTGGTAAAGAAGGTTAAATTAATTTACATTCTGCTCATTATCTGCTGCTTAAATGACGCATTTTATCCCTGAGATTTGGCACACAATCTCCTTACCAGACCCCACACATTTCGCCGAAGACAATGCACTTACATTTGTAGTGGTTTTTAATCTGATAAGACTCTAATTTGCTTAAGTCTTTTAAATAAGGGTTTTAAATGTTTCGAGCCGTTTTCTTATTGAATTTCCTCTAATTCCCCCAAGATCATAAAGTATATGTGTAAAGTAAATATTTCCTCCCATTGCACTGCCAGCCAATGACCTATAACTAAGTCAATACCAATTCAGCTCTCTTCTGCCCAAAGTGTTTACTAATCATATTCCAGTTTCTTCTTCTAAACCTCAGCCATTGCTGTAAGTCCCCATGGTACCGTGTCCCTAAAGCTTCATTTTACAAGACCCCTATCACATCAGAGAATACTACTACTACTACTAATTATTATTATTATTTAAAAATTCCCCTCTGTAGTAGCCATTCCCTTCTTCCTTGTTTCTTCAAGATCAAAACCCAGAATAGTGAGGCTGATCTGGCAGCTTGGGGCATTTTTAAAACTCCATGCTGTGGAAAGCTGGGGAGCTCAGCAGAGTCCAGAAGATGGCTAAGCCCACCTCGCATTAAACCCACAAACTTTTAAGTTCTGACGGCTCTGCTCCATTGAAGCATCATTCACCGTGGCAAATACACATGCATGAAGGATCTCCAGCCTCCGTAGGTGAAAAATCCCAGGGTAGATGACGGCTGCTCACGGTGCTAGTGCATGGGCAATGTTGAAAGTGCTGGAGATCTGCTGGCAGCCTAGAAGCCTAAGGCAATAAGGATCCTCAAATTATATGGATCCATTGGAATCTAGAGGACAATTAAGACAATCTTCTAGAGAGCGCCAATGAAAGTAACAACAACAAAAGAATCCAAATATAGATTGTTTCTGTATTTCTCTTGCTCCCCAGCTCTCCAAGGAACTGACTCAAGATGAGGACTTTCTTTGTATTTTTCCAACCAGAATTTCCACCTTTTCCTATCTCCTCATCACATTACCTCATCACAGTACATGCTCTGGATAGTTGATATTGGGTAACACTGTGGCCCAGGAGCCCAACAAAGGACCGATGGCAGCAAAACTCTCCTGTGAAGTCTAGCCAGGAGAAAAGAGGCAGATGGGAAAGACCAATGCATCTTTTCAAATGACAAATTCTCGATTGTGGAAGTTTCGTCTACAGAAGACTTGGGGTAGCAGAAATGAGGAAAGAAGTTGAAAGTTCAGGAATCATATCCATTTTGGAGTTCAGTACCACTGTGATCTCTGACTTGGTCTTAACTGGTTCTAGAGATCACTGGGATGTGAACCCTCCACTGCAGAGGTACTTGATCCAGAACAAGAAGAATGAGGGCTGGATTCCTCAGTCTTTGAGGAGAGGATGCCCAGGGCTGAGTTTCTGAGTCCAGGAGATGCCATGGGTTATCTCTACCGGATTTTTCTGGCTTGCTCTTTCAAATAAAGACCCTCCAGGAAGGAAACGGTGTGATGTGGGGTTAGGAAATGTTTTCAGCTCATATTCGTTACTGCTTGCCAGTCTTAAAGTCATCTTTCACGTCACACTCTTTAGTGTTAGTTGCAAAGGCTCTCTGGCCATCACGGTCAGTGAACTGCTGGTTGAGCTGCAAAGCCAAACTGTACGCAGTGGCGGCTGCCTGGCTCTGGGCTGGGACCCAAGCAAGTGATCCTCTACTATTGGAAAGAATCTGTCCTCCAAGCTCATCCACAAGATGGTTCAATTAGAGGTTTCTGAACTGTCTGGCTGTGGAGGGACAGCAATCCTGCCGGGTACAGTCCAGTTCAAGGACAGAGACCAGCCAGAGGTCACGTGATGGGAGGGAGGGAGGGAGAGAGAGAGAGAGAGAGAGAGAGAGAGAGAGAGAGAGAATATGTGACATAGTGGTGTAAGGCTCAGAGGTCAGCTGGAGACCTTGCACCCTGCCCAGAAGTAACCCTTTCTCCCCTCTTTCCATCGCCTTGCTCCTTTGCACGTAGACCAAGCTGGAAACAGTTCCCACAGCCATGAAACTGAACCAGACATTTAAAATGTCTCTGTGGCTGATTCCCCCCCACACCCCATTCTCCAGATGGAATTTTAAAAAATGCTAGTTTGTTAAAAGGGGTGATTCTTTTGTAAATCAGAAGTCTTTAGATGTGCTGGTCTCTTTAAATGGTACCCAAGCTCTGCTAGACCAGTCTCCGAAGTTTTAGAGCTACTGCTCCTTGGTGGTGGTGGTGGAGGAGTAGCTTTGTGGCACTGGGAGGTACAGGAAGAGCTCTTGGAGGATTGGAGGGAGCTGAAGTCACTAAACCAACAAGTCCTTAATGCTCGCTGCATTTCCCTGTGGGTCCTCCAGATGTACAGGGTGCTCACTGAAATGTTCATTCAATTTCTGAAAAGTAACTATTCATGTAACTAAGTAAGAGAGAAGGGTAGAGTGCAAGTGTGGACGAACACACACACGCACGCACACACGCACAGAGAGGGAGAGTGAGAGAATGAGGTTAAACATAGATATTCAAGCTCAATGGGAAGAAAGTAGCAATGGATAACTGAAGTCACTTAAAAAAACAGTTGGGTGAACTTGCTGCCTTTTCTTTTTCTTTTTTTCTCACCTCTCCAGCTCAGGTCCACGTCCCTTTCTCCTTCTCTCCTTCCTTTCTGTTTTCTCTCTCCCAGACATGCTGGTAGCTAACATTCAGCATTAGTTGTCATGGTGACCATAAATCACATAAATCCAAAAATACCCACCTATAATCTGAGATGAAGCTTTTATTTCCCTAGCGAAATAATATTTTAAAAGCTGTCATCTGACAAAAAAAAAAAAAAAAAAACACACCTCATTGTAGTAACCCAGGGAGCATATTACTTCTAAAGGTTTAAATTAAAATGTCAGCCTGTTAAAAAACATGCCAGGAGAATTTTGGGCACTTCTCGTGTCAAATCCTCACAAAGAGGTCGACTCCATCACTCTGGTCACTCTAGCGCCCGTGGACCATTTTGCAGATTCTCACTGTTTCAGTTAATGTCGCCCCTCCCAATTAACTTGAGTCCTCACAGACTCAAGGCATGGAATTGCGGGGAGGGGGGGTATGCAGCTTCCTTCTAGATCAGAGATGTGTGGCTAGTCTTTTGGGCGATCTAGTGTGCGGCCTGTTAATCACTGCCCCAGGTGAAAGATGTGGGCTTTAGGGGACAGGGAGCAGGTCAGGGTCCCTAGGCGGGTGGAGCGGGGACGTGACAGAAGTGTTAGGGAGAAAGGCTGGGGGCAGGAGGGAGACCTGGAGGCTGGGGCTGGGTGGCCAGGAACTGTGGTTAAAGCCTGCCTCCCAAACGGTCGGCCACAGTCTCCCACTCCTTCCTTTGCTGCTGGAGGAAACTTTCCCAGTGGGAGAGCCAGGGGGTGGAGGGGAGGGAGATGCGGCTGCACTGGGCCTTTTGTCTTCTACCTTGGGCTTGTTGTCTTTTGCTTCTCTTGGATTATCGGGTATTCGCCTAGATGAAGAGCCATTAATTACCCATTCAGTCAATATTAGGAAGACGACAAAGCTTTTTACATAGGATTAAGAAGACATCAGGTTGTTCCATTAGTATATTCCTGCTCACGAATAAGCTTTCGTTATACATTTCCTTTTCCCTCGAGTCGCTCCAACAACTACTGCATGTTTTAGTAGCCGCCTGCAAGAGACAACAACCCCGGCAGCCGCGAGGAAACTTAGCGCGAGGAGTGGCTTGTCAGCAGGGAGCTCCGTGACCTGTCGAGACCACCTCGGGCCGCAGGGCTGCGAGGGCATTGACTACCTGCTGACCACCGGTACCACCTGCCCGACCAGGGAGATGCCACGAAGGCCTCGGGCAATTTTCTGCCTCTAAGCTGCAGGTGTGATGGGAGCGAGGGTTGGTTGGGTTGGGTTGGAGACTGAAAAATGCAGAACTCCCTAGACAACCCAACCCCCTCTCCGTTTTTCTCCTCCAGTACTAGGGCCTTGGTCCCTGGCTACTGTAAGACTCTCCTGTCCCTCAATTCCCGCACCGTCCACTTGGACTTCATCTTCTCTAGCAACGCATAGGGGTTCGGGGCCGGGAGAGCAGCCCTAGGCACCACCATGTCTGCGTTTTACTAGACCTACTTTGGTGATCTCGCTGGTATCCAGTGCGCCCACTGAAACTGTTTCATGCTAGCCAAGGAAAATCGAGATTTTGCTTTCGGGGGTTACACTGGAACTCCACGGAGTACGTGCTTGGCAAACATTTGGTGATTAGTTGGGGGAGGGCGACGAGGGGAGAGAAGTTCGTGGGGGTCCTCTGAAGACGACTTGGTACAGAGTTGTGCTGAGTACAGAATGCAGAACCTCAGCCGTTTCCACGAGCCCCAAGCAAATGAATGGCAGCTGTGGTAGGCTGGCTAAAACCCGTAGGTCAGGCCGGGATGCAGAGCCAGGGACTGGGGCTTTCAGGCCTGCACCCACAAGCGCCGCCCTAAACTTTCTGAGTTCTATAGGGGAGGATCACATCATTTTATAAGATCTACAAAACGGATTCTCCATCCTGGACATTATCAAGGGCGCTGGGCACCTTCTAATTGGGGGTGAAGCCATTTCTCTCACTAACTTTTCGTCTCTTGGTGCGCCATTCCTCCCAGGTGGGGAGGAAGGAAAGTCTGCCTCAAGGGAAGAGGTCTGTGGGCCTTTCCGCCTCTGAGAGCTGGCCCTTGTCCACTCAGCCAGCCTTTAGCCTTCCAGAAGATCTACCGGGGTTTGGCAGCCAGGGTGAAGGGTGGGATAAGAGTCAATACTAGACGCCATTATTCCCTATCAATATAGAACAGGACATCAGTATTATCCCTTAAAAAAAAAAAGAGTGTGTGGTTGTAACCATTTTGTTGTTGTTGTTGCAATTGAAAACCAACAAAACCTGGGCGATTGGGGCCCAGAGACGCTAAAGCTGCTGCTGTTTTTAAGCAGGCCAAGGCTGAAGATTCGCAGGTTCCCTAAGTAAGGTCCTCAAAGCACAGTGTAGCGAACGCCTTTCTCTCCTGCCCTAGCTTTGGTCTGTCTGCTCTCTTTAAACCCGGCAAACCGAGATGTTTTTTTTCAGCATTTTCTGCTGTCCAGTCCCATCCCTTGCCTCCTTCTTCAGCAAAGGCATTAAACACGTTTCTCTCGGGGCCGAAAGGTGGAGAAAGGACGCAGTGTCAGCCTAGGGGACCAGGCCCCCCCACCTCGCGCGCCCGAGACCCGACAGTCCTGGATAAGCCAAGCACCGTTCGCCTACTTAGCGAAAGCGAACGTCCAGGGGCACCTGCCCAACCTGGGGCTGCAGAGGACAGGGCCTCCTCTGCTGTCATCCGCTTCTTACCCACCTTGACTGGCTGCACCCCACTCCAGGTTGCGCCTGGCCGGGGGGGGGGAGCCTTTTGCCCCCAACCTCCAACCCCCAATCCCCTTCACTAAGTCTGACCCGGAGGCCACCTGTCACGCAGAAACCGATCGCGGGCGGGGTGCGGGGAGAAAGGGGCCGCCGGAGTGTCCCCGGCTTCCGCACGGCCCGGGCTCGGAGGCCGCCCGCCCGCCCCGTGCGAAGCCGGATCGGGGAGCCCGGGGGGCTGAGCCCGCGCAAAGCCGTCTCCCCGGAGTCCTCACTGCTCTTGATTTTTAACCATATCTCAAACATTCTCCGGTCTAATAATTTATTTTTACGACCGATTATTAAACAGAAGAAGAATTTAACACAATCTTAATGACAGAAATCACCAGACGTTATCTCTGCATTGCCCCCATTTAACTCCGCGGGGTTAATCCTAGACAAGTGAGCGTTTAACTGGCCCCGCAGTTCGCCGGGCGGTGCCGCGCCGCTGTCGGGGTGCCGAAGCTCGGCCAGGCCAGAGACCTGGGGCTTCTCCCAAGGCTGCTTCTCCCCCGGTATCCCCCAACACCCAGGTCTTGGCGGTCTGGGGGGTGGGAGGGAGGCTTTGTTTTTCTTTTTAGTAAAACATTTTGTTTACTTTGCGGGGGTCCCCAATCGCCGCCCCCTCCCTGGTATGTTTGTATCCTTACACTTTAATCCGGAAGGAGGGGGTTAGGGGCCGAAGGCCATGGAGGGGGGAGCTTTATCTCCTTAACTATCAAAGGTCAACAACCTCCTAAGGCTAAGCTCTCCTAGTCCTGGAACCTGGACAGCGCGGGTGGAGAAAGGGGCCCTTGGCGTATTTCCTGGATTTTCCAACAAAATCTCCCCTTCTCCCCATCTTTTGGACACACACACACACTTCACTGAGGGACACACCAAAGGCCTACGTTGTGCGCTGGGGACGTACTTTCAACACAAGCCAGCAGGCTTGGCACAGCAAGATCCCTCCATTCGCCCAAGACGAAAGCAGTTACAAGCCGACGCCTGACGACCTAACTGTACAGCAGGCCGGCAGGTTCGTTTCAAGGGGGTACACATCCCGTTAACACAGCGCCCCAACGCTCTCCATCCGCCCCTTTCCCCAATCGCTAGAGGAGCACCTCTACAAACACAGCTTTGCAGGGCTCGCCTGCTGCCTTGGAAGAGTTGCGCACCCAACACGACTGGGTGGGGCATGGCCGAGAGCCCCCAGGTCCTGGTGGACCCGGGTGGTGCAGCGCGCAGTGGGCCACCGCGAGCGACAGAGGTCGCTGTTGGACCACTTTTGCAGGCCGACTAGAGGCACGAAGGTAGGCTGGGGCGTGAGCGGGGGATCAGACCACTGGGAGAGGCGCTTCGTCTCTGGAGTGCAGTATAATTTGGGGGAAAGGAATTACTGTCTCTGGGACGGCTGCTTTCCGTCCCACCCAGAGGTCGGAACTCCAAGTTCAAGCACAAGGCGTGCCGTGTCTGGTGGCGTCGCCTGCGTGTTTTTCACCCAAGCCCCAGAGTCCCGGGGGCGGGTGCCCAGCGCGCGGCCTGCGCCTCCCTTCAGGCCTTACCATTGGCGCCGGGATGCTGCCGAGGGAAGAGCTTGCTGCTGGCTGCCTCTTTCCGGCTCTCGGGAGAGTCTGTGAACTCGACCTTTTTGATTTCGGAGTCTTTGGAGAAGAGGCATTCAACGGCCGCCGGCTGCACGCCTGGGCCGTGGCCGAGCCCGCCCCAACGTGCGGTGCAGAAGGACGCCCCGGAGCGCGGCCGAAAGGAGCCGGGCACCGGGTTGGGGTGAAGGGGGCGGGGCGAGGCGAGGCAGGACGGAGAAGAAAGAGGGACAAAGAGCAAAGACCCAATTAGAGCGAAAGGCGAACGGCACTCCCAATCCCCAGGACCCTGTGGTGGCAACCCGGAGCGGGGCTGTGTGGTCCACGTGCCTGCCAGCCTCCGGCGGTTCCAGCCCGGAGGAGAGCGCCAGGACCTTCTGCTGGCCCCAGGCCGCTTCCTCCTCCACTGTCGCCTCCCTCCGACAGGGAGAGACCCGACAGCGTCCAGGTGCCGAGCGTCTTCCAGCCGCGATTGGCCCCTCGTGGGGATCGGCTGGACCTTGCAAGGGGTGCCAGCGCTCTTGCCGCCCTGACCTGGCGCAGTCGCCTATCCGGTGACCCGGACGGGAGAAGCGGGATCTTACCTAGTTGCACACACGCCGACACTAGTTTGCGGCAGTTGGTCTCCATTCCCCGTTTATCTGCAAAACAGGAGACAAGGAGGGCTGTGAGCCGCAGCGCCCGTCGAACGCGCGCAGGGCTCAAAGAGGCGACATCTGGGGAGTTCCTCATCCATGCTAGTTATTAGGCGCCTACTGGCTGCAGGCATGTTTGTCTTGAGCTGACAGGCCTCTGGCTGCCCAGCAACACCCAAAAGGGGTAACCTGCTCCCCGGGGACCTCTTTTCCCAGCCGAGCTTTGGGTCTGCTGAGTTGCAGCCAAGGGACCCAGCGAAGGCCCAGCGAAGCCAGCTCATTCCGGGAGCAAGGTGGAAGCACGCGGGAGAGAGCCTCTGTGAAAAACGCATTGGGATGGGAGCGGTCACCTCAGTACACAGAACAGCTCGGGAAGGCCTCTGTGGGGACTGGTGTGGCCCAGGCCATCCTCCCGCGCAGTGGTGTGCAGATACACTGTGGTGTAGCTGGAGCTCAGAAAGCATTCAGGGGACGCCAGAGACACACTGGCCCAGCCCTGGACAGTACGTTCCCTCGTTTGGCTGCATTTCTGTAAGCAAGGGGCTGGTGGCCTAGGGTGCTGCCTCTGGGACTTTCATCCACCGGGAGCCACTTTTCCATATTTAGCCACATTTTTTTTCCCCTTGGAGATACTCACCCGGCCATTTATTTATCCTAAAGTATGATTTAAGATGGCAGGCGAGATGGGGTGGACGGGGTTGAGCCCGACGAGGGCGAAGCGAACGTTCCCGGAGGGCTTCGTGCCTGCCCGTCCAGCCCAGAGAAGGACCTCTTGGGGCGGGTCGAATGCTTCCCCAGGGCTCCCCCTTTTGCCTCCCGCCGCGCGAGCCAAAGCTTTTTCAAATTTCCAACCACAGCGCAGCGAGCCAAGCTTTTAACGCGCGCCTACTTCTCCACCACAGGCACGGCGGGGAGGGGGTGAGTGGCTAGGGGCACCAACGGGTGGGGAGAAAGAGCCGCCCGTGCTTTCCAGACGGAGGAAAAGAAAGGAGGTTCTGAGCCTCCCGGTGCCGCCGCTCGGGACCTTGGCGCCGGCCCCTCTCCACGCTCACCAGGGTGGGCACGGCGGCGAGCCGAGTGAGTGCCCAAGGCGTGCGCGGCCAGCACTGGGGGAGGGAGCGGGTGCTGCCGGGTTGGCGGAGGGGCAGAGGCGGGGCAAGGCGCCCAGGGCCTGGCTCTACCCTGAATCGCTTTTCCCCCCTCCAACCCCCAGCTTCTCTGCCTCTCCAGCCTCGCCCGGCAACCTCTGGCCAAGGTCGCGCCGTCTAGAGAAGGGGCGCCGTGGCGTGGAGGTGTCCAGGCACCGTCCCTCCACCCGCCACCGGGGACGCGGGTAGGGGATCTGCCGATGGATCCTTGTGGGCTCGTAGGCCCAGAAGTAGCAGTTTGGCGGCTCCAGATTTAGTGATTCTGCAGTAAAATCACAGGATTAGTCCCTGATTGAGATGTCTGTTCGTGAGATATTACAAAATTCATTATCACAGCTTTCTCCTAACTCGATATGAAGTAACACAGATGGGATTTTATTAGTCCAGACTTCAAATGTTTACTTATGATAATTTCAGGGGAAATTTGCATGTCATCATCATTTTGATAATCTTTTTTTTTTTTTTTTGTATGTCTGAACTGGCTGCATTATTAGCCAGTAGCCAGGGCATTGCAGATGGTAACTACAAATGGTTTTTATTTTATTTTTTGATGATTGAAATATATGAAAAAAAAAACTGGGTAGAGAATCAGCCCATGATGACACATGTTAGCCCCTACCTGATCTCCCCTGTGGGTTTCAGTTCTAAAGCCTAAACAAAGCAACACAAAAGACATTTTTAAGAACTCACAGGGCACTGCTCTCAGCACTGGGAGGGAGGGCAGGGCATGTTTCTTCCCTCAATCCAACACACCCTTGTGATTTCAAAACGTGTTTTACAGTCAGAATGAACCCCTAGACCTGCATTTAGTGCCTCTTAGAATGACCAGGCCTGCACATTCAGACCAAGCAACTGGGGAAGATCTTTTTTTTTTTTTTTTTTTTTTTTTTTCTGAGACCTCCAATTCCTGCCTGCCCTGTCAAGAGAAGTCTGTGACAAATTTGGCTGCCAGACTTTGGGACTGACTTGGCTGGCTAATCTCACAAATTGAGATGCGGAACTTTTTCCTTATGGGAAGTTGTTCTCGCCCTCCCTGCCCCCACCTCCACAAACACACCAGAAGTTCAAGTCCAAGTTGGAAGGTATAAGTTAGGCAATCTTGTTTAGGTCAACTTGAGTTTTCCATTGTGACCACACTCAGAAACACGACATAGCTAATGGAGACTCAGGAACCAACCCCAATCGCAGAGCCGGCAACCCCTATGAAATAGAACAATTTGCTAGCAAAATACTTTTCTGGAGATTGCCTCAAGAATGAAATTGTAA
Source organism: Ochotona princeps (assembly GCF_030435755.1). Taxonomy (NCBI): domain Eukaryota; kingdom Metazoa; phylum Chordata; class Mammalia; order Lagomorpha; family Ochotonidae; genus Ochotona; species Ochotona princeps. Next base: position 34,638,172 of record NC_080838.1, read on the forward strand.
GAAAAAAATATATATACTTCTAATAATTCCAAATCCCTTCCTATTTCCCTCCTGCCATTTATGCTGTTGCCCCATAGCAAAATCGTTAATGGAAAGTTTAAAAATAAACAGCACCAGAACATATGTTTTAAATAAACCAAATTGGTATGATTAACCAGTAAATTAATTTGTTGGGTAATCATTTAAGAAAAATAAAATACTGCTTGATGCAGACTTTATTTTTTAAAAACCATGTGTAAGTCTTCTTTTAAACCAACTAGCAAAGATACTACAGGGACATTTGAAGACAAATAGGCTCAACTTCAGAACAAAGCACCTGAATAATTCAGGGGTAGTTTTGTCGAGTACAGTAAACCTTCCGCAAGTGAAGGCGGCTAGTGCATTCTTACGGAAAATTTCACGATTGAAGCCTAACATGTTTATTTTACATTGCATCAGCAGAACTCAGTTTACTTTCCTTCTGGGTTTTGTGTCTTTTTAGCATTACTGGTATTTGAATTTTTGATGGATTTCTCCCCCAAATGCTATTTTATGCATCTAAGACATCTCATGCTGAGGCATGGTTTAAAAAGACAATCAGGGAAATCTCTCAAAATCAAATGTAGATTTGTTTTTGTTAAGAGTAGTTTCAGGGTATAGATGGTCGTTGTTTTGATTTGTAATAACAAGCGTTTTCCTCCATCAGTTTACCTGAGCAATCCATACTTTTCGCACCACACAACCCTTCTGATTCTCCAATTTTCTAAACTGCTTAGGAAACAAAGATGGTTACACTGGAGTCAGGAGAGGAACATGTTTCTCAGACTTAGAGCTTTCTTTCTTTCTTTCTTTCTTTCTTTCTTTCTTTCTTTCTTTCTTTCTTTCTTTCTTTCTTTCTTTCTTTCTTTCTTTCCTTCTCTCCTTCCTTCCTTCCTTCCTTCCTTCCTCCCTCCCTTCCTTCCTTCCTTCCTTCTTTTTCTCTTAATCGCCTGTTGGAAAACCGCTTTCCTCCCTGCATCCATTTAAAATCTATCTTGTGAAGCGCCAAGACTGGAGTTGACTGGTGATCAATTTAAAGGATTTATAATCCAAAGTAATTGTGCGCGCTTGGCATCCAGGCCTGGCTCCCAGGTAATCGCTGGGGACTGAGAGGTCACGCTAACTGCCAGTTAAGGTGGAATCTCTTTTTCCAATGGGTAATAATGGGAAGGGGGCTAATCTTCCAGTAGCTGCAACTTTGTCCCCAGGCCCTTTATCTTGAGAACTCTAATCCTCAGCCTGAAGGTTTGTCCCCGCAGCGTTGGCACCAAGATTTCCGGGAACATACCTCGTTTTCAATGCCAGCCATGGTCTGGCTCCCCACTCAACTTGAGCACCGCGTAGATTGTCAGTGCCTGCGGCCAGGGCGAAGGGAACAGGGCTTGGCGAGGTCTGCTTGCCAACTGCTTTCCCTCGGAGGGGGAGAAACTCAGCCGGGGAGCCACAAATCACCTCCGGTGAAGATTCTCCAAAGTGGAACAAATTTCCAGACTCGCATTATCTCACATCCCTACGGGAGAGATGACCTCCACTTACCAGCTACCGGGAGAGCGCTGCTGCCTCCGCGTCCCACACGGCTCTTCGTTGGGTGCTTTCCACAAAGCCGAAGCTCCGGCTGCACCGCCGGCGCCCACAAACCGGGCCCAAGAGGACGACAGGGCCCCCGAGGGTGCTAAGTTCCCAGAGTGTCCACGGGTGCGCGGGGCGGTTGGGAGGGACTCCGAAATCTAGCCGGCGCAGGCAGTTTCTTTCTGCTTCTCTCCAGCTTTCTCGCTCCGTCTCGCACTCGCTCTCCCCTCCCTCCCTCTCATCCCTCTCTCTCTCTTCCCTCAGCTCCGACTGCGTGTGGGGAGTGACGTGACGTCAGCAGAGATTCCACCAAACTCCAGTGCACAGTGGCGCGCGGGCGGGCCGGCGGGCGGGCGGCCGAGCCCGGCTGCGCGGCGTGCGATCCAGGAGCGAGCACCGCGCTCGGGCGAGCGCGGGGGGAGCGCGCAGAGGCGCCGAGAGACAAGGCTGGGGACGGCGGTGGACGGCGGGCGGCCGGGGTGTCGCACGAGTCGGGGGAGGGAGAGGAGTAACTGCGGTGTGGGGTGGGGAGAGCAAGCTGGGGAGGGCAAGGAGGAGAGGGAGTCCGACAGGAGCCTGCCTCACGGCAGGAGCGTGCGCTGGCACCGTGGAAAGGAGGAGGACAGAAAGGGAGGCTAGGATGGAGGGGAAAGAGAAAATGATCTGTGCCAAATCGGGAGCTCTAAGCAATTAGAGAGGGGGCGGACCAGGCCTTTGGGAGTCAGGATCGTCCTCGTGGGGGAGTGGGAGGAAGGGACGGGAAAAGTGGCCGACGAAATGGAACAAAGGACAGTGTGTGCAATGGGTTGCTTTGGGGCGAGGCGAGTGGGGTGTGGGATTGAGAGCGTACGTGCGACCTCTCCCTAGGCCTGCAGCGTGGACGTAAGAGGTGGCGGCGGTGAGGCAGGGAGGGAAGTTTGGGGCCCGCAGTTGGGGGGGGGGGTGATGTAGAGGTGGGCGGAGTTGGGTGGGTGAGCTAGGATGGCCCAGGAGAAATGAGCAAAGATGGGGAGTGTGAGGCAAAGAGGGTGGAAGGGCTACGATCCGGCAGGCGAGCTGCACTAGTCAGCCAGAGAAGGCCGGGGCGGCTGGGCCCAGCCCGCGTGGCGTGCCCGAGGTCAGGGCCTGCAAACCAGGCGCGCTACCGGTGTCGGCGCGCAGGTGGGCACAACCAAGCACTGACTAGTGTTCACCAAGCAATTGCGCTGGACAAGGCTCGGACGCTGCTAGAGTCTAGAGTTTCCTCTGCTGTGTCTGCACTGCACAAGTTCACCTTGGGTCACGGATATCTCATTTTTTAAAATGACGAGGTTAAGGTTCTGGCGAGGATGGGATTAAATTGCAAAAGATGGAGGTGGGGGAGGGGGCCGAAGCTGCCCTCCAATCCGCTTTTATTCCTCAAACCATAGCATCTGGGAAGTTTTCGGGGCCACCCACACCCACCAAGTGTTCCCCACTTCTGAACTCTGGGTTTTCTACAGATTTTGGCTTGAGCAAGCCGTGTATTTTGGTAGCCAGGAAGATATTTTGACTGGATCCGCCTTTGGGTGAAAGAACTATAAATATGATTTGCCTAGAGGACCAGGTGCGAAGGCTGCTGTCAGGCATGTGGAACAAAGTTCTTTCAATCTCAAGGGCGTCCTGTTAAACGTATTTGTGGGATTGGAAAGTGTGAGAACAGCCATAGCTGGGGGAGGCAGGGAATGAGTGAGGAGGAGGAGTTCGGGTTTTCCCACTCATCAAAATCTCAATACTGCCACCGCTACAGAGCCGTCCTTGAGGGTCCCCACTGCAGAATAACCGATCCCCCTCAAAGTTAACTTGCTCTTCCTAGATCAACGCAGCACTGCTTGCAGTTTTAGGGAAATAGGATGACTCCTTCGGGAAAATTCGCTTCACGTTTTAAGCAGCTTGCTGTCCCAGACCAGCTCCAGGTCGCCACGCAGGTGCTTGGCTTCCTTGCGTTTGGGGACTGTCTGAAACATGTTGTGTGTTCTCTTGAGTGACTCCGTGTTTTGAATTCATTTGAGTAGCAGTAAAAACAGGCAAACAAACTCGCTCAATTTGTTTTGAGTGCTAAATCCCTTCACTTTGAAACAGCTAACAGTCGACAGATGAACTCATTTTAGAGGAAAGGTTGGTCTCTTCCGCCACGAAGGAAGCCGAGGCGATATCTATATTTTAAGCTATCCTCTAACCTGTTTGGAACATCCATGAATACTGGAACTAACACTGGAACTTTCTCTCTGTCTCTGCCCCTACCCCCTTAGCTCGCTGTAGTGTTATCAAGGGAGAGAAGAGGAGCAAGTGCACGAGCTGTTTTAAATTTTTTATTTTCTTCTCTACCTCTAAGAATCCCCCCCCCAACCCCCTCCTTTTGAAACCTTGCAGGGGCAACCCTTAAAAAAATACTCAGCAAGTTCCACGATTGAGCTCCAGTCGCCGCAGACCAGAAAACATAGTTCGAGAAAGACATTTTCATCCCTGCCCATCCGCTTGCTGCCTTTGCACCCCCTTAGGTAACGGGTATCTGTGCCCAAACCGTCCCCCTCCCAAACCCCTCCGCCCTTTTCATTTGCGAGAGATTAAGAGGTGCTCGGGACAGAAGGGCCTCGCCTTCAGCTGGTGGCAAGGATGGCGGGAACTCGCCAAGTGAGAAAAGGCAAGGAGAGCAGGGACGGAAAGATTCCTAGACGCGGGGAGAGACTTGGAGACCGGGCAGGGTTCTGCACCGGCGAGAGACGCGCTGCTGCGCGCGTACAGCTCCCCGCCCCCTCCTCCTCGCCGAAATGTAGGGTCTCTGCGAAGCTCACGTTCCCCAGCCTCCCCTCCCCGCCCCCTTCTGTCTGGAGTCTGGCCCGCCAGGGCCTGGTTAACCCCAGTCTCAGCGGCTTGCAGGCACCGCGCAGAGCTTTCGGGTCCTCGCCTCGCCCAGCGCTCGAGCAGCTGAAGTGAGCAGCTGGTGGGAAATGCAAATGGCTCCTGCAGAAATAGAAGATCCAGAATGATTCTCATTCCCTCCTCGAGTGTAGGGAAGGAGCTGGACATACGTTTCACGCTCCTAATCCTTCTTTTACATTTTTAGTCATACTCCTATTAAACAACTAATTAATGCCTAGAATCACCAGGGAATACATTAGGCATGCAGCGGAGAGACAGGGTGCTGGGGGGACTGTGCACCGCCAAGCTGATTTAAGACGTGGATTTCAGGATTTTCCCTCGTCGAAGCTGTAATGGAAGAGAGGGCCGTGGCCGTCATATTTAGATTCCGATTACTACTTCCAGTTAGAAGGGGGTGGAGGGAGCATCCAAGCAAAGCAAGCAATTCCCTGCTCTGCACATGTAAACAAGATTGTAGCATCAAAGGTACCAACTCCTTGAGGGCCAGATCGCTTGGACTGGGAGACACTGACCCACACATCAGCAAATTTCAAGGATGTTACACTTTTACATAAACAACTCCAGTGACTGATCGCCTCCGGTAATTCCTGGTAAAACCCACCGGTTCTAGAATATCTTTAAAATTCCCCCCCCCCCCCCAATCCATCTTTCTTTTACACTTTTCCAAAAATTTAAACTAAGTCTAAAGACAATAGCCTTCCAAGAAACCAGAGCGCTGGACCGTCCCTTCAGCTATTCCTTCGATGTTTTGATTTATTTAATGGGCTGGGGGTACAGAGAATTGAATACAATCAGAACAGCCAAGCACAGCAGCCATCCTGGCTACCTGGGTGCCGAGAATTGGTGAGGATTTGAATTCTATTCCTCCCTCTAGTATTTTGAAGCAAGTGACAGAACTGTTAGAAAAAGAATCAAGCGGGCAGGCTCCAGGAGGACGAAACAGTTGTGATTAAAGTGGGACAAAATCAAAGACAAATATGGGGTAACCCCTGCCAACTCCCTCTTACCCCAGAGTTGGGTTTTGGGGAAGGAACTGTACTTCTTCTGGAGCCTGCTGTGACGGGCTGCGGGCTACCATTTACTTTCTTCACTTGGATTATGATCTCAACCCTCGCAAGCAATTTCCCCAGCTCCTAATCTGACAACAAGCGAGTATGTAAATAGCAATGGCTGGCGATGTTTAACTGCCTCAAACATTATTGATTTGTTGGCTATTCTACATTTTCTTCTCAATCCAGATTTTCTTTTTGAATTATCTATTCAAGGGGCTTGATCGTGCTTCCGATGCTACAATACAATAATTGTTTTTTAAAGGCATTTAAGATGAACCAATTGATTTGCATATAAATTAAAATTACCATGCGTTGCCTATTCTAGTGTTTTATAAGCATCTCGAAATTAGTGCTTAACCACTTGAGCTAAAAGAATATATAAATGTCTGTATTGACTCACTAATGAATTACCTAATTAAAACGTCTGAGAAATGCCGGACGCTGGAAAGATTGTTAAATCAAGACATATTAGGGGGAGAATTGACTATTGGAAGGGGGCCGACCAGCCTCTGGAACGCAGGACGGAGTTTTCAGCGATTCTGAGGCCAAATTTTGGAGCTCGGGTCTTTTTCCTCGGTTGTGAAAGATTTGGGACTTGTTTGTAAATAACAAGGAGCGCTCGGGTGGCTACGGTAGCTAAAGCTCCAGTCTCCGGCTGGGAGCTCACAGTTGGAACCCAGAAACGTTAAACCCGCCAGGCCACGGAGTCGGTCTCTGCAACCTCCCCGGGCGGTTAGGAGAGAGGCAGCCGCGAGCTTTCTCGAGATCCGACAGTCGGAACCAAAGTCGGCTTTTAATAGATATGCTAACTGAGCACTTACCTTCGTCCAGAGAATAGGAATGAAAGGTAGCGCTTCTGAAGAGAGGCGGTGCAAAGGCACGCCATAGGAGCTCAGAAAAGGCTGGCGGCGCGAAATCTGTAGCCTGGGGGCTAGCCAGCATCCCCTTTCATTTCAAGCACTTATTGATTTGCTGTTGTCATCTTTGGCGACGCAGAAGGACTCTTGAAAGAATTTCTGATGGAGCTCTGATCTGAGAAAGGAGGTGACCTGCCTAGACTCCTACCAAATTCTTAATTACCACATCAACTGCCTTTTTTTTTTTTAAATCCCGCACTCCACCGCCTTCCCCCATAGCAACCAACCGAGTTTGCTTATTCTGAACTTTTTAATTATTCAGAAACTCCCTTACCTCGCAGTGGCTTCACTGTTGCAGCGTCTTTCTGTCTCAACCTTTCCCCGCTTTTCCGTGCCAAGGCCTCTGTATTGATCCCCCTGACCTCTGGCACATCTGGAACGCCTGCAATCTCTCAATCTTTGCAGATTTGAGGATGGAAGACTCCTGCCCTCTTCTTTGCTGTGCACACACTCTATGGGATAGGAAGACCCACACAGACTGCCCCCTCAAACCCCTGGGGATTTAACAGATGTTCCCTGGGCAGCCCATCTTGAAATCTGAAATGCCTGCCAGACACCACTGTGACTCGCTCTTCCTTTTTTTTTCAGGCAGTTTGAAAATGTGCATAAGTATGTCTGAAACATCTCCACCCACATGCTTTCCCAAATTGTAAAATAAAGAGGAACTAATGCCATGAATTGGCATATAAGTTGCCCTTGGAATCACAACCATCAACTTCAGGCTCTCCCCATCAACTCCTATAGTGCACTCTGAAAGAGAGAGGGAGGGAGGAAGGGGAAGAGAGAGAGAGAGAGAAAGAAATTTCACCAGGAGGTCCCCCCTCCCAGGACACCTGCATTTTGGGGTAACAGGGAAAGCCACAGTAGAGAAGAATCATCTCAGAGTAAATGAATGCAATGCAGGTTCTAGTTTGGAGTTTTTGCTTTAAGATAGGCAGAATCAGACAGGAAAGTATAGGTCAACATGTTCACTGATGTCAGGACAAATTCCTTGGAGTCCTCTGTGGAAAGAGGATCCTTAAAGTCTAGAACTTTTACTATTTTAATTTCATTTATGACTATGGAGATGAATAAAAGAGGAATTGTTTCATTTATCTAAAAGACACCTATTTCTGTGTTTCCATTGAAAGCAGCTAAATACAATTTTTAAAACATCAAATACTAAGTTCATAAAATGAAAGCATAGAGAGACTCTGAACTGGGTAAACCCTTTGAGTTGACTACTCATGCATTCTTAGGAATGAACTGTTGTACTCATGTGATCTTGTTGGATTATTGGCTAATGTTCGCAAGTTCTCACAAGGCCTGACATCCTTGTTTGAGTCCATATTCTTTACAGACAAATTCAGTGGGTATCCTGATTTTACAATAGTCCGTTCTGCCACTAGACTCTTCAAATCAGTTTCAAATATCAAAAATACCTGATTTTATACAAAGCTTCCAGATTTTATCCTGTCACAGTTTCCCCCCCCCCCCTTTTTTAAAATTTTTCTAAGGATAGCTTGCATTGCTATTTAAATTCTTCTCACTTTTTTTTTTTTTTTTTTGGTTCCAGAGAGGACACTACCATCACCACCAACAGCGATTTTGGCATTCTTAACATCATTCTACAAATGCTCCGCCTTTGACATTTCTTTGACTTTTGAGCAAGAGTACAGCAGCTGGGCAAGTGTGGAAAGACATCCTCTTTGAGTAACAGTACGTTTCTGGAGGCAAGGGCCAGAGGTAGGAGGGAGGAAGAGGACTGGACGGACGCTGGCAGCTACTGTAGTGGAAACCAGCCTGGGTTGAGGGAGCTGACTGATGTGGCAGTCATCCCCCACTCCCTGAATTTCTCCACTTGGAGCATTTGTGGATCCTGAAGCAGAAGACATGTACCTTTGTCCATTCCTTCACCACATGGGTTCAGAAGGTCTCTGATACAACAGTGTTTTGGAACCATTACACTTCTACTTGTCATGATCTCAGTGTTTAGGCTTTGAGGTATCTAAGTGAAGCAGATCTGATAGGAAGCCGGAACATTCCAGGAGGCTTGGGACAAATAAGGACCCAAAAGAACACAAAGGCAGACACATCCAGAAGCTTCTGCTATGTGTGTGGCCGTGCTTCCTGCTTCCCTAGCTTTCTAATCCAAGCTTCATGTGGATGGTGACAGAAAGCCTCTGGCTAATGAGGTGTGATCCAGCCTGAATGTTAGAAATTATCACAATTGTTGAGAAGAAAATGAAGTCAGACAACCTCAGATATACTAAATGGATCTAGTGATTTGAATTAATAATAATTATGATGATAACAACCAATATCTACAGCATGCTTGGTTTATTTAGTTATGTGCTAAGCACCATTATATTGGACATCACATCTGTTCCTAAATCATCACTACAAGGTAGGTATTGTCATTTTATAAATGAGGACTGACTGAGACTTGGAGTGATAATGTTACTGGTCCAAGGTTGGTCCTCTAGTATTAGCACAAGCTTAAAGGCCCTTGGAGTAAATTTACTAAGGTCACGTGGCTGATTAGTGGTATAGTGGGAATTTAAACCTAGGTTCGTCCAACTCCAAAGTCCCAAATATTAGCTTTTCCACTGAGCTAGTGGAAACTGGAACTGACAGATTGGAATTCTCTCATGGAGAGGCAGGCATTTAAACTGGAGGTTGTGAGTTGCTAGGCTGTCTTCAGTGAGAGCCTGGTTGCATGCCAGCTCTGGCTCCTGATGATAGCTTCCTGCCCATGCAGACTTTGTGAAACCATGGTCATTGTGTTCCTGTTACCCAGGTGGAAAATCTGGGTTGTATTTCAGGCTTTTGGGAATTGAGCCACTGAGGAGGAACTCTCTGTCCAGTTTTTATTGCTGGTCAAATAAATAAATTTTAAAAATCCTCTGCTGAAAAAAAATGAAATTTCAATGCAGAAGATTTAAAAAAGTGAAAGGAAAATGAAGCAGGAAAAACAAATATGTTACTTGGGTAAATAAGAGATCTGAGAGCTGAAGCAAGTGAGAAATACTTTAAGTCCCAGAGAGAAGGGAGAATAATTGGGTGACAGACAGAAAGTCAGAATCTTGTATTTATCATGGCCAGTTCATTCCAAGGAATAAAAAGGCAAGTTCTAAGATATTTCTCAGTCATAGAAAAATGAATGCTTAGATTGTCAAGATGGCCTGAGCCTAACATACAATGGTACATCAGGCATTTCAAGGAAAGGTTGAATCTAAAGGCAAATTTATTTTGGGGCCAAAAGAAAAGAAGAAAAAGAAAAGCATGCATGGGTTTCCCATAATACACAGTTTCCATAAACTTTTTGAGGATCTATCATAACATCTCAGGAATATAATTTACAAGAACTCTTTCCCAGAGATTATAAGAAAATAATACCATTTCAGAATTAATGTAGGTTTTTGGGAGAACCAAAGAGAGATGAAAATAAGGGTTGAGTAAATAAGACATCTTGATTGCAGGAACATGTCAGTTGAGTAAGGAGTGACATCTAGAAAAACCTGTTAGGAATCTGGTTATTGTGTTAAACTCTGCCAAGCTCGAAGGAGGAGTGATACTTTTGCCTATGATTACCTACTTTGTCTATTTGTGTTTGTATTGCTGAGGAAGGATGTTTGAAATCTGAAAAGAAGTGACTTCTTGGAGCCGGAGCAGGCTTCAGGAGACAGCCTCTAGGAAGGTTAATAGCTGCAAGGACCACGGGTGTGCAGTGCAAAGGTTGGAGGCCAAGTGTCAACCTGGGAGACGGCCAAGTAGAAGAATGAAAGAATGAATCCAGTTTCTTGTTTTGTGGCAAAAATGCTCTTGTTCTGTTGTGGTGTATATAGAAAAAGGATATGAAGAAGTGGGCTCATATCATGGCAAAGAAATCTGATTTCCTTCTAGGTAAAGATTTACTTTTTAATTTAAAGAACAGAGAGAGAGAAAGAAAAAGAATCTTTTATCTTCTGTTTCACTCCTCAAATGCTACAACAGCCAGGAACAACTTTCCCATGTGGGTAAAGGAACTTAAGCACTTGATCCATCTTCTGCTTTCTCAGACACATTAGTAGGAAACTACATCAGACATGGAGCAATCAGGACACAAAGTGGTGCCCACGTGGAATGTTAGTGTTGTAGGTGGTAGTTTGACTCCCTACACGGTAACACCAGCCCTGTGAGTTTCTTTAAAATGGACGTCACCCAGTGTCTATAACAATAGGCTTCAAGTGATTTTTGAAAGAAAGGTTTGAGGGTGCATAACCTAGTTTCTGTTTGTATCTTATGGGTAGCATAATTAAAATTTTTCTAAGTAGAAAAGAGAAACTAGGATTCATGTAAAGTGTGTTCTGGAAGGGATGTAAGAGGATGTCCTCTCGCTTCACCTGGTGCTTTCTGCTACTGAGAAAGCCAGCTGCCCTTTTCAGTAACATGTCTCCATAGGTCCCTAGGTAATGCAATCTAATGCTTCACAATTTCACATTTGCACTGAAGATCTGTCTATTGCCTGAATCTAGTTACGGAAGCAAACAACGTCACATTAAATAGCTCTAATTAATCAAGAGAGGGTATGCCTTCCGTGATCCTTAAAATACTTTTTTGTGCCTTTTATCTTAAAAAAAAAAAGCTGTAAAAAATATCCTCATTGAATGGATGGAAAATTATGTCATGGACACTTTCAAAAAGTTACATCCAGTTATGAAGGATGACACTGGATGAAGCAAATGAGAAACAAAGTCCAAAACATCTGTGTTCAGGCCTTCTTGGCTGACATGCCACTTCTTGGGGGCTGGTTATTATCTTGGTGCTTGAGTAAAGCGCACGTTTGATTTTCACTGTATCTGCCTTCCTGTCTGTGAATAGTTTATCTTTTAATCCATCACTGTACCTCCACGCTAGTTTTCAAATACACGGCGTGTTACTCAATGTTGATAGATTTCCCCTTAGCCATGAGTGTGACAGAGCAGACCGAGGTGATGGTTGTATTTTTCAGCTCTCACATGTAGCAAACAGTGCTGCTACTGTTTCCGTGTCATGATTTTGTTCTTATCTTGGAATTGTACACATACCACACCTTCGGTCATGAGAGAAATGGCCCCACTGATTAGGGCTTTTTATATTTGTGCAGTCTCTTGGAAGGATGTTGATTATTGTGCTCATGTCACTCCTGAGGTTATAACAATTTTTTTTTGGGCGGGGGGGAGATCTAGATGTGTCTTTTTCCACAAGTTTTTTTTTTTTCCTGAGCCTGACTTCTTGAAACTGGTAATTCACTGAAATATGTTCACATTTCTTGACAGAAAATGTTTGAGGTAATCCTGGAACAAATGTGATTTTTTTCATGTACAGTCTTTTATCTGAGTATAAAAGTTTTTTCTTCTTTCAAATCCATATATTGCATGTTGGTCTATTGGGTTAAGCCATCATCTGTGAGGCTGGCATCCTACGTGTGCACCAGTTAGAGTTCTAGCTGCTTTGCTGTCTGTCCAGCTCTCTGCTAATGTACTTGACCACACAGTAGCTGATGATGCAGGAGGTGATCCAAGGGCTTGGGTCCCCGTCACCCACCTAAGGGCTCTCGGTGGACTTCCAGGCTCCTGGTTTCAGTATGACCCAGCTCCAACTGTTCTAGTCATTTGAGAGATGAACCTATGGATGGAAGATTCTCTCTGTCTCTCTCCTCTGTTACTGCTTCAATTACCTAGTTGTGGAATGGTGGAATGATATTTATCAGAGGCTGAGGTGGCTAAGGAATAGGGACAATAGGAAGATGTTGGCCAAACACTATATAATCATAGCAGGGAGGAATAAACTTCAAGAAGTCTGCTGGATGGTGTGGTGACTGCAGTAATGGTAATATATTATGATCTTGAAAAATGTTAAGGAAGTGGATATTTCACTACAAAATGATAACTGTGTGAGGTAATGCACTTGTAAATTTGGCTGGATATAACCATTCCTTAAAACATCATGTTGATCGAGAAGAACCACTGTAACTCATGAGGTTAGCTCTTCCTAATTCAAAATTTTTTGTAAAACTGCAGATGGAGGCTTGGTTGCAGTCCTCACACAGCACAGGCCTGTGTCATTTCTGTCCTGCCATGCTGTCCACAACCAGGTAGAATAAGCTCAACCCTGTGGGAACAGCAGAGAGCTGGGAGTTGCAGGCCTCTGATGGACTTCCTGATGCAGGTGGAGGGTTTCATGCTCACCATCCCAGATGCAGTAACTATTGACCACCCGGACCATTCTGGCTTGGAACCTCAGACCCACACATAATTTGGCTCATCTCTGTAGACACCTAGAAATTCATCTCACATGTTGTCAATTATACCTCACACACAGCCTCAGGAAACTCCCAAAGCAAGAGCAGGGAACCTCCACTATATCCTCCCCAGGAAGGACTTGATTCCTGCTGCCACAAGTCTGGCATGAAGGTGAGGCAGTCACATCACTATTACCTGAGTCACCCATTGTCCCACACCAGCTTGCTTTGACTAAAAACTTCTTTCTGACAAGCAAAAAGAATAAAGTTATAAAAGTAATAGAATATTGGAGATATACTCAAAAAGCTCAGGGTGGGCACTTTGTGTCACAGTTAAGACATCACTTTGGGACACCCAAATCCTATGGCAAACCCACATTCAGCTCCAGCTCTGTTTCCAGTTCTAGCATCCTACTGATGCACACCCTGACAGGCAGCAGGGATGGGTTAGGTAGTGGAGTCCTTGCCAGCATGTGGGATACCTAGATTGAGTGGCAGGTTTCTGACTTCAGTCTAGCCCAGTTCTGGCTATTGAAGTTTTTGGGGAATGAATCACCAAATGGTAAATGTCAGTATATAGCTCCATCTCTATGTCTATGTATGTTTGCCTATTTTTCAAATACAATGTAAATAAAAATTCTCAAAAAAAATTTATTTTATTTGTTATTCTAAAAAGTGTAAGAGTAGTAGGAGTCTTACATATACCCTATATGATATTTGGCTCTTATCCTGCCCCGCTGTAGTCCCTCTGTTTTCAGAGATGTATGAACCAAGAGAATTTTGAATTGTCTTCCTCTTCTAAGAGTAGAGTATCTGCCAACATGCAAGTTAATGCTGTGTCTTTACCATTTAAACAAAACAAGCAAAACCCTTATTTAAGAGACCAAGGAAAGAGACAGACCCAACCAAGACATGAAGAGAGGCTTCCCACCCACTAGGCTTGTTCATAAATGCCTAAATGCTCCCAGTTGATGAGGTTGGAATGCAACTCAGGCTTCCTGCTTGAGTGGCAGCAGCTCCCCAGGTGAGCATTGCTAGGACATGGAAATCAGAAACAGCCAGTTATCAAGCTCAGGCACTCCAAGGTGGTTTTTAACTGCTAGGCTAAATGCCCTCCCAGTAGTTCTTTATTCTTTTACCACCAACGACAGCTGCTGCCTCCTTTCTTCTGCCATTAACGTCCTTTTTCTGGTTTCTGAGTCGCAAAACCAAGTTGGTTCTGTAACGTGCAATTTTTGTAGCTCGAAATATATATTTATTGTTTTCTTATATTGTAGAAGAGGGATTTGTATCGTATTTGTATTCCTAATTTTACCTTTCCAGATGCACAAGACAGGATTGAATAGGAAGAAGAAGGAACCAAGAAAGAGCAAGAAATGACTGAGCTGAAAGCAGAAGGAAAGCAGTCATAAAGCTGAAGATTGTTGCTCCACAAGATGGTAATCTAGTAGATTCATTTTGCAGTGATTTGTTAAATTGAGTTCCAGATGATGGAAATAATATTTCTAGGTCTTTAATGGTCATAAATTGAGTTAAAGAAGAAAGATCAATGAAATCTTTTAATTACACACACAGGAGCAAAGAAAAGAAAAGATAAATGGTTAAGCTGATACAGTAGGGTTCAGGATTAGGGGAAGAAAAGAGTCCTACTGAGTAGAATAGCTTGTAGATTGACTTCACAAGATTGCGATTTTTGAGTCATTCATTTCCCAGGTTAAATTTAAACACCACATTCTAAATAGAAAATTACAGGTGAAGTTAACTTCTTACCTCTCCAATCATTCTTTTTTACCATCCTTTATATTGTAAGGAATCCAGTGATTTAGATTAAACATTGCTAGCTAGCTTTTTTCTTCAAACATTTTTTTTTTCAGGAGGCTTGAAAACAGTGGGAATATACACTGTTTCCAGGCCCTTCCAAAGATCATTTCACTGAAAAGCTCTAACTCAGTGAATTAGCCCAGACCTCCTGGGGTGCAGAACACACCCTGGGTTTGAAATAAGGCAAGATAGGGTATCAGCTTCATGTGTCCTCTCTTACTTGGTTTGATTATGAACTAAACAAACCTGGATTTCTCATTGGCAGAAATTTTTATTAGAGTTTCTCAGAAGAGGAAATGTCCCAGAGGTGCCAATTTTGGTGATGGTGCAGCTCACAGGAAATGAGAAGCCTTTCACGACAGAAACAGTAGACCTGGGAGGCTTGCGTGAAACATAGGGTAGTCTGCAAGCCCCTCTACTGCCAGGTGCACGAGACATTGCTGCCCTGAGGAAATCTATTTCCATATTCTATTTCCTTGTAGGTTATTGATCTATGTCTACTGGTCATGGTCCTTACATAATAGAACAGCAGATGGCAAGAGTTGGGAAAAAAGGAAAACAAATCAGTATTTCTTTGTGAAATTAATAAGAATAAATTCAAAAAGGGATGATTACTGATGATGAGAAAATTCATGGATTTGAATGACTCATCATGTCTGATTTATTAGATTAAAAGTAGGTATTTAAACACTACAAAATTAATACAAATCTAGAACTTCAAAACCACAAATTCTTTGCTAGCATTTTGTTTTAGTTAATATACATTCCTGTTGAAGCAAAAAGTATCTCATTGTTTCTGGAGTTATTAACTGATTGTCACTATTAAGTTTTGAGATTCCTTTTTGGCAGCGTTTTTTCTTTATATTTGAGTTGATATCTCTGGAAAATAAATAGAACCTGCATGAAAAACTTTGAAACCTAATCAGTTCTCCCAATCTTTCTTAGAAGTAAGATAATTAAGCTTCATCATACTATTTTGTTTCATGTCATTTTTAGTATGCTTTCATTAAAAAGGTAGTTTAAAATAGTTTCATAATTGTGAATAAATTCTCTTTGTATCCTGTATTGTATATATAGAGAAGAAAATATATGTTTAAATATTCACAATAGGAGGTCCATGTTTTAGCATTATGATTTTAAATGGGCTGCCATGTATAAATGCATGTATAAATATTTATGCGCATATATACATACATTGCATTTCACCATTTCCTGTAAGTTTGAGATGCTTATATAATTTTGGCAACGAAAACAAATTAAGAATAAGATAAATAATAATCAAATGGGAAAACACTCTGGCTTATTTAGAAAACTCATATAAATTCCTTAAAAACTACCAATTTATCAAAATATTGTCTCATTCTCATGAGTTCATGTAGTGCTTGTTTAAGATCTAGCACAGAGTTTAACAGCAGGCTTCATTCAGGACAGGATAATGCTTAACATGTGAAAACAGAGCTTTATATTTTCTCAAAGCCTTCTCTGAAGTGTTGACGACTTGTAAAACCAAGCAAATCAGATTCAGGCTCTTCCTGCCTCTCCTTTCTGTAATCTCTTCATTCATAGAGGCGATTTCCCTTTCATAGTCATAGCTAGTTAAAATATATTTAATAAAGGATTGCCTCCCAATTTAAGTAAGTTTAAAGTCCCCATGGTAAGATTCTTAGCAAGGGTTATGAAGGAGCTTTTTTCTTTTCCGCCCCCAGAATACCTTGGCATAGCTGCACATAATTAAAGAAATGCATGACTTCGTCTAAAGCTGGCTCTTCTTCGAAATAATGTTGGTGGGAATTAATGAAAATCTCCTTGTCTCAGACCAATTAAAACAAATACTGCCCAGACTGCATGGTTTTGTAGTACGAAATGATAGGTGGAAATATTTTTAGATGATGTGTCCATTTCAATCACTACATCGTTGTGGCTTTATAAAGGTAAAAACACCCCTTCTCTCCTTTCTTCGCCTCCTTCTCCAAGCTTCTCCGTCTCATTTCTTTTCTATTCATCCATACACTCTAAAATCAAAAGGCTGACCAATTCTGTAACTTGAAAACTAAAGTTAGAACCTATGGAATACTTGTTTTTCCTCATATTTCTCCATAGGAATGCTAACTATGCTGGATTAGATTCAATATCCTTTCCTACTTGCAATTGTGATTGATTTATATTAAAGAATCTAATCAAGGTTGTAATAAAGACTCCCAGGTGATTTGGCTAGTGTTTGAAGCAGTTTAGGTTATCAAATCAAAACCAAAACCAAAAGCAAAGCGCCATGTACAGGGAAGACATGGTGCAATGAGTGAAATTCCAAGTGAGAGTGCATTTGGAAAGAAAGGATACTTCTATTTTCTTCCCGGGCTACCTTTGTGAGTAGTAACCCGGGTCAGGCGCCAAGTGCTGCCCCCCTGAGCTGCTTGTGCTGTTTGGCTTAATTCTCGGGGTCAAGGAAGAAGGGATGTGTAGGGACCAATACACAGAGAAATAAAGGAATCCAATTGTCTACCCTGAGAACTCACTTGAATTAGTCAAAATTTCTTTATTTTCTTCAAAATAGCATTAATGCAAAGTCAACATAAAGATTATAAAATAAACCCTACGCTTCAGCATGTTGTCTAATAAAAATTCTTTTTGATTAATTAATTAAATTATTCCGTGATACAGTTCCACAGCCTCTGGGATTTCCCTTCACCCCTCCCCAACTTCCCACTCCCCAACCTTAATTTCCCCCATGTCATTACATTAGTATAGACCTTCACAATCAGTCATAAGTCCATCATTCTGCTATTTAAGTGTATCCTGACATTGCAGGCATGGACAATGGCAGAGTCCAGCTTCCTATTGTCAAGGTAGATTTGATAGGGTCTGGAGTGGTAGCCTAGTGGTTAAAGTCTTCGTCTTGCATCTGCTGGGATCCCATATGGGTGTCAATTTGTGTCCTGGCCGCTCCAGTTTCCTTCCAGCTCCCTGCTTGTGGCCTGGGAAAACAGTTTTAGATGGCCTAAAGCCTTGGGACCCTGCACCTGCTCCTAGCTACTAATCAGCTCAGTTCCAGCTATTGAAGCCACTTGGTGCATGAATCAACAGATGGAAGATCTTTCTGTCTTTCCTCTTCTGTGTAAATCTGCCTTACCAATAAAAATAGAAATAAATATTAAAAAAAATACATTCAACAGTTTCATGTGAATCCATCTTTGATTTGTAAGTAGAGATGCACACTGCATTGTATCTTTACATCTGTATGTGATAGTCTCTAGTATGTAGTTACTATATATCTCCTTAAACAAAAACACATAAAACAAAATTTTAAATGCCTTATTAAATTTTAAATGCTTCATTCAACAGGTTCTTTAATTATATCAATAATTTTAAAGAGCTGTTTTTTATTTGAAATGCAGATTTATAGACAGAAAAAGAGACAGAAATATCTTTTTTTTTTTTTTTTTTTTAAAGTCAGATATACAGAGAAGAGAGACAGAGAGGAAGATCTTCCATCTGATGATTCACTCCCCGAGTGCGACGGCCAGTGCTGCGCCGATCCTAAACCAGGAACCTGGAACCTCTTCCGGGTCTCCCACGCATGTGCAGGGTCCCAAATCTTTGGGCCGTCCTCGACTGCTTTCCCAGGCCACAATCAGGGAGCTGGATGGGAAGTGGAGGTGCCGGGATTAGAGCTGGCGCCCATATGGGATCCTGGCACGTTCAAGGCAAGGACTTTAGCAGCTAGGCCACGCCACCGGGCCCCAATATCTTTTTTTTTTTTTAAGTTTTTATTTATTTATCTTATTGGAAAGATTCCTAGAGAGAAGGAATTTCAGAGATTTTCTGTTTGCTGGTTCACTTCCCAAGTGGCCGCAACAGCCGGAGTTGAGCTGATTTACAGGAATTTGCTTTCCATCTCCCACGTTGGTGCAGGGTCCCAAGAACGGGAGCGATCTTCTGCTGCCTTCGCAGCCCATACGCAGAGAGCTGGATTGGAAATGGCGCAGCTGGAACAAGAAACAGTGCCCATAGGAGATGCCAGTACCACAGGCGGAGGGTTAACTGGCCAGCCCCGTAACTCTACCAACAATACTTTTCAAAAATTAAATTTGGTTTAAGTGAGCAAAGGTCTTCAGGACATTCAAACACAAAAAACTTAGTTCCATAAACCCATGTCTTTATCAGAATAACCCATTATCCAAAAAGGTATAGGGAGAAAAAGTCTTCATTCAAGGATACTCTTCATCTGCAGTGGTAGAGGTAGGCTCATTCACAGTACAGCAACAGAATGCTCTGGGATGCGAGGCCCGGACACCCCAGCCTCCAAAACTACTTACCTCAGCATAGGACGTGGGGCCTGTGATTCTCGTAGTGCGGGTACCAGGCTCAAGCCTATGCTCATCACCTGCTTCTGCAAAGGGGCTGCCGCCTGCACTTTGAGTTTGGTTACGGGATTGTGTCCATTAGTCCTGCCTACAGGTAGGACACCGAGGAGGTTGCTCACTCTTGCACAGAAACCTCGGCAGTGGGACATGAACGGTGATTTGGAAGTGATAACCTAAGTACCTTCTACAGGGACTGTGCAGGTGCTGCGGATTTGTTCTGTTTGACTTCTTGGCGATTCCCGGTGGTTCTCCACACTAAACAGCTCTGGTGGGAGTCCCGCCAGTCAGTTGCAAGAAATAAGGGATGACTGTATTAGTTCCGTTGTAAATATAGTAAACAGGATCAGCTAAATTTCTACATGCCTATGTAGACTATTTACATTGATGAGTAAGTAAGCCTCACATTTGCTTGTCTAGGTGTAGTTCTTCTGTTCAAACTTCCAGAAGCTGTAGCTAAATGTAATGCATCTTTACAGTCCCGTCACAGTTCCTTGATATCAACGATTGTAATTTATTTAATGGAGGAAAAAATAGATCAAATTGACAAACTGCTCATGCGCTCACAACAAGCAGAACTGAAAATGGCATACCTGGCAATTATGGTAAGAGTACCAGTGGGATTGACCTGTTGGCAATCTGCCCCCACCTTTTAATGTTTCATTGAAGTCAAAATGCCCTTACATACCTTATATAATTCTTAAATGACTGCAATTACCCATCCGGTCCAGGCAAAGCTTGGAGACTAGAAATCCATTCAAGAGTCTCCCATAGGGGTGAGTAGGATTTGGGTACTCTGCTGCTGCCTTCCCATCTGTATTAGCTGAGAGCTGGATCAGAAGTCGAGAGGCTGGGACTTGAACTTGCACTCATACAGATGCAGCATTGCAAGCTTTCCGAAGGTGTCACTGTAATGGAGAGAGAGCCAAATGCTTACAAGGTTGGATCCAAGTACATGAGTCCCTGCCGTCCACGTAAGAGGCTGGGGTGGAGTTCCTGACTCCTGTCTTTGGCATGACCCAGCCTTTGATGTTTTGAGCATTTGGGGCTAAGCAAGCAACTGGAAGATCTCTGCTTCTTTCCTCACCTCTCTCTCTGTGTTTCAAAATAGAATAAAAAACTTTGAAATGTTTCTGTGGCTAAATATTTCATGTATCCAGTCTAATGCTTCTCCCATGCCTAAGACTGAAAAGGCAACATTTATTTTCATTTATTTATGTTTTGGATAAAGACCATACCTTATTGGTCATGTGCATCTTTTGGTAACTGCTTTACTGTGTAGGTGATATTATTTTGCTTGTCTTACAAGAAATTTGACTTTATTTCTAGAAAATTAAGGCATAAAGAGGAATAATAGCTTTCCAAAGGTTTTACTGTAATGAAGAACGAGGCAGGCATTCACAAGGTTGCATTCAAATGTAACTTTGGCAGACCCTGGAGTCTAAATGTTCAAACTGACATTTAGCTGCCTCTACAGATACTAATGAAGACTCTAATTCTGGCACGTGTATTTTTGGGGACCATTGTAATTAAGCTTTATAAGAGTGTTTTCTTGGAAAACAACTGTAGGAAAGATTTGGGAATAAAAAAAATCATCAAATATTGACAAAACACAAATTTATTGCAGAAACAAATTGTGCAGCTAGATAGCTTAGAAGAAGTGGGTAGAATATATGAATTTGGAGAAGGCAAATGTGGCATTGGAATGACCTTTAACTGTTAAGAATATGCACTCCCTTGTCATTATTTTACTTAAATAATTTCTTGCTGCGAATTTGAACTCTATCTAGCTTTCAGTCTGGCTTTAGTAACAAGCTAGAGTATCTGTTTGCTCCTGCATTCAGTTCTTAGCTGCTATTCTATAATGTCTAAACGAAGAGTCCCTTTCAGAATCAGCTGCAAGCTCTTCTTTCATTTCATGAAACTTCTCCATTTCCACCCTCTCAACTCCAGTCATCTTTTTGCTCATATCCAAGTTTCTTGTGACAGACTTCTTACCACTAGTAGGAGTAATTTGGTGGCTGCTTCAGGTAACATATGGGTTTGAATCATTTCAGTTTAATCACTAAGCACCTGGAAACGACAAGTCCTTTGCCTGGAAGGGTTGCCATCAGTAGGGAAAAGAGAAGTACAGGAAAGCAGGTGAAAAGTAAACTTCAAACACTTTACAACTTTGTTTAAGGTCAGATCTGTTTGCTTTCTCCTGGGCAGGGCAAACAGAAGGAAACCACACTTGCCAGGCAGCTGCTGTGAAATGCCTTCCATATCTTCTTGAGTTGGGTCCTCACTGTCTCCCTGTGGAATACGCATTCTTATACTTTACCTTGGTTTCACATAAACATACAGGTTCTGGAAAGTTAAGGGATTTGTTCAAGATATTAGTATTATAGAATTGGGAGTAATCTCAGCTCAAACTGAATCCAGAAGTCACACATTTTTTTCTTCCACCACAGTGCCTTCCTAGCCCAGCACAATCCCGGGTGTGTATCAGACAGCTCTGAGCTGCCACCAGGCATCTCTGCTTTAAATTAGTCATGCCAGTTTTTTTCCCCTTTCCCTCTTCCATCTTTCTCTCTCTCTCTTTTTTTAACAGAAATAAACTTTGTATAAAACAGTTCAATTTGTTGAAACTTGTTTAAATTAGTATCACTGAAACATTCTCAAGGTAAGTTTTTTGGTTAATATAGCTACTTTCATTAATGTACTAGTACTTTCTTTCCCTGGGAAAAAAAAGAGGACATTCAGTAGCATGCGCTGGGTGGAAATCGAGCTGCGATAACATTACTTTTGTCTGTTTTTTAGCTGTGTGCATGTTGGGCTTTAAAATATGCTTGGAATTCTTTGTAGACTAGTATGATGTTGAAGTTGGAAGTATACTCAAAGAACATCTGAGCAACCCCTCATTTATAGATAAGAAAACTGAAGCCCTGATAGGATCAATGAATCATCCAAGATTGCCTGCCTGGTCGGCAACTTGTTTGGGACTGGACACTGATGCTCTTTTCTGGCTCTTTTAGGGATCACAGTCTCTCACTTTAGTGTCTTTCTCCATGAGCTGACGGGTCTGGCACTACAAAGCACTGTCCTTCTGTTCCATTATAGCCTCACATTTTTTCTCACTTGAGTTTCTGGTGTGATATTGTGGTTTAAATGGCACTATTCCCAGTCCTGCCCCAAAAGGTATGTCCACATCTTACCCTCTGAAATCTGTGGATGTTGGTTTATTTGAAAAAGGATCTTCACACATATAATTAAGTTCAAATCTTGAGGTGAGACCAACAGAAGAGAAGCTGATATGAAGGAAGAGTCAGAATTTGGAGTGATGTGGCCATAAGCCAAAGATGTCTAGGAATGTTGCCAGCCATTGAAAGCTTGGAGCCGCAGCAAGGAAAGATTCTCTTCTGGAGCCTCCAGAGGGAGTGTGTTCCTACACATACCTTGATTTCTTCCATGTGGACTCCCAGACTCTGAGAAGAATGAATTTCTGTTGCTTTAAGCCATCCAGTCTGTGATGATTTCTCACAGCAGCCACAGAAAACTAATTTATGGAGGAAGAGAGAGTACAGGACTGGTGCTACCACTACGATTTCTGACTTTTCCTGACTTACAGAGAGAATTGGTTTTCCCTTGTGGAGGTGGACAGTTGAGGGTTATAGGGACACATGAGTGTTTTTGTTGTGATAACAATAGGAAATGTTGACCTTTTGGCAAAAGACAGGGTTTGTGTCAGAAAATCCACCAGTTCCTGGGGCTGGGAGCAGACTTGGTAGGAGAACTGTGCGTACCCCTCTGCTGGGCTGAAGTTCCTGTTCGTGAGCTTGAAAAACCAGAACTGGGAGCGGGCCAGGTTGGTCAAGGTAGCAGCACTCGTCTGCATATGTGTGGACCAGGTCTTGGGGTGGGTCAGGCTAAGCTAAGTGCAACACCCATGGGTGTACATGACAGCCAGATGGCATATGGGATGGACTGAGCTAGGCCACAGCATATGCCAGCACATGCAAAAACTGGGACTGGGGTTGGTCCTGGTAGGGAATATTGGGGGAACCCCAACTAAGCTGCAGTTCCCACTGGTGTACGAGAATATTGGGCCTGTGACAAGCAAAGCGGGACTAGGCTGCAGTACCCATCAGCTCATGTGAGAAATGGGGCTGGGGACAGAACTGACCAGGCAGCTGCATCTACTGGTATGTGTGTTGGCTGGTGCAGGTGATGAACCAAATCTAATCCTGCATGGGTTGGGGCGCACAAGAATCAAGACTGAGGTCACCCCAGGCAAGGTTTCTTGGGGAACTCCTTAACTAGATGGCTGAACTCAAACCCCCATCACAGGGAAAATCATAATATATATGGTCTGACTTTGGAGTACATGTGTCAGGCCTGAACTTCCCCATATCCTGATGCCTGTGCAGTGGACAACATGGCCAGATGCACACATAAAAGCCAGCTTATCTAGGCCAATAGAGGACATGAAGTGCCTCGTCAGAGGAAGGAAAGCAGAACAGGTTGGACCACTCTCCTGGCCAAGCTTTGAAACATATTCCTGGGTCTGTGGATGCATTAAGGTGGACTTTATCAACTGATAGACCTTGGAAAGACTTTCTCAACTCTGCTGCAATGAAGTCAATGACATCTCAGAACAACCAAAACTACTCAAGTAACACCTTTGGAACACTCTTCCCCATATTAGGGTCTGTAAGGCATTATTGAAAAACCATCCTCCATCCTCGGGTACTGATTTAGTTTGAAAGCAATGAGTACCTTTCTGCAGACCCAGGAGAAAAAAAATTGAAACATTTGTCTTATTAACCTTCCTGCATACTGTGACCCTCACCACTCTATCTGAGACTCACTTAGGCATGCATTCCTCTCAACTATGTAAGCAACAAGAACCATTTTTATAAAGTATAAAAAATAAAGAAAAGAAAACTCGCTAGAGACAGACCTGAAAGCATCAAGTCAAGTGGAGTGAAAGAGTGAGGGAGGGACATACTTGTTCTGCCCTGTGCTCACACACTTGCAATCCTCAGTGACCTTACACTGCCCTAGGAAAGCTGGTGACACCTCCTTATCACACATCCTGAGAACTCAGCCCACTTTCTTCAGCCTCCAAATTACTATACCATAAGCAGATAAAGGCTGATTATAGTTTGTTGCTACCCTGCCTGATTAATATTGAAATCATTCTCAGCTGGCATTGGAATGAAACACATTTTGGAGTGATGAACACTCCTCCAGTCCATATTGCCAGGTCCTATTGAGGGTAGGTTGGTTCTTTTAAAAAATTTTAATAGATTTATTTATATGCTTCAAAGGCAGAATTACAGAAAGGGAAGGAGAGAGACACACAGGATCTTCTACTCACTGGTTCATTGCATAAATGGCTACAATGGCTGGGTTTGGGCAGGGCTGAAACCAAGAACCATGAGGTTCCTCCCAATCTTCCATGTGGGTTTTGGAGCCCAAGCACTTGGGTCATGCTCTGCTGATTTCCCAGGATCATTAACAGGGAGCTGGATTGGAAATGGAGCAGGTAGGACATGAATCGGCACCCGTATGGGATATGCAGGCAGCAGCTTAATCTACTTTGCCATAATCTCAGTCCCTCTTTTTTCTTGAAGATTTAAAAAATCTATTTGAAAAGTCAGAGTTACATATGGAGAGAGGGGAATAGGAAGAGAGAGATAGAGAAAGAGAGAGAGAAAAAGAGAGAATGAGAGATCAATTTACCGATTTTTTTCCTCAGATGACCACAACAGCCAACATTGGGCCAGCTGAAAAGCCAGTAGCCTCATATTGCATCCTGGTATCCCACATGGGTGGCAGAAAATCAAGTATTTAAGCTAATTAAGAACATTAGAAAAAGCTGGATTGGAAGCAGAGTAATGGGATTCAGGCTGGTGTTACATCATAGGATCCCAGCCTTGTGAGCAGTGGCACTGCCAGTTGCACTGTTGGCCTGCAGTCCAGCTCTTCAGCAGCACATCATGTAGCTATTTTCTTATGGGCTTAAGTACGTTGGGAATTGGAACACCGATATCTATAGAAAAATATTTGGGGTGAGGGTATGTTCTAGGGGCTAAGATTAGAATATTTGCATCCTAGTTGAGTCCTGGCTCTGTTTCAGTTCCAGCTTCCTGCTAATACACATCCTGGCAGACAGCAGATGATGACACAAGTAGTTGAATCCTTGTCACCCACGTGGGAGATGCAGATTGAATTCTGGACTCCTGGCTTTGGCTTGATTCAGCCTTGACTATTGTGGGTATTTGGGGTGTGAACCAGCAGCTAACCAGAGGACAGGAACTTCATCTAGCTCAAAGCAGCACTCATATATGATGCTTGCTTCACAGGTTGCAGAGAGGAAGGTCTTCTGTCCAATGGTTCACTCCCCAAGAGGCGGCAATGGCTGGTGCTGCGCCAATCCGAAACCAGGAGTCAGGAAGTTCCTCCAAGTCTCCCACGCAGATGCAGGGTCCCAACGCTTTGGGCCGTCCTCAACTGCTTTCCCAGGTCACAAGCAGGGAACTGGATGGGAAGTGGAGCTGCCGGGTTTAGAACCAGTGCCCATAATGCATTCTGGCATGTTCAATGTGAGGACTTTAGCCACTAGGCCACCACTCAGGGTCCCTCCCCCCCAATAAGCTTTAAATAAAATCATCTTTCATCTTGGCTGGACTGTTTTGGTGAAATTCTACAAGTATGTTGCTTGCTTCCTGAAGAATATTCTTTTCTCTCATTCATTTGCTTAATCGTTCTGTGCTTCTTCTCTGCAAAATACAGAAAACAATGGCACCTGCCTCCCAGGCTTGTGGTGAGGATGAGTATGTGAATCCAAGCAGAGCTTTTAAAGCAGTGCCTGACACGTAGCGGGGAGGCAATAAATGTCAGCTCTATCATTTACCAGGGGGAAACCCTCCTCTGATGCCTTATTTCCATGAAAGGGATCCACTCCCATGACCTTTGGCTGATCACTTACTCCTCCTCCTGGTGGCCTGGGCCATCAGTGCAGCCATCATTTCCATTCCCCTTTATTGTAGCTACTGTAGCAGACACCATGAGCCGGAGCAGATCCTGGTGCCTTCCTTTGTCACTCTCCCTTTAGAGCAGTGGGGACAGTGACCTGAGTACCACAGTACAAGAATCTGTTCTGTGGTCTCAGCCTCTCCTCCCTGCTGCCGCCATGCTCCAGGAAGGTTGAGGGTCTGGCAAATAGAATTGAGAAGAAACAGGGAATGCCTTGGATGTCATGGTAGAGTCATTTGACCTAGTCTGGATCAGTTGTATCGTTGTTTTGGTCCATTTGCTGGCTCTTTTCCCTTGATTCTTACTGTGGCCCCTTAAGAATACCAAGATTACTATTCTAGAAAATGTCATCCAAAACAGGTCTCTTTGAGGAAAACAACCTGTGTCTAAGGAGGTGCTCCAAGTGCTTTGTTATATTTGAAAGCGAAGTTCAAAGCTGAAAATTTACATTCCCTGCCACCTCCGATACATCAGTTAAGCTAACTTGTTTTCACATCTCAATTTTTAAGTCTATTGGCAGTGAGGGAACACCTGCAGTCACTCTTCCTACAAGCCCACAGGCTCCCCAGCAAGAAGCCTTTAGGAATACACCAACAATTCCATGCTGCGGAGTGAGAAAAACTGTGCAGTGGAGGGATCATAAACAGAAGATTTTTATTCCTGAGCAAGCAAAATGAAAATTCAGCAAACAAAACGAAGAATCAAGATAAAGACCTGAAAGATGAAATGGGAACACGAACTATATAACAATGAACATAAAACAAAATCCTCCCAACACCTGGCAATTACAGCGATCCTGTCGTGACTCAGGGTGTGCAACATGCTCCTGGAGGAAAGACAAAAATATTCCTGCTCATAGAAATTCTAGTATTTGCATTTCCGTGTTACTTTGTACTGTGCAAAGTGCCCGCATCTGTTTCCTTATATGGTTTTTATACCAACACTAACATGTTGGTAAGTTTGCTTCCATTATTATAGATGTGATAGACAGGAGGTCACAGATGTAATATAAATTTCTGACAGTGAGAGCTGGTCAGATGATTGTTGTCTGATCCAATAATAGAAGAGAATGATCTCTTATCACACAACTGCTTCTACCATTTTTGGTAGTAGTTGGAGTGATACTTGAACTGGTTTTTTAATTTTTAATTTTTTTAGCATCTTGTGTATTATGGGACTGGGTTCCAGATAATGACCTAAAAATTATATTTTATTGTCTATTATTTTGGAAACATGCATGTTCTTCCATGACTGCCTGAACTCAGAAGACTTCCCTTTGTGAGTTTATTCGTAGAAGACTTAGTTTTCTTGGTTTAGCAGTAAGCGTTTCACAGTGATTCAGAGGAACAGAAATGTATTTCTCACTAAACTCAAAAGATTTAACAAAGGGGAGAGTTTCAGTGAAAAGGACAGGAGATGTATGCCTAGGACCAGAGCCACAGGAGACCTAAAATAAAAGGAGTTAGCCATCAGTTTTACCACAAAAAGAGTCTTGTCTTTAAGATTTGTACTAGAGTTCTCAGATTCTGGTTAGCAAAGAATTTTTGTACTTTAAGTAGATATATACATCTATTTTTTAAAAAGTAGTTCTCAGTCCTTTTTTTTTTCTTCAACTTGTCCTCATTGTTGGTAAACGGATGCCATCAGCTGGTTGTGTGGGAACCCCATTCATAAAGGTCCTATGATGGATTTTCTCTGCTCACTACTCGCCACATGCTGTCCGCGTCCTTTTTTCTTCGAGCGAGGAGTTTAGGTGCTGGGTTCTGTGGTTGTTGCTGGCAGCATCTGCTAAGGGATTTCTTGCTAAAGCCATCTGCAGTCCTCTTACTTTTTATTTCTGGATTTTGTTGTCTTAGCTTTCTAGTCTCCAGTGGGGGCTGCTGTCTTATAGGGGTTTGTTTCCTGGTCTTATAGCTATAAGCTCCATTTCCTAGGTCAAGATTTCGTCTCCTATCCTACACTCTTTATATTACATCAAATCATCTTCTTTAGAAAATGTCATGATCTGCATTGGACTTTGAATAATATAATCACAGGAGTTTTTAGAGTATTTTTTTCTGTCAGTTCACAGTGACTTATGTTTGTTGTATAGTTGTTATGTTACCATTGTCTTTGGGAAAATGGAAACCATGACTTCTGCTCTGCTTTCTTCTCAGAGCTTATGCATTTCCTTCTTAGATGTGTTCTCTCATTGCTTACATCTACCCATCTTGCTTGTGTGATGTCTATCATTTGTGTTAATTCTCACTAGCAACCCCTTCAAGATATACTAAACTATCAACTTCAACAGTAGAACAGTAGCTATCAAGAGAATTGTTAACAAATCTAATTGTTTTTGTTTTTTTTTTCTTTAAAGATCTATCTTGATTGGAAAGTCAGACCTACAGAGAGAAGGAGAGACACAGAGAAAGATCTTCCACCCACAGGCTCACTCCCCAAGTGGCTACAACGGCTGGAGCTGAGCTGAACCAAAGCCAGGAGCCAGGAGCTTCTTCTGGGCGTTCTGTGTGGATACAGGATTTCAAGGCCATTAGCCATCCTCCACTGCTTTCCCATGCCACAAGAATGGAGATGGATGAGAAACGGAACAGCCAGGACATGAACCAGTGCCCTTATGGGATCCTGGTGCATGCAAGGCATGAACGTTAGCCTATAGTCTAACCATGCCAGGCCCAATTTAATTGCTTCCTAATGTACTAGTGGAAAAGACATCACAAAATTCTACAGGTCCAAATAAGCAATGGCTGATCTTAAGGACAGAATAAAAAAAATAAAGACAGAATGTTATAAAAGAATGGTTATTCAAAAAAAAAAAAGAAAAAAAGAATGGTTATTTCAGACATAACTCAGTCCAGGTTTTCTGTTGGCATGGATTCTGTACCACACAGCAATTTAGGATGTTCAGTTCTTCAGGATAGTCCTGGGAAATCATTTTCCACTGGGGCAGAGATCTTTCGGTGTTGTTCAACTTTGCTTTCCCTTTCTTTCTCAGTAACAGAATTCTTAGATTTTAGCTGAAATGCTGTTTGGCCAGAATAAAGACTGTAGTTTCCAGCTTCTCTTACAGCTAGGTTTGCTAGTTTTGGCTATAAGCAGTGACATTTACATTTTCCAGGAAATTTTTCTGAAAGAAAGAACTGTTCTAAATTTTTTTCTTTTACCATCCCTCACCCCCTTTTCTTCCCTCCATCATCCCTTCCCTCCTTTCCTTCCCCTTTCTCCCTCTTCATCCCTCCACTGCTCTCTTTCCGTCACCTCTTCTCTCCCTTCCTTTCTTCAAATTTTTTATTTTTCTCTACATTCTTGGTAGTTGGCAATATATATAGAGAGAAACAATAGCTGCTGATTGGGCAATCATTTTGGTCTGTGGGTTGAACTTAGGAATGGATGCTTCCTTAACATGAATAGTAAAAAGAGGTACTTTGGATTTTGGACAATATGGGAGCTACACCAACACTGATGTCTGTTCTTGAGTTTCACTTTGAGTAAAAAAATTCACTTATTTATACCTCTTTTAGTTTGAGTTATGTCTCATTTGTAGCCAACCATATATTCACTACCAAGCTTACAAATGTGTAGTGGGGGCTGGCATTGTAGCCTAGAGGCTAAAGTCTTCACCTTGCATCCGCTGGGATCCCATATGGGTTCTGGTTCATGTCCCGGCTGCTCCACTTCCCTTCCAGTTTTCTGCTTGTGGCCCTGGAATGCAGTCGAGCATGGCCCAAAGTTTTTGGACCCTGCACCCGCATGGGAGACCCAGAAGAAACTCCTGGCTTTGGATCATCTTAGCTTTCACTGTTGCGGCAACTTGGGGAGTAAATCCGTGGGTGGAAGATCTTTGTATCTCCTCTATGTAGGTCTGACTTTCCAATAAAAATAAATAAATCTTTTTTTAAAAAAAAAAAACCCCACAAATGTGTAGTGGAATGATTTGTGTCCTTGGACAGATGAAATCATTCCCTAGGACCCAGTATAGGTGAATATGAACTTCTTTAAAAATATGGTTCTTGTAGGTAGAATTAAGAACCCTGAGATGAGATCATTTTGGATTTAGCATTGACTTTAAACCCAAATGCATTGATAAGAGAAAGGAGAGACCTGGGCTCCAGAGAAGCTGAAGGAATAAGATCATTTGAAAACAGAGGCAGGGATTAGAGTTATGGTGCCACAATCCATGGAAAGCCAGCTGTAAAACATAAGGAGGAGTCTCCCGTAGAACAAATAAGAGATTTACCCAAGTCAAATTGATGATTTAAACACAGACCTCAGGTGGTTGTTTGGTGCAGAGACATAAGTGCTGCCATGAACGCCTCATTCCTGCCTTGGAGTGCCTGAGTTCAAGTCCAACTCCTCTTGTCATTCTGGTTTCCTGTGTCAGCACACCTGGCGTGCAGTGATAGTAACCAGGTAATCAGGTCCTTGTGACCATGTGAGGCGTCAGTAAGAATTCCCGGCTCCTGGCTTCAGCCCCACCCAATTGGGTGTTGTAAACATTTGGGGTGTGATAGATGGGAATTCTTTTTCCAGTCCTGTGTGCCTCTTTGTCACTCTCCCTTCCAGCTAAAGTAATTGATTAATTAAAAAGTCCACTAAGCAGAGACCCTATGATTTTCTGTTGGACATTATGTTCATGCAAGGCTCATAAAATATTTGCGACCCTTCATATGTCACCCCTCCATAAAATATAATTTTTCTCCAAGATCATATTTTTTGGTGGCGATCCTCCACAGGATCAATCCTATTGGTGTAACAGAAATCCACTGCATTTACATGTGAGTAAAAGTTTCTCTTTGAGGATTTGTTAGTTGGCTAATTCTCATCAATGAAAATCAGATTAACAGCTTTTTCTTAAATGATTTAACTTTCCCTGGGTAACTGAATGAATTATTTCATTCTTTTCAGGAGGAACTTAGCTTCTACAATGACACAAAGAAGCAGTTAGCTTTGGCAATAAAACACAGTGATTACAAACTGCATTTGTCAATCCTGCAGAATGGCATAACACTGTATTAGTCCCTTACTAAAATAAACACTACAGGTAAGCTGACCTGCTTACTAAATACCTAGAATTAGGTTATCATTGTTATGTCAGGTAACAATGTACTGTGTGTGTGTGTGTGTGTGTGTGTGTGTGTGTGTGTGACTTACATGTATGCACTTTATTTGCACACACATTCAGTGAAATTATTCCAATTAGAGATTTACTAGTTTGAGGGCATTCTATTCTCAAAGTACCCACTGAAGGTTAAGAAAGAGCATTGATTTCCATGTGAACTGGGATATGAACTAGATCTTATTTCTCACCCTCCCCAATACTTAAAAAATATTTAACATTTCCTATTACACTTAGAACAGAATGCATGATTCTTCTAAAAAATATCTGGAAATATTCTCCCCTCTCTTTTTTCTTTCTTTCTTTCTCTCTTTCTTTTTCTCTTTCTTTCTCTTCATTTTATTTAAAATGCAAAGAGACATAAACAGATTTTCTGTCCGTTGATTCACTCCGCTAACACCTGCAATTTCCAGGTCTGAATCAGACTGAAGCCAGAATCGTGGATCTCACTGTTCTGTGTGGTGGCAGGGATGCAAGCACCTGCATCATTACATGTAGGGTGACGAACTGGAAGACGAACTGTAGCTTAAGGATGGGAGATGGGTAGGAGTGCCTAGGGAAGCAGGCACATTGGCCAGGTACTCCAATACTAGATGCACCCTTTCCTGAATCCAGCACTTGATATTGTATTAAGGTCCTGGCAATAGGCCTCATCTGAAGTTAGATTCCATAGTTATAGTGTATTATAACTAGAAAGTAAGATAATTATGAAGCAGATAAAATAGCACTTTTGAAACATGTTGACATTAAACATTTTGTTTCTCATCTTTGCAATTAGGATAGTGGTTTGAGATTATGACTTTTATACTGTATTTCTCAAGAACACTATCTTTGGTGTATTTATAACTAGATTTATTAATGTCAACAAATAACTAGCAATAGGGAATATAGTAACATTAGGAAGGACCAAAAAATGTTTGTGGAAAAGAACAAATTGATAAATGAAGTATTCTAGACCAAAGGTTCTTGTTGCTAAGGGAAATCTAATACAAAGTTTGTTTCTCACCATCAGGGATTTATATAAGATGTTTAACTACTAACCTAGGGATGAATACATGTAATTGAAGACAAAGTTGCCTTCTTTTCAGGAAAATTAAGTCACTGGCATTGCTATGGGATGGATGAATTAAAAATCAAAATGTCTATAAGCTTAGGGCATATAGGAGAAAATAAAGAAGTTTCAAGATCAGAGGGGTCTTTGCCCTATGTAGTTAATCATGTTTCAGTTTCTGAGAAACTCACCTTATGCCAAACTTGCCAAGTGTCCCTGAAGAAAAATAGGGTACCGCAGTGTGATATCTTGTATACCAAAGGATAAAGATAATACTATTTACTGACATTTATAGATAATATAATCCTTACGTGCTTAAATTAAATGTTAAAGTTAATCCTCTTTACATAGTAAACCTCACCAGAAGTTGGATGAGAGAACTCAAGCCTACAACAAAGTCTTGTGTACTAAGTTGAATTCTTTTTCCAGAATGTTCTTAAAGTGAGTAACCTAATTAAAAAAAGGAGGAGACATTATTATGGCACTTACACATTTGGGAAATATTTTGAACAGAAATTCTTTATTAGCAGCAATGTAAGAAGCACATAAATTGAACTTTTCCATGCTGAAAAACCATAGGTGTTTTACATCTGTTTGAATTATTTTATGTATTTATTTTTTGCATAGGTCTTAAAATGTCTGTCTTTATGTCTGTTCTGACTCACCACTGATTCCATTACTAGTTTAAGCCCTGTTAAGTCATGGATTCCAAGACTCTTAGAGGGTAACTTGTAAAGGGTTGGTATTTGCAAGAGGCTGATTAAATGGTAGCACAGGGTGGAGGGGAGGGAATGATCCTGAACTCAGCCTTTGCCCTTGTGAAAATGTCAGTGACAAGGGCAAAATGGGGTTGTGGGGCTGTGGGGCATAGCTGCTCATGCCCAGTGTCTCAGACTTTTGGGGCTGGATATGTGGGGAGATAGCCTTCTGGAACTGCAGGATTTGAAGCAACAGAACCATGGGGTCACTGATGGAGCAGGAAGCAAAGGAACCGGTAAAGCCCCAGCGAGCTGACAGGGAATGGATGGGTGTGGATTAGTCAACAGGCAAAACTGAATGAGCAGGTTTGAAAGGTTAGGGCTTGAAGAAAACTACTCTAGAGGCTGTATGGTTGTGGCTGAGCCTGTTTCTTGCATGGCACTGTGTATTTCAACTCAGTCTTTCAACTTGAACGGCAAGGGCAGAGAAGTGACCAATCAGAAGAGTGTGCTGGTTTATGCATCTGCATCACCATTCACTAGTAGCCCATGACGATGTGAGAATCGGAGAAAAAAAATCTGGAAAGGCTTGGAAATGAAGAAGAAAAAAGATCATGCAAATATGAGCTGGTAATTTTTATATGTTACTTTCAAGTCACTTAAAAATTCGAATATTTGTCTTCATTTGATTTTAAAGGCATACACATACAGACACACACACACACACACACACACACACACACAATCGTCCATCCACTGGTGCACTCCCTAAATGTCTGTAATAGCTGGAACTGGGCTCAGCCAAAACTAAGAGCCAGGAGCTCCATCTTGAGATGCACAAATTCAAGTACTCGGGCTATAGCCCACTGCCTCCAGGCTGCATTAGCAGAAAGCTGCATTTAAAGCATGGGATGGCTGAGATTTGAACCCGTCACTCTGATATGGGATGCTGGGATCCCAAGTGGCATCATTGTCTGCTATCCCACAGTGTTCACTCTCTCAAGTACTGGTTGTGAGGGGGAAGAACACATTTGCAGTTTGGTGATCCATGGTGCTTTTGGCTTGGGAGAGGTGCAATGAAAAAAAACGAGGAAGGAAGATTAATTCTACAGTGACTGTGACTATGACCACAATGGCTGCTGGTGCCACTGTGAATGTTAGGAGTAGGACCTCCTCAGAGGGACTGTACAATTTAAAACATCTCTATGTTGAAGGGCTTGTAATTCAAGAACCAAATACTTGAGTATTCGTGTCAAGCCAAGACATTGAGTATGGAAGTAACTTGTTACTTGATCATTTGCAAAGCCGAAGTGGATGTAAGTGTGATGTTCAAAATACTCAGTATGCTACATGGCTTGGGCATTGGGCATCAGAACATGGCAGTTGCAGAGTTTCAGTATGGCACTGGAGCGATTGCTCTACTTGGTACCTTTTCTGTAGCTTAAGGATGGGAGATGGGTAGGAGTGCCTAGGGAAGCAGGCACATTGGCCGGGACAGTAAAGTGACTTCAGAGGAACTCAGGGAATCAGCTATTTACCGATGAGTATTTAGAAGCAGCAACATTGTGTAGCAGCAAGTTGGCTCTAGATGATTATTTGCCTTATGGAAATGGCTTGCATGTCTCCAGCCTGTGTTACTTCATTGGATTATGAATATTAATGAATACTATCTTTTCATTTTACTGAAAGGCAGAGAAAGAGAGACTATCAGGGACAGACAGATGTTCCATTGCTAGTGTACGCTCCAAGTGCCTGCCACAGCCAGGATTGGGTCAGGCAGAGGTCAGGAGCTCTGAGTGTAGTCTAGCCTCCTAGGTAGGTATCAGGGACCCAATTACTTGAGTCATCTCCTGCTCCATGCCTGAGTACATATTAGCAGGAAGCTGCTATTGCAAGCAAATTTGGGACTCTAACTAGCCACCTCAGTATGGAAAGAGGGCATGGCAAGGAGTGCCAGATACCTCCCCTCCATGTCATCTTAGTGGCATACCCAGCAATTCACAGTCACACAGAATCTGGGTATTGAGGTCTCCACTGTCACCAGAAGTGCTCTCTTTGTTGGCTTCTGGATGAGAAGCTTCGCCAGAAGTTTTCATAGAAATTTCTCACTGAAAATGTGTCCTGGGAGTTTTGAATTTCTTACTTAAAGCTTTGGATTCACCACGTTAACTACTTGCATTATATGGAGCATTGAAAATCTAACACATCCAAAATATTTTAAGATCTTTCCATGGTTGTTAGGAACCAAATACAAAAAAAAAAAAAAAGATACTTTTCACATTCAAATTCTAACAAAGTCTTGCTCTCCGCAGAGTGGCTTGTATGAGGAGCTGAGGGAGTGCTAACTGCCAACATGTGTTTTTGCTGAAATGTATTTGCTAATGTAAACAACTTATGCCTGCCTGTGGCACCCAAGACCATCACGTGGGGCTTGCATGATGCTTGGAGAATGCTGCTCTCACAAAGATTAATACATGCAAATCTGCAACTCATATTTCTGTGCTCACATGTGTCTCATGCAATTAAAGAGAAAGAGAGCTCATTTCATTAGGCTGGCACTCCGAAAAATTCAGTTTTTGATCAACAGAAACAGAAGGAAGGAAATCAGTGAAAAATGAGGGAAGGGGAAGGAACCAAGAAAAAATTAATTAAATGGTAGAGATTTTTTTCTCTACATCTTTTAGTTTGGATTTATTTACTGAACTCTTGTTTTTGCAAATGCAAAGTATATTTTTGTTGTTGCAAATCTCTTCTAATGGTAAAAAATGAGAATGGTCCAGGAGCTGCTTTGGGTGTTTAAGATGGAAGCACTTGCACAACTATTCTAAAGCAGTGATTCTTAAGCTTGAACATGAGCCAGAATCATATGGGAGCTTCTTTTATTTCTGTAAGATTTATTTATTTTTATTGGAAAGGCAGATATATAGAGAGAAGGAGAGACAGAGAGGAAGATCTTCTGCCCAATGGTTCACTCTCTAAGTGGCGGCAACTGCTGGAGCTGAGCCAATCCGAAGACAGGGGCCAGGAGCTTCTTCCGGGTCTCCCAAGTGGGGAATGCAGAGTCCCAAAGCTTTGGGCCATTCTCGACGGTTTTCCCAGGCCTCAGGCAGGGAGCTGGCTGGGATTAGAACTGGCGCCCACATGGGATCCTTGTGCGTTCAAGGCGAGGACTTTAGCTGCTACGCTATCGCTCCGGGTCTGGGAGCTTCTTGTAATGTGGCTTTTGCACCCCAGAGTTTCTGATTCTGCAGATCTGGGGAAAGGTCTGGAAGCTTGTAGCACCAACAAAATCTCAAATCAGACTGATGCTGGGCTTGGGGGACTGTGGGAAGGCAAAAACAAACAACATTTGATGCCCAACTGAATCACTTTGAGTTTTTAAGTGATTGGCGTGCGGCACTTTCCTGACAGATGGGGACTTAATATGGAGTGTCTCAGAGAATTGATGATGTTGAAAAACTCTGCTCATTCTCAGGTTCAATTGTGATGAGGCCCACAGTCTCAGGGTTTATGATTAGGATGGAACTTGTTACCGGTTGATCTTTGTCTAAATATTACGTGATTTGCATTTTTGAGTAACATTGTACTCTGCACACAACCCGATAAACATTGGTTTTGAGCGCTGATGGAAGCTGCACTTATTTAAGAGGTGAATGTTAACACATAACAACATAATTAGCAGCTACTTTCGCATCAAGACAAACACAATATTTTCTATCTTCACGTCTGAGAAGGAGAGAGGTTGTAACAGGAGCCATACCCTTCTTTCTTTACAGCATTCCTTTCCACCTCATCCTCATCTTGAGTTTCAGTCCAATCTTTCGTTCAAAGGTCAGTTGGCTAACTGCTGGAGCTGCCCTGTAGAGGAGAGGTGGCTTAAAGCAGGATAAGCTCCAAAATGATCACAAAAGGGCTCAAGGGCACCCCCTGGAGGTGGAGTGGTTTATTTGGCTTGAGGGATCTAACTATTTTGCCTTCAGATTTCATTTGGCTCAGTCCAGGACTCTGTTCTCAGAAAAAAAAATCACTAAATCACGCTAGGCTTCAGTTTTCCTATATATGCAATGGTGGTAACGCTTACCTACTGGGAGTTTGTTACAAGGATTCAATAAGATGGCAGGGACTTTTGATGATCTTGCTCTCCAATGACACCAATGTCATTAGCAATACCAATACTAGAGGACACTTGAAGAGTGGTGGCCAAATTAAAACAAAGTTTGTGCACTATTGAGTACATAAGAGAAAGAAAGAAAGAAAGAAAGAAAGAAAGAAAGAAAGAAAGAAAGAAAGAGAATTAAGTTGAGATCTCTCTCATATACTTCCCATGAACTTTGCCCTGTATCCTTCCTTGACTATATGCAGCTCCAGAGGGCATCAAGTGTTTACAACTGGGGGAGGAGAACAAAAGTTGATATGACTTCATTCTTCCTTGTGGGAGTAAACACCCGATTGCTATCACTTCTCATTTTGAAAATATTCCTTCAGTTAGGAACATAAAAATTATAGCTTCATTGATGATATTTTCTTTGTGCTATTCCTTTTTTCAAAAGTCTTTACATCAGTTGAGAAAGAATTGTTAGCTGAAATTAGGAATTGAAGTCCTTGGTCCTATTTATTCCTGCTATAACCATGGTACCTCATGCTTTATAAATAACCTTTATTGACTTAACTTTGGCACGCCTCAGATTACTTGTTATAATTATGCCAGAATAACAAGTTTCTCCTTCTGATGATGATTTCTCTGTTTTGTTATGAATTTGAATGGATACATTTAGAATCAGTCCAGTCAAATGAGTTAGAGTGGGGGTGGGAGTGCCTCATTTGTCAAATTCCATTACCATAAGAGTGGAAGGGAGCCAGATTTGGCTGCAAGAGCAACAGCCTTTGTATGCTTGGCAAGGGATCTTCACTGAATATTTTGGTGGAACCAGTTTTACCATGGTGCATGAAGTTTCTTGGTTAATGAATGCTTGTCTAACATGAGCAGAGGCAAGAGAATGGACATCTACAAACAGGTGAAACACAGGAAAAATTCTATTTGTCCCCTCAAGTCCGTGTGCTGGGGCTGTGTGCTGATGCTTGCATACAAGCTGATGTGTTGACCTAACCTCTTTGTTTTTGTTAAAGAGTCAGTCTCAGGTGAGGAACAATTACATCACAGCCACTTCACTTTTTCCAGAGTATTTTTTTTTTTTTTGCTAGATTGTTACTATTATTTTAGAGGAATTGCTGTGACATGGCATTTTGATGCAAACAAAACCCTCCAAAACACAGACTGGAAGGGAAGTCCAAGATTTACAAAACAATTACAGAACCCCAAATGTGGAAGCTCTGAGAAAGCTGTGTTCTTCCATCCTCAGCCCCTGGCCTGGATTTCACAGACAGCAGCTTTGTCTGCAGTTGTAAAGTGAGTCTTCAAATATAAACCAAAGTCCTGGGCTCCATTACTGTTGCTTGCCAGAAAACTAGAGTCAGTGTTATCTCTGAGTTTGTGAAATTCAGAAAAAAAACAGCTCTGTGGTGGCAGGGTTAGAATTTTATAGCCTGGGTAAGGAATGCCATTGAAGTTGTCAGACTCATAAACTTAAAATGTTTAGATCTTTTGGAGGGAGGGAGCGTGGTGTGATGTTGGAAGCAAGGAACTCCAGGTCTTCAGGACAGTGTTTTATCCATAGGATTCATACATTTATACAACTTCAGATTGGGAGCTTTCTGCCTCAGTTTCTCCATCCATGGGACGGAATCTTTGTGATAATTAGTAACTTGACTTGAAATCTCATCTTTGATATCACTCTGTCTTGGGAAGATTTTTCTGAATTTCTGATTGCTTTGCTGTTGAATTTTTGGAAAGCTCACTCTCCTCAATTCTTTTCACTATCCCCAGCCCTGCGTGAAATTCTGTAACGCATACTGAACACGTAATTGTATGCTTGTCTACCGATTCACTTTATATTTTTTTGGCCATATTCCCCTACCCTCTGTATAATAAACTTTCTCTCAAACTGTATTTTCATTGCTGCATCATAGAATCTAGCCTGTGTCTAGGTTTAGAACACCAAAAACACTGTCAGCATCAGGGAATAAATGAGCAGATATTCTTGGAGCTCGAAGATAAGTCAATATGCTATAATTATTGCAAGGTTAATTTTTTTTGCTTGTCTGTGGGTGTGTGGGTGGCAAATGAAACAGCCCTATTAGCATGGCTAAAGAAGAAAAGAGAAGGTCATGTTGGTGAATGAGTCTTCGCAGCCAAAATGATTCATGGAGGTATGCAGATCTGGCACACATTCACTGCTGGGGTGACGGGCAAGGCACAGCTGCCATAGGAACTGGTAGGCTGATAGCTTAAACCCATGAAGCACAGGGACACTCCCACTGGCCTGCTCAGAAAGGGACATGGAAACATGACCGTGAAGTAATTGGGCAGCTTAGGTCGCTTGAAGTGTTTGTGCTAGTCACTCAATAATGGTAACATTTTTTTCTAAGCATTGATGTGAGTAAGTTAGTTCAGGCTGGAAATAGAAGTGGTGATGATTCCTATGCTAGAGACGTGTTTTGTTTTGTCTTAAAAGCACAAAAGAGTGAGATCAAATTCCCCAGGTTGCAATTGGCACACAGAGGAGGCGGGCTTCAAACTCAGATACCATAGTCAGGCTCCTGCAGCTGTAACTTGGGGACCATTATGCAACTGGCCTCTGGGGAGCAGGGCTGCCTGTGGTCTCAGCTCTTACTAAGTGGCCTGGAGGGTCAGTTATTACGTCAGTCAGTCAGTTAGTTGTTACCCTGAACTGAGGCTTGGTGCTACCAGACTCATCCAAACAGGAGATGTACAGTCATGCAGGGCAGGCACATTCTTAGAAAACATTGCGAGACAGAATGTAAGTACGTGTTTGTTTGCAGAGCACACCAAGTGCTGTTCCTGCCCAGATACGAAGGCTCATTCCTGCCCTCCCGGGGGTGAATTCCCAGGATAAAGGCCTTCTCTGGCCCGAGAACATGGCTCAGCTGGAGTGGGTCCAATTGTTGACCTCCGTAGGCACAGCCTCTGCTCCTGAAGAAGAAAGCTTGAGGAGAGACTGGCTGAGGATCACTTCTACGGTGCAGGACAATTTTTGGCTGACTCAAAAAAGATCAAAATGGGAATCAGAATAGCATCTTGAGTAGCCAGACAAGTTAACTTTTATTGAACACTTTTGCTTTAATATATGCCTATTCATGGACTCTGCATGCATTTACTTATTTCTTCCTCAAAACAATGGTACAAGGTGCGTATTGCTAGAAAGAGGCCAAGCTTGCATTTATGTTGCCTTAGTATCCCTGTGAATATTTCTCTGCGCCACAGTCTCAAATGCTCACATGTATTCACACATGTGATCTTGGTAAAAGACCTTCCTCACAGACTGGGAAAGTGTGGCGGAGCAAGACTAAGTAATGCATCAAGAAAATAGACAGATAGTTCTAATATGCAATCTGTTGGATAATGAAAGCCTGATTATGCAATCATTGTCTCTCTTGCCTCTGCTGGACTATTTGGCTTACCCAAGATTACCTGTGTCTTGGGTAATACTACTACTAATAATAATTAGTAAGAATCATCCCTATCTCATAAGATTATCATGAGGATTATATGTCATAGTTTATGTAAAGTATTCAACTCAGGACCCAACTCATAAATGCTCAGCTCATGTCAGTTTGAATGCCATCCACATTTATACATTTTCATTCATTCTGGAATTAGAACTAAGTTCACACTTTTTTCCTTACTAGCTGCTGTAGCTCAGGCAGTGGACTTAACTTCTTGTGCCTCAGTGTTCTTTCTTTTAACATGGAGGGCCCATGAAATTTACCTCAGAGGACTGCTGTGAAGATGAAATGAGAGAATCTATTTAAAGAGCAGAGCTCTGTGCCAAGTGCTCAATTAATGTTTGCATCTATTATTAGGAGAAGTAAGGGAATGGAGTTGGGAGGGACACAAAGAATGTTTACTATGGAGACTTCATGGTGTAATTAAATATGGGTGAGTTAGAGGGCATGCCCAAGACAGGAGGCAAGACAACAGTTTGCCAGCACAACCCGATTTCTTGTAGGCATCTTGCACAGTTCTGGGGAGCCCACACTTGGATCCAGGCAGCGCCGGTTCCAGTCAATACTATCAAACTAAGGCAAATTATTTAATGGCTTCAAGCGTCTGGCCCCTCATCCGTGCAATGGGAATAATGTCACAGTCCTCATGGTGTTGTCATGAGGATTAACTGAGATATTGTGTGTAATTCATTTGGCTCAGGGCCTGGCAAATAATCAACTCTCAG
Source organism: Ochotona princeps (assembly GCF_030435755.1). NCBI lineage: Eukaryota > Metazoa > Chordata > Mammalia > Lagomorpha > Ochotonidae > Ochotona > Ochotona princeps. Next base: position 34,679,246 of record NC_080838.1, read on the forward strand.
TGCAAAATAGCTATTGGTGTTACTGAAAGTTGTCATGGAAGGCATGAAACACAGGTTCATGGCTTGCACAACTGTATAACCATTTCTGACTAATTCAAGGACTACTCCCATATTCCTAAGGATTATTTCTTTTCTTTTTTTTAGGAGTTTCATCTTTTGTTATTATTAGCATATAACTGCTTATTGTGATATCTTCAAATGCATTAACAATTTTAAGGATTTTAGTAAGAACAATACAATTCAAACATAAGAACTTTTGGAATGTGAAAAAATTCCCAGCAATTACAGGTGAAGAAATAGAAACTCTGGAGATAAAACTGTATTAATGAAATGCCACTGAACATCAGAAATTCATTGTCTCTGCCACAGTGCTATAGAAAATTGTTAGTATTTCCCTTGAGCCCAAGGAATGCTTTGTACAGAATATTTTTTCCACTTTCTCTGCTTTTCAAATGGATAATAGGGGATTGTAGAAGTAGTCTTGGAAGAAAAATAAGCATACCTCTAATGAAAGCAATAAAAGCAAATTAAAATTTTGCATAAAATTTGTTGGAGATGTTATTTTGAATATGATACAAGGTAAGTTGCAATTTCAGATAGCTTAAAGGGTGACAGTGGTTCTGGGTCAACAGAAGACCAAGAACAGAATGGAAGTCCCTAATAATAGTCCTGTTTTCAATCTTAATACCATTATCCTCTAGCTGTGAGACCTTAGGCAAGTCATATACTTATAAAGACTTTAAGTTCTCTTATTTATAAAACAAACATATTAGCATGTTTTTGTGAGGCAATTTTGAATATTTAATGAAGATAACATACACAAATCTTTACATTATGCAGTATATTGCCTAATAATGATGTTGGTATTAATTATGATTGATACTGGATACAATATTAATACTAGTGTTGGTAATACTATTGATACTAAAACTGATATTATCATTAGTTTTAGTATAAATATTATTACTGCTTCTAGTAGTATATTTTCTTTTTTCCTTGTTCATAATTGTTAACTCAATGTTTCAAACTTGAATGGTGCCTCATGGCAACCAAATGGAATTGCTCTGCAGCTTGTAAATTCTCTCTGTAGCAACATTAGCATGTGGTATTTCTTCTTTTTTATACTAAGTTTGTTTATTTTATGATTTTGTGATATATTCCAAAGACCCTGATATTTCCCTTATCCCCACTCCAAACCCCCACAGTCTCCCAGATTTCCCCTATATCATTACAATAGTATTATCCTTCACAATCAGTCATAAGTCCATCATTCTGCTATATAAGTGTATCCTGACATTGTAGGTATGGACAATGACAGAGAAACCAGCACCCTATTGTCAAGATCTATTTAACAGTTTTCTTGGGAGTCCATCTTGTTTTGAAGGGAGAGATGAATACTGCATTGTATCTTCACATCTGGATGTGACAGTCTCTATTACACAGTTATTATACATCTCCTTAAATGAAAAGCCATAAAAATCAGCAACACCAGGAAAAATAGAAAAATAACAACAACATGAAGTTATAACATACTACTGAATGAGCAATGTGTTGCTGAAGAAATTAAAAAGAAAATAAAAAGCCTTCTTGAAGCAAATGATGCTACTGTGTGATCTATGAGTCAGTGAGGAAATTAATTAGAAAAAACACTTTTGAATGAATAAAAATAAAAATATCAACCCCCCAAAGATGTAGTAAAAATAGTATTGAGGGGACTATTGATCTTGCATATTGCATGAAGGTTGCCTTATATTGAGAGAACATACAATATTTATCTTTTTGGGATTGGCCTATTTTGTTTGTTGAGCATAATGGTCTCAAGTTGTGCCCATTCTGGTATAATTTCATTCTTTTTAATGACTGGATAGTATTCCATGGAATAGATGTACTATAGTTTCTTGATCCACTCCTTTTGATGGCATCTGGGTTGTTGCCATGTCTTTGTGATTGTAGATTGTGCTGTACAAACAGGATCCCTTTCACATATGCAGATTTCTTTTCTTTTGGCTATAGTTCCAGCAGTGGGATAGCTGGGTCATATAGCAGATCAATTTTCAATTGTCTTAGCACTCTCCATACTGATTTCTGTAGTGGTTGTACTAGCCTACATTTCCACCAGAAGTGAAGGAAGGTACCTTTCTCCCGCATGCATGCCAGCAGGTGTTGTTAGTCAAGTTCTGGATAGAGATCAATCTCACTGGAGTTAGGTGGAATCTCAATGTGTTTTTCATTTGTATTTCCTTGACAGATAAGGAGCCTGAACATTTTTCATATGTCTATTAGCCATTTTAATCTGTTCTTTTGAAAAATGTCTGTTCATTTCCTTGACCTATTTTTTCACAGGCTAAGGATTATTTCTATGGGGTTGTGTCATTTGTTCTATCTGCTACAGGGTTAGCCTGGTAGTCACAGAAGCACAAGGATTTTAGAACTGGGAGAATAATTAGCAGGGTAGAACAAGAGTCTTGTCACTCTTTAATTTAAATGTATTCTTAATAGAGGAGAAAAATGAGATGAAAAGCATGCAAGGGAATTTTCAAGGTCTATAGAACTAGCTTGTAGTCAGAAAGGCCAGATCCATGGCTCCTGGCTCTTATTCTTAAAAATCTCCATGAAACTAAGAAGCAGATTTCCCTTTTTTAAATGTTTATTTTTCAAATACAATTCCATAGGCTCAAGGATTTCCCTTTCTGTCCTCCCCATTCACTCTCCCCTTTCCCACTGTTTTTTTCCCCAACAGATAACAGTAGTATAGTTCTTCAACAACAGTCACAAGCCCACCATTCAGAAAACAGATTTCTTAAGTCATGTCTGTTTCAATAATACTGTGAGTAGTACTTAATTCAACTCTAGTCACATCAATGGGTCAGTGTGTTGAATGGGGCATGAGGTGGAATTGGTTTAATGGGTTTCTGCTTAGGAAAGACTCATAATACCCCACCACTTAAAAAAGAAAAGAAACTTTTATGTGAACTTTTGCTTCTTTTTAAAAATATTTTATTTTTATTGGAGAGCCAGATTTACAGAGAGAAGAAGAGACAGAGAGAAAGGTCTTCCATCCACTGGCTTCTTTACCAGCTACGATTAGAGAAAGTATAAATACCTCAATTCAGATATATAAGAGACAATGAAGTTGCAAAACCAAACTAAACCTCAAACAAATCAAAGGAACAAAACCAAAACTTCCCCAAAACCCATTCAAAGTGATAGGAGATATTGTTTGGTTTGACACATGCTTTTTTAGCAAGCTCAGAAAAAGTTACGGTTCTTGCATTATGCTATCAGTTTCCCATTTAAGAGTCCCAGCTGCTCCACTTTTGATCCAGCCCCCTGTTAATGCACAGAAAGCGAAAAGCAGCAGAAGATGGACTGAGAGCTTGAGGCCCTGTCACCCACATCAGTGACTCATGAGTTTCTGTTCCTGGCTTCAGCCATAACTCGGATTGTATCTTGGTTACGCAGGCTCAATGACTGCAACAGTGAGAATCTAGACATGGTTACTTGAAAAACAGACTACTTCTTTTTGGCAGCACAGATCAAGATAACTGTCGCTGGCAATGAGCAGTCATTCAAGGACTGAGTCTGTTGTGGAGTCTTCCATCTTTGTTGTGTGACTCCCCAGGCCATTCCAGATGTTACCATTCTGCCAAAGCCCAACTGGCAAAGAAGGGAAGGAGAAAGCCTGGATTGAGGAATACATATTAGGAAAGTAAGGACTATATCCTCTTAAATGGAAAGCCAGAATAAACAATCAGCAACAGGAAGAAACAGAAATTTACAATGCCATGAAGTTAAATAAGATGCTTCTGGGTATGATAATCTCCATTACACAGTTAGTGTACATAGGTGTTACTCCTTCATCATTTCTGTTCTTGCTCATTGATAAAAATGTCTTCATACAGCTACCTCCAGTTACAAGGCAGGGTGTGGGAAACTAACTTCAGATTTCATGGTGCATTCTCAGCTACAGTTAAACTACTAGGAAAGGAGAGAGTCATGTTACAAAACAGAGATCCCATCTCTGACCAGATGGTCAGGCAGGAGGTGGAATGGGCCCCAATGGCACCAGAGAGCCACACTCCATGCTGCCTACATGTACATATTATTTCTTTCATTTTAAGGAAAATGAAATCTGCCGTTGTAAAGCCACTTTCATCCAGAAGCAATTTTTCCTTCTTTGGTGTCAGCTATAATCCTCACCACGACAGATTTTAACTTTAACACAGACACATCCTGGTTCTTAAGTATAGAATTCATATTGTTCAATTAAACATTTGAGGTTCTTAAAGTGCAAAGACCTTGGAGGTCAGAGCTATGCTTCTGAATGAGCCCTTAGAACCAGATTTTCCTCTCCTGACTTATATTGCTATTCCTTTCGCTATGCAATGCACTGTGTAATTTCTCTGTGACCTAAGCATTAATAATATTCACGTAAAAACTGAATTTATTTCTAACAGTGAACCTAGGATGGCCAATGCTGGGTCAGACTCATAGTGATTCATGATGGGTGCTTGAGGCTTCTGCAAGTCAGGAGCAGGTGGTGGAGGGACACAGGGCTCTGCCCCTGATTGCGTGCTTCAAATGGGCTTGCTATAGAATGCTTTGACCAGGTCAAAAGTGAGGGCGTGGCCACTCCCGGATATGGTCTTAATCAACTCAAATGTCCCCCCAAATACCAATGCACAGTTTAGATATCCTTATTAGAAAGAATCTCTTCATGGTGCTTGCTCAGTGTGTATGTGTGTGTGTGATGGTTCCTGGATGGGGGAAAGGGAGCTGATGGGGCTTGCTAGTGGTGATAAAGCTGAGAAGGTCTGTGATTTAGCATGATGCTTTCTGTCCTAAGGAGGAAATACAGTTCCCCCAGATTCGGAGATTGTCATCTTTCTCCCAGAGTTGGAGCCCTTACAGATGCTGCAGCTTGCTTCTGGGAGATGGACTGCCAAGGGGGATGTGACTCAGTTGATGAAATACACTTCTGGAGGGCTGTTTGTAGCATTACATCGGTGAGTAGTTTCTCCAGGAGATCTTCTCTTCTTTTGCAATTTATAGTGCTAAGCCCTCACATAAGCTCCCTTTAGGGATTTACTAATCAGCTTCCAAACTCATTTTTAAAGTTGTCTAACACAGAATGTTTGACAGTATCTTTTCAGTGAAGCATCTTTACTACTGGATGCTATGTATACAGGTTCTGGATAGTGGTGAGAACCGCAGATTTCCTGTCATGTGCAATGTTCATCCTGGTATCTTTGCTGAAAGCAGTATTAGTCCGAGGAAATTACATGCAAATGTTCAGCACAGTTTTGACTGGGAAAAGATATGACTCCTTCTAACTCCAGAAATGCTTTTATTTATTGATGTGGTGACTGCTTAGGGAAAGTGAATAGAGAGAGAATTGAGAAAATGTTCACAACTTAATGTTTGTAAAACACTATTAAAAGAAATAGACTGTTTTCACCTCCCTCTCCACCACCATCCCATCTTAAATATGAAGGTTAATCAGTGTTCTTTTTTGTTTTTAGATTTTAGGATTTATTTTGGGGCCAGCACCTGGCATAGTAGGTTAAAAACTCCTCCTGCAGTGCTGGCATCCCATGTGGACATCGGTTCTAGTCTTAGCTGCTTTACTTATGAACCAGCCTCCTGCTCATGGCTTGGGAATCAATGCAAGGCACCTGAGTTCTTGCACTTCTGCATCATGTGGGAAACCTAGAAAAAGCTCCTGGCTTCGGTTGTGGGCATTTGGGGAGTGAACTACCAGATGGAAGATCTCTCTTTTCTCTTATCCCTAAAAGTCTTTATCTTAATTTTGAAGACGGTGTTGAGAGAAAGAGAGAGGGGGGAGAGAGAGAGAGACAGAGAGAGAGAGATCGATCTTTCATCCACTGGTTCACTCCTCAAATGACAAATGACTGCACTGGGTGGAGGTGGATGGGCCAGTCTGAAGCCAGGAGCCAGCAGCTTCTCCTGGGTCTTTCACGTGGGTGCAGGGGCCCTGGCTCCTGGGTTATCTGCTGATGCTTTCCCAGGTACATTAGCATGGAGCTGGTTGGGAAGTATAACTGCCAAGATTTTTTAACTGATTACCATATGGGATGCTTGGTGCCACATGTGGTAGTCTTATTCACTACACCACAGTGCTGTGCCGCTGCCCCTAATCTTTGTTATTACAAGACTGACATAACTTTTCTGAGAACAAGAATATCTAGTTCTTATGGATCAGTATTTCCCTATTCAATAAGTAAAGCTTCCTTTAGTTAAAAATGAATTCTTACAGTTGTCTTAAGATGAGAGCAAGTCCCGAGAAATTTCAGTAGTGAGTTCTTGAGATGAATCCCTTTGGAAAAGTCTTTGGAGTCCTGTCTGAACTGGAGCTTGCACTTTTGGGAGTAGATGGTGCAGTACTGCCTCAGAAACAAGACACGGTTCAGGTAAAGTAGCAGAAGCCCCACCATGACAGCAAGATGCTGGGCAACAGGTGTGCTCGGGTTGAGGGAAATGGAAAGCCTTAATAGAAGTGACTCTAGGGTTGATGCTGTGGCTAACCAGACTTTCTTGTCTACCCTTCCTTGTATCTACAGAAGCAACATTCTTTACTGGGCATCTTGTGCAACTGGGTACGCATGTGTAATGGCAGTCTATTCACAGATGCTGTTGTCTCAGGGAGAAAGGACATGATTTGTTGTCCCCTTTCCCCTCCCTGCAGACCGCTGTGAAGTGGGAGGATGGGATCTAGAACAGTTAGGATTGATGAGCAGCAGCTAGAAGGAGCCTGGCCTTTGGCACCACAGACTCACCATATTTGCAGGACTGCTTGATCTGACATTTGAAAGAGAAACAAGTTTCCATTTTGTTTAAAACACTGTGATTTTGAATTAAAAAAAAAGTGAAAACAAAAACCCTCAGTCCAACATACTACGAATACAGGGCTGATTCATTTCACTGGTTCAGTCCCCAAACTGGTGTCGTACCAGATGTGATTAACATTTGGAAATAGCTGAGCTAACTTCATCACTGTCACGACTAGCTACTTTCAGCTGTGGGAGGGAAGTGCTTCCTGCTAAGTCATGGGCTAGAACTGAATCCTAGCCCCACTCCAAGTCTTTCTGCTGCTAACCAAGAAAAATGCCCTCCAGTCTTTGGGACAGTACTGTGATCTGAATGCTTGTGTCACTGTGAAATTCATATGGAAACCTAATCCCCATGGTGGCTGTTAAGAGGTGAGGCCCCTAAGGTGTGATCAGGTCATGAGGATTCCACTCTGGTGGACGAGATTAGTGCCCTTATAAAAGCGGCTGAAGGCAGCTGCCTGCTCCCTTGCATCATGTGAGGACACAGGAGGGCATACCTACAATGAAGGCACCAGCACCCTTGGCTGTTGGTGGCTTGACCTTGGACTTCTCAGCTTCCAGATATCTGAAAAATGAATTTCTACTCTTTATAAATCGCCAGCCTAAGATATATCGCTGTAGTAGCTGGAGCAGACTAAGGGCAGAGGGAAGGAGTAGATTTTACAAGGAAAATATTTTTACTACAGAATGGATTTCACAATTACTTTCCACGCTGAATTTTCCCTGCCCTTCGTTCCTTGAGCCCTTTTCACACTGAAGTAGGAAATGCTGACCTCCTCCTAAATCTCTAGCATTTGTAGTGATGATGGTCTGTTTCTACTCTTGTTTTTGTGAAGTTTATTCTTTCTCAGTCTGATACCTTAGCGTAGCAAAGAACCTACCTGGCAGAGTGTTGTAGATATAAGAAACCACATTCATTTGCAACACATCTATGTGATACTATGACACCTAGCTGGATCTAACTGCAGGCTTGTCTTTTTATTCAATTTTAATGTCTTTGCTCTGTTTCTTCACACAGTGCAATGGCTTTGTAATCAGAAAGCCAGAAATTTGGTCCATATCTGCTCTTCAGTATCCTGGTTCTCTGGCCTGCCATTCTTCTTGCTTTATTATTCAATAACTTATTTGAAAGTCTGAGAGAGACAGAGAGAGAGTGAGAGAGAGAGGTCTTCAATCTGCTGCTTCACTTCTCCTGAGGCTGCAATGAACAGTGCTGAGCTAGGCTGAAGCCAGGAGACAGGAGCTTCTCCTCAATCTCCAACATGGGTGATAGGGGCCCAAACACTTAGGTTATCTCCCACTGCTTTCCCAGCCCTTTATCAGGGAGCCAGAGCAAACGTGGAGCTCCTGAACACAAACTGGTCCAATTCATGTGGGATGCCAGTAGCTTAATTGGCAAAGTCACAATGGTAAACCTGATCTTCCATTCTTTTCTGGGAAAAAACAGTGGGATTTTATTACTTTCTGAGGGTGCCTCGTTTAACTTGTTCTGTGATGACCCCTTCAGAGAATGGAGATAATGAGGAGGAAAACCCCTTGAAAACCATGAAATCTTCCATCATTGAAAGTTAGGAAGAATCTCTACAAATTTATGCTGCCCTTTGGTAAAAGGTGCTTTAATAATCATCAGTTGCTGCCAGAGTGTCGGCTCAACTGGCTAACCCTTCACCTCCAAGTGTGGCATTCTATATGGATGCTGTTTCATGTCCCAGCTGCTCCAGTTCCCATCCAGCTCCATGCTTATGGCCTAGGAAATCAGCAAAGGATGGTCCAAGTCCTTGGGACCCTGCACCCGTGTGGGAGACTTGGAGGAAGCTGCTATCTCCTGGCTTTGGGTTGGTTCATTTCCAGAGATTGTAGTCATTTGAAAGTGAACTAGTGGATAGAAGATATTTTTGTCTCTATAAATCTGTCTTTTCAATAAAAATAAATAAATCTTAAAAAAAATAATTGTTAGTTACGTATGTGAACCAGGGATATATGACTAATGATGCTTGAAGTGAGTCTCTCTTTCATTTATATTCTTTGGTTTTCTTTTCTAGGCAATCCTCTTCCTCCTATACCCGCCCTCTCCCGCCCCACCTCTTGGCTACCTAGGTATCTTCAAGATATCTTTTACTTTTGTCTATAGAGGATGAGCTTAGCTTACAGACCCAGGTCTTAAGAAATATAGTATTATACCAATTGCTCACAAGAATATTATAGTCATTTCTAGGTTTAAGTATAGTTGTTCTCCTTAGAAGTCAAACTTGTGTTTCCTTTTAGAGAAAGGAGTGAGTGTTGGTTTTTCTTCCTTCTCCGTTCCCTTCCTTTCTACTCTCTTCCACTGTAGCACTTGTTACACAGTATTGTCATTATGGGAAGGAACATAGTAAGGAGTGTCAGGGTCTGAGTCTGGTTAACCTTTGCACTCCAGTCCATAGCACCAGGTCAAACCTCTAGCAGCTTCTCATTCTGTGTATGTTGACCAATGCATGAATGAAGGGGTGAGTGGAGGTAAATTGCTTACCTGGGACAGGCAGTGTTATCAGTGATAAACTTCAGATTCATGTTCAGCTGGATGGATGATTAAATGGTACCAGGTGTCACCAGCATCACTGGGACCTGGGGCCTGGGACCTCCGCAGTTTAGCTTGATGGGATAGACATATGGCTTAGGGAAAAAAGCAAATTCAGGAAGTTAGTGATGTGGGAGCAGAAAATAAAGCATGGAAAAGAAAGGTAAGTGCCTATGGAAAAGTAGTTTAGGAGCTTGGAACAGGCCGGGGCTGTGTGCGGCATGCTGTTGCTGCTATAGCTCTGGTAAATATCTTGCTCTGAACCATACACTTCAGACCTGGCAAATAAATCACAGAGAATTATTTATCCCTGCTGTGTGTTTAGGATTTTTTTCCCCTTGGCTACCATATAAGGTGAACAGACTTGGTTCCACTGGTGACATTCACATCTCTCCAGTGCTTCAGCGAGTGAGCACTTCCGAAGCCTGGCTTTGTTAGGATGCTACCTTAGGATGTCTTGTCTATTGTCCTTTTGGGATAATCATACTGTTTTGTCTCTTCCTTAATTGGATGGCAGCTCGTCACAGGGAGCTCAACGTGGACTGTTTCAGAGCCAAGTCACAAAAGGGTCCAGGTATGTGTGTGAAAGTGAAATTTTCATTGTGGATAAGGTGCAGGAGAATCAGAGAAAATCAATTTTTTGCTACTTAATTCCATGCCTCCCTTCCCCCAAGTTTAACAATATCACCAGGTTGAGAAACACAGGGGGAGAGATTAATCATTAGCAAAAACACACCCTTCGGCCCTTCCTCCTGGCCTCCTGAAATTTGACTGAGTCAAAAATATGTAACATTTAATCAGGGTGGTTGATTTTTTTTCACATTAATGCACAATCAGTCCTATCCCCCCTTTCTTTTCTCTAATGCCTTTTTGAAAGGGGGAAGATCCTCTTTTTTTTAAGCAGCATTTGTGCTTTGTAAACTTCTGTCCTCTCCCTCTTGCTTTTTAATCTCTAAAGTGTATTTTGGAAGAAAACTCCCTGCAATCTCCTTTATGGCATTCATTATTTTCTTTGCTTTTAGATACTATTGTTTTAAAAACCAATCTTAGCTTATGACTCAGTTATGTTAGAAAGGATTGTGCTGTGTTTTTTGAGATATTTTTCAGGCTTCATGCACTGACTTCTAAACGTTGGCTATACTTTCTCGTGCCAACTTTTCAGTAGTTGGTTATCTCAGTTGGCTGAAAGCATTTATTCTAATAAAGATATCTAAGTAATTTTTCTTTCCCTCCCTTACTCCCTTTTTCTTTGTGTTTCCTTTTTCCTTCCTCAAGTGCTTCTCCCATTGGCTCCTCTCCTCACTGCAGCTTCTCAGGATATGGATTGGGTGCTGCGTATAAAACAACTGATAAAATAAGATCCCAGGCCTCAGGGAACTCACGATTCTCCTGAAACGACTAATACCTTTGCAGTAAGACAAGGATCCTAAGACAAGGGCAGAACTAGTGCCCAGGATGGATGATTAGTGAAAGTGCTACTGCCAGGATTGAATTGGAAGGCTGGAGAACTGAATCTGGATGGAATTCTCCAGGCAGAATTTATAGCGGAATGGGAGAGATATTTTATGTGGAGGAAACAGCAGTTCCAAAAGCAAAAAGGAAATGAACATTTTGGGAGAAATTCACTGGAATAAATATGGGGATTTATTAGCACTGTGTTTTAAACACTCTCATAACGGCAGATGATGATTTTAGACTGTAGCTTGCAGGTATTGGAACCATTGATTTTGCACAATACAACAGTCTATTTGGTTGGAATTGAAATCCAAGGAGATAAAGACGAAAAGGTTCACAGGGGTACAAAATAAGCATGCTGCAGCAGCCTTGGCAAAAAATTACAAAGGTCCTGATCAAAGCAATAGACAAAAGATGAAAATGCTAAGATGAAGCTGAAGTGTATTGGACAGGACTGAATGGATGATTATATGTAGGGCTTGAAGAAGTAGAGGAAGTCTCCAAGTCTAGTCTAGTTCTGTTCTGTGCCCTGATATTATTCAGAGAGGTAGGTAGCACTGGGAGGGAAATCATTCTGGATAGGAAAGATGATGAGTTCTTTTTTCTTCTTAATTTTAACTTTTAATTAGTTTTAACTGATGGATGAGTTCTCGATACAGTTAGAATACATCATTATGGTAAGGGACCATCTTGCCAGAGTGAAGAACCAGGAAAAGCAATCAAATCAACGCAAGTATTCTATTGTGTTTGATTGGAAACAACGGTCAAAACTCTAATGGAAAAGGAAGTGATTCCTTTTAAAAATTGTAAAAATGTATACATAGTTGATACTGTATATCAGGGTGAAAATATTGATGGGGCTAAAAATAACACGAAGGATACATTTTTACTAGCGTATTTATAAAGCAGTCTCAACAGGTTAGGCACTCTATGTTCTATATATTCTAAATTAAGTAGTACCTACTATGCCTCATTAAAAAAAGATTTATTTATTTTTCCTGGAAAAGCAGGTTTTCAGAGAAAAGGAGATATGGAAGGAAAGATCTTCCATCCACTGGCTCACTCCCCAAGTGGCCACAATGGCCAGAGACAAGATGGTCTGAAACAAGAAGCCAGATCTCTTCTTCCAGATCTCCCATATTGTGCAGAGTCCCAAGGCTTTGAACTATCCTCTACTGTTTTCCTAGGCTATAAGCAGGGAGCTGGATGGGAAGTGGAGTACCAAGGTCATGAACCAGTGCCCATATGGGATCTTGAGTTGTATGAGACAAGGATTTAGCCACTGAGCCATCATGCTGGGCTCATATCTCGTTTTTCTCTGACAGTTTCCATTGCTGGATAAAAGTTTAGTTGTATTTAAACCTCTGTGACCAATAGAGTTCCACATGCACAGAATGCTTTGTGATTATGGAGGCTACAGGAACATGGCCAGCACTGTCACTCGGTCAATGGTTGCAGACCTACAGACCTTCAAAAGCCCCAAAGAATTTGTCCATTGTAGCTCTCGAGCGACATCAGAGCTAGAGCAATTTTCTAACTAATTTGACATCTCTCCAGAAGACTGGTTACCAAATTGTGCTGGGTTCATGCTGAACCAGCAGTTATTTCACAAGGATTTTCACTTGTGCTTATCTGCATGTGTGGAATTCCTGTTCAGAGGTTGTTTTTCTGAGCTAGTTAGTTGAGCCAGATTACAAATTGACTCTGTTTAGTGTGAACAGAAACCTATTCATGAGGCAAACCTCCGAAGCTACTTTTCCAGTTAAGTTACCAAATTATCCATTGATTTTTATTCTCTAGTCCTCCAAAAAAAAAAAAAATTGTGACTATAGCGTACTTCCTTTTATGAATTCAAATTGCAAAGTTGTGATGTAGACTGTCTTGAAATGTTTGGAATGTTTAAGTTTCCTTCTAGAAATTAACCACAGGATTAGGTCTTCCTATTAATTTTAATTGATTTGTAAATATGAGAAACAAAAAGTACTAAACATTCATTTATGTACCCAGAAGAGCAGATTTATGTAAATCATATTTTTTTGTAAATTATGATTTTGAGAATTGTTAAATTAGATTGAGTTTCCAAAATTTATGTCCACAGAATTCTTGTTGATATTAAGGGGAGGGGGGTTCCCTTTTACGCTGGGTTTAAATGTGAATTAAATATTACTTCATCATGGAAATCCTAATGACTTTTTTTTTTTGGCAAGCATAGATGCCAGGTTTATTTCTTAGGCTATGTTATTAATTTTGTGTCATCATAGAAGGTAGCCCAGTTTTGTTTTGAGATTGGCTTATTTTCTCTGGACATTTGGGATGAATAGCTCAGCATAACAAATTATTCTATATGCTCTAGTTTCAAGCGTTTAAAGTAGAATCCAAGTTTTAGCATCAGGAACCAATTAAATGATAGTTAGATCTGACTGAAAAATTAATGGTCCAGAACAGAAACTGTGTAGCATTTTTTTAGCCCCTCTCCCCCAGCATTTCTGTTTTAAATAAAAATCTGGATGATTCCCAGTGAAAATACAAAGCATCATTAGAAAATAAATAAATAAACTAGTTGAATATAAATGAAGCCACACTTACAAATCACTGGACGATGATCGCATCGTAGTAAGCTGTTAGGCACAAGGTGGTTATCAGCCTTCCCTGGCTGTTAACACTTGGGCTGCAAAGCATTTAGTGCTGTGGTGTCAGAGAGGCTTGAAATGCTACTGCGACTCTGTGTCTCTTTTAGGTGAGTTTGATTTGCTATTTATCAGATAAATTCTTGCAATATCTTCTAGCACAAATGTGGTCGATTTGCCACCAAACTCAATCAGATGCTTGTGAATATTTGGTATGAATGATTAATACATCAGGAGGGAAACATGTTGACGTTCCCCCACCCCCAGTGACTTAAACCTTGTTAATGTGCCTCAGAAGAGCACAGTGGCCTGAGATTAAATGTTGGTGGAAGACTCAGGCCTGAACATTTGGCTGCTGCTTCAAGCATCTTACACAGAGAGCCTGCATAGTACCTTTAATCTGGCTCCAATTCAAGCCTATCAGCAATCACTTAGCGTGCTGCACTCACTGTGTCAGTCTTTTTGCCAAAAAAGATTTCATGGGTAGCAGTATCAGAAGCATTTTTGTAATTAAATTATTGTCGCTTTACTGGTAAATCTCCTTATGTTTATACAGGCTGTATGTGTGCTCATTCCTCCCCGCCCGCCCCCGGTTCCCTAGTTGACTTGCCATCTACGCATGCGCATTTGGCTATGTGTCTTTCCGGCCTAATGGCCTCCTGACCACAATGTTCATTTTGGTTGGGTTACCGTAGCTATCATTTTCCAGAGACACTCAAAATCCCTCAGTGATGACAGAAGTCATTTGATCATCGGGAACACGAAATAAAAAGTGCAACAAGAATTTCTTTAAGATCTTTAAGATGGTTTTTAAGATAAAAGATCTTGCGGCAGGGATAGGCTCTCTTTCCAGCTTGGGATACCCCATCTCGACGATTTTCCTGAAAGAGTCTAAGGAACATGCTTCTTGTAGGAAAAGTAACCTGTCCCAGACTGCCGCTCCCTTTCTGGAGTTCTGATAGATCTGATCACGTTCCACATGCAGAACTGTAATTGTCCACTTACATAGCTGTCTCTTTCATGGCATTTTAACTTCTCTGAAGCCTGCGGTGTGAGCTGGATCTGCCCTAGAGATGGGGCCTGGCTCAGAGCAGGTGCCTGCTGTGTGCTTCCTGCCTGAGTGGCAGCAAAGCGTTCTTTGTGGTCTTTGGCTCCTTTGCTCGCCTTTCCATCCGTAATTCTCCGTTTCTGCTTTATGCCCTGGAGAAACTGACCCCAGGAGGTTGCCTTTCTTAAGTTTCCATCATACAACTGTTTTCCCTTCTGGTGAGACTGGAGACTGAATTACTGGAGCAACTGAGAAGCCAATGTCTTTCTCTGCTGCCTCTGCACTGGAGGGCTTCACAACCTTTGTGATTGCAGCTCTGGCTGAGCTGACTATAATGTTAGGTGACACTGTTCTTAGTTTAGCCCTTACTCTGGGCTCCTTCCCTGTTTCTCCAGTACAGGGAGTTGCTTCTTGCTCTTGCTGATTTCTGGATTGCTTCACTTTCTCCATTTTGGTTTCTCAGAAATTTCATCAGTTGACTAATCCCTCTGTTTCAAATACTTCTAGCGTATTCAGCACCATGCTGGGATACAAAGCTGAAATGATACTTCCTGACCTTAACGTTGCTTCTGAAAGAAGGAACTGCCCTATGCTTCAGAGGCGTCTAGTTTCCTGGGATCTATGCTCACACTGTGGTCTCCCAAGTCACCTCCAGAGGGGGGAGTCTGAGCTGTCTTTGGGATTCCCATGCGTCTACTTCTGGGAAATGCCTGATTGTTACTCATTGCCAGGGTATTCTCGTCTTTCTTCTCCTATTAGGATTGTTGCAGTGTATCTTAAGCATAGCATGCTCGCTCTATCTCCCTCAGTAATTCAGTAGAGTAGGAGCAAGGCCCAGGATTTCCAGAACAACTGATGTCTGCTTTAAGACGCAGGACAGACAGGGATTGGACAGGGGTACTACTTGACACAGTTCTGACAGGGAGAAAGGTTTAGCTCTGGTTCAGCGGTGTGACTTTCGTTTAGACCATGCCCTGCTTGAATAACTGCTGGGATAAACAAGGTAAGTGACCAATTTCTCCTCAGATAGAGCCTCCAAATTCTGGCACTTGAAAATTCTCTGACCATGTTTGCCGTGAGCTGAAGATTAATTGAAACTCATACGGATTCTCTGCCTCCCTCTTCGCCTCTTCGTATTTTACTGGGGGAAGGGAAGGAGAAGGAATCTGGCTGACATCAAATTATGAATATTGGTTTAAGTTTTTAACAAACTTGCATTTCACATGCATAGCAAACCCACAGAAGCCACGGGATTTTCCAATGGGTTGGTGTCAAATCTACAAGAATGAGGGGTTTCAGTAAGACGCTCTGTTCTTGTTTTCCTCTATGGGTTTGGCTGTACCGTCAGACAATGGAGAGGTGGCCAGCTGCTTGCTCTAGGGAAGGGTGTGCTCTAATGTTCTGGCATGCACGAATTAGTGAGACACGAAATTTCAGTAGCAGTTCTGATTTTTACCATACATAATCCCATGTTTAACCACGACAGTGAAATATTTGTGGGGGAGAAAATTATTATCTTGTGTGGGTTCGGTTAGGCTAAATGATAGAAAAACCTACCTAATAGGGCTAAGTACATTTATTTTCAAACAATTCTAGAGCTTTAGATTTGGAAGGCGTTTCAAAGATTTTTTTCTGATCCATTTTTAAAAAGTTTTCAGATGGAAAACTCAAATTCAGGATTATAACAGCTGTCTAGGAGCAGAACAGGAATTCAAATCCGAATGCTTTACATCTGGTTAGCTTTCAACAAACTTACTGGTTTTTGGTTTGCACACCGTGGCACTCAAGACGCATGTTTTTTCTCCTATCTTGACATTAGATGTTTCATATTTGACCCAGAGCACGCCATGCATCCAAAGCAGATAGAGAAGGAGGACCTGTTCTGAGACCTGGACACCCCAGGGCACTGCAGGTGGGGTGACAGGGATAGTTCACCTCTCTGCTAAACGTGAGAAGATCACTTCACGCACACATTCCATGGAGCTGAGAAGGTATCGGCAAAACCTGGGTGTGCAAAAGATGGGAAACACTGGGCAGTTTGTGAATGAGGGATGACAGGACTGCTCTAAAGGGGGTGACTGCACTGAACACCCTCCAAGGAAGCAATGAACACATTTGTTTCCCTCATCATGTAAAAGTTGGTTTGGATGCCAGGGAAGTGTATTCACTCTAAGGGATTTACAACATCCTTTCTCCATATTTTCTCTGGGGCTTAACAATATTTAAAAATTTTTTTGTTTAGCTATGTCAAAGATTAATTAATTTGAGAGGTAGTTACACACACACACACACACACACACACACACACACACACACGGGGTGTGTGTGAGGCGAGAGAGAGAGAGAGAGAGAAATCTTTCTTCTATTGATTCATTCCTCGTGTGAATGGTAACAGCCAGGGCTGGGCCAGGGAGAAGCCAGCAACTTCTTGTGGTTCTCCTACATGGGAACAAGGGTCCAAGTATTTGGGCAATCTTTTGTTTCTTTCCCAGATGTATTAGCTGGAAGCTGGATGGGAAGTGGAGCATTCTGGGGCTACAAAGCTAGCAGCAATTTAACCTGTTGGCCAACACTCTAGGCCCGGCACTTAATGTTATAATAATAAACGTGAGAAAGCTCGAGTCTGTCTTAATACTAGTACTCATATTTATGTGCTTTTTATATCTACTAATATGATAACTCTTTTATTTGGTTTCTTATATTCATAAGGAAACAAGCAATTATTTGAAAAAGAATAACTAATGCTGTTGCTTTTAAATTTTCACATCTGGATTATTACCCCTGTGTAGATCAGAGTTCATGGTTACATTTTCCTTTATAGGCACCAGTTGGTATTTTGTTTTCATTCAATAAAAGCTCTCCACTAAAAATAAATACAAATCATTATGTCGTAACGGGTTTTAGTGGCTACTGACCTTACCTGGAGTTTGCAGGGTGAGTTGGATGCAAAAGATTTGACAGCACTAGGCCTGATGTGGTAGCCTTGTATGTGCTGCAATCTGCTATGGGCATCAGTTGGTGTCCTAGATCCCCACTTCCTATCCAGCTTCCTGCTTGCAGCCTGGGAAGGCAGTAGAGGATGGGCCAAACCTTGGTACTCTGTACCTAGGTGGGAGACCTGGATGAGGCTTGAGGCTCCTGACTTTGGATTGGTTCAGCTCTGGAAGTGGTGAACACTTGGGCAGTGAACCAGTGGACAGAAGATTGTTCTCTCTGTCTCTCGTTCTCTTTGTAAATTCAATAAAAACAAATAAATCTTAAAAAGATTCAGCAGTGCTTTTTCTTCCTGTTTGGCACTAATTACTCATTAAATTGCCTTTATCTTCTTTTTACTATATTTCAAAAATGCCAAAGATATTTTTGAAAAATGAAAAGCTGAAGAACTGTCTGGAAGTGTTTCTCATAACTTAAAAAGCTAGGTGGCCAAGGGGAAGATGTGATACACACTTTTGTCTCTGTTTTAGCTGGATATCACTAGATCCGGCTGAATTGGGTGTGCTCAGTTTCATCCTGAAGCAAATTTCTATAGTTGAGTTGTAAAGCCCCTGAAAAACGGGGTTTATGATGAAAATGTGGAAAGACCCTCAACTTTAGGACAAGGCACAACTATAATTTTACAGGCATTAGTCACCTAAAATAACTTTGTAGGAAGATTACTCTGGGATTTGTCCCCCATTTGGCAGAAAACGCTTAATGTTAAACCATATTTTATGCACACAAAAGGACTTATTTCATAAGACAAGGGGCTCAAGGATTTTTATTCCAATATTCAACAATACTATTACTAAAGTGCTCTTTCTTTTACTATTGTAATTGAGTGATCTGAAGTGATATTTAAAGGAAAATACCATTCTGCTAAACTGACATGTAAAGATGATATGTGACAGAGAATTTTAAAAATTTCAAGTAATATATTCCAATCATGTATTAGGTATACCAGGAAACTGAATGGATGGATCATCATAATGTCTTAATAATCTGTTCAAAAGCAGAAAAAAATTACAGATGCAGTTTTATTGTTGTTTATGCAGAGCAATAATTGAAGTGCTTTTATTTGAATATGATACAAATATACATAAAAGTTTTTTGTCTAATTGGACAATCCTTGCCTGTCTCTTTTTTTTTCAGAGAATAATAAAAGTAAATACTTGATGTTCCAGACAAGATAAATAAGAATGTTTATATTCCCAAACTACTTTTTTGGTGATCCAGCCTTTTTTTGAAAAAAATTAATTCTTTAATAATTTAAAGAAATAATTCCTTAGATATCTGGCTTAAATGTTATTTATTGGAAAGAATGGAGGCATAACTTAAAAGCAATTTGTAAATAATTTATTTCTTTTTCTTTTTTTTTCCTGCTGAAATCAGATGGATAGAGTATAAACATGGTAACAAAGTTAGAGGGAGGCACCTCTCACACAACAAAGTGAAAATCCACTCACCATGCTTAGGAACCACAAAAGAATATGTTATTAATTTTCAGTTGGCAAAAAAGTCTGGTGCATTCATTGATGTTTTAAAATTTGCATACATTGTGGTATTGCTACTTAGAACTAATTAACATATGCATTACCTAACTAATTTATCTTTGTGTGTATGTGTGTGCTGACAATATTTAAAATCTATTCTAAGCATACAATACATTGTTGTTAACAGTAGTCATCATGGTGTATAACAGATCTCTGGAACTTACTTCTCTTACATTGCTGTGCTTTGACCAACATCACCAGACTCTGCCTTCTCCAAACCCTTCCTCCCCATTCCCGGGTAGTCACCATTCTAGCCTGTGTTTCTGAGTTCAGTTTATTAAGATGCTGTGCACAAGTGAGGTCATGCAATATTTGTCTTTCTGTGGCTGGCTTATTTCACTTATTGTCATATCCCACAGGCTCATCCATGTTTTTGCAAAGGACAGAATTCCCTCTTTGTTAAAGTAGAATTATGTTCCATGGTGTTTCTATTCCAAATTTTAATCCATATATCCATCAATTGACGCTTAAGTTGATTATTTTTCTTGGTTGTTTTGAATAATGTTGCAGTGTACAGGGGGTATGCTTATGTTTTTTCCACACTGATTTCATTTGCTTTGGATGAATACCCAGTCATGGGCTAGCTGGATCATATGGTAGGTCTATTTTAAAATTTGAAGCAAAAATTATTTATTTATTTATTTATTTGAAAGGAAGCTACATAGAGAAAGAGAGAGAGAAAAATAGGGATTTTTTTTTTTTTACCTGCTGGTACAATTCCCAAATGATTGTAGTGATTGGGGGCTGTGCCAGGTGGAAGCTAGGAGCCAGAAACTTCATCTGAATCTCCCACATGGATGGCAGAGTAAAAGTGCTTGGAGCATCTTCTGTTGTTTTCCCGGGTGTGCTAGCAGGAAGCTGATGGAAAGTGGAGTGGCCAGAACTGAAATCAGCACTCCCAAATGGGAGGCTTGGATTGCAGATGGCAGCTTAACTTGCTGAACCACAATACTCTTCAGTCTTAATTTTTTTTGAGCAGCCTTCATATTACATTCCATAATAGATATGCTAACATAGATTCTCATCAAAGGATTCCTTTTTTCCACATTCTCATAAACCCTAATTCATTTTGATAATAGCTAGTTTAACAGATGCGAGGCTGTATCTCATTACAGTTTTGATTTTTGTCTCCTTGGTGATCATTGATGTTAAGGCTTTTGTATGTTTCTGCATACTTGTTCTCTGTATATTTTCTTTTGAGAAATATCTGTCCAGGTTGGTTGCTCACTTTTGAATTTGGGTTACTTATCTTCTTGCTTTTGATTCATTTGACTCTCTAACATGTTTTTATGTGTTAGGTTCTCATCAGAAAGCTATGGTATCACAGGTGGTGGTTCACAAATATTTGATGGTGTTTACATAGTTGATCAGGATGAGAAGGATTGAGGGTCAGGGGAGAGTGGGTGAGAACACCGTTTACAAAATTACTTTTTCTTCCTCCTTTATCTGGAAGAAGAGGGGAGACAAGTACAGAAGCCATACCCAGACTACCAACTGCGCCAGTATTCAACCATGGGAATGGCCACCTGATGTCAACCCAGGGTGCCTGATGTGAAGTATGCTCTGAGGGATCTGCCTAAGTGTTTTGATGGTTGTGGGATGCTATTGATCTTGCCGATCCAATGATAAGGAAATCTGAGGTGATCCCAGACCTGACTGTTGTGTGTGACTGCCAGTATGGGGTCTGGCTCAGTCTGTCATCCACATCAGCCCACGCACACACTAGGAATTATAATTGTTGGGTCAGGTCTGTCTCCAGCTTCATCTCTTATGCAAATCAATGGATTCTGCATCCCAGACCAGACCAGCCCACTGCACATTCAGCCTTCACATACACTAGCAGGGACTGCAGCCTAGTCAAAGTGAGCACTAATCACTTTCCCTAGGCTTGTCCCCAGCCCTGGTTCCTGTGCTTGCCAGTATGTGTAGCAAATCGGTCCAGTCTGTCCCACAACTCTTTCAGCTCTTGCACATATGAATGAGCGTTGGAATTTACTTCAGCCTAACTGACCCCACTATCCAGCCCATACTCATGCAGGTGGGTGCCACCACTTGTCCAGTCAGGTCTTTACCAAACCCAATTTCTCATGCTCTCCAGTCTGAGTTGAAGCTTGTCAGAGAGGTACCCACAGTTTCCTTACTGGGACCACTCCCAGCCCCTGATCTTGCACTTGTCAGTTGATTCTGCAATCTAGCTTGACAGGATTTGCCCCCAGTTCCAGTACTTGCCAGCCGATGTTGTGGCAAAGCTTTACCAGCCTGCACTTACTCTGGCCTATGCATGCATCAATAGATATAGTTGGTTAACCCAGCCTGGCTGTACCCCTAAACCAGTTCACAGTGCAGGCCAGCAAGTTTTGTAGCCCTGCCCGGCTTGCTCTGTCCCCAGTCTCAGTTCTCACACTTGCCAGTTGGAGCAGTGGCCCAACAGGGGAGCCCATGCTTCCCCCTACCAGGCTCACAGCCCTCCCCACTCATCTCACATGGACTGGTGGGTGCTGCGGCTCAGTCTGGCATGGCCCACCTCACCTTGACATTTGCCAGTGGGTGCTGTAACTTGGCCTGGTTTTGTCTATGTCCACTACAAGCTCATGCAGGTGGGTGCTGCAACCTAACCTGGCCCAGGAAGCTCCAAGTGCTGGCTCTAGTGTGAACTGGCTGGTGCTGCGGCCTTATCCGGCCTGTCCTGCACCCATCCTGCCTCTCAGATCTGCCAGTGGGTGCTGTGAATTAGCCCAACCTCGCCCTCCCCCAGACCTGGCCCACATGTATGCTGGGAGGTACAGTAATCCTGGTCTGGTCTGGGCTGCTTCTTGCCTTGGTTCTTGTGCTTACCTGCTGGGACTGCATCTTGACAGACGAGTTACCCAAGCTCCTCTCTCAGGTCTCCTCTCAATCACAGAGCTTGTGCACACTGATGGGTCCTTGGTCCAGGCTGGCATAGTCCACTTGCTGTCCTGGCAGGAAGAGTGTCCTTACCCAACTAACCCACATCCATTCCAGGTTTTACTGTTGGGTGTTTCAGCCCAACCACACCTGGTTCCTACCCAGACCCAATTCTCTCGTGGTTCAGTGGGAGCTGAGATAGCCCAACCCATTCAACATCCACACTGGCTCTCATGAGCACCAGTGGGTACTGGAGTTTATAAGCTTTTTTTTTTTAAAGCCTGTCTGTTTCCAAAAAGAAGTGATTTTGCACTTCTTCATGTCTTTAAGATAATGTTTCAGTTTTGTTCCAGTTGTCATATTGTTGGTATAAAATTATTCAAAATATATCTTTTGGAATTTAAAAGGAAAGAAGAGATATATTCCATCTGCTGATTTGTTCCATAAATGTTTGCAATAGCTAAGTTTGGGCCAGGCAGAAGTCAGGAGCTTCTATGAGCTCCTGTGAGCATAAAGAACATCCCAGAAAAATGACAACAGAAGACTAAATCAATGATAATGCATTCCTAAAATTACAGGACCAAATTACCACCCATATATATTAACCCTGAAAGTAAATGGCTTAAGCTCAATCAAATGCCATAGATTAGTAGACTGTATTAAAACACAAAACACATCTATTTGCTGTCTAGAAGAGACACATTTCACCAACAAAAATAGCAGAAGCTATATCTCACGGATTTTGATGCTTTTGTCTTTGTTAGTTGCATCTCTTCAAAGCAGTTTCTTCTGATTAAATTATTCAATGACTCATACATCATACAGTAGCATCGTTTTCTTCAAGAAGGTTCTTGATTTTCTTTTTCATTCCTTCAGTGACACATTAATCATTCAGTAGCATGTTATTTAACTTCATGGTGTTGTTAATTTCTTTTTTCTTCCAGTTGTTGATTTTGTTTTGTGGCTTTTCAGTTTCTTTAACTTTTAATCAACGTAACGCATTTTGGTTACATTTTGGTTACATTTTGGTTTTCTTTCTTAAAATCCAAATCTGATGAAATTCTAGGTGTATAGATTATTTACATTTAATGCAGTTATTTATATGATTGGGGTTAAATCTTCCACGTTGTTTTCTGTGTTTAATTAGTTCTGTTCTTTTTCTGTTTATGTATTAAATATGCTTATGATTCCATTTTAAGACAGCTGCTAGTTTATTACTTATATCCCCTTTTTGTTTTAGTGACCACTCTATGGTTTACTACCTACATGTCTTCCCAGAGTGTATGACTCTTCCCAGAATGCATTAGCAGGGAGCTGGATAGGAATCAGAGTAGCAGGAACTTAAGCTAGTTCTCTGACATCAAGTAATGTCAGCATCACAAATAGCAGCTTAACCCACTGGGCTTCAATGTCAGCCCTAAATGATAAAAATAAGGGAAAATATTTTTCATGTTTATGCTAATTATCTCTATTTTTGGTTCTTTTTTTTTTCTCCCAAAGGTTTGATTCTAGTTTTTCATTTTTCTGTATGGAAAGTTGGAAAATGTTTCCCCTAAAGATATTGTGTCCTAGTTCCTGGAACTTACGATTGTTGTCTTTTCCAAAAAACAGACCTTAGCAGGTGTAATTAACAAGGATTTTGAGAAGAGGCGATTTGGTAGAACTCTAAATACATCACATACAGCCACAAGAGAGGCACGGAGGGACAGGCAGAAGAGAAGGCAGTGAGGAAAGTGAGGGAGCTCCTGGAGGCTACAGCTTTCCCCAGGAGTGCTGGAAACTACCTTTGGCCACAGCAGCAAGTCCCAGATGCTGCACTGCAGCCTGAGGAGGGGTGTGTGGCCCCATGACGCCTTCATGACAGCCAAGACGCTGCTTCCTGACTTCTGGTCTGTAGAACCGTGGGAGAATACAGTTGTGTGGCTTCAGGCCTCTGTGTATGTACAGGGATTTATTAGAGTAATCATGGAAAGCCGACATCTTTATCTCAGTCTGGCCAGAGGAATTTTAAGTTGTTCCCATCTTATTATTTAAAATGTCACTTGATAAATGTCTCCTGTAAGAAGTATGCATTTTCTGGGATGACACTTTTCTGTCACATGACTGTAATTATTATTATTGTTGTTGTTGTTGTTTTCTGAAGAAAACTGCTTGGCCCAAGGTTGCCTCACACGTATCCGGAGATCACCTGCTTCTGTGACTGACTAGATGCGTTTTGCATGCTTGCCTTCCATCCTGATAGGAATCTATCCCAGGGGCAATGCTTGCATGCATCCATGCTTCCCAGCACAAACAACCTCAAAGTGTCCACGTTTCACTGTCGGTTTTCAGGCAATTCCTTCCTCCTACTGCGGTAACCAGGGTTCATCAACTCCTGGTGACTGGGCCTGGTTCATGTTGTAAAGTGTCTTTCAGTTAGTTCACAGACCCATTCTCAGAGATGCAAGGCAACAGTAGTTGGTCTTGCAGTAAGTACAATGAAAATAAGGAAGCAACTGTCATTGTGATACAGTGAGTGAAGTCATCAGTGATGCAGTGAATGGGTAAAGCTGCTGCCTATAACACCAGCATCCCATATAGATGCTGCTTCAAGGTCAAGCTGCTCCTACTGGGAAAAGCCACAGTAGATGAATCCAGTGCTTGGTTCCCTGCTTCCCATTTTGGAGACCTAGGTAGAGCTCTTGGCTCTTGGTTTTGACCTGCTCTAGCACTGGTCACTGTTGCCATCTGGGGAGTGAAGCAAAGGATGGAAGATCACTCTTTCTGTGTGTGTCTTTCATTTTCCTGACTTTCAAATAAATTAATAACTAAAATCTTAAAAATAATGATCATTTGACATTCTACAATTTTTAATTAATTTATTTGAAAGGAGGAAATACAGAGCGACAGGGAGAAACACAGAAAAGCATCTTCTTTTTTTAAAAAGATTTATTTTATTTTTGTTGGAAAGTCAGATATGTAGAGAGGAGGAGAGACAGAGAGGAAGATCTTTCGTCTGTTGATTCACTCTCCAAACAGCTGCAATCAGCGGAACTGAACTGATCCGAAGCCAGGAGCCAGGAGCTTCCACTGGGTCTCCCACACTGGCGCAGGGTTCCAAAGCTTTGGGTTGTCCTCGACTGCTTTCCCAGGGCACAATCATGGAACTGTAGGGGAAGTGGGGCCTCTGTGATTAGAACTGGTGCCTATATGGGATCCCGGGATATGGAAGGTGAGGACTTTAGTTGCTAGGCTACTGTTCTGGGCCCAGGAAAGCACCTTCTGCTGCTTTCCCAGTCATGTTAGTAGAGACCTGGATCAAAAGTGGAGCAGTTAGGATTTGAGTCATTGTCCATATGGGATGTCAGTATTAGGTAGAGGCTTAAGTCACTACATCAGCAACAATTTAATCCTTTATGTCACAGTGCCAACTCCTCTTTCCAAACACTTCAAGTTCGATGGCTCTGAGGGTAGTCACAATATGTAATTGTTATTATTATTTTCTGAACATGTGCTTTATTTCTTTGTTTTGTAGCTCTTCTCTAGTCACAAACCTGTAAGACAGATATGAGTGATATTAGAAATAACTGTATTGCCCCATGATTCGTAGACGGAATGGATCATACACTTTGTCGCTCAGTGAATCTGTAAGCTTAGTAATAAGTGTTCTGCCTTGGAGTTAGTCAAGTTATCTTTCATGTATTTAGCTCTCCATAAATGTTCTCCCCACAACATTAAAAAAAAGCCTTAGCACACGTTTTTTGTCTGACTGCATATTTCGTAAACATAACCAGTGTAAATGTGTGTGAAACTCACCACCTTCAATGTGATTGATAACTTCTCACAGAAGATGAATATCTGGCTTTATAATCCTAAAATGCAGGCTTAATAGCAAGTCATGAAAGTAAAGATTTGATTATAGAGATTAGAGGAATAGAAATTGGGTTTTATAGTAATTGAATAACTATTAAGAATACTTCAAACACCTTGAAAGAATCCTTAAAACACCCAGGTTTAACAGAAGCTCTAGATATGTGCTGCGGATTTTTTCCAAGAGAAAAAAAAATTCTGACTCATTTAATTAAGCAACTTTCCAGGATTGTCAGTACGGCTGTTTAAATATGGTCTCCTGGGGTTCCAAAGGAACAAATTACACGGGACAATTAGTGCTAAGGGCTAAGAAGCAATGAAGGTGTTTCTCAACAATCATGTTTGGATTATATTCAAGATGAAACTTTAATCACTCCACAATTTAAGAAAAGGTTGATGGTCTATTAGTGACCTTTCCTGAAATGCTTTTCAAGAGGTTGGACTAGTTGAGAAACATTTATTAAGTGAAATTTTGCCATGTGAATTTTACAACCTTTCTATGTGAGAAGTTCTGTTGAAGTAATTGAAAGGTTAGACAGGCAGTTACCTGAAGCAAGGCTTTAAACATGAGTGTGTACAAACTGTGGAGACATTTTCACACAGGTAGTTTTGTTGTAACATCAGTGCACAGGTTTGGCACAGTTAAAAAAAATCCCATTAGACTCAGATCACATCTTCCAGCAAGAAAATATTAGCTTGGTGAGTTGGTAGAGAATTATCATGTTGCTGAGAGTCTCCACAACTGGTGGGCAGCCAGATCTGGAATGCAGGTCATCTGAACCAAATCCAGGGGCCTTGCCTCTCTCTTGCCTGGTCTTTGTGCTCCCCCAGATCCCGAATGCTCTGGCTCTCAGCCTGCATCTGTGTCCTCTCAGTGGCCCTTGTTGGCAGTTGTCTGATCATGCGCTGTAGCAGAAGGCAGCACCATCTACTAACTTGAAACTCTGGTGACAACTTCTTCAGTCTAGATGCCTTGATCTGTGGGAGAATTTCATGAGCCAAATTTCTGTCAGTGTTTCCATTTACTAAGTTGCTATTCGATCATTTTATACTCTAACCATTCCAAATTGCCTTCACTTTCGAACTTGGCACATGTGTTGACAACCCCAGATGCAATTTTTTAATTGAAAATGGTAGACGATTCCTGATTAAAGTGTAAAAGCGAAAATACACCATTCCCACAATCAGCTCTTTGACATGATTCTCGGATTATTTACTGTCGGTTACAGCCACATGATACCACCATCACTTTCTAGAAGGCCAGTAAATGTCATGGGTTGAAGGCATTAGGGCCTGAAAGCTGTCTTTTCCTAATGCAGTATGGTTTCCATTTTTGTTCAATATTTCACAGTCAGAAAAGACGCTGTAGTGGGAAAATGAGGAATAATATGTGGTCCAAATAGAGAAGAAGTAACTTAAGGGTGTAGAATGGAGATGGCAAAATAGAAGCTCACATATCCTAGCATTATTGGCTGAATTTGCATTTGAGGACTGGCCCAGGACTACTTAGAAATGAAACAGAAAAGGTTTGTTTTGGGATCGACTCTTGTTTCTCATCCTAATCTTTCTAGAACATGTTCCCTTCCCCACCCTTTCCTGTTTACTGTATTCACAGTGATGTCATGCCCAAGTCACTGGTATAGGGAGTTTCTTTTAAACCTATGGAGCAAAAGTGTTTTTACTATGTCATAACACAAACTCACTCATATTCCCGTCTAATGATAAGACAAACTTTGCTTAAGGCTGTTACTTTATGAGTATGAAACTATTATTTTATTTTTTCCATCTTCCAACTTTAGTAATAAGAGAAATATATGTGAAATTAATGTGCAAATTGTATATTGCTCTGAAAGATTCTGTTCTAAATTAGCTTAAAATGAAACTTTGTATTACACTTCTAAAAAGGGAACTCAACAATTAAACATTTAAAATACTTAATATTTAAAATAGCTCAGAATATTTGTAAATATTAGGTACCTTATAATGGCAATTTAAATGGAACACTTTTTTTGCATTTGAAAGTGATTCAGGGAAGATCTGAAGAATTTTGATAATAGAAAGGATATATTTTTTAAACTATTTTTTATTTTTCATGATACAGTTCCATAGGCTCAGGTATTTCCTTTCCATTTCCTGTCCTCCAACTGATTTCCTGTTTATTATTACAATAGTATTGTCCTTCAAAAGCAGTCACAAGTCCATTATTCTGCTATTTACATGTATCCTGACATTGTAGGTATAGACAATGGCAGAGAGTCCAGAATCCTATTGTCAAGACATATTTAACAGTTTCACTGGGAATCCTTTTATTCTGGAGTAGAGATGCATACTGCAATGTATTTTCACTTTTTGGTTTGATAGTCTCTATCATACAGTTATTTCAGGGGAATATATGCATATACATGTTTACTTATACATCTAATGATCCTGTGTTTTGTATCAAGGTTGCCTCTTATCAGAGAGAGCAAATGATGTTTGTCATTTTAGGATTGGCTTATTTCACTGAGCATAATTGTTCCTAGTTAGGACCATTTTGTTGCAAATGGTAGAAGTTCATTCTTTTTAATGGGTGAGTAGTATTTTGTAACATGGCTGTACCATGGTTTTTTTAGTCATTCCTCTTTCAATGGACATCAGGGTTGTTTCCATGTCTTTGTTAATGCAGACTTTTCTGCTGTGAATATAGGATGGCAGCTCACTTTCTCATATGCAGATTTCATTTGCTTTAGATATATTCCCAGTAGTGGAATAGCTGGGTCATACAGCAGATCAACTTTTGGTTGTATGAGCACTCTCCATATTGACTTCCATAGTGATCATACTAGCCTACACTCCCACCAACGATGAAGAAGGATGCCGTTGTCCCCACACCAGCAGGCGTTGTTAGTGGAGTTCTGGATGGAGGCCAATCTCACTGGAGTTAGGTGGACTCTCAATGTGGTTTTCATTTGTAATTCCCTGACAGCTAAGGAGCCTATTTTTTCAAATGTCTATTAGCTATTTTAATTTGTTCTTTTGAAAAATGTCCATTTCCTTCACCTATTTCTTCACAGGGTTGTTTATTTTGCTGTGTTTTTTTCTGAAACTTTTGTAACCTTGGGTACTAGTCCCTTAGCTTTTGTGTAGTGTGCGAAGATATCTTCTACTCACTTTGTTGACTATTTTCCTTGCTGTACAGAAGCTTCTTAGTTTGCTGTAGTCCCATTTGTTTATTTTGGGTTTGACAACCTGTGCTTTTGGTGATTTTTCTAAGAAGTCTTTCACAATGCTTATATCTTAGAGAGTACTTCCTGTGTTTTACTCTGGTAGTTTGATGGCTTCTGTGTGCAGCTTTAGGTCCCTGATTCATTTAGAGCTGATTTTTGCATATGGTGAAAGATGCTTCGTCTTGGTGCTCACTTCTGCAGGTGCTATTCAGTTTCCCAACAGCATCTGTTAAAGAGGCAAATCTTTTTCCCTGGATTATTTTCAGTTTTCTTGTTGAAGATTTGTTATCTGTACGTGTGTGGGCTTCCCTCTGATCTTTCTTCTCTGTTTCTGTACCAGTACTAGACTGTATTGATGAACACTGCCCTGTAGCATGTCTTGAGGTCTGGAATTGTGATTAATGGAAAGGATATTCTAAGTCCAAAAATTTCAATAAGAATTCCATCATCTTTATCTTTCCTTGACCACTAGTAAGGTGTGAATAAATCTGCCCAAAGCATTAAAAAGCAGAAAAAAGAAAATATAGTTAATGAGATTCTCCACAAACAAAACCACCTTCTGGATAGCTGAAGTTGTAGCTGAGGGCATGGAATTTCCTCCATAAAATACAACATATTCTGAAACGGATCTTCTCTTTAATTACACTAAATTTTTCTGCAAGATCAGTTAAGAATTCATCATTATACCTGTCAAAATTTGCATTTAAAATGGGAAGTCATTTGGATGAAGTTTTTCTTTTACTGGCTCAACTAACTGGCAGCTGGGTTTTCACTTTCTGTGTTGTTCTAAAACAAATATTTTTAAAATGTCAGTTACATACACCTCCATATTTTATACTCAATCTATCACTTGCTTCGTAAACAAAGTGTAATTAAGATTTCATCCTAGTGGTACATGGAGAAGATTATCTGTTGTTGATCTCATGTACTGATGTCTGCCACTTTTTATTCAGGTTCCTGTTGTTTCATGCCTTTCGGAGGTCATCTCCTTAGAGTTTATTTCATGTCTGCTTTGGGGAGTAACTGCTGGGACAATATATTAGTCAGTGCCTCCTGGGGAACCTCCTCCTTCAATTAATTGCTCTGAGAAAATGCTAATTGAGAATTTCTAGTCATTGGACTATTTGCTACAAGCCCTCAGATCTGAAATGTAAAACTGGCTGATGCGACTTAATCAAACTACTGCACATTGGATTTAGGCAATAAATCTATGTTGGAAATTTATAAGTTTAGGTATCATCTGCTTATTTGTTTTTTGAGCATTTTGGATTGGGCGTTACTCCTAACTGATCATTTTTGATGTAATGAGGTGTCGTGACTCTGGGTTGATCTTCCCAAAGAAGGCTTTGGCTTCTCTAAAAACAGTGAAAAGTGAGTGTGGTGCTAAACCTGAGATATTATCTTTCAGTCAACCTGAGAGTGTATGGTATATTTCTGTACTATTTTTGGGTATGCACTTGAACAAGGAAATGTATCACGTACTTTTATCATATATTTTTGAGACAATGATGCTTGTCTCATGAAATATATATGATCTTAAATATGGTATATTTGGAGTATCTGTTACTGTATTCCTCTTTTGATACCATTAGTAGGTACTTAATTTTATGAGCTTATCTAAATTTCATCTACTTGACATTATTGTTTTTTTTTAAAAGGTTTATTTACTTTACTGGATAGAGCTGCTGAGAGAGAGAGAGAGAGAGAGAGAGAGAGAGAGAGAGAAACAGATATTTTCCATACACTGGTTCTCTCCCTAAATGTCCTCAACTGCCAGATCTGGGCTGGTCTGAAGCTGAGAGACAGAATCTGTTTCTGCATCTGCCAAGTAGGTGGAGGGACCCAAGGCCTTGAGGCCACCCTCTGTTGCTTTCCCAGGTCACCAGAAGGGAGCTGGATCAAAAGTGCCGCAACTGGGACTCTAATTGTCACCCATAGGGAATGCTGCTGTTTCAGACAGAGGATTAGCCAACCCTGCCACCATTCCAGCCCCCAAAAAGTAAGTTTCCTATTTATTTTACTCAAAGGGATTAATCATCACAAACTGAGATCTGAGGTTGTGTTTTATGATTTAATCTATATCATTGTACAATGAGAATAGAATCTGAAACCTAAGCTCTACGACTTGAAGGTAAATCCCAGTCATAAAGGACCAATGATTGGTGTGCTTCAGCTCCCCTCAATAGCAGGTGGAGACTATTTGAAGCAATGGTCTTGGATGGAAAGCACAGTTGTTTAGCCCACACAGGATGTGTAAATTGTGGTGGCATTCTTGAGGGATGTAACCTGTGAGAAATGAGCTTGGGACTAGAGAAATGCATTAATTACTACCAGAGCACTAGAGTAATTCAAGTAGGGATTTCATTTCTCTTTCCTGGCAGCTGTAAATCATTTTAGCACCAGAGACAGGCTTGTCCTCCCCAGATGACATCATGGGATGGTTAGCAGTGATGCCTTCAGCTGCTCAGTGAAGGTAACCGGAGGTGTAACAACACCCTGGCTTTCCAGTGCCTCTCCTTCTCATAGCTCTAAGAAGCAAAGTCAGCATTGGACTTGCAATAAAAGCTGAAATGTGAAGACTGCTGTCTGGTCACAATGAGTTCATCTAGAACTGAGAAAAACTCCGGTGTGAATTTATGGAGAAGAGGATATGGGACATTGTTACATCCTCTTTAAAATGAATCTTTGTAATTGTGAAGAAACTATTTCTTGCTGGACTCCCAGATTCTCTCTGAGTTCTTCCCTTTTTGGCATTTTGAGAAAATGAAAGCATTTCTTTATTTTCCATAGATGTCTTTTGGTTTGTAATCAAGGCTATCCTCAACGGCTCTGCTATCTTTTAGGCAACTGTGGATATTGATTCTTTTTTTTAAGATTTATTTATTTTTTATTGGAAAGGCAGATATACAGAAAGGAGAGACAGAAAGAAAGATCTTCTATCCAATGGTTCACTCCCCCAATGGCCGTGATGGCTAGAGCTGAGCCAATCCGAAGCCAGGAGCCTCTCCAGGGTCTTCCACGTGGGGGCAGGATCCCAAAGCTTTGGGCCATCCTCGACTGCTTTCCCAGGCCACAGGCAGGGAGCTGGATGGGAAGTGGAGCCGCTGGGATTAGAACTGGGATCCCAGTGTGTTGAAGGTGAGGACTTTAGCCGCTACGCTATCATACTGGGCCCGATATTGATTCTTAATTGATTCGCTGTAAGGAGGAAGTTCTTGCACCTAATGGAATATATTACATATAGAAAGAAGCTGGCTGTTTCAGTTGGGGTTGTGTCTCTCTCTATGTTATCCTCTTTTGTCTAATAACTCCATTTAGTAGTAGGCTATAGTGGGCTCAAGTGCAGGTGTCTGTGACTTCTTCCAAATTGCTTCTACTTGAATGTAGAAACTGCTTTGAAGCTCCAAATCCTGCAAGAATTCCATCAAGGCTGCAAGTTGCACAACCAGATTGTAATTTTTCCAAGTAAATTTTTAAGTTTAGGATAATTTTAGTTTTACAAAGAAGTTGAAGAGTAAGTACGGAGCTCTTATATGGTCCACACCCCACTTTGTCTTTTATTAACACATTGTGTTAGCATGCTGTAACTGTCCTAATTAATGAATCAGTTTTGCCACAGGGGTAGTGACAAAATTCCATTCTTTATGGCAGTCCATTAGGGCCTGCAGAGGTCATCTGGTACCATATCAGAAGAAGGAAGACAGAACAAGTTGGACAAATATCCCAGCCAAACAATGACAGCAAGTATCCGGGTGAATGGGGACTCTAAGGTCGACTGTGATAACCAATGGACATTGGAAGGGGTTTCTCGCTCTTGGATTGACAGCATTTCAAAACTAGTGAAACCGCTTGGACAGAACTCTCAGAGCATGTGCCACATTAAGGACCCTGGATTGATATTGGGTGGTTGTTCTGCATCCCCAGGTCCTGGGGTGGTTGGGAGGCTGAGTATGGCTTCTCCCCTTATCTTCCCCGTACCCCCAAATACAGGAAGAAATATAAAATTTGGAAGCAATGATCACGCTCACTTTTCCCAAACCCTTAATCCTTCCCACCGTGATCAACTATGTAGACATCATCAAAAAAAAAAAAAAAAAAAAAAAGTCCATCCTTTATTCAGATGGATTTAGATTTGCCAGCTATGGTCTGAATGTTTGCTCCCTCCACCTCCCCCAACCAAACCCGAACCAGAAGTTCCAGTGTTGAAATCAAATCTCTAATATGCTTGTATCAGGAGATGGGGCTTTGGAAAGGTCTTTAGGACTCTTCTCTTGTGAATGGAACTACTGCCTTACAAAAGAGGCTGGAGGGAGCTTGCTTCCCCTTTCCTCGTGGGAGGAGGCAGTGAGGAGGTGTCATCTTAGAGGCAGAGAATTGGCCCTCACCAGACGCTGAAGCTCCTGCTATCTTGATCTTGTGCTTACCAGCCTCCAGGACTCTGAGCAACACATTTCTGTTGTTGAGAAAGTATCCAGGCTAACACCTTTCCTGATTGAAGCCCAGGATAGTCTTTCTCCAGGAGCCTGTTCAGGGTATCACAGTGTGTTTAGACTTGCTGTATCCTTGGATACTTCTTATTTATGAAAATTTCAGACCCTCCTTATTTTTGATGACTTTGATAGTTTTGAGGAATTCTAGGTTTTTTTTTTTTTTTTTTAGAATCCCTTCCCACCCTTTAAAAAAAGATTCATTTATTTTTATTGGAAAGGCAGATCTACAGAGATAAAGAGAGATGAAACCTAACTGACAGGACTCTCAGGAATGTATTAATGTTCTTATTGGTGTAGGTTTGCTTTTTGTTATCCTTCTACTTGCTGCCATATGATGACTCGGGGAGAAACCCCTTACCATTTTTCAGTCTCTTAATCTTAGGTTTCCCAAGACTGTGAGGAAACACATTTCTGCTCTTTGTAACTCACCTGGTTTGCTTTACTCTTTTTTAGTAACGCAAGCAGACTAAGACATTGATGCTTTCACGATGATTAGGTTGGGGTTATTGGTTTTTATGGAACATGATTACAGTTGTGAAGCACCTTTATCATCATATTAAGAATACCAATCCCAAAAGGTTAGATACCACATGTTTGCCTTAATTTAAGATGATATGATGTAAATATGAAAAATAGTACCTGTAAAATGTAATATTATCTCAACCTCAGTCTATCTCACATGCAATAAGATATTGTGAAGTAACCAATGAACCAACAATCAATGTGAGTCAGACTGCTTATGATCTACATCAAAGAACTGTAAAACCTAATATACTTTTTTTAAAGATTTATTTATTTTTATTACAAAGTCAGATATACAGAGAGGAGAGACAGAGAGGAAGATCTTCTGTCCGATGATTCACTCCCCAAGTGAGTGCAATGGTCAGTGCTGCGCCAATCCGAAGCCGGGAACCAGGAATCTCTTCCGGGTTTCCCTTGCGGGTGCAGGTCCCAAGGCTTTGGGCCGTCCTCGACTGCTTTCCCAGGCCACAAGCAGGGAGCTGGATGGGAAATGGGGCTGCCGGGATTAGAACCGGCGCCCACATAAGGTGAGGACTTTAGCCACTAGGCCACGCCGCCGGGCCCTAATATACTTTTAATACCCTATGTTATTCCGTAATGAGGTGGGAGAGCAGAGAAATCTTCCCTCTCCCTAGAATGTGTAAGGAAGACGTGAAATATAACCAACCAGGTTCATAACTGGTAACTCATAGACAACAGACTCGAATCAGTGTTGGACAATAGTTAAACTACAAAGACATATAGGGGGAATTAAGAGCGATCCTGACAACCTCTTAACAGGAAGTCATATGCACAGAGCAGGGGGGCACCCCAGAGCAGAGCAGGGGGACAAGAGGAGGCTTGTATTCCAGCCCTTAAGACTCCCGGATTCTCACCAAGGACTATCAGTACAAGCACCAAGGACTACATCCCAACTGCCAAGGAGATCACAGGGAATTGGAGTGCCTTCGGAGGCCAAAAACTCTGAGGTCATCCACTCCCGCTTGGATCCACCACATGGGATGAAAGAAGTTCAAATCCTTCCTCGCAGGATCCAACGGTGTCAGAACAACAGCCAGGAGCCCTGAGCAGTCCGCAGAAACAGAAGAACAGTGAACTTCCTTGGGGACTAGGGAGGAGATCTTTCTCTGGTCCTTGCTTGGTTCCAACTTTGGGTCCCCACCCTCTCTGGCAATGACCATCAGGATCGCTCTGGAAACCCCTCAAAACAAACAAAGAAACAAACAAACAAACAAAAACTCTAGAATAGGTAGAGAACAACAAGGAAAGCTTAGAATCAGACAGGAAACGGTCAGCGTGGATTCACTTATACCTCACTAGGTGGGACACAAGGATTAGTTACTCCTCACTAGGGTACTGAGGATTTCTCTGCACACCCCTCCTAAAACTATTCTGCACCTCAACTGTTGGCATATGTCTTGTTAGAGTTATAAGCCAGTCTAGACTACCCGAAAAAAAGCCAGGTTCAGCAAAATTATGCTTCAACGCTATAAAATGCTAAATACTACAATGAAAATAGACATGAGACAGCTGAATAGTAATCTATAACCATTTTAAGGTGTATAAAACCCGGTTGTATGTAAACTAAAATTGAAATGTCAATGAAGGGGTCGCAGGATGTGGTAAAGAACTTGCATTTTTTTAACGTGTTGGTTACTCAATACTATGTCAATTAATTCCATAATGTTATAAATTGTTGGTGATATTATGTTGGGGCTTTTAATTGATAGGGATGATATTCTGCTAGCTCTACTTTCAGACCAGAGATGGTCTCCCCAACAAGCTGTTGAACTTATCTGGACAATAAGAAGCTGGACTCTATGCTTGGTATATGCTTGCAATGAAAGAATCTCATGTGAACTTGAACTGTGGTAATGCGACAAGGTGGAGGAATCCACCATGGGGGGAGGGTTTGGGGAGGGGTGGGAGGAATCCCAGTACCTATAAAACTGTGTCATTTAATGCAATGTAATTAATAATAAAAAAGAATACATGTAATCAACATGACTTACCACTGTAAAGGCTGACTTTGACCTGATCGAGATAGTGTTTGTCAGTTTTCTCCACTGTAAATTTACTCATTTACCCTGCTTTTCAAGCTGTATGCTTTTGAGAGGAAGTCATTATAAACAGCCCACACTTGAAAAGTGGAGAATCATACCCCACTTCCTTGAGGGTAGAGCATTCACATAAAGTATTTTGGATTTTTTTGCATGACAGATTTGTTTATTTTCTCTTCTTATTTACTCAGTATGGACTCATGGCTATTTATTTTCCACTTCGAGTTATAATCCAATAAAACTTAATGTATTTTTTTGCTCAAATTGTTCTAGATTTGGCCACTGCAAGTACTTTTAATTGTCTCCTCTGTTCCTTCAACATGTCTTGTCACTGCTTTTTTCTTTTCTGGAGAATTCCACTTTCTAAGCGATGCACCAGTCTTAGCTCTGTATGTTTCCTGCCTCAGGTGTGGGAACTGTCATTTCTCCAAAAAGCCCCAGTCAGACTAGTTTATAAAGACACAAATCACTGCACTTTCTCTAAATCTTACTTTGTGCTTGGCATTTATACTAATTACTTTTGCTTGGCTGGACATTCCTTTAATTTTATTTAATATAGAGAAATTTAAACACATATAAATGGAGTAATGGATCCCTGTTAAATATCATTCAAGTCCAGTGTGTCATCTTACAATCTTATTTATTCACTCATTCATTTAATTTGAAAGGCAGATTGACAGAAAGGAGAGAGATGTAGGTCTTCCATTCACTGGTTCACTCCCTAAAATCTCATCGTAGTTGGGACTGGGTCAGGCTAAAGTCTGTAAAAGGAACTTTGTTCAGGTCTTTCCTAGTGGCGGCGGAGACCCACCTTCCTCTGCCCTTGCAGACACATTAGCAGGAAGCAGAGTAGCTAATTCTTAAACAGACACTATGACATGGAAAGGGCCATCAGTATGCCACAACACCTGCCTCTTTATTTATGGTTTGAGAGGCAGAGAGAGGAGACAGAGAGTGAGAGAGAAGAGATAGACATGCACCTATATCTACATTTACATCAACATACATCTATACACACACACAGGGAAAGAGATTCTATCAACCGGTTTACTCTCCAATTGCCTGCAAAACCAAGACTATGCCAGGTTGAAGCCAGGTGCCAGGAATTCACTCCAGGTCTTGCACATGGTGACAGGGACCCACTTACTTGAGCAATCCTCACTGCCCCAGTGTCTGCATTAGTAGGAAGTTGCAGTCAAGGGACTGAAGCAAGGTAGCCTCATGTGGGATGCAGGCAGCTTAACTATTAGACTAAATACCAGCTCTCATCATTATTATTTTATCTAAAAAATGATTGCAGCATGCATTTCTAAATGATAACTTTAAAATACATGATTATGACAAACAAAAATGAACTTAATGAATTGGTTGGTAACAAAGATAGTGACCTTTACAAGGGTACTTCAAAAAGAGGAAAGATAGAATGAAAGATCATTTGTTGTGAAATTTTTTGCACTCCACTTGAAGTTTTCACAACACATATTTTACACAAATGTTTTTGAAGACCCTTTACATGGAGTGATTTCAATTTTTTTTGCATCAAAATGAACTTTTAAAATTCCATTTTCCAGGGCATGGCGGCATGGCCTAACGGCTAAAGTCCTCGCCTTGAACGCGCCAGGATCCCATATGGGCACCAGTTCTAATCCCGGCAGCCTCATTTCCCATCCAGCTCCCTGCTTGTGGCCTGGGAAAGCAGTCAAGAATGTCCCAAAGATTTGGGACCCTGCACCTGTGTGGGAGACGCGAAAGAGGTTCCTGGTTCCCGGCTTCGGATTGGCGTAGCACTGGCTGTTGCGCTCACTCGGGGAGTAAATCATCGGACAGAAGATCTTCCTCTCTGTCTCTCCTCTCTGTATATCTGACTTTGTAATAAAAATAAATAAATCTTTAATAAAATTCCGCTTTCCATAAACTCTTTGCAATTTCCTTTTATTTTGCCCTCTTCCACTGAGTGGTGGGATCTATGTCCATCTGCCTTTCAACAAAATACAAATATAAAAAGAATGTCGATCCATTTGCCATGTAAGTAATTTTGACTAATTTTGACTGGTTTTTACCTGTATTCTTAATATAATCAATTTCATTATTTAAATATCCATTTATCACATAACTTTTCACAATGAAAGGCACACCATTTCTGAAAGTTTAATTGTTGGCTTTCCTAGTCTGACATGAGCTGGCTGCAGCACATCACTGCCCATGTCTCCTTGGCCAATTTGAGATGGTTTTACCTCCTTACTTAGCTATGGTGGAGCAGTTTTGTTCCTGGGCTGTGGAGACAGAGTGCTGTTAAAGTTTCAGTTTTGTAACTTACTAGTGGTTTGGCCTCTAAATTTATTGCTTCATATGGAGAGTGAGAATAATCAGAACTATCTGCAAAGTTTATCGAGGGGGGATTGAGTGTTTGTGGGGGGAAACACGAACAAAAAGTTGGAGCTCTAATAGTCCAACTACTTGCTTTTTTGGCTGTTCACTATTCACTTCCACAGCAGCCAAATGAAAGCAAGCCTTACTTGGGGGTGGGAAGATTATGATCTCTGCCATGGTCTTTGGTCCATGACTTGCCTGCGCTGAACCCGGGGCGTTAACTTTTACAGAGAAGTGTGTAGTGTGGATGCATACCTGACGAAGGATGTCAGCATTCAAAGGCCCTAGCTTTCCCAGGCTGAAGATGCTTGACATGCCCATGTTCCTGTAAGGTGATTGGGCAGAATTACAGGATGCCTCTTTGCAAGTTGCCAAACGGAAGATCAAAAGGTTATAGCTTGCCCCAGGATCACAGGAGCAGAGCCAAAAAAAAAAAAAAAAAAAAAAAGCAAGAAATCTACAGCGTGGCTGTGTGTTAATGGCTTCACTCCCATACCCAGACCAGGCAGATTCTTTAATTTCCCCCAAACCATACCCTTAAATGAGGCCTGTTTTAGGCAGAGACACTAATCCAGCCCTGAGGTGGAATAATTCCTCCTCAGCATCCTTCTTTGAAGTGCAGCTGATATGGAACTGAGTGCCAACATATGTTTGTACAAATATATTGGCAAATGTAAGCAGCCTACTGCTAATTACTACGCTCTGAACCTCATGTGAAGTTTGAGGGATGCCTCAAGGAATTAGAATCTAAGGAAATAAATAATATATGTATTTTTAAATGTTAGTAAAAACAGGTTAACTTCTTTGTGGTCAAAACTGGAAAACACTCAAGAATTATCTTGTCTTCTCGAACAGTTGGCAACAGTGTTTTTACTTAAGGAATTCAGGTCAAACAGTTGCTAGGAATGAAAGCATTTTGGATATTTTTAAGTGAAAAAGAGCAACTTAAATTTAAATATCTAAGATTGCTGAAATATTTAAAAAATGAAAATGACAACATCATTACAATGACCTCTTGAAAACAAAAGATGGAATGATAGAGACTAGAGGTCACAAAATAAAAATCATGTATGGATAGACGATGGAGTCACTGGGTTGAAAACACAGTGAATAGTGTGGGAAGTTCAGAGTGCTTGCCCTGTGTCAACGTTTTGAAATTCAAATGATTTTGGAGTACTGTGCTGGCTTAGCATAATTGAGAAGGTCGCAGCAGGCTTTTGTTCTCAATGTTGGGGTCCTTGATTTAGATGATGTTGGATAAAAAATTGGTGCTTTCATTGGTTCACTACATACTTAAAGCGAAGCATTTTAACTTGAAGTGCACGATTGCATCTCTCCCATTACTTTTGCTACATTTTTAAGAGTCAGATGTATTTTGGCATTTAAGGATGGATGTATAGAATTATTCTGTTGATCAGATTCCAAATATCTTGGAATCTAAATTTAGAAATGCTATGCAAATGCCTTGTTTTTTAAGAGGTAGAATATTTGCTATCTGTATAGATGTAGAAAAAAAAACTGCAGGGTGCTGGTCTGGATACCTGGAGTCGGAAAGACAGACCAGACCCCAGAGAGCTGTACTGGCCTCCCTGGGATGGCCTGGCTTCCGCTGGTGAGCTGGGAGAATGTGAGACAGATTCAGTGTGGTTGCTGTTAGGTATAGATATTTGTATTAAAATTTCTCTGATTTGTGGTCTCATTCCTTAAAAATCTAATAAAAACTAGCACAATGGCTTCCACTAATTACCCAATGAAGTAATTTGATAAAAATATGCATTACTTTCTTAGGGAGACCCATATTCATCAAATGAAAACACTTCTTTGTAATTAGTCCTGAAGTATTACTATTTATTTGGTTATTTCTAAAATTCCCTGGTATTCCTGCGTTTAGGTTTGTCTCTGAATGGTTTTGAGTAACTTCCTGAACTTAAGTTACTTTATCAAATTTTCCTTTCCCTATTAGCAGCAATGGTTAAACAAATACTATTTACTATGTGTGCCACTGTCCTCGGAAACTTACTCACATTCAAAAAGCTGTGAATGGTACCGCCACATTTGCGATCGCTGATACTCGTCTCTGACTCCCATCTCTGGCTCTGCCAGCTCTGCTGCTCAGGTGCACCCATTGCAACCATTCTTCACTGTCTGGTAGACTTCCAGCTCGTCGACCCTTGTACCCTCTCTATCAGTTCCCTCTGTCTTTGTTTCCTTTCTTGTCCAGCATGACGACATGGTCCATCATCATTATCACCCCCTTGTAAATGCCTCACATGTTCTTATCCCTCTTTTCCTCCTCCACATTTGACTGGCAAGAGCTCAAAGCTGGTAGAACCAAACCACTCCCTTTCCACGCATGCTATTTGAGGGAAGAAAGAAAATCACACCTTGAAGCTGACCCACAGTTTTGAATTCTCAATATCAAACTTTCTATGGGCTTTCTTTCTATTTTACATTCTGTTATTGGGCCACGTTTTTTATGTGCTACAACTCAGATTCAGAAAAATAAAATGGCCAATGTATTTGCTTTAACTGGTGTGATCTTTCTCCTTCCAGTCTCATTTACTTAGTGGTAGAAGTAAAAGTTGGGTGGGGGGTGGGATCATGGTGAGGAAGTGGAGTAGGCGAGACTGAAGAAAGGAGCAACATTTCATCAACATAATATCAAGTTTAGATCTTATTGCTTTGTGTGCATATCTTCCTTTCATGAGAAAGCAAGGGAGCTTCAAACTTATAAACTCTGAGCTGCTGCTATCTTTGGTGTAGTGGAGGGCTGACCTATCTGAACTGACAACTGCACTCTTTGCACAGTACTCGTGGAGGTATATCTGGTCTGCCACAATCTTTTGGGAGTCTGGTGTATGCACTGTTTCTGAAACTGCAGTTTTAGCGAATTACTGTTGCACTGATCTCCAACTTTGCCCCACACCAGGGGGAACCCAATCTCTTAGCACATTTATCTAATTTTTAAGAAACTAGTAGACATGCGTGTGCTCAGACGTGGTGGTGAAATGAATGAGCGGCTTGTGCTAACAGGTTGTGTTTCTTCTGGGCTCTGCTTGGAGAAGCATGTTGTTGGCCCCACTGTCCTGGGTGACTCTATACGCATCTGAACATTTGCTCATCCTCACTTTTGAGAGTGAATGTTGAGATGCAGGAAAGAGAAAGCTGATGCTGTTCCTCTTGCTCCTTTCCTGTGTACATTCCCCCAGGGCTGAACGAGGAGAGCTCTGCCCTTTCCCTTGTGGCAGGGACGTTTCCTGTGTCCTATCTTGGGTTTTGACTACTGATAATAAACTTGATGGTCAAACAGGCCAGACTGGCTTTTGATACATTACTCTGAATTGAAGGAATTTAGAAAATCCCTGTTCTCTTGAAAAAGCCTGTTTTTAAAATTTATGATATTGCCGGGGATTCAGCTGAGAGCTGATTGCTTGCTTTCTGTTTCTCCAGTTTGTCCTGATCTCCAAACCACAGCTCCCTCCCCCGCCACCCCTGTTCCCTTACCAACCCTGACATGTAGTCGCTGATTCCCCTACAGATGGATGCCTCTGAGCAGACAGAAGGTCACATCTGTGGAAATGCAAAGACGAAACCCGCATCAATACATATCAAAAAATTGCTATCCCTGTTACACTGCTCAGTTAACTTTTCCACATTACTAGATGACTGTTTTGTCTGTCTGCTTGCTCCTTGGCGTGCTCATTACTCTTCCCCTTCTTTCCTGCCCAGTTCTCAGCAGAAGACCCCTACTCATATATCACTGAGGAACACCAGTCATCAGGGAGCTTGCTCTATGGAATTGATGAATAGCCTACATCTCTCTCTCTCGATAGGAAAGATCGAGAAGAATTAGTTCTTCTATCAGAGACTAATATTTTTAATTTTTTTTGAGATCGTTTCTCTTTCTCTTTAAAAGTGATGAATTCATTAGTTTTATTTGCCTAAGAGGCAGAGAGACAGATGATGGTGATCTCTTGCCTGCTGGTTCATTCCTCAAAGGCCCACAATAACTGGGACTGGGTCAGGACAAAGCCAGGGCAAGCAAGAGGGTTTCCCACAAGGATTTTAGGGACCCAACCCCACGGACTCTCACTGCCGTCTCCTGGCTGTACACGAGCTGGAAACCAGAATCTGAAGTAGAGCTGGACCCAGATCCAGGCACTCTGCTGTGGGATACAGGTGTCTCCAGCAGCTTCCCCACTGCTAAGCCAAATACCCACCTCTCTCTGGTCTCTTTAAAGGATGAATATCTGTTTTTCTACTGAAATGCTCTCATCAGTACATAAACATGCTGTAGCATTCCTCTTGAAGAAAAGAATCCCTACTAACCTCACATCTCACCCCACCTTCAGTTCATGGCTTTTTTCTGTTTTCCTGGATGTTCAGATTGCTTAAAGAAGCAACCCATAGCCTGCCCTCCTTCCCCACCTTCTACTCAGTTTCCAATCACTCAAGTTTTGCCTCTCTTTCACTTCCCTGACATTGTTTGTGCAAATCCAGTGTTTATGTTTCTGTTCTCATCTTACTCAACTTCCCGGCAGCGTTCATATGGCGGATCATTTTCTCTTTTGGGAAAGAATTTTCTATCTTCACTTCCGTGATGTAACACTCTTCTGGCTTTCTTCTTGTCTCACCAATAATTCAGTTCTTTTTCTCATTTGCCAGTTCTTCCCTTTGACTCAAACTCTACGTGTTGGAGATCTTCAAGGCTTGATCCATCCTGTATGTCTTTTAAAGATTTTTCTCCAAAGTGACCACATTCAATTTTATGACTTTTAATACCATATGTGGAAGAAATTTCCACACTGGTGTCTCTTCCACAGATTTCTCTGAGCCAGTGACTCAAGTATTCAAATCATCTTCTTGATCTCTGTCTTTGAAAGAATCACAGCCACCCCAGGTTTACCAGGGTTTTCATACTTACTGACTTCCAATCCTTCAGTGCCCAAACATCTCTCTAGTCTCCTGTTTCAAAATAACAGTAGCACCTTCCTTTAGGTCCTTAATCTAGAA
Organism: Ochotona princeps; assembly: GCF_030435755.1. Taxonomy (NCBI): domain Eukaryota; kingdom Metazoa; phylum Chordata; class Mammalia; order Lagomorpha; family Ochotonidae; genus Ochotona; species Ochotona princeps. Next base: position 34,722,709 of record NC_080838.1, read on the forward strand.
ATCTGGTTGATTTTCTTAATATCTCAGTTATTTCTTTTCAACTCTTGAAGATTTATTTTTCTTGATGCATTTTTTAGACCATATTCTGTCTTAACATCTGTTCTTCCTTCACTTGAGTGTTTTGCCCTAATTATTTGGACCTAGTCCCATAGCTTCAGTGATACTATATGTTGATGACTTTCTGAATTCCATCGCTAGCCTGGGTTTGTTTCTGAAGTCATGGTGTTTATATTTAGAAATTTAGTTAAAGCCTTTATTTGGGTGTTCCACTGGAAATCTCAAGTTGCCCTAACCAGACTGGAATTTGCTAAACCCTCACCGTAACCTGTGTTTCCTTCTTAATCTCTTGTTTAATGAGTGATAATAGAGTCACAAGTAGGAATCCTGGATATCTTTACTGCTATATTCCATTTTGAATCACATAAATCCACCAGAAGTTTTGTTTCTTCAATTTGTAATCCTATCACTATATCATTAATTCATTTTTTTCTTTTGTGAGATTGCCTTGGAACATATGCCTTATAAAATTATTGTTAAAAAAATTATTGGTGGGGGAGGGGAGAGAGAGAGAACCGCCATCGTCTGGTTCATATCCAAGTTTCCCTCATAGCTGGCACTGAGCTGGAGGCTTAAGCCAGCAGGAGCTGATAGTTCAATTTACGTCACTCATGTGATTGATAGGAATCTATTTTTCTGAGTCATGACCATTGTGTTCCACAGGCTGCGTTAGCGGGTAGCTAGAGTAAAGATGTGGAAGTGCATCTAGAACCCGGGCACTCTGACGACGTACATAAGTTCTTAACCTGGAGCTAAACCTCTGCTCCAGTAACGCAGCTTCCTAGTTTGTATGCTGACAGGACTTTTCTTCCAGGCGCCTCATTTTCATTTTCACTCATTCCCACTCTATTCTTCAGGAAGTCAGAATGAATTCTAAGAAAATAAGTTTATGTCATTCTTCCATTTTGAGCCATTTGTTTTCATACTTTATTTCTTAAATCTGCATTTGCTTATCTATCTGGGATTATAATCATCACCTAGAATTTATGATCCATGTGAGCGAGGTCATAGCTCCTCATTCTTGTTTTATAAGGCCCTTGCATAGGTTCTTAAGCAGTATTTCTGATCTGAAATATTACACATATGATGAAAAACAGCAGAGGGATCCAACTACCCTCACAGATGTCTAGTCACCACAAATTCTAAAGTAATGCCATTCAAATTTTTACTAAAATGATATTTTAGTGAATGCAGATTAGGACATTTTGGTAAAGAAAGCTAGAATAGAACTCCACTTCACAGCTACATTTTCAAGGGCTTGTGAGTCTAGGTGTATGACTGGACTGCTATTCCCAGTAGCTCCACATGCGCCCTGTACCTTTCTCAAGCAAGTTCAGGCCCATAGCTGGGTCACTGGGAGAAACTCTTGTATATTTGCATGTTGGACATAGTAGCAGAAATTCATGAAGTGGCTTTAGTCTTTTAGATGTACTAGGCTTGGACAAAATACTGTAGTTTCTGTGAAACAAAAGGCAAACATTTAATATCACAAACTAGGATATGATCGAGTCATCTGGTAAGACATGTATTTAAATTTTATTTATCTATTTATTTATATGCAGAATTCCAGCTGCTACTGAAATTCCACGCTCTCTATCCCCAAACCTTCTGTATGTCAATATGCTACAGTATTGTTTAAATAACTCGTAGGAAAAGTGACTTGTTTTTGCATTAATGCCTCTTAATTTATCTGATTTTTAAAAAAAGATTTATTTTTATTTATATTGGAAAGGCTGATATACAGAGAGGAGGAGAGACAGAGAGGAAGGCTCACTCCCCAAACGGCTGCAACACCTGGAGCTGAGCCAATCTGAAGCCAGGAGCCCAGAGCCTGCCCCAGGTCTCCCATGTGGGTGCAGGGACCCAAGACTTTGGGCCATCCTCAACTGCTTTCCCAGGCCATAAGCAGGGAGCTGGATGGGAAGCGGAGCCAGCGGGATTAGAACCGGTGCCCATATGGGATCCTGGAGCATGCAAGGTGAGGACTTTAACCACTATGCTATCGTGACGGGCTCTTGATTTGTTTTGTTTTTTTTTTTAGAAAGGATCTATTTATTTTTATTGGAAAGACGCTATACAGAGAGAAGAGCCAGAGGAAGATCTTCCTGCCAGGATTAGAACCTGCACCCATATGGGATCCTGGTGCGTTCAAGGTGAGGACTTTAACTGCTACGCTATCGCGCCCGGCCCTGATTTGCCTTTGATCTTCTCTGGAGATAGAATAATCTTTTTTTTTTTTTTTAATATTCTTAGCCATGCATTGCTTTTTTTTTTATTAAAGATTTATTTTTATTACAAAGTCAGAGATACAGAGAGAGGAGGAGAGAGAGAGAGGAAGATCTTCCGTCCGATGTTTCACTCCCCAAGTGAGCCGCAACGGGCCTTTGCGCACCGATCCGATGCTGGGAACCAGGAACCTCTTTCGCGTCTCCCATGTGGGTGCAGTGTCCCAATGCATTGGGCCGTCCTCAACTGCTTTCCCAGGCCACAAGCAGGGAGCTGGACGAGAAGTGAAGCTGCCGGGATTAGAACCGGCGCCCATATGGGATCCCGGGGAGTTCAAGGCGAGGACTTTAGCCGCTAGGCCATGCCGCTGGGCCCCTAGAATAATCTGTTTTTGCACACCATCATAACTCATAATTTCGATGTTATATATTCCAAATGAATTGCCTGAGTGAAGGACTGACATATGGGGTTTCAGAATAAGATGTTTGGAATATGAACATTTGGCACAGTAAATTACATTGTCACTTGAGACATCTTTATCGCATCTTGGAGTGCCTGCGTTGAGCCCTGGCTCTGCTTCTGCTCCAGGTCCTTGCCACCCTAGGAGGTGGTAAGTGCCAGTTCAAGTCCTTGGTTTCTAGCTACCCATATGAAAGACCCAGCTAGCGACCTGACTCCTGGCTTTGGCCTGACCTCGTCCTGTTGGGAGCATCTGGAGAGTGAACCTAGTGGATGGAAGATGTGCATCTTCTTGTTTCTTTCTTTTTCTCTCTTTATTTCTAAAGATAGCCTAGTGGCTAAATCCTCACTTCACCTGTGCTGGGATCCCATATGGGTGCCGGTTCATGCCTTGACTGCTGGTGATCTGGGAAAGCAGTTGAGGATAGACCAGAACCTTGGGGCTCTGCCCCACGTAGGAAACCTGGACGAAGCTCCTGGCTCCTGGCTTTGGATCAGCTCAGCTCCAGCTGTTTCAGCCACTTGGAGAGTGAACCAGAGGATGTAAGATTTTTGTCTCTCCTTCTCTTTGTAAATTTAACTTTCCAATAAAAATGAATAAATCTTTTTTTTTTTTTTGAAAAAATAAATAGCAAGAGAAAGAAAGAATGGAACAAAGGAGAGTGGTGACAGAAGTGAAAAAAAACTTTAAAAAATAAAATCAGGGGTCAAATGCATAATAGCTGTCTACTTTGTGTGCTGCTGACAAGTTCATGCATGCTCATTCACTGTAATTGGTGGTAAATGTACAATTCGGAAGAGGGATGACAGTAACAAGAGGATTGTGCATGTGTGAGAGGAGAGAATATATGGGAATTCTTAAAACTTTCTGCTCAGTTTTGTTGTCACTACCCTAAAAAATAAAAGCTATTAAAAAGGATTTATCTCCTGCAGTGGCAGTGGTGGTGGTGTGGGGGAGTGGAGAATGGAACCCAGAAGTTTCAGAGCTCTGCTCTTTTTTTTCACCGCCCCCATACAACCACTGCCATGTTTTCTGAAATACCCCACAATAGCATGATGAGAATACGCAGGGGCAGGGTTAGTGGAATCAATATGTACCTGGTTTAATGCGCCAATCACAGGTATCGCACAAATGTGCAGTAAATCAGAGTCGTTCATTGACCTCAGAACCCAAATGGTAGCGTGGTCAGCTAAATGGACGTACAGAAGGATTCAGCAAATGTAAGCACTTTGTTCTTCTGTCTGTATTATCTTTGCAGGATTGGAATTGTGACATAACAGGTAAAGCCACCACCTGCCTCCCATACTGGCACTGGTTCTAGTCCCGGCTGCTCTGTTTCTAATCCAGCTCAGTGTTGTTGGCCTGGAAATGGAGCTGAAGACAGTCCAAGAACTTGAGCCCTGTCTTCCATCTGGAAGACCCAGATGGCATTCTGGGCCACTGGTCTCAACCTAGTCTAGTTCAGACTATTGTGACCATTTGTAGAGTGAACCAGTGGATGGAGGATTTCTCTCTTCTCTCTATCTCTGTCTCTGTCTCTCTCTCTCTGTCTCTCCCTCTAAATGTAACTGGTTTTGAATAAATGAAATAATTTTTTAAACTACATTTGTGTTGTTAATTTGGTGGTTAATAAGTTTTAACTCGTGGCTACCCTAAAAAGGATCTCATTTCTCTAGATGCAATACCATATGAAATAGTAAGTTACAGCTTGTACTAGGAAAAGTGGCATATAAAATTAATTTTTGTAAGTTACATGACATCTCAAATGCTTTTCAGCTACTATGGAGAGGAAAACCATTTTCTATATTCTTTTGTTTTATTTATTTACCTTTTAAAAAGATTGATTTGTTTTTCTTGGGAAGGCAGATTTACTGAGAGAAGGATAGACAGAAAGATCTTCCATCCACTGGTTCACTTTCTAAGTGACTGCAGTGGCCGGAGTTGAGCTGATCCAAAACAAGGAGCCAGGAACCTCTGCTGGACCTCCCATGTGGGTGCAGGGTCCCAAGGCTTTGGGCTGTCCTGTACTGCTTTCCCAGGCCACAAGCAGGGAGCTGGATGAGAAGCTGGGCTGCCGGGATTAGAACCGGTGCCCATATGGGATCCTGGCGCATTCAAGGTGAGGACTTTAGCTGCTAGGCCACTGCGCCTAGCTCTCTCACAATATTATTAATCTTAAAATCTGCCTATGCATGAGTTAAGATGTGTTTGTAATTTCGTTTTATCTAAATGAATTCACTTTTACCATTTTTTTTTGCAGTAAGAAAACAAAAAGTTACTCATGGGAACAAGGTATGATAGGCTGAATCTTAAACTTACTTTCCTTCTTAATCATCAGTACATTCTGTCTTAATAGACCTACTAGCTGGTGCTCAGTGATCTCTACAGATTTAAAGACACAAGAAACATCAGTGAAATGTTGCCTTTCAATTTTAATATTTTGCATGTTTGTATTTTTTCTAGTTCAATTTATTTTAGCAATCATGTATTGAAAGATTTTTATTTCAATATTTAAATAAGAGTAATTACCTCCAGTATTTTGTAGTACAGCGTGGCAACTGTAGGTAATGCTGAAGTATTATACATCATAGAAAGAACTTGAAGAGAGGAATTGGTAAACTCCAAATGCAAAGAAAAAATAATAAAATAGAAACCTTAGCTGTTTGATTAATTTGTTTACATAGCACACATGTGCTGAAATATTGCATTCAAACCTCAAGGAATATTTAATTACTACTCATTAATGAAAACTGTTTGAAGAGTTAGGCTACTTAGTTCCAGGTGCTTTGCCAGAACTGAGGACTATAAAGACAAGTGTGGTTCCTGACCTTGAGAAGTTCAACACTAGACCAGAATTTGAACTGTTCAGTTTTAGTTGCTTTTTGAACACTAAAATAGAATATCAATCATTCTGAGACATCTAAATGATAGATTTAAAGTAAGAAATGAGTGATTCCACCATAATAGAAAGCAATATAGAAATGTGATTTGCTTTAAATATCTATCATTGTATTGACTTACATGTGAATTTTCCATCTTTCTGTATTACTGATGTTCCAGAAAGGGCATGCATTGACCAAGAGATCACTTAATCCCAAATGCCTTGCGAAGACTGATTGATTTGGGTATAACTTGGAATGTCTGAAAAGCTAGTTCTCTTTTCTTTACCTAAAGCTCCTTTCCATTTTACAGTACTTTGCCTTAAGAATAGTGTTAAAAATAGAAGCGGCATTCAAATCTTCTGCACTGGGCAGAAGTGAATTTTCATCCAAAGTTGAATTATAAGAAAAGTGGTCACTTATCAAGAATGGTTATTGACCCCATGTTCCTCAGGCATTATGAATTTGTTATCTTCCAAAAACTGTTGAGTTTTTAAACCCATGCAGTACTTCCTTAAGGCTGCATGCAACAGGCAGTTTATAAAATAGACAACCTGAAAAAAGGAACCATTCAACTTTAATCATTCTGTTTTAAAGAAGAGTAAAAGTAGTAAAATTAGATTGATTTAAATCTTAAGGAAACTTAAGATGCAAATAGAAAATTCCAGTATTATTCAATGCAAGGTAAGGAATTTTTAATGTCCCTTTATTGCACTGGAGGTGACTGATAGAGGCGTTTGGGGAAGTCCTCTGTCAGGACGTCGTACCTGAGGTGAGCATAAGAACAATGTTGAGGACCTGGTAAGGTAGCATAGTGGCTAAGGTCCTTACCTTGCACATGCCAGGATTCCAAATGGGTGCCAAATCTAATCCCTGTGGCCCCACTTCCCTGTTTGTGGCCTGGGAAGCAGTCAAGGATGGCCCAAGGCCTTGCAACTCTACCCCATGTGGGAGATCTGGAAAAGGCTCTGCGCTCCTGGCTTTGGATTGGCTCAGCTCCTGTCATTGTGGCCACTTGGGAAGTGAGTCAACGCATGAGAGATCTTCCTCTCTGTATATCTACCTTTCCAATAAAAATAAATAAATCTTTCAAAAAAAGGAATCAGCACTGGGAGCAACCCAGATTAGGCCAGGTTGCAGTATCTACTGGCATACATGTGGGTCAGGTCTGGGGTGGGCCAGGCTGGACCAGTTCACAGAACCCACTGGCAGATGTGAGAACCAGGATGGAGTGCAGGACAGGCTGGGTTGGGCCACAGCACCAGCTAGTTCACATTAGGGCTGGACCTGGGGATTGGCTGGGCTGGGCTAGATTGTGGCACCTGCCAGCATGAGCTGCAACTGGGGGAAGGCTAGGCTGAACCAGGCTGCAGCTGGATGTGGAGGTGAGGTGAGCCATACCAGTTTGGGCTGCAGTTCCCGCCAGCACATATAAGACTTTGAATGGGCTAGGGCATTGCTTCTACTGGTAATCCTGAGACCTGGGACTGGGGGCAGACCAGGCTAGGCAGGGCTACAACATCTGCAGTGCTGCATGGGAGCTGGTTTAGAAAGAGTGCCGGGCTGGGTTAAATGACCATATCCACTGGTGCATGCATGAGCCAGAGTAAATGCAGGTTGGCTGGGCTTTGTCACAGCATCAGCTGGCAGGTACTGCACCTGGGAGTCTGACAGCAAGTCCTGTCAGACTAAACCATAGAACCAACTGGAAAGTACAAGATCCAGGACTAGGATTGGGCCTACTAGGAAAACTGGCTATGACTCTGATTGGCTGCAGCTCCCACTGGTGAGCATGAGAACCAGGGCTGGGCGTGGTCCTGGCTAGACAGACAGTGGTACCTGCTGGCATGAGTGTGGGCTAGATAGTGTGGTCAGTTGGGTTGGGCTAGGCTTCACAATCTTTCTTAACTTTTTCTTCCCACCTTTTTGAAGACATCATGTTGCATCTAACTTTTCCTGGTGGCACTCTTGTGACCGCTGATAGGAGCTAGACAAGTGGTTGCCCATGGAATTCATACGGAGGAGTTTATTAATGGGCTGTTTGCTCGGAGAAAGGCGGATGGATGCCTTCTGTGTCAGAGGGAAGTCCACACCCCTGATGCATGTGGGCTTCCTTGCCTCAGAGCCTCTGGTTCTCCAATTCCCTGCATCTTTTAGGCAGACTCCCAGAAAATCAACTCTGCCTTTTGTGGTTAGACAACTCTGGGGAAACCCCAGTTTCTCTGCTGGGGGGGGGAAAGTCAGTTGGAAAGCTCCATTTCTGACTTTTTTGATTTACTGTTTTCCACTCTGCCAGAGAGGACTTTACTCCAAACCGTTTCTTGCACTGATGTCCTAAGAGATCATCCCCTCGCCTCCCAGGCATGTGCCTATTTTGCCCTAAGGATCTTGGTTTGTTTTCTTACAACCACAGCCCAGCTCTGACACTCCTAATCTTGGTCATACTTGTAATACTTACTAAGGCTCTCTATTTTATTTGGATTTGGATTTTCAAATCTCCCAAAGAGTCCTGAGCATATTTTTCACTTGTCAGTAAGGGCACAGACTAGGAAGTCAGACAGACCACTGTGTGGCTGTGGGTGAGTATTTTACCTTAACTTTCTTAGCGATAAAGTGGGCATATTAACTTCAACTTCATAGGAGCTGTTGAGATAGTTATTTGGGTACTCATATAAACTGGTTGCCTTTGTGTCTGACAATGGTGAGAACTCAAGGTAAATTCCCTTTCTCTTCTTTGTGTGACTGCATAATTATGCCTGTTTGTATGCATATACCTGTGTCTGTTTTTCTGATGCTCATTTATTTTTCTTGTAATCCATATGCTTTAGGGCCCAGCGCCGTGGCCTAGTGGCTGAAGTCCTCACCTTGAACATGCCAGGATCCCATACGGATGCCAGTTCTAATCCCTGTAGCCCCGCTTCCCATCCAGCTCCCTGCTTGTGGCCTGGGAAAGCAGTTGAGGATGGCCCGAAGCCTTGGGACCCTGTACCTGCGTGGGAGACCCTGAAGAGCTCCAGGCTCCTGGCTTTGGATTGGCTAAGCACAGTTCATTGCAGTCACTTGGGGAATGAATCATTGGATGGAAGATCTTCCTCTTTGTCTCTCCTCCTTTCTATATTTATATATATCTGACTTTTCAATAAAAATAAATAAATCTTAAAAAAAGTCCACATGCTTTAGCTGCCACTTTTCTGTATATTATGGTTGGTTGTTTTTGAAATTTAAGAAAACAAATCATTTTTGAATAAATTGCAAGGAACAGGTTGCTTCCTAATAATATTTTGATCCTACAAATTTTCCCAAATTGATACTACATGCTCTTTTTCTACTTTGCAACTGGAGATAAATACATGAAAAGACAACATTTCTTCTGCCCAAACGAAATATCTTTATATTCATTATAATCAGGTATCTCTCCTAGTATATGCTCAATACTTCTAAGTGATGGTGATTTACTAACATACCTGTTTAGACACAATTCATTGACTCGTGTTTAAGTAGTTGAGGAATTAACATTTTTCAGCCACCCTCAGCTTTCCCTTTAAGCTCTATCACAGTTCCCATTACATGAGTCACTAGTGTCATCTCTATTGTGATTTTGTGAATTTTCTTCACTCACTAGTAGTGCACCGTGATTATATATTTCTTCGTAGAACATATATTTGCCCTGGAATGAATATATATTAGAATGAAAAGTATTCTAATTAGTTTGCTTCCTTCTCAGTGTATCTACTTAGATTTATTCTCAAATACAGAGAGTTTTTGCTCATCAGATGAAAACCTCCCAATACCCCTACAAACAGATGAATTCCCTGTTTCCCCAGTGGTCACCCCTTCATTTGCTTTAAGCTTCCAAACAATGTGCTGATAATTCTCACTCCTTGTTTCTTTTGCCCCTCTCATTCCTGTATCTTAGAAGCATCTCTTTAGTATTAGATAGTGTACACCATCGGCAAGAGCTCTTGTGGGAAGACGAGGCAGAGTGGGCGTGTCTAGCTGGTTCCCAGGGTTTGCCCTGCCTTGTGGGTATTCAGTAATGGGGACTGAGCTCCATATCTAGAGCCTTGTACAGATGACCCTGTCCTCATTAACTTCCGTCTACTTGCTCTCTGATTATGTGGCACTATTTAGACTGATGAGTCTTTGTACTGGTTTTCTAGTGCTGCTGCAGACACACTGTCACAAGCATAATAGCTGAACGACATATTTTATCTTGTAGTTCTAGGTGTCAGAAGTTTAAGCTGAGTTTATAGGGCTTTAGGCCAAGAATCTGTTTCCTGGCCTTTCACTGCTTAAAGGCCACTCAAACTGCTTGGCTCATGGTTCCACATCATTCTGACCGCTGCCTTTATCATCATGTCTCCTTCTCTGAGCTTTGTCTTCTTTCTTCTGTCTTCGGGAGACCCTGGCAATAACCCAGAGTCTACCTGGATAATCTGGGGCAATTGCCCCACTTCAATAAGGAGTGATGTAACAAATGCAATGGACTATTTGCCATGTAAAGTAACATGTTCACAGTCCGTGGGATATGGGGGATAGACTTCTTTAGGGGCTGTTATTTTGCCTACCACAGTCTTTTCTTATTTCTCTTTTAATACTTCCTTTTGTTTTCAGGTTAATATAAGATCTTTTCTCTCTTATTTCACCTTTAGTGGGCTTCCTGGGTTCATTCCCAAACTCACTGGTGCGTGGGCTGCTGTCGCTCACATGGGAGATCTGGCTGAAAACCCAGGCTCTTGGCTGCAGGCTCGGCCCAGTCCTGACTCTTGTGGCCATCTGGGGAGCAACCCAGCAGACAGAAGAGCTTTGCCCCTTTCCCTTTCTCTGTTACCCTACCCTTCAAATAAGTACAATATATTCTATAAAGAAAAAGAAATGTGGCAGGAATCCCCTATAGCCAACCAAGAATTTCTAATGAGCTTTCCACTTTCACTCTGCATCCTGTCTTCTTTTTCTGCAGTCTGTTGTCCCACGAGGGACTCCTTGATTTCTGTGTTCTTCTAAGTGCAACTTTCCATGTGTGTGTAAGAAAGTGGAGCAGCCAGGACATGAGCTGGTGTGTCTACTGGATGCAAGCCCTCAAAGCAGTGGCTTTGCTTATTAGACCACAACCTTCACCCCCAATGAGAAATTCTTTACCCTCATTTTAGCTTAAGAAAAAAGCTCACTCCTGTTCCCACTGTCTCTCTGAAAAATTCAATCCCAAACTCCATCCTGTTACATGTTTGCAAAACTGATTCCACTGTGAAGTATTTTGGCTTTCACATTTAGCATACCTTTTCTTTTAAAGTCACACATTTTGTAGACTTTTTTTGATTGATTGGTTAATCTTGATTGGAAAGACTGATTTACAGACAGAAGAGAGATCTTCTATCCATTAGTTCATTTCCCTAATGGTCACAATGGCTGGAGCTGAACATATCCAAAGTCAGGTACCAGGAGCTTCTTCTGGATCTCCCACATGGGTGCAGTCTCCCAAGGCATTGGTCCTTCCTCAGTTGTTTTCTCAAGCAACAAGCAGAGAGCTACATGAGAAGTGGAGCATGCAGGACATAAACTTGCTCCTATATGGGATGCAAAAGATTAGATGACTGAGCTATTGCACTGGCCCCAGACTCCTTTTTCCCCCCTTTAGCTACTTTAAATTGGGCCATTAAGAGTCAGGGCTGTGGCACAGGAATTTCAGCTGCCTCTTGGGATAATGCCATTCTGACTTATCATGTCAGAATGCCAGCTCCACTTCAGATCCAGTGTCCTGTACTTAGGGAAGCATCTGATGATGGATAAAGTACCTCCATCCTTGTTACTCATGAGGCAGATTCAGATGAAGTTCATGGCTTCTGGTTTCCATCTTGCTCAGTTGGAGTGGTTGTGCCCCTTTGGGGAATGAACCAGTAGGTGGAAAAGCTCCTTCTCTCTCCTACACTCTATTGCCTTGTCTATCAGATAAAAATGAATAAAGTAAACTTAATAAATAGACAAACTGATAATTGAGGAATATAAGGGGCAATTCTAGAAACTTGGTTCTCCACAAGGACAGGATACACTGACACGTCAAGGCTGTGCTGGACTGAAGACAGGCTCTGTTTTCAACAGATTCTCTCTTTGGATACTTTATGCTCTTCATGTTCCCTTTGTCCTTCTAGGGTATTTTTTTTTAAACAAAATCACACATTTGTAAAGATTTCCCTCTCTTAAAAATAATCAGGTAAATTAAATTATTTTGTCTGTTATGGATCCAAGATATTTTCTTTCCTGCAATTTTACTTTTCTTGAATTAATGTGATAATTAAGATTGTTGTCAGGCCTGGCGTGATAGCATAATGGCTAAAGTCTTTGCCTTGAATGTGCCAGGATCCCAAATGGGCACTGGTTCTAATCCTGGCAGCTCAGTTGCCAATCCATCCAGCTCCCTACCTGTGGCCTGGGAAAGCAGTTGAGGATGACCCAAAGCTTTGGGACCCTGCACTCATGTGGGAGACCCAGAAGAAGCTCCTGGTTCCCGGCTTCGAATTGGCTCCGCTCTGGCTGTTGTGGCTGCTTGGGGAGTGAACCATCAGATGGAAAATCTTCCTGTCTGTCTCTCCTTCTCATTGTGTATCCGCCTTTCCAATAAAAATAAATACATTTTTTTTAAAAAAAGAAAAATTAAAAGCCATTGTTAAAAAGAAGTGCCATTTGCTCTGTGTATACAAAATCTAATTCCTTCTTTTCCATACAGGAGTTAACGCACAAAAAATCTACACTTATATGTCCTAAGATTGAAATTGACATATGCCATTTAACTTTGTAATATCCTATAAAGTTCTTTGTCCTATAGAACTGTTCATGCGTTATTTAAAAGGAAAGTATCTGTGTATTCAAATGTTTAATATTTTGTGAATTATCAATCATAAAGTGAGGTTTATGGCCAGGTATTCTGAATTTCTAACTGCAGAAATGATCTAGAGGAGGTGTGAGATTTTTCTCTGTACAGTAATCTTCCTGCAAGTCCTAAAATACACATTTGAATTTGAAAGAACATTGGGATAAGGATCTGAGTGTTGTTACTATTGTGGCTAGGGAGTTGAGATGCTACCTACGGTGCTATGATCTCACATGTGATTGGTTTGAATCCTTGCTGCTCCACTTCCTGTCCAGCTCCTTGTTAATGCACATAAGAAAGTAGAGGAAGGTGGCCCATGGGCGTGGGTCTCTGCATTCAGATGGGTGACCAGCAGGACGCTCCTGACTCCTGGCTGCAGTCTGGCCCCGCCCAGGGCATCATGGCTGTTTAGCGGATGAACCAGCATATGGAAGATCTTTCTCTGCGTCCTTCTATTCCTCTTTTAGCTACTCTGACTTTCAAAAAAAAAAATAGTAAGACTTAAAACAGAATTTGAATATTGTGAATTTAAAGGAGTATATCATGCTGAATGGTTTTATCCCTTTCACTAACAAAAGGGGAAAATCTTATGGGTTGAAATGTATCCCTCTAAAAAGACAGGTTGAATTTCTAGCCCCCAGTCTCCAGAATGTAACCTTATTTTGAAATAGGGTATTTTTAGAAGCACTCAATATAAAATGAGGTTTTTAGGCTGTTGTTGATTTCAGTATGATTAGTATGCCTGCGACAGATGATATTTGGTCAGAGACACACACGAGTGGGGAAACACGAAGGGGAACATGAAGGCACCCTGGGGGGTCACATGTCTGCAGCCAGGGATGCCCGAGGCAGCCAGAGGTGGAGCAGATTCTTCTGCACATCTCTCTGAAGGCACCAGCCCTACTGGGACCTTGGTGTTAGATCCCTGGGTTCCCGACCAGGAGACACTAAGTGCTAAAACTGCCCAGTTGACAGTATGTTATTCTTAAAGCCCTTGCACACTAATTTAGTGCATTTGAATGAAGACTTTGTTATTCATTTCTTAGTTCCATAGTCTAAAATATAGCGGGAAGACATTTCAGTTGGGTGAGAAAATTATCTAGTATAGTTAAACTCCGTTTCAATTTAACATACTTTGTTAGGTATCCTATTTCTTAGTCAAGATTTAGTCAAATATTCTATGTGGAAAAGCTCTTCGAGGTGAAGACATTGGGAAGATAAGGGTCTTCTCTTTGTTCTTGGAAGGATTCTGCTTGTGGGTCCAGTGAATGCTTGTGAGTACTGACTAGATCCAGAAACCGGAAATAAATACAGTGGGAACACTGGGCAGCACTAACTCTCCCAGTCTCTTCTTCCTAAACATAAACAAATCAGGCAAGGAAAAACCTCACTGGACTCTATATAGTCCCCTGCTCCACTGCATAAACAAACACTTTACCAAAGTCATCTGTATACTCATCTTCTCATTTGTCAGCCTTCTCCGATTTGGTTTTCCCACTGGTCCCACTGTTATTCATCGGAAACTTCTGTTGCCAGGGCCCAGTGACTTCATGCCAGAACCTCTCCTCCCCAATCTTAACTGCTGCTGTCAGTAGTGGCTGGCATTGTCCATCATTCCTCCTTATTGAAACTCTTTTCTGGGTCCAGCGACACCATCCTACCTTGGTTTGCCCCAGACTTCCCTGCTCATGCCTTCTGTTTCAGTGGCACCTTTACCTCTATTTGCTCTTTAAATGCTATTCTTTAGGACTTTGCCCTCTACGTTCATTTCTTATCTGTCTGTACTCTGTCCCCAGGTTATTTCACTCAGCTCAGGGATATTAAATACTGCAGCTATGCCGGTGTATTCTCTATGCTCCAGACTTTGGGATCCACCTACTTAATTACCTGACATTTTTGTCTGTATTCTTATTGTCTCTTATAAAACTGGACACTGTCCGAATTGAGCTTTAATTTCCATGCAGCCAAACTTGTGCTTTTCTATATCTTTATCATCTCAATAAAATCCACTAGAAATCTAGAAAAATGTCTTCTCTCTCTTACCTTAACTTGCCAATTGTCTCTCTCTCTCTCTGTACTGCTGCTACTCTAGCTCAGTTACCATTTTCCTAATTAAATTCGTTCCAGCCAGTCTGCCTTGTCCTTCTCGCCTTCTGCCTCCCTCGTTATTTCTCCATGCTCCATGGAACTATCTCTATATGTGAAAATAGGGTCGTTTCATTGCCCTGATTCAAACTGTTCTGTGATTTCCAGTTGCACTTAGGGTAAAAATCAAACTCATTCCTATGCCTTTTAATGTCTTGCCTGACCATGTTCCTGTTAGCTGATGAAACACCAGCTTCACATATACTTCCTTGCTTGATACTTATCATCCTACTCTTGCATTGAATTGCTTGACAAGACCAGGAAATTTTACCATGTCATGGTTTTTCCACACCTTTTTTCTACCTAAAATGTTAGATGAAGCTCATAGCAAATGGAAAGTCAGGCTGTTGAATGTACTTTGGTTCTTGACCACTTGCTAAATTTCGTTTGTGGCAGTAAATGGGGCTGCTCCTCCAGTCCAGTCACTCAGAGTTCTAGGAAGTGGAGTCTCCTGGGTAGAGGACTTCTTACCTCTGTCTGAGTATGAACTTGAGCCCCAACTGGGGTGAACCTATGGTGCTGTGTAGTCCTCATGAAGGTGATTCCATGTGGACAGGTGTTGTTGAAAAGCAATTATGGTCAAAACTATTGAATATTTTGAGCTTTATAACTATTTTGCATTGAATTGGTGAAAAAGATGTGCTAGAAGCTGTCTTGCTTGCAAAATAATCAGTGAGAATTAATCGTGTTAATTGGTGTTCCTGGGATATTTGCAATTCTTACATAAGTATACATTTTTAAAAATAATTTATTTATTTTTATTGGAAAGCAAGATGTACAGAGAGAATGAAAGACAGAGAGGAAAGGTCTTTCATCTGTTGATTAGCTCCCCAAGTCGCTGCAATGGCTGGAGCTGAGCCAATCAGAAGTCAGGAACCCAGAGCTTCTTCTGGGTCTCCCATGTGGGTGCAGGGTCTCAAGGCTTTGGGCCATCCTCGACTGCTTTCCCAGGCCACAAGCAGGGAGCTTGATGGGGCTGCTGGGATTAGAACCGGCGCCCATATAGACTTTAGCTGCTAGGCTACCGTGCTGGCCCCATAAGTACAACTTTTACATATGTGTTTTCCATTGTCATTATATTTTTTCATCTTGTTTTGCAAACTTTAGCTTCATTCATACATATTCCATTTTCAAGATAATTTTGATATTATTTCTGTGTAATTTGTACTAATGAACATGAGTGACAAGAGTGTGCGTGTTTATATATTTTTAACATTTTACTAGTAATATCTTTGAAATCAAGGATTTGATGTTTTAGGTTGTATCTTTCTAATTATAAAAGAAATAGGGAAAAGCTATTATGTACTATCTTTTAACTCATCTTTATTTCAATAACATTATTTGATACTATACTTACCTTATTGAATTTTATTCTCTTCAAAGTAAAATTAACAAGAATTTGTATCTCGTGTTTGTGCAGTTGAATACATAAAACTGACAGGGAAAACATATAGCCAGGCTGCAACTGATAGAAAAGATGTAAAACAGCCTGATTAGTAAGAATGTAGTGTACTAGTTATATTTATTTCTATATATTTATGTTTGATTGATATTTAGTTTTGGAGTTTTGTTCTTTTTGACGTCCGTTTGTGAAAAGGACTTGTCCAGTTTTTATGTATTTATTTGAAAGGAAGAGTTAGAGAGAAAGATTTTCCATCCTTTGTTCACTCCCCACATGGGTTGGATTAGTCCAAAGCCAGGAGCTAGGAGCCCCTTCTGGTTGCCCACATGGACCATCCTCTGTTTTTTTTTTTTTTTTTTCTTTTCCCCTAGGAGCATTAGCTAAGAGCTGGATTAGAAGTGAAATAACTGGAACTTGAACCCTTACTCTTGAGATGCAGGTACTGCTGGTGATGTTTTACAGGCTATGTTATAGCACCAGCCCTGCCTCCAGTATACACTGATTTGTTACATAAATCACACAACCAGATGAAACCAATTTTATATACAATGATATATATTGATTTTATGTCATAGTTAGTCCCCTCACATATATAGTCCTCTTTTTGATAAACTAGACCTGTGCATAACTTGGGTGACATAATTTGGTTGGGACCTTTGGTAATGGAATAAATTAGTTTAATTGGACTACATGGGAACTGAATTGAAGATTGGCTTTGATTCATTAGCACAGTGATATAATTGGCTAAAACAGATCCGATACTGCTGGAAATACTCAAAAGAAAAACTCATTTCAAAAAAAAAGTTTGATGTATGGTCAATACCTCACTTAGCTTTGTAGAGGAAAAAGTAAAATGAGAATTATAAAATTATCAGAGAGCTTTTTGGTAAAGTACAACTTATTTCTCGGCACATTTGACTCTGTTTTCCAATTGGTGGTCCATAGTTAGAAAATGTGTTAGGAACAGGACTCATTTCTCACGGTGTTCCTTGGCAGATACTGTCACAACAGCCCTGTAACTATTAGAAATAATCATAATACAAGCATCATTGAAACTATGTTCATTACATATGTGCCATAATGGGAATAACCATTCAGGGTTTGGTGCAATTACAATGCAGTGGACTAAAGGCCAATTGTAAATTTGAGAAGGTAAGAGTGCACTTTGAGGCATATTTAAGTTATAAACACCATAATACCATCACGGCATGGAAATAAATAACAGGCTGACCTTTTCCGGGTGCAGTAACTAGATACTTGAGCTATTGTTGCTTCCCATGGATATTTGTCTGGGGGAAAAGCTATGTTAAATGAGAAGGTTAGAGCTAGTTTCCAAGACAGCAGAGCAGAGGGTCCTGGAGACAGTCAACTCAGAAGCAGGATGCGAGTGTGCAGAAGTCTGTGGAGTATATCTGGCCACTTTCACAGACACAGGAAATAGCAGGAGTGCAGAATCATCAAAGAGCAACTCTCTGTAGCTCTGATCACAACTGAAAAACTGTCTTTAAACTAAACCCAAGGGACTTAAGCTTTTTCTTCCTCTGCTTCTGATTTCCCCCTTTCTTCCTTAATGGCGATTCATTCACTCCCATTTTCCATAGAGAATTTTATTGTTTTGTTTTGAAGTTGAAGTCCTTTGCGTGGTAGTGGTGAGTGAATGTTGGTGATAGAATGTTGCTGATATCATGAGTTCAGTTACAATCCAAGCTGGACATTTGACTCGGGTGTCTGTGTTAGTTTGGGCTGCTATAAAAGAATACCACAAAGACAGGTGCTTGGCACTGTGGCTAAGCCCAAGTTCGAGATGCCCACATCACATATCAAAGTGCCTGGGTTTGAGTCTGGGCTCGGTTCCTATTTCCAGCTTCCTGATACTATGTGCCTTGGGAAGCAGCAGTAAAAGCTCTAGTACTCATGTCCTTGCCACCCATGGAAGACTTGAGTTGAGTTCTGGGCTCCTGGCTTTGATTTGGCACAGTCCTAACCACTGCAGACTCTGGGTAATGAACTGACCATGGAAGATTCTTCTCTGCCTCTGTATCTTAGGTAAATAAATTATTTCAAAAAACAGAATGACGGGTTTGTATATTTAAATAGCAAACAGGTACTAATTGGTGTCTCATGGGAGCCAACCTCCTGGTTCTTGACTGATCACCTGCTTGCTGCGTTGACACATGGTAGAAAGGGCAAACCAGTTCCCTGGGACCCCTCTGGCCAGGACACCACTCCCATTCATCAGAGACCCAGAGACTCCTGCCTCCTACCGTCATGGAATTGGGGATTAATTTCAACATATGAGTTTTGGAGAGACATAAACTTCCATCTGTTTCAGTGTTCACTCGGCAGGCAGCCTCTTAAATATTCTCTGAGTGTTTTCTTAAATTAAAACTGTTACAGGTTAATTAGCTTATCTATCCGATTATATATTGTGCAGCTACTGCATGCTAACCAGTTGTGATAGGAAATTAAAATGAAAAATAATCTGCCAATAAAAAAGCAGTATCTCTTCCCTGACACGTGTCATTTATGCATAGCCTGAGAGTAGTTGCAATACATGTCTTTTGGACTTTGAGACTCCCATTCCAAAGCAAACATCTCAGAGAGTAAATACCACCTAAGATTTTAGTTGTTAATGCTTTGGTGGGATTTGACTTCAAACTGGAAGAAAGATTCTGTAGCAACAGTGTCTGGCTTAAGCCTTTGGGAGGCAGAGTCCAGGATGAAGAGGAAATGCCTTTTTGCTTAGAGCACTGGTTTGTGATGATACAGAGGTGTCATGAGGGTCTGATCTGCAGACTAAGCAATCACAGGCACTGAGAGAGAGCCCTCACGCACTCGTCTTTCACTGCCCATTGTTACTGTTCTGTGGAAGCTGGGGAAGTCACATGTCGGAGTTTCTGGAAGTGCACCTCAGCGTCTGTTGTATCATTCACCTGCTATCATTTGTAAGACAATCTGTTGTTTTTAACTGTTTACACAGTAATATGTTGTTTTCTAAAACTGTCTTCTTCTAAATGTGTAATATAATTATATTGAAGGATATGAGCCAGAGTTCAGAAAAAATGTTAACATATTTATGTTTTTAATCTTGCGAAATGTGGTGTGCTCTCCTCAAATATTCATTTATGTTCCTATTAATTTCAAATACTTTCAAAGACAAATTACCATACTAGGTTTGGCAAATATGAGCAAATACATGTCTATTAGATAGAAAGGCATACATTGTATGTTAAGGAACTTTAGAGCACCTTATATATGTATAAATGCATATCTGTACTGTGTGCATTTATGCATATAAATCATTCATGAAATTGTTTTTAAAACATTTGCTTATTTTTATATGTTTGAACAGTGGAGATAGGGGAGGAGGGAGAAAAAGAGAGAGAGACGAGAGAAAGAATCTTCCTGTTGGTTTACTCCCCAAATGTCTGCAGCAGTTGGGGCTGGGCCAGGCTGAAGCCAGCAGCCTTGGAATTCCATCTGCTTGAGTGTCTCATATGCCTGGCAGAGGTCTGAGCACTTGAGTCACTTCCTATCTCCCAGGATGCATTAACAGGAACACAGATGAGGGGAGGAAGTGTAGGGTTTGAACCACTATTCCAATGGGTTAGACTGGATTAACACACTGAACAGCAACTCCCACTCTGAGGTTAGCCAGTATTTTGCTGAAAGAATGATAAGCTATTTATTTTGTTGATAAAAGCACAGTAGTAGTGTCTATACCTGCAATGCCATGACACATGATGACACAGAATCTTGGAGCTGTGACTGCAGCTGAATGGTTATGCAGTGGATAATGGGGAGTGGAAAGGAGAAGAGGGGAACGGAAGGGAAAGAGGGGAGCCCTATACCTACAAAACTGTGTAATGGAAAATAAGAATATAAAAAGCGCATGAAACTGTAAGTTCTTTTGATTAAAAATATGCAATTTTAATGAGATAGCACCATGTATAGTCCTGGAACTCAGCACAATTTATACCATGTCCTAATCAAATTATCTCTTTCTCCTGAACGAAGGGGCAAATAATGGGCATCAGTTTGCTTTGATACCGTCATCATAGGAGAGCTCTTTAGCAAGCCTTTACACATTCAAACTCAAGGCCTGTGACTCCATTCTTCTCATTCCTTTAAAGCTCTCCTCCTGTGTTCTCCTGCCTGACGAACACATTCACTTATTCATTTTCTTCAAACTCTGTATCTCCTTTCTCTCACAAATGATTAGTTGATATGTTTCATCAATGGGACTGTAGATGTGTTCTCATCCCCATTGGTTCAGTCTCATAATTTCTGACAGTGTCATAGTTTACCTTTCTTCTTGTTGTTTTTTAGTCTCAAAATTACAGAATAAGTGCTTCTGGTGCCTCCAGTGCACTGCTGAGCTGAGACTCTCCACATATACAATTTTAAGGGCACAACGCTACTTTCCCTCCCTCACCCTGCATTCTTTTTCTACTTTTCTTCAAACTTTGGTGATACCATGGTTTCAATTTGTTTTATAAATACAACCTTAATCCTCCATTAAAAAATTCAACAGGCAGAAAGTAGAAAGGTCATATTCCTAAGGAGTAGAGACGAGGGCTAGAACAACAATTAAACCTCAAGATACCAATTTCATTCATATACTTTATATTTTGTACTCTATATTAGCCAACACATATTTGAGAAAACATGTATTTCCTTTTTTTTTTTTTTGCATTTCTTGTCCTTTATAACCCAGTCATGATTCCAATTTCCAAGGTTAACTTCCACTACTAATGGTTCCCGTCTCCGCCTGGCACAGTACACCAGCCCCATTCATGACTTCATTTTACCCTCTGGGAATTTATTCACATGATTTCTTCTGTCCCTTCCTATTCTCTGCTTTTCAAAGTCATGACCTATTCCTCAAAAAAGGTCATCTCTTAGGAAAATTCCCCAATCTTCCCATTAGAAGACATTTTCATTTTTCCTCTCATGTGACTCCAGAAATGAGAGTTGCTGAATCTGCTGTTCTGTTTGTGACATGCATTCGGACATGTATGGATGAGGGGTGTACATAGTATGCTGTGGTAGCAAAACACCCCAGAGAAGCTTAACTGTTTAACTCTGCTCTATATGTCAGTTCAACTTTTTGGATACCTATGACACCTCCTTTCCAGAACTTCTCAGTTTTGCTACAGCATGGGAGAAAACCTGAGTGATCACACCCAGCTTTTATGGGCTTCTGCCTGGCATGTAGACACACCCCTCTTTGTGTTTCTTTGTCTAAAGCAAGCTGATTGATAAAAAATACAAAACTCTTGAATGCTCAGAAAAGATGGTACCAGTAATATTGGCAAGCATTACTAATTTTTTCCTTCTCAAACTATAAGCTTTATTTTCTTTTGCTGCTTTATTTCTTGAGCTTAAGCCTTTTAGCAAAATGTTGCCAAGGAGTGATGAGAAGGGGCATGCCTGCCTTATTCCTGATCTTAGGGTGGAAACGTCTAATTTTTCACTGTTGAGAACTATATTAGTTGTAGGTTTGTAGATTAAAAACAAACAAACAACAGCAACAACAAAGATTCACTTAACTCCTAGTTCCTTGAGGATTTTTGCTACAAATGAATGTTAGGTTCTGTCAAACGCTTTTACGCATTCATTGATGTTATCACAAAATTTCAAAACGTATTCTGTTGGTGTGATTAATTGAATTTTGCATACCTAGGACAAATCCCCTTTGGCCATGGTATATAGCTCTTTAAAAAATTTGTTGGACATAAATGATTACTATTTCGTTGGGAATTTTTACATATACATTCATGAGAGAAATTGGTTTGCAATTTTTCTTTCTTGTAATGTTTTTTGTCTAGTTTGATGTTTGACTAAAACTGTTCTCAGACACTATAATAGGAAGTGCTATGCTTCTGTTTTCAGAAAGAGATTATGGGGAACTGTTACAATCTTTCCTTTAAACTTTTGGTAGAATTCACCAGTGAAATCACGTGGGCCTGATGCTGTCTTTTTGGAAGGCTATTAATTATTAATCCAGTTTTTGATATAAAACCTATTCCGAGTGTTTTCTAGTGAGTTAGTTTTCACAGACTGAGTGTCTTTCAAAACCGTTTTTATCTAGGTAATCAAATTTGGAGGCTCAGAGCTATTTATACTATTCCTTTTTATCCTTTTAGTGTCCATGGAATTTCCAGTGGAATCCTTCCTTTCATTTGTAATGTCAGCAATTTAAGTCCTTTCTCTTTTTCTCAGCCTGGTTAAAGATTCATCAGTTTTCTTGATCTTACAAAACATTATGCTTTTGATTTCACTGATTTTCCTGTTTCTAATTTCACTGATTTCTGCTTGAATTTTTATTATTTTTCCTCTGCTAATTTTGTATTTAATTATCTTTTTCCTTTTCTAGCTTCCTAAGATGGAAGGTTGAATTACTGACTTTAGATATTTTTCCTAATAATAGAGCCATTTATTCCCATTAGGATGTGCATATTTTCTTCTTTCTTTTTAAAATATCTATTTATTTTTATTGGAAAGGTAGACTTACAGATAGGAGAGACAGAAAGAAAGATCTTCCATCCACAATTTCACTTCTCAAAATGGCCACAATAGCTAGAGCTGAGCCAGACTGAAGCTGGGAGCCAAGAGCTTCTTCATGTGAGTGCAGGACCCCAAGGGCTTGGTCCATCCTTTCCTGCGTTCTCAGGCTACCAGCAGGGAATTGGTTGAGCATTGGAGCAGCTGGGGCACAAACTGATGCCCCTATGGGATGCTGATGCTTGAAGATAGAGGATTAGCCTGTTGAACCATGGTGCCAGCCCCTCCGCATTCATTTCTGAAGTTGGCACGCATGCTGTGGTTCTCCTGGCACTTTCCCAGGGTGCAGAAATTCATTAATGATTGGTGTTTCACAAACCTCAATCATTCCTCTTTTCTCTTCACATTTGAGATATAACCTTGGGTCATTTCTGATAATGTTAAATTAAAATTTCTAAGATGATACCATATTAGAAAAATTAAAGTAACATCTGGAGACTTTAATGTAAGTACAAGTGCAAATCAGAATATCTTGTCGTGTAGAAGGAATCTCAAAAATAAAATATTAAATAATTAAGCTGAAAATAGCAGTTGATAACTACCTAAAGTCATTTTAAGGACTAGCAGTCATCTCTGTAGTTTACTTTTAGAAACATTGAAACAGACATTAGTAGAATATATGTGAACGTTTGTGCTACCTATTATAAAATTTTCAAAAAGACTTATTTACTTATTTAATACAATTACAGACAGAGGTAGCTAGATAGACAGACAGACAGATAAATAGATGTTTTCCATCCTCTGGTTTACTTTCCAAATGGCTGCAAGGGCTGGGGCTGCTTGATGCCAGGAGCCAGGAGCTTCCATCCAGATCTCCATGGGAGGTTCTGGAGTTCTATCCTTTACTGGTTTTCCAGGCACCTTAGCTGGAAGTTGGATCAGAAGCAGACTAGGTGGGATAGGAATCAGCACCCATATGAGATGCCAGCCCTATAGACAGTGGCTTAACCGAGAATGCCATAGTACCAGCTCCTGAAACTTTTTAAATATTTAGATTCAAATATGACAAATGAGGATAATCTCTAACAGATGATTGTTTCAGCGTGAAAGGAAAAATGTTAGATTTATGGTTGAAAGACACAGAGTGAGGACCCTGTGTCTTTACTTCATTCTTGCAGGATACAGAGAGACACCCAGAGAGCTTAGTAGCACAAAGGGCCAACAATAATCATTCAATTGTATTGTCAGACGTAAATGCAATGCTCATGGCTTTGATTTCCAACTGTCTAGTCCCATGAGAAAATGACTATAAAATCAGCTATGCCTATGACTATCTCTTTGTAATGTAAGGTTCAAGGTGTACTACAGGTCATTATCTTATGTTTTAGCAAGATTTATGCAACTTCTCATTTTCATTTTGCTTTTATTTTAATTCTTCTTGTATTTTGTAAGATTTTAAAACATTTTTATTGAAAAAAATTTATTGGAAAGTCAGATATACAGAGAGGAGAAGAGACAGAGAGGAAGATTTCCCATTTGCTGATTCACTCCCCAAGTGCCTGCAATGGTCTGGGCCTGGAGCCTCTTCTGGGTCTCCCGCACAGTGCAGGGTCCCAAGCTCTGGTGCCATCCTCCACTGCCTTTCCCAGGCTGCAAGCAAGGAGCTGGATGGGAAACAGGGCCACCAGGACATGAACCGGTGTCCACATGGAATCCCAGCTCATGCAAGGCAAGAATTTTAGCCACTAGACTACAATTTGTTTTGTATTTTTATAGTTATTTTCCACGATATGATTTTGTAGTTATAGTGATAGGCCCTTTTACCTCCACTTCCTCCTTCCCAATTCTCCTCCCCTTCATAATATTACAGTAGTATAGTTCTTCAATAATAGTTATAAGTCCAGAATTCTACTATTCAAGAGTATCATGGTATTGTAGGTACTGGTAATGGTGAAAAATCTAGTATCATATCATCAAGGTGTGATTAACAGTTTCATCGGGAGTCCTCCTTTTATGTGGGAGTAGACATGCATGTGCTGCAAAGTATCTTCACTTCCCAGTAGGCTGGTCTCTGTTATACAGTTCATCTATGAGAATATAAGTATATATCTATTTATCTGTGTATCTACTGATCTTGTATTTTGCTTGAGAGTTGCCTTATATCAAAGAGAACATATAGTGGTTGTTCTTTTGGCATTGGCTTATTTGAGCACTACAGCCTCAGGTTGGGATCATTTTTTTGCAAATGGTAGAAGTTCATTCTTTTTTATGGCTGAGTAGTATTCCATTGAGTAGCTGGACCATAGTTTCTTCATTCGTTCCTCTTTCTTTTTTTTTTTTTATTCATTGATTACATTGTATTATGTGATACAGTTTCGTTGGAACTGGGTATCACCCCACCCCTCCCCCGTTCCTCTTTCGATGGGCAGCTAGATTGATCCTATGTCTATGCTATTGTAGATGTGCTGCTATAAATACAGGGTTCAACTTTCTTTTTAAAAATGAATATGAATATTTGCTCAAAGGGTAGGTGGAATTATAAACTGCTAAAGAAAGTATCTCATGTTAAGGATATTTTAAATGAAAATTAGTGGAGAAAAAAAAAGTCTGGGAACAAGAGGATTAACCTGGAAATGTATTTCTCTCTAGTACTTTTTAAGTGATGAATAATATTTCATTCATGGGTGTTCAGAATTAGATAATGGTGATGAGTAGTAGCTGCTATTTTATTATTAGCAAGAAAAATATGGCTTACTCATCCCTTTTTTTGTTTTTCAGATTTCTTTGGCCTTTTTTCCCCTTTGGTAATTCCCTAAACAGTCACTTCAGAATTGCCTATAAACAGCATGGCAAACCACTGTTTGGTCCCATGATGATATGTTTCATCTACTAGCTGAATAACTGGATGATTGGCTCCTTAGCCACTGGTCTAAGTATTGGTACAAGAGCCAAGGAATAGTTTATGAGCCAAACAGGAGTATGTCTTAAAATTCTTGTAAGAATTCTTTGAAACATTTTCTACTGATCAAGTTTCTAAAACAGATGCATTTGAGAATTTATTTTCTGTAGACGCTTTGGAAGATTTTGTTCTTATTCACATAGTGGGGTCACTTCTTTGGTCATCAGTCATTGTTGTTTTTGAGGTTCCAAAAATGTCTGTATTCTATAAAGTGTAAATAGACGAATTAATAGAATTTTTTGCATACTTTTTTTAATAGTGGATAATATAGACATGGATAACAAACGTATGTCTGCCTAAGTGTGTCAGTGAAATTCCTAAAACCGCTTTCAATGAACACACCCCCTTGGAGCCAGAGTGGAGTGGGAGCTAGGCTCTGTGATATTTATGCAACTGCTAACCTCCCTGAAGTCAATGGCAGTTTGCTTACGTAAGGGCTGCAAGCCTTAGCCTCCAGAGATTAAAGGGGGAAAAAAAATCCTTAAACTCTTTCAACATTAATATTGCCTGTAAGGAATCCAGCCATGACCTAAGCCGGGGAGCTTTTCGAACCTAGCAAGTAGAAGGGTAAACAGTAAACACCAGTTATTTTAAGCACGATCTAATCAGAGTTCAATGAGAAGCTATATTATATTTGATCTTGGAGGTATTAATACTTGTATATCACTATTAGACATTTTTATGTAGCCCATTATCCAAACAATGGCTTAAGTCTGTGGTATTTAATAAATCAAGGTTCCCTGGCCATGGGACTGAGTGAGAGTGAGGATAAAGTCTTTTTTTTCTCTAATTTTTTTTCCTCAGGTGCAATTCTGTGTTAATATAAGAGAAGTGTGGCCTTCCTTCTCATAGCACTAAAAGTGAGATAATCCCTGTGTAAGGAATCAGTAAGTACGGTCTGCTTAATCTAGTCCCAGTGTGAAACTGTTGACATTTGTTCTTTTTTCTCTCATTATGTGACTGGGCCTGTTTTGTGCTGGATTAGGCACAAATCTCCTATGCAGCACATTTGGCATGTTACTAGTAGTTTAACTTCATTAATAATGTATGAAGAAAATGTAATCCACCACAAGGAAGGAAAGAAAAGTATTTTTTTTTTTTTTTTGCTTCTCCCAAATCCTTTGGAATGAGTAATTATTCAACAGTTTATGTTTGATGTTATATTTTACAATAGATGTTCCTTAGTGGTATTTTTAAAAGAAACTTTGACAAATGTTGGTGAAAACATCACCCTTTACCTTTTAAAATTTGATGTACTAATGGCTAGGACTTGTTAACCATAATAGGGAATTACATATTTATTCAGCTTATTTCATTTTCCGGGTCATAAATGTTCTTTCTGAGTCATTCCCAATCGCAAGAATTTCTACCAGTAAAAATATTAACAGGCATCCAGATAGGGTATCACAAAATTAAGATGAAATTGTATAAACAAATAAGAATCTATGCAGGCTTGCACAGGAGTGCAAACGATCATTTCTCATTGAAATGTTTGTAGCTCCATGAATTTGGCTGCATCAAGCACAAATTTGTCAGAGGATAAGCTCCTGGCCGCTGCAGCTTTTTTATGCTTCCTAAGCTGCTTTACAGATGAAAATGGAACTCTATGTGGAACAATGTTTTCTGTTTTTTCCATACAATTGATATTTGTGGCAAGTCACAAAATGGCCTAAGGAAGCTAAGCTCACCCCAAGCAGTGGTCACTTACAAGTACTTTTGTACTCTGTTCTCCCGTCACATTGGGCGATCAGAGCAACAGCTGGGGAGACTTTTTCAACAAAGATGAGTGTCAGATAATCCTGATGAGATTCCACATCCAACATCTTTTGTAATTATGTCACATTCAGCTGTAATGGAATAATTCAAGCTGAAAGGACAAGCTTTGATCCTTTCTTAAACCTTTCCCTGTGGACTGGCTATCTAAAAGATTTAAAGATATTTCTGTTACAAGATCTAGTGTTTCCTCAGAGAAGTCATGCTTCTGAAACATTGTGATCTACAAGAACAATATCAAGTTTGCCAAACACATTTCTGAAAGCATCTCTTTTTGGGGAGCTGGGATACATGTAATGAAGACATCAATAAAATGTTGCTCTTCGGTTTTCATCTAGACTGTCAAGATTCATGTCCTTATTCTGTCATCCAAACAGGCAGATAAAATAGTGATTTAAAAACATGGTGGAGATGTGTCAGCACAGACTTGAGGCATCTGTGTGCAGATTCATCTTCTTTCAGGCCTGTGTAGATTAAGTTATATTTCAATAGAAAACTGGCCTAGTGAGACACTTAAGTTTGTTGTGGGAATTTAAAAAAGGAAAAAAAAATCAGTAAATCACTGAACCTACCGACTTATCTGTAGGGGATTATTTTGTGTAAAGTTTTTGTATTTTTACCTTCATTGGATTTTTGAATAAGGCTAATGAAAGGGTCAGAATCAGGTTGCAAATTCTAACAAGACACTTTTTTGAGTCTTAGTTATTAATATCTTATTCCTCTAAGCTACAATTTTAATTCTCTTTGTCTTTCATACTTAACACTATTTTTTGTAATTCTTTTTCTTTTATAGTTCCAATTATTTATCTTTTTGAAGGCTAGATAATTGACAACAGAACAACAATGTGATGGAGAAGAAAACAGGAACTTGACTTTAATTTTACCGTACAGGAAATCATCACTAAGATTAAACTCCATGTGAGAAAATAAGCTTTCTTTAAGTGCAAGCTTTAGAAGTGTTTGACTTCTCGAGCTTGGAGATTTGACAAAAAAAGAGATCATTGAGCAGAGAACCCCACCCAATGAAAACAGCTTGATTTGATATGAAACCCCAGAGGCCAGACTGAAGGACTAAAGGATACAAATATTCAAATGGTTTTTACTCAAACCAATGAGGTCACCTTTCATACATGTGAGGAAGGTCATCTGGAAGGTCGGCTTTGCCACACAGCATTTCCTCTGCCTCCTCCTTTACCCACTGAAAGTGATTTCAGTGCTAAAAACAACCCATGTGTAGTCTCCTCTATTTATGTCTTCAGCTCATCCTTTGTGTTGTTCATTAAAATGGCTTGTTTGCTCACAAAGAAAAATGGTAGATTTGTTTTTGGTTTCATTTAATTCTTTAGCTGAATGTATGGCTTAATCTTCAAATTCTCAGCTCAGAAATAAGCATTCTTACACTGTTGTGTGGCTCAGAAAACAGATTCATCATGCTCAGATGGTTAAAGGACTTGTACAGGTACAAGGATAGAAATATTACCCAGGTACGGAAATACACAGACGCTCTCCGTCTCCACACTGGAAATTCAATTGCAGCTTCAATGCCTTTCTGCTGCACTATAACATCCTTTATCTTGAGTACCATATATTTTTGGGGGGAAGGTATGGGGGATGGTAGTGGTAGGGAACAGGATAAGTAATACAGCCTTTGTAAACTAAAGGTCTTCTCCTTATTACCAAAAGCAATCTGCTATTACTTTTGGTTGTAACTTCATAGCGAATATTCTCCCTGAGATAGTGATTTGGTTTAAAAAATGTATGTTATGTCTGATAGAGGGAATCCTTGAAGAGAATGGAAGTTATATTGTCTGACTATGACTCACCAAAAAATTG
Organism: Ochotona princeps; assembly: GCF_030435755.1. Lineage (NCBI taxonomy): Eukaryota > Metazoa > Chordata > Mammalia > Lagomorpha > Ochotonidae > Ochotona > Ochotona princeps. The sequence continues at coordinate 34,751,815 of NC_080838.1, forward strand.
TGAGATGGGGAAAGGAAGAGATGGGGCATTTTTCATACTTGTATTCAGGCCAGAAATTTAATGGTGACTCTGTAGAAACTAGAGTTTTGAGTTTGTGCTTTACCTTTGGACTGATTAGCTGGCAAATCAACAGATTGATAGAACAAGTGGGAAACCTGGATAACCGAAGATTTGGCCACTAACACTGGGCTTCTGTGGAGATGTTTCTTAGAGCCGGTAAAATAGCTCAATAGGCTAATCTTCCACCTACAAGCACCGATATTTCATATGGGCAACTGAGTCTCAACTGTTTCACTTCTATCCCAGCTCCCTGTTTATGGCCTAGGAAAGCAGTGGGCAATGGTCCAAATCCTTGGGACCCATGTGGAGGACCCAGGAGAGGCTCCTAGACCCCAGCTTCATATCTGCTTAGCTTCAGCTGTCATATTTTGAGGTGTAAAGCAGCAGATGGAAGATACTTTTCTCTGTAAATGCATCTTTCTTCTTTCCTTCCATCTTTCCTTCCTTCTTTTCTTTCTTTTTTCCTTCCTTCCTTCTTTCAATCCCTCTTTCCCTTCTTGCTCCCACTCTCCCTCCCCCATCTCGTTCTCTCTTCCTTCCTTCCTTTTTTTTAAAGATTTATTTTATTTTTATTGCACAGTCAGATATACATAGAGGAGAAGAGGCAGAGAGGAAGATCTTCGTCCAATGATTCACTCCCCAAGTGAGCGCAACAGCCGGTTCTGCGTTGATCCAAAGCTGGGAGCCAGGAAATCTTCCAGGTCTCCCACACAGGTTCAGAGTAGCAAAGCTTAGGACCATCCTCGACTGCTTTCCCAGGCCACAAGCAGGGAGCTGGATGGGAAGTAGAGCAGCTGGGGCATGAATTGGTGCCCATATGGGATCCCAGCAACCAAGGTGAGGACTTTAGCCTCTAGACTACCGCATCAGGACCTATTTACGGATTTCTTCATTCTTTTTACAAACAATTTATTTATTTTATTATTTTATGACACAGTTTCATCGGCTCGGGGATTTCCCTTACTCTCTCCCCAAATTCCAGCACTTCCTACTGATTTCCCTTATATCATTACAATAGTATAGTCCTTTATAATCAGTCATAAGTCCATCATTCTGCTATTTAAGTATATCCTGAGATTGTAGGTATGGACAATGGCAAAGAGTCCAGCATCCTATTGTCAAGACATATGTAACAGTTTCATTGAGAGTCGGTCTTTCATTTGGAAGTAGAGATGCACACTGCATTGTATCTTCACCCCTGGATGTGATAGTTTCTATGACACAGTTACTATATATCCCCTTAAATGAAAAGTCATAAAAAATTAGTAATAGGAAGGAAAAACAGAAAGTTAAGAACAAAGTTAAATAACATGCTACTGAATGAGCAATGTGTCGCTGAAGAAATGAAAATCAAAATAAAAAACCTTCTTGAAGTAAACAATGCTACTGTGTGACCTATGCGTTAGTGAGGAAATTAATAAGAAAAAAAAACTTTTGAATGAATGAAAATAAAAACAAACGTATCAAATTCCCTGAGGTGTAGCAAAAGCTGTATTGAAAGGCTATTGATCTTGTACTTTGCCTGAAGTTTGCCTTTCATCAGAGAGAACATGTGATATTTATCCTTTGGAAATTAACTCTTCTCACTGAACATAATGGCCTCCAGTTGGCATCATTTTGTTGCAAATGGTAGAGCTTCATTCTTTTTAATGGCTGAATACTATTCCATGGAATAGATGTACCATTTTTTTCTTGATCTACTCCTTTTTTGACAGACATCTGGGTTGTTTCTATGTCTTTGCTATTGTAGATTGTGCTGCTGTGAATATAGGACTGCAGATCCCTTTTTCATTTGCAGATTTCATTTCCTTTGGTTATATTCCTAGCAGTTTGATGGATCATAGGTCAATTTTTGGTTTTCTTAGCACTCTCCATACTGACTTCCATAGTGGTTATACCAGCCTACAACCCCACCAACAGTGAAAGAGGATCCTTTCTCCTCACATCCACTCCAGCAGGTGTTGTTAGCAGAGTTCCAAATATAGGCCAGTCTCACTGGAGGTAGGTGGAACCTCTGTGTGGTTTTTATCTGCGTTTCACTGATAGCTAGGTAGTCTGAGTATTTTCAAATATGTCTATTAGCCATTTCAATTTATTCTTTTGAAAAATGTTTCTGGATTTCCTTCACCCATTTCTTCAGGGTTTTTTTTTTTTTTTTTTTTTTGGATGTCATTGAGCTTCTGAAGATCTTTGTAAATCCTGGACATTAGTCCCCTATTGGTTCTTTAGTGTGCAAGGAGTTTTCTCTCATTGTATTGGTTACTATTCATTTTGTTGATCATCTCCCTTGCTGTACAGAGGCTTCTCAGCTTGATATAGTCCTATTTGTTTATTTTGGGTTTGACTGTATTTTGGTGACTCTTTTAAGAAGTCTTTCCCAATTCCTCTATCTTGGAGAGTGCTTCCTATGATTTCCTCTAATAGTTTGATGGTTTCTGTGTGCAGGTTTTGGTCTTGATCCATCTAGAACTGATTTTTGTATAATGTGGCAGGCAGAGGGCCTTGTTTCTTATCTCTGCAGGATGCTACCCTATTGTCCCACAGCATTTGTTGAAGAGACTAGGCTTTTCCCCTGGATTGTTTTTCATTTTCTTGTCAAAGACTAGTTGGCTATACATGTATGGGCTCCCTCCTGGGATTTCCATTCTGTTCCACTGATTTTCTCTGTTTTTGTATCAGTACCAGACTGTTTTGATGACCACTTCCCTGTAGTATGCTTTAAGGTCTGGAATTGTGAGTGAGTTTTATCTTCAGGGTAGCTATGGCAATCCATGGTCTCTTGTGTTTCCAGATGATTTTTTTGTATCATTTATTCTATTTCTGAGAAAAATGTTTTTGGGATTTTGGTTGGGCTTGGGTTTGAATCTGTATGTTACTTTAGGTAATTAGATCATGCCATTATAAGCATCAATTTATATATATGTCTCAGCTTGGTGCCTAGAATGTTCTAAGTTCTTAGTAAACATGAAGTAGTTTTTGAACTACTTGGAGTTGGAATCTGAACCTAGGTCTATCTGTAGTTCTCAGACTCATGAACTTTTCACTGTGCCCTGCTGAGCTAGTGTGGTGACAACCCTGGCAGCACATCAGCCTGGACACTCCTTAGAGAGCATTTAACATGTGCTTATTAAGAGTTCACTCTTTGATAGCCCCAAACTTTCCATCATCACTGGCAAGCTAGTGACTGGAATTCTCTAGCTGTGCAATCAACGGTCACATTAAACAGCTGAGCCTAAGCAGTTGCCTCTGATTGTGAGTGGAGTCAGGGCCAGTGTTTAAGAAGGAAGGGCAGGGCCCAGTGATGGGCGAGAAAGGACAGCACTGCCTGGGAAATGCTTCCTTCACACTTCTGGAAGAACAATGTGCTAGTGACCAGCATCCCACAGTCATAGCCACTTTAAGGAGATTTATTATCCTGGGCCAATACCATGTCAAATACATGCCAGTCTATTTGATTTGTGTTCATGACTATAGTTCATGTGACTTCCAACTTCATTTTGCTAACATAAAGAAATATTCCAGGCTATATTTCATGTGAAGCAGAAGATGCAAATCAAGTTTTGAGAATGATTGCATGTTCATTTTGTGGTAGATGAATGAAGAGCAGAAATACATCATTATCAGAAATTGAGAAGATTGAGCAGATTGGAACAGAGACTGTGCAATTATTTAACACCTAATATGGATCAGGAATGGAGAGATAATGAAATGATTGTCCTTTCACCTGCTTCTTATTTTGATGAAGAAATAGTGGAAAGTGGAGACTTCTGTCAAATCCACATTATTTTTAATGTTTAATGCGCCTGTTGTTTAAGCTCTTTTTAATTATGCAAGCCTGTTTTCTACTTGCTTTGGAAGTAATTGTTGAAAATTAATTCCCTTTTTCCACTAATTCAAGAAACATTTATTGAGTGCCTACTATATGCCATGTGCATTTCTTAGGTTCTGAGGCCATAAGAATGAGCAAAGTAGAGAAAAATCTTTGGTTTAATGGAGTTTGTATCGTGATGTGGATATTAAAAACATGTAGGAATATATGGAGTATACCATCAAAAGAAAAGAAGTGCTAAAGAAGAGAAATAAGACAGGGTGTGAGAGGAGAACTATCAAAAGGAGATGTGGAACTTTATATTGGACAGATAGGGAAGGCATTCTTGAGAAGCAGACCTAGGGAGGGACCTGCAGGAAGTGGGGACACTCACCATGCTGGTATCTGGTTGTGAGTGTTTCTGGACAAACTTGGCAGCAATTGTAAGGACCCCAGGACAGACTGTGACTGGCATGCTGGGAAAATGCCCAAGTAAAGGCAGTAGGAAATGAAGTGAGGCAGAAAATCCCTGGAAGCTGTTGGCCTCCTAGGCCAAGAAGGACACTTGCTTTTAGGCTGATTGGACAAGGAGTGACTGAGGGTCCCGGCACAGCAGAGGCCTGATCTCATGGAGGCTGTGGCAGATTCTCCTCCTGCTGTGTGCAGAGTGGAGGAAAGATTACCATGCCTGACACCTAGGAGCGCACAGTAAGTGTGAATGGTTACTGCAGTCACCAAGGTCTTGAACTTACTTAACATTTTTCAATGGATTGACAAAAAGATTCATCAAATTGCAAATAATTACTCATTTTATTAATTATATAAACATAACTATATCGGCTAGATATGTCTTCTAAAGTGACGATTTTTAAAGTTGGCTTGAGAAAAATATTCTTTGTGGCTATGATTCCTCTCTTGTGAAACTTGGGTTAAATTTTTAATTTGGATGCTTAGGTATCAACATTAAATTGCCTCTAACTACATTTGAAAAGCAACATAAATTGTGGCTAGGACATTAAAGACTAGTTTACCTTTAGGATATTAAATAAATCTATTCAATGCCTAAAACATATTCCTTGACAAGTCAACTTGTGAATATATTGATGCCAGTTATTATTATTATTTTTAATTTTACTTTTGATGATGTTTACATAGTTGATCAGGGTGGGAAGGGTCAAGGATCAGGGGCTAGCGGGTGAGACTATTGTTTACACATTGTTACATTTTCTTTTTCTTCTTCCTGTATAAGTGGAAGAGGGGGATAAACTAGGAGATACCACGCCCAGCCTCCCATCCACCAGTTACTTTAAATGAATGAAACAGTTTTAAGTTAAAATACTGAAATCAAATTTTCTTTATTTTTCTATTCTGTGTCCTAATGGTAGCATATCATAATGAAGGAAGTATAAAAACGGTCTTAATGCCAGTGTTTTTGTAAACAATCTGTATTGGATAGTGACGATGTCTCTTGAATATGTATAATATATAAAAATTGTTGTTGTCATTAAATTAGACTAAAAAAATAATTTTTTTTGATTTTTTTTGACTTTTTTTATTAATTATTATGCATTATGTGACAGTTTCATAGGCTCTGGGAATCCCCCCACCCCTCCCCACGCCCCTCCCCCCTGGTGGATTCCTCCACCTTGGTGCAGTATTGCAGTTCAAATTCAATCAAGATTCTTTCCTTGCAAACATATACCAAACATAGAGTCCAGCTACTTATTGTCCAGATGGGTTGAACAGTTTCTTGGGGAGACCATTTCTGGTCCTAAGTTAGAGCTGGTAGAATATCATCCCAGTCAATTAAGAGTCCCAAAAATGTTCATAGCAGCACAATCTACAATTGCAAAAACCTGGAAGCAACCAAAATGCCCATCAATAGAAGACTGGATAAGGAAGCTATGGTTCATCTACTCTATGGAATACTACTCAGCTATTAAAAAAAATGAAATGCAGTTCTTTGTGGACAAATGGGCCCGACTGGAATCCATCATGCTAAGAGAAATGAACCAATCCCAAAAGGTTAAATACCACATGTTTGCCTTAATTTGAGATGAAAAGATGACAACCTGAAAGATAGTACCTGTATATTGTAATATTATTGCAATCTCTAACAACCTGTATCCAATACAATAAGATAATGCGATATAATCTATAAACCAACAATTAATGTCAGAATACTTAAGATCTACATCGAAAAACTGTAAAACCTACTATACCCTCAATACGCTATGTTAATCCGTAATGGGGGGGGGGAGTGCAGGGAAGCCTTTCAGGACCATAAAAAGAGTGAGGAAAAAGTACAATATAGCCTATCAAGATCAAATCTGGTAATTCATAGACAACAGATTCAAAGCGGCACTAAACAATAGTAAAACTACTATACCAATGCATGAGGGGGGAATCGGGTGTGATCCTGACAACATCTTAACAGGAGGCCATGTGCGTGGAGCAGGGGGGCACTCCAGAGTGGAGCAGGTGGCAAGGAGAAAGCCTGGATCCCAACCACGAAGACTCCCAGACCTTCACCACAAACTATTAATACGAGCAACAAGGACTATATCCCAACTGCCAAGGAGGCCACAGGGAATTGGATGCCCTCGGAGGCCGAGTACTCTGAGGTCACCCACCCCCAACCGGAGCTTCCGCTGGGGATGGAAGAAGTCCAAACACTACCGTGCAGAAACCAACTTCATCGGAAAGACAACCAGAAGCCCTGAGCGGTCCGCAGAAACAGAAGAACAATAAACGTCCTTCGGGACCAGGGAGGAGAGCTTTCTGTGGTCCGAGCCTGGCTCCACCTCTGGACCCCCGCCCTCCCTTGCAATGACCATCAGGATCGCTCCGAAAACCCCGCACAGCAAACAAACAATCATACAAACTAAAAAAACCTAAAATAAATAGACAAACAACAGAAAGTAGAGCTTGGAATCTGACAGGAAAGAGCTGGCATGGATTTGCTCATGCCTCGCTGGGTGGGACACGAAGATTAGTCACTCTTCACCGTGGTGTTGGGGATTTTCCTGCACCCCCCCCAAAAATTGTTCTGTACCTTAATTGTTGACAAATGTCTTGTTAGAGTTACAAGCCAGTCTAGATTATCCTAAAATCTGCCAAGATCAGTAAAATTCTACTTCAACACAACAAATGGCTAAATACTAAAATGAAATAGACACGAGACAGCTGAATGGTACCTTATAGCCATTTTAAGGTATATAGCAGCCGGTCCGGTCCTGTATACAAACTAAAATTGAAATGTCAATGAGCAAATCATAGGTTGTGGTTAAGAACTTGTTTTTTGTTTTTTTTTTTAAACATACTGGTTACGCAAAACCATGTCAATTCCATAATGTTACAAAAAAATAATTTTAATCCCCGAAGGCAAGAGATCGAGTCATGGGTCCTTGCTGTCAGTGTGGGAGACCTGGCTGGACTGAGTTCCGGGCTCTTGTCATTTGGGAAGTAAACCAAAGGATGACAGATCTCTTTCTGTCTTTATCTCTCGATGTTTCAAATAAATTGCAAAATTTTTTGATGCATTATTTGACAAATTAACTTCCCTGCAAATTTTTGTTTATTAATTTGACTGAACTTTGAAGTTTTAGCCCTTTGTGGTGTGAGCAATTGAAACCGTCCTGGAACTCATATTTCAATAGGAATGCCTATCTCTGTGCACTTTTATGCTTGTATGACTGATTTTCTTTTAAGAAATGTTAATTTGGAAAAACGTGGCCATCGATCACTGAAAGCAATAGTTTTTTTAAGGGACCATTCTCTGCAAGCCAAATCACGACACTGCTCATTTTGTTTGGCATTTGATATTTTCTGTGAAAGTCAAGACTTTTATTTAGAGGCTCCTCGTCAACCACTGATGTATTCCACATCCACTTAACCTTCAAGTGTTAGTCGACGTTCATTGAAGACCAGATTTAATACATTTTCCTTCCTTAGATTTCACTTAAAAGGAAATCTTGATAGTCTATAGATAAAGTCTTCAAAAATTCATGCCAAATGCATGCTATGAAACTGCTATTTGTGGCTTTTAATATGTAGTTTTTAAAGTACTTATTACCTATTTAATGGAAAGGCTGAATTATAGAGAACGAAGGAGTCAGACAGAGAGAGATTTTTTATCCCCTGGTTCATTCTTCAAATGGCCACAATAGCTGGGGCTGGGCCAGCTCAAACCCAGGAGCCTGGAAAGTATCCAGGTTTCCCATGTGAGTGGCACTTTATAACAATGGTCATTGAAAGAGTTGTCAGTACTCCTTTCCTTCAACTTCATTCCTTTCTTAACTCTCTCTAATTAATCAGACTTTCAATACTCTTTTTTTTAAAGATTTATTTATTTTCATTACAAAGTCAGATATACAGAGAGGAGGAGAGACAGAGAGGAAAATCTTCAGTCCGATGGTTCACTCCCCAAGTGAGCACAACGGCCGGTGCTGTGCCAATCCGAAGCCAGGAACCAGGAACCTCTTCTGGATCTCCCACACTGGTGCAGGGTCCCAAAGCTTTGGGCCGTCCTCCACTGCTTTCCCAGGCCACAGGCAGGGAGCTGGATGGGAAGCGGGGCTGCTGGTATTAGAACCGGCGTCCATATGGGATCCCGGCGTATTTAAGGCGAGGACTTTAGCTGCTAGGCCATGCCACCGGGCCCCAGACTTTCAATACTCTTGATGAAGGTCAGCAATGAACTGCACTTTGCTAAATCAAAAGACTGTCATCTTAGTCTTTGGCTTCTAGGATAGCAAAGCTTTCTTCTGCTTTCATGGTTTGTGTTCTGCACTGGCCCTTCCCTTTCCCCTCTTATTTTAGATTTGGAGGAGTTTCTAAATATCCACTTTCAGTTTTCTCCTCTTTTCTCTTTACACATATTCTCTCTGTGATCCTGGTCTCATCTGATTTCATCTGTTTGTTAGTGACACCCAAATGTATTATCTCCAACTCAATCTCTTTCCAATTAACTAAATATTTCTGCTTGAATATCTAATGTGTTGTTTCAAACTCAATGTATTCAAAATAGAATTTGTGAAACTTTCCACACTGCCAAGCAACAGACGTAACAAAACACAACACGACTGCTTTGGTGGGTGATCATCACTCCATCTTAGAGTTGTTCATACCATGCATTTTTTGCATTTGTTGACTATTCTCTGACTCTCATTTTCCACATTCAACATTTCTTTAAATTCTGTTGCCCTTACCTTTAAGATATATCCAGAATATATTTTGTTTTCACTATTTCTATTCGCATTATTCTGGTCTGAGTCATCATCATCCCATGTTAGGATTAAAGCAATGAACTCCCAAGTGATCCTCCTGATTTTGCACTATACTCTCATAGTCTCTTTTTAATAGAGAGATCTTGTAGCTTTATATAAATCATATTTTGCTTTTTCTCAGAACTGTGCAATAAACTACTATTTTATTCAGAGTGAAATCCATATTTCTTTTGGCTTTTTCCCCTGTTCCCTACTGTTACTACCCTGAATTTATCTAATTCTAACTACTGTTTTACCTTTTTAAGAAGATAAATAAAAATCGTAAAGTGTATCACTAAAATAAAACTGCTCACCGCTTGCTTCAGCTGATCAATAGAACAAAGAGCATGGTGAAAACAATCAACAGTAAAAGTGAAAACGCATACAGTGCTGCCGATATCAACATATGTTGCAAACAATTTTATGGAAAAAGTTAGAAAATTTAATAAAAGTCACACTTTCTGGAGAAATATGATTTTCCAAAATTGAATCAGGTAAGAAATTTAAAATATGAGTAATCATCTATAGAGACATAACCTGAAGAACTTGTCCATCTCTTTATGCAAGAAACTTGAGGATTGAAGGGAAAACGCAAATGAAGTACTTCCTTTTGTAATCAACAAACAACTATAGTTATTAGTATAGTTCTTGAGTCATGTACTAATGGTGACAGTTAAAGCAATATGAATAGATAGCTTTTCTGAATTGAACCTGCAGGAATCAAAATCACAAGCTTTGGAGTTGGAAGTTAATTCAGAGGTAATCTACATACTTTTTTTAAAGTGAAAAAATCTGAAAGCCAGTGGAGCAACAAACTTCTGCAATCTCACAGGGTAAAGAAGTGCACGTTTAGGCCTGGATCTTTTTTTTTTTCCAGTGTAATTATCTTTCAGAAGAAATTTGAATATGAATAAAAATAAGTTTCAGGTACACATAAACCAATGAGATCAAGCGTGAAAAAGGAAATGGGGTTGTAGCAAGATAATGACAATTATGGATGTTCTTTTTTACTTTCCAGTCTAATTATAAAATTGTTTTCCTACTTTCCTACCTGTCTTCATGCTAAACTAACTCATCATGGTTTTGACAACCCAGTAAACAACCATGCAGTTAAAGCCACATGTGGATCTGGTACAGAATTACACACGTGTGGTCCCAGAGAATACTGGAAATGTGGGATTCTTGATTCGGTAAGGAAGTCAGTCTTTTGCATAGGCCCTTGACTCAATTCATGATGAACTGATGACTCCCCATGGGCACAATCTCTACTCCGAAAGGTGTTTCCTACCTGGCATGGAAGTGAGAGGCCCCTGTGAGTTGCAACATTCTGCGTTGCTGACAACACAGGGTAGGGAGAATTACTATCTTGAGCTGCACTAAGAAGTCATGATCCATGAACTCAACAATGTTCTTTTCTCTGTTTGCATCCAATCTTGCTTAGGACAAGATAGCAATGTCACAATGCGAGTCTTCTTTTGTCCAAGGACAGGATGTCCGTGGTTGCAGAGCTGATGTTAGCCAAGGAAAGACTGGCTAAGGTGTAGATTGTTCAGAAACCATCTTGGGTTTGTAGAAAGCTGGAGAGCTGGAGGGAGGTCAGTGCTTTATGAGTGAGATTCCATTTATTGTACAGGCTCCATTGTCTCATCAGACTCCATTAACTAAATACAAATTCAAATATTAATGGGTGATACTGGTCATCTTCTTTGACTTTCCACGTCCTGCTCACTTTAGATTGTCATTTCGAGATGGGGCTGCAGAGTGTTTAGTTACTAGTAACCATGAAGCCAGTCCTGAGGTGATGATTTTATTATTGTTTAATCACACATAATGCTTCATTAAATGATTGTCTTTTATCTTTTTCTTTTTTTATTACCACTGGCTCCTTTTTCTTTTTGGTCGGTTAGTTGACACACCATCCTGGCTGCCAGATTTTATCCATAGATTTCAACAATAGTGAGAACAATCTTGAAGAAGATTTTGACTCTGATCTTCTCCATACCCCAGTTACGTGTAAGTTAATTCATACTTTTGATTTTTTGTTACATGTCATACATAAGAGTGTGGATTTTGAAGGCAACCAAATCTGACTTAGAGTTCTAGATCTGCTCTTACTCAAGGAGTTACTTGGAAATGTTATCCAGCTCCTGTGAGTCTTTTATTCCATAGATCATTTATCTAGAGGAAAAGAAGTGTGGAATTTGGTACCATACTACCTAGTTTTAAAACTACTTTGTGTAGCTGTAACCAAATCTTGGACTTTCCTGCACTTCAGTTTCCTCCTCCATGATATCTGAACAATATTGTCTATCTCATGGGGTTGTATGAAAGATTCAGTGGGTTAAAACATGCAAAGTGCTCACAGTGCTGTTTGACACATAGTCAGGTCTCAGGGAATGCTGGCTATTAATATTTATTGAATGAGTTATTATGCACTAGTTACACTACTCCACATAATATATATTCTCTCATAAGTAAAGCTATATATTACTAATCTATAAGTAAAGAGGTAACACTTGTTAGATGCTTAGCACCTGGACCAGTGCTGTGTAATAGTGAATTAAGCTGCTTGTCTGATCCTGGCATCTCATATGAGCACTGGTTCAAGATCTGCTCCACTTCAAATTCAATCTCCTATTAATGTACCTGAGAATGCAGTGGTCCAAGTGCTTGGACCCTTGTATTCATGTGGGAGACCCAGAAGGAATTCTGAGTTACTAGCTTCAGCCTGACATAGCCTTGGATATTGTAGCATTTGGGGAGTGGACCAGTGTATGGAAGATCTTTCATTCTTTGTCTTTCCTCTGAAATAAAAATAAAATAAATTCTCAAAAAATGCTTAACACGTAAAGGGTGATAGGTATTATACTAATGATCAGTGATGATAAGTGTCAAGAATTAGGATAAAGGCATGATAATCAGAGCTGTTTGATAGTAATAACTTACTAGAGCAACTTATTCAGGATCTGAGAGCTGCCTATATGCAGAGTTTCCTGTTTCTCTAACACAATTTGCCCTCTCTAGAGATGGTTCATTGTTACACTGAAATGTTCCATTATTGTATGGTGAATTATACATTTGCAATATGCATTCCTTCCTTTATTTATTAATTGAATTAAATTAATTGAATTGAATTATATTTTGAATTGAATACAGTCTGTGGTTTAGGCTTTAGGCTTTGAGGAATGCACTGGAAGTCCATGTCCTTATGGATGATTAATTTTAAAAATTAAAATTATGACTAGATATGGCAATGTGTATCTGTTGCTGACATTTGTTAAATGCTTAAAGGATGTCAGAACATAGCATTCAAGATACAATTCCTGTTGCACACATTATAAAAGAGCAGTTGGGGAGCTGAACTTAGATTTTCAGTAACCCTACTCTGTGTTCATGCTCCTGAAATCAAAGCACAAAGAGAGAACTGGCAAAAAATGAGAAGTGGCTGGAAGGTGGGTAGCTGAAGACAGTCACAATGTAGCAAACACATTTTTGTTCCTTTGCTGATGAAGCCTTGTAAATAGCCGTGGCAGAAGAAGTTAACCGAGGTGATGAATGGAGGAAGAGAGTACGTCATGGTTACCAAGAATAAAAGTGCTGAGTGATTGATGCGAGAAAGAAATAATTAGTAACACATTGAAAATTACTGACATTTCCTAACCACTTTCAGCTAATTCTTTGGTGTACACTGTAGGGAATTTGATAATTGAACACATTTCACATTAAGCTGGGTCCAAGTTCTGTTGCTTGGCCTGGCACTTTAGTAAAAGGCGAAAGATTTATACGATCTGAAGAGAAACCAAAGTATGGCCTGGCACTTTGTCCTTTAGTACAAACTCCTCTGACAAACAGAGGAAGGGAGGTAGATAGATATGTGTGTGAAGGCAGATGCTTCTTCGATGTAGATAACATTTGTACATATTCTTAGAAACGTAGGCCACACTTCTTGCTGAAAAGTAATAAGGTATGTTATGTTTTTTAGTCTCCTGGATCACATCTCTTTCACCAAAAAATCCTTGAACGCAAACAAAACAAATCAACCCACAAAAAAAAAAAAAAAAGACAAAGAAAGATAAATAAATACCGAGATTGAGATAGTCTAGAAGATCCTCTGGATTAGTCAATCCAGGTAAAATCTGTATAGACATACAGAGCAATGTCATACCAAATCTGTTAAAAAAACAAGTTTACTTTTAAAGAAAAATGATGCTTTAAACATATATCCTCTTGATGAAGCTCCGTATATGACTACTATGATTCTACAAATAAATGAACCATAGCAATAAAAAATTTAAACCAGTAGCCAATAGCTTGTAATAGCTCATGTACATGGTCTCCTGAAGACTGTACCCAGATGTAACATTACTACTAGCCATGGTACTTTCTTAAAAATTCAGAGGAGATACTTTCAGAAGTTAACTCTTTGATACTTCTGTTTTCAAAGATTTTTTTTTTTTTAATTGGAAAGCCAGATATACAGAAAGGAGGGGAGACTGAGAGGAAGATCTTCAGTCCAATGGTTCACTCTCCAGGCTGCCTCAATGGCTGGAGCTGAGCCAATCCGAAGTCAAGAGTCAGGAGACTCTTCCAGGTCTCCCATGTGGATGCAGAGTCCTAAGGCTTTGGGCCATTTTTGACTGCTTTCCGAGGCCACAAGCAGGGAGCTGGATGGGAAGCGGGGCTGCTGGTATTAGAACCGGTGCCCATATGGGATCCTGGCATGTTGAAGGTGAGCACTTTAGCCACTAGGCCATCCCGCTGGGCCCCAATACTTTTTTCTTAATGTATGGGAAAATTACTATTGGTTTCTCCTGATTGTAGTTAGCAGTTGGATATACTTTACTATATATCCAGACAAAAAAATGGCCGCTTAGGAGGAAATATCTTTCTTGGTCTCATTTAGGTTTGTCCTCTTCTGGGCACTGCCCATACTCTGCATTCTTGAACTACTGTGGCTAGTTAAAGCCAATAAATGGAAGCTATCATATGAAATGCTGAATAACTTCTGCAAAAGGTTAATTAATACAAGATTTTGCACGCACAATCAGAAGTTTAGCTGATGTTTCTTTCTATAGATAAGTTCAGTATTTTATGAGAATTTTATGAGTACTAAAACCCCCTTGCGAACATTTGTGCATTGACAGGCATCTTTAAGTAAAGAAACTCTATTCCAAAACTAATCTCTGATTTCTGGATTTGTGACTTGCATTTGGGTGTTTGTAGCAGTCATTTGCTGGGTTTGGCATTCCGTGCCTATTTCCCCCATTCCTCATAAGAAGAGGTCTCTTTATTTAGGAGTTCGTTTCTCTCCTCCCGTTTGGTACTACACAGATGCAATGGACTCCACGAGTGAGTCTAGATATGGACTGTGTGAGTTCAGACTAGACACTAAATTGTGTCTTTAGTTGTTACCTTCTTTGGTTGTAAGTACATTATTCATTTGGAGACAACAAAACACATAGAGAATTTTTCAGGAGGCTATGGATTCATGTTTTAGCAATGAATATAGACCATAAAAGATAAAACTAACAAGAAAAAATGGGCTAGGTAACATTGAAAAATTTGTCCTGATTATATTGTTTAATCCAGATAGCAAATATCTGGATATCAAATCTAGATCTTCCCCAAATCAATCTTACCCATAGACTTCAAAAAGCCAGTATATTTCCTTTTTAGTTAACATAAATTTGGATTGGATTTTCTGTTACTTGCAACTCTGACAGTTTGTATCTGCCTGGTAGCTAGTGAGCCTGAGCATTTTCACATGTCTTCCATGAATTTTTTGAAGTACCTTTGAGAAGAGAGAAAGCTATTTGAAGAAGCAGTGGGTAAGAAGCCATCTACAAACCAATGAGAGATTTGGAATATACCCTTTCTTTATAGCCTTCAGGAAACAACAAACAAACAAAACACAAACCCGAACTTTAACCTTCAGAATCAAGAAACAAGCGATTTTTGTTAAGTCACCCAATGTGTCATACTTGATGCAGCAATTGTAGCAATGAATATTAACAGTGAAGCTGACTTGTGTTGGAACCCCAGTGAAACCAATAAAAGAAGCGTAATTTCATTTTGTTTAATTTACAGACATTGTTACAAATTTCACCATTTGTAGAACTAGAACTAGAATTAAAAAACGTATTTGGAAACATTAAGGATGCAGCTATAAAATGAATAAAGGGACAGATTGAACAATTTTCTTAGTCAAAGCTGACTTCAAGGAAGTTTGTTTTTGGCATGAAAACAAGGGGGAATTTTTTTAGCATGTATGACAATTCTATGTTCTTATACTTTGTTGAATTACTTTGAAAATTAAAGAGATGTGATATGACATTTGAATTTTCTTACAAATATTTCAAAAAGCAACATTTTCTTTCTTTTTTCTTTTATTTTTATTTTTTTTTTGGAAAGGTGGATATATATAGAGAAGAGACAGAGAGGAAGATCTTCCATCCGGTGGTTCACTCCCCAAGTGACCACAATGGCTAGAGCTTAGCCAATCTGAAGCCGGGAGCCAGGAGCTCTTTCTGGTCTCCCACGCAGGTGCAGGTTCCCAAGGCTTTGGGCTGTCCTCGATTGCTTTCCCAGGCCACAAGCAGGGAGCTGGATGGGAAGCAGGGCTGCCGGGATTAGAACCAGCGCCCATCTGGGATCTCAGTGTGTGTAAGGCGAGGACTTCAACCACTACGCTATCGCACCGGGGCCGAAAGCAACATTTTCTATATGTCTTTCAATTAAAAAGTAAAGAAGTTTCTGGATAATCCCATTTTTGATAAGTTTCATAACTGATTCATGTTTAAAATCTCTCAAACAGTAATTAATGGAAATCAATACAATTTTCATTAGTTGCAGTTGTCTTAAATGACTTAATTTTCTCTATGGAGCCAGAGGAAAACATGTAAAAACTGAAGTTAAATTTTCGTATCAATACGTATCTCTTTTTGATAAAGATTATTCAATGTATTTGGAATAAAGAGAGAGAGAGAGGGAGAGACAGAGAGGGGAGACATCCTTAATCTGCTGGTTCACTTTCCAAATGGCTTCAAGGCTGGAACTGGGCCAGGCTGGAGCCAGGGGTCAGGAGCCTCCTCCAGATCTCTCACACACATGGACGGCCCCAAGCACTTGGCCCATACGCTGATGCTTCCTCAGGCCATTAGCTGGGAGCTGGATCATAAGTAGAACAGTTGGTACTTGAACCGTCACCATATGGGATGCCAGAGTAAAAAATGATTGCTTAATATGCTATGCCATGGTGTTGGATCCAACACAAACTTTTATTCTATTTTATTTTATTTTATAATGCAATGCCACAGGCTCTGGAATTTCCCTTATTCCCTCCCCAAATTCCCACATCCCCCACTTATTTCTCCTGTTTCATTGCAATAGTATAGTCGCTCACAATCAGTCATAAGTCCATCATTCTTCTATTTAAGTGTACGCTGACATTGCAGGTACAGACAATGGCAGAGAGGCCAGCATTCTATTGTCAAGATATATTTGACAATTTCATTGGGAATCCATCTTTGATTTGGAAGTAGAGATGTGTACTACATGAAGTTAAATGACATGCTACTGAATGACCAATGTATTGCTGAAGAAATGAAAAATGAAATAAAAAAAACCTTCTTGGAGAAAATGATGCTCCTATATGACCTGAGTCTGCGAAGTACTTAATAAGAGAAAAGGAATTATTTTGAGTGAGTGAAAATAAAAACAAAAGTATCAAAACCCACAAGATGCAACAAAAAATATTGAAAGCGCTATTGATCTTTTATTTTGCATGAAGTTTGCCTACTATTAGAGAGAACATATGATATTTTTCCTTAGGGTATTGACTCATCTTACTGAGCACAACATTCTCTAACTGGGACCATTTTGTTGCAAACGGTAGAATTTCATTCTTTTTAAATGACTTAGCAGTAGTCCATGAAGTTGATGTACCACGGTTTCTTAATCCACTCTCCTTTTAACAGGCATCTGGGTTGTTTCCATATCTTTGCTATTGAAGTTTGCACTGCTGTAAACATAGGATTAAAGATCCCTTTCTCATTTGCAGATCTCATTTCCTTTGACTATATTCACAGCAGCTCACTAGCTGGATCATACAGCAGGTCTATTTTCAGCTTTGTTGGAATTCTCCATAATGACTCCCAGAGTGGTTGTAGTAGAGGGACAACTGTATAGCAGCCTGCGGAGATAAGAAACTATACCCTCTGGGCCCGACAGCGTGGCCTAGCAGCTAAAGTCCTCGCCTTGAATGCCCCGGGATCCCATCTGGGCACCGGTTCTAATCCTGGCAGCTCCACTTCCCATCCAGCTCCCTGCTTGTGGCCTGGGAAAGCAGTTGAGGACGGCCCAAGGCTTTGGAACCCTGCACCCACGTGGAAGACCCAGAAGAGGTTCCTGGTCCCCAGCTTCAGATCAGCACAGCACCGGCCGTTGTGGTCACTTGGGGAGTGAATCATGGGATGGAAGATCTTCCTCTCTGTCTCTCCTCCTCTCTGTATATCCAGCTTTCCAATAATAATAAAATCTTAAAAAAAAAAAAAAAGAAACTATACCCTCTACCTGCCACCTTATACAAGAATCAGCTCTTGATGGATCAAGACCCAAACCTGCACACAGAAACCATCAAATTAGAGGAAAACATAGGAAGCACTCTCCAAGATAGAGGAATTTGGGAAAGACTTCTTAAAAGAGTCACCAAAAACACAGTCAAACCCAAAATAAACAAATAGGACTCTATCAAGCTGAGAAGCCTCTGTACAGCAAGGGAGATGATCAACAAAGTGAAGAAGCAACCAACAGAATGACAGAAAATCTTTGCACACTAAAGAACCAATAGGGGACTAATGCCCAGGATTTACAAAGAACTTCAGAGACTCAATGTCTGCAAAGCAAACAACCTTGTGAAGAAATGGGTGAAGGAAATGTACAGACACTTTTCAAAATAACAAATTGAGATGGCTGAGAGACATATGAAAAAAGTGCTCAGCAGCCATACATGTCAGGGAGATACAAATGAAACTCATGCTGAGGTTCCATGTAATTCCAAGGAGATTGGCCTACAGTCAGAACTCTACAAATCTTTAAATGTAAATTCTGGACTCTACCAAGTATTAGGGTCAGAAGTTGTCTGCTTATGTGAGATGAAACAACGATGAAAAAATTCTACAGTTCACATACATATTTTTGTATGTGTCAAAAGTTTGTGGAAAATGGAATTAAAACATAAATTTATCTTGATGCACTATTTTTTGGATAATATGTGAAAAATTTGCAGAATGCAAGAAATCTAAGCCTAGGTTCCAAATTTATTTTTTTGCTAAAATAAGCTCATAATTGAATTCCATTTTTCCTGAATCTTGAAATCTTCTCATATATGTATATCCACACATATAGACCATTGTATTAGGTGTAGTTTAACATGAATTCCTTTGATTCAAAAAGTCAAAGAGGTATTTCATTAAAGATTATACATGGAACTAATTTTTAGATAGGCTAATCCATAAAAACAGGTAGAGCTATAAATTAAAGCTTCCTAGCTGTTAAATAAAATGATCTAATTAGTTTTGCACAGTTTTGTTAAATCCCTGACACGTTTTGCCATCATCTGTTTTGGTGTTGGATGAGGGAACAACAAAATACTGTTTTGCAGAAAACTTGCATTTCTCCTAGTATATGAAAGATAAAGAAAAAAAGATTATCATCGCTTTACCCTCCCTCTCCAGAGTAATCCAACCTATAATCAAAAATTGATTTTTAAAAAATAAAGCATTTTATTGTTTGCCCTTTCTACCTGAACTGCATGATATTGCCATGGTCTCAATTATACTACATAGAATTCATAGGAATAAGTTCATCTAAAATATTTGTGGAAAATTGCAGGAAAATAGTTATATCAATAGACAATGAAATATTGTTCAGGTTAGCACTTGCAACTTTAGAGAGGAAAGTTTTCAGTGTCATGTGAAGAGCTTTCTCTCAAGTCTGTTCTGTTTCATGAGGTTCGTCATAAGCCTGTGCTGTTTTTAAAGCTCTGCCTTAGAATAAGACTGCATGGAGCACACAGAACTGTGTAGCTGAGAAACATACGTTTCATTGAAGAGCTTTCAAATACCATTTTAACACATTGTCATGTATCTCATTCCCAACATCATCTTCGCTTAATCATCTAATGTTTTGAACTGATCTTTTTAAAAGAAAAACAATGTTTCCCCCCTCCATTTCCTATGTTTTCATTCCATTTAAGACACTGTACAACTTGCTAAAGCACATAGGCTATGGCCATATAAGTTGCAGAGTATATGCAATAAGAATATCAATACTACAGGAAATAGTTTTTCAACTACATGTTGCTGAGTCTCGCTACAGGAAAATGACATTTCTGTCTGAAATGCTAGATTCCCTACTGAATTCCACTACTTTTGCTGTATCTTATGTGTGTATGTTTATGTGTGTGTACCCACAGTGAACTTGGATATGAGTCAGACAGCAAACGGTAGAGCAGTTACTTGTAATTCTGCATCTTGCACTCCTAAAAGCACAATTCTCAAAGGTGCTGCAGTTGTTTTAGGTTTGCTCATCTTGATTATTTCTCTATCATTTTCTCAATTAATTAAAAATTAATGAAATTCTGATTCCCTTGCATTTTTTTTATTCATTTTTGAAATTTTTTATGCCTATAAGGACATTTACCTTATCCAGTTGCAAACTTAAAATAAGCTCTCTATTTCTCCAGATCAGTGATGGCAAATGTTAAACAAATTTACATTTGGGATTTTCTATTCATTTCCCACTTGGTTGACACTGAACCAATGATAACCACTCAATAGCTCGGCAGGCCTCAATCATTTGTGTGACCCAGACTGTATACAGTTTGTTGATGACTATATCATGTAAGGCTAAAATTAAAAGCCTCACAAAGTCATGAGAGGTCATATCTATTGCTTTGTTTCTCTCTGTTCCAAGAGCACCTTGCTTTAAAAAAAATGTGGTAACTAATTTCCACTGTAGTCAATCTAAATGTTAAATAAAACTTCTGCTGAGTACAAGAGTATGTGAAATGGAACTTGGAGACCTGTCAAATTAAAACACATGAACACATTTTCCCTTCCTGGTCAGTTTAGGTTCCTCCTGTGAAAAGGCCTGCCATGGTTAGTACTGGAGAGTGTTCTCTAGTTATAAGTGGTTCTTCTAGCTCTTGGAAGTTAATAATTCAATTTTTGGTTAATTTTTAATCACGTACATTTTAAATATCATGACTGCTCAATCATTAAACTGATTAAAGTGAAGATTTAACCTTTGGCACAGAGGAGTGATAACTTCTATTGTCAAAGAAAACATTGTCAGAATACCTAGGTTTTCTTGTCAGTTAACCAGCCAAAGCTGCAAACGCATGGGCAAGATCATTCAACTTTGCCTTGGTGTCATAATTTGAAAAGTAAAGATAACAACATCTATTTTGTCTTAGGCTAGGATTTCAATGTCCCCACCCAAACTTTGACTGAGACTTGATCCCATGTTGAGGGATGTTATGAATGTATAAATTTAATCCAAATTTGGTACTGGGAGATGAGGCCTCTGGGAGTTGTGAAGGATCATGGAGGCTACAAAGGAGGATTCCTGATTGGATAGAACCATGTCTTCTTGTGTCCATCTGATCTTGACCTTCTCAGGTTTCAGAATGTTGAGCTAAGCAAAGCTTTATTATTCATAAACTATCAGTCTGGGGTTTTCAGTTATAGCAATAGAAAACAGACTGTAACTCCTAATGTGAAAAGCTTTGTCAACCATTAACTAAGATAAAGTACTTATATTGTATTTTCTTTAACACTCTAACATTTTAAAATATGCTACTGTAAGCTACTTTTTAGTAAAATAAGCCAATCAGGGCCCAGCAGCTTGGCCTTGTAGCTAAAGTCCTCTCCTTGAACACCCTGGGATGCCATATGGGCACCAGTTCTAATCCCGGCAGCTCCACTTCCCATCCAGCTCCCTGCTTCTGTCCTAGGAAAGCAGTCCAGGACGGCCCAAAGCTTTGGGACCCTGCACCTGTGTGGGAGACCCGGAAAAGGTTCCCGGCTCCCAGCACAGCACTGGCCGTTGCGCTCACTTGGGGAGTGAATCATCGGACGGAAGATCTTTCTCTCTGTCTCTTCTCCTCTCTGTGTATCTGACTTTGTAATAAAAATAAATAAATCTTAAAAAAAATAAGCCAAACAATCCATTTCACAAGGATCCAAATTTCTAGTTTCTGACAGCATACATCTCTTTGTGATTGAGAGCCTAGTTTAATAAAAATATTAATGCATCATGTGATATAAGGATCTTTCTTTCATATAAATTGGATTATAGAGAAATGAAAGCAGTTGTTTTCATAATTCAAAGTAAAACTTCTTCTAACCCAGCACTCCAAATTGTGTTGTGTATTTGAAATTGACTTGGTAGATCAAAGAGCTATGATAGTTTTTCCTTGTCTATAATTTCACTTTGCATGGTTTCAGCTACTTATGATCAAATGATGGTCTGAAAGTATTAGGAAGAAAATTCCAGAAATAAACTGTTTTAAATTGTGATCTATTTTGAATAGTGTGACAAAAATTTCCCACTAACTCTTTGTCCAGTGTATCCATGTTGTACATGCTACCTTCCCATCACTTCCCTAGTAACTGTCTCAACTATCAACTCAGCTGTCAGGATTTCCAGTATTTGTGTGTTATCCTTGCGCAGGGGCCATGCTAATCTCTGTATCGTTCCAATTTTAATATATGTGCTGCCAAAGTAAGCACAAGATTTCCAGTGTTTGTACTATGGTAACCCTTATTTTACTTAATAATGATTCTGAAGCGCAAGACAGGAATTTAGAAAATTAGAAATCACCAAAAATAAGCCCGAAGAGTGCCTTCATCGAGGAAAAAGTTAAAAGCACAATAAAATGTAAATTTTAAAAATTGATTAATTACATTTATTTGGAAGCTGGAGGGAAACCGAGAGAGAGAGAGAGAGAGAGAGAGAGAGAGAGAGAGAGAGAAAGAGAGAGAATATGAGAGAGAAATCTTCCACCCATTGTTTCTTTCCCGAAACACTGGCAACAGTGAGACCTGAACCAGGATGGAGCCAGGAGTTGTGAACTCAATCTAGGGTCCAGTTATGCATGGATCTATGCCTGGGTCTGCATCTTCTGTCTTTCAAGGTCTGTATTAGCAGGAAGCTGGAATTGGGAACAGAAGTTGGATTGAAAGCCAGGCACTGATATTGGATGCAGAAATCTCAAGTGGCATCTGAATTGCTGTGCCAAACACCTACTCCGCAGTAAGATAATTTGAGATAGCAAAAGAGACCACATTCATGTAATTTTATTACGACATTTTACTGCAGTTGATTTGTTTTATTATTTGTTGGTATTGCTAATCTCTGTCTTTTGTTAAAGACTTGTTTATTTGGATGGCAAAGTGACAGAGAGAGACATACACACACAGTGAACACAAAAATGCTTTTCAATATCTTGTTTCACTTGCACAGATGGTTTCAAAGGCTAGGAACGGGATAGGCCAAAAGAAGATTCCTGGAGGTTCATTTGGGTCTGTCACATATTTGACAGGGGGTCATCTTTTGCTGACTTTCCAGGCCCACATTAACAAAGGGTTGGATTGGCAGTACAGCATGTGCTGTTGGGACCATTCCTGTGGTGTGGAATGTACATATATAAAAAGGTGGCTTATATCACTACAACACAACACCTACCCTTTTGATAATCTTACAGTGTTGACCTTCCAAATGAAACTTCATCATGGACACATATGTGTGTGAACAAAATCAGTACATATGGAATTTGGTACTGCCCATAGTTTCAGGGAGGCTTGGAATATATCTCCTGCAGTGAGGAGCACCCAAATGTATTTTGATGAAACACAGAGGACAATACAACCAGAACATCTAAGTACAGTTTTATTAGGAATAAATGATTCTGTATTGTCAATTACATTATAAAAATGTTAATTTTGTATTGCTTTGTTTTTAATCAAATTGTATATGTGTAGTATATCCAGAGAGCACAATTCTCTACAGTAACTGGAAGATGTAAATTTTTTTAGATGTAAATTAGTCACTCAGATCATACTTGTCAGTGCTATACCTAAGGAAATTGCTTTTAGAATAGGTGAAATGCAAATGAGGGATAGTAGAATGAGATTTTTACTTTCCTATAACCTCCCCTACAATCTGCTTTCCTATAATTATTCCCTAATGTCTGAGCAAGCTGAGTTGAGAATAATAGTGACACGAGTTATATGGGAGGCAACAGGGAAAGTGAAAGCATAAAGACTGGGTAGTTAGTAGAACTATAATCTTTTCATGTAGGATATTCCCTATCTTAAAAACGCAAGTTCAATTTTTTTTTTCAACAGACTTGCCTAATCTTTAGATGTTAAAGAAACATAGTTAACACAGCAGTCTATGATCCTTTCTTTACTACTTATGTGTTGTACATTTGCTTGTATTTGGGTCTTACCTTTCCATTGAAAAGAACTTCATGGGCAGACAAGAAGTTCAGTACTTAGGCAGATCAGCCAGTCACATGCTCTGTCTGATCGCTGAGTTGTCACTATGCCTAGATAAACAAAAAGCATGCCTCCGTGGTGAGCAAGTCTGCAGAGGGAGTCCAGATTTTGGGTCCTATAGAGATGGGACTTGTGGAGGCTCTTATGGAGTCTGCATCACAGCTTGTCTTCTCCATCTATTCCTTCTCACTTCCTTTACATAGTGTATGTATGTGTGCAATAGGCATTGATTTGGAGACCACTCCTCATTAAATTTGTGCATACATGTAAAGCTTTATGGTAAAATATGTTTCCTGAATACTCTAAGTTGAAACACGTAGCTGGAATCTTCTAAAAGTTTACTGAAAAACGGAATTAAAAGATGAAAATGGAAATAAAAGATAAATGGTGCAAAAATTTCAAAATGTATGAATCCTTGTCTTTTAATTGGTATTTGCTTATTATCTGTCTCTCTCAGTCAAATGAAATCTCAGTGAGGGCTGGGATTTCATTAGTTTATTCAGTACTATATTCCTAGTACTTGGGACCAAGGAGTTCAACAATATTTGCTAAATAAATGTCCTTGCTTGGGATTACAAAACAAATAACCCTTGAAGCTAGGGTGTGATTTTTGTCTTGGATGTTATCTTCCTTTCTGGCTTTTTGAAAAGGTGCTAGGCTGAAGCTAGGGTGTAAGCTGAACTTGGATGCTCAAGCTACTCCTGTCTCACACTACTAATAAGCCACAGATTCTCTCAACAGAGGCATTATGGACTTTTTGAACCAGGTATTCTGTTTATTGTACAATACTCAGCAATAGCCTTGGCCTCTACCTATTAGTTGCCAATAGGGTCACCCACCTCACTGCTCAGGTATTGTCACATATCCCTTGGAGACAAAATTGTTCCTGGTTAAGCACTACAGACTTAAATTTTTCTGATCAATAGGTTCTAATACTTACTACCAGTAAAAAGGTTCATCCTTTAGAAAATGCTTATTTATTTTAATTTACTAAAAGACAGAGTGACACACTCAGAATAAGAGAGAGAGGAAAGGGAGGGGAGAGATAGAGAGAAATGGGTTTTTAGTTTGGTAATTTACTTTCCAAATGGCTACAACTGCTAGAGATGGGTCGGGCTGAAGCCAAAAGCTGGAATACCATCTGTGTCTCCACATGGGTGGCAGAAACTTATTTCCTGGGCACACCAGCAGGGATCTGGCATTATGAAATGGAATGCATGCATCCCAAACAGCAGATTAATCTGTTGTTCCAACAGGTTCCTCCCCGTGTATGCTTTTTTCCCTGGCCCATGCCAGCCTGGAAACAGGAGCCCAGAACTCAGGGTAGCAGGGGCTCAAACAGTTTAACCATCATCTGCTACCTTATAGCATGCATTAGCAGGATCAGAAATAGTAGCTGGGACTCAAACTGGCATTTCCTTATGGAATCCAGAGCAACTGCTTAACCTCATGTGCCACAATGAGCACCCATAAGGAAATTTAGTTTTTAAATCTTCCCTTCCCTTGATCAAAGTTTGTTTCTTTGATTGTTTCCAATCAATGGACAAACTTAAATGGAGAACTGATTTCGGAGTCTGTGGGTTATAGTTATTTTTAAAAATGGAGATTGCTGGAAAAATTTCCTGACTGCTATGAATGAAAACTCTAAGAGAAAAAAAAACCCACTTAGGCATTGTTATAATCAGGATATCTGACTTATCAATTTATAGAAATTTGCTCCATAGAACTGAAGACAAAAGGGAATACTTATTGCTGAATGAGAATTCAGTAATAAATGGTAAGAGTATTTTTGTAAACAGTAAACTAATATTCCATTTTTAAATCCTTTTGTTCCAATTCCTCCTCATTGAGCTTCCAGAGAAAATGTCCTACTTTTTAATGTTATCATCCATATTCCTTTCTTTGAAAAGTCCTTATGATAAAGGGAATCTGTTTTCATGCTCCTTTTCCAAACATCAGACACTATGCTACAAGATATTTTTTGTCACTTAGGCTGATACTGATGATGATGCTACCTAACCCCAGGTCAGTTATGAGTAGCCAACGACAATTACAGCCAATGACAATTACAGCAGAATGAGACACTGCGGCTTCTGGCTTGAATGCAGTCGCTGGAGCATTGTGGAAGCGTGCAGTGGACCCTGGAAAGCCAGTGGCAGAGTTGAGAACAGTGAGTTTATTTTGCTGAAGGTTGGAGGCTGACAGGAAGCCCTCCATTACTCATGTGTGCCTCTTCCTATCATGGTAAAGCAGAAGCAGAACGGAGTGTGTTCATACGGTGATTCTTTTGCTCATTACGGCTGGCAGAGTTCCTGTTTCCTGCGGATTATGCTTCAACCTTGAAGCTGAAATTGAAAAGGCAAATCTGTCCAATAAGCAACTGTAAATGATAAAGCTGATACTCATGCATACACCTTTAGATGTGTATTTCTCTCTGTTTCCCCTTAATAGCTGGATGTGACTCAAGTCAAGCTAATCTTTTATGTGTCAGTTTCCTCATCTGTAAAATAAGGATAGAAATGGGATTTCCCTCATATAGTTGCTTTGATGGTGGTGGTGTTCATATAACACATGAAAACTTGGAATATTACTCACAATGTGTGTTTATTCAAATAATCTAACATTAATATGATACTCTCTGTCTATATTTACTTTTGTATACAGTGAAACTGCCATATAATCATTCATTGAATATTGACTGCAGAGTAAAAATACCGTGAGAAACAAGTTGACCTAGGTCTGCTCTTTTGGCATGTGAATTCCAATGAGACAGACAAAAATCAGCTTCACAAACCAATAAAATAAATACAAGTCATAAAAGGCAGGAGAGAAACAAGTGGAGAGATGAAATAAGAAACAAGAGGAAGAAAGTGGGTGCAGGGCCCTATGTCTATGGGGTCAGGGAGTGACTATGGGCAAACAGCCTCTGTGCTGAGTGGTCTGGACCTAGGGGCCTCCCATCTGTATAAGAAGGGTAGGATGTGCACCATGTATTTCTTGCTTTGAATGCTGAGGCATATCTTTTGCTGCTCTTATTCCGCTGCATATCCTTTTGCCAACACACCAGGACACGGGATTACATACATATGTTGACATGTATTTTCACTGAATGACTTCCTTAGGACCTAGCCATTCAGTGATTAAACATCTCCAGACTACAGAATTTTTAGCTCAGTTTTGAGTTCTTTTGAGTAAGATTTCATGGAAGTCATTTGGGATATGAAAATGAATTCAGGTATTTGTAGTAACATAACCAGTAATTCAGAAATACGTTAAGCTGACAAAATTCTCTCGTTGCTGGCAGCTGCAGCTGTCCAGATCTCTGGAGGTCTAGCTTACTTACTGAAACATGGCTTTACATTTTAAACCAGGAACACAAAATCACTGCAATGTCTTTGAGTTTTCAAAAAAGGAAAAGTTTTTTTTTTTTTTTAAAGGAAAACTCAAGTAATGTGTGCACAAAAAGTATAGGGAATGTTCTAAGGTCACTGCCCACTTGGTTGGTAATCTCTTCAAAGGCAACCCCATAGCTTCTACATACGTACATTTATACATGTATGTGTGTACATATGTATGTAAGAAGAAAAAGATAGGTACTATATATCCGTGGGCTTGTAAAAATAAGCATGTCCATGTTCCAAGTCTTCAGTAATGGGGTTGTATTACAAAACTCGCATAGATCTTGCTTTTTTTATGTACTTTAATGGCTTGGAGACCATCTGTCGCAGTACTCAGACATGAACCTTAGTTTTTAAATGACTATGTAGTGCATTATTTTGCTATAACACAATGTATCTGATCATACTTTTATTAATAAGCCCCTAGGTTATTTTTCTGATTATTCTTACCGTAAATTATTCTGTAAAGAACACTCTAATCAGTGGGAGCATTATCTTTTCATTAGAGTCAATTCTTAACAATGGAATTATTGAATCAAAAGATGTTCAATCATGGTCTGTTTTGATTATTGTTACTAAAGTGTACCAAGGAAATTTACATAAATTAAAACTCCCACCAAATATATCAAATTACTCATATTCTGCCTTTCATACTTGCATCAACATGAATGTTGTGAAAATTTAAAGCTTCTATCAATCTGAGAAAGGAAAACATAGATGGGATTTATATTTCTTTCATTGTGAGTCTTTTGCAGATTATTGGCCATTTTATTATTCTGTGAATTGTTCATTCAAATTAACAGTTCATTTCTATCAGCTCTTTGGTAGTTTTTTGTTTTTTTTTTTGTCTTTTCCTTGCTATATTGTGCAAAGTGTTGCCAAATCTGGAGCACTCATCCTTGACTATCATAATGTGATGGAAATGTTTTTCTATTTTTTTATTAATTATTTTGCATTATGTGACAGTTTCATAGGCTCTGGGAATCCCCCCACCCCTCTCCACGCCCCTCCCCCCTGGTGGATTCCTCCACCTTGGTGCAGTATTACAGTTCAAATTCAATCAAGATTCTTTCCTTGCAAACATATACCAAGCATAGAGTCCAGCTACTTATTGTCCAGATGGGTTGAACGGTTTCTTGGGGAGACCATTTCTGGCCCGAAGTTAGAGCTGGTAGAATATCGTCCCAGTCAATTAAGAGTCCCAATATAACATCAACAGCAATTTGCAATATTATGGAATTGACATGGTTTTGAGTAACCAGTATGTTAAAAAAAAAAAAAAAAGCAAGTCCTAACCACAACCTATGATTAGCTCATTTACATTTCAATTTTAGTTTATATACAGCACCGGCTGCTATATACCTTAAAATGGCTATAAGGTACCATTCAGCTGTCTCGTGTCTATTTCATTTTAGTATTTAGCCATTTGTTGTGTTGAAGTAGAATTTTACTGATCTTGGCAGATTTTAGGATAATCTAGACTGGTTTGTAACTCTAACAAGACATTTGTCGACATTTAAGGTGCAGAACATTTTTTTTGGGGGGGGGGAGTGTGCAGGAAAATCCCCAACACCATGGTGAGGAGTAACTAATCTTCGTGTCCCACCCAGCGAGGCATGAGCCAATCCACGCCAGCTCTTTCCTGTCAGATTCCAAGCTCTACTTTCTGTTGTTTGTCTATTTATTTTAGGTTTTTTTAGTTTGTATGATTGTTTGTTTGCTGTGCGGGGTTTTTGAAGCGATCCTGATGGTCATTGCGAGGGAGGGCGGGGGTCCAGAGGTGGAGCCAGGCTCTCGGACCACAGAAAGCTCTCCTCCCTGGTCCCGAAGGACGTTTATTGTTCTTCTGTTTCTGCGGACCGCTCAGGGCTTCTGGTTGTCTTTCCGATGACGTTGGTTTCTGCATGGTAGTGTTTGGACTTTTTCCATCCCCAGCGGAAGCTCCGGTTGGGGGTGGGTGACCTCAGAGTACTCGGCCTCCGAGGGCATCCAATTCCCTGTGGCCTCCTTGGCAGTTGGGATATAGTCCTTGTTGCTCGTATTAATAGTTTGTGGTGAAGGTCTGGGAGTCTTCGTGGTTGGGATCCAAGCTTCCTCCTTACCTCCTGCTCCACTCTTGCTGATCTTTTGACTTTACTTCTGGCGTTTTCTTTATAGCTCCTTCAGTTTGTGTTATGTTTAAGAAGGCCTTTCACATGAGAAAATTAAGGAAGTATTTTCCCACTTTTTTAAAGAAACACATTTAAATGCACAATCTTTGATCCATCTGATATTTATTTTGGTATAAGGAATCATTTTCTTTTCAGAATGATGAAGCAATTGTCACCACACTATTTGCTGAATAATGTGTTAATGACTTATGGTTCCTCTAATAGAGTGTGTTGGCTTGGAGTTTGGAGTCAGAAACAATTAAAACCAAACCTTTTTGTGGTTGTTCTCATCTTGTCTTTTATGGAAGGTTAAATACAACGCAAGGTCACAGTACTCGGCCTGAGGCCCGTGGTGCCAGGTATTTTTCTCCAGGGGAGTTCAGGAGGTGTTTAGGATCCCCACCTAAACCTCTCTAGTTGAATGTGTTCCTGGAAGCCCCATTCATTGTCATCTTCTCTTCTGCTGGCATCTGCTGCAGCACACATCAGATGCCAGGGTTGCTGGTCCAATTACATTTCAGACTCTCAGTGATCTTCCTTCTCCTTGATTCTCACATCTGCTTCTGAATCACTACTCATGAGCAGATACATTTGTTTCTAGTCTCCTGAGCCTCTCTGGATGGGATCATGGAGAACTTCCTCTCTTCTCAAATAGAGAACAGATTTTTAATATCTCTTCAAATAGATAGATTTATTTATTGGAAAGGTGGGGTTAAAAGTGAGAAGGAGAGAGAAAGATCTTCGTTTGTTGGTTCACTACTCAAATAATTGAGTTGGTTGGGCTGGGCTAGACCAAAGCCAGGAATCTGGAACACCATCCAGGTTTCTCCCATGGGTTACAAGGGCCCAAGCAGTTGCATCGTTTTCTTTGCTGCTTTCATAGGCAACTTAAGAGGGAGCTGGATTGGAAGTGAAACAGTCAGTGCTCATATGGGATGCCTGTGTCACAGGTGGTGGCTTAACATGAGGTACCACGACACTGGCCCATGAAGAACTTTCTGTAACTATCTCAGACTCCATTGCTTGGAATTTCCATGTGGCCATCCTTATTCTGTTGTCCCAAGGACACTCTCTGAGACTTGCCAGCTCCCTGCCCTCCACCCACACCCTGCCTTCTCAAGTGCATTTGATCTTCCTGGAGGCTCCAGCCTTGTCAGCAGCCTTCTTCTGCAGGGATCCAGAGCAGCTCAAACACCATTGTCTCCTCTTGTGTGTTCCTCCTACCCTCCTCACAGGGGACAAACTCCACTCTGGCGGTAGCTGGGTGGGAGAGACTGATTCTAACCAAGAATGCTTATCATTCCAGCACTTTTTGTTCTGTGCTTGCATCACAGCTTCCACACTCCAAAGCCAAGAATTCAACTCCATTGTTCTGTTTTCCAAAGTATCAACCCACCCAGAATTCTGAATCTCAAAATCTGAATAGAATGACATACAGCTTAAGAAAGAATTGCTGAAGAAAAAGTACGTCACTAAATACGTTATAATTCTAGTCTTCCACGTACTGCAGTATTTGTAATGATGAAGAAAATCAACTAACTATCAAGAGAAGCAGTGAAAGATTAAACAAAGCAAAACTCACTGCTTTTCCAGACTCAATGAAACGATCTTAGGGTTTCATAATCACAGATACAGAAGTGCCAATATAGGAAGTCTGTTGAAATTTGGTGGACATTCATCAATTGGCAAATGTTATATATAGCTGCTAAGTATGTGTTGTTATTAAATATGACCTTGCTCTGTTTTGACCCTGCTCCCTGAAGAGCTATACATTTTCTGTCATTAGAATTTAGTCACATTTAAAAGAGTCACACTTAGATGTCTCATTGGCATGATATATTCTTTTTTTATGAATAAATTGTACAAACATGTTTTTAAAAATGTGTGGGAAAAAGGAATTAAAATAAGTTTATTCTGGTACAAAACAATTTTGAAATCTGTTCAGAGTTTTTCCATAATATATTTATACCATGCCTTT
Source organism: Ochotona princeps (assembly GCF_030435755.1). Lineage (NCBI taxonomy): Eukaryota > Metazoa > Chordata > Mammalia > Lagomorpha > Ochotonidae > Ochotona > Ochotona princeps. The sequence goes on from NC_080838.1 coordinate 34,783,040, forward strand.
TTTAAAGGCAACTTGTCTGTATGGACATCAAAATGTTTTGTAAGTCAAACTGTAACATCTGAGTTTAGATATCAGATGCATCCAAGTAGTCTTTTTTAAAACTAATGAGACAAAAAGTATTCACAATTTTGTAGAAATCTGAGACTGTCACAATATTTAAAATATTTTGAGCTTTCATATTTCTAGTTTTGTTTTGAAAGAAAGCTTCCTTAATTATTTAGTTTTATTTATCCTCCAAATGTATTGTGGAGAGTCTTGATTCTGGCAGTAATGGATTTCATATTTGCTGACTACCAAATTAGTTTACTAGAGCCAACGTGGGCCCTAAGATTGAATAAAAAGCCTTCAGTTTTTTTGTAGTACATTAAGATGTTTTACTTTTTATTCTCTGCTATGAAATTGATAAGTTTGACTGATAAATACCTCAGTCACCGAAGCTAGGGTCATTTTAGATTCTGTAATCCAAAGCATCTTCAGTTTGGGGTAGAGGTCTGCATGATTCTTGGATTTGGGTGTGGATCACTAATTATATTTTGTAATTAAACTGTGCTTGGGTGGGTTCAGAAAAATTGCAACTGGACTCCAGAAAAACAAAATCTCTTCTCTATTGAGCTGTCATAAATAGGCAACCATCAAAGCACTCTTCTAACTAAAATTTATTTTTAACTTGAAAGACTATCTGCTGCCCACCCACTCACCCACTGTGAGCTGTGCTGGGACATGGAATCCTTGGTACAAAATTAGCTAATTATTCTTGATAGCAATTCAGGGTAAACTGAATCCATTTGGACTCTAGTCCAGTGAAATTTATTTAGAGCAAGCAGCAGAGCTGAATCCCACTTGATAACTTCACCTGTAGGTATGTGGTATCTTGGTTGATAGGGCGCCCGAGGACAGTGTCCCAACAAGTTTCCAGTGAGGTAATTTAATTTGCTAAATTAAATAATTAGATTTATTCCTCATGTTGCCTTGGGGTGGTGTGGAGGAGGCAAGGCCATGGGGAAAAAACAGGAGCATAGCAAATCCTGGTGCTTGTTTCAAAAACTGATTGATGTTGTGGCAATAGTTCTTAGACTTACCTAAGGAATTGTTGCAATTCAAGACAATGGTCAGAAAGGGAAGACTGTCACTAGGATGTCTTTCCTGTTGTCCATAGTGAAGAAAAAGGGATCTGTGGAAGGCTTGGATTGGACACACCAGACTCAACATGATGCTGTCAGTCATTTCTAATTGGATTGCATTATAAGTTGATGGTTCTACTGCCCCAAGCTGATGGTGCCTAAGAATTCATTATTTTCTTAGATGGTTGGGAATACACACACACAACATGGAAAAATTTCCATAAAAATTTAAAATGTTATCTTTGCATCCTGTTTAACAAGTAGAGCAAACAAGCCAAAATAAAATCACCTAATGAGAAAAAGAGAAAAGGGATGACAAGCACCATCCTAGACAGGTAGGCCTGGGGAAAAAGTCATCTAGGCTTAACAACCTTTTTGACTTTTCCAAGTGAGAATTAATTTCAATAATTCAGCAAGGGTTTACAAACAAAAATACAGGGTAGATAGCGTTGATGTTTTGCTGAAATTTCTGTGTAATTACCACATATTCTGTTTATAAAAATGTAAAAGCTACTGAAAACGAAGCTGATGATGACTGGATTAAAAATGTTTAAATTTAAAAAAATGTTGTGTAATAGTTGTCAATAAGTAATTTATCTTGAAAAACTCATGTTGTTTAATATATTGAATACAGAATAAGGAAAAATGATAAATTCTTTCTTGATGACAATTTTACAGTGAAAAATAACAGTAGCTCAACTGTTTGAAAACCTGAGAAGTGTTGTTACTTTCAGTTGTGATTATGACAAAGTGACTATAGAAGCCATCATCTTTCATAAAATTTACTTGATTCTTCATTACTTTCTTTGGCTGATTCACTTAAATTCTTTTTTGTTTTTAAAGATTTTTAAAATTTGTATCACAATGTCAGATATACAGAGAGGAGAGACAGAGAAGATCTTCTGTCCGATGATTCACTCCCGCAATGACTGCAACAGCCGGTGCTGTGCCAATCCGAAGCAAGGAGCCAGGAACTTCCTCCAGGTCTGCCACGTGGGCATAGGGTTCCAACGCATTGGGCTGTCCTCCACTGCTCTCCCAGGCCACAAGCAGGGAGCTGGATGGGAAGTGGAGCTGCTGGGATTAGAACCGGCAGCACCCATATGGTATCCTGGAGCATTCAAGGCGAGGACTTTAGTTGCTAGGCCACCGCGCCAGACCCATTTACTTAAATTCTGATAGAAAAACCCTATCAATGAATAACTTCTCCAAGTTTTTGAGGACATTTGAAATTATGATGTTCCCCACAAAAGTTGTGATTTTACAGTGTGTGCTTGTTTTTTACTTTGAATGCTTCAAGTGTAGAATGCTGGGGTGTGTTTCATTAAGGTGCCCCATAGGAAGCCTGTATAACATATGGAAGTCTTCGCTTTGCTCTCCAGTTTCTTGCTCATACTGTACCCTAGGAGGCAGCAGGAGATGGTTCAGTTGGGTCCTGCCACCCACCTAGGAGATCCAGACTCCAACATCCTGGCCTCCCCGGTCCTGAGCCAGCAGGTGGATGACCTTTTGTCTGGTTTTGTCTCTCTGCCTTTCAAGTAGATGTAAATAAAGGGAGTGGAAATGACAGATGTAAAAATTAAACTAAGTGTAGAGTGCAACTTATTTATCTGTACCTGTTCTGGAAGGGCAGAAAAGAGACACCATAAAATTGGCTTATTAGAAATCAAGCTGAGAAATCTCAGGGAACACATCTGGGCCTTATTCACATCCTCTGTAACTCGCTGTGTGAATTCCCGTTGAGTTGCATAGGTGACAATTAGACTTGGAAGAACAGATCAAAGCTGTCCTAACTTGACGTTTTTACGCTTTTATGGCCATTTTCCCCATTACACACATGCTTTTTTTTTTTTTAGGATGTATTTATTATTGGAAATTCACATTATAGAGAGAAAGAGAGAAGGAAAGACTGAGAGAAATTTTCTTCATCTGCTGATTCACTCCCCAAGTGGCTGCAATTGCCGGAGCTGAGCTGAGCTGAAGCCAGGAGCCAGGAACTGCCGGAGCTGAGCTGAGCTGAAGCCAGGAGCCAGGAACTGCCAGAGCTGAGCTGAGCTGAAGCCAGGAGCCAGGAACTTCTGGGTCATTCACACAGGTGCAGAGTTCCAAGGTTTTGGAGTGTCCTTGAATATTTTCCCAGAAAACAACCAGGGAGCTGAATGGGAAGTGTGGCAGCCAGGATATGAACTGGCACCCGTATGAGTTGCAAGGCGAGGACTTTAACCATGAGGCTACTTCACTGGGCCCAAATATACTCTTTAAGTAACTACTGGTGAAAACTATAAGTATTTGAATATGCTAAATTAAATATTCAGTTATGATATTTAAATAATAAAGCTGTGGAGTTCTGACTTGTTCCCACAGCTCGTTCTTACTGTCATTATCGCACAGAGGATTCTCTCAGTCAGAGAAATTCCACCGTCTAAAATTTGTTTCCTATTTGAAACGCAGAAAAATCTTATGCTAGAAAAGGTTTTGGAGAAAATGTGGGAAAATTTAAGCAAATAAGACTTCGTTTCACTCAGGTAAACGAATGAATGAGTAAATGAATGAATACATCATGTTGGTGCCTTTTCTATGCCAAGGGTTGTGTGGGGTACTAGATGTTACCAGCCTCCCCTTGGACCTTACAATATAATGATGCTCAGCAATGTAAACAATGTGTTTTTGCAGTAAATGAAAAATAGAAAGCATCAATAAAGTGCTGCAGGAACATGAAATGGGAAGCTATGATTCTGACTCAATGCTGGATAGGTTTGTCTATGAGTTTCAAAGAATTAGAGTAGGTGACATTCAAGGTAGATTTTAAAGTTGGATAGACATTCCCAGAGAGGAAATTTGGAGAAGGTTGTTAGCAGAGGAAGGTTATAAGCAAATGCATGGTAGCAGAAGAATTCATGATGTACTTAGGGGAATAGACTTTGTGTAGACATTAAGGGAGTTAAGTGTGAGGTGAGGAAGGGTGTGAGAAAATGGAGGCATGGCAAAGGGACCTGAAAAATGGGTGGGAGCCAGATAAGGAGTTCCATTCAAAGCAACCTCTGCTCTGTCTCTAGAATGTGTGTCTGTTTTAGGTCATTGATCTCCTTAAGAAGTGGTTTACTTTTTTATGGCATATTAAAACCATCTAGGAAGGAAACTCTTTCTCTTTGCCCCCAACTCAGAAGGCTAGGCATACTCTTTTTTTTTTTTTAAGATTTTATTATAATTTAAAGATTTTATTATTATATTATTTTATTATTATTGGATATACAGAGAGGAGGAGAGACAGAGAGGAAGATCTTCCATCCGATGTTTCACTCCCCAAGTGAGCCGCAACGGGCCGGTACGCGCCGACCCGATACCGGGAACCAGGAACCTCTTCCGGGTCTCCCACGCGGGTGCAGGGTCCCAAAGCATTGGGCCGTCCTCAACTGCTTTCCCAGGCCACAAGCAGGGAGCTGGATGGGAAGTGGAGGTGCCGGGATTAGAACCGGCGCCCATATGGGATCCCAGGGCTTTCAAGGCGAGGACTTTAGCCGCTAGGCCACGCCGCTGGGCCCTAGGCATACTCTTTCAGACTTTGGGAAATGAGACCAATAATTCCAGATTTTTATAGCATTGCCAGATGTTTTCAATATAACACAATGTTTTCCAAAAATAGTCTCAAGCTCAGCATTGATAGTATCCACTGGGGCCTTGATAGGCAAATTTTCAGTCCCAAATCCAGGCATAGTAAATTCAAATCTATGATGGGGGTCTTGAAACCTGTTTTAGCAAGCTCCCTAGGGTATTTTGATTTCTGTGAAGAAAGACAATTACTGTCTTAGATATTCTAGTGAAAGCTGTTAATTTTCCAAGGAAATGGTACTGCACATATAATCTTATATAGAATTTTGGGTGTTGAATAACAATTCCTCATTTCCAACCCCTCCCTCATTTGAAATTTAGGTGTGAATTTCCCCTCCTTAGTAATCACTGACAATTTTTCACTAAAAGAGGGACAGGATGAATTTTGGTTGTATAATGATGATTGCTCTGTTGTGAAGAATAGAGTGAAATGGGATAAGGCTGGAGTCAATCACATCACCCAGAAACTTCTTAGATTACAAAATAAAAGAACACAAAGTGACACACAGACAAGAAATGGAAAACGATTCCAAGGTTTCTACCTTGAGTACAGGGTGAGTAAAATTTTTCTTTGGGTGAGTTAATACGAATCAAAAGGTTTAGAGGCAAACATGGGTAATTAATGGATATATGTGGCTATATATATATATATGATTTAGTTGAGAGATGTAAATTATATATATATAGAACTTTCCTCATTCTCTCTCTGTTGACATTTTGGGCCAGTTACTTTGTCATTTTGGAAGGCTGTTCTATGTGCACAGTGGCATTCTTATTCTTTTCCCTCAGGTGCCAATAATCAACAGCCACGTGGTTGTGACAGCTGAAAACAACTCTAGGTGTTGCCTAATATTCCCTGTTTGCAAAATCATATTTCTGTGAGAATAATTGATATAGATGAACCTTGAGAGTTGATGAGATTGTCCTAAATGGGTGGGGACAGGTGGTGGAGGACACAGGCAAAGGTTAAGAAACTGTTCCTGAGGTTTGGGAGGAAGTGGCATGAGGATGTATTGAAAGGATTGAGTTCCAGAAAGAAGGTAGTTGAATGCCAAATGCCATGTAGGACTGTGGGTACTGAAAAGAGACCTTTGGATTTGGTGATCCGGTAGTTATGGTGAAGTGGATTTAAAATAGAGCAACTGAAGGGTGACCTGAAGATGACCATATAGTAGTGAAAGAGTAAACAATAAGAAGTGGGGACCACGAATCTAGATTAGTTCTTCCAGGGATTGAGTAGGAAAGATAAAGAAGGAGGAGTCAGGGGTAGATGTAGCTTATTTTAGGACAGGAGAGGCATGCAAACATGGGTTGTAGATAGGGAAATATCAGTGGTTTCAGACAAGTACAGAGCTCATGGTAGGCCCAGACTCTTTTCTTGATGAATAATTTCAAGCATGGGTAATATTAATTCTATGGTACAATATGGAAATTCAAGTATAGCAATAAATTATTGGCTAATTACACCAAGCACAGATTTCTTTATATCTATTTATTGATGTGTGATCTGTCTCTTTTACATTTGGATGACTTCAATAGTAGTCATGATTTTATTTTTTCTCTTTTTTTTCTTTTAAAAAAATTTTTTACATCATGATACAATTCCATAGACTCAGGGATTTCCCCTTTCATCCTCCCCATTCATCTCCCCCCTTAGTGTCTTCTCTTACATTACCACAACAGTGTAGTCCTTCGACAACAGTTGCAACAGTTGCAAGTTCATCATTTTGCTATTTAAGCGCATCATGGCATTGTAGGTACAGACAGTGATAGAAAGTTCAGTATCCTTTTGTCAAGGTATAACTAACAGCTTCATTGGGAGTTCATTTTCTATTTGGGAGTAGAGATACATAGTGCATTATATCTTCACTTCACAATAACCCTGCCTCCATTTTATAGTTCCTCTAGATGAATATATGTATATTCATATTTATCTGTATATTCTATTGATCTTAAATTTTACACGAAGGTTGCCTTATATAATATTTATCCTTTTGGGATTGGCTTATTTCACGGAGCATAATGATCTCCAGTTGATCATTTTTTTAATTTAAGAAATGTGTTTATTTCCATTTACTTAAAAGGCAGAGCTGTATAAGGGAGAGAGAAAATTGTCCACATCTTGATTCACTTCTCAAAAGGGCACAGTGCTGGAGTTGGGTCAAGCAGAAATCATGAGCCTAGTATTCCACATGGGTGACAGAGCCCCAAACACTTGGGCCACAATTCACTGTCTCCTGGAGTGTATTAAGAGCAATCTGGATCAGAAATAGCAGTAGCTGAGACACAAATTAGCACTCTAATAAGAATTTCGGCATCATAACTTAGCCTTCTGTGCCATAATGTCCATCCAACTTTCATAATTTTCTTTTTCTTCTCCGTAATTGTTGGGCCGTAAGGTATGGGAAAATAAAGCTATTTCGCAGTAAACTGTCTATAACAGAGAAGTCAACAAAGGCTCTTCTATGGTATATTATTTTGTCAATAACTTGCTTTGTGCATACAGTATCTGTACATTAAGAAATTATCCTTTCTAAACATTTGTGTATGTGTGTTGCTTCAGTTTCCAGGTTCTGTTCATGATGACAGAACATAGTGGCATGGATTTGTGCATTTTATTTATTCTTTCCAGATTTCAAGTCCATCATTTTCACAATGTGCAGGTGGAAGTCAGTAAGTTCTGAGGTTGTTTCTGGCTTTAAAGTTCTATAATTGTATGATTTCCTTTCCGCATTATCTTTTGTTTGGTAAGAGCTTGCCTTAATCTGTTCCATTCCTGAGCAAAATCTCTCAGATTGACTTGAAGCTCCAATTTTTACTCTGGTTCTTACACCTTTTTGTTTATTAGGTCGTAAGTAATGAGCTCTGAATGCTTAAGAGCTTGCCTGAGTTCACAGTGATAGCTCGTCAGGGGAGTAGACAGAGTGAAAAAATAAATTCAGGCTTCCCAGTTTTCCCACTGCAGCATTTAAATCCCGTAGATCATGTCACCTATGAAAATGTAAAAGCTTTGCATGTCTGTCCTTTATTCAGAAGGTCACAAAGCACTTTCCAAATGTAATGAATGAATCCTTTTCTTTGGAATCCCATTTGTAAACAGTGAATTGCTAGGTTCTAAGCACGTAATAGAGAATGATGTGGGAGTTTATTTCCACCAGTAGATATTGTATCTGTGATAAAAGAATTGGTTAGTTATAATAGTAAGATAATTCACTAGAGATGGCATTTATATTACTAGCATCATTTTTAGTAATACTTCTAGCTTTAAATCTGTCCTTAATTCCTTCATTTTTGTGCCTGATAATCAGTAGGTGGGAAGCATTATCACAGGGAAATGATTGGCTGGACAACAGATTGTACTAAAATAGCATTGTGTGTGTGTGTGTGTGTGTGTGTGTGTGTGAAAGAGAGAGAAAGCAGGCGAGAGAGTGAGAGTGAACCAAGTTCCATGTCTACTATGTAAGCCAATTTAAATGAATGCTTTTTTAACCTGAGAATAAGCACATGGCAATGAATGTCATTGCTTGTATTCTGAATATAGTAGTTTTATTGCATGATGTCCTGACCAATGAAACTGAATAACACATTTTCAGCTATATGTGATTTTTTCCTTAGAGAGAGCTTATGTTTATATAGCAAATTAAGATGGGGACAGAAGGAAGGGAGAAAGAGAAAGAGACAGAGAGGGAAAGGGAAGGGGGAAACATTCTGAATGGGTTTTTCACTTTATGCTTTGAATATGAATGGGAGAAGACATAGGAAAGGGAACAAGGGTGGCTAAATTAAGTTGGACTAAATAGGCATTTGCATCCATGGGAAGATAAGAATTTAAAGACACCAAAGATGTACATTGTTGTGTAATGGAGACTGTCATATCTAGTAACATGTCATTTAACTTCAAGGCATTGTAAATTTCTATTTTTCTTTCTATTGTTGATTTTGCATCATGACTTTTCATTTAAGGGGATGTACAGTAGCTGTGAAATGGAGACTAACATCCAGATGTGAGGATGCAGTATGGTATGCATTTCTGTTTCCAGACAAAGATGGACTTACAATGAAACTGTTTACTCTATCTTGACAATAGGATTCTGGACTCTCTGCCATTGTCCATGCCCGCAGTGATGGACATATGACTGTGTATGAAGAACTATACTTTAGTAATGATATAGAGGAACTAGGTGGGGGGGAGGGAATTCGGGAGGGGATAAGGGAATATGGAGCTGTATCATATAATGATAGCAATAATATATATATAAAATAAAGACACCAAAGGACTGGAGATGTGTTTCTATTTTACTCTAATAGCAAAGAAGAGGGTTTAAATAACTTTTAACAAACACTTCAAGCAGGGCCAGAGCTTGAGTGGATACTAGGCCAGGGCTAGCTTCTACCAGATGTCTTCACAGTGTTCACAAGAAGCATGTATTCTGGAAAACAACAACAACAACAACAAAACTATGTATGGATTTAAAATGCTTTGCACCAACAGAACCTTGCCTTATGATTCCAATTCCCATGAGACTTTTGAAATGCTCATATACTGTTTTCATTAGGTTCTAGGTTGGCTTATTAACAGGGGTTAGATTTGTGCTCTTTGGAGAATTTTTGGACTGTTTGGTGCAATATAGATTATTGTATTTGTGCAATATGGAGTATTCCAATGTTTGGAGGATGAACTAGTGTAACTACAACTTCAGGCCTTCTCTGCTAGATAAAAGTCTGGGAGAATGTGGCGTTGCAGTCAGAACACTTTTCTTTGTTTCCTTGCTTGAGGCTTTCTTATTCATCAACTTTTTCTTTCTGCTTTGGTTTGTATTTGAAATAGTTTTCCTCAATGCACATTCTATATTTTCTTCCAAACACAGTTCCACAAGCATGTTCTATGTGAAGCCTTTGATGTGCAAGCTAAATTTGTATGCATATTTTTTTGTTTTTAACCTCTTCCAACTTAATGTCATTGAGATCATACAAGCAAGTTATCATTGTCTTACAGATGATCTTGTGTCATGAAATCATGTTGTGATCTCCCAAGCAGGAATTTCTTTTCTTTCTCTGATTCACATCTCATAGTATCTAGCACAGTGCTGGGTTCCAAATACTTCCGGAATGAATCATGGTATGATGATGACTGTGAAGAGATAAAAAGAAAATCATCCTGAAGCTCTTCTGACAAAAGGTCAGTTGAAATTTATGACAAATGTCAGTAGCTTAAGATAGGGGTGTTGTTCCCTGAATCAAAAGGGAGATGACAGCAGCACAGAGAGATGGGAAGCAATTGTTCAGTCTTCTTAACAGTCCCACTATAATCCCAAATGATACACATGGGTTGGCATAGTGTGCTCAGCGTGATTCCAGGGATATCTCAGGCTTACTTAACAATGCTACCCTTAGAACAATATTAGCATACTAATCTATGTTACTGGCTGTGGACCACATTCCTTGGTATCTTTTAACTAGCTGGATTGAGATTATTGCCCAGATAACCAGGATACTATTTAGCATGATGACCTGGGATTTTAAAGGGCATTATTGGAGGAGGGGGGATGTCATGGATTTATATCATTTTTTCTCCTCAGAATTTTGACCACCACACACACACACACACACACACTATGAAATCCTCTGAAGTTTATATATATATTTCTTTTCCTTTGCTTGTGCTGTGTTATCACTCCTGTGCACTCCACTGAGCTTGAAAATTGCAAAAGAAAGACATAGATTCCCCACCCCCAGCTCAAAAACTACTCTGTTTATAGTCAGTTTGGCTCCCTGGATCTTATGTTTTAACACATGCTGTAGTGTTCAGCCTGCAAACACAGCGGAGGGATGTTTAAATCCTAAAAACAAACTGTTTTCATTGCAATGTGCAAAACAGCATTCCACGAAGACATTTCAATTAATATTAGCTGAGTGAGGGGAGTCCTCTCTCTGTGGCCTGTTCAGTGTTTGGCCTCTCTCTGCTGAGACTGCCAACCAGGGTGCTGCCAATTAATGCCAGCTGTGATCTATTGTTTGCTTCTGACACCTGGGAAGTCCCAGATCATCAGAATCCTGCAAACAGCAGCTGGCTTAGTGGAGGCTGCCAGACTTCAGGGATTCGGAGATCTCTCAGCGAAGGTAGGGGGCCGTCTTGTTTTAGTTAAGGGAATAGTCCAGAATAGCCAGCTTAAAACCTGAGATGACTTACATTAAACAACCCCCAAATTTGGGGAGGATCAGCCCAAGTCTGTAAGCCTAATATTGCACACTAGGTCCCTATAGGGCAGGCTTTCAAAAAAAATAAACAAATGTTCTTAATCCTTTCTTATAAAGTCCCAACAAGTCCCTGTTATGCTGTAAAAGTATTTTTTAGGACTCCATGGATCTCTAGGAGGTTCTCAGTTTGGTCCATTTGTGCAATTATTTAGTTTTGCATGTGCTGGAAGATGTGTGTCCTCCCTTTGCATAAGACCCATGCTTTCGGTTACGTGCTCAAACTCATTTTCTTACCGATAAGACCCAAGAGACAACATTTACAGAGTTCTTATTATGTGCTGCTAGGCATTAAGCCCTCTTGTCAAAGTTGTGTAAGAATGTTCCATTGTAGTCCTTAGGACTATAGTCAGGGCCAAGGCAGTTGCTCTCCTTACCTTCCCAGACTATTGCTCTTCAGCAGCAGTCATGTTTTATTCTGAACTTGGGTCTACTTTGAGGAAGAACTTGAGCAGGCTACAATGCTTGGATGTATTTCACTGTGGTGAGCTGCTAGGTGTTCTCTCGTTCCTGCCTCTCTTTTGGATGGCTGAACCAGAGTTTTGATGTGCCTTTTTGCCTGGCTGTGCCTTTCCTGTCCTCTCCCTGCACTTTGCAAACAATACCAAAACCTTATAGGAATAAACAAAAAATGCCATCGACTACTAACTACTACTGGGAAAGATGATGTTGAGAGGGCTGGGGACTAGCCTTGTAAGTCAGACCCCAAAATATGCCTCTGTGACAACCTGACCCATGATGTCATCTCTGTGTCCTAAATCCATTTTTTGTGGATTCACCTCAGAGTTCACTTGAGACCTCCTTCTCTTTCCGGCTCCTAGGCTGCCATGCTGGAGCTTGCTGGCTGTGTTGAATCCACAGTTACTGTGTGGGGTTGAACATTGCAGGCCAAGATGAAGCCATTTGCACTTGATTTATTCCATCTATGATTCCTTGTCTCAAGAAGTGAAAATCCGGGGAAATAAGCCTCTTCCCTGGCTCTCATTAACAACTTGATGCAAATCCACTCAAAATGCTCACTCTTGCAGTCATCAGTGATGATGGTAACATGATTTATTTACTGAGGTCTGTTAGTTCAATTGAATAATTAGAAATAGAATTTATGAGCAGTTTCCAAATAATGTTCTGTTTCTTGAAAATCCAGCTAAACTTCCAAGGGAGCTAGAAATTCATTTTATTTTTAGTAGATTATACAAAGAATATCAAGATCGGAGTATTTTGGGGTCCAATGGGTAAAAATTGCACAGCCATGGCCACACATTTCTTTGAAATAGGCATGTAAAAGTCAAGAATGGGAAATAAAAGTTAGAAGGAAGCTGTTCAAGATTATTCCCCTCAGCCAGATCCGGATCAGCCTTTAATTTATACAGATACTTAAAATGTTTCCTGGAGACCAGGTTGTTCAGAAACGTGGAGTAAGAGGCCTCTCTGGTCCTGACTTGGTAGGCCCTCTGAGCAGAAGAGTATGTGTTGGCATTGCTGCTTTAGCTGTGTCATTTTACTCAGGGTTTGATCCAGGAAAGAATTAAAACCATACTCTGCTCTACCCCCCATACAGTCATTTAGCACTGGAAATTTGTTTCTATAAACAAAAGGCCATCATCACTTCTTGCTGTTCTTTAGATCTTTGAAAATCAAGTCAATTCTTAGAGGCCACATATATAAATTTTTATAGCCTAAAGAACAAATCAGAAGTATCTCTACTTTCCCTTCCTCCCCCCTCCAACGAGACTCTAGAAGAAGCTTCCACATGCTGCAGCATTTGTACCAGAAAAAATGTCTTCATATTAGTTAGGATTGTTCTGTGTGTTGGTGTTTTTCTTCTATGGCACTTTATTACAGAAGTGGGATCATAGCAAGCATAAGCGAACCAAAATAGTTACTCACTAAGATAAATGTGGCAAATTGTCCCGCTAAAGATTCTCTCAGTGGACGGTGCAGCATTTGATGATGGCAACCAAGGCAAACCCGAGGATCCTCCAGGCTTTGATCACTGCTAAAGTTCTGCTGTCTTTCAGAAAGAAACCAAGGTGTTGTGCACCTGATGGGAATGACGGAGCTTGTGCAGCACAAGTTCCCAAGGATATCTTCAAGTTTAAAAAGTTCAAGGAACATAGGTCAGCTTACATGGTGGCTATTTTTAACTGAAGGTCTCCTGACTCTCTCTCTGAAGATGCTGATACAGCTCTGACAATGTTGATGGTGAGAGGTGGGGAGCAGCCTGGTTAGCTGTGAGGCAATCACACAGTGAGTCAGAGTCTTCAACACCTCAATCCCAGGTACCAGGGCAGCCCTTAGCATCCCCGACACCCTCTCTTGAAGAAGCTGGGGATGGTTCACTAACAGATTTGGAGACCAAATTACCACCCAACAATGAAACAAGAAGGAAAGGCAATTCTAGCATCAGTGTAATTTATACTATTTTTTTCTCATTGCCCTTCCTTGTCACATGGAGACCCTTTTTGGTAAAGGAAACATAACTCTGAGAATGTTGTTTCTCAGGGAGTCCAAATGGCAAATTCTCTATCTTTTAAAAATAGGAGGCTGTTAGCAGGAGGCACCCACTACGTTTTCTTAAAACAATTCTTTGATTTCTCTTGGCATTGGTAGGGTAATTGATTAATTGTTGATAATCAAGTTATTGAGCATCACTAGCGCTCAATGCTTGAGCATCATAGATTGGGAAGAACAAAGGACTAATAGTTGATGAACTTTGGAAGGAAGTGTGTGTGCATGTGAAGTTGAGTGTGTGTGGCAGTATACTTAAATGCCATGAAGTGTGCTTAGAACTCTGAAGACAAAGGATGGGATGGCTTAAGAGGCAGAGACAGACAAGGTCCTCACACTGTGAGATCGTGCAGGGGTCTCCTTATACCAAATAGGTGTAAGAATAATCATCTCCACATCTGTATTTGGACATTGCTCCCACCCCTTAAATCAGGGTTATAAATCCTGTGAAACTGGATTAATCTTATTTTATGGGTGGTTGTAAAGAGAATGACTGTCCTTCAGTCTTATTCAAGGAAAAACAGGAGAATTTTGCAAGATGGAAAGTTGGAAAGGGATGTTTCCAGGGTGTGGCACCCCAAAGAGAGCCTGGGTTTACTCTTGTTATCTAAAGAAGACAGAGGACATCTCATGAGAACAGGGCAAATAAGAAAAGCTAGGATTTTGAGTTGGGCAGCTATGATTTCGAACTCTGTGAGTTCTACACTAGCCAGCTTGTGACTTTGGATATGTCACTTAAGACCTCTGATCTCTGGGGTTTCTTTTGTAAAAGCAAAATAGTATTCAGGTTGGTGAATTACTTGGGGAAGTAGGGATGAGTATATATAACATCTGTACTTGGTGGTTGCTACTATTATGATGTAATTTGTGTTTATTTATTTTACTTATTTGACAATCAGAGAGAAAAGTGAGAGCAAAAGACATCTACCTGTTTATTCCACAAACATCTTCAATAGTAGAGACTGGCTAAGCCAAAGCCAGGAACTTAGAACTCAACTCAGCACTTCTCTATGAGTGGCGGGGATGCAACTGCTTGAGCCATCTCTTGCCGACTGTGCATTCACAGGAAGTTGGAAGTAGGAACAGAACCCGGGGCTTGGCTTCGAGCACTCCAATACATACTGCAGGCATCCCACCTGGCGGCTCAACCACCACCCCAATTATCCACCCTGGTTGCTATTAGTGAAACTCTTGTTTGGCTGCAAAGCTGAGAAGTCCAGAGGAGCCACAAGGAGATGGCAGACCTGAGGTCATGATGGGGAGCCCTCTTTTAAATAACAGGTACTACTTAACCCTGCTGGAAGAATTTGAACATTTTTAACAGAACGGGACCCAACATCTCAGCAGGTAAACTTGACTTCTTAACATTCATTGGTCTATGTATTGATTTACACTTTGATGGTTTTTTTCTTGCCTTATCTCGTTTCTGGAGTTGGATTTACCTGAATTTATTGAGAAAGCATCTGCTTCAAGTTTCTGTTGTGGCTGACCACATCCTTCCTTGAAATGCAGATTTTCATTTTTATTTTGAGAGACTCTCTGGCTGAAGGGAAGGAGCTCCCACTCAAAGGTTCTTTCTCATGTGCTCAAAGCAGAGGGACCTGCTAAGCTAAGAGGTAACTCGGGATGAGAGCCCCAAAGCCAAGAGGTGTCTGCCAGTCCTTCAGAATGCTGTGCCCAGTCCACTTGTGTAGTTGTATCCCTTTTGCTATTTTCTTTCCCTCGAGTAAGCTCCACAAGCATGCTGAGAAGACTGCTTGAATTGCATGTGGGTTCGCCCACTTATTTTCCATCCTGCTGTACACCGCAGTTCCTCGAAGACATGACACACTCCCTCCTTAACGAATTCCAGCCCTGAAATCAGCGAGGACTGGCACCAGGCCAGGTCAGTGTCCCTTGGAGTCCTTACAAGATTCTGTCCGTATTTTGTTTTTATTAGTTCTTGCCACTTTAATTTCTCTCACTGTTAGTTTTTTTTTTTAATTGGGATAAGCTCTTTTCTTGCCTGCTTGCCAACCTAAATAAATAAATAAATAAATAAATAAATAAACAAATAAACAAATAAAACCAAGTTAGGGCCGGAGTGGGTTTTCCCCAACTTGCAGCACTAATTATATAATCACTACTCAAAACTCAACATACTAAGTACGATTTGTTTTGTAATAGGCGACTCTTGAGCCTTTACATTTGGAAATATCTTCCTGCCCATTTGTTGGATGTACAACAAACTGTCTATGCAAATGAGGAGGGTGCCACTGTGCCCGTTAGCTTTTGGTTGCCCACACCTTCCAGTGCCTCTCACCCATTCCACTATATAGCTCTCTTGAAGAAATCTGTTGTGAAAGTTAATGGTTATAAAAAGTCCTTATTTACATCTGTTTTAGTGTAGCCATGAAGAGTGCAATTAATTAAGAAGTTTCTGGTGTGGTAAGAATAATCATACAGCAGGAATGCAAGCACGTGATTTCCAGAGAGAATTTTATCCCATATGGAATTTTTCCCCTAACTAAGAATTAATTGCAACTTTAAAGAAGGTTTGATTGTGTCTATGAAAAACATTTTAACTACTGAGGAATTCTAAATGACTTCAATTTAAAATTTTCTTTCCTTACATTGTTAGAGTTAAGAAAGAAGTGCTTTGATCAAGCTCTGAGTTCTAGAATTTATTAGAGTACAGGGGAGAGGATAACCTTCAGATGTTTTCTGTGGTGAAATGTTGAAGTTAACAATTTTAAATGTTTGCAGACTAAAGACGTACTCGGCTGTGAGGCCCGAGAGAATAAACAAAAAGTGACATGTTTTATTTTGTTACTTAACCCTTGTTTAAAAACGCACAACAAGAAATGTACATAAATCATCTTTTTATGCCTTTCTGAAAACACTGACATGGATTTTTGGTGATTATCGTCCATGTAGTGGCATCAGGCCATTGGGTGCAGTGGCTAGACTATACATGCATATAGCTTTCATTTCAGTATGGCAGCTTCTTAAAGCCCAAAGCAGCGAATATATACAACAACAATTCTATGAAGGGATGCCCCTCTTTCAGTTGCCATATGCTACACATTCCTTTTTTTCCCCCTGCGGTAGCGCAGCAATGAATAATGCAAAGAGCCAGGAAGGGAAAAGTAAAAACATGTAGCTGACACCAAGGTCTAGGGAGGGGATTGAATGCTTGCTGCTGCCTCAGCAGCCATGTGCTAGAGCAGGGGAAAGGAATTAACACAACTCCGACGCACATAAAAAACCTGTCTCTATCAAATACATTCACAACAGTTGCAGAGAAGAAAATTGTCAATCAATAAAAAAGAGCTCTTATCACATGCCAGTTTAATTTGATGGGCACGACATTTCCATTATATGCTAATGAATTACGGATGATGAGAACTGCTGTGGCTTTCCGAGTGCAATTGAACATTCATCCATCAGCGACTTCATTGCCAGACTGTCTGAAATATTAAAGGAAGTTGTTGCTATTTTGGAGATGAAAGTAAACAAACTGGGAATCTTGAATTAATTGAGAAAAGGCTAGACATTGATAAGTAGGATTTGGCAAGTTATTACTTCGCAGAGTGGATGTCAATGCAGGTGTCCTGTTCTTCATGGGATGAGTGTGTGCCTGCAAAGCTAACTGAAAAACAAATTCTCTTAAGTGAATCCTGTTTTGCTGTTGACTAGAATTATACATTTATTGACTATTACTCTGGGGGAAAAAAAAAGCTGATCCCAGAATGTAATAAGATCACTCTTGAGTGTGCAGCACTTTTGACAATACACATTGAAAGGGGAATAAGCAACCACTAAAACATTACCAAGAATCCTCAAAGCGGCAGAAGCATTAAGTGTCACCACTGAGTAGTAGTACTCATGTTGCTGCAACATAAAAATGCAAAAGAAAAAGAAAACCCAAAATACCTGATCCAAAGTTATTAAAATTTTTACCTTCCCTCCATTAAAGACTTAGTTTTTCTATTGGATCACCTCACCTAAGTATACCTCAGTCAGTTTTTTCACCATAGTTTCTACCTTTGTAAGTCCCTAGCCTTTCATTCTAGGTGTTACTTTGAAAAAAAATTTAAGTCATTGTTTATGCTGTTTCATATATGAGGAAATGGAATGCTGGGTTAAGTGCTAAAACATTTGTTCTTTTGCAAAAAAAAAAAAAATGAAATCTGTTCTGATGTCTGCTGAAACACGGCCAGATTGAACCCTGACATCATCATTGGCAAAGATGATCAGAGTGCAAGCATTTTATGCTATAAAAATTGACTTGCTATTATCACTTTTTTGCCATTGTGTAAGCTGTTATCAAAAAACTAGGAAATAGGTCCCGGCATTGTAGCACTGTGGATTAAGCTGCTTCCTGTCACATCGACATTCTGTGTGTGTATATTGGTATATGTTTTGACTGCCTCACTTTCAATCCAAATCCTTGAAAATGTACCTGGGAAAAGGTGGTGAAAGATAGCCCAACTTCTTAGGCTCCTGACAGTCACATGGGAAATCCTGATGAAGCTCCTAGCTCCTGGCTTTGGACTGGCACAACCCCTCCCATGTAGCTTTCTGTGGAATAAGTCAGAAGATAGAAGATACTCTCTCTCTCTCCTTCTCTCTCTCTAATTCTGCCACTCCAATAAACAAATGAATATTCAAAGAATCCAGCAAATGATAGATGCTGGCAGTGACATGAAGAAACTGGGACCCTTGTTTACCATTGGTAGGCATACATGCTTGTGCAGCTATCCACTGTAGGAAACCACATGGTAGTTCCCACTGTAGACCTTAACAATTCCTCTTAGAAGTATCTACCACACAGAATTGAAAGTAAGGGGCCTGATGCAGTAGCCTAGTGGTTAAAGTCCTTGCTGAGATCCCATATGGGTGCCTGTTCTAAACCCAGTGGCCCTGCTTCCCACCCAACTTCCTGCTTGTGGCCAGGGAAAGCAGTTGAGGATGGCTCAAGGCCTTGGGACCCTGCACTCGCATGGGAAGCCCTGAAGAGACTCCTGACTCTTGGCTTTGGATAGGCTTAGTTCTGGCCATTGTGGCCACTTGGGGAGTGAATCATCAGACGGAAGATCTTCCTCTCTTCTCTCCTCCTCTCTGTATATCTGGCTTTGCAATAAAGATAAAATAAATCTTAAAAAAGAATTGAAAATAGAGTCCTCAATGAATGTTGACATGGCAACTCTACAGATGCGTTCTTCATAACAGTCGAGAGGCAGAAGGAAGCATCTTGAGTGTCCATGGAAAGCAGAATGGATAAAGAAATTGAAGTAGGTACAGCTGGCAGAATATCACTCAGCTTTAAGAAGGAAGGGACCCTGGTGCCTGGCTGTGGTATGGTTGGAACATATTGTGCCGAGTGAAGTAAGGAAGTCACAAGCTCAGACAGTACATGACAGCACTTAGAGGTGGTGCCGGTATCATCTTAATATTGAAGCTTGATAGAGAAACAACAGAGAAAGAGAACTACAGACCGATATCCTTGATGAACATAGATGCAAAGATCCTCAACAAAATACTAGCCAACAGGATCCAACAGCACGTCGGGCAGATCCTTCACCCGGACCAGGTGGGATTCATCCCAGGCATGCAGGGATGGTTCAACATCTGCAAAACAATAAATGTGATACATCACATCAACAAACTGAAAAATAAAAACCATATGATCACCTCAATAAATGCAGAGAAAACATTTGATAAAGTCCGACACCACTTCATGCTGAATACTCTAAGCAAGATAGGCATAGAAGGAACATTCTACAACACAATCAAAACAATCTATGAAAAACCTAATGCCAGCATCATACTAAATGGGGAAAGATTGGAAACCTTCCCATTAAAATCTGGAATTAGACAGGGATGTCCACTATCACCACTACTCTTTAATATAGTATTGCAAGTCCTTGCCAGAGTTATTAGGCAAGAAAAAAGCAATTCAAGGAACACAAATTGGAAATTAGGAATTGAAATTATCACTATTTGCAGATGACATGATTCTCTACATAGGAGAACCAGAAAACTCAGTCAAAAGACTACTGGATCTCATAAGAGACTTTGGCAGGGTAGCAGGATACAAACTTAATGAAGACAAATTGATGGCACTAGTACCCACAAATAATTCCATGGTTGAGAAAGAAATTTTAAGTATAGTTCTCTTTAAAATATCATAGAGGAATCTTAAATACCTAGAAAATTTTTTTAAAGATTTATTTATTTTTATTACAAAGTCAGATATACACAGAGGAGGAGAGATAGAGAGGGAGATCTTCCGTCTGATGATCTACTCCCCAAGTGAGTGCAACAGCTGGTGTTGCGCCAATCCAAAGCTAGGGGCCAGGAACTTCCTTCCCTATCTCCCACACAGGTGCAAGGTTCCAAACAATTGGCCCGTGCTCAACTGCTTTCCCAGTCCACAAGCAGGGAGCTGGATGAGAAGTGGAGCTGCTGGGGTTAGAAGCGGTGCCCATATGGGATCCTGGTGCATTCAAGGCGAGGACTTTAGCTGCTAGCCCACATTGCTGGGCCCAAATACCTAAAAATTAAGATAACCAAATATGTGAAAGACCTCTATGATGAAAACTATTCCTTCTCAAGTATGAGCAGGCTTGAGAAATTGCAAAGTGACGAAAGTAAAACATGAAATCTTCTGGTGTTACTCCTCTGTACTATTTATTTGTTGAGGCCATTAATTGACCTTTATTTACTGAGTCCTGTTTGTGCTTAGGCTATTGTAGCAGTGGAGGGTTTGTGATAACTACTCCTGAGATGAACGGCAGGAAGTCTGGGGATGCCTAGGCACTTTTTCCTGTAATTTGTAAAATTCCTTGGACTTCTTCTGAATGAGAGTTGCCCTGAAGTACTGGAGATAAAATTTTTGGCCACAACATTTAAGTTTTGAGATTATTAAATCATTAAATTTTGAAAAACAAATTTATTCCTTGGAAAGATAGATTAACAGAGAGAAGGAGAAACAGAGAGAAAGATCTTCCTTCCATTAATTCACTTCCCAAGTGCTGCAATTACTGGATTTGAGCCAGTCTGAAGCTAGGAGCCAGGAACTTCTGGGTCTCCCTCATGGGTGCAGGGTCCCAAGGCTTTGGGCAATCCTCCACTGCTTTCCCAGGCCACAAGCAGGAAGCTGTATGAGAGGTGGAGCAGTTGGGATATGAACCAGCATCCATTTAGGATCCTAGGCCTGCAAGATGAGGAGTTTAGCCATTGCATTACTGCATCGGGCCTGGCTTTTCTTCTTCAATTTGTGTCCTATTTATTAATTTGTGCATGATGAATCATCCCTGTATTCTTAGGATTGATCTCACTTGATCTGGATGGTTGAGCCTTTCAATCTTTTTTGGCATGGATAAGTTTGTATTTGTGATATCCTTGAACTACACACTGAAACGTGGTCAAGATGGGGAATTTTACATGCAGTAATCATAGGACGATGCTGATTGTCTTGATGTGATTTGATTAGTATGGTTGTATCATGTTTCCCTCATTTTTAATTGTTTTGACTATTTTGAAAACAATTGGGAGTATTTCTTAAAGTTTGGTAAAATTCAGCAATGAATCTGTCTGATCCTGGGCTTTTCTTTGTGGAGAGGGTTTCAGTCTCTGTTTTGCTTATTGAAATTATTTGGCTTTTCTGTCTTTGTGTTTCAAACTTGGCAAATTGGAGGTATTCAGAAGTCTGCCCATTACTTCTAGATTTATAAATTTGTTGTCATATAGTAGTTTGTAGTAACTTCTAATTATTTTTATTTCTGTATTTTTGTTGTAAATCTCCTTTTTCATCTCAGATTTTATTAATTTTGATCCTTTCCTCTTTTTAGTTAGTTTGTCCAATAGTTTACTTTTTAAAAATTTTTCGAAACATACCAGTTCTTCAGTGATCTTTAGTATGTATTTTTGAATTTTAATTTTATTTCTTTTCTAATTATTACTATTGTTTCTTTCCTTCTACTATTTTGGGGTTTGGTCTGCTGTCATTTTTATAGGTCCTTGAGATGCATTGTTAGATAATTTAGTTGATACTTTCTGTATATGCAGTAGCTGCTATGAATTTTCTTAATGTTGCTTTTGTTATATTTCTTAGGTTTTGGTATGTTGTGTTTTTGCCTTCATTCGTTTCAAGAAATTTAAAAATTTTCCATTTTGATTTCCTCTGTGATCATCTTTTCATTCAGGATCATGCTGTTTAGTCTCCGTGATTTTGTATATCTTCTAGAGTTTCTTATGTTATTAATTTACAGCTTAATTGTATTGTGGTAAAAAAGATACATGGTGAATTTTCAATATCTTTGAATTTATTGAGACTTGTATGATCTAACATCTGGTCTATGCTGGAGAATGTTTCATGCACTGATGGAAACAATGTGCATTCTAGTCCTGCGTGGTGAAATGTTCTATAGGTACCAATTAGATCCATTTGGTTAATAGCATAGATTAGTTATGCTGTTTCTTTTTAAACATTTTAATCTAGTTAATCTTTCCATTAATGAAATCATGGTATTTAATTTTCTCATTATTATTCCATGGAAGCATATATTTCCCTTTAGATCAGTTAACATTTATATTAAAGAGAAGGGTTCCCTAGCATTAGGTTCATATAGTTTTACTATAGTCACAGCTTCCTGTTGAATTGATCTCTTAATCATTACCGAGTGATAGTTTGTCTCCCTTAACAATTTCTGCCTGAAAGTCTGTTTTTCTTGTATTACAGTAGCTAGCCTTGTTCACTTTTGGTGTCTATTTGTATGGAATATCTTTTCCCATCCTTTCACTTGCAGTCTGTGTATATCTTTGTTGGTCAGGTATGCTTTTTGTTGCTAACATACTGATCGACCCTGTTTTGAAAATTAATGCAGAAAGTCTGTATTTTTTAATTGTAAGATTTTAGCACGTTTACACTCAAAAGTGTTGGTTATAAGTAATGACTTGATTTTGTCCTGTTCCCACATTCACTTTGTTTTTCTTTTACTTTGCATTATCAGTACGAGGTTTAGTGCCTTTACGTTTTTTCATTTTGGTGATTATTTTCTGTGCTTTTGTATGTGCTACATTCTTAAATATCATTTATAAGATTGGCCTAGTAGTGACAAATTCCGTCAATTTTTATTTGCCTTGAAAGATCATTTATGGATTAGAGCTTTGCTAAATACAGTACTGTGAGTTAAGTTTGCTTTCTTAATCTTTTCAAATACATGTATAGAAGTTTTGTGTAAAGGTATCTAACAAATCATGCAACTTTTCTCCTTAACTATATCTTTCTAGGTAAGTACATCTAAATCTATAGAAAATGTTACAGTCTAGATATCTGATGGGAAAATAATAAGCAGATGAATTTTGCATAGATTGGTCCATATAAAATATTTGGAAAAAAATTTGGATCCTTTTCGTTAATTGACTTTTCAATTCCTATCAGTTAACATTCATTACTTCCTGATCTAATCTGGTTAATGAGCTGAAGCATTTGCTGTGACTGAAAAATAATTTTCTATACATAGTTTTCTATCATTTACTTCTCCCTCTCTTCCCGTTTTATTTGCTCTTAAAACAGTGGTGTACTGACCTCTTCTAAGTATCTATTCCATATTATTTCTTTAGTATTATGTATTTTTGAAAATAGAATTATTCAATTGCAAGGTACTACATCGTTAAGTCTTTCCTAGGGTGTTGGACACTTGGCACAATTATTGAAGATGCCTAAATCCTGTATCAGAGTGCTTGGGCTCAGGTACTCACTCTGCCTCCAACTCCAGCTTCTTGCTGATGAGAATATTGCAAACAGTAGATGATACCATGTCTACTTGGATCCCTGCAATACTTGACGGACTTACATAGAAATCGGGGCTCCTGCCTTGGACCTACTGCAGTCTTGGCTGTTGCTGCCATTTGAGGAGGAAACCAGGGGAATCTTCCTTTATCTGTCTCCTCCTTTGCCATTCAAATAAAATGAAGATTAATAAATATAGCTTTTTCAAAAATTAAAAAAATATCTCATAGGCATTGCCAATTACACAACTACCCAAATTACCAGTTCATAATTCCAGGAAGAGTAGGTAGGAATCCAATTTCTCTGTATTCAAAATGAGGGAAAAATTACTATGGTATGAGTTAATCACCATTTTTAAAAACTGTTACTGAAATGGATGACCTTTTCATATGTTCATTACTGCATGTATATATATTGTGTGAATTACATGTACCTACTTTCACTTGGATTATTTGCAGTGTACAGTGTTAACTCTTTGCTACAAGTGTTGAAGGCATCTTTTTTTCAGTTCTTGTCTATTTTTGTAAAAAAAATATTTATTTAAAATTATTTGAAATAAAGAAATATGCACATACACGTTTATGTGATGTGTGAATTGGTAGAGAGAGAGATAGAGGGAGAGAGGGAGAGAGAGAGAGAGGGAGAGAGGGAGAGAGAATTTATGCCAAATGCTTACAGCATCCTGGACTGGTTAGGTTAAAGCCAGGAGTCAGGGACTCTGGGTTTCTCACATGGGTGGCAGGTACACAAGTACTTGAACTCCCAATGTGTGTATTATCAGGAAACTAGATTTGAAGTGGAAGGGATCTAGAAGCAGGCACTCCAGTATGGGATGTGGGACTTCCAAATGCTGGCTTAACTTGCTAACCAGAGTACCTGCTCTTCTTGCTTTTCTTTCAACTTCAAGCTTGCACATTTTGGCATATAATAGTTTTAAACTTTTAGGTATTTAAGTTTCTCATGTATTGCTTTAGCAAGTCTGTCTCAGAAATTTAGATTCTTATGTACTGTTGACAGGAATGTTAAGTGCATGGGTCAATATTTAGGGGCTGTCACTGTGGCACAGCAGCTTAAGCCATAACCTGTGATGTTGGCATTCCATTTGGGCAATTGCTTGAGATCAAGATACAGCTTCCTGCTAAAGCACCTGGGAAAGTAGTTGAGGCCCTAGAAAAAGTAGTGGGGCCCTAGAAAAAGTAGTGGGGCCCTAGAAAAATTAGTGGGGCCCTAGAAAAAGCTACGGGTTTCTAGCTCTTGCAGTCATTTGAGCAGTAAATCAGTGGATGGAGAGTCTTTTTCTTTGTTTCTCTGACCCTCTCTGTAATTCTTTCAAAAAAAAAAAAAAGTAAATATAAAAACAAAATGGCACATTACAAATAATCCAAGTGAAAGTAAGTAGTTATTTCCATATAGCAAAAATGTAAGCAGTGCTTATATTTGGCAAAAAATCCTCTTCCACATATATTTGTATCCAGCAATGTTTAGTGCTGTAGTAGGTGCAATGCAAAAAAAAAACCTACACAACATTATCTTTTTTTTTCAGAAAAATTATCTTATTAAAAAAATTCAACAAACAATTTCTGGATGCAATTCATATTTGAAAGCTTAAAACCAAAAATCCAAATTTTCTGTGAAATATCTTTTTTATATATTGATAGAGCTTTTATTTGTGTACTTTTGTATGTCAGGTTTACTTGCAGAAAATGTTTCCTTTTTTACACATCAGTTACACTCAAAGTTTCCCATTTAAAAAAATTCTATGGGGCGCCCGGCGGCGTGGCCTAGTGGCTAAAGTCCTCGCCTTGAAAGCCCCGGGATCCCATATGGGCGCCGGTTCTATTCCCGGCAGCTCCACTTCCCATCCAGCTCCCTGCTTGTGGCCTGGGAAAGCAGTCAAGGACGGCCCAAAGCCTTGGGACCCTGCACCCGCGTGGGAGACCCAGAAGAGGTTCCTGGTTCCCGGCTTCGGATCGGCGCAGCACCGGCCCGTTGCAGCTCACTTGGGGAGTGAAACATCGGATGGAAGATCTTCCTCTCTGTCTCTCCTCCTCTCTGTATATTTGGCTTTCCAATAATAATATATCTTTTTTTAAAAATTCTATGCTTATTGAGGCTGTAATTATAGGAAACTGTATTCCCTATACATATTTTATTCATAAATCTCTTCTCTATAGGTTTTGTGATGTGTCCAGAGGTGTGATCGCCAGGAAAAGGCATTTATAAACTTATTAGATTCATCAAGTTCATCTTTGCATGAATTCTTTTTAATAAACGCTCTCAAAATTCATACACATTCTCTTATAACAAGAGCCACACAGTAGCTCTTGGATCACTGTATTTTCTAGAATTGGAGTTAATGTAATGATGAAACCGCAATGTCTTTTTTTTCTCATTTCCTATGTTTTCATATTTGAGTCACCAGCTAACCTGATTTTGTTTAATTCTACCATTTAGATTTTGGCAAAAATTTCAATACCAGCGTTATCAACCTAGGTGTCTGATTTGTAACTGAAATTTCAAATACAGCTGACTGTATTTTGAGGATGATCAAATTGCCTAAATTAATATAGCATGAATAATAGACATTTGCAGATTGGAAAACTTACATTTTCTATACTCTGATGACTATAGAGGTTGCAGTAGGTTTAATATGGCATTCATGTGCTTTCCACTGGGGCTTCTCATGTGTGGAGCTCATAGTTGAAGAATCACATATTACGAAAAAGCCTAAAGTCCACTTACCTTTTAATTGTGTTTCTACATGAAGTTTTTAAAGTGCCCTCGTGCTTTTGAATAGCAAGAACATTCCTCATTGGCTCTGAAGAGATTGAAACCCATTCACAGATGCTGGCACTGGTGATGTGGCTCCTTCAGCTCCACGTGGCCACAGAGCTATCTGCTGCATGGATCACGTCCGTATGCCTGTGAGACACAATTCTAGCACTGAACTGAAGTCAGTCTATGCTTTCCTCACAATGATTTCTTTTTAATGTGTTTCATACTTTATCCACACATCTTAGTGATAGATTATAGTCAGTGTATTAATAATATATTCCTTGGTTGTGCCTATAGATCTGTGAGTTATTGAAGCACACAGAAGAAATGTTGCCTTCCACTTAAGAATTGTTGTTTTTATTTAGGAAAGCTCTGTGTAGTAATGGATCTTAATTCTGTGTTATGTGCAGGGGAGATAGAGCGTAACTTCCAAAACAGTGAATTCCTCAAGTAAGACTCTTCATTCTTACTGAAGTTCCAGATTATTGGCAGAGCATTATGATACAGTGAGTTAGGCTGTTGCTTTCAATACTGATATTCCCTATCAGAGTGCTGGTTCAACATCTGGAAGTTCCACTTTTAATCTACCTTCCTGCTAATGTGCTGGAACAGTGGATAATGGTGCAAGTACTGGAACCCCTGTCACCCATAGGGGAGACTCAAAAGCAGTTCCTGGTTCCTGCTTCAGTCTGGTCCAGTACTGTTTATTGTGGCCATCTGGGGAGTAAATCAATAGATGGAAGACCTGTCTCTCCTCTCTGTCTCTGTCTCTCTCCCCACCCCTCTCTATGACTCTTCCTTTCTGTCACTCTGCCTTTCAAATCAGTCAGTGTTTAGGAATGTTCAGCATTATTTCTGTTATGAAGTGCTACTGGAACTGGCTTATAAAACATTTGAAGTATTTGTGATTTAGGAGAAAGTAGGATGTTGAAGACACATAAGAATTTTTTTTTTTTCTCACATAAGAATTCCGACATGGCAGGGAAGCTGCTCTTTGTGTTTATTCAGACTTAGCTCCTTAATCAGCTCAGCTCTGGCCATTGTGGCCAATTAGGGAGTAAACCAGTGGATGGAAAATCTGTCTGTCTCTCCTTCTCTCTGTAAATCTGCTTTTCCAATGAAAATAAATAAATATTTTTAAAGAAAACATTTTCCATTTCAGATTGAATTTACTTTATTTAGTCATATTGGCAAATTATCTATCTCATTTATTTGTTTATTTTCTTTGTTTTTCTCATTACATTGTTAGCGTTCATTGAACTGTTAGCTCTGTGATGTAAAGGGAAACATCTTTACTGTTCGTTCTTTAAATCACATTGCCTAGTTCTTGCTCAGTAAATATTTACTGAATAAGTAAGTAGAGGATCTTACAAATGTGATCTGATAATAATACATGATTTAATGTAAAAATTAAAATAAAATTTATACTTAAAAATTTCAGGAAAGCTCTAAGAATCATGTCAATGAGCCTTATTTTAAAACAAAAAATATTCCATAATATGAATAACTTTCTTTGATTTTGTCAAACTTTTACATTTCCAATTTGCCATCTCATCTATTTTTAAATAGTCTGTGTTTCGAATACTTAAATGGGAGGTTTTTGGGAGGGAACACACTATTCTTAGACTTTCATTCTGTTTTGTATAATTTTAATCATGACAATCTTTTTCAAATCCATGTTTATTTAAATATTTATTTCCTTTTGCATATGTTGGGGTTGAAAATATTGTTTTAATTAGCGGCATTGCTTTCTTGTAGCTAGATGTATTGCTTTGGCATTTGGCCAGAAGCAAAACAGAATCAACACAGTGTAATCTATGAAAAGAGAAACAAATCTTATTGCACGAGGCATTTCATCAGCTCTAAGCTAAGAGCTAGGCTTTACTGTAAAGTGGGTATACAGTGATTCTAACCATGTATTCTATGGTAGGTAGAGACGCCATCTGCAGTTCTCTGAAGAAGTTTGTTGATTTGCCTTGTGTCAGCCTCCAATTGAATTGGATAACACTAAAATTAAATAAAACGGGAGAAAAAAGATAATTATCAAAGAGTTTGATTATTTAACTAGTTTTTCTTCCATATTTTTTTCCAAAATAATTGCGACCTTTTTTTTTTTTAAAGATTTTATTATTGTTGGAAAGCCAGATATACAGAGAGGAGGAGAGACAGAGAGGAAGATCTTCCATCCGATGTTTCACTCCCCAAGTGAGCCGCAACGGGCCAGTGCTGCGCCGATCCGAAGCCGGGAACCAGGAACCTCTTCCGGGTCTCCCACGCGGGTGCAGGGTCCCAAAGCTTTGGGCCGTCCTCGACTGCTTTCCCAGGCCACAAGCAGGGAGCTGGATGGCAAGTGGAGCTGCCAGGATTAGAACCGGCGCCCATATGGGATCCCGGGGCTTTCAAGGCGAGGACTTTAGCCACTAGGCCACGCCACCGGGCCCAATAATGTCAACCTTTTTAAGCTCTGTAATATGACTATATTACAGACAGAATAAAATGAATAATACAGTTGGCGCTTCAAGAAAAATGACAACTGTTGATTTATGGTGTTCATATAGTATTGGCTATTTTATTATGGTAGGCTATGACTATTTTATTGATTAGCTTATCATGTCACAGTTACATGTTGAGATCTGTTTAATAAACCCCATACTTGTTGATTTCCCTCTATTTAAGACATAATGAGATCTTTTTGTCACATAGGAAGCCATCTCAGTTGCATTACTGTCAACTATTTGAATACTATGTCATAATCTCCCTAACAGAAAATCTTGGATATATACTATATTTAACACCATGCAAACAAATTCTAGCTGGATAGGCCACTCACCTCTTTTTAACGCAGGGTTATTGGAATCTGAATGGTGTAAAGAATGGAGTACTGCTCTCTGAGGATGACCACACAGCTCAAACACTCCCTGGCCAGGAGGTTTTCACTGTTTTGACTTGGTAGGAAACATGATTTCACGTTTACTCTATAAATGCGCATGGGGTTGCACATGGTACACCCTTACTTCATTGTAACGATATTCTCTCTAGGGTGCAGTGTAGTATGAGCATGACTTATAAAGGTTTCCACTAAAATTGTATCAAAACATTGTTGGGCATGGAGTTCCATGGCTGGAAAATGTCCCTGAAGCCAAGGAATCCTCATTGTAGCTATCCATAGAAAACCCCTACAATTTATACATGCTTCTTACTCTGGTTTAGGTCCTTCATGCATCTCACTAAGCAGTCTGTGTATTACATGTGAAACCTGCTTATCCAAGAAATTCCTTAAAAGCCAGTTAATTTTTTGAGAACAATGGCATCATGTTTCAATATATAATGTGTCTACAGACCTTTCCTGTTAAAGTCAATTTTGTTTAGTTCCAAGTAATGTGATAGAAGAGTTTGTTGTAAAATTATTTGCAAATGTGAAAGTCATGGATTTTTACCATGGATTTAGGAAAGGAGTTTAGTGTTTTCAGGCAGAGGACTTCCCTTGACAAATAAAGAGAGACAAATATTTGGGAAACAGAAACCACTTGAGATTTTAGCCTTTAGAAATAAAACTGTAGAAACGAAATTATTAAAAGTAGTTTTTTGACAAGCTCAGGTAAGATTTACAAATCAATCTCACATCAACACAGTGTACTTATTGGTAATTGTATCATTTGTTTTACATGAAAAAATCAACACTTTGCAGAGTTAGTGTATTTGGAAAACAGTTCACGACATATTTTTATTGTTTGCTATTCATTTACAATACCAATTACAGCCAACATTTGTAAACGTGTAGCTTTCACAATGCCATTTGGATATAATATTGGTGGATTTTAAAAACCACAAAATCCTTAGCTTTGTAACACATTCATAACAAATATAAACCTGAGCTGTGGTTTAGTGTGTACTACAGACACATCTAAATTTTTAAAAAATGTGAACTTTGGGCAATCCTTATGCATTAGGTTGAAGTTCACTTTCCATTGAAGATGGGATTTTAAATAATCATAGTAAAGCAACCATTGTTGTAATAGTGATTGCTTTTCTAAGTGTCAAATGTTGGCACTGAGAGAAAATTTGGAGACATATGTAAGATATTTTCTTGTCCTTGGGGATGCTGCCTTATTGTGTAAGTGCTTTTTACTTATATTTATATATTCATGACATGTGTAATTACAAATACTTATATTAATTATTGCATATGAGACATAGGTTTTTGCTTTACATATGTATATATATTTAAAAATCAATGTTACCTGAATCACCACAGGGTACCTCTGGGCCTCCTAATGGAAAAAAGAGAAATAATACATCTGAAGTTAGGGTGGAATTTGAAGAAGTTTTACAGTTCTGAACATTCATCATCATCATCATCATCATCATCATCACAGAAAGATTCATTGCATAGCCATTTATTGGGTGCTTGCACCCCATAAATTAGAATATGCCAAGAAAATTAAAAAAAAATGAAAACCCACACAGTAATATTATGTGTCACTGTTCAGGAGTAACTCAGACACAGTGAAAAATGTTTTGTGTTTAGCGAGGTGAGGCCAGGAGGAGCTTGTCATTGCTTTACAGTTTGTCAAGAAGAGTTTTATGGAGAAAGATTCTAAAGAAAAGAATGGAGTCTCTAGGTTTGCAGAAAAGAATCTATCAGGTATAAGTTACACAGGTATGAAGATGGGTAATTGACATTGGGTAAGAAAATCAGAGATGGAAAGGGAAAGATTTTGCTCTTAGGAGTGGTAGATTAACAGAATAGTTGGACTTCCCCATGTCCTTTCCAAGCAAAAGAGATGGCTAGAAACATAACTTTAGCATGGGTTTCAAAAATCATATATAACAAAACATCCCTGATAGGAGAGTGTCCACTGATGGATTCAGCTCATAGGATTGAAAGGGGGAGATAGTTGAGAAATGAAGATTGGAATAGCTTTGGAAAATATAATGTACGTTGAAGTAGCTGATACTGATCAAGTAAAGAAAAAACAAAATCTTGAAGGAAAAAGATGTGTATCTACCCAAGCCTTCCTCTAATGCAGACAGTGATGGAATTAGCTGAAGATGCAAGGTTTCATAATTTGAAATTTTTAGGAATTAATTTCTTAGATTTGCTTATTTGACTTGAAATGGGGGAGAGAAAGAGAGAGAGAGAGAGAGAGAGAGAGAGAAATCTTTTACTTACTGGTTTACTCCTTAAATGGCTGAAACTGCCAGGGCTGGGCAGAACTAAAACTGGGAGCCAAGAACTTCTTCAGAGTCTCCCATACGGATGTAGGTTTCCTAGGACTTGAGCCATCTCTACATCACTTTCTCAGGCAATTAGCAGGGAGTTGGACCAGAAGTGAAGCAATTGAGAACAAACTGACTACCATATAGAATGTTGGCACCACAGGTTGAATACTAGCTGGCTATGCCAGTGTGCCTGGCCCTAGGAATTAATTTGAAAAGACTACTGAAATATTCTCCCCTGTAATTCAGGGTAAGTCACAGGGAATTGACATTATCCTTAGAATATATATTTAGGTTAACCAAGTAGTGGCTGCTTGCTCCAGGATCATGACCATTATCATGGCCCTACTGCTCATTCAGTCTGGTTTCAGCTACCATGGAGACTAGCTTTTAGGACACAGCTTTCAAAATCAGATCAACATATTTCGGAGGTATGATTATCATCTAATCTACCTAAAGAATTATGTTACTGTGAGAAGTGATGTCTTAGAAACCATAAAGTGGTGATGCTAGAATGAATAGTTTTTGCTATCCTTTACAAGCTAAAAAGTACTCAGGCTTGTTGACAAAGCAAAGAAATGGTGTCAAAAATAATTTTAAAACCTTTTGACCTATAAGGTTTAAAAGAATTAGGCACAGATTCTTTGCTTTAAGCCTCTTGGTGACAAGAAATATGGTGTGCTGCCAGACTGTTTGATTGACAGTAGCGTTTGTAGTTTCAGCTGCTAATACAGTATGCTTCTTGTATATTCTGACAGAGTAAATATAGAAGACTATTTGTCACCTAGGTTGATGGATTACAAATAAGTGAGACAATGTGGTTAGAGTTCTGAATCATACGTGAAAAGTAAAAAAAATGCCCTTATATTATTTACAGTATGGCATGATTTAAGATTTATCATTCTTGCTGCATCAATATAAATGGTTGGGTATTAAAAGGATCATGATACTCATTTTTAAACATCTCTTTCCATTGCATAATCATTTACCCCAAGACTGCATTAATTAAGTGTACCAAAAACTGATTAAGATGAGGGGATTATTATAGATAGCTGTATTTATTTTTAAATATCATGATTCAAGTATCTTAAAAATTTTTCCACTCATAAGACCTATGACTAATGACATTTTTTCACACAAATAAAGTTTGCTGTTTTCAGTTGCTAGCTAATGTTCAAACTTGTGTACATTTAATCTTAGAACAGCGGCATTTCTTAAAAATCTTACTTGGTTAATAAACCTCTAATGATGTTGATTTGTTTTTGTACATTTTCAATTTATGAAAGTGTTATAAGTGGTATAACAATTTCAAAATGATATTGTGGACTATTCCATGATTAATATTTTCAAAGGATCGTGCTATTCAAGATGAAAAGATTATTAAGGTGATGTTACTGAATCTTTGGACTTGGAAAAGAAAATTTGCTTTTGAAAGCACATATCACCTTTCAAGACAAGAAGCAAAATTGGCATTTTTAGCATGCTACTGTTATCTTTATTTGCTGATAGAGAAAGAATCCAGAGATTTCCAAAACTTTAAAAGAAGGGGTATGGTGAGGTTCCCATTACCCAATGTTGAAAACAGAAAAACAACAACAACAAAAAGAAAGGAAGAAAGAAAGGAAGGAAGGAAGGAAGGAAGAAAGATAGAAAGAAAGAAAGAAAGAAAGAAAGAAAGAAAGAATGAAAGAAAGAAAGAAAGAAAGAAAGAAAGAGAAAGAAAGAAAGAAAGAAAAAAGAAAGAAAGAAAACACCACCAACCCTGCACACATAAAAGGATGGGAACAAAATGGAAACAATAGCTATGACATTTTATTTTAGAACTTAAAAAAAATTACTACTCTAAATAAAACATAACATATGCGGTCTATTTGTTTTCATTGACATAATTAATACAATATTATGTTGAAGTCCACGAAAGTATAAAAGCTAGTGTTCTAGAACTGTAACTTCTTGTCATAACACTATCATTTCATAATAGATTCTCTTGAGTTAATTGTTTTTTGATGTCTACCTTTGAACACCACTTTTGCTAAATGAGAGGAAATATATTGAATCTTCACTTCAATTGTGGCTACTTGTGATTAAGTTTAAAGATCTGTAGCACAAAAATATTTTATCATTTTACTTGAGTCTCCATTATCACGTATTTGCCACTTAAAGCTATCTGCCTTTGATTGTAATTGCTACTTGAGCAATAGCAGAATTGGATTTCAATTATTTAAATAAATCATAATTCAATACTTTGAAGTATATAGTATTTAAAAAACAGCACTATACGCTGGGACTCCTTGAGTGACACAAACTGGGTTTGAATTCAGCAGTTGAGAATTCTTCTAATGCATTCTTAAATTTATAAATCATCTGTATGCTATGAAACTTCTTTTATAATCTTGTTCCACAAACAGAACATCGTAACTCAATAATAATTAGTTGCTACATTACTTGAATATCAGCTTGATTTTTCACAAGTTGAGAGAAAGATTAGATGAGTATACAGGCTTCAGTTGAATGGCTGATGTTAAATATAACAAACATCTTGTTAAGACTTGAAACCAGAGGTTGCGTGTCACAGACTAGGATTTCAAACTAATGGGATCAAACCTGTATAACTAGCAAAACTGAGATTTCAATTTATTATTCTGCTTTTAGAGGGAAAAAAAAAAATCAGTGGTCAAATGTGAGAACTTTAAACATCTTGTAGTCCAGATGAAGAGACTGAGGCGTAAGGTAAAGATGTGCTATAACAAAGATTACACAGTGGTCCTTGGGTGATGGAAATTGAAAACAGTGTTGCTCTTACCACACCACTTGATTACTGATGAACCAGGATGAGTTTCCTGAATACGTCCTGACACTCTGTGGTTAAGATTTCTTGTTCTATTTCTCAGAATAATACAGCATTATATGATGCTTACTTGTTTTGTATTTTAAATATATATTAAACAGCAAGAAAGGAAGGGACAATGAACATATAGATACACCATAGACCTGAGTTTGCAGACACCAAGACTCACTTCTATCTGCTCTTGATATGTTTGTACTACAGAGAACGGAGAGGTGTATGGGATATTACCACATGGGTTTGCTCTTCCGTCATTGAGGGGATAGCACAAAGTATTCCTCCTGCTGCTTTTGTTCATGGAAGATAACTTTAAGAATATAAAAACTGATGATGCTTTATGCTTATGTACAGCTATGGTCTAAACAATTTAGACCATTTAATCATTTAGATCATTTAATTTGATAGTTTCTAGCAATTTGATGCAATTCATCAATAATGAACTGCCCAAACTATGGATGGAAGTCTACAGAATGTATTTTTCCAAATGCAGTGTAAGCATGTAGCTATCCAGCAATATAAGAAAGAGAGTACAAGCCAGTAGCATGAAGCAGGAAGTACAACCTGTATGCCCTGTTTTGGACAGACTTATTTTCGGTACCCATTATTTTCAGGCATTCTAGTAAACATAGGCAGAAATGCCATTGCTTTTTTCATGGTTTGCTGGTTTGTTGTTTGATTTAGATACATTATTAAAATATTGTGAAGTGTTAAATAGTGCTATATATTATAATGCATGATAATTTTAGTATGCTATCCTCAAAATATTTCTGTGTGGTGGTATTATTACTTGAGATCAATGATAAATTTAGGAGTCTTGCACCCCTAGATTTCAAATTGATTATCATCTTCACCAAATTTCTGGTTTATCTATATCTTATGACACATTTGGAAACTGAAATTACTTCCAGATTTACAGTGTGAAAGAAAATGAGGGGACATTTTATGGAAAGTAAAAAAAAAAAAACCACATAAAATAATAAAGTTAACCAACAGTTGCCATTCTGAATTCATTGAGACTTGGCTACACTGGTAAGCAATTGTTTGTACCTGGAGTTTAACTGTGATACATTTTGCATTAATTTTTGGCAGTATGGTCATACAACTTCCCACTCACATTTGGCATTTTATTTGGGGTCTGAGAATAATTTTAAAAGTACACAGGGCATTCCAATTACTGTATTGCTATTGATACTGTTTGACCTATCCAACAATATTCATGCAAAATCTAAACCCAAAAGGGAAAACTTGTTCTTTTGTCTAGCAGAAGCCTAGAAGACCATGCTATAACTAATGGACTAAGTAAAGCAAATTGAAGTAGAATGTACCTTAAATTCAGTTCAAGCAAGCATTTATTTATAACTTTGGCAAATATAATTAGCTATTATGGTTTTATGTCAATTAGTTGAAACAGTAGACTATATGAACCTTGGTAAATGTACCCAATCTTAAAGGATTTTATGAAATTTCCAAGATAAGAAGTATATCATAATTATGTAAGAATACATCATGTAAACAACATTTGTACCAAGGAAGAAATATCTTGTGACCATCAAGTTGGCAATGGTTGATTTTAATGTAGCTTTGTCCTTAATAATGTGCTATGTCTCTGACTTTTGGATTTTAAACATGTAAGATGCAGTCATTTATTGAGCACTGTGAAGCTGCTGTGCATAAGCCACTATATTTAAACCTCAAAAAAAACAGCTCTGTGAAATGGACCTTGTATTTTCAGATACATTTCACAGATGGGGAAGTTAAAGCAAAAGCAAGTCAAGTGATTTTATTTCCTCCAAGATCACAAGACGGACCAGGACTTTGGTCTCCTGGTACCCTGTCTTCCCAGCTACATCACACAGGGCCGCAGCTTGCATTTCTGTAAAAACAATTCAGGAAGCATCAGAGACTTCACCAAGAGCTCCTCCCATCTACACATTGTTTGGTGGCAAGGTCCTTACAGTGCTCCTTTGATCAATGAATTCTCTGGGAACAAAAATTCTTTCATAACAAAATGTTTTTAAAAACTCTTCTTGGATTGTTGAAGTGTGATAGCCAATATTACAGCTGTGAGACAAAAATACATCACTGGATGGTTTCTGTTTGTCTTTGCTCAGCTGAAGAGAAGCAGGGCCAACTGTGAACAGAGCTGAGAGCCTTTTGAAAGTTCTTTTCCAATTTTAATCTGCCAAATATTGAGCGGTTACTTCGTGCCAGTGTGTTAGATACTGTGCATTTGTTTCTTTTTTAAGTAGTTAGTTTTATTATCTCCTGCTCTCATCTTTTTGCCCATCAAGCACCATCCCTCCCTCACCCTTGAGAGAGGGAGTATGTGTGATGACACAATTGCATTCATGGACTTAGAAACAATTGCACTTCATTTTGAAAATGATTCTTCTTGTCTCAAATGTATTTGTATTTTTAAACCTCTGAGTGGTACACACCACAATCACCGGTGAACTTGTAGAAAGGCTTTGTTGAACACCACTTAGGTATTTTAAATCATTATATTTTTAATTAGCAGACCAATCTTTTGCACTTAGAGAAGACTTATCTCCCGTGAAAGAGGCTGCCTCTTCCAGAAGCAGAGCCTAGTCACCAGTAAGGAAGTTTGAAGAGCAGTTATTTAAAACAGAAGTGTCAAAAGAATCAAGATCTTACAGGCTTTCCATTCTCAAATTTATACTTTAATTTTTTTCCATGCCTGAATTATTTATCCACACATCCATCCATTCATTCTTCAAGTATTTATGGTTTGCTGAAAACAATGGCTAAGAAGCACCTTTTTCTCATAAGGATCACATTGTCTATTAGGGAGAGATACAATCATTCATATGAATAGCATTGCTTTTAGACCAAACAAGGAGGGCATCCTTCCCTAAACTATGTGTGTTGAAAAACATCTCTCTCTGGTCTCATATTTTATTGTGCCCTTTTCCATGGGGTGCAGATTTAGGGAGCCAAGGAAATGTACCCAACTGGAATTTGTCTCCTTATTGATGTGACGGGATTCTCCACAGGTCCCTCTCTTGTGTTATATCTCTGGTGTACGGTTACCTATCCTTCAAATATAGTGCATTGTAAAATGCTTGCAGGTGCAGTGAATGGAGGTTGGACTGGACTGTGATGTCCACATGTGAATTTGGGATGCTACTGCAGTGTAAAATAAAGTTGAGGCAATGAAGTTGGCTTAAAAGAGAAGTTGGTGTAGTCCTGCGGTTGGGTGCAGCTTTCCTTTGGCAGCAAGTTCTGGCTCAGAACTTCAAGGAGGTTAGTAATTGTAACTTTTAACCTGATTGTCCAGAAAATTATTTCTCAGGGTAGGAGGAGAGAATATTCTCCCTTAAAATGCTAGTTAACTATTCTTCAATGTGTGTTACAACTTTTAAATATTTGGATATATAACCAATCGGCTTCCATTTGTGCTCTTTCCCTAGAAACTACAAATATTAAAGGATAGCTGGACTTGGAATTAAGGGTCCTAAGATGAGGAGGCATACAACCTTGATGAATTAAGTAGCACTTGATCTAGATGTCGAGCAAGGACAAATGAAGAGACACTGAGAAGGAATGGCAGGGCTAGAGAGGGTGTGGAATGGATAAGTACATTGTCCACATGAGTCACAGCAAAGGTACAACAAATTGAATAAATTACTTTGTAACACAGGTTAATTGGCTGGATCTTAAAGTGCAGGTGGAGCACAGCTGACTAGAAAGCTCATGAAGTTCCTTCAGGTTCTCTCACTACAGTAGTGTCTGATGGTGTTTTGCTCTAAAGATTTATTTATGTATGTATGTATGTATGTATGTATGTATGTATGTATTTGTTTTATTGCATAAGCAGATATATAGAGAGGAGAAGAGATAGAGAGGAAGATCTTCCATCTGACGGTTCACTCCCCAAGCGGCCGCAACAGCTGGAGCTGAGCCTATCTGAAGCCAGGAGCCAGGAGCTTCTTCTGGGTTTCCCACATGGGTGTAGCAGTCCCAGGATTTGGGCCATCCTCGACTACTTTCCCAAGCCATAAGCAGGGAGCTGGATGGGAAACAGGGCAGCAGGGATTAGAACCAGTGCCCATATGGGATTTCAACGCATGCAAAAAGAGAACTTTGGCTGCTAGCCCACTTTGCTGGGCTCTGGATGGGTTGTTGAAGGAGTGGAATTTTGGTTAGAAAGGGGTGGCCAGATTGCAATCTGGAATCATGTCTGCATGAACAGTTTATTTAATTGACAAAGATTTCCTATGTTTGCAAAAGAAAAAAAAAAAGCACATTACTTGTTTGAAACACACACACACAGGGCAGGGAGGTGAGGGTCATTTTCTATCTGACAGTTCACTCTCCAAATGCTTTCCATAGCTGGCGTTGAGCCAGGCTGACTGATGCCGGAAGTCAGGTAACTCAGCCCAGGCCTTTTGGATGAGTGGTGTGGACCCAAGCTCTTGAGCCTTTACCTGTTCACTACCAGGGTGATCATTAGCAGGAAACTGAAATCAGAAGCAAGGCTGCTACAGCAACCCAGGTATTTTGACATGAGATGTACCCACATCTCATGTTCGAAACGATGTGTCAAATGCCCACCTCTACCTAAGGGAATTTCAAGAAATGGGTTATTGTTTTCATTTTCCAATATAGTTGAGATTTACTTTTTCATTCCTAACATATTTTTACTTTATATCTAATGTTGAATCCATTGTCTCCCCCATCAAATGTTAATTCACCTCTGAGTTCAAAATTTCCTAGAGAAGTAAGTCCAGAGAAGTTACAGAAACCCAGCCACAATTCTCTAAAGACCTTGGGAGCCAAAAGAATGTGGGTATGAAAGTGACCAAATATTCATGCGTTGGATATTTTTCAACTAATGGACAATTGGTGGCAAGATGTTTTAGCAATTTCACTGAATAAAGGTGTCATACCAAACTAAGACAGTGGAGGGAAAACATGTGTTAAATAAAATAGCAAGACCTAATATTTGATTGGAAATGTGTGATGGAAAGATTCAAAATGAGTTTGGAATTTCTAATTTTAGGATTTTAATGGATGTTGTATTGATTTTGGGGGAGTTATATTCAGTTTTAAATACACTGAATTAATAATTGTGTGTGATATGTAGGTGGAGCCATGTGGCAGGCAAAGTAGGTGGCTCTGAAACTTAATGTAGGCAGCTAGGCTGGCTGGGACTGTCTTTGGATGTGTATGTGCTGACACACATCCATGTACACATACCCAATACCTATGTTCATTTGCAGGCACAACGATGTTACGCACATGTCTTTATGAGCTTTTTTATGTCTGCATGGAAATTATCAGCACAACTTTGAAAGCACCAAATAAAGTGAATCAGACAAAGTATTTAACTTTACTGAACTAGAAAGCTGATGACAGAACCTTGCATAACTCACATACTTCAGAAGTGTACAGAGGAAGAAAGCAACAAAAACTCAAAATTTTAGAAATCACAAGCGCAAATTTTCCAATAAGGAATTATTGACAATGTAAATTAAGCAGTGTTGCTAAAAAGTGCCATTTAATAACTGAGAAAGTCATTGGAGGTTTTTTAAAGTACGGCTTAAGGATGAAGAAAAAGTAACTTCCACTGGGATGAGAAGTGACTTTGCAGTGGGGGGGTGAAGAAAGTCCTATGAAGAGTATTGTTACTCTCCAGAGTTGTTATTACGTATCAGTTTTTTTGCTTTTTATTTATTGAACTTTATATTTTATACTTATTGAACTTTATATTTACTTGTTGAACTTTGTGTTTAAGCCTTTAGATTATAATACAAATTAAAAATCTATTATCTCAAAAATTAAAGAAAGTGGACCCAGATTGATGACTCAATGTTAAATACTTGCCTTGCAAGCACTGGAATTCCATTTGGGCATTGGCTCCTGCCCTGGCAGCTCCACTTGTTATCCAGCACCCTCCCTGTCACTGAGAAAGCGGTGGAGGATGGCCCAAACCCATCTTGCATCTTGCGCCTGCATGGGAGACCTGGAAGAAGCTCCTGGATTCCAGCTCCTGGGTGCTGGTTTTGCATTAGCTCAACTCAGGCCATGTTGGCCTTTTGGGGAGTGAACCAGTAGGTGGGAGATTTTTCTCTGTGTATCTTATTCTACCTGTCAATCGGCCTCTCAAATAAAAGTAAATGAACCTGTAAAAATTAAAGAAAAAAGGAAGAAGGAAAGTAGGAAGAAGATTAAGAGACAAATGAAATTGCAGTACTCTCAAAATTGCATTTTTATATGGAATCTGTCCTCTTTGTATTAATACATAGGAAAAATAAAGAAGCATCCTAAATAATAAAGAAAAGTATATTTTTTCAAAATAGGAAAAGGTTGTGCAGAAATAAAAGAGAGTGCACTGTACAGCAAAGCAAGCGATCTCTCTGTGTCTCGTCTATCAATTTCAGGTTCACAGAGGCTTGAACATGTTCATTGTGGCTCAAGGAGTGAGATCCCAGGAGACACAGGCAAGTGAAATTAAAAAATGATGCCAGAGAAGATGATATGCTGGTGGTGATCTTCAGGAAGTAAAATTGCTGGGTAAAGGATGTTCCAGGCTTGGCTGAGGTGAGATGTTATGAAAGGAGTATCAATGAGTTACTCATTACTCTGGTATGATTTTTTTTCAGCTCTCTCCATTGATAATAGCATTGTTTGGAATAGAACAGGATGATGGGGAAAATGTAGGATTCTTAGGGTAAGAGAACAGATAATAGACCACAAGTAATGGGAATTGAAGTCAGGCAGGGAAGAGATGAGAATATGGACAGTCTTAGCTGAACACAGCCAGCTCAGGGCTCAGATACATCTAAGGGAGGTGTGAGTAAGAAAACAATGTGAGGTAACTAGAGTGTTAGATCACTGTATGTTAGATTACTGCACAATGTAAGCAGTAAGAGGTGTTTAACAGGTTCATTGGGAGTCCGTGTGTTACTCAGGAGTAGAGACGCGTATTGCACCGTATCTTTACTTCTCACTATGCCAGTCTCCATTACACAGTTCCTCTAGATGAATATATGTGTGTGCATGTTTACCTCTGTATCTACTGATCTTGTATTTTACATGAAAGTTGCCTTATATCAGAGATAATATATGATATGGAATATTTTGTCAGGAGGATTCTAGACTTTCTGCTGTAGTCCATACTAAATAGAAAAATGATGGACTTGTGACTGCTGCTGATTGTTCGAAATTGAGTTTGGGAACCAGGAAGTCAATCTGGGTCTTCTGTGTGTATAGCAGGGATGGGGATCTAATTACTTGAAGCATTACCGTTATTTGCTAAAGTGCATGCTAGCAGAAAACTGGATTAAGAAGTGGATTTGGGACTGGAACCCAAGCACTCAGATAGAGCATATGAGCATCCACAGTGGCATCATAAACACTGGGCCAAATGTTCATCATTAAAATTATTGAAATGCGTGATTCAAATTGATTGAAAGTAACAATTGTTCATTTTAACAAGGTGTAGAAACCATAGATGTTGATTAAAATGTTGGCATTTCCCAAGGTTAAATTTTCAGAAAGAATATATCCAGAGGGCCTGGTGCGGTGGCCTAGCGGCTAAAGTCCTCACCTTGCATGCGCCAGGATCCCACATGGGTGCTGGTTCTAATCCCGACAACTCCACTTCCCATCCAACTCCTTGTTTGTGGCCTGGGAAAGCAGTTGAGGACGGCCTAAAGACTTGGGACCCTGCACCCGCTTGGGAGACCTGGAAGAGGTTCCTGGTTCCCTGGCTTCTGATTGGCGCAGCAGTGGCCGTTGTGGTCACTTGGGGAGTGATTCACTGGACAGAAGATCTTCCTAATTGTCTCTCCTCCTCTCTGTATATCTGACTTCGCAACAAAAATAAATAAATCTTAAAAATAGAAAAATAAATCCAGCAAAGAGAGAAAGATATCATTGATTTTTCTTCATATTTTAAAGTTTTTATGATGTCAATTTATTACTACTGGATGTTGATGTTAACATTTTGAGGATCTTATAACTTACTGATTTACTTTTAGTATCTGTGTTAAAAACAGTGAGGGAGTTTAGGAGAAGGAAGCAAATTTACTTGCCGTTTTGTTGTTTGTTAGTTGGTGACCTGAAGCCAACCACCTATACTGAACAGAATTGTTCCCAATACATAAAGGAAGACATCTATCTTTAGGGTGATTTGTGGAGATCAAATGCATATATAAGTGGTTTTTTTTCTTTTTGGGTGTGTCACTAAGTGGGAGGTGAGACTTAGAAGGCAGCTATGCTCACCACTATAGAACCAATGCAGCAAAGTGAGTCATAATTGATGTGGCCGTTCTCTTCCGGAGGGTGTTGGAAATAGCGGGGTGTTCTCCCCAGCTGGAGTGCCAGTACAACCTGAAGCATTGGCTTGTCTTGTCGATTAAGAACATTTAAATTCATAGATTAAATAAACACCCTTTGTTCATTCATTTTAGGGCTAGAAATTTGGTACAATAGTTAAGCTGCCACTAGTTACAATCACATTTCTTCCTGGGATGTGTGGCTGTGGGTACTGGAACCTGCTCTGATTTCCGATTCCTGCAGGTGCACACTGAGTGGCAGTGCTAACAGCTCAAATGTTGGGTCTCTGCCACCCTGGAGGAATATCAGAATTGAATTAGGGAGAGAATCATCAGACAGGAGTGGAGGTACCTCTCTCTCTCTCTCTCTTTCTCTCTCTCTGTCCTTTTTCAGTAACATTTATGAAACATTAAGGAAGAAAATGTATTACAAATAGATTTTATTACACTAATCTTTTGTGTAAGGTAAAAGCTCTTAGGCTCCAGTTCACAAATGAGCTATTTTTAAACTGGTTGGCTTTGAATACATATTTTAGAGACAAACTTAAATATTTTTAAAAATCCTGTATTATAAGTAGATGGTTGATCTTAGTACCATCTCATTTGTAATTGGCTGTTAATCAGAAGAGTAATCAATTAGTGATAATCAACTTAGAAGTCTTTATAAAAGAAAACACTTTATACATATGCATTTTTGAAATGTCACTTTGAAACAGAATAAAACTCTTTCCCAATAGGTCTCTAAATGGATCTTGAGAAAAAAAAATACAAAAAAAAATTAGAAGTGTCACCAGAGCTTTTCTTTGTCTTGTAAGGATAGAGTAGTAAGGGCTGTGGGCCAAATGAGGTTTGCATTTGTGTCTGACAGCTGGCTAGGTGCCCTGCCTACATCTACATACAGCCCCCGGTAACAATGCCCTGAGGTGAGTGCACTTGTGCCCATTTTATGGATGAGCAAACTGAGAAGTAGAGATAAGGGAGCTAGTTCATTTTCACTGCAGA
Organism: Ochotona princeps; assembly: GCF_030435755.1. Classification (NCBI taxonomy): domain Eukaryota; kingdom Metazoa; phylum Chordata; class Mammalia; order Lagomorpha; family Ochotonidae; genus Ochotona; species Ochotona princeps. The sequence continues at coordinate 34,826,459 of NC_080838.1, forward strand.
AGGAAAACCTTTGCAGATTTTGACACAAGGTGGAGCTACAGAAGCTGAGAAAGCTTGTTCAGAATAAACAACTGTACGCATCTTATTCTGTTGAGATCATACTTGTGAATGAGCAAAAGAGTTGAATTATATATGTTAGGTTCAAATCCTGTATGCTTTGAGGCAAGCAGCATAAGCATGTCTTACCTGGAGATCCTCACCTGTGAAGTGAGAAAGGATGCATGCCCTTTAAAGAGAACGAGATAAAGCACTCCGGGGAGACGCATGTTTTACAGAGCTTGGAAGGTGGTTGAAGGTTCCAACAAGGCCACTGTTTGGTTTATGTTTTGCTTGCTTACTTGCTTGTTTCATTTATTTATTTTTACTGGCAAATCTGTAAGTAGGGTTAGAAAAATATCTGGTTTTGACACTTATAAAAAATGGTCTTGCTAAACTCAACTGTATCAGAAAACTTAACTTTTTTGAATTTTATGAAGGGGATCAAATGTTCCTAAGGTTTGCCAGGGAATCTGAAATTATCTTCTTTAGGAAAATTATCCTTGGGTCCCTGAACCACACATGCTTCTTGGACAGTTTATTCTAATAGGAAGAAGCCAATCATAGGGAATAAAGGTCTGAGTAACATACAGCTTTTCAACCTACAAATTTAATTTGGTAACAGACAGGACTGGTGTATACTCAGTGTTAACAAGAATTCAATATATTCACAGGTAGAAGCAGTAACTGGACATCCACAAGACCTGCCACCCCACAGTCCTCCACTGCTACATGACTGTATCTTGACACTGTACACGTGTATGGTTTTTGTATCATAGCATCTTCCAGAATTGTGGTTATACCTTTCCATAAAATGCCTCAACATCCCAAAGAAAGACAGTTGCTTCAGCAAAAAGCAAACAACATATTTTACTGGCTGGGAATAAAATAAACACAAAAGATCCCTGCTCAGTGGAATTAATAAAGTGCCACGTGGCAGGCCATATGAAATTCATTGTTTAATATTAATGGTAAGCTTAGGTATGTAAAGCAAGACCTTCTATTATTTCTACATGAAAGTATTAGAATCAGACGTAAGTGAATCTCAAAAGGAGAGAAATTTTGTTCATTTTCTATAAGCATCCAGAATTTCAGATGCTTATTTAAAGCTTATCTCAATTACCTAAACACAGTTAAGTCTGCAGATCTTAGCAGAGCAGGATTGCATGTGAGATTTTCAGCATGTAAGTTGGCAAATACAAAATATACAAATACTGAAAAAAAGAGGTGTTTGCTGTCATGTTACACTATTTCAGAGGTCTAACTGGTAATGTCAAACTAAAAAGGCAAAAATTACAATATTTAACTTGACGAGTATTTAAGAATCCATTTATTTGTAGCGCCCCAGGTTGATAGCTGACATGGTTCCTATTGAGAAAGGACTGTTGCCTGTAACTGCGTGTTTCAGGAGTACCATGTGTTTGGTTTTCACACATTAATTATGCCTATAAGTATAAAGGAGGAGAGTCTATCAGCTTCATGAGTACCTATTATTTGAGAAAGTAAGTTTGCAAGTTAATTTAGACAACTCTTTTATTGCAATTATTCTGGGAAGCCCTCATCATCTTTCAACCATAGTTAGCAATGCATGTGACACATCATGACAAACTGAAACAGCAGGAATGCTTAACCATTTATTACAGATTTGTAAATTTCAGAAGAAAAAACAAAAGATTTCCAAATAAAAATGGAATAATTTATTAATTTATTGGCCACCTTTGGATATAAATGGCACTCAAAAATCTTATAAATCTCTTCTCCTTAGATGACCAAATCTGATCATTCTAGGAAAACTCATTTTGTTTATTGAAAAGGTAAAGAATTTCTGGAAGGAGTATGGAGCATGGAAAGGAGATTTTTTTTTTTTAAAGACTTATTCATTTTATTACAGCCAGATATACAGAGAGGAGGAGAGACAGAGAGGAAGATCTTCCATCCGATGATTCACTCCCCAAGTGAGCCGCAATGGGCTGATGCGCGCCGATCCGAAGCCGGGAACCAGGAACCTCTTCCGGGTCTCCCACGTGGGTGCAGGGTCCCAATGCATTGGGCGATCCTCAACTGCTTTCCCAGGCCACAAGCAGGGAGCTGGATGGGAAGTGGAGCTGCCGGGATTAGAACCGGCGCCCATATGGGATCCCGAGGCTTTCAAGGCGAGGACTTTAGCCGCTAGGCCACGCCGCCGGGCCCGAAAGGAGATTTTTTTTAAGGGGAAGTAGATATATTGCAAAGTATGAGTAAGAAGGAAAATAGAATATTATCAGAAAGGCATACAGGACTGGATGGTCCTATCTCAAAAACTGTCTTCAGTCATAAACAGGAGCATAAATTGAAAAATTGGGATAAACATTCAATAAAATATTTTTCATTAATTCATTTTTCAATGTAATTTTATAAAGGGTCCTTACACCTAGCAGTAATTTATGCAGATTTTAGAAGAGTCATCAAATTTCCATAATTGCTGAGACACTGTAGGTAGCTGTGACTAACATTAGTTATTTGGGCTCAAATAATCTTAAGATGCATATTATAACCATCCTAAATTATTTATAGCAGGAAGTTATCCTTAATGCAGTAAATCATCTTGGTGGGTTTGATATAACATAGGACAAAGAAAGGTTTAGGCTTAGCAATGTCAATTTGGAGAGAAACTGAGGAATCCTGATTTAAGAATGAGACATACCAGAGGCAGAGGAATATACTGGAAAAATCAATTTCAATGTTTATGTGCTCAGCTATATGGATCTGAATTGCTGTAGCTACAGACATCAAACTGTGTGTTGATCAGGAGGAGAGTATATACAACTCTTCTAGTATATCTAATTAGTGTTGTCCTTAAACTTTGTGGTTCATTCATACTTGTTATTTCATTTCATATTTTTGTACAATGTTTTCATTCCTTTCCTCAGATTTGTATATACTGGTGTAAATAGCTCTTCCTTGTTTATGTTATCCAATAACAATTTTTCTTGAAAGGGAACATATAGAAAGGTATACACCATTTATTTTCGGAATGTCTGTAGCACACTGATTATTTGCTGACAGGAAGAGGCATAGATCAAATTACATCATTAGTGAATTATATTATGAAATCTACAAGTTGCTTCAGTACATAGAGAATGACAAAGACTTGTGGAGCTTCGTAGGGTTGACACATTTCTCTGGTTTTGTAATCATTTTTGCATAAAGTTTATTTATTTTCATCAGCTTGAAAGGCAGTGTAAGAGAGTGCGAGTTAGTCAGAGAACTTGCCCCCTACCCTCGGTGCTTCACTCTTTAAATGCTTGTATCAGTCACAGCTGGACCAGGTGGAAATCAAGAGGCTAAATCTCCATCTAGATTTTCCAAGTGGGCAATGGGAGCCCAAACACTTGGTCCATCGTTTACTGATTCCCTGGAGACAAATTAGCTGCAGCTGGACCAGAAGCAGAGCAGTCCCCACTCTAACCAGCACTCAGGCATGGGGTGTGGACTTCTGCAACTGGCACCTTAACCTGTCGCTGTACAATGTTCACCCTAAGATTTTAAGAGAAAAAAGATTTTTCATTTGACGTAGGATCTACTTAATCTGATTCTTTAGAGGAGAAGTCTGGCAACTGAATGTCAGGTGGTGATTCTTCTGAGTAGGCATGTTTGATAAACACTACATAAATTCTCAGAGAAATGTGTTATTTGGTCTGAAGAGTGGAGATGCTTATTACGATGAAGTCTATTTTGGTCTGCTCTTGAAGTTGGTCACCTTTGTTGGTTAATACTTGTTGACTCTCGTGGTTGAGGGTCAGTTGACTCCTGTCCCATGGTTGTGAGCTGCATCCTTATCCCTAATCTCTCAAGTCTAAACAGAAATAAATACAAGATTTAACAACACTGATAAGTCAACAAAAGAGTGTGTGTGTGTGTGTGTGTGTGTGTGTACCTCATTAAAGCTGTTATAAACAACAACAATTTTTATTTAAAGCTTATGTCTCTTGCCAAAGGATGGTTTCTGGATGTGAACTGCAAGCTCATTTAAACCAGAACAATTCCAAGGAGTGCAGAACATATATAGCTTACTTAACAAGGATGAACTTGGAGGGGCTGGTCCTGTGTCACAGCCAGTTTAGCTGCGACCTGTGACACTAGCATCCTAGCTGGTTGCCAGGCCAAGTCCTAGCTGTTCCACTTATGATCCAGCTCCCTGCTAATGTTTTGGGAAATCAACAGAGATGGCTGTCATGTCCCCATATGAGAAACCTCTGTGAAGCTCATCTGTTGCAGGCCTGGACATTGTGGCCATTTGGAGAATGAACCAGTGAGTGCAAGATCTTCCTTTCTGTTTCTGTCTTCCTCTGCTTCTCTTTTTGAACTGCATTACAAATAAGTAAGTATTTTTAAAAATGAGGTTGGAAATATTTCTGAATTCAAAGCAAAAAATTAGTCTATTACTGATTGTTTGAGGTAAAGAAGAAAAATTAAAGATTTATTTACTTTGAAGTCAGAGCTCCAGAGCTCCAGAGAGAGGAGAGAGGAGAGAGAGAGAGAGATCTTCCACTTGCTGGTTCATTCCTCAAATGGCCACAATGACTAGAGCTGAGCTGAGGCCAGGATTCAGGAGTTTCTTTTGGGACTCCCACGTGAATGCAAAGGGCCGAGGAGTTGAAGCATCCTCTGATGCTTTCCCAGGCCATAAACATGGAACTGCATTGGAAGTGGAGCACCTGGGACACTGATAGGTGACTATTGGAATGCCAATAGTGCAGGCAAAGAACTAGTCTGCTCTGCCACATTGCCAGTCATTAAAAAAATTTAAAAATGTATAAAAAAACTGTCTTTATAATCTGATTATTATTGTACGGAACAAGATGAAATTTTGTAATGAAATGAGGATCTATGAAAAAATAGATGTTGATAAAGAGGAATAAGAGTCATGATCTCAAATAAAAGTAAAAATAGGGACAGTAATCACAATTATTGGCCAGTATTCCTCTTCATCAATATTGTGCATAAGCTAGAGCCAAGTTGAGTCGACATGAAGACATTGCTCCATCTTCTGGGCTCTTGGAGAACTTTATGCGGACTTTTATTCTTGTATCTGTCACCTTTGGTATAGTTATCTATCTTCCTTATCGAGTTCCTTGAGCTTCCTAAGACAAGAAGAGTGCTTTGTTTTAATTCTTGTATCCTGAGATCCTAGCATTAGCTGATATAGAGCCATAGCACAATCATTTGAGAAATAATTGACAGGTGGGATCAAAGGGAATACAGTCCTTATCCACAGGGCTACTCTATAAAGACTCAACCAGAAGAATGATTGTCCTGTGTAATTGAAGTCATCTCTACCATTTAAGTTGCAAGTGGTTAATAATTGAAGAACAATCATGGTTTTCAAATCAAACATTTGATAAAGTATAGTAGTTACCTGTAGAAAATACATAAAGGCATCAATCAACCTTGGCTATTTTTCTTAAACTTGAAATCATCTGAGCATCGCTTAAAAAATTAGGAAATGTTGAAGCTGAACAGGTCCAAAGGACAATTTAGCCCTCTGGTTTTAACATTTGTATGATGAGGTCCTTTAATTCTACTTCTAGATTGCTAGCTTTCAGTGCTTTGGAGCCAACACCCCGCCCCCCCGGACACTCAGAACCTTCTATTGCAAGGATTTCCTGGTTTTGGTTAAAAAAATCTCCTCTTTAACTAGCAGTTATTATTGGATGTTATCACTCTCCACTTGTCTACCAAATGAGTCTAGCCCCTCTTCATTGATGACTTCACAAGCATGTAATGAAAACAGCCAGATGCTTGTGAGTTTTCTCATTCTCATGTTCTCAGACACTGGAAACAACACACTGTTGCAGACGAAAGTTGTCTGTGTGTGCACTGCTGTTTGTTCTTGTCGCTGGTGAATATAAGTGCAGGGTAAGACAGCTGGCAAACACCCACGCAGAGTTCAGAGGAAGCTGCTGACAGAGCAACTAAAGAGGTAAAGTTCTTTCAGTCTGGGCAAAACAGGATGAGTAAATATTATTCTCATGGCCAGGTATCTGTGGTTAATATTTTCAAAACCTCAAAATAGAGGGTGTTCTGAAGGGGGAAATTTCAAAATAAACAGGGATGATATTTTCTGCAACCGTTTGCTATTGTCATCTCTGCTGTTGCCAGCCTCAATTTCAGAGCACAGGGATTGACTTTAGAGAAACATAAAACACCATTTTTTCTTCATCTCGTAGCAGGGTTCCTAGGTACATGTCCCACTTCTGTTTTCAATCCTGCTTCCAGCTAATATGCAATTTACTAGGTAGCAGTTGATAAGTTCAATATTCCAATCTCTTCCAGGCGTGAAAGATACCCTGATAGGACTCAGGCCTACACACTTTGGCCTGTTCCTTCCCCAGATCTGGAGAGTGAACAAATGCATAGAAGATCACTTTTTCCTAATCGAGTTGATCTTTGAAATAAATAAAACTGAAAACTGAATAAATAAGTTATTAAAAACAGAGAGCAACAAAATGTCATTTCTTTCATGACATATGATCATAGTGCCAAGCTGGAGGACAAATTTCAAGCTTTGGTGAATGACTAGGTTCTACTTTGTTTGTTTGTTTGTTTGTTTGTTTAAGATTCAGTTATTTGGAAGGCAGAGCAACAGACTTGGAGAGAGAGAGATTTCTTCTGTTGGTTCATTCCGTAAGTGGCTGCAATAGCTAAGGCTGACAGAGGACATAGACAGAAGGCAAGAACTCCATCCAGGTGTCCCACACAGGTAGCAGAAAGCTAAGTGCATGGGCCATCATTTGCTGCTTTCCCAGGTTCTTTAACATGAAAACTGCAAGTGGATCACCAGGGCCTCTAATCAGTGCTCTGCTACAGCAACCGTGACCCGGTGGATAATACCAGCTCTGGATTCCAGGTGTCATTTCTATACATCTCCAGCTTCAGTTGGTGAAACTGTTTATTTTATTGAAAATAAGTTGAGATTAGTAAATAGGAAGTAAACTGGATGTGTACATCATGAGTGTTAGGGATCCAAGTCCTTGATATGTAATCTGCTGCCTTCTTGGTAGCGCAAATGTAAAAAGATGGAATTGGGTGAGAGCCGGGACTGAAATTTAAGCACTTGCATGTGAGATGCATACCTCCCAGCAGTGTCCTAACCTCTTGACCACCAAGTCAAACTCCCAACCTTCCTCCCTCGTGTTTTGTTTTGTTTTGTTTTGTTGCAGGTCTTTGATCTCTTGTAAAAACAAAGCATTATAGAAATTTGAATCAACAAGGAAAGGATGCTGTTAGATTTTTGACCAAGAACACCTGGCTGTCTAAAAGCCAATGGAAGAGGTCTTGGAGAGTTCCCTGACTGAATGGCTCAAACTTTCCTTGGTTCACAGCAGACCAATGGTTCAGTGATCAGTGGTTCAGACCCTGGGTCAGTGATCCTGAGTCAAGCTAACACAGCCTACAAGACTAATATGTAAAAGCAGCATGCAGTGTGTATTTTTATAGTGGCTAAAGGTCAAGTGCATTGATTATTACTAAATTCCCACTCATAACCTTCATTCCTGTGAGTTAAGGGATAGAATGCATAGCGGCTTTTTGCTGTTCTTGTTTTGGTTTTTCTTTTTACCCTATATTAGCCATATATCAACTCCACCTCTTAGTCACAATGCAACTGACCTCTTATTTTACTGCCCTTCCCCTATTTTAGACACAGCAACTCAACTAGATCGCAAACTTTTGGTGATCCTCTGTGATCCATGTTATAGTTTTTATGCACTATTTTCTCAGAATGTGCAGTGTCAGATTGCTGGTGTCTGTGATGATCTTAATCCTAACTCTTTTCCACATATGTAGACAACACTGACATATGTGAATGGAAGTTCTTTAAGTACAGTTAAATGAGAAATTAGGTGTGTAAGATTTTATGAGATTCAGTAGGCAAATAACACAGAGAAATAAGGAAAAACAGATGTATAATGATATCTCATTGTAGCTTTTCCTGGTAAATACTGTTGGCAAGCAAAAGTATCCCATGTTGACTACATCAGAGAATGAAACATTTTTGTCATAGTTGACTTGGTGGATAGATATGGTTTTGTTCACTCCTGAACTCTTTCTTAGGATAGGATAGAGAATTTTAAAGATTTATTAATTTTTAGCTTGAAAGCCAGAGCTACAGAGAGGAGAGACTGCAAGAGAGATCTTCCATGTGTTTGTTCCCTACAGCACTGCAAAGGCCAGAGCTGAACCAATCTGAAATCAAGAGCCAGGAATTTCCTCTTGCTCTCCCATGTGGGTGCAGGGGTCCAAGGAACTGAACCATCCTCTGTTGATTTCCCAGGATATAAGCAGGGAGAAGAGTGGGAAGTGGAGCATTTAGGACATGAGCAAGTACCCACATGGGATACTGTTACTGAAGGCAGAGGCTTAGAACACGTTGCCATGGCACTGGCCCCAAGAATTTTAAAAAGCTACACCTATATGATTATGTAACAACTTTCAATAACAAGCCTGATACTTGCTTATTATGCAGATGAAACTAAGAATGTGACATTTGGTGCTGGTGAGGAAATCCATTTGGGTAACTGGAATACTGATAACGTGATGAAACTATTAACAAAGTTGGTCATTAAATGCAGGTCAAATTCTTTTTTCAAATCTGAGCTGTTCCTAGAAAATAAAGGCTGAGGTAATAATTTGTTGAGCTGCTACAGGTTCACCATGGTGAATATGTATGGCCTTCAATGTTGTAAATGTGGCTGATGGCATTGGTAACATCCTTTAGCATATAAATTTCAGGTTTAGAGGCTTGAATTCAAATAATAACTATGTTGTGAATGTAATGAGTGTCCTGTACTTAATCACTTCTCATAATAAAAACACTTTAAGTGGGATTAAGGACCCCTGGTTTGGAGTGTTCTTACCAGCAGTTGTCACACTGTTAAATTACACCTAGATTGCATTACATTTCTCCCAGGAAACTTTAACTATGAAAGAAAAAAAATATGTTGATCGCAGCAGTAGCTGCTTTTTGAATATCCATGCAGTGACTTATCTATAAAGGGAAGAACAGAAAGCAAACTATTATTTTGCAGGTTCTAAATTTTCATTCCATCTTTAGTGGGACACCATTAAATATCTGTGAAACAGGTTTCTAATTCCAGTAGAGGCCCATCACTCTTAGAAAACATATAAAATTTTAACAAGTGATGAAACATAAGAATGATTGTGATTGGAGGTGCTATTCATCTTTTTGTTTTACTGAGTCACTCTTAGAAAACAGATTTAATGAGTTTATGGACAGTTGAAATATTTCATCTAGTTTTGGGGTTATGAAACTATTTATATGATTATCACGTTACTTATAACATTGAATTTCCTTTCTTCTTTTTAAAAGATTTGTTTATTGTACCAGAATTGCTGAAAAATAGAATATCAGAATTGCTGAAAAATAGAGAGACATAAAATGACATCTTTCAGTTGCTATTTCACTCTCCAGAGGGCTGTAATGGCCAGAATGGGACCATTCTGAAGCCACAAGCCAGGAACTTCCTTCACATCTTCCACATGGGTGCAAGGGTTTGAAAATTAGGGTCATCCTCTGCTGCTTTCCCAGGCTATTAGTCAGGGGCTGGATTAGAAAAGGAGTAGTCTGAACCTGAATCAGCACCCATTCGGACGGAGTATTAGCTGGCTTTGCCACTGTGCCAGCCCATGTAACATTGAATTTCATTTTCCAAATAATCACGATTGAGTGAGGTGTGTTGACCTTTAAAAACTGCATTGAAATTTTGTTAATCATCAAAGCTTTGGTTGCAAATTGCATTCATTTTGGTCATTGTTAGATTACTTTCGTAATCCTTCTCTTTTTAAATTTCAGGTAGACATACCTACAACACATACACATAGAAGTGAAAGGGAGGAAGGGAGGGAGGGAGAGGGGAGAGAACTTTTATTTGCTGGTTAATTCTGCAAATGCACATACTCCCTACTGGGTTAGAACTGGGCTGAGGGACAGAGTCTGGGGTCAGGAAACCAATGCATCTCTCCAGTGTGGCTAGCCGAGACCTAAATGCTTGAATCATACTACTGTTTTCTGAGGTCTGCCTTAGCAGGAAGTTGGGATGAGGAGTTGCAGCTGAGAATTAGACCCAAGCACTCTGATGCAGGACACAGACATTCCACTGGGCATCTTAATTGCTAAGCATTCCCATGTCTCTTTTTTAGTCTATCAAATAGGTTACTCACTGGTGAATGTTAAGTTAATTTTTCTATGTGAAATGAGGGATTTCCTGAAAAAAGACTTGTATATGTGTGTTGTGCACATAGGTGTGTGCTGTGGTAGTTCTTACAGATCTTGAAGGTGATGGATTAGTGTTTTAAGAGTGAAAAATGGATACCAACTATCAGAATCAAAACAATCTTTAATATTTGTGTATCTAGCAAAACAATGTAATATCCCCTTATTCTTCATTGATCTTGTGAGGCTGATTTTATCTTCTTTCTACAGATAATGAAACCGTAGCTCAGAAAGTTGTACAACTTGTTCACGTCTTTGTTTATATCTTAAAACATTTAATTGCTCTATATTTTAAACTTTTTTTCTATTTGCTCCAGATAATTGCACACTTCCTACTTTACCTCCTTAAATTCAGGTTAGCCCACCAAATATTTACTTTATTTTCTTATTAGCACTTATCATTCCATAATATCTGCTTATATTTTCCATAGTTTGAACAGCATTTGAATGTAAACTCTAGGAAGGAAGATAATCTGCTAGCTCTTCTGAATGATATATTTCAGCTCTTAGAATAGTGCCTGGCATACAGGAAGTCTTAATAAATATTTATTGAATGGAAAAGGGAAAAGAATGGAGACCCACCAGATACCAGCACTCAGCTTGGAAATGAGATGGGCGCATGAAGATGTGGATCCTGCTCTTTAAAAACCCATTCACTCCCTTGAATTACGGCCCATGACCTTAACCTTGTCTTTGTTGGGTAGACTAAAAATGCTTACGTCTAGTCCAAAATTACTTCAACTTGCAAATTTCTTCCTTCCCTCTCTTATCTCCAAGCCCTTATCTCCATGCCATATCAAGTCATGGCTTGTCATAAATCTCACAAGTGTTTTGCTTTTAGATGTCCTGTCCCAACCCAGCCAGGTGCCTACACACAGGGTCCACCCTGTGTTGCTGCTCTTTGGGATAATGCTTTTCTTCTTGGTACATTATAGATGTTGGCAAGTATAAAAGGGGTATTTACCAATTCCAGTCATGGTTTGGGAACTGAACATATGGTACAAAGTGCTTCTGTCTCAAGTCTATGCCACTTGCCCTCACGTAATCACCTCATTAAGACTTAAGACAACCAGGAGACTGAGTGTCATTCACTGTGAGATTCCTGGTGTTTCATCATTTTTAAAGCGACACATATTTTAGAGTTGAGAGTTTAGAATATATCCTAATACATAGGTGACCTAAATATGTAGAATATCAGGGTTGATCAATGAAGACTGGCATCTGCTCAATGCCATAGTTACTCTTAGGCATGTAACAGTTGAGAGGTCAAGTTAAGAATTCCTCTTTTTACTATATGAGATCATATTTTAATATTTTTAATGCTTACTCTTATGGAGAATGAAAAATCATTGTGGAGTAACAGATCGATGAGTAATGTGAGTATTTCAGAAAATTCATGGAAAGATGGAGTTGACAGATGAATTAAGAGGGGAATGCTTTGTCTCTGATTGAGATGCAGGTTGGGATGACTGCATCTCACAGAGAAGTCATGGGCATTGTTCACTGCCTACAGCTTCTTGCTCTACCCTGCAAGTTAGCAATTAATGACTGCAGTAGGTGGGATTCTGTCACGCATGTGAGAGACCTGAATTGAGTTCGCAGCTGCCAGCTTCAGCCTGGCCTTACTATGGTGTACATTTGGGGAGTGAATTGCTGATCATTGGTTAGAGGGTTCTCTTTCTCAATATTTCACATAAATAAATATATATTTTTAAAGGCAAACTTATTTTAGTTCAAATATTTTGAAATCCATTCATACTTTTTCATAATATATATTTTACAGAAACTTTATGAAGACTTCTGGTAGAAAAGAGTTGGAATTTCTAATGTATAGGTGTCAATAGCTCAGTGTCTGTGGGTGAACTTCTGAAGCTCGAGGAGCTCCATCTCCCCATGTCGGGACTGGGGAGATTATCACCCACACCCATATTGTAGCTGGGAAGACAAAATGGAGTGACAGATGAGCTGAGATAAATGGCGCTCCTCTTGCTTTCTTCCCATTCCAGCTGTGACTAGCTGTGTGAAGGTGCAGCAGCTGGAAGTGCAACTTTCTCCCATGGATCATTCTCCTCACAGTGCTATATATGTTAGTGCAGAATTGAAAAAGTGTGACATTCTGGTCATTAATGTTAATTAATACATCTTCAGGAGTGACTGCTCAATGAAAGTGTAGGTTTCTCCCTTTGTCACAGTCCTTATATAGCTGCTCATCCATGTGAAGGACTATTCCAGGTTGAGGTTTGTGGACTAACATGATCCCTTGACTTCTCTCTTACTCATGGGTCTTTCTAAAGATTTTATAGTATAGGTGTCTATTGTAAGACATCTAATTTATATGGGCGATCATCAATGTATTATCTTGAATATTAATATTAGTGAAATATTCTGTGCTGAGAAGTCCTTTGAAAAATAAGTAAAAGTTTCTGCTTGTTTATTTCCTTCACTGTGATTAGATGTTCACCAATTTTTCCTCTGAAATATTCATTCAGCTTAAAAGAGGTACATATTTTCTCTAAGCTGAAAGAAATTTCTTTTTCATGATCATAAAGTCACTTGATTATGTGCTACTGATTTTCATTAACCACTTTATAACTATTCAATTATTTTAGAGGAATGTATTAGGAATTTTCTAACATTTTTCTCATCATTGCCTAATGATCTTTACTGACTGGGATCACACAATTTCTGTTCTGTGTCCCACACAATGCCTAAGTTAGTGCCTTCCATAAATTCATTTTTAAGAAGGTCTAGTGAAGATCCCTTTATTTTTCCAATAGAATGAACTGGCTCATGTTTCAATATTTCCATTATTAATAGGAAACATAATTAGCAGTGCTTCAAAGCTAAACAAGTCTAAACTATTGTTTGGGAGGATAGTCACTGTGCTTTAAAGTCCCATTGTGCAGTGCAAAAGCGGCATTATCTAGCAGAATGATAGGAGCTGAGTGTTGTCAGTAATTGTAAAGAACGCAAGCTCTGCTAGTGTAGGCAGCAGAAAGGCAGCCAAAGCTGAAAAGTACCTGGCCAGATTTTAAAGGACAGCAATACAATACTCTTGCTAAGACACACTTTATAGAGTTCAATTCACAGCCAAGGAAAACAGCTTTTGGAGCTTTTAGGTGTCTGTAAACAGCTAGATGAATGCAAGGAAGCCAAAACCAGGGATGAGTGGGGTATTTAAATGCTCAACTTGCTCAGCTGCCACAGTGTCCTCCCGACACATCAATGCCCTGGCACAAAAAAGATCAAGCAACGCCCTATGTGTTTGTGATTTATGGAAAAATCTGCACATGGGAACAGATAGAGAGCACTATGAAAATATTTAGTCCTTTGCTATCTTGTAAATTATGGAAAACATATCCGCTTCTGTTTCTCAAGATGATCATCTAAGCTGATGCTAGAGAATGAGGGAAGAAAGGCCAGGAATGACCCTCAGATAATGGCTTGTGGTCACTCAAGTGCCAGGCGACAATCGCCTGTTGATAAGCCTGTTCAAGAAGTTTCTTAGCCAAGACACTTCATAAACCTTGCCAAGGGAGGAGGGCATGTGGCAGTAAGTCGTAAAGTGATAAAAAGCAGACATGGATGGAAAATATTTTATCAAGAAAGATAAAATGCAGAAATTATATGAATATGATAACAGCACAACAAAGAATATTTTATAGGAAAGATTTTGTAATGTTGCCAACCGCTAAGATGAAGTGAATGAAGAGCAAATGGGTTGTATTTCAAGCACATACCATTACACTGAGCAATGGTAACATTTTACTACCCGAGTCACATTTTTTGACTGATGCAATAAAATTTGCAAAATTCAAAGAAAAACATGGGATTTATCTCCTTTTCCAAACTTTGATTTTTAAAATGCATTTTATGCTTAGCGATGCAATAAAAAAAAGGTTTGGAGATGCTTTTGCATTCTATTCTAGCTCAGAGGAAGCCTCACACTCAGTGTAACCAGGGCAGAAATGTAGGGCTTCTTATGGTTGTGAGAATGCTGGATAACACTAGCACATTGTGTGTGTGTGTTTGTGTATATGTAGAAATTGTATCCTATGATATTTTCATATAATTAAATAGGTCATGGTAATTAGAATAGTATGCTTTCTTGGACCATAAACTGGCTATACTTTTTTATGCTTCAAGAAATTTCTTCTACTCAGTGAGCTGATTTTAAAATCATGTAATAATTTAGATTGTGAGACTTAATTATTTTGTGTGCTTTAACTTCCAATGTTGGAACCCCAAATCAGAAATAACATTTATAAAATAGGAGACAAAAATGATTTTCTTCAAGTATTTTCTCATCTTATGCTTTTGTTTGTTTGTGTTTTGCTGAGGCTGTTTTGGGTGGGGAAGTTAACTGTCTATCAGTAATTAACTGGTGTAGCAACCGTACCACCACATGTAAATCACCCAAACTCAGGAATCATTACATTTCCCCAACTCTTTGAACAATCATTTTCTTTTACTGATTATAATTATCTGTTTTAAACAGAAAAACATTTCTTCTGTCAGTTCTTTCTGTATTTAGAAGTAGAGCAATAAAAAGACATCACATTTTAAAAACCAAATTTTGATGTGCCTTTTGAAATGCTGTCTGATTCTAAGGTTTTTGTCTTTGGGAATTCTTCCGTTCTGTAGTATGCAAATGGAATTTTACAGCAGAGTTTGTAAGCTGCTTACTGCATCAGTCATTCCAGAGCATTCCAACAGGATCTAGTGCGTCAGTTCACCGTGCTTCTACATGCGTATTTGTCTTGTTTCGAAGTTGGTCTGATACAAGGACCAAAGCACACTGTTAACCAGTCTGTGATAAAATTTGTTTAAATATATTCTATTTGCACCTGAATGTCTTAAAATTCTGCTTCAAATTAGGTAGGTAGAATAGTAGGAATTTGAAATTCTTACAATATTAAGAGAAGTGTGTGTATAACCGACAAATGCTTAATGTTAATTTATTAAATTAAGGTCTTTGAAAACTACTCAACTTTTATTAGAGTTGTGGAGAAGCTACTATTCTTTCTTTATGATGGAGCAAAATGCTCCAAGCAATGCAAACAGTGAAATTTCATGTTATGTTCAGGATGAAGTTTTAAAACTGTTGGAAATCCCTTACATTAACTATATATTATTATTTTATTTTTTTAAAAGATTTTATTATTATTGGAAAGCTGGATATACAGAGAGGAGGAGAGACAGAGAGGAAGATCTTCCATCCGATGATTCACTCCCCAAGTGAGCCGCAACGGGCCAATGCGCGCCGATCCGATGCTGGGAACCAGGAACCTCTTCCGGGTCTCCCACGCGGGTGCAGGGTCCCAAAGCTTTGGGCCGTCCTCGACTGCTTTCCCAGGCCACAAGCAGGGAGCTGGATGGGAAGTGGAGGTGCCGGGATTAGAACCGGCGCCCATATGGGATCCCGGGGCTTTCAAGGCGAGGACTTTAGCCACTAGGCCAAGCCGCAGGGCCCTATATATTATTATTTTAAAAAGATTTTATTTACTTTTATTGGGAAGGCAAATTGGATTTACAGAAAGGAGAGACAGAAAAAGATCTTCTATCCACTGGTTCGCTCCCCAAATGGCAGAGAGCCAGATGGGAAATGGGGACACAAACTAGCACCCATATGGGATCCCAGCTCTTGCAAGGCAAGGATTCAGTCATTGAGCCATCATGCCAAACCCAATTGTTTAGTATTCTTGTGTCATAATCATGACAGTTTTATTTCAGTGTATTTTATGATTTTCTTTCCAGACCATTCAGTCCCTGTATTACTCTTTCATTTATTTTTTCCCCAGTACCATTAGCAGTCCCATGGGCACTGTGGCACCTGTGAGCACTGCCTCCTGGAGTCTAGAATTTTTAAAGACAAGTTGTTTAGCTGTGTGACTTTATATGGTTTATTTGCCTCTCTGGACTTTGGTTTCCTCAACTGAATACAAGTGAGCTAAGAAAGCCAAGATAGAGGCTCTCAGATAGTCGTAGCTGTCTCTTAAATTGGATGATAAACTGTAAGAAGGTATTTGATTACCCAGCAAGTGCTGCTTATGTCAGAGGCGGATTAGTTTCTTTAAGGATGAAATCTTGATAATGTTATAGCTGTGTTTTGAGTAAGGAAATAAATGTCAAAAAGGTGTCTTTGAAGTTTTTGTTCTCGTTTTGTCAGCTTTAGAATCAAAACTATCTGAAGGATGCCAGTAGTGGAATGCCAGGATTTGAGGAGATGAAAGACTTTCTTTGTTTTTAACAGGAGTGATTTTTTGGAGGTCTTTGATCAATGGTGGTAGTTACTAAGGTTTTTGTTTGTTTTTTATGGAATGCCTGCCAGACACTACCTACCATCTTTGCCAACTATCCTGTTCTTATGGATCGCTTATGCCCTGCTCAGAGCCATTTCTTATTTTTTCCTATGCATTTGTCCCCTAATCAGTGTATCGCGAAATGTGACCCCTGCTTCTAGAATCAAAACCCCAAAGTTTCAATTGTATTCACTATGTTCTTATTGTATGATGTCAGCAAATCATTTGCATGCCCAAGACCAAACTTCTCATATCTCCAGTGGGAACCATAGTAGATTCTTCCTCTGTTGTTCTGATGGCTTAGGAAAGAAGTCAGATAAACTAACCAGCAAAACACCTAGTGTCTGGGACAAGCTAGTTATCAGTACCTATGAAGCAGTCCATGAGTTCAGCAGTTTTTATACACCTTCAGTACCTCCCACAATGCTTTGTACCAAAGAGGTGCTCAATTTTGTTTGCCACTCACCTTTTTGATTGCCATTTCTTTCAGTGTTTCTGCAAGGTGCATCAATTCTTCAGACTTTTTAGACTGGCTGCAGTCAGCTACCAGGAAGCTGGCTTGGGTGACATTAGAAGTAGAGATCTAAGTGGTCTGTGCCTCCAATGGAGGGGCCTTGGCAACACAGGTTCCTCTGATACCTCGGAGGAGTGCAGTTTCCTGACAATGGTAGCTCATGCTTTCTTCCCCAGGACTGCTTCCTTCTGTGAATCTGCACCCAAGTATGGGGTTCCAATTATTCTCTGATTGGTGAAGTTTCTGTTCACCTCTGGAAATTATTATTCTTGGTGTATGTATGATACAATGACTAAAACATGTCAAACTTTTTTTTTGAAGATTTATTTATTTTTATTGGAAACTCAGATATACAGAGAGGAGGAGAGACAGAAAGGAAGATCTTCTGTCCTACGCCCCATACGTCCGTGCTGCCATAGGTGAGATGATCCAAAGCCAGGAGCCAGGAGCTTCTTCCGCGTTTCCCACCAGAACAGACCTGGTTTTGGATTGTTACTCCACATATACTGTTAGTAAGAGGACTATTTGGTATTCATGAAATGATTCCACTTAAAGCTGGTAAATACTACAAATAACATTACTCTGGATGACCTATATCACTCAAAACTTACAGCTGAAAATCTTCCTTCATTCTAAACTAAATAGAAAAATAGCAATTTTTGATTTTCAGTAATTATAGAATACATGAGATATATATAATATTTCCCCAATTCTCCCATCATTAATAGCAATAACAATAGTACTAAAAATCAAGCACTTATTAAATATCACTTAAATTTTAAGTGCTGTGCATAGATTAATAACACATAAAACTTCATAGCAATCCTGTGAATTGGTGCAATTCTTGTCACTATTTTGCAGATGGGAAAGTTGAGTTACAAAGAAGTTAAGTAAACTGTATGTGATTATTCTGTTACAAGATAATGTCACTGGTATTTGAACACTGTGCAGTCTGGGCCCAAAGTGTTTATGCTTAGTCATGTTACTGCATTACTTTGTAAATAAGAAGATTTAAGTAATAGGCTTACCACTGTGTCTGGCTTGTTTTAAGTTTCCAATGCACTATAGCTGTTGCTGGAGATGCTAACTTTCATTGAATGAATAGAATGTGTTTTTTAGATAGTAATGTCTTTTTCAGTCCACACAAGTTTACCGTTAGGTGTGTGCAAGCCAGGCAATTATTCTTCCATTTGATCAGAGACATCTAAAAACAAGTGATCATACATTGAGGCTTGTGCACTCTCTTGTCTGCTATTGATCTGCTGACATTGTGTCTTATCCAAAATGCAATGGGGATTTTGCACAGAAAGGAGATAGTTCAACATGAGTGGGCTTATCTCATTGTGTTACATCTCTGGCTATCCAAGAATGCAAAGCTAATTTGTAGGTGATATTATATTTTCATCTCATTCTTTATATGCAACCTCTCTTCATGTTAATGGGAATTTTTTTGTGCTTACTCTAGGGAAAATTGATTCCAATTATTGAGTATAATTTATTCCAACTCCTTGATGGAATAATTTATACTCTTGAGATACTCTTGAAATGTGTAACCGATAGGGAACTCTATTTATACATAGGTTTTTACACATTCTTTCAATTAAATAAGAAATCCAAGTACAAAACCCATCACTCAAGGAAAGGATATGAGTTTGCAACACTCCCGAGAGGATTTTTGGTCCATAAACCAATAAATGGATTACACTTACAGGGCAGAATTCTTCTCTCGGATTCCACGAGGAGCTCCTATTGACTTACCTGGGAGGCAGCTCTCAGGGGATGTGAGATCTTCAGGCTGCAAGGAGAGGAATGGTCATTTTTTCATATAATCAATTTTAGGGCTCCGGTATTGATTGTTATAAAGAATACATTTACCAGGATACAACCTATTACATGTTTAACTACACATTTATTTGGTTATAAATTCTGAAAGCAATGGGCATTTTGGAGAAATGTAGTATGTCTTTCAACTATAAGAGATATGCATATATGTGTCTTCATAGGTATATATGAAACAAAAACATACATCCATCAGGTTGCTGATATTACAGTAGTTATAGCAGCCCATGTCTAATGTTAGAAAATTTGAAGGATTTCAATTTTTTTTTCACTTAAGTTATTGGGATTTCCTGAAAAATAAGATGAAAATGTCTTGTACTGAAACCTGGATTTTATGTCTCGTAACCTAAATTGTATTTTTAATGATACAATCAATAACGAAAAGGTGATATTGGTCTAAATTTCAATACAACATTTTTTTGAAAGTGACCGGACAGTGTTAATGTGGTTTTGTAAGTCCTTCATTGCTGATTTTGTAGTAGAGTCCTATAATAATATTTGTTTTGGAACAAGACAAACATTCATTTTAGAGAGTCACTGTTTTTGAAAGAGATTTGGAAATTATGCATCTCTCACATCCTCCGTGTAACCAGTGTGGCTGTAGAAAGATTCTATAAGCTTACAAAGCAATTTGCAGCTGTGTAGAATAGAGTTCAGCCTGATAGCCTAGTGGCTAAATCCTCACCTTGCATCCACTGGAATCCCATGTGGGTGCCAGCTCATGTCCCAGCTACTCCACTTCCCATCCATCTCTCTGCTTGTGACCCGGGAAGGCAGTCTAGGATGGCTCAAAGCCTTGGGACCCTACACTCATGTGGAGACCTGGAAGAAGGTCCTAGTTCCTGGCACTGGGCACTGGATCAGCTCAGTTTTCCTGCCACACGCTGATGTTACCAAGGACTAGGTGGTTTTGTTAGTAGATACATTTAGCGAATTATTTGGATTTCATGGTTTCATGGGTTGACTTTGACTTTATCTTTTCTGAGCCATGCTTCATTCTTGTAAGATGCTTAGTGAGTTCTTTGTCATTTGCTGTATGCTTCTTTCACATGTACAAACATACATATGTATATATATATGCACACACATACATATATGTACATATATACATACATATGTATATACATACATTTATATGTAAGATCAGTATTTGTTAAAGATGTTTTAAAACTGACAGTATAATCTAGTCAACAATGGTAATTCATGGAAAGATGAACTGTGTACACATTGAGATAAGCTGTACTGTGCAGGAGGTTCCATGTTCTCTTCTTCCTACGCCATTAGCTCTTGTTCAACTCTTAGGTGGACTAGCAAAGCAGAGCAGTTCTGGAGTCTCTCTTCTATTCACTGTGCCCTCTGTTTGCCTGTGTCCAGTGACTCTCACTTGGACTATTAATGGGATGTTCACCATGTTCAGCATGGTGACTCTCAGTGGAAGTAGAACTCAAGTGTCCAGTTACCATATTTCCCTTGTTCTGTTTTGCCAGGAACATTTGGTTTCGTTTCCTTTTTTTCTCAGAGTTAGAGAAGTCCTTGGGAAAGTCGACAGGACAAATTGCTTATAGTGGGGAGAAAGCAGCTTGTACAGATTGATACATACCATCTCCCCCTGCCTCTCTGTCTCTCTCTGTGTGTCTCTCTTTGTCTCCACTCTCCTCTCTGTCTCCCCCCCTTCTCTCTGTCACACATAGATATAACTTTGATTAACTGAATCTGTTTTGAGTGTCAACAAACTTCTTGTAATGTTAAGCAAGACATGACCGACTTTTGTTCCTCCTTGAAAAAAAGATCAGGAAAAGGCACTGTTGTGATGATAGGCTTGGGTGTTAACCAGTGTCCTCTTAAAAGTCAGGTACTATGAACGTCACCATGTTGTAAAGAGTATTAGATTTAGATTTTTGTTAAAAATTAACTTTTGAAGTGACTGTAACATATGGAAAAACCAAATAGCAATGTTAGTTAGATAGTTTTAGGTTCAAGGAAATATCTTCTTTTAAAAAATGAATATCTTTCATTGACATTTATTGAATGAGTAGTAGCCACTTGGTGGAACCTGAATATTTGTGTTGCAATAGACCTGTGTAAGCTCAGTTTCTGAGCTAACACAGGAAGTTAGCAGTAAAGGCAGGGCCAGGCTCCAGATGTTTTGACCTCATTACTGTGTTCTTGCATCTCCAGTTGAAATAGTCTCAGGTATAGTCAAAAGCCACAAGTCAGCCCTAGGGGCCTGACTCTAAACATTTATTTTGCAGTGAAGTGATTCGACCAACATAAGCTTTGATTATACACAAAGATTTAAAACAACTAGTTGAGTCATCAAAGCACAAAAACAAATATACAGCCTATGAAAGACTAAGGTTGAATAAACTGATTATTGAAGCAGGCAGAAATGCTTCCATGTTCTGGAGGCTGGTCTTGGATTGAGGTAGACTTTATTTTAAGTCATGATCTGCCAAGAAATTTGAAACTCAAGCAGCTTATGTAATTCCTCTAAATTTCAGTTTTTATCTGTGAATTAGAACTCATGTAGTAACTATTTCTCTGATAAATGAGATGTGTGTGTGAAATTTTATATGACACCATACTAAGAACAGTGGCTATAGTAAACATTCAATATGCTGTGCTTATGATGTTGTCTTATTGTTTTTACGCCAATTTGGACTTACACAGAAAAAATAATGCACACAGATACAGACTTGGGAGCCATTTTATTAGATCTATATTGGAATTCGCATGCTAATATATGTTCCTTTTACTTTCATTCAATTATTTACGTGGCATTTACTATGCTACTTTACAAATACTGACTTACTTATACCTACAATAATCTATTGTATAATTATAAGCTAGGTGCTATGACTATTTCAAGTCGAGTAAACTGAGGAAGAGGTAAGCTAGGAGGTGAGGTCACTTAGCTGGGAAGAAGCCACAATTCACAACCAGAAAATATGTCAGGGGCATGTGTGTGTGCCTCACCACTGCCCTTCCTGACAGCGTGGAAGGCTCAACTCCCAGTGTGGTGCTCTTACGCTTATTTGTGGACACATGACATTCCAAAGCAAGAACTGGGATTTAAAAGCCAATGTAGAAATAGAACCCTAATTACATAAATATCTTTGAAGCACTAGTGTAAACAATCTACTATTTCAGAAGAAAAATAACACAGTTGAAAAATTGTGTCTATTGAGAGAATATAAAATAAACCATTAGGAGAAGGAGATTAGAAAGACTATGTACTTGACCACAGTGTATATGCCCTGTGTGTAAATATTTACAAACTTGCCCTATTTCTTGGCTCCACTCTTGTGTATATATATATTTGTAACATTGCATGCAAATGTGAGAGTATTGAACATCTGGCTAAAATAGGTTTTGAATGTCTTTACCTTTAGTTTCTGGTATGATTTAAACAACTGCTTAATTTCCATACGTAATTGTTATGGCAGTGTGACAGTATGAAATTCCTTCCTAAGCTAAAATATGGGCAGAATGATGAATGCTGAAATGTGTGTTACTGTTCTCTATATTTTTAAAACTGCATCTTGGTTGTTTTCTACTAAATGTTGTCCACAACTGCTTGGAAATGAAATAAAAGGGTACTTCAGAAGATCTGTGGAAAATGAAGCTTACTTTGGCGCATTTTTTTTTAAAATCCATGCATACCAGGGACACTTAAAGGCTCATGTAAATGCATTTTTCTGCAAAACTATGATTGGATTTAAAAATGATGTACTGAAATAAAATGTCTTAAATTCAGTTTTCCATAAACTTTTTGTAATAGCCCCCTATCTTACTAAGAAGGATAACATTTGTATAAATGGAATAGTGTTGGAAGAAGCCCTTGTCTAGTTTTAAAATCCTGTTTGATGTTTTCAGATTAGAGGTTTCTCTATATGGATTAGTAGTTTGCTACTTTATATTGTAATTTAGACCAAATAGGTATGTGTCAGTCTAAAAAAAAAATGAATTCTTTATTATCTAAAGAAACACACTCCTGAAATTTTCCTCAGTCAACATAGCTGACAATACATTCTTAGGCACACAAGCCGGGTCATTGGGCAAATAAATTGTTCCCTTCCTTATTTGTTTGCTGCAAGTAATGAGTAACTGACAGTTCTAGCTAAGAGCTCAACTTTATTGCAGATGATCCAGTAGCTGTTTACAAATGTCAATAGTTAGGTTGTAAGAAATAGAAAAAAAAAATGCCAATGTCTGTCAAATGAAGACAGATAGTAAGCGTTGTTCACATTTCAAAGTATTTATCACTGCTAACTATCGTTTTTCTCTCAGGGCAAATGAATCATTTTAAATAGAAGCAAGCTGATCCTCCTATTAGCAAGTCTAAATCGGTAGGGCAGTATCTATTTTCAGAATCTTTGTAGCTATAAAGGGCTCTTTACAGTTTGCAACACTTCGCTCTGTCCCAAAATGACAGCATTCTGTTACAAATAGACCATGAGGGCCCTGGTGCCAGTGTCTCTATTGTGGAACCTTTGGTTGGGAAAGCTGACAGCTGGGAAGAGTTCAGTGTTTGAAGGTTATGATCACAGCAGTTTCATAAGTGCTTTATTTCAGTTCTCTTCTGGCTGCAAAATGGACAGGTGCTGTCTGGTTCTGATTTCACTCGTCTTAATTTCTTATCTGACCTGGTAGTCGATCAAGGGCATGAGAAAAAGGGAAGGAGGGCAAGACTGATAGAAGGGAGGACAGACGAGGGAGTGGAGGATGCCGGGGAGGGAGGACTGGTGCTGGCGTGTGTGTGTGTGTGTGTGTGTGTGTGTGTGTGTGTGTGTGTAGTGCTATGCGTCTGACTTTTCTCATCGAGAAACCGGCAGCTCTGCCTGTCATTCCGCACTTCTGTGTGTACGAATGCCGCCCTGTGCAAAATGGATTTCTGAGTGTTAACCATCATGTTCTTCTTTTCCAAAGGGTCTTCTGTAGGATTTCATTTGCAGAGCACAGAGGGCAATATCTAGGGTAATTCCAGGGCTTAGTGGCTGTGATCTTTTGTCAACTCTCCTTGTGAGAGAAATTAAACTTGGTATGAGCGCCCACAGTCGCAACGAGTGCAGCGCCATTCCCGGCCAGTGGATGGGAAATCATAAACCTGACAAGTATTTATGAGAGGGAAAAATGAGATGTCATAATATGACAAGAATATATTCATTAAGTCTTTCAATTTCTCAGATACAGAGAATTCCCACTTCAGTAAAAGGCTTTGAGCAGATTTATCAAGTCTGATATTCTTACTTTTATGAGATTTGACTCTCTATGCTAAAATGAGATATATTTAAAAAGCAAGACAGCCTGGAAAAGCAGAAAAACTACTAAAAAGGTAGAGTTAATGTAACACTAGCCACTGTTCTTTTGATGCAATACCAGATAATGCCCACAGTATGGGCTGAAAACATCTGAGTACAAACAGGAATACCAAGAGAAATTATACCCTGGAAAGTGTGGCAAAACATACTGACTTATTTAATCATTTCTCTGACAATAACCAAGTCAGCTTTATAGCCTTGTATAATTGTCAAGCAATTTCATTTTATTTCAATATAATCAAACAATAACAGCTTGCATTTAAGGTGTTCGTAGAATATAACCTTTATAATTGCAGTGTGTCTATAGACTGATTTCTATCAAATGTTCTTAGTGTGACCAAAGCAGTGTATCCTGGGAAGTGGGAATTTGGGACTACTCCCATCTATATCCACTCTGTATGTTTTTGGTTTCTAAGACCTGCCTAGGAATGTTAGGTACAGTAGAAGGGACACTACTACTCATGGTAGATATTCAGAGAAATATTTTAGACTATGTGTATTAGCTTTAAAATGTCCTAAACCTACTCTAGTCAGGAAAAGTGTATTAAGGAGAATGTTTCCAATGGGTGGGGAAAACTGGACTGTGCATAGTTGGAATGTTTTACAATCGAACCAAGGCTTGGAGAGCTACAGTGTGGCAGGCACGCGAGAGCTGCTTCCCATACCAACACATCCTACTCCTGACCTTGGAGACACACAGGCCCTGGAAGCAGTCTGTAGGGTCAGGTGAAGGTTGATTCTGATCAACCCAGCATGTGGCTCTCTTGCTGGGATTCTGTTATATTTCCTGAGGAGAGTGTACATCTTTTGGGGAACCTTTTAGTTAGCATGCTTGAGGGAGGGAGACAAATTTATGGTGTTTAGCCAAGGCTCAGGATGAAAGGAAAAACTTTGTAAGTTAATTCCACATCCTGGACTACCAATATCTTACTAATGTTTGCTGAACAGAGTTGTTACGGTGTTTCATCTGTAACAGTGTATGTTAGTGTGAAAATAACTGTAATTCGCTTTTATATTTTCCATGCTGTTCAAAACACACTAGTTCTCAAACACCACAATCTTGTTTTGGATGAGTTAAATATGGTCCTTTCTTTCTAGCTTTGAAAGAAAACATAATCATTCCTGAAAATGAGAATACTGAGATAACTTATAAAATTGAGAACCAGTTACAGCCAGAATACACTAAAGTAAGCTGAACAGTGGTTGTTTCAAATACGAATGAGATATCTAGAGCATGGAGTGTAAAGGAACAAAATATCCTTCTTTCCAAAAGTTAGAGTGGAAATATTTTTTTTTCCTGTCCACAACTTTCTTTTCTTACACCTTTAATGAGCAATGGATAGAATATCTCTTTTCTTTGGGAGTGACCTTACTGTATAAGGGGACCTCTTTATAAGAGAATGGATCTCCTTATCTTCCCAACCCCTTCAATATCTGACTCCATTCCTGTACCCAGAAAGTACTAAGGAGCTCTTTCCTGCCGGGAAAGTTGCTGGGCATGAAAAGGGGCTTTTATTTTTATTTTCTAAAAAGTCTATTGGTTTATTTTTATGTCCTTGTAGGGAGAGACAGATAGGAAAAGAGAACAAGAGAGCTAGGTGGAAAGAGAGAGTGATTCCACCCCTAAATGTAAATGTTTTCAACTGGTCAAGCTGGGTGAGGACAGAGCCAAGGAGCCTGCAGCGCAGGCAAGGCCTGACAGGGGCACAAGCACAGGTGCATTAGCACGAAGCTGGATCACAAGCAGAGTAGCCCACCATTGGGGGAGGGTGTGGGGAAGTGTGGGGAGAATCCCAGTTCCTACGAAATTACAACACAATGTAATTAATGAATAAATTTAATTAAAAAAACAAGCAGAGTAGCCAAGACTTCAACTTTCATGCTGATGTGGGATGCTGGAGATCCAAATAATGGCTTAACTTACTGCACATCAGAGCTTGCCCCAGAAAGATTGTTCTTTAATAGTGGAATATCTACCATCAGATTGTGCCAAATATTTTTAAATCTCGCCTTTATTTCATTTGTTAGTATTACCAGTTAGTATGTTTCTGTCTCATCTTTTAGACAAGAGATTTCCTTCGAATAGCAAAGAGTTAAGGTCACATATTCCAGTTTGTCTTCCACAATTGGCTTATCTCTTTGTACTGGCTCTGCCAATTCCCATTTGTGTGGTCCTAGACAAATTATTTCACATCTCTGTGTGTCTGTTTTCTTCTGTAAAAATAGAATTGGTAACAATACTTACTCATCAGAGTATTTTAGGAAAATCAAATTGGTTGATTTAGTGTGTCATATAACTTGAGCATGCAATAAAAATCAATTACTATCATAGTAGTATTGGAGTCTTCATGATTCATTGGTACAATTCCTGGCTTCAAATAGGCATTTCTAATGTGTTGTACCTGTTTAAATGAGCCAAAAAAATTGCAAGTCACAGAAACCATGAACAAAAAAATTTTTTTGGTAAGACAAAATGATAACTTTGTAAATAAATTGCTAGTTTACTTCAAAACAATACAAATTTTAAACTTTTTTGGTGGTCTCAATTTCTTCCCTATTGAAAGTAATAAAATATCTCACTCTCAGCTTTAAACTGCCATAAATTCTTCTAGTAAAATCTCAAAACAATATTATTTATTTCTATTCTAGCAAAGGAATGTAATTTAAATACAGTGACTAGCTATAATTTATTTATTACCTTTACTTTCTTGCATTAAATGAGTGTACAAAGTTTTAAGTGTATTCTGGGAGCTATTGGTATCAAGTTAGTAGTAAATGACATATATATATACATATATATGTATATATATACATACATACACACACACACACATATATATATAGGTAAGGTGACATTAACTAGAAGGAAGAAGGAAGTAGTTTGTTCACCAAGCACTTTGTGGTAGTTCTGCCAGCTGCTCACGCCATGTGTCCCTTTTCCGGCCAGATACAGCATCTGTCTGATTTAATTAGCAGTGCAGTCTCTTACATATGGAGTCTGGAAAAATGAGCAATTTCCCAAAGGCTTGTTGCCTATGGTGTGTGAATGTTGTTCTTTGTGGATGAATTGGATGATTTGTGTGCTCTGACATGGTTATAGTACACAGAGAACTTTAATTCTGTCAAATACCTGAGTATCACAGATCAATTCTGATGACATGGAAGACGAGGAGGGTTAAGGGACAGAGGCCTACTCCCTGCTTCCTTAAATTAATACCTTAGTCCAAAGAACCATGTTCCATGACCTTTTCATTAGGAAAATTTCAAGCTTTGTGTTTGAATCCTTTCAATGTTTTAGTGACTTTCCTCCTTGAAGGTTTTCATTTCAGTGTTTATTCTCTTCTCACATGAGTTGTGAGGATCCTGTTATATGCGATAGGACCATTCTACTCATTTTTTTATCTGGTGAAGGTGGAGACCACCTTGTGGAAATCCAACAAGTGTGTCATGAAGTGAGTGTAAAAGAAAAGCTTAAAAGTTTAAAGTAACTTTGAAGAAAATGTATCTATCCACATATTTTTTTAAGAATTATTTTGCATTATGTGACAGTTTCATAGGCTCAGGGAATCCCCCCTGGTGGATTCCTCCACCTTGATGCAGTATTACAGTTCAAATTCAATCAAGATTCATTCCTTGCAAACATATACCAAGCATAGAGTCCAGCTACTTATTGTCCAGATGGGTTGAACAGTTTCTTGGGGAGACCATCTCTGGTCCAAAGTTAGAGCTGGTAGAATATCATCACAGTCAATTAAGAGTCCCAATATAACATCAACAGCAATTTGCAATATTATGGAATTGACATGGTTTTGAGTAACCAGTATTATCCACATATTTTTAATTTATTTATCTTCCAGTTGTATTTGTCTCCAAATCAACTGTGTATGTTGACTGAATATTGTGTAATGACTTGCTTCATGTCCTTTATTGCCTTCAAAGAACTTCCAACTTGCGGCTAATCTTTCATAACTTGTCTCCTACTTACCACATATCTTGAAGCAAATTCCAGATATGATTTATTTTTATTTATAAATGTGCTAATAACTATCCCTAAAGATATTAACAATATCAAACCTAGAGTTTTAGCAATAATGATATCACTTTAAAACCATTAAACATTAGGTATTGTTTGCATTTCCAGTTGTATCATAACAAAAATTAGTTTCTTACAGGGTTTTTTGATCTGAAACTTAAAAGAAACTGCTCACAAGTAGCTAAATTGTATAAATCTTATGTCTGTTTTGTTACAATAATAATTTAAAAGCTGTTCACACAACAGAATTACAATAAGTCCTGGTAGACTCTTAATCAATAGGCCTTCTCTGTTTTATCCCCAGGAGGTTATTGGTTCAAGAAAATCTGTAATTTGCTGATCCAGTTCCTTTATGGTAGTTATTTCTCCTGTTTTTAGACAAAAAGCATTCTCTCCTATGATCATTTGAAAATTGGTGATTAAATCAGATTCAAGTTTCCTTTAGACAATATTGTTTTACCACTTTGTATTATATTGTGATTAATAAACAGTGCAGTTTCTTAAATGGACCATTCAATAAAAGTTCCAAATGTTCAACATGATGGAGTTTGACCGGTGGTTCTCAAAATGCAAGTGAGTTGATTATTGGGGTATAAAAATCATCAGCACCACCTAAGAATCCTTAGCTATGTAAATTCTCAGGTTTCACCACGTATTTGCTGAATCACAAACTCTGGCAATTGGGTGCAACAAACTGTTTTAACAACCATGCAGGAAATTCCAACTCAATTTAACTTGACTAATGTCCAACCAGGATAAGCCCATATATCTGCTTAAATATTTGCTATTTCTTTGTATTAAAAATATCCAAAATCCTTTCTTCTAGATCTTCTAGAAATTCATAACAATCAATTAATACAAGTCTTTTAAATATGATCTTAGAAAAGTGAGGAAAAACATAATTCAGAATCATGTGCAGGACTGTTATCTTGTGTCAAAAAGGAAAACAAGAGGGGCTGGTGTCATGGTGCAGCTGGTTATTCCACTGTCCTAGGTAGATGCATCCCATATGAGCTCAGGTTTAAGTACTGGCTGCTGTACTTCTGATTCAGCTCCATGCTAATATGCCTGGGAAAGCAGCAAAAGATGGCACACATATTTGGATCTTCCACCTGGGAGGACCTAGATGAAATTCAAGGCTCCTGCCTGCAGGCTGGTCCAGTCTCAGCTGTTGTGGTTAAGAAACGAATCAGTAAGATGGAGGACCTTTTCCTCCTTCTCTGTCTTTCTCTTTCTCTTTTTTCCTGTAACTAGCCTTTCAAGTAAAATAAAAATAAGAAAAAAAAGGGAAAACCTTTGTAGCTAACATTAATGATATTTACGTGAAAAGCGTTCACAAAGTTTAAGGATGCGCAGGGGGGAGGCTGTTGTTTAGCCTTACAGTTGAGTACCTGGGTTGGATGTCTAGCTCCTGACCCCAGCTCCTTGCTAATGCAGACTCTGGCAGACTGTGGAGAGAGCTAAAGTAACTGGGTTCCTGCACCCTTGTGAGAGGGCTAGATTGAGTTCCCTGCTCCTAGCTTCAGCCTTGGCCCTCACCCAGGTATTGAAGAGTAAACCAGTTTTGGTAAGTTTTCTCTTGCTATAAAAAATCATGAAAATTGCACAATATCTTTAAATTCATGTATTTATAAAACTCAGATACCCCCTTGTACAGTCACTCACCGAAATAAACCTTCCTTGTATGCTCAGGCTGTTTTGGAGGAACAGTTAAATCAGTGATCTGTTCTATCATCACTTGCAAATCATGGCAATTACTTGTGTTGAAAGGTCTCAAAGTCTAACTAGTAGTTAGCAAGGAAAGGTTGAAAACTGAGACAAAGTGTTAATGGTCATGTGAAGGTGAATGCAAAGGGCATGCCGACAGTTACATTGGTTCTTCCCAGTCACACCCCATTCGTTGGCTTCAGATTGTAAAGATTTTCAGTTCTTGGGTGTTTATCAAACTCCAAGCCAAATCACACTAATCATGAAACATCACTCACTTTAATCTTTTTTTATGGCTCTGATATTGGTCACTACTGAATCACTTTGCCAAATACTAGACTGCTTAGGTAAGAACTATCGTAATGTTCAAAGGCTATTTAATGTCTTTTGTTTTAAATCATTGGATAGAGTATTCCTTCCTTCCCCTCTTTGGGAAGTAAATATAGGTCTAATGTTGCTTCGTCTTGTCATCGTAATTTCTGATTTTGAATGCTGTCCAATCTTGGAGAGAGTACACACCCTGTTCCCTCTGGGCTCCTTGTTGGGAGTTGATGTTCCCTCTTAGAGGTAAGACCAGTGCCCATGACCACTGTCTGCAGTCCATAGGGTTCAGATCTCGTGGTTGTTTGCCTCCAACAAGCTCATTTGATTAAAGGACCTAAAAAGACCACAAGAAAGTTGCCTTTCTAGTGGACCAAGAAATATGGTGAAAAGGGTATTTCTGAGGTATTTGCTTTGTGAATGTTAAAATAAGGCATTTGTTTGCACGAGCTTGAGTCATATGTACAATAAAATTAAAAAAATGTTAGGTGGGTAAAAGGTAGTCAATTACAAAGTTGTTATAAGATTGCAAGTATGGAATGTGTTAGGATTTGCAAAGGTTTTAGAATGGTGTCTAGCAGACATCAAGTGCTACCTAATAGTTATGCAGTTACTATAATTTCTTGGTTCCTGTTATCAACAGTTGCTGGTGATACTGGTCATAAAAGATATTTGAAGGAGAACAGGGACTAATGAACATGCTCCCTCCCCCCTTTTGGATTCTTTCTTTGCTTCTTAGATCTGTGACTTAATGTCTGCTGACTTTCGGTACTCAGGGCTTGTGCCTTTGAGAACTACAAAACAATGTTCTAATTACATGTCTTTCTGAGTTTGGGGGACATGAATCTTGGAGTTCTGAATAGATCTATAACCATTCCAGCAGTTATACCTTGAATTGAAAATGGAAATCAAATCCCTTTGATATATAAGCACATGCATAATGTATATGTATACACACACGCCCATGCATTCATGCATATATACATTCATAAAGTTCATAGATAGGGTGTTGAGATGGAAATGAGCAATCATCCAGGAAAATGATCATAGGACAAAGTTGTGCTTTTGTAAGATAGGCAGAAGGAATAGGGAGTATCATAGCAAGCTGTGCTATCACTTTGTGTTTTATTGTAACTGAGGTAGGAACAGAAGTTCTGTGGCATAAAGAGGAAAGTAATGCAACATGTGCTAATAGTAAAAAAAATAATTTTTCATGCAGTGCTCATATACTGTACTTACAGGAGCTGGTCCCATTACAGAGGGAAATAGCCTTTCCTACAGTTGTATTTTTGTATCACCGAAAATACTTGTGAGATTCAATTGGTGTCCACAAGTTGCAGCGTTCCTGTGAAGTGAACCTGGCAGGAGCCCCAGGCTAATCCTTTGGCAACCTCATCTAAAGTGCTTAGGAAGCGCAGTGTGTCCTTGCTCCAACCTTACGGCCAAGGAGCCAACCCCAGGCACCGGCTCCAGGCCTTTGCTTGTGCACTGAGTTTCTGGCACAAAGTGAGCTGTGAAGATACCTGAGCAAAGCGAACAAAGTGGTCCTGTGGGCTTTCCTTCAAGGCCCAGTCTCTAGACTTTCACAAAAATATCATTCTCAGCCTCTTACACACATGGACAGGGCGTTCCAAACATGAAGTATCCCATTATTTTAAGGAGAAAAATAAGTAATGCCATCATTTTTGATGAAATATTACGCACCCCCCCAAAAAAGCCTATTGATGATAAGTGAAAAACTGGACATAGTCAGCCTCATTTGAATCCTAGCTCTTTGACTTATTGGCTCTGTGCCTTTGGCCTGGTTATGTAACCTCTCTGTGGTTTAGCTTCCTTGTCTGAAACGATATCTACCAGACAGAACTGTTATGGGATTAGACCAAGTTAATGCAGGTCACACGCATTTATTACCTGCATATGAGCCAGCAGACCAAAAACTCCAAACCAACACACAAGGAAACAAAGCCATGTCTATGTGTCATTCCAAAAAAAGAAAAAATCAAGTGTTATATTTATTCTTCATTAATGTTAGAACTAGTAGAATTCAGGTATATTGTTGTTTTTAAAGAAGGTAGATTTGATGTTCTCATGATTTAAAAAAAATAAACTATAACATTAAAGCTTTGGAAAAATTTCCCTTAAAATAAGTTGGTCATCATTTTAAAGAGTACGGTAATATTGTGGAGAATGAATCATATAGGACATGCTTTCGCCCATCCCTCTACCTGTTATACAGTGTACTGTCCCACCTTCCCACATCACAGGCTGCACAGGAATCGCTGGATTGACTTCACAGGTTCTCAGGCTGGAGAGCTTCAGGATACTCCAAAGGTCATACATCCTAGAACAACACCATGTCTTTAAGGGACTAGGACTGGTGTGGGTGGGGAAGGAGTGTTCCCAAGAAAGACAGGAGCAAAAACATCTGCCCCCTTCCCAGAACAGGAAAGAAACAGTAGAACTGTGCTGCAGGTACACACATCTGATGGTCCAACGTTCCCACTGACTTGCTGGGCAACCTTGATCGAAGAACTTGACCTTCATAGCTCAGTCTCCTCATCTGTGAAATGGTCATGATGATGGAGCTCTTCTCAGCGGACCGTTGTGAGGATTTAAGGAGATGATGAATAGCCAGCACTTAGCATAGCATCTGGCTCAGGCATAAGCCTGGTCTTAACACATGGGAGCTAATAAATACTCCCTAGGCGCTTCACTCCTGGGCAACAAGTGTAGAAGCTGCTGACTGGTCCCTTCCAAGAGATTCACTCTGCAGCAAAGGGAAAGCGCACACTGAACACATTTAGAAGAAACACTATCCCCTAAGACTAACAGGCACCGTGCATAGGTCTTGAACATGTGAAATTTGACTTTGTGACATAGAAATCTTTTGATAAATCACTTATGAAGCTGTGATAGGTACATTAATGTTTACAAACTCACCTTTATTAGGCTATCCAGAAAAAAAACCAGTTAAATTTAAATTTGGAATAAGTAATAAATAATTTTTAGTGCAAGTGTATCACAAATATTATATAGGCTATATATATGCTAACACTATGCTACAATATGATAATCAACTCTGGTAGGGTGTTCTTTGATTCTCTTTTTTATGTCTGGATATCATAACCCTTACATATCGCTCTTTGATTAATATTTAGTTTGATTTGTTCCATCACAGATAATTTTCTCATAGATGAGACTCACTTATGAGAAGGAAATTAAAAGGAACCCTTGATACACTTAAATTTCAATGACATGCATAACAATAGTGCCTTCATTTTGTGCAAATTTTATGCTAATTGATTATACAAGTATAAAGCATGAGTGATGGATGTGATGAGAAATGAATAAAAAATAAATGTTTACACATATGCTAGTCTTAACAGGTTAAGATTACAAACTAAAAAAAAAAGGGAAAAAATTGTTAAAGTTGCAGCCATTTGAGAGGCAGATAGGCAGAGAAAAAGACAGTGAGAACTTCAAACCACTAGTTCACTCCTCAAATGGTAGCAGTGGCTGGAGCTGGGTGGGATGAAATTTAGGAGTCAGGAACTATACGATCAACCAAAATCAAATGAAAATAAATTAAATGATAACTTTTTTTAGTCTCAAATATATTGAAAATTTTGGCTTAACATGAAAGTGTTGGTATTAAAATTTTTAAAAGATTTTATTTCAATTTTTATTGGAAAGATATACAGAGACAAGAGTCAGAGAGGAAGAGCTTCTGTCCGATGGTTCACTCCTGAAGTGGTTCCAATGGCCGGAGCTGAGCCAATCCGAAGCCAGGAGCCTCTGCCAGGTCTCCTGTGTGGGTCAGGGTCCCCAGACTTTGGGCTGTCCTCGACTGCTTTCCCAGGCCACAAGCAGGGAGTGGATGGGAAGCAGGACTGCCGGGATTAGAGCCAGTGACCACATGGGATCCTGGCGTGTTCAGGGCGAGGACTTTAACCACTATGCTATCGTGCCAGGCCCCAGTTTTAAAATTTTACTACCTCTGGTATCCCATTGCATTTGAAATTTTGTCTTTTTCTTTATTTTGAAATCGAAACGGGTCTTCTATAAAGTATATTGGCAGTGTTTATCTCATGAAGATAAAGGTTCTTTGGAGGCTCTGGTACCTAATTGCTCTATTGCCCTTTTCATTTCCTTTTACTTTTTCAGAACTGCTCCACTGCCCTTGGGTAACAGAGTAACTAAATTAGGACAAAACCAGTAGCTTTCAGACAAAGGAAAGCTAAGAGCTTCTTTCACATGCCGGATAAATTACTCTCTTGATATTTCTCAATGTGTAAACTATTTAAAGATGCTACCAATTTTTGTGACAGCATTCTTGGTTGCAGGAAGAAAATTTCAGACTACAGCCAAAACACTGGATTATGTTTAATGCCAGCATTAAATATTACAAGAATGGTTAATGAATAGAACTGAAGGGAATTTCAACACTATGTTTTTATATGCCCATCATATTGTGTACTTTATTTATTTTTGTAACAGGAAATAGTTAAGTGTTATTTATGTTTCCATACAATCATAATTCAATTCCCCATCAATTCACCTTTAACCCTCATTGCAAATGGTTTTGATAAAGTTTGTGTTTTCAAGGCATAGCTGAATTTTTTATAATAAACTAAGAAAATTGTGAAAGTTCAATGTAGTTGTATCTTCCTTCTTACAAAATAAAAACTCAGTCTCAATGTTAAATATTAGAAAGTGCAAAGCAGCTGTCCTAAAAGCACAAATGCAATCTGAGATACTTACAACATCTTCATTATGTGGACTAAAATACTCACAACTTACTTTAAAATTTTTGTTGAGGTTAGCCCCGTGGCATAGTATGTTAAGCCTCTGTTTCTGCCTGCAGCACCGACATCCCATATGGACACCTATTCATATCATGTCTGATCCACTTCCAATCCAGGTTGTATTTATACTTAAGAAACAGCAGAGGGTGACCAAAGTCCTTGGGTCCTTGCACCCACGTGAGACACCTGTAGGAAACTCCCAGTTTCTGGCTTTGGCCCAGCTCTGGCTGCTTTGGTCAAAAACAGAAAGATCTTCCATGCAGTAGTTTACCCCACAGGTGACTGCATTCTGTTCAGGTCAAAGTCATTAGGCAGTAGTCAGGAGCTTCATTTGGCTCTCCTGGGTTCAGGGACACAAGGACTTGGATCATCTTCCATTGCTTTCCCAGGCACATTAACAAGGTCCTGAAATGGAAGTGGATCAGTGGAGACTTCAGCTGGTACGTGTATGGAATGCCAATGTCGCAGGCAAGGGCTTTACCAGCTAGCAGCAACACAGGCCCCCTGAAATTGGATGTTTATTTGTAAAATTTACAAATAGAATAAGCTCACAGAAAGAATCTTATTGTGACTGATAATAAATTAAATTTTAACTTTTGAGGACAATAACTACCTTTTTTTTTTTTAAGATTTTATTTTATTTTCATTACAAAGTCAGATATACCGAGAAGAGGAGAGACAGAGAGGAAGTGGAGCTGCTGGGATTAGAACCAGCGGCCATATAGGATCAAGGCGAGGACCTTAGCCACTAGGCCACGCCGCCGAGCCCCAACAATAACTATCTTTTGAAGTAAGCAGGTAATTAATAGCATGGCAATGAAATGATTTTTCATTTCCAGATTGTAACTAAATGGATCATCCAGAAAGCTGAAAAAAAAAAGTCAGATAAGGCTTCTACATTAACATGGAAAGACTTTAGTAGTGTCAGAATCAGAATTTCTGTCAAGCCTTTTGACACAGTTTACTTTCCATCATATAAGGTGATGACTTCATAACAGCTGGCATTTTATGATCTTATTGTATTACAAGGAGGTGGTTATAGATAGGAAGGATGACTGACTTCAACAAAACGACCTACTTAGGGTTATTAGCAAAGAGCCTAGCTTATGGGAAGACTATGACCTAAGTGTTCGTGTTTCTCTCTACACAACTTTGTTTTGCTTGCTGCTGGACCTTTCTGGCCTGGAAACGGAACCAGGAACATTGATGGTCCCCACTACATAGTCTCTGGAGACAGTCATGGAGACCTGAGAGTAGCCCAGTGGAAATGGAGAGAGTTGTACTCTACTCAAAGATCCTTCACAGGACAAGGCTCTGCTTTGTTCTTCTGACAACACAGGGGCTGCTTCCCCAGGCTCTTGGCTTGTCTGGAATCCTTGTTTCCTGTTGTTAGTGAATAATGGCTAAGTAACACCTGTCTATGAAGTCTGCAGTTTATAGAGCACAGGCTTTGTATTAATGGTAAAATGTAACCCTTGAAAGGGAGAACATTATATTTCTTGATTTTTTGTGTATGGTCAGAATTCTTGATTTCATACAATTGTGGAAAGCCCTAGAATGACTGGTGGAGCGAAATATTTTTTTAGCTCAGAACTAGCTCAGGCTAGCTGATTTCACAGTCTTGAACACAGCTGTGACTCAGCGATTGACAGTTCAAAAACAATGACACCTAAAAGAACAAGCATTCCACACCATTTTCCATACCATTTTACTTACACAACTCCTATTCCACCCATATCATCAAATTTGCAATTTCCCACATGAACTGACTCATTTCCAACCACCATACATTGGTTTGCACTATGACTCCTGCTTGCAACATTTCTTTTGGCTTTATTTCCCAAAAGCACCATGGTCGAGTTTGACAAATTTCTACTGCTCCCTCAAAGGCCTGTCCAAATCACACTCTTAGATATTTTTAAGCCAGCCTACTGACAACCAACCTTCTTCACACTGTGAAACTACTAGCAGGACTGAAACAATAGTTTAATGGATAAATCCTTACCCTTCATGCACTGGGATCCCATATGAGTGCCCATTCGTGTTCTGGCTGCTCTGGTTCTCATTCAGCTTTCTAATTGTGCCTGGGAAAGCAGGAGAGGATGATTCAATGCCTTGGAACCCTGCCATCAAGTGGGATATCTGGAAGAAGCTCCTGCCTCCTGGCTTCAGATTGGCTCAGCTCAGCTCTGGCCATTGTGGCTACTTGGTGAGTGAACCAGTAGATGGAAGATTTTTTCTCTCTGTATTTCTATCTCTCTGTGTGTCTGCCTTTCAAATAAGATAAATAAATCTTAAAAAGTAAAATAAAACGATGCTACAAATAAGAATACATGGGATTCAAATGCCAGATGGCATGGCAGGCTTTTTCTTCGTATAATTTTACCAATCCCTTTGTCACTTTCTGTGACTCACTCACTACTGTAACTATTATTTTCATGAACAAATGAGCAAATTTAGTTTTGGAGAAGTTACTAACTTGCCCTTACTTACCTGGCTAATAAAAGTAGGAGTC
This sequence comes from Ochotona princeps, assembly GCF_030435755.1. Classification (NCBI taxonomy): domain Eukaryota; kingdom Metazoa; phylum Chordata; class Mammalia; order Lagomorpha; family Ochotonidae; genus Ochotona; species Ochotona princeps. Next base: position 34,864,125 of record NC_080838.1, read on the forward strand.
CTAGCAATGTGACTCTGCAGCTTGAATTCCTCTTCATTCATTTGCATGCGGGTACACAAACAGGCCAAATTTAATGTGATCATTCCTGCTTGCTGCATAAGGATATTAGGCTACTCCAAAAATCTCACTTGGCTATTTCTGGTCACCCCCAGAGACCGTCTCCTGACAAACTTGGAAGTAGCTTCTCATTGACTTCTACTCTGGACGTCCACACACATGTCACAGATAGGGCTTGATGTTTCTGTAGCCCAGTTTAGAGTTTCCCAAGAGCCACCGTCGTGTTGGTACACAACAAATCCCAGGTGACCTTGTCAGACTGTGAATGACTTGTCAGGCCTGCTGGCTAGACCTATTATGTATTGTATGTTTAGCTATATTAAAATGTAGTAACCAGTTCATAGATTAGAAAAAAAACTAGAATGGAAACAGGTCTCTCCTTTCTTTTCTACCCTTCCTTCTTATCTTCCCAACATCGTGGAAAGAAGAGAGAAAATCGGATCCCCAGTTACAACCTTGGAAGAAGCTTTTAAACAGAATTATTGAACTTTTTTTTTTGCTAATTTGGAAATGTAAATCTTAGAGAAGGTAATAAGACAAAGTTACCCTTGATTTTATCTCAGACCAAGAGCAGAAATAAATTTCAACTATCTATCACACTTTGAATCTCTGGCATGACACTATTTCACCAGGAAAGCTTTTCCAGACCCCCACACTACAGCAGTATTTTGGGTTTTAGCTTTCCAAATTTTACCTTCATAGAACTCATCTGGCCAAAATTCAGTATTTAATTAACCTATATATTCTTCAGTGTTTATTGCTTCTGATCAAATAAGGGCATTATTATTATTATTAATAGGTCATAGGCACTACTGTGGCATCAGTCCTGAGTATAGTTCTATACTGCTGGTAAACTCTCAACAAATACTGCTCACAAGGAAGAGTAGATGATCAAATGAACTGAAGCAGTAGTCTCGCCTTCACAGACTGTGGATATCAGTGGGAAGGATGATGTCCTTTGGTACACTGAAAGTGATAGGGTTATGCTCTGTAAGGTGTGGGCTAACTCCAGATGTGCTGAAGAATCGTGATTGGATGTTTCTTTTCCCATGATACATTTCTGCCCATCTAACCTGAAATGACATGCAAATCAATGTTTAAATCTTCTCATAGTTTCCTTGGAGCAATAGAGGGGGCAAGAAAGAAGATGTGTTTCAGTTGGAAGGGAGCCACTATTAATAGGCTTCTGTGCCTAATTGTTTTAGAAGACAACTGCTGACTTGTGAGTGATTTGTGGTAAGGTTTGCACTTTCTCCTTAGTGATAATTCCAAACAGCTTCCTCATACCCAGACTCATAGAGTGCTTAGGAAGCTCAGTCCAGACTTTAAAACTGCACACTTTGAAGATTACCTAATATTTCTGGCATATCTGATGATTCGTATCTCTGCTCTGGATCACCAATCACCTCAGCTGACAGACCCAGAGATTTTAAAGCTATAAACCTCAAGAATCCTTAGAAACTATGAATTCCATGTAAAGATTTAAATTTCATGTTACTTTCTCTGTTTTGTTTTGATGTAATGGGGATAGGACTTTTCTGTTTCATATATTTACTCATCCTACAAAACAGTATTAATATACCAATCATCTCTGTCTAGGTGCTGGGCTATTAAATATGGGTAGAAATGGTTTCTATCCTCCTGAAATGAAGTATCTTCTGCCATGATTATTCATTGGCTTTGATCACTCTGTGTTGTCCTGGAACAACTCTCCTTTATTTAGGAAATCATGAAATACTTAGCACAGTTGGTAAGAGACCTGGAAGAATGTTATTGCCACTTAGAATAGACCTCAAGAATTAATTGATCTAAGGTTTTCTAAAATGTCAAAAAGAAATCTAGAAGGAAAATGAAAGGCATCTTTACTTGCTTATCATCATTATAACTCATTGTACTAGGGAAGCACTGTTTGTATTTCTTGCACTTTGTCATGCACCAGACACCCACATGTAGACAGCTAATCCTGATTTCACACATCTACAAAGATGGTGCAGCATCTTTCAGAGTTCTTTCACAGCAGTTGGGTAGGGTCACAGAACAGAAGTGAAGCTAAAATCAATCCATTTGTTTCCTTAGTTAGTCTTACTCTAATCAATATATTGACCTTTATCCTAACTTTATCTTAACTCTTTTCTATATAAAGAAAGGAACTATAGGGATTATAATTTAACTTTGATTCTCACAGCATCAAAATTGGCTTTTCTTTCATGTCTCCGTTGTGTGAAAGACACAGCAAAAAATGAAAATCATTGTGCAAAAAGCAGAACCACTGTGGCCTAACATGGTTATGCTACAACTAAGATTTCCAGAATCCCCAGAAGGAAAATTTTGCTAACAATTGCACTGGTATTGGAAGCAGTAACTCTGGATCTATAGCTACCTCCTGTTTTGTTGCATTGGATCAAGAGAGGTTTTGGTAGTACAAGAACTTGTCTTTGCCTCCTCAGCGACTCCTCAGCGACTGCTCTGAAAGCCAAGACAGAATGAAAGAACTGAAAGGAAGTGACAGTGATGGCTGCAGCCTCAGCTGGCACAACTTCAAAACATTTCAGAGGATAGTGTTCCAAAGCGATATTGCGGTGTGGCTCCAGTAAGTGCTGTACAAATAGATTTAGTGCTGCTTGACAGAAGGTAAAAGAAGTCAGAGGAATAGAAAATGAACAAAACCAACAATCCCAACAACAGAAACCTCTTGTCAATAAGCAATCGCATGACACAATTCAACTACAGAATTGGAAAGCAGCAGAAGCCTCCAAATATGAAAATGTCCCTGAAGGGACAGGAAAGGTTGGCAGAGGAGTATTAGGTATCCTTTGGATACATGTTGAATGAGCAAGGGCTCTCTTACTCACTTTGGAAGACAGCCAGTTTGATTCTTAAACTATTTTTAACTCATTTAAGAAGATTTCCCTTTTAGGTTCTTCCTGTGGGTGGTAATTCTGCAGGTTGGAGTTCCTTGGCTACAATTTCACATTTTAGAAACTGCTGCCAGTACTCCTCTTAGTCTTCTTTCCCCCAAGGTCAACATCTTTAATTTTTTAAAAAACATGTATTTATTTGCTGTGGATTTTAAAATTATTGTTATCATTTTATGATACAGTTCCATAGGCCCTGGGATTTCCATTAACCCCCTCCCGAAATCCCTCCTCTCCACACTGAGTTCTCCTTTATTATTACTATAGTTCTTCATAAATAGCCATAACACCATCGCTGTGGGCACGGACAATGACATAGTCCAGCATCCTGGTGTCAAGATATAGTAAGCAGTTTCATTGGGAGTCCATTTTTGGTCTGGAAGTTGAGATGCATACTGCATTGTATCCTCACATCTGGATATGATAGTCTCCATTATACAGTTAGTGTACATCCCTTTAAATGAAAAGCCACAAAAAAAAATAAAAAAATGAAAAGCCACAAAACAAAATCAACAGGAAGAAGAGATTGAAAACGCCATGAAGTTAATTAACATTCTATTGAATGACTAATATGTCACTGAAGAAATGAAAAGGAAAATCAAGAACCTTCTTGAAGAAATGATACTACTGTATGATCTATGAGTCAGTGAAGAATTTAATGAGAAACTGTTTTGAAGAGATGAAACTAAAATAAAAAAAAATCCATGAGCTATGGTTTCTGCTGATCCTTGTTGGTGAGATATGTCTCCTGTAGGAAACAAATAGATGGGTTTAGGTTTTTAATACAGTCTACTAATCTATGACCTTTGATTGATGAATTCAAAACATGTACATTCAGGAATAATGTGGATGGGTGGTAATTGGGTCCTGTCATTTCAGCAATGGGTTGTTAATTGATTTAGTCTTGTTATTTTACTGGATGTTATTTGCATTTGCCTTTGGTTTTGGTGGGTGCTATTCCTCTTCTCTGTCAAAAGAGCATCTTTAAGTATCTTTTGTAGGGCAGGTTTGGAAAAGGCATATTATTTTAACTTTTGTTTACTTTGGAAGAATTTTCAAAGGTAAAGGAAAGCTTTGCTGGGTATGTTATTCTGGGCCAACAGGTATTTGCTTTTAGAATCTGAAATATGTTGCTCCATTCTCTTCTGGCCTGTAGAGTTTCCTGAGAAGGGTCTCCTGTGAATTTAATTGGCATTCCTTTATATATCAATTGATTTTTTTCACATGCCCATTTAGAGATCTTTTCCTTATGTTCAATTGTATAGAGCATGATTATCAATTGTTGTGGTGTAGAATGCTTTTGGTCAACACTGTTGGGAGTTCTGTGCCCCTCCTGGATGTTTTTTCCCAATTCTTTCTCTAGATTAGGGAAATTTTCCATTATTATTTCATTAAAAATATTTGTAAAACCAGCTTCTCTTTCTGCACCTTCTGCGACTCCCATAACTCTTATATTAAGGCTCTTAATAGTGTCTTTCAATTCTTGAATACATTTTTTGGCCTGATCCAGCTCTGCTTCCAGCTTTATGTGTGCTTCCCCCTGGTGACAGAAAATATCTTCCAATTCTGATATTCTTGCTTCTGCTTGCTTCATTCTATTTTGGAGACTCTCCACTGTACTTTTAATTTGCTCTGCTGTATTCTTCATTTCTAATATGCCAGCTTTCATTTGATTCATTTCCAGTGTGACATATTCCTTGAATTGCTTGAATGCCTGCTTTGCATCTTCTCGTTGTTGATAAGAAGCTTTATAACAAGTGTTTTGAATTTTGTATCCATTTTCTCAATGTCTTCCTCAGTTAACTCTGAGGTTGGCAAAGGGTTTTGCTCCTTTGCAGGGGAGTCTTCAGTAATATTAATTGTGCCTCTGTCTCTTGGTCATTGTACTTCTTTGCTCTTGGTCATTGTACTTCTGGTTATCAGATTCTTCTCCTTGGGACAAGTTTTTAAGCTGTGTCACCCACAGGTCTACAGTTCAATTTTACTTATTGTGGTTGGTGCAAGACTCTGTTTGCAGTCACTTGTGCTACTCCCTCTAGTGAGCTCCGGGTCTGGGTTCTTATGTTAGAATTCCACAATGGTCTCTGTAGCTCTAGCCCCTGGCTCACCAGTCTCCTAGTCCTGTGATTCCATGCTGATCCTGCCCTGTTGTCTGTATGACTTTTCTCCCACTTCTGGTTCTAGCAATTTCCAGGATTACGGAGACACCAGGTGTCCTATATATCTAGGTTGTTGGTGGTGCTGATCTTGATAGAACATGTTGATAGTTAGGTCTGGGGTCCAGACAGACCTATTTTGACACACATGATACCAAAGCCAGTATTATTTTTCTTGTAGGACCAGTGCAATGCACTGACCTCATTGAGTTCACTCTCAGCTCAGCACATGTGTAGTTCACTATTGTCCTTGTAGTTTTAAAGCTTTTCCACACTGTAAGAAATGGCGCCTGATGTGCCACTACTAGAGCTCTTGATATGCTGTCTGTCAGGTCTGAGACTACCCAGACTTGTCTGGGGTGAAACATGTAGGATGCCACCTTGCTGCAGTTCACTGAGCCAGAAATGAATTCACTTCCAATTCAGTGCATGCTCAGTCCTATCTCATTGCCTTTTCCCTCTTAAACAAAATGGTGCCCAATTTGGATCTGGGGGCAGACTGGGCTGTGCAATCTGCCCCGTTCCTGTACTGTCTGTCTGAGACCTGCTGCTCTGTCTTTGCTCCTGGTTAAATCAAATAGACCAGCAGGGCAGGCAGTTCTTCATCTGGATTCATCTCCCAAGCTCCTGGTGAATGTTCCTTCCCACCTTGTTGCTGGTATAGTTCTGGCTGCTAGTGCAGTTTAGATTATCGCTTGCTGAACGCCGCTGGGCTATCAGTCACTGGGGCACCATACCATTGTTTCCCACAGCCCTGGGCTGTCCTCAACTGCTCTCCCAGGACACAGGAAGGGAGCTGGGAGGAAAGTCGGGCCACAGGGATTAGAACTAGGATCCACAAGGGATCCCAGTGCATGCAAGGTGAGGACTTCAACCACTAGGCTACAGCACCTGGCCCAGTCCATCTTCTTTTAAGAAATTAGTCACAGGGAAAATATTTTGCATAGAGATTAGATGGCTACTTGGGATCTTCACTCTCTTCATAGATGGTTTACTGCTTTCTGATAGATTGTTCATTGTTGAGACTGCTGTTGCTGCCGCTGCTGAACTCTCATCCTGACTCATTGCTAATGTCCTCAATTTGTAACAGCTTTCCCCGCATTACAGTTTGGACCCATTGCTGAGGTATCGTTGAAAAAGTGGCTTCCATGTGATTGTACACTGTGTGACAATCTCTCAGAATTGAAGTTTCTATGTCAGATTTGATTTTTGTATAGAAAAAAAATGTGAAGGATTGGTGTCTAATTTCTTTCTCCTGCCAGAACCATGATATTTTGTTCTCTATAATTTGTAGTATCATTTGAAATCCCATAGTGTGATGCTTCCATTCTTGTTCTGTCTCCCATTCTTGTTCTTTGGTTATCTGGAATGTTTTGTGATTCCATGAGAATTTTTTAATTGTTCTCTTTTGTTTCTGTGAAGAGGGTTATTGGCAGCTGGATGGGATTGCATTGTATCTGTATGTCATTTTTGGTAGTATGGACACTTAAATGTTGTTCTCTAAGTTTATGAGCACGTGGTGTCTTTGTGTATACATTTTATTGGTTTTCCATAATTTTCATTGTAAAAATATTTCTTTGACTAAATTAATTTTGTTTATAGCTATTAAGTATAGAAATAAGTCCATCAGTTATTGACTCATTTTTACATATTTGCTGCTATACTGCAACAATTACAACATCTGCTATATGTTTTACAACAAAGTGGGTAGAACAAAGCTTGTGATAAGAAGAACAGTTGTATGTTCCAGTGAGCCAATAAAAAATGTGTGTGTGTCTATGAAAATGTGTAATAATAATATTTGTATTGTGAGTAGGAATTTGTTAGGATGGCAAATGGGATACAGATGCTCCAACATTGTAAATGTACAAATTGAAAAAAAAGGATCAAATACAATCAATAATAAAACATGTTAGTCAGTGTTAAAAAAATCTGTCAGCCACTGTACAATCTGGGTTCAAACTTAAAAGAACAAGAGATAGATGAATATTTGAAAATTTTGGTTATAAAGAACTTGCGCTTAGAGATGAAGGTGGTGGGATTTTCTTTTTTAAGGTATTTGTTTGAAAGGTAAAGTTAAAGGAAATGCAGGATGAAAGAGAGAGAGGATGGGAGAGGGGGAGAGAAAGAAGTTCCACTCACTGATTCATTTCTCAAATGGTTGCATGGCCAAGATTGGGCTCTGATGATGCCAGGAGCTCCACCCATGTCTCCCACATTTGCACTTGAGATATTTTCCTCAGCTTCCCTAGGTGCATCAGCTGGAAGCTGAATTGGAAATGGAGTAATTGACTGGCATTCATATGGGATGGTAGCCTACTGTACCAAAATGTCAGTCCAGACAATGGTGGTTTGAGAGTACAGAAACTCGAGTTTATGTTTAAGAAGATGAAAAGGAGCCTATGAGGAAAGTGGAACATTCAAGAGTTGGAACATACACTTGATTAAGTAGCGTACAAACCACCCCAAAACTCTGTGGATAGTTAAAGTAACACATTTGTATAATTTATTGCAAATGTACGAGTTGCTTGGAGATTTGCTTTGCTTCAGATTGGCTGAGATCCTTGTTGAGGCCAACTGATGGCTTCCCTGCTTTGCATATTGTAAAAAGGTCTCTTGAGCTAGAGATTGACACAATATCAGCTGGGACTGTTCATAACAGAGATATGTTATCATAACAGAGATAGCACACATGTTATGGGAAGATAGGCTCTGGCAGAAAGAAGGGCATGATACAAGGATGAGGCTTATAGAAGTTAACCTGGATAGAACGATGTCAGGCTCAAGACATTTCTTACAGGTTTCTTTTTCTCTTTCAGGTAAAGGAATTATGTCAGCTACTGGATACAGGGACAATAACAGAATGAAAAGAGATTAAGGAGAGACAAGATTTTGAAGTACTACATCAAAGAGAAGGAGCTTGTGGTAGTTAACAAAATATTTAAACTCCATTCTAAGATTTGAAACCACAGAGAGTTGTGGTAGTATCCATTTTCAAGTTGTTTTTATTTTATCTTTTTCAATTTGGCTCAAAAAATTTGATGGTTGAAATTCAATGATGACAAATGGGTTTGAAGGCTGTATCAAACAAGGGTTAAAGATTTTCAAGAATGGTTGAGGTTAAGTTGAAGTAGTATAGAGTGTTGGAAGGGTCTGAAGCAAACCTGGAGGTGAAGCCACACTTTTTGTTGTTGTTGTTGTTTAAATAATTATTTATTTTATTGGAAAGGCAGATTTACAGAGAGAAGAAGAGAGAAGGACGAAAATCTTTCATCCACTGATTCACTCCACAAATGGCTGCAACAGCTGGAGCTCAGCTGATCTGGAGCCAGAAGCCGGCATCTCTCATGTGCATGGATAGTCACAAGAAACCGCACTCCTGACTCCCTGCTTCGGATCAGCTCTGCTCTGTCCATTGTGTCAGCTTGTGGAGTAGACTGCTAGATGGAAGGTCTTTCTCTATCTTTCTCTCCTGTTTGCAACTCTGGTTTTCCAGCAAAAATAAACAAACCTTTAAAAAATATAAAGTTAAGAGTCTTTGATTACAAAAAGCTGAAAATGCAATTACTATGAGACAAAGGGAATTGGAAAAGGGAAGGTATTTATTAAAAGTTTCTACAGATGTGTAGATCTGTGCTGGCCAGGAAGTGAGATGAAGGTCAGGAATCAGGACTGTAACAAAACCAGAAAGTTTGTAGTGAGCATATGTTGCATGGGGATATTGGGATTTATCAGGAATAAGAAAATGGCAACAGCTAACAGAAAAGCTGCTGATTGCAAAATATAATTATCTTTTCTATGGAATGTTTTCCATGCTCTGTTCTCCTTAGTAAAGACAATTATTGCAAAATTGTGGTTCTCAGTTAATCTTTTAACTCTGTTTTCTGTAAGTATTAGATAGCTGCCATTTCGCTTCCTTTTGGAGATTTCTCTTTTATCAGCCTTTAAAAAACGCTATTGAGTTGGAGAATTTCTTCTAAGCCCCTCTGCCTTCGGATTTAAGACTTTCTTGCTGTCCTGTTCCAGCAGATGTAAGCTCCTCCCTTTCTCCCATTTATCTTTGCCCTAGTGCCCCACTTCCAGCTTTTACATATGTCTGTTTGAAATCTGAGCTCATTTGAGAACTCCCTGGTAACATGATTGATTTTGTAAATGTCTTTTCACTTTCTCTCACACTTGGACTATTCTTGCAGCCACATTGCCTTCAAGAATTTTTCTTTTTAGGCTGACACCTACTTTTACCTGAACCTGAAAAGAAAGGAAAAGAAAAGAAAAGAAAATCTGTTTGCAAATTCAAAGGTGAATATCTCACTATGACAACTTTCCTTACTCAGTATAAGTTTAAAAGGAACCACATCATCAGTTTTTCCCCAAATTTTGTCAAAAACCATGAACACTGGAAACAAATGGGCCTAAATGTAATCCTAACATTACTATTTATTATCTGAGAAACCATGAATAAAGACTTCTTTTGGATCTGAATTCTCATTTATCAAATAGATGAAGGAATAAAACTTGCTTCTGTTCTTCTTGTGATATTAACAGGAACTAATGCGTAATTTCTATGTGGAAGGCATGACACAAAATAGACAGCCAGGAAATGTTTTCCTTCATGGTGCTTTCAGTTCTGATCTTCTGTCTCTTATTAATCAGATTTAACTCCATAGATTCTGCTGCTCCTAAATTTAGAGCTACTCTGATTTGACTTATCAACAAGACAATGCAAAAAAGCCTGAAAATATTTATAATACTAATATATGATTATAAAAAAGAATGAAACAGGACATCAGAAAGATTTGCTTGTGATGGAGATAGAGGTAAAGCAGAATTGTTAGCCTTTGCATAATTAGAAGGCATAATGCCTAAATAGTCATACTATTGCCATTATTTGTACTGTTTTTATTAAACATTTTTACTTATTTGAAGGGTGGAATTTTGTATAGAAATAGAGCAAGGGAGAGAGACAAAGAAACACAGAAAGAGGAGAGAGACAGAGGGAGATCAGAGAGAGAGAGGAGAAAGATCTTTCACATACTGATTCATTCTGCAAATGACTACAGGTCACACAGAGATGGTCAGGTCTGAGCCATCTCTCATATAGTAACAAGGACTAACACACTTGAGCTATTATTTGATGTATCACAGGTGGATCAGAAACAGGAGCTGAGACTAAAAACAACACTCCAATGTGGGATGTGGGTGTTACAAATAGCTTAATCTGTTGCACTAGAACATCACCTCAATACGAAGGTTTTTTTTTAATAAGTTTAGGCCTTTCAAATAAGTTTATTTACTTGAAAGACAGAATCACAATTGGAAGAGAGAGAGAAGGAAAGAGCAAGAGTAAGAGCAAGAGTGAGACAGAAAATAAGAGAGAGAGAACTGGAAATTGAAATAACATAGTTGGAACTCGAACCAGCACATCAATATGAAATGTGGCATCAACAGTGATGGTTTAAGTTGTTATACCCCAATGGCTGCCCCAGCACATGTAATTTTAGCAAAAGTATCCAGAATCCCTGTTTTGCTCTTTTGTAGACAGTTAAACATGCCCTTCTACTGCCTCTGAGATGTGATTTTTCTACTTTTCATGTCTAAATGTCATTGGACTATTAACGATCCATTGAAATAAAGTTAGAATAAACCTTACAATAATAGCATTTATTTCTTTTAATTGTCATGAAGACAGAAAGATACTTTTAAAGATCTTTACTCAATAAAACTGTATCTTAGCTCCATTTTTCCAGAGAACCATGATTTTGATGAGAAAAAAACAATAGAAGTCATGCATTTGTAGCCAAAGTACCTGAGCTGAAAACTTGGGTGGACTACTTTGATTAAGTTACACCTTGACCAACATTTCCTCTTTATATGAAATGAAGAATATTAGTTTGTCAGATAGTTGTGTAGGATCTATGGGATAGGTTTTTGGATTTGGTAGGAGGGATGGAGTGAGAAAGCAAGACCTTTAGATACAAAATTTGGCTTATTCAAAGGCCTCACATTTAGTTTAACTTTCTTGTCATCTCCAAAAGAAAAAGTATGGATTGTACTTAATAGTGTTCAAGAATATGGTAGTTCCCACTGAGGAGATTAGACTGTATGCAGTAAATAGCCCCAGAAATGACTGGGGCTAGGAAAGAAAGACTTCATTTCTTCTGGCAGAGAAGTCTGAGGTGTGCATTTTCAAGCCACTTGGCTGCTTTGCCTGTCAAGTCATCCAGGAATCAGGGTTCTTTTCATCACGTTTTTCCATCATTTGCTGGAGCCTCTCATCTTCTAAGGTGGAGGCTGAATCACAATGGGTTCCAACTGTGGAGAGGAAAGGAAGAGTGGAGGAAGCACACATGTGATTTTACTGTCTCCTCCCAGATGGGCCCACATCACTTACTCTCACATTCCTTTAGAGGGAGCTCAGTTCCATCAACACATTTGTTGGGAAGGAGGATAGGAGATGTGTGAGTGCAACAGTGACCATTTTATCATTTCAGTTGGGGAAGAGTGACTGTTCTGAGGGACTGACTGGCAATTTCCTGTGTGGAAAACAAGAGGTACCCTATGATTTCTCTCTACAATTTCACATAGATGTCCTATTTCTAAACCATACCAGGTTGAACACACTATGAACATACTTTATAAATTCTGTGAAGCATTTAACAAACAGCACAATTAAAATCTGGTATGTATAAGTGTGTGTGCATGTACATGTGAAAGGTTAAAATTTGTGTCATTCAAACATTGAAATATGTAATGCATTTTGTAACTTTACTTTGTGTTTTATTTATCTTTACATGTTTTGCAGATAGAAAACACACATGTTCGAGCTATTTCCTAACTTTTGAGATGTCTATAAATTTGTGCTATAAATTTGAAAGCAATGACTAAAACTGCTATCTAGTCCATAAAAAAACCACACAGAAGCAGAATCTTCTCATAATTTAATATGCCTTATTGGTACATTAGAGGCTTAATTTTACATAAACATCTCACACACAGTGTCCAGAGTCTTCTATGCTGAGTCTGTTGTTGTTCAGGAAGGCACAGCTGAGAGCTGACGCAAGAATGGGGATATGCACAGAAGAACACGTAAGCCTACTTCACAATTACCCTCCAAGGGTCAACTCTCTTTGCCGAACCTTGATGTTTCAAAATGAAATAATAGAAGATAACAATTGTATTAGAAAATATTCTATTCTAGGCCTTTCAAATTAGAGTATTTTAGGAAGTAGATGAAGGCCAATCAATTGCTTCTAAAACCTGAAGAATGAGGAAGAAGGGGGAGCTGAAGCAAAGGGCAACACTTTTGTGTCTATTTAGTTGGTGTAATCTGAGTGTCGGCCAGCTCCTTACTCTGCATGGCCTTGATGAGTGGATCTACTTCTCCTCCACAAAATGGCAATGGATATGGTGTGCTGTTCCTTGGCTTGGTGTGGAAAGTAAATGAAAGCAAAGTGCCTCACAGTGCCTTGGATGAAGTAAGAATTTAGAACATGCAGATTATTTTTCAGTTCTCTAGAAGAAAGTACAATTTCCATGACAATGGCCGAACCTGTAACTATTTCACTTATATAGAAAAGAAGCAGAAATTGTGTTCAGCATGAGCCCAGTGGATACTCCATTCAGTGGGCTGTTGTTCTGGATCCATTCATGCAAATGACCAAATACACTTCAGTGTCCTAATAATTTTAAAGTCATTTGATGAATTTATATGTCTTCTTGCTCTTTCTAAGAACTGATTTTGTTGAAATTTTCATATTCTGAAGTTTAGATGTGAGTTTCATTAGAGTGATACTTTAATTACAATATTAAAAACAGTAATCAATCAGAATAGAACATTATTCTGTAATAAGTTTATCACTCATTTAAAAAATGGGTGAATGAGAAGTGGGATTTAAAAGAACAGGTGAACTAAGAAGGCTCTGAAATGAGGAGTGGATCCCTGAGTGTCTCCACCCTTTACCATGCTCAGTGAAATGAGTCAATCACAAAAGAACAAATACCATATATTCTCTCTTATATAAGGAAACCAACATGGAAACTGTAACTCCAATAGTCCAATCCATACTGTTTTCTTGATTGTTTGTTTGCTTTTTTGGCTGTATCCCAAGTGTTTTAATGTTTTTTATTTCAGTTTGGTTCATTCCAAATAATCTCTTTTCTCTAGTCGAATTCATCATGGGCTCATGAACTATATGATGGCATCATTTTTCCCAAGAGACTGCTGTGTTTCCTTTTGTCACTCACGCATTGGCTACTCAGTGGCATGCTGTTTTATTCATGATGCTATAATTTGTTGTTGATGTTGTTGTTGTGGCTGTTCTAACCCATACTACTTGTTGACTTTGTTCAATGGCTTCTCACTTATGGTAATGTATAGTGATGGCGTACTGGGGTCTATCATATAAAGATGTGGGGGTGTAATGGAACATGCATCCAGACGAAAGATGGATTCCCAATGAAACTGTTGGACATGTGTAGACAATGGGATGCTAGACTGTCTGACATTGTCTATACCAACAATGTCGGGGTACACTCAAATAAGAGACTGATAGAATTACTATTCCTTATGAAGGACTACACTATTGTAACAAAATGAGAAAAATCTGACAGGGGATGGTAGCTTGTTGGGGGAAACCCAGCCTATACAAAATTGTACCACATAATTCAAAATTCAAAATAAAAATATATTTAAAAAAATAAAGTTCACAGAGATGTATGTTAACAGCAGATCTGTACTGGAAAGAGAAATAGGGAATAATGTTGGATATTTGAAATGGGCACAACTGATGAAGCGTATGCTAGCTATGGAATGAATTCTCCTGACAAAAACAGTGACAATAAATGTTAGCTGAGATGACATCTGAGGATATTAATAATTCATTTTTGAGACCTAGTGTATGAAATACATAGTTATTAAAACTTTTAAACTTCGTGTTTATAATGAGACATGTGTATAAACTGGATAAACTGTAGATTTGAAGGGAAACTACCCCATTTAACAAGCGGTGATTGGTTTTCTTGGAAACTGGTTTTGAATAAAATGCAATTTATTTTTTTTTATTAGAAAGATAGTTAAAGAGTGAAGAGAGAGATCTTCCACCTACTGGTTCAATTTCTAAATGGCTACAATGACTTAAATTGGGCTGATCTGAGCCCAGGTGCTAGGAGCTTCCTCACAGTGTCCTGTGAGAGTGCAGGGACACAAATATTTGAACCATCCTCTGCTGCTTTCCTAGGTTACAAGTAGGGAGCTGGTTTGGAAGTGGAATAGCTGGGGCACGAAGAGGCGGCCATATGGAATGCCAGCAGGTGGAGGCTTGGTCTATTACTCCAAAATGCCTGCCCCTAAGATAAAATATGTTTTAAAAAGTACCCTTGGAACATAGAGCTTTCAGAGTTCTACACATTCTTAAATATGTCAGACTAGATGCAGTATTTACACAGTCTTGCATTCTTCAGTTTTTTCAGCAATGTTTTTCTGGCCTGTGGTGGTAAAATTTTTATTTATTTATTTATTTATTTCATCTCATTTTATGACATCGTTTCATAGGCTTTGAGGTTCCCCCAGCCCCTCCCCATCCCCTCCCCACATGGTGGATTACCCCACCTTACTGCAGTATTACAGTTCAAATCTAGTCTTGTTTCTTTCATTGCAAGCATGTACCATGCATAGAGTCCAGCATCTTATTGTCCAGATCAATTCAACAGGTTTTTGGGGAGACCATCTCTTGTCTAAAAGCAGAGCTGGCAGAATATCATTCTGACCAATTAAAAGCCATAACATAACATCAACAACAGTTTACAACATTATGGGGTTAATTGACATGGTATTGAGTGACTGATATGTTAGAAAATGCAAGTTCTTAACCACATCCTGTGACTACTTCATTGACATTTCAGTTTTAGGTAATACACAACCGGCTTCTATCCACCTTAAAATGGCTATAGGATACTATTCAGCTGTCTCGTGCCTATTTTCATGTTAGTATTTAGCTGTTTTTGTATTGAAGTATAATTTTTACTGAACTTGGCAGATTTTAGGATAGTCCAAACTCGCTTATAACTTTAACAAGGCATATGTCAACAGTTGAGGCACAGAACAGTTTTAGGAGAGTGTGCAGAGAAATCCTCAATACCTTAGTGAGGAGTAACTAATCTTTGTGTCCTACCTAGTAAGGTATATGTGAGTCCCCGCTGACCATTTTCTGTCTGGTTCTAAGCTTTCCTTCTTGTTCTCTGTTGATCTATTCTAATTTTTTGTTTGTTTCTTTTGTTTTGCTTTGTTTTGTTTTTTTTTTGGGGGGGGGGGGCTCCGGGGTAACCCTGATAGTCATTGCAGGAGCTGGTGGGGATCCAGAGTTGAAATTAAGCAAGGACCAGAGAAAGCTCCTCTCCCTAGTCCCAAAGGGAGTTTACTGTTCTTCTGTTTCTGCAGACCACTCAGGGCTCCTGGCTGCTATTCCGATGACATTGGGCCTTGCAAGGAAGGATTTGGACTTCTTCTATCCCATGTGGGAGATTCAAATGGCAGTGGATGACCTCAGAGTTCTTGGCCTCCGAAGGCACTCCAATTCCCCGTGGTCTCTTTGGCAGTTGGGATGTAGTCCTTGGTGCTCGTACTGATAGTCCTTGGGGAGGATCCGGGAGTCTTCAGGGTTGGGATACAAGCCTCCTCCTGTTCCCCTGCTCCACTCTGGGGTCCCCCCTGCTCTGTGCATATGACCTCCTGTTAAGAGACTGTCAGGCTGTCAGGTTCACTCTTGAGCATCCCTGCATATCTTTGTAGTTTTACTATTGTCTAATGCTGATTTGAGTCTCTTATCTATAAGTTACCTGTTATGTTCTTGATAGGTTATTCTTCACGTCTTCCTCACACATTCTAGGGAGATGGAAGATTTCTCTGTTCTCCCACCCCATTACCGAGAAGCATAGGGTCTTTTTTTTTTAAAGATTTTTGTTTTTTTATTACAAAGTCAGATATACAGAGAGAAAGATCTTCCATCCGATGATTCACTCCCCAAGTGACCACAATGGCCGGTGCTGTGCCAATTCGAAGCCAGGAGCCAGGAACTTCCTCCAGGTCTCCCATGTAGGTCCAGGATTTCAACGCATTGGGCCATCCTCAACTGCTTTCCCAGGCCACAAGCAGGGAGCTGGATGGGAAGTGGAGCTGCTAGGATTAGAACCAGCGCCCATATGGGATCCCGGCGTGTTCAAGGCGAAACTTTGGCTGCTAGGCCACACCACTGGGCCCGAAGTATAGGATCTTAAAAGTGCATTAGGTTTTACAATTCTTTGATGTAGATCATAAGCAGTCTGACTCACATTTATTGTTGGTTCATTGGTTACATCACAATATCTTATTGTGTGTAATACAGGCTGTTAGAGATTGAAATAATATTACAATTTAGAGGTATTATTTTTCAGATTGACCTCATTTCATCTTAAGTTAAGGCAAACATGTGGTATCTAACCTTTTGGGATTGGCTCATTTCCCTTAGCATAATGTTTTCCAGTTTGGCCCATTTGGCTACGAAGAACTGCATTTCATTTTTTTTAATAGCTGAGTAGTATTCCATAGAGTAAATGAACCATTGCTTTCTTATCCAGTCTTCTGTTGTTGGGCATTTCGGCTGCTTCCAAGTTTTTGCAATTATTTATTGTGCTGCTCTGAACATAGGGGTGCATGTAGGTTTCTCATGTAGCAGGTGTTTTGGGTATATTCCTAAGAGTGCTATTGCTGGATCACATGGTATGAAGATTTTCAGTTATTTGAGTGTTCTCCATACTGATTTCCATAGAGGCTGCACCAACCTGCATTTTCACCAGCAGTGGAGAATTGTTCCCTTTTCCCCACATCCTCGCCAGCAAGTGTTATTGGTGTTTTTTTGTATGTGAGCCATTCTTACTGGAGTTAGGTGGTACCTCATTGATGTCTTAATTTGAATTTCCCTTATTGCCAGGGAATTTGAGCAAAATTTTTTCATATGTTTGTTTGCCATTTGGGTTTGTTCCTTTGTGAAATGTCTGCCCATTTCCTGTGCCCATTTCTTGAGTGGTTTGTTTGTTTTGGTGTTTTGGTTGTTTTGGAGATCCTTGTATATTCTGGAGATTAGCTCCCTATCACCTATGGAGTGTGCAAAGATCTTCTCCCGTCCGGTGGGTTGCTTTTTTATTTTGTTGATTGTTTCCCTTGCTGTACAGAAGCTTCTTAGTTTGATGAGGTCCCATTTGTTTATTTTGGACTTCATTGCTATTGCTTTTGGTGTTCTTTTTAGGAAGTCAGGGCCTACACCTAAATCTTGCAGGGTGTTTCCAACGTTTTCTTCCAAAAGTTTTGAAGGTTTCTGGATGTAGGTTTAGGTCTTTCATCCCTTTAGATTTGATCTTAGTGTATGGTGAAAGATGTGGGTCTATCTTCTTGTTTCTGCAGGCTATTAACCAATTGTCTCAACAGCATTTATTGAAGATACCTTCCCAAGCTCTCACTAGCCCACCTTCCCTAACATTGTTTCTTCCTGGACCTTGTCCGTTTTATACAATATTGGGAAATCCTCCCTACCCTTAACAATCAGGCGGCTGGATTCTGCCCCTGCATAGCCAGGTCTCTAAGCCTGGGTGGGGCTGTCTTTGCCCAGCACAATCATGTCTGTTGAGTGCTACCAATGAAGTTCAGCCTGTCCAAAGGCAACCTCAGCTCCAAGACTGCAGTGGGAACAGGAAAGGTGAAGGAGGTGGCACTTTACATGCCTCTGGATCTGATTATTTGAGGCTAGACCAGATGCCCTGATGACTTGGGAAATTGATATGCTAGCACACCTGTGAGGCCTTCGTGGTCCACATGATTGAAAAACTCTGGCACAGACAATACAAACCATGAAAGTTTATAAAGTGGTATTTGAGGGAGATTAGTCTGACAATAGTATCTATGTGCAAAGAGCAGGAAGACGAAATAAGGGAATACCAAAGTCCAGGTGTGAAGTAACACAAACCTGCAGTGACATGGCACGGCAACCATAAAAAAAGACAATGAATCCAGAGGAATGCAACCAACAGGAGCCAGTGGGAGGAAAATATCCTAATATTGAATCTGAATGTCTGTTGGGGGCAAGATGACTCCTCTGAAGGGGCAAGGAAGAGAAAATGCAGGGGGAGAAATGAGAAGAAAGACCATTAGTTGGCCCTTCCATTTGAGTTCAAGGTGAGGGAGAAGAAGCCAGGTGGAAATGAAAGAGGAAGTGAGAATTAAGTTCACTGGAGCCTGCAGGATTGAAGATAAAGAGGTTGTTAAGGGAGATGATGTTCAAATGGTCAGAGTAAATCGACTTCCTGAGTAAGGATAAATGACAGATGGAAGGATGGGACTAAGCCTTAGAACCGTGGTTGTCAAACTGTACTTCCAAACCAGCAGCATGAGCACTACCTGCAATTAGTTAGAAATCTAAATAACCAGCTCCCCCCCACCCGATGCACTGAATCAAAAACTTAGGAAATGGACCCAGCATTGTGGTTTGACCACTCATTCCCTATGGCATGCATGCACACCACCAACTTAGAGAGTTATTGCCTCAGGGTTATAATTGTTTTCTAGGGGCAGATCAGACAAATAGAATCAAAGCAGTGAGAAATAAGGAGCAGTCACAGAGAGACAGAGGTAAATTTTATGAGGAATAATGAGGGCAATGACAAATGCATTTCCGGGAGTCAAAGGTCACTAAAGAAGGTCCAGTTGATTAAAGTCAAAATAGGAAATCTGTTGCTGGAATTCTAGCAAGAGACAGAATCATCAGTTCCTTACATAAAGGCACCCAGTTTGGTGGAGATTCATGAGGAGGGAATGGTGAGTGGAAAACCAGATGCGTCACTACAGTTCACTTTTTGTACAAGTAAAAATTTTACGTGGAATATCAGCATAAAGAAAAGACATATTTAGAGGAAATATTTTTCTTCTATGATTAAAAAGAGATTTGAATATGTGAGCTAGCAGAGGAGGAGGAGCTGGAAGAGAAGAACTGGGCACTTTATATACTCGCTCCTACTTTTTTCGGCTTTTCTATAATCTTTGGTTTATTACTGCCTGTATCACAAAGTATTTGTATTTGCAACAAGTTTATTTCCTAGTGCTGCCCATTTGTGATGTTGAAAGAGCCTCTCCATGTAGAGAGTGAATTCTCCAGGACTGGAGTTAAGCAGGAATCAGAAAAAACTCTCATTAGGATTGCTATTCTGGGCATCTTCTGCCTGGAAAACATAAAATGTCCCTCAGAAATGACACCTGGGGTAACACAAACCTTTGGCAATAGCTTTAATTTCATTTTTCTCTTAAGGGTGAAGTAGTTCTGGAGAGATTTAAATGAATTTACCTAAGGAATAGCCTGTCCCACAAAGTTTCCACTTTCCTTATCTCCTTATCTTTACAGGAAAGCATCCAAAATTGGTACTTTACCTATACAGTATTTTTCTTACTAGAATCCTTTTCTTTATACTTTTTTTGGAAAGTTTAAAGGTTTTTTTATTAAAAAAATAATAGGAAACTTAGTTTCTTTAATGAAAACATTGGGTGGATGAGGTAATACTCTATTTATGCTGCTACCTTTTGTTCTTTATAATCTGTTAATGCTACTGTGTTTATATAACCCTTTATTCTTTCGAAGTTATTCTCGGTAATTCAATTTCGTACTCAGATGTGTAATCCCTCGTGAGTTATTCGGCACCTTTTGTATATGAATTCTCTCACCAAAAAGTGGGTTTATAATATGATCTGCTTCAAAGTGTTTCAGGTATAGCAGTAAAAATAAGGTTTAAAACATGTAAGAATTTTAGCTTAACTAAGTAATCTCCTAATTAACCAGCACATGAAAATAGCACCTTTTATTAGGGTTTATATTTAATGGTATTGCCATTAAAGGAAGCACTGTGCCCTGTTTAATTTGAACATTGGTAGTTCTGAAAAATCCAAACTGGATGTGGATATAAGACAGTAAATTTTCATTTTGTATTCTTTAGTTGTTCAGTGTGATTTTTAAACATCAAGACAATTAATTATTTTCTTCAGATTAAGATTTACTTATTGTTATTGGAAAGTCAGATTTATAGAGAGGAGAGGCAGGAAGATCTTCCATCAGCTGATTCACTCCCAAGGGGCTACAATGGAGCTGAGTTAATCTGAAGTCAGGAGCCAGGAGCTCCTTTCAGGTCCCACACGTGGATGCAGGGTACCAAGGCTTTGGACCATCCTCTACTGCTTTCTCAGGCCACAAGCAGGGAGCTGGATGGGAGGTAAAGCAGCTGGAACACGACCCGGTGCCCTTGTGGGATGCCAGTACATGCAAGGTGAGGACTTCAGTCACTAGGCTACCACTCCAGGCCCATGTTCTTGAGGCTGAAAAGTAATCTAAATCTATCCATTTCTTACTTTCTCGTAGCCTCATCACTCTGGCTATGTCTGGTTATATCCATACAGAATGACTCATTCATCACTTGTACCTGTTTCCTGTAGGTGTTCTGATCTTTCTGCTCAGTGTTTATCAAGAATTATCTATCTTGTCTTCTCAGGTCTGTCCCAGGCTTCTTTCCAATTCCTTATTTTATTTCTTTGTTAAGAATTCATTTCTTAACTCTGTGATAGCAATTTCTTATAAAATATAAGATAAAATATGGTAGCATCTTTTCAGTTTCTTTTTTAAAAATAGGTCTGGCTTTAAGTTAATGCACATGAATGCAAGTCTGGGTTTGGTCCTAGAATAACTTAGCATATATTAACAAAAGTTATGTCCATGGAATTGGCAAGGTGAGAAATCAGGGAAGCAGTGGAGAGAGAGCTTATGTATGATACAGCACATTTCAGGTGGCTGCAAATTCAACAAGACAATTCAGTCCTTTTATTTTTTTTCAAACACAAAGCACTTTATACATTTAAAGGAGTATATCTGCTTTTGTAGAGGAAACACATAGAGAATGCTACAGGAATTTTATTCCAGTCCTTGCACATGACTGTGTTCATGTGGGGCATCCAATTCATTTTATCACATTGATTTTTAGCTCCACTCGTGTTTCTGAAATGATGTAGCATCTTCATACATTTTTCTCTCCCTCCATCCCCAGATTCTAATTACGTTTTTACAAGATTTGTTTCTTTTATTGGAAAGGCAAATATACAGAGAGAAGGAGTAACAGAGTGGAAGATCTTCCGTTAATTCACTCCCCAAGCAACAGCTGGAGCTGACCCAATCCCTAGCCAGGAACCTGGAACTTCTTCTGGGTCTTCCACGTGGGTGCAGGGTCCTCAAGGCTTTGGGCCATCCTCGATTGCTTTCCTAGGAGTTGGATGGGAAGCGGAGCCTCTGGGGTTAGCCCATGTGGGATCCCAGCATGTGCAAGGCAAGAACTTTAGCTGCTAGGCTACCACTTCGGCCCTAACCATTTTGTCTTCCTAAGGAATAAGCATCAGAGTTTTCAAAAGCTTCCTTTGTGCTTCCCATTTGCTAAGAATCTTGGAAATCAGTTCTGGAGTCTGACATGGCTGCTTGCTTCTGCTCACGTGCCCCTTTCTCCACTTTTACCTCTGTTGTTGTTTTCCGGCTCACTCATCTGCCTCCACCCTGATGCCACTCTTCCACACTTCACTGATTGTTTTAGGAGACTTGAACATTTTTGACTTCCTGTGTCTCCTTCACAAATCCTAGGATCCCTTCTCTTACCATTTTGTATTTACTTGTGCTGTAACATGATTTCCTGTCATTCAATTGCCCTTGTAAGAAGGAAACACAGAGCCTGGCACCTCGTAGACATTCATTTGATGTTTGCTGAGTAGTTCCTTATTGAATGACATTTATTCCCCAGCATGATTTTGTTTATCCTATTATAAGCAACAGAAAACATCTCTAGCTCTAATTAGATTGCATCCTTGAAATAGATTTCAAGTTTATATGCTTTATACAATAATATTGGTTTTCTTAGCAATCCTTAATGAGTAATCACTTTCAGTAGTTTCTGTCCAGTATAGCTTCCACAAAATTACCAAAAGATTTTAGTTTAGGTTACATTTCCAAATCTATTTGTGCTTCACCTTTCTCTCTCAGTGTTGTTTTCTTGAAATGGCAGTTTGTGTAGAGAATGAGTAAGATCTTGCAGTCATCAAAATAGCAGTTGGAATCCTATTCTGTCACCTAGCTCTGTGGTCTCAGACAAGTTTCTGAATTTCTGTGATACTTGGGACACTCCTCTGCAAATGAAGATAATTATATCCAGGTAAAGGTGTGATATGAGAAGTAAGTTAAATAGCACACACAAAGCACATTAATTAAGTACTAGTTGTTGTTTTGATATCTGGTAGAATTGCATACACATTTTCGGAATATCCTCAGTTGTATTTAAATAAGCTATTTTTACCTTTGTGAAATTAATTGACAGTATTAACTTCATGTAATAATTTATCAGTAATGTTTATGTTTTACGGTACCAATAGTGTAATTGCTATTCTGTTTTCTTCCCCCTCTCATTTTTATTTTTTTGGTTGTTGTTTGGCTTGGGTTTAGTCATCACATCATTGGGACAATTTATCGTGGACAAACCTGAAGGTTTGCAATGTGAGGAAGAATTTTTAAGGCTTTGAAAATAGCAGTAATTCTTTTTAGTTAATAATACCAGAAGCGCTGCTACACAATACTGGTATTTCTTTGAGAAAAATGAAAATAAAGCATCCAAACAGACGTAAGTCAGAGGATTTGCACAATATATAGATTCTTTGTCCATAATGCTGTGCAGGGGAAATAGACACACTACAGTGCCCAGTTTAATCTCGCTCTACATTCATGTCAAGGCCAGCTTATGTTCTTTAGCAAGCTTGAGACAATTTTTGCTTATGTTTCCTTGGTACCACAGACTCACTGTTCTATTAATTTGACCTCTGAAATTGATTCTAAGTTACTTGACATTAGAAATAGTGAAGTAATTGGTGTTATGTTTAAGTAGACTGTAGAGATCATTTAGGAAGAAACTCATAAAGGACCACCCTTTAGATTATTAAGTTATCTACACAAGAAGAAATGATCTTTCTTTTATTTAGTAATTGATGTGTATTCCACATTTTTTTCTTTCAGACATAGGCCAATCTTTATAATACCAGGATTTCAAAAGTCTAGCCATTTCTGAGTATGGCTTAGTAATTGCTCACTGTTCAAAAGATAACAGGTTTCAGGTTGGTGCACCACGAGTTCAAGTTCTACCAATCTGTGCATACACAAAGGAAACTCCGGGTGCACAGCGCAGTTTTAAAATACGACTTGCTAAAAGAAGAGATGCCGAAGTTTAAAATAACAGCATGCAGATTTCTTTTTAGAACTTAAAGAATGGAAAACACTTGCAAAAATATCAGCAGGCAGGGGCAGGAAGAACAAACGGTAACCAAATTGGTTCCTGTGACAAACCATAACATTTACTTTAAGCCATCAGCATGCTACTCAGTAAAAGGCAAGCTACCACTCTTTTAATAGATCCCAGGCCTTGTTAAACTCACTGGTCTGCAAGAATTACCCAGGTCAAGAGCAGGTCAAAAAGTGAAAACCCATGTGAAAGTAAACTTTGAAATATCTGATTTTGAAGAGCCTCAGCCGACTGTCTCCTCTCTAGTAAATATACTTCCTTTTGTGTATGATATTGTTCAGTATACTGTACTTAACATACACACAGGTAACCTGGGCGATACACTATTTTATGTCCTTTGTTTGAAGAGTGATGTTAGTCTCTTCTGTGACCTGTGGATCTTTCTTAAATTATTTACTTTCTGT
This sequence comes from Ochotona princeps, assembly GCF_030435755.1. Classification (NCBI taxonomy): domain Eukaryota; kingdom Metazoa; phylum Chordata; class Mammalia; order Lagomorpha; family Ochotonidae; genus Ochotona; species Ochotona princeps. Next base: position 34,888,041 of record NC_080838.1, read on the forward strand.
TGGGTTAAAAAAAAAAAAAAAAAGAACCCTAATGAAGAGAAAACCAAGTTGTGACTCATTTTGAATGGTTATCTCCATTTTGCTTTAAAATATCTATGTTCAATTGAAAATGAGAGCTGTGATTTCATCACAGGCAGAATAAAGAAGCTGGGCGTGACTCACTGTGGAATTTATTTGCCTGGTAAACTGGGTATTAATCTGGCCTACAATACACTTGCTCCAGATTTTGTTCAAGTGTAAGGTCATACTGTGAAGCTGTTTTTCATTTTGTTTTATATGTGTTAATATAATGCCTTATGAATTACCCTAGAGTTTTGTTCTGACAGCTAAAAAGCATAATCGTTTTTCCTTTCAAGGGGATTGAAAGCAAAGCAATTGACTCTATATTTGAAATGATTTATCTAAGAACCTTTCTCTCACATCTTGCCTTAATGTTTATAGAGAATATTCCTAGAGTTTTTACTAGTAGCATTGTATTTATCAAGCTCTTAGCCTGTGCCTCAAATTGAGTCCATCTCAGAGTATGATCTTAGAGTTTATTGGCAAAACTGCCTGCAGACTTAATGGGCAGCATCTATGATATAGATATCAAAGGAACAGTCTCTTGAGACTTAAATCATAGTTTGTTCTCCTGGTTAAAAAGAAAAATGAGATTGTCCTGCTATCTTCTAAAGAAGAGGAAAGAAAAACTAGACATAGTTGTTTTTGTGTATGATGATAGGATGAAGTATCTACACACAATGGCATTCCGTGAACAGTATGAATTTTAAAAGACTCAGCAGCCATTTCTGTACAAAGCAGGGGGAAAAAGGCCACAGATTTTCCCCGAAATCACGTAAAGCTAAACAATGTGCAAAGATATATAACACAGATACTGATGATATTGTTGGCACTAGTTGTAACAGTAAATGAACCTGGAACATTCTGATTAGAAAGCTTTAGATGTAGTCATTTAATTGTCACAAGAACCTAGGAAATAGACACTACCATACTCATGAGTCATAGAGACACTAGGTAATCACAGAGCTGGAGGTGCAACAATTTTGTGCTCCTGACACCAAACACTGGACCTGCCACGCATCAGGCACAGAATGAGTAAGTAGGAACTAGGTGGTTAGGCATGATGTTACTTGCATTCTCACTGATCTGGTAACACATTTTAATACTGCACTTGACACTGTATTTAACTAAACATAAACTTTATAAAGAACTCTATAAATGCTTAAATGCACATATGAACACTCTGCTCAGTCTTGTCTCTTGAGGGAAATGTTTTATAAACCCTATGTACCTTTAGTTACTGCATGCACACTCTGCTCCGGGTGGATTTAATAACTACAAATAACCGGTTTGTATTTGTTTATTTGGCCTAGCTTTTCAATGTTGACTCATACTCTTCTTCCTATCTGGTAGTTTTTTAGACCAAAATTAAATTGTCAAATTTTGACTGCTTTAAATATATGATCATAGTAATCCAGTTAATTGTTAATGGTATAAAGGGAGAAGAAATAACAAAGGCACAGATTCCTGTTATGTGTTTGTAATCAAGTTCATACATTGTTTTAAACTATCAGCAGTTTTTTTGTTGGAGACACTCAAAGCATTTGCCCTCTAGAAGCTATTCGCTCTGTGATACATACAAAAAAATGATACCAATATTTGGTATTTTTTCAGAACAAATTGTTTTGGAGCCAGACACTTGTGGTCACAAATCCTAGCTCTGGTGCCTTTCATCCCATGAGGAAAGGAATGTTAGATAAATTGGCAAAGCCTCAAGTTATTCATTTGTCGAGGAGTTTACCTGCAAATTGTGAATCAATATATAGTTGAATATATAGATATAAATGCATTAATATATAAAATGATTTCATATTTAAGTGATAAGCATAGTGTCTCTTTGGATGAAAGGGATTCAATAGATGGTGAAGGTGGCTATAATAGGAATTGCTATTATTGCCTCTAGTTGTGGAAGAATTCCAAAGAATTCGTGTAACTATGGTGGCTTGAAGCTCAACAGAGATTTCAAGGAAAAAGCAGGCCTTAACGTTTAAGTTAGAAAGACAGTAATGGAAAACATTTTGGTAAGAGCGAGTCTGGCCAAATGCATTGAGAAGGGAATAGATTTTTTTAGGGAGCCTTACAAGAAGTGGGCCAGTTTGATGAGAAGGTTGGGACAACTGATAGAGGCCAGGCGCCCAGCCCAGCAGTGTTGGGTTGATCTTGCATGACTTTGGGACATGCCAGGGCAGATTGGTATTTTTTTTTCTGAGCATAAGTGTATAATAGATGAATGACTCCTAAGGGGAGGCACCATGAAAATGATCGTTTAGGAAGATTTGATCTGGCTGGATCGACTCAAAGAGAAAAAGGTTCCAGGCACCAAGACCAACTGTGATGTTTTGTGTGCTTATAAGGTAACGGTGATTTGATGGTTATTTCACCAAGCAAGTACAAAACCTGTAGGAAAGGTGACAAGACAAGGACTTTGAAAGACTCTAATAAAGGACCTGGAACACAGAAACAATGTCAGAAATGAAGATGTCACAGACATCACAGATCCCATTTCTCTCTGTGTGTGTGTGTGTGTGTGTGTGTGTGTGTGTAGATATTTGGATATTTAAGAATGATTGTTCCAAAATATTTTAGCGATTACTCCAAAATGATATTGTCTCATAACTATTGCAAAATATTGTGAGGATATGAAAGGTTAACTGAACTGAGAATTTAGGGTATAATATAAATAATGATATCTTCTAAATCTTCTCAAATCTTAAACCACATTGTTTAAATTGAATTTTATCATTACTATCTCCTCTTTAAGTAAATTACTTTCTGATGTGCTAGGGGAAAAAATCCTCTCACCTCACATTAACCAGAAGAAGTAACATCAGTTTGTTTTGAAATTGTTGTATTATCTCACCATTCCTTCTTTCTGAAAGTGAAACCGTAAGGGGGGGGGGGAAGGACAATATAATTATATATTTAATCATCTCAAAGATAGAAGTAAAGTGATCCAAAGTAGAACATTAGGATCTTTTTACAAATGAGAAGGAGGGGATCTCTACTACATTACTCAAACTGGTGCACTGGAAACTTGGCCAGGAAAAAAAAATCACTTTTTCAGGGGAAAGAAACTTGATTCATATGGGGGTAGAGAGCAGAAACCAGCATCTCATTTTTTAAAAGCTGTAGACCTCATTTATGGCAATGGCATTAATAAAAGCTTCTGTTTTAGCACATGGGTCCAATTGTTTCTAAAACCTGATTGCAGGAATAATTCTGCATTTCCTTGGTTATGAGACCTGCAGGAAGGATAGAATCATGGTATGAAATGATTTAGATTCAGTTATAAAACTAACGTAGCTGAAATTGTGGATTCATTTTTTTCTCACCAAGTTTTCCTTTTCATTATTTTATTTAGGATCACAGATTTCAACTCTGAACTGTAGTGCAAACCTGCAGAAATCCATTACCTGAAATGGATGGCAATTTGTATCATTTTAGTTTTACATGCATGTCAAAAACTCAGTGATCCCAAGGGGATGTTTTCTTAATATTATTTCCAGAATAAATATATTTCATGGTCATTTGTCTCACGTGATGTGCTGGATTTTGAATCTTTGGTGAACATGAGATATCATTCTATAAACAATATATCTTATGATTAACACACTCATGATATTTAGAATTTCAGGATATCCTTTCAAAATAAGGAAAAACATTTCAACATCATGCAAAATTAACGTGGTGGGGCAATAGCCATCAAAGATAAGATGATACCAGTTTTTATTTACTTTAATTGTAGCATTTTTAAAGGAAATTATATCAAGTGTGATATTTGTTGAAAAACTCTATAAAAATCTGCTGTTTTTAATTTTGCATAGTACCTTGGTCAAGTAGGTAGGAAAACTGTCTGGAGATGAAGAATGTGAGCTTTTGTTACAGCCTTTGCGCCATTTCCGGGGGGGGGGGGGGTAGAACCCTGGTGACAAGCTCTTTTAATCTCTGTGTTTAATTATTAATTCTTCTGTTTGTTTGGCTTTGCTATCTGGCGGTATTGTTATGGAGACTACATGGCACTATTCTATTTCATGAAGGAGCTTGCATTTTTATTTTTTACCTAAAGACTCTGGGCAGCCTCACTGGTTGAAGAACAACCTGAGATGTGTAGCAATGACTAGCAAAATAATTGCCTTTCTTCAATCTTTAGACATAAATTTATAATTTAGGAAAACCTCACAGTTGTTCCACTACAGCCCGGATAACATCCTTTGTATTGAAAAGTCATGCTGTAGACTGTTTATTTACAAGGGTCTAAACATGCGTATCTTTATGGCTTTCTTCTGTCACAATGAATCACCAGCTATAAGTTATCCTTTGTTGGTTTTGGTAAAAAATCAAATGAAACCCAGCAGGAGATCTCAGAGTGCATTGTCCAAAAGTGTAAAAATGCTGTGTTGATGACAGATCATACTGTTCTTATTAAAGTTAAGAACACGGACTTGACTTTGCTTTTTGACCCTGGTACTCCACTGTCAAGGTGATTTTATTTCTACAAATTTTCCTTCTGCTGGCCTCATCAATGATTCACCATAAAACGTTAGACAAATTCCCATCATCTGTATATGATTAGAGTGGTTTCTGTTGTGCTGCTCACTGCAACTAAAAAGATGTTTTTCAGCTTTGTCTAAAGAGGAATCAATTTACTAACGTCCTTCTCTTGCATAGAATTCTCCTTGTTTTAATATGAAATTAAGGAAAGACTCAACATAAAACATCATGATGTGCTGCTTAACAGCACTTGCTAGAATATTTAGCTAACCATCATATATTTTTCGAGAAGAGAGAAAAATTGTTATGCTTGGCAAACAATGACTTATATTTGGGCAAGATACACAGTATCATCTGCCTGAAGTCACAAGTGTAGTTGAACTCGCAGTTCTTAGAATTATGCCCTGTACTGTATTTAGAGTATTGTTTAAAAACAACCTAAATGTGGCTAGATAAAATAGGAAATTTATACAAGACCGTGAACCCTGCCACTCACCTGATAGTCTATTGGAGGACCAGAGACTTGGGTTTGTCTTCTTCTTGGTAATCTCAAGTTTGTTTTCTTTTTGTCTCTTCTTTTAGTGTAGTATTGTACTCTGCTCCAGAACAATTACATAGTGAATGAAAAGGTTCCCATATACACCTCCAGGGGTTATATAATCTTCTCTAAGGTTATGTAATAGCAATAAAATAATAATAACCATTAATGAAGTGTCTTTTAACTACCAGGCATTTTTTCTTCTTTAAGTCTCAGCCAAGCAATGTTGGCATCATGAAGGGAGAAGGTGTTTCAGAATGGTTGAGTAGTTTAGCAGGATTTCATAGTGAATATGTGGCAGAATGATGAACTGAATGCAGCTCTGCCTAAGTCAGAGCAAGTGCCACACTCTTCTCCGTGTGCATGTTTTTTGGCAGATGCCTAGACAGTCCAGCCCCAGCTCTCGTGCTTTCACCGTTACAATAGGCTGTGGCTCTGGAAAACGTGGAGCACTGGGTACTCTGAGAAAGTTCTCAGTGGTCACAACTTGTCTAACAAATTACCTATAAATGTTACAATGTATCAATTGCAGTATTTCTTAAATCCCAATCCATCATTTCTGTCTCATTCCTTATTGTGTCCTTTCAGATATCCTGAATTCCAATCTTGCTAAACCTGTTGGTACCCAACACACATTTAGATTATTCTCTTTAAGGAAAAGCATCTTCTACTCTTGGTTTCCATTTTGTTTCCCTCCACACATTACTGATCTTTTGTCCCATGGTAGTCACTTTTTAACAGGAAATTTTGGGAAGAATGATTGGGCATGTTCTCATTTTTTGTGTCATTTTATGTTGGGGCTTCACTGCTGAATTTGATACCTTCCTGTGTTAGGACAAGGTTTGGTATTGCTGTCACTGGCTGGATGAGAATCCCTACCCTTAGGATTCCATTAATGGGCACATTTGAAAACTAAACTATGTATTTCAACATGCCAGGCATTAATAGTAATGTTCATATTTTGATTACCATGTTGGTATTTTCTTTTCTTTCTCAATTTGCTCAGAACCCAGGTGTGGAAGCTCCAGAATATCTGTTTTCAAAAAGCCTCTGTAAGAATACAAAAAAATCTGCCTCCTCTACCTGTAGGATGTCTTTCAATAATGTCCTATTGGAGACTGTGTTTGGTGCAATGATTAAGATGGCGCTTATGGCACCCACATCTCAGATGTATCTGAGTGCCTAAGTTTTAAGTCCTGACTTTGTTTCTGACTGCAGTTTCTTACTAATGCACACCCTGGGAGGAAGCTGGTAATGGCTCAAGTATTTGCATTGAATTTTGAGATTCTTATTTTGTGTGATGATGTGCTCTTTTGGGAGTGAATAAGTGAATGGAGGATATCTCTGTTTCTCTGCCTTCAAAATAAAAATAACTGCAAATTAAAAACTAACTTTCTATCAGATTGCATTTTAACATTCAAGATCTAGACTGTACTTTGTTTTGAGAATTTTCCTTTATGACAGTTATATGCAGCTAGACTTCTTCAAACTCTGCTTGTTGTTTGTTGTCATTTCTTTAAATATTGACCTTCGTCCATATTTTTGTTTATTGTTATGATCATGTTTTATTGGGTGGAAAAGCAGATATACAGACAGAAGGAGAGACAGAGAGGAAGATCTTCCATCTGCTGGTTCACTCTGCAAGAGCTTGCAATAGCCAGAGCTGAGCCATTCCAAAGCCAGGAGCCAGAAAGTTCCTCTGGGTCCCCCGCATGGGTGCAGAGTCACAAGGCTTTGGGGACATCCCTCCATTTCTTTCAGGCCACAAGCAGGAAGCCGTATAGGAAGTGGAGCAGTGGGGACATGCAGTAGTGCTCATATGGGACCCCAGTGATCGCATGGTGAGGATTTAGCTACTAGGCTATCACACCAAGCTCCTGCTTTTTTACTTCTTTATTCACCTTATAATTATGAAATAATAAGACATGCATTTTGCTTGTATTTCAGATAAGAGTAATGAAGAATTCAGATGTATACTCCATCTCTTTTGAATTTTTGGTTTAAACGAGTTGGATGGACCAAACAGCAATGAGAGGCAGGTGATTGATGGAGCAGGTAAAATACTGCCTGGGACACCAACATCCTATACTACTTAGATTCTGGTCTCAGCTCTGTTCTCAAATCCAGTTTCTTACTAATTAATACCCTGGGAGGCAACAGTTAATGGTTAAACACCTTGGGTCCCTGCCACCTAAGTGAGATAACGTAGACTGAATTTCCAGTCTTGGTTCTGATCTGTTCCAGATCTGGTTCCTTTTAAAAATTCTTTCTATTGTTATTTTTGTTTTCCACAACACAGTTTTATAGCTATAAGGATCCCCTTCATTTCGCTTTTTTCCTTCCCATTTTCTATTAAAGGCAATTGTAGAATCAATCAGCACGTGAGACATCTATTGTTCTATCACCAACTTTTTGACTTATACATAAATAAAAAAATAAAAAGTAATGACAGATGGTATGAAACATAAGTGAAAGTGCAGGCTTTGTTATGTGGAGAGGGATCTGTAACTAGGGAGTCCACTTCAAGGTAAGTCACAGTCAAGGCAGCGGTCAATGCCTGCGATCTCTGTAGGACCTTGAAGAACTCCACAATATTTCTAAGTCACTTAACAAAGTTATGTTCAGGCAAACTCCTGAAAAAATGAGCAGGAGTTGTTTGAGTAAATGGGTAATTGGGCTAAGTGACTGGAGTGGGTTGTCATGTTGCAGGAAGAACATCTTTGGGAAAATAACACAGAAAGCTCACGGGAGAGCAGAATAGAATATATCACAGAGACTAGAATTAGATTGACTATGTTCAAAGAGCAAAGCCTCACACAAATTTACTAAATATTTCTAAAATGACTTTTCTAATTAAAGTATTTTCTCCTAATCCTTACTTCAGAACACTCAGTAATAACATGGATTATAATTTGTAAAACATTGATAGCCTATCAGGAATGGTGTTGGTATTACATACACATTTAATCTTTACAGTTGCTTTATTAGAGTACATTAGCTCAATTTGAAAGATAATAAAACCAGATTCAGATTGACTAAGCAACTTGGTAAAGGCCATAAAGCTAATGAATGGCAGGACCTTGGGGCCAGGAGTTACCTTACTCCGAAGTACTGTCTTCAGCTGAAAATTGCTACTGCTTCATCACCACCAACTATCAACTTTGATCAGTGTTTCCCTGTACAGCTCTCCTTCTAGTGCTTTATGTACATTAACTTATTTAATCCCACAATAGCCTGATGAAGTTGGTAGTGTTATCTATTATCCCTGTCTTACAGAGAAATTCAAACACAGGCAGGGCTAAGGAGCTTGAGGAAGTCATAGCACTATCAGGTGATAGGGTCAGGATCTGAACACACGCTGTCTCACTTTAAAGCTCTAGTTTTACTACTATAGTAAAGTATAGCTAGTTTATAATGTGTTATAATGTATAGACAAACATTCCAAATACACACGTTTCTGCTTATGTGCAAAGATCTTGGAGAAAGAAAGGGTGAAAATCTGTACAGTTGGAGAACAATTGGTCTTGGAAGGAGCCAAGAAAAATTGTTTCAGAAAAACATGATTTTTCAGTCAATATGTATTCACATAAGAATATTACTAAAGAAGTGTTTAAAAATGTAAGGTATATTGACATGGAAGAAAATGACTAGTTCTGGTAAATAGTTTGTTGAGTGGAGGAAGCCAAGAGTACGAACTATGTAAAGAAATAAGATTGGTTTTGAAAACTAAGGTATGTGACAGTAGGAAGCAAAGAGAAAATTCATGGAAGTTATGATCAGGACATATATGTGATTTAGAGAACATTAGATACATTTTCATTTCCTGAAAACAGGAGTTTCAAAAGCAAAAAGATTATCTAGGAACATTACAATATTTGCAAAAGCATAGATTATTTTTCCCTTAGCAGCACACATATTCTCTATAGACAACATGGTATATGGGATTTGGCTTTCGGGAAATTAATAAAATAGGAAATGAATTAGATATACACTACTCAGAGATTTGCTTTGATCAAATTTTGAGATTCTTTCCAGGTCACAGAGGATTCTGAATAATACTTAATGAATTCATTCCTTATGACAGACATCTTGGAATTACTCCTAAGACATATGCCTGAGTATGAAGGAGCCTCGCATGACGGAACAAAGGGATTAGCCCTTGGAAGAGTGAAATGGTCTTCATTTGCCTGAGTTTTATGCACTCTTCACAAACACACTTGTTCATTTTTACCTCCTCTGGTCTCTCTTGGATTTCAAGCACCTTTAAAACTTTCCTGGAGCTACCCACAGGACACTCCCAGGATGAACCATCTAGTTGCTTCTCTTTGGCCTGAGCAGTATCCTTTTTGTCCCCTCCATCATAATCACCTGTCGTATCCCCAACTCTTGAAGGCTTTGATTTCTGTTTATCATGTGATCTAATAAATCTTGTTAATATACTATCATTACACTAAGCAGGAAAATCCTACTACCTACTTGTCTTTCCAGGTTCCCATAAGTATGCATTAATATATTTTTCCTAAAGATAGGAAGCCTGGAATTGAGAGCAGAATAAATCAGTAAGACAATGTTTTGTGTATAAGGCTTTGCAGTTCTCTGGGTGTAACATTCTAGGAAAAATATTGTTTTCTGGCACTCGAACTAATAAGTTCTAAAATGGAGGTAAGAATACATATTCTTAAAAATTGAATAACCACATCTAAAGAATGGTTGTTTTACAAATACTTTTTTTTTTACCCTAATTTTGAAGACATTCATTAACACGTTTGTACCTAAAAGTGTTAAGTGAGTTGTCTGATCCAGTGAAGCAAAGTAAAGAAAATTTCAAAGTAAGTTTAACGGGAAGGTGGTGGGGAAAAATGCTTATCTATTTCTACATCATATGGGTTTGATAACTTGTCATGTAAGCAGGATAGAGGAGAGAAAGCAGGATGAAAAGGAGAGGCAGTTTGGACTTGGAGAGCAAGTTCACTGATTTCCAGTTAGCATGCTTGTGAGACATTACATGCAATTGTTCAGTAGGCAGTTTATGGTGGAATTCAGAAAAGAAATCCTTGGGAAACAACCCAATCCTTGGGAAACAACCCATCGTTTGGACAGATTGCAGAGTGGGAAGAACGAGTTCTATGCATGAACATCAGAGTCAGTAAAAATAGAATGAGAGAGCATGGGAGGAGGAATGTCCCCAAAAGGCATACAATGAGGCTGCAGAATCCAGGGGGAAGAGGCATTTCAGGAAGGAAGAATTTGGCGCGAAGTTTCAAATGCTATAGAGAAAGCAAGCATGAGAACTGACAAAGCACTGCTCTGCTGCTCCACTGCCTGAAGCGTGAGAAGTAAATTGAAAGGCCAAGAGGAAGAGAAGAGAACTTTGAGGATGGAATGAGGGCTGAGAAAAGGAATCTGTTTATGGACAGATAATATAAGATTTACATTTTCAATGTAAGATCTGAGGTTATTTTCACAATGCTGGGAAGGTGCCGTTAAAGATGGCAGGATTGGGATAAAGTGGGGAAAAAGATTTGATAAGGATGGGTCTCCCGAAGAGACAGGATTGTTGACTCAAAAAAAAAAAAAAAGTGGATGGAGGGAGTAGATGGAAAAAAAGAGAGAAAAATATTTTCTGCTAAATGCCAGTGTAATTTTTTTTGCTGCTACAGCTTTTTTTGTTTTTGGACATCTTAAGAATGTTTCTGCTTATCTGGATATAGATAGCTGGGCCCTTCTTAAAGCATGGTGTGGCCAGAGCAGCTTTCTAAATTCATCAGTTGTTGGTTAAGTTCAGCTCTCTCACCAACTGGCTAATCAGGACCATATACGTATTGATACTATGGCACATTCTTTATGGAGAGCTTCGAAGCATTAGGGTATTGTCTGGCTCACATCAGAAAATACAAGCTGTTGCAAGTTCTGATTTCCACTTGAAAACCTGAATTTTCTTATGGGCAATGCAAGTTAACAATGGTTTTCTTTGAAATAGCAAGGATGATTTTTTTCTTTCTCCCCTCCCCACTGACATAACTGCTAACTCTTTTATGTGGGGAAACCATCCTTCTGTCAGTTGCTATTTAGCTGAAAATGGTGTCTCATGAAAAATATGTAGCTTACAACTGAATGGTCTTCATTTGTTTTTATTTGACAAACAAACAAATGGACAACAACAACAAAATATCCCTTATCATCATGTTTGGATGCAGGACCCTTTCAGAATGTCAGCAGGGTCAATTATATTTTCATAATATTAAGAAGTTGTTATTTGCTTTTTTCCCTTCACTGTGCTATCAGCTGTGAAAAGCACAAGGGCACCTGAGGAAGGTGGGACATTGCACTGTGTTCAAACTCAGAGCATCTTAGGCCACACCACTCATGGTTTTAGCACCACTAATGGTGTCTTGACTTATCACTACCCCAGTACCAAAAAACCATAATGCTTGTTCCACCGACGAGTGTTGTTGGTGATACCAGTTACAGGCTTTATTGATCTTGATCCTTGAGTTGACATCTTATCCTTATTTCAAGTGAAGAATTGGCATATACACAAAAAATCTTGCACATCTTAAGTATTCATAGTTGATGCTATTTTTTCTTAGATACTTTATGTATACATCTCCTGGGTCTCCTGCTTGGGTGCAGCTGTCAAGGCTTTGGGCCATTTTCTGCTGCTTTCCCAGACCATAAGCATGGAGCTAGATGAGAAGTGAAGGAGTTGGGACATGAACTGGTACCCAGATGGGATCTCAATTCATGCAAAACTAGGCTTTAGTTACTGAGTCATTGCGTCGGATCCCAAGATACAGTTTTTAAAACGTAGTATAACTTTCATTTTTTCCAATGTTATCATTTATGTTAATCTTAAAATGATATTGTTCTATTATTTTTTAAAAATATTTATGTTGAAAATTTTTGGTTATGGAATAGATTACAGAATATAACCCAGAACTGGGAAGAATTTAATAGTGGAAAGATACCTGAATTTGACTCAAAAGGCTTGGTTAATATTTGAACTGTACCACTTTGAAGCTTAAAGTGCTTACGTATGGTGTTTTGTGTTTGTTTGTTCTTAGCTTTTCTGAATTTCAAGGGTTCTCATCACACGTGAAGCAAGATTTAATTATTACCAGCTCTACAGATAGGCTGTGAGATGTGGAAGAGGTATAGGATATATTTTGTCTGGTTTGTGTGGGTGCTCAATAATTGCTGGTAAAGTTAACCACCATTTGTACCTGTCATCCACTGGAGTCACTCTGGGATATGCCTCATGAATGTCAGTGATGGAACTTCATAAACAGCTTCCGAAAAAATTACACCTCACACAGATAATACGATTTTGAGATATAGTATTTTACACACTGATTGGTAAAACAAACAAGATAAGATCAATTTATGAGTAGCTTCTGCTTGAATACAGTTTTGTCCTATAGGTTAACAAATCTAGTTGCTTGCTCTTTCGTGCAAATAGTTAAAATTTTATCAAGTTAGAAAATGCAGTTTATAAAAATAAAAGGAAGGAATGCAGAGAGATGACAAATATATACATTTGCAATTAGCCATGCAAATTTATTTTAAGACCATCTGTGTATGCTTTTGAAAAAAATGTATTGCTTTCATTCATCTAAGAAAAGCATATTCTTCCATAAGGAAAGAATGAACTTTTAAAATTACTTTTAGCTAAGTTATCAAGAAATAAAACAATACATTAACTTGTTAAGTTGACAAATATAAATTTTATGGTGTGATAGTATGCAAAATATGGATGAAAATTCTCATTTGAGTTTGTAATTGTTTAACAGGTATTGCATATATTTTAAGTCCATGTGTTTCCTCAGCCCTTTAATAATGCAAAATATAGTAATAATAACTTATTAAAATATACTACTTTTACATCAGAAAATTAAATTTGACATTGTTCAGTGAAAGCAGCATGGGCAATGTAATAAGTTTGCAAATTTGGTAAAAATGTAGAGAGGCATCTGGAGGACTAACTTCTGCATTTATTTTCTGAAAGCATAGGGCATGCAAGCTGAATATTTCAGATGCTTACTTTGCTCTGAAAGCCTTAGACCTATTAGCACAGGCAGAGATACTCTCTGCTCACAGGTTGCCCTCAAAATAAGTCATGAGTTTTAGGGCTAAGCCAAGCTGGCATGCAAAGGGGGTTGCTGTTGATCTTTTATACTAATTTTGGATTAATTGTGATCTGCAGCACTGCGTAAACATGCTATCCTAGGGCTTCAGCTTCTCCACAGCTAAACATTAATCCTTCTTAATGCCCTAAGTCAACTTTTAGTCCTTAGCAGAATTTACCTTAATCTCTGGGTAGTAAGTTAACTGATTTACAAAACATAATCCATGAGCCCAGAATCTTAAGGATGTGTGAACGGCAGTAACCTACCTTTATGGAATTGACTGGACTTGATGTTTTAACTGCAGTGCAGACTGATGAAGGAAAGGATTCCACACCATGGAGTTCTGGAATGCTATTACTTTGCTGTATTTTAATATAATAGGCCTGAAGCTGGATTTAAATTTGTTGTTCATTTATATATGTGGTTTTGTGTGCATATGTGTATGTGTGTGATTTCAATACATAATTTTGTAAGTATTGCCAATAGGTGCAAATTACTTCTTTGCTTTTTGTTTTAATTAGCCTTAGATCCTGGCAACAAATGTAGTCAATCATCTGAATTAATGACAGACCGTTCTGCAGGTTAAGGTATCATTTTGTTTTATTCCCTAATGATTAAAACATGTGCATTATGATCATAGAAAATTGTCCTGTGTTCCATGTCTGGATTTAGTCCTTTGCGTGTTGAGTATGATTTCAGTATTAGTGATGACAAGCTCTGATGCTTCTCTAGTGTAGTTTGGTTTGGAAAAGCATTTGTAAAGCTCGGCTTTTAATTTGAAACTCATTTGACTGTTGAGTCTGCAAAGGTTACATTCTCTGTCACTTCAAGCCAGTCAGCGGTCACTTTTCTTTTTGTTGTTTTTGCTCCCCTTCACTCTACTCTGGGATCTCCATTTTCTTGTATTTATTCCCTTTCTCTAAAATATTTCTGAAATTTCTGAAGTCAGATTTGCCAACCCTCTTCACTATGATAGATAACATAATGTATATAATTTGCTAATGTTGTTCTTTGCCAGCATCTTACTATATATTCTTTGAGTTCTTTACAGAATTGTCAATACTCAACATTGCCTGCCTTGTGCTTATAGTGGTTTTTGGAGTTTGCGAGGGTCTTGAAGTAGCCTTCAGTGTTGGGACTGGTGAATCCCCACTCATTTACACATATGAGAGGCATAGGTGGAAAATGGAGGCAATTGAAAATGCGGAGTAGAGGATTTGCAAGTAATATAAATGTTATTGTATATAAATCCATTAATAAATTAGAGGAAATCTGAAACTCATAATGAGTCCAAATTTGCCTTGCTTCAACAAAATGCAATACATAGAAATTCTGAAGTTCAAGGTTAAATACCTAATTCCACAGGGGAGAAATTAAAGTGTCACTTCCTCTTACTTCCTAGATGAAGCTACAGGTGTCCAACGAGGGTAAATGGCAGAGCTATGCATCCCACCTGGATTTCTGACTCCTGGGGCTTGTTGGCTGCACCATGCTGCTAGCCAATTAGAAGGGGTCATTATGGGAATTGTAAAACTGCTCATTTTTGAATGGACTGGTTCCCCTAGTGATTTTAAAATACTTTACAGGCCATTAACTGTCCACTAAACACTGGTGGTGCTGATCAAGCTCTTTCAAACATAGACGGATTTGAAAGGAGTGAAACAAATCTCTGAAATAAGAATTGAGTGGGAGTTTATGAATTGATTTTTAAAAACAGTTTATATGAAACCAATGCCTTAACAGAACATATTTCTTCATGGGTTTTTAAAGGACCAGAACTCAAATATTTTACATGCAAAACTGTGAGCAAACTGAGGACAGAAGGACTAGTTTTGTGTTTACCCCACTGAGCAAGAGTCTTTGATAGAGACTCTCCAGTTCATTGTTAAAGTGCATTCTTCCCACAGGGTACACTAAGTATAAGGTTGCAAATGTATTTACATGTTATTTCAAACTTTGTTAAGACATTTCAAAATTAGTTGAAAACTTGAAAGTGATTTATCCTGAGTTATTTGTTTAAAACTTAGAGGCATGCAGAGTATTTGGTTGTTGCCGCCGCCCAGCAACGGCAACACTAAAACGCCGAGTCATACTCTTGGGGGTCCAGGAAAAGCTGGCAACCGGACCTCTCACTGCCAAAAGCAGCTGCGTTTAAAACCTTCTCTCCGCTGCGCCTGTACCCATTGGTCTAAGCTTTCCTACCCTTTTCTTCTGCCACCCTTCCCCTCGTTTTCCGCCATCCTTCTTCCCACATTTCTTCCCATAATCTCTGCTTCATTCCCCACAGTCTTTCTCCTCGTCGCCCCCCAGTCTCCTCGTCACCCCCCAGTCTTTCTTCGTTGTCGTCTGTTGTCCGTCCGTCCTCTGTCCATCTTCGTCCGTCTGTCCTCCCACTAGCTTTTACCCACTACTTTTATATAGTTCTCCACCAATCACTTCTCTCTGTGGGTCCACTTGGCGCTATGTGGTAGGCCAGTAATCACCGTGGGGGAACTAGCCTATCCTGTTTGCTGCTGGCGAGACCAGCTCCACCTCCTGGCCCTGGGCCAGCTGCCATCTTGCAACAGCCCCTCCCAGTCCCAGGAGTGGCTTTAACACCCCGCTCCCCACATTTGATTATTAGAAAATTAAAGGGAAGTCATCACCTTTAAGGGGTGCAACTCTATATGTGTGTGTGTATATTTGCTTAATCTCAATCAATTCTTCATCCCACTCCAAAATCTTGAGAAATAGGACAGCACAGAAGAAACTAGGCAAGTCCAAATTTTCCTCAACGTATCCCTCTTGAGATGATGCTTTTGTGAACTCTTCTATGTTTAAATATGGAGACGCATAACAGAGCTGCTAAGAACACAGGTTTTTGAACTTGACTTCTAGATTCAGAATATAGTTCTGCCACCTGTTCTTTGTGCAACCACAGGAATTTTGCTAACGTCTTTGGAAAATGGGTATGTTAACAAACTGCCTAGTCCATGAAACTGCAGTGACAATACCAGCTCTTAAAGTCTGCACACATTGTGAACATTTGCTAGAAGTTTTAAAATCATAATTATATCTGTTTCTTTGTTGTTGTTGTTATTGCTTACTTATTTTGGATTTTTTAAAATTAATTACATTGCATTATGTGACACAGTTTTATAGGTACTGGGATTCCCTCCCCCCCACCCCCCATGGTGGATTCCTCCACCTTGTTGCATAACCATAGTTCAGGTTCAGTTGAGATTCTTTCATTGCAAGCATATACCAAGCATAGAGTCCAGCATCTTATTGTCCAGATAAGTTCATCGGCTTGTTGGGGAGACCTTCTTTGGTCTGAAGGTAGAGCCAGCAGAGTATCATCCCAAGGGTTATATCTGTTTCAAAGATAGCTGTCTGACACTATATTTTAGACAGGTTAGCCAAAGTGCAAAGTCAAATTTTAAAGCTTTTTAATTTTAAATTTTTTTTAAAAATTTTGAAAATGAAGTTATAAAATGTCATTGCTTTCTAGTGTCTAGATTTACGAGGAGGAAGTTCTGAAATGCAGTGGTTGAGCTGGAAAATTACTTTTAACTACAATGATTGATTAAAAAGCAGGTCATGTCCTACTGTATTTTGATATTATCTAAAAGTGAAGAACTTGGTTAGACAGAATATAAATAAGTAAGACAGAATCTATATAAAGCTGTAACTAATATGTCACTTATTAATATTGTTAGGGGGATGTGTGTCCTGACATCTCCTTCCCCTGATGGCCCCTCCTTTGGCATAGTGCCTCTGGCTTCATCCTACCTTACTGCACTGCCATGTCGGGGCCAGGGGTTCGGAAGTGATGGATTCTATTTGTTTCCTAAGGCTGCCATACCAAGTTACTGCCAATGTGGTGGTTTCCATCAAAATCAATTTGTTCTCTCATAGCTCTAGAGAGCAGAGGTCCCAAGCCAAGATGCTGGCAGTGCTGTGTGCCTTTCAAAGCCTCAGGGGTTGGAGGGGAGCATCTTTCTTGTCTCTTCTAGGTTTTAGAGCCTGAAACACAATTCAGGTCTCCTCTATGAGCAGCAGGAACAAAATTACATGAATCCTTATGTCCAAGAGTCTTCAGGAACAGGAAGCTGCAATGGGTAACCAGCACGTCATCAGATCCAAGCCCTTTGAAATGAGATGAAGGTGCCCTAACCAGAATCTTAACTGGGAACCAAATATCTGCCCATATTGATCTTTCTAAATTGGTTCAGAGCTCATGCAGAGAATAAGTACCTCATTCACTGCACTTTATATAAACTCAATGACTATGCCAACAGTAAATGGTAAGGCAGTTCTTAAGATTCTTTGCTGGAAACCCAGTTTCCATTGTACTTCCTTCACAAAATAATTTCCTAAATATAGGCAAAAATTTCCTAATTCTAATCTAATATTCTGTGGAATTTAAAAGCATTCTGGCGGAGGGCAATGGAAATTGTGAAAACATTAGATTATGGCTCATTCAGCTTCTTTTTGCCAGAGGATATGAACAACATGATAATACATATAATTGCATCCTATAAATATTATACTTATGGTTATAAATTTAGATAAGAAAAATATGTGGAAACTTAAATCCTCTTAATTGACAATGTGAAGTATGATACAATAAAGCATTCAATGAGGTTGGTAAACCTCTAACTGATGTCAACATTTCATGCCATTACATGTGGAATATTAGCCACAGACATTTATGTTATTTATTGCTGTCATTATGTTCTTTTTTTTAATCCAACTTCTTAGAAAGTATATTATTGGTCCATATGATGAAAGATACAATTTCAGATTCTGGCCTAAAGCAACAAGTTATTTTATTGTACTTTGGACTTCATCAAGTTTCAGACCATATTTTGCAATTTTTATGCTTATTAAAGTTGTAATTAATACTCATACACATTTTTGTAACTGCAGCTGTATTCATAATATTATTATTTACTAAAGAATGCAAATTTCTAGTATGAGTTTCAGTTTCCAAGTAAATTATACCTTTATAATAAAAACCAAGAATGACATTCCACTTTATTTTATCTTGATCCGAAGGTTTGAAGGCAGTGACAGCTTCGTTCACATGTCACTTGGTGTCTCTGTTTTTCTGTGTATCTCATTTAGACATTATTCCTCACAAGTCTAGCAGATTTAAAGCAAATCCACAGGACATGAGAAAGCATGCATGAAACAGTAATTATATCAGAACAACAATTCTGTTCCTCTCTTGTATTACTGTTGCTATGATGGTTCTGCATTGAAAAATCTTCAAAAGGAAAAAAAAGAGAGAAAATGGTCAAAGGATTGCTTTTAATGTAAGAATTTAAGAACTTAAGTATGTGTACACACACACACACACACATTTCTACTTAACACTAGGTGAATATTTGCATTGTTTCAGTTTGAGCTTCTTGTCAGAAAGTACCATTCTTCTTCCTCCTCTTCTTTTTCCCTCCTTCTTCGTTTTCTCTTCTTCTCCTCTTTCTCCTTCTTATTTTTTTTCCTCTTTTTGGAGACCAAGGTTGTGAGTTCAAATTTCAGATGGACAAAAAAATTTTGCATGGAAAAGCGCTTGCTCTCAGGCAATGAATGACTTATTTGACCCTGTGCATCAGCTGGCATTTGCATTATATCTTATCATGTCAAGTGCCAGAGTACCTTATCAAATATACCTATAGGACTCTATTGGTTATTTGGCAAAAATTCTAGAAAGGTGTCACTAGTATTCTTTTTGCATGTAAAAATCTTTGCACTTCAGATGATTTTTACTCATTATTCAACTGAAGGAAATATTAATAACAGCTTAAAATGAAATTTTGGAAATACACTAATTTGGGGCATATATTCTGAAAGAAAAAGTCCTTAATTCAAAGTATCTTCTTAAAAATGGCCAAAGGGAGCTTTTAAAAAACTGAGACCTTTAAAATTATTATCTGTTTTCATTCTTAAGATTCCTTCTTGTTTTCCTTAAGTTTTTCTCATTTCATGTTCCTCATGTTCTTGTGAAAGTTATATTCAATATTTACTATCTAGAAACTTTTACATAAACTTGAAGTTTCAAAGCCAGTGTATACTTTAGAAGATAACAAAGAGGCTGAAAAGTAGACTGGTTTATTGCATAAGAACTCAAGGATGCAAATACCACATAGTAGTGAATATCTAAGCTAATACATATGAAAAGAAATAAATATAAGTAATTTTTCTGGCATCTGAATTTATATATTCTTACATTTTCTCCAAAGCTGTTTAGGCACTCAGCATTTGTGAGCTTTATAAGCATATTCACTTGGTTATGTCGCAGGTAAAAAGCAGATTCAGAGGAAAAGTTGTGGCAAACCTTAGAATCACATTTTAGGTTTGTGTTTTGCAGGTCCACACATTTTGCAGAGTTTACCAGCAAGTCCTCTTTCTCAGTTTAATTATAAGTTTGAACATTTTGGACAGGTAAGCTTTCAGACGGGGGCAACTGGTACATGAATTTTTTTGCTATTCTTCATGTCCATTAGATACATTTCAATAGAGGTCTCTCTTTTCAAATTGTTTTAAGTGAGTTTAAATGAATTAGTTGATTCAATTATTTAGCTGAAAGATAAAGAATACTCTCACACACTGGCTCACTTTCCAGAGACCCGCAGTAGCCAGGACTGGATAAAGCTGGAGTGGGGAGCCAGGAACTCAGTTCGTTCTTCCTACATGAGTGATCAAGATCCAACGACTTGAGTGTTGACCTGAGTGCCTAAGTACCTGAGTGCTCCTAGGGTCTGCAGCAGCAGGGAAGTAAAATCAAGAGCTAGAGCTGGTTTTCAAATCCACATACTCTGATGTGTTATATCCTGACATGTGTCCTCACAGCTAGGCTAAATGTCCTTTATAAACCCCTTATTATTGAATATCAAGTTGAAACTGAACTTCAAATTCAGTGTTTGGTATCATCATTGATACCTATAATGATTTTTTAAATTAATTTTTGATGGTTTTTACATAGTTGATTTATTGTAATAAGGGTCAAGGGCTATAGGAAGGTGGATGAGATCACCATTTCCACATTCTTTTTTTTTCCCTTCCTTTTTTTGGGGGAAGGAGGGAGATAAGGAGAGAAGCCACATCCAGCCTTCCAAGTAGCTCTACACCCTGGGTCCAGCCATCCATCACCACCCCGGGGTTCCCGATGTGGGGCATGCTCTGATGGTCTTTCTCAAGAGGTTTCGATAATTCAACAGTCCCGAGTTACTGCCAATCTCACCGCTCCCAGCATGATGAAATCTCTGCAGAATCCACTGGTTGACATAGTCCACCTTAGAGTCTCCATTTGCCCAAATACTCCCTAACAACACTTGGCTGGGGCAGTTGATCAATTGTTGTGTCCTACGTCTTCTATTGTGGTACCAGGTGTTCTCTGCAGACTCCAATGTACTGCCATGTTCTCCATGTCCACTTGGATGTGCTATTTAATGCTCCATATGAGACACTAAGGAAGCCTAGCTCTGACATACACTCCAGGACTAGATCATGGAACCTACAATTTTCTTAGGATTGGGTTTCTGAGAACAGAGATTTAATTGTCGGGATCCCTAAAGAAACTTCATCTGAGATAATACCAGACCTGATTCTTGTGTGTGCTTGCAAAGATAGGGTCCAGCTCAATCCGTCGCCCCAATCACCTTATGCAACACTTGTGCTTGCAATTGCTGGGTCAGTTCTGCCTCCAGCACCATCTTCTACACAAACTAATGGTTTTGCAGCCCAGCCTGATTCTGCCCACTACACACTCTGCCTTCATATACATCAGTGGGAGTGGCTCTGTAGCTGGAGCCACCCACAGTAACCCCACCAGTCTCACCCACTGGCCTGGTTCCCATGCTTGCCAGTCTGCATGGCAGACTGGTACAATCTGTCTCACATCCCATTCAGTTCTCATACGTGTCAATGGGCAATGAAGCCTAGTTCAACCCAACCAGCTCCACTATCCAGCTCACTCACGTGCCGGCGAGTGTCACTCTCTGTCTAGCCATGCCTGCCCCAGTCCTGGTTCTCATGCTCCCCAATCAGAATGGTCACCCAAGAGGGAGGTACCTACTGTTTCCCTATTGGGCTCTCTCACTCCTGGATCTTGCACTCTGCAGGTGGTTCTACAGTGTACCTTTTTTTTTTTAAATTTAACATATTTTATTATTATACCTCAAATAACAAAAATGATAGAAGCAACATACAAAGTAAAATTATAAAGCAGCTTAACACATAAATAAAGATAAAAAGATTCTTGACAAAATGTTGTTAAGTCTTGCCTGGCAAAACTTAAAATGATAATACATCAAGACAATATATTTTATATCCCTTAAATGGAAGGTTAGTTCATCTTCTAATACCTATCTAATCAACAAAAATATTATCATAACAAATTGGCAAATAAAAACCATGACCATCATCATCAAAGAAAGGGCCTTTCATACAATTTGAACACATCATTTTTAAAAAAGAAAATACTCCTATTAATGGGACATAATATGATTAAACCATCAAAGAAAGTTACTTGTTTTTTTTTACTATTTTTCGGATTGACATCATTTCATAACAGCCACATCGATCACAGCAACAATAACAACAACAACATCAACAACAAATAGTAGCACCCTGATAAAATAATGTGCCACTGAGTAAGCAACACATGCTTAACTAAAAGGAAACACAGAAGTCTCTTAGGAACTCTGATGCCATCGCATACTTCATGGGCACTTGATGAATTCTATTAGAGAAAAGAGATTATTTGGAAGCAAGCAAACCGATATAAAACATCAAAACATATGGGAAACAGCCAAAAGAGCAAACAGACACTCAAAAAACAGTATAGATTGGACTGTTGGAGTTACCCTTTTCATGTTGGCTTCCTTATATGAGAGAGAATATATGGTATTTGTTCTTTTGTGATTGACTCATTTCACTGAGCATAATGGCTTCTAGTTGGGTATAGTTTCTACAGTGTACCTTGACACAATTAGCCCCCAGTGTTAGCATCTGCCAGCTGATGCTGTGGCAAAGCCCAACCAACCCACACCCACTCTGACTTGTGCATGCACCAGAAGGAACAATCAACCAAGCCTGGCATTTCCCTAATCTAGCTCACATGACGACAACAGGTATTGTAGCTCTGCTTGGCCTGGTCTGTCCCCATCCCAAATCACTATCCAGTGGGAGTGGTGGCCCAGCAAGGGAGCCCCTTGCATCCCCCTACTGGCTTCATTCCTCCCACCTTGGTCTCACGTGTGCTATTGGGTACTGTGACCCAGTCTTGTATGGCCCGCCTCACCTGAGCATTTGGCAGTGGGTGCTGTAGCCTGGCTCGGTCCAGCCCACCCCCAATTCCAGCTCTTACTGGTTGGGGCTACAGCCTTGCTCAGCCCACCTACCTTCTAGTCCTGGCCCTCATGTGAACTTGGTTTTGTTGTGATCCAAATTGGTCCACGCAAACTCCATTCTGGCACTTAAATTCACCAGTGGGTGACATGAACTGGCCCAGCCTGGTTCGCCCCCAGTCTGTGCCAAATGTATGCTGGTGGGCCGGGCCTGAACTTCTCCCTGTTTTGGTTATTGTGCTCACCTGAAGGGATTGTGTTCTGTCAGAGAAGTTTCCCAAGTTGCTACATCAGAACCTCTCCCAATGCCAGATCTCACGTCATTCAGTGGGTCCATGAACCAGCCTCACTTAGTCCACCTCCTGTACTAGCAGGAACAGTGGCCTTTCTTGACTGGCCTTCAACCATTCTGGTTTTTACTATTTGATATTACAGCCCAGCCAAGTCTGGTCCACACCCAGACACAACTCACACAAACCTCAGCAGGGGCAGAGACCTAGCCCAGCCCATCCTACACCTACCCTGGTTCTCATGAGCACCAGTGGGTGCTAGAGTCTAGCCCACTCTGGAGCACCCTGACCTGGCCTGCTCCCATTGTCAACTCTCCCTGGCGGGTGCTGGAACCTGATCCTGCTCAGTCTGCTCCCATCCCTGGCTCATGCAAACTGGTAGATGTGACAGCCTAGCCCAGTATGACCTGCACTCCAACCTGGTTTCTGCACTTGCTGGTGAAATAATTCTGCCCTGCCTGATCTGCTCCCTTCCAAAACCAGCCCACAAATTTGCCATCAGTTGGAGTTACCTTGCCTACTTGCCTGACCCCCAGGCCTGGACTTTGTGCTCACCAGCAGGAGCTATGACCCACTATGTCTGTTTCCCACATTCCTACGCTTGGTCCACTCCCAGATCCAGATCTCATGTATTCCAGTGCATGCCTGCTCCTCCATCTTGGGCTTGTATGAGCTGGTGAATGTTGTGGCCAGGTCCACCCCACACCTTGTCATAGGATGTGCATATGGGTACTGCTGCCTGGACCTGCCCAGACTATTCTCAGTCCCTGTACCTATGAGTGTGGCAGGTTCCATGGTCATACCTAGCTCAGCACATCATCACCATGATTCTTCAGCTAACCAGAAGGACTTGTATTTCCACAAGGTTGGGCCCATATATCCTCCACAGAATCTACTCCTAGACCTGGTTCTCTCATGTGCTGGTTGGTGATATGACCCTGCCTGATGTGACCCATCCCCTGTTCTGACATTAAGTCTGGTACTGGGATATAGCCCTGCTAGACAGACCCCAGCACTCACTTTCACACAGACTGGCTTGTGGTGGTCAGCAATGTTCCATGCTAACAAATCTTGCTCAGGACTTGCATGTGGAATGGTGTATCAGTCTGACCCATACAGGTCTTCTGGTCTCTCCCAACCAAACCATCAGGTATCAATTCCCTCGCTTAATTGAAAGTGGCCCTGTTATTGGGTTTCCCTCAGGATGCATTCCTCAACCACACATAGAGTGACCTTATCCATGGATGTCCTTAGGTAGTAATTCTATCTCTTCAACAGCTCAGAAATTACTGCTGAGTGGTTAGGCAAGCCCAAAATCGCCCACTGCTTAGCAGAGGTAAGTGGGGCTAAGGCCCCAAGCATTGAGTCTAACCTGGTTTAGATGTCCCTGGCAGCTGCCAAGCTGTCAACTGCCAGGAAGTCTATTTATCCAACCACTGAGGATGAACTCACATGACACCCCACCTCCTGCCAAGATGGTGGCTGATATCCATAATGTTTAGTTGCCTTGGTTGTCTGCTGTTTAGTATAAGCATGTCCAGTTTATAAAGCAATCTTATTTGTGAACTGCCTGCACTAAACCTGAGTGAGTCTAATCTAAGTGAATCATTCTTTGAAGTAAATAAATCTTCAAAAATTGGAATTAGTGACTGGAGTGGCTGCCTGGTGTGTAAAGACGTCATCAGCAACTCCAGCATCTCATTTGACTGCCAGTTTGTGTCCTGACTTTCTACTTCCTATCTAGCTTCCTGCTAATGACCTGGACAAAGAGGCTAAATATGGCTCCAGTGTTTGGGTCCCTGACACTCATATGAGATACTCAGATGACACCCCTCATCCTTGGCCTTGTTCAGCTCTGGCTTGTGTGACCATCTGGACAGTGCTCCTACAACTGGAAGATCTCTCTTCTTCTTTCTCTGTGACTCTGAATGTCAAATATTTTTTTTTAGTGGAACTAAAATTTGCTTTAAAAGTAAAACATTTCAAAATGCTGAAAACTTTCCTTTCAACATACTGGAGCCACTGAACTTGCAAAAACATTTCACTAGGAAGGGGATTACTTGTTTGTGTGTTCCCTGCTGATCCATGAGAAGCCTTACTGTCACTTAATTCAACTTCATGGGTAGGGGAAATTGACAATAAAGTTCATATCATTGTTGGTTGAGTTGATGACCACAATATCCCTTACAATTTAGAATCTGAAAATCTGAAGCACACTAAAGGTTAAGTAAATTGTTCTCCAGTAACAATAAGAAAGATAATAAATCAGCAGAGGAGCTCTGAAGATTTTGGTTTTAGTCTTAGACTTGGAGTACTGACCTATATTAGTCTCGTAATTTATCCCTTTCTGTAGGATTGTTCAAGCTTTTAACATATTTTTTTTCAGCCATAAATTTTATTTTATGATGCTTGACCCCAGAATTTTTATTTGTTGTAAACGGAAAATTTATATGAGCATGTTTGTAATTTAGAAAGACAGAGCCTCTTTACAAGTGCTTTCTTCTGGTGGGAATTGGGTGCAGTGACAGTGATGGGAGCACATGCTAATCTTTGGGGTCATCTCCTCCTCCTGGTGGCAAAATACTTTTAACATGTGTAAAGAGTCTCCGTTGCTGTTTAGAGTGAAATGAAATCAGACAGCAATATATAGAATCCTATATATTATAGCTGAGCCTTCTGAAAATTGCATCTATGACAAATATATTGGTCTCTCTTCAACAAAGTGAGGAGAATTTAAATTTTAAGTGTAACACATGTTCATATCTTTCGAATAAATACTAGATAGCAGAGTTTGGGGGAGTTGGCAGATGTGATAAGAGATGTACCTGGTGATTAGTTCCAGATGCTGATGGTAAATGTTAAGTGCGTCTCTCTAGAACACAGCTTCAATTGTACAATCTTCAGTAGTTATGTTTATACCAAGTGGGTCAAAAAAATCTCTAATTTGATGTACGGTAAAATTAGGGACAAGAGCAGTTAAATGTCTTTTTAAGGAATACCATGGTTTAAATTTAGAGGTGGAATCTTCTGTATGTACAACAGAAATTCCTCAGATCCATGAATAGTATCTTTAATGTCTGGATTTTAGCTATTTTGACAGGTGGAAACTGCATATAGATGCCTGAACATGCAATTTATTTGTTGAAGGAACTATTTCCAGGAGAATTGGATAAATTATTTAATCATGGAAAAAAATCTTCAAATTGAAAATTTTTGTTTTTGCCAATTCCAAACTCTGCAGAAATTTCCCTAAATCATCTCTTAAAATGAAGCCCTGTTAAAACTTATGCTTCTTTTGAGTGATTTTAAAGAATTATTGGGATAAACAAAAACTGTACTTCAAATTCTAAAATTTATTATCGACTGACCTGTTACTCATCACTTATCCTGGATGTGGTCAACAAACAGACAAAAAACAAACGAAAAGCAGCTCTATTTGGCAAGTGAACACAGTGTAATAGCTGTAGGAGCTTAGTGGGAAGAACTAGAAGTCTTAGAGTCCAGATCTGGTTCTTGTACTGACTTGACATCCTCTCTTGGATGTTTCAAAGACACCTCAAAATCAGCGTGTGTGCGGCTGAACCCATGATCTTGCCGACCTGATCATCGTTCTGTGTTTCCTATCTCAGCCAAAGGCACTAGCAGTTACCTTGTCTGTGGCTCCGAAACCTAAAAGTGTTTTTTACACCTCTCTATGCGATCCATCACATGATGCTCTGTAGATTGCAACCCTGGGACAAGTCCAACCTGCAGTTTCTCTACTTATGCTGTTTTGACACAGGTCCAGGATCCCATGGTCTTTTGCCTGCATGCCTGTCTTCTAATCAGTCCATGCACAATCCCCTGAGCAGTTTGGTATGGACACTGGCAGGGTGACCTAGCCAAAGCACTAATCTCATCAAATTATCTCTGCATCAAATGTTCTACTTATTTTTGATAAACAGGGCCTGACGCAAGGCCTTTGTCACAGCTACAAGACATTACATAGTCACTCTGTAACTAATCCCTCTAACATTGCATTCTCCATTCTCTCATCCTGTGAAAGTCAAATGAATTCATCCTCCTGGCCACAAGGCCTTAGCACAGGCTATATTTCCTGTTTGGGAGCCTCTTCTTTTGCCTTTCCTTGACTGATCTTTGCCTAATTTTGAGATCTTAGCCTATATCTATTTCTCAGGAAAACTGTCCCGACATCATTAAGTCTTCTTTGAGGTTCCTATTGCCCTCTTTGTAAAATATTAATTTGCTGCATTTTTAACCTATTTAATCATGTCATTAAATAGGTAAATGCAGCAATGACTCCCAACCTTTATTATTGAACAGTAGCTTTTAATTTTAGAAGAATGGAAGACTCATGGTCCTTCAACAGTATGTTTGTAGCATTGAGTAATATGCTGGGCACGGAATAGTAGCTTGATATACACTTGGTGAATGAATGAGTGAATTAATAGTTCACATCTTTCGTAAGTTCCCAACTTACTGTGTCCTGGTATCCTTATCTATAAGGTCGGGGGAGAACTGATGTTTGGAAAAATTGTTTCCCTTTTTTTTTTTTTTTGAGTAGCATCAAAACTATGGAAATTTTGAAATTCACTGTATGAATTTATTTGGAAAAGCCACAGTGTGCTTAATTATTCTAGCAGTCCATGAGCAGCAGTCGTGCACAGTGAAAAGCAGTTAAAGGGAGCAGACAGAAGGTAAACACAGACAAAAATATTGAAGGAAAAGAAATTAGATATGGGAAAAGCTAAAATAGAAGTAGGTAAAGTCAGGGATGTGCCATCCTCGTCTTTCCTCCACATGTTAAAGAATGCATGAGCATTTTAACCTTTGGGTGGTAGTGGCTGCTTGTGCCTGCTCCGGTCACACTCACGTGTGGGTATATGCACACGGTGAGCTAATGAATCTCGTCTTGGCTGTAAGTGGATTAGTGACCTGCTGGAGAGTTGATCTGGATTCAGGATTCCTGACTCTTAGTACTCATCCTATTAAAATTTCCATGCATTCTTTATGTTTGTATTTTAAGTTAAGCTGAAGTATCATTGAGCTATGATTTAGAAATTTGGAATCTATAAGGAAATGAAGGAGAGGCAAAAGAAAATAAGAACAGTAAAAGAAAAATCTGGGATGCATTTTCCTGACTCATAAAGGATTTTACTAAGAAAACATCCTTTAATGTAAGCAACATCTGCATTTTTCATGTTATCTTTTTAAATGCTAATTTTGTAAATAACTTAGTTTTCTTAAAATGTACAAATTGAATTCCTGAGGTCCCTGTCTTGGGAGCCTTGGCTCAGGCTCAGCCAAGGGAAAAGCCTTCGAACTTTTGATATCCTTGTGCTCACAGCAGCTTTTCAAAAGGTAGATGACTAGGAAATGCACTTTCATTCTCCACTTAGTGCTCGAACATTAGTTTGACTTTAATAGGCTGGGATGATTTCAGCTTATAAATCTTCAACTGGAGGATAAAGTTCAAGTAGATAAAATCAAACAGATGTTGGTGGGAGGATTTCTTCATGACCCATAAAAGTGCTATCATCAAAGCCGAGAATCATTTGTTTTGAATTATTACACTGTTATCAAAAGGACTGTAGCAGTCTGTTTGTTGAGAAATTGGATCTGTTTATCTGAAAACAGAACAAAGATGCCATGCTCAAGCGCTCCTGGGAAAGTGTGGTGCAGATGATGGCTGACGCGGTGGGGTGGCTCTGAGACACTGTGATTGACATTTGTCAGCTAATGTGGTACTCAGGGCATGTCACTCTTGTGGAATGGAACAGCCCTGTGTTAACCAGAACTTGGCCAAAAGCAGCATGGAGGTCAGCAGTTGCGAAACTTGGCTTAAAAAAGAAAAAAACCAAAAAACCGGCAACAACAAAGAAACCCAGCTTCTAAGTGAAGAAATAGCTGGGTTTTGGGGTGGGGGGAATAATTCCTTTTCCAAACATTTAAACATGAGCTGAAACACACACTATTCCAGGAGTGCTTGTTCTGGACTTGGTTTAAACACATACACTACTTCCATGCTGTTTTAGTAGGAATTGTTTGTACATATACAACCTGTGCTTTATAAAGTGATGTTCCCCAACTCTTTCTATTAATTTTGCTCATAGGACCTGGCATGTTTCTGTGTTTCACATATGCTAAAAGCAATACAGAAATTGAAAACATTAAAACACAGCATGAGAAAATGACTATTTTAAGAGGTAATCCCGTGCCTGCAGGCTGAAAGCTATGTCAAAATTCCTTTTACACCCAGAGCAACACCTACATCATTACCAAATATACAGTCGCACAAGTGATGGGACCTAAACTTGTAAGATGCTCTCTGTTTCCTATGCCTTTGGACATGAAGAATTCTAGGTCTTGTGGATGTGATCATCTGTGAACTTTGTCTTCACCTCAGGACCCGCAAGGTTTATCTTTCTAGAGCTTTGGTTTTTTCAATTGCTGTTATCAACACTAGTGGCTTGTCTTCCCTTATGCATCCAGTTGTGCATAGTCTCTGCCCTGTTGTAAGCTTGTTTTTCCTTTTTTTTTTTTTTTTTGGTCTCAAGTGTGATGTTGACACTCTGATAAAAGCTATACTACTTTTCAAGAAGACAAAATCTTATTTGAAATTTTGCATGTAATCATGGGAGCGTCAAAAATCTGCTGAAGTTGTTTGTGATCTTTATCTTTACTCTGGGAATAATTACCTGTGCTAAATCTTTTAAGACACAAGGGAATTCCTATTTTTTCACAAAACTACACTATCACAAAGCACAAGCTGCATTAGTCTATGTAGCACCTGACAGAGTGGGTCTCGGTGTTTGGGAGTTTGATCCAACCCCATGAGCTGCCCTCTGTAACTCTGGGACCTGGCTCTTTGGGATTTAAGCTAAGCAAATCAAGCTTTTGTACATTCTAAAAAGTCGGGTTCATGTTTTTATCTGTTCTTGTTTTTTAAAAATTTATTGCAAAGGCAGATTTTCAGAGAAAGAGATGCAGAGAGACAGATCTGTCAGTTCACTAGCACACTCCCCAAGTGGTCACAACAGCTGGAGCTGAGCTAATCCAAAGTCAGGAGCCAAGAGCTTGCTCTGGGTTTCCCATATGGGTGCAGGCTCCCAAGGCTTCGAGCTATCCTCTATTGCTTTCCCAGGCCATAGACAATGAGCTGGATGGGAAGTTGAGTGGCCAAGACAAGAATCAGCACCCATTTGAGATCTCGGCACATGCAAGATGAGCATTTAGCCACTAGACAATCACTCTTGGCCCCATCTCCTGTATTGCCTTAGCTGATTTTAAGCTCCCTGAGGGAAAGAGTTACATCTTATCAGCTCTTTCTTCATGTTATTTGTTATCTTACATAATGCTAGCCTCTATAAGCTGACCAACAAACATTTACTGATAGCATAACTTAAAGAAAACAAAGCAAATATCATATGCCTGATTTTCCACTCTAAGTTGAATCTAATGAAATCAAATGAAATCTCTTTGGCTACTCAATCTTCTCCCCCCCACCAAAAAAAAAAGTTAGGGCCATATAGACACCATTATTGCATTATGAAGACACTTGCTTTTGATTTTCAGAAACTTTTTGCCATTTCTTTTTTCTTTTTCCTATTTGAGAATGAGTATTGAAGTTGTCTAGTGGACATAAAATGATACATCGTGAATATCATCTCACATTTTCCTCTGCATTTTTTCCAAGTCCAATTTAATTGTGAACACAGAATATTTTCCATATGTATGCTTTTTTTCCAATGGAGTAAGAAAATAAAACATAGATGGGGACATGTTCCCTGGGGGGACCACTTCTTGAATGGAAATACAGTCACAGACCTGATATTCCCTCAAGGTAATGTCTGCTATCTGTGGCTTTCTAGAAAGGTACACATTTAAGTGGATAATTGATGTCTTCATATACTTGGGAAGAAGTGGTGATGAGAGAAGGGTGCCAGTTGTGATGTCTTCAGTTAGTTCTTCAAACATTCTTGGGATTGCCATAGTAATGGTTATTCAGTTTAGTGCTGCTCATGGTCTCAGGGACTGTTCAAAGGTTGTGCAGTCTGCTTCCCATGAAGTTCCTCAAGGAAAAGGAGCCCTTATATAAACTGAAGACTCAGGGGTTACTTTAATTGCAGAAGTTTTCTTTAGGAGGAATAAGATATTTTAAACAGAATTGGTTACATTGGGACAAAGTCTTGTCTCTCTTCCCTCTTTGTTCTCTTTGATGGCAAATGTTTGGAAGTTCCCTTTTTCCATAGGGCTGGTGTATTGGATAGACCCAAGACAAATCCCTTCCCACTTATAGGCCTCCATCACTCCCTTCCCAATCAAAGTCACAGAAAAATACACACAAGGACACACTCGTGATTACGAGGAGTTGAAACAAAGAAGAGCAAAAAATGAGAAACTTGATTGGCCAGGAGTTTTGATTGTGTTGAGTTTATCTTTTTTATTTCCTCTTTCTCTCCCCCTTACTTTCTCTCTCTCTCTCTTTTTAAAATCCATTTATTTTTATTGAAAAAGGAAGATTTTCAGAGAGAAAGAGACACAGAGAGAAAGATCTTTCATTCACTGGTTCACTCCTCAAGTGACCGCAACAGATGGAGCTGAGCTGATCCCAAGCCAGGAGCCAGGATCTTCTTCTGGGTCTCACAGATGGGAGCAGAGTCCCAAGGGTTTGGACCATACTCTACTCCTTTTCCAAGCCACAAGCAGGGAGCTCAAAGGGAAATGAAGCAGCCAGGACATGAACCGGTGCCCATATGGGATCCTGATGCATGTAAGGTAAGTATTTAGCTACTATGCAATTACACTGGGCGCAGTCTTCTTTATTTCTTCTTTATTCCCCTATACTGCCCTCATCAGGGTGTAAACCTGGAACAATGGAAACAGAGTAAGTTCAAAAAGAAGCCTTAAGCTCAAAGGGTTAATGCTTTTGCAGACACACTTCATATAGACCCAAGTTCACCAGCATTGAGATTAATAGGAAGTTGTAGCAAAATCCAACTATTTAAAAAGAGAGGTTCAGAGAGGTGAGAGGTGGTGGTGGCAGTGACTGAAGTAACTCTTTGTTTTGTTTTTTTTTTTAAGATTTATATATTTTTATTGGAAAGCCAGAAATACAGAGAGGAGGACAGGAGGAGAGGAAGATCTTTCTTTCATTGATTCACTCCCCAAGTGGTTGCAATGGTTGGAGCTGAGCTAGCCTGAAGCCAGGAGCCTGGAGCCTCTACCAAATCTCCCACATGGGTGCAGGGTCCCAAAGTTTTAGTCTGTCCTCAACTGCTTTCCCAGGTCACAAGCAGGGATCTGGATGGGAATCAGGGCTGCTGAGATCAGAACTCGTGCCCATATGGATCCTGGTATGTGCAAAGCAAGGACTTTAGCTACTAGGCTATCATGTTGGGCCCTGAAGTAGCTCTTAAAAAGCTGGATAAGATGCCAGGGCCCACAGTGCAATACCTGGCTTTGATGTTTGGCTCTGGCTCCTGACTTCATCTTCCTGTTAGTGCAGACCCTGGAAGCCAGGGATAGGATTCAAGGAACTGGGTCTCTGACATAATGGGAAAGACCCAGATTGGATTCCAGGATCACAATTTCAGTCTCACTGCAACTGCAACTATTATGGGACTTGAGGTATGAAACATCAAATGGAAGATCTCTCTGTCTCTCATTCTTTCTGTTTCTCTATGTTATCCTGCCTCTCATATCAAGAGAAACAGCCTGGTACTGGTACAGAAACAGAGAAGAGCATTGGAACACAATAGGAACTCCAGAAGGGAGTTCAAACCTGTAAAGCAAATGAATCTTTGGTAAGAAAACAGAAAACAATCCAGGGGAAATGCCTGAGCTCTTCAACAAATGCTACTGAGGGAACCAAGGACTATATTCCAACTGTAAAGGAGATCACAGGGAATTGGAGTGCCCTCATAGGCTGAGAATCTGAGGTCAACCATTCCCTATCGGATCTCCCACATGAGATGGAAAAAGCCCAGAACCCTCCTCACAGGGTCTAATGACATTGGAACAACAGCTAGGAGCCCTGAGCGGTCCTCAGAAACAGAAGAACATTGAACTTCCTTCAGGATTTCGGAGAGGAGCTTTGTCTGGTTTTTACTTAGTTCCAGCTTTGGCTCCCCTCCCTCTCTTGTAATGACCATCAGGGTCACTCTGGAGTCCCCAACATTAGATCAGACAGACACAGAGAGAGCAATAAGGAAAGCTTAGAACAGACAAGGAAAAGTCAGCTTGGATTCTCATATATCTCACTAGGTAGGACACAAACATCAGTTACTCCTCACTAAGGTATTGAAGATTTCTCTGCACACCCCTCCTAAAACTGTTCTGCTCCTCAATACTTAACATACAGCCTGTATAGACTATCCTAAAATTGACAAAGTTCAGTAAAATCATGCTTCAATACTATAAGCTGCTAAATATAAATATGAAGAAAAAAATGACACGAGACAGCTGAGTAGTACCCTATAACCATTTTAAAGTTTATAACAGTCATTATGTATAAACTAAAATTGAGATGTCAATGAAGTAGTTACAGGATGTGGTTAAGAACTTGTATTTTCTAACAAATTGATCACTCAGTAGCATGCCAATTAACTTCATGATATTGTTTATTTGTTTTTTAAAGATTTATTTATTTTTATTACAAAGTCAGATATACAGAGAGGAGGAGAGAGAGAGAGGAAGATCTTCCGTCCGATGATTCACTCCCCAAGTGACTGCAACGGCCGGTTGCTGTGCCAATCCGAAGCCGGGAACCTAGGACCTCTTCCAGGTCTCCCATGCGGGCACAGGGTCCCAAAGCCTTGGACCGTCCTCAACTGCTTTCCCAGGCCACAAGCAGGGATCTGGATGGGAAGTGGAGCTGCCGGGATTAGAACTGGTGCCCATATGGGATTCCAGTGCGTTCAAGGGGAGGACTTTAGCCACTAGGCCATGCCGCCGGGCCCAACTTCATGATATTGTAAATTTCCATGTTTCTTTCATGTAGCTTTTTATTGGAGGAGATATTCTGCCAGCTCTACTTTCAGATCAAGAATGGTCTCCCAATTAAACCGTTGAATTTATCTGGACAAGAAGATGCTTGACTTTCTGTATGGTTCATGCCCACAATGATAGAATTATGACTGGTTATGAGCTGTACTACTGTAATAATATGGAGGAAATCAATATGGGGGCAAGGCTTGGGAGGGTTTTGGGGAATCCCAGAGCCTGTAGAACTATGTCATAAAATGAAATAATAATAATAATAATAATAATAATAATAATAATAGAAAAAATGCTGTTGGGATAATTGTATAGTAGCATGCAGAGGTAAGAAACAAGACCCCACCTATCACCTTTCATCAAAATCAGTTCTAAATATATCAAGGACCTAAATCAGTGCACAGAAACCATCAAACTATTAGAGGAAAATACAGGAAGCACTCTCTAAGATATAAACATTGGGGAAGACTTCTGAAAGAGTCACTAAAAGCACAGGTAATCAAAGCCAAAATAAAGAAATGGGGCTACAAGGAGATGGTCAACAAAGTGAAGAATCAACCAACGCAATGGGAGAAAATCTTTGCACACTACACAACAGATAGGGGACAAATATCCAGGATTGCAAAGAGCTTCAGCAACTCAATGACAGCAAAACTCACCACCCTGTGAAGAAATGGGTGCAGGGAATGAACAGACATTTTTCAAAGGAACAAATTCAAATTGCTAATAGACATATGAAAAAATGCTCAGGCTCCCCAGCTGTCAGGGAAATACAAATGAAAACCATATTGAGGTTCCACCAACTCCAGTGAGATTAGGCTATATTCACAGCTCTATTAACAACACATGCTAGTGTGAATAATGGAAGAATGATGCTCTCCTTCACTGTTGGTGGAAATGTAAGGTAGTATAACCACTGTGGAAGTAAGTATGGGGAGTGCTAAGACAATGGAAAACTGATTTGTTATGTGAGCCAGCTATCCCACTATTGGAAATATATCCAAAGGAAATGAAATCTGCGTATGAGAAAGGTTTTCTGTAATCCTATATTTTACAGCAGCACAATCTACAATAGCAAAGACGTGGAAACAACCCAGATGCCCATCAAAAGAGGAGAGGATAAAGAAGCCATGGTACAACTACTCCATGGGCTATTACTCAGCGGTTAACAAGAATGAAATTCTACTTTTGCGGCCACACCATTGCAACTGGAGACCATTAGACTCAGTGATATGACAATCCCAAAAGGACAAATATCATATGGTCTCTCTGATAGAAGGCAATCTTCATGCAAAATTCCAGGTCAATAGCCCTTTTGATGCAGTTTTTGCTACAACTTGGGGGTTTGATGTTTTTGTTTTCATTTCTTAAAAAAGGTATTTTTTCTGAGTAATTTCTTCCCACACTTATGATTGTACAGTAGTATCATTTTGTTCAAGAAGGCTTCATTTTCTTTTTCATTTCTTCAGCAACACTTTGGCCATTCAGTAGCATGTTAGTTAACTTCATGTTGTACATTTTCTATTTTTCTTCTTGTTGTTGATTTTGTTTTATGGCTTTTCATTTAAAGGTATGTAAGTAACTGTGTAATAGGGACTATCATATCTGTATCTGAAGATTCAATGCATAATGTATCGCTACTTTGAAATCAAAGATGGAATCCCAAAGGAACTGTTGAATATATCTTGACAATAGAATGTCCAACTCTGTGCCATTGTCCATTTCTTTATCTACAATGTCATGATACATTAAATAGCAGAATGATGGACTTATGACTGCTTATGAAGAAATATACTGATGAAATAATATGGGGGAAATCACTGCAGGGGAGGGGATTTGGGGAAGGCTGAAGGGAAATCCCACAGTTTATGGAACTGTATCGTAAAATAATAAATTAAAGAAAAATCCTGGAAGAAATACAAAGGAGGTATGAATCAAGGAAAGAAAAAAAAGATGGAAAATAAAGCAAAAGGTGTTTGCATTGATTTGAAGTGTATAACGACCTATATGATGGTCCACTTTTATTCTTTCCATTATTATTATTATTAAAATAGTATGGTCCTTCAGCAACAGTCACAAGTCCAACATTCTGCTATGTCTAGTATCCTACCGTCAAGGTATGTGTAACAGTTTCATTGGGAGTTCCTAATATTTGAGTGTTAAGATGCATATTGCAATGTATCTTTGCTTCTTGGTAAGCTAGTTTCCATTATACAGTTCATCTATTAGAATTTAGGTATGTATATGACATGACGGTTGTTAACAGGTGAAACACTAGAGAATAATTATTATAGTCTCTTTTCCTACTTGACTACCACTAACATTCATCTAAAAAACAAAAACAACAAATAAACAATTTGGTTCATCGAAATTGATTGTATATAAGGCAAGGGTTGTTTTGTTTGGCTCACGCACTGGGATTTTGTTTTGCCTTTTAAAAATTTCTAACATTTAGAACTTAAACATTTTCCAGAGGGATAAGTATTTGGCTCAGCTGCCAAATTGATACTTCGGGTATCTTGAATTCCTTATCTGAGTGCTTTCCAAGGCCCTCCTCAGCTTTATGAATCCAGTTTCCTGATAATGTACTCCCTGGGAGGCAGCGAGTGATAGTTCTAGTGCTGCAACTCTTCTCCCCCATGTAGGAAAACTGGGTGGAGTTCTGGACTCCTGGTTTCAGCCGGACCCAGCTCCAGCTATTGTGAGCATCATGGGAGCGAACTAGCAGGTGGAAGATTCTCTCTCTCTCTCATTATCTCTGCATTTTACAAATAAAATGGGGATAAATAAGACATGAGAAAACTCAGATGTTTAGCATAAGAAAACTTTTAAATGTTGGGAATTTCAGTAAATACAGGCACATGTTCTCAGAAGGATCTATTACGTGGAGCTTGTTAACAACTGACCTGGTAGACAGAAAATGCATTCATTGCTTTACCGTAATCCTTACTCTTCCCTGGTGCTTATAGCCTCAAATGGCAACCAAGCAGTTACCTGCTCAATTACTCTAGGTATTTGAATGTGCAAACAATTCCTTAAAATGATTCCCAGCAAAGTCTGATAATACATTTTTTTAAATTGAAGTGCATTGGATTTCTCAATGATTTTTCAGTCAGAAAAATTCTATAATAAAAATTGTTATTTACCTCGGTAAATTCCTTCCCTTAATGAAGACTTTATGTCACCTAAGAGCCATTTATTTTCTAAGCAAAATACATTCTTTCTCTTAAACATTTATTTTTAGATTTTAGTAATTTTTTTTCAGACTACCTACAATATATACCTAGGAAGCTAGATCTGTAACGGTTTCTTATCATAAGGATATAAGCTTTTTTGATTGCCTTAAGAAAAGAATAGGAAAATAGCACTTTTTGGCTATACCTCAATATTTAGTGGCTCTCAGTTTCTCAGTTACTACATTTTTAATGAATGGTAACAATGCTTTATATTTGACTAAAATTTATATCATTTTAGTTCAGTTTGGAATCTATTAGTATCCATTTATCCATCACTAACCAATAAATACCTATCTACCCACCACCAACCATGGAAATTATTAACTATAATAGATTGGTAAATTGGTTTCATTCTTTCCAGTTAAAATATTTTTATGGCATCTCTATTTTATATCAGACGCTGTGCTGAGTATTAAAGGAAAAACTAAGCAAGAGGCAATTTTAAGATATAACATTTTTGGGCCCGGTGTGATAGCGTAGTGATTAAAGTCCTCGCCTTGCACGCACCGGGATCCCATATGGGCGCTGGTTCTAATCCCGGTGGCCCTGCTTATCATCCAGCTTTTTACTTGTGGCCTGGGAAAGCAGTCAAGGACAGTCCAAAGCCTTGGGAGTCTGCGCCCGTATGGGAGACCCAGAAGAGGCTCCCGGCTTCTGATTGGCTCAGCTCCAGCCATTGCGACCACTTGGGGAGTGAACCATCGAAAAGAAGATCTTCCTCTCTGTTTCTCCTCCTCTCTGTATATCTGCCTTTCTGATAAAAATGAATAAATCTTTTTAAGAAATATATAACATTAATATTTGTTAGAAAAGGAACATGAATATTATGGTCAGTTTGTTCAAACTTTGTACAAACAGCAAAGGAAGAACAATGATGGAGCATCAGCCTGCTGGATTTGGATTTGCATGCCTTTTCTTTTGCTGCACTGCAACCTTTCTAAGCATCAGGTAATCACATATAACCACTCACAAATAAACATAACACATGATATAATTGGGATGTTATTTTGACTTCTCTTATTGTCCCGCTTTTTACTTTTCTGAGCACTCCTAAGTAGAAAACACAATCATTGTTTCAAATCACAAGCAAAATATCACTTTAAAAACCAGAATGTCATGTCCCATCAGTGAATCGGCTTTCCCTCCCCTTCGGCCCCCATCCTGCATGCCTCTCTTCCTCCCTCTCCATCCTCTGGCAGGTGGCTGCTAATAGTCAGCAGGCCTGCTTCTAGGTGCTTCTGTGGACATGGAGTCATCTATTCTGGGCCCCTTGAATTGCCCTCTATTTTACAGTCTGAATAATCCTTGTTTTCCTGGTAGTTCATTCCACAGGATATCCTTCTAAAGGAGTCCCTCGAGAGCCTTTTGTGCAGGAGTCAAAGGGCTAAGAGTTGGCTTCCTTTTCCATGTAGTCCATTTGGCCTAAGCAGACTGTGCAGAGTGCTAGTCAAGTTTAGAGCATAGCAGGAGTCTTTGGTTTTACTGCCCCTGTTCCTTCTGTTTCCAAGCAAGCATCAATCATCCTCTCACAGCTGCCGGCCAGGAGTCTGGTGGAAGAGACTCACCAAGCAGGGGCGCAGGAGGAGATTCCTCACCTTGCCTCTTAGGAGGAGAAAATGAGAATCCATTGCCAGCAACATCTCCCTTCAGAGTTAAGTCTCCTCACGTTGTGTTCTCTCTTATCATTTTATATACCCTCAATGTGGGCTTTAAAATTATTAAAAAGTTGCATAACTGGTTTTGAATCAACAAATATTTATGATACATGATTTTGAATTGCAAATTCTAAGCTGGACTTTGGCAAGCAAGAATTTATGTAAGCAGCTGACTTTTCTTGGATCATTTTTAAAACAGTGATGATCTTTTGAGAGTAACTTGAAATATTGAAATAAACATTTGAGAGAATCCATTAAGTTAATTTTTAGAACATGAACAATGTTTATACAATGTATTTGATTACTGTGATGACATTATTATATTTTACTCCCATATTCCTTCCGAACCAAGTTTCATTTTGTAGTTTTGGAAGGTGTTGATTGATTTAAGAATAAGCTACATGGAAAGTAATATCAGTATTAGCAACTGGCAAATATTTTTGAAAGTTTCATCAAATTTCTGCTTAGTGTGGGTCTCCTTTCTTCCTTTTTGTATGAGCACCGGGCATATTTGGGTACAATCCTTGCCTTGTTGGGGCTCTATCACTCATAGGTTGGTTCTGCAGATACGGAAAGCTTACTGTTTGAGAAGAGACCGAACTGCCACAATCTTATGTCCACTGTTGTGGCTGTAAACATCATTAAATCTTTTAAACAGTGAGAATAAAGTCCACTGAGTTTCCTTTCCTCATTTCGGATAAGTCACGATCCATCTCCAACTTGTTTGGGGCATGGGCTCCGGAGCTGCTCACCAAAACACCTCCCTAGGCATCCTTTCTCTTGGGCAGCAATTGGGTTATTACCATCAAGTGATAACTGCTATTGAACAAGCCAGAACGTGCTGAAGAGGTGGTGAAAGGAAGCAGGGGTTAAGAAGAGACTGCCCCCAAGGAAAGTCATTGTGAACCTGCATTTTGGTTGGATCAGGGGTTACAGCTGTGGTAATTAGCAGTGCGTTTTTGTATGATTACATGCCAGATTCATGACTCTCTTTCTTTCCTTTCCTTACTTGTTCCCTCCCACTTTCCCCCCTTCCTTTTTCCCCTTCTCTGAGACTTGTCCTGAGGAGAAAGCTGGGAGGGAAAATGAAGTGAGAATTAGATTAAAGCTGCCTTGCACTGCTGAATGCTGAGCCTACATGAGCTGCCGGATCAACAGCCAGCCCTGGAAAAGCTTTGCTACAGTTGCTAAAAGTAAGCACAGCATCAGAATTTTGTCCTTCTTCAATGCTGTCTGCTTTCAGTAAGGGTCACTGGTGGTGATGGGGCCTCCCTGAAAAATCAAGGATAAAGAATAAATAACTGTAAGCCTTACTGGCTCAAACAAATTATTTTCTGGTTGGCAGACAGAGTGCTAAGTGGCAGGCAGTGAGCTTGAACCTGAGTGTCTTGATTGGTGATCAGTGCCTGCCCTTCTTTGTGTCCAGAAAGC
Organism: Ochotona princeps; assembly: GCF_030435755.1. Lineage (NCBI taxonomy): Eukaryota > Metazoa > Chordata > Mammalia > Lagomorpha > Ochotonidae > Ochotona > Ochotona princeps. Next base: position 34,928,201 of record NC_080838.1, read on the forward strand.
TGCCAACTGAGAAACACATTATCAAGTTCAAATAACAGTCCTTGAGCACACAAAAAGGCACACAGAAACACATTCAAGCACTGACAAAATAAAACAGCCTTGTAGTCACTCAGACTTCTGTGTGTGTTCTTGATGTAGGACTTAACACATGTGTCTTGGATGACATTGCTTTCTTTATATATGAAAAAAAATACTTTATAGAAGGCAGTTACTGAGCCATGAGTTTCTTCTCACTCGCAGCACAGAATTTATTTTGTCTTTTGTTTGCCATGCATTTTTCAAATTTGGAAAGTCATCGATAGTCAACCCAAAGAGACATTTTTCTGCCTGTTCTTAAGGAATACCTTTTACTACAGTTGTCACACAAATGTTTGGACTGTTTTGTTGAAATGCTAAGGATTCTATCGGTAACTGCACAGGTTGAATGCATCATTATGCTTCAACACATGAAATTTGAGGACAGAAAAAGACAGATTTCCAGCTAAACTTTCCTTTGTTGTATAGCAACTTACATAAACGAGGTGTCCAAACCTTGGGCTGTTAGCAACCCCAGTTAACCTGTCAAGGAAGTGCTTCTGCTTGTGTTGCACTGCCTCATGAGAGTGCTGAAAACTTACAGCCTCTTTGGGAATTTCACTTTCCTTCATGAAATCACAAGGACAGCCATTTAGTGTACTTTTAATTATAAGCTCTTTTGAATGTTGAAAGTTCTCTTCTACCACAATTAAAGGAGAATGCAACACAGCTGTTGTTATAAACAAAGGCAAATAACATTGATGAAATTTTATTTAGCTATAAAACACAAAAACAGAGTTCCTTTATAATGTAATAATAGTGATAATGATATGAGTCATACAGTCAATATCACTCATGCTTTGAACGCTTACTAAGGGCTAGGTATTATTATGTGTACTTTAGATGTGTGAGGGACATTTCAAGAAATGGATACAAAAATGTAATTAAAAGACAAAACTGAAAATATAAACTTCGTTTTTCACCCTAAGCTTCGTCAAGTTCAAGACGCTTTTGTAAGCAATTATACCTTTCACAGAGCCCATCCTTGAAGAACTGTGGGTACGGGGAATGTAACCATTTCCATGTAGTCTGTTTTTCAACATTATGAATATTAAAAAATGGATGACTTTTCAAGATTTTATTTTAAGATCAGAAAAGGAAATCAGAAGAAAACAAATTCAGTTCATAGGCAGCTGTCTAATGATTTTCCAGCAGAACTCTTGAAAAACTGCCATGGTTGAACGAGGGGAAAGGCCAGCAGCATTGTCAAGAGGGTGAAGGATGCGCTGATGAAACTCTCCTGGATTGTTTTCTGTTACAGCTTCCACTTACTTTCTCAAAACACTGTCCTAATAAGATGTGATTGCTCTGGGTCTCCCCTGAAAGTCAACAAGAGAAATGCCTTGAGGACCCCAAATGCTTTTGTCAAGATCTATATTTAAATTTTTTTGAAGAATTTTCATTTTGTTTTTGTCTGGGAGTAAGATTATAGAAAGAAGGAAAGATAGAGATACAGAGAGAAAGACAGATACACACAAAGACAGAGAGAGACTCTTTCACTTGTTAGTTCACTCTCAAATAGCTACAAAGGCCAGAGCTGAGCAGATCCAGTCAGGTGCCAGGAGCTTCCTCCAGGTGTCTCATGTGAGTGTAAGGGCTTATGGACTTGAATCATCTTCCACTGCTTTCCCAGCTACAGGAAGGGTGCCAGATGGGACATGGAGCATCTGGGACTCACATTAGTGCCCATTTGGGATGCCTTTTCTGCAGGTGGAGGATTACCTGTTGCACTGCCCCATTTGTCAAGCTCTTTGCTCTCAGCTCCTCTGCTTCTGCTTTGGATTGACGTTGTTTTGAGTGTGCTTCGTTTTCAGGGTTGGACTTAAAAATCCATCTTTCTGCTTAATGCTTGCTTCATTTCACCACCTCTCCCATTTCCTTGAAGAAATGCTTTCAGGGTCTTCTAATTTCTTTAAAATGTCCATTGAACTCTCTTTTCTTATCCACAGCTAATCTAGATGCAGTAGATCCATTGAACAGAACATTTATTCAACTTTAAATTTTCAGTCAGAAATGGATGAGTAAAACCAAATGAAATGTTGATGCTGTTGGCTATTTTTTATCTGCTGATAATCACTGAGCTTCTACTGCAAGGCATGGATAACTAATTATTTTCTCACAAACTGATGTGGGTTTTGTTTTCACATCATCTTGTCCTCTTTTTAAAAATTCTATGCTGTGACCCAAAGTCACAGAGTCACACAGTAAATTCAGCTGATTTACTAGTATTGTTGTGATGGGGTAAATGTGGTATGTGAATCTGCATGATATGCTAAGGAGGGGAAGGAGTTCTTGGTAGCCCAGTCAATGCTACACCATAAGCTCTTTAATAGAAGAGCCATAGATGACATTTGTAGCTGATTACTCAAAATGGAAAAAGCATATTATTTATGAGTAGGAAGATTTTTTTAATAAAAGAAATAAAATTTGCAAAGGACTCACTCTGAGACACAGAACATGGGGCCTGGCATGGTAGCCTAGTGGCTAAATCCTTGCCTTGCATGCACTGGGCATCAGTTCGTGTCCAAGCTGCTCCACTTCCCATCCAGCTCCCTGCTTGTGACTTGGGAGGACAGTGGAGGATGGCTCAGGGCCTTGGGACCCTGCACCCCTGTGGGAGACCAGGAAGAAGCTATTGGCTCCTGGCTTCGGATCAGCTCAGCTCCGGCTATTGTGGCCACTTGGGGAGTGAATTAGAAGATGGAAGAGCTGTTTCTCCTCTCTGTAAGTCTGACTTTCCACTAAAAATAAATAAATCTTTGTTTTTAATGACATAGAACATAGGTAATGAAAATCATTGGCTGCTGAAATTTGTATTGACTTAATGCTACATGACAGCCTAAACACAGCAAGATTCTTTTATTTTCATCTTCTGTGTTTTGTTTGTACTTTATTGATATTCTCAAATGATCTCTCTGGGTATTCAAAGAAATTAGACCACTGAGAGAACATTTGGGATGATGCACAAATGTATTTAAAAATCATTACATTTGGGCCCAGTGTGTTAGCCTAGTGGCTAAAAGTATTTGCCTTGCCATGATGGGATCCCATATGGGCATTGGTTCTTATCCTGGAGGACCCGCTTCCCATCCTGCTTTTAGCTTGGGAAAGCATTCAAAGATAGCCAAAGCTTTGGGACTCTGTATCTCAGTGAGAGACACAGAAGAGGCTCCAGGCTTCTGGCTTCAGATTGGCTCAGCACTGGCCGTTGCATCCACTTGGGGAGTGAATCAATGGATGAAAGATCTTCCTCTCTGTCTCTCCTCCTCAGTGTATATCTGAAATTCCAATAAAAATTAATAAATATTAAAAAAAACCCTCACATATGGGATGTGGGCAAGTGTAAGTTAGCCATTTTTGGTCCTATTCATCATCAAGGAATTTCAGAGCTGGATGAGTCTTTATAAATCATTTCTTTGCATTTCATTTCTTCTTTATACACATAAAGATTGTATTGGTTGGCCTAAACAATTTGGCCAAGGGGAACATGTTCTTTAACTTACTTCTACCATGTAAGAACAAATACATTTTGGTGACAAATAAATATTTAAATAACAGTAGTTTTGAGACCAAATATTAATTAATACATACATGAAAATCTGCTTATGGTATCAAAAGGAGACAACACATGTTTTCATGATCTAATGTGTCTAAACCTTTCACTTTAAAAATAAATTGATTTTGGGAAATTACTTTATGCTTGAATGCAAATAATGAAACAAGTATGGTATTTCCATATACTGCCCAGGAAAGAAAATGTGGGGACGAGTTGTCTTAATTTCCAGCCAATGAAAGTCCACCTGATACAATTGTTACAGTATATTTTCTGTTTTGGAAACCCAGAAGCATCTTGATCAGATGAATTTAACATATGATCTAGTGGAAATCATCCTGACGCACATTTGAAATAGTCTCTCCTCTCTCTCTGGTTTGTTTGTTTCTCATTAACTTACATTATCACTGCTTTTTATGTTGCTTGCACTTAACCAGTGGTCTGCTGTGGATGGAAATTAAATTATAGATGACAAAGAATAAATCTAATTTAGAACTGAGTAATGTTCAGCCCAGTGCAGTGGTTGGTGGTGTGCTGCTGAGTGGTAATGTGAGTGACTCAGTTATGAACATGTTCATCTGTTCTCCAGTGTCTGCATGTGCACAGTGTTGTTCTACATTCCACTAGGAAAGCTAAACTCTTTCAATAAGCACTCAATTTATTAAGTGAATAATTAGAAACAAAGTGGCCACCATTACTTTGTGTAATGCTGTGAATTCTAGGAGCATGCTGCTCAGCTCTGTGGATTTTTGAATCACATCTTTGCAAGCAAGCTCTAGGACTCCCAGTGTGGACACATGTGTGTGTTGAAAACCCAGTTGAGACCATGGTCCCACCATTTCTCAAATGTATTGGAAGCATTTTCCTGATAATGCATAATCTTTGACAGCACCATATATATTTTTCTCTAGATTATTTCAATGTGTAAATGTACTAGGCTTGCACCCTTCTTAAGAACTGCTTAACAGAAGCAAAATCCTGATCAATTTGGAAAGGGAGGATGCACAGAAATCTCAGAGCACCTGAAAGGATGCATAGCGGAACAGTTACTGCCTACCTTGCTCTGAGGTTGTCTTCCTGGTGGTTACCTGTATTCTTGGATTCTCATTGAATGTGTGTCTCTGTATTCTCTCTTTGCAAGGACCAGGACTCTCTGCAAGGCCCTTAGGGTCTCTGCCTTTCCAGGCTTGCTTCCCAAGAGTTGGATGGCCATGAATGCAGGTCTGTTTTTGAGTAATGAACCACTGGATTGAAGACCTTACTCATTTTCTCTCTGTCTTTCACCCTTTCTCTCTCCTTCACTTTTCTCTCTCTACCTCTCTACATAATGCTTCCATCGCTTTGCGTTTCAAATAAATAATGAAGTACAGAATTTTTAAAAATCCGGGTGTATAGAAGACTCAACTGCAAGGCTAGAAACTATGAAATTAATAGAAGATCATGTAAGAGAAGTATTTCAAGACACAGATATAACCAATAATTTTGGATAAGACTCATGAAAGCACAAATAAGAAAAGCAAAACTATTCAAATAGGATTATATCAAACTTGTGCACAACAAAGGAAATAATCAATAAAGTGAAGAAACATATGGCAGAACAGGTGACATTTGCAAGCTACTTATCCAACAAAGGGTTAACAACCAGAGTATATTAGGAACCCCCCTCACTCTCCAAAAAACTCAACAACAAAAACAACTTATGAATTGATAACTCTCTTAAGAGATCTCTGAAAAGAGAGCTATCAAAAGATGAAATACAAATTGTCAATAAATATATGAAAACATGCTTGGCAATTTATCATTTAGACTCTCATCTTCTTCATCTAGAAGATATGAGAATTGCTTTTATTTAGGGGTTTTCAAAAAGTTCATGACCATGAATATTGTCTTTTATTTCCATTTTCCTAGAAAGTTTGAACCTTTTATGTCTTTGAATCACAATAGCTAAATAATACTATTTTATCAGCTACAGGTGAAGGACTTCTATTGTCCTGCGATTGGCTAAAAAGGGTGGCACAGTACTTATGAAATTCTACTGGCTATTATTTATATAGATAATATTGAAGTATAACACCTTTTTCCTATAAATGTCACTGGCTGCCGTTAATTAACTTTATAAAGAATTACTTTTTTTAAAGTTTACAAAGCAAGATTTATTTAGGAAAAAAAAGGGGGGGAAGGGCTCCTGCCGTAGTGGCAGGAGGGGTTCCATGCGTCTCAAAGAAAAAATCTGAGGTAAAGGTGGAAATGGTGTCTTTCATGAAAGGTGACATATAAACTGTGATTATTATCACGAAGCATAAGGACTTCAAGTTCATCAGGGCTGCTGCCATAGACAGCTAGAAGTAGAAAGGATTAAATGATGATAAGTTTAATAACATGAAAGAAAGCATCCTGAAGGAAACACTGTAAAATAACACATATGTAAGAATGCTTGAGAATGCTTTTGCAGTGATAAAAATGCCGTATATTACATTCAATTAAAAATTTTCTATAACTACTATTATATGCAACTATTATAATAAAGCAATTTTTGAAACATTTTTTCATAAGTTTATTGTTATTTATGATATGCCCAACTGATGATCATACCTAACATTTAGGATAATCAAGAGTGGTGTGTTCTCTGAATACTTATGATTCAAGAGATATACTTGTGCTCAGACAACTGAAAATTGATCCATAACGTTACCCAACTATCCCATTCCTGAGAACATATCAAATAAAGTGAAATCCACATACCAGAAAAAAACCTGCATCCCTATATTTATAGTAGCACATGCCACAGTTGTGAAGTCATGGAAATGACCCAGGTGCCTCTCCACAGAGTAACGGGTAAAGAAACTGTGGTACATCCACTCTATGGAATATTCCACATCCATTAAAAAGAATGAAATTCTACCATTTACAACAAAAGGGTTCCAACTGAAAGTCATTATGTTTAGTGAAACAAGAAAAATCCCAAAAGGATAAATATCATACAGTTTCTCTGGTATATGACAACATTCATGTAAACTGCAGAACAAATTGATATATTGGTACACATGGAAATAGGTAGATATATTGATAAACACGTATAAATACATATATTCTCATAGATGGGCTATAAGTTAAATATACCTTGGCAATATAATGTTAGATTTTCTATTTGGTCTATATTTACAATTCCATGAATTACTTAATTAACAGAATGTGAAACTTGTAACTGTCACTAAAGAACTATACTTGTGTGATAATATAGGAGGAACTAAGGGAAGAGGAAGGGAGGAATTCCCATAGCTTCAAAACCTTATCATGGGGCCCGGCAGCGTGGCCTAGCGGCTAAAGTCCTCGCCTTGAATGCGCCGGGATCCCATATGGGCGCCGGTTCTAATCCCGGCAGCTCCACTTCCCATCCAGCTCCCTGCTTGTGGCCTGGGAAAGCAGTGGAGGACGGCCCAAGGATTTGGGACCCTGCACCCGCATGGGAGACCCGGAAGAGGTTCCAGGTTCCCGGCTTTGGATAGGCGTGCACCGGCCGTTGCGGCTCACTTGGGGAGTGAATCATCGGATGGAAGATCTTCCTGTCTGTCTCTCCTCCTCTCTGTATATCTGACTTTGTAATAAACTGAATAAATCTTTAAAAAAAAAAACATTATCATGAAAAATAATAATAACACAAATAATAAAATAGTAAAATAAATGTTTATATATGTAAAACATGAATAAACAATTGTTTATAATCTGATGGAACCATGGTGAGTCACGTGATGTGATACTATCATAGTACATAACATGGGACAATTCAGATTTAAGGATGCTTGATTTTGACCTTACAATTCATTGTAAAAAATGTATGTAGTAAACGTGCTTTTACTTCAGCTTCATATTAGTCCGATATATTATCTGTTTGGGGGGAACTTTTGGAAAAACTTCTAAAATAAACAGTCCTACACCACAAAACATTACTTGCTACATTTTCTAGTCCTGGGTGTTTTGCTGGAAGAAGGAATCAAGGAAGAATAATACCTATCGAGAGCCTGCATCAGCTATCAAATACTTCAGAATTATGCTCATCAAGCATAGTGTCATATATTAGATGGATATAAGATATAAATAGTATTGATATTCAGAATATGTTTATTGATTTTGAGCCTAAGAAGAATATGTAATATTCATTTTAGTGAGCCATGATTTAAATAATATACAAGGTAAATACATTATTGATGTACTCAATTTAAATTTATCTCTATAAATCACAGCATACATTTTGTCTTTCGAAGTCAACTCTCCTTGGTAGTATATGTGCTTCTATAAATTGACACTTCGACATTTCAAGAAAAAGTAATTTCATGCTATGAAGGATATAAATTTTCTGATCTGTTAAGTATTTTGCCTATCTCTGTGCAGGGAAATATTCATCAGTTAATCAATGTGTTTTTTAATCTTAAATGTTTAGAGAAAAATATTCACAAAAGCATTATCTTACAACAAAAATACACCCTAAATGAGGGTATGATTTGTGTAAATACTTCACCATTCTGTATGGCTAGCCATAATTTCTTGTAGCACATTTTTCCTTCACAGTAATCCAATGTTTGTGTATTTAACTAAGTGAAGCTGAGAGATTTTGTGTCTCATAAACTTCTTAACAGAATCTCTTGGCACCATAATTGCCTGTTGACTTTTAGTCCTAATTGGTTCATTTGTTTAAAGATGAAAAAACAAAAACATGATAAATTGATGATTTTTGTCTTCCCTATTTTTTTCCTAAAAATTATAAGAAAATGCTATAAGCATCAAATCATGGTGATGTTTTCAGTTGAAAAAACTTGACGCCATACAATGAATTTTTATAGGTCAGTCCACTGTCCATTGTGCAATATAATCTTAGCAGATTTGTGAAAAAAAGTCAATTAAAAGAAGACAGAAGTGAAAGATACATATTAGTGTATTTTTCCGTAATTCAAAATTGTCTTCATAAGTGTTACGGACTGGGGTTAAATTTGTTATTTCTGAAAATTTAAGGTAATTCTCTAAATATTTTGTAAAGACTGATTTCCATAAAATATTCATAATCCCAATTAGGGTAATACTGCTCTTAAAAGTTTAAAAGGGAAACAAATGAGTTTGGAACCTTTTAGTGACGAGTAAAAATGAAAACATTCTGTGACCCAAATATTATTTTAGAAGTAGGCATAACTTTTGAATCTCAATGAGACTCCTTAAGAAGATAGAGATTTTTTTTCCTTTTATTTTTGGTATTGGAAAGTAGCTCACCATTTCAAAAACCTATCTGTTCAGATCAGATTCACCGAAACTGGAGGAAGCTATGATGGAGGGACAAAGGTGGTACAAAGAAGGAAAGCAATTGATGGGAAAAGCATGATGGCTTCACATATTAGGGAACTTGAAGCAAGGTCAAATCTTTCCAATATTTCTGTGTGTAGACATCTATTTGCCTATCTACCTATCAACTGTCACCATTTATCCTCTATGTATATCGAGTCTGGCCGTCTAATCTGTCTGCCTATGACAACACACTTCAAAAGCTCATCTTTTAATTCTGATTTAGTTGGATGGATTCTGTCTCCTGTTGATAGATAGTGTTACAAGGCTTGTTGTAGTTACCACTTTCCACATCCTTGTACACAGCAAGAAAAAAAATGAAATACTTGATATGATATAAGCAGGCTCAGTCACACGGAGAGCTGTGGTTTCTGTTTAATTCTGGCTTGGCTTACCCATCTAATCTCCCTGTTTGCAACCCCCATCCCCTTTTTTTTCTTTCTGAGACACTGTTCAAAATTTTAGGTTTACACACATAATTGCAGTAAATTTGGCCTTCCCATTTGCGCTATTTTTGTAAGCAAGAATGATACATTTTATAAAGTAGTGCTTGCAAATTTACAGTAATACCAGCAAAATTAGAAGAAAACAGAATATTCTGTATCCCTGATAGGTGACTCCCCCGCCTTTTTAAATTAAGCACAATGAAACTGTTAAATATATCTTGACACTTTCTACCTTTGTCTATACCTACAATGTCATGGCATGCTTAAATAGCAGAATGATAGATTTGTCTCCTGTTGTTGAGGAACTGTACTCTTGTTACAATATAGGGGGAAACAGTAATGGGAGGGAGGATGGGGAAGGTAAAAGGGGAAATCCCTGAGCCTAAGGAACTGTATCATGAAAAATAAAAATAAAAAAAGCATTGAACTGTGAATTTTTACTTGGCATACAATCTAGCCATATGAGGTACCAGGTCTTTAAAATGCCCATCCTTGTATAGCCATGTAAGAATCAGTCAGATTTTACAATTGTCTGTGTCATCTCAATTCAATCAGTTTCCAAAATTTTTAAATCTATCAAAACCTTTTGTGTTTATATCAGCTTATTAGATAAACATATTTAAAGTCAACAGAATTAATTTATCTACCAGACAAAATGTATTCATTTTGTTGTTTTGAAATTGTCTAAAATTAAATTTCACTCAAAAATTCAAATTTTAATACTTTACATGATTTATAGTTTGTGATTTCTTTTGAGTTCAAAATATTATGTTTGTGTTGAACTTAGTAAAAATAGTGTTATTGCTATGGCATGCTTGGATTATCATGGCACTTCAAGATGGAATGATTTTGAAATAAAGAATCTACTGGAAAAGGGTAGTAAAAAAGATTTAGAATGTTGTGAATTGTTTTGGACTTTGAAATGTACCTCCTTTAATACGTGTTTTTGTTTTATGTTTTATTTCCCATGCATTATTCTTTGACACAGGGATATTGCCAAATCAACCTCCTTTTTTTTTTTTTTCTGAAATGACTTAGTTGTAATAAGAAACTTGTTTTTCTTTTCTTCCTTTAGCAGTTTTTCTTCTTTTGCATAACTTTACTTTATTCTTTTAGCCTTCTCTACCCAAATCCAAATGAAGTATCACGACTTAGACTTCAAAGCAATTGTTAAGTAGTTCAGTTATTGACTTAATAAAGGGGTGACACTCTTTCATTCTGTGTATGATTTTATCAATAAGACACTTCAGCAATTTGAATTTATTTCTTGAAGTGTGGGTAGAAATTGATTTACAATATTATAAAATTAATGGTGTTTTAAAAGTTCACTTTGTTTTAATGTAGACGGTTTTAAGAGCCTTACATAAAACCAGGGTGTTAAGATCAAAGTTTGCTGAAAAAGAGCACATTGAAAGTTTTTGGACTATTTCAGCAGTCTAATAATATGGCTAAATTAGTTGTCAAGGTACTAGTTAATGAGTAAATAATTACCATGTGAATAAGGTATAAACACAGCCTGTGTATACATTTTATTGCCGGAATGCGCTAACACAGTAATAGGCATGCAGGAACTTATCAATGCATGCATCTGGAATTGCATTGACCTCCCGGCTGAGGAGAACAGATTTGAATCACTGTGTAATTTTCACATTTGAAGGCTTCCTTTCTATAGCAAAGACATTTTGGAGAATCCAAACTTTGAAATTTGCTTGGTATTGATAATTCAATGAAATTTTAATTTTTATTCAGCAATCCCCAAGACATTAGCTATCATTAACACTAAATAAATCAAAAAATGACTTGCCTTGACAAAAAACTAAGAGGATATGAAGTGTGATTCTGTATGCTTTATGCTTATTTTTCTTACTTCATATGTGGTTTTCCTTTATTTGATGATTATTACAAACTGCAACATCTATAGATGACAGAACTTTCTGTGTTTTCATTTATAAACTTGATTGACAAACGTGTCTCTAACTGGTTTAAGACCTAGAGTTTGCCTTTTAACACCAAAATAAACACATGATTTTTGTACACAATCCATTATAATTCAAACTTTTCCAAAAACAAATATTTAAGTATATGAATGTATTATTTTATTTAATAATATTCTGTTTCTCTAATGACTAATGTTTTTATTTTTCTTTAGTGTTTAGCAAAATGATATGTATATAGTAAAAATTCAGTGGTGACAAGAATACAATTACCTTGCACAATTGCTTTACATCAAATTTGGAGTAGGTGTTTCATATACCTGATCACTGGATGTACTGTAAAACACATCTGAAATATTTGTGAATAATTTTAAATCTATAAAATAAATTAAGTACGTACAATTGGTTTGTTAGTGTCACACTGATACAATTGCCTTTTCAGAAGTATGTGTGTGCTTACACACCTTTTATATGAACACAGCAAAGTACCTGCATATTCTCTCTCTCTTTCTCTTTCTCTCTACAACCTCCCCACACACTCAAATTATATTTTCTGATTCCCATATTGGTTCCCTACAGGTTTTTCCTTCATTTTAATTGATCTCCAATTGGAAATATCTCCCAGCACTTGAGCTCTAAGTTTTTCTGCCCCCATAGCCTCTTTGTCAAGTAGTTAATGATTTGTAAACAAACACTTAAATAGGGAGCTTCTATTTACATGAGACCATCTGTGGATTCTTTTGTGACACGAATAATCACATTCTAATTTATCTGTTTTCCAAATTTCCTGGTTTTCTTAAGGAAAGTCTGTTTGCTAGTATTATTTTTTAGAATATGAAAGCAAAAAAAATCACCTCTCAAATATTTCTTGCCTTCAGAAATTTTGATAAAAACATTGAAAGGCTTAAAAAAACAATTAATGAAACAATATGTGCTTGATAATAATGCAGAATCCTCACTTAAGGCCATATCTATTAAGATCTGGGAGGAAATTCAAAGCTAGAACTGTTTAGTAAACAACAATTTACAGCAATCTTTACAATTCATGATCATTTGTTATTAGGATGTAGAACAAATGAATAAAACTTCATATATTTTAGTAAAAAAAAAGCTGGTATTAGTTGAGAAATTCATTTCTCTCAGTACATTCTATTTAAAGAAATACGGTTATTTTAAAAATATCGTATAATACTAGTTAAACCCTAGAAGTTTTTATCCTATGTGATTTATTCCATTCTCAAATTAAAAACAAACAAACAAACAAACAAACAAAAACAGTGATTAGGCTTACCAAAGCTTTTCAAGGATCATCGGTTTGTCAGTGTGGCAAATATCTCAGTTGGTTTCTATGGAAACAAGAAAGGTAAGATACTACTAGGTGACACTTAATAGTTCATGTTTATCTACCTGCTCAATAATACAAAATATGAGCCTAACCATTTTGGGTATTATGAAAATTTTATTTTCTTAAATGTTGTGTTCTCAAATTATTTGAAATATGTAGATGAAAACATGAATTAAAATTACTGTGAACGTGTATGAAGAAAAGTTACCATCTCTTATTACTTCATAAATACACACACTCTTTTTTCAGGGGCTATGTGAAACTGACACCCAAGATACTTCATCAAAAATATTGTACAAATTCTATATAATAGCCATTTAAACTTTAGAATGATAACAGTCTGCCTTTGGCTTAATCTCCTACAGAGGCAGGATTCCTCAACTGCAGTTCCATGAGACTAAAGAAGTCTTGCTGACTGTGATCCAACTGTCTTTTTTCATGAGAACGTATTCCTATTTATTATGGAACAATCAACATCCATTTTTGTTATCATGTCATGTTTTATGAATATTGTGTTAAAGAGTTGATTGTACATTTTGAAATTATATTTTTGTCTTTACTGAGGACATTTGCATGCATTTTGAGTCTTTCTTTTGAAATATGATCCTCAGAATTTATTTCATAGTCATCTAATCTATTAAAATATGAAATTTCTCTGAGCATGATTAAATTACCATTTTTAATCAGATTTATAATTTGAACTCAAATTTACTTACTAAATATTTAATTGTTTTTCTTAAAATGCCATAGAAATACTTTGAATAGCAAATTTAAGATGTACTTAAAGCTGTACTTTCGTGACCTATGTTTTCCCCATCTTTATTGTTTGTTTTAGATTTTATAAACAAATGTTTCTATTTCATTTATGAGTTTCAAAATTTGCTTGCCTACTAAATCAGTCCATCAAGGCGTCTGCAAGGAGCTGATAAATATTTGTTGGGAGATAATCCATTGTAATCCTAATACAGAAATCATAGGGAAGAATGATCAGGACAATAAATTATTCTTCAACTCATTCTTGTTGCTTTGATTCCAGCAATTATTTTTAAAGTCCCTGATTAAAGTCAGTCACTGACCCCCAACCCTACTCCAATCAAAAAGATGTCTTTTAACTAAAGATACAACAAAATGTCAAATTAATAACTGAAATCAACATTTTTAATTTGGCCCTGGAATTATAAAACTAAATATTGAAAAAGTTGCTAAATAGCAAAACTTTAAATATGACATGAACCAACAGCTTTGTCAATTTCCTATTATGGATTCTTCAAGAAGACCATAAAGTTTAGAGGATGGCTCAGTATTCCAGCCTTTCAATTTTCAGTAATTATATCACTAACGCTTTACTTTTCTCATCTGTGCATAATAAACTTAATATTTTTGAAAGTGAATATTTATTTAGGGATAAAATAAAGGCTGTACCTTATAAGTAAACTTTGCATGCGCTTCTGTAAGGAACAGGATGACTGGCTGGTGTTGGTATTATCTACCCAGTTTAATTCTGAAACTCTGTTTTGTTAAATGATAATTTGTTGCACATGGAGTATGGTATTAAAAAAATCTTCCTTAGTAGTAAAAATGTTTTAGAAACAGTGACAGGGACAATGCAGTGCTTCACTAGAAGGCAGCTGGCTTTCAGGGTAATGACTCCAACCCACACATTTTAAGGATTCAAAGGAAACTCCTTGTTTATGTTTAGTATTTTAGAAGTTAACAAGGCTTTCCCTCTGCAGTTACTGCAGATTAGATCAGTATGTATTCTTTCTGCTATTCTATTAACATCTTCTTTTCGGTTTGTGAGAACACAGACACTGTTGGGTGGCCTGGGCTTCCTGTCTCGTGACTGTTCCCAGACAATCTTATCCTGATGAACAGGTACTTACTACGCGGTGAGTAGGCCACTGCTTAAGAGACCCTCTGTTTAGTGTGCTTCTGCTTTAGAGAGAGATTCACTTTTAGAAATTCTGAGGTTCTTGGGTTCATTTAAATTTCATTTCATCATACCTAACATTTATCTTGTGAAAATAAACATGCCCTGTCATTTTGAACAGGTTTCTGAAATTAAAACGTAAGAAACAAAATTTCAATTTCATTAGGCATGCCTTTATCAGAGAACACTTTGCTGTGTGTGTTAGATGGGCTGTGATTTGTTTAAAATGCTACTACTTAATCATAAGAATTTTTATTGCTAACAATAAAAATTGACTATGCAATATTTGTTTCAGATCCAATACAAAACGAAAGGTTTGCTTACTTATTTGATTAAAATAGAAAAGCACAAGTGCATCCAGGTTTGTGTTGTAGAGAACTGAACTTATTTTTTCAGTCACTTTTATAACCTTTAAAGAGTCTTAAATAGTACATATGAAAGACACGTTCATATCAGGTTCCTCATGGGGATTTTTCCTTTGGTTTAAGAAAATTTTATTAAAAATCGGCATTGCAAATAACATTTTTCATAACTATATGTAGACCTGTTAAAATTTTTATTAAAACTGGAGTTCTGTCTGTTCTTTTTCATCATTCTATCAGATATTAAACTCCTGCAGCAGCTGTAGGAAATAGAGAAAGGGATTTTCAAAGGGATTTGAGTCTCCCTGTCTCTGTGCCTTTAGTGATCATATTATCATAACTATCACACATAACAAAGCTCTAAATCTGTAATTCAGATAAAGTAGTCAGGACTCTGAAATACAAAAATCCAAACATATGCCGTAACATTTTTTTTTTTTTTTTTTGCAATGCTGGCTCCTTTAACATGGATTTTGTAAACTTAGAGAAGCATTCAACAGACTTAGTGTATGAACACAAACTAAACAACACTGTTAACAGTATATTTGGCAGAGACTTAATTAGAGGTGTTTTCCTACATCCAAGCAGTTCTATTAAAAGAACTTGCTCGCCTGTTCTAGCAAATTAGAATCGAACTGCTAAAGGTTAATGGGAATGAAACCAGAAGCCTGGTTTGAGGCATGGTCTATATGAATCTATGTCTCAGTCTTCCACGGTCTGAGTTCTTCCTCCCGAGAGCAACATTCCTTAAACACAGTGTTAAAGATGGTAAGTGTGACCAAGTAGTTCTTTTATGAATTAAGTAAGTTTGAAATGAGGGTAATAAAATTGTGAATGGTCAAAAATGTAATCAAAAATATAAGAAGAGTTATACAATGAGTTTGTTCTTCACATTTCCAGGACAAATTTATAACTTAACATCTACATTAAAAAGTTTGTAAAACTATGATCAGACTTTCCAACCTGTTTGACAATGAGCAGCTGTGTGTATATATTTATTGTAACAGTGCCTTCTACTGGTCACACCTTATTTATGATGTAAGTGAATATACTGTAGAGTAATGAAACCTTGCATTTATCCTTAATTGTTTTTGGATATACTTATTGCCTTGGTAAAACTAATTCTGTGAATCACTTCCATGCATAACAAATACAGTGTGCTCAGGATGAACAAGTTCATTTTTTGCAGTAGTTCAAAATGGATATTTAAAAAGTTTCTTCTAGAGAGAAACTCCCTACAGAATGCAACTTAAAATGTGGAATATTTTTACTTGTTTGTTTTGATTGTCTTGCTGATTTTGAAATTGCTCTTTCATGTACTGGTAGTTTGTTTGCAGTTTTTCAGTTACTCTGACTGATTGAAATTAGTAGATTCATTACATGTTATTGGTATCTGTAAAGTTTGAGACTCGTGGCATTTATTTATAATTAAGGAAATACAACAGAGTTACAGTATAACTAATTTATATTAAATCATAAATACTGAAAAATGCTTAGTGAGAACCATATAAGGGTGTTCTAAGTGTGAAAGCATAATGAAGACAATTTATTTGAATTTTTTGTGAAAAAAGAATCAAAGAATCAGAGAGGACTATGTATAATCATGAACAGAAGCTGTATTTTGCAGCAAAATATTATACCTAATATGCCATTAAGTATTCACTCTTAATACACAATAAATATACCGATACATTTTCTTTGTTATTTCCCTACAATTTTATGTAATAATTAACCAATAATATATAAATATATGAATATAGAAAAAGTGTTATTCTATAAAAATGTATCACAATTAACTTTAGGTAGATAATATAGGATGTTTAGGTAGATAATATAGGAAATGCTTTTCAGAAATTCTGAGGATTGTTTATTGGTGATAAAATGAAAATATATGGTAGGGAAAAATAGTTTCATACGTTGTTATTAATTCCTGGTTTTATTGCCTAGGGTAATATTTTAAAGAGACTTTATCATCCCATATTTAATCCTTAATCTCTGAAAAAATCATTCTTTGAATTAAAATTACTTCAGTGGGACAATTATCTTTATGTTAGAAAGAACATAGTTCATAAAGAATTCTTGCCATTCCCTATTTCAACAGCATTACTTAACAGCACTCACTAATATTTACTAAATTCAGAGAACCTTTCTAAGAAATGCATATATCTCTCAGGGAGAAATTATTCTGTATTCAGTTCAGAATTGGAACTCTCATGCTATAACTTCCAGTGGAGAAATTCCATGTTTTTAAGTCCCCCAAACTATTTGTTTCAAATAAATAGATTTTCTAGGAAGAAATTACTGTCAGCATCATTGTAAATTAACATGCACAGAGAAAGCTCAGGATTAGAAACACAAGGAGCAATAGTATTTTAAGCAGTGTTCTATGCGATTTCAACACAAGATGAAAAAAAATAATTTTAATGGAGAGAAAGGTTTAAAAATTTGTGCAAGATGAATGGGTTATGTCTCAGGTTTAAAGACCACCATCTCTGTCCCTGAACTTGAAAAAACAAAACAAAACAAAACAAAATCTCCCTCTACGCTTTTATAATCCTGGCATCTGGTTTGTTCACCATGGGGCATTCACAAAGGAATAGAGGGGTTTCTTGTTAAATTTTGTTATTTGGAATGAAATCTACGTGCCCTCACCAAACAAGTGTCTAGGTGCTGTTTATGTGTGACTATTTCCATATTATATGTGCACATTTACACTTGCTTAGATTCATCCATGAATAATGAACTGTGGAAACGTGTTCACAAGGACACAGAAAGAGACAATCCATGACAGTGGGCAGTTAATGCACCTTCATTTCCATGAGTTAGGGATAATTGCATAATTCATGAATGGCAGAGAAAAGTCACAAGTGTGAATTGCATATGGGCAATTTAATATATGTTTAATGGTTTCACTACCATGCTAGTTAAAGGATGTGTTTAAAGTTACATCATTTGTACTTTGGAGCTGAATCAATACGAATAAAAAATCTGCACAAAATAATCTGCATTCTGTTCTTGCTTAATTACCTGCAAACTGATTTTTCGTATCTTTGTGCTATGATTCATTCATATTTCATTTTATGCAAAATATTAATATAAACAAAACTGTGTTGCTGTTTTTATGGCATTAATGTGTCATATCATTTGTTACGTTCACTGCTGATATATCGATTGTTTTTTTCCAAGTTAAACAGAGATATAAGGATAACCTGCATTCCATAGAGTAGTGATCCTTAGTTAGAATTTCAAAATTCACAGTAGTTTCTTGAGAAGTATAATGAGTATAATTCCTTACGTGTTTAATTTTATGGGTTGGTAGACTTAAACCTTAGTACTTTGCAATTAAATATTCATTGAGAAAAATTTCTAGTATTGTTTAAATAGTTCATAGAGATAAATGACTAGTAATTAAAGCATTTCAGTAGAAAAGCAGT
Organism: Ochotona princeps; assembly: GCF_030435755.1. NCBI lineage: Eukaryota > Metazoa > Chordata > Mammalia > Lagomorpha > Ochotonidae > Ochotona > Ochotona princeps. The sequence goes on from NC_080838.1 coordinate 34,946,608, forward strand.
GAATATCAATAAAGAGCGTTCAAACACAAAGAACTGTTCTTGTTTAATAATGGCAACTTAGCATTGTATGGGGGATAGAAGCTTGTGTATTTATACACTCTTACCCATAGTATATGAGTATCAAATCCATGTGACAAGTGGTAGACCTAAAATCGCCCTTCAAAGTAAAACATTTTAATAGTGACTCTTAAAGTTGAATTTAGCCTTCCACTTTGTAACTAAACTCTGATGTGCTGGATTTCAATGCCCTGCTCATGAACACACATTTGTTTCACTGCTCACATTGGTGCCCTCTGCTCCCAATGCACAGAGTGTCGCTGTGCTTGTGGGAGGAAGGGCCAAGGTTTTCTTGACAGCTACTTTTAGGAAAAAGCATTTAGATTTAGAAAGCAACTAGTGGATATCTGTTTTCTAAGATCCATGAAACTTAACCTGAAGCAATTATATGTTGCCACATGTAGGAAAAATTACTTTAGATTCAAATCTATACTAATTTACATGACTGTGAAATATGTTCATATAGAGTATTACAGGATGAATTACATTTTAAATATGATGAGTACGGTACTATGCCATTCAGAAAACAAAGAAAGGTATTTCTGTCTGTCATTAGAGTGCCTACAATTTGTCAACATTGTAAAGCCTGCTTTGCTTTTCTGTGAACTGGAACGGACTAATTGCACATTTTCAGGGTGGTTGTTGGAGATTCCACAGGCAATGTTGTATAATCATTCTTGAGCATCAGACAGGTATTTAGCAGTTTGCTTCAGGTTGTCTAGGACAACAAGAATGTTGTTATGCTGCATCTCCAGGCTGCTGGGATGAAATCAGTTGTGACAAAGCAGTGAAGATTAAATTTGTAACAGATACGATACCTTTGAAGTACTGGCTTGTGATTTCACAGTGGCATTATGAGTCTTACTGCAGTATTTAAGCAGTTAAAAAGAATGCTGGTTATTAGCATTGAATTTTGAAGAATTGGATTTTATTGTCTTTAAGTAGCATGGCAGCAGTTTGTATTATCCTAGGACAACATTTTATTGCCTTGTATTAGGGCTGGCGAATATTTTTTTCACGCTCATCTTTTTCCACTTGAGTTCTTTTATCAGTCAGACCCTACGTCATGTAAATATGGGAATATATGACTGCTTCTAAATTTAAACTTCTATCTTTTAAAATGTATTACTATTATCTAGAAGACCAAACAGAACCACTTCCCACTTTTTCTTCCACAAAACATTTTAGTGTTCATACATCAAAATTGCTTTTGCCTATACAGAATCGTATGTACAAGATAACATAAGATACAAAACAGCAGACAACTGAATTATTCCACTAACACTCTTAATGGACAGTACTAGCAATACAGAAAGCGATTATGATCTATTATTAAATCTGCTTCTATCTAAACACCCTGTCTTATCATATGTCAGAGATTCTGGTTCCTAAAAGTCTTGTCTATAAATCTTGAAATATGCAGTAAGTTGCTTCCTGCTGGGAGACTGTGATCCTCATAGATGTTTTATATGGAAGCATTTTGGGGCTGGGCACACAAGTTTGAATATCAAAATGTTATACGGATTGCTCATTGTTGAACTTGCCTAGCACTGCTTTGTTTCAATGGCTACCTGCACTTGAATGGGTTAACTTTGTAGGAGGGTCAGGTTTTATATGTTTATATTTTCTTAGCCTTGGTCAGGAGAAGTGGCTTTGCTTGCCCTTGTGTGGTGCCGCAGTGGTAGGGTTTCACTCCGTTTGAAAACCTAGCACATCCCAAGAGGTTACCTTGGTGTAGATTTCTTTCTTTCTGTATTAAATCGCTCATTGTCGCAAAGCGACTAGTGCTGCTGGTCTTTGAAAAGAACTTCTAAGAGGTTAAAAAAAGCTTCTGTAGGAAAGGATTTCTTACTTCTGTGGACAGAATACAGTCTGCAGCTGTTTGACTTGCGACAGTGATACGGATCTGATTGTACACAGTATAGCGAGAGCCGTGGATACAGCTGGAATAGAGGTTATAAATTTAAAAAGCGATGCAGATTTCTGCCATTAATTGGCTGCTAATAAAAGCAAACTCAATGACTTCTAACTGTGGGAGACTGTGGCTCTGTATCTGATATCAGGAATTCATACACATTACACAGTTTTGGGGACTCAGACCACGACTAATTGAAATATGAGGCATACCGATCAAATTTAGCGTTGCCAGCATGCACTATGGTTTGGGACTGTATGGCGACAAGGTAGCATTTATTACTTATTCTCCATAACACTGCTTGATTGAAATATCTAGCTATGTTGTCAGCAGAGGCCCAGCTGGGCTTTAGTACAGCTAATTAAGTCATTAAAAGAGAGGTCAAGCAATCTCATTCTTGCATAGAAAAGTGCAAAAGAAATCTTATATTTTTAATAAAGATTTGAATTTTTAAAGAAATTTACTTTTAATAATAAATGCACTTATTGGTTTACATATTGGAGTCTTAATTTAAATATCTAGAGGTGAACAATCATAAATTTGTTAAAACACAATTTACATTGCAGTTTATGTAGTTATGTTCGTTAAGAAGTACATTGTCTATGCGATTTTTGAAACACAGTCAATAAATTCTGTGTTGGTGATAGGAGTCTGTCTTCTGATGCTTTTTGACTGATTAGTTCAGTTTTAGGTGGAAATATTTAAAAGATACATGCTGTGGAATGTATTATATATTCTATAAATCAAAGCAAGTATGAGTTTATGCCTTGCCAACCCTCATTTTGAGGACTTTTTCAGTAAAAGCAGCAAGTTGTAATTGTTTACTTCTTTATGATTTATTGAAGATCCTTTTCCCATTTATTTATCTGAGAAAGCATGGGGACTTGTTTGTATCATACAGGTTAGAGGGGATATGAAGATGAAAACATTAACATATGTGAGTGAATATGTGTTAGCACAGCTCAACTCATTCCGGAGGGAGAATGAGGAAAAGGGTGAAAGAGAGAAAGGCAACACAGAACTCTTACTGATTCATTTACCTAATCCCTGCAGTGATGGGCTGGGGTGGGTCGGGAACCAGAAGCTGGCAATTCAACCTCAGTCTCTCCACGTGGGTGGTAAGAATCCGATTACTGGAGCCTATCCAGGGCATTAGCAGAGAGCTGCAGTAAGGAGCTTGAGCTGGGGCTGATTACGGGTGTGGAACCCAAAAACTCCTAGCTGCTAGACCAAACACTTGACCCGGAAGAATAATTTTTTTTTAAGTGAGGGAATTACTGACATATTACCAAAAATGTCATGCATTTCATAGTAAGAATTATATAATATTTTAAATGATGACTATTTTGCTTTGCTTTATATTTAAGTATCCGTGCCTAGTTCAACTTAACATTTTCTCATTATAGAATCCTAATGTAAACACTATTCCAGAAATGATTAACTGACAAACAAATGCAAATCTTGGATACACATTATCAATTTTCTTAATAGTCTGGAGAACAATTTAGAGCCTTTTGTGTCTTCTTTTCCCCTTTAATATTAATTCTCAGTTGTAGTCTCCAAAGCAGGAGAAGATAAACTGTAAACCTCACAACTGTTCATGTTATTTCCACATATGAGTGATTCTAAGAAAATGGGGAAGAAAACTATTTAAATTAGCAGTGAAACAAATTTGTTTCTTATTCCTATTCCTCATTTTTAATGCACATTTAAAAATAATAAATACAGTTATGAAATGCCATTGATTTGTGTTTACTTCAGCAGTATTTTTATATTTTAAGAAAAAATCAAGTAGGTAACAGGAGAAGAGTGATTGGAGAAGCTTTAAAACTGTGGGCTAAACGATACAAAATAGTTCAAATTACAAGCTCTGTCTTAGATAGAAATGGTTTGAAATATCAAATGAGTTCTGCTTTAGAAAAATCTTAGAAGAGAGCTATAAAGAGATGTAGATCTTATTCCCGATTTCGTATCTGCTGAGGGTCTGTTTTCAGCATGCGATTGACATGTTACAACTGTTACTAATTTTTGCACTTTTATTAGAGCAGAGCATGCAGCTCTAAATAAGCAACTGCTATTTTGGCAGGAGCTGTATATTTTCAAGTAAAATGTGCCCTGACATCAAAATGTTATGATAATGGCTTTTCAGAGATTCAGAAATGTTGGACAATAAATATAGCTAGCTATCTCTAGCTGCTATTGCCCCAAAGCCTTTAACAATAAAATTGTTCTTATAATAAATTGTAAATTTCTTTGTCCCAGACACAGCTCTTCTTGCTAATGTGTGTAATTCTGTTGGAGGGCAGTCATTGTTATTCCTGCGTAATGGAGAGTCTAATAGAGTATCTTAGAGCTTGGATGTTACAGCACCTGTTGTGGCATGTAGACTACAGGAAGCTACATATTCATAAATCAAACCAAGAAAACAGTTCTTCCCTATAGTCACCATAAGCTTTGTTCAAAGAGATTTTTGTGATGAACATGGTAAAAACTAGTTTGTGTCTATTTCATGACTATGTATTCAGCCCATATCCCACCTCTTCTTTTCTGCAAAAAAAAAAAATTCATACCCTGCTCAGACTTCTATCAGCAAGCACAAAAGAAGTTTGCTTTGGCTCAATGTAAATACAAGAAATTATTTATCTATCCTGAAAATAATTTTCAAATCCTTCGGAAAGCAAGAATTTTTCATAATGCCTTTGTAAGTAATAAGAAATCTCATATGTGCCATTTGAGAGACATACCTAACGAGATATATGATAGCAAGACCAAAGACCAACCATATTTTTGGAAAGCTAATTTTCACATGCTCAGTTGAAAGGAGTTCTTGTCATTAGAGTGGCAGACTTGCCAACTGTTCTAGATGGCTTTTCTCATCGCTGGATCAGCCCCATGTTACGGGGTATAATTCTGAGGTACTGTCTGCTACTTAAGCTGGGCACCATGTATGGGGCCTTACCCAAATCATGGATTCAGCACTCCAGCCTTTTCGAATAAACAGAACACAAATGAAGAATTCACCTGTCCTCCAAAAATATGTTCAAAACCATTCTTAATATGTTTTTAAAACGACTGAAATCACAGGCTACAGTTTTTTGGAAGAAATTCCTGTCTTAAGGAAAAAACTCTATGTTGACAGCTTTTCTTAAAACATTAAAGCACACTTCCTTTGTTAGTTACTTATTTAAAATAAGTACTTGAATTTTGAGGGCTCAGAAAAGTGCAGAATTTCCTAGCTTGCATTTACCGTGAGGGCAGTGAGTATGAACATGACTAAAGACCAAAAGTCTGACCTTGAAAGAATTCAAGCTCAATTTTAAAATCAGAAGTCATGGAAGGTTTTGGGTAAGCCTGTGAATCTCTGGGCACCTGTCCAAAATGAACCTCCAAGTCTTTTGAAGTCTACCCATCACTAATATACACAGTACAGTCTAATCCAGCTGTCTGCCCCTTTTCCTGTTTCCTTTTCTGTTTCTACAGTCTGTCTTGAGGTACCCATAGCTACATACTGTGGGAGATGTTTAGTAGAATTAATTTTCCCTCTTGGAAATGTTCCCACACAGTGAATCCAAGGTAGAGTTTGGGGGTGGTGGTTGGCAGAACAGGTAATACTTTAGTCATTCGTCTTTTTGGTTGGCATACATTTACACAAAAATAATTTCCATTCAACTTTCAAAAGACAAAGTATTACAGCATTCAGAAATAACAATATCTTGGCAAAATTTGTTTGCTATTTCAATAAGAGATCATACAAATTTAAAGAACAGTGTTCACTTATAAATGAAAGTAAATAAAATATAATTTTGGAAAATCATATTAGCAATGTTTTAGTCACACAAGACTTCTTAATTTAGACCACTACAGTTTGTGGGTGGGTCGTCACTAGAGTCCTCAATTTGTTTTGCATTCTACATTTAAAAGTTAGGCTAGTGACATTAGCACTTTAATGCGTATTTTAAAATTCTTTGGAATTATTTTTTGGCTGCAGATAGATTTGAGACAAAAATAGAAACATTAAAATTATAGAAAGTAAAATATAGCTTCTAAGAGTTGTGAAATAAACCTTTGAAAACTTCATATTGTGGTTAGAAGAAATCTCAAGTAATAAAACACTTAAAATACCTTTTCTTTTTCTAGAGACTCTCCTTTCTTGGTCATCATGTACTGCTCATAATTGGACATTCCTTCTATTATCCATTCTTTGAACTATCTCTGAAACGGAAATTCTTTAAATAGAGCTGAACATGTTTTCCAGTTACAGACTAAATTTTTAAATTTTTACATTTTTTATCACAGGATCTCACTCAAATTAACTGAACGCACATTCAAGCCCAGAGCACTCAAGTCTATCATTGCTGAGTCTCATGTAATAATGCTTCATTTTATGAAATAAGGTTGACAAGTTAGAGGAAGCAAGACCATGCGGGGGAGGGGTGGGGTGGAAGGGGACAGAGACCTGAAAATCTGGTCAAGAAAATATAGAAGCTTTTGCCTTTTTTTGCTGTTTGCCATTCTGTTCTTATTTCTCACTTTCTTGGTAATTTACAGCAGCAAAGTATTGAATACATTTTGTGGACAGATTAGCATAGCAATGTCATTGAGCAGCATCGATTGGAAAACGGGTTATCAAACAGTGATAATTTATGAATCTGGACTCTCAGCTCTGTCCTATATCTCTGTATATCTCTGTATCTCTATCTCTCTCTCTATCTCTCTCTCTATCTCTATCTCTATCTCTATCTCTATCTCTATCTCTATCTCTATCTCTATCTCTATCTCTATCTCTATCCAACCCAACCACTTTTTGGGTTTGTTGGGAGAATGAGATGAAAACCTGCTTGTTAAGCAATGTGCAAGATTCAGTTCCATTTACAACTTTAATAGGGACTTGTGGGAAGACTGAAGGTGATCTGAAAATTCGCAAGAGACTGAAGAACAAAGAACACAAACAGTTCCTGAGGATGAAGGTGAAGGGCTCCTTGGTGCATGAGGCTGTAGCATTCATGATGAAGTGTTACTGGAAGAGTGATAGACGAATGCACCAGGATGGAGACTCCAGACAGGGACACTTTCATAAATGGAGGCCTGAACAGAATAGTCTCAATGTGGGCTATTTTTGATTAACTACTCAAAAATGACACTAGCATGGTCATTTAGGCACACAAGAGGAAAATGCCTGTAAAGTTTTAGGTGAATTAAGTTTCTTAATGTGAAAAACAGAAATTTAAATCCTTCAGAAGAAATATGGAAGAAAATATAACATAAAGGCAGGAGTATTACTTAATACCAAAAATATTTTAAATAGGTTGATTTATTTCATTGTATTACATGCCTTTTTGTATATCAAAGTATTCCATTGAAGCAGAAAGGCAAAAGCAAAATTCTCACATGACACAAAATAATATAGCAAAGAAACCACCACCCCCAAATAACAGATTAAAAACACCCTTGAATACAGGAAGTGTAGCTGAAACAATGTTATTTCCTATCTATCTAGTTGGGAAGAAGGTAAGACTGGAAAACACTGAACGTTGGTGAGAAGGTGAAGGAATGGGAGACTCTGTACACTGCTTGCATGACTGCGATTTGGCACAATAACTTTAGAGACTGGTTTTGCGTTCCAGTAAATTGGAGTGTGCATCTATGAAAGTTAAAAATTGAGGTGATGATTAGAGAGAAAAAGAAATACTCTACTCTAGCTTTTACATAAAAGCCAGTCCACAGTGATTTTTTTTCCAGTATTGTTCAACATGGGGAACAAAATAGAGTATCTTAAATATGCATCAGGGATCACTAAATAAAACGTGACGTAATGATGCAAAACAATCCTATAAAAGAACTCAGATATATGGCTTAGAGGTACATGGCTCCACAGGGATCAATCTGGAGAACCTAATGAAAAGTCAACATGTAAGCTGTAAAATTGGAATATAACATTTTCTCACTAAGTTAGCAAAACCCTTTGTATGTATTGCAAAAAGTTTATAATAAATATAGACAATAAAAGCTGTGATTGCATACTGTATATGACAAGTTTAAGATATTACTTTTATTCACTTTATATAAGAAAAACATGGGATTGTGTTCTGAGTAAAATTGAAAAGGTCTTTAACTATTTTTACCAGAATGTCTTTAAAAGATCCAAGTGTGACTACATATTAAGGATTTTTTACTTTTATTTACATGCATTTTCATTTGTTAAGAGTGAATATTAAAATTATGCAAACTGGCAATCAAATTACGTGTACGTCATTTGATCAGCCTTCCAGCAGTATGATTCTGGGTGGCAGGGGGATGTTTGGGAACACATTTTAAGCACCTGTTTCTGCCGAAGTCAGTAGCCATTGCCAGGTGGAAACAGCCTTCTGTTCCCTGACTTCCAGTCCTTCTCTGGTGCCACCTAATGTTAGAGCTTACAATCCCAACTCTCCAGTCATAAAACAGAATGGGAGGATGGTTTGAATACTCAGGACCATGCACTTTCTCAATATTACCCCCACTTCTTCTTGGGACTCTATTGCAGGCATTTCTATTTCCAGTACTATATAAACCCACGTCCAGTAACAAATTCTGCTTTTCTTCATGTTTAGGATTTTAACCAATTTCATTCCCCCACACAGAAACTTTGACAAATGTCTATGAACCTCAACTCTTAAGGTCCATGTGAAAGATCGCAAGAGGGCTACCTCACAGATCTTCATCTTGTGAATGTCCATATTTCCGAGTTGGTGTCCAAAGAGCAATCCAGGCTCACTGTTGACCTTTTTGTTCCCTGAACATCTGTCCATTGCTATACTTTCACCTCTAGCTCTAGGCTTTCTAATTAACTTTTAATTTAAACTTTTCAGTTATATTTATTTATTTATCTGAAAACTTAATTACAAAGAAAGGAGAAATGTGCGCGCACACACACAGCACAGAGAGAAGGAAAGAATATGCTGTTTGGTGGTCCACCCTCTAAATGGCTGCGACTGCTCCGGTTGGACCAAGCTGGAGATGGGATCCTGAAACTCTAGCTGGATCTCGCAGGTGGGTGGTAGTTGTTTAAGCATTTGGATTATTTTTCACAATTTTGTCAAGAACATTAGCAGTGAGGCTGAAGTGCGGCAGCTGGGATTTGACCCAGCATCCACTTGGGATGCTGGTATTGCAGGCTAAAGCCCAACCTCCTGTGACACACTGTGGCACCCATCCCGTAACATTCTATCAAGGTTTCTTTGCATTTACTGTTAACTCTACATGCCTTAAATCCAAATAGCAAGCAGTAATTATTGCTGTAATTATCTTTTGCTCCCCTCTCATCCAACCAGCCTAATGCTCGTGTTGTGGATACTTTGCAGTAGTATTTCTGAGTTAACACTGAGATCTTGACTTTACTCCCATACCAGAAATGTTACTGGGCCATCCTAGAGCCTTGTCTGCTATGGTGCAAGTTTGAAAAGCACAGCATGTACTTTGTAATCTCCACATCCTCATGTCTCCCCATAGTGGTCTCTCTTGATGTGCTGGATTGTTCTTGTTGAAGATTAAAGATGATATCACAATTTTAAATTAAATAAAACTTTTCAGTCTTTATCAATCATGGTTCTCATATTGAACACTGCTGGATTTTCACATCTTCCAGCTCCACCCATGGTTTGCTGCTATGCTAGTATTTTCTTCAGATCTTCCGCCTACATTTTGAGCATCCTTCTCAATGCAATTTCCAAAACTTTAGCTTGCAACTTACATCTTAAATACTAACATTTTAATGGCTTATTCTTATTTTATATGCTTACCTACTAAGTGAAAGTTCATGTAGTTTCCCTGACTACAAATACACAATGATTCCTAATCCAACTTTTCTAGCTCCATCACTACTAATACCACAATATAATGAACATACAGCCTGCTGTCTTTGCACAGAGCTATGCTGTGTAGTCTATATTGCTGTCTACTCAGTTTATTTGGATAGTATATAAAATTCCAGCTTTTCTCTCTTCTTCATCTTGCATATGTAAATGGTAGTAAGAGTTACAGAATCTGTTTTCCGAAAACATTTTTGATAAGAGCCTTTTCCTAAAGTCCTTGGGCCTTCTGTTAGTTTGTAGCTGCATTGCAGCAAGTTCCTTGTATGTCACATCCTTGCTTCCCTCCAGCTTCTCCTTCAATACATCTTCGACACTCACAAGAAGAAATGTTTTAGAAATGGGGATTCTGGGCCTGGCATGATAACCTAGAAGCTAAAGTCTTCACTTTGCATGTTCTGAGATTCTATGTGGGCTCCAGTTCTAATCCCGGCGGCCTGCTTCCCATCCAGCTCCCCGAATGTGGCCTGGGAAAGCAGTTGAGGGCGGCCAAAAACCTTGGGACCCTGCACCTGTGTGGGAGATGCGGAAGAGGCTCCTGGCTCCTGGCTTCGGATCAGGACCAGTTCCAGAGGTTCTTTCTGTATATCCGACTTTCCAATTAAAGAAAAAAAAAAAGGAGATTCTAATCTTCTGGTCTTTCTGTTTGGTATTTTCTCACAGTTCTCTACTCACTGTGGAATGAATATCTCCCTGGGGACTGACCACCACCTCATTTGCCTTTCTCCCTCACACAGGGTCCACATTGCTGTGCTTCTGAAGTTGTTGTCAAATCCTATTGAATTTTCACATTTTCACATTTCTGCATAAGCTAGTTCCCTTATCTGGAATAACTCCTACCTCTTCCACTCCATTCTTTGGAAAATTTCAACTTTTGCTTCTCAGCTTGCAAGTCTCAGTCTAAACCTTTTTCACTCTGTGAAGCTATCAGGAACCATGTGGAATAATGAGAACAGGGGCCTTTTTGACGTAAGCCATGCACAGGGTTTGAACCTGGCTTTGCCCTGATATAGCTGCATACGTAACCTTGGTGAGACTTTAAAGTTTGATGATAATACAAATCTTACAGATTTATTAGGTGGTATCATATGAGATAAATGATAGAAGAGGTAAATGACATGAAATATTTTGCCCAGTGCCAGGCACATGGTAGATATTTAAAAAAATGATTGTTGCCATTATTTGCTCTGCCAGTATTAATGGTACAACTGATACTGATAAGTTAACTTCCAAGTAGTCTTGTGCGGAATTGAATACTTTCCCCTATAGATTCTACAGTGATCCACATGCCCGTCTGTATGTTGTACATGAGACTATGAATTCCTACAGAACAGTGTTCTCCCTGTTATGAATTGATTTAAAAATGGAAAGCCTCATTGCTGAGAGAATTTGAAGGGAGATATATAAAAACAAGCGAAGTGCTCTGATGTTAAAATCATAACAAAAGGAACACATGAAGAAGAAAATAAAGCCAGAGTAAACTAGTGTATAAGAATGTGTGCTATTTAGTCTTTTGCAGTTCCCAGCGTAGATAATAATAGATTTATTTGCTTATATGTCTCCTGGTCGCCGTGGCAAAAAGGTAAGCAAAATTTATAACATCTTCTGAAGTACAAATCAACTAATAACTGCAGTTATCTGTAGCAATATGCACACTATTCCTGGAAATGCGGATTCTAGGAGTTTATTTGCTGTATCCGTCACAAACAGACATTGTGATGTATTGTGAATGCTTTTTATTGAAGTTGCAGCTCTTCGATTTTAATGGGAAAACAAGCATTACAGATATAGGTATGTTTCCTCTCCTCCTTCTCCTTACTGTCAGATGAGGCAATCACTATGTAGGCATGATTCTCTTGCCTCTTCCATGTAGTACATAGGTGTAAATTGTCATCACTTTCCTAACTCTTCTCTGGAAGATTCTCTAATCGTCTAAGGAAACCGCAGACAGAGCATGAAGGGCTAACTCAGCCAGCACGATGGACATAAACAAGAGAGTCTATGTGAAAGACAGTGCAATTTCAGATGGTCCGACTTAATCCAAGAAGGAGTATAGACACTAACATTTTTAAAAATGGATGGGAAGAGAGAAAAAATGGATGGGTAACATTTAAGTGTGATAATGCCTCAGGATGAAGAATGGGCATGGAGGAAGTGAACTATTGATTTAATGGCTGAAATAATGGATCAAAATGACAGCACTAATATGCCCATGTCATATTGCAATACATATTCCTAATATTGTCTTTTTATAAAGAAGAGATATTTACCTTTTAAAAATTTCTCTTTGTCTATTATGTTAAACATTTTTATCCCCACCCATATAACGGAGAACATGAGGTATTTGCCTTTCTGTGTCTGATTTATTTTGATGACCCCCTTTTCGATCCATTTTTCTCCTTTGATACTTTCCACATCAAAGGAGAAAGAGAAGCGGTTGGGTGAGGTGCCAGGTCTGAGGGACTAAAGAGCTGAGAAAGAGGTTCTAATCAAATCATATTATCATAGTGGCCAGGATTGTGGTCCAACTGATCAAGCTACTGTTTGCAATGCCCCATCTCATATTGGAGGGTTGTTTGATTCCCAGTTGTTCCACTTCTGATATAGCTTCCTGCTGCTACACCTGGGAAAGCAATAAACAACAACAACAACAAAAACTGCCTAAGGAGTTGGGCCCAGGCCATCCACATGAGAGACATGGATGGAGTTCCAGATCCTGGCCTCAACCTGGGTAATCTCTCTTGTTGTGGCCATTCATTGATTGAACCAGTGGGTTAAATATCTCTCTTGCTCTTTGTTTTAAATAAGTATTAAAATTTTTATAGTAACAAAAACTTTATTGTACAGACAATTAGCAAGGATCTAGGTTCTCATTTCTTTCCTTCAATTTTCTGATAATTCTGGTATGATCTGCTAAAATTTTTCCCAAGTCAGTTCTGCAGAAAATATAAATGTTTAAGGAATACAGATAACATATCTAAATTTACTATTAGACCAAGGGAAAAATTGTCAATAAAATACACCAGAAGGTTTTTAAAACTAAGGAAGGTGATGATTATAATATCTTCAAAATGAGTGCAACGTTGACTCCAAAGAGCATTTATTTGCTAGGTTTATCTAAAGCATAATTTATTCTGAATTGAGGTAGTTATTAAATACCAAAGTAACAGTGCTTCACACGCACATGAAATCGACATTTCAACAGTCAAAAACAACATAAATCTTCATGTCTGAAGATTGATACCACCTTTAGTAATATTCTCTGGGAAAAATCTCAGATGCAAGTACTTGCAGCACATTCATGGAGATCATAATTTACTTATCATGGAACTGCAGGATAATGCAAATGTGAATGTTAACAAGGTGGTGGTTGTAATAATCTACTCTTTTGTTTTTAAGATTTATTTACTTTTATTGGAAAGGCAGATTTACAAAGAGAAGGGAAGTCAATGAGAAAAAGGTGTTTGTTGGTTCACTTCCCAAATGAATGCAACAATTAGAGCTTGAGTCAATCCAAAGCCAGGAGCTAGAGATTCCTCAGGGTCTCCCATTTGGGTGCAAGATCAGAAAGCTTTGGGCCATTCTCTACCACTTTCCCAGGCCACAAGGACAGAGCTGGATGGGAAGTGGAACAGCCAGGACCGAACCGGTGCCCATATAGTGTTGCACCAGGCCTGTGAGTTATCTTTTGCTATATTATATTATTTATTTCAAAGGTAGACAGACAAAAAAAGATATATAAGGACAGATTTCTTATCTGGTTCACTCCCTAAAAGTCTGCAGGGCTGGTTCAATCTGAAGTCAGGAGTTTAGAACTCAACATAAATAATTTATATAATGGCTTTTAATAATTATTGCTGTTATTTATTGGTTCATTAGTTCTGTAGAACCTACTTTTGAGAGTCCTTATTTTGCCTCACTGATGTTTACTTGGGGTAAAGAGTCCATGTTTCAGAATTTGTTTCTTCTCCCATTTCTAAACTACTTTTTCACAAGCCTTATGAGTTAAGTGAAGTTATCTACAGTAAAGGGAACACGAGACAGGAAATATTTAGGATTTTAATGCCCGTGAAAATGCCAACTGTCTCACTTGTACTACATTTCTTGAAGAAAGGATTATTGTAATGTGGCACCAGGGAGGATCTGTACCGGTCCATTGTGGAGTGGGCAGTCACTTTTGATGTTATGCCCATGTTATATAGAAAAGTCACAGCTTGTTCTAAGCTGCACTTAGGCTTTAAATCTCTCTTTTAAAGCTCTGTTTATTTTCATTAAACCTCCTCTTTTTTAACTCAGGTGTTGTATTTGTGTTTAGAAATGTATAACTTTGGCTTACTTGGCTATTTTCCGCTCATGCAGATTTTATGCTGGTAAATGTGCTCTAAAGGGCATCTGTATAATTATTTGTTTAATCTGGATGCTCAGTGCACTTTGTATGCTGTGCAGCACGGTGCCCAGCTCAGGTATTAATAGTGTTTTTTGATGAGTTGATGAGGCTGATATCGATGACAATGAAACAGAGATGAGAACAGAATGAGTAGAGTGCGGTTTAGTAGTAGAACAAAAGTCTTTTTCATCCTTACCTTATGTACTTTGCCAGAAAAGATAGTCTCATGCTTCTGAGAAATATAATTAATGTCAGTAGTATTTATAGCCGTAAACATACTCATTGCTACTTGCGTTTCAACTTAAAAATCAGGCATAAGCTTGATTTGAGAAGCTAGCTTTCTAGCTGTGCATTCTTTGAAGACAAAATAATGTTTCTGTACCATTTGGTTGGTTAAAATTTGAAATTATTATTTCTTTTGCTTCAAGGTTTATAAAGGATGACTAGCAATTATGTAGCTCTGTTTTCTTATCACCAACTCTCCATTAAACCAAAGAGAACATATGTCCTTTTTTGAAAATCTGTAACAAATGTTAGTTTCAGTCATTTCAACATATGCTTGCATTTTCCCAGACAATGTCCTTGATTTTATTGTTTTATGTATTGGTGCAGAGCTCATTAAAATATTTGTGTAGTTATTCATTTCAATATAATTTTTAAAATTAGCATTTGATGTTATCTTCAAAAGTGTGTGACTTATTATTCATTGCTATTTATGAGTACTTACAATGCTCTAAAATTTTCTTCTTGTATTACATTCTGTGATATAGGTATTCAAGCTCCCTTTTTGTAGATGAGGAAGTCAAGCCCATGAGATGTTAGGCAACAGCCTCCAGATCAGTGGTTGTAAAGTATTCAGAGGCCAAAGGATACTCTTATTCAGGGCTTTTCATTTCACACATTAGCTTTACAAGACTTAGTAACATTCACTCAAAACAAGAATCAGTCAAATCAGTATCTGAAATACAGTTCCCAACAAGTTTATAAATAACAGGCTTCTTAATCTTCTCAGTCTTAAAGCTATTATAGTGTATTGATCTGGTAGTGTGTCAGGTGAGTAAAGTTGCTGCTTTGGATGCCTGCATCTCATGGTGGAATACCTGTCTCCAGTCTTGGCTACTCCACACCTCCAATCGGTGTCCTGCTGGTGAACCTGGGTGGAAGCCGATCACAAATCATGTGCTCAGGTTTCTAATGCTTACAAGGGAGATTAAGAAAGAGTTACTTGCTCTTGGCTGTGGCCTGGCCCAACCCCAGCTGCTGTGAGTATAGGGAGTAAACCAGTAGATGAAAAATTGATCTTTGTCACACTCTCCATCTTTCTTTCTCCCTTGTTTCTTTGTCACTCTGTCCTTTGAATAAGTACATCTTTTGACAAATCATATTTTTAGCAGAACACTAATGCAGGTATAATTGGACAGAATATACTAAATAAAGTTTACTTTTCAGAGAAAAGTATCCTAAATCTTATTTGATAGAATATTCATTAGAATTAATCTCCTTTTACTATTAATGGTCCTTAACCGTCAACTGTGTTTCTCCTCTAACATTGGATGGGGCACGATGTTAGATAACAACTTATTTCAGAAAAAATGTAAATTAAAAGTTTTCTGAAGGAAAGAATTGTGTATAAAACGTCGTAGTCCTGTTTCTTGCCGTAGAGCTGCTTCAATTAGGATTTCTGGTTGTGGGGGCTAGGAGATATCCATTTCCACAACTTATCAAGGTGATACTTGCGCATGTTAAACTGAACAACTATTCAACTGACTTATGCCTCTGGAAAGAGTCTCAGATGTTTTTCATAACATCCAATGTTGACTACAAACGTTTACTGAACCATTGGCATGAATTCTCAGACCCCAGTGAATCTTTGGGTCAGAACAACTGAATAGCACTATTGTTCTAGGCCGGACTGAGGTTAATGAGCTGTTTTGAGCTTCATAACAGACAGCATCTAAAGAGCCCTGTGGGTATGGTGGAAGTTGGGATTTGGGAGTCAGCATTTCTAACGCAGTTAGCTTGTCCTGACCTCCAACCAGATGTAGTTTGGTTCATCCCTTACTCCCATTCAGATAAGAAGGCATTAGAATGTTTTAGACTATGCAAAATCACCTTTGAAAAGGGATATAGCTTGTTCTCTAAGAAATGGGAGTGAAGACATTGAAGTTTTGGTGGTTATATAGACTATATTTGTCTTTCAACTTCTTGCCAGCCACACCAGATGTTTGTGCACATCTATGCTCACACTGTCTCTTCTGAAAAGGGAAGAAGTAGTCTCCACTCGCACTGTTCCCTCTGTACCCTGCATTCCTGTGATTTTAGCCACAAACTGACTATCCTCATACAGTGGATAAACCATTCTTCTTATTGATTCCCCTCATTCTCAACTCACATAATATTTTTCAATCATTTTGCTCTATCAGTATCCTCTATAGTTTCCTCTTCTTAATGATGCCAAAAAGTGCATTATCAGTAGACATATTTCCATTTCTTCTTAGCCCAATATAATCTGTTTTCAAGGTCCCCATGGCTTTGAATGAAACTATTTTGCTAATCACCAAAGGTCTCTTTAGGCTAAACCCAATAGGCCCTTAGCAGCTTTTACCTCGTTTGTTTTCTCAGCAATATGCAATGTAGTTGATCACTTCATCTATCCTGAAATACTTCATCTGACATCGAGGAAACACACATTTGGCTGTCTTGCGTTTGCCACTCTTCCCTTCATTCCATATTCCTTCTTCCACATATTTCTGCCCTTTGAGTGCTACAAGATCTTATTATCATCTAGTCCTTCCAGTGTACGCTTGGATGCCTTGAAGATGGTTGTTGTTCTAGTCCCTTTGGCAACACCACTCTGTGCTCTGGTTCTCCACATCTACATCCAGTTTCTTGTTTCTCAAGTCTGGGAAGGTTGCTCTTCCTTGTCACTTTCCCCCAAAACTCCTTATATGACACTTTTTCACTGTACTTTAATTACCGTTTGTCTAAATTCCTTAGTTGAGTATCAGTCACATAAGGGAAATGTATGTGTCAATTGTTCGTACTGATTTATTTCCAGAGTCTCTTAATGTACAGCAATAATTGGCATAGGGATCATGTAGGAGCATAATTAATATTTATTACATAAATGAATGGAAATAGAGATATGCATTTCTACATGCATTTGAACATGCACTTGCATGCATGCACATTGGCCATGAACACTGTAGGAGCTCTAGTTAAACACACGACAGCATTTCATCTTTAGGGTCTCATTTTTAATTAGAGAGATTCTTGATTCAGAGGGAGGGGCAGCCAGTTGTTCAGCTGGGATGTGTGGGTTTATGCTGACAAGAATTGAAAGATTAGAAGGATCGTTATATTATGGAATTTCATAAAAAGATAAAGAAAAAGTTTAGATTTCCTTTTTTTTAGTAATAGAAAGTCACAAACAGGTTGGATTTTATACTTCCTCCTTGTGATGATATAAAGTGTAAAATTATTAATTCAATTTACTTTTCTCTTTAACATATCTTTGAATGTAGTGAATTTTGGGTAATACTTGAGCACACATATTAACAGTGCATAACTTAGAGCTTTCTATGCAACAGTCTGTTTTTTGGTCGAAATGATTGTCTTAAGCAGTTTGTTGTTTACTACTTCAAAAATTTCAATTAAACAATTGCTCTTTGTGTCTAATCATTGCATATATATCGATAAAATACTTAGTTTGTTCAAGCTCATAATTACGTAGTAGTATACTGTCACAGAACTGAATTAATATGAAACTCTCCATTCCTGAGAATAGGGAATTTTTGAATGAGAATAGCTCTAATTCTTACTGCTGTGAATCACTGCAAACATTCTCCTTCTGTGTCTTAAATGCATAATTATTTCTTGTCACTTATCTAAAGGTTTCTAGTAGACATTGAAGCCCAGTTGAAGTAAGTTTGTAACATTTATATGACAACAGAGTGATTGGATAAACTTCGATATACCGTTAAACATGACCTATATATACGAATATATATATATATATAAACTATATATATGAATATATATATTGTAAATGTAATTTAAAAAGCACAAGTTTCACCTCTACATTTTTTAGAGTTTGTTGATGTTGATGTCATATTTTTTTTATTGTTAATTATTTTGCATTATGTGACAGTTTCATAGGCTCTGGGAATCCCCCCCTCCCTCCCCCTCCCCTCCCCCCGGTGGATTCCTCCACCTTGATGCAGTATTACAGTTCAAATTCAATCAAGATTCTTTCATTGCAAACATATACCAAGCATAGAGTCCAGCTACTTATTGTCCAGATTGGTTGAACAGTTTCTTGGGGAGACCTTTTCTGGTCTGAAGTTTGAGCTGGCAGAATATCATCACAGTCAATTAAGAGTCCCAATATAACAGATGTTGATGTCATATTAATGAGAAATAACCTCAAGCTCCATTTGAGGACAGCTATTCCCCTTAAAATTGTCTATATTCTGTTTCCAAGAGTAATCTTCTGAAGTCTTCAGGCTTTCAAGTCCATGGTCCCTTATCTGCATTCGTAGAAGATTTAATTCTGTATTTTCAAGAAATTCAGTGCAAATACTCTTGTGGGGATCTTGTAAGAAAATTAAATAATGTGCTTCTTGAGGCACTGGCTTCTGAATACTCCTCACAGCAGTTCCAGTCAGTGTTAGCACAGAGAAAGGACTACAAACACACCAGCAAAGTGAAAATGCATTTTTTTACTTCCATAAATCATTCCCATCTCCTGTCCCAGTCCTGTAATAATCAGCAATGGGAAGAAGAGTAGGCAAAGGGACACACTGCGAAGCTGTCACCACTCTCCCCAGAACCGTTGCTCTGTCCCACGTGAGAACAGGGGGAGACAACTTGAACTGGATGTTAAAGTTTGAAACTGAGTTCTTTTAAAATTGAAATATCTTAAATAAGTATTCTGGAAATACATGGAACTCTGCTAGCGGGTACTGGAAATACAGTAAGAGATTACAGAAAGCATCCTAAAGGCAATGGTGAAAGTAAAAGAGACTGAACTTCATCCTGTTCAGTTCATTTAATCTGTTCACACGAATGCTTACGTCTGATGTATTTGCATTACCTTGGAGATTATATAACTGAAAATTCAATTTTCACATCGTTGTAATTCTCTTCTTGTTGCGGATCTTTTGCATGCTTCCCCCCTGCTTTCTTTTACTCTCCTTCCCACCCACCCCGCGATTTTTATTCTTTTACCCTAAATGAGATCAAAGTCTATGCTAAAAAGAAAGAATATATCAGAGCAGGGGAGAGACATAATCTTTGACTCCACAGATCCACAATCTAGTGTCAGAATTTACGCATTTAGTGGCTTTAAACCAAGGTTGAGTTAACAGATGGAGCATGTTATGAAGAACTCTGGGAAAGAATGGTCCATGCAGAGGAGAAAATGAGTATAAGGACTCCTCAGAAAGCTATAATCAACAGGCTTGCGGAAGATCAGAAGCCTAAAGATGTTAAGAGAGCGTGATAGAAAACAGTATTAGGAAAGTGGCTGGGTGGAGCCAGATGATGTATGGTTTTGGGCCTTTAGATTTTAAGTGTGGTAGGAAGCCACTGCATGATTTTGATCAAGTAGGTTATGTGATTTAATTTCAATTCTAAATACAGACATTCAGTAAGAAGATAAGTATGGAAGCCAGAAGACATATTAGGCAGTTATATAGTGGTCCAGGCAAGAGAATACTTGCTGAAAAGATATGTATAAAGTGAGGTATGAATGGATTCTCATCAAGTTTGAAGATGGAGCTGAGAAGTTGATCATGGAATAGATGCAAAGCATGAATAAAAGAAGAACGTTAAAGGTTATCCCAGGTTGGTTGGTTTGTTGCTACTTTGTTTTGGTTTTTAAGATAATTGGTGGAGCCTAAGCATCACTTACTCTAATGAAATTGTCAATTTATAGCAGGTATTCAGTCATGGGATTAGAGTTCAGCACATAGGTAATGTAGATATAGAGAAGTCAAATAAATGAGGTTTAGTTTGTTGTAGCAGGTAGAAGTTTCCAGCAGTGCAGGCTGACAGGGTGTGTCCAGGGATACCCCAGAAGTTGAAGAAAATGCCTCAAAAGGGTGAACATAGTTTGTTGATAAATGTCACCAAGATATGAAATTAGACAATGACTGAGAACTAAATATTATTGGATTTATTGGTAAGCATGGATTTTGACAAAGAGGTTCTAGCAGAGTGGTGGAACTGAAAGATTGAATAGAATTGGTTAAACATATAGCTGGAGATGGGAAGCAGAGAGAATATATTCCTGTACAGTAGAGTTGCTGTAGCGAGGAAGAGACAAAGGGATGGTAGCTGCAGAATGAGCAGTCAACAGGGGGATGTTTTTCAGTAGGTGTTGTTATAGAAGGTTTGTGTATGGCTGAGCGTGATCCTATAAATTGCGGGGAAGTAATGATCTGGGGTCGAAAGGGACAATTACTGCAAAAAAAGCTGGTGACAAAATGAAAAGAGCTAACAATTTTAACAGGTTGGTCTTTGCTAAAAGTAATTACATCATTTGTGTCCTTAGTGGTTAGAAAGAATAATGCCAACCCTATGTATCTGCTCTTGAGGGAATGAAGCCCACAGGAAAGTTCCTTGTAGATGAGAAATGTCTAGAATACAAAAACTGGGTTTGGCTGACACATTTTGACTGAGTGAGATGGTCACTGATGCCACATCTAACTGCCCTATTGGCATTTGTGGTTTAGAGGCTGCTGGGGGAGGGTAGCAGAGGCTGCACTCCTCTCTATGTATTTGAAAACATAACTGTTATGTAGTAAAAACCAGCAATATATATTGGAACACTTTTGATTTGCCCAACATTGATTCAGGCATTGAGAATATAGGGATGAAGGAGACACAGTCACAAATAACGAATTAGAAGATGAACAAGCGAATGGGACATTTTCTGATCACCTTTGTCGTAAAAGGACACAGAGAAATACAGTGAAAACTGTGCTCTCGTTCCTCTGGAGCCAAAATGTGTTATGTATGCGACTTATGTGCCCAGACGTGCAGAAAGCGACAGCAGTTCTTTCTCATCCTCACAGACTTGTGAGCTAGATGGAGCAAGACAGAAATGATTCCTGTTTTTCAGATGAGGAGTGGCAGCGTCAGAGTTGGGCACCAAGTCACACAGGAATGATCTAAATACAGATGTTTTTTTTTGTTGCCAGTTAATTGCATTGCTTTTTTTCACAATTAGGAAACTGTGCATGTAATATATTAGATGTGTTTACCATTTATTACAAAATCATCAGGTGTATTAAAAAACATACAGGAGTTAACATCTTTTAATTTTCAAGAAGACCCAGGAAAAATAGATCTGCACTTAAAAAATACAGGAGTTGCTAGTTTATAGTTGCTGGGAACTATATATTTTGGGGAAAATATAATCATTGTGCATTGACGAGTCTTCTATAATGACATTCTTGGATTATGTTAAAGTATGTGTTTTAACTACATGTTTTAAGTAAAATGATTTTATTTTACTATTTCTATAAACATTCACATTTGGTGAGGGAAAGCCATTTATAAAAACAGTTTTTAAAGAGACTACACTGAGAGATTTTCCTAAACAGAGATAAATATTTTAAACTAATACCCACTAAAATTTCACTTTGGAAACGTGAAACCATTTGAGGAATATAAATGTGCTATTTAAGGCTGTCTGCTAAGCAACTCTAAAGACACGGATTCCTTGTTAACTAAATGCTAAAGCAATGGATAAAAAGTATTATTGCTTTAATGCCCTTTTTTTTCCCTGTGCACTTAAACTAGACAACAATGTGAATCTGAAAGACAATTTTATCTTTTAAGCCCCTGAAAATTTGAGTCATTGGCATTTGTGCTCTAATTAGATGTCATAGAATTTTGAAATTTATTTTCTAAACATGCTGATCTTGGTATAATTAAAGAAAATGTTAACCATGAAACTATACTATTTCAGAAAAGATCACTGTGAAATAGTCTGGCTGCCCGTTTCTTTCCAGTTTTGCAGATGTAAGCTGTGGGTTTCTAAATACTTTGACAGATGTAAAATGTATAGTGTTTATGAGGATGGAGAACATTACAGTAATTTTATGAACACGAAGCAAGCGAGAATCAAGAATCAAGTGGTGTAATACTGGCTTTTATTTTGGGGTCCCAGACTTCTGGTAATCTCATGCATAAACTCTGGGGAAGTCAAATATCACAGGGAGTGTTGAAAATCTTTGTTTGAAAGTCTTTTTGTTCTTAACTGTCAGGGAATATAAAAAATCAGCTGTGGTCTTTTCAGAACTATCCAATTTCAAATGCCCTTTTATTCAGTGCTTTTAGTACCAGTTGCTTGACAATATATAGTGTCTGCATGTGAATGTTGCTGTGTGCTTAGTGTTGGTGCATTTTCTGGACATATGCCGTTATACAGTAGTTCCCCCAGTACAAATTTTGCACTGAATTTACTGTTTTGCATCTTTACAGATTGTAAGATATTTTTTTTTTTTTGTAGCAGAAACTGTCTTCCTCTATGAACCCTTTTTGAAACATATTTTGATAAAAATTCTAGTTACCAAAGGCATCATCTGTCTTAGGTGTGCTTTACTTGAGATTTTGTATTGGAGATTCTATTTGCTGTATACAAATTTATGCTGTGAAAAACAATTTCTCTGATTCGGTATCATTTATCATCTGAAAAGGAATTTTTATTGTTGCTTATAAGATGTGAATTTCAATATAAAGTCATCCTAAGACACTTTAAATGAAACTATATTTTAAAACATATGACCTTCCATCTTTTTGTGTTGATTCATATCAGTTTTTTTCTCTTGCAGGCACTGTAATGGACACTACATACACAACTATTTGACTTATTCCTTGCCATTCAAAAATGTCTACAGGATGTTTTACATATTTAGGAAAGAACATGCTTTTGCAGTGTGATCGAATAGAATATCCAATATTTGAAGCAGAAGATGTCTTTTCATTATATTTTATTTACTACATGATCTTAACTATATTAAAGGAGTGTCTAGATTAATAATTTAATAGATCAAGAACAAAAGAAAAATGTAGGCTTAACTCAAGATAAAAATTGATTTTCATAACTAAATTTAAAGCAACCACCTACCACATCTTCTTGGTTTAGCAAATACCTGTGAGACGAATATATAGTGTTAACTTGGTGCAAAGAGTGACTTTGAAGACAGTTCTAGGTTGAAGCAGTTGTGTGTTTTATTAACAGCAATCATGCAATTCTATGCAAGTCTAAGAAATTATGATTTTTTTTTAAGAAAAACACCACCCTATGTAGAATCACCAAGTCCAGATTTGTACAAAGAAAAACTAGTTCAGAGCTGAAACCGAGAGCTGATACGTTTCAAGGAGGACCAGCCGGCTGCACTTGTGAGCGGTGACAGATCTCAGTGAAATATAATCCTGATTAAAAATGCATGTGTGAAACCTCTTCGAATAAAGCTCTGTGTCCAACAGCATTTTTTGAGCTCCTACTTGGGAGAAGAAAGACTAATGTAGCTGTTCCTGTTCTAGCCTCTCCGTCATTTGCGGGCTATTTTCCATTTCTGAAATCATCTCTGTAACTTTTAACTAGGGTGAGTCGATCACTTTCTTTAAGTAAGCTCATTAATGCAAGTGATTTATAAAAATTCAGAAATTTAATGCACATGTCTCTACCCACACAGCCTTTTTGTAATCATGTCTAAGTGAGACATACACACTAAGCGGTGGAAAGTTGTTATTTGAGAAGCAACACCAATGACTGTGACACCTAGACCTCTACCACCTCTCGGTCATGTACAATAAAAAAAGGCTTGTACACAACTAATTCACACAGATTAGCAACTCTATTGTTATAACTCCATTCCTCACATAGGGCCAAAACTATGCTCAAGTACTGAACAATAAACAGTGTGTATATTAGCTGACTTCTTATATGGGGTCCAGACTTGAGACAAGTCAGGTACAAACCCTATGAGACTTTTCAAAGAGAGATGAATCGTTATGCTTCATCAGAAATGAAAACAACTCACCCCACTATGGAGAAATCTGAGCAAGCCAAGTTGCCTTGTGTTCCAGTTATTATGACTCTGTGTGATTTTTGATCCCACGATTATGGCCAAGAATGCCTAATTATGGCCATGTCCTTTGTTGAGATTTAAAAGATGATCATAAAACATGCAGCTATGCATTCCTTTAAAACTCTAGGAAATAATGAATTGAGGAGGAAGTCGATAGAATGACTCGAAGAGTAGGAGAATCAAATAATGTATCTGGAATTATACATGACTCTAGCTAATTGTTTGCCTGTGATATACACATACAGACATAGATGTGCACATAAGAACAGTAGGCATGCATGCATATTTTATGGAATAAATATATCAGAAAAATTTTCTGCATTTCTTCTCTAGGTTCCATAGTTTAATGATAGTTACAGCTTGTAAGACATCGTCGAATATTTATTTTCAAAGCTATTTACAAATATCTTTGTTCATGCCCCTGACCCACAGCTTTCTAATGTCTCCAACTCATCCATCCCCGCAAATCCAGCAACCACTCTTCCACTTTACGATTATTTGTAAGAGAAGAGTATTTTGTTTCATATCTTTTGGAAAAAAAATGATGATCCAAAGATTCCTACAAAATAAAACTGAGAGCGTTTTAAATGTATTTTTTCCAAGTAAAATGTAATTTTATGCATTCACATTTTTGTGAGGACGCATAGAAGTAATGGCCTGTTTAGGCTTCTTTGTTTTGCTTCCTTTTACATGCCTTAGTATAGTACATCGTGTCTATCTGATTCTGCAGTACTTCCTAGGAAGACATAAAAATTAACTCACAAATGCAACGCACTTAACATATTGGTGCCAGTTGTTTTTTCCTTGATCATATATTCATAAAAGCAGTTAAGGTCTTAGGAGTATTGATTATCAGCCACCAACCAAACAGGTTTGTCTCCTTTTCGGCCTCAGAACCAAAAATATTGTTGTTGAGTGTAAGTTGACATTTCTGTTTTACTTTAATCAATGAGAATGTGCTGAATACTCTTGATAATGCAAGTATATTTGCAGGTGTCAGTTTTAATTGGCATATTGTATTTGAGGGTCAAATATAAATTCAATATAAACTTATGTCTTGAATTTTGTGTTTTTCCTTAATATTTATTGATCTTTTCAATAACATTTTCTCTTCTTTATATTAGAGTTAATCTTATAAACAGTCTTCTTTAAACATTCATTTCTAAATGCAATATTTATTATCATTATTTCCTTAAATAAGTGTAGGTTTTTTTTTGAGGAGTGTGTACTTGCAGTATAATGAACATACACACAAAATAAAATAGTGAATGGAATTCTACAACAACATGTATTTTAGTGCAATGAATAAAATTACTGTCATTAAGAAAAACAACAACAAAAAGCTCTCTAATGACTTGAAGACTCTGAGGATTTTTTTAATCCCTTGGTGCCTTCTAACAAGTGCAACTATTTTTTAATATAAAATTGTCAATGACTTTTTTCAGATTTATTGGGGGCCCCACTTAGCAGGAGCATCTGTCTTTTGTGTATCAACAGGACATTCACATTTCTCATGCATTATTCTTACGTGGCCTATTAACACACAGGAAAACACAAGAACTGCCGAAGAGAAGGACTCAGTCATTTATGTGAATTGTATTAGTGTATTTTTGTGGCAAAAAACACACAAGTGCAATATACCTGCATTTTTCTTTGCTGGTATCCTCCTGGTAAAGAACTCTTAGGTATTAGTACAAGTGAGATGTCATTTATCTGCACCATTCTGCATGCTTTGTTTTATTTGCAATTAACTCTCTTGCTATATTCCATCTATGTTAATATATGTTTTCTTATAAATCCTAAGGAGAGTATTGCCTCTAATTTATTGCTCATCTTGCAGTTAATTTAAGCAGGGATTTAATACCAGTGATCTCCCTTCCTTGTAACAAATATACACAGTGAGTGTTCTGAGATTTCTGTATGAAACTAGAATTCAGAAATGATTTTTATGACTCCTTTGATTTAAAATTAATTACCAGTTATTAATTTAAAAATTCACAATGAGAATACTTAGACCTGGATTGCTATTTTGCTCATTCCTGTTATTTTAAAACTTAAATTTACTGATATTATATTAGTGCTTGTGAGCAATTTCATTAGCATAAGAAAATATTTCTAAAACTCATAACTCACTCTGTGTTAAAGTATAAGTTAGTAATTCTCAAATTTCTTTTTGATATAGGAAAACCAAAAAGTATCATTTATAAGAACTTTTTTTCCTGATGTCCATGTCAGAATTCTCTTAAGATAGTTACAATAATCTTTTTATATGTTATAATGCCTTGGCTTTTAACTATAGCTCCCCAATCAAAAATTAATGCGATAAAATTACTCATGAATTAACTGACAGGAACTTACATTAAGTATAAGCATACATCTTATATTTGACAACTTTCATCCCTTGAAAAACAACTCACAAAACAGTTGCATTTAGAAAATAAAAAGCCATAACATTTAAGCAACTCCAGCTAAATAGAGATAATAACACATTATAAGTACAAAACTGTTACTGAAATATCAAGGGATTTGAGAGCCAAAGAATTAGGAAATGCTTTACTTTAGTTGTTATAATCGTATGTGCTGAGGACTTCATTTTGAAGTACAATTTAAAATAATAAATATTGCGATATTTGTGGGTTCATGCTCCTTTTCTTACTGTCTGTGTGAGTTCAATGCATGGCCTTTCCTAACAATAGCTTTATACAATCTGAAAAACTACAGGTTTTTATGAGACAGACTTGTGGGTTTCCTTTTAAATTTCTCACCCAGTGTTGTTTTCCTTGTATTTGTCCTATGGAGTCTTCCAGTGGAATGGGTAAAATGAAGAACCCCTCCCTGTAAGAATGTGAGGGTTTATCCCCCTTGTTTCTGATTGCCTTTGTTGATACACTTTCCATGTAAAGCAGCTGTGGGCCTGGAAAGGAATTTAGTGATTACTATTTGAATAACAAATTTAGAATCCAGAGAAATATGCTTCTTCTTAGCACTATCACTGAGGTACAGCAAACAGTAACAGCCACTGGCCCAGAGTCCTTAGTTAAATCATCAGTTTGTTAACTGCTGTTTGCAAGGTAAACCCTCCCTCTGGAATGAACTTCTTTAAAGCAAAATGAAATAAAATAAAGGTAAGTAAAAGTAAATAGATTTTCCTATTGAAAGTTATTACTTCAGGAATGAAGAAGATGGATATTGATCGGCACCATCCTTTGCCATTACTGTCAGGTGCACGTAGACAGCTAAGACACTTTATTCTAAGCAAACAGCCATTTTCTCTTCTGACATGGGATCCCAGTGAGAATTGAAAAAAGTAAAAGGTCTGTAAAAACATTTTTCTGTCCTTCTTACAGGGACAATTTATGTTGAAGTGACCGTTTGTGAGATACTTGCACCTGTTATTGATTTATTTCCTCTTTGTCATGAACAATCTCCTGTTTTACAATACAGTTACTCTTGTATACTGCTGCTGACGGTAATTCAGAAATAATTTTTCACTGCAACAATGGCGTGAAGGGCTTAACATATTAGAAGCATATGGATGGAAGAATAAACATGTGGACATACTTTTGCTGGGTGTTCTTCAGTTCTATTGAGAGTTGCAATACTTGTTTCTGGCATTCATGAAGACATAGCATCATGATGAGCTATTGTCACATCACAAATAAAATTCTAAATCCATAAACTATCTATAGTTTCTGGCAGATAACCCTGCAGGATGACCTTGGCAATTCATGGACTGGAAAACAAAAGAGAGTGTGAATAATGTCAACATAGTATAGCCATGCTATTCTTTATGGTTGCCAAAGATGAGCTAAGTCTATGTTGACAAAAAAACAGATCTGGGTTTAAATTGTTTAAATCCATGAGTACTGTTGCGATATACCACTGTACCTTTGCACACCATGACACGGTGTTAATTCCTGCTGTGAGTGCCCCACCCAAACAGTACACAGCCGTTTCTTTACCAAATCAGTATGCCTGGGGTTTCTCCATAGCTCATTCATTGTTTATGGACAGGGATTGGTGTTTGACCTCCTCATGCCTTTTTGACTTGAACCAATTACTTTAAAGTAATTTTTCTGGTTTAACTTTTTATCACGTTTTCTGACATTTTAGTGGATACTATTTGACAGCTCTGAACATCTGCAATAGTTCTTGTTATCATAACTAGAGCTCAACGGAACTACCATCACTGGGGCTTGGAGGCTCATATCACACTTCAGAGTAGGAATATCCTCACAGAAAATTTTGCTTAATTTTTATAGTAGGAATCTGTCTTGTTTGCTTTAATAAAAAGGAAGACTATTTCAAAATAAGGAAAAACAAATGACACCTGGAGCTGGAAAACACATGCATTCTGTGCAAGAGAAACTTCACAGTGTTTGTTTCCATTTGTAGGGAATCGTATATGTTCTTGCTTGCAGGAAACTGCTCTAAATCTCTGCTCTCCCCACGTGTGTTTATTTTTTATTACATGAATAAAAATTCTTGAAAATAACCTACAAATCAGCTTCATGCATCATAGATCTATAAGTTAATTTCTGCTGAAATTATTTCATTTTGCTGCTTTGATTTCCTTTTCAATATGCCCCCAGGAATACAAGCTTATTGCGTTTTCCTTGAAGTGTGTGTGTGTGTGTGTGTGTTTATGAGAGAGAGAGAGAGAGAGAGAGAGAGAGAGAGAAAGAGCATTCAGTTAGTCATTTACGTGCATAAAACAATATAAATCACAAAGATTAAGGAGAATCATTTTGGGGAGCACCACAATTTTGTAACCAAAGGACACTTAAATAATTACCTTTTTAAGCAACTTTTATTGACTATGCAGAAGGATAAAAAGTAATCTTACTTGTTTTAAATGGCATAAAGCAACCAAATGCCATTAACAGAGTGCTACATTTCTTATTTCACTAAGATTGTGGAAGCTTACCAGGAAGAGATAAAAAAATGTATAAATTCAGGAACACTGGCTAGTAATATCTCAAATCGTTGTCAGTGGACTCATACTTTCTCCTGCCAAAATATGTGGAAGCATGCATGGATTGTACTAGATTAGTAAGAGGGGCTCGTTTCCGTGGCATTAGCCAGGTATCTTAGCAACAAGACCCTACCAGATTCTAGCAGTGCTCTGTGGTGGTGCATGTAATATCCTGGACATAATCTGTCTTTTAATTTTCTTTGGATTGTAGTGATATTACAGATACATGTGTTCAGTTATAGATCTTTATTTAATAAGAAGAATGCCTTAGCTGAAGATTTGTACTATGCCAGGAGTGGGCAACTCACAATAATGTTGCTGGCGTTTTAGCCCAGGTACTGCCTTGTCTCACATTTCAGATTGACAGGAAAACTTACTCCCTTCATTAAGATGTGCCTCATAGTTCATATCTTTATGCTGTGGAGATGAGCATGCTGCTGGAATTCATAATACTCAGAACGTTATTTAATGTCAGATAGAATGCAAATTGCTTGTACAATTGAAATGTCATCTAAAACATGCCACCGTATGCAACACCACTTTATTATAAGTCACTGAGAGCAATATCTTAAATTTGGAATTGCACTAATCCTTCATCTGCTTTGTTTACCTTTCATCTATAATAGAGATGTCGAATTTCCTCCAAACTGGATTTGCATGTTTTAACTGCTTGCTCACACAGCTGAAGATGTGTGAGAGAACCATATAGGGTACTTCCTTTGATTTTTCTTGTCTTTTTGTTGTTTGTTTAATGCAAATTAACAGCAAAAGATAGCTTTCAAACACAAGGCAAAATGCCATGTCAACCTTTTTGGAGAAATAAACTAGAGCTTATGTAATAACATTTGGTTATATAAAGGACAAATTATAATATAAATATGCTGGTAGATTATTGGTAATTGATTTTCTTGGTAATTTAGTTTCATGTAGTATGTTCTTGCATCAGTTGAAACAACAATAATTTTCTAAGATATTATTCACAGTGAAATTATCTATAAGCTATTTAAGACTTTGGTCAGACTTGCTTTGAGATAGTGCCTGGAACAATTTCCTTCCAAAATATAGTTCTCTATCCTTGATTTCTAAATATTCATTTGACATAATGACTTTTCTTTTGTAGATCAGTTTCCAACACCAAGAAAGGCCAAGGACAACTGTAATCAGCAATTTATAGGATTTTCAATAAAGAATTGAGAGAGGAGAGATGTGTGAAGGAAGATGGGAAGAAGGAGAGTCCTTAAAACCGCACTCCTTACTTCCCTCTGCTTCTGCTTGGCATCCCCTCTGCTTGCACACAGCTTTTGCTAAAGAATTTCGGCTCTTAAGTAGTCCTGAGTATCTTTGGATGGGTTGTAGTAGAGATTCTGTTGTATTTTGTTTGATATTATACAGTATTTTCATTGCTCATGATGGAGTACTATAGACCTCAACATATACTAGCAGAGTTTAAAAACTCTACCACAGGAGATAACTTCCTGGTGAACATATTTGCTATAAAATATATACAAGAGTGTAAGAACTCCCATCATGGAAAGTCCTTTGGTTGTGTATACATGGCTACACATGATTTGGTATACAAACTTGTGTAAGAGTTTTTTTTTTTTTAAGATGTATTTTATTTGAAAGTCAGATATACAGAGAGGAAGAGAAAGAGGAAGATCTTCGATCCATTGATTCACTCCCCAAGCAGCCACAATGGCAGAAGCCAGAAGCCCAGCACCTCTTCTGGGTCTCCCACAAAGATTCAGGGTCCAAATGCTTTGGGCCATCCTCAACTGTTTTCCAAGACCACAAGCAGGGAGCTGGATGGGAAACGGGGCCACCGGGGTTAGAACCAGTGCCCATATGGGTTCTTGGCACATGCAAAGTGAGGACTTTAACCACTAGGTTACTGAACCAGGCCATGTGTAAAACTTTTAAAAAGATATTTGTGTTTGTGGTGATGTGTTTTGACTGCTTTTGAAGAACAGCCTAAAGTAACCACTTTAATATTATTACCATAACAACTCTGGTTTTTATCTTTTAGAGCTGTTTATAATAATTTCTCAAAGGGTTCTCTGACTAATTCATACCTTAGAATTACTTGGCATGTTTCTAGAAAATTTGAATCCCTGGGTTTTTGCCCAGACTCAGTATATAAGATTCCTCGAGGATTTAGGAATATCTACAAATTATTGTCTGCTATATAAGAGTTTAAGGTGATGAATAGCAATTAGGACAAAACCAATCATTCACAATAAAGGTTAGTTTCAGTATGTCAGTTAATATTGTGTTTTATTGATTAGGTATATTATATCCATGTTAAATGCTGCCAATATGTGTAAAATTTGATATTTCATTCAAAATTGAAATAATAGGCTTGCAAGTTTAGTGAGAACTTTAAATTTAGGTCATTATACTAAGACTATTCAATTGAAATCTTATGCTACATTGTAAAGTCATAAGAGAATTACAACTTTTTTTTTTTTTTTAGATTTATTCCATTTTTTTTATTACAAAGTCAGATATACTGAGAGGAGGAGAGACAGAGAGGAAGTGGAGCCGCCGGGATTAGAACCAGCTGCCATATGGGATCAAGGCGAGGACCTTAGCCACCAGGCCACACTGCCGAGCCCGAGAATTACGACTTTTTTATACATGGGAGTTTCACTTAAAAATTTCTCTTTATATTGGCTCAAAAATGTGTTTCTTATATACATAATGTTCAGATTTTAATTGTCTCATTTCTTCATCATGCAAAAGAAAATCAAATTAAGATCAAGAACTAATGTCTTCTAATTTTATGGCAAATTTTTCTTTCATTTCTTCTAATTTTTATATTTTGTGAATACTGAATTGAAGTCTAGTTACATTGTGATGCACAATTCTCAGTCACAAATCTCATATTTATCAATTTCTTGGGTATAAATCAAATGTAGACATCAGTTTCACTAAATGTACAGCATGGTCATCTTGAGGGAAGATAGGATCTGTGTCATGGTGATGTGTTGTAAATCAACAATAAAGACAGGACAATGTAGAAAGACAAATTGAAGAGCAGTTCATGATGGAATTTCCAGAGTTATGCCATTATGATGTCCTCTCAGTCCATTAGCAAATGGTTTTATAGTAACAGTAATATTGCTGACTAGTCTCAGGAGCTAATCTCAGGCCTAGAAATGTAGGAACAATGTGTCAAAGCTATTTCTTTGACACATGCTGTTTTGAGATATAATCAAGTAAGGCAATTCTTCCAGTGTTCATCTCAGAAGGTTGAGCATGACTGATTGCAAACATGGACATTCAGATGCTGTGGGCAGTCTGGTAACCAACGCGGCACCGCCTTACCTCTAGTGCCACGTGGGAGAACAGGGGATGCCTGCATGTATTCAGCAGTGTAACCAGAGAGCCACTGGCGAGCTCTGCAGTTCTGAGGAGTCTCCTGATGAACTTGGGCCTTGTGACTAAACGCTGTGAAACTCAGAAGAAAGTCCAGGATTTGCCAGTAAGATATCAGAGACAGGTGAATGATTGTAAAAATAGAAGGAGAAAGACCCAGAGATGTGTAGAAGGTGCCAGGGTATTTGGAATCCAGAGTTCTGTAAAGACTTGGAAGAAGTGGCAGGCATTTTGAAGAAGACTGCTGAGTGCATTTCAGAAGAAGCAGAGTCTGGGGATCACAGCCTAAATCTGGAGGTCATCTGGGGGTTGCCACTTCTAGAAGCAAAGCTGAAAAGTGTGTTTGCCAAGCATGACGTGGAAAACATGGCCTCCAATTGGTGATAAGTATGACTCTCATGAGCATGAACTCATCTGTCACATGCCAGCTTGTGTTGGGGTGTAGGCTGGCACTCTGGCATCAGTAAAGCAAGATGGCCACAAACTTCATGGCCACAGCATTAGCCTTATGCAGACAGAAGTGCCAGTGCAGTCTCAGAGAAGTCTGTAAATGAGCCATTGAGGAACTGAATGTTCTCTCAGAATGTAATAAGTCACCTGTTTCCTATTTATTAAACTGTGTTTGTATTGTACATGAGGTACTTCATGTGATCTGTTTTTGATTTAGTCATATTGGCTTTATTTCTCAGTCTATGGATTTAATGCAACCTGTTCGGTCTCATCAGAAGTCTTGCCATTTGAGCAACATGACAAATGTTTCTTTAGATTAAGTAGCCTTTGTCAAAATATGTTTATGAAAATGTCCACTGGTGACTTTGAATCCACATCCTTTTAACCATATTTTCAACTAACCATTATTTCCTAATGGTCCTTCTAAAAGAAATTGTTGTGTAGTGTTTTTTGTTGCTGTTGCTGCTGTTTCTTTTTTTGTGAAAGGGAGATCATGGGGATCATTTCAACATGTGGGTACTTAGATGATGCACCTCAATAATTATAAGGTTTTCTTTTTGCACAAAAATAATGTATTTCAAAAATGAAAATAGACATGAGACAGCTGAATAGTATCCTATAGCCATTGTAAGGTATATAGAAGCCAGTTGTGTATAAACTAAAATTGAAATGTCAATGAAGTAGTCTCAGGATGTGGTTAAGAACTTGCATTTTCTAACATATTGATCACTCAATACCATGTCAATTAACTTCATAATGTTGTAAATGATTGTTGATGTTATGTTGTGGCTTTTCATTGGACAGGATGATATTCTGTCAGCTCTGCTTTCAGAGCAGAGATGGTCTCCTCAGGAAACTGTTGAATTTATCTGAACAATAAGATGTTGGACTCTATGCATGGCACATGCTTGCAATGAAAGAATCTTGACTGTATTTGAACTGTAATACTGCAACAAGGTGGAGGAATCCACCATGGGGGGAGGGTATGGGGAGGGGTGGGGAGAATCCCAGTGCCTATGAAACTGTGTCACAAAATGAAAAAAAAAAATAATGCATTGACATGTAACTTGGTAGAGGCTTGAAAATAGAGCATTTACTTAAGACTCCAAAATGTTCACTATTAATTTTCATCGTTTTGTCAGACACATTAGCTGCTTCTTCACCTTTTTCCTCAGATATTATGTCACCTTCTCAAATTCAGCATTCCCCTGTCAGAATCAACATTTTCTTCTGAATTCAAGGTTGA
This sequence comes from Ochotona princeps, assembly GCF_030435755.1. NCBI lineage: Eukaryota > Metazoa > Chordata > Mammalia > Lagomorpha > Ochotonidae > Ochotona > Ochotona princeps. The sequence continues at coordinate 34,980,969 of NC_080838.1, forward strand.
ATGGCTTTTTTCTCCATATCTGTTGCTGGTGCCACCTTTTCCCTTCTCACTTGTATTCTTAGCTTCTTGGACATCTGCCTTGAGTGTGGGGTCTACGCTAAGCTTTTTAATCATTTCTGTGTATGATGAAATAAGTTAATTTTGTTTTTTATAAAGATTTATTTTCTTTTTATTGTAAAGTCATATACACAGAGAGAAGAGACAGAGAGAAAGATCTTCCTTCCGATGATTTACTCCCCAAGTGAGCGCAACGGCTGGTGCTATGCCAATCTGAAGTAAGGAGCCAGGAACTTCTTGCAGGTCTCCCACACAGGTGCAGAGACCCAAGGCTTTGGGCTGTTCTTGACTGCTTTCCCAGGCCAAGATAGGATGGGAGCTGGATGGGAAGTGGAGCTGCCGGGATTAGAACCAGCGCCCATATGGGATCTCATTGAGTTCAAAGTGAAGACTTTAGCCACTAGGCCATGCAGCTGGGCCCGAAATAGGTTAATTTTGAAAATAGGCACTCTATGAGTTGAAAAAAAAAAACCACTTTAACTCAAAATATCAAGCCACAGTAATCAGCATTCAATAATATGACACATGCTGCTTTTAATCAAGTAAGACGAGGAAATGTGAAACTTCAGAAAAGATGCTTGGTCATATAAATAAAACTAACAGAAAGCAAAATAATCAATAGGTTCCTTTTTACCTCAAAAAATATCCAGACCACATTTTCTCTTGATGAGGAAAAGTTGCTGATTTTATCTGAACTATTGCTCTTCTTGCATCCAGATTGAGTTTATCTTTCAAAAAATGTAGCAGGATAAAGTTTTTGCTTTTGTTTTTTGCTATACCACTCTTCCCACAGGTATAGCCTGCTCCAAGGGCTCCATTACAAAAACATTTGTTGGTGATGTTGCCTAAACATCACCGATGTTGGCACCCTGGATAAGGGATTGAGGGATGATATTACCAGTTACATAATGTTGACTACGTTAGTCATGTGAACTGGGAAGAAATGGTTGCAGAATGCAAAGGGTGGGGCCTGGCGGCGTGGTCTAGTGGCTAAAGTCCTCGCCTTGAATGCCCCAGGAACCTATATGGGCGCCGGTTCTAATCCCGGCAGCTCCACTTCCCATCCAGCTCCCTGCTTGTGGCCTGGGAAAGCAGTTGAGGACGGCCCAAAGCTTTGGGACCCTGCACCTGCATGGGAGACCCGGAGGAGGTTCCAGGTTCCCGGCTTTGGATAGGCGTGCACCGGCCGTTGCGGCTCACTTGGGGAGTGGATCATCGGATGGAAGATCTTCCTCTCTGTCTCTCCTCCTCTCTGTATATTTGACTTTGTAATAAAAATAAATAAATCTTAAAAAAATGCGAAGGGTGGAAAGCACACACAACCTTCACTGCTCTGTTTCAGGGTATGTCTGGGTTGGAAGACATTAACATAAAGTAATAATGCTGCTTTGTATGCGCATCTTAGTCTGGGTTAATAGGAGCATGGGTTAAAATGACAATACCATGCTTCTGTTCTAAAACAAAGGACATAACAATGAAGTACAGTCCTCTCTTGATGGAGACTTGATGAGAGTCAGGATAGACATCTTTATCATGCCTGTATCGCATTTTTTAAAGATTTATTTATTTTTTATTGGAAAGGCAGATTCACAAAGAGAAAGAAGACCAAAGAGAAAGATCTTCCATGTGCTGTGTCACTTCCCAAGTCACTATAATGGCTGGAGTTGAGCCCATCTCAGAAACCTCCTCTGGGTCTCCCACGTGGGTGGGAGGGTCCCAAAGTCTTCTGCTGTCTTCTACTGCTTCATCAGGCCACAAGCAGGGAGCTGGATGGAAAGTGGAGCAGCTGGGACGTGAACCGGTGCCCATATGGGATCCTGAGGCTCACAAGGTGAGAATTTTATCCACTATGCCATTGGCACTGAGCCAGGCTGTGTCATATTTTAACTAATATTTTATTATAGGAAAGTTGGCAAGAATACCCCTGTAAGAGACTGTGAGAAATATGGAATAACAAAAGCCTAACTCTTGATAGGACTGATATTTACCACTGAAGGTCATCGTAAGTTTAAACATTGTCTTTCTCTTCATAATTACAAGCATTGTGCTCCTATGAGGCAGTATGTCAGAGTTTTACAGCTGTGAATTGGGTTGCAAATGGGCATATTCAACTTTCCCATGGCTGCCCCAACTGGAGGACTTCTGTTAAACATGCACCATGTTTTGCTGGAGAATTTTGTCCTTTGCAGAATATCAACTTTGCTGTTTGTGTTAGCAAAAGGACAGTTAGAGATAATTATTTAGATTCCTGCTATTACAGAATTTATTATGGGCTCTTATTAAACAATGGCAAAGCCTAAGAAATCAACAATAAAAAATTACAAATAAACAGAGTATTTTCTACATGCATTCACTTTGCCAAGGGTCTCATAAGGATTTTTCACTCTTTGGCACAATTTTATGAGCTAGAAATGAGAAATAGGTTTGGTGAGATTAAACAACTGATATAATCATTCAACTAGTAATTGTCACAGTGCTAATAATGTACTGCCCTTCAGGATAAATGGACTGTGTCTTCAGGATGTCATGATTATACCAAAATCTGTGCGTATCCAGATTCATGAATTCTTGATTTATGCTTTACTCGTAACATTAAATACAATGTAAATGCTGGGTAAACAGTAAAGACAAGAAAAAAAAAGTCTGATCCTGCTCACTACGGATAAAATCACAGACCTGCCTATACAGCAGAGATGCCTGAGAACCACTGGATCAAACCAGAAGTGCTGGAGAGAGGATGAAGGTTCATGAAAGTCACTTAATTCTCACATTCATATTTTTGTATGTTGTTCAACACTAATATGGATTAAAGTTCTATGTATTTGAATTTTATGAAATTAAAACTGCTTATTTAGAAGGCAGAGAGAGAGTAAAAAAATTTATACACTGATTCCCTCCCCAAATGTCTTCCACAGCTGGTCCAGATCACAGCCAGAAGCCCAGAATCAATTTTAGTTTTATCCCAAAGGGGTACTGGGACAAAATGACTGTAGAGTGTCTTTGTCTGAGGTTCTTATCTCTGACAGAAGAAGGAATTCAAAAACAGGACTTGCGTAAAGTTCAGCAAAAACCCCAAAATGTTTTACAAGCAAAGGAAACATACATAATCAAAAGAAGTGCAGGCTTGATCAAGGGAGAGATGGAGAGAACAAGTTACAGTCAACAAGGATCGGGGCCATCCCAAATGATCCGAAGGCATATAGATTGGTATTGGGCACTGAATTTAATAGTAAGTGGGGCAGAATTTGGGGGTGGGACTTGAAAACTGCCTATTGCCTTGCTTGCTGGAAATTTTTGCATTATTTGGTTTCACATGCACAAAAGGAGTGGAATGTTAGCACAGTAATTACATCATAATTATATCATAACAAGCTAAAGATCATAACAGGGACTCGGTGGCCATATTGGATGTTTTTAGCTGGTGTTGACTCTAAGCAACACGACTGTGGAAACTGACTTTCTGCTGTTCTGAAAGTGATGGAGCGGTAGATGGCATAGTGTCAGGGTTATAGTTCATAAAGCAGGGAAGTACAGACAATCTCAGCTCTTCATTGTTAGCTATTTTTCTGCCCACATCAGGCATTTTGAGCTATTTCCGTGCTGCATCCCAGGGTTCACATCAGTAGGAAGCTGGAGTTGGTACCAAAGCCAGGACTTGAAACCAGTTTCTGCAGTAAGGAATGAAGGCCTCCTGAACAGTACTTCAGCTGAATGACCAAATACCTACACTAATAATTAGTACTCAGTGAATAATTTTGGTTTATAATTGGTTTAATTTGACGATGTCTATATGGCACTTGCCATGAGATTAAGTGTGTAACAAATTAAAATTCATGGCTACTCTATAAAGAAGGTTTTGTCATTGTTCTCATTTTTATAGATATTTCATTTGTGAACAAGGAAGATTGAATTACTTTCTCAAGCCACATTCAGTGCCTTCCAAGTTGTGCATTTAAGACTCACAAACTTCCCTTCGTCACTTTCCTGTGCTGATATGGCACAGAACAAATAGTTGAATGCTTACTTTCAAATACCACACTTTTACCATTATTAGTACCTAAGTCTCATCCTTGAAATACAGCTGTTGATATGAACATATTGTAGAGTTTTTAGTTTGCTTGTGGGTCTTTTTAGTTTTTGTTTTTGAACTTTGTACTTTCTATACATCAATGTAGATATTGGGTGTATTACATTGATATGCTAAATGTTTTCTGTTGCAAAGGATTTTGATTAAAGCAATGGAAAATTAGACCAGTAAGAGTGGAACAAGCAAGTACTTTGAAATATTTTCTCCATTATTTTGAACCTTTTGGTGAACTTCATTTGAATATGTGCATAGATTAGTAAATTAAGTGAACCATAGAAAATTATACTATTGATACTTTTTTTGTGGTCATACTGCTTAACAATAAGTTATCTGAAAGAAAAATCAGGTGTATGTCCAAACATAGAGTGCTGAACAAATTAATGTGCCTTTACTATTAGTGGGCAATAATGAATATTCTGCTAATCTTCAGAATTATTCCAATGAGCACTCAGCACAATGCCACAGACTTCCTTCGGATTTAACCTCCATTTGTAATCTGAGACGGATTTTACATTTGTAATTATTGGTTTACTTTGTGGTTTTGGCCTTTTCTAGCTGTGCAAAACAATAGCTTGAGACTAAAAGGTACTTTAATCTTACCATTTTTATCATTATTGAATGGTAAAAATATGTCACCACTTTCATGATGTCATTTTAAACTTGAATAAGCTTAGGCCACTTATTGAAAAATCCTGGGTAATTTTAAATTGATGTTGACATTCAAAAGGATTGCCTATAATGATAGTGTCTTGTAGCTTTAAGTAGCAGTCTGAAGCAAATCTAGGAATAATTATGGTTACATCTTGATCGCTTGCCTTTTCCTGTTTATTAACCTTGTAAAGGAACATAATGTTAGAGTCATCTTTAATTCATATGAAAAATTAATCCTGTTCCATCCCATCTCAAATCTTGAAACAGAAATGAGGAATGCAAGTTCAGTGCTTGAACTTTCTTCCTAGAAGGATTCCCACATGAAAAACTGGAGCAAATGTGCTACAAGCTAAGTACCTTTATCACACACCAACATGGAAAGCCTTCTGTTACCCTCTCCCAAGAAGAAACCCCAACATGCACCCCGACCTGCCTTATCCCAGGGCCTTCTGAGATCAGCAAGTGACTGAGCTGCCAAGAGCAGCCTATTTTAAAAGAATATAATGATGGCTATAAGGTACCATTCAGCTGTCTCGTGTCTGTTTCATTTTAGTATTTAGCCATTTGTTGTGTTGAAGTCTAATTTTACTGATCTTGGCAGATTTTAGGATAATCTAGACTGGCTTGTAACTCTAACAAGACATTTGTCAGCAGTTAAGGTGCAGAACATTTTTTTTTTTTGGGGGGGGGTGTGCTACCAGCTCTGACTTTGGACCAGAAATGGTCTCCCCAACAAACTGTTCAACCCATCTGGACAATGAGTAGCTGGACTCTATGCTGGGTATATGTTTGCAAGGAAAGAATCTTGATGGAATTTGAACTGTAATACTGCATCAAGGTGGAGGAATCCACCAGGGGGGAGGGGTGTAGGGAGGGGTGGGGGGATTCCCAGAGCATATGAAACTGTCACATAATGCATAATAATTAATAAAAAAAAAAAAAAAAAAAAAAAAAAAAAAAAGAATATAATGAAAGACAAAAAGTCACCAGCTAACTTGGATTGCTGATCCCTAGAGGTTACTTTAAAGAAAGTTGGAACAGATTATGTAAAATAGTTCTCATATGTTAGGCAGGCAAAATTACTTACGGCCATTAAATAGGAAGATTACAAATAACGTCTCTCATTTTTGCAAAAAAAAAAAAAAATCAGCTGCACTAGATGCTTCTCTCAAACATAGACTTCATAAAATACTATTGGGTTTAGAATCATCCACTAAATACTTGGGATACTCTGACCAAAACCCACATTTCTGCCTTCTTGTTCTAAAAGGAAACAATTTGGCAGTGCAAGAATCAATGAGGTTCTTTTTGTAAAGTGTTAACATTGAAAATGTGACCACATAAGTATGTGTTTACTCCCTGCCTCTTCTTTTACTAAGAATATATATCACACGCATAGCTTTAACTTGTGTAATTCCTACTTGACTTTTTAAATTTAGGCCTAAACTAATGAGGTGTATAGTTATACAAATGTTATTATTAATTTCAACTGTGTTACAAGTTGATGGTTTGTATATGAAAGTGTTAGATAAGTGCTAGTGTTGTGCAGTATAGCAGGGTGACTCTGGTTTACAACCATTATTTAGACTTTTTATAAAGAGTGAAAAGAGAGGTGTAAGGAACTTACCAGCACAAAGAAATGATAAGGATGAAGAAGACAGAAATGCCAATTATTCTGATTTGATCATTTCACGAAATATGCATGTAATAAGTATCCTCTAACACTTAAATACATACAAATTTTAAAACATATCAAAAAGGAAAAAAAAGATACTTTAGATAATTGTTGATTTTTTTTCTTGCACTATTAGGTAGTAGATAAATAAGCATGATAATTTCAGTTTCTGTCTTATTCTGTACTTGGCCAAGTCTTATCACCACATCCATCCCTGACCACTGACTCTGGTCTGAAGAAAATTGCTTGTAGCAAGATCCTAGAACAATGGTTTCAAAATCTATTGCTATGAAGAAATTAATTTTTGTCACCAGATTTTATTTATCTTAAGTGAATTTAGATAATCATCTGTTCCCTTTCTGTGTTAGGGATATTCTGTTTATTTACTTTATTTTATTTTATTTTATTTATTTTTATTATATTTTTTTACAATCTTTACATAGTTATTTACCTATAGGAAAGTGGGTAAGACTGTTATTTCCATATTGTTTCCTTTATGTTTAAAGGGGGATATTAAGGGAGAAGCCCCACCCAGTCTCCCACCCACCCCAGGTCCTGGATGTAGGGCATGCTCTGAGGTTCTTACTCAAGTGGTTTTGATGGTTCACCAGTTATGAATCACTGCCAATCTTGCCACTCCAAGCTCGATGAGGTCTTTGAAGAATCCACTAATTGACACAGTCCATCATAGAGTCTTCGTTTGCCCAGTATTTCGCTGCCAACATATAGCTGAGATGGTTGATTGACCTGTTCTGTCTTCTGTCTTTTCTTGGTTAGAGTTCTGAGTCCGGCATTTCGATTGGGGAGATCTCCAAAGAAACTTTGTCTGAGGTGTTCTCAGACCAGATTCTTGTATGTACCAGCAAGTACAGGGCCTGACACAGTCCATCACCCCGATCAGCTGGTGGTTGCAATCGCTGTGTTGTTGGTTCTGTTTTCAGCCCCGACTTCCACTGGAACCAGTGGGTGTTGCAGTCCAGCCTGGTTCTGTCCAGCACATATTCGGCCCTCACATAAACCAGTGGGAGCTGCAGCCTAGTCAGAGCGACCCACAATAACCCCCACCAGGCCCGCCCCCTACCCTGGTTTGCCAGTATGTGTAGCAGTAGTCCAGTCTGTCCCACACCCTATTTGGCTCTCGTACATGTCAATGGGTATTAAAACCTTGTTCCATCTAACCAGCTCCACTATGCAGCCCACACAGATGCTGTTGGGTGGGTGTCTAGCCACCCCAGCCTCTGTCCTAGTTTTTGTGCCCTCCCGTGGGAGTGGTAACCCAAGAGGGAGGAGCCCACTATTTCCCTCCCAGGTCTCTCTCACTCTCGGATTATGCACTCTCCAGGTAGTTCTGTGGTTTGACTTGACAGAATTAGCCCCCAGTGCCAGCTTCTGCCAGTTGATGCTGTGGCTAAGCCCAAACAACCCTCACCCCTCTAATTTTGTTTGCATCAATAGGAATAATCAGCCCAGCCTGGCTTTTCCCTGATCTAGTCCACATGAGGTGCACAGGTGTTGTAGACCTGCTTAGTCTGGTCTGCCCCCATTCCAGCTCATGCTCTCCAGTGGGAGTAGCTGTTCAGCAAGGGAACCACCCATTATTACCCCTGCTGGCTCCAGCCCCTCTATTCCTGGTTCTCATGTGTGCTGGTTGGGCGCTGTGGTCACATCTGGTACAGGCAACCTCACCTTGGCATTCCGTGTTGTGCACTAGTTTTTGTTGCGACTGAACCCTGCTCGACCCACACTGTTCTGGTGCTTGGATTTGCCAGTGGATGACGTGAACTGATTCAGCCTGGTCTGCCCCCGACCCATGCCAAATGTATGCCAGTGGGTAACTTTCCATGGCCTGTTCTGGGCTGTTTCCTATCATGATTCTTGTGCTTACCTGCCGGGTCTGTGTCCTGCCAGAGGAGTAGCCCAGACTCCTCCATCAGAACCTCTCCCAATGCCAGATTTTGCGCATACCAGAGGGTCCATGAGCCAGCCTTACTCAGTTCACCTCCTGTCCTAGCAGGAACAGTGGCTTTTCCTGACTGACCTTCAACCCAAACTGGTCCTTGCTGTTGGATGTTTCAGCCCAACCATGGCTCGTCCATACCCACATACGGCTCATACATGGCTCAGTAAGGGTTGAGACCTTGCCTAGTCCATCCCACATCTACCCCGGTCCTCCAGGACACCAGAGGGTGTTGGAGTCTGGCCCGGCTCGGTGCATCCAATCCCAGTCCACACTTGTGCCAAGTGAGACTACAACCATATCCTGATCAGAACGCAGCCCCCATTCCAGCCCAAGCGCCCCTTGGTGGAAACCTCAACCCAGCTAGGGCTGTCCCCTTAGCTCCCCAACTGGGCCTGTTCCCAGCCGTAGATCACGCACATGCCAGAGGTTGCTCTGACTCAGCTTGGCTCAGCCCCTCGCCTGTCCTGACCTCTGCCTTAAACACTGTGGCTTAGTGTCCCTGGCTCACACAGACCAGTAGGTGCAAGAGCCTAGCTTGGCATGACCTGTGCTCCATCCTGGTCTCTAGTTTTGCTTGTGGGCTAAGGTTTGCTCAGTCCTGCCTGGTCAACCCTGTTCCATGACCAATTGACACATTAGCCAGCTGTTGGAGCTACAATGCCTAGCTTGTCAGACCCTCAGGTCTGGACCACATGCTCACCAGCGGGAGCTATGACTCGCTAGGGGAGTTTCCCAAGTTCCTCCACTTAAGCCACACCCAGACCCAGTTCTCATACATACCAGAGGGTTTTAGGCCAGGTTCTGGCAAAGTCTGGCCTTCCATTTGGCCTTGTATGAGCTGGTAAACGTTGTAGCCCAGCTCACCCCAAACCCTATTCAGGATGCACATTTGGGTGCTGCTGGCTTGACCAGTCCAGACTGTTATCAGTTCCTTTACCTGTGATTGATGGCAGGCTCCTTGGTCACAACTAGCTTAGTTCATCACTACCCCAACTCTTTTTTTTTTTTAAGATTTATTCATTTTTATTGGAAAGCCGGATATACAGAGAGGAGGAGAGACAGACTGGAAGATCTTCCGTCCGATGATTCACTCCCCAAGTGAGCCGCAATGGCCGGTGCGCGCCGATCCAATGCCGGGAACCAGGAACCTCTTCCGGGTCTCCCACGCGGGTGCAGGGTCCCAAAGCTTTGGGCCGTCCTCAACTGCTTTCCCAGGCCACAAGCAGGGAGCTGGATGGGAAGTGGAGCTGCCGGGATTAGAACCGGTGCCCATATGGGATCCCGGTGCATTCAAGGTGAGGACTTTAGCCGCTAGGCCACGCCGACGGGCCCCACTACCCCAACTCTTGAGCTAACCAGTGGGGCTAGAATTTCCACAGGGTTTGGCCCACTCAACCCCCACAGAATCTACCACCAGATATGGTTCTTGAGTGCTAGTTAATGTAATGGCCCTGCTTAATGTGACCCTTCTCCTGATCCATCATCATGTCAGGTAACAGGATATGATTCTGCTGGACAAGCCCCAAGCCATAGCTTCTGCATGGACTGGTGTTTGGTGCTCAGCATTGTGCAGTGATTACAAGTTCTTCAAAGGAAGAGTTACTGTCACTGGGAATCTTTAGGATTGATTCACGTCCCAGAAGCACAGTGGGATCAACCTGGAGCTACCTAGGCAGCGATTCAAAGAACCAAAACCCCAGAGGTCCTGGTCGGGCAGCCAGCAGGCAGAGCCTGGCACCAAATAATGCACTGGCAGGCCCAGGAACAGCTCACCACATGCATGTGGTGGCTGGTGTCTGGGATTCAGGCATGAGATGCCCCATCCTCTGAGACCCACCAGCAGCCAGGAGGCAGCTAGAAGTTTAAACCCCCAGGCCCAAGGTTGTTCCCCTCCCAAATCCCATTCACCTCCCAATGAGGGAGGTGGGCCCCAGACCTGCCCAGTCACAGAGACGTCCCCTCTCGGTGTAGTCACCCCGAAGGAAGCAGTCCCCGGAACCCAGACAGGTCCAGGGACAGCTCACCACATGCACGTGGTGGCTGGTGTCTGGGATTCAGGCATAAGATGCCCTGTCCTCTGAGACCCACCAGGGGTATTCTTTACCAGCAGACTATCTGGCCTTGATGTACCAGATTTCAAGAGAGGAACAAGGAGTAAATGAATGAATGTGGGAAGATACAGTACGGAACTGTGAAAAATACAGGGGTTAAGATGCTGTCACTTTCCAAGCAAAGCAGAGCAGTCTAGATTAGCACTTCCACAGGACTGTTGGGAGAGCTAAGGGCTGGAAAGGTGTGATTATCAGTATGAACACTGCACTAAGCCAGATGTGGGTCAAGAGCTGCACCACTGCATATCATCTGAATACAAGAGAGAAGCATAGAGTTCAAGAAACAAAGAAAGAAACATTAGAGGCATCACAGTTATATTATAGATGGGGAAATCATAAAAAAAATTAATGGAAAATATGTATTATAAAAAAAAAAACAAAGCAAGGATTTAAAAAAATTGTCTTTTCTCCCTGGGTTTAAGTAAATCACTTCATGCTAAAAACCATAAGCAAAATAGAAGGGATATTTAACAACACATTCAGAACTATATATAGAAAACGAAAGGCCAGTATCATATTGAACATGGAAAGACAGGAAACTTTCCCACTGAGATCTGGAACTAGATTAGGATATCCACTTTTTCCACTGACATTCAACATAATATTGGAAGCACTGTCTAAAGTTATTAAGCAAGGCAAATACATTAAAGGAATTCAAACTAGAAATGAAGAATTAAAATTATTCTTGTTTGTAGGTGACATAGTTCTACAGATAGGAGAATCAAAAGACTCAATAAAGAGATTATTGGAACTCATAAGAGAATTTGGCAGGGTAGCAGGGTATAAAATTAATGAATATAAATAAATGGCACTATTACAAAAAAAACCCACTCCATGGCTGAGAAAATACTTCTAATACAATTCCCTATAGCAATTGCAGAAAGGCATCTTAAATACCTTGGAGTTAACTTAAGTAAAAATGTAAAAGACCTCAATGCTGAAAATTACAAAACAGCAAAACAAGAAAGAGGAGAACGTATTAACATATGGAGAAACTTACCATATTTCTTACCTCCTGCAGAGGTAAGAAGCAAGATCTCTCACCTTACACAAAAATCAGCTCTAAATGAATCAAGGACCTAAATCTGCACCCAGAAATCATCAAACTCTTAGAGAAAAGCATATGAAGTACTTTGCAACATATAGGCATTGATAAATCTTAGAAAAGTCATCAAAAGCACAGGCAGTCAAAGCCAAAATAACAAATGGAACTACATCAAACTAAGAATCCTCTGTGCAGCAAAGGAAATGATCAACAAAGCTAAGAGGCAGCGGACAGAATGGGAGAATAATCTTTGCACACTGCACAACAAGTACGGGACTAACATCCAGGATTTACAAAGAGCTTTACAAACTCAATGACAGCAAAGCATAACAAAACAAAAACCCTGTGAAGAAATGGATGAAGGAAATGAGAAGGCATTTTTCAGAAGAACAAATCCAAATAGCTAGCAGACATATGAAAAAAAAATGCCCAGTCTCCTTAGCTGCCAGGGAAATAGAAATGAAAACTATATTGATGTTCTAGCTAACTCCAGTGAGATTGGCTTCTATTTGGAAATCTTCTAACAACATCTGCTGAAAGGGGTGTGGGGAGAAATGTATACTACTTCACCGTTGGTGAAAGTGTAGACTGGTACAACCACCATGGAAGTCAGTATGTAAACTACAAAATAAATAGATACAATGGGTGAATAGTGTATATATATTCTCATGATGAACTGTATAATGAAGATTTACATACTGGGGAATGAAGACAGTTTATGGTATACATCTCTGCTCTTGAGAACAAGGAAGGATTCCAATGAAACTGTTAAATATACATTGACAATAGGATACTAGACTTTCTGTAATTGCCTATGCATACAATGTCATGATACATTTAAATAGCAGAATGTGGGATTTGTGACTGTTGCTGAAGAACTATACTGTTATATTATGTGGGGAAACCATGTGGTTTTGGGGTCTGAGAATAGTGGCTGTGGGAGTAATCTCTGTGCCTGTGGAACCGTACCATGAAAATTATCACTCTTACTTCTTTCCATTTCCCTGTTCATCTGTGAGCTAACATCACTTTAGTCTCCTACCACATATCTTGGATTACAGCTTTCTCTTATGCATTTACGTTGTTCATTAGTTTTTAAAGCTATTTAGGTACTGGGCCCGGCGGCGTGGCCTAGCTGCTAAAGTCCTCGCCTTGAAAGCCCCGGGATCCCATATGGGCACCGGTTCTAATCGCGGCAGCTCCACTTCCCATCCAGCTTCCCTGCTTGTGGCCTGGAAAAGCAGTCGAGGATGGCCCAAAGCTTTGGGACTCTGCACCCGCGTGGGAGATCCAGAAGAAGCTTCAGACTCCTGGCTTCGGATTGGCTCAACTCCAGCTGTTGCGGATGCTTGGGGAGTGAACCATCAGATGGAAGATCTTCCTCTCTGTCTCTCTTCCTCTCTGTATATCCACCTTTCCAATAAAAACAAATAAATCTTAAAAAAAGGAGAAAAACAAAAAAACCAAAAGCTTGCATATATTAGAGTCCTAGCATACTGAGTCAGAATGAGTTCAGTTTATTAGTTTTATGGATCTCTATTACAAAGAGAAAATCTATAGTTTATGTAATCTTCAAAGTATCAGACAGGAGCAGGATTTAGATGAGAGGGAGTTCAGGTACTGTGGTGAAGAGAATGAAGAAGCACTTAGTTATGCAGTAACACAGTTTGCATTATGGCACAGTGGGTAAAGCTGCCACTGTTTGTGTCTGGCATGCCACATGGGCACCCATTTGTGTCCTGGCCACTTTGCTTCTGATCTAGCTCCCTGCTAGTACATCTGGGAAAGCAGAGGGGGATGGCTCAAGTGTTACATCATAGCAAGTAGATAGACGTTGATTTTTTTTTCTAAGAAAGCATTTATGCTGAGAGCAACATTCATATTATTACATGTCTGACATTAAATATTCTAAGACTGTCATTTTCCTGCATTCAGTTTTTTAAAGTGGATCCATTTTGGGAAGAAGAGGAGTGGATGTCTAGCTTTTTTGGGAAGGCTAGAGCTTTTTCCTAATAGTTTCTTCTTTGTTTCAAAAGTTAAAATAATAAATTCTTTTTTTGCTTTTATGAAAATGTAGATGATAATGTTTATTGTTGCCTATTATTCTAGAGTTATCGTCTCAGCATTAGAAGAGGCAAATCTATGTCCATTTTTCCTGCAATTTACCATTTGCAAACATGATGAAGTATACATATTCCACTGGCCAAACTTCAAACGATTTGTTGAATGTTCTGAGTGCTCTTTCCTTCCCTTTATGTGTTTTCTACATAAATCAAAATGGCAGATATAAAACAATTCTCTACATTCTGTAGTATCTTAGTGGGCCTGCGGTCTCTATATCATATCTGGTTGTATTTAGCCACCTGGTTTCCGGTGGCTAGGTGGTCAGAGGTATTTTGCATGGTAGGATTGGTTCATACCTGTTCTAAATTAAAGAGCATAATTTTTCCTGTCCTTTAAGTACTATTTCCCTCCCTCACTCTTCTGCCTCCCTTCCTTCCTTCCTTCCTACTTTCCTTCCTTTCTTTTTTCTTCCCTCTCTCACTCTTTCCCTAAGATAAATTCTTATGCTTTCATTTGAATACATTCCTACTTAGGTATTGTTTCTTTTCCAGCTGAGGCATTACTAGACTTCTAGCAGCCAACGTTTTTGTAATTATAGAATAGTTGATGAAGTTTTCATTTTGAGTAATTCTATGACAAGTGACTTTAAAAATCTAGTATAAAGCTATCGAAAATTTAGCAATGCTATAGCTTACACAAATTTGCTCAATTCCATCTTAGATTGACTAGCTATTAGGCACATTACTGAATCACTGATTTGCAGTTTAAAAAATGTCTCAGGAATTAATGTGATAACAGAGCCACTGAGATGCTTGCATATGATTGTGGGCTTGAATAGAGTTCTCTGCTTTCAGTCCCAATCCTGATGGAGTTGGGTTGTCTGTATCTATGCCAGTAGAGACTTCTGAGTGGTGTACAAAGGAGGCCTGTTCCAGGTACCTCCTTTCATCTAATCTGGGGGTCACAGAACACAGCAATGGAGGCAAAACTGCATAAGGAAGTATCAATACTATACCAAGATTGTGCCACACCAAGGATATTCAGCTATTGATGCCACTGAAAATTCCATGGCATCTAGTGATTGAAGAGCATGTGAATCTGCAAACTCCAGACATAAGGAGAATTAGTTTGAATTAGGGACCCCGTGTCTCCTGAATCTCACTGTTGTTTGTTCAGTTATCTTGCAGTCAGAAACTCACCTTGGAAGCTATGCACAATTTGTGTGAAGTGTATTAAGCTAATGACAAAATTAGCAGAAAGCATGTTATGAACCTTTATACACCGTATATCCAGTTTGTCTTTAAATTTAGCAGTAATTATAGAATAGGCAAATTAAAATACAATTTTCTCTAAGGGAGTCACAATTACTAAGTAAGTGGTTACTTTTAAGGGATAGTTTTTTTTCTTGCTACAAAGACAATCATCTCTAATTTGTCATAGCAGTACTCAGTTTCTGAGAATTTCCCAGGGTAAATAATGTTATATGGAATCGGCATTAAACTTGCAAGTGTTACTACCAAATATTGGTATATCAATCATCTGTTTGAAAGAGTCTGTTACATTAGGTAGCTAATGAACTAGGAACAGGCAAAGACCTTTCTAAGCAATAGAGCAATCATTAGATCACCACTATTAACTTAAAGGTTAATATTAAAGGTGATACCACTTAATTGCAGATATTTTAGTATTTTACACAAACACACCATTACAGAAGTGGGATTTGTGCCAATGTGCAATTAATGTTTCATGTTTTCAGAGCTTTGAAGTCTAAATGCTTTCTGGACCTTACAATTTTTATTTTAAAAATCGGTGCATTTTTTTTAAAAAGCAGTTCCTGCGCTAGGTGATCTCTTACAATATTTCCAGTTCCCTAACTAAGATGTCTATCTGGCACTACTAAAATTATTCTTTTTCTCTTGGTAAGACTATGAGTGTTCTTAAAAGTAAGTGATCACCCTGAGAGATAGCATCAATTTCTTCTTAAATAAACTTCCCGGCAACCAAAATTTACATTTTGTTGGTAAATTTGCCGGGAAGGCAATTTTGTTGTTTATATGATGTCATAGTTCCCATTTCTCCTCATCCATAGCTTATTACACAATGTAGCTTGGAGTTGTTTGTACGTGGTGCCAGAACCAGCGGGGTATTGTTGTGCAGGGCTAATACTTCCAATCTCTCTGCCAGACTTTGGAAATCAATGTTCATTTCACCTCACACCTCCCCTCCCCCCAGTACTGCTCAACAAACACCAATGCCAGGAGAGAGGACCTCTTTTAATTCCTTAATACAGGCCGCAGTTCTCTTTGATTTATAGAAGACTGGTAGTCTATTTATAAAATATGTATCTGCAGATGCAGTTTATGAGAAACTTGGCTTTGGGGACACATTAATTCTAACTGCAGATGCAACTTTCATGTTTTATAATATAACCCTGACAGCTGTAATTTCAGATTAAAGATTTTTCATTCACATTCCCATCCTGATTGCTCTGCACGGTCCTTATATTACCTTATTGTCAATAGCAAGTGTTCACCCTATTGGGAGTCATTTAATAACCAGCTGCCATTTAAAGTGTGGACAGAACATTTGTCTCAGACAGACCATCCCAAGAAGAGTTCCTCAACATACGGAGCTGGGACCTCTTCAAGAAAAACAACAGCTGGGCTTCACCATTGTCCTGACTTTTCCCTTTTTGTGGTGGCTAGTTAAAATAAACACGGACACTCTTGGTGAATTTTCTGAATGCATTTGTGAGTTTGTTATTTTAGTAACCAAATCGTTCCCTTTATCAGCCGTTCATCCCAAACCTTTCTCCCAACCTGGCCTCCATCCACTTTACTACTCAGGCTTTCTCTATTTTCAGATTTCTCTAAATAACTCTTAAAGTCACTTACATTGGTCACTTACAATGCAGCAATGTGAAGAGATCACAAAATGCTTACCTTTCTTTTTTTTTTTTTTGGAAGTGAATATGCTGCATTTTACAGGTAATTTTCTACTTGTTTATAATCGGGTTGTCATTAGGAATAATATTCATTATGATAATAATGCAGTCTTCCAGAAATCTAATTACAAATACTGGTCTGTGTATAAAATCTTTGAGATACACAGTTGATATATGAAAATGCATTCATGTCTGGTGATATTTTTATTTAGTGTTTCACTTTAAATTGCCTTAACCTGACAGCTGGGGATTAGCTTCTGCAGCAAGCAGCAGTAAAAGGAAATAAAACTGAAAAGTAAAAGAAGGCTTAAAAAAATGGACTTCTTCATGGCTAATTAAACCAGAATACAAATCCATCATTGGCAATAGGTAATGAATTTATTATGCTTGTAAGCTTACAGTACCCTGTAGTGTTTGCTATACACTAAAATTACAATTCCCATCAGCTTATAGGGTCATCGTTTACTTTATTTATCATATTGATCTGAGACTCTTGGGCAAGGAATGGAAAGAAGGCTGCTCATCCCTGGAAGTGTGTGGAGTTAGAAATCTCCACTAACAACCTGGTTACTTCCTCCTAGTAAAGTAAGTTTTTTTTTTCCTTTCCCATTTCATTTCACCTAATAGGAAAGTGCTTCACTCCCAAATCCACAGAAAAATGTAAGCCTGGCTAGTGGTGGCAAGTGGAGGATGCCACATGGAGAAACCAGGTAATGGACTTTGCAACTATTTACATCACATTCACATGCTTGCTTGATTTAGTGTCAATCGAGAGTTACGCTTAGGAGGTATGAATAGTTATTTGGTTAGAATGGCAGATGCATGTCACAGAACCAAAATCTTAAGTGAAGATTGAAATACTTGTTTTATAATTATTTTCTTAATATGTGGTTTTGCACTATAGTCACTTACTACTTAAGTTATTTCCTGGGGAGGTTTTAGAGTCAGACATAGTTTTCACATACTAACAGATTTTTTCTTCTTCATAAATATCATACACATATAATAAAAGTCATTTAGACTTTTGCACTGGCTCTTGCTTTTTGCACTGAGACAATATAATAGAGACAATATAATAGAGCATAACATTTAAAAAATTAAAATTAATTGAATTTGTAAGTACTTCTCCAGACAGATATAAATAATTAAAATCTTTGCAAAGTGAAGACCATGTACCCTTTCACAGTGGTAAGGTAAAATCTAAGACAGTGAACAACAAGAACCCTGTGAGTGAAAATAAAACTTGAGATGTGATCATCTTCACTTGGAAGAATAAAACTACTGATCTTTTTAATTTGCTCTCTTGCCATTGTGGGCTTTGCAGACTAGATCTTGTAAGTAAATACTAATCTTTCTCAGGAGCTAGTGCCATAAAGATCACCAAAGTGGTTGAACTCTCCACCGCATGAAGGATTCAGCTCTCTCCCCTCCCATTCAGTTTGGTGACCTTGGCCAGGGTGCCCTTGGATGTCTGAGCGCACCTCATCTATTAGCCACTCTCAGAGTGACAGAGCATCCTCCAAAGCTTGGCCCAGCTCTCCCGTGCACTGTCCTTGGAGGACAGCAATAAAGAATTAGGCCAGCTGCAGCTACTGCAAGAGCTGAGGCCTGAAACATCTGCATTTCAAGTACAGCTTGAGATGAATAATAAATCGAGATGTGTCTGCCTAAAGTTGGGAAAGAGGTCCCATGACTAATCATGTCTATAAGCGCTCTGATTTAGAAAAAAAAATGAGGCATCTTCATTTTCTGTCTCTGCACTTCAGTGCTTATGGTTAAACACAATTGAGAAAGTTGTTGTTTTAAGAAAGGCCACAAACAATGTACCTTTGATTTTTTTTCTTGTTTTATTAACAAGAAAAAAGTAACACAATTCAGCATTTGAATATCGAAACTAGAGAGTATTCAGCACAGAAACATGTTATAAAAAGGCAGATTTACAACATCTGAATGAAATTGAAAAATTCCAAAAAGCCAGGCCTTTGGAGTGCTGGCTGCCTCACTATTTACTATAAACAAAGTAGGAGAGTTCTGGTAGCTAATGGGGGTGCTGATTGGCGTTTACTCATCCCAGCAGGATCTGGTTTCTGATAATCCAGAACTCCTGTGTAGGCTGGTGCTGCACTGGCAGAGCCCACTCAGAGGTGAGAGAGCAGCTTGTAAGCTGCTTGTGGCTAGGTTGAGCCCAAGGACTTTGTTTATTTAGAATTCCTCCCAGTCCTCTAGGACCCTGGCAAGGGCTGCAGAAGTCAAATTCCCCAAGAAGTATCTGGCTGGTGAAAGACTAAATAAGAAAGTCTACAACATTCTTTAAAGGAGCCAGGGGCATTTTATCTAATATTTATTGCTTTCCCTCATCCAGTAGCATTTTTGGTAGGAAATAATTTAATCTTAAGTTATTTCAAACTCTATGTAAGCCAGGGGCATTATTAATCTTTGCTTTCATTGTAAAATTTTCAGAAAAAAAAAGATAACCTAAACTATGAGTGAATGACATTTTAACTTTTTTTTTTGCTTTCATAGCTCTTTTAAGATTCAAAAATGTTAAACCTTTTTAAGATTTCAAAGCAGAGATGAGGACTGTTCGACAAACCCTGTCACAGCAATTGGAGCTTAGTTATACTTAAGATCCCAACAGTAAACTGGTGGGTGTCCTGGATAAGAAATGCAACATCTGGATGCTTAACCCAATAGCAATTCCAAATTTTTGTGATCTGACAGCCGTCGATGATGTGATTTCCATCTCAGAGCTATGAAGATAGCTTCTGCAATAATGGTTTTGCACAACTCAGCAACACTACACTTAAGTCACAGAAAGCAAGAACACCTAACAACGATTGGATCTTGTCAGAGTCATTTCCTCTCTGCCTCCAGTTGAAGTACCACGACTTTACATTCTACACCAAAAGAAATAAGATACTGCTTTCTATTTATTAAATCAGACTTGCTGAGGATTGTATTTTGGTTGAAGAATAAGATTTGTAAACACACTGATTTGTAACAATTTTGGTAGCTGTAGTGCATATATTTTAAGTTTTTTGTGGTTTGAAGAATGATGCCTTGTATTCTTTATGATTTAGTTGTTATATTTTTATTTATTACTAATCTTTAGTGAACTTTAAAATATTATTTATTTTGCATAAACTTTTTAAAAATGTTTAAAATCTAAATGATGGTACATAAACAATAAAGCAAAGCTATCTCAATATGTTCCTAATTCTTTACCTCAGAATGACATTTTTTGACATTAAATATGAATTATCTTCAAAAAAGTTTAATGAGAAAGTGATTAAATTTTTGCACTAAAATTAACATATCTTTAGATTGCATTTTCCACTATTTTTTTTAAGTATCCTTGCTTGGCCAATGTTATTTTTTGTTTTTTGATTTTTGGGATTGACAAAAATAGGCAAATGTGATTCATTAATTTTAAACACTGATTTGCGGACAGTTTAAGCAAATATACATCTATGAAGAAGTATTTAGTGAATAACTGTGGCAAACCTAAAGCTATGAGAGATAGCATGAAAAGTAGGAACATAGGATATTCTGAATTTACCCCAAGGGATTATAATCACACAAAGTGGACATGATACAAAAAAAATTGGACAACACAGATAATACCCTAGTGTATATTAGTTGATGTATTTGAGCTGATAAGTGAGATGGAAATTTAGTGATGAGAAAAGGCTAAAGGAGAAGTAGTTGGAAGAAGAAAGCATCAAAATGAATCCTAAAAACAGGCCTGAAAATCGTTGGCGAATCAGCGAGAGCCAGTATATGCAGTATGCGATAGGAAGATCAACAAGGGGAGCTAGCCTAAGGAGAGGGACTATTTTTTAATATTTCTTTTTTTTTCTTTCTTTCCTTTTTGTTTTTTGAAGAAGCAGATTTACAGAGAGTAGGAGAGACAGAGAGGAAAATTCTCCATCTGTTGGTTTACTCCACAAGTGGCTGCAACAAACGGAACTAAGCTGATCTGAAGCCAGGAGCCAGGAGCTTCTTCTGGATCTCCCACATGGGTACAGGGTCCCAAGGTTTTGGGCCATCCTGTATGGTTTTCCCAGGCCATAAACAGGGAGCTGGATGGGAAGCGGGCTGCTGGGATACGAACAGGCACTCGTATGGGTTCCTGGCGCTTTGCAAGGGGAGGATTTAGCTGCTGGGTCATCATATGGAACCCAAGAACAAATAGTTTTAAGGAAAACCAATTCAATATTTAGAACAACTGAAATTCAGAAATGGGATTTTGAATCTTGGTAGGCAAGGATGAGACATGGATAGCTCCGAAGAGCTGGTGCACAGAGTGCTTTAGTACAAATGGCCAGTGGTCTCTGGTTGCATCCATTTGGCTTTGTGAAATAAGCCAGACCAAAGAAAATACATGTTTTCTCTGATTTGTGGTAACTAATGCATGGAGTACAAACATTTTGGAGCAACTTTGACATCATCTTGTGATTCGATTATTGTTTGTAACCTTTGTCTATATTATTGAAGAGCAGTGGTCTTTCTGTTTTTAACTTGTAGAACTCTTTAGAACACTCATCTGTGATTTTAAAGTAAATTGAAAGTATGTCATTAAAAAATAAAGAAAGTCTGAGGGAGGCAAGTATTATTACATTATCAGAATTTTATCTATGAATTTTGTGAAATATGCATATATTAATACATTTAAAAGCGTAAAAGTGGTCAATGATGATGACAAAAATGTCAAATGTAAAAATTAATTTTTCTGTATCATTGATTATGTACTTCAAAAAGCAGTAATTTGTTATTACTTATTCTTTTATGTTTTTTCTTTTGGGCAGGCTGTCTAATAATATTTATAAACCAAAACATTATTCTCTTTAAAAGTTTTATATTTATTTTACATGACTGCTATTCATGTACTAATGAATAATGTGTATTTATTGTTACCATAAGAAAACAAGCATTTGTTCTGAAAAGATTACTTCATAAGTAAAATTTATGCATTCATTTGTTCATCCTTTGAGTATTAAGTGCCCACATATGCCAGAAATCATTAAATTCTCAGAGCTAATAAGCTCAACATATCTTAATTACATTTATGTTGAGCAGAGAAAAGGATGATACTCTTACTAATTATGATTCAAAGTAATGGTTAAACACTGGAATGGTGGTAAAAATTCAAAACTATCTCCAAGTGTAACAGGATATTTTGTAATGTCCAATATGTTATGAGCAGTGTGAAGTAAGTGGGAACTGTCTGTTACATGCCACCATGTCCCAAAAGACAAATGCAGGTGTTTCTGGATACATGGTTCGTTTGGGCTCTTCTTCTCTAAGCAATTACTCAAGTATCAAATATTTTCCACTTTATGATGCTGGCATGCCCCAGTTGCTTCTGAGGGAAAAACAGGAATTAGAGAAAGATACACCAGATGCTTAAACACATTTGCCTAAGAGACACATCACATCAATTGATAAGCATGAGTCCAGTGGTTAGAAATTACAAGCTGGGCTGAAAAGTCAATTATCCTCTTAAACTACACCATGGGAGGCTAGGGAGTTTTATGCATGGCAGGCACTCGCAATTTCAGAGTGAATGAAAGTCAGACTCCTGGCTTCAAATCTCTATTGAGAAATATTATTCTCCTAAAAAATTTTAAACTTATTTTATACTACTGAAATCTATGTACTGTTGAGCTTTTGACACATTCTCTTGTTTCCGCCATGATAGCATAGTGGTTAAAATCATTGCCTTGAAAACTCCAGGATCCCATATGGGCACTGCTTCTAATCCCGGCAGCCCCACTTCCCCATCCAGCTCCCTGCTTGTGGCCTGGAAAAGCAGTTGAGGATGGTCCAAAGCCTTGGGACCCTGTACCTGCGTGGAAGACCCAGAAGAAGCTCCTGGCTCCTGGCTTTGGATTGGCTCAGCTCCAGCTGGTGTGGCCACTTGGGGAGTGAACCATCAGACAGAAGATCTTCCTCTCTGTCTCGCCTCTCTGTATATCTGCCTTTCCAATAAAAAGAAATAAATTTATCTTTAAAAAACAACATTCTCATAAAATATAATAAAGTTAAAATTATATAAAATTCTACATTGAAGGAACAGTACTATGCCATATAGTAGGCTTCAGTTTGTGGCGTGGGCATCCTATATGGACACTGATTTAAGGTCTAGCTTCTCCACTTCTAATCCATTCCATGCTATTGGCCTAAAAGGTAGTGGAGGATGGGCCTAGCGCTGCAACCACATGGGAGTCAGGGAAGAAGTTCTGAAAACAGTCCTAGTTCTGGTCTTTGTGGCCTTTTGGGAAGTGAAGGTGTGGATGACAATCTCTCTCTTTTTATGTCTCTTCCTCTCTCTCTGTAACTCTGCCTTTCAAATAAAAATAAATAAACCTTTAAAAAAATACAGTGAAATATTACCACTAATACCTCAGTATACAGTTATCTTATTTGCTTAAATATTCATTACTTCTGATATTCCAAAAATAATATTATATGATGCCCCTTTAAAACTTGAGTGTACAATCAAGGTTTTTCTGTGACATGTCAATAGTCACTCATAATAGCAATTTAAATGGCTATACTGGGCCCGGCAGCATGGCCTAGCGGCTAAAGTCCTCGCCTTGAATGCTCCGGGATCCCATATGGGCACCGGTTCTAATCCCGGCAGCTCCACTTCCCATCCAGCTCCCTGCTTGTGGCCTGGGAAGGCAGTTGAGGACGGCCCAATGCATTGGGACCCTGCACCCGCTTGGGGGACCTGGAAGAGGTTCCTGGTTCCCGGCATTGGATTGATGCGCACCAGCCGTTGCGGCTCACTTCGGGAGTGAATCATCGGACGGAAGATCTTCCTCTCTGTCTCTCCTCTCTGTATATCTGACTTTGTAATAAAAAAAAATAAATCTTAAAAAAAAAATGGCTATACTGCGTAATGTGATAGTGAAACACCATGTCCATCTTCCCAGTGTCACATTACTGGATCTTAGGTGATTTTCAAGTTTTTCCATAACAACTGTGATTATACAACCATTTTTATTTACATCTTTGTGTGAACATAAGGTTAATTCATTAAGTTATAGTGGTAGCAAAATTGTTTATGACATTTAGGGCTTAAATACAAACACACTAGCAACTGAGTTTTTAAAAAGCAGGTTAATAGAATTTTTGCCATGTGTAATTCGCACTGCTAAGATTCAGCTAAAATGAGAAGTTATATAAATCTGCTACTGTTATTCAGTACAAGCTAAGAATCCAAGCTAGACTATGTCTAAATCTTATTGTAGAAATGAAATGTTTTGGTTTTAGGGAGCAGTAAGAAGTTAGTTGGGAGTGCATACTTGATTCAAATCAATTAAACTTTTAAAAAATGCTGTGCACTTGGTAGAGCTTTATGAACTGAAGGAATAATGTTTCTATGAGAGGCAAAACGAAAATTCATAACCAGCTTCCTTACTCCAGTTGATAGGGTGAACAACCATTGTGTGAGGGCTTGTTTCAAATTGTCATAGAGGAAGCAGGCAGATACTGGGTTAAGCTCATCACAGTTATTCGCAGAACATCTAAGCGTGTTTTCTAATGCTGTTGCCTGCTGAGCTAGTTATTTCTACTCCTCTACTTTCTTGATACTTTAATACTTGCAGTCATTCATACGAAAGGGTTGGTAAACAAGTGTAACTTCAAGAAAGTTTTCATTCCAGTGATGTTCCTAGATAAACTCTTTTCTTTCATTTTTTTAATGATAAAATAACAATGCCTGATACCAAAATAAGGCCCAACACTTAAAAGAACTGTTGCTAGTATAGTCCTCGGTTTTCATGATCTGACCAGGCTAATGTCAAGGAAGCAAGGAAAAATATCAGTGAAGAGAGTCAGGGGATGGTGCCAGACACCTTTTGATCTGCACTGATTTGTAATGGAAATCCCAAGATCTTTTATAGATAATGAAGAGGGCTAAACATGTCTTTTGTAAGATATTCAATCTTTCTCAAATCATTCGGGAAACTGAATAAGGGAAAAAATAAGAAGGAGGAAAGAAGGACAAATTGTGGGTTAGTGATGATCTAAAAGAAACCATTTTTATATGATTTACATGTCTGATTTGCATATTATTTTAATGACTAGATCTACTCTGCTTCAAACATTTACATTAACTCCATCTGGCAGCTTGCTGTCTCTTTCATTCTATTTTGCACAATTAGTGTTCTAAATTGTTCATTTTCTACCCATGTTTATCCTGTCCTTTATTTAGAAAATAAAGCTTACTTGTTATTCAGTATTAATTTTGTTCCAGGTAGGTGCAAACTATTTTATAGACTATTCATCTCACTTCTACCTAAATGTGTGATCTTCACTATGTCATTAAAATTGTTGCTATTGCTATTAGTAATGGGTTATGAAAATAAAGGGTTATATCACGGATATTCCTGAAATTCTATTTTGATATGTAGATCCTCTTGAATCTATTTGACATGTTTTTATCTGGACACAAAAACTATTGGTTTGCCATTTCCAAACTCTGCTCTTTCTTTTTTAAAAGAAAATTATAATGACCAGTGTTTTGTTCTTAATAACAAAGAAATATGAAATATATCACCCATTTACATATGTAAATAGCATAATGTACATTATATATTATACTTGGTGGTTGTAATCAGGTTTTTACCAAAACTATTTTCCTCTGTCTCCTTTCAGCTGAGCCCTCCTTCTCATGAAAGTTTTCCTTCTCCCATGTAGAAAATTTGGCTATAAAAGATGTGCATGCAAATGTCCACAGGTGTTGGGCCTGTGGCATGATGCTCAGCATGCAAATGAACAACACAGGAGCTTAGTAAACCGTACATGCATCTGCAAATAATTGCCCATGGATACTGATAGTCTACCGGTAGATTGTTTAGGCCCTGTGTGTATGCTGCTTTTAACTTGCTCCATATACCAAGCAGAGAGTCCAGCATCTTATTGTCCAGATAAGTTCAACGGTTTCTTGGGGAGACCATCTCTGGTCTGAAGATAGAGCTGGCAGAATATCATCCCAATATATTAAAAGCCCCAACACAAGATCAACAACAATTTACAACATTATGGAATTAATTGACATGGTATTGAGTAACCAATATGTTAAAAAAAAATGCAGGTTCTTAACCACATCCTATGACTACTTCATTGACATTTCAATTTTAGTTTATATATAGAACTGATTGCTATACACCTTAAAATGGCTATAGGGTACTATTCAGCTGTCTCGTGTCTAGTTTCATTTTAGTATTTAGCAGTTTACAGTGTTGAAACATAATTTTGCTGAACTTGGCAGCTTTTAGGATAGTCTAAACTGGCTTATAACTCTAACAAGGCATATGTCAACAGTTGAGGTGCAGAACGGTTTTAGGAGGGTGTGCAGAGAAATCTTCAATACCCTAATGAGGAGTAACTAATCTTTGTATTCTACCTACAGCATGATACATTTTGCTTAGGTTTTAAGAGCAGCAAAAACATCAGATTTGCTTTAAAAAATTAGCAATCATGCTTTATTTTATTGGCCAATGGGAAATGATAATTCATTTTGCTAATCCTTTGGCCCTGTCTAACAATTAGTGCACTGTGATGTAGACAGATTATATGTGATATATTTTGTTTTAATTTCATTTTAATCCTTCAGAATGTGTCAATACAAAATGATACAACAACATTAAAGGATAAAATTTCCATCAGGAAGACTGAAAGCAACATCCTATCATGGGAGCATGGGGTGCTCATATTTCTATCCAAGTTTCATTCCTGATTATTAAATATGACATGCTCTTCTCCTTTACACTCACTGCCAATAGTGCTTTCTTAGGTTAGGCCTTCATTTTTGACAGTAAAGTCTTAACTACTTGCCTTCATTCCAGTCTTGCTTCTTTTAAAACCATACAAAATATTTTCAGAAGTTTCTTCTAGATTGAAAATCTTAGTATCTCTTTTACTTTTTGTTTTCATAAATGGCTCAATATAGCCTTAAGGATGCCCCATAAAATAGGATGTTGAGGAATGATTTGTAGTAGTTCTATTAAAAAAGCATTTTCCATTCAAATATATTGGGAAGTTTCTTGGAATTAAATGGATTTATTTATTCCAAGACTATGTAGAGCCTTTGGTAGTCCAAGGTTTAATATTCTAAGTAATTGGGAACTACCAGGAGAGGTAAAGAGAAAAATGCCCTGACAAATGTATCCATGGCATCCTTTTCTGTGAAGTTCTTGGAGCCCAGATGTTTGAGACCACCATTGTGGGAAATAGGTACCACAATGCCCTTTTTTAAAAAAAAAAAATCTTAAAAGAAAAAAAAAAAGAAAGTATAACAGTTTGGACTTAAAGGAATAAAGTTCAGAACAAAAATAACTTTTGTGGTCAAAAATACTTACACGAAGAAAACAGACAGGAAAAGATAGTGGCAGGCTGAAGCCACTGCCTTTCAATTCGATTTTTTTAAAGATTTATTTATTTTTATTGCAAAGTCAGATATACAGAGAGGAAGAGTGACAGAGACAGGAAGATCTTCAGTCCAATGATTCACTCTCCAAGTGACAGCAACGGCTGGTGCTGTGCTGATCCGAAGCCAGGAGCCAGGAACTTCCTCCAGGTTTCCCACATGGGTGCAGGGTCCCAAGGCTTTGGGCCGTCCTCAACTGCTTTCCCAGGCCACTAGAATAACACTGGATGGGAAGTGGAGCTGCCTGTATTAGAACCGGCACCCATATAGGATTCCAGCGCATTCAAGGTGAGGACTTTTAGCCACTAGACAACCATGGCGGACCCAAGCCACTGCCTTTCAAAATGAGCACATAGAGGACAGATACTGGCACTGAAAACTAGTGAGATTCATCACTGAATGTAGGAAATAGGTCTTCATCAAGACACTGGCGAAGTTTTCTCAAGCTAATTTCTGAGTTTATATGCAAAATTGTTGTGGTGTGCCTGCCACCTGCCATTCCACCTTTACGTGAAAGCGCTGACTGCAGTCTCCCTGGACCATGCATCTCCACTGCATGTTTGATAAGTAGGCAGCAAAAAACAAAAATCCGTCCCTTTAGTTTTCAGGTTTTCAAGCTGAGAAAGGTATGTAAGAGAAGTCTCAATGGCATAAAAACGAAATGCTCTTTAAGTCTGATTCCATAATACGATGACACTCTTGGTGACCTTGTGAGGACCTTTTTCAAGTGTAAAGAAATAAACTACTTGTAGCCGAAGATGAAAGATATTCTTGAATTAGTGTCCATATTCTTCAACAAGAGATACTCATCCTGATCTATAAATCTGGGTTGGCAATGAACTACTTAATAACCAGAATGTGATGGGAACTGAGGTTAGATTAGTTTCAGTTCTAAAACTTAGCAACAGACAATATTCTTGGTTTTTATGTCCTATGGAAGAGCAACAAGCCATGGTCCTGGGGTGCCAAGGAGAAGAAGGGCTTGACTGTACAAGCTCTGAGAAAGACTTTATCATTTTAATATCTATCATCTCATTTGATTACTTCCAAGCTGCTAGCAAAGCTGTTATCTGGATGCAACTCTTTGAAGGACTCTAAAGTACCTCCTTTAATTTGAACATACTTTAGTTACTAAAATCATGAAGACACTTACTTACCAATCCTCCCTCCAACCTGCTGCTAAGTCTTATATTAGTGGATTAATGTCAATGTTTGATATGTTAAGAGTGGAAACTTGATCCAATTTTGTTGCCTGCGTGTAGGCCATTGGGAAGTTTTTGGATATTTGGAGCTATGGTGTCCATAGGTAGTTCTTGTGAGATAGATAATTCATTATGTAAGCCAAGGCAAGTCTAGATGAACTTTCTTTGATTTCTGCCTTTCCATGTTTGTTCTTCAGCACATGGTCTCACCCTTAATAGAAGTAAAACCAATGGAATCATATGACTTCAAATCATGAACTAAAACAAAATTGTTTCTCAGATATTTGATGTAATGTTGGAGTATACCGCTGAACCCAACAGAAAAGTTAATCACCTGAGCCCAGTAAACCTACAGGACCAAGATGGAATTTAAACATTTTTTGTGCTTTAAGCCACAGAGTTTGGGTGAAGATTTTTATGCACCAGAAAGAACAAGAGCAGCTGGGAAAACTTCTAGACTTAAGTGGTAGGCTTAAGTTAATCCAGGTCCCTAGGTAATGAAAATGAAACTACTAATTCTATAGAAGAGGGCAAGTCCAATGTAGCTAGACACAAAAGATGATAATTTCATGTGTATCATCATCTATATTAGATAACTCAAATGAGAAAAAGAGCAGTTGTTTCGTTGAGTCTTATACAACTACCTCTGTTTTCTTTAACACACATTACAGAAACATCAGAGCTGGATGGCTTTTGTATGAACAAAAGGTAAGTTCCTGATCATTTCAATTAAAATGTTGTTATGAAAATTAATAATTAAACTAAGAATGTAAGGAAAGAATTAACAGAAGACAAAAATGGAAGAATCTTTACTGGTCATGGGCTGAAAGAACCAATATTATCAAAATGTTTGTACTACCCAAAACAACTTACAAATTCAATGCAATCCCAGTTAAATTTCAATGACATTCTACTCGAATCTAGAAAAAATTATACTAAAATTCATATTTTGGAAATATAAGAGACCCAATATGGCTAAACCAACACTAAAAATTGAGAACATAGCCAGAGACAGCGCAATACCAAATTTCCGGACTTACTACAAGGCAGTAATGATCAAAAGAGTCTGGTACCGGCACAACAATAGACACATAGAGCAATGGAATGAAATAGAAACTCTAGAAATCAATTTGCATGTCCATAATCAACTCATCTTTGACAAATGAGCTAACTCATTCTATGGAGAGAGGATTATCTTTTTAATAAATAATCTGGTAAAATTGGATTTCCAGATGTGGAAGTATGAAATAAGATTCCTCTACACTTTATGTAAAAATCAACTCAAAATGAATTGAGGATCTGAATCTACAATAAAGTACTATAATGTTACTAGAGGAAAATATCATGAAAACTCTGTAAGACATTGGTATCTACTAAGATTCTTGGAAAACATGCCAATAAAAACAAAAATAGGTAAATGGGATGACATCAAGCTAAGAATCTTCTGCACAGCAAAGAAAGAAAAATTAAGAGACTGCAGACACAATGGGAGAAAATATTCGCAAGCTATGCCACTAACAATTTAGGTTTAACATCTAGGATATCTAAAGAGTTGAAAAAAAAAACCTAACAAAAAAAGCAAACAATTCAGTCAAGAAGTGGGTGAAGAACATCTACAGAAATGACATTTTTCAAAGCATGGGATTCTAATGGTCAGCACACATATGAAAAACAGTCAAATATTACATCTTTCCCCTGATTTGTGGTAACTGATATGCAAAGCACAAAAAAGTAATCTGTATGAATGAAATTAATATTTTTAGATTGATCACTGCTTACAACCTTTGTGGATACTCTTAAGGACCTGTGAGTTTTTGTATGAATGATGTGCTGAATTCTTTGCCTGATGGAGTGCTAAGCCTGTGAATATAAAGTAAACAAAGTATGTAATTGTAAAACTTAAAAAAAAAAAAAAAAAGAAACAGTGGCAGAGGAGTGGGGGGCATAGATGGGAGGAAGGGAAAGTGGGAAGTGCCACTAAATCTTTATATATGAAATGCATGAAATTTGTTCCCTTTACATAAATGTAGTTTTTTTTTAAAAGAAGGAATGGAAATATTGATGGATATATTAAAGATTATTTGTTCTGTTTGGGGGTGGGAAGGAGAAAGAGAGAGAGAGAAAGAGAGACAATGAAAATACAGAGAGGTCTAAACCAGGATATCCATCCTAGTCTCTTACACAGGTGGGAAGGACTTAGGCATTTGAGCCGTCTCTTACTGCCTTCTCAGGCACATTAGCATTTTAGCGGGAAGCTGGATTGTAAGTGGAAGAGCACTCTGATATAAGATGCCTGTATCACAAAGGGTGGCTTAGCCTATTCTGTTGTGACATTGATTCTGCAATATGGTTTTCTTAGTCTCTGAATATAGTTGTAATTTAGAAGTCTGGTACGAGAATTGCTTCCAGGTCTTTAAGACTTCCTCTGAAACATTTCCACTGGCATTTAGCCAAAGAACAACTAGAAATCCACGTCTTTGCGGTAGTTTATAGGTCAGAAATGTGCTGTGCTAGTGGGAATAAGCATTTGCTCAGATAAACACAGTTCCAGATGTAGGAAGTAGAAAGCCTCTCTCCTATCTTACTCTTTGGTAGCAGTGGGAGAATTGCGTACTTAAGAATTGATTTTATTTATTGTCACACAAAATTTCAGTTTTTAGAAGTATGTTATCTTTATTTAAGGCTTCAACAATTGATAAACCCTGGAGGACTGGCACATATGCCATTCTTCGTTTCAAAGCATCCATTGGAGGGAGAGCAAGTGTCTTTCCATTTACGTGGGTAGGTTTATGGTAGTATCAGTTCTGGTATAGGCATTTTTTAAATTAGTTTTTGATTGATGAAAGCTATCATGAGTTTCGCATGCTTTTACACTGAGGCATTGCTAAGCGATGGACAAAAGTAAGGCCAGAGAGGTGGGTGACAAACTTCTGGTAACACTTGAAGTGAGCAGTGATAAGAGAATGAGAGAGAAGATCGGTGACTTGCATCTTTGCCATAGTGCCTAGCTTTTCGTTCATCTTGTTATTCTGTAAATTTTTGGGAAACAACTCCATCTTAGTCGATTTTGGTTCTGTAATACAGACAAGAAAGTGTCCAGTGTTTCATAAAGTAGTTTTAAAAGAGTGGCAGTAGATTTCAGTGGGTAAAAACCTAAATCCTGGAGTTAGGCTGCCTGAATTCAAATCCCCGCTCCACTAAGATCCACCTGAGACCTTGCATCAGTTACTTAATATGTCTGGGAGCTTTGTTTATTGTCTGTAAAGTGGTAATTATGAATTTATCTCCTGGAGTTGCAATTTTGATAAATAAATAAATTGATATATACAATATGCTTAGGCAATAGTTTGGCATAACGCAAGCACTATAACATGCTATCTAGTTTTACTATTCGCACAAAGTAGACATGCTTAAAATCAGAGTTTATTTTTGATAAATAGAAGCACAATGCCAAGATTGAGTTGAAATGCCAATGATTGAAATGGTTTTCCTACATTTTTCTTTTAAGAGGTTGGCACTATTGACTTATAAGTATGGCAGATGGGAGGGAGGGGAGCCTAGCCTCTGATCTGGGACCTCCACCACACCCAGACCAAGCCCTCTGGCCACTCGGCGATGATCTCTGGGGACCTGGGGGTGTGGGCCTATAAGTGGTCTGCTGGATGGCACAGGTGGGGTGTGTAGGAAACTGAGGGTTCTTGTCCAGATGAAAAAATACTTTTGAAGGACTTCTATAGACATTGCCACTGTTCTAGCAGATAAGCAAAGGTGCTGAGACTGAGTTGTTCTGAGTAAGGAATGGGAGAACCTTTAAGGGTCAGGCCAAAGAACCAACTCACCTGGGAGCACTGAGCTGAGGAAGTTAACATCTACCATCAATGAATACTACTCGCAGGCACACACTGAGGTTGGGATAGGAGCTTTCATGGCAGGGCTCAACAAAGGTGTTTACTAATGAGAGTCAGAGCAGAGAATGGGTAATGTGTGGCTGGACCATGACACTAAGCAACATGTGAGTGAATTAATACTGAACGCAGAATTTGCAGGGAACATATTTGTGCTTAGTCCTATAGAACAACAATCTCTATTGGCATGTGCAAAAGCTGTGGCTGAGAACAGGCCTGGTTGGTGAGCTAAGGGGACATCCCGGCTGTGTTGGTGAGTGTGAGAGTCAGAATGGAGGTAGTGGCCTAGGCTGGACATGGCTGCAGTCTCCCTCAGCATGTGTGTAGAATGTGTTTGGCAAGCATCAGACTAGGCTAGACTGCAGCTTCCACTGGCACAAATGAGAGCCAGCATGGGTGTAGAACAGGCTGAGCTAGGTCCTGGCTCTTGCTGAGCTACGTGAAAGCTGTGTGGGTGTGTACCAGGTATGGCTGAAATGTAGTAGAAAATAGAATTGAAATGGGTGTGGGCTGGTCGACAAGACCTCTGTTCCCACCATGACAAGATATGGACAAATCTACCTGGGCCAACAACCCTCTGGTGTGTGCATCATCTGCCATTGGGAGCAGACATGATAGAAGATTTGGGAAACTCTTTTTGTCAGAATGCAGTGCTTGCAGATGACTGCAAAAACCAAGGCAAAGAGCAACCCAGACCAAGCCAAGTTACAACACCTACCGGCAAACATGTGGGCCAGGTCTGGGGGTGGGCCAGGTTAGGTAAGTTCATAATATCCACTGGCAGATCTGAGAACCAGGACAGGGTACAAGGATAAGGCCACAACAACAGCCAATTTACATCAGAGCTGGCACTGGCAGCTGGCTGGGCCTGGCTAGCCTATAGCACCTACCATCAAGAGCAGGAATTGGAGGCAGGCTGGGCTGAGCCAGACTGCAGCACCTGCTGATGAAGTTTGAGGTGAGGAAAGCCATGACATTTAGGGGAAGTGGGTGCTAGATCCGAGTCCAGGGGGTGGGTGTTCTGGTACGGCCCAGGTTACTTGGCCCAGGTCCTTGGCTTGCCTGAGTGATGGGTGCCAGGTCCATGAGCCTGGGTGTTAGGGGTGCTGGTGGGCTTGGGTCACCTGGCCCTAGTCCTTGGCACTCCTAGGTGGTGATCTCCATGTGTGGTGGGAAGAGGCAGTGGAGTTTGGGTTCCCTGCCCTGGGTCCTTGCCCCTCCCCTGCAAAGTGGGTGCTGGTTTGGGGACACCCAGAGTTAGGGGATCCAGCTGGGTTGGGGTTGCCTAGCATAGGCCCTTGGACCACCTAAGCTCTGGATGCTGGTTCCGTGAGCCCCGGGAGTGGGGGTCTGGTGGGGCCCAGATCAACTGCTCGGGTCCTTGGCCCACCTGCAAGAACTGGTTTCTCTCAGTGGAAAAGCCGTAGTAGTGGACATTGACCCAGATCCACATGGAGGGCATGGCTGCACATTAAGCCCTGCAGGAGACATCTGTACCATTCCAGAGGAAGAAGGACAGACCTAATTGGACAACTACCCTGGCCAAACAGTGCCAGCAAATATTTGGGCGATTGGAGACTCTGAGGTGACTATGTCAGCTAAAGGACACTGAAAGGGTTCCCTCATCCTTGGTTTGGTGAGATCGACAACATTTCAGAACTATAAAAACCACCTGGGCAGAATCCTCGGAGTGTGCGCCACATTGGGACCCTGACTTGATATCAGGTGGTGGTTCTCCATCCCTGGGTCCTGGAGTGGTTGGGAGGCTGGGTATGGCTTCTCCCCTTATCCACCCACCAAACGAAACAGAAAGGAGAAACAAAGATCACACCTACTTTTCCCTAACCCTTGATCCACCCCACTGATCAACAATGTTAACATCATTTAAAATTAAAAACAAAAGAGTTGGGTGTTATCATACTCATTATATCTAAAAAATGTAGTGGTTTAGAGAAAATAATAATGTGCTCTAAGTTGAAGATTTGTCACTAGGTTTCTAAATTTAAAAAAAATTTTTTCATTTTATCTGAAGAGAGAAATGAGAGAGAGAGAGAAAGAGAGAGAGCGAGAGAGCTCTGCCATCTACTGGTTCACTCACCAAATGCTTACAACCGAAACCCGGAGTGGGAACTCAGTCTTGGTCTCTAACATGAGTGATAGGGACCCAACTACTTGTGCTACCACCTGCTGCCTCCCAAGGTGTATATTAACAGTAAGTCAGATTAAAGAGTGGTGCTGGGACACAAAACTTGGAACTCTGATATGAACTTCAGTTCCTGGTAGTATCTTATGAGCCAAACACCAAATTCCCACCTGAACATGAACATCTACAGGTGTTCACGGGAATCAAAGTAGTAGTGCAAAGAAGAGAGGAGTCAGAGCTATTTTTATCATCTACAGAATAAACAAATACTTAACATAAAACTTTAGTTTAAATGCGATTGGAGTGGTGAATTACAGATAATCAATTCACTAAACTTAAGAAGTGTAGCAATCAACAAGCACAGAGGGAAAGCAGGCTCCATGTAGAAGAGGCAAAGCATATGAGTAGACTGATATGATCGTTTTTCTAAGGAAGCAGTCTAAACTAGGGCAGTGGAAAACCATAGAATCCCTTGATTGTCTGCAACGTTTTTCTTTAAAGAAGTCAGACAGATCTTGGCATTGAGAAAAGAAGGAAGGAGTTATTTTCATAACACCAGATAATAGCTTGAAATCCAAGAGTTACTAAATGAATGCAGAGGAATAAGCTACCTAACTTTAATGGGGGGATCTGTGCATCTTTAAACCCTTGGCAGAAAATACTCTTGGGATTTCTTTACATCTCTTATCCCCTTATTGTTCACTCAGTGAATCACTGTATTGTCTTTCATTGTTTGGCTTCTCACACCAATAACATAGTTCGTGTTTACCTGTGATTTTATTGCGTTCCTTCTCTAGCCCAGGTAAGACAGGTCGCCAACAGAGGCTTACGTTTGTGTGAGCAGAACTACTCTTGAGTTCCCCAGTAAGGATTGTATAGTCTTGCTTAGAGCCGCAGGTTTCTGGGCTATGCTGAGAAGCTGAACACTCTGGGAATTTCCTTTGTATCTGAGCTCATTTCAAGGACTCTGAATTCCTTATTTGGTTCTCCACTGAAGTGAAGATACCATCTAAATTGGGGGGGAGGAGTCCTTTCTGTTTTGAGTTCAGGGAATTGAATACTTTGTTAGATTATTTTGTCCCAAATTTCATAAAGGTCCTGAATTCAGGATCATAAAGATGGAAAATACACAATCATCAAAATCCGTGAGGATTAGAGTTATGCTTACTCAATATTATCTTCCCCATGGTCACTGCAATAGTGTCACCATACAGCAAGTTTTAATATGCACTGAATTGACCAAGAATGAAAGCAAAATTAAATCATACTCTATGTTGTTTTGGTTCATATTACATACAGTTGGGGTAATACTACGGAAAAAATGAGTAAATTACTCGTAGAATGTAATATAATGCCTGCTATTTTGTATATATTTCAATTTAAGCTTTTAAGCTTTTTTTAAAGATTTATTTATTTTTCTTGCAAAATCAGATACACAGAGAGGAGGAGAGACAGAGAAGACGATCGTCTGACTGATGATTCACTGCCCAAGCAGCCGCAATGGCCAGAGCTGCCCTGATCCGGAGCCAGGAGCCAGGAGCTTCTTCCAGGTCTCCCCTGTGGGTGCAGGTTCCCAAGACTTGGGGCCATTCTTGACTGCTTTCCCAGGCCACAAGCAGAGAGCTGGATGGGAAGCAGGGCTGCCGGGACATGAATTGGTGCCCATATGGGCTCTGGACACGTTCAAGGCGAGGACTTTAGCCACTAGGTTACTGCGCTGGTCCCAGCTCTCTTTCCAGGAGAAAATATACCCCCGGTGACATAAAAACTGAGAAGCACATTCTAAGAACTAATATTTTTCAATGTTCTTTAACTCTTGAGTACAGCTGTGCATTACTTAGCAAGATCTGTGCCTAGTGATATCATGACAGTTTTATGTACCACAATGACTCTCCCATGTTTGCAAAGATGCTAGTACAACCTGCCCAGTCACCAGTCATATAAATTTAATACATGTAATTAATAGCATCTAACCTTACTAATGATAATAAAGAGAATATTTCTGCTTCATGTATTTATTATACTTTCAAGTCATTGTCTTATATTGCATGTTGTACACTGATGGGAAAAAAAAGTTTATTGTACAATTAGATGCTATGCAATGGCAATGCAGACACACACACACATCTCAAGTCTACTACACTTCCTGATTGCTTCCAGCCCATATGATTGATCACACCATTACTGTTTGTGTAATGCACTCTGTGATGTTTGTACAATGAAAAAAATTCCCTCATGATGCATTTCTCAGAACATAACCTAGGCATTAACAGATTCTAATAAGTCATGATGTATTTGTATTTATTAATTTTGTTTCTAATTTTTAAGTATGAATACTTCAATTACTGTTTAATTTGTCTTTAAATTTTTATGCAAAACAGATGACTGATCATTTTCAGTTTTTTTTTCTAACATCACTATAGCAATTTCTGTAAAAATGCCAAAAAAAGTGCTAGCAGGGAGACAAGGGAGAAATAACTATCCAAAAGATGGGAGCACTCTTTCCTTGTCAGCTTTGAATTGATTTCATAAACATTTTCTTTTCTTTTTTCTTTTTCTTTAAAATATTTATTATTATTGGAAAGCCGGATATACAGAGAGGAGGAGAGACAGAGGAAGATCTTCCATCCGATGTTTCACTCCCCAAGTGAGCCGCAATGGGCCGGTGCTGAGCCTATCCGATGCCGGGAATCAGGAACCTCTTCCAGGTCCCCCTCGCGGGTGCAGGGTCCCAATGCATTGGGCCGTCTTCGACTGCTTTCCCAGGCCACAAGCAGGGAGCTGGATGGGAAGTGGAGCTGCCGGGATTAGAACCGGCGCCCATATGGGATCCCGGCACGTTCAAGGCAAGGACTTTAGCTGTTAGGCCACGCTGCCGGGTCCCATACACATTTTCTTTACCAGTTCTATAACTTACTGAAGAGACTGATAGCTGTGATACAGTGCCTGAGCTGTTGGGAAAAGAATCTGTATATGTAAGAATCTACATATGTAAGCCTATGTAGTTCATTCATAATTTGGCACCTTTGAGAAAAAAAAAAGAAGTAAAATGACTTACTTTGAGGCTTTTAATATGACATTTAACATGAAAAGTAGTAACATTCGAAGACATAAAAATTTATTTTGTGATTGAAAATTTCCCTATGAATTCATAAGGAAAATTCTATTACAGTAGTATGGTATCATTATTGCTTTGGTTTTGATTTTTATAAATTTTCCTTTTCATAATTTTTGTAAAGAATAGATAATAATGCAAGAAAATAATAATAATATTAGAATACCATTTTACTTCTAAACTACTCTAAAGCTAGTATGATAATATATGAAACAGTATTTCAACAAGTTATACATTTATAAAAATATGACCTTAGCTAACAGACTGCTTTTTAACACTTATTATCATAGTTGTATCTACCAAGTAAGTAAAATATGCAATTGGTGCTTTTTCCTATACCTGTATTGGAAGATGGCTCTCTGCCTCCCATCCTTCCCCCGTCTACTGCATAGCAATAATACCCACATCTTGACTGTAATTTCAAGGTACAAAAGTGTGTGCATTTTTTTTTCTGGTGAAGACCTATCACATTGTTCCAGAGGATGCTCATTTTATACGTATGTGCATTATTTAATATTTATTACTCCATAGAAAAATTCACCTTTTTCAGATGTAAATACAGTTCATGGAAGATGTTCTGCAGAAGGGTTTTACGCATTAATGGTGGTCCTTTACCATCTTCAGTTATACTGTTAAATTATTTTGGGAAGGTGGTTCCAACGACTTGCTACTTAATGGATAAAATCTAAGGCATCCACAGCAGTTTTGTCAGGAGGTCAGAGTAGGAGGAAATTACCAATCTTGGTAAGGCTGTAAAAAGTCTTGAGATATAGACTACTTTTTATTGAAGCCTATTGGAACCTGAAATTCAGGTTATTAGTACTAATTTGATTCATTTGCTATACCTCTCTATTTTAATAAGGGCCAGCACAACGTATTTGTTGAGAATCATGGTCATATGGAAGCCCAGGGCATAATTTGATCCATATAACACTCTTGGATTTAAAGTTACAGCAACTCAATGGAGCATAAAATTGAAAACTTCTACTCTTCTTTACTATATAAATAGGACATACAGATGAGCCTGCACTGGTGATTTTACCAGGTTTCTCTTCTAAAAGCTTACGGCCATGTCAGCTTTTGCAGTTGTTTGCTATGTGAATGAATGTTGTAAGCTCACAGTTGCAACATCGTGATGAAAGTTGTAATAGTGGGAAATGATAATGGGAAAAACAAAAGAAACCTCAACTGTACTGAACGTTGCTGGAGAGTTAGAAAAGATGGGTTAATATTCTTTCAGCTCCATTAGCTTAATGGTAGAGGAATATGTTTATGTGCACACAATGTGTGTTTGTGTGTGTGTGCATGCACACACGACTTTGTCCTGCTCACAGTTGGTGGAAGATAGATTGGCAGTAACAGCTGCCACCAGTGTCAACAATCAAGTACAATGAAGTGTGGCAACCCCCCAACTGTTTTCCATTCAAATGAGTTATGAGTTCTCACTGTTCAGAATCACTCTCATTAAAGAAAAAAAAATCATACATCGAGTTGTGAGAATTGGGGAATATCCACCTGGCAGTAAAATTTTCATGCTTTGAAAAAAAACTGGAAAAACAATTATATTAGATCAATCAAAGTCACTAGAAAATGTTAAACTGAGAAAAAGGTAGTGAGAAATAGCAACCAAAAAAAGCAATCCAGGCAAACCCATTAATGAGAATGAGTGTCAGTTTTTCTTGGTTGAAGAACTCCGCTACAATGGATTAGAACACGGAGCACCGTATCAGAAATGCAGAGGCAACTGCACAGAGGCAAGGGGTCCACTTGACCGCCAACATCAAAGCCTCCTTGGAGAAAAAAAAAATGCTTGGTTACTTGTAGCTTAATCCAACATTACACACTTCTTTCAAACATCAAAAATGCTGCTTGGCTGTCGGATGGCTGGGCATTCTTGCTACTAATCCAGTCTTAATTATAAAAAGGTTATACCCCCTCAGTTTCCTGGCCTCTACACCACCAAATGTTTGCTCCATGGAAAATAGGTGAAAGGGAATTAAGGAATAACATAAGGTGCTTGCTATTGTTACCTGTGGAGTGATCGCAGCTTGTCACTATGTTCTGGAAACATCTAGACATGAAGATCTTTGCATAGAAATACAAATTCAACTTCACATTTTCTCTACATTGTGTTAGAAAATTTATTTCTTCCCCCCACTTTCAGTTTTCTAAATATCTTTAAACTTATTCCTAGCCCAAGATGTCTTAAATGGAGTAATGTCCCACAGGCTACTTCACCTTACTTGTTTAAAAACTAAAGGCCACATATTTCTTTGCAACCAGTTTTTATCCACAGAATTGATTTGTGGCCTCCTTCTACCCTCAGGTCTAAAAGTGCAGGTCATTTGTGCCTATTTACTTGAACTTGAATGAATGATGTCAGCCTACAAAGTCACATAAATTGCCTATAGAGCAAAACAAATAGATTATTTCAAGCAATTTTCAGAAATGTAGGTTTATAACGTCTAACTTTTTCCCTGGTGATCTATATAATTTGTACTTTCTCTTCCCATTTCATCTCTCTAAATGCTTGTAGACAATTAACATGTATCTTGTTTAATTGTCTCTCCTCTAGCCTGAGCATGTTCAATCCTTGCCAGCCTGTTTTATTTCCAAACCTTTTATCAGTTCAGTCACTGTCCTTTGAACTTGCTCCATTTGTCTTTCTTTTCAAACATATGATATCCAAAACAACAGCACAACATGCCAGTAGTCCTTGATGGAATAACTCAAAGCAGTAAAGGAGGGTTTTTTTTTTTTTTAAGCTTTCTACGTTTATGGCCCAACATCTGTAACACCAGAGCCTTTGGTACCATAAAGTCCCCTCTATCATGAACAGATGATGCTTTCACAAAATCATTCACATCTAATCAGATCTGATTTCAAGCAACTTTTCTAATGCAATAAAAATCATCCTGTATTAATATCTCTTTAATAGCACTTATAATCACTCCTAATTTTCTGTTGCTCATCAATATTTTTATTAATATTTTTGGTTATCTTTTGGATAGTGCTTCCAATTTATGACACATTATTGAAGTTTAAAGTAGAGAATACAGAGAACAAGGTACATTTTCATCAAAAATGACATTAGTCTATTAGCAATTATTCTGGTGCCCACAAGATCAAGAATAATAGGCTATCCATCTTTAAGTAGTTTTCATCTAATCCATTTTTCTCTGGTTTCTCTATAAGAATGCCACCCTCTGATTTTTGAAAGAAGACAGGTGCTAAATGACAGCTGCACTGGGTCTCTTCTGGCAGTCTCTCAGGAATGAGAGGTTTTTATCATTATCTCCTCCCTTAACCTGATTCCTAACTCTCCCTGTCTTCACGGACCCTAGATACATCATAGTTAAAATGGAAAAGACTAAAATCCAAATTGGATCATAGAATTGTTAACTATCGATACAGCTTTTACTAGTGAATGAATGATGACCTTAACATACGTGTTTTTAAAGAACTGTTACAGTACCAATCTGTTCATTTATAATACTGAAGGTGCTGGAATACTTATAAATAATACAACTCATGTATACTGTTCATTTTTTAAAAAGCTCAAATTTATTTTAAGTTCTATTGGACTTTGGAAAATGAGGCTTTCATGGAATCTAGTATTATTTTGGGATGATGTCATTGTAAGAAATAGTTTTAAGAAATTAATAAACTAATTTCTAAGATACTTGATTTTTTGGAGCAGAAATGTATTTATGTTGTAAGAAATGTTAATTAACTATGTCTATGTGTATTAGCTACCCAGGAAACATCTACCTTTTCCAAATACCTGCTAGTATGGCTGGATAGTTGGAAATTAAATCTATTAATTCTTTTTTTATTGATTACATTGCATTATATGACACAGTTGTATAAGCATTGGGATTCCCCCCACTCCTCCCTAAACCCTCCCCCCATGGTGGATTCTTTAAGTAGGCTCATGATAATTTTTTCTAGTAAAGTATCCCTTGTAGTTGAAGGAGATAACTTTATAAGCTGAGTGATAAGCATATAATTATTTTGTTCTGTTTAAAATATTTATGTAGATTTTATATTCTGCTCCATGAAATTCCTGTGATTATTCTCCTAAGAAAGTAGTAGTTTGCATTCAATGCAAGGTAAATGCTTACCGCGTTCTTACTGGAGCATCTAATAATTTCTGATAGGAATGACTCACAAGGCCCAAACAGTGATCAACACCTGGTGGGTGCAAAACAAATGTTTGACAAACAACAGAAAGTAGAGCTTGAAATCTGACATGTCGACAAATATCTTGTTAGAGTTACAAGCCAGTCTAGATTATCCTAAAATCTGCCAAGATCAGCAAAATTATACTTCTACACAACAAATGGCTAAATACTAAAATGAAATAGACACGAGACAGCTGAATGGTACCTTATAGCCATTTTAAGGTATATAGCAGCCGGTCCTGTATATAAGCTAAAATTGAAATGTCAATGAGCTAATCATAGGTTGTGGTTAGGACTTGCTTTTTTTTTTTTTTTTTTTTTTAACATACTGGTTACTCAAAACCATGTCAATTCCATAATGTTACAAATTGCTGTTAATGTTATATTGGGACTCTTAATTGACTGGGACGATATTCTACCAGCTCTAACTTCGGGCCAGAAATGGTCTCCCCAAGAAACTGTTCAACCCATCTGGACAATAAGTAGCTGGACTCTATGCTTGGTATATGTTTGCAAGGAAAGAATCTTGATTGAAGTTGAACTGTAATACTGCATCAAGGTGGAGGAATCCACCAGAGGGGAGGGGAGGGGGAGGGGTGGGGAGATTCCCAGAGCCTATGAAACTGTCACATAATGCAAAATAATTAATGAAAAAAATGTTTGTTGAAAGACTAATTTAACACTGTGTAGCTGCCTGTGACTGGCATAGTAATCTCAGGTATGTTATATTTCCATGTGTGATGTTGGCATTGAGAGCATCTTTGTAGTCCAGAATTATTCTTTTCATCTTGCAATGGCTTAGTCATATAATCAATTTGAAGAAATAAGCCACGCCACTCAATTTCACATACTTCTGATACAGCCTTAAACACAACGCACATAATATGAGTTTGCTTTTGGTTTTGTTCATTTAACTGGCCAAGGAGAAATGAAGAACCAGCCTAAGGGCAGACACTGCGCATTATCTGTCTTTCTAGTTCTTCTGGACAAAAGACTGAAGAAATGAACTAATTACTCAATAACTGGATGCATGACTTCAAATCAGAAAGCAGGTTAAGATTAAGTTGTTCTTACATGTATTCATTATGCTTTTCAGACTCTTTACAATTTGGCAATTTTGCTATCTTATATTCCACTTTGGAATATACTGACTAACAGAGCAAATGCTTGGTATATAGGACAATACAGAGAACAAAATGAATGCAGCACTTTATCCACAGGAGTAGGCTTTTGTAGCTTAATAGTGTTCAATAAAGTCTGATCATCAGTACTTGCTTTATCCTATAATTTTAGCAATCCCCCCACGTCAAACACATAGGTCCGAACACCAAAGTCACTTTAATCTCTGTTCCCTTCTGCGGTTCCTTCCTGTAGAGTACTGTGTTCTTCTGCTTCACCTGTTTTCACTCACATGGAGCCCAAATTGAACCTTCTCGCTCCCAAGCTCTCCAGGATTGTGAATCTGTTTCGTCAAGGATAAAGGCAGTTGATATGCAAAAATGAGTATATCTAGCAGTATTTTATTCTGCATCATTCACAAATCATCACAAGGATTTTTAGTCTTTCTCCCCAGATTCTTATATTCCCTAGGATTGAGCTTTTATATAGACAGACAGATCGGAAGTATTCAAATACATTTTCAACAGGTTTATACCCATCTGTCTTTAAGAATTCTCTAAGTTTTGTTTTTTTCTTTAGACTATTTGGTAAGGAATCTTATGAAAACATGGTAAGAAGAAGATATGATTTTTAAAATTGTTCCTACTACAAATTATTTAAAAAGTCTCTATCTTGCAAACTTTCATTTGGCTGCTTATTGGAATTAAAACTAACATGGTTTAGCCAAAATTTGAAATGTTCTCATATTTCTTTGATCTCTGGGATCAGTTCTGTAGTTCTGGAAGACTGTAAACTTCATAGGAGTCATTTTGCAGGAAATTGCAAATTATTCTGCATCAACTTTCTTTGTCTCTTATTCAATTCTGCCCTAACTTAAAAGTCAGAAAGACTTTTTTCCTGTCCTCAGGGCTGCTGTAAATTGATTTGCGAGTGGGAGAATTGCGAGGAAGGGGAAGTGCTCCTCAACATCACATTAAAATCCCTCCTCACTTTCTAAATCCCTCCTCTATTCTGAGCGTACATTCTTCAAATGAAAGGAACTTGTTTTATTCTATTTTTGAGTATACTTTACTTAGAGTACATTTAGATACATTTAAAATTTTCCAGCATTGTTCTTTTTAAATTTAGATATAGTATTACCATTTATATATTAGTTATATTGCACAAATACTTTCCAGAAGTTACAGCTATATCCTCTACTGTTTACTTAGTACTTGTTTCAAAAGAAGATCGAATTAATCTTCTCAAAAGAACCTCAAGTACCGGTGTTTCTTGTCTGTTATTATACTCATAGAAGATTACCGATGTCCTAGAAAGACAAAAAGTCTAAACTCCAAAGGGAGAACACAATGTGCTGTTTTCACATCTTGGCCGACAATAATAGCTGAAGGGTACAGGAGCCTGTGAAGATATGATTTCAAGTTTCCCAAAGCTTTGTTGGAGGTATAGAAGAAATAGTCTAGACATGATACTGGATTAAGAACTAACAACACGAAGTTAGTGGATTATCACAGCAGGAAAGAATAATCTTTGGAATACTTTGTTGGGCTTACCTTGTATGTCAAATGTCAGCTCTTTTTTCTGCCCATTTTCTAAAGACAATAACAT
The DNA here is from genome assembly GCF_030435755.1 of Ochotona princeps. NCBI lineage: Eukaryota > Metazoa > Chordata > Mammalia > Lagomorpha > Ochotonidae > Ochotona > Ochotona princeps. The sequence continues at coordinate 35,025,280 of NC_080838.1, forward strand.
TGTTGATAGTTTTGCCTGAGCATTTCCAAGGATGCTTTGTTGGGACCAGTCTGCCTTTGGCACGTGGAGGCAGGACTGTCGCGCTGAAAAAGCAGAAAGGAAATGCCAAGGAAGGTTCTCCGAAACTATAATGTCTGTTTACATTTTTGTGTGGGTGAGCGCATTGAAGCGGCTTGTTAAGAGACAAAGCACTGAAAAGGTAGGTCACAAGCTGTTACTATCATATAACCGTTTAACTTCCACTATTTGGTGGAACTTGGCACAAGGGGCTTGTTCAGGTTTATCCTTTTAATTAGTCATTTCATTTGGTCTGCCTGGTGGAGGGGCTTATTAGAAGATTGTGTGATCATGAGAAGAGAAAGAAGTCGAAGGATGAATTTTTCCAAGGTTGCATTTTACAGACACTTGAGATAAGCAGCCCGGATCTTTATAGGAATGAGCCATTACGGTATCTCAGTGCCTTTTTTATATGCTTCCATTTTGCTATTTCTACAATGCAGACACCAGGAAAACAAAAAATTCCTTTGAGAAACTTTAGGGTAGAGTACGATATTGGAAGTAGAATGTGTTTTGATAGCTAGTGTTTTGTGCTTTGGTGACTTCTCTGCTTGGCATGCCTACATTCCAAATTGGGGGGCTTGAACTCAAGTCTTTGCTCTGCTTCTGACACCAACCTTCTGCTAACACGCACCAGAGATGCTAGCAGACAGCACTTCCACATGGCTCCCTCCAACTCATGTGTGAGCCCAAGATTGTTTTTGTTACTGGCTGAGGGCTGGCCCAGCCCTGACACTACAGAGCATTTGTGTAGTGTGGCAGTGGATGGAAGCTCTCTGTATCTCTCTTTCATATAAACAAACAAACAATAATTTTAAAATGTATGGGGAGGAGGAGCTAAATGCGTCATTCTAACACTGTACAAGTGGAACTTCCATCTATTTTTTAGTAGCTAACAGCAATATGTATGGTAACATATTCACTATAGGACTGCTACATTTCTTTCTTTCTTATTTCATTCCTTACTTTTCGCCTTAGACTGAAATGGCTATTTCTCAAAGTGAATAAGTTTCTAACCATAAGTGTTCCTTAAGTATTACATAATTTCTGAAAATGAAGAGTAAAAGCAATAGCTGGGTAATTATCTTGGTAGTTCAGTGGTCCCTGCCTTGCAAATCATCTCTAAAAGACAAGTAAATTTAGTGTGTGAGTGTACTTTGTTTGACCTGTGTTCCTCAGTGAGCATGATAATTTTACCTACCTATCTGCTTGTGGAATTTCACTGTTTAAAGGTTATTCTTCTTTCTGTCCGGATGATGTATAGGCATGTTGCACTTTGTTAAAAAGTTACCATTTTTCACTGCAAAGCTATTTGCATTCCTAGGGTAGTTGAAATGATTAGTGTAACATTATTTATAGCTATATAGGTAATACTATAAATAAAAGACATTCTGATGGGAATTTTTCCCTTTCATATTTCTGTTGATCATAATTTCCTTAATTTTTTTTTCTTCTTGGCACAGCTTCCTAAGGCATTTTCTTTGCTCCACTTTGACATGATTGAGCTAAATCACTTGAGCAATTTAAAATTATTCATATATAAGATGAGTAAATTCCCTTTTCTAGGCAACTGTTCTTGAACATTATATCATCCTTTTGAGTTAAAGCCAATTGAAGATATAAACTTCAATCTGTTTGATTATAGTCAAGAAATAAGAACACAGCCAACTCAAGAGAAGAACAATTAAATATTTTTATAATGTTAAGATTTTTTTTAAAAGATTTATTTTATTTTTATTACAAAGTCGGATATACTGAGAGGAGGAGAGACAGAGAGGAAGTGGAGCTGCCGGGATTAGAACCAGTGGCCATATGGGATCAAGGCGAGGACCTTAGCCACTAGGCCACACTGCCGAGCCCAATGTTAAGATTTTTAAATGTTGGGAAATTATAGCTTCGTGTCTTACATTTTTAGCTCTGCTACTATACCACCTTACTGACTTCATGATTCATTTCATGCTTTTAAATTCGTGAAGAGTTTGAATGAGAAATATTTCATTAAACATAACTTAAACACAGAAAAAAGTTCTGATTTAATTTTTTGAGGGACACTGAAGATAGAAAGTGATATTTTAAATTACATGTATGTTGCAGGTGTATACTACTCTGTGTGACACTGAGACTAGGTGGGGAGAAAGATCAGTCAGAAAAGTCCAGTGAGCTGATCTTGAATAATCAGGTGAACTGATCAGCAATACTGGGATTAGAAATAAAAGAACTAATGAAAGATTTCTCATAATCTAAAAGGATTGGAGTTAGAGACTGGACTTTGAAGGAAATGGAAAAGAGAAAATGAAGAAGACACATTGTTCATAATCTGAAATGTTCTAACCGTTTCATGTCACTCACTTCCATGGCAGAACATCAGATAGGTTTCCACAGGAAGATACTTTCTGTTTGAACATGAGGTATCTCAGGTGCATATAGTATTTTCTCATGGTGCATTTTTAGACATCTAGTGACATAGATCAGAAGCATGTGCAAATCTAATGAAATATAGAATGAAATGTAGTTATTGTGAGGCCTCTGATAAAAGAAGGAAGAGGAAGACTTCTGAAAGAAGATAAAAATGTGGCTGAAAGCATCCAACTCTTCCAGCCACCTAGTTATTCCTTTCCTATTCCTCGATTACCAAAGAATTCAGAACATAAAGAGGCACATCTATGTTTTCTTGGGATGGAAACTCTACAGCAGCATAAAATTTTGAAACAAAATTCTGCCTGCCACTCCCTTTCTCTTTGATCTTACATTGTTTTCTAACTAAAGTTTCTCACTATCTATAATCATGTGTATTTATATGCTTACTTATTTATTGTCTCATTAGAATTTGTAAAGCATGAAGTGTAAGATTTATATGCTTCTGTGATTATGGTATCTACAGCTCTCAGAAAATAATTGCTTAAAGAATAAAAATTCTATATAACAAACTTTTGAGAACATTCAGTTAAATACCATAAGTTAATGGAAAGTGAAAAGGACTGTAAGAATTTTAGAAATTTTTAGTCTAGCAAAAAATAGTGTTCTTGGACATTCATCAAGGGAATATCAGCAAAGGCCAATGCTACACATTGGGCAAGACTTGGTTTGCAAACCTGTGTAAATTTAAATCTCAAAGATGCAAGTTCATGATAGCAAGAGGTTGGAAACCTAATTCAGTTATAGTATGTTCAAGATATCCCAATGGGTGATCCTTATTAAACTAGTACCATGCCATTGAAAGATAGCTCTTGCAGGCTGGTTTATTATGAAAAAATCAAGTTGAGACCAGGCACTCTATTTTTCTGGGTTTAATGTATGATCCTACCTCTACATGAGCTCCACCATTGCCAACTCCCACCTACAACACAGGCCTTGTAACAGGATTGTCTAGTCATGTAGTCTGAGCCTTCGGACCCTTCAGCCAAAATAGTCATTTATTGTTCCTTAACAGTTTATTTTAGGCATTTCATTATAACAATGTAGCTCTGACAAACATAGCCAATTTATCTTCTCTTTGTGAGATAGCAGAGAAGAAGCAGAGATGGTAACACGAGAGCACTAGTGAAGGCGCCACATCCGTCAGACTCCCACAACCAGCCGGGAACTGGTGCAGCTGCATAGCTTTCACTTGAAGAGTCAGAGGAATAGAAAACTTACACAGTCTGTTTTAGGGGATAGATTCTGACCTCACAAAAATTTGTCAAGCATCTTCTCAAGGGAACACAAATAATGAGCAGAAAATCTAAATCACAGAGCTTCCTTTAGCAAGGGACCAAAATCAAAATGAGCAGAAAATGTGCACAGCTTTATTTATTTATTTTTTTTTACAGCGTTTTTCATTGGCGCAAGACCTATCAAGTATTCTGGGATCAGAAGTTGTATATCTAACCAAAAGGAAATGTCACATTTATTAAAAGAAATCTAGTATTTGATAAAAGAATAGTATGGAATTGATAAACGTGTTACTGTAATAAAAACACGTATTTTTTTAATCTATTTTATTGTATTGTTGACAATCTTTACATAGTTAATTACAGTTAAAGAAAGTAAAAGGAAAAAAAGAAAAAAAAAAGGTTCAGGGGGATAGGGAAGTGGGTAATACTATTATGTCCATATTGTTTCCGTCATGTATCTGAGGTAAAGGGGGATATTGAGGGAGAAGCCCCACCCGGTTTCCCGCCCACCCTGAGTCCCGGATGTGGGGCATGCTCTGAGATATGTGCTCGAGTGGTGCTAATAGTTCTCCGGTTATGAATCGCTGCCAGTTCCGCTCGATGAGGTCGTCCACTGATTGATATGGTCCATTATAAAGTCTCCGTTTGCCCTATATTTCGCTGCCAACATATAGCTGAGATGAATGATTGATCTGCTCTGTCTTCTGTCTTTTCTTGATTAGAGTTCTGAGTCCAGCAGTTCGATTGGGGAGATCTCCAAAGAAATTTTGAGGTATTCCCAGACTAGTTTCTTGTATGTTCTAGCAAGCACAGGGCCCGGCACAGTCCATCACCCCGATCAGCTGGTGGTTGCAATTGCTGGGTTGGTTCTGTTGTCAGTCCCAAGTTGCACTGGAACCAATGGGTGTTGCAGTCCAGTCTGGTTCAGCCCTTACATCAACTAGTGGGAGCTGCAGCCTACCTGGGGCAACCCACAATAACCCCCACCAGGCCCACCCCCTACCCTGGTTTGCCAGTATGTGTAGCAGTAGAACAGTCTGTCCCCCATCCCATTTGGCTCTTGTACTTGTCAATGGGTATTAAAGCTTAGTTCTATCTAACCAACTCAACCATCCAACCCTCACGGGTGTTGTTGAGTGCCTCTCTATCTAGCCATCCCAGCTCCCGTCCTAGTTTTCATGCCCTCCCACGGGAATAGTGACCCAAGAAGGGGGAACCCACTTTTTCCCTCCCAGGTCTCTCTGTCCCGGTTTATGCACTCTTTAGGTGGTTCTGTGATTTGACTTGACAGAATTAGTCCCCAGTGCCAGCTTCTGCGGCTATGCTCATACATCCCTCACCCACTCTAATTTATGCTTGCACCAGCAGGAATAATCAGCCCAGCCTGGCTTTTCCCTGGTCTAGTCCACATGCAGCGCACAGGTGACGTAGCCTTGCTTAGTCTGGTCTGTCTCTATCCCAGCCCACGCTCTCCAGTGGGAGTAGCTGTCCAGCGAGGGGACCAGCCCCTTAATCCCCCCGCCGGTTCTGCCCCTCCCTTCCTGGATCTCACGTGTGCTGGTTGGATGCTGTATTCATATCCAGTACAGGCAACCACACCCTGGCATTCCATAATGTGTACTTGTTTTGTCGCGACCAAACCCGGCTCATCTCACACTCTGTTCTGGTGATCGGATTTGCCAGTGGGTGACATGAACTGATTCAGCCTGGTCTGCTCCTGACCCATGCTGAATGTATGCCAGTGGGAAACTTTCCATGGCCTATTCTGGGCTGTTTCCTATCATGCTTCTTGCGCTAACCTGCAGGGACTGTGTCCTGCCAGAGGAAAAAACACGTATTTGTGAAAGTAGAAATTATATTGGAAGACACAGTCAGGATAATAGATTGTTAAAAAATAGAATGCATGAAATAGAAAATTAACTAATGAATTCTTCCATACACAGAAAAGAAAAAAAACTGATTAATGAAAAAGAGAAAAGAAAAAGACTCAGGAAATTTAATAATTCTAAGAAGAAAAGAAAGTGGCATTTTTAAAAGAGCACAAATGCACAATATACATAGTAAGCATTCCAAGAACAATAACAAAGAATAAAAAGCAAAGTTAAAAAAACAAAATGGATATAGATATAGAACATTATTGACTTTGAAATTAATCATAGAAGAAATTTCCTAATTTAAAGATAAGCTTTCGTACAGATCCAGAGAATGGAAGTGTATTTTTTGCCTTTTTATGCAAAAATGAAAAATATTTATAGCAATGCAAGTTCTTCAGTAAGTTCATGAAAAATGCATTTATTAAAAAAATCATTACTTTCAACTCTTTTTATTCAAATAAGTTTATTAATTCCAATTGAAGTTACTATCTTAAAACTGTCAGGTTAACAAAAGCTGAACAAAAGTGATTTCATTCATGTTGTTATGGATCTTGGAAAACACTCTGGAAAGCCCAAAGCTATTCTTGAAAAGACTCATCCATCTTTTATTTATTTGAAAGCCAAAGAAAGAAGAGGGAAAGAGAGAGTATAAAAAAGAGTGAGTTCTCTTCCCTCTCCTGGTCTGTCTCCTGGTTCACCTCTCAACTGACTGACACCATCATGGCTGTGCCAGGTTGAAGCAAGGAGCCTGGAACTCCATTCCGGTCATCCACCCGGGTGACAAGAGTACAAGCAATTGGGTGGTTCTCCACTGTCTTCTCAGAACATTAACAGGGAGTTCAGTTGAATGTGAAACAGCCAGGACTTGCACCAGTGCTCAGGTAGGATGCAGGTCTTGCAGGTAATAGCTTAACTAGCTGAACCAAAATGACAGCCCCACATCCCCAACCAACACTCCCTCTGTCCCAGTCATTCTGAGTATGAAGCAACCAGGATAATAATGACGCAGGGTGAGAAATGCCTGTAGGTTTTGACTTACAGATTGGCAAAGATAAAATTAACACACCTTGAGTATTAAACTATGTGTAAAGTTGAATAATTTGTTTTATAGCTCAATGAAATTGATAGCTACCTTCAAAATGAATCACATATTATTATATTCAAATTGTCTAGCATAAATTCTTCCATCTCAACGTGGTTGTCACTGAATTATCTGTATCTCCAGCAAAACTTGCTGCTTTTCATACATCCTTATGTTGGAGCCCAGAGGCACAGTTTTGCAATCACTATCCTACCAAGCCAGCAATAAAGAAGCATTAAGCTTCCTTTTCATCCTTCTCTATTGACCCATCCACTCCATACGTTGACTCAGTCTGCAAAATCTGTCAGTATTGTCTTACACTGGCTCCCAGATGTGTGACCACCCGCCCAGAGTCTCTCATAATCTCCATCTCACTACCTTGTTATTTGCCTGCTTAAACATCTCTTTGTCCCTGGTTGTTCCTCACACTCATCTGCCTTGATTCTTCCTTGAATGCATTCGGAAGAATGTTTCTCTTACATGCAATGAGCTTCAAACTAAGAGAAATGATCTGTGAGAACCTCCCCAGTGCTGCTAGTATATCCTTTCATTTCTTGCATTAGCCCTTCTCTCTGGGGGTGACTTTTTCTTTCCTAATACTTTCTTCTATATTGTTTTCATACATGCAATTAACTCTCCAATTCTGATTTACTAATCATATACTCTCAAAATTGACACTTAGGCTGTCAGATGCAAATTAAGTTTTCCACAAATTAAACAGTGAAGTACTTCCTATGTTCATAGGTAGCATAGAGCTATAGCACTCACACCGGTTTAATGTAACATGTGTCAGAGGATATTACTGCTATCACTTATTAGGTGAGGAAGCTGAGCTATAGAAACCCACAGTCAAAAAGCTCAATGTAGACACGCAAAAACAAAATGCTCTTCTACTTTACAATTAAATTGAACATGTCCGTGATTTGACATTTCTGCTACACAGTAAAAGCTGCAAAATAAATAATAATAATAATAATAATAATAATAATAATAATAATAATAATAAAATAAGTCTTACAACTAAAAGGAGCCCAACAACAAAAGACTAAGGGCTGGACTTATGGTGCAACCAGCAGAACCTTCTGTTCCAGTGCTGGCATCTCATGAGTGTGGGGGAAATTTAAACTCCATGTTGTTCCACTTCTGATTCAGGTCTCTGCTGATACGTCTGAGAAAGTAGTACAAGATGGCCTACTTGCTTTGGCCCCTGCCATACAGGGAGACCTGGGTGGGGTTCTTGGATCCTGCTTTCAACCTGGAATAGGCCCAGCTCTTGTGACAATTTAGGAAGTGAATCAGCAGATGAAAAATTCTGTCTCTTTCTCTCCCCCTCTTTTTTCTCCCTCTCTTCTCTTTCTCTTTCTGTGTCATTCTGCTTTCCAAATAAATTCATAAATATATCTTTTTAAAAAAATTTTTTTAAATTTTGTTTCCTCCTCTGTCACCCTGTCTCAGCTCTGTGCATCGAGGTCATCAGTGTTAACCATAAGGACACTAGGAACGTTAGAAAACAGATACGAAGAATCACATCACACCTCACTGTGTGTTCTTAGCAGTCCTCAGTTCCTCACCTGTGGGTTTGTGTCACGGTCAGTGTTGGCAGTCACAACTTGTCTTAAGAAAAGGAAGAGAGTTGTGTATTTGGCCTACTGTTTAAAACACTGGTTAAAATGCTCACATACCATATTGAATCATCTAATTTGATTCTGAACACTGCCTCCTTGACTTCGACTAAAGCAGATTCTGGGGTAGACATGATTACCTAAGTAATTTGGTGCTTATACAAATGGGGAAATTCGGTCAAAATACTTGGTTCCAAGCTTTGATTCTGAGCACTTCTAGCCACAGTGGTTGTTAGGGGAGCAATCAGCTGATTGGAACTCTGTCAATTCACAGATTGAGTAGGTATCTTTCAAGAAACGCCCTAAGTTCTTCCCTGTAAGGCCTCGTCCACCTCTCACTTTCATTTCTTATCTTCAAAGGCCAGAGGGCAAATCTCTGATATTCAGTCTGTGATACTAGAAAATATTCTAGGTAATTCATTATCTCAACTAGAATTTATTGTCGATTCTGGTGAAAGGCCATGGATTGATACCACTTTCTGCTGAAGATATGCCTGTGATGGCTTTTATTGCCAGAAAATTTGATTCTCTAATTCTTGAATGAAACTTTCTCTTTTGAGAAAAGGAAAGGAAAATGCAAAGTTAGCTTGCTTGTAGTGAAGAAGGCTTTGAACACATGTGGCCTTGCTGATATGGAAGATGACAATGAAAATGGGACCTCATGTAGTAAAGATGATAATAGCCTTGCCTTCTGATTTTTTAAAAGATTTATTAATTTATTTGTAATTTTTTATTGGAAAGTCAGATAAACAGAGTAGAGGAGAGACAGAGAGGAAGATCTTCTGTCCAATGATTCATTCACCAAGCAGGGGCAATAGCCGGAGCTGAATCAATCCGAAGCCAGGAGCCAGAAACCTCCTACTGGTCTCCCACCTGGGTGCAGGGTCCCATTGCCTTGGGCCCTCCTTTACTGCTTTCCAAGCAAAGAAGCAGGGAGCTTGATTGGAAGTGGAGCATCCGGGGTTAGAACCAGTACCCATATGAAATCCTGGCACATATAAGGTGAAGACTCCAGTCTCTAGGCTACCACGCCAAGCCCACCTTCTTCTGATTGGAAGACAAGGTAAATGCAATGTGTCTAAGAGAAGAATTTTCTAGCTAAGACAAGTCAAGGAATGCTACAAAACCTGGACAAGCTACCAAGTCTTCTGGATGTGAAACTCTGGAGGACCATGCTGAAGAGCAGGCTCAGAGGAATGTGTCAGAACATTGAGACAGACAGCTTGTTGTGGGCAGCTTTCAGAATAGTGGCAAGAAACTCCCATACAGGGTGGGACTGAAGATGATTGATTAGGTATGGTGTGCTAGAGGAGCAGATGAACCACTTTTGAAGACTTGTGAATCAATGAACAAGACTTTTCAATAGGAAACCCAACAAGAGCTAAAAATATAATCTTATGTTTATTTTAAATTAATTCATTTCTTGTTAGCTTATGCAGTATCTCACAGTTTACTAGGTATCTTTTTTTTTTTAAGATTTATTCATTTTATTACAGCCAGATATACAGAGAGGAGGAGAGACAGAGAGGAAGATCTTCCGTCTGATGATTCACTCCCCAAGTGGCCGCAATGGGCCGGTACGCGCCGATCCGAAGCTGGGAACCTGGAACCTCTTCCAGGTTCCCATGCGGGTGCAGGGTCTCAATGCATTGGGCCGTCTTCGACTGCTTTCCCAGGCCACAAGCAGGGAGCTGGATGGGAAGTGGAGCTGCCGGGATTAGAACCGGTGCCCATATGGGATCCCGGGGCTTTCAAGGCGAGGACTTTAGCCGCTAGGCCACGCTGCCGGGCCCTAGGTATCTTATTAAACGCCCTGATTGTCATAGTTGTTTTCTATGGTGCCTTTGCTTCTCCTGTATACTAGAGAATGCTTTTCTAGCATACATTCACTGACAGTAGAAACCTTCTGTTTTCTCTACCATCTTGTGAGGCCCTGTGTAAGATTCTGCTCACAGCACCCCTGGTGGCGCTTCCTGTCTCTAACAATTTGAGTTGCCATTACTATCCCCATCCGGCCTCTCATATTGCAGGTGCTAAAGGCCTCTGATAACAAATCTCAGAATGCTGTGGCTTATTTTCCTTGTCCAACTTTCACTCCTTCCCGTGTATTTTAGTACTGACAGCAGGACAGCAGAGCTCTTCCGCCTGGGTCCAGATCTCTATAACATCAATGCTGACGGGGTAGAGTACACATATGGGGTAAGGGCTGGGAGGAAGTGGGAGTGGAGAGGGCACTCTCCGGTCCTGATCACCAGGCACACGCACTGGACGTTTCAGTTGTAGGAACAAGCTAATTGCCTTTGCACTTTAGCTGCCTTCGTACTAGTTTGTTTCATGCTTTCACAAAGAAAATCACAAATTGAATAAAAAAATTAATAAAAATTTTCAGAAAGTGCAGCTTGCTGCACATTTTACGAGGTCACATATGACATGGTAGTAGTCATGAGTACAAAGTGGTTAAGGTTTCAGTTCACATCCATCTGAACATCCACCAAATATGGGATTTGTTCCAAAGTCACTTTGACACTTTCTCAAAGTTAACTGTATAATGGAAGATGTAATAAAAGGCTTATGATGGAGGTTTTGAGGGTTTATACTTTATGGGGTTACTGGTTTGGAACTTGAAATCTAAAAGCATTTTTGACATTTTTCTGATATCTTTATTGTCTTCTTGGTCAGTCTTAAGTTGAATTCCACTTGCATTTCTCCTTTTTTTCCCTCTCCCTTCTTTGCCGCTGGGAAAATAAGGCCAATAATTCAATAAAAGAAATACTTAGCTAACAAGAAACCTTTTCAAGCAGATGTCGTCTTTTGGTGGAGAGTTATTACACTACATATATTATCATAGCTAGACCAGAACCAGTTTGAGGATAAAACTGAGTTGAAGGCTGTTCCTTCTAACTACATTTTTTCCAGAAGTAGAAAATATCAAACCAGTGAATTTCCTACTTGAGTCAACAGAAAAAAATAAAGGAAGAGGGTAGGAATTGTGGTTAGTTTAAAATTCTTGCTGAGGTAATATTCTACATCATTACTTAAATATTTACTAAAGGAATCTACAAAAATAGTAGTGAATAAAATTGTGACAAATGTAAAAAAACTCACCAATTATGTTAAAAACAAGTTTGTTCTGATAAAAAGTGATATTCTTTAGAGTAAATCTTTGTAGTTTAGGAAGATCTGCAGTCGTTATGTGAACTTTGATGAATTAGAGCATTATCAAATGGCTTAATAAATGGATCTTGAAAAACTTCTTGGAACTAGAACTAAAAACATTTATGTTGAAACAAAAACTTTAAAATCCAAACACTCAAAAATTTTATGTTTGTTGGAAAATGATTTTTTTTTTTTTTTTTACAAAAGATCCCTATAGAGAGTTCCAATATTCTGTACTAAAACATTTTCTAATTTCGTTTCCAGAAATACTTTCAAGGGCCCTTGAGCCTCTAGCTTGTTACAATTCTCAAATTTGTAGGCAACGGTTATTTCAGGACTCAGCTCGTAGTTCCTCACTGTCAGATATCCTCTGGCAGGTTAAAAATGTGTTCCAGTCTCAGAGTTTGAATAGCTATAGTCTGTAAATCTGTTACCAGTTGTCTACCACAGAGGCAGTTCTAAGCAGATTTTTCTTTATCTCCTCCCTCATCATGTGAGAGTAGTTTGTGCTGTGAAGGTCACTCAGTGACTTTTAGTTGAATTACTTACCTACAGTGCCAATACCTTAATTTCTTTTTTTTTTTTAAAGATTTATTTATTTTTTATTACAAAGTCAGATATACAGAGAGGAGGAGAGACAGAGAGGAAGATCTTCCGTCTGATGATTCACTCTCCAAGTGAGCCGCAACGGCCGGTGCTCTGCCAATCCGAAGCTGGGAACCAGGAACCTCCTCCGGGTCTCCCACATGGGTGCAGGGTCCCAAAGCTTTGGGCCATCTTCGACTGCTTTCCCAGGCCACAAGCAGGGAGCAGGATGGGAAGTGGAGCTGCCGGGATTAGAACTGGTGCCCATATGGAATCCCGGGGCGTTCAAGGCGAGGACTTTAGCCGCTAGGCCACGCTGCCGGGCTCCAATACCTTAATTTCAATGTCAGTTCATGTACACAACGTGATACCACTATCTTACACAATAGTGTTTATATAAAATTATTACAGAAAAAATCTGTAGAGTGGATTTAACCTTGTGGGTCACATGCACTCTAGACATTAGATATTAGTAAACATAAATATTCTTCACATTACCAAATTTCTATAGATATTATATTTATCCATGCAAGCCTTACATGACTTATTGTTTCTTTAACTATTCTATTGATTGCATTTGAAAAGCAGTGACACAAACTCAGAGAGACATAGATAGCCCTCCCTCACCCTAACTGCCCCCTCTCACAACAGACGCAGACACATAGGACAGATCTTCCAATGTTCTTGATATATATATATATATTTTACAAAACCCAAAGTTGGGCCAGACTAAAACCAAGAGCCAGGAACTCGAAGGAGGTCTTCCATATGGATGACAGTGAGTCAACCATTTGAGCTGTGATCCGCTGCTTTTTATCGTGCACATCAGCAGGGAGCTGGAACTTGAGAATCAAGACCTAGGATATGTGTCACAAGTGGCATCATTTGTTCCTAAAACTTTGTAATAATTTAAAGACAAAAGATTTCATATATTTCATATATATGATTCTAAGACACCAACGATGCTTCTAAACTTTCTCACTCCCTCAATTCTCTTCCTTCTGTCCATTCTTTTATTCTCTAATTTTTGCAAAAATACTTTCAAACTACTCTATAATCCCAGGCTGAATGCAGAACTAACCGTAACATGCAACAAGTAAAAAGCAGAAAGACAAGAGTTCCCCAGAAATATACACAAGAGTAAAAAACAATCATACCACAAGATGTCAATTTCAAATTTATATATTTTTTGCATTCTGTGTTAAGCCAACATTTTAGAGAAAAATGTATGATGTTTATATCTTTGAGACTGGCTTACTTTATTACAAACAGTGGTTTCCAGTTGCATCTATTTTGTTTCAAAAGACAGGATTTCACTATTATTTTATAGCTGAGTGGCATTCCCTAGGGCATATAGACCATATCTTTTTATTCAATTATTAATTGATAGAGATCTGGTTGATTCCATAACTCAGTTTCTGTGATTTGAGCTGCGATAAACATGAGTGTACAAATAACTCTCTTGTATGCTTACTTGTGTGGCAGACCTATATCCTTCATTAGTATTATTAAGGTCTATGTATCTTTAGATTAATCAAAATGTCTTTTAAATGGACAGGAGCGCTGAAATTAGGTACATGTGCATTCACTACCATCACTTTGAATTGAACCCTTTATAGTAAATAATGCCTTTACTTGTCTTTTCAAACTTCATTTGCTTTAAAATTTATTTCATCTGACATTAGGCTGGCTATTCCTGCTTGTTTTTGCTTTCCATTATCATGTATTTCTGGTGAGAAGTGTTTCTTATCAGCAGCCTATAGATGTGTATTGTTAATGCATTCAGGAAGTCTGTATCTTTTAGCTGGAGATTTTAGGACATTTAGATTCAAGGCTATTATTGATAGCTAATGAATTGGCTCTGCCATTTCCCCATAAATTTCCTACTTGTTTGCCTGGGTTTCCTTTGTACTTTTACAAGGAGACTTTCTGCCTTCACTTTCTTTTATGATGATATTATCTTTATCTACTTCTTTGTGTTACCTACACTTTCATATCATTGGTAAAATTGGATTCAAAATGAAAGATTCCTTAAATTTCAGTTGTTTTCTACTGGTTTTCATTTCAGTTTCATTTTTTAATCAGACCTTTGCTGAGTGCACAATTCTGAGTTGACAGGGTGTTTGTTTTTACTTTGATTTTGTCTCTATTCTCTCCTAGCCTATAGTTTGTGATGAGAATCATCTGCCTAATTAAAGATCTTCTAAAGATAATTTGGCATCTCTGTCATGCACATGTAAGAATATTTTCTTTAAGTTTTGCCTTCGAAACTTGACTGTAATATCTCATAGTGACAATCTTTTCCCATTACGTCTATTAGTAGTAGCTCTGTGTTTTCTATGATCATGGATGTCCCTGTTGCTTTGCATATTAGGAATGTTTTTTGCCGGTTTTCCATTAAATTGTTATTTTAGTGCATTATTTCTTCCCACAACTCAGGAGCTCCAAAGGCACAAATATTTGGAAATTTGATAATATCTCATGAATCTTGAATACTATTTCTGTTTTTTAAATTTTTTTTCCTAGTGAGATATTTCTAACTATTCGTGTTCTTGCTTTGGTATTCTTCATTTTGCCTCACTGAGTCTGTGGTTAAGGTTTCTTTCTGTTCTTAGTTGACGTACTGAGTTATTTATTTCTATTTTTTCAATGTGGTCACTCTTCAATATGTCTCTAGCTCCTGGCAGATTATTTAATCCATGTAATGTACGGATTTCCTTATTTCATGTGTTTTCCTCTGTGTGATTTTGAGCAATTTTATTATCATTCCTTCAAATTATTTTGCAGGCATTTCATTGATTTCTTCATCTTTACATTCTAATATTGGAGGGTTGTGTTCCTTCCAAGTGGTAGTATTATCTTTCTTAATTAAATTTCTTGCATTTTAGCATTTATTTTTAGGCATTTGTGGAGATACTTATTGCTTTTTTCTCTGAGTCCTTTCTTCTTTGAAATATTTATTTATGTCAAATGGAGTGTTTGCTCATTGGGCAAATATCCAGAAAGGCATTCTGAGTGGAACCAGGGAGCTCCAGGCAGTGTTTGAGGATGGAGCAAGTATACAAAGTGAGTGATACCCAAGTTAGGCATGATAGACCTTTATAATCCTCAGCAGGGAGAGGATGATTAGTTGATGGATGTGGTCAGTTTCAACTCTTCTCTGCTAAGATGCACCAGTTGTGCATGGTGAATCTACATATGTTACACACCCTACCCTGCTATTGCTCCAGGTCAAATTCAAATGTTCCTTCTCAAGCAATATCACCAACATCACAGGTTGCCAAGGTTTCTTTAACTTTATGCTATGTCTTCAAGCCATAGGTTGTAGCATCTTAAACTGCTAAGTCATTAACCCATCCCAATAACCTGATGGTTTCAGATGGATCATGTCCCAGTAGATGCCCACTGCAAGTCATTATGTGAGTATTTCCAATTTAACCAGGGACTTTGAGGATCTGTAGATACTGATTGAGCTCATCACTTTCTCATTCACGCTAGTGTTCATGACCTCCTTAAGGGTTTAGTCTGAAGGGTTAAGTAAAATTATTCTCTACCTCCTTACCATCTCTATGCAGACTTCCTGCCTAAGGGGAGACTTAGATGCTGTTGTTTTGATTTTAACAAATGAAAAAGGGAGTTTTCTATTATTTTCAGTGGATCATAATTTTGGCACACTCTGCTATATATCATGTTATCACATAAGACTTACATTAACTTCAAAGAGAATGACACACAATGGCACACAAAGTGGCAAGAAACTTTCCCAGATCATAATGAAGTATTATCTGAAGCACTGCTGAAGCAGATGTCTAGGAGAAGAAACAGTAGCAGCAAACCAAGAGCATGAGCTGTCACAGTCAGGCCCAGAGCATTCAGCCTTAACAAGGTCATGTGACAACCAACCAGAAAGGCAGAGCTGAAAACAAAATGAGTTGGAAGCATTGGAGACACTTCTTAAGTAAAGACCAGCTTGCACATGTGACTTGGCAGTGAGTGCTGGTCATTCATAAATCTTCCCAGCTTCAGAAAGCTGGAGACATTGAGAAATGACCAAGACTCACATGGTTGTGGAATGTAACCAGAGCTCGTGAAGGAATGTGAGACTTTGGAAGAGAGGCCATTAACACCATTCCTAATTTTGGGGGGCATTTAACTCTAGTTCCTGTAACTCGTATACCACCCCAAAATTCATATTGGCGATATTCCTGGAATTTTAGAAGCATGCACCAGTATTAGAATTAAGCATGTGGTGGAACGAGTCTTGCTGTTGTAGAAAATATCTTGACAGTAGTGAACCTGTATACAAATTTATCTCCTCTGCCCTATGAACTCTAAGGATGGATAGGTAAAGAGAAAAAGATAGTTCTTGTATAGGTTCAGAGGTGGATGGAAGCTTGAGTACACCAATTATGATTCTATGGAAAACTCTTCAGTCATAAAGGAATCCCTTTATGGGCTGCAATTCTGGTGATCAGCCTTTGGATGGGAAATACAGAAGGCTCTCAGCTGAACTGAGTACAAAGAACAGTGGTTCTGAAGGGAAAGGGGCACAGAGAGGGAAACGGATCAAATGCCCACTACACCTAAATCTCCCTGGATCTATTTTGTGACTGTAATAGTTAACATTTGGTAGAGTGAAGAATACGATATAATAGGAAAATGCAACTTTGGAGCAAAAGCACTTTTTATTGCCCACTGCCCAGTGGTCCCTAGAGTGATTAACGTGGAAGTTGCACTGCAGGATTACCCACTGCCCACTGCTTCTGCTGGGTTGTTAAGGAATCTGATTAATGGAGCAAATATGGTTTTGGCATAACAATCAAGACGGGCTCCTTAGACAAAGCAGGATTTGTCTACCTTGCCCAATGCCCATTCAAGATGGACAAGTTGACATTTTAAAAATGGAAAACAGATGTTTCATAGAAAGCTTTCAAAGTGTCAGATACAGATGAAGAACCTTTGCTACTCAGATGGACTAAATCCAAAAAGGAAATGTGAAGAATCTGGCATTTCATCCAGCAAGTCTCAGTGTGTTCTGTAACAATTGTGGTTGCCCTTGAATATGGTCCAGTTGTCCAAAATTTGTAAATGAGGAGAGAATGGCCTCTGAATGACCTAATAGTCATTACACTGATTAATAACTATTCTGAGCAACTGATTTGCCAATTTATTCTGTTCAAATACTTTTAACAAAGAGATAGAATTTGAATTTTAAAATCATTTGGCAGACATTTGAGAACATTGATTAGTTTATTTTTAATTTATTTGAAAGGAAATTTAGAAAGAGGAAGGGAGGCAGGGAAGGCAAGAGAGTGATATAGATAAATAGAAAGAGCAACCTACAACTATCTACGTTTTTCCCTTCCAAATGCCTGCAGTAATTAGGGTTAAGCCTGGCTGGGGCTAGGAGCCAGGAACTCCTCTCCTTCAGGGTGAGAAGGAATTAGTACTTGAACTATCACCTGCTACTTTCCAGGCACTGTAACAGAAAGATAGAAGTGGAGGCAGGACTCACTTCCCATCACTCTGACACGGGATGCGGGTATCTTACACAGTGGCTTCACTTGCTGGGGCACAATGCCTCTCTACATCTATAGAACTTTCAAAGGAAAAATATTTGTGTTGGCCTTCCTTATACACTCTGACTTCAGATTCCATTTCTCTGTTGAAACTGAGCACTGGGCTATTAAAGTTTCCCAGATTATTTTACTGAGTAGCCAAATGAATTGTCTTAGTACATTTGCTGTGTCAAAGGGCTGTATTCCATATTGTAACTTTTTCACCTTGATATCTAGGTCATATTGTAATATGACCTGAAATATGCACAGAGTCATTTCCAGTGTTGCTGCTAGTAGCTGGCACTTTTGTTTATGTGCCCAATAATAGTAAAATGTAGCACATATGAGCATGCTCTCCAGAGCAGCAATATATGGTTTAAAATCTCAGATTCTCCGCCATTTAGCTATGTGGCTTTGGACAAATTGATTACACCCTTTGCCCCAGTTCCTTTATGCATTAATAGTCATAATAATAACATTCACTTCAGTTTAAAAATTAAATGTTATACATACATGTCTATATCTCTTCTAGTGTTTTTGTACAGATAACCTTCAGAATAAGTTCTAGAATAATGATTCCCTACAGCTAAATATCACTGTAGATTGTCCTCTTTCAGTTATAGAGAGGACAACAATATAAAGTAAACATTAACGTTTAATATTCAGCATCTTTAATATCCAGCATCTAGAGTTCTTTGCTGCACCTCTGCTTTGTTGCAATTCTTTATATCAAAACAGATGTGTTTTTGAGTTTATCTGTATTTCTGTTCCCTAAGCTACGGTCCACAGAAATCATCCGAGGTGTTTTCTAAATGCGGTGTCCATGCCTCATGATCAGACATTCTGCAGATAATTTTAATGCACAATATAGTCATAGAACCCCAGTTTACCAAATCAGGATCCCTGCTACCAAATTTGGCTTTGGTGGAAGAATTATTACATTTTTCCTCTTCCAGTTCTGGTGTATCCTCAGGAAGAACCTTGAAAAAAAAGTCAATACAAGAGGCCTATTAAAAGCACACTGCAACGTGCTTATGCAGGAACTTGGTCCAGGTTGTAGATTTCTGATTCTGTGTGCCAAAGCAGTTTCTTTCTAAAAGAACACTTGTGTTGTTATATAATTTTAAAGTGCGTTTCTTCTGCTAGATAATTATCTTTTCAAGGCGAGGACGTATCGTTTCACATTTATGAGCCCACAAGTGTGCTTGAAGTACATTTTCTGAAATATTCTAAGACCCTTCTGGTGACGACAACTGTCTAGAACCGCCAAGGGCTGTCTAGAGAGGAGAAATAGAATGCCAAGTCCAGAAAAGGATGCAAGTGGGCCTTGTTCTTATCTTTTGCTTTTCCCATTGGGGTCACTTTCCAGTTCCATATGCCCCATTGTCCTCACACCAGAGACTCCAATGAGCTCCAAGTTGCTTATATATACCCACGGACCAACAACCAGGGGGTCACCCAGGGACCCAAAACCAGGCACATTTCTAGGGGAGCCTAATACTTATAGATTGTCATACTGATTGGCATAATATTTGTTTCAAGGATTTCTATAGCATTAGTGTGAAAGAATGATGCTGACGTGCTGGCTTGTGGCAATGATCACTCACTTAACATAGAATAATTTCCTCCTACATGGTTTGGAAGGTTATGTGTGTATTTATCATCTATCAATTTGCCATCTATGTATTATCTATATATGATATCTCTATATTCATTCTTTCCACACATGTGATTCTAAATATTCATAACTTGCCATACCTCACTTTGCATCAGATTTTTTCTAAATATAAACATAAATAATTTAGAATTACTAAAATGTACTTTAGAAAGACAAATGTGAAATAATTTAGAATTAAGAAAGATATGTTGTTATAACCATACGACAAATGCTTTCTAAAGAATAAAAACAAAACTTTGTTTCTTATTCATGCAACAAGTCCACTGTGCATTAACTGTGGGCTTTTCTTCAAGATTCTTCAGTCTGAGCTTATATATGTGTATACACATATATTAATATGTAAACACAATTTTAAAATAGTGTATAATATATATTCTTTATGTTATGATTATATTAATGACTTATTTACTAGCTGAAAAGTGATGTTTATACTCTTTAAATTGGAAGGTGAAGCCTATTAAAGGGTTTAAGATGACTGGAAGAGTTCTGTGGACTATCCAGTTTTGCGAAGTTATCAATGACTTTCATTCCATTTTAGACAAATCTATGAGGGCAGAATTGCATGTCAGAAAGAGAATCTTTGTTTAAATTTCAGTGCTAGCATTTGGCCTTTCTTTGGCTGTCTTTTAAGTATTTGATTTTCATGAAATTAGGAAATTGTTTAGGAACATGACAATGTACTTAGGTTTTTATTGCATCTTGAAGCAAATAATGCGTGATTAAACATTATTGAGGGGCACTTCTTCATAATAAAAAATTAAGGTAAATCCACTGTGGCTTTTTGATTGCAAGTTAATTGTTAGATTTGTGGGTATGCAGAAAATAATGAATAGTAATAGGTGCATTGTGGAATTCAAAACAAACATCAACTTGTGAATGTTACATCTTTAGTGGGAAACCGACTCAGTATTTGCTAAATTTGGAAATATCATGCTTACTATATAATGTTATTTCTTTATTGTACATTTTAGTACAGTGAGGTTTGGATTCTAGTTATAACTTTCTGTAAAATTCAGGCTAAAAAATAAGATGATGCTGAGCCTTTAATAATAACTGAGGGTGTTTCTTTTCACAAAGAAATGCATAAATGTGGTGAAGATATTCTTTTGATCTAACAGATCAGCTGTGGTTATTATGTTCTACACAGACATAGACAAGTGACTTTGATCTTCCCACAATTTATAAGGGCTGCAGCTGATTGGATTAAGAGACACATGCTCTCAAAGTTGTCCTACTACTGAATCTGTAGAAACAACTTAAGTGTAACAAAATGCTTTCAAATCCTATTATTTGAAATGCCCAGCCGGAGAAGGATGATGCAGTCAGCAAAATATTCATTAACATTTGTATGTTAAACTGTGAATCACTTAAACAACAAATGAAAATGAAGTGAAAAAAAAATACTGTCATACAGGAAAGCTTTCAGTAACAGGACCTTAGCCAGAGTAAACCGTTTTTGCTATTCTTTCTCCCCGAGTCCTTGAAATGGACTAAGAAAGCTGGCTTATAACAGTGGAAGTTTCCACAGATGGCAGGAGTCTCCTTGCTTTGTTCAGCTACTTTAGAATCCTGCAGATTAAACATATAGAGGAGAAATTAAAATTGTGTTTGGATTTAAAAGACAACCAAGGAGCAACTCAAATATAGCTTAACTGAACCTAGGTACTGACTATTAAAATCCATGGAAAGACATCAGAATTCTTCAAATATTGTTGCCTAAACTGATTAACTCAAGACTTAGGTATTTCTGTAATGTCTGAGTGAGTAAGTGGTAGAGATGGTGGTGATACCAAAGGATAGCAAAAATAGAGTTTTTCTAATGATGCTTGAATGTGGAATCCAGAATTTGAAGTTATAGTCACAGAGTAACAGCCACAATACTAACTGGGTAAATAATACTGTACTAAAACAACTTACAGTTCAGAAGGTGCAACATTGATTTCAATAACCAAAAGCTAAGTTCTGTAAATCAAGCCTAAGATATCAATGTAAAATTTGTCTTCTTAATAAAGATGGCTCTTAGCAAATTCACCCGCGTTAATGGTGACAGTAAGAGAGAGAGACAAAGGGCCATTGCTCAGACTTGCAGTTTAATGTTTCTGAGTTTTGAATTCTAACGCATACATTAAGGAAGAATTTCACAGCTGTGCCTCTAAACATCTGCCTAGATGTGAGGCATCTACTTCTTTTCACCAATAGCTGTTTGGAGCAAACATACTTCTCAGTTGATTTTAGGAGATAAATGTCAAAGACGACGGAGCCGCAAATGGAAAATAGACAAGTCTCCCAGGAATCCACAGTATGCATTTTGGAGTTTACATGCAAGAAGAAAGCACTCCCACCAGGGTATGCCCTGAGGCTTGGAGGTTTATTTGTTTACACATCTGACATCATCTTGTAATACAATCATTTGATGCCACCGTTTTTTATACCAAAGAGAGGAACATGTTTAATATTCATGTATTTATTTGAAAGGCCGAGAAATAGAGAGAGGGTAAGGGAAAAGACAGAGCTTTTCCATCCACTGATCCAATCCCCAAATGCCTGGAACATCCAGGGATGGGATAAGCTGAAGCCCGGCGTCTGGGACTTGCACGTTGGTGTCAAGAATGCAAATACTTGCATTTGTTGCTTCCCACACACTTTGACAGGAAGTTGTATCAGAAGTGGAGTGTCTGGAATTCAAACTGGCTTTCTCATAATGAAATGTAGGCATCCCAAGTGGAAGTTTAACCTGCTGCACAATGTCTGCCTGGTGTTCGAATCTTAAATCCTGGGATTTTGCATGAGCACCTTTATTGCTTATTCTAAAATATCTTGTTTCATAAATTGTTGACCTTTTCAGAAACCCAATAACTGGTTATTACATGAACAATTGAAGTATTGGCAATATTTGTGTATACTAAAAGAGTTAAGGATCATCTAAATGTGCATCTAAATTATTTTCTGTTTATGATTAAAATGCCATTTAAAATTTAGGATTAGCAAAGGTTAAAACAAAGAAACTCTTCCATGTTTCAAACTTTTGGGCCACGTTTCTTATCCAGGATTTAAATAAAAAGTGAGTATTTATGGTGAAAGTTGACATGTTCTTGGACAAATTACTAAATTTGTAAAGCTTCCAGTTTTTTTAAAAAAACTCAACATTATATTCATTTTACTGTTACTGTTCTTCAGAAAAATCACGCATACATCTGTGGAATGAAAATTCTTTGTATCAGCTGAGTTTAGCAAATATAATTATTTTTGTAGCTTAGAAGTTCTAAACAAACATTTAATTCAAGCAGAAGTAACAAAATTAAAATATAATTTGTATGCTTGCATCTAGTCATTTACATACTAGTTTTTTTAATCATCGGTATCTCTGAAAATCTGTATTTATGGTATAAATATTATCCTTTCAATCTGCTTCATTTAGTTTTTTTTTTATAAAAACATATTTGCCAATTGCAGCACTTCATTTAGAGTGAGGGATGCAACCAAAAGCTCACCTAGCTTACAGCTCCTTATGATCATTTATTATTTAAAAAATCTACTCCTTTTGCTCAATTTTACTGTAAGCTTAAAGTCACACTAAAAGCTAAAATCTATTAAAAACAAAAATTTGGGACATTTATAATGAAAAATATATATTTAGGATAATGAACATATTTACAATTTGAAGGTTGATACTAGTCACAGATTGATAGTAGAAATCAGTTATTTTCTGTAAAAACATGTAATGAGCATTATTTAGAAATTAATTTTGAAAAGACATCTCAAGTTTATGTCTTTGACCAACAGAAAAGATTTAGAATGCTGCCATAATACTGAGGAATACTACAAGTATGTTTCCTTCTAGGTAATGTGTATTCTTCATTATCATATTTTTCTTTGTACAGGGATTTTCAAAAATATAATGGTAAATATGCATCTTGTATTTCCATTATCTGAAAAAGTTGAAAGTACCTTCTTATCATTAGGTATATAATTATCATATTAGAAATTGGGAGGTGTATGAAAAACTTCCATTTCAGCTATTTTCTATTAAGCATATATAATATGCTATGTTAAAGTGTATATATTTATATGTCCTCACTACAAAAAGATGTGAGAATCTTGATATATCAGTTAACTTGATTAATGTATAATCTAGATACAAAATAATTCATGTTCCTGTCAATGAAGTGATTTCAATGCAGGTGCTAACTAGAATACCAATTCAATTGAAGTTTTAAAGAATGGAGAAAGTTTAGGGCTCAGTGGCTAAATGCTAGCCTTACACATACTGTGATTTGGACACTGGTTCATGTCCTACCTGGCCAGTTCCAATCCAGCTTCCTGCTTGTGCACCCACTTGGGAGACCCAGAAGAAGCTGTGGACTGTTGGCTTCTGATCAGCTTGGCTCCAGCTGTTGTGGCCATTTGGGGAGTGAACCAACAAATGGAAGATCTTTCTCTCTGTATCTTCTCTCTGCTAATTTGCCTTCTAGTAAAAAGATAAATAAATCTTTTTTTTTCAATATTGGATAAAGCTTAGAAAGGCAGAAGTGTGCAATGAAGTTTGTTTTTAAAAAACTGAGAATTATGAGAGATAAAGCAGAGAAAAGGCAAAGATTTAGACTTACTGGAATAATCCGAAGAGTTTTAAACTCTCCTAGACCTATGAAGCAAGAATTCCTCAGGTTGGGATCAAGAATCATGATTTGCAGGAGCTAGTATTGTGATGGAGCAGGCTGATCCACTGCCTGAAACGCTGGCATGCCAGAGGATTGACAGTTCATGTCCTTATTGCTATATTTCTATTTCGCCTTTCTGCTAATGTGCCTGACAAAGCAGCACTGGCAGCACTACGTGCTCGGGCCCTATCATCTACATGGAAGATTCAGTTTCAGGCTTGCTACTTACGCCTCGCCCAGCCTCAGCATGTCCATTTTGTTCCAACTTAGTTCAAAGACTCTAAAACTAAAACTGAACTGTAACCTGGAAGCTGCTTGCGAAATCATGGAATGCAATATAATAGAGGAGTTATAAAACCAACGCTCCACAAAAAAGCAGCTAAATAGAAGCACACATCGCTGACTCTCAGCTGAAAATTAAATTGGTTTTTAAAATTATATCCTTGGTATTTGGACACTTTCTGTTGGAATTAAGCCCCTGAAATGTTCTAAGAAAATATTGGTACTGTATTTTTTTTTTAAAGTGGGGGAGTCTTTTTTTTATTGCATTTCATTTTATGACATCGTTTCATAGGCTCTGAGGTTCCCCCAGCCCCTCCCCAAACCCTCCCCCCATGGTGGATTCCTCCACCTTGTTGCAGTATTACAGTTCAAATACAGTCAAGATTCTTTCATTGCAAGCATGTACCATGCACAGAGTCCAGCATCTTATTGTCCAGACCAATTCAACAGTTTCTTGGGGAGACCATCTCTGGTCTAAAGGCAGAGATGGCAGAATATCATTCCGACCAATTAAAAGTCATAACATAACATCAACAACAGTTTACAACATTATGGGGTTAATTGACATGGTATTGAATGACTGATATGTTAGAAAATGCAGGTTCTTAAGCACATCCTGTGACTACTTCATTAACATTTCAATTTTAGTTTATACACAACCGGCTTCTATCCACCTTAAAATGGCTATAGGGTACTATTCAGCTGTCTTGTGTCTATTTTCATTTTTGTGATACTGTCTTTTTATAGTAATACCTGTTTCATAATAATAATGATAATCTTTCATCCAAATTAAATTGTGTGTAACCCAAGATTCCCTCAGACATGAAACTTTAAATATAGCATAGATTTAAAATAAAGTTTTCTAGGTTTCTAACATCCCTGGGAAAGCAGTGGAAGATAGTTTGTCTCCATGCAATCCATAGGTGGTCCTGATGGAGTTCTAGATTCAAATTTTCAGCCTGACTCAGTCCTGGCTATGCAGCCACTTGGGAGTGAGCCACTGTATGGCATGTCTCTCTTTGTCTCCCCCAACTCTATAACTCCACTTTTCAAATATGTAAAAATATATTTAAAATATGTATTTTTATTATTGATTCCCATTCATTGCACTTCATATATATATATACACACACACACACTATCTTATGAACATTTTCTTCTTATTCATATATACGGAGCTCAATTGCTTTCAGAAATCATGATCAAACCAATTTTTACATTATACACATTTCCTGAAGCTTAGTTCTTTATCAATTATTTCTTAAACCTGTGTAAATATTGTAACAAATATTTTATTGATCCAGTTTTACATGACCTGTCCTTTCAGTTAAAAGTAGGTACTGGGCCCGGCGGCATGGCCTAGCAGCTAAAGTCCTCGCCTTGAACCCCCCGGGATCCCATATGGGCGCCGGTTCTAATCCCGGCAGCTCCACTTCCCATCCAGCTCCCTGCTTGTGGCCTGGGAAAGCAGTCGAGGACGGCCCAATGCATTGGGACCCTGCACCCGCGTGGGAGACCCGGAAGAGGTTCGTGGTTCCCGGCTTCGGATCGGCGCGCACCGGCCCGTTGCGGTCACTTGGGGAGTGAAACATCGGATGGAAGATCTCCCTCTCTGTCTCTCCTCCTCTCTGTATATCCGGCTTTCCAATAATAATAATAATAAAAAAGTAGGTACTAAGCACTTTGTCACATGCATAAATTATGGCTAAGTCAGAAAATGTCAGCTCATCCAGAGCGAAGGGAAGAGCTAGAGCCACATACTGATGCTTTCAAGGAAATATTTTCAGTTGGTTTTAAATACATAAAAGTTAACTTACCTATAGACTTCCAGTTAGGGTCTGTTGTGGGAGAATATTGGAAGTCATTAATCTCCCTTAGATAGAGTGAAAAACAGCAAAACAAAAAATCATCAATACTTCTTAGATATTGGGAAGAAGTCAGGTAACAGGCAAAAACCCGTGTCCCCCACACTGGAGGGACAGACATGCTGGGTGCTGAGGGACACAGCCTAGGAGCAGAAGTCATGGCAGGAACCTTTACTAGGGAGGTGAAGCTGAACTCTAACAAATTTTTAGAATGAACAAGCCCGAGAGTTCAAAGCTCTAAGAGGACTCAGTCATGAGAGGTCCCATACTTATGGCTCCAGGGAACAAAACTATTGCGTTCTCTCTCACAGCAAATTATAGAGCAAAGTTGAGGGATGATAGTCCCTTTAGCGTAAGTCAGCCACTTAGTTCTTCTTCGAAAGGTTTGTTTTAAAGTTGAACTATTTGATCAGAGTGAACATGTTGAGAAGAACAACTGACTTGGAAGCAGGAGAAATAAGCCAACTCTGTTGTGATCTAGACTCCTTCTTGCTCAAGTCTTTCACAGGGAGGGAGAACCATAACACCACTGTAGTAACTGTGGTTTGCTTAGAAGGGGGCAGCGCTGAGAAGCTGTTATAAAATTCACGGTCTAAGAGCATAGAGTCACTTGGACTACAACCTAACTAGGACTTTCAACATGCTGTAACTTAGGATGTGTCTACTGGAGTTACATCTGTACAGTTCATCATATATGGTTATCAAAAACAATGAAAATACATAATAAGAGGCAAAAGCATGGTTTGAAGAATCAGAACATATCAGGAACAGAATTATGTCACATGGATGTTTTATAATGAAACACCATAAGCATGGTCTATAATTAAAATGGGTCTCATTGACATCATAAATTTTTGCCCTGTTTAAGGCACAGGATCGTGAGGAAACAATGTCCAAACTGAGACAAAATATTTACCAATGATATATGTGACAAATCTCATCCAATATATATGAAGGGATTTCAAAACAACAACAGAAAAATAACATGTGGGCCGGGCGGCGTGGCCAGCGGCTAGAGTCCTCACCTTGAACGCGCCGGGATCCCGCATGGTCACCGGTTCTAATCTCGGTAGCTCCACTTCCCATCCAGCTCCCTGCTTGTGGCCTGGGAAAGCAGTCTTGGATGGCCCAAAGCCTTGGGACCCTGCACCTGCTTGGGAGACCCAGAAGAGCTCCAGGCTTCCGGCTTCAGATCAGCGCAGTACCGGCCATTGCGGTCACTTGGGGAGTGAATCATCAGACGGAGGATCTTTCTCTCTATCCTCTCTATATATCTGACTTTGCAATAAAAATGGATAAACCTTAAAAAAATAACATAAACAACCTTATTGCAAAGCAATAAAATAATTTAAAATTGGGTCTGGTGCGATAGCCTTGTGGCTAAAGTCCTTGCCTTGCACACACCGGGATCCCACATGGACGATGGTTCTAATCCCAGTGGCCCTACGTCCCATCCAGCTGCCTGTTTATGGCCTGGGAAAGCAGTCAAGAATAGCCCAAGGCTTGGGACCGTGGAGCTTTGTGGGAAACAGGGAAGAGGTTCCTGGCTCCTAGCTTCAGATCGGCTCAGCTCTGGTCGTTGAGGCCACATGAGGAATCAGTGGATGGAAGAGCTTCCTCTCTGTCTCTCCTTTATGTTTATATGAGTTTCGTGATTAATATAAAAAACAAATCTTAAAAAAAATAATTAAAACTTGGTGGAAAGTAATTTGGTAAAATATGTCTGTATTTTATATATTTATAGACATATTTATATATGCATACATATTTAGAGTGTACATATCTCCATATCTACATACATCCATATATATGTGCATATACATTCACATACAGATGATGCAGGAGCACATGAGAAAATAGTCAGCAGCATATTTCATTAGGGGATTGCAGAGCGCAGCTCTGATGACCACCTGTCTGTGAGATCCCCACATCTGGAACACTGACAACATCAAATGCTGGCAAGGTTGGGAGCAACAGGCGCTGCGATGCATTGTTAATGAGAACAAAAAGGTCTACCTCCCACTTTGGAAGATTTTTGGTGGTTTTTTGCAAAACTAAAAATACTCTTACCATATAATGCAGAATTACTTTGTTTTGTATTGATCATATAATTTGAAACTCTGTGTCTGCATTAGTAACTGCACATGGATGGTTATAGAAGCTTTATTCATTATTACCAAAACTTTTAAGAAATCACACTATCCTTCAATAGGTGAATGGATAAATGCTGGAGTAAATTCTGACAATGAAATGCTATTTATTTATTTATTTATGGAAAGGCAGATCTACAGCGAGAAGAGAAACAGAGAGAAACATCATTTATCTGCTGGTTCACTCCCCAAATGACCACAATGGCCTGAGCTACACTTACCTGAAGCCAGGATCTTCTGGTCTCTCAAGAGGGTGCAGGATCCCAAGGCTATCTTTGTGTCATCCTAAACTGCATTCCCAGGCTGTAAGCAGGGAGCTGGATTGGAAGTAGAACATCTGGGACATGAACCGACACCCATTTGGGATCCTGGTGTTTAAAAGGGGAGGAGTAGCCCTTGCACAGGGCCCATGAAAATGGAATTTTATACTGGCCTAAAGACTGAACTGGTAGAACAATCCAGTTATCTAATGGTTAAGATGTTTACTGCAACATTGGACTGTTGGGGTTTTGTTCTCAGCTTTGCTCCTGATTCTAGATTCCTGAGAATCTCGATTGTGGGAGGTGGCAGTGATCACTCAAATCATTCAACTGTTGTTATTGATGTGAGGAGATATGATTGCCTTCCAAAACCCCACCTTTCGCTCCAAACAGCACAAACTGTTGTGGTCATTTTGGAATTGAAACAGCAGCTGGAATCCCTCTCTCTCTACATGTCTTAATGTCTGTCTGTTTCTTTAAAAAAATTAAAAAATAAGTCTGTAAGTAAAGGTTTTTGATAGTTAATACTGATATATTTAGACTCATGGATTATCTTGAATGTTTAAGGAAATTATGCTCTTCTGAAAACAAGCATTATGTTCTCAATTTGTATTTAATTTTATGTAAAAATATTAAACTGTTATGCTCTTTAATTTCTACTATCTATTCAAATTCTTTAGAAGATTAGAGGGTAGAGTATACCCCTTTGTAACCATCTTGGTTACAATAAAATAATGTGGCTTAAGTGGACTAAAGGTAAAATGTTGCTAAAAAATCTTGAAACAGTTATAAGCTGAATGTTCTAAGTTCAACAAGGTATTGATAGCATTTGTTTATCAGCAAAGGTTCTAGACATGTGGAATAAGAATACAGTTACTACTGACGTATTTGCGACTTACACTCCTATGAAGATCATAACCTTGTGCATATTTCTCATATTCTTCAAAGGTGCACAGTCAAAGGTTGAGTATAGATCATAGCTTGTTAGAATGACTTATAACTTTAAAATGTTTACATGTAGAGCACTTTAACTTCCACTCATAGGATCTTTCCCAGATTACTCATATGTTAAGAATGGTCTGATGTGACTTATTGAATCACCAGACTTGGATAGAGTGCCCCACAATTTTATCACATTATGATACACATGGGAAAATGGAACAGAGTTTTTACAATGGGTTTGATGGAAAACTAAAGTGATTTTTTTCTGTCATGTAATCTGAATGTCATAAAAATGCAAAGTATTGGAGGGCATAGCAAATATTGAACTCATGCTCCATCTGTACACAAATCATTTCCAAAACTTAAATGGGAAACAAGAATTCTTGTGAATATAACTCTTTTGAAAAAATAATAGGCTTTATATTTGAAATAGCTGTAAGTAATTTTGAACTTTTATGGCCTCTCCAAATTCTTTGTGGTAACCATATAGGTAGTAATTTTCCATAAGAAAGTTACAGAAAACTTGAAATAGCTATGCATAAGAAAACAGTAATTTATATTGTATGTAAGCAAAATTAGGTTACTTCATCTACAAATACAGGATCAAACTTTTGTGATATATGAGTGGATTTTTTCTAATAAAATTTATTGAATAATACGTACATTAATTGCATGAATTGTAAGCATAAATTTTCATAGATTTTGACAATTACTTACACTCATGAACTTTTTTCTTCTCAAATATCTGTTCTGACCATTTTAAGAGATTCCTTATTTTGCTTCAGACCACTGTCAACCCACTGGTCTGCATATTATGACTGTAACCACATGTTCACTTCATGGAATCATATTCAATGTGTCATTTCGGTCTGAAATTTTCATTCAGCCTATTGTTTTAGCAGTGCTTCCATGTGGATGCGTAGATCAGTGACTTGCTCCATTTTTATTGATAAAGTGTCTTCCCTAAATTAATGAATATTTAATTTATCCATTCACCTGTTGATGTTTTTTTTTTTCCAGTTACGGCTTTGTGAATAAAGCTACTGTAAAGATCAGTATTTCTATGGACATATGTCTCTGTTTCTCTTCAGTCAATAAACATCTAGGAACTAAGTGGCTGGTTATTTATTACTTGTAAATTTGCTTTTACAGAAGTTATGCAGCAAATTTCTGTAGTGGTTGTGACATTGTACATTCCAGTGTGAAATTTATGACTGGAAAGTCGTTCCATCCATATCCTTACCAATACTTGATTTGGGGAGTCTTCAAAATTTTAGCCATTCTGTTCAATTTGTCTCTGTAGTTTCTATTTTCAATTTCTTGATGAATTACACTGTTGAGATTATTAAATTCTGAATTAATTTCAAAAGTAGTACTCATAGTCTTACCCAACAGTGATCAGATACAACGTTTTGGAATGTCTATGCCCTTTGAGAATCATCAAGACACTTCAGAAATAATCAATAATCTTCATGTAGATCTTCTTTTCTCATCATTCCCATATCCTACTGCAGTCACCTATCTTTGGGCTTCAGCTGTTCCTTGTAGATGCCAGGCATATAAGCCAAGTTGCCCTGGATGATGAATAGTTTCCTTCATCGGAGAACACTGTGATGGGTATGCCATGTGGAAACTCATGTGAATGTGACTCTGTAAACTCTGTGTGCTAAGGTGATGGAGCACTGACATATCAGAATTGGTGGCAATGGAGTCCACCTTAACAACACCTACATGAAGAAGCCTGCTCATGGGTGGGTGCTGCTGGCACAAGGACAGTCCATTCCTGGCACTTCCCATCTACAGCATCTTGGCAGAAGCACTGCCACTTTGAGTAACACTAATGCACTTTGGCACATCGGTGGAGATAGTACAGACATGGCTCTTTATAACTAAAACTCTTTCTACCTGAGGCATGTTAAAAAAAAAAGTTTTATAAAGATATCAAGAGGGAAATTTCTCACAGAATCTGTGTAAGAATTTGAGACCCAAAGAGAGAATAGTGAAGATGGTTGAAAACAGACTTTATGTATGAGTAGCGATGTAAGAAAAAGTGGAATATACTGTGAATTATGAACAGTGAAAAAATTGTACACTTAAATCTGCAAAAGTGTTTCCACGACTCACTGATGTTAAGATTAGGTAAGTATGCAGAAAAGAAGGCAGCATAACTGATAGTCCTTAAAGCATTCTGTGCTTACCTTTGCAATGTGTGATTGAAAAATGGAGCGGCTTTCCTATTGATTTTCTTTTCCATCTGGTTTTTGCATTTAACAATCCAATAGCTGTGTCATTTTTTTCCCTCAAAATAGTCCCCTTTTTATCTTAGAATTTTCCTGAAGACTGGAGTCCACCTGGTGCTCTGTGGAACTCTATTCCACGTATCAAACATTCTCTCAGCTGATATTAGCAAGTAAAACTCCCTACTTCTGATATCTTTGAATTCAGATGAGACCAAAAAATCACTTACCATGAAAGTTTTAGTGATAATGTTAGTAGTTCAGCCTTCTCACAAGGTAATTTAGAATTTGCATGTGTTCAGTCAGGTGAAGCCTCTATCTTAGAAACTAAAGTGAAGCTTCATTTACTGTACAAATAAGTGAATCAGTACACATTAATCACAATTACTTACCAAAAGGCTATGTTACATACTTGAAAAAAAAAAAAAACAAACAATGACTCCTCTGTTCCAAGAAAGATTTCCTCCAAGAAAAATAGGTTTTGTAATTCAAACCAGAAATTGGCTTAAATATGCTGCCTCTACTGGCTCATTTTTGTCTGCCATTTTATCTGGGCCACTTGTTGACATTTTTCGTGTTTGTAACTTCATAGGCTGTGGTCATTTGTTACTCTGACATCACCCATCTGCACATGCATTTGTCATTCTTCTGCTGAATTTGGCTACAGCGAGGCAATGGGCAGTTGGGGTAAGTGGAATAATGCTGTTAAGCAAAGGATATCATTAGAGGACAAAATTGAACTTCAAAGACCAAGCACATATGGTTTTGACTTTTATAAAGATGGCAGGTGGACATAAAGAAAAGGTTGATTTCAAATTTGTTTCCATGATAGGAAGAACCCCTTAAAAGTCTGGGAAAGATTATTTTTCAATTTGGAATTCCTAATAACTGAAACATGACCTATGTTTTATGAGTTTCTAAGGTAAATTTTCTGGTTGATCCAACTTTCTTCATGGAAACAATGAGAAAATTTAATGTTACTCTCAGAATGATAGAAGGTTGGCAAAAGTTTGGTAAGAAACACTTTTGAAAGCCAACACATGTAGAAGGCACCCTTTTGAAAAGTTTTAACTAGAGGACTTATACTGGAAAGCTGAAAAATAATGAACTTTAAATGTGATACAAATAAAATAAAGCATAATTTCAAAATTAATTTTTAATTTGAAAATGTCAGCTTCTTTTTGTGTCATATTTTAATGTGTTTCATAAAGGAATGCCCTAAAATGCTTCCATAGTTTAGTGATAGTGACAACTAAGCTTTTCTAAAATAATTTTTTTTCTTCTGTTGCCAGAATTCCTCTAATAGAAGAAAGAGTAAAGCATGGATAGATATAACTGACAAATTTCAACAATCATTCCACAGATTTTTGCACATGAAGAATTTGCACATCCTTTGGCAACATTTACAATAGCAAAATATAAGAAATCACATAATGTTTGTTTCCACAGGAAGAATTAAATGAGTGTTTCTAGAAAAGTACAGTAAGGGGCCAACATGGTGGTATAGTATGGTAATCCTTTGCTTGCAGTGCTGGTTACCATACAGGCATGGATTTAAGTTCCAGCTGCTCCACTTCCTATCCAACTACCTGGTTATGATTTGGGTAAGTGATGGAGGGTGGCTCAGGTTCTTGAACCCCTTAGATACCCAACTGGGGACATACAGAAGAAACTTTGGTTCCCAGCTGGATCAGCTCAGTTCTGACACAGCCATTCGGTCAACATAGATGGAAGATCTAACCCTGTCTCTCTCACTTGCTGTAACTCTAGCTTCAAGTGAATTTTTAAAGTGTTTAAAATCTTTACGATCTTGTTTGAAGATAGATGTTTAAAACAAAATCTTCAAAAAGAGAGATATGTTCAATGAAATGAGATGCCAATCTGTATAAATGATACCATTTTATGTATGAAATTATAAATAACCTGCAAGACATGATGATAATATAAACAGCAAAATTCAGAACAGCATGCAGGGTGCTATATAAAAGAAATTATATAAAAAGTATAATATGCATGCTTTACATGTATAATTTTGGAAATAAAATTATTGGTTCAAGTTATAAAATAAAATGTGAACTTCCTTGCATTATTTATACATACAGAAAAACATGATTTCATGCTCTTAAGGATATCACTCACTTCATTAGCTGCTGAATACCCTGAATTTACAAGTTTCTTTTTTCACATCCTTGTATAGAAATTATCTGGATTCTTATACTAGCACTTAACATTTACAGAACACTTTCTTTGGTAAGAGTGAGTTTTTCTTTTTTTTTTTTAATTTATGTTTTTCTTTATTTCTGAGCTCTGCTTTTTCTTTTTGATTAGTCAGGAATTTCATGGTGTAGTGCAGCTGGTGGACAGACGTGCCTTTTCACCCACGTAAGTTTGGGTGTGAGCAAAGTGCAGCAAAGCAGGCTCTGGGCATGTTCAGCAGGGGAAAAGGGACTAGACTATTCATTATTGCCATCTTTACAAAACAATTAGCTCCAACAGTTATGGAGGCTAAGAAGTTCCACCCTTCCCATCTGTTAGCTGGAGACTCATAGTCTAAATCAGGCATATGGGACTGAAGACCAGTTAGGAGCCAGTGATGGGAATGGTAGTCTAAAAGTAGGAGAAAGCAAGATGTTACAGCTCAAATAATGATGAGAATTGGAGCAGGATGGGATCTGTTCCTTCTTTTTTTATACTTTCTTTTCTCTTTATCTCTTCAGGATTGGTTGATACCCAACCACAGAGAGGAAGACAAATTCCTTATTGAGTACAGCAATTTTAATGCTAAACTCCTCGTGAAGACCCTCCCATGAACAACCAGGAACATTACAATCTGGATAGCTTCAGCCCTTTTAAATTGACAAATAAAAATGACAATCACATAGACAAAGCTGAGTAACTTCTAAACATTACATTGCATTTGAAACCAAAGTCTGCTAAAGTAACCCAGGATCTAAATAGCAGATTTAACAGGTTATTGCTTGCTAAAATACAAGTTTTAAGCAAGACATACATTTTTTGATATGATAACTGAGATGTTCAAAACACAATTGAAGTCCTTTATTGTAATCAAATCAGGGTAGTCATAGTTTGAATAAGAAAAAAATCCACAAACAATGGCAAAGAGACAAACCATGTATGGGAAATATCTGACAGGAATTTTAAAGAAGCAATTATAAAATGATCTAAGCTTTGGGCCATCCTATATTACTTTCCCAGGCCACAAGCTGGGAGCTACATAGGAAGAGAGGCCACAGGGACACGAACTGGCGCTCATATGGGATCCTTGTGTGTGCAAGGTGAGAATTTTAG
Organism: Ochotona princeps; assembly: GCF_030435755.1. Taxonomy (NCBI): domain Eukaryota; kingdom Metazoa; phylum Chordata; class Mammalia; order Lagomorpha; family Ochotonidae; genus Ochotona; species Ochotona princeps. The sequence goes on from NC_080838.1 coordinate 35,060,247, forward strand.
TCACTAAGCTACTGCATCAGGCCCTTGAAAAATATCTTAAGAAGATTTTCAGCTTTGGTTCTGAAATTTAAATAGTTTAGACATCATTACTCCTCTTCTCGCAGTGACAGAATCAGAACAAATTAAAAATCAATGATATCTCTGTTTTCCAATAATAAACTAAAATTGTGGTGCAAAAGCATCAACCAGAGAAAAAGTATTCAAAATATGTGAATCCAGAGTAGAAACTATTGAACAACAAGGGGATAAGAACACTTAAAATGATAATTCTGTTAACTTTCTAGAAGCCAAATATGGACATGCATGAAACTGAGAAACACTTGGACTCTTCACCATGTATCTTCTTCCTTCAAGAATTCTTTCAGCTTCTCCCAGTTAGGATCCAAGAAGAGTCTTCCCAGCACCTTTACAGGGGGAGGGAAAAATAAACTGAATCACATTTATGGTTGCTTCAGTATGAAACCTCCAAAGCAGGAAGCCAAGTCTTTCCCAAAGTGCAGCTGATAAAGGAATCCTTCTGAATGCCAGCCTTCTCCAGTTGCTTGCCTCACCTGAGGATGCTCATGGGTAGAGTCAACAAAGAATAAGGTTTCAAGGAAATAAACTAGAATATCCTACCCCCAGCCCCTCAGCTGAGGAAGTGAGTAGGCAGTTTCAAGTTCAGATACCCTATAGTAGCAGAGTCAGAAAAAACTTGAGAAAATTATGTTCCTAAGACACAGCTCTTTAAACATTAAGATATAATGGAATTTTTGCTGATGGTATGTTGGAGCTCTCAATTGACTGGGATGATACTCTGCTGGCTCTGTCTTCAGACCAGAGAGGGTATACCTAAGAAGCCGTTGAACTTGACTGGACAATAAGATGTTGGACTCTATGTTTGGTATACGCTTGCAATGGGGGAATCTCAACTGAACTTGAGCTGTGGTTATGCAACAAGGTGGAGGAATCCACCATGGTGGGAGGGTTTGGGGAGGGGTGGGGAGAACCCAAGTATCTATGTAACTGTGTCACATAATACAATGTAATTAATGAAGTTATATAATAAATAATTTTTAAAAAAAGATATAATGGAAGTTTAAAATTTCCCATGTCCTTCAAGCCTATCATGGTATCAACGAGATGGAAATGGTTATGACGGATTGCAGCTAAAAGACTTGTACCTCAAGAGTCCCTAGAAGCTCGTGTCACAGACAGACAAGGAAATAACTCAAAAGGAATTGAGACATATGATAGCCATTTAGAAAATAATAATGAAAGGTAACACTCATAAAAGGTAATATATTAGAATTATGCAACAGGCATTTAAAAATAACTATAATTAATACAGTAGACAAAAGCAGATAAATAATGTAGGTATAACAAGAAATCTAGACAGAAAATATCAAAAGAAACTAATAAATACCAAAAATACAAGTGCAAATGAAGATCTCTGATAGATGAATGATCTGGTCAGAGATGATCAAAGAATTGGTAAATCTGAATATAAATAAATACAAACTACCCAAATAAAAGGCAAAGAGAAAAGAATTAACATAAAAATAACAGAATACTGAATACATTTTTAACAGTTTTGTAAGATATAATTAATCAGTAATAGAAATATCAGAAGAAATATAGAAAGTAACAGAGTATCTGAAGTCATAATATTTGCCTACTTTCCAAAATTCTTCAGATAGAAGAAAAACTGTATGTTATAAACTCTTTCTACATAAGAATTAAAGACAATGGACAAAATAGTGAAGATATAAATAAAATATTTTATTTCTGCTGTTCTCAATTTATCTAAAATTTCACAATTTGCATCAAAATACTAGATGATTAAGTAGTAAATTAAAACACATTACATCACTGCCACAGGAGATTATAAAGAGACATTAGCAATAGTTTGATTTACCTACAATATAGAGAAAGAAGTGAAGTATTATGAATAGTTGATGTAAGTTACTTAAATATGTTTATTGAATATACCAGGACTGTCACTATACAACACACACACACACACACACACACACAAATTCAATAAAATTATCAAAGTGAACATGCGGTGAATTTACATAAGATTTGCTATTAAAACCAGAGAATAAGAAAGAGCAGAAAACACAGGAAACATGTGTAGCAGGTATTTTAGAGTCATGGAGAAGATATGTGTTATTCTCACCAAATTAATCATTTTAAGCACAGCAATTAAAATATACATATTACTAGAGTGAATACAAACATTTTCCAATTATATGGATCCACTTGAACAAAAAAAATCTAGATTCAGAATGAAATTAAAATAAATGGATACAACATGGAAGCAACCCAAATGCCCATTAACAGAGGACTGCATAAAGAAACCGTGTTTCACCTACAGTATGAAATACTACTCAGCTATTTAAAAAAATGAAATACATTTGTGGCTAAATGGGTCAAACTAGAGACCATTATGCTAAGGGAAATGGACCAATCCTAAAAGGTCAGATAGCACACGTTTGCTCTAATATAAGGCAATATGATGTTAAATCTAGGAATATTACATGAGAATTTTTACCTCATGTCACTTCCTACTTGCCTGTACTTTTTGTAATAAGATCTTGTGAAGTAATTCATTAATCAACGCTTCATAAGAGACTGGTTTTTTACAATTATCTGAGATGGTTAATGTCCCTTTTGTCACTGTTATTGCTACTGCACATAAATAATGAAGATCTAATCCTCAGTTTACCATCATTAGGGTCTTGGGATACAAGAATGAACTCATAACAAAATGAATGACAATCTCCTACATTGTTGGGAGACAGTCCAATGGCAGCATGATGGACTTGTGAAAATTCACAAAAGATACCCATTGTGAGACTGGAGTGGAAAATAAAAGGGAAGGAAGGGGACTTGAGGAAGGGGGAAGGGAGATCCCAGCACAAACTAAACTGAATCAAAAATTCAATTTAGAAAAAGACAATGATATCTGACTGGGCCAAAAGTGGAGTTTGAAGGATCCTTTGTGAGATGATCTTTAAAAATCTGCTAAATAAATGTTCTGTGTCCAACTTAAAAAAAATGTATTGGAAAAAACTATGACATGCCAAGAATAACTGAAAAAAAAGTTAGAGAGCTCTGTCAGCAAGTCAAAGCAAATTTAAGAACATCAAAGTATTAGTAATAAAAGCAGCATTATGCAAAAATATAGAAATTATTTATTCAATAAATGTTTCCAAATGCATATACTACTACTAATAAAATATAGGGTTTGGCTGGAGGGCTGCTCTCATCCTCCAGTGGCGTAGTGCATTATGTTGCTGCATGTGACACCAGTACCTCTTGTGGGGGCCGGTTTGAATCCCAGATGCTCCAGTTTCAATCCAGATTGCTGCTAACATTTGAGAACAGGCAGCAGAGGATGAGTCTTTCCACCCTTGTGGGAGACCTGGGATTACAGTCATCTGGGATGTAGACCTCTCTCTCTCCTTTTGGTATAGCTCTGCCTTTCAAATAAAAACAACTAATTATTTAGATAATAGGAAAATACAGTGTAGAAGAGCAACAATTTCAAGAAGAATCAATTATTTTTAAAATAATTAATACATTCATATTTAGTTTAATATAGATAAAGGCAGACACAGAGATACTTATGAATATGTATGTTTGCATTTGCAACAGTGCACATAAACAAGTGTTCTTGCTCTGTTCACTGAAAGATCCTGGAGGAAGTAACAACCAACATGCAACTATTTCTAATATCATTAATTCCAGCTAAAAGATGTGGGGTTTCTTGGAGAAGGGATTGATTTTAGGGCTGAAAAAGTTACAGATGCAGTAACCTCAGTGCATCTTATAATGCCAGGAAATAAATAGTTCCAAAACATACACAAAGCAAAAATCAATGATTGATTCAAGAACAACCCGAACTACATAAGGAATGGATTGGATTTGATATGAATAAATGATTACACAGAGAAATAAGTGATAAATAAATCTCATGAAGAAAGATTTAAAATAACTGATATGATTTCTCTTTCAAAGAGATGCAGCAATCTCTTAAGTATAGGCTGGATAATGTGATCTCCTCCCTATACCATGTGTGTGTATCAGTGTGTATATGTGTTTGTAGATGGGTGGATGTGGAGTAGTTTTACACTGGGTAATCCTATCTTAATGAGAATATAAAAATCAACATCAAATTTGAAAACTTTTGTTAAAATGTGTTACAAGGAAGATTCATCATGTTTAGTCTGCATGAAATTCTTTGGGATCCATCTAGACATAGAATGTCATTATCTTCTCGAATAATGTTTCTTGCCCCTGTTTTTTTTCTCTGCATTTCAGGAAAATTCCATAATGTACACATTTGTTCATTTGACAATGTTAAAAATAAAAGCTCCGTAAACTTCCCTCTTTTTTTTTTACATTCTTTTGGTTGCTCTGACTAGGTAACTTAATGTGATTTATATTTGAGCCTAGAAATTCTTTCTTCTTTGAGATTTTTTACTTCAGTCATTATCTTCTTCAGTTTCAGAACATTTCTTAGTTCATTTCTAAGGTGTCTATCTCTTTATTGAACTTCTAACTTTATGTGTGTGTCATCTTATTGATCACATTTAGTTTCTTAAATGTGTTCAGTTGTAATTCAATGAGCTTAAGATAATTGTTTTAGGCATTTGGTTTGACATTATAATAATTATTACTTTGGTCTCTTACTGGTATCTCATTTTTCTTCCTTTGGAGGTATCACATTTCCACGATTGTTCATGATCCATGTGGTCTTGTATTGATGTCCATGCATTTGAAGAAGTAGCAAATTCTATGAGTCTTTGCAGATTAATTTTGCTGAAAAAACCCTTTTACAAATCATTAACATTTAGAGATTCTGGGTGGCATGACTGGGAAAGTCTGGGTAGAATTGCAACTGAAATCAGCGGCTGACTTGGTGGGTATCCCCTGGTGGAGCCTGGATCTTAAATCTGTGAATACTAACCTATGGTAGAGATTCACTGGGTTGTGTTTGAAGTCTGGGTACATGGCAGGCATGTTGTAGCTGGAGTGGACAAAACATCTAAACCTAGGGAATGAGCTGAACTTAGTTAATGTATATCCAGCTGCCTCTAAGCTAGAGTAGAGCAGACTTGGATCATGGGGTTACAGGGAATGGACTGACACTGAGTTAGGTCTGGGTCCATCAGACCTGCTCTGTAGTCTGTGACTGTCTGTTCTTGCATATGACTTCACAGGGGCTATCTTAGAGCACAGATCCATGGATGATGGAAGCCTCAAATTGCAGCAACCTAAGGGTCAGGATTTGTAGTTATCTTTGTTCTGAGTCCTGAAGTATTGACTTCCAGAAACTATTGAGATAAGTCTAAAGCTTGAGACCATAGTTGACTGGTCTGCCAATGAGATAGGTCTGGAGACCCACCCCATGAGTTCTGGCCTGGTGCTTCAATCTACGGTGTGGTCCAGAGCATGGGACAACTGGGGCCCTCTTGGAGAATCTGTTCATGGAGATCAGCCTGATGTTGGAATTGGCCTGGAGCCTGAAGTTGATAAAGCCACCAGCTTGCCATTGGACTGCAGCTAGAGCTTGGTTCAGTGAGAAATGGCCAGGAACCTGGGTCTATAGGTAATGACCTGGCACCTGGGATTCACCGGTATGAGCTTAATACTGGGTCTGTATTGAGATCTAGTGCTCACTTCATTCTCTTTCCCTTATGTAAGGTTTCTTTCCATGGACTAGACTGTGCAGGCTTAAAGGAGTGATGAGGCAGGTACTGTGAAAGTTTCCTTTCTTTCCATCTGTTTCTATTTTTGTGTTGTACCCAGGTCCGATGGCTTCTAAAACTAGGTTATTTATCTCTTGTGGAGGTATTTTTGTGCGCTTATGGTTGTTCCAATGAATATTTCCAGAGAGCATTATTGCTGGAGACACCTAGTTTGTCACTATGTTAATATTACTAATAATATACTCTTTTAAAGTATATGGTAAAACAAGCACTTTGCTTCTGAGATCTTTTCTCAGAAGGCCCAATTTAATTATGAGAAAAAAATTAGTGATTCGGGGTGTTTTCCAGAATATTTCTGCCGGTACTCAATATTGTCAAAGTCATACAGGAAAAGCAAAGTCAGAACAGTCATAATCCAGATGAACCTAAAAAGATGTACAGATAAGTGTGTGGCAATATCATTAATGAGAAGTTGGAACTTGAAAAAAAGCTATCAGATGAAAACTAAGGGGGTGTGAATAAAATATAAACTATATCTAATACTAATATACCAATATAGACAATAGGTGTGGACAATATGTGACAGTGGTGGAAGGTGTAAAGATTGAGAAAACCAGGTACAGAATGTATTAGAATTCTGTGTACTATTTTTACAATTTTTCTGTGAATCTAAATGATTGCTTCCTTATGTGCCTTGGCGTAATATAAATTATTGTCAAAATAGCATTCAGCAGAAATAAGAAGCAAAGATGTTGCATGCCTGAATTACATTTGATTTGCTAGTCTCATTATTATTACTATTATTGTTATTATTATTATAGGATGTTATAGGCAGGGAATCGATTGCCTGAAAACTATGATTCATAATAAGCACTGTGTATACGTAAAGCACAATCAATAAACAGAACTAAGCAATATATAAAAATTCCAATACATCACAATCAATTAAAATGCACTCCAAAGATGTGAAGGTAGTTCATTAGAAAATCATTAGTTGGTTTAAGTGATCATATTACTAGAAAAAGAAAACAGTTATTCAATCATAAACACTTTGATAATACCCTTTCGCTTGCTACAACCAGAAGTAAACTATTTAAACCTTTGAAATATATACACAACATGCAAACTATCAAGAACACACTTTGGAAATAATATTTATTGTATAATATTTACCTATTTATATTTATTTAAAAAGCAGGTAATGGGAGAAGGAGAGGAAAGAGATATGTTTAGGAGACTGAAGCCAGGAGCCCAGAGCTCAATCTGAGACTTTTAATGGCATGGCCCAACTAATACATCTGTCACCTGCTGCCTGCCAGGATACACATCAGCAGCAACTGGAGTAGTCAAGGAAGTAGCTGTGACTCCAAATCAAATACTTTTAATAGGGAATGAAGACAACTCAAGTGGTGTCTTAAATGTGGCACCAAACATCTGCCTCACATGTAAAAATTTTAATGGTGAATTATTGAAACATTTCTGCTCAGAAATGGACTGGATTTTATACTAGTCACTGAACTGGATATTGTATATAATGGAAACAGGTAAGCTACAAAGAAAGTAAAAGTTATATAGTAAAGAAGAAATAGAACAATATTTAGAAATCTTTTTCTGTATTTCTATGAACAAATTGGGGTGTGCCAGCAAGGAAACTTATTGATGGCTTCTTGGAAAGACCTAGTGAGTTAATGTAGCATCTTAGCATGAGCTTCTAGAAACTAACTTGTCACTTAAACAAAAATGTTTAGTGATTTAATAGTAAAGTTTTTGGAAGAGCTCTTCCCCTAGCAAAATTTCTCAGACATTATTAGAATATTATACAAATGACTCCAATCAATTCCTGGTGGATTTCCCTTTTTTTTTTTTTTAAAGTAGAAATAAAAAAGGTGGGATCGATGGATTAGGTAAAATTTGAAACTGAACATTTAGGGGATCTCAACAAACACCAAATCAATTATATTACTTTTCCTATTCTTAAAAACCATCTGGGGCTGTCATGTAGCCTCAGCGTTTTTAAAAGCACTGTCAAGAAAGAATTGTCCAGATTGTCGCCAACACATGCCTTACACCCTTGCACAACATTTGTATGAGGAATGCAGCTGATACAACAATGAGTGAAATCATTTCATGTGCAGGAAGTCTGTAAGTCTGAATAGCCCCAAGGTGGTATAGATGTTTATACTGTGCAGCCAGCACTTACAGATTTCACACCTTCTTCCACCAAACACCTAATTTATTCTTCATGCATTTTGAGAAAATGTTTCTTTTATTGTACTTTCCAATATTGAAGTATTTTCTGACCCATGAGTATATTTTAGTATATTTTAGCATCCCATGGTATATTTTGTACTATGGAGAATCATGTACTCAATAATTATGATCCATGCTCAGATTAATAACACTGTTATAAAAATTAACTTCTTTTATTCCTCTCATTTAAAATTTTTGCTTAGTATATTTTTTATTTTTTTTCAATTTGATGAAAATAATGTACCTCTCTCCCCCCCACACCTCTTTCTCTTGTGAAGTTCAACAATGTTATTGCCTATAGGTCATAAACATTCAAATTAAGACAAGTGTATTTAATGGAATTTCCATTGAAATATCTCCATTGAAAATGCTTGTTTATAAGCATGCTACAGGATAATACACAAAACACAAAGGGCAAGAATAAAATGCTAGTAATATTAGCCTTAACCTTAAGCATTTGGCATCCTTCAAAAGCCTCAGGGTTTTCTAAAAAATTTTTTTAAGTTTTTTTGTACCAGTTGGAGTGTGGACCCTGCACACTGGCAAGGAAATGCTCAGAGCTGCGGCTGAAGATTGGAAAAAGAGCTTGAGGTCAGAGGTCGACACAGTGAGGGAGTTTGCTCTTTAAGAGGTTATCTGTGGATCTGCAAAGCCAAAGTGTAATTGGGTTTTGTGATGTGATTTTAGTGTGTAATTGTATACGATCTTAGATAGCTTCAAAGACAAGCTTGGAAGATTTTTCTAGCCTGTTTGTGATAGCAGTTTTAGGGATTGTGTGCAATCTTGGAGGGACAGTTCACGACAATCAAAAATAACCATCAGAATTGATATAGCAGCTACCCAGTCACTGTACTTATAATTTTATCACACTGACTTTAAGGTAGCATGTGCTTTCCTTGTAAGGCCTTTCATTGCATATGAAAATAAAAAAAAATGGCTAGGACAGTATAGTCAATTTTATATTATTATCATGGTTCTTAGTGCTTCAGAATTTGAACTATTCTTGAGGATTAGTGAATTGCAAAGAAAGAAAATAAGTTAACACATTATAGTTGGAGGTATAGGGGTTTTTTTGACACAAAGTTTATTAAGTCTCAGATTTCTGAATATTCTAAACAATGGGAAATAAACATTTCCTTATTGTCTTAGTTGTTGTTTAGGGTTGTCTTGATTAAGCTGTCACTGCTGTCAGTTATGTTCTTATAAGCCTGGTTGGATCTATTTCATGTTAGGAAAAAGCTCAGATAAATCCAGGAAAGCTTAATGTTTATCCAATGTGAAAATAATTACTCAAAAGTGTTATTCTTAATCCAGATAATTAGAGCGAGGAAGGAAAGATCAGTGTCATTGTGAATTATGCCCAGCAATTGACTCTTGGTCCTTGTAAGTTTCAGGTGAAGATGTGAATGGATAAAGGTTAGATTAAACATAATCCAAAGTAGCTGCAACCTTAATCTGTTATGATACAAGGATGATCACTTAAAAAGAGCTGGATTGTGGGATTGTTTCTGGTTGGATAAGATGCCGCTCGACTGGGACTAGCCTTAAAACATGCTTAGCACCATGTCACTGCAGCTGTAAGCACTTGTGCACGGCTGCAGCCTGCCACAATGCCTGGGCTCCTGCTGTACATTGCAGAATCATACTTGTACAATATCTTGGCTTCACATTAACATACCTCTGACAGGTCTGCATGGAAAAAATATTTCTTGTGACCTTTGGGGCACTTCTTGTTGGAATCCACTAAAACTCTGGTATAAAGTAAGCAGCCATTTATTGACTTGTATAGGTAGAAAGCATATTATAATTCAGTTTATTTTTGGTTCCATTCAACTCAGTAAATATATTTTAAATGTTATCCTTTAAGATAGCACACAGCATCCCTAGAACTGTTAGGTATTCAAAGTATAAAATTAGGCCTTTATAATTTTTCTGTGGAGCTAAAAAATAATTTTCTTATATTGCTATGAACAATGATATTCAAAAATGGCAAAGTAACAAACCCAGCCACTTCATGAGTGAAAGAAAAAAAAATTTGAAATTTCAAAAATTTTTCAAATTAAATTCCAGAAATTGAATATGACTAATTTCTGAATGATTGCATTGGTTTGTTTAGACTATAAAAAATAGAACCAATTTAACAATCATGTGAAATCATCTTCCCTACAATCAAATGCATTGCAATTTTCTGACAAATGAATTTGAATTAGAGTTTGAATATTTAATGATTTGTTAGAGCTGTTTGTTTCTGTTTCCAGGAAAATTATATTGTATCCCATTTATTGCTGCTAAATAATGAAGAAAATCACTAATGATGGGTCAGGAAATCAGATTAGTGGTTAAAATGCCCACATCTCATAGCAACGTACTTTGGTTTCATACTCACCTATGGCACTTGATCCTGGCTTCTGGATAATACAGACTGTAAGAGCCAACAGTGATGGATCTGTAACCAGGTTTCTGTTTCCCATATGGAAAGCCTTAAGAGCATCCCTGTTTCCCAGCTTCAGCCTCAGCCCAGTCTTAGTTGTCATGGACATTTGAAGGATGAACCAGTAGATGGGAATGCTCTCTGTCTGTCTCTACCTCTGTCTTTCTGTTGTTCTTTCTATGTCTTCCAAATAACCAAATTAAAAAAAAAAGAATTAGAGAATTAACAAATATAAAATGGTAATAATGCTAATAATATTTATTCAGCAGAACCTAGCATTGTTTGAATAAAGCTTAAAATTAATTTCAATCTTTTAGTAAAGTACATTTGATAAGTATCATTCAAATACAGCAATGCACCTTTAAGCTCTGTTAAAATCTAAATGTACTATATACAATGTTTGCTGTCTTGGATAAATATAGAACATCATGTGCTATAAGTATAACAGACATGTTTCTAGTTACACTAATGGTTTCCACATGTATTCGTGCAAAAATATGTTTTTCAAAGGCCATAAACATTTGTTGAGCATTCACCACCAATATTTAGAACCCTGTTCTGTATTTCACAAATTATTTAATGTCATCAATTTTTGCAACTGATATGTATCAAAGTTGGATCATATGTCATTAGACTGGGACTAATAGTAAGTGCCAGATGGTGATATAGTGACTCCAAATATAGTAGTAAACCAAAGCCTTTGCTTTTTGGAATTTACCTCTTGTGAACAGGGAGTAACTATGAAAGAAATGAATGCTCCACATGCAAAAATATGGTAAATGCACAACCACTTTATGGCTAGTGGTTTAGGAAGGTGACTGAGTGGATTGCTCTTTTTAAAATAATATATTTATTTATTTTTATTTTTGATAATGTTTACATAGCTGATCAAGGTAGAAGGGTCAAGGGTTAGGGGAAAGTGGGTTAGACCATTGCTTTCAAGCTTTCATTCTCTTCCTCCTGTATCTTGGGGAAGGGAGGAGATAAAGGAGATCATAACTAGCCTTCCAATAACCTCAGTACCCAAGGATGAGCAACAGCCACCCGATGTCATCAAAGGGTCTTCAATGTGGAACATGCTCTGAACGTTCTACTTAATGTGGCTTTGATAGTTCTGAAATGCTGTTGATTTTTCGGATCCAAGGATTAGGAAATCCTTCCAAGTTTCGTTCGTTGACATGGTTGACTTTAGAATCTTCGTTTGCCCAGATATTTGCTGCCAATGCTTAGCTGGGTATTTGATCAGTTTGTTCTGCCCTCTTTCCTCTGCTTTGGTACCAGATATCCTCTGCAGACCCTAATGTACTGCCATATCCTCATCTGGGCATCTGGGCAAGTGGGCTACTGCTCCATCCAAGCTACTGAAGAGGTCTAGCTCTGACACATGTACTCTATGGTCAGACCACAGATCCTTCAATTCTCTCCACGGTTGGCATTCTGAGTTGAGTGGTTCAGTTTGGGGTATCGCCAGAGAAACCTCATTTGAAATGAGCCCAGATTTGACTCTTGTGCATGTTTGCCAGTACATGATCTAACTCAGTCCATCACCCACATCAGCCTATTCATACACTGGTTGTTACAATTGCTGGGTCATTTCTGTCTCCAGCCCCATCTCTTATGCAAACCATGGATACTGTGGACTAGACCAGTCCAGCCCACTACACACTTGGCCCTCAGATACATCAACTGGAGTTGCAGCCTAGTCGGAGCAACTCTCAATAACCCCTAACAGGCCCGCCCCAACCCTGCTTCTCATGCTTACCAGTGGGAGTTGTAGACCACCAGAGTGGTGCCCACAGTTTCTCTATGGCCCCCTCACAATCCTGCATCATGCACTCTCCATGTGGCTATGCAGAGCACTTTGATAGGATTTTCCCCAGTCCCAATACTTGCCAGCTGATGATGCAGCAAAGCCAAACCAGCCCACACCTACTCTGGCCTATGCATGCACCAGTGAGTACAGTTACCCCAGCCTGTGTCTCAACCCAGCCAACATGCAGGCCAGCAGGTGTTGTGGCCCTACCCAGCCTTGTCTATCTCCAGTCTCAGTTCTTAATTCCACCAGTGGACCAGTGGGAGCAGTGGCCCAACTAGGAAACCCTTGCCACACTTGCACCCTTCTTCCTGGGTCTCATGTGGACTTGGGAGTGCTATAACCTAATCTGGTATGGCTTACCTCACCACAGCATTTGTTAGCAGATGCTGGAATCTGGCCCAGATAGGTCTGTGTTTGACTCCAGCTCATGTTGTTGGGTTGTTGGGTACTGCAGCCTACCTAGGCCAATCCAGCCAGCTCCCAGTCTCAGACCTAATGTGAACTGGCTGGTGTTGCACCATGTCCTTGCTCTCAGATTTGCCAGTGGATGTGTGAACTGGCTCAGTCTGGCTTGTCCCCAGACCTGACCCACATGTATGCCAATGGGAACTATAACCTGGCCTGGTCTGGGCTGCTCCCAGCTTTGCTTCTTGATCTCAATGGCACGGACTGCATCCTGACAGAGGGATTCCCCAAAACCTCTCTATCAGGTCTCCTCCCAGCAAGAGATCTCACACACACTGGTCGGTCCTTGCTCTAGACTTAGCCAACCTCCTGTCCTGGCAGGAACACTGACCTTGCCCAACCAGCCCACACCCATTCCAGTTCATACTATTGGATGTTACAGCCCCATCACACCTGTCCATGCCAAGACATGACTCTCATGTGGTTCAGCAGGAGCTGAGACTTAGTCTAGCCTGTCTTACTTCCACCCTGGCTCTCATGAGCACCAGTGGGTGCTGCAGTCTATCCCAGTCTGGCACTCCCCAGACCCAGTCAACTCCTGTTCTGATGGACACCATAGATATGTCCAGTACAGATCGCCACCCCCATTCTGGCTCTTGTGCTCACCAGTGGGAACCAAAACCCAGCTGGGGTGTCTCTTTAGCTCCCCAGCCAGGCCTGTTCCTAACCACAGATTTTGCACATGCCAATGATTGCTCTGATCCAGCATGGTCTTTGCCATTGGATGCTTCAGCCTGGCCTGTCCCAATTTGCCTTAATTCCTAACTCTTGCTGGTCAGTGTTGCAGCCTAGCCCTGCCTGATCTACTCCCTCCTGTCTCATACAAACTAGTAGGTCTGATAGCCTAGCTTGGCATGATTCACACTTTATCCTGTACATGCCAGTGTGTTTAGGTTTGGCCCATCCCTGCCCAGTCCTCTCACCTATGGAACCAACTCACCCACACATTTGCCAATAGGTGGAGTTACCTTGCCTGACTTGACCAACACCCAGACCTGAATCACATGCAAACCAAGTTCCCCTACCAGGCTCATCCCAAAACATAGATGTCACATGTGCCAATGGGTGTTAAGCCCTTATCCAGTGTAGTCTACCCCCTCCGTTTTGACCTATGCATAAGCCGGTGGATGTTGCAGCTCATTCAGTCCCATACTCTATTCTTGAGTGTGTGTACAGGTGCTGCAGCCTAGATCAGCCTGGCCTATTCTCAATCCCAGTACCCATGAATGCTGGAGGGATTCATGGTCAAGCCTAGCTCAGCCCATCACTACTCCCAGCTCTTAAACCAGTGGAGATTGTAGTTCCACAGGCATGGGACCACATAACCCCCACAGAATCTGCCCCAAACCCGATTCTCTCATGTGCTGGTGTCATGACCCAGCCTAACATTTCCTGTTCCCTGTTCTGACTTTCACTGTCAGCTACTGTGATCCATCCCTGCCAGGGAGGCCCCATTTGTAGATTTAATATGCACCAGTGAGTGGTGGGCAGCTGTGGTTGATGCTAAGTAACCTAGCTCAGGTCTCCCATGTGGTTAGAATGGCTCAGTCTCAGACCCTCGCTTACCTGCAAGTTTAGTGACCTTGTTGATGAAAGTCCCTCAGTAGTTATTCCTCACCTGTAACTTACTTCTTCAACAGTCCTCTCTCCCACATATCCTTTTAATTCCTTCCCTTGCCAATCTATTCTCCATTCTCTGTTGCAATATCAGATGTCCTCTGCAGGCTCCAGTGGGTTGCTACATCTTCCAGGTGCATCTGGGTATGTCATTCACTAATCCTTCTAAGCTACTAAGGAGGCTCAGTTCTTCAAGGATAGTAGCCTTGTTGATGCAAGTCTATCAGAGGTCATTCCTCACCTGGATGTGAACCTATAAGTCCCCTGCAAGTCCACATCTCCAGACCCTTATTGGCATGTTGCCAGGCAGACCAGGGGCTTCACTGGGCACTAATGGTGCCCCAGGCTGCCCGAATTGAAAAAGGTTATGGAGGGCTCTACTGAGAAAGAAATGTATGTGTCAAAACTGAATGAAGCATGTGACATAGTGGGAAATATTGTGTTGCTTGCTAGGGTTTTATTAGGTTGCAATTAATTATTGTTTGTTGGTAAATGGAACTTTCCTCAAACACTGAAAGCATGGTTCTTGTTTCATGTTTACTTCATGTTTTATTTCAATCAGGAGTTATAACGACTTTGATTATCTAAATCTCTGCACTTAAACAACTATTCAACTGAAAAATCTTCAATATATTATGGGAATAGAATACTGGAAAATGCTCCTAGGAATAAATCCAAATGAATGAAAGCTGCATATGAGAAAGGACTCTGTAATCCTATATTTACAGCAACATAATCTACAATAGCAAAGGCATGGGAAAAAAACCCAGATGCCCATCCAAAATAGAGTGGTCAAAGAAACTGTGACACATCTACTCCATGGAATACTACTCAACTATTAAAAAGCATGAAATTATCCAATTTGCAACCAAATGATCCCAGCAAGAAATCATTATGTTCAGTGAAATAAACCAAGCCCAAATGGTCAAATACCACATGATCTCTCTGATGTAAGACAGCCTTAATATGCATTATAAGGTCAATAACTCTTTCAATATTGTTTATGCTGCAACCCATGGGTTGTGATACTATTCTTATTTTCATTTCTTCAGAACAGCTTCTTTTCTCTTATTAAATTCTCCACTGACTTGTAGACCACATTGTGGCATCATTTTCTCTAAGAAGCTTTTGTGTTTTCTTTTTCATTTCTTCAACGACACATTGGTTATTCAGTAGTATGTTACTTAACTCCATGGTGCTCTAAACTTTTGTTTTATCTTTACTCCTGTTGTTGACTTTGTTTCATGGCTTCTCATTTAAGGGAATGTATAGTAAGTGCATAACAGAGATTCTCATATCCAGATGGGAAGATATGATACAGTATGCATCTCTACTTCCAAATCAAGGATGGATTCCCAATGAGACTCTTGGATATATCTTAACAATAGAATGCTGAACTGTCTGCCATTGTCTGTACAGGCAATGTCAGGACACAGTTAAATAACAGAATGATGGATTTATGGCTGCTTATGTACTACTATACTATTGAAATAATATGGGGGAAATAAATTTGAGGGGAGGGATAGGGAGATCCCAAGGCCTATGGAATTGCACCATAAAATTAAAAATAAAATAGGAGGAAAAATAATATTGGGGAAAAATCTTGTGTTCTTGATTTTGGAATAACATGAATATGTCTCTTTACCTTCTCTATAATGAAAGAAAGCATGCAGCTGTCAATATTTAAGAGGAATTGCTTGCATTCCTATACAGAAGCACAAAAGCAAGAAGAAAACGGGCTCCTAGTACTTGTTCATTTGTGTATTAGTGTCACACTTCTGAGCAAATGTTCTGGCACTGTCGTCTTTATTACAGATAGATGCACATTTCTAACCAGGTCTTGTGTGAGTTCGTGGACATTCTAGATGTGAGAGTCAATGTGTGTAAATGTTTCATCTATTTGACACAGCTACAACTCATTTGACCCATAAGTTTTCTAGCACTATTTCTTTGAAAATTTCCCAAGAGGGGTTATACTTCGAATGTTGGTCATAAATTTGTGTTTCAATAAATATATATTTATCAAGTATTCACTAGAGCAAAGAAGCTGCTGAAGAAGAAAAGGAATGGGCATGAATTTCGTGAGCTCGTAGACAAGATGAAGGTAAGGGATGCATTGGAGGGAGGAACACTTACAGAAGGGGAAGCAGAAGCTCAAATTATAACGGTATTTTTTCAGCTCTAGTTAGTGGGGTTGTAGTATAAGAAATTGCCCAAAGACTTCCTAGTACACTAATACAATGTGAAGTGCAGCAAAAAAGAAAGTCACAGCAGAAGGCAAATGTGTAGAAGGAAAGTGACAAATTGGACCCATACTCTCATACAGTGTCATCAGCAAACAGACATTTTAATAAGATAAGCTCCAGGGTTTAAAGTAATTATGAAATATTTTGCCACAGAAGTCATTATAACAAAATAGTTTATTTCACAGAAGCAAAAGAGAGGCACCACATAATCACCTCAATTGATTTGCAGACTGATATTTTCAGTATCTTGTGGAAAAACACTTCATGAATATAAACATAGTATGTATTTTGTCATTTCTAATATGCATCTTATACTTGTTTGTATCTCATGTATGAGGACATATATCAATTTACAATAAGATGAACTACAATGACCAATTTCTGAAATGAAGAAATGATTGACAATTTGTTCATGCCCTTGGGACATATAGTGAAATTTTTTGGAATTAAAATGATGTAAAAAGGGACATAAAAGCTGTTATGGTTATAAGAACACAAATGCATCATTGTTAGATTATTTGATTGTATTTTTAGAGTATCCAAGAAGGTCAGTTGACAAACATTCATAATTTTAAAAGGGCTTTATCAAATGGTCAGATGTATGTGAAATATGTAATAATAACCGACAGAGCTTTGTTACATGTTTTTTAAATAAAGAAATAATGCTTTTGTTAAAATAAAATAAAGGCAAATGAATTTTAATTATGGTTTCAAAAATTATTCTTATTAAAAATACCATATATATGACAAAAGATCACAACAATGTGAGAAATTTTTAGCACTGACTTTATTAAGAGCAGACAACTAAATTTCTTAAATATACAGAATTCTTTAAAAGGAAAGACATAGCTGCTATAGACAATACCCAAACTATAAGATATGGAACGAAACACTTGTCTAAAGAAAGAAAAATGCTAGGATGTGGATTTTGGGCTCAGCAGTTAATACATCCCCTAAAAGTCCTAAATTTTTACCATCATACTTGGTTTGAGTCCTGGTCTTGACTCTGGCTCCAGCATTCTGTTAACCTGGATCCTGGGAGGCAGCAGATGACAGCAGCTGGGAAAAGTGTGTCCCTTGCCATCATGCCTGATTTGATTTTGGTCTTGCTTGTGATTCCAGTTTTCTGCTCACGAATCCCTGGGCACAGCAGTGCTTGGGATATTCAGATTAGTTTTCTGGCTCCAGGCTTTGGTATGTCCTGGTCACAGCTACTGCAGGCAACTGGATAATGAACAAATGGATGGCAACATCACTCATTTCTTTGTCTCTCTACTTAAGCAGTAAAAAGTGAGAATAAAAAGAATTTTTCTTAAAACATGAACATATGCATTAACATTAAAATGTAAGTAGTTATAATGTACCAATGATTTCTGTGTTAGGTGTCTGTTACTGTGCAATAAATTCTCCCAAGCCTAGTGTCTTAAACAATGAGCATATTTTAGACTAAATTTTCTGTGGTGAACACAAGCATATTTTAATAGGTTCTTTTAGTGTAGAATGGTAGGACCAAGTCATTACTTATCAATAGTAATCTTGAATAATTAAATACCCTAAAATGCCCCAATCAAAAAATTCAGACTGGATGTATGGATTAAAAACAAAATACATCTATTTTTTTGGCCACATGAAATAAACACAACCGACAAAGAATATAGGAAACCACCCTCACACACAGAATAAAAGTGAGAGGTTGGAAAAAATATATTTCATGCTAACAAAAAGTAAAACCAAGAAGCAACAGCCATCCTAATATCAGACAAAACAGACACTAACAGTGTTAAAAAGTAAAAGAAGTGCATCATTAATGATTAAGGGATCAATTTCATAGAAAGATATTACTATAGCAAAAGTGCGTGTACCCAATGTTAGAGTGACTGGCTAATTAAAAACAAATGTGAATGAATTTTAAGAGAAAAAGACTCTAATAAAATAATAATGTGGGATGTAATGCCCACTTCCATCGCTGAATAGATCAACTAGACAAAAAAAATTAATAAACAACAGAACTAATCTAAACTACTGATTCAAAGGGTTGTAGAACCTTTCCCCACACAGCTGCAGCATACTCATTCTTCCATCAGTGCTCATTTCTTTAGGGTACATCACAGACTAGGCCATCAGGCAAGTCTCAACAAACTAAAAAAAAAAAGATGAAATCATAGGAAGTATCATTTCTCACCACAGTGTAATGAATCTGGAAATTAATAACTTAAAAACCTTAGATGGGGCCTGGTGTGGTGGCCTAGCGCTTAAGTCCTGGTCTTGAACATGCCAGGATCCCATATGGGTGCCGGTTCTAGGCCCGGCAGCTCCACTCCCCAACCAGCTCCCTGCTTGTGGCCTGGGAAAGCAGTCGAGGGCAGCACAAAGCCTTGGGACCCTGCACCCATGTGGGAGACCCAGAAGAAGCTCCTGGCTCCTGGCTTATGATCAGCTCAGCTCCGGCCATTGCAGTCACTTGGGGAGTGAATCATCAGACAGAAGATCTTCCTCTCTGTCTCTCCTGCTTTCTGTGTATCTCTCTTTGTAGTAAAAACAAATAAATCTTTAAGAAAAAACCTTAGATGATATGTAAACATGTGGAGATTTAAGAAAATGCTCATGAATGCACACTGAGTCATGGAAGATATCATAAGTGATGCGAAGAAAAAAATCTCAGAAATGATGATGACAATGCAACATAACAAATGTTACAGGATACAGCAAAAAGAGTGTTAAGAAGATGTCCAAATCAAGAAATTTGAAAATAATTAAATAAATAATCTAACCATGTATATCAAACATCTAGAAAAACAAGAGCAAATGAAGCCAAATATTAATCAGAGAACGCAATTTTAAAAATAAAGAAGAAATACACAAAACAGAAACAAAATGATATAAAAATCTATTAAAAAGTGACACATCAACCCACCTAACAAAAAATATGGCGATGACCCAGATTAAGAAAATTAGAGATGAAAAAAAGAGATATTGTAGTGGATACAACAGCAATAATATGAATCTTCATGAATTACTATAATATCTACATACTAACAAATTGGGAAATACAGAAGATACAAATAGATTTATTGAAACATGCTGTGTATAAAATTTGAGTCATGAAGCCAAAGAATATCTTTTAACAGACCAATAATCCAGATAGAGATTGAATTAGTAACAAAGACTCTCCTAAAAAAGAAAAACCCAGGATTTATGGCTTCACTGCAGAATTAAACCAACATTTTAAAGAATAACTAATTCCAATTCTACTCAAACTACTCGAACAACTGAAAGGGCAGTGACCTTACCACATACTCTTATAATGCTAGTGTCAGTTTAATTGCAAAACTAGAAAAGATATAACAGAAACAAACAATTATAGATCAATATCCCTGAGGAATATAGACACCAACATCCTCAAGAAAATGCTATCTGGCTAATCTAACCCAACAGCATATCAGAAAGATGATTCACCAAAACCAAGTGGGATTTATCCCTAATATGCAGGGATGAGTCAAGTGACACAAATCAATAAATATTATATACATATGAATGAATATAACAAAATATATTATTATCTCTACAGATACACAGCAAGAATTTGATTAAGTGCAGTATCTTTTCATTACAAAAATTTTTAAGCAAATTGTGTGGGATGGGAAAGATCAGCCCTCAATCCAATCAAGGCACTATGTATCAAATCCATAGCCAGCTTCACATGAACTGGAAAAGCTAGAAGCATTTCCACTAATATCTGGAACCAGAAATACCAACTGTCACCATTGCTATTCAATATAGTCTTTTAATTTTTGATCAAAACAATTAGATAACAAAAAATAAATCAAAAGGATATAAATGGGAAGGGAGAATTCAAATCATCTGTTTCCCAATGATACAGTCCCACCCATAAGAAAATCAAAACATTCCATTAAGAGATTATTGAAACTTTTACCAGCATGTGACAAAGTTGTGGGATACAGAATTAATGCAAAAAAGCATTAGCCTTTACATATAATGATATGCCTGAGAAATAACCTGAAAGATCAATGCCATTCACAACGGCAAGGAAAAATTTAAATATAAAAGGGTAAAATTAGCAAAGAATGTAAAATATTTCCACAATGAAAATTGCAACAACATTAACGAAAGACATAGAAGAACACACAAAAAACATTCGTATTCATGCATTGGAAGAATTAATATGAAGATGTCCATACTACTCTTACAAATTTTCAGATTAAATGTGATCTTAGAGCTTGGTGCGGTGGCCTAGCAGCTAAAGTTCTGACCATGAACGCACCAGGATCCCATATGGGAGCCACTTCTGATCCCAACTGCTCCAATTCTCATCCAGTTCTCTGCTTGTGGCCTGGGAAAGCAGTCAAGGATGGCCCAAAGCCTTGGGACCCTGCACCCGCGTGAGAGACCTGGAAGAGGTTCCTGGCCCCTGGCTTCAGATTGGCACAGCACTGGTCTTTGTGGTCACTTGGGGAGCAAATCATCAGACTTCCTGTCTGTCTCTCCTCTCTGTATAAAATACTCTGCAATAAAGGATAGATAAATCTTTAAAAAAATGTGATCTTAATCAAAATATCTGACATTTCTCTACATCAGAGAAAAAAATGATCCTAAAATGAAAAATCTTGAACAAATTAGATAAAATCACCTCCTGGCTAATGGTAATCTTTTCATCATGTGATATTGGGAAAACTGGAACTGTGCGTGTAGAAGTATTAAAAAAGAAAGACAGACAGACAGAGAGGGAAAGAAAGAAAGAAAAAAAGAAAGAAAGAAAGAAAGAAAGAAAGAAAGAAAGAAAGAAAGAAAGAAAGAAAGAAAGAAAGAAAGAAAGAAAGAAAGAAAGAAAGAAAGAAAGAAAATTAATTAAGATCCCTTTCAGGCCCAGAGCAGTAGCCTATTGGCTAAAGTCCTCACTTTGCATGTACTAAGATTCCATATGGATTCTAATCCTGGTGTCCCTGTTTCCCATCCAGCTTTCTTCTTGTGGCCTGGGAAAGCATTCAAGGACGACCCAAAGCTGTGGGACCATGCATCCTCATGGGAAACCTGGAAGAAGCTCCTGGCTCCTGATTTTGGATCAGCCCAGCTTTGGCCATTGTGTCCACTTGGGGAGGAAATCCATGGATGGAAGATTTCTCCTCTCTGTCTCTCTTCCTCTCTGTAGATCTGCCTTTCCAATAAAAATAAATAAGTACATTTTTTTAATTATTAAAAAAAAGATCCCTTCCTTACATCCTATATAAAAATCCAGTTGCAAGGTATCAGAGATCTAAATCAAGCTCTTGGGAAAATAAAATTACTATAGGAAATATATGGGAAACATTGCAAGATGTTATCAGTTGTTGAGACTTCTCGAGTAAGGCTCCAGAAGCAGAAACAGTAAAGGACAACCTACACAAGTTGTGTTACATCAAGCCAAGAAGATTTAGCATGGCAAAGGAAACATCTGACAATGTGAAGAAGCAACACACACAGGATGGTAGGAACTACGCACAAACTAAGGAATTCCTAAACGATTAGCATCTTGGCTCTATAATGAGTTCGATAAACTCAATAAAAACAAAACAAATTAGTTAAGGAACTATCAAAGCACATGAAAGAAAAATCATTTTTCAATGATGAAACAAAAATGGGCTAGGGTCACTAGGCATCAATGAAACACAAATAAAATTCACAATGAAATTTCATCTCACTCCAGTTAGAAGATATATCATACAAAAGTCAAAAACATCATAGGCAGGTGAGGATGTGGGCTGAAAGGTACTAATACACTGTTGATGGGAGTGTGAATTTTTGCAATCCTTACGGAAGAGAGTATTCAGATTCCTCAGAAATCTAAAAAGGGATATACAGTAACACCCAGGCTTTTCACTTCAGGAATTTATTGAAAGCCAATATATGAAGGATTTATCCACACCAGATGTTTACTGCAACTGAAGTCACAACAGCAGCGAGATGGATTTAAAAAGTCACTTGTGAAAATTTTTTGAGCTAAATATTGATGCGAAATATAGGATGATAAACTTTCTTGAAAATGAAATATGTTGATGAAAATGAAAAATTTTGATGTAAACTATTCTCTCTGAAGAACAGTTTATATAGAGACAAATTAGATGTTCATATTCTTAGAAATATCCTATTTCTAGAAGCTTACTGTAAGAAAGAATGATAACACATGCCTAAGGATTATAAAGGAATGTTAATCAGAGCTTTATGAATAATAGCAACAAAAATCACTGAGTAATTTCAACAAAGAACAAATAGTTTACAGTTGGATCTGGAGGTCACGTTAATTTACGCCAGTTTCTAATGTTTCTTATTTATATTTCACAGCATTGAAAAAAAATTATGATTTAAAACTTATACATTTGTAGGGCCCAGTGCGATAGCCTAGTGGTTAAACCTCGCCTGCATCTGCTAGGATCCCATCTGGGCAGCAATTCATGTCCTGGCTGCTCCACTTCCCTCCAATTGTTTGCTGGTGGCCTGGGAAGGCAGTATAGGATGGCCCAAAGCTTAGGACCCTGCACCTGCATGGGACACCCGGAAGGAACTCCTGTCTCCTGGTTTCGGTGGCCAGTTGGGGTCTGGACCAATGAACAGAAGATCTTTCTCTCTTTATCTCCTTCTCTTTGTTTATCTGCCTTTCTGACTAAATAAATAGATAAATAAATAAATAACTTATATCTTATTTGTTGGTGTCTTTTTTTAACAACATAAATTTTAAACTTTTAAACAAGACACTAGAGGCAAACTATTATGTACTATAATTTTATTTTCTTGAAAAAAATTGATCATCTATTGTAAATGTATACACAGAGTGCCAGAAATAGAGGCAGAAATGCAGAAACATGAATGGAATTGTTGCAAGTTGTATACTTTCCAGTAAGATTGGTGGAATTAAGAAGGACAATTGTGAAACAAACAGAAAAAAACCAACCTTTTGAAATGCAGAAATGCCTGCGTGTACAAAAAGGAACTTTCCCAACCTTTTATTTTGTCTTTTCATTTTCTCTTGCCAATGTAAAGTAAAGGGTTATGATTTAATGTAACTACATCATTAGCTATGTTGGCAACAGTGTGTCCATTCTAATCGGTGGTGTGCCACATGATGGACAGGACCAAAACCATGGTATACCACAGAACAGAGCACTTTCCATAACTCAAAGCCCAGTATTATTCTTGGCTAAAATTCTACTTGGTGATAACAAATGCTATACTTTACAAGTGATTTTATACTGGCATACGCCTAACACCATTTGATGCATTTCCAGTAGGTTTATTAGATTTTAGCTTTTAATATGAATCAAATATATACCTGCTTTCAAGAAGCCAAATCTCTCCATCATCAACAATGAGCATTTTTTTTTTTCAGATCACTACACCCATTGTAGTACAGGTGCTTATTGACAATAGAGATATCAAGCAGAAAATAGCTATTCTTTATTCTTATTGTAAAAGTTCATTTAGAGGTTTTGCCTCTTCTTGAGTTCAGCCAATGTTCTCCTTCTGTCGATCTACTTATTTTATGTTTGCCTCCCCTGATAAACTAAAAACATTGAAGGCAATTCCAATATCTGCCGATCTATTTCCAATGTCTTTCACAGTGCCAGAGCATCAAAAGGTCATGATATTTCCTTGTTAATTAAATGAAAGAATGAAATACTGGGCATCTGAGTCTGCTTATGTTAGCATGCTTGAAATCTTTCACCTTGGTTCTTTCCTGTTTCTACTCTCCCAAAAACTGGTGATCCTAGGATACAAATGACAGCCATTCAGTGTGATAATGTTTCTTTCCCGGACCAACCCAATCTCTGTACACAAATCACCAAGAAAGTAAGACAATAAACTAAACCATAACCAATTCTAGTGGAGACTTACTTCAGTTATTTAACATAAATAATAATACTAACATGTATGCCCTTTTCAGGAATTTGGCCACATTGATTAGTTCTCTTGGTCATTCTATTTCTGTACACATTGGTTTCCCATGGAGTTAAGTGCGTGTGTGTAACAGCAGAGTAATGGCACTCAACAATGCCTAAAGTTGTGAAGATTTGACTTACATGTCCAGAGAGAGTTTCAGATGAGATTGGGCATATGAATTTTGAAATGGGGAGAGAACCCTGAATGGTCTGGTAAGCGCATTTGGTGTTCAGTCTTTTAAATATGGTGGTAGTTTTCTGGTTCCAACTAGACTGATGTGACATAAAAGAAGTGTCAAGATGTAACAGCTCAGTGTTTGAAGGTGAGAGAATGAGGACCAGAGCACCTCCTGTAGCTGAAAAGAGCAAAGAAACAGGGTCACTACTGGAGCCTTCAGAGCAGAGAATCACTTCCTGAAATGCCTTGACTTCAGCTTAAGATGGAAGATAAACCTGAATTGTAAAATCATAACTTCTGAATCACCAAATTTGTAACAATTTGTTGCTGCAACAATGAAAAGGCAGTGATGCATTAATCCAGTTCATGTGAGTCTGTATACTTAGTGTTAAAAACACTTTTAATATAAAATATACTCAAAACTTATGCCTGTGTATCAGTTTACTCTTTGGTCAAGGAAATTTAAACACACAGGGATTTTTAAAATTGGCTTTATTAATTTAAGTTATTACAATGAATATGCTTTCCCTGACTAAAGAGCTGTAGAATAGCAGAAAGGGTGTGGGTTTTGAAAGGTAACTTGGCATTTGTGGTCAGGCTGGTGAAATACTGGTAGCTGGTTGATTTTATATGACTCTTTCAGTTGTAACCTCTTGGCAATGTGACACTACCCTTCATCTGCTGCTTTTCTAGTATTTGAGTTTTTAATATCAACATGGGAATAAAGAGATGAAAGCAAGAAACTAGAAGGCTAAATAAATTATAGATGATTATGGTCGAAATTGAATTAGAGGTTAAATTTTTTTCAAATTCTTAAATAATAAGTACTATGATTTAACCACTAGGCAAGTTCAAAAGTGCAAAAGAAGCACATTTTTTATTCAAATTGTCTTTTCTTGTTCTCATGAAGTATTTCTATGCAACAAATTTGATAATATTTCAATGGAGGCAATGTAATTCTTTTCATTAGGAGACACTCTGTTCTTCCATTAGGCAAACTAATTTCTGAGTATTTCAATTGCAAATCATACAAACTCAGTGGCTAAAAACAATGCAACTTTATTTTGTTAACAATTCTGGATGTCCAAATTCCAAAATAAACGTTAGGTCCTAAGATTTGTCTGCTGGGCTGATTGCTTCTATGGGCCCCGGAAAGGGTCTGTTCATTGCTGCTTGCAATCTGTAGAGGCTGTATTCTGTTCAAGTCCCACAAGCACATCGCTTCAGTCACATTCCTCACATCACACTGCCTCTGATTCTACTTCTTCCCACATCCCTTTGGATAGTTTGCTAACATTACGTAAGATGCATCTAGAGAATCTAGCACCCAACTCAGAATTTTTAATCACATCTATAGCACTGCCTTTTTGCCATGTAATGTTACATTGAAGGCATAGGGATATAGCCATATTTGATGAGAGCTCTATATTATTGAGCCTCTTGCAGTATACACAAGAAACAAACTAGTACTCTGAAATCAATTAGTATTGGTTTCCTTACCTTTGAAACTCAAACATATCTTTATTCAAAGGAAGAGTTATCTGTAAAATTTTACTCTTTGTCATTTCAAGTAAGACATTACAAGCAGTTCATAATTTACATGCACACATACTATTTTAGTGCTGTCAGGGGCTTAACAAAACATACATTATATCATTTTTTTGTGTCAGTGAGAAAACAAAATGAAACTCTTAAGTTATTACCTACAAAACCAAAGGAAACAGAACCTATTGAGAGTAGAACTTATGTGTAGTACATGATATTAGATAATGACAATTAATGATAATTATATTGGTTTTTGTATTTTTGCACCATGCTCTTAAGTCTAATAAAAACAAGTCTTATTGTAAAACAATATGCAGTAATACATCAGTAAACTCACATATTTCATATTTACCTTATGTTGGCTGCTGTCAATTTAGTTTTATGCTTGATTTAATCTCATGTTTTATTCAGAAAGGCTCTTGATTCTATCGGCCATGTCATATATACATATATATATGAAAATATAAATATGTGCAAATATATGTCTCGTGTATATGTTTATCACATAGATTTTGTATGTGATTAGTTTGAACTACCAAGATTTTTGTAAGTACAGTCTGTGATGTTCACACAATGACTAAATTGTCTAATATATATTATTCAGCATACAGTCTTTTCATTAAACAATGAATGATTGCAGTATGGGCTGGATATAAAAAACTGGTCTTAAACCAAGGCTTGTGAATTAAGTTTATAGCACTGTTAACGAAGGAAAATATCATTCTAGATCATTGCTATCTTAATCTTATCACTTATTGGAATATTTTACATCAAAGAAGGTGAGTATGGATAATGAACTGTGTAAACAGATAATAAGCAATGCTGATTATTATAGATGTGCCTGTGTGGCAGGTGTTCATCTAATTGCCTTATGTATATTAATTTACCTAATCCTCCCCTGGTCAAATAAGTAATACTATTCTCATCCCACTTTGTATGTCAAGAAACTAAGGCCCAAGCAGTAAATGATAGAGCTTGTATAAGAAATCTCTGTGCTCCTAAACCCTATTCAACCCATTTAAATGACTTCTTAATTTATTCTAAACATTCATAAGTAAGCCAAATCATTTAAATATGGGACTTTAAGGAAAATGGAACGTATTAAAAGCATATTTAAAATTTTATTGCAGTTTTTGTTTTATTGTGATGTTTTCATATAGGTTTTTACTCTCTGTAGTAAGCAAATAAAAGCACAAATAAGCCGGAATGGGGATTTCAAAGATCTGGCCATCTGACTTCTAATTTCTTCATCCCATTTCTGTTGATGTGACACCATAATAATTTATCTCTAGTTTTTGAAGGGGCTAATAGTTTCTTTGTTGTTGTGTTTTTCTTAAGCATTAGTGTTGAAATTGCAGCACTGTTTAGGTGACAAACCTGCCAGGAGAAATTATTTAAGCAGTGTTGAAAAAACAATTAGAGGATGCGCTATTGGAATGCCTACCTCAAATTGTGGAACTTATAAAATACTACTTCTTCTCTTAAAAAAATAGAATTATTTTTATTTGAAAGTCAGATTTTACAAAGAATGACACACAGAGAGGTCTTCCATCTACTGATGTACTCTCAAAATGGCTGTAGTGACCAGAGCAGATCTGATCCTAAAACTGGGAGCTGAAAGTCTCCATTGGGTCTCCCACATGGTCACTGGGTCCTAAGGACTCGGTTGATTTTTTGCTGTCTTCCCAGCCCAAAACAGAGAGCTGGAATGGAATTGAAGCAACAGGGAGAGGAACCAGCATTCACAAAGGATGCCTGCATCACAAGGCAGATGATCAGCCTGTTGAAACACTGTGCAGGGCACAGAAGATACTGTTTCTGAAAACAGTGACCTAATTCTGTAACACCATAGAGACAAAGCTATGATTCAGATTTCATTGAATACAACTCTAAATTGAAACCTTGTCTCTTTCCTTTAAGTGTTCCTGTGTCTTATGGATGTAATCCGATGTAGCTCTCACACGGTTATATCAGTTAATGGCTTTGTGAAAATCACTCTATTATTATTATTATTTATTATTTTATTTTAATAATATTTACATAGTGATTAGGGCACAAAGGACTAGGGGCTAGTGAAAAGTGGTTAAGACAATTGCTTGCACTTTTTTTTTTTGTTTGTTTGTTTGTTTGTTTTATGTATCTGGACTAAGGGGGAAGATAAAGGGAGAAGCCTCACCCAGCCTCCTACCCATTACAGGTCCCTGACATGGGACATGCTCTGAGGGTCCTGCTCAAATGGTTTTGATAGTTTAGCAGGTCTGAGTTGCTGCCAGTCTCGCCATTCCAAGAATGATGAAATCTCTCCAGAATCCACTGGGTGACACAATCTACCATAGAGTCTCCGTTAGCCCAGATTTTCACTGCCAATGTTTGACTGGGGTAGATACTGATTTGTTCTGTCCTCTGTCCTGTTGTGGTAACTGTGTCCTCTACAGGTTCCAATAGACTGCCGTGTCCTCCATGTGCACTTGGATTTGCTGTCTACTGTTCTGTCTGAGCCTCTAAGAAGGCTCAGCTTTGACACTTGCATTCCATGGTCAGACCATGGAACCTGCAGTTCTCTTCATGGTTGGGTTTCTGAGATCAGCAGTTCAGTTGGAGAGATCCCCAAAGACTGCATCTGAGGTGATCCCAGACCTGATCCTTGTGTGTGGTTGCCTTTTCAGGGACTGGCACAGTCCGTTGCCACAATCAGCTTATGTATATGCTGGTGAAAATCACTCTTAACAGAATAGTTGCCAATATTTCAAGGACTAAAGGATACCTCCCTAAAATTCATGAATTATTTTTATTGTGAAAATCTTTAGCATCTTCATTTCAATATAGTTTCTTGATAAATCTGTTACTTGCTTTGCAAGTTGAGTTATACCTATTTAAATGTAATTTTACACGTTTAAAGTATCGAACCAAGAGCACTTATCAGAGCAGTGCTGCAACATTTAATTGTTATTATTTTTAACAAGTTGCTTGTACTCCCTACTCCTTACAAACTTCAGATGTTTTTGAGTTTCATAAATTACAAAGAAACATACCAACCAAAGATACTCAAATTGCTTAGAGGATGGCACCAAAAAGAATGAAAACATAAAAATACAGGTTATTGAGCTTCAAAAATGATTTTTATTGATTTAACGTAGACTTAATTTTGACATTAAGCTATCATTTTCCCTCATCAGTTAGAAATCAAGTTTCCTTTGTGGTGCTTTATTTTAAAATGCCAGAAAATTCGTTTTTGTTTGTTTGTTATTTGTTTGGTCCATTGAAGCTATTTCTGTGTTAGCTGAAGGCTCTTTGAATTGCATGTTTTTTTCCTGTTCTTTACCCTACATATTTGAACCAATATCATCAGTACATTTAGAATTCTCCTGTAGAGGCAAAACCTTAATGACCCTCTTTATTCTTTTTTTTTTATTAAATTTATTCATTAATTACATTGTGTTGTAATTACATAGAATCTGGGATTCTCCCCCCGACTCTCTTTATTCTTCAGAAAGACCCAAAGTTATGGTGTTGTGTTAGAAAGGAGAATATTTTTTGATTTATGGAAGCTTATGACAAAGGTAAAGTATAAGTAATGGATGCTATTTGACAAAATTTGGGGGGACAAATTTTTAAAAGATAAAATACAGATCTTATTATTGAAAAGAGTTTTAACTAAATATAGTTTTTTTAAATTTTATGATCTTTTTTGTTGGTGTCACTGTTTATTTCTCTTTTTTATTCTTATTTTATTTTATATTATATTATATTATTTTATGACACAGGTTCATAGGCTCTGGGATTCCCCGAACCCCTTCCCAAACCCTCCCCCATATTGAATTCCTCCATATTGTTACAATAGTACAGATCATACCCAGTCATGATTCCTTCATTGCAGGTATGGACCATGCGGAGAGTCCAGCATCTTATTGTCCAGATAAAGTGAACAGTTTCACTGGGAGACCATCCTTGGTCTGAAAGTAGAGTTGGCAGGATAGCATCTCCTCCAATGACATGCCACTACACAACTTCAACAACAGGAAGAAACATCAAAATTAACAACAAATTTTATGTTCTTAATGAAGTCAAAATGACTGAATTTTACTTTAGTGAATATGTACTTTAATTCCACTTGACAAAACAACAAAATTGTATATTAGTGATATCTAGGCATCAAGTAAAATTGTAGGCTGTGTGGTTGCTACTAAACAGTAACCACAGATTCACACACATACACACAGGGATATATCCTTTTCTAATTTTATTATATTTTAGATATCTTAATTTTCCAAATAAATGATGTACTGCTCTGTTAATTTTATGGACAATTATTTTTACAGTGTTAGGAAAACTTACTGGAGCCAACATAATAGTGCAATGTGTTAAATTTTGGCTAGCTAGAACATTTAATATTGAAACAGTGATTTGAGTCCTGGCTACTCAGTTTCCTGTCCAACCCTTGGTAATTTTCCAGGGAAAGCAGCCGGAGTTGGCACGCGTGCCTGGGCCCTGACCAATCACTTGGAGAAGCGAGTGGAGCTCCAGGGTCTTTGCTGGCTCTTTGCTTTGGCCTAGCCTAACCCTGACTGGTGGAGTCATTTGGGAAGTGAACTAGAAAAGGAAGCTCTCTGTCTCTTTCTCTGCCCTTCAAATAAGTAATTAAATTTTTAAAAAGTAAACTTACTGATTGTATCATATTATAAGTTATTTAAGTAATGCTCACAAAACATTCACTTTAATATAGACTAAAGCATCTGAAAATTCTCCATTCAGTAGTGAATATTTTAATATTCCTTAATATTCCTAAATAGAATGCAAAATCCATATATTACTTCCTCTAGAATCTTTCATACCATCAGCTATTAGCATGAACCATTTGACAAAAACTCCATTTGCGATTTATTAGAAATGAATAAATAAATTACAACACTTTAGTTGATAATTACATTGTATAATCTAACATATTCCAAATGTTTTTAGTTCTCTTAACACAAAACTGTGCTCATTTTAGGTTATAATTTTTTAAAATTCTTCATTTTTCATGACGCAGTTACTTAGGCTCAGGGATTTCCTCCTAGTCCACCTCATCCACCCCACTGTTTCCCTCTGTAGTGTAAGAGTTTAGTCCCCCAACAACAGTCACAGGTCCATCACTCTGCTATTGAAGTGTCTCTTAACACTGCAGGTATACAGCATTCTAGGGTCAAGAGGGAAAAAATAGTTATCTTTGTGAAGTTTCACTCAGCGATTAAATTTTTTTAAAGATTTATTTTATTTTCATTGCAAAGTCAGATATACAGAGAGGAGGAGAGACAGAAAGGAAGATCTTCCGTCCGAGGATTCACTCCCAAAATGAGCGCAACAGCCAGTGCTGCACCAATCTGATCCGAAGCCAGGAGCCAGGGGCTCTTCCAGGTCTCTCATGAGGGTACAGGCTCCCAAGGCTTTGGGCCGTCCTCGACTGCTTTCCCAGCCACAAGCAGGGAGCTGGATGGGAAGTGGAGCTGACAGGATTAGAACTGGTGCCCATATGGGATCTTCACGTGTTTAAAGCAAGGACTTAAGCCACTAGGCCACGGCACCGGGTCCCAGAGATTAAATTTTTGAAATATAAAGTCATTGATTCACAGCAGAATTACTTAAATACTTAAATATGCATATGTTCTTGTGGTCTTGTCTCACCAATCATTGGTAGAATAATTATGTATTCTTTAAGGAAAGAGAGCTACTTCTCTCTGCTTTGCAAAGATCCTGATATAAGCAGCAGTCACACCCAACAAGAGAAAGCACATGGTCAAATGTTTACTGATACATTCACACATGTACAAAATCCTCCATACCAAACCCAAAGCTTTGGACAGGCATGGTAACGTTATAAAACAAAATAAAACAAACAAAAAAACCTCTACTGAAATATATGTAAAAGTAACACAACTAAAAGTATACGGGAGAGGACGAAAAATGCTAACAAGATTTCACATTTGAGTTGTTTTCTAAGTATATGTTCGCTTATGCTTATAAAGCAAAGAATCAAAACTGGGTATCATTGCATATATGTAATGAGTCCGGTTTGTACTGGAGAAACAAGCAAAAGTCAATCAAGGAACTTACAAATTGGGAAGAACCAATACGAGGGGACAACATGTATAATTTTTTGCTTTATACTCAAAGAATATATCTAAGCTTTTGCATTTCCTTTTAAAAAACTATTTTTCTCTTAAAGCTTTGTTGTGATTAAGTGAAGAACGACTTGCCTGGACTCGGTAGGCCAAGTTCCCCACAGTAATCATGAAGAGGCAGGAGAGGACTTGAGAGAGAAGCAACATAACAGCCCTCCTCTTGCAAGTTTTGGAGAGCAGTTTTCCTGTTTTCCATTCCACTTTACACTGTAGATTGGAAAAACAAAAGAAAACGCACTCCTTCCCACCTGCAGGCTCCTTCTTAAATTAGAGTCTGAGAGGAAAAGGATAAGGTTGCCTTCCCTACTTCTGTGGGAAGGGACTTACCTCAAAACCACGAGTCTGGCAGGAGCACATTTACCCAGTAGCACGTTTATTCATTCTCCAATGTTGCACTTATTCATCATCCACTGCTTCTTTATGTACATTCATTCATAATTTTCATCCCGTATTATAAGAGTAAAAATTTTTAAACTTTATTCGGAGTTATTCTGTTGACAATGAATTTCCTATCTTTGTATGAGGAACTATTCGTCATTTGCTTTCGTAGGATAGTTTCACTGGAGAAAGAATGTTAGGTGGGTGATTTTTGGATTTTATTGTGGTAAATATTCCACTCTGGTCTCTTCCCACACACATGGTTTTTATCGAGTCTCCTGTAACTTTTATCCCTGTCTTTCCACGTGTGAGGGGATCTTTTCCTCTAGCTTAAGATGTGCTGTGTGTCTTTGGCTTCTGCACGCTGATTATGATCTTCAGTATTTTTCCTGTTCAGAATTCTCTGGGATTTCTAGACATATGGTTTGGAGTATGCCATGAATTCTAGCAAATTCTTAGCTCTTATTTTATATATGTCAAGGTTTTAATAATTTTCCCCACTGTTCTATTTTTTTGTTTTCCTTAAAATATTTCAATGACAGCTACATTGTATCTTTATTTTTTCTTAAGATTTATTTATTTTACTGCAAAGCCAGATATACAGAAAGGAGGAAAGACAGAGAGGATGATCTTCTGTCCAATCATTCACTCCCCAAGTGACTACAATGGCCAGTGCTGTGCCGATCCAAAGCCAAGAGCCAGGAACTTCCTCCAGGTCTCCCACGTGGGTGCAGGGTCCCAAGGCTTTGGACCATCCTTGACTGCTTTCCTAGGCCATAATCAGGGAGCTGGATGGGAAGCAGGGCCTGGAGTAGAACCAGCACCCACATGGGATCCTGGCATGTTCAAGGCGATGGCTTTATGCACTAGGCCACGGTGCAAGGCCCTACATAGTATCTTTAAAGCTGTTTCAATTGGATACTCTTTCTGTTTTCCCTTGTCTTACCTTCCTCACTTTCTCTTGCATTTTACTTTGTAAAGATTCAATTGACATGTCTTAAAGTCAATTTATTCTGTCTTAAGCTTTCTTCAGTCTACTGGTGAGTCTATCAAAAGCAGTGTTCTGGTTTGTTTTTTGTTTTTTTTTTTGTTTTGTTGTTCATAGAATTTTCTCTTTATTTGAGATGAAATTTATAGAAAGCACAATCTACAGTTTTCAAGTGATTGATTTTGCACTAATGTGTGTAGCCACACATCATTATGCAATCACTATCTCTGCCTCGTTTCCAATTGCGAAGGCCAGGATCCAGGTATTTTATCCTATTCTGCTTTCCAGGCGCCCCAGTGCAATGTTGGACTGGATACAGAGCATCTTGGACTCTAACGCTACTCCAGCCATGGTTTGACTAGCTGCACCAAAAAGCTAGTCGCTATATTTATATTCTTTAAGTTTTCCCATGGTGACTGTATCCTTTTTGCATTCTCAACAGCAATGAATAACGGTTCATATTTCTCTTCATTCTTGACAGCGCTTTACATGATTTTTTATTTCATAACAGACATCCTAATGGATATGAAGTGCCAGCTCATTAGAGTTTTCACTTGCATGTCTTTAATGAAGTAGAACTCGGATGCCTAATAAGTATCATTAGAGTATGTTTTTGGTTGGTGTTTGCCATAACTTACAGTTTTGTTTGTAGGCCACCTGTACTGCATAGGTTAAGAACAGCTGAGCAATAGGACTAGAATATGAGGATTTATATTCATCTGGCTAGGGATTAGGCTTTCGTTTCTTTTTCCTGTGTTCATGATTGGCACTGAGTGTTTCAAGTTCCTCTAATGTCCTTGTTCTTGTCTTTTCTGTTGTCTTTGGGCCTACAAAAGCATCCTACCTTAGAGTCAGACTTGCAGATCTTCCAAGTGTCATTTACTTATTAAACTCAAATCCTGTTGCTATGCCATAAGGTATAACACACAATAATCTCAGGATTTCATCTATGTCTTTCAGAGAGCTTGTGTCCCTGAATTATGACTATACATGTTACATTTCCAATCCCGTCACCCCCAATAGGTAAGATAGGAAGGTGGGATGGATTTTCGATGAGGAAACATGACCTTACCCAGGTGGCAGCATCTGGTACAGATTTTTCCCTTGAAGTGTAGGCTTCTGTTGTGGAGAAAGGTTGGGTCATATTTCGCAATTATTTCTATTCTCCTGCTGCAGAGTAAGGAAAGAAATTTCCAAGGTGCTTCCCCACAACAACATGAAGCAAAGTTCATGAAAATGTCAGGACCTGCAAGTGAGCTCTCCAGGTGGCCTTGAACTGACCCAGTTCCCCCTCCTTCCTACTATGTACTTCTCCAGAAATGGCATGGAATGTTCTTGGAGTATAATTTCCTAAGACAGGGAAGAACTTTCCTTCCTCTTATGGCATGTTTATATGTTAACATACAGAGAAAATATCCAGGATAGCTCTGGCTTCCTTTTCCTCATCCCCGAAAGCAAGATATTCTTTAAGTTTTTGCCTGATGAATTTCTTTTAGTAACCCTAGTGGGGCATGCATATTCAAGAATCTAAATGTTTAAGGCATTTATCTTCAATCTGAATTTTCTTTAGCTTTATTTCACGTTAGACTTGAGGCTTCTTTTGGCATATGCTGTCTATTTTAAGTGATAAATCATTTACATAATTTCATAGAAATTTATCATAGATTTCAAACTTGTGCTCACTCTCTCCTTTGTTCTCCCTTTTTTCTTGACATACACGCTTTTACTTTCTTCACTGCAACAGTGAGAACAATTCATTTATTATTTGAAAAATTTGCTTTTTTAAAGACTTATTTATTTTTACTACAAAGTGAGATACACAGAAAGCAGGAGAGACAGAGAGGAAGATCTTCCTTCCAATGATTCACTCTCCAAGTGACCACAACAGCCGGTGCTGTGCCAATCTGAAGCCAGGAACCAGGAACCTCTTCTGGGTCTCCCACACGGGTGCAGGGTCCCAAGGTTTTGGGCCGTCCTCAACTGCTTTCCCAGGCCACAAGCAGGGAGCTGGTTGGGAAGTGGAGCTGCCGGGCCTAGAACCGGCACCCATATGGGATCCTGGCATGTTCAAGGCGAGGACTTTAGCCACTGGGACATGCCTCCAGGCCCGAAAAATCTGCTTTTCTTATGGAATAAAATCTATGTCCTAAGTCTACTATTTGATTCTTCTACAAGTTCCAAACACTATGTTGAAACTCCTATAAAAAAGTTCCAGTTTCACAGTCTAGTATTAGTAGGGTAAAATATATAGGTTGAAAATATTAGTGAAAGCTGATGATACTGAGGTTGATATTGTTGGTATTTTACAGCACTTGTACTATTTCCCAGCTAGTTTTCTATGTTTAAACAATCTTTCCTCTTTAAAATAGCTTTATTTTCACAGCAAAATTCATCAGAAATTAAAGAGATTTCTGATATGTCATCTGCCCGTACATTCGTATCACTTTTCACAGTCTCAACATGCTGCAACAGTGTAACTCTGTCATAACACATGATCCACCTGGCACATCATTATTTTTTAAAATCATATTTCACACCTTTATCTGAATAAAAAAATATGAGGCAAAATAGCTGTGGGGTGACCCCTAGCTAGGCTTAGTCCAAGTTCTTATCTTAGTGCAAAGTAGAATTCAAGGAAGAGTCAAAGATAAAGGTTAATAGGAAAGCAAGATTTGTTTAATGCAAAGGAAAAGTACACAGTGAATAAACACAGACAAACCTGAAAGAGTTGTGTTTTACAAAATTTGGAATTGTCCTAATATCATATGGGAAGGCATGAGGATGGTCTCCGGGACGAATGTTTGAATGAGGCAATTTGGTGTTGTTCTTGACTATATCCTAGAGCTTTGCCCTTTTTTGAAAATCTCAGATGTGTTATGGGGTCAGTTGCATGAGGGGAGTGAAAATATTGTCTATAGTAATTTTATCGTCATGGTCTCTAAATGTCACTGCAGGATTGCAAGCTGCAAGCCCATTGGAGAGTTTTAACTGGTGCTAGTTCTAAGTTTGCAATATCAAGTAATTGTGGCATCTCTTCATTCAAAGTGGAGATTTTGATGGTGCAAAATTGGGATTGGGGAAGACACTGAAAGAACAGTTGGATGGTGCAGACTAAGCTGTCACACATGGACTGTGAGGCCAGATTGCTGGCTGATCAGGTTGCTGCTGACTGAGTCTGTCAAGCCTCAGCCCACCCCCTCTCCTAGCTACATCCCTAAATACATCATAGTGAACAAAAGTCTACATTGATTTGCAGACGTGGGAAGTCAGAGCTAGTCAATCAGTTCCTAGACATGAGCCAGTTAATAGAAGAAGCAATGCTTCATTAAAAAGACGAGGTTCCCTTGACGAAGGACCACAGCACACTGCAAAAAAAAAAAAAAAAAAAAAAAAAAAAAAAAAAAATCTTACATTGTTAACATTTCACCAGTCTTCTACAGAGGGATTTAAAATCTTTTTACCAGGGTGACTGTAACGTTATGGCAATGACTGCTGCAACACGGTGAGTTCACATTTAAGAACTGTTGCATTATGATTCTGGTCTTACGGTGATATTAGTAAATCCAAAACATCACCGTGGTCCACTAGACAATGTAAGACAGTATAAGGAATTAGGATGATCAGGCGATCAATCAAGTTTTAGCACATGTGTGTTCCAGAGTGAGCCAGTAGGTCAAAAAAAAAAAAATCCTGTGGTTATTTATCTGATTCTGGAAGGTACAGTTGGAATAGATGAACACAACAACTGGTAGACCACCAAAAGGATTTCTTGACCTACAGAGTGAAGGCTATATTGGTGAGAAAGACCAAGTGAAAGCCACTAGAATTGTCTCTTCCTTGGAGAATGGCAAAACAAAAGTACTGGTGCGTTTTAGGTGGGATTTATGGAGACTAGATTGAGTATCCAAGATTTGAAGATTCTAAATTGGTGATTCTCAGCACATTCACATTCAACGTGCTTATGTAGCATGAATAGAGCACAAACGTATTTTGCAGAATGATTGTGGATTATTGCAAGCCTAACCAAGTATTAACTGCAATTGCAGTTGCTATACTGGATATTGGTTACATGGCTTAAACAGATTGACACATCCAATGATGCCTACTATGCAGCTCAAGGTATGAAAGAACTTTATACTTGACAACATTGAGTAGAGACTATGAGAAGCAGCTTTTTTTCAACTGGCAAGCCAACCTACTCTGTTCTATCTCAGGCTATAACACTGTGTTATAATTCAGGCTACAGAGACCATGGGCTTTTTTTATTTCTAGAAATATAACACACTGATCCATTCCATTACTGACATCATGCTGATTAGATCTAATGAGTAAAAAGTAGAAAATACTCTAAATTGACTGGTAAGACTTTTTTTCAGAGGACAGTAAATAAAACCAGCAAAAATGTAGGTGCCTTCAACCTTGATTTAATTTCTAGGGTTTCAATGGAGAGAGGGATTAGCCCTTTTTAGGGGAAAAATGAGTTGTTGCCTCTGGCTTGTCCTATAAATAAGAATGAGGCAGAATGTCTAGCAATTCTCTTTGAATTTCAATAATCACATATTTTTAAACTCTGTTTCTCTACTAAGTGACACAAAAATCCACAGGTTTTGAATAAATAGAAGTCTAAAAAAATTCTTGGCAAGAGGTCCAGCTGCTGTGCCACTTGAGTTGTGTGATTCAATGCTTTGAAGTGCCAGTGACTGAGAAGGATTCTCTTTGAAGCCTTCACGGAATCCTGTGGGTGGATCAGAACATAGCCCTTAGGATTTTGCAGTAGAGCCGTATTGTCCTCTGCACACAAACTTTTTATCTTTTTGAGAAACATCTTTTGGTCTGAAAGAATGATTTAGAGATTTAATTAATCATTAAATTCAGTTTTAAATTAGTAATTTAAGTTATAAAATATTAATGAGAAAAGCAAATATTGCTCAAGGAATTTGCCCCTTCTTGGAATTGGTAACATGCTGAATAGATGAAATTATAACAATGCTATTATCTGTATTTGAAAAGTAAATATCATTTAAGGAAAAGAGTATATCTTTTATATTACTAATTTTGACAATTTGTATGTATCTTCATTTTCATTTTGTTAAAACTGTTTTCAGATTTTCTAGAGATTTCTCAACTGTCACAAATATGGTTTATTATGTTGATTCATCTTCACATGCTTTTCTTTTTGAGGGATTATATTCTTCAGCTCTTACACATATTTAGAGTCTAATTCCACTATAGTTCTTTGAGAGAAATTGTATGGTTTCTAGTCTTTTAATGTGGCTGAGATGTATTATATGACCCTGAATGTGATCTATCTGGCAAAAGGTCCATGTGAGATTAAGAAAATATTTATTCTTCTAATTTGGGACTTAATAAGTAGTCATTGGAAGGCAACTGCATCCAGGTGAAACATGGTGCAAATACATTCAACTACGACCTCGCTGACGCTCTGCCACGTGAACATGTCTATTTCTGATAGAAGTGCGTATTCGTGTATAATATACTTATTCTTGCAACAATGCCATCAGTTTTGCCTCATGCATTTTGACTCTATTAAATAGTCTAGCAAGGAGTCCTATGTCTCCCAGGAGAAGTGACTCTTTTTTCATTAAATAATAATAACCTTTATCCCTAATATATTTTAGGCCTCTGGAGTTTACTCTGTTTGAAATTAATATAGCAGCACCTACTTTAGAAATTTTTATTTGAACAGTAGAGTGGCACACACAATCAGAGAGAGAGTGAGAGAGAGGTGGCAACGGTTAAGGCTGGTCCATGCTTGAAGCCAGAAACCTTGAATTCCATCTGGATCTCTGCTGCATGCACAGGCATGTTAGTAGAGATCTTGATTACAGACAGGTCAGTTGGGATTCTAACTGGCACTCTCACTTTCGGTGCTACCACATCTAAATCTTGCACCACAGCACTGGGTTCCTTCGTCTCTTTTATTTTAATTAGTGTTAGTATGGTTTACCATGCTCAGTCTCCTTATCATATCATACATATTTGTTCACACATGCTTTTATCTTTTTATTTATGTATGTATGCTTTAATCAATGTATTCAAATAATTAATAAAGTGTTTATTGATATGTACCTGCCATATCTATTATGGTCTTGTGTTCCATTGTGTCTCCCACTATTTTTTATATCATCTGTCATTTAAAAAAGCTTTTTGATAGAGATTTGTTTTTATTTGAGAGACAGATGTACAGAGAGAAGGAGAGACACAGGTAAAGATATTTCACCCTCTGGTCCATTCCCAGGTGGCTGAAATGGCCAGACCTGAGCCACTCTGAAACTAGGACCTGGGAGTTTCTCCTGCACCACTCTTAAACTAGGACCTGGGAGTTTCTTCTGAGTCTCCCACATGGGTGCAGGGTCACAAGGCTTTGGGCCATTCTTTGCCACTTTTTGGGGGCACAAGCAGAAAGCTATTTGGGAAGAGGAGCAGCAGGGACACTAACTGATGCTCATATGGGAATCTTGGTACGTGAAAAGGGAGAATTAGCATTGCACTGAGCAGGACCCACGTCTGTAATTTTAATGAACACTGCATATCATATATCAGATATCTGACTCTATCTTCCTTTGTGGCATATCAGTTACAGTTTCATAATATTTTCAATGATTGAATTGAGTTTCCAACACACATTTACACCTAATCCAAGTCTACTTTCAACTAACTTTAAATTTTGTCCATAGTAAGCAATTCTCATTCATTTCTCCAGTTCCTTATATCATAGCTTAAGCATATGAGAGAAATTTTCAGAAAATTCATGAAAAAGCAAAATTAGAAAATGTATTTTGATGCAAAAAAGGAACTTAGTGCAATTTTTTCAGGATGCTTATTTTAAATAAAATTTGAAGACCTAACATGAATGAATTTTAAATTTCATTGTACAAATTAAATTTTTTCCCATTTCATGTGAACTTTTTTGAATACCTTTGTGTTTATGTAGCTATGTGTACATTTCTATATAGAAACTTGGAATTATAATTCTTGTGAATAAAATGAGATGGTTGAACTAAATATTACTTTCATCACAGCTCATTATTCTGAAATAAATGTTTTCCATTAAGCAGTTAAATTGTTTGCAACACATGGTGGATGTTTGGCAATTATTCACTGATTTAATAACTACTATATCTTAATTTACCACTTCTCTCCATTGTAGCTGGAAATAGTATGAGGAATAGCTGGGAAAATGTCCAATGATGTAATTTGCAAATATTCTTTGTCAAAATAGTAGTAGTGGTGCTTTGGGAAGAGCTATAGTTTTTGCCTTGCTTTGAAATAGTTCCAAACTTTGTAGGACATTCATTGAAAATCAAAGTCGTGATTGTGTGAGATAAGTCTACTTGCCCATCTGATAACCCATCAGTGTGGTTATCTGATGTTAGAATAGTATCATTTTTAGATGGCTATCTAACAGTTTTATATTTTTTATTTATTTATTTATTATTTTATTTAAAAATGTATTTATTTTATGATGTAGTTCCATAGACTCAGGAATTTCCTCTCTTTCTTTCCTATTCCCTGCCCCCAAACACACACACTGATTTCTCCTCTAAGACTTATAAGGAAGGTCTTTACTTATAAGGAAGTAAAGGAAGGAAAATAAGGACGTGTTCCTTACACTCTACATCTTATAGGGTAAAGACTTTCCTTATAAGGCTCTACACCAGTAGAGTCTTTAAAAAAGCAGTCATAATTTCATCATTCTGCTATTTAAGTGTGTCATGACATTATATGTATGGACAGTGGCAGAAAATCCAGCATCCTATTATCACGATGTATTCAAGAGTTTCATTGGAAGTCTATCTTTGATTTGGGAGTAGAAATGCACACTGTAATGTATTTTCACTGCTCAATATGGTCATCTCTATTACACAATTCCTCTAGAAGACCATACGTACATACGTGTTAGCTTCTACATCTATTGCTCTTGTATTTTTTTTTATTTTAAAGAGTTCCTTTATAAAAAAATACCCGTGGGCCCCTACTTCCCCAGCAAGGTCCAGAGTCCCTCAAGGGCGTGGTGCCTCAGCCTGGCAGTGTCCCCCTGCTCCATTGGCAGGGCTGACCGGGGCAACTGGACCTGAAGGGCTCCGAATGAAAGCCAGGAGCAGGGGGAGGGTGGACACAGTGATATTTGGGAGCTGGGGAGGGTCCCCTCTGTCCATCCTCTGCTTCCCGCCTGCCCCATCCCCTAGCTGTGGCCTGGGCTACTGAGCAGCAGGCCCCTCGGCCACCCCGTTCTCTTGGGCCGGTTTGGACAGAAAGGTGGTCTCATGGCCTGGTGGCAGGTGTCCATCAGCCGGGGACGTCGGCCATGGTGAGGCCATGGGTGGGGACGGCTTCCAGTATGTCTACCCTGATGATTCCTGAGGTGAAAAGCTTCGTGTCAATGTTATAGAAGGAGGAGTAGACCACGGGGAGGATGGGCACCTGGGCCTGGATGGCCAGGTAGAAGGCACCTTTCTTAAAGGGCAGCAGGTCACCATTGGTGTTGCACGTGCCCTCAGGGTAGATCCACACTGAGGTTCTCCAAGACCATGCGATTGCTCAGGCCGGCCATCACACTCATGGTAGTGCAGGACTGCTGTCAATTGATGAAGAAGACGCCACCTAGGTACATGATGAGGCCCACAGGGCCCAGGAACAGCAGCTCCCGCTTGGCCACCTGCACGCAGCGCCAAGGCAAGACCTCCATGAGGCCCACCATGTCCGGGATGCTCTGGTGGTTGGAGATAATGACACAGGGCTGGTCGACGTCCAGCTTGGGGCGGCTTTTGACCTCAAAGCACAGGCCACATGCGTCCTTGAAGGTCCGCACTAACCAGATGATGATACTCATGTTCTCCACCGTGCAGCTGCCTTATGTCAGAGGGATCATACTGTATTTGTCTTTTTGGGATTTGTTTATTTCACTGCTTATAATAGTCACTAGTTGGGACCATTTTGTTGCACATGGTACAAATATTGGTTTATTCAAAAGGCAGTGTTAGCCAAAATGAAAAGAGGGGGAAATACTGGGAGATCTTCCATCCATTGTTTCATTCCCCAAATGGCCACAGAGGTTGCAACTGGGCCATTCAAAAGTCTGAAGCAAGACTTCTATGCATCTCCCAGGTAGATTTAGGGGACCAAGGACTTCAGCCATCTTCCATTGCTTTCCTAAGCACATTACCAGGGAGTTGAGTTGTAAGTAGAGAACCAATTTCCACTGGCATACCAGCAGTATAGGCAGAAGTTTTACCCACTATGTCAGGGTACCAACTTCAGTTCTATACTTAATGAACAAACGCTTTCATAGACTACAAAATTTTATTGCAAAAACAATGTAAACTTGGTTCTATCATTTGAGAGTTCTTAATAAGGTAAGAGAGATGAAGCTAGTATGATATGATTGAGACAGTTCACAGTTTAATATTCAAAAATTTTATGAATTTAGATTTGTTGCTTGCTGTTTCTTCTGTTTGATGCCTTAACACCACTCTATATGCCTTCCACTCTCTTCTCCATTGCTGGCCTTTACCCAATATTAGTCATGTAAGATTCAGAGTACTATTTTTGCTAAGGTATCATACTTGGACATCTCACCCTCCACTCCCCACTGGCTGAAACATTTTCCACTTAGTTTTCAGGACAGTCAGTGCGTACTTCTATATGAATATACCCATAAGTACATTGTGAGTCATTAGTGAGTATCTGTTGACCCCATAGTTTATTCAAGCATCTGAAGCATACTAAAAAACATCAACAAATATATAGTAAGATAAAACAAAAAAATTTACTTGAGAGAAAAGAAAGTACCTGCCACAAAGAATGTCAATATGCATCAGAAGAATCCCAAGAGAGAATGCAAACCAAAAAATTATGAAAGGGTATTTTCAATGTTTGGGATAAAATGTGTGTTAACTTGATCTATGCAACTAAAAATAAGAAACAAGACCCCCTACATTACACCTTTACAAAAAACAATTTGTAATGGATAAGGATCTAAAACTAATATTTGCAAACATTAGAGGAAATTATGCAAGACAGTCAAGGACTTCTCAGATAAAACCCCTGAAGGACAGGCAACAAAGGAAAATAGACAGCTGGGATTGCATTAAACCAAGAAGCGTCTGTATTACAAAGGAAACAGGCTGCAAACTGAAGAGGTTACTGATAGAATGCGAGAAAATGCTTGTAATTTATGCATTTGCATAAAGGATTAATATTCATAATCTGTAAAGAGTTCCACAAGTTCAACAACAAAACAGACATCCCATTTCAAAAGTGGGCAAAGGAAATGAAGAGGCAGCTTTGAAAGAATGAAATGAAAATGGCCAACAGACACAGGGAAAAATTGGCGAAGATCACTTATCCATCAGGGAAATGCAAATAAAAT
Organism: Ochotona princeps; assembly: GCF_030435755.1. Taxonomy (NCBI): domain Eukaryota; kingdom Metazoa; phylum Chordata; class Mammalia; order Lagomorpha; family Ochotonidae; genus Ochotona; species Ochotona princeps. Next base: position 35,104,339 of record NC_080838.1, read on the forward strand.
CATAATGAAGTTTCACCTCATTCTAACCAAAATGGCTATGCTGCAAAAATCAGGAAACAGTTAATGTCAAAACGGATGTGTGGGAAAAAGTTCCCTAAACTACCATTGCTCTCTTTAACTCTCAGTTTTTCTTTCTTTTTAAGAGACTGCTGAACAAATACATTTGTTTATTTTTCCAGTGTTTTTGGAAAGGAATGGACATATTTACAAAAACAAAAATTATTTTTACTGTTATTCCAGATATGAAACTTGATTTTCTTCATTACTCATCCTGTAGTCATGGGAATACGATTGGGCATATTAAGAGCTTTAGCTGATTCACTGTCAAAATATGAGCTTTAAACATTGCATTTTCTAAGGCAAAATTTGTGCTTGCTTATCAGAAAAATATAGAGCACAAACATAAGTTACAGAACTAATATCACCATTTGGATATCTATCTATCTATCTATCTATCTATCTATCTATATTGATTATGTCAAAGATATTTCATTCTGGAATTGTTTGTTCAGTAGCTGGGCATGTGGGCAAACAGATAAACACCAAGACATGATATTTTATTTTTTGTTCAATGTACCAGTATTTATCTTTCTTGTTTCTACCTATATCCATATATTCTATATTTGTTCTATGATCTTTGTTTTCTTCATATAAACAATATTTTGAAAACACTGATAAAATATTAACAAATCTTTACTGCTGACAGTATAAAATGAACTTGCTGTTAGGTAGATAAATGTAGACACTAGCTATTTTAAAAGGAAACATAGAAGTTAATGTGTAAATGTGGCAGTTCTGAAACGGCTGAGTAGGGTAAAGACATGTTGATTTTGGCTGGTGAGGATTAGTGAGGGAGAAGTGAAAGAGGAGAGCTATGTAGAACCTGGCTGTGGAGATACTTCAGAAGTTGCAGGGACATCATGGGGAAAAAAGAGATAGTGTAGCTGTGCAAATGCAGGCAGGTACACTACTGATAACGGGACTTCTCCAGTAAACAGGCAGGGCAGACAGCAGCAGCCAGAGTAGCGTTTGACATTGCCCTTCACAGAATCCTGCAGGAGTATGTGGATTGCAGGTTCAGATAGCAGCTGAGAGTGAGGACTGGCGCCCATGCAGGTCTTTAGTGGGGGTAGAGTTTAGACCTTCCTCTTCCTTACCCCTGTGGAATTCGAAACTAGTGCTGTATTGCTGGGACTGGATGAGCACGGTCAGCGCAATATTCAACAGTGGGGTATCAGAGCACATGGCAACAGTGGAGGCCTTAGTGAACACTTGAGTTTCTGAGAGCACTTCCATGAAATCCTACACAACAAATGCATCTCTTTGATATCATCATAAAAGATAGGTCCATATTCCCCACTGAGTTAAAGACTAGATTGGAGGCTGGGCAGGGAACTGTACTTCACTCATTAGGGAATGAGAAGCCCACCGACAAGACTGAGGAGTGAGCAGCCAAAGTGGAAAACTCGTAGGAAGCAATCTGCTCTCCACTGCTGGAGCTGAATCACTGAGTCTGAGCTGGAATTTCAGCACTCTAACTATGGAAGACTTCCACACAAAAACGGTGGGAATCCTTTGACTGTACTCTGGGTCTCAGGATACCTAGAAAACTGCAAAGATCTCTTGTGTGGTGTTTTCATTGGCATGGGTGGGAGTTACAGCTCTCCTGGAATAGCCAGAGACATGAAATTGATGGTAAGTTATTTTTACACTGATAATCATGGTCATTTCCTCCCCAGAGGGGACAAGAGGACATTGCTCCTCCATGCCTAACAGGAGTAACCCTGACTTTCAACCCAAATTTGAGCACTAACCACAATGCACTGCCCTCTCTCAGCACATACCCCTTGGTATTCAGTAAAAACACAGTAACTCCATTAAGCCGTGGAAGCACAGTTCAAAGACAGAAATCATAAAAGGAGAAAACCCACACATTATTATTTAAATAGCCAAGAGTAAATGAAAACACAGAAACAACAAGAAAAAGAAAAATGATATGATAACACCACAGGAAAACAAAAACACTTCAATTTTGGAATGTGAAGATGAAGTGATTGAGGAATGTCTGGAAAAGAAGTTTTAAAAATCATAGTCTACCTAAAACAATGAGAAGCAAATGCATAAATTAAGAAAATCAATACATGACATGAAAGAAAACACTTCCCACAAGATAGAAATGTTGAAAAGATACCTAATTTTAAATATTAGAAATGAAAAACTCAATATGTCAAATAAAAAATATAGTAGATAGCCTTATTATCCGTCTTGGAGAGGCAGAAGAATCTCTAAGTTAGAAGACAAATATTTTGAAGACTTTCATTTAGATAGAAGAAGAAGGAGGAAGAGAGGGAGAAGAAAAGGGAGGAGAAGGAGGAGCAGGAGGAGAAGAAGAAGTAGAAGAAGAGGAGGAGGAGGAAGAAATGATGAGAAAAGCAAATACTGCTGAAGACTGACAGGACACTATGAAATGGTCTTATTACATATCTTAGCAGTTGCCTGAATGCATGGGAATGATAATAGAAAGCTTTCCATATTCTATTAGCTATTAAGTAACATGAATTACTTGTTAACTATTAAGATTCTTTTTTTAATATATATTTTTATTATTCTATTTATGTATCTGACGTGAAGGGGAATAAGATTCTTAATGTAGATTTTCTAAAATCATCTGAGCATGTTGAGACACTATAATAGTCAACAAATTAACCGGAGCAGCAATTTATTTATCTGTTTAGAGCATTAACTATATAAGCACATGCCTTATTTTCCTATGTAAGACTTGGCCTTAACACTTATGAAAAAAAAACAAACAATAGCACTCAATAAAATACATCTTTCCCCATGTCCTGTAAACTTCACTAAACGTTCACTTTTATGACAATGGTCCAACTGCCACTTAAGATTTAAAGAAAAAGCAGAAGATATTTTAAGTTGTCTCACAACTATCATATTTTCTTGTCTATCACTTAGAAAAGTAGAAGGTTTTATTCTCAAAATTTTTAGATAGCTTGTAGAACTGAAGAAACATGTGAGCACTTTTTATTCGTTCACTGAAAATTGAATTCAAAATGTTTAAAGATTTCTTTAATTTTTTTTAAATTGTGAAGTCAGATATACAGAGAGGAGGAGAGAGAGGAAGAGAGGAAGATCTTCCGTCCGATGATTCACTCCCCAAGTGACCACAACAGCCAGAGCTGAGTCAAGCTGAAGCCAGGAGCGAGGAGCCTCTTCCAGGTCTCCCACATGGGTACAGGAACCCAAGGTTTTGGGCCATCCTCGACAGTTTTCCCAGGCCAGAAGCAGGAAGCTGGATGGGAAGCAGGGCTGCCAGGATTTGAACCGGTACCCATATGGGATCCCAGTGTGTGCAAGGCGAGGACTTTAGCCGCAAGGCTACCATGCTGGGCCCTACATGATGATTTTTTAAGTCATGCATCAGTTACTGTTTTGTTTCAGCTCAATATGAAACCTTTTATCAAATGAAAAAAGGTAAAGTATTTGATGAGAAAAGAGGGAGATATTAAATAGCAAAAAAAGAGTAAACACAGTGGAACAGCAAATGGAATTTATTTAGGCTTTCAATGGTTAAGAGTCACACCTAAACCATATAAAGCAAATAAACAAAACTGAGTTACGTGTTGCCATGTCGTTAAAGTTAACATTCGGTCATGAAAACAAATTGCATTTTCATTAATTTAGAAACTTAATTCAATTTCTTTCTAAACCTTAACTATTTAACGTTTTTCAATAAACTAATCTAGTTTTATGAAAAAGTAAACAGATGACTTTTAGGGGAAAACATGTTGCAAATACATGAGTGGGTGATTTGCTTTGTGAAATATTATCAACGGTTACAAGAAAATAGGTTGATAAATTGCCATTTTTAAGCACTAATAATTGTCAGATCAGTGATCCTACACTAGCTGGTTAACTACATAGTTAAAAAAAAACCCAACTAAATAAAAGAAGACGTATAAACCTAATATTATAGCCTAAAATAAATTGCATAGAGGATAAAGAACTAAAATGTAAAGAAAGGAATGCAAGAAATAGAAGAAAAGTAGAAGTGACTTTGTGTCTCATCATAGGGTGAGAAAATGCTCCCTGGGCATAAAAGTGTAAGAAAAAAAGCATACATATGTAAGAGTTAACATATTTGTATTAAGAATATACACAGTGGCCAACAGCACTGATTTTAAGAAAGAATATTAGGTTTAAAAACTAGAGGGCTGGGGCCGGGTTTGTGGCAGGGCAGGTTAACCTACTGGCTGTGAATCTGACGACTGAGTCACCAATAGGAGTCGCAGGGGTTTCTGTTCCCAAGTTATCACCCGTTGCTTATGCAGACTGTTAGCAGGAAGCTGAATCGAAAGTGGAGCAACCGGAGCATGAATTGGCTCCCAGATGGAATGCTGGCTTCACAGATGGCAGCTTTACTTGCTATTCCACAAGTAAACCCTAAAATAAATCCTAAAAGTAAAAACACTGTTCTGTCCTTCATTAGATATTATTAAGACTTATGGCAAGGTTCCTTAGTATGCCTCACATGTATGACCTGTGGGTATCATAACAATTCAGTAACTACAGCGACTACCACATGAAGACCTTTATTCAAATAAATGAAATAATGATAATTAAGTTCTTTGGCATAAAGAGTAATAATCAAGAGAAAAAACAACCATCTAGAATCTATACCATATGCCAAGATGGGACACCATGAATGTAAAAAATATTTCTTACACATAAACATGAAAAAGATGAATCAAGAAGTAAAACACATGAATCTCTAACTTTTGGAGACAGAAGTCAGTCAAAAATTGAAATCATTTCTAATTGAGTGAAGAATGAATTTTGGCTGTTGTACTTTCCAAATTGGCTGCAACAAACTTTTATATTTAGACAGAAATAGGAATTATTCTTTCATTAGTTGAATTTGGAGAGTAAGAAATGCTTCTGATGAATATGTTGCAAAGCTTTTCAGTTCTCAGGGCTTTGCTCTCTAAACTAATGGCCTTGAACCTTTCTTTTTGTTTTTCTGCTTAGGAAATCAAGTCATTCGGAGTATTTCTGAAGATTTCAAGGATATTCTTACGTATCCTGGGTTTCACTTACTGCTTTTCGTCCTGGGCCTCGAGTTTTCTTCCAGTTTTTCTCACCTTCTTGTGACTGCTGGTGCTGGAGCTGGAGCTGCTTCTGCCAGTGCCAAATAATAATAATAATTAAATTTTATAGTAATTTTAACAATTTTATAATAATAATTAGATGAATAAAATTTAATGAATGATTAATAATAATTATTATGAATCAATAAAATAGGAATAAAAGGTATGAATAGCACAGTAGGAGTGGGAGCTTGAGAGTGAAATAATTGGTTATCCAATTTTTGATGAAGGTATCAATCAGTATGTCAGGATTAAAAAAAGACTACGTGAACAATCAACAAATTTCATGGCTTCGAATGCTCTATGGTGAGGGGTTTGTAATCAAATGTAATTTACCAACATGAGTTGTAGGTGGATTTTATGGACATATTTTAAGGAAGATATGGTTAGATTAAACTACAATAGCTCTATTATTTCAAATAGATCTCTATCCCTTATGCGTATGTGCTTCTGTCTTTTTTATTGCTGTCTTTTGTGACCTTTAACTGGGAGACATATATAAAAATTGCATGCTAATGTTTCTACTGATTCCTTTCATTGTTACTGGTAAGTTTTATACATAAGGTTCTTATTGTCCCTGTAAAAGGGAGAGGTAAAATCAATTTCCTCCTTAACATATTGATAAACAACTCCAGATATAAGAGGTGGGGAGGAGAAGCTAGATTTACCTTTCTGTGACCTATGTAGGAATGCTGGAAAAATTAATTCCAGAATATTATGTCAACATTCCTTGAAGTTGTGGATATGATTTACATAGTAGGTCTTCTCCGTCTACTCAGCTGCTTTCATCTAGATACTGTCAATTGCTTTATTTTCCCCCTTCAATCTGAGAGCTTGAGGTATTGTTGTGATAAATTATGGAGGTACAGAACTGAAAATGGTGTGTAGATTGTCTAAGAAATTGAGTGCAGTCAGCCTTAAAAGTGGTGGATGATGTGCGAATGCAGCTACCTCACCCTAGCCATGTCCCATATGTCGTCAATGAACAGCTGCTTTTAACTTTGCCTTTTGCCCAGAGCATGAGAGCTGCTGGATTTATTGAATTAATAACCACTCCATTATGTGTGTTTTGTTTTCCTGTGACCGTGAAATCTGGCTATAATGTTAGAAAGTGTAAAACAGGTCTCCTTAACAAATAAGACGGTATCTATTTTGGGAGACATTATTTAATCCTTAATCTTTTAGGTTGAAAATAATAAGGAAATCCTTTCAAATCTGGAATAGACTGTTTCTAACCATATTGGGTTAAAAAGACATTTTATGGGTTTACCTAGATAGCACAGGCTTTCACTATGATTTGTTCTCTGAGGCTCAGATACTGGCTGCAATGTGCTTGTGATTGAACAGGCTTTTAGAAAAACTAACGTGTGTGTGCTTACATATATGTGTGTGTGTATGTATATGTATATGTATATTTATTTAAATGAAATGTTTTATATATATATTTCTAGGCACACAACAAAATATTTTCAGCAAGAAAGGAAAAATCAAAAGACAAGCTTCCTTTTGCACCTTGAATCATCTGAAGAGTTTTGGATTCAACACGAAAGGTGGGATTTTTGCCGAGGCGGAATGCAGCACATGTGGAAAAGGTTGTCCCCACGACCTTTGATTCTTTTGAACAAGAAGGTGCGAGATAAGTCTTCTATCAAGTAGTTCAGTCAGGGCCATTTTGATTAATAATGGTTCTCCCCTACCTTTTATTTTGTTCTTTAAAATCAGACAAACCCAATATTGTGCATAGTCTTTCCCTGATCCCTATCCTACCACCATGGTTTTACAGACAAAATACAAAAGGTAAATTCATGCTCCTTCATCGGCTGAATTTCAGCTCCCACCTTTTCCATGGTTGCTACTAACAAGTGGCAGAAATAACTCTTGAGTATAGTTACAAAATGAATAATTTTGAAATTGTGGTAAGATTTGCCTTGAAAGTGAAAGTCATAAGAATAATAAAGCACACTGATAAAAGAACCTCCAAAAATTATGTAATTCAAACTTCTATGTATAGGGCAACCTTAAAACTCAGGAGAGATTTTTAATTCATTGTGACAAATGTGTGCAATTTCCCACTCCATAATTTAATCTAGCACAAGATTGAGATTGACTTCTCTTTGTAAAGAAACTCAGTCTTAATGTATTTATTAGTCATTCACAAATTATAGAACTAGTTCGAAACCATTAAACAATAAAATATTATTTCTTCTAAAATTGTATTTCAAGCTGAGTCTTAAAATGGATTGCATTAAAAGTTTTGAAACCAATCAAACTATTGTAAGACCCAGTAATGACTTTTGAAGCATTCAAGTAAAGTTAATTTCTTTAGCATGATATAGTTTATTTTATTATTGTTGTAAAACTGGTTTATCCAGTATAATTACTTACCAGCTGCCTACTTGAGGCCAGCGCTGAGCTAAGGGTCACCAATCTTTAGAAGAGTTCTCTCTAATAGATATTAAGAGCCCCATGTACAAGTCAGACAAAGAGAAATAAAGTTTTCGTAATTTTCTCAGTTAAAAAAATAAGTGATTTTGATGAGATTGAAATTCATATCTATTTCAGTTCAGAGCTGAGATTTCTGCTCTATCAGGTTACTTGCACAAAGAAGTTACCACAAAAAAGTTTCTGGGAAAACATGATTAAAGACTGCATATTAGTGCAAAACTTGTCTGCACTCCAAGGATAGTTTTTCATAACTGATATATTTTATGAAGTTTTTAAAGTGATATCTACAGTGTATAGATTTCAAAATTTCCACTAGAAACTTAACTTTTAAATTTGTATGTGTTTATCTTCACTTATTTGAAAGAGAAAAAAATAAAAGGAAACAGAAACAGAGAGTTCCCATCCACTGGTTCACTTCCTAAAAGCTAACAGCCCTAGACTGAAGCCAGGAGCCTTGAACTTAATTCGGTTTTCCCATGATGTTGGTGGAGATCCAAGTATCAGCCATCATCTGCTATCACCCAGGGTGCAAGGCGCAGAGAACCAGGGTCTTCAGTGGAGTCAGGATGTGAGATCAAGCGCTCTGATATTGCATGAAAATGCCTGAAAGGTCATTTTAGTCAATGCACCAAATGCTCATTTTGAAATTCCATTTCCCATGAGATTTTGAGTAAAAAGCTTATTATAAAAATACACATATCCTGAATATATAAAAAAATACTGATTGCACTTGCATTTTAATAAATCCTCAGTGACTAGTCTTTCCCATGGTGCCAGCCGTCAACACACACACACACACCTGTGTACACACACACACGTGTGTGTGTGAACTGTCACTCCAGTTATTAAATACAATACTTCGTTGAATGATTAAAAGTTGCCTTCATCACAGATTAAATTCAGGAAAGTATATTGCTTCATAATAATATTTGAAATTTCTGGAACAATGTAAGCAATGGCAATGTTTTTGAAATATATTTTACATTTAGGTGTGTTTTATAGATCATAAAATTAGATTCAATTTAGCAAATAGTTATTTAGTTGAATCAAAATATTTATTGGTTATGAAATGGAAAATATGATCAACAAATTTGAGAATATATTTTGTTATTGTGAAGATTGGGAGTTGGATTAGAACAGCATGCTAAGCAATCATTTCTAATTTTAAGACTAGGATGAAAATTAATTAGATTATAAACTATGGGAAAGGGATATATATGAAGAGGTTGGGGTTATTTGTACTTAGGCTAATAAAATGAGAATATTTCAAAAATTTGGGGAAAATGCATGTTATGAAGAAACTTTGCTTTCATAACTATTTCACAACAAAATAAACTTGTGTCAGTTATATATATATTTTTTTAAAGATTTATTTTTATTTTTATTACAAAGTCAGATATACTGAGAGGAGGAGAGATAGAGAGGAAGTGGAGCTGCCGGGATTAGAACCAGCGGCCATATGGGATCAAGGCGAGCACCTTAGCCACTAGGCCACGCTGCCAAGCCCCAGTTATATTTTTTCTTGAACTTTTTGAAGCATCACCCTAATTGATTTAAGATGTCATTAATCCCTATTCATTTTCCGAAGGTTCTGGTATATGTGATACTATGTGACGACATGATGAAGGGAGAATCACAGCATTGCACAACTCGAAGGAAGATTAGCTGATTAGGCTACATATTACCACATCTATGCAAAGAAAAGGTGCACTTTTTCCAATGTGTGTATTTTCACGTTAATAATTGGCATTCTTGCATAATTATTTATATGAATTCCAAAAGAATGTTGTTGACTGTTTTTTAAAATATATTTATTTATTGTCTTCTTTGAAAAGTGAAGAGTCACACAGAGAGAACGACAAGCTAGAGAGACATAGCAGCAGATGGACAAAAATTTTCCACCCGCTGGTTCCCTCCCCAAATGCCTGCAACAGCTGGAGCTGTGCCAGGCCAAAAGCAGGACACCCCATCATTGGTGGAAACCCAGGCATTTAAGCTATTGTCCACTATTTCTCAAAGCTGCTTTGAGGGCCTAGATGTGGAAGTGGGATAGCTGACATAGGAACCAAGTTGAGCTGTGGGCATCAAAAGATTTAATTGTTGTGTCTAAAACCCATTTCAATTGACTATTTGAACAAGTACTGTAATCATGAAAAATTTTTTAGAGAAAACAGGACAGTGAGAGATGGTCATCAATGAAAGTGACTGAAACAGGGCTCAGCATAATGGCACAAGGGCTAAATCCCCACCTTGGAAGCATCGAGATCCCCCTCTAGGTGCCAGTTCATGCCCTGACTGCTCCACTTCCTTTCAAAGTATCTATTTATAGTCAAGTAAAAGAGTAGAGGATGGCCTCAGTACTTGAGACCCTTCATTTGTGTGGCAGATCAGGAAGAAGCTCCTGACTCCTGGTTTCGGATCGGTTCAGCTCCAGCTATTGTGATTGGGAAGTGAATCAGTGGATAGAAGATCTTTGTTTCTGCTTCTCTCCGCAAATCTGATCTGCCCTTCCAATAAAAAAGATAAATTTAAAAGAAAAAAAGTAGCTGTGCATAGTCTTGTCTGCAGCTATTTATCCAAGAATAATAAAGGAAGTACTTTGACTCTTTGGTCTGCATGTCAAAGAGACTTATTTTCCCAATGTCTCCTAAAACTAACCTAAACAAATCTGTTAACCTAACAAATTTGTTAACCTAAAACAAATCTGTATTCTGATACTTCAGAACAAATTCTTAACAAAACTCTATAGCATTTTGCATACTCTATATTAGAAGTAGCTCAGATAACATTGCCCTCCATCCTGGTGAGGGGGTACTTGCATGCTACTGCAAAATACTTGGGTTCAAGTCCCAGCTGTGCCTTTCATGCCAGCCGCATGCTGAGGTACCTACCTCAAGGAGGCAGTGATGGTTCAGGTAGTTAGGTCACTTCTACACTTGTGGGAGTTATAGATGTGTTTCCAGCTTCTTTGCCTGGCTGCTGAGGGCATTTGGAAGCAAATAAGTGAATGTGAATGCTGTCCTTTTTTTCAATAAATAATCCTTCTCTTTATTAAAAACAAATATTTTTTTAGAAAGTGTTTTTTCAGATTATGATAATACATTTTTTACAACAAAGTTGATGCACTTTATAAAAAGGAAATGTATTCTTTTTCTACCATGTAAAAAAAAATAAAAAGAAGCCTCAACTTCTTTAGGCATATTTTACCTAAATCTGCCTTTACATAAATAAGAATTGCTGACATGTGTTGCCTTGTTGAAAGGGCAAACGTTATATTTGTATGTGCATGTTAGAGAGTTGACATCCAAGGACAGAGACTGAGGGTTCATTCCTTGTAAATACAGTACAGGGGACTTTAGTCAAAGTGTGACAGAACTAAGATAGCCTTGGACTGGTAAAATAACAAGTTAATAGGAACCAATTTCTACGTTGGCAGTCCAGAGCATAGTGTCTGACTACACCTGTGCAGAGGAAGTAGTGTGTGAGCGTGAAGAACCAATACTTGTAGAGAATCTATTTAGTAAATAAATTTATGTAGAAGTTGTCTTTCTATTCAAACCTTCTGACCTTTGACCTTAGGTAACCTGTACATTAAACACCCCTGTGAGTGTCAGAAATCCTATCATAAGTTTTCATAAGCTTTAAAAACTCAATTTATTTACATTTATAAATAAATGAAGTCAGTGTGTCTATTTAGGCAATCATGGTTATGCTTGATTTGGGGGATTTGATCTTATTTGGGTATTGCATTATGTTAAATGAGTCCCTGGTTGAAGCTCTGGAGCTGTGTGTATTGATGTACAAAAGCAAGCCACGTCCTGCTTTCTAAGCAACACACTGGACTGAAGCAGAGGACAAAAATATGTTCATCCCGAGGCATTACTTTCTTGAGAAGCCAAATAGTTAAATTTCGCATTTCAACTTTTTAATTGTGCTCTGAAGAAGTGGTTGTTGTAATAGTGCAGACACCATCCCAGTGTTCTCCTTGCTTAAGTCAACAGACTACCGCTGTTTCTGGGACGCTGAGTTTCCTGGGTGGTCTGTAGAATTGCCCCAGGAGACTGGCTCTGTCATAGTCTAATCCGGATGTTACAGAGGTATGTAAAACGACATGTCTCACAAGGTTAGTTTATCTGTTGTCTGGTCTATCAGGTGGAAATAGACATTCTTTGAAGCTTTTTGGAACTTCTGAGTAATGAATGGGCTTGGAAAGCTATTAAAAGTGTTGAAATGAGACCCCGACTTTGTGTGGAAATATAAAATATGAAAAAGGACATTAAGTAATTTAGAATTAAGGTTAAGAAAATGTGCACTTTGAATCTGTGAGTGACTTTTATTGTGCTCTCACTTTTATTGCTCCTTTATCACACAATAATGCTAAATAAAATATTTTTTTAAATTTTATAATGTAGAAGACTATAAAAATGCATTTTTAAAGACATTGTGACATCATTAATTATATTGTGCTAAAAGTTCAATGACAGATGAAATAACAAGGTAATGTAGATCTTTAAAAGGAACTGAGGAAAAAAGTTCTGTGGGGAGACACCGCCAAGACGGGGAGATTGGGAGCCGCAGTAGAACCCCTCCCAGTGGAACTCCCAAGAGAGATTGACAGGGGCTATGTGCACAGCACCTGCCCTGCTAACAGCCCAGAGGAGCTGGTTTCATTCAGTACAGTAAATCAAAGTGGCATCTCCCTGAAGAGGTAACTGAACAGGAAGCAGTCCAAACCATACATTCCAGTCTCTACAGGGCCACCTGGAATTCAAAGCTAAAACACTGGCATTTACTTAAACGCACAGGGAGCCTAACTCCTCGACGTGACCTTTCACTCATTTTAGAGAATTAATAGAGCTTACGAAAGAGTAGCTTCTCTCCTTTTCATGCACCTGCACACATCCCAAATCAAGAGTGTCAAAACTAAGTGATCCTTGAAAGGCAGGGAGTTGGCAATGACCTTTTGTGAGTTAAGTCTTCCTGGAAAACATCTGGGAAGAAAGGCCTTGATGATATTAGAATCAATGGCAAAAGAACTGATATTTTAAGAAAACATTTAAAGACTCAGAGTTTATTTCCAGTGGAGTCCTGAACTCCCAGGAAAGGAAATACTTGTTGAAATTCAGTGAGAAATGAGATGAGTTCTGACTTGGTCTATACAGATTGCATGAGAAATCCATATAAAGTAATTATTTGAGGGTTACCAAGATGAATATTCTAATAATTTTATTATAACTGGTTACCTTCGATAAGAAACCTTGAGAAATTATGTTGCTTAGAATTATTCAAGAAAGAAATTCAGTGTAGATGGCTTTAATCATTTCTAGTCATATTAATATGATGCGGATGTCATGTGGATACAGACTAAGCTATCTTTCTTGGTGACACATATAAAAAAATTCCATCTGGGCACACATGATTTATTCCTTATATGTAGAGCTGTGCTATAATCATTCACCCCCTTTCAAGTCTAGTTTGGCAACTTTATCTCACTTGCAGTTTGCATTTTTTGAAAGTGAAAATATATTCTGCGGCTTTTGATGTGTTGATTGGTAGGAAGGTAAAGGCAGCTGCACACAGTCCCCAGAGACAGGGCTCAGTAGCTAAATGAAGACCTCTAGTGCTTTCTTGTTAGCCAAGATAGATCTACATCCCCGTGAACCACAACTAGTCAATAGCAGGGGCTCTCAGCGCAGGTGATCAGCAGCCACAAATCAGTTTTCTTTGGGACTTAGTTATCGGCATATTGTGCCGTAGGCCATGCCCTGCTGCTGCTTGCCTGACTGTAATTTTTCCCCCAGTGAAGTTTTTAAAGTCACGGGCTGAGACTGTAACCATGCTCTCCTGGCAACAGGGCTGTCATTCTCCTGCCAGATACCAATGGTTCATCACATAAATTGCTACTTTAATGTACTCAGCCTCTCACAATTAAGAAGGTTCAATGCTAGCAAGCTCTCCCATTGCTATGATTTCTTTTCTAAAATGTATTTCCCAGTGTCTTCTTGCTCATGGTCCACACGTTGGTGTTATACTGGTATATATGCATGCACGGATCCTTTGTATTTTTTAATCTCCATGACATTTGTCTGTTTGTAACAGCACCCTTATGGATCTCCACATAACTAGCTTCTCATTACCTAATCCACCCATACCTTGCTTCCAAATGAGTATTTCTGAAAAATACCTTTACTCTCATTATTTCTTTTTATTTTTTTAACAATTTTTAAAATTCTCTCCAAGTCAGTGAGGTCATTGAACATCATTTTCTAGTAGACTCTAAAGTAAATATCTGTTCCCTAATAAATAGATATTTTTTGTTTCCTTTGGTCATTAGATTTTCCCCTAAAGTAATCAAGTGTCTATTGTTTATAAAATTATATTATGGCTTTAGGCAGCAAAGTTATGTTTGACATGCCAAAGTGACTGATTGCAGTGCTATGTTCAAAAACTAGTGGCTTAGTTTTGTGAATGAGTCTCCATTTCCTGATGTACTCAGAGCCAACCAAGACTTTAAGTACAAGTTTGCTCTCATAGAGGAGGTTTTTCAGCTCATAATATTTCCACTGCACACAGTGCCTTACAAAAACGGGTTGCTATTATTGCCTTGCTGGATCCTTCTCTTTGATGAAGAGTTGGTTTCTTGAGACAATACCCTTTCCTTCTCCACTAATGTGAACTCTTCCATGGTGTTACTGAACTGAGCCCAGGTTTCCTTGGCTTACTTGCAAGTAGAAATTGAGAGCAGGTTAAGGTGCAATCCAAAGGTTATAGGAAATTCCTGAACAAACTTGAGGGAAGTGGCATGGTGGGAATTTCTACTGTCTTGTTTACTAAGGGGAGCTGGGCAGGGGTCTTTCCTTAGTGGAAGTGTGCGGCACGCTCCCTCAGCATGCAGCTCTTGGGTTTGTATTCAGCTGGTTGTTTTGCACAGGCACTGCCCCTTCTTGTCTTCATGAAATTTTAAAAATGACCACCACTGGAAGATCATGTAACTGTGACAGCTGGCTATTTGGGACATGCATGTAGGTCAGAGATACTCCTCTCAGGGCAATGGGGGGTCTTCTGTGGTGTGTCTGGATACGCCTTGGTCCTGGTTCATTTGTATCTGCAGATGGATACATTTTTCAGGAATGGATTGGGGTTTGAATCTGTGAATCCTATTTCTGCCCTTGTCTCATTGGCTCCCATATCAAGGTGCTGGCGTAAACATTAGACTCTGGAACGCAGTGAAACTGATCAAAACATATCCTCCTTTCTTAAGACATTATAGCAATGCCTGTCACAAACTTCTCACACTACTCTGAGTATCTTCCTCTCCAAGCCCTGACGATAGAACCATTGTAGAACACATGCCATGGCTTCCTGAACAGGAATTCTTCTTGATCTGCCTGCTAGACTGTTAGTCATGCTCTAAGTCTCATTTCAAACTACACCTCTTCTATGACAGGGAAGAAACAAAAAGAAAAATTACACATTATATGTATTTATTTTACACCTATATAAATATATTTTATAATGTTTCACATAATTTTAATATGTAATATAATGTGTTATGTATCAACTTATTATATATTTCCCATATGTTGTGATTATGTGTGTGTATGTATATGTACATATATATGTATATGTATGTGATGATACAGCCATAAATCTGAGAAAGAAGGTAGCAGAATGGAGAGATTGATAGAGTGGGGATAATTAATAGAGTCCAGTCTAGACTGGAGATGATCAGAGGTAAGATGAAAGGCACAGAAGGGCAGTACCATTTGCCTGCCCTTATACAAACCCTGTGGATTATAAACACTTTTTCCTTTGCAGCTCTGTGCACCCCAACATAGTAGTGGCCTGGGCTATCATCGTCTCTTATCGGAATCACTGTTATAACTCTAAGTGCTCCCCTTAACCTAAACTTCATTTCTGCTTAGAGTAATCTCAACACATCACCCCAAGTAAAGCTTGAAATGCAAGTCAGATCATGTTACTTTTTGAACCAAAGCCTTGCCTTTTCCTCCAGGTAAGCATCAGTAAGCCCTAAGTTCCCACAAGTTGCTTTCTCATCTCTTCCTTACACTGAATACATAAGCTTCTAACACAAGGTTTAAGCTACTTATGTAAATTGTTTTCTTCAGCTTCCCCCCTAGACCAGCAGGTGAGCTCCTTCCTTGAAGGAAGTTTTGTCTGTTTCCTTTTCTGTTAATATCCCAATAATCGGGACAGAGTACACCATCCCTTCACATTAGTTTAAGTGAATGGAAGAATATTCCCGTGAGTGCTTGCACTCAAAAGCAGTGTGGAAGCTGTTGACTCACAGAATTTATGTCTATAATTTTGGCAAAATATCCTGGATATTGATAAAGAAAGTCCGTTTTAATGGAATTTACTATTAATTATACTTAGTAAATTTGAATAGCTAGGAAATGATAATATAGCTTCTGTAAGAATAAAGTATGTAGGTTATTATTCTCAAACATTTGAGCTGGCTATTTCTTGATTTTTTTTTAATTTTTAATTTTTGCTTTTGTTTTGTTTTTACTAATAACCCTTAGGTATGTGAGGGCATAATCTAAAAGTGAAAAACAAAGTAAGAGAAATTAGTAGAGATTGTAATTAGTGTTTAGATAACTAAAGTAAATGGAAATGACTTGATATTCATCTTCATGCTTACGTTTCAGGTGCTACTGTGATGCAAGCTGTCACTATGTGTTTCGCTCAGAAAGTTGTCACCAATTGGTAGTCAACAGTTTTTCTTTATGAAATGTATCTCACAGAAACACATACCACCATGTAGGGTAGTTATTTTTCATTTAAACCACAGAAAAGACTATTTCTTGATAACCAATACTAGATTTTTTTTAATTACCACACAGAAAAGTCTCTCAGAATTGAGTGAAAATTATATGAACCAGAATGCTTTCATGTCAGATACAGTTATACCTTTGGTGGCTGGAAAGGCACCATTGGGATCATTTGGGATTTGAACAAAACATTAGTGAAGTCAAGTCAGACATTTTTCAAGGTCATTACACAAACAGGGGAAGGATGAAAGTCATAGCCTAGAAAACTAATTCTGGAGCTGCTTGAGTAATACATAAAATGGGTTGTGTAATTTTCAGACTCCTGCAGTGAAAGTGATTAGCTAAAGCAACACTTGAAACCTGTTAGTTGCACATCTTTTAAGACATTTTAAATTATGGAAAACATAGTCCTCAGGAAATTAATTAAAGTTTTGGACAATAATGCAATCAGGGATAGGTTTGCAGTCCTTTCGCTCTAATTGCACATATCTTTCTCTGCCAAGTATGTCAAATGGTTAATTAGCCCCATTTTGAGAACTTCACTGCTTACATCACTGCGAAGGACCCCCAACCCGCCTTCGCAGAGAGTTCCGACTGTCTGTAGATTGGCATTTGAAAGGTTTCTTAGACTTAGAAGGATCCTGCACTGGAAGAACTTACAAAAAAATTTCATTTCCTTCCCGCAAATAAATTGTCTTCATTTTCTCACTCATAATCAATATTTTACAAATAATCTTGTGAAGTTTGATAAACTTATTTTACCTAGTTTTTACATACTTCAGTTAAATATACTTGGGTTTTCCAGAGACATCTGAAAAACATTAGAATGACTGTTTTTTATTAAGACATGTGGTACCACTAGAAAAACATGAGAGACTAAAGTGCTGCTTTCACCGAACATAAAGTGTTACTGCCATGACAAAAGTTCTGTATTTCTACTGGCCATTTTAGAAAGAACTACAGGTCACGTGAGTATGGATATCACATGTTAGCACATGTTAAAAGTTATAAGCATAACTGGAGACAGGATTTCTGACTCACAGCTTCCATTAATCTGAACTATCACATGTCATCTCAAGTTGACTGTAAAAATAACTCAAGACACCCAGAATGCTTCAATTAACAGTTGAAATACTGAGATATTTTAACACAGATTATATCAAGAACCCAAGTCTCAAATAGACACATGGCTATGTTATAGCTGTTTCCCAAAGGTTTGTTGTTGAGAACAGATTAAAAAGAAAAGTTTCCTTTCTTTGTAAGCCAATCAGCAGGGCAGGGTGCACTGGGTGAGGGTGATCCATGAGTGGGAGTGAGCCCATGAGGGAAATAGTGGGCACCTCTCTGATGGGCTGCAACTACCAATGGTGAACAGGGAAACCAGGATTGGGGCAGGCATGGCTAGATAGAGAGTGACACCCGCAGGCATGTGTGTGAGCTGGATAGTGGAGCTGGTTGGGTTGAACTAGGCTTCAATGCCCATTGACACGTACAAGAGCGGAATGAGGTATGAGACAGACTGGACCAGTCTGCCATACATGCTTGCAAGCACAGAAACCGGGGCAGGGAGCAGGACTGGTGGTGGTTATTACGGGTCACTCCAACTGGGCTACAACTCCCACTGGTCTGCGTGAGTGCCAAATATGTGTTGGGAAGGAGTGGGCTGGACTGCAACACCCATTAGTTTGTGCAGAAGATAGAGCTGGAGACTGAACTGACCCAGCAATTACAACCACCAGTGTGCGTGTAGGTAGATTTGGGCAATAGAATGGGCCTGATCCTACATTCAGATGCATACACAAGAATCAGGTCTGGGATCACCTCAGATGAGGTGTCTTTGAGAATCCCCCCAATTGAACCACTGGACTCAGAACTCCAACAATGGAGAGAATTGCAGGATCCATGGTCTGATCGTGGAGTGCCTGTGTCAGAACTGGGCCTCCTCGGTGGCTTAGACAGAGCAGTGGACAGCATACCCAGATGCACATGGAGGGTTTGGAAGTACATTGGAACCTGAAGAAGACACCTGGTACCATAACAAAGGATGGAAGATTGAACAGATCATTCAACAACCCCAGCCAAGAGTTGGCAGTGAATGCCTGAGCAAGCAGAGACTTTGAGGTGGACTGTATCAGCCAGTGGATTGTGGAGAGATTTCAACATGATAGGAGTGGCAAGATCAATGGCAATTCAGAACTGTTGGGTTATTGGAAACACTCAAGCAGTGCCCTTGGAGCATGCCCCACATCGAGGACCCAGGGATGGTTGGGAGGCTGGATGGGGCTTCTCCCCTTGTGTTTCCCCTTCCCTGAGATGCAGGAATGAGAGAAAAAAATGTAAAAATAACAGTTTCACCCACTTTCCTCTAGCCCTTTACCCTTTGCACCCTTAATCAAATATGTGAAAAATTATCAAAAATGAAATAAAAAGTAAAGCAACTGAAATGTAGCTTAGAGTCATATATCCACTAACATGTAGGCTTTAAATTTGAAGCTTAAGCAATTGGGCATGAGAATTCAGCCTTTGTAAAATCCTAGAGGAAAAATACAAGAATGGTGACTATGAAAGTTGGATGGGACAGAAAGTGAAAGAAGCAAGCAAGAAAAGAAAGAACAAATAGATATTGGAAAAAAAGGTATTTTTATGCCACACCTAAAAATCACAGTTTTAAAGAAGGTCAAGGGTCCCGCGGCATGGCCTAGTGGCTAAAGTCCTCGCCTTGAAAGCCCCGGGATCCCATATGGGCGCCGGTTCTAATCCCGGCAGCTCCACTTCCCATCCAGCTCCCTGCTTGTGGCCTGGGAAAGCAGTCGAGGACAGCCCAATGCTTTGGGGCACTGCAGCTGCGTGAGAGACCCGGAAGAGGTTCCTGGTTCCCGGCTTCGGATCGGCGCGCACCGGCCCATTGCGGCTCACTTGGGGAGTGAATCATTGGATGGAAGATCTTCCTCTCTGTCTCTCCTCCTCTCTGTATATCTGGCTTTCCAATAATAATAAAATCTTTAAAAAAAAAAAAAAAAGAAGAAGGTCAAAATGTTCAAGGAATGAAGAAAGGAATGGTGGAAATGAATCCTTCCCTGAAGAGTAGGTTATTTGACCTGTGGTTCTGAAGTGAATCAGGCTGGATTTAAGACTTTTTTGTCTTAAGATTTCATTAAAACATAGCTCCCAACTTGAATTAATGCTTACTAAAATTTATTTTTATACTAGGCAGAAAATATTTCAACAAAAATAATTATGGTTTCAATGACAAAGCAAGGAAGTGCAGGTCGATAGACAAGCTATCCAAATAAAGTAAAGAAAAATAAAAATATGTGAGCATTTAAGATTTTGCTCATATTTTATTAGAAATCTGGTCATAATCACCAGCAGGCAATTTTTATTTTTGAAAGAATGGTTCTGTTATTTAAGGATTCAATTATTTACTCATTTAATCTGTTATATTTCCCAAAGTTAATACACACCAAAGAAACATTATTTCTTGAAAAAATACATTTATGGCTTCATCTGACCAGTTTTTATTTATGTCCATTTAAAAGATGAAGATAAAAATTTTATTAATGCTAATAATTCATTTTTTGGTCCTGAGTCATTTTTTTCTCTGCCTCGCTCTCTTTCTCCCTCTTCTCTCTCTTTCTGTCACACACACACATATCAAAAAAACATGAATTGCAATCTTTTTGTGTATTAAACTCTGATTTACTCTAATTTCTCCTGTTTCAACACATTTTATTTATGTAAAGGATGGCTATGTTCTAGACAATTGGTTTTGCAAAACACTAATTGCCTCTGATCTGTAAAATCAAAAATAATGTCTGAAAGAATATTCTAGATGATGTTAAAAAGCATCATGCTAAACTAAATTTGGAAAATATTACAAGGTTTTTCCAGGGAAAGAATTCTCAAGTTTAACACTCTAGATATGAAATTCTAATAAGAGTGTGGATGTAAAGCACAGAATTCTGGGAGCTGGCATTGTGTTGCAGCAGGCTAAACAACTGCCTACAATGTTGGTAGTACACTTGGGAAGGCAGCAGAAGATGGTCTAAGCATTTGGGTGCTACCATTAACACAGAAGACCTTGATGGTTCTAGGTTACTGGCTTCAGCCTGCTCCAGGTCCAACCATTACGGTCATTTGGTAATTAAACCTGAGGATGAAGCCACACATTCAATATCTCTTTCCAGCTTTCAAGTAAGTGAATACATAAATGCTTGTAACAAAACAAAACAGATATTTGTAATCAGTTGAGACTTTGAAACTAGCCTGCTTTTGCTTTTTCTACCTTGCCTCACTTTATTCATCTTTCCTTCCATCCCTCCTTTTTTTTTTTAAAGTTTATTTAGTTAATCATTTTAAAGGAAGAATGACAGAAAGAGAGGAAGAATTACAGAGAACTTCTTTCTGCTTATTCACTCCCCAAATGTCCACAGTAGCTGGAGCTGAGCCAGGCTGAAGCCAGGAGCCTAGAGTTTCATCCATGAGACCCACATGGACTGTGCCTGGCCATCCACAGTTTCTGACCCAGGCACTGTAGCTGGAAGCTGGATTGTAAATGTGACATTTCCATTGAGTAACTTGAAGTACAATATAAGTAAAGATGGATATATGGTACAGTCTACTTTGTTCCTTTCATTTAAAATGTGATAATGGATAGAATAAAAAGATGAAGATTCTTCTTTAATTTGCAAAGTGAACAGAAAAGTAGCAATTAAAAATCAGTGATTCCTAAATGATTTTCATGTGTCTGTTATGTATGTGCAACCACCTAATTGGATTAAAAATGCTTTAGATGACAGAAACATAAAAAGTAAAACCCCATGGGAATTCTGACCCCCTGGATGGCTTAGGAGGGCCGGTGGAGACAAGGCAGGAGGCACGACAGGCTATGGGATGTGCTGAGATGGCCCAGAGCAACCACTGGCATGCTTAACACTGGCTGGGAACAGGCCTGGTTGGGGAAACAGGGGGAGGCCCTGGCTGGGTGGAGTTTCCCACTAAAGGGCACAGGAGCTGGAAGGGGACTGAGTTCTGGTCGGGTCACAGTTGAAGTCTCCCTTGGCACAAGTGTGGACTGGGACTTGACGCACTGGGCTGGGTTAGACTGCAGCACAGTTTGGTGTTCTGAAGGACCAGGGTAGATGTGGGATGGGCTTGGCTAGGTATCAACCCCAACTGAGCCATATATGAGCTATATGTGGGTATGGACGAGCCGTGGCTGGGCTGAAACTTCCAACAGCAGGAACCAGAATGGGTTGAAGACCAGTTAAGAAAGGCCACTGCTCCTGCTGGGGCAAGAGATGAAATGAGCAGTGCTGGCCCATGGACCTGCTGGTATGCATGAAACCTGACACCGTGAGGGGGTCTGATGGAGGAACCTGAACAGTTCCTCTGACAGAACACTGACCCTACAAATAAGCGCAGGAAGCATGGAGGTAAACAACCCAGAAGAGGCTATGGAAAGTGTCCCACTGGCATACATTTGGCTTGGGCTGGAGGCGGACCAGGCTGAGTCAGCTCGCGTCATCCACTGGCAAGTCCAAGCACTGGAGCTGGGTGGGGGTCAGGCCAGGTTCGGTTGTGATAAAAACAGTACACAACACAAAATGCCAAGGTGAGGCTGCCTGTGCCGGTTAGGAACGCAGCACCCAACCAGCACACCTCCCATTGGGTTAGGTGAGGGCTGAGTGTGTGATGGGCAGAGCCAGGATGGACTGCGATACTCATTGGTTCCAGTGGAGGTTGGGGCTGAGAATAGAACCAACCCAGCAGTTGCAACCACCAGCTGATCAGGGTGATAGACTGTGGCGGGCACTGTGCTTGCTAGTACATAAAGGAACTTGGTCTGGGAACACCTCAAAGTTTCTTTGGTGATCCCCTCAATTAAAATGGAGGGATCAGAACATTAACCAAGAAAAGATGGAAGATGGAGTAGATCAGCAACCACCTCAGCTATATGTTGGCAGCGAAATACTGGACAAGGGGAGACGCTATGATGGACTATGTCAATCAGTGGACTCTGCACCAGCCTCATGCTGATGGTATGTTGGAGCTCTTAATTGATCGGGATGATACTCTGCTGGCTCTGCCTTCATACCAGAGAGGGCCTCCCTAAGAAGCCTTTGAACTTGACTAGACAATAGGATGCTGGACTCTATGTATGGTATATACTTGCAATGAGGGAATCCCAGCTGAACTTGAGCTGTGGTTATGCAACAAGGTGGAGGAATCCACCATGGGGGGAGGGTTTGGGGAGGGGTGGGGAGAATCCCAGTACCTATGAAACTGTGTCACGTAATACAATGTAACTAATGAATAAATTAAAAATAATTTAAAATAAAAGAAAACCAGTACTAACCTTTTATTATAACTTTAGAACATCTCAGAAAATATCTGTGACTGTCCTAAACAAAAAGATATAGTGGTGCATTAAACAATTACTCCGAAGTAGACACATGGCTCCAGGTAAACAATGAAGGTAATCTGATTTTAAAAACATAAATGAGCTTTATAGGATCTGTTAAATAGCTGCTGCCTTTTATACTAGCAGTAATCAAAAATGCAAAACTGTAACTTCACGACAGTTTTTACTCATGGCTATGGTAGGCATGTAGTCTGCATTATGGATTATCTGGATTGGTAATTATCGAGATCCTTTAATTTAACTTGCTTTTTTTGCCTTTTGATTTTGTTTTCTAATATATCTGTATCCATTGTGTTCAGTACCACTGAAAGTAATAGGTTCTATATGATTTTTGCCATTGTCTGATGGAATGTTCTATCTATATTAAAATGAAACTAGTCCTAGGGGAGACATAGAGCAG
Source organism: Ochotona princeps (assembly GCF_030435755.1). Classification (NCBI taxonomy): domain Eukaryota; kingdom Metazoa; phylum Chordata; class Mammalia; order Lagomorpha; family Ochotonidae; genus Ochotona; species Ochotona princeps. The sequence goes on from NC_080838.1 coordinate 35,127,565, forward strand.
AATGAAACAACAAACAGAGCTTTAGAAACTGCATATGTGAAGGGACAGTGACAAGGAAAACGGTAGCTCTTGTTAGCAAGTGTCCCAGAGGACTGTAAGCATTGCATGAGTTGCAGGACTAGCCACAGTGGCTTGAGCTTGGCAACTCTCACAGCTTAAGCATTCACAGTACAGCTGCTAAAGGAATAATATCTAGTTTTGCACATCATGGCTTCATGTCATTGTAATAATATATTACTACAAGGTCAGGTTTCCCACTCTGTACTCTGATGACTCTACTTCCTTTGACATTACAAAGAACACTTTTATTTCTTCATAGCAATATGTGTGTTAAACTGATCTACTTGCTTCAGTGAGCGAGAAACTAATGCAGGAGAATCACATGAACTTCAAGGTGACATGAAAACTATACTGTAAATAGTTTTCTTCTTCAAGTCACATTTTCGTGGGGCAAGACAGATGCGAATAAGAAGAACAAAAAATAATGCATCTTTGAGATCCTTGAGAGCTTCTAAATCTTTGCCCATTGTCTGAGGAGTAGTGCATGAATGGTGTAAGAAGACCAGGGGATTCCCAGTAGTCTTGCTACATTGTAGGTATATAAGATGAACCTGCTGTTACCTTTTTTAGATGCAAGTTCACTATCATATATCATGTTGTATCAACTAATTTTTAATTTCCTTCCAGAACTAAACTTGTTGCTTTTTCTCTACTTCAGCCACCAGTTCACTCCTCAATTAGCTACATTAAGAGTATACATAATTGGCAATTTAAGTGCTTGTCCAAATGTATAGTTTTAAACTCTTAGCATCTTAATATTCATCAAAAGATATGCAGGAAATAACAAACTATAGAAAGGCTTGCTTAAGTAATGAAATCTATCCATTACTGCAGAAACATTATAATCTGTCCTTAGATGTGGCCAAATAAGAAAACAGCTGTATGTGTGTATATATACACACATACAGCTGTTTTCTTATTTATATAATAATATATATAATATTGCCTTTGGTGAAGTGTTGCTACAGCAATGCAGAGAACACTATGAAACTTGTCACATCATCTACTCGAAAAGT